>NC_141689.1:1330168573-1334968573 GCF_964263255.1 Lissotriton vulgaris | reverse complement strand
TTTCGCCAGTCCAATACGTCACCGCCCCATATTAGCTCCACCAGTAAGGAGTTCAATACTTTAAAAATTCTTGAGGGTACATGTATAGGTAGATTGGTGAAATAATAAAGCAGTCTCGGCAGCAACACCATTTTAGTGAGGCTACTCAACCCGGCACTGATAGGGGCAGCGAGATCCAGAAGTGGATCTGAGATTTGAGAGCAGTAATTGCGCGCGTTAGGTTGCCAATCCAGAGATCCGTGGCATCACAGTAGATCCGTATTCCGAGATATTTAAAAGTATTGGGCGCCACGTGGAAGGCCCAATGGCCGAATGTAAACTGACTGCTCCTCGTAGAGTTATCGAAGAAATAGGCGTACGACTTGACAGCAGTAATAGCCAGGCCCGATAGTTCTTGGTAGGACGCAAAGATCGAGGGCATTGAATGTGGGTCCACATCCATGTCTTTAATATAAAGAATGAGATCATCCGCGTTTGCTAAGACAGTGTGAGTTTATGTCTTGGAATGTGAGGGGACTGGGGGACAAGGTCAAACGAGGATTGGTATTACAAAATATAAAAAGATTGAGTCCAGCCCTGGTCTTACTACAAGAAACGCATTTAACAGGCACCGCCACACAGGCCCTGGACAGGAAAGGCTACCGGATGATTGTTCATTCAGAATTCACTAGGGGGTCCCGTGGTACAGGGATTCTTATGCACCACTCTTCAAGGTTCATAGTCCAGTCCACAAAAATAGACACACAGGGGCGCTTTGCGGCGGCACATGGTCAGTGGGAGGGGAGGCCGCTAAATGTGGTCTCTGTGTATATTCCGCCAGCACTACACGCAATCGCTCTCCCAGACCTTGGGAAATTCCTGTTGGAACTACCAGAAGGGGACATCATTGTAGGAGGGGACTTTAACGCGGTGGCACACAACACACATGACAGATTCCCGGTGCGAACACAGACTCCTGGGCCCTCCCGACTGCAAGACTTCCTGGAAGCACAGGGCCTTATAGATCTCTGGAGGGAGTCCCACCCGGACGATCGGCAATACACATACCACTCGGCGGTCCATGATAGCCTATCACGGATCGACTATTTCCTAACACTGGGACACAGGCTCCTTACTATCGAAGATGTACAAATTAGACCAAGGGGTATTTCGGATCACTCCCCGTTGACACTGGTTCTTTCGAACCCTGAGCAGACTCGGAAACGCATCTACCCAATTTACCCGGGGTACCTTAAGGTGTCGCTAATAGCTAAAACACTGAAAAAAGAAACGAGGTCGTACCTCGCGGAAAACGAAGGGTCAGTAGCGTCTCCCACTATCCTATGGGAGGCCTACAAGACGGTTCTTCGAGGGCAGGCTATCTCCACTATCACGAGATATAAGCGCACCCAGAATCAAGAACTGGTAGATCTAGAAGACAAACTTGCCAAGGCCAACGAAAATCATGAAGCAATCCCGTCGAGGGACACGCTGCACACGCTCCGGCTGTGTCAGCAGCGTCATACTGACCACGTACGCCGTAGGGTGGTAGACAACATAGCGACTACAGCACACAGGATATACGATGTAGGTGATAAAGCTGGTAGACTTCTTGCCTGGTTAGAGAGGAAACGGGGTGGACAGAGGGCCATACTGCAATTGAAGGATCATGCAGGTATGCGACAGACCCATCCATCACTGATAGTGGAACTCCTGGCTGACCATTTTCAAACAGTATACTCCCCAGAATTCGACGTGACATAGGAGATGGCAGAATCATCTCTCATGGGAGTGCCCACTCGCACCTTGTCACAGGATAAAATAGACGAGCTGGAAACAGACCTGACCGCTGAGGAGATACAGATAGCTATCGCAGCACTACACTCAGGGAAAGCGCCAGGTCTCAATGGGATACCGATTGAGTGGTACAAAACCATGTCGGAGACGCTCTCCACGCCCCTACTTAACATGTTTAAAGACAGTCAGGAACAGGGACAATTGCCGCCCGACCACCGTGAGGAGACTATAATTACGATACCGAAACCCGGCAAACCACCTGAGGAATGCGGATCGTACCGCCCAATATCCCTTCTTAACGCCGAGAGCAAAATTTTAGCAAAACTACTAGCCAACAGACTGTTGCCTCATCTGGTGCACCTGATACATCCTGATCAGTCGGGATTTATGCCGCACAGGAGTACGGCGATGAATCTCAGACGATTGCATGGGCTGATGGCGCGAGCCCCGTTATTGTCAGAACCAGCGGCAATTCTTTCGCTGGACGCCAAAATGGCGTTTGATTTGGTAGAATGGAGCTACCTTTTTGCGGTTCTAGAGCATATGGGCTTCGGCCCGAAATTCATAAGCTGGATTAGACTATTGTACAAGAACCCTGTAGCGCGAGTGTCAGCGAACGGGCGCATCTCGAGAGAAATACCACTAGCAAGGGGTACGAGACAAGGGTGCCCACTCTCACCGCTACTGTTCGCCCTGGTGCTCGAACCTTTAGCCAATATTATTAGGACCACCCGGCTGCTGCGGGGCATAAATTGGGAAGATGACTGGGAGGACAGGGTATCATTATATGCCGACGATATGTTAATTTACCTAACGGACCTGACGGTGGGTAGCCCGGTGTTGCTGGCGTTGTGTGAGAGACATGGAACAGCCTCAGGGTACAAAATCAACTGGACGAAGTCGGTGCTTTACATGCTACACGGCTCGCCGCCGATCCTAAGTGCGGACTGCCCATTGGTATTGGAGACCGACTCCTTCAGGTACCTGGGGATCCACATCACTCGAGATCACACTACCTTTCAGGACCTCAATCTACGACCACTGCTCGAAAGGTTGAAAGCGGACGTGCGACACTGGAAGGCCCTCCCATTAACTTTACTAGGTAGAGCGGCACTTTTCAAAATGATGGCATTACCCCGTTTCCTATATGTCTTGGAAAACACGCCAGCAATGGTCCCACCATCGTTCTTCCGCCAGATATCGACCCAACTGTCTGGCCTACTATGGGGAAATAGACCAGCTAGGGTTGCACACATGAAACTATTTAGAGACTGGTACAGTGGGGGGATAGCACTCCCAAACATGGAACTGTACTACTGGGCGGCTCACCTCAAGGTGATCAACCAGTGGATACATGGAACACAAGATGACCCGGCATATTTAGCAGACAGACGTCAGCTAGGCACTAATACCCTTCTGGCCCCACTCTATAATAAAGGACTGACGGCAAAACTGAGCGGCCCGACTAAACACACTGTCACACTATGGCATAAAGCCCAAAAACGTCTGAAATGGGAGGGTGTGATTACACGTCTTACACCCTTGTGGGACTCCAAGACCCTAGGCACTCTGAGGCAAAGTAAAGGCTTTGATCAATGGGACAACATCGGGATTTCCACGGTGATCGTGCGAGGGTAAAGAACATATAGTCCCAGTGAAAGGAGTCGAATGCCTGCCCCAAATCGAGTGATATGCAGCCTTCTTTGGTTCCGGTGTCGAGTGTGCCCAAAATAATTTGGTGTTGGCGTCTGATGTTAAGCGCCGTATTCCTACCAGGTACAAACCCACATTGATCAGTGTGTATCAATGTGGGGATAAACCAACAGAGGCGGTTGGCCAACAATTTACTGTTAAGGAGTGATAAAGGTCTATAACTGGAAATGTCCAATCCATCCATCCCAGGCTTCAGTAAGGAAACCACCAGTGCCTGCAGGGTAGTAGTGGGGAGCCCAGTTCCTTCTAATGACTCGTGATATATGCACTGTAAACGAGCAATCAGCAAGTTGGCATATACCACGTACAATTCAACCGGCAGGCCATCATTCCCGGGGGTTTTATTACGTGGTAGAGCTTTAATTGCCTATCGGATTTCCATCCCTGTTATCGGTTGTGCTAAGTCTTCGCGCTGCTGTTGTGTAAGCTGTGGTAAGCATAATCCGTCAAAGAAGGGTTAAAAGTCCGTGTTAGTATGTCCAGCTAGGGGGCTGTAGAGGTGCTCATAATATTCTCTAAATGCAGTGGTTTTTTTTATATTTCTTTTTATTAAAGCAAGGCAACAACAAAACACATGAGTGCATAGAACAGACGAGGGTCGTCCACAATGTTAATATGCGACACAATAAGCCTTAGACGGGGGAGGGATTACATGGTACATATATCATTAAATAATCATATCGAAGGGTCACGGGGAAAGTGGGGCGTCAAAGATTACATTAGCAGGCGGCACACATATGTTTCCCCTGTACGGATTCCAAGAGCCCCAAATACTGTTCCATTTTCGAGGGCGGCCCCTATCCAAGTACACTGTTTTTTCACGGAACATGCACCAGTTCATACTTTCTTTCCACCCCTCTATAGTTGGCGGCCTCCGGGCTCCCCACTGCTGTGCTATGTTTCATTTAGCAATCATGCCCCCCAGAGTAACCCATTGTGTCTGTGCCGTATTCAGATCAGTCGGCTCCCAGATATTCAGCAAACATCTCCTAGCTTCCGGCAAGAGAGCCACACCTGTCACTTCCTGTGCCCCAGTATTCTACCATATACCGACATTCCCATATGATATGGAGGAACGTCCCCAATTGACCACATCCCCGCTGACACAGACTGTCCATCGTTAAACCCATTCTGATCAAACGTGGACCCGTGACGTAAACCCTGTGTAGTATTTTCAGCTGGACCAGTCTCAGCCGTGCAGGAATCGCAACCTCCTTCGGGGAGGAAATTGCCGACTGCCACTCCTCGTCATCAATTTCAAGGTCGTCTCGGATCCACTTATCCCTTAGTTCTACTAAAAGGTCAGCTCTATGATTAATCAGCTTCTTATAAACAAGCGAAACGGTGCTATCAGGCAGATGACCATTTAGTATGCGGTCCTCCAATGGGGTTGCCTCCGGTATCTCTTCCCCTTCGGGGAATACCGATTTCAGTGCATGAGAAATCTGTGCATAACGAAAGTACACTGTCCCACTCAATTTATATTCAGTTTGTAATGCCGCGAATGACTTAACCTTTCCCTTCGCCCAGAGGTTGCCCACAGTGGAAATCCCTATAAGGTCCCATTTATCAAAACCCTTCGTATTCCATAGTCTGCCAAATCTCTCAGAGCCGAAGAGTGGGGTCGCCAAAGTCAAAGGATCTTTCCATCCGAGCGAACTAGTAGCATCATGCCATATACGTACAGCCACCCTGGTCGGCCCCGTCAGACTCTTCTCTACTGATCTAGTGTACAGCGCTCTGCTATAATTGCTGCCAGGAAGTGTCCATCTATCCATGGCATAACCGGGATCTGAATCGGACCCGTACGTACCATGGTTGATAGCCCCCAACTGCGATGCCCAATAGTATCTCTTAATATCAGGGAGAGCAATTCCCCCATCGTACCACGGGAGCGTCAGTTTGGCTAATGCTAGGGAGCGTCAGTTTGGCTAATGCTATACGCGGCCTACAATCCCACAACAAATTTTGTTGCAAACCCTCCAATTCTCGAAAATAACTAGCCGGTACAACATCAAGAGTATTTTGGAGGGCATAAAGAAAACGAGGGAGTGACATCATTTTAAAAAGGGCAGCCCGTCCTAACATTGAAAGCGGAAGTTTCTTCCAGCCCGCCACATCACTTTTTAGGCGAGCCAACGGAGGGAGAAGGTTTTTCTGATACCTAGTTACGGGATCCATAGAAATATAGACCCCGAGATATTTAAACCCTTCCTTTGCAATTTGAATGGGACAGTTACGAGGCAGTATGGGGGCGTCGCCACAAAGAACATACAGATAGGATTTTGCCCAATTTATAATCAATCCTGAATTTCTACCATAGGAAGCCAAAACATCACAAAGCACAATCAGGGACTTCCTAGGAGAGGTCAGGTAGAGTAATATATCGTCCGCATATAATGAAATCCGATCTTCAAACTGCGGAGACCAACGAATACCCTTGATCGAAGGCTCCCAACGAAGCCAAGCCGCGAGAGGTTCGAGGGCCAACGAAAACAAAAGAAGAGAGAGCGGGCAGCCCTGTCGAGTGCCCCGCCCAAGACAAAATGGCGCCGAGACACGACCGTTAACAACCTGAGCGAGAGGCTCAGTATATAGGAGACAAACCCAGCCAATGAATTTCGGACCAAAACCAAATTTAGCCAGAACAGCCCACAAATACGGCCATTCCACCGTGTCAAAAGTCATCGTCGCATCAAGCGACGCTAGTATTGCCGGCTCTCGCAATGTATACGCCCTCGCAAGAACCCCATGCAACCGCATCAGGTTCAATGCCGTGTTCCTATGCGGGATGAAGCCCGACTGTTTGGGATGTACAAGCTCACTAATGACTTTGATCAATCTATTGGATAATATTTTGGCTAAAATCTTGGGTTCTGAGTTCAACAACGAAATAGGCCTATACGAAGCACATCTGTTTCTAGGCTTCCCTTCTTTATGTATCACCACTATCGATGCCAGTCTCTGGTCCCGGGGGAGCAGACCACTTTTAGAAATGGGATCCCTGGCTGGCCAGGGCTTGCGCCAAAGTCAGTCAGAGACCACCACTCCTAAGTCAGGGCAAGGGAGTTACACTCCAAGATAACCCCTGCTCACCCTCTAGGTAACGTGGCGCGAGCAGCAAGGCTAAACTTGGAGGCGATATGAGTTAAGTATTTGCGCACGCACCCCAGCAACAACACCCAAGGCCCACCACAAAGGAAACTCCACACAAGGTTATATATAAAAATAGCCTTTGTATTATAGTAAAAACACATTAGATAAAACACACACTTTACATTGTGCCAGAGGCACGGGCAGAATTTACAGGGGATAATGTACAGGACAGGGCCACCTGGGCCACTGTCAAGGGTATGCACTTTTAGAAGTAACACTTTTAGAAATAGCACTTTTTAGATCATAGAATTATCACTGTAGCACAATAATAACATACAACCAGTCACTACTGGTACCAGGTGAGCACCACCTATGCAACCCTCACTACCTTAGGAGATTACACTAGGAACCTGGGCCTCGCTAGTACCACCTGTACTAGCAAGAAAGAAACCACCTAAGTATCGCTATACCTGTAGGGGTCTAAGGAAGGAAACACATGATGCATCACAATACATTCAGCGGTGTAAAAGGACAAAGCACATGATGCATAAAAACACATTCAGAGGTGCAAGGAACAGCAAACACAATAGCGCAAAATCCACATTAGCCACCACCTGTGGCAGTCCCTGTGTCCCAATGTCAGGGGGCCTAAACGGAGCAGCTGCCCACGAAGTGCTGGGCAGCTGTGTAGCAAGTGATGGGGCCAACACGATGGGAACCTCGCAGGTACTGTGCCCCAGAACAAAGATGTGCCCCCTAGAGCCTCTCTGGGCTCTCAAACAACAATGGGGCCCCTAAATACAAATGCCTCCGGGGAGCCTCTCTAGGCTCTTGAGAAAGGACTGTGGCACTGAGTCTCTCTGGGCTTTTTACCCACACAAATGCTGCCTCTTCGATGGAGCCCCCCTCCTGGGGACTCGAAGCAGCTCTGGCCCCCAAGAGCCTCTGGGCTCGAACAAACAAATGCTGCCTTGGATCGGGAGCCTCGACAGGCTCTGGCAGCAACTGCAGCGGGGGTGAGGCCCCTCCCTCTGGGGGGGCTCAACTCGAATTTGCCCCACGAGCCTCGTGGCTCAAAGAAAGACTGCCCCTCTTTGTTGGAGTCCCACTCGGGGGACTCTAAAGGCACCAATGCCCCCAGGTCACTCTTCAGCGGGAAGGGAGAAGGGGGCCCAGGTCACGGGGGCGGCACCGAAAGCGTGCCCGACACACCCCCCAACCGCCTCACTCAGAGCCCCACTCACCGGTCTCTGGCAGGCGGCTGCTTCACGAGAGCTCCCGCTCCTCGGAGCTCGCTGCAGACTTCTCCCCTCTTTCTCCTGGGCTCTTCCTCGCTTTGGGAGCCTGGGGGGGGACAAGGAAAGATGCCGGCTTCTGCCCTCACCGGAGCGCGGGGTGGCCTCCCGTCCGCTTCCGGTTGCCTCTCTGTCCTGCCCCCGGCCTGCCTGACTTCCGGGTCGCGGCTGCGGGGGCAGGACTTCCGGTCGGCCCGCTCTCCGATTGGCCGTCCGGCAGGAACATTTCCGGGTCGTCGCGGGCAGCGCGGCGGCCCGTCTCCGGCGCTTGTAGGCGGGGGATGAGTTTACCGAGGAGTGGGCTCCCTCGAGGTAAACTCAAAGTATAGCGGCAAGGTCCCTGGCAGGGTGGGCACCTGCCAGGGGGCAAATTAATCAAAAATAAGCGAGGTGGGCACTCGCTAGGCAGGCAAAGCGCTCCTCAGTGCTCAAAGGCAATTTAACGTGCTCCCTGCGCTAAATGCAAGCTATCAATCAAATGCAGCGCCCCCAGGCGCTATAGGACAACAAAGTCCAGCAAAAGTCCTTCTAGGCAGGTAGGGGGGCAAGGCTGGGCCCAGAGCCAGCTCACTGGGTCTCCAGGCAGGGAGACAATCCAAGTGGCGGTCCTCTGGCCCAGCGACAGCAGCAACAGCCCCCTCAGGATCCTGGAAGAGAACAACTTCTGTGGGGACACAGCCCCATTTTTATACACCTAAATCCTTTGTCTGGAGGTGCAGGGTGGGGGGAAACCAGTCGCAGCTGGTTTTGAAGTACTCTGTTTACCTCAACCACCCTCCCTATTCACTGGCAGGGCTTGGGTCATCAGTCGCACCACAGGGGGCGGAGCCAGCATTGTGTAGGGAAAAGCCCAGCCCATTCAGGACACAGAAACACTCCTCCCCAGCCATCAGCATGCTAATCTCCCACTCACCACCGGGGCAGACCCATCCAGACTCCTGGAGCCAGGCTCACCAGCCTGCTCCAGCCAATCACACGCCAGGCATATTTTACACTAATATGCCAACTCTTGGAAATGGCATTTCTACATATGACACACTCATGCAAAACACACCATTGCGAAGCATTCACCCTCACGAGTTCGTACATATCAAATTCGAACATGTACACCCCACGCATCAGGAACTACCAGGGACACATACATTCCCCATGCATTCCTATGGGAGGGCAGGCCTATCTCATCACATGCACTCAGAGTGCGCACGCACTTTCCACTGGGACACAGTGAAAGTGCAAAGAACCCAAAAATCACCATCACCAGGTCACCATTACAAGCAAAAAGTCTAGGGGTGAACCTGCCATAAGGGCCAAGTCCAACAACCACGATCCCGGAACTCCAAGAACATATCTCTTAAATAGAGAGCAATCTTGTCTGGTACAAGCTTGTAGAGCTCAATAGGGAGACCATTGAGACCCATCACTTTGCCAGAGTTCAGGGAACGCACCGCCAGGGCCACCTCATCTATGCGAATCTTACCATCCATGAGGTCACGTTCTTCCATAGTCAGACAAGGAAGCTTAATGTCCCGCAACAGTAAACACAAATCCTCCTCCGGTCTCTCCGAGACGGAAGAGTAAATAGTACGAAAGTGATCAGCAAAACAGTCCACTATTCCCTGTGGGTCGGTTATACAAGTCCCACCATCCATCTCAACCTCTGGAACCACCCGACCAGCTCTATCTTTCTTATCCAACCAGGCAATTAATTTACCAGCCTTGACTCCAACGTCATAAAAACGCCCTTGTTGTTCTCGACTCAGGGCTTTCGCCCCGTCCGTAACCAATGACCTGTATTCAAGCTGCTTCAGCTGCAAGACATGCAATCTAGCGCGGGTCACCTCCTGTTCCAGCTCCATTTCAGAAAGAAAAGCTCCTGGTTTAGGGATCACCTTTTTGGTGTAAATCCCCAGATAAACCTAAAACCATCTCCGTTCAACACACCTACTAAGACAAGAAGACTTCCTTTATCTACCGACGATATTGAAATTAATTTCAAATCTCTACTCACATATTTGGAGACATCCGAGCGACGAGGCGGCTTGCTGGTCTCCTCTGGTCCGAGCCGTGCTCACCACCGGGACCCCCTCGATACGGCCGCCGAGCCGAGTGACTACCGGGACCCCCTCGATGCTGCCGCTGTGCCGAGGACATTGACTGGACCCCTTGGCCACTGCCGCCTAACCAAGTGCATTTCCGGGACCCCCCTTGAGGCTGCCGCTCGAGGCTACCGCTGATCTGGGTGCCCTGCAGTGACCCCTGTTGATGCGGCCGTTGCCTCCATGCTTTAACTGCCAGCTGCTGCTCTCCGTCCTGGTGCCTCTGCAAAGTTGGATTCTCCGAACTCGGTCTGCATTGTTTTTTGGGCTGACTCGAGCGGGCTGCTCCCTACCTACGAGACCTCATCTGAACCAAGGGCAATGACGAGACCCCCTCGACGCTGCCTCTGATCTGGGTGCCCTGCCGTGACCCCCTGATGCGGCCGCTGCCTCCGTACTTTAATCGCCAGCCGCCGCTCTCCGTCCTGGTGCCTCTGCAGAGCGGGCTCCCCTGAAGCTTGGTCGACATCGTCTTGGAAGACTGATCCGAGCGTGTTGTTCCTTAACTCCCTTCCTGCGAGACCTCCGAGGCTAGGGGCTTTGATAGTCGGTGACGGAGACCGGGCGGAGTTTCACAGTTGTTCGTGTGACCGATCCTTACACAAGGGGAGGAAGTCTGTTACACCCCCCCCCCCCTGCTCCTTCGTTTTGGATGCTGCAGTCTACCGGTCTGCCTGCAGACACACAGCTTGGGGGCTGCAGGTTGGCCGAGACACCCCTGCCGCATGACGCTGTTCAGTACCCCGCCCGCCCCTGATACACAGTGTAGGCAGCTTCGTTCCTGATGTCCTGGACTACCTCATTGATACAGGTAGGATCAGTGGGGCTCGGCTACTCCAGTGAATTTTCCTGCAAACAGTCCTTACAGGGAACAGATCATGGCTTTAGGCTGATGCCCTGGGCTGCCACATTGCTGCCGATTTGAACAGTGGGGGCACTGATGTTCAACGCCAACCCACGCAGGACACACGCTAATCGTGAGCTGTAAGGATCCAGCCCTCATCACTCCCAAACGAGCAAACTCACTCATTGCCCTTGTCCATTTTGTTTATCTCAGACATTAACTAGTTTATCTGTCCTCCATTTTGACGATCTCTACCCACTCAATAATATACTCCTCCTCCCTATTGATGACCTAGACACTAAGAAAGGACTGCTTTCTCCTATTTGTGACATTGACACTAAAAAAGGACTGCTTTCTCCTCTACAAACCTGGCGACCATCTTTAAAGACTGCCCTGATCTTTAATCACAATTATAAGCCGATGCCCACTATCTCTGCTCTTTATCCTATTTACTGTCATCTCACAACCAGCTCCCTTATATCTCCTCCCGTCATTTTCCTCCTTCTCATCCCATTTTCTTTTCTTTTCTTTAACCTCACTATACCCTCCTAAACCAGTTATCCTCTATGTATGCTATTTCATACTATTTTATTCTCACTTAGCGTACTTCTTCTCTACCTCCTTCTTGACTGCACTTTATAACCTTCTAATAATCTAAATTTTAAAATCTAATTTTATTTTATTCTGGATTTGTGATTTCTTTGCTATACATTCCAACTGGCTCTGTATACTTCCCATTTGTAATTTCTTTATCTACTGATTGTGTATTAAGTTATGTCCCTCTTCCGCATGGCATTTTATTTTCTTCATATAGTTGTAATCTATTTGTCATACATTTCAACTTTAATTTTAATTCTTCTATTTTAGACTGCTTATGTCATTGTGCCATCCTTCACTTTGCACTTTATCCTTATGTTTAATCTGTTGTTATATATTCTGCTTTAGTGTATGTTTGATGTTCCTTTTACATTTTGTTACATTGTTTATTTTGAAGCTCCTCTGTTAAACTCACCCTCATGTCATATCACTGTAATATGCTTCAATTTTTCGTTCGATTTATTCTCTATGATATATTTCCACCTCCCGTCTGCGGTTCTGTGACCAGTACGATCCAATCTGCTATCCATCCCCTTTGTCCCCCTCTTCTCCAAACCATGCCTCCACTCACTCTTCCACCCTCAATCTCAGCCCCTCCCATCTCTAAACTCGGCCTAAACTCTTGGTCCATCATCTACCCCCCCCCCCCCCATCTCTCCAAACATGGTAAGAAGAATTTCAAACATAAAATGCTCTGTCTACACCCAGAAACCTTATTTGCTGATCACCATAACAGCCCTAATTCCTTACTTACCACCAACTTAGTCTTCTTCACTAAACGTCCATCAAAAGTGAAAAGCATATTCTTACGCCACCTCACTATCTCTAATTCACGTAATATCCCTTACGGTCTAAAACTCTCCACCACACCATCCTCATCCTTCCCTGGCTAAGTAGTTATCTCCAACTTCAAATCCAGAACCATACTCATCCAAGCATCTGAAAACCATCTCGACACCTTTGAACAACACTTTTGTAAGTTTTCCCAAACCCTCACTCAATCCCTGAACCCTACCATCTCACCCCCTCTACCCTCTTCATCTCCTCCCATCACATCCCAGACTCCCTCACTTCATCTCTCTGATTTATCCCAATTCATTTCGCCTTCTTCACCCTTAATTTCACCCTCCCTCCTATCTCCTCTTCCTCTCTTACTCTCAACGTTTCCCCCTCACAACCTCAAATGACATCCCCCACTTACATCTCCAGTATGAGCTCAGATCCACCACTACCTTACCCCATTCTATCCCCTCTCTCTATCTCTCCCCCACCCACTCTTAATGACAATTTACACCCCATTATATCCCCTCTCTCTTTCTCCCCCTCCTCCCCCTCCCTCAATCAAACTGACTATTCTCAATCTCTACTTACCTCTCTCGCTCTCAACATTATAACCTGCTACAACTCCCCTATCTCACAATCTTCTAGTGTTCATGCCCGCTCCCCCTCTCTGCCTCCGACTCTCCCTCCCCCCTCCTCAAGTCCTTCACCCCCTCTAATCCCCTGGCTACCCACGCAACTCCCCTTGCTCCCCTATCAATACCTAACGCACTAGGCTCTGTCTCACATGTCTCTCCTCTTGCCTCCCTCTTCCACATCCCTCCCCCATACACCTCACCACTCATTCCCTCTACGACACCACCAACATCCCTCACTCACCCCCTGGTCCCCCCCGCTTCTAACTACAAACTCTCTCACACACTCCTCCCACCCCTCGACTGCCTTACCAACTCTCCCTCTGCCTCTTACCTCCTGGTTCCCCCACGCACCAATAATTATCTCCCTTCCATGCACCTCCCCCCCTTGACTCTCTCCTCACTTCTCCCACTGCCACTTACCCCCCGATTCCAACCCCCCTCCTTACACACACCCTCTCCTTTACTCCTCCCTCCCCACGACTCTCATACCTTCCCTCCCTCTGGCTCACATCCCCGCACCCCCCCTTAGCAGCCACCTTTTACCCTCCACAACCACCTCCTCTCACTTCCCTATTATCTTCGATTACCCTCAATCCAACAGGTTCACCTCTTCCTACTTCCCCGGTGCCACTTTCTCCAAACTGTCTGCCTGAAAAGTACAACTTTACCACACTCTCCTCGTGTTCACTTCTGCCCCACAAAAATGACCCCCCCCCACATTTTAATCCCACCCCCTCCCCCCCTCCAGGTTTTCCCCCCATCCTCCTCACATCCCCCCTCCACCACCCAACCCCAACACTGTCAACTTCCCAATAAATACAGACCTACCTCTCCTATCTAACCACACATTGGCATCCCCCAATATTGAACTGGTCATCACATCCCTAGTTTTAGAACTCTCCTCCCTCAGAAATGACATCTCCCTCCTTACCAAAACCATCTCCACACACAATGACACTCTCCACAACCCTTCCACTTTCTGTCCACTTAACACGTTTACCTACAGCAACACGCCTCCCCACTCTAATAATAACGCAACCAGTCCCGTACACACTCATCCTTCCCTAATTGTCCCGCCCGACATGGACAAAACGCCCTCACCGTAGCATCCTGGTACTCACCCAACAACCTTAGAAAATAACATATCTACTAATGCTCCCATCACGCCGTCCCCACCCTTGCCCACCTCTCCCCATATTCATCAATCTAATATCCCAGTCCTCTTAGGAACTAGCAGACTCCCCCCTCTTCCGACCTCCCCGAGACCTCCCCAACAACTTAGACCTATCCCCCCGTCCCCCCTCCCAATCACCCAACCCCACTCCCCTATGTTGCATGCTGATCAATTGCCGCTCCGCCTCATGCCATGCCACTGAGACTGCAGAAACCATTCTCAGCGAAGACATTGACATCGCATTCTTAACTGAAACTGGCTCACCGCCCACTCCACCCCCATCCTCGACTTACTTATTCCCCCTGGCTATTCTATCATTAGGAAAGATAGAATCGAACGAACAGGAGGAGGACTCGCCTTAATTTTTAAAGCTGAACTTAACATCTCACTTGTCCCCCTTCAAGATCCTTCATCCTTTGAATACCTCTGCGCCGATCTCACTATACCAGACTCCCCCTCCATCCGGCTGCACTCGATCTACCACCCCCCGGGTAATAACATCCCCTTTGCGGAAGAGATGACTGATCTCACCATCCAAGCGTCACTCTCACACCCTAACAATCTCTTTCTCGGTGACTACAACATCCATTGGAACAAAAAAGATGACCCTGCGGTCATCATATTCAATGACACCATGGATGTCACCAATATGACCCAAATCTGCCATTCTCCTACCCATAACAAAGGTGCCACCCTTGATGCTATTATGACCAGCTGTGATCTGGCCTCCCTATCTAACATTCTTCCGGTTGACTGGTCTGACCACTACCTAATCCTTTTTACCATGAATAGATCCTTTCCTCGCCTCACCCCCATCAACACTATACCAAAGAAACCCACATGCAACCTTCACTTCATTCCCCCTGGACAATTGGAATCGACAATTAAGAAACACTTACTTCTTCCCCCACTCTCTGACAGCACCAACGATCTAACTAACCACTATTATAACTATTCGTGAAGCCCTCGACCAAATTGCTCCAATCAAATTCAAACAACAAAAAAAATATCCCTCCTAAGTCTTGGTTCAATACCGATCTAAATAATCAAAGACGGACCCTTAGACATTCTGAAAGGGTCTGGAGGAAGCATCCGACCGTTGAAAATCTGGCTCTACTCAGAGCTGCTAGAGCCCAATACAAAAAACATATCTTCAATGAAAAAGCCTCCTTTCTCCGGACTCAGCTTGATCAGGCGAGAAACCGCCCTAGAGAACTCTTTAACAGTGTTAAAAAACAAACTTCCACTGGCCCTCCCAAAATTTTAGCCTCTACCGACAGATGTGAAGAAATTGCAAGCTTTTTTACTAACAAAATCAACTTGATCGAACTATCCTTCTCCTCCCTCCCGCTCTCACTCCAACCTCCCCCCATCCAACACACACTCTCCACCTCCTCTAACTCACCTTCGTTCACTATCTCAACACCTCTCAATCCCTCTCAAGCCCTCCCGGCTCTCTTCCAACCAGACCCTGTTCTAGAACTAAACACCCCGGCTAAAAACAATGCCTCGTGGAGTGACTTTAGTCCAGTATCCGAACTTACGATCACTAATATCATTACCAAACTCAAACCTTCCTCCCACTCCAAAGATCCTCTCCCCGCCCACCTGGTTCAAGAACTTAATTCTATCATCGCACCTATATGGACCAAAATCATCAACTCCTCTCTTTCCACTGGCTGCGTCCCCGCCTCTCTTCAACTTGGTCAAATCACACCAATTCTAAAAAATCCCACGACTGACCCTAATGACCTCAGCAACCTTCGCCCTATCTCTAACCTTCCATTCCTCTCTAAAGCCCTAGAGAAATGTGTCCTACTACAATTAGATAAACACATCATCACCTACAATCTACTTGATGTTTTCCAATCTGGCTTCAGAAAGGGATGTAGTACCGAAACTGCTATGCTAAACATTACCGACGACATCCACCGCTCACTAGACAGGGGGGAATCCTCAATACTAATCCTCCTTGACCTCTCTTCTGCTTTTGATACTGTACACCACCCCACCCTTCTCAACATTCTTAAAGCTCGATTTGGCCTTGAAGGTAATGTTTTAAATTGGTTCTCCTCATTCCTTCATAACAGATCACAACAAATCAAGCTCAACCACTTCCTCTCTAAACCCCAACCCGTCTCACTCGGCGTCCCTCAAGGATCCATCCTCTCCCCAACCTTATTCAATCTGTTCATGGAACCACTCACTCTCATCCTCAAACAAGCTAATATCAGTTACCACCTCTATGCCGATGACACCCAACTATACTGCAAGATCAAATCCCACAAAGACATACTTCACCTCAAGGGAATTGTTTTTGGGGGAGAACAGTATGATTTCAGTTTTTTTCGGGTTAAGTTTGAGATGGTTCCGATGGAACCAGGTTTGAACTTTAGTCAAGGCTTCGGTGTTAGAAGGATGGCCCAGCCCAGCCTCTTCCGGTCTTTGGTGGGCGCGGAGGGGCCGGCCCTTGGCCCTGGCGTGTCCTACTCTGTGGGAGGGACGCAGTGATTTTATCGCGCCTCCAGCCGCGTTTGTGGCGTCAGAGGCGCAAGGGGGCAAGGGCACAAGGCCTGCTGAGGCTTGTAGTTGGGCCATTCCCCTCACTGCCTAGAAAGGATGAGTTCAGCCGTTTCCCCTCCCGGCAGCAGAAAGAGGCTGCTTCAGCAAAATCCTGTGCCTTCTGTTGTCCCGTGCTGCGGGAGCGCCGCAGTTATTTTATCGCACCTCCAGGGGCATTTGCGGCATCAGAGGTGCGAGGGCGCAAGGGCTGCTTGGGCTTGTAGTTGGCCGTTCCCCTCACGGCCTAGGAAGGACGAGTTCAGCTGTTCCCCTCACGGCAGCAGCGGACGCTGCTTCAGCAAAATCCTGTGCCTTCTGGTGTCCCTCTCCTGTACTACTCTATGATGCCCAATGCACTGTTCTGCTTTTGAAGTGTATCTTGTCTCTATAATTTTTTATTCTTTTTTTCTACGTCTCTAATTTCTTTCTTTATCATTTTCTCGCCCCGGTAACCTGTTGTACCCCACATGTAAATGTTGTTTCATATTTTTACTTCTTGGCTTCATTGTATGTACTTGCTGTTCAAAACAATAAGCTTTTTTTTTTTAAATGACATCAGTGTTATTATTGATGATGTCATTGAACATGCCGCGCATAGTGGGGGTGCAAGTTGTAGTTAGCTCAGTAAACTGACAAATTTCAGTGTTTTTTTGTTGCTTTAAAACACTAGGTCTTACAGTATTACAAGGCCAAACCATAAAGTCAATTTAACCTATATTTTTCTTTCAGTTAAGTTCTTTTTTTTTATTTAACTCCAATTCTCAGTACCTTACCTAACTAGAATGTTACTTTAACCTTTTAGTTGTTATCAGTGAATTTCTGAGGTTTCTTTTTAAGCATAAAGTAAGATCCTTGGGGGCATGACCAAGCCACTTACCAATATGGCTGTGCTGGCTTGAAGCTCCGCCTCATATCCATGGCGTAGTACCCTCCCGGGGGCAGATCCAGGCGCCCAGCAACTGTGAAATGGCGTGCAACGGCTAGGGAGTAGTTCCGGCGCCCATCGGAGGGCTCCTGTGCAGCTCAGGGTAGATTGCACGGACGGAGGACGCCGCGCCCTGTCAAGGCCTGACTGCAGGAGGCAGAGCCGGGTCCATGCGTGGCTAGTGTTGCGGTGCTTTAAGAAGAGCTGGAGACGTAGATGGAGTGAGCGGCTGAGACTGAAAGGTGGGGGGTAAGGAGCGGAGGCAGGGGTGCTGCCACAGCGTGCTGCTTTCCTGTTGGGGATCAGCCGGTGGGCCGGGTGCTGGGGGGCCCAACTGGCGATCTCCCCTCCCTCCCCCTGCCTACAGGAACGCATGGGGAGCTGAATTCTCTCGCTCCACGACGAAATATCGCCCTGAAGGCCCCAGATTTATTGTACTGCTGCACTTTTCCCCATAAGACATCGGAAGCATATTAAGTCTATGAGTTGTGAGTCCAAGGTGGGCGCCCGCTTGTTGTCCAGGGGACGGAGGAGGGGGGCTACCGATGTGAGTTGTTGCAACTGTCCACAGACATGCAAGCACACCCCCTGGGCCCCCTCGGTGACAGAAGCAGCGGGTGTGCCAGGGGTCCGGCCAGCAGGCCGGGTGCATCGTGTGTGCTTTGTGGCTCCCTTGCCTCCCCCTCCATCGCAGGATCAGCCATTTTGGGCGCACAGAGTGGCGGACACTGACCCCCCCTGCTACATCTTTAGCTGCCAGCCTCCCCACCTGGTGCAGCGGGGGCTCTGTGGCTGCCCGTATTATCTACTGTCAGTGGACATCTGAGACTACTTTGTGTAGTGTGTCCCCAGGAGCCAAGTGACTGGGGCAGGCCTGCAACACAGGATCGGTGGGGCATAGCGACTGTGGCATGGGTTGTAAGGACCCCAAACAAAGCACCCTCTCCTTTAAGCCACCTGGAAACACGGCAGCCACCAAACAAGCAAGTATGGCGGAGGGGGGTGGAGGGAGTAAGACAGAGAGAGAGGAAGTTAGAGGGAGTAAGACAGAGAGAGGGAGCTCCTTCTCTCTCTCTTACTCCCTCTAGCCCCCTCTCTCTCTGTTTTGCTCCCTCTAGCTCTCTCTCTCTCTGTCTTACTCCCTCTAGCTCCCTTTCACTCTGTCTTGCTCCCTCTAGCTCCCTCTCTCTCTCTTACTCCCTCTCTCTGTCTTGCTCCCTCTAGCTCCCTCTGTCTTCCTCTCTCTGTCTTACTCCCTCTAGCTCCCTCTCTCTCTGTCTTACTCCCTCTAGCTCCCTCTCTCTCTGGCTTACTCCCTCTAGCTCCCTCTCTCTGTCTAGCTCTCTCTAGCTCCCTCTATCTCTCTCTTACTCCCTCTAGCTCCCTCTCCCTCTGTCTTGCTCCCTCTCTCTCTCTATCTTAATCCCTCTAGCTCCCTCTCTCTGTCTAGCTCCCTCTCTCCTTGTCTTACTCCCTCTGTCTCCCTCTCTGTCTTACTCCCTTAGCTCCCTCTCTCTCTGTCTTACTCCCTCTAGCTCCCTCTCTCTTACTCCCTCTCGCTCCCTCTGTCTTGCTCCCTCTAGCTCCCTCTCCGTTTTACTCCCTCTGTCTCCCTCTCTCTCTGTCTTACTCCCTCTAGCCCCCTCTCTCTCTGTCTTACTCCCTCTAGCTCACTCTCCCTCTAGCTCCCTCTCTCTGTCTTGCTCCCTCTAGCTCCCTCTCTCTGTTTTACTCCCTCTAGCTCCCTCTGTCTCCCCCTCTCTCTGTCTTACTCCCTCTAGCTCCCTCTCTCTCTGTCTTACTCCCTCTAGCTCCCTCTCTCTTTCTTACTCCCTCTAGCTCCCTCTCTCTTACTCCCTCTAGCTCCCTCTCTGTCTTGCTCCCTCTAGCTACCTCTCTCTGTCTTGCTCCGTCTAGCTCCCCCTCTCTCTGTCTTACTCCCTCTAGCTCCCTCTCTCTCCGTCTTAGTCCCTCTAGCTCCCTCTCTCTGTCTTGCTCCCTCTAGCTCCCTCTCTCTCTCTTACTCCCTCTCTCTCTGTCTTGCTCGCTCTAGCTCCCTCTAGCTCTCTCTCTCTGTCTTACTCCCTCTAGCTCCCTCTCCCTCTGTCTTGCTCCCTCTAGCTCCCTCTCTCTCTTTATCTTAATCCCTCTAGCTCCCTCTATCTGTCTAGCTCCCTCTCTCCCTGTCTTACTCCCTCTGTCTCCCTCTATCTCCCTCTCTGTCTTACTCCCTTAGCTCCCTCTCTCTCTGTCTTACTCCCTCTAGCTCCCTCTCTCTTACTCCCTCTCGCTCCCTCTGTCTTGCTCCCTCTAGCTCCCTCTCTGTTTTACTCCCTCTGTCTCCCTCTCTCTCTGTCTTACTCCCTCTAGCCCCCTCTCTCTCTGTCTTATTCCCTCTAGCTCACTCTCCCTCTGTCTTACTCCCTCTAGCTCCCTCTCTCTGTCTTGCTCCCTCTAGCTCCCTCTCTCTGTTTTACTCCCTCTAGCTCCCTCTGTCTCCCTCTCTCTCTGTCTTACTCCCTCTAGCTCCCTCTCTCTCTGTCTTACTCCCTCTAGCTCCCTCTCTCTGTCTTACTCCCTCTAGCTCCCTCTCTCCTACTCCCTCTAGCTCCCTCTCTGTCTTGCTCCCTCTAGATACCTCTCTCTGTCTTGCTCCGTCTAGCTCCCTCTCTCTCTGTCTTACTCCCTCTAGCTCCCTCTCTCTCCGTCTTAGTCCCTCTAGCTCCCTCTCTCTGTCTTAGTCCCTCTAGCTCCCTCTCTCTGTCTTGCTCCCTCTAGCTCCCTCTCTCTCTCTTACTCCCTCTCTCTCTGTCTTGCTCGCTCTAGCTCCCTCTAGCTCTCTCTCTCTGTCTTACTCCCTCTAGCTCCCTCTCACTCTGTCTTGCTCCCTCTAGCTCCCTCTCTCTCTCTTACTCCCTCAGTCTCCTTCTCCCTCTCTCTTGCTCCCTCTAGCTCCCTCTGTCTCCCTCTCTCTCTGTCTTACTCCCTCTAGCTCCCTCTCTCTTACTCCCTCTCGCTCCCTCTGTCTTGCTCCCTCTAGCTCCCTCTCTGTTTTACTCCCTCTAGCTCCCTCTGTCTCCCTCTCTCTCTGTCTTACTCCCTCTAGCCCCCCTCTCTCTGTCTTACTCCCTCTAGCTCACTTTCCCTCTGTCTTACTCCCTCTAGCTCCCTCTCTCTGTCTTGCTCCCTCTCTCTGTTTTACTCCCTCTAGCTCCCTGTCTCCCTCTCTCTCTGCCTTACTCCCTCTAGCTCCCTCTCTCTCTGTCTTACTCCCTCTAGCTCCCTCTCTCTCTCTTACTCACTCTCTCTCTGTCTTGCTCGCTCTAGCTCCCTCTAGCTCTCTCTCTCTGTCTTACTCCCTCTAGCTCCCTCTCCCTCGGTCTTGCTCCCTCTAGCTCCCTCTCTCTCTCTATCTTAATCCCTATAGCTCCCTCTCTCTGTCTAGCTCCCTCTCTCCCTGTCTTACTCCCTCTGTCTCCCTCTCTGTCTTACTCCCTTAGCTCCCTCTCTCTCTGTCTTACTCCCTCTAGCTCCCTCTCTCTTACTCCCTCTCGCTCCCTCTGTCTTACTCCCTCTAGCTCCCTCTCTGTTTTACTCCCTCTGTCTCCCTCTCTCTCTGTCTTACTCCCTCTAGCTCTCTCTCTGTGGTACTCCCTCTAGCTCCCTCTCTCTCTCTTACTCCCTCTCTCTCTGTCTTGCTCGCTCTAGCTCCCTCTAGCTCTCTCTCTCTGTCTTACTCCCTCTAGCTCCCTCTGTCTCCCTCTCTCTCTGTCTTACTCCCTCTAGCTCCCTCTAGCCCCCTCTCTCTCTGTCTTACTCCCTCTAGCTCACTCTCCCTCTGTCTTACTCCCTCTAGTTCCCTCTCTCTGTCTTACTCCCTCTAGCTCCCTCCCTCTAGCTCCCTTTCTCTGTCTTGCTCCCTCTAGCTCCCTCTCTCTCTCTTACTCCCTCTCTCTCTGTCTTGCTCGCTCTAGCTCCCTCTAGCTCTCTCTCTCTGTCTTACTCCCTCTCACTCTGTCTTGCTCCCTCTAGCTCCCTCTCTCTCTCTTACTCCCTCAGTCTCCTTCTCCCTCTCTCTTGCTCCCTCTAGCTCCCTCTGTCTCCCTCTCTCTCTGTCTTACTCCCTCTAGCTCCCTCTCTCTTACTCCCTCTCGCTCCCTCTGTCTTGCTCCCTCTAGCTCCCTCTCTGTTTTACTCCCTCTAGCTCCCTCTGTCTCCCTCTCTCTCTGTCTTACTCCCTCTAGCCCCCCTCTCTCTGTCTTACTCCCTCTAGCTCACTTTCCCTCTGTCTTACTCCCTCTAGCTCCCTCTCTCTGTCTTGCTCCCTCTCTCTGTTTTACTCCCTCTAGCTCCCTGTCTCCCTCTCTCTCTGTCTTACTCCCTCTAGCTCCCTCTCTCTCTGTCTTACTCCCTCTAGCTCCCTCTCTCTCTCTTACTCACTCTCTCTCTGTCTTGCTCGCTCTAGCTCCCTCTAGCTCTCTCTCTCTGTCTTACTCCCTCTAGCTCCCTCTCCCTCGGTCTTGCTCCCTCTAGCTCCCTCTCTCTCTCTATCTTAATCCCTATAGCTCCCTCTCTCTGTCTAGCTCCCTCTCTCCCTGTCTTACTCCCTCTGTCTCCCTCTCTGTCTTACTCCCTTAGCTCCCTCTCTCTCTGTCTTACTCCCTCTAGCTCCCTCTCTCTTACTCCCTCTCGCTCCCTCTGTCTTACTCCCTCTAGCTCCCTCTCTGTTTTACTCCCTCTGTCTCCCTCTCACTCTGTCTTACTCCCTCTAGCTCTCTCTCTGTGGTACTCCCTCTAGCGCCCTCTCTCTCTGTCTTCCTCCCTCTAGCTCCCTCTCTCTGTCTTGCTCCCTCTAGCTCCCTCTCTCTGTTTTACTCCCTCTAGCTCCCTCTGTCTCCCTCTCTCTCTGTCTTACTCCCTCTAGCTCCCTCTAGCCCCCTCTCTCTCTGTCTTACTCCCTCTAGCTCCCTCTCCCTCTGTCTTACTCCCTCTAGTTCCCTCTCTCTGTCTTACTCCCTCTAGCTCCCTCTCTCTTGCTCCCTCTCTGTCTTGCTCCCTCTAGCTACCTCTCTCTGTCTTTCTCCGTCTAGCTCCCTCTCTCTCTGTCTTACTCCCTCTAGCTCCCTCTCTCTCCGTCTTAGTCCCTCTAGCTCCCTCTCTCTGTCTTGCTCCCTCTAGCTCTCTCTCTCTCTCTTACTCCCTCTAGCTCCCTCTCTCTCTGTCTTGCTCGCTCTAGCTCCCTCTAGCTCCCTCTCTCTCTGTCTTCCTCCCGCTAGCTCCCTCTGTCTCCCTCTCTCTCTGTCTTACTCCTTCTAGCTCCCTCTCTCTGTCTAGCTCCCTCTAGCCCCCTCTCTCTGTCTTACTCCCTCTAGCTCCCTCTCTCTGTCTAGCTCCCTCTCTCTGTCTTGCTTCCTCTAGCTCCCTCTGTCTCCCTCTCTCTCTGTCTTACTCCCTCTAGCTCCCTCTCTCTCTGTCTTACTCCCTCTAGCTCCCTCTCTCTGTCTAGCTCCCTCTCTCTCTGTCTTACTCCCTCTAGCTCCCTCTCTCTGTCTAGCTCCCTCTCTCTCTGTCTTACTCCCTCTAGCTCCCTCTCCCTCTGTCTAGCTCCTTCTCTCTCTCTCTGTCTTACTCCCTCTAGCTCCCTCTTTCTGCCTCTCTCTCTGTCTTACTCCCTCTAGCTCCCTCTCTCTCTGTCTTACTCCCTCTAGCTCCCTCTTTCTCTGTCTTGCTCCCTCTAGCTCCCTCTCTCTTATTCCCTCTAGCTCCCTCTCTCTCTGTCTTGCTTCCTCCAGCTCCCTTTCTCTCTATCTTACTCCCTCTAGCTCCCTCTCTCTGTCTAGCTCCCTCTCTCTCTGTCTTACTGCCTCTAGCTCCCTCTGTCTCCCTCTCTCTGTCTTACTCCCTCTAGCTCCCTCTCTCTCTGTCTTTCTCACTAGACTAGCTACCTCTCTCTCTGTCTTTCTCACTCTAGCTCTCTCTTTCTCTGTCTTAGTCCCTCTAGCTCCCTCTCTCTGTCTTGCTCCCTCTAGCTCCCTCTCTCTCTCTTACTCCCTCTCTCTCTGTCTTGCTCGCTCTAGCTCCCTCTAGCTCTCTCTCTCTGTCTTACTCCCTCTAGCTCCCTCTCACTCTGTCTTGCTCCCTCTAGCTCCCTCTCTCTCTCTTACTCCCTCAGTCTCCTTCTCCCTCTCTCTTGCTCCCTCTAGCTCCCTCTGTCTCCCTCTCTCTCTGTCTTACTCCCTCTAGCTCCCTCTCTCTTACTCCCTCTCGCTCCCTCTGTCTTGCTCCCTCTAGCTCCCTCTCTGTTTTACTCCCTCTAGCTCCCTCTGTCTCCCTCTCTCTCTGTCTTACTCCCTCTAGCCCCCCTCTCTCTGTCTTACTCCCTCTAGCTCACTTTCCCTCTGTCTTACTCCCTCTAGCTCCCTCTCTCTGTCTTGCTCCCTCTCTCTGTTTTACTCCCTCTAGCTCCCTGTCTCCCTCTCTCTCTGTCTTACTCCCTCTAGCTCCCTCTCTCTCTGTCTTACTCCCTCTAGCTCCCTCTCTCTCTCTTACTCACTCTCTCTCTGTCTTGCTCGCTCTAGCTCCCTCTAGCTCTCTCTCTCTGTCTTACTCCCTCTAGCTCCCTCTCCCTCGGTCTTGCTCCCTCTAGCTCCCTCTCTCTCTCTATCTTAATCCCTATAGCTCCCTCTCTCTGTCTAGCTCCCTCTCTCCTTGTCTTACTCCCTCTGTCTCCCTCTCTGTCTTACTCCCTTAGCTCCCTCTCTCTCTGTCTTACTCCCTCTAGCTCCCTCTCTCTTACTCCCTCTCGCTCCCTCTGTCTTACTCCCTCTAGCTCCCTCTCTGTTTTACTCCCTCTGTCTCCCTCTCTCTCTGTCTTACTCCCTCTAGCTCTCTCTCTGTGGTACTCCCTCTAGCTCCCTCTCTCTCTCTTACTCCCTCTCTCTCTGTCTTGCTCGCTCTAGCTCCCTCTAGCTCTCTCTCTCTGTCTTACTCCCTCTAGCTCCCTCTGTCTCCCTCTCTCTCTGTCTTACTCCCTCTAGCTCCCTCTAGCCCCCTCTCTCTCTGTCTTACTCCCTCTAGCTCACTCTCCCTCTGTCTTACTCCCTCTAGTTCCCTCTCTCTGTCTTACTCCCTCTAGCTCCCTCCCTCTAGCTCCCTTTCTCTGTCTTGCTCCCTCTAGCTCCCTCTCTCTCTCTTACTCCCTCTCTCTCTGTCTTGCTCGCTCTAGCTCCCTCTAGCTCTCTCTCTCTGTCTTACTCCCTCTAGCTCCCTCTCACTCTGTCTTGCTCCCTCTAGCTCCCTCTCTCTCTCTTACTCCCTCAGTCTCCTTCTCCCTCTCTCTTGCTCCCTCTAGCTCCCTCTGTCTCCCTCTCTCTCTGTCTTACTCCCTCTAGCTCCCTCTCTCTTACTCCCTCTCGCTCCCTCTGTCTTGCTCCCTCTAGCTCCCTCTCTGTTTTACTCCCTCTAGCTCCCTCTGTCTCCCTCTCTCTCTGTCTTACTCCCTCTAGCCCCCCTCTCTCTGTCTTACTCCCTCTAGCTCACTTTCCCTCTGTCTTACTCCCTCTAGCTCCCTCTCTCTGTCTTGCTCCCTCTCTCTGTTTTACTCCCTCTAGCTCCCTGTCTCCCTCTCTCTCTGTCTTACTCCCTCTAGCTCCCTCTCTCTCTGTCTTACTCCCTCTAGCTCCCTCTCTCTCTCTTACTCACTCTCTCTCTGTCTTGCTCGCTCTAGCTCCCTCTAGCTCTCTCTCTCTGTCTTACTCCCTCTAGCTCCCTCTCCCTCGGTCTTGCTCCCTCTAGCTCCCTCTCTCTCTCTATCTTAATCCCTATAGCTCCCTCTCTCTGTCTAGCTCCCTCTCTCCCTGTCTTACTCCCTCTGTCTCCCTCTCTGTCTTACTCCCTTAGCTCCCTCTCTCTCTGTCTTACTCCCTCTAGCTCCCTCTCTCTTACTCCCTCTCGCTCCCTCTGTCTTACTCCCTCTAGCTCCCTCTCTGTTTTACTCCCTCTGTCTCCCTCTCTCTCTGTCTTACTCCCTCTAGCTCTCTCTCTGTGGTACTCCCTCTAGCGCCCTCTCTCTCTGTCTTCCTCCCTCTAGCTCCCTCTCTCTGTCTTGCTCCCTCTAGCTCCCTCTCTCTGTTTTACTCCCTCTAGCTCCCTCTGTCTCCCTCTCTCTCTGTCTTACTCCCTCTAGCTCCCTCTAGCCCCCTCTCTCTCTGTCTTACTCCCTCTAGCTCACTCTCCCTCTGTCTTACTCCCTCTAGTTCCCTCTCTCTGTCTTACTCCCTCTAGCTCCCTCTCTCTTGCTCCCTCTCTGTCTTGCTCCCTCTAGCTACCTCTCTCTGTCTTTCTCCGTCTAGCTCCCTCTCTCTCTGTCTTACTCCCTCTAGCTCCCTCTCTCTCCGTCTTAGTCCCTCTAGCTCCCTCTCTCTGTCTTGCTCCCTCTAGCTCTCTCTCTCTCTCTTACTCCCTCTAGCTCCCTCTCTCTCTGTCTTGCTCGCTCTAGCTCCCTCTAGCTCCCTCTCTCTCTGTCTTCCTCCCGCTAGCTCCCTCTGTCTCCCTCTCTCTCTGTCTTACTCCTTCTAGCTCCCTCTCTCTGTCTAGCTCCCTCTAGCCCCCTCTCTCTGTCTTACTCCCTCTAGCTCCCTCTCTCTGTCTAGCTCCCTCTCTCTGTCTTGCTTCCTCTAGCTCCCTCTGTCTCCCTCTCTCTGTCTTACTCCCTCTAGCTCCCTCTCTCTCTGTCTTACTCCCTCTAGCTCCCTCTCTCTGTCTAGCTCCCTCTCTCTCTGTCTTACTCCCTCTAGCTCCCTCTCTCTGTCTAGCTCCCTCTCTCTCTGTCTTACTCCCTCTAGCTCCCTCTCCCTCTGTCTAGCTCCTTCTCTCTCTCTCTGTCTTACTCCCTCTAGCTCCCTCTTTCTGCCTCTCTCTCTGTCTTACTCCCTCTAGCTCCCTCTCTCTCTGTCTTACTCCCTCTAGCTCCCTCTTTCTCTGTCTTGCTCCCTCTAGCTCCCTCTCTCTTATTCCCTCTAGCTCCCTCTCTCTCTGTCTTGCTTCCTCCAGCTCCCTTTCTCTCTATCTTACTCCCTCTAGCTCCCTCTCTCTGTCTAGCTCCCTCTCTCTCTGTCTTACTGCCTCTAGCTCCCTCTGTCTCCCTCTCTCTGTCTTACTCCCTCTAGCTCCCTCTCTCTCTGTCTTTCTCACTAGACTAGCTACCTCTCTCTCTGTCTTTCTCACTCTAGCTCTCTCTTTCTCTGTCTTACTCCCTCTAGCTCCATCTCTCTCTCTGCCCTCGGCATACACGGACCAAGATGGGTGTGTCTGCAGAACTTGTCTGGAGGGACCAAGAAAGGGCTCTTGTGTTAAGGAAGGAGCTGTGGAGCTTAGAGAAAACGCCATCCTGCACATGGGGTTAAATACGCATCATAAAAGGCCCTGCCGAGTACCTAGTCACGTGGGCACTTTGAGGGTTTTCCACTACCCGCAGGGCTAAGTGCGAGACACTGCAAAGATGCGTACACGGGCCAAGTGGACCCTTTGAAAGGGCTCTAATGGTCTCAGGGGCAGTGGGGTCATTGCTTAGGCAGCTTGAGGTGCGTACACTACAAAGGAGGCCCGTATCCTCACTGTCCAACTCCATATACTTTCATCTGCTAAGTGCATTAAGGCAGAGTGGAGGAAACGACACACTTCAAGGTTCTACTGGTAATAGCGCCGCTTAGACCTGGCCATTACTTACTTCTATCTCTCTATCGCTCCTCTCGGAATCACGTCACTGAGCTGCAGGGGGGTCTCCAGACTCTCCCACTGCTGCAATATGGATGTTTACACTGCCTGATGCGCGGGCGGCCCATGCTGAGAGTCAGTCATGGACAGGTATGGGGCGCCGCGGTAATAATTACATTTTTAAACGCACCCTAGGCCCCGAGGCAGCAGAAGCTTGACTCTCTGCCTCTCTCCAGTTCCCCGCCACTTCTAATGACTTCCTTCCTGTATTCTGGAGGCAGCCGGAATTGAGGTTCCAACATCCGATAATCCCCCCCTCGCCTCTGCTCTGTTGAGCTAAGGGCAGGAAGTGTTCAGTGATTGACAATCGCGCCGAGGGCCCGGGGTGCGCCGGGTCCGTCGCAGCGGCAGATTGCAACATTGTAGCATCTCATAGAGTCTCATAGGAGAGACAAATTTAACTGTGACTATCTGACGGAGCCAGCTGCTGTAGTAAGTCTGCAGCGCCGGGGAGCTGCATGGTGTCACCCCATGTGAGGGTGTCACCCGGTGCGGTCCGCACCCCCCGCACCCCCCTAGTGACGCCACTGGGAAGCGGTTATAATCTTACTCCCAAAGCTGAGCAAGGACCGGGTGCGATGTGGGTTTTACAGACCCCTGTCGCTCCTAAATTTCAATAACAAGGTGTTGGCTACGAGGCTTGCACTCATAATTATTTCTTTCTTTTAAACTTTATTTTGGTCATTCCCGACCATAAAAGCGCAATGCATACAGTATAACATTGGAAGACTGAGTTCGTTAAAAAAAAAAACATTAAGTGTATCGTTCGTAATCAACCCCAAAAAGTGCAAGTGCATAGAAGACAAATCTTCAAGTTTGTGCATATGATAACAAAGAAAAAATTCACTAAATACATTTCTAAAAACATTAATTAAAGATTATGTCCAGATAAAAAGACAATCAAAACGACAACTAAAATGAATAAGAGTAGCATGGGCATCCTAAAAACCCCTTTTTAATGCGTTTAGATACCCACTAAAAAATATTGCTTTTGTAGGAACATTATTAGTAATTAATACAACCGCTCATGTCGTAAAAGGTAATATAGGAGAAAAACGCAATTTTTGATAAGTGAAACAGTGTAAAATAGTTCCATCATCCTAAACGTGCTACAACAAATGCAGACAACTGGGCCATACTAATATCATGCTTGAGCCTACATCTATCCTGCTATCAGTGCATCGCAGACAAGACTATCAATAGTGCACATAAGAATTAAATAAACATGATTGACATTTTAAAAAGTAAAACATTGCTATAGAACTTCCATTTTGTCTTACAATTTCAGCTGGGCCTAACTTGCAAGCGCCCAGCCAGGAAGCATTGTCAATAAAATGAGAACAGGAAAGGATGGATGCAAAATATGGAAAGCCTTAGGGTGTTATCTTGGAAGCTCAGCATCAGCTACGCGTAAGCCTTATATGGCTGTGGGCTGCCACGTTCCTGTCAGGACCTTCCTTCTAATTATCCATTTTTGGCTTAAAAACGTAGCCATAGTGCAGACGAAAAGTAGTCTTGTGTCCGATCTAAGAATAGGCAAGGCAACGTGATGCTCGAGAGTGCCCAATTGCCGGCAAACCGGTTTTAACCACTTTGCCCTAGGTGTAGAAAATGCCTGGCAAACAAACAAATCAAATCAAATAATCTTTATTTCGATCATTTCAGATCATAAAAGATAAACACATAGACATGCTATAAAACATTAAAATGATTTCTGTATTACAGGTTTTTTAAAAAGCCATAATTGGAGTCTAAAAAGGTGTATGATTTGAGCTTAAAAGTTAGTAGAAGATGCCATATTGGAGTCTTTTATAATTCTTGCGCGTGCTCTCCACATTGCCGTCAGAAATTTCGCCATGGCAAAGACAGTTGTAGGTGATAAGTCTGTTTTTAGCACTCTATACGCTGGGGCATAGGTTCGGAAACCCAAGTTCTTTAGGTATGGGACCAGCCAGTAGCTCCTGATTTTACTGTACGCTCTACAAAAGAAAACCACATGTAGCTCACTTTCCAGCTTGTAATTGCATGCTGGGCATGTGGCCAACTCAAGGTTACCATTCCAGGATTTGGTGAAGGCCCTCAGTGGTAGCGAGCCATATCTCCATTGCAGGAAAATCTTTCTTACATGCACAGGGGACATGGCATCCAAAACATACTCAGGTCTGTAGGAGTCTTTTACTTTGGTAAAAATGTCACTTAAAGACCCTTCTCTGATTGAACCCAGAGCTTTCTCGAGCATGAAGTTGTAAAACAGTCTGGAGAGTTCTTTCCTTGGAAGGTTTGTGGCAGTTGTTTCAGGATTACACCACAACTCAGGGATTCCAAGTGTAGTGCACATGTCCCGGATGTACTTTAACCAAGGGATTTTGGACACATGTATTAGCCTGAGCAACTCCTGTAATTCGCTTCTGTAGTGACCCAGATCCTGGCTGCTCCACAGACGTCTCCAGTAAGTCAAAGGTTTTAGGCCCAATTCTTCAGTAATTGGGCGCAGTGCCAAGTCCATTCTCAGGGGGAGGAGGGGGCTACTCGGTGGAAGAGCCGCTAGCTGTCTTATAAAATTATTTTCAGCGACCTGAATATTTTGTAGTGATGTGTGCCCCCATAACTCTGCCCCGTAGGCAATACCTCCTCTAGCTTGTGCTTTATAGATGTGTATTGTCGGTGTCAGAGGTCGAAGATAGGATTTCTTGGCAATTCTAGAAATAGCTCCCGCCCTCTGAATTCATTTTATAGTGGCTTTTGATTTATGTTGCTGCCAGGTCAGAGACTGATTGAGTGTAATGCCCAGGTACTCGATTACTTGGACTCTTTCTAGAGCTACAGATCCCAGACGGGGATTTGGGCAATTTTTGTTTTTTTTGCTAAGAATCATGAATTTGGTCTTGGAGGGGTTTATTTCTAGACCCCTTTTGTTACAGAAGTCCAAGAAACCATCCAAAACTCTCTGCAGCCCCATTGGTGTTTTTGCCAACAGCAGGGTGTCGTCGGCGAACATAATCGCAGGCACCCTGCTGTTGTTTAATTGTGGAGCATCAACGTTGGGGATCCTACTCAGATGTTCTATTACCCCATTTGTAAAAAGACAGAAAAGGGTCGGCGCCAACACGCATCCCTGCCTTACCCCTCGTTGGACAGGGAACCTATCTGTCAGCCTACCACCCTTTCCGTATCTTACACGGGCGTAATTATCTGTATGTAGCCTTATTAGAATGTGCAGTATATCGCCGGGAATACCCATATCCGCCAGTACTGCCCACAACCTGGCCCGTGGGACCAGGTCGAAGGCGGCACGGAGATCAACGAAAACCGCATACAGTGACCCCCCTTCTAGGTGTGTTGTCTTCCAGTACAGAATGTTAAGTCTAAGTAACTGGTCGACTGTTGAGACTCCCCTCCTAAATCCCGCCTGGAGAGGCCTTAAAATATCTGTCTCATCCATCCAGATTTGGAGCCTATCAAGGATTAGTCTACCGAACAAGTTTTGGGTCACATCGATGAGGCTAATTGGACGGTAATTGGCTGGAAGCAGGGGCGACCCCTTTTTGAATATTGGGACCACCTCCGCTCCCAGCCAAGTGTCCGGCATTCTCATCCCCCCCAGCACTGCATTAAACAATATCATCAGGTAGGGTGCCCAAATGTCAGGTTCTTGTTTGAAGAGATCGCCCGGCACCCCATCAAGTCCTGGGGCCTTTCCGGAGGACAGCCCTGCTAATGCCACCCTTATGTCTTTAATGGTAAAAGGGACAGCACTAAGGGTGTTATGAGTAGAGGGTTTTATTGTTGCTATCTCCTCGTTGTCAGAGGAATATAGCTGCTGGAAATGGTCCTGCCAGACGTTTGGAGCGATATTTGGTTCCACAGCCGAGGGGAGATCCCCACTTCCGTGGTTTATAATTCTCCAGAATCTACGGGAATCCCTTTCAGCTAGGGACTCCGATAGATTCTCCCAATGCTGAACGTCCCACTCAATTTTAGCGTTGGTTATGAGTGATTTATAGGTCCTCCTTTTGAGTCGAATTTCCTCCCTTGAGCCCCCCTCTTTTATCATGGTTAAGAGGTCCCGCTTTGCCAGTCTACAGGTGTTATTATACCAAGTATTTTTGGGTAAGCCCTGCGCTCTTGGTCGTCCAATGCTTATAAAATCAGCCTCAAGCTTCTTGGTTAGATTTAAATGTAACTGAGCTATACCCTCGCTAATGTCTTTTGTAGAATTAAGGCGCCATAACTCAAAAGCCTCATCTAGAATGGGAATAATCCCAGTATAGAGGGCGGCTAACTTTTCGGTACTGGAGGCAAGCTTTTCCCATCTTATCCGCCTTCGGTTGTTCTCCAGGAGGTGCCCCCCTCTCAATTCCTGTGCGCATAGTGCAGTCTCCCCCAAGGGCGGGATGACATACTCTAGCTCCAGGGCGTTATGGTCACTGTCATCTCTATCTACTATTTTAAAATCCAGTACCCTTTTCCACTCCTGCATTTGAACCAGAAAGTAATCCAGTCTACTTTGCCTACCTGCCTTGTTGAATGTGCATTTAGAAGGAATGTCAGATCTGGTACGGCCGTTGCACGCTCTCAGACCGAGGGTAAGGTTCAATGTGTTTATTTGAACGGCCAACGGTGTCCAAGCTCTGGGTGGGGGTGCCTCTGTCTGGGGAACCTGCCAACTTGAATCCTCCTCTAGGGAGGGTCCATCAAGTAGGCCAGGTAAAGGCTCGAAATGTGAATTGAAGTCGCCCCCTATTAGATAGGACATATCCCCAGGGATGGTTTCTAGAATAGTCGACAATGACTCTATAGTTTTAGAAGTGGCCGCTGTTTGAACTGGTCTGGAATAAATGTTTATAACTAATAGTTTAAAAGGCCCTGGCCATTCCAGTAATACTACCAGTATATCTTCTGAGTCTGCTGGGTATCTTGAGGCTGTACATCCTAGGTCTGACGCAACCCAGGTTGCCAGTCCTCCGGATGGTCGTCCTTTCCCAGCCCATAGAGCGGGGATTGAGAAAATCTGAAAACCCCTATATGGTATCTCTTCCCTTGACCAAGTCTCTTGGAAGAGACATACACTTTTTAGATGTACTAGCTCAGCCCATGAATCCAATTCTATTTTGTTACTTATGCCTGCAACATTCCAGGAGAGGAATTTTAGGATTAGTGGGGCAATCTGTGTCGCTGCTCGGCTAGCCCTTGGGGTGGTATTAGCTGTACGTAGGGCAGAGCCCATTTGAACTTCCTCAATTTCCGGGGCTTCTTGATTGTTTTCCCTTTTGTTTGGTTCATAATGGGAGTCTTGAGTCCCTCTACAGATTTTCTCCTCGCTGGTAGTGAGGGATACTAGGTAACCTTGATCAGGGCCTACCGAACTCTCTTTTGCCCCTGCTACGAAAGCCAGCTGTCAATCCACCGTTTCTAGACAATCATAACGGTTGGACAGTGATAGAAAAGGTGGCTGGTAAAATCTTGGGGGCCATGGCTCCTCTCTCTCATAGTTTCCCCTTCCCGTTCCTCTTCTCTGTGCAGTTTCCCATCCCTGTGAATCACAGTATGTGGGAGGGTAGATGGGGGGTGGGCGTGCATGGTCAAAGGGAATTCTCCTCCTTTCCTGGTTTCCCTCCCAGTTTCCCCTAAGGTCCGGATAGTAACCTCTCCTCTGTGCCTTAGATGGATGATCACTAGGTGGATAGAAGAACGACAGAGGGACTGGTTGAATAGTACTCCCTTCGTCCTCCAAAAAAGAACCACAGATAAATGGGACTGTACCTGGTTCTTTAAAAATCACCAGAATACAGTCACCACTAATTGTTTTGGGACTCTTACCCACCCATGAGACTCTTCTTGCCATACGGATATCACTGGTCTTGCCTCTAGGAAGCGGCCTATGTGTTGAGAGCCAGTTAATTACTTTGTTTTTCAACGACTCCCCTGTCTCATATGAGTCTGATTTCAATTCGGGAACCCCAATTAAAATAGCAGTGTATAGCGCTACCTCCGGAGGAAGATTAACAGTGACTGTTCTTGGAGGTTTGGTTAGAAGCGTTTTTGGGTCAGGTGGATTATGGATGGTGTTCAACTGAGGTTTTAGGGGGCTTTTGTGTTGCACATTTGTCTGGGTTGTGTTAGATGCTATTGGTACTTGGTGTTGAATAGCACTAGTTTGTTTATTGGTAGCGCCTCCTGAAGACGCTGGAGTTGCCAAGTTAGATTTTGGTTTAGGTGGTTGAATGCTGGTTGATTTAGTGTTTTTATCCCCCGCTAAAGTTGCTGTTCCTGTCTCAGCTGCTTTTGAGCTTTTAAGGGGGTCCAAATTGTTCTTGTGTTTCGGGTCCATGGGGCGGGATGTGGAACAGGGAGCACCCGATTTCCAGCCCTCCATAACTTTTAGGGCAGTATTCTCGATTTTAATTAATCTCGCCTCCATTTTTATCAGACGAGCTTCTAAGGGACTTATAATTGATTTCAGGAGGTGGCCAATGTCCGCTAATGTTATGTCCTCTTCCTTGGACTCGGAGTTATGTTCTACAGAGGGAGTTAGCAATTCAGTGGGAGTATCCCTAGACTGTACCTGGGGGGGATCAGTTGTTATCCTAGGCGATGTTCTTTCCTGGTTATTATGATCTGTTCTGGTTGTATTTTGTGTTGCCCCCGCATATTGCTTCATTTTCTTTCCTTTCCTTTCCTTATTACTCTGTTTCCCAATCTTCCTCTTTTGTATAGCACCCTCCCTTCTCCCTCGATCAATGCTAGGTGACTTTGGTAGCTTAGGGGTATTGGTGGTAGTAATATCAAGATCGTCCCCCGAAAGTGGGGGACTTGAAGTGGTTATTTCAATGGCTTCCCTCGATTCTGTGGTGTTTGGAGGTTGGGTAATTTGCGTTAGGGGGAGGGACAAAAGGCTCATGTCATCTAAGTCACTCACTGTTCCTTCAGAGAGATCTATACTGGTGGTTCGGTGCGCCCCCCCACATGCGCCAAGCTGGGAACTATCTACAGTCCGCCTATCCTCTGGGGTTTTCAACATTGCTATGATCCCCATCGAGGATCTTCTCACCCATTCAATCTCTTGCGAAATTCGTCTTTCCAGGAGGGTGATATCGTCAATCAAAAGGGAACCTGCCTTCAAAAAATAATCATCAATTTTGCCTTGATTTGGGGCAGTTGTGGTAGGAGCCTTGGCTGCCAGGCTAGCTTTACTCCTAGTCTCCATATTGCTCATAATTAGCAAGGTAGCTCTCGAGGACCCAAGATGTAGTAGAGGAGTGATGAATTAAGAGGGAAGTAAAACTTAGAACCTGGAGTAAATGAGAGGGCTCAGTCCAGTCTCTCCGGTCCTCGAACGGCCTCAAACGGCCCGCTCTTAGCCCGGTCTTCGCCCGCTTCTTCGTCCGCGCGCGTCCCACGTTCGCGTTCAGGGCGGAGTTAAAATAGAGGAGGAGAGGAGGGGGCGGGAAGAGGAACCAGGTGCGCGCGGTGGACGGCGCAAGCACTTCTGGTCCTCGCAGTCCCGCTCCCTAGGCAGGTGACGTTTGTAGCTATCCCCCAGCGATGGTGACCGAGCTGGTATGCTCCCAGGTCACGGAAAAGGGTTCTCAAAGGGCTCCGCTGTAGAAAGTGCCCCAGGTACGTCCACAAGCAAAGTCCACAGTCTTTCACAATTCACGAGCGGCTCCCGCGCCAGCGGGGGCCGCGAGGAGTATTTGAGCCTGCAGGAAGGTCAGAGGGAGGAGGGGGCGGGAAGAGGAACCAGGTGCGCGCGGTGGACGGCGCAAGCACTTCTGGTCCTCGCAGTCCCGCTCCCTAGGCAGGTGACGTTTGTAGCTCTCCCCCAGCGATGGTGACCGAGCTGGTATGCTCCCAGGTCACGGAAAAGGGTTCTCAAAGGGCTCCGCTGTAGAAAGTGCCCCAGGTACGTCCACAAGCAAAGTCCACAGTCTTTCACAATTCACGAGCGGCTCCCGCGCCAGCGGGGGCCGCGAGGAGTATTTGAGCCTGCAGGAAGGTCAGAGGGAGGAGGGGGCGGGAAGAGGAACCAGGTGCGCGCGGTGGACGGCGCAAGCACTTCTGGTCCTCGGAGTCCCGCTCCCTAGGCAGGTGTCGTTTGTAGCTCTCCCCCAGCGATGGTGACCGAGCTGGTATGCTCCCAGGTCACGGAAAAGGGTTCTCAAAGGGCTCCGCTGTAGAAAGTGCCCCAGGTACGTCCACAAGCAAAGTCCACAGTCTTTCACAATTCACGAGCGGCTCCCGCGCCAGCGGGGGCCGCGAGGAGTATTTGAGCCTGCAGGAAGGTCAGAGGGAGGAGGGGGCGGGAAGAGGAACCAGGTGCGCGCGGTGGACGGCGCAAGCACTTCTGGTCCTCGGAGTCCCGCTCCCTAGGCAGGTGTCGTTTGTAGCTCTCCCCCAGCGATGGTGACCGAGCTGGTATGCTCCCAGGTCACGGAAAAGGGTTCTCAAAGGGCTCCGCTGTAGAAAGTGCCCCAGGTACGTCCACAAGCAAAGTCCACAGTCTTTCACAATTCACGAGCGGCACCCCACCAAACAAACAAGACATGGGCAACACTCTTTAGAGGCCTTACAGCACGGACAATCCTTAGGGGCTGGGTTGCATATGTGTCATTTAGCTGTGGTTTAATTGACAGGAAGTGTGCCAAACCTGAAATGAGTATATAAGAGCCTATCCTGCGGGACCTGGATTATATCTAGGAAGGGCTCCAAATGTCTTTCCTGCTTGTGGAGAAAGAATTCTGCGGTCAATCTCCCCAAGTTTGGGCTGTTGAATTTTTGCTGGTTCACCCAATCCCAGTACGAACCCTTGAGCACCTCTTTCCTTGGTGGATCCTGTTTATCCCAAGGAGTCATCAATTTCCTAGCATTGGCAATCCAACCCACTTTACTACTTGTGCCAAGCCTGATAACCTCCGAAAGGGCTGCACGCATAATTGAAAAATTGATTTCCCCTGCACAATCTGGATTTATCCCTCACAAATCAACTGCACTAAATCTTCATACATTATTTGCAACACTGCACAGAATAGATCCTTCAGTCCCAGCGGCCGCTGTGCTGCTTGACGCCGAAAAGGCATTCGATTCGCTTGAATGACCTTTCCTTTATGCTACAATGAGCAGACTTGGAGGCTGGACCGGTTCCTGGCAGTGGTGCAATTGCTGTACACACAACCTACGGCGCGTGTTCGACTTAACGGAACGCTGTTGCCCAAATTCCTATTTGAACGCGGAACCCGTCAGGGCTGCCCTCTGTCCTCCTTACTGTTTGTGCTGGCTTTAGATCCATTGGTACAACACCTACAGGAGCTACATAATCATAGGGGTTTACAGTTTAACACTGGCCCATTGCTGCTCACGCTATATGCAGATGACATCATACTATACGTACATCATCCAGATGATAATTTGTCACCACTGCTTTCCGAAATCACTAGGTATGGCAGCCTGTCGGGGTTTTGTATTAATTGGGAGAAGTCCGAGGTTTTCCCACTCACTGTGGCACCCTGTCGCAAATTGTGTGAATACCCTCTGGCCTGGTGTGGGAACTCCGTTAGGTGTCCCGGGATCCACATCCACAGGGAAAAAGATTGTATCCTACAATTAAACTACGGTCCAGTGCTTGAACGGCTAGGGCAGAATGTAGAGAGGTGGTTGTCCTTGCCTCTGTCCAGGGCTGGGAGAATAGCAATTGTTAAAATGGTGGTCCTCCCACAATTTCAATATCTATTACATAATATGCCAATCCCACTGTACAACTTTTTTTTTCTACCCTCCGTACCTTGTTGATACGGTTGGCATGGGGCGGTAAACAGCCCCGCATCAGCTGGGATGTTCTCATTCTACCCTATGAGAGGGGAGGGTTTGGGGTGCCAAAGTTCCACGTTTACTACCTGGTGGCGCAGGAGAGCTTTGCGCGCCACTGGTATCATGCAGACAGACGAATTCGCTATTACCGGCCAGAAGCTGACTTGGCACTTCCTGCATCTCTTGGGTCCCTGTTGCCAGTTGGATACTACGAGATCCTAAGGATATCCAAACATTATCTACAACTAGTTGGGCTTGGCACAAGTTATTGAAAATCACAGGCTCACGTATTTTGTACTCATCTGCACTGCCAGTGGCGGGTAATGGATGAATCCCCATCCTCCAGGAAACGCTTGTGAAACTCACGCTAGCCAAACTCCAGTTGGTGACCTTCGGCGACCTCTTACCAAAAGGACATATATTCTCCCATACAGAGGACCACCGTTTTCGGGACATAACTGTTATGGATCACTTTGTACTCCAGAGGTTGCAGGGGGCTCTGAAGGCCACTATGTACAGCTACCCGTTGGAACCCCCTGTGTTCCCTCTATTAACGGGCATCATTAAGGGTGGGGATGGCACAGATCTTGTGGCTAGACTGTAAGAGGCTGCAGTGGCCCTGTTGCCCTCCCGCGATGAAGGAATACGGGGGCCTGGGAGCCCGATCTTGGTAACCCCAACACTGACTCACAACGGGGCTGGTGTTGTGCGCAAATCCGGCATGTCTCTTCGAACCACAGGCATAACCTGTTACATTTTAAACTTCTGCGGAGGGCGTACAAATTACTGAGTGCGCTACACCACATAGACCTATCTAAATTGCATTTATGTACAAAATGTCGGTCTCCTGGTGCGGACTTCACACATCTCACATGAACTTGTGTAAAGATAGGCAGCTTTTGGTCAGCTGCTTTTGTGGATATCTCCAAAATGATAGATTTCGCAGTCACGCCCACTCCCCTAATGGCGCTCCTGGGGTATACATACGACCTACACAGATGAAAACGACGATTTGTTGCTATTGCACCGCTTATTGCTAAGCGTGAAGTGGCAATAAACTGGAGTAGTAAACGTACACCAACGGTCATGTCATGGCTGCGCAGCATGACATACTGTAACACTAACAGCGACAACTATGCACAAATACAACCGCCCACTACGAGACCCCTAGATATATGGCAAGCATTACACCTTTACCTCCGGGACACTCCAGCTACCACAGCCATGCCAGTAACTTCCCAACCTCTAAATGAACGTACCCATTGAGGTTGTGAGAGAGGTTTTAGAAATGAATGTGAAACTGAACTCGATGTTACAGTCTGTAACTGTGACATCCACCTATTGTACAGTTATGCAGCATTTATCTAGCTTTGGCATTATTTGTACTCGCCAGCATGATGTATGGCATTTCTATGGGAGAATTAGTAGATACTGCACTGTAACGGATTTTAATTCTTGTACAAAATCAATAAACAAAGTTTAAAAAAAAACAAGGTAAGATCCTAAAACCTTACCTAACTATACAGCTTACCTTATCCATTGTTTTTTAGAGATTTTCTGGGAGATTTTGATCACATTTATTGATCTCCTCACTGAGCATACCGTTTGACCGTGCACAGGTGGGAGTTTGAACCAGTGTCTAGATGCAGGGCCTGGCCCAACCCCCTGCAGGCAACTAACAATCCACTGAGCACGGCCTTTGGCTTGCACCAGGCCCTTTTCCCAAACTCCGCAAAACGCCAACCCCAAGCAGCACATGGTCCTGCGCAATGTGGTGTTGTGTTAGGCGCAGGTCCATGTTTCCATTTTTATTTCAGTCCTACGGTACACCCAAGGAACTCCTGCTGGAATAATTGGGGGCCTCGCAGTACCCAGTCAGACCGTCTCCCAAGAGTACCGTGGGCAACATTTTTTGTATTATTTTGCTCCCTGTCTCAAAAGGATAAAGGGGGTCAGGGTACCAATACCCTTCCCCCTTATATCTGATCTTTTACTCAAATTCAGAACATGCGGACCGAGACCCAGTATTCTGTAGTGGCAGAAGCAGAATTTATCTGAAATGCTGTTGCCAGCCAATCAGATTGTTTGAACTTTGGGTCAATGCCAGTCCTGCTGTACCAAGAGGGCAGACAGGAAAAAAGCCCTCTGAGCCAATTAGAATGCTTTTTATTTTTTTATTTGCGGTCTCGCTAAATCAATTGTCCAAGCAACTCAATGTTTTTACCTTTATTTCTTGAAAATGGCTGAACAGATTTAAACCCGATAATGAACAGCATACTTGCTAAGTAAAGATCGAGCTTTCAGCAAAATTTGGTGTAACTGTTGAGCTGCTCTATTTCTACCAGAGTCTGAAATTGCATGGAGAAAACACATTTTTTGACCAACCATTTTTCTTGGCCATTGCTTGACGGATCACCCCAAAACTTTCCAGGAAGGAAGGACCGGACGTGGGTGAATTTTTTAACGTTTCGTGAAGATTTGTGAAACAGCACCAAAGTTATAAGTAAAACAAGAAATGAGCTACCTATAGAAACTCTGGACCAACTCTAACTACACAGGGGGGCGATCATCTATGCCAAGGAAAGCCTTTTTCAGAAAATCTCAATTTACATTGATTTCCATTTACAGAGTTATGTAAAAAAATTACCATCATACACTGGGGACTTTTTAAAGCAAATCTATGACATACCATGGAGTGATGAATACATTCTGATGACACTGTATGTTTCAATCTTGTAGACCAGCATTAAACACACTGATGGGATCCGGGCGGTTGAAAATTGGTTGCAAACAAGACCATTAACACTGATTTTATGATTTTAAAATAATCGAATAAAGTGCATTTGACTCCGACTCACTGTATACACTAATACAAAAATGTTGAATGCAATGATTAAGTGGTGCCTTAACAGCAACTTCTTTTTATTAAAAAAACAAGTGTACAGTCAAGTCTGAGGGTCGTCGATGGGTACCTGCTTCACTTCCAATTGTGCCTGCATGCATATGGGCTCGTGGGAGTAGCAGGTACTCATGGCTGACCATGGCAGAATGTGGGAAGAGCATGTAATTCCATGGCTGCACTTTATCGATGATCTCTTTGTAATTTGGAAAGGGTCCCATCAATCAACCATTTATTTTATCCAACAAATAAATCACAATGATCTGAACCTGCACTTTACAGGTAACATCAGCACCACACAGGTAGCATTCGTAGATCTACAGATATTTGTAAGAGGGAACAAACTGCCGATCAAATTAATCAGAAAGGAGACTGCAGGGAATTAAACTTTTCATGCAAATAGTTTCCACCCCTTTCATCTGAAAGCAAGTATTCCCTATGGGGAATTAATCAGACTAAAAACAAACAGAAGTCCGATAGAAGACTGGAATGTTAGGAAGTTAGAATTGGTGGAACACTTTAAACTGCAGGGATATTCCAAACCACATTAAAGACAGTTCTAGCCAAGGTCCAATTGAAGAATAGAGAATCCATCCTTTTCCATTAGGAAAACAGGAAAGAAACAAAACACTGTATAAGGATGATCACAACTTACAGTGAACAGGAAGGGGCGATTAGGAGAATTCTTTAACAACACTGGCACCGGATCAAGGGAGATTTGGTGGTGGGACCTACCATGTCTAGGACACCTCAAATAACATCCAGGAGAGCCCAGTCCATGCAAGATGTGTTGGTACGCAGTAGTCCTGAGGTCAAAATCCCAAGATCCTGGTTCCAACAGGAAAATGGGTTCTATAAATATCATAGGTGCAAAGCATGCATACAGGGAATTAACACCATAGAGTACACAACACTGTTCTGTGTCACATCCATAAAAACAAGGGTGTTTTCAATTTCACAACTGAATTTGCAGTGTATGTGCTATCTTGCAATTGCGGCGTGTCATATGTAGGAAGCACAGTCCTGCAGGTGCATTGTAGATATACCAACACATAAGAGCAGTCAAAAATAAGGATTGGCCTTAACCAGTAGCTAGATAGAATGGAAGCTGAGACAGCTGGAAAATAGATACATTGTCAATATGAACACTAAATTACCCAAATGGTTTGAACATGGAGGAGGAATTGTATTCATTCTTGTGAATTACAAGTAGTTAGACTTTCCTGAATGATTTCCAAATCATACACGAAACCCAAATTGAGAAAGAGTAAAGTTCTAGAATAGTGCCATGGGACAATGACATTCAGGTATACAACATCAGCAGAAACCACTTCACTAAACAAAACCCCAATAAAACTTTAACAATAGGAGGCAGGACCGAGGTGTTTTGAAAGTGAGGGGCAGCATGCAAGCTGCCCAGTCACACTTTTAGGCTGCTAAAAACAATCAAGAGCGATAAGACCTGTGATACAAGTGTTAGAAATGGGAGGAAGAAGGATTTTTTTTATTTAAACAGGAATTAATCAACTCAGTTGGACAGTACTGCTAACTGAGTAAGCAATAAAATGAGTTTCAGAAATAATCTGCCCAGCAATCACACTGAAAAAAACTGTTAAAACAGAGAGGTTGTATTATTTACCATTATCTTGTTCTTTCTTCTTTCGCTTTTTTCTTCTCCTTTGTATCAATTTTAGACTTATTTATATATTTCTCTTTCAGCCAGCCTCGAATATTTCTTTCTACTATGTCTATTGATGCCTCCCTCAACTTCTAAACTTAAATTGATAACATACCTTTGAATTTGCAAAAAGATATCTTTTGAGGCGTGTGAGAAATGTCTTGCTTTAAGGCAGAGATTATAGGCCCCTTGAAGATGGGGATAATAGAAATGTGGATTCAAGAATCATATGTATTTGTACTGAATACACCGGGATGTCTTCAACCTTGCAGGCACTGCAGCCAATATCATACAATGTATCATTTGATATAACAAAGGAATATCTGTTAGTACAAAGGCACCTAAAGCTAAGTATTTTCTCTGTGTAAGAACCATGTGACAGTATTTAAAGGTCAGCAAAGAACCGTGCGCTAAGAGAACAAAGTTACGTCTGTGTTCGAAACCTGTAACGCAGACAAGCAAAGCATTACATAAACTTACAGTTGGAGATCGTTGGTGTCTGCGTCTGGTCCAATGGAGGATGTGAAGAGTAAATACAGGATTCAAATATATATATATATGTATTCACTGAAAAAAACCACAGGTTTCAGGGACGTTATAGTTATGCTGATATTTTACTCGTACAAAACCAGAGAAATTCGCTCGTTATAGTTACCGGAGCTAACTATAATTTGTGCTCCCGCAATGCACTACTGATGACATCACATATTACATCACTCATAACATGGTCAGTGACATCACTGATGACATCGCTGATGACATCTCAAATGACATCATCCAGGCAGGGGGGGCGTGGCCAAGCAGCATGGCCGACAGGACGTGAGCTCCACCAGCTCCGTCCCGAAGACCAGCTAAAATCCTTAAATAATCCTGCCCGGGCTACCCCGCTTACTGGAGAGCGTGTCGGAAGGGTAGCGCTGACCTCGCCGAGACTCCTGTGCCCGGAAGAATGGACCCGCGACCAGCAATTCTCTGTGGGCGCTGGGCCGTCTGCTGCTGGAGGCGGCGCCGGCGCGTTCACTCACGCGACGCCGCGGACTGGGCCTGCACGCTGGGGCCGGACCGCGGGCCTACCATCCAGGGCTCCCCGGCCTGTGTGAGTCCTCTGGCAATCGCGGGTGACCTGGCTGGAGCTCCCGACCCGTGGGCAGGCGGTCGAGCATCGGAGGCACAGAGACCTTCCTGCTAGGCGGTGGGGAGGAGAACGGGACGGAGGCGCCGTCCATTTTGTCCGGAGTTGCTGGGCTGGAGTTCTGGGGCCCATCCTCGCGGTTGCTGGAGCCTGCATGCCTGGTCATCGGGGCGCCGGCACCCGGTGGTAGGGGATGTGAGTACCGCTTGAGGCGTGGGGGTGACTGCGGGGGCCCCGGACTGTTGTGGGCCTGATTGAACCCGGCCCATTTGTTGATGCCTGCGGAGCTTCACCGCTTGTGTACCTCCTCCCGCCGGACTATGCCCTGCACCCTGGTTTTGGCCTCTCACTACCCGCATGTCTCGGAGGTGATTTAGGAGCGGAGCTGCTGGGCCCGTGGACGGACTGCGCCCCTCCCCCACATATCCGCCATTTTGGGAACAGCGACGGGCGGCCTTTGGGGGGTCCGTGGCAACTGATAGCGGGGTGCATCTGGGTCCCACCCTGCCCAGTGCTGCAGGGCCTAAGTGAGGAGTGCAGCGTGAGGAGGCGGCGGAGCCCGAGTTCTACCCTGTGCTGCCTATTGTTGTATCGCCGAGGCCCTGGATCCTGGTCCCCCAGTGGGAGTGGGTGGACGTGAGCTGCTCCTACGCTGCCTTGCCTCCTGGTTTGTTTGAACTGCCTGGGCGCCACTTGCCCTACATCCTTCGTGCGCTGTGGTGTGCGCCTCCTCTATCCTTGCTTGGGTTACTCCTGGGGGGCCCTTCCTGCTTGGGTCGTGCGGACTTGCAACAGTTGTCATGGCGGCCCGCTCGGGGCGTAGCACTAAGACCTCCCAACCTAATACGATTGTGCAGTACACTACCCCTCGCCTGCAGCCACAAAGGATCACACGCCAGACGGGCACTGAAGACAGGGTTGAGGACCCGTCGGAGCCGTCCAGAGCGGAACTCCTCAAGGCTATTCAGGGTTCACACACTGCCCTGGAACGCCAGATAGAGACGGTCTCCATAGACGTGAACCTTTTGCGGACAGACCTTCGCAAAGTAGCGGACAAGGTTTCGGATGCGGAGGGCAATATCACCCAACTGCAGGGGGAGGTTGCTTCCCTGCAGAAGTCACTCGCCCAACTTACCTCTACTACCCGTGCATTGGAGAGGCGTGCCGAGGATGCGGAAGGGAGGGCACGTCGGAGCAACATACGGGTCCTGGGAGTGCCGGAGCGGCTGGAAGCAGGGAACCCTGAGCGCTTCCTAGAGACTTGGATCCGTGAACACCTATGCCCGAATGGACTGTCCAGCGTCTTCATTGTGGAACGGGCACATAGGGCTCTGGTACCCCCTCCACGACCAGGGGAGGCCCCTAGAGCCCTCATCGCGAAAATCCTGAACTATAAGGACCGTGACTGCATTCTCAAAGCGGCGAGGGAGTCGGGCCCCATACAATTGAGAACAGTTGTATATCAATCTACCCTGACTATACCCAGCAGGTGCAGGAACAGAGGAAATACTACTTGGGAGTCAAGCAAAAACTATGCGACATGCAGCTTCAGTACATGCTGCTATATCCTGCCAAGCTCAAGGTGCTCTCCCAGGGCCGGGCGCTCTTTTTTGAGACACCAGCGGAGGTATGGGAGTGGCTTGAGATCAGAGGAGACGATTTACCCCCAGGTGAGAGAGGGGGCTCACGCGACACTTGGGGGACCAGGCCACAGAGGAGAAGGCGTGGCAGGAGAAATCGCCGCTCTGGGTCCCGTGGTTCTCCTGAGGCTCGACCCACGGTGGGCCCGGATGGGGCCATCCTGATGAACGACTCGCCTACGAGGACTGGCTCGAGTTCGACAGGGGCGGCTGCACCTAATGATATCCTGGTACCGGACACTTTGCAGGAAACGCCGCTGAACACGGATTCTACAGCACCGGTGGTCCCGGAGACTGCCTTAACGGCGCAGGAGTTGGAATGATCCTTGCTCTGCCTCCAATGACTCCACTGTAAGCCCGCCTTTATTGTGCAGTTCTCCATGGCCCTGCAACTCTTTGAACTATCACATTTCATCCTCGACGTTGGGGACTTTTCCAACACTGGTTGGTATCTTGTGACTGGCATCTGGGTCGTATGAACTGCGGGAGTTGGGAGGTGAGGGTGGCGGTTTGTCATTCCCACATTGCTGACTTAGCGGAGAGATATGCCTGGGTTCTTTATCAGAATCGCTGGTCTTTCGGGGAGCTGGGAGGGTGGGTGGGTGGGGTTGGTTTGCTGTGTGTGAGTGTGTGTGGAGTGTGTTCTATGGGGTAGCTGTGCACGTCCTGGCACTGGTGGGGGAAGTGCGGGGTGGCGGTTTTGGTTGTTGCTATCCTCTTGCTCGTGGGTGGTGGGGTTGAGGGGGTTCATGCAAAAGTTTCGTATGTTGGGGTTGTTGGGGGGTGGGATTGGGTTTGTGACAATGATGACACTGGCATTCTGCGCATGTTGATTCCAATATGTAGGGAGCTTGTCCTACGCGCTGCATTCCTAGATTCCTATGTAGCGGGGGCTAACTGGGGACGGCTCAGGTTGCGTTTACACTGTAGCCCGTTTGGGCGTGATTGTTGGTCATGGGATTTAAATTTTTAACGTGGAATGTGCTTGGCTTGGGCACTTGCACTAAGAGACATAGGGTTCTTACCTTCCTTAAACGCCATGGGGTTTCGGTTGCTTGTTTACAGGAGACCCACTTAGATGAGGACGGTGTGCAGCGGCTGGCCAAGAAGTGGAGAGGTCAGATTTTCCATTCCTCCTATTCTACATATGCTAGGGGGTTTTAATTTGGGTGGCCCCTGGGGTTCCTTGTCCTGTTCAATACATAGATGCGGATATGGAAGGCAGGTACATATTAGCGAGACTCAGATTGGATGACAAGGACCTCTTGATCCTTAACACGTATGCACTGAACATTGATGACCCGGCCTTCTTTTCCCAGATACAGGATCTTGTGGCTCCGAGCCTAGATGCACCCCTCCTCTGGTTCGGGGATTTCAATTGCGTGTTACATCATGAGCTGGACCGTCATCCACCCAGAGCGGGCACTAAGCCCCGTATGACGGCGCGCTTACGGGAAGTGATGCATAATATTGGGGCAGTGGATGTGTGGCGCACCTGCCACCCCGCACAAAAGCTTTATACATGTTATACCCCGACGCATGGTACACATAGTAGGCTAGATCGAGTGCTAGCGGCCAACCTTCCCCCCTCTCTTACATTGGTGGTTACACACCAGGCCCGATACCTGTCGGATCATGCTCCGGTCACGTGTGTGACGCAGTGGCCTGATCGCACGGCGCGTCCACGTACGTGGAGACTGCCGACTGACCTGCTTCAGGATCAGGTGGCCCGGGACCATGTGGCGTCGTCGCTTTCCGACTACCTGGAAAACAACTGGGCGGGGAGGGACTTGTCCTACTCCACCAAATGGGAGGCACTGAAAGCAGTCGTGCGTGGAGCGTGTATGGGTCTGTCGTACGGGGTCAGGAAACAACTGCTCTCTGATTTGCAGTCTGCGGAGGCTGAGCTTCTGCGCACTCAATCTCAGTCTGACCCGGACGCATCGGATCAACAGGCGGAGGGCCTTGCCCTGGTATCGATTCACGACATACTTACGCGGCTTGATAAATTTACACTGGGCCAATATAGACAGAGACTACATCGTGAGGGAGATAAGTCTGGACGGTTGTTGGCCTGGATACTTCGTCGTGAGTTCACGCCCGAACGAATAGTAGCCCTACGGAAACCCAGTGGTGAGATGGTCCACTCGGAAGCTGACGTCCTCGCAGTTTTGCGAGACCATCTACGAATCGTATATGAGGCTGACCCGTCCATATCTGAAGATGTCTATTGCTTGTATCTTGAAGACCTCTGCCTACAGACCGTGCCGGAAGCGACGGCGAAGGAACTTGACGTCAAGCTGACGTTGGGTGAAATTTCCGCGGCAATAGCTGCCCTCCCCCGGGCCAAGACCCCTGGCGGGGATGGATTCCCTGCGGAGTTCTATCATGCGTTCGGACATACCCTAGCCCCCCTCCTCCTGCAGGTCTACAATTAAGCATTGCGTACGGGCACCCGCCCACCCACCTTGAATGAGGGTGAGGTCTGTATGATTTTGAAGCCGGGCGGTGATAAAACAGACCCCGCAGCTTACCGCCCTATTACGTTGATAAACTCAGACGCAAAAATCCTTACTAAACTGCTGGCCAATCGCCTTGCCCCGCACGTGACCCAGCTCGTCCACCCGGACCAGTGTGGCTTTGTCCCCGGTCGTAATACGGCGATGAATTTGCGACGCCTGGATCACATATTACATGAGGTCCGGGGGCGAGAGGTTCCCCACGTGTTGGTCTCCGTTGACTTGGCTAAAGCCTTTGATACGGTGCACTGGGGTTATCTGATGCATGTGCTTTTGAAAATGGGATTTGGTCCCGGATTTCGCGACTGGATCCGGGTGCTCTACGGAGCGCCCCGTGCCAGGGTGCGCCTGGGATCGGCCCGCTCCGACGAATGGTCACTGGGGAGGGGCACCCGGCAGGGCTGCCCTCTCTCCCCCCTCCTGTTTGCTCTCGCAATTGAGCCCCTGGCCGTATCTGCCCGCAAGGAGTTGCACGACTGGGGCATTGAGGTAGGGGACTGTTGGACAGGCCGCATGGAAGGCCCGGTCCCTCCCCGCATGGCGGGGCCCGGACCCCTGCTCCTCCTATGTCCTCCACAAGAACCATCCCGGCAACCCACCGGGGCAACCCCCGGCCCATCACCAACGGAACCCCAGCTCCTGAACCTCCCGGTATCGGCTGGCCCGGGCCCCTTTCAGCCCACCGGCCCCCGGCCCAGCCGCCATTTTGGACACTACACGACAAGGCCGCGTGGCCTCTGATCGACCCCAACCCCGGGCCTGGCCAGGCCCCGACATCGAGGCACCACCATCCACCCAGGGGGTGAAGAGACCACTTGGCAGGTCAATAGGAGAAGGAGTGTCGATGGCTCTCCTCCGCTAGGTGTCGATCGCCCCCAGCCTCCCCGGGCGCTGGCTCCACCCCCCTGCTGGGTGTCTGGACTCCCTCATCCCGGACCTCCCGACCTCCAAGTGTGAGGGTCCGGACATCAAAGGGCGCCAGACCTATAACTGGAGCAGCTCCAGAACAGGAAGACAGTTGTATCCTGGAGTCGAGAGACACCGAGACGAACTCATCCCTGGAGGCCTGCTGGCGCTGCCGCGGCCCCTTCTTGTGAAACCAACTACGAAGCCTGCTGGGGCTGCCGCGGCCCTCTTCATCGTGAAACCATCTACGAAGCCTGCTGGCGCTGCCGCGGCCCTCTTCATCGTGAAACCATCTACGAAGCCTGCTGGCGCTGCAGCAGCCCTCTTCATCGTGAAACCATCTACGAAGCCTGCTGGCGCTGCCGCGGCCCTCTTCATCGTGAAACCATCTACGAAGCCTGCTGGCGCTGCAGCAGCCCTCTTCATCGTGAAACCATCTACGAAGCCTGCTGGTGCTGTCGCGGCCCTCTTCATCGTGAAACCATCTTCGAAGCCTGCTGGCGCTGCCGCGGCCCATCCTTGCGAACACTCCAGCTCGAGGATTGTGAGCTCCACCTCCTACTGCTCCCGTACCGGACCGGTACTAAGACTGTCCCGCTACCCCTTTTTCCCACAGATACTAGAATTGGCAGGATCCTCGTATCCTGGTCCCACTGTATCGTTTATCACCTTGCCTCAAGATTCCTATATAAAGTGTGCAGAACTCATCTTTGTGTGGTGTCCATCTGTGGGGCGGAAGTTACTTGTCTGTACGATCACCGGTGAAGGCCCTCACCGGAGGCCTCTCCCCCTGTATCCGGCCGACCCTCCGGGTCTCCGTCTAACATTGGTGGCCAGCGGCGCGATCCGAGCCGACGCATAACCGTACAGAGAGTAACTCACCCTACGACACACAGCCACCATGACGACAAAGGAAAGTGGAACAACTGAAAAATTCCTGATGGAGAAACTAGAAGAATACAGCCACAAGGAACTAAAACAATTCTGTATAGTACTGGGCATTGCTACCACAGGACTGAGCACGAAAGATGACCTCAAACACGCCTTGGAGGCTTGGGCAGAGACGGAAAAGCCCTTACCCCAAAACCAAAGCCTCGAGACCACCGAAACAAGCACCGCTCCTACAGAGGAAAGAAGACCGGGCCTCTCGTCTGAGGAGGCCCGAGAATGGGAAAAGAGCCGGCTCCACGAATTGGAACTGGCTCGACTTCGCTTAGATGGAGAACTCAAATTAGCGGAACAAAAGATAACGCTAGAACACTTACGGGTCCGAGAGGAGCGAGAAGAGAAAAAGAGTCAAAGGGAGCTGGAAGAGAAAAGACTAGCCTACGAGCATGAGCGCAACTTGAAGGAACTAGAGATTCGGAGACAGAACAAAGACCTCGGAGTTCCCGGGCACCAGAGCCCCCCGGTCACTACGGACCCAAAGGTCCACATCCCCAAGGATGTCGTCAGAGAATATTACCGGAACGATGATATCCAGCAATGGTTCAAAGCCTATGAAGTAGCAATGACCTCCCACCGGATCCCCCGGAGCGACTGGGGAGCCGGGTTATGGGGAAGGTTTGTCAACGAAGGGCGCGACGCCCTGCTGCAACTCCCTGACCATCAGATGACGTCCTATGACCACATGAAAGCCGCCCTCCTCACTCGATACGGGCTCACGCCCGAGATGTACCGCCAGAGGTTCCGCGACTGCAAACGGATCCCGGGTACCACTTGGGAGAGTACGTGAACTTCTTCAGCCGAGCCTTCGAGGGGTGGATCAAGGGCAGCCAGGTGACCACTTACGAGCAGCTATTTGACCTTATTGTATGGGAGCACCTCTCCAATAACTGCTTCGTCGAGCTCCGGCAGCACCTCCTTGACAGTAAACTGACTGAACCCAGAAAACTCGCCATCGAAGCAGACCGATGGGAGAGCACCCGAGTTCCTCGAAACTGGTCCAGCGAGCAAAACAGAGCCTCCCAAGGGCCCCACCGTCCTCGGGGAGGAGGAGAAGGCCAGGGTCGGGGCCGAGACACCGTCCCGGTGACCACCACCAGCAACACCCCGCCCCCGGCCGGAAGAGGAAGCCCTCCGACGCGACCAGGGTTCCGCGCCAACGTTACCTGCCACCGATGCCAACGACCCGGCCACTACGCCAATGATCAAAACAGCCCGAAAAACCAGAGTTCCATGCCCCGCCAGGTCGCTGCCGCCGCCCTGGGAGAAGAACAGGCCCCAGAAGACCCCGAAGAGTACGGGCCAGACCAGCCCGAGTGGGAACCCGCCGCCATGTCCCTGGTCTGTCTAGGGGAAAGAGACTTGGTTCTGCGGGCACCCCTTCCCGCCAACACGCAGAAGTACAGCCAGTGGGTCACCATTAATGGACACCGGGCTGAAGCCCTCCGCGACACCGGGGCCAGTGTGACCGCAGTCCGCTGCCATCTGGTAACCCCGGACCAGATCTTACCAAATGTTCTTTGCCCAGTACGGTCGGCCGACAACTCTGAGAGCCTGTGTCGGATGGCCTGCGTCCCCTTCGAGTGGGGAGGGGTATCCGGCATGCTAAAAGTGACTGTCCGCGATGATGCCCCAGTAGACTGCCTCCTGGGGAACGACCTTGAAAGTTCCCCCTGGTACGCCGTGGAGCGAAGAGAGCACCTGGGGATGCTGGGTCTCCCTGAATGGGTCTGCGTAACGACCCGGTCCATGGCCGCCCGCGCCATCTCCAGCCCCGAAGAACCAGAATGGCCAGAACCCCCTCCGCCGATCGTCCCCGAAGGAGCAGCCCCGGAGCCCAGTTCCCCGGAGTCCAGTGAAGAAGGACTTGATCGGCTCCGGGACCTTCCAGAACTGGCCCAGTGGCGTCAGGAGGGTGGCCCTACTCAGGAACAATTCCGACAGGAGCAGAGAACGTGTCCCTCCCTCGAGGGACTCCGACATCAAGCCCTCACTCAGAACGCAGGAGACTCCTCGGGGGCCCACTGGATTTATTGGGACAATGACCTGCTCTACTGTGAGCAAAAGATTGCCGAGTTGGGGGCCAGCTGGGTGCTGGTGGTGCCCCTCCGCTTCAGAGACTTCCTTTTGAACCTAACACACGATGTGCCTCTTGCCGGACACCTGGGGCAGGACAAAACATACAGCCGCCTGGTGACCCACTTCTACTGGCCGAAGATGCGGAATGATGTAGCAAACCACTGCCGGGCCTGCCCAACCTGCCAGGCCAGCGGGAAGAGCGGCCGAAAACTCAAAGCACCCCTGCAGCCTTTTCCCATCGTCACCACCCCGTTTGAACGGGTGGGAATAGACATTGTGGGGCCCCTGGAGCCCCGGACAGCACAAGGACACCGGTTCATCCTGGTCCTGGTGGACCACGCCACCCGCTATCCCGAGGCCATTCCTCTTCGGACCGTGACGGCGCCCGTGGTGGGCCGAGCCCTGATGGGGATTTTCTCACGGGTGGGCTTCCCCCGGGAAGTCGTCAGTGACAGGGGCACTAACTTTATCTCCAAGTACATGAAGTCCCTATAGCAACAGTGCGGGGTCACCTACAAATTCACGACCCCCTATCACCCGCAAGGAAATGGGTTGGTAGAGCGGTTTAACCGCACCCTCAAGGGAATGATCATGGGCCTAGAGTAACCCCTACGTCGCCAATGGGACGTGCTACTCCCGTGCCTCCTGTTCGCTTACAGGGAGGTCCCCCAGAAATCCCTGGGCTTCAGTCTGTTCGAACTACTGTATGGACACCCTGGTCAAAGAAGGGTGGGAGGTGGCCCCTCAGAAGACTCCTCCGGATGTATACAAGTACCTCCAGACCCTCCGTAACCAGACCCGGCGATTCCGGGAACTTGCCAAGGCCAACCTGGAAGCCAGTCAAGAAGATATGAAGCGCTGGTATGATCAGCATGCCTCCTCCATCGAGTTTGAGCCGGGACAACAGGTTTGGGTGATGTCCCCGGTTGAACCTTGCGCCCTACAGGACAAATGGATGGGGCCCTTCAAAGTAGTAGAGCGCAAGGGTCCAGTCACCTACCTGATCGACATGGAGTCACCCCGGAACCCCCTATGGGTCCTCCACGCCAACAGACTTAAACCCCACTTTGTGCGCTCAGAACTTAGCCTCCTGATGGCTACCAACAGTGGGGCTGAAGAAGACTCCGAGCCTCTCCCTGACCTGCTGAAAACGCTTGAAAAGGACAGCTCCGTGGAAGGGGTCCGACTCTCCGATGCCTTGTCCCCAGAGCAACGCCAAGACTGTCGAGACCTTCTGCTCCAATTTTCCAACCTGTTTTCCCTCATCCCCGGGGTCACCCCCTGGTGCCTTCACGACGTCGATACCGGGGATAGCCCCCCTATCCGCCACAGGGCGTACCGAGTGCCGGATCGAGTTCACGCCTGCATCCAGACAGAAGTCTCCAAAATGCTGGCTCTGGGAGTGATCGAGCAATCTGACAGCCCCTGGGCCAGCCCGGTCGTGCTGGTCCCCAAAGCGGCCGCCCCGGGCGTCGCCCCCGAGCTCAGGTTCTGCGTGGACTATCGGGGCCTGAACGCCGTTACCAGGACCGACGCTCATCCCTCCCCCGGGCAGATGAGCTGATTGACCGCATGGGGGCCGCCCGCTACCTGAGCATCTTCGACTTAACAGCGGGCTACTGGCAGATCGGCCTCACCCCAGGGGCCCAAGAGCGATCCGCCTTCTCTACCCCGGATGGCCACTACCACTTTAAGGTGATGCCATTCGGCATGAAGAACGCCCCAGCCACCTTCCAGAGACTCGTGAACCAGGTCCTGGCGGGCCTCAAGGAATTCAGCCCGCCTATCTGGACGATATTGCTGTGTACAGTCGCCACTGGGCAGAACACCTCCACCACCTCCGGGAGGTCCTGAACGCCCTCCGGCGGGCCGGGCTTACCATCAAAGCCAGCAAGTGCCAGATTGGCCAAGGGTCCGTGACATACCTGGGACACCAAGTGGGAAGCGGCCTGGTGGCCCCCCTCCAGCTCAAGATCGCTGCCATCCAGGCCTGGGAACCTCCGGTCACCCAAACAGAGGTCCGAGCCTACTTGGGGCTCACCGGGTACTACCGGCGCTTTGTAAAAGACTTTGGCAGCATTGTGGGGCCCCTCACAGAACTCACATCCAAGAAGAACTCCAAAAACGTCAACTGGACTCCTGACTGCCAGGTGGCTTTTGAGGAATTGAAGTCCGCCATGTGCACCGCCCCCGTGCTCCAGGCCCCCGACTACAGCCGGGAGTTCATAGTACAGACAGACGCCTCAGGTCATGGCGTGGGGGGCGTCCTCTCCCAACTCAACACCGAGGGAGTTGACCAACCAGTGGCCTTCATCAGCCGACGCCTGCTGGCCCGAGAGCAGCGCTGGAGCACCATCGAACGGGAGGCCTTCGCAGTGGTGTGGGCCCTCAAGAAGCTCCGGCCCTATCTCTTCGGTACCCACTTCCGGGTGCAAACAGATCACCGCCCCCTGCAATGGCTAATGCAGATGCGGGGGGAAAACCCAAAGTTGTTGCGCTGGTCCATCTCCCTGCAGGGGATGGACTTCACTGTGGAGCATCGTCCAGGCCAAGACCATGCCAACGCAGACGGCCTGTCACGCTTCTTCCGCCTCGGCGAGGAGAGTACCCAAGGAGATGGGTGACTTTCCCTGCCTTCAGCTGGTAAACGCATGTTGGACAGGCCGCATGGAAGGCCCGGTCCCTCCCCGCATGGCGGAGCCCGGACCCCTGCTCCTCCTATGTCCTCCACAAGAACCATCCCGGCAACCCACCGGGGCAACCCCCGGCCCATCACCAACGGAACCCCAGCTCCTGAACCTCCCGGTATCGGCTGGCCCGGGCCCCTTTCAGCCCCCCGGCCCCCGGCCCAGCCGCCATTTTGGATACTACACGACAAGGCCGCGTGGCCTCGGATCGACCCCAACCCCGGGCCTGGCCAGGCCCCGACATCGAGGCACCACCATCCACCCAGGGGGTGAAGAGACCACTTGGCAGGTCAATAGGAGAAGGAGTGTCGATGGCTCTCCTCCGCCAGGTGTCGATCGCCCCCAGCCTCCCCGGGCGCTGGCTCCACCCCCCTGCTGGGTGTCTGGACTCCCTCATCCCGGACCTCCCGACCTCCAAGTGTGAGGGTCCGGACATCAAAGGGCGCCAGACCTATAACTGGGGCAGCTCCAGAACAGGAAGACAGTTGTATCCTGGAGTCGAGAGACACCGAGACGAACTCATCCCTGGAGGCCTGCTGGCGCTGCCGCGGCCCCTTCTTGTGAAACCATCTACGAAGCCTGCTGGCGCTGCCGCGGCCCTCTTCATCGTGAAACCATCTACGAAGCCTGCTGGCGCTGCCGCGGCCCTCTTCATCGTGAAACCATCTACGAAGCCTGCTGGCGCTGCCGCGGCCCTCTTCATCGTGAAACCATCTACGGAGCCTGCTGGCGCTGCCGCGGCCCTCTTCATCGTGAAACCATCTTCGAAGCCTGCTGGCGCTGCCGAGGCCCATCCTTGCGAACCCTCCAGCTCGAGGATTGTGAGCTCCACCTCCTACTGCTCCCGTACCGGACCGGTACTAAGACTGTCCCGCTACCCCTTTTTCCCACAGAGACTAGAATTGGCAGGATCCTCGTATCCTGGTCCCACTGTATCGTTTATCACCTTGCCTCAAGATTCTTATATAAAGTGTGCAGAACTCATCTTTGTGTGGTGTCCCTCTGTGGGGGGGAAGTTACTTGTCTGTACGATCACCGGAGAAGGCCCTCACCGGAGGCCTCTCCCCCTGTATTCGGCCGACCCTCCGGGTCTCCGTCTAACAGGGACACTACCAATGTCGTCTCCCTCTACGCCGACGATGCGCTCTTCTATTTGACTTCCCAGCTGGAGGCCTTCCCCGCTTTGTTGCGACTTTTGGACCGCTTTGGCGCAGCCTCTGGACTGCGCATGAATGTCAACAAGTCCCTGGTGTTCCCACTGACTGCAGCTATCCCTGATCTGGATGCGGATTCTCACTATCTGGGCCTCCGGTGTGAACGTCTGGCATTCCGCTACTTGGGTATTCAGGTGGCCGCCTCCGACGAGGCTCTCCTGACTCACAATATTGACAAAATTCTCATAGCCCTCGGTAAATCTATTGCTTTTTGGAATACACTCCCTCTCTCCCTCATGGGCGTCTGGCAGTTGCCAAAATGGTGATGCTCCCTAGAGTCCTATATGTGCTGCAAAATACTCTATGCCCGTTGCCACCCGGGTGTTTCGTACGTTGAACTCGCTCCTCACCTCCCTGCTCTGGGCGGGCGGACGTAGTAGGGTCGCGTTACATACGGTAACAAGGTGTTGGGATGATGGCGGCCTCGAGGCCCCGAGGTTTGATCTGTATTACTATGCGGCGCAGCTTCTCCCGGCAGCCAGGTGGTTTGCTGAAGACGAGAACTGGGAACTGGCATTGTTGGCTGGTGCGGCTGCAGACAAGGATTTGCAGGAGGCTTTCATGCTAGGTCGGGGCGCTGACGATAATCTGCCCTATGTGGTGTGGCATACGGCTAGCATTTGGCAGCAGTTCGTCGAGAGGGTTCTGCGACGAGCGCCGTTCCACAGGGAGCTCTCCATTTGGATCCTGGCCCCGATACTCAAAATGGAGGCAAATATGTCCTTCCGAGAGTGGCCCTTGGGCGGCTGCGAGACTCTCGCAGATCTTTACCCGGACGACTCTTTTGTGTCCTTTGAGAGGGCAGTGGACTCCTTTGCACTCAGTGAGGGCCAATACCTGCATTACGGAAGTCTTAGGGATATGGCCAGGACAACATAGCCCCAATTCCCAGAGGCACCCCAGCTCACTAATACCCTGGACATCATCTTATCCTGTGGTAGAGGTAGGCCCCTGATCTCCCTCCTTTACTCTGCCATGCGCAGAGACTCAATTCCTCCATTGGCGCCAGCTTGGGTGGCTTGGGAGGCAGACCTGGGGATAGAATTAGATCCAGCCCAGAGAAAGCGGATTGGACTGTTGACTCGTAAAGTGTCCTGCAACGCGCGTTTCAAACTTATTCACTTCAACTTTGTACACCGCACTTACATGACACCTGTCTCCCTCCACCGTATTTCGTCGGATAGACGTCATAATTGCCCTAGATGTGGGATAGAGAGGGCGGGATTCCTGCACCTGGCATGGGAATGTCCCATGGTTCATGATTTTTGGCGTACGGTGGTGGCTCATATCACCCGGATCACACATCTTAGATTGCAGTTAGACCCGCTTCACTGTTTACTGGCGTTAGTGCCCAAACCAAGGAAGAAAGGTCTGTCTTACAAATTGTTGCAACTTCTATTGGTTCTGGCAAGGAGACGGGTGGCCATTACCTGGATGGGCCAGAGGGCGCCTGAAATCTCTCACTGGTTACGAGACGCCAAGGAATGGGCCTTGGTGGAGGAGACACATATGCAGCGCACTCGCAGGGACGGGAAGCTCCAGGATGACTTACTTGCCTGGAGAGCCATGTGTATCGAGGGGATGGAGGGGGATGACTCGGACGCCACTAGCGTTGAGTTGTTTTCCTCCGATTCCTCGGGGTATGGTGATGAGGGGGGGGGGTCTGGGGCGGGGTGTTGGGAGGCAGAGTAGAGGTCCCATGTGCCATGCCGATATTCCTTGTTCGATATGTTTGTGATTAGCTGTAATTCCATTTGACCACCCTGCACTGTGATGACCGCGTCCTACCTGGCCCTTGCATTTATCTCCTCCTGTATTCGGATCAGCGCTAGAAATGCCATTCATGGGGGTTTTCGTTAATGTTGTACCGTTATATAGTGTGGAAATGCAAAATTAGAAAATTGGCGTAGACATTGATACTGTTTTTCTGATATTTGAAGAACAAATGCAAATTTCTATACTCGTTTATGGGTTCACTCTGACGCCGCCCGGCCTCCGGGTTGTGGGCCGTAATTGGCTGTGTATTTACTTTGGAACTGGCCTTCCTGTTCTTTACATGTCAACTGGCTTGATGACTGTATAATGTGTGCCTTTTTGCTATCTTCGCCGCAATAAACATATTTAAAAAAAAAAAAAATGACATCATCCAGTGACTGCGTGTTTCTAAAAAGTTTAAGAATGTTATATATATTTATAGATATATATATATATTCACTGAAAAAACCATAGGTTTCACACCAGTTATAGTTAGCTGGAAATTTTACTGACATAAAACCATTGAAATTCCACGTTATAGTTAGTTGGACTCACTATAACTTGCGCGCCTGCAATGCACTGCATCAGTGATGTCATGAGTGATGTCACTGACCATGTCATGAGTGATGTAATATGTGACGTCATCAGCAGTGCATTGCAGGCGCGCAAGTTATAGTGAGTCCAACTAACTATAACGTGGAATTTCAATGGTTTTATGTCAGTAAAATTTCCAGCTAACTATAACTGGTGTGAAACCTATGTTTTTTTCAGTGAATTTACTAGGTTTTTTAAATGCTAATTCCTAACTATAACTGGTGTGAAACCTATGGTTTTTTCAGTGAATTTCAAAGGTTTTTTTAATGCTAATTCCTAACTATAAATGGTGTGAAACCTATGGTTTTTTCTTTGAATTTCATAACTTTTTTAAATGCTAATTCCTAACTATATATAGGGCCTCAAACCTATGAAATGTAATATTTCTTATAATGAATCCTATATTGTAGGGCCACTTACTGGAAATTGCAGCGCGCGTGAGGGAAACGGCTTCAGCTCCTCACCGCTTGTTTTGTCATCCAGCAAATGATCGTCAGAATACTTGCAATATTGTTTCTGTAGCTACCACTGTGAACGAGGCATTAAGTACACCAGTCGTTCCAGTAGCACCTGTCTCGTTGTTACAACCCAATCCAGCCCCACGAAGTGGTCCAGTCCCTAGACCCTCCAGGAACAATCAATACCTGAATTTACCACCTGACTGTGCACCGTTTGTGGCAGTACTGACTAATGTTCCATCTTGTGGTACTCATCCCGCCTCACCTTATGATGAATCTCATGCATCACTGAAAAATAAGTCAGTGGCATGGCTTAATAAAAATTGCGGTTTTCCCACTTCATACTCAGATCAGATAATGGCAGTAAGGAGGATGAACTGGGTAGGCCCATTCAAAAAGATGGGCAATGGAGATTGCATTGTCATAAATTTTAAACATCCCCAACATGTGGCAACTGTCCTCTTAAGAGCATCCTCACTAGTTTACAATGAGAACAGTATTTGTGTGCGACCATTGGGGTACTTTTATGCACATCTGTGCAAAGCTACCGCCCAACAAAGGATAACTAGGCGGGTGTTTGAACCACAGACTCCAGTTATGGACACACAAGTTACCTATAACATTACTAACCCATGCGGCCCTGGAAATATGGATGTAACCTACAACAGGATTAACAGGACTAACAGTGCTGGACGCTATCATCATGGGTCTATTGTCAACACACAGAACAGGTATGAGGCCCTGTCTGGACTTGAGATGTGTGATTGACGGGAGGTACCTGCGGCTCAGGGCACTGTGGCTTCAGGTGAACCTATACACATAGAGAACCCACAGGATATGTCATCTGGTTGTTATGTTGTTCCATGGAATATAGCGGGGTTGGCTGCCAAAATGGCTGATGTTAATTGGGTTAATTATATTAAGCAATTTAAGATTATCTGTCTTCAAGAAACTTGGCTGGTGGGGTGTGATTTGTACCTGGAAGGGTACAAGGCCTTCTATGTGCCAGCTACTCCATCAAGAAGGGGTAGGCCTAAGGGGGGACTTGTAATTTTTGTTTCTATTCTAATCCCATGTAAAATGCGTAGAATTGAATCACAGAACACTGGAGTGTTGGGCTTAGTTTTATACGGAGAAAACTGTCGGGCAGGTTTGGTGAACTTTTATAATGCAACTCATGATAGTGCAGGCTCTAACCAAATTTCTGTATTAAATTCTTTCATCACCACTTTCTTGAAAGATCTTGGTCATAATCTTATGATCATGGGGGATTTTAATGTACACCCTTGCGGTGATCCATGGAAAAAATGCGTAACAGACTTGCATTGTGAACGTATGGGAGGTATACACATGGAACATACTGTGGACGGGGAAATATGTAATGACCTGATGAATAATTTTGATCTTTCATCGGCGATGGCAATTGTGGACCCGCTAAAAAGCTTTGATATTCCTACTTTCAATGGGCATGGCAGGGGCACCTTCATAGATCATATGTTAGTCTCTCTGACGATGCAGATTTTCCCGGATTCATTCAGCATTAAGCTGAGTGAATTTAGTGATCATAACCCTTTAACAATCTGTCTAAAGGGACCATGGGTTAAAAAGGGAAATCAGATCGGCAGCACAGGTAGGCTGTGCACAACAGATGGGAGGAGGAGACTTAAATGGTCAATGGTTACCCCAGATCTTCTCTATAAAGACATCGCAGATAAATGCACTGAGGACATTAAAAACTGTACCCTTGAGGGGGGGGAGCCTAGACAAGTTCTAGCTGCTTATCAAAACTTGTCGGAAAAGGTGTCAGACTTACTATCAGTCCCCCCCCCGTTAAGAACATGGTGAAAGGGGGTCCCAGGTGGTTTGACCACGACTGTACCAAAGCTGCACGTAATCTTAGGTCTGCTTTGTCAGCCACCCCGAGAAACCGGGAAGGTGTAAAACTTTATAGAAAAGAATATAAGGCTGTTATCGCATCCCGCAAGGAGTTTTTAAGAAGAGAGGCCTGGGATGAAATACTTGACCCCTCCACCTTAAATTGTAGCACCAAATTTTGGGCGCTAGTAAAAAGACCGTTCTTGGTAGAAGAACCGTGTGATGGACTAGATTGCTGCATAACTAAGGAGGAGTGGGAAACTCATTTTAAAAAACGGTATTATTCAGTGGACCCTGTAACAGTTGATCCTCTCCCTAATGCCAGGGGAGGAAAAATTAAATTTGATAAGAGTGAGGTAATGGATGCCATAGAGGGACTAACGGCTAGGAAAGCCCCTGGACCTGATGGAATTCCACCGGATCTTTATAAATCAGATCCAGGTTTTTGGGCACCAATTCTGGTAGCTGTATTTAATGCTGCCGCCATAGTGGGCTGTCCCCTGTCGTGGGGATTGTCGACAATTGTCCCTGTGTTTAAGAAAGGAGATAAGGGAAACCCCTTTGTTATCGCCCAATTTCTCTAATAGACTCTATGGTCAAGATTATGGGGAGAATTTTATTGCAGCGTTTATCAAGCTGGACAGCTGACAATAATATTATGTCCATTTCCCAATATGGCTTCTGTGAAGGCCGGTCCGCGTCAGATAATTACGTTGCACGATCGTATGCGCGTGGGTGCTTCCTGGCGCGCTTATGCCGTACGTATCACGCGGTCGCTGCTACGCGATACGTCACAATGATGTTTTTGTTCACGGCAATAGCGCTAACGGGACGTTCCTCGGTACGCGCCCCGGGGCGCGAAGGAAAATTTCGCTGACCACGGCGCTCCCCGGTACGCGCCCCGGGAGCGCTCCTGGGCAAAAAAGGCCGGTCCACCGTAACACAGTGCCTTAACTTGTTCCTTATATTTAGCAAATACAGTGTTGTACAGAAGGGAGCTGTCCACCTCGCCTTCATGGATCTGTCATCGGCCTTCGACTGTGTCAACAGGGGAAGGCTGTGGCAGACCATGAGGGAGAAAGGCGTGGACATAGGGATTGTGGACTTTCTGGAGAAACTGCACAGCGACACCAGAGCTAATGTTAGGTTTTCAACTAATGGGGAAACCACTGGTAATTTTAACATTAAAAAGGGAGTGCGTCAGGGCTGCATCCTGGCCCCATTTCTTTTTAATTTTTACATTAATGATTTAGATGTCGCACTACAGAAGGTAAAATCAGACTGCCCCAGAGTTGGCAGGCGGGGTATTCCTGTACTTTTATACGCAGATGATGCGGTTTTAATCTCCAGAACGGAAAAGGGTCTCCAGGCACTTCTGAATGCTTTTAATAACTTTATGACGAAAAGAGACCTTTTGGTCAACAATTCCAAATCTTATATAATGCATGTTGGCCGTCAACCAAAAAAGAATTTTATTTTTAAATTAGATGATGTTCTGATCCCCATCACTCAAACATTTTCATACCTTGGTGTTGTATTTGACACAAAGCTTAGCTGGGGCCCACATCTGGCAAGAAAGAAAGGGGAAATGACAAGGGTAAATGCCTCTATCTTTAATTTTGCCACTAAACTGGGGAAAAAGCCAAATACTGCTATGATGAAACTCTACAACGCTACTGGGGGTCCCTGTGGACCAACTAGCCCACCTGGAACCTCCAGTATATGCCAGTGGGCTGCATTGCAGAGAGGTGTAATGAGGCCACACCCTTTTTTACACCTCTCTGCAACGCAGCCCCCGGGCGTGTTTGTAGAGGGGGAACTAATTCCCCTTGCATACTGGGGGTCCCTGGGGGGCAACTAGCCCACCAGGAGCCTCCAGTATGCGCCAGGGGGCTGCTTTGCTTTGCCCCGGAGGGCGCCGGTCCCTGTGGCAGTGTGGGGGGATTGGGCACCCCCACACTTCTTTATCACTATGCCCCCGCGATTTGGTCCCCCTGGGGGGTAATTTTTAAATAAACATACCGGGTTTAAAAAAAAAAAGGCGAGGAGCCGGAGTGGTGAGTCACTCGCCGGCCCCTCCCCCCCCCGAGCGGCGCTGAGGCCTGGAGGAAGGGGTGCCCCGGATCCGGACCCCTGGCGAGACCCAACGTCTGGACAGAGGCAGAGGGACCCACTGCGACCCGTGGAGGAACGGCCGCCATTGCCCCAGCGGCGTGAAGAGCCACTCCGGTCTGCAGTCACCCGGAGCCGTGGCGCGCCCCTGACAGAAGGAGGCTGACCCCGCTGCGGCTCAGAGATCGGTGGGAGACGGCAGGTTTGGACGCAAGCGGAGAGGGGGTCCTATTATGTAGCTACACGTCCCGTTCCCTCTACCCAGTGCCCATAATCTCCAGAGGGCCGGTCCAGGCAGGGTGGAGGCTTAGGAACGGGCGTGTACTGCTGTCGCATAGAGGCAGACGGCGTGCCCTTCGGAGGTGCCCCCCCCCACTGGGACGAGCGATCCCCCCCGGACCTGACCTAGCTGGTCTTCCCAGCTCCACCGCTACTCCGGCTCATCGCGTCCAGACAACAATACACGGTGGAGGGCAGAAGTGGCCTGCGGACGCATCCTCGCTCCTTGGACTCTACCCTTCCCCTCCCGCGACAGAGAAGTCAGTCCGCCATGGGGAAGAAGGAGGCGGTCGCGAAGGCACAGAAGCAAGGCCTCATAGACAAATTCGCAGTGGCTCATCCGAATAGTGGCGGTGACGCGACGGGATCGAACTCGGACACTGCTCTTCTGATGAGTGCGATTCAGGCCTCCAGGGCAGATATCCAGGCGTCCAGAGCGGCCCTTGAGGTGAAGATCGGAGAGGTGAGGGTGGAGGTCAACCTACTGCGGCAGGACTTCCGAAACCTTACAGAGAGGGTCACCACGGCGGAGACGCGGCTGGGGGAAGCAGAGGATGTCATACACAGCCTTCGGAAGGACGTTAAAGACTTACAGGCGGCCCACAAAGCTCCTAAGGAAGGTGGACGATGCTGAAAATAGGGCAAGGCGGAACAACCTCAGTTTTGTGAGTTTTAGAGAAGGAATCAAGGGTAACGATATGGCGGCGTTCCTGCGCACATGGCTGATGGAGACCTTACCTCGGGCACGCTTCTCCGATTGCTTCATCATTGAAAGGGAACACAGAGCGCTCATGGCCAAGCCGCTGGCGGGGGGGGGGCGGCCCAGACCGATCATTGCGAGGTTCTTGAACTTTGCGGACAGAGACCTGATTCTCAGAGAAGCCAGGAAATTGGGAGAGATTCGATTTGAGAACTCACAGATAATGATTTTCCCCGATTACAGCCAAGAGGTTCAGAAATCTCAACGCTCCTTTGACACTGTAAAGGCTAAACTCAGAGAACTGAAAATACAATACATGCTCCTTTTTCCAGCGAAGTTAAGGGTCATATGTAAGGACAACACATACTTTTTCGTCCATCCGGATGATGCATGGCAATGGTTGAAGAAATGCCCACCCCTCCGCAGGCGAGAGGGGAATGAGACGACCACGTCGAGGACGGACCCAGTATTTGGAAACCTGTGGGAGCAAGTGCAGCCACGGAGAAGACATAGATCACGGGGACTAAGGAGGACGCAAACGACGCCGTATCCGTCGCAGAATGGGTCCCCAAGGACGGGGAGAGACTCTGGCTCCCCGCGGCTCGACGGTCCATCAGGATTTAGGTTCAGCGCTCTTGCTGTAGAGGAGCGTACGGAGATGGAGAGTGAAACGGGAGGTGAAGTGTCCGGGGCTGAGGAAGGAGAGGACCAGTCGCTTCACCCGCTGGTAATGGTCGTCCAAGAACTCGAGAATGGGCCTGCCGCATGTGGACCAGACCCGCCGGGCGAGACTGTTCCCTGTGGCACTTGACTTGGCAGGATGGTGGATGAACACGATATCGGCTAGGCCGTATGGATGCACGCAAGTGATTCACACACACCCCTATTTCTTGGGTTTAAAACTGCTTCCTTTTTGATTGTTGGTTTTTTATTGTTATATCTTCTTCCTATAGAGAACTGATATCCAATGCTGTGAACTTTGGACTGCTTGGTCGCTTTGACCATTGTGTGATTAACGAGTTGGGGTAGATCTACAGGGGAGGGAGATAATTGGGAGGACGACAGACCTTTTCCTGCCAATACGGCCTATTGCAAAGGGTGGTAGAAGGTGGGCCTGTTGGGGGAGGAAGGTAGGGTGGGGGGGGGGAGGGAATGTTGGGGAATGTTTTTGCATCGGATTAAACACGCAGAGGATGGCACATGGGGAAGGGTGAGGGCGTTGGGGAGAGTTGGGGGGGAGGGAAGAGGGGGTTTCGCAACATGAAAAATGCATACACTAGTCAGGCAGACAAGTACACGGAGCGCCACACTCCTCCGCAATCAGTCAGCAGGTTTCCGATATTACCTAGCACACTCTACCAGACGTCGGCTTGCAGCCCGCGTCGACTCCCCCCCGCAGGCTGTCCGGGCCTTTATTCACTCACCGCCAATATGACTATGGGGAGCCCTGAAGGAGATACTGGCCATAGGGGTGGCATTAAGGTGATGACATGGAATGTAAACGGTCTGGGTTGCAGGATCAAGCGAGGCCTAGTCAATAATTATGTCAAACGGTCCGGGGCGGACGTGATATTCCTTCAAGAAACGCACCTGCAAGGCACTAAGTGCGCATTCCTGGCGAGGGGTCAGTATAAGGTTCTAGCACACGCAGGGTTTACATCGGGATCCAGGGGAGTAGCAATACTGATTAAAAAAAACCCCAATGAAAGTGGTACAGGTCTGGAGTGACTGCACGGTACATATGTAGGAGTGAGAGGGACATGGGGTAGGAGAGAATACACTCTAATCTCGGCCTATGCTCCGCCTAAACTGCAGGCGGCAACTTTGAAGGGAGTGTCAGACATCATCCTCAACACCTCAGACACGACTCAAATCATTGGGGGGGACTTTAACGATGTAATGAATACGGCTGTTGATAGGACAGGTGACTGAGACAGACCCCACACTACGACCCCGTTAGCCAAAGTTATAATGACACTGGGCCTTCTAGATGTGTGGCGCTGGCTAAACCCAGACACACAGGCATACTCCTTCTTCTCGGGAGCGCACAAAGTCTACTCCCGCATGGACTACATCTTTATGGCGAGACAGGCACTACAGGTGACAGATTCAGCAGAATATTGTGCCCGAGGGATATCTGACCACTCACCCCTGGCGGTACAGATTGGTAGGCGAAAGAAGGAAGGCCCCGCAATCCTTAGACTCTCAGCTTGGGATTTGCAAGACCCGGACATTATAAAGGGGCTGAGAGCTGACGTGAAGGTATATCTAGCGGAAAATGTAGGGACCGTGGACTTCCGGGTGGTGCTATGGGAGGCGCTTAAAGTAGTGCTTAGAGATAGGGCTCAATGTAGACTGGCAGAGGCTAGGAAAAAGAGACAGTCAGAGATCCAGACATTGGAAGCATTAATATTACAGCTAGAGACGGAACACTTACGCAAGAGGGATACGAGGACCCAACAACGCCTTACAGATACACAGGCCCAGTACAGACAACTGGTGACAGGGGAGGCTAAGACGGAGGCACTGGCCACTCTCCATCGCATCTACCACGTGGGAGATAAAACGGGCAAACTCTTGGCATGGCTTAGCAGGAAAGAGAGAGATGAACGCTGGGTAGACAGGCTAGGTGTGGGTCAAGCCGATTGGATATCAACCGATGCCGGGATAGCTGACGCATTTGCTGACTACTACGAAACCCTATATAAGGCTTGTGATTTGGGATCCAAACTGGAAGCATTTCAATACATGTCAGACATCACCCTTCCAACTCTCGAAGACACTGACCGAATAGACCTTGAGTCCGATATCACCGAGGAAGAACTCAGGGTGGCGCTGACTAAACTTCGAGTGGGGAAAGCCCCGGGCCCCAATGGATTCCCGGCGGAGTTTTTCAAGAAGATGGCTGACCTCCTGACCCGACACCTACAGGGCCTCTTCCGAGATGCGGAGGAAGAGGGACCGTTCCCGCCGGACATCAGGCAGGCCACGATCGTCCCAATCCATAAACCAGGGAAACCGGCGGAGGACTGCGCATCATATCGCCCCATCTCATTGTTGAACGTGGAAGCGAAATATATGCCAAAATACTGGCTCTTCGTATGAGAAAGGTCATCCCGGGGATGATCCATCAAGATCAGACGGGGTTCATCCCGGAAAGGGTGACTAGGTACAACCTGCGAAGAACACACAATTGGCTCCGTGAGGTGGAAGGCAGAACAGAGCCACACTGGTTCTTTATCATTAGACGCAGAAAAGGCGTTCAATGCTATCCATTGGCCCTTTTTGGAGGGAGTGCTGGAACGCATGGGCTTCGGACCCAAATATAGGCGCAAAATTGGAGTACTCTACGTAGACCCTGGTGCCCGAGTAAGGGTTAATGGGACGAGGTCGAGGGCCTTTCCCATCCAGCGAGTAACCCGTCAGGGGTGTCCCCTATCGCCCCTGCTCTTTGCCTTGACTATCGAGGTGCTGGCCTGCGCTGTAAGACAAAATGAGAGGATTACGGGGTTCCGGGTGGGACCGGCAGATGCACAGGGCGAGAAGCTATCATTGTATGCGGATGATGTGCTGCTATATGTCACGCAACCCAAGAGCACAATACCGGCGCTGTTCGATGAGTTGGCAAGATATGGCGCTAAGTCGGGATATCAGATCAACTGCCACAAATCAACGCTATATGACCCCGAGGTCGGACTGACTGGTTTCAGCTGCCACAGAGACTACAGACGACCGAAGACGGATTCCAGTACCTAGGGATATTTATCACAACAGACAGTGCCCTCTCCTACGAACGTAACATTACCCGCGTCATACGTGATTTCAAGCTTGACGCCTGTAGGTGGCAAACGCTCCCCTTGACGATACTTGGGCGGGCAGCTATGTTCAAAATGATCTCACTCCCAAAATACCTCTATGCCTTCCAAAATGAATACTCCCCAGTCCCACCTAAGACCTTTCGGGATATCCAGGCGGAGCTCCGGTCCTACCTCTGGTTGGGAAAACACCCTAGAGTGGCATTGGCAACATTGCAGCGGCACCAGTATGATGGTGGGATTTCCCTTCCAGACCTTGAGGCTTACTTTTGGGCAGAACACCTCACCCCCATTAATGATTGGATACACGCGCCTGCCACACACCCCACATATGCTCTGGAAAGGTACACCATGGACGCACATTCATGCCTACACTACATATATGGGGGGAAGGGTCAGATCAGATTACTACCGGCTACAAAGATCACGCTGAGGGCATGGAACAGAGTCTCGAATATTACTGGGTGGACACATAAGCCTACGAGGCAGACCCCGTTATGGGAATGATCTTGGCTCAAAGAACTTGGAAAGCTTAAGGGTTTCAAGGGATGGGATGCTATCGGCATTTCCACTCTGGGGGATGTAGCCAAAAATGGAGACTTGAAACCCTTTGCCTCCTTACAGGCTGATTTTGGACTACACCACTCCCAGTTTTTTAAGTACATACAATTACGACATGCTTGGAGGGAGGAAGTCACATTACAAGAGCCGCTCCCAGAATACGCGCCGCTAGAGGGCTGCTTACTACAGGAGAAGATTCCTGAAAAAGCTGTGTCCCTGACTTACAAGACGATCATGAACAATAAACCAGATAGACTGGAGGGTCTTCGAGCCACATGGGAACATGACGTAGGGGAGATGGATGATGTCGACTGGGGAGCGGTTTTGATGCACCCTAGGGAAGTGGCCATCAAGTCCCGCTTGCGCCTGATCCAGTTCAAGGTCCTACACAGGGCGTACTATGATAGGATACGGCTCTGTAAAATGGGGAGAGTAACTGATCCTAGCTGCCTGCGTTGCGGACATGATGACAGGGGTTTTCTACATATAATATGGTCCTGCCCAAAGATTCAGGTTTACTGGGCGGAGATCACCGCCGAATTGAGTGAGGTGCTGGAGATAGACATTCCATTAGACCCGAAGCTCATCCTTTTGGGAATGACTAATGATGTAGACCTGGCCCGTCCACTGCTAATCTTTCTAGTGTTGGCCCTAGTAGTGGCCAAAAGGGACTTAGCTAGGAAATGGGGGGCGCCTGATACACTCCAGTTGGAGGAGTGGCGGAGGGGTCTCGACATGTACATGTCAGCTGAAAGGGTCATATACAGAGCGAGAGGTTGCCCGAAAAAAATTCATAGAGTATGGAGTAAATGGAGACGTTATCATGGCTTAGACGGAGGTCTCTGAGGGGGCATGAGCTTATCCATGCTGGCTAGCTAAGGGAGGACATGCTGAATGTAATTAAGAGGGTGGGTGGAACTGTGAGGCAGCCTGCTATGAAGAGAACATTCGTATTATGTTGTTGGGACATTGCAATCTGACGAAAATGGAGGGATGTGGGGCTGGGAGAACGGGGACGTTGCTTGATGATGACATGCCAGTTATGTATTTTACTATGTGGACAAAACAATAAAAATGTTTAAATAAAAAAAAAGCAGTGAAACAAAGGTGGAAAACACGCAAAGGGGGCAGGGTAGAAGCACCCTGACCCCCTACGCCTGCTCAGGGGGTCCCACAAGGACCCCCAAGGCCCCCAACAATTTATTTAGTTTTTTCTAAATAGCGGGGTACGAGCACCGTACGCCTACCTCCGCTTAGGTGCGCGTACGGTGCGCGTACCCCGCGATTTTTCAAATAAATAAATAAATTCTGGCCTGGGGGTCCTTGTGGGACCCCCTGAGCAGGCCTAGGGGGTCAGGGTGCTTCTACCCTCCCCCTTTTTGAGTTCTACACGTTTGTTTTTCTGCTTTCCTGTGCCTCAGTCTACCGAGGCACAAAATGGCTGCCAACAATTTCTGTTTTGAAGTGTTGACAGACATTGGCAGCCAATCAGCATGCAGCTCGCGCACGCGAAGGTCCGCGCACGTACGCGTACAGTGCGCGCTTATAGATATATACATTTTTTTCCTTTTGATTTTCTCAGGAACTACTGGAGGGATTTACACCATTTAAGCATAAGGGCGATCTGCGAACCGAACTCTACCTCTCTGCCAAATTTGGTGTTATTCCGTTCAGCCGTTCGAGCTGCAGCCGTGTGTAATCGTCCTATGGAAAATAATATGGGGAAAACACGTTTTGGGACCCCCCTTTTTTCTCAGCCCCCACTTGACGAATCCCCCCAAAACTTTCAGGGAAGGAGCGGAGCGGAGCGGAGCGGGCCATCTTCTTTGAGAAATTTGCGAAGATTCATCAACCGGCGCCAAAGTTATATCCAATAGAATGTTGCGGATTTCCTATGGAAACTAGGTCCTAACTATATATACCTACTGGTGACCGCCAGTAGGATGGATGGATGGATGGATGGATATATGGATATATGGATATATATATATATATAGGTTAAATCATAGAAAACGAGAGAGGACTTTGCAGCTCATCAGTCATTAACATAAAGAAGGGCCAACTCTGGTTAATCTTTCAGTTTCTTTGGTGGCCATGATGGAATGCCTCAATTCATTCATTCTATATATACATATATAAATATATATAATGTCACTGAAAAAACAATAGGTTTAAGGGACGTTATAGTTAGAAATTAGCATTTAAAAAACCATAGAAATTCACTGAAAAAAACCCATAGGTTTCAGGGATGTTATAGCTAGTCGGACATTTCACTCGTGCAAAACCAGAGAAATTCTGCCATTATAGTTATTTGAGCTAAGTATAACTCACTCCCCCGCAATGCACTGTTGATGACGTTACATATTACATCATTCATTACATGGTCAGTGACATCACTGATGACATCATCCACGTGATAATCTGATTCACCTCCTCACACCCTAATATAACTTTTGATACACCCGGGGGCGGAGCTTGCCGGCGTCCATGAAAGACATGTGAGCGCTGAGCTCCTCGCATGAGCCCCTTTAATATTCGACAAATCTATCCTTTTGGCGCCTAGCCAGCCCTGAAATCTGTGGCGGACTCTCCTTCTACCCCCCCGGCCTGGTGGGGGACCCTTCCCCGGTCGAATTCGGTGGTGGTTTCGCTCCGCTGTTCGAAGGAGGGCGCGGTGGCGGACCAGGCCGTAATCCGCGGTCTATCCTGAGGAGCTGCCCGAGCTGCGTCACGCTACGTGCGGCCAGTGGTACCGGAGTGCAGTCGGTCCGCCCGCTTGGTGGCTACACTACAGTTTTTGCTGTGTGTTCTCGAGCTGTGTTCCCGGGAGCGGCTGTGGTGGACCTGCCCACGGTTGTGCATTTCATGGAGAAAGACTGCTGATGCTTTGGGGTGCACTGGCAGGGTGCGGGAGACCCTCAGTGGATCGCTGTCTCCTCACGGAGAGTTTCGTCGGCAGTTGCTTGCAACTGGGGCACCTCGGAGACTGCTGTGGTGCAGTGGCTTGGGAGTGCACTGGAGTGTGGGGGCCCAGTTTGCTTGACTTTGGTGGGGCCTGGCCTCGTGTGAGTACTTGTGGCGTGCTTCTCTGGCTCCTGGGCCTACTCGTGTCTCGGGGCCCGCGGCCGCCATTTTGACTGCATTTCTTGCTGCGCAACAACTCGCCCTGCGGAGCTCACTTCCCCAGCGCCCCCTCTTCGCCCCACCAGCACTATCTGGCGACATCTTTACTGGCCGTAGGGCGCTTTGTTGAATGTCCACCAGGAACGCTATGGGGAAAGGTGATAAGAATCAACCGAAACTGTCGTTTGATCAGCGGAAGGCGAAAGGTGCGGAGGGGCCGGCTCCGGATGCCTCGCCGCGGCCCACGGCTGCCGACAGTTCATTGTGTGCGGACATCCGTGAAATGTTGGGTGCCATGGAGAAGGGCTTACAAGACAGTATGGCGGCGATTGGCACGAAAATCGACGCTTTGTCCTTCAGGATGGACCGCATGTCTGAGAGGGTGGATAAACACGCTGAGCGGCTAGATATGGCGGAACGGCGGTTAACGGAAGCTGAGGAAGCCCAAACGGAATGGGATAAAGATCGCAAGCAGTTCGGTCGCCTACTCCAAGTCATACAGGACAAGACGGAGGACTTGGAGGCACGCTCACGGCGCTCCAACGTCCGCATTACTGGGGTGGCGGAATCTACCAACACTGGCAAAATGGAGTTATTTGTGGAGAAGTTGCTCCAGACACTGTTGGGGGAGGAGGTCTTCTCCCCTATGTTCATCGTCGAGAGGGCTCATCGCACCCTGGGGCCGAAGCCGCAGCCTGGACTTCCGCCGCGGCCGATTATTGCCAAACCTCTGAACTATAGGGATCGAGACTTGGCGCTCCGGCTAGCAAGGGAGAAGGGAAATTTGCAATTCGAGGGCATGAACATCTCCCTCTATCCGGACTTCACGGCGAGAGTGCAAGAGGAGAGGAAGCGCTTCGCCCCGTATAAGAAACAGATGAGAGACCTGGGGCTGGACTACGCCATGTTGTACCCAGCGAGACTTAGAATCAACAAACAAGGGCACTCGCACTTTTTCACGGACCCAGCTGATCTGAAAAAATCACTGAAGGAGTGGGCCAAGGAACAACACAACAGCCCAAGGGGTCAGCGTGAGGATGCGGAGGAGGCCGCTTCTATGGACGGCCAGGGGTAATCTACCTTGTGGCCCTTTTAGCTGGCTCAGCTGGGCCTCATCTATGCGTTTATCTCAGCTGCAGGTCCTATGAACCTACTTAATTGACATTGTGGGGTGGGACTTTGCTGTTCGTGGATTGCAATGAGGCTGTGGCATCAACATGGTTTACTCCTCGGTGATAGCTTTGGGGGAGGCTCTCCTCCGGGTGGGGGATCTGATATTCTTTTTCTTGGGCTGGTGAGGGTGCCGAATGTTGCTGGGGGGCGGGGTGGTGGAGCCACCGAGTTCTGTGGTCCTTGTCCTGATTGAATTGCTGTCTGGCTGGGAACCTCTGCCCCCGCGCTTTCGGCTTTTGGCTCCCCGGAGGGCCTTTGGGTTTGTAGTGTGTTTCATTGGGGAGGGTTGATGGTGGGTGGTGGTGAGTCCTGTCTGACCGGGTTGGGGTTGGTCGGCTGTGGGTGGGTGGGCGATTGCTCTAATCTTCTTTTGTTGATCCCGTTATGTGGGTTGTTCGGGGACTGTTGGGGGGAGGGTCTGGTTGGGCCAGCTACCGGAATGTGTCTACTGTACCATCTGTGCTACTGTGATTTGTTCCCTGTCCTACAATGGCGAATGTTGAGTCCCTAGGGCCGGAGAGTGGCCCCAACTCTCTCAGACTACTATCATGGAATGTGAGGGGGCTGAATGATTTTCGTAAACTTAGGAAGGTTTTAGCCTATTTGCAGCGGCACCGGGTTGATCTCGCCTTGCTGCAAGAAACCCACCTGCCTCTGACCAGTCCTATATTACAGACCAGGGGTCTTGGGAGTGCTTGTGTTACTGCAGGGTTCACTACGCATGCAAGAGGTGTGATTACGTGGGCTAATCCCAAATCTCAGTTGTCACCGCAGAAGGTTGTTGTGGACCCGGAGGGTCGGTATGCGGTTGCCCGGTGCGTGGGGAAAGGCCGCGATTTGTTGGTTGTGAATGTGTATGGCCCCAACTACGATACTCCAGCTTTCTATACCTCGCTGGCGGACCTCTGTAGACAGTATGAGGGCTCTAGGATGCTATGGGGTGGAGACTTCAATTTTGTGTTGAACCCAGAGTAGGATAGATCGGCGGGTGCACCTAGGACCCCGGCGGCCTCGGCATTACTTATGCATACAGAGCTAGTGAAACTCGATCTGCTGGATGTGTGGCGCCATAGGCACCCGGGGAAGGGGGGCTTCACTCATTACTCAGCCTACCATAATGTCCACACGAGGATTGATTATTGGTTTGTCTCCCGATCCCTCCTTGACTCAGTGAAGGGGTGTGCTGTGTTGCCTCGCACGCTTTCTGACCACTCGCCACTGCTTTTGCTACTAGATGCCCCGGCTAGGAGGATACCCCCGTTCACTTGGAGGTTCCCCCCGTATTCACTGCTAGACGAGGCCTTCAGAGGGGAACTTGCTGAGGACATAGACACGTACTTTTCGACTAATGTGGGTTCGGTGGATAGTGTTCAGGTTCTCTGGGATGCATTTAAGGTGTACATCCGGGGGATGACGATGGCCAAACACTCAGGGGTGCTTAAAGCTATCAGGCAACGATTGAAATTTCTGGAAACACAGTTGTCTGATCTGGAACGTCAGGCGGGAAGTGCTGGAGCCGCGGACATACCTGACAGGCTTAAACCCCTGCTAGCGGAATTCCATGAGGAGGCGGACAGGGAGATAAGACACATGGGAAAATATGCCACAGCGCGCACGTATGGGGAGCGGGACCGCCCTGGCTCCCTGCTTGCTAAGCTGATGCGTAATAGCAGGCCTCCCCTGGTGATCGAGGAGTTGTTAACAGCTAATGGTGATGTGGTGACGGAGGAGCAAGATATTCTGTCGGAATTCCATACTTATTATACAGCGTTGTACACGTCGAAATCGAGCCACCTAGAGGAGGAAATAGACGACTACTTGAGTTACATCCAGATGCCCTTTTTGGCTGACTGGCAGAGGGAATTTCTGATGGCCCCGATCCAGAAAGAAGAGATCACGGAGGCGCTAGAGGGGATGAGGTCGGGCAGCGCTCCTGGGTCGGACGGCCTTACGGTGGCCTTCTACAAGGCCTTTCAAGATAAGCTGGTCCCCTACTTGATGCTCCTTTTTGACGACATTTGTCAACAAGGTAGCATGTCGAAGTCTATGAGGGAGGCGCTTCTCATCACCATCCCGAAACCAGGCAAACCCCCCTACGAATGTGGCTCATATAGGCCGCTTTCGCTGATTAACGTAGATGCCAAATTGTATGCAAAGGTATTGGCGACGCGGTTGGCTCTCCTGGTCCCGGACCTGGTTGCCCCGGAGCAGGCTGGGTTTGTCCCCGCCCGGAACTTGACTTACAACATTCGCACGGTGCTGGGCGCCATTCAGCATGTCCGGCAAGAGAATAAGGCTGTAGCTATCTTCCTGGATATGGAAAAGGCATTTGACTCAGTAGAGTGGTCGTTTATGCTCAGAGTCCTCCGTAAGTATGGGCTTGGCGAACCCTTCCTTCAGATGCTAGGAGCCCTATACTACAAGCCAACTGCGCGGCTAAAGATAGGGAACTCTGTCACTGCCCCGATTGAGATCAGCAGGGGCACTCGGCAGGGCTGCCCCCTCTCCCCACTTTTGTATGCACTGGTGGCGGAGCCCCTGGCCTGCGCAATCAGAGAATACCACGGGTTCAAGGGGATCAACTTCCCTTCGTATCAGATTGGCATCTCGACGTACGCAGACGACACTTTGTTGTATGTCCGGGACCCGGAGGTGAATCTGTCGGCGTTCTTGCGGGAGGTGGTGAGGTTCGGGGCCCTCTCGGGCCTCCGGGTCAATTGGAATAAGTCTGTGGCGTTGCCTTTGACTCCGGTGACTCTCCCATTCGACTCGGAATACCCGCTGCAATGGACCACGGACTCCATACGTTATCTGGGGATCCGTATACACACCGATCCCGAGATCCTGATACGTGAGAACTATGGGGTTGCCTACTCCAAGCTGGTAGATGATGTTGAGGTGTGGTGCAGGCTCCCGCTGTCCCTAATGGGTAGGATTGCAATTATGAAGATGGTGGTTCTCCCCAGATTCCTCTTTCTCTTTGCTAACATACCTGTCGTACTCTCCAAGGCCTTTTTTCGTCAGCTTACTCAGACGCTTATTAGACTTGCGTGGGGGGGCAAACAGCCGAGGGTTCAATGGCAAACTCTCCTGCTTCCCTATGAGCGCGGGGGTCTGGGGGCTCCTGACCTAGAAAGGTACTACAGGATTGCACAGGGGGCTCATCTCCACACTTGGATCCATGGCGACCCTGGCATCCCGCACGTGAAGCTGGAGCGCCTCTTTGCGGAACCCACTCCGCTCCCGGTCACAATATACTGTCCTGTCGATCGCAGGGTCGGCAACTTGGACTCCATTGCTGCCACAAACCACGCTTGGCATGAGCTGGTCCGCTCCCGTGAGAGTGCGCTGTTGTACTCTCCCCTTCTGCGAGTGGAATGGGCGGTGTGGTTCGCCCCGCTAACGGAGAAGGGTGTCCTGAAGGCGTTACGGGACTTGAGCATAGACAAGATGGGGGACCTCTTTTTGAACGGTATAGTGAAGACGTCGCAGCGGGCCCTCCAATCCCACCCTGGGGCGACGCTATTGCACGGCTTCCAATACCACCGGGTCCGCAGAGCGTTGCAGGAATTGCTGGGCCCGGAATTGGCAGAGCCGCAGGAAGTGCCTGAGCTTACGTACGTTATTAAGAACCCCTCTCCCCGTAAATTGGTAACTACTCTTAAGAAACTCGGAGATAGGCACCGGCAGTACCCTCCCTCCAAGGCCAGATTGGCCTGGCAGAGTGATCTTCAGTCGCCGATCTCCGATGAGATGTGGCTATACTGCTGTACGAATACTAGGAAGATTTCACTTAATAGTAGACATCGCCTGATTCACTTTAAATACCTACAGCGGGTCTATTATACACCGGACAGGTTACACAGATATGGTCTGCGGGAGTCGGCGGAGTGTGAGCGTTGCCATTTTCCCACGGCTGATTTCCTACATATGTCCTGGACTTGCCCTAGTATCCATAAGTTTTGGAGGGAGGTATTTGCGGAACTTAGCTCTATGCTGGGTACGGAGGTTCTGCCTTGCCCGGCGCTGGCGTTGCTGGGGTTTTCTAAACCGTTGCCTGTGGCGATGCGGCGACTCGCTGACATGGCTTTGCTGACGGCCAAACGCCTGATTGCGTTGTGCTGGATGAGGGGGCCGGTTCCTACTAAAAAGCGCTGGGAGACGGATTTGCTGTATTGCTGCACACAGTCTGAGGTGTATAATGAACTGCTTCCCCCAAAGAGTCGACCTAAGAACTTCTGGGGGTTATATAGGGAATACCAGTGCGCTAGAGGGGATAGTGAGTCAGACCCCGAAGGGGAGGAGTTGGATGAACTGCAGGAGGGCGGGGTGGCGATGGCGGAGGTTGACTTGATGTGTGGTTGACTGTTCCCCTGTTGGAAGTGGTTGACGGGCTCCATCCTGGTCTCAACTGAGTAGCAGAGGGTGTGTATCCCTGGGATGGCTGCATTGGGAGGGTGACTTTAGTGGTTCGTTTTTAACTCTGCATCATTCCATTGGGCCCTCGGGTCCATAGCTGTGGGTCCTACGTTCGTCTATGGACGCAGTAGTTAGTGCGGGTGGGTGGGTGGACACGGGTGTAGGTAGGCTGGCTTGTTTGTAGGGTTGGGGTTTGTTTTTGTTTTTTTTCTTTTTTTTTATTAGCTATGGGTTTATTGCATCTATTTTTTCCTCCCCCTTCTAGGAGATTTTGTCTTTATGATTCCGAGGCTTGGTTTAGCACTTGCGAACTGACTGCATTATTTTTGCACACCGAACTATGATCAAGAGTGTCAGCACCAGTATTGACTATCCTATCTTTTTGATATCAGTCACAAGCTGTTTCCACAACCCGATTTTGTTTATTCTTTCTTTCCTATGAGTGCGCCGCCAGGCCCCCGGGATGCTGGCGTTACGGCTGTGTATATGACTTATGCTCAGAGATCTGTGTGCTATCTATTGTTGCCGCCGGCCTCCGGGTTGTAGGGGATGAGTGCTGTGTGCAAACTTTGAAGGTGTAATAAAGTACAAATTTAACAACAAAAAAAACTTTTGATACACCCACTCTAAAATACAGACTATCATTTTCGAAACCATAGACACACCAATACCAGTTACTACATACCCATTCACTGATTCCTAGGTCTACACCCATGTCCACTCATTCACCCATACAGTCCCTCCAATATGCAGTCACTTATCAATACAGCACTATCATTTGTACTCATACACCTATACAGACACTCACACATCGCCACTCATCCATAGAATTACTCACACACCTAGTCAATCATGCAAAGAATCATTCACACTCCCATTTACTCACCTACAAAGTTATACACACACCACCTCACTAATTCATACAGATACTAACACATACTTACTCTCTCATACAATCACATATACAAGCACACACTCATCCATACAGCCACTCTCATAATCACTCACTCTCACATATAGTCATTTATATACTCCAACACTCACATATAGTGCCTTTCACATATGTAGTTACTCACACATGTACCACTGAGACCTCAATTCACTCACCAACACACCCATACACACACTCACCCACCCTACAGCCCTTCACAGATGCACTCTTGAACCCATACATCAAGTGAATCACCCACTCACATATCTATGCACAGAGTCACACACCCCCCACCCACCCAAACAGACACTCAGGGACCCATAAAGAAACTCAGGCAACCAATCAATAACCCATATGGACACTCATGTAGCTACTCACTAACCCATGCAGCCACTTACACACCAACCGACAGACTGTTACAGACATTCACACAGTTTAAGTCAATAACCCATGCATTCAGTCGATGGGAGAGGAGCTCACTCGGAGGGCTCCGCTAGCTTAGGGATTCTCTTACTTATATCCCTGCTATTAGCTCCATCTTCACATACACTCGTAATTTAGCCAAACCTGGAAAGTAACTGGAGCATTTTCCTACCTCTGTGCTGTCTGGAATCTCCGTTGGTGGCGGCAGACACGGACTGCTGCCCTCGGAGAAACAGGAAGAACGGAGGAGCACTCTCAGACGGAGGACGATTCGCTTCCGTTGCCAGCCCCTGCCTCGCTGCCGGATCTTTGGCAGGACCGCGCCTGGGCCCTGGACGCTTCCCCCCTCGCCGAGGACTGGCGGGGACTGCCCCCGGAGCAACGGAGCAACTGTGGGGCATTATCGGGCGGAGGACGATCTGCCATTGTTGTCAGCCCCTGTGTCGCTGCCGGATCTTTGGCAGGACCGAGCCTGAGCACGGGACGCTTCCCCCCTTGCCGAGGGCTAGCAGGGACTGCCCCCGGAGCGTTTGGGTGTCCCGACTCCCCCCTGGAGCGAGCGAGGGAGCTCCTGCTTGTACGCGCGGCATGACAAGCTGCCTGCAATCCGGAGACCCGAGGGTCGTGGCTTCGGAGATAATGCAGTGCGGACTCCGCATAGGCTACCAGGAAGGAGCGGGACCAGCAATCATCTTCAGCAAAGTAACGGACCAGCGCCCGATCTGACCCCCGGCTCCCCCGCCTCTCTGCTCAGAGTGAGCTCCACAGGACTCCCACCCCCTCCACCCGCTCTCCCCCCCCTCCTCCCTCTCCCACACCCGAGAGGGCCTCCGGTCCTCCTATCGACATCGGAGGGGATCGGGGCAGGGGCTTGCACTGCAGTCCTGCAGCAAGGCTGCCTCCATGCACACTTCCTGGATGGGGCAGCCGGAGTGAACATTTATCGTGTCTGGATGTGGGAGGGAGATCAGTGGACCTCTTCTGTGCTTGTTTTAGAGCTATAGTCATTTCTCTTACTACATGGGCTTCAACAATCTTGGGAACAATATAGGTTTTAGCCATTTCCTCACCGGATATTCTATGCATCTCAAAATGGCCGCATCTGATCTCTTAAAGTTGAAATAGGACTTCCTCCCATGAATCACTGCTCTATTGGTAATAGAAAGAAGACTTCATTACCTCCTCCACTGAGCACCCAAAATGGCTGCATTCAAGTATCTCTGAATAAAGGGCCACCACACCAAATCTCTCCTAAATAGAAAAAGGACTACTACGCCTGAAAAAAAAAGGACTACAATTCCAGATCCTCACTAACCAGTGATTCCATATAGCCCTCTTGGACTGCCCTACCTATCATACAAAGTTACCTTCACTTCACCCTGGGCTAAGTTACCTCCTCCTCTGTTTACCATGTTCAACGGTCCCCTCTGAGAGCACACTCAGCCCAGAGTACCCAAACTGTCTCCCATCTGACCTTCCTCCCTGATTCAGTGACATCCACACTATGGAGCGCTCCGGCAAATGCACCTACTCCATCACATACCACCGCACCTCTCAAAAAAAGCAGCCGTAGACTTCAAACACAACTTATTAAAGTCTCATCGGGAAACCCCTATCTCTGACCCTTACTTCTCAATGAACAATGGGCTCATTAAGAACAACATCATATTCTACACTAAAAGAAGAGCTCAATGGAGAAACGCCTTTCTCGTTCTCTTTAAGATCTCGAACATGAAGAAAACAGCGCACAGATTCACCTTATCTATCCTCCCCTCCCTATTCTTCAACACAGCTGCCACTGTGAATATCTATCATAATGGTATCATCCTAATCCAATCCAACAACCACAATCTCAACTTGATTGATCACATTTTCCCGCTCATTAAAGAGAGAGTCACTCTAACACGCCCCTCCTCTCCTTCCTTGCACGCTGATATCCGCAACTCCCATCCTGATCCTGAAGTCAATCTGAACTCCCAGACCCCTTCCCCCCCCCAACAACCCCTTCAGACCTCGTCGGCAACCCTCCCAACTACCCTCTCCACCCCACCAGCTCCTCCCATCAACTTAACTCCCCCTCTAACTCCCCTCTGGATCCCACCATGGACACCACCCAAACCACTCACCCCGCTCCTCATATATCACCCTCCCCTCCACTCTCAGCTCCTCCCTCTGGCCCCTCGGCCCCACCCTTACCCCCACTGCTCTAGACACTCCTGTATCTACAGAAACCTCAACTCAGTCTACTACCCCTATCCACCCTTCCAACATTGAAACTATCATGCCTGACTTCAAACTTGACCAGACCCCCACTCTGGACATTCCAGCATCCATATAAGCCACTACTCAGTCTACTCCATCCGTCCACCCTGCTAATAATGAAACTATCAAGTCCGATTCCAAACTTGACTTGATACTATCATCCATTCAACAAGTCAAATTGGACATCCGAACCCTTCACAACCTTATCTTACAACAAACCAAGTCCACTTGCATTAAACAGGAACACAATTCGTTCCCTTCCCCCAAGATCTATAGTTGCATCCATCGTCTTCCTACAATCTCTCAAGCCCACGTCTCTCCACGTTGGAGCACAATCCCACTCCCTAACGCCACTTCCCGCCCTATCAAGGGGTCAAACCCTTTATCTGAATCAGATCTAGGGGCCCTCCTCTGCTCTTACGAGCAGCCTCACCTTCCTCAGAGCGTGGGACTTTTAGTCAGTCCAGATAGCCCGCCTACAGACCCCAGAATACCTACCATTCTGCTCAACAATCATAGAGCCTCCAGACTCAATCCCAGAGGCATTGTAGAAAATAACCTCACTAGAATCCCCATCACTGCCGAACCCACCACAATCATCTCCCATCCACAGATAAGCTGTATCCTCCTAAACTGCAGGTCCGCCTACAGACATGCAGCTGATATAGCTGACCTACTTATCACAAACAAACCAGACATTATGATCCTTACAGAAACCTGGCTAAAGGAAACTTCTACTCCCATCATGGACATCTTGCTACCCCCTAACTATAACATAACCAGACTCGACAGAGCTAACAGGCTTGGTGGTGGGATAGCCTGCATACACCAGATCGGCCTAACAGTGACCAATGCCAATGCCCTTGCTATTTCATCGTGCGAATACCTATGCCTAAACATCGCCAACAACAACAAACAAATCTGCTCTCTTCACGCCTTCTACCATCCTCCGGGAGATAACCTCACCTTCATAGAACACTTCATGAACATTTTAGCTTCAAATGACAACCAACAATCTAAGCAAATTTTCCTGAGGGATTTCAACCTTCACTGGGACGACCACAACGACCCAGGGGTAAACAGCCTCAAAGCCTTCCTCACAGACCTCAATCTCACCCAACTATGCAACAGCCCAACACACCACAAGGGTGCAACTCTAGACCTAATAATATCCAAAGCGGAATCCACCCAGCTAGACTTGATACTCCTTTGCAACTGGTCTGACCATCATATCATTACATTCCAAATCACGGAAACCATTACTCGACTCCCTACTCAACACATGAGAACCAAAATCTGGAAGAGAAACCTTAAAAACGTAAGATCTGACCCCACAGCCCTAGATAACTCAAACCCTCTTAGTCCCCCGGAAGACCTAGCTGATGTTCAGGAGCTGACAAATCACTACTTTCACTCCATGAACAACCTCCTAGACAAAATTGCCCCACTGCAACTGAAGAGAACCTCCTCTAAAGATTCCCTACCAAGGTACGATGGGAGGCTAAATGATGAGAGACGCTCTCTTAGAATAATCGAACGACGCTGGAGAGCTACACCCTCAACTGACTTCCTCAAACTTCTCAGAACCGCCAAGAACTCTTACTTTAGAAAAATCAGAAAATCTAAAACCGATTTCTTCAGGTCTCAACTTGACCCAGCTAAGAACCGCCCAAAAAAACTCTTCGGTCTTATCAAAAGCCCAAACCAGCCTACCTAAGGTCCTTAACATCAAGCCTCTCGCTACTCCCTCTTGTGGCAAATTTGCCTCCTTCTCCGCCTCTAGGACAGAATTCATTAAATCAGACCTACTCGAGGACCTTATATCCATCTCAGGCTTGAAAGAGAGCCCATCACTGTCCCTTGCTGCTGTCCCAGCTAATGATCTCCCACTATTTAAACTAAAAAATAATGCATCATGGTCCCACTTCAACACTTTCAATGAAGATACCATATTAAAAACGCTTAACGCACTGAAACCATCCAATCACTTCACTGACCCGCTCCCGGCTAACTACATAAAAGACTTCACTCCTCTCTTACTTCCCCTCTGGACCAATACTTCCCTTCTGCAAGGATCTATTCCAGACACCTTGAAAACGGGGCAGGTCTCGCCTATCCTAAAGAAACACACAGCGGATCCAGCTGACCCTAATAACTATTGTCCGATCTCCTATATCCCATTGTTAGCTAAACTCCTGGAAAAATGCGTTAACATACAACTGAACTGTCACATTGATAGTTTCAACCTGCTGAACCAATTTCAATCTGGTTTCAGAGCAGGTCACAGCACAGAATCAGCCATGACACATGTATTAGATGACGCTCTAAAAATCCTTAACCAAAATGAGGCCTGTCTGTTAATCCTACTCGACCTGTCATCAGCTTTTGATACCGTCAAACACGACAACCTGCTGAATCTCTTGAAACACAGAATGGGTCTATCTGGAAGTGTATTTAACTGGTTCGCCTCTTTCCTCCAAAACAGATCCCAGAGATTCAAGGTCAACCAATCCCTGTCCTTCCCCTCGTCTGTCATTCTGGGAGTTCCTAAAGGCTCCTCCCTCTCTCCCACCCTTTTCAACCTTTTCATGGGACCCCTCACTGATCTTCTCAGCCTCTCCAAGATACAATTCCACATGTACGCTGACGATACCCAAATCTACATCAAAATTCACTCTCTGGAAGACATCAAATCACTCAACTCCACACTACAAAAAACCCAAATCTGGCTGGCCAAAAACCCCTTGAAACTTAACTCCCTCAAAACGGAATTCCTTGTAATCGCCACCCCTAACAAAACTCAAACTATCACAGACTGGATGAAGCACCTAACAGCTCTCAATGGACAACCACTCATAGTCGACTCAGCAAAATCTCTTGGGGTAACGCTGGACAATAACATCAAGATGCTGAAACACATCAGTGCCTCAACAAAGGGAGCCAACTTCCACCTAAGGACCCTGCGAAAACTGAAACCCTATCTGCCCGCCTACGATTTCAAACAAGCTGTTCAGCCTTAGTTATCGCTCGCTTGGAATATGGAGCAGTAACCCTATGCGGACTCCCGAGGTCATCGACAGCCCCACTAAGAGCCACGATCAACTCTGCTGCGAGACTCATCACAGGCTCTAAGAGAAACGCCCACATATCCCCAGACTTGAGAGCCCTCAACTGGCTACCGTTTAAAGCCAGAATTCATTTAAAAATCGCTTGTATGAGACACAAGGCTCTCTACCACAACACCCCACAATACCTATCTCAGAAACTGGTGCTCTCAGCGGGCAGCAGAGCTTCAAGGAGTGCCAAGACTCTTCTCCTACAACCTCAACGATTTGCCAAGAGAAAAACGTATAACCGGTCCTTCTCCGGTATGGCTCCAAGGATATGGAACGCTCTGCCCAGTGAAACTAGAATGATCCCTTCCTCCGCTTCCTTCAAAAGGGAAGTGAAAGCTATCCTCATGGCTCAATCCATGTGAACTCTTTATCTATTCACTGTACTTTATTACTTGCTTTTCTTCGCTTATATGCGTCCTTCTGTTTATCTTTGCCATTTTGCACTAGCATCGCACTGTCTTTTCTTGTTCTAGACTTATTTAGCACTTCCTTATTGCGTGATTCACTATAACGTAATATATTCTGTATATATTTCTACTTGTCATGTAAAGCGATTTGATACTCGTAAGAGTCTGGTTCCCGCTATACAAAACTTTTAAAATAGATAAATAAAATAAATCATTCATTCAGACACTTATACATCAACTCTTTCTTCAGTGTCTTCAATATACCATGGCACACACACACACACACACATATATATATATATATATATATATATATATATATATATATATATATATATATGTATGTGATCAAGCCTCATTGTTGGAGGCGAAACGCGTTATGGTGGTTTGCAGGCTTGAATTTTGGCACGAATAAAAAACACTGAAGAAACTGCACTTACGTGGTGGTCTCGCTCCTTTCGTTGTTCTGCGGAAGGCAGATGGTAAAACAGCGACTTTTGGAATATATATATATATATATATATATATATATATATATATATATATATATATATATATTGCCACAAAGTGATCCAGCAGACCTACGATGCGCTCACCAGCGCGTGCTCAGCTCAGGGGTCGGATCCTGACCCAAAATTAGTTTTGTTTCACAAAGGGAGCGGCACACCAAATTTCTGTTCAAAGCCTTTTAATCAAAGCTTCACCCCACCATCGCGTTTCAGCCTCACAGGGCTTTGTTCACGGTCAGTAAGTCCTTTTACTGTTTTCTTTTTTATACTGGCCCACACTAGCCTTAGGTGGCATTGTGGGAGTTGTAGTTTGAAAACAGTATTCACAAAAAATTACTTTTAAAAGAAAGAAAGACCGGTGTGTCATTAACATTATACATAATTCTAAACATGTTAAATCACATGGGTTAATTAGTTCATAGTTATAGGACTAGTTCCAGTTTATTACAGTCAATTTGTAGTTGGGTATAGTACCCTATTAAATTGAGAGTTAGTTTGGCTGGTACTGTCTAGATCACTCCAGATGTATGTGGAGGTCTTCCCCAAAGTTCATTCCTCTCGGGGTTTTTGTTCGTAGGCGAATGATCAAGCGAGATTCCATTTGTCGCAATTTTCGAACGATGTCTCCTCCTCTTTCCATTTTGGTTAGCATTTTCACCCCATAAAATCTCATAGTCCTCCAATCTCCTTCCTGGCAGGCATTGATGTGTTTGGCAGTTGCATACAGCATGTTTTTGTTTTTAACCGCCCTAATGTGTTCCAGCATCCGTTTTTTTAACATGCAAGTGGTACTTCCCACATATTTGCTTCCGCATCTGCACTCGATGATATACACCACATTCTTGGACGTGCATGTTATTTGTTGGTCGATGTGCATAATATTGCCATTTGGTTCTTCCTAGCTCTTTTTGTTGGTTCCTATTTTACATGCTTTGCACGTTGAGCAAGGTTTGAAACCATTTCGTTGGTTTTGTAGCCAGTTCTTTTTTGGAGTTTTTTCAAAATAGCTTTTCACCAGGAGGTCATGAAGTGAGATGTTTTTTGTGTAGGTGATTGCAGGTTGTTTGCCCACCAATTCTCCAATATCCGGATCGCCCGATATGAGATGCCAGTACTTTTTCATTTTGTTGGCAATAACTCCACTTTCCTTACTATATGTGGTTACAAATCTCGGCGGGTCCTTTTCATTTGTTTTCTTTGGTCTCTCAACCAAGATTTCAGCTCGTGTTTTTTGGTCAACCTTTTGTTTGCATTTTTTCAAAGTACGCTCATCATACCCTCTTGATTTGAATCGTTGTTTGCTCTCGTGAATCTTTATTTTAGCATCATCAGGTTCAGAACAGTTTCTTTTCAACCTTATATATTCGCCATATGGAATACTTTTCAACAGGGATTTGGGGTGAAAGCTTGTCCCGTGCAGCACACTATTGGTGGCAGTTTTTTTACGGAAAAGTGTGGATTTCAGTTTCAGTTTTTAACGTCTTTATTTCGATTTTTCATCATAAAAGACACATATATACAAAAAAAATTTGATGTAGATTTTCGTGTCGAGAAACTCGATTTGTTGTTTGCTGGTTGTGCAGGTGAATTGTAATCCTACATCATTTCTATTCAATTTGGAGAAATACTCTTGGAACTCTGTGTCAGAACCATGCCAAATTAAAAACAAATCGTCTATATATCGCACCCATAAAATGATGCGATCCACATCTTTCTGATTGGTACTGTTCCATGCGATGGTCTTTTCCCACCATCCCATGGTGGTATTAGCGTAATTTGGTGAAAACGAAATGCCCATGGCAGTGCCACACTCTTGTTTGTACAGTTCCTTGTTGAATAAAAATATGTTATTTGTTAAACACATTGTGATCATTTGTACAAGCATGTTGGTGTGTTCCAATGTGGTGATGCTGCGCTGTTTTAGAAAATACTTGGCAACAATAAGGGTTCTGGCTAAAGCAGTAAGGCTGCGCCAATACGACAATCAACAAAGAAATGCCAGTACTGCATTTGAATTGATGTTTTGTTAAATTGAGTAACAATCCTCAATTCAATAAGACCAATAAATCAGTCTGTAAATTTATGATTAATTCTTTTTATTTTTAAATTTCTTTTGTGTGTTTTGTTTTCTTGAGTTTGAGCAAAGTGCTTTTAAACGAACAATTTTTTGCAAAAGAAAGGACTCATAAAGTGCATACAAAAACCTTCAATTATATACAATACCAACAACAACAATAAATCTCAACTCTAATCCTATATATATTATTATTTTGCAACGTATTTAGAGGAGACATTGAACATTCAAAAGGACTCCACTTAGTACACTTAAAGACACAGACACACAAGACAAGACACTTTTGACAATGGTATGACAAGGATTCACCGTTCCTAAAGAAAAATGTAAACGCCCTGTTTTCAATAAAGTTTCCGTTGAAAGAGGTGCGGATACTGGTGTTTAGTACGAATTCTTTTAAGACTTGTTTTAAACAATAGACCATCTAATAATTCAATTTTATCAGTTCTAGTCATTGAAAGATTGGTCTAATGGAAGGACGATGAGTATTCAAGGGGGCAGCGGTCGACGCGTTTCGAATCCCTTATGTAGCAGGGATTCTCATCAGGACCATGTGGACTCAATCTGTATGTTAGATTACAGTGGTCAGTCTCCCAAGAGATGGAATGCTCATACAGATAAATCGGCAATTTGGCCGCGTGATCAGCTTATATTCACTTTCTTCTGACAATTCGGTATTGGTGATCCGAGTTTCCTCCAAACGCTTCCTTGTCAATTACTGAGGCGCATATTACAATAAAACCCGCGGACAAAGGGGGAAACATTGTAATAATGGAAACAATGGATTACGTTGCAGAAGCAATGAAACAATTGAAACAATTGAATGTACAGAAGAATTACACAAAACTTTCTAACAATCCGATTGCCAATATGATAAAAGATCTAAAACATCATTTAAAAGAATGGCATGAAAGAAAACTGTGATGATGAAAAGAAATTCTTAGACACTGATTTTCCAACAATGCCCTGCATATACTTCTTGCCTAAGATACACAAGACTTTGATAAATCCACCGGGGAGACCCATTGTCTCTTCATGCAGCTCCCTGTATGAGAACATCTCTAAATATGTGGACACATTCCTTGCACCTATCGCTCAAAGCATGCCCTCGTACATTAAGGATACGGGAGAATTTGTAAGAACACTCCTAAATGTAACCTGGAATGACGAATATCTTCTAGCCACAATCGATGTGGTATCGCTCTACACATCGATCAGACACAATGTGGGCATAGAGGCATGCCAGTATTTTCTAAAACAGCGCAGCATCACCACATTGGAACACACCAACATGCTTGTACAAATGATCACAATGTGTTTAACAAATAACATATTTTTATTCAACAAGGAACTGTACAAACAAGAGTGTGGCACTGCCATGGGCATTTCGTTTTCACCAAATTACGCTAATACCACCATGGGATGGTAGGAAAAGACCATCGCATGGAACAGTACCAATCAGAAAGATGTGGATCGCATCATTTTATGGGTGCGAAATATAGACGATTTGTTTTTAATTTGGCATGGTTCTGACACAGAGTTCCAAGAGTATTTCTCCAAATTGAATAGAAATGATGTAGGATTACAATTCACCTGCACAACCAGCAAACAACAAATCGAGTTTCTCGACACGAAAATCTACATATCTGAAGGAAAACTGAAATCCACACTTTTCCGTAAAAAAACTGCCACCAATAGTGTGCTGCACGGGACAAGCTTTCACCCCAAATCCCTGTTGAAAAGTATTCCATATGGCGAATATATAAGGTTGAAAAGAAACTGTTCTGAACCTGATGATGCTGAAATAAAGATTCAAGAGAGCAAACAACGATTCAAATCAAGAGGGTATGATGAGCGTACTTTGAAAAAATGCAAACAAAAGGTTGACCAAAAAACACGAGCTGAAATCTTGGTTGAGAGACCAAAGAAAACAAATGAAAAGGACCCGCCGAGATTTGTAACCACATATAGTAAGGAAAGTATAGTTATTGCCAACAAAATGAAAAAGTACTGGCATCTCATATCGGGCGATCCGGATATTGGAGAATTGGTGGGCAAACAACCTGCAATCACCTACAAAAAAAACATCTCACTTCATGACCTCCTGGTGAAAAGCTATTTTGAAAAAACTCCAAAAAAGAACTGGCTACAAAACCAACGAAATGGTTTCAAACCTTGCTCAACGTGCAAAGCATGTAAAATAGGAACCAACAAAAAGAGCTATGAAGAGCCAAATGGCAATATTATGCACATCGACCAACAAATAACATGCACGTCCAAGAATGTGGTGTATATTATCGAGTGCAGATGCGGAAGCAAATATGTGGGAAGTACCACTTGCATGTTAAAAAAACGGATGCTGGAATGTAAATGTAAATGTGTAAATGTATTGGCATTTATATAGCGCACTACTTACCCGTAGGGTCCCAAGGCGCTTCGACCGCTGCGAAACCCTTCCTGGCTTCCCTGAGAGATGGTCCCTTAATGGGTATCTCCAGGGTGAGACCAGGCATCCCCGGCAGTCTGGTGGGGCCGTTAGTGAAGATGAGGCAAGCTAATGCCCAGAGTTGCCGAGTGTGATCGCTGATCAGAGTGGGCACCGAGGCGAGAGAATTATCAAGTCCGCTGACCCTGGTCCAGAAACCTGCCGCGCCGGGAATCGAACCCTGGTCCCGGGCCGTCCTCTGCTCTCGGGTCTGCCGCCTCTAACCAGTGAGCCACACTACTTCACAGAAGCAAGAGAACACATTAGGGCGGTTAAAAACAAAAACATGCTGTATGCAACTGCCAAACACATCAATGCCTGCCAGGAAGGAGATTGGAGGACTATGAGATTTTATGGGGTGAAAATGCTAACCAAAATGGAAAGAGGAGGAGACATTGTTCGAAAATTGCGACAAATGGAATCTCGCTTGATCATTCGCCTACGAACAAAAACCCCGAGAGGAATGAACTTTGGGGAAGACCTCCACATACATCTGGAGTGATCTAGACAGTACCAGCCAAACTAACCCTCAATTTAATAGGGTACTATACCCAACTACAAATTGACTGTAATAAACTGGAACTAGTCCTATAACTATGAACTAATTAACCCATGTGATTTAACATGTTTAGAATTATGTATAATGTTAATGACACACCGGTCTTTCTTTCTTTTAAAAGTAATTTTTTGTGAATACTGTTTTCAAACTACAACTCCCACAATGCCACCTAAGGCTAGTGTGGGCCAGTATAAAAAAGAAAACAGTAGAAGGACTTACTGACCGTGAACAAAGCCCTGTGAGGCTGAAACGCGTTGGTGGGGTGAAGCTTTGATTAAAAGGCTTTGAACAGAAATTTGGTGTGCCGCTCCCTTTGTGACACAACAATATATATATATATATATATATATATATATATATATATATATATATATATATATATATATATATATATATATATATATATATATATATATATACCTCAAAAACATATTTAACCTTTACAGAAACACACAGTCCCTGGATGATGTCAACAGTGATGTAATTTGAGATGTCATCAGTGATGTCACTGACGATGTCATGAATGATGTAATATGTAACGTCATCAGCTGTGCATTGCGGGGGCGCAAGTTATAGTTAGCTCAACTAACTGTAACTGCTGAATTTCTCTGGTTTTGTACGAGTGAAATGTCCAACTAACTATAACGTCCCTGAAACCTATGTTTTTTTCAGTGAATTTCTAAGGTTTTTTTACTTGATAATTTCTAACTATGCCTACAGAGGTAGGACATGTGTAGAAAGAGGAAGAAAGGTGCAGAAAGAAGCAAGAGATCTGCAGAAAGAACCAAAAGAGGTACAGAAAGGTAACTGACTCTGACTAACCAGGCCCAAAGCCAGCGCTATGTTGAAAGACACTTAGAATACAGTGAAAACACCTACATACACTAGTGTACACTATGGGTTGGGGTACCCCTGTGATTCGCATGACCTCCCCTGTAAGGCCCTAGTACATAATAGGGCAGGGGAATTAAAACTACCTTTAACTCAGAGGAGCAGAAAGAGGCAAGAAAGGTGCATAAACAGGCAGGAAAGATGAAGAAACAGGGAACAGGGGTGCAGAAAGAGGCAAGTGAGGTGCAGGAAGAAGCAAGAGCAGTGCAGAAAGAACCAACAGAGGTGCAAAAAGAGGCAAGCGGAGTGCAGAAAAAGGTAGGAGGGGTGCACAGAGAGGCAAGAGGGTACAGAAAGAAAGAAGAGAAGTGCAGAAAGAGGCAAGAACATTGCTAAAAGAAACAACAGAGGTGAAGAAAGAAGCAAGAGAAGTGCAGAAAGAGGCAAATGAGGTGCAGAAAAAAGCAAGAATAGTGTAGAAACAACCAACAGAGGTGATGAAAGAGCAGTGAAGGGTACAGAAAGAGCAAGAGAAGTGCAGAAAGAGACAACAGAGGTACAGAAAGAGTCAAAAGGGGTACAGAAACAGGCAGGAAAGGTGCAGCAACTGGAAACAGAAAGAAGGAAGAGAGGTACAGATAGAAAAAAGAGGGGTGCAGAAAGAGGCAAGAGATCTGCCGAAGAAGCAACAGGGGTGCTGAAAGAGGCAAGTCAGGTACAGAAAGAGGCAAGAGATCTGTAGAAAAAAGGAACATAGTTGCTGAAAGAGGCAAGTGAGGTGCAGAAAGAAGCAAGAGAGGTGCAGAAAGAGGCAATATACGTGCAGGAAGAAGCAATAGGCGTGCAGGAAGAAGCAACAGAGGTGCTGAAAAAGGCACGAAGGGTGCAGAAAGAGGCAAGAGGAGTGCAGAAAGAACCAAGAGAAGTGCAAAAGAAGCAACAGAGGTGCTCAAAGAGGCAAGAGGGATGCAGAAAGAGGCAAGAGCAGTGCAGAAAGAACCAAGAGAAGTGCAAAAGAAGCAACAGAGTTGCAGAAGGAGGCATGAGGGGTGCATAAAGAAGGAAGTGAAGTGCAGAAAGAAGCAACAGAGGATGGAAAGAGGCATGAAGGATGCAGAAAAGCAAGAGAAGTGCAGAAAGAAGCAACATAGGTACCGAAAGAGGCATAAGTGTTGCAGAAAGAGGGAAGACAGGTGTAGAAAGAGGCAAGAGAGTTAGACAAATAGGGAAGAGGGGTGCAGAAAGAGGCAGGAGGGGTGCAGAAAGAAGGAAGTGAAGTGCAGAAAGAAGCAACAGAGGATGGAAAGAGGCATGAAGGGTGCAGAAAAGCAAGAGAAGTGCAGAAAGAAGCAACATAGGTACCGAAAGAGGCATAAGTGTTGCAGAAAGAGGGAAGACAGGTGTAGAAAGAGGCAAGAGAGTTAGACAAATAGGGAAGAGGGGTGCAGAAAGAGGCAGGAGGGGTGCAGAAAGAAGCAACAGAGGTGCCAACAGAGGCGAGAGAGGTGCACTAAGAAGCATGTGAAGTGTAGGAAGAACCAACAGAGATGCAAAAAGTGCAAGAGTGGTACAGAAAGAGGTGGGAGAGGTACAAAAAGAGGCAAGAGGGGAGCAAAAAGAAGCAAGAGAAGTGCATAGAGAGGCAAGAGAATTGCTGAAAGAAGCAACAGAGGTGTAGAAAGAAGCAAGAGAAGTGCAGAAAGAGACAAGCAAGGTGCAGAAAGAAGCAACAGAGGTGCAGAAAAAAGAAAGTGAAGTGCAGAAAGAGGCAACAGAGATGCTTTAAGACGCAAGAGAGGTGCAGAAACAAGCAAGAGAAGTACAGAAAGAGGCTAGAGAATTGCTGAAAGAAGCAACAGGTTTAGAAAGAAGCAAGAGAAGTACAGAAAGGCAAGTCAGGTGCAGAAAAAAGCAAAAGCAGTGCAGAAAGAACCAACAGAGGTGCTGAAAGAGGCAAATGAGGTGCAGAAAGAGGCAAGAGATCTGCAGAAAAAGCAACGGAGGTGCTGAAAGAGGCAAGTGAGGTACAGAAAGAGGCAAAAAGCATGCAGAAAGACATAAGAAGGGTGCAGAAAGAGGCAGGAGGGGTACAAAAAGAAACAAATGAGGTGCAGAAAGAGGCAACAGACGTGCAGAAAGAGGGAAAGGAGGTGCAGAATGTAGAAGAGATTTGCAGAAAGGAAAGAGAAGTACAGAAAAAGAAATGTGCAGAAAGAAGCAACAGAAATGCAGAAAGAGGCAAGAGAGGCGGAGAAGGAACTAAGAGTGGTTTGCACACTATTAGTACTAATTTAACACCCACATTTAGCAATAAGTACCAGGTGACCATTCTAGGCTTGCAAAGGGCCTTCCACCACACTGTAACAATTGTCGCTGCATTTTTGGTAACGTGTGAGCTGTTTGAGCTAGAAACAAGGCTTTTTTTGTTCAAATCTGCAGAATAAGGAGCAGATGATGAATTATGTGGCTTATGCAGAAAATGTATAAGTGTGCGAAAGTGGGTGCAGCCAAACAGTCGCATAATTCCAGTGGCCCTGCTCATACCTCTGACTAGGTCCACAAGTGCTCCTCAGTGATTCCGTCTTTTTTTGTCTCATTGAGCTCATAGTTTAGCGTCTATGGAAACGAGGAAGACTAAACCTGAGGTTACTACTCCATAACACAGACTACCATACCACATAATTACTCTCCATAACACATAATCCCACTCTACATAATTCCTATACATTAAATACCACATACTTTCTATCCACATAATTTCACTGCACAACATACCACGTAATTCCACTACACACAACGTACATCCACTCGACTCCCAAAAACATTAGTAAAAAACTTTTACATTTACAGCACCAATATCTCTAACTCTCGCAACTGCAAAACCTATTACATTGCAAACACTTCTTTGAATAGTAGTCACATTTGCAGAGTGATGGAGAAAGGGTGCTGTGCCTCTGACCAGTTGTCAGGAATTCTACTGCGTAGGATTTACATGAGGTACCAGGAGGGTTTCTTGGCCCCCAAAGACCCTCAGGAGTAAATTGGACTTCATCCCCCATCCAGTAGTCTGCCAGGAGGCGCATTTGCAGAGTGGTGGAGAAAGGGGGGCATGGCCTCCGAAGACGTTTTATCAATCCCACTGTGTGGGACTTACTGGAGGTAACAAGAGGGGTAGTTGGCCCGCAAGGACATCCTTGGGGGCCACTACCCCTCTTATTACCTCCAGTAAGTCCCACACAGCAGGATTGCTAAGTTCTCATAGCAGGCCATGCCTCCTTTGCCCACCACTCTGCAAACACGCTCCCTGGCATGCTTTTGGATGGGGATTGAAGTCCCCTTCGCTGCTGAGGGTCCTTTAGGAACCAACTAGCCTACCTCTTACCTCCAGTAAGCCCCACACAGTGGGATTGCTGAGAGGTGGACACAGGCCTCCCCTCCTTTCACCACCACACTGCTAACGTGCCCCCTGGCGCGTTCTAAGTTGGGGCATTAAGTTCCCTAACGTGCCCCCTGGCGCGTTCTAAGTTGGGGGATTAAGTTTCCTTGAATACTGAGGGTCCATGGGGGCCATCTATCCCACCAGGCACCTCCAGTAAGCGCTACACAGCTGGATTGCAGAGAGGTGGTCCGAGGCCATGCCCCCTTTATATATCACTCTGCAAACGAGCCTCTTGGCGCACTGCTGCTCGGGGGATGAAGTTCACTTGTATCCTGAGGTCCTCAGGAAACAAGAGGACCTCATCGCTCCAGCACCAGTGCGCCAAGAGTCGCGTTTGCAGAGTGGAGTAAAAAGGGGCGTGGCCTCGGACCACCTCTCTACAATACAGCTGCGTGGCGCTTACTGAGGCATGGCCTCCTTTTTTCAATATATTAATCGGAAAGGGGGTCACGTTTAGCCCCTGGGACCCCATCCACCAGGGCATGGCCTCTTTGGAGAAGTGTGGCTCACTGGTTAGAGCGGCAGACTCTGAAGCAGAGATTAGGCCCGGGACCAGGGTTCAAGTCCCGACGCAGCAGGGCCTTGGGCTCAATGTCCGCGGACTCGATAATTCTCGTCTCAGCGCCTACTCTAATCATGGGTCCCACGCTGCAACTCTGGGCAATAGCTTGCTTAATCTCCACAACGGCCCCAACAACACTGGGATGCCTGGCTTCACCTTGGGGGTGCCCAGGAGGGGCATCTCACAGGGAGAGCCAGGAAGGGTTCCACAGCGTTATACAGCGCCGGGACGCCCCGTTGCTGGGGCAGCTGTGCGCTTTACAAGTATACTACATTTACATTTACATTTAAAAAATATATATATATCGGGAAGGGGTGCCGCGTGGCCCGCCTTCCCTAGGACACTATTGGCGCCGGGGACCCCATTCTGCGGGGCCGGCCTCTTTTTTAAAAAAAATGTTATTGAGGAGGGGGCCACGTGGCACCCCTCCTGGGCCACTATTGGCCCTGGGGACCCCATCCTCCGGGGCCTGGTCTCTTTTTTAAATTGGAAAGGGGGATCGCATGCCCCCCCTCCTGGGCCACTATCGGCTCCAGGGACCCATCCTGCGGGGCTGGCCTCTTTTTAAAAAAAAATTTAATTGAGGAGGGGGGCCGCGTGACACCCCTCTCCCGGGGATCCCATCCCCCGGGGCCTGCCCTTTGCGTTGGGGACAGTGGGGGGAGGCCCAATGCCCCCCACGGTCCAGCCGGCTCGCTGCCTCCTGCAAGCAATCCTGCTTTGCTTCATTGAAGCGAGAGGAGGCTTTCCGGCTCTCGCTTTAACAAAGCAAAGCCAGGTTTTCTATGGCAGGGCAGGAGGCATGCTTCCACCCTGCCATAGCAGACAGTCCCGGGGAGGAGGTGGTCCCCGGGGCCGGGGATCAGCAAAGGACCCCTGCATTCTAATAATTAGTGCCCCGGGGAGGTGGTGGTCCGCGGGGCAGTGTCTTTCATTTTTTTAATTAAGCCCAGGGCAGGTGGCTGTTTCCAGGGCTTGGGGGGGCCTACGAGGCCGCCGCTTATAATTAAACAGTGCCCCTGAGAGTTGGTGGGCAGGCGCCCCCCACACATTTATAAAACAAAGCCGTGGGGAGGTGGCGGCCCCTGGGGCTGATGGGGGGCCAGGTGTTTTTACCCTGCCCCCTTTTCTTGTTTAGGTTTCGCTTGTCGAAAGATGCGCAGCAGCGTTTCGCGCAGGTGAAATCTTTTGTTTACAGTATGTGAGCTTTGTTACGCCTCTGTCTTCCATTGGCTAGCTCCATAAATGGAGGCTAGCCATTGGAAGAGAGAGGGGTCCGTCATTCTGCGAGGCGACTAGTGGGCGTTCCGGCGATTTTTTCTCATCCTGCCCCTTTGACAACGTCATTGCGGTGGTGGGCGGTTCCTATTTCTTTTTTTTGGGTCGCCTTGTTTTGGTCAGTTACCAAAAGTATTCTCCAGGAGTGGGCTGCAAATTAAGTTGTCAGGAAGGAGTTTATCTTTGCGATCAGGTAAGCAGCAGCATGATAGCGCATGTGCGCGTTTAAAACCGGAGCCGGAGATGGGCATCAACTTCTGAGAGGCCGGTGGCTGTGGGAGCTCCCCTCCTGGGGGAGTGGGGCAAGGGTACAACGCTCAGATGCTGCACAGGGCTCCTCCACGAGCGTCTCTGCCTTAGCCCGGGCGGCACTTCCCCCTGTGCCGGAAAGTGCCTGCCGGGTGGCCTGCAGCAGCGACAGGCCGGCACATTGGCCAGCAAGAGGGGCGCTCTCCTTCCCACGAGGTGCCGGGGGCTCCCGGTGCGGTGGTCTGGCTGCTTCCCACTAAGTGCCCCGCGTGTAGCCTGCAGATGGCTAGCAGGCTCTTGAAATAAATCCAAAATGTATCAAAATTAGTGCCCCGAAGAACAGGAAAATGTAATGCTTGCTAAAATCAGGGCTAATCAGTGAATATTTCTGTCGGCCATTTCACCTCGCGGACTTCCTGCCTTCAGGGACACCGTGCAGCCAAATGCTCAGAAAACAATAGGGAATTTAAAGGGGTGGGGGGCTGGAGTGGGGGCGGAGTGCACAAGCGTAGCTTTCATTGACTCTCATACAACTCAGTTTTATGTTCTCCAAGAACACCCAGCTCCCCTTCCAAGTGCCAAGAAACGTGTTGCCATGTTCCACAGTTGGAAACTTCACCCAGTAAGTGATCGGTGTGGGGAAGGCAGGGGGCAGGGGTGTGGGTTTGAAGTTGCTGCGAGCTGGGAGGGAACCTCTGCACTCGCAAGAATCAGCATACACAGGAGGAGGGCGGGGGCAGAGCCGGGGGTTGCACGGATCCTGAAAAGTCTTCGCCAGTGGCAGTCTCCAGGACAAAAGGGGGAAGGGACCGAGGCAGACATACCGAGTGACTTACCTCCTTACGGGACTGGGGCCTGTGACATGTTGGGTGGGTGGGTGCGGCTTTGGGTGGGTGTGTGTGGCTCTGGGTGGGTGTGTGTGGCTCTGGGTGGGTGTGTGTGGCTCTGTGTGTGTGTGTGTGGCTCTGGGTGTGTGTGTGTGGCTCTGGGTGTGGCTCTGTGAGTGTGTGGGTCTGTGGGTCTGTGTGTGTGGGTCTGTGTGTGTTTGGGTCTGTGTGTGTGTGGGTCTGTGTGTGTGTGGGTCTGTGTGTGTGTGGCTCTGTGTGTGTGGCTCTGTGTGTGTGCGTGAGGGGGGCTCTGTTGGTGTGTGTGGGTCTGTGTGTGTGTGTGGGTCTGTGTGTTTTTGTGTGGCATTTGACAGAGATTAAACTATTGGCATTGTAAATGACAATGCCATTTATTTATCTGTTTTCAAAACCAACACATAAATACAAACTTAGTCATTTACAATGCCAATAGCTCAAACTTTTCAAAAGGCGAAACCATTACATTGTAAATGCTTGTTTATCTTTTCTCCACTGTTTTCCTGTGACTCTGTTACCGAGTCACAAGATGGCTGCCAACACTATCCGGTTTGGAGTGCTGACAGCCAATCAGATCTCATGAGATGTGAGGTTAGGCTCCGGCCTGATATCAATATTTTTTAATTTCTTAGAAACTACTGAATGGATTTGCACCATTTAAAAAAGAAAAGTACGCTTTCTAGACCAAGACCTACCTTTTTGCCAAATTTGGTGTACTTCATTTCAGCAGTTTGGGCTGTAACCTATTTCAAAATTCCTAAGGAAATTAACTTGGGGAAAAAGCGTTTTAGGACCCCCCTTTTTTCCTCGGCCTCCACTTGATGACTCACCCCAAAACTTTCAAGACAGGAGCTGACCGGTCAACCCCATTTGTTTTGAAAATTTCGCGAAGATTCATCAAACGGCACCAAAGATATTGGCAAATCAAAAAACGCTTTTCCTATGGAAATTAGGTCCTAACTATAACTACCTACTGGCGACCGCCAGTAGGATATATATATATATTCACTGAAAAAACCATAGGTTATAGACCATATATAGTTAGGGATTTGCATTTACAAAACCTTATTTTACTCGCATAAAACCATTGAAATTCCATATATAGTTAGTTGCGCTAACTATATATCGCGCACCCGCAATCCACTGCTGATGATGTCACATATTACATCATTCATGACATGGTCAGTGACATCACTGATGACATCACTGATGACATCTCAAATGACATCACTGATGACATCTCATTTGACATTACTGATCACATCACTGATGATATCATTCATGTGATAATACAATGAACCTCTTCAGACTCTAATATAACCTTAGATACAATCAGTGTAAACAGACACTCACAGACTGTCACTCATCCATGGAGTTACTCACACACCTAGTCAGTCATGCAAAGAATCAATCACACCTCCATTTCCTCAACTATACAGTTATACAAACTTTACTTATTCAAACATATACTAACACATATTTACTCTATTATACAATCCCTGATACAAGTTCACAATGATCCATACAGCCACTCACACATTCACTGGCTCTTATGCACAGTTATTTATATATGTCAACTCTCACATGTACTGTGTTTTACATATGTACTTACTTTGACATGTAGCACTGAGATATCCATTCACTCACCAATACACTCATGCACACAGTCAACCGCCCATACAGCTGTTTCCACATGCACTTTTGAAACCATACATCTAGTGAATCAACTGCTCACACATCTATGCACAGAGTCATACACCTCCCAGCCACCCCCACACACACTCAGTCTCCCATACAAATACTTGGGCAACCAATGAATATCCCATATAGTTACTCATATAGCTACTTATCAACACATGCAGCAGTGTACAGAACAACAGACATAATAATGCACAAATTAAGACAGTTTAGTCACTAACCCATGCACTCAGTGAGACACATTTAATCACTCACTCATACAGTCAGTCATGCACCTACTAAATCCTTCATCCAGACACTTATACATCCACTCATTCTTCAATATGTAAGACATATTTACACTTTACAGAAACATACAGTCACTGGATGTTGTCATCAGTGATGTCATCAGTGATGTCACTGACCATGTCATGAATGATGTAATATGTGACATCATCAGCAGTGGATTGCGGGTGCGCGATATATAGTTAGCGCAACTAACTATATATGGAATTTCAATGGTTTTATGCGAGTAAAATAAGGTTTTGTAAATGCAAATCCCTAACTATATATGGTCTATAACCTATGGTTTTTTCAGTGAATTTTCAAGGTTTTGTAAATGCAAATTCCTAACTATATATGGTCTATAACCTATGGTTTTTTCTGTGAATTTCATTGGTTTTTTAAAAGCTAACATCTGTAGCTGTAAAATGTATTCTTCTTTAAATCTTAAAATATATTTTAGATGTTTATTAATAATTTTTTTTTTAATATTTTTTTTCTTCGCTTCTAGTTCGCGAACCGGGAAGCTTTCCGTTAGCTCATCTTGATGCCGCGACCTAGTCCGCGAACCGGTCAACGTTACGTTAGCGGAACTGTGACGCGTCGCGGAAGCGCGACGTATCACGTTGTCGCGTAATGCGTCTAATGACGCGCTGCGTTAGCGCTCCCGGAAGTGCTCCGGACCGCGAACCGGAAGCGATCCGAGACGCGGCGCGCACCGCGTAACGTAAGCGGAACAGGTCATGTGACTTGTTTATCAAACTTTTCATTGGTTCATTTCACTTTTGGTTTCCAAATGATGTATGACTAGGTCATGTGACCTAAAAATAACACTTTTCATTGGTTCAGAACTTTTGCTTTTCCCAAATCATGTAAACCCTTCCTTCTTTCCTCACTCTGACTTTCATCTTGGTGAGAGAAAGACCATTTTCCTAGAGTTCAGCAATGGCTTCCATACTTGCTGCAGCTGGTGCACCCCCACCACCACCTCCACCTCCTCATAAGAAGAGAGGACCACCAAGTCAATTTACCTCCAACAGAGAGGAGGAAGAGGAGGAGGAAGAAGAAGAAGAGGAAAGAGATCAACCACAATTTATCCCGGAGTTGCCCCGTGTTTCTAAGAGAAAAACAAGTTTCATCTGGCAGTTTTTTTCCATCCCTCCAGGGGAGAAGAAGGTGAATGCTAAATATGCCACCTGCCTCATCTGTGATTACAGATTGTCTAGAGGCACAGAGAAAAAATATAGTATGGGCAACTATACTATGCATCGACATATGACCAGGTGGCATCCCTTAAACTACAGCCGGGCTGAGTTAAGGGACCTACAAGACAATCCCCCGACAACTCCTGTGGCCAGATCTACCTCAACAATGTCTTTGACTGGAAGAGAGGCACAGGAAACTGTGCCAAACATTCAGCCAAATTTTAAACATATGAGGTTTACGTGTATATATTGTGGTGCTATGCTGTCGTATGGGAACATGAGCGTCAACTTGATTAATATGGTGTTCGAAAACCATAAGTGCCCTAATGCACCCAAGAAGTAATTTTTTTTTTGCTCCTGTTGAGCCCTTTTCAATGCCTGTTTTTTTGTTGTTTCCCCTCCATAAAAAACTCAAAAAAAACATAAAACTGTTCTAAAAATACAAAAAAATCAAAAAATGTTCAGAAAAAAAAAAAAAAAAAAAAAAACAACAAAAACAAAAAAAAAAGTTCTTTTCAGAACTACCCCCCCTTTCAAATAAAATTGCTAGAATGTTTATCACTCTGGCAAGCTCTATTTCTTTTGGTTCGCTTCAAGTTCGCTGACCGGTTCGTGAACTGGAAGCGAACCAAAAAAATATTTTTTTTAAAAAAAGAAGAGTTAGTATAAGGGAAGTAAACAGAGAATAATGTAAAAAGAAAGACAGCTATAGAGAGTAAATGAGAGATAGTGTCAGTGACATCATCAGCAGTGCATTGCGGGTAAAAAGAGTAGAAAACATTTACCTTATAATTCTTGTTACCTTTTTAAAATATTTTTTCATACTTTCAATCTGTAAAACAGAGAACAAACATTTCCAAAAATATTAAAACATGTATTTAAAAATTAGAAAAGACAAGGGAAAAGGTTCAAGAACAAACAGTTTTTCAACAACTTTGACATTTACAGAAGTCTCTGCTTCTCTACGTCCCCTACACAATCCTAAAGATATATATTTTAAAGAAACTGTATCTTGATGTTGATGAACTAAGGCCTATTTTGGAACATGGTGCTTTTTTTGCACTGCTAATGTCTCACAATAGTGATGCAATTGCAGCGCAAAAAAGATGCAAAGCCATCATAAAATTGTGTCTAACATTTTAAATGATTGTTTCAGGATGCAAATAAGATGTGTGCTTTCAAGAGCTTTCTTTGAGGTGAGGCCTATTCATTTTTTTAAAAAAAAAACAGTACCCAGAAGTACAGCACTGTAAGCATTAAAATTGACACTTACAGAAGACTCAGTTTCTCCATATCTACTTCACATTTCTAAATGTATATCATAAGTACAAAAAGCAAAACATTAATTATACATGTTAAATGGTTTATTTTTGCTGTTCTCAGAATGTATCAAATTTCACTTAAATCAGTGACTTGAAGGTATTCATCATGTAACAGCGGGGAAAAAAAACACAATCAAAATGATTGTGTTTAAAAAACCCATTCAACATAAGAAATCTGAATTCAAAACTCCTTAAAATTAACTTACTTTCAATGACGTCGAAGGATGTCCTATGAACAGCGTCCACTGTGTTGTGCTATAAATATTGTCAGCCCGCCACTTTCTGAAAGAAAACCTCCAACGATTCGAAAAATATGCTACATACAAGAAAAGACTTCTCACATTCTACCACATGTTTCCACTTGGCCAAATCATGTTGCAGCTATTCACAAGTCTTGTAATTCTTCCAATCAAATCCCGTCATTTTCTATATTCGCAACTTTCAAAAAGAAAACATTTAAGATAATTTTCACAATCCTGGACTACTAATATCTTACCCTTCTTTGTCACTCATGTTCTCCTTTTCCTATGACACTGATACTGCTTACTATGAAGCAGACTTACTTGCATCAGGTTTATATAGTCGGATTTTACAAAATAACATTATAATTAAAAGTTTTGGACCAATAATCTAGACAGCATTGCAGACTTACATTCCCTCAACTTGATGAACCTTTTCCAATTCTTCACAGGAAATCTCGAGATTCTTTCTTTAAAATTTTGGTTTTAAAAACACCAGGTAAGAATTTTTAAGGTCAAACGGCAATTTTTTTTTGAAACTTACAACGGAATCATTGCAGAATGACCAGCCGTTTCGAGACTTTAAATAAGCTGTATAATGTCCTGAAGTTGTTGAAGGACCATCGTGATAGATAATTGCTACAGTTACAAAAGTCCTTCCTGATATTGAAAGCTGAGAAGCCACAATTTTTTTTATTAAAGTTGACAATTTTGATCCATCAGGCCTACATCGTTGCATCATTAAAATGACATACTGTCCATATTTACGTATAAGTAATGTTGACATCATTTCAGATTTACATTGGCTACACTCCATGTTGTGATCCGCTGCATTTACTAGCTTATTAAAGGAGACTGATTTACTGTCTGGCAAAGTTAAATATATAAATCTTTCTGAGTCTACACTAGTAGTACTTGATACCCTACAATTCTCGCAGTCATGCTGCCATTGATAAGAAAGCCCAAACAGTTGATCTACATCTACACCCTCATCTTGCAATATATCAAGCATATACATTAAAAACTCCTGACAATCTTGCTGATTATTTTCAGAGAAGTCTGTTTGACCTGAACATTCATCTAACAGATAACGAACTTCAGACACACTTTCTACTTTTGTTCGATCAGTGCTACATTTCTCGAAAACAGAATTCAACAAACAGCATAAAATTTGTTCTGAATTCAACAGAATCTGTTCTTTTAAACTCTCTAGTGAAAAGAGAACATTAACCACTACATTTGCATAGCAGTTGACACCAGAACTGTTTTCAAATTGAAAACCGACAACATCTTCAACAGAATCCACTTTCTTTCTGCTATCAATTTTCGGTTCATTGACTTTTAGTCTTTTTGCAACAACCTCCCTACTATTACTGCTATTTCTACGTTTGCGGCCTACCACACGTTTCTCAAACAAAGGATATTGAGGCAAATGTGGCGCATACTCTCTTCTTAACCTATTGTATTCCTTAACACAATCTAGATCCGCACAAATGTTTGTGACATCACAGTCAATTAAGTACAATCCCGATAAAGTTCTAACTCGTGACAATGCCACATATGCCATACCCTCCTTGAACACAGAACTGCCAATATTCACCAATGCACAGTCTACACTTAAACCTTGCGATTTATGGAGTGTCACCGCATATGCCAAGCAAACAGGAAACTGTTTACGGCGAACATATAAGTCTTTAACAAGCAAAAACCTAGCAGAACAACGACCAATTTGCTGTACTTCCTCAATGCCATCAAATTTAATTCTTAAAAATTCTATTCCATCTCTATTTCTGTATTTCTCAAAATCAACAACATTACCCATTGATCCATTTACCAGACCTCTTTCTACATGTAAATTCCTTCTCAAAATGATTCGGCAATTTAAACACACATTCAAAGTCTTTTCAAAACCCGCTGTTTTAGATATAGTCTTCTCTAATGAATCCAATTTTGATTTCAAATTGTCTGACAAAATAATTGTTGATCCCATATGCTCTAATTTGTCGATAGCTTCAAGTTTCACAATCTCTTGCTTTTCTAAATTCAACATTTTGTTGTTGAAGATGGCACATTCTGCAAGAGTTGGCATGAGACATATCCCGGATTTCTTCTCAGTAATTTTCTGAAAAATATTCTCAGGCACAATCTCTTGTTTGGGATATAAATTTGACAGTAATCGTGCATTTAAAGCTTCTTTCCCATGCTCAGTCACTTTTCCAATTCTAATATCTTGTAGAATATTCTTGTAATCTTCATCCTTTGCCTGACGCATATTTTGATGCAGTTCTGCATAATTGAAGTTTAACCATATATTGACGTTGCCAATGCTCCCTAGGCACTTCCTGGTATCTTCATGCGTGAGTATTTTGAACACAGGTTGACCTTTTACTGGTGTCAGCTGCAGAAGATCTCCGAAAACAATGATGTGTTTCCCACCAAATAACACATCATATTCAGTTTTAAGTACTTCTTGCATTCTCAAATGCACAAAGGCAAGCATGACATTGGAAACCATGCTTACTTCGTCAATGATAAGTAGTTTCATTTTCCTCAAGACTCTTGAAACTTCACAGCAAGCATCTCCAGATAACTTGTTGTATTGTAATTTGTTGTCATGCTCCACCGGCAGCATCAGTAGACGATGCAAAGTAATACCTTTAATGTTATGTGCTGCCAGTCCAGTAGGAGCGGTGACAACACAAGACAGCGATGACTCACTCCTTTCCTGCAAATAACAAGAGATTGCTTTAATGAGGAAACTTTTTCCAGTTCCCGCTTCTCCACTCACGTACAGTCGGACAGGCTTCAACGATGTACATGAGCACTTGTTCTTCTCATGACTTAATCCGTGCTCAATTTCCGTGGTAACTTCATCATATATTTTCCTCTGCTCAACGTTGAGTTGTTTTTCCAAGTCTTCTAAGTTAACTGAATCCTCCTGAGCATGTGCCATGGCTCTTTCTACTTCATTCATAGCAGTGGCAGCTTCATTTTCGATAATAGGTCCTCCAAGTGGATCTTGACTCAATGAAACAGAACTCTGACTGTCCTGAGAACTGTCTCTGGCAATCTCGGCTGCAATCGTTGCTTCCTGCTCAATTTCCAAAGTTAGCATTTCTTGATATTTAGAAAAAGCAGGACATTCTATGGACTCCTTGGCTGCATTGAAAGAGTCTTCGTAACAGAGGAAATCTCCAAGCAGTTCCTCTTCTGCACGCCAAGGCTTGAAAAGTTGCAAAAGTGCTAAATAAAAAAACTCCTTTTTTTCTGGAGATTCACCACTCAATTTTCGATGGTTTACTAATTGGCATTTTCTTTGCTTGACCAGGCATCCCTCACTTCCAATTACAGCAAACACTCCTTTCTCAATATCTTCTTTGATGTTCCTCTTGAATATATAATTTTGGAGAACCTCATATAGACAAACATTCTCAAGGTGACTGCTTCGATTTGGATAATATGTATCCAACATGTTGGTCTTCAAAATGTCGGTACTGTTTGGTTCCTTTTCTGCCAAATACTCAATTTCCCGGACAGGTTTTAGAACTCGATTTCGCGTTGCAGCAAGACCAAGACTCGCCCAAACGAGACTCCTGGATTTGGCATAGAGACTTGCTGAAGACAATCGATCAGAACATTCGTAAGCTCCGATTTCTCGATGCGACAACATCTTCAGACTGAAACTGTACAACTTCTTGCTGAGGCTCTTTTCATGGGAAATGTCCTCCCACATATCCTTCAGTTCGGTCTTTTCTTTTTTGGTGATGTAAGATGTCACATACCGAGCCACAGCCATACAGTTGTCAGCCACAAACTGTATATCCATGTTAGCATTCCACATGGACAAAATCACTGGGTTGTAGTCATTGATGTACTTGGACTCTTCGTTCCTTTTCAAATTGTATGTATTCTTGGGTGATTTCCTCGTCACATTATGTCGCAGCGAAGACATCAAACTGTTCACTCTTCCTTTAGAAATCACCGGTCGTGGAAAGTTGAAACGACATTTGGTGTAGAACTTGTCCTTGTTTCTGAATTTACGACGACAGTACTTTCCACAACGATGGCTTTGGAAACGTAGAACTTGTTCTCTTAGACTTTTCTTCTCCGTTGCGTTTGGAACAGCACACGTAGAATACTGTTCGATGAAATTCATCACTAAGTCATCCGGATCTGTTCCAAATTTAGGTGCATCCTTGATCCACAACAACATATGTATATGAGGGGCACCTCTTGCTTGGTACTCCTTTCTCCAGAAGAAATCCAACACCTCTCCAAGAGGTGGATTCTTTTTATTTGTGATGAAAGACATCATAGCTTCAAATCTATGATTGAAGTACCTGCATACATTCACTGGATCCAAAGAACACAGTTCTCCAGGTGTCTTGAATTCAATGTTTTCAATATTTCCATTTGCCTCTCGTAGAAATTCAAGTAAGTCTTCCCAGCCATACTCGGCACAGCTCAGAGTGAGGAACCATGTTGGAGTTCCTAAGTTCCTCAGCATACATTTTAAATCACCATGACGACGGTACCAGTACTCATTAGTACCACGCTGACACGCCATGAGATTAATTAAGTGAGAATCCAAAATACTGTCTTGGACATTGACTTTATGCATAAAGTCACTTGCCGAGATGTTTCGCATCTGTATACCACTTTTTAAGATGTAGTTCACTGCATATGACAGTCCAGACAGATCGCTTTCAAACAGGAGATGAAACAAATAGGGAATGCATTGCCGAAACCTAGGATCTTCTGCATACAATCGTAAAGTCCGGTATTCAGACGCAGGAATTTGATGAGGTCGCTCATCATATCTTCCTCCTTGACCTGTGGGAAATAGCTGTGGGAAACACCGAGCTTCCAAACTTTCCTCCCAAACACTAATGGGACTCCCTTTGGCTTGTTTCATTTGAAACAACTCAATAGCATTCCCCATGACTTCCTTGGAATGCAAAGGATGAACACTATAATGTTCATATATTTCTTCACTTTTAGAGGCCTCTACTTTCTCAATTTGGCCAGCACACAAATCGCTATCCTCTTCATCACTTACTTCCTCTTCTGCAACATATACATTCTTATAGTACTTATTATTTTTCTTCAAATACACTGTTGCCTTTTTGACTTTCCTAACATCCACTAAATCTTGCCATATTTTCTTATTCTTTGTCGGAACCCCATTAACCAAGATAACCAGAGGTTCCTCTTCCACTTTTTCTATTCCAATTGTGTTAATGTTTTTGTTCAAATCTAGAGGCAAATAAACAACTCTTCCCTTTAATCCTCTCTGTAAATCTGCTGGAGGCAACTTCCCTGTCTTTGGCTCCATTCTTACAATAGCCTGAAAGGGATGGATACTTTGAATCAAAATAGATTCATAAGTATTTAAATCCTTCAATTCAGAAGGAATCTCAACCAATTCCAGATTATTATGAACTGCCCTAGCAGGCATCTGGTTTTGGTTTAATTTATTACAACAATAAGTACACACACGTTGATCCGATCCCAAATCAAAATAATTTTCTACCATCAAGTATGTGGCAAAATCCTTCCATTCACTATTATTTTCCCTTTCACTTTTTGCATATAAATCCACTACCTTAGTCTGATTCTTATAATAAGTGCGTCGACAACATACACAAGTGAAATTAGGCCTCTCACTTGATTTCATCTGAAACGTGGCAATTTCCTTCTGAAAATTATCTGTACTGGAAACCTGTACATTATCTTCCACATTACCCTCTACTTCAGGATCAATTTGAACATTCTCATCTTTACTACCAAAGTAACAAAACTCAATTTCTTCACAAATATTCTTCACATCTATTTCAGAACCATGCAAAAGAGCAGCACATAATTGTTTAAGCATAATTGCTGGACTCTTAGCATAATACAACATTCTCACTAATTTTCTCACTTTATTATGATGCACTGCTAGCATCCTGAAATGATGAAAAACACTCTGGCATACTCTCCTGGAAAGACAAGCCAGTGAATGACCACGCAAACCTGTCATTTGTCTCACTCTGCAAGGATCTAAATCTTGCAACAACTTCATTTTCTGCTTCAAACTTTTCTTATTAAATGTCCGTATAAAATCACAAAGAAAATTGATGGAAACCTGTCGCACACTGCAAATAGAACTACACTTCCAAATGTACACAGGACCCTTAGGACGTCTTCCTAAAACCTCATCACTTAGCGCCTCTTCTGTCTCTGTTGTCACAAGTTGTTCTTTTTCAACTGGACAACCATCCTTCACTTCATAAGCTCGACCACTGATGTCAACTGCATGCACCAAATCATTATCCTGAAAATAAGTCTCCTCATTAAAAAATGCCTCAGAACTTGAACTATGCATCCATTCTCGGAAAAAACTTCACAAAAGTTAGTACGATTTACTACTCTCTTCCATCTACTTTTTGTTTTGAAATCAGAAATTACCTTGCTTAGTTTCCTAATTCTATTGATTACCAAAATAAACAACTTTCGCTTAATTTCAAAAGCATGATCAATAACTTTCTCTACATTTTTCTTCTTCTTATAAAATGCCGCTTTCTGTTGGCCTTTCTTTTTAATATTTTTCAATAAATTAACTAATATCCTATTACGGAACATTCGATTTCGAATGTCCCTAAACTGTTGTTTCCTTCTACTATCATGCACAGAGTTATCTCTTCCTCTACCAGTAACATTTGTGATGGGTCTCTCCTTTCCATTTAAATTACTTTTCTTTTTGTGAACTGAAACATTTTTTTGAGCAAAACTTTTTTTACTACAAATATTTCTTAAGAATGATTTCGTGCTCTTACCCGGACCTTCCTTGCTGTTTTGACAAGTATTTGGAGAAGAGGACTGCTGCAATAAAACATCATCCTGCTGTCTTTGACGTTTTCTAGCCTTTCTTATTCTACTTTTTGTAGGCATTTTCCAAACTATGAAAGAATCTGCAGTTGAATCTGTGGAAAAATATAATATAAAATGTTATTAACCACTATTACCAAACAGTAAATAAATAACAGTCATCTAAAACTTAATGCCGTACTAATTATTTAACATAGCAAATGTTTTCCACCAGCACTGCATCACAAAAATGACACTCAATGGTACAAAACAAGCATACAACACTCATAAATCACTCCCTAATATTTTAAATCATTAATTCAGGATGACGATAAGATGTAGCCTATCTAAAGATTTGTTTAGGCCCAGATCTTTAGACTGGGGTGAATGTGTGTCATTGATCCACATTCAGTCCATCACCTGTTTTGTTTATTTGAGGTGAGGCCAACACATGGTTGCAGATAAGATTTTCACTGAAAAAAACCAAGGTAAAAAAACATGTGAAGGCCTACCAATGAAGTAAATCATTAAATGAAAACCAATACATTTCTGGAAATATGCACTACTAGTGCTTCATAAGATGTTTTGGGTCATATTTATAAGGCATTTGAGTGTCTAGTATGCTATTTTACGTTCTTCATGGTGCAAATTTATTGTAAATACGCTCCCACCTGCGGTTGGCAAATTTAGATTTTGATTATGGGAGTTAGATAGGCATGTTAATAATTTCCCAAAAATGGTGTATAACCCCAAACAACCTTTGAAGCAAATGCTCTTAGCCATGTTATCCACCTCCCATTGGATAACATGGCTAAGAAGTGCTTGCAAATGTGAAAAAAAACGGCCGCAATGCATGAATATCGCTGAAAAATCAGCGATATTCATGCATTTTCCAGCAAATGCTCTTATCCATGTTATCCACTTCCTATTAAATAACATGGCTAAGAACTGCTCAGGGCCCCATGAGGAACGCTTTCCATTTAAAAAGGGAAAAATAACATCAAAGACACTAAAATGCCTTCTAAATATGACCCCAAACAACCTATGAAGCTCTAACAGTACATATCCTGAAATTTAATTGATTTCAAAATTCGTTTTTAAACACAGCATATAAATCAATTGTATACCTGCATTCAAGAAGAAATGACTAAAAATGTCCTTGAGACACATGAAAGTGTTTTCTGGAATGCCCTAGCACCATTTTTAAGACACTATTAACATGGCTAGGTAACTCCCATAATCAAAATCTAAATTTGCCAAGCGCAAGTGGGAGCGTATTTACAAGACACTTGCCCCAAGAGGAACGCTTTCCATTTAAAAAGGTAAACATAACATCAAAGACACTAAAATGCCTTCTAAATATGACCCCAAACAACCTATGAAGCTCTAAAAGTACATATCAAGAAATGTAATTGTTTATCACAAATGCGATTAAAAACAGCCGCAATGCATGAATATCGCTGAAAAGTCAACGATATTCATGCATTATCCAGCAAATGCTCTTAGCCATGTTATCCACCTCCCATTGGATAACATGGCTAAGAACTGCTCGCAAATGCGAAAAAAAACGGCCGCAATGCATGAATATCACAGAAAAGTCAGCGATATTCATGCATTTTCCAGCAAATGCTCTTAGCCATGTTATCCACTTCCTATTAAATAACATGGCTAAGAACTGCTCAGGGCCCCATGAGGAACGCTTTCCATTTAAAAAGGGAAAAATAACATCAAAGACACTAAAATGCCTTCTAAATATGACCCCAAACAACCTATGAAGCTCTAACAGTACATATCCTGAAATTTAATTGATTTCAAAATTCGTTTTTAAACACAGCATATAAATCAATTGTATACCTGCATTCATGAAGAAATGACTAAAAATGTCCTTGAGCCACATGAAAGTGTTTTCTGGAATGCCCTAGCACCATTTTTGGGACACTATTAACATGGCTAGGTAACTCCCATAATCAAAATCTAAATTTGCCAAGCGCAAGTGGGAGCGTATTTACAAGACACTTGCCCCAAGAGGAACGCTTTCCATTTAAAAAGGTAAACATAACATCAAAGACACTAAAATGCCTTCTAAATATGACCCCAAACAACCTATGAAGCTCTAAAAGTACATATCAAGAAATGTAATTGTTTATCACAAATGCGATTAAAAACAGCCGCAATGCATGAATATCGCTGAAAAGTCAACGATATTCATGCATTATCCAGCAAATGCTCTTAGCCATGTTATCCACCTCCCATTGGATAACATGGCTAAGAACTGCTCGCAAATGCGAAAAAAAACGGCCGCAATGCATGAATATCACAGAAAAGTCAGCGATATTCATGCATTTTCCAGCAAATGCTCTTAGCCATGTTATCCACTTCCTATTAAATAACATGGCTAAGAACTGCTCAGGGCCCCATGAGGAACGCTTTCCATTTAAAAAGGGAAAAATAACATCAAAGACACTAAAATGCCTTCTAAATATGACCCCAAACAACCTATGAAGCTCTAACAGTACATATCCTGAAATTTAATTGATGTCAAAATTCGTTTTTAAACACAGCATATAAATCAATTGTATACCTGCATTCATGAAGAAATGACTAAAAATGTCCTTGAGCCACATGAAAGTGTTTTCTGGAATGCCCTAGCACCATTTTTGGGACACTATTAACATGGCTAGGTAACTCCCATAATCAAAATCTAAATTTGCCAAGCGCAAGTGGGAGCGTATTTACAAGACACTTGCCCCAAGAGGAACGCTTTCCATTTAAAAAGGTAAACATAACATCAAAGACACTAAAATGCCTTCTAAATATGACCCCAAACAACCTATGAAGCTCTAAAAGTACATATCAAGAAATGTAATTGTTTATCACAAATGCGATTAAAAACAGCCGCAATGCATGAATATCGCTGAAAAGTCAACGATATTCATGCATTATCCAGCAAATGCTCTTAGCCATGTTATCCACCTCCCATTGGATAACATGGCTAAGAACTGCTCGCAAATGCGAAAAAAAAAGTCCGCAATGCATGAATATCGCAGAAAAGTCAGCGATATTCATGCATTTTCCAGCAAATGCTCTTAGCCATGTTATCCACTTCCTATTAAATAACATGGCTAAGAACTGCTCAGGGCCCCATGAGGAACGCTTTCCATTTAAAAAGGGAAAAATAACATCAAAGACACTAAAATGCCTTCTAAATATGACCCCAAACAACCTATGAAGCTCTAACAGTACATATCCTGAAATTTAATTGATTTCAAAATTCGTTTTTAAACACAGCATATAAATCAATTGTATACCTGCATTCATGAAGAAATGACTAAAAATGTCCTTGAGACACATGAAAGTGTTTTCTGGAATGCCCTAGCACCATTTTTGGGACACTATTAACATGGCTAGGTAACTCCCATAATCAAAATCTAAATTTGCCAAGCGCAAGTGGGAGCGTATTTACAAGACACTTGCCCCAAGAGGAACGCTTTCCATTTAAAAAGGTAAACATAACATCAAAGACACTAAAATGCCTTCTAAATATGACCCCAAACAACCTATGAAGCTCTAAAAGTACATATCAAGAAATGTAATTGTTTATCACAAATGCGATTAAAAACAGCCGCAATGCATGAATATCGCTGAAAAGTCAACGATATTCATGCATTATCCAGCAAATGCTCTTAGCCATGTTATCCACCTCCCATTGGATAACATGGCTAAGAACTGCTCGCAAATGCGAAAAAAAAAGTCCGCAATGCATGAATATCGCAGAAAAGTCAGCGATATTCATGCATTTTCCAGCAAATGCTCTTAGCCATGTTATCCACTTCCTATTAAATAACATGGCTAAGAACTGCTCAGGGCCCCATGAGGAACGCTTTCCATTTAAAAAGGGAAAAATAACATCAAAGACACTAAAATGCCTTCTAAATATGACCCCAAACAACCTATGAAGCTCTAACAGTACATATCCTGAAATTTAATTGATTTCAAAATTCGTTTTTAAACACAGCATATAAATCAATTGTATACCTGCATTCATGAAGAAATGACTAAAAATGTCCTTGAGACACATGAAAGTGTTTTCTGGAATGCCCTAGCACCATTTTTGGGACACTATTAACATGGCTAGGTAACTCCCATAATCAAAATCTAAATTTGCCAAGCACAAGTGGGAGCGTATTTACAAGACACTTGCCCCATGAGGAACACTTTACATTTTAAAAGGAAAACATAACATCTTAGACACTCAAATACCTTATAAATATGGCTCAAAACAACCTATGAAGCTCTAGCAGTACATATCCAGAAATGTAATTGATTTCTTAAATCGTTTTTAAAAACAACATATCTGTTTCAGCTTACATAACAGACCATGGAATGGGCTCCATGTACCACAATAACTTGTGTTACTGCATGCCAGAATTTTACACCAAATATGCAATTACAATTTCTCTATGAAACTAATTCTATTAGTATATCACTAGAGACAAAACCACATTTTAAAAACACAGCTTTCTTCATCATTTTCTCCTTAAATCATACTATTCTCTATCTAAATTAAATAAATCTTTTCTCACCTTAGCAAATATTTTTTGAGTTTTGAAAACAGTCTCAGAAATACACCAAATTGTCTTCAGCAGAAGAAAAAGGATGCACTCCAAAGGCTGCAGCTATTGAAAGCACAGAAATACAGATATTCATTTCACATATCTCTCATATTAGCCAATCATACCCCTTCCCTCACTTTTTTCAAATCAAAACCCTTCCCCCCTCTGCCCTCTCTGCCTTGTTTCCATAGCAACCACCTCCTGGAAGACCTCTCATGTTTGCAAATTCACACAACAATGTTTCAATTGAACTCTGAACTCTCAGTGCACCTGCGTATCCAGTGCAATCTTTCATTAAATGTTTCTTCCTTGACCATTCAAATTACATGTTTCAAAGAACACATCCATGCACCCTAACTTTCTGTTTTCAGAAATGGAAATGCACCAATCACTGCTAATGAATCATTAGCATTGTAAATCCACAGTTTTTTTTCTTTAGAAACTCCTACTGTTTCAACTGCCCTTTCATTACCACACTTCATCTGACTGCAGAACAACCTTCTCCCACCATGTTTAAGGTCTGGATTGTTGGACATAGTTACATCCACTGGGCTCAAAGGTATGCTGAGAACAGAAATTTACCTAACCTCAATTTACAAGATGTGGAAATTAAGTGGTTGGGCCAAAGAGGATTAAAATGTCACCAATTGATACCATTGGTGAAAACCTTTATGCATTTGCCAAAACCTGACCTGTTAATAGTGCACTGTGGAGGTAATGATTTGGGCACTTTGACAGGGGTAGGTCTGGAAATGCTTTTAAAGGACACCTTTGAGCAATTAATGGCACTTTTTCCTCAAACTGCCTTGGTATATTCCAATATATGCCAAAGACAGAAATGGAAGTGGTCCAACCAATTTTGTCCACAAATTGAGAAAGCGAGGAAGCATGTAAACAAATCTGTTTCAGCTTTCATGAGAGACCATGGAATGGGCTCTCTGTACAACAATAACTTGCGTTACTACATGCAAGATATCTACAGAGGAGATGGAGTTCACTTCTCAGATGAGGGCAACAGAATTTTCATTCTGAATTTAAGACTGTGCATTGGTACCTACTTATAAGTACCTAAATGTACCATAAACCCAAAAGCTCTTCTCAGAGCTACCCTTCATCTGATCACCCACAATTATTATTTTTTTCTAACTTTTTTCATTAATTTTCCACAAAATTCGCTCCCCGGGGCGCTACCCGGTTCGCGAACCGAAAGCTAACCTCGCGGAATTTTTAAAAAAAATGTTTTTTTCCGCACATATAAGCCTCCTCAGCCACCCTCAGAAAACCTAGAGGGTCAAGATAAGTCTACCATGACCCCTTCTACCCATTCTAAACATTATTTGCCCTCCATCTTGTATCTTAATGCGACCGAAACACAAAATGGTGGACTCCCGTGACGCTTAAGGTTCGCGAACCGGGCCGCTTCCCGGAAAGCGGTCCAAAAAAAAAGGTGGGAAAGTAATTTACAGAAAAACGACTAGAGACACTCTCACCAAATATAGATTAGCTCATACTACATAACAATCCCTTCCATTCTCACAAATTTCATTGAAATTTCATTTAGCCATTTAGCCTGTAGACCTCTCCAAGTACCGTGAGGTAAATTACTTCACAAAACACATCTGAATTGTTGGAATTGACAACCAATGAAAATGTTACTTTCATTTTCTACTTTTATTACCTGACATTTGATTGGTTATATACCTGTATATATATAAAGGGAGAGAAGGAAACACAGCCATTTTGACTACTACTTCTTGTTGTACCTCCTATTTCAATAGCTTCAAAAAACTTCAACTTCTTTGTGAAGGTAAGTTATAATTTAATATATTGTGCACTATAACTTAATATAGTAGACTTTTTCTGCTAGATATACACTATCCCTCTGTAGTAGTAATGTATTTAGATAGACTTCTCTGTTATAGTTATGAATGGAGTAAGGCTTGTCTTGGTTAAATCACATACACTTTTTTATAGTCCTATTTCCACTCTCATACTATACACTGCCAAAAGATAAATTCACTGATAAAAACTGCCTATCTAAAATTAATCCCAACAGTGCCCTATCTCTACTAATATATATTTTTTTAATCCAAATTTCAGGCAAAATGGAAGGCGAGCAGCAAGTTTCTTTTGAGATGGACCTGCAAGAGAGCAGCCAGGAATTAATTGAACAAATTGACATGGAATTTATGGATGAAAGCTTGGATAATGAACTGCTGCAATGTGTCCAAGCAGTAGATGTCCTCCTTGCAAATGAGGACATTTTGCAACCTCACAGATTGCAAACAATATTTCAAGAAAATAATGACATTTCAGACACTGAAATGTTAGAAAGTTTAATAAATTATGAAAAAGAATCAAAATAAAAAAAACACTTTAAAAAAAAGAAAACAAAAAAAAACAAGAAAAACAACAAACAATTAACATACAGTATTAGAAAAGTCTTTCATTCTTTTATCCATAAAGTTCGCTGCCCAGAACGCTTTCCGGTTCGCGAACTTGGCGCTTACCACGCAAAAAAAAAATTTTTTTTTTTTTTTTGGACCCTCCTAGGCCCTTTTAAAACCTCCACATAAAACCTAGGGGGTCAACGAGGATCTACTATGCCCCCTTATGGTAATTTCCCCCTTTGTTTTGGCCTCCTCTTGTCTCTCGATCCTACCGAGAGACAAGATGGCGGCTGCTCCGGACTGTTTAGAATGTTGACAGACACCGGAGGGCCAATCAGCTTCGCATCGCAAAGTTCCGATACGCGAAAGGTTCGCTAACCGGATCGCTGCCCGGAGCGCTGTTACAGATATATATCTTGATTTAAACGTTAATTTCTCAAAATCCACTGAAGCACATATATTGAGACCTAGCAAAGGCACATCGGGCTAACAGTCCCTACAATTTTGCCAAGTTTCGTGAAAATCCATTCAGCCGTTCGGGCTAAAAGTGAGTCCAACCGCCCTATGGAAATTAACATGGGAAAAAGGCGTTTTGGGACCCCCCTTTTTTCTCGGCCCCCCCTCCACAAAACCCCCCCAAATTTTCAAGGGCTGCTCAGAAACAAAATGTGCCATTTTCCTGAAAATTTCAGCCAATTCCGTCCACAAACGCAAAAGTTATTAGGCATAGAATTTTCAGAAATCCCATAGGGAAAAAATCCTAACTATATATACCTACTGGCGACCGCCAGTAGGTAATATATATATATATATATATATATATATATATATATATATATATATATATATATATATATATATATATATATATATATATATATATATATATATATATATATATATATATATATATATATATATATATATATATATATATATATATATATATATATATATATATATATATATATATGTGTTACCTACTGGCGGTCGCCAGTAGGTAGTTATAGTTAGGATTTTTTTCAATGTTAAATCTCAAAATTCTATTTGGAATAACTTTGGCACCGGTTGACGAATCTGGCTGAAAATTTCCTGAAAATGGCCTCGTCGAGCTCCGGTCCTTCCTTGAAAGTTTGGGGGGGATTCGTCAAGCGGGGGCCGAGATAAAAGGGGGGTCCCAAAACGCGTTTTCCCCATGTTAATTTCCATAGGGCGGTCGATTTCACTTTTAGCCCGAACGGCTGAATGGATTTGCACGAAACTTGGCAAAATTGTAGGGACTGGTAGCCCGATGTGCCTTTGCTATGTCTCAAGATATGTGCTCCAGTGGATTTTGAGTAATTTAGGTTCAAAAAAATATATATATCTATAGGCGCTCTCCGGTGCGCGCACCGGAGTGCGCTCCAGGCGCGACACGCGACTTGCGCGCAGAAAGCTGATTGGCTCTTGGGTGTCTGTAAACATTCTAAACAGTCCGGAGCGGCCGCCATCTTGTGTCTCGGTAGGATCGAGACACGAGAGGTGGCCAAAACAAAGGGGGAAATGACCATAAGGGGGCAGAGTAGACACTCCCTGTACCCCTAGGTTTGATGTGGGGGCCATTAAAGGGCCCCGCGGGGTCTCACCCCTTTTTTTTTTTTTTTCGATTTTCGCGGGGGAAGCGCCTGGTGCGCGCACGGGGGAGCGTATCGAGGAGGGTACTATGGAAAAATAATCACTTTAAAAAATTGTATGTTTATTAATTGTTTTTTTAATTTTTTTTTATTTTATGTAAGTACCTACATGTAGGTACTAATGAAGAGACTTAAATTTAATGTTCACCATCTTCTTTGTAGACATCTTGCATGTTGTTATTGTATTTTTTGTGGTATATGGAATTCATAACATAGTCTGTCTGGAAAGGAGAAACAGATCTTTTAAGCACTCCCTGAGAATTTCTAGGGGATCATGAGTAGTCTATCCTGCTCACTTATGAAAATGAGGTGTAAAATATTCATATGAGATAATATAGTGGGAGAAAGGTAGTAACTATGAGTAAACTTACTATGTAACAGAAAAATAGTTGAACAGTATACTATAAGTCTCACTTTATATTTTAAACATTTTTGGTAATACTTTATGAATTACATATAAAAAAGAATATTGTCTGAAACAATTTGAAATTATTAAAGATACATTTATTCCTCTGATTCTTTTTCATAATTTAATAAAATTTCTAACATAATATTGTCCGGAATTTCCTCATAATTATATGTACATGATTCCATTTCTTCCAAACATTCTATAAACTGTTCATCCAAAGAGTCATCCATGAAATCAACTTCTTTTTTTTGATCTTCTGGTTTTTCCACCTTTACTTTGATAGAAGTATCATTTGCCTGATTTTCTCCTTCCATTTTCTTTCTGAAAATTGCATACAAATTAACTATATTAGTAGAGTTAGGGTACTGTATACCAGAGAAGCCTAACTCAATCCATAACTATTACAGAGAAGTCTATCTCTATCTCTAACTATTAAAGAGGGATAGCATATCACTAACAGAATATTTTTTCAGAAATTAACTTAAAGTGTACAATATACTTCCATAATTAGAACTTACCTTAGAGAAATCAGTTGAAGTTGTCAGTGAAATTTGTTTTCAAATGTACTTCTGGAAGCAGTAGTCAAACTGGCTGTGTTTCCCTCTCTTCTTTTATATATATTCTTGTACTTAACCAATCAAACGTCAGGAAATAATCGTAGAAAATGAAAGATACTTTTTAATTGGTTGTAAATTCTAACATTACAAGTGTGTTTTTGTCATGTAATTTACCTCAGGATATTTAGACAGGCCTGTAGCCTAAATGTCTCAATGGAATTTCACCAAATTTGGGCAAATGGTAGGGACTGCTATGTAGTAGGGCCTATTCTATATTTGATGAAAGTGTCTCCAGTGGTTTTTTTGTAAATTGCTTTCCCACCTTTTTTTATCGAGCGCTTAGCGGTGCACGCTCCTTTACGCGCACTGGCAGCGTTACGGGAGTCCTCCATTTTGTGTTTCGGTACAATCGAGACACAAGATGGAGGGTAAACAATGTTCGGTATGGGTAGAAGGGGGCACTGTAGAGACTTCTTGACCCTCTAGGTTTTCTGAGGGGGGCTTAGGAGGCTCATAAACGTAAAAAAAAAAAAAAAAATTCTTTAATTTTCCACGGGGGTAGCGCCTGGTGCGCGCACCGTTAAGCGTACCCGAAAGCGTACTTTGGTGAAAAATAGTGAAAAAAGTTAGAAAAAAATAAACGCTTTGAATGATCAGAGGTAGGGTAGCTCTGAAAAGAGCTTTTGGGTTCTGTGGTTGATTTAGGTACCTACAAGTAGGTTCCAATACACATTCTTAAATTCAGGAGGAATATTCTATTCCCCTCATCTGAGAAGTGCACTCCATCTTCTCTGTAGATGTCTTGCATGTTGTAATGCAAGTTATTATTGTATATTGAACCCATTCCATAGTCTCTCATGTAAGCAGAAACAGATTTATTCACATGTTTCCGTGCTTTCTCAAATTGTGGACAAAATTGGTTGGACCAGTTCCATTTCTGTCTTTGGCATATATTGGAATATACCAAGGCAGTGTGGGGAAAAAGTATCATCAATTGATGAAAGGTGTCCTTTAAAAGCATTTCCAGACCTACCCCAGTCAATGTGCCTAGATCGTTTCCACCACAGTGCACAATTATAAGGTCAGGTTCTGGCAGATGCAAAAAGGTTTTCACCAATGGTATCAATTGGTGACATTTTAATCCTCTGTGGCCAATCCACTTGATTTCCACATTTGATAAATCAAGGTTATGAAAATTTCTGCTAGCTGCATACCTTTGAGCCCAGTGGATGTAGCTATGTCCAATAATCCAAACAGAGTACATGATGTGAGAAGGTTCTGGTCCAGTCAGATGAAGTGTGGGAATGAAATGGCAGTTGGAACAGTAGGAGTTTACAAAAAAATAATTGTGGAGTTTCTCTGCTCTTGAATCACAAGCAATGATTGGTGGATTCAGATAGTTGAAATCTGAAAGTTAGGGTGCATGGTTATGTTGTGTGAAAGAAGCAATTTGAATGGTTTAAAAAAAGTCACCAAAAGCAAAAATACCCTGTATAGGCTGCTGAATTGAGAGGTCAAACATCCTTGCTGAGTTAATTTGCAACATTGTAAGATAAACTTTTGAACCTTAGAGTTCAGTTAGGAGGGAGTTGCTATGGTAACAGATAGAAAGGTCTGAGAGGGGGATGGGTGTTGGTTTGAAAATAGTGAGGGAAGACTTTTGATTGGTTGAATTAAGGCATATGTGTACAAAGATAGAGATTTTCTATGCCAGTCTTGGTTTCAGTGTATTGAGAGCACACCTTTTGCTCTGCTAAAGAAAAATTGGTGTGTGTGTCTGACACTGTTCTCAATCTCCAAAAGCATTTGTAAAGGTAAGTAATGATTCATTTAATTTAGATAGAGACTTATTTGCTCTATGGAGAATATTTGGAAGCAGATAGTTATGTTTTAGAAGTGAAATTGTATGTTAGTATATAAGTCCTGCGCAGTGTTTCTTACATGTTATTCAAAAATCGATTTTGGGTGCAAATGAATGGTATTTTTATTTGGCCTTTTTTTATGATTGCCATGTGCAGTTGATGCATCACTTTAAACATGGGTAATAAGTGATGGAGTGGTGGCGCAAGGCTTTCATAAATAAGGCTCTGACTTTGTTTTATGATATTGAGTGGTTGTACATAGGTTCTGCGCAGTGTTTCTTACATGTTATTCAAAAATCGATTTTTGGGTGCAATTGATTGGTATTTGCATTTGGCCCTTATTTATGAATGCCATGTGCAGCTGATGCATCACTTTAAACATGGGTAATAAGTGATGCACTGGTGGCGCAAGGCCTTTATAAATCAGACCCTGACTTTGTTTGATGATATTGAGTGGTTGTACTTAGGTTCTGCGCAGTGTTTCTTACATGTTATTCAAAAATCGATTTTTGGGTGCAATTGATTGGTATATGTATTTGGCCCTTATTTATGATTGCCATGTGCAGCTGATGCATGACTTTAAACATGGGTAATAAGTGACGCACTGGTGGCGCAAGGCTTTCATAAATAGGGCCCTGAGTTTGTTTGATGATATTGAGTGGTTGTACTTAGGTTCTGCGCAGTGTTTCTTACATGTTATTCAAAAATCGATTTTTGGGTGCAATTGATTGGTATTTTCATTTGGCCCTTTTTTATGATTGCCTTGTGCAGCTGATGCATGACTTTAAACATGGGTAATAAGTGACGCACTGGTGGCGCAAGGCTTTCATAAATAAGGCCCTGACTTTGTTTGATGATATTGAGTGGTTGTACATAGGTTCTGCGCAGTGTTTCTTACATGTTATTCAAAAATCGATTTTTGGGTGCAATTGATTGGTATTTGCATTTGGCCCTTATTTATGAATGCCATGTGCAGCTGATGCATCACTTTAAACATGGGTAATAAGTGATGCACTGGTGGCGCAAGGCCTTTATAAATGAGGCCCTGACTTTGTTTGATGATATTGAGTGGTTGTACATAGATTCTGCGCAGTGTTTCTTACATGTTATTCAAAAATCGATTTTTGGTAGTAATTGATTGGTATTTGCATTTGGCCCTTAGTTATGAATGCCATGTGCAGCTGATGCATCACTTTAAACATGGGTAATAAGTGATGCACTGGTGGCGCAAGGCCTTTATAAATGAGACCCTGACTTTGTTTGATGATATTGAGTGGTTGTACTTAGGTTCTGTGCAGTGTTTCTTACATGTTATTCAAAAATCGATTTTTGGATGCAATTGATTGGTATATGTATTTGGCCCTTATTTATTTTTGCCATGTGTAGCTGATGCATGACTTTAAACATGGGTAATAAGTGACGCACTGGTGGTGCAAGGCTTTCATAAATAAGGCCCTGACTTTGTTTGATGATATTGATTGGTTGTACATAGGTTCTGCGCAGTGTTTCTTACATGTTATTCAAAAATCGATTTTTGGGTGTAATTGATTGGTATTTGCATTTGGCCCTTAGTTATGAATGCCATGTGCAGTTGATGCATCACTTTACACATGGGTAATAAGTGATGCACTGGTGGCGCAAGGCCTTTATAAATGAGACCCTGACTTTGTTTGATGATATTGAGTGGTTGTACATAGGTCCTGCGCAGTGTTTCTTACATGTTATTGAAAAATCGATTTTTGGGTGCAATTGATTGGTATATGTATTTGGCCCTTATTTATGATTGCCATGTGCAGCTGATGCATGACTTTAAACATGGGTAATAAGTGACGCACTGGTGGCGCAAGGCTTTCATAAATAAGGCCCTGACTTTGTTTGATGATATTGAGTGGTTGTACTTAGGTTCTGCGCAGTGTTTCTTACATGTTATTCAAAAATCGATTTTTGGGTGCAATTGATTGGTATTTGCATTTGGCCCTTATTTATGAATGCCATGTGCAGCTGATGCATCACTTTAAACATGGGTAATAAGTGATGCACTGGTGGCGCAAGGCCTTTATAAATCAGACCCTGACTTTGTTTGATGATATTGAGTGGTTGTACTTAGGTTCTGCGCAGTGTTTCTTACATGTTATTCAAAAATCGATTTTTGGGTGCAATTGATTGGTATTTGCATTTGGCCCTTATTTATGAATGCCATGTGCAGCTGATGTATCACTTTAAACATGGGTAATAAGTGATGCACTGGTGGCGCAAGGCCTTTATAAATTAGACCCTGACTTTGTTTGATGATATTGAGTGGTTGTACTTAGGTTCTGCGCAGTGTTTCTTACATGTTATTCAAAAATCGATTTTTGGGTGCAATTGATTGGTATATGTATTTGGCCCTTATTTATGATTGCCATGTGCAGCTGATGCATGACTTTAAACATGGGTAATATGTGACGCACTGGTGGCGCAAGGCTTTCATAAATAAGGCCCTGACTTTGTTTGATGATATTGAGTGGTTGTACATAGGTTCTGTGCAGTGTTTCTTACATGTTATTCAAAAATCGATTTTTGGGTGCAATTGATTGGTATTTGCATTTGACCCTTATTTATGAATGCCATGTGCAGCTGATGCATCACTTTAAACATGGGTAATAAGTGATGCACTGGTGGCGCAAGGCCTTTATAAATGAGACCCTGACTTTGTTTGATGATATTGAGTGGTTGTACTTAGGTTCTGCGCAGTGTTTCTTACATGTTATTCAAAAATCGATTTTTGGATGCAATTGATTGGTATATGTATTTGGCCCTTATTTATGATTGCCATGTGCAGCTGATGCATGACTTTAAACATGGGTAATAAGTGACGCACTGGTGGCGCAAGGCTTTCATAAATAATGCCCTGACTTTGTTTGATGATATTGAGTGGTTGTACATAGGTTCTGCGCAGTGTTTCTTACATGTTATTCAAAAATCGATTTTTGGGTGTAATTGATTGGTATTTGCATTTGGCCCTTAGTTATGAATGCCATGTGCAGCTGATGCATCACTTTAAACATGGGTAATAAGTGATGCACTGGTGGCGCAAGGCCTTTATAAATGAGACCCTGACTTTGTTTGATGATATTGAGTGGTTGTACTTAGGTTCTGCGCAGTGTTTCTTACATGTTATTCAAAAATCGATTTTTGGGTGCAATTGATTGGTATATGTATTTGGCCCTTATTTATGATTGCCATGTGCAGCTGATGCATGACTTTAAACATGGGTAATAAGTGACGCACTGGTGGCGCAAGGCTTTCATAAATAAGGCCCTGACTTTGTTTGATGATATTGAGTGGTTGTACTTAGGTTCTGCGCAGTGTTTCTTACATGTTATTCAAAAATCGATTTTTGGGTGCAATTGATTGGTATTTGCATTTGGCCCTTATTTATGAATGCCATGTGCAGCTGATGCATCACTTTAAACATGGGTAATAAGTGATGCACTGGTGGCGCAAGGCCTTTATAAATCAGGCCTTGACTTTGTTTGATGATATTGAGTGGTTGCACATAGGTTCTGCGCAATGTTTCTTACATGTTATTCAAAAATCGATTTTTGGGTGCAATTGATTGGTATTTGCATTTGGCCCTTATTTATGAATGCCATGTGCAGCTGATGCATCACTTTAAACATGGGTAATAAGTGATGCACTGGTGGCGCAAGGCCTTTATAAATGAGGTCCTGACTTTGTTTGATGATATTGAGTGGTTGTACTTAGGTTCTGCGCAGTGTTTCTTACATGTTATTCAAAAATCGATTTTTGGGTGCAATTGATTGGTATTTGCATTTGGCCCTTATTTATGATTGCCATGTGCAGCTGATGCATGACTTTAAACATGGGTAATAAGTGACGCACTGGTGGCGCAAGGCCTTTATAAATCAGACCCTGACTTTGTTTGACGATATTGAGTGGTTGTACTTAGGTTCTACGCAGTGTTTCTTACATGTTATTGAAAAATCGATTTGTGGGTGCAAATGATTGGTATTTGCATTTGGCCCTTATTTATGATTGCCATGTGCAGCTGGTGCATTACTTTAAACATGGGTAAAAAGTGACGCACTGGTGGCGCAAGGCCTTTATAAATAAAGCCATGAGTTGCTATTGTATAAACTTAAATATGTTGCAATTTATTGTATATATTGTTTGCTTTTTAACATTACTTTGTTGTTTGCTAATAGTGGTCTTTCATGTGTTTTTTAACAGAACAACAGATTCAAATCAACTTCTGAAAAGGAAGCAAAAATGCCTTCAAAGCAAAGAAATATCAAAAATAACATACGGAAAAGGAGAACATCAACAACAGAGTTTATGGAATCCTCTTCAACAAGTACTTCAAAAAACACCAGAAAAGCTTCTGGTAAGCCAATTAAGTCTTTTCTTCGCAACATATGTCGTAGAAAAAAAAATTATATTGCTAATGTGAATATACAGAAAAAGTCAACAAATCTAAAAAGGAAAGAGAAGCCCACAAAAAATGTTTCCATTGGAGCAGGAGAGAAGAGAATGGATAGCAATAGAAGGGTAAATGTTTTTAGGGACATTCGTAGGCGAATGTTTCGCAATAGGGTAGTTTTAAATTTGCTAAAAAATGATAAGAAAAGTAAACTAAAAGCTGCTTTTTACAAGAAAAAGAAAAGTGTAGAAAAGATTGTTGATCAGGCTTTTGAAGTTAAGAAAAAATTATTTATTTTAATAATCAATAGAATTAGGATACTTAATAAGGCAATTGATGTTTTCAAATCGAACAGTAGATGGAAAAGAATTATTAATCGGAGTAATTTTTGTGAAGTATTTTCTGGTGAATGGATGCATAGTTCAAGTTCTGAGCCTTTTTTCAATGAGGAGAGTTACTTTCAGGAAAATGATTTGGTGCATGCAGTTGACACCAGTGGTCGTGCATATGAGGTGAAAGATAGTTGTGTGATGGAAAAAGAGAAACTTGTATCTAGAGATGCAGAAGAGGTGTTAGCTGATGAAGTTTTAGGGAGACGTACTAAGGGTCCAGTGTACACATGGAAATGCAGTAGTATTTGTAGTGTGCGACAGGAATCAATCGATTTGCTTCGAAATTTCTTACGTACATATAGTAAAAAAAGTCTCAAACAAAAAATGAAGATCCTGCAAGAGTTAGATCCTTGCAGAGTGAGAGAAAGCACAGGTTTGCAAGGGCATTCACTAGCTTGTCTTTCTAGAAAAGTTTGTCGGAGTGTTTTTCATCATTTTAGGATGTTAGCAGTGCATCATAATAACGTAAGGAAATTAGTGAGGAAGTTGTATTATGCAAAAAGTCCTGCACTTAAGCTTAAACAGTTAAATAGTGCTCTTTTGCATGGATCTGAAGTGGATGTGAAGACTATTTGTGAAGAAATTGAGTTTTGTTATTTTGGGAACAAAGAGGACAGTGTAGAAATAGATATAGTAATGGATGGTAATGCAGAAGATAATGGACAAATTTCAAGTATTGAAAAGTTTGATGAGGAAATTATCAAGTTTAAGGTGAAATCAAGTGAGAGGCCTAATTTAACTTGTGTGTGTTGTCGACTGACTCATTATAAAATTCAGACCAGGTTAGTTGATTTATATGCAAAAAGTGAATTGGAAAATAATAGTCAATGGGAGGATTTTGTAAGTTATTTGTTGGTGGAGAATTCTTTTGATTTGAGTTTGGATCAGCGTATTTGTAATTATTGTTTGAAAAAATTAAATGAAAATAGAATGCCTGCTAGAGCAGTTTATAATAATCTTCAGTTGATAGATATTCCTTCTGAATTGATGGATCTAAATACTTATGAATCTATTTTGATTCAATGTGTCCATCCTTTTCAGGCTATTGTACGCATGGAGCCTAAGACAGGGAAATTGCCTCCATCAGATTTACTGAGAGGATTAAAGGGAAGAGTTGTTTATTTGCCTCTAGATGTAAAGAAAAATATTAATACAATTGGTGTAGAAAGAGTAGAAGAGATCCTTTAGTTATTCTAGTTAATGGGGTTCCAACAAAGAGTAAGAAAATTTGGCAAGATTTAGTGGATGTTAAAAAAGTCAAGAAGGCAACGTTGTATTTGGTCAAAAACAATGAGTACTACAAAGATGTAAGTGTTGGAGCAGAGGAAACAGCTATAGAAGAAGATAGTGATTCTTCAGTTGGTCAAATTGAAAAAGTTGATGTGTCTAGAACTGAAGAAATATATGAACATTATACTGTTCATCCTTTGCATTCCAAAGAAGTAATGGGAAATGCAATTGACTTGTTTCAAATGAAAGCAGCAAAAGGAAGTCCCATTAGTGTATGGGAAGAAAGTTTGGAAGCTCGTTGTTTTCCACAATTATTTCCAACAGGTTGTGGTGGACGATATGATGATCGACCAGTTCAAATTCCTGCAGCTGAATACCGGACTCTAAGATTATATGTAGAAGATCCAAGGTTTCGTCAATGCATTCCATATTTATTTCATCTACTATTTGAAAGTGATTTGTCTGGGCTTTCTTATGCAGTTAATCATATATTAAAAAGTGGACCTCATTTGCAGAATGTTTGTGCAAGGGACTTTATGGAGAAAGTTAATCTGCAAGACAGTATTTTGGAATCTCAGCTAATCAATCTCATGGCATGTCAACGTGGAACCAACCGGTATTGGTTTCGTCGTCATGGAGAATTGAAATGTATGCTAAGAAACTTAGGAACTCCTACATGGTTCCTCACTCTTAGCTGTGCTGAGTATGCATGGGACGATTTACTTCAATTTCTACGAGAGGCAAATGAAAACATACCAAATATAGAATTGAAAACACCAGGAGAACTGTGTTCTTTAGATCCAGTGAATGTTTGCAGATATTTTAATCATAGATTTGAAGCTATGATGTCTTTTATTACCAACAAAAAAAATCCTCCCCTTGGAGAGGTTTTGGATTTCTTTTGGAGGAAGGAATATCAAGCGAGAGGTGCTCCTCATATACATATGTTGTTGTGGATTAAAGATGCACCCAAATTTGGATCAGATTCAGATGAAACAGTGATGAGTTTCATTGAAGAGTATTCAACATGTGCTGTTCCAAAATCTACTGAAGAAAACAATTTAAGGCAACAAGTTTTACGTTTTCAATCTCATCGTTGTGGAAAGTACTGTCGTCGAAAATTTAAAAACAAGGAAAAGTACTACACGAAATGTCGTTTTGCATTTCCTCGACCAGTGATTTCTAAGGGAAGAGTAAATAATTTGATGTCATCTCTACGACATACTGTGACGAGGAAATCTCCCAAAAATACATATAATTTGAAAAGAAATGAAGAATCTAAGTACATCAACGATTACAACCCAGTGATTTTGTCCATGTGGAATGCTAACATGGATATTCAGTTCGTTGCTGACAACTCTATTGCTGTGGCTCGATATGTGACATCTTACATCACCAAAAAAGAAAAGACAGAATTGAAGGAAATGTGGGAGGATATTTCACATGAAAAGAGTCTAAGCAAGAAATTATACAGTTTCAGTCTGAAGATGTTGTCGCATCGAGAAATTGGAGCATATGAATGTTCTGATCGGTTATCATCAGCAAGTCTCTATGCCAAATCAAGAACAATCATTTGGGTGAGTCTTGGTCTTGCTGCAACACGAAACCGAGTTTTGAAATCTGTACAAGAAATTGAATATTTGGCGGAAAAAGAACCAAACAGTACAGATATTTTGAAGACAAATATGTTGGATACATACTATCCAAATAGAAGTACTCACCTTGAGAACACATGTTTGTATGAAGTTCTTCAAAACTACAGTTATAAGAGGAACATCACAGAAGATATCAATAATGGAAAATATGCACTCATTGGCTATGAAGGATGTCTAGTGAAGCAGAAAAAAGGCCATTTGATTAATCATCGAAAATTGAGTTGTGAAGTTCCAGACAAAAGAGAATTTTACTATTTAGCTCTTTTGCAACTCTTTAAGCCATGGCGTACAGAAGAGGAACTACTTGGAGATTTTCTCTGTTATGAAGACTCTTTTAATGCAACTAAGGATACCATAGAATGTCCTATTTTTCTAAATTATCTGCAAATGTTGAATGAAGAAATGGAGCAAGAAACTACAATTGCTGAAGAGATAGCTAGAAACAGTTCTCAAGATAGTCAGAGTTCTACTTCATTGAGCCAGGATTCACTAGGAGGACCAATTATCCAAAATGAAGCTGCCACTGCCATGGATGAGGTGGAAAGAGCTATGGAACAAGCTCAAGAGGATGGAGTTAACTTAGAAGATTTGGTAAAGCAACTAAACATTGAGCAGAAAAAGATATATGATGAAGTCACAGAGCAGATTGAACATGGATTCAGACATGAGAAAAAAGAGTGCTCATGTATATTATTTGACCCTGTCCGATTGTACGTAAGTGGAGAAGTGGGGACAGGAAAAAGTTTTCTAATTAAAGCCGTTGCAAGTTATCTGCAGAAAAGGACTGATTCACCACTGTCTTGTGTTGTAACTGCTCCAACTGGTCTGGCAGCACATAACATTAAAGGGATTACTCTACATCGTTTATTGATGCTGCCAGTTGAACATGATAATAAATTGCATTACAACAAGCTATCTGGAGATGCGTGTTCTGAAGTTTCAAGAGTCTTGAAGAAAATGAAACTTCTTATCATAGATGAAGTAAGCATGGTCTCAAATCTAATGCTTGCTTTTGTGCATTTGAGAATGCAAGAAATTCTTAAAACAGACTATGATGTGTTATTTGGAGGAAAACACATTATTGTTTTTGGAGATCTATTGCAGTTGACTCCAGTAAAAGGACAACCAGTGTTTAAAATGCTCACGCATGAAGATACCAGGAAGTCCCTTGGAAGCATTGGAAATGTTAATATATGGCTAAATTTTAAATATGCTGAACTGCTTCAAAATATGCGACAGGCCAAGGATGAAGATTATAAAAATATTCTACAAGATGTAAGAATTGGAAAAGTGACTGAGAAAGGGAAAAAAGCTTTGCATAGTCGATTAATTTCAAATTTGTATCCAAATGAAAACATTCTTCCAGAGAATATTTTTAAAAAAATGACTGAGAAGAAATCTGGGATATGTTTGATGCCAACTCTGCAAGAATGTTCCATCTTCAACCAAAAAATGTTAGACTTAGAAAATGAAGAGATTGTGAAACTGGAAGCAATAGATAAAATAGAGCATATGGGTGCAACAATTGTTTTGTCAGAAAATTTGAAAACTAAATTGCATTCATTGGAGAAAAGTATTTCAAAAACAGCTGGTTTTGAAAAGACTCTGAATGTGTGTTTAAATTGTCGTATCATTTTGAGAAGGAATTTAAATGTTGAAAGCGGTCTGGTAAATGGAGCAATGGGTTATGTTGTTGATTTTGTGAACTACAGAAATAGAGATGGAATTGAATTTTTAAAAATAAAATTTGATGGCATTGAAGAAGTACAACAAATAAGTCGTTGTTCTGCTAGATTTTTACTTGTAAAAGACTTATATGTTCGCCGAAAACAGTTTCCTGTTTGTTTGGCGTATGCGGTGACAATTCATAAATCTCAAGGTTTAAGTGTAGATAGTGCTTTGGTGAACATTGGAAGATCTGTGTTTAAAGAGGGTATGGCATATGTGGCATTATCTCGAGTCAGAACTTTATCAGGATTGTACTTGATTGCGTGTGATGAGACAAAGATTTCTGCAGATCTAGATTGTGTTAAAGAATACAATAGGTTAAGAAGAAAGTATGCTCCACACTTGCCTCAATATCCTCTGTTTGAAAAACGTGTGGTAGGCCGAAAAAGAAGAAATGAGGATAATTGTAGTGAGGTAGTTGCAAAAAGACAAAAAGTAGAGAAAACTGTAATTGAAAACAGGAAGAAAAAGAATTGTGGAGAAAATGTTGTTGGATTTCAGTTTGAAAATAGTTCTGGTGTCAACTGCTATGCTAATGTAGTGGTTAATGTTGTTTTTTTTCTTAAAAGTTTACAAGAACAGATTGATGAAAATCAGGATCAAAGAATGTGTGGTTTATTGAATTCTGTGTTTCAGAAATGTAACAGTGGTACACCACAAATAGAAAGTGTAACAGAAATTCGAAATATTTTAGATTTGTGTTCTGGTCAAGATAAAATTGTAGTTTATCAAGTACTACTAGAATAGACACTGAAAGATTTATATATTTGACTTTACCAGACTGTAAATCAGTGTCTTTTAAAAATCTAGTTAAAGCAGCAGATCATAAGATGGTGTGTACCCAATGTAAATGTACAATGCTGTCCACATTATTTATACAAAGGTATGGGCAGTATATCATTTTAGTTTTCCAACGATGTAGACCTGATGGAACTAAATTGACAACTTCTATCAAAAATGTTGTGGCTTCTCAGTTATCAATTTCTGGAAGGACCTTTACAACTGAAGCTATTATTTATCATGATGGATCTTCGACCACCTCAGGACATTATACATGCTACTTAAAATCTGAAAATGGATGGAGTTACTGCAATGATTCTCATTTAACTTATAAACAACGTTTGCCTTATGACTCTACAAATTCTTATCTAGTGTTTTTAAAACCAAAGTTTTAGTAAAGGGAATTGGCCTTTGAAGACGGGAATAGTTAATAAAAGTTACTTAGTTAGTTAGTTAATCTAATATTTTAAATTATTTATCCCATGTAGATACTTTAAGTGGATCTCAAAGTAAAAAATACTGATATATCAGACACAAATTGGCCGTGAGGATTGTGTATGGTATGATGGTTTTAGATCTTTTTTCATAGGACGTTGATGAAATGGAACTTATAAGGCACAGCAGACTTTTTTCCACGAAAAGGACCTTCACTATCTTCTATTTGGCCTCATGGAAAAGTAAGTGAATCAAAGATTAGTGTACATATATGAGATGTATGTTTGAATGGGTTTTTTTAAACACAATCTTTTAGATTGTGTTTTTTTTTCCCGCTGTTATATGATGAAGACTTTGAACTCACTAATTTAAGTGGAATTCAATATATTCTGAGAACAGCAAAAATAAATAATGTAACATATTGTAGAAGTTATTGTGTAGTTTGCATTGTGTAATTTATATTGTGTTCACATTGTTATACACTCATTTTCTTTTTCACCCTTATTTACCTCTCTTTACTAATTTACACTCTTTTTTCATTGCTGTTTCTTTACTGCACTTCATTCACAACTTCTTAATCTAATAGGAACTATCTGCATTTCCTCTGTTCCTTCCACCACTTTTTATCTTTTTCATATTCTCTTAGTACCACTGCTTTAGTTTCCTAACCCTCTTTCTCTTTCTCCATTTTTTTTTCTTTCACACTCATTGTGCTGTAGTTCAGTTAGTTCTTCATTTTGTCTTTCTTTGTACTTACTCTCTCACTCCTGTTTTATCCATCGTTCTATAATAACTTCATTTCTTTCATCCCTTCACTCTGTGACTTCACTTCACTCACTCTCAATCATCTTCTATTCCTCTATTTTATTTATAGTTTATCAATCTGACTTCTCTCCTTTTCACTCATTTTTCTTTTACTTTCTTATCTTTACTCATTTTGTTTTGATATTTTACATTCTTTTAGTATCTTATTTACCTTTAGGAATTTGTTCTCTAACTATTTCTTTTTCCTTTTTTTTTTCTTTCTACATTACTTTCTTTATGTTTTTGTATCCTTCACTATTGCTTCATTTCTTAGTAAACTTTTGTAGATTTTTAAACCTCATGAACTGTTTCTTCTATTTTATTATACATTTTTATGTAATTATAACATGTTTTTTCCTTTATCTTTCACAGATAAAAATTTGCATAGATTATATGGTAAGTGTGTTTGTAAAATGTTTTTTGTTATCACCTTTTGTTTTATTTTCACTATTTTTCTGTCACCCTACCGCACACCTATTTCCTTACTTTGCTTTCCTCACTTATTCTTTTCTTCCATGTTTACTTCCTACCACATTCAATTTCTTTCAGTACTTCTGCCTATGCACACTCCTTCACTTACCTTTTTTACTGGTTCACTTAGTCCCTTTGTGACAGTCCTTCTTTTACTCTCTCTCTCTTCTTTCTCTCTATTACTCCCCATGTGTTACCCTTATTCACTTACATGTACCCTCTTTCACCCCTCTTTGCTTATATTCACTGCTATTTACTTTCCCTCCATCACTGCTATTCTTTTCCTCTGATTCCGTCACTACCTGTCATTCCCATACTTAACTGTCCTTCTTTTTATTTTCAACATCCATTTACATTCTCCCTTAACCTCTGCTTTAGTCTTCTTCCTGTCTTCTTTCTTTTGCTCCCTTATTCATTTTTCTTTTTCTCAGTTACTTCCTCTTACATTTTTTCTCTGTCTTACTATCTATTACTCAGTCTCTCTGTGTTCCTCCCTTTAGCTCTCTTTCTCTTAACACCACTCTCTCTGTTACCATTCCTTATGGTTACTCCTTCATTATTTTTTTTTATTTTTTTTTGTTAGTGCGCTGACGGTACGCGCACCGGTGTGCGTACCGGAAGCGCACCAGGGTGAAATATAAAAAAAAAACTATTTTAAATTAAAAATATTATCTCAATATACATTATAGTGTTCATTTTTACAAAAACATACTTTAGCAATTCACTAAAAAACACATAGGTATGAGTCTGTATAAAAAGTTAGGAATTAGCATTAAAAAAACCTATGAAATTCACTGAAAAAACCAAAGGTTTCACACCAGTTATAGTTAGGAATTAGCATTTAAAAAACCTATGAAATTCACTGAAAAAACCATAGGTTTCACACCAGTTATAGTTAGGAATTAGCATTTAAAAAACCTATGAAATTCACTGAAAAAACCATAGGTTTCACACCGGTTATAGTTAGGAATTAGCATTTAAAAAACCTATTAAATTCACTGAAAAAACCATAGGTTTCACACCAGTTATAGTTAGCTGGAAATTTTACTGATATAAAACCATTGAAATTCCCACGTTATAGTTAGTCGGACTCACTATAACTTGCGCGTACAATGCACTGCTGATGACGTCACATATTACATCACTCATGACATGGTCAGTGACATCACTCATGACATCACTGATGACACCATCCTTGTAACACAGTGACAGACGTCCTTTCACTGTAAAGTAACCTTTGAAACACATATTCAAAAATAGAAACTAACATTAACAAAAAAGTGGATATACCCATACCAGTTACAACAACCAATTCAGTAATTTCACCATCTATATACAAATTCACACATTCACCAACAGTTTTATGTATTCACTCATACATATACTCACTCATCATATGTAGTGATACCCCTATTCATTCTGTTACACACTGACAGTCATCAAAAACTTACTCATACAGATACTCACACATGCAAATAAACTAATAAACATCCATTTATTTGCATATACAACTATACACACATTAGCACATTACTTCTAAGGAAACTTACACATACTTACTCTCTTAAACAATCACTTATAGAAACACATATTTATTTAAACAGGAACTCTTTCAATCTCTCAGTCTCACATATACTTACTTATATACATTAATTCTCATATATACAAGATTAAAACATATGTAGTTACTCATAAAGACACTAGTGAGAGAGGCATTCACTCTCTAACACACACATATACACACTCATCCACCCATACAATCCTACACAAATGCTGTCTTCAAAACACATACAAACAGTGAGTCAGTCATTGATGCATCTATGTGCTAAGTAACAGCCCCACCAAACCATACAGACACACATACTGATACTAAAAAAAACATCTAATAACCCATATACACACATATGTAGCTACTCACCAACCCATGCAGCCACTTATACACAAAGTAAAACACTGATACATATATTTAAATATTTAAACATTACTCGCTAATATATGTATTCACTAAGATACACTTAATAAGCCAGTTAACCAATCAATTTTTTAAAAAACAACATCCATTTAGACACTTATTTAAACATTTATTCTTCCATCGATCTTAATATATACAAATATAAAATATATTTATTTTTCAGAAAGGCACACATTCACTGGATGGTGTCATCAGTGATGTCATGAGTGATGTCACTGACCATGTCATGAGTGATGTAATATGTGACGTCATCAGCAGTGCATTGTACGCGCAAGTTATAGTGAGTCCGACTAACTATAACGTGGGAATTTCAATGGTTTTATATCAGTAAAATTTCCAGCTAACTATAACTGGTGTGAAACCTAGGGTTTTTTCAGTGAATTTAATAGGTTTTTTAAATGCTAATTCCTAACTATAACTGGTGTGAAACCTATGGTTTTTTCAGTGAATATATATATATATATATATAGTCACTGAAAAAAACATAGGTTTCAGGCCTTATATAGATTATATAGTTAGGAATTAGCATTTAAAAAACCTTTTCACTGAAAAAACCATAGGTTTCAGGCCTTATATAGTTAGGAATTAGCATTTAAAAAACCTTTGAAATTCACTCAAAAAACTATAAGTTTTAGGGGCGTTATTGTTAGCTGGACATTTCACTCATACAAAACCATTGAAATTGCTCCAATATAGTTAGTTGTACTAACTATATTTCGTGCACCCGCAATACACTGCTGATGATGTCACATATTACATCATTCATGACATGGTCAGTGACATCACTGATGACATCTCAAATGACATCACTGATGACATCACTGATTACATCATCCAGTGAATGTGGTTTGCTTCGTTATTTAAATATGCATTATATATATAGCAATTTGCATTGAAGAATGAGTGGATATATAAAAATAAATATTTGGATGGAGGATTTAGTAGCAGTGTAATTGACTGTTTACTTTACCAATTTATAGTGTCTCACTAAATATAGTGGATAGTGATTAAACTGCGTGAATATCTGTATCACTTTGTCAGTTGTTGTGTAAACTGGTTCTCCAGTTGGGTACTAGCTATGTGAAAGTCTATATTAGTTATTGATTAGTTAACTGAGTATTTGTATGGGAGAGTGAATGTGTGTGTGGTTCGGTGGGGGGTGTGACTGCCCAAAGATGTGTAAATAGTTGATTCAGTAGGTATATGAAGTTAAAACTACATGTTCTAACAGTTGTTTGGGTGAGTAAATATCTTTATGGGTGTGGTGATGAGCAAATATATTTCTCAATGGTACATGTCCAACAAACTACAAAAATAAAAGGCAGTGTATGTGTCAGTTGTTGTATATAAATAAGTATACATAAGACTCAATGATTGTGTGAGTGACTGTATGGATAACTGTATACTTGTAATAATGATTTTATAATACACTAAGTATGACTTACTATCTAAATGAATAGATGAAGTGGTGTTTGTATAAGTGTGGAGCTAAGTATGTAAGTATGATCCATTGTTTGCATAAGTGAGTAGGATAACTTCATATGTGAATAGGTTGTGTGCTGGTTTGTAATGTCGATATAGGTGTATAAGTATTTTTGATAGTGTTCTATTGTTCATTGACAGCATGTATGAGTGAATCTACAGGTAAGTGATTAGATGTGTGTATACATCTAGGAATCACTTAGTGGGTTTTTAGATACTTGTATTGCTGTGTCAATGGATTCAAATATGATACTCTGTATTTTACAAAGACCGATGAAAGATTTTACTAGTGTATGAAAAGGTGTATGTGATTGTCACGTGGATGATGTCATCAGTGATGTCATCAGTGATGTCATTTGAGATGTCATCAGTGATGTCACTGACCATGTCATGAATGATGTAATATGTGACATCATCAGCAGTGTATTGCAGGTGCACGAAATATAGTAAGTACAACTAAGTATATAGGAGCAATTTCAATGGTTTTGTATGAGTGAAATGTCCAGCTAACTATAACACCCTTAAAACTTATAGTTTTTGAGTGAATGTCAAAGGTTTTTCAAATGCTAATTATTCCTAACTATATAAGGCTTGAAACCTATGGTTTTTTCAGTGAATTTGCAAGGTTTTTTAAATGCAAATTCCTAACTATATAAGGCCTGAAACCTATGTTTTTTTCAGTGAATTTGCAAGTTTTTTTAATGCTAATTCCTAACTATATAAGGCCTGAAACCTATGTTTTTTCAGTGAATTTCAATGGTTTTTTAAATGCTAATTCCTAACTATATCAGGCCTGAAACCTATGGTTTTTTCATTGAATTTTGAAGGTTTTGTAAATGACAATTTTCAAATGTATTAATTGTTGTTTTTTTTATACTGATTTACTACATTTTTGCAGGCAGGTGTTCAGAGGGCACACCCCCTTTTTACAACACTCTGCAGCGCAGCTCCATGGCGCTTACTGGAGATACCTGTTGGACTAGTTCCCTCTAGGGGACCTCTGGATTGAACAGGAATTAATTCCCCAACTTAAACTGTGCAAACACGCCCTGTAGAGTGTTCTAAATTGGGGGATTAGGTTCCCTTGCATACTGGGGGTCCCTAGGGGCCAACTAGCCCACCATGAGCCTCCATTATGCGCCAGGGAGATGTGTTGCTTTTCCCCAGGGGCCGGCGGTCCCCGGGGCAGTGAAGGGGGGGATTGGGCCCCCCCACACTTCTTTATCACTATGCCCCTGCGATTTTGTCCCCCCGGGGGGTAATTTGAAAAAAAAAACGGGTTTAAAAAAAAAAAACTGGACTTGGGGGTCCTTGTGGGAAAACCTGGGCAGGGCCTGGGGGTCAGGGTGTTTGTACCCTGCCCCCTTTTTGTGTTCTACACATTTGTTTTTCTGCTTTCTTGTGCCTCGGTCTACCGAGCACAAGATGGCTGCCAACACTTCCTGGTTTGAAATGTTGAAAGCCAATGAGCATGCAGCTCCTGCTCGGAAAGTTTTAGAACTCAGAAAGGGGGCAGGATAGAAGCACCCCGACCCCCTAGGCCTTCTCAGGGGGTCTCACAAGGACCACCTAGGCCCCCCCCAAAAATTTTGGGGGGAGAAATCGCGGGGTGTGCGTACGGTGCGCGCATCCCGCGATTTTTAAAAAAAAAATCTTTTTTTTTTGCCTTGGGGGTCCCTCTGGGACCCCCTGAGCAGGCCTAGGTGGTCAGGAACCTCCAGTATGCGCCAGGGGGCTGCCTTGCAAAGAGGTGTAAAAAGGGGCGTGGCCTCTTTACACGTCTCTGCAAGGCAGCCCCCTGGCACGTTTGCAGAGGGGGAACTAATTCCCCTTGCATACTGGGGGTCCCTGGGGGCCAACTAGCCCACCAGGAGCCTCCAGTATGGGCCAGGGGGCTGCGTTGCTTTGCCCCGGGGGGCCGCGGTCCCAAGGGCAGTGTGAGGGGGATTTGGGACCCCCCACACTTCTTTATCACTGTGCCCCCGCGATTTACTCCCCCCAGGGGGTAATTTGAAAAAAGAGCAGACCAGGTTTTTAAAAAAAAAAATTGGGGCCTTGGGGGTCCTTGTGGGACCACCTGGGCAGGCCTAGGGGGTCAGGGTGTGTCTACCCTGCCCCCTTTTTGTGTTCTACACATTTGTTTTTCTGTTTTCTTGTGCCTCGGTCTACCGAGCACAAGATGAATGCCAACACTTACTGGTTGAAGTGTTGACAGCCAATGAGCATGAAGCTTTCTCGGGAAGGCATGCTGATTGGTGCCACTGTCTGTCAACACTCCAAAACAGAAATTGTGGGCAGCCATCTTGTGCCTCTGTAGACTGAGGCACAGGAAAGCAGAAAAACAAACGTGTAGAACTCAAAAAGGGGGCAGGGTAGAAGCACCCTGACCCTATAGGCCTGCTCAGGGGGTCCCACAAGGACCCCCAAGGCCCAAAAAAAAATTTTTTTTTCCGAACAATCGCGGGGTGCTCGCACGGTGCGCGCACGGTGCGCGCCTATAGATATATACATTTTTTCAAATTCGATTTTCTCAACAACTACTGCTGGAGGGATTTACACCATTTAAACAAAAGGGCGAATCAGACTCTACCATTTTTCCAAATTTCTAGTAATTCCGTTCAGCCGTTCGGACTGTAGCCGTGTCTAATCGTCCTATGGAAAATAACATGGGGAAAACACGTTTTGGGACCCCCCTTTTTTCTCAGCCCCCACTTCACGAAATCCCCCCAAAACTTTCAGGGAAGGAGCGGAGCGGGCCATCTTCTTTGAGAAATTCACAAAGATTCATCAACCGGCGCCAAAGTTATACCCAATAGAATGTTGCGGATTTCCTATGGAAACTAGGTCCTAACTATATATATATTCACTGAAAAAACCATAGGTTTCACACCAGTTATAGTTAGGTGGCAATTTTACTCGCATAAAACCATTAAAAAATTCCGACGTTATAGTTAGTTGGACTCACTATAACTTGCGCGTGCAATGCACTGCTGATCATCACTGATGACAACATCCTTGTGACAAAGTGGCAGACCTCCTATCAGCATAAAATAACCTTTGACACACACATTCAAAAATAGAAACTAACATTTTCTTAAAAAAGGAGAAACCAATACCAACAACTTATTAGGTAATTCCAACATCTACATACACATCCACTCATTCACCAACAGTTCTATATAGTCACTAATGCATGTACTTACTCATCATATGTACTCATACACCTATACATCCTGTTACACACTAATACTCATCCATATAGTTACTCACACACAAATTCACACATGCAAATAAACTATCAAAAAACCCTTTACTTGATTATACTGCTATATACACACCACTACACATACTTCTACAGAAACGGAAACATATTTACTCTCTTAAACAATCAATTATAAAAACACATACTCACTAACCCACCCATACACACAATCATCGACCCATACAGTCTTGCACACATGCTGTCTTCAAAATACATACAAATAGTGAGTCACTCATTCATGCATCTGTGCTCTAAGTAATATCCCCACCGAACCATACAGACACTGATACTGATACTCAAAAAAACAACTAATAACCCATATACACACTCATGTAGCTACTCACCAACCCATGCAGCCACTTATACACAAAGTGAGACACAGATACAGATATTTAAATATTTAAACATTACTCGCTAATATATGTATTCACTAAGATACATTTAATAAGTTAGTTAACCAATCAATTTTACACAAAAAAACATCCATTTAGACATTTATTTACCCATTTATTCTTCCATCAACCTTTAGATATACATATATAAAAAATATTTATTTTTCAGAAAGATACACATTCACTGGATGATGTCATCAGTGATGTCATTTGAGATGTCATCAGTGATGTCATGAGTGATGTCACTGACCATGTCATGAGTGATGTAATATGTGACGTCATCAGCAGTGCATTGCACGCGCAAGTTATAGTGAGTCCAACTAACTATAACGTGGGAATTTCAATGGTTTTATGCGAGTAAAATTTCCACCTAACTATAACTGGTGTGAAACCTATGGTTTTTTCAGTGAATTTAATAGGTTTTTTAAATGCTAATTCCTAACTATAACTGGTGTGAAACCTATGTTTTTTTCAGTGAATATATATATATATATATATATATATTCACTGAAAAAACGATAGGTTATAGACCATATATAGTTAGGAATTAGCATTTACAAAACCTTGAAAATTCACTGAAAAAACCATAGGTTATAGACCATATATAGTTAGGGATTAGCATTTACAAAACATTATTTTACTCACACAAAACCATTGAAATTCGCATATATAGTTAGTTGCACTAACTATATATCGCGCACCCGCAATCCACTGCTGATGATGTCACATATTACATCATTCATGACACCTCCTCAGGTCCTCCTTAATCAAGAGGAGGAAGAAGAGGAAGAGGAGCAAGTGAGCAGGCTGTTTTTGCCTGAACAACCAAGGAGGTCCCATGTGAAAGTAAATTACATCTGGCAATTCTTCACATATCCCCGGGGCCAAAAAAAAGTAAATGCCCGTTATGTCACATGTCTGATCTGTGACAAAGAACTATCCCGAGGGACAGAAAAAAAATACAGCTTTGGGAATTACACCATGCATCGCCACATGGAGAGGCGGCACCCTATTAATTACAGTGCTGCACAGGTACGTGACCTGCAGGAAAACCACCCTCCTGTGGCCATTTCATTCCCACACTTCATCTGACTGCACCAGAACCTTCTCTCGCCATGTATTCTGTATCGATTATTGGACATAGCTACATCCACTGGGCTCAAAGGTATGCAGCAAGCAGAAATTATCACAACCTTGATTTATCAAATGTGGAAATCAAGTGGATTGGCCAGAGAGGACTGAGATGTCATCAATTGATACCATTGGTGAAAACCTTTTTGCATCTGCAAAACCCTGACCTCTTAATAGTGCACTGTGGTGGAAATGATTTGGGCACTATGACTGGGGTTGGTCTGGAAATGCTTTTAAAGGACACCTTTGATCAATTAATGACACTTTTTCCACAAACTGCCTTGGTATATTCCAATATATGCCAAAGACAGAAATGGAACTGGTCCAACCAATTTTGTCCACAATTTGAGAAAGCACGGAAACATGTGAATAAATCTGTTTCTGCTTACATGAGAGACTGTGGAACGGGTTCAATATACAATAATAACTTACGTTACAACATGCAAGACATCTACAGAGGAGATGGTGTGCACTTCTCAGATGAGCGGAATAGAATATTCCTTCTGAATTTAAGACTGTACATTGGAACCTACTTATAGGTACCTAAATCAGCCACAGAACCCAATAGCTCTTTTCAGAGCTACCCTACCTCTGATCTTTCAAAACGTTTATCTTTTTCAAACTTTTTTCACTATTTTTCACCAAAGTACGCTCCCCGGTACGCTCACCGGTGCGCGTACCGAGCGCACCCCCGCGAAATTTTTCAAATTTATTTTTTATTTTTTGCCTATATGAGCGTCCTAAGCCCCCCTCAGAAAACTTAGAGGGTCAGGAAGTGACTACAGTGCCCCCTTCTACCCATTCCCAACGTTGTTTGTCCTCCATCTTGTATCTCGATTGTACCGAAACACAAAATGGAGGACTCCCGTAACGCTGCCGGTGCTCGTACCGGAGCGCGCACCGGTAAGCGCTCCATAAAAAAAGGTGGGAAAGTTATTTACAGAAAAACCACTGGAGACACTTTCATCAAATATAGAATAGGCCCTACTACATAGCAGTCCCTACCATTTGCCCAAATTTGGTGGAATTCCATTGAGACATTTAGGCTACAGGCCTGTCTAAATATCCTGAGGTAAATTACATGACCAAAACACATATGAAGTGTTAGAATTTATAACCAATAAAAAAGTTTCTTTCATTTTTTACGATTATTTCCTGACATTTGATTGGTTATGTACATGAATATATATAAAAAGAGAGAGGGAAACACAGCCATTTTGACTACTACTTCCTGAAGTACATTTGAAAAGAAATTACACTGACAACTTCAACTTCTTTCTCAAAGGTAAGTTGTTATTTAGGAAAGTGAAATATGTTGTGCACTTTAAGTTAATTTGAGAAAAAATATTCTGTTAGTTATATACTATCCCACTGTAATAGTTTGAGATTAAGATAGGCGTCTCTGTTATAGTTATAGATTGAGTTACACTTCTCTTATATAATTATAAATTAACTTAGGCTTTATCACATACACTTTTTTATATTTCTAATTCCAGCCTGATACCGTACACTGCCCTAAGATAACTTCACTGTTAAAAGATCCAAACTACCTGTCTGAACTTAAACCCAACAGTGCCCTATCTCTACTGATATATTTATTTTTTTATGCCATTTACAGCAACAAAATGGAAGGAGAAAAGAATATTTCTTTTGAAATTGTTTTGGACAACAACCATGATGGAAAAAATGCCGAAAATGGTAACATTGACTTTATGGATGAGTCTCTGGACCTTGAATTACTTGAGTGTGTAGAATCAATGGAAACACAGATTGTAAACGAGGACATTCCAGATAATATATTATTAGAAGTTTTATTAAATTATGAAAAAGAATCAGAAGAATAAATGTATATTTAATAATCAAAAATTGTTCGAGCCATTATTCATTTTTATATGTAATTCATCAAGTAGATCAAAAAAATTAAAATATAAAGTGAGACTTATAGTATACTGTGCAACTTTTTTGTGTTACATAGAAAGTTTGCTCATAGTTACTTCCTTTCTCCCACTATATTATCTCCAATGTGTATTTAACATCTCTTTATCATCTCCTGCCTCCATGTTGTTTCTGCTTTCCTGACAGACTACGCTATGAATTCCATATACCACAATAACTTCTGTTACAACATGCAAGATATCTACAAAGGAAACGGTGTATATTAAATTATAGACTCTGCATTGGTACCTACATGTTGGTATTTAATTAAAAAAAAAGAAAAACAACAAAAAGAACAATTAATAAACATACAATTTTTAAAAGTGATTCTTTTTTCCCCATAGTACGCTCCCCGGTGCGCGTACCGGGCGTTCCCCCCGCGAAAATCGATTTTTAAAAAAAAAAAAATTTCCCCACGGGGCCCTTTTATGGCCCCCACATCAAACCTAGGGGGTCAGGGGGGGTCTACCCTGCCCCCTTATGGTCAATTCCCCCCTTTGTTTTTGCCACCTCTTGTGACTCGATTTTACTGAGAGACAAGATGGCGGCCGCTCCGGACTATTTCGAATGTTTACAAACACCCGAGAGCCAATCAGCTTTCCGTGCGCAAGTCGCGTGGCACGCCCGGTGCGCTCCCCGGTGCGCGTACAGGGGCGCGCTTACAGATATATATTTTTTTTTAACCTAAACTACTCAAAATCCACTGGAGCACATATCTTGAGACATAGCAAAGGCGCATCGGGCAAACAGTCCCTACAATTTTGCCAAGTTTGGTGGAAATCCATTCAGCCGTTCGGGCTAAAAGTGAAATCGACCGCCCTATGGAAATTAACATGGGGAAAAAGTGTTTTGGGACCCCCCTTTTTTCTCGGCCCCCCCTTGACGAAACCCTCCCAAATTTTCATGGGCTGCTCAGAAACAAAATGTTCAATTTTCCTGAAAATTTCAGCCAATTCCGTCTACAAATGCCAAAGTTATTCGACATAGAATTTTCAGAAATCCCATAGGAAAAAAATCCTAACTATGTATACCTACTGGCGACCGCCAGTAGGTAATATATATATATATATATATATATATATATATATATATATATAACACATTTCTATGGCAAAATGAAACCCCTCATTTTGTTCCTTTTCAAATTAAATGTATTAAGTGTTACCACTTTATTCCAATCAAGATGACTTCAGGTGTGCCATACTTTTGTCACAAGTAAGACTGTTAGCGTTCTAGTTGTTCTTTAGAACACTCTGGGACATTCTGTCATTGGGCTATAGTTGGGCTACATCTGGCTGATATTTGGGCTACATTTGGGCTCTTTTGTCTCTGGTGGCCATCTTGGGAGATTGCATATCAGAATTTTTTAATGAAATATAAGAGGATTTGAGAAGTCACTCAAAATGTGCCCTAATTTTTCTTTCTTCAGCACTAATTATAATTTCTATGGCAAAATGAACCCCCTCATTTTGTTCCTTTGCAAATTAAATGTTTTAAGTGTTAACTCGTTATTCCAATCAAGATGACTTCAGGTGTGCCATACTTTTGTCATAAGTAAGACTGTTAGCGCTCTAAAAAAAAGTATTAAAGCTGATGGTTGGAAAATCATGTTAAAGAGTCTAAAAATTAATGTCAGATATTAAATTTTTATCCTGGAACGTCAATGGTCTGCGAGTTAGGGCGAGGAGGAATAGAATCTTACAGTATTTACGAGACTCACCCGCACAGATCATGGCGATTCAGGAAACACATTTAAACAAACAAGAGATCACAGATATACTTAAAAAACTTAAATGGGTTGATAAATGTGTAAGTACGGACCATAACGCCAGTATTCGTGGAACTGCTATAATTTTCAAAAAAGCAGCAAGGGACCAGATCACGGACTGGAAAACAGATGCGAGCGGCAGATGGCTGATAGTCAATGCCCAATTATACTCGAAGGGTTTTAACATTACCAGCTATTACGGACCTAACCAGGACGATCCCTCTTATCTAAATATTCTGCAGAACCACCTGATTACTTGTCCTGACCCCATAATATCGATGGGTGATTTCAATCTCGTCCTAGATCCAAAATTAGATAAATCTCCCACTTCCAGGACCGTAGCTCACAGTAACATGAGGGATACACTCCTTAGATGCATGTCGAATCTTGGCTTAAATGATCTTTGGAGACAAAGAGCTGGTAAAGCCATGGGAGTCTCTTTTCATAATCACAAATATAGACATAAATCATGAATTGATTATGCCCTATTCAGCCTCTCTCTTAAAGATCAGGTTAAAAATATAATATACCTGCCTTTGCATCTTTCAGACCACTCCGCTATTCTTTTCTCGTTAAAACTAGAGCAGAAGTCCACTCATCCATCTTGGTCCTTTGACCGAACAATCTTATTGGAGGAAGAGGAGAAAGATTATTTGATACATGAAACTGTCTCTTTTTTAGAGCGAAACATAGGCTCTGCTCATTGGTCAATGTATGGGAGGCCTGGAAAGCTTTTATAAGGGGCTGTATTACTGGTAGGGCCTCTTACAGGAGAAAGAAATACGGGGAGGTGATCCTACATATAGAGCAAGAACTGACTCGTTTGGAGTCATCAGACCAAGTCCCCTCAGATAACCAAGAGGAGAAAACAGAATTGAAAGCTAAGTTAGATACACTATTGCAAGAGAGGCTAAACAAAAGATGGCAGGCAAGCAAACTTGCGCATTTTGAATATGGCGAATCTGCTGGAAAATTGCTGGCCTGGAAAATAAAAACCGACCAGTCCAGAAATTTTATTAAAGAAGTGAGGGTTGCTGGGGAAGCCACCAGCAGGATAACTGATACAGACATCGGTGAAGCCTTTAGTGAGTTCTTTAGGAATATCTATACAGAGGAACTCAATGCTAATTTAGACGAAAGGAACGAATGGCTGGATAATATAACTCTCCCAGAATTGAACAGCTCCCAAATTGAAAATATAGATAAAGAAATAACGGAATTAGAAGTCAATAACACTATCAAACAACTAACACAGGGTAAGGCCGCAGGACCGGATGGTCTCCCAGGAGAATTGTATAGGGTACTAAATTCCACTCTTACCCCAGTCCTTACGAATCTTTTTAATAACATACTTATTAGAGGGGAGTCACCACCAAGCTCCTGGGGGGAAGCAAATATAGCTTAATATTAAAAACAGGCAAAGACCCAGCCGAGTGTGGATCATATCGCCCAATCTCGCTTCTCAACAATGACTATAAAATGTTTGTGTCAATCTTGGCAGCGCGACTGGGAAGCGAGATTGGATCAATTATCCACCCTGACCAAAAGGGGTTCATTAGAGGCCGGCAACTGGCCGACCTAACTTACGATCTGGTGGGAGCCGCGGACATTGCCTCAACTTTTGGCCTACCCCTGGCTATCATGACACTCGACGCCACAAAAGCATTTTAAAGGGTATATTGGGCATATTTAAACATAATAATGGAAAAATTCCATCTTGGTCCCAATTTTTGTAGAGTTATCGGCCTATTATACAACAACCCCAGAGCATCCCTACTAATAAACGGTACGCGAACAACTCCTTTTAAAATTAGCCGAGGAACACGGCAGGGCTGTCCCCTATCCCCCCTCCTTTTTAATTTATATGTTGAACCATTTGCACAGTCTATCAGGGAGGATACTAATATTCCACACTTCACTTTTTCTGGCTGGGATAAGAAGGTCGGCCTATATGCCGATGATATGCTCATTTATACAACTGATCCCGCTTTGGCATTCCCTATAGTTATAAAGAAAGCAGAGGATTTTGGAAAATTCTCGGGATATGAAATAAATGCAGGGAAAACGGAAATTATGGTTTGGAACATTCACAATCTCCAACTCCCAGTAAAATCCTCAATGAGGTACCTGGGAGTTACAATAACCAAAGACTTGGAACAACTGGCTCAAAACAACTTAGCCCGGATCTCCCGTGAATCCCAATCCCTGATGAAAGCTTGGTAATTTCTCCCGCTTACCATCTACGGGAGAACCAGCCTGATAAAAATGAGCATTCTCCCGAAATTTACATTCACTTTTAATTCCATCCCATTAACTTTTGATACCAAACAACTTGCGAAATGTCAGCAAAACATTAACTCATTTATTTGGGGATACAAATCCAGCAGACTGGCTTGGAAAAAACTGAGAAGGAGAAGAGAAAAAGGGGGGCTCGCATTGCCAGACCTGGAATACTACGCCTGGGCATTTCATTTGTCCCATTCCAGGATGCTACTTAAGATCCCCTTGGAAAACGCAAAGGGTCTTATGTACAAGGCAATGTTATTGGGTTCGGACCTCCCATTGAACGGCTTCCTCTTCAAGTTCGCCCACCATAAGTTTTTCAAAAAAGTCAGACTGAAGTCACTACTGGGCACCATAAAAGAATGGTCCCAAATTAAATCCAAGGCTGGGATAGGAAATCTATCCAAACATGCACCGATCTGGGACTTACCCGGGCTATCACCACAAGATGCCAACACAGTTAAAAGGGTCCTACTAGACGCAGGTATAACACAGTGGGGGGAACTGCTGGTAGAAGGATCAATTATGGAATGGGCTACATTTAAGCTCAGGGTAACATCATCACTCTCTTGGATAGTATATTTACAACTGGCCTGCTGGCTTCGAACTCAAACAAAGAAGAAAGCAATGATGGGTGACTATAGTCCCTTAGAAAACACCCTAGTGGAGAGACCTGCGGGAAGAAGGGAAGTCGCACTCTTCTACTGGCACATCATAGAGGATGGAGAGCGTGACCCCATCCTCCCGGCAAAACTCTGGGGTGCAGAGGGTGAACTACATATGGAGGACATATGGGAGGAATCTTTTACCCTCCTCTACAAAATCATCAAGCCAGCATGGTTGAGGCGCAACCATCTTTTCACGCTTCACCCAGCATATTACTCCCCCAAACGGCTCTCGAAATTCCAACCCGGGAAATGTTGTAGCAAATGCTCCTATCCAGCAGCCTCAGATCTTCATATGTTTTGGGAGTGCCCGAACATCGCCTTCTTTTGGCAAGAAATCAGGACAACACTCGAATCCATCCTCAGAACACCTATCCCGTGGTCATGGTCTTTAATCATCTTCGGCCTAAATAATAGCATCAAGGGCTTAGAAAGAGAGTTCTTATTCTATGCTATCTTATTAGCAAGAAGAGAAATCTGTAAAAACTGGGTCAACATAAACCCTCCAACGCATGTAGAGTGGTTGTCTTCACTATATGCAGCATCGAAGGTCGACCTATCTAGAACATGTAGCCCTCGATCTTTGAGATTTTGGGACCTCTTGATTAAATGGAGAAGGAACAGTTAGTCAACCCGGGTTTTTTTTTTCCTTCCCCCGGGTCCGATGATTAGGCCGAAAATCTCTCTGTCCAAAGGGAGGCACCCCAAGCCACACAGCTATTGGACCACTTGCCGAACTGGCCTGAAGGGAGACTGTCCGTCCAAGCTTTGCTGGAGACATCTGGTCTGACTCTCTGGGTACTGGGAGCTTAGTAATAGGCCTCTCGGTGCTACAGGGGTGGTCGGGCCTTGTGTTTTTGCGGCTAGGAGCATATTTGCTCCTAGCCGCTAGAAAATGGGGCAAAGTCGATATGCCATCTCTCTGCTCGTCTCTGGCCAATTCCAGCCCCGACCTTTCCGGCCTCGCCGCCCCTGTCCAACTTGCCACCATTAATAACTGGTTGACCCAAGCGGGCGACGATTTTGCTCCCTTGAGGCGGATCACGGTCAAGCGAGCCCACGCTGCTAACCGTTGGTTCACTCCTGACCTCAAGGAGAAGAAATTGGCCGCACGGAGAGCCGAGCGAGCATGGAGAAGAGCATACTGCCCCGCCCAAAAAATCACTTATCTATCTGTTCTTAAGATATATAAGCAAGGCATCCTTGATGCCAAGACCATTTTCTACTCCAACAGGATACTGGCAGCGGAGTCACAATCTAAAGAAATCTTCGCCACGGTGCACGAACTAGCTTCATCCAACAGAGCTACGGCCTCGATCCCTCCCTCCCAATCTCTCTGCGACTCGCTCAACGATTTTTTCGTTGAAAAGGTCGCAAAGATCAAGGCTAATATTCCTCTTCCATCCCCCACATTTATTAATCCCTCTCCCCCCGCCACCCTTTCCAAATTAACTTCCATTCCCCCCTGACTAAAGCCACTCTCCTCCCTCTGCTTCAAAGGGTGAAGTCAGGTTCCCCCCTGGACTTTGCCCCTGCTCATATCCTGAGAGAAATCTTCCTAGCATGCCCTACTCCACCCCTCACACTTCTGAATGATTCACTCAGCAATAGAGTGGTTCCCACCCCCCATAAATTTGCGGCTGTCATTCCTATTTTAAAAAAGGCTGGCGCCGACCCTTCATCCCCTTCTAACTATCGTCCCATCTCCCTCCTGCCTTACCTGGGAAAGGTCTTAGAAACTCATGTAACTAGCACCCTGAGCACCCACGTGGAAACCAATCACTGCCTCTCCTCCCGTCAGGCGGACTTTCGGCCCCTCCACTCTACGGAGAAGGTGGTGATCTCAGTGATGGACAGTCTACGCGAGGGCATTGATACCAATCTCCCGCAGGCCCTCATCCTTTTAGATCTGTCCGCCGCTTTTGACACGGTGGACCATTCCATCCTTCTCACCCGTGTCAGGGCGGCGGGCATAGAGGGCCTAGCCTTCGCATGGCTCGAGTCCTTCCTGAGCGACAGGGCTCAGGCGGTCCATCTAGCTGGTTTCACTGCCGCCTCCCGTAAGGTTGTGTGCGGGGTTCCCCAGGGTTCCTCACTTTCCCCTCTTTTGTTTAATTTATACATCTATCCCATCATTTTTATGTTGCAGCAGCTAGAGGTCACGGTGTTTAATTACGCCGATGACCTCCAGCTAATTTTCAACCTTTCTCACTCCCCCTCATCCTTCCAGAATGTCCAATCAGTCATGTTGTTCATTCAGGACTGGATGAACTGCAACCACCTCAAACTCAACCCGGACAAGACGGAGTTAGTCTTGACCGGAGGTGGTTGCAGCCCTTGGTCCCCGTCTCACTGGCCCCTCTCACTTGGTGTCCCTCCACTCCCCGTTCCCAAAGTCAAAACCCTCGGTATCCTCCTTAGTCTCCTACTTTCTGTCCACTCACAGGTTAGTTCTGTTGTTTCCTCCTGTTTTTTCTCCCTCAATACAATCAGGAAGATTTCCTGTTTTTTTTCCCTTCCTGCTCTAAAGATCATAGTAATGGCAATGGTGCTCTCGCGCCTTGATTATGGCAACATTATCTATAATGGCGCGCCGGCCTATGCTATTCACCGCCTGCAACTAGTGCAGAACCAGGCTGCCCGCCTGATCCATGGCCTGCCTAAATTCCATCGTGCCCCTCCTCTATTGCAGGCACTACACTGGCTGCCGGTGAAAGAGCGAGCCTTGTTCAAGCTTGGTTGCCTTACTTTCCAGGCCAAAATGGGCACCGCGCCGGAGTTTATTTGCTCTGCCATTAAGCCATACACACCGGGCAGAGAGCTTCGCTCCACCCAAATGGCACTTCTGACCACCCCTCGATTTAAAAAGAAGAAGGCTGGTGGAACAAAATATGCGGTTCTCGCTCCTGCGTTTTGGAACTCCCTCCCTGTGGCACTCCGCATCACATCCTCTTACACAGAGTTCCGAAAAAGCCTTAAAACCCTGCTCTTCTCCCGAGCCTTCGCTGTCTAACTTCCTCTGCTTCTGCTGTTACCTCGCAATCTGAAAAGCGCCATGAAACCGCGTGGTATATGCGCGCTATACAAATGTTTTTAAATTCAAATAAATTCAAAATTTGGATCGATTATATGGCTAATGAGGACAAAAAAAAAAAGAAGACTGTTAGCGCTCTAGTTGCTCTTTAGAACACTCTGGGATATTCTGTCATTGGGCTATAGTTGGGCTACATCTGGCTGATATTTGGGCTACATTTGTTTTTTTGTCTCTGGTGGCCATCTTTGGGCTACATTGGGCTACATTTGGGCTCTAACATATATATAGCCCAATGTAGCCCAATATATATTTTTTCAAAGTTAATTTTCCTAAAAACAACTGGAGCATATATCTTGAGACATAGCAAAGGCACATCAGGGTACCAGTCCCTACAATTTTGCCAAGTTTGGTGGAAATCCGTTCAGCCGTTCGGGCTAAAAGTGAGTCCAACCGCCCTATGGAAATTAACGTGGGGAAAACACGTTTTGGGACCTCCCTTTTATCTCGGCCCCCGCTTGACGAATCCCCCCCCCACATTTTCAGGGAAGGAGCGGGCCATCTTCTTTGAGAAATTCGCGAAGATTCGTCCACCGGCGCAAAAGTTATTCCCAATAGAATGTTGCGGATTTCCTATGGAAAGTAGATCCTAACTAGAACTACCTACTAGGTAATATATATATATATATATATATATATTCTCGCTCCGTTGCACCAAAATCCGGGTCACTCGCAGGCGGGTGCCTCTCGTGGCGGCGCCCCACGTGTATATCACAGCTCAAGTTTCTTTCAAGTCCAAAGAAAGAAATTACGGCACTCACAGGGAAAGTGTTCAGTAAGTTTTTACTCGCTCAGCAGACAAACGCGTTTCGGTATTCGGAGACACTGACGAAGGAATACCGAAACGCGTTTGTCTGCTGAGCGAGTAAAAACTTACTGAACACTTTCCCTGTGAGTGCCGTAATTTCTTTCTTTGGACTTGAAAGAAACTTGAGCTGTGATATATATATATATATATATATATATATATATTCACTGAAAAAAACCATAGGTTTGAAACCATATATAGTTAGCTGGATAATTTAATCAAACAAAACCATTGAAATTCCCATATATAGTTAGTTGCACTAACTATATATTTCGCGCAATCCACTGCTGATGATGTCACATATTACATCATTGTTGACATGGTCAGTGACATCACTGATGACATCACTGATGACATCTCAAATGACATCACTGATGACATCACTGATAACATCATCGAGTCATTGTATGTTTCTGTAAAGTTTAAATATGTTTTACAGATTGAAGAATGAGTGAATGTATAACTGTCTGGATGAAGGATTTAGTAGGTGCATGACTGACTGTATGAGTGAGTGATTTAATGTGTCTCACTGAATGCATGGGTTAGTGAATAAACTGTCTCAATTTGTGCATCAGTATGTCTGTTGTTGTGTAAACTGCTGCATGTGTTGATCAGTAGCTATATGAGTGACTATATGGGTTATTGATTGGTTGCCCAAGTAATTGTATGGGAGACTGAGTGTGTGTGTGGGTGGCTGGGAGGTGTGTGACTCTGTGCATAGATGTGTGAGCAGTTGATTCACTAGATATATGGGTTCAAGAGTGGATGTGGAAACAGCTGTATTGGGGAATGACTGTGTGCATGAGTATATTGATGAGTGAATGGATATCTCAATGCTACATGTCAAAGTAAGTACATAAGTAAAACACAGTATATGTGAGAGTAGGCATATATAAATAACTGTGCATGAGAGCCAGTGAATGTGTGAGTGGCTGTATGGATCATTTTGAACTTGTATCAGGGATTGTATAAGAGAGTAAGTATGTGTTAGTATATGTTTGAATAAGTAAGGTGTGTATAACTGTATAGTTGAGGAAATGGAGGTGTGATTGATTCTTTGCATGACTGACTACGTGTGTGAGTAACTCCATGGATGAGTGATAGTGTGTGAGTGTCTGTATACACTGAGTGTATCTAAGGTTATATTAGAGTCTGAAAAGGTTCATCGTATTATCACATGAATGATGTCATCAGTGATGTGATCAGTGATGTCATTTGAGATGTCATCAGTGATGTCACCAGTGATGTCATTTGAGATGTCATCAGTGATGTCATCAGTGATGTCACTGACCATGTCATCAATGATGTAATATGTGACATCATCAGCAGTGGATTGCAGGTGGGCAAAATATATAGTTAGTGCAACTAACTATATATGGGAATTTCAATGGTTTTGTTTGATTAAATTATCCAGCTAACTATATATGGTTTCAAACCTATGGTTTTTTCAGTGAATTTTCAAGGTTTTGTAAATGCAAATTCCTAACTATATATGATGTCAAACCTATGTTTTTTTCAGTGAATTTCAATGGTTTTTTAATCGCAAATATCTATAGCTGTAAAATATATTCTTCTTTATTATGAATACTATATTTTCTATACATATTTCAATGGTTTTGTGTGAGTAAAATATCAACTTTAAAGGTTTTATAAATGCTAATTCCTAACTATATATGGTCTAAAACCTATGGTTTTTTCATTGAATATATATATATATATATATAGCAATCCGCATTGAAGAATAAGTGGATGTATAAGTGTCTGGATTGAGGATTTAGTAGCAGTGTGATTGACTGTTTACTTGACTAATTTGTAGTGTGTCACTAAATATATTGGATAGTGACTAAACTGTGTGAATACAATTTTTTCTATGTATTTAATTTTTTTTTGGATGTATTGAAGTTTTTTTAAAATTTTTTTGCTTCGGTACGTTTCCGGTGCGCGCCCCGTTAGCGAAACTTTGTATCGCGCCCCGGTTCGCGCCCCGGGAAACGTTCCTTTAGCGCAACTGATGCGATCGAAAACAACATTGTGATGCGTCGCGTAAGTGTGACCTATCGCGTAGCCGCGTGATGCGTCTTATGACGCGCTGCGTTAGCGCACCCGGAAGCACTCCGGAGCGCTACAGAGCGCGACGCGCAGCGCCCCAGAAGCGCTACGGGGCGCGGCCCGGGGCGGGTAACGTAAGCGTAACAGGTCATGTGACCTGAAAATTACACTTTTTATTGGTTCTGAACCTTTTTTTTTTCAAAATGATGAAAGCCCCCACCTTTTTACCTCATTCTTACTTTCTACTTCCAGGGAGCAAGACCTGTTTTTTAGAATGGCTTCTATTTTAGCTGCAGCTGGTGCTTCTCAGCAACCACCACCACCCCCACCACCAAAAGGACCACCTCCAACACTGGACTTTGGTGTAGAGGAAGATAATGAGGATGAAGAGGAGGAGGAGGAGGAAGATCAAGTAAAGCAGTTCCTGACAGAAACACCATTGCACAGCCATTCCCAAGCACAAGTAAGGGATCTTGCTGCCAACCCCCCAAATGTCATCCCCAGCACCTCCAGTGGACAAAGCTCATTCGCCGGACCAGAAGGCCAAGAAATGGTCTACAATTTTCAAACTACTTTTGAAAACTACAAAATAGTTTGTATATATTGTGGAGGAACTATCAGTTTTGGAGAAAAGAGTATTACTTTGATGAACCGAGCTGGAGAAAATCATAAATGCAACAAGAAGACAAAACAATGATTCCTTTTTATTTTTTTTGCTCCTGTTGAGACATGTTCTAACCCTGCTTTTTTGGTATTTCCCCTACAAAAACACTAAAAAAACACAAAATAGTTTTCAAAAATCCTAAAAAATCAAAAAATTGTTCTGAAAATTAATAAAAAAATAAAAAACAAGAAAAAGAATAAAAAACAGTTCTTTTCAGAACTACCTTCCATTTATATCAAAATTGCTAAAATTTTTACACCCTGTCTTTCTTTTTTTCTCTTTGTTGCGCTTCCCGGAGCGCTGCCCGGTTCGCGTACCGGGCGCTCCCCCCGCGAAATGTTTTAATTTTTTTTTTTTTTGGCCTATATGAGCGTCCTAAGCCCCCCTCAGAAAACCTAGAGGGTCAGGAAGTGACTACCATGCCCCCTTCTACACATTCCCAACGTTGTTTGTCCTCCATCTAGTGTCTCAATTCTACCGAAACACAAACTGGAGGACTCCCGTAATGCTACCGGTACGCTTACCGGGGCACGCACCGGTAAGCGCTCGATAAAAAAAGGTGGGAAAGTAATTTACAGAAAAACCACTGGAGACACTTTCATCAAATATAGAATAGGCCCTACTACATAGCAGTCCCTACCATTTACCCAAATTTGGTGGTATTCCATTGAGCCATTTGGGCTGTAGCCCTGTCTAAATATCCTGAGGTAAATTACATGACAAAACACATATGAAACTGTTTGAATTTTTAACCAATTAAAATGTTACTTACATTTTGTACTTTTATGTGCTGACATTTGATTGGTTAAGTACATGAATATATATAAAAAATGAGAGGGAAACACAGCCATTTTGACTAACACTACCTAAGGTACATTTGCAAAAGAATTTGACAGAAAACCTCAACTACTTTGAAGAAGGTAAGTTGTTAATTTGAAAGGAGAACTATGTTATGCACTTTAAGTTAATTTTGTAAAACGTTTTCAGATAGTTATATACTGTCCCTCTATAAGAGTTAGACATTGAGAAAGGCTTAATTATTTAAATTATTGATTGAGTTGGGCTTCTGTGGTATAATTATGAATTTACTTAGGCTTCATCACAGGCACTTTTTAATAGTTCGACTTCCTGCCTGAAACCATACAGTGCCCAAAGATAACTTCACTGTTAAAAACTCACAAGTACCTGTGTGAACTTAAACCCAACAGTGCCCTATCTCTACTGATATATTTATTTTTTATGCAATTTACAGCAAGAAAATGGAAGCACAACAAAATGAAAATAATATTTCATTTCAAATTAATATGGAAAACAATCCTAAGGAAGACAAAGAAGAAATAGACTTTTTGGATGACACTGTAGACCAAGACTTAATTAAATGTGTTGAAGAATGTGAATCATGGAATGAAAAGGAGGACATACCAGATGAATTAATGTTGCAAATTCTTTTAGATTTTGAAAAATCAGAACAATAAATTTAAATTTTATAAGTTAAAATTGTTTGAGACATTATTCTTTTTTATTTTTAAATTAGGAAATAGTACCCAAAAGAGATATAATATAAAGTGAGACTTAAAATACACTGTGCAACTTTTTTGTGTTACATAGTAAGTTTACTCATAGTTACTTCCTTTCTCCAACTATATTTTCTCCAATGTGTATTTAACATCTCTTTTTCATCTCCTGCCTCCATATTGTTTCTGCTTTCCTGACAGACTATGGTATGAATTCAATATACCACAATAACTTCTGTAACAACATGCAAGATATCTACAAAGGAGACGGTGTATATCATATTTTAGACTCTGCATTGGTACCTACATGTTGCTACTTAAATTAAAAAAAACAAAAAAAAACAACAAAAAGAACATTCAATAAACATACAATATTTAAAAAGTCTATCATTCTTTTTTCTCCATAGTACGCTCCCAGGACCGCTTCCCGGTGCGCGTACCGGGCGCTCCCCCGAAAAAAAACCTAATTTTTTTTTTTTTTTTTGCCCCGCGGGGCGCTTTTAAAGCCCCCACATCAAACCTAGGGGGTCAGGGAGGATCTACTCTGCCCTCTTATGGTCATTTCCCCCTTTGTTTTGGCCACCTCTTGTGTCTCGATCCTACCGAGACACAAAATGGCGGCCGCTCCGGACTGTTTAGAATGTTTACAGACACCCGAGAGCCAATCAGCTTTCCGCGCGCAAGTCGCGTGGCGCGCCTGGAACGCGCCCCGGTGCGCGTACCGGGGCGCTGCTATAGATATATATATTTTTTTTAACCTAAAATACTCAAAATCCACTGGAGCACATATCTTGAGACCTAGCAAAGGCACATCGGGCTACCAGTCCCTACAATTTTGCCAAGTTTCATAGAAATCCATTCAGCCGTTCGAGCTAAAAGTGAGTCCAACCGCCCTATGGAAAACTCAATGCTAAAAACACGTTTTGGGACCCCCCTTTTTTCTCGGCCCCCACTTCACGAAACCCCCCCAAACTTTCAGGGGATGCTCCGAAACAAAATGTGCCATTTTCCTGAACATTTCAGCCAATTCCGTCCTTCCACGCCAAAGTTATTCAACATAGAATTTTCAGAAATCCCTAGTCAAAAAAATCCTAACTATATATACCTACTGGCGACCGCCAGTAGGTAATATATATATATATATATATATATACATACCAGCATGTGACCTTCCTTTCTCCCACAGTCACGAAACGAGGCGCACACTAGCAAAGTAAGTTTGAAAATGTAAGTCACACGTATGTTAATGGACAGACGCGTTTCGGCTGCACGCCTTCCTCAATGTCACATTACAATCCCAAACAATTTCATTTTTAAAACATAGGTTACATCCTAGAAAACGAGAGAGGACTTTGCAGTTCATCAGTCATTAACATAAAGAAGGGCCAACTCTGGTTAATCTTTCAATTCCTTTGGCGTCCATGATGGAATGCCTCAATTCATTCATACTCATGGACTTAAACACAGTGCAAATAAAGATAATATATAAATAATTCATCATTATACTGTGCAAAATTAAAGAAATAATTTCTCTTAAAGCACAACATGCAGATGAAACTTACTCCGCTACGGCAAGCAAGGAAGAGTTAAAAGACCGGGGTGGTCGTGAAATCGTGCAATGTCACCTGGGACATCGAATGCAGTTGTGACAGAGTGACATTGAGATAATTTGCCACAATCTACATTGAAGAGTAAATTGAAGGTTTTCACCAACAAGAGGCACTGTGGAGCTTGTAGTCCGAATATGGAGTTACTTTGAACTAAACCAGTAGTTAAGGTGAACCAAAGATAGAAACTATCTGTACTAAACAGTAGATATATATGAAAAAAACGAAACGAGTACTTACACCTTAACAATAGAACATACTGGGAAAACACGAAAAAAAATAAAAGACTGCCTCTTTAAGTGAATGGACATGAGTCCTTCTTCAATGTTTAAGTTACGTTTCAAATACCTAACGATCCCACCCCTACAACTGTGCATATGATTAAGAGTTGACTAACCTCGAAACGCGTCATGCAGCCCTGCTTGAATAACATTGTCTTGCCTGGAAATAAAGATTTTGAAACATGTTGGTGTGGCCGGTTTTCACACTGTTGAAGGTTGCGCGAATTCTTTGGTGATACATATATATATATATATATATATATATATATATATATATATATATATATATATATATATATATATATATATATATATATATATATATATATATATATATATATATTACCTACTGGCGGTCGCCAGTAGGTAGTTATAGTTAGGATTTTTTTCAATGTTAAATCTCAAAATTCTATTTGGAATAACTTTGACACCGGTTGACGAATCTGCCTGAAAATTTCCTGAAAATGGCCTCGTCGAGCTCCGGTCCTTCCTTGAAAGTTTGGGGGGGATTCGTCAAGCGGGGGCCGAGATAAAAGGGGGGTCCCAAAACGCATTTTCCCCATGTTAATTTCCATAGGGCGGTCGATTTCACTTTTAGCCCGAACGGCTGAATGGATTTGCACGAAACTTGGCAAAATTGTAGGGACTGGTAGCCCGATGTGCCTTTGCTATGTCTCAAGATATGTGCTCCAGTGGATTTTGAGTAATTTAGGTTCAGAAAAATATATATATCTATAGGCGCTCTCCGGTGCGCGCACCGGAGTGCGCTCCAGGCGCGACACGCGACTTGCGCGCAGAAAGCTGATTGGCTCTTGGGTGTCTGTAAACATTCTAAACAGTCCGGAGCGGCCGCCATCTTGTGTCTCGGTAGGATCTCAAATTGTGGACAAAATTGGTTGGACCAGTTCCATTTCTGTCTTTGGCATATATTGGAATATACCAAGGCAGTGTGGGAAAAAAGTATCATCAATTGATGAAAGATGTCCTTTAAAAGCATTTCCAGACCTACCCCAGTCAATGTGCCTAGATCGTTTCCACCACAGTGCACAATTATAAGGTCAGGTTCTGGCAGATGCAAAAAGGTTTTCACCAATGGTATCAATTGGTGACATTTTAATCCTCTGTGGCCAATCCACTTGATTTCCACATTTGATAAATCAAGGTTATGAAAATTTCTGCTAGCTGCATACCTTTGAGCCCAGTGGATGTAGCTATGTCCAATAATCCAAACAGAGTACATGATGTGAGAAGGTTCTGGTCCAGTCAGATGAAGTGTGGGAATGAAATGGCAGTTGGAACAGTAGGAGTTTACAAACAAATAATTGTGGAGTTTCTCTGCTCTTGAATCACAAGCAATGATTGGTGGATTCAGATAGTTGAAATCTGAAAGTTAGGGTGCATGGTTATGTTGTGTGAAAGAAGCAATTTGAATGGTTTAAAAAAAGTCACCAAAAGCAAAAATACCCTGTATAGGCTGCTGAATTGAGAGGTCAAACATCCTTGCTGAGTTAATTTGCAACATTGTAAGATAAACTTTTGAACCTTAGAGTTCAGTTAGGAGGGAGTTGCTATGGTAACAGATAGAAAGGTCTGAGAGGGGGATGGGTGTTGGTTTGAAAATAGTGAGGGAAGACTTTTGATTGGTTGAATTAAGGCATATGTGTACAAAGATAGAGATTTTCTATGCCAGTCTTGGTTTCAGTGTATTGAGAGCACACCTTTTGCTCTGCTAAAGAAAAATTGGTGTGTGTGTCTGACACTGTTCTCAATCTCCAAAAGCATTTGTAAAGGTAAGTAATGATTCATTTAATTTAGATAGAGACTTATTTGCTCTATGGAGAATATTTGGAAGCAGATAGTTATGTTTTAGAAGTGAAATTGTATGTTAGTATATAAGTCCTGCGCAGTGTTTCTTACATGTTATTCAAAAATCGATGTTGGGTGCAAATGAATGGTATTTTTATTTGGCCTTTTTTTATGATTGCCATGTGCAGTTGATGCATCACTTTAAACATGGGTAATAAGTGATGGAGTGGTGGCGCAAGGCTTTCATAAATAAGGCTCTGACTTTGTTTTATGATATTGAGTGGTTGTACATAGGTTCTGCGCAGTGTTTCTTACATGTTATTCAAAAATCGATTTTTGGGTGCAATTGATTGGTATTTGCATTTGGCCCTTATTTATGAATGCCATGTGCAGCTGATGCATCACTTTAAACATGGGTAATAAGTGATGCACTGGTGGCGCAAGGCCTTTATAAATGAGGCCCTGACTTTGTTTGATGATATTGAGTGGTTGTACATAGATTCTGCGCAGTGTTTCTTACATGTTATTCAAAAATCGATTTTTGGGTGTAATTGATTGGTATTTGCATTTGGCCCTTAGTTATGAATGCCATGTGCAGCTGATGCATCACTTTAAACATGGGTAATAAGTGATGCACTGGTGGCGCAAGGCCTTTATAAATGAGACCCTGACTTTGTTTGATGATATTGAGTGGTTGTACTTAGGTTCTGTGCAGTGTTTCTTACATGTTATTCAAAAATCGATTTTTGGATGCAATTGATTGGTATATGTATTTGGCCCTTATTTATTTTTGCCATGTGTAGCTGATGCATGACTTTAAACATGGGTAATAAGTGACGCACTGGTGGTGCAAGGCTTTCATAAATAAGGCCCTGACTTTGTTTGATGATATTGATTGGTTGTACATAGGTTCTGCGCAGTGTTTCTTACATGTTATTCAAAAATCGATTTTTGGGTGTAATTGATTGGTATTTGCATTTGGCCCTTAGTTATGAATGCCATGTGCAGTTGATGCATCACTTTAAACATGGGTAATAAGTGATGCACTGGTGGCGCAAGGCCTTTATAAATGAGACCCTGACTTTGTTTGATGATATTGAGTGGTTGTACATAGGTTCTGCGCAGTGTTTCTTACATGTTATTGAAAAATCGATTTTTGGGTGCAATTGATTGGTATATGTATTTGGCCCTTATTTATGAATGCCATGTGCAGCTGATGCATGACTTTAAACATGGGTAATAAGTGACGCACTGGTGGCGCAAGGCTTTCATAAATAAGGCCCTGACTTTGTTTGATGATATTGAGTGGTTGTACTTAGGTTCTGCGCAGTGTTTCTTACATGTTATTCAAAAATCGATTTTTGGGTGCAATTGATTGGTATTTGCATTTGGCCCTTATTTATGAATGCCATGTGCAGCTGATGCATCACTTTAAACATGGGTAATAAGTGATGCACTGGTGGCGCAAGGCCTTTATAAATCAGACCCTGACTTTGTTTGATGATATTGAGTGGTTGTACTTAGGTTCTGCGCAGTGTTTCTTACATGTTATTCAAAAATCGATTTTTGGGTGCAATTGATTGGTATTTGCATTTGGCCCTTATTTATGAATGCCATGTGCAGCTGATGTATCACTTTAAACATGGGTAATAAGTGATGCACTGGTGGCGCAAGGCCTTTATAAATTAGACCCTGACTTTGTTTGATGATATTGAGTGGTTGTACTTAGGTTCTGCGCAGTGTTTCTTACATGTTATTCAAAAATCGATTTTTGGGTGCAATTGATTGGTATATGTATTTGGCCCTTATTTATGATTGCCATGTGCAGCTGATGCATGACTTTAAACATGGGTAATATGGCTGAGATACCCGCCACCCCCTCTCAACACAATCCCCAAAGGAGGGAAACCGGAAACAGTTCTTGAAGTTTTTGGAAGTGGGAGGGAGTGACCCTCCCGGCCGTATTTATTAAAACAAAAAATTAAAACATTAAACATTTTCATATTAATGTACAATTTCATTACCACATTGCGATGTTTGGCTAACCTTAACAGATTCTCTAATACAGAGGTTCTCCTAGCCGAACTAACATCCTACAAAACATTTTCTTGAAATATTGAAATTGTACATCCTAACGTTTAAGGGCCAACGGCAAGGTCGTAACCGGTGTCAAGATCCCTAACCAGACATACCCCCCCCACTTGGGAGGGGCGACAGCACTGAGGCGTACTCAAGTGCAACTACTACCAATTTCCCTTGACTTGACGGGGGCACCTATCAACTCGACGCCAGTTAAAGGTCGTTCGAAGACTCGTGTGAGGTATCTAGAAGGTATCGTAGACCTCCCCCCAACCCCACACAACTTACCGCATCTGCCGTCGCAGATGTCACTGGCCCCGGGAAATTCCCCAGGAGGGGGCTGTAACCCCTCCTACACAGGAAGGGGCCTTGACCGCCTTTCCTCTTCTTTCGGCGACCCATCCTTAGAAGGGACCGCCTCCCCGTTGAGGGGCCAAAGGCCACCTCCCCCGAGCGCTCCCATCCGTGTTGGGTGACGCCCACTCATAGGGATCTTCCAATTAGTGCTCACCGATCATGACCTTACCGCCACAGGCCGGATAGTTGACCGGCTATCCGGACCCCCCACAAAACTCCTACCTAAAGGTCATGTTTCAACGATTTTAACCATGCTAAGAAGTCTCCTAAGAGTAACTCATTCCCCACCCAAGACAAATGCACACCATCCCCTGAATACATACTGTCATCATTAATACAGCTATGAGAAATAGAATGCAATGTCCTGGAACGGAACAACCTACTCACTTTGTTGTTAAGCTTTCTAACAGAATGGTTCAAAGCAGGAATAGAGATAGCCCCCCGCCACACCTTTCGTGGAATCAAATGGGACCATGCAATCGTGCACCCCGGAACTCTCCTCGCCAACCAACTTACAGTGGAAAGCATTGCCTCCAGGAGTAGTCGTCTACCGGTGGTGACCAAATCATTGCCCCCAACATGTACTATAACTATAGACGGCGGTGACCTTGTCCGCCCTAACAAACCCTCGAAAAATGTTTGGAACTGGTCAATACAGAGACCGCCCCTTCCGTAGAAGGACATCCTGTACCCGTATTCCCCAGCTACGTGAATCATGTCACCTGCTTTGAATACGTCTGCGGCACGCCTCACGTATGAGTGGCCCACGACCCACACCTCCTTTTTCACAGCCGGTGATGTCTGACCGCTGGCCCGGTGTAGGGTCGACTGCATAGTCCGCCCCGCCTCGTAGGCTTGCGTAACTGAAAACCAAACAAAAACAAGAAGCGTGAGTACATTATTACAGCTTCACAACATGTGCAACCGCACGTATCTTTTATAACAATTGGAGGACCAACGCCCCACTCGTTTCACTTGCTCAATATTAAGACCCCTGGCTGTAGCTTCCGTAGCAGCCCCTATCCGAAAGGAATGGGTCCCGAATTCGCCCGGGTTCAAGCCCGCAGCGGCAATTGACATCGCAAGCACCCGCTGAAACTGAAATTTCGTCAGTGGGGTGGCGTCAGCGTGTCTCAACAAAGTCCCCCCCCATGATGCCACCCTTCGTGCTAGGTAATCCTCTAAACACTTTACCGGACACATGGAGGACCCAGGAATCCTGCGTATGATGACGCAGTCACCCATCCCATCTTGATCAGTCTTGGACTTTACAAAGGAAACAGTCATTGTTTCTCCCCTGATCTGAACGTGTTCTTGGCACAAACCCCCTGCCACATCCAGTTTGTTCCTTGCAACTAGTTCGCTTACCCGCATTGCCCCGTGAAATGCTAGCGTAAAAGCGGCTCGGAACAGCACCGCCTCAAACTGAGATGAACATGTGGCCGGGAGTGTGGCCAACAACTGGGACAATCTATCTAAACCTATCGGGCGCCTTTCATCTACTCTGCGACCCTCAAGGCGTTGCCACCCACGCAGCGCTTTCTGCACAACGAAAGACGCTGTCGGGTCCTGGATAGCGTGTGCTCTGGCAACAAAGGAAATGGCAGCACGATGCCTCTGGGCCGTAGCCACCGATTTCCCAGCCCTACGTAAGGACATCAGAAAATTCACTACCCATTCCTCGTGACCCCAAAGCCGCTCTCTATCAGTCCCCAAAAAGGCTAAATAGGCCCGAAACGCCCCTTCGTATGCCTTCCTCGTCCTTGGTGCTAGACTCTCTCCCACGAGGTGACGAAGTTCGGGGCACCGAGAGACCAGAGAGCTTCGGGAAAGGGTGCCGGCTCTGGGTCCGCTGAGGGGAGGAAACCCGAGAAAGCCTGCATTTGAAAACGAGACAGTGCGTCAGCCGCCTGATTCATCACCCCTGGAACATGCTTTGCTCTGAATAGCACGTTCAATTGCATACACAGTAAAACAATTTCCTTAAGCAGTCTTAAAATCAGTTTACAACGTGCTGCCTGACTATTGATACACTCGACCACGGTCATATTGTCAGACCAAAATATGACAGAGTGATCTTTGAACCCATCGGGCCATGTTCTCAAGGCCACCAAGATGGGAAACAGTTCCAGGAAAGCAATATTACTCGTCAGACCATTCTCATGCCACCATGGCGGCCATTTTTGTGCCGACCATTTCGTGCCGAAGATGGCGCCAAAACCTATGCTTCCTGCTGAATCTGTCCATAGCCCCAGCTCTTCAGAGGACACGGCTGGTTTATTCCAGACGATTCTACCATTGAAGTCCGCCAGAAATGCTAACCAAATACGCATGTCCTGGCGGACCTCGGCCGATAGTCTCGTGCGATGATGGCACTCTTTAAGGCCGACCATCGCTTGGGCAATTGAACGGGAAAAGGGGCGGGCCATTGGTATTACCCTCAGGGCAAAATTCAACTGTCCCACCAACTGCTGTAATTGTTGCAGCGTAACTTTCGATGCATTTATACACGCTTGCAGCGCAGCCCTGAACTTCAACACTTTCTCAGCTGGCAAACGGAAACAACCCTCACTGGAGTCCAACTCGATCCCCAGAAACTCGAGGCAAGTCGTAGGACCCACTGTTTTACCCGGCGCCAATGGCACACCAAACTGTTTCATTAACACACAAAATTCGGCCAAGGCCCGGCCACATTCAAGATCCCCGGCTGCCCCAAGAAACAGAAAATCATCAAGGTAGTGCATTACATATTGGAAACCTGTTTTCTTTGTGAAGACCCATTGTAGAAAACTACTGAATTTCTCGAAATAAGCACAGGATATAGAGCACCCCATTGGCATACACCTATCCATGTAATAACAACCCTGAAACATGAATCCTAGGAGACGCTGGTCGTCTGGGTGTACCGGGAGCAATCGGAACGCTGACTCGATATCTGACTTCGCCATCAGCGCCCCGGGCCCCAGGCGATTCAAAATGGCTACGGCCTCATCGAAGGATGCGTACCGCACCGAACACACTTCTGGATCGATTGCATCATTTACGGAAAGACCTCGTGGAGCTGATAAATTATGAATCAGTCGGAACTCACCGGGGTCTTTCTTGGGGACTACCCCTAAGGGAGAACAAACAAAATTCTGAACCGGAGGTATACTGAACGGGCCGGCGACCCGACCTCGTGCAACCTCTTTACGGATCTTATCCTGAACTACGGGCGTATGCTGCATGACGGATAGTTGATTTTTGCACTTCCCCACACCCTGAAAGTCCCCTACCGGGATGCGGAAACCATACGAAAAACCGTTCCGCAGCACCCCAGCAGAAGTACGATCCGGGTATTCACTGAGCCAGGGAATCATCGCCAGGGTATCAATCGGGGTAGGTAAAGGCGCCCCTCGGACTATATTAGACCTGTTTGGCACCTCCTCTCCCCCCATTATCACCCGTTCTGGCTCTGCACGAGGACTCAGGATGGGACGACCCGCAACCACTACATTCATGTTTGAATTTACACGATCCCTGGGGTCTAGTACATTTACCTCTGTTGAAATTAAAGCAGAAACCCCTTTTTCCAGTATTGCCGGCAGGTTTCGAGTAATCGTCGGCACCCGTACCTGATCGAAAGGGCGTCCCCGCATATTGCCGGGAGGATTCGCCAACATTACTTCCCACCAACGGCATTTTCAACATTCCTGACTCCTTCATTTTATCCCAAGTCAAGGAATCATAACAATCCCAGGTTAAACTTTTATTATGCTCCTTTTCCTTTCTGAAAAGATTATCGTAACAGAACCAATGGTTACCCTGGTGCGATGTCGAGTACCCCATGATTCGTGATTGATAGATTGGAAACTCGGAAAGCAACTCAGGCCTACGTTCCCCCAAGATTGATGTAAAGATTCCCCAAGCATTGCCCCAATTGCCGATATTCTCATTCACTTTAAAGGCGGCCATTTTTGCGCGCCAAACACTCGGATGCATGAGATCCTTCTGACTCTTTACATGTTCTACCTCATAATGATCAACAAGCAATGAGAAAATGTTCACATACTCCCCCGCCCAAATCTTTTCCTTAATTGCCAAAGGAACATGTTGCCCCAACTTTTCTCTCCGAGAGGGTGTTGACTCATCCCTCGCAATCGGCAATGGCCGCTTACCTGCACCTGACGCTGCCTCTGTGGTCGCAATCGTCCCTGGTGTCTTGTCCACTACTGCAGCCGGCACGGACACCTTGGCTGCTTCCCGTTTCTCACGCAATTGCTTTATCAGCGCCTGCGCATCGACAGCCGTGGCGCCCTCGTTACCTTTACCCAACCACGCTGCCAATTGTGCTGCCAGCTCGGGCGGCATATCATCCTCGGACACGGGGTGACCACAACGGGAATCGGATTCCCCTCCTCCGGCACGGGAGTTGGTGCCTCGAGCGGGGCACTGGGACCCGGGATGTCTTCACCCGCTGCTCCCCTCCTGGGCCTCTTGTTTTTTCCTCCCGGGGCTGCTCCCGCCAAAGGACGTTTTGGTCCCCCTTCCTCGTTCTTATCCACCCGCTTCTTTAGCTCGGACATCTCCTTCATGAGAACACGCAGCATCTGGTCAGTAGTCATGCGTTTTCCCACCTTCTTCGGCATTCTCCAACAAAGTAACTGTAAAACAAACAAGAACGATTAAAACGCTCATAATTGGCTCTTCGTTCCGTCTCGAGCTCACGTGCAGCGAGGAGGTGCAGCTTCAGAGCACAGGAACAAGAGGATGTCTTCTGGTCTTGCGTCCCTTTTTATCCATCTTCAGGGCGGGCGTAAACCCGCCCCTGCCTGCCCCGAGGGCGTGGCCGGCCGCGTCAGTGTCTAGGCCAGCCCACTCTAGGGCGGGAAAAAGCGCGCCCCGGCTACGCCGCTTCGGGCATACCAGCCGAGACGCGCCTCCCGCCCAAAATGGCTTCCCGGGGGGATCGAGGCACTCTGCCATACGTTCGGGGGGACCGAGTGGTCGCCCCTTTCCATAAGTGACGCACTGGTGGCTCAAGGCTTTCATAAATAAGGCCCTGACTTTGTTTGATGATATTGAGTGGTTGTACATAGGTTCTGTGCAGTGTTTCTTACATGTTATTCAAAAATCGATTTTTGGGTGCAATTGATTGGTATTTGCATTTGGCCCTTATTTATGAATGCCATGTGCAGCTGATGCATCACTTTAAACATGGGTAATAAGTGATGCACTGGTGGCGCAAGGCCTTTATAAATGAGACCCTGACTTTGTTTGATGATATTGAGTGGTTGTACTTAGGTTCTGCGCAGTGTTTCTTACATGTTATTCAAAAATCGATTTTTGGATGCAATTGATTGGTATATGTATTTGGCCCTTATTTATGATTGCCATGTGCAGCTGATGCATGACTTTAAACATGGGTAATAAGTGACGCACTGGTGGCGCAAGGCTTTCATAAATAAGGCCCTGACTTTGTTTGATGATATTGAGTGGTTGTACTTAGGTTCTGCGCAGTGTTTCTTACATGTTATTCAAAAATCGATTTTTGGGTGCAATTGATTGGTATTTGCATTTGGCCCTTATTTATGAATGCCATGTGCAGCTGATGCATCACTTTAAACATGGGTAATAAGTGATGCACTGGTGGCGCAAGGCCTTTATAAATGAGGCCCTGACTTTGTTTGATGATATTGAGTGGTTGTACTTAGGTTCTGCGCAGTGTTTCTTACATGTTATTCAAAAATCGATTTTTGGGTGCAATTGATTGGTATTTGCATTTGGCCCTTATTTATGATTGCCATGTGCAGCTGATGCATGACTTTAAACATGGGTAATAAGTGACGCACTGGTGGCGCAAGGCCTTTATAAATCAGACCCTGACTTTGTTTGATGATATTGAGTGGTTGTACTTAGGTTCTACGCAGTGTTTCTTACATGTTATTCAAAAATCGATTTGTGGGTGCAAATGATTGGTATTTGCATTTGGCCCTTATTTATGATTGCCATGTGCAGCTGGTGCATTACTTTAAACATGGGTAAAAAGTGACGCACTGGTGGCGCAAGGCCTTTATAAATAAAGCCATGAGTTGCTATTGTATAAACTTAAATATGTTGCAATTTATTGTATATATTGTTTGCTTTTTAACATTACTTTGTTGTTTGCTAATAGTGGTCTTTCATGTGTTTTTTTAACAGAACAACAGATTCAAATCAACTTCTGAAAAGGAAGCAAAAATGCCTTCAAAGCAAAGAAATATCAAAAATAACATACGGAAAAGGAGAACATCAACAACAGAGTTTATGGAATCCTCTTCAACAAGTACTTCAAAAAACACCAGAAAAGCTTCTGGTAAGCCAATTAAGTCTTTTCTTCGCAACATATGTCGTAGAAAAAAAAATGATATTGCTAATGTGAATATACAGAAAAAGTCAACAAATCTAAAAAGGAAAGAGAAGCCCACAAAAAATGTTTCCATTGGAGCAGGAGAGAAGAGAATGGATAGCAATAGAAGGGTAAATGTTTTTAGGGACATTCGTAGGCGAATGTTTCGCAATAGGGTAGTTTTAAATTTGCTAAAAAATGATAAGAAAAGTAAACTAAAAGCTGCTTTTTACAAGAAAAAGAAAAGTGTAGAAAAGATTGTTGATCAGGCTTTTGAAGTTAAGAAAAAATTATTTATTTTAATAATCAATAGAATTAGGATACTTAATAAGGCAATTGATGTTTTCAAATTGAACAGTAGATGGAAAAGAATTATTAATCGGAGTAATTTTTGTGAAGTATTTTCTGGTGAATGGATGCATAGTTCAAGTTCTGAGCCTTTTTTCAATGAGGAGAGTTACTTTCAGGAAAATGATTTGGTGCATGCAGTTGACACCAGTGGTCGTGCATATGAGGTGAAAGATAGTTGTGTGATGGAAAAAGAGAAACTTGTATCTAGAGATGCAGAAGAGGTGTTAGCTGATGAAGTTTTAGGGAGACGTACTAAGGGTCCAGTGTACACATGGAAATGCAGTAGTATTTGTAGTGTGCGACAGGAATCAATCGATTTGCTTCGAAATTTCTTACGTACATATAGTAAAAAAAGTCTCAAACAAAAAATGAAGATCCTGCAAGAGTTAGATCCTTGCAGAGTGAAAGAAAGCACAGGTTTGCAAGGGCATTCACTAGCTTGTCTTTCTAGAAAAGTTTGTCGGAGTGTTTTTCATCATTTTAGGATGTTAGCAGTGCATCATAATAACGTAAGGAAATTAGTGAGGAAGTTGTATTATGCAAAAAGTCCTGCACTTAAGCTTAAACAGTTAAATAGTGCTCTTTTGCATGGATCTGAAGTGGATGTGAAGACTATTTGTGAAGAAATTGAGTTTTGTTATTTTGGGAACAAAGAGGACAGTGTAGAAATAGATATAGTAATGGATGGTAATGCAGAAGATAATGGACGAAATTTCAAGTATTGAAAAGTTTGATGAGGAAATTATCAAGTTTAAGGTGAAATCAAGTGAGAGGCCTAATTTAACTTGTGTGTGTTGTCGACGGACTCATTATAAAATTCAGACCAGGTTAGTTGATTTATATGCAAAAAGTGAACTGGAAAATAATAGTCAATGGGAGGATTTTGTAAGTTATTTGTTGGTGGAGAATTCTTTTGATTTGAGTTTGGATCAGCGTATTTGTAATTATTGTTTGAAAAAATTAAATGAAAATAGAATGCCTGCTAGAGCAGTTTATAATAATCTTCAGTTGATAGATATTCCTTCTGAATTGATGGATCTAAATACTTATGAATCTATTTTGATTCAATGTGTCCATCCTTTTCAGGCTATTGTACGCATGGAGCCTAAGACAGGGAAATTGCCTCCATCAGATTTACTGAGAGGATTAAAGGGAAGAGTTGTTTATTTGCCTCTAGATGTAAAGAAAAATATTAATACAATTGGTGTAGAAAGAGTAGAAGAAGATCCTTTAGTTATTCTAGTTAATGGGGTTCCAACAAAGAGTAAGAAAATTTGGCAAGATTTAGTGGATGTTAAAAAAGTCAAGAAGGCAACGTTGTATTTGGTCAAAAACAATGAGTACTACAAAGATGTAAGTGTTGGAGCAGAGGAAACAGCTATAGAAGAAGATAGTGATTCTTCAGTTGGTCAAATTGAAAAAGTTGATGTGTCTAGAACTGAAGAAATATATGAACATTATACTGTTCATCCTTTGCATTCCAAAGAAGTAATGGGAAATGCAATTGACTTGTTTCAAATGAAAGCAGCAAAAGGAAGTCCCATTAGTGTATGGGAAGAAAGTTTGGAAGCTCGTTGTTTTCCACAATTATTTCCAACAGGTTGTGGTGGACGATATGATGATCGACCAGTTCAAATTCCTGCAGCTGAATACCGGACTCTAAGATTATATGCAGAAGATCCAAGGTTTCGTCAATGCATTCCATATTTATTTCATCTACTATTTGAAAGTGATTTGTCTGAGCTTTCTTATGCAGTTAATCATATATTAAAAAGTGGACCTCATTTGCAGAATGTTTGTGCAAGGGACTTTATGGAGAAAGTTAATCTGCAAGACAGTATTTTGGAATCTCAGCTAATCAATCTCATGGCATGTCAACGTGGAACCAACGAGTATTGGTTTCGTCGTCATGGAGAATTGAAATGTATGCTAAGAAACTTAGGAACTCCTACATGGTTCCTCACTCTTAGCTGTGCTGAGTATGCATGGGACGATTTACTTCAATTTCTACGAGAGGCAAATGAAAACATACCAAATATAGAATTGAAAACACCAGGAGAACTGTGTTCTTTAGATCCAGTGAATGTTTGCAGATATTTTAATCATAGATTTGAAGCTATGATGTCTTTTATTACCAACAAAAAAAATCCTCCCCTTGGAGAGGTTTTGGATTTCTTTTGGAGGAAGGAATATCAAGCGAGAGGTGCTCCTCATATACATATGTTGTTGTGGATTAAAGATGCACCCAAATTTGGATCAGATTCAGATGAAACAGTGATGAGTTTCATTGAAGAGTATTCAACATGTGCTGTTCCAAAATCTACTGAAGAAAACAATTTAAGGCAACAAGTTTTACGTTTTCAATCTCATCGTTGTGGAAAGTACTGTCGTCGAAAATTTAAAAACAAGGAAAAGTACTACACGAAATGTCGTTTTGCATTTCCTCGACCAGTGATTTCTAAGGGAAGAGTAAATAATTTGATGTCATCTCTACGACATACTGTGACGAGGAAATCTCCCAAAAATACATATAATTTGAAAAGAAATGAAGAATCTAAGTACATCAACGATTACAACCCAGTGATTTTGTCCATGTGGAATGCTAACATGGATATTCAGTTCGTTGCTGACAACTCTATTGCTGTGGCTCGATATGTGACATCTTACATCACCAAAAAAGAAAAGACAGAATTGAAGGAAATGTGGGAGGATATTTCACATGAAAAGAGTCTAAGCAAGAAATTATACAGTTTCAGTCTGAAGATGTTGTCGCATCGAGAAATTGGAGCATATGAATGTTCTGATCGGTTATCATCAGCAAGTCTCTATGCCAAATCAAGAACAATCATTTGGGTGAGTCTTGGTCTTGCTGCAACACGAAACCGAGTTTTGAAATCTGTACAAGAAATTGAATATTTGGCGGAAAAAGAACCAAACAGTACAGATATTTTGAAGACAAATATGTTGGATACATACTATCCAAATAGAAGTACTCACCTTGAGAACACATGTTTGTATGAAGTTCTTCAAAACTACAGTTATAAGAGGAACATCACAGAAGATATCAATAATGGAAAATATGCACTCATTGGCTATGAAGGATGTCTAGTGAAGCAGAAAAAAGGCCATTTGATTAATCATCGAAAATTGAGTTGTGAAGTTCCAGACAAAAGAGAATTTTACTATTTAGCTCTTTTGCAACTCTTTAAGCCATGGCGTACAGAAGAGGAACTACTTGGAGATTTTCTCTGTTATGAAGACTCTTTTAATGCAACTAAGGATACCATAGAATGTCCTATTTTTCTAAATTATCTGCAAATGTTGAATGAAGAAATGGAGCAAGAAACTACAATTGCTGAAGAGATAGCTAGAAACAGTTCTCAAGATAGTCAGAGTTCTACTTCATTGAGCCAGGATCCACTAGGAGGACCAATTATCCAAAATGAAGCTGCCACTGCCATGGATGAGGTGGAAAGAGCTATGGAACAAGCTCAAGAGGATGGAGTTAACTTAGAAGATTTGGTAAAGCAACTAAACATTGAGCAGAAAAAGATATATGATGAAGTCACGGAGCAGATTGAACATGGATTCAGACATGAGAAAAAAGAGTGCTCATGTATATTATTTGACCCTGTCCGATTGTACGTAAGTGGAGAAGCGGGGACAGGAAAAAGTTTTCTAATTAAAGCCGTTGCAAGTTATCTGCAGAAAAGGACTGATTCACCACTGTCTTGTGTTGTAACTGCTCCAACTGGTCTGGCAGCACATAACATTAAAGGGATTACTCTACATCGTTTATTGATGCTGCCAGTTGAACATGATAATAAATTGCATTACAACAAGCTATCTGGAGATGCGTGTTCTGAAGTTTCAAGAGTCTTGAAGAAAATGAAACTTCTTATCATAGATGAAGTAAGCATGGTCTCAAATCTAATGCTTGCTTTTGTGCATTTGAGAATCACTTTAAACATGGGTAATAAGTGATGCACTGGTGGCGCAAGGCCTTTATAAATCAGACCCTGACTTTGTTTGATGATATTGAGTGGTTGTACTTAGGTTCTGCGCAGTGTTTCTTACATGTTATTCAAAAATCGATTTTTGGGTGCAATTGATTGGTATTTGCATTTGGCCCTTATTTATGAATGCCATGTGCAGCTGATGTATCACTTTAAACATGGGTAATAAGTGATGCACTGGTGGCGCAAGGCCTTTATAAATTAGACCCTGACTTTGTTTGATGATATTGAGTGGTTGTACTTAGGTTCTGCGCAGTGTTTCTTACATGTTATTCAAAAATCGATTTTTGGGTGCAATTGATTGGTATATGTATTTGGCCCTTATTTATGATTGCCATGTGCAGCTGATGCATGACTTTAAACATGGGTAATAAGTGACGCACTGGTGGCGCAAGGCTTTCATAAATAAGGCCCTGACTTTGTTTGATGATATTGAGTGGTTGTACATAGGTTCTGTGCAGTGTTTCTTACATGTTATTCAAAAATCGATTTTTGGGTGCAATTGATTGGTATTTGCATTTGGCCCTTATTTATGAATGCCATGTGCAGCTGATGCATCACTTTAAACATGGGTAATAAGTGATGCACTGGTGGCGCAAGGCCTTTATAAATGAGACCCTGACTTTGTTTGATGATATTGAGTGGTTGTACTTAGGTTCTGCGCAGTGTTTCTTACGTTATTCAAAAATCGATTTTTGGATGCAATTGATTGGTATATGTATTTGGCCCTTATTTATGATTGCCATGTGCAGCTGATGCATGACTTTAAACATGGGTAATAAGTGACGCACTGGTGGCGCAAGGCTTTCATAAATAAGGCCCTGACTTTGTTTGATGATATTGAGTGGTTGTACATAGGTTCTGCGCAGTATTTCTTACATGTTATTCAAAAATCGATTTTTGGGTGTAATTGATTGGTATTTGCATTTGGCCCTTAGTTATGAATGCCATGTGCAGCTGATGCATCACTTTAAACATGGGTAATAAGTGATGCACTGGTGGCGCAAGGCCTTTATAAATGAGACCCTGACTTTGTTTGATGATATTGAGTGGTTGTACATAGGTTCTGCGCAGTGTTTCTTACATGTTATTGAAAAATCGATTTTTGGGTGCAATTGATTGGTATATGTATTTGGCCCTTATTTATGATTGCCATGTGCAGCTGATGCATGACTTTAAACATGGGTAATAAGTGACGCACTGGTGGCGCAAGGCTTTCATAAATAAGGCCCTGACTTTGTTTGATGATATTGAGTGGTTGTACTTAGGTTCTGCGCAGTGTTTCTTACATGTTATTCAAAAATCGATTTTTGGGTGCAATTGATTGGTATTTGCATTTGGCCCTTATTTATGAATGCCATGTGCAGCTGATGCATCACTTTAAACATGGGTAATAAGTGATGCACTGGTGGCGCAAGGCCTTTATAAATCAGGCCTTGACTTTGTTTGATGATATTGAGTGGTTGCACATAGGTTCTGCGCAGTGTTTCTTACATGTTATTCAAAAAATCGATTTTTGGGTGCAATTGATTGGTATTTGCATTTGGCCCTTATTTATGAATGCCATGTGCAGCTGATGCATCACTTTAAACATGGGTAATAAGTGATGCACTGGTGGCGCAAGGCCTTTATAAATGAGGCCCTGACTTTGTTTGATGATATTGAGTGGTTGTACTTAGGTTCTGCGCAGTGTTTCTTACATGTTATTCAAAAATCGATTTTTGGGTGCAATTGATTGGTATTTGCATTTGGCCCTTATTTATGATTGCCATGTGCAGCTGATGCATGACTTTAAACATGGGTAATAAGTGACGCACTGGTGGCGCAAGGCCTTTATAAATCAGACCCTGACTTTGTTTGATGATATTGAGTGGTTGTACTTAGGTTCTACGCAGTGTTTCTTACATGTTATTCAAAAATCGATTTGTGGGTGCAAATGATTGGTATTTGCATTTGGCCCTTATTTATGATTGCCATGTGCAGCTGGTGCATTACTTTAAACATGGGTAAAAAGTGACGCACTGGTGGCGCAAGGCCTTTATAAATAAAGCCATGAGTTGCTATTGTATAAACTTAAATATGTTGCAATTTATTGTATATATTGTTTGCTTTTTAACATTACTTTGTTGTTTGCTAATAGTGGTCTTTCATGTGTTTTTTTAACAGAACAACAGATTCAAATCAACTTCTGAAAAGGAAGCAAAAATGCCTTCAAAGCAAAGAAATATCAAAAATAACATACGGAAAAGGAGAACATCAACAACAGAGTTTATGGAATCCTCTTCAACAAGTACTTCAAAAAACACCAGAAAAGCTTCTGGTAAGCCAATTAAGTCTTTTCTTCGCAACATATGTCGTAGAAAAAAAAATGATATTGCTAATGTGAATATACAGAAAAAGTCAACAAATCTAAAAAGGAAAGAGAAGCCCACAAAAAATGTTTCCATTGGAGCAGGAGAGAAGAGAATGGATAGCAATAGAAGGGTAAATGTTTTTAGGGACATTCGTAGGCGAATGTTTCGCAATAGGGTAGTTTTAAATTTGCTAAAAAATGATAAGAAAAGTAAACTAAAAGCTGCTTTTTACAAGAAAAAGAAAAGTGTAGAAAAGATTGTTGATCAGGCTTTTGAAGTTAAGAAAAAATTATTTATTTTAATAATCAATAGAATTAGGATACTTAATAAGGCAATTGATGTTTTCAAATTGAACAGTAGATGGAAAAGAATTATTAATCGGAGTAATTTTTGTGAAGTATTTTCTGGTGAATGGATGCATAGTTCAAGTTCTGAGCCTTTTTTCAATGAGGAGAGTTACTTTCAGGAAAATGATTTGGTGCATGCAGTTGACACCAGTGGTCGTGCATATGAGGTGAAAGATAGTTGTGTGATGGAAAAAGAGAAACTTGTATCTAGAGATGCAGAAGAGGTGTTAGCTGATGAAGTTTTAGGGAGACGTACTAAGGGTCCAGTGTACACATGGAAATGCAGTAGTATTTGTAGTGTGCGACAGGAATCAATCGATTTGCTTCGAAATTTCTTACGTACATATAGTAAAAAAAGTCTCAAACAAAAAATGAAGATCCTGCAAGAGTTAGATCCTTGCAGAGTGAAAGAAAGCACAGGTTTGCAAGGGCATTCACTAGCTTGTCTTTCTAGAAAAGTTTGTCGGAGTGTTTTTCATCATTTTAGGATGTTAGCAGTGCATCATAATAACGTAAGGAAATTAGTGAGGAAGTTGTATTATGCAAAAAGTCCTGCACTTAAGCTTAAACAGTTAAATAGTGCTCTTTTGCATGGATCTGAAGTGGATGTGAAGACTATTTGTGAAGAAATTGAGTTTTGTTATTTTGGGAACAAAGAGGACAGTGTAGAAATAGATATAGTAATGGATGGTAATGCAGAAGATAATGGACGAAATTTCAAGTATTGAAAAGTTTGATGAGGAAATTATCAAGTTTAAGGTGAAATCAAGTGAGAGGCCTAATTTAACTTGTGTGTGTTGTCGACGGACTCATTATAAAATTCAGACCAGGTTAGTTGATTTATATGCAAAAAGTGAACTGGAAAATAATAGTCAATGGGAGGATTTTGTAAGTTATTTGTTGGTGGAGAATTCTTTTGATTTGAGTTTGGATCAGCGTATTTGTAATTATTGTTTGAAAAAATTAAATGAAAATAGAATGCCTGCTAGAGCGGTTTATAATAATCTTCAGTTGATAGATATTCCTTCTGAATTGATGGATCTAAATACTTATGAATCTATTTTGATTCAATGTGTCCATCCTTTTCAGGCTATTGTACGCATGGAGCCTAAGACAGGGAAATTGCCTCCATCAGATTTACTGAGAGGATTAAAGGGAAGAGTTGTTTATTTGCCTCTAGATGTAAAGAAAAATATTAATACAATTGGTGTAGAAAGAGTAGAAGAAGATCCTTTAGTTATTCTAGTTAATGGGGTTCCAACAAAGAGTAAGAAAATTTGGCAAGATTTAGTGGATGTTAAAAAAGTCAAGAAGGCAACGTTGTATTTGGTCAAAAACAATGAGTACTACAAAGATGTAAGTGTTGGAGCAGAGGAAACAGCTATAGAAGAAGATAGTGATTCTTCAGTTGGTCAAATTGAAAAAGTTGATGTGTCTAGAACTGAAGAAATATATGAACATTATACTGTTCATCCTTTGCATTCCAAAGAAGTAATGGGAAATGCAATTGACTTGTTTCAAATGAAAGCAGCAAAAGGAAGTCCCATTAGTGTATGGGAAGAAAGTTTGGAAGCTCGTTGTTTTCCACAATTATTTCCAACAGGTTGTGGTGGACGATATGATGATCGACCAGTTCAAATTCCTGCAGCTGAATACCGGACTCTAAGATTATATGCAGAAGATCCAAGGTTTCGTCAATGCATTCCATATTTATTTCATCTACTATTTGAAAGTGATTTGTCTGAGCTTTCTTATGCAGTTAATCATATATTAAAAAGTGGACCTCATTTGCAGAATGTTTGTGCAAGGGACTTTATGGAGAAAGTTAATCTGCAAGACAGTATTTTGGAATCTCAGCTAATCAATCTCATGGCATGTCAACGTGGAACCAACGAGTATTGGTTTCGTCGTCATGGAGAATTGAAATGTATGCTAAGAAACTTAGGAACTCCTACATGGTTCCTCACTCTTAGCTGTGCTGAGTATGCATGGGACGATTTACTTCAATTTCTACGAGAGGCAAATGAAAACATACCAAATATAGAATTGAAAACACCAGGAGAACTGTGTTCTTTAGATCCAGTGAATGTTTGCAGATATTTTAATCATAGATTTGAAGCTATGATGTCTTTTATTACCAACAAAAAAAATCCTCCCCTTGGAGAGGTTTTGGATTTCTTTTGGAGGAAGGAATATCAAGCGAGAGGTGCTCCTCATATACATATGTTGTTGTGGATTAAAGATGCACCCAAATTTGGATCAGATTCAGATGAAACAGTGATGAGTTTCATTGAAGAGTATTCAACATGTGCTGTTCCAAAATCTACTGAAGAAAACAATTTAAGGCAACAAGTTTTACGTTTTCAATCTCATCGTTGTGGAAAGTACTGTCGTCGAAAATTTAAAAACAAGGAAAAGTACTACACGAAATGTCGTTTTGCATTTCCTCGACCAGTGATTTCTAAGGGAAGAGTAAATAATTTGATGTCATCTCTACGACATACTGTGACGAGGAAATCTCCCAAAAATACATATAATTTGAAAAGAAATGAAGAATCTAAGTACATCAACGATTACAACCCAGTGATTTTGTCCATGTGGAATGCTAACATGGATATTCAGTTCGTTGCTGACAACTCTATTGCTGTGGCTCGATATGTGACATCTTACATCACCAAAAAAGAAAAGACAGAATTGAAGGAAATGTGGGAGGATATTTCACATGAAAAGAGTCTAAGCAAGAAATTATACAGTTTCAGTCTGAAGATGTTGTCGCATCGAGAAATTGGAGCATATGAATGTTCTGATCGGTTATCATCAGCAAGTCTCTATGCCAAATCAAGAACAATCATTTGGGTGAGTCTTGGTCTTGCTGCAACACGAAACCGAGTTTTGAAATCTGTACAAGAAATTGAATATTTGGCGGAAAAAGAACCAAACAGTACAGATATTTTGAAGACAAATATGTTGGATACATACTATCCAAATAGAAGTACTCACCTTGAGAACACATGTTTGTATGAAGTTCTTCAAAACTACAGTTATAAGAGGAACATCACAGAAGATATCAATAATGGAAAATATGCACTCATTGGCTATGAAGGATGTCTAGTGAAGCAGAAAAAAGGCCATTTGATTAATCATCGAAAATTGAGTTGTGAAGTTCCAGACAAAAGAGAATTTTACTATTTAGCTCTTTTGCAACTCTTTAAGCCATGGCGTACAGAAGAGGAACTACTTGGAGATTTTCTCTGTTATGAAGACTCTTTTAATGCAACTAAGGATACCATAGAATGTCCTATTTTTCTAAATTATCTGCAAATGTTGAATGAAGAAATGGAGCAAGAAACTACAATTGCTGAAGAGATAGCTAGAAACAGTTCTCAAGATAGTCAGAGTTCTACTTCATTGAGCCAGGATCCACTAGGAGGACCAATTATCCAAAATGAAGCTGCCACTGCCATGGATGAGGTGGAAAGAGCTATGGAACAAGCTCAAGAGGATGGAGTTAACTTAGAAGATTTGGTAAAGCAACTAAACATTGAGCAGAAAAAGATATATGATGAAGTCACGGAGCAGATTGAACATGGATTCAGACATGAGAAAAAAGAGTGCTCATGTATATTATTTGACCCTGTCCGATTGTACGTAAGTGGAGAAGCGGGGACAGGAAAAAGTTTTCTAATTAAAGCCGTTGCAAGTTATCTGCAGAAAAGGACTGATTCACCACTGTCTTGTGTTGTAACTGCTCCAACTGGTCTGGCAGCACATAACATTAAAGGGATTACTCTACATCGTTTATTGATGCTGCCAGTTGAACATGATAATAAATTGCATTACAACAAGCTATCTGGAGATGCGTGTTCTGAAGTTTCAAGAGTCTTGAAGAAAATGAAACTTCTTATCATAGATGAAGTAAGCATGGTCTCAAATCTAATGCTTGCTTTTGTGCATTTGAGAATCACTTTAAACATGGGTAATAAGTGATGCACTGGTGGCGCAAGGCCTTTATAAATCAGACCCTGACTTTGTTTGATGATATTGAGTGGTTGTACTTAGGTTCTGCGCAGTGTTTCTTACATGTTATTCAAAAATCGATTTTTGGGTGCAATTGATTGGTATTTGCATTTGGCCCTTATTTATGAATGCCATGTGCAGCTGATGTATCACTTTAAACATGGGTAATAAGTGATGCACTGGTGGCGCAAGGCCTTTATAAATTAGACCCTGACTTTGTTTGATGATATTGAGTGGTTGTACTTAGGTTCTGCGCAGTGTTTCTTACATGTTATTCAAAAATCGATTTTTGGGTGCAATTGATTGGTATATGTATTTGGCCCTTATTTATGATTGCCATGTGCAGCTGATGCATGACTTTAAACATGGGTAATAAGTGACGCACTGGTGGCGCAAGGCTTTCATAAATAAGGCCCTGACTTTGTTTGATGATATTGAGTGGTTGTACATAGGTTCTGTGCAGTGTTTCTTACATGTTATTCAAAAATCGATTTTTGGGTGCAATTGATTGGTATTTGCATTTGGCCCTTATTTATGAATGCCATGTGCAGCTGATGCATCACTTTAAACATGGGTAATAAGTGATGCACTGGTGGCGCAAGGCCTTTATAAATGAGACCCTGACTTTGTTTGATGATATTGAGTGGTTGTACTTAGGTTCTGCGCAGTGTTTCTTACGTTATTCAAAAATCGATTTTTGGATGCAATTGATTGGTATATGTATTTGGCCCTTATTTATGATTGCCATGTGCAGCTGATGCATGACTTTAAACATGGGTAATAAGTGACGCACTGGTGGCGCAAGGCTTTCATAAATAAGGCCCTGACTTTGTTTGATGATATTGAGTGGTTGTACATAGGTTCTGCGCAGTATTTCTTACATGTTATTCAAAAATCGATTTTTGGGTGTAATTGATTGGTATTTGCATTTGGCCCTTAGTTATGAATGCCATGTGCAGCTGATGCATCACTTTAAACATGGGTAATAAGTGATGCACTGGTGGCGCAAGGCCTTTATAAATGAGACCCTGACTTTGTTTGATGATATTGAGTGGTTGTACATAGGTTCTGCGCAGTGTTTCTTACATGTTATTGAAAAATCGATTTTTGGGTGCAATTGATTGGTATATGTATTTGGCCCTTATTTATGATTGCCATGTGCAGCTGATGCATGACTTTAAACATGGGTAATAAGTGACGCACTGGTGGCGCAAGGCTTTCATAAATAAGGCCCTGACTTTGTTTGATGATATTGAGTGGTTGTACTTAGGTTCTGCGCAGTGTTTCTTACATGTTATTCAAAAATCGATTTTTGGGTGCAATTGATTGGTATTTGCATTTGGCCCTTATTTATGAATGCCATGTGCAGCTGATGCATCACTTTAAACATGGGTAATAAGTGATGCACTGGTGGCGCAAGGCCTTTATAAATCAGGCCTTGACTTTGTTTGATGATATTGAGTGGTTGCACATAGGTTCTGCGCAGTGTTTCTTACATGTTATTCAAAAAATCGATTTTTGGGTGCAATTGATTGGTATTTGCATTTGGCCCTTATTTATGAATGCCATGTGCAGCTGATGCATCACTTTAAACATGGGTAATAAGTGATGCACTGGTGGCGCAAGGCCTTTATAAATGAGGCCCTGACTTTGTTTGATGATATTGAGTGGTTGTACTTAGGTTCTGCGCAGTGTTTCTTACATGTTATTCAAAAATCGATTTTTGGGTGCAATTGATTGGTATTTGCATTTGGCCCTTATTTATGATTGCCATGTGCAGCTGATGCATGACTTTAAACATGGGTAATAAGTGACGCACTGGTGGCGCAAGGCCTTTATAAATCAGACCCTGACTTTGTTTGATGATATTGAGTGGTTGTACTTAGGTTCTACGCAGTGTTTCTTACATGTTATTCAAAAATCGATTTGTGGGTGCAAATGATTGGTATTTGCATTTGGCCCTTATTTATGATTGCCATGTGCAGCTGGTGCATTACTTTAAACATGGGTAAAAAGTGACGCACTGGTGGCGCAAGGCCTTTATAAATAAAGCCATGAGTTGCTATTGTATAAACTTAAATATGTTGCAATTTATTGTATATATTGTTTGCTTTTTAACATTACTTTGTTGTTTGCTAATAGTGGTCTTTCATGTGTTTTTTTAACAGAACAACAGATTCAAATCAACTTCTGAAAAGGAAGCAAAAATGCCTTCAAAGCAAAGAAATATCAAAAATAACATACGGAAAAGGAGAACATCAACAACAGAGTTTATGGAATCCTCTTCAACAAGTACTTCAAAAAACACCAGAAAAGCTTCTGGTAAGCCAATTAAGTCTTTTCTTCGCAACATATGTCGTAGAAAAAAAAATGATATTGCTAATGTGAATATACAGAAAAAGTCAACAAATCTAAAAAGGAAAGAGAAGCCCACAAAAAATGTTTCCATTGGAGCAGGAGAGAAGAGAATGGATAGCAATAGAAGGGTAAATGTTTTTAGGGACATTCGTAGGCGAATGTTTCGCAATAGGGTAGTTTTAAATTTGCTAAAAAATGATAAGAAAAGTAAACTAAAAGCTGCTTTTTACAAGAAAAAGAAAAGTGTAGAAAAGATTGTTGATCAGGCTTTTGAAGTTAAGAAAAAATTATTTATTTTAATAATCAATAGAATTAGGATACTTAATAAGGCAATTGATGTTTTCAAATTGAACAGTAGATGGAAAAGAATTATTAATCGGAGTAATTTTTGTGAAGTATTTTCTGGTGAATGGATGCATAGTTCAAGTTCTGAGCCTTTTTTCAATGAGGAGAGTTACTTTCAGGAAAATGATTTGGTGCATGCAGTTGACACCAGTGGTCGTGCATATGAGGTGAAAGATAGTTGTGTGATGGAAAAAGAGAAACTTGTATCTAGAGATGCAGAAGAGGTGTTAGCTGATGAAGTTTTAGGGAGACGTACTAAGGGTCCAGTGTACACATGGAAATGCAGTAGTATTTGTAGTGTGCGACAGGAATCAATCGATTTGCTTCGAAATTTCTTACGTACATATAGTAAAAAAAGTCTCAAACAAAAAATGAAGATCCTGCAAGAGTTAGATCCTTGCAGAGTGAGAGAAAGCACAGGTTTGCAAGGGCATTCACTAGCTTGTCTTTCTAGAAAAGTTTGTCGGAGTGTTTTTCATCATTTTAGGATGTTAGCAGTGCATCATAATAACGTAAGGAAATTAGTGAGGAAGTTGTATTATGCAAAAAGTCCTGCACTTAAGCTTAAACAGTTAAATAGTGCTCTTTTGCATGGATCTGAAGTGGATGTGAAGACTATTTGTGAAGAAATTGAGTTTTGTTATTTTGGGAACAAAGAGGACAGTGTAGAAATAGATATAGTAATGGATGGTAATGCAGAAGATAATGGACAAATTTCAAGTATTGAAAAGTTTGATGAGGAAATTATCAAGTTTAAGGTGAAATCAAGTGAGAGGCCTAATTTAACTTGTGTGTGTTGTCGACGGACTCATTATAAAATTCAGACCAGGTTAGTTGATTTATATGCAAAAAGTGAACTGGAAAATAATAGTCAATGGGAGGATTTTGTAAGTTATTTGTTGGTGGAGAATTCTTTTGATTTGAGTTTGGATCAGCGTATTTGTAATTATTGTTTGAAAAAATTAAATGAAAATAGAATGCCTGCTAGAGCAGTTTATAATAATCTTCAGTTGATAGATATTCCTTCTGAATTGATGGATCTAAATACTTATGAATCTATTTTGATTCAATGTGTCCATCCTTTTCAGGCTATTGTACGCATGGAGCCTAAGACAGGGAAATTGCCTCCATCAGATTTACTGAGAGGATTAAAGGGAAGAGTTGTTTATTTGCCTCTAGATGTAAAGAAAAATATTAATACAATTGGTGTAGAAAGAGTAGAAGAAGATCCTTTAGTTATTCTAGTTAATGGGGTTCCAACAAAGAGTAAGAAAATTTGGCAAGATTTAGTGGATGTTAAAAAAGTCAAGAAGGCAACGTTGTATTTGGTCAAAAACAACGAGTACTACAAAGATGTAAGTGTTGGAGCAGAGGAAACAGCTATAGAAGAAGATAGTGATTCTTCAGTTGGTCAAATTGAAAAAGTTGATGTGTCTAGAACTGAAGAAATATATGAACATTATACTGTTCATCCTTTGCATTCCAAAGAAGTAATGGGAAATGCAATTGACTTGTTTCAAATGAAAGCAGCAAAAGGAAGTCCCATTAGTGTATGGGAAGAAAGTTTGGAAGCTCGTTGTTTTCCACAATTATTTCCAACAGGTTGTGGTGGACGATATGATGATCGACCAGTTCAAATTCCTGCAGCTGAATACCGGACTCTAAGATTATATGCAGAAGATCCAAGGTTTCGTCAATGCATTCCATATTTATTTCATCTACTATTTGAAAGTGATTTGTCTGAGCTTTCTTATGCAGTTAATCATATATTAAAAAGTGGACCTCATTTGCAGAATGTTTGTGCAAGGGACTTTATGGAGAAAGTTAATCTGCAAGACAGTATTTTGGAATCTCAGCTAATCAATCTCATGGCATGTCAACGTGGAACCAACGAGTATTGGTTTCGTCGTCATGGAGAATTGAAATGTATGCTAAGAAACTTAGGAACTCCTACATGGTTCCTCACTCTTAGCTGTGCTGAGTATGCATGGGACAATTTACTTCAATTTCTACGAGAGGCAAATGAAAACATACCAAATATAGAATTGAAAACACCAGGAGAACTGTGTTCTTTAGATCCAGTGAATGTTTGCAGATATTTTAATCATAGATTTGAAGCTATGATGTCTTTTATTACCAACAAAAAAAATCCTCCCCTTGGAGAGGTTTTGGATTTCTTTTGGAGGAAGGAATATCAAGCGAGAGGTGCTCCTCATATACATATGTTGTTGTGGATTAAAGATGCACCCAAATTTGGATCAGATTCAGATGAAACAGTGATGAGTTTCATTGAAGAGTATTCAACATGTGCTGTTCCAAAATCTACTGAAGAAAACAATTTAAGGCAACAAGTTTTACGTTTTCAATCTCATCGTTGTGGAAAGTACTGTCGTCGAAAATTTAAAAACAAGGAAAAGTACTACACGAAATGTCGTTTTGCATTTCCTCGACCAGTGATTTCTAAGGGAAGAGTAAATAATTTGATGTCATCTCTACGACATACTGTGACGAGGAAATCTCTCAAAAATACATATAATTTGAAAAGAAATGAAGAATCTAAGTACATCAACGATTACAACCCAGTGATTTTGTCCATGTGGAATGCTAACATGGATATTCAGTTCGTTGCTGACAACTCTATTGCTGTGGCTCGATATGTGACATCTTACATCACCAAAAAAGAAAAGACAGAATTGAAGGAAATGTGGGAGGATATTTCACATGAAAAGAGTCTAAGCAAGAAATTATACAGTTTCAGTCTGAAGATGTTGTCGCATCGAGAAATTGGAGCATATGAATGTTCTGATCGGTTATCATCAGCAAGTCTCTATGCCAAATCAAGAACAATCATTTGGGTGAGTCTTGGTCTTGCTGCAACACGAAACCGAGTTTTGAAATCTGTACAAGAAATTGAATATTTGGCGGAAAAAGAACCAAACAGTACAGATATTTTGAAGACAAATATGTTGGATACATACTATCCAAATAGAAGTACTCACCTTGAGAACACATGTTTGTATGAAGTTCTTCAAAACTACAGTTATAAGAGGAACATCACAGAAGATATCAATAATGGAAAATATGCACTCATTGGCTATGAAGGATGTCTAGTGAAGCAGAAAAAAGGCCATTTGATTAATCATCGAAAATTGAGTTGTGAAGTTCCAGACAAAAGAGAATTTTACTATTTAGCTCTTTTGCAACTCTTTAAGCCATGGCGTACAGAAGAGGAACTACTTGGAGATTTTCTCTGTTATGAAGACTCTTTTAATGCAACTAAGGATACCATAGAATGTCCTATTTTTCTAAATTATCTGCAAATGTTGAATGAAGAAATGGAGCAAGAAACTACAATTGCTGAAGAGATAGCTAGAAACAGTTCTCAAGATAGTCAGAGTTCTACTTCATTGAGCCAGGATCCACTAGGAGGACCAATTATCCAAAATGAAGCTGCCACTGCCATGGATGAGGTGGAAAGAGCTATGGAACAAGCTCAAGAGGATGGAGTTAACTTAGAAGATTTGGTAAAGCAACTAAACATTGAGCAGAAAAAGATATATGATGAAGTCACGGAGCAGATTGAACATGGATTCAGACATGAGAAAAAAGAGTGCTCATGTATATTATTTGACCCTGTCCGATTGTACGTAAGTGGAGAAGCGGGGACAGGAAAAAGTTTTCTAATTAAAGCCGTTGCAAGTTATCTGCAGAAAAGGACTGATTCACCACTGTCTTGTGTTGTAACTGCTCCAACTGGTCTGGCAGCACATAACATTAAAGGGATTACTCTACATCGTTTATTGATGCTGCCAGTTGAACATGATAATAAATTGCATTACAACAAGCTATCTGGAGATGCGTGTTCTGAAGTTTCAAGAGTCTTGAAGAAAATGAAACTTCTTATCATAGATGAAGTAAGCATGGTCTCAAATCTAATGCTTGCTTTTGTGCATTTGAGAATGCAAGAAATTCTTAAAACAGACTATGATGTGTTATTTGGAGGAAAACACATTATTGTTTTTGGAGATCTATTGCAGTTGACTCCAGTAAAAGGACAACCAGTGTTTAAAATGCTCACGCATGAAGATACCAGGAAGTCCCTTGGAAGCATTGGAAATGTTAATATATGGCTAAATTTTAAATATGCTGAACTGCTTCAAAATATGCGACAGGCCAAGGATGAAGATTATAAAAATATTCTACAAGATGTAAGAATTGGAAAAGTGACTGAGAAAGGGAAAAAAACTTTGCATAGTCGATTAATTTCAAATTTGTATCCAAATGAAAACATTCTTCCAGAGAATATTTTTAAAAAAATGACTGAGAAGAAATCTGGGATATGTTTGATGCCAACTCTGCAAGAATGTTCCATCTTCAACCAAAAAATGTTAGACTTAGAAAATGAAGAGATTGTGAAACTGGAAGCAATAGATAAAATAGAGCATATGGGTGCAACAATTGTTTTGTCAGAAAATTTGAAAACTAAATTGCATTCATTGGAGAAAAGTATTTCAAAAACAGCTGGTTTTGAAAAGACTCTGAATGTGTGTTTAAATTGTCGTATCATTTTGAGAAGGAATTTAAATGTTGAAAGCGGTCTGGTAAATGGAGCAATGGGTTATGTTGTTGATTTTGTGAACTACAGAAATAGAGATGAAATTGAATTTTTAAAAATAAAATTTGATGGCATTGAAGAAGTACAACAAATAAGTCGTTGTTCTGCTAGATTTTTACTTGTAAAAGACTTATATGTTCGCCGAAAACAGTTTCCTGTTTGTTTGGCGTATGCGGTGACAATTCATAAATCTCAAGGTTTAAGTGTAGATAGTGCTTTGGTGAACATTGGAAGATCTGTGTTTAAAGAGGGTATGGCATATGTGGCATTATCTCGAGTCAGAACTTTATCAGGATTGTACTTGATTGCGTGTGATGAGACAAAGATTTCTGTAGATCTAGATTGTGTTAAAGAATACAATAGGTTAAGAAGAGAGTATGCTCCACACTTGCCTCAATATCCTCTGTTTGAAAAACGTGTGGTAGGCCGAAAAAGAAGAAATGAGGATAATTGTAGTGAGGTAGTTGCAAAAAGACAAAAAGTAGAGAAAACTGTAATTGAAAACAGGAAGAAAAAGAATTGTGGAGAAAATGTTGTTGGATTTCAGTTTGAAAATAGTTCTGGTGTCAACTGCTATGCTAATGTAGTGGTTAATGTTGTTTTTTTTCTTAAAAGTTTACAAGAACAGATTGATGAAAATCGGGATCAAAGAATGTGTGGTTTATTGAATTCTGTGTTTCAGAAATGTAGCAGTGGTACACCACAAATAGAAAGTGTAACAGAAATTCGAAATATTTTAGATTTGTGTTCTGGTCAAGATAAATTTTCACAGAACATTCAGCAGGATTGTCAGGAATTTTTAATGTATATGTTTGGTGTTTTGGAAGATGAAGGTGTAGATGTAGATAATCTTTTCAGTCTTTCTTATCAATGGCAGCATGACTGCCACAATTGTAGTTTATCAAGTACTACTAGAATAGACACTGAAAGATTTATATATTTGACTTTACCAGACTGTAAATCAGTGTCTTTTAAAAATCTAGTTAAAGCAGCAGCTCATAATATGGTGTGTACCCAATGTAAATGTACAATGCTGTCCACATTATTTATACAAAGGTATGGGCAGTATATCATTTTAGTTTTCCAACGATGTAGACCTGATGGAACTAAATTGACAACTTCTATCAAAAATTTTGTGGCTTCTCAGTTATCAATTTCTGGAAGGACCTTTACAACTGAAGCTATTATTTATCATGATGGATCTTCGACCACCTCAGGACATTATAAATGCTACTTAAAATCTGAAAATGGATGGAGTTACTGCAATGATTCTCATTTAACTTATAAACAACGTTTGCCTTATGACTCTACAAATTCTTATCTAGTGTTTTTAAAACCAAAGTTTTAGTAAAGGGAATTGGCCTTTGAAGACGGGAATAGTTAATAAAAGTTACTTAGTTAGTTAGTTAATCTAATATTTTAAATTATTTATCTCATGTAGATACTTTAAGTGGATCTCAAAGTAAAAAATACTGATATATCAGACACAAATTGGCCGTGAGGATTGTGTATGGTATGATGTTTTTAGATCTTTTTTCATAGGACGTTGATGAAATGGAACTTATAAGGCACAGCAGACTTTTTTCCACGAAAAGGACCTTCACTATCTTCTATTTGGCCTCATGGAAAAGTAAGTGAATCAAAGATTAGTGTACATATATGAGATGTATGTTTGAATGGGTTTTTTTAAACACAATCTTTTAGATTGTGTTTTTTTTTCCCCGCTGTTATATGATGAAGACTTTGAACTCACTAATTTAAGTGGAATTCAATATATTCTGAGAACAGCAAAAATAAATAATGTAACATATTGTAGAAGTTATTGTGTAGTTTGCATTGTGTAATTTATATTGTGTTCACATTGTTATACACTCATTTTCTTTTTCACCCTTATTTACCTCTCTTTACTAATTTACACTCTTTTTTCATTGCTGTTTCTTTACTGCACTTCATTCACAACTTCTTAATCTAATAGGAACTATCTGCATTTCCTCTGTTCCTTCCACCACTTTTTATCTTTTTCATATTCTCTTAGTACCACTGCTTTAGTTTCCTAACCCTCTTTCTCTTTCTCCATTTTTTTTTCTTTTACACTCATTGTACTGTAGTTCAGTTAGTTCTTCATTTTGTCTTTCTTTGTACTTACTCTCTCACTCCTGTTTTATCCATCGTTCTATAATAACTTCATTTCTTTCATCCCTTCACTCTGTGACTTCACTTCACTCACTCTCAATCATCTTCTATTCCTCTATTTTATTTATAGTTTATCAATCTGACTTCTCTCCTTTTCACTCATTTTTCTTTTACTTTCTTATCTTTACTCATTTTGTTTTGATATTTTACATTCTTTTAGTATCTTATTTACCTTTAGGAATTTGTTCTCTAACTATTTCTTTTTCCTTTTTTTTTTCTTTCTACATTACTTTCTTTATGTTTTTGTATCCTTCACTATTGCTTCATTTCTTAGTAAACTTTTGTAGATTTTTAAACCTCATGAACTGTTTCTTCTATTTTATTATACATTTTTATGTAATTATAACATGTTTTTTCCTTTATCTTTCACAGATACAAATTTGCATAGATTATATGGTAAGTGTGTTTGTAAAATGTTTTTTGTTATCACCTTTTGTTTTATTTTCACTATTTTTCTGTCACCCTACCGCACACCTATTTCCTTACTTTGCTTTCCTCACTTATTCTTTTCTTCCATGTTTACTTCCTACCACATTCAATTTCTTTCAGTACTTCTGCCTATGCACACTCCTTCACTTACCTTTTTTACTGGTTCACTTAGTCCCTTTGTGACAGTCCTTCTTTTACTCTCTCTCTCTTCTTTCTCTCTATTACTCCCCATGTGTTACCCTTATTCACTTACATGTACCCTCTTTCACCCCTCTTTACTTATATTCACTGCTATTTACTTTCCCTCCATCACTGCTATTCTTTTCCTCTGATTCCGTCACTACCTGTCATTCCCATACTTAACTGTCCTTCTTTTTATTTTCAACATCCATTTACATTCTCCCTTAACCTCTGCTTTAGTCTTCTTCCTATGTCTTCTTTCTTTTGCTCCCTTATTCAATTTATAAAGCTTTATTCGACATTTGTCATAAAAGCATCCTTCCTATCCCTAATACAATAAATACTAAATTTAAAAATAGTTTTAAAACACATATTAAACATTTTGACAGCCGAATGTTGCATGATAAATACTATACGGTTAAAATTCAAATAGTTTCTAAAAAAGAACAATTCATACAATGCAATAGGATAATTTGTAGACAACACTAGTTCATAATATATTCACATTTGTCTTTAAAGTGCGTGTGCGTATTGACCATGCCCAGGCAAGAAATTTAGCTACGGCAACTACAAAAAGTGTGGAGCAGTCCGTTTCAAGTATTCTCAAGGCTGTTGATTGACTACGTGTGCCAATATTTTGGCACACTGGCTTCAGCCATTTACGTCTAGGGGTAGCATATTGTGGACAACAAAACAGCAGGTGGGAAATATGTTCAATTTGGTCCTTACAGAAATAACAATGATCATCCCACATGGGGGACCAATGTTTTTTAAAAGCATTTACTGGTAAGGTCCCAATGCGGAACTGGAAATACAATTTCCTGTCGTAAGGGCGTTCTATGATGTCCCAATATATTTCGCATGACGGATACATTTTAATATCCCAGAAGCGGGTTGTCAGTGCTGAATTGGAACCTTTACAGAACATTACTGTGTACACCATTTCCCAGTACAATTCTTTCAATTTTGCTTTCGATGGGAAGCTAGCCACATCGTAATTTCCCCATAGATGATCCAATTTTAACAATACAAGAAGCCCCTTGAGTTCTTTTAACCATTTGATACAGTGGAATCGGTCAAACTCAATGACATCCTTCAAAGCTTCAGCATAATGGCCCAGCTCTGGGGTCACCATCAAGCGCCTCCAATATAGGAGTGGCCGTAGTCTAGCTATATCCTCAATATTTTTCTTGCCAAGGTCTAATTTCAGAGTGAGCATTGGTGTGCTTTGTGGGACCATGACTAGCCCTCGCAAAAACCTGTTTTCTGCACAACTCAATTCTCTCAGATTTGAAAACCCCCACAGTTCAGACCCATACAAGCAGGCACCTAACACTTTCATATTGTATATCTCTAGTGCAGATTTAACCGGCTTTGTTAATGATTTGCGATGTTTCAGTGCTACTGCACCAGCAAGCTGGTTAAACTTTAATAGAGTATTGTCAATATGCGATTGCCACTTCATGTTTCCTTGCATGGTGATGCCTAGATAGGTGAAGGAGTCCACTTTCTCTAGAGGGATGCCTTTATATTTAATTACTCCTTTGAAAGAGGACTGATAGTTTAGGCACATGAATTTAGTTTTAGTGGTATTCAATTCAAGTCCTCTACTATCACAGAATTCCCCAAAGGCATCGACCACTTTCTGGAGACCGCTCGGAGTGCGTGAGAGTAGGAGCGTATCGTCCGCGAACATTAGAACTGGGACGTGGCGACCTGCTATAATTGGGGCGTCGCTTGGGGATTTCATTAGGTGGTCAACAATTCCGTTAATATAAATTGAAAATAGTGTTGGAGCTAGCACACAGCCTTGCCTAACTCCTCGTTCTACTGGGAAGGAATCTGTGGTTTCACCTTGCTTGCCCCATCTAATTTTGGCAAAGTTATTGTCATGGAGGCGGACAAGGAGGGTAATAAGTTCCTGGCTTAGACCTACATCAGCCTGGTCTGCCACAATTTTTCTCTGGGGACTAGGTCGAAGGCTGCTTTGAGGTCTACAAAGACAGCGTACAACGAACCCTTTTTGAGTGTGACATTTCTCCAGTAAATTGTTAGGAAAAAGAGAACTTGGTCAACACTACTAGTCAGTGGGCGGAACCCTGCCTGATAAGGGGATAGTATATTTTTGTCGTCAATCCATTGTTGTAATTTATTCTGAACTAGACGACCCATCACTTTTTGCGCTGTGTCTATGAGGCTTATTGGTCTGTAGTTTTGGGCTAGTGTTCTGTCTCCTTTTTTGAAAATGGGGATTATTTCTGCTCCCTTCCATGAGTGGGGCACTTCCCCACCCATTGCCACAGCATTAGCCAGCATTTTAAAATATGAGCACCACGCATTCCGGTCCGACAAAAATACGTCGGCCGGGATGCCATCCATGCCTGGCGCTTTTCCTCCTGCTATACCATCCAGTGCTTTAGTTACGTCATTCTCATCAAATATTTGATTTTTGAAAAAGATAGATGGCGGAGGTTGGACAGAAGCATGGACCAGATTGCGGGCGTACTGTGGTCTAAAAAACTCAGTCCATTTGTTAATAGGGACATTATTTTGTGGCTGGGCAGCTATTCCTCCCCTCTCCCATTTTACAATAGCCCAAAAGCGCTTGGAGTCCTTTGCAGCACAAGCTTCCTTCAATTCCTGCCACCCTTCTTCATCCCAGCGTTTCTTGGCCTTTTTTTGGGCTTGTCTGTATGCATCTCTTGCTCTCCTAATTCCTATTGCATTGCCAGATTTTAGTTCTAAACTCAAATTAAGTCGTGCCAATCTGCAACTTTTGTCGTACCAGCCTTGTCTCTGTTGGGTTTTACCCTCCTTACTAGGGTCTACTCTTTTGATAAAAAAACTTTGTAATTCAGAAAAAAGTTTTTCGTGGGCCTCCATCATATAATCTTGGAAGCTTGACATCCCTTGTTTAGACTTAATATTGTTTACTTCATTTACCACTAGCACTTTAAGTGCCTCTAATTTTGTATTATCTTTTATCATCATTCCCCATTTGAGGTGGCGCTGGTTGTTGGAACATACTACATCCTGCGTCACCATTCCATTGTCAATTGGGTGCGATGAAGGCTTGCAGTGGAGAAAGAAGGTTAGTTTTAAGGGATTATGATCACTTTCTAGTCTAGGTTCTACAACCATGTCTAGCATTTTGCTCCAAAATTTTACATCTATTAATATATAGTCGATTCTGCTAGATGAGCGCCCATTGTCGAACGTATTTTTGCCTAGTAAATCGGAAGGCGTGCGCCCATTTGCCGCTCTCAAGCCTCTGGCTAAGCAGAGACTTTTTAACTGGATTGCCACATTACTCCATTTTTTAATAGCAGGCAAATCCAACTGGGGAATTCCCCACTTGGCATCCTCTTCCTCGGACAGAATCCTGTCCTCTTCACCCAGGGGCTCATAGGTTACATTAAAATCACCACCTACTATTAGTTGGTTTTGTGGTGGTAGTATTTCTATGTTCTGTTCTAAAACTGCTAAAGTGTTAGAAGATTGTCCCCTAGACACTCCCCTAGCATAAACGTTAAAGATGCTGAGCTCTTGGCCATTATCCCATCTGACGGTAAGGGCCATAATGTCATTTGATGGTATTGATAGTTGTGTTATGATGACATTTAGAGATTGTCGTACCCAGATTAACAAGCCTCCGGAGGGGCGTCCGAGGCGGTTTCTAATTGCCGGGATGTGATAATTTAAGTATCCCACTTTGAATGTTGGGGTAAGTGACCAGGTTTCTTGCAGCATAATAATATCGTGCTGATTAATATATTCAGCCCATTCCAGAGTGTTTATCTTGCTTGCTATGCCTGCAATATTCCATGATACAAGGGATAGTATATTAGTTATGCATTGGTCTAGTGGCTGATCTACTTTCTGATCGCTTGCATTGAATGGCACTTCTAATAAAGATGTTTTTCCATCCCTTGGACTAATCTCGGTCTCTCTAGCCCCAGCTGCACATATGTAAACTTCAGTTGCTAACTTTAGCCCTTTTGGAGCTGGGTTGTTACATGTCAAGTGCGATGAGTTATTTTCCTCTATGATCGGATTACCCAGATTAGAGCTATTTGTGTTTCCTTCTCCTACATGTTTTTGCTGCACCGGCCCAATATGAGAGGCTAGATCGTGGGTTTCGAGTCAATCGCATTCGTTTAGATCAGATAGAGCCGAAAAGCAATTTTCCAAATTTAACCCCCAGTCACCGCTAGTACCACCCCTATCCCTTCTAGATCCAACCACTGACCACTTGGTTCTAAGGATAGTTGGTTTTGCTAGTAGACCTCTTCTACTATAGAAGAAGTCTAACGTTAGCGGGACTATTTCTGCCGTTCTTCGTTGGGGTGGAAGAATGTTTTGTAGGATGTCTGGCAATACATCTGGACCCTTCAAATTTAATACCACACAATCCCCGGCAAATTTCTTGGGTTTAGACCCTATCCACTTAACTCTTCTTGCTGATAGCAAATCCCCGGTCAACTTTTCTTTACCCCAAGGAGTCGCTTGGATATTATTACCTAGCCACTGCAATGATTTGTTTAGGAGGGAGTCTGGGGTCTCAATCTGGTCTTTTCTCAATACTGGGACATTGGCAAGTACTAACACTAGAGGTGACGCTTCCACTATCAACTCGACAGGATTTGAATCAAGGTGGGAATCAGATATAAAACCATTCTCTATTGTTGGTGGGGGAACTACAACAGTAGGGTTGGTAGGGTCACTTGTGGCACTAAGAGCACCAGTCTGCACTGATGCAAATGTAGCTTTTACGTTCTCAATCATATTTTCCTGATGCTCATCTATTTTATTTATGATTGAGTTAGGGATGTCCCCCAAGTTCTCGTTTGCTGTTTTTAGTAAGGACTCTAATTTATGTACTTTATCGGACAAGTGATCTATTTTGGATATAAGTGGTTTAATTATTCGTACCATCCTAGATTCTAACATGCCCATGAATTTATTCGACAACAAGTCATCCCAATCTATAGTGCTACTCCCTTCCTCTACTATGTCGTCAATTACATTTTTGTATTCAGTGTTAGGTAGAGCTGACGGTTTTTTACTATTTGATCGTAGTCCTGGCCTTCTAGAGGGAACTTTGGTAGGCCTCTTAGCTGCTCTTGGAGCAGGGACTGGTGTTGGCGGGGTGACGCTGCCATCAACTAGCACTAGATCATTACAGTGTAGGTTGGGTTCATCAACCACTAGTGAATCGGTATTTATAACAGGTTGTGGAACATTTATAGAAGTGTTTAGTGCAGAACAAACAACATTTTCCACATTATCAGCGTCACTTAGATTCATGGCTTCTATGTCCAAGTCGATTAGGCAAGACACCTCTGTTTGAGCACAGGGAGGGGAATCATTAAGCCCTAGGGAGGACCGCCGATCATTAATTATTTTAGTCACTCTGTGCACTAGGTAGTTCTCCATAGTGTTGGCAGGGGTGGCAGATGTTTTCTGCTTTGACATGGTTATTCAAAGAGGCAAAGTAGGGTAGAATAATAGCCCCTTACGAGTACACAGTCATAAGCAAGTAAACACTACGGCAAGTATGGCAAGTAACTCACGGTGCAGCAAATGTTAGTGTCCTGGTCCAGTCCAGTCGTGGCCAGTCTTGGACTGTCTTAGACTGTCCGCCCTTTGTCCGGGCTTCGTCCGGGCGTCCCGCTCGCGTCCCGCGACGCGGAGGACGGCGGGAATTTCAAGCGCCTCCGGGCGCGGTGACCCCAGGGAAGGTGTTCCGGGTCAGGTTGCAGGCAGGCTGGGAGTTGTGGTTCCCTTCAACCAGCGGCCGCGAGGGAGACTCGAGCGGCGGCAGGGAGGAAACCAGAATGCGGCAAGGCAGGTATGCGTAGAACACACTCGCACCCCCAGGCAGGTTGCAGCGATTTAGAAGCAAGACACCCGCTCCACCGAGGACGGCGGGAATTTCAAGCGCCTCCGGGCGCGGTGACCCCAGGGAAGGTGTTCCGGGTCAGGTTGCAGGCAGGCTGGGAGTTGTGGTTCCCTTCAACCAGCGGCCGCGAGGGAGACTCGAGCGGCGGCAGGGAGGAAACCAGAATGCGGCAAGGCAGGTATGCGTAGAACACACTCGCACCCCCAGGCAGGTTGCAGCGATTTAGAAGCAAGACACCCGCTCCACCGAGGACGGCGGGAATTTCAAGCGCCTCCGGGCGCGGTGACCCCAGGGAAGGTGTTCCGGGTCAGGTTGCAGGCAGGCTGGGAGTTGTGGTTCCCTTCAACCAGCGGCCGCGAGGGAGACTCGAGCGGCGGCAGGGAGGAAACCAGAATGCGGCAAGGCAGGTATGCGTAGAACACACTCGCACCCCCAGGCAGGTTGCAGCGATTTAGAAGCAAGACACCCGCTCCACCGAGGACGGCGGGAATTTCAAGCGCCTCCGGGCGCGGTGACCCCAGGGAAGGTGTTCCGGGTCAGGTTGCAGGCAGGCTGGGAGTTGTGGTTCCCTTCAACCAGCGGCCGCGAGGGAGACTCGAGCGGCGGCAGGGAGGAAACCAGAATGCGGCAAGGCAGGTATGCGTAGAACACACTCGCACCCCCAGGCAGGTTGCAGCGATTTAGAAGCAAGACACCCGCTCCACCGAGGACGGCGGGAATTTCAAGCGCCTCCGGGCGCGGTGACCCCAGGGAAGGTGTTCCGGGTCAGGTTGCAGGCAGGCTGGGAGTTGTGGTTCCCTTCAACCAGCGGCCGCGAGGGAGACTCGAGCGGCGGCAGGGAGGAAACCAGAATGCGGCAAGGCAGGTATGCGTAGAACACACTCGCACCCCCAGGCAGGTTGCAGCGATTTAGAAGCTCCCTTATTCATTTTTCTTTTTCTCAGTTACTTCCTCTTACATTTTTTCTCTGTCTTACTATCTATTACTCAGTCTCTCTGTGTTCCTCCCTTTAGCTCTCTTAACACCACTCTCTCTGTTACCATTCCTTATGGTTACTCCTTCATTATTTTTTTTTATTTTTTTTTGTTAGTGCGCTGACGGTACGCGCACCGGTGTGCGTACCGGAAGCGCACCAGGGTGAAATATAAAAAAAAAACTATTTTAAATTAAAAATATTATCTCAATATACATTATAGTGTTCATTTTTACAAAAACATACTTTAGCAATTCACTAAAAAACACATAGGTATGAGTCTGTATAAAAAGTTAGGAATTAGCATTAAAAAAACCTATGAAATTCACTGAAAAAACCAAAGGTTTCACACCAGTTATAGTTAGGAATTAGCATTTAAAAAACCTATGAAATTCACTGAAAAAACCATAGGTTTCACACCAGTTATAGTTAGGAATTAGCATTTAAAAAACCTATGAAATTCACTGAAAAAACCATAGGTTTCACACCGGTTATAGTTAGGAATTAGCATTTAAAAAACCTATTAAATTCACTGAAAAAACCATAGGTTTCACACCAGTTATAGTTAGCTGGAAATTTTACTGATATAAAACCATTGAAATTCCCACGTTATAGTTAGTCGGACTCACTATAACTTGCGCGTACAATGCACTGCTGATGACGTCACATATTACATCACTCATGACATGGTCAGTGACATCACTCATGACATCACTGATGACACCATCCTTGTAACACAGTGACAGACGTCCTTTCACTGTAAAGTAACCTTTGAAACACATATTCAAAAATAGAAACTAACATTAACAAAAAAGTGGATATACCCATACCAGTTACAACAACCAATTCAGTAATTTCACCATCTATATACAAATTCACACATTCACCAACAGTTTTATGTATTCACTCATACATATACTCACTCATCATATGTAGTGATACCCCTATTCATTCTGTTACACACTGACAGTCATCAAAAACTTACTCATACAGATACTCACACATGCAAATAAACTAATAAACATCCATTTATTTGCATATACAACTATACACACATTAGCACATTACTTCTAAGGAAACTTACACATACTTACTCTCTTAAACAATCACTTATAGAAACACATATTTATTTAAACAGGAACTCTTTCAATCTCTCAGTCTCACATATACTTACTTATATACATTAATTCTCATATATACAAGATTAAAACATATGTAGTTACTCATAAAGACACTAGTGAGAGAGGCATTCACTCTCTAACACACACATATACACACTCATCCACCCATACAATCCTACACAAATGCTGTCTTCAAAACACATACAAACAGTGAGTCAGTCATTGATGCATCTATGTGCTAAGTAACAGCCCCACCAAACCATACAGACACACATACTGATACTAAAAAAAACATCTAATAACCCATATACACACATATGTAGCTACTCACCAACCCATGCAGCCACTTATACACAAAGTAAAACACTGATACATATATTTAAATATTTAAACATTACTCGCTAATATATGTATTCACTAAGATACACTTAATAAGCCAGTTAACCAATCAATTTTTTAAAAAACAACATCCATTTAGACACTTATTTAAACATTTATTCTTCCATCGATCTTAATATATACAAATATAAAATATATTTATTTTTCAGAAAGGCACACATTCACTGGATGGTGTCATCAGTGATGTCATGAGTGATGTCACTGACCATGTCATGAGTGATGTAATATGTGACGTCATCAGCAGTGCATTGTACGCGCAAGTTATAGTGAGTCCGACTAACTATAACGTGGGAATTTCAATGGTTTTATATCAGTAAAATTTCCAGCTAACTATAACTGGTGTGAAACCTAGGGTTTTTTCAGTGAATTTAATAGGTTTTTTAAATGCTAATTCCTAACTATAACCAGTGTGAAACCTATGGTTTTTTCAGTGAATTTCATAGGTTTTTTAAATGCTAATTCCTAACTATAACTAGTGTGAAACCTATGGTTTTTTCAGTGAATTTCATAGGTTTTTTAAATGCTAATTCCTAACTATAACTGGTGTGAAACCTTTGGTTTATTCAGTGAATATATATATATATATATATATATATATATATATATATATATATCAGCATGAGACCTTCCTTTCTCCCACAGTCACGAAACGAGGCGCACACTGGCAAAGTAAGTTTGAAAATGTAAGTCACACGTATGTTAATGGACAGACGCGTTTCGGCTGCACGCCTTCCTCAATGTCACATTACAATCCCAAACAATTTCATTTTTAAAACATAGGTTAAATCATAGAAAACGAGAGAGGACTTTGCAGTTCATCAGTCATTAACATAAAGAAGGGCCAACTCTGGTTAATCTTTCCGTTCCTTTGGCGGCAATGTATCGGCTACCTGCCAAATCATAGCCTTAGCGCTCATTGCAATCTCAATCCAAGGAACAATTCTTTCAAACAATTCTGCCCTGAATGGGCTATCACAATTCATTGCTACCCATTACCAGAAAAGATTTATTATACTTGTGTTATAAGCTTATTATTATATATGGACCCAGAGTTCTTCCTCATTGTTCAGTCCCCGTGGGGCCTTTGTATGCAACTAAATAATGTAACGCGATTCAAGTTTTTTCAATTCTCTAGTTCTATCTCCCCCTCTTTTGTTTTTTAAGACCTGGTCTAGACAGAAACATTTCAACAGATTGGCATTCGAGTTGTGTTTCTCCTCGAAATGCTGTGCAACTAGATATAATGTATTGTGGTTCTTGATTGCACGCATGTGCTCAAGAACTCTCTTTTTAGAGGGACGAATGGTGCTTCCCACATAACTTCTGTTGCGTGGACACACCAGACAGCAAAGAACAAGTTGCTTACCTCCGGTATTGATATATTCTTAAGAAACAGTAGTTAGTATTAGATTCCTTACCTTAGAATATCCCCAGGCGTCAGATTGGATCCGGAAAGTACCCCTGCGCGTCGGTAGGCATCGCCTGCGGCTCCGTGTTCGTCGTCGGCGTCGTTTGCGCCGGGATGACGTCGCCGGAGTACTTAGACGCCGCCTTCGCGCGCTGACGTCAGTTCTTATACACAGCTTTTCTGCGCCAGAAACGCAGAGCCATGATAAAAACCAACACTGGTGCCATGAAACTAGGGCCCTGAAAGGGGATGACCTTAACCCTAGATATCGGTTTGCAGAATGGGGAGGATGGGTGGGTCGGTAAGGAATCTAATACTAACTACTGTTTCTTCCAGATATATTGTTACCGAAGGTAAGTAACTTGTTCATCTGAAAAAACAGGTTAGTATTAGATTCCTTACCTTAGAATAGATACCCCAGCAATACCAACCCCGGTGGTGGGTCTGCGAACCAATAATCATACCAGAAAGTCCTGGGGACAGAACTGCCAAAGAAGCCATCCCTCCGGACTTGGCTGTCCAGGCAGTAGTGTCTTGCAAACGTGTGCAGCGAGGCCCACATAGCTGCCTGACAAATGTCCTGCAAGAAGACTCCCCGACCCAGGGCAGTAGTAGCCGCCGTGGCCAGAGTGGAATGGGCCCTCAGCCCAACAGGAGGTTCCTTCTTAGCCAAGGAGTAGCATGCCTTGATACACAACACAACCCACCGAGAGATGGTCCGCTTGTGTACCGCCCGTCCCTTCTTAGCGCCCATGTAACCAACAAAGAGTTTGTCATCCACCCGGAACTGGCGTGTGCGATCCAGATAAAACGAGAGCGCACGTTTGGGTCCAGACGGTGGAGCCGCTCTTCCTTCTTTGAGGGATGCGGAGGCGGAAAGAAGGTGGGCAAGGTGATGGACTGCCCGATGTGGAAGGCTGTGACAACCTTGGGCAGGAAAGAGGGTCTTGTCCGCAACACAACCTTGTCCGGATGGACAGAAAGGAAAGGAGGTTTGGAAGAAAGAGCCTGGAGCTCACTCACTCTCCTGGCAGAGGTGATGGCAACCAAGAAAGCAGTCTTCAGAGTAAGAAGGCGAAGTAGACAGTTATGAAGTGGCTCAAAGGGAGCGCACATCAGATAGGTAAGAACAAGGTTCAAGTCCCACTGAGGCATCACGAACGGAACAGTGGGAAACATGTGTGTGATGCCCTTCAAAAACCTATTTACAATTGGGGACTTGAACAAAGATGGCTGATCAGGTAGCCTTAAAAAGGCTGAAAGGGCAGAAAGGTAGCCCTTGAGAGTGCCCAGAGCAGTGCCCTGCTGGGCAAGAGAAAGAAGGAAGAGGAGAACCTCAGAAAGAGGGGCAGAGAGAGGATCGACAGCCTTTACTGTGCACCATGCCACAAATCTGTTCCACCTGCAGGAGTATACCGACTTTGTGGAGGGACGCCTGGCTGCCAGAATCACAGTACAGATTTCAGGAGGCAAGTCAAATGGCCTCAACTGCCGCCGCTCAATCTCCAAGCATGTAGGTGGAGACTGGACAGGTTTGGGTGGAGGACCGTCCCCTGCTGTTGCGACAGAAGGTCCTCCTGAAGAGGCAGACGAACCGGTGGATCGACAGACATACTGAGTAGCTCGGGATACCAGTACCTTCGTGCCCAGTCCGGAGCCACAAGGATAACTTGGGCCCGGTCGCGCTTGATCTTCTTCAGCACTCTGGGCAGAAGTCGTATAGGCGGAAAGGCGTACAACAGACCGCAACTCCACTCGCGACGAAAAGCGTCTCAGAGCGAGTGCCGCCTTGGAAATTCCAACGTGCAGAACTGATGACATTGCACGTTCTCTTCTGTGGCAAATAGATTTAACCAAGGCTCTCCCCACTGCAGAAAGAGGCCATGTTCCACATTCGAGTTCAGACGCCATTTGTGATCCATCATGCACCGCCGGCTGAGTTCGTCCGCCCTGGCGTTCAGAGAACCTGCCAGATGTTGAACCATCAGGGTCACGCCCTGATGTTCCAGCCACTGCCAGAGGCGCAGAGGGTCCACGACCCCACCCCGCACTGTTTGTTGGAGTACCACATGGCAGTGGTGTTGTCCGTGAACACCTGCTCTACACTCCCCCGGAGAGAGAGGAGGAATGCCTTCAGTGCTAGACGAATCGCCCTCAGCTCCAGAAGGTTGATATGGAGCCGGGACTCCGCCGGAGACCAGAGGCCTCTGATCTCCGCCTCTTCCATGTGGCCTCCCCAACCTAGGAGGGATGCGTCTATCACAACTACGTGCTCCGGTTGGGGTAAGGAGAGGGACCTGCCGCTGACCCAATTGCGGTCTGTGAGCCACCACTGCAGCTGTCTCGCAGTGCCCTGTGAGATCAGGACATAGTCGGACAGGTTGCCCAGATGCTGGGCCCACTGAAACTTCAGGTCCCACTGCAGAGCCCTCATCCGCTACCGGGTGTGATGCACCAGAAGGATGCAGGAGGCCATCAGCCCCAGAAGCCGTAGCGTCAACCTGACTGAGACCCGGGATTAAAGGCTGAAAGATTGGAATCAGAGCCTGAATATCCCGAACCCGCTGCTCAGGAGGATAAACCCGAAACTGCGCAGAGTCGAGAACCGCTCCGATGAAGAGGAGCGTCTGAGAGGGGCACAGGTGGGACTTCGGCACATTGATGGAAAACCCCAGCTGGTGCAGGAGGTCTGCTGTTGTTTGGAGGTGGCTGATGACTGTCTGGGGCGAGCCCGCCTTCAACAACCAGTCATCGCGGTAGGGGAAGACTGAAACCCCTAACCTGTGCAGATGAGCTGCAACCACCGCCATCACCTTTGTGATCACCCGTGGGGTGCTGGTAAGGCTGAAGGGTAGCACGGTAAACTGAAAGTGCTCGTGGCCTACCGTGAACCGCAGGTAGCGCCGGTGGGCCGGCAGGACGGGAATGTGGAAATAAGCGTCCTGCAAGTCCAACGCTACCATCCAGTCTCCTGGGTCTAGGGCAGCTAAGACCTGAGTCAGTGTCAGCATCTTGAACTTCTCTTTCCGGAGGAAGCCGTTGACGTTCCGTAGGTCCAAGATTGGGCGTAGGCCCCCTTTGCCCTTCTTGGGTACTAGAAAGTAGTGGGAGTAATGCGCTCGATGGCCCCCTTGGCCAAGAGGGCCGTAACTTCTTCTTGCAGAAGTTGCAAGTGGTCCCCCGACACGCAGTGGTATTGCCGTGGCATGGCTGGAGGGGTCGTCTCGAAGGGGAGGGAGTAGTCCTTTTGGACGATTTGCAACACCCACCTGTCCGAAGTGACAGTGCGCCAGTGGAAGTGGTGATGACGAACCCTGCCCCCCACTGGCGTCACATGGGCCTGAAGGCATGGACTAGGAGGCTTTAGAGGCGGATGCTGCGGGTGAAGGTGTGGACTGGCCTCGCCGTTGTCCCCGACCCCCGCCACGGCGGTTTCCACGGCCGCCACCGCGTTGGATGTTAGTCTGCGGTGCTTGACTGGCAGCACGTGTGGGAGCGCCCCTTCCTTGGCCACGAAAGGAGCGAAACGCACCAGTTTGCTGGCGCAGGGCCGAGAGGCCCAAGGACTTGGCCGTAGCCCAGGAGTCCTTAAAGTGCTCAAGCGCATGGTCTGCCTTGTCGCCAAAAAGGCGACGGCCATCGAACGGCATGTCCATCAGAGTGTTCTGGACATCGGCCAAAAAGTTGGCGGACCTCAACCAGGCGTGGCGACGAATCGCCACCGTCGTTGCCATCGCTCTGCCCAGTGAGTCGGTGGTATCCAGCCCACACCGGATAGAAAACTGTGCTGCATCTCGACCTTCCGCAAGGGCTTGGGTGAAATTATTCCTGACCTCCGCTAGACATTCTGGCAGCACGTCCGCAACCGTGTCCCACAGAGAGTGGGTGTAGCGGCCCAAGAGGCACCCGGTGTTGACTGACCGCAGTCTCAAACTCAGGGAGGAGAATACTTTCTTTTTAAAAAAATGTTTTTATTAACATTATCAACAAAGCGACAATGATGACAGTATACAGAGATCCATATAATAAAATCAGAATTTGTGCGCTCATGTCTATTTCCATTTTAAACCACCAATACATTATATACAGATGTGACAATCCCTTCAGCGATGCTGTCCCCATCAGGCCCCCCACCCTATCTCTAGTCTTCATCCGAACTATCCCCATCGAGCTCCGGCAGTGGGTCACACATGTCCCCTCGGTATGTATTCCAGGCTGCCCAAATTTTTGTCCATTTACGGGGGCTACCCCCACTGGCATATACTGTGCGTTCTGTGACCATAGTCCGATCCATATCTCAACACCATGCTGTCAACGAGGGTAGTTCCAGCGCGCCCTATTTCTGTGCAATGTTCCGTTTTGCCACCATTAGTCCCAGTGTGACCCATATCTGTCCATAACGGAGAGATCATTAGGTTCCCATATGTTAAGTAGGCACCTACGTGGGTCTGGCAGTATGGACACTGCCATGACTTGTGACATTGTTCGCAGTACCTGTCGCCAATATTCTGCCAACGCTGCACACTCCCATATGGTATGTAGGAATGTACCCTCCTCTCCGCACCTTCTAAGGCAATATGGGTCTTGTGCCCTGTGTAGTTTGTGCATGGTGAGTCTGGTGTAGTATATTCGATGTAAGATCTTAAGCTGTACAGGTCGGAGACGTGCGGGGATTCCCACCTCTTTGGGCGATGCTAGGGCTTCCTGCCATTCTGAGTCCTCTGTGTCCCCTAAGTCTGCTACCCACTTGTTCCTCAAATTGACCGTCGGGTCTGGCAGATTATTGATCAATTTCCTATAGGTGAGAGATGTGGCTCTTTTCTGCATGTAGTCGGTCAGTAGTCTGTCTTCTAGTGGGGATGCCTCGGGGACCTCAGTATCTGGTGGGATCACTGCCAACAACGCATGTCTAATCTGCACATATCTGTAGGTCTCGGTTGGGCCCAGTTCATATTGCTGCTGGAGTTTGGTAAATGGAATTACTGTACCCCTGTCCCACAAGTCTCCCACCGTGGAGATCCCTATATTATCCCACTGTGTAAACCCTTTACTATTTTGCAGTTGTCCCAGCTTTTTTGTGTCCCAGAGTGGGGTAAGTTTGGTTATAACCCCTCTCCATCCCAACCGTGTGTGCGCTGTGTGCCATAATGTAGACGTATACCGTGCGGGGCATGTTAATTTCAGCGATAATCCTTTATTATAGAGGACCGCTAGTATGTTGTGCTCCCCCAATTGTGCTCTATCTGCCTTACACGCTGGGTCATCTTGGGGCGTATGGATCCACTGGTCAACCACCTTGAGGTGTGCCGACCAACAGTACAGTTGCATGTTGGGGAGCGCTATTCCGCCGTCGTACCAGCTTTTATGTAGCTTTGTCTGTGCTATACGAGCGGGCCGGTGTCCCCAAAGAAGTGTTGTCACCTGTGCAGCTATGTGTTGGAAGTATCGGGGTGGGACCAAAAAAGGTGTGTTATCGAGGGCATAGAGAAACCGGGGCAGGGCCATCATTTTATACAGTGCCGCTTTGACGAGGAGCGTGAGGGGCAAAGACGCCCAGTGTACCACATCTCTCCTCAAGCGCTCCAGGGGTGGCGCTAGATTCTTGCTTCGTCTTGGGTAATATGAATTCCCAAGTACCTAAAGGAACTAGTAGCCGTCACCAACGGGCAGTTCACCGGTAGTTGTGGTGGAGGACCCTTCAATACATAGAGTGTCGATTTGGACCAATTTATGGTATATCCTGACACCAACCCGAAAGCATCGCAGATGTCGAGGAGCACTGGTATGGAGTGGTCTGGTTCTGTGAGGTACACCAATATATCATCAGCGTACAGGGAGAGACGATCCTCCCATCCCTCTTTCCACCTAATTCCTTTCAGCAATGGGGCCTTCCTGATCAGTGTCGCTAACGGTTCCAACACAAGCGCAAACAAGAGCGGTGATAGTGGGCAGCCCTGTCGCGTCCCTCTTGCTAATGGTATTTCGCCCGATAAGTGCCCATTAGCCGTCACTCTGGCTAAAGGTCTCGTGTCTAAGAGCCTCACCCAGGCACAAAATTTAGGACCAAATCTCAGATGTGGGAGGGTCCCGAAGAGGTATCGTCATTCCACCATATCAAACGCCATTTTTGCATCTAATGACAATACCACAGCCGGCTCCGACAACAAGGGTGCCTTTGTTAGTGCTCCATGTAGGCGTCTGAGGTTGAGGGACGTGTTCCTGTTGGGCATGAAGCCTGATTGATCAGGGTGTATTAGGTGTGGCAGGTGTACCATCAGCCTATTCGCCAACAGTTTGGCTAAGATTTTAGCTTCTGTGTTCAGTAGAGATATCGGGCGGTAGGAGGTGCATTCAGACGGGTCTTTACCAGGTTTTGGGATTGCCACTATTGTTGCAATACGCTGGTTCAGCAGTAGTTCGCCCTTCTCTAAACTTTCGTTATACATTGCCAGTAGAGACGGGCCCACAGTCTCGGCTGTTTGTTTAAACCATTCAGTTGGAATCCCATTGGGTCCCAGTGCTTTTCCAGACTGTATTGATCGGATTGCTAACTGTAGCTCTTCGATTGTTAGGGCTGTTTCTAATTCCAGGGAAGCTTCCTGCGTCAATGTCAGCATCTCAATCGATCCCAGGGATTCCACACCTCTGCCTCTGTTACATCTGAGGTCGGTGTATAGACTATTCGAAAGTGGTCTGCCAGTGTATTCAAAAAATAATTCTGGGTCTGTCGCGAGTTGTCCCCCCTCTTGCCGTATATGGCGTATACCCCTGGTGCCATTCTCCCGTTTATCCAACCAGGCTAACATTTTCCCGGCCTTATCGCCTACGTCATATATTTTATGTTTGGATGCAGTCAGATTGATCCTCGTCCTCTCTTGCAGGTGGTCTTTATATTGCTGCTGCCGAAGGTGCAAAGTGTGTGCCTTATCTGGTGTGAATCCAGTGGCCAAGTGAGCAAGGGACTCACGTCTGAGCTTACCCTGCCAACTTAGGGCGAACAAAGCGATACAAAAGGGGATGATGGACGGAGCGTTTGAGCAAATCAAACACTCACCCCCAGTCAACTGATCTGGGTTTAATCCCTTGCTCACTTGGCCACTGGATTCAAGATAGCCTGGCTGATGAGGATTATGAATCCGAAACCGGTCCCAGGATGCTTGTTTCCGGTCCAGGGAAGACATGGCTTGGCAGTTCGGCCTGGACTGTTCCCATGAGGCACAGGGTCAGACTGATTTGCATATGGCCATGTCTGAACTGGGGTGGCTGAGTGAGCTAAAGATCAGTTGACTGGGGGTGAGTTTTTGATTGGCTAAAACGCTCCGTCCATCATCCCCTTTTGTACCACCCTGAGACGGGCAGGAAACAGCATAGAATATGGCAGTTCCTGTGCTTTTAGTGCTTTCTTCACCTCTAGGAAGCTGCGCCTACGGCGGGAGACCGCTACTGTATAATCTGGAAAGAAGGCAATTGACGAGTTGTTAATCCAAATTGCTGAAGAGACTCTTGCTGTTTGCAAAATGGCGTCCCTGACACGGAAGTTAAAGAGTCTAGCGAGTACTGGCCTGGGAGGTGCCCCCGGTTTAGGCCTCCCGCCTGGGAGCCTGTGTGCTCTTTCAACTGAGAAGAAACTGGAGAGGCCTTTGGGCTGCAGTTGCGTTTTTACCAACTCTTCGACGTAGAGGTCCATGGCTTGGGTACCTTCGCTTTCTGGTATGCCAAGAATACGTACGTTGTTGAGGCTCGAGCGCCCTTCTTGGTCGTCGAGCTTCTCTGCTAAGTGTTTGTTCTCCACTTCCAGCCGGGACAAAGCTTTCTGCATCTCTGTGGTGTCTGCCACCAAAGACTTGGTTACGATTTCCACTTCTTTTACTCGGTCCGCCATTTTGTGAAAGTCTGCACGGAGTAGCATGACATCCGTTGAGATCGTCCCCACTGTAGTCTGGACGCTCGAGAGGGCCGCCATGATGTCTTCTAACGTCACTTTTTTCGACCCCCTCACTCTCTATACCTTTATCTGTGGACGTGCGCCCCACTGATCGTGGCGGAGGGCCTTTGTCATAGGCATATTTGTCCAGTTTGGTCTGGGTCGTTTGATTGCGCGGGCCTCTGCCCGACATGGCGTCGGTAGTGGAGGGCTTTTTGCGGCAAATTGCGTGTACGCGGATGTTGTCGCAGCGTGTGACCTTTTCAGGACGGCTGGGGTAGATTTATATAATGACACTGTCGTAGGGAGTGATAGTAGCTCGAGGTTGCGTGGTCTTGTGGTCCAATATTCCGAAAGTGAAAGCCTGCCTTGATGTCTGAGTACAGTCGTCGCCACCCGAGCGTTTCGTGTTCTTCAAGCTTGCTCCTATCTCCGGCAGCACGCCGGCCGGACAAGGGGTCTCTCACAATGGTGGTAATTCAATACAGGTCTACCACTATCTCGCTATGCCAGCATCTGATGGGTGGTAGGTGCTGTGTTGTACCCTTGGTGCGGCTCCCAGCATCAGCGTGTAGGCTTCCGGTCACATTGCTCGAGAGCTGGTCTTCCCACCACTGTGCTCGCCGCCTTTGGATGGCTCGGGCTCCCGTGAGGGGTTAGTTAGAGCGGGGTGGGGCGCGTTGGTTCCGGTTCTTTCCCCTTCCCGCGGTGCACCACTTGTCTTGGCCGCCGCTCCCCCGCCGCACTCACAAGTAGGTCAGGCCCCGGTCTTCTTGAAGTTGGTGGGCCGCCTTGGGCCTCACACGATTACAGGTACTGTCCAATTACTCCAAGGCAGTAATGTAGTACCGCCTGTCGCTGTCTCTCTGTGCCAGCATCCGATGGGGGAAGGAGTTGTGTGGTACTCTCGGTGTGGCAGCCACTCCCCTCGTACCCATGCAGGCTCCGGCCTCGCTGTCTGGGAGCTGCTTCTCCTGCGATTGTGCTCGCAGCCGCCAGTTGATTCAGGACCCCCGGGGGGGTAATGAGAGCGCCATAGGGCGCGTTGGCGCCAGATCTTTCCCCCTACCGCGGGGCAACACTCGTCTTGGCCGCATCTCCTCCGCCTCAGTCGCGGGCCTCGGATCACGCCATTCCGCGGTTTCTTTGCTGCTGGTAGGCCGCCTCGGGTCTCGCACAATTTCCGGCCCTTCCCGGTGTCGGATTCAGTCCGGGATTGCGCCGATGCGTGCCGCCTGGTCCCCGACCTCAGCTCGGGCCCGCGGAGTGTTGCAAATTCACGGATAAGTGGTCGGATTAATGTGAAGGGCTACACCCTCGCCGGATCTCTTCAACTAGGCAGCCATTTCGCTCGGCTGCTGGGGAGAATACTTTCTTACCGTATTGCTCGTACCTCTTGGATTCCCGATCGGGCGGGGCCGCCGGGAATGCGGTCTGGGAGTTGGAGGCCTGGAAGACCAGGCTCTCAGGGGTGGGGTGGGTGGACAGGAAGCAAGGGTCGCCCGGAGCCGGGCGGTTGTGTCTGGCCACGTTCCTATCTACAGGCTGACCTGTAGAGGTTTTGGACCAAGTGCCCAAAAGAACATCTGACAAGGCCTGTTTAAACGGCAGCAGAGGCTCAGCCGAGCTTGACTGCGGTTTAAGGACCTCAGTGAGGAGGTTAGTCCTCACGGCCGCGATGGGGAGTTCCATCAGCACCACACTGTAGGCAGCCCCCTCCTCCGAAGCCATCAGCACCACACTGTAGGCAGCCCCCTCCTCCGAAGCCACGGTGGGAGGGGAGACAAAACCAGTGTCTGGCGAGGTGTCCAGCCCACTGGCAGTCCCAAGCTCACCTGTCCCGTCCTGCTGAGACTGGCACTCCCGTGCCAGAAGGTCCTCAGACCCCTCCCAATCCACCTCGTCACCCATCTCCTGGTATCCAGGTTCAAAGGATGGGGCCGGTTAATGGAAGTAAAAATCTTCAAACGACGTCCGGAGTGGCGCCCAGCAGCGCCGCTCCGGCGCCGGAACTGAATCGAGGGTAGGATCGGGGACGGCGTCGCCAGGGGCGACACTCTAGGGGCCGCGCCGGTGAGGTCGACCGGCGACGACCAGGATCCGGATCCAGTGAGGGCCTGCGGCGCCGGGACCGAAGTCACAGGCGGCGCCGGGGGCCAAAGCACCCGACGGCATCGGAGCCGAAGCACCCGACCCGCTTGGCCCCCCAGCCAGGACCGCTGGGCCTGAAGGCGCCGCGGAACCCGGCGGAGGAGAGAGAGACCTCATGGCCATGAAGTAGCGCTCGATCTCCTCTGGCGCCGCGTCATGCCCAGGGATCGGAAGGTATGGGGCAGCGTGGGTTGTGTCACCCGAACCCCCGGCCGCGTCGCGCGAGCGTCGGGGTGGGTCAGAAGAGCGATGACGCCTTTCCGACCTCTCATGCCTCTTACCTGAGGATCTTGATCCCAAAGACCGATGCCAACTCTCGGAGCTACGAGAGCTCCGACCCCACGACCGGTCCCTCGACCTCCTGTGGGACCGGGACCTCGAACGGCGCAGGGCCGACTGCCGGAGCTCAAGCCGCTTGCAGGACCGCTCCCTCCTAGCCTTGGACTGTAGTGTAGTTCCTATATTCCCAATAGGCTCTGCGCATTGGAATAACATAAACGATAGTTTAGACGTAGGACTTAGGTCGACTAGGTCTCTATTGAATATGTTAGACTTAATTATGAATGCCAGCTAGCTCAGAGAGCACTAGAAACTTTCTCGAATAAACAAGAAGGGATTCGTTTCTGACAACCATATAACATGACAACTTTGTTCCCCAAGAATAAGAAATATATCTTCAGAGTCGCGGAAACAACAGATCGCTATTTCACCTAGTCAATCGTTCATATTTCGTTTCACCAGAGTTTTTGCAGAGAAATAGAGAGACGGGCGTTTTCAATAAAAAGGTTATTTATTGAGCAGTCTTCTTTCTCATGCAAGAGAAGTGAATTGCTACAATCGTAATACTTGCTATGAAGTAAAGTGCGTACAGTAAAAAGAGTATTATGAAATAATACTGTAAAAGCATTTATATGGTTTCTAAGCCATAAGATACATAAAATGGATAAAAGGCATACAATGATAAATAATGACAAAGTACTCAACTGGTGCATCTAAAATACGCCTACCCCGGTGTACCTAACCTAAGTCTAGTACGAGGGAAGAAGTAAGTGAGGTGTAGCTTGAGTTAAATAGTTTTTGCTAAGAATATATCCAAGAATTCTCTAAGGGTCTAATCAGCTCCGTACCTTGGTTATAGAATGAAGGAGGTCTTGTATCTCTCTCTCAGGACTCGATCTCCCAGTAACCCGCAAGGGTAGCAGGGAAACACTGGAGCTGGATTTCTCGGCAGGAGAAAAGACAGCGTCTCTCTCAGTGCGTCAGCTGGAGGGTCGGCTTCCTTCGGTACTTGCTACAGCAGGGGGTCGGGCAAGTAGTTAGTTGATCTGCTCCAAAACCACTGTGTCTTTGCTAGGGCAGATGTGGGCATATTTATACCTGGAAGGTGCCGAGTTTGACGTAAGGGTGGGCATAATAACGTCACTAAGAACTCAAAGTTCTTTACATGCTCCAGGAGTTCTGGGACAAATAAATACTGAAGCAGGGGGAAGTCCCGTACTGCTGAAGGCTGGTTGTCTTCAAGAACTCGTTGTACTCTAGGAGATTAGTGGAAGTAGCCATGCCGTATTTGGACTGCATTGGCTGTGTCTAAATATGGTTATGATTCTTATGCCTATATAAGGATATGATAAGTTATACCTATATAAGGGCATGAATCGGGAAAATTACACTAGAGCCCTAGATACGTTTACAACAGGACGTCAGGGCCCGGCAGTCGGAGCAGGTTCGGTCGTCTTGGTCGAGGCCTAGACACTGAAGACACCGGCGATGGGGGTCGGTAACCGACATCAATCGGCTACACTTGGAGCAGGGTTTGAACCCGGGCATCCCTACCGGCACTGTCGGAGTCAATCGACTCGAAAAACAGATCAAAAAGATCAAAGTTTAGTCAAAAAATGACTAAAGGGTACTACTTCCCCGGATCTGCGCTTAGCTGGCGCGGAAAAAAGAAGAACTGACGTCAGAGCGCGAGGGCGGCATCTAAGAACTCCGGCGACGTCATCCCGGCGCAAACGACGCCGACGATGGACGCGGAGCCGCAGACGACGCCTACCGACGCGCAGGGGTACTGCTACGCAAAAGTTTCTGGATCCAGTCTGACACCTGGGGATATTCTAAGGTAAGGAATCTAATACTAACCTGTTTTTTTCAGATCTGTGTATTCAGAATTGCAATTCATCAGTTTACGTATCTTGCGCATCATCTTCCTCCCTGGTATTGTGAATTCCTTGACCTTTTTACTATTCCTGCATGCCTTGCAGCTCATGCAGGGATAAAATCCTGTGATCAAATCTTTTTTCTTTGAGGTCTTCGAAAAATGGCTCCTTACCAACTGAGCTTTGAGTGCCAGACCTCTCCTGTATGTGATATGGGGACTTTGTGGAATGAGGGATCCTATGATATGATCTTATTTTAAAATCTTCCAATTACGTCTAAATGTTTGAAAATTTTCAGTGGATCCTGTTGTGTACTCTGTTATCATTCGCACTCGCCCTTGGGGCTTAAGAGCAGAGACTTCTTTTTCCTCAGCATCTAATAGGAGATTCTTCCTTTCTACCTGCTTAATCTTATTGCTGGCATTAGTTAGAGTTTCTTTTCTGTATCCTCTCTTGAAAAATCTACTAATGGCCTTCATGCTTTCTCCCTGAAAATCCTCATCTAAAGAGCAGTTACGTCACAGCCTTATTAGTTCCCCATAAGGGACTCCATTGAGAACGCTTTTAGGATGGAAACAATTTGCATGTAATATGCTGTTACCCGCTGTCGGCTTCCTATATAGTGTTGTTTCAATCTTATTGTTTCTCACATGTACCATTAGGTCTAGGTAGGGCATGCTGGTCTTACTCATGCATTCAGTGAATCTTAAATTTGAATCATTGTCATTGAGCTCCTCCACATATGTTTTGGTCTCATCCATTGACCCTCTCCACACAATGAAGAGGTCATCAATGTACCAAGACCATAGGACCTCTTTTTCAAGCCAGATTTCATTTTTCCCTACCCAGGCCACGTGCTTCTCCCACCAGCCAACGAACAAGTTCGCGTAGCTGGGAGCGAAACACGTGCCCATCCCTACTGTTGATGAAACAGTTCTCCTGCAAACAAAAAAATGTTGTTATAGAGACAATATGCAATTAATTCCATTAACATGATATTATGTACAAAATATTTCAAATGTCTCTTTTTCAAAAAGAATTCTATTGCTTCCAGTCCTTTCTGATGTGGTATACTCGTGTACAGACTGGTTATATCCAAAGTCAGCAGCAGCATGTAAGGTTCCCATTCAATGTTAGCAATAATTGTCAAGATGTCCTTCGTGTCTTTCACATAAGAAAAAAAAACATATATAAAAAATAATATCAGGTGTATTGAAGAATGAGTGGGTGTATGAGTGTCTGAATTGATATTTTAGTAGGTGCATGACTGACTGTATAAGTGAGTGATTAAATGTGTCTTAGTGAATGCATGGGTGAATGACTAACTTGTTGTGAATGTATTTATCAGTCTGTGAGCTGATGTTTAGGTGGCTGCATGGGTTGGTGAGTAGCTACATGAGTGTCTATATGGGGAACTGATTGGTTATCTGATTACCTGTAGGGGTACCTGAGTGTTTGTGTGGGTGGTTGGGGTGGGTATGACTCCCTGCATGGACGTGTGAGTGGGTGATTAAATGGGTGTATGGGTTCATAACTAGTAGCATTTGCATAGTGGTTGAGAAAGGGGACTGGGCCTCGGACTTGCACTCAGGAATTCCACTGCGTAGGACTTACCAGGAGGGCTTCTTGGACCCCAAAGTCTCTCAGGAGTAAAGTGGACTTCATCTCCCAACCAGTAGTGTGCCAGGAGGCACATTTGTAGAGTGGTGGAGAAAGCGAGCGTGGCCTCCGAAGACCTCTGAGCAATCCCACTACGTGGGACTTACTGGATGTGACAGGAGTGCCATGCGGCTTCCCTCCAGGAGCCCTTGATGGCCCTGGGGACCGCCACCCCCCAGGGCCGGCTCCAGCAATGTCCCAGGGTGCCCATCCCAGGGACAATGCAGTTTGCGTTGTCATAGAAGGGGGGTGCGCCCTCCTGAGGCCATTTTTGGCCCCAGGGACCCCATCCCCCTGGGTTTTGCCTCTTTTTTAAAAAAAACTTTATTTTGAGGGAGTGGGTCCTCGTGGCCACCCTTATGGGCCATTTTGGCCCCGGGTACCCCATCCCCCCGGGCTTGGCCTCTCTTTGGGAACCGCGGGGGAGCCCTAATGCCCCCGCGGTCCCAGCCGGCTCCCAGCCTCCTTCATTAACATGAAGTAAACATGTTTTGGGACCCCCCTTTTTCTCGACCCCTGCTTGACGTGTGGTGGTGGGCCTCAGCAAGGCCTACCAGTGCTAGGTGTTTACCCTTGTCTGTACAAGTCCTTAGACCAATAGGATAGAAGTTGGCACAGAAACTGAAGTAGAAAATACAAAGTTTATTAAACTTCATGAGGTGGAACTACATTCACACAACACCTTTTGGCAATGTATGAAGTAGCACACTGAATGGGAGGAGCTTGGTCCTTTTATACCCACACAGGGGCTCAAAAGAAGGTGGTACAAGTACAAGAGAAGGTTTCAGGTACATATAAGGTCATACAGAAAATGCACAGTCCACAAGTGGGAGGAGCTAACAGTTGCTAATTCTGGTGAACCCATCCTGACATTTACAGACTAGGGACAGCTGCAAGCTCAACTGAGCATGTGCGATGCAGAAGAGGCTAAATATAACCTGTCTCATGGCAGATTTCAAGAGCAGACAACAGCAAGGTAGGACAGAGCACATGGCACACACGTGGTAGCACATGGCAAACAAGATGGCTGCCAGAAATACAAAATGGATTCCACAAAACGGACAAGATAACTTCAAAATACAGGATGGCTTCTGCTAATGCTAACCCAATCGCTGCATAATTACAATAGACGAATGACCCCGAAACTTTCAAGACAGAAGCTGAACAAAGCAGGGCATTAGTTTTGAAAAGATCCATCAAACGGCGCCAAAGATATTGGCAAACCAAAAAACGCCCTTCCTATGGAAACTAGACCCTAGCTGTAACTACCTACATATATATGTATATGTTTTTCTGTATCCCAAATGTCTCCATCAATCTATCAATCTGTACCGGTCTCCAACTATCTGCACATAATTCTATTTGTATTTTTGACTTTCGCTGTCTGTCCATCTGTTTCCCTCTTTGCCTATTTTTCTCTGCATCTGTCTCCATTTTTGCCTGTTTACCTTTATAGGTCTCAACCTCTCTGTTGCTTTCTTGATCTGTATCTAGCTACCTCTATGACTATCTCGGTCTCGAGTCTCTACCTTTAGCTTTATCTACCTCTGCCTTTGTCTCTGTCTGTAACTATTTCACTCTATCTCCAACGCTCTTTATCTCAGTCACGTTCCATCCATCAACTATCCTTCTATCTGTACCCTTCTGTTACTATGCATCTGTTTCCACCTGTCTATGTCTCCCTTTGTCTCTATCTCCTTCTCTAAGTATCTCACTCTCTATAAAGCACTAGCAGTATGTGACTGCCTTTGTCTGTCTTCGGCTTTATCGCTATCTAGATATCTGCAAATGCTTCGATGCTCATCTGTCTTTTTCTCTCTTTGTCTCTATCCGAGGGTATCTGTTGCCATCTAATGCTGTAAATGTCTGTCACTATATCTGTCATTATCTGTAGGCCTAGACCTAAATGCCTCTATCTCTGCCTGTTTGCCTTGGTCTTTTTCTACCTCAAACTATCTGACTATAGTTCAGTGTCAGTCTCTAGCTTTGGCTTAGTCTTATTTTAGAGCTTTGGTTCAGAATGTAGACTATAGCTAAGATTTTGATCTCTAGCTCAAACTCAGTTGCTAGTTCAGGCTCAGTTACTAGATCAGGTACAGTCTGAAGCCTGATAGCCTAGTCTCAATTCCCTAGCTTTTGTTCAGCATCTGGGTCAGTTGCTAGCTCTGTCTCTGGCTCAAACTTAGTCTCCACTGCAGGCTCAACTGAAGTATGAATTTCCAGCTCAGTTTCAGTCTTTATCTCTTGCTAATTGTCAGTCTCTAGTTCATGCTCACTTTCAGTCTTAGCTCTGGTATGGTCTCCGGCTTGGTTTCTGGCTCAAGCTCATACTCTAGCTCTGTCTCAGTCTCACATTCTAGTTCTGCTTCAGCCTCTAGCTCTATTCAGTTTCAAGCCTCTAGCTCAGTCTTAGTCAGTATCTCCGTCTTCTTTGCTAGCTCAAACTCAGTCTCTAGCTCAGGCACAGTTTCTGTCTCAATCTTGGTCTCCTTTTCATTCATCTCTATTTCAGTAGCGGTCTCAAGTCTTGATCTCAGGCTCAGTTGCTAATTCAGTGTCAGTCTCTATTTCAATCTCAGTCTGTAGCACTGGCCCAGTCTAAGTATCAGGCTCCAGTTAAGACTCAGGGTCAAGCTAAGGTTCAGTCTTCTGTTAAGTCTTCATCTGTAACACAGACTCAGTCTCAATTCTCTAGTTCAGACCCAAGTCTCTAGCTTAGACTTAATATCAGTCTCAAATTTAAGCTAAGTCTCAGTCACTAGCTCAAGCTAATTTTCAATCTGTACCACTAGCTGAGTCTCAGTCTCTAGCCCTGGTTTAATATGTAGCTCAGTCTCAGTTGCTAGCTTAATCTCAGAATCTAGCTCTGGCTCAGACCCAGTTTCTAGCTTCAAACTCAGTTTCAGTTTCTAGCTCCAGCTTGGTCTCAAGCTCTGGCTCAGGCAAAAACACCGGCTCAGTCTGAAGCTTTGGCTCTATATCAATCTCAGGGCTCTGACTCAGACTCTTGTTCAGCCTTAGTATCTAATTTGGTTTTAAACTCTAGTGTCTGCTCAGTCTGTAACTTCTGTCTATTCTTACTCCCTTGCTCATGCTTAGTCCCTTATTGAAGCCCATTCGAATTCCCTTACGTTGGCCCCCATTCAGGCTCACTCACTAGCTCCAGGTCAGTTACTAGCTCTATCTCAGTCTTTTGTTCAATCTAAGGCTCTAAATGTGGTGCAGTTACAGTCTCTACCTCCAGCTCTTGGTCGTTCTCAAGCCTTGGCTATAGCTTCTAGATCAGGCTCAGTCTAAAGTTCAGGCTCAGCCACACGCCTAAGCATGGGCGAATTTTGCGAATCTGGCGTTCGCGAATTTGCATATTTGCGAACTCGCAATCCGCCAAATCCGCGAACTTTCGCGAATTTGCGGATTTTCGCGAGGGTTTTGTACCATTTTGCAATTGCGAACTTACCTGTCGGCTCGCAAAGGTCGCAACTTTGTTGTTTCTACGTCTGGTTCATCATCACAGGTTCACAGCACCCTCTGCTTCACCACTGCCACCCTCTGATTCACCCATGCCACCCTCTGGTACATCACTGCCACCCTCTGATTCATCACTGTAGATTATGGGGGGGAAAGCAAGCACACCTGCCCTGCTTCAACTGACATGAATTAATTTGGGTTTGATTAATGTGTCACTGAATTTAAACTTCCTGTCTGGCACCTGCTTCCTTATCTGTAATTTGCTTTCTGTTGCAGTGCAATTTTTTTCCCAGGACCTTTGTGGCCTACTTGTAGCTATTCTATGAGCCTGCTGTGAGGGTCAGAGCAGGGTCATAGAATAGTTGCAAGTAGGCAACTGATCTCTGGAGGGGCCCCTCAGGAAGCACTACAGGGAATGGTTACTAATGATGAGTTTGAACTTTTGCACCTGCTGAGTGCTTTCAGTTTTGCAAAACTCGTTTCTCTGCAGAACAGCAACTGTAATGCCCCAAACAAACTTACTTGTGAAAGTTGATTTCTAATCCAAAAGTGATCCAAAGAAAGTCAAAAAGGCCTCAAATCCAAAAAGGTGCAGGCAAATGTCAACCTGAGGAGTTATTCTGATAAAAATCATCATTTTCAGACGGTTTATGCTGCTTGCTGGTGGATTTCTTGTGCAGAATTGCAAATTTTGTAATTTCGCGAGTGCGAGATTGTTGCTGCCCGCCGCTTCTACATGTTCGCAATTGCAAACTCTCGCGATGCGTCGCCAAACTCCTGCGGGATCCCGCAGCAAGATCCAAAATGGCGCAGCACTCGCAAAATATCGAGAAAAACAACTCGGCAAACGCTGAATGACGGTAAGTGAACGCCGCGCGCCGCAATATTGTATCACCAAGCAAAAAAATCCGCCGTGTGCGAATTTGCGCATTTTGGGTAAATTCGCAAGAGTTCGCGGATTGCAAATTTACCGAAAATCTGCAAAATCCGTGAGCGGAACGGATTTTACGCTCATGCTTACACACGCCTCTAGCTCAGGCTTGTGTCTTCTTCAGTATACGTTTCAGTTACTAGATAGTCTCAGATTCTAGTTTATTCTTTATTTTAGGCTTAATGTTAGTCTTTACCTCAGGCACAATCTCAATCTCCAGCTCAAGCTAAGTCTCTTTCTCAAGCTCAGCGTCTAGCTCTGGCTCAGTTTCAGTCTTAAGCTCCCACTCTGTCTCAAGGTCAAGCTTAGTCCAAGTTGCTGGCTAATATTGACGCTCAGTCTCAATCTTAGGTTCAGCCTCTGGTGCAGTCAAAGTTTCTAGCTCAGGCTCAGTAAAGGTCTTTAGCTCTATCAAGGGCATAGTCGCAAGTAAGTCACACTCGCTTGCTGAGTCTTAGTCTCTACTTTGATCACCATCTCATTCTTTAGCTCTCGTTCAGTCTCAAGCTCAGTATCATGCTCAAGCCCTGGCTCAGTCTTTAGCTCCGGCTAAGTCTTAATCTTGAGCTCTAGCTAAGTCTCAAATCTGTAGCTCATGCCTAGTCCCATGTCTACCTCTGGCTCAGAGACTAGCTAAATTTCAATTTCAAGTTTAGCCTCTAGTCACAGTCTCTATAGCTCTGGCGCAGTCATAGTCGCTAGCTCAGTATTAGTCTTTAGCTCAGTTGCTGCCTCATGCTCAAGCTCAGTCTCTAGCTCAGTCTCAATCTCAGTGTCAGGCTCAAGCTCAGTCTTAGTGTATAGGCAAGCTCAAGAAGAATATCCAGCTGTGTGGTATTTATATCAGCCAATGCCTTAACTATGTGGATTTTCACTGGGGACAAGAAGTTTAACTTGTTAACTGCTGAGGCTTTTTCACTCCAGTGGTAAGCCTTTTTTGGCTATTTGGGAAACTTTGCACTTAGGCCTCCATAACATATTTGTCACAAAAGATAGCCATGCCAAATGTTCATCCTTTTTTCCCCAACATCAAGGGGATTCTACCCAGGGTTTGTGGATTCAGCTGGAGAGGGGCGCTGAAATCAGCCAAAATATAGCCATATTTTGAGTTTTGGGGAATAAAACAGAAAAAAATGGTCTGGATAAAAGTGTCTTTTTTTTCCTCCTAAACGTGGCATCAAAGAAAGGGTCTGAGGTGCTAAAGTCACCATCTTCCCAGCTTTCAGAAACATCCAGAACTGAATTGGCATTTTTTGAAAGGGTATTTCATATTATTTCTGCTTTCAACTTACTTCACGTTTGTGGTGGAAACCGGTGTGAAACCCATGTGTTTTCCAAGTTAAGCTACATATTTCTGAAAAATAATTAAAATTATGAATTCAGCAAGGGGTCATATGTGTAGATCCACCAAGGTTTTTCCAAAAAAACTATCTCTCAATTCTCTCATATAATCCTGTAACGAAGTACTAATAATGTTTTGTAATACTAATTATGCACAACATCCCATATATTTCTAGATAAAGGAAGCTAGCCTATGTGTTTTACCAACAAGTAACCGAGTGTGATTGAAGATGGCTGCTAACGCGGAAAATTGTACTGCGCATGCGTCAGCTGCACGACGTCTTAACGCTTGGAGGGAAAATTCTGCTTCTGCGCAATAGCATCTAATATGGCCACTTGGAAACTCACGTGCTAAGCATCTGCTTTTTTGAAACTAAACCGAGTTCTATACTAAGTGCTAATGCATAAATAGTTTTCGTAAGTAAATGGTACTAGAGTAGAGATAGGTGGTATACAGTGAAATCATTTTATTTTAAATTTAATACTTTTTCTTTTGACCTCTCTATTAGGTCATATTTGGGCCTCTAAGCGGTGCTAAAGTCTGACACACACGTGGTTCTTCCCGCATGCGCAAGAGTGACAACTCTGAAACAGTGAGCACAAGTCTTGAACCTCGTCCAAGGACGTTCTTCGCACATGTCCTGGGAACTAGCTGAACATTCTGAAGATTCAATAGACTGTGAAATTGTTTATTGTTGTTGATAAAGTTTACAAATATGGGAGGGAAATAAAGCTTTGGAGAACACATTAATGGGCGGGAACTTAAAACAATGAACCAAAGAAAATTATTAAAACTTAGCATGGTGTGATGATCATCCCCTCAGCTTGTCCAATCAGAAATAGGAGTTTCATGAGGTTGAAACATTTAGGGGTGGTACATGCCATTAAGAAAGTATAATTGGGGTAGTTAGTTAGATTAGTGAGAGCAGTCCCAGGCAAAACGCTAAGAGACCGAATGCTGTCCGAATGCTGATCGAATACCCGAAGAAGCAGACTTAGAATTTCATAGCAAAATAGAATTAGAAGAAGATCGCTGAAGAATCGAGGAGGTAATAGAATTAGAAGAAGATCGCAGAAGAATCGAGGAGGAGGAAGTTAGTATCAGGGAGGGATGAGACGCAAGCGTCGAATCCAGAAAAGGTCATCTACCCTGTCCTATCCTGAAGTACCTGTCAGATGAACTTTCTAAGGGGACCATTAACTCTTGGCTAGAGGGGTCAGATTTTCGCACCATCCTAGGTAAATATAATTCTGTGTATTGTGTCAATGTGCTTTCTCTCTCTATCCTCTCTTTCCTGAGGTACTTGTTGTTGTGAAATCTTATTATTAAATAACATAAACTGATCTTACTTCCTTCAAAAGATGGAGTTAACACTGTAATTTGTTTAGCTCTTATGATAATATTAGATAAACATTTAAAATTTACTCGAGTCTGTGTTTATTCAATGAGATAATCAAGTAAATGAACCTGTTATAATCATCAAATCCTATTCAACTAAAATAGATCCATTAGTTATAGAAAGGGCTTCGGATCAGTAATTGATTAGAGAATTGATAAGCAAATGAATCTACAATTTTAGCCCTATAAAATTGACCCCCAGCGGTGTTTACCGGCCTATATGAGTAAATGTGTTTATGGTCCCAGATGAGTATATATTAATAGATGTCCACAGGTTGGTAGCCCCCTGGATCAGTTTGCTGGTAGCAGAGGGATGGTTTTTATTGATCAGTTTAGTGATTATTGGTTATAGATTTATGTTTTAACAAACCCGTTTGTATATTGTTTCATGTTGTCTGAAAATTCCCAGGAAATGTATAGCAGGCGGTGAATGGAAATCACACTGCAGTGAGGTTAAGCATCTGTTTTAGTAATTGAATTCTGTGAATATGTGAGAGTGATTGTTAGCAAAGAGTTCGATGGTGAAACTTTGGAGTTATATCACTCTCCTAGAAAGGGTAACACTAAAAGAGTAGCAGGTTCTTCTGAGCTTGGGTGAAGAGTAAGCAGAAGGTTTTACTCACTGTGTATGAACAGTAAGCAGAAGGTTGTACTCGTAGCAAAAGAAGTCAACCATACTTTAGGTTAATGAAACAGACAGAGCAGCAAATGTTTTTATGCTGTTATTCATAAAAAGTTGCGTGAAAGGTTAAAGGAAAATAGGTTTTCGTATTACCTTGTGAAGAGAGGGTCAGCGACCGGAGTTACGCTGACGTCACAGAGTGATTGGTTGAGACAGCGGGTGTGTGACAAGACAGGGAATTGTAAAGGAGGGGTCAATTGTCGTACTGACGTCACAAAGTGCTGCGCTGGGATTGGTAGAAACAGCAGGCGCGTGATTTATAGAGAATTGTAAACGAGGGGTCAGTAGAGAAGAGTGATACTGATGTCACAATAGAGACGCGCTAGTATTGGCTAACAGAATTTTGTAAATTTGAGCATGATTGGATAAAAGAATAAAAGCTACAATAGGATTGGAGAAACCTGAGTGTAAACAGAAAGACTAATTGGTTAACAAAATCGAAGCGATAATAGTAATAGACGGTGGAGTTTGAATGTGGAAATACGATCCAACATTAACAGGGAATCGCCCAGATTGAAGATATTTAGGTTTTGCAAGACAAGAATATATAAGAGGACCTACTCAAAATGTGTACGGAGAGAAAAGAAAAATGTCACTTATGTAGAAAAAAAAAAATTATTTCAAGAAAGATAAACCCATTACAACTAGAGAAGGAATTCTTATCCCACCGCCAAAGACTCCTGCCTCATTTATGATGATGGAAAGAGATTATCATACCTGTGTATGGTTAGAACATTGGATTGAGTATACAAAAGGTGACGGAATATAGCTTTCCCAGAAATTTGTACATTTAATAGGAGAATTCTTCAGAACTTAAGGACGAAAATGAATGAATTAGAGCCTATACCCAGGTTAATACAGTATGAAGCTTTAGAAGAATGGGAAATTGAGGCATTTGATCGAGAGACATCTAGAAGTACTAGGGGTTATAGAGGCTTTTATCCTAAAAGAATGCGTGAATCACGTGAAGATCAGATGAAACAGTGGAGACAGGCAATGGTCACAGAAGGATTGTATCCTGTATTAATGTTAGAGGAACAGGCGGGAGGCAAGTGTACAAGAATAACTAAGCATTTAATAATGACAGTTTGTGGAGAATCAGAAGATGAGTTTATGGAAGATATACTAAGAAAGAATCCTCCACCATATCAGGAGGGACCCAGTAGAACTACTCCAAGTGCACCTGCTTTAGAAACACCATTAGTTCCTCAGATTTTGCATGACTCATTAAATGAAAGGATACTCCAGGAAAAAGAAAGAGAAGCAATAAACAAAAATAGTGAAGAAGACAGAAAATAACCCAATTGAGTGCACACCCTGAAGCTTTGACTATGCCAGTGACCATAGGTCCTGTTGTCCCATTGTATGGGGATAAAGGAAATTGTCCAAAACCACCAGTCATGGTCAGTCCTATAATAGAATGTAGAAAAGAGAACATAATAATTGAAGAACAAGCTAGTGAACGTGAATCGGTAATATCTGTAATGGATTTGCCGATAAGAGAACAAATAAGTGAAACTCCGAGAAGAGTCGTTCCCAATTGTTCGAAAGAAATATGATTAGAAACATCTACAGGAAATAAAAGGCCCACAATAGTGATGCCAGAAGAAATAGAAAGGTGGGGACAGGGAATAGACAAACCGAATCCACAGCAAAAGATTTTGGACATTTATAAATTAAAAGTAGAACTGGAAGAGATGATAGCTGGAAATGTGGGAATAGACGGGCTGAGTACGTGCAGTGAAGAAAAATTGTTGTTAATATGTAGGAGCATAACCAGAAATGTAAAAGAATTTCATGAAAAAATGACAGAACTTGCTTCTGAAATAGGAATTTAAATAGGGAGATCAAAGGTTTTGCAGAAACCATGTAGAGCAGAATTTACGGACAGGATTTGGAAAATATGGATTTATCTAGAAGAAAAGAACAAGTTACCAACCTTCGGTAACGCTTTTTCTGGTGGATACAGTATCTGCCTGTGGATTCCTCACCTTGTGAATATCCCCTGCGCAAGCAGCATTCGGAAAATATTTGTAGCTCTCCATGGCGACGAGGACAACGTCATAGAACCAAGGCTCCGCTGACGTCACTGGAGCCATAAGAGAGCCTCGTTGGCGTGATGATGTCAGTTCCGCCCTTTTTTTACGTGCCTTCGAGGCACACGGACGGACCGACACAAATATACACAGTATACATAGTACACAGTATTCAAACCAACACACAAAGTGTGAAATCAATGCAGCAAAGCAAGAAGAATTAATCATTTCCTTTGAAAACAACAGTTATAAAACAACATCACTGTAGATATACAAGAGTGGACAACGGGGAGGCGGTGGGTCAGTGAGGAATCCACAGGCAGATACTGTATCCAACAGAAAAAGTGTTACCGAAGGTAAGTAACTTGATCTTCTGATGGATACATCTGCCAGTGGATTCCTCACCTTGTGAATAGAGTCCCACAGCAGTCCCCACTCCGGGAGGAGGGTGCCCAAAAAGTCCTTAAAGACGGAACACGCAACGTGTCCGTCCCTCCTCACTTCGGAATCTAAGCAGTAATGCATCGCGAAAGTGTGGAGGGAGGCCCTAGTTGCCGCTCTACAAATGTCCTCAACAGGAACACCTCTAGATAAGGCAGATGTAGAAGACTTTGCCGTGGTAGAATGAGCTCTCAAACCCTCTGGAGGTTCCTTACCGGCCAAAGAGTACCAAATCTTGATGCACAAGACAGTCCATCTGGAAAGTGTGGAGTGGAGTGGAGTGGTGTGGCTCACCAGTTAGAGGCGGCAGACCCGGGAGCAGAAGTCGGCCGGGACCAGGGTTCAATTCCCGACGCGGCAGGGTCGTGGACTTGGGTCAGCGGACTCGATAATTCTCGCTTCGGTGCCTACTCTAATCTGGGGTCCCACTCGGCAACTCTGGGCATTAGCTTGCTTAATCTCCACAACGCCCCCCCCCCCCCAACGCCGGGGATGCCTGGCTCCACCCTGGGGACTCCCAGCAGTGACCATCCCACAGGGAAAGCCAGGACGGGTTCCCCTGCGTTGCACAGCGCCAGGAAACCTCCGGGTAGCAGCGCGCTTTACAAGTGCAAACATAATAATAATAATATAATAAAAGTGTGTGTTTGTGCACAGCTCTGCCTTTCCTGCAGCCAGCAAAACCCATGAAGAGCTGGTCATCCACACAATAGTCTTTAGTCCTATCGAGGTAAAAACTCACCGCCCTCTTAGGGTCCAAACGGTGAAGCCGCTCCTCCTCCTTGGAAGGGTGAGAGGGAGGATAGAAGGAAGGAAGGGTAATGGACTGCCCCAGATGGAAGGGAGTTACCACCTTAGGCAGAAAAGCAGCCCTGGTCCTGAGAACCATTCTATCAGCATGAATAGTCAAGAATGGGGGTTTTAAACTCACAGCTTGAAGCTCACTTACCCTCCTTGCCGAGGTAATGGCAACAAGAAATACAGTCTTTAAAGACAATAGTCTCAAGGGACACTTGTGCAAGGGCTCGAAGGGAGAACCCATCAAGTAGGTTAAAACAAGATTTAAATCCCATTGAGACACAATAAATGGAGTGGGCGGAAATTTGTTGGTAAGGCCCTTTATGAAATGCAACACAATGGGCGATTTAAACAAAGACGGCTGGTCCGGCATGCAAAGGAACGCCGACAAAGCCGATAAATAGCCCTTCACAGTAGCTACAACAAAACCCTGCTGGGCTAGAGAAAGAGCAAATTGAAGGATGTTGGATAAGCGAGCCCTCAAAGGGTCAATAGACATCTCCCCACACCAATTAACAAATATGGACCACCTATAAGAATAGATAGACTTGGTGGAGAGACGTCTGGCAGACAAAATAACGTCCACCACGTCAGAAGGAAGAGAGAAAGAATTCAGGTTGCCCAGTTCAATCTCCAAGCATGAAGGTGTAAGCTCTGGAGGTGGGGGTGTAGAACCTGCCCCTTAAACTGCGAGAGGAGGTCTGCCCTGAGACGGAGACGGAGCGGAGGACACGAGGAGAGGTGGAGAAGATCTGTGTACCACACCCTTCTTGGCCAATCCGGGGCGATCAATATAACTTGGGCCCGGTCTTGGCAAATCTTCCTCAGAACCCAAGGAATCAAGGGTATCAGAGGAAATGCCTAAAGGAACTGTGAGCCTCAACTCAACTGAAACGCGTCCCCCAACGCCCCCTGCATCGGATACTGGAGACTGCAGAATGACAGGCAATGAGCGTTCTCATGAGTGGGGAACAGGTCCACCTGAGGAGTTCCCCACGTCCGAAAGAAGTGACAAACCACCTCCGGATGAAGCCTCCACTCGTGGTGTGCAGAGAACTACCGACTGGGACGGTCTGCACGCACGTTCAGAACTCCTGCCAGATGATTTGCAATCAGACAAATCTGATGGTCCCGAACCCATGACCAGAGACACAGACCCTCTCTATTTATTTAGTTATTTATTTATTTATTTATTGAGTTTATAAATCGCGACAACTACCCAATAAGGGTTTCCCGGCGCTGTAGATGGCACAATGTGGAAAGCCAAGAAGGTACTCGGGTACTGATTGAAAAGCCAGGTTTTAATGGCCTTACGAAATCGAGCGTAGCAGTTCTCGGAGCGAATGTCTGGAGGGAGGGAATTCCAGAGTTTGGGTCCCAAGTAAGAAAAGGACCTGCCACCCATCCTAGAGAGTCTAATCTTGGGCACAAAGAAATGTTTTTGGGAGGAGGAGCGGAGAGAGTGTGACGGGGAATACGTTTTAACAAGTGCTTGCAGGTAATTAGGAGCTTTGTATTTGTATTTGTGTTTGGATTTGTAGAGCGCCTTATCACCCCGGGGTCTCTAAGCGCTTATCAGAGGGTGCACACAGTTCCAGATGGAAGGCCGGTTAGACAATGCCCCATGCCTCCCCAAACAGCACAGTTTTCAACTTTTTCCTAAAGGGTAATAGGCGCATTTCTTTGCGCAAGCTCTCTGGGAGACTGTTCCATGCTGTGGGGATTGTGTAGGAGAATGCGCGCCCTCCTACAGAGGAAAGTTTAAACCGAGGGCAGACCAGCAGAGCGGCATCTGTCGAACGTAAATTCCTGCTGGGCACGTATGGAACTAGAGGTTCTCTGATGTATTTTGGGACTTGCCCGTACAAGGCTCTATGCGCAATGCACAGACCCTTGAACTTAGCCCGCTGTCTTACCGGCAGCCAATGGAGCCTGTGAGGGAGAGGAGTGGCATGAGTCCTACTTGGTTTGTGAAATTTTGCCCATCCTGATTTTGTGCATATAGCTTAGCGCTTTGAACTTCACTCGGTTGTCCACCTTCAGCGAGTGAAGATCCCGGAGGCGTCCTGCTATATGATCCGTTTTGTGACTGCCACAGAGCAGACGAGCAGCAGCATTCTGTACTAGCTGGAGGCGTCTGGTAACCGCCCTGGTCGCCCCCAGGTAGAGTATGTAACCGTAATCCAACCGGGAGGTAACCAAGGCGCTCACCACAGCTCTCCTGGTGTCATACGGCAGCATCCAAAGAATCTTCCTCAGCCACCGCAGAATGACGAAACAGATGGAGGACACTTTGTTAGCTTGGCATTGCAAAGTCAGACCCTGGTCAATGATCATCCCCAAGTTACGCACATGCTCTGATGGTAATGGGAGCGGACCTAGCTCAGAGGACCAGTGTCTGGAACTCCAGAGATCATGTTTTTGACCAAGGACCAGGACTGCAGTCTTCCCTCCATTCAGTTTGAGAAGATTTAAATTCATCCAATTAGCTATCGCCCCTAAGCCAGTCTGAAGGAGGGAAGTAGATTCCTGATCGGATTCAGACAGGGAGAAGACGATTTGCGAGTCGTCGGCATAGGTGAATAGGGTGAGCCCGGCACGTTCGGCAATGTGAGCCAAGGGAGAAACATAAAGATTGAAGAGGAGGGGGCTGAGGATCGAGCCCAGGGGTACTCCATGGGGGGATAAATAGGTTTTGGAGGTTGCTGAGTGAGAAAACATGTGGAAAGTACGATCAGTTAGGAATGAGGCCAGCCATTCCAGAGCTGGACCACCGATGCCAATGGCGGCCAGAGATCGGAGAAGAATATTATGGGAGACAGTGTCAAAAGCTGCACTGAGATCAATTAATATCAGTGCAGCTGTCTCACCTCTATCCAACAAGGAGTGAAGGCTCTCAGTGACGCCAAGAAGCGTGGTTTCAGTGGAGAACCCTGGGCGAAAACCCGACTGAGAAGGATGTAGTAAGTTGTTAACAGAGATGAATTGAGAAAGGTGATGGTGGATATGCCTTTCTAAGATTTGAGAGAAAGCAGGTAACAAGGAAATGGGGCGAAAGTTTGAGAGAACCTTGGGGTCAGCAGTGGGCTTTTTCAACAATGGCGTGACCATTGCATGCTTCCAGCAGGCAGGGACAGAGGCCGACTTTAGTGAGAGATTAAGCGTGGTACAAATCATAGAGAGCTGTGAGGAGTCCAATAACCGAAGTATTGGAATGGGCAAGGGATCGCTTGGGGAGCCTGATTTGACCTTACACAAGATCTCAAGCAGAGCAGCTGGGTGCAGATCGGGCCATGAAATAAGCGGGGCGTGGTTGGGGATAAGGGGATAGGTAATCTCAGCATGGTTGCAGGTAGGTGCATGGGAGGTGTTGCTGCCCTTGAGGTCGGCAATCTCTTGATAGATTTGATCAATTTTAGTAATAAAGAACTGTGCAATTTTGTCACACTTACTGCTCGACAAGGGTGGGGGTTTTGCTGTAGTGCGAGAGCCAGCGAGATTTTTCACCAGGTCAAATAGTGCTTTAGACTTATTAGTTGCTTCCGTTATAGTTCTTGCGGCATAGGCGGCCCTGGACTGGGTGCAGGCTTTATGATACAGCTTCAAAGCATTTTTATAAATGGTACCAGCCACAGGGGAATAGTCTTTCCTCCAAGAACGTTTGAGTCTTTTGCAGCAGGACTTTTCCACTTTTAAAACTTCATTAAACCATGGTGCCAGTGTTTTATGGTTTGCCACCTTCTTATGGGAGAGAGGAAGGCAGCTGTCAATGGCATCCAGGAGCCAGGATTTAGTTATTCCTGCTGCTGCCTCTATATCAGAGGACTTAAGCAATTCAGTGGGAGGATGCATCGCTAGGGCTTTATTCAGAGAAACAATATCCAACTTTTTCCAGTCTCTCCTACTAGCGACCAAGGGAACTCTAGAATGAGGTGACGCATTGGTAATGGTGAACGTAAATGTAATAAGATAATGGTCAGACCAGTGAACAGGTGAAGTAGGCAGACAGTGTAAAATAGGAATGTTAGAAAAAATAGGGTCCAGAAAGGGTGGCCACCCTTATGCGTAGGGCCACTATTCTGCAAAGTAATGTTCATGGCCTCAAGATCGGTGATTAAAGTTCTGGCAATTGTATTCTTGAGGTCATCCAGATGTATGTTTAGATCCCCTACAATTAAAAAGTTGCTAGAATAATAATAATAATAATAATAATAATCCACATTTGTAAAGCGCACAATCACCCGTAAGGGTCTCTAGGCGCTGGGGGCCGTCGGGAAGATTAAGCAAGCTATTGCCCAGAGTCACATGGTGCTGGGCTAACCTGCCGCCGGAGCTGGGGATCAAACCGTGATCCCCAAATTCCAGCGTCCGTCGCCCTGGCCGGAATGGATGGAAGCTATAAAGTCTGAGAATTGGGCAGCCCAGATATTTGTGGGACCGGGGGGGTCGATAGACTAAAAGGCCCGAGAGGGTGACCTTAGGGTGAAGGGCTAGCTTAAAACACGCAGCCTCACAATTATTTAAGGTAATAGGGTCGAGCTGACATTGAAGATTATTTTTAAATATGACCGCAATGCCACCCCCTGTTTTCTTGGTTCTATCACACCTGACAATAGCGTAGTTCGAGGGCAGTGCTTCGGCAATGTCCGGTCCTGAGCTGTCATGGAGCCATGACTCGGTGATAAAGAGGGCGTCGGGTAGCTCATCAACCAAAAGATCAAATAATTCCCGTTTATGTTTGGGTAAGGAATGGCAGTTCAGGCTAAGGAATCTGAAGGAGCGTTCGTGGGCGATAGAGATCCGCGGGGTGCATCTACGACACAACTGAGGAACATCTAGGGAAAAAGTGCAGCAAGGACAAGACTGAGGAGAGCAACCAGCCATGTCAAAGATGGTACACTCATGCTTAGTTACGGGTCTATACGCATACAGTAATTCTGCATTGTAAGTGTGCCTTTTGGGTGGAATTTGGCCAAGGGGGATGGCCCCTGGGCCCGTATGGGCGCGGACGGGCACGCCTTTGGGATTCGGGATTACCTGCCATTTATACAGGAGAGGGCGGGAGGGCAAAAACAACCAGTCCGCAACCCTGCGCCTCTAAGCAAGATGGCGTCTTACCCCCTGAAATCCCACTAAGCACCTAATCGGCTTCGCATTGTCTCTACAGAGACAATGCGACCCCACTCCTCCCTGCTTGTTGACATACCACATTGCGGTAGTGTTGTCCGTCAGGACTTGAACTGACTGTCCGCGAAAGGAAGGGAGGAAGGCCTTGAGCGTCAAATGTATTGCCCGCCCCTCTAGAAGGTTGATATGAAGCAACCTTTCCTCTGGAGACCAAAGACCTTTGATCTCTAGGTCCCCCAGATGAGCATCCCACCCTAAGGTGGATGCATTCGATGGCCACCGATGGAGGTAAATGGAAGGGCTTTCCCTGAGACAGATTGCCCTCCACGCTCCACCAAGTCAGATCCGCTGCAGCTTCACTGGAGATCCTCACAGACTCCCTGAGATCTCCGTTTTGTTGATACCACTGCCAGCGGAGGCACCACTGGAGCGCCCTCATGTGCCAGCGTGCATGGTCGACCAACAGAATGCAGGAAGCAAACAGACCGAGCAGGCAAAGGACCTTCAGGACTGGACTGACCGCTCCGTTGTGAAACAATGGAATCATTTCCTGAATGTCGAGAATCCTTTGTAGAGGAGGGAATGCTCGGCATACAGTAGTGTCCAGTACTGCCCCTATGAACAGGTTGCGCTGAGAGAGCAACAGGTGAGACTTGGGCACGTTTATCGAGAAACCCAATTTGTACAACAGCTGAGTTGTAACCTGCAGATGATGAAGCACCTTCTCTGGTGACTGTGCTTTGATCAGCCAGTCATCTAGATAGGGGAAAACCAGATTCCTCAATCTCCTGAGATGGGCTGCCACCACCGCCATCACCTTGGTGAAGACTTGAGTTGCAGTAGTAAGGCCAAAAGGGAGAACCGCAAACTGATAGTGTTGCGACCCTACCGTAAAACGGAGATACTTCCTGTGCGACAGGATTCGAAATTCATCGGTGTGGAAATACGCATCCTGCAAGTCGATGGACACCATCCAGTCTTCCTGTTGCAGCGCTTGAAGAACCTGCGCAAGGGTGAGCATCTTGAACTTCTTTTGCTTCAGAAAAAGGTTCAAGATCCTCAGAGCCAGGATTGGACGTAGCCTGCCATCCTTCTTGGGTATCAGGAAATACCGGGAGGGGCATCCCTGACCCCTTTTCCGCTCTGAAACCATCTCTATCGCACCTTTTTTTCAGTAATGTTAGGACTTCCTCCTCCAGGAGAAGAAGGTGGTCCTCCGAGCAAGCCCCTTGGCAAGGAGGGTAATTTGGAGGGAATTCCCAAAAGGGAAGAGCATACCCGTTCTTTACAAGATTGAGAACCCAAAGATCTGTAGTGACCGATTCCCAATCCTGTAGAAAATGAGTAAGCTGACCCCCCACAGGACCGATTTAGAAAAGGGGGTGGTGATGAACAGAGTTTCTGAATTAAGCAGACCACTCTTACCCAGTCCAAAGATCAGGGCTTGAGCCATCACCGTTATTTATCTCACTGCCCCATCCCAGCTCAGAACCTGGCTATATGCAAATCAGCCTGTCCCTGGCCCAGTGCATCATGGGAACAGGGCAGACTAAACTACCAAGCCAATTCTTCACCAGAAAGGAGACAAGCTACCGGGGACCGGTTTCTGGCATTTCAGCCGTCTTCGGCCCGGCTTGCTTGAATCCTGATGGAGCAGTGAGAAAGGGACTCATGTCTGAGTATACCCTGCCACACCTATAGTGGCCAAAAACGATTTAGAAAAGGGGGTGGTGATGAACAGAGTTTCTGAATTAAGCAGACCACTCTTACCCAGTCCAAAGATCAGGGCTTGATCCATCACCGTTATTTATCTCACTGCCCCATCCCAGCTCAGAACCTGGCTATATGCAAATCAGTCTGTCCCTGGCCCAGTGCATCATGGGAACAGGGCAGACTAAACTACCAAGCCAATTCTTCACCAGAAAGGAGACAAGCTACCGGGGACCGGTTTCTGGCATTTCAGCCGTCTTCGGCCCGGCTTGCTTGAATCCTGATGGAGCAGTGAGAAAGGGACTCATGTCTGAGTATACCCTGCCACACCTATAGTGGCCAAAAACGATTTAGAAAAGGGGGTGGTGATGAACAGAGTTTCTGAATTAAGCAGACCACTCTTACCCAGTCCAAAGATCAGGGCTTGATCCATCACCGTTATTTATCTCACTGCCCCATCCCAGCTCAGAACCTGGCTATATGCAAATCAGTCTGTCCCTGGCCCAGTGCATCATGGGAACATGGCAGACTAAACTACCAAGCCAATTCTTCACCAGAAAGGAGACAAGCTACCGGGGACCGGTTTCTGGCATTTCAGCCGTCTTCGGCCCGGCTTGCTTGAATCCTGATGGAGCAGTGAGAAAGGGACTCATGTCTGAGTATACCCTGCCACACCTATAGTGGCCAAAAACGATTTAGAAAAGGGGGTGGTGATGAACAGAGTTTCTGAATTAAGCAGACCACTCTTACCCAGTCCAAAGATCAGGGCTTGATCCATCACCGTTATTTATCTCACTGCCCCATCCCAGCTCAGAACCTGGCTATATGCAAATCAGTCTGTCCCTGGCCCAGTGCATCATGGGAACAGGGCAGACTAAACTACCAAGCCAATTCTTCACCAGAAAGGAGACAAGCTACCGGGGACCGGTTTCTGGCATTTCAGCCGTCTTCGGCCCGGCTTGCTTGAATCCTGATGGAGCAGTGAGAAAGGGACTCATGTCTGAGTATACCCTGCCACACCTATAGTGGCCAAAAACGATTTAGAAAAGGGGGTGGTGATGAACAGAGTTTCTGAATTAAGCAGACCACTCTTACCCAGTCCAAAGATCAGGGCTTGATCCATCACCGTTATTTATCTCACTGCCCCATCCCAGCTCAGAATCTGGCTATATGCAAATCAGTCTGTCCCTGGCCCAGTGCATCACGGGAACAGGGCAGACTAAACTACCAAGCCAATTCTTCACCAGAAAGGAGACAAGCTACCGGGGACCGGTTTCTGGCATCAGGATTCAAGCAAGCCGGGCTGAAGACGGCTGAAATGCCAGAAACCGGTCCCCGGAAGCTTGTTTCCTTCCCAGTATAAGAATTGGCTTGGTAGTTTGGTCTACCCTGTTCCCATGATGCACTGGGCCAGGGTCAGACTAATTTGCATATAGCCGGGTTCTGAGCTGGGATGGTGCAGTGAGCTAAAAAACGGTGATGGATCAAGCCCTGATCTTTGGACTCGGTAAGAGTGGTCTGCTTAATTCATACACTCTGTTCATCACCACCCCCTTTTCTGAATCATTTTTGTCCACCATAAGCGTGGAAGGGTATACTCAGATGTGAGTCCCTTGCTCATTGCACCATCAGGATTCAAGCAAGCCGGGCCGAAGACGGCTGAAATGCCAGAAACCGGTCCCCAGAAGCTTGTTTCCTTCCCAGTATAAGAATTGGCTTGGTAGTTTGGTCTACCCTGTTCCCATGATGCACTGGGCCAGGGTCAGACTAATTTGCATATAGCCGGGTTCTGAGCTGGGATGGTGCAGTGAGCTAAAAAACGGTGATGGATCAAGCCCTGATCTTTGGACTCGGTAAGAGTGGTCTGCTTAATTCATACACTATGTTCATCACCACCCCCTTTTCTGAATCATTTTTCCCCCACAGGACCAGCATGATCTAGAATGATGGATCTAGGGCTGCTTTGCTGTGGTAAGAGGGGGGGAGGTAGAGGAGGAGGAGGAGGAGGAGGAGGGCTGGCGACCTCGTCGGCGACCTCTGTTCTTGCCCCTGTAGGACTTGTATAAGGTGTCTTACTGCTGCTGCTGCTGCGTCCTGTAGGACCGAAAGGACGATCTCCCAAAACCCCTGTACTTTCTGTACAAGGATCCTCTAGGCTGAGCCTGAAGGCCCAAAGACTTGGCTGTGGCTTTGCTATCTTTAAATCTTTCCAAGGCTGCATCCGCTTTCTTCCCCAACAGACCTGAACCATCAAAAGGGAGATCCAAAAGAGTTGCCTGAACATCTGAGGAGAACTCTGAAGATTTAAGCCAGGCACTCCTTCTTGTAGCGACAGCAGAACCCATGATCCTGGCAACAGAGTCTGCAGTGTCCAGACCACTTTGTATCACCTGACGAGCAGCCGCGTGTGTGTCCGACAAGGCCTCATTAAAATTAAGTCTGTCCTCCTCAGACAACTTAGGGGCAAGTTGCTTAGCAGAGTCCATTAAGGCATGGACGTAACGTCCCAAAAGACAGGTGGCATTTGTGGACTTCAATGCCATGCTTGCAGAGGAAAACACCTTTTTTGAAGACTGGTCAAGTTTTTTCGACTCCCTATCACCAGGAACCTGTGGAAAAGCCCCAGTAGACCGCTTGGAACAGGCATCTTGAACCACCAGACTCTCAGGGGAAGGATGGGAAGTTAAAAAGTTCGGGTCCCGTGGAGCCGCCCTGTATCTCCTGGCAACAGACTTGGAAACTGCCGGAGCTGAAAAGGGCTTACGCCAAACTTCCATTACAGGATCAGTGATGGCATCATTGAATGATAGCAAAGGCTCCACCAAAGTAGAAGGTGAATGAAGAACTTCCGTCAAGATGTTTGACTTAAAGTCAGCCGTGGGAAGATGGAGGTCTAAAAGTTCTGCTGCCTTCCTTATCACAGAGTGGTATGGAGCCACATCCTTTGAAGGAGCATCAGATGGAGGTGAAAGCTCCCATTCTGGAGACATATCAAGGCCACTTGCCTCATTCAGTGCAACAAAATAGTCATCCGATTCCGCAATCTCACCTTCCTCCATCTCCTCCAAACGATACCTCTGTTCTTCCAAAATCCGCGGAGCCTCTCTCCTAGACCTCACTCTCGGCACCGGCGTCGATGGAGCTGGACACGACTCAGCCGGCGTCGAACACGGATCCGAAGGCACAGCCTGCGCCGAACGAGGTCGAGCTGACGGCGCCGGGGATGAAGGGAACGGCGTCGATGTCCTCGGCACCGGGAAATGCCAAGACGGCGCCGCTGCCAGAAATGGCATAAAGGGAGCCTGAGCAAATGCTTGAGGAACCCCCAGATTAAACGCCATAGGACCCAAGGGACCCGAAGGTGCTCCAGAGGGGTACATAGCTCTTGTAAAGACTCCATACATTGCATTCAAGTAATGCGATGGATCTTGCCCAGGGCCAGGGAAAGGTGGGTAGGCACCTGGGGAAGGCTCAGGAGCAGGCATTACCAGACTCGGGCCTGTCGGCGCTGACTGTGAAGCCACTGGAGTCGGCAACTCATCTGGCACTGGAACTTCCGAAGCCGGAGAATGAGCCAAAGTCTGGGATGGAGCCGGCGTCGGAGAATGAGCAGGCAAAGCCACAGGTGAAGCCGATCTTACCAGAGAACCTTGATTTGAAGAAGAAGGTGACACGAGGTCTTTTCGACGTCAAGGAGCTGGCGAGGTCGACTTTGGAGCCCTATCCTTTTCCGAACGGCGCCTAGAACCATGCCTCTTCTTCTAATGCTTCTTAGATCTAGAAGCATGCCCCGACATAGACTTTGAGTCCAACCTCGACCTGGAACGAGATCTCGACCTTCTTCTACCTCTTTTCTCCTTCCTCATCTTCGCCACGAAGAGTTTAGCTTCTCTTTCCTTCAACGCCTTCGGGTTAATTTTCCTACAGCATGCACATCCCTCGACGTCGTGGTCCGACGACAGGTACCAAACACAATCTTCATGTGGATCTGTAATAGACATATGTTCTCCGCACTACCGGCAGGGCTTGAACCCGGACTTCCTCGATGACATCCTCGCAAAGGAAACCAGAAGAAGCACAGGAATACAGCCAGAAACACAAAGTAGCAAGTAAAAATACGGAGAGTCCAAGAAAAACCGTTAGCGTCGACGGTGCGGAAAAAAGGAAACTGACGTCATCACGCCGACTAGGCTCTCTTTTGGCTCCAGTGACGCCAGCGGAGTCGCGAGCGGAGCCTTGGTTCTACGACGTCGTCCTCGTCGGAGTGGAGAGCTAAAAAAATTTCCGAATGCTGCTGGCGCAGGGGATATTCACAAGGTGAGGAATCCACTGGCAGATGTATTCATCAGAATTACAGATTAAGGAATTAATGACAACATTACAGAAATGGGAATATTTAGACAGATGGAAAACAAGGTGGACAGAGAAAAAGGAGGAAGCACAGGCAAACAGGACTGCATCAGAATATTTGTTAAGAGAACCTAAAAAGACAGAAAGATTATGCCCAATAGGAGAGGTACCAGGAGGAGGATATGTACATGTTCCATGGACCTGACAAGTTATTTTGTCATTTACTAATGATTTTCCAAAATTACGAGAGAAGCCAGTTGAATGATATAGACAGGTTGAAAGGTTTGTGAAAGTTTCTAAAGTTGTGTTGAAGGATTTGGATAGTCTGTTTGACATAGTACCTGCAGATCTATGGACAGAATGTAAAATCACAGTTGATTGGCCTAGTGATGAGTATCCAAGAGATGAGAAAACAGGAGCACCCTCAGAAGAGGTAATGAAGAAATATCACCAGGTGATCACTATCTTGAAAGGGAAAATTCCCCCAAAGGAAACCGATTGGATAAAAATAGACAGAACAACTCAAGAAATAAATGAGACTGTACATGCTTATTATGAATGTCTGCTACAGGTGTTCAAGCAGTATAGTGGATTTGAAAATATTGGAGATAAAGGTATGGGACATTTTGTGTATCAGTTTGTATCTGGACTGTGGCCTGAGGTTTGTCAGATGATTCAAGACCATATGTTATATTGGCAAGGAAAGCCAATAGATGAGGTTCTAATATATGCAAAATACTGTGGAGATGAGATTGAAAATAGATGCAAAAAGTTAGAAAAAAAAGTAATGTGGGCACAAGTAAAATTGGCAGAACAGCAAGAGCTTAAATTAAATAATCAGAATAATGATTACACTAGAGGACCTGGACAGAATGAAAATAGTGGGGGAAAACCAAAAGGGAAAATGAGCAGCGAGGAAGCAAAGATGAAATGTCCTTGTCATGGGTGCAGAAAATAGGGGCATTGGAAAACAAGTGTAAAAATATTCAAAATAATAATGGCCCAAATCAAAATTTAAATCCACAGACGCAGAATGAGGTGATATTGAGTCACCTGCAACCGGCTGTTAGTCAACAGAGTCAGTTACCATCTGCCCCTATGCCAAATTTTGTGAACAGAGCAAAGTACAGTGTGGACGCCGGATTTCCAGGAGAAAGTGGTAAGATAAATTCTGTAATTTCACAATTTATTTTGCAGGTAGTTGTTCTTCTGAAGATGAACAATGACGGTGCCTGAGGGGGAGGAGGAAGAGGAGTGCGTACTTGGCGCATCCTTGCCGGTAGATCAGTCAGGTCCATATATTGATGGAAAAGTAGAAGGAACAGACATTACCTTTTTGTTGGATACTGGTGCTACCCGTTCTACTGTGAGAACAGCAGACATCCCAAACCTACCACTCTCGGGTGAAGTAATCCAAGTAGTAGGTGTTTCAAATAAACAGATTGGAACTCCAATCACAGAACCCATGGAGGTATGCATTGGCAATTTTAGGGAAATGCCCAAATTTGTTGTGTGCGATTTCAGCCCTGTAAACTTGTTAGGAAGAAACTTACTATGCAAGATGAATGGTACAATTTATTGTACACCGGATGGTGTTGCAATTCAGACCCTTGATGAAGATAGTATTTACAAAATAATGCTAGCAAAACAAGGTCCAGAAGTTGACGAATTGTATTCTATGATGACACAAGATAACTTACCTGATGAATTAAAATGGACAGTAAATCCGTAAGGATGGGATTTCACTGGAAAAGAAGTAGGGTTAATGGCAAATGTAGATCCAGTGAAAGTGACTGTGAAAGAAGGTGCTATCTACCCAAATACGAGACAATACAAAATGAGTCCTGAAATTAAAGCAGGTGTCATAGCAGTAAAAGAACGAATGATTCAACAAGGCATTTTAAAAGAAATAATGAGCAGTCCTTGTAATTACCTATAATTGGCATTAAGAAACCTAACGGGAAATATAGGATAGGGCAGGATCTGCGAAAAATAAATAAAATTGTGGTGCCTTGTATCCTGTAGTGCCGAACCCAGCAGTAATTCTGTATTAAATACCATGGAATGCAGGATGATTTACAGTAATTGATTTGTGTCATGCATTTTTCTCCAACCCATTACACCCAGATAGTCAGTATCTCTTTTCACTCAAATTTGAAAATCTTATTTGTGTGTGAAATCAGGTTCCTCATGGGTACACAGAAAGCCCTTCAATTTTTAATCAAATTCTGAAGAAGTGTTTAGAAACACTAGTAATGCCCAGAAATTCAGTTTTAGTCCAATATATCGAAGACTTACATGTTGCATCAAAGTCACAAGATGATTGTGTCATTGATTCTATTGCTTTGTTGAACCATTTGGTAAATGGAGGACACAAGGTGTCACCAGAGAAATTGCAATTCTGTCAAACCAGAGTTAAATATTTGGGACATCAATTAGAAAGAGGAGTGAGAAGAGTGACCACATTTGAAAGAATTATTTTAGGAGCAGAAAATGTGACAGTAATCAGGTGTACTATCCCAAACCCAGCTACTCTATTACCTGATTTGCATGGAGAAGACGTGAGGGATGATGTTGAACATGATTACCTAGATGTTTCTGAATATTGTACCAAACCTCTCCCAGACATACAGGAAGAGCCTCTGAAAAAATGTCAAAATCAGCTATTTGTAGACAGCTCGTGCATGAGGAAGGAGGATTAAGTGCTGCTTATGCTGTCTGTACATTGGCTGGAATAGACAAAGCATCCTATTTACCAGGAGTCAAGCCTGCACAAGTAGCCAAATTAATTGCTTTAATTAAAGCATGCAAAATTGGGAAAAATTGAGAGTAACCATTTACACTGATAGCCAGTATGGTTACGGGGTTGTGCATGACTTTGGCCAACTTTGGATGCAGAGGGATTTCGTGACTTCTTCAGGATCTCCTACTAAAAATGGAAAATGTATAAAAGAGCTTTTAGAAGCAATACAATTGCCAAAGGAAGTGGCTGTGATCAAGTGTGCTGCACATCAGTCCGGAAATAACTATGTGACTGCTGATAATCAATATGCTGACCAAGTTGCCCAATACTGTGTCAAAACCAAAATGGCGGTAAACAAGAATATTGAAACAACTGGAATCAATTGCCAACTTATGCTTATCTCAGCATTAGTAACATGGGATGAAGTAAGACATTTACAGGACGAGGTGGAAGTAAGTGAAAAGGAAAGTTGGATAAAACAGAATGTCAAAGGAGAGCAGAAGATGGTGTCTCGATTTATCCAGATGGTAGACAGGTCATGCCAGACTGCTTGCTCTCACAATTGGCTAGAATGTACCATGGAGATACACACATAGGTAGAGATGCCCTGATCAGACTCTTTAGATAAGATTGGTACAATCCAAAGTTAAGGACCGTCGCAGAGAGCCTTTGCCAGAGATGTTTAATTAGTCAACAAATAACCCAGGTAGAAAGACAGCGGTCAGTTGGGGAAGAATTTGAAAGGCAGAAGGACCATTTGTGAGGTTGCAGGTTGATTTCATTCAGTTATCACCATGTAAAGGATTGAAGTACATCCTTGTCATAGTATGTTTGTTGTCACGATGGGTAGAGGCATATCCTACCACAAAAAATGACAGCATAACAGTTGCCAAATTATTGTTAAGAGAGCTGATACCTCGTTTTGGTTTTCCAGTAACTGTGGAATCAGATAGAGGATCTCACTTTAATAATGAAATAATTTGGTTGATCTGTGAAGCATTTTAAATTGAACAAAAATGACACTGTACTCACCGTGCAGAGGCTTCTGGGGTGGTAGAACAATTGAATGGCACAATAAAATTGAGATTGGCAAAGGTGTGCGTATCTACAGCACTGATTTGGCCAGATGCATTACCTCTCGTTCTGATGGGACTCAGAAACAATCCTGACAGAAACACAAGGTTGAGTCACCATGAAATACTCATGGGAAGGACAATGAGATTGGCATTTATACCAGGACACAAACTGTTAAGTATAACTGATGATCTGGTATTAGACTTTTGTAAAAAAAATTGGCTGACATAGTGCATTCTGTCTCTCACCAGGTTGGAGAAGACGCAGTTGCCAGACAGCTGGCTCAAGCACATGATCTAAATCCTGGAGACTGGGTGGTGGTGAAGAATCACACCCGAGAGACGTGTCTAGCAGCCAGGTGGAGTACACAAAAACAGGTCATACTGGTCACAACAACAGCAGTGAAATGTGCAGGATTGCCTAACCGGATACACCCTAGTCATACCAAGAGAGTACCAGCTTCTGAGGAAAATCCTCAACTGATACCAGCAGTTGAGGGTGCCAAAGGTTGTGCAGCTGAGGAGTCTAGAATAACAGACTCGGAAGTAGATGATCAAGAACAACCAAGCACTAGCCAGGAGGATTGGATACCAGTGGTTGACATACCTGGTGTAATTATGAGAACAAGAAGTAGAACACATTTAGAAAAGCAAGAACCTAGAGAGGACCAGACAGGTATAGGGGTACAAGCTCAGGAAATTGAATTTGAGATTATTGGAGACCCTGAGCAGGAACAGATACGGAAAGGAAAATACACTCAGACAGAGGAGAAACAAAATACTCACATATCTGAGGAGGGACAGATAGGCTTAGAAGAACACGTTCAGGCTGCAAATCAGCCAAGTGTTATAAGACCTGAGCAGGCCAGTTAGGAAAAGAAGAACAAGTTCAGGAAGAAGGGCAAACTAGAGTAAAACCTGAATAGGACCAGATAGAAGAAGCAGAACACGTTCAGGCAAATGATGTCACAATAAGAAGCCCTGAACTAGGTCAGTTAGAGATGGATTCAGAGGACGAAGAAATTCAAATTGTGCCGCAAAATAATATAAATAAAAGAACCCTCGGGAGTGACAAGGAAAGTGAAAGTGCAGTGCAAACCAAAAGGGTTAGAAAATGCGATAATTGGCCTAGATATGTCAAAAGATTAAGATATCATCTAAAGACAATAAATGAAGGACCTGAACAAGTGAATGAAGTCACTTGTCAGTCAGGACAGACAAACGAGAACCTCAGGCGAAGGAGTCAAAGATTAAAAATACTGAATAATAAATTCAAAGGCCCTGGATGGACCTATATGATTCTTGAAGAACTTGAAAACTCAGATTTAAACTAAGAAATAATTGCTGATCAGATTGATGAAGGAGAAGTGAGACCTCCTTGAAATAATAAAAGAAATTTAAAATTACAGAAATAAAGTAAAGAAAGAAGATAAATCTTCTCAAAATGGCTAAGGATAGAGTTGCTGAAAGACCAAAACGAAATTGGTTAAAGAAATGCTGTAGAATATGCATATGTAGCATTTCAGTAGTGATGATTGTAGTATGGTTAATATTAACTATAGCAATACCATATTTGATGAGCATAGAAAAAAGAAATAGTACAGACACAAAAGGAAAATTAGCTAACCTAAAGGGATATAGAGTAGAATTAGAAGCATCAGATGAGTTAGAAATACATCACACGGTAACAGATAATGACACATATTTGAATTTTTTCACCAAGTTATTGTTTCAATATGTAGACACTATGGAAATTAGTGATTGTTATGTATGTATGACATTACCAGCTTCAGTAGCAGAAGGTGTCACATATCACCATTTACCGCTAACTTATGGTATTTCATGTAGTGTATTAACAAGTCTGTTTTATAAAACAGGCAAATTGCAGTATTATTATTCAAATTTAGATGTAATATTTTCAGAGGTTCCTGTTCGGAAGAATATGAAGCCAGTACTTAGTAACCTAGCAGCGCAGTTTATGGGTGAATTTTTATGAACACAAAATGCAAAAGATATAGCAGAAGCTCACAAGCATAATTTAACCTGTTCACTAAAAGAAGAAGAAAATATATTTTTGAATTTAGTAGAAGAAAGGAGACAGGATTTCCAGAAGAAGGCCAACAAACAGAAACGTCATATTCCACCATGGGCTGAGAAGGAAAGCATTTATACATCTGGCAATGCTCAGGCTTCGATGTCCCTAGATTTTGAAAATAATGGAAAGGGGCGACCACTCGGTCCCCCCGAGCGTATGGTTGGGGGCCCGGATCCTCCCGGGAAACCGTTTTGGGCGGGGGGCGTGTCACGGCTGGTATGCCCAAAGCGGCGTAGCCGGGGCGCGCCTTTTCCCGCCCAAGAGGGGCTGTCCTAGACACCTACACCGATGGCCACGCCCAGTAGGCGTACCAGCGGAGGGTTCACGCCCTCCCGACGAGGAATAAAGAGAGCGGGAATCCAAAGAAGCATCCTCTTGTTCCTGTGCTTGGAAGCTGCACCCACTCGTTGCACGTGAGCCCTCGACGGAACAAGGAGCAATTTTGAGAATTTATCATTCTTGTGTTTCTCTTTCAGCGACTTCGAGGCTAAAAGATCTAGGACCGTTTCTGATCATCTTAGAGCGACTACTCGAAAGGAATGTCTGGCAAGAAGGCAGGAAAGAAGTCCGAGGCTGACCAGATGCTCCGGATGTTGGTGAGCAGAATGGCGAATATCGAACGAAACGTTGGTATGGTCCCAGCCCTCGGTCGAGATATGGCGAACATGAAGAAGCAGATGGCTGCGATGAACAATCCGGGTAAACCAAAGAAGGTAATAGGCCCGGCATTGCCGGGTGTTGCCCCGGAGGGTAGGGGGAAGCGGGTCAGGAATAGGGCGCCAGGGGGGGAGGTCCCGGTCCCCGAGGTACCCCCGGTGAGCCCTGCCATTCCGGTCGAGGCCTCGGTACTCCCAGACGCGGGTCAGCCGATTCCGGTTGTGATTACGCCCGCTAGCGAGGAGGACATGCCGCCTGAATTGGCCGCCCAGTTGGCCGCATGGCTCGGCAGGAAAACAGGGGGTGCTACGGCACCTGGAGACACGGCCGCAGAGGCCAGGTTACTAATTCAGCAGTTGCGGCAGTCGCAAGATGCCGCAAAGGCGAATCTCCCTCTTGTCCCCCCACAGGTAACCCCGGAAGGACCGGCAGCTGGCGTGGAAAAAACAGCGGGAAAGTCAACCGAACTGGGTAAGCAGGCATTGCCAATTGCGGGGGAGGGCTCATTGCCCTCAAGACGGGAGAGAGTGGTTCAACATATCCCGTTGGCCATGAAAGAATTAATTTGGGCTGACAAGTATGTTAATATGTTTTCTCTGTTAACTGACCATCGGGAGATGGAGTATGCTAAGACGCAGAAAGATTTGTGGCACCCGAGTGTTTGGCGAGCCAAGATGGCGGGATTCAGGGTGGATGAGACTATTACAAATTGGGCCAAGGCCTTTGCGATGTTTACTGCAATTATTGGGGAGCGTAAGCCCGAGGTATTACCCGAATTATCTTGTTATCAGGCACGTATAATGGATTTTTATGAAACATATGAGGGGAACGAATGGATGGGTTACGACATGAAGTTCCGTAAGGCCAAAGAGTACGATTCATCTCTGACGTGGGATTGTCTCGACTCGATTTCTTGGCAGAAGCAGCTCCTGCCGGGCGCGACAAAGACGTCCTCGCCAGGCGGGAATGGGACGGGGCTTTCCCGCCAACAGCCGGCGGTGCCCCTTCGAGCGGGCGCCGGTGGCGATCACCAACCAAAAACCGGGGGGAATGGGGGAAAGCGGGGGGTCTGTTGGAGCTTTAATAGAGGTAACTGCTCCAGACCGCAAGGGGCATGTAAGTTCAGGCATGCGTGTGCGGGTTGTGGGAATTCCTCGCACCCGGAAAGTTCGTGCAGATCCAAAAATGGCGGGTCGGGAGGTAAAGGAGGGTCCAAACAAGACTGAGGGGGACCACTGTGTACCGTTACCTACCCCTGTTGATATCATGGCAATAATCCCCTGGCTAAACAAATACCCTGATCATGTCTCCGCTGGGGTGTTGAGGAATGGATTCTTATATGGTTTCCGCATCCCGGCGGGGGATTTTTGTGGGGAATCACTTTGTAGAAACCAATTATCGGCTCGGCATAATCCAGCGGTGGTAGAGAAGAAGATTGAAAAAGAGGTTTCCCTGGGCCGGGTGGCGGGCCCATACCAGCACCCTCCAGTAACAAATTTTGTCTGTTCCCCGTTGGGAGTAGTCCCCAAAAAAGACCCATGGGAATTTAGGATGATCCATAACTTGTCAGCACCAAAGGGTCTCTCGGTGAACGATGCGATTGACCCAGGAGTTTGTTCGGTGCGGTACGCATCCTTCGATGATGCCGTCACCATGTTGAATCGCCTGGGGCCCGGAGCGCTGATGGCGAAGTCAGATATCGAGTCGGCGTTCCGGTTGCTCCCGGTACACCCACAGGATCAGCGTCTGTTAGGCTTTGTGTTCCAAGGACGTTACTACATGGATAGATGCATGCCAATGGGTTGCTCCATCTCTTGTGCTTATTTTGAGAAATTCAGCTGTTTTTTGGAATGGGCGTTCACTGAGGCCACTGGGCATAGCCATGTTATGCATTACTTAGATGATTTTCTGTTCTTGGGGGCAGCCGGCGACACAACATGTGCGCAGGCGCTACAGGAGTTTTGCATCCTCATGAGGGAATTCGGGGTGCCATTGGCACCAGGTAAGACGGTGGGACCATCTACTTCACTCGAGTTTCTGGGAATTGAGCTCGATTCTGTGGAGGGATGTTTCCGTTTGCCGGTAGGGAAAATAGCGAAATTTAGGGCTTCCCTGGAACTGCGCCTTAGTAAGGAGAAAGTGACCCTACATCAGTAACAACAGGCAGTGGGTCAGCTTAACTTTGCCCTGAGGGTGATACCAATGGCCCGCCCCTTTTCACGCTCTATTGCACAGGCTATGGTCGGTCTCAAAGAAGGACACCACCGCACGAGACTGTCTGCAGAGGTTCGCCAGGACATGCGCATTTGGTTGGCATTCCTGGCGGATTTCAACGGTCGAGTAGTGTGGAACAAGCCGCCAGCGTCTTCGGACGAGCTAGGTTTGTGGACTGACTCGGCGGGGAGCGTGGGATTTGGCGCCATTTTCGGTAAGCGATGGTCGGCGCAAACATGGCCGACATGGTGGCACACCAGCGGTCTCACAAGTAACATTGGTTTCCTCGAGCTATTCCCTATTTTTGTGGCTCTGATGGCATGGCCGGACGAGTTCAGAGATCGCTCTGTGGTATTTTGGTCCGACAATATGACTGTTGTTGAATGTATAAATAATCAGGCAGCACGCTGCAAGTGGATATTGAGATTGTTGAAGGAAATTGTACTACTTTGCATGAGACTAAATGTACAATTCAGGGCATAGCATGTGCCGGGTGTACTGAATCATGCTGCTGATGCACTCTCTCGTTCACATATGCAGGCGTTCAGGGGTTATCTACCTACTACGGACCTAGCGGCAGCACCATTCCCCGAAGTACTCTGGCTACTCGGTGCCCCGGATTACAAGACCTCGTGGCAGCAAGCTTAGCCCCCAGGACAAGGAAGGCATACGAAGGAGCGTTTCGTTCCTATTGTGCATTTTTGGGTCCGGCAGGGGATCAGAAATGGGGTCAGGAGGATTGCTTCCTAAGGTTTCTGGTAGCATTACACAGGGAAGGCCGATCAGTGGCAACGACCAATAGGCACCGGGCGGCCATTTCATTCATGGCGCAGGTGCATGGCATCAAGGACCCGACATCTTACATTTTGGCAAAGAAAGCCCTTCGTGGCTGGCAGCGCCTTGAGGGTCGGAGAGTAGACGAGAGGCGCCCGATTGGGTTAGAAAGGTTGTCCCTGCTTATGGCGATACTACCCACGACATGTTCCTCCCAATTCGAAGCAGTTCTGTTCCGGGCCGCTTTTGCATTAGCGTTCCATGGGGCTATGCGGGTGAGCGAACTGGTTGCAAAGAATAAGAAAGATGTGGAGGGAGGTCTGTGTAGGGATCACATCCTGATTAGGGGTGATTCAATGGTAGTCACAATAGCTAAGTCCAAGACTGACCAGAGAGCTATGGGAGACAGTGTTGTGGTCCAGCGCATGCGAGGGTCCCCCATGTGCCCGGTAAAGTGCATTGAGGAATATTTGGCGATGAGGGCGGATGCATGGGGTGGGAGTCTGCTGAGACACATCGATGCCACCCCACTGACGAGGTTTCAGTTTCAGAGGGTGCTAACATTGGCAATCGCAGCGGCGGGCTTGGACCAGTGCGATTTTGGGACCCACTCCTTTAGGATAGGGGCTGCTACTGAGGCTACAGCCAGGGGTCAGAGTGCCGAAGAGGTGAAACTGTTAAGACGATGGTCCTCGAATTGTTTTAAAAGGTATGTGCGGTTGCACATGTTGTGAAGTCAAGTTACATGCACTCACGCTTCTTGTCTTCTGTTTGATTTACAGTTTCGCGAGCATGTTATGCGGGGCGGAATTTGCAGTCGACCCGGCACCAGGGGACCAGCGGTCAGAGATCACCGGCTGAGGAGAGAGTGGTGTGGGTCGTGGGCCACTCATACGCGAGGCGGGCCGGGGACGTATTCAAAGCAGGTGACGCGACTCACGCAGCTGGGGAATACGGGTACAGAGTGACCTTCCACGGAAGGGGCGGGCTCTGTATTGACCAGTTCGAATCTTTTATCGAGGGACTCTTAGGGCAGCAGAGGTCACCGCCATCTGTAATCATAGTACACCTGGGGGGCAACGACATGGTGACACTCGGTAGGCGAGTATTACTCGAGCGAGTTTTGTCTACCGTTAGCTGGCTGGCGAAAAGAATCCCGGGGTGCACGATTGCATGGTCCCACATGATTCCCAGGAAAGTATGGCGGGGGGGCCTTTCGGTGTCAGCACTGAACCATTCAGTAAAGAAGGTCAACAACAAAATTGGTAGGTTGTTTCGCTCAGCGCAGTTGCACAGTATTCCGCATGGGTGTATTCGGGGTGATCACATGTATCTCGAGGATGGGGTTCACTTGTCCCGGGAGGGGAATGTCTTACTCATAGGAGACTTCATAGCATGGCTAAGGGGTTTAAGGAAGCATGACCTTTAGGAGGAGTTTGTGGGGGGGCCGGATAGCCGGTCAACTATCCGGCCTGTGGCAGTAAGGTCATGATCGGTAAGCAGTAATTTCAAGGTCCCTAGAGGGGGGCCCCACCCACTATGGATAGGAGCGCCCGGGGGGAGGCGGCCATTGGCCCCTCCCACGGGGAGGCGGCACCCACTAAGTATGGGTCGCCTAGGGGAAGACGGCCATAGGCCCCTTCCAGGGGAGGAGGCGGCTATATGCCCCTCCTACGAATTTCCCGGGGCCCGGATATCCGCGACGGCGGATGTGATAGACAGTGTGGGGTGGGGGGGGGAGTCCACGCTGCCTACTTACAGACACCTCACACGGGTCCTCGGACGACCTTTAAGATGGCGTCGAGTTTAAATGGGGGGCCCCCAACAAGACAAGGGAAATTGGAGTTGGCACAGAGGGTACAGTCCTCTGCGCATGCGCCACTCACACCGTGAGGGCGAGAGTTTTGGTAGTAGGGATCTGACACCGGTTGCGACCTTGCCGTTGGCCCGTAATGCTAGTATGTACAATTTTAATTTAGAAAGTATGCATTTGCAGGATGTTAGACTCGGCTAGGAAAATCTTTGTATTAGAGATTTGTTAAGGTTAGCCAATGAACATGTCTTCATCGAAATGTAATAAATGAAAATTGTACATGATATGAAACTTTTATTTAATGTTTTAATTTTGTTTCATATTTTAATAAATATGGCCGGGAGGGTAACTCCCTCCCGCCTTCCAAAAGTTCAGAACTGCGTCCGTCTCCCATCCTTGGGGATTGTGTTGGGAGGGGGTGACAGGCATCCCGGCCATATGGAAAGGGGCGACCACTCGGTCCCCCCGAACGTATGATTGGGGGCCCGGATCCTCCCGGGAAACCGTTTTGGGCGGGGGGCGTGTCACGGCTGGTATGCCCAAAGCGGCGTAGCCGGGGCGCGCCTTTTCCCGCCCAAGAGGGGTTGTCCTAGACACCTACACCGATGGCCACGCCCAGTAGGCGTACCAGCGGAGGGTTCACGCCCTCCCGACGAGGAATAAAGAGAGCGGGAATCCAAAGAAGCATCCTCTTGTTCCTGTGCTTGGAAGCTGCACCCACTCGCTGCACGTGAGCCCTCGACGGAACAAGGAGCAATTAAAAGAAATTTAAAATTACAGAAATAAAGTAAAGAAAGAAGAGAAATCTTCTCAAAATGGCTAAGGATAGAGTTGCTGAAAGACCAAAACGAAATTGGTTAAAGAAATGCTGTAGAATATGCATATGTAGCATTTCAGTAGTGATGATTGTAGTATGGTTAATATTAACTATAGCAATACCATATTTTATGAGCATAGAAAAAAGAAATAGTACAGACACAAAAGGAAAATTAGCTAACCAAAAGGGAGATAGAGTAGAATTAGAAGCATCAGATGAGTTAGAAATACATCACACGGTAACAGATGACACATATTTGAATTTTTTCACCAAGTTATTGTTTCAATATGTAGACACTAAGGAAATTAGTGATTGTTATGTATGTATGACAATACCAGCTTCAGTAGCAGAAGGTGTCACATATCACCATTTACCGCTAACTTATGGTATTTCATGTAGTGTATTAACAAGTCTGTTTTATAAAACAGGCAAATTGCAGTATTATTATTCAAATTTAGATGTAATATTTTCAGAGGTTCCTGTTCGGAAGAATATGAAGCCAGTACTTAGTAACCTAGCAGCGCAGTTTATGGGTGAATTTTTATGAACACAAAATGCAATAGATATAGCAGAAGCTCACAAGCATAATTTAACCTGTTCACTAAAAGAAGAAGAACATATATTTTTGAATTTAGTAGAAGAAAGGAGACAGGATTTCCAGAAGAAGGCCAACAAACAGAAACGTCATATTCCACCATGGGCTGAGAAGGAAAGCATTTATACATCTGGCAATGCTCAGGCTTCGATGTCCCTAGATTTTGAAAATAATGGGAAAATCTGTCTCAATGGGCTAAAGACTGACTATAACAACGTATTTATTGGTTCCAGTGAATGTGAACATAACTTCTTGGTTATTGGAGGATGGGGATTAAAAGGGGGAACTGATCCAGTATTTCTTGGAATTTATTACATATGTGGAAATAAGGCTTATTTCAAGTTACCTGCAAGATGGTATGGGAATTGCTATTTTGGAATAGTATTCCCTAAAGTCTATCATGTGAAGAGAATCACTGGAAACAATGAAAACAATAATGAACTAATCCGTAATAAGAGAGCTCGTTTTTCAGAAACAGTAGGAGACATAGTTAGTGCATTGATACCTTCAGTGGGAGTAATTCTAAATTCACGAAGTATTTGTCAACTGTCCACAGTAGTTGATCATTTATCGACTGATACTGCTGGAGGTTTTCTGATGATCAATACCAAAATGGTTGCGATCAGATCAATGGTTTTGCAGAATCAACTTGCCCTTGAAAGATTATAGGCAAAAGAGGGTGGAATCTGTAAAATGCTGAAAGCGCAACATTGTTGCACTTACATTCCTGACAAAAGTGTAGAAATTGGGAGATACATAAAAAATATTAACAAAATTGGAAGAGGACTTGAAACCATTAGGAGTTGACAGTGTATGGAAGAAATTAACATATAGTCTAACATCAATAGGGTCATGGTTTGCTAACTTTAGTAAAGGAGTAGTAGCTCAAGTAATACTACCTATACTCGGAATAACCATGATAGTTTTAATATTAATGATTTTGGTGTAAATGCTGTAGAAAGAGAAGAAGGTATGAAGTAAATAATCAGGGAAAGAAGAGAAAATATGATGAAATTAAGCTTGAAGAATTAAAAGGAGAATTATATAAGAAAAGGAAAAACATGAAAGAGAAAGATTAAGTGGAAATTGAAAAGACAGAGAAGGGAATTGAGATGTGCTAAAGTTGGCATTTGGTTGTGTATAAGTAGTTTATGATGGCATAAATGCCATCAGAGAGGGGATTGTTGGAGCAAGGACTCGTATAAAAAAAGACTTGCCCGGACGCAATTCTCTCATATAATCCCGTAACGAGGTACTAATAATGGTTTGTAATACTAATTATGCACAATATCCCATATATTTCTAGATCGAGGAAGCTTGCCTATATGTTTTACTAACATGTAACCCCAGTGTGATTAAAGATGCCTGCTAACGCGGAAAATTGTACTGCGCATACGTCAGCTGCATGACATGTTAAGTCTTGGGTGGAAAATTCTGCTTCTGCGCAATAGCATCTAATATGGCCGCTTGGAAACTCATGCTAAGCTTCTGCTTTGCTGAAACTAAACAGAGTTATATACTAAGTGCAAATGCATAAATAGTTTTCATAAGTAAATGGGATTAGAGTAGAGATAGGTGGTATACAGTGAAATCATTTTATTTTGAATGTAATACTTTTTCTTTTGACCTCTCTATTAGTTCGTATTTGAGCCTCTAAACGGTGCTAAAGTCTGACACCTAGGTGGTTCTTCCCACCTGCGCAAGAGGGACAACTCAGAAACAGTGAGCTCAAGTCTTGAACCTCGTCCAAGGACGTTCTCCGCACATGTCCTGGGAACCAGCTGAACATCCTGAAGATTCAATAGACAATTGTGAAATTGTATACATTGTTGTTGATAAAGTTTACAAATATGGGTGGGAAATAAAGCATGGGAGAACAAATTAATGGGTGGGAACTTAAAACAATGAACTAAAGAAAATTATTAAAACTTAGCTTGCTGTGATGATCATCCCCTCAGCTTGTCCAATTAGAAATAGGAGTTTCATGAGGTTGAAACAATTAGGGGTGGTGGATGCCATTAAGAAAGTATAATTGGGGAGGTTAGTTAGATTAGTGAGAGCAGTTGCAGCGGAACGCTAAGACCTATGTATGTGGACAAGTATCATCTTTGTCATTTAGTGTACACCATTACGATATTCTAAAAACCCATACTCTCCTTCACCTACTGTATTTTGTATATATGCATTGAATATCGTATATCGTTAGTCAGAGGTACGCGCTGAGGGCACCACAGTTCTTTAGATTTGCACCTTGTACTTGTATTTTGCACAGACCTCTAGTGTTTTAAAAGTTTTATTTGTACCTGCCTCAATTGCACTAGCTTTTAAAAATTAAGTATGATAGCCTCGTTATTGCTCACCGTATCCCAGTTGTCTCGCTGTAAATCTTGCACGCCCCTCCTCCCCGTTCCGAAGCGGGTGTTCCCGTTTGCGCGGAGGGAGACCCAGGCTACATTGCTAGTTGGCGGGGACGCCATCTTGGGGGCCAGGGTTAGCAGTCTAGTTGCCCGCCCCAATCGAGTGCATAAAAGACATCAAGCCCGGCTGCGTCAGGGTTAGTGGTCTGATCGCCCACCCCACTTGAGTGCATATAAAGCAATGCTCTCCCGGTCACGCAGCGGACGCGCGCAGCCGGCGTGCCGTTGGCGTGCCGAAGGAGCACCAAAGAAAAGCCCGTCTGCGCCCGTCCGCGGCCGGCCGGGGCCAGGGGCCACAGACCCTGGTCCCCATGCCAGCCAGCGGCTATGCTATAGCTCAGAGGTACTTCGCCACCTGAACTCCTCTCTGATGGAATCATGTAAGCATACCATCGCACCGTACAGCTTTCCTCCACTTTGTAGCCTTAGTATAGTATAGTATAGTATATTGGATTTATATAGCGCTTATCACCCAGGGGTCTCTAAGCGCTTGCCTTGGGAACCCGTCCTGGCTTTTCCCTGTGAGATAGCCCCTACAGGGCATCCCCATGGTGAAAGCAAGGCATCCCGCCGCGGGGGGCCGTTGTGGAGATTAAGCAAGCTTAATGCCCAGAGTTGCAGAGTGTGAACCCATGATTAGGTCAGGCACCGAAGCGAGAATTATAGAGTCCGTGGACATTTGAGCTCAAGACCCTGCCGCGTTGGGAATTGAACCCTGGTCCCGGGTCCGACCTCTGCTTCAGGGTCTGCCTGCTCTAACCAGTGAGCCACACTTCTCCACGCCTTCAGCTAGGATACCACTAATAACCTACAGTTTAAAATGTTTTTAATAAACTGCAGACCGAAATCTCTATTCTTCTTGAAGAAGAAGCGCCGGAGGCGATCTTTCTTACAGAAACATGGCTCTCCCCTAATTCTGATCCAGACCTTGTCCAAGCCTTGCCCCTGGGCTATGCCATCACAAGGATGGACCGCCCAGTAGGGAAAGGTGGCGGAATCGCTATCATTTATAAACACAAACTGACCTCCAGAATCCTGGGCAGCCCTGCCATAGACTGTGAGAATATCATATTCATCATCGAATTTAGCCCCATTCTTACTCTCACAGGCATGTCAATCTACAGGCCCCCTGGGCCTTCCCTGAATTTCTGCAAATCTCTTTGACTCGGTTGCTAACCTAGCCAGCTCATCCGCCAACTTCTCCATACTTGAGGACTTTAATCTCAATTTGACGATCCCTCACACACCTTGGCGGCAGAACTAATTAAAGATCTTGCGGTCTTCCAACTGTCGCAAAAAGTCTCTAAACCCACTAATATAGAGGGCCACTCACTGGACGCAATTTTCTCGAACCTGGACTCTCTGGTCGGGAAAAACCCTATACCGGTTCCCAATCTGTCATCAGAACAATGGGCCACTACTTTAAAAGCCTCCAAACCTGCACCCTCAGCAGATATAGTTACAGCCAACGAAAATTTCAACCGCTGGATCACAAGTTCCCTGGATTCCCTTATCCCTGAAAAAGATCTGAAAATTAAGGCTGAAAACCCTAAAAAAAACGTGGTATACGGATGCTCTCTGAGTCTTAAAACAGAATTGTAAAAAAACAGAGAGAGCAGGGAGAACATTTTTTTCCCAGATTCTAAAGAGAAATACAGGAAAAATATCGGCCTCTACAAAGCCAATATTAGAACGGTACAGGCCAGCTACTACGAGGGAAAAATCCTAGCTGCATCTAACTCGACGCGAGAGATCTTTAAGGTTGTGAAAACACTCTCAAAACCTCCACCAAATCCTGCCTACTCCGACACCTCAGGTACCCAGTGTGACAATCTTGCCGAATTCTTTGTCACAAAAATCAACACTATTTTTTCCTCCTTTCCCCCTTTTAATAAAGATATCCCACTCACTCCCCCCGGTAACGGGCAGCCCAGCCTTGATTACTTTCCGCCCTTAGAAATGTCAGAATTAGAAAAATTGTTCCTCAAAGTTAAAAGTGGCTCTCCTAAAGACCCCGCTCCCATACGTAGGCCCACACAGGTAGCAGATGCTGTCCTTCCGGTAATCCTTGAATTAGTCAACACCTCACTCGCATCAGGAATGGTCCCCCCTGCCTGGAAGGAAGCTTTGGTATTGGGGGAGTGGTGCTGGATTGGCTATCTTCTTTTTTATCTGATAGGACCCAGCAGGTTTGGATGCCTCCGTATGCTTCGGAGCAAAGACCTTTGCTTACAGGGGTCCCGCAGGGGTCCACACTTAGCCCCTTACTGTTCAATGTGTATATTACACCTTTGGTATACCTAGCTGAACAGTTCGGGGCTAAAATTTTAGGGTATGCTGATGACACCCAATTGCTGTTTACCTGGCCAGATGACAATCTGGACACATCTACAGTTCATCTGTGTCTGTCCTCAGTATTTCGCTGGTTAACACAGGCCCAGCTGAAGTGCAATGAGGACAAGTCCGAGGTGCTCTTTTACGGCTCCTTCCCCCCCTCATTCAAGAGCACACTCTGGCCCTCCAACATTCCTTGCCCAACAGAGATGGGGAGACCTGCAAAAAATCTGGGCATTTGGTTTACGGAGGATCTCAGATTTGAGCACCACATCAAAAAACTCACCGGCACCTGTTTTGCCACTCTGAAAATGCTCCGTAAATTTTTCCCCCTGCTCCCCAGGGAGGCCAGAGAGTCGGTTGCCAGAGCGCTCATATTGGCTCGCCTTGATTACGCGAATGCACTGTTTAGTGGCATTCCGGCATACCTGGTCAAACGCCTCCAAATTATTCAGAATGCGGCTGTACGCCTATTATTTAACATCCCCAGGTGGAAGAGCGTCCGCACGGAGTTGCGCTCGCTTCACTGGCTTCCCGTAGCACAACGCATTCGGTTTAAATCCTTGGTGCTGGCGTTTCGTGCAATTCATGACCAAGGCCCCTCGTACTTGAAAAGAAGATTCACTAAGTACATTCCGGCACGCACCCTGCGATCTGCCTCTCTGTTCAAACTGTCTCTTCCCCGTTTCAAACGTGCCAGACTGGGCGGTCAGTCGCTGTCGGTTGTGGTGGCTCGGGCCTGGAATGCCCTCCCTTTCCATCTACGCTCCATGCCGACAGTGACTGTTTTTAAAAAACATCTGAAAACTCACCTATTCACGAGTGCAGGCTAGGAGGATTCTTTGCAGTCTTGTTATCTGCCGTTCTGACCCTTTCCCCGCGCCAGGATACTCTCCAGTAACAGAGCGCGCTACAAAACGGTTTATAACATAACATAACATAACAAGGCCCTGCTGAAAAAACTCTCCCTGGACCCGTCTGTTTTAGGAAACTACCGGCCTATTTTTCTTAAAGTAAAATTACGGACAAATACATCAACAGATTCTTTCCTCTTACCTCAAGACCCACAACCTTCCCCATCACACTCAGACTGGTTTCTGCCCACTTCAGGGAACAGAAACGGCCCTGATCTCGGTAGTAGAGGAAACCAGAAAAATAATTGACTCGGGTGGTACAGCGGTAGTCCTGCTACTTGATTTTAGCGCAGCTTTTGATTCCATTAATCACCACATCTTAATCCAAAGGTTGAGCAACATAGGTATCTCCGGAGCCGCACTGGCCTGGTTCCAGTCGTTTTTAGATAAGAGATCATTTCAAGTGTTCCACAACAAAGTATCTTCCAAAAAAAAAAACCTCCAATGCGGAGTACCCCAGGGCTCCTCACTAAGCCCTACCCTTTTTAATATATATATACGGTGTGTTACCGCTACAACGCATCTTTTACAACGTAATGCTGTTACAACGCAGCTATTACATCGTAAATACCATTACAATGCATGCCATTACAACGCATGGCATTACATAGCAGATGGTATTACAACGCATACCATTACATCGTAAGTATTGGTAAGTATTTAATTTTTTTTTTATTTTATTTAATATGTTATTATTGATTTAATTATTATTAATTATAAAAAAATATTTATTTCGTTTTTAAATATTATAAATTAAATATATTAATTTAAGTATTTTTTAAAATAAGTATGAGTATAGGAGTATATGTTTTGGGGTACTGATGTATATGTTTTGGGGTGTTTGGGTATTTTTAGGTTTTAGGGCAGTGTTTGGGTTTTGGGGTACAGGGGTGTTTTTAGGTTTTAGGGCAGTGTTTGGGTTTTGGGGTACAGGGGTGTTTTTAGGTTTTAGGGTAGGGTTTGGGTTTTGGGGTACAGGGGTGTTTTTAGGTTTTAGGGTAGGGTTTGGGTTTTGGGGTACAGGGGTGTTTTTAGGTTTTAGGGCAGGGTTTGGGTTTTGGGGTACAGGGGTGTTTTTAGGTTTTAGGGTAGGGTTTGGGTTTTGGGGTACAGGGGTGTTTTTAGGTTTTAGGGCAGGGTTTGGGTTTTGGGGTACAGGGGTGTTTTTAGGTTTTAGGGTAGGGTTTGGGTTTTGGGGTACAGGGGTGTTTTTAGGTTTTAGGGCAGGGTTTGGGTTTTGGGGTACAGGGGTGTTTTTAGGTTTTAGGGCAGGGTTTGGGTTTTGGGGTACAGGGGTGTTTTTAGGTTTTAGGGCAGGGTTTGGGTTTTGGGGTACAGGGGTGTTTTTAGGTTTTAGGGCAGTGTTTGGGTTTTGGGGTACAGGGGTGTTTTTAGGTTTTAGGGCAGGGTTTGGGTTTTGGGGTACAGGGGTGTTTTTAGGTTTTAGGGCAGGGTTTGGGTTTTGGGGTACAGGGGTGTTTTTAGGTTTTAGGGCAGTGTTTGGGTTTTGGGGTACAGGGGTGTTTTTAGGTTTTAGGGCAGTGTTTGGGTTTTGGGGTACAGGGGTATTACGGCTTTATATAAATTAAATTAATTAAATTAATTTTATTTAATTTAATTAAATTAATAACAATATTTACAATTATTAATTTAATTGTATTAATAAACGATTATAATTAAATTATATTATTTAAAAATGTTTAATTAATTAAATTCTTTTAATTTTATTAAATATAATTATATTATGTATTATTTATAACTTAATTAAATTATAATTATATTTATTGTAATTAATTGCATTATATTATTTTCTATTTATAATTTTTTTATATATCATTAATTATATTATTTTAAATATATTAAATTAATATATTATTAATTTAATTGTATTAATAAACGATTATAATTAAATTTTATTATTTATAAATGTTTAATTAATTAAATTCTTTTAATTTTATTAATTATAATTATATTATGTATTATTTATAACTTAATTAAATTATAATTATATTTATTGTAATTAATTACATTATATTATTTTCTATTTATGAATTTTTTATATATCATTAATTATATTATTTTAAATTACTATAATTAAATTAATTACTGTTTTAAAAATGTTATATTATTTTTATTATTTTAAATTAATTTAATTAACTTTATTACATTTTTTAAAAAAAAGATATACTTACCAATACTTACGATGTAATGGTATGCGTTGTAATACCATCTGCTATGTAATGCCATGCGTTGTAATGGCATGCATTGTAATGGTATTTGCGATGTAAAAATCGCGTTGTAACGGAACGCGTTGTAAAACATCGCGTTGTACTGACACCAATCCATATATACCCATACCCTTGCCGAAACAGTTCTCCCCTTCGTAGTCCACATATGCTGATGATACTCAGCTGGTGATCGGACTCAACAAAAAGGACAGCAATCCCCCAGGCCTAAACTCCTATCTTCAAGAAATCGCCTTGTGGATGAGGGACTCCTTCCTGAAATTAAACGGGGATAAAAGTGAAATTATGGTCTTGGGAAATCGTTCCCCTCTTGACATAAGAGAAATCTGGACTACAGTCTTGGGTCAGGCCCCTACCCTCAAAACCCAGGTCAAGGGTCTGGGTGTTTGGCTGGACCAGGACCTATCCTTTAAATCCCAAGCTCGGAAGACGGCCGGCACCTGCTATGGTCTCCTCAAAATCTCTCACAAAATTCTCCCACTCCTGCCATTTAGGGCAAGAAAGATCATGGTACAGGCCCTTGTCCTGTCCAGGTTGGACTACGCAAACGCGCTTTATCTGGGTACTCCAACGGCCCCTATCTCGAGGCTTCAGATCGTTCAGAATCGGGCTGCGAGATTACTGCTTGACATACCTAAGAGGCAATCCGCAAGACCAGCGCTAAAATCCCTCCATTGGCTTCCCGTTGAGAAAAGAATCAAATTTAAATCACTTTGTATCACCCATAAATCATTTCACAACCTAGGTCCCCCAATCCTCAGAAACGCCATCCAGCGCTACCAGCCCAACAGAGTCCTCCGATACGAATCCCTTAACCTGGCATCCGCTCCTAAAGTCAATAAAACCAGAAGTGGAGTCCGTCAATTTTCCCTGCACACTGCCAAACTCTGGAACTCCCTCCCGCCTTATCTGCGTGCCGAAAATAACCATTTCTCCTTCCGCAAATCCCTTAATACACTGCTGTTTCCTTAACGTGTTCTGGTCATCTGCTTCTGTCTATCTTAAGCGCTGGGAGGCCTCCGGGTAGCCATGCGCTATATAAATACCGCTCAATATCAATATCAATATCAATATGACCTATGATTGTGGACAAGCACCATCTTTGCCAATTAATGTATGTTTATATATCAGCCTCCCGAAGTACTCGGTTTTAGAAAACATATGTGTATGCCTCATGTCCTTGACGTAAATCCTTAGGGATGGACTCCTTTTATGAGTGAATAAAAGATAGAAATTGACTATATGCTGACTAAACTCTTAATTACTGAGTCTACACAAACATTTATGCACCTTTGTATAAACACCTGTACTCATATTCAACTGCTAGCTTCATTCATCTTGCTTTATCAATGTGGATCTAGTCTGATTTCTTTCCTGTAATGTACCCAATACGTTTCTACCATGACTTGAGAGGTTTGTTTTAACTTTAAATTCTATTACACTCATTGTCACATTATACTCAGTGTCTCTACTTTTAATCTTGCTTCTGGCGTCTTTCCCTACTACATCTCCCAGGGGCACCAACCTTGGCTACCCTCCTTGTACTAGCACCCTCACACCACGTGACCATCATAGTGCTCCAGCACCACGTGATCTGCTGGTCTCCGGCTGGCATGTCTGCCAGCGAGTGTAGATGCTTCACTCCTCCTGCCGGGATTAATTTCTCCCACACCGCTGACTCTAGCATGAAGTCCTGTGCCCCTCCAAGCCCCGCCCGGCTAATTACGGTGACTGAATTCCACCGCCTCCGCAGGACTCATTCGCTCTGGGTAGCAGACTTATGGCTCCCAGGAAAAATCCTGATGGTTTCATTCGTTCTGCCAAGAATACTCCTAGGGCCCTGAATATAGTTTGATGGCTCCACTCCTACAGTGACTTTTCCTGCCTCTCCAGGTGCCTTCTCAACCTCCCCACTTTTTCTCTTCCAAGTCTAGAAACCAAGTTGGCAGGCTGCACTAAATCAATCTGGGCTGTGTTTTAATTCTTCGCATCTCAACACAGGCCCCCCCAGGTACATCTTCTGCTGGCCCCTGTCGCCTTATTGCTTCAGATAGGTCCACGTGACCCACTGATCTTGATAATTATGTCCTCCTTTTGCCTTCCTCCCCAGCCATCACCTATACCTGATCTCTCCACCGTACAACTGTATACAGCACTATTTAAGAAATTAGTAACCATTGTCCTGATGATTACCTTAATTTGAACAGGTCGAAACGCCGTCTACAACGCAGCGTTATTTGCGGCTTCTACGGGGTCACTCAAACCTACCTAAATCATAATACATATTGACTTTTTGCTTTTACTGTTTCTCACAGTTCACACTGTTTTTTATCACCTGTGTCACTGCGCCGTTCACTTGCACTAGCACGTTCAGTGCACACTTGGTTGTTATGGTTACTCCGAATTTATTTGTATCGTAGTGCTGTTATACCTACTCACAAATAACAACCCTTCCAAATCTACTCTTCGTCTCCCTCTCAATTTTTCCCTTTCTCTAGTGGTTTATGCACTTGTTGTAACAGTCCATATGAATGACAACCGGTTGAGACACTGTTGTTTTCGTTATACATTCCACTCGGTCTCAACTGGGTCAACGGGTTTTTGAAATTTCTCTTAGGTTAAGACAAAAGCCAAACTGCATCTGGCTCCTCTTTGGCTCTCAGGCAATGGGAAACTCTTTGCAAAGCTTCTCATGGATAAAGAATTATTATTAGAGAAAGGAGCTGTCCTGAACATGAATGAAATGTATCAGAAAGTGGGCAATTAAAGCGAAGTGACAAGGAACAATCCTAGTCACTCCACTTCTAATACTCACCTCCTGCGTCATTGTGGAATGAGAGGGCCAGTCTGATAATCTGATTGAGGTTGGGAGGAGATAGACTGCTCTTCCTGCTATTCCTCCTACCACCTTCTCTCCCCACAGCCAGAAATAAGGCTCAGGACAAGTGTATGGCAAGGGAGGAGCTGGAGGGAGTGATAGCTGCCTTTTGTCCCTCTCGTGGCCCTGCACATCAGCTAAGTCCTGGAGCAGGACCTGGGAAGGATCTGGAATGGCTAGGGAATCCCTCCCGGTCCTCCATATATGTGTGACATCAAATGTGATGTCACACAAACATATCAATGAGGAAGCCCATCAGGTAGCACCGTGCGTCTTTATTTGAGAGTTTTGTTGGTGCCCAGAATTAATCGAGCATGACAAACTGTAGTGTAGTTCCCATATTCCCAATAGGCTCTGCGCATTGGAATAATATACTCAGCAGTGTAGACGTAGGACTGAGGTCGACTAGGTCTCTACTGACTATATTAGACTTAAGTTTCGCCAGCTAGCTCAGAGTTCACTAGAAACTTTCTCGAATAAACGAGGAGGGGTTTAACCTCCCTGGATAGACAAGAAGGGATTAGCTTCTGAGAACCATATAACATGACAACTTTGCTCTCCCAGAATAAGAGTGTATCTACAGAGTCGTGTGAAAACAATAGACAGCTATTTCACTCAGTCAATTGTGCGTACTTAGTTTCACCAGAGTGCAGAGAAAAGAGAGACGGGCGTTTTCAATAAAAAGGTGTAATTTATTGAGCAGTCTTCTTTCTCATGCAAGAGAAATGAATTGCCATAATTGCAATACTTAATGTAAAGTAAAGTGCGTATAGTAAAAGTAGGATTATAAAATAATATTGTAGAAGCATTGATATTGTTTCTTAGCCATAAAATACTTTAACATGGATAAAATCTATACATACATATATACATTGGCTAACATACTCAACTGGTGCTTCTAACTAAACCTACCCCAGTGACCTAAGCCTAATACGTGGGAAGGAGTAAGTAAGTAGCAGTTTAAATTAAGTGGTTTTGCCAAGGATCTGAATCAAGAATTCTCTTTAAGGGTTTAGTCAGCTCCATACCTTGGTATTTAGAAAGCAGGAGGTCTGGTGTCTCTTTGTCAGGACTCCATATCCCAGCAACCCGCGAGGGTAGGCCGGGAACGCCGGAGCTGGATTTTCTCGGCTGGAGAAAAAGACAGCGTCTTTCTCAGCGCGTTAAAGAGGAGGGGCAGTGTCCGTGGGCTCTCCCATCAGCTGGGCTCTCGGGCAAGTTGATACTGCTCTGCTCCAAAATCACCACCGCGTGTTTGCTTAAGGCAACGTTGGTATATTTATACCTGAAAGGTGCCGGGATTGACGTAAGGGTGGACATAAGACGTCAATAAAGATGTCACCAAGAACTGGCCGTTCTTACAGTGATCGCAGGAGTTCTTATTACAAATCAAAACAAAGGCCAACGGGGATTTCCCAGGTTGCTGGAGGTTTGATGCGTTTAGAGAACTCGTTGTGCTTTCTAGGAGTCAGGGGAAGTAGCCTTGCGTAATATGCCCGCACGGGCTACTGCTAGATAGGGATCTAATTCTTATGCCGTTATAGGGATATTATGGATTATACCCGTGTAAAGGCATAAAATAGGAATATCGATATAGATTCCTAGATAAAAACACTACACCCACTCTTGGATTTAATGTCCATACTTACTAAAACTAAGCAATAGTAAACATACAGGTGCATGTGTATTTCAACCCACCCCAAAACACATTTTTTGCATTTGAAATGGTGTATGCGAAATACATGGAAAAGATTATTGGTTGACAATTTTTACACAATAAATGCATTCCCACCCTCCCCGCCCCCCCTTTCCCTGACCAAGAACATGTCAAAAAAAAAAGAGAGAAAAAAAGAAAAATATAGATAAATAAATAAATAAGTAAGCCACTTGTTATAAACATACAATAGAAGTTAATCCAAAATGTGCTATAGGGATCCAAAGAAGTATACATGTACTTAAAACCATATACTTATTATATACATACACCATCAGTTAATATTAGCTACGCTGTAGGGGTACAAAGTAATATACATGTAAATACTACTATAATCCAAAATGTGCTATAGGGATAAAAAGAAGTACACATGTTCATAATACTATATGCTTATTATATACATACAACATCAGTTAATCTTCACTGTGCTATAGGGGTACAAAGAAAAATACATGTAAATAATACTATATACACTGAATGCAATCATGTATGTCTCTGGATCCACAATAACATTGGTGACCAAATCCGCATGCCCATTAATCTTTTTTTGGCGCCTTTGTTTTTGTAAATTGCAACCTCCAGACTACAGGTGGCTAATAATCTAGCTCTCCATTGTTGAAATGCAGGTGGCTCTGGATCTAACCAAGCTGATGCAATTGTAAGTCGAAGTATTGCCATGGCCACAAATATTAGCCCCTGAGTGTTTGTCTGCAATTCCCGATTTGCTACCCCAAGCATGATTTCCTCCGTTTAAATTTCTATTCTTGTTTGACAAACTTCTGATAGGAATTCCGAGATATCATTAATCAGCTTAGTGAGAGTGTTACATGTAGCAAATATATGTATAATATCGGCCCCATGTAATGCACAACGAGGACATGTTGTTCCCTTCCCTGTTCCCCATTTAGCGATTTTCTTAGGGGTGTAGTATAGGCAGAAGAAGGTTTTATAAAATTGTGCCTGTAGCTTTATTGACATCAATGAATTTAGCGCTAAGTCATATGCTATGCAGGGGACATTTGACTGTACTTCCAGTTGTTCCTGCTAAATTGCGCATTGTTTCTCCATATCATCTAGGGCCTTTAAATTCAAAATTTCATAGATTTCCCCAATCCTCTGAGTTTTTTTTTTTTTACTACATAAATTATCAAATTGTCAATAAAAAGATTTTTTTAAAAAAGGAAAAGATTATTGGTACTGTACGCTTTTCAATCAGTGTAATCATTCAGTTAAAAAGGATGCATATATAAATCAGCTGAATGATTTGCGAAATTGACACATGAAATGGCTCTTAATACAGAAAAAAGGTTGAGACCATCCCATCACATATAAATACAATTGCTGTAAATGTGCTAGAGGCTGTGGTAATATATTGTCTCTAGAGTTCCTAAAAATAGAAGCTTTGTTCTTTAAGAATAGTTCTACTTCAAGCAGACGATGTGTGCCAGAAAAAAGGTAAATATTTTGGAAGTCGAAAAAAAATAATTTCGCTTTCAGGGGAAAAAAATAGTTCCAAATGTTTTTAGTAGCTTTCGTTTATCAAAGCTGAAGGCCAAATTCAGAGTTCAGGGAACACTGTGTGCTAGTCTTTTAAAAAGTTATTCTCTCTGTTCAGGGGAGAACATCATTTCAGACAGATGCGCAAAAAAACAGTCAACAGCTTCAGGTGAAAGTTCGACCAAGTTTGAAAATGTTGAAACAGTGCAATTCTCTGCATGATTGCTATCATCGATGTTTGGATCAGCAATGCTCACAGAAGGTCGTACCTGGGTGATGTTGCTTTCATCTTGTACTTCACCCCCACCTAATCGTAGTGATGAAGTCTCAACGAATGCCGTCATCAGGATTGGTAACCGCTGGGGACAACACGATGCATGAGCCGTTACAGGACTTAGCAAAGTATCGATATCCATTGGTACTGCTGATTGTAGTGTAAGACAGGTGTCCAACACGCATTCTTCTCCACATAGCATACATCGAAGCACAGGTAAGATGCAATTTTGCCAGAATGGTCTGAATGAAAGAAACCAGGTCATATTCAGATCTCTCACCCGGGCTAACCCAAGGACTCTAGTTATGCGGTCCCGATAGCGTATGGCTAGGATCGTTTCTTCCATCGATGCTGGAGTCTTGTCTGCAACTTGGCTTGCCATATCGTAGCAGAAGGAGTAAAAATAGAATTCCTGCTACGAGTCCCAAAAGTAGTGGTATGCCGCCAAAGACAGAATGGACAAAATTGGGAAAAATGCCCAGGACTGCTTCGAAGGGTGCTAACAGTCCCGAAAAAATTGTCTTAAATACATGTGCGATCCCACTTGCATCTGACATGTTTAAGATTTGGCTAAGCATTTCTACGAAATGCACCGGGCAATTTGTTGATAAAAGGGTATGTATCTCTGCAGTCATCCTTGCAACCAGAAGATCATACGTTTCTTTTGATGACGTTATAGGCACAGTTGTCAGCAAAAGGACAGACTTCATTCTGCTTAAAGTATCAATTCGTATAGAAGAAATATTCAAGGGAGGCCAAATCGTCGTCTCCGTATCAGGAGAGGCCTTCGTATAAAATACTTGCATACAGCAAGTGACCATGGAACTAACACTTATGAGATAGGCTTTCCCTGGCACCAAGCCACAACAGCTGTGATCCGTTATTATAACGTAACTCCCGTTAGAAAGTTATCTAAAGAATGGCTCTATTTGTGTAGCAGGTGTGCCGTGCTGGTGGCATGAAAGGTTATTTGAAGTCCCCTCACAAGTCCCATGCAAGTTAATACCTTGGCACAGAAGTATACCGTTTAGTGATCGTTTACAATTTTTACCACTAAGAAATACATTCTGCTTTTTATTACTGTAACATGTGTGTGTATATGGTAATTTCCATGATGACTTAATGTATCCTTTACCCAACCTTTCATACTGGCCTGCTGGTATATACTCTTGTCAATTTTTAAATTGGAAAGTTGTTATCGGAATTGTGATTATTCAATGTATTATCCATTCAATGACAGGTCTTTCTGACATTGTCAATGTTAATCTCTCAAGTTTTTCAATGCTCAGAATCGTATAGTCTGCTCCTTTCTGTGCCAAACTGATTTGTTTATCAGTAAGGTTAAAGACAGAAAACAATGACGTTGCGTTGATAAACGCCAAGGCACATAGCCTGAACGCAGATTTTGCAACGTCCAGCCAAGCTGTACAATAGAACGTAATTGGGACTGACCGTGTTGTAATATTAGTAAGTCCTTATCTATTATATCGATAGCAGATGATACAATACTGTCCAGTAAATATATCCTGGAAGACAGAGTCATTAACCCATTGTCCACAACAGAAAGTGATTTTTCTAAATTGATACGATCAATTTCTCGTATTTTTTCTGCTGTTTCAATTTGCATTATTTTCCAAGCTTCGTTGTATGCCGCGTATATACTGGCCGCTATGAAATGTTTTTGACGCTGTTTGCGTGGTCCCATTAAGAAATCACGTAAGTCAGTACCGTCTTTAAGTAAAGTCAAGTGTTGCTTAATTTCAGCCAGTGTGGATTTCTCTAGCCACTCTAGGCATAGTTTCCCTACACTGTATGTTGTAACTATCCCTGGATGTTGTCTCTGGGAGTATCTAGGGTCTGGCCTGGTCATTTTGAACCCCTGTATTTTGTTCAGGAATCTATTTTGACAGTTATTTGTGTCTGTGGGCCAGATCAACCATTTTTTCCAATCAGGATTTGTTCTGTTTTGGTGTAAAATGTGGGTTACGTCTATATCCATATCAGTAGTGCTATTACTATCAGGTATGGGCTTTGGAATAGACGGTTTGTTTAAGTCTTTAATTTTGGCTAGGCCAAGACAGGATGTTTGTTGAATGGTATCATTCAAGAATATAATTTGCTCCGGGATCATGCAGGCTCTAAATAATGCTTCTAAACATTGCACTTGCCAGTCTTTTGAACCCCAGATGGTTTTCGTTTCAATGTTGCTTTTCCAAAAATTAAAACCAAATGTAATTATTTTTTCATAAAATGTTTCTGAATATATCAATTTAGTATTTGTCAACATTGTTTTTACCCCTGTCTTATTTAACAGTTTGAAGTAAAATGTTTCTGCATCACTTGTGTTAAACCCTGAGAAGTATGGGAATTTCTCATAAAATGTTTTTGAACTGCTTTTGGGTGGAGTTGCACAATGTTCCCATTGATTATAATTAAAAACATTTCTAGGTTGTGCAGATTTATGCAAGTAGTGATGTGCATAATGGTTATAGCAGTACATCTGGTCATAATTTGATGAACCCTGTAATTAATCATGTTCTGTAAATTTTGCTGACATTACTAAGTCTGACATCATATTATTTATGCTTTCAAAGTCCCAATCATCAGAGAATGAACTTGGTTTTACAAAGTCACTTAATGAAACCTTAAATTGATGTGGATACTTCAAGAGCTCAACCGGGCCATAGATTTCATAATCTGTTTTGTCCCAAGCTACCCCACCGGGTATTGGAATGGCTGTAACATTCACTGATGATAGTTCTCTTTTCTCGATGTGAGATGACTTATGTGGCTTTAGGACCAAGTTGATGTTCTGGCTTGCTGTGTCCATTGTACTGTATTTTCCCTCAATGAATGTTCCCAACCAAAGAACCATGATGAGCCAAAGCAGGAGGAAAAGTACACCTAACACAACCCAAAATTCAATCCATGGAGAAATCAGATAGGTTTCTTTGATTTGATGAAATAGTTCAGTTACTTTGTCTGTAAAAGATTTTGTTACTGGCGTTTCTTCAGGTTCGCTTGGATCTTCAGAGAAGTCGTCGAAGTTGATGAAATAACCAGATGCAGTTCTGTCAATTGTTTCAATTGCTTCCGAATTTTCCTTCACTTTTGGATTTTTTCTTTCATCAGCATAGTCTGAGGCTACATAATTGTAGACAGGTGTTTCTTGATGAACTGTTGTAGTTTGGGTTTCAAGAGGCACAAGTTCCATGGCATTGTTACATAGTCCTTTTTTATTCACTGTAGGTTTATTGAATGTGATTAGTCTCTCAGTTGATTGTAGCAAATTTTGGCACTCTGCTACTTCTTGGGAGACCACTGGGCCTACTATTTATTATCGGCCACATGATTGTGGTTTTACCAGGTCGATCAATACAACTCGGTTCTCCTTTTTACCAGCAAGCGGCGGTAGTACGACAGATCTTGTTCCGTTGATGGCTAAGACAGGTACTGCTTTTCTGTAAGAAGGCCCAAATTCCTTCTTCACCGCGATCTTTTCCATGACCAGATCCCCAATCTTTGGAATCCAGACAGGCCTTGCTGGGACTGGTGGTGTGTTTTCAGTGGCTGTTGGCTGTTGTTTTAACTTTATGTTGCTCAGGGATTTTCTTGTTTCATTTAAGTCCTGTAAAACAGCCAAACAATCTTTGCTGTCAAAGCATTTCTTGTCTACCACTGAGCTTTGACTATTCAAGTCCTGAATGTGCATTCTAACACCGAACAATAGTTCGTACAGACTGAAACCTTTCAGAGAATTTCTTGGCAGATTGTTAAGACTAAGTTGGACACTTGTTAAATGTTTGACCCACCCATCACCCGAACCTAATACCTTTGCCGCTATAGATTGCTTTATGTCTCGGTTTTTTCTTTCCACAATCCCATTTCCCTCAGGATGGAAGGGACAAGAGTACCACAATGCGATGCCCATGCTGGCCATAGCCTCCTTATAAGCTCAAGAGCTAAAAGCAGGACCTTGATCAGAATGTAGCATGCCAATTGCGTATATGCCGATAAAGACTCGCAAATCTTTTATAACAGTTCTGGCGCCAGCCGAGCGCTGGTGTCTGTATTTTTAAGTGAATCTAGTCTTAAATATTATGGGGCGCATTTTTGCGAATAGACAGCATTACTCTGTCTATAAAAGGTATCTGGGCTACAGGCTGGACCGGTTCACAACTGCGATCTCTGTTGCAGTCCTCGCAATTTTTTGCTAAATAATGTATATCTACGCTCATTCCCGGCCACCAGTATTCTGATTGTAATTCTTTCAGAGATTCCTTGATTTTCTGGTGTCTCAGACCCAACCCCATATGTGCTTCTTGTAGTAAGAAGACTCTCCTGTTCGTGTTTGGAATTACCCTATCCCCCACTCCAGGGATTTGAGCAAAAGGAACGGAGTTTGCATCAATTATGTATGCGTAATTGAGTGGATAGTTCACGGGTAGTGCTGCACAATCTCCTTTCGAAGACGTTTTTACTGCAAGCATGGTTTCCCCGTCTATGCATTTTTCTGAACGCTTTTTTGTGGCTACGGAAGCCGGTTTAGTTGCTTCCGCATTGGCTGTGTCAGCCAATGAATTCCCTGCAGCGTGAACGCCATCACGCTGATGACTCAGTGCTTGTATCACGTGAGTCTTTTGTAGTTCTTTCTTCAAAAAAACTACCTGTTCCCAAAGCATTTTATGCTTGATTGTGGCACCTGTGTCATCTTTGTAATTGTTTTGAACCCAGTTCTGCAAGTCATTATTGTAAGATTTTACGCAGAAATGCGAATCGCACACTATCAGTATCGGGAATTCACGATCGGCATTTTCAAGAGCCATCTTTAAAGATCTGATTTCAGCTCGCTGAGCCGAACAGTTTCTCAATGATTCAGTTTTCGTTATTTTTGGTCTGAATTTACCAGAGAGCCAGCGACCTTTAACAATCGCGCACGCTGCATTGTAGGATTTATTATCCACGCCGTAATGTTGTACAAATCTGTCTGTATAGATTATACAAGAGTACAGTTGGAGAGGCAGAATTTCGATTGGCAGAGGATATTCTTCTTCGTATTCTAGATTTTCTAGTTTTTTCAAGTTCGGGTCAAAATAGTACTTCACGTCTTCTGCAGCAATAGAATTTTCCCATTCGATCCATTTTGGATCCAATGCCACTGTTTGTAGATTGACTGGGCTTCTTAATGCCTCAAAGGCAGATTCTGCTGTGTAAACAGTTATTCTTCTGCCTTTGACTAGGGCTCTTTCTTTTGCTACAGCAGTTTGGACCGCATTTACAATATTTTCTGTAGAACTGAATTTCATTTCAGTTTTTGTGTACAAATGTGATTTGTAAGCTATTGGTACCGTTTCTCCCTATTTAGAGGTTAGGTACGTGAATCCGCTTTTTCCTGGGATGACTCGGATTACAAGGTTGCGTGTGTTGTCGCGTGTTTCTAATTTTGTTTTAGCTAGCATGTCTGTTTGCAAAGATCTCAAAATTTCTGTGTGTTTCTGAGTCCAATTGATTTGTTTAAAATCAGGTTTTATTAATTCATAGAAAGGTTTAACCCTCTCTGCATAATTTAGAATGTAAATTCTTCCAAAATTCAGAAAACGTAGTATTGATTGCAAGTTCCTCAGCGTTTTTGGTGCTTGGAGTACAGCGCACTTCTCTAAGAAGTTGTCTGCTAGGCTTTTGCCTTCACTTGATAATTCATATCCTAAAAACAGGACAGTTTGATGGGCAATTCGTGACTTTTTATAGTTGAATTTGTAACCCTCAGCTGTGAACCCAAGTATTATGGTGTTCACTCGTTTCAAGTGAGTATCCAATCGTCATCTGTGAGATAGATGTCATCGACATAAGATAATGCCTCATCATCATATATTTGTAGTAACTCTATTACCCTTGCTGAGAATAATCCTGGGCTATTCTTGAATCCCTATGGGAGACAACAGAAATTTTCTGCGACCCCATTATTGAGAAAGCAGTCAAATACCTGCTTTCAGGTGCAATGTTTTGACAAAATAATCCATTAGAAATATCTAATGTAGTTTTGTATTTTTTGCGCACAATGTTATTCATTAGTGCTGCACTGTGTGAGTTTTGTACTGCAAATGTCTTGCAACATGAGTTAAGGTGTCTGTAGTCCAAAACTAGACACTATGAATCGTATGGCTTGGAGACAGGAAACAAAGGATTGTTCATTTGAGAGGTGCATGTTTCAATTACCCCTTGGTATTCAAGTTGATCTAAGATCTCCCTGACCTGTTTTTTAGCTTCTTGCTTAATTGGGTACTGCCTTTGTACAGTGGGTTGACATTTTAACTGGATTTTGTGAGGAGGGGAGTCCTCATCCCATCCTACATGGTTTTTATATAATGCAGGAGCTTGGGCTACTGCCCATTTCCTTGCATATGTGTATTTTTTATGAATTGGGATGTTATCTGAGAAGGCAGGCATAATCATTTCTTCGCCACGAGGGCACTCCCTGACAAACTCTGGTGGCCAGTCTTTCTCAGCTAACAGAATATCATAGCCTTTTGAGAGTTTTTCCCAAAAGAGACTTTTTATTTTCCTGGTTTTATCTCCCTCTATACGTAATGTTATTTTATATAGTTTGTGGGGCACACTAACTCTTGTGTCTGCAGTTTCCACTTGAATGTACTCATTCGTGTCCACTGTCTCCAGAAGATTCATCAGGGTCTTGTGAGCTATGGTCACTTCTGCTCCGTTGTCTAGCATTGTCTGTGCCCACTCTCCGTTTTTGAGCTGTGTCCTCAGTATCCTCGGCATGTTCGATTACTTTAATACTGGCTACCTTTTTTCTTGGAAATTGTGATTTTTTATTTTGATGAGCAGGTTCCTTGTCTTTGGACTTGACGTGCTCTTCTCTTTGTTCTGGACGTCCTCTTCTTTCCGATTTCTGTGAGGAAGATCGAGAAAGATTTGGTGAGAAGGATCTAGAGGGACGTGTGTCAATATCACGATATCTATCAGGTTTCTTCCGATTGTCCCTATTTCTAAGATTATATCTTTTCTCAGAGGGCTCCCTCTGGGGAGACTTGTGTCCTTGGTCCGGAGATCTTTCTCTCCGCCGAGGAGACCTTCCTCTGGACTGGAATCTTTTTTCTTTGGGAGTGGATTGTTTATTTCCATCCAAGCTCTTTTTTGGAGTGTTTAGATTATTTTTTAAAAATATTTTTTCAGGATTTTCCGTTAGTTGGGGTTTCACTGGTTTCTTACCCAAACTATCTCTACCTAGTTCTTCATAGCATTTTTCTATGATTCTGGCAAGTTCAATTGGTTGGTCTGTTATATCTGTTTCTTTCAATTTCTGGCGGATCGCCACAGATGCTGCTTCACCTTTTATGTTGGCTAATAATATAGCCGAGACCTGCTTGAAGTCTTTTAGTAATTTCATACCCAGAGTTAAAGCAGGTTCTGGAACGTATTCATTTTGGATCTGTCCTAGTACATCTGGTATTACCGCCATGGACGGAACACCATGTGTTTTTGTGTAAATGGAAGCAAAGACTGTGCCCCAAGTGTCACAGTCCTCCACATGTGGTGCGATCCCCATTGGGAGACAGATAGTCAGAATTCTGTGTTTCTGAATTGTAGTAGTATTGGGGAATACTGCCTCTACTTGAGTTATTTTTTGTGCTAACCAAAATGGGATTTGTTCCCGTTTTATTGGTACTTTACCAAGACATGATTGTATGTTCTGTGGTGTAATTTTGTTTGTGTTTCCCTGATGAGGGGTCAGCTGTGTAATGTTAACAGCTGGTTGGACTGTTGAAGTCCGCATTACATATTGGACTAATTGTCTATGTATTTTAATCAGTGTTTTTAGCTGGGCTAAAAGTTCAGCAACTGACATTTTTTCTATGTCTGGATGAGGTCCACTAGGAATCCCAGTTGCTCCTGGGATCCCTAGTGGACCGAGCCTGGTGATGTGATCATTATGTTTTATGGCGCCTTTAAACCAGAGCAGGTGCTCTTGGTAACTTAATGGGATTTCAACATCCTCGAAAGGAGTGTAATCCTCCGGAGGTTCCTCTATTTTGTAATAGTGGAAGTCGTGTGTGACAGCGTTTGCTGCTGGAAAGTTTATCCATGTGTAGAATACCTCTGTCTGCCGATATTCATGGGCCTCTACCACAAATATGACTGTACCACCTCGTGATATCAGTCCAGTACCGTACCTTGGTATTTAGAAAGCAGGAGGTCTGGTATCTCTTTGTCAGGACTCGATATCCCAGCAACCCGCGAGGGTAGGCCGGGAACGCCGGAGCTGGATTTTCTCGGCTGGAGAAAAAGACAGCGCCTTTCTCAGCGCGTCAAAGAGGAGGGGCAGCGTCCGTGGGCTCTCGCATCAGCTGGGCTTTCGGGCAAGTTGATCCTGCTCTGCTCCAAAATCACCACCGCGTGTTTGCTTAAGGCAACGTTGGTATATTTATACCTGAAAGGTGCCGGGATTGACGTAAGGGTGGACATAAGACGTCAATAAAGATGTCACCAAGAACTGGCCGTTCTTACAGTGATCGCAGGAGTTCTTATTACAAATCAAAACAAAGGCCAACGGGGATTTCCCAGGTTGCTGGAGGGTTGATGCGTTTAGAGATCTCGTTGTGATTTCTAGGAGTCAGGGGAAGTAGCCTTGCGTAATATGACTGCACGGGCTACTGCTAGATATGGATCTAATTCTTATGCCGTTATAGGGATATTATGGATTATACCCGTGTAAAGGCATAAAATAGGAATATCGATATAGATTCCTAGATAAAACACTACAAAACTACCTCTCCCCGGGGTGTGGAAGAGATAAAGCTCGCTCAGATGAGGAGGAGGGCAGGGTTTACTGAATCTAACAGAAAGAAATACCACCTGACAACACCAAGGACTCATGTGATTGAGCATCTTTTTTTCACATTTGGAGTGGAATACAGAGTCACTTTCTGTGGGAATCATGGCTAGCATCTCCTGCTCTCTGTATATTCCCTCTGCAGTGGTGCTATTCCTGATTCAGTAATTGGCAGGGTTCAGAATGCTTTCTAACTATCTGGACTGCATCCTTTCACAGGGAAAGGACAGTTGCAATAGGCGGGCAGTCAGACTCCTTGTTTGACCACCATTTAATATCATTAATAGTGTATTCCATAATTCGTATCATATGCAAAATAACATATTTTTCTACTATGCTTACTTCCAAAGGTTTGTAACAATATAAGTAGCTGTCGACACTCTCAACCAACTCAATGCTTCTTAGTTGATTGGCTCCAAACCGATATCTCGTGTAAATACATTTGATCTTGGGACTTGCAGGCTGCAGTCAGATGTCTTAACCCACAGAGTTATTTTAGCAAAATAACGAGAACAATAATAAAAACAATTACAACAAGCATTGGTATAGCCAATAGGTATCGCCTTTGTGATCTTAGAAGTGTTTAGTTATCCAGCACACCATCCTTGGTGCAACAACATTAACTGTTGCATGGCTAAACACAAACAACAGGTATCCTTCCTTTGATGCCTTGGATGGAAAGCACAGTCGGGAGCAGTTGGATTAAGTACAAAATACTTTTATTCAGTGCAGACCACCCTGACAGATGCGTTTCGCCGTAGCTTTTTCGATGTCAGTTTCCCTATGCTCGTTCTGCAGTATTTCACACAAACACACTGGTCACATGATTTTCATTAGACATAGAAAAGGTATTGACCATATACTACCACAGGCTAAACAATTGATGGGCATCTTGTTGCGTGGTATCCCAGTGTTAAATGTGTGTATCCATACTGCATACATTGAGTGATCAAGTGAGTAAGTGTTATAAAAAAGAGAATAATAAAATGAATGATATAACTTATTAAAAAATGGTTCGCATGCAACGGGATAAGTATTAATACATATATACATACATAAAAGCACACCTGGCTTGGACGGCGGGGAGAATGGCCGCCTAGCCTGTCTTCGCGCCGCACGGGACCCGGTCTTACGGCGAAAACAGTGTGTTAAAGTCTCCAAAAATATGCCCCAAAGGTGATTCCAGCGACCGCATCAACTGGCGCTCATGCTGCTCTGGCGGAAATTGCGGTTTGCCTGGTAATAGCGGACTGGTTTGAAGATCGTCTTTATGCCCGGATGAAGCGCGGCTCGGCCGCCATCGTAGGTCCACGGGACCCATCCTGATACGAACCGAGGCTCCAGCCCACTATCTTCTGCCACAATAATCATTAAATGCAGAGGTGAGCGCGTTCAACAGAGCGATGCCGCGACGCCTGCTTCATGCTTTGAGTGGCCGTAGGAGAGATTCTAAGCCCAAAATCAGTTGCTGCCTGACCCCAAAATGGCGCGGGGACGATTGTGAAGAGGACATCGCGATATAACTCGCAGCCTAATTTTGCATCCTACGGCTATGCACAGCGTCTCTATCCCATTGTGGTGTCCAAATCCTCACAGTACTAACACACGGAGGTAATAATCGCGTTCCCACGAACACGGAGAGGCCCTAAAACTCTTGCTGCTGCCTGATGTCAAGATGACGGTCTGCTTACCCGATTCACTCGGTCCCAGGCGCGAAACTAGCTTAATAATGTGATAACCCCACCATTGTGTCACCATTAATATAGAGGCAAGTGTGTGCATATCAATGGTAAATTCAGGTTTGAGGCAGCATTTTCAGCGCACAACCAGCTCCAAGGTGTAAAGCGCTCCAGCGAGTAAGCTTTAGTGAGTCGTTACATCACCACTCCGACTTCCCCATAAGGTCAGGAGCACGAGTGTGGAATCAGATGGCAGCCCAGATGGCTATAGACTTGCCTCGCTGACGCCCAACCTTCCCCAGCCTGTCCTAATGGCTGTCTAACACGAGGAAGCACTAAAGCCAGGATACGAACATTAAGGACGATGGGGCCAGCCCTACTACTATTCTATGGTCTAATGCAGTAACAAACCTCTGAGAGAGACCATTGATACTGCCCACAACCCGGTCATCCAATACAACTGCACTGACTCCTTTGCATCAACTGTTCCAGTACATCCTACCAGGGGCAGTTCTCTCAGAAACATAGGAGCCCCCTGAACACGGCTCTCTTACTAACGCAAGTTTGCCAGTAAAGGATCTCCAGCCACCGAGTCCGAGTCAGATTCCGCTGCTAGCCGCCGCCCCCCACTCAGAACCTTCCTATCTACAGTGTGCCTCCCAAGCACCGATAATGGCGGATAGAGATTCCAAAAATAACAAGAAGGTTCGTCCAGAATCTTCCATCTCAGACTCACCTATTAAGAACAGAGGTGACGTTGCTGGCACTCTAGACATGATTCTAAAGAAGTTGGCGGACGTGCACGACCTAGCCAAATCTACGAAAAGTAACACAGACGCGATGCAACTTGAATTAAACGCGATCAGGGCGGACATGAACAGCTTAAATCTCCGCCTCGATGAAGCAGAACAAAGAATTAGTGACACCGAAGACAGGACCACAAACAGCGCTAAAATCAGCTCCAATCAGCCACCAGTGACCTCAGACGCCAAGCCACAGAATTGGAAGATCATAACAGGAGGGGTAATGTGCGCATCTTCGGGGTCCCAGAAAATGCAGAAAAAGATGCTGATTCCTGTGTATCATTTCTGGAAGCATGGATTCCATCGGTTACGGGGATAAAGTTCCAGCATGGGCTAGAGTTAGATAGAGCCCACAGAGTACCGACCTACCCACAAAGCACATCGAGAGGCCCCAGACCTCTCATATGCAAACCACTCAGGTACCAACACACGGAAGCCATCCTACAATACGCCAGGAAAAACCACCATATCACCTGGGAAGGTAACCGAATTACATTTACACAGGATTACGCCAAAGAAACGGTGGAAATAAGAAAAAGTTTCCTGTCACTGCGGAAGAAACTACGGTTGAGAGATATCCAGTTCTCTTTTGCAGGTACAGCTAAATTCAGGATATCAGACCATGGCCGGTCTCACTTCTTCACTAATCCACAAGACTTATCAGCCTACCAAAATGACACACCACAGCAAGAAATGGACATGTCTGGAGGCCATTCCAATAAGAGAAAAACAGAAGCCCACGAAAAAGGCAGTCAGGATTGACTCTAATTTGCCTTCATCCATGATCTTTCTGACAGGTATGTCTAGGCATTGATACGTAAAATGTGATTATTTTACCCTCCTTACGAGGTCTGACCCTGTCTGTCCGCCGATCCAGTGATACCGACCTGGCTTAAGACTCTCACTGACTTTCATAGACTTGGCATAGCCTTGGCGATCGAACACTGTAATACACTGTAATGTAATGTCTTACTCAATTTGGTGCCAGTCATGTTGCGATCCTCCGGCCGTATATATACTATGGACAAATGTTGTATGTTAGCTTTTGATGTGACTTAGAGTTCTTGTACCGACTATAATAGGGAACCAGCCTTGCTCAATTGACTCGTGCTTTCATTCTTTATTAGTCAAAGAGAGTACTAGATGTTCAAAAAGCTCAAAGAGTGTACTAGATGCCACTGTTGATTCATCTCGAGGCGTAAGCCCATAGCATTCTCACGGTTCTTAGGGAGGTGATCACTTCCCTTATCCCTCGGCAGAGTTAAATGCACCAAGTTAGTTGTATGTAGAAGATTCTTCTTTTCGCAATGTTTCCAAAATGTTATATGAATGTTAGCAGAAATGTTTTCAGAAATTCTACCCCTTGCACACACAAAAAGAGGGACAATAACGAACACGCTGTTTCAGCTACCGTTTAATTACATATATACCTGTGCGAACGTACACAGCACTGCCGTCGCAGCTCTTAAGTTCGAGTTTCAGGGAGGGGGGGTCGACGAGAGGGTGGAGAGGGAGGGCAAAGAGGGGCCTGGGGGGGGGTTGAGTAACTTGTGGGGTTGTGGGGAAGTAAATACGGATGTTTCAGTTTTGTTGCTGCTGTGTACTACTCTTTTCCTATTCTCTGTTCTCTTTCCCTCTTTTTGCTTCTCCTCTTACCCTCTCTCGTCTACCCTTCACTTAGTAAATATTCGCTGCCACCACGATGTGTGCCACTCATACAGGATTCCCCTTCTGCTTGCACCACTGACCATCAGGGTATCTTACAAATCCAGCCTGCCCATGAGTGAGAAAGCGAAGGACACAGCTAAACCTCCAGCTATTAGCTTTCTCAACTCAAGAAGGATCTTGACCACGTTCACACAGATATCAGGGCTACTACCTACCACACTGAACCCCAACCACATCCATGGCTACAGATAAGAGTTTGGCAGCCTCTCTGAATATAGTCTCGTTAAACGTCAAGGGGTTTAATCACCCAGTGAAACGCAAAAAAAAAATTAGATTACTTGGCCAAAACTAAAGGTGATATAATTCTCCTGCAGGAGACTAAATTATCTCAGATCGATGCGGATAATCTTAAACAACACTGGATTTCACACACACTCTGCTCCCCGGCGACTCAAAAGAAAAGAGGGGTGATTACCCTGATTGCTAAAAAATCCAACTTAGCACTGGTATCTCACTCAGTAGATTCCGAGGGTAGACTAAGCATCGCACACCTAAAAAGAGACGAAGACCATATCTATGGGCGGGAAACATCCTTTACAACGCAACTTTTACCACGCAGTGCCTTTACGATGCAACTTTTACAACGCAAACCATTACAACGCATTGCACTGGGGGGCGCTCTAGGATAGGGAATAAGTTTAATTTACTATCCAACACCTTCCCTAGTGTCCACGGGGACTGGAGTTGGAATAGTAAATTAAACTATTCACTATCCAGCACCCCAAAGCGCTATGCTTTGTAAAGGTTTTCGTTGTAAAAACCACGTTGTAAAGGCATACGTGGTAAAAGCATGCGTTGTAATGTCATACATCCCTATGTGGCAAATATCTATGGCCCTAATACAGACCTCCCCGATTTCTGGGAATATGTATCAAAAGAGCTTCAAAACATTCCGCAAGATGAGCTCCTGGTGGTTGGTGGGGACCTTAATCTACCATTAGATCCATTGCTGGACAGACAATCCAAATGTATGTACCACCCCTCACGCTCTCATGAGGCACTAAAACGACTGTGTGCTAAATCCTCCTGCATGACTCCAACATCCAGACGGTCGAGACTATAGCTTCTACTCCCCGCCTCACAATTCCTATTCAAGAATAAATTATTTATTAATATCTGATGCCTTTACACACCTTATAGATCAAACCGATATAGCCCCCATATTGGTGTCGGACCATGCATGTATTCATATGACACTAGCAGGCTCGCACTCACTTATCCCTCCCTGGCGATGATGCTTTAACAAAGAGATATTGTCAGTACCGGAGAACAAGAAAATCATAGAACTGACCATACGAGAATACTTTCAGATAAACTCGCAACCAGAAACAGATCCCGCCTTACTTTGGGACGCGTTTAAGGCCACAATAAGGGGTACGCTGATAGGTATCAGGGCTCGTATGAACAAAGAATTAAACGCAGAACTAGACTTTTTAGAAAAACCAATCAAACAGCTAGAGACACAACACTCCGCCGACTTGAACAATAAAGTGACCACTGACCGCTTGACTAACATGAAATATAAATACAACACCATCCTCAGTAAACGTGCAGGAGTATGGATTAATAAATTCAAGGCCTTGAAGCTCTGCGAAGGTAACAAAGCAGGTAACAAAGCAGGGAAACTCCAGGCTTCCTACCTTAAACACAAAAGGAAACAATTCCATATAACATCTATTAAGGACCAGTCCAATATCACCCTCACAAAACAGAAAGATATTCTACACACATTTCAATCCTTCTACGAAGACCTGTACAAGAACGAAAACTTATTCAACATGGATGAGTGCAATAAATTTTTAAACTCAATACAACTCCCACGTTTATCCGAGGCCGACAAATCCAAATTAGGGGCCCCACTGACGTTGAAAGAAATTTCTAACGCCATCAAAACACTAAAGAATAATAAAGCACCAGGGCCTGACGGCTTTACGGACAATTTCTATAAGACCTTTGAGGAACAACTTAACCCACGACTCCTCAAACTGTTGCATTCCTTCTCACTATCAAACAGAATCACCCCCACGATGAGTGAGGCAACAATAATAGTGTAAGATGGGAAGGACCCACTGCAAACTAAGAACTACAGACCGATATCCCTCATAAATTTGGACTGCAAGATATACGCAAAGACCCTAGCAGGCAGATTAAACGCAGTTTTACCATCCTTAATCAATAATTCACAAGTGGTGTTCCTAAAAAAACGCTTATCTAACGACAACACGAGACTCCTATTCCATGTGCTTGAAAAGTCGAAAATCTCAAACGCCCCCGCAGTAGCAATCACCCTTGACGAGGAAAAGGCGGTTGACAGGGTGTTGTGGCCCTTTCTGCGCCACTGCATGTACATATTTAACATGGTTGACACATTTATTGATATGGTCATGGCACTATATGCCTGTCCTTCGGCTAGGATCGCCATTAACAGTTCGCTATCAGATCCATTCCTCCTTGAACAAGGGACTAGACAGGGATGCCCATTATCTCCGCTCTATTCCTTTCGGCGCAGGAACCACTCCTCTGTGACATTCAACAGAATAAGGACATTAGTGGATTTGCTTTTGGTGACAGGAATGTAAAACTCGCTGCTTACGCGGACGATATACTGATAGTCACTGAAAGACCTGATTCCTCTATAGCCCCACTGATGGACTCTATAGAATCCTACTCTAGGCATTCAGGCTACAAACTGAACCGTGATAAATGAGAAGTCAAACCTCTCAACATTTTCACTAATATGGATTCTTTAGGCATATCAGGTTTAGTCTGGCAGAAAAATTACATCAAGTATTTAGGAATAGAATTTGGCAGCTCCATCATCGAGAACTTACAACACAACGAAACCCTGACTCTCGATAAAATAAAAAAACACCTAGACGGTTGGTCACCCAGCTTCATCACCTGGTGGGGCAGGCTCGAGACGATCAAGATGATGATTACACCGCTAGTAAATTACCTAATCACCACGCTCCCCTTGATGTTGTCCCAAGAGTTCCACAATAAATTAGATAAGAATATTAACAACTTCATCTGGAAAGGAAAAAAAGCACGTATTAGTCTACAGAAACTGAGATTAGATAAATCCATAGGTGGAGTCAATCTTCCAGACTTTAAAAGATATCAAATAGCTTTCTTAGCGAAACAAGGATCCTATTGGCTGTCCCCTCCAGGGGACTACTCACCGGTGTGGCTAGATATCGAAAAAGCTCTCCTCTATGGCATCCCCCCCATCTCGATCCTATCAATGAGGGCGAATCAAATCCCCTACTCGAAACCCGTATTTATTTACACCAAAATAGCTTTACTCAGAATAGACAAATTGCTGGACTCGTCGATTAGGAAATCTAGATGGGAAACGATCTGGGGAAACCCCACAATCACATACAAAGGTAAACCTTTATTCATCCCAGCATGGATGAATAAAGTCATCCCAGCATGGATGAAAAAAGGAATTTTTTTCCCGCACCAACTTTACGATGATGGCTACCCTCTGCCCTTTACAAAAATCCAATCAAACTTTGGGATCAATAATTCGGACTTTTACATATTGCTGAATGTAAAAACAGCCATTACAAAAGCGGGATTAACGTCCAAACAACCGGCTCTTCCAGCATTCCTCTCCTCCTTAAACAAGATAGGTCACCAGGTCTCTAGGTTATATAAATTGATGAGCCCGCAATCCACCAAACTGAATTTAAAAACTACGCAGTTCTGGTCGTCTATCCCCTCATTCACCATCTCTGAGCCGGAGTGGTCCATGACGTGGAGATCCTGCATGAGTCATAAAATAAGTCCTACTTTATCACAAACCAAGTTCTGGCTCATGCACAGAGTCTTCTGGACGCCAGCCCGCTTGTATGCATACAAACTCTGCCCTGATGCATTCTGTTGGAATTGCAAGCATGCGGAAGGGGATTTGGACCACCTCATCCTCCAATGCGACTGCGTCTCAGCCTACTGGGACAAAGTATTTGGCTTCATCCACAAAGTATTTAATATCACACCTAGCAAGGAACTTCCCTATCTTGTTTTCGGCTTTGCGAAGGAAACCCAAATCCCTGAGGTAGACAGGGCCCTCCTAGACCTTCTCCTCACGGCGGCTGTAAAGGTCATCCTAAACAATTGGAAAGATACCAAAAAAGCAAGTTATGCTTGCTGGTTAAACTGGGTGATTAACCTCCGTGGGGCAGATAACATCACTCTCCAAAACACCCCCGGGTGACCCTCACAAAGGAAACTATGGAACTCACTGGATATCTACTTTAAAACCCATAAGCCTGCGTGAACCGACCAACTATCCAAATTTATCAATAGCTCCCGGGTGCACGATATATTGAATAACACGCATCCCCGAACTGAAATGATCTGCCGCATCGTGGTGCACCACCTTACCTCCTTCTCATCTTCCCATCTTCTCCAGTTCAACCTTTTCTTTCTCTTTTCTATCCTTTTCTGTTCTCCCCTTCTTCCTCCAATCTGGATCTATCCACTCTTCCCCCTCCTCTCGCTCTCTATCCTCTTAGGAGTCCATTTTAGGAAGGCTTCATGGATGAATGTAAGATTTGATTATCCTCCACAACGTTCCGAATGATATTATCACCATTGTGGCACCATACTAATGCCTTTGTTTGCCAATTTCCAATATATGCTCTTCTTCTTGTACAATGTATGATCACATGCACTGTAATTTGTACACAGCAACGTCTGATCATTTTGTTATATAACTCTGAAATTTCCAATAAAAACTTTTGAGCTTTAAAAAAAAAAAAAAGCACCCCTGGCTGATTCCATCATCATGATGTGTCTATATAAAATGTCATTATATAATATTTGACTTATGGCATACGAATCAGACTGGTATTTTATGTTAGAATTTGGAAATAGATTATTTTAACAAATCCGGGTGCATCGATGGGGGATAAAACCGGATTGGTCCGGATAAACCAAGTCACCGATTACTTTTATTATACGATTAGCTAACAATTTAGCAAGAATCTTAGGCTCTGCGTTAAGGAGTGATATCGGTCTGTAAGAGTGTTGGAACTGGGGTCACCAGCTTCCCAATGGTCGCATGGCACGAGCGGGTAGGCATCCGAAAGCTTATGTGTAAAGCGACCATACAGCACACGCAACCACTGAGACAGAAAACTGGGCACGCAATGAGTGACGCCACTCCAGTGAGTATGTATAAAAATTAAATAACTTTTATATATTGAGCAGAGTCAGGGTAATCAAGAATTCACAGTATTATTACCTTATTAGCCTTCCTTTCAAATACATGTATTTCAACACTTGGCAATAAATACTAGGTGAATAAATATTAAATATAAGATAAATACTGAATATTAGATATATCAAATGTAGATAACCACAGGCCTGACCGTAGCCTTGCTTCTTGTCAGCACCTGTAAGGAATACATCACAAAAGGCAACTAAATGACCTTACATCATATTAGATCTGTAGGCATTTTACCCACTTCTCACCAAGCAAGGGTGAGTGTTTTACAGCAGAAAACATGTAAATAAATAACGGTAGGCTTCCAGTAAATGTAGCACTAAGTGGGAGAAAAACATTTCATTAAGAATAAACATCCTCTTGTGCAGGATTAGCCATCTTAAGAATCACTCCCAGCAAGAGTAGGCATTTCCTAGATTAGGGCTACACATTTCCTTAGTTATAATACATTTCAGTAGACCAGAAAGAATATTCTCTTAAGCAGATGAAGAACTTCCTATGAAGCCAACGTAAAACATGTCATCCAGATTCAGACCAGCTTTATGGAAATTAATAACAGATCCCTATGTAGGGCTAAACATTTCAACAGATAAGCATGAGCATCCTGGGCTTGGCTTACGCCTTTAAAACCTTTCCTTATGTAAATAGAAACATCTCCTTTTGCAGGAGCACGAATATCCCATTAGGTCAGAATAAAACATTCCACTGGGAATCAGGCAGGGATAATAAAATTCCCTTACTCAGGAGCCAACAGGGCATTAAGCTGGCTGATTCAGCAGAGGCGGTCATTCCCTTGACCACATTAACCATTTACCCCAGGGGATATCCGTGGGCTTTCATAAACAGGTCAGTAACTTGAATAAACATTTCCATTTTAGTTGTTAAACAAACATTCTATCAGGTAAATACCCCATAAAAAGGCACAACCTTTCCTGAGCAAGAATAGGCATCCCCTTAGGTAAACATCCCATTGGGTTAGAGTAAAGGGAGCAATTCACCAATGCAACACATACAATAAAGGCATAGCCTTTCATTACTTCCTAATCAGCATTTCATTTTACACTGGTAGGCAATGCATCAACATTTCTTCCAGGAAGTAACCACTTCTCTAAGCAGAAGTAAACATTTAATAACAGGTAAACCATGCATAAGGCCTAGGCTGAGTAGGACACTAGGCGAAATATGGATAATCCCTGGGTTTGGGCCTAGTCCTTGCTAATACTCTTCATCCTGGTACTGTAGGCATACTATTACATCCTCTAATCAGGGGTTATCCTTTTATGAATTGAGGCCTATAAACTGTGGGCCTTGGGACCTCTAAAACAGTCCAATACCAGGGTAAACACCCCCTTAATCTAGTAGGGACCTTTCATTAGGAATTATCCTGTTCGCAGGTGAGAACAACATTTCATGTAGAGCCATTCATATTCTCAATAGCAATAACTTATTTCAATAAAGGTTAAAACATTCAATTAGCAGAAGTAACCATTTCCTTAATCAGGAATAAACAGGTCATTAGAACCCAGGCCCCATTAGCAATTTTGCGCAGCAAGCTCCTCGAATCGGCAGGGCCTGTAATAAAGTTTTCCTAGCTCCTGCAGCTTAAAAATAACAGCCCCTTATGTAGGACTAAACATTTCATTTACCCAGAATAACATTCTCCTCAAGCAGGGATCAACCTTCCATTAATTATATCTAAACCCTGTGCCTAAGAACCAGTAAAACAATGGCACATGAGCAGGAATTCTCAGGTTGGAACAAAACCTTTCGTTAGACAGGCACAATTAACCAATTCCTTGCTCTGCAGTTCTTGACGCAGGGATAAAACATTTCAGTATTCAAGAGTATCCCTGTTGGTAGGTAGAAGTTAGAACACTGGGGCAGGAGTGCAAAAATTTCATTAGGCATGGATAAATCAATGAACCCGCAGGGGGATTTCTCCTTGTGAAACTCAGTCCCTGCCGAGAAGCAATCTGACTGAAGTAATTCCACAGCTAGGGACTACTTCCTCCTCAGACCAGTCACGAAATGAGCAATTTTGGGGTTTCTTATCCTGTCATTAAGGGCTATTGACCATGTCAAAAAGGGGGGGCCTTCTATAAAGAATTAGGACCCACGGGGCTCATTGACATTGTTCCCAGTCACACAGGTTCTCAGGGCCAGCAGGGCACAACTTCAACTTTCCCCCGGGGAGGGGCGAACTCGGGGCCTTCTCCGGCCTTCCGCCCACCTCCCCGGGGATTACCTGTCTCTTCGGCTCCTCTGGGAGCCCTTGCGTGTATTCCTGGCAGTCAGGGTGAGGGAGGGGGCTCTTGGGCTCCTTCTAAGCACTCCGGTGGTTTGTGGGCCAGACAGGGGAGGCTACAGCGCTTGAAGGCACAACAGCCGTCTCAGGCAGAGTGAGCGCTCATCAGGGCAAAAGCGCTTCAGGCAGGAATAGCGCCCAGGAGCTTTGTGGCGCTTTAAGAGTATAGCGCTTCAGGGCCCAACAGTCTGCAGGACATAAGCGCTTCTCAAGGAGGCACAGCTCTTCAGCAGGTGATCGGAGGGATAGCGCCTGGGACACAGCGCTCTGTCCAGTTCAGCAAGCTGAAGTAAATTAGCCAGTTCAAATGATGCAGGACAGCACTTTAGGCAGTCATAGCGCTTCAGGGTTCTAGCGCTTCTGCAGGCAGTTACAGTGCTTGAGCCTCAGGCAATTCAGTCAGGCTAGCAGCTCAGGAGGCTAGCACTACGCAGAGATAGCGCTTAGCATTCACTTCAGTGGGGCACTTTCCTCAGGAAAGGTAGTGCAGGGTGCTAGCGCCAAGGAATAAGAGCGCTTAGCCAGCAGACAGTTTATATTAGTTGGAGTCAGATCAGCAGGTTCCACAGGACAGTTCACACAACAGTGGCAATCCAGAAAAAGGGATCCCAGGTGGCGTCAGGGAGCGGGGGAGCGACACAGCGCCAATACCTGGTTGATTTCTCAAAAGTCCTGTGGTGATTTGGTTTCTTGTTGGCGCTTTATATTTCTTGCGCCCTTGTAAATTGCAGTCTCTGGGTTCCTTGAAGGGGGGGTTTGGAGATGATGGCAGGTATCAAGTCTCCTCAGCCAGTTCCCTTCAAGCAGACCTGGGGTTCCCCTTCTGCCGGGCCAGGTCAGGGGGGCAAATTCAGGATCCCTCAACACTTGATAGGCAGCACCTATTCTCTGTCTCTACCAGTGTCATAGGTCCCGGTCTAGGCCCCACTGCCTAAAGCTCCTGCATAGGTTCACCCCCAGGTCTGTGCTCCCTCAGTCTGACAGGAATGTTTTCCTCCCTTTCCTTATTTAGTCCCAGTTGACAGTTGGCAGTGGCAGTTGGTGCCACCTCACCTGTTCCAGAAGGTTCCAGGAGGTTCTAGGAGGTTCCACCATTATGGCTATGGACAGGCTGGCAGGCTAGTATGGATACATTGTTTGAGGGTTCTAGCCAGCTCCTGACTACTAGAATGCGCCCACAAAGACCACGCTGCAGTAGCAGGGGTCAGTGGCAGCCATGTTAAGGTGCAGGTGCTTTCTTCCCCTAACATTAGTTTAACATTACACAGGGCTTTCTCCATTACACAAGGCCTATTCACTTTTGTTACAATGGGGGGGCACCCTAAATTAAAGGAATAAAAACCGAAAAATTCTGGGGAAAGGGCCAAGTCCTACAAAAAGGAACAGCGATCTTTTGGCTTCCCCTCCTTATGAATCACCACTATGGTCGCAAGACGCTGATCACATGGAAGGGAGCCCAGTTCACGCGATTCCAAGAACATAGCACGAAGATACGGCGCAATTTTATCGGGGCGTAGTTTATAAAGTTCAATGGGGAGACCAATAGGGCCCGTCGCCTTTCCGGAACGGATGGAGCGAATGGCGAGAGCTACTTCGTCTGCGGTTATTATGGAATCCAGCCACTCTTTATCAGAGTCAGACAAGCTGGGCAGTGCTATATCTCGCAACAATAAATGTGAGTCTTCCTCTGGTCTATCCGACACGGGGGAGTACACTTCCTGGAAATGCTCCGCAAAACTCTGGGCTATCTCCTCAGGATCAGTCGCACGCATACCATCCACTCTCTCAATCACGGGAACCACGCGACTAGCACTCTCTTTTTTGTCTAACCATGCTATCCGTTTGCCAGCTTTATCCCCGACATCATACAGTCGACCCTGCTGCTCCCTACCCATAACTTTCACAGCATCTGTGACCAGCGTCCTGTAGTCAAGTTGTTTAAGACGCAGGTCATGCATCCTCTCACGGGTGACGCCCTGTTCCAAATCATGCTGCAATTCGGCTATCTCTGTCTCCAGTCTCACCACCTCCTCATTCCTACTCTTCTTCGCACCAGCTAATGACAATGCCTGACCTCGGATTACCGTCTTAAAAGCCTCCCAGAGCGACACCGCAGAAGACACCGATCCCTGATTTTCAACAAAATAATGATTGAGGGATTTAATCAAGGCCGTACGGGTCTTAGGAGTACGGAGATACCACAGATTAATTGGGGCTACCCGCCCCTTGGCACCTACACGTAACTCGATCCGCAGCCACAATGGGGAGTGGTCGGAAATTCCCCGAGCTAGGTGCCTAACCTCCGTTACTGAGGGGGCATGTGCCGCTGGCATCAGAATGTAGTCAATCCTGGAAAGGCTACCGTGTGCACCCGAGTGGAAAGTGTATTGATTCTGGGCCGGATGTAGCAATCTCCAGCAGTCCACCAACCCCAGTGTGTCTATTAAACCATTAAGCCAATTTTGTGACCCTGCAAGGTCCCTAGGTGGGTGTCTATCTGCCCTACCAGAAACAACTGAATTAAAATCTCCGCCCACGATTAGAGTCCCCTCAGGAAGCCCCAGCAGTACCCGTCCCAGGTCCGCAAAGGTTGTCGACTGCAGACCCGGGGGAACATAAACTGAGAGTAAGGATATAGTTCTGCCTTCCAACCGCCCAGTGATGGCTACATATCGTCCCCTATCGTCCAAGAGTGTGGCATCAATTGCTAAGGGAAGAGAATTCCTAATTAGAATACCCACCCCCCTGGATCCAGAGGTGAACCCCGAATGTGCGACCAGGCGATACCCTCTCCGGTTCATAGCATGACAATTGTTACCAAATAAATGTGTTTCCTGCAGCAATACCACATCAGGAGAAAGTCGCTTCAACAATTGTAACACAACCCCTCGTTTTATCCTGTCCCCCAGCCCATTAACATTCCAGCTCATTAGTCTCAATCCCCTACCCCCCATCCCAAAAGTGAAAGCGGATCCAACCCTCCTCGGAACACAGCATCAAGATCAATTGACAGAACAATACGTTGCCTTGCACTAGACTAAAACACACCCGTTGAAACACCCCCCCACCCACAAACATAAAACCCGTTACAAATCCCCCCCACCCTGCACCCCTGAGTATGACTAGATAGCCCCCCCCCCCCAAATTGCAGTGTGCCTGTTGCCCTAACATCAAACTAGTCTACAAAAAGAAACCCTAGAGGAGGAAAGAGTCCCATTTATCGCCCGCTACCCTCGGGTATGAGTATCAAATCATTCGATAAAAGTCATCGAACCATAGTCAGGGTTATCAATAAAGTTTAGAGACCGGAAACCACGCTCCTATTCCTGCTCCGTCGGGCCACCCTCCGCTCCTCCAGAATGTTCCTCTTGGCCACGCCGATGATGCAAAGTGTCAAGCCAGTCTCCCACCGCCTCTGGACGATCAAAAAAATACGTTCGTTCCTCAAATTCCACGCGCAGCCTGGCTGGGAAAAGCATTGCGTACTTCAGTTCCATCTCCCTCAGTCGGGGTTTGACGCCCAGAAACCCAAGTCTTTGTTTTTGGACAATCTGTGTGAAGTCCGGATAGAAACTCACGGTGGTATTCTCATAGTTTGTGGGTCCATTCGTCCGCAAAGCCTGCAGGATAGCGTCTCTATCCCTGAAATTAAAGATTCTGGCGATGAGAGGTCTCGGCGGGGCTCCTACCTTTGGTCTACCACCCGGTACTCTGTGGGCTCGTTCAACCGCAAAGAACTTGCTCAAACCCTTAGGAGCAAGGTGCTTGGTGATGAGATCTTCCACAATGAGATCAGCCGCCGGATCCTCTGAATTTTTCCGGGACCCATATAATGCGTACGTAGTTACGCCGGGCCCTGCTTTCAAAGTCCTCCAACCGGCGGGCAAAAAAGTCATTCGAGGTCTTCAGATTGCGGACCTCTGTCTGTAAATCAGACACGTCGCCCGTGAGGCTGGAAGTCTTCAAGTCCAACGATTTTACTTTTTCGTTAGTTTTGGATAAATCAGTACGGATCAAGTTAACATCGATTGCCACGGTGTCCAGCTTGTGGGCGAGAGTCTCAAATTGTTGGCCGATGGAAGCCTTCATCCCGTCAATGGCACCCATGACGTCTTGCAGGGTCAATTCTAACGATGAGACAAGGCCCTCTTTAGTACCATCTAGTAATCTACTCGGTCCACCAGGGGATCCTTTAGTTTGAGCATATCGATCCATGTTGTTCGCCTGGGTGTAGCCACCTCGCCGAGTGATCTTGGATTTTTGCTGATCGCCGTCAGGCTTGGTCGCCATCATGGATCAGGAGACTCTCCGGAATAGTGGGCAACGAAAGAAAATGACGCACCGGGAACTACGACCCAACCGGTTACTGCGACACTGTCTGTCTGGGCCCAGAGTGCATGATCGGAGCAGCACCTACAATCACGTAGCAGCCATAAAGCCTCTGCTAATAGTAGGCTAGCACTCAAGTGGGATAAGACTGGGGCCTCGAAAACGAAAGTGAAAGTAGGTCAGTGTCTCCTCAGGCCGATGTTGTTCAATTACTGCCCGGGCAATACATCAACTCGAGCTCCGGGCAACTCTGAGGGGCAGGCCGCAATCTTCAATTCGATGTTATTCCGGCTCCTGTAGTCCGATTTAAATTTGGACAACGGCGTCCGCCTCAGCTATGGCTCTTCTTCAATAACCCGTCCATGTGATCAGGATAATTTACAGGATAGATGCGGGAGGTTGCGAGGGTCTCGGGAGCCCTGTGCTCACGCGGCCATCTTGGTTACGTGCTTAGCTCCTCCTCCCAGGTTTTATTATTAATAGCCCCCAAGTAAGCCCTGTCCTTTATAAGTACATGAACTCCTGGTGGAATATGGAGATGGGTATTTTAATGAAGGCTAACCGCTATTACTGACCAGCTAACTAAGCGCTAGAAAATGAACAGTTAAGCGCACAGCAATATACACCTATGAATGTGCGAATTGTTGTTTAGAGTAAAATACATTATCGAACATACGATGACGCATAGAACAGTGCGTGCCTAATGGTACCTTCCACATAAAAAATGTATAGGCAACACTCAGCATATTTGACATTTTTTGGAAAGTTAATTAAAATAACTGAGCCTATTTGGAAAGCTTATAAATAATAGAGCACGCTTGAAGACACAGCGTGCTATATATGATATATGTATTTCCACAAATGCTTGCATAAGAAGATCAGAGCATAATTGATAAACAAACATGTGTTAATATCATACATCATTGATGTCCCCATTTGTATACAGACAGATGTAATCAAATAATATTATTTTTGTAAGTGAGAAGGGTTTACAGTATACACAGCACTCTCTCAGTGTAGCCATCACAGTGATCTCCATCATATTAGGATGCGTATTTGTAAAGCACAAATTATCAACTCTAAAGAGGAGTAAGACATTTCAGATGTAACATTGTCATGAAGGGTTATCATATATTGAATATCTATATATGTTTCTGTGTGTCTATATTTTTTCATCAACCGGTACTATTGGCCTAGAGTCTGGGAGAGTGGAGCAATACACCACCTCCAAGTGCTGCACAAGTTGTGTAAGTACATTTTTACCTTCTAGTCAATCAATCAATCAATCAAATAATCTTTATTCGGATAAGAATATCCATAAAAGTACAATTTGTCACCACCAATAAAAAAATGCAATAAATGTTAAAAACATATAAATATACATTATCATCCAATACAGTAAATATTAAAATATATAAATATACATTGTCAACCAATACAGTTACAAAATACAATAATATGGTGGACGGGCCTAAAAAACTAACAGCATAAATGGCATAGTGCAAATATAGATTTGAAACGGTTTGTGCAAATCAGCAAGGTTTACGAGTAAAATGCAGAAATGTGCGATCAGACCGGCCAGTGCAAAATGTGAATTTTGAGTTAATATGTGCAAAATCAACAATAGTTTACATGTAAAGTGCATTGTTATTCAATAAAAAGTGATATCATCAAGATAAATTCCAACATTACTCACTGGGGCTGCTTGCCACAACTTCGAGGCATTGGGTATAACGTAATGTGTTGCTCACCTAACAAGATTTTTACCACATTAAAGTTCATTCATTGAAGCACGAGAACTTATCGCAGCTTTTAAAAAATCATCACTTCCTAATTTCAAAATCTCAAAATAAGCTAATTTAAAATCCACAATAGCCCGAGCCTTGAAATAGGGGGCGAAATACTGTTTTGTATATCTTACATAAAATTTACAAAAGAGTAAAAAGTGTAACAGAGTTTGTTTACTGCCAGTACAGCAAGGACAGTTAAATTGCTCCAAGTTGTTATTAAAGCCTATGGGAAAGCAGAGTGAATATTTTATGCTGCCATCCCTTAGGCGATAAAGTAAGCTCCTGTTCCATTGCCCCATGTTTTTTCTTAGATATTGTTGTGGCATATGAATAACTTTTTATTGTTTGGTTACTCAAAACCATTACATTAAAACAAACGTATAAAAAAGGAGTTACAAAAGTTAAAACAGGGAATGTGTTAGCGAAATAGTCTATGCATTTACGGAGTCTCTATTCATTTAAGCCCTGAGTGGCCATCATCTTAGACCGTGTCTCTTGGATGAACTTCCCAAATGAGGCCATGTCTTTTACTGTAGACAGTGTATATAATTGATAGACCGCCTGTTGTGGCATATGGTGTTGAGTGCTCAGTGTCTCCAGGAGGGGCATATATCTAATGATTGATGGCTTGTAATGCTCAACATCCTGCCTTTCGTTATGGTACAGGTCATAAAGTGCCCCCCTGACTGATCTTATGTTTATTCCTTCCACTGCTAGTGGACATGAGAAAATCTTCTCCAGGTTCACACTAGCTAGACTGTTTTTTACTGCCGCTAGCTAGGGTATACATCCACCTCTGTCGCACTTAAGGCAGTCCAAAATTATTTCTCTTGTTAAAATTGCTGCGGGATTCTGCCATATTTTTAACCAAAATATCGCTGGTCGTGACCTAATAAAATCCTCCACATATTGTAGATTCAATTCCTTATGACAAATATAAATTGGGGATGAGATTTGCGATCCGAGAATTTTCCTGCAGAATCTGTTCTCTTCAATTCGGATCCCACTGCAATTTGCATACCCCTAGACTTCGGCGCCATAAGTGGCCGTTGGTACACATTGTGATTTATATATCTGAATCAATGGTACCACTACCTCAGATTGTTTTGGTTGCCGGAGGCTAATGATGAGTTAACCGCTTTAATGAGTTTGCTTCTTCCATGGGCCGTGTGGGCTTGCCACGAGCCAGATTCAGAGAAAACTAGGCCTAAATAAGGGAAAGTGCTAGTGCATATTAACGATTCACTACCCGATTTATTGGACTTAATGCAATGTTTTTTTGGCCCGCAAGTCATTAAATAAGACTTTTTAAAATTTGTGCAGAGATCAAGATCCGCCATAAAAGACACGAATCCCGTAACTAAAGTGCGAAGTGCATTGGGAGTGCGGCCCATGAGGACCGCATTGTCTGCGTATAAAAGCACAGGCAGTAGTTTGCCATTAATTTTAGGTACATCACTTGACAGTTTTAATAAGGAATTATGTAATTCATTTATATAAAGAATAAAAAGCAGAGGGGCCAGAACACAGCCTTGTCTGACCCCTCTGCCAACGGTGATGACCCCAGAAACTTCCCACCATTACTTATGCTCACCCGTGCCTTCATATTCCTGTGCAAATACGCTAAAAAGTAAACTAATGCCTCGTCCAACCCATAATTTAAAAAAATTCCCATAAACGCGTTCTTTTGACAAAATCAAATGCTGAGGTCAAATCCATAAAACCCAAGTAAAGTGGGTTTTTTTGCGCAACCGTATATTTCCCTAAAATAAGACTCAAATTCAAACACTGTTCCACAGGTCCAACATTTATATTTATTTTTATTTATAATTACATTTGTTAAGCGCACAGCTACCCGGAGGTTTCCCGGCGCTAAGGCAAACTGAACGGTAAAAGGATGGGGAGAGCGTTAAACCATAAAATTAAGTATTAAACAGCCAAGTTTTAATTCCTTTACGGAATGTCATGAAGCACACTTCAGATCGTAAGAGTTGGGGTAAAGAGTTCCATAAGGATGGGGCCAGCAGGGAGAACGAACGTCCTCCCATTTTGGCTCTGTTGAAGCGGGGAATCTTGAACTTGTTCTGCGTGGAGGACCTAAGTGTACGGGGGGGAACATACTGCTGCACTAGAGCAGAGAGATAGTGAGGGGCTCTACCAGTCATGATCTTATGCATGTAGCAAAGAGCTTTGAATTTCACTCTGCTTTCGATTCGCAACCAATGCAATTTCCGCATATGGTGGGTGACCGAGGATCTGGCAGGAAGGTAACAGATAAGGCGAACTGCCATATTCTGTACCACCTGGTACTTCCTGGTTACCTCCTTAGCGGCACCCAAGAGAAGGATGTTCCCATAGTCCAGGCGTGAGATGACAAGAGCCTGGACTACGGTCCTCAGGGTGTCAACCGGCAGCATCCACGTGATTTTTCTCAGCCACCTGATGATGGTGGTACAGGTGGCGGAGACTTTCACAACGTGTTGCTTGAAGGTTAATTGGTTGTCGAAAAGAACTCCAAGATTGCGGGCAGAAACGGAAGGCGTGGGAAGAGGACCCATCTCCGGTGGCCAATGGTGCGGGCCCCAGAGTGAAGAGTCTGGGCTGAACAGAAGCAGTTCTGTTTTGTCCCCGTTTAATTTTAATTTATGCTTCAGCATCCAATCCGATATTTGTTTCAGCCCGGATTGAAGAGAGGAGGAGGGGAGATTTTTATTGGTGGAGAGTGAATAGATGACTTGAGTGTCATCAGCGTAGGAGTAAATTGTGAGGCCAGCCTGTTCCGCCAGAAAAGCAAGAGGTCTCACATACAGGTTAAAAAAAATGGGGCTAAGGATAGATCCTTGGGGAACACCGTGAGTGGAGGGGAGAATGGATGAAACAGATGTGGGAGAAAAGACTTGGAACGTGCGATCAGAAAGGAAATTAGCAATCCAGGCCAGGGCGGAGCCACCGACACCAGCAGCCTCCAAGGTGGACAGTAAGATGGAGTGGGAGACGGTGTCAAATGCGGCACTCAAATCAAGCAAAATGAGTGCCACCGTCTCACCATTGTCCACCTGACGTCTGATGGTCTCTGATACGCCAAGGAGAGTGGTCTCCGTGGAGAAACCAGCCCTGAACCCAGATTGAGAACCATGAAGAAGATTGGAGGATTCAACAAAGGAATTAAGCAAAGAATTAACGTGTTTTTCCAGGATCTTGGAAAAACTTGAAAGCAAAGAAATAGGGCGGAAATTGGAGGGGTTGTTAGGGTCTGCGTTGGCCTTTTTTAGTAATGGGACCACCATTGCATGCTTCCATTCATTTGGAACAATCGCTTCTGTAAGCGAAGCGTTCAAAACATCCAGAATAATATGAAGTAGGGCCGGGTCCAAAGAACTCAAAACTTGAGGGGGCATAGGGTCAAGAGGGGAGCCAGATTTAATATCTTGAAGATATTTTTGTAGAAGTGTGGGGGAAATAAGATCCCAGGCGAGAAGGGGGGGGGGTGGTAGGCATAGAGCAGGGAATATTAACAGGGGGAGAGTTGCATGGATCTTGAACAGAGTGAGTGGAAGCAGCGGGATTCGAATTAAAAATAGCATAGATCTTATCAATTTTTTCAAAAAAGAAGTTAGCTAAAGCATTACATTGGGTGGTATCTAAACATGGATCCTTAGGTACAGAAGAAGCACCTGACAGATCTTTACTATTTTAAACAAGGCCTTAGGTCTGTTTTGGGCTGTGAGTATAGTGCTGTTAGCAAAATTGGCTCTGGCGGTATCACAGGCCGCATGATAGGCTTTAAGAGCAGACTTGTATTTTACTTTGTGTTCAGGGTTGTAATTGGAACGCCATATTCGTTCCAGTTTTTTACAATTGGATTTTTCCAGGCGGAGGGAGTCGTTAAACCAAGGTGCCGGGGGGTGATGAATTTGGGATTTATTTTTTTGGGTAGGAAGACAGGAATCCAAAGCGGTTGTTAACCAAGATCTAACAGCCGGTAACTCTTTAATAGTCATACTGGACGCCGTGGGTTTAGAATTGGCGAGAAGAGAGGTTAATTTGTTTAAATCTAGACGTTTCCAGTTCCTGCTGGCTTTGTGGGGGAGGTCGGGACTAAAGGAGTCAGCCACAGTCGTTTTAATTGAAAAATTAACAATAAAATGGTCAGACCAGAGGACCGGAGTAGAAGAATGATAGGAGATGCCAGTCAGGTTGGAAATGATGGGATCTAGAAGATTACCGGCCTTATGAGTAGGGTCGGAATTATAAAGGTGAAGATCAAGCACTGCAAGGTCCTGTATAAGGCGTTTGGAAATGACACATGAAGCAGAGTTGAAGTGAATATTTAGGTCACCAACGATAGTAAAGTTGGTTGATTGTAATAAAAACGGGGCAATAAGTTCAGGGAGTGAGGCAGCCCAACTGCTAGCAGAGCCCGGCGGGCGGTAAATCAGAGTGCCGGTTAAGGTAAAGTGAGGGGAGAGGGTTAGTTTAAACAAACCAGCCTCACAGTTTGGAAAGTCAAGGTCTTCCCATTTGCAAGAGAATTCTCTCTTGAAAATGATGGCGATTCCCCCACCGTCTTTAAGTACTCGATTTCGCCCCACATAGGTGTAATCGTTGGGGAGAGCCATGGCGATGTCAGGGCCCGAGCTGTCATTTAGCCAAGTTTCGGTGACAAACATGGCAGCAGGACTAGCTGTCTCCAAGAGGTCAAAAATGTCTCTCTTGTGTTTTGAGAGAGATCGACAGTTAATACTGAAGAAGCTCAAAACAGGGGAAGGATTGTGCAAAGTGGGAGGAAGGGTGCGTTTAGGGGAGGGGAAATTCCAAAAAGTGGAGGACATACTGTCTGTACATGAGTTAAGAGAGTCCAGGGCAAGGGAGCAGTAAGGACAGGATATGGGCGCATCTTGACAGTTCATAACGGTATGCGAGGGACAGGGTGACCCCCGCAGCCGCAGGAGGGCGGAGCGAGAATAAGAGGTGTGAATATAGGCATGGGGACAGGTCCCAGGGCCCGTACTGGCGCGGAAGGGCGCAGACGGGCAGGACTTTGGCACGACTTCGGCGCGAAGTCAGCGCTCCCGCTGCGCTCGTCCGCTGCGCTTCCGCCATTGAGGCATTAAATACACTAGGGGAGATAATCACTGCACCGCTAACCTGCCAATTGTGCAGCAGGGCGGAAGTGAGGATGTAGGGCGGAAGTCAGAGTGCGCTCGTGTGGCCACCGCCGCTGCAAACGGCACAAGCCGTGGCGGATCGGTGCCAAGAGCGTAGGTCAGTTACAAGTGCTAGTAAAGAACGTTGCGCCAAGGTGGCGATCAATTACAAATGTTGCGCCAGAAGCGGCGATCAGAGAAGGTGAGAATGCGTATTTAAAATCAGCAAAATACACAAGGAAGCGAAGCGCTCACTCCAACAAAAGAAATAATTTTAAAAGCAATCTTTAAAATTACAGGTAACACACGAGGCCTCAGCCGCCTCTCTTACCAGCAGTTAGCCCCGAACTAACGATCGTGCTGGGTTTAAGTAGTGCCTCCTATTCCAATCACTGCACCGCTAACCTGCCAATTGTGCAGCAGGGCGGAAGTGAGGATGTAGGGCGGAAGTCAGAATGCGCTCGTGTGGCCACCGCCGCTGCAAACGGCACAAGCCGTGGCGGATCGGTGCCAAGAGCGTAGGTCAGTTACAAGTGCTAGTAAAGAACGTTGCGCCAAGGTGGCGATCAATTACAAATGTTGCGCCAGAAGCGGCGATCAGAGAATCTGAGAATGCGTATTTAAAATCAGCAAAATACACAAGGAAGCGAAGCGCTGAAAAGCGCTCACTCCAACAAAAGAAATAATTTTAAAAGCAATCTTTAAAATTACAGGTAACACACGAGGCCTCAGCCGCCTCTCTTACCAGCAGTTAGCCCCGAACTAACGATCGTGCTGGGTTTAAGTAGTGCCTCCTATTCCAATCACTGCACCGCTAACCTGCCAATTGTGCAGCAGGGCGGAAGTGAGGATGTAGGGCGGAAGTCAGAGTGCGCTCGTGTGGCCACCGCCGCTGCAAACGGCACAAGCCGTGGCGGATCGGTGCCAAGAGCGTAGGTCAGTTACAAGTGCTAGTAAAGAACGTTTCGCCAAGGTGGCGATCAATTACAAATGTTGCGCCAGAAGCGGCGATCAGAGAAGGTGAGAATGCGTATTTAAAATCAGCAAAATACACAAGGAAGCGAAGCGCTGAAAAGCGCTCACTCCAACAAAAGAAATAATTTTAAAAGCAATCTTTAAAATTACAGGTAACACACGAGGCCTCAGCCGCCTCTCTTACCAGCAGTTAGCCCCGAACTAACGATCGTGCTGGGTTGAAGTAGTGCCTCCTATTCCAATCACTGCACCGCTAACCTGCCAATTGTGCAGCAGGGCGGAAGTGAGGATGTAGGGCGGAAGTCAGAGTGCGCTCGTGTGGCCACCGCCGCTGCAAACGGCACAAGCCGTGGCGGATCGGTGCCAAGAGCGTAGGTCAGTTACAAGTGCTAGTAAAGAACGTTGCGCCAAGGTGGCGATCAATTACAAATGTTGCGCCAGAAGCGGCGATCAGAGAAGGTGAGAATGCGTATTTAAAATCAGCAAAATACACAAGGAAGCGAAGCGCTGAAAAGCGCTCACTCCAACAAAAGAAATAATTTTAAAAGCAATCTTTAAAATTACAGGTAACACACGAGGCCTCAGCCGCCTCTCTTACCAGCAGTTGCTTCTAAAACCCAGCTAGCAACAATTTAAAATATGGTTGTCTTCTGCCCAGGCTCTGATTTTGTTGAAGACAACCCTGCCCAAGATCTTCAAAGTATTATCTATCAGAGAAATGTGGAGAGAGCAGCTGGGGTTGGATCTGTCACCTTTTTTAAAAATGGGCACAATAATACTAGTCGAGCAGGTGCTCGGGCTGGCTGCATTAGTCAAATAATAAAAACATTGCATATAAGAGGAGCCCAAAAATCTGGTTCATGTTTTATAAGATCGATTGATAACCCATCTGAACCTGGTGCTTTGTTCCCTAGGCTTTAGTGTATGGCATCTTCGACCTCAGTTATTGTTAAAGCAATCTTTAGGACTTGGGAACAAGTAAAGCTACTAAATGTTTTTGTGGGGGCAGTATAGATTCTGGCAAAGTGCTTCATCCATAGCTCACTAGATATGTTGCAGCTTATGGGAGTAATGTTTGTATCCATAGACCTCATACTTTTACCTTCCTTCCAGAATCCAGGAACATCCTTTAAGGAAGCAGCCCTGGCAAGGTTATCCCAGCGTACTTTCAATAGCTCATCTGAGCGTATCTTAGTTGCTTTCTTGTAGCGGGCTCTTAATAATCTAACTAGGGTTATATCCCTGGATGAAGCCGCTAATGCTTCACGCAGTTCTATATTGGCCCGCGAGCAAGAGCTATCGAACCATCTGGGATTCTTGGTTATATTAGTGATAGGCTTAGAGATTAAGTGTTTGATTCCACTGCATAGACCACTAAAAGCCTCAATAATCTCACCGCCTAGATTGCTACTTGACAAGCACATATCTACAAGTACGTAATGAGTTCTTATCATGCGTACAAAGAGGGCTTTATTGTCTATACCCTTCCATATCAATCTGAGCTTGTCGGTAGATGCCACCAGATGTTTAGCCCCTATTTCCTTTTGGGCAATGAATTTGGAACAAAGTCTAACAGTTGTTAAAATTGGGTTATATCACCTTGACTTCTACATAAGACCTCAGCCTTTACTAAAAAATTTACCAGTGTGGATGATATAAAAACATAATCAATAGTGGATGAGCAACCACGTCCTCGATATGTAGGCAGTGGACCCTTAGTTGGATTGACACCAACCATTTCCATTACATTAATCAAATTGCGGGGGGGATAGATGATCACAAAGTTCTTCCCCTCTTTTACAAGGGATCGTCCTAGCAGGGATAGTACTAATATTATCAATACCACTATGTAATCGGGCATTAAAATCCCCACCTAGGAGTATTCCGTCTATTTTGCCTTACCTCTGCTCATCATTCAATTCATCAATAAATTCAAAAAGTTTAATAAAATTTCTATTTGGTAGTGACGTAAAATCATTATTATAAAAATTAATTAAGCATATGGTAGCGCCCCGTGAATAAAAAGTGGCTTGAAAATTTGCATTATTTGTCCTTACAGACTTCATGCTACCCTCAGCCGATATCGTTAACCATGTTGACAACCCCCGCATGGGCGGCCTATTGTTGGTCTCTTAACAATACTATTATGACACACAAAGCCTTCTAAAAACAATTCATCTGTACACCATGTTTCCTGAAACATCAGGATGTCATAATTACTAACCAAGTCAACCCACTCTGTGGAGTTAATCTTGGATCTTAAACCTGCAATATTCCAGCTCAAAACATTTAGATTCGAATCTGGGGTTGTAAGTTTACTAGCGGCTAAATGTATTAATTCAGGATCTGCTGTCTCTGATATGCTAGTCGGTTGGTGATTCAGTAGTCAATCCTGACTCTCCAGACTGGACAAAGCAGAAAAACGGTTCTGTGTGTGCCATGTTGGTATAGGAGAATTACGTGGGCCTAGTGGGGGTTTATAAAAAAAGCCCAATGGTAAAGAATGTATGTGGGTTAGGGCAGTGTTATAATTGACTTGTGATCTCAATAGCCATTTCACCAAGGGGGGACGTCTAAAATTTACAACAACACAGTCGCCTGAGATATTCTTTTTAGAAGGACCCACCCAGCCTACACGTCGCACCATTAAAATTTCATTGGCGTTCTCCGCCCCTAAGCCCTTATATTTTGTTAGCCAATCAGTATTCTTATTTTTAAGTTGTTCCCATGATTCTGATTGGTCTTTCTTCAAGGAGGGGACACCAGCTAAGATTACAACGTATGGGCTTGCTTCCGGAGGTAAATTAAGAACATCTTTGGATGGGTTTTTATCCAGATTTTTATTGGTAGGAATTACTTCTGGTGCAGTTGCTATACTAGAGAGGACAGGGGCTGATGGTACAGGAGTAACTAACACCAAACCTAGTGACAGATCATTACCGTGGTCCCATTGCCAAAGGCTGCATTTGGTAGGGGCAACAGAATAGGAACAGATTTAAGAGGGTGACTATCCTTAAGATTGCCACGCTTACCACACTTGTCACATTCAGCGTTAACAGTTGAGGGTGTACAGACACCACTCACCTTTGATATACCATGGTTAATTACTTCCGGTTGTTTAGTACCCCCCGCAATTTTATCAACAAAAGTGACATTCTTTTTCTTTGTGTCGGATTTTTTAACCAGGTTTTCCAATCTGTCCAACCGTTTGAACAAAGCATTAAATTGTTTATCTACTAATGTTCTTAATCGATCATAGACAGATTCCATGATAGCGTCAATTCGAATATCACCCGATCTACCCTGTATGCCATATACAGTCACGTCATCAGTTCGTGTATGGGCGGAGTTGGTGCCCTCTTTAGCTGTAGTCAAGTCCACAGTATTATCATTAGTTTGCTCGACTGGGCCTGTGGTTCCAGCAGTAGGACCTCGTCTCCACATGTTTAAGGGGGTAGGTTGAGGTTTTTGGCGAGCAGGCTGTTTCCTTTTACTGGTAGTGGGTTTAGTAACTCCTCTCTTCCTTTTTCCCCCCACTGTTTTGTTGCCCGAGGCCAAACCCTCACTCGTAACATTATTTTGAGACCCCAATTGGTGTTCCAAATTGACCGCATCAGCAGGCTCAGTCTCAGTGTCATTTTCAAGGTCTTTGGTCAACATTTTTTGCTGACTGGGGTAGTAATCACTACGACTGGGGACAGTGGGGGAGGAATGGGTAAGTCACCCTGTTCTGCTCCGCCCAAGGAATGCCGATTGGGTGCTGGTAGGCTCATAGAGAGTCTTCTTTCAGTCAGCTCGATCTCTGTTGACACTAAATTGACGGCTTCTACAAGCATGCTTTCAATAGTATTAGCAGTAGAGGTCTTTAACCCAGGAGTAACTGTACGTTTTCCCATGGTGTTTCAAGGACACTTACCTCCTGGTAATGCTTGGGGAGGGGTGGCCCAGCCTGGCCTCTTCTGGCCCCTGACGGCCCGCCCTTTGCCCAGCGCCGCCCTCGAGGGTCCCGTCGGACGGGAGGCGTTCCGCTGTTAAGTAGCGCCTCCGGGCGCAGGCTGTGGCGTCACCGGTGCGCTGATGGTCGCTGGGGCACCTGGGGGATGTGGTCTTCTGCCGTTGCCCTCACGGCGCTAGGAAATCGTGGTGCTGCCCCGCTGCTGTTTCCCTCACGGCCAGAGCTTTACAAAGCTATTTAGGCTTCCTTTCGCCCCCCAGATATCTTTGGCGCTCCGCTGTTAAGTAGCGCCTCCGGGCGTAGGCTGTGGCGTCACCGGTGCGCCGATGGTCGCTGGGGCACCTGGGGGATGTGGTCTTCTGCCGTTGCCCTCACGGCGCTAGGGAATCGCGGTGCTGCCCCGCCGCCGTTTCCCTCACGGCCGGAGCTTTACAAAGTTATTTAGGCTTCCTTTCGCCCCCCTTCTAGTCTTGGTCCTGAAGAAAGTCCCATAGACCCGGCTGGGCACAGTGGGACTTAAACATGTCGACCGATCAGTAGAGTGGATCCAGTAACTAGATCCTCATCTACACAACCAATTTTTTAATATTCTTGAATGATCAACTCTAATTAAATCTTTTTTGAGACCATTCAAAGAATTTTTAATTTCACTTTTCTCTCCTTTTTTTGAGCACTCCAAATTCTCTGGTCACTACTACGTTACCATTGGTTACCTCCAGGTGGAGGTGAGCATATGACAAAAAAAAACATGATGATGCACTAACGCAACGTATTGGTGGAGAACCAAGATATACCGTCTGAGCCCCTACGTGCGTGTATGAGGGTTTTTTAGGAGTCATTAAGCACAAGAACCCTGACCAAGTGATCCATTCCCCACAATTGATTTTTGTATATTTAGCTTGGAAGCTGAATGGATCTCAACTTCTATCTCCCTCTCTTTGATGAATAACTATTAATTTTAGGTAACACAATCTGAAAAGCCTGTTCACAGCAGTGGAGGGGTTTGGAACTCATGTACAAAATTAAATTGTAGATTGATTATTGATTAAAGAGGATGATTTTCACCTTGGGTTTCTGAGTGACATTCCAGACAACTCCAGCTTTGCTCTTGTTGTCGTTTTCATGTCACTCGGACCTTCTCGTTTAAAAACATTCCCGTTATTCACAGTTACAAGTATATAATTCTGTATTGTCACACTCATCATGTCTAAGAGGTCATAATTATTGTGAGCAGAAAAAATTCTACCTTGTCGTAATCACTGGCCTTTCTATGGGCGGCATGATGCCCAGGAACCATGGATATGGAATTTCAAATTGATTTTGAATGGATTGTAGATGATAGAAGCTGCGTCTGATTTATCCTGTTGAATATACTTTTTATAACTCTTGCAGTTATTGTGTCATAATTATTAACTCACCTATATACCGCTTAGAAATGCTCCTGATAAGTTCCTTCCACTCCAACACCTGCATTTTGTCTTCAAAATCGTTAAAATGCTCAGAGGGGCTTCCCATCAGTTCAAACCCTTCAGAAAACAAGATAACACATTTTTGTATGATAACCAACAAGGCTACTATGAACATCAGATAATTAAGTGCACTGACAACAACGAAGCTAACATGATCTCTTGAAAATTGTCAGATGTTAAGAAAGCAAATAGGGATTTGCTGCAATAAGGTAAGTTAAGAAAATTTAATCATTATAATCAAACTCATCTTTAAAACTTTCGATGGCCATCTTAGCATATAATGGACATGCAATGATGAGGATTTGTGGGAAGATGTATCCATCAGAAATAATGTAGGAAGAAAGTGGGTTATTAGCTGAGAGAGGCGAGGGCCCCACTCAACTAATTAACGCAATCCTTGTCAGTGTGCAACACAAATGTCACTAAATAAACCTGCACTTATCCGCCTGGTAGCTGGGAGCAAAAGTAATCAGGCATTACTTAGAGGCAATGTGAAAAGTGTTTATGCAGCATTCGAAAAGTAAAAAGTGAACACAAGACAAATATACACAACGAGGGGTGGAGAGGAAACAACCACAGATAAAGATGAAAACAAGCAGTGACACACTGATATGTTTTGAAAAACTGCCCTCACTCACACACAAATACGCCTAGGACACGGGCACAAAAGGTGCCGGAGGCTCCACCGGGACAGTTGTGTTCCTTGGAGCTCCTCCCGCTTGACGCCATTACGAGTTGTAAGCAGACCCGATGATGAAGCATGTCACACACATTTGTGTGTGAGTGAGGGCAGTTTTTCAAAACACATCAGTGTGTCACTGCTTGTTTTCATCTTTATCTGTGGTCGTTTCCTCTCTACTCCTCGTTGTGTGTATAATGTAAACTCTAGGGGGTTCGGGGTGGTAGAGTAGTGGTTTGACCCTCTCCCCTTCTTTGTGTGGAATAACACAAGACAAATCCCAAACCATCTTAGAAAACAGAGTAAAAGTTAATAAATAACATGACACCAAAACAACAAAAATCCACAAAGTAGAAGTTGTGCATTTTTAAACTTTCAGGTACAAACAGCACCAAAAAGCACAAAGTTGGTTGCACTGGACCAGGTCAACATCAAAAAGTTCAGGCCCACTGCAATGCAGGGACCAGGTGCATCCTGGGGTGGAGAGTTTACCTTCTACTCAGTCCAGTTCCAATCAACAACATACAGCCAGAGCTTCACATTAGTGGAAGCCATGGAGAGATTGTCATCAGTGTGAAGAGCTGGTCGCTGTCAGAGCTTCGGGTTGGTGGGAAAAATGGGCCAACATTGCAAGCGTACAGAGCAGGTCACCATCGAAGCTTCGTGTTGGCGGGAGACGTAGGTGGTTGTTTCTGACTCAAAGAGACCAGAACACTTGGATTATCACCTAGAGTTCCGATCTTGCAGTTTGCAGGCTGGAGGAGTATGCTTTGAAACCAGACTGTGGAAAATGACTAAATTAGGTATACATAAGCGGCGTTCATTTATGTTCACCACAGCCACTGTTGAAAGTAAAGTGAAAATCGTGAAACAGTGGCCACGCCATCTTGTCCCTTTTTAGGCCCCTTCGTGCGCGTAAGTGGCAGCCATTTTGAAAGCCATGGCCCCTCTGCCCATTGCCGGTAGCCAGCGTCTCTCTCTCTCTCTCTCTCCTAACCTCGCAAGCATCCCCCCGCGCGCTGACAGCCCCCGCTCTCACATGCTTGGGCCATAAACCCCCTTTCCTCTGTGCCCGATTGCCCTGCTTGTTCCCAGGCCACCACCTGGCCCTGCGGATGCTGTTTATTGCCCCCATACAGTAGGAAGCTCCCCCATCAAAGGATCCAACTGATCAAAGCCCCCACCCCATGAGATCCGATCAACCACACGCATTCCGGGAATCGGCGGAATGCCCAGCTGCGTGACAATCATCACCTGTTGTGACCGGGGTGGGGACTTCTACTGTAAATGTGTGTGGGAACGGGCTTGAAGCGGGGATTCCGAGGATGTCTTTCCGTACATCAAAGAATTGACAAGAATGTGTTTCATGTAATAAAGCTATAAACCTGTGTATAAAAGGCCAGGCCGCAAGGATGCGTTTAGAGCACCTCGAGAAGATACCCTGTTGTCTGATTTGACGTGTTCTGCTCCGTCGGAATAAACTCCTGTTTCCTGCCTTCCAGTCTCCAGCGCCTGCCTCTTTGTTTGGTAATATTGAATGGTATGAGAGGCGGCTAACGCCGGGCAAATACTGAAGGGTTCTTGGTCGCAATCGGCCCTACCTTTCCACAATTGGCGTCCCAAGCGTGGGGCCCATCAGTGACACGTGGATCCAGTGGGAGAGGTCCTGACGACAGAGTGAACGACTGCAACGATCGGGAGAGCTCCTGTCCGATAGACCCTCGTCTGACAGCCGATCATCCGATCTTCACTGGTTCCGAACAGACCTCTCTCGAGTGATCTACGGTCCTGACTGGGAACCATCAGGAAGTGCCGCGACAGAAAATAGAGGACGATCGGGCGCTGGATTCGGAAGACAAGAAACTGTCCATGCGGTCCGGGTAAGGTCGTGTAACACGACGAATTGTGAAATGATTGTTAGATTGTTTGGAAAATACTAGTATTACTCTTTGAATTGTTGGTTCCTTTTGGAGATTCTCTGTCTGCAAACGGAGAAGAATAGAAAGAATCTCTCTTCCTTTGCAGGTAGTGAAGGGTAGGTAACGCGGACTTTTGTCCCCCGTTGTAACCCGTCGTGCCTATTTTTCTCCCCCACTGATTGATTATTTGCCCGAACAATTGTTTGTTCGAGGATTGTTCTCTTGAGAATTCTCTGTCTGCAAACGGGGAAGAATAAAAGTATTCTATCCTCCTTTGCAGGTAGTGAAGGGTAGGTAACGCAGACTTTTGTCTCCCGTTGTAACCCGTCGTGCCTATCTTTTTCTCGCCATTGATTGTTTGATTGTCCGAACATTGATTGTTCGATATTGGTTCTTTGGAGGTATTCTCTGCTTACAAATAACGTGGAATAGAGATATTCTGTCTAGTCTTTGCAAGCAGTGAAAAGATAGGTAGTGCAGACTTTTGTCTCCCATTGTAACCCGTCATGCCCATCTTCTCCCCACTGATTGGTAATTGGTTCTACCCGTACCGTTTATTAGAGGTAGATCATCCGGCTCCACCGGAGGGCACCCCTAATAAAAAGGACATGTATATAAAATACAGATTAGCCGCTGTATCTTTCTAGCAAACTATGGCATAAAAATCGCTAGGAAAAACAAAAGAAATTGAGCAAAATCAGTAGGCCACTGATGGGATCTTTTTGACCCCGCTAAAATAGAAACACTAGGAACAGCCCTTCACGAGAAATATGAAACTAGTGGGAGGAGCCGAGCTCGACACCGTGATGGCCGCAAGGTAGCTCGGCTCCCCCGCCCTCGCTGCCCAATACGTGTCTATCCTGCCGCCCACCCTGCCCAATAACGACAACCTTATACAGATAAAAAGTCTGCTGATACCTACCATCCGTCCCGGAGGCTCCGGAGTGCAGCAGATCCGCAGCTACGCTCGTCCGGAAAATGAGGCCTCCGGCACGTGGAGACCGGGGCCTTGCCTGCAGCCATCAGCCGGCGAGGTGGCATCGGTGGCGGCCTGGGGTGGAGGATGGAGGCCGACCAAAAGGGACTGTTGTGCGAATAAGCCGGAGGCAACACAACGCGCCGGAGCCCGTCCCCGGATCGTCCAGAGGTGGTGTCCAGCAAGTTGTGTGCGGGGGATGCCTTGCTGATGGCTCTCCCCTTTGTTGCCTGGTCCGGCCATTTTGTATACCTGCGCCAGGAGACGTCGTGGGGCGCCCGCGGAGAGGCGACGCGGACGCCCCCCCCCCCAGGTGGAGGTTCCTCTCCTGCACCAAGATTGCCATTCGCGTTCCACTTGCGGAGCCCCCGCGGCTGGCTGACCGGGGGGCCAGCTCCAGTGGCCGTGGTGAAGGGCAGCTGCTGTGGGACTCTCAAGATGGCGGCCAGCTCCCCGGATTTGGGCCTGGTCCACTAGGATGGCTCTGGGCTAACATGGAACTCGGATGCTTGCCTGCTCGGGCATGAGCCCCACTCTTGAAGACGTTCTCTCAGCTTTAAAGATTCTACGGAAGTCGTTGGCCCTCGACTCCCGCTGGCTTCCGGTGGGGGCGACCGCCACTGTTGCTCGATCATCCCCCATTGATGTGCCTCTGCCCCGGGTGACCGCCGCCTTACCCCCATCTGGTGCTGTGAGGGAGGCTGAGGGATACGCCTGCTGTCCCGCTCTCCGGAGTGGCCGCGACGTTGCCGCAAGATGGTGGTGCTCTCATGCTGACGCCAGCTTTTGTCCGAATTACCAAGAGACACTGTAGACTACCAACTCGATCAGTTCCTATGGGACCTCAGCGTGACCCGGTAGGGAAGATTTTGCCTTCCTCACCTTTGAGTCACGGTTCATGCCGCCTGTCCTTTCTGTTGGCGTTAACGGAATTTTTTTGAACTGCCGAAAGGGGTTCTGGTCCAGCCGCTAGTTATTGGAGGCATTTGGACTATACTCTGGACCTGCCCGGCCTCGGCCAAAATGGCGTCAGTATAGGCGGGACTTGCAACTCCTTATTGCGTTCTAGTTACTTAGCCTTGATGTTATGGGATATGTATGCGGTCTTTGTGCACATGGCGGGCGGGGAAGGGTACTGACTAGGCATGCGGACAACCCTATTGATGTTGGGTTTTTATTCATTATTGATTATTGTATTATTGTAGCTTCGAAGTAGTGTTACTCATGATACTCGCCCACGGTGTGCATATGGACGATTTTATTGTAACTGATCCTGTTATACTTTCAATTATAAACCTTCACTGATCCTGCAACTGTTAGTCACGTTTAGTTTTTACTATTAAATGGCTCGCCCGTTACATACTCTTATACTACAGTGTAATCTCTCCTTACCTCATGCGTTTCCAGTCTGCTCCGTGGCCGGCCTATATGGTTGTAGGCCCGTATTTGAATGCTGACATTTTCACAATAAAGGTTTTTAAAAATATATGGAACTAGCATCATAACAGTCGCTTAGATTGGTAGGTTTTGAATAAAGGCTACTATCTTCAAATAAGTAAAGGGCAAGTAAAATGAAGCAATTTGATTATGAAAAGTTAAAAAGACATAGTACACAGAAATAATGCGAAGAGAATAGTCAAGATCTGTTGTATTTTACATTCCTGCAGCATAAGCAATCAGTAAAGATCCTGATATTTAGATATATCTATGAATAGGACAGTAGATCGAACCTCTTTTACTTCACAGCTCCCTCGTGGATCAAAAGCGCGCCTTTTTCAAACTAGGAATCTTTTATTACACTACAGTTGTAAATTTCCCGAAGAAGTACATTGGCCCGAAATATTGTTAGTGATGAACCCCAAGTGCATTCTGGTCCTCGGAATCCTAAACATCGTAATCTTTGTTTTACACACCACGTGTATCAGAGGAGTTTTTCAAATGCTCCTAAACCTCATCAAAGGAATGCCATCTAGTCTAACATTAGGCAAAACGCATACTATTGAAAGCACAAAAGCCATCAGTGAAACTTGCCGCCCCCAATAGTTTCCATGCTCTGCGAATAGGAACGACCCTATACCACTGTAGACCATTTCTTTTCTTCAAATGAAAACATGAATCCGTCACCCCCCCTCACCTTATACTGAATACCCCTGGCTTTTGACCCTTTCCTACACGCGGTCTGTACTACCACACGTGGGCGATCTATGTAATGGACAGCCTATCATTGGTTATCTTTGCCACACTACCAGTTCCTCTGGGCTTCAATGCCGAGATGCAAGGGACTGCATCCCAAAGAGATAAGTCAGGTACGTGGTAGGTAAAAACATTTTCGTGTTTATGCGCGCTGATGTGCTTTGAACGCTGCCCCCTCCCCCTCTTTTCTTTTTCTGGGGGTTACATCGGAATTTCAGCTGAAGTATGGAGAAGACCTAAAACGCACCGTGTTCCACGCGAAAAATAGGCTAGCCTTGTGAGATGGTACATTGTATACAGGAGCTATCTCTGGGAGCGTGAACAATTGTATGGTATGAATGTGCGCGTGTGCCCTGATTTGTGCGGTATGAATGCTTATGTGTGGCGCACGTCTGGGTCGATAAGAGAATGCTTTTTGTATGACTGAGGTGTTGATCGAACGGTTAATGGGATGAGAAAAATAAGCCCGAACATGGTACCTGCATGTGAAAGACGAATAAGAGTATAGCACATTCCTTACTTAGAAACGCCTCTCTCTCTCTCTGGAGCTAGTGAATGGGAGAGTGGCCTACATCAGAAACTTGAAGGGTTATTGCAGTACAACGAACCCGACTCCAACCGATATCCCAAATGTGCAACTAAAATAATGCGCACCAGTGAGTCAATTTATGTGCTGACTAAATAGAGAAGTTAAGAGTACCCCGGGTTGGGGTTCATCCAAAATCCCCCTCCGCCCAGAAAATTAGGGATATTGTCATGTTTGAGATTTACCCCTTCTTCTTCCATCCTCATAGAAAAATAAGAATTGTACCGTTGCACGTCCGACTGACACCCCTCCTTTACCTCAGCTTGGATCATCATTTGCCTAGATGTTGGAAGACCCCACCGTGAGTATAAGCACGACTGGACTAGTGTCCGACCAATTAAAAAAAAGGAGTAAGTATTTTTGAAATGAGGCCACCAACAAAAATTGTCTACTATTAGGAAGGAAGGAGAGTAAAGAGCTCGACCCCCAAATGAATTAAGTGGAATACTGAGAATGCGCAACACGCATGAAAAAAGTCCTTTTGCCCAAAATAGCTCTTTGTTTTGTCTTAGGTTTTTGTACTTGATGTATGTACTGTCGCATCCTATCTGGTATTTGTGTGTACGTAAACTATGAATTTATGTTTTCCCTCAGCTTGTGTTTTTATAAGTAAGACTGACCCGTACTGTTCTATGTGTGTGTGCACTGAATAGCCTATTACTGTACACGTTTTTCTCTCTCTCTCTTTATGTTGTACGTGTACTGAATAGCCTATTTGGTGCGCACGACGCTCTCTCCCTCTGAGGGCTCCCTTGCTCCCTTTTGAACAAATGACGACACTGTACCTCGCCAGTACATGTATAATTGGCTTCAAACACGACAGTGTTTGAACAAATTGACAGAAACAAAACGATCGTATTTTGCCATATTACTACCTCTCCTTTCTGTAAAATGATGGAACTTAATTGGCTGAGAAAGAAAGGACAGGTAAGACGACTGATGTCCCCTAATCTGGCCCTTAAAAGGGCGCTATATGTCAGTGGCTTTTTGTTTTAGTGCTTTAGTAACACCACCTTCATCGTTCAGATTACCCCGCCCATTGCACAAAAGTAGAGTGTCCGAAACATCCCCGTTTTTCCAGAATGGTCCCAGTTCTGTACCAATCGTCCCAGAAAATCTTAAAGAATGTAGCTGATGACCTTGTTTTTAAAGATAAATCGTCTAAAACTGATAAAGGTTAGCCGTTGCTTCCAGAAAAGAAAAATGCTTAACGTGTGTCCTTCCCTGGAAAAAGTACCTATAAGCCCATGATAATAGCACTTCACACTTTTCATAAATTAGCAGACCCTGAAGAAAAATATAGCTCAACAGGATTTGTTTTAGAAAAACGAGTCTCTACCGGAGGAGCCGGTTTGAATTCGATAGACCATGTAATTGATAGATATCAGACTTCTTGCCACGTTCACGAATGTAACAGGAATGAACACCAAACAGACATGATGATGGAAAATAGTGGAAATGCTTGCAAACCTGCACCACAGCAATGATTCATGAGTTAATAGCATACCCCGATGTAAGGATTAATAAGCATCCACCCTATCGTGACCGATAAACGTTTCCCCAGCTACTTGGGGTTGGGAGAGAAATTGAAGTGTGTAAACGTCTTCCCCTGCCAGTTCTCTAAAACTTGTTTTTGTACTTATTTAAAGATAACATACAGTCGTCGGAGGAGAGGAGCCGGACGTGACGCACAGCCTGGCTGCAGATCGTGGAACATCTATGACCTCGACCAAGGTGGAGCCGCAGAGCAAAGAGATGCGGGACGAGGCACCATTCTCAACATGGAAAGTGAAAGAAAGAAGGGCTGTCCAGAAGCCCCCTGCTTGTTGATCAGCTCGTGCCGAAAGTCCCAGCCCATTGAGCCCGATTGATGGGCCCACTTGCTTGAAATTTCTGCCCTCCTTGGTCCATTTCAGATCTGATCCCACTCCACCCTCTCTTCCCTCGGCCTCCCAAAGCACGCCCCCATCCCCCCTTTTTCATATGGAGTTTTTTTAACTTGACTTGAAGAAGAAACCCAGCACAAAGATAGAATAGGGTTTGTCACGAAAGAAGAACGGAATGCGGGTATCAAGCATAAAGTACCTATGATAGATTAGTTAGGGAACTGGACAAACAGGCCTGTGGTCCGAGAGCAAAGAACGGCCACACCCTGCAACGCGAAATCTGGCTTAGAGCTGGACGCATAGCTCCACCGCCGGTGCTCAACAGTGCCAACGAAAGAAGAAGAACAATGAGAGCCTACCAGTGATGGCTCGCTGTAATAAGACACTGGAAAGAAGGATAAGTTACTTACCTGTAATCCTAGTTCTCTTCCAGGGGTATCCTCATCAAAGTCATAAGCACTGAATATTCCCGCCCATGTGCGGGACCCCGGAAACAATATAAAAATATATATGTATAAAACACATATATCTCGCTCCACATATATGTATGTACATATATCATTTTTCTCACATCAATGCAGCCCCAAAACTGAGGCTAAACAATGCAAACACATATACATGAACTGCAATTAGTAAGGAATTAAAAAACACATTAGGTCAAAAAACCCTTGAACTTTGTGTTTTAATGAGTCAAACCACTCATAAATCCTGAAAATTACTTATAAATAGACATTGTTAGCCCTCAGGCTGCATTGCAAAACAATATCATAGAAAATGAAACCATTTTCACAATAACTGGCACCGGGCCTTTAAGGCAGCCATGACCCCAGGCTTCCCATCATGCCTCAGGGGTGACAGTTAGGTCAGTTGTTCTTTGCATAACCCTGAAGACAGGGCTCAACCACAAGATTGAAACAGTACTAAATCTCATTTACCTGGGGAGGCGGGTGGGTTGCTTATGACTTTGATGAGGATACCCCTGGAAGAGAACTAGGAGTACAGGTAAGTAACTTATCCTTCTCTTCCAGGGGATCCTCATAAATAGTCATAAGCACTGAATAGAATAGCAAGCCCATCAACCACCTGCAGGTAAATGAGAAGTACATGACCCAACCAAATCATAACAGCCAAAAAAAACTTCAGCTGTTAAACAGATTCCTCAGGGAGGCTTGGCCCACCTGGGTATCTGCTCTCGTGTCAGAATCTAGACAGTAATGTCTGGTAAATGTATGGACAGACCTCCAGGTCGCCGCTTTACAAATCTCAGACATGGGCACATCCTGCAGGTAAGCCGCCGTGGCTGCTCTACCTCTAGTAGAATGCGCCTTAGGGGTACCCCCTAAAGTCTTCTGCGCCAATTGGTAAGCAAGCTTGATACACGAAACGATCCAACTGGAGATAGAACGTTTCGAGGCTGCATGACCAGTTCTGATCGATCCGTAGTTAACAAACAATTGATCAGAATGTCGAATAGACTTGGACCTGTCCAGATAGAACTTTAAAAACCCTTTTCAGGTCCAAAGAGTGTAACACCCTCTCAGCTGGAGTAGAGGGATTAGGAAAGAAAGTGGGTAAAGAGATAGACTGATTGACATGAAAATCTGATACCACTTTAGGCAGGAAAGAAGGATGCGTTCTAAGCACCACTCTGTTCAAATGAAAGACTGTATACGGTTCTTTAGTACATAGGGCCTGAATTTCGCTCACCCTACGGGCTGACGTAATCGCTATCAAAAAAGCCGCTTTCCAGGAAATATGCTGTAAAGAAGCTTTATGAATAGGCTCAAAAGACGAACCCATCAATTTTGATAGGACTAGGTTCAGCTCCCAAGGCGGAGCAGGAGGCCGTACAGGAGGGTACACCTTCTTTAGACCCTGCAGGAAATCTTTTACTGCAGGAAGCTGAAAAAAAGAAGTTTGTGAAGGTGATCGCCTATAAGCTGTAATAGCGGCTAAATGCACCTTAATGGAGTTAAACTTCAAACCTGCTTTAGTCAGGTACAACAAGTATGGGAGAACTGCTTCTTCCTGACTTTTTACCGGATTGTGACCATTCTGCATGCACCACATATAGAATCTCTTCCACTTGCATGCATAAGAATGTCTCGTGGAAGGACGTCGTGCTTCTTTCAGAATGGACATGCAGTCCTGTGGCAGCCCTAGATGGCCGTACTGAATGACCTCAGGAGCCATGCTGCCAAGTTCAGTGACGGAAGGTTGGGATGGTGAATCCTCCCGTTCATCTTCGACAACAGGTCCTGCCTGCATGGAAGCCTCTTGTGAGGAGACACTGATAGGCGAAGTAGGTCTGTGTACCACCATTGTCTCGGCCAGTCGGGGACAATCAGGATCATCGTTGTGCACGAGTGGTTCAGCTTGCTCACCACCTTCGGGATCAGCGGAAGGGGTGGAAAGGCGTACACAAACTGCCCTGACCAGTCTATTAAAAGAGCATTCCCTCTCGTTCCTGGTCGATAGAACCTGGAGGTGAAGCTTGGGCATTTGGTGTTTTCGTCGTCCGCGAAGAGATCTATTGAAGGACAACCCCAAGACTGGAAAATGTCGTCTAGCACTTCGTCGTTGAGAACCCAGTCTTCTCTGTCTTCAAAGTGCCGACTTAGTGCGTTCGCCCTCACGTTCTGCTCTCCTGGGAGGTGGACTGCCTGAACAGACAACTTGCGAGCTAGAAGCCAATGTCAGATGCGCTGAGCTTCCAGTGACAGAGTCCTTGAGCGTGTTCCTCCCTGCTTGTTCAAATAGTACATCGTGGCGGTGTTGTCCGTCTGTACTAGAACCATTTTCTCTTGAAGCGAGGGAAGGAACGCTTTGAGAGCCAGGTGAACCGCTCTCAATTCCAGCAAGTTGATATGATAAGTGCTTTCCTTGGGAGACCACAGACCCTGCACTTGTAGGGGTCCCATGTGCGCTCCCCATCCTTGTAATGATGCATCTGTGATGATCGTTTGTGTTGGAGGGGGTTGATGGAAGAGAACTCCCACCTGCATGTTCTGTCTCTTTGTCCACCACTGGAGGGAAGATTGAGCTACCTCCAACAAAGTGATCCGATCATCCCATCGATCTGAGTGTTGGTCCCATTTGTCCTCCAGATCCTGCTGAAGAGGACGCATCCGAAGTCTGGCGTTCGGTACTAGGAAGATGCAGGAAGCCATCGACCCCAAGAGTGAGGCTATCTTCCGCACTTTCTGGGACCTGTGCAGAAGAACTTGCTGGCACTTGAGGGCTATCGAAAACTGTCTCTCCTCCGAAGGAAACACTTTTCCTACTTCGGAGTCTAGCAGAGCTCCTAGGAAGTGGATCTTCTGAGTGGGCTGTGAGACAGACTTGCTGTAGTTGACGTGTAGACATAGACGCTGACAAAGTTCTATGCATGTCTGGAATTGATTCCTTACATTGCCTGGAGTTGGACCTTTCAACAGTCAATCGTCTAAGTATGGGTATACGAAGACTCCCCTGCGGCGTAGAGCTGCCGCCACCACTGCGACACACTTGGTGAACACCCTGGGAGCCGACTTCAACCCAAACGGAAGGACTTTGAACTGGTAGTGAGAGGTCCCCACCCGGAATCGAAGGAATCTCCTGTGATCTTGCCGTATTGGTATATGGAAGTACGCATCTTGAAGGTCCATCGAACACATCCAATCCCCCTGCCTGAGATGTGGATATATCTGGTGAAGCGCCAACATGCAAAACTTTTCTTTTCGGACATGCAGATTGAGTGTTCTCAAGTCCAGAATGGGCCTGTAGTCTTCCTTTTGGCCCTTTTTTCTGACCAGAAAATACCTCGAGTACACTCCTTTCCCCCTTTTGGGACACCGGAACTCTCTCGATGGCTTCTTTTTCGAGGTGTGTAGCTACTTCTGCCTTTAACCTTTGCAGCTGGTGGCTTGAAGTTGACATCGGGGAAACGTGTGGAGGTAGACGATGGAAACGAAGACAGTACCCATTCTGCAGCGTAGACAACACCCATTGATCTTTTGTAATGGCCTGCCACTCTGTCCTGTGATGCGCAATGCTTCCCCCCACTGGAGTGGGTAACGGCGCTGGGGGAAGTGAAGACTCATTGCTTCTGCTGAGCTTTATTGAAGTTGTTGCCTTGGCGCTGATTTCCATTTCCCTTGGAATTGCCCTTGCCTTTGTACTGTGCCTTTTGCTGGCCCTGCTGGTTCTGGCCATTCTGCCATTGAGGGGTTTGAACCCTCTGCTTCGAATAACCTTTGTTGTTCGAACGGAATTTCTTCTTGAATTCCTTTTTCTTCTCGAGTCCCACCGCTTTGAGGGTGTCCAACTCGGTCTTCATCCGCTGCATCTCCTCATCCGCACTTGCTCCAAAAAGAGATGTGCCTGAAAAAGGAAGGTTTAGGATTCTTGCTTGAGCCTCTGGTTTTAATGCTGTGAGGCGTAACCAAGATGTTCTCCTTGCTGTAACTCTGTGCACATAGCCATGCGCAGCCAGCGTTGCCCCATCTGCTGCCGATCCTATAATCTGATTGGAGACTTGACTGCCCTCCATCAGAACCTCCTCAAAGTCCTTTCTATCTTCCTCAGGAAGTTTTGCGGTAAATCTCTGAAGTGAGTCCCACAGAGACCTGTCATACCTGCCGAGCAGGGCTTCCGCGTTGGAGACCTTGAGGAAAGAGGCTGAGGTGTTACACACCCTTCTCCCCCATGAGTCTTGCACCTTGCTATCCTTATCCGGAGGTACCGTGGATGAGGAAGCCACCGCATTGGATTTTCTTGCCGCCGTAATGATCACTGAATCTGGCGGGGGATCAGCTTTGAGGAACAGAGGGTCCTCTTCCGGAGGACGATACTTTTTGAGAATCCTCGCTGGAACGGACTTCACCGTTGCCGGAGTGAGGAAGACTTCATTCACATGTTCCATTATACCCGGAACCAACGGCAACACCGGTTTGGGTGCTGATCTATGTTGCAGGGTTTCGAATATGACAGTCGTCTTGACTTGTGGAGCTGTCATCGGTACTCCCAGCTTCAGGGCTCCCCTGCCCAAGGTATCTTGGAACGAGAAAATATCCTCAGTTGGAGACACTCTTGAGCGTGGACTGTTTGTAAGAGTCGGGGAGTACTCCCTGTGAGATCGCGTTCTCGATGAACTTGAAGAACTACGTGTCCTCATGGACCTAGATCTTCTGCTAGAACGCGTCTTGGAACGAGATCGCTCTTTGTGACGAGAATTACTTGAGTGCCTAGAACGAGACCGTTCTCTGCGGGGAAGAGGTTGGTCTCGATATCGCTTTAGGCGATCTGCCGTCTCCTTGTCCTTTGCCCAGTGGTGAAGAGGTCTATTCCACCTTGGGGAAAGATGAACAGAAGGAGACTTGTGGACGGGATCCTTCGCAGGTGTACGTGACCGTGGAGGTTGATCCGTTCAATCCTGTTGCGATCTTGCAGGGGATTTGGACCTCCCCCTATTAGATGCGCCGCTCTGTCCATCCGAGGATCTGCCACTCCGAGATGATGAGGAAGATGAGGAAAGACTCACCAGAGATCCAGAGGAAGACCTCGACCGAGATCTTTCTTCTGTGACCCTCCGTCTCTTGGCAGGAGGATCCTGCACTGGAGATTGTTCCACCTCCGCAGCCGATACTGAACCTGGAGAACCCAACTGCGGCTCTAGGACGTGAGTCTGGTCCAATAAGTCACTTTCCTTGTCCCGAACCACCTCCTTTGATTTTGCAGGAGTAATGTTCTTTGTCTGCGAAGAACTTCGCTCCCTGGATCTTTGCTGATCCCTCGACGGTGGTTGTATCGACGCCGAGCGCCGAGCAGGTAGGCGCTCCCTCGACGTCGACCGTGATTTCTCTAACGTCGACCTCGGGTGGCGATGACTGTCCTTCGACGTTGAAGGCTGTCTGCTCGACGTCGATGGAGGCTGTTTCGACGCCGATCGCCGTTGACTGGGCGTGCCTCGACTCCAAATGCCGCTCCGACGTCGAACGCTCTTGTCCAGGCGTCGACGTTGGCTGCATCGACGTCGACCGATGATGTGTCGACAGAGGCTCCCTCGACGCCGAACGACCATGACTAGCCGTCGACGGAGGATGGCTCGACGTCGAACGCCGATGGACCGACGTCGACGGAGAATGCCTCGACGTCACAGCATGACGATGCTGTTTCGACGTCATACGGCTCGCCGTCGAGCTCTTCCGCTTCGACGGCGACCTGTCCCTCGACGCTGACTGAAGCGGAGGTACCTTCGATGTAGACGCTGAAGACATCTTCTTCGTCGCCGTCGACTGCTTCTCCAACGCCGATCCCGACGTCGAATGTGAACCAGTCAGGGCTTCTCTCGACGTCGACCGCGCCTTCCGACTTTTCTGCTCCTTTGGAGATCTTCCTCTCTCAGAAAGCCCATAAACTCTAATCCTATCCCGATCTTTAAGAGTCCTGGAAGTTAAAACCTGGCAGTGTTCACAGGTTTTAGAGGAATGAGAGTCTGGTAGGCACAGGATACAGACTGAATGAGTGTCAGTCTTGGCCTTCTTCCTTCCACATGAAGGACACTTGTCAAAGAGAGAAGGCATCTTTGACAGGAAAAATACCTTTTTTAAGTCTAAAAATTGTTTAAGCAGCACTCTATGTCTAAAAGACGTCGAGTGAAGTCAAAATTCTAGTTAAAGTTGAATATTTTTTGACAGAAAGTCAAAAAGAAAAGGAGCTGTTTCACCAGGGTCCTGACTGAAGGAGCCGGAAAGAACAACTGACCTAACTGTCACCCCTGAGGCATGATGGGAAGCCTGGGGTCATGGCTGCCTTAAAGGCACGGTGCCAGTTATTGTGAAAATTGTTTCATTTTCTATGATATTGTTTTGCAATGCAGCCTGAGGGCTAACAATGTCTATTTATAAGCAATTTTCAGGATTTATGAGTGGTTTGACTCATTAAAACACAAAGTTCAAGGGTTTTTTGACCTAATGTGTTTTTTGATTCCTTACTAATTGCAGTTCATGTATATGTGTTTGCATTGTTTAGCCTCAGTTTTGGGGCTGCATTGATGTGAGAAAAATGATATATGTACATACATATATGTGGAGCGAGATATATGTGTTTTATACATATATATTTTTATATTGTTTCCGGGGTCCCGCACATGGGCGGGAATATTCGGTGCTTATGACTATTGATGAGGATCCCCTGGAAGAGAAGAACCCTTTTTTAACATTGCCACCCCTTGACTGTCACTTGTATTAAGTTGAATTCCTCTCCCAACCACTTTGTATTGATTATCACCCAATTTAGCTTTCGAAACCTTACATCGGTCACTTTCAACTGTACATGGATAACTAAGAAAGCGTTAACTCTGTATCATGATGACTGTAGAACACCAGTCATGCACATGAACATGCTGTCTAGTTTTGATCCCCATGGAGTCCAGACCTCAAGTAATGTACTTAATAGCCCTTATTCTGCCAGAACATTTTTGTATGACATCATGTTTGTATTCGAACAAACTTCCTACATCATCTAAGTAATGTCCCCATCTCCAGGTCTAACGTATGACACAGCTAATGTAATTTTGTATGCGCTTCCTCCTCGCCTATCACATTGACTACATATGGTTATGTACGATTCTGTCAGCATTGATAGCAGGATTATTTCCATCTGCCCGTAATGCATATGGGCTACCAAAGACCTCAATGGACAGCCCAGCCACATACTTCCCTCATTAGTATAACTAATGTCCGCTTGTACATCCTCACCTCAGACATGAACAGAAATAAACTAACTTATGATAAAAACTGGGGACTGTGGAAAATGACTAAATTAGGTATACATAAGCGGCGTTCATTTATGTTCACCACAGCCACTGTTGAAAGTAAAGTGAAAATCGTGAAACAGTGGCCACGCCATCTTGTCCCTTTTTAGGCCCCTTCGTGCGCGTAAGTGGCAGCCATTTTGAAAGCCATGGCCCCTCTGCCCATTGCCGGTAGTCAGCGCGTCTCTCTCTCTCTCTCTCTCTCTCTCTCTCTCCTAACCTCGCAAGCATCCCCCCCCGCGCTGACAGCCCCCGCTCTCACATGCTTGGGCCATAAACCCCCTTTCCTCTGTGCCCGATTGCCCTGCTTGTTCCCAGGCCACCACCTGGCCCTGCGGATGCTGTTTATTGCCCCCATACAGTAGGAAGCTCCCCCATCAAAGGATCCAACTGATCAAAGCCCCCACCCCATGAGATCTGATCAACCACACGCATTCCGGGAATCAGCGGAATGCCCAGCTGCGTGACAATCATCACCTGTTGTGACCGGGGTGGGGACTTCTACTGTAAATGTGTGTGGGAACGGGCTTGAAGCGGGGATTCCGAGGATGTCTTTCCGTACATCAAAGAATTGACAAGAATGTGTTTCATGTAATAAAGCTATAAACCTGTGTATAAAAGGCCAGGCCGCAAGGATGCGTTTAGAGCACCTCGAGAAGGTACCCTGTTGTTTGATTTGACGTGTTCTGCTCCGTCGTAATAAACTCCTGTTTCCTGCCTTCCAGTCTCCAGCGCCTGCCTTTTTGTTTGGTAATATTGAATGGTATGAGAGGCGGCTAACGCCGGGCAAATACTGAAGGGTTCTTGGTCGCAATCGGCCCTACCTTTCCACAAGAGAAGGGTCCAGGACCTGGAGCGGCACCTCTTGCAGGTCAGAATTTTCTCCATCGGAGGCCAATTGCAGGGGGTGTGGCTAGGAGAGCCAAGATGGTGGTTATGCCTTGCTGAGGCTCCGCTGCCAAACTCGTTATCCTACATTTCCCCAGGACAGAGCACGCTATAAACAGATCTTATAAGGAATCTGTCCTCCCTTTGTCTGATGTAATGCAGGTGTGGTTCATAGCGCTCGCTCCGCACGGTGTGGCGGAAACGGGAGGCTGTCATGCCACGGATCAGGGCCTATACTTGGAATGACATACTGGGGCAGAGCAGAGCCAACGGATAGTGAGAGCGCCTAGGAGCAGTGACCTGCGTTGTGGCTTGATGGAAACGGCTGACTGGTGAGGCAGCACCTGGATTGGCTGCAGTGCTGTGAGCCTTGACCCACCCCTGAGGGAAGAAATTCCCGAAAAGCGGCTACTGCTGTATACGTAGCAGCAGCCGCTTGTTGTGGTGAATATTGCAATTCCAACCTTTTGTGAATTATCTTTTTGTGGTTGTTTGTATTGGTTCGAGTGATGAATGAATGTGGATTGAATGGTGAATTAAAATGGAATTTTTTGTAAATACAAGTTGTGAATTTTGATACAAATCTAATTTTGTTGTGTACACCAGATTTTTAAAAATTTGTACAAATAATTGAAAAAGTAATCACCAAAATAGAAGTGATCAACTAAAATTTAAAAAGAACAAAAAGAATAAAAAGTCAAATTAATAAACATACTGTCTTATCCGTATGTTTTGACCAAACAATTGTCTTATTTAGAAATAGCGACATTGGCATTTTTTCTGTTTATTATTTGCATACGTAGCAGAGCAGAGCGAGCCGGGCCTGCATGCCTCTGGCAAGCTCCACAGAGCTTTTGTAGCCTCTACCTTCAGGTATCCAGGTGCAGGCACTGCTGTGCATCTGCGTGGCCCCTCTCACTGGTAGCAACTAGATCAGGTGGGTGCTGCAGAGAGGAGGAGAGAACAGGGGGTTGAGCGATGAGCCACCCGCCCGCCGGCCCCACCGCTGCAGGCAGCTGAAATTGGACCCAGCGCCGATTGCTTTAACTGAACGGGTGCGAGGACCTGTACTCTAAGCAATTGGTCACCTTCGGCTAGCTGCCCTACTTGCATCAACAGCTATGGCTTGGTAAGTCACTAGTGACATGGTGGACTACAGGAAGAGTGCAGAACTGCTTAGCACACGACTCGACACCACGTACAGCCTGAAACACCCTGCTGCATGGTATATTTGATGTGTTCAGTGCACGTTATAAGGCTGCAGGTGCTGCTGCGCTTCACTAGAGTACACAGGTGCATGCAAGTGGGACGAGCAAGGCTTGGAGAGGTCCATCAATTGCCTCTTGTGCCTGGTCCTCCCTTATATCTCATGACCATGCCACTTATTGGAACGGAATTGGTCACCGCACCTCTCCATTAGCCACAACCCCAACCTATCCTCATTCCGGAAACAGCTCAAAACATTCCGTTTCAACTGCCCACAGTAATGCTTTGCCAGTCCCCCCTGATCCATCTCTCCCCTCTGTTGGTTCCTAGCGCTTGGACGCCCCCGGGCATCAATCGCGCTCTATAAATCCACATACAAATACAAATACAAAATACAATTGCTGCAGCAACAGTTATAATCAGACAGTGGCATTGGGTGGTGGGACGCTTGGAGAACGAGCACCTGCCTTACTACAACTGGGACAGTACCTAGCTACATATCTATCACCATGGGCTGCCTAAGATCTGGGACTAGCAGCGCGCCACCTAATGCACATACTTCGCGAATACAACCAGAAATGCAGAAAAACATGGAACCAGCGGAATCCATGGACAGTAAACTGGATGCAGTACTCATGGCAGTGGGGACTTCTCTGGATCAGACTAGATCCTCCTTGGAAAGTAAAATCGACAGTGTGGTGACTGTTCTTACTTTACTACACACAGACCACAATAAATGAGCTGATAAAACTTGCTCCATGGAAAACAAACTGGAAGATATAGCCCCCAAAGCCCGTGTGGCAGAAACTTCACTGCTCGAGTGTCTGGCATGGAACGTAAAGCAAATGATGCAGAAGGGCAATCCAGACTAAATAATATTTGTGTGGTGGGACTGCCAGAGGGGACGGAAAGGAAAGACGATATCGCCTAGATTGAACGCTGGATTTGTGACCTTATCCCAACGGAAGCGCTTTCTCCATTCTTCACCATCGAGCAGGCCCAAAGGTCGCCAAGAGAGCCCCTCTACTCGGCTCAAATCCAACGCCTCTCTTGTTCTGCCTATTACACTACAAGGATAGAGACTCAATAATGCAGGAAGCGTGCAAGCTCTCAACTATTCAAGTAGACCATGCCCATGTAATGCTATTCCCAGATTAAACTATCATGGTGCAGAAACAAAAAAACTATTTCCTGGCCGTGAAACGTCGTCTACGCATTCTTAATCTAAAATATTCTATTCTGTTTCATGCACGACTATGGATGGTGCAAAAAACACAGTTGATGGACAGAATGCAGAACAATGTCTTACATTCACTCCAGTACAAAGATCTGGGCCTAAATCCATCGTTTTTTTGCACTCCACACCACCCTAGGTCAGACAATGGCTATATGCAAATCAGCCTTGACCCTGTGCCTCATGGGAACAGTCCAGCCCGAACTACCAAGCCATGTCTTTCCTAGACCGGAATCAAGCATCCAAGGACCGGTTTCTGGCTATCAGCCTTCTTCAGCCTGGATAGCTTGACTCCAGTGATGTGGAGTGCCTGGGACTCACGTCTGAGCATACCCAGCCCACTCGGGGTGAAAATTGCAAAAAACACAGTTGATGGACAGAATGCAGAACAATGTCTTACATTCACCCCAGTACAAAGATCTGGGCCTAAATCCATCGTTTTTTTGCACTCCACACCACCAGGGGTCAGACAATGGCTATATGCAAATGAGCCTTGACCCTGTGACTCATGGGAACAGTCCAGCCCGAACTACCAAGCCATGTCTTTCCTAGACCGGAATCAAGCATCCAAGGACCGGTTTCTGGCTATCAGCCTTCTTCAGCCTGGATAGCTTGACTCCAGTGATGTGGAGTGCCTGGGACTCACGTCTGAGCATACCCAGCCCACTCGGGGTGAAAATTGCAAAAAACACAGTTGATGGACAGAATGCAGAACAATGTCTTACATTCACCCCAGTACAAAGATCTGGGCCTAAATCCATCGTTTTTTTGCACTCCACACCACCAGGGGTCAGACAATGGCTATATGCAAATGAGCATTGACCCTGTGACTCATGGGAACAGTCCAGCCCGAACTACCAAGCCATGTCTTTCCTAGACCGGAATCAAGCATCCAAGGACCGGTTTCTGGCTATCAGCCTTCTTCAGCCTGGATAGCTTGACTCCAGTGATGTGGAGTGCCTGGGACTCACGTTTGAGCATACCCAGCCCACTCGGGTGAAAATTGCAAAAAACACAGTTGATGGACAGAATGCAGAACAATGTCTTACATTCACCCCAGTACAAAGATCTGGGCCTAAATCCATCGTTTTTTTGCACTCCACACCACCCTAGGTCAGACAATGGCTATATGCAAATGAGCCTTGACCCTGTGACTCATGGGAACTGTCCAGCCCGAACTACCAAGCCATGTCTTTCCTAGACCGGAATCAAGCATCCAAGGACCGGTTTCTGGCTATCAGCCTTCTTCAGCCTGGATAGCTTGACTCCAGTGATGTGGAGTGCCTGGGACTCACGTTTGAGCATACCCAGCCCACTCGGGTGAAAATTGCAAAAAACACAGTTTATGGACAGAATGCAGAACAATGTCTTACATTCACCCCAGTACAAAGATCTGGGCCTAAATCCATCGTTTTTTTGCACTCCACACCACCCTAGGTCAGACAATGGCTATATGCAAATCAGCCTTGACCCTGTGCCTCATGGGAACAGTCCAGCCCGAACTACCAAGCCATGTCTTTCCTAGACCGGAATCAAGCATTCAAGGACCGGTTTCTGGCTATCAGCCTTCTTCAGCCTGGATAGCTTGACTCCAGTGATGTGGAGTGCCTGGGACTCACGTCTGAGCATACCCAGCCCACTCGGGGTGAAAATTGCAAAAAACACAGTTGATGGACAGAATGCAGAACAATGTCTTACATTCACCCCAGTACAAAGATCTGGGCCTAAATCCATCGTTTTTTTGCACTCCACACCACCCTAGGTCAGACAATGGCTATATCCAAATCAGCCTTGACCCTGTGCCTCATGGGAACAGTCCAGCCCGAACTAGCAAGCCATGTCTTTCCTAGACCGGAATCAAGCATCCAAGGACCGGTTTCTGGCTATCAGCCTTCTTCAGCCTGGATAGCTTGACTCCAGTGATGTGGAGTGCCTGGGACTCACGTCTGAGCATACCCAGCCCACTCGGGGTGAAAATTGCAAAAAACACAGTTGATGGACAGAATGCAGAACAATGTCTTACATTCACCCCAGTACAAAGATCTGGGCCTAAATCCATCGTTTTTTTGCACTCCACACCACCCTAGGTCAGACAATGGCTATATGCAAATCAGCCTTGACCCTGTGCCTCATGGGAACAGTCCAGCCCGAACTACCAAGCCATGTCTTTCCTAGACCGGAATCAAGCATCCAAGGACCGGTTTCTGGCTATCAGCCTTCTTCAGCCTAGATAGCTTGACTCCAGTGATGTGGAGTGCCTGGGACTCACGTCTGAGCATACCCAGCCCACTCGGGGTGAAAATTGCAAAAAACACAGTTGATGGACAGAATGCAGAACACTGTCTTACATTCACCCCAGTACAAAGATCTGGGCATAAATCCATTGTTTTTTTGCACTCCACACCACCCTAGGTCAGACAATGGCTATATGCAAATCAGCCTTGACCCTGTGCCTCATGGGAACAGTCCAGCCCAAACTACCAAGCCATGTCTTTCCTAGACCGGAATCAAGCATCCAAGGACCGGTTTCTGGCTATCAGCCTTCTTCAGCCTGGATAGCTTGACTCCAGTGATGTGGAGTGCCTGGGACTCACGTCTGAGCATACCCAGCCCACTCGGGGTGAAAATTGCAAAAAACACAGTTGATGGACAGAATGCAGAACAATGTCTTACATTCACCCCAGTACAAAGATCTGGGCCTAAATCCATTGTTTTTTTGCACTCCACACCACCCTAGGTCAGACAATGGCTATATGCAAATCAGCCTTGACCCTGTGCCTCATGGGAACAGTCCAGCCCAAACTACCAAGCCATGTCTTTCCTAGACCGGAATCAAGCATCCAAGGACCGGTTTCTGGCTATCAGCCTTCTTCAGCCTGGATAGCTTGACTCCAGTGATGTGGAGTGCCTGGGACTCACGTCTGAGCATACCCAGTCCACTCGGGGTGAAGATTGCAAAAAACACAGTTGATGGACAGAATGCATAACAATGTCTTACATTCACCCCAGTACAAAGATCTGGGCCTAAATCCATCGTTTCTTTGCACTCCACACCACCCTAGGTCAGACAATGGCTATATGCAAATCAGCCTTGACCCTGTGCCTCATGGCAACAGTCCAGCCCGAACTACCAACCCATGTCTTTCCTAGACCGGAATCAAGCATCCAAGGACCGGTTTCTGGCTATCAGCCTTCTTCAGTCTGGATAGCTTGACTCCAGTGATGTGGAGTGGCTGGGACTCACGTCTGAGCATACCCAGCCCACTCGGGGTGAAAATTGCAAAAAACACAGTTGATGGACAGAATGCAGAACAATGTCTTACATTCACCCAGTACAAAGATCTGGGCCTAAATCAATCGTTGTTTTGCACTCCACCCCACCCTAGGTCAGACAATGGCTATATGCAAATCAGCCTTGACCCTGTGCCTCATGGGAACAGTCCAGCCCGAACTACCAAGCCATGTCTTTCCTAGACTGGAATCAAGCATCCAAGGACCGGTTTCTGGCTATCAGACTTCTTCAGCCTGGATAGCTTGACTCCAGTGATGTGGAGTGCCTGGGACTCACGTCTGAGCATACCCAGCCCACTCGGGGTGAAAATTGCAAAAAACACAGTTGATGGACAGAATGCAGAACAATGTCTTACATTCACCCCAGTACAAAGATCTGGGCCTAATTCCATCGTTTTTTTGCACTCCACACCACCCTAGGTCAGACAATGGCTCTATGCAAATCAGCCTTGACCCGGTGCCTCATGGGAACAGTCCAGCCCGAACTACCAAGCCATGTCTTTCCTAGACCGGAATCAAGCATCCAAGGACCGATTTCTGGCTATCAGCCTTCTTCAGCCTTCTTCAGCGCCGTATCCTCTTCCTGCTTCAACATTCTTCGCATGCTCAGAAAAACATTTCGCTGGATCCCCTCCGAAACAAGGAAAACAGTCACCCACGCTCTGGTCACGAGCCGGCTGGACTACGGAAACACCCTCTACGCAGGCACCACCGCTAAACTCCAGAAGAAACTCCAACGAATCCAAAACGCCTCAGCCAGGCTCATATTAGACATCCCACGCAACGAACACATCTCTGGTCACCTTAAAGACCTCCACTGGCTACCCGTCAATAAGAGGATCACTTTCCGTCTGCTTACCCACGCACACAAATCACTCTACGACATCGGACCAGATTGCCTCAACTCTCGACTGTCCTTCTACACCCCCTCCCGCCAACTACGTTCTTCCAGCCAAGCCCTCGCCACGATACCTCGCATTAACAAGACCACCATGGGAGGCAGATCCTTTTCATACCTGGCTGCTAAGACATGGAACTCACTCCCCGCTTACCTTCGCCTCACCCAGAACCACCTAGCGTTCAGAAAGCAGCTTAAAACGTGGATATTTGACAAATAATCCTCCTCCCCTCCTAAGCGCCTTGAAACCCGCTGGGTATGTAGTGCGCTATACAAATTTTATGACTTGACTTGACTTGACTTCAGCCTGGATAGCTTGACTCGAGTGATGTGGAGTGCCTGGGACTCACGTCTGAGCATACCCAGCCCACTCGGGGTGAAAATTGCAAAAAACACAGTTGATGGCAATTTTCAACCCGAGTGTGCTGGGGATGCTCAGAAGTGAGTCCCAGGCTCTCCACACCACTGGAATCCAGCTATCCAGGCTGATGAAGGCTGATAGCCAGAAACCGGTCCTTGGATGCTTGATTCCGGTCTGGGAAAGACATGGCTTGGTAGTTCGGACTGGACTGTTCCCATGAGGCACAGGGTATATAGCCAGTGTCTAACCCAGGGTGGTGTGGAGTGCAAAAAACGATGGAATTAGGCCCAGATCCTTGTACTGGGGGGAATGTATGACATTGTTCTGCATTCTGTCCATCAACTGTGTTTTTTGCAATTTTCACCCCGAGTGTGCTGGGGATGCTCAGAGGTGAGTCCCAGGCTCTCCACACCACTGGAGTCAAGCTATCCAGGCTGATGAAGGCTGATAGCCAGAAACCGGTCCTTGGATGCTTGATTCCGGTCTGGGAAAGACATGGCTTGGTAGTTCGGACTGGACTGTTCCCATGAGGCACAGGGTCAGAGCTGATTTGCATATAGCCAGTGTCTAACCCAGGGTGGTGTGGAGTGCAAAAAAACGATGGATTTATGCCCAGATCCTTGTACTGGGGTGAATGTATGACATTGTTCTGCATTCTGTCCATCAACTGTGTTTTTTGCAATTTTCACCCCGAGTGTGCTGGGGATGCTCAGACGTGAGTCCCAGGCTCTCCACACCACTGGAGTCAAGCTATCCAGGCTGATGAAGGCTGATAGCCAGAAACCTGTCCTTGGATGCTTGATTCCGGTCTGGGAAAGACATGGCTTGGTAGTTCGGACTGGACTGTTCCCATGAGGCACAGGGTCAGAGCTGATTTGCATATAGCCAGTGTCTAACCCAGGGTGGTGTGGAGTGCAAAAAAACGATGGATTTATGCCCAGATCCTTGTACTGGGGTGAATGTATGACATTGTTCTGCATTCTGTCCATCAACTGTGTTTTTTGCAATTTTCGACTATGGATGGTGGCACGGGGGAAGACACATTTTTTCAATACTCCTGAAATGACCTGGGAATGACAAGGCTACATCTCCAAGGTCCCAAAATAGAATCCAAGACCCAGCTTCGCACGCCCACCGTCGAGATGGACAGCACAGAAACCATGTTTCGAGAGCAGAACACGCACCTGATATAGAACAGATGGTAATGGACCAAAGGGAAGTTACTTACCTTCGGTAACGCCTTATCTGATAGAGACATGATCTAGCTGCGTATTCCTTAACTTTGAACTTCCAGGTGTCAGGCTGGATCCGGACGATATTCCTTAGCTATCCCCCTGCACGTTGGATCGGTGGCGTCGGTCGACTTCGCGTGACATCATCGGCGTCATGTTCGTCGTTTTTGTGACATCCGCATCGTCAATATAACCGCCACTCTGACACGCTGACATCAGCACTTTTCACAACTTTCCACGCCAGAAGTGCAGAGCCATGAAATGACTGACCATGGTGTGTTAAAAAAGTAGCTAGGGTCCTGAAGGGGACTAGCCCTGACACTAAACATAATTCTGCAGTGTGGGAAGGATGGGTGAATCGGTAAGGAATATGCAGCTAGATCATGTCTCTACCCGATAAGGCGTTACCGAAGGTAAGTAACTTGTCCATTTTATAGAGACATCCAGCCACAGATTCCTTACCTTTGAACAGATACCCAAGCAATACCTTCCACAAAGGAGGGAATGCGGAAAAGCTTTAAACCAGGAAATCCTGCAAGACAGAGTGGCCAAACAGGTCCTTCCTGCGAACCTAAGGGCAATAGTGTCTGGTGAACGTGAGCAGAGATGTCCACATTGGTGCTTGGCAGATATCAGCTATAGGAACCCTAAGCTGGAGGGCTGTGGTGCTTGCCTTTGCCCTGGTGGAAAAGGCCCTAAGGCCTTACGGAGGCTGTTTCTTTGCTAAGGCGTAACATATTTCAATACAGAGGATAACCCAGTGTGATATGGTCCTCTTTTGGACAGCACGTCCCTTCTTTGCTCCCACATACCCTATAAAGAGCTGGTCTTCCACCCAGAACTCTTTAATGTGATCAAGGTAGAACACTAATGTTCTTTTTATGTCCAGAGGGTGGAGACGCTCCTCTTCTTTGGAAGGGTGTGGAGGTGCATAGAAAGTGGGCAGAGAAAAAGACAGTCTCAGATGGAAGGGAGTTACAACTTGGGGCAAAAAAAAAACAAGCCCTAGTTCTTAGCACCACTTTGTCCAGAAAGGCTATCAGGTAAGGTGGCCTTGATGACAGTACCTGCAGTTCATTCAACCTAGTGGCAGAGGTAATTGCCATCAAAAAGGCTGTTTTGAGAGAGGGCGTGGCCAAGTGGTCCAACATAGCGGACGCGCCTTCGGCACGCCGCCGTAGCCCTGCATTAATCCATCTAAAATCCTGCAATATCAGCACACTTGTATACCCTGAAGACCCCACAAGTATTCCCAGGACTACCCACCGCCAGTGGGAGCACCAAGAACCCTGCTGACTACAGCATGAGAGCAGTCTTACTGCCGCTGGGATGAGGCGGTATGGAGGCCCTTGTCAGCCGAGGTCGAGACGAGTGCCGTGGTGCCAGGAGGGGCCTACAAATCCCCCTTAGGACAGTCGGGGAGCAGCGTTAACCCAGTGAGGCGCCCAGGGCACCGGGAAGTGCTCCAGTGGGGGACGGCTGGCGAGGGGGGACGGCAACATACAGTCCTGGCCGCAGACCTACATCCGGAAATGGCTGTTCAGAGATGGGTTAAACCAATGGCGGGATGCCCCCGGAGAACAGAGGTGGCGGAGAATTTGAAGCTGGCGACCTAGATCCTTGACATTGGCGGTCAGGTCGGGCCATGGCAGCGTTACGGTAATCCAGCTGCTCTAGTGCAGCAGAGCAGCTCCAGATTGAGACTCGCTGGGAAAGAGAGGCCTGCCCGGACTAGGGAGCCCCAGGAGGGGTGATCTGGAGGCCCAGCAGCCGTAGACAACCAGAATCCAGACTAACACGGTGATACCCGGTGAGACCCCCTACTCCCTCAGGAGTCTGTTAGGGGAGCCGAGTGGAGCCAGCCAGTAGAGCGCCGGGGCTTCTGGGGGTGCTCCAAAGTGGACCGGCTAGTTGGTGAGGCCGGCACCTTAGCCCAGGCAATAGGCATACATTTTGGAGATGGCCATGTGGAGGTGCGGCACCCTGGGCCCAGAGTTACAATTAAATCGAGACACTAGCCGAGATATCGGCGGAAACACAGATCCTGGACTTCGGTGGCCAGGCCAGGCCAGGGTGTTGCGATCGTGTGGGTGTCCTGACGTGGCGGAGCTGTTGCAGACTGAGGCTCGCCGGAATCGAGGCCTACTTGGAGTGGAGGTGGCCTGGGGCTACACTGGAGCCCAAGTAGACCCAGAGTGGAGGCCGAGGATGCTGGTACTCCCTCCAGTACGGAAGAAGACACCACATCAGATCTTGCCCGGCCTCACAGTGGCACCGTCTCCACGGGGTGGCCCAGGTACAATCTTGACCGCCAGATTTGAGGTGAGAAATCCGGGGCCATAGGACTGTCTGAGCCAGTCTGTATGAGACTGGAAAGGGAATTGGGACGCCCGGTGGAGGGGGAAGGGTGCGCCCACTTGCAGAGGCGGTGGGGCTAGGTACCGGTGCGACCTGCTGGAGGGGTGCTCCCACCCCGGCTGCTGTCTGCCACCCGTCCACGGGCTGGTCCTTGAAAGGGCCAGCTTCTCCATAGAAGGCTCAATCTACATCGTCAGCCGGGGGGTGCCGTTGTGGGGGGGGCCACCCGCCACTGCCATGCGATGAAAGGGATAAAATACCCGGCGCTGGAGCCCAACAATGCACAAATTAATAGACAGATATACAGGAGCAGGGGCCCAGGTGACAGATCAAGGAGGTCAGACGAACACCATGCTAGATAACGCTGTCTTAACTTGGCCATCACTCAATCTAGAGACATGCTTCATGCTAAAATCAGGGTTGTGGGCTCCAAAGTAATGCTCATTCGCCAGGACCTTCGCAATGCAGTAGAAAGAATCACTGAGGCTGAAACGCCGATCCCAACAGTGGAAGACAAGGTTGTTTCTTTACAAAAAAAGGTTTCCACCCTGGAATATCTTACAAAAGGCCTGGCAACACGAGTGGGAGATGCGGAGGGGCGGGCTCGTAGAAACAACCTCCACTTCATAAGGTTTCTCAAAGCCTGCCAAGGGAACAACATGGAAAAATTCCTCACTGAATGGCTTATGGACTAGCTTCCACCTACTGTCACAATGCTTCATAATTGAACGTGCTCCCAGGCCTTACTACAAAACCCCCCACCTGGAGCTAGGCCGAGGCCTATCATCGCCAGAATCCTAAATTACAATTATAGAGACAGAATCCTGCAACAAGCCTGACTGACGAATTCACTCTTCTATGCCTCACATCGCATATTGATATTTTCGGACTACACAAGACTGTCCCAGCAACGCTAACAATCCTTCATAGAAGCAAAAGCCTGCCTACATGCCCTTAAGCTCCAATAAGCCCTGCTGTTCCCAGGCCGCCTAAGAGTGTCAATTCAGTCACAGTCATTTTTTTTTAAAACTCCAGAGGAGGTGTTCACATGGACAGAAAAAACATGCATCCCACCAAGGATGGACTCTGAATCGTCACCTGTAGATGCAGGGTACTAATCATCCAAACTCAAAGACAAACTGAGTCATAGTTCACAGTCCCAACGCAGATCCAAGACATACAGTAAATCCCGTGTTTGGTCAGTGGGAGCAAACAGCTTCATAACAGATCTCAAGGGGCCACAGAAAGAAACAGATACTTTGCTGAAAGTGGCAAAGAACCCACGGGCTACTCCCTGCCTGAAACATCTCTTAGGTAAAGTTACATTCTCATGTCTAAGGGAAGTTTATTGGGGATCCATTGGCAGGGGTGTGCCCCCGCCCCTGTTGGGGATGAGGCTACCTCCTAGCTGCGACGGATACTTCAACTGTTAGGTGGTGTGGGGGGGGGGGATTAATGGGCAGTTTCTTATTGTTCTTAGTGCCATTCTTTTCTACTATCTACACATTACCCCCTTTGACGACAGCATACATGAGTCACACCACACATGCTTGACCAATCTGATTACATGTCTCCGGTCATGACAGAGACCTCAGGGAGGGGGCTCCGCATAATCAGCTGGAAATTGAGGGGCATTCTGAACAAGATAAAACCGGGCACCATACTCTGTCAGGCTGAGCGATATAAAGTCGATGTACTACTGTTACAGGAAACTCATCTTTTAGGCACTAAGGCGCCTTGTCTCTCCCATTTCGGTTATGCTCAGTTTTATCACTCCAGGTTCAATAAGGGCTCTAGGGGGTCGGCGATTCTAATCCATCGTAGAGTTTTGTTTGCCCACACCAAGTCATGGACATACTCCCCAGGGGAGATACACAATAGTGTCAGGCACATAATATGGAGAGCCAATCATTCTTGGTAGTGCGAATGCCCCCCCACCCTTTGCCTGGACTTTTGTGGAGCACCTGATGACAGTCTGGGCAGAGATTCCCTGTGGGCAGACAGTGGTTAGGGGGGACTGGAATGATGTATTATGCCAAATCCAGGACAGGTGGCGTATGGCTGGGATATTAACAACATCGCAGGAATCATGATTACAGTCCTTTGTGGATGGGATGGGTGGGCACCTGGATGCGATCCCATCCCACTGCCCAAGAATTTACATGGTACTCGAGCGTTCATGATTCGTTCTTCCGCCTGCACTATATATTCATGCCCTCTAGCTACCTCTATAAAAATAACGACAGAGGAGATATTATCCAGGGGCTTCTTAGATCACTCCCCTGTGACACTGGGGCTGATGATGGGCCCGGAGGGCCCCTTATTCCGGTGGCAACTTTTGACATGGCACTTACATGACCACCAATATAGATAACATATGCATCAAGCTATCACAAATTACTTCACATATAACATCGGGACGGTGGACTCTACGGAGGTATTATGGAAAGCCACAAAACCAACCCTACAGGCAGCAGATATTTCCTTCTATACAGTGCAGCATAAAAAGAGTAGAGAGAAACTGACCCAGACCGAGGCCCAACTGCATGGCACACTGTCAATTGATCCTCATGCAACAACTATATGCCACTGAGCTGTACGAGGAGTCTAAATTGGCGTGGCTGGCCACCCGTAGCAGGATATATCAATGGGAGACAAAACGAGTACATTACTGCATCGTCTGTCAGCAGGCATTACAACCACATACCATCCCTGGTGTCTGTGGTCCAGATAGCGCAATATTTCTGACCCAGCGCAAATCACAGCGAGATTCACCGAATACTTTGCAGAATTTTATGCTCCTAGGGAGATCCTACCGAAAGCCACTACTCCTTGGTTTTTAGATGACTCACCCCCCGAAAGTGCTTTCTGACACAGCAGGGAAGGGGCTGGACAACCCACTAATAACCGATGAACTTGGGCCTGTATTGACAGACCTACGCTCGGGTAAAGCACTGGGGCCTAATGGTTTCCTAAGCGAGTTTTACAAAATATATCAATGCCACCTCGTGGCCTACTACCTTGCAGTGATTAATGCTGCTGTGGAAACGGGGCATCTCCCGCAGGACTGGAGACATGCCAAGGTAGCTGTCTTTCTAAAACTAGGTAGACATCCCGAACAGCAAACATCATACCGCCCAATATCTCTACTGAACATGGAGGCCAAATTAATTGCCAAAGCCCTTGCAAACCGCATTCTGCCATACATAACTGACGTAATACACCCCAATCAAGCAGGCTTCATGCCAGGCCATGCCATGAGACATAACAGCCTCCGCACTCGCAATGCCATCGCAGCACTGGACCATCTGGAGGGCCCAGCAGCTCTACTACTCCTAGGCATAGACAAAGCTTTGACTTGCTTAGCTGGCCTTACCTCGTTGCGCTCCTCAGTCGATTGAGCTTCAGCCCCCGTCTCCTCTCCTATATACAACTTTTATATATAGATCTTACAGCCTTGGTTTGAATGGCGAATTCTACCTCGCGGACCTTCTCTATTGGGTGAGGGACCTGCCAGGGTTGTCCCCTCTCCCCATATTTGTTTGAACTCGTGATGGAGCCGCTCGCAGCATTGGTCAGGATCAATGCTCAAGTCCGTGGTTTCGTATGGTCCACAGGTATCTCTGACCGCATTGCATTATATGCGGATGATGTATAGTTCTTCCTTACTGATCCTAACCGGACAGGACCGAGGCTACTTCGAATAAGGCAGATCTTCCATGAGACTTCTGGACTATTTATGAATGCCGTAAGTTGTTCCTCTGGCCCATACGGGGTGGGAGTGAACTGGGTGCTTGGTCCAGAGAAGTGATAGTAGCCACAGAAGAATTTAAATATCTGGGGGTAATCCTGTCATCCTCCCAGCCCGCTTTGTGAGACAAAAATCTGGCTCCATTGTGGGAGCACATAAAAACACAGGTACGATCCTGGAGTCACTTACCTTTGTCCTTATTCAGCGCATCAGCTATTTTTAAGATGGTTTCTCTCCCCCGACTATTGTACCAGCTGCAGAACCACCCATATCTAATGCCAACCACATGGTTCGGACAAATGAATGCAATCCTAGGCCAATTCCTTTGGGGAGGAGGTTCTGCCTGGGTGGCCCTGAGATCCTGCTTCCAATACACATAATGCGGGGGAATGGCCACCCTGGATATCCAGGCATACAATGCGGCTTTCCACCTCCTTGTTCTTAACGATTGGTGGTACGGGGATTGACGAGACCCGGCTTATGCTGTGGAGCGCTGGCTAATGGATGACACGACACTGCATACTTTCCTGCACTCAGGATCGGCACTTCGAGGCCTACCACCAGCGACTAGGGTGGTATTTGTGATAGGGAGGTAGTCTCTGGTGCCAGAAGGGGTGGTGGGGCCGACTCACCAGAGAGACTTTCCTGTGGCATAATGGCCTCCTACCCCAGTTATTGATACTGACCGGTTTTAGTGGTTGGGAGGACATCGGTATATACAAGCTGGGGGTGGTCCTGCAAGGTCAGACATTGAAATCATTCCAGGAGCTTCAGCAAGAATTTGATATACCCATACGCAGTTTTATAAATACCTTCAGTTTCGTCACGCCCTTTCCCCCTACAATGCACACCTCGAAGATAATATCATAATTTAACCCTATTGAGGCAAAGGTCTTTATGGACGATCTTGGGGACCATAAAATCACTAAAATATATAGAAACACTTGTAACCAATTTCCCTACCACATAAAACACACTCCGAGAGGCCTTGCAGGTGGACCTGGGTCCACTAGACGAGGATGACGGGTCCGAGGCCCTTGAATCCCTGCATGGCGTGGCTATAGTATCACACCTGCGGCTCACACAATTCAAGTACCTTCATCGGCTTCACTTCACCAGGCACAAGTTGTGGAGGGTTGGCCTGGTGGAATCTTCACTATGCCTGCACTGTGGCAATACTGAGGGAACCTGGTTACAAACAATTTGGCAGTGTACTGTACCCCTGAGGTTCTGGCGAGGGGTTATTAAGAATCTTTCGGAGGTGCTGCTGTGGGACATACCTATCGCCTCGAAACTGAAACTTTTGCATATCACAGAGGGTGTAGGGGCAATACCTATAAACGCCACCTGCTGTTCCTGGGTCTTAAATTGGCGAAGTGCGATATAGCTAGGGCGTGGAAGGCCACATCCCTATCCCTGGTGGAGGTAAAGAAAATGGGATTGGACTTCTATATGGGTTTAGAGCTTCCTGTTTTTAAAGTGAGGGGATGACCTCAGAAGCATCCCAAAATATGGAAATATGGTTGGATTATCGAGGTCTGTACCTACAGCCCATTACCCCTATCACAAGAGATACCAAAGTACTGGGACAGTAGTGTGGCAGAGAGTTTTATTCTTGCATGATTTTAGAATAATTTGTCTAGGGCGGCAGGGAGCTGCTGAGATTGCAATATAGACATGGCACTATTTCCTAATCATTTAAATGTAGGATTAGATATCATAAATGTTGACATCAGTAATGTAACTCTGTAATATACTGTTTCTATCAAAAACCCTGACTATACCAGCATATCTATGGCTCGTGACACAATAAAATCTGTTTTGAGAAGAAAAAAACCGTACAGGACAGTTATGCAGCGGCTCAAACGGTGGGCACACCTAGAAAGCAGGGACTAAATTAAGGTCCCATTGTGGCATAAGAAAAGGAGAAGGGGGAAACAAGTGGGTTAACACCTTCAAAAACCTCTGCACCAGAGGGGATTTATAAAGTGAAAGCTGACCTGGCAGATGAAGAAAAGCAGGGAGGGCTGAAGGTAGCCCTTCAAAGTGCCCTAAGCAGATCCCTGCTGCACCAAGGAAAGGATAAACAGGAGGATATCTGCTAGAGAAGCAAATAAGGGGTCAATAGACCGTTCTGTATAATATGTACAAAATTTGTTCCATCGGCAGGCATATACGATTTCGTGGAGGGACGCCTGGCTGCCAGAATAACTTTGCAGACTTCAGGAGGAACGTCAAAATCGGTCAACTGTCGCCGCTCAATCTCCACACAAGGAGGCGAAGAGTGGACAGGTTTGTGTTGAGGACTCTCTCCTGCTGCTGCGACAGAAGATCCTCCCGAAGGGGCAGCCTGCTCGGACGATCAATGCTCATAGCCAAAAGCTTGGGATACCAAACTCTCCATGCTCAATCCTTAGCTACAAGAATGACTAGTGCCCAGTCGGTCCTGATCTTCTTGAGCACTCTGGACATGAGTGGTAGAAGAAGAAAAGTGTAGAGGAAGCCTGAGCTCTACTCGCGAGGGAAAACATAGCTGAAAAAGAGTCGCCTTGGAAATGTGTAACACTACTGACATTGCGCGTTCTCTCCGGAGGCAAACATTTCTAACCAAGTTTGTCCCCAACACTGAAAGAGACCATGTACCACCTCCAGATGGAGACAACACTTGTGATCCGCAATGCATCTTTGGCTGAGTTAGTCTGCTCTGGCGTTCAGAGAACCAGCCGGATGCTGAACCACCAGTAAAATACTCTGTTGTTCCAGCCAAGTCCAAAGGTGCTGGGCCTCTTGACAGAGAGTCCAAAACCCCACTACATCCTGTTTATTGCAGTACCACATGGCAGTAGTGTTGTCCGTGAACACCTGAACCAGCTTTCCCTTGATGGATGGTAAAAAGGCTTTCAGAGCCAATCGGATTGCACGAAGCTCAAATAGGTTGATATGGAGCTTGGCTTCTGTCAGAGACCAGAGTCCTCTGATCTCCACCTCCCCAGATGTCTGCCCCGTCCCAGAAGAAACACATCAGTCACTATTGTGAAATCTGAGTGGGGAAGGGAGAGGGGTCTGCCTCTGATCCTGTCGTGGTTTGTCAGCCACAACTACAGGCCTTTCACAGTGCCCTCTGATATCTGAACCAGGCCAGTGAGATTTCCACAATGCTGTGCCCATTGGAACTTCAGGTCCCAAAGCAGAGCCTGCATGCACCACTTTGTATGGTCTAGCACCAGGATGCAGGAGACCATGAGGCCCAACAGCCTCAGAGTCATTCACACCAAAATCCAGGATAGAGGCTGAAACATCGGTATCATAACCTGAATATCCTGGACCCTCCGTTTGGGAGGATACGCCTGAAACTGCGCTGTGTCCAGAACCACCCCAATAAAAAGGAGCATCTGAGAGGGAGTCAGGTGTGACTTTGGCACACTGATAGTGAACCCCAGCGAATGCAGGAGGTTTGCCGTCGTCTGGAGGTGGGAGACGACTGCTTGGGACGAGCCGCCTTCACCAACTAGTCATCGAGATAGAAGAAGACTTGAACTCCTGATCCCTGCAGAAGGGCTGCGACCACCGCCATCACCTTTGTGAACACCGAGAGGCACTGCTGAGGCAGAAGGGGAGCACGGCAAACTGAAAGTGCTCGTGGGCCACCATAAGCCTCAGGTAGCGACGATGGGTTGGCAGGACTGGATATGAAAATAGGCATCCTGCAAGACCAGCACTACCATCAAGTCTCCCAGGTCTAGGGCAGACAGGATCTGAGCTAAGGTGAGCATCTAGAACTTCTCCTTTTTGTGGGAATAATGGAGGGCTCTGAGGTCCAGGATAGGATGAAGGTCTCCATCCTTCTCTGGAACCAGAAAATAGAGGGAATAACAACTACAGCCTATTTCTGGCCCGGGAACACTCTCTATAGCTCCCTTGGCCAAGAGAGTTTTGACTTCCTTACGTAGTAAGGCAAGGTAACCCTCGTCAGCCTATTGTACACTGGAGGTATAGATGGAGGGGTAGTCTAGAAGGGCAGGGAGTAGCCCTTTGGACAATTTGCAACACCCACCTGTCTGAGCTGATGGCTTGCAAGTGGTGATGATGGTGTATTCTGCCACCAACTGGTCTCAAATGATCCTGGGGGATTGGACTAGGAGGGTTTTGCGGTGGAGGAGGGGATTGTGGCTTGGCTCGACTTCCTGCCTCCAGACTCTTGGGTCAGAGTGAACCATGGCCCGCAGAGGTTGCTGAACTTGCGGGGGCCCTCTGGCCAGAATAGGGTTAGATTGGTTGGTAGCCCCTTTCGTAGCCAGGAAAGGCGAAAGGAGCGAAAAGCAGACACAGGCCCGGATGTAGTGATGAGGCCCAAGGACTTGGCCATGGCCCTCAAGTCCTTGAAATGCTCAAGTGCAGCATCTGCTTTTTCTCCAAAGAGATGAGAGCCATCAAAGGGCATGTCCATAAGATTAGTTCAGACATCCCCGAAAAAACAGATGTTCTCAGCCAGGCGTGGAGATGTACTGCCACCGTTGTGGAAATCGCTCTGCCCAGCGAGCCTATTGTGTTTAAGCCACATCGGATGGCAAACATTGCTGTATCTCTCTCATCTGAAATGGCTTGGGAAAGTAGAATCAGGTCCTCCTCGGAGACCCTGGGCAGCACCTGTGCAACCGTGTCCCATATCCAATCGGAATAACGTTCCAAAAGGCATGAGGTGTTCACCGACCGCAACGCTAGACTGGCGGAAGAGAACATTTTCTTCTCCAAGCTTTCCAGTTTTTTGGATTCCCTGTCCGGGGGTCCGGAAAGGAACACGCCACGTAAAGTGGAAGCTTGAACCACCAAGCTTTGTGGAGTGGGCGGTGAGGAAAACTGGGTGGCGAGCAATCGTTCTATTCACAGGAGCCCCTGTGCTGGGCTGGGACCAGGTGCCCAGAAAAACGCCTGTCAAGGCCTCATTGAAAGGTAGCAAGGGTTCTGAGCTTGAGACACCAGACTACAGGATCTCAGTCAAGACGTTAGTCTTGACTACCACCGTAGGGATCTGCAGATCCAAGACCAACGAGCCCTACGCACCAACATAGCGAATGATGGCCCCTCCTCCAGAGCCAGATTAGGGTGAGACAGCATGCTAAAATCTTGGGAAATATCCAAGCCACTGGCATCACCCAGTTCCTCATGCCCGTCTATGTCTTGAGGTTGCGGGATTTTCGAGGGATCTTGCTCGTCCCCCCAATCCTCCTCATCCATTCCTAACCCTTCAGAATAGGGCAGGTTGAACGTCACTGAGCCGTTCAGCTACATCGACGCCAATCTCGTGCCCGACTGGCTCAGTGTCATTGTGTTGGAAATGGCCCTTTTTGCAGGGTCTCCCGTAAACCTTTTGCCCTCCTCCTGGATTTTTCCTGACCTATTTTTGTTGGCTTTATGACTCTAAGGCACTTTACCACTGCTGATCAGTGCTAAAGTGTATATGCTCTCCCTGTGTAAATATGACTGTGAATTGGTGTATCCCTGATTGGCTTATTTGGTTTACCTGTTAGTCCTTAGTAGTGTGGCCTGTGTGTGCCCAGGGCTGGTAACCCAAATGCTGCTGGTGGGACCGCAGCGCTGGTTTGCGCCACCCACAGAAGCAGCTTGTAAAGTGTTCCTCAGACCTGCCACTGCAGTGTCTGTGTGCAGTCCAGAACTGCCATCTTGACTGAGAAGTGCCCACACTACCCAGCCTCTGAACCTTCCCTTGGCATCATATCAGTCACCCCTTTGGCAGGGTGCATTGTGTGTGTAAGGTAGGACAGGGCTTGATATGTGTAGCATGTCCTGGTAGTGAATTACACCCCATTTCGTTTTTCATTGCTGCAATGCTACCTGTTCTCCATAGGCTAGGATGGGCAGACTGGCTATTACATCTTATAGTCCTATCTGACTCAGGGAACATGGTAGAAATTCGAGTGTAGAAGGCTTGAACTCAGAATGATAAAATACAACTTTTAGCGAAGTTGGTTTTAATATTCTGTGTTTGAAAATACCACTTTTAGAAAGTAGGTATTTTCTTGCCTACGCCTTTCAGTGTGCTCTGCTGTAATGTGTATTGACTGTCTGGGTTTAGAGGGGCAAGGCAGGCAGGGTCAGACCTGGGTTGATTAGAGAGATCTGCATTTGGAGTAGGGGAGGGGTGACCCTTTGATCTGAGCAGGGCTGTGCCTGGTAAAGTGAATGCTGGCTCCACCTCCTCCTGTGCGTCTGATGGCAGACCCCCTCTTTCTGAAAGGAAGGATGTAGCCTGATAAACAAAGTGCTCCAGGCCTGAGCAGAACTGGTTCTGGCTGGGTTCAGGGACCAGTGACTCTTTAGAACAAAGACTTTTGGGGTATAAATATCTGTGCCCAAACCCCTACAATTGGTATGGCTCCTGGATGTCAAGAGGAACCTCTGTCCGTGTTACTGAAGGAATCTGCAGGAAAGGACTGTCCTTGTGCTTGTGTGCTATTTCTTGGACTTGCCTGCAGTAATTCCCCTTGGACTTGGAAGAAGAGGGAAAAGGACTTTTGAGAGACTTTTATTTTGCTAAGCATTCACCCAAAGGCTAGTAGAGAGCTAGCCTCCTGCTGGAGTCACAGGCACATCTGATTCCTCCACCAGCCTCCTGATTCCTCCCTGCGAGGATTTCTATCTGCATGTGAGGCCCCTGTGAGTTCCAGGGCCTCTAGTTCGACTACAGAGAAGATAGTGCTGAAATTGTCGCTAAAGCCCATTTGTGAGCCTCTGCAGCTGAAGAGAGTAAGAAAAATCATCGCGCTGCTGCCGACGAGCGCTCGCAAACCCAAGATCCTCTCATCGCAGGCTTGCGGGCCCCAAAGTGCTCGCTAACCCCGAGAACATCGTATCACACGTTTACGGGCTTGTCGAAGGCTCGCTAACCCCGGCTCATCGCATCACGATATCGCAGAGCGGGCGTCGTGCATCCGCCATTTTCCTCGCATCGCACCCGGATCGTCGCCCCCTCACGGGGGGCCATTTTCTTTCATCGCAACAAGATCGCACACGCAACAGGATCAGCGCATCATCCTCCCTCGCGGCAAGGATTCAACACATCGCTGGCCTAGCATGAATAAGACTGTCACTTTGTCCCGCACACACCCGCAGACCGGCTCATCATCCTCCCTTGCGGCAAGGATTCAACGCATCGCCGGCCTAGCGTGGGGAAAATCATCGCTACAGCTTGTTTGCGACATTTTGCTTGTTTTGCTACGAAATCCAGGTACTTTGTAAGTAAAAGGGTTGCAGAGACCCCTGCTTTGAACTGAACCCCTATTTGAACACTTTGAACTCTTTTTCCAGCATTTCAAGAGTACCCCCCCTTTTCAGTATTGTGGCTTTTTACCGTTATTGGTCTTGTGTTAAGTCTATATATAAAGATACTTATTTTTTATAACTACTTGGTGGTGTTCCTTTGTAGTGTTCCTCACTGTGTTACTGTATATGTTCATAAATGCTTTACACACTGCCTCTGAGATACGCCTAGCTGCTCGTGCTACATTACCACAGGGTTGAGCAGGGGTTATCAAAGGGTGTAGCCCCCTCACTCTGACTTAGGAAGAAGGGTCCCTACTTGGACTGTGGCCAGCCACTGCCAACTAGAGACCCCCATTTCTAACACATTGGTATTGGGAAGTGCTGTTGGTGGGTGCCGACTACGTTGAGGACCTCAGCGGCAGATGCAGTGGTGGAGAAGGTCGCTGTGGACGTGCCACAGGCGCCAGTCCTGACTTGGGAACGGGTCCAGTAGGAGGCCGTGGCACTGGGACTGAAGGAGTGGAACCTATGGGAACTTCTCAGTCATCTGAGCCTGGGGGGCCCGGGGAAGCAGGGTTAGGCCACCCAAATATGGAACATATGGTTCATAAAAGTTTTAGGTTGGGCGGAGTCACTGCCGGTCTCAGGAAAGGGAGGAAAACAAAGATCCGACCCAGGCACCAACTCCGTGGAGCTGGGCCTTGAACGCCAAGGTTCCTCCATCTCGTCTTGCAATGTATTGGGCAAAGTCAAAGTGCACTTCGACTTGTGCTTTTTGTGATGACTCTTACCTGACTTCGATGATGAGGACTTCATCCATCGGATCGGTGCTCGGACCTTCTTCTCGACCGAGATTGGGATCTGGAGCGAGATCCGCAAGGTGACATTCATGGTGCCAGACCCAGTGCTGCAGTCACCTTTAAGGAACACTCCCTTAAAGCCTTCGGCACCATGGCCTGGCGATCAGAGCACGACTTTGTGTCGTGGTCGCACTCTAGGCATCAGACACACACCAAGTGGGGGTCTGTGACAGACATGACGTGGTGACAGGCGCCGCACGGATTGAACCCCAAGGTCTTCTTGCTAGAAATCCCTAGCACACCAAAAGGAGTCAACAAAAAGTCGGAAAAAGTCTGTTAAAAAATTACCCCTCTTCAACGGATCTGCGCTGCCTGGAGCAGAAAGAAAAGAACTAAAAGTTGCAAAAACAGTGGTCCCTGACAGGGAAATGCATAAAAGAGAGAATAAATATAGACTCAATTAGTACTATATTAATGCTGTCCAGCAGGACAGTAACAAATTTAATGATTTTAAGTTTTATGAGCAGAAAAAATAAAGTGGGACACAATCCTGCGCCCAGCGCAATACATTGAACAGAAAAACAAAAACAAACGGTCAGGCAGGGCAGAAGGCTTCTTGTATGTTGCATAGAAAATAAGACAAGCAGAGTTAAACGACTACACCGTTACACTTAAATAACAAATTAAGTTGTGTATGCGATGTATAATAAGTCGACCAAGTTTCAAGCTCGGACTGCGCTAAGTGCAAGGCATGCTGCCAGTTTTGGAGCAGAAACCTATGGCAGGGATTCCAGACTACACTACGGCCACAAAACTCTTTTGGAGCTCCAAAGGAGTGATATGCAGTGCCCTGGCCCACGCTTTTACCCTAATTTAATCCAGGATGGAGTGCTGTGCTCAAATCGTGGCTTCAAGGCCCAGCTCACCTTACCATCTCTACCAACTCATACCACTGCTAAAGCTAATCAAAACAAGGTATCCTGTGATCTTGTTAACGCTAGATCTCTGATTAAAAAAGCTGTTGTTTTCAGGGAATTCCTGGAGTTAAAGAAGATTGAAATACCTTTGTCATAGAAACATGAGCAGATGCTTCATCAGACCCAGATCTTTTGCTGGCCTTACCATCTGGTTATAAAATTTCCAAACTAGATCGATTAGAGCAAAAAGGCAGAGGCATCGCTATTATTCTTCTGTCCAGGTTTAAATCCTCTATTAACCCCTTGTGTGCTTAGGACGGCCAGAGGCCGTCCGAATCCCGCCCACTCAATAAAACCCCGGCAAAGCGCGAAATTTCGCACAGCGCGGAAGGGGTTAAAATAATGTTGGACAGCAAGGATTCTGAATTATTCAATTTTAAAATTGAATTGCATGGTCAACACTCCGTCAGTGGGATCTTACTGTATCAACCACCCAAAGCTAAGACCACTTTCCTTAATCACTTAGACTCTCTGCTGGTACACAAAGGGTAGCACCCTAACTTCACAGTGCTAGGGATTTTAATTTCCATTTAGAAAGAAATAATGACACTGCGACTAAAGCACTCTTAGATCACATGGAGAGTGCAGAATTGCATCAACTGGTGAAAGACCCAACGCATAGAGAGGGGCTTTGACTGGATGGTATTTTCTCAGATAATCCTTCTCTAAATTGGACGGGTGTTTGGCCCTTGATCTGGTCTGACCATAAGGCAGTACTATTTGACATTGCCCTGCGAGAGAAAAATACTGGCAAAATTCCCAGAGAACCTTATGTCAGTCGCCCTTGGAATAAAGTTGCGTCTGACTCTCTTAACCGTACTCTTTCAGGGACTCTACCCGATCTGCCGTCGGACCCCGAGGAGGCGGAGACTCGAAAATAACTCAGTGACTAAACTGGAATATAAGACAGCCCTTCTAAACTGCAAGAAACTAATTTTCAGGGAGAGAAACGCATATTTCACAAAGGAAATTACAGCGGCCAACAAGTGCCCTTAAGTTCTGTTCAGCACTGTACAAAAACTTGCTTAGCTACCAAATGCGCTGGCCACAAATGTTAGCCAGGAATTTTGTAATTCACTAGCAGCTTCTTTTCAGCACAAAGTCAAGTCCATTTACGACTTGTTTGTACAACAAGACAATCAGTCGGCTCAGATAGCGAATCCTCCCAATAATAGGTAGTCAGCTCATCAGTTCTCAGTACAAGACACTCTTGAGTTAGACTTCCCAATCTTCCACTCCTTCTCCATGGTAACAGTGGAACATACCGCTAAATTTATCGTGACTACCACATCAGGTTCCCCTGCAGGCCCCTGCCCTCAAAAAATCATGCATTTATCACCTGAAACTATCGCCATCCCACTAACAACGATCCTTAATTCAATGTTCCTAACCGGCAAATTTCCCTTGGAGTGGAAAGAGGCCTCTGTTCAAGAAGCCTAGCCTAGACGCCAAGGAAGCAACTAACTATAGGCCAATATCCAGACTTCCATTTCCGGCTGAAGTGATTGAAAAGGTTACGAACATTGAACTTTCGGCCTTTCTCAATAACAACAACATTCTTGACTCCTCCTAGTTTGACTTTCGTGCCTAGCATAGCACAGAGTTGGCCCTTATAGCTACTAAGGAAGAACCTAGGCTAATACTGGATGGTGGAGGAAACGCGGCACTGATCCTTCTGGAACTGTCAGCAGCCTTTAATACGGTTAATCATGGGCTGCTGCAGGAGCATCTCGCTTCCATTGGAATCAGGGGAAATTCGCTGTCATTGTTGGGCTCTTTCTTGTCAGAACGGTCCCAGGAGGTGGTCCTGGAAAAAGTTCCATCCGCACCTTTTACACTGCCGTGTGGAGTTCCACAGGGCTCTTCTTTGAGCCCAACATTGTTTAATCTTTAGGTCACCCCTTTGGCCAGGATAGTAAGAAGCTATGGCTTCACCTTGGTGTTGTATGCAGACGACACACAGATTGTCGTCTCGTCAGTAAACCAGTTAGTCAGACAACTACAAGGTTCCACAATTATATGAATCATATCGCCAACTGGATATTTGACAATTTTCTAAGGCTAAACTCAGCTGAGACTGATGTTTTGCTGCTGGGGAATAATCCAACTTTCTGCACAGACAATTGGTGTCCAGTTCCACTTGGTGCCCTGCCGAAACCAGTGCAAAAGGCCAAAAACCTTGGAGTTACCTTCAATACTAAACTGTCTTTTGAAGCACAAATCAATGTATTTACCTCAGTTTGCTTTTTCATTTTGAAAATACTGAGGAAAATACTGCCAGTTCGACCACCAGACCTGAGTAAGACGGTGGTAACTGTGCTTATTACTACACGGTTGGACTATTGCAATGCCCTATTTTCCAGCGCCCCGAAACGCAGGATTAATACATTACAGACAGTACAGAACGCAGTTGCCAGAGTATTGGTGGGCAGCCCTAAATTTGACTCAATCTCATCGTCTTTGGCCCAACTCCATTGGCTACTGTAGCCAAAAGGATTCAATTTAAATCTCTGAGCATAGCATTTAAATCCCTCAAAAATCGAGGGCAAACCTATTTGGCAACATTTTTAAAATCTTATACACCTGCAAGATCTCTCAGATCCACCAATCAGAGAAATCTAGTTGTACCCAGAACCAGCAGAGTTAGGTGGGGAGGTAAGAGTTTCACAGCCACTACTGCATGGCTCTGGAACTCCTTACCCATCTCATTAAAAAGAGAGACCAATTTATTCAAATTTAGGAAGGGTCTTAAAACATGGTTGTTTTCAGCCTAGCCGATTGTTTAGTATTCACCTGAATAATACCTATCAAAGGCAGCGCCTAGATACCCCAGGGTATTAGTTGTGCTTTACAAATGTAATCCTCATCATCATCATCGTTGGGGAAATACTGGGATCATCATCAGGACATAAATTGTACATGCCAGAGAAAATATTTTGCCTGAAATGAGACCTCAATGGGGTCTGACGCTTTTGCCGGCATGTTTAGGTGGTTAGTTAACAATTAGGGCGGGGTTAAAGGTGATTGAAGGCATGGTGACCTGCAATGAAAGGTGTCGAATAGATTCAGACTGGCATGGCTGACTGGTGTGCGATAGGCGCTCCAGCAGATGTGAAGGCACTGTGACCTTGAATAACGGCAATGTGTGTGTTGGCTCGACCCTCTTTTCCTGATTCTCCTGCACCTCCTGTGGTGATACTAAAAGACAGCGGATGACATACTATAACTGAAAATGGGTTGTGCAGATTTGTTGTCTGTCCCAAATGGGGTCCTACTGAAACGCAAGTAGCATAATGTTTTTCAAAATGTTCACTACTGTGAACTGTGCTGCAGATCTGTTGCTTAGTGTACCTACGCTATATCTTCCAGCAATCTCTTGACTCCCTCTCTACTGCAGGTAAACAATATTGCAACCACCTAGTGACTGATAAAAAGGACGCATTGTGTTACATACATTCTTTTATTATTCAGTGCCGGGCACCCCTATTTTGGGTAGCTGCTGCGCTTTATAAGCTTCAGTATTATTATTATTATTGCTCATTAGAATGTTGTTACAAGGGTACCTCTTCTTGAATTCCATGCTTCCTGCCATACCCCTAGGTGTTCCTTTAAGTCCCTTCCACCAGGTGAGGCGCAACAGACTGTTTAACAGTTTGGGCAGACGTACATTTTCCATCTGGAATTATTGAAGTCTGTTGACTTTTGATTGTTTTAGAACCATCTAATTATCATTTCATGGTTTGCTGTATATGTGAGCCTGATTTCATACCTGTTCCCTCACCTATTAGTGGCACGTACGCCGTTTGCTACTTATTAGCAGGTGTCATACATTCCAGAGCCTTCCTCCACTAGACCAATGGCTCCCACTAAAATATTTCACTTGCACGTGAGGGGCATTCACACATCTACACATAGGTACTCCATCTATTCTTACCTCAAACATCAATCCTCCCATATTCCCCTCTTGCAAGAGATGCATTTAACGCTCCCAGAAATCATCAGACTTCAGAGACGCTGGCGTGCGCAACTCTTTGCCACTAGTTTTTCTGCTTTTGCAAGGGAAAAAACTAGTTACTTACCTGTACACTATGGTTCTCCAGTATTATCTTTCATAGATTCACATGCTTGTATCTTCCCCGTCGTCATGGTGGGAATCTCTAGGTAAAAGAATAGCCATAGCAGTAGAAGAAAAAACTGCCTGGAAACCATAGAGTAGTAAAACAATAGGTAACCTCTCCTACTCATTATGTGGTCCAAACCACAGCCAATCAGCTGCCAGCACCAGCCTACACCACCCCCAGCAGAGCAACCATACCTCAGATTTCCAACAGCCCAAGAGTGAGCTATGTAAGAAACCAGAGATAAAGATGGTCTACCTAGACGAAACGGGGAGGTGGGTGGGCGCATGTGAATCTATGATAGATAATACTGGAGAACCATAGTGTACAGGTAAGTAACTAGTTTTTTCTCCAGTATTGTATCTTTCATAGAGTCACATGCTTGTATCAGAATAGATAGCAGTCCTTTTCCAAGAGAGTTTCTAGGCTAGACCCTCTTTGTCTCAGGGCTCTGCGCCACAAACTCCTTTTAAAAAAATGTTTTATTAGAGTTTTTTAGAAAGGACTCATTAAGAAAAGCATGTAACAACTTTTGCCATTAAGCAACCTTTGTATATTCACAACATTACAGAAAAGTAATTGTAAAGAGAAAAAACATGTACCTCATTTAAATAGGTGTCGTAGAACTGCTTGTCCCACTGCTGCATCTGCTTTCTATTCCGTGTCCAGACAATAATGTTTGGTAAATGTATGGACATTTGACCAAGTTGCTGCTCTGCATATGTCTGGAAGCGATATGCCTGCCAGCAATGCAGTTGAAGTTGCTATCTTTCGTGAATCATGAGCACGTCCTTTTGTGCACAAATGTTTTCCCGTCTTTTCATGACAGAAGACGATGGAGGATGCAATCCATCTAGAGATGGAGGATCTTGAAAGAGCCAAACCTTTTCTAGGTCCTGAGTAAGCAATAAATAACTGATTTGATTTACGAAAAGATTTTGTTTTCTCAATGTAAAACTTCAGACGTCTCCCAATGTCCAAAGTATGAAGAGCTTTTTCTGCCGCAGTGGAAGGATTCTTGAAATACGTAGGCAGGATCACAGTTTCATGTAGATGAAAAGAAGAAGGTATTTTAGGGACAAATTTTGGTTTTGTTCTTAGAAGCACCTTATCAGATCTGAATTGCATGAAGGGACCTTGAATTGAGAAAGCTTGAATTTCGCTGACCCTCCCGGCTGAGGTGAGAGCAAGAAGCAAGGCTACCTTCCATGAGAGAAATTGCAACTCAGTTTTGTGAATTGGTTCAAAAGGTGCTTTCATGAGCTGTGACAAGACTATGTTAAGCTGCCAAGGAGGCGGAGGATGTTTAATTGGAGGACATTTCCTGAATAAGCCTTTTAGGAATTCTTTAATTAACCTTTGCGACCAAAGAGATGGACATCCTGGAGATCTACGGTATCTGGATATTGTTGCTAAATGGACTTTTATTGAAGAATGAGAAAGTCCCGATCTGGCCAGTTGAAGCAGATATGGAAGAATTTGCTCCGATGAGGAAATAAAAGGATGAATCTTATGTGAAAGACACCAGTTACAGAATCTTTTCCATTTTGCCGTGTATGTCTTGCTAGTAGACATTGCTGTAGAACTTGCCAGGATATCACGACATTCTTGAGGAATATCTAGTGACTGAAACTCTTGCTCGAAAGGTTCCAAGCTGACAATTTTAGAGAGGTCAATTGTGGTTGAAGAACTTGACCCTTGTTCATGGAAATCAGTCTGGATCATTGGGAACTGTATCCTGGGTTCCACTGACAATTGGAGAAGTTGTGTGTACTAAAATTGCCTCGGCCAGGCTGGGGCTATTAGAATTATTTGGCATGGTTCTGATCTCATTTTTCTCAGTATTCTTGGAATTAGAGGAAAAGGAGGGAAAGCATAATCAAACATCCCTGTCCATCGGAGATGAAGAGCATTCCCTCTTGAACCTTTCTATGCGAATCTGCTTGCATAATGTTTGCATTTTTTGTTGTTCTGAGTTGCAAACAAGTCCAAATTTGGTTTGCCCCATAGATTGAATATCCGACGTAGTTGGTCTTGATTCAGTTCCCACTCGTGGCAAATGGCGGTGTTGCAGGGTTTCCGTTCTCCCACAGAACTGTGCATAGAGATCTAGAACCTCAGTGAGTTAGGATGATCCAAAAACTCATCTCAGTGTCAGAAATCTCGTTACCTAGCTAGCTACAGTGTCTCATGGATCATTATGGAATGATCCATGTATTAGACAAACCAGAACATGATCTTTAGAATACCTCAGGAGTCGTGGAACACATGAACACTCTTTCGTTATATAATCATTTCAAACCAAAACTGAGAGTCAAAGAACACAAGTGCAAGTTTGAAATATTTATTATTCAATGCATAGTTCTCAAACGCAGTATCTTGTATAATACCAAAATGCAGATTATAAAAATCAGAGTCAGCAGCATAGTCACTAATCCATAGTAAGCAAAAGGTGCTAGCATGTTATAATGCAATTTCTATAGAAATCTGTATCACCTATATTTCGCGCACCCTATCTAGCATATTATATTATATCTAAGAAGGTCTCATTCGGGTTTTAGCAGGGCGGCCCCATACCTCTCAATGTCAGTAGGAGCAGTTCACATCAACCGCTACCAGCTCTCTTCATGCGCAGCACCAAGTGTCCACGTTTATTCCGTGTAACTCTATCTTAAACCCGCGTAGAGCCCAAAATGTTAGCATCAACATTATTTGTGTTATGTCTAATGTCTAATGTGGTGCGAGGATCAGACTTCCCAGCAACCTTGTGTTAGGTTAATCTTAGAGTGTGCAGCTCTCAGTGTGCAGACAGTTGTACCAAGTGTACAAGGCAAAGCTGATAGCATAGGAATAACATATTATTCTCAAATAAAACACCTCACCACTTCTAGGCTGAAAGCTACAACAACAAGTACGTGTCGTGTGCAAAACTGAAGCCTGAAGGCAAAACGGCTGTTTAAACATGTAATACACTCATGCTAACTTAACGCAATATATGTAATGAAGTATTCATATGACACCCCCCCATTGGTTAAGTTCATAACCTAGAAACAACACTGTGTACTCCGCAATGTGTGATTTTGCAAAGTTAAACTTGTAACCCATGTCTGCAAAGTTACAAATTATGCTGTTTACTCGACACAGATGCACCCAAAGCTCGTCGTCTGTGAGATAAATGTCATCCACATACGAACATGCAACTGGATCGAAACTCTCCAAAAGAGAGACAATGCGGGCGGAAAACACTCCAGGACTATTTTTATATCCCATTGGGAGTCGTTTAAACATTTTTTGTACGCCGCCGCATGTAAAACTGGTCCATTGGGAACTTAGACCATCTAATCTATGTGCATAAAAACCATTGGAAATGTCAAGCGTGGTTTTGAACCGTTTACGCTCAAGACTATTCACTAGGGCAGAGCCGTGAGTATTCTGTACCGCACAGTTACGGCAATGCGAGTTCAAATGCCGGTAATCCAAAACTAGACGATAAGAGCCGTCCGGCTTGTTAACAGTAAAAAGGGGATTATTCATTGGTGACACACATGTTTCAATTACACCTTGATATTCCAATTGTTCAAGGATAGCCGCGACCGAAGCTTTAGCTTCACGCCGTATGGGGTACTGGGGTTGTGGCTGAGGCTGTGACCGTAAAGGAATCTCATGGCTAGGGGACAATTTATCCCAGCCACACTGATTTCGGTACACAGCCGGCGCAAGCGCCAGAGCCCACTCTTCTGCAAAATGCAGCGCTTCCACTCTCGGTACAGTGTGCGCGAAACTGGGGAGGATTACCTCCTCCCCTCGCGGAGCTGCGAGAACAAAAGGTGGGGGCCAGTCAGCCTCCGAAAGCAAAATGTCATACGTATCTGAAAGGTTTTCCCAGAATACCCCTTTTACAGTTCGCTGCATGTCACCTTCAATTAACAGGACAATTTCAAAAAGTCTTTCAGGGGGAGCAACATGTGTATCAGCTGTTTCGATTACAACATAAGTGTCAGTCGCTGTCACCTTCAACAGTGGACGGAGGGCCTCTCTCACTATGGTAATCCCCGCCGCGCTGTCCAGCAAGGTCAGAGCCCACGTCAGATTCCGAAGCCGCGTTCTCACTATCTGGGGCATATCGATGCGCCGTTAAGGCTGCGACTTTCTTCTTGGCAAACTGCGGTCTCTTTGGCGTAGAGTCGTCCCGCTGGTCCCCTTCACTTCGCGTGCGGGGCTGGCCACGTCCTTGCTGACCACCCCTGCCCCTGCCGCCCCCTCCACCACCGGTTGACGGAGCCGATGAGTCCTGAAAGGAACGAGGAGAGCGTTGGTCAGATGCCTGATATCTGTCAGGCGATTTAATCGTAGCGCGATCGCGCAATTCATAAACTCGCTCTGACTGCGCAGGTTGTGAAGGCGCCGGACTAGAGACCAGTGTCTGTTGTTGTTGTTGCTTACCCTTATTCTGCTTTTTAGGCCAAGTTTGTTTTTTGGACTTGGGCTGTCCTCCTGTTTCCGAAGACTGCCCCTGGGGTTGCTTCTTTTCTTTTTCAAGAAAAACCTTCGCACCCCTTGAATTGCGGCCAACCGTTTTATAAGCCGCCACAATAATTTTTGCCAGCTGACGGGGTTTCTCGGCATCGGGTACTAACGCCAGACCATTGGCCACCTGAAAGTTCATTGCATCCCCTTTTACATTGGCAAGGATAATACCGCAAACTGTCTCAAATGAACCGTTCAGGCGCATACCCAACTCAACCGCCGACTCAGGTCCGTGATCATCCTGAACACGCTTGAGGATCGCAGACAGGTTCGAAACTGACGGTGTGCCAAAGCACCTCGAGTAAACCGCTGCAAAAGTCTTACCCCATGTCTCACAGTCAGCAAGGTCCGGGGCTATTTCCTTCGGTAAACTAAGCGTAAGAATCCGGTGTTTTTCACTCGGAGTCGTATTAGGAAACACAGCCTCTAACTGGTCGAATTTCTCGGCAAGCCAGTAAGGAAATTCATCCGTACTATCTGGCTTTCTGCCCATAACGGAATTCACCAAGACAGGACTGATTTTCAAACCAGCCTGTTCTGCTCGAAGCTGCGCACCTGCGGGGGCTGCGCCTTGAACATTACGACTAATGTAATGAACAAGCGCTCTAATCACACCAACCGAGACCTCATGAAGACGTCTTAGGTCGGCTACGTTACACGTGGCGCGATTAGGATGAGGAGTAAATCCACCCAAGGCGGGCCAATTTGTGCCCGGAATGGACAAAGGACCTAACCTCGTAGCGTTCAAAGTATGGGGTAGGGCGCCACCAAACCAAACACCGTGCTGCCATGCGTCAATAGGTACTTCCAGTGCCCTGTACGGAGCATAAGCTGCCGGTACTGCTGAGGCAGTGTATGAATGATAGACACCCGAATTAGCGTCTACTTCCGGAAATGTCACCCAGGAATAAAACAATTCGTACGGGTACGCATGTTCCGCACTCACAACTAGAACCACAGCTAAGCCTTCCGCGGGTACATTATATCCCCGCAAGTGATCGCGAACCGCGACGCGGCTATGCTGCGCTATTTCCACTGCCATGTTAGCACAGGAAGAAGAAAAACCAGACAAAGAACTGTGTGTAGCACAACTGGGTAGTGATTCAAAGAAACCTTTTTTTGAAGAATTCAAGCTTGAAAACACCTATCACATAAATAGGTAGGTTTTTCCGACACCACCGTTTTCCGGAAACGGGAATGAAGGTGTCAAGGTTTGAATGATATACTACTCGAGTGTCATGAAATACGGCCAACCAATACGTTGGGCGCCATGTTGCAGGGTTTCCGTTCTCCCACAGAACTGTGCATAGAGATCTAGAACCTCAGTGAGTTAGGATGATCCAAAAACTCATCTCAGTGTCAGAAATCTCGTTACCTAGCTAGCTACAGTGTCTCATGGATCATTATGGAATGATCCATGTATTAGACAAACCAGAACATGATCTTTAGAATACCTCAGGAGTCGTGGAACACATGAACACTCTTTCGTTATATAATCATTTCAAACCAAAACTGAGAGTCAAAGAACACAAGTGCAAGTTTGAAATATTTATTATTCAATGCATAGTTCTCAAACGCAGTATCTTGTATAATACCAAAATGCAGATTATAAAAATCAGAGTCAGCAGCATAGTCACTAATCCATAGTAAGCAAAAGGTGCTAGCATGTTATAATGCAATTTCTATAGAAATCTGTATCACCTATATTTCGCGCACCCTATCTAGCATATTATATTATATCTAAGAAGGTCTCATTCGGGTTTTAGCAGGGCGGCCCCATACCTCTCAATGTCAGTAGGAGCAGTTCACATCAACCGCTACCAGCTCTCTTCATGCGCAGCACCAAGTGTCCACGTTTATTCCGTGTAACTCTATCTTAAACCCGCGTAGAGCCCAAAATGTTAGCATCAACATTATTTGTGTTATGTCTAATGTCTAATGTGGTGCGAGGATCAGACTTCCCAGCAACCTTGTGTTAGGTTAATCTTAGAGTGTGCAGCTCTCAGTGTGCAGACAGTTGTACCAAGTGTACAAGGCAAAGCTGATAGCATAGGAATAACATATTATTCTCAAATAAAACACCTCACCACTTCTAGGCTGAAAGCTACAACAACAAGTACGTGTCGTGTGCAAAACTGAAGCCTGAAGGCAAAACGGCTGTTTAAACATGTAATACACTCATGCTAACTTAACGCAATATATGTAATGAAGTATCCATATGACAGCGGATGATATGCTTAACAAATCTGCTCTTGTGTTGTCTACCCCAGGAACATGCTCTACTTGTAGAGCTATGTTGTGACAAAGAAGCCAGGTCTAAATTGTCTGTGCCTGAGCAGATAGGGGCTTTGATCTTGTGCCACCTTGTTTCTGAAGATGGAACATCGTTGTAGCGCTGTCGGTCCTCACCAAGACCGATGAACCACTAATTCTTGGGAAAAAGGCTTGAAGACCCAGGAAAACTGCTTTTAATTCCAAGAGGTTGATGTGAAGGTTTGCCTCCTCAGGGGACCAAAGGCCTTGAATCTCTAGGTCTTGCAGGTGTGCTCCCCAACCTTGCAATGAAGCGTCTGATGTCATGACGTAACTTGGAGATTGATTTTCGAATAGTAGGCCCTTTGTCAAGTTGCTCCTGATACCCCACCATGACATTGCCCGTTTGATCCGAAAGTTGATGACCAGCTTATCGTCGAATGAACCTAGAACTTGAACCCATTGTTTGTCTAGGGTTTCTTGAAGTGGCCTCATATGCAAACGGCAGTTGGGAATCAATGGGATATAGGATGACATCATTCCCAGTAAAGATTTGAAGATCCTGATGGAAGTGGCCTTTTTTGATTTTATTGATGCTGTCAGATTTAGAATTTTTGTTACGCGTTCTTCTGAGGGAAACGCTTTCGCTTCCTGAGTTTTCAATTTCGCTCCGAGGAATTGAAGAGACCGTGTCGGAGTAAGAGAGGACTTTTCTATGTTTATTCGAAGGCCTAGTTTTCGGAAAAGATCCATACAGATCTGTAAAGACTTCTGTGTCTCCTGGTACGATGGTCCTTTTATCAGCCTGTCGTCCAAATAAGGGAAAATTTGGAGACCTTGCTGCCTTAGATGTGCTGCGATCGGAGCCATACATTTTGTGAAAACCCTTGGGGCAGACTTCAGGCCGAAAGGTAAAACTTTGAACTGGTAATGAATCGCAGATACCGTTTGTGTTTGTTGTGGATTAGTATATGGAAATATGTATCCAAAAGGTCTAGAGAGACCATGTAATCTCCTTGGCGAAGTAAAAGAAGGATTTCCTGCAATGACAGCATGCCGAATGAGATTTTCTTTATGCATTTGTTCAGATCTCTGAGGTCCATTACCTGCCTCCATTTTGAAGATTGTCTTTTCTTTATTAGGAAAAGTGCAAATAGAATCCTGTCCCTTGTTGATCTGATGGAACTTCTTATATCGCCCCTTTCATTTTGAGTGATAACATTTCTGCTTTGAGGCCTGCAAGATGCTTTTGATTTTTGCAGAGAGGTGGACGATTCTGAGGTTTTTGTGAGAATTCCAGGGTGTGACCCTGTGTAATGATGTCTAACGCCCATTTGTCCGATGTTATGGATTGCCAATGTCGTAGGAATTGAGAGAGGTAATGGTACTGAGTGATATGAGACGGTGTCGGAGGCGCCTGAAGAATATCACTGTCTGCGACCAGAATCTTGCTTTCCTCTTACAGCAGATTTTCTCCTCCCTTGTTGCTGAAAAGATGTATTAGAGGATCAATATTGTTGATTGGAGGAGTACTGGCTGTAACCCTGTTGATGGTACGGTTGGTACCTATTCGACTGAAAAGATGAACGTTGCTGGAAATGTCCTCTCGATCATCTGCCACGAAATGACTGGTAACGACCCTGTTGCAAAGATCCCAAAGATCTAGCAGTATCAGTGTCTGCTTTTATACCTTGAAGCGCTTCGTCAATATGTTTTCCAAACAGGCTTTCTCCATCGAAAGGCATGTCCATGATTTTTGATTGGACTTCAGGCCGAAAGGATGTTGATTTGAGCCATTCTTGCCTCCGTAGAGCAACCGCTCCAGCCATTTGTCGAAAAGCTATAGACACTATGTCCATCGCTACATCTATGGCCTCAGATGCTGCTCTGGCTCCATCTTGTAAAATTGTATTTGCTTCCTCCTTTTTGTCATCTGGAAGATGTGACAGGATTGGTGCGATGTCTGACCACATCTGTCTGTTAAATCTACTAATACGCGCCATTGCGTTTGCCGCTTTGATAGATGCTGCCGCCATGACTGCAAAGCGCTTACCAATACTATCCATTCGTTTACCCTCCTTATCAGGAGGCGCTACGCAGGTTGTAATCAGATTTTTGGAGCGTCTTTGCGCCGCTTGGGTAACAACAGACTCCGGACGAGGATGACCAATTAGACGAGCAGTACAAAAGAGGGTGGTGATGGACGGAGCATCTGAACCAATCAAACACTTACACCCAGTCAACAGATCTGGGTTTAATCCATCACTGTTCTTTAGCCCACTCTGCCACCCCAGTTCAGACATAGCCATGTAATGTAATGTAATGTAAAAAGAACTTATAGACCGCAACTAACACCTAGCGGTTTCTTGGCGCTAAAGTATAAAGAAAACAAACAATCCGTGGGGCTGGAGGCGTTAATTGTAGGCATTACGGAACAGGTGAGTTTTTAGAAGGGACCTAAAGTGGGTGCGGGGGGAGGCTTGTCTTAGGCCTAAAGGGAGGGCGTTCCAAAAGGACGGGGCAAGGACAGAGAACCTCAGTCCTCCCTGTTTTTTGCGTTTGAAGGTCGGGGTCTGGAGTAAAGCCAGATGGGAGGAGCGGAGATTGCGAGAAGGGATGTATGGATGCAATAGTGAAGAAATAAACGAAGGACCTGTGCCAGCAAGGGACTTAAAAATAATGCAGCCCAGTTTAAACTTGCACCGCTCAGAAACAGAGAGCGAGTGGGGGGATTTTAAAAGAGGGCGTACGTGTTGGTGTTTGGGCTGATGATGAATGAGCCGTGCGGCCTGGTTCTGGACAAGTTGTAGACTCTTTAGTTGGTATGCCGGTATACCAACATAAAGGGAGTTGGCATAGTCTATCCTAGAGATGACTAAGGCCAGTAGAACCAGGGTGAGGGCCTCGGAGGTCAGGAAGCGGGCAATCTTTCGAATTTTTCTCAGCTGAAAGAAGCTGTAGGAGACTACCGCGTTAATCTGGGGTTTCATCGTGAGGTCATTACTAATAATGACCCCAAGGCTTTTTACTGAACTGACAGGGTTGGGGGGGGGGGCCCAACCTTGTGGGCCAAAAGGTGGATTTCCAGGGGTTGGCTACACCCCCGACAAGCACCAGCTCTGTCTTGTCGGGGTTCAGCTTCAGATGATTCGCCCCCACCCAGTCGCTGATATGACAGAGGGTGGTTTGAAAGTTGTCGATGGATTGGTCCGTAGAGTTGATGTCGAAGACCAGCTGGATGTCATCCGCGTAGTTAAACGCGGTGACACAGCTACCTCGTAGGGACTGAATAAGGGGGGTGAGGTATAAATTAAAAAGAAGAGGGGATAAGGAGGAGCCCTGCGGGACGCCGCAGGTTAGCTCGACCTCCTCCGCAGAAAACTGGGAGAGCCGAACCGCCTGACGGCGGTTGCTCAAGAAGGAGCGGACCCAGTCTAGGGCAGTGCCATATGCAAATCAGTCTGACCCTGTGCCTCATGGGAACAGTCCAGCCCGAACTGCCAAGCCATGCCTTCCCTGGACTGGATTCAAGCTTCCTAGGACCGTTTTCTGGCATTACAGCAGTTTTCAGCCAGGCTTGCTTGCATCCAGTGGCAAAGTGAGCAAGGGACTCACGTCTGAGCATACCCTGCCAACTTATGGCAAACAAAGCGGTACAAAAGGGGGTGGTGATGGACAAGCATCTGAACCAATCAAACACTCACACCCAGTCAACAGATCTGGGTTTAATCCATCACCGTTCTTTAGCCCACTCTGCCACCCCAGTTCAGACATGGCCATATGCAAATCAGTCTGACCCTGTGCCTCATGGGAACAGTCCACCCCGAACTGCCAAGCCATGGCTTCCCTGGGCCGGATTCAAGCTTCCTACGACCGGTTTCTGGCATTACAGCCGTCTTCAGCCAGGCTTGCTTAAATCCAGTGGCAAAGTGAGCAAGGGACTCACGTCTGAGCATACCCTGCCAACTTATGGCAAACAAAGCGGTACAAAAGGGGGTGGTGATGGACGGAGCATCTGAACCAATCAAACACTCACACCCAGTCAACAGATCTGGGTTTAATCCATCAGCGTTCTTTAGCCCACTCTGCCACCCCAGTTCAGACATGGCCATATGCAGAGGGTCAAGGCTGATTTGCATATGGGCATGTCTGAACTGGGGTGGTGTGGTGAGCAAAAAAACGATGGATTTAGGCCCAGATCTCTGTACTGGCGTGAATGTATGACATTGTTCTGCATTCTGTCCATCAACTGTTGTTTTCGCATTTGTCACCCCGAGTGGGACGGGTATGCTCAGACATGAGTCCCTTGCTCTCCACGCCACTGGAGTCAAGCTATCCTGGCTGAAGACGGCTGATAGCCAGAAACCGGTCCTAGGATGCTTGATTCCGGTCTAGGGAAGACATGGCTTGGCAGTTCGTGCTGGACTGTTCCCATGAGGGACAGGGTCAAGGCTGATTGGCATATGGCCATGTCTGAACTGGGGTGGTGTGGTGAGCAAAAAAAACGATGGATTTAGGCCCAGATCTCTGTACTGGGGTGAATGTATGACATTGTTCTGCATTCTGTCCATCATCTGTTGTTTTCGCATTTGTCATCCCGAGTGGGACGGGTATGCTCAGACGTGAGTCCCGTGCTCTCCACGCCACTGGAGTCAAGCTATCCTGGCTGAAGATGGCTGATAGCCAGAAACCGGTCCTTGATTCTGGTCTAGGGAAGACGTGGCTTGGCAGTTCGGGCTGGACTGTTCCCATGAGGGACAGGGTCAAGGCTGATTGGCATATGGCCATGTCTGAACTGGGGTGGTGTGGTGAGCAGAAAAACGATGGATTTAGGCCCAGGTCTCTGTACTGGGGTGAATGTATGACATTGTTCTGCATTCTGTCCATCAACTGTTGTTTACGCAGTTAGACATGCAGGCGCTGTCTCTGGAGCGTGGTATTTCTTATCCACTTTAGGAATTGAATCTGGAACTGACGCCAGATTTTTCATCAATTTATTCCTTCATCCCAGATCTGCTGAATAATCGGGATAGCTCTTCCTGACTTCCGAGATGACTCTTTGAAGTCATAAAGGAAACAATCACTTTCTTTAACTGGCAAATAAAGCTGAAACCTTTTTGCGGCTTTTTCAATGAAATCATGGAAGCCGGCTATATCCTCCGGCGGAGAACTGGCTTGAGGTAATGGTGCCGCAGGAGAAGTTGGAACAATGTATCGGTCCCATTCATCCCCAACTACATCATCCTGGGAAATCTCTCCTTCCTCAGCTTGATCGTCATGATCAGAATCCATTAAGTCATCCCAAATAGCAATTACCTTCGGAACGTCCACACGTTGGACTGGAGGAGGAGACTGAACCACTGGTGTTTCCTTCACAGGTTGAGGATTAGGAGCAGGGACTGGAGCGTTATCCTCCGGAAAACGAAGGTAATAACTGTCTATCATGTGCCTTCAGTCAGAAATTAAAGATACAGGCACCGACATAGACTCCTCCTGAACATTGGGACTAACTTCCTCCTCTTCATCATAATGATAAGCCTGATGGAAGGACTCATAACGCTTTGGGCCTCTTATTGGACGATCTTTAAAAGAGAAGTGTTCTTGAACTTCCTGGAAATCTTCATCTTCTGAATTTTGACTCTTAATACGGAGCTGCGAGGGACTATAGGCAACTCCATAAGGCCCCTCTTCTTCAGATTCCTGGCAATCCATAATAGTGGATGGCAGCAGTGGTGAAATCTTGGGAGTGGAAAACTCTCCTTTTTTACTCGTCGACGAGCCCGTCGACGGGACAATCCTCTTAATGGATATGAAAGTGGAGGTCATCATCGTCGGAGACGCAACAGCTGTCATCGTCGACGATTTTTGAGGTCGACGAAGGCCTGGCACTCACCGTCGACGGAGTCGTCATCGACAACGCTATCGTGGTCTAGATGGTCGTCGTCGTCGACGAGATCGTCGTCGGGGTCGTCGACGGCTTCGTCGGTGATCTGACAGGAATATCCTTGGTTTTTGACGACGGTAATGACGACGGAGCCTTCTTTTCTGAAGTAGTCTTTAGAGGAGTAGGAGGAAGAGAAGAAGAAGATTCACCTTCTTTGATTTTACCAGCTTTCTGTCTCTTTAGATCTCCTTTTTCCTCAGAGGACTCTCTCTTATGTTTTTTAGAGGTTTGTCCCTTGGCTTCACCATCAGACTCAGAGTCTGTAGATTTCTTCTTTTGAAGCCGTAACAATAGACGAGCCTCTCTATCTTTGAGTGTTTTAGCAGAGAAGGTACGTCAATGTTTGCAGTCCTTAGGAACATGCTTGGGATACAAGCAGTACAAGCATTCCTTGTGTGAGTCCTCAGAAAATAATCTGGCTTTTCCACAGGATATGCAATATCTGCAAGTTCTCTTTTTGGAGTCTTCAGACATTTTGAAGAAAATAAGCTTGAAAACCAGTACTTTACTTCCAACTGTAAAAGGTCAAAAGTTCGGCAGAGAGAAAAACTGAGCTGAGCTCAGGGAGACTCCTTCTCACACGAAGGCGGTTGGAAATCTGAGGTATGGTGGCTCTGCTGGGGGTGGTGTAGGCTGGTGCTGGCAGCTGATTGGCTGTGGTTTGGACCACATAATGAGGAGGAGAGGTTGCCTATTGTTTTACTAATCAATGGTTTCCAGGCAGTTTTTTCTTCTACTGCTATAGTTATTCTTTTGCCGGGAGAATCCCACCATGACGACGGGGAAGATACAAGCATGTGAATCTATGAAAGATACAATACTGGAGAAGCATTGGTGTGGATAAAACCAGGGACTTCTTTTGTGACAGATGAGACTGATACTGATGCAGAAAGGCGGCATGTTTTTGTGAGTGGCCGCCTAGGCGGGCAAAACATTCTTCTTGGTTTGATCTATGCACCAAACTCAGATCAAGCCATATTCTTTGATACCATATCTGACAGGCTTTCCCTCTGTAGTGGGCTGCCTTGGCTAATAGGCGGCGATTTTAACTGTGTCCTTGATCCAGACCTGGACCACTCGTTTCCCCTGCTCCCAGGTGCACTTATGGGTTTAGCTGCACAGGCACTGTAAAGCTGGCTAGAACACTGGCAACTGGTTGATGTCTAGCATCACCGCAAATCTAGAGTCAAGGTGGATTCATACTTTTCAGGCTCACATCAATTGCATGTTAGACTCAACAGAATTATCTGTACGTCTAATTTTGTCTCATCGGTGGTATGAACCGACTACATGGGTCGAACTCACTCTGATCATAACCTGCAATTCTTACAGATGTAGTGGGACTTTAATATACCTGCCATCTCCACATGACGATTACAACCGGAAGCATTGGAGTACCCTCCTTTCCGGAAAGCCCTGAGTTCCGGTATTGCAGATTATTTTAAGAACAATTGTACAGCGTCCTCGATTCTTATAGAATGGGACACTTTTAAAGTAGTCATTCGGGGACACCGCTTTGGAATGCAATGTAATATCCGTAGATCCATTGATGATGAACTTGGGTGTCTTGAGAGGGGGTTCCTTCCGGGGGCGACACTTCAAACAAAATATGCCAACTGGCGAAACAGAATGCAGAACACACGTCCCGGCAATACATTGAACAGAAAAACAAAAACAAATGCTCAGGCAGGGCAGAAGGCTTGTATGTTGTACAGAAAATAAGACAAGCAGAGTTAAACAACAACACCATTACACTTAAATAACAAATTAAGTTGTGCTTGCGGTGTATAATGAGTCTACGACGTTTCGAGCTCGGAATGCGCTCAGTGTAAGGCATGCTGTCGGTTTTGGAGCAGAAACCTATGGCAGGGATTCCAGACTACACTATGGCCGCAACACTCTTTTGGAGCTTCAAAGGAGTGATAAGCAGTGCCCTGGACCACAACGGGAGCAATTAGATTAACCACTTACTCAAGATGAAATTCTGTTAAGTATTCGGACACTTGCCACTGGCAAGACTCTGGGCCCTGACGGGCTGTCAGTTGTGTTCTATAAAATATATGCCACATTACTTGCCCCACAGCTGAAGATATTATTTGAGGAGGCCTTTTCGGCTGCTACTCTATCTGCGTCCCAACATGAGGCCCTTTTTATCTCCAACACTGATAAGGATCCAGCGGAACTGGGGTCATATAGGCTACTTGCGCTACTTAATACAGATTATAAAAGTCTGAATAGAAAGAGCGGCCTTCTTGGCTCCTTCAATCCGGACATACGTACAGTTGGACCAAATCGGATTTGTACCAGCACGTAACACCTCCTAAAATCGTAGACTTTTTTGGGGTTAAGGCATATTAGCTGCAAGGCTGGGCCTGGGCCGGATGTCTTGTGTAAGATCTTGAAAAGGTTTTCGACTTGCTGGAATGGTCATTTTTTTTTGTGGTGCTGCGAAGGTATGGTATTGGATCCTGCTTTATACGCCTGGTGCAATTACTTTACACGCAGGATCTCATCAGGACTGGCTCATTAATCTAAGAATCGAAACCGATCGGTCGCAGCACCCAACAGGCTACCCTCTTTCCCCCCTGTTATTTTCTTTAGTGATCAAACCATTGGCTGTAGAGTTCTGCAGACGAGGCATGGACTGGGACATACAGCTAGGCTATGGGCTAAATGTAGTGTCCTTTTATGCAGATAACCTATTACTAGATCTTCAGGATATTCATGTTGTCCCAGACACGATTGCTGAAGTATTACATCAGTCTGCTGGGATGTCTGACCTCGGATTAAACTTGAGATAGTCCTGTTTATTTCCCTGTGTGCCTTGCCTTTTATGGGACGACAGTGCCCTGGCAGCCTACTACGTTCCGTTACCTGAGTATTCATGTATACCTCTCCTCAAAAGATTTATATGATGACAACCTTTCACGAACAGTATCATCTATCCGAGCTCAGATGCCAGTCTGGAGGACATTAAAGTTGACAGTAAAGGTTTGGGTTGCTCTGCTGAAAATGGTGATCCTTTCAAGACTTCTATACTATTTTTTTTACCTGCCTGTTTGCGTGCCTGCAACATTTTTCCGAGATATTGAAAAAAGAATTGGGGAATGCTGGGTGGTGCAGGGTGGAGTTGACAAAGCTGTATGCACCCCTTGATCAGGGCGGCTTGGCAGTACCAAACCTGGAATTGTACAACTTGGTGGCCCAGCTACAGTGGGTGTCTAACTCAGGCCTACAACTCACTGACATAGCCACCACGCAGCCGCCCTGGTCAATGCCTCGTATTCATCATCTGTTTCACCCGATCATCCGTAACGCCACACCGAAACTCCTGTTGTTGGCATTTGTATACTGCTGCTACCAAAGGAGCCGCTACCTGACACGATCAGTGATTCCATATGCACCAGCGCTGCCCCTCCTAGGCCCGCCTAAACATGCAGCCTTTACATCTGCTGTGGAGTTCCTTCTCTGGTATGCAGCTGGCTACATACATTAAGGAATTTATATACCAAGGGTGTTTTACTCTATTACAGAGATCTAGCAGGCGACACTGACTTACCATCAGGGCAAATCCTATTGTACAATTCACTTGTGGCAGCGCTGACCCTCATGTGGGGCGATATGACTGCTGAACCACAGTCTCACTTAGTAATACAATATTTAAAGGGTATGGGGACCGGTAGCCACATAATACATTGGTTAACTGCTTCAATGTTGACTCATACATGCCTCCGCAACACAATTGTGAGCCTGTTGGGAAGACAATCTCACTCGTCCATGTACAGATAGGGAGTGGGGTGCGATACTACCAGGGCCTACCCACATTCTGCGGCATGTGAAATTCTGGTTAATACAATTTTACATTGTACATAGGACATATCTCACTCCCGCCAAAATAAACAGATATTTTCATTGTACAGATGCTGACTGCCCCAATGTGTATTAGCCAACGCTGATTTGCTCCACATGTTATGGTATTGTCCTGTCTTGTATACCTATTCGCAGGAAATCATGACTCTGCTATCCTCGGCTATCCTCTTGCATTGAACATCTAGCATCGCACACTTGGGAGGCATGTGTGTTGGATCTCTTCCCTGGAACCAAAAAACATAAAATAATTTCCTGATTCCTTGACTTGGTCCTCTTAACTGCCAAGCTGCTCATCATTAGTAAATGGAGGACCCATCCCCTATTAAGGCCTGGTTGCAATCCTTCCTTGTGTAGGTGCATGAGGAAAGTACAACGCTACACAGGGAGGATGCCCTGGGGTTGGGAAAATACCCAGTAGCCCAAAAGTGGGACCCAATACTAGCAGAATTTAAGTCATCGATACAGGGAGTCGAGGAGGGCACTCAAAATTAATGAGAGGGTTGGTGAGATGAGGGGGAGTTCTCACATCTGACTGGGACATTATCGAACTTATTGCCTCTTTATTTGTGGAGATGTGGAAAGAAGTTACTGCTCTCCCACACACGATCACAGACATACATTACCATTGCCAGATGTGGGTTGGGGGAAAGAGAAAAATGCGGATCACTGTGCTTATATTCTCCAGTTGTTCATTTTGTTCCAGTTGTATTTATTTTTACAAATTAGAATCTTGCACTGTGGCAAAAAACAGTTTTGGTAATTGCATCACAGACATATGTATAACAGCATGAACATGTAGGTTGGAAGGGGATGATTGCTTTTCGTTAATCCTAGCTTCGTGTCAAAACTGTCAAATGGTGACCTTGAAATGTCAGTTATACACTCTGTATTGATTGCATCTGGAGTCATATCTCCTGTTATATTGTTGTATAAGCTGTCAATGAATAATATAATTAACAAAATGTATTAAAGAGATTTTAAAAAATCAGAGGCCAGTAGCAGGATCCAAGAGGGTCCAGTTAGGTAAGGGCTCTGGAATCTTTCTGGATCCCTGTAGAGCAAACAGGAGGTCAGCCAACTGGCCCTTGGAGTCACATCTGGGAGCCTGGGATCAAAGCAAGCAGGTCTAGCCTTCCTTCTAAAGACTGCAGGGCAGTCCTCCTTCTGACTCTTTCGAAAATACAGGAGTGTTCTGATGAGACCTTCAGAGAGACCCACTTTTATACCCTTTACCAGCTTGTGTGTAGGGGGTACCTCTCTTTGTCTACCCCATAACTAGTTCTGGTCAGTTCATCCCTCTTCCCTGGTTTTGGCTCCAATTTCTCAATGGGAACAAAGGGCAGAAGTGAGCTGCATCTGCCAGTGACAGGGTAGGCAGCTTCAGGAGTCAGGAAGGTGGTTGGCACATCCCTTAGGCTACCCTCTGAAGCTCAGGAAGGGGTGAGTTATGTTATGCTATGTTATCCTGGAGCAAATCCAAGAGGAGTCTCTGAACTACACCACCCTCAATTATGGAAACAGATAGGTTTTTAAAAGTTTCTTGAAGGCTAACGGATCATGAGTATTGCGCAGTGAAAACGGAAGGGCATTCCAAGCCTGGGCAGCCTTAACAGCCAGGGAGCAGCCACCCATCTTATGCCAGATGAAGTGGGGCACCCTAGCTTGAAGGAGGGCTGAAGAGCACAGTTGTCTCAGCGGGACATAGAAGGAGAACCGCTTCTGTAAGTAGGCAGGCCTGCTACCATAGAGAGCACGATGAGCAAAAACCAGGGATTTGAATTTAACCCGGTCCGCCACGGGAAGCCAGTGGAGAGCGCGGAGATGTTCCCGCATGCTGCACTTCTTAGCAATTCCCAAGAGAAGCCTGGCAGCCGCATTCTGAATGACCTGGAGTCTATTCAGAGAATATCCAGGAATGCCTATGTACAACGCGTTAGCGTAGTCCAATCGGGGGAGGATCAAGGCACGGATGACTGTCTCTTTGGCCGGCCTAGGGAGGAGGGGTAAAAAACTCCTTTGTGTTTTAAGAAGGCCGAAGCAGCTGCCTGAAAGCTTTTTCACCTGGACGGAAAAGGAGAGGTTGTCCTGGAACCACACTCCTAGGTTTTTCGTGGATTTGCCATTAGAGGTTGGTGGGAGGAACCCATGAGGCCAGATCGAGTCTCTGAAGGCAGGGGGGAATAAGCAATAGAGAAGGATCTCTGACTTGTCTTCGTTACATTTGAGTTGGGCCGACACAAGCCACTCGAAGACCGAAGACAAGCAGTGCTGAACGAAGGATACAGAGTCCTCATCCTTTCCCCAGGTAAAGAGAAGCTGGGTGTCATCAGCGTAGGCTATCACCTTAGCCCCCAACCCCTCAGCTAGGTAGGCCAGACAAGTGACGTAGATGTTAAAAAGAAGGGGGCTAAGGGAAGACCCCTGTTGGACCCCAGTGGTGACCGGCTGCGGTGTTGAGGCGGCCGGTGGCAACAAGACCGGTTGGGCCCGCCCTTCAAGAAAGGACCTCACAGACCCCTTCCCCTTGGGCCGTGGCACACGTCAAGGCTGTCCCCTTTCTCCGCTTTTGTTCGCTTTGGCACTCGAACCTCTTGCCGCGTGGCTCCGGTGGGAACCCTCGATCAAAGGGATCCGATGGTCCCCTGACCTCGAGGATCGTGTCTCCTTGTACGCGGATGACATCCTCCTTTATCTCACTTCCCCTCAGAAGTCACTCAATGTTCTCTTCGACGTCCTCACGTCCTTCGGTAGGAACTCGGGACTTGTCATTAATTGGACCAAGTCCTGTGTCTACGCCATAGCTGGTACTCTGCCGCCTCTCCCCCGCAGATTTCCCATCCTGGTAGCGACTGACGGTTTTAAGTATCTGGGGGTCCATGTATCCATGATCTCTTCGGTCCGCTATGAGCGGAACTTGTATGCTCCGCTCCGCAGACTGAAGCAGGATGTTCGGCGTTGGCGCGATCTGCCCTTATCTCCATTAGGCCGGGCGGCGCTCTTTAAAATGATGTCGCTCCCCCGATTCCTCTATGCCCTGCAAAACTTCTTCGACCCTGTTCCAGCTCGCTATTTCCATGAAGTCGAGAGTTTACAGCGGCAACTTATCTGGGACGGCCGTGCCCGCATTGCCTTATCCAAGCTCACGCTCTCCTGGTACGACGGAGGTATTGCGCTGCCGGATATTAGACGATACTACTGGGCCTCGCACCTGAGCGCCATCAACCATGCGACATACTCTCCGGAGCCCGCTCCTGCCTTTGCTTTGGATAAACTGCTGTTGCCCGGTGGCAACTTTAATAGGGCACTGTACTCTAAGGCCCCCTTCCGACTCCTTACGGGCCCAACGAAATGTGCTGTGCGGGCATGGCGAGACGCTACGGTGGCCACGGGCTGGGGTGGTAGACTGACAGGTATGACGCCACTGTATGATTCGGAACGACTGGGTAACCTGTGGAAGACGAAAGGGTTTGAGAAATGGGACATGATTGGGATTAGCACGGTGGGGGACCTGTGGACACGTGGCGCGGTTAAGTCCTTCGAATCACTAAAGCTGGAATACCGGCTCGATGATAGGGAGCACTTCCGGTATATGCAGGTGAGGCATGCCTTGTCTTCTGTCTTCCCCTCCGGTACGGACGTTCCGCAGTCCTCCCCTTTGGAGGATCGAGTTCTAGATGGCCACGTCCCAGACAGTACCATCTCCTTAATTTACAAGAAGCTCATTAATAACAGAGCTGACCAGCTCGAGAAGCTCCGGGCTGCCTGGACGGCTGACGGACTTGAATTGGACGACGAGGACTGGCAGTCAGCTGTGTCCTCCCCTAAGGAGGTGGCTATTCCGGCACGACTTCGCTTTGTCCAATTGAAAATCCTTCATCGCGTGTATCTTACTGGAATGCGTCTGGTGCGAATGGGTTTGGTTTCGGATGGACGATGCAAGCGTGGGTGTGGGATGGATGGTACCTTTCTTCACGTTCTGTGGGAATGTCCGATGATTGTAGCGTACTGGTCTAGGGTGCATGATGTGATGAGTCGTGTCACGGGGGTCCCATTGCTTCCTGAGGCGCGTCGTTGTCTGTTGAATGTGTGGGAACCGTCTGACTGCACTGCTGCCCAGACACTTTGGGTTACCCTAGGCAATATGATCGCGAAGAGGGATATTGCGCAGCTTTGGGGCTCCCCTAGACCGCCAGTGCTAAGTGCCTGGAAAGAGAACATGGACTGGTCCATGTTCCGAGAGAAGACGGTATATGAGGCCCGGGGGCGTCCAGGGAAGTGGTCAAGAGTTTGGGCTCCCTGGAATGCTTATCGTGGAGACATCTGTTCTCCCCCACTTGACTACGAGGTCCCTCTCCCCTCCTTTCCGTGATTTACGTTCCTCTCCTATTCTCTCCACATGCTTTGTTCTCTTGCGCGCGCCACCCCCCCCTCGCCATCGTCGTTTCTCCTACATCCATTCCCCCCCCCCCACCTCCAGCAACCCTTGCCACTATGATACCATGTGTTCGTTTGTTTGTGTTCATTTCGACAAAAACATAAAATTAAACCTTTCTTATCCTATTTGTATGATGCTACGCTCTTGCCGATAATGTTGATGTGAGAGATTGCTCCAGCAACGTACTGCCTCGTATTGCACTTTTCGCTCAGCCTGTTTTTGTCATAGCGGCCGGCCCTGCGGGGTTGTAGGCAGACGCTGTGTATTGTGCATTTGTAAATAAAGGTTTTAAAAAAAAAAAAAAAAAAGAAAGGACCTCAGCCAGCCCCAGGCAGCGCCTGAGACACCTATCTCAGTGAGTCGTGTGAGCAGCAGGGATTGTGGTACCGTGTCAAATGCTGCCGATAGGTCAAGAATTACCAGTGCAGCTCTCCCACCGGCGTCAAAGCACTAGTGGATGGCTTCGGATATCTCTACCCACGCTGACTCAGTGCTGTAAGAGGAGCGAAACCCAAACTGTGCTTGATGCAGAACGTCAGACCCCTCAAACTCTGCAAGTTGTCTGGTCACCACCTTCTCACAGACTTTAGCTACGCTGGGCAGGAGGGAGATAGGGCGATAATTCCCAGGGTTTAGGGGATCAAAAGTGGGCTTCTTCAAGAGGGGAAGGATTTTAGCCTGTTTCCAGGCCTCCGGTACCCGCGCCTCACGAAGGGAGGCGTTTATGATCAAATTAACTTTGGGGTTGATAATCTCCGCGACTGCAAGTAGTCTCGCCGTACACGGATCCGTGGGTGAGCCCGATTTCAAGCCCTTCAGGATTTTAAGAGAGCTGGACAGATACACAGATAAAAAGGCCAGCAGGGAGTGCCTGGGAGCAACAGGCAAGATGGTAGTAGGTGCAGCGACAGGCAAAGAGGGCAGGAGGTGAAGGTAGCCTGAATCGTGCGTATTTTATCCATAAATAAATTGGATAAAGTGTTACACCAGCCGTCAGTGGCTGGGAGAGGGCACGATTGTGCTGCAGAGGACGTAAAACTCTGAACAATGGAGAAAATCTCCTTGGAGTTATTTTGTGCCTGTTCAATGCGGGCTGCAAAGTACTGCCTCTTAGCCTGTGTTATCGCAGTATAATAGATTTTTTGTTTGCCCCTGAGAGTGGCCTTAGCCAGGGGACAGTACTCACTGAGGCTCCAAGCACGTTTCAGTTTTTTACACACCTGCTTAAGCACGGACAGTGTCCTGGGTAAACCAGGGTTTAGAAGGCGATTGTCTGGAGAACCTGGACAAGGTCGGTGTGGCAAGCATGTTCGTAGAATTGGATAACCAATTTGAAAAGCCTGCAAGACTCCCGTCAAGATCTGGGATAAGTGTTGGTCTAGAAGCCACCAGAGCCGTGGCCAGTTTGGACGGTTCCATTTTTTTGAAAGCTGGTTTCCAGTAGCAGGGGCTCGAAGGGCAGGCCGAGGCTATCTCCCAGGAAAAATAGGTGAGACAATGGTCTGACCAAGTGACTGGAAGAAGATCTTCAGCCATGATAGTGAAATTGGAACAGATGGGGTCAAGAATATGACCTCCTTGATGAGTATGGGTGGGTGACCCATTGAGACAATTGGGCCAGCTGGAGGATGTCACCAAAAACAAGTGAGTCACTTAATTCGGCCTGGTCAAGACGAATATTCAATACCCCCAATACCAAGTATTGTGGGAATCGAAGAGCCCTGGAGGTCACTGCATCACCCCATGATTGCAGGAAGGACCTAGCCAGGCCCGGGGGAGAACCTGATACTAAACTCCAGGGCTTTGCAGTCCCCCCAGGCGTGAGCGTCGCCCGTGATGAGGTCCCATGTGTCCCTGTACATGATCGATACTCCACCCCCTCTCCTACCAGATGATCCACCCTGGCGATTTTAAAGCCCTTAGGGGTGGCAAGAGAAACAAACGGGTCCGATGTGTTATCCAACCACGTTTCTGTAATGAACAGTAAGTCCACTGGTCTGTCAGAGAGGAGCTCATACACCTCAGAATGGTGCTTTATTAAGGAGTGCACATTAATCAGAGCCGCTGAGATAGACAGCGGTCTAGAGGGCCTAGATAGAGAGGCTAGGGGTAGTGGAGCTAAGACAAGGTCTGACTGTAAACTAAAACCACATACGGCACAGTTGTTGTCCTGGGCAGCCCGCAAGTCAAACTGAGATTGGGGGTGACATGCTGGCAAACGAAGCACCCATAGTGTATTCCTAGAGTAGCAAAGCCTCTCCGGGGTGTCGGTAAACCGTCGGGCAGAGTAACTGGCCCTGGACGCCTCTGGAACGCTGACGGGCGCAGATGGGCTTGCCTTCGGCACGCCAGCAGCACGTCCGCGCAGCGTGCCTCTTTATAGGCCGGCAGCCAGAAAAGCTAGGGAGAGCACTCCCAAAAAATGGCGTCTCTCAGTGGCTGACCGGCAAAGCAAGAAGTGAGTAAAGCCCCCCATGTCAAGATTCAAATTCCCCACCGTATTCCCCGCAGTATTGGAGCACATGTTAGTTTTAAAATTATATTTTTAAAGTGGTAACATAAAATAACACAGCGCTAGGCTAGAGTTAGAGCGGCAGCAGAAATAATGTGCAAATCGGCAGTTTAAAATCAGAGCGAGCGTAATTCCCAAACCCCTCAAGGAAACTGCGTCCGCGCAGCGTGCATCTTTATAGGCTGGCAGCCAGAAAAGCTAGAGAGCGCACTCCCAAAAGAACAGCCTGTTGCAGGGATTCTGCACATACACAGAACTATGCGCAGGAAAACAGGACCTCAGTGTATAGGGGTGTACTAATCTATCACCTTATTACCCCAAATTCCAAAAACCACTACCTATAGTGTCTCATTCGTTCTTCTGCAAAATCACAAAGCTACAGATGATTACACAACCCAGAACACAACATTCCTGACTCTCTCAGGAATCGCAGTAGCAAGACATACCGTTTTGCTCGTTCACTTGTGCTTGTCCACAATAACAATTGGCAGAGTTGCTGTAATAGTTTAAAATAGTTATTTTGACTATCATGCTCTATAATGCAGTAATCGAGCCATTACCACCATCAAAATGCATAAACTCGCATTGTTACAATTCCATAGAGTGTGAAGGGTGATGTCATTATATACAGACACTGGAAAAAGGACTATAAGGCCTAACCACCTTCCCTTGACTGGAAGAAGGCTATTATATAAAAGAAGATCTCTGCGCTTTGTCAGCAGACCCCATACCTTAAAGCCTAGATGGAAGGTTTACATCATAGGAACAGCATAGCTCTTCTCCATGGGAAGGGCTCTCTCCAAGTGTGTGTTAAAACAACATGCATCCACGTAATAACAAAACACGAGTCTCCAGCAGTGCAGCTGTGTTAAGCGTGTTCTGTCTAGGTGCTAGGGACTGACCAGAACAGAATAACAAGGGGCACTGTTTATCGACCTTGCACATCGTGTTTGGACTAAACGCCAGGAACTTAGCAGAGAACGTGAAAAGCAGACAGTTCTCATGTGAAAAGCATAAACAGAGTCTTGCAAAATGAAGAGAATGTAGTAACGTGCGCAAAAGCAGCATCATGGCAGCAAAGCTCATGCTAACTTAGCAATGTCGACAATGACCCTAACGGCCATATTACAAGCCCCCAGACCACCCAGCTCAGGAGAGGAACAAGATTCCCAATACCCAAGGCCCTTTTGTCCCCTGTCTGAAAAGAATACACATCACACCAAAGGGGCGCCATGAACAGCCATGTGACCCTGGACATTGGCAAAATGGCCCATTTGGTTTAGGCACCTTTCTAATAGTAGCATTTCAGAATAGTAACTTAATGTACAACTTTTCTATTAAAAGGGATTTTAAATTACAATTCAAATAAATGGAAGAATTATTTTTCTATCTGCCCCCAAACTGAAGTTATCACTCATTAAGTGTAATAAGGCAACCCTGCGTTAGTCTATGGGAAAGGTTAGCTTTGCTATAGTGATAAACAACTTAGGGTGTTTTTCAATGCCAGGACCTGCAAAACCTAAGAACGCATGTCCTACTTTTTAAATACCATGCACACTGCCCTATAGGCCTTTAGGGCCGACTTCTAAGTATTGAAAAGGAATGTTTAGGCCTTGAAAAATCTTTATAAACTGCATTACCAGGGGATGTGGCCAAGATGGCGGAGAGATAGGACGTGGAATCCTATCCCTCCGACTCCGCCAAGTTTTAGCTCTGTAATATCACCCACCTCTAATGCCATCCGACGGTCTACGACGACGGGGTGACTCCGACAGCTGGTCCTGTGTCTGCAGAGTGCTTTCCTGCCGCAAACACCTATTTGTGGTCCTCTATCAAGAGGTAGCAGCAGCAGAGCGGGCCTGTGGTTGTGTGCGGCGCCGCCGGAGCTCCCTTAGCAGCCGCCCGGGAGCGCTGCCCTGCAGAGGAGACCAGAGGCAGGGATCGGTGGAGTGCCCTCCTGAGCACGGCTCAGGCGAGGTGAAGCGACGAGGTGGCCAGCACTACCGCTGTGGTGCAGAGGATCGAGCCGGCACCATCTTGAGACTCTCCGGCCGCGGCCTTGTGCAGGATCTGCCCGGGGGCTGCGGGCGTGGAGTGTAGTGTCTCGAGTGACATTTGGAGGCTGACCCTGATTGACTCCCCAGTTGTAGAACGTGCTGCTGACCCCTGTGAGCTTGTGCGCAGTGGTGGTGCTGTGCTCCAACCCGTACCCTGACCAGGGCGACCTGTGAGGTGAGGAGAGAATGGGCCAGGTGCGGGAGGAGCAGTCCACGGATCGGCAGACAGGGATCGCTGAAGGGCGGAGGTGCCTTCGAGCTGTGAGGGTCGCAGCAACTGAGCTATTGCCGCCTGGGCACTTAGGATGTTTTTCCCAAGAGCTGATGAGCCTCGGAGCAGCGGTGGTGCTGTGCTCCAACCCGGACCTTGACTGAGGTTGCCAGTGAGGAGGGGAGCGAGCAGATCTGGTGCGGGTGGAGCGTTCCGTGGATCGGCGGACAGAGAACGCTGAAGAGCGGGGCTGTCTACGCGCTGTGAGGGCTGCAGCGATTGCAATACGGCACCCACAGGGCGCTTGGGGTGTTTTCCCCGACAGCCACCCCATTGGGATTGGCGCTGCAGCGGGCCGTGCAGGTCTTGACTGCCTGGTGGGCCTGTTGGTCAGAGCGAGAACTTACACCCCCCACCCAGATGAGTCCTTCAGTGCCCTGGGGGACGGAGACGCTGTGATCTGAGAAGGCGCTGATTAGAGTCTCATTGTGGTCTGTAGGAGTGCGAGCTTGGTGCTCCCCTTGTGCTCTTGTGGTATTCCGAGGGGTGCAGTTGTTCGAAAGGCCGTGACTTGTCCGGGGGTGAATGGGCCAGTGCAGAGGCCAGGTGAAGAGTGCTCTCTGTTAGAGGCCTCGGCAGGGTGTGCAGCAAGGAAAACACTAAGGGCGGAGAAGGATTGGTGGCAGACCAGGTCGGTCGGCCGACGGTGCGTGCCTGGGCGGTGGGCCCATTAGTCGCTGTCACCTGGAGCTTCGCAGGGGTTGGGCTCGTCCGCCAAGAGACCCGAAGACGGCTGTCCTAGAGCAAATCGCAAACTCGGTGGAGTGTGAACGCAGTGGTATGCCCCAAACAGTGGAGGAAGGGGGCCTGGACTGAGGCTCAGTGGTCGGCACTTCAACATCGGCCCTACTGCCACGGTTGGCTGCCAAGTGTGAGAGCCGGCGATGAGGCCTCTGGGTCAGAGTTCACGAGGGCGAGACGAGTGAGAGGTCACGCAGGAGAAGGAGTAGGGTCAGTGGACCGGAGTGCCTTGGAGGGGAGTTTTGCCAGTCTGCAACTCGGCAGATGGTGGGTCCTGGCAAGGATAGGTACCCAAGAAGGAGCGGCACTCGAACAACGACGGGGCAAAGCGGCAGAATACTGAGGGGTGTACAACAGTCCCCGTGAGTCATGGCTGCAGCAAGGGAACGCAAAGAGAAATCCTTAAAGGACCTCCTGAAACAATCTGGTTATTCAGTGGCACAGGGTGACAAGGAGGCCGGCTCAGTAGAGGGCGAAGATGTCCCTGCTACCAAGGCCTTCATGTTGGAGCTCTTCTCTGCGATTAAAGAGGACACACAAGAGTCACGATCCCAGCTGGCCTCAGACTTAAAGGAAGTGCGCCGCAACGTTGTTAAAATTGGGGAATGGGTGGCGACCCTGGAAGAGCATGACTTTTCTAGGGACGAAGAGATCCATCACCTGCAGCAAGAAATGCTATGCCTCAGTGAACAGAACAAGGATCTTCAGGCCCATGCTGAGGATCTAGAGAACCGCTCTAGACTAAACAACGTTCGCATCAGGGGGTTCCCTGGAAAGCAGAGGGGGATGATCTTAGATCGTATGTCAATGCACTCTTCCAGCAAATCCTCGGTGATGAAGAGACTGCGGATGTTCAAATGGACCGGGTCCTCCGGGTGGGTCTCCCGCGAGGCAATAAAGCACCTCCACCGGATATATTTATGTGCGTACATGACTTCCAGGTAAAAGAGTGTATCCTTCGGAAAGCCTGCGAAGCCCTGCTAATCCACTTCCGCGGCTGCCAACCGACTCTGTATCAGGACCTGACGCTTCAACCCTCATTAAGAGGAGGGCGTTCAAACCTGTGACCACACACCTACGAGAGCACAGTGTTCCCTATGCTTGGGGCCACCCCTTTAGTTTGATTTTTAAACACCAGGGCAAGTTACTGCAACTCAGGTTGCTTGACGAAGCATTGGGAATCCTGCGCCTGAAACGTTTCGCATCCATGGATGATGATGCGGAAAAACCTAAGTCGCAGCGCGTGCGTCGCACCTCAGGCTGGCAGCGGGTGGGCAGAGTACCCGCGGTTAAGAAAGCTGACCAGGCCACACAATTCAAATAGAAAGAGGCAGTGTTTTCCGCATTGGCGCAGACCACGGACCACCCTGCTACCCCATGAAGATGTCAACTGCAGGCATGGGAGTGGGTACATGGAGGGGCGTCGGAGGGAAGGAACGCAGTCACCGGTTGAGGGTCTTGTCGACACTTCACGCTTGATGAGGTCACGTTCCAATCTCCACATGGGCTGGATATTGGTTGCAGCCACGATCTCCCAGATGTTACTCACTGTGACCGACTTTGGTTGTATTTTGTTTGCTACTGTGTTTTCCTTTCTGGGTGTTATAGTTTTTGTAATTTTGGGGTTGGGAAGGGGGTGGGCTGCTGTTGGGAGCCTCCGCATCAGTTCAGGTATCAGGGTGGCATATCAAAAGAAGAAGTAGGGTTGTGACGCTACCTCTTGTGAGGGGTGGAAGCCGGCATTAGCTTTATATGGCGCCTCACCAAGGGATAGATGGTCAGGGATGTTAAGGTGGTGAGCCATAATGTCCGCGGGATGAATAATCCTTTCAAGAGCGCTGCGGTGCTCCCACTTCTTGAAAACGCTGAGGGTGATGTTTGTCTTCCCAAAGAGACGTATTTACTATCCAAGGATGTGCGCATGCGTGATAGGCGATTCCCACAACAGGCTTGGTCTGCGGGCCATCCATGAAAAATTAGGTGACTATCTTGATAGGAGCCCAATGTCAATGCAAGATTATCTCCACAGTGACAGCGATTAAGGGGTGGGTATTGGCCATTAACGTGCAGTGGGGGGGACTTACCTTACTATCGGGTCAATATATGCCCCGAACGAGAAGCAAGAACCCTTTCTTTTGTGTGCTTTAGCTTCAGTGCTCACTTCCCTGGCTGCCCCAATTCTGGTGGGTGGGGACCTGAACCTGGTGATGGTTGCGGCTCGGGATAGATCAGGACAGCGGACACACCAGGATGGTACACTGTCAGCGGTAGGGAAGGAGTGGCTGGCGAATAGTGGGCTGTGTGATGTGTAGCATGCTCAGCATACCAATGATCAAGACTATACATACTACTTTGCAGCCCATAAAACGTATGCGCGACATGATAATTTTTTGGCTTCTACCTCACTAATGTCCAGTCTCCTCCGACATTGCGCCCAACTCCCTGTCCGATCATGCTCTCATCTCTGTCCTCCTGCTTGCGCAGCGTACGCGCCCCATTCCGCCTGGTTGTCGACTCAGAGAGAGTCTGTTGCATTCCGAAGATGTGGTGAAGCTCATGTGAGAGACAATAGTGCGCTACCTGCAGGTGAACGATGTGGGGTCGGTGTCCTTGTCATTGGTCTGGGAAGCGCTGAAACTAGTTGCCAGAGGGGAATTTATCGCGATTGCAGCAACTTATAATGCCATTTGTAGAGATAAGCACGCTGAATTGGAGAGAGAAGTCGATAAGCTAAAAAAGATTCATATCTTTGGAGGGAGTAAGAGAATCGCAGGCGAGCTCTGAAACACTTGGATCTGGACAGAGCGGAACACGCTCTCCTCAGATTAAAACACAAATGTTATCTTAGCAGTGATCGATGCGGCAAAATGTTGGTGCAGAGGCTTTGCGTCAAGACGCAAACCACAGTGATCCAGTCGGTTCGCGATTGCAAGGGAAAAGATCAGTCTGCTGATGAGCAGATTGTGGAAGCCTTTTGCAGTTTTTATCAACTTCTCTACTCCGACAGGGATTCGTCTTTGCCGGACACGCAAATTTACCTGGGTACTTGCGACATTTCACCTCTCCCTTCCACCGTTACAGAGTACCTTGAGGCGCCAATTTGCATTGAAGAGGTGATCTCTGCGATCTCTAGACTGAAGCTGGCCAAATCTCCGGGGCCGGACGGATTTACAGCTTCTTTATATAAGGAGATCTGTGTGGAGCTGGCTCCCTTTTTAACCTGTCTGTTTAATTATTTTCCCGATACGGGAGTGGTGACCCCGTCTATAGCGGAAGCGGCAATCTCGGTCATTCTAAAGCCAGGCAAAGATGCAGGAGCATGTGGGTCGTACAGACCTATTTCGCTTCTTAACATTGATGCAAAACTCTTTGCGGGAATTCTGGCTGCGTGCCTTAGCCCCCTTATGGCGGACATCATTGATCCTGATCAGTCGGGTTTTATCCTGTCCAGGCAGGGAGGTGATAATACCAAACGCCTGTTATACCTTATAGATAGCTCACAGAGATCTCAAAGACCGGCCTTTCTCATATCCATCGATGCGGAAAAAGCCTTTGACCGTGTGGGGTGGGACTATTTATCCGCTGTGCTGCGCAGGTATGGAACCGGTGAAAACTTCTTAAAGTGGATCTGGTGCATATACCACTCACCCAGGGCGTTTGTGTGGGTCAGTGGGTGCAGATCTGACTTCTTCTCTATTGAGCGGGGGACGAGGTAAAGTTGCCCTCTGTCCCTGCTCTTATTTGCGCTCTACATGGAGCCTTTCACTCAGCGGATTCAGGCCAATCAGGAGATCAGGGAGCCTAAATTGGGAGCAGACATCCATAAAATCAGTCTGTACGCAGACAACATGATTCTATCGCTTACCCAGCCCAGGACGACCATCCCAGCATTACTAGACCAACTGGCAGTGTTTGGGAAAGTCTCGGGGTTTAAAGTTAATTTAAAGAAATCGCTGGTCCTGAACTTGACCGTCCCTGTGGGGGAAGTAGAGTCCCTGCAGAGAGATTTCACTTTCCGATGGACACATGACGATATAACATAATTGGGGATTCGTCTGGCGCTGACTATTGGGAGGACAGTATCGCTCAACTATGCTTTACTGCTGGAAAACACGACCAGGCGCTGGATGCCTGGTCACGACTGCGTTTGGCATGGTTCGGGAGGGTTGTGGCGGTGAAGATGATGGTTCTTCCACGCATCTTGTACATCTTCCAGCTGTTGCCGATGACCCCGCCAACAGGCATGCTCAAGAAATTACAGGGACTAATCAATAGATTTGAGTGGGAAGTGAAAAAGACTTGGCTCTCTTTCTCTGCTTGGGCCTCCCGAGCATAGGCGGCTATTACCAAGCGGCGTGTCTCCGCTATGTAGTGGAATGGAACAGGCCTACCTCCAGTAAACACTGGAATTTTATGGACCAGTCAGTTGCTGTCGCAAATATTTGGAGGGAGCTTTGGTTACCCCCCAAGCACAGATCGTGGGGACTCTACTCCTCGCCGGTCACTTCGCCTACCCTTAGAGTCTGGGACAGAGTGGCGCTGAAAAGAGGGTGGACGTCGTTCCCATCGCCCATGACTCCCATTGTTGATAACCCTGAATTTCCGCCGGGGCAGAAGTCGGTAGTGTTTCAAAGATGGAGGGAGGACGGATGCAAACGAGTCAGATCCCTCTTTGATTTGTGAGGGCTGATACCCTTCGTGCAATTGCTACGGGACTATGACCTTCCGGCTAAGGACGCGTTCCCGTATAGACAGGTCTCGCATTGGGGGACGTCCTCCGATAATTTTTCCTGCATGTCCAGACCTTTGACGGCCTTTGAAAAATGATTAGTGCAAAAGTCAGATGACAAACGACTTATCTGAGAGTTATATTCCATGCTTATGGCAACCCCATCGGCAGGGCCGGACTGGGAACCGAAACCGGCCCTGGCAAAGTGCTCGGCCGGCCTCCCCCTCCCCCTCCCCAGGGGGGGGATTGGGGTGCGACCGTGCTCTTTGCCAGGGCCGGTTTTCGGCCGTTTTTGTTACAGGGCCGTAGCAAAAACGGCCCCCTGAGGTCCAAAACCAGCCCCCACCCATGCAGCCGACCGGGGGATTGCCCGGTGCCCGCAACGGCCAGTCCGGGCCTGCCCATCGGGTCAGCGTACCAGAGTGCAGGTGCAATGGGAAACGGTAGGGTAGGGTAGGCCCCTGTCACCAAAATAATGGGAAAATGTAATTTACAGAGTGCACCACACGGCACATAATACCGCAGCGGAGGAATCTGCTTTTAAGGTCATCACATATTGGTACTACACCCCTGCTAGAGTTCACTATTGGGACAAGAACAAAACGGATCTATGCTGGAGGGGCTACGGTTCTACTGGTACTCAGCTGCCTGAAACTGGAACGCTATTGGTCCCAAATCCTCGATGACATTGATGCTGCATTCCAGATATCGCTTCCCCGCGCCCCAGAATACACTCTGCTAGGGCTCTCTCACCCAAAGGCGTTTCCGCTACGTTCTCTTAGAGGTAGGCAAATTTCCCTGGTGGTGCTGGCAGCCCGCCAAGTCATCCTAGCCCTATGGGGGACGCCCACAATACCAGATGTTCTAACATGGATACACCACTTATGGCATCTCTTAGCGATGGAGCGCCTGTCGCTTAGCGTGGAGGGGAAAGACAAGGATTTTCAGAATTTGTTGGCTCCCTTTTCTCATCTATTGACCAAAGATATGAGAGAAGTGACATGCCCGAAGTACTTACAGATTCTCAGACTACTGCCACTAGAACCCCTCAGCGCCACCCAGAAGCCGGAGAGTTGAATAGTTCTCTGCATGCAAGCAATTACACTAGGCCTGGTATTCAGGGACATTATCTTGAGATGGAACTGATGCGGAGGAGGGTGGGGTGGGGGGGGTTAGGGGATGGGACGGGGGTTTGTTTGTCTTGTTATTTCTCTGTTTTACTTTAACAATATGTGAATTATTCATATGTGTTTGTCTTGTTATTTCTCTGTTTTACTTTAACAATATGTGAATTGTTTATAAGTGGAAGTCACTGCATACATTTTCCACAATTGAGGCTCCAGTGCCCGGTCTTCGGGATGAGAATGTGATAACTTTAACCATTGCTCTGCCGGCCTTGAGATGTAGGCATGAAGCTGTGTACATTGCCCTTGCGTTCCACAAAATACAAATGATTGATTCTAAAACTGCATTACAGGCTGCAGTGGCAGGCCTGACGCGTATTGCAGTGCTACTTTAGTGGGTGCCACAATGAGTGCTGCAGCCTACTGGTTGCACTTAATGTACAGGCCCAGGGCACATGTAATACCCTTTACTAGGGACTTATAAGTAAATTAAAGGTGCCAATTTGGTGTATAACAACTTTACCATCTTTGGAAGAGAGATTCATCTGGACAGAAATTCCTCTGCATTTTAAAAGACGTGTACCCCTGCCATGAGTCCCAAACTGTACTGTTGTCTGGATCCCTAATGCTAACATTTAGTCATAGGCGAACACTGATTAAGTGAGTGCGTCATTACATAGGCCTGTCTCATGGATTGAGGTCTTATTTGACGAGGAGGGCTGTCCAAAGCGCTAACCTCATAGTGTAGAAGGCTACCATCTCACCAGGAGTTAAGCAGCACAAGCCCAGTGGTGGCAGGATACTGTGTATTGGTCAGCAGTAGTGAACAGGACCTTTTTACCAATTGTCACTGGGGAGGCCAACAGGCTCACTCACCTTTTTAAATGTTCAGCAGCAGTGTGCTTAAATCACCCTTGACCTACATCAGGTAATTGTGGAGTGCTGCATAGCGCAGGAGTGGTGACGCTGCTTTGGATATAAGTGTGCTGTATGAAGGGTACAGTACAAGGATAGTGCAATACATGTGTGCTTAGTACATGTGCTGGGTGTATGTATGCCTGACAGGAATACATGACATGAGAGATGTACATAGGAAAGTGCCCCTTTTTGTATGGTTACTCCCCACTTTTCGCCTGACATCTGATGCATTTTAACTGGATGTACCCTGGGTCCCTGCCAATCAGGTTCCCAGGGCCTGTGTTCGTTCACAAAACTGTTCCTTTGTACCCACAATCGGCACCTCTCTGGTCACAGGGAAGGCCTTAAGGGCTGCAGCACCTATTGTGCCACCCTGAGGGACCCTGCAACCTAACACCCACACACTGCCCTTGCAGGCTTCGTGTTTTGGGGCAGAGAAAAGTGAAGTTGATATGACACACAGGGCACACATCCCTGTGTGCCATCCATGCAACCCACTGCCTAGGGCCTAGGTAAGTCAGCCCTCGAGCAGGGTGCACTAGCCCCCAGGTGAGGGTGCAGTTGCATGAGAATTGTAAGCGCAGTAAAGCCATAACGAGTATATGGTCTGGGAGTTGATCATTACAAACTCCACAGCTCCATCAAACCCAAACTGATGCCAGTGTGGGATTTAATGGAAAATGCGCTCACAGGACATATTATAGAGGCCCCCTGAAAAACTACTAGCCCTGGTGAGTTTCCTCAATGGCTGCCTGCCATTGAGCACCACCAGAAAGGTTTCTGGACCCCTGGGTAGAGGGATCAGCTCACTGGGTCAAGAAACAAAGCCCATCCTGGGTAGAGGTGTCATGCCTCTTCCTCGAGGATGTGCTGGGTCCACGAAAGGGAAGCTTCAAAGGCCTGACACCTTTGTAAGCTCTCCCTGCCTGTTGTTGCCCCCAATAACTGGCTCCCACAGTTATGAACCCCACTTTGGGCAGAAGAATTGGCAGGAAAACCAAGTTAGGAGAAGAGGTGTGCCCACCTTTGCCAACCCCACCCCTCAGGTGTGAGAGGCACGGCGAAGCTCACATATCATTCCTCTCCATCTTGAAGATCAGGGGACCCATCTAATTAGTGAGAGGCTCATGCCCCCACTCCCACTGGAGGGTGGCATAATAGGGGATGTCCTCAACCCAAGGAATGAACCTATTGCTCCTGACCTGCACACCCCTGTAACGCCCCAATTTTTTTTATTTAGGGGTGACCCTGAACCTTGCCTCTTCAGATTCAAGAAAGAAAGAAGAAGGGCTGAAGAACCATGCTGACCCAGGTAGAAGAGGGCATCTACTGCTTTGGCCCCAGCCCTACAGGCCTGTCCCAAGTCCGACTGAACTACAGCGAAAACTCCAGCGTGTCCAGCATCCCCTCAGAACCCAGACAACATACCATGCACCCATCTTACAGATTCTAGCTCCTGTGAGCAACGGAATTGCTCAACAAAGACTTCAAACACAGAACGCGGATCCAAGCGGCTCAACGGTTCTGCACCACTCTGCACCTGCCGCCAACCCCCTGAGTTTGAGTGGCCCAATACCACAAGGAGGTCTCCCCAGAGATCCTGACCTGGTATCTGGTGATCCCCGACCTACCTCGAGCTTCAAGTCGACGCCTGTAGCCTCAACCTGAGGGTCCTCAACCACGACCGGAGCTGGTAAGAAGACCCTACACCAACGACACCCCTGCACCGGACGCCGCACTGCCTGGGGTTGCCCAACTGATGGTGTCGAAGGCATCCCCAATAACCCAACTTACCTTTCCTGCCAGTGGTTGCCTCCAGGAAGCCTCCTTTGAAAACCCTTAGGGGCCCGACATTTTCTTGGCACTCTGCATCCAGCCACCTCTGTGCCACTGGTGGTGCAGTTCCTGTGCTGATTGTTTGACCCTGAAGTGCTGATAATAAATCGAGGAACTTTGCTCCCACACCTGAGTGCCCTGCTTGTAAGCAGCTCCTGATCGAAGGCCCCCTTAAACCCATTGGCTAAAATTGGGCCCCTGCACTCTGCACCCAGCCGCCCTAGTGCTGCGGGTGGTGCAATCTGAGTGCCTAACTGGACCTCGGGGAACCTTGGTCCTAACCCCCAAAAGCAATACTTACAGATTGTTCACTTACCTGTAAACCGTTAACACTTCTTTCCCCATAGGAAACAATGTTATGAGTTTTTTGGGCCAGATGTATCAAGCCTTTTCCCGTTTGTGAACGGGAAAAAGCCTTTTGGGATGTATCATCCCAAAAAGCATTCGTAAAATGGGGAATGGCAAAAATTGTGATTCCCTATTTTGCAAATGTATGTAAGGAATCGCAATTTGCGATTCCTTAAGTGAAATGCAGGAAGCCAAAAACAATTCAGACCGGCCTTTAAGGAATCGCAAATTACCACTAACTTCAAGTTTGTGGTAATATGCGAATTCCATGAAAAATTCACTTTTTTGCATTCTTCAAGGTGCCATGTGGGGTACATACATGCCCCTAGGGCATGTATGTGAGCCACATGTGCACACATGCATATTCCAGGTGTTAAACAGGGTGTCCATTTGGCATCCGGAGTCCATGCCTAGTCACCCCAAATCGATCACATACCTTCCCTGTGAATCAGTTATCGCACCTGCTAGTGCAAAAGGTGTCTGCTTCTTGATTAGTATCGCTGTGCCTCGGGCATAGGAGGAATACGAAGAGAAAAGCCTACACTCTGCCCATTTGCTAGCAAATGTGTTGGGGAGTTTTGGATTAACGTGTGTCTCCTGGAGCATGGCAATATTTATCTGCTGAGGGTCAAGATGGGCTAGTATCTGCCGACGTTTCCGGGGTTCACCCAACCCTCTGATATTCCAAGACATGAGTCTCAACTGAGATGTAACTATCTTATCACCCATACCTCCCTTCGGAGCAAGTCCTGCAATAATGCAAGTCTGTACTAAGTAGTATTCGGACACAATGAAAGTCACAGATATCAACGAAGAGCTGTAAATTGTGCATGCCAAAACATTCATTAAACTATATCCCTACCACCCCCTCCCACTAAAGCATCCCAAACATGCCAGTTACGTCTTCCCCTCCCCCATTCCTTGTACCCACAGAACAGAACATTACGTTCATCTTTTCTAGTCTGCGACCAGAAGAAACCTGATAGGGGGATCTCCCTTAGGGGGAATAGTGATAGGTGGCACACAGGTACCTCTTGCCGTCCAGGGGTAGCAAGTTAACAACCACTCCCCCTGTTGGCCTCGAGGAAGCCTGGCAACAGTTGGGCCTTGTTCCCCATCATAGGGAATAAATCGCCAGTTTGCATATGTAGCCCATTAGGTTGGGGTCAAGTTATGTAGGTGTCCGTTGCAACATATCAATTTAGCCCTGTAGTCGTTAGCGGAAAGCAGGCAGCCATGTCCCCTGTTGTCTATCAGTCTATGGGCGGTGAGAACGATCTTGGCAAACTCTCTGGTGTAGATGCAACACTCTTTTGAGTTTTAAGCTGTTTTAAAAATTCTTCAACTTGTTGGGGCTTCGTGTAGAACGCTTGTTTACCTTGGTACGTGACCCGTAGACGTGCAGGGTACAAGAGAGCATAGTCTATTTGGGCCTGTCGCAGCTTTTGTTTCACAGGTAGGAATTTGCGTCTTTCTTCTTGCACAACGGCAGTTAAGTCGGGATACATGGTCAAAGGTACACCCTCAAAGTGCATTTGTTTGATCTCCCTCGCCACCCTGAGGGAGACATCCCTGTTCCTATAATTCAGGAGACACGCAATAATGGGTCTGGGCATGCTTCCAGGAGGTGTTTCGGGCCGAGAGAGCAAGGAGCCCGCTCAACTATGAAGTGAGGAGAGAGAGATTCCGCCCCCACCACTTCCAGCAATAGCCTCTCGATATACTCCTCCGTTTTGCCCGTGTTTGTGCTTTCTAAAAAATACCCAGTACGTGGATGTTGTTTCTGTGACTCCTCCCCTCAATATTCTCATTCTTTGCAGCGATGAACTTCAGTAATTTATCCATCTGCAATACTGAGCTTTGGATATGGGTTGTTGCATCTTCGGCATCTGATATGCGTTGCTCTGTCTCCTTTATGCGTGCATCATGGCCCTCTATCTTGCGGAAACCTGCGTCCATGCGGGTAGTCAGGGTGTCTATCTTGTCAGCGATGCCTGCAAAGCCCTACCAGACTTCTAATAGTAGTACTTTCATATCCTCACTCTCTGAGGGTTGTATGTCAGTCTGTGGCATGTCGGCGCCCCCGTCTACTTCTGCTGTCTGTTGTCGTGTGTTTTTCTTTGTATAAAAGGTAATGTGCTGTTGGCGCGCATCTGGCTTCCCCATTCTGAGCACTTCGAAGCTTCGTATGAGCTGTGGGGACCGTGAGATTGATCCCAATTCACTGGGCTCGTTGGAGTTTTCCCAAGATGAGGGCCTTCTCTGTGATACCTGCCGTGGATTAGTCTCCGGACCGTAGCAGGATAATGGGGTTGGCCAGGTAGCTGCCAGCCAGTGCTCGGAGAGATGATGCGTTAGAGAGCAGCAGTGGGTCAAGTGCGTCAGGCTTCCCCAGTCGGGCCTTGTAATCCCTGGTTTCCCATAGAACCCGTGGGCTTGGAAGACAGACTCCCCCGCCTCTCAGTGTGTCCCAGGCTCGGCGGGTATCTTCCTCGTCCCTCCTCCGCAAATATTAGTGGGAAGTCGAGAATGTCAGATAGGGTATGTAGGGTCTCACCCTCTCGCTGGTTGCTGATTTCTATGCTTTCTGCCTGTATAACTCCCATGAAGGGGCGTCAATCCCACCCTGCAGTCAAAACAACCGACCTGTCAGACGATCGGCAAAATGGCGGCGCCGCATATGGCTGAACTGCCATCCGCACGGCTTTCATTCAGTGGAGCTTCACCACCCACAATTGCCCAGGTGTCTGCTATGCTAGGGCATAACAGCTCTCACTCTCCGCTTCAGACTTTCCACTTATTCAGGATGGGCAAAGGAGCACTGAGAGACTCACTGCGTCAGTCTGTCGTCTCTTCAATGTTCAGGCCCACGCGTCACGTGGGATCCCCGGCACTTGCGTGAGCGACCAGGCTCAGCTGCAGTTCTGGAGCGCTTGAGATTGTGTAGCGGGGTTTGCTGCTCACAGCTATTATTTCGGCATACCGCAACGGACCTGCGTCAAACTTGCGTCGCAGGTTACTCTGCTTTCAAGCTCGTCAGTTCGCAAATTATTAGACAATTTTTGCCATCTGGGCAAGATCACAGTAACAGGCTCCGGGAGCCTCACGTAAGGGCAGCCATTCCGCTGGCGCCCACCTAGCGCCCCATGTATTTTAAACTGTTTCGAAAGCAAAAACAAACCAGTAACGATTGCAAATTCAGCCACAACTGCATTTGTCCGGATTCCAGCTGATGGCGCCTGCCGAGATTGAAGTTGAAGGCAAGGGACTACTAGTCCCAGAATGCTCAGCGGGGGAGGCGCGGTTAAAAAGAACAAACGCGCACTTCCGCGTGTGCTCAATTCTGTGTTGTTTAGAGCCATTTGGATCACAGAGACGCGAGGATTCGAGTGCCGGCGATATCGGTTAGAGGCGCAGGGAGAGGATTCACCCTGACAGGAACCGGATCATCGGGGGACACCTCGCAGCAAGGTAGGGAGAGAAGAGTCGGGTCTCGGCTCTGTCTCTCTGTTCAGCCTGCATATTTGGGACTGCCTTTCACAGAGCCTTGCATGAGACAGTTTGTGCGGTAACGGACCTCCCGCTTGCTCAGGGGTAATTCACGAGTAGTAGCGGACTCGTACTCCGGACGGAGGAGCCGCACAAGGAAATCAATCACTGCCCAGGAAGCAGTAAAGGATTTTGGAAGCGTGTTAATCCCCCGTGAGGAGGAGCGCTAGTACTTTATTATATGTTTTGTTTGCATTCCCCAGACAGCGCATGGAGCTCCAAGGAGGAGGAGCGCTGAGCTTTCTTTAAGGACGTGTCGAATGGGTCACTCAAAAAACATTGGAATAGGGCTTTTTTCTTTACTGAGTGCTTCCTACGAGACTTTCCCTATGTTGTGATACTGTTGCTGCATAACCCAAATCAGGGTGTTTCTGTTTTTGGCATTTAGGTCAGGGCATGGATGAGGCCTTGCTGGTTCCCTCAATCTGGAGAGGACATATGGTTTATTTCGAGTTTTTTGGCACAAGTTTCTGCATATAAAGGTATTTAGGGTTTAGTGAGACCTACATGAGAGTAGCAGACTATTTGTGTGGAGTGTATTAATTTTGTCTACTTATGTATTACAGAGCCTTTGTCCCTGCAGCCCCCTTCCGTCCTTTATCCCCTGCCTGATCTGACTAGAACTCTGTGTCTTACATTCTGAGTTCGGAATGATCTGGAAGCGGAACCCTTATAGCATTTTTCTGACCCTGAGGAGAGTGAGAAGCCTGACAGAATTGCGCACCCAAGAATAGGTTACTCCTCCTGGTCAGGACGGTGGCTATAATGACGACGCTTGAGGATGTAGTTCAGATATTGGAGGCATTACATCAGGAACTAGTAGCATCTCATTTAGAAACGGCTGCATTGAGGGAAAGGGTGGATAGGACCAATAGGAATCCCTTTGAAGCTAGCACCGCAGCAGTACCCCCGATACAGGTCACAGTAGCACCGCCCATACCTTTGGCTACACCTGAGAGGTATACGGGAGATCCCCACAAGGTACAGGTGTTCCTTACGCAGATCCTAATGCACTTTTCATGTAGGCCTTCTTCGTTTCCTACCAATCATTCCAGAGTGGCTTTTGCCATTTCGTACCTTGGTGGAGACGCAGCCAACTGGGCAGTCCCTTTAGTGCGCAACAACGAAGCAGTGTTGTCAGACTGGGACGCCTTCAGAAGCGCGTTTGAAGGGGTGTTTGACAGGAGAACTACCTCTTTCAGTGCGGACAAAGAGTTATTGGCATTGAGACAGGGACGGGGGGGATTTGGTTACCTACCTCACCAACTTCAACAGGTTGGTGGCAGAGGCAGCCTGGCCTGAGGAAAAGCGCATGTCGCTCTTTTACCAGGGCCTGTGTGGAGAGCTTAAGGATGTGATAGCGCGTATAGACCCTCAATCCCGCATGTGTGCGGATTTGGTCAGTCTATCGTTGCGTCTGGATGGGCGCATACATGATAGAGGTGGGGAGAGGATATCAAAGAAGGAGGCATCACAGGAGAGTCCTGTCTCTGGTCCTGTGAAGGTCGATGCGGTCTATCGACGGAACCCCCTCTACAGATTGACCTGCCACCCTCGAAGGCAGTTCCGTGCACAGCTCCACACCGTTCTTACAGCGGAAAAAACCATGGCATTCGACTTCATTCTGTAACGACAGCAACATACCTGATTAACGGCTAATACGGCGGATCCACATACTTATGACCCGTGAACTCAGCTTCATCAAGCTCACGGGATCGTTTCAACGATAGCTCGCTTCTCACTCCTACGTATCCGGAAAGTTTGAAATGTGGCGTACTATAAATTGCTGAGTTTTGGAACTGGTGCCCCTCTTCTCTACCATCCGATAACCTTCAATTTTAGACTTCCAGCCCTTGGGGACATATAGAATCCTAACCGCCACGAAGGAACTATCTAAAGATTATCTCAGGTTCTCAAGTGCGGTACCGGATGTGAGCAGAAATAGATATTGCCATCTACCATACATAGGACGACTGGTCTCAAGTATCTGTACCTTTACCACTAGAAGTTTATAATAGATCTTTGTTCCTTTCCCTCCCAGTCAACAACCCCCAGCCCTGACGAAGGTGTGGCCCCTCTGGCCTGTCACCGAAACGCGCGTCAGCTTTTGTGGCTTTTGTTTCCAGAAATACGGCACATTGCGTTACGATCATTATATGCCGTATTTATGTCAACTATCTGGAATAATGGCGGACTCCTTTGGACTCCAGGAGGGACAGTACCTCCACTACGGATGTCTCCGGGATGTGGCCAGGACGACGTGGCCCCAATTCCCAGAGGCGCCCCAGCTCACTAATACCCTGGACATCATTTTGTCCTGTGGCAGAGGTAGGCGACTGATTTCCCTCCTTTACTCAGCCATGCGTAAAGACTCGACTCCCCCGTTGGCGCCAGCTTGGGTGGCTTGGGAAGCGGACCTGGGGATTGAATTGGATCCGGCTCAGAGGAAGCGAATTGGACTATTGACTCGCAAAGTATCTTGTAATGCGCGTTTCAAATTGATCCACTTTAACTTTGTCCATCGCACATATATGACGCCTGCCTCCCTCCACCGTATCTCCTCGGATAGGCCCCATACTTGCCCGAGGTGTAGTGCAGAAAGGGCGGGATTCCTTCATCTGGCTTGGGAGTGCCCCTTGGTGCATGATTTTTGGAATAAGGTGGTTGCTCACATTACTCGGATCACACATCTTAAGTTGCAACTAGTCCCGCTTCACTGTTTGCTAGCGTTAGTGCCCAAACCCAGGAAGAGGGGACTGTCTTACAAATTACTGCAACTCCTGCTGGTCCTGGCGAGGAGACGGGTGGCCATTACCTGGATGGGCCAGAGGGCTCCTGAAATTCCTAGTTGGTTGTGGGACGCCAGGGAATGGGCCTTGGCAGAGGAGACACATATGCAGCGCACTCGCAGGGATGGGAAACTCCAGGATGACTTACTCGCTTGGAGAGCCATGTGTATCGAGGGGATGGAGGGGGATGACTCAGACGCCACCAGCGCTGAGCTGTTTTCCTCCGCTTCCTCGGAGTCTGATGAAGATGGGGGGGGACCTGGGGAGGGGTGTCTGGGGGTAGTGTAGCAGTCCCCTGAGCCATGCCGATATTCCTTATTGCATACATTTGTCTCTTATTGTGATTCCCATTTGACCACACTGTACTATGAGGACCGCGTTCTAATGGGCCCTTGCCTTCATCTCCTTATGTGATCGTATCAGCGCTACAAGTGCCATTCATGGGGTTTTTCGTTGCTGTTATGTTGTTGTTTAGGTTGGAACTGCATCGTGCATGAAAATTGGCGTAGACATTGATCTTGTTTCTTTGAACTTTGAGGCACAAGAGCGAATCCCTTTACTTGTTTAACAGGTTCACCGTGACGCCGCCCTGCCTCCGGGATGTGGGCCTTTCCTGGCTGTGTACTCCCTTTGGCCCTGGCCTACCTGTTCCTTATGTGTCGACTGGCTTGCTGACTGTATAAATTGTGCCTTCTTTACTATCCTCGCCAACAAAAATAAAATTTATAACAAAAAAAAAAAAACTATCTGGAATAATATCCTGATTTATGTAACAAACTTACCATCTTTGTGTTACATATGCCAGGACTATAGGAATGCATTGAAGAATGAAAGTTGAATGAGAGCGTATTAGATAGATTATTTGGGAATTTTGTGCGTATGAGAGTATGATTGAAACACGATTAATTACTGGGTAGGCTTTAAAACAGGATGAATTTCTCTTATTTTTATCCTCTCTTTGCACTAATGTATGTTGTTTGATACCTTGTGGATTCAAAATGTTCTCTATTTTTGTACGATCCTTTTTATATCAATTCCAAGAGTATACAAAAAAATAAAAATATATATATTTTCTAAACATGTTTTGTTGAGTATAATTGGATTGACTTATGTTTGTTATGTGCATTGCTAGACTCCTAGGTTAATCACCCCATATATATTGGGATCCTATTGCTAGGACCATTACATCTTTAGGCGGGGTTACGTTCTTTGTTCTATTTTCTGGCATCACAGGGAGAAGCAGGAGGGGAACCCATGGAGATAGGGGCAGTAAGGGCTCCGTTGTCACGTACCGAGAGGGAGAATCGCCGTACGCAGGGTGTATGTATGTACTGCGGCAAAAGAGGCCACTATGTGCGTGAATGTCCTGTGACACAGAAGACACAAAACCCCTCGTTTCGAACAAAAAGGGCAGCGGTCTCCAAAATAGGAGAAGGAGGTTTCCTTGAGTATGAATCTAAGGAGGAGAAACCGGGTATGAAGATACCCTCCCTTGTGTCTGACCTTCCGTCAGCCACAGAGGCACATATAGTGTTACAAGGAGGATTGGTTGTGAGGTCCCAAGTACACCAAGTACTGGCCATGTTAGATTCCGGAGCCACCGGCAACTTCATAGATAGCGGGTTGGTAAGTCTGTTGTCTTTAGGGGTAGTAGCAAGGAAGGTTCCCGAAGAAGTGGTGGCGGTGGATGGGAAGCCGTTAAAATCAGGAAAGATCACTTCACAGACAGAGGAGTTGAGACTAGTTCTATCAGGGGAAGGGAAGCAACACTCAGAAGAATTAGTACTCAACATCATAGACGCACCGCAGTATGAAATTATCTTAGGGATGCCTTGGTTTTGTAAGCATAATCCTGAGGTGAACTGGGCAGACAGGGCGGTGAAGTTCTCATCAGAGTTTTGCAGGTACACTGCCTGACAGAAAGCGTATCTCCAGCGACTGCGCTGGCAGCACCCTGGTGTATTGCTACGGTGGTTGAAAAAGAAGTTAGTCTGCCCATAGAATACCAGGCTTTTGCAGGTGTCTTTAATAAAGCAAAGGCAGAGACACTACCCCCTAATAGAAGATATGACTGCCTGATAGATCTGATGGACAACAGCGTTCTCCCATCCTGCAGAGTGTACGCGTTGTCGGAGCCCGAAACGGTGCATCTTCGTACGTATCTAGACAGCTATGTCAAGTTGGGTTTCATCCGTCCTTCTAGGTCTCCGGCAGCCTCCCCTTTATTCTTCATATCAAAGGCTAATGGGGCCTGCTGTGACTATAGGAAGCTGAATAAAAACACCGTCAGGAACCGGTATCCGCTCCCTCTCATTAATGTTCTTGCTAGATCAGGTACGCAAGGCAGTAATCTATACAAGGCTATACCTGCGAGGAGCCTATCATTTAGTGCAGGTTAGGCAGGGGGATAAGTGGAAGACAGCCTTCAAAACAAGGTATGGGCTGTACGAGAACCTGGTGATGCCGCTCGGGTTGTGCAACGCCCCGGCGGCATTCCAGTACTTTTTGAATGAAGTTTTGTCTGAATTCCTGGATCTGTTCGTTATAGTGTACTTAGATGACATACTCATCTATTCAGACAGAACCCAAGATCATTACCAACACGTGTGCAAGGTGTTAGAGAGACTCCAGAAACATGCACTTTTTTGTAAACTAAGCAAGTGCGAGTTCAGCGTGACAGAGGTGGAATTTCTAGGGGTGAATCTCAGCCCAAAAGGGCTATGCATGTCTGAACGCAAAGTACAGGCGGTGTTAGAATGGCCCAAGCCCAAGAATATCAGGGAGGCGCAGAGCTTCCTAGGGTTCGCAAACTTTTACAGACGTTTTATCAGCGAATTTTCCCTGAAAGCAGTGCCCATCACACGCCTGTTAAGGAAAGGAACGATCTTTGTTTTGGACATAGAAGCAGACAGAGCCTTCGAGGTTCTAAAGAGAGCTTTCACCACTGCCCCGGTGCTGAGACACCCACACTTGGAGGAGGCGCCAGTCATTGTGGAGGCGGATGCATCCGACGTGGCGATAGGCGCCGTTCTTTCTCAGAGGGACAAGGAGACGGGTAGGTTGCACCCCGTGGCATATCTGTCCAAGAAATTGGACACCGCGGAAAGCAACTACATCATAGCGGAGAAGGAACTCTTATCCATAAAGAAGGCTTTTCAGGAATGGAGGCCCTATCAATTGGGAGTCCGTCATCCAGTCACTGTATATACCGACCAGCGAAATCTGCAGTTTATGCAGTCAGCTCGTCACCTCAGTCAGAGACAGATGAGGTGGACTCTCTTCTTTGCGGAATACGATTTCCACATCACGTTCCGACCGGGAGTCGACAATCGCAAGACAGACACCTTGTGGCCGAGGGGGTGGAGGGGCGAACCGTGAGAGACGGTCTCCCCTTCGTTAAGAACAACTTATACTTGCCTACCCAGGTGTTGCAAAAGAAGGCGTTTCGGTGGTGTCTTCAGTCCCCCTTAGCAGGTCATCCTGGGATCAAGAAAACCATTGAACTATTGCAGCGTCATTTTTGGTGGCGGTCCATGACAGTCTTGGCCAAGAAATGGGTGTCGGATTGTGAAACCTGTGCAAGAGGGAAATCGGACCACACCAAGGCCAGGGGGAAACTCAGACCCATGCCCACGCCTCCATATCCGTGGCACACCATCAGTCTTGACTTCATCACGGGGTTGCCCAATGAGAAGGGCAATTCGGCAGTGTTGGTAGGCAGTCTGACCAAGTTGGGTCACTTCGTGCCGTGCAGGAACTTACCCACAGCTGAGCAGACGGCCCAATTGTTGTTGAGCGAAATCTTCCGTCTTCATGGACTGCCAACGGTGATCGTGTCAGACAGAGGCCCACAGTTCGTGGCTAGTTTTTGGAGAACATGGTGCAAGGCCCTAAAGATAGAGGCAGCGGTGTCCACCTCATTTCACCCACAAACGGATGGGCAAACAGCGAGACTTAATCAGACCCTGAAGAAATACTTGCAATGTTACTCGGAGGACGCCCACGATTCTTGGGTTTCATTGCTTTGGTTGGCAGAACTCTCCTACAACAACGTGGTGCATAGTTTCTTAGGAGTATATCCTTTTATGGCCAATTTCGGGTATGCCGCAAAGGTTCTCCCGGTGGACGTACCAGCAGAGGTGAAGGATCAACCAACGGTCCAGGCCCGCATTAAAGTTTGTTACGAGTACATAAGAAACTGACAGTCCACCTGAGTAGGGCGAAGCAGGTCTACAAGAAATGGGAGGATCGAGGAAGGGTGGAAGGGCCTGAATACCAGGTGGGGGAGCGAGTATGGCTGTCCACTAAAAACATCAGGTTCAGGCTCAGGAGCGTATTCCATCCTCGCTTTATCGGTCCATACGAAGTGGTAAGGAGAATAAACCCAGTGGCGTACCGACTTCGATTGCCGGGGAGTCTAAGAATACACCCAGTGTTCCTCTGCAGCCTTTTGAAGACAGCATGGCCGGCGAAAAGAAGAGCCCCTCCTCCGGTTCTCACGAGTGATGGGGTGGAGTACGAGGTGAGGAGGATTCTCGATTCGCAATACCGCAGGGGGTGTTTGTGGTTTCTGATATCGTGTAAAGGATACTCAGAGGAGGAGGATTCCTGGGAGCCCAGCTGTGCGGTGCATGCCCCGCTTGCGGTTCGTTCCTTCTACAAGAGGTTCCCGGGGAAGCCGGGTTCTAGAAGGCGCTGGGAAGGGGGGCCTACTGTCAGGATTCCAGCTGATAGCGCCTGCCGAGAGTGAAGTTGAAGGCAAGGGACTACTAGTCCCAGAATGCTCAGCGGGGAAGGCGTGGTTAAAAAGAACAAACGCGCACTTCCGCGTGTGCGCAATTCAGTGTTGTTTAGAGCCGTTTGGATCACAGAGACGCGAGGATTCGAGTGCCGGCGATATCGGTTCGAGGCGCAGGGAGAGGATTCACCCTGACAGGAACCGGATCATCGGGGGACACCTCGCAGCAAGGTAGGGAGAGAAGAGTAGGATCTCGGCTCTGTCTCTCTGTTCTGCCTGCATATTTCGGGACTGCCTTTCACGGAGCCTTGCATGAGACAGTCCGTGCGGTAACGGACCTCCCGCTTGCTCAGGGGTAATTCACGAGTAGTAGCGGACTCGTACTCCTTACGGAGGAGCCGTACTTCCTGACCCTGAGGAGAGTGAGAAGCCTGACAGCATTTCCTTGTAAAGTCTGGCATTCAAGAGCATATTTCACTTGCCTGTGCCAAGAACTGCTTGGTTCTAGAAATAAAACATAAGGATATATTTTTTATACTTACCTAATAGTGTCTTTGTAAGATATTTATTAAGTCCATAACATCAGTGGTAGCAGCCCCACCAAGAGCAGTCTCCCTGTGCTCAGCCCATCTTCAACTGTCAACACTCACACCAGGCACCCAAGCATTCCACTCTTGTCCATCACACCAACATTCCAAACAGAACACTCACACTTGCTAAGAAGCTAGGAGCCAGGTAACAGGGAACACTATAAACACAACAGCAAAATACCACAGTCTGGCTTCTGTCTGAGTGTTTGTAATCAGTCCTTGAGTGACTGAATACAATAAATGCTTAACACACCTTACTGATAAGCGTAACTGCTCGACCACACTATCACAAAGAGAGCTGTTAGTGATTATCTACTTTAGCCTCTGCTATACCTCTGGGGATCTCCTGGGCTCTGTGCACAATATTCCTTACTTTAATATAGTTTATACAGAGCCAGTTTCCTACAATGTAGTGCTGTGCAGTGCATGCACTGGGACAGCTTGTGCTGGATGTATGTGTCTTTCGTGAAGTACTATACATGAAAGGTGAAGAGTTGTGCAGCGAGCACATAGTGAATGTGTGTGCTGGCAGTGAATGCATTTTAAAATACCACACCCAGGTTCAATATAGGAAAGTGTCAGTATTGAACAGTGCACATAGATTGAGTGCGTATACTGAATGTATATGCACAGATAAATGTACAGTGCATAGCGGTATTAATGCTGGACAGTAAGTGTGCTAAAAGTGTACACTGAATAGAATGTGCCTACAAGGGTACATAATATAGAGGATCCTGGCTTCCATTTTGTGAAGCTCAGGCATGCCTGGTTAAGACTTAAGTAGAAGAGCAATCCCCAAGGACAGATTTGTGGATCGCTGCATTCTTGTGAGCTGGGTAACGACTCGTTGGAGAGCAAAGGACACGGTTCCCTTTACATTTCCAAAGACTGCTCTTCGATACAGTGATAGATAGCAAAGAATGGGCTTGGAAACATCTCAAGAAAGGAGATGATAGGGGAATCACAAACAAGCAGGGCTAGGGGTCTGGTATTAACCTTTTGATGCATATGTTATGTTATGCGGTTTTGTAGAGCGCTCAGCTGCCCCAGCAAAGGGGCATCCCGGCACTGATGGCAGAAAACTGCACAGCCTCTAACAGGGAAAAAGCCTACAAAGGAGGGAAATGGAATGTTTTGATTGCTTTGCGAAATGCCATATAAATCTTCAAGCTGCCATTGGCAATAGGGAGCACGTTCCAGAGTTTGGGTGCCAGAGTACGGAAGAAACGCCCTCCGGCATGGACCCTCCCCACCTTAGGGATAACCGCTAAATGCTGCCTCATCGACTGAAGTTGGTAGGAAGCGGTATATGCTGCAAGCAGATTGGCCAGAATCCCTGGGGATGAAGAGTTCAAGATTTCTTTTTTTTTAAAGATTTTTATTTTTCTTACCATCAATGCAGTAAAACATCCTTATACAATGAAAATCACTGTCGCACAACACTTCATTAATTATTACAAAGTCACAATTTTGTATTCTGGCATCATTATAAGCCAGGCCCCACCCGCACACCCCTGGATCCTCATTGTCCATCCGAATCTGAGTCGTCATCTTCTGGGTCAGGTGGTGGATCACATGTGTCTCCCCTACACTTATTCCAGGCCCCCTAAATTTTACTCCACTTTTTGGGGCATCCCCAACTACTGAACACTGTTCTTTCGGCTATCATGGCCGCGTCCATGTTCCTTCCCCATGCAGCAAGAAATGGCGCCTCCGCCCCTCCCCATTTTTGAGCAATATTCCTTTTTGCGATCATGATTCCTAGCGGACGCTTTGAGCAGGACGCGTGAGATCATTCGGTTCTCATATATTTAATAAACATCGTCTAGGCTCCGGCACCAGTGACAGTCCCTCTGATTGCGACATTGTTCTCATCACTTGTGTCCAGTATTCAATTTTTTTAGGACAGTCCCATATGGTATGGAAAAAGGTGCCTTCATCCCCGCAGCCACGCAGACAGAAGGGGTGAGCTATTTTGCCCATCTTGTGTAGGGTGTGTCTGGTGTAGTATGAACTGTGTAGGATTCGGAGCTGCACTAGCCTGAGGCATGAGGGTATGCCCACCTCCCTTGGGGGAACCAACACTTCCTGCCATTCCGAGTCATCGAAATCGCCTATGTCTTGGGACCATTTGTCTCGCAGGGGTCCCATCGGGTCGGGCAGGTTGTTAACTAATTTGCGGTATGTGAGTGAGGTGGCCTTCTTTTGCATGTAATTAGTCAGTAACCTATCCTCCATGGGTGATGCCTCCGGGACTTCGGAACCGGGTGGCAGTGCTGTCATTAGGGCATGTCTTATCTGCGTGTATCGAAACAGTTCTGAGGGCGCCAATTCGTTTTGTTGTTGAAGACGCTCAGTTCAGTTCATACGTTTTTATTCGGGTGTATTATACAACCATATAAACAATGCATATAATCTTCAAAAGAACAATAAGACACAATAAAATACAAATCAGACAACATATACAGATAGTTAAAAGACAATGAGAATACATAAAACGTCAAACAAGATCATATATTCGTAATTTTGTTAAAAACAATTGGAAAAGTGCATTGTGCAGTTCAGATTTTCGAATCTCCATTGTTTAAACAGTACTATACATACTGAGTATTAAAAAAATAAATAAAAAATAAAGTGCATCGTGCCATTTACATTAGTGGTGCCATAACATTATCCGCATTAACAATCAGTGATTTAGGAGCAGTTAGCTATACCCTCTTAGTTATCAAACTACAATAGATTTCCTAATAGCAATATCATGTAATAAATAAGATGCTACATGAAAACATAATCCTGGGTTGTCCAAAGAGATCAACAAATTCATTGCAGTTGTTGTCGATTGTTGGACTTGGTCCTTCTGGCAGGTTCACCCCTGAACGTTTTGCTTATTAAGGTGAATTTGTGTTAGTGATTTTTGTCTTCTGCGCACTTTACCACTGTGTCCCAGGGTAAAGTGCGTGCATGTAGTGAGGTTGGCCTGCCCTCCCATAGGAATGCATGGGGAATGTATGTGTCCCTGGTAGTTCCTGATGCGTGGGGTATGCAGACTCAAGTTTGTATGTGCGGACTCGTGTGATTAAATGCTGCGCGATTATGTGTGCGGCGTGAATGTACCTAGTTTGGAAGTGAAACTTCTAGAAGTTGGCCTGTCTGAGTAAAATATGTGAATTGGCTGTCTGGCTTGTGATTGGCTGGAGCTGGCTGGTGTGCCAGGCTCCAGGAGTCAGGATGGGTCTGCCCCAGTGGTGAATGGGAGATCTGCATGTTGATGGCCAGGGAGGAGTGCACCTGGGACCTGAATAGGGCTGGGCTTTCCCCACACAATGCTGGCTCCGCCCCCTGTGGTGCGTCTAATGTCCCTAGCCTAGCCAGTGAATGGAAAGGGTGGCTGAGCACAACATAATGCTCCAAAACCAGTTGCATCTGGTTTTACCTTCACCCTGCAGCATCAGACCAAGGATTTCTATGTATAAAAAGGGTCTGTGTTCCCTTACAAAATGTTCTTCTTGCTGATCCTAATTTGGAGGGGGCCTGCTGCTGCTGGGCTCCAGGAGGACCGCCACTGGGACTGCCTCCATGCCTGGAGGGCCCCGTGAGCTGGCCCCTAGGCACAACCTTTGCCCCCCCTGCCCACCTAGGGACCTGGTGCCTGAAACTTTGCCCTATAACGTCTGGGAGCGCTTTGTTTCTGCCTGCGGCGCCTGGGAGTGCTGGATTTGTTTGTGGTGGCTCTCTGCAGCGTTGCGCTGCTGGGGAGGGAGAGGGATTCCCCCTCTTGCACAGATTTACGGCGCGGGTGCCCACCCCGCTCATCTGCCGTTTTGGCCCTCCCTGGCAGGTGCCCACCCCGCCAGGGACTCCGTATTTTACTGGATTGCCACCGACAAAGAGAGCGTCCCAACGGGCCGCAGCTCTGCCCATGGCGACCCGAAAGCGCCCCAACCCGGAAGCAGCTGGCCGGCCAATAGCAGCGCGGCCCAGGAGCAGGCCCCGGAAGAAGAGGCCGGAAGTCCCGCCCCCGCAGCACGAGAAGAGGAGCAGGGCAGCTGAAGGCGCAGGCGGGGCTCCGGTGTTGCAGGAGAGCCCAGCGCTGCCAAAAAAAGAAGCCTGCAGCCGGCGCCTCCCACGGGGCTCCCAGGAGTGAGGGAAGCCCCGTGGTCCCCAGCCGAGAAGGAATCCCCGAGGCAGGGCTCCCGCAACCGCGGTGCAAGCCCTGCTGTCCGGCCGTGAGGAGGCGCCAAAGGAGTCCCGGTGAGTGGGGCTCCGGGTTTGGCAGTGCTGAGGGCATGTGTGATTTCGAGCCCTGAAAGGCTCCTGGGCATTCTTTATTTAGCCCACAAGGGCTCCCGGGGCATTTGTTTACTGAGAGCCTGCGAGGCTCCACTGAGGCCCCAGTTGCGTCTGTCGAGCCCACGAGAGGCTCAGGGGGCATTTGCAAGCTCGAGTCCCCCAGAGAGGGACTCCAACAACGTTTAGGGGCATTTGGTGACTTAGAGTCCCCCCGAGCGGGACTCCCACGATAAAGGGGGCATTGTTCTTCGAGTCCCTCGAGCGGGACTCCCACATTTGGCCGCATTTAATTTCCTCTGAGTCCCCAGAGGGAGGACTCCAACGTTTGTGGGCATTACTGAGGGTAGAGCGGCCCCAGCTGGCAGCGGGCTGCTCCCCGGGTGGTGGCAGCATTGTTCTCTCAAGCCCACAAGGCTCCCAAGGCTCACATGTTGTTTTGGCTCTATTGTTCATGTCAGAGCCCACGAAGTTCACACGTTGTTTGGGGGCACCCTTGTGAATCGAAAGCCCAGAGGAGATCCCCAGCTGCTACGTTTAGGCTGGTCCCTCTGACGCATTTCTGTTGGCTGCCTGCGCAGCCTGCCCTTACTCTGCTGGACACAGGGCTTTTCAGCCCCCGAGAGGCCAGTTGGCCTGGGGACAGTTCTGGTGTTGTACCCTTGCGTGGGGTACATGTTTATGCCCTATGTGATCTTTGCGCTATATGTGATTACTTACCCATACCTCTGAATGTGTTTTTATGCCTCTTGTACAAAGTTCTGGCCTATACCCCTAAATGTATTGTTATGCGTAGCGGGATTGTTTTTCCTACTATAGGTCCTGCTAGTGAGGTCCTGGTTCCCTGCGTGATATTTTCCTAAGCTGGTTAGGTTTGCGTAGGTGGAACTTACCTGTTACCAGTGGTTACTGGTTGTGTGCTACATTTGCTATTTGGTGCTACAAGTGTTCTATGTTCTAAGTGTTACTTCTACAAAGTGCTAATTCTACCAAGTGCTAGTTCTAAAAGTGCCTATTCTTGACAGTGGTCCATGTGGCCCTGTCCTGTACGTATATATCCCCTGTAAATTGTGCCCGTGCCTGTTGGCACATTGTAACCTGTGTGTTTATTATCTAATGTGTTTGGTATAATACAAAGGTTATTTTTATATAAAACCTTGTGTGGAGTTTCCTTTGTGGTGGGCCTTGGGTGTTGTTGCTGGGTGCGTGCGCAAACACTTAACCTACATTGCCTCCGAGATTAGCCTTCCTGCTCGCGTCACGTTACCTAGAGGGTGAGCAGGGGTTATCTTTGGCGTGTAACTACCTTGCCCTGACTAGAGTGGTGGTTTGTGCCTGACTTTGGTGCAAGCCTTAGCCAACCGGAAATCCCATTTCTAATATCGATCTTACATTATACTTTAAAAAGATAGGTTTTAAGTAAAATTTCCTTATAAAAAGATAACATTTACAAAATAGTAAAAAGTGGCAGCAACTTTGTAGTGATATATTGTCACAAGGGTAGACGGCAGAAGAACGCTTTTTCATGACTGGGAATGCCACAAGATGATGGACAATACCCAGCCAAAGACGGGTCCAAACAAAGCAATGAGATGGTTTAGAAACAAAAGTTAAGTAGTCCTGGAAACCATCAATAAGGCCCAACCAATTGCTGCTAGAACATAAAAGTTGACTGGTCACCGGTTGCTCTCAGACAGGTCTTTATTTATAGTTAAGAAAAGAGGTTTTTATCTCCGATTTGGCAATTAAAGGTGCATAATCTAGTTCAGTCTGGGCATCATAATTAAAAAGGAAGCCATACCAATGGTGGATGTATTTTAGCCAAGGGATTTTAAGGCAGTTTTCTGATCTCATACAGTCTTTAATTATTGATTGGGTAAAAGCGGTCTCATTCTTAGCCCAGATAGATCTCCATAGGAGAAGCCGTCGAAGGGCAGCGAGATCTATAATGTAGTTAATACCCACTTCACGGTGTATGAGTTCCGTTGAAGCTGATTGTGGAACACATAAGAGACATTTAAGAAAAGTATTTTCATCCTGCTGTAGTAGATCAAATTGGCTGTGGCCCCATACCCCTGCACCGTAAAGGGCAGCTGCAACACATCTTGCATTATAGATGGTTACCATGTCCGCGATGCGGCGGTTACCCAATTTTGTAGCAAACCTAAAGATCCCGTTTGTGTTCCTAGTCATCTTAGAGTGTATATTACCCTGTTCACATACCCATCTTCCCTTGCCTGCGAAAGTAATGCCTAAGTAACAAAAAGACTTTACCACTTGAATTTTTGAGTTTTTTATATGAAAGGAGCTATTTGCTTTAGGCTTCATGCCACAAGCCATAACAAATGTCTTTGTCTTATTAATTAAAAGTTTCCTATTTTCAATAAATAAAACTAACTCATCAATCAGACGCTGCAATCCAATAGGTGTACGTGACATTAATACAGCATCATCTGCATATAATAAGATGGGTATAGGATTTCCCTCGACCATTGGGGCGTCCGCAGGTATCAATCTCAAGGCTGCATCCACATGATTAATAAATAAAGAAAATAATAAAGGTGCCAGGACGCAACCCTGACGGATTCCCCTTCTGACCCTAAAAGATGGTGTGCATTCTCCCTTATACCCATAACGTACTTTCTAGAGAGCGTCGCATAAATTCTTGCTAAAAAGTGAATCATTTCCTTGGGAGCTCCGAGTTCTAGCAGTATTGGCCACAGTATAGAGTGGTCGACCAGGTCGAAAGCACTGCTTAGGTCAGCAAAGCAAAGATACAGATTTCCTCTGAGGTTCTGTAAATTACGAATTCGTTCTTGCCCAGCCTCCATTTTGTGATCGCCCCCATCTTGTGTTGCCCTCACTCAGGCAGCACGGTGAACGCGATGTTTTTGTCGTTTCTGCATTTACGTGTCGGGTGGCTTCTCTGCCTATGTTTACTAACGAATGTCAGAGTCTGGCCGAGTACACTAATTCCTGTCTGAGCTGAATAAATCCCCGTCCGGACTATTGTTGGTTTACACCATTCTTCCCTTCAGGTTATCTTCTCTGCTGTCTTTCGCTACATGTCTCATGCATTCTCCTTCTTCACGACTGTCCTTCTACAACACGCAGCTGTGTTTTCTCTAGTTGTAAAACAAATTGTGTGGATTCACTTGTAAATTACTTAAGGGGTCGAGTAACAAACATAGCCGAGAAGTTTGAGTTACTTTAGACTTAAAGTATTGTTTATAAAGTTTGTTTATGTCTCATGTTCTTGTGTGATTGCATTTTGCATTGTATTGTACCGTATATAAACCTGTGCGCCACGGAGTTAAGTGGCAGTCTCTTTTGAACCTCGTTAAATCAACGACTTCTAAGACCACTGTACTAGCTGCAGCTAATAAATACTATCTTCTACGCCAGACGAAGAGTCTGTGTCTCTGTTTTTGACAAGGCAGGTGAATCCAAGGGGATTTCAGGCGTACCCGGCGCCACCGGGCCTTAAGGCTGCGGTTCTCCAACTGGCGCCCAAGCGTGGGACAACTTCAGTGGTAGCGGTTAAGCCCGAGGGTCGTGAGGAGCCACGCATGAAAACTCTGGAGGAAGCGCACCACGTGATCGACCCCTGCATGTCGAAAGTGGACCGAAGGTTTTTGACAGCACGGCTACTCCTCCCCAACGGCTGCTGACGACTGCTGCCCTGACTGTTGCCCTGCCTTGGACCCTTCTGATGATGTTTGGTAAAGCGAGACGATAGACGGACCTTCGCTGGTGTAGAACAATCCTTAGTTAAGTATTTGGTGGGGCGCTCCCACAAAAACTTTTTTTTGCTTTGGTTTTTGGGTTTTATTCAGACATTGCAATATCTGAAGCCAAGGGGTAAGTACGTTTGTACTGTTTTCGTTGACTTATACCCCTTGTTGTTTGTGAACAGTTCAGAGAAGTAACGATGCCTGGACTAAGTAAGTTCAAAAGAATTTGTTGTTTAGGTCCACGAGGGATTCCCAGTTGGAGGAATCATGTCTGATTCCCCCAGTTGGAACTCCCACTTATGAGCTCTATTCTAAACATGGTATTGGTCCCATTACATTTAACGAGACATGGGTCCGATACACGAAAAATAGTGGAGGCTTGGGATGGCCTCAAAATGGTAGTTTCGATCCCGCCATACTAGATAATTTGGAAACGATTCTGTTTAAAAGAAAAGCCCGGCCGGCAATGTTTGACTCTTTTCGCCTTTGGCGTAAGGAAGCCAAACAGAAGGAAATTAAACAAGCGAAAAAGGATAAGAAAGCGCAAAACATGTCAATTATAGAGGCTGCTCAGCAGTTTAAAAACAATGAAGTAGACAGCGCGAATGAGATACTAGAAAGACAACATCGCATGGCGATAGATAGATGCTATCCGATGCTGCCTCCTTCCTCGTCAGGTAAAAGTAAGGAAGTGGAAGAGGATTCCCTAATGTCCTGTTTATTGAATTCACCTCCGCCCTATGCCCAAAATGCTAATGCACCTCCATTACCCCCTCCTATTGCTCAACCAGCGGTTGCTCTATTGCCGATTGTTCAGCAACAGGCTCAACCTATTAACGTTTCCTTGCCTGCCTCTGCTCCGTCTTTTCAGCCTGTAATTCAGCCCCCACCTCCTCTCCAATCCCCCGCTCTCATTCCTCAGTCAGCTACGTTCCAGTACCCGTTGCCTTCTAAGTGTGAATGGCCTCCTGTTCTATCAAGGGATTCCCCTACATCACGCAGGAGACTAGCAGATGCTGTCTCAAACTTCTTTTCTCCTCTTCTTGGATCTTTGAACATGTCTCCAGCTTTTTCTAGAAGACAATCTCGTTGTCAACTTCCTCTCACGGACGAGAAAGTGGTTTTGGGTTCCCTAGCTCGTAAATGGATTGAGAATGGACTAGAATTTATCACAGGGGACATCATGAGTTCTTTTATGCAGTGGGTAGAGCCCACACAGAGATACGTTTTTAATGCTATGTGTCAGACTCTCATCAAAGGTTGGGAGGATATGGAACTGGATACTGTTCCCTCGGAGTTACTAAAATTACAAGCTGATTTTGAGAAAGGTTTTATTGTAGGACCACGAGTTGAAGAGGCAGTGTCTAAACTTGAGTAATCTAAGAATAGGTTTTTTTGAGTGTTCAGAAGTTTATGGCGCTCAACTTATCACGGTAAAGTTTAGGTTAGCTTGATATTGAAGGTGCTTCTTGGACAGAGGAAAACCTTAACCTCTGTAAAGAAAAGAGGTACACAACCTCTCTCTTACTATGATTTGACAAAAATCCAGAGCACACTATGCATAATTAAATATTGATTGTATGTACAAATATTCACTCCTTTGGGATAGATCAGCCAAATGTGTTTTTTCAAAAGGGTTTTTATTATCATCAGTGTTCACCTCTTGGGAATCACTGTCCTTGTTACTAAAGCCTACACGTGTTTCATCACAGCATGTGGCTGTGAATCTTCAGGGCTGATCTGAAAGATCAAGGCGCGTGGTCGGGGAACCGGTGATAGTTCCAACCCGGTCCTTATCGGGTGGTGTATTTGTTTGGCGGTATTTTAGGCCGTGTTCAGCCTGTGAAGCTTCGTTCTGCTTCGGTAGCGGTCACCAAGTGCGGGAACCACACTTGGTGACCGCTACCGAAGCAGAAACTGATACTTCTAGCTGTTAAAACCCAACAGCCAGGCAACTCGCTGATGGCAACCGGACATACCGATTGGTGCCGTATTACTCCAAACAAATACACCACCCGATAAGGACCGGGTTGGAACTATCACCGGTTCCCCGACCACGCGCCTTGATCTTTCAGATCAGCCCTGAAGATTCACAGCCACATGCTGTGATGAAACACGTGTAGGCTTTAGTAACAAGGACAGTGATTCCCAAGAGGTGAACACTGATGATAATAAAAACCCTTTTGAAAAAACACATTTGGCTGATCTATCCCAAAGGAGTGAATATTTGTACATACAATCAATATTTAATTACGCATAGTGTGCTCTGGATTTTTGTCAAATCAGTGTCTAAACTTGTTGCGTTCCGCACAATGCTTTTGTCTTTGTCTCTGTCCGAAGCTGATCCAGCCATAACGAAAGGTATTAAGAATTATCCGATGCGTGAAGTTCCTCCAGTATGGAGAGAAGCAGTAACTGGCCCACTTCCTGTCCCTGCTCATTTTCAGCGTATATGGGTTCACGAACCCTGGAAAAGGTCTGAAGTATTGGCGCTTAAACAAACTTTTCTGGACCCCCGTAAAAATCCTGCTGGATATTATAAGGAATTGTCTCAAACAGTTGAGGCTTGTATTCTGAATCTAGCTGACATTGATATGTTGTTTGGAAATGTTGTTCCGCAAGCAATATGGGCACGGATTCGTAAGGAAAACCATAATGCTGAATTAGGTGGTAATTGGGCTGCTATTAGAGCCGCCGATGCAGGTCAAGTGGGTAGTGCGAAACCCGATGATCTAATTACGGCCCTACCAGGCAGAATAATCGAATTGATGAAAACTATGATGCCCGCGGTGCGAGTAAATTGGGATAAGCTGGCTGCATGCAAGCAAAAGAAAGACGAAAGTGTCTCATATTTCTTCACCCATTTTGAAGAAACGTTTATTGATCATAGCGGTCAGGATTTGAGTATAGAAGGTGGTCAGCGGTTGTTTGTGGATACGTTTGTATACAACTTGCTTCCCGAATTGTCAAGTAAACTAAAGAGTTCTGAAAGTGCATGGGCTGTTTCTTCCCCCGCTAAAATACTGGCTACTGCACAGTATTACGAGAATAGAGATAAGGAAGAGAAGGAGAAGCAAGAGAAGAAAAATAAAGATTTGAAAACTAAGGTTCTTTTACAGCAAGCTTATCCCCCGCGTTCTGCACAGCCTCAGTTTTCTCAACCCCCACGGTTTCAGAGAGTGTTCCAGAAACCCGAGTATTTTGCATCGCGACCTTCGTTAGGTCCTAATCAATGTGCATACTGTAGGGAAAAGGGACATTTCAAGAATAGATGTCCGGTTTTATTACAGCGTAATAATGGGATGTCTGCTCCACGAGGTAGTGGTAATTTTCAGACAGGATCCAGAGGTAGAGGACGAGGTGTGTCCTCCCAGGAGCAGCGTTCTTTCCCTCCGTCTACTACGAATTATTTTGATCAGCAGAAAGTTCAGTCTGCGCAGTATTATAATAACGATTATTGTGAAGAAAGGATTGACGATTTTCAGGTCGAATAGGACAGCCATGGACGAAGTGAGGGAGTTGTGTCGATTCCAGTAGACCAAAATGGGCCGTATGTCACTATCAATACTATGGGTGTTTCAGAACCGTTTGTTTTGGATACTGGCGCGATGAGAAGTTCTATTATGCACTCTAAACTCCCTGGGGCACCTTTGTCTGGCTTAATAAATACTTCGGTAGGATTTTCTGGCGCCCCAGTTCGTAATCCGGTTTCTTGTCCCTTGCCGGTTTCGATTGGTCCCTATGATTTGAATGCTCCACTTATTTTGACAACTGGTTGCGGTGAGAACTTGCTGGGTCTGGATTTGTTGAAAAGACTACATGCGACATTGCATTGGTCTCCTTCTGGTGTGCCTCTTACGTTGGGGAAGAAACTGACGTCTTCCATGTATTTGTCTCGAGACGAGTTCCCACCTGAGCTGCTTTCTCTTCCTGAAAATCTTTGGGCCACAGGTCCGACTGACGTCGGTTGCCTTGCAATCCCACCGTATGTTGTTACAATTAAAGAGAATGTGAGAATGCCACGCATTCCTCAATACCGCATTTCTACTGATGGAGAGAGAGCACTCTTGGCTATTGTTGATGATTTTATCCAGAAGGGTGTGGCTGAAGAAACGAAAGGCAATGTTTGCAACAGCCCCGTTCTTCCAATACTTAAGAGAACTGATCCTTCACAACCTCCTGTTTATCGATTTGTTATTGACCTTAGGGAGGTCAATAAATTTGTTATACCCCAGTTTCCTGTTGTTCCGGACATTACAGCCTTGTTGACGATGATTCCTGCTTCAGCAGCTTGGTTTTCAGTTATAGATCTTAAGAACGCTTTCTTCAGCATTCCTATTGCTGAAGAAAGTAGAGACATCTTTGGATTGTCCTTAGGTTGTCGAAGTTTTAGATTTAAAAGAGCACCTCAAGGCTATTGTGAAAGTCCCTCCATCTATAGCAAGGCTCTTAAATCACAACTTGATGCCTTTTCTTTGCCTCCAGGCGCTACGCTTATTCAGTATGTGGATGATTTGCTGGTGGCTGCTGATACGGAAGATGTGTGTAAAAATGTAACTGTCGCGTTGTTGCATCATTTGTCTACTCTACATCATAAGGTGTCTCCCTCTAAGCTGCAATATGCCAGCCAAGAGGTTACCTATTTAGGTCATCTCTTGTCGAAGGAGGGAAGGCGATTGACCCCAGAACGTATTCATGCTATTTCACAGATGTCTGTACCTACCACGCAGAGAGAAGTGCGTGCCTTTTTTGGGTATCACTTCCTACTGTAGACAATGGATTCCCAATTTTTCACTTCTGGCTAAACCACTATTGGCACTAACGTTAAAAGATACGCCACATCCGCTCCCTTGGACGGATGAATGTCAGAAGAGCTATGTTGACCTACGTACTGCTCTGTGTTCTGCTCCAGTGTTGGGTACTCCGGATTATAGCAAGCCCTTTGCACTATACGTACACGAGAGAGAGGGTTGCGCATTGTCAGTTCTGACACAGCATTTTGGAGATAAGCAAAGGCCATGTGCCTACTTCTCTACTACATTAGACCCAGTAGCTAAAGCTTTGCCCAGTTGTCTCAGAGCTACGGCAGCTGCGGCGATTTCTATTAGACAGTCTGCCGGATTAGTGTTGGATAACACACTCATTGTAATGGTTCCACAAGCAGTGCATACTCTGTTGAACAGGACAAAAACACAGCACCTTACGAGTACTCGTTTGTCTGGATATGAGCTGACGCTTTTAGCGAGTCATGTACATATCAAGAGATGTAGCACGTTAAATCCAGCTACACTGTTGCCACTCCCAGATGAGAAAGACGCTCAGGAAAAACATGATTGTTTTATTCGAACGGAAGAAGAAACGAAGGGTAGGATTGATTTGAAGGACACTCCGCTCAAGGACCCAGATGGGATCCTATTGGTGGACGGTTCTTGCTTCAAGCTTCCAAATGGAGAGACTACTTCTGCTTATGCTGTTACCACCTTATGCACAATTGTTGAGACGGCACATATTGGACATAATTCAGCCCAAGCAGCTGAATTGATAGCCTTGACTAGAGCATGTGTGTTGTCAAAGGGAAAGAGAGTGAATGTGTACACAGATAGTCAGTATGCTTTTGGCGTTGCGCATAGCTTCGGCAGGTTATGGAGGGAGAGAGGATTTTTAACCTCTCACGGGACAAAGATCCAGCATGGTCAGATAGTGACTGATCTTCTTGAGTCACTTACCTTACCTGCACAGATAGCGATCATAAAGTGCAGCGCACATAAGAAAGTCACAGATGATGTGGGCCGTGGAAATGCGTTTGCAGACGAGGTAGCAAGAACTACAGCTAGAGACATCGCTAGTCGAATGTATGTGGCAGGTCCTGCAAATTGGGTTAGGGAAATTGGAATGTGTGAAGACACAATCGAGAGTGTGAAAACGATTCAGGGAGAGGCTACTGAGAAGGAATTGAGAACGTGGAAAGAAAGTACGGGAATGTTAGACATGTCGGGGACGGAATTGTCGGAACATCAGCGATGGTTATTGCCGGATGCTTATGTATTGCCGGTTGTAACTATGGCTCATGGTCCAGCTCACATTAGCGCGAAAGGCATTTGCAAACTTTTGGCTCCTGTGTGGCATAATGAAGGAATTCCGAAATGTGCAGAGAATGTGGTTAAGCATTGTATTGTTTGTCTAATGCATAACCCAGGAAAGGGTACTCCAACTCCGGCAGGTCATTTTGCTCCCCCATCATATCCTTTTGAGGTGTTGCAGATTGATTACATTCATATGGATCGATGCAACAATCTAAAGTATGTTCTGGTGGTGGTATGTGCCTTTTCCCGATGGATAGAGGCCTACCCCTTGAAAGATAACACTGCTCTGTCAACTGCGAAAGTGTTACTCAAAGAATTCTTCCCCAGATTTGGTTTGCCGCGAGTTGTCTGGAGTGACAACGGAAGTGAATTTGTGGGTCAAATTATGCAAAAAGTATGTTCTGGCCTTGGAATTAGACAGAAATTTCATGCGGCAAACCATCCACAGTCAGCAGGTTTAGTTGAGTGCTATAATGGTACACTCAAGCTTAAACTAGCTAAGATTCAAGCCAGTACGGGTCTTGCTTGGCCAGATGCCTTGCCCCTAGCTCTTTCGTCAACCAGAACTACTGTGCACTCTCGTATGGGATTTAGCCCGTATGAAGTGGTATTTGGACGCCCAGCTAATATCTGGGGTGTCCCTCGTCCCAAGAAATACTCTGATATACCATACCCTTTGTTGATTGATTATTTACATGATTGGACTATTAAATTAAGCATTATTCGTCAACAGGTACAAAGTGCTTTGCCGGAGGCTTCCACAGACCCAGGTCACACCATTTTGCCCGGTGACTGGGTCTGCATCAAAAATTTTCAGCGGACTAAAAACCTGGAGCCTCGTTGGTCCACGCCTATGCAAGTTCTGCTCGTCACCCGCACAGCTGTGAAAGTGGCCGGCAAGCGAAACTGAGTTCATGGCGTGCACTGTAATAAGGTGCCACTGCCATTACCCTTCGACCAATCGATTCGTAGTGGTGTGAGAGAATCGGACACTGCAGCGGTTTCCTGTTTTGTGCCTTTCAGTGATGCTCAAATTTATGGGACTCAGTCCGAAAAAGCAGATGATGATGTTCTTCAAGCCGCTGTGCCTGCGCACCTTCGAATAGACACTACCAATCCACAAATCCTGTTTAAAGATCAGACCGTGCCGAGCAAAACACGCTACAACCTGAGATCGGGAGCTGACCAGAGGAATTGAACACTTTGAAATTTTTTTCTTTTTCTCTCTCCTCTTGTGTGTGACATACTTAGTATTAGATGTGCCATCTGTCTCCGTCGCAGGGTCACGGTAGGAGACTCCGACTGTAACCTGGTGTCTGTTCTTTTAGCAAGTGGCTAGTGCCTCAGGATATACAGAAGTAAGTAGCTGAGTGATTGAGGAAGATTGTCGTGAGCGACATTTTTTTTTAGACAAAGATGGATGGTACAACAATAGGAGGTAGGGAAAATAGGAAGCAGGAAATGAGATCGAAATATTGTAAATTATTGCGAGGTCGATTTGGCGTAACTTTATGTGTTTTTATGCTTTTATGTATTTTATTAGCCTGCATAGGTTGGTTCGTACCTATCTTGCAACCAACAAATGTTACCAATTCTACGACTTCTTTTCCCTCTCGCCTTTCTGTCTTCTCACATAAAATGCATTCCCTACCCTCTCATGAACAGATAAGGAGAGTTGAATATATGAACAATACGTTCATCCAGTTGTTGCACCAACATCAGTTGGCTATTAATATGACTGACTGTTGGGTGTGCGGACTTATGCCACACAATACGAAAAAGGGGATGCCATATTTGGTTCTTCCCTTTTCTTATGAAGGTTCAGCCTGGGCTTACCTGACTATGTTTTCAGCAGCATATCAAAACAGACTTAGAAGTCCTGGGAAAGCTTCTGGGAATGGATTGGATTTTAGCCATAGCTCCTTGATTAAAGGTATAGTGGTTATTGCTAAGATCGTAGAGAAGAGCAAGATTCCGTTAGATGAGAAGAGAGCTTATGAAGGATGGAATGTTACCCAGTATGTTTCTAGCCTTGGTGATAAAGCTAAAAAAGGATGAGTCTTCTCCTGTATGGACTGTCCCCAACAATGTAATCTTTGTCTCCAGATCAACAGTAAGAAAGCTGACACTAAGCAAAGGTGTTTATACACCTATATTTTCTCGTCCCTTGACTTCCCTGCATTGGTTCCGTCTCAAGGAACTTATTTTGTTTGTAGCGATAGAGCTTATACGTGGCTCCCTTCTAACTTTTCTGGAACCTGTTATATAACTTTCCTTCTTCCCCCTACCTATACAGCTCCGTCAGACCACCACAAAGTGAGATATAGCCGAGGTATATTTGATGCCAAGGACACGGCAGGACAAGAGGGGGGAGACTTCCTTAAAGGAATTCTTCCCTTTTGGGGCCCGATGGTCAACAGTAGAAACATCAGGCAATTGGTTTGTGTGGTTGAGACCACTATTAATGTTACTGCAGGTGCGATAGGTAACATTACAGCAGAACTTCAGGCTGACCGTCTTATGACGTTGCAAAATCGAATTGCGTTAGACGTGATCTTAGCAGACCGAGGAGGCGTCTGTAGATTGATCGGATCTAGTTGCTGCATTTATATTCCAGACGATGCTCTGGCAGTATACCAGGCCATTTCCAAATTGCATACCATCTCCGAATCGATCCATCAGGACGAAGGGGATTGGTCTTTTATGGGATGGTTTTGGGGAATATTGTCGACCTGGGGATGGAAGATCTTGACGTTCCTTGGAGAAATTTTAGCCATCATATTTTCTTGTTGTCTGTGTGTCCAATGTGGTCCAGCAGTATGTGGCCTTTTGGCTACATTATGCGTTCCACGACCGGTAACTCAGAGGACGGAGAATATTAGGATGATGATGCAGCAACAGCTTGAGGATTTTATGAACATCAATGCTGATTCCGACTCAGATTAGCATGAGTTGGTTTGTCTTTGCCTGAGTAATGGCAAAAGGAGGGTCTGAGGTTCTGTAAATTACGAATTCGTTCTTGCCCAGCCTCCATTTTGTGATGGCCGCCATCTTGTGTTGCCCTCACTCAGGCAGCACGGCGAACGCGATGTTTTTGTCGTTTCTGCATTTACGTGTCGGGTGGCTTCTCTGCCTATGTTTACTAACGAGTGTCAGGGTCTGGCCGAGTACACTAATTCCTGTCTGAGCTGAATAAATCCCCGTTCGGACTATTGTTGGTTTACACCATTCTTCCCTCCAGGTTATCTTATTTGCTGTCTTTCGCTACATGTCTCATGCATTCTCCTTCTTCACGACTGTTCTTCTCCAACAAGCAGCTGTGTTTTCTCTACTTGTAAAACGAATTGTGTGGATTCACTTGTAAATTACTTAAGGGGTCGAGTGACAAACATAGCCGAGAGGTTACTTAAAGTATTGTTTATAACGTTTGTTTATGTCTCATGCTCTTGTGTGATTGCATTTTGCATTGTATTGTACCGTATATAAACCTATGTGCCACAGAGTTAAGTGGCTGTCTCTTTTGAACCTCGTTAAATCAACGACTTCTAAGACCACTGTACTAGCTGCAGCTAATAAATACTATCTTCTACGCCAGACGAAGAGTCTGTGTCTCTGTTTCTGACAAGGCAGGTGAATCCAAGGGGATTTCAGGCGTACCCTGCGCCACCGGGCCTTAAGGCTGCGGTTCTCCACCTCATTTGGCCAGGGGATATTTTCCTAACAATAAATCAAGGTTGACACATTGTTCGAGGGTTCCTAGGCCCTTCCTAAACCCATATTGTACCGGGGACAAGATCGTATTGTCATACACCCAGATTTCCAATCTCTTTAATAACACCCTACTCATAACCTTGGCTGAAGAATCCAGCAAGGATATTGGGCGGTAATTACAAGATTCAGTTTTTAGACCTTTCATAAAGATTGGAATTATAAGGGATTTGCTCAAGGAGTTTGGAAAATCATTCTCATCAGCAGCATTAAAAACTCTGGCCAATATTGGGGCCCACAGATCCATTTCACATTTATACAGGTCTACCGGGACCGCGTCTGGGCCCGGTGCTTTGTTTCCCTTACTGCAAACTAAAGCGTCACGGACATCCTCAATACTTATTGACATAGGCAATGCCTGCCACACCGTGTCTAATAAAAATGAATTACATAAAACATCCCTATCTAATGGCTTAAAAATATTAGAAAAATGTTCAACCCAGGCGTTGCTTTTAACATTGGAAATCAATTCCGGGATATGATCCTCCTTCAAAAAGGGGGAATTAATTGTCTCCCAGAACAATTTACTGTTCTTTAAATCAGATGCAAAGCATAACTTTCCCATGCATCAGTTTGAAGCTCAGTTTTCCTAGCTTTTCGAGCCAATCTCTTAATCTCGGCTGAATCTCTGGGGTTCTTATCCAGGGTTGAAGACGCTAAAAGGGGACTATTTCGCCACCATGCTACATGTCGCCTACAGTGGATATTCCGATATCATCCCAGTTGTCAAAGCCCTTACTGTTTCTGAGTCTGCCTAATCGCTTCGTGTCCCACAGCGGAGTAAGTTGGGTCAATACCCCGCGCCATCCTAGTTTGACCTGGGCAGCATGCCATAGGACAATTGTATGACAAAGTGGCCCAATCATTGCCAGGGTCAGTTTCCGGTCATAGAGGGGAGAAAGCATACCTTTTGTGCCTAACAGTGCTCTGTCCACCTTGAATGCCAGGTCTGACTGTGGGGCATGCAGCCATTGATTAATAACCTTCAGTTGCGCCGCCCAGTAATAAAGTTGTATATTTGGGAGCGCTATTCCCCCGTCATACCATCCGTGCACCAACTTGGATTGCACAATGCGTGCTGGTTTGTTACCCCATAGAAGGCGTGAGACCTGTGCCGAGATAGCCTTAAAGTAATGTGGTAACACCGGGTATGGCGTATTCTCTAATACATACAAGAAGCGGGGCAGGGCCATCTTTTTGAAAAGCGCTGCTTTTCCCAACAAAGTCAGCGACAGTGTCCCCCAATGTCGTACATCTCTTTTGAGACGGTCCAGCGGTGGTTGCAGATTCCTGTTAAAAAATTCCCCCAGAGTTGGCGGTGACGTAGATGGCCAAGTATTTAAATGCACTTCCTGCAATCTGGAGTGGACAGTTCTCAGGAAGATGTGGCGGGGGACCATCAAGCACATATAATATTGATTTGGACCAGTTTATGGTGTATCCAGACGCCCTACCATAAATCGTACAGATATTTAGAAGGGTCAGTATGGAGCGCCTAGGAGAAGTCAGATATAATGGGATATCGTCGGCATACAGGGAGACTCGATCTTTCCAACTGTATGTCCATTTGAGTCCCCGTATAATTAGATCCCATCATATCCACGCTGCCAGGGGTTCTAGTACCAAAAAGCAGCTGTGACAGGGGACAGCCCTGGCGCGTGCCCCTCGCCAGGGGAAAGTCGTTAGAGATGTGACCATTAGCAGTGACATGAGCCATTTTGGTATACAAAAGTCGAACCCAAGCACAGAAGTTTGGCCCAAAACCCAGGTGACGAAGCACTGCGAACAGGAAGGGCCATTTGACCATGCCAAATGCCATTTGTGCATCCAGCGAGAGCACCACCGCCGGTTCCTGTACATAAACCGCTCGAGCAAGCACTCTATGTAATCTCCTCAGGTTGAGGGCCGTGTTTCTGCCTGGCATGAAACCTGATTGGTCTGGGTGTATGAGCGCTGAGAAATGGGGTGTGAGCCTATTCGCCAATAGTTTTGCGAGGATTTTAGCCTCCGCATTTATCAAAGAGATAGGTCGGTACGAGGTGCATTTATCCGCAGGTTTCCATGCCTTCAGTATAGCCACTATAGTGGCCGTGCGTTGGTCCAGTGGGAGTTTGCCTACTTTCAAACTGTCAGTGAACATATTTAACAAGTGAGGTGCGATGGTCTCTGCCGTCCTCTTGTAGAGTTCGGCAGGTATGCCATTTGGTCCTACAGCTTTACCCGACTGCAGCGCTCCGATGGCTACCTGCAGCTCGTCTGCCGTGAGATCAGCCTCGCTGCTTCAGGGGTTAGTGTGGGCATGGCAACGTCTTTTACGTAAGTCAACGCCTCCTCTAGTGACATCTCAGAGTCTGACGAATAGACTGTCTGGAAGTGCCGCACCAATGTGCGCACTATCATCTGTGGGTCGGTTGTTGCCAGTCCCTCCTCCGAGCAAAGTTGTGCTATCTATCTATCACCTTGGTCCCTTCTATCTAGCCATGCGAGTAATTTCCCGGCTTTATCACCGATGTCATATACCTTGTGTCGCGTGGCCTCTAACTACTGTCTGGTCAATTCAGTGAGGTGTTCTTTATGTTGCCGCTGCTTGAGGTGCAGGTTGTGGGATGTGTCAGGGGTTGGGTCAGTGGCGTGTTGGGTCTCTGCAGTGTGTAATTCGAACTCTAGATTTTGCCCCTCCCGTTTATGTGCTGTAATGGAGGCAATGGCCTGTCCCCTGAGGACTGTTTTAAACGCCTCCCAGAGGATGATGGGAGAGGCAACCGGCCCTGCATTGTCCTGAAAGTAATGGCTTGTCACTTTTTTGAGCGCCTCCTAATCTTGGGAACTTGTAAATAGCCGGGCGTATCGGGTAGATACGGCTTAGTTTCTGGTGGTAGTGGGTGTATTTTAGAAGCAGTGGGGAATGGTCAGAGATGCCTCGGGGTCGGTTCTCTATACTGTCTATATTCCCAGGAAATAATCTATTCTCATTAGGCTATTGTGTACCCCTGAGTGGTAAGTGAATTGGTGCTCTATTGGGTGGTGTCGCCTCCACACATCCGTGAGACCTAGTGTGTCCATAAAACTCCCCAGGCGCGACACTTCTGAGGTACCTGCCCTCAAGGAATACCTATCCAGAGCTTCGTTCATCATGGCGTTAAAGTCCCCACCAATGAGTAGCTCTCCTCCGGTAGGCCAAGTAAAAATTCACTGAGATCCGGAAGCGCCACTGCGTGCAGTGCAGGGGAGATGTAGACGGACACTATATTTATGGGTCGCCCTTCCCACTGAGTGATTATGGCTGTGAACCTCCCCGATCCATCAGTTTTAGCTTATGTATTATCAATGGGAATTGTTTTAGCACCAATATACCCACCCCCCTGGACCCCGAAGAGAACTCCGAATGTGCCACCATTTTATACCCCCATCTGTCCATCGCCTTGCTCGAGGTGCCAGTAAGATGTGTCTCCTGCAATAAAACCACCGCTGGCGCACCCCTCTTGATACATTGCAAAACCAGACCCCGTTTTATTTTATCTCCTAGGCCTCGCACATTCCTCATAAGTATGTAAAGAGGTGGCACTGGGGTTAAGGGGCCTGTGGCAGACTCAAGCTGTGCTGCGACGCTCATTTCCATGTCCGACGGGGCCCGTAAAGTATGTGACTGATTCTCAGGTATAAGGCGTGTGCTTCACAGTGTGTGCTAGTACTGCATAACCCAGTGTCGTGCATGAAAAACAAAATAACAACCTTGATAAGAACATTGAAACAATCCCAACCCCCTGAGTCCCCTACCTGCGTCCCTGCCTAGCGGACCCAGAACTGCCCGGCACCCCAACTCAGCAGAGTGGAACCCAAACCCTTAAACATTACTTGCGTGTATGGGAGCGGGAAGTCCGAGGAAGACCGCAACTTTCCCCTGCCCCAGAGTCCATAGTCACTGATAAGTCTATTGTTGGTGTACAGCCGAGGGGGCCTAATTAGATGCCAGTCCATACCGTCTCTATGTGGTGGTTGGTTGTCATAGAGGGTCTCACTCTCCGGACTCCTTATGCAACTGTTCAGCCTCTTCCTCCCCTTGCTCATGTTTCTCGAGATCTTCCTCCCTCCCGAGACGCCGTCGCCTCCTGTTCGCTCGTCCAGAACTCTCCACCTGCCGCCATCCCTCAAGCCAACCGTGAGCCTCCTCCGGCGTGTTGAAAAACCAGGTCTTTCCAACCGCCACAACTCAGAGTTTCGCAGGAGAGAGCATGGAGTAGGGAAGCTCGCGGGCCCTCAACGCCTTCTTGACCTCTGAAAAACTCCTGCCGCGTGCCGAGACCGCCACAGTGTAGTCCGGAAAAAAGGAGACCACAGAGTTTTGCATATGTATGGGCGGCGCCACCCGAGCCGTTTGTAGAATGGCGTCCCTATCCCTGAAGTTGAAGATGCGAGCCAGTACCGGTCTTGGGGGGCCCCAGGTTTGGACCTACCTCCTGGAAGAGTTCAAGATTTTAAACGAAATACAGAGGGACTTGAACTCTATACGTTTGGCCACGGGCAGCCAGTGGAGCCGACGTATAGCACTAGATGCAGACCACGTCCTAGGCAGGCAAAGGAGAGTTCTGGCCACAGCATTCTGGACCCTTTGCAGTCTAACGATTTCAGACTTGTTAGACCCCAGATAGAGTGAGCTGGCATAGTCTAGTTCTGACAGAATCGAAGCCTGAACAATAACCTGTCTGATTTGGGGGGGGGGGAAGCTTGAGCCCCGCAGTATGCCAAAACAGGTCCCCGGCACCTTCTTGGTTTGGGTCTGAAAGCTACGGGTGGAGTCAACCCAGACACCCAGATTTTTTACCACCTGTTAGGGGGCAGGTGCATGCCCCAAAGTGGCAGGCCACCAGTGCTCGCTCCACAGCTCAGAGTTTTTCCCAACCAGCAGTACCTCAGACTTGCTGGCGTTGGGCAGTCATCCACTCCGCGACGGCCTCAAGTTCACTCCGGAACTTACAAGCACCCGAGTAGAGTCGTCAGAGAGTGTGACTACCAACTGTGTATGTTAATGTTAATGTTAATGTTAACTGTCATTTGTTGAGCGCTCGTACGCCCGGAGGCTTCATGGCGCTGTAGGAAGGAACAGGACGCGTCAGTCGTTTGATAGAAGGAAGCAGCTCAATGATGTGCCTGAGAAAAGAGCCAGGTCTTCAGAAGATGTCTGAAACTAAGGAGATTGTCACTTAGTTTTAGATGAGGGGGGAGAGAGTTCCAGAAGGCAGCTGCAAGAAGGTCAAAGCAGCTGCCTCCAAGACGTTTCCTTTTGTACGGAGGAACAATCAAAAGGGATTTGTGGGTGGACCGGAGATAGCGGGGGGGCTGTATCTTTGGAATAGATCTCTAATGAATTGGGGGCCAATGTCATGTAGGGATTTGAATAAAATGCAGCCCACTTTAAAGGCCACGCGTTGCTCCACCGGCAACCAGTGTAAATGTTTCAAGCCAGGTCTGACTGATTGCCTTCTGGGGATGTTCAGAAGCAGTCTGGCTGCTTGATTCTGAACCAACTGGAGGCGTCTAAGCTCTCCTTTTTGGAGCCCAAGATAGAGACTATTGGAGAAATCCAATCTGGATAGGACCAAGGAGATAACGATCTGAGTGAGAGCGGCAGAAGAAAAGAAACATGCAATTTTTTAAATTTTTTTCAGCTGGAAAAAACTGGAGGATACAACTGCTCCCACCTGTTTTTTCAAGGAAAGGTCTTCACTGATATAGATGCCCAGGCTTTTGACCGAGGGTGACTTAGATGGAGGGGCACCCATGCAGGAGGGCCAGAAGCTGGGATTCCAACTATGTATACTCTGTCCAGGCAAGACCAGTTCGGTCTTGCCTGGGTTAAGTTTCAGATGATTGCAGCTCATCCAACTCAGAATGTGGGACATGGTGTTTTGAAATTCTACCACAGAGTCCTTGGTGTTAAGAGGAAAGATGAGCTGCAAATCATCTGCATAGTTGAAGATGGTTACCTTAGCGCTTCTGAGGAAAAACAAAAGAGGACGCAGGTACAAATTAAAAAGCAGGGGAGACAACGAAGAACCTTGAGGCACTCCACAGTTGGTGGATATGGTGGGAGCTGTAAAAGTGCCCAGTCTAACCGATTGAGTTCGGCCAGAGATGAACGAGCGGATCCAGCTCAGTGCCGGGCCCCTGAGGCCTGCCTGCTCGACACGGTCGACCAAGATGGTGTAGTCGAACGTGTCGAACGCAGCAGAGAGGTCCAACAGCACCAGAGCCTGGTGGATCCCCTCATCCGCATTCCGCCTCAAGGTGTTCTGCACCGAGAGAATGACTGCTTCGGTCGAATGGCAAGGGCGGAAGCCGGCCTGGTTAGGTGCAAGGAACTCAGATTTCTCTAGGAAAGTAGAGATACTGTCACAAACATGGGACTCCAAAAGTTTGGCACAGTATGGCAGCAGAGAAATGGGCCTATAGTTAAGTGGGTCTAACGGGTTGGCTCCTGTCATTTTTAAGAGGGGAATGAGAAGGGCTTTTTTAAAGTTGCTTGGAACTTCCCCTTGAGTGAGGGATCCGTTTAACAAGGGAAGTAAGCCCTGAGGGATGTGGGTGCCTACTTCTTTCAGGATATGAGGAGGGCAAATGTCGTCAGGGGAGCCAGATTTGATTTTTGTAAGAAGTTTGGATAGGGTGACATTGTCAATAAGGGGATATGAATCCAGATGTATCATTCGCATAGGATACTGCTGTGAGCCCTCTGCTCTTAGCCACCATAGCTAGCGGTTGAACATTGAAATTGAAGAGGGTAAGGCTCAAGGCTTAGCCCTGCGGCATCCCCTGGTTGGTAGTTTGGACTCTAGAGACAAAAGTGGGGGCAGCTACCTGGAAGTCCTCTCAGAAAGAAAAGGCAAACCAGTCCAGGGCCGAATCCACAATGCACGCCTCCTCCAACCGCATCAGCAAGATCTGGTGGGACACAGTGTCGAACGCAGCACTGAGATCTAGTAAGTGCCGAGGTACAACCCTCATCTACGGCCCATCTCAGATGTTCGGTAACAGCTAGTGGAGCAGATTCCGTGCTGTGACCAGGACAGACCCCATTCTGAGAGGGGTCCAGTACATTATTCTCCTCCAGATAGCCTGTCAAGATGGAATTGATGTAGGCCTCTGAGATCTTCGAAACCCAAGGCAGTAGGGAGATAGGGCGAAAAACCTCTGGTTTGGTTGCGTCAAGATTGTTTTTTTTTTTAACAAGGTGACCACCCTAGCTTGTTTCCATGAGCTGGGGACAACAGCCATAGAGAGAGATAGATTGATCACCTGGCTCAAGGGTGTAATGATCACAGGTAGAATTTTTATGAAGTGATCAGGCTTGAGAGGGTCTGTGGGGGAGCCAGGCTTGACCTTGCTACATAGCATGGACAGCTCCTCTTGGGTGATTGGGGGGAAAGTGGCCAGAGTGTGTGAAGTGGGAGATCTAGGCATGCGGTCAGGACATAGCGCAGCCTAGGGGAAGGACTTATAGATCTTATCCACCTTCTCCACAAAGAAGGAGGCAAGAGGATCACATTGCTCATCTGACAATATCAGGGTCGCAGTAAGGGCTGTGGATGATTTAAGCTCTTTCATTATCGAGAAGATACTTTTGGATGGATTGTTACTACTTCTGATCTCATCCGCATAGTAGGTTGCCCGGTCCGACTGGATAGCCCTATAGTATTTCTTGATCACTGTCTGATAGAACCTCTTCAGGTTTGGGTCGTAGTCCCTTCTCCAGGCTCTCTCCAGCCTTTTGCACTCTTTACACAGGGAGGTGAGCTTAGCATTGTACTAGGGACTGGATTCGGTATTACCGCTTTTTGACCACTTTACAGGGATGAGAGAGTCCAGAGCGCAGAGAATCCAGTCTGACAGAGATCTATCAGCCATGTCTGAGTCATATGGAATGTTGGGCATAGTTGTGGAGAAAAGGCCATGAAATTGATCGATATTGAGTTCATGCCAGGGGCGCCTAAGTGAAAGATTCTGAGACACCCTTATTACGGGAACAACCACGGAGAGTGTCATTGTTATTAAATAGTGATCAGACCAGCACATCGGGGAGGGGGGTGGACAGTCAAGAGAGAAAGGTTAGAAAAGACTGGGTCCAGTAAATAGCCCCTAGAGTGTGTAGGACCCTGCACCAGTTGAGATAGCTGATATGCCGCAAAATCGGCCAGAAAGTTGCCCACATCAGTATCCTGGGGTCTGTCCAGATGCAAATTCAAGTCCCCAATGATACTAAAATTAGCCGCTCTCTTGGCTAAGGGGCTTACAACCTCAATAAGTGCAGCCCTAAACTCTTTGGAGGGCCCTGGCGGGTGGTAGACCAGTAGGCCAGACAAGGTGTAGCTAGCATTAAATGAGATCTCAAAGCGCGCAGCTTCGCACCCTGCCAGGGGCTACTTGACGAAGTTGCAGGGGTAGGGAGATTTAAACATAGCTGCTATACCACCCACTCTAGACTCTCTATTGAGCATCTTAATACTAAAACCCGGGGGAGTGCCAAACCTGGTTCAGCCACGCTATCATCTGACAACCACGTCTCAGTTAAAAAAAAGAACATCCAAGATGTCATCCTGTAACAAGTCGTAAACATCTGCAACATGTTTGACTAAGGAGCAGCAATTTAAACTCAGAAGTTTGATCTTGGGGCTAGTGCCAGAAGGGGGACAGGGTGTCAGGAATCCCCGGCCTCCGGTAAATCACTGCCTGCAATGCATATCTATCGGAACGAACGAAAACTACATTTCCCATGTTTCCTAGCGCGGCGCGTCAGAATGACGATGCGCGACCAGGAAACAGGATATCATGGTGTTAGCAGTAGACACATTGCCGATTATTCGTTCTTGGCGTTCTGGTAGGAGGTTCGTGTGTCCTGTTCTTGGTTTGTGCTTGTTCAGGTGGGCTGAAGGAAACTCACGCTGGACGGATTTCTGATCCGCTGGATAAACAGGTGGGGCTTAGGAAGCGCCCGTCCCGGTTTGCAGATCTTCTGAGTTTGGAACCCAGTTTTGCACCGCCTTTGTGGATTATCAGGAGGGGCTTAGGAAGCGCCCACTTCGCGTTTTGCGAGATCTAGACACAGGTTTTCCCCGAGCACGGGGAGTTCTCATTCTGTGCTATTCTTTGTAATACTGTTTGCATATGGTCTCCAACTCGGCTGAGTTCGGAGGTCGGATCGGATACTGAAGCTAAGTATCCGTGTACTTAAGGGGAGGAGTGGTACTGCTGTTTCCCAGCAGAGACGTATCTGCCTGGGAGTTAAGCCCTTCTCCTCAATTCTTGATTTTCGCTGGGCAACAATTATGTTTATGTTATTTCTTCCTGGACAATACCCTAATTGACTCCCGTGTTGGTTGAGAAACTCTTAGGGTGTGTTGAGTACTGGCTGGTACTATCTTTCACTGAACAATCGGAGGGGAAATATTATTTTCTTCACTCAGTGACTAACAAGGTTAATCCCCATTGGCATCCAGGTTCCCTTCCAGTTTTCAGTGGGTAGGTTATGGATGTTCTGCCTTCCCTTTAATGCCTTTTTGATACCCTATGCATAGTGGTGGGAAGGAAGGGGCATATTCATGGTCTTCTTTATATATTTAAGCAGGAACGCCTGGGAATTGAGAAGAAGCCTGTTCTGTCACTCTTCGTTCCCTATCACCTGTAGAACTCTTCAGGTGGGTGTCAAACATAACGCTTTTTGGTAGAGAGTAGTTAGGCATAGAGTGACTCTCCCATTGATTCCCTGCTTTATATATTTACAGGTCTCCATCTCCCGTTGCCCAGCTGTTCCCCTCCGGACTACCTTATTTTTTCCCCCGCTTGATCTCCTTAATAGTCTGTGTTACACAAAGCCAGACTTGGGACGATCTAGAGGTGGGCCCCTGTTTAGCATCAATCCAATCCTGAGGAGCAACGACGAAAGGCCTGACAGAATAATCGGCCCACGAGTTCTTCTCCTCCTGGTTGGGTTGAAATAGGGATGGCCACCTTAGATGATGTCCTGGCTGCACTAGCCTTGGTGCAAACAGAACTAGCCACCTCTCGACAAGACACTGCCGCATTGCAGGCTCGGTTTGATGCCTCGCAGCGTAACCCTTTTGATGCCGGGGCCACTGCCCCTCAACCTGCCTCAGTAGTAGTGGAAATGCCTTCCCCTGTTCCTTTAGCCCCCCCAGAGCGGTTTTTGGGTGACAGAAAAAAGGTACAGTATTCATGACCCAGGTTTTGTTACACTTCACTTGTAAACCTAAGTGTTTCCTAACTAACCAAGCCAGGGTTTCTTTTTTGATTTCTTACCTGGGTGGTGAGGCAGCTCAGTGGGCGGTTCCCATAGTGAAGAGTAATGATGCCATTCTTTATGATTGGGACCTATTTAGGACTGAGTTCGAAAAGACTTTTGACAGGAGAGCTGAAACCTTTTCAGCAGATAAAGAATTACTTGTGCTTAAACAGGGCTCTTCAGACTTAGTCACCTACCTGAACCACTTTAGGAGATTAATAGCGGAAACCGATTGGCCTGAAGCAAAACAAATGGTTCTGTTCTACCAGGGACTCACAGAAAACCTTAAAGACGTCATCGCCCAAGTCGAACCTCAGCCTACGACTTGTGCTGCCTTTATTGATTTAGCTTTACGGCTTGACCATCGTCTACGGGAACGAAAAGGAGAACAAAGCAGAAAGGACCGACCTCTACTTTTGGGTGAAAAAACCCTCACAGGAGAGAAATCGGAAGGAAAAACAGAACCTATGGAGATCGGAGTGGTACGGGCATCCCTAACCCCGAGTGAACGAGAACATCGCCGTAAGTTTGGGCTTTGCCTCTATTGTGGAAAGAAAGGACACTTATTACGGGAATGCCCTGTGAAACCTAAGGGAGGTCGTTATCGTTCAGGACAGGTGGCAGGGTCTACAGTGGAAAAGGGGTCGGAAAACTCCAACGCTTGAGTTTATCAGAAGGGAGAAACTAGAGCACTCATTTCATCCCTTCAGTCACAGAAGAAGACTACGTAGAAAACCGCCTGTTCTTCTTGACCTCGGAGTTGTGGATAGACAACACTCCCAAGACCATTCGAGCAATGATAGACTCTGGTGCCACTGGCTGTTTTATGGATCTAGCGGAAGCCCGGCGTTTGGGGGTAATCCCTGTTACCAAATCTGTTCCTGAGGCAGTGTTTGCGGTGGACGGACATGAACTGGAATCTGGCCCAATCAACCAACATACGCCAGAATATGAGATGTGGTATGGGAACTATCATACCGAAAACATATCATTCAACCTCATTCATGCCCCTACATACGGGGTTATTTTGGGACTTCCATGGCTGAAAAAACATGAGCCCACCATCTGCTGGACGGATCAGTCCTTGCAATTCCACTCCACATATTGTCAAGACCATTGCCTTAGAGAGAATACGCGACCTTCCATGTCTTTAGCCGCTACTCATTACATTTCCACGGCCGCTGAGAAAGAAGTAACGTTACCTCATTGCTATCAGAAGTATGAAGAAGAATTCAGTAAAGCAAAGGCGGAAGTTCTCCCCCCACATCGTGAATACGACTGCCGTATTGATTTGACGCCGGGGTCTGTGGTTCCTTGTGGTAGGATCTACGCTTTGTCACAACCCGAAACTGTACATCTCAGGGAATACTTGGATGACCTTCTTAAATTGGGTTTCATTCGTCCCTCCAGATCTCCAGCAGCTTCCCCGCTTTTTTTTATCCCGAAAGCAAACGGGGAACTCCGTTGCTGCATCGATTACAGGGCTTTAAATGCCATCACGATCAAAAATCAGTACCCGCTCCCCTTGATACCGGTGTTATTGGAGCAAGTGAGATCCGCCACTATTTACACCAAATTGGACCTAAGAGGAGCCTATCATTTAGTGAGAGTGCGAAGTGGCGACGAGTGGAAGACCGCTTTTAAAACACGGTACGGGCTTTTTGAGTACCTGGTGATGCCCTTTGGGCTTTGTAATGCCCCAGCCTCTTTTCAATTTTTTTTTAATGAGGTGTTGAGGGACTTTTTGGACATCTTCGTAGTCGTCTACATTGATGACATCCTGATTTACTCCAATGGGGAGATGGAACATCAAAACCATGTATGTCAAGTCCTTCACGCCTTGCAACAGAACCATTTATATTGTAAGTTAACGAAGTGTGAGTTCCATGTCACCACTGTCGAATTCCTTGGAGTTATGCTCACTCCTTCAGGGCAAATCATGGCTGAAAGAAAAGTGCGGGCAATAGTGGAGTGGCCGAGACCTCACAACATCAAAGACATTCAACGACTCCTTGGTTTTGCGAACTTCTATAGGAGGTTCATTGCTCATTTCTCAGACATGGTAACCCCGCTTACTAAGCTCACTAGGAAAAACACTCCTTTTGTGTGGGGTTTGACAGAACAGACAGCTTTTGAACAATTGAAAAAGGCTTTCACGACTGCTCCTGTGCTCACCCATGCCGATCCGAAACTCCCGTTTGTAGTTGAAGCAGACGCATCCGAACTAGCTGTTGGTGCAGTACTCTCCCAAAGAAATGAGAGTACCGGTCATCTCCATCCCATTGCTTTCAGGTCTCGAAAACTGAACACCGCGGAGCGTAATTACACCATTGCGGAAAAAGAACTGCTTGCAATCAAAGACGCCTTCGCTGGATGGAGGCATTGGTTGATGGGAGCCTCTCAGCAAATCACGGTATATACCGACCACCGTAATTTACAGTTTATGCGTGCTGCTCGTCACCTTACTCCTAGACAACTACGCTGGATGCTGTTTTTTGCTGAATACCACTTCATGGTAACATTTCGTCCTGGTTGTGACAACCGGAAGGCTGATGCTCTCTCGCGTCAAGAAAACAGCCCAGCCATGGAGGTCTTACCAGAGAAAAGCATCATTGATCCCAAGAAGGTGGTAGGAGTGATACACACCGAGGAGTTCCTTCACAAGGTCAAAAAGGGTATGCAAACCTTTATTTGGAAGACCTGGATCCGCCTACATCCTGAGTGGAAAATCCGACAAGGATTGCCAAGAAAGGGCTCGCAGCTGCTCCTGCCCACGTTAGCGTTAAGACAACAGGCTTTTCATTGGTGTCATGATTTGCCATGTGCAGGTCACACAGGAGGAAAGAAAACTTTGGAGAAAATGCTACGCACGTATTGGTGGCCCACCATCCGTCCTGATGTCTTTGCATGGGTGCAGCGATGTGACACTTGTTCTCAGGCCAAGAGTGACCATCGTCCAACACAAGGACTTCTGCAAAGCATGCCCACTCCTGTGAGTCCTTGGGAGAGCTTTTCGGTGGACTTTGTGGTGGGTCTCCCTAAAGATCAGGGGATGACAGCCATATTGGTCGTAGTGGACTATTTGACTAAACTAGGTCATTTCATTGAATGTAAAGGGGTCCCAACTGCCAGCCAACTTGCTCATCTATTGCTCCTTCATGTGGTCAGGTTACATCGATTACCAAAGGTAATAGTTTCGGACAGGGGAGCCCAGTTCACCGCTAAGTTTTGGAAAGTCTGGTGTAACAGGTTAGGCATAACCTCCTCCTTATCCACAAGTTTTCATCCCCAGACAGACGGACAAACCGAAAGGTTGAATCAAACACTCAAGCAATACTTGAGATGTTTTGTTGACACTACTACTGAGGCATGGGTTGACTGGTTATGGACTGCTGAGGTTTCATATAATGATGCTGCGCACTCTTCTACTTCCTACACCCCGTTTTTCTGCACATATGGGTTTCACCCTCGGTTTGCCCCTTTGAGTGTCCCACCCTCCGAAGTCCCAATCCCTCAGTTACAGACAAGGTTAGTTCAGTTGCGGAAAACCGTACTACTAGCGAGGAGAAATCTTGAAAAGGCTAAACTGAAATACAAAGCACAGGCTGATAAACATCGTAGGCCCTGTCCTCTTTACAACAAGGGTGAGTGGGTGTGGTTGTCCACTAGAAATATTCGCTTTCGCAAATATAGTGTCTTCAACCCTAGGTTTATTGGCCCTTACCAGGTGCTTCGTCACATCAACCCTGTAGCTGTGAAACTGCGCCTTCCGGGACATTTCAGGATTCATCCTGTTTTCCATGTGTCGCTGCTCAAGCCCGCGAAGGGTCCTCGAACTAAAACCCCTGAACCGGTGAGGGTGCAGCAAGATGTGGAGTACGAGGTGAGGGGCATCATGGACTCTCGCAAGGTGAGGGGTCGACTCCAATATCTGGTGGCCTGGAAAGGGTATGGGCCTGAGGAGGACTCGTGGGAACCTGCTGGTGCCGTTCATGCCCCTAGGCTGGTGAAGAGATTCCATCTGTCTCATCCTGGTAAACCTGGAGGCAGTCAGTGAATCTTGTGAAGGGGGGTGTTCTGTCAGGAATCCCCGGCCTCCGGTAAATCACTGCCTGCAATGCATATCTATCGGAACGAACAAAAACTACATTTCCCATGTTTCCTAGCGCGGCACGTCAGAATGACGATGCGCGACCAGGAAACAGGATATCATGGTGTTAGCAGTAGACACATTGCCGATTATTCGTTCTTGGCGTTCTGGTAGGAGGTTCGTGTGTCCTGTTCTTGGTTTGTGCTTGTTCAGGTGGGCTGAAGGAAACTCACGCTGGACGGATTTCTGATCCGCTGGATAAACAGGTGGGGCTTAGGAAGCGCCCGTCCCGGTTTGCAGATCTTCCGAGTTTGGAACCCAGTTTTGCACCGCCTTTGTGGATTATCAGGAGGGGCTTAGGAAGCGCCCACTTAGCGTTTTGCGAGATCCAGACACAGGTTTTCCCCGAGCACGGGGGGTTCTCATTCTGTGCTATTCTTTGTAATACTGTTTGCATATGGTCTCCAACTCGGCTGAGTTCGGAGGTCGGATCGGATACTGAAGCTAAGTATCCGTGTACTTAAGGGGAGGAGTGGTACTGCTGTTTCCCGGCAGAGACGTATCTGCCTGGGAGTTAAGCCCTTCTCCTCAATTCTTGATTTTCGCTGGGCAACAATTATGTTTATGTTATTTCTTCCTGGACAATACCCTAATTGACTCCCGTGTTGGTTGAGAAACTCTTAGGGTGTGTTGAGTACTGGCTGGTACTATCTTTCACTGAACAATCGGAGGGGAAATATTATTTTCTTCACTCAGTGACTAACAAGGTTAATCCCCATTGGCATCCAGGTTCCCTTCCAGTTTTCAGTGGGTAGGTTATGGATGTTCTGCCTTCCCTTTAATGCCTTTTTGATACCCTATGCATAGTGGGGGGAAGGAAGGGGCATATTCATGGTCTTCTTTATATATTTAAGCAGGAACGCCTGGGAATTGAGAAGAAGCCTGTTCTGTCACTCTTCGTTCCCTTTCACCTGTAGAACTCTTCAGGTGGGTGTCAAACATAACGCTTTTTGGTAGAGAGTAGTTAGGCATAGAGTGACTCTCCCATTGATTCCCTGCTTTATATATTTACAGGTCTCCATCTCCCGTTGCCCAGCTGTTCCCCTCCGGACTACCTTATTTTTTCCCCCGCTTGATCTCCTTAATAGTCTGTGTTACACAAAGCCAGACTTGGGACGATCTAGAGGTGGGCCCCTGTTTAGCATCAATCCAATCCTGAGGAGCAACGACGAAAGGCCTGACACAGGGGGTGCAGAAGACGTCAGGAGTTAAAGCTGCAGTTTAAACAGCAGAACGTTCCCTCCAGAGAGATACAGGGAGGATGACCGCAAGGGCTTAATCCATTCTTAATAGCGAAGAGAGCCGCCATAGAGTAGGTGACTGTACCACTAGTGAAACCACCAGCGTATCTGGCATCAGGCGCAAACGGGCTTGCCTTTGGCATGCCAGCTGCGCGCATCCGCTGCGCGCTCGCCAAAGCATGGGTTTAAGTAGAGGAAACCCGGAAATGCCAAGAGCGGAGCCAGACCAGCTGGTTCCCACACACACCCTCCGCTCAATCGGCACACTGCCGCGGTGAAACAGGGCGGAGACCAGGAGTAGGTGGGATGTCCCCAGGCCAAAGCAAAAGTAGGGTGAGAGCCCCGTAGATGAAAGAGAAGTGACACAATCAGCCCAGGAGCCCCGCAGAAGTAAATACCATTTAAAATAAGATAACAGCACAGCATTAAAAAACACAATTGAGCAAATATCCAAAAGCAATCAGCAGCTGGCCTCACTCGGCCCCCTGCGCGCTCGCCACTGCATGGGTTTAAGTAGAGGAAACCCTATTGGGACAAACTTGTCTGCTTAACCATGTATCCATGCATATTTCATAATGTAAATGATCCCAGTGCATTGCCATTGTTTATTCAGAAAATGCTAAATAAAGTTGTAAAAAAAAAAGTAGAGGAAACCCGGAAATGCCAAGAGCAGAGCCAGACCAGTTGGTTCCCAGACACGCCCTCCGCTCAATCGGCACACTGCTGCGGCAGAACGGGGCAGAGACCAGGAGGAGGTGGGCTGTCCCCAGGCCATAGCAAAGGAAGGTGAGAGCCCCGTAGATGAAAGAGAAGTGACACAATCAGACCCTGAGCCCCGCAGAAATAAATACCAGTTAAAATAAGATAACAGCACAGCATTAAAAAACACAATTGAGCAAATGTCTAAAGGCAATCAGCAGCTGACCTCACTCGGTCCATATATCACTGTGGCTGACATTCAGGTGTGAACTTTGGTCACTCCCATGAATTGTGTTGTGGACAATCAGCTTCGGAGTCATACCTGCTGTAGGAGACTTCTTTCATGAAGGTAGTTGAAAAGGAGAAGTGCCCATTTCAAAAGCAGTTTATTTACACAAAGAACAAGTGCAAACCATATGTCCCTGTGAACTGGGCATAGCTAGTCAGCCAACAGACAATGTTCACAAGGAACTCATTTGAACAACAGATGTGAAAAATAAGGCAAGGTGTGTTACATCCTGTTTCCAAAATTAGAGTTTATAGTTAGAATGGAGAATAATGTCCTTCTAACTCTGTTACTATACTAGATCAATATAAAATCAATCAAAGTTTTAAAATTGGAGCCCACAAACAAATACATTTCTCTCATGCCCACTTCAGCTGAACATGGGTGTAACTTTTATTTTGCAAACAACAATCATAAGAAAAAAAAGTTAAAGCAATTACTGTTTATTCACACTATATACAGGATAAAAAGTGATCCAAGTGACTTTTGTGCCCCAGGGTAGTGACCAAAACCAACAGTGACATATTATACCGTGATTAACAAAAAGAAGCAGTTGGTTATTGGAATAAACGGGGAGGTCCCTCAATAGGAATTTTTTATGGTGTCCTAGGACTCTCCCTTTTTATAGTCGACGAAGTTTTGACCCTCTTGCGTTACCGGGTCTCTTCAGGACAAGGCAAATAATTTTGGCCGAAGGTTTTAAAATAGATAGTCTTGATGTTGATGGTCAAGGATTAGTGACCCTGTCATGGGTCAGGCGGACTCCGGCAAGGAATACATCAAGTGTAGCGAACAATTGTTGTCTGGTCTCAAAAGTACCAAGCATTTGAAATCAGATAGGTAAATGTAGGGCACTGGTCACCCTAACATATTGATAAGGGCACTGGGCACCCTGCCATATAAGTATAGCAACCTTGTGCTAAGATCTGGCAAGAGGGAGGGGCCCTGATCCCCAGGAAATTCACATAAGTTACCCATGTGCTGTAATCAGCATTAGTGGAATCGAGCGCCAAAAAACAGGTAAATTAATATAGGGGACTGGTCACCCGAGAGTAGAGATAAGGGGCACTGGTCACTCTGTCAAATTAGTGTAGCACCTTGTGCTAAGATCAGGCAAGAGGGAGCGGCACTGGTCACCTGGGAAACAAATACGTTTCTCCTCGTGCTGCAATCAGAATTAAGGAAGTCTTAGTGATGGGTATCGTCTCTCACGATGCGGAGCTGACATTTCAAAAGCAGAACACCAACACAAAACTTTCCAGGTCCCTTAATCACATTTGGGGTTTCAAAAAGGACTAAAAGGAGGGGAGGTTGAAACAAAACAAAGGCAACCCAGGACAAAACTCGCCCTGATGGGGACTCATTAGCCAGGCATAGCTTTCACAAGGAACAAATAAACACAAAGAATAGTCCTTTTTGGCATCAGGGACTACTGTGGTAATGCATGCATTTTTTTTTTTACACCAAGAAATATTTTGCCAATTTCTTTTTTTTTTCTTTTTGGCCCGGCTACTTCCCCAACAATAAGGTTTTGCGCAAATTATGACAGAACAAAACCAGAATTGTCAAAGCCAGAATGCTGGAGGTCAACGCTACACCAATTGGCTTTGCAACTGCTTGTTTCTCCCATTTTTCCTCATCAAGAAGCCCCAGTCAAATCACAGCATTTTCGGGGTAACTTCTCAACCAACGCCACCCACTGCCATTCAAGTAACGTCTTTCTGACTCTGATCATTATTATAGCCTTATAGCCCGCCGTAGCGGGCTATACCGGCTATTAAAGGCCCGCTGAATCGTTAAAGGCCGGAGCCGAAGGCGAGGGACTTTAACGAGACAGCGGGTCTTTAATAGCCGGTATAGCCCTGCTACGAAGGGCTATAAGGCTATTAGAAAATTCTGCCACTAGAGGGCAGAATGTTCTAACAAATTAAACAAAGGGTTCTCGAAGTTCGAGGGGATATAAATCCCCTCGAGCTTCGAGAAGCCTTTGTAGAACATTGGAATGTTGCTCTGCGGGCCTTTACCGGCCCGTAGAAGCAGGGAGCACTCCATTGTCTGCAATGGAGCTCACAACATTCCAATGTTCTAATAATTGTTAGTTTAAATTTACTTTAGTGTGCTGAATGAAGCTTCCATTTTTAAAGGTTGACATAACTGGGAGGGGGAAGTTTTCTCCGAGCGAATCTGCTCTAACATGAGACAAGCAAGATGTGCTGAGCATTGCAGATGACATGAAGGAGTGAAGCCCAGAGCGTCAGATGACTGCCAATTGTTGTACTCAAGCATGACACCGGGGATGTGCTCAGTGTAAATATTGACTGATGAAAGAAGAATGTACAAAACAGTATCTTATATTGGAACGCACAAATAAACTGACATTTGGACCATGGGAATCTTCTTACACAATCAAGTTGTTGAATAAATGTGAACTCATGGTGGTGTGACAATGCCACCTCCCCAGCCCACCAATCCCTGTGAGAGTTAGAAAGTAAAATGCAACATTTGAGGGATGGACATGTCAATTTAGACTATAATTAGGGTACCTTTAGGGGCGTGTCGTAGGTAGAGAGAAAGCTTAGGCTGACAGGAGAGAAGAGAGGAGATGCATCGCTGTCCGTGGGTTTGCAGAGAGGCCAAACTGTTCCCATCCTGTACTGTTCCTGACCAAAAATCTTGCATTTCCCGATTACCTTAGGGGAACCTCCTTCATCTCCTGGTTCCAGGTGGTGGTATTCCCTACAGACCGCTAGGTTTGTATCTAGAATATGTAGTTCTCAGAATCTCAGTATTAATGAACTTATTTATGAATCTTTTGTCTCTCCACCTATCCACTCCATCAACAATATTGATATGCACTATTTTAGATGAATCTGTTGTCTCTTCATCTATCCCTCCGTTAGGTAATATTTGTTTGGCATAATTATTTTGCTGAATCCTTTGTCTCTTACTCTATCCACTCCTTCATTGCATAATGTTGTTGCAGAATGAGTCTGTATAAATTTCATTGTTTCTCGAGTCGCGAGGTTCGATGTTTGTAATGATGACCTGATGATGACGAGCATGTACCTTAAAATCTGATATAAAAAAAACTCATTCATTAACCTTACTGAGAGTCTGTGATTATGTTTTGATAAATGGTTAGTGAGTTAGTATTTATCATTACAATCAACTATTTAACTATTTGGTCCATCGACCAAGTAGAAGGAGATTTGATGTCAAGATTAGTTATTTAAACAAATGTCCTAGGAGATTTATAAAAGAAATACGTAATGGATGAAACAAATTGACCCCAGCGCATCAGGGAGACTGGGTGAATGTGTATGGGCAATTGGAGTGATTTTTTGAGTATCGATCCCTGATCAATTATTGATAATGGCTCTAGATCAGCAGTAACAGTATTAATCAGTGCAGATTTTTCTGCAGTGATTCACACGCTCTGATTCATATACATATGTATTATTTGAGCACTAATTGTGTGCTATTTGTAAACATGGTACGAAATAGCATCATAATGCCTCCTTTTTTTTTCCAGAACCGGGCAAACCATTAATAAAATAGTCATGTAAGTTCTGATTTATGATTAGGCTCAAAAGGGCGCAAAATCTGTTATCTGAGTACTGTGTTTAACTGTCACAGTAACAGGTGAAGCAGAACTGGAAGGAAGGATCAGAATTGTCCTTTTATGACTGAACAATCCCTTCTGAAAATGTGGATGAGGATTCCCAGGTGCTCTGAGCCTGGATATGGCAGCTTGATGGACCCTGATGGTGTATTACAAGCCTTGTTAGCCAAGTTCAGAGAATATGTCAGGATTTGATGTTGTTGCATCGTAACAGAGTTCAGGTGTTTTCCAATGCACCACAAACAAAAATGCTTCCACTTTGCACAGCAACTCTTCTTGGTGGATGACGCATATGGACATAATAGAATCACTATGCGGTCTTGCAGGATATCTGAGCAAACTCTAGGTGGTCAGGAACGAGGTTATGAGGCTCAGTAATTTGAGATTGTGATGGAGCACCTGAGCATTGAGCCTGAAAAGGAGATTGGGATTTATTTGTATCAGCACTATTGGAGAGCGCCTGAACAGTTTGAAACTGTTTGGTGTACCAGAACGGACAAGGCTATGTCACGGCTATCAGAATGAGGGAATATGGCTCCTACTTGGCGAGGAGTGCAAATCATGGAAAGGCACAGGCAAAAATGTTCAGCCATGCAATGGGAAGGTATCACCCATCAAACATTGTTGTCAGTGCCCGCTTGCAAAGGCTCAATCTTAGTCTTGCTGGAAACATGTCAATGTCGGAATGACCCCATTAGCTGAAGATATGATGGAGTTGATCCTGATAAGGTTTCATTCATTTCAATCTTTTGGGTATGACTTTGATCATCTACCTGCTTGTTCTGAATCCTTGACAGGTGTTCCCTAGAGAACACTTTACAATGGACAACAATGGGTTTTGTTACAAACACATCCAGTAAAATGCAAGGCAGTAAGAACCCAAGCATAGTGATAGTCATAGGAATATAGGTTGTCCCAGAAATAGCCACGTTTGGAATGGAGATCAAGGCTCTAAATCTACCACAAGCCTGTGTTAAAAATGATAAAATATTGAAAGACATTCTTGACACCTAACAAATATAACCGAAAGGCAAAAGAACGCACAAATATTACAGGTGTGGACCACTATCATTTGAGACACACATCAATTTGCAACTGATTTTTCTACCAGTAAAGTCCATTTTGCAATACAAAAGCTTTGAATAAGTCACTTGGACAAAACATTTGTCAGCTGTCCTATCCTTTTTAGAAGTATTCACCTGTGTCACAGAACTATATACTCTTTCTTAACAAGTCTTCAACTGTATCTACAACTGATCGCCAAATTATATTTCTGGTTCTGTCTATAAATGAACCTCACCACATATGCTGCTACAGTAGCTATGGACACTAGTTTTATATGAAATATAAATTTGAGGACTTTAATAAAAGGAAACCTTGGCCCAGAATATTTGCTGTGGATGGTTGATAAGTCACTGGTACTATTACCTTGGACTTTAAACACTGACTTGCTGATCTCCAGGGTACTTCACAGTTGACTGTTCCATAGACTTCTACTCTGTTGATGATGGCCAAATCACATAACATTTGGACTTCCTCAGATGTGGTAGACATCCTTTACCTTATAACATTGATATAAAGAGAGTTCTCTTCCATCCTCCTCCATTTGAAGATCTCTTGTAAAGAGGGCCTACATGTGTGCTCCCCAATTTTCCAACAAGGTATCTGACATCAAAATCAACCTGGCTTGTATGGGTCTAACAGGATCACCAATTGGAGGTTTGTTGGCAATCATTAAATTCAGCAGAGCATGTTTGACAAATAAAGTAACGTTGATGATGTAGGTCTGTTGCCTGCCCATTGTAGCTACAGTTTATCTTAAATTGGCCCCAAGGCTAGAAGGCAAAATTGTAACAATGGTATGTTATTGTTTAACTTGGTTCAGCAATGATATAAATGAACGCACTCCAAGGTTTAAACTTTGCATCAAATTATACAGTTGACTGGTGCAGGTTGGTTGATCCTCCGGAGTATGAAGATGAGACAAAATCAAAGAAAGCGCAGTCCTCACGTCGTGAGGGGCGTCTCTAACTTGCACTCAAAGCAATGTAAATAAATATTTCACAATTTCATAGGTTCTTCTCTATTTGCTTTATTGAGTTGTCCAAACTTTCTTAGTTGTGTCAATCGTTTTTGCAATCATAACGGTGATTCTCACTCAAAGGCATGAATATTAATTTGCATGTATACATGTGCCCAATGCATTTCGGGCAAAACCCCTTCGTCAGGGGCTTAATTCTGAAATCTGAAAGAAACGCGAATTCAGTACAATGAGTGACAAACATGCCAAAAAACATAAAAAACCAACATGATGATGAGTAATGGCATGGGTGAACCAAGAGGAGGTGAGTGTTTAAGTCCAAGTCATGTGAATAACAATTATCGAACAGTCTGCATGCCAAAAATATCCACCAAGCTTAAGGAAGTTATTGAAAAGTGAGCGTAAACATGCATCAATAATGTTTATTTGGCAAAGTTTATCAAGGAAGGAAGAACGCGATCCATTGCGATTGCGTATTGCTGAAGAAATCCAGCTGATACAATCCAACATCATAGTATCAGCGAATAGTCTGTGCATTTTCAGATTTGCGCAGAGGACCCGAGGAGACTCATTCACCTTAACGAACGACAAAAATTCGATGTTAAATACATTGTTCTATCACAAATCTGAAAATGCACACACTATTCGCTGATACTATGGTGTTGGATTGTAACGACTAACCTTCAGAAAGCCCTGGCTCTACCTGTCACATAGGGGGAAACACATGTCGGCTGTTCATTTTTCCCCCACACTTTAATTTATGAAAAATCACAAATGAGTGAAACGGACACAACAATGTGGTGAATAAAAAGAATCACTTTCACTCAAACCAACATGGATTATTGTGTTGATTTTAAGCAAGGAATTACCCTTTTGATACGACTATAACACTGGAAAGGAGGAACACCTGCTCACTACCCCTCCCATAACTAGGGTGACCAACTGGCATTGGTGCAAATGCAGGACGGTGAATGTAAAAATTCAGGACAAAGAGACAAAATTCAGGACAAAGGGTCAAAATTCAGGACAAAACTTTGGGACAAAAGTTACGTTTTACAGACACGTCAGAGGTGGTCGCGCAATAGTATATAAGTAAGTAAATAGACAACCACCTAAGTACAAGTCAAAATAAGTTTATATTAGGTTGAGACAATCGTGCACGTCACGGTTTTCAGTATGGCCGCAGCTTGCTACCTTAGACGATTCAAACTTTGCATCTCGCTCCAGCAGGTACATTAGTCACCAGACAATGGTGAACCACACCTGAATTTAAGTGAGGCCACTTTTATTGTTGATTGAAAACTACTGGATATACAAGGAGCTTTGAAGTGCCAGCCCCCAGTAACAAAACCACTCTCCCCCCCCCCCTTTCCGCCTCCCAGTGAAACACCCAATGCCCGGTCCGGCCAGTCCGGCCTTGCTACCACCCTTCAATCGTGCCCCTCATCTTCACATAGACTGTCTCTCATGTGTATTTAATTTCTTTTATAGTGTTGCTCATCCCAAGTAAGTAGGACAGGGTATCGGAGTAGGTTACATCACACACACATTATATAGAGACAATGACTCATATTAATGTGAAAGTCATTGTATAGAAAATGCTACTTAAGATAATGTGTGCTACTAGGTGTAATCATTCTTTCATCCATCATTCAGTCTTTCACCATTCATTCTGTCCTTCCATCTGTGTGCCCATCTATATCCAAACATATTCAACCATTTGCAAACCTATCCACCATATATCCTTCCATCGATCATTTCACTCATCCATCCCTTCATCCACACTTTCACTCATCCATCATTCATCTACCCACCCTTTCACCCCATCCACCCGTAGTCATCCATCCACTCTTCCACCCATCCATCTATTCACTCACCCATCCAGCCATTTACCCTTTCACCCATCTATTCACTTACTCATCCATGCACCCATTCACTTGCCCATAATCTACCCTTCCACCCATACATCCATCTATTTACCTTTTCGCTCATCCATACTTCCACTCATTCACTCATCCATCCATACTTTCTTTCATTATCTATCCATTCACCCTTTCATTTATCCATTCATCCTTTCCTTTCAGTAAACCATCCAGCCATTCACGCATTCCTTTAATTATTTACTTTCCCACCTTTTCACATTATGAGCTGAGCCTTTGTCTGAAGAGTCGCAGACAGAAGAGGCCTATCAAGAACTTCACCTCGCTGTAGTTCCTAAAGCAAGGGGTGGGGGAGGGTTCACTATGCCCCTTCACATAGGCAACCTGAAAACGTAGAAGTCATGAGTCATGCATGATGCACAGTGCCAGGACGTGAGGTGACTGTGACATGGTGTTGTTTCCACGGCTTTAAGTGGTGTAAAAAAGCTTGGGGGTCTCTTCAAAGTATGTGTTCCATGTAATTAAGGGCATTGTTTAAACCTAGGCAAAAAATCTGCACTTAGCATAGTGTTCCGCCCGACTGGTATTATGTTGTTTCTGTCATTGCATCCAGAGGTATAATACAGCAAGTATCATTACACCAACAAGAAGCCAGGACTATTGGCTTTGTCAATGGGTGTTAGTTGCTTAAAATGAAAAAGCAGTAACCAGGGCTTTGTTGAATATAATATTGAAAATACCTCACTCTAAAATGATGGGACAGTAAAAGAACGATAACCCCTTCTTTTTAACTTGTTTTTCAGGCTTCTTTAAATAAACAGTTTTTTTCACGTTGCAGCATGGGCGTTTTACCTTTTTTTTTTTAAAGATTGCCCTGCTGTACACTAAGGTAGGAGGAGGCTGCCATATGCTTTAACACCCCAGACTGCCAAATTGTCATTCTGTATGTGGCAATCAGCCGCATACAGAATTTCAATTGGCGGGTGGGGCTGCTCTTGTGCCCGAGGTGCCCCATCAAGGGGCTAAGGCTTCTCACAGGGGAGCAGTGCTGCTCCTTGTGATGGCCAAAATTACGGACAAAAGACGTCCGTAAAAGGGATCATCACGGACAACGGACATGAGGTGCCAATTACGGACGGTCCGTGAAATTTACGGAAGGTTGGTCACCCTACCCATAACTGTATTTTCAAGGCTGTCAAGGTCCAGAGCCTTGAGCAAAGTTCCTCCACATATGTTAGGGATTAATATCCAGTATCAGCATCACTGGGCCATTCACCCTTCCTTTAACAGTAGTAACTGGAAGTGTTTTCTGAGGTCGTTATTATACGAGTAGTGACTGGTTGCGTTATTTACTACTTGTTACTAGTGCTTTTTAAAAGGTTCTGACAGTGGCCCGATTGGCCCTCCCACGTGTACATAATCCCCTGTAAATATTGACTAGTGCCAGTTGGCACAGTGTATATCGTGTGATTAGTATTCTAATGTGTTTTGGATAATAGAAAGGCTATTTTTATATAACCTTGTGTGGAGTTTCTTTTATGGTGTGCCTAGTGTGTTGCTGCTGTGTGTGTGTTGCGCAAACGCTTTACACATTGCCTCTGGGATAAGCCTGACTGCTCGTGCCAAGCTACTGTAGCGGGAATTCCGTTCTCCTACAGAACTGTGCATAGAGATATGGAACCTCAGTGAATTAGGATGGTCCAAAACTCACCTCAGTACACAAAATCCCCTTACCAGACTAGCTACAGTGTCTCATTGGTCATAACAAACTCCCAATGCTTAGACAGACCAGAACATGAACTTAGAATATCTCAGATATCGTGGAACACATGAACACTCTTTCGCTTTATAATCATTTCAAACCAAAACGTGGAGTAAAAGAGGACACGTGCACATTTGAAATATTTATTTACTAATGCAGGGTTCTCAAACGCAGTATCTTATATAATACAAGCAAACATATTATAAGAAACAAAGTTATCAGCATAGTTACTAGTCCATAGAAAGCGAACGGTGACAGCATATTAATATGCTGAAATGAATAGGAATTAACAATACCTATTTCTCACCCTCCCTAACTAGCATAGTATATTATATCTATGACTGTGTGTAATTTACAGTAACTCTTCTGGAACTAGTTTTATGAAGAAAATGGTTGCCAAAATGTTGAAAGCAATACAAATCACCATAATTAGCTGAATCTAAGTATAAATCCTCAGCATCAAATGCAGCATAGTATTTCAAATCAGAGAACAGCGCTTCTACGGCTTGGATATCCCAATCCTCAGAACGTATGTTTTGTTTCACCACATCAGCCATGTTCAATCTGAGGACATTAGGGACATTAACTACTTCAGTAGGGCCATGGATTTGAAACTTAACCGCATCCCACACAATCCCATCAAGAACAGGCCAAGCAGTGATGTTTACAAAAGTCAAGTCTCTCTTCAGTCTGTGTGCTGAAAGCGAAGAGGAAAGCGGGGCCAAAGTTCCATTAAGATGCCGAATACATGTTCTCTCCTTGACATAGTGTCCATCAATAAGACGGAAAAAATAAAACACAAAACCAATTGACATAAAAAGGTAAATTGAAAAAAGCACCAGCCAAATATATGTCCAAGGAGGTATCAAAAAATGTTTTTTAAATAATGTGGCACAAATTGCAAAACGTGAGGGCTTTTTCGAATTCACTGAAACAGAGTCAAATGAAAATCTTGAGTCTGTGGCCAAACGAGTCTGTAAATCAGGCATCGATAAGTCAGCTGGATAGGTGTAATCTATGTCATCAATGTTATTAACAGGTAAAGTACTTAGTAAAGGACTGGAAACCACAGGCATCTCGAGGGCCACCTCTAGCGCAGCATTAGTTGTAGTGGCCAAAACAAAATTTCTCACAATGGAAGGACAGGAGACCGCCGGTGTCATACTATGAAGAATCGGCCACCCTGTGTAATTTGACATTGTCAATCAAAATGAACCTGTTTTCCTTACGACCAGGAAGTGGTGGTAAAATGACTGTTCTTGTTCCCTTCACTCCAAGCACGGGAACTGGAGCTCGATAGGAAGGACCAAATTCTTTCTTGTTATCGATCTTCTCCCGAACCAGTTCTCCAACTTGGGGTAGCCAGCCAACTACCGGGATCTGCAACACATCATCCGATGTGGAGGGCAAATGTTCCTTTGCAAGACTGTCTCTGGTCTTTTGTAGATCCTGTAAAACATTGCAATGTTCATCTACGTTAAAAACTATTGCCTGGGCCACGCAGTCTAGACCGTCAAGGTGAGGGACATACATCTTGATACCAAAGAGCATTTCGTACGGGGTCCGCCCACCCAGAGACCTTCTAGGGAGATTATTAAGAGCACGCTGCACGCCATTGAGATGGGCCAACCAGTTTCTGCCAGTGCCTATAACTCGTGCTGTCAAAGATTGCTTTAAGTCACGGTTCATTCGTTCCACTACACTATTACCCTCAGGTCTGTATGGAGACGAAAACTTGACTTGGACCCCCATCGAATTCATAGCATCCTTATATGCCTTAGAGGCGAAAGCCGGACCCTGATACGAATGGAAGGTACCACAGGCAAAAATCCCTACAAAGACACGCAAATCTCTAATGACAGTCCGTGAATCAGCGCTGCGATGGGGCCACATTCACACAAAGCGTGTGCATGAATCAACTGCTACTAGGATGTACTTATATGCAGTATCAGAAGAAAAAGGACCGGAGTGATCCAAATAAACACAACCTAGTGGTTTATTAGATATGTACAACTGTGTCTGAGGCAGACGCGCAGCAGTAGAAGGCTTAATCTGCTGGCAAATGTCACATTGAAGGACATGATTGCGCGTCTGTTTGTACAATCCTCGCCACCAGAAACGTTGTTGTTGCTGAGTTACAGTGGCCGAGACGCCCGCACGCGCAGACGCCACTCCCTCATGAGCCGCTGTAATTAACGTAGCCCTGCGATCCAAGTTGGGAATCAAAAGCTCCCCAACGTCAGGAATTTTCACATAAGGAACCTTATCGGGACTTAAGTGGTATGTGTACTTTGAAGGGAACCCTGTAGGATATTTACCTCCCTTCTCAGTGGCATCAACAGCCGCCAAGATGTCATGATCTATTTTACTTTTGGACCGTGTAACTGCTGCAACTAAATACTTCGATACCGCTGATTTTGCCGCTTCATCAGCAAGCGAGTTACCGACAGCGTGAACTCCCACACACTGATGGCCAAGAGTATGAATCACAAACACAAGTGGCAACTGCTCTTTAAGCTCAGCCACTCGGACCCAGATCATTTTATGTTTTATTGTGCTACCCTTGGAATCACGAAAGTCATTCTGAATCCAAAAGAACAAGTTCTCATTGTAAGACTGGACACAGTAGTAAGAATCCCTTACAATGAGAGTCGTCACACTAGGATCAGCGTACTCCAATGCAAGCATCAGAGCACGAAGTTCTGCTAATTGTGCGGTGCAGTCCCCTAGTGTCTGCGTGTGCACGACACTGGACTTGAACTCATCATTCACCATGGCACCCACCACAATGGCGCATGCGGAAACGTAGGCATGTTTAGATGATGCAATGGAAATCCTCCAAAGGTCGCATTGCTAAGGGAGCCGGATGAACGAATTCATACTGTAAGTACTCCTGCGACCGTAATGAGGCGTCAAAAATAAACGTGACAACCTGGGATGTCAAGGATGCAGCCCATTGAATCCACTGAGGTTGCAAAGCTTTAGAATTCGGTACACTGGCTTCCGTAACTGCCTCCAAGGCAGGACACGGGGTAACAACCAACATGCGTTTTCCCTGTGACAGGGCACGTTCCTTAAGAATTGCCATCTGTACAGCCGTTAAAACTTTCCCCACAGTGGAAAATCGCATTTCAGCCGAAGTGTACAAGTGTGACTTGTAAGCAATAGGTACTGTGTCTCCTTCATTATAAGTTAGGTATGTGAAACCTACCGTCCCAGGGATTACTCTTATCACCAGGTTGGTTTGGTTATCACGAGTCAGTAAGAATTTAGAAGCGAGCAGATCAGCTTGCAAAGATTGCAGAATAGCTGAATGCTCAGGCAGCCAGCATGATTTGGAAAAAGATGGTTGTATCAAAGCATACAAAGGCTTGATACGCTGGGCATATTCCGGAATGTATGTCCTCCCGAAATTTAAGAAGCCCAGTAAAAACTAATTTTTTCAGTGTTGTCGGAGCGCGCAGCTGAGCGCATTTCTCCAGGAAGTGAGGTGCCAAACCTTTTCCTTCATTGTTGAGCTCGTAGCCCAGAAACAACACTGTGTACTCCGCAATGTGCGATTTTGCAAAGTTAAACTTGTACCCCATATCTGCAAAGGCACAAATTATTCCGTTGACACGACACAGATGCTCCCAAAGTTCGTCGTCCGTGAGATATATGTCATCCACATATGAACAAGCATCCGGGTCGATTCTCTCCAAAAGAGAGACTATGCGGGCAGTGAAAATCCCTGGACTATTCTTATAGCCCATAGGCAAACGCCAATATTGTTTTTGTACACCGCCGCAAGTAAAGGAGGTCCATTGGGAACTTAGACCATCAAGTCTAGGGGCATAAAAACCATTGGAAATGTCAAGCGTGGTCTTAAACCGCTTACGCACAAGACTATTCACTAGAGCAGAGCTGTGAGTATTCTGTACTGCACAGTTACGGCAATGAGAGTTTAAATGCCGGTAATCCAAAACCAAGCGATATGAACCGTCTGGCTTGTTTACAGTAAAAAGAGGGTTATTCATCGGTGACACACATGTTTCAATTACACCTTGATATTCAAATTGTTCAAGGATTGCCGCGACGGAAGCCTTGGCCTCACGTCGAATGGGATATTGAGGTTGAGGCTGCGGCTGAGACGTAAAGGTATTTCGTGGCACGGGAACAATTTATCCCAACCACATTGACTGCGGTACACAGCCGGCGCCAGCGCTAGAGCCCACTCTTCTGCAAAGTGCAGCGCATGCTCTTTCGAGACCGTGTTCGTGAAACTGGGGAGGATTACCTCCTCCCCTCTCGGAGCTGCAAGAACAAAAGGTGGGGGCCAGTCAGCCTCAGAAAGCAAAATGTCATACGTAGACAATAGATTTTCCCAGAATACCCCTTATATGGATTGCTGTATGTCACCTTCTATTAACAGGACAATTTCAAAAAGTCTATCAGGGGGAGCAACTCTTGTATCAGCTGTTTCGATTACAACATAAACGTCAGTCGCTGTCACCTTCAGTAGTGGACGGAGGGCCTCTCTGACTATGGGAATCTCCGCTGCGCTGTCCAGCAAGGTCAGAGCCCACGTCAGATTCCGAAGCCGCATTCTCACAATCTTTGGCATATCGATGCACTGTTAGGGCTGCGACTTTCTTTTTCACAAACTGTGGTCTCCTCGGAGTCGAGTCGTCCTGCTGTCATGCACCGTCTTTTGGGTGGGGCTGGCCACGTCCTTGTTGACCACCCCGACCCCTGCCGCCCCCTCCACCACCGGTCGTCGAGGCCGATGAGTCCTGTAAGGAACGAGGAGAGCGTTGATCAGAAGCCTGAAATCGATCAGGAGTCTTAATCGTCGCGCGATCGCGCAAGTCATATACACGTTCTGTTTGCGCAGGCAACGGTGACACAGGGCGTGAAACCTGTGTTTGTTGTTGTTGTTGTTGCTTACCCTGTTTCTGTTTTTTAGGCCAAGTTTGTTTTTTGGACTTGGGCTGAACGTCTGTTTCCGAAGCTTGTCCCTGTGGTTGCTTCTTCTCTTTAACAGAAAAAGGCTTAAAATCCTTACTATTGCGACCCACGGTTTTATAAGCCGCAACTATAATCCTCGCTAACTGTCGGGATTTCTCGGCATCGGGAATAGCAGCCAAAGCATTAGTCACCTGAAAGTTCACTGCATCCCCCTTGACATTAGCAAGGATCAGATCGCAAACTACATCAAAGGTGCCACACAGGCGCATACCCAACTCAACCGCAGACTCCGGTCCGTGATCATCTTGAACATGTTTAAGGACAGTAGGCAGGACTGCCATAGACGGGGTGCCGTAGCACCTGGCATATACCGCCGCAAAAGTCTTACCCCAGGTCTCACAGTCAACGAGTTCAGGGGCCAAATCTTTCGGCAAACTAAGCGTTACAATCCGGTGTTTTACACCAGGAGTCGTATTAGGAAATACAGCCTCCAGCTGGCCAAATTTCTCGGCAAGCCAGAAAGGAAAATCATCCTTATCCTGGGGCTTCTTGCCCATCACAGCATTGACCATTACGGGACTGAGTTTTAAACCACCCTGTCCGGCTGGAAGTGTCGCACCCCCTGGGGTCCACCAGGAAGATTGCAGCCAGTATAATGCACTAAGGCTCTAATCACGGCAATCGAGACCACATGTCGTCTACGAAGTTCAGCCAGGTTACAATTGCTGTGTAGAGGATGAGGAGTAAATCCAGCCAAAACAGGCCAATTTGCGCCTGGAATGGACAAAGGACCTAACCTCGGAGTGGTCAAAGAATGGGGTAGGGCTCCACCAAACCAAACTCGATGCTGCCACACATCAATAGGAACTTCCTGTGCCCTGTACGGAGTATATTCATTCGGTACAACAAAGGGAGTGTACGTGTGGAACGCACCAGAATTAGCGTCTACAGCCGGAAACGTCACCCACGAATAAAACAGTTCGTATGGGTAAGCTGCATCCGCACTCACCACCAGATCACCGCCAAGCCTTCACAGGGACATTGTAAGTCCGCAAATGATCGCGCACCGCAATGCGACTATGCTGCGGAATGTCCACGGCAGCCATGGCGGCATAGGAAATAGGAAAAACAAAGAAACTTTGTAGCACAACTGGGTAGTAATTCAAGGAAACCGTTTTAGAAAGATTCAAGCTTGAAAAGACCTATTTCACAAATAGGTAGGTTTGTTCCGACACCACCGTTTTCCGGAAACGACAGTGAAGGGGTTAAGGATTGAATGATATACTACTCGAGTGTCATGATATAGGGCCAACACCGTTGGGCGCCATGTAGCGGGAATTCCGTTCTCCTACAGAACTGTGCATAGAGATATGGAACCTCAGTGAATTAGGATGGCCCAAAACTCACCTCAGTACACAAAATCCCCTTACCAGACTAGCTACAGTGTCTCATTGGTCATAACAAACTCCCAATGCTTAGACAGACCAGAACATGAACTTAGAATACCTCAGGTATCGTGGAACACATGAACACTCTTTCGCTTTATAATCATTTCAAACCAGAACGTGGAGTAAAAGAGGACACGTGCACATTTGAAATATTTATTTACTAATGCAGGGTTCTCAAACGCAGTATCTTATATAATACAAGCAAACATATTATAAGAAACAAAGTTATCAGCATAGTTACTAGTCCATAGAAAGTGAACAGTGACAGCATATTAATATGCTGAAATGAATAGGAATTAACAATACCTATTTCTCACCCTCCCTAACTAGCATAGTATATTATATCTATGAAGGTCTCATTTGGGTTTTAGCAGGGCGGGTCCATACCTCAAAATCTCAGTGGCAGAGGATCACATCATCTTCCACCAGCTCTCTGCATGCGAAGCACCATCAAGTGTGTGTATCTGTTCTGTGCAAAGCAATATCAAACCCGCGTAAAGCTAGATTTTGGCAGCAGCTGCATTTATGTTATGGCTAGGAAGGTGCGAAGATCAGACCTCACAACAACACTGTGTTGAGTTATCCTTGAAGGTTTTCAGCACTCACTGTGCAGACAGTGTACCAAGCAAAGCTGATATCAGAGTAATAACATATTATTCTCAAGTAAATCACAACGCTCTTCTAGGTTGAAAGCTACAATAATAATTATGTGTTGTGTGCAAAATGAAACAAAAGGAAAAAAGGCGTTTAAACATTTAATAAGCTCATGCTAACTTAACACAGTATGTAGAAACGAAGCAACTATATGACACTACCAAGGGAGTGAGCAGGGGTTATCTTCAGCATGTAACTCCCTTGCCCTGACTAGAGTGGTGGTGTCTGCCTGGCTTAGGTGCATGCCCTAGCCAACCAGTAATTCCATTTCTAACAAATATGTTTTGGGGATGTCCCGCAGCAAGGTGTCCCATTGTTTAGAAGTTACCTCTCCTGAGTCATTCCCCTCCCACTGAAATTGGGCTGGTGTGGGCAGATGCAGCATGGCATATATGTTGGCGATGAATCAACATGAGCCGTCATAAGCACGCACCATCTTTTCAAAAGAGCTGTATTGTCGAATAGCCTCTGAATAGACCGTGGGGTGCAGCGCCCAATGTCACATCTGTAGGTACTGTATCTTACCTATGTCAGGGAGATGAAACTCCACTTTGCACTGGTCAAAGGTTTTAATGTCCGTTCCTATAAAAAAAGTTGAAAGGATGTCTGGCAGTCATCAGTCCAGTCTTTAAAAGCAAAGGGGGTCATCCAGATTGCGAGAGAAAGGTTTGTTAGGTGAAGGGAAGGTGGTCAATCCCTTTGCGAGGGCCAATTTGTCCCAATTGTTGAGGACTGTCTTAGTAGGCGTGGCTATAAATGCACTATGATGCCGAGCATGCTTTGGTAGCCACGCAAGATCCCAAAGTGGCCTAGAGGTGACAGCTCTGTCCATATGGAACCAAAGGGCTTCAGTTCCCCAAGCTACCCAGGCTGAGATAAAATGCGGATGTGCTGCCCAGTAATATTCTAACAGGTTAGGACATGCCAGACCTCCACAATTATGTGGCTGCATCATGAGGGCATTAGATATTCTGGGGCGCTTCCCATTCCAAATAAACGCATGAACGTTCTTTCCCAACAAGGAGATCAGCAACGGCTTCCACCTCCGGAGGTCCTTAAATATGGTACGACGGAGGGGAGGCCAGTTCGTCTTAGTCCATGTAGACAGTATAGGTTGAGTTAGAGGCCCAAGTATTTGAGTTTATCAGAGCACGTTCTGAGCAAGGCTAGGGTCTGGAGCCTCCACGGCCGGGACCATGAGATTGAGAATGCTGGATTTGCCCATGTTCACCTTGAAGCCTGAGATTGTCACAAATGTCACTAGGTTGCAGACCACTGCCGGACGCATTGTTGGAGGCCGTAAATTTGATAGAAGCAAAGCGTCTGCAAAGAGGATAATCTTATGGGATTGACCCACAAACGTTATACCCTCTATGTCCTTGTTGTGTCAGATGGTGATGGCCAGGGGCTCCACTTCCAAGGCAAATAGGAGAGGCGACAGCGGGCACCCCTGCCTCATGCCCATACAGATAATGATGGGGTCCGTGGCCTGACTATTAACTCGACTAGTAGCCACCCGAGCCACGTAAAAGGCCATGATTCTGGAGATCCTCTCAGTCCTACATTAACTAAGACCGAATGCAGGAAATCCCAATTAACCTGGTCAAAAGCCTTCTCTGTATCTAGGGAAACAAGGCATGCCAGCCACTGGTGTCAATGGACTTTTTTCACCAGGTGTGCCACCCTCCGGACATTGACAGCTCCCTGCCTATTACGGATAAAGCCCAGCTGATCAGGATCTGTCAGGGAAGGCAGGTAGCGCCAGATCCTCATGGCCAAAATCATAGTATGTATTATGCAAGGGAGTGGGAAGGTAGGAGGAGCAAAGAGCTGAGTCCTTGTCCGGTTTCAGGATGAGTGATAACTTTGCAGAGGCCACTGTAGGGGTGAGGCCTGTATTGTGTGAAGGAGTAGAACAGGCTGAGCAAATGTTCACTCAGCACCGACAAAAATAGTCTATTGAAGCTAACCGGGATACCATCTGGCCCAGGTGACTTGCCCAGCGGAAGCGTCCGCAACGCCGAGCGTAGCTCCTCCTTCAAGATAGGGGCCTCTAAGAGCTCTGCATGTTGGGCTGTAATGGGTTCCCATTCGCATTGAGCCAAGTATGCCTCTGTCTGCACGGGGCGCCTCCACCCTATTATAAAGAGCCTGATAGTAGCTATGGAATGCTTTCTGCTTGCCGAGTTTTCTGGTTGCTCATTCCACTGACTCCATTCCAAGTTTGGCAATATGCGCCTTTGCGGATGCGTGGCCCTCAGCCCGACACTATTCAACGTCTACATGGCTCCCCTCGCACAAGTGGCCCGCCATCATGACCTCAACATCATCTCCTACGCCGATGACACCCAGCTCATCCTCTCCCTCACCAAGGACCCACACACCGCCAAAACCAACCTCCACAAGGGAATGAAGACCGTCGCCGACTGGATGAGGAGCAGCCGCCTTAAGCTGAACTCGGACAAGACGGAGGTCCTCATCCTCAGACCCACCCCCTCAGCCTTGGACAACTCTTGGTGGCCGACCACATTGGGAACAGCACCAACAACCACCGACCATGCACGCAACCTAGGATTCATCCTCGACTCCTCCCTTTCCATGTCTAAGCAGATCAACGCCGTTTCCCCCTCCTGCTACAACACCCTCTGCATGCTCCGCAGGATCTACAAGTGGATCCCGACCGAAACAAGAAGAACGGTGACACAGGCCCTTGTTAGCAGCAGACTGGAATACAGCAACGCACTCTACGCAGGAATCCCAGCCAAACACATACGACGACTACAACGCATCTAAAACGCCTCAGCCCGACTAATCATCAATGTCCCCCACCGCAGCCACATCACGCCCCACCTGAGAGACCTACACTGGCTATGCGTCAACAAGAGGATCACCTTCAAGCTCCTCACCCACGCACACAAAGCACTCCCACCAGCTCCGCTGCACCAGCCTCGACATCGCCGCTGTCCCCCGCATCCAACGAACAACCTCCGGAGGCAGATCCTTCTCCTACCTTGCCGCCAAAACCTGGAACACCCTCTCTACCCACCTACGGCAAACCCAAGACCTACTCGCCTTCAGAAAACTCCTCAAGACCTGGCTCTTCGAACAGTAGCTGCACCCCCCCCCCCCCAGTGCCTTGAGACACGCACGGGTAAGTAGCGCACTTTACAAATGCACTGATTGATGGATTGGCGCAGTCTACAGGCAAGGAGAGTGCCCATCTTGTCGCCCCCTCTTAATATCGCTACTTGGGGGCTAAAAGAGAGCGCTCCGACTTGTTTGTCCGGTGGCCACACAAACTGCCACCGCAACTTTACACGTGTTGCCTTGTAAGGCATCGAGTCAGCACCACCTTACCCTGGTCGTCTAAGAGTTTTATTTCTTCAACCAGTCTGTTTTCGAATAGGCGCGCCTCCCTGCTTTGTTTAATGGCTATCAACGATATCACCCCACATATGGTGGCCTTGAATCCATCCCATAATACTGACAGGGTAACATCCTGTGTCGTGTTATGGGTAAAGTAGTCCACAATACACTTAAGTATCTCTTCTACATCGACTGGGTCATGGAGCAGCTGCAGCAGTAAACACCACCAGGGAGTAGCACTAGTTGGAGGGGGTACATTGAACAAAGTTAGAGTTATATATAGATAATATGAGAGTGAGATGTCAGAGATATTTGCCGTATTTAGTGTGCGTAGAAGAGAGTGTGTCACAAACAGATAATCGATTTGGGAATAAGAGTTATGTACATGAGAAATAAAGGAGAGATCCCTAGGATCTGGATGTACATGCCGCCAGGCATCAACTATTATTATTATTATTATTATTCTGAGTTTTATATAGCGCCTGGTTACCAGAAAGGCATCCCAGCGCTCACCAGGGAATGAAACTACAGAGTAATGCGGGGGTTTAAGCAGAAAACAGAAAAGTTTTTGAAAGCTTGCGGAACCGAAGCAGACTGGCTTCCGAGCGAAGTTGTAGGGGAAGAGAATCCCACAGAGTGGCTACGTTTATAGAGAACCTTCTGCCACCAGTTCTTACTTTCTTCACCCTCCCAACCTGCAAAAGATGTTGGTGGTCAGACCGGAGAGAGCGGAGGGCTTTGTAGGGCTGAACCATCTTCCCCAGAATAGGTGGACCTGCCCCCTGCAGGACTTTATGAGCGATACAGAGTGACTTGAACTTCACCCTGTCCCTCACAGGGAGCCAATGCAGTGCCTTGAGCGCAGGGCGAGCAGATTGATGTCTGGGGATACCCGTCAGAAGCCTGGCGGCCGCATTCTGCACTTGCTGCAGTTTGTTCATGGTAGATTCTGGAGCACCCAGGAACAACGCGTTGCTGAAATCCAGCCGCGAGATGATAAGCCCCTGGATGAGAAGTCTCCTAGTGGCCGCTGGGAGCAGCGGTAGAATCTTCCGAGCCGAGCGGAGCAGGCCAAAGCACACGCCAGCAGTCTTTTTGGCATGGGTTTTAAACGACAGGTCCTGCTCAAGCCAGACCCCGAGGCTCTTAATCTCCTGCTTGGGGGTGGGTACAGGTCCAAGGCAGTCGGGCCAGCTGCTGGGAGACAGAGATGGAGAGGAGTTTCCCAGCAGCATCAGCTCCGTCTTGGAGCCGTTGAGCTTTAAAGCTGAGCTGCACATCCATGTGTAGATCTTCTCCAGACACGAGTGCAGCCGGTCAGGATGGTGAGCCGACTGGGAAAGGCCTACCACCAACTGAGTATCATCAGCATAACTGATGATTTTGATACCCAGTGGCAGTACCACGCTCTCCAGGGGGGCCATGTAGACGTTGAATAACGTAGGGCTCAATGAAGAGCCCTGTGGCACACCACACTGGAGAGGGATTGAAGATGATTTTTCAGGGCCTTCCCATACCTCGAATGTGCGACCTTCCAAGAAGGAAGCAAACCACTTGAGGGCCAGACCGGTGATCCCCACCCCTGCCAGCCGTTGGAGAAGCACCTGATGGTCCACGGTGTCAAAAGCAGCACTGAGGTCCAGGAGGATCACTGCCACTGATCCCCCTGAATCCAAAATGCTCCTAGCGTTCTCCACAACCGCCAGCAGGGCAGTGTCAGTCCCCTGGCCGGGACGGAAACCGGTTTGGGAGTCACCTAAGAGGGAATTGGCCTCCAAGAAGTCCGACAAGCGGCAGTTGACCAGCTTCTCAGCGATCTTACTAAGGCCCGGCAACAGCGAGATAGGCCTGAAGTTGGCAAGGTCGGCGGGGTCCAGATTAGGCTTTTTTAAAAGGGCCTTCACGACCGCCCCTTTCCAACTGGGGGGTACTACCCCTTGAGTGAGGGACAAGTTTATAAGGTCGGTCACTGGGCCACCAATGGTAGATGCCACCTGTTTAAGATATTTAACAGGTACCGGATCTTTCGGGGAGCCACTCTTCAAGGTCCTCAAAATCAAGAGAACCTCCTCCATGGTAACAGTACCAAAGGAGGTCAGCTCCACTGATCGCATCCTACCCTGCGGACCAGGGATATCACCCGGGGGAGATACCTCACCTGGGTGGGGAAGGGAAGCCAGTATATTATCAATTTTTGTTTTAAAAAAGGACGCCAGTTCTGTGCATTTTTTGCGCGGGTCCTCATGGATGATCTGGGGTTCAGGGATGTTGAGTAATTCCTTGATAACTCTGAATGATTCTTTAGAAGAGTTGGCCGCGGAGCCTATTCTCTCTTCAAAGAATCCAGATTTTGCTGCACGAATGGCGGATTTGTATATACTCAGGGCCTCCCGATAATCCTTCCGCTTCGTTTCACACCAGTCCTTCCTCCAGGACCGCTCTAGCCTCTTGCATCCCTTCCTTAGGGATCTCAATTCGGGCGTATACCACGGCGCCGAACCCACTCTCTTCCCCTTCATAAGTTGTTTCTTTTTGGGAAGAAGGATATCTAACGAGTCCGTAAGCCAAGTGTGTACATTCGCTTCCGCGACTAACGGGTTAGAACCAGGAGGGGGCCGCGTTGCCTCCAAATGTGCCGACCAGGTGTCAATCGAGAGCCTCGACCAGGCTCTTTCCAAAGTGTGGACCCTTGGGACCATTGCAGCTAGATTATCAAATTGCCACACTGCGGACACCAAGAAATGGTCTGTCCAGGGCAGGGGCAGCGCCGGAGATGGAATAAAGTGGCCCAGGTTAGAGAATATGGGGTCAAGCAGGTGACCCTTCTCATGGGTCGTCCCCGGGTTGGCCAGAGTGATTCCGAACGCTTTGAGATCATCCAACAGATCTACTCCCGGGGCGTTAGAGGAGTCGTCAAGATGGATATTAAAATCCCCAAGAGCCACAAAGTTGGTGGCTGAGGAAGCAAGAAGAGTCGTTGTTTCTAGGAAGGAATTGGGGAAATTTCCCAGAGAGCCAGGCGGGCGATAAATCAACAGGCCCGTCAGAGACACCGTAGATGACAAACGGAGGGTGAACTGACAGCTCTCACAATCAGCCACCTCTCCGTTCTGAACCTTACAAGCAAGCGTGTCTCTAAAGAGGATAGCAACTCCTCCTCCCCTCCCCACAGGTCTGTCTAGGTGGGATATAAGATAGCCTGGAGGGAGTGCTCTGACCATATCAGGGCCTGAGCTGGGGGAAAGCCAGGTCTCGGTGAGAAACAGCACATCGAGCTCGTGGTCCAGAATGAGAGAGTTAATCTCAATGGCGTGACTCGGCAATGACCGGCAATTCAATAGGGCGATGGAAAGAGCAGACTTCACAGCCACAGAATTATGACCGGTGCTACAGGCTCTGCACGGTAGAAATGGAGTAATTACCTCTAGTGCGAAACAGCAGGTGGAAGGGTGGGACGGACGAAAGGACAGGAGAGCCTCCCTCTCATAATGATACCTATTGGTAGGTGGCGCCGAGGAGATGGGCATAGTGACAGGCCCTAGGCCCGTCCGGGCCCGGACGGGCACAGACGGGCTGAACTCTGGTGTAACTCCGGCGTCATTACGGCGTCCCCGCTGCGCGTGGCCGCTGCGCGTCAGCATGGCTGTCTAAGTAGACAGCGAGCAAGATCAACAAAGGACTACTACCCCACTGCTCTCCCTCACCAAAGATGGCCGCCTCGAGACAGGGCGAAGGACCCGCAAAGCGCGGTGAGTTTGCCTATTAGAGTGCAAGTAAAGGGTGACAGAGGTGGGGGTATGTGGGCCAGGCTTTAAGAACAAGGTAAAAGTGCCTAAAACAATTTTTAAATTAAATAGAAAAAACGGGAAGTTAAAAGCAGAGGAGCTGCCACCACACACACACTACCACAATAGCGCCACACGCTGGAGAGAACACGCTGCCAAACTTGCCTGCCTAAGTAGACAGCGAGCAAGATCAACAAAGGACTACTACCCCACTGCTCTCCCTCACCAAAGATGGCCGCCTCGAGACAGGGCGAAGGACCCGCAAAGCGCGGTGAGTTTGCCTATTAAAGTGCAAGTAAAGGGTGACAGAGGTGGGGGTATGTGGGCCAGGCTTTAAGAACAAGGTAAAAGTGCCTAAAACAATTTTTAAATTAAATAGAAAAAACGGGAAGTTAAAAGCAGAGGAGCTGCCACCACACACACACTACCACAATAGCGCCACACGCTGGAGAGAACGTGCTGCCAAACTTGCCTGCCTAAGTAGACAGCGAGCAAGATCAACAAAGGACTACTACCCCACTGCTCTCCCTCACCAAAGATGGCCGCCTCGAGACAGGGCGAAGGACCCGCAAAGCGCGGTGAGTTTGCCTATTAGAGTGCAAGTAAAGGGTAACAGAGGTGGGGGTATGTGGGCCAGGCTTTAAGAACAAGGTAAAAGTGCCTAAAACAATTTTTAAATTAAATAGAAAAAACGGGAAGTTAAAAGCAGAGGAGCTGCCAACTGTCAACTAGACCCAGGTCTGCAATCTCCCTTTTCAGCAGTGCTAACATGGCCCCGTGCTCAGATATGTGGTTGCATTATGGCCCATCGCAGGGTCCCGAACCAAATTAAGGTCCCCCGCTATGATGTCCCCTGTGAGAACACGATGGAGGTAGGAATCTTGTGAAGTATTTGTGGCATACACATTAAGTAGCGTGAGACAGGTGTGTCTCTTGGTCACATGTAATGTTAGGTATCGGCCCTCTCTGTCCCTCACCATCTTTGTGACGGCAGAGCCAAAGCGGGGTTTACAAAGTATTACCATCCCAATGTCTTGGAATCTGAGTAAGCCTAGTGGCGTACAAGATATCTTGGGTGGGCCATCCTATGGCAGTCAACCCTGCGGAGGTGAGTCTCCTGTAGGAAGACAATATCGGGATCATGGAGGCGGATATATGCCCAGGACCATTTCCTCTTATTAGGAGAATTGAGACCCAGGACGTTCAGGGAAAGTATCTTAAGACCACTGTTCATGTAAAGGGAGGGGAATGTAACTGTCCTCACTAACCTGACCATGACAGTCCCTGTAGTAGTCCCACCCCATCCAAGCCATGAGTCAGGGAGCTTGTCCACCAGCGTAGCCCGTCCATAGTCCCCACTGTGTGCCCAGTAGTGTTGAGACCTGTAAAGAAAAAATATCAAACAGACAACCAAACAGTGGGGGGCCAATGAGGCCCAATTCTTCTGTCTGCTTCCCGCTGAGACTGGACGCTCGGCCACCATCCCTACTTTCCGGAGGTAGCCCACTTGCAGTCTAGCACATCATGAAGATGATGCCACTAGACAGATTCTTTGGTGGAAGGCTTCAGCAATGCTTCCTTGTCCCTTCTACAGAGGAGCTGAATAATGTCCCTCTTTGATTTCAGGGCGAGTGCCCCCGCTGATGTTTTGCCAGAGCGGCAGGGGCCCACCGTGGACCAGATAGGTTTCAAATTGTCACTTAGTGCCTGCCGACTCGGAGAGGAGGACCCTCCCCCCTCGGGAGATGCAATCGCCAGGATCCGTTTTGCCTCAGTGAGAGAGTGCAGAGATCGCCGCTTGCCTTCCCAGGTAAAGAGTACAGAGAAGGAATGCCCCCATTAGCATTTAATGTCCAAGGTGCGCAGCATGTCCTTGATTGGCTTGAATTCCTGCTTGCCCCTCAAAGTTGTAGGTGAGAGGTCTTGGAGACCAAGTCAACCTTCTTCCTGCCAGAAAGTATGTCCAGGAGAGCACCTGGGCAGCCTGGAGGAGACGGCACCTCATTGTCTCTGACCAAGATGAGGGGGGTACATTGTCATCCTCTCTGATCGCTTGTAAGAGTGCCATTGTAAATGCCATGATTTCCAAGCCTTCCTGTCCCCTCAGCACCCCCACTTAAACAAATATTGTTCTGGTGGGTACGGTTTTCTAAGTCTTCTGTAGATTGATGTGTTGCTCCTCCAGTGTTGCTACTCACTGCCAGAGCTGCTTCTGTTCCTCTGATCAGGCATCTACTGTGCGCTCGAAGTCATCTACTCGCTCCCCGATGTCTGACACTTCTTTCTTGATGTCTTTGATGCATGTCTTGACGTCTGCCCTAAGCGAGTCAATCCGCGATCAGATTTCTTGGTGAAATTGCTTCATATAGTCCTGTCTTATGGGAGCCTTAGCGGTATTGTCTTCAGGCATCTTCTGGGGTGGGGAGGCTTTATCCATCCCTGCAGGTGCTGTCTTGCCCAGAGGGAGGTCACCGTTGCGTCCTTGGTGGTTTTATTGGGGTGAGGCATAACAGGGGTCACTATCGAGCCAAGCCAGAGAGGTCGCTCCTGAAGATTCCGGGCAGCGTTGCATCCACCGAGGCCAGTGGCAGCCAGGTTCCAGTCCCAAAGTTACCCAGGTGAGACTGACCCCCCCACACAAGTCCAGTCAAGGAGGGGAGGGATTCAAAGCAGATCCCTCCAAAGCTGTGTGCCAGCAGTCCGTGGTTTGGTTGCGCTGTTGACAGCAGCTGGTGGGGGTTGCTGATGTGTAATGCTGTGCTCTAACACGCAGCAAAAGCCATGTAGAGCATGCCGGGTCAATGGCAGGAGACCTCAAAGTGTAGGCCGATGGAAGACACTCAGCAGGCCTCCCTGCGTATGCACAACCTTTAGTCCTTGAGCCTCAGTGCTAATGTTGGGGGGCACCCAAGGCAGTGCACAAGAGCTCCGCCCGTCCACAGATACGAGACAGACCGCAGCCAGAGATCTAATCGGCAAGGGACCATAGCTTCCCTATTGGGCTTATGGAACCGTGACAGTTTTTTGTGGGTTCTTAGACAAAATATTGAGTTAGAAATGACGACTTACACAAATATTGAGTTGGAAATGTTATATAAATATCAACAGCAAGAATATCGTGGTCAAGAATATCGATTTTAAGGTAAGAAATATTGTTTTAAAAAATATAGAAGCCATCATTATCATCAATATTTGCAAAAATATAGTTGTTTAAAATATCGATTTTTTTAAATAGTGTTATATATTTTAGTATAAATTTTAGTTGTATGTGATGCATTCTTTTTGTATAAGTATTGTTTGTGTTTTTTAATATATGTGTTACATTTTTTGTAGTTATCAATTTTATTTTATTTACATTTTGTGTTTTTTTTGTTCCGTAGTGGGTTGTGGGTTTATAGGGGAACAGGGTGGGAAGTGATTTAATTATAATAAATTTAGATTTTACAGTGTTAATTGTGGGAAGTAATTTATTATGCAAGTAATTTATTATGAATAGGTTGTTAATATAAATTGATTGGTAATTATGGTAATTGTGTAAGTTATTTAGGTGTGTGTAGTGGGGTTTATAGGGGTAAAGGGTGGAAAGTAATTTATTTTTAATTAATTAATAATTAGTTAATTAATATTAATTAACTGAAAATTAAATATGGAAATTGTGTAATTAAGTTTAGGTGCGGGTTATGAGGTTTATAGGGGTAAAGGGTGGGAAGTAATTTATGTTTAATTAATGATTATTTATTCATTAATAATTAATCAAAAATTAAATATTGAAATTGTGTGATTAATTTTAGGTGCAGGTTGTGGGGTGTATAAGGGAAAAGAGTGTGAAGTAACTTATGTTTAAATAATTAATAATGTGTTTTTAATTAATATTAATTATTTGAAAATTAAATATGGAATACGTGTAATTAATTTTAGTCGGAGGGTTTATAGGGGTAAAGGGTGGGAAGCAATTTATATTTAATTCAGTAATAATTAGTTGATCATTAATATTAATTAGACGATAATTAATTAGGGTAACTGTTTAATTTTTTGTGTGGGTTTTGGTTTCATAGGGGTAAAGGGTTGGGAGTAAATACATTTTACTTACTTTATAATTAGTTGATAAATACTATTAGTGTTTTAACTGAAAATACATTTTAATTGTGTAATTAATTTGTTTACAGTTTAATTTTAGCTGTGGGTCATGGGGATTATAGGGGTAAAGGGTAGGACGTTCATTAATTTTTATGAGTTTTAATTTGTTTTTTAATTAATATGTCAAATTGATAATTAATTATGCTAATTATGGAAGTAAATAGTTTTTATTTAGATGTGGGTTGTGAATTGTGTGGTTCTATAGGGTAGGAAATAAAAAAGATAATTAATGCTTTTGTTTCCCAAAAAAATTCTAATTGGTAATATGTATTTGTTTGTATGATTTTTATTTTATATTTTAAAATTAAATATATTTGTATTTAAATTGTTAACATATTTATATACTTATTTTGTATTTTGAATATTTTTGTAGTTGATATTTTGTTTGTTTTTAATTTAGAACTGACTGAAGTTGGAAAACAATTTTTTACCCCTCTGCCATCAAAACACTTTCCCTAATGTTGCACTGACTGGAGTGGGAATAGTACATTTTATCCCTCTAATAGCCAACACTTTCTCTACTGTTGGACTCACCGGAGTGGGAATAGTAATTTTTACCCCTCCGCTATCCAACACTTTCCCTACTGTTGCACTCATTGGATTGGGAATAGTAATTTTTATCCCTCTGCTAGCCAACACTTTCCCTACTGTTACACTTATTGGAGTGGGAATAGTAATTTTTACCCCTCCGCTATCCAACACTTTCCCTACTGCTGCACTCACTGGAGTGGGAATAGTCATTTTTACCCTTCCGCTATCCAACACTTTCCCTACTGTTGCACTGACTGGATTGGAAAATGTAAGCTTGAAGATTTTTAAATAGTTTAATGTTTTAATTTATAATAGATTTTTTTAAATAGATTGCAGGGTATTGGTGTGTGTGTATGTATATATATATATATATATATATATATATATATATATATATATATATATATATATATATTTGTTAAAATTATAGTATAAATTAAAATTAATAGTTTAGGAAATGTTTTAAAGTAAATATATATATATGTATATATTAATTATTATATATGTGTTTGAACTTTTTTTTACGTTTATTTGTTATATATGTTAAAATGTATATTAAATCTATTTTTTATATTGTAAATGTAAATGTATTGCGACTTATATAGCGCACGTATCACCCGAAGGCATCAAGGCGCTTGCCTTGGGAACCCGTCCTGGCTTTTCCCTGTGAGATAACCCCTACTGGGCATCCCCAAGGTGAAGGCCAGGCATCCCGCAGCGGGTGGGCCGCCGTAGTGGAGATTAAGCAAGCTATTGCCCAGAGTTGCAGCGTGGGACCCCATGATTAGAATAGGCACCGAGGCGAGAATTGTCGAGTCCGAGGACATTTTTGGGCTCAGGACCCTGCCGCGTCGGGAATTGAACCCTGGTCCCGGGCCAGACCTCTGCATCAGGGTCTGCCGCTCTAATCAGTGAGCCAAACTCCTCCACATATTAATTCAAAATATTTAATATATGTAATACTTTTGACTCTCTGGGCCCTGTATCCTGCCCGTGCACCATCGCAGTCGGCCTGAACTTTCACCTGGTTGCACACGACCAGATAACCATGAATGGCACTTTATGCTTTTAGACTCTATTCTTACCTTAAAGTTTGATTAGATTTTTGTTGTTTGTTGGGGGTTTTCTTGTATTGTGTTTTCACTTTATTACTGTTTGAAGTGATGCATACGCTATACATTGCCTCTAAGTCAAGCCTGACTGCTTTGTGCAAGCTACCAGAGGGTTAAGCCCAGGCTAATTTGGGATTCACTTGTGTGCTACTCTAACAACAATTGTGGTAGCTGCTTGGGTAGGTTTTCACCCCCTCAACCAGTAACACAATTTCTCACACTTATGTTTTGTTAACAGTGTTCTTATACTGCGCTTATTACCCGTGAGGGTATCAAATCGTGGGAGCCGGTGTGTGAGGTCAGTCCTGGGGGACTTACTCAAACAGCCAGGTCTGCAGAGCTCAAAGAATAGAGGAAGAGGCTCTGATGTGTTGTAGGAGGTTGTGTCAGGCTTTAGGAGCCAGGTATGATAATGTGTGGCCCACTGCTCTGTTTGTGTGTATGCGTGGGGAGGGTGTATTAATAATAATAATAATAATCATAATAATAAAGAAGGATTTATTAAGCCCCAGCTAATTGGAGAGTGTCCCGGCACTAAGCAGACTAAGTAATTCATCATTGAAAAATCCAGCCTACTGAAATGCTGAGAGGAATAGTCATGTTTTCAAATTTCGCCTGAAAAAGTGCTCGTCTTTTTTTTTTTTTTGTATGTTCTTATATAGCGCTCGATCACCTGGGGAGGTATCTCGGCGCTTGCCTTGGGAACCCGTCCTGGCTTTTCCCTGTGAGATAGCCCCTACAGGGCATCCCCAAGGTGAAAGCCAGGCATCCCGCCGCAGGGGGCCGTTGTGGAGATTAAGCAAGCTTAATGCCCAGAGTTGCAGAGTGTGAACCCATGATTAGGTCAGGCACCGAAGCGAGAATTATCGAGTCCGTGGACATTTGAGCTCAAGACCCTGCCGCGTCGGGAATTAAACCCTGGTCCCGGGTCTGACCTCTGCATCAGGGTCTGCCTGCTCTAACCAGTGAGCCACACTTCTCCACCTAACCAGTGAGCCACACTTCTCCACTTGTATGTGTTTTCACTTTATTACTGTAAGAAGTGATGCATACGCTATACATTGCCTCTAAGTCAAGCCTGACTGCTTTGTGCAAGCTACCAGAGGGTTAAGCCCAGGCTAATTTGGGATTCACTTGTGTGCTACTCTAACAACAATTGTGGTTGCTGCTTGGGTAGGTTTTCACCCCCTCAACCAGTAACACAATGTCTCACACTTATGTTTTGTTAAATCAAATCTTTTCCTTAATCGGCAACCAATGAGGCTCCTACGGATGATGGTGGATATAAGCCCCTCAGTGAACCTTCAGTAGGAGCCAAACGGCAGCATTCTGAACCAAGTGAAGTCTCTTCAGCGGGCATACCGGAAGGCCCCATTAAAAAGCATTGGTATAATCAATCAAATAACTAAATGCATAAAAGTACAGATAATTATCACAGTATGAATTGATCAAAGAATAATTCAAAACAGTTAAAGATTACATTTATCCACTTTCCTTTTTAAAAATATCAAAGATTTTAAATGCATCCACCTTTCTAGAGCTAGTAACTATACATTATACGAGGATTATTTACGGTAATCAATTTACGATGGTATCACCCTAATGTGGACATCTCCTTTTTATTTGACAGTTTCTATTGAGTGTGTTTACTATCTAGCAGCAGTTTAATTAAAAGAAATATTAACAGTTGACGAGCATTAATAACAATTATCACATAAAACAACACCCCTATCTGTAGATCTTATCCTAGTGCGAAGGACTAAGTATAAAAAATGTGCTAACATAAAACAAATATAGGGGCTTTCTAGGAATAAATAACTGTAAGTGCTGATGAATAAGAATATAGACTCCGTTTTTTTAATCAGAGGGAGGATGTACTGTTTCCTTTCGGTCTTATAAAAGCCACAAAAGAATAAGATGTGTGCCATTGATTGGGTAGACAGGCTATCCCAGGTACAAAGTATTAAGTTGCTTAATGAATGTCCATCACCACCCCCTTTGTACCCTAATGAATGTTCAGAAGCTGGGTATCCTGCCATGAGGGGGAAACATTTTAACCTCATTCTTGCTAGTAAATATAGGTGAATATTGTTGGTCACAAACAAAAGATATGAATCGTGACCTGTGTGCACTCTGGGCAGAGTATGGTAATGTATAACCGTAATTTTGCTTTGAATCTGTTGCCATCTTTCTGACTCACATTTGGTGAAAAAGGTCTCTTTTAACTTATTGTTTGTAAAGAGCATGCACTCATTGGGTGATGTGTACAAGAAAGCCAAACCCAGATCTGTAAAAGACTTCCTAACATATACAAGCCAGGGAATGCTATTGGTTCAGTCGAAGTTAGTAATGGCTTTAATTACAGCTTGGTTCAACCTCAACCCAACAGAGTCTCTTTTTCATATGCGCAACCATAGAAGGAGCGGGCCAGTTTAACCACATCAGTAATGAAAGGGAGGCCTAGTTCAATGTGTTCAACTTCTTAACAAACTTATCCTCCACTTTCTGCAATGCCCCCACTTCAGCCGTTGCCCAGATTTCTGCGCCATAGGTAGCAATGGCAACATATTTTGCCTGGTATATTTCTATCATTTCCCTAATTGATTTTTTTTTGTTTAGATTTCTTTTATTGAGTTTCAAGACAAAAAAATCAATAAACAAGCCAACATGCTCTGTATACCTCGAATTACAATCCGGCAACAGAGTTATTATTTTGGCAAAGAAAAATATAACCACAACAAAAAGAAAAACCCCCTCCCTCCCTTCCCCACCTTGGAGACGTGTCCAGAAGCAGGGAATGTCAATAAATAGATAGATGCACTAGGAGTCAGGAGTGTTCGTAGCCGCTCATGTAGGGGGTTCTGTAAGCCGCAGGAGTCTCAAGTATTTGGGACATGTAAGCTCCATGAATTCTGATGTCAGTAGGGTAGGGTGAGAAATCTTAGAGAGATATAGATTCCGAGGCCTTCCGCCGCACGCGAGAAAGGGAACCCCTCCCAGAGGCCGACCAGCGAGAGACCTATTCATAAATAACCAGTGCTTCTCAGATTTCGGACGGGACCACTCCACTAACGCTCTTAGCTGGGCCGCCCGCCAGTAAATCAGGAACCCCCAAGCCCCCCGTCCGGATCCCTGTAGGGGAGTTCCCTGCATAGCCGGGCCTGCTGGTCCCTCCAGATGAAGCGCTCTATATCATGCTGCAGTGAACGGATAACTCCCGTCGGGGGTACCAACTGTAGTGCATGAAACAACTATAGAATCTGGGGTAAGAACACCATTTTCACCGCTGCAATGCAGCCCAGCCATGAGAGCGAGTGTGGTCTCCATTTCCGGAGGGAATCCCAGGCCTGCCGCAACATTGCTGTGTAGTTCGATTTATTGGTGGCCTGTATTGTGGCTGAAACTTGCAAGCCTAAGTAAGAGATTGAATCACGAGCCCACTGGACAGAATAGGATCGCTGCAACAGCCCCAGTGTCTCAGGTTCCAAGGAGAGGTCTAGCGCTTAAGATTTATGCACATTGATCTTGAAGCCCGATGCTAGTGCGAACCTATCCAGCTCAGCCAAAAATGAAGGCAAAGACTCCCTCGGGTGTTCGAGCGTGGCCACAATATCGTCAGCGTAGAGTCAGAGTTTCTGTTCCGTCCCTCCGAAATGCGCCCCCTTAATGCTAGGGTCATTCGGCACTCGTTGGGCCATTGGTTCCATATACACGGCAAACAGAAGCGGTGACAGAGGGCAGCCCTGTCTCGTCCCCCTGCATATAGGGAAGGCCGATTAGGCGGTCCTGTTCACCCGCACCGTAGCTGTAGTATTCACGTAACTCCCAAAAACCCCAGCAATAAAGCGGTCAGGGATGTTGAAGTGGCGCAGAGTCGCCTTGAGGTACGGCCAGTGGACCCTGTCTAACGCTTTCTCAGCGTCAACAGAGATAATCATTCGCTTCGCAGGGAAGCGCTGTGGTACTGAAAAATTCTGGACCCGTGTTATAAACATTATCGTATCATGACGATTTTGGTATCAGCAGACCGGAAATGATGAATACACTATATACATGCATTCTCAGTGTGTTTGAGTGCTGGGATCACCCTTAAACCGGAGTTTCCATCTTGAACCCTTGGGTTCCATTTTGTGAACGGCATCCATTTTGTGATTGCCCTCACATAGCCAAACGACTAAGGCCGAACCCGAGTCCGAAGGACACGTACACCTTTTGCTGACTCCTCTGTGACCTGGGCAAGCTGACTCCACTGCCTGAAGCCAAACCTGTTCGGTCAGCTCCTTTCCCAGTGGCCGAGTAAGATTAGTATCAAGGCACAACATATCATAAACCTTTCATGGCACACAACTCACGTCTAATCTTACACACACCTGTCCCTGTTTTCTTCTTTATGACTCGCTTTACGGGGAGGAGGTTCCCGTTTTTATTGGGGGTTCGCCGATATTTGATGGAAATACTGGACCTTGCCGGGTAATTGATTATGGGTTGCACGAACTGAAATATGGGCTTGTCATCATGACTCTGCTTTTTCTTTGTAGTGAAAATATTTGAATGACCAACTGTAAAAATAGGAATTTGTGCCTAAAGCATAATATTTCGTATAAAAAGAGAAGGCTGATTTGTATGTTTGAGCAGTCTCCTGAGAACCTACATGCTGTTGTACTTCTAGGACACCTGTTACTGGTTGCAGCCAATAAATACGATCCTTGACTTCACCTAGAAGACTCTGTGTTTCTGTAGTTTGAAACAGGAAGAACTCGAGGTCTTCGGGTGTGTCTCCCTGGCACCGCTGGGTTCCGAAAAACCCAGTAACTCAGTTGGCGCCCAACGTAGGGCGATTTCAGCGGTACCGGTCCAAGCCAGATGTTCGTGAGGAGCTTTGTGTGATAATTCCGGAGGACGGGCAACCACTTCATCGACCCCTGCATGTCGACGTGGTCCGAAGGTCTTTGCTGCGAGGTTCCCCGCTTCCCGACGGCTACGAAGGACTGCTGCCCTGACGATCACCCTGTTTTGGACCTTTGATGTTTGGTAGAGCTAAACGATAGACGAGTCTTCTGGTGACGTCATCGATACCTCAGTTAAGTATAAGTGGAGCGTCTCCCAGTTAGTCCTTAGTTTTGTTTTGTTTGGAACTTGCAAGCGCCAAAACCGAGAGACTCGTGTATTCACGAGACTATCGTATTCGATAACCCTTCGAAGTTTGAAGCTAGACTAGTGAGCGAAGATGCCTGGTTTTAGCAGACTTGGAAATTTGTTTTGTCTTGGTTGTAGTAGGGATTCCCGATTGGAGGACTCGTGTCCGGTTCCTCCGATTGGAACTCCGACATATGAACTTTATGTGAAGCACGGCGTAGGCCCCATCACATATAATGAAGTATGGATCCGATACACCAGAAAAGATGGTGTTCTAAAATGGCCCCAATATGGTAGTTTCGACGCCGAAATTCGAGACAATTTAGATGGTAAAACTTTTTAAGAAGAAAGCCCGGCCGGGTAATTTCGGCGTCGAAACTACCATATTGGGGCCATTTTAGAACACCATCTTTTCTGGTGTATCGGATCCATACTTCATTATATGTGATGGGGCCTACGCCGTGCTTCACATAAAGTTCATATGTCGGAGTTCCAATCGGAGGAACCGGACACGAGTCCTCCAATCGGGAATCCCTACTACAACCAAGACAAAACAAATTTCCAAGTCTGCTAAAACCAGGCATGGCGAAAGGAAGCCAAACAGAAAGAAATTAAATTAGCAAAACGAAATAAGAGAGAAAGGGGTATCTCGATAATGCAAGCCGCTACGTAGTTTAAAGATAACGAAGAAGAACAGGCAAACAAACAGTTGCACAGGCAACATAAAATGGCGATCGATAAATGTTACCCAGTCTTGCCAACTCCCCACCCCGGTTCACGAGAATCTGAGAGGGATCCTTTAATGTCACACGTCTTGAATTCACCACCCCCCTATGCACCGGGCGCTACAGCACCTCCGCAACATTTTGTTATACCACGCCCCGCCGTACAGCCCCCAGTTCTTCCACAGCCGCCAACCCCTCTTCCGCTGGCTCCTGCTCTTCTGGTGCAGCCTCCTCAAGGCCCGCCGATCTCTACGACTTTGCCTACTGTACCGACTATTTCTCCTAACGCTCCCTCTGCTATTGCCTCTGCTCCGGCCTTACCTCAACCTGTTTTTCCTCCTGTCCTTCCGTCAGTTTCTCCTTCCGTTCGACAGAGAATGGCCAACACTGTTACTAATCTTTTTTCTCACCTTTCTTTGGGTCGCCTAATGCGACCCCTAACACTGAACGAAGACAGTCGCGGAGTCAACTACCTGACTATCGAGAGAGAGAGTTACTGAATCGTTTAGCACATAAATGGGTCCTCGACTGTAAGGTATGATGTAGAGTCTGTCATGGAAGTCTTCCGTCAATGGGAAGCACCGAAGCAGAGATATGTTTTTGAGCAAATGTGTGTTTTTCTCTATGAAGATTTGGAGGACAATGATCTAGAATACCACCCGCCTGAGTTGTGCCGTGTGCGGGCTGACTTCTCAGATGGCATGATTGTAGGTCCCGATGTTGAGAAAGCGGTTGCGACATTGTTGTTGTGTCGGAGTAAGGGCGGCACTTCTCGATCACTATTAGAGTGTGACGCATCCGGTAGGAAAAAGGCGCGACATTATCCCATGAGAGAGGTTCCGCCGGTTTGGAAGGAAGAAGTGGCCGCTGGTCCAGGTAATAATCCACCGCTTGTACCGGCTCACTTTCAGCGTGTTTGGGTACATGTCCCATGGAAGCGAGCAGAAGTTCTGGCTCTTAAGCAGACTTTACCTGACCCCCGTAAGAATCCTGCTGGGTATTACAAAGAATTGTCACAAACTGCAAGCTCATGCGTTATGAATTTGGCCGATATCGACATGTTGCTTGGGAATGTTGTTCCACAGCCTTTATGGGGAAAGATTCGCCACGCAGATCATGATCAGGAGTTAGGTGACACATGGGTTAATATTGCTGCTACAGATAACAGACAGGTTGGTGGTGCTAAACCCGAGCCCTTGATAGCAGAACTCCCTGGTAGAATAATTACTTATATGAAGACCTTAATGCCTGAATTGCGTGTCAATTGGGATAAGCTGTCTGCGTGTAAGTAGAAGAAAGATGAAATGGTGTCCGACTTTTTCACGCGATTTGAAGAGACTTTTGTAGATCATAGTGGTCAGGATATGGTTACCGAGGGTGGCCAGAGATTGTTCGTCGACAAATTCGTGCATAATTTGCTTCCCGAGTTGTGTGCTAAGTTGAAGGATTCTGAGAGTGTTTGGGCTGTTTCAACGTCAGCACAGATTTTAGCTACAGCCCAGTACTACGAAAATAGGCGCAGAGATGAGTTAGAGAAAGCGGATAAGAAGACTAAGGAATTAAAAACTAAAGTTCTTCTGCAACAAGCCTATCCACCCCGCACTAATAATCAGCGTGACTATCAGCAGCCTCAGCAGTATTCGGGAAACTCGCAAAGAAAAGAGTTTCCTCAACAACGTTTACCATATGGGCCCAATCAGTGTGCGTATTGCAAAGAAGAAGGCCATTTTAAGAGTAGTTGTCCGGTTTTGTCTCAGCGCACAAATGGGTTTGGTGTGAGAGGTCGTGGTGCTCAACAAACGCCTAGAGGCAGGGGACGCGGTATGTTCCCACAGAACGCACGTCCCTTTCCGCCACAGAACTCAATGAATAGCTTTGATCAGCAAGGTAATGCGTCTGTTAGGACGACTCAGTACTATGCTGACGACTACTATGCAGAAAATGAAGGTGTGGAAGGTAATGATTGCTAGGACAGCCATAGACGAAGAGAGGGAGTTGTTTCAGTTCCAGTAGATCAGAGTGGACCTTATGTTGAGGTGATTACATCAGGTGTGACAGAACCTTTTCTGCTGGATACTGGTGCTACAAAGAGTTCTATTATGCACTCAAAATTCCCTGGCGCACCTTTGTCTGGCGAAATGAATGTTTCAGTAGGTTTTTCTGGCGCCCCGGTTAGGAACCCGATCTCTAGTCCTATGTCCCTTTCTGTTGGACCTTGCGAATTGGAAGCACCCCTCATTCTGACGACAGGTTGTGGTGAGAACTTGTTAGGATTGGATCTATTGAAAAGATTGTATGCGACATTGTATTGTTCTCCTTCGGGAGTACAGCTTACATTGGGTAAGAAAGTAATCTCTCCGATGTATTTGTCAAAGGATAAAATTCCAGCCGAATTATCCTCTCTTCCGGATATTCTTTGGGCCACTGGTCCTAACGATGTAGGTCTTTTGGAAATTCCACCATATGTTTTGACATTGAAAACGAATGTTAGAATGCCGCGCATTCCCCAGTACAAGATCTCTAGCGAAGGCGAAAAGGCGTTGATAGCGATCATTTATGATCTGATTGAAAAAGATGTAGTTGAAGAGACAAGAGGCAACGTTTGTAATAGTCCTGTTCTACCTGTGATGAAGCGTACTGACCCTTCCCAGCCACCTGTTTACAGATTTGTGATTGATCTTAGAGAGGTGAATAAAATTGTTGTGCCACAATTTTCAGTTGTCCCTGATATTACTGCCCTACTGACTATGATTTCAGCTTCAGCAACTTGGTTCTCGGTGATTGACTTGAAGAATGCTTTCTTCAGCATCCCGATAGCCGAGGAGAGCAGGGATATTTTTGGCTTCAGCTTAGGAGGCCGAAGCTTCCGCTTCAAACGCGCTCCTCAGGGTTACTGTGAAAGCCCATCCATATATAGTCAGGCTTTGAAAACACAGCTTGATACGATTGTTTTTCATGATGGCGCTACTCTTGTCCAATACGTCGACGATTTACTTGTTGCCGCAGATACTGAGGAGATTTGTAAGGAAGCCACGTTGTTGTTGTTGCGTCATTTGTCTGACCTGCATCACAAAGTGTCTCTTTCCAAGCTGCAATATTGTCGACAAGAAGTGACCTACTTAGGTCATCTCTTGTTGAAGGAGGGAAGGAAACTGACCCCAGAAAGAATTCAGGCAATTGCAAAATTGAGTGTGCCAAAGACACAGAGAGAGGTGCGCGCTTTCTTAGGTATCACCTCCTATTGCAGACAATGGATACCGAACTTTTCCTTGTTGGCCAAACCTTTGGTGGCATTAACTTGTAAAGATACACCGAATCCCATTCCATGGTCTGAAGAGTGTCAGACAAGTTTTCCGAATTGCGTGATGCATTGTGTTCGGCTCCTGTGTTGGGTACCCCCAAATACAGTAAACCCTTTACGTTGTATGTCCACGAGAGAGAGGGATGTGCATTGTCAGTGTTGACACAGACTTTTGGGGACAACCAGCGTCCATGCGCGTATTTTTCAACGACTTTGGATCCGGTAGCTAAGGTGTTGCCAGTTGTTTGAGAGCCACAGCAGCAGCAGCTGTTTCTATTCGACAGTCTGCTGGTTTAGTGATGAATAACATGTTAGTGGTAATGGTCCCACACGCGGTGGACACTTTGTTAAACAGGACCAAGACACAGCACTTAACTAGTGCTCGATTGTCAGGTTACGAATTGACACTTTTAGCGGGTCATGTGCACATTAAGAGGTGCAATACTCTGAACCCAGCCACGTTGTTGCCGATTCCAGTCGAGTCAGAGGATGTTGAGGAACAACATGACTGTTTCTTTAGGACAGAAGAAGAAACGAAAGGGAGAGTAGACCTTAGGGACACTCCTCTTACTGAATGTGATGGTACCTTATGGGTGGATGGTTCATGTTTCAAGCTTCCGAATGGTGACACGACTGCGGCATATGCTGTTACGACTTTGCATACGATTGTTGAAGCTGCACGTATCCCACACAATTCTGCGCAAGCAGCAGAATTGATTGCATTAACGAGAGCCTGTGTGCTAGCGAAAGGAAAGCGAGTGAATGTGTACACCGACAGTCAATATGCCTTCGGTGTGGCTCACAGTTTTGGACGTTGTGGCGTGAAAGTGGGTTCCTGACATCGCATGGAGCTAAGATCCAGCACGGTCAGTTAGTGAATGAGCTTCTTGAATCCCTGACCTTCCCATCACAAGTTGCGATCGTGAAATGCAGTGCGCACAAAAAGATTACGGATGATGTTGGTCGTGGAAATGCATTTGCTGACGAAGTCGCAAAAGAAACGGCAGGGAATGTGATGAGTCGAATGTATGTTGCAGGTCTAGCGAGATGGGTTCCAGACGTAGGCATGTGTGAAGATACGATTGAGAGTGTGAAGTCCATCCAAGCTGAAGCCACAGAGAAAGAACTGAGCATATGGAGAGAGCATACGGGTAGATTGGACTCGAATGGTTGTTGGGTCGAGTTGTCAGAGAATCAGCGATGGTTGTTACCCGATGCGTATGTGCCTGCAGTGGTTACAATGGAGCATGGAATGGCTCACATTAGTGTGAAAGGGATTTGCAAGTTGTTGGCTCCAGTATGGCAAAACGCTAGAATTCCTAAGTGTGCAGAGAACGTGGTCAAGAATTGCATGGTGTGTCTGAAATACAATCATGGTAGGGGAACCCCAACTCCAGCTGGTCATTTTGCTCCTCCTACGTATCCGTTCGAGGTTTTGCAGCTAGATTTCATCCACATGGAAAGGTGAACAATTTGAAATACGTACTCGTTGTTGTTTGTGCCTTTTCTAGATGGATAGAAGCATACCCCCTAAAGGACAATACAGCCCTATCCACAGCGAAAGCCCTTGTCAAAGAATTCTTCCCCATATTTGGAATGCCGAGAATGGTCCGGAGTGATAATGGGAGTGAATTTGTGGGTCGAGTGATGAAGAAAGTATGTGAAGGGCTAGGCGTACATCAGAAGTTCCACGCTGCAAATCACCCCCAATCAGCTGGACTAGTAGAATGCTACAATGGCACATTGAAACTCAAATTGGCCAAGATTCAAGCGAGCACTCTTAAATGGCCTGACGCTCTGCCCTTGGCACTCCTATCGACAAGAACGACTGTCCACTCGAGGGTGGGACTTAGTCCTTACGAAATCGTGTTCGGCCGCCCGGCCAACATATGGGGAGTGCCAAGGCCAACTAGGTTTAGCGAGATAGAACACCCTGTATTGCTTGATTACCTGTATGAATTGACGGCTAAATTGCGTGTTTTACACCAACAGGTACATGATACTCTACCTCAAGCTACTGAGAATCCAGGACATCCCATCCATCCTGGTTCCTATGTCCTAATCAGGAACTTCCAGCGGACAAAGAATGATGAGCCCCGCTGGATTGGCCCCCATCTAGTACTTCTATCAACAAGATCAGCTGTTCGAGTGGAAGGAAAGAAGAACTGGATCCACGGAAGTCATTGCAAGAGGGTCCCTTTGCCTCTGCCGCATGACCGGTGGGTCCAGGAGGGGATCGCTGACTCTGAGACTGAAACTGTGCCTCGTCTTCTGCTCTTTAGCGATGCACGTGTAAAAGGAACAAACTCTGTACGCGAGATTGACGACATTCTGCAAGGATCTGTGCCTCCGTCAATGCGATTGAACACTACAGAGCCTGAACTGTTGTTTCAGAACCAGACGATATCTGGAAAACACCGTTACGATTTAAGACCGAGAACTATGGACAAATTTTTTTTTTAAATTATTTTCCTTTGCTATTTTTGAAAGTGCAGCTCTCTCATCTAAGAAACTTGCTCGTTTTTGTTTTTCGAACCGCCATCCGGGTTCAGCTGCTAGGGTCGCGGTTGCCCAAGTCTTTGGGGTGCAGCCGAAGACGTTAGGTCAACGGTTCTGGTTGGTCTAAGGGAGTTGCCCTGGACTGACAGACCTGAAAACAACTAGGGTTGGCTCTAATCAGTAAGGCTGAGCCGTAATCACTAGATACCAAATAATCAAATAACACAGGTTTTTTTGTTGTGCCTAGTGTCTGCCCTTTGTTGTTTTCCCTTAGTGTCAATACACTGGTACACTATTGGTTTTGACATTGCGTATTCATTTTGAAAAAAAACCTGTGTTATTTGATTAGTATGATTTATTGGATTGACTTCCAAAAATATTAATTTACTTTAGAATTTCATGTATATAATTGTATAGCATAGAGCAGACGCAATACTTAGCCCATTTGTTTATTTATACTCAATAGGGTTGAGTATTTTTGTGGTGAATGCATGATTGAGTGTGGAGTGATTGTGACATGATTGAGTTTGGAATGCATGTTAGATTTTAACATTTTTCTATGTAACATGGTTCGGTTTCTATTCTTTTGAATAGTATATGACTAAGATGTACTTTATAAAAGATTTTGTCAAAATAAAAAGCTATTGATTAGCATGACCAAGCTTTGATAAGGATGTCTTTGCTTTGGGAATAAGAAGTTAAACAGATCATCAGTATTGGCATTTCTCTTCTGGACTGACAGAAGCATTCCTTAGCATAGAACACCCTACCGCCGCGGGCAGCAATTGTAGAGGATGGAGTTTTGCAAGATGGAGAGACCTGCCGAACTGATGAACTTTAAATCCAGAATGTGCATGTTGATGAGAAAGAAAAGATTTTTGATAATGTGTATTTTTATGTTGCTTGGTGTAATGATGATTTTTTTAGGATATGTTTTGTTCTCTTTTTAAGTGACATTTGCACCCACTACACAGCCCACACATCCTTCTCCTGCTTCCTCGCATTCTTTTCACCCTCTACCTGAACATGAGTCTGCTAGAAGATTGGAATTTGTCAATAATTCATTCATTCAGCTTTTGCACCAACACCAATTAGTAATGAACACAACCAACTGTTGGGTGTGTGGTCTTATGCCCCATACGACAGATAAGGGTATCCCATATTTTGTCTTGCCATTCAGCTACTATGGTTCTTTGTGGGCGTTTCAGACGATGTTCATATTTGCCATCGAACCGTATCCCCAACGTTCCACGAGAGGTAACTCGAGCAACAAAGCACTAGTGGTAGGAATCACGAATATGAGCAGAGACATTGACTCATATAGAACGATTCCCCGAGATGAGTTGCAGGCTTACAGTAGATGGAACGGAACAGAGTATGGAGTCACCTTGAGCGAGAACAAGCGAGCAAAGAGATCCTCCCCGATCTGGATTGTACCCCACCAGGGTCACCTATGTCTGCAAGGTAATGGCAGAAATCCCAGAGCTCAGCTTGGGAAAAGTACTTGCACTGAAACATATGTTTTTTGCGTCTCGGACTTCCCCGTCATTCCTAGCAGCTAAGGGTACCTACTTCATCTGTCATGATAGAGCCTATGCATGGTTGCCCCCTGACTTCTCAGGCACATGTTTAATTTCGTTCCTGTTGCCTCCCACCTATACGGCCGGGGCAGATTACCATAAGACCATGATAGTTAGAGGTGTCGTGAGTAAAGACGACACCGCAGGGCAAGAATTTGGAGACTTCGCGAAAGGTTTTCTGCCATTTTGGGGGCCTGTGGTGAACAGCAGGAACATTCGCCAATTGACACGGGTGGTTGAGTCCACCATAGTTGAAACTGCCGGTGCCCTTAGTAACTTAACTGCTGAGCTCCAGTCAGACCGCCTTATGACTCTTCAGAACAGGGTTGCGTTAGACGTCATACTTGCAGACCGAGGTGGGGTATGTAAAGTGATCCAATCTAGTTGCTGCGTCTTCATCCCAGACAACGCCCCGACAGTATACCAGGCCATCTCCAAACTGCATAAAATCTCTGACTCCATTCATGTGGATAAAGGAGACTGGTCACTGATGGGGTGGGTCTGGGAACTGATATCCTCCTGGGGATGGAAGATTCTGATAGTCATTGGGATGATCTTAGCCATTCTTTTCCTGTTCTGTCTGTGTGTACAGTGTGCTCCTGCAATATGTGTCCTCTGTGCTACATCGTGTATAAGGAAACCTGTATCAAGAGATGAACTAAGTAATAGGAGGATGCTACAGCAACATCTCAAAGACTTTGTGAATATAGACCTGGACTCAGATTAGCGTGAGTATAGGTTAATGCCTATGTAAGGGCAAAAGGAGGATCTGTGGTACTGAAAAATTGGGGACCCGTGTTATAAACATTATCGTATCATGACGATTTTGGTATCAGCAGACCGGAAATGATGAATACACTATATACGTGCATTCTCAGTGTGTTCGAGTGCTGGGATCACCCTTAAACCGGAGTTTCCGTCTTGAACCCTCGGGTTCCATTTTGTGAACGGCATCCATTTTGTGATTGCCCTCACATAGCCAAACGACTAAGGCCGAACCCGAGTCCGAAGGACACGTACACCTTTTGCTGACTCCTCTGTGACCTGGGCAAGCTGACTCCACTGCCTGAAGCCAAACCTGTTCGGCCAGCTCCTTTCCCAGTGGCCGAGTAAGATTAGTATCAAGGCACAACATATCAAACCTTTCATCGCACACAACTCACATCTAATCTTACACACACCTGTCCCTGTGTTCTTCTTTATGACTCGCTTTACGAGGAGGAGGTTCCCGTTTTTATTGGGGGTCCGCCGATATCTGATGGAAATACTGGACCTTGCCGGGTAATTGATTATGGGTTGCACGAACTGAAATATGGGCTTGTCATCATGACTCTGCTTTTTCTTTGTAGTGAAAATATTTGAATGACCAACTGTAAAAATAGGAATTTGTGCCTAAAGCATAATATTTCGTATACAAAGAGAAGGCTGATTTGTATGTTTGAGCAGTCTCCTGAGAACCTACATGCTGTTGTACTTCTAGGACACCTGTTACTGGTTGCAGCCAATAAATACGATCCTTGACTTCACCTAGAAGACTCTGTGTTTCTGTAGTTTGAAACAGGAAGAACTCAAGGTCTTCGGGTGTGTCTCCCTGGCACCGCTGGGTTCCGAAAAACCCAGTACCTCAGCGCCCACATCTGTTTACCGAGTGCAAGAGCCGTTTTGCATTACGACAGCCGGGAACAAAACCGGATTGATCCGGGTCTATTAACCCTGGTAGGTGGACAAGAGAGTCTCTGCGCCAGGAACCCAGTAACATTTTTAAATCTACGTTTAGGAGGGATATAGGGCGAAAGGAGCCACAAAGACGCCAATCCTTATCCGTTTGGGTATGACCGTGATCAACGCTTCTAGCATCGAGGATGGGAGGGGGCGGCAGATTTGGTCCCGATTGAGTTATAAACCTGCACTAACAGTGGGGTGAGGACTGCGCAGAACTTTTTTATAGAAAAAATCTGTCCGGACCCGGAGCTTTATGAAGTTTTAAGCAAGAGATTGCAGAAATAACCTCTTCCAATCTAATGGGAGCTGCAAGCTACTCTGCCTGACCCGGCAGTAGCTTAGCCGTGGGAACTCCCTGCAAATATTGGGCCGGGCCATCTGCGGGCAAGGTCCGGGCCGCGTAAAGAGTCTCATAGAACTGCCGAAATGTGTCTGCAATTTCTTGATCCATGTCATGTTCCCGTCACTGTTGATCTAGAATCGCAGTGACGCAAGAGGCTTGTCGCTGCGCACGTAACCTGTTAGCAAGGAGCTTCCCACACCTATCCCCCCTACATAAAACTTGTGTCGCAAGCAAAAGGCTGAGTACTCAGCCCTATCTATATCCAGGCCCGCAGCTGCGCCCTGGCCGCCTTAAGTTGCTTCCAGACTCTAGGTGCCCCTGTCCGTTGGTGGATTCGCTCCAGTTCGACAACTTCCACAGTGAGTCGCTCCCTCTTTTCCCTCCTATCCTTGTTGTCTGCCGCCGCTATGACTAAAGGTTCTCCCCTAACCACTACTTTCAGAGCTTTTCAGAGAGTTGTCATGGGGATGGTTGGGGAGTCATTGAGGTCCAGGTAGTTGGTGATATAGTCATGGATTTGTTGCACCACAGAGGGGTGATGTAGCATCGTCTCTCGGAGGCGCCAGAACCTACGGGAGGGCCGGTTGTTAAATATTGCAGGGATTTGTTAGCATGAGCTGAAAGCCATTTTGTAATTTTGGCAGGCATCTCGTTTGCCATGTGCTGCCACATGCTTGCCATGTGCTCTGTCCTCGCTCAGTGTTGACTGCTCTTGTAATCAGCCTAGAAACGAACTATATTTAGCATCTTCCACCTTCGCACATGCTCATAAGGGACTAGCTAGTAGAATGCACCTGCTCTTCTTGTAGAACTGTCAGGCTATTTATGCTGCTGTATGGAGAAGTAACTCTCCTCCCACTTTGTTGAGCAAGCAGATCTTGCATGCCCATAGTAGTCATTTTGCATGCTTACTTGAGGCAGGACTGCCCCTTGGTCTTATGCTGACTATGTAACCCTATTTACAACAAGGGGTGGTGAGGGACAGAGTCTCTGAATTAAACAGAATACTCTCACCCAGTCAAGAGATCAGGGCTAGATCCAACACCGTTTTTTCGCTCACTGCACCATCCCAGTTTCAGAACCTGGCTGTATGCAAATTAGTCTGTTCCTGTCCCAGTGCATGATGGGAACAGGGCAAACCAAACTACAAAAGCCAATTCTTACACTGGGAAGGAAACAAGCTACCGGGGACCGGTTTCTGGCATTTCAGCCTCTTCGGCCCGGCTTGCTTGAATCCTGATGGTGCAATGAGCAAGGGACTCACATCTGAGTATACCCTTCCACGCTTAGGGTGGACAAAAATATTTACAACAAGGGGTGGTGAGGGACAGAGTCTCTGAATTAAACAGAATACTCTCACCCAGTCAAGAGATCAGGGCTAGATCCAACACCGTTTTTTCGCTCACTGCACCATCCCAGTTTCAGAACCTGGCTGTATGCAAATTAGTCTGTTCCTGTCCCAGTGCATGATGGGAACAGGGCAAACCAAACTACAAAAGCCAATTCTTACACTGGGAAGGAAACAAGCTACCGGGGACCGGTTTCTGGCATTTCAGCCTCTTCGGCCCGGCTTGCTTGAATCCTGATGGTGCAATGAGCAAGGGACTCACATCTGAGTATACCCTTCCACGCTTAGGGTGGACAAAAATATTTACAACAAGGGGTGGTGAGGGACAGAGTCTCTGAATTAAACAGAATACTCTCACCCAGTCAAGAGATCAGGGCTAGATCCAACACCGTTTTTTCGCTCACTGCACCATCCCAGTTTCAGAACCTGGCTGTATGCAAATTAGTCTGTTCCTGTCCCAGTGCATGATGGGAACAGGGCAAACCAAACTACAAAAGCCAATTCTTACACTGGGAAGGAAACAAGCTACCGGGGACCGGTTTCTGGCATTTCAGCCTCTTCGGCCCGGCTTGCTTGAATCCTGATGGTGCAATGAGCAAGGGACTCACATCTGAGTATACCCTTCCACGCTTAGGGTGGACAAAAATATTTACAACAAGGGGTGGTGAGGGACAGAGTCTCTGAATTAAACAGAATACTCTCACCCAGTCAAGAGATCAGGGCTAGATCCAACACCGTTTTTTCGCTCACTGCACCATCCCAGTTTCAGAACCTGGCTGTATGCAAATTAGTCTGTTCCTGTCCCAGTGCATGATGGGAACAGGGCAAACCAAACTACAAAAGCCAATTCTTACACTGGGAAGGAAACAAGCTACCGGGGACCGGTTTCTGGCATTTCAGCCTCTTCGGCCCGGCTTGCTTGAATCCTGATGGTGCAATGAGCAAGGGACTCACATCTGAGTATACCCTTCCACGCTTAGGGTGGACAAAAATATTTACAACAAGGGGTGGTGAGGGACAGAGTCTCTGAATTAAACAGAATACTCTCACCCAGTCAAGAGATCAGGGCTAGATCCAACACCGTTTTTTCGCTCACTGCACCATCCCAGTTTCAGAACCTGGCTGTATGCAAATTAGTCTGTTCCTGTCCCAGTGCATGATGGGAACAGGGCAAACCAAACTACAAAAGCCAATTCTTACACTGGGAAGGAAACAAGCTACCGGGGACCGGTTTCTGGCATTTCAGCCTCTTCGGCCCGGCTTGCTTGAATCCTGATGGTGCAATGAGCAAGGGACTCACATCTGAGTATACCCTTCCACGCTTAGGGTGGACAAAAATATTTACAACAAGGGGTGGTGAGGGACAGAGTCTCTGAATTAAACAGAATACTCTCACCCAGTCAAGAGATCAGGGCTAGATCCAACACCGTTTTTTCGCTCACTGCACCATCCCAGTTTCAGAACCTGGCTGTATGCAAATTAGTCTGTTCCTGTCCCAGTGCATGATGGGAACAGGGCAAACCAAACTACAAAAGCCAATTCTTACACTGGGAAGGAAACAAGCTACCGGGGACCGGTTTCTGGCATTTCAGCCTCTTCGGCCCGGCTTGCTTGAATCCTGATGGTGCAATGAGCAAGGGACTCACATCTGAGTATACCCTTCCACGCTTAGGGTGGACAAAAATATTTACAACAAGGGGTGGTGAGGGACAGAGTCTCTGAATTAAACAGAATACTCTCACCCAGTCAAGAGATCAGGGCTAGATCCAACACCGTTTTTTCGCTCACTGCACCATCCCAGTTTCAGAACCTGGCTGTATGCAAATTAGTCTGTTCCTGTCCCAGTGCATGATGGGAACAGGGCAAACCAAACTACAAAAGCCAATTCTTACACTGGGAAGGAAACAAGCTACCGGGGACCGGTTTCTGGCATTTCAGCCTCTTCGGCCCGGCTTGCTTGAATCCTGATGGTGCAATGAGCAAGGGACTCACATCTGAGTATACCCTTCCACGCTTAGGGTGGACAAAAATATTTACAACAAGGGGTGGTGAGGGACAGAGTCTCTGAATTAAACAGAATACTCTCACCCAGTCAAGAGATCAGGGCTAGATCCAACACCGTTTTTTCGCTCACTGCACCATCCCAGTTTCAGAACCTGGCTGTATGCAAATTAGTCTGTTCCTGTCCCAGTGCATGATGGGAACAGGGCAAACCAAACTACAAAAGCCAATTCTTACACTGGGAAGGAAACAAGCTACCGGGGACCGGTTTCTGGCATTTCAGCCTCTTCGGCCCGGCTTGCTTGAATCCTGATGGTGCAATGAGCAAGGGACTCACATCTGAGTATACCCTTCCACGCTTAGGGTGGACAAAAATATTTACAACAAGGGGTGGTGAGGGACAGAGTCTCTGAATTAAACAGAATACTCTCACCCAGTCAAGAGATCAGGGCTAGATCCAACACCGTTTTTTCGCTCACTGCACCATCCCAGTTTCAGAACCTGGCTGTATGCAAATTAGTCTGTTCCTGTCCCAGTGCATGATGGGAACAGGGCAAACCAAACTACAAAAGCCAATTCTTACACTGGGAAGGAAACAAGCTACCGGGGACCGGTTTCTGGCATTTCAGCCTCTTCGGCCCGGCTTGCTTGAATCCTGATGGTGCAATGAGCAAGGGACTCACATCTGAGTATACCCTTCCACGCTTAGGGTGGACAAAAATATTTACAACAAGGGGTGGTGAGGGACAGAGTCTCTGAATTAAACAGAATACTCTCACACAGTCAAGAGATCAGGGCTAGATCCAACACCGTTTTTTCGCTCACTGCACCATCCCAGTTTCAGAACCTGGCTGTATGCAAATTAGTCTGTTCCTGTCCCAGTGCATGATGGGAACAGGGCAAACCAAACTACAAAAGCCAATTCTTACACTGGGAAGGAAACAAGCTACCGGGGACCGGTTTCTGGCATTTCAGCCTCTTCGGCCCGGCTTGCTTGAATCCTGATGGTGCAATGAGCAAGGGACTCACATCTGAGTATACCCTTCCACGCTTAGGGTGGACAAAAATATTTACAACAAGGGGTGGTGAGGGACAGAGTCTCTGAATTAAACAGAATACTCTCACCCAGTCAAGAGATCAGGGCTAGATCCAACACCGTTTTTTCGCTCACTGCACCATCCCAGTTTCAGAACCTGGCTGTATGCAAATTAGTCTGTTCCTGTCCCAGTGCATGATGGGAACAGGGCAAACCAAACTACAAAAGCCAATTCTTACACTGGGAAGGAAACAAGCTACCGGGGACCGGTTTCTGGCATTTCAGCCTCTTCGGCCCGGCTTGCTTGAATCCTGATGGTGCAATGAGCAAGGGACTCACATCTGAGTATACCCTTCCACGCTTAGGGTGGACAAAAATATTTACAACAAGGGGTGGTGAGGGACAGAGTCTCTGAATTAAACAGAATACTCTCACCCAGTCAAGAGATCAGGGCTAGATCCAACACCGTTTTTTCGCTCACTGCACCATCCCAGTTTCAGAACCTGGCTGTATGCAAATTAGTCTGTTCCTGTCCCAGTGCATGATGGGAACAGGGCAAACCAAACTACAAAAGCCAATTCTTACACTGGGAAGGAAACAAGCTACCGGGGACCGGTTTCTGGCATTTCAGCCTCTTCGGCCCGGCTTGCTTGAATCCTGATGGTGCAATGAGCAAGGGACTCACATCTGAGTATACCCTTCCACGCTTAGGGTGGACAAAAATATTTACAACAAGGGGTGGTGAGGGACAGAGTCTCTGAATTAAACAGAATACTCTCACCCAGTCAAGAGATCAGGGCTAGATCCAACACCATTTTTTCGCTCACTGCACCATCCCAGTTTCAGAACCTGGCTGTATGCAAATTAGTCTGTTCCTGTCGTTTTTGGCCACTATAGGTGTGGCAGGGTATACTCAGACATGAGTCCCTTTCTCACTGCTCCATCAGGATTCAAGCAAGCCGGGCCGAAGAAGGCTGAAATGCCAGAAACCGGTCCCCGGTAGCTTGTCTCCTTTCTGGTGAAGAACTGGCTTGGTAGTTTAGTCTGCCCTGTTCCCATGATGCACTGGGCCAGGGACAGACTGATTTGCATATAGCCAGGTTCTGAGCTGGGATGGGGCAGTGAGATAAATAACGGTGATGGATCAAGCCCTGATCTTTGGACTGGGTAAGAGTGGTCTGTTTAACTCAGACACTCTGTTCATCACCACCCCCTTTTTGTAAATCGACTATGTAACCCTAAGCATATATAAGGCCCCAGTTTTCTGTACTCCTCAGACTGCCTCATTCAGTTGCTAAGGCTTCTGTGTGACGTAGTCTCTCTCATTTGAGGTTAATAAAGATGTTACTTTCATATTTCAGCTTCTGTGCCTATTTCTTCTTTGTTGGGTTAAAAGGACCAAGTATCAGTGAGACCCCTGAGAAGGTTTCTATTTTCTACAAATGGCGCTCCAACGTGGACCTCATCAGAGAAGTTCAAGTTCAAGTTCAGAAATTTGTATAGCACACTACTCACCCATAGGGTCTCAAGGCGCTTGTGGGAAGGGGAGCATTATTTATCGAATAGCCAGGTTTTAAGTTCCTTTCTGAAGGAAATGTGGTTCTGTGTGAGGCGGAGGTGAGTGGGGAGAGAGTTCCAGGTTTTGGCCGCCAGGTAGGAGAAGGATCTTCCTCCTATGGTGGATTTGTGGATGCGCGGAACTGCGGCAAGTGCTTGATTGGAGGATCTTAGTTGGCGGGTGGGTGTGTAGAAGGACAGTCGTGTGTTGAGGCATTCGGGTCCTAGTTTGTAGAGGGCCTTGTGAGCATGGGTGAGGAGACGGAACGTTATTCTCTTGTTGACGGGAAGCCAGTGGAGGTCTTTCAGGTGGCCGGTAATGTGAGCTTGGCGAGGAATGTCCAATATGAGTCTGGCCGATGCATTTTGGATGCGTTGGAGTTTTTTCTGTAATTTGGCTGTGGTTCCGGCGTAGAGGGTGTTTCCATAGTCCAGTCGGCTAGTGACCAGTGCGTGGGTGACCGTCTTTCTTGTTTCGGTGGGGATCCAACTGAAGATTTTTTGAGCATAAGGAGTACGTTGAAGCAAGAAGATGAGACGGCGTTAACTTGTCTGGTCATCGAGAGGGAGGAGTCTAGGATGAAGCCCAGGTTGCGTGCATGGTCTGTGGGTATGGGTGCTGTGCCTAGGGCCGATGGCCATCAAGAGTCGTCCCAGGCAGAGGGTGAAGATCCTAGGATGAGAACTTCCGTTTTGTCTGAGTTAAGTTTTAGGCAGCTGTTTTTCATCCATTCGGCTACTTCTTTCATGCCTTCATAAAGATTGGTTTTGGCGGTGTTAGGGTGTTTGGTGAGGGAAAGGATCAGCTGGGTGTCGTCAGCGTAGGAGATGATGTTAAAGGTTGTGTTGTCGCGCGATGGATGCGAGGGGACTCATGTAAACGTTGAAGAGGGTGGGACTGAGTGATGATTCTTGTGGGACTCCGCAGATGACTTCGGTGGCCTCTGATTTGAATGGGGGGAGGCGGACTCTCTGGGTTCTCCCGGCGAGGAACGAGATGATCCAGTCCAAGGCTTTTCCATGTATTCCGACGTTGCTGAGGCGTTGTATGAGGGTGCTATGACAGACTGTGTCGAAGGCGGCGGAGAGGTCGAGTAGGATGAGGGCAGCTGTTTCTCCGTTGTCCAGTAGCGTTCGGATGTCATCTGTCGCTGCAATTAGGGCGGTTTCGGTGCTGTGTTTGGCTCGAAAGCCGGACTGTGAGGGGTCGAGGGAGTTGTTGGATTCAAGGAAGGCGGCGAGCTGGCTATTGACGGCTTTCTCAATTACTTTGGCAGGGAAAGAGAGGAGGGAAATGGGGCGGTAGTTCTTAAGTTCAGAGGGGTCAGCTGTGGGCTTCTTCAGGAGGGCAGTGAGTTCGGCGTGTTTCCAGCTTTCTGGAAAGGTAGCGGAGTTGAAGGAGCAGTTGATAACATCACGGAGATGGGGTGCAATGATGGAGTCTTCTTTGTTGAAGATGTGGTGGGGACAGGGGTTGGTTGGCGAACCTGAGTGAATGGAGTTCATTAGGCGGATGGTGTTTTCAGTGGTGATTGGGTTCCAGGCGTTATGGTTGTTAGAGAGCGGTTTGGTTTTGGAAGTGGGTGGGATGGGCTGTTCTTTCGAAATGTTCTTAAAGTTGTTATGTATGTCGGCGATTTTGTTGTAGAAGAAAGAGGATAATGAGTCGCAGAGGTCTTGGGAGGGAGTAATGTCGTTTGAATCTGCGGTGGGGTTGGTAAATTCTTTGACGATGTTGAATAGTTCCTTGCTGTTGTGGGCGTTGTTGTTTAGTCGATCCTTGAATGCTGATTTCTTGGTGGCTCGGATCAATTGGTGGTGTTTGCGGCTGGCTGCCTTGAAGGTGGTCAGGTTGTCAGTGGTTGGGTTTTTTCTCCATGTTTTTTCGAGAGTACGGCATAGTTTCTTGGAATTCTTAAGGTCATTGTTGAACCAGGGGGCCTTTTTGCTACCTTGTTTGATTTGGTGGTTTTTTAGGGGTGCTAATTCGTCAGCGCTGTGAGTAATCCATTGTTTGAGTCTGGTGGCAGCTTCGTTTGGGTCTGATGAGAGGGCTGGAGGGCTTTGGTTGAGCGATGTGATGAGTTGGTCGGTGGTGATTTTGTTCCAGTTTCTTCGAGGAATGGGTTGTGGGGGATTGTGAGTCGTTGTAGTTTTGTAGCTGAAGTGAACACAGCTGTGGTCCGTTCAATGGAGTGCTGTGGTATGATTGAAGGAGATGTGTTTGCTGGAGGTGAAGATAGGGTTGAGCGTGTGTCCGGCTAAGTGGGTGGGGGTGTCAACAAGTTGTTTGAGTCCGAGATTGGCCAGGTTGTCCAGAAGGGTGGTGGTGTTGCAGTCTTTTTTCTTTTCCAGGTGGAAGTTGAAGTCTCCCAGGAGAATGTAGTTCTCGGAGGGGAGGGCATGTGGGCTGATGAAGTCAGTGATGTCTTCGCAGAATTGTTTACGGGTTCCTGGTGGTCTGTAGATGAGGGTGCCTCTAAGTGTGGTCCTGGGGTCGGTGTGGATCTGGAAGTGAAGGTGTTCGGCGGTAGTGAGGTTATCGTCGAAGCTGGTCGTGATTCTGATGGTGTTCTTGTGGACGATGGCGATGCCTCCTCCTGTTTGGTTGGTGCGGTCTTTTCGGATGATCTTTTAAGTGTCCGGGATGGCTATGGCGATGTTGGGTGCTGATGATGGGTTCATCCAGGTTTCTGTGAGGAAGGCGATGTCCGGTGATACAGTGTCGAGTAGGTCTCAGAGTTCAGTGGCGTGTCTGTGGATCGAGCGGGTGTTCAGCAGGATACACTTCAGGTGGTTGGAGTCAGAGCTGTGTTTGGAGGGCGTGGATTTGGTGTGGGTCGTGATGCAGGTGAACTTGCAGGATTGGCAGGCGAAGGGACCGTGGGCACGTCCAGGGGTAGCTTCGTAGCAATGTGGTGTGCGTCCGGGGTTGAGGGCTAGGAGGGTTGCGGCATCATACGTTATGCGGGAGGAGAGCGGTTTGCGGGGGCTAGGGGGTCTGGCCTGGGCGCGGTCCAGGCGCGGACGGGCGTAGACGGGCTTACCTTTGGCACACCTTCGGCGTGCATGGGGCGCGTCCGCTGCGCGTGAACGCTGCGCGCAAATGCATCTGTCATATATGGATAGTGAAAGGGGAGGGGCGAGGGAGGGGCAGCTGGGAGGCGGGTGCATGGTGGAGAGGGCGAACTCCGAGGCACAACAACAACAGCAATGGCGGCAGAAGCGAAACCGGAAACCGGTTGGGGAATTTAATTACATTAAATAGCGCTGTGGGCAGGGAGGCGCTAGCGGAATGGAGCACAACTTAATTTATTGAATATGGCAATGCGAGCGCTAGTCAGGGCAAAGCGGGCAAATGCTAGAGGTAGGGTAAAGCGAGCAGGCACAGTGAGCTGTGATTAATTCAGGGCAGCAGAGCAGCGCTACGATACCCAGTCAGCAGAGCGGTCAGCAGAGCAGCACAGCGTTGGTCAGGCAGCACTATGGCACAGCGTAGATCACGTAGATCACAAGACACCAGGGGCCTTGGGGAGCGACCGCTTCTGACGAAGTCAGGACGGTCACAGCGCTTCAATCGGCGAGGAGAGCCTTGCCACACAGCGGGAGGGAGGGGCAGCTGGGAGGCGGGTGCTTGGTGGAGAGGGCGGGCTCCGAGGCACAACAACAACAGCAATGGCGGCAGAAGCGAAACCGGAAACCGGTTGGGGAATTTAATTAAATTAAATAGCGCTGTGGGCAGGGAGGCGCTAGCGGAATGGAGCACAACTTAATTTATTGAATATGGCAATGCGAGCGCTAGTCAGGGCAAAGCGGGCAAATGCTAGAGGTAGGGTAAAGCGAGCAGGCACAGTGAGCTGTGATTAATTCAGGGCAGCAGAGCAGCGCTACGATACCCAGTCAGCAGAGCGGTCAGCAGAGCAGCACAGCGTTGGTCAGGCAGCACTATGGCACAGCGTAGATCACGTAGAGCACAAGACACCAGGGGCCTTGGGAAGCGACCGCTTCTGACGAAGTCAGGACGGTCACAGTGCTTCAATCGGCGAGGAGAGTCTTGCCACACAGTGGGAGGGAGGGGCAGCTAGAAGGCGGGTGCGTGGTGGAGAGGGCGGGCTCCGAGGCACAACAACAACCGCAATGGTAGCAGAAGCGAAACCAGACACCGGTTGGGGAATTTAATTAAATTAAATAGCGCTGTGGGCAGGGAGGCGCTAGCGGAATGGAGCACTACTTGATTTATTGAATATGGCAATGCGAGCGCTAGTCAGGGCAAAGCGGGCAAATGCTAGAGGTAGGGTAAAGCGAGCAGGCACAGTGAGCTGTGATTAATTCAGGGCAGCAGAGCAGCGCTACAATACCCAGTCAGCAGAGCGGTCAGCAGAGCAGCACAGCGTTGGTCAGGCAGCACTATGGCACAGCGTAGATCACGTAGATCACAAGACACCAGGGGCCTTGGGGAGCGACCGCTTCTGACGAAGTCAGGACGGTCACAGCGCTTCAATCGTCGAGAAGAGCCTTACCACACAGTGGGAGGGAGGGGCAGCTGGGAGGCGGGTGCGTGGTGGAGAGGGCGGGCTCCGAGGCACAACAACAACTGCAATGGCGGCAGAAGCGAAACCGGAAACCGGTTGGGGAATTTCATTAAATTAAATAGCGCTGTGGGCAGGGAGGCGCTAGCGGAATGGAGCACAACTTAATTTATTGAATATGGCAATGCAAGCGCTAGTCAGGGCAAAGCGGGCAAATGCTAGAGGTAGGGTAATGCGAGCAGGCACAGTGAGCTGTGATTAATTCAGGGCAGCAGAGCAGCGCTACGATACCCAGTCAGCAGAGCGGTCAGCAGAGCAGCACAGCGTTGGTCAGGCAGCACTATGGCACAGTGTAGATCACGTAGATCACAAGACACCAGGGGCCTTGGGGAGCGACTGCTTCTGACGAAGTCTATCTAAGGAGTGATTTTGTCAGGAGACAGAAATCTACTGTGGAGGACAGGACAGGACTCTACTAAGGAGGTACTCTGTGCACGGAGATTCTGGGGATTCTCTGTCTCTGCAGCCCAGTATATTTCTGATCTTCCTGATTTTGATCCTCCACATGATGTCACTCCTGACTGAGAACCTTTTTGGTGTGAGTATTCTAAAAAAGACCGTTAGGTCATTCAGAACTTGGCAGTTAGAATTTGGACAACCATTTGTTTGGTTAGAGCCGTTCTGCGGCGCTTGCTGTTGGTTTTAGATGCCTTGGATTGGTAAAGTTGTTTAGTAACGCTTACTGTGGCTTTGGATTAGTATGATTGGCCAACATTTGTATTTGTATGTATGTAATATGTAAATTTCAATTTATGTAGGCAGGTAATGAGGAGATTTTTCTCTGTTTGAATTTGTTTGAACGGCGCAACGTACAAAGAGTACCTTAAGCGCTACTTTGATTATAATACTGCATATTCTGCACTATTTTTGGCATGCCTGTTTCAAGCACACATCAAAGAATGTGTTGCCTTTTGGAGGTACCATAGTGAGATGTGAATTAAATTAGCCGGCTCCCCTGAGGGAATACCTAAATAGGTTTAGGTATAAAAACATATTCCTTCCTTGGTGACTTATCCACAGGGAATTAAAATATGACAATAATACACACCAGGATCCTTTTCTGCGCACTTTTATAAATGGAGATATGCAGAGCGATTTTTTGGTGTTCTGCCAGACAAAGCTAGTGAATTGAGTGTATTTTGGATTCTTGGAAATAAAACAGTTTGTTGGGCTGTTTTTTTTGCAGTCTTTTGGAATACTATTGAGAAGCACTTCCTGTAAATATGACTTACAACTAGTATTTACAAATGGTTTGGTTTAAGTACAGTCTGTGGGCTGTCCTTTGTTTCTGTCCTAAGTATTGATCTGTGGGTTAAATGTGTGTTTAAATGTCTATGTGGTTCGTGGTTTCACATTAGTGGTACTTCTCTGCGTAAATAGCGATTGCGCTCTTTGTGTAAGGATTGCTAGCCTTAAGCGCGCTGTATTGTGTGTCCTGAGTTTTTTACCCCCTTCTGTATATGACTGGAATGAGCTCAATGTTTTTGTTTTGTGTTTTCTTGCTGTCATCAGTCTGTTAAGCAAAATGTCATTTAATTAATATTAAATAAAAATTAAATAAAAATCCAGAAATTAACCATATGATATGCTTAAATAACTACATGTTACTATTAGATTGATAAGAGTAACTATGCACATGTACAAACTGCCAATGCTTAAAAGATAAAATTAGAATTCACATTGAATAGGAATAAAATAGGCCTAAAATAAAACGAAATTGTGCGTTTTGCAATAAATAAACAATAAGATGTTACACCATTTTCCTTAGATACATTGTATTAGATATCAACAGGCAAACACATAATCTGAGTAAATTGGATGTTGCTGAACTACACACACATTTTAGAACTAGAAATGCCTCAGTTTTAGATAGACTGTCACAACAGCTGTGTTTTAACTGCCGCTTAGCAGCAGCTGTTGTTTTGATTGTAGGCCACGGAGAGACAGGAATGTTGACTCAGCCAGGATTTTGTCAGTTAAACATGGGGTAAAATCCTGTATTTCAGACTGCTGTTTTAAAAAGTTACAAAAATCAGGTTCATTATTTTGGATAACAGGAAAATATTTAAAGTAAGGATTTCCTTTCTTAAAGCCTTTTCTTATAAGCATATTCTTGGTTCTGATGTTAAATAATTGCCCTTTTAAAAAGTGACGCAAAATGTTTCATGTTTTAAGTTAAGCTTCTGTGCTTAGGCTTATGAATGAATGCATCTAGATATGATAGGCAAGGAATGAAGCTTGCTTTTCCTACGTGGAATTATCAAAATGATTGGTTTTATTAAAAACAAATAATAATTATTAATTATGAAAAAAATATTTTTTAAAAAAGTGCTTTTAAATTCTTTTTTTTTTTTTTTGCAGAGTTTTATATAGCGCGAACTAGACCTGAACCAAATCAGGTATCAGAGCGTTTAACATAGCACCAGTTACATTACATGAGGACACACATTCATTTTTGTTAGGCACGGGGAGATTAAGGGCCCGATGTAGGAAAATCTTTTTTACCACTTCTTAAATACCGATTCATACCGAATCGGTATTTAAGAAGTGGTAAAAAAGAGGAGGGCAGATGTAGGTAATTAATTACCGAATAGGAAGGAATCGGTATTTACCAATTCGGTAAATACCGAATCGGTAATGCCCATTGATTCCTATGGGCATTGAAGCCCATAGGAATCAATGGGCATTACCGAATCGGTATTTACCACATCGGTAAATACTGAATTTTGCAAGGGTGCAGGGGGTGTCACTTTGACACCCTCTGGCACCCCAATTACAGGCATGTGTGCCATGTGGCACACAGACATGCCCTAAGGGCATGTCTGTGTGTCACATGGCACAGGTGTGCATGCACAGATGTGCATGCACACCTGGATTCGGTATTTCACCACCCAATTGGATTGGGTGGTAAAATACCGACTCCTAAAGGCCTGTGGCACTGTTTGCAGTGCCACCTACATGTGAGATTTACCGAATCGGTAAATTTACCAATTCTGTACAAAAGGTCCCCTACATCTCAATGACCCATTTACCGGTCGGTAACGGCCACCTACATCGGGCCCCACGTATTGATCAGGGATGGGCCTTGTTGACACCGCAAAGCCGCCCTTATTGATTCATTCCTTGCCATCATTGAGCATGAGTGGCACCTCATCAAGGGGTGCACCTCTCCCACTCAGGAGTATATAAAGCCCTGTGTATCCTCAGCGCTGATGCTGAAGGGGATCTTGGCCTTAGGAGGGTCCCTGTTGCACCAAGATACCTGCGCCCTCAAAATCTGGTAGTGGACTGCCAGCCCCTCATGGGTTTATGTCGTGGTGAGGCAGCACCCTGAAGAAATTGTGCAGCCATAACCCACATGTCCTGACTGGCAGAAGGTGGCGGAGAGCGACGCATGGGGCCATGAGTGACCACCAGGTGGAATGCAGGAAGAGACGGGGTAATCGGTGAAATGATCTAATCGCTGAGTGATGTGGGGACAGTCATGCCTCTGCCCTGTGCTTCCGTGGGCCCAGAGGCCTAGTCAGATCGGGGGCATGATGTTGTGGCTCCTATGAATAAACCTGCACCACCAACCAGAGGAGGCAGTGACTTTCCCATCAGATTGCACCAATGAGCAGGGACTAACAGTGTGAGCCTGGTGGTGTACTATTAGTACGAGTGGAGTGTGGGTGGTCAGCTAGGCCTTCTGGAAGACTGCTTAGTAGTGAGAGAGGGGGCATTTGGCACACCATCCACTGTGTACTCTACAATAAACATCAAGCCTCTGAATGGAATGAGAGATCAAGTAAGGACCTGCAGGTAAGATATCTGGCCTTAAGAGAGCATCCTAGGCAATCGGGGGGGGGGGGGGTCCATGGCCAAACAATAGTAGATATCTGGATGCTGGCGACAATGAGCATCTGTCCTTTAATGCACAGCCCTAGACTTACAGCTGATGTAATAGGCTGGCCTGTTTATTGTTTGCTGCCCATGTCGGGCAGGCTCTGAATGGGTCACAAGGTTCCTGTTTCTGCACTGGCAGGTTTGAAGGTGGTCAGCTCTGCTTGCTGGGCAATCACTAAGGAGTTTGACAGATGAAGTTGGTTGAGGCTGCTTGGAGGCACATTGAGCCCTGCTTTTGTGAGACAGACATTCCTGGCTGTTTCCTCATACAGATCCTGGAGTGGTGCATCCACCCAGATTGGGGAGGGAGTGACAACACCATGTGAAAGCTTTATTGCCCCAACATAAACAGGCCATCCAGATAAGCCACTCAGAGCCATACGTATCATGCTGGTTGCCATCATCACTAGTGATGGTGAAGGCAAAGAAGAGTCCCTGGTTTGCCAAACCAGAATGTACTAGTACACCGAACATTCCTATGGGACCAAGACACAAAAGGGCCCCTCTGAACAAGGGGCAAACGATGAACCAACCAAAGCCCTGCTTCCGCAGATGCAATCCTATGTGTCATCCATGGAATAAAGTTCCTGCTTGAGGAGAAAGTTGGAGCTGTTCTAATAGACATGTACCTGATCCTATAAGACCTACGTAACATTGCGGATTACTTCACTGATGCAGAACATCAGACATCTGTAAATTAAGATATTCTCCAGGAGCCCATGGCCACAGTCTCTCAACTTGTCATGAAGACCAAGTAATTGGAAGATAGGGCTAATATGCAGATGGAAGGACCTGTCAGAACAATCTGAAGATTGTTGGGGTGTTGGAGGGATTGGAGGTGTTGATAATCAGATACTTACACATTGATTCCTATGGGCCTTGAAGCCCATGGGAATCAATGGGAAATACCGATTCGGTATTTACAGAATCTGTAAATACCGAATCCTGCAAGGGTGCAGGGGGTGTCACTTTGACACCCTCTAGCACCCCTAGTACAGGCTTGTGTAACATGTGGCACACATACATGCCCTAAGGGCATATCTGTGTGTCACATGGCACAGGTGTGCATGCACAGATGTGCATGCACACTGGAATTCGGTATTTTACCACCCAATAGGATTGGGTGGTAAAATAAGAAATCCTAAGGGCCTGTGGCACTGCAAACTGTGCCACCTACATATGGATTTACAGAATCGGTATATTTACCGATTCGGAAAAATACCTAAGTGGTAAATTTACCGAATCGGTAAATATACCGATTCTGTATATTCTGACCCACCTACATGTCAAAAGCCAAATATCGGTCGGTAACGGCCGAATTCGGCCATTACCGACCGGTATTTGGCTACCTACATCTGGCCATAAGTGATTTTCCCAGAATCACAGGATGTTTGGCGTCAATACCGAGACTCTAACCCAGATCCCCAGGTCACTTGCTGACTTTGCCAGCAAGTGAGACATCAACATACAAAAAAACTCATCAAGTGCTTGACAAACAAGTTTGATCCTCAAAGAAATGTCAATTTCGAAAGATACACCTTCACCATAGCATTCCAACAGCCTGACGAGTCATTGGATGATTTTGCAACGCGACTAAGGAAGCTAGTAACACACTGTGAGTTCGACAAGTACGACAACCTGACATACAAGAACCAGTCGATCACAGGAGAGATTCATGTGTTGAGAGGGAACATTCCATTAAAAGAGTATCCAAGATTACTGAAAGGACTAGGGAAACTAAAAGGGCGACAAATAACGCTCCACATCGACGAAACAATAAAACATGTAGCTCAACACCACCGGCGAGTACCGATACACCTGCAACCACAAGTTGAGGAAGAAATAGAGTCACTACTGAAACAAGATATCATAGAGCCAGCAGAAGGACCGACACCCTGGGTGTCACCCATAGTGGCTGTGCCGAAGAAGAACACATCAAAAATCAGGATCTGTGTCGACATGAGGGTACCAAACACGACCATTGAAAGATAATGACAACCTGGGCCTCACCTTGATGACATGATTAGCTGACTAACAGGAACAAGACGATTCTCCAAGCTAGATCCGTGCAAAGGATATCACCAGCTAGAGCTAGATCCGCAGTCAAGATATATAACGACATTCTCCACACAACTAGGCCTATTCCGGTACAAGCGTCTGAGCTTTGGGATATCGTCAGCAGCTGAGATATTCCAAGAGACCATCAGGCAAGTGATAAGACCAGTAAGAAACAGTCTGAACTATAGCGACGACATCCTGGTCTTTGGCAAGTCAGACGAGGAGCACGACAAAGCGCTAAGAGAAGTATGCTCCCAACTAGAGGAGGCCGGACTCACACTAAATGAAGAGAAGTGTGAATTGGGACGAGATGAATTGGTGTTCTTTGGGCACATCTTTTCAAAAAAGGGAATGCGACCAGATCGCAGCAAGGTAGAAACTCTGGAAAAAACTAAACAACCAAGCGATGTGGCAGAAGTCAGGTCATTCCTTGGCCTCGCCAGCTACTGTGCAAGATACATTAAGGATTTTGCAACAGTGAGTGCACCGCTGAGGGAGCTGACAAAGCAAGGACAGATTTATGCATGGACACAAGAATGCAACAAGGCCTTTGAAAAAATAAGGGAGTCTGTGACGGTGGTCGATCATCTGGCATATTTTGACCCACTGTTGTGCACTGAACTATCAGTAGACCCAAGCCCAGTAGGATTGGGTGCAATACTGGCCCAGCACAGACCAGGAAAGGACTCACCATGATGTATAGTGGCTTATGGAACCAAAAGCTTATCGGACATTGAGAGAGCATACTCTCAACCAGAAAAAGAAAGTTTGGCAGTTGTGTGGGCATGCGAACATTATCACATGTTCATATACGGGAAGCCGTTCACGATAGTAACAGACCATCAAGCACTAATAACAATCTATGGGAATCCAAACGCCAAGATACCACCCAGAATAGAAAGGTGGGGAAAAAGGCTGATGGACTACAATTTCAAAATAATACATAAGCCTGGAAAAGAACACAACCCAGCTGACTATTTGTCCCGGCATCCTCTGCCACACAAGGCTGAGACCACGACAATGGCGGAGGAATATCTGAATTACATCCTGAGACACAACACGCCCGCTTCCATAACAAAGTCAGAGCTGGAACAAGAAACGAAACAAGACCCCACCATGCAAGCAATTCAGAAAGTGACGAGACAACAAAGGTGGAGATACATAAACAACAATAGCACTCTGGATCATGGAGAAATAAAGGAGGAATTACTAGCATTCAAAAAAATTAGCGAAGAACTATCTGAGACTGAAAATGGCATCCTGATGAGAGGAACAAGGAGTGTGATGCCCTCAACGTTGAGGAAACTAACAATAGAGCTGGCACATGAGTCACATTGAGGAATAGTGGCAACTAAGAAAATGCTGAAAGAAAAAGTGTGGTTCCCGGGACTGGACAGCATGGTCGAAGAAATTGTCATGTGGTGCCACATCTGCCAAGTGACGGGACCGCCACCAAAGCCAGAGCCGCTGCACATGTCCGAACTACCAAAGGCAGTGTGGACAGAATTGGCGGCCGACTTCTATGGACCACTAGAGACAGGAAGCTACCTACTGGTCATCGTAGATGAGTTTTCACGATTTCCAATAGTGAGGCAAGTGGCATCCACGTCCGCAAACGGCATCCACGTCTGCAAACGCCACTTTACCGATAATGGATGAGATATTTGCGGCATGGTGCTCGCCTGAAACACTCAAAACTGACAATGGTCCGCCATTCTCGGGAGAAGAATTCCGACGGTTCATGGAATACCTCGGGATCAGGCACTGGAAAATAACACCATTGTGCCTCAAGCGAATGGGATGGCGGAGCGGTTCATGGGGACCATAAAGAAAGCAGTTCAAAGAGCTAAACTGACACAAATATCAACCGGACAAGCACTATGCCAGGTACTGAGGGACTACAGGAATACCCCTCACAGCTCCACGGGCCGATGCCCGGCTGAACTAGTTCTAGGCCACTCGAGCAAGACCAGGCTGCCACAAGTAGAAGCAAAAGTGAGTGCAGACCGAAGCGACATAGCTGTCAAAGATGGAGAGGCGAAGGAAAGGATGAAAGCATATGCTGATCGCCAGAGGCATGCCTCTGATCCAAAAATAAAAGGAGACACCGTAGTGGTGCGGCAAAGGCAGCAAAGAAAGTCTGACAGCACATTCTCCAAAGAACCACTGTCACTGAAGTAAAAGGACCAATGATAACAGTGGCGGCAGGTCGATACAGAATAACAAGAAATAGCTCACACTTCAAGGAACTAAAGACAGAAAGGGAAGAAGTGCCGACAGAAGCTACAACAGCAGAGAAGGAGGAAGTTGATGAACAACGAAACGGAAATGCTGTGACCTCCTAGCATTAAAATTTAATTTAAGTTGTGTTGTACCACATAATGAGGAAATTTGCACATGAAATATAACTCCGCGCAGGCGTAAAAAACTCATTTAAATAAGGGTATATATGATTATTTTTAATTTCCAACCGATGGGCTATGTAGAGAACATTCTGAGGATGACTATTATGCAAAGAAATTATAGGATATTCATTTTTAAGTGCCCCAAATATCAAAGTCGAAATTGGGCAAAATTCACTAATTTCAAAACAGATTCTGCATTCAGAGCAGCTTTTAACTTGCCTTAGGCCTCAGTAAATGCATATATTTAGGTATCATACAAACAGCTGACTTCTATATTGTTAGACAAGTCTACTGCACACAGCTTATAATTGAAAATATGTATAAAAATGAGCAGAAGTTATTTTCTTAACTCTAAATTGAGAAACAGGGGAATGGGTCTGCTGCCTTGCACACAAAATGGGACAGCTGGGAAGAGTTAAAAGTCAGTTCTATATTTAGAAGCCTAGCATGGCTCCCAGAGCAAGGTTTGCTTTGACATTTTGACCTCTCAAACTTTTTGAAAGACGACAGGGGAGAAAAGGAGACGTTTTACTTTTTTGGGGCAAAAACAAGCACTTTATGTACTCATATGATAGAAAACGATATAATGGTATATATGAACTTTGATTAACAGAAAAGCTTTGCCTTATTTATACAGCACTAATGCTTAAAAGCTGAGGCAATGAAATGTATTTCCTATTCAGGCTTCTGAATACTGGTCCCAAAGTGAATGCAAATCTGCACCTTTGTTTGTTGGTCAAGAGATACCTGGGTACACTAGATGCAATATGTGGCCCCAGCGAATGAGCAGTGCACCAGCAGAGCAATACAGGAGTTAGGGAAGGACTTGAGTTTAGGGTACAGGTGCTGTGTCTCTGGTGCCTGTTAGATTGAAGTGAAGGAAACTGGTGCACTGCCTGAGACACTGGACAGGATCGCTAAGAGCATTTGCCCTGGTGGGTCACTGCCCTATCCTGAAAGAAGAGACATGTTTTCCTTGAAACTGGCCTGTGATTCTTGAGTTGCGAGTTATGCAGCTCCACCGTGGAAACAACAAGAGCCTGCCTGTGAGGCTTAAACGGACACAGGGAGAAGACTCCCCTCTGGCTTGGTTGTACAGCGGCTTTAATTTCCCCAAGGACTTCTTTTTCTTGTTAATAATGTACCCCTTTATACGTCCCATTTTTGAGGAGGAGAAACTCTTTGTCCTAATTCCTATGGCCCTGGGTGGTCCTCCTGGTCCCAGATATGATTGATGTTCTAGCCCTCATAAAAAGAAAATGTAACAGTCAATTGGAAAATGTTTTTATTAGAGATGTCCTGTTAGCTATTCTGAAACTGAAATAGATGGTCACTGCAATGCATAGGAGCCCTTCAAATGTTTATTTGCTTTTGCTTAGGACTAGGAAAAATTATAATTTTGTTTGTAATAGTAGTCATTACTTTCTCCTGCTATCTGAATGTTAATTATGACCTAATGCTTCGTTCCCTTTGTATTCGTGCTTATACTTTATATATACCCGCTTAATGAAATGTTTAGAATGGAAAATGCCCACCTAACAATGAATTAGGATATTGATACATTTATGAAAATTAATGTGTATATATTTTCTATGTTCCTACTGGATCATAGGAATGTCTTTAGCTCATGCTAAAAGGACTATCTGTTAAATATTGCAGGGATTTGTTAGCATGAGCTGAAAGCCATTTTGTAATTCTGGTAGCCATCTTGTTTGCCATGTGCTGCCACATGCTTGCCATGTGTTCTGTCCTCCCTCAGTGTTGACTGCTCTTGTAATCTGCCTAGAAATGAACTATATTTAGCATCTTCCACCTTCGCACATGCTCAGAAAGGCCGAGCTAGTAGAATGCCCCTGCTCTTCTTGTAGAACTGTCAGGCTATTTTTGCTGCTGTGGGGAGAAGTAACTCTCCTCCCACTTTGTTGAGCAAGCAGATCTTGCATGCCCATATTAGTCATTTTGCATGCTTACATGAGCCAGGACTGCCCCTTGGTCTTATGCTGACTATGTAACCCTAAGCATATATAAGGCCCCAGTTTTCTGTACTCCTCAAACTGCCTCATTCAGTTGCTAAGGCTTCTGTGTGACGTAGTCTCCCTCATTTGAGGTTAATTTCTTCTTTGTTGGTTTAAAAGGGCCAAGTATCAGTGAGACCCCTGAGAAGGTTTCTATTTTCTACACGGTGATGGTGCAAGGACAATGATGTATATCAATAAGGACTAGCTAGTTAAGGGACGAAGAAGACTCGGGTATGTCATCAACAATAAGGAAAAACAATGTTTTCCTTATAAAGCCCTCACCCACCGACCTAGTCGTTGGCATGCTTCATCATCGGGCCCACCACAGTGGCACCGAATGAGCCCCGGGTGTGCTTCAACGCCAGGTGACTGCGGAGCTGGTATGTTGCTGAGTGTGCAGTGAAAAGGGTGAGAAGGTGAAGATTAAAAAGCTATACAGTAGGTCCCAGCACCCGAGGGTAAGTTATTTTAATAAACTGGGCCTCTGTTAGCAGATAAAAGGCAGGTAGACGTGAATTGGAGTACTAGTTATGACCTCCAACGTCTGGTGTGGTCTACATGTTTCAGCCAGTGCCTTATAGATTTTAAGCTGGCTTTCCTCAGGACTGTTTAAATATGTGAAAAAGTGCAGATTAAATAATAAAATTAAATTAAAGTGGTCGTGTTGTCTTTTGGCTAAGTGAAGCGCACGCTAAGGCGCTATAACTATTTAGAGGGGGATTCCCTCAAGCTTGATTACAGATAACACAAAGGACAAAGACAAGACGTACAAGGTAGAGTCATATTAGTTTGGTATTAGGTATACCACAACATGCCGACTTATAAGGTGGTGTACGACCTATAATCGGTTATTGTGAGTTCATGCCTGGGCATGAAGCAGGTGAAAGTTTTTAAAAGAAACCGTTAGTGTTGGTGGTGGGCTAAAGAGCGAATTTACAAGGTGAGGTACAGGTAAGAATGATACTAAGTCCTCACTCTGTTTTATCTTGTAAAAAGCTTCATGGGTCGCCTGGCAGAGAAAGAGACCCTGTTGGAATAATGACTTGTTCAAAATATGACCAACCTGTAGGGAGAAAGAATGGTGGCTTACCCCATTTGTAGCTGTAGCGGTCTATTGTACTCACGAGTATTGCAGTCTAGTTCCTCCTTGGACCTATTCGTCCTTCCGCGGCGCCCGTTGTGAGAGAGGAGGGCCGCCCGGTCTCGTATTTGTAGTTTTTGGTCAATTGATTCCACCTGCATTGGGTGGAAAGAGAGGGAGGGCTGCGCGCTGTTCTCCGTGTCATGGTAGTTCTATCTGCGCATGCGCTGGGGAGTAGCGGAAGTTCTGCGCATGCGCGGCTCTCTGCACATGCGTGTTGCACAGATTGAAGTTTATTGCTGGCAAAGGAGTGGGCGGATTGAGCGGTTCACGTTGTGCTTGGTATTGTCATGTAATATGACACATTCGGAGTCAGTCAAGGGTATGACTTCGAATCATGGTAATGATACCAAAGTGGGTGATAGTCCGAACGCGGGTATAGCCAAACACGGGGGTAAGTGATGGCTATTCATGAGTGCACAAAGTGCACCTGGGGATATACAATTGGGGGCCAAACACGGGGGTAAGTGATGGCTATTCATGAGTGCACAAAGTGCACCGGGGACATACAATTGAGGGCACCCATAAGGGGTACACTAAGGAGGGGAGAAGAGGAGAGGAAGTGGCGCTCATGCAGTGATGTTCTGGCACAGATATCGCTGCGGTAAGTGGGTTATTTTCTACTTTAGAGAGATTATGTAGTGAGAGAGATTTTTTACACAGCTAATGAGTTCCATGGTATGGCATCGTTAAGCCCATGGATATGTGTGGATAAGCGGTATATCCAACGCTGTTCCTTTTGTAGGAGAAGTTTTTCATTGGTGGTGGTATCAAATTGTTCTATGACAGTCCAGGAGAAGTCATTGGGGGTATGGTTGTGGGTTAGGAAGTGATCTGTGAGTTTGCTAATGTTTTTACCACACCTTATGGTACTCCTGTGCTCTGTCATTCTCGTCCGGACTTTCCGGGTGGTCATACCAATGTATCTTAGGCCACATCGGCAGGTTATTAGGTACACCAGGTTTGTAGAATTGCAGTTCGTGAACTGCTGTTGTGTCCAGGTTTTTCCTGGTTCTAGGTTCAGTGTTTTTGAAGGCGATGTCAGGTGGCACACGCTGCAATTGTTGCAAGGTTGGTGGCCGGTGATTTTAGGCAGGCCCCATGCGTTAAGAATTGTATTGTTAGTACTGCGTGCAGTTGGCCGGGGCCTGGTGCTCACTAGTTGGTCTCTAAGGTTAGTTGCTCTTTTGTAGGCAAAACGTGGTTTGTCCCATTTCCTTGTTCCAGAGTTGATGATTTTCCAGTTTCTTTGTATGATGTTGGCTACCTGGTTTGACGCCGTGTTGTAAGTGGTCACACAGGTTAGGATAGGTTCTTCCTGAGGTCTTTCAGAAGTTTCCAGGAGTGCCTCCCTGTTCTGGTTCCTTGCTCTTTTGCAAGTTTTGTTTATTATTTTCGATGGGTAGCCACGATCCTTAAGATTGTGAATCAGGTCGTTAGATTGCAGTTTGTAGTCCTGAATATTGCTGCAATTTTGTCTGATGCGTAAGAATTGCCCGTAAGGCAAATTTTCCCTCAAGTGTCGGGGATGAAAACTGTCAAACCTTAGCAGGGAGTTCCTTGCTGTGGGCTTGTAGAAAGTGGTATTAGTGAGACTTCCATTGTCTGGTTTGATATTCAGGTCAAGGAAAGCTAGTTCGGTGGAACTGCTACTACTTGTAAAGCGTAAGTAGGAGTCTTGGTCGTTGATCCAGAACATGAAGGTGTCCAGTTGTTCTTGATTACCTTCCCATATGAGGAGGATGTCGTCAATATAACAACTGAAAAGAAAATGAGGTTTTTTTGCGCACTGCTTATTTTCTTAACGTGTTGTATTCTGCCTTGTGATTTGTGCTCTTGTCAGTTTTTAGCGTGCAGTCAGGGCGGTGTCTCTTGCCTTCAGACACCCACAGTAAAATCCAAAAAGTTGTGCTTCCCACTGACAAAGTGGAAGCATCCCCTAGCGCACAGCTGTTAAATCCTACTGGGAATCACCCAGAGTTCCTTAAAAGTTCAAACCAAATTTTTGACTGTTTGTATGTTTCTTTATTTTTCAAAGAATATCATATTTGATTAAATTCATCAACTTATTTTCTTATGGATGCATTTTTCTGTACTTAAGTCCAATGACCGAAATGCATTGGACTTAAGTACAGAAAAATGCATCCATAAGAAAAAAAGTTGATGAATTTAATCAAATATGATATTCTTTGAAAAATAAAGAAACATACAAACAGTCAAAAATTTGGTTTGAACTTTTAAGGAACTCTGGGTGATTCCCAGTAGGATTTAACAGCTGTGCGCTAGGGGATGCTTCCACTTTGTCAATATAACAACGCCACATTTTTATATTCCTGGAGTAAGGATCGGTGGGTTGCTGTATGTAAGTATGTTCAAAGTGTGCCACGTACAAGCCTGCTACGCTGGGGGCAAAAACGCTGCCCATGGATGTACCATTGGTCTGTAGGTAGTGGGTTCCTTCGTATTCGAAGTAGTTCTCCTTGAGAGCCAGGGTAGCTCAGTCCAATATGAAACTGCGGGGGGTGTTGTATTCCCAAGGGCTTGCCATGAGGACATCGCGTAATACTTTTAAAGTCGCGTCCTGTGGTAGGCTAGTATAAAGGCTCTCTATGTCTAGTCCTACTAGTAATTCAGTGGTAGGGTCGAAGTTGATGTCTTTGATTACACTCAAGAGATGTTTGGTATCCTTGATGTAGGAAGGTGTTTTTTGAACCAAAGGGTTGAGGAAGAAGTCACAGAACCGCGACAGGGGTTCTAATAGTTACTTGATTCCAGACACGATGGGTCTGCCGGGGGGTGGGGTGATACCCTTGTGTATCTTCGGGACTGTATAAAAATACGGAGTCCTCGTGTTTTTAGGGGATAGATAGTCCGCCTCTTGTTTGGAGATCTTCTCTGTGTCTTTAGCATGTTTGACCAGGAGATTGATGGTGTTTTGTAGTTGTTCAGTTGGGTCCCTGTTGAGGCGTTTGTAGTTCCTAGTATCACATCACTTAAGAGTCTTTTGCACTCTTGATCATAGTCTGTTTTATTCATAAGGACTATGCCGCCAACTTTGTCTGCGGGTTTGATGACGAGAGTGGGGTCATCATGTAGACGTTGAATGGTGGTCCTGTCTTTGTTAGATAGGTTGTTAAATGTCTCCTTGTGTTGTAGTTGTTCTACTTCTGTGTATACCGCCTGTTCAAATGTTAGAATTTCAACCGGGATACTTCCCGGTGGGGGGATGAAAGTGGATTTTGGTCTGAGCCCTGTCTCGTTCGGAGTGTCGACACTGTCATTGTTAGTGTTATCTTTTTTCTCAAAAAATGCTTTAAGTTTGAGTTTTCTAAAGAACTCTGCGAGTTCTACATGTAATTTGAAGGTGTCCAGTCTGGTGGTGGGGACGAACGAGAGGCCTTTATTGAGTACTTCTGTCTCTTCAGTGGTTAATTGTGTGTCAGATAAGTTGAATACAAGCGGACATGGGGGTTTTATTTGCTTGTCCCCGGCTGTTCCCTTGTTTTGTTCCTTGTGTTGAAACTCACTGGTTCTTCTTCCGGTGCCCATTGTACGTGCCCCGGGTTCCTTCTCTTTCCCCGTCCTCTCCTGCCCTGGGATAAAAAAGGATATCTTTGGTTTTGGTTTCCTTGGAAAAAGGGCATGTTTCCTGGAGGGTACATTTGGGGGTAGCCAAAGTATGGGGGTGGTAGATGACCAAAATGGGGTGGTGGTGGGCCAAAATTTTGGGGCGGACCTTGCCATGGTTGTTGCCACCGTTGTCCTCGTCGTCCTCTGCCTCTGGATTTGTTTGATCCTGAGCTGGAATTACTTGAGACTGAGCTGTTATCAGAGTTCTCGGAGGATTTCTTGGGGGGGGGGGTATAATCATCATCTGCATACGGGTAAGTCTTGGAGTAACTAAATCTTTTCAGATCCTTCTCAAATTTTTTAATTTTTGTTTGGGTTAGGTAATCTTTATATTTGGCTATTTCGCGGTTTTGGTCATCAAGTTTTTTCTTATAGCCCGTCAGGGTAGTCTTGAAGTGTGACTCGGTTGCTTGGATCTCTATCATGATGGCATCTGATAAGCGTTTCGCAGTTTTTATAATGAGGACTAACCAGTCTCTGGTGCAGTGCCAGGCGATCTGGGCCCAATCTTTGCGGAAAGCTGCGTCGTCCAAGAAAATCCTGGGGGCGTTCGTGACCAAGAGACCAGTAGGGGCTGTGTTGGTGCGTAGATATTGTGCCAGTATAACACCGTGCAGAACAGTCCGGATCCTGTTCCTCTTCTTCTCCGTTAGTGAATCCCAGTCAGTTTATTGGGCTACAGTGGCGGAGATGTTGAAGTCTGCCAGGAGCGAGGGGTCAGATAGTATTTCGCTGATATCCTCAGCAGTGAAAGTGAGGCCAATATTTTCGGCCATGTTTGGGAGTGGGAAGGACTCTCGCAGCTGCGCGCTGCTTAGTAATACTTAATCAACGAGAGAGAGAGGACTAGATAGGCTAGACCGTATCCCCTGTATTATGTATGTATATCAATAAGGACTAGCTAGTTAAGGGGCGAAGAAGACTCAGGTATGTACATCAACAATAAGGAAAAACAATGTTTTCCTTATAAAGCCCTCACCCACCGACCTAGTCGGTGGCATGCTTCATCATCGGGCCCACCACAGTGGCACCGAATGTGCCCCGGGTGTGCTTCAACGCCAGGTGACTGCGGAGCTGGTATGTTGCTGAGTGTGCAGTGAAAAAGGTGAGACGGTGAAGATTAAAACGCTATACAGTAGGTCCCAGCACCTGAGGGTAAGTTATTTTAATAAACTGGGCCTCTGTTAGCAGATAAAAGGCAGGTAGACGTGAATTGGAGTACTAGTTATGACCTCCAACGTCTGGTGTGGTCTACATGTTTCAGCCAGTGCCTTATAGATTTTAAGCTGGCTTTCCTCAGGACCGTTTAAATATGTGAAAAAGTGCAGATTAAATAATAAAATTAAATTAAAGTGGTTGTGTTGTCTTTTGGCTAAGTGTAGCGCACGCTAAGGCGCTATAACTGTTTAGAGGGGGATTCCCTCAAGCTTGATTACAGATAACACAAAGGACAAAGACAAGACGTACAAGGTAGAGTCATATTAGTTTGGTATTAGGTATACCACAACATGCCGACTTATAAGGTGGTGTACGACCTATAATCGGTTATTGTGAGTTCATGCCTGGGCATGAAGCAGGTGAAAGTTTTTAAAAGAAACCGTTAGTGTTGGTGGTGGGCTAAAGAGCGAATTTACATGGTGAGGTACAGGTAAGAATGATACTAAGTCCTCACTCTGTTTTATCTTGTAAAAAGCTTCATGGGTCGCCTGGCAGAGAAAGAGACCCTGTTGGAATAATGACTTGTTCAAAATATGACCAACCTGTAGGGAGAAAGAATGGTGGCTTACCCCATTTGTAGCCGTAGCGGTCTATTGTACTCACGAGTATTGCAGTCTAGTTCCTCCTTGGACCTATTCGTCCTTCCGCGGCGCCCGTTGTGAGAGAGGAGGGCCGCCCGGTCTCGTATTTGTAGTTTTTGGTCAATTGATTCCACCTGCATTGGGTGGAAAGAGAGGGAGGGCTCCGCGCTGTTCGCCGTGTCATGGTAGTTCTATCTGCGCATGCGCTGGGGAGTAGCGGAAGTTCTGCGCATGCGCGGCTCTCTGCGCATGCGTGTTGCACAGATTGAAGTTTATTGCTGGCAAAGGAGTGGGCGGATTGAGCGGTTCAAGGATATCTGGACAAGGATATCTGCACTGCCGAGTGGCCGATAAGGGGCATGGAAGGATCTCTACGTCACGCTTCTGGTGTGTTAGCGAGTCAGAGATGAGTATGTAGTCAATCCTGGCATATTTCTTGTGTGGGTGAGAGTAAAAGGTGTATTCCCTGGACCCTGGATGTCGTAGTCGCCAAGCGTCCGCCAGCCCAGCCTCTGCCAACAGCCGCCTCTCATCGTCAGATAAGGCTCCAGTCTGTCCCTGCCGCTGCCCGATCGGTCCACTGCGCCATCAAAGGCTGGATTAAGGTCCCCCACCAATAGTAAAGCCCTGTCAGGAAGGCAAGTCAATTCATAGACCACGTTCAAAATGAAACCTTCTTGGCCTTCATTAGGAACGTACACTGTAGCTACTGTGAGGGTGTGTGGGCTCAGGGTGAAAGTGTGTGCCAGAAGTCTGCCTTTGATCTCAACTTGTTTGCTGCCCACTAGACCCGGAAAGTTAGCAGAGTAGTATCGCCACCCGCGCTGTCCTAGTAATTTGAGAGGAAAACAGCTGATATGGGAATGCCCTGGACCTCATTCTGTGCGTATCAGTTGGCATGAGGTGCGTTTCCTGAAGCAGACAAATGTGGGCCCCAGAGTGCTCAAGGAAGGACAGGACGGCCCATCTTTTGGTAGGATGATTAAGCCACTTAACATTAAGGGACAAGATGTTAATGTCAGTCGTCATCAGAAGGAACCCAGGAGATGGCAATGTCAACCGTCCCAATATTTACCATAACAGACATAAAGGCACAAAATGCATATATCATCATTTCTTCGGAGCTGGAGGAAGGAGGAGTAAACCCAAAAACCCCAAACAGAGAACATACAACGAAGAACACCAACTTACCAAGTCTATAAAAGTCCTGGGCAATCTGCCCCATGAAGAGTTGTGAGATGGATAGCAGGAGCTCCCGCCGCCCCCCTCAGCACAGGGCCCCACCAAATATAGCTATCTGGATCCCAAATGAGTTACAGCTGTCGTTACTATAGCCGTTAAGCCTCAGTCTGCGGCAGCAGAGTTCCCTGACAGAGAGTTCAACACAGCTGTGCGTTCTTTAGCCATAGCGTCCGGGTGCGTTCTTTAGCCATAGCCTCCGGGTCTGGACGAAGACGCAGAGGGGATTTCCCAACTAGTTGCCAGAGTGCAGTGTCGTAGCAGCGTCCGTTGGGGCCTTCTCTCTCTTAGGTATCACTGTAACCATCAGGCAGGCAAAGAAGCGACGAGGCCTCCAAGTAGGGCCCTTCCCCACCCCTAGCAACTGCGACGGCAGTGCTTATCGTTTGGTGACGCTGGGCTCTAAGAGAGCTGGCCGCTTACCGCCCCACGTGTAGGTGAGAGAGACTTTCCCCTCTTGGAGAGTGGGGGCTGAGGAAGCGATCCAACTGGAAGTTCCTAGCTGCTGGCCTAGTAGGCCGGCTGCGGCCGCAGAGAACGTTCTTGGCTGGCCCTCGCCCTTTTGAGCTGCCGGCTGGAGGACAGTGGGGCTGGGGTCTCACTGCTGACGGGCCCCGGTGGGGGGGTACCAATTGTCCACGTTTTGAATCCATGGAGCTGTGGCCGTGGGAGTCCAGGAGTTACTAGCTTGTAAATGGCTGCTGGTTGAGGACCACTACCTGTACCCTTGAGCGAGAGATAACCCGGCCCTCTTTGTCTGCCGTGCTTGGGGAATTTTGGCGGTGCTGGGCTTGAGCGGAGGGATTGGATTCTGGCTGGAGCTTTACCGCAGTCTCCCTCAAGAGACGTGATGGCGGCGGCCAGGAACAGGAAAGACAAACCCCTGAAAGATGGGCCCCAGAAAGTGACTGTACAGCCTGGGGGTTTGGGGTTGTTTTGGGGGCTCCGCATCAGCTTTGGGAGGAAATGGGCGAGGATCCGGGGGACAGTGGGGGCAATGTGGTACCATGGGGGCTCCAGAATGGGAATGTACGTAGGTGTTCTGTCCCACTTGCTGACATGCTGAGTAAGGAGTTGAAGGTAGTGAGCCTCAATGTCAGAGACCTTAATAGCCCAGTGAAACATGCTGCTGATTTATCCCTATTGGAAAGCGCAGAGGGTAGCGTGTGCCTGCTACAGGAGACCCATCTCCTCTCTAAAGATACTCGACGCATGGCAGACAAGCGCTTCCCGCTACAGCTGTGGTCTTCGGGGCCTAATAAGAAGAACGGGGTTGCCATTCTTTTTAGGGCGCGCGCACACTGCAAAATCATCTCCCAGGTGGTGGACATTAAGGGCAGGTTTCTGGCTGTGCGTGTGCAATGGGGTGAGACACAGTTCACTGTTGGGTCCATGTAAGCTCCAAACACAAATCAGGAGTCCTTCTTACAGGCAGCGCTCTCGCAGGTACTGGCATCACCTGATGCCCTGGTTGAGGTATGTCATCTTAAAATAGATCTAGGTCGTTCTTCACTAAATGAATATCTTAACAAATAAATACTACCCTTGGAGGGCATAGATGGTGCTTCCTTAATTAGTGTCTACTTATTTGCACAAATAGAGCAATAACATGTAATCTTTAGGCCCATCAATTTAGATTTGGGATGTTAGGCATTTTCGTTTTAACATCAGCCAAATGGAATATGACAGACCCACGTGATTAATAAGCTTTTGACATAGCCGTCTTTGTTTGCCAATCGCAAGATGGCGTACATCCTCTGTACTCATGAAGAATCTTTGTTCGAGGAATAGCATACCACACACATTATTTCTTTTATTTATTTGCTAATCATTTTTGTTATGTAGGCCCTGAAAATTGCCCGTTTGTTTTTGAGGTAGGAATTTTTTTTTCCCCGTTACGAATGATCTTTTAGCTTAGAGTTAGGGAGATTAAGATGACGCCCGCCTTTTCGTAACAGTATCATGTGACTTTTACATCGCAGCCGACATGTATTTTCCACCAGGCAGCGCGGGAAACGTTTAGTATAAAATAGGGTTTCGAATTCACTTTGGAAGAGACGTCTTCGGAGGAATACCACCCCGCGTCAGACTCCCGTTTTTATCTTTTTAACTATCACGACCGGAGGTAAGAGACGATAGCTGTTAGTTGGGCTCTCCGGCGGCGGATGTCTTTATTCTTAATTTGTAGCCTACATGAGTATTCGTGTATCAGTTAGTGCTTGTGGGGCTACTTCGCTTAAATACCATTTTCTCTTTTCCCTAGTGATACACTACTGTCCGTTTTTTTATATATTCGAACATCGTTTGGCTTAACACGAGAGACACCATATCGGGGGCTCCGTTGCCGGCTTTTTAGGTCTCGCCTGTCGATGCGCATGCGCATCGAGCAAGCGAGACTATGGGGGCTCATCTACTCTTTATCCAACTTGCAAGGAATCGTGGCGATTCCTTGCAGTGCCCGTGACTTTTAAGCTCAATGCGCATGCGCATTGAGCTTAAAAGCGCGTGCACATGGCCCCAGCCGCCTGCCTTGCCTACTCTCCCGCCCCCTCACTTCTTGATTGCACGGCCGCTAGGCCATGCCTCCCCTACTCCTCCTCCTACTCTCCTCCCCTCCCGTCTGTTCCCGCACTCCTCCCACACCCCCGCTCCGCCCCCTCCCCTTCCCGCCGTGTCGCATTTCTCCTCCCCCCTCCCCTCTCCTCCGTCCGTCCTGTTTATTTTTATTTTTTATTTTTTTAATTGATCATTGTTTTCAGAAATGGAAAGATGCGCCCAGTATTCCTTCGCATACAAAGCTTGTCGCAGCTTCAGGGTCTCCCTGTGACACTGGAGGTATCTGACAGGGTCTGTGCGCCCGGAGGCACGCGCCATACTGTAAGGCCCTTGTTCGATCGACTGCTCAGAGGTATTGAAAAGATCACCCGCATGTTTGCGCCACGTCCCCACCACATTCCACTGCTTTACAAATATTGTGTTAATCTCCTATTGATTTGGTTCAAAATCAATTGGCGCTCCAATCTTATTAGTGATCTGGTCAATATTCCTCGGTGTTGTGCCTCGTTTTATTAACCAGCGTGCGTTAGAGGGGTGTTTCAGTCTGCCGTGACAGCTGGTGTTGTGTGTTTTCAGTGTCTATAGGTGCGCCTTGTTTTTCACGCGCCATTTGACCCGCGCAGTCTCTCTGGTCAATGGTTCCTAGAAGGGCTTCAACACGCAGTCGTCCGCGAGCCAGTCGCGGCCTGGCCTCTATGGCCGTAGCACCCTATGAGATATTACTGTGCACAGTCGCCGCATCTGCAATAGTCAACGTAGAATGTTTGGTGGTGTGGGCGCCCATCTTGGACGGTGCAAAGCCCAGGGCTACCCCTCGAGGCTGCGGCCTTGACCTCCGCAATGGAAAAGGCCTACTGTCTGTCACTCGGCTGCTTTCTAGTCTTTTACCATCTGGACCAAGTTCCGCACAGCTGCACGGATTTCTTGTGTGATAGAACATTTTTTCCATTCAGTGCTAAATGTTCCTTCCTATGAAACGCACAGACGCGCTTAATTTAGTCTGCGAGAAGAAATGCTCATGCAAAAGCACAAAAGGTGCCTTAATCTCTGCAAGCTGTTTGTTTTTCTACCCCAGGCTTGTCTATTTGGGTTTGAAAAGTCGTGTTTATTGAGGAGATGTTTCTGGGGTGTGACATTAAAATAATACACGGCTTTTCATGCTGGCTGCGGATTTTTTCAGTTAATCTGCAGGGATAGGTTTTATAGCTGTCAAAGCATGGCTGGTCCAGAATTTTTTTGCACTAATTAAAAATATATTGTTTACAGTGCTTTATCCTGTACCTTAGGATATCTAATTATGTTCAGTTCTCTGCTACCACATTATTTACTTTTGTTAATCATTTCTGCATATATATATGGTTGGAAGTTATTAGTTCACGTCATCCTGTTTTTGATTTTCATGATGGTAATTCTTTTTTTGGATGCTGGCTAAATGTTCTGCTTATTAAGCGTTAAAATACCAGGTGCACCAAACATGTAAATTGGGAGGTTGTTTAGTGTATCAAATTGCACATTATTACACGTATACATGTGCATTTAGAAATAACTTCACGTTTCGAAGGTACTCGGTACTTAAAGATTGTAATATTTTATTATGTACAGTGTATATCTGCCAGTGTTTTCACAAATATCTATTTTATACATACTGTGTCCTGCTATGCTATGGGCTTCAATGTGGGTGTGCAAGTGTATGTACTTTTAACTGATTCCAAAGTCATGTATGTTAGGATGTTTGTGTGTGCGTGTAACTATTTTCGTGTGTGTTGGAGAATGTGTGTATGAATAGAGGTCTAAGACTGCCGTGTGGCTTAAATGTGTTTGTTGGGATAGAAACATATACATTGGTCTGGCCCTGTCCTACCAAACTGTGACTTTGGACATATATTAGGGTGTTATCAGGGTCAATAGTACTTACTATCGACAGTGGTTGTAATTTAAACAGTCTATAAGCAGTCCTCTGAAGTCATTAGATGTAGCTCACTCACACTCACCCTCACTCACCCTCAACCCCTCACCCTCACTCACCCTCACCCTCACTCACCCTCAACTCCTCACCCTCACTCACCCTCACCCACACTCACCCTCACCCACACTCACCCTCACCCACACTCACCCTCACCCTCAACCCCTCACTCACCCTCAACCCCTCACCTACCCTCACCCTCGCTCACCCTCAACCCCTCACCCTCACCCTCACTCACCCTCAACACCTCACCCTCACTCACCCTCAACACCTCACCCTCACTCACCCTCAACCCCTCACCCTCACTCACCCTCAACCCCTCACCCTCAACCCCTCACCCTCAACCCCTCACTCTCACTCATCCTCACTCACCCTCAACCCCTCACCCTCACTCACCCTCAACCCCTCACCCTCACTCACCCTCACCCTCACCTTCACTCACCCTCAACCCCTCACCCTCACTCACCCTCAACGCCTCACCCTCAATCACCCTCAACCCCTCACCCTCACCCACCTTCACTCACCCTCACCCTCACTCACCCTCACCCACCCTCAACCCCTCATCCTCACTCACCCTCAACCCCTCACCCTCACTCACCCTCAACCCCTCACCCTCACTCACCCCCACTCACCCTCAACCCCTCACCCTCAACCCCTCACCCTCACTCACCCTCACCCTCACTCACCCTCAACCCCTCACCCACCCTCAACCCTCACCCTCAATCCCTCACCCTCACTCACCCACACTCACCCACACTCACCCTCACTCACACTCACCCACCCTCACTCACCCTCACCCTCACTCACCTTCACCCTCACTCACCCTCAACACCTCACCCTCACTCACCCCCACTCACCCTCAACCCCTCACCCTCCCTCACCCTCATTCACCCTCAACCCCTCACCCTCACTCACCCTCAACCCCTCACCCTCACTCACCCTCAACCCCTCACCCTCAATCCCTCACCCTCACCCACACTCACCCACACTCACCCCCACTCACCCTCACTCACACTCACCCACCCACCCTCACTCACCCTCACCCTCACTCACCCTCACTCACCCTCACCCTCACTCACTCACCCTCAACCTCATGCTAAAGATTTACAAAAAAACCCATTAACAATTCTAAAAGCACTAACTCTAATGCTGCGAGACCTATTGCATTTCTAATGCTTGTTTCAGGTATGACACTGGTGGTGGTCTCTAGGACCAGTGCACAAATTTAGCGACTGTGGGGCACTTTTATTTAATAATAATTTCTCTCTTCCCCCAGTGTCAGACTATGGCTATCTGTGGATATACATTTAAATTCTGATCGGTTTGACAAACAAGAGAAACCATCTCCTGGGCTCCGTTTTTGGCTTTTTTCAGGTATAATACGAGTGGAGTCTTTAGGACACTTTAGAATTTAGACAGTGGAGTAATCTGTGGCCGTTTTGCTTAATGAACTCGTACCTCTCTTTTTAGATTGGTTATTACATCTCTTTGGCCAGATTGGGTGCCACGAGAAAGGAACTGCGATCTTTGTATAATAAAAAGACGTCACAGCATCAGCCTTTTATATCCTTTAAGGTACTCAATATGAAGCATTATATAGTTCCCGACTTAGTGCATAGGGAATGTATTGTACTGATTCTTTTCTCCTCTGATTTTTTCAGTTTCTGCCACGAGTGACGGAGTGTCACCATTGGTATATATAATTTCTTTCAAGCTAATAATAGCAGAAAGAACATACATAAACATATGAGGTAATTTTAACCTTTTGCTCACAAATGTGTTTTATCATTGAAGTGCTTGTGCTGATATAAGTAGATAATACCTTGGGTATAATAACCAGTGGTGTTCTGTTGGTGCTATGTCAAAATTAAAGCAAAGACCAGCACCTTGGCACTTTTTTCGCTATTAAAGGCCACTTTATGAATTTATATTTAGATTCTTGGAACGGTTTAAAAAGCCGTGTGAGAGAATGTAGAGTATGATGCATGAGTATGTATGATGCCCAGTTTAATTACAGCAGTGTGTCTGGGTGGTATTTTAACATGTGAGCCAGCTAACCAAGTCAGTCCAAATTGTAATATGCATGTTTTTTATATTTTATTTATAGATATTGCTATAAAAAGTCGGAAGATATTGTGTTTGTCCTGATGAAGGTGGGTAGTTATCACCATTGGACCCACCGAAACGCGTTGACGTTTTAATGTTGGGAACTACCATGAATATATGACATTTGCAAACAATAGCTTTTGACTATTTAGCTAGAATTTGTTCTTGCCTAAAGCATTTTTGCATATAATCGATTTTGTCTATAGGTCTAAGTACCGTGGTACTCCCTGATTTAAAATTAATTTTTCTTGCTCTGTGTTTTTTTCCAACATGTTTAACCCCTTGCATGCTGATGACGGAGCGGTTCCGTCATCAGCTACGGGTGAGCTGTGCTGATGACGGAACCGTTCCGTCATGACTCCGCCCGCGCAAGGCGGAGTCAGCATGGGCGGGGAATTCCCGCCGCACGCAAGGGGTTAAATCTGCTGTTCAAATATAATGTTTTTAACTTGTTTTTATATTGTATAATGAACTTTTAATGATTTCTGCATTTTTGTCATAATATTGTCAATAAACTATAACGTTATTGTTTTTTATATATTGTCCTTTGCACTGATTTGGTTTTCTTGGTTCATAGCATGAATATGTGGTATTCGGTTATATACATCTGGTAGACCACTGAGTGTGATTGTGAGATTGAGTGGTTATATTAGGTTCCCAGGGAACTTTTTTTGACAATTTTCTGCTATCTTTTACAAACCTTTCTGTAGGGAGCTGGCTCCTCTCCTGACTCGTCTTTTTAATTCTTTTCTTGGCACGGGGCGGTGGCTCCGTCCATGGCAGAGGCGGCCAGCACGGTCATTCTCAAACCAGGGAAAGACCCTAAAGAGTGCGAATCGTACAGGCCGATCTCGCTGCTTAATATTGACGCCAAGCTATTTGCGGGTGTGCTAGCGGCAAGGTTTAGCCCCTTGATGGACGGGATCATCGAGCACGACCAGGGCGAGATTTATTCCTACACGACAAGGAGACAACACAAAACGGTTGCTCCATCTCATGGATGTGGTACATTGCTCGTGGTCGCAGGTTTTCCTGCTCTCCATAGATGCGGAGAAGGCCTTTGACCACGTAGATTGGGACTACCTGTTTGCGGTGTTGAAGGCATTCGGGGTGGGTGAAAACTTCCTGCGATGGATTCAGTGCATTTATGCAGCCCCCTAGGCGGCGGTGCTTGTAAATGGCTGTAGGTCTGCTCTTTTCCCGATTACGAGGGGGACACGACAGGGGTGCCCTCTCTCCCCGTTGCTTTTTGCGCTCTATATGGAGCCCTTTGCTCAACGCGTTCGTTCGAATATGGACATCACCGGAATTAAATTTGGGACTGACTCGCATAAGATTAGTCTCTATGCCGATGACGTCATTCTAGTACTCACCTATCCCCAATCCTCTCTGTGAAGCCTTTCGAGGGAGTTATCGGAGTTCCAGAAAGTGGCGAGCTTCAAAGTTAACTTTTCCAAATCGCAAATCCTCACCCTCTCCATTCCTGAGGCGGATGTCCTGGATCTGAGGCAGGACTTTGAGTTCCAGTGGTCACCGTCTGACATCCCATACTTAGGTGTCCGGCTGGCGCCTTCTATTGCTAAAACGGGGTCCCTGAACTATACAATGCTGGTTGACCAGGTTATCAAAGCCCTTTTGGACTGGTCCCGTCTTAATTTGGCCTGGAATGGGAGGCTGGCGGCTCTGAAAATGACTGCACTCCCCCACATACTGTACCTTTTTCAAATGCTACCGTTGAGCCCTCCGAAGGGCACCCTCCGGAAGCTGCAGGGGCTCCTCAATAGGTTCTTATGGAACAATAAACGGCTGCGACAGGCAAAGTCCGTAGCGGTTACCCCGAAGGCGGCCGGAGGGCTGGGCTTTCCTCTGCTGACAGCCTACGTTCAAGCAACCACCCGTAGATATATAGTCGAATGGAACAGGCCCGTGTCTAGTAAACATTGGAACTTTATGGACCAGACTGGCAGGTTGCAACATCTGGAGGGAATTATGGCTGCCGCGCAAACACAGAGCCTGGGGCCTTTACTCTTCCCCGGTGACGTCCCCGACCCTCAAAGCATGGGATCAGCTGGCGTAACGCAAAGGGTGGACTACATTCCCCTGCCCACTGACCCCTATCGTCGACAACCCGGACTTTCCACCGGGCCGCGCATCCTTAGTCTTCCATCGCTGGCAAAAGGTAGGCTGCAAGAGGGTAGGTTCCCTCTTTGACTTAGATGGTTTGATTCCGTTCACCCGGCTACGCACGGAGTTCTTCCAGTTGCCGATGGCTGATGCTTTTCACTATCCGCAGGTGGCACATTGGGTCACCCAGCCAGCTAACGTTGCCTCCATGTACCGGCCTTTGACGGCGTTTGAAAAATGGTTGGTCTGCAAGAAAGATGACCGGAGACTCATCTCGGAGCTATATGCGATGATTGTGAGCCAGCCCAGGAGGCAACGTACATCTGCGCAAGTTAGATGGGAAACGGAGTTGGGACGTCCGTTGACGAAAAAAGAGTGGGAGCACGTTTTCTACCGCGCACAGCACATGGCCTCTAACACTGCGGGCACTGTATCAGCCTACAAAGTAGCGGCATATTGGTATTATACTCCAGCGCGTATTAGGGCATGGGATGCCTCCAAGTCGGGCCTCTGCTGGCGGGGTGTGGTATCACAGGGACACTGGTGCATTTGTTATGGCACTGCCCGACGTTAAAGAGGTATTGGACCACGATCTTGGATGAGATAGATGCTGCGTTTCAGATTACACTCCCTCGGTCGCCTGACTATACTCTGCTGGGCTTCCCCACCCTAAATTCTTTCCCCTGAGCTCGCTGAGGGGTAGACAGATTGCGCTGGCGCTGTTAGCTGTGAGGCAGGTGCTCCTGGCACACTGGAGTTCCCTGGCTGTACCCGACCCTCGAGATTGGTTCCAAAGGCTTTGGCACATTTTAGCGATGGAACAGCTCTCGATGGGAATGGATGGGAAGGGGTCGGAATATGCTCAACTATGGGGCCCTTTCTTGCAGCTCTTATCCAAAGACCTCCGAGAAGTAACTTGCCCGAAGTATTTACAGATCCTGCAACTCATTCCCTTGGAGTCAGCAGGGGCCAAGTCTGTGGACTGAATTTTATCTGGCTGAGCTAGTGAATCCTGGGAAGTGAGCTGAGAAAATAGAAGCTGATGCGGAGCCGGGTGGGAGTGGGAGGGGGGTTGTTTTGTGGGAGGGGAGGGTGAGGGGGGGTGTTTCTGATTTGTCTTTTGTTCGTTACTCAATAAAAGGCGGAAGCCACAGCATAGGTGGGGCAGTTCCCAAGTTTGTGGAAAACGCGTGATTTAGGCCCAGATGCTGTGTCATTGCACTGAGGTTACGCCCTGCCGGCAAGTTGATGTAGGCAGCTGGGCTGTGTACCATACTACATTCCCGCATAATAAAAATGATTGACTCAAAAGCCTCCCTCAGGTTTCAAGCCCTCAGTTGTGGCGGTGTCTCGAATGCACCAAACAGCGCCTCAGCTGGCTGAGCACGGCTACTGCGGAGCTGCGCTCCTTTGAAGGGAAGCACACGCCGCCCTTTGTGGTAATGCCCAGGGGCCTGCAGGGCGAGCTGGAAGTGCACCCCAGTTGGTCGAATGGCAGTGACTCCCAGGTATCAGAGGTGCAGCCTGCTCCCACCCTTCACGTTGCCACCAACACATGTGCACAGGCCCAGGTCAGAGTCCACCCGGCCTTGAACCACCGAGTGCCCTTGGGAGGGAGCCAAGGATGCAGCGGCCCAACGGTGTCCTGGGCCCCACAGCTACCAGGGATAGTCTCACCGTCTTCCGCAAAAGCGCCTCCTCGCTCCACAGCTACTAGGGGGAAGGTCGCCCTGCTACTGTCTTCTGTCACCGGAGCTCATGCACAGGCACCTCCGCGTCCCCAGCTGACAACGGGGCTGCTGCACCACTCCACCAGCCAGAAAGCACCGCTCCAGGCCCTCTAGGGGAGGAAGTGCAGTTGGGCGCCCGGAACTGGTGCGCGGCCGCACAGCTCTCTCTCTGCCAAAACCACCAGGCAGGCCACGGGCCGCGTGGTGCCGAGCAGAGCGCCATCCGCAGAACTGCTCCGCTGCTCCGCTGCAAGAGAGCAGACTGTACAGGCTTAAAGGCTCGCAGCAGGGTCCAAAATGCAATTTGAGGAACTGCTGAGAGCAGCTAAACGATTAGGGCCCAGGCCAGGGGTCGGAGCGATGACCAGGCACGTCCTACTCGGTGGCTATCTTGACCACGCCCCCTAATTGATTTTTTACCTAATTTGCATGTGAATTTCCACAGAGCAACTATGCTTTTTTTGCAACATGTTTATCCTATTTTCAACCATGGTGGACCAGTTAAGTTTAGAGTAAAAAAAAGGCCTACTTACATAAAGGACTCTGCTCTTTCCAGAGAGCCCCTATCTACATTTAATCAAATAGACCTTTTCCTTCCCATTCCTGCTATTAATATAAACGTTTTCGATCTGTTAACCAACAAACCCAATTTAGCCATAAAAGATTAATAGGAATTAATCAGGTGCTGTAGGGCCATAAGTGTACTGGCCATCAAAACTGCATTGTCTGCGTAGAAAAGAGCTGGCAACAATAAGCTGCCTGCTGATGGAACATCCAAACGCTATGCGGACAGAACTTTAGTACAGTTGTTGGTATCAAGGGAGAGCAGAAAGGGGGCAAGAATGCAACCCTGTCGCACTCCATTTTCAATTTTAAATGTCTCTGTAGGGCGTGGCCAAGATGGCGGTGTGAGCGGACGTGCCTCTCTGAGCTCCCGCCGCCGGCCGCTGAACATAGCACCTATATAGCCTTTGTCCGGCCGAAAGTGACCCCAGGGGGCCCCTGGCAACAGCGCCTCGCCAGCGACGACCTCCAGGCCCGGTTCTACGACCGAAGGCGGCCTGACCCTTGCGGCGTTCGGCCGCGGAGGCAGCGGCGGTTGGGGCCTGGCGCGCCCCGAGAGTCCGGAGCACATCTGAGAGCGAGGCCGAGGGGGGCGGAGCCACGGAGCCGCCGGGGATCGCCTGCAGCAGGGACCAGCGGAGGCGGCGGATCCGGCCCGCACGGGGACGTGCGAGGCCTCCCACGGTCCCGCGTGGGGGCTTCTGCGGACCTGCCGCCCCCGCGAGAGATCGGCGTGTGCATTGCCTGACTGCCGCTGGCTCCCGCCGACGGACCCGCGTGAGCCCCTGAGGCCCACGGCGCAGCCCCTGAGGCCCGCGGAGCAGCTCGGCGGAGAGGAGGTAAGGGGGGGGGTGAGACAGTGATACCGGCCCCCCCCCCTCGCACAACACCTGTGGCCCGGCGCGCCTGACCGAGGCGACATCGGCGCGAGTGGCGCTACTCCTAACGGCAGCCCGCCATTTCTGGGCGACCAGACACGGGGGCGGCGGTGGAAAGCAGCCTGGAGGACCCACGCGAGCCCCTGAGACCCGCAACCCAGCCCCTGGGTCCCGCAGCACAGCCCCTGGGACCAGCAGCACAGCACAGCGGTGTGGAGGCGCAGAGGGGGGTGAGACAGTGACACCAGGCCCCCCCTCCCTCACACAACCGCCATTTTGGGTGACCTGACGCTGGGGCCGCGGTGGAGTGCGACGTAGTCCTGGCCCGAGCCCTGCGGCCCCCGACACCGTGAGGGGCACTAGGGACCGGCCGCCTTCCAGCCCACCCTCTCGCGCTGCGGCCCGGCGCACCAGCACGCGCACCTGCCCGGGCACCACACGGGGGCTGCATCGAGGGGACAAATCGAGAGAGGAGCCTTCCAGCGGCACTCAGCGCCTGCCTGCCTCAGGAGCCTGACGAATAGCCCGGCGCTGTCCTCTCAACCACGCAGTAGACCTGGGCGGCGAACCTAGCCCCTACCCGGACACTGGCCAGAGGACGCTCCTGGACACCACGGCGAGTGGGGGGTCCCGTTCTTCGGCGTAGCTCCTGCCTGCGTAGTAGGCCCCTGGCGGATCCCTCATACTTGTGCCCCCCCTGCGAGGGCCACATCGCGACGCTGACGCCCGGCTGGACGCACAGCCATCGCTCGGGGAGCGCCACCTCTCCGCTGCCTGCGTGCCGGACGCCGGGGGACACAGCAGCGTCTGCGGCCCGAGCAAGCAGTGCCAATAGCGGATTGCTGCTGGGCAGGGGACTCCGTGGGAGCCATGTCCAACGCTAGGACAAGGAAGGACCGCTCCATTGCCGAGCTCTTCACCCCTGGCGCAGTGGGGAAGAAGACTGATGTCGCAACTACCAGCCAGCGCGCAGGCTCCGAGAAGAAGAGCCAGGCCTCGCCAGCCCAGGGACAGACGGATCCGGAGGACCCAGTCACGCGCTCCTTTCTGGAATCGCTCTTCAGGGGGCTGCGCGACGATATCCAGGAGCTGAAGAAAGAGCTCCAGGATGAGATAAGGGAGGTGCGCCGGGACACCGCCGCCATTGGCGAGAGGGTGGCGGAGCTAGAGACGAAGAGCGACGCAAGGGATCTGGAAATTGAAGCGCTGCGACAGGAACTAGCGCGCATACACGACCAGCAAGTAGACCTCCAGACGCACGCCGAGGATTTGGAGAACCGCTCCAGGCGGCATAACATCAGGATCAGGGGGGTGAAGCACTCCCCGGACACGGAAGATCTCTTTCGCTTCACTCAGGGCCTGTTCAACCATATCCTAAGCCGGCCGACAGACTCTCCCTTGGGCCTGGACAGAGTGCATAGGACAGGCCCCCCTAGAGCGGCTACGGCCCACCCGGCCGACATCCTAGTGTGCGTGCAGGACTATCGGACCAAAGAGGAGATCCTCAACAAGGCGCGCCAGATGGCGCCGGTGACCTATGGTGCGCACTCCCCTGCTCTTTATCAAGACCTCGCGGCGCTGACCCTAGAGAAGAGGCGCATCTTCCGACCCGTCACAGCAGAACTGCGGAAACGCCACATCTCCTACAGCTGGGGACACCCCTTTCGGCTCGTTTTCAGGATGGGCAATAATCTACACCAGGTCCGCTCCCTCAAGGAGGCGTGCAACCTCCTAAACATTGAGGAGCCGACCGAAGCGGAGAATCCGGTAGCCGGGGGCACCCCCAGTGCAGAGGCACCAGGAGGATGGCGGCAGCAGCGGAGGCGCCGTGGGCCGCGGCGTCCCGCCACTAAAGAGATCGCAGACGGCCAACGAGCAGCAGTGGAGACCGTCGCACAAAGCCTGGTGAATCAAGAAAACGACTGACCCGGGCCAGGGACCCACGAACCTGAGAGGTTACGGCTCGGCCGAGACGGCCCGCGCCGGCGGCGGGGGTGAAGCCTCGCTAGCCCGCGTTCTTCCTTCGCCGGCCCTTCGATGGCCGACCCGGACGGTGGCATGCACTGTCCGCCGTCACCGTTGCCATCGCCTACACTCCAAGTGATTTCCTTACCACAGGTCCAGCGGACATCCACCTGGATCTGGGACTATGATGGTTCAGACTTCTTTATGGTTGAGTTGACATGGGCGGAGGGGGGGTGAGGGGGGGATATGGAATGGCATCGATGCTTGCACCCTTCTCAAGGTTCGGACACTGCGTCCAAGATGATTGTGGGGAGGGGGGAGTTGCACCAGTTGGGGTTGGGGGGGAGTTTTGGGGAGAGAGGGGGGAGGGGCGGGCGGGTTCTCCTTGTCCAGGGGGTTCGGTCGCCGAGAGGTGCCCTGACGCGGCCCCCAGCGCGGTGTTTCCCGCGACCCGCGAGCCCACAGTCACTGCCGCCGGGCGGGCTTGGCATTACCCGTACGTTCCCAGATATGACACGACACCTCATAGTGCTTACGCTTAATGTGCGGGGTCTCAACAGTCCGAACAAGCGCAGGGCGATACTATCTTATCTCGAGCGCTCCAAGGCGGATATCTGCCTTCTCCAGGAAACACACCTTGTGCGCAGCGACCAGCATAGACTCAAATCCCGCGCGTTTCCGTGGCAGTTCTTTTCCTCTTCCCCGAAGAAGTCCGCAGGGGTGGCGATCCTAGTGGCTAAGTCCTTTGAGGGGAAAGTCCTCCAGAAAGAGGCCGAAGTTAGAGGGCGGCTCCTACTCTATAGCTTCCAAATCGCGGGCCACACCTTGCTTGTGGGCTCTGTTTATGGCCCAAACGAGGGTCAGGAAAAGTTCCTGCATTCAGCTCTAGAGACCGTTACGGCCACCACACACGCTCACTTGTTGCTGGGGGGGGACCTCAACATAGTCTTTCATAACACAGCGGATCGCTCAGGTCAGAGATCCGGTCAAGTAGGGGCGCTCACGGCGGCGGGTCACGCACACCTGACAGACCTGGGCCTCATCGACCTTTGGAGGCACACACACCCCCAGACTACTGCCTACACGTATTACTCGGCTGCGCATAAGACGTATGCGAGGCTAGACTATTTTCTGGGCTCCTCGCAGTTGGCGTTACAGGTGGAGAGCGTGGAGATACTGCCAGCCGCGCTCTCGGACCACTCCCCGGTGGTGGCGATGGTTCGGGTGGGAGCCATGCCGGCTCCACAACGGCACTGGAGGCTGCGGGACGGTCTCTTGCAGCTGCCTGACACCCAGGCCCGACTCACGACAGCGATTAACCGTTTTCTGGAGCACAACGCCAATGATGACACCACCAAAGCTACCCAGTGGGCAGCCCTCAAAGCGGTCCTGCGCGGGGAAATCATTTCCATCGCCACGGCCAACAACAAGGAGAGGGAGCTGAAACGTGCCGAGCTCTCCCAACGCGTGGCGGAATTGGAACAGATGCACCAACGCACGGGGGCAGCCAGAGCATGGCGTCAACTGTGCGCCGAGCGGAAAATGCTAGCGGCCTTGGACCAAGACGTAGCGGAATACGCCGCTATGCGCCTCAAACACGTCTACTATACCGGTGGCGACCGCTGCGGGAGACTGCTGGCGAGTAGGCTTCGGGCGCAAACCCAGAGGCAACAAGTGCGCTCTCTCCAGTTGCCCAATGGCGACTTGGTCACAGAGAACGCGGCGATTGCGACGGCCTTCGGCAATTTCTATGCGGCGCTCTACGACGCGGATCACCTAGACCCAGACGCCGGCCCAGCCTATCTGCGGGGTGCGGAACTTCCCACCCTTACCCAGGCCCAAGCGGACTTTCTGGAGCGGCCCATAGGCCTGGAAGAAGTCATCTCGGCCATTGCCCGCCTCAAGGTCGGGAAATCCCTGGGACCCGACGGCTATACTGCGGCATTTTACAAGACCTTCTGCCAGCAGCTTGCCCCCCTCTTGCGCGACCTGTTTAACACATTTGACACGCCCGGCGCCATACATCCGGACTTGCTGGAGGCGTCTATCTCTGTCATTCCCAAACCGGGCCGTGATCCGGCAGTTTGCGGCTCCTACAGACCCATATCGCTACTGAACGTAGACCTGAAGCTCTACACTGGCATACTAGCGAGCCGCATCGCCCCATATATGCAACAGCTGATAGACCCCGACCAAGCGGGCTTTATTCCCCAACGGCAGACCAGCGACAACACCAAGCGGGTGCTGCACCTCATTGAGGCCGGATCGCGCACTAAACCTGGTTGCATGTTGCTCACCATCGATGCGGAGAAGGCCTTCGACAGAGTACACTGGCCATACCTTGACCAGGCCCTCCGTCACTTCGGCTTTGGAGAGAAACTCCGCCACCGCATCTTCAACTGCTACCGCCGGCCCAACGCCGCGGTGAGAGTGAACGGGCATACCTCCCCGAGGTTCGACATTGGCAGAGGCACGCGCCAAGGCTGCCCGCTGTCGCCGCTCCTATTCGCATTGTACATGGAGCCGATGGCCCAGAGGGTGCGGCAACATGCTCTCATCTCGGGCATCAAATTTGGGGCCGACACGCATAAGATCAGCCTATACGCCGACGACGTCTTACTGTCCCTCACTGACCCAATGCGATCCCTGCGTGCTCTCTTTGTAGAGCTCCACACCTTCGCCCTGGCCTCGGGCTTCAAAATCAACGAAGCCAAATCTGAGGCCTTGAACATCTCACTGAGCCCGGATGTGGTGGCCGAGATTAAATCGGAATTCCAAATCCAATGGTCGGACGCAACCGTCCCGTACCTGGGCGTTCGCCTGGCTCCTACTGTCCGAGGCACTACGCGGGTCAATTACGAGGCCCTCACCCGCAAGCTCCGGGAGCAGATACGGCGTTGGAAACCACTTACGCTGTCATGGTTAGGCAGGATTGCCGCAGTCAAAATGACACTGCTGCCGCAGATCCTGTACCTGTTCCAGACGCTCCCCCTGAACCCCCCGGCGGGTTGGCTTCAACAAACCCAATCGGAACTGTCACGGTTCATCTGGAACGGCCGGCGACCCAGGTTCAAGCATACTCTCGCCACCCTACCCCCCGCGAACGGTGGGGTCGGCGTGCCCGACCTTACCCTGTACTTCCAGGCGGCACAGCTGCGCACCTTTGTGGAATGGTTCCAGCTGGAGTCCGGTAAGCACTGGCTCTTCCTGGACCAGGCAGTGGCCGGCCGCACCCTTCAAGGCGTGCCCTTCCTTCCGTGCCGACACCGTCCCCCTAACTTGTACGCCTCTGAAATCACCAGCACCGCCCTGCGAGTGTGGGATAGAGTAGCCGTGGCCAAGGGACTGACCACCTTCCCCTCGCCCATGACTCCCATCTTCGAGAATCCGGACTTCACACCGGGCTTGGACACCGGCACGTTCACGACGTGGCGGACGACACCCTGTCGTGCGGCGGGACACATGTTTGATATCAAGGGCATCCTGCCGTTCCAGCAGATCAAGGCGGATTACGGCGTGGCCGAATCGGAACGCTTGCAATACCTACAGGTGCGCCACTGGGTGCTCCACCCCTCGATCCAGCCCGGAGCCCAACGGCACCTCACGCCTTACGAACGATGGCTACTGACACGCACCTCGGATAGGAAGTTGATATCGGACCTCTATCAGCAGCTGCTCCTCACGCAGGCACACACATACAATGCGGGCCAGGTCCGGTGGGAGAGGGATCTGGGGAGGCAGCTCACTAGGAAGGAATGGGAGGGGGTATACCATAGAGCCAGACACTCGGCGCACCACACTGGTCTTACCGAGACATTGACTAAGGTAGCAACATACTGGTACCACACCCCTGAGAGACTACACCACTGGGATGCCCGAATCAGTGACAGATGCTGGAGGGGATGTGGGGAACTGGGGACACTGGAACACCTGCTGTGGAGCTGTAAGGCGCTGCGCCCCTATTGGGACCCTATCCTGGATCTTATAGATGCACATCTGGACACACAACTGCCGCGCTTCCCAGCGTACATTCTACTAGGCCTCCCAAACGCACTCATGTACCCTCTGAAATCCTGGCGCGGGCGCCTGATCGCGCTTGCGCTTGGGGCCGCGGTCCAAAACATCGTGGCGCACTGGAGGGCGACACAGGCTCCGCATCAACTGGGGTGGCTTCACCGACTATGGGCGATCCTGGGCATGGAGAAACTATCGCTGGCAGCATCAGGGAGGGGGGCGGACTTTGCGGAACTCTGGCGGCCATTCCTCGCCTTGCTTACCGGGGAGTTTCGGGAGGTGAGCTGCCCACGCTACCTGCGTCTGCTACGCTTGGCAGACACACCTCTCCCGGACCCCAAAACACACACTCGTAAGCGCACAGGCCCCGCGCGCGTGGCGTCCACTGACTGTTGAGGGTGGTTCACAACCTATAGCTGAATTCCGGACATGGACAAGGAGAAGGGAGGGCTGGGGTGGGGTGGGAGGAGGGGTTGTTTGAAGTTCTTTGTTTCTCGTGGTTTTCTTACAATGCACTAGCACTGACCAGCTTGCACCGTTGTAGCACCTCTTAAGACGCGGCCGGCCCATTGGGTTGTAGGCGGCTTGCTGTGTTAATATGATGACGTACCCGCTAGCCCCATGTGGGGTATCCGCGGGGTCGCTGGCCTTGGCCTCCCTAGAGTGGTGACGGCCCCTACTGATGTCGCTGAGGTGCATTTTTCTGCTTATGCTCAATAAAATATTTAATACATAAATGTCTCTGTACATTGCCCCTGTTTTCCAAATCTAACTACAGCCCCAGCCTCTCTGTAGAGTTCCCATATAAAAAGAATGATAGATCTAGCCACGCCCATTGACTCCAAAAGTCCACGCAGTCAAAGCCCGCGGACAGACCCACAAAAGCCTTATAAAACTGGCCCTTTTTCACACAGACATACTTTGCTGCAAGTAAAGCCAGATTAAGCCCTTGGTCAATCGTTCCCCTCCCCTTTCTTAACCCATAATGAGTCTCAGCTAAAATATAGTTGGTGGATGCCCATTCCTCCAGCCTGTTTAGGAGCAGTCTGCCCATTAATTTAGCCGTCTATCCAGCAGAGAAATTGGGCGATAATTTGCTGGATTCATGGGATCTCCTTTCTTATATATAGTAACGATCACCGATACTGGAGGTCCCACTATGGAAACGGCATTAGAAAGTTGTGTTAAAAGCGGGATCCATAAATCTTTGCTTATATTCATGCTGTGAGGTAATGAATTATAGTTTTTGGGGTCTCCAACTGCAATAAATTCAGAAATTTATGTATGGATTCAAGAAGTCCCATGCACGCACTCACAGCTTGAGCAACCTGGGGGTGAAAAGTAGCAAGATTATCAAAGTTTACCACCAAGTTTACCACCAAGTTGCACACAAAAGAAGCTGGGGCTGAAATATTTCAGCATTCACCATCCCAAATGGGTGAGGTGAGCCAAATAAGAGGATCTCCATTTTATTGGCATTGCACTTAAGGTTAATGCACCGCATCGAATGGAAGATTGCCGTCAAACATGACTTAAATCTGTGAAAAGCATTGGGAGCGTTCCTGTACAGGGTAACAAAAATCAGAGTCATCAGCATAGGACACAAACTGGATGCCAAAAGATTCCACCAAAAGTACTGTGGGAGTCATGCATATTAAATAGCATCGGTCTTAGGGCCGAGCCCTGAGAGTCACCCAACTGTAAAGGATTGCATTCAAAAGCCAATCGAGCCACCACAACTGACTGGCTTCTGCCTGTCAAAGAGGAACAAAGCCAGACCAACACTGATCCACCCACATTGATGTATTCCAAACGGTGCAAGAGAATGGAATGGGACACCATATTGAAAGTTGCTGATAGAACAAGGAAAATAAATGAGACTTGTTTCCCCAATTTACTGCCAACTTGATTGTATCAGCGACCTCCACTAGGGTGGTCTCTGTGCTGAAGCAGGGGCGGAAACCCGATTGTGACGGGTATAACAGCAGGCCAAGTTCCAAATAACTTGACAGTTGGCGGATAATTAGCTTTTGCAAGATCATAGAGAAGGCAGGCAGTAGGGAGATAGGTCGGAAATTAGATAGATTCGATCTGTCAGCAGATGGCTTTTTCAATAACAGTATTACTGTGGCTTGTTTCCAGCAACTTGGAGCCATTGCTGACTTAAGAGAGCTATTTAATAGTGAATTTGGAATGGGGTTGGTGACTTTAAGCCTCGAAATCAAGATGCAAATTGGAGAAGGGTTATCAAGTGAGCCTGATTTATATCCTGCCAAGGCAAATTCCAGCAAAGAAAAAGCAGTGTCTTAACTGGGCTAGTACTTACAACATCTGCATCACAACTGTCTGAACCATCACCCGGGGCAGTAAGGGTAGTAAGATTGAGAACTTCAACAATGCTGTTAATTTTATAATTGAAGAAGCCTGATAGTTGTTCACACAAATTGAGAGAACACACTAACGGCTGAAAAATGGTGTCCAGATGGGAAACTTCTTCACTATTTTAAAGACATCTTTTAATTTATTGCCAGACAAAGCAATTTGTTTGGAGAAGAAGGCAGTTTGAGCACTTCTTGATGGAATGGTGTTAGTCATTCAAAGCTTTTTTGTAATGGAATTTGTCAGAGAGGAGATAAACCTTTCTTCAGACTCTTTCTAGTTTCTTATGATACTTGTGCTAGTGAGAGTCTGGCAGAGTGGAAGAGTCTAGAAGGTTTTTGGAAAAGAATGCAGCTATTCAGTCAGGCAGTGCCTGTGTTCTGGAGTGCTTTGTAGGTATGAGTGAGGAATTTGAAGTGGGTGGACTTGTGTATCGGAAGACAGTGGAATTTTCTAAAGTGTGCTGTAATGTGGGCTTGGCATAGAAACTGAGGATTAGTCTGACTGCTGTGTTCTGGACAGCCCGAAGTCTTTTTGTGAACTGGCTGGTTCCTATAGTCTAGTCTGCTGCTGCTGAGGGATTGGGTGATTATTTTCCTAGTGTTATCAGGTAGCCACTTAAAGATTTTCTTCATCATCCTTAAGGTGTTGAAGCAGGAAGAGGCAACTGTATTGACTTGGGCAGTCATGTCCAGTTTGTTTTCCATTATGATTCTGAGGTTTCTTGCTTGTGAGCTAGGCATGGGGGGTGGGTCCGAGGTCAGCGGGCCACCAGGTGGAGTCCCCCTGCCAAGAATATTTCCAAAAAAATACAACTTTGGTCTTGTCCGAGTTGAGTTTCAGGCAGTTGGCTTTCATGAAGGTGGTCACTTCGGGGGGCGTGGCTTGGAGGCCGATGGAGCTGGCTGCGTGAGCGCCGAGCTCCGTGTCAGTCCCCATAGAATCCGGAATTAGAGAGGCCCTTGCTGCCCACCAGCGACGCCAGGATTCGTTGATGGAGGGGGACCCCACCAGGGAGCCTGCCCGGTGACCAGCGTGGTGTGCTGCGGGAGCCCCAGGGCTTTCGAGTGGCCTGGGACGAACGGCGAGGAGGAGGCACAAAATGGCGGTGGGCCACCGAGGAACGCCCGGGCCTCCGGCTGCGGCACTGTGAAGTTGCGGCACGCCCGGGAAGACCACTGCCGGTGCTGAGGAGGAGCAGAGCCCAGGCACCAAGCAAGTGGCGGTGAGCAGCGGCACCCACGCAGAGCGCGCTCGGGGTAATCCTACGCCGCAACGGACCGTGGTGGGGAGCTCGGCAAGCACTGAGACGGCGACTTGAGGGCTTGGAGAGATCAGTGGCCTGGAGACTCTGATTAAGAAACGGCCAGAAGAAGTCGAGTTGGGGAGCAGCGAGCAGAGGGGACCCTTCCGCCTTCCTGCTGGTCCCGGTGAGTGGGGCGCGGCCTTTCCTGCGGCCCTTGGCTGCGGAGGCGGTCGTGGGGCCGGGGGGCGGCAGCGGCCTCCGAGCTGGGGCAGAAGCAGGGAAGGGTGCGGGCTTGGAGCTGAAGCCCGGCTGAGCGCGAATGTGGAGCGATTGCCTGAAGGTCACCATAAGAAGGGCCCCAGTTGCCAAACGGGCGCCAGCTGGAAGGGGGGCCCTAGTGACCCGGAACACTCTAGACGGCGACACGCGGCAAATAGCAGAGGGGGCTAACACTGCTTCCCTATGAGGACAGACTCACGGAAAGGCAATAGCAAACCAGGTGCACGCAGCTAAGTTGCTGGAGGAGAGGAAGCACCCCGGTCGGCGCTTATTGACCGGAGGAGCATAGGCTGGGGAGAAGTGGACTACACCGGGCACCAGGAGAAAAAACACGTACTGAGCGGGGCTGGGGGCAGCACGGCAGAGCAACTTTGATTTCCAGGGAGAGCGGAGCCGTGGTTGTACATCCCTGACGCCGCAGTTTCCAGGAGCAGGGGCTTGCACGTGAGGATTGAGGAGCCCCAGATTTGAGAGAAGCATAGTGCCATCACTTTGTGGATGGAAGCGGGCAGCCACACGCTGCACTATTGGGGTGGCTGGGGGTGGTCCTCACTGGCAGGCACTGCACCCGGACACTAGTGAGGCCAAAGAGAGAAATGGTGATATTCTGGGAGCCTTCACGACAGCGGTGAGCGCACTAACACTCTGCTACTATCACAAGCCGCGGATCATGAGGAAGCCAAGAGGAAAGCAGGGCGGGGCAGCCCAGCAGCCAAAGGGCAAGCAGCAGTCCCAGGGTAAACTGGAGGGAGCGGAGGAGGCCCAGGACCCGCAGTTTCAACAACAGTTTGATCGTATATTTGCGGCGATCGCGGAATCAGGTACAGCCCTGCAACAAGCGCAAGCAGCGACGGGGCTAGGACTATTGAAGGCAGACCATTCTAAGCTGGTGGACAGAGTGAAACAAGTGGAAGTGACATTACAGGAGGTAACGCGGCCCCTAAAGGTATTGGAGAGCAAGATGGTGGACCCGCTGGATTGCATTCAAGCGCTGGAGAAGCGTGCGGAGGACGCCGAAAGCCGCAATAGGCGAAACAACATTCACGTGGTGGGACTACCTGAAAATGTGGAGGGGTCGGATATGGTGCAGTATCTGGAGCAGTGGTTGCGGACAGTGGTGGCAATGGAGGGTCTGTCTTCCTTTTTCACGCTGGAACGGGCACATAGGGTGCCTGCCAAGCCCAGGCAGCCGGGATGTCCCCCGCGCCCGGTGGTAGCTAGACTCTTAAATTATAAGGACAGGGATTTGCTGCTCCAAAGGGCGCGGACAGACGGGCCATATGAGGTTGATAATGGTAGAGTGACTATATTCCCGTATTATACACTGGAGATCCAGCGCCGTCGTACTTCATTCTTATCAGTGAAAAGAGAACTGCGTTCGGAAGGTATTCAGTACTCGTTACTGTTCCCTGCGAAATTGAAAATTATGCTAGATGGTAGCACTCATTTTCATGACACCCCGGAGGACGCATGGGCGTGGCTGGAAACATACAGAGCTGGTGTGGATCGAACGGAGCGACCATTGCAGGAGCTCTCTGAAGGACTGCCCCAGCGTCAATCGCAGCGCCTTCGACGTAGGCAACCGAAGGTGCGGAAACCGTCGCAAGCCCAAACTGAACTGGGAAAACAGGATAGCTGGAGGCAGTGTCAGCGTTATCTAGCAGTCAGACTTTGCAGTCGCCGGAGAGTATGGACACGGAGAAAAAGAAAACACAGTCGGACACTTAGGCGTCGGAGACTGGAAGTGTTCGGATGCCGCAGGTCACCCCGGCCACAGCAGATGGACTCATGGATGAGTGATAGTTTGAACTTATGGGTGCTGGGGCTGGAGGGTGGCGGAGTGGGTTGCAAATGGACCCTGTATGATGCTGTGACAGAGTGCTGGTGTTGAGTGGGGAACGAAGAGGGAGTGCTGGGAAGCGGCCCAGAGGCAGGGAAAGTCCTCATACTGTGGTGCTTTGTTAACTTGATGAATGGCGCACAGGTGGGGTAGCTGGCGGGGATTTAGAGGGGGACCTTAACGGAGTTAATATACGAGCAAGAGCGGTCACCTGTTGGCACCAGACCCCCCGTAGCCCTTAAGGCATGCCTGCGGTGACTACCGCTGGGCTTAAGTGTGAGGTGTGTGTTGGTATGGTTTGGATGGGGACTAGCAGTTTTGTTTTAGGACCTGTTCTTGGTAGGGTGGGGGATGGGGGAGTTGGGGATTGGGATGGGTTCTGGTGGTCGCCGGTGTGTTCGGTAATGTCAGTGGAAGGAGGAAGAAATTGCAAAGTGATAATGGGGGCAGTTCCTTTTTTGAAATGTATTACTTGGAACGTGCGGGGACTACATACGATGACAAGGCGCCACAAGGTTCATGCATATTTGGTCAGGAGGGGGGTGCACATAGCACCTTATGAAGGCAGAGGGCTTAGCGCTGCAGCGTAGCTGGAGGGCCAGATTTTTAGCACGTCTTATTCGGCGCTTGCGAGGGGGGCGCTGATTTGGGTCAGGGCGGGGGTCCCCTTCCAGATGCTTAGGCACACAATAGATGGTGAGGGCAGATTTGTTGCGGTCGAAGGGCGCCTATATGGAAGGGAGGTAACCTTATGTAGTATTTATGCGCCTAATGTGGACCAGGCGCGATTTCTAGACCGGATGTCCGGCACTCTAGCACAGTTTCTGGCGGGCCCAATAATATTGGGAGGGGATTTTAATTTGATTGCGGATGCGCTCATGGATAGGTCTCACCCCCCCCCCGGGCAGAGTCTCCAGTTCATAGGCTGTCCAAGTATAGGCTTGACTGGCAGGCTAGGTGGCATTTGGTAGACGTGTGGAGGTCGCATCACCTGCAAGATAGGGATTATTGCTTTTTCTCAGCGTTGCACGAACTTCATGTTCGGCTAGACGCCATACTGTGCTCCCCATCGGTAGTGTCCTCCGTAACTCACTCTGAATAGCTCACTAGGACTCTGGCTGACCACAACCTGTTGCTGATTACCTTGCATTGGACTAGGAAAAAGCGGAAATTCCCACATGGCGACTTTGCCCTGAGACACTAGATGACCCAGTGTTCCGCAGAGAGGTCGAAGAGGGGATAGTACACTACTTTACTGAGAATGCAGGAACCGCTACTGCTAGGGCGGTGGAGTGGGACGCCTTTAAGGTGGTAGTGCGGGGGTTATGCATAAGCAAGTATGCTGGAGTGAGGAAAACCCTGCTACAGGACGTGGAGAAAGGGGATAGACGATTGAGGTTAGCGGAACAGGCAAGGCCGGAGCACCCGGAACTCCAGAAAGAAGTAATGGAGGCCAACGAGAAGCTGGCCCAGGAGGTAGAGAGGCTACGCTGTTTTGATTACAAGAAGTATGTAGAGAAGGCTCACGCGGAGAGCGACAAGGCAGGGAAGCTGCTGGCCTGGTTGGCAAATCCTATACCACAGGGCTTCCCGATTCTGGCCCTAGGGGCGCGTGAGGGTACTATGGTTTATACTCAGAGGGAGATTATGCATGAGTTCCGGAAGTATTACGAGAGGCTGTACGAGAGTACATTAACGGCAGACGAAACTGAAATTGAGTTATTCTTGGAGGAAGTGGCACTTCCACAACTAGATGAGGACCAGGCGAAACATCTGGGTCGGGGCATTACCCTTGAGGAGATAAGAAGTGCCATTAAACAGATGGCACAGAATAAGACCCCGGGGTGGATGGGTTACCAGTTGAATTTTATTTGCAATATATGGACGTATTGGCACCAAGACTATTAGAAGTCTATAGTGAGGCGCAGGAATTAGGACAGCTGCCGGAGACGATGCGGGAGGCCCTCATTGTTCCATTATTGAAGCCGGGAAGGGATAGCACAGACACAGCGGCGTATCGCCCATTATCAATGATGTCCACGGACTATAAGATCCTTAGTAGGATCCTGGCGTCGCGCCTGATGCAGCATATGACGAGCCTGGTGCATAAGGACCAGGCTGGGTTTATCCCTACCAGGAATACTGCTACTAATGTGCGAAGACTGTTGAGGGTCTTAGGAGAAGCTTGTGAAGGCTCGCCCAGGGCGGCAATCCTCTCTGTAGACATAGAAAAGGCCTTTATAGCCTAGAATGGAAGTATTTGTATAAAACGTTGGGCTGTTTTGGGCTGGGCGAGGCGTTTGTGAGATGGAAACCGGTGTTTTATTCCTCGGCGGTGGCACGAGTTAAAGTAGGGCAAATGATTTCCCCCAGATACGCGGTAGCCCGTGGGACGCGACAGGGCTGCCCACTTTTCCCGTTATTATTTGCTTTGGCGATAGAGCCGCTAGCAGCGTGGGCTCGGTTGGGACAGTGGTATGAGGGCCTAGCTTTTAGAGGGGAACAGCAACACATCTCCTTATACGAAGATGTGTTATTGTTTTTGGCAAATGCGGATGAGGCAATGGCAGGAGCAGCACGGCTGTTATCAGACTTTGGGACGGTTTCAGGATTGAAAGTTAATTAGTCTAAGACATGTCTATTCCAGGTACAGCCAGGAAAAGGAGCTCCTGAGATGCCACAGGCTGTGAGGTGGGAACCGTCTTGTTTAGTGTACCTTGGAGTTCATATCTATCATGGCGTTAGTGATATACTAGAAGGGATGCATACGAGCCCTACAGGGGAGTATCGTATTTTGGAGTACCCTTCCACTCTCCGTGATGGGGAGGATAGCGTTAATAAAGATGGTGGCACTCCCTCGACTACTATACTTTTTTAGAACACTACCTCTATGGGGGCCATGCTCAGTGTTTGCCAACCTGAAGTCCATGATAGTGGGGTTCATTTGGGGGTCAGGGAGGGGCAGAGTGTTATGTTATGTTAAAAATTATTTCTATAGCGCGACATACAGCGGGTAGGTTTCTTGGCGCTGAAGGACAGGGCGCTGCAGCAAAAGTGGGTTAGATGAGATAGGCGGACGTGAATAGCCAGGTTTTAAGCTGCTTTCTGAATTGAAGATGGTTGTCAATTAGTCGTAGAGAGGTAGGGAGAGAGTTCCAGAGCTGGGGAGCCAGCGTTGAAAAACACAGCCTGCCATGTTTATTTCGTTTATATCTTGGGGTGCTCAGGAGGCATTGGCAGGATGATCGAAGGGTGCTGGAGGGACTGTATTTCTTGATCTTACTGGATATGAATAACGGGCCGGTGTCCGTCAGAACTTTGTGGACAATACAGCCTAATTTAAATGCACAACGTTGGCTCACAGGGAGCCAATGCAGTTGTTGCAGCAGGGGTTTGACATGGTGGCGAGAAGAAAGTTGGAATATGAGCCTGGCTGCATGGTTCTGTATCAGTTGTAGGCGTTGCACTTGATAGGCTGGGATACCGGCATACAGTGAGTTTGCATAATCCAGTCTGGAAATGATTAACGCCTGGACTACTAAAGTGGCTGCTTCTTTTGAGAGGAATCTTTTTATCTTCTTTATTTTCCGCAGCATGAAGCAGCAAGCGGAAACCACTGAGTTGATTTGTGGGTTCATAGATAGATCCTTGCCTATCATTATCCCCAGGCTCTTCGCCGTTGCTGCCGGGGCGGGAGGAGGTCCCAAGTGGGTGGGCCAAAAGTTGGAGTTCCAAGGGCTGTTGTTGCCGCCAGTCAGGACCAGCTCTGTTTTGTTCGGGTTTAACTTGAGTTGGTTCAGGTACATCCAGTTGCTAATGTAAGTCATAGTATCCCGCAAGTGGGATTCAGATGAGCTGGTGGAATTTAAATTGAAAATTAGTTGCATCATCTGCATAGTTGAAAACCAGCACGTTCCTCTCCCTCAAGGCAGTGGTCAAAGGTTGCATGTAGAGGTTAAACAAAAGGGGAGATAAGGAGGAGCCACAAGGGAGTCTACCTTTCGTGGAGCAGTAATGGCCCAGGCGAACAGATTGAAACCTATCTGAAAGAAACGATTGGAGCCATTTCAGTGCTTGACCTCCGACCCCTGCACTTCGGACACGGTCTACCAAGATGTTGTGGTCGACCGTGTCAAATGCTGCTGAGAGATCAAGGAGAATTAGGGCTGTGAGATGTTTTGATCTGCTCCTCTGCGAAGATCGTCCATGACCGACAGGATGACTGTTTCGGTCGAATGGGCGGGACGGAATCCGGCCTGGTTGGAGTCTAGGAAAGAAGATGCTTCTACAAAGGAGCTCAGGCAACCTGCTATATGAGACTCCAAGATCTTGCCAAGATAGGGTAGGAGGGAGATTGGGCAGTAATTACTCATGACCTGGGGGTTTGCGCCAGGTTTCTTCAAGATAGCAAGAATCTCTGCCACTTTGAAGGACTCCGGAACCTGTCCACTGCTAAGAGAAGAGTTGAGGAGAGAAATAGGGGGTTCAGGGCAGGCCGTGAAAGCTTCACGCAAGATGTGGGGAGGGCTGCTATCGAGAGGGGAACCTGACTTGACTTTAATCATTAGTTCAGAGAAAAATCAAAAGTAATAAGTGGAAATTGACTAAAAGCCACAGGGGTTTGGCAGCTGGGAATAGGAGTGAAGGAAGTGTTAGAGTGGGGAATGCTTGCTTTTATTACAGTAATGTTGTCAAAGAAATATTGGTTTAATGAGTCACAGAGCTGCTGAGATTTCTCGGGCTGTAGCGTGACTCTGGCCGGGCTAGTAAGTTCCTCTACGATTGCGAAGATTTCCTTTGCCTTATTAGCTGAATTTGCAGTTTTTACGGAGAAATACTCTGTTTTGATCACAAGTATGGAGGATGTATATGATCTGAGGAGGAGTAAGTAAGTTAGTTTAAGTTCGGGGTTTTAGTAGCGACTCCTCTTCCGTTCAGCTTGTTGAAGTTTTAGTTTTGCTTCTTTGAGCTCTGGGGAAAATCACTTTTGGGCGTCGTGGAGTCTCCGTGATTTAATATTTTTGTGAGGGGAAACTATGTTGCAAGCATTCTCTAGCCAAATGGAAAGATTGGTAGCCTGACTGGAAGTTGAGCAGTCTTGAGTCGGAGGGGCTATGTTGGCTAATATTGTGTGAAATGTCTCTATATTTGCTCGATTCTAATTCCTGGCTGTCATACTGCCTGGTTTGGAGGTGGTAGTTGAGCTGATGATCGAAATCGTAAATATGATCAGATAGTGTCGGACCATGCGCAAGGAATAATAGTTATAGGGGAAATAGTTAGGTTCTGGGACCACACTTGGTCTAAAGTTTGGCCCTTATTGTGCGTGGCTGTATGTATGTGCTGGGTACAGTTTAGGCTGACCAAGGTGTCTGTAAAGTCACGAGATAGGGAGTCTTCCTTGCTGTTCTCGGGCCAGTAATTGAAATCACCAACTATCAGCACCCTCGTGTGGTTGATCACAAGTTGTGCTGTCAAATCCCCAAATGCATGGGGGAAATTTGGCATTGAGTGAGGTGGGCGATAAACAACCATGCATACTAGGGAAAACTGGGGTGATTCCAGTTTTATAGTTAGGATTTCAGTGTGCGGGACTTGGATGGCGACAGTGAAATAAACTGATGCATTTTGTTGATAATAGCCGCTACCCCCCCTCCTCTTCTGCCCGCTGCTCTGTCCAACTGCAAGATGTAGTAAGGATCAGGGATAGCCGCTAGAATATCTGGGGTGGATTCAAGAGTGAGCCGTGTTTCCGTCAAAAATAGAATGTACGGTCTGTTTGTGTCCAGCATCGAAAATAACTCTAGCTGATGTTTGCACAGGGAGCGAGTATTTAGATAGTAAATAGACAGATCGCTGCTTTTGCGCGTGGCCGAGGGCAGTTTAATATCGTTTTTTGCGTGAACGACTGGGTGAGCAAGCTTGGTAGGTTGAGCCAAGGTCTGACCTGTGCGGTGCTGTGTGGGGCTGGCCGCCAGTAACCCGAGGTGCTCCAAGGTGCACATAAGAGTGTTGTCGATCTTATACTCCCCTTGAAGATGCTCTAGTTGGTCTACTGAGTAAGTTTGTATATGGGCATAGTGGGGGGCCCCTTGCCCCGGACTGCCGCGAACGGGCGCAGATGAGCTTGCCTTTGGCGCGCCCGCTGCGCGAAGGCCAACACATCCGGTTTTATGGGGGAGAGACGGCAACCACTAGACCGTACTCTCACAGCCCACCGGAAGTGAGGAAAAAGATGGAGAGTGGCCCTCAAAGCGAGGAAAAAGATGGAGAGTGGCCCTCAAAACATTGATGAGGCCAAGAGTGGAGGGTGGCCTAGAAGTGCCCGATTTCGAATTGTATTATATAGCAGCGCAACTACAGGTTCTTACACAGGCAGTGGCCTTGGAGTTCAGGGGCCCTGAATCTGCTAGAGGTGGACGAATTCCGAGACATGTCCTGTCCTTTATAGCACTGCAACAGAGGCTGGACCTCAGAGATCCCACATTGGAAGAGAAAACTCTGAGGTTGTGTTGGAATAGGTCCCAGCGGAGGGCGGGCGTGCAGCACCCTTACGCGCCGGAGATGCCACTGGGGATGCTGACAGCATTGCCCCATGGAGGAGACTGGTCATCGTTGTGGGAATGGGAGCAGGCAGGGATCCAAGTACTGGGGGACTTATACGAGGATGGGGAGCTGTTGACTTATCAAGTACTGCAAGAGAGGTTTGATCTCCCCGGGGGTGGTTTTTTGATACATGCGGCCCTAAATCGTGCGATACAGAGGCATTGGAAGGAGGGATTGATCGAACCTAAAACTACGATGGCGTGTCAATATGTAATGATGGCAGCTAGTACGTTCAAAGCAGTTACATGCATATATTCGAGGATGTTGAACGAAGGTTTAGCCCCATTGAACGAGCTGCGCCTAAAATGGGAAGTGAGTATTGGAAAGCCCATACCAGAGGCCACATGGGGGCACATACAGCGTAGGGCGTGGAAGGGAACTAGAAACACCCTATTCGAACTGGTGCATTTCTTTATCGTACATAGAGCGTATTTGACACCTGGTAAGATCATGGAATATTATAATGCTAACAATGTGATGTGTCCTAGATGTGTTGCAGTGGGAGCGGACTTGGAGCATATGGTGTGGGGGTGCCAGTCCTTGGGGAACTATTGGGAAGAAGTGGGAGATCTATTAAATTTAATTACGGATTGCCAGCTGGGTTTTGATATGGCAGCTACATGCATACTACACTGGTTTCCTCACACCCCTAGGCTGAAGGTAACTAGTAAGTTTGTAGATATGGGCCTAGTACTAGCGAAAAGGGTGCGCTGGAAATCAAAAGAAGGTCCCAGTGGTAAGAGAGGGAGGGCGGAGCTGCTTAAGTGGAAGCGGTTCGTTATCAGCTGGCGCTCAGACAGAAGAATGAAAAGGCGATAGAAGTGGCGAGAGCTTGGGAGGAGTTGGTTCAGACGCTGATTAAACAATCATCCGGGGAGGAACCGGAATAGTGAGATGGGGGAGTACAGGGGTAACTGTAGACCCAAGATAGAGCATCCTGACCTATTGTCACAACAAACTTAATCTCTAGAGAACAGACCAGTGACGGGGAGGGGGGAGTGGGGAGGGAGCTTTCTTTTGTTCGATTGTTTAATATAGAATGTAAACAGCGTTGGTTGCCACCTTAGTAACTGTGGGTTGGTTATTTGCTGTCGTTTATTATTGTAATACCAGGGATACGCTGGACAAGAGCCTTCATTGGCGGAAACGTTACTAGAGGATTGGAACCGTACGTTGTCGATGGAAGGGGGAGGAATGTTTGTTAAGTATAATTACGAATTTCTGAATGCTGCAATGAAAATCAATAAAATGTGTTTACAAAAAAAAATGAAGGTGGTCACTTTGGTCATTTATGTGGTGAACTTGTTCCTGGTGTTTGGTGTTTCGTCTAAGGAAGACAGTATCAGTTGTGTGTCGTCAATGTATATGAGGATGTTCCTGTTGTGAGTCCGGATGACAATATCCATTGGACTCCTGCAGATGTTGAAAATCGTTGGGCTGAACGAGGAGCCGTATAGCACTCCGCAGATGAGTTCCTGTTTTTTAGATGAGTAGGGAGGTATGTTGACAGTTCGAGTTCTTCTGGTGAGAAAGGGCTTGTGCCTGGATGCCTCCTTCATAGATTCACTGGATCAAGATGAGATGGGAGACAGTGTTGAAGGCTGTTGATAGATCTAAGAGGATTAGAACTGCGGTTTACTCCCTGTTGGGGATCACCCAGATGTCATCCGTTGCTGCTATGAGGGCTGATTCCATGCTGTGGTTGGGTCTAAATCCGGATTGTGTAGCGTCGAGAAGTTGGTAATTGGTGAGGCGGTCAGAGAGGTACCTTGTTGATTGCTTTTTCTCAGACCTTGGCTGGGTAAGGAAGGAGGTTTATTGGTCAGTAGTTGGCTAGTTTGGTCAGGGCAGCTGAGGGCTTCTCTAGGAGGATTTTGACAGATGCATGTTTCCATGGACTAGGAACAGTAGCTGTCCTGAAGGAGGTGTTAAGGATGGGAGTGAGGGCCTCGCTGATAGGGATTGCTCCTTTGTTGAAGCTGTGATGGGGGCAGGGATCCGCTGGGAACGTGGAGTATATGGCCTTCATGATTGCTGTGGTTTCCTCTGTAGTGATGGTGTCCCATGTAGTGATTCTGTAGTCTTCTTGCATCACTTGGAGACTTCTGGTGAGAGTCAGGGGATCCAGTTGTATGGTAAAACTGCTGAATATGGTTTTGATCTTGCCGCAAAAGAAGTTTGAAAGGTTGCTACACACATCTTGATTTGGGTTGATGTTGCATGATGCAGCTGAGGGTGTTGACGATTTCAAAGATGTCCTTGCTGCTGTTGGAGCTAGCATTTATTGGTTCGACTAGGGCCTTCCTCTTAGTTTCTCGGATTAGCTGGTGGTACCATCTCTAGGCAGCTTTAAAAGAGTCTTTTGCCTCTTCCCCTTGTCTGGTTCTTCATTTCTGTTCCAGTTGTTTGTAGTGCTGCATTTTGTGGTCCTGCATATAGCAGCTGGCTTGTGTTCTAGCTTTTGCTGTGTGGCTTAGTTTGTTGTAGGATGCCATTAGGCCCAGGATAGATTTGTAGGTTGTAACTGGGATTATTTCACGCTTGCAGAAGTTCATAGCCATATTCAGTACATTTGAAATATTGCCTTCAGACAGGAAGACCTTGCCTAAGCTTATCTCCAGGATTGTCTCCAAGGACTGTAGGTAAACATCAGCGTGACGGATACATTGGTTAAGTTGATTGTCAAGCTCAGCCAATGGAGTAGGCATATTCAGCCTCCGCTGATGCCTGTGATTCCTGAGGAGAGGAGTTCTTTAACAGCCAGTTGTCCGGGAATGGAAAAACCTGGTGACCCCAACATCTTAGGAAGGCTGCCACTAGAGCTAAGCATTTGGTAAAATCCAGAATGCAGATTTCAGAACCAAGGGAAATGCCTTGATATGAAAATGTTGTCCCACAACTAAGAATCCTAGAAACTGCCCATGATTTAGGTGTATGGGAACAGGAAAATAGGCATCCTGAAGGTCTGAGATAGTGAAGATTTTGGTTAGGAATTTTCCTTCCAGAATCAAAAGAAGCACTTCTTGGAGGGTCATCATCTGAACAGATTTCTCCTTCAAAAACTTTTTAAGTGGCTAAAGGTTTAGTATTAATCTCCAACGGCCTGCTTCTTTCTTCATTTAAGAAGAATCTGGCTTAAAAAACGTAATTCCTCTGTGCTTTGGTTGCTTGGTGTGTGGCTCCCTGGAGAAGAAGGTATAGTATCTCCTGTTGTACTTTCCAAGGGTACAGATGATGATATTCCTTTGCTGATGGATGACACCTAGGCTTTTGGATAAATCAACAGTATATCACTATTTCACCCTCTGAAATACCCAAAGGTCAGATATGACCTCCCACCATTCTGAGGAAAAAACGTCTTCCCATGGTCTGAATAAGGTTAGTGCTGTGTTAGACAGCAGTAGTAAGTTAGGCATCTTTGTAGTTTTCTTGTGGATGCAACTGAAACACTCCATGAGGATCTTTGGTAAGGCTGTAAATGTTGACCTGAAGTCAGGTCAAGTCAAGAACATTTGTATCGCGCACATATCACATCCAAAGAGTCTCATGGCGCTTGCAGACAGTTCTGACAAGAAAGGGAGGGCCTTAGTTTGCAAAAGCCAGGTCTTCAACTTCTTATGGAAACAGCGGTGTTCAGAGATAGCACGGAGATTGATGGGCATTTTATTCCACAGGGCAGGGGAGAGGAAAGAAAAGGAACGACCACCATTTCTGGAGGTTTGTATTCTCAGGGGAGTGAGCAGAAACTCAGCGCTGGATCTGAGTTCTCTTCAGGGAGCATACCATGTTAGCTTTTGAGACCAGTATTGTGGACCCTTTCCCTACATGTGTTTATGGATTAGGCATAGCGTTTTAAAACTGATTCTTTTTTTACTGGGAGCCAATGAAGGCTCTTCAAACATGAGGCCGATGGAGACCTTCGTTATAGGGTAAGAACCAACCGTGCTGCGGTGTTCTGAAGAACCTGTAGGCTGTTTAGGTGATGTTCACCTATGGCTAATAAGAGCGCATTCCCGTTGACCTCTGCTTAAGGTATGCCCCTAATTGTTGTCGGAAGAACAATAGGGGATAGAGATGCACCCTTGTATGACTGGGATCTCCTGAATCCTCGAAATGGATACCCTGATAGGTGCCTGCACTATAGGGCATACATGCCTACGGTTGGACTTTATATGTTTTATAAAAAAAATGTGTTACTGTCAATGGGGAAGTATTGGCATGATTCTGTGGGCGGAACAAGGTGGCCATCCTTTCCTTCCGAAAACATTGGCTCCAGCAAGATTCCAAACCTCAGCATAGGACACATCTATAACACAACCAATAACGGAAGCTGATGCATACTTTCTTTTTTTGATTTTCAACTTTGCCTTACTGTACATCTCTGGAATAAGTTTTACCAGTGGAGAGATGACATTCCACATGTGACAGTCATAACATCCAAGGGCAGCCTCACTATAAGCAGCCTTGATGGAGGTTGCGGAAACTAAACATACTCCTTTGACCAAGTAGTCAATCCACTTGCCATCTCCATCAGGAGGGGCAGATGTAGGGGTGACTAGGTTATTAGGTAATTTTTGGGCAACTCTAGCAGTAACTGAAATATATTTGCTGCCCTTTAATCATGCAGGGTGGCATAAATCCCTCCATTAATTATCTTCATGATAATCATTCTCTGACCCTGGTCAGGAATCTCCCCATCTTCTTCAACTTAAGTTTCTTCCTTATCCTGCTCATCATAGGTATTCCCAATATCCTGGTGGGCTGGAGGTCCAGAATGGTGGTGTTTGTTGTACTGATTCTGTTGGTGGGTACTGCGCTAGAGATGGAATATAATGCTTAGGTTGAGGGATCAGTTTGTGGACGTCTCCATCTTCTGTTATAACGTCCAGAAAATGTAAATGCACTTGCATCATCAGTGGATTATGGTATCAAGGTGTGTAACTGTAATGGCGAATCTTAGTCTCTATGCAGGCCCATAGTGATTATAGATGCATATCATCATAATCATGGGGTTCATCTAGCCCTCTTGTATCTTTTGCATGTGCAATGAGGGTCATAAGGATTCTCTGTGGGCTGTTCATTCTCAAAATCTGGTACATACTAAATATCTAGTGGCGCAAAACTTCATCCAATATCTGAGGCTTGATCATGATTACTAATATCAGCCTCCAACTCCAAATCTAAATTTTGCAATGGTAAGTTGGTGGACAATTTCAGTAGTGATGCATGGAGCCACGAATACGGAAATAACATCTACAGAGGCACTGGGATAGGAATATACCCGCAGCAAGGGCACAACAGGATCTCAATGTTCTAATCTTGAGTGGTTGTTGAAATCGATGCTGGCAAAGTCCTGATTGCAGTTGACTATTTTGTTATAGACAGGTTGTTCATAGTCATCAACAGGGTCTTCAGCATCATAGACTGGATTTTCAGCTTCAATGGGATGGTTGATCAGGGGACTGTCATCATCGACAGGCAAGACGCTGTCAGGGTCATCAAAAATGTTTTGTTATCAATGGGAGATTTCCAGATGTTGACGGTTTTAGTGGGAAGGCTAACAGAGGGTCAGAGGAGCCAGATTTTCATTCTATTTTTGTGCTCTGAAGTATTTTTCTACGACTTGTCATGGGAAGTTGAGACTTTTTCCTTCGAGGAGGCATGGCTGGGCTCTTCAATAGAGAATTCCAGACCAGGAATCTCTAAATGTTTCTTTTTCTGTGTCATGTGTTGGAAGTACTTTAAGGAGCAGTGTGCATGGAATTATCCCCTGATGAACCAGGGTGTGTGTACTCTCTCTAGTCTTAAGAGTTTTGATGGAAAACTTTTGCAACTGTCACAAGGAAACCACTTGTGTTTGGTAGACATAGTATAGGCACTGTTCATGAAGGTCATCAGCCTAGAATGTTTCTGTTCGCAAAATTAACAATTTTAAAAGAGAGAGCTCTTCTCTTTTCCGCTCATGATAACAGCTGTACTTTTCACCCGTGCTAGAAAAAAGTGAAAGAACCCCTGAAAAAAATTCACTACTAGGAGAAGCTGAAGTAAGGGATGGGCGAGATCCGGGAGAGTTGAAGAAAATGTCTAAATTCAGTCAAATGTAGGCAATTTGTCAAAAGAGAGCATAGCTCTATACCGGGACTCCCTCACATATGACGTGGTAAAATCTGAGCTATTGTACCCTATTGGAGGAGTACCAAGCTCAGCACATTCATCTCATTGGCTAAAGTTTATGTCATTTCAAATGAGGTGAATGTATGGATATGGTTTATTGTTATTTAAAGTTAACAGGGATTCCCAGCCAAGTACAGGGGCAACCATGTTAATCTATGAAAGTTCCAATGCTTTGAAGTTGACAAATGTATTTGTGAGAGAGTCATTCTTTTTGCCCTGACCACCCTAATTTTTTTACTGATACTGGTGATAACTGACTCTGACTGTGCCTTGGATTCTACTAACCAGGCCTATGGCCAGCGCTCTTACTGAAATTGTATATGGTAATTCAGTGTAATTACAATTGGCACTGACAACTTACCTGTAAGTACCTAGCATATGGTAGAGCATGAAGATTACTTGGATTTCCAATCCCATAGTGAAATACATGCCTCGCTTCCAGGTTCCTGCATGAGGAGATGTATCTGATTTCCACTGTCTGGCTATGTCTCGCCTGTCTAGAGTGAGCCCAAAGAATAAGAGGTGTTGCTTTATGTGTTCCCACCTATTCCCTCTGTGCAGTGTAGCAGTGTGAGCTTTGGGGATCTAGGTAGGTCCCACCCCAGTACTAGGCTAGGCAATCCAGCACACTGCGCCAGAAGCGTTCCAGTGCAGTGTAAGACCCAGTTGTGTGTTAGAATGAGCCTTCATTACGTTTGCAACTGAGACATTGTGGGGATTTTATTAACCTGGCCATGCATAAATTGAGCCATGTGTAATATGCCCCTTGGAGATTTTTAAATTGTATGAGTCTGAGGCGCGTGGTTATCGCTGTCCCTCTGGGTGATTGTTCAGAAAAGGGGGTGGTGATGAACAGAGTGTCTGAATTAAGCAGACCACTCTTACCCAGTCCAAAGATCAGGGCTTGATCCATCACCGTTATTTAGCTCACTGCCCCATCCCAGCTCAGAACCTGGCTATATGCAAATTAGTCTGTCCCTGGCCCAGTGCATCATGGGAACAGGGCAGACCAAACTACCAAGCCAATTCTTCACCAGAAAGGAGACAAGCTACCGGGGACAGGTTTCTGGCATTTCAGCCGTCGTCGGCCCGGCTTGCTTGAATCCTGATGGAGCAGTGAGAAAGGGACTCATGTCTGAGTATACCCTGCCACACCTATAGTGTTCCCATCATGCACTGGGACAGGAACAGACTAATTTGCATACAGCCAGGTTCTGAAACTGGGATGGTGCAGTGAGCTAAAAAACGGTGTTGGATCTAGCCCTGATCTCTTGACTGGGTGAGAGCTTCCTGCTTAATTCAGAGACTCTGTCCCTCACCACCCCTTGTTGTAAATATTTTTGTCCACCCTAAGCGTGGAAGGGTATTCTCAGATGTGAGACCCTTGCTCATTGCACCATCAGGATTCAAGCAAACCGGGCCGAAGACTGCTGTAATGCCAGAAACCGGTCCCCGGGAGCTTGTTTCCTTCCCAGTGTAAGAATTGGCTTTTGTAGTTTGGTTTGCCCTGTTCCCATCATGCACTGGGACAGGAACAGACTAATTTGCATACAGCCAGGTTCTGAAACTGGGATGGTGCAGTGAGCTAAAAAACGGTGTTGGATCTAGCCCTGATCTCTTGACTGGGTGAGAGCTTTCTGCTTAATTCAGAGACTCTGTCCCTCACCACCCCTTGTTGTAAATATTTTTGTCCACCCTAAGCGTGGAAGGGTATTCTCAGATGTGAGACCCTTGCTCATTGCACCATCAGGATTCAAGCAAACCGGGCCGAAGACGGCTGTAATGCCAGAAACCGGTCCCCGGGAGCTTGTTTCCTTTCCAGTGTAAGAATTGGCTTTTGTAGTTTGGTTTGCCCTGTTCCCATCACGCACTGGGACAGGAACAGACTAATTTGCATACAGCCAGGTTCTGAAACTGGGATGGTGCAGTGAGCTAAAAAACGGTGTTGGATCTAGCCCTGATCTCTTGACTGGGTGAGAGCTTCCTGCTTAATTCAGAGACTCTGTCCCTCACCACCCCTTGTTGTAAATATTTTTGTCCACCCTAAGCGTGGAAGGGTATTCTCAGATGTGAGACCCTTGCTCATTGCACCATCAGGATTCAAGCAACCCGGGCCGAAGACGGCTGTAATGCCAGAAACCGGTCCCCGGGAGCTTGTTTCCTTCCCAGTGTAAGAATTGGCTTTTGTAGTTTGGTTTGCCCTGTTCCCATCATGCACTGGGACAGGAACAGACTAATTTGCATACAGCCAGGTTCTGAAACTGGGATGGTGCAGTGAGCTAAAAAAACGGTGTTGGATCTAGCCCTGATCTCTTGACTGGGTGAGAGCTTTCTGCTTAATTCAGAGACTCTGTCCCTCACCACCCCTTGTTGTAAATATTTTTGTCCACCCTAAGCGTGGAAGGGTATTCTCAGACGTGAGACCCTTGCTCATTGCACCATCAGGATTCAAGCAAACCGGGCCGAAGACGGCTGTAATGCCAGAAACCGGTCCCCGGGAGCTTGTTTCCTTCCCAGTGTGAGAATTGGCTTTTGTAGTTTGGTTTGCCCTGTTCCCATCATGCACTGGGACAGGAACAGACTAATTTGCATACAGCCAGGTTCTGAAACTGGGATGGTGCAGTGAGCTAAAAAACGGTGTTGGATCTAGCCCTGATCTCTTGACTGGGTGAGAGCTTTCTGCTTAATTCAGAGACTCTGTCCCTCACCACCCCTTGTTGTAAATATTTTTGTCCACCCTAAGCGTGGAAGGGTATTCTCAGATGTGAGACCCTTGCTCATTGCACCATCAGGATTCAAGCAAACCGGGCCGAAGACGGCTGTAATGCCAGAAACCGGTCCCCGGGAGCTTGTTTCCTTCCCAGTGTGAGAATTGGCTTTTGTAGTTTGGTTTGCCCTGTTCCCATCATGCACTGGGACAGGAACAGACTAATTTGCATACAGCCAGGTTCTGAAACTGGGATGGTGCAGTGAGCTAAAAAACGGTGTTGGATCTAGCCCTGATCTCTTGACTGGGTGAGAGCTTTCTGCTTAATTCAGAGACTCTGTCCCTCACCACCCCTTGTTGCAAAATCCATGTGTTAGGAAAGGCTGCTAGTTTCACCTTTTCCCCGCTTTTTATCAGATGTCTGCACTCCAAGTTCTCGTAACAACCGGATTTGCTTTTGATGATTTTAAAGTATTTTGAACTGTGGGGGGAATTCAAACTGAACAGTAAATGTTTTGAAGGATAACTGTTTGTATGACTTTGACTGCATTCTCCAAATTCATTCTGTTTTAATTTGTGGTGCACGGTTACTACCTACCTGAATATGAGCTCCGACGAAGTCTGCGTTCGCGCACACTGCCACATTGACGTTGCACTTTCCTTTCGCTCCTCCCCTTCCAGGAGGAGAAAATGCCAGTTTTAGACCCACCATCTTGTGACAGTTTGCGCTCTAATGGTTGGCAGGCCATAATATTTAACGAGCCTGCCAACGCAGACCGAGGCTGACGTGTGCAGCCCCTTCGAATGCACCAATCAGTTCACACTGCGATGCGCCAGGTGGGTCACACAGGGCTGGTCCCTGTGTAGTCTTGACGAAGAGCTTGGGGTAGGCTCGAAACGTGTTGATCTATACACAGAATCTCTAACCCATTATAGTTAGTTTTTCCCTGTATCACCCCATTTTAGACATAGCAATCTAGGAGCAATAATAAAGAATTTTGGCCCACTAGTAAGGTACTTTTTACTCACTGTAGCCCTCTCCACTACACTTTCTGCACCACACATAGTCTTCCACATTAAGTGCTCCTACGTAAATCTCGCAAGTCACAGCATGCCCCAGTTCGCAGAGAGCTGGGATGGCCCCTGTGATGAAGCATGTTACAGTGGGGAAACCCTGGCGAGTGAGGGGACTCAAGAAAGAAATGTTTCTTTCCTGGAGGCATTTCCAGATCTCATTGATCAGATGCCCTATCCCTAACCTCTGACTAGGTCCTTTAACCGACAACTCGGGTTTTAGTTATAGTACAATAAAGGAGGGCGGACCTAGCTCATAAAAAACCTCTACCTCCCCCATTTATTTGATACCTATTACACGCAGTCAGCTGTGCAAGATCAACAATCCTATCAACAATCATACAGACCATATAATAGAAAAGTGACTACTTTCTCAGATACATCAGATTTAGACAATGAAGGAATGTCTTCGCCCTATGAAAATAGAGGTAAAGGGTATACATCACGACACAAAGCCAAGGATATCAACCTTTTTTAAGCAGACAGAATCAGAGGACAGGGAACTGGCGACCACAATATCAATCACGTCCACAATATCAAACCCAATTCCGGGGACATCAACCCATAAACCAGAATCAATATCTAGAAAACCCACTATCCCAGGTACTGGAGAGATTAAAAGAAATTCATATATTTAAACTTAGCACTGCTCCTGTAACCGAATCCCCCTATTCCCTTCTATCCAAAGGTTTAACGTATGTACCATACTCAGGATTCAATAAATTTGAGCTGATCGCGACTTAATGTTGTTTTTTCGCAAAGTTCGCCTAAAATCCTTTTTCACCAACGTAGCTAGTAACACCATAGACACTAATAAATCAGGCCTATCACTTAAGTCTACTTTTACGCCCACAGCAGATCAGGTACCACCAGAGATCCAAACATTCGAGCAGGTGGTATATAATAAGTTAAAAAATGCGACTAATTTTGTGCCTAAAACACCATTTATTACAACTGATGAACACACAGCCTTGGAGGATTTAAAACACTCTCCCAAAATCACAATTAAATGTTGTGATAAAGGTGGAGGAATAGCTATACTAGATACTTCAACCTAAATAACTAAAATAGAGGAATTGTTAAGTGATGAAAGATTCTACATCAAAATAATGAGGAACTGGACGGATAAGACTAAAAATAAAATACAAAAACTAACTAGTAAGGCTTTAAGAGATGGACATATCTGCGACAAAGAGTTCGCTTATATGAATATTCAAAGCCCGAGGTTAGCGAGCTTGTATGGCATACCTACAATTCACAAGGATGAAAAAGTCCCCCCATTAGACCTATCATTACAACTATAAGATCTGTATTGGAACTAATTTCTAAGTATCTGGATGCCATTTTGCGTCCATACAGCCAGGACTCCCCAGCTTATGTACAGGACACCCAACATATTATCAACTTATTGGAAGGAACATAATTTAACCCTGATAGACAATGGTTAGTAACCTTGGATATAGAAAGTCTGTTCAGCAACATACCAAGTGAAGAAGCAATCCTAGCAGTACAATGGTTGATACAAACAATGAATATTGATCGTAATTCAACCTTTATTATCGATTGTCTTACCATTATTCTTGAGGAAAATATATTTGAGTTTCAATGTGAATTATATAAACAAGTAAGAGGAATAAGTATGGGCGCAAGTATGGGAGGCAAGTGAAGAGCAGAAAGAGGGAAGAGGGTACAGAAAGAGGGAAGAGAGGTACAGAAAGCAGGAAGAGGGGTACAGAAAGCAGGAAGAGGGGTGTAGAAAGAGGCAAGAGGGGTGCAGAAAGAGGCAAGAGGGGTGCAGAAAGAGGCAAGAGGGGTGCAGAAAGAGGCAAGTGGGGTGCAGAAGTTTGCAAGAGAGGTGCAGAAAGAAGCAAGAGTAGTGTAGAAATAACCAACAGAGGTACGAAAAGAGGCAAGAGGGATGTAGAAAGAGAGAAGAAGGGTGCAGAAAGAGGGAAGAAGTGTGCAGAGAGTGTCAAGAGGGGTGCATAAATAGACAAGAGAAGTGCAGTAAGAAGCAACAGAGGTGCAGAAAGATGCAAGAAAGGAGCAGAAAAAGGAAAAAGGAGCCGAAAGGGGCAAGAGAGGTACGGAAAAAAGGAGGAGATGTGCAGAAAGAGCGAACAGGGGTACAGGAGAGGTGCAGAAAGAGTAGAAATCTACAGAAAGAGGTACCGAAAGCGGGAAGAGGGGTGTAGAAAGAGGCAAGAGGGGTGCAGAAAGAGGCAAGAGGGGTGCAGAAAGAGGCAAGAGGGGTGCAGAAAGAGGCAAGAGGGGTGCAGAAAGAAGCAAGTGAGGTACAGAAAGAAGCAAGTGAGGTGCAGAAAGAGGAAAGAGAGGGGAAGAAACAGGCAAGTGATGTATAGAAAAAGGCAAGAGGGGTGCAGGAAGAGGCAAGAAAAGTGCAGAAAGAAGCAAGAGAGGTGCAGAAGGAGGCAAGAGAACTGCAGAAAAAGGCAAGAGAGTTGCAGAAACAGGCAAGAGAGGTGCAGAAAGAGGAAAAAGGGGGTACAGAAAGAGACAAGGGGGTGCAGAAAGATCAAGAGGGGTGTGCAAAAGAAGCAAGTGATGTGCAGTAAGAACCAACCGAGGTGCAGAAAGAGGCAAGTGAGGTGCAGAAAGAGGGGACAGACAGGGGTGCAGAAAGAGGGAACAGGGGTGCAGAAAGAGGCAAGAGAGGTGCAGAAACAGACATGAAAGAGACAAGAGAGTTTCCAAAAGAAATATGAGGTGCAGATAAAAGCAAGAGAAGGGCACATAGAGGCAAGTGAGGTACAAAAAGATGCAAACGAGGTGCAGGAAGAGGCAATTGAGGTGTACAAACGGGCAAGAGGGGTGCCAAAAGAGGCAAGTGAAGTCTGGAAACAGGCAAGAGAGTTGCAGAAACAGGCAAGAGAAGTGCAGAAAGAAGCAAGAGAGTTGCAGAAAGAAGGAACAGGTGCACAGAGGCAAGTGAGGTGCAGAAAGAGAAAAGAAGGGTGCAGAAAGAGAAAAGAGGGGTACAGAAAGAGGCAGGAGAGGTACTGAAAGAGGCTAGAGAAGTGCAGATAGAGGCAAGAGAGGTGCAGAAACAAACAGTAGAGGTGCAGAAAAAGGGAACCGGGGTGCCGAACATGGCAAGAGAGGTGCAGAAAGAAGCAAGAGGGGTGCAGAAAGAAGCAAGAGAAGTACAGAAACAAGCAACAGAGGTGCACAAAGAGGGAAGTAGGGTATTGCGGCTTTTTAACAACTAATGTCCCTCCCTTTTTTCACCGTTCAGTTTGCTCTAGCGCCGGGAAACCTCCGGGTAGCTGTGCGCTTAATAAATGTAATAATAAATAAATAAAATAAATAGAAAAAAGCAAGATAAGCACAGAGAGAAGCAACAGATGTGCAGAAAGAGGCAAAAGGGGTGCAGAAAGACGCAAAGGAAGTGCAGGAAAAACCAAGCAGGGTGGGTAAGAACAATAGAGGTGCAGAAAGAGGCAAGAGGGGTGCAAAAAGAGGCAAGAGAGGTACAGAAAGAGGGTGCAGAAAGAGGCAAGAGAAGTGCTGAAAGAGCCAAGAGAGGTGCAGAAAGAAGGGAGGTTCGGAAAGTGGAAGAGATATGCAGAAAGAAGCAAGAGAAGTACAGAAAAAGAAAGAAAGGTATAGGAAGAAGCAAGAGAAATGCAGAAAGAGGCAAAAGAGGCACAGAAAGAAGCAAGAGTCATTTGCGCACCATTAGTACCAATATAACACCCACATTTAGCAATAAGTAATAGGTGACCTTTCCAGGTTTGCAAAGGGCCTGTCAGGAATGAGCAGGTGGGCCCTCGACATGCACACAAAGTTCCCACCTTTAGGGTCAGGAATGGTTATTCTGTCTTACATTCCCCGTGGGGTTGGACACAGACTAGCCAGGACCTTTGGCCAACACCTCTTATCAGATTAGCGCACTCGAGTTTTCTTCCCTGTTTCCGCGCTTTGCCTGCAGTTAGCGTTCTAGTCTTTCCCCTCTCAGCTGACGGCGGTTAGGTGGAGCGCGAGCGTTTTGAATGCTTCGCACTTCAACCGTCGCGCTGACTGAGAAGCATCCTTTTCTTCAGTCTGCGTTTCTACTGGAAATTCCTGGTATCCTGAGAGCTTCATTTATTCAGTCCGTTTTAGTTCGGATCTTCGCTCGCTTTCCAGTGTTCAAGCGAGGAAGGTTCCGGTCCAGTTTCCAGGTAGAAGCTTTCCTTACTTCCCTCTCTCTACCTGACAGTGAGAGAGCCTGGGTAAGAGCTGTTATTTTCAAATTCCCAGTGAGTGAAGTTTTCTTCGTTTCTCAGTTCTTCAGAACCCTTCTGACTTAGACATAGCGCCCATTCAGTCTGGGTTCAGGACACTTATTCTAATCACCGAAGCTCAGTTAGAAGCTAGTTTCCCTTGTTACTTTCCAGCAGTGTTGGCAGCTATCTAACGGCTTGTGATATCAGTCCATATTCAGTCACTCATTGGGTTCCAGTGTTTCCAGCAATTCGGACAAAGAACTTTTAACTTGCCAGACACATAAATATATATATATTTGTACTTACCACCACGTGTGGATCCATCTTCCAGCTTGGCAAGTTCTAGGAGCCTGAGATAGCAGAACAGTCTTCAAATTTGTCCTTCATCTCCCTCCTACAAGTTCTTGTTATCATCAGAGAGAGGCAAATTCCCGCACACATTCAGGTATGCTAGGGTCCTAGGGGAGGTTGATGTAGAGTAGTTTAGGGGTAGATTTAACTGTTGCCTTTTCTTACAGAAAGTCTCCTACAAGAAGAATGCAGAAGACTTCGGTGAGGGCAGTCTCTCTCGTTTGTCGTCCCATTCCCCTTTCCCCCGTATCTCAGTATCCAGTCTTTACTGGGTCCTGGGGTGTAGGGGAGTTGGGAGCTAGCATCCTCCTCTCCTTGGCTGTATTGTTCCTGCGGAGCCACAATTCAGGTACTGCTTCTGACCGGGCCTTTCACCACGCTGTAACACTTGTCGCTGCATTTTTTGTAACGTTTGAGGTAGAAACAAGTTTTTTTTTTAAATCTGCAGATTATGCAGGAGATGATGGATTATTTGGCAAATGCGGAAAATTTATAATTGTGCGAAAATCGGTGCAGCCAAACAGTCGCATACTTCCAGTGGCCGTGCTCATACCTCTGACCAGAGGTGCTCCTCGGTGGTTCCTTCTTTTTTTGTCTCATTGAGTTTATAGTTTTGCTTCCTTGGAAACAAGAAAGACTAAACTTGAGGTTACCACTCCACAACACAGACTACCATACCACATAATTACACTTCATAACACATATTCCCACTATACATAATTCTTATACACTACATGCCACATGTGAGAAGTTGGCCTGATTTGTGATGTCCACTATTCTAGTGGGCACCCTGTATCAGTCCAAACAACCCTGTGTAGATGGTTGTAAAGTCAACCTTATAGACCAGCTATCCTAGTAGTAGCATGGACAAAGCAGTCTTAGGCTAACACTTCAGAGAGCATGTGAAGCCAATTGTTTTACCAATAATAACCCCTTGAATACCAAATGAAAGGACACCACACAAGGTATATATAAAATATATATGTATTTATTACTAACACAACCCCTCTGCACTCTTTATGAGGTCAGAGTTTGAGATACAGCACAAGTGACTCAATAAGCATACTAAAAGTTGCACAAATACAATTCTGCCCTAGGGGCCTCACGAACCATATACTAAGTAAGTGGTATAAGAACCACTTCAGAACAGGTGAATAGGCCTAGGGCCTAGGGAAACGCTGGGACTATACTGAACAACTCCAGGTTAGGAAGTAGGAGTCTCACAGGATGTGTGTGCAGTGTCTAAACACACACACGAGTTCTCATAGACTTTCAATGGGAACGTAAAGTTAACAAAGTAGTTGATTTAGGACACCTCCGGGTGGACTACGGGAAAACCCAGTTAAAGTAGGACACTTGGATAGTTATTACCCACGGGAGCACCGTAGGGAAGCCGGGTGCATAGGTGTGAAGTCGTGTCGGGTTTCGTTGTCGAATCCTATGGAGAGCTGCAAGAAGATGCTGCAGGCGACCAGGAGGAAGATGTCCGGATGGATCCAAGAGTGGATCGAAGAAGTGAAGAACCTGAAAGCAGAGGGGACAGAGTCTGGGTCACTAGCCAGTGACCAGGAAGGAACCAGGCGATGTCGAGCTGCAAACAGGTGAAGAAGTGAAGCTTGTCTCTGCAGCCACGTGGACCAGGAGGCGTCGACGATGACCAGGAGCTGGATACGGACTGTCCCATGAAGGCTCTCGCGGTTGGCGGTGTCGGCTTCCAAATTGGAGTCAACAAGCCTTGGCGAAGGCAACCCATGCAGGAAGTGAAGATCGGCTTCTTGTACAGACCAGCAAGGTCTGTGGAGCGTCCCCTTTACAGGAAAGCAAGAGCAAGCCCAGAGCAACCAGGCAAGCAGTGTTGTTTCAAAATGGTGTCTTCAAGATGGCCACTAGCCAACGGGCCAGCAACCGCAAAGACGTGTCGAGGAGAAATGCAAGAGCAGGCCCCACGTGGCACTCGTGGATTGTGGAGGGCTGAGCTTCGGTGCACTTACGGCTCGGGGTTGGGGCTTCTCATTCCCCAATGCACAACTTCAAGGACGACTCAGTAGCTGCACAGTTTATCAAAGAGCAAAATGGCCAGGTGTCCGGTCCCACGTCTCTCGTGTCCGCCACAGGTCTCAGCTTTGCTGGAGGTGTGGGTCGGGGTTTGAGAAGTCTGGAAGTCCAGTCCTGTGAAGCCGAATCATTGGGATCCTTCGGGAGCGTCGACATAGCAAACCGGCAATTCACTAGTTGGTGCCTGTTTGCACAAGGTGGTCACTCCTTGACCGCAAGGGAGATTCTTCAGTCTTCTAATTGCAGTAGAATGTCGAAGGTCCAGAGTTTCGTTTCAGAGTTTCAGTTCAGGATAATCTAAAATCTTTAGACTCAGCTCCTAGCTTTATACTGATTAAATTTATTAATTGATTTTGTTGGGCGCAACAGCTACCCAAAAGGGTTTCCCAGCACTAAGAGACAGACCAACAACATGAGACAGAAGAAATTAGAGGTCGAAGAGCCAGGTCTTCACTGCTCTGCGAAATCGCGTATGACTATTTTCCATCCGTAGGGCCAGTGGAAGTAAATTCCACAGTCTGGGTCCTAAGTTCGAAAAGGAACTACCTCCCATTCTGGTGAGTTTGAACCTGGGTACATTAAAAAGATGGTGAGTTGAAGAACGAAGAGAGCGAGCTGGAAGGTAAGGACTGACAAGGGCTTGAAGGTAGAGGGGTGCTGATCCGGCTTTGATCTTGTGCATAAAGCACAGCGCTTTAAACTTGATCTGGTTTTCAACACGAAGCCAATGTAGCTCTCTCAGGCGTTCTGTAATGTGGTCACGTTTACGACAGCCACAGAGAAGCCGAGCTGCAGCATTCTGAACTAGCTGAAGGCGACGTGTGACGGCCTTTGGAGACCCCAGATAGAGCATGTTGCCGTAATCCAATCTGGAGGTCACCAAGGCGTTCACGACAGATCTCTGGGTGTTTTTAGGGATCATCCAGAAAATTTTACGCAGCCATCGTAAGATGGTAAAACAGATGGCTTTGACTCTGTTGACCTGATCTTTCATGGTGAGGCCTCTGACGATAGTAACTCCCAAGTTTCGCACTTGTTCAGATGGAGTTGGAAGGGGACCCATGGAAGTGGGCCAATGAGTCAAGTTCCAGAGATCGGGTTTGTTGCCAAGAATCAGGACCTCCGTCTTCCCGCCGTTCAACTTGAGAAGGTTGTTATTCATCCATTCGGCTATCTTGGTGAGTCCAGTTTGTAGAGGGGAGGGGGCCATGGGATCAATTTGGGAGAGTGAAAAAATAATTTGTGAGTCATCGGCGTATGAGAAAAGATTTAGTCCCGAGCATTGTGCAACAAAAGCTAAAGGTGTGACATACAAATTAAAAAGCAGAGGGCTAGGGGAGGAGCCAAGATGGCGACCGGAGCAGACGCTTGAGCGCCCGGCTCCGTCGGCCCTTGGCTCTGAAACAACATCCTGATTCCTATCCTTACCGTTTCTGGAGGTGAAACGTGTGCGACGACGCGCTGACCATGCCAGTACTTTCCCGAAGTTCCGGATGCCGGAGTTGCGTGTGATTTTGCTCTCCGCCCTGGACCCTCGCTCCATTGTTGCCCTCGCCGGCCCCTGGAGGCTCCGCAGTGACCGGACCCGCTAGCGCCAATCTGAGCCGCGCGGTCCTGACCTCACTCCGCATCACGGACTGCCGGCGGCTGTGCCTGGGAGGTAATGGCCAAAACAACTACTGCACCCTGCGCCTGAAGGACTGGGGCTGTGAGGTAAGCCCCGGAGGAACGGGTCTCCTGCCCCGATCTGTGGGACGCGCTGTGGGAGGCTGCTGGCCCCATTCTCCTATCGTCTACCCGGCTGCATGGGGAACCTGAGGGACGGGTGACGACTGTCGGCGTTCTCTGTGGTGGCGAGGACCTGAGGGGAGCTGACTTTCTGCTGCGACCTTCCCCCCCCCCCCGGCCACTATACCGTCCTGCGGTACACATGGCTTTGTCTGCCTGCTCGCGGCTGGGGGGGCGATAGCCCGGTCCTGCCCGCTGCCTGCTTCGCCCTCCCCACATCAGGCACCAGCTCTACAGTGCCGTCCCGGATTGATGCCGATGCGGGGATACAACCTCCACTGTCATGCGGCTCCGTTCTGGCCGTCCTACGGGACTTTCATTGGCAAATGCGTGCTGGTCTGCAGGCGCTGAGTGAGCAGTTTGACTCCATGCTATCGGCTGCGGGTCGTGAGCGCCTCGTTTGTCACCAGCAAGGCGGGGGTCTGCCTTCGTCTTCATGCGGGGATACAATGGCTGTATGTGATCGCGCTACATTTGTGCCTGCAACTGGCTTTCCCGGCACCCATGATCAACTACTCTCCCGCTCAGCTGCTGATACTTTGTTTCCCCGTCCATTGACGCCTGATTCATTGTTGCCTGCCTCGCCGCGTCTGCAGAACTATCCGGCTGGGCAGCACCTAACACTCTCGAGGACTCATTTACTGTGGCCTGCGTCTTCTTTCCTGTGTAACTCCTGCGCTTTGGATGCCATGTTGGGACTTTGTGTGGTGGACAAAGGGACCTCTACAGATGGTCGGCGGCCATTTTATGCTTCTACTTCACTTTCATCTTCTAAGCGGCCATATTGTCCTTGTTTGAACGGGATGCGGGGCCTTCATGTAGGGGCTGGCTTAATCTCACGCCCGCGATCAGGCCAAGGTTAGGCTTATTTATAACGCCATGGTTTCACGGGTGGGCTGGACTGGGATTGGAACTGCTGTGTATATGTTGTGTGCACTCGTCGCGAACTGTCTCTTTCCATCTATAATGCTGGGTCAATTCATTTTCACACGACTGCTTTTGGTGCAGTGGGTTTTCAGTGTGTGGAAGCTATAGATGGCCGAGGGTTTCGGGCGCTCTGTTGTTACGTGGGCTCCTCCCCACCTTCTCCTTTTTGGGGGTTTAGATTAGAATCATTCTATTCTTTTCTCACCCCCTTTAACATAGGTGTACACGTTTTTCTATTTTCCTTTAATTTATTCTTGTTCTCCTTTCTTGTCTATATTTCGGGTTTTCAAGGGCGACAGGCACTATGCTGGGGGGGGGGCAGGCCGTAGCCTCCGCATTGGTGTAGGGTGGGGGGGTAATTTACTATTTCTATTTAGTTCTATGGGCCTTTCTTTCCGTGACTTTATGGACTTTTTCTTTTCTCTCTTTACTTGTCTCTATATTTCGGGTTCTATTTTTGGGGCGACAGACACACTGCTAGGGGGGGGTAGGCCATAGCCTCGGCATGCGTGTAGGGTGGGGGGTCTTCCTTGGTTCGTTTTTTGTTTCTATGGGCCTTATTTTTCTCTTTTTCTGTTCTCTTTCTTATGTGCTTTTTCTGGGTCAGTGGGTAGGTCTGGTGTTAGGAGGGTAGCGGCTGGGGGGCACAACTCGTGATGTCTCATCATCCTGTGGTTCTAGCTTTGTGCCGCCACTTTAGCTATGTCAATTGTTTGTTGAATCTCCTGATGGACGTTTCTCGCTTATTACGTAGATGGATGTACTGTACTGATCCGTTCTAGCTTCTGTATCTCCTTAGATAAAAATTATTTGAAAATTAACCTTAATATCTCCTGACACTTGGTGCCCGTGCAATTTAATGTAACACATGTTTTATGCTTCTAAGTGCTGACGTGATACCGAGTGGACGTATACTTCGCTACCTAGCTTAAGAAGTGTCGAGGCCGGCCGGATGGTTGTAGGCCCGTATTTGTCTTCTGAACAGTGCTAAATAAAGGTTTAAAAAAAAAAAAAAAAGCAGAGGGCTAAGAATAGACCCTTGGGGTACCCCATGGGGGGAGGAGTGACTCTTAGAAGATGATGACTTAGAGAAAATTTGAAAAGTGCGGTCAGACAGAAAAGATGCAAGCCAGTCCAATGCTTTGTTGCCAATACCAACTGCAGCAAGGGATTTGAGAAGGATACTGTGTAACACAGTATCAAAAGCTGCGCTGAGATCGAGCAAGATCAGCGCAACTGTTTCTCCTCGATCCAAAAGCAGACGCAGGTTATCTGTAACGCCCAACAGGGTCGTCTCCGTAGAGAAACCAGGGCGAAATCCCGATTGAGAGGGATGTAACAGATTATTGTCTGTCACAAATTTTGAAAGATGGAAGTGGATGTGTCGTTCCAAAACTTTCGAAAATGCCGGTAATAAAGAAATGGGACGATAATTGGCGGATATTTTTGGATCCGCCTGTGGTTTCTTCAGTAACGGGGTGACCATGGCATGTTTCCAACAACTAGGAACAGTGGCAGTAGTGAGTGAGAGGTTTAGCATCTTGCAAATAATGGATAGATGTGAAGAGTTCAGAGAACGCAGGATGGAGACAGGCAATGGGTCCAGCGGGGAACCTGATTTAATTTTGCTCAGTATTTCTAAAAGAGTTTCCGAGCAGAGATCAGGCCACGACAGCAGTAGAGGCAGAGGTGACCCAGAAGAGTTGGTGGGCATGTTCTTGGTCTGAGGGGAGGTGAGGAGAACAGGTATTTTGATTTGAGCAAGGATATCCTGATGTATGCTCGTGATTTTAGAAGTGAAATATTGGGCAAGCTCATCGCACTTCGCATTGGATGATTGGGGAAGTGTAGCTGTGGTCTGAGAACCAGCGAGCTCCTTCACCACAGTAAACAGAGTTTTTGATTTATTGATTGCTTCATTTATGGATTTATTGACGTGGATGGCTCTGGTTGTAGCACACGCCTTATGATAGCATTTCAGCTCAGTTTTATAGGCGGCACCAGATATGAGAGTAATCTTTCCTCCATAAACGTTCTAATTTCTTACATTTTGATTTGTGCAAGCGAAGCGACTTATTGTTCCAAGGGGCGGGTGCTTTGTGAATAATCCCTTTCTTGCGGGTAGTGGGGAGACAAATATTTAAGGCTTCTAAGAGCCAGTCGTTTACAGAACTGGCCATCACATCCATATCATTAGACGTACATAAGTTCTCGGGCTTAAGGTCAGATAGGATTGCATTGAAAACATCAGGATTGAACTTTTTCCAATCCCTTTTCTGTGAATAGGTATCTGGTTTGTGAATAGGTGTATTTACATAGTTTGTAACGGTGAATTTAATTAAAAAATGGTCAGACCAGACGAGTGGCACAGCCATGGAACACTGTACGTGGATACAATTTGAGAAAATTGGGTCTAAAAGGGGACCGCCTTTATGAGTGGAGCCCTTGTTAGATAGGTTGAGATTCATGGAAGCAAGGTCTGCAATAAGGATGCAGGCCAAATTGTCATTCTGATCTTCAAGATGTACATTCAGATCACCGATGACTACAAAGTTGCTCGATATAGATACAGCTGGGGCTATGATTTCAGAGAGTTGTGGTTGCCAGGCATTACTAAGACCTGGCGGGCGATACACCAGTAAACCTGAAAGGGGGATTTTAGGTTGGAGAGTAATCTTAAAAAACGCTGCTTCACAGCCGTTTAAAGGAGCAGGATCCAGATGGCATTGATAGATATTTTTAAATATTATTGCAACACGGCCACCAATTTTCTTGGGGCGATCATGCCTTACAATCGCATATTGAGCTGGAAGAGCTTCTGCTATATCTGGTCCGGAGCTATCGCGGAGCCACGTCTCTGTGATAAAAAGTGCGTCAGGAGATTCATCTGTGAGGAGATCGAAAATCTCACGTTTGTGTTTGGGTAGGGAACGGCAATTCAAACTGAGGAAAGTGTAGTTTGAGGGAGAAAGGGTTTCTGCTCGGGGGGCTAGACTTCGTCAACGCTGCGGATTATCCAGATGGAAGGAGCAGGGGGGGCAGCATTGTGGGAAATGATCTAACAGGTTGAAAGTGGCTGTAGGATGGTCAAAAATAGGATTGAGAGCACAAATTTGATCAGCGTCATAACATAGTCGTGGGGGTGCCGTTTGGCCAGGGGGTATGGCCCCTGGGCCCGGAAGGGCGCGGACGGGCGCAGACGGGCTTGCCTTAGGCGGGCCCGCTGCGCCCGTCCGCTGCACGTACGGGGAAAGCACATTATATGTAGGAGGGGAAGTGGGGGAGTGGCGTGGCCTGTTTGAGGGGGCGTGGCCTCTGGGCGATGGGGACGGCGAGTATGTTGTGGCACCGCTGCAGCTCTTTCAATCAGCTGTGCGGGACTACTAGAGCCTAAGAAGTTTACCTTGCAAGTGCCCAGAAGGGGGGACAAGTGAGTAAAATACAATCACAAAATACAGTTTTTTTTAAAAATCACAGGTTTCGCTATCTCCCGGCTTCCGCCTCAGGAGTTTAGTTAGTCTCTACTGCGCGCTCGCATTCAGCGCGATTTAAAGGTTTTGGCGGGGGCGTGGCCTGTTTGAGGGGGCGTGGCCTCTGGGCGATGGCGAGGATGTTGTGGCACCGCTGCAGCTCTTTCAATCAGCTGTGCGGGACTACTAGAGCCTAAGAAGTTTACCTTGCAAGTGCCCAGAAGGGGGGACAAGTGAGTAAAATACAATCACAAAATACAGTTTTTAAAATCACAGGTTTCGCTATCTCCTGGCTTCCGCCTCAGGAGTTTAGTTAGTCTCTACTGCGCGCTCGCATTCAGCGCGATTTAAAGGTTTTGGCGGGGGGCGTGGCCTGTTTAAGGGGGCGTGGCCTCTAGACAATGGCGACAGCGAGGATGTTGTGGCACCGCTGCAGCTCTTTCAATCAGCTGTGCGGGACTACTAGAGCCTAAGAAGTTTTACCTTGCAAGTGCCCAGAAGGGGGGACAAGTGAGTAAAATACAATCACAAAATACAGTTTTTAAAATCACAGGTTTCGCTATCTCCTGGCTTCCGCCTCAGGAGTTTCGTTAGTCTCTACTGCGCGCTCGCATTCAGCGCGATTTAAAGGTTTTGGCGGGGGCGTGGCTTGTTTGAGGGGGCGTGGCCTCTGGGCGATGGCGACGGCGAGGATGTTGTGGCACCGCTGCAGCTCTTTCAATCAGCTGTGCGGGACTACTAGAGCCTAAAAAGTTTACCTTGCAAGTGCCCAGAAGGGGGGACAAGTGAGTAAAATACAATCACAAAATACAGTTTTTAAAAATCACAGGTTTCGCTATCTCCCGGCTTCCGCCTCAGGAGTTTAGTTAGTCTCTGGCTGGATAGTTAGTCTCTGGCTGGATTGCCTGCTAGGTCCCTCCAGTGGGTGGGACCAGGGAAGGGGGTGGTTACACCCCTTTCCCTTTGTCCAGTTTCACGCCAGAGCTGGGGCTGGAGTGCCCCAGCAACTGGTTTGAACCGGGCTATGCATGGAGCACATTGTGTGCCCCAGGCAGTGTCTCATTTCATTCTGCTGGAGGAGGTCGGACTTGTGTCTGTGGCAGAATCATCCATTTTGTGATGCTGAGGCTCTGTTTAACTTTAACCGGGTAAAGCTACAACTACATGTCTTCTTCCGCTAGAAGGGGTAGTATTCCAAAGTGTATGACACCTTGCACAACATGTTTCGATAAAGTCAAACCAAAGTTAGCATTAACCGCGAGGATTATAATGCACTAAAGAATATATGGTATGGCTATATCATAGAACAGCTATAAGGACATGGTTCTGAAAGCTGAAGGCAGGCTCAGCTCATGCTAGAGCACCATCTAACATAAAATCAAGCACTCTGCCTTCAGGATTGTCAAGGCCTGCCATAGGAGTGCCTTATAGGTATATATATGTCTATATGTAATGGTAGGTGTAGGGATACTATACCTAAGCAAGGGGTGATTACATGACCTTGCCCCAGCTGAGTGATCAGCCAGTTGTCTCAATGTGGATGGCCAGCCAGGGGTGGCATAATACATGCTGCAGCCCCTGGTAGGCCTTGGATGCACCTATGCCCTGGGTACCTATGGTTCACTATACAGGGTCTCATAAGGTGACCCAATATCCAATTGGAGATGTACCTAAAGTACATGGAGTCCATTTTACCGAGAGCAGATAGCTTAGGGCCCTGAATAGCAGGATCCCAGGCCAACTAAGTCAAAGACCAGCTAAACACTAGGCAAAATGTTGGGGTAACCATATAGTCAGATATCCACCTTCCTACACCACATACTTTCTATCCAGAGAATTTCACTGCACAACATACGAAATAATTCCACTGCACACAACGTACATCGACTCCACTCCATAAAACATTAGTAAAAAAACATTTACATTTGCCAATAGCTCTATCTCTCACAAATGCGAGAACTATTACATTACAAATGCTTCTTTAACTAGTAGTCTGGTTTGCAGAGTGGTGGGGAAAGGGGACTGGGCCTTCAACCAGCACTCAGGAATTCCACTGCGTAGGACTTACAGTAGGTATCAGGAGGGCTTCTTGGCCCCCAAGGTCCCTCACGGGTAAAGTGGACTTCATCCCCCAACCAGTAGTGTGCCAGGAAGCGCGTTGGCAGAGTGAATTAGAAAGGGGGCGTGGCCTCCAAAAACCTCTTAGCAAACCCACTTTGTGGAACTTACTGGAGGTAAAAGGAGGCGTAGTTAGCCCTCAAGGACATCCTTGGGGGCCAACTTCCCCTCCTATTACCTTCAGTAAGTCCCACACAGCAGGATTGCTAAGTTCCCTTTGCAGGCCATGCCCCCTGGCGCGCTCTTGGATGAGGATTGAAGTCCCATTTGCTGCTGGGGGTCCTTAGTGGCCAACTAGCCTACCTCTTACCTCCAGTAAGCCTCACACAGTGGGATTGCTGAGAGGTGGACAAAGACCATGCCCTCTTTCTCCATCACTCTGCAAACGCAACTCCCGGTGTGCTATTAGTTGGGGGATGAAGTCCCCTTGCCTCCTGAGGGTCCCTGTGGAACGACTAGCCCTCCTGTTACCTCGAGTAATCCCCACACAGCTGGATAGCCAAGAATGGTCAAAGGCCACACCCCCTTTTTACACCACTCTGCAATTGCACCTCCTGGCCCACTTCTGCTTGGGCGACAAAGTGCACTTTAGTCCTGAAGCCCTCAGGATGCAAGGGGACCTCATCACCCCACCAGCAGTGCACCAAGAGGCGCATTTGCAGAGTGGTGGAAAAAGGGGTGTGGTCTCCGATGAGCTCTTAGCAATCCCACTGTGTGGGGCTAACTGGAGGTAATGGAAGGTTAGTTGGCACCTAAGGATCCTCAGTTGGAAAGGGGGCTACATCACTCAACCTGGATTGCGCCAGGATGTGTGTTTGCAGAGTAGTGGTAAAAGGGGGCGGGCTTTTGGCGAGTTGTGTGTCTTCCTTCAATTTTTTTTATTTTAGGAAGGGGGGGCTGTGTGGCCCTCCTTCCTCTTCCCCGGGGCCGGACCCATCTTTCATTTTTTTTTTTAAATACACAGGCAGAGGGGTGCGCAGCTAGGCCTTTGCTGATTTTAATTTTTAAAGGGGAGGAGGGACATGCGGCCCCCCTTCCCTAGGCTGATTTCGGTCCGCTGACCCCATACTCCTGAGGCCCAGCCAATAATTATTATTTTATTGTTTGTTTTAGCCTGTGGTCCCTTTTACCCATGGCCTGGCCCCAGGGTATATTTTAATATAACTTTCGAGGCGGGGGCCCCCCACACGGACCATTTTCGGCCTGGGGACTCCATCACCCAGGGCATGGCCATGTTTAAAGGGACCGCGGGGAACCTGAAGGCCCTGCGGTTCTGGCCGGCTCCCGCCTTATGCGGGGGCCGGCACTGATTTTTAACCAAAGGGAGCTGCTAACATGCAGCTCCCTGGGGGTAAAAAGCAAAGTGTATTCACTTTGAACAAGGGAGAGCTAAGTGCTCTTGCTTGTTCAAAGCTAGTACACTGCGATGGGATGCTCCCGCCATCCCATAGCAAACTGCAATGTGCTGGGAGTGGGTACCCCAGGATATTGCTGGAGCCGGCCCTGGGGGGTGGCGGTACCCAGGGCCATGAAGGGCTCCTGGAGGGGTGCTGCGCACCCCCCTTACATCATGTTTAAAATCCCGGGGAGGTGGTGGTCCCCGGGCCAGGGGGCCGCAACAGAAACCTGCACTTACTTATTTATGTATGTCCCGGGGAGGTGGCGGTCCCCTGGGCTGTGTGGGGGACACGGGCCCCCGCATGTAATAATTGAAGCTCCAGGGAGGTTGAGGTCCATGGGGCTGCTTGAGGGGGGGCATTTTGTTTTATAAAATAAAGCCCCGGGGAGGTGGAGCAGTGCCCATTAATCCAACTAGGGGGTGTGGCGACTCACAACAAATGGGACACTGGCGGCGTCATTATTTAAGAGTGCTTCAGTCACCAGTAATATTTCACAGGCATCTGAGGAAGGCTGTTTTCAGGCCAAAATGCATTATGCCATTCCAGCTATTAAAGTGTTTCCAACGTCACCCCCGTTGTGGCCTCTGCTTCTTCAGTAGTGGGAGGAGTTTCAGTCATGTGTTGCACGATGTCCAGAAACGCGCTACAGAGGCCCCGTTCCATCAGGAGGCCCGGGCCCATTCGGTCTCTGCTACGGCGGTTTTCTTTGGTGCAAGGTGTTGCAAGAGCCCGGTGCCCGCTTCCTAACACAGAGAAATCCAGGGCGGCTGCTAAGCGGGCGTGACTACATGGAGGACGGAGATTAGTATTGTCGTTCCGTTCCCTGCCCGGCTAATTTTTGTGAATGGGAGGCAGGAACGTCAAGGGGACCGGAGGAGGCACTCAGCTTTAATTTTTACTGGATTGTGACTACTTTGGCTTTGGGACTCTGCCACACATCGCTATTCCATTCGGACAACCCACAGGCAGCACTTTCCTGGATAATGGATTCTGGGGCTTGTAGTTCCGACGGACAGCAAGCAGTGCCCATTAATCCAACGAGGGGGTGTGGCAAATAAGCATGGGCGTAAAATCCGTTCCGCTCGTGGATTTTGCGGTTTTTCGGCAAATTCGCAATCCGCGAACTGTCGCGAATTTGCCGAAAATCCGCAAATTCGCACGCAGCTGATTTTTTTGCTTGGTGATACAATTTTGCGGCGCGCAGCGTTCACTTACCGTCATTCAGCGTTTGCAGAGTTGTTTTTCTCCATATTTTGCGTGTGCTGCACCATTTTGGATTTTGCTGCGGGATCCCGATTACCTCATCGTGGCTTGCCACCTTGCACAGCACGCATCGCGAGAGTTCGCAATTCCGAACACGAAGATGCGGCGAGCAGCAACAATCTTGAACTCGCGAAATTTCAAAATTTGCAATTTTGCACAAGAATCCACCAGCAAGCAGTATAAACCTTCTAAAAATGATGATTTTTATCAGAATAACTCATAAGGTTGACATTTGCCTGCACTGTTTTTGCAAGGAGTCCATTTTGAGAGGGGGGGGAGGAAGGAAGGCCCCACAGTCTCCAACTTCCTGTTCCTGTCCAGCAGGCTCCTCCCAGTGCTTTCTTCATGTGCTGGTCACTTTCATTTGGATCTTGACCTGGAAGGATTACTTTTTGTGGATGCTGCTGGATATTTGGATTTGAGGCCTTTTTGACTTTCTTTAGATCACTTTTGGATTAGAAATCAACTTTCACAAGTAAGTTTGTTTGGGGCATTACAGTTGCTGCAACTACAATTTTGGAACTTTTTCAGAACATTAAATAAAATATATTGTGGGTAGCCACAGTATCCAGTAGGACCAGGGTTAGTTATGGGTGCATGATACAACTGTTTTGTTGAATTTAAACATCATTGAGGGCATGGATGGCATGGGATTGTGCTGATTTTTGTGTGTTTTCCGATTTTTGGGGCTGCTGTTGGGGCCTTTTGGCCAGGGGTAGTGAGTGGTGCATGTACTGAGTCTTTCTGTGGGGTCTCTTTAATGTAAACATCATGGAGGGCATGGATGGCATTGGATTGTGGTGATTTTTGTGTGTTTTCGTTTTTTTGGGGTGTACTGTTGATGGGGACAGGCCATGTGGGTGGGGGCCATTTTGAGTGCTGGTACAGGCAGGCCCTGGCCATGTGCTTGGGGTGAAAGGGGCCATTTTGAAGGCAGGCAGTGTTCCCAGGCCTGCACCCATTTTGCCTAGCTTTCATCCATTATGCCCAGGGGTAGTGAGTGGTGCATGGGCCTAGTCTTTCTGTGGGGTGCCTTGAATTTAAACATCATTGAGGGCATGGATGGCATGGGATTGTGCTGATTTTTGTGTGTTTTTCGATTTTTGGGGTTGCTGTTGGGGCCTTTTGCCCAGGGGTAGTGAGTGGTGCATGGACTGAGTCTTTCTGTGGGGTCTCTTTAATGTAAACATCATGGAGGGCATGGATGGCATTGGATTGTGGTGATTTTTGTGTGTTTTTCGTTTTTTGGGGGTGTGCTGTTGATGGGGACTGGCCATGTGGGTGGGGGCCATTTTGAGTGCTGGTACAGGCAGGCCCTGGCCATGTGCTTGGGGTTCAAGGGGCCATTTTGAAGGCAGGCAGTGTTCTCAGGCCTGCACCCATTTTGCCTAGCTTTCATCCATTATACCCAGGGGTAGTGAGTGGTGCATAGGCCTAGTCTTTCTGTGGGGTGTCTTGAATTTAAACATCATTGAGGGCATGGATGGATGGCATGGGATTGTGCGGATTTTTGTGTGTTTTTCGATTTTTGGGGCTGCTGTTGGGGTCTTTTGCCCAGGGGTAGTGAGTGGTGCATGGACTAAGTCTTTCTGTGGGGTCTCTTTAATGTAAACATCATGGAGGGCATGGATGGCATTGGATTGTGGTGATTTTTGTGTGTTTTTCGTTTTTTTGGGGTGTACTATTGATGGGGACTGGCCATGTGGGTGGGGGCCATTTTGAGTGCTGGTACAGGCAGGCCCTGACCATGTGCTTGGGGTGCAAGGGGGTATTTTGAAGGCAGGCAGTGGTCTCAGGCCTGCACCCATTTTGCCTAGCTTTCATCCATTATGCCCAGGGGTAGTGAGTGGTGCATGGGCCTAGTCTTTCTGTGGGGTGTCTTGAATTTAACATCTTTGAGGGCATTGATGGCATGGGATTGTGCAGATTTTTGTGTTTTTTTCGATTTTTTGGGGTGTATAACTGATGTTCCTCTGTCTTCCATTGCTTTTAGGTGCACAAGAGAACCACCAGTGCCAGGAAGAAGTCCTGCAGCGGTGTGTGCAGCATAACGTCACTCGACGTCACGTGTGGCCACAGACAAGACAACTCTGCAACTCATGCAACTGCGGCCTGCGGTTCTGACATCTGAAGAAGATGGCCCCAAAAAAAGTTCCCTGTAGCTCCTCTAGCAAGAAAGTTGCCAGAAAGGAGAAGAAGAAGCAAGTGGCGCCACTTACCAAGGGGACTGGTGTGCCGCCCGCCACATTTTTGGGGAAAAAAAGTACGGCTGCAGCAGCTGCGGGGTCTGCTGGGGACCAAGCTGGGAGCAGCACCCCCGCTCCATTGGGCTCAGTGCCTCCACCACCACCACGCCAACTTAAGTCCAAGCCCTTGAGTGCTGCAGAGGCAGTCAGTATAGTTGTTCAATCACCATCGACCAGTGATGTTGGCTCATCGCAAGAAAGTAGCAGCATCCCTCAATCAACACAGGTTGTTGTAACTCATCTGACGAGTGTTCAACAACCACAGCTGCAACAACAACCACCTGTGCAAGTAGTACAAGCCCAAGTACATGTGGAAGGAGAGGCAGCGCAAGGAGATGCGCAAGCAGAGGTGCATGGAGCGGCAAAAGTGCCCACAATAGTTGTTCCTCCCGAAGTAGGGGCACATCAGGAAATCGACATTCAAGCCGAGGTATCATTTGAGGAAGCCACTCCTCCTGATCATTCATTGTCTTCCAGATCCCTAGCAAGTAAAAGATCAAGGATGGTGTCTACATCTTCTTCAAGCCCCCTTCCTTCTGATGATATGGATCCAAGTTGGGACCCACAACTGCCGTCTGAGAGTGAGGTACACCATGATCTGACAAAGGTAGCTAAGCGTAAAAGGAAGTCCCCGAAACTCTCGAACTTATGGAGTGTGATGATGACGCTGAACAAGAAGTGGCGTATACTACTGCTGGTGAAGACTCTCACGACGACGACGCAGTCATCACAAACGTCACTGAAGCCCCAGCGCGCATGCAGTAAACAGACATTTTTACCCTAGGCCGTAAAGCTGCTGAGCGTGAAGTTGTCGACGAGGTAATGGGAGTGGGACCACCACCATTGCAGTTAACTACTAGTACACCACCACCTACCGCTTCCATATTTTCTCGCCAGAAGGGACCTCTATCCACCTCGACCTCCATTTCCTCAATTAGTGGTGTTGCAAGTGCACAACGTAGTAAAGTTCGGCAACACACATCCTCCACTTCATCTGGCATTAGCATGACCTGTATCGCCTCCTCCGCCCCCCACAGAAATTTCAAGTCTGCAGTTTGGGACTTCTTTAGTGTTTGCCCAACAAGGGAAAACATAGCCATTTGTACCATTTGTAAGCTTGGAGTTAGTCGTGGTAAGCTTGGTACCAACTATGGTACCGGAGGCCAGAGAGGTCATCTTAAGAGACCGCACACTGTCAAATGGCTTGCGCATCTAAAGGAGATCAAGGAAGTCCGAATTGGAAGTCAACAAACTGTATCCATTGATGTTTCATCTGATGATGACGAGAAGGAAGAAGCTTCAAACATTTCTTCACTTACACCCAGTACCCCTGTCAGCAGCACACCCCCTGCAAGATATATGAGCCACACTAAGAGTGTGGGAGAGAGTGAGACACCAATGCGAAAAAGTTCATCATCATCGAGCGTAACTGGGTCGAAGAAGTCATCATCTTCCCGTAAAAAAATGGTCCAGCCCACCATTATAAGCATGTTGTTTTCAGATGCGCCATTTGAACGCAACCACCCAATGACGCGCCTGTATAACGCTAAGCTGGCTAAAATGCTAGCGCTGGACCTTCTCCCTTTTTCTTTTGTGGAAGGGGTTGGTTTTCTTGAATTAGTGGCAACGCTCTGCCCTAAATGGAAGGTTCCTAGCCGGTTCTATTTTGCCAGAGTTGCGGTTCCAGCATTACATGAAGATGTGCTGGAGGTGATTGGGGCAGCTTTGCAGAAGAGTGCTGTTCACACTATACATCTGACAACAGACATGTGGACCAGTGGCGCAGGCACTGATTACATGTGCATCACTGCACACTGGGTCTCATTTTCAGGAGTTACAGCAAAGCTAAGGGCAGGTGTTGACCCGGACAACGTTTTTAAAGCTGCTCGGAAACATGCAACAGTAGCCATGTTTGGCATGGAGACAAGTCATACAGGAGAAAACATTTTGCAGGAGTTTAACACAAAGGTCTTTCAATGGCTGTCCCCAAGAAAACGCAAGATTGGTTATGTTTCCACGGATAATGGCGCCAATGTAGTTAAGGCCATGGATATGGGTAACTATTTCAGAGTGCCGTGTTTGGCGCACTGTATAAACCTGGTTGTCAAAAAATTCTTGAGTGAAGAAAGTCCAGTGTGCGAGTTACTGACCACCTGCCGAAGAATGTGCACACATTTCAATTATTCTTTATCCGGAAGCATCTGAGGCGCCTGCAATATGATCGTAAGCTGCCAGTGAGAGCACTCATCCAGGAGGTGGCAACACGTTGGAACTCAACCTTCTACATGCTTGAGCGTCTGTTTGAGCAGTGTGCGGCAGTCGATCAGTATTTCTTTACACAGGGTGCAGCTATGAAGGACCTGAGGATACATGCGGAGCAATGGAAGGTAGTTCAAAGCGTGACAGGCATGCTTCGTCCTTTTGAGGTCTTCACGCGTGCAGTCAGCCTGGAGGACTGTAATTTGGGAAAAGCTATCCCATTGTTGCGCATGCTAGAGCACCAACTGAAGGCGGTGTCTTCTAGGTTTCAAAAAGATGAATAAAAGCAAGAAGCTTTTGATTTGGCGGAGAAATTATTAGAGCGCCTACTTTGCAAAGAACGTCTTAAAAAGATCCACACAGAACAGCATTACATTTGTGCTACTATTCTGGATCCACGGTACAAAAAGGCACTGGCAGGCAGAGTATTCTTTCCTTTTGATGACGCAGAAGTTACAAAGTACAAACATTGGCTAGCTATGTCAGCCACTCGGTTTGAAAGAGAACGGCAGGAAATTGAAGGAAAAGGCAGTACATCAGCATCAGCATCAGCAGGCCATCTGGAGTCAAAAGAAATGGAATCCCCTTCTCCATCTGTGGCTGTGGCAGAATTGAGTGATTTTCCCTCTCAGACGTTAAAGACACCAGCAATCAGATCATCTGCACCAGACACAACAGTAACATTGTGTGGAGAAGAGGATTGGCTAACTGAGCTTGGGTTTGCTTCTGCAAAGGTCCCAGGAAAAAGTAAGCAAAGTGGAGGAACCGTGGAGAACCTTGAGTCGATGGTGCAGGACTATCTGAATGACTCAACAGAGGTCTCTGTTCATGATGACCCATTGGCATGGGAAAAAAGAATTGTGGCCAGAGATCTCCAACCTGGCTATAAATTATTTGTCTTGCACCCTCGTAAGTGTGTCTTCTGAACGTGTTTTCAGTGCTGCTGGTGGCATTTTAACTTGCAAAAGGACCCGCCTCTCGCCCAAAAATGTGGAGAGGTTAACAATGATCAAGATGAATCAGCACCTCATACCACCAGATTACAAAGTACGAGAATACACACAGGAAGAAGACGAGGAGGACACCAACTTAGATGAGGGACTTTGTTCTCTGTTAGGTGACCTACTCCCGCCTGAATTCGCAGAGTATGAGGACGAACTCTTCTTCCCTGATTCCGAGCCCTGAAAATGAGCCAATGAAACAATAACTTTCTTTTTCGTCCTTATTCACTTTTATTCCTGTGTGTCTGTCTTTCTTTGTTTTGCAAAATCTAAATAAATAAAAAAATGTAATCACCTAATCACAAAAACAAGCCCATCAGCAGAACTGTCTTCACTTATTTGCTTATTGATTTGAAGGTGCCGCAGTCTATTCCTCAGTTTCACAAGTTCACAAGAACATGCTCCTCTATCCTCCTGCTCCAGACTCATATTTCCCTCAAAGCAGATGGCTGGCTTACGCCCAATGAAGAAAAACTCTGCACTTGTGGGGGTGTTCTAATTCTTTGCAGGTGAGTTGACGGGTCTGGGGCCATTGCTGTGAAGGTCTATTACCGGATAAAAGTGGTTTGGAGAAAATCGGAGCAGAATAAGATTTTGCGCTTTTGATCACTTGCCTGTCTTTGGGGTGCTGTTTAGCAGGCTTTTAGGTTGTTGTGGGTGGGTTTTGGGGTCTGGGAGCACTGCTGGCACAGTCTAATTTTGATTGCATTTGTTTTTTCAGGAAATCAAAGGTGGAAAAGGGGAGTTAGGGCCTAGCTGCACAGCGCGTTTGGACAGAATTCCAGGTAGTAGGCCCATTTTTGCTTTTTGCCAGTTTCGGGGTGTTCTGCTTTTTTGCGGGTGGCTGCAGCGGTCTGGGGCCATTGCTGGGAAGGTCTAGTACCGGACAAAAGTGTTTTGGAGAAAATCCATGAGGAAAACGTTTTTGCATCTTCTGACATTTCGCTCACTACAGTGCTTTCGGGGGCCTGTTTGGGGGGCTTCCTGGTGTTTGTGGGTGGGTTTTGGGGTCTTTGAGCAACGCTGGGTATGGATACTTTTCATTGCAAGTGGTTTGAAGAAAATCCGTGGTGGCAAAGGGGAGTTAGGGCCTAGCTGCAGAGCGCGCGTGGAGTGATGTTGGAAATTTGCCAGGAAAATTACTAAGTCCCCATTTTTGTAGTTTTGCTTTTTGGCTGTTTGGGGGTCTTCTACTTGTTTCCGCCTGGGTTGACGGCTGTGGGGCCATTGCTGGGAAGGTCTAATACCGGATAAAAGTGGTTTGGAGAAAATCGGAGCTGAAAAAGTTTTTGCCTTTTTGCTCACTATCGTTTTCGGGGGCCTGTTTGGGGGGGTTCCTGGTGTTTGGGGGTGGGTTTTGGGGTCTGGGTGCAACGCTAGCACAGTCTAATGTTGATTGCATTTGTTTTACAGGACATCCATGGTGGAAAAGTGGAGTTATGACCTAGCTGCATGGCGCGTTTGGACAGAATTGAAAGAAGGCCGAAAAATATTCTAAGTATGAGATTTTCCATTTTTGCTTTTTGCCTGTTTGGGGGTGTTGTGCTTTTTTGCGGGTGGGTTGGCGGGTCTTGGGGCATTGCCGGGAAGGTCTAGTACCGGATAAAAGTGTTTTGGAGAAAATCCATGCTGAAAAGCGTTTTGGCACATTAACTTAGGGCTCGTTAGGGTTAGCACTAGCAGCAGGATTGCATGTGTTTCGGGATGTTCTAGATTTTTGCAACTGAGTTCTGGGTGTTAGAGCACTCGTGGGAATGTGTAATTTTGGTTGCAAGTGGTTTGAAGAAAATCCATGGTGGGAAATGGGGGATTTGGCCTAGTTAAAGAAAGCGTTTGCCACTATTCTTAACTTAGGGCTCGTTAGGGTTAGCAGTATTGTATTGCATGTGTTTGGGCGGGGGGCTGTTTGTGGGGGGGTTTGCGAGTCTTGGAGCGATGCTGGGTATGGATACTTTTGCTTGCTTGCAAGTGGTTTGAATACAATCCACGGTGGGTAAGGGGGGATTTGGGCCTACTTTACTTTCAAAGTACCTTTTGTCACCATTTTCTACTAGGCCTCATTTTTTGAGATCTGATTGGGGGTCTTCTACATTTTTGCGACTGGGTTTAGTAAGGGTCTGGGAGCACTGCTGGGAAGGTCTAATTTTGTTCTAAAACACAAATTACAGTACACCTAGCTTGAGGGAAAAGATCCGCTAAATAAATTAATTCGCCCATACTTATTTATCCTTCAAAAGGAGACTCAGACAGAGTACGCACTTTCAAAAATATTGTACTGTCTATTAGGAAACTCAAAGTGTGACTTTTTGCACTACACAGCGTACATACCTTATATTTATTTGTCAGTGGTGTTCTAATATCACTTCCTGTTTTTCCATCAATAATTACAGGCCGGGTTTCAGCATGTGCAATGGGAAAAGGATGAAGTCAGGCTTCACATTAGCGAGACGCAATTCAGCATCCGCCAGGCAGGCAGTGGACAGGGTGTCTTCTGGTCACCAACATTGATGGACGGAGCGTCAGATGGAATGGAGGAGTCCCGCTAATAAGAGGAATGGTTTGATGCATGCAACTTACCAAATTCAACAGGACAACTACAACAACATACAGATACAGTATCCGTTCTTTTCTAATTATCTTTTAAGTAATGTTATTGCTGTGTACTTCTATGAGTGTGACTCTGCATTTCTTTGAGCTCTGCTTCTAAATTTATCCCTACAGCCATTCTATAGGTTTTACTTCTGCTATTTTTTAAACCTAATTTAGTGTAAGAAGTGTTTCTCTGAGTGCAGAGATAGGCAAGTGAAAACGCTGCAGCCCTGTACTGTCGCTTTCTTTCATTCACGGTTGTCGAAAGTACTACTTACTTTTCAGTAACCATGCATGCAATAGTGCATGCACTTCCTTTATGTCACTTAAAAGATTTATGGTTAGCTTTGTACCCAAAGATTTCTTTATCTTCAATTATTGTTTGTCCATGCTGTGCTTTTTTTTTCTTCTCTCAACAAAACTTTCCCAAAATCCCCCATTCCCATCCATTTTCCAAACCCTAACCCTCTTCCCCCGGGCTGTGTGGTTTTGATTGATGTGTGACTAAATTACAGCAATAATTCCACACACTTGCTGGGGAGGATAAGGTCATAGCAACAGTCTGGTGAAGGAATCCGAGGATATATTCTATTCTTACTCAGCTTGACACTCAGTCACTATTGGCAAATGAAAGCAGATTTTCATGTGCGCCATCAACTTGATTGGTCATCAAGAACATCCTCCTCCTAGACGTGGCAAATTATTACGCTGCTGTGTCCTTCACCTTCGGTACTATTTCTTGTAGTAGTAGTAGTAGGCAATGTCAAAGAAATTCAACGCAAGTACTAGTTATACTTTCAATACTTTACCATTTGTTAGGCTACATTGTGGCACTGTTCTAGTGTACTGTCAGCTGCTATATTCACTATTGTACCGTTCTAATGCTAAGGTAAGGACAGACAAGGTTTCATTTTCTTTTTTTTCAGATGCTGCAACTGCCACTGTGTAACACCACTAGTACCACCGCAATGATGACATTTCATCCGCCCAGGATTGCCAACCTTAATCGCCATTTGCCGTGCAGCCAGCCCTGTGCCTAGCCCTATTTCCAAACACAAATTACATGTAAGATAAGCGTTTGGGGGGAGGAACTATAATGGAGTATTAGGAGAGACGAGAGTCTGACGCTAGTACTAGTAAAGTCCTTGGACTATTGATTGAATTCACTTACTCTGTGAGAGGCACTTAGTTTTGAAAACATTTGGGCAATTAATTACACAACTTGAATCAAGATGCCACTTAAGTTTCAGGAAAACAAACTTACTGTTAAACCCCCACCCACCAGCCTCAAAAGCAGTAAAAAAAACACGTATGCTAAGATAAAGTTTAAAGTATATTTATATCCCTAACAAAAATAATCTCCCGCAAGACCCAACCCACCCCCACTCCCTAACCCCAACGAATGTCCGTGAAAAGTCCAAAAAACCCAACTCTCAATTCCCACCCCCCAGAAGTCTTTAAAAAAGGGGCAAGGGACAGTCTCCTCCTACTGCTGGCTGCTGCTGTTGACTTTCCGGGCCAGGTCGGCATGCTCCTTGCGGAGGGTCTCGAGCAGGGTTTTGGTGTTGAGGAGCTCCTGCTCGAGGTAGGAGACCCTCAGAGAAAGGCGGTGCATCCTTTTTTTGTAACTGCTGTGGGGGGCAGCTGATTTTTTGGCTGCTCGGCGGTGGCGGGTGACTGCGGTACCCCGGCTCCGTACCGCTGGAGACCTGCTGCGCTGACTGGCTGACCCAGAGAGCGCGGAGGAGGATGCAGGTGTCGCCGTAGATGTTGTAGACGTACTCTGCGTGTCCTCCTCCTCCTGGGCCACCAGCCGCCGATATTCGGCGACAGTGGCCTCCAGCCTCCGTTGCCGGGCCAGTCTAGCCAGCTCCTTCCGTGTTGGTTTGGAAGGAGCATCTATATGAAGAAAGAAAAAGAGATTCAGCAGAAAGTTGTGTCACAGTAGAACTAGCAACTTGCAAGCGCAGTACATAACTATTGTGGCCAGTATCTATCTAACCTCCCACTTCTTCATCCTTGCTCTAACATTAGTGGGAGTTTAAGGAGTCAATTCTACGAGCACTATGGACTCACTCCATTAGAGTCGACTATGACAGTACACCAGTCTTATTCTTCTTCTTCTCTCTTGTTTAGCAAAATTGGTACGTTAACTTCTGCAAGCCGGCATAATGCCAGCGCAGTCAACTTGCACCCAAGAAAAACAGACGCCCGCCATGGTGAGTGAGACAGACTTGCGTTACTGTACCAGTCCAGTACATGCAGGTGGTGATGCTTACTTTTCTATTATGGGTGGCACTGAGAAAACTCTGTTACAAGGGCTACGGCTTAATTAATTTAACTTTCACCCTACAGTGCCAATGAATACTAGAAAAGGAAAATGAAGAAGATAAATAATCTGATTATCTATCACTGCACATGGTATGTATTTGCTTACATATGGGATGACTTTAGGTGCTTTGCTTTTTATTGAGTGAACAGTGATAAAAAATTGATACTTGTATAGTGCACTACTCACCCGCAACATCCGCACATGAATGACCGAGTTCTACTAAACTTATTAACAGAGGTAGTGAGTGGCCATCGTAATAGCCGGATATATGCTGTGCTTGCAATACAAACTACTGCTACTATTCATGGTAGTATTCGGACAAAATTACAACTTCTTTTCCTTGCCTTTCCTACACTGGGACGGACGTGCGGGTGCGGTGTTACATGCTCTTCAAAGTAACACTTAGTTCCTCCAGTGACCGTCTACTCTCTCTAGATACACATATGCTATCTAAGAGTCAGATAGTACCATGATCCAGGAATCCATCCATTCAAACTATATGTCAATCATTCTTCTTCATGTCTCTCATCTGGACAAACCTTACATTTTCTCACGGGGAGCACACTATGCAGTCTGCAATCTCAATAAGTAAGGAATATAAGAGCTTACCACTGCCCGCCACTACCGTGGCAACCCGCACAGCAGTTTGGTCCGGCACTTCCACCGCCTCCTCCCCAGAACTTTCCTCCTCCACCTCCGCGCTGGGCCCAGCACTAGATGTTCCACCTACAAAGTACATTTAATAATGTTAGATGTCATAGACATACACCACTCACTAGTATTTTGTCTAGGAATGAAGAAATGTGAATACAGAAACCAATCTAATAATTTGTGACTGTCGACTCTAAAGTAAAAATTTCCCTTTTTCCAGGGAAGGGTGTTGTCTTGCTGCACTTTTTTTTTTTTAAGAGAAGGGGGTCCCAGTAAGGAAAGAGAGCGTATTGATAGAAACAATTTAAATAAAGCAAATGAAAAAATAAATGCATCTATAATGTTTAATTCACATTATAGGAAAGGTAATCAAAGACAAATTCACAAATTACAGTTGTATTGGTGCCCCTGGGGGTAAGGGGGACGTGCAGTCGTGAGGGTAGTGTAGGAAGGGATAGTGATAATAAAAACACGTATTATTCAAACATTCGTATGAGTTCAATGTCGAAAAGACAACATAAAGATCATAAATCAGCACAAAAATTCAAAGTACACATGCCCCAATGTCCATACTAAACAAGAATTATGGGTAGGAGGAGGCTGTGTATCGAAGTGAAGAAGTCGACGTTTCGACCCAACCAGAGCAGGAATCAGTAAAATCCTTGCATGTGGGTCTTCATCAGGACGAGAGAGGGGTAGTGGGGCAAACAACCTGAAATAATCAGTGTTGGTGAGTAATATTCATTTAGAGAATCGATAGTGAGCATTCAGTCTTGGGAAGTAAAGTCCGATATCCAGGAGGATATGGCCAAGTGATCCGGGTACTGGACAGGGAGGGACCACTCACGTATCGATTTAAGTAGAGTTTCTCTTGTGTCCCCGGTGTGGAAAAGGATTACGTCCGTGTGAGTCAGGAAACGTATCTGGTCTATTTCAGCTCACTGAAGATCAAGCGTCTCTCTCGGCTGCCTTTCATTTGCCTTTCATTTGCTTTATTTAAATTGTTTCTATCAATACGCTCTCTTTCCTTACTGGGACCCCCTTCTCTTAAAGCTAGATACCCAGGTCCCAGTGACTTTATTGGGTTAACCCTCTCTCTTGATACCATTGCTGCACTTTTTGGCACAACTGATGAATGCTTGCTTTTTAACACACACTATTTTTCTCATAGTCATAACAGACAGAAGCTTCACTTCTAAGAACAAATCATCATCACTAGGACGGAGGGACCAACGATACAGCACCAAAAAGAAAAATTAAAGTTCAAACCAGGTGAGGGCTCGGCTCGCCCACAATAAATGTGTGAAATAAATCACTATAAGCACTTTTCCATTTTTAATCAACCGTACTTTATGTTTTATGACAAGCTTGATTTTAATAAATATTTTTACTTTTAATAAAGCTTTAAAACTTAAATAGACTGTGTGATTTTTGGTCATGAGTGAATGAGCAAAAGGTTTTGCAATTTGCAAGCATGAGTCCGTGCCTCTGACACTTCTGGACTCTGACTCCGTACTCTTGTCCTGCGTTGGATAATCATCATTGGGGATCAATCACCGATGAATTCGGGAGCTAAATGACTCTACCACACTATCTAGTCAGTAAGGAGATTGGGGGTTCTTCAAAGTCTGATATCACTGAGGTATGTGGAAAGTCTACCTGCGCCTATTATAATTGATAAACAATGCACTATTTAGTGTCCATAGTTCTGTTTGTGCAGATTTGTCCCTGCAACAGTAGTAGTATGGATTGTCCTCCTATCCAAACCAAAAGTAAAGTAGTATCTTATTCTTTCTTGGTGGTCATTCACCTTTTTATTGTTGGTAATTGCCAAAGCATAAACATTTAGAAGACTTGAAAAGACATTATGGACAATCCCAGAGGACTGCACTCAGTGCATACAGCTATTGCTGACTAGAATGGGAGTTTCGTTTTACACCTTTTGCCAAATGTGCAATCTTAGTTAGCTACACAGACAGACTAATAAGAATAATCTAGTAATACCACAGGGAGTCATAGTCGAGGCAGGATAAGAATTTAGATGCAGTCTACAAGAAGATCAAAGACTATTTAGAAAAAATCGAATGAGGAACGCTAGGAAAAAATAGGTACTCTATATTCAAATTAAAACTTACCGGGGCCAGCAAAGGAGCCCTCGCCTGACCGATCCTGGCCTTGTTCAGCAGCAGCAGCCCCCTCCAATGCCCTCTTGCCCCTGGGGGGAACTGATGTACAACATGAAAGAAAGAAAGACCAGAAAACATGGATGATATTTGTCAACCAAATCAAACATTTCAAAAGAACAATTGGCAAAATAGCAAAGAGACAACTATTCCACGGGATATATTGACCTATCTCATGTGGTCTACTACGATATTAGTATTGCTTGATTTGCGGACCGTCGACTTGGAAAGTTATGTAACTCACTAAACAAACTACTAAAAAGGTTCGCCTAGGACTGGCAGGCAGCAGTCCGCAGCACGCAAATTGACAGACAGAGTCCATCGTGATTGCAGATCAGCGACAACACTAAAAAGTTTCCTACTACATTAACCAGTCATTAAAATACTCAAACTATCAATCCACCACCACTATTTCTTCTTATTGCCAGGTGTACAAAGGAAGGACTGGACTTGAGTCTGTAGGGGCAGATTTAGAAGCCCCTTGCGGCTCTTTTGCTCCATTGTTGCATGACTTTGTGACGCAGCGGCAGAACCAAAGAGGCGCCATGGTGCGGCTTATATTAACAACGTGACGCATATGGGAGATGCATCACTTTGTAAAGCCTTGCGCCATCAGGGGGCGTTCCGGCGCAAGGGAGGGCGTTCCTGTGCAGGAACTCAACGCATCCTAAAAGTGGCTGAGGGAAATCTTCTACAAGATTTCAATCAGTCACTTTTAGGACAATGATGCGTGACTCAAACCCTGCGCCTGCTTGAAGCAGACATACAGCTTGACGCAGCATAGGGGAGATAGGGCACCCCAGAGCATTGCTGGAGCTGCGCCATCGTTGCGATGCAACTCCAGCAATGCGCCGCCTTTACAGCACAGATGCGTAACGCTTCGGGCCCATGGTGCGCCGCATTGTAAATACGGCGCACCATGGGTGGTGGTGGCGTGGCGCACAATTACTGGCGCATCCCTGCTACTTTGCAGGGATGCGCCAGTAATAAAAAATGTGACCTTTAGTGTCTAGCATTACGCAGTTCTTTAAACTACACTCATACATAATTTCTCAGGCCAATGAATGAAATGAACACAAAATCGAAAACAAATAAGCATAGTAGCAACGCTACTGAGAAGGAGAGCAGTGCACCTGAAATGCACAGAAGATTTTGAAATATAATTTACCTACAATGTAATCAGCAGCATTATTGCTCTTGGTAAAAAACAAAAATTTGCAATATAATAACACACAGAGCAGGAGAAAACAGAGTAGTGAAGAAATAGCTACTACTACTCACCAAGCCCGGGGATCTCAAGGCCGAGCAGGTCGATCAAGTCGCGTTCCCGGTCCAGGAGATCCGTCCAATGGTGGGTGGCCTGGTTGTAGGTGCGCCGGACCCGAGAGTGTTGGTACATGGCCCGGCACACCTTCTCCCACAGCTTCCGGCGCTCCCGGATCCCGTACCCGCTAGCGATCTTGCCGCCTGCCATGATCGTCCTGGGGAGGCGGCGCTGAACATAAAAAACTAGTGCGGCCACCTCCTCCGCGCTGAAGATCTCCCGGGCTGTGACCTGTTCCCCCCTCAAACGCCCGCACGGGAGCGGGGCACAGGGTGCGGGACCCTTCCCCTTCTCAGGATGCTTCCCGGCTCCCTTTACCATGGTCTGGGCAGAAAGGAAGGTAAATAATAAAGAAGAAATAGAATAGGGAAGAAGAAAAGAGTTTAAAAAAGTAGTTTAAAATTAACCAAAAGTAGCAGAAAACACAAAAATATAGAGCTAGAAAAATAGAGGGATAGATAATAAGTAAAATAGATTAAAAAAAAAACTTCAAACAAGCAAAGGATGGCAGAGATTCAGAGAGGATACAGAAAGCCTGCCCAGAACCGTAGCAATGAATGAGAAACAAGATGGCCGCGCCCATTCACAACCGCGTGGGTAAGTTCGCGCGAGATTTCCCTCGCGATCACACGCAAACTTGTACTAGCGAGCCGCACACTTTGCGAGATTACATATCGCGCCCGGAAACGGAAATACGTCATGCAAACAAGATGGCCGCGCCCGTGAACGACCGTGAGAGTAACTTCGCGCCGTTGCGCTACAAGCGGCTCGCTAAAACGCACAAAACCTTGCGAACTAACACGCCGCAAAAAAACAAATCGCATATTCGCACAAATTCGCGGCTTCGGAATTCGATCTCGCGCAAATTTGCGCCCAGCGAATCCCGCGAAATTGCAGAAAAACGAGTTTTGTAAAACTGAAAGCACTCAGCAGGTGCAAAAGTTCAAACTCATCATTAGTAACCATTCCCTGTAGTGCTTCCTGAGGGCCCCTCCAGAGTTCAGTTGCCTACTTGCAACTATTCTATGACTCTGCTCTGACCCTCACAGCAGGCTCATAAAATAGCTTCAAGTAGGCCACAAAGGTCCTGTGAAAAAAAATTGCACTGCAACAGAAAGCAAATTACAGATAAGGAAGCAGGTGCCAGACTGGAAGTTTAAATTCAGTGACACATTAATCGACCCCAAATTAATTCATGTCAGTTGAAGCAGGGCAGGTGTGCTTGCTTTCCCCCCCATAATCTACAGTGATGAACCAGAGGGTGGCAGTGATGTACCAGAGGGTGGCATGGGTGAACCAGAGGGTGGCAGCGGTGAAACAGAGGGTGCTGTGAACCTGTGATGATGAACCAGACGTAGAAACAACATAGTCGCGACCGTTGCAAGCCGACAAGTAAGTTCGCAATTGCGAACTGGTACAAAACCCTCGCGAACTGGCAGAAACCTTTGCGGAAAAAAAAAGAAAAAATCCGCAAATTCACGAGAGTTCGCGAATTTTGCGGATCGCGAATTCGTGAAGACGCAAATTCGCGAACTGCGAATTCGCAAAATTCGCCCATGCTTAGTGGCGACTCACAACAAATGGGACAGTGGCTTTCGTCATTATTTAAGAGTGCTTCAGTCACCAGTAATATTTCACAGGCATCTGAGGAAGGCCGTTTCAGGCCGAAATGCATTATGCCATTGCAGCTATTAAAGTGCTTCCAACGTCACCCCCGTGGCCTCTGCTTCATCAGCAGTGGGAGAAGTTCCAGTCATATATATATATATTCACTGAAAAAACCATAGGTTTCAGGCCTTATATAGTTAGGAATTAGCATATAAAAAACCTTTGAAATTCAATGAAAAAACCATAGGTTTCAGGCCTTATATAATTAGGAATTAGCTTTTAAAAAACCTTTGAAATTGATATATATATATCTCAAAGATACAGAAGAAGGCACGCACTCAAAGCTGCAGGAATATGGTCTTTTTATTTTCTCAGGTCTTCCTCTGTGGAAATCGCAAATAATCTCTGTTAGCATAAGCTGAAACCATCTAGTTTTTGGCATCCATTTTGTCAGCTATGAAAATTCTTCTATCCTCTGCTGCTCGTCTTTTTCTCTGCCTGTGCTGTCTATTTTAGTTAACATCCTGACTCAGCTAAAAGCAATATGCATGCTAAAGAGTTTGTAGCTGCCAGAACACCTGGTCTCAGACTCAACTGTTAATCTCTTAGTGCTGCCATAAGCACTCCTGCTCTCCCTCCCACTTTGCTGACTAAGTGATTTCCACACGTGCCCATGCTTACAGTGCAAAAAATCTATAAAAGACCCATGGCCTGTGCATTCAAGTCACTACCTCCTGGAACACCTGAGGGTGTTGATTGGACGTGGTCTCACTAATGAGTGAATAAACTTGTAATTTGAATTTCAGCTCCAGTGTCAATCTCTATTTTGTTGGTCTGAAGGACCCGTGGAGAAAGATAAGGGTGACCCCTGCACCAGTGTGCCCCTAAAAAGGCACATTTCCACAGTTTGGTGCCCGACTTGAGGGGCTCATCAGACGTGGCCGCCCGAAGGAGTGAATCCTGCTGAGGAGACGACCTGCATGAGGAGACCCTTGTCTTTGCAGACCGAAGTGCTTTTCCAGTTTTCTCGATCTTGACCTTCCAGGTGGTGGCCAGTCCCGACTGAGGTTTCCTTTGGCGCCCGTTTTTGCAGTGACCATTTGGTCGAACAAGAGATTGGCAGTTGGAGGTTGGAGACTTTTGTTTGGTAAGGTCACTGAAGCGGCACTCTTGATTTTGGATTTGCTTGGCCAAGATTCAGGTTTTGTTTGTTTGTTTACCTATTGCAATAGTTGAAGGCATGTAATGTGGAGATTTCTCTATACTTTGATATATCTGAAATAAGTAATATTTTACTATAATTTGGTAGCATGCCTGCTCCTAGTGCACTTCATCGGTTGTGTTACTGTCTTGGAAGTACCAAATGGATTTAGAAAGAAGGCAGCCGGCTCCCCCAGAGGGGACACCTAATAGGCATATGCACATTAAATACAGCAAGGCCATACGCGCTGGTTGCCGCCCTCCCCCCTCTCTTCTTGCACAGTTACCATTGAGCCAGCTGGGATGTGAAGTGAAGACCTGCGTATTCCCCACCTGTGGCGCGGAAGTTCTGTGACGAGACCAGGGCAACCCGCGCACGGATTGGAGTGTTGGGAGTGGTTGACCCATAGCCAAAATGAGTGGAAAGGGCACCGAGCCGTCACAGTAAGGCAGACTGGATAAATACACCTATTCTAAGGCAACTGTTCCTGAATCCTCCTCCCGAGAAGTACCGACCGGGGATGCGGCGGATGGCCCCTCCGGCCTAACCTTGAAGGATGTCATGGAGGCGATTGCCGGTGTGGGCACCTCGATGGAACAGAGAACGGGCGTAATCGCAGTGAAGGTGACCCTCATTAGAGCGGATTTTGCAAAGATGAGTGAGAAGGTTCAGCAGCTCCAAGTAAACACGGCTAGCCTAGTCGAGGATGTCTCGCAGATCTAGACCGAACTCTGAGACCTGCAAACCTTCAGGAAAAATACAGAGGACAAGCTTGATGACTACAAGGGGCGCTCCCGGCGCAATAACGTAAGAATCATTGGAGAGGGTGGAGGGGCAGACGCCTGACCTCTTTGTCGAGGACCTGATACTGAAACATCTTTGCCCTAAGAGACAGTCTAAGTTCTTTGTAGTAGAACGAGCCCACAGGGTTCTCGGGGGTCGTCTGAGACCTGGCCCCCTGACCTCTACAGGCGAGGTTGCTCAATTTTCGTGATCGGAACACGATCTTACAATGTGCCAGGGCGGCCCGCCCCTCAAATATGAAAACGCAGTCATCTCCTTTTTCCCCGACTTCACCAAAGCTGTACAGAGACAAGGAAGATCCTTCCTCGCCATCAAAAAGAGACTAAGGCATTAAGTACGCCATGCTCTACCCAGCTAGGCTGCGGTTGGAGGCAGATGGCAAACCATGGTTCTTTGACCGTGCTGAGGATGTGGTAGATGGGGTGGAGGGATGCCAAGGAAGATAATGCCCACTGAGCGTAGCTCGGTGGGAGACTTTGACCTTAGGGTGGGCCTCCCATGTGATCTCATGTGCTTGACCTATTCCTGATCCGGGGCCTCATCGGGCGGGCCCTGTGGGTAGCCCTGACAGCCAAGAGGTGTATTGCTCCCCTGACTCATCCTGTGCCCTTGTTTTTGGGTCTAGAGAAACTGGGGGCCGTCCCAGGTGGGGAACACTGTCTTGTATTGGTTGCTGTGGTGGGGATGGGGATGGGAGCACCTTATTTCCCCAAATTTAGCTACTTAGTTTTTGGGTTGGGCGACAGGCACTCTGCAAGTTAATCTCATGGGTAGTTTTAGGCCCAGAGTGCAGGGGAGCAGGGAGGGGGTGGTTGGAGTTGGGAATGGGAGGGGGGTTTGTTTGTTCGAGTTCAATCGGCATCCCTATCTACTAGGGCCCCCGGAGGCCAGCTAGTGCCTGACACCACCTATGGATACACAGTGGGATAGGAGTTTTTCCTTGTTGAGTTGGAATGTCAACAGGCTGGGTGACAAAGTGAAGAGCACCTTGGTCCTCCAATACCTTAAGCGCCATTCCCCAGAGACAGTCTTCCTCCAGGAGCACATCTAGTGGGCAAATCCTGCAAGGCACTAAACAGATGGGGATATAGACTAGTGGCATATTCAGGTTTCACCTCCGGATCCAGGGGGGTGGAGATTCTGATTAAGCGGTCCCTTCCTTTTTATGTACAGTCAACACGCACTGATGAGTGGGGCAGATATGCAGCTGTGATGGGGCGGTGGGAGGTCAGTACACACCCTAATGTCAGTATAGGTACCGCCTGGCCTGCAAACTCAAACCTTTTCCGATCTGGGGACCCAGTTGCTTTCACTTCCTGAGGGTCTCTTACTAGTGGGAGGGGATTTCAATGCTGTGGTTTCTGGTGCCCTCAACTGTCACCCCCGTGACATCGGCCCCTCGTCTCGTTGGCTCCCTGGTGATATCCAATATACCTTTTTCTCAGAGGCGCATCGAAGCTACTTTCGAATTGACTATCTTATAACTCCTGCATCCCAAGTTACACATATCCGTAAGATTTGACAACTAGCACAGAGAATCTCTGACCACTCTCCACTGTGGACCCGTCTGGCCCTGGGTTACACGCAGGTGGCTCTGATTTCTCCACAACCCTCTAGTTCCCAAAGGCCTCCTGCTTGCAATTGACCACTATTTCCAGGAGAACCAAGGCTCGGTTGAGTCCCCCCAAACTCTATGGGAGGCGTTCAAGTCAGTGATAAGGGGTCAGGCTCTCTCACTTATCGCTGGTGTTAAAAAAAAAAAAAAGAGCTTGCAGCCATAGAGAGTGATATCCTCTGCCCCGAGGACAGACCGGTTGGGGAAATGGGTCCAGAAACAATCCATCTCCTACAGCTCAAAAGTGACAAATATAAAAATATTTCTATAGACAGGGCAGAGATTTGGGGGAGCGAGATCGATGGTAGGGTGTATGAATGGGGTGATAAGGCAGGGGAACTCCTGGCCTGGTTAGACAAGAAGGAGCGGGCTACCAGAATCGTCCTGGAGTTGTCTGATGAGGAGGGTGTGGTGCACACTGACCCCCTTGAGATAGCCTGTGAATTTGCCACTTACTTTGACGGGGTTTATCAGTCGAGTTCCCCGTACCTTGAAGAGGACTCCATCGGCCTCCTTCACGATGTTCGCTTGCCCACTCTCTCGGAGGACGACAAGCAGTTCTTAGACAGTGGCATAACTAACGATGAAATAGCCCAGGTGATCAGTAGCCTGCATCCGGGGAAAGCGCTTTGGCGTAATGGCTGGCCCATTGAGCTTTACAAGCTGCCCCCTGACGGACTGGCCCCATTTCTCCGATCAATGTTTGAGGAGAGTAGAAGCGTAAGCGTCCTTCGTCCGGATCAGAGACCGGCATTCCTTGTTGTGATTCTCAAGGAAGGGAAGCCCAGAAACAAATGCACCTCCTACAGGCCCATTTCCCACTAAAAATGCGGAACCCAAAATTCTTGCCAAACTCTTGGCCATACAGGTGTCTTGGGTGATAACAACACTGGTTTACCCGGATCAATCGGGCTTTATGCCCCACCGTAATACGTCCCTTAATCTGTGTAGGGTTCACGGAGTGCTGGGGAGGGCTGAAACCATTAGAGAGCGATAGTGTGATAGTGTCATTAGACGCATCCATGGCTTTTTTTTTTTTATTGTTTTTATTCAATAAAAGAAAACGTAATTAACATTCAACACACGTCGGGTGAGTTACATTTCACGGGGGTCTTTGTCGCAAAACAGGATACATTACATTGATAATCACAGTTAGGATCAAGGGGAGTCAGATACATCCGACGTTGGTATAGTTGCAGGTGGTTCGCAGATATCACCCCTATATGTATTCCAGTGCTCCCAGATCTTTCCCCACTTGCCCGGGCAGCCCCTGGCAACATACACATTCTTTTCACGCTGCATGCAGAAGTCCAGGTCCTCAGACCATTTGGTGAGCCCAGGGGCCCGAGACGTCCCCCAACAATTGCGCTATGTTTTGTTTTGCAACCATACACGCCAGGGTTACCCACTGCTTCTGCGATGAATTCAGGTCAGTCGGTTCCCACACATTCAATAAACATCTCCGGGCCTCTAGACGAACCTCCATTCCAGCACTTCCGTCATCACCTCATGACTCTTTAACCAATAGGCACTAACATGTTCACAGTGCCACAATACATGGAGGAAGGTCCCCAACTCACCGCAACCTCTCTTACACTCGCCACTCTCTCCCAGTCCCATCCTCATCAGTCGAGGTCCGGTGATGTTCACTCGATGCAAAACTTTTAACTGTACCAATAGGAGTCTCCTCTGGATGGCCACCACTTTCGGGGAGGAAATGGCTTCAACCCAGTCTTCATCATCCATCTCTAGACCATCTTCCCCCCATTTCTCTCTAATCCTCTGTAAGGGATCATCCATATGATTCACCAGCTTCCTATATATTAAGGAAACTGTTTTTTTCGGGGAGGTGACCATCCAGTACCCGGTCTTCGAGAAGCGAGGCCTCGTAGGGCACGTCACCCCTCGGGACTCGGGCCATGAGAGCATGTCTGACCTGGTGATAGCGGAAATGTTCTCAATCACTCAGTTCATACTTTGCCTTCAGCGACTCAAACGTATGCATCTCATCACCGTTCCACACATCCTTTACCTGGGAGATACCTATTAAATCTCACTTATCAAATCCCTTTGACTTCCACAGGCTCCCCAATTGCTCGGAATTAAACAAAGGCGTTGCTAGGGTTAGATTCCCCTCCCATCCCAAAGATTTATTCGCAATGTGCCAAATCTTCACCGCATGGGCAGTGGGTCCTGTTAATTGGAATCTCCCTACCCTGGCGTATAATGCCCTGCAGATAACTCCACCCGGTGTCTGTCCTCGATCCATAGTGTATCCCGGGTCCCCTGGGATCCCATTTACGATTTGATTGATGGCCGCTAGCTGGGAGGCCCAATAGTATTTCTTCAGATCAGGAAGCCCGATGCCCCCGTCATACCAGTGTAGGGTCAGCTTCAAAAAGGATATCCTAGGCCTACCTTCGCAAAGAAGATCTCTTTGCAACCCTTCTATCTCTTTAAAGTAGGACACTGGAACCGGATCCATAGCATTCTGTACTGCATAGAGGAATCTAGGAAGGGACATCATTTTGAACAATGTTGCCCTCCCAAGCAACGAGAGTGGGAGAGCCTTCCAACGTGCCACGTCACTCTTGAGTCGGCTCAGAGGGGAGCCCAAGTTACGTGCATACCTAAGCTTCGAATTAAACGTTATATAAACGCCTAGGTAGGTGAAGCCCATCGTCTCTATTTGGAGAGGACATGACTGCGGAATCACCGGTGGTTTCCCGGACAAGACAAATAAGACAGATTTCGACCAATTGATCGCATATCCGGAGTACCTACTGAAAATTGCCAAGACGTCTAAAAAAATAAATCAGAGTGGCTCTGGGCTTGGTGAGATACAGCAGAATTTCATCTGCATATAGCAACCCACGTATTGTTAGATCCCATCGGACCCATGCCGCCAGGGGCTCCAGCGAGAGCGCAAAGAGCAATGGAGACAAGGGGCACCCCTGTCTCGTGCCTCTCTCGAGTGGAAAGTCAGTCGACTTACAGTTGTTAACCGTCACTCTTGCTAAGGGTTTGGCATACAACAGTCTCACCCAGCCGATAAATTCTTCCCCAAAGCCCAGCTTCGCCACCAATGCAAACAGATAGGGCCACTCGACTCTGTCGAACGCCATAGTGGCATCGAGAGACACCAGGACTGCAGGCTCCTGCAAGGTCGACGAGCGACCAAGGACCCCATGCAACCGACGCAAGTTAAGGGCAGTATTACGACACAGCATAAATCCTGATTGGTCAGGGTGTATCAGGGTAGAGACTACTTTAACTAGCCTGGTGGCCAGCAATTTGCAGTCTTGTCCCTGGTAGCCAGGAACAAGAGGAAACATCAGGAAGAAATTGTTAGAGTAGAGACTGAGGTGATGACCTTAGAGGGAAGAGTGTCGGAATCGCCCGACCAGGAAACTCTCCATCTTTTGAAACTACGCCAAGATGAGTACAGGGGCCTAGCCCGGGAGAAAGCTGTTGCCCAATACAATAATATACAGAGTCTACAAACATGGTGATAAGGCAGGGAAGTTAATTGCATGGCTCGAGCGAGGGGAGCGGGCCTCCAAACTAGTGCCGGAATTGGTAGTGAAAGACTCTTCTACCATCACTGACCCACAGGAGGTGGGGGAGGAGTTTGCCTCATACTACAGGGAGGTATATACCTCGGCGGCTTTTTACACCGAGGAAGAGAATAGTGCCATGATTAAGGATATAGGTATGCCGACTGTCCGAAGACGACAGGAAGTATTTAGACTCCCCTTTCACAGATGATGAAACAGCGCAGGCGATAAGAGGTACGAAGTCTGGGAAAGCCACTGGCCCTAACGGGATTCCAATCGAGTTGTACAAACTGCACGCTCAAAAGATGGCGCCCCATATGCGCGCTATGTTTCTGGAGTGCAGGGACGGTGGACAATTGCCCTATGATCAACGTGTTGCTAATATCGTAGTCATTCACAAGCCGGGGAAACCCAAGACACAGTGCTCCTCCTACAGGCCCATTTCCCTGCTCAACGCCGAGCCCAAAGTACTCGCCAAATTTCTGGAGTCAAGCTATCCAGGCTGATGAAGGCTGATATCCAGAAATCGGTCCTTGGATGCTTGATTCCGGTCCGGGAAAGACATGGCTTGGTAGTTCGGACTGGACTGTTCCCATGAGGCACAGGGTCAGAGCTGATTTGCATATAGCCAGTGTCTAACCCAGGGTGGTGTGGAGTGCAAAAAAACGATGGATTTAGGCCCAGATCCTTGTACTGGGGTGAATGTATGACATTGTTCTACATTCTGTCCATCAACTGTGTTTTTTGCAATTTTCACCCCGAGTGGGCTGGGTATGCTCAGCCGTGAGTCCCAGGCTCTCCACACCACTGGAGTCAAGCCATCCAGGCTGATGAAGGCTGATATCCAGAAATCGGTCCTTGGATGCTTGATTCCGGTCCGGGAAAGACATGGCTTGGTAGATCAGACTGGACTTTTCCCATGAGGCACAGGGTCAGAGCTGATTTGCATATAGCCAGTGTCTAACCCAGGGTGGTGTGGAGTGCAAAAAAACGATGGATTTAGGCCCAGATCCTTGTACTGGGGTGAATGAATGACATTGTTCTACATTCTGTCCATCAACTGTGTTTTTTTGCAATTTTCACCCCGAGTGGGCTGGGTATGCTCAGACGTGAGTCCCAGGCTCTCCACACCACTGGAGTCAAGCCATCCAGGCTGATGAAGGCTGATATCCAGAAATCGGTCCTTGGATGCTTGATTCCGGTCCGGGAAAGACATGGCTTGGTAGATCAGACTGGACTTTTCCCATGAGGCACAGGGTCAGAGCTGATTTGCATATAGCCAGTGTCTAACCCAGGGTGGTGCGGAGTGCAAAAAAACGATGGATTTAGGCCCAGATCCTTGTACTGGGGTGAATGAATGACATTGTTCTACATTCTGTCCATCAACTGTGTTTTTTTGCAATTTTCACCCCGAGTGGGCTGGGTATGCTCAGACGTGAGTCCCAGGCTCTCCACACCACTGGAGTCAAGCTATCCAGGCTGATGAAGGCCGATAGCCAGAAACTGGTCCTTGGATGCTTGATTCCGGTCTGGGAAAGACATGGCTTGGTAGTTCGGACTGGACTGTTCCCATGAGACACAGGGTCAGAGCTGATTTGCATATAGCCAGTGTCTAACCCAGGGTGGTGTGGAGTGCAAAAAAACGATGGATTTAGGCCCAGATCCTTGTACTGGGGTGAATGTATGACATTGTTCTACATTCTGTCCATCAACTGTGTTTTTTGCAATTTTCACCCCGAGTGGGCTGGGTATGCTCAGCCGTGAGTCCCAGGCTCTCCACACCACTGGAGTCAAGCCATCCAGGCTGATGAAGGCTGATATCCAGAAATCGGTCCTTGGATGCTTGATTCCGGTCCGGGAAAGACATGACTTGGTAGATCAGACTGGACTTTTCCCATGAGGCACAGGGTCAGAGCTGATTTGCATATAGCCAGTGTCTAACCCAGGGTGGTGTGGAGTGCAAAAAAACGATGGATTTAGGCCCAGATCCTTGTACTGGGGTGAATGAATGACATTGTTCTACATTCTGTCCATCAACTGTGTTTTTTTGCAATTTTCACCCCGAGTGGGCTGGGTATGCTCAGACGTGAGTCCCAGGCTCTCCACACCACTGGAGTCAAGCTATCCAGGCTGATGAAGGCCGATAGCCAGAAACTGGTCCTTGGATGCTTGATTCCGGTCTGGGAAAGACATGGCTTGGTAGTTCGGACTGGACTGTTCCCATGAGACACAGGGTCAGAGCTGATTTGCATATAGCCAGTGTCTAACCCAGGGTGGTGTGGAGTGCAAAAAAACGATGGATTTAGGCCCAGATCCTTGTACTGGGGTGAATGTATGACATTGTTCTACATTCTGTCCATCAACTGTGTTTTTTGCAATTTTCACCCCGAGTGGGCTGGGTATGCTCAGACATGAGTCCCAGGCTCTCCACACCACTGGAGTCAAGCTATCCAGGCTGATGAAGGCTGATAGCCAGAAACCGCTCCTTGGATGCTTGATTCCGGTCTGGGAAAGACATGGCTTGGTAGTTCGGACTGGACTGTTCCCATGAGGCACAGGGTCAGAGCTGATTTGCATATAGCCAGTGTCTAACCCAGGGTGGTGTGGAGTGCAAAAAAACGATGGATTTAGGCCCAGATCCTTGTACTGGGGTGAATGTATGACATTGTTCTATATTCTGTCCATCAACTGTGTTTTTTTAAATTTACCAGGGACAAGACTTCACCCCTAATAACTGTTTTATAGGCTTCCCAGAGTATCCTCGCCAAGGCAACACTGCCTTTGTTTTCATTGAAATACTGATCTGAGAAACGGACCACCTCTTTCTTAGTGCCCGGGTCTTTAAGATACCACGCATTAATAGGGGAGACTCTACCCGCTGCCGAGCTCCCGCTATCTAATCGCAACCACAAGGGGGGAATGATCTGATATACCTCTGCCCATATACCTCGTCTCCCTGATAGTCACCGCTTCCGCCACCGGTATCAGAATATAATCCAACCGTGACATACTACTATGAGCAGCAGAGACTTGAGTAAACTGTCTCTGTGTGGGGTTGTATTCATGGCTTTTGACACTATAGAGTGGCCACCACCTACTGGCAGTCCTTGCCAAAATGGGGTTTGGGCAAGGCTTTATCACAAGGGTTAGACTCCTCTACATGGAACCTATGGCCCAGGTGATAGTCAATAATAAGCACTCAGACCCATTCCGCCTACACCGGGGGACCAGGCAGCGGTGCCCACTGTCCCCCCTGTTGTTTGCCCTTGCTATGGAGCGGCTGGCGGCCTGGATCCAGGCAGACCCGGCAATTCGCAGAATGCGGTGGTCAAAAGACTGGGAGGACCGCATCTCGCTTTATGCGGATGATGTGCTCCTCTACCTAACCTCCCCTAAGAAGTCTTTAACCTGTGTGTTGGATATTTTCACAGCATTCTGTAAATATTCGGGTCATTCCATTACCTGGAACAAGTCATATATATGTGTTGGGGGGTAAGTCTCCCTCACTGCCCAGAACCTGTCCGATGCAGATTGTGCGGGACGGTTTCCGCTACCTTGGGATCCTTCTCACTGCTGATCCCAAATTACGATATGAGAGGAACCTGGCCCCACCCCTGCAGCGCCTAAAAAGCGATGTGGCTGGCTGGAGGAGTGTTATTTAAAATGATGTCTCTTCCCTGGCGGCTGTATGCTTTACAAAATTACCCGGACCAGGTTCCTGCCAGGTACTTCAGAGAAATTGAGGGGTTGCAAAGAGAGTTGCTGTGGGAGGGGAGGCCCTGAATAGGACTTAATAAATTAGTTCTCCACTGGTATGATGGTGGAATCAGCCTCCCTAACATTCAGAAATATTATTGGGCATCCCATCTGGCCGCCATCAACCACTGCATATATCGCTAGCCTGACGACCACGCTTTTACTATGGACAGGTGGCTATTGCCGGGCCGGAACTACAACAGAGCCTTGTATTCCAACCGCCGGAGACTCTCCCTCACTTGCCCCACCCAGCACTCTGTTCTGATTTGGCACATATCCTGCCTGGGAGATCTTTGGGTGAAGGGGGACATAGTTACTTTTGCCACACTACAGCCACAATTCAAGCTTGCAAATATGGAATTATTTCACTACCTGCAGATCCGTCTTGCCATCACCGCGACCTTGCAGAAAGGCACAATCCCCTCTGAATCCTCACCATTAGAAGACCGCCTACTAGACGGCTACCTTCCCCAAAAAGCGATCTCTCTTACATATAAGAAATTGATCAACAGCACCCCTGACCCACTGGGGCGATTGCGTGAGTGCTGGGGGAAAAACGCACTGGAGTTCCATGACGAGGAGTAGTGGGAGGCGGTTGCCTCCCCTAAGGAGGTGGCAATCTCGGCACATCTGCGTTTGGTTCAGCTCAAGATACTACACAGAACATACATCACAGGGCCCCAGCTGGTTCACATTAGGGAGGAGGTAGGAGGGAGATTGCAGACAACTGTGGGCACTTGGGCACTTTCATTCACATAATATGGGAATGTAATCAGATACAAATGTACTGGCGAGATATCCATGAGGTGATGGAGGAAGTGCTTCACAAAACCATCCGTCCGGAAGCTAAAAGGTGTCTCTTAAACGTGTGGGGGCCCACTGACTTAACAAGCATGGAGAGGCTTTGGGCTACGTTGGGGGCTATGGTGGCCAAATGAGATATCACACAGCAGTGGAGGGCGGCCCCCCAAATCTGGCTTCCTGGAAGAAGAGTTTAGACTGGTGCATGTTTAGAGAGAAGTCTGTCTACGTAGCACAAGGGTGCCTAAGAAAGTGGTCCGCAGTATGGTCTGGGTGGAACGACTATCGGGGTGGAATTTGTGTAGCCCCTGTTCACTCTGCAGAGGAGGAACCATTGTCCCCTTGATGCAACTCAAACGACAACTTAGCACCACCGTAATAATGAACATTGTATGACAGTAATCTTAATGGTGTCCTATCCATGATAAATGTGCTAATGCCGAATGTTTACTTTTTCTATTGTTAATACTCAATAAAAAGATATTTAAAAAAAATAATACGGTATTTCTTCCATAATGTATAGCACACTGTGGAACAAATATACGGAAAAGGATCCTGATCTACGATGGCCAGTAAATGGGTCATTTCATTTTAAAAAGATTCAGTATATAGAGCAGTGTCTGTTTAAATGAAAGAGTCGACAAGATATGTTTGATTATGTACGAATGTGGTAGAAAGAACTGCATGAAAGAGTAAGGAAAGAAGAAGCTAAAGCAGAAAAAGAACAGCAAAAAACAATCTATAAAAAAGCGTTAGAATTAAAAAATAAGAAAATAAAGAAAAAGAGGAAAGGGAGCGTCGTTTAGAGATAACTAGCCAGTACCCTATTAGGCGCCCTATTTATCCCATACTTAATAGACCTCAAGATGATTCCATTTTTTTAGATAGACCTCCGCCCCCATATAAATTCCCTAGTGCCCCTGAGGATAATCTTTCTGAAGAAGAACACCTTTCTTCAGATGAGAAAGGCATAGATCAACAAAGAGGGTGGCATACTCGCTCTACTTTACTACTGGACGTAAGACCAATCTTAGATTTGCTGCTCGTAAAGCAGCTCGTGGGAGTGACTCAGTCTCAGACTTCATAGCAATGGTTCAGCAATGGTCAGATTTAGAGCAGTTATATTTTTTAGAGATGTTTACTTGGGAAGTAATACTCAGTTTTAGAAAAAATTCTGATGATCTAGAACCTTCTGATATAAATTCTGATTATAAACAGTTAAGTGAAGGCCCCTTTCTTTCTCCACAGGTGCCCGATTTAATTAGGCGAGTGATTAAAATACGAATTGACGCATTCCGTCTGCGAAAGGAGAAGAAAGCAGCTAGCAAAGTATACCCCTTGGAGTAGAGCAGACGTTATGGCTCTTAAGGCTGCTTTGCCTGATCCGTGACAAAATCCGTCCACTTTTTATGAAGCAGTAGAAGGAGCTATTAGCTCCTGCACTATGACGTTGCCTGATATCAACATGTTTTTTGGACTTTTTTTACCCCCTGATATGTGGAGAACAATTTGGAATGTAGACGATATTGCTACTTGGGTGCATTTAGAGGAAATAGATGTGGCTAGTGAACCTGCGCAGAAACCACAACAGGTGACATTAGATCTTCCCAAAGCTATTGTAATTAAGTTAAAAACTCTTATACCCCCTAAGAAAATAGATTGGACAACGTTAGAGTCTTGTAAACAGAAAGCAGATGAGTCAGTTTCTGATTTCTTTACACGATTTGAAGAGACATTCCATGACTTTAGTGGGCAGTTATTGACAGATGACCTGGGTAAGCATCGGTTCGTCGACAAATTTGTCGTTAACATGTTGCCAGAAATAGCTAGTCGCCTAAAGACCAACGAGAGTTCATGGACTACTTCTTCCCCAGTCTCCCTTTTGACTATGGCCCAGTATTATGAGCGTCAGGAATTGGAAGCAAAAGGCATGGAGGATTCAAAACGAAAGTTATGCTGGCTCAAGTATATGGTCCACCATTCAGAGGTAGTGGAAGAGGTGGACATGCAGTATATACCCCCGGTGTACCCCCTTTCTCTTGAGCAACTTGGTCTGATCAGTGTGTGTATTGTACAGAGATTGGACATTGGCGCTCTGAGTGCCCCCATTTGCGAGGTCAGCAGTATCAGCGGGGTAGAGGAAGTATGAGAGGCCGCCCAGGGAACATAGGAAATAGGGGAGGCATAGATAATCGTACCAGTTTTGAGGCAGCTGAACACAACCCAAATTCTTTTTAATACCTTTGATAGATGAAACCAATACCAAATGTCTGATTATGTGGTTGATGGTCCTAAGGATTCTGATTATGCATAGGAATGCCTAGGATGGGGTAAGGAACCAGTTGAGGTTCCAGTAGATCAGAAGTGTCCCTATGTCGATGCAAAAGTCTTGGGTTCTACTGATCGCTTTCTGGTTGATACAGGTGCTACTCGTAGTGCTCTGTCTAAACAATTGGTTCCTTGGGCTTCCCTGTCTGGCGCAATGATAACATCGATAGGATTCGATGGGACACCTACACTTAGCCCACTGCCACAGCCACTTGCATTTAGTCTTGATAAATTCACTGCATGTCCATTTTTGCTTTCCCCTTAACACGCCGGGTAACCTTTTGGGTATCGATATGCTTAAACATTTCCGTGCTATAATATGTTGTTCCCCAGAAGGTGTGCGTGTTATTTTAAACAATAACTATCCAATGGTTGAGAGTTCTTGTCTCATTAAAGAGGATGTTGCTTTGGTATCGTTACGTGGTACCTTCTGGGCTACATCAGATACTGATGTGGGTCAAATGGTTATCCCACCAGTACATATTCAAGTGAAGGAAGGTGCTTTGTTGACTCGACTGCCCCAATACAAAATATCTCGAGAAGGCGAGAAAGCATTGATACATATTGTTCAGGATTTGATCAGAGTGGGGGTTGTGGAAGAAGTCCCCTACAATACCTGTAATAGCCCCATTCTTCCCATTTTGAAAAAAGACACTGATACTAAGGTTTATAGATTTATCATTGACCTGCGAGAAGTCAAAAAGATAGTAGTGCCCCAATATCCTGTAGTCTCTGACATCACAACACTTCTTACTACGGTTCCTCCTACTAAAACTACATTTAGTGTAATTGATTTGAAAAATGCATTTTTCTCAATACCTAGTCATCCTGACAGCCATTATTTGTTCGGTTTAACTTTGAATAATCGATCATTCAGATTTTGTAGAGCTCCACAAGCAGATACAGAGAGTCCTAGATTTATAGCCAGGCATTGAAAAGGCAGCTTGATTCTTTCCCTATGCTAAAAGGGGTGGCTCTTTTTCAATATGTCGACGACATCTTGTTGGCTGCTGATACCCCGGAACAGTGTGAAGAAGGTACACTGTCATTGCTATCATTCCTTGATTCTCATCATCACAAAGTCTCTCTGAAGAAATTGCAATATTGTAGACAGCAGGTTACCTATTTAGGTCACCTCCTGTCTAAGGAGGGACGTGCACTCACACCAGACCGCATTCAAGCTATTTTAGGCACACCAGTGCCCCGTACTCAGAAGGATGTTTGTGCACTGATTGGCCTTACTTCTTTCTGTAGGCAGTGAATACCTAGTTTTTCTCACATTATTAAACCCTTTTTGGCCCTTTTGACTATAGACACTCCGATGCCTCTCCCATGGACTACTGAATGTCAGAATGCTTTTCAACAGTTACGTCACGCTCTTTGTTCTGCACCAGTATTAGGAACTCCAGACTACACGAAGGCCTTTACACTCTATGTACATGAGAGGGATGGTTGTGCTCTCACTGTTTTAGTACAGACACACGGTGATAAGCAGCATCCTTGTGCACATTTCTCATCTGTCCTTGACCCAGTTGTTCGTGCGCTACCTGGTTGTTTCTGAGCGGTGGGAGCGACAGCTGTATCCATACATCAAAGTGAGGTAATAGTCTTGTCACATAGATTGCTTGTGCTAGTACCCCATTCAGTTGGTGCTCTGTTAAATCAAACGAAAACGCAACATTTGACTAGTGCCCCTTTAACAAGATATGAATTGACACTTTTGGCCCCTCATATCACATTGAAAAGATGTTTGACTCTAAATCCTGCTACATTATTGCCATTTCCAGCTACTCAGTCTCAGTCACAAGAGCTACATGACTGTGTATCCCTTACTGAAGAACAAACAAAGGGTCGTGTTGACCCACAAGATACACCTCTTTCTAACGTTGATGGGGAACTGTGAGTTGATGGGTCTTGCCTGAAGTTGCCTGATGGCACGACATCTGCTGCTTATGCAATTACAACACTTCAGACAGTAGTTGAGACAGCTCGCATCCCACAGAAGTCAGCTCAAGCAGCCCAGTTGATAGCACTGACAAGAGCATGTCAGCTTAGTATGGATCTGCTTGTTAACATCTACACTGATAGCCGATATGCTTTTGGAGTGGCTCATTATTTTGGGCAACTCTGGAAGGAAAGAGACTTTCTTACTTCACATGGGACACAAATAGTGCATGGGGAATTACTACATAATCTCCTTACTGCCTTGACATATCCTAAGAAAGTGGCAATTGTTAAATGTAGGGCACACAAGAAAGTGAATGATAAAATAGGACGAGGCAATGCCTTTGCGGATCACACAGCTCGTGAGACTGCAATGCAGCGAAGTACTTCACCTACTGTATGTAGTTAAGTTACTGGCTGAACGTTGGCATGATGCCAGGCAAGAGGTTCTGGACATGCAACACTCTGCTTCTGTTGATGAAATAGACCAATGGTCTAAGGAGGGAACATTGGATGATGAGGGCTGTTGGAGGAATAAAGAAATGACAAAATGGAAGTTACCCACAGCCTATTTACATCATATGATTCACATGGCACAAGGGCCAGCACATGTTGGAGCATCCTCAATGACGAAACAACTTATGTAAGTTTGGGTCTCAGACTCAACTGTCAATCTCTTAATGCTGCCCTCACTCACACACAAATGTGTGTGACATGCTACATCATCGGGTCTGCTAACAAAACATCCTGGCGTAGCCACGCACAGGACGGGGCATAGGGAGGGGGAAACACAAACAACACAAAAGTGGCAAACAGTGATAACAAAGTGCGTGTTACCCTGTGACTGGGAACAGTGATAGAAAAAAGTGCAGCGACTGAAAGTGCTTAAAACTGGCTCATGGATACCCTTCCTGAATAACTGAACAGTGTGGCTGGTACAAATGATCATACGTTATTGAAATTTACTTTGTTAATAAACTGCATAGTTCAACCAAGCATATCTCAGCATAATGCTTCCTCAGCCTGCATTGATCCAGGGATAAACATAATGCGTGTCTGAACGTGCACATGGGAGGAATAAATTGCCAGCTTGTTTCCGATTTTAACAGCGCCAATTTCAGAAAAATAAAGCCCTCAATGTATAAAACAACACATGTAAATACATTAATTTGTATTAAAAGCGTGCTGTCCAAACCAACTTCGCGTTGAACTGAGACCTCTTTAATTACTTGATGTTCAATCTTATACAGATTGGTTTACCGGTAATCGACCTGTGATTTTTGGCGATAATCGATCCAGCAACACCCTGCATGCCCCCCTCTAACCTCACTGAGTACCTTATGGGTAAGAAGGAGCATATGCTGAAATCGTTAATGTTGCCCCCCCTTGAAAGGATAAAAGTGATTGGCGAAAAGCTGATAACTTTAGAACATACTACTCTAGCAAATAACGAGATAGTGAGAAAATATGTTGAATCCACTACCCTAATAGCTGTGAGAAATCTAGCCTTGGATCTAGATAAAACTACTGCCCCGTTGCCCAATTTAACTGTGGCTAATCCATCTATGCAGTCAATGGATGGAGATAGACGGAATATTATACTTACTGAAAATGTAGTTATTAGCAGGAAAGGGGAGAGTCTCTAGAAAGGGAGAGGGTGGCTTTAGCAAAAACGAAAACACCTAGTGGGAGAGCGGCAAGTGTAGTAAAGGCGAGCAGTGATAGAGCTAAAAATAGGAACGCACTACCACTAATTGATTTACGCCCAGAATCGTTCCCATACACTGTTGTTATGACACAGGTTCCTGAGTTGGATGAGGGCAAATCTGAAAACTATTCCGAATTGAAGAACAAAGTAACCTTATGGTTGAATAAGTTTAGACCCATCCCAACTATTATGCATGGCGAAATCCTGCATGTTCGAAGAATAAGATGGGTGGGACATAAACAAAAGAATCAACAAGGGGACTGTGTTATCGTTAATTTCAGAGATGCTCGAGTGGTGAGCTTCATCTGTGGATGGAGCAAGCACACAGTAGAGACTGGGATACAAACTGTGGATTTGAAGTATTATTTCTACATATGCCCCAATAAGTTCTTACTCTCTAGGGATGCAGGGGGGGGGGGGGTGGCAGAGAAGTACATATAAACCACTTTAATATCCCTACTTTCAATCGTTTTGACACTTTGCGAGGATACGAGGGCTTAGAGGGAGTGGATTGACGTTGTCAGAGGAAACCTAGTGTGATCAATCTAGATTGTAAAATATCAAGCAGGGGTAAAATATCAAGCAGGGTAGTAAAATATCAAGCAGGGGAGTAGGGACTGATGTTTCCCAGAATCAGCCACGATAACTAGGGCAGGAGCAATTGACCACGACGGGTTGGACATACCGGAGGCAAATGGTACGACTAGGAATATTATATGTGAGACATCTTCTGCTCTTAGTCGTAACCCGAGTAGTCTCAAGTTATGTAAAGGTCCTACGAGAAATGTGAGCTGTTCAATCATGTTCTGGAATATTGCAGGTATAAAAGCCAAGCTGTGTGACCAAAACTAGTTAAAACTACTTAATGATTTTGCTATAGTTTTTTTTTTTTTTGGTGTTCAACCGTTTATTACAAGTTTCACATTGAACACAGCTATATCACCTACAACCCGGGGGCCGGAAGCAGTCAATGAATGGCAACAAGTAGGCGTGAGATGTGAGGACACAGCCATGGTTCCGACAACCCGGGGGCCCGGTGGCGTTCAGTAGTTACGTACCTAGCATATAGTGCACAATTTGTAAGGCAGAATTAGCCCATCTGGACAGTTGAACCTTTTTTGTCAAGAATGGTTTAAGGACACATGTCTATCGGATGTGTACATTTTCCCAAAACGAAATACCAAATAAACAATAAGTGGACAATTGCAATATAACATGATGGTTCATAAGGTGTCACTTTAGTCACTGTCAGAAATGGTATCAGCTATCAATCCTACACCAGATATATGACTAGTATTCAATTCAATTCAAAGATAGCTTTATTCGGTATTTGTAAAAAGACCATAAAAGCACATTAAAACATAAAAGCATTTCATCCATATCATACATTTGTTCACATTAATACTCTGTTTTTTTATTTAAAAAGTATTTAAAAATTAGGTGAGACGTATAAAAAGACAATTCATAAAACGGTTAAAAAAAGGGGGCCTAGATTTTTGTAATGCACTATTAAATGTAATAAGGTACAATATAATACAAACATACAGAAATTTTTTGTCATTAGACCATTGTCCCTCTGCATCTTACTGCATATTTCAAAAATGTAATGGCTGCATGCATGGTAAGTTCATCTTGCAACAAATAGAGTCTGATCAGGGCTGGTTTACATTGCCTCAGTCCTCACGTCCTAAGAATGGGTAACAGGTAGCGCTTTCTACCCCACTCATAATATTTGCAGAAGAAGATGCAATGAATGTTTGACTGGGTTGATATGTCATCACAAGGACAGTTTATTAAAGTAGCAGACCAGTCATTTAGAGCGGGGAATGATATCAGCCTATAGAAACAATCTGTTCTCACCCGTGTCAATAGCATTCTGTGGTAGCTGGAAAATGTCGGGGCCAGGTAAGGATGTAAGCCCGGCCCATGAAGAATAAGACGGTGGGAAATGATCGTAGATTTATTACCATCCAGGTACCACCGCCTATCTTCTAGTAACGTAAGACAAATTTCCTTTAAGGCTTTTTTGGACATTAATGTACACGAACTTGGGGTTGTGTAAAGTTCTGAGTGGCCGATAGAATATAGAAACTTTTTAACATAAGAAAGCCAAATGAACTTATTAGCAGCTGATTGGTTCATGCAGTCTTGAATGACATCCCTGCTAAAAGCAGTGTCCTTAGATGACCATATCTTGTGCCACAACATAACTGGAGTTATCTTTATAATATCAGTGATGTGGGCACGATCTAATTCTTTGTGACATATGGTCGTGGAGACAGATCTTGGGACTGCAAGCAGAAACCTAAAGAAAGCGTTTTCCGCTAATTGAATTTGTGTGCAGTCGGCCGTCCCCCATATACCTGCACCATAAGTTGCAGTAGAGACGCACTTCGCTGCATAGATCTTGAGCAGGGTATCAATTGGTTTCCCGCCCAGTCTCTTGGCGAATTGTTTTACTGCGCCTATGGTGCGGGTGAAGGCCAGACTGCGAGTGGTGATGGCTGTAGACCCTGTTCCCCTATTGTTAAGTAATACCTAAATATGAGAAAGTTTTTGTCAAGCCTATCTTTATTTGGTTAACGAAGGTTTTGCAGTCAATTTTAGAATTATTTGTTGAGGTGCAACACATGGTAAAAGTTTTACCCACGTTGATCTTCAGCCCTCTAGTGCTCATGAAGGTTGAGAACCCAGTTAGGGCCTTCTGAAGGCCTATCTGAGTTCGTGACATTATTACGGCGTCGTCGGCATATAATAGTAGTGGTACCGATTCGCCGTTTATTTTAGGATAATCAACTTCCAAGCTTGTTAAAAAATCTGCCACATCGTTAATGTATAAATTAAAAAGAAAAGGGGCGAGGATACAGCCCTGCCGTACGCCCTTTTCTATGGGAAACTTTTTCGTTCGTTCTCCATTTTTGCCATATCGTACTGTTGCTCCTGCGTCTCTATAGAGTTCTTTAATAAAATTCAGGACGTGTGGGTCTATCTCCATCTTGGTCAGGGTGCTCCATAGTACTTTGTGATCTAGACAATCAAAAGCCGAGCTTAGGTCGACGAACGTCAAAAACAGGCTCCCTTTTTTGACTGTCATATATTTGTTCATTATTAATGTCAAATTGAGACCCTGCTCGACTGGACCCAGACCACTCTTAAACCCATATTGGAGTTTGGAGAGATCCCCTTTACGTTTGGCCCAGGTTTGCAATTTTGTCAATAAAACCCTACCTGCTACCTTCATCAGGGAATCGAGCAAGGAAATGGGTCTATAGCATTTTGGGTCCTGCCTATCACCTTTTTTATAGATAGGGATTACAATGGCTTCGTGCCATGTGGCAGGGAAGCCTGTTTGACTATAAGTGTTTAATACGTTTGTCAAAAGTGGGGCCCAGAGTTCTAGGTTTTCTTTAAATAAATCAGTAGGTATTCCGTCTGGCCCTGGGGCTTTTGAATTGGCACTCTCTCGAATGGCTTGCTCAACCTCTAGTGGGGAGAAAACAATGTTCAATGGAAAGGAGTTCAGAGTGATTGATACTTCAGACTGTGAGGCGATGTCAGAAAGTTGTGGAGTCAAAGAAAGGTTTGACATCACTAGATCGTCATTTTTATACAGAGCCGTGAAGTGACTGACCCATACGTCTTCGGCTATGGCGATCTCCAAGGAATCAGTCTTACTCTCATCAAAAAAAGGGGCATTAACTTCTCTCCAGAATGAGATATTATCCCTAAGAGAGCTAGCCTTAATTAGGGCCTCCCATGCTAGAGTTTTGAGTTAATTTTTCCTATGTTGTAATGTCCGTTTATAATGTGACCGGGCAGCTCTAACTAAGCTGGTGTCTTTCGGTAAAGTCTTTATTGCCTGTATAAGAGCTTTATGAGCTTTAGTACAGGCCGAATCAAACCAGCCAGCTAATCTGGATTTCTCTCCAGCTTTTTGTTTCCTGGTTAATTTATCATTTATGGTAGCGGCTATTTTATCATAAGCCGCTCTGATCAGGTGGGGATTAGGATTTTGCTCTAAGCACGTTATAAAGTGCTCACGCTCTTTATTGATTACCTCTTCTAAAAAAAATTTTGGGGTCGACCTTAGCCCACTTAATGGCATACCCGTTTTTTCTGGACAGAGAAATGGAGTGACGGTATAATCTTTCAGATGTACTTATTTCATGACTGTCATGGCTGCCCGCATCGAGACTGACACTAATTGGGAAATGGTCCCTCAAAGCTAGTTCTTCAATTTTAAACCCTTTTACGGAGCCCTGGTTATTATTGGACATCAACACAAAGTCTATCACGGTACCTGACCCTCGACCGTGGAAGGTAGGTTGAAATGCAACCATGGGCTCACTCAGTTCATTAGCGTATCCTAGGTCCCAGTCATGCATAAGTTGGTTTAACATATTGCCAAATACAGTGTGTTCAAAATGCGTGCATGGTTCCCCTTTTAAATTTGTTAAGCCGCAGATTTTTGAATCACCGTGGGGGCATAAGTGGCAATTAAAGTCTCCAACTATGAGAATGCAATCGGACTCCCCCACTCCTTTATTTAAAATAGAGGTCAACTCACTTATGAAAGCTTTGGCGTCTTCTTTCTGGATGTTATTATATAAGTTAATCAAAAGAAGGCGCCGCCCTTTCCCTTTTACCGAAAAGCCCTGCAGAGGTTTACACTCCCTGTTTTTAAACCCCTCCACTTCGTATGTCTTCACTGACAGGTTAGCCAGGTTGGAGATGTACGTACACAGACCTCCAGATCCCCTAACTCGATTTTCCTGAGTGGCAGGGGTGAAGAGGGTACTAAAGCCCTCTATATGGGTCTCCTCTTGGTCCCAGCACTCCTGAAGACATATAATGTTGAATTTATCTACAAAGGCTAAAAAAGTTTGGTCCTTAGATTTTTTGGAGACCAGCGATGTTCCATGATGTTATTGTCATGCTGGCTCTCCTCTCGGTCTGTGTTGGGCCATCTTTCAATTGAAGGGAACTCGTGGTGGTGACTACATTTTGGCATGACTTGTTCAAAGTGTCTGTAATTGTATTGTCATGGGACAATGTGTCAATATTCTCGTTTGTGTCTGTTATGAAGGGGCCCTCAGGAGTTAGTTCTGTAACTAGGTGTTGGGAAGGAAGCTGGGCCTGGGGTGCTGAAATCCGACTCAGGATGGTAATAGTGTTTATCAATGTCAAACTAGTATGAAAGGGAGTCTGTTTATTATTATGCGAGTAATGTGCTATTCCTGGGGTTAAGGAAACGGGTGAGGTGGTCGGTGCCTGATATGCCCCTTGAGTATACCCAATTGGTCAATCGACCATGTCTAAACAGTCAAACCTATTTCTAGTAGGAAATCCCCTCCAGCCTTCCAAGTTAGGCTGTTCTCTTCTGGGAAACCAGGACCGTGGTTCCCAGTCTCTGGCCCATTTTCTACTTCTATGACTATTCCAATGGCCCACCTGACTCCAGGACTAGCCTGGACCCTCATCCCAACTAGGGGGTTCTCCATACTCATATAGATTCGAAGGTGGATAAAAGAAGGACAAGCGATGTGCATCGATCCCTCCTTTCTTAGCCAAGGCGGGCCAGGAGCAAATATAGTCAACTGTGGTAGGATCATCACAATTGACTATAATGCAATCGCCCTGTATGCTTTTTTTAGATTCTCCAATCCAGGGCACTCTTCGTACCGAGGAGATTCTGCTAAGATTTGGTGCTTGAAGAGGTCTATTTTGGCTCAGCCACTGCAGAGCCTTGTTACGAAGGGACCAGGGTGGTTCATCTGTGTTAGCCGACAACTCTGGGACCCCAGTAAGAATGACAGTGTATGGGGTCGCCTCAGGTGGCAAGTGTGCCGGGCGCCTGAACCTCCCTCCCTTTCTCCCTTCGCCCGGGGGTTGTGGGGCCGGCCCTTTCGAAGGTATGGATGGTGTCGCTTTCGGCTTTGCTGCCTGGGTTGGGCCTTTGGATGGGCTCGGGGATGCCTGGGGGGTCTGTAAAGCATAACTAGGTTTTGCCTTCCCATCTCCTAATGTATTCTGAGATGTGTCTTTGTAGGCGTGGGTAAAGGGACGACCTTGACACCAGGGGTTGCAGGCAAAGACGGTTTTATTTTCAAAGTGCTTTGTACATAAATGTCTTTCTCCTCCTCTGGGTCAGGCGGTCTCGGGAGAAGGCGCTGGGATCCGTGGTTGAGGTTTCCACTGCTTCATGATGTTCTTTGGGGAGGCGCTTAGCGGGACTCCGACCAGCTCCGTTACATGGAAGAGACCAGAAAGAGGGATGCTGTTAAAGTATGCTCTTCTCAGTTTATGCACCTTTCAGGGACCGGGGTAGTGAGGACAGCCCTAGTGTATAGTGCTCATTCAACTCGGTGCACGGTGAACGAGGGGTCGGGATAGGAGGTGAGGTACCGGGAAGGAAGCGGGTTGTGGAAGAGGGAACGGTGACACGAAGGGGAGGAAACAAACAAGGGCTTTGTACACTAATTACACGTGAGCACTCCGGCTCCCAACCCAGGCTGCCCAACGCCGCCGTACCTGTGACAGCCACACTCCTCCCTAGGGAGTGTGGCACGGCGGATCACGGGGTCGTTGGCCTCCTGGCTCTCCTCCTTTCTCCGACTCCACCTCGCCTCCTCGATGTTCCTTCTGGGTCTTTTCCTCCTCGTCTCCGTCCTTCTCTCCGCTCGCTACCGTCACTTCTTCCTCCTTCCGCTCCTCCGGGGTGTAAACCCACCCTCCATACATCACATCCTGGCCTTTGACCATTCCGGTGGTGCTGACATCCTCAGGGGGCGGTTCCTCCTTCTCGGAAGCAAACGCCCAGTTAAAGGGGCCGCCGTGAACGCCATCCACGTCACTGTCGAACTGATCGTTCCTCCATGGGTCAGTCTGGAATGAAGGAGGGGGATCAGGGTCAGAGGGGCACGGACACCACCATTCTCCTGGGGTAAGCCTTCCGACCTCTCCCCTGTTACAGTCTTGTACAGATTTCTGCTGCGTATTTGCAATTTTTGGGGTTGGTGTGGGTTTTGCTCGAGTGTCAGATTGAGCTGGTTGGACTAGTATGCTAGTGACTGTGGGTTTCCCCCTCCCTGTTGCAGTTGGCGGGCCTAATGATTTCTGAGAGAACGGTGGTGTGTTCAGTTTTGCCAATTGTTTCTCGATATTCATAAGACTTTTTTCAACTGGTTGTAAGTAACGTTTAAAGAGTTCCCCCACGCTCTTTAAAAGCAGTTGGTTATTTGCTGCGTATGTATTGCATGTATTACATGTGTTACATGTACCCCCCGCTGCACCCGAACCAATTAGGTTCTCGGGTGCTCCTATGGTGTTGATTGGGAGTGTATTGTTGACATTTGTAGAGGTGTGAAGGGACTGGTTTGATACAGATGTTTGAATATTTGTAGGGGCTATAGGCTTGTTTAAATTAAAAGTGTTCTTTTTTTTCTTAGCCCTTTTTGCGATCGCTCCCTCCCTTTTACCCTTAGCATTTTTCACTGGGGTTTCAACATGGGAGTGTGTTAGTTGTAGATCAGGGTTTTTTTCTAAGTCTTCACTTGAGTGCAAATCAAGAGACAGCTGGGTAGCAGAGAGGTCCACTATACTGGGGACCGTATGTATCTGTGCCATGGTTTCTGGTGGAAGTAGTAAGGGGGTAGTCGTCCCCTGATGAATGGGGGTTTGGGCAGAGGCGTGGGCTCCATGGAAGATCTTCTAGCTATTTCCAATTCGTGGGATACTCGGCGCTCCAGCAAAATTATGCTCTGATCTATCACCTCATTAGTCCGGGTGATGAAGAGATCTATAGGGCCTGTTACCTGTACAGCGCTTGACGCCGTTTTGCTTCTAGTGCCTCTATTGATGGTTAGGCACGGTTAACAGAAGTTTACAGGTATAATGTCATGAATTACAGGGTACAACAGTTAGGGAAAAAGAGTCGGTACTGACAGGGTATCCAGGAAACAAAGATGCAAGGGACGTGGCCCAGTCCAGTCTTACCCGGTCTTGAACAGGCTTAAACGGGCCCGCCCTTGGCCCGGGCTTCGCCCAGCGTCCCGCGAGACGGGGATGACGTTCTATTTGAGCGCCTCCTGGCGCCAAACGCAGTAGTTTTGCCCCGCTAGGGCTGCTGGGATTTGTAGTTGTCGAAGGCCCGCCCACGCTCCGCTCGGCGGCCCTACTCCACGATGCATGAGGGAGTTAGGCGGCAGGAGGCGGGCAGGCAAGGACCCCTGGCGCCGTGTGTCGTTTTCCAACCAGGTAAGGTCGTGAACAGGATGCTGGCAAGGTTCTAGCAAGTTTGGTAAAAGGTTCCCCCCACTCGTCAGAGATGACGTTCTATTTGAGCGCCTCATGGCGCCAAGCGCAGTAGTTTTGCCCCGCTAGGGCTGCTGGGATTTGTAGTTGTCGAAGGCCCGCCCACGCTCCGCTCGGCGGCCCTACTCCACGATGGCTGAGGGAGTTAGGCGGCGGGAGGCGGGCAGGCAAGGACCCCTGGCGCCGTGTGTCGTTTTCCAACCAGGTAAGGTCGTGAACAGGATGCTGGCAAGGTTCTCGCAAGTTTGGTAAAAGGTTCCCCCCACTCGTCAGAGATGACGTTCTATTTGAGCGCCTCCTGGCGCCAAACGCAGTAGTTTTGCCCCGCTAGGGCTGATGGGATTTGTAGTTGTCGAAGGCCCGCCCACGCTCCGCTCGGCGGCCCTACTCCACGATGGCTGAGGGAGTTAGGCGGCGGGAGGCGGGCAGGCAAGGACCCCTGGCGCCGTGTGTCGTTTTCCAACCAGGTAAGGTCGTGAACAGGATGCTGGCAAGGTTCTCGCAAGTTTGGTAAAAGGTTCCCCCAACTCGTCAGAGATGACGTTCTATTTGAGCGCCTCCTGGCGCCAAACGCAGTAGTTTTGCCCCGCTAGGGCTGCTGGGATTTGTAGTTGTCAAAGGCCCGCCCACGCTCCGCTCGGCGGCCCTACTCCACGATGGCTGAGGGAGTTAGGCAGCGGGAGGCGGGCAGGCAAGGACCCCTGGCGCCGTGTGTCCTTTTCCAACCAGGTAAGGTCGTGAACAGGATGCTGGCAAGGTTCTCGCAAGTTTGGTAAAAGGTTCCCCCTAGTAAAGAAATGAGGACCCTTGTCCGGGGTCGATGCCAACCGTGGCCACTCAGGGCCGCACATCCATTCTGCATCCGCAACCATGCACGCATGTGGGGCACTCCGTGGGTACCAAGACGCCCAACCAGAAAAGAAAAGTAGGAAGGAGAAGGGGGAGGGGGGAAGGGGCGGACATATCCTGTACACGTCAACCAGTGCCCAGCCGCGGGCATATCTCCATGTCTCAGCCAACGCCCTCCGGGACCCTTGCGGGAGTTGGTGCAGCCTGAGTACCCTCAATGGTGTTTGCTATGTATGTACGGTATGGGCCCCAGATGTCAACCGGGCTTGATGCGGAGGGGACCATCTCAGAGTATTCAGTGCTGTTGAGGTTGCAGTGCACCATGCTCCGGAGCCAAGAGCTGTGAAGGGGGGGGCGTCGGTCGCACCAACGCAGCGCAACCTCCCGTTTGGCCAGCAAAAAGCCCAGCGCCGCTAGTTTGCGCACTGTTTTCGGAAAGTCCGCAACATATCCCAGAAGAGCTATTTCCGGTACACGGGCCAGAGTTAAACGGAGCATGTTGCCAAGTGTCACGTGTATCTGGGACCAATAGTCATGTAGTTTGGGACAGGTCCATGAGAGGTGTGCGAAGTCAGCGAATTGGCCACCGCATTTGGGACAGTGGTGTGGGCGTGATGGGTCTATTCTGTGGAGTCTCGCGGGCGTGAAGTACAGTCTGCGTAGAAATTTAAAATGTAAAAGTTTGTGTTTACTGTTAAGTGAAACGGTTTTGGTCTCTCTGCAGCACCACTGCCACTGGTCGTCCGAGATGGGGTATCCTAGGTCTGCCTCCCAGGCAGCACGCACCGCCTGGTCGCGGGTAGGAAGGAGATCGCAGCACATCCGGTACAATTTGGAGACCAGGTGCGCACTCGTAGGGTGCTGGATGAAGAGAGTGAGAGGTGTCATCTCCTCAGGGGGGAGGGGAAACGACGGGAAGGAAGCGCGCAGTAAAGAGCGTGGTCTGGTAAGGACAAACGAGTCCATGAATGTCCTTTCAGTAAATCTGAGGTCTTCAGTCAGTGTAAAAGCGTGCCCTTCCGGGAATAGATCCCCGATCGAGGCTATGTGAAACTTGGCCATCGTGTAACGTACCACCACCTCCCCAGTTATCGGGAGCCAAGTGGCGTTCGGCAGTGGAAGGGCCGGAGAATACAGTTGTGGGAGGTCGACCAAACGACTTAGCCTCCCCCACGCCCAGCACGTAGTAGACACCGTTTGGATGTCCTTTGGGTCTCTCGAGAAGCCCGACGGCAGTGTAGTAGACAAAGAGCCAGGCAACACCAAATCGGCCTCAGGCTTCAAGTATGGTATCCTGGCGTAAGGGATGATTTTGATATAGTTAGTATCCAAGAAACCTGGGCCAAGGATGCGTACCATTTGTCCGGTTTTAAAACCTTCCATTCTCCCGCCATAGGTTCAGCTTCTGGTAGAGCTAAGGGAGGTTTATGTACGTATGTATCAAATTGTCTAAAGTATGTAAAAATAGAGTTTGCTATTTGCTATTTGCTATATCATATGGTTAAGATACATACTAACAAAGTGCAGTGTTTGCTAATTGTAAATTTTTATAATAATGTTGCGGGGGAGGTATTGAACGATGTCTTAAAAGGATTACTCGCTGATTTTAAACGTATGTTAGAGGGCAGTAGCAAGGAAGTGTTTGCTTTATGGGGAGGGGATTTCAATTGTACTTTATGTAAAAGGGGTATGTGGCATCTTGATGAATAGGGAGGTAAGTTTATCTCATTTTGATCACTCCGTATGTGGGGATCTCCTGAATGATATCATGTTTACATGTGATTTGGGGTTCGCAACCCAAGGTCCCCTTTTGTCCCACATACACTGGGAGAAGTGCATTTTCTATAATTGATTTTATTTTGACATCTGCCAGATTTAGCAATCAGATTATACATTTCAATGTAACAAATACCCCATAAAGCGATCATTTCCCCCTAAACATTGAAATACCGAGCCCAGACTATGAACGTGATAAAGATAGCCAAATCAGAGAAGTTGTAGATGATATTGCGCTGAAACACCAAAATGGATATGCTTTGAAATGGACTAAAGTGGTTCCGGAAGATTTTCTTCTTAATTTGACCAAGAACTGTGAAAACAGTTTTGAAGTATGTCTTAAGGATCAAGCCCCTAACTCAGCAAATATCAAACATGAAAGCTGATACACATAGCTGGTTTGACTCAACCTGTACTAAAGCTTATACTAATCTTAAATATGCCCTGAATGACCCTTCACTTCACTTCAATAAACTTTATTTGGTTGTTCTTGTTGACAACCATAAAAGCATTTACATTACAATTAATAACACAATTATACATTAAAAGGAAGATTCAGTTATAATATAGTCATAAAAAAGACAGATCTACATTATACATTCAAAACGTTTAAAAAATCCTTAAAAGGAAAAGATAGCAGTTCATGTATTAGTATTTTTATCCTTCCATACTGTTTCTGAATTTTACTGCCAATTTTAAAAAACTACATATATACAAGGTGTATTCACAACTTAGCAGCTGAACAAAATGCAGTGCGGGACGAAATTGTAGAAAATTTAGTTTTTTCAAACAGGGTTTTAAATATAACTTCCTCGGTATAACATAAAAGGGACAAAAGAACAGAAAGTGTGCCAGGTCTTGCGGAGACTTATCGTCGCAGCCGCAAGCCGGCAACACTTGCCCACGATGAGATCCCCTGGGAACAACCAACAAAAAATGAAACAGGTTGAACCTGAACCTTGTCAGTAAGAAACGGTCATAACTAGACATTTGCCATGTTAGGTAAGGTTCCATGAGCAAAGTGCTTTTAATTAATACATGATTACGTACACTTTCTTTTTTTAGTTCACATGATTCCCTATCCTGGTGTCTAGAATCGATAAAAGCTTTCTTGACCGCTATAACATCCTTTTTAGTAATGGATTCAGGAAATAAGAGAAGTTCAGGACGACCTAAGTCAGTAAAGCACTTGTGTAAGTACTTTAACCAGGGAACCTTCATCCTGTTATCCCATGTAAGTGTTTCTCTTAGGATGAGCTGGGTGAGTGGTATGTTGTCATTTAACCAACAGTTCATCCAGCATAACAAGGGATTCACTGCAATTTTGTCACATACAAAGGGAACCCCCAATTCCTCATGCACAGAAAAATTTGCCGTACCCCTGGGAACCCTTAGTAATTGTTTTAGAAAGTTATTTTCGACTATCTGTAGGGGTTCCAGAGGAGCATATCCCCATATTTCACTGCCGTAACATGCTGTGGTAACACTTTTGGCCTGGTAGAGTTGGAGTAGTTCAGCAACTGGGCTATTACCCACTTTCCTGGAAAAGTCCAGTATAGCCGCATTTACCCTGATGACCTCTCCCTTCTTTTTTTGAATCACGGGCCCCCAATTTAATTGACTATCAAAGAGGACCCCAAGGTAAGAGAATGTGTGTGTTACAGGGATTTGTACTCCATTTACATTTAAGCGATTTGGTTTTTTGTTTCCTTGGCCAACCTTCATTATGTAGGATTTAGAGTTATTAATACTTAACTCTCTTGACTTCATGAAAGAGTAGAAGGAGTCTAATAGAATTTGAAGTCCATTGGCAGTCCTAGATAAAAGGACTGCGTCATCCGCATATAGCAGAACCGGCAGACCCTTTCGGCCAATGTACGGGTAGTCAGTGTTGGTACTTAAAAGGTGCTCTTCCAAATCGTTTATGTAGAGGTTAAAAAGGAACGGGGCCAGAATGCATCCTTGTCGGACACCCCGATACACTCCAAAGTCTTTAGTCACATTTAGATCTTGGGTGTATCTGACATTCGCTTTGGTGTCAGAGTGCATATCTTCTAGCAAATTAACTAAGTTTTGGTCCACGCCCATTTTTGCCATGGCGCCCCAGAGCTTCCCCGACTCACGCAATCGAAAGCCGAGGAAAGATCCATGAACGCCATGTGAATCGTTCCTCTTCGGGCCTTGGTATACTTCCCAATAATGAGGTATAAATTTAAGCATTGAGAAATCGTGGAATGTCCAGGCCTAAATCCATACTGGATTGGAGATATTATATTGTTTTCCTCTGACCATCTGACCAATCTATTCAAAATTACTCCTCCCACAACTTTGACCACGGAGTTTATTAATGATATTGGTCTATAACAAACTGGGCTGCTATGGTCTCCTTTCTTAAAAATAGGCACAATAGTAGATACCCCCCATGATTTTGGGCATCCACATGACACAGCCGCATTGAGTACTGCTGTAAGGACCAGTGCCCATAGTGCTATACAAGATTTAAAGAGGTCAGGAGGAAGACCGTCGGGTCCTGGGGCCTTGTTGTTTGATAATCCTTCGATTCCCTTTATTACCTCATCAATTGAGAAGAGTAGTAAGTTTTCTCTACTTTCATTTGAACTGCGTTCTACCTGCAACCCATTGCTTTTAAAAATAGAGCTGAAGTGGTTAATCCATTCTTCCTCTGGGATATTAGTGCCCACATTAGAAATACTAGGATGATCAAATATAGGCTTATTAATAATCTCCCAGAACTTCGAGCTATTTTTTAATGTCTCAGGATCTAACAGTGACTCCCATACGCTTTTTTTAACTGCTCGCTTGCGAGTAGCAAGTGACTTCTTGTACTCAGCCCGCAAATCCCTGATGATCAACGGGTCTCTAGGTATTATTTTTAGGGCTTTCTTAAGCGCACGACTAGCCTTCGAACAATTGCTGTCAAACCATTTTGGGTTACTAGTTGGGTTAACTTTTCCCTTAGTAGGTAGCGTTAAAAGTGACTCCACCTTCTTGGCAATCTCCTTAAATGATGTCAAAATTTGTATTGGTGCTGATACAGGAGATGTACATACTGTCAGATCGTGATTGCACACATTATTAATAGAGGAATAAAATTGTTCACAATCCACCATTGACCATTTTAAGCGTCGCTTACCATTGATACATTTTGTGAAGCCACAATCCTCTCGAGAATTGCACTTTTCAAGTATATTCACGCCCATTGTAATACATAGAGGGTTATGGTCGCTATAAATGCTCAAAAGGATCGAGAAATCCTCAACAATATTAACAAAGTCTGCTGAAAGTAAAATATGGTCTACGTAAGTCCCTGTTGCATGTCCTTTAAAGGTAGGGGTTGAAAATACAGTTTGCTCTGATACTATTGACATTGCTGTAAAAAAGTTATTTTCATTCATTAATTCATTTAAACCTGTACCCCTCCGCGAGTGATCAAAATGAATTCCTTCCATACTATTGCATCCCATTTGACCAACAGTTCTCAAACTAGGGTTCCCACATAGATGTGTATTAAAATCACCCACTATTATCTTGAGGCGAGGCAGAGAACCATCATTAGCCCTTAGGAATTCACGCAATGACTCGATATTACAATCTCCGGACTGATTCACTGCGTTATAGAAATTGATCAATACAAAATTTGTTTTACCCCTCTTGAGCTCTAAGACCTGGATATTACTATTACCAGAGTGGTGTTCGATTTTATGGCATATAAGTGTCAAATTAACAAAAATTGCCAAACCCCCTTTTGCTCTTCCGCTAGCAGATGGGACTGCCGGAATTATAAAACTCTGGTAGCCTTCAATATGTACATTTTTCCCCACTACCCAAGTTTCTTGGAGGCATATTATGGGGTAATCTTTAACAAAAGACAACCAATCTTTATCTTCCAATTTATCATGGAGTCCAGCTATATTCCACGATAATAGCCCCTACTTACATTTTTGAGGTTCACGTTGTGTTATGTCCACTTTCTCACAAACATCTAGGCTAGTGGGTATTAGACCTGTACTGCAACATACCCGATCTGTCCCAGAATTGGCCGTAATATGATCTGGGGGGAGAACTGAGTTTATGTCGTTGTGTGAACCGGATATATCAATTAATTGATTCGCAACACCCAGTGCCACGACATTACTACCTTGCAGTTCTAAGACTTGGGTGACATTTCCTAAGCCTATATCTTCTGGCAGGCGATCATTGAGGACAGGGTTAGAAGGTGTGTCAGGTCGTCATTCCACCCCTTCCAGCCCACCCTCATCTGAAAAGATGTCATACCTATTGGAAATGGGAATATTGAAACGATTATTGAAGTGGCTAGGGTATTGTTGATCTAGGTGGTGTGGCCGTATTGGGCGTTCCCATCTATCCTGACTATAGCCCCAGTTATTAGTTGGTGCACCAAAACCCCAGCCATTAGTTGTTTCTGGCCATATTGGCCTAGTATGGGTATGAGTAGGCTTAGGATATGTCATACTCCGTTGTTTTTTGCCGAAAAATTCTAGGGTGAGAGGAATGATGGTACCTCTCCTGCGCTGCGGCGGCAAGATATTTGGCAGGATGTTTGGTAAGACAGCAGAGTTTACAAAATTTATAATAATACAGTCACCTTTAAATTTTTGGGGGTTTTGGCCTATCCACGGAACCCTTCTGGCTGACTTGATGTCTCCAGCTAGCTGTTGTTTCCCCCATGGGGACAACTGCATATTACCAGATAACCAATGCAGGGCCTTACTTGTTAACGCCGTGGGGGATTCTGATTGATCTGATGCTAGTGGGGGAGCATTTGCCAGTACCAGCACTAATGGAGCTGCATCTTCTATAAAGTGTAGTGTATCTTCTTCTACACTTGGTACGGGTATTACAGGAGGGTTTGGGGGCTGGGTCTCTCTTGGCAATAAATGATTAGACACAGTAATTGGGGTCTGTTCCAGTAAATTTACTTGTGTATTATAGGAAGTTGTGCCTCCCTCTAATCTAAGTCCAAAGGCCTCTTTTACGGGTAAAACCAAATTTGTGACTGTTTCTGATATGTTTGACACATCTTCTACTATCTTTTTCTGATCTGCGCCTAATTTCTTTACATCTGCAGATAGCTTCTCCAGTTTGGTCACTACTGGTTTAATTAAAGCTTTGAATTTAATGTCAATTAAATCTGCTATCCTGGATAATAGCTCTTCATCCACATTGAACTTCTCAGCATCTTCTACTTTCCCCCTACTTTTTTCCCTACTTCTCACAGGTGACGCGGCCCTCTTCCTCCCAGAGTGAGCTCCACCACGATGTAATTGTGTTTTTCTGCACTTTCTAATAGCGCGAGGAGCTGGGACTTGAGCAGGGGGGTCGACATCATTATTTATCTGCTCACTCTCCTGCACAGTTTGATCTTGTTCAATATCAACTATCTGGGAATCCGAGTCATTAACCAGAGCTGTGTCTTGTCCCTGTGTTATGTGAATACTCTGGTTTGAGGTACCATTATCATGTGTATCAGAATCTAAGATTGCACTTCCCTCAACCTGAGAAGGTATATCTATCCACGGTGATTCTGGTGATGGACTTAAGGGGGATAGATTAGGGGAAAGACTAAGGCCTAAGGATTGTCTCCTTTCGTTATTAATCTTTGACACTACTTGTACCATATAATTTTCTATAGTGTTACCCCCCGTCACTGGGTTCTTTTTAGGCATTCTTGTTTATACTGATGTTAATTACCAGACTTTAACAATCGAAAAATATAAGAGGGCACACAAAGAAACGATGCAAATATGTCCAAGGTGTAAGTTAAAATCAAGGGTAAATAGTCTTACAGCGACCATGCAGATCTGGGTCAGCAGGGGCAGAATGGCGTGTCCAGTCCAGTCTCAGCCTGTCTCGGACTGTCTAAGACTGTCCGCCCTTTGTCCGGGCTTCGTCCGGCGTCCCGCACACGCGTCCCGCACACGCGTCCCGCTGTGCGTCAGTGGTACGTTTTTGTAGGAGGAGCAGGGGGCGGGAAGAGACTCCAGGTGCGCTACGATGATCCTGCTCGGAACCCTGGGTCTCGCAGTCCCAGCCCCTGTTGCAGCAGCCTTTCACTCTCCTCAAAGAAGGAAAATATCGCCTCTCCACACGTTTCAGCAGGCGGACGGGAAGGGTCAGTAGCAGAGTCACGGTCTCTAAACACAGCTGCGAGCGGCACCTGAATGACCCAGTAAGGGATCAAGAATTAATAAAAGAACTGCAAAGGGTTTATAAGAATGTGCGGAAACAGAGACAGGATATTTTGAAACGGGAGGCATGGGAATCTCTGTGTGAGGCGTCTAAGAACAGAGATACTACTGCCTTCTGGAAAGCAGTAAATGCGCCCTTTTTTGAAAATAAAGATAAAGCCTGAATTGAGATAGCCATTACTGATATAGAATGGCTAGAGCATTATGCAAGTTTATACAGCACTATGATGCCCTTGGATTCGATAACATCAGTAACTGTGACTGATGGGGTGACTCTAAACAGTAAAATAACAGATCTATGTGTCACCCTGCAGGAAGTCATCAGTGGCATAAAAGCTAGCCTTGGAGGGAAAGCTCCTGGTCCTGACGGGGTGCCAGTTGACCTGTATAAGAATAATATGCCCTTATGGGGCCCAATTCTTACAAAACTTTTTAACGCATCTTGCTCGGAAGGACTGTTATCATCTTGGTTTGAGTCCATCATCATACCGATTTTTAAAAAGGGGGATAGAGCAAGCTGTGCCTGCTATCACCCAATATCATTGTTGGACTTCACCATAAAGATTTTTGGACCCGTTATTTTAAATAGATTATTCGTTTGGGCAGAAGAACACTCTATTATAAGTGATCTTCAATACGGTTTTAGGATACCTCTTGGTAGAATAGAGCAAGGTCTTAACCTGCATATTCTTTTAGAAAAATATACAACAGTAAGGAGAAATAGTTTTTTCTTAACGTTTGTTGATTTAACATCGGCTTTCGACTGTGTTAATCACAGCAAATTATGGATTATTCTAGAGAATTTGGGAGTGGAGGAGAATTTAATTGCCTTCCTTAGAGAACTATACGCGGGAGCACGGGCCAAAATTAGATTTGGTAGGAATGGGGAATGTACTACTGCAATTAATATTGCAAGAGGAGTACGACAAGGGTGCGTACTGGCCCCCTTCCTATTCATAATCTATATCAATGACCTGGAAAAAACACTACTCCAGGAATGCAGAGACGTGCCTTTAGTAGCTAAAAGATCTGTCCCGGCTAGAATATACGCGGACGACGCGGTACTGATGGCCCGGACTCCGTTGGTAATGCAAAGGGTAATTACCCCCTTCTCTAACTTCATGACCAACCTAGACTTGAAGGTGAATTGCACAAAAACGTTCTGTATGAACTGTGGCCCTGGGGCTCAAAATAAGAATAAAACAATGTATATTAATTCTAAACCCCTGGAGTTCACTTCAACCTTCCCCTATTTAGGAATACTGTTTAACCAAACTGGCCTATGGAACACAACGATAAAGACACGAAGGTTGTTGTTCTGCAAATCTATAATGGCTCTTACAAATTTTGGGGAAAAAATGGGCAAAAAACCAATTGGGGAGCTTTTAACAGTGTATAAAGCAACTTGTGTTGCAATTGTAACATATGGTGCAGGAATTTGGGGATACGCAAATGTCAAATCAATACAGACAGTAGAAAATTGCTTTTTAAGATATCTGTTATCAGTCCCTGATAGTGTGTTCACATATATATGTCATACGGAACTGGGCCTTTTTAGCTATTCAGAAATTGGACAATATTTTAGCCATTGCTTCTGCTTCGACTTTAAAAAAAAAAGTTTTTAGAGTACGTAAATCAATTCTTGCCCCACCGTAATCAATTAATGTTTTTATTATGTATTATTCGGATGTAATTTGTATATATATCTGTGTGTAGAACGTAGTTTGCTTTTGTTGTGTATATCTTTTATGATCTGTTTCTAAAAGATCGAATAAAGACAATTTTGATTTAATTTGATTTGAATTACAGGCTCAGAGTTATGGTATGCTACATTATGGAAAGAACTTCACTCTACAGCGCAAGAGGCAGGGAAACACAAAGGTTAACAATGTATCCCGGGGCTAATATATATATGTTTGAGAATAATGGTCCAGGGTTACAGTAGAGGATTTGTAAAGGTATAATAATTGTTTAGGATTAAATAATATTGATAACAATTTTGGTTACATTTGATTGAATGATTCTATGGTAATTATTGTTATTTTATTATTAGATAATCCTTAAACAAGAGGAGAGGAGCACGGAGTTGATGGCCAATATGTAAAGCAAGTATAAGAAAAAGAAGAGGAGTTGTTTAGTCGCATTAAAAGAGGAGGAGAGTTCTGAGAGGAGATTTTTTATAGACAGCAGTGTTATAACTCTAGATTGTTGTTAGATGTGTTCTTTGCAGAGTGGCATTAAAGGAAAGTAATATATAATGTTAGCCTCTGTGTCTTTCATGAAATCTTGATTCTCTATTCATTTCATTGTGAGAATCGCCATTCTGTAGCAAGAAATCCGTAAGGAGAGAACTGGCAGACATGTAATATACAAGACAGCCAATATAGCGATAAAAACATGTCACATTTAGACAAATTGGGATCCTAACGATAAAAGCAAGTCTCAACTATCTGCCAGTAGAGGCATGAAAGACAAAAGGGGAACAGCCCCCAGAGGGACAAGGACCTCAAGGAGAGCAAGAAGGAGGAGACTTCTACTGCTGACAGACACTGGATATGAACACCATCAAAGCCAGAAAAAAAAACCTTAATAGAAGAAGTAGAGCTCCCAAAAAAAGGGAGCCTTGAATAGCTCCACAGAGCGTCATACCACTCCAAAGGCGAGAAGCACGAAAGATGCAGACTTCTGATGGGGCAATGGTTGAGAAACCATCATAGCCAGAAAGAATGCCCAATAGAAAAAATAACTCTCTTGAATAAGAGACGCAAAAAGAGTAATGCACAGCGTTACAACACTCCAAAGGCAAAAAAGCATGAAAATGCAGTGCAAGGTTACAGCACAGGCATGTGGCATCCAAAGAAAAGGCAACCCAGAACACAAGTTAGAGTCTTCTGGTGCATAACTTGGAGCCCCCAGAAGTAGGGAGGATCACAAGGGCCCTGATAGACAGCAGTTAACTGTGCCAACCACAGGAGGCAACGTGCCATCTACCAGCGACCCCACTGAAGTAGTAACAGCTGGACAGTGTCCCTGTGCAAGAAAAACACAGAAGACAATGTGCAAGAGCCAACGCCTTAAGAAATGGGCCACTATAGAGATCCATACACAAGCCTGAAAATAGGTATGTGTGTAACAAATTAAGGTATAAGGTATGGTCAAATGTACATATGGGGTAGAGAACCTCATCAGGCCATATGGGCAGAAAAAGGCCAGTACTCACCAGAGGTACATCTACAATTGTATGTGAAGAGTGTGATGAAGGAGCCTAGGGACATCACACCAGGAAAGCCTATAGGGATAAAACACGAAGACAAATACAATATGTCAAGAAAAGGATAGATATCCACAAGATATAATTACAAATAATATCCATACCTTAATGCAATATACATCTGAAGATGCAGAGCATACATACATATAGCATGCCTATGCAAGGCAAATAACCTATCTTCCTATACAGGGATGCAGGGAATAGACATGCATCTGCAACATATTTATGATGTAAGCAGAACCGCTGGACGTAAGCTTACTAGAGGTACCCGACATAGGGCATAGGAAACACCATGAAGGATCAACTCAACAGGACATAAGGAGACCCTTACGAAGAAAGCAGCGGTATCTGCTGCTGACAATTTAAGAGAAAGGAAACAATCGCACTAGTCATGCGTTACCACCTGAAACCCTCAAGTGGAATAAAGAAGAACTTCTTAAAAGGAGTGCAGGGTAACGTAAACAGAATTATTCTGTTATCTCAAATTGGTGCTGGGGGCACCTAACCAAAACAGGAAGAACTCAGATCGGTAGAATACCGCTCAGAGGTCGAATACCAAACACAAGGATGAGCCTATTAGGTCGATTGATCAGGTCAGTTGGCTTTGAACAGACACAGGGCTGAATCAGCATGCCCTGACCCGGCTCGCAGGCAGGTCGCTCCCCACGCCACCACACGGCCGCCAGCTGCCTCGTACCTGCGCCCTGCCGCCCGCCTGTTTTCCTGCCATTTCCCACTTCCTCCCGCTGCTGCGTCCTTGCGGGCCCGCCCCCCTGCTCCCCATTGGACACCCCGCCTCCCAGCTGCTCCTTCCTCCCTATCCCCCTCTTATGGAGGGCGCGCCGCTGGAGCGCCAAAGGCAAGCCCGTCTGTGCCTGCCCGCGCCTGGACTGCACCCAGCGGCAGAACCCCTGGACCCCGTGAATGCCACAACACCAGACTCCGCTACGACACCAGCACCCTCTACGCAGTCCACGCCGGCCGAAACCACACCTGCTTCCAAGCCGCCCCAAAACTGACTCACTGACCTTTCTCCTGCCACACCTGCAGCTTCACCTGCGACAGAGCCACCAAACCTCCAAGGACTGGACCAAACCACCTCCGCTGCATACTCCTCAACACCCGCTCCGCTAGCAAACACGCCGTCGAGCTCTGGGATCGGCTCGACACCTCCGCCTTCCTGACCGAGACCTGGTGGAACGCCGAGACACCATAGGGTATTTGTGCGCTCTATAAATTCCGTAAATAAACGACTCCTCAGCGCCCGACATCGCCATAGCCATCCCGGACGGCTACAAGATCACCCGCAGGGATCGCGCCAACGGAATCGGAGGAGGAATAGCCATCGTCCACAAGTCCACCCTCAGAGTCACCACCCACACAGACGACACCCTCAATACTGCCGAACACCTGCACTTCCGGATCCACACCGACCCCAACACCACCCTCAGAGGAACACTCATCTACAGGCCCCCGGACCCCGAGCTCAATTCAGCGACTCCATCTCGAGAACAACAACGACGCCAACTCCGCCACCCTGATCGGCACCCTCGCCAACCTCGGCCTCAGACAACTCGTCACTGCACCCACCCATGCCGCTGGCCACACGCTGGACCCCGTCTTTTCCACAGGCACCTACGTCACCTTTGACCACACCACCGAACTCCACTGGACTGACCACTGCTGCATCCATTTCACCTTCAATAAACCAACCAAACACCACCGCACCCAACAGCTACCTCGCCGCTGCTGGAGCGAAGTCATCGAAGACCAGCTGATCACCACCCTCGCCCAAAACCCACCCACCGACCCCACCAACCCAGACACCGCAGCCTGCAACCTCAGACAGTGGATCGATTACTGCGCCAACACCCTCGCCCCACTCAAGAAACCCTCCAACAACCACGCCAGCAAGAGAGCCACCTGGTTCACTGACGAGCTGCAGACCTTCAAACGGGCATGCCGAAAACTGGAGAAGATATGGCTCCACGAACGCACTCCGGACAACCACGCAGCCCACAAGTACGCCACCCGCAGACATCACCACCTCATCAGATTAGCCACGAGATCCTCCTTCAAAGACCGCCTGGATAACAACGCACACGACAGCAAAGAGCTTTTCAGCATCGTAAAGGAACTCTCCAACCCCAGCGCCAATGCCAACGACATACTTCCCTCACAAGAACTGTGCAACTCACTGGCCATCTTCTTCCACCACAAGATCGCTGACATCCATGACAGCTTCAACACCATGACTGCCCCGACTACGCCAGACCCCACCTCCCCTGTGAACACCACCAGAGCCAACCGCTTGACCTCCTGGTCCAACGTCAAGGGCGACGAGACACGCAACGTCATGAACTCCATCCACTCAGGATCTCCGTCAGACTTGTGCCCACACCACGTATTCAACAAAGCATACGCTGCCATCGCACCCCAACTACGGAAGGTCATCAACATCTCCTTCGAAACAGCGACATTCCCGGAAAGCTGGAAACACGCCGAAATCAAAGCCCTCCTCAAGAAGCCCAAGGCGGACCCGAAGGACCTCAAGAACTTCCGGCCCATCTCCCTGCTCCCGGCGAAGGTCATTGAGAAAATCGTCAACATGCAACTGGCACGCCACCTGGAAGACAACAACAACTTGGACCCGTCCCAGTCCGGGTTCAGACGAAACGACAGCACCAAGACAGCCCTCATCGCCTCCACAGACGACATCAGGCGCCAACTAGACAACGGCGAAACATCAGCCCTCATCGTCCTGGACCTGTCATCCGCCTTCAACACTGTCTGCCATTGCACTCTAAAGACACGCCTCCTAGAAGCCGGAATCCAAGAGAAGGCCCTTGACTGGACCACGTCCTTCCTCTCTGGCAGAACCCAGAGCGTCCGCCTCCCGCCCTTCCGATCCGAGGCCACCGACATCATCTGCGCGTCCCCCGGGCTCATCCCTCAGCACGACGCTGTTCAACATCTACATGGTCCCTCTCGCACCAGTGGCCCGTCAACACAACCTCAATATAATCTCATATGCTGACGACACTCAGCTCATCCTCTCCCTCACCAAGGACCCACACACCGCCAAAACCAACCTCCACGAGAGAATGAAGGCCATCGCCGACTGGATGAGGAACAGCCGTCTGAAGCTGAACTCAGACAAGATGGAGGTACTCATCCTCGGACCCACCCCTTCGGCCTGGGACGACTCCTGGTGGCCGACCACACTGGGAACAGCACCGACACCCACCGACCATGCACGCAACCTAGGATTCATCCTCGACTCCTCCCTCTCCATGTCTAAAGAGGTCAACGCAGTCTCTTCCTCCTGCTACAACACCCTCCGCATGCTCCGCAGGATCTACAAGTGGATCCTGACCGAAACAAGAAGAACGCTGACACAGGCCCTCGTCAGCAGCAGACTGGACTACGGCAACGCACTCTAAGCAGGAATCCCAGCCAAATACCTACCGTGACTACAACGCATCCAAAACGCCTCCGCCCGACAGATTGTCAACGTCCCCCGCCGCAGCCACATCACCCCCCACCTGAGAGACCTACACTGGCTCCATGTCGACAAGAGGATCACCTTCAAGCTCCTCACCCACGCACACAAAGCAATCCACAACGCCTGACCTGCCTACCTGAACAGCAGACTCAGCTTGTACACCCCCACCCGCCAGCTCCGCTCCACCAGCCTCGCCCCTCGCCGCTGTTCCCTGCATCCAACGAACAACCTCCGGCGGCAGATCCTTCTCCTACCTCGCCGCCAAGACCTGGAACAGCCTCCCTACCCACCTACGGCAGACCCAAGACCTACTTGCCTTCAGAAGACTCCTCAAGACCTGGCTCTACGAGCAGTAGTGGTACCCCCTCCCTTCAGCGCCTTGAGACCCTCACGGGTACGTAGCGCACTTTACAAGCACTCTGATTGATTGATTGATTGAAAGAGATGGATACCATCAAATGGCATATTTTAAAGAGCATCTTTGACAGGCTCTGAAAATCCCAATTGTTGCAGCCAAGCATGCCTGCGTAGCACCATAGCTTGAGCCATACTTCTACTGACAGAATCGGTGGTGTCCATACTACACCTAATAACAAATTTGGCGGCTTCCCTGCTATCCTGCACTACTTGGAGGACCTCCTGTCTAGCTTCCTCCAACATAGAGGGCAAACGCTGTGCGACAGAGACCCATAGAGCATGAGACATTCTGCCTAAATTGTAGGCAGTATTTAAAGAACGCAATGCCACACTGGCAGAGGAGAAGAGACTCTGACCACAATTATCCAACCACCTGGAGTCCTTGCCAGGGTGAACCAACGGAAGGACATTAGGGTCTGCCGATGCAGTAGCAGTCTGTACCACTAATCCTTCAGTGGTGGGATGGCGTAAGAGGCAAGGAGGATCTCATGGGGCAGAGTGATGCTTGTGGCCCACTGCCCAGTCAACAGGCACCCCGTGACAGGTTGTGCCCAAGTCCCTAATAGTATGTCTAAGAGAGTCTCGTAGGGGAGTAACGTGACAACTCTTGTCTCACCATGATGGAGAACCTGCATCAGGGGCTCAGTAGTTATTTCACAGAAGGGAATTGGCAATACAAAATTGCAGCTGCCCTTCTGACATAGAGGAACTTTCCTCCGCTGCAATGCTAGGAGGAGAGAGCAAGTCCAAGGCTGGAGACGACTGCAGGTCAACAGCACCCCTCAGATTAGTCAGCCAGTTTTTTTCCACAGGTGGTGGGGCAAGAGCACCCAAGAGAGTTTGCCCCACATACTCCTCTACACCTGCCAAACGAGAACTACCCACAGAGAACCCCGGTAGAAAATAAATAAGGTCCGAATTACAGGATCTACAATGAGCGGCGCCGCTCTCGACGCCGTCCAGCACCAGGCCCGGTTCTAGAGGGTGGGCCGGGTGGGCCAGGCCCACCCAAACATGAGCCTGGCCCACCCAAACAGGAGCCTTGGCCCTCGCAGTGAGGGCTTGAAGGCAGGCGTGCAACGCTCAGGTCGTGTGTGTCTGCCCTGGCCAGACAGCTTCCCGAGTGAATACACACACACAGTTTTAGAGATTATCGCAGCCGCACCCGAGTACTTCACGAGTCTTTAAAAGACCATTAACAAGGTTAACGAGGCTTTGTTTATTTTTTCACCCCTTCATCTCCACATGGTGAAAGGCGACAAATCCTTTCTTTGTCAAGGGTAACCTTTGCCTACTGTTCTGCTGCGTGGATATTTCTATGCAGCGCAGTAGAAAAGAAGTTTGTTTAATCCTATTCACCTTTCCTGACCTCTACACTAGAGGTGTCATTGCTTGATAATCTAAACATATCCACTCTAAAATAAGTTCGCTCACAGCACAATCGAATACCAACCAAAGGACGAGAAATGCCAACTGTGCAAGGGGGCCAACCCAGCATACTCATGTTTGTCATTACAATTTTGATGGTACATAGAGGCCTCCTTTAACTTGTCTTGGAGAAGCTTAAATATGATATTTTCACGAATGAACATCCGCATATTACAGGCTATTTATACTCTCATGCAAAAGCATGTAACATTTTACTACTAGTCCTCAGTGGTGGGGCGCCAAAAAGGACTTTCTCACCAGCGCTAAAGCTGACCCTGTCATGGCCTTTCTGTTTTTGTTTATTTAATTAGCAGTAGGATCATAAGGGCTTCAGTGGAACATACTTTAAAGTGCTAATTATATTTACTGCTATATTCAACGTTGTAAGTTTCAAGGTGTTTTACTAATGTTTTTACTGGGAAAAATGAAAGTGGAGCCCAATGGTGCCTGAAATGGGGCTGGGGCCCAAGGTCAGCTGTGAGATAAGGTGCACTGGAGAGGGGCGGTAGAAAAGTGGATAATCAAGCCTGTAAGTGAGTGCGTTGCAGAGTCCGGGGTCAGGTTATGTTATGTTATGTTATGTTATCCGAATTTATTGAGCGCACAGATGCCTCAGCAAAGGGGCGTCCTGGCGCTGGCAGAACAGAAAACCGGATAAAGCAATACCAGAATGAACAAACACAACAAAATTTAGAGATCCAGAGGAAAGAGGAAGGTTTTTACAGCTCTCCTAAAACCCAAAAGGTTGTCAATCGCACGAATATGAACAGGGAGGGAGTTCCACAACCTGGCAGCAAGCACACGAAAGGAGCGGCCGCCGGATCTGGACCTCTTGCAGCGTGGAACTATAGCCAGATGCAGGTTAGAGGACCTCAGAGAGCGAGTGGGAATGTACGGAGAGATGAGATTCTCCAAGATCTGGGGCGAAGAAAGTTTAAGGATTTTAAACGAAAGACAAAGGCACTTAAACTTAATACGCTGAGCCACAGGGAGCCAGTGGAGCTTTTGAATGATTTTTTTTGGCCGAGCAGAATCTGGGTAGGCCTACCAGAGCCCTGGCGGCGGCGTTTTGAACGCGTTGAATTCTTAGTATTTCAGCCTGATTAGCTCCAAGCAAAAGAGAGCTGGCGTAGCTGGAGTACTACCTCCTGGTGGAGGTAGTAATGAAGAGGGATTCTCCCTGAAGGCTTGCACAGAGGGAGCCTCAGTAGTGTCACTTGCCTGATAGTCCCACCTCAGAAACCTCCTCTTCCCATCAAAGGAACATTACATGGAAAAAACACTTTTTGAGAGTGATAATATTTAGAAAGAGATTTGGAAAATAGTGTGTTTTACTGGGCCTTGTAAGACTAAGAAGAGATAAAGGAGGGCCCTGAAGCAGGCCTGCCCAGACATATATGCGACAAATCGATCCCGCAGTGGCCCACCCAAATGCACCCTTGGCCCACCCAAATAAAAATTCCTGGAGCCGGGCCTGTCCAGCACCCTTGTGGTGTCAACTCGATGTCGGAAATGGCAATAGGGTCCGCATCGATCAGCGCCGTCAATATCAGAAGCTGAAGAGACACTGATGCCAAAGGTGTGAGCCCCGTTAGGGTTGGGCACCATCGCCGTGTCGAATCCGCTCAAGGATTCGGGGGGCCCGACGAGGCTGAAGCCGCCAGTGAAGCTGCGGTACTCCCGACCTCTTTCGGGTTGAGACATGCACCAGAGGAAGTTGGTGGGTCGAAGACAAACTGGAGTGAAAGAAAATACTCTTTCATCTGACCTAAGCTTGCCCTGGCTTTAGGGTATTAGTGGAGGCGAAGGGTTGCTTGAGAAGCCTCCGCACCTGGATGGCACGAGGCGACGTCCAACTTACGTTTGGAGCGCTGGCTCTTCAGGGCCTTGTGGGAGGGCAATGGCTCTTTACTTCAGCGACTCCTTTACCTTTCTCCCAGCCCCAGAGAAGACAAACAATCCCATGATTCATCCTAAACTCATGCCATGAGGAATTTCATACGGCGTTCCTTCAATGCGTTTGGCAGGAGACGCTGTCAAGAGCTGCAGTTGGTGGAGTCGTGGTGTTGACCCAGACCCCACAAGCAGATAGAATCTGTGATAGACATCTGCTTCTAACAGGAACTACATGGTTTAAACCCAGAAGACATTGTGTTGGCACATCGATCCTGTCAATGAAGAACAGAGGAAGGCCCAACAATGGCCTGAATTCTGCTCCGGACCCGCATTGTAAGAGCTGCAAAGAAGAAACTGACATCAGCGCGACAGAGGAGGAGGTATATGAACTCCGCTGACGTTTGACGTCACATCAAGATACCACGTCACTGAGGAGTCACTCAACGCACTCTGCCGCGCTTGAACATACTGTCAGGAAAAGTTTCTGGATCCAGTCTGGCGCCTGGGGGAGATTCTAAAGTAAGTATTCTGCGGCTAGTTGTCTCTATCAGATATACAAAAATAGCACACTTGTCCACTGCTAGCCAATGAAGCGACCGGAAAGTGGAATATGACACAGTTCTCTGCACTAAATGGATCAAAAACATCCTCAGTAGCCTCATGTCAGCTTGTTGAATGTATCAATTCAATCAGACATCAACCCTGAATGCTTATCAATTTCATGTTTGAGTTTGAATTGTAATAACAATAGGAAATACCACCTAAAATGTGTGGGACTAATTTTCTGACATTCATTCATTCATTGAGTCTTTATTTCGACAATCTCCGTCATAAAAGATTAGAATAAAAACAGTTGTGCAAGACCGAGAATAAATAAAATTATCATTCCATAAAAACAGATTTGATAAAACAGATTAAACAGACAAATTAACAATCACAGTGTAAAATCCACCCTGGGTACCACTCTGATGAGGGAACATCTTTTGGACCACATTGCTAAGAGAAACTTTGAGAGTGCAAAAACTATATGTGGGGATGTATCAGTCTTCAAAACTCTCATTGCAACAGAGCATTTATCGAAACCCCTACTCTTACATAGGGGTACCAGCCAGTACTTTCTTGCTTTTCTGTACACAGGGCAAAAAAAGAGCATGTGCAATTCATCCTCCATGAACGCACCACACCCGGGACAGGATTTGCTTATAGAAATCAACCACTTGCCTGCGAATGCCCCTAGTGGTAATGTTCCATGCCTCCATTGGATGTATAACTTTCTTGCTCCTACTGGATAAATGACATCCAAAAACTCCTCAAAGGCATAAGTGTGTTTGAATGTTTAAAAAGTTGTTGTCAAGGAGCCAGCTTTGGAGTCATGCAACCATATGTTCTGTTTGTAATCCATGAAGGACTTCGCAAGCAATTTACCTGAGACCCCACTACATGCCTGTTCTGGATCATACCAGAGGTCCAATAGTCCCATTTTCCCTAGTTCGTTTTTCACGATTACAAGCCAGGGGATTTTTGCTGCACTACCATGGCTCAACACATCCTTTAATTCAGACCTGTAGTTGGACAGTTCCGGGGTTATCCATAGCCTGCGCCAAAACCTTAAAGGTTTCAGAACTAGCTCATCCTGGATAAAACTCAGACCTAAGTCCAGTCTCAATGGGTGGAGAGGAGTACTTTGAGGGAGTGCAAGTAACTGCCTCATAAACTTATTCTCCACATTTGCAATTTCAGGCCGACAGGAGTGTCCACAGAATTCCCCGCCGTAAAGGGCCGATGCCCTCACCTTAACTTTCTGACATTGTTAATCCATCTTACTGTCTGATCTGAAATCTCACTAATGTTTGCATCAAACCAACTAGAGCTGAATTTTATCCGTGCATAAGGGGTAAGCAACGCAAAATGTACCTGGTTTTAGTCCATTCTCTTTGAGAAGATCCATAAAATCATCGAGCTTGGTGAAATTGTATTGCAGTTTTCCTTCAGACACTCTATGAAAAAACATAACATTTGTTTTTTATTCACAATTAGAAAACACGTATGGTTAAAAATACTTTTTAAGCACTAAACCAAAACACAAAGTATAATATAACTTGAATCTTTCCTCTACAGTTACACTATCTACATCTTCTGAAATGTATGCCTGGATTCCTCAGTGCTAAGGTTCAGTGGGGAGTGGTCAGGGGGGAAGAGACACGAGCAGAGACAGAAATAGTGGCAGGTGGGTGGGTGGCTGGAGCAGCAAAAGGGGTGGGCTGGGGAGAGCGACATGGATGAGCTGGTGGAAAAGCGACAGAATTGGGTGGCTGGCTGTGGGGAGCAGCGATGTGAGCGGGGGACCAGCGGCAGGGAGAGGTAGGTGGGGGTGCAACGACAGTGTGGGTGGCAGAGCAGCAACAAGGGAGTTTGGGTTGGTGGGGGAGCAGCGACATAGGAGGAACAGCGACGGGTGGGTGGGACCAGCGACACGGGTGGAGCAGCAACAGGTTTGGGGTGGAGCAGCAACAAGTGTGGGTGAGCAGTGACAGTGCTTGGTGGGTGGAGCAGCGACGTGGGTGGGTGGAGCAGCGACAGGGAGGGGTTGGTGGGTGGGTGAGCAGTGACATGGAGGGGTGGGTGGGTGGGGGAGCAGCGACAGGGTGGGTAGCAGCAACAGGGAGGGGTGGGTGGATGGGGTAGCAGCAGCAGGGAGGGTTGGGTGGGTGGGGTAGCAGCGACAGGGAGGGGTGGGCGCTGGTGACATTTGAAAGTGGTGGGGCATAAAAGAATTGTCATACTTCCTGCGGCGAGCGAGCATAGCGAGTGAACCCGAACCTTCCTACAGGGGGTTCAGCGGGTTATCCACCCCGAGAAAATTTTGAAAAAAGAGTGGGCAAATGGTGCATTTTCAAGCAAACCAGAAGGTGTGAAGAACAGCTCAGTCAATACTACTGTTTAGAGTTGTGGGAGTTAAGAAACCTTATAGAAGTTTGACCCATAATGAGAATGCTCTGTGAATATGGAACTAAAATGAACAACAATTTACTGGTACAGCAGTAGGGCAACTATTGGATAGAACCACAAGCGAACATGTACAATACCATGATTGACAGGGTGATGAATTTACTTGGACACTAGCGCTTAGGGAATATAGCAATTTCTAATAATAATAATAATTATAAAATCTAATAATATAAGTCAACAAATAAGTAGAGAACTGCGAAAACTATTCACACATCAACAATGTTTTTGTGCAGTGCTTTGAGGCGCTCACCATACATACAGGCAGAGCATTGGACACAGGTTGAGCGCACCATGAGTGGCGAAACACAGATGTGTCCCACACACACCACTGTAAAACACTGCCATTACAAGATGGAAGCCATGACAGGTGCATCACTATTGAGGCAGCTAACTAGAGGTGTAAACGTGCTCAGTGCAACAGTGTTTCACTGTGGTACCAACAGACTCAAGTTATGATGCTGGCTGCGCCACTGCCCTGTGCTTCAGTTAGCCATTTGCCAAACTTGTGCCACCTGGAAGCAGGCCTAACCACACTATTAGGCGCTATATAAACAACTGCCTCCTCCCTACAATCAACGACAAAAGCTGGATAATCCAGCTGCACTGGCATGTTTGGGGGAGGGAGTATACTGAAGTGGTAGATTGAAGCCAAAAACTGTGTTTCTCTTGCAAACATACCCCCAAACAAATCTGTAACTCTTTTTCATAAAAAATATTTCCATTTGACAATTGTAATACACACAATACAATTTTAAACACATCAAAGGCAAATACTAACTTTAATGCTGGATAGTTGGCCCTGAACTAACTGTTTTCCTTTTTAACTTCCTAAGATCATTTAAGAATGTTTCTCCTGCGATCCCAAGGCAGTCAGAGTGTGTAATAAAAGACGAAACAAAATGAACTAGGGAGTTATTTAAAAACACACATAGACGGACATTAGGCCAAAAGAAGCATGCAAGGAACAAGTTAAGGGTCTCCATGGATGTGCTCTGGTCAGTCATAGCACGGGGTGGAGCACGACGTTCAACCTAGCTCAACAGGTTAAGGCATCTGCTGCACAGTACTGGGACTCTGCATTTGATCGAACTCCGATGGGGGGGATGGGATGGCACTAGAGTTGAGTAACCAATAAATCTGTCTGCATAAAAACACAATTACTTTGTAGTGGGCGCTACATTTTATGGTGAAGTGAGAGCAAACGCCGTCAGCAGCAGTTGTAGCGCGAATGCCGTGCTCTACTAGAAGTTAAGCACTCACAGGCAGTGCAGACTTGTTACAGGCATTTAGTAGACAGGATCTGCGGAGGCTGAAAAACAAATGTTTTACTCCCACGACGACTGCACATAACCAGGAAGGTCTCAGGCTATGCATTGTAACACTCCCAAACGTCAGGAGGTACTCTCATAACTCAAGCTGTAATAAAATGCTCAAAGTCTGGTGTTGTTTCTTACCTGGTCGTTGTATAGGAAAATGTCATCACTGGAAGGGACCTGGTTGCTCTCAAAAACTGCACCTCAGTTCTCGATTTTTATTCCATCAAAGTACCCTTCAAAAAGTATTTACTCCACCCGCACAGTCCCCTAGTCTGTGTCCAGCCTCGCTGCTATGGGAGACGGTGTCGCCACTGCTTCCTATTCAAACTGACCAGATTTGTGCAAGATTGGACACGGGTCTTTGAGGGGTTTCTTCTTAAGCTACCTCCCGATGAAGCAAAAACAATTCCCTCCATGTGCCTGTAATTGGGAACGTGGAAAGCCATCAATCTGGTGCCAGTTACCCTTCCGTCTGCTCCTCTCCAACCCAGCAGTCATTAGAAGCATAATGTGCACACATATGAAAGGGTGCCCACAAAGTGATGCCACGCATGAATCTTAATCTAGAAGTACGAACCTGCAAGTAACATTATCAATGTGGCCTGAACCAGAAGCTCTTACCTGGAAATTACAGAACCTATCTTACCCATGAGCCCCATGCCACATATGTGGCCTATCCTAGAGACCCTGTTTCTACTCCGGAAGTGATCATGTTCATTTAATCTCCCCGCCAAGTAATGGGCAGAAAATGGTAATGTAGGTGCCACCAACATTGGGATGCTCAAAGACCCGATGTACCCACTTTTAAAACCATTGCAGCAGTGCAAAGCTCATGAAGTCGAGGAGCAGAAAGCGGCTGCAATTATCAGTATTCTCAAAGGCCCAAAACTACTAAGGAATTTAGACTGCTGTGCAATGTGCAGGAAGTGCTGAAGAAGAATAAAAATAAAGCTGCAGCATGCTCTAACATATTTTTTTTGAACGACAAACCATTTTATAAGGGGTTTGTTATTAATAGCAAACCCTGATGGAATGATAGACATGACAGCGGCAATCAAACATAGAACCTGTCTTTTCTACTAAAGGACTGACCTCCACTTTATCAACCCTTTTTAAAAACTCTCAGAAGTAGAGGGAAAATGTAACTTTTAACAGGCTTAACATACATAGTGATAATTTGACACTACACCTGTCTAGTGCTGCCAGCTCTCTCATCACGTGGTGCAGGGTAAAGCGAGGTAGTTCTCTCATGAGGAAATGCAGTAGAACAATGAGTACTTTTGCAACCTCTTCGCCAACGTATGGGGCCAGGTTGTTTGTGAATTCAGAGAAAATAATCGAGTAATAGGATTACAAGACATGGAATTCTCGCTGACATTCGTAAACAGTAGAATAAATTATCAGGCTTCATTACACACAACCCGGCGGAGGACAGTTCCAGAGTAGATGGCGGAGGTGAAAATCTTTTCTAGGCCATTACATTGTGCAAGGATGCCAAACCCATCACAGTATCAGTTTGCGAGTGTCAGTCAGTATGGTAATACTTGGCAATCTTACATCTATCACTCAAAACTAGGGATTTGCAAATATCTGGCATTGATGCATTTCACATCAAGGGAACAGCAGTTGTTATTCTACATTTAGAATGATCTTAGGCTCATTTCATTGGGCCTGGTAGCCTTTTGGTAACGCTGTCATACCGAATCGACAATGAGCCCTGTGCTCAACATGTCCCAAGCAGACACATCCATTTTGAATGAAGGGCACTTAATCGTGAAGAAACAGCATTCAATTCTTAATACCCATACACCTCTGTAGCTTGGGCATCATATTTCACCTAAAGCCAGTGAAACAATACCAGGCCAAAAAGCTAGTGACCTTAGTGCTAACAAACCTAGCTCAGAGAAGGGCAGAAAGCCCAACCATGAGCCTTTGGACCACGAACTTACCTTCAGGCGTCTCTCGAGCACGCGCCTGCTGCTGGGCCCACTCGCATTGCCGGACGGTGGAGCCGGTGCCCGTGAGAGCCGGCCTGTATGAGGTGGACTTCACGGAGGGTGGCTGCTATCCCTTGTACTGTTGTGTAAAAACGTTTGCAAATCTCATTCAGTGGTTAAGTAGACCTGTGAGAAGTTGGCCTAGTATATGATGATCACTAATTCTAGTGAGCAGCTTGCACCAGTCCAAACGACCCTTATGATGATTGGTTGTAAGTAAATCTTATAGACCAGCGATCCTAGGGGTAGCATGGACAAAAGCAGTCTTAGGCTAAACTCAAGAGGGCATGTGAAGCCAGCTGTTTTACCATATGCAATCCTTTAAATACCAAATGAAAGGACACCACACAAGTTATATATTACAAAATATATGTATTTATTTCTAGAATAATCCCCTATACTCTTTATGAACACAGAAGCACAAGCGTTAAACAAAGAACACAGTATAACATACAATAAGCTGCACAATTATGGATAGGCCGGGTGGCCACTAAAACCATATATTAAGAAAGTGGTACAAGTACCACGTCACGAACGATGAAGAGGCCTAGGGCCTTGGGAATCGCTGGGCCTACATTGGACTAATGAAGGTTAGGACATAGGAGGCCCACAGGATGTGGGTGCAGTGTCTATAGGCAACCGCGTTTACCATACAAGTCAATGGTGCGTAAAAATCAGAAAGTTATAGGTTTAGGAGACTCCCGACTGGACTAGAACTTAGCCACTTAAAACTAGGACACTAGAGGTGTAAACCACTACAGGAGCACTGAAGTTATCTCGTTACCTCACCCACAGGAAGCGGGTGCATAGGTGCCGAAGTGTTTTGGGTTTCATCGTGGAGTTCTATGGAGCCTGGAGATGAAGATGCTGCAGGCGACCAGGAGAGAAGAGTCCGGTTGGATCCAACGGTGGATCCAAGATGTAGAGTACCTGAAAGCAGAGGGGACAGAGTCTAGGTCACTAGGCAGTGACCAGGATGGAACCAGGACGGAACCAGGCAGTGTCGGGTTGCGATCAGGTGCTGTCGAGTAGTTTGTCTCCGCTGCCACGTGGACCAGGAAGGATCGAGGATGACCAGCTGGTGGACACGAGCTGTCCCACGAAGGCTCTCGCTGTCGGCGGTGTAGGTTCTCGAATCGGAGTCACCAAGCCTTGGCAAATGCAACCCACGCAGGACTGGAAGATGTGTGGTAAATTTAAATTACCTATACTTAATTTATGCGGTAAAGTTCAATAAGAATAACTCAGTCAAAAAGAAGAGGCAGAATCCGTGGTATCTGAGGTTTTAAAAGGGGTTTTATTCCTTAAAAAGGAATTGGTTCGAACCAGGTATCATGTTCCATCACCACAAGGGTTCAGGAAGGGAATGGACATGGACATGTACAATGCTTTATTAACAGAACATCATATATATAGTCAATGCATTACAATAGTGACAGATGCAGAAGGCGTAACAGCTGAGAGAAACAAGATAAGAAACATGTGCGTAACAGAAGGCGTGCATGAGGGCGTACACGGAGGTGTGTGCTAGACAACGTCACATAGAGGTGTCACAAGTGGGTGGATCCCTAGAAGAATCCTGCAGTGTCAGCAGAAATACATGGCAGAGATGCGCGCGCAGCAGCATGACGTGTGATTGACGTGGAACTGGAGGGTGAAGGGGACTTGACATTTAGCCCTACATGAGGAGACAGAAGTCTGGGGTGTCAGAACAACCTAATCCCAAATCATATCTGGTATCTAGTGTTTGAGGAACTGTATTATCTAGAAGGAAAGGTCTCTCGGGCAGAGGCTATTCTATACTGACTGCTAGTGCGTGCATATGTGACTACGTGTCTACGTGTAAAGCAAGGGGGCCATGGGCCTACCATGGTAACAGGAGCAGGGAATTACTTGCACGGAGACAGAGAGGCCGGGCCCTTTGCTCTGCAGCTGGGAAGGATGTTTTCCTAAACTACTAGACAGGAATGTATTTTCGAGGAGCGGAGCAGATAACTCGAAGGCTGAATACAGTCTTGGCAGGCAAGCAGGGCGAGCCAGGCACCGCTCGCCGCGCAGGGAGTAAGGCAGAGGTCAGGAAGCAGCAGACTGTAGGTTTCAGAGACAGAAGGCAGAAAGGGCTCGATGGCAGGAATCAGGGCCTAACTCGCCAGAGCTAGTAAAACATGAAAGTGCACCATATAAAGACGTTGGCAAGGCACACTTAGGAACGGAATATCCGACCCATTCATGGTGGAACTGAAAGAGGACATGTTAACGTTGGACGCAAATGTATTTGCGTCTTCATAGCTGGAAGTGGAGGGAACATACATGTACTTGAAGCACGTACATGGAGCCGTTGGGGTCTACGATAGGGGACACAATTGACCATAAAAATTCATATTACCTCATTCCCTCCTTGTCCCCTACGGACCCTTCATGATATATCAATCCTCATTAATCTATCAATCTGTTCATGTAACATCATTTGCTCTTCTTTCTTCTTACGGCGTTTTGAATGAGGACTTGAATGAGGAATACATGATGTGGCGCACAGGCCGCAAATCGCGGGCCCACATTGTAGACATAGGCAGCAACTGAATACTATGAGAAGGGCAATACCTAGGAAGGATAGGACCTTCCATCCCCAGGCTGACAACACGCTCCAGAACCAACCGGACCAAGTCCAGGGGCCTGGATTCTGGTGTATCTGACTTGCAATCTTGTGAAGACGGGTTATGGCTCTATATACTGATGGCGCGTTTTCTGGAATGAAAACACAGCAGCTCGATCCGATGACTCTACAAGCTCCGCCCCTATCGGCCAGGATGACGTCAAGGACGAGACGATTTTGAAGAACAACAATCCGCATAGCAGACTGCTCCTCTGTTAAGTTACCTAGGGCGGAAGTAGTTTCATTCACTACTGCTTCGAGGGTTCTGGTTAATTTACGTATCAGTTTACTATTAAAGACAGCACCTAAGTAGGGAAAGAAACCTTTATTGAAGTCTGTATATTGTTCCCATGCCGTTTCAGTGTAGTCGACAATCGGGAGATCTCTCTGTGGTCTATTGTGTACTAGATGGGGGTCCCTATGGTAATCAGGAGGGGCTAGGAAAACAGGTGGCAGAAGGAATGCAATGTAACAGGTGCCATCCCAGTCTAGAGGTAAACGTAAATATGCGGTATGACCACAAATGAAGTAAGAATGACGTGAAGCTTTAAATGTAGACTTGCCCTTATCACTGAATTCGATCACAGTAGTACATTTACTATGACCCAGATGTACTGAACCATTCTTTCTGATACATAAATCACCTTTGACTGGTAATACGGACATAGCGGGCAAGACTGGTTCGGTTTCGGATTCAACATTCCGAATCATGAGGTTAAGTGTAAAGTTACCTAATCCATATACTTCATTTTCTAGATCAGTCCCTGTCCTTTTTGGTAGACCCTCCTTGTCAGGGAAACATACTTTATGCAGAACTGTGTTCAGATTTCCCCATACCCAGTTGCCCTGATAAACTACGGAATCAGAATCTAAGGAATTGATTAAACTAAACCATGCACCACAGGAACCATTGTGTGTGAACGGGTACGGGAAGAGGGGCAGAACTCCCTTGTATTTCTGATAGGGAGGGAGTCGGCCACATATCCAACAATTGGTAGCATTGCTGGTCTGATGGGAATGATGTAACATACTAATAAATGTGTTGTTGCGCAGCGCAAGTCGGTAAGATAATTCGTGCGGGGGCAGTTCACTGAAAGAGTGCTCGGCAGTGACATTGAAGGAAGAATGTGCACGCTTGAAAATAGGGTAATACATATGCAACAGTACACTTGCAGCAATAATCATAAGACTCAGAAAAAACATAATCAATAGTGTCACAGTGCAGTGGCTGCGAAGAGATTTACAATATTCACGTTTCTTGAGCTGTTTCTGTCTATCTCTCTCTCTGTTGGGGTCTAGGGGATACATGTCAGAAACACGTCTAACCGATTCACCTAGGGGAGGACTTAAACAATTAAACTGTCTGACTTGCTAGACCTTAATTTCAGTTTATATTCTTGAGAAGAAGTTTTCTCGACCAAGGGGAGTTTTGAGTCAGTCTGTGGAGGAGGGCCGGGCTGGGAGGCTAGATCTGGCGTTAGTCCATGACATTTTTTTATATGACTCGAATGAAGCCAGCCCTTGCGGCCCTCGACTTTTATCGCTGTCCTTGTGGTCAAAAGTACTAGTCTCGGTGCTTGCCAGCGGGGCTCCAGCGGACTTCTCCTGTCGAAGTTCCTGATAAAAACGAGGTCTCCCGGAACCACTTCATGCGGCTTCACCTCGGTGTTGTCGGGAAAGGCTGCAGCAACCTGTGAACGACATGATTGCAGTGCAGACATCAAAGAAGCAAGGTAATCTGTCAGCATATTACAGTCAACATCAGTGATTTTGCGAGGCAGAGGCGTCCCCCACATATTCGGTGGCCTACCAAAAACCACCTCGTACGGGGATAGCCCTGTTCTGGAGTGTGCGACCATTCTCATGTAAAAGAGTGCGACTGGCAAAGCTACTATCCAGTCGACTCCTTTCTCTCTACAGATCTTGGCAAGACGAATTTTCAGAGTCTGATTATGGCGTTCCACGAGGCCTGCTGCCTCGGGATGTCGGACACAGTGGAACTTCCATTTGTAGCCGAGCAGGAGAGATACCTGCTTCATAAGCTCGGACGAGAATGGCTGACCGTTATCGGAGTATACGATGCGGGGCAAACCATATCTGGGGAAAAATTCACGAACCAGCTGCTTGGCAGTGGTCGGAGCAGTGTAATCTGGGACTGGATATGCTTCTGTCCAACGGGAGAGTGCACATACAACTACGAGGACATATTTGAATCCTCGACAACGTTCCATCTGGATATAATCCATCTGGAGGACTTCAAAAGGGTGATCGGGAGGATGAAATCCACCTTGCTCTACGGGAATGCTTTTACCTGGGTTGAACTGACAACAAATCATGCAAGTACGCACTTTCTGTTTGGCTGCTGCTCGTAAATGTTTATTGAACCATAGGTTTTGAATACTGTCTAACATGGCTTTTTCTCCTAAATGTGCAGGACTGTGTACTGTGTTAGTGATAACTTGGACCATAGAGTCAGGGAGAAACCATGTAGATTTTCCCTTCATCATCCATCCTTGATCTGTCTGGACCCCTCCTAGTTCAATCCATTTCTTGATTTCGTCTGGTGTAGCATGTGTCTGTATATCAATTACATCTAGGGCGGGATCCTTAACTGTCATGCAATGTGTCGGTGTCTGGACTATTGTCTTTGTCAGATCAGTTGCGTGAGTCTGAGTCTGAGCTGTATGTTTTGCAGTTCGGTCTGCCAGGTCGTTACCCTGGGAAATTATATCTGTGACTTTCGTATGTGCTTTGCACTTCATGATGGATATCGCTGTAGGCAGATGTATTGCATCTAACTGAGTTTGAATGAGAGGACTGTGCTGAATTTTGGCACCGTGAGAAGTCAAAAAACCTCTCTCTCGCCATAATACACCGAAGTCGTGTACAACTCCGAATGCATAACGTGAATCTGTGTATATGTTAACTCTCTTGTTCTTTGCTTGAATACAGGCTTGAGTCAGAGCGATGAGCTCTGCTGCTTGGGCTGACAGGGTGTTAATACAATTTGTTTCTATGACTTCAGTTTCTGTCGTGACTGCGTAGGCGGCCACTAATTCTCCTGTACTTGTTCTCATGCATGAACCATCCACATAAAGTGTCAGGTCTGGATCTGGTAATGCGGTGTCTGTCAAGTCTTGTCTGGGTTTCGTCGTGATGGTAATGACTTCAATACAATCATGTGCCAATGGGTCTGTCTCACTTAATGGCAAAAGTGTAGCAGGGTTCAATGTGTTGCAACGTCTGATTTCTATGTGTGGCTGAAACAATGTCAATTCATAGCCTGTCAGTCGTGCTATCGTCAAGTGCTGGGTCTGTGTTCGGTTTAAAAGAACTTCCACGGAGTGTGGAACTTGTACTGTCAATTGATGTCCTAACACTATGGAATCACTTTGTCTGATTGCTAGAGCTGTCGCTGCTACTGATTTCAAGCACGCAGGCAGAGCCTGGGCTACCGGATCTAATGTACTAGAAAAGTAAGCACACGGTTTGTGTGAACCTGCTTGTTCTTGGGTCAGCACCGACAATGCAGTACCTTCACGTTCTGTGACGAAAAGTGTAAAAGACTTGCTGTAACATGGTGTCGCTAAAACTGGTGCTTGACATAAGGCTTTCTTTAAGTCGTCAAAAGCTTGTGTATGTTCCTGAGTCCATGGGAGGGCAGTCGATGTTGCTGCCTCCTGGGTTGTCAACTGTATAAGTGGCTTTGCTAGAAATGCGTACTGAGGGATCCATTGTCTACAGTAAGAAGTGAGGCCTATAAAGGCTCGTACCTCCTTTTGTGTCTTGGGTTGTGACATGTTTACAATTAACTGGATGCGGTCAGGTGTTAGCTGTCTCCCCCCTTTGGACAGCAAGTGCCCAAGGTAAACAACTTGCTGAACACAGCATTGCAGCTTCGAAGGGGACACCTTGTGTCCCTTGTCAGCCAGGAAATGCAAAACCGTCAGTGACGCTTGCTCACATTCAGGTTCGCTGCGGGCGGTGATCAATAGATCATCGACATACTGAAGTAGGGCAGTGTTGTCAGGCATGTGTATACTGTCTAGTTGTCTTTTCAGTGCTTGGCTATAGATGCTGGGGCTTTCTGTGAATCCTTGAGGTGCGCGTGCAAATTTGAAGCTTCGACCATTTAAACAGAATCCGAAAAGGTATTGGCTTTCTGGATCAATTGGGACATTAAAGAAGGCGTTCTTCAGATCAATTACAGTAAAGAACGCTGCTTCGGAATCAATGGCAGTCAATAAAGACGAGATATCTGGAGCCACGGGATACTGTGGTACAATGCATTTATTCAATTCGCGCAAATCGATAACTAATCGATAAACTGGAGGTGCATTTGGATCAGTACGTTTAAGAATTGGAATAATGGGGGAGTTACATAGATTCGAGTCGGTTTCTACAACCACTCCTTGTGCAATGAGCTCGTCAATGATTTTCAGTAAAGCCGCTACAGCATCTGGAGGTAACTTGTATTGTCGGATTCGTGGTAAGACTACTCCTGGTCTGAGTGTGACTCGATATGGTGTAATGTGCATACAACCTACATCAGTGGGGCCTTGTGCCCATAAATGTGCAGGAACATTCTGTAATCTGGGATCAATATCTCTCAACACATAGTGACCCTTAAAGTCACGTAAGAACAATCTTACTCCTTCCGGAGAACAGCAAATAACAGCTCCTAGAGCTTTCAGTGTCTTGATACCTAACAAGTTTTCTGGACATGATTTCGTTAATAACAAATCTGTAGTGCGAGACAATGGACCAACTAAAAGTGGTACTGGTTTCGATACTTCATTAACAATAGGTTTGCCTGAAAATCCAAGGGAAACATTCTGGGAGCCTGACAGGGGTGCCCCTGGAACCTCATCATGACTTATCGTTGTTCTGCTTGCCCCTGTATCAATCAAAAACTTTCTATCTTTTCCTAACACTTGGCTATGTACGTAAGGACCCTCTTGATCTACAGGAACCTCAATAAGAGGCAAGCCAACTTCCCTCTCTAGGCTGTTTCATGTGTATCGCTGATAATCGGGATAGTCATTTTGTGCATACTGGTACATCTGTTGCGTTGCATGTTGCGTTGCGGCAATGGGTTGTGGCTGTGGTACTGCTACGGTCTGTACTGTCTGTTGTGGAGCTTGCATAGGCTGGATATTCTGTGGTACTTGTTGTTGGACCTGGTCCTGTCTAGGAGGACGCGGTCTTTCTTTAGTTTTACCTGTAGCTATATTGTGTTTCAAAACTGCACATTCGTTTATATAGTGACCTGGCTGTTTACAATAGTTGCATGTCCCTTTAACAGGAGCCGCCGAATTACTGGACTGGGTCACACCCTTTTTCTGACCGTCAGCTGGAACTGACTGAGCAACTAACATTTTCATTTTCGTGTCTTTCATACGTCTTTGTTCGTGATCATGTTCTTCTCTAATTCTGTTCTGGTGGTACTGTAACATTTGTAACATTTGTGAAGGGGTATTAGCTTGCCATGTGCTCTCGACTTTTAGAACACGATTCTTAACTTGGGGCAGGGAATTCTCAACTAATTTTGTTACAAAAAGATGTGGATATGACTCGCTACTTGCTTTCAGACCACTATTAATACCAAAACATTTCTCAAATCGGGAATAAAAATCACTAGTGTCTTCATCGGGTTTCTGTTTGCAGGCTGAGATTGCATCCCAGTCCTCCTTTTTCGTTGCTAACAAACGTGGCAATACCTGTACTAACAATCCTGGTAATGCTTTAGTTTTGTCCCCAAGCCCTAGGCCTGGGGTTCGAGTATTTTCTTCGTTCTCTAATTCAGCCCAATCAATCTTTTGCTCTCCCACCTCCCATTCTTTTTCTTTCAGTTTCTCGTAAATACCGGCAGGCAGTAATACTTTTAATATTTTCATGATGTCGGGATAGGTGTAGTCACCCATGAGTAACATGTCTTTTATTTCACGGTGAAAACCTGCTGGATCTTTGTCATGACTGGGCACTCATTTCTTCATTTCTAATAGTTCCATTTTCGTTATGGGCGTGTACACAAACACACGTCTAAAGGTATTATCATCATTCCTAACTGGATGCACTTCTCGCAAGGGATTCTGTCTGTCTATGTAATACGTTTTTCTTTCTACGGGTGGAGCTGGAACAAACTGTGAACACAGGAAGGCACTATATCTGTGCCGATGTTCTAGAATTACTTTAATTAAATCGGTACCTAGGCCTCTCCATCTATTCGAGAGTAGTTCTATTAATATATCAGGTAGGGGACCAGGATCAGAATGTTGGCTTTTATACAATATAAGGAGGTGTTGTATCATGTACATACCAGCTAGACGCTGTTCATCTGGAGAAAGATTCAAAAACGTTTGTGCTAATGTGTCATCACTATATTTATCAGAACTGTCAGCCCATTGTACTGCTGACCTGGCTAATTCTTGTTCATCCATGGAATCGAGTACATGGTACCCCCTTCGTTCTTGAAGTATTTTATCGGTAGCCTGAAACATATGTTCAGGAGTTTTCGGATTTGACATAGCAGCTTGAAAAAGTCTCTTACTTTCTGGACGTACCGGACGTATTGAATTATTAAAGGGTCTTCCCTTACCTACATATGCTATCATTTCTCTAGCTGGCAATTGCAATGCCCCTGTTGTCGTTTCTGGTTGTTCCTCCTCCTCCGAGGATTCATTTTTGTCTGTATCTATTTCTCTTTCAGGCTGTCTTCTTTCATGTATTTGTTCTACTGCTTTTCGGATCCTTCGGTACATATTTTCTATACAACTCTGTTTATCATGTTTTCCGTCTGCTATATTCTGACCCCATTTGTTAAGTGCTTTCATTTCTTCCTGGTCTACACCAGGCCTATCTTGGTCTCTTATCAAGCAGTTTATGAAAAAACGTAATATCATTCTTTGAGTGTCAACTTTCTGATGTGCCATGGCCTCGCCAATACTTTCAGGGCCTTGCCCCGTTTGGACAAAATGATATATTCTGTCTAGATGATCAATCATTCCTGGTAGTAACATTAAATAGTTTGCAACTCGTCGTAGACGCACTGATGATAGCATCATTCTGTCGTCTTTACCGGGTACTGGATCATATCTACAGTCTGTAAGAGGCTCTTTAACTATGTCGTAACTCGCTGTTCGAGGTGTACGTTGTTGTGCTAAATCCCTATAAGTCAATCGATGTGTTTGTGGTGGCGTTTGAAAACCTCCTGCCGCACCTCCTGAGGTGCCAGATCCAAAAGGATTTAGTGGGTTAATGGTAGGGAGAATAGGTGCAGGAAGGGGTGGGGGAACAGGCGGAGGATGTGGAACGGGAGGAGGAGTTTGTTGTTGGGGAAGTGGGTGTAGATTATCTCGGGGTGGAGTGCCGTCAGCAGGTGGTGTGCGTGGCGGCGGAATATTAACATATTCGGGGGCTACATCGTCTAAATAGGAAGAAAGAAAAATGTCCTTTGCGGTCTTGTGGCGTAATTTAGTCGGAAGCAATGGAGGTGGCAGATCTTTTGGTACTTCCGGGGTGGCCTTAGGTAAACCCTCGGCCAGAAGAGGATACATACCATTCATAAGAGTGTTTCGTTGTCGGTCTACTTGTTCTGCTTTTACTCGTATCCCCTCTTCAACTAATACGTTTTCTCTGGCTTTGTCTGAATCCTCTCTACTTTTCTCTGTTTTTCTGAGTGCTTTCTCTGTCCGTCTGTGTGATTCTTTACGCCATAATTCAATGGCATCTTTCTGTGACTGTCTGGCTTTCTTTTTCCATAATGCTTCTTCTACTCTCATGATGCAGTCGGCATCCCATGTCCCCGTAGCGGGCCATTTCTGATTCTCTTCTAAATCTTTGGTGTAATCCACCCATAAATCGAGATATAATACAGCATCTAGGCCGTGTTTGTGGTACATAAAGTACCCTGGAGTGTCCCTAGGTGGAATGGGAACAGCTTCCTCTAGTATCCCTTTTCTAGTTTTTATTTGTCTTAGTTTGGAAAATAAAGGCATCTTGAACCTTACTACTTGATACTTACTTGGACTTGGACACAATTAATACAATAAACACGATAATGTAGATCGAACAATCACTCATACCACAACATTAAAACACATTTAAACATTTTGAAAACGAACAACAATGACCAGAATAAAACTAGCTACCTGCATACTGGATATACTGCTAAACAGTACAGATACACCGCTAAAACAGTGCAGACCGGATATACTGCTAAACAGTACATATACACCGCTAAAACAGTGCAGACCGGGTCTGTGTACCCAAACCCGTCTTGACCGGGCACAAATTAATGCACTCGTCTAGATGCGTCCCCAGCAACGGTACTCACCGGGAAGCACGGAACGGAAGGCCTCAGAAACTTGACACTGGACTGGACCGGACTGGACTGGACTCGACTCGTGACGTAGGCACTTCGGAACTGGTGGGCCTCCGAATACCTCGGACTTTGCTCTCTCAGCTAGGCTCTGGTCGGGATCCTCCGCACTCCTCACCGCCTCGTCTGGGTGTCGATCGCAGCCTCAGTCACCTCCGTTGGCCTGAGGGAGATACAGGAAATCCTGCGGGTACGCGTAGTTGTCCGTCCGGCTGTGGCAGGGGACCGGGCCTGCAACGCACCGCCGGCGCGTAAGGTGGGGGAGGGGTCCCTATTCGGGCGCCAATTATGTGGTAAATTTAAATTACCTATACTTAATTTATGCGGTAAAGTTCAATAAGAATAACTCAGTCAAAAAGAAGAGGCAGAATCCGTGGTATCTGAGGTTTTAAAAGGGGTTTTATTCCTTAAAAAGGAATTGGTTCGAACCAGGTATCATGTTTCATCACCACAAGGGTTCAGGAAGGGAATGGACATGGACATGTACAATGCTTTATTAACAGAACATCATATATATAGTCAATGCATTACAATAGTGACAGATGCAGAAGGCGTAACAGCTGAGAGAAACGAGATAAGAAACATGTGCGTAACAGAAGGCGTGCATGAGGGCGTACACGGAGGTGTGTGCTAGACAACGTCACATAGAGGTGTCACAAGTGGGTGGATCCCTAGAAGAATCCTGCAGTGTCAGCAGAAATACATGGCAGAGATGCGCGCGCAGCAGCATGACGTGTGATTGACGTGGAACTGGAGGGTGAAGGGGACTTGACATTTAGCCCTACATGAGGAGACAGAAGTCTGGGGTGTCAGAACATCCTAATCCCAAATCATATCTGGTATCTAGTGTTTGAGGAACTGTATTATCTAGAAGGAAAGGTCTCTCGGGCAGAGGCTATTCTATACTGACTGCTAGTGCGTGCATATGTGACTACGTGTCTACGTGTAAAGCAAGGGGGCCATGGGCCTACCATGGTAACAGGAGCAGGGAATTACTTGCACGGAGACAGAGAGGCCGGGCCCTTTGCTCTGCAGCTGGGAAGGATGTTTTCCTAAACTACTAGACAGGAATGTATTTTCGAGGAGCGGAGCAGATAACTCGAAGGCTGAATACAGTCTTGGCAGGCAAGCAGGGCGAGCCAGGCACCGCTCGCCGCGCAGGGAGTAAGGCAGAGGTCAGGAAGCAGCAGACTGTAGGTTTCAGAGACAGAAGGCAGAAAGGGCTCGATGGCAGGAATCAGGGCCTAACTCGCCAGAGCTAGTAAAACATGAAAGTGCACCATATAAAGACGTTGGCAAGGCACACTTAGGAACGGAATATCCGACCCATTCATGGTGGAACTGAAAGAGGACATGTTAACGTTGGACGCAAATGTATTTGCGTCTTCATAGCTGGAAGTGGAGGGAACATACATGTACTTGAAGCACGTACATGGAGCCGTTGGGGTCTACGATAGGGGACACAATTGACCATAAAAATTCATATTACCTCAGATGTCTTCTGGATCGGACCGGGAAGGTCAGATCGGTGGCTCCTTTTCAGGGGAGCTGGGGCCAGTCTGGAGACACCAGACCAGCAGTGTAGTTTCGATGGATCGTCGTCACAGAGGCCACTAGCAAACGGGCAAGTGACCGGACAACACGTCAAGCAGGAAAAGTGCAAAAGGGCCCCTTGCAGCACTTGGTGAGTGTGGAGAGGTGATCTTCGGTGCACAGGCTACTCGGGGCTGGGGCTTCTCAAACCCCAATGCACAGCTTCGAGGGCACCTCAGGAGCTGCATGGGAAGCACTTCGCTGGCTTTCCAAGATGGCCGGTCCCACGTCTCACGTCGCCTCCACGGGTCTAAGCTTTGCTAGGACTGTGGATCGGGCTGTTGGAAGTCTGGGAGTCCAGGTCTTGTTGGTCTCTGTCGTTCGAGCTCCGGCGGGAGCAACGGCAAAGAAAACCTTTGAGCGCTGATGGTGCCTGCTTGCACAGGGTGGCCACTCCTTGACCACAAGGGAGATTCTTCAGTCTTCTACGAGTAGTAGGATGTCGAAGGGTACAGAGTTTTGTTTCAAAGTTTCAGTCAGTATGATCTGATCTGCATTGGCACAGCTCCTACCTTTATTCCAAATCAAGGGGCTGGATGACCTGCTAGGTCGCTCTTATGGGTGGGACCCAGAAAGGGGGTAGTTACACCCCTTTCCCTTTGTCCAGTTTCACGCCAGAGATGGGGATGGAGTGCCCCAGCACCGGTTTGAACTGGGCTTTGCCTGGGACACGTTGTGCGCCCCAGGCAGTGTCTAGTTTTATTCAGCCCTCCGTGCCTCAATCCACTATCTCCTGTCTGGGGTGGTGCATCACCTCCCTGTGACAGGAAACCTTTTGTCCAGGCCTCCCCTGCCGGAGTTTCGGTCAGCAGCAGGAGGCCAGACTTGTGTCTGTGGCAGCAGCATCCATTTTGTGATGCTGAGGCTCTGGTTAGATTTAACCGCATTTAAGCAAAGTAACATGTCTTCTCCCTCTAGAAGGGTGGAATGCTACCCCTGTCGCCAGGACTGGCGAGGGGATAGTATTCCAAAGCGTATGACACCTTACACGACATGTTTTGATAAAGCCAAACCAAAGTTAGCAGTGAACCGCGAGGTTCATAATGCACTTAAGAGTATATGGTATGGCAATATCCCAGAACAGCTAAGGGACTTGGCTCCGAAAGCTGCAGACAGGCTCAGCTCATACTAGAGGACCATCTCACATAAAACCAAGCATTCTGCCTCCAGGATTGTTAAGGCCTGCCATAGGAGTGACTTATAGGTATATATGTGTCCAGATATAGGTTTAGATATAGGTATACTATATCTAAGCAAGGGGTGATTACACGACCTTGCCCCAGCTGAGTGATCAGCCAGTTGTGTCAGTTTGGATAGCCAGCCAGGGGTGGCAAAAGATATGCTGCAGCCCCTGCAGTGCTTAATTTGTAAAAAAAGAAGTGCAGGTGCTGAAAATTTTGCCAAGGAGGCCACAGCTCACTTCTTCCTCCGGTGAGCCCCACTTCCAACACTCTCACTACCTCAGCCTCTATCTTCTAACCTTGATCTGTTGTTTTTCCTCCAAGTCTTTGCTCTAAGAGTCTATCCTCTCACCTCTCTAATTGTTTTCTATCATCTTTGTCATACCTGGTGTGTTACCTTATTCCCTCCATTTCTGATTTGCCCTCTATTCATTCTACCCCTGCTCTTTTTCCTCTTCCCTTGTATCCATGCTCTGCTCACTCTCCCCTCGATCTTGGCTCTTTACTATCACTCTTCTAGCAGTGATTAGCTGTGTCTCCGTTTTATCATTTGCCTGCTTTTTTTCCTCTGTCCTGTCCCCTACATCCTTTCATTCTAACATATCTCTTCTTAATGCTCTCTTCTTCATATCATGGCTGCTTTCTCTTTGTATCTGAATTGCTCTCCTTTTCTTCTACTTAGCTCCGTCTTATCTCTCTCCTCTCCTGTTGTTTCTTTCTCCTCTTTACTCCTGCTCTCTCTCGCATCTTTAACAGTGCTGTTGCCTGTGACCCCTGTCGTCAGCCTGTAGATGTCCCTGCTATTTTGAACTCTGTGTTTTCCTGTTGTCTTTCCTGAAGAAGAGGAAGATGACATGTGTTTTACTTTCTTTCCTACACCGAGTGCAAAAACAAAATGTACAGCAAATGAGAATGCTTTTTTTGCATATATTAATCAGTGCAGTATAACCGGGTTATCTGCAGAACAGGTAGCTGCTCGAGCACAGCAGGTGATGGCACTACTAGTGCTGCCTGTAATTAGTAGGTCCAGGGATGGTGGCGGCATCAGCATCCATCGCTCAGCTTGCTGTGACCCTGCCTGCTACAGCACAGGCATTGTCCCCAGCCGTAATGCTGCCAATGCCGGTAAGTATGGCTGTGGTGCCTACTGGACTCACGCACACTCTCAGCAGTTACCATGCTGGGGTGCAGCGCACAGATTCTACAGGTAACGCCATGGTGCACAAAAGTTGTGTTGGGCCACAGCCGCATCGAGCACGTTGAGGATAGCAGCAATGCAGGGCTGCAGGATATGCTGCTCTGGCTACACAGCAAGTTTAAAGTCCACACTTACTTTCGTTTATTCTTCCTCAAGAGCCCTCACTCCCAAGTTCCAAATGCGCTCTTGCAGCTTCCTTGCCTCAACTCCATCATGAGCCAGCCCCCAGCTACAATTATCCAATGGGAGACTTAGGCTCAGGCAGTGGCAGGGTATAGCAGACTCGGGGAATAGAATGCAAGACATAGTTTGTCGATGACTTCTTGGATTTGTGATCGGTGTGATGACATCATCACTAACGTGGTGAAACACAATCATGCCTGCCTGGACAGGCGAATGCTGGCCTGTCTGTGAACATTTACCAGCCGTCACCATGCAATATATGTTATTCTTTTTATTTTGAATTTGAAGAATTAATATTGAGACCACCACCTGCAGGGTCAGAAATTGTAGCCCTGGCCCTGTGAAAGAAGTGCCGGTGTTGGGCACCTGAAAGCACCTGCTCAAATTAAGCACTGAGCCCCTGGTAGGCCTTGGATACACCTATGCCCTGGGTACCTATAGTACACACTACAGGGGCTTTAAAGTTGATAGAATATCCAATTGGAGATGTACCTAAGGTACATTGAGTCCATTTTATAGAGAGAGCAGGTAGCCTGGGACCCTGATTAGCAGGATCCCAGGCCAACTAAGTCGAAAACCAGCTAAACACTAGGCAAAAAAATCTGGGGTAACCATAGTCAGGTATCCACCTTCCTACATAACCAGGTAAGCCTATATTGCCTGAGTGGCCATATGAGGAAGTACCTGCACTAGCATGGTTACCCCCTGTCTCATGGTCCACTAAGCAATCCCTCACCCTAGGGGTGTCAGAGGGTCTCCACCATAGGGAATCACTACCTGTGGTGTGTTTTGGCAAAGTAAAAGGCTGGTGTAGGAATGGAGTATTGAAGTGAGGCTCCACTAATGTAGGGCTCAGCTTCCTCCAATCACTATCCACCATGGATGCCTTTCTTTCCTTGACTGAGTTGCACTGTGCTCTCAGGGTCAACCTCTGGCTGCCTACAGCTGGAGGCTGGGTCCCTTTTGTTGGCTTACTGGAGGGACAGGTCAGGTTTGGGGCCTTTGGGTCCCATGTTTGGCTGTGCCCAACAGTGTCCATCTGGGGGCGGCTCCTAACTAAGTGTAAGGGAGATCCCTCAGGAGTTTTAAAAGTTTTCACCTTGCTAGGGCTGCTAGCTTTGGTGCCCCTAATCTGCTGATGGGGTGTTTTATTGGACAGGGGGCCCTTTGGGGTCCACCACTGGCCTCCCTGACCTCTGTAGCCCTGGGCTGACTGAGGCAGGGTAGGGAGGGGCAGGTTACCTGCTCCAGACTGGGTCCCACCTTGGAAGGGTCCACTGACATCAGAGGCTCTGCCAGGCTAGGCCTGACTACCTCTAGGGGCAGTTTCTTCACAAGGGGTAAGATCAGTTCCCTGAGGAGGCTGATCCTTTCCTAAAGTCTGGTGGGAGGGAGATTTCTCTTCCTCCTCAATGCTCTCTGTTTGTGTGGAGTGATCCATAGTTTCAGGCTTCACAACACATGAATCTGTTTGAGTTTGGGCTGTGGCCATCACAGCCCCACCAACCTTTTCAGGAAGGGACTCAGTTTGGGTATGGTCTGTTACCATCACAGCCCTGCTAACCTGTTCAAGGAAGGAATCTGCTTGAGATTGGGCTGAGACTGGCATAGCCCTCCTGACCTGTTCAGGGGGGACATCTTGGATTGGGGCTGTGGCCATCACAGCCCCACTAACCTTTCCATGGAGATTCACCATTTTAGAATGGGTTTCTTGTTCTACCTCAGCCCGGCTGAGATCTCTAGATCATTCCCCAGTAGACAATCTACAGGCAAGTTTGATGACACGGCCACTCTCTTGGGGCCAGTGATACCTCCCAAGCTGAGATTTACTACTGCCATGGGATGATCTTTCTGCACTCCATCAATGTTGGTCAGCTGGTATGTGGCTCCAGGTAAAAGTTGCCTTGAGGGGACTAGACTCTCAGTCACCACAGTGATGCTAGCCCCTGTGTCTCTATAGGCCTCAACTTTTAGACCATTGAGGTGGGGCTCCTGTCTGTACTTGCCCAAAGTGTTGGGACAAGCAGTGAAGTTGGCAAACCCCATGCCATTTTCACAGACAAGAGTAGCTGTGGTAGGGGAACTGGTTAGGCCAGAGTCCACCTGAGTTCCCCAAGTAAACCCAGCCAAATTCTTGGGGGCACTCCCACCACCTGGGGGATTACTACTAGTAGTAACAGGAGGTGTTGGAGTCTTACTTGGAGGAATATTCTCCTTATTGCTGACCTTAGGGCAACTGCTGTCAGTCTTCCAATGGCCAGGCTTTTTACAAGCATGGCAATAAGGTTTCTTTTGGGTAGAGGAAGTGTCTTGGGACCCACCCCCATCCTTGGAGTTTTGGGGCCCTGGGGAAGTCTTCTCTTTAGATTTATCCCCACCTTTTTCTTGAGGCTTGGTAGACTCCTTCTTCTGGTCATCACCCTGATTGCTAGGCCTAATCCTGGTTCTAACCCATTTGTCTGCCCTCTTACCCAATTCTTGTGGAGAGGTCAGATCTGAGTCCACCAGGTGCTGGTGTAAAAGCTGGTTTTGACAATTACTAAGGATCTGCTCCCTCATAATCAAATTATACAATCCTGTATAGTCATGTACTTTGCTGCCAAGCAACCAACCTTCCAGAGCCTTAGTAGAACAATCTACAAAATCAGTCCAGTCCTGAGTCTGTGTCTTCTGGGTGTCTCTGAACATTAACCTGTACTGTTCAGTGGTTAAGCCAAACCCATCAATTAGAGCACTCTTCAGGACAGAGTAGTTCTTTGCATCCTCATGTCTAACAGTGAGGAGTTTGTCGCTCCCTTTTCCTGAAAAAAAGAAAGAGCCACAAGATTGCTGCCCACTGATCTTGGGGAACCTGCTGTGCCATGCAGGCTCTTTCCAGAGCAGTCATCCATTTGTGGATGTCATCCCCATCTTTGTAGGGGGGCATAATCTTACTCAGGTTTCTATGATCATAGGACCTGTCTTTATCCTTAGGGATACTGCTGCCACCAGTGGAATCTAATCCGCTTAATTGTTGCTCCGTTGCTAAAGCAAGTTTAGCTTGGACCAGGGCTATCTCTTCTTTCTCAATCTGAAGTTGGACAGCTCTCATCCTAGCCTCATGTTCTCTTCTCTGGGGAGAAGTCATTCCCCTTTGAGATCCCCTTGAGGCATTAGAATGGTTAGACTCCCTGGAAGGAGATCTCACCCTTCTATTGCCTGGATTAAGTCTACTGTTAGGTCTGGGGAGGTGGGACACCTCTCCATCCCCATGTAGGCTTACATTGGCCCTGCTCAGGCTTCTAACCTGAACTTGGTCATCCCCCTGATCATCTGAGTCCTCATCATCGTCTATCTCTTCAGGTTCAACTTCTGGGGTATGGGTCTCATCTGGCAGGGGGGCTTCCTCTCCTGCCTTACCTAAGGGGCCTGTCTCAGGACCTCTCTCAAGATCAGCTTTCTCTAGGATAGCTACTAGGATAGGGATGGTGGGGTTATGACCCCTTTTCAGCCCCCTTGAGGTGCACAAGGCACTCAATTCTTTGAAGCTGAGTTTTTCATAACTGGATGGTACCTTGGGAGGGTCTCCCACAGGTAGAGAACTGGATGGTTCTCCTGCGCCAGCCATGACTAGTGAGGTGAAAGTGGTGCACCTACCTACACTATGTGTTTTCCTACTTGAACCTCTCTAGAGGTTGTAGTCAGGGTGTGCTAAGCCCTTTAGTCTACAACCACTAAGTTCAGTAGATCTTAAGTATGTTAAGCTTTGTTTATATGTACCTAAGGTACTTGATGTGATCTTTCAAATGATATTGTTAAAGATTACAATTGGTAAAACAAACAGCAAGCTCAAATCCCAACCGCTGCACACCAATGTGAGAAGTTGGCCTGGTATATGATGATCACTAATTCTAGTGAGCACCTTTGACCAGTCCAAACGACCCTTATGATGATTGGTTGTAAGTCAACCATATAGACCAGCTATCCTAGGGGTAGCATGGACAAAAGCAGTCTTAGGCTAAACTCAAGAGGGCATTTGAAGCCAGCTGTTTTACCATATGTAATCCTTTAAATACCAAATGAAAGGACACCACACAAGTTATATATTACAAAATATATGTATTTATTTCTAGAATAATCCCCTATACTCTTTATGAGCACAGAAGGACAAGCGTTAAACAAAGAACACAGTATAACATACAATAAGCTGCACAATTATGGATAGGCCAGGTGGCCACTCAAACCATATATTAAGAAAGTGGTATAAGTACCACGTCACGAACAATGAAGAGGCCTAGGGCCTTGGGAATCGCTGGGCCTACACTGGACTAACGAAGGTTAGGACATAGGAGGCCCACATGATGCGGGTGCAGTGTCTATAGGCAACCGCGTTTACCATACAAGTCAATGGTGCGTAAAAATCAGAAAGTTATAGGTTTCGGAGACTTACGACTGGACTAGAACTTAGCCATTTAAAACTAGGACACTAGAGGTGTAAACCACTACAGGAGCACTGGAGTTATCTCGTTACCTCACCCACAGGAAGCGGGTGCATAGGTGCCAAAGTGTGTCAGGTTTCGTCGTGGAGTTCTTTGGAGCCCGGAGATGAAGATGCTGCAGGCGACCAGGAGAGAAGAGTCCGGTTGGATCCAAGGGTGGATCGAAGATTTAGAGTACCTGAAAGCAGAGGGGACAGAGACTAGGTCACTAGCCAGTGACCAGGATGGAACCAGGACGGAACCAGGCAGTGTCGGGTTGCGATCAGGTGCTGTCGAGTAGTTTGTCTCCGCTGCCACGTGGACCAGGAAGGATCGAGGATGACCAGCTGGTGGACACGAGCTGTCCCACAAAGGCTCTCGCTGTCGGTTCTCGAATCGGAGTCACCAAGCCTTGGCAAATGCAACCCACGCAGCACTGGAAGATGTCTTCTGGATCGGACCGGGAAGGTCAGATCGGTGGCTCCTTTTCAGGGGAGCTGGGGCCAGTCTGGAGCAACCAGTCCAGCAGTGTAGTTTCGATGGATCGTCATCACAGAGGCCACTAGCCAACGGGCAAGTGTCCGGACAACGCGTCGAACAGGAAAAGTGCAAAAGGGCTCCACGCAGCACTCGATGAGTGTGGAGAGGTGATCTTCGGTGCACAGGCTGCTCGGGGCTGGGGCTTCTCAAACCCCAATGCACAGCTTCGAGGGGACCTCAGGAGCTGCACGGGAAGCACTTCGCTGGCTTTCCAAGATGGCCGGTCCCACGTCTCACGTCGCCTCCACGGGTCTCAGCTTTGTGAGGTTCCGTAACAGTTATAAGTGGTGTTTTTGACTCGTTCGAATATGGACGAGTTTGGTATCTATGAACCGCAAATGACGAGTTTAGTGGGTGTACGCGTTTTCGCTACACTGGCCTGAACCGTTTCATTCGTGGGTTTCTTCATCTGAACCTTTTGTTCGCCATGTTGTGCTATGACCGAGAACTGTATAAAAGGAGCAATCCACATTTGCAATTTGAAGCAGTCTCCTAGAACCTACATGCGTTGTACTTCTTGTGACTACTGTGTTCCCTGCAGTAAATAAACCTCGATCTTTGACGCCGAAGGAAGTGTCCCGTGTCTTTGTCATTTTTACGCCGGAACAGGTAAACCACAAATGTTTCAGGTGTTGTCCCCTGGCACCGCTGGGCCTTAGAATAGCCCAGTCCTTCATTTGCTAGGACTGTGGATCTGGCAGTTGGAAGTCTGGGAGTCCAGGTCTTGTCGGTCTCTGTCGTTCGAGCTCCGGCGGGAGCAACGGCAAAGAAAACCTTTGAGAGCTGATGGTGCCTGCTTGTACAGGGTGGCCACTCCTTGACCAGGGAGATTCTTCAGTCTTCTACGAGTAGTAGGATGTCGAAGGGTCCAGAGTTTCGTTTCAAAGTTTCAGTCAGGATGATCTGATCTGCATTGGCACAGCTCCTACCTTTATTCCAAATCAAGGGGCTGGATCACCTGCTAGGTCCCTCCTATGGGTGGGACCCAGGAAGGGGGTGGCTACACCCCTTTCCCTTTGTCCAGTTTCATGCCAGAGCTGGGGCTGGTTCCCCAGCACCGGTTTTAACTGGGCTTTACCTGGGACACTTTGTGCGCCCCAGGCAGTGTCTAGTTTCATTCAGCCCTCCCTGCCCCAATCCACTATCTCCTGTCTGGGGTGGTGCAACACCTCCTGTGACAGGAAACCTTTTGTCCAGGCCTCCCCTGCCGGAGTTTCGGTCAGCAGCAGGAGGCCAGACTTGTGTCTGTGGCAGCAGCATCCATTTTGTGATGCTGAGGCTCTAGTTAGATTTAACCGCGTTTAAGCAAAGTAACATGTCTTCTCCCTCTAGAAGGGTGGAATGCTACCCCCGTCGCCAGGACTGTCGAGGGGGTAGTATTCCAAAGCGTATGCCACCTTACACAACATGTTTTGATGAAGCCAAACCAAAGTTAGCAGTGAACCGCGAGGTTCATAATGCACTTAAGAGTATATGGTATGGCAATATCTCATGAGGAGTCCTGTAAATACCACCAAAGGGAGTAGATTGTCACTGGAACATGCAGTACCCTTGGTCCGGCAGGATTCCCCCTTTTCCACAGCTGTGGTTTCATCAGTGAAGCCCTCATTGCCTGATTGCTTAAACTGGTGGTAGTCTGCGACTTTCCAGAAACCTTACGACCTCCAAAGTCGCAGTCAAACATAGTGAGCTCTGGTGCATCACAAACGGTTGAACAGGTTACACCAACGACAAACAATAACAAATGAGGGAAGCGAGGGGTAACCCGTGGGGGTACAGCCCGTCGCAGTGTGCTTGGAGCAGACATTTTAAGGAAGAAATATATTTTCGATCATTTTATTTACATCAGGAAATCTTCTTCAAGCTTTCAGTTGGAGGGGCAGACTGAAGCAGTTCCAAAACACAGGGCATTGATGGTGAAGGGTGTTGTGTGCAATTTGTTAAGTGAATGTTTCTCACCAGCGCTCTGAAGTTCCCCGCCCGCCACCACCCGCCTTTGCTTCTGCCGCTGTGCAGAAAGTAAATTAAATATATGTGGAGTTCATATATTGTTCGTTACGTAGATTTTTAAGGTACGTGTGCTTCATGCTTGCCTTATATTTCATGTAGTGGTGCTAACTCGAGTCACGCTTTCGAATGTAGGAAACCGTTGACTTTTTCTCCTCTCCTGATTTTTCATTCTAAACAGTAATAAGAACGTTTAACCTACCTGGCATCCCTACATGGTTCACGAAGTCCAGTACAATGAACCTGCATAAGCGTGCTCGGATCCAGGCACTGAGAGCTCTCTGCTCTCATATCGTAACATTCCTGCATGTTTGTGCATAGCAGCCGCGGCTGGACTGAACTCGAGGTGTGTCTGCCTCCAGGAGAAGTATGTTCTGTTTAGGGCTTAAACAATTTTGTGACCAGCCCAAACATGCGCACTAGGCTGCTCATTAGAAGAGCAGCAGGGAACAACCCTCGCTCTTCTAATGAACAGCCTAGTGCGCATGTTCAGGCTGGTGCAAAATTCTTTATGCCCTAAACAGAACATGCGCACTCTTGCTGTGAACTCCACCAACCGTATCGATGTCATGATGATGACTCATGACAGACACTTGGACTTAACTCCTGCTGCCCTGCCCCCTTCTGAACTGACTACCTCTGGCGGCTGCTGGGATTTAAATAAATGAGGTGAGTGAGAGACAGAAAGTGACAGCAACCCTTTTACTTGTTACTTAACTCTCGGGTGCCTCAAATAATTGGTGGGGCAACGCCCAAGCGCCCTAATGGACGCACCGTCCCTGGTCTCACTGGTGACGGCCCATGCCCGCTCCCACTCCCCCACTCTGCTCGCGCACAGCTGGCGCCGTCCCTCACAGCTCGCGCACCCACAATCCTACATTGCATATTATTGGCCCTAGTTTGTAACGGCGTGACTAGCAAAAACAAACACTGTAACCATCACTTTTTGGTTGTCACACTGGGAGTTACTTAAGACTTGCTGGGTTTTGCACTCAGTAACAGGAAAAATGGAAACTGCATACATTTAGCCGCAGAGCTACAAGCAAACTAACCTGTACAAACATGGCCATAAAACTATACTACTACCGATTTATTTCATCCCGTATTAAATCCCATGAGAACAGTCACCTATTCTTTCCGAGTCATAAGTATGACGTAAGGCTGCAGATAGTGACCATGATGCGCTAGTAGTGGATCTCCAAATATTGAACTCCGAGAGTGCTCATTTTGATGATACTCCCAGTGATCCTAAATTAACTGTTTCGAATTGCAGGAGGAGAGTACGTTGGGTACATTTTAACCAATCACAGGAAAATATGAGCAGTCTTTATGATGCTTTATTACCCATATTTGAAGAAGCCTCTACCCTATATAACCACAATAGGGACCTTCTGGATAACGAGGCGATCGAGTCAAATCATGATAAACTAAAAGAAATTTTATTAAACTTCTTTTTTCCCAATAAACCTATTAGGCCGGGTAAGTCAGTGCCCCACCCTTGGTATAATGCATCTTGCCATAAGGCTAAAGGTGCATTAGTGGCTTCTATTAAAACAACGGATCACCCTCAAATTAAATTTCTGAGAAGGGTTTATAAATTAGCAGTCCAAGAAGCGAAACATAGGTGGGAAATGGAAAATTGGGATTTACTAAAAACTGCACTAGGGGATAGAGATATGAGGACATTCTGGGGAGTTGTAAATTCTGGTTCGACCATACCTAAAAAAGCGGTAGAACCAAATTTGGATGAAGAGGTCTGGCGGGAGTACTTCGAATCTCTTTGTAAGGAGGAAAAGGAGTCTGAGGAACTCCCAATGGCTGGAAGTTCCCCAGCAGTGGACCACCCTCTAGTTACAAGGGACATAGATCCTTATCCTGATGGTAGTTCGGGCCTGAGTATAAGCCTACAGGAAATAAAGGGAGCAGTGGCAAAAATAGCCCCAGGTAAAGCCCCAGGTTTGGACAAGATCCCTGGGGATCTTTTTAGAAGCGAACCACTTATTTGGGCCCGTATTTTTGGGTCCTTTTTAATGCAATAATGATGGGTATGAAGATTCCTGCCAGCTGGATCGGTACAGAGATAATTCCGATTTTTAAGAAAGGCTGCCCACTATTACCTAATAACTACAGACCAATTAGTTTAATCGATATACCAGAAAAAATATTTGCACGAGTCTTGCTCCTCAGGCTCCAATCTTGGATGGAAGATAAGGGGGTGCTTTCCCTCCTCCAGGCAGGGTTCAGGGAAAAACTGTCGACCCTGGACCAAGTACTAAGATTATAACTGCTGTACTGGAAGACGGTCTGCCTGGAGGGGGGTAACATCTACTTAATATTTGTAGACCTGAGGTTAGCTTTTGACCTGGTGCCAAGGGAAAAACTGTGGTCAGTTTTACATGAGATGGGGGCCCCTGTGTATTTAATTCAACTCATTAGGCGCTTACACGAAAATAATTATGCGCAAATAAGATATGGTAGGGACGGAAAACTTACAGCACCCATACCTATTAAACGTGGTGTACGCCAGGGCTGCGTCCTTGCGCCAACTTTGTTTAGCCTCTATATCAATGGCCTGATAGATGCCCTATCATCAGAAAGAGATTTAGATGCCCCAAAATTAGCCTCACGTAGAATTTCAGCATTGATGTTTGCCGACGACACCCTTTTGATAGCTAAATCACCCACAGGGATCCAAAGGGTTTTGGATAGATTTCAGTTATTCTGTAGGGAAAGAGCCTTAGAAATAAATCTGCAGAAAACGAAATTTATGGTGCTTAATAACCCAAAGAGTACCCGTCCAAAACCTTCACTTAACGGTAAACCCCTTGAAAGAGTTTCATCTTTCATCTATTTAGGCATCACCATCACTGACTCTATGGATTGGGGGACCCACATTGTGAAGTCGACACTAAAACTGGCTCAGTCGACAGGGGGCATCATGAAGGTTTTCAATAAGTCAGGCAAGAGTGCTGTTAGCCCGGCATCCCCCCCAGACCGGTAAGGCAGTTTCTACCACCCCCGATTTCTCAACCTGACCACACGTGACACAGGTATCATTACTCCGGGAACGGGACGGGGAACACATGCACTGGACACACTTATGCTGCCACCACTGGATCCCACCCTTCCTGGGGAATCCAGAAAACTCACACTGCACTTAAGGGATGATCTACCCTCCCGAGCTAGGGACACCTAACTCACAGTGCACAAGAAACTCATTTCCCAAGAATTGACATTTAGAACAACTTAAAAACAATAATCCCCTTCCATGTGACTATCTAAAATGCAGAGTTTTGAAGTGGAGCCAGTTGTCGCTGTGGTACTGCGCAAACACAAGTCCATTTCCCACCGCTGACCAACAATGTTAGAAATGGAAATTTCTGGTTGGCTGAGGCTTGCGCCAAAGCCCGGCAGAAACCACCATTCTAAGTCAGGGCAAGGAAGTCACCCGCCAAGATAACCCCTGCTCACCCCCTTGGTAGCTTGGCACGAGCAGTCAGGCTTATCCCGGAGGCGATTTGTAAAGCATTTGCGCACGCACCCACCAGCAACAACATCCCAGGCCCCCCACAAAAGGAACTCCACACAAGGTTATATCAAAAATAGCCTTTGTATTATACCAAACACATTAGATAATAAATTTACAGGGGATTATATACATGGGACAGGGCCACATGGACCACTGTCAGGAATGAGCACTTTTAGAACTAACCTTTGATAGAATTAGCACTTTGTAGAAGTAACACTTTTAGAAAATAGAACATATAATAGCTGGCGGCGGGTACTGACCGTGCCTTCCGTTCTGGTGGCGCGGGACAATGCGGGTGACCTCCTCGGCAGAACGGAGCAGGCGGGAGGCGGCCGGTACGCTACAAGCGTGCGGGCGTTTCTCACCTCCCAAAGGGGGCTCCGGGGCTTTTTCTGAGGCTGGGGCGACCCAAAAGTGTGCGGCTCAGAGGAGGAGGGGGGCAGGGTGCGGTCGGCCCAGCGAAGCGGACGCGGCTCAGAGGAGAGCAGCGCGGCTCGAGGCGGGGGCGGCCAGGCACGGGCTGCAAAGGGGGACGAGCGAGGCACACTTCAGGCGGGGCTCCAGCGGCACCTGGAGGTCAGACAAGTCCCGGCAACTTGGCAGGGAAGGCACAATAGAGTCCACTGGTTCTGGGACTCTGGTCAGGGGGCAAGCTCAGTATCAAGCCCTTGGAGATAGTTTTAAGCACCAAATAGCAAATGTAGCACACAACCTGTAACTACTGGTAAAAGGTAAAATATCACGCAGGGAACCATGAACTCACTAGAATAACTATACTAGGAAAAACAACCACCTAAGCATAAAAATACATTTAGGGGTATAGGCCAGAAACTTTACACATGATGCATAAAAACACATTCAGAGGTGTCAGAACACAGGGTGCGCAAAACATACTACACACAGTACATTTCCTAACACCCAAAGCATTAGCGCATAAATCATAATATCACATAATTCACATTTAGCGCATAAATCACATGTAGCACATAACTCACATCAAAGTCCAGGTTGCGCCACTGCGCCAAAACCTGAACGTAGCAGCTGCCCACTACTTGCTGGGCAGCAGGGAATAATACCAAGGGGCCTAAACGCTGCAGCTGGCACTAAGGGGCCTATTATGATGGAGGATTTTCCGCATCCTCCGGGCCGGCGGAAGCCACCGCCGGCCCGGAGGATGCGGAAAATCCTCTGCGGATCCACCAAAGACCCACCGCCACATTAGGATGGCTGGTGGGTCCTGGTTTCCGTCCGCAGCTTTTCCGCCGCGGTTGGCTTACAACCGCAGCGGAAAAGCTCTAATATGGTGACGGTGTCTCTCAGACACCGTCAGCCATATTAGGATGGGCTGAGAAAAATGCTTTTCCGCGGCGGGTTTTCCGCCGTGGAAAAGCATGTGTAATTTCACTGCGGGGCCCGTTGCGGGACCCCTGGGTGATGGGGGGGTGGGGGGAGGTCCAGGTGACTTATATACCAGTATCTAAGTTGTTTCACTTTTTTAGAACACTATTCCTTTACACTTTGGTTTTGTTTGCAGTAGCAGTAGTCGTTATGACAAGGTCCTGAAGAAAGCAAGGCCACTTGGCCGCAAATTGCTGAAACATGTTGACCACGTTCCACTACTAGACAGTTTATACATTTTTCTCTGTCTTGGCTATTTTTAATATTGGCATTGGAAGCTGTACCCAATTAAATTAATTTTTCTGCTTCCTAAACCAATTTTACTCACTTTATCCTCACTATTTGGTATCACATTTACTCTGCACTGCACTTTTTCAAGTTACCCCGTCAGCCACATCACTCTCATATAACCAACTACTTTTGACAAGAGGTGACCCCACCCTGCCCACAGGAGGGACCGTTTATCATCCATTAGGCCCTTTCCGGTTGGAGATCAGACAATGTGGTGTGTGGGTCCACAGAACCCCAAATGATGAAGGGCGGTTCCGAGTGGTGACTGATGGGTGTTAGAGACCATACACTTGATTGGCTCACGTCTATTTTACAAAGAAGAGTTGTGGTATACCTAGTGGTAATAATTCTCAGCCATTATCTAAATATTCCTTATTAATACCTTGACCCTCTGGTACCCTTGTTGTAGTGAAAGTGGTGGGGGGTGCACATGGGGGGTACCTATGGTACCCCCCTGCATTTGTATGCAGAAATCGGCAGGCACCGCAAGGTGCCTGCTGCTTTCTGCATACAAATGCAATGTATGCATTTTTACCATTGCGGCGGATGCAGCTTGAAGCCGCACCCGCCGCAATGGTAAAAATAGAGGATGTGACCGCCAGGGTGGCGGTCACATCCTAATTGCACTGGAGGGACCTCCACAGGCCATGCAGAGGTTCCCTCCTACTCTATGGTGGTGGACGGACTCAGGTCCGTCCGCCATCATAATCGGCCCCTAAGTGCTGCGCAGCTGGGGAAGGCCAGAGTAGGGGCGAAGGAGTGCGACTCACTCCTGAGTCCAAAGTACATGTCCTAGAAAGGAAAACCTAAACGGTGCAGCTGCCCACTACTTGCTGGGCAGCTGGGAATCAAGAACTGCGACAGGGGCTCTCACTAGCCCTTAGGAGAAAAACTGCGCCAAGAGTTAGGGCCCTCTGGCTTTAGAAATAATCATGCCCCCAAGAACCACGAAGGAGAATCTGGCCCCAGAAGGTGGAGCGAGCTGGCTCTGGGGGGGAAGGACAGGGAGAACGTTGGGGGCGGCCCACTGCCCTCCGGGCCGCCCTACAGGACAAAGCATGGTGAAACAGATAGGAAAATTAAAGGAAGCAGGCCTTGCCCCCACCCCTGGAGCCATCTTGGCAGAAAACAACTTGGGCGAGGGTTGGAGCCCCATGGGGCTTCAGTCGATCACTGCTGCACTTGGGGGAGCCACTCGGGCTCAAGGAACCACAATACCCCTTCATCCCTCACTCACCAGCAATGCGGGGGCTGCTCTCTGGGGCCGTGCTCTCCACACTCCAGGGACGACAATGCGTGGCTCTGGATACGACGGTTGGCGCCTGCGGGGCTCTCCCTCCCTACGGGAGCCCCGTCTTACTTCCGCGCCAGACTTCACTCGGGACACTTCATTCCCCAGGGCTCCCTCCTGTCCAATTGGAGCTCTGCCTTACTCGCGCCACTTCCTACTTCTCGGCAAACAGGGGGCGCGGGGCTGGTGACCAATCAGAGTGCGGCGGCGGGCTGGACTTCCTGGAAACAAGCGGAAGTCCCCCGCTCCAGGTGCCCGGCCGCCTGACTTACGGGTTTCGGCCTGGCCGCGGTGGTGATTTGGTGGGGGCAATAACGAGGGGTGGGCACCCTCGATAAACAAACAAAAAGTAGAAGCGGGGTGGGCACCTGCTAAGCCTCCTTAAAACGGGGTGGGCACCCGTAATAATTACTATCAATACAACGAAGAATCAGGGTGGGCACCTGCGCACTCGGGGGCATTTTAAAATAAACGGGCATAAGGCAGGGTGGCACCTGCCAGAATTAAACATTAAAATAAGCGGGGTGGGCACCCGCCATGAAGGAGTCACGGGGGAATCCCTCCCCAGGGGATTCCCTCTTACAGGGTCAGCAACCAGGATGAGCCCAGCACCCCCAGGGCGCTAAAAGATGCAGCAAGGTCCTGGAGAGTCTAAGAGACAAAGTAAAAAGGGTTCCAGGGCAAAGCAAAGTCCCCAATCCTCCCAGGAAAGGCAGAGGGGTCCCAAAGAGTCCTCCAGGGCATCCAGGGGCTGGGCAGGGCCCAGGGAGGCAAGCCTTCCCCTGGGCCCCAGCAGCAGCACACCCCTGGTAGATTCTAGTCAGGAAAAACAAGAACATTTTACAAGAGGTCACAGCCTCTTTTTATACACACAATTCCTTTGTCTAAAGGTGCAGGCAAGGGGCGAACCAGATACAACTGGTTCCTGAGCACTTTGTTTTGCTCAGCCCCTCTCTCTATTCACAGGATGGGTCAGGGACATCAGACACACCACAGGGGGTGAAGCCAGCATTGTGGGAGGAAAGCCCAGCCCTATTCAGGTCCCAGATGCACTCCTCCCCAGCCAGCAACATGCAGATCTCCCATTCACCACCGGGGCAGACCCATCCTGACTCCAGGAGCCTGGCACACCAGCCAGCCCCAGCCAATCACAAGCCAGCACATTCACTGCGCAGACAGGCCAACTTCTAGAAGTGGCACTTCCACACTAGACACAATAACGCCCAACACATCATCGCGCAGCATTTATTCACACGAGTCCGCACATACCAAACTCGCACTTGCACTCCCCACGCATCAGGAATTACTATGGACACACACATTCCCCTTGCATTCCTATGGGAGGGCAGGCCAATCTCACACACGCACTCAGAGAGCGCACGCACTTTACACTGCGCCACAGTGCTAAAGTGCGTAAATACCAGAAATCATTATAATTATGTAACACTAAAAGGCAAAAAGTTCAGGGGTGAACCTGCCAGAAGGGCCAATTCCAACAGTAGGCGTTGTATCGAAGTGTTTAGGATACTAAAGTATGACCTCAGTATCCCAGTTGTCTACTCAGTTGCAGGATTCCTGTTTTCTATGTGGTGCACCAGAATGTTTTTTTTAAAGCATCTAATGATCTGTTTAATAAGCTATAGCAAATGACAAGGTTATTATTGCTATTTGGTATAATCTCCCTCTGTAACATAGTATACTGTCTCATATTGAAGGGTTATCCCGTTGCCTTTTATCAAAGTTTTTTACCTAAACTATTTATTTATTTATTGCACTATGCACTTTCCACAAATTAGTATGTGTATGTGTAACAATCGCACTTTTCTGCTTTGCCTCCTCTTTTTTAATATGGAATCAATGTAACTTCTAAATTAAGTCTGTAATGCTTTTAACTCTCTCGAAATGTCATGTTTTAAAACTCTTTGATGTATTTGCATAAATGAATGTTTTTACATGCTGCACTTTTTTAGGTCACACTGACGAAATAAAGTTTCTTTGAAGTGAACTGTAAAGAAAAATCTAGTATTGTGAGACTGGTAGCATTAAAAACGGACGAGAAATCTACATTCCGTTTAAAATATTCAAAACACTAACTACACTACACTACATATTTTTACCGGAAAAAAGCACCTTCATGATTGTGGCGCGGTGGAGAAGCATACCAGGACAACTATGTGGTTTGCAGGGTTTTTATTGATATGTTTTAACAGAAATAAATGTTCTGGAGCAGATAGTCCTCAGCGCCAAGAATTCTGGGACTTGTAGTCTGTTGCGTTTTTCTCCTCTTGTGGTGTTGGCTGGTAGTCAGGAGCTTGAGCCCTTGTGTGGCGACTGGAAGGATCTGGACCAGGTACTCGTTGCTGGACCAGGGGGGGGGGGGGGGGGGAGGAAAAACAAAGGGCAAAGAAGGGATTTGCCACCTCTACCGCCATCAGTGATGTGTTGTGCCTTTAGTCTAGCTGTAGGGGTTGGGCTCTCTCCCTCCCATTTTACCCCCACCCCTGGGTCTTTCACTTGCGCGGCCCCACGCAAACCCAAATCGTCCCCGTACCTTGTGAAGCCACGACCCTCCTCCTGGGCCGTGGCCGGAAACTCCGCGTTGCCAGGTAATGTCTGGCTGCCCGTCCGGTTCGCCTTCCGATGCTGTTCCTCTGTCGTGCTCCTCTCGGGACAACGCGAAGTCCTGTTCCTCCCGCGCGGTTCTTCCTCTGTCCTATGGGGGTATGTGGAAGGTTTCCACCAGCGACTCCTCCTGACTCGTCCCGTGGGTCGGTCCTATCAAACACCGAACTCCTCTCGCGTCTTCGGTCTTGAAGCCGCCGTCGAGACCACGTGACTCCAAAAACATTCCTTTTCAATGGGAAGCCAGCATTTACCCTAAACGCTGACGCTACCTAATGAAAAGGAGGGGCGGGGCTTACAGTACCCTTTTTCTACAATATCTCTCGCAGGGCGTGGCAGCAACTTCGCTGCTCCTCCCACGCCTCTACGAGACCTAAAAATGAATCTAGGTTGCAGCATCTATTACACACATTCATAGTAAGAGTAAAGTTGTTTAGTGAGGTGCAAGGCAAGCCAACTGCGCATGGCTGGCATCCAATTCATTTAAACCATTCTGTATTGAATCTAAAAGGTACATCCACTTGCACTCCCTCACATGAAGTATAGTTTCCATATTGCCACCTCTTACTCCGAGGGTGGCTTTCTCCAGCACTAGCCACTTGATATCTTCTGGCTGGTGTTGTGCTTCTTTGAAATTTTCCACAAGGGGGGCACCTTTAACTTCGCAGCGAATCCTGCTATAATGTTGTAGAATGCAGGCTTTTATCTTCTGTTGGGCTTGTCCTACCTATATCTGCTCACATGGACAGATAAACGCATAAATCACATTGGATGTGTAGTAGTTCGATCTTATGGTGCTTGTAGGTAAATTGTTTTGTCTGAACTGTCGATTTACAGGCCTTGCAATGGCCGCATTTAAAGTGACCAAGTGTGGGTGGTAGATTCCATAATGAATGGATGGATGTTTTATCTGGTGACTCAAGGAGTGAACGTACAAGGTGATCTTTAACACTCTTTCCCTTTTTAAAAGAATGCATAGGCAATACTTGCTGTTCTAGGTCATCAGATATTAGACCTCAGTGGTGGTTTATAACCTTCCTAATTGCATTACTCTGAGTGGAAAAAGTGGTTACGCAGATCATTCTCTGTATGGAGTCCCACACTCTTTCTCTGTGGGTTAATAGTGTTTCTCTAGGGCTGAACAACTCTCTCGTTCGCGCTTTCTTCACCAGTTGTTTAGGGTATCCCCTCTGTACAAGGTGATCACTCAACACCTCATATTCCAACATGAAATCTTCTTTCTTGGAACAGTTTCTGCAGATGCACAGAAACTGTCCAAAAGTAAGGTTGTTGCGGAGGCCTCTTGGGTGATGGCTATTGTATTGGAGCAATGAATTACGTTCCGTTGGCTTCTGATATATTGTCGTATAGAGAAGATTATTCTCATTGCTAATGGTTATGTCAAGAAAATCAATATTCTGTGAATCGTAATGCATGGTGAACTGTATGTCTTCACTTTGCTGGTTCAACCATTTATGGAAGTTGCCAAACTCTGTAGTATTGCCGGTCTAGATCTTCAAGACGTCGTCTATGTACCGTCTCCACAGGGACACTTGGGTCTTGAATCGATTGGCGGTGCCAAATACATAAGAATTTTCAAAGTCGTCCATGTAGATAATGGCTAAGTCAGGTGCAAAGGCAGCCCCTATTGCAAAGCCTTTGGTCTGTAAGTAGTAGCTGGCTTGGAAGAAAATTATGTTCTTCATCATTGCAAGCTTAAGTAGTTGGAGGATAAACTTTGTGGGTACTGCTACAGGGGCTGTTCTTCGATCAAGGGATCTCTCCATCACTTCCAGGGCTGGTTTTTGTGGTATACTCGTGTACAATGAAACTATGTCCAGAGTCACTAGGAGTTGTTGGGCCGGGTAGAAGGGTTGTTGGTCTACTAAATTGATGGTCTCCATAGTATCCCTCAAATATACCCTCGCTGTCTCAGCTATTGGCTTCAGGAACACAACCACATACTTACAAAGGGGTTCCAATGTAGATCCACATCCCGAGACGATTGGTCATCCTGGCAGATTCTGCATATCCTTGTGGATTTTGGAAAATGTGTAGATTGTCGGTAGACGGGACGGACTGCTTTTTATTCAAAAACAGAAACTCCAATTTTGAAAGGAAACCTTGTTTAAGACCTTCTTTGGTGATGCACATAATCTCTTTCTCCAGCTCTTTTGTGGGGTCTGATCGTAGTTTCCTGTAGCTGATACCATTCTGCAATTGATTGGTGATCTTTGTTCTATATTTCGTGATATCCTGGACCACAATTGCACCACCCTTGTCCGCTGGTTTAATCACAATTTCTTTGTTGCATCTCAATGACATAAGGGCTTCACGTTCCATCTTGGTTACATTGTAGGTGACAGGCTTCTGGCTGAGTAATATTTTCAAGACGTTTCTAAGGACCACACTTTCGTAAGCAAGGATCTTGTTAGTCATGCGATGTGCTGGTGGTACAAAGGTAGATGGTATCCTCAATCCTGTCTCTGAAGATGTTTGCACTGTAGGAGATTGTCTGAAGAAATAATGTAGGCGGATTTTCCGAAAGAAATGATGAAGCTCTGTCTTGACTGTAAAATGATTAGGATGTGCAGTGGGCACAAACGAAAGGACCTTACTGAACACCTTGATCTCTTCTTCTTTGAGGGTGTAGGATGATATATTGACTATCGGGTTGTAAGGTTGTTTTACCAATTGCAGAACCTACAGTGGGTTTGAAACTCCCTGTGGCTCTCTGGTTGGAAGCGCACCTGCTTCTGTGTTCTCATGCGTCCTCTCTCCCACTGGCTGCCACACTGCTCCTGTCTACGTTGGTGTCCTTGGAACCAAGTGGCACTCCTGCCCCTTGGCGGTCGCCATTGTCCCTCGCCAAAAAGAAGGGGGTCCTTGGGGTTGGTACCAACTGTCCTAGTAACTCGAACTGGCTCCTGGTTGCTCGTTATCGCTGTTTGAACCTGTTGACTCAGAGAAAGTAGTGTAGTTTCTCCTGCCCCTCTAACCGCCTCTTTCTCTATTGGGGAAACGTCCTTGATTGTCCTGCTTGAAATAATCGTCTTGTAAGTAAGGATAGGTGCTTTTCTTGTCGTAATAGCGAATATCCTTTGCTAGCTTCTCCAGTTACTTAGTTTGTGTGGTGGTTTCAAAATCCTTCTGAGTGTTATCCAGCCGCTCCAGCGCCTCTTTGACGTTTGTTAGAGCAGAGTCCCCTGAGATCTCCAATTTCAAGCTGCAATCTCTCTTGTAAGAGCCTCTACCTGTTCAAGCACTGTCTCAACCCCCAACACCACCCAGTGTCTGGAACATTTATTGGCAACAAAGCTGAAACCTTCTTTGAATTTCGGCACATCCACAAAGATGGCCGGTTCGTTCTTTACTTGGAGACCTACGGGTATTATGTTGGCTTGTAGATATTTTGTGAGTAAGTGTCCATGTAAGCGGGTTTGAACTAATTTCTTCTCTATACTAAGTGTGAAGTCAATATTAGGTGTGGTGGATGACAGAAAATGAATCGAAGGGCCCTGTATCAATTGATTGATATAGTCCTCTGTATAAGATAAAATCTTGCTCTCTGTCATGATAAGTGGTGAAGTAAATAAACCTCACAGGTCGGCACCTGATCAGACGTAGTTACACAAAAGGTTAAACCCAGACAAGCCCTGGGACTTGGGTAGAATACAGTGCAGAATAGGGGCTGGTCCCAGTCATACAATTCAAGGAAACACACAAGTAATTCAATGCCAGCTGGCATTAATGTAAAATACACAACAAATTAATGCGGTCAATAATATTTAATCATATTGAGCATCAGAATAAATCTGGAACAGCGCATCGTATCAAGTGCCGTCAGCCATTTTAATACATAAGGTGGACATCATTCATTCAAAATATCTAACTATATAGTGGCTGCACTGAACCCGAGCATGTTTGGTATCAAACATGTTGGAATCATACCCAACATCGATTCCAGTGTTGGAAGTATGATCCCCCTGTACTCACTGTAACAGCCTTTCAGGGTCTGCCAGTAAACTAGTGCTGTTGCCGACGACCATAGACAAAATTATGTCTATAGGTTTCCTGTCACAGGGGGGTGTGACCATCTCCTAGAAAGGACTTAGTGTATTGGGCTGTGGGCGCTTGCCAGCACCACCAGACTGCTATGAATGGCACATATGGTGCCCTATTTGCATACTTCAGTTTTAGCCAGTCCAAGGAGCCCTTGGCTCCCGCTCTGGCACAAAACTAGACAAAGGACATGGGAGTAACCTCTCCTCTGTCCATCCCTTTCTCGGGGAGGGACACCGAGTTGTTCCAACCCTCTCCTTAGGTTAGGTAAGGGCTTATCTGTGGTTGGGTCTTCAGAATCGTTGGGGGACAAGACTCAAAACTGAACCCACGTCACTCTTCGACGATCTGGACACTTGGAATTTGCTGGAATTTGCCTGGAACAGCGACTGCACCAAGGAGGACTCCTGATGCTCCTGGTCTCGCTTTTCAGCAAGTCTTTGAGGTCTGTGTCTGTACTTCTACCAGGTTCCCTGACAGACCTGTGAGCATCAAGGACACCCAAAATAATCTCCAGTGGAGTGAAGGAGTCACTCCCATGCATCTGCAGGCACCGCCGCAAAGCTGACCAGTCTGCTGCTCCTGTCGTCCAATGGACTTCCAGATGCTCAGCAACACAGGTGGTGGTTCTGCAACTCCCTTGAGTCCTGACCTGTCCTCACTGCAATTTAGAGGCCAGTATCCCTCGTCGGAACAGCTTGGACCAAACCCCTGTGCTCCTGGTCGACTTGATGTTGCCAAGGCTTGTTTGCTCTGCTCTCCAGATATCTTCAGGCTACAAGAAGCTCCAGCATCTCTCCTCTCCAAACTCAAGGTCCTCACCACATCCTCTGCACCGTGGACCTTTGTTCATGGTGAGTTGATCGGGTCCTCTTGGCCTGTGGGTCCTCCTGAGGGTCTTCTACTGCTCCAGTGGGCTCCCCTGCGTACTCAGACCTGCTCTGATTCTCCTACTGCTGGAGAGTACCTTGGACCTTGCTGATCCCAACATTGCTCCTTCTTGGTTCTCCATGTCAGTTGTAGCTACCAAGGCTTGTTGGTGCACCGACCACCTAGTAACTGACACCAGGCGTGGGACAGCTGGTGCACAGCTCCTGGCCTTCTTCAGCATTGCCTGGTCCTCACAACTGCACCAACAAGGTCACTGTCTACTCTTCTGAACCTCCTGACATTGGTGGGCATCTTGTCTTCGGGCCTCCTGGTCACTTCCTAGTGGCATAGACTCTGTCCCCTCTGCTTGCAGGTTCTTCACTTCCAGAATCCACCCATGGACTTCATCTTCTACTCCAGAGGCATTTCCTTACAAGTCTTCCATTGTCATCTATAGAAATTTCAGATGTCACTTTACCCCTACGCTACTGGCTTCCCTGGTGTAGGTAACCTGGTTCCCAGGGCATCCACGGATGGGGCGGCTCTCCAACCTTCGGTCCCCCAAAGGAATTCTTAGGGGTTCTCTGGGGAGGGTTCTTCTTCTGCAAAACTGCAACAGTGACTTTTAAGTTGACTTCCAGTGGTCAAGAGGCCGTATTTCGACTCTGCACACAGCCTCCGTGGAGTTCCTGGATTCTTACCTTGGGTGGCTCTTGTGTCCCTGGCTCCTCTGGGTCTTCTGGTCCAAGTCTTGTCCTCCTTTGAAGTTTGCATACCAGTTTCTTAGTATATGGTTTCGTCTACCCCTGGAGACCACTGTATTTTGTGCTACTTAACTGATTGCATTTGAAGTATTTTTATGTATTGTGTTAATATCTCTGTGTAGGATATATACCAATGTGTTAGTGAGTGGTGTACAAAACATAGAAGTATTTTTTATAAAAGCTGCTTGGTTCTTTTTCATTTAACCTACACTAAGATTAAACTGGTAAAACAAGCTGCTTATCACTCCTTCAAGATAAGGCTGAAGGCTGCTCTCTACAGCTACCACTTTGAGAGCTTTCTATGGTAATCAAAGACCACTAAAATCACCATAAGCGTTGTCTGGATTAGTGCAAGGTGCATTGCTTAAGGAAGTGTGCACCATATGCAAAGCCAGCCTCCTACAGGGGAGCTGACCAAAATGAGGTAGGGACCCAGATTCGGGACCTGCATCCGCACTCTGTATGCCAGGTCGCAAGCACAGATGTGAGGGAATGGTATACTATCCCACAGATTTCCAATTTGCAATGGCACCAGACAGGGATGTCCCCTGTTGCTCCTTCTGTTGCGCTTGCCATAGAACCCTTGGCCTCATTGATACAATGCGATGACCAGGTTGGGGGTTTGACTGGTGGTGGCACTGGAGGATAGAACAGCACTATATTCAGATGACATCTTTCCGTTTATGGACTGTCCGGCGGAAACAGGACCCTGCCCTTCTTTCTATTCTTGACACCTTCATTGATGCATCAGGTCTCACAGTGAACTAGCCTAAGTCCTTGCTGATCCCTTCTAAGGGAGACAGGGCTGATGAGACTTGGCACCCGACCCTGCCGATCTGGTGCTTAAGCTTTCAGTACCTAGGGATCCACATGACACGGAAGCCGGAATTGCCCTGGAGCCTCAACCTCAGTCCCCTTACCAGGGCCATCCAGGCAGGCCGAAACCGATGGACCAAACCTCTGCTTAGTGTGCTTGGTAGAGTGGTCCTTTATGAAATGATGGTCCTCCCATGCCTCATTTACATATTCCAGAATTTCCCCTTCCTATGGCCTAGCCAGTGCTTTGTTGCCATAGCCTCCCAAGTGAGGAAATTTCTTTGGAACAACAAACCCGCCAGGATCTCCTTCGAAAATGAGTCTGTTCTACATAGGAGGGCGGCCTGGCAATAGCCCCTTTTCTTTTCTACTATTCGCCAGCACATACCATTGTAGTGAATAAATGGGTTAATGGAGGATGGACAGATCTAGCCAGAGGTCTCCTTGATTGGTTTTGATAATCTTAAGAGTGTGATCTATGGCCCTCAGCTCCGGAAATCACCAAAGTGTCCTCATGAATTGGGGGGTGCCCTGCAATGGATGGGGTGAGACTGGCAGGCTACCCTAGAGACCCCACTGTGGACAGGCAGATGGCTGGACTTGGTGACTTGACTTGCCTGGAGGGGTTCAGGGGAGAATGGGATACTTTTGTTATTTCTCACCTAGGGGACGTCTGGGAGGGTGGCCACATCAAGTCCTTCCAGGACCTCCAAATATCGTTCTCCCTCCACAAGTCACAGTTTTTATGTTATATCTGTCCCCACCATGCACTCTCTGGATACCAAACAGCATTGACTGAAACCCCCCCTAACTACAACCCTTTGGAGGTCAAGCTCCCTCGGGGCCCATGGGCTAAAGGGGGTGTCTCTAAGATCTACAAGGGCTTTGTCCACTACTCCCCTTGCATACTATCACCCGTGAGAGAATGTTAGAAGGGGTGGCTCGGTTCATTGGAGGAGGTGGAGTGGAAGGAAGCATGTATGGTCCTCCATGCCTTGACCATTTCTGGATCAGCAATGTGTGTTTCTCTGTGCCTCAAATAAAAGCAATTGGGAGTTATTACAAAAAGCAAATACAATAAACAAAGTTTAAAAAACAAACCTAAACATTACAGAACCATAACCCCCTCACCTCCCCCAAAACTAAGCAAACTTGTAGATTAGCCTGGGTCCCCATTACATTTGACATCTTTGCGTAGCATACAAGCACTGGAAAACAAGCGTTTACAATTCAATGGTCTCGGCATTATTAAAGGTAGAGCTATTGGCATTGCTCATGACATTTATTTTTTATTTTTAAATCATAAATAAATAGCATTGTCATTTACAATGCCAATAGCTTAATCGCTCGGATATGCATGGCCTATTGCATTTACACCCACACAGAGCCACACATACAAAGCCACCCACACAGTCATTCACATAGAGCCACCCACACACAGAGCCACCCACACAGAGAGCCACCCTCACAGAGAGCCACCCACACAGAGAGCCACCCACACAGAGAGCCAACCACACAGAGAGCCACCCTCACAGAGAGCCACCCTCACAGAGAGCCACCCACACAGAGAGCCACCCTCACAGAGAGCCACCCACACAGAGAGCCACCCACACAGAGAGCCACCCTCACAGAGAGCCACCCACACAGAGAGCCACCCTCACAGAGAGCCACCCACACAGAGAGCCACCCTCACAGAGAGCCACCCTCACAGAGAGCCACCCACACAGAGAGCCACCCACACAGAGAGCCACCCTCACAGAGAGCCACCCACACAGAGAGCCACCCTCACAGAGCGCCACCCTCACAGAGAGCCACCCTCACAGAGAGCCACCCACACAGAGAGCCACCCACACAGAGAGCCACCCTCACAGAGAGCCACCCTCACAGGAGAGCCACCCACACAGAGAGATATAGACAGGAAAATTTTTTAAAAAAAAAATAAAATATATAAGATATAGATGAAGGCATATATGGGTATAGCCACACATACAACCACACAAACACATAGACACAAATATTAACATACTTACACACAGGAACACACAGTCACATATGAATGTTCTTCTATGCAAGCACAGACAAACCAGCAAGGTAAGGCAAAATGAAATGTTCGCCAAGATCAATACAAAACAGAATTACAGGTATACACACAAAGGTACACGCAAATGTAATCAAAAACACACACGCATACAAAATCACTGTTGCACAACATACACAAAGCAGGTAACAGTGACACAAACATACACAAACCCAGCTGGACAAGCAGTCACGTGGCGTTGCAGACCCAAAGATGCATACACAGGCACACACAGAAACACACATGTGTCGGACAATTAAGTGGCAGGCTGGTCGCAGGAACGTAAAATCCCAGGTTTTTATCCCCCACTGCGTAGCCCGTACGTTAGTCCCCGCGAACCCTGTACTACAACAGGGTCAGGAATGTGCATTTTTGCATAGCTAGTACGCGGAGTCGGCGCTCAGCTGTGACCAGTGCTCCTTGTTTTATCGACCCTGGAAGGATGATCGGCAGTTGTGAACACAAAACTACATAAAGTTTTAGAGCTAGCCATAGCGCTCCCCCCTCCCCCCACGAAACAACTGAGAACCTCATCCATGGCGTTGTACGAGCTTATAGGTCCCTCGACCTAAAAATGCAAAGAGCGCGCACGGCACCCCTCCCCCTGCGGGGAAGCCATGTGTGTTTCAGGTTACAGTATTATGCAAGTGTACACGGACATGCAGTAAGAGTACCTGGGTGTACATTTTTTTTGCGAGGAATCAGGTCACCGAAAGCCGACATGCAGCACTGGCAAAATACATTTGTGAAGGAAAAGGAAAACGATGCACTCTGCTTATGCAAATAGAACACTAGAACAGCTCAATGAGGACTGCAGGCATCACATACAAGGGAAGCACAGCAGCAATGCGATGCGCCCAGGAACTTCCATCATAAGGCACACCAAGATATCCATACTTGGTGAGACACCAACTACGCTGCGGATTTACCAGTGATAGGCAGGCCTAAGGAGCATGGTAGACAAACTCCGTTCACATCTTGTAAATTATACAGCCCTGGCGAAAATGTTGACTGCAATGTGTCCTGCTGGGCGCACTTAACAGAGGGGCATGCCCCATTTTTCCTGACAGCATGTACTGATTGTCATATCCAGGAAATTATAAGTAATGGCAAGACACGTTCCCGTGTGTAATGATGCACTTTCTTCCCCCAATAACTCTCGGAGTCAGGTCTCTGTAATACTCTGTTTATTCAAGTCGTATGATACAAGGAGCGCCAAGCATGTCCTCTCTCCAGCCAGCTCGCGCGCTTGTGCCTCGCTGCGCACGCCGCCTCCCTACGTCACCGCACGTCACGTGGCTACGTGACGTGCAACGTTAGAGCGCTCACTACATATCTCCCCTTTTTCCCAACGAACTATATGTACAAGTCCTGACTCATGTCATAGTCTTTGAACCTCGCAGGCTGAACCACCGCCCTGCCCCTTCTCGTCAGTCTTACCGGGGACGTGGCAGTTGTCGCTTCATTTTCATTACCACTTCCTAGCGCAGCCGCACTAGGCTCACTCTGGCTTCTATCCTCTTCAATCAGCTGCTCCCCACTCGCTTCTTGGTCCTCTTGCCTTGTCTCACCAATGTCCAGATCCTCTCCCCCATACTCACAGGGGTTATCGCTGCTGTTCTCACCTTCTCCATCATTTCTGTTGCCTCTCCAGCAGAGTATTTTGTTGCACCTGGCCATGCGGTCCTGCGACCACACGTTACCGTCGCTCAGCAAGGCCGCCCTGCCTTTGACTTCCACTACCTGCAGGGGCTTGCTGTACTTCCTTTCTCCCTTTTTCTGCAATGTGGCCAGTCTTACTCTCACCCATTCTCCTTTTTCTAAAACGGTGTCCTTTACATTCCTCCGCGCATCATAGTGTTTGGTGTACACCGCTTGGGCTCTCTCCAGATTGGCCTGCACCACCGCCGGTGACCACTCACTCTTGATGACTCTTTCTTTCCATATTCTGTTGTCCTGAGTGAAAGGCTCACGGCCTCTGAGAATCTGGAAGGGACTATAGCCGGTGCTCGTGGGTGTTATCCTATATGCCCATACCATGTGCCAAATCTCTGCTTCCCAGTCTTTGTTGTCTGAGATCGCTGCCTGTATCGAACCCATCACTACTCTATTGAAACGTTCCACCAGGCCATTACCCGCAGGATGGTATATGGATGTGTGTTTTGCCATGATGCCATTTCTCTGCATGAACTGGGACCATTTTTCAGAACGGAATTGGGGCCCATTGTCACTGAGAACACACTTTGGGATGCCCTCTCTCACAAAAGTTTCAGCCATGAAGCTCACTATCATCTCCGTGTCCATGGTTTCTTCAATCCTCAATTCCGGCCATTTGGAATATCGATCCACCATTACACAGATGTACTTCTGTATTCCTTGGGCATTTAATACTGGACCCAAAATGTCTATGGACAGTTCCTCCCACGGATTCTTCGGAGGATCAAATTTCCCTAGGGCTGGGCGCAACGGTTTGAGTGTTTTGTCCGCGCCCTGGCACCTCGGGCATTCCCTAACGTGTCTTTCCGCTCTTATGTCCATTCCCGGCCACCAATAATTCTGCTTGGCCCTTAGTTTCAACTTCCCCGCTCCCAGGTGGCCCTCGTGCAACATGTCCATCAACAGGGGAATCATCTTTGCCGGAGGTATGACTCTTTCTCCTCTGTATACGAAGATGCCTTGGTCATCAATTGATAGTTCCTCTCTAACTTCGAAATATGGAATGAGGCCTCGCCCTGTCTTGTTTTTGTCTGGCCAACCCCTTACTATATGGGCTTTCACTTCTTCCAGGACGGGGTCTTCCTCGTACGCTAGTTTCCATTCCTGCCTGCTTATGGTCGTTTCTTGGTCTTCAGTGAGTGCGACCCACTCTTCCGCCGCCTCACTGCATTCTGTGCTGGGCTCCATTGCTGCCGCCCTGCTCAGGTAATCAGCCACTTTGTTCTTATTCCCTGGGATATGTTCCACATCGTATCGAAACTCCATTAGTTTGAGTGATATTTTTGAGATCCTCGGCGTTGCGTCCGCATGTCCACTGGATGTGAGTACCTTGAGCAGTGGCTTGTGGTCCGTCCTCAACTGGAACCTGGTGCCCCACGGAAATTGCCGGAACCGAGACTTGGCCCACACTACTGCCAACATTTCTTTTTCGACCAAACTGTACTTTTTCTCGGGGTCGTTCAGGGTGCGGGACGCAAAGCATATGGTGTCCACTCTTCCTTGGCCACGGTCTTGCATGAGGACTGCTCCCAGTCCTTTGTCGCTGGCATCCGTTGTGAGTATTGTACTTCCTTGGGGGTCGAATCCTTGTAGTGGAACAGCCCCTGCCACCTCTCTTTTTACCTTCTCAAATTCTTGCTGGGCTTCTTCCGACCACCGGAATTCGCTGTTTTCTCTTGTTAGCAGTCTCATATGATGGGCCTTTGAGGCGAAGTGTTCTATGAACTTCCCGTAGTACTCTGCCATCCCCAGGAAGGATCGGACCTCCTTCTTGCTGGCCGGTGGGGGTGCGTCGCAGATCGCTTTCACATTTTCCCTTTTGGGGGTTACTCCTCGTGCACTTATCTCATGGCCCAAGTACGTCACCTTTTCCATTCCTATGCGGCACTTAGCCCATTCTGCCGTGAGGCCCTTCCTTTCCAGGATTCCCAATACCACATCCAGTTTCTTGCCATGGTCGGCTCTGTCACGACCCATCACCAAGATATCGTCCTGGAAGTATTGGACCCCTTGAATGTCCTTGAACAACTGGTGCATGAGTTTCTGGAACACCGCAGCCGCCGAGGCTAGCCCGAACGGCATGCGGCGGAATTGATAGCACCCGAAGGGGGTAATGAACGAGGTCAATCTGCGGCTCTCCGGGTGTAATGCAATCTGGTGATAAGCCGATGTTAAGTCTATGGTAGAGTACCACTGAACGCCCCTCGTGCTGGCCAACATCTCCTCTATCCGGGGAAGGGGGAACTTCTCTACCACTATGTTTTTGTTCAACTCACGCAGGTCCACGCATAGACGGACCTTGCCATTGGGTTTCTTCACCACCACCAATGGCGCCAACCATTCAGCGCAGGTAATCGGCTCAATGATCCCTCTTTTCTCTAGCTGCCGTAGCTCCTCCTTTACGTCGTCCCTCACAGCCAACGGGATGTTTCTCACCTTGTGAGCCACCGGTACTGCTCCTTCTTTGAGTATGATCTTGTGCGCGAATCTGTTGAGCTTTCCTACTGTGCCCCCAAAGACCGTTGGGAACTCCTTCTTCCATCTGGCCGTGTCCAGCCCTTCTTCTTGCTCCGTCAGCAGTATTTGCTCCTTGCCACCTGGATCCAACTTGATCCCCAAGTCTCCTTGGTCGAGCCACCCCAGGACAGATGGGCCTTTCTCAGAGACGTACAGCTTGCACCTGGCAGACCTGCCCCTGAACTCGAAGTTCAGCTTCCTGCATCCGGCCATGGGGATTCTGTCTCCATTGTATGTAACGGGACGTATGTCCAGCCTATCCAATTCGGGGCCCAGTTGTGGAGCAAATTTCTCCTCCCATACGTTTCTCGGAATTATGGTGTACGGTGATCCTGTGTCTGCCACTACTTGGATTTCCACACCTCCTATCATCATATCCATGATTGGTTTCATCGTTCTCCTTCCGTCGGCTCCACGGACATGGTCATCCACGCTCAAGATCTCGTCGTAGATACAGAGGACCATGACCACCTCTTCTTCAGCCACCTCGTCTGGTTCCTCCGCTTCTTGGCCCACGTACTTCACTGCATTCTTGGAAGCCTTCTTCCTGCACACTTTTTCGTAATGGCCGACAATTCCGCAAAACATGCATTTGGCGCGAAGCGCGGGGCACTTCCGGTCGTGCGCCTCGTGCGCCCAACTTCCGCACCTGTAGCAAGACCGTTTATTACTTCCGGCCGGTTTGCCGGAGGGGCCTGGGTTGCTTTGCCATTTGCTCGGGCCCTTTTCTGGCGGTTTCCGCGCTTGGTGTTCTTTGTGGTGCTCTTCATTGTCCACTTTGTTCACTACACCGCTGGGCACACTCTCTTTCTTCGTGGCCGCTGCACACCTTCGCGCCAGTTCGGCTCTCTTGACTATCACAAGTAGTCCTTGAGCGAGGTGTCTCCTGCAGCCCATAGCTTGTCCTGTACGTTCGTGCACGTGGTGTGCATCACCACTTGGTCTTTTATAAATTCACTTTCCCAGTTGGCGTACTTGCATGAGGACGCCAGTTTCCTCAACGCCGCCACATACTCTTCCACGGTTTCCCTGGTCGTTGTTTCCTTTGTTGGAAGTTAAACCTGTCCACTGAGACACATACCGATGGTTTGAAGTGTTCCTCCAGGTCTTCCATTGCGTGTGCGTACACATCGTCGTCATCCGCCTCTCTCTTCTTAGGAACCAAGCTTTTGTAGATCCTCAGGCCTTCCGGGCCCAGGTTTAGCAGCAGGATGCGTTTCTTTCTCGGTGGCTTGAATTTCTCCTCACTTTCGTCTTCCAGTACTTCTATGAAATTATCTATGTACTCCTTCCAGTCCTCCCATTTCATAAGCGGTTCCCCTGGGAAGGAACTGGACTGGTGCTATCGTGAACCCTGCTTGCGCGCTCATCTTCTCGCCCTTGGATGTGGGCGGCGCACTTTCCAGGCTTCTCGGGCTCCCCGGCGCGCTGTTTTGTTCCTCCTCACTGAGTAAGAGTGGAGGGCTGCTCCTTTCCGCCCCTTCCCGCTCAGGTGGGGTAGCCAGTGCGGTTACCTGTGGGCCTAGATCGTGACTGGCTTTCTGCTTTAGTTGTGTCGCAGTTCCCAACAGGTTGCTCGCTGCGCGCCTGCGGTGCTCTGTTCCACATGCTGTTGGCTGCGTTGCGCTCCTTGTGGTGCCCGGTCAGGGCGTGGTCGCTGTGCGTTCCCTCGGGCCCTCCTTGCTCTCTGCTCCGCGACTCCGCTCCGTTCCGCCGTTCTTCGCGTAGTCCGCGTCGTGGGGGTCGTGGGTCGCTTATCCCACCTTCGTCGCCACTGTAATGATGCACTTTCTTCCCCCAATAACTCTCGGAGTCAGGTCTCTGTAATACTCTGTTTATTCAAGTCGTATGATACAAGGAGCGCCAAGCATGTCCTCTCTCCAGCCAGCTCGCGCGCTTGTGCCTCGCTGCGCACGCCGCCTCCCTACGTCACCGCACGTCACGTGGCTACGTGACGTGCAACGTTAGAGCGCTCACTACACCGTGATGGAGCCCGAATGGAAAACAAGAACGATGCTGCAGGTTAGCAAAAGGCGCCATATGCCTTTCTGGTGTTAGTAAGCACTGTCATCAAGGTGGGGCAGCAGCCACATTGGAAGGGAGCATAGGGGTCACAAGCTGTGGTTGGTTCCTTTGAGTTTCTCCTTAGGTCTGCCACCAAGGACCATCGCCCCAATGCCAGTGCCTTAGGCTTATTATGTCGGGGCATACATTGTTACACGTTCAGCTAAAGAAAGATGGCGGAAATGTAAAAGCTTACAGTGGCTCGATTTGAAAGCTGTGATCACTCCTCGCATTCTATAACGGGCACACAGTGTGAGGGAAGTGAAAGCTGCACTGGAACAACTATACCTGGGGAAAGATTTGGGCCTGAATGCACCACTTCCTTTAATATTTTGGGTGTTATGTTTAAGTTAGTGGCAGAATATAATTTAGAACGGTGTTTAGCATAACGAAAAGTCCACAACACAAGGAATGGGTCGATTGTGACACTATGCGCATGTTCATACACCGGCACGTCGTGTTTTGGTGTGCTAAAGCAATACATAGGTGGGGGCAAGGTTGTAAAGCTTTGGCGATGGCCTACTTGAAAGCATCGGGGTAGGCGGGGCTCAAGCGCAAGCAATGGTATTTGTCCTAAAAAAGGGGGTGGGGTTCAGTACAGCGAGGGTTGATATCAAACGTGCTCTTACTTGGTGAACGAACACATCAACAGGGTCATCCAGGGGGCTGCCTTGGCGACTGTTCATGGAGATGAAACAGAAGCCCATGCGCACGTTGAACCACTTGCAATGACCGGTGCCTCGCAGCACGGCTCCCGGTGTCCAGGTCACTCTTGATAATAAAACACACTGAGACGGAGGCTTTGCAGGAACGTCTATCTTTATTCCCTGTCAGCCTCAGACTGACTTACAGGCTAATTCCTTTTCCTGTTTGTGACTTCCTGTTCCTTCTTCCTGCTCGCCTTTCCTGTCCCGAAGGGGTCAGGCGAGACGACGTGACATCTCCCCTGTTTCACAGAGTCTTGCTTCTACTGCATTTCTTGCACCAGTCGTCGAGGTTTCCTGATGAGACGTTGAGGACGTCTCTCTTGTCTTGGCGTCGGACTCAGACGTCTTGTGACTTCCTCGGTCCTGGCTGGGCTGCAAAGACCTTGGTCACTGCTGTCACTGTGATTGTGAGATTCACTTGAGGTTTGACTCGACGATGTCCCTCGTCGGGTGATCCGATTGCATCTCTTGAAGTGCGAGATGTTTCTCGTTATCTGTTTGTGGTCTGCCTTGGCCGTAATCATAGTTCCTTTCTTTTTGACAACTTGGAAGGGAATGTCGAGGTATCGGCTGTCTGCTTTGGCGCGCCGATCGCTTCGGACAATTACCCAGTCTCCTTCTTGGATGTTGGTGTCTTTGGCATGCCTACGCTGGTCCGCGTATGTCTTCATTCTGTGTTTGTTCCTGTGGTCTATCTCGACTAGTGTATTGTGGTCGACTGTGACATGCCGCTGTTGAGGTGTGGGCTCCACCATGGGTAGTCGGGTTCGAGTTGTTCTTCCTAGCATCACGGTAGCTGGGCACTGGTTAGTGGTGCTGTGTGGAGTGTTTCGATATGCTCTTAGCACTTCATTTAGTGTCTGTTGAACATCTCTGTGGGTTAGTTCAGTCTGTTGGATCGCCTTTTTAAGTGTTCCCATAAAGCGTTCCACCATGCCATTGGCTTGTGGCCATAGTGGGGTGATTTTCTTATGTTTGAAATTGAGATGAGTTGCGAAATGTGCAAATTCATGTCCATTAAATGGCGGTCCATTGTCTGTTTTTACGCGCAGCGGAATGCCCCATGCAGCAAAGGTTTCATCTAATACCGGGATCACTGTTGCTGCTCGAGTGGATGGTATTAGCTGTGCAAAAGGGAATCGGGAGTATTCATCCATGATGACAATGTATTGACCTGATTGCAAAGGTCCGAAAAAGTCAACTGCTACTTGCTGCCATACCCCTTCCGGGAGGTCTGACATTTGCAGTGGTGCTGGAGGCTCTTCCCGACTGACCACCTGGCATGTCATACAGTCTTTCAGGGTTGTTTCCACCATGTGGTCAAGTGTGGGGAACCACACGCGTTCTCTCAAGGCTTTCTTGGTTGCGTTTATGCCTCGGTGGCCCTCATGTGCCAAGTTGATGACTCCTTGCCGCAGGTTGAGCGGGATCACAATCCTCCCCCCTCTCAAGAGAAGACCATTGTCGCTGATGGAAAGTTCATCACGCACCCGTTGGAACGCGGCAAGGTCTTGGCGCAGGTGGTCGGAGTCTTGCGGCGAGTGTTTCACATCCCTCCAGGAGTTTGTGCGGATGCGAGCCATGACAGCCTGTATGAGAGGGTCAGACGTGAATGCTTCTTGGATTGCGGCCATGGGAACTGTGGGTGGACAGGCCGCGTCAATGACAAAGTGAAGGTATTCGTCAGCCACGGACAGGGCAGTCAGGGCCCCGGCCATGGGATGGCGTGACATGAAATCGGCTGGATTTTCAGCTTTGCCGGGTTTGTGTATAATTGTGAAGATGTAGTCTTGCAGGCGTAGGCCCCACCGTTCGATTCGCGGTGGCATCTTTGCATTGGGATTTCCGAAGATGGTGATGAGGGCCTGGTGGTCCGTGATGATCGTGAAGTGTTTGCCATATACGAACAAGTGGAAGTGTTCGCACGCCCACACTACAGCCTGGCTTTCCTTCTCCGGTTGGGAGTAGGCCTTTTCAGTGTCCGTGAGGCTGCGGCTTGCGTACGCGATGATATGGCGCTGCTCTGAGTCGTCACGGTATTGGGCCAAGATGGCACCCAGGCCCACTGGGCTGGCATCGACTGTGATTTCTGTCTTTTTCTTGGTGTCAAAGTATGCCAGGTTCGTGGCAGACCCAACAGCTTGCTTGATGGTGGTAAACGCTTGTTGGCATGAGTCCGTCCAATCAAACGGCTGGCCCTGGCGAGTGAGTTCACGTAAGGGGTAGCTGATTGTGGCGTAGTCGCGAATGTAGCGCGCGCAGTAGCTCGCCATGCCAAGGAAAGAGCGAAGGTCGCTCACATCTCGAGGCGTTGGGGTGTCTGCAAGTGCCACTACCTTCTCGGGGTCTGGTCGCATCCCATCTTTGGAAAAGATATGTCCATAGAACTTCAGAGTGTCTCTGTGGAATTCACATTTACTGGCGTTCAGAGTCAGGTTTGCGGTCAACAGTGCGTGACAGACCCTATCCAGTGCAGTGTCATGTTCAGTTTGGTCTTTACCAAACACTAGCAGATCATCACTATAATTGAAGGCGTTGGGAATGCCTTGAATGACCCGTCTGATGGCCTCCTGAAAAATCTCGGCGGCCGAGGAGATGCCGAAGTTCAGACGTTTGTATCGGAACAGGCCTTGGTGCGTAGTGAACGTAGTGATGTATCTCGATTTGTCGTGGAGCTCCAGTTGATGGTAACCTTTATTAAGGTCGAGTTTGGAGAAGACGGTGGCGCCGTTCAATTTCGTGATCATGTCACTGATGTGCGGCCCAGGATGACGTTCCCGCTCGATGGCGGTGTTGGGTGCGCGCATGTCGACACACAAGCGGACTTTGTTGTCTTGTCCTTTCTTGGGGACTACCACGACTGGGGACACCCATGGCGTGGGTCCTGACGTGCGTTCAATAATGTCAGTCTGGAGTAGGTCTTGTAGCTCATCATCAACGGCCTGTTGGAGGTGGAACGGGACCTTTCTATGATGTTGGGCGATAGGTGTCACCTTCTCGTTGATGTGGAGTTTTATTTTGAAGTGATTCAGTTTCCTGAGGCCCTTGAAGAGGTTAGGGAATTTTGCTACGATGTCAGGAGCATCTTCCGTCATGTAGAGGAGTTCTACCAACTTAAGTCTTTCTGCCGTGGGTAGGCTGAGGAGGCAGTCTGCTACATCTGGACCCTCTACTACATGGATGTATGCGTCGACCGTCCGGTCCTTGAAGGTGAGGGTAGTGTGAAATCGGCCCAGGCATGGTAGGGGTTTGCGTGACATCCACGTGAAGATGCGAACAGCAGCAGGTGTTAGTTTTGGCCTCTGTTTCATGTTATAGTATTCCAGAGCGCAGATGTAGTTTAGTGAGGCCCCAGAGTCCAGGACGAATTTTGCAGGATGTTCTCCTATCAGGATGTCAAACTTCGGGTATCGCTTCAGACGGTCCGGATCAGATACCATGCAGATGTATTCATCGCTGTCTTGAGATGTGGGGGTGCGCGATGAGGAAGATTCACTGGAGGTGTCCCTGCGTGACCGATATGAGTTGGTCGTGTGGTGACTGGTCCGATGAATGCTCTCAGAGCGACTTCTTGACTGGCTGGAGTAAGCGGACTGGACGCTGGAGTTGGATGAGCTGGAGGAGCGACTCTCCTTCCCTTGTATGGCTCTTGCATGGTGACGGGTGTCACGATGGCGGGTGTCACGGCTTCTGGTCGATGAAGTGTGGGTTGACTGCTTGGCTTGACAAGCCACTTCAAAGTGATTATCTCTCCCGCATCGATGGCACCGTTGGCCAATTGCTGGACACTGTCCTGAGTGTGGGTAATCTTGACTGCATCTGTAGCAGGTGGGCGCTGACTTGGCAGATCTGGAGTGGCGTGAGCTTCCTTTGGACGGCGTTTTTCTGGAGGAGTGAGATTTGTGAGACCTTGATGTTGGTCTGGATGACTTGGATGATCGATGTGTCTGGACACGTAGTGCGTGGTCCTTCTGGTCAGATTTGTGCGTGCCCATTCGCTTGGCATAATCTTCTGCTTGATCGTTTATTCGGGTCAGCTCCTCGATTTCTGCCAGCGAATACGGTTTCTTTAGAAGTCGTCGACGGAGAGTTTTAGAGTGACACCCCCCAATGATGCGGAGTCTCAGAGCATCCTCGGTCTTGAAGTTGTCGAAGTCACAATACAGCGCTAGTCTTCTGATGCGCACGATGAAGTCACTCATACATTCATCTTTATCTTGAGTGGCTAGATGGAAAGTGTGTCTTTCATAATCCACATTGCGTTTGTGGAGGAACTGTCCGTCAAGGGCGAGTTTTACTTCATCGAAGGTGGCGGTCGCTATATTGGGTAATTCTTTGATGATCTGCGCAATGTCCGGACTAATCAGGTTCCTCAGCGCCACTATCTTTTGTTTTGAGTCTTCCACCCGGGATCCTATCATATAGTCCTCAAAATCTTCACTCCAACGCTTCCACGTTGGGCCCATGCTGTTGCCTGGTGTTAGAGGTAGTGGCTGCGGTTGGCGCATGAATCAGGCTCCAATGGGGTTGTTGGCCATGGTAGGTGCGTCGCCCGGGTTGGATGGCCCTCCTGTGTTTGCTTGTGGGGCTGTTGTATTTGCGTTTGCTTGTGGCGTTGGGCCTGTGTTGGTCCCTCCAGATGAGCTATCAGGAGGTGGGTTGGACATCTGTGGTGTCCCCTTCGAGAGGTGAATGGGTTTGCCTTATTGCGTAGTCGTTTCTGTTTTGACTGGCAGGTTTGATCTGCTGCGCATCGGTTGTAGGCTGCTGTGGAGATCTTCAGGCCTTTCAGCGCGTCTCCAGGCCGTTTCTGCGCTTTTACGCACTTTTCGCACTCTTTTATGTTGATTGTAGGTGCTATTTAGTTTGACTGGCAGGTTTGGTCTGCTGCGCATTAGTTGTAGGCTTCTGGGGAGGTCTCCAGGCCTTTCCTGCGCCTTTGTGCACTTTTCGCGCTCTTTTAAATTGATTGTAGGTGCTATTTAGTGTATGGCGCCTGACCCCAAGATGGCCGCCATCGAAAAATCGTGGTCTGTGTAATGCGCCGGCGCCTGACTTTAAGATGGCCGCCCCACGGGACGTCTTGCTCCTTGCTTGGTACTGCTGGGCTGTCGGGTGTGACTCACCCTCTCTCCTCGATCGCGGGCGCAGGCAGCTTCTTCCTCGCGCTGCACGGGCGCCTCGGACTCCTTGGGCTGCTCTCGCCGGGACCACGTGGGGCAGCGCTCTGGGCGCAGGCAGCTTCTTCCTCGCGCTGCACGGGCGCCTCGGACTCCTTGGGCTGCTCTCGCCAGGACCACGTGGGGCAGCGCTCTGGCATACGCGCTCCCGCTCCCCTTGCTCTTGGCTGGCGGCTCTCACCTCCAGGGATCGTACAGGCTTCTTGGTGAGTGCACAGGGCGACAGCTCCGACGCTGGGTCTATGTTGGCAGCGCCGGCGGTAATTTGAATTTCGTGCTCTTTCTTTTCTCCGCGCCGCCGGCAAGACAGGCTGCTAAGCTCAGTGGTCGGCCACACTGGGTGGCGGAGTGATGTTATGTTGAAGTCAGTGGGTTTTAGGAACATCCCACCCTCGTCGCCATTGTCCAGGTCACTCTTGATAATAAAACACACTGAGACGGAGGCTTTGCAGGAACGTCTATCTTTATTCCCTGTCAGCCTCAGACTGACTTACAGGCTAATTCCTCTTCCTGTTTGTGACTTCCTGTTCCTTCTTCCTGCTCGCCTGTCCTGTCTCGAAGGGGTCAGGCGAGACGACGTGACACCCGGGTCCTGCTCCTTCGAGGAAGACGAGTCCCCCGCCAGCCTCCCGGGCTCACGCTCCTCTCCGCCGCCGCTTCCTAAATGGGAAAAGACGAGGTGGTCAGCAACCGGGCGCACATGGGCAGTCGGGGGCCTAGGAGTAACACACGCCACCAAGCACACAACGGCATAGACTAGCTCTCCATTGCTCAGGATTCTCAACCATTATAGCCAACATTTCACTATTGAGCCTCCCCCCCACCCCCCGGATTAAAGCGATGTGTTGCTGGGGGAGATGTCAAACATGCAAAGTCAATTGAATTGAATGTCCACCTCGATGGCGCGAATGTACAATTGTTGCTACATCACGATGAAGGCACCAGGGGACTGTACTGCGGTGCTTAGTTGTCCGCCCCAGTGTGCAGCAAAGTCCAGTCAACGGCGAAACCTCGGACAGATGTACGCACACATCACTCCCACAGCTCTCACCTTTCAATGAGGAAGAATCAAAATGCACCTTCAGCCATGTTGCAGCCGGGCTGGCTGCTCGGAAGCGGTGGTGTGCGTGGGTCCCCCTTGCCGCTCAGCCTCGCATCCCGCCTGCTCGGAGACTGCAGCTGGGCTCCGAGGCGCTGGGCGGAAGCCCCATCCGCCGTTTGTGCCGGAGCAGAACAAGCTGTGGACTATCTGGCAGAAGGGAACATTTAAAGCACACAAAAAACAAGGCGGAATAGAGCCCAGCAGCACAGGCAAGGATGAAGGGAGTCCTGCAGCTCGTCTGCGGGACAAAAAAAATGGCGGCGCAAGCTTCCGATTTTTTCGGAATCGGGGGCGTGGTTTTGCGCCCTGAGTGATGGACGACGTCACAGGGCTAAAGAACGCAAAAAATCACGCCCCCGAATCCGAAAAAGACGGAGCTTCTTTGGAGGGACGGCTCTCTCCTCCAATGGCTGGCCTCCGTTTTCACCACCCTCAATCCGGCACCCCACCTCATTCACAGACCGGTACTGTTAACGTCACATTTTTCTTTCCTCAGAATGCCATTAGCCCCGCGGTTTCTCCTCAATAACCCAGAACGGGACTACCAGCAAGTAAACCAACATGTAGGTTCTTCCCCTGCCATCGCCCGCGATTATTGCCATAGCAATGACTTAGTCAATAAATGTTTCACGCCATTCACGACGTACCATCGCCCGTGATTATTGACACTTCCATGAACTTAGCCACAGTAATTTTTCACTCCATTCACGGCTTAGCCTTTTCATCACCGCAACGGTCGGGCAATCATAAAATTTTCTAGCCTCACTTGCTATTGATCTTAATAAAGACCTGGAACTCTCCTTCACTCGCCGAATATCGACTCCACTCAGCTATATGCATGGTTTTTCACTCGCCGCAATTCTCATGTCACTCATTTTTTTTAAATTGTTCCTTACATGCTGATACTTATATACAATTTCTGTTTTTCCTTCCCCCTTGCCTCCCATTTCCTTCATGTAAAGTAATGCGATAATAGGCATTGTGTTAATAATTGTTGAACAAAACAATAATGCTGATCATTCTTGTCCTGATGATGATGTCATAATTTAAAAAGGCATCGAAACGTCGTCGACAAAAAAAACCCATATGCAATATGATGAATGCTATATTGTTTGACGCAATGGTATGGTTATGTTTAAGAGATTGAGTCTGTAGCACTGAACAATAGTATACAGACAGATTTTCGCTTTGCCTTTTTGGCCATTTCTTTGTTGTTTTGTCTTAAATGTTGTGGGTCACGGCTGTGCCCACTTGTTATCTTGGTCTTAAAACTCTCTCTTTGAACTTGATCATTTAAAATAAAATTCTTGTCCGGCTGGACAAAGAAACATACTACTTATTAGGTGTATGTTTATTATTTTTTGCTATCCTGTCCACATATAGGGACCATTGTCTTTTGTAAATTGATACTGCCCAAGGTCCCTATGATATACCTTTTGGGTTCCCTTGTTCTTGTGAAAATATAGTTAGCGCAATCGCTGGATTGCAAGGGATTCAGGTAATCCTAGCCCCTTCCTCGCAAGTGGGTCCACCTTGTCCACCCCTGTATTGTTCACCCGTCACTGTAAAGTCTTCTCTCCCCACTATTTTTCCCTCCTGGACTTTTTCTAAAAAGCATGTCTGATCCCCACCCTCTATTATATAACTTAGAATATATCAATAAGATTCTAGGAGGTCCCTCTCTCCTTTCTGATACAGCAGAAACACCATCTGGGTCCAGCACTTCCCTAGCAGATGACCTAGAGAAAGTGAAGAAAAAGGAGGTATGTCTACTGTTAATGATAAGACTTCTAACTGACTACCTCAAATCCAATACAATCCCATTAGGTTTACAAGTACGTAACGTACCAGGAGTTTTTACCAATAATCCTAAATACTTGAATGGTTTCAGTTATATAAGCACTACATGTTCCCAGCACTGGATGGTGCTCGGGATTGACATTGCTACTGAAGAGCTCCAAAAATTAAATACAGAAATAACAGACCTCGAGAAACAGATCAAGGATAACAACACCAGCTCAGAAACAAGTAAACTTCTTGAAAAAATCAATAAGACTATCGAAGATTTCCACAAAATTGAATTAAACAAAAAACAAAACAAAGTACGCAAAGATATCAAAAACTTTAATCAAGAGAGAACGTACCCCTATCTTGCCAAAGATTACTACACCACTCGCCCTTATAACGGTCCACAAAATGAAAGACCCTGGGGTCGATTCAACAGGAGGCAACAGTTTGTTGGCTTCACTGATAGCTCAGCTGACTCCTCTGGACAGTCAGACCAAAGCGACAGCCCAGGCCCTTCTAACCGTCCTTTTTAGAAGGGGGTCGGGGTCAACCAAGGGGCAGAGGAAAGCAACCCTCGACATGGAAAAAACCAGTAAACCCCCCCAGGCGAACGTTTCACACGCAGACAGCATTACCGTTGGTAACATCAGCAGATCATACTTCCAATGATATCAGCACTGATTTAGAGACCGGTCTCTTGCCCATCTTTAACCTCACTGAACATATCCTGTCCAGTACTGAAGTCTCGTTATTGAGCAGAGGCCTGTCTTTTGTTCCCACAGTTCGCCCCAATTTTCAAGATATACAGGTGGAATTATTACGGTTCTTCAGGAAAATTCGCCTCCATAGTTATTTCCTTTTGAATCCCTCTCCTTCTAAACCTGGTAACACTCCATTCAAACCACCATCTAAATTTTCTCCTACCACTGGCATGATCCCGCCAGAGATACCAACTTTTGAAAAACTAATCCTAAAAGACCTTACTGATCTGGAAAACAAGAGGTCCTTTATGCCTTATAACATCACGATAGAAGAGAAAAATGCCATTGCCTCCTTGAAAAACAACCAGTCATTAATAATAAAACCTGCCGACAAAGGCGGAGGCATCGTGATCCAAGATATCAACCTGTATAAAGATGAAATAATGCGTCAACTGGGCAACCATGAGCACTATTGTAAACTTCCTCACAACCCCACTGCAGAGATTCAGGACATGATTGCTAAAATCACTTCAGAGGCACTTGACCTAGGCTTCCTATCCAAAAAGGAATTTGATTTCCTTAATACTAAATCTCATCGCATCCCTGTGATCTACTGCCTCCCTAAAGTGCATAAAAATCCACAATCTCCACCAGGCCGCCCCATAGTATTTGGGTGTGGTTCAGTCCTTGAACCATTGGGCCACTATATAGACTTCTTTATCAAGCCATTTGTACCAGATACCACATGCTATATCAAAGACAGTATGGCTATGATTAATATGATCGAAGACTATCCATTTGATCCCACATCCAGCACCATGTGCACGCTGGATGTGGAATCACTTTATACTAGCATCCCCCAATATGAATCTCTTCGTGTGATTGAAGGGGTGTTAGAGACACGAACACGTCCTCACAATGTCCCATCTAACTTTATCCTCCAGTTACTGGAAATTTGCCTGACTAAGAACTTTTTTCTTTTCGAGGGACAGTTTTATGGCCAGGTTAGGGGTACCTCCATGGGAGCAATTTTTGCACCTAACTTGGCCATTCTGTACATGGATCATTTAGAGACCAACAGCATTTTGAATGTGACCAATCCTTTCCACAATGGTATCACATTGTGGAAACGTTATATTGACAAACTTTTTTTACTTTGGACTGAATCACTTGATAACCTCACACTTTTTCAACACTGGCTCAACAACAACAGTGGAGGCCTCAAATATACTTTATCCACCAGTAAAGACAGCATCCCATTCTTGGATCTAGAAATAAAAAATACAGAAGGTCACCTCACCACCACTCTACACCGTAAACCTACTGAACGCAACACTCTTCTTGAGTACAGTAGCCACCACCCAAGAGCTTTGCGTGATTCCCTGCCATTCTCCCAGTTCCTATGTATTAGGCGCAACTGCTATTTCAAGGAGGATTATTTTACTGAAGCTAAAACCCTCAGCCGCAAACTTAGGAACAGAGGTTACCCTCATAAGCTAGTGCGCCGCTCTTTAAAAAGAGCCTGGTATTGCCCAAGGGAAACCCTCCTGGAACCGAAGGAGAAAAAAGATCAGAATAGACTCATTTGTGTCACCACATTTTCCCCAGCCTCCAATGCTATCAGAAAGAGTGTGCTCAAGCACTGGTTAGTCCTCAATGCTGGTCAACTGACACTAGAACGTCCAATGTTCGCTTTCAAACGGGCCAAAAACATCAAAGACCACGTAGTAAGAGCATCTCTGCCTACACAACCCCTAAAAACGACTATAAATGATGTATGGGGTCTCCCACCTTTAACTGGCCATTCTAAATGTGGGAATTGCATTTATTGTGACTCTACTATTGAAGGAAAATCTTTTGAATATGTACTATCAAATTTGAACGAAGATACTTTTCCAACTGTAACTCTGTAAATTTGGTATATGCAATTTTCTGTCCCTGCATGCTTATTTATATAGGGCAGACAAGTCAGAAAGTAAAACTAAGAATTGGCCAACACCGAAGCAGGATCCGGTGTAACACACTCAATGCACGATTAGTTGAACATTTCCACGAAAAAGGCCACAGCGAAGATGAATTACTTTGGACAGTTGTTTCTATCATCAAACCACCTCCAAGAGGAGTGGATCTATCCCAATTGCTGAATTAAGAGGAACTGCATTGGATTCTAAAAACTGACAGTATCAGAAAAGGCCTTAACAGTCTTGAGGACTGGACCTCTTTATTGTAATCTCAGTCATATGTCATTCCTATCATTTAAACTGTGTTATTTTTTTATTTAATTTTTTTAAAGAAGTCACATATTGCGGTTAATGCATGCTGCATTTTTAGTTATACACGAGCACAATGATCACTTTCACCACTCCAATATGGCCGCCGCACGAGTCGCAGTGAGTCCTTCATCGATTTTTAGAGACCATGTGACTATCACCACTCCAATATGTCCGCCGCAGTGCTCTACCCAGTCACAGTAAGTCCATCATCGATTTCCAGAGACCATGAGGGTTGATTAGCTAGCTCCCATGGCTGCTCGGAAGTTCACTTCCATCGGACTCCCGTATTAGCCACAGTGCTCCTGCCAATACAAGTAAGTGAATCTCGCCAGCCGGTAACTCTGTTTTGAGCACTCTGATACTTTTACATGCAAGTATCTAACCGCCCGCTCCCTTTCAGATTGAGCCATCGCGCTCCTGGCGTTTCCATACTACCTTGATGTAAGCCCCGGAACTGTTTTGAAAGGTAACTGTGTCCACCACCCTCGATCCGGCACCCCGCCTCATTCACTCTGTTTTGAGTACCCTGATACTTTTAGAACAAGTATCTAACCGCCCGCTTCCTTTCAGATTGAGCTATCGCGCTCCTGTCGTTTCCATACTACCCTGATGTAAGCCCCGGAACTGTTTTGAAAGGTAACCTTTTTCACCACCCTCGATCCGGCACCCCGCCTCATTCACAGACCGGTACTGTTAACGTCACATTTTTCTTTCCTCAGAATGCCATTAGCCCCGCGGTTTCTCCTCAATAACCCAGAACGGGACTACCAGCAAGTAAACCGACATGTAGGTTCTTCCCCTGCCATCGCCCGCGATTATTGCCATAGCAATGACTTAGTCAATAAATGTTTCACGCCATTCACGACGTACCATCGCCCGTGATTATTGACACTTCCATGAACTTAGCCACAGTAATTTTTCACTCCATTCACGGCTTAGCCTTTTCATCACCGCAACGGTCGGGCAATCATAAAATGTTCTAGCCTCACTTGCTATTGATCTTAATAGAGACCTGGAACTCTCCTTCACTCGCCGATTATCGACTCCACTCAGCTATATGCATGGTTTTTCACTCGCCGCAATTCTCATGTCACTCATTTTTTTAAAATTGTTCCTTACATGCTGATACTTATATACAATTTCTGTTTTTCCTTCCCCATTGCCTCCCATTTCCTTCATGTAAAGTAATGCGATAATAGGCATTGTGTTAATAATTGTTGAACAATAATGCTGATAATTCTTGTCCTGATGATGATGTCATAATTTAAAAAGGCATCGAAATGTCGTCGACAAAAAAAACCCATATGCAATATGATGAATGCTATATTGTTTGACGCAATGGTATGGTTATGTTTAAGAGATTGAGTCTTTAGCACTTAACAATAGTATACAGACAGATTTTCGCTTTGCCTTTTTGGCCATTTCTTTGTTGTTTTGTCTTAAATGTTGTGGGTCACGGCTGTGCCCACTTGTTATCTTGGGCTTAAAACTCTCTCTTTGAACTTGATCATTTAAAATAAAATTCTTGTCCGGCTGGACAAAGAAACATACCACTTATTAGGTGTATGTTTATTATTTTTTGCTATCCTGTCCACATATAGGGACCATTGTCTTTTGTAAACCGTTTAGGAAGCCAGCCAATGGTGGAGAGACAGGGCAGGTAGTCGGGTTCTGAAGCCCTACTAAACAACATTAAATCTCGGACTTCCGGTCTGCCTTCGGCAGACCGGATATTACCTCGACCTAAAAATGTCCCTAAACCTAGCCTCTTGTGCTGCTATCGGAAGTGACATGTTTTCGAAGGCGATGGGCAGTTTTTGCAGCAAGCGGAACCGCTGCGAGGATCTGCCGGAGTTGCTACGGCTCAGGGGGGAGCTCAGACCCGTACCCATACCCGAGCAGCCGAACGAGTTTACAGCTGCAGCCACACGCTCTGTGCCTCAGAACATACAACGCAAAGAGTGTGGGAAGCCGACACCGCAGCGAGAGCGCTGGTCCTTGGAAGGTTGGTGGCAGACGATGACGGTGAGGAGGGGGCCGAGCGATGGAGAGCTACAAGGGCGCTTTTGTTCTCGTCCGGATAGACCTGCCACCAAACTGGACAGTTGGTCCCTCTGGGAGAATTTCCCCTGACCTCACCTCTGCCCGTTTCCAGCCCAGATGAGCGCCTTAGAGACCTTTCCCTCTGGATAGGCTGCACATAGTCATTTCTGCCACCGCGACTGCCTTGCTAAACACTTTCATTGGCACCTTTTTTGTCGCTGCCTGGATCGCCCAGCCCCCGCCGGCCGATTCCCCCCACATTCCCCACAGTGACACATCGCCTGGATTCAGGGCTTTAAGTGGGGTAGGGTCTGTGGGGGCTGAGCCCCCCCAGTTTTTTTGGGAGGGCCTCAAAAGGGGGCTCTATTTTCGGGCCTCAAAGGTCAATGGTAGGGTGAGCAGACGTCCCGGTTTTTGTTTGGTGCGACTAGTGTTGGTAACATGTCTTGATAGTCAAATACTGCCAATTTGGTGTTCACTATTGAAAGGCTATCTTGCCCATAGGATAACATGGGGAATGCTGTGTGACATGTTTACCTGCATATCTTCACTGTAGTGGGACGCCATCACGCCCCCAACAATCGCACTGCCAAATGTGCCAATGGCCTTCATGTTTCCTTATTTTTCATTTTTTCATGTTCGTCCATTTACTCCATCTCTATTTCACATTTGTCATCCTTCTTAATCAGTTTTAATGCGAGCCTGCGAGCTGAGTGTACTTGCAGTTTGCGAGTTTTTACTGTTCACCCCATGTCTATCCGGACTTTGTGAATGAACAGGACCAAGGCAATAATTCATGTCAGGCAGCGTTTTATTCAAAAAATACCCAATGCATTTCGGGCTCAACGCCCTTCTTCGGGGGTCACTGTAAACAAATGACAAATAACCACAGTCACGAGTTGTGTTATCCACTTTAAAAACATTGCTTAATGCTAATCTAATTAATAAACATGTTACCCCGTGTGTATTCAGCACTTTAGTGTATTGCGCTATCCTCTGAATGTTAAACGATTTGAATAATATGCTTTTCGTTACTCCTGTTCATTCACAAAGTCCGGATAGACATGGGGTGAACAGTAAAAACTCGCAAACTGCAAGTACACTCAGCGCGCAGGCTCGCATTAAAACTGATTAAGAAGGATGACAAATGTGAAATAGAGATGGAGTAAATGGACGAACATGAAAAAATGAAAAATAAGGAAACATGAAGGCCATTGGCACATTTGGCAGTGCGATTGTTGGGGGCGTGATGGCGCCCCACTACAGTGAAGTTCATAACCCTGTTGCCACGTGGGCATGGCAATAAACTCAATCTGCACGCACTTTGGAGAACAAAAAGACAAGCATGAAAAATAAGAAGTAAAAAGGTGTGCATCCTGACCCCCACTTACCTGCATATCTTCTCATAACGGCAAGATAGACATATGGAATCTGGTATCCCTGAACTCAGACGAGCAACACCCATTGGACTCAAAGGGCTTCAGCCCCCCCGTCGTGTGTGGCAGCCCGGGATGAGACGCTTCCCAGGCACACACACAGCCGCACCTGAGCACTTCACAGGTCTTTAAAAGACCATTTGCATATTAATGAAGAAATGTTGTTGTCTCACCCCTTCTAAGAGCCCCTGCAGTCCACTCTGACTATTGCTTAAAGATTCAGCCCCCCTGAAATTTCTTTTTAGCCCCCCTCCCGAAATTTGGCTCTAGTTGCGCCTCTGCCTGAACTCAGAATTTAATAACACATCCTTTAGTAAAGATGGTTTTTAAATTCTAAGTTTGAAAATAGCAAATGTTTTTTTAAAGTGTTTGGTATTTTATGGCTTATACTTAATAAATATACTTTTTTGCCTATTTTATTTTCCTTTGCTGGATGCGACTTCATGATTTTCTAAAGCACACAACGCTAGTTATCTTAATTTAGACCACGCCCCCACTCGGATATGCCACACCCCTTTTAGAGCACCCCCAGTTTTTTTCCCCCCACTTAAAGCCCTCCCTGGATTCTCGTTGTTTAGTTATCACAAGGCCCTGAGACCTGTCTGAGGGCCCTGTGCTCTGGCAACCGCAAACAATTGCCTTTTCACTTTTGGATTTGTTAAACAAGACAAAATAACCCCGCCAGGTCAGCGCAGGTGCCATTAGTGGGTAGCAGAGTGCCGGCCAAAAACAGGCTGTGGAGACGGTCCAACTAGGTTGGGTGTGGTTTGCGGCCTTTTAGTGGCTCCCACTCACTGGGGTTCAGCTGTAGAATAGTACAATGAGGCCTCCAGAGCTCTTGGCGGTGGAAGAATTGGTCAGATCCAAGCACCTAAGAACCTCCAATTCTCCAAAAGGCTCACCCACTAAAATGTGCAGCTCATCAAAACCAGTACACCGAAGGTGAGGAGTTGGTGTGGAGGTGAAAGGAGGAAGAAAAGGGGAGTTTAGAGCAAAGGAAGTGGAGGTGGCTAACTGAAGCCACCTCGCTCTCGCTATTAGATTTACTGGTTTAGTTGGAATTTCTTTGCAATCTATAAAATTCTGACCCTTCGAGTAAATACAGATATGAGGTCAGGCCTGTGGTAAATAAAATTACCGTGCAATTTTTCCGTATAATTAATGACAGGTAAAAGAATAGCTCAATCAAATGAGAGGCAGAGTCCGTGGTATCTGAGTCATACGGGCTTTAATTGGAATGGCTCGAGCCATGGAAATCAGATCCATCAATACAAGGGTTCAGGGGGGAATATGCAATGATGGCAAAGATGTCAACCATTTATTAACAGCACATAATATATATAGTAAAACTGTACAATGGTGATGGATACAGTAGGCGTGACAAGTGAAAAGAATAAGATAAGAACACATGTGCGTAGCAAGAAGGCGTGTACAAGGGTGTGCACGGAGGCGTGTGCTGGAAACGTCACAGAAAGTGTCATAAGTGGGTGGATGCATAGAGGATTCTGCAGAGTCAGCAGAAACCTTTGACCTGGGTGCGCGCGCAATGAATATGACGTGTGATTGACGTGGCACTAGGGAAAGCTGGGGCTTGACTTTAGCACTAGTAGAGGAGACAGAAGTCTGGCATGTCAGATCGACCTGTTCCTATAACATATCTGATATCTTGTGTTTGGAGGATGTTTAATCTGAAGTAAAAGGTCTCTCGGGCAGAGGCTATACTATACTGAATGCATATATGTCTAAGTGTAAGGCGCGGGGCTTTGGGCCTACCATGGTAACGGGAGCAATGAATTACATGAGGGAGACAGGAAGGCTTGGTCCTTTGCTCTGCAGGAATATGTTTACCTATATCACTAGTCTGGAATGTGTTTTCGAGGAGACTGAACTGATAACTTGGAGGCAAAATACTGTTTTGGCAGGCAGGCCAGGCTGAGCCAGGCACCGCTTCGCTTGGCAGGAAGTAAGGTAGAGGTCAGGGAAGCATCTCCACGCTGCAGCTTTCAAAGGCAGAGACAGAAGTGGTTCGAAGTCAGAAATCAGGGCCTAGCTCGACAGAGCCAGGAAAACGTAAAAGTGCACCATGTAAAGACGTTGGCATGGCATGTTTAGAGACTGAATTATCGATCCATTCATGGTGGATCTGGTAGAGGACATGTTAACGTTGGACGCAAATGCATTTGCGTCTTCATATTCGGCCATGGAGGGAAGTTACATGTACTTTAAGCACGTACATGGAGACGTTGGGGTACACGTTAGGGGACATACGTGACCATAAAATTTAAATTTCCTCAGGCCGGCTGCGTGGGACACTGCCCCGACCTCAAATAAAGTGGAGGAGAAGGAATGGGGAGGGAATACTGCACAGCAGCCTAAGTATTCCATTAGGAGAAACAGAACCAGACAATTTAGCAGCACTATCATTAACTTCTCCTGAAGATGCTCAATATTCAAAACGTCGTATTGGGGTTAGCCAACCAACTATCACAGGATATTTTAACCCCTTGACCGCGGCGAAAATTTAGCCACGGTGCGGGTGATTTATGGCGTGGGCGTGGTTCGGACGGCCCCCGGCCGTCCTCCGCACACGCCTACCGTGACGTCGGAGCGCCGGCGGCCGGCTGACGCACGCAAGGGGTTAAAATACTTGAAATTGTAAATAAAGATCCCGGTGAAGGTATTACAGACTGTGGAAAACAATGAGCGCAAGCAGTTATGACCAAAGTTGCAATCAAGCAGAGCATAAGCCATATCCCGGGTGTACGCTTGTTAATGACCTATCTCTTTCAGGAAATAAAGAAGTGGAAAGCAACCGCTCACTAGCTGACAATAGTACCTGTATTGTATCTACAGTTGACAGTGTGGTCCTGCTAACAGCAAAAATACATGGCCCACTTCTGGTAAAAGCTCAGGTTCATGCCCCCAGCACTCAAATAGGTAGGCCTCAGCAGAAAAGTGCATCTAGTGGACACGTAGGTGCAATAAAACCTGTTCCTTCATCATTATCTGTGCTGGAGATAAAGTCTGTGACAGGCCCTAATGCAGATGTAACTTTCAGAATACATCAGGACACCAGCCTAAATTTGAATAACTGTGATTAATATATCATCCGGCTTTGATCAAAATACAAGTGATGAGGTATTCTTGTCTTCTTCTATCCAGGAACCGATTCTTGTATTGTCGAATCCAGGCAAAGTTGGAAATCACCAAAATATGATACCCAAAGCTTTTTCAAGCCCAAAGTCCCATAGGGCCATAAATAAAACAGATCGTTTTAGACTAACTTTGGAAACTGGTTTCACTAGCAATGATCATGAGCAGACCCCGAGCCCGAAGAAAATTTCTATAGAGAATGTGCTTACTTTGAATGGACGAAGTAAGGTAGAGCAAGCCGACTCCACAATTAACCCTCTCAACTCAGCAGATCTTGCACTATTGGCCAAATATGATGAAAATCTCCGGGAAGGTGCATGCACTCCAAAGGGGAAAAAGAGCCCGAAAATGTAATATGGGGTAGTTTGCTTAACACCATGGACACCATTACTAATGCTCTTAATTTCCATTCAGTCAAATTGAACGTCCAAGTGGACTTACTAAACACACTAGCGCTCTATGTTGCCGGGACAGACTCCAACCTACTTCACCTATTAAATTTGTTAGTAAAGGCACAATCTGATAAAGACAACCAACTTATCTCATGTTTCTATGCTCATATGACAAACAACATTTCAGAGCTACCAATCAAAGTTGGGTCCATGGTGGCAGAGGTCAAGACAATGTAGGATGGAATTGTTAAAGACCGAGCAGGCACAACTGATCATGACCACGGCCACTGTCTTGATACTAAAACCCTAATCGTGGCAACGTCTAGTGAATCTACGAACATGCAGGAAAAAATTGGAATTAGCAAAATGTCAACAAAAAATATAAAAGGCTCTCATAGGTGTAACGTCCAACAACAGAATACATTTTATCTATAAGGAAAGAGAAAACCAATCAGCAAGGGAAGAAAGCATACAAAGCAGCCCACAGAAACCTCTGGATTCTATGGAAGGTAACAAATCCATTGTGAAACCACCATCACTAGAAGTTAGTGTTACCCAAGCTACCAATAACTTGGTCTTAGCCAATATTCTAATACAAAAGGTCTAACCAAAAGAGCAAGGAAACTATTAAGAAAAACCCACAACAAAACACAGAAAATGAAGAAAGCTACAAATGCTAGTCTGCTCCCTAAACCAAAAGAAATCTATCCAATTTTTAAACTTATTTAATCTCGTCGGCACAAAACAACGGATGGGTCGACCCCATGTGCATCAACGTCTCTTGCTGACGCTGCCAACGAGCCTATAATGCCATATTTAATGGAAGCATCAAACTCTCAAGGGCTAGGACAAGGCTTGGTACGACGGCCCCCTCTGGGAAGCTGTGACCTGCAGATTGCAGTGCAAAATATGATAAGAGGAAAGCAAGTTAATAATATTATTTTACCGTAAACCCTCCCAATCAATATGCAATTCCCAGTATTTCCTCAACCCTGCAATCATGCAGGTCTATCAGAAGATTTTGGACCAAGAGATAGGAAGACTCAAGGCTCGCCGTTATCACCTAAGAATGGTGGACATACACACAAGGAAAGCCAGTGAGTAACAAGTACTCTATCTCCTCTATGAAATTATTATTCACCCCAAGGTACACTTCACAGGGCTCATACATAATTTTGAATCGTGGTAATATTCTGAAATTGTTGAACTCAATCCCAGAGCTTAAGGATTTATCATCAGATGATTAAAACTGGGTCCAATTCAAACAAGATTTTAATAATCCTACTAAAGAGGTGTCTTATACAACCTGGCAAACATCCATGTTTACCGCACTCTGGGAAGTATTCAAAATCTTGAATTATGAATATCCAGCCACTATATCAATCATCTCAGGAGACTTTAATATGCACTTGTTCTCCAAAAATCACGCCAACAAACCATGCAGGGTAGTTCTAGAGGGGGAATCACATGTTACAAACTGAAGCTGTGCCACCATGATTATCTACAAGCCAGTTCCTGTTGCAAATGCCTGTTCCTTATTTCTTCGATTGCCGATATTACCTTGTGTATTATAGCCTCGAACAGCGACCTGGACTACTGACTCCACTGAGTTGTTTTTTGACTCTTTGCACTGTCGTGGAAATATCTTGTGTTCAGTATTATATGTTTCCCGACGGACAAAATGCCTAGACCACATAGACTTTTTTAGATATTTAGCACATGTGACTGATACTGTTTTCTTTTTTTTCTCTTCCTTTACCTTTTACACTGTAAATGCTGTTTCATATGGGGAGGGAGGAAGGGGTATTCAGTTATGGTTTGTTCTTATTTACTGCACTGATTGAAAATCTGCACTGGAAGGTGCTGCATATTTTTATGCATGAAAGACAATGTATTGTCCGATTTCATTGCACTGATGTACTGTGCTTTCATACAATAAAGGTTTTTTGAAAACTTAAAAAAAAAAAGCAGGGCGCTAATACAGATGTGTCGTTCTCAGCTTAATAAATATAATATTACTCTATTACAGGAAGATGCACAAAATTCCGATAAGAGCGTCCAAACATTCAAAAAGTCAGGACAACTCTCCAAGTGATCCCCAGGATAGAAAGTGACCATCATCCACAAATATTGTCTCTGGTATCATCGGTTCCTCATTTGCCTGAGTCAAGATCTATGGTAACCGGGTCAACGGCTTACAACCTGTAAAGGTTAGTGTGGGACTCGAGAAACCAGATGGAAATATGGGCATTTATAGAACCTGCAATTGCTACAGCGCTAACTGAGAAAAGACAAGGGAAGTCAATGGTAGATATCTGGCCCTCTCTTTGTGCTTTTCTTTTGGATCACTTTCCTTCTTCAACCACGTCAAGAGTGTCCACTACAAGGTCTAAAAGATCAGTATGGTATACAACTAGGTTACTCCAACAAAAAAGGGAACTTAATAAAGCAACAGGAGCCATCTTCAGCAAATGGAATGGTGCCTTAAAATCTTCAGAATTGTGTAATTTGAAATGTCTGAGACGAACATACAAAAATGAAATATGGACAGCCAAACATACATATCATGAAGGAATATGGACTAAGTTGCACTATGCTGGCAAAACAGAAAATAGTATTCTGGGGTATAATAAATAATCTTGAATACGGCAGTAGAAGAGCGAACAGTGCTAATATTCTTGAACCGTGCTGGGCGTCCTTTATTCTCAATTTTTATGGGGCCTCCTCAGACACAGCTTTGAGCAATAACATCGTCCATTATATGTCAAGTCCGTTGAGCAGTGAAAACAGCGGAATGAATGGAAATGATCAACTTCATATTGAAGCCGAACCACTAGTCATGCAGACATGGCAAGTAGAAGAAGTCAAAATGGCAATAAGCAGGATTAGATCAAAGGGTGCGCTAGGCCCCACCGGGATCCAGATCTCCATTGTTAAGGCAAAGATAGATCTTTAGTCAGAAATTCTAAAACCTTTGTTTAGTGACATTATAAAATCTAAAATGGTTCCTGAATCATGGCAGGGAAGTATAATACAGCCAATCTATACAAGTGGCCCACAAGACAATCCAGCTAATTATAGGTTGATTGCCTTAACAGATGTGGAGGCAAAAGTCTTCTCAAGCTGTTTGTTAAATGGCTTGGAAGAATGGGCCGCCAAAGAAGATATTATACCAATATTCCAAACTGGTTTTCAAAGGGGCGAGTCAACGTCTATGAACTTTACCTAAGTTACTTTATTGGCCGAAAGAGCAAAGTATCAAAAGCAAAAGTTATTTATTTGTTTTGTCGACCTTAAGGCCACTTTTGATTCCGCCCTCGTAATTTACTTTAGGCAAAGTTATCTGCATGGGACATCCCAAATCAACTGCTTGACATGATTATATTGCTATACACCAATACCTGGGTCCAGGTCAAAGTCAGAGACGGTAGTTGTGTAACTTGTTGATTTGAAACTCATAGTGGTCTTAAACAAGGTTGCGTCTTAGCACCATGTATTTTTAATCTTTTTATGGCCGACTTATTGTCACATTTTAAAAATGTTAAAGCTCATTCGCCTACCTTTGCAGGACAAAATATAAAATACCTACAGTATCCAGATGATACTATACTGTTAAGTCACACTGCTATAGGCTTATGCAGATTAATAGACTCATTTAATAACTATATATCAGCCAATGGTCTATTAATGAACACCAAAAAAACAAAAATAATAACGATCAGTTGTACAAAATCAGACAAGAGAGTATGGAATATTAATGGGCTAAATATTGAAACGGTAGAGTTCTGTAAATATTTGGGTATTACATTTGATGACAGATTGTCTTTCAAACAGCATTTTATTAACTTAAAAGCAAAAGCTATGGTGCAAAAGCTTTGCTTTTCAGAAAGAGGAGAGTCACGGTGGAATGTCCAAACCACGAGCATTTACTCAAGGTAATGAAAGCAAAGCTGATTCCCTCCCTAGCCTAAGGTTCAGTGACTTTTCAAGGCAAAGACTCGAAAATTCGTTGATAATATACAAATAAAAGTCTTTAAATCTGTGTTCAGGGTTCCAAAGAATATCGGGCACGCCAATGTTAGATTGGAAATTGGTTTGAAAAGACAAACTTTAATAAAGCAATCTTCATTTTTAAAATCATTATACTCTTTCTTTTGTTCTGACCCAGGCGCACTTGCAAACCATTGTTGGCAGGAGATGAAAATAAGTTACTTACCTGTAACTACGGTTATCCAGTATTGGTATCTTTCATAGATTCACATGCCTGAATCATAACCCATCGTCAAGATGAAAGTCCCACAGTAAAATATTCAAGCAGTGCCTTAAATCCTTAATGGGCTATAATGGCCCTCGGACATTAAATCAGTAGCCTATCAATGTCCTTTTAAAAAAAGGTCCAAATGTTGGCATACAGCCAATCAACTGTTAGCACCTCTAGAACACTCCCAGCAGAGGCCAGTTCTCCTCAGATTTTCAAAGCACAAGTGGGAAGTAAGGATAAATTCAATGAAAACTGACTCTCCGGGGTGGAGGGTGGGTTGCATGTGAATCTATGAAAGATACCAACCAATGCTGGATAACCATAGTTAGAGGTACGTAACTTTTTTCTTATCCAGTATTGGGGTATCTTTCATAGATTCACATGCCTGAATCAGAATAGCAAGCAGTACCATGAAACTGTACTGTCATTAGCGGACAGTGGGAGATATGAAACTTTAAACTCCCAATATTATAGACATACACCTTAAAATCCTTAAAATCTAGCATCAAATGCATGAGATAAATCTTTCAGATACACTAGCATTGACCTTTATTAAGAACTGTCAAAAACATATATATATATATATATATATATATATATATATATATATATATATATATACACATATATACATATATTCGGTATGTAGACGTCTTTCAAGCAAGTAGACACTCGAACAGAAGACGATGCCAGACCCGTAGATAGTGCGAGAATATTTTATTTAGACACCCAACACCAGTCCGCCATGACGCGTTTCGGCTTCACAAAGCCTTGATCACATGATACTGTCATGGGGGCCGATCACCCTTTTTAAAGTGTACACAATTAATTGCAATAATGAAAATAGAAGAGATAATATTGCTCTCTTGACAGTTTGCCACATATGCTTAAAGGATTAATCCTAACAGTCCAACTTAGTAACTAACACAAAAGGACATTATGCAAAATTAATGAATAATAATTGATTAAACCGTCATGTATGCATATTGTATAATAGGTGAGGCAATTGTGAATAATGTTAAAACAATTACACTTACGAACTGTCATAAAACAATAAATATTCCCAGTAATTGCCTCCACGGCTAGAGCATATGTTATTATGCATTATTTTCCCTAAACCGTATACTGATCTATCAGCAACAGGAGGGAAGTATCGTGCAGCCACATTTTAAATGCTAAAAACATGTATATACAATATAATACATATTACTAGACGGACCAGCATAACATCCTGCCCAAGTGGGTATAAAGTGCTTTCAAATTGGCTATGACTGTGTATGGCATTATAGTGTTAGTCAATCACGCCCAAGTGGGCAAAACACTTTGTGAAACATTGCGCCAGCTTCATTGTGCATGAAGATCAAGATATATAACATTATGCAATTAGATATGAACGTGCTACCAGTGAAATTAAAATCATGAATATGATGTTAACTTTCATGTAATTAAAGTACGTGTGGAGGACTTACTCTCGGGGCATTTCACAATGGATTGCTGCTAATTATTCAGTAGCAGCCAATAACAATATATATAGCTGTTAGTATAATATAATGTTGGACCATTTATTTTAGCAAGCCGCCAATTCATAAATGGGTGTAACAATCCTCACTGTTGTTGAGCCCATTAGGTATCTTTGAATCTAGGAGGATGATATGCCTAGTCTCCAATTTCCTAAGTAGTGCCTCCCTGTCTCCACCTATTCTCTGTGGTGGTACGGTGTCAATCACAAAGTATAACAGAAGTGAGGCATTTCTAGCATGAACCTTATCAAAATGCCTGGCGACCGGATATGTAGGATCTGCATTGGTGATAGCACGCAAGTGTTGTAAGATCGTTTTGTACACATGAGGTCTGGTGCTGCCCACATACGTCAGACCACATGGACATTCCAGTACATATACTGCGATTTCCGATCTACAATTCAACTTCTGCTTGATTTTGATAGGAGTGGGAAACAGTGGGGACATGTATCCAGATCTGCTGACCCCATTCTTGCAGGCCTTAAAAGAAGAGCAACGTAGAAAGCCCTTGCTTCCATCCAACCACGAGCCTGTGGTTATTTCGGGACTACTGGAGACCAGGCTGTCCTGCATGGACCTCGCTTTTCTAAAGGTGATATTAGGGGATTTACTGATCATTTTACCTATTACTGGATCACTACTAATTAAAGGCCAATGTTGTTTAACAATTTTATGAATGGCCTGATGTTGGTTACTATAGCCCGTGATCAAGCGCACTACATTGTGTGATGTTAGTTTGTGGACCCTCTCCTTCGGCATGGTCAAAGACAGAGGTACCGACGGACAGAGCGGGGCCTCCCAGACCGAGCAGTTGCCGGGCGAGGTGAGGTCTACTCCCACATAAAGCTGGGAATGGATGAACACCCTACATCTTCTGGATACTGAAACAGTCACTTGTACTCCAGGTCTTTGGTAGGGGTATCGTACCAGTTCTTATTAATTACATTTACACTGAAATTCTTCTTCATTGCAGTAGAATTTTTCAAACTAGGTCCTGAAGAAAGCCAGGTTAACATTCACCATTATGGCTGAAACATGTCGACCCTGATCCTATTGCCTTGATATAGTTATTATTTCAAGCTATCAGTTTTTTTCACTTCTTTTTAATCTTGGCACTTGACAAACACTAAATAAAAGATGGTGGTGTTTTCCAGTAGCTATTTTTTTTTTTTTCACAACCAGTTTATTGGTGAAGATGAGCATACGAAATACAGTGGCAGCCCACAATCAGGACTACACCACCAAACATTATGATACAATCACAGCAGTTAACCAAGTGTCCAAGCAAGAAGATGATGCAATTAAGGATATCAGAAAACAGTTACCCCACCCTCACCTTATACCGCTACCTACCTACCCAACTCCCCGATCCCACCCTGGAACCCACCCGAACCCCATGCATGTGTGTACTAACCGTAACAATGTAAGATTATGACGTGGGTAATGTGTGTGGACATGGGCTTTGCCAGCCAGTACGGGGCTAAAGGTCCTCTTCCTGCTCCACTGGAGGGTCCAGTGTCAGACCTCTATAGTCTGCCCACCTCTTCCAAATCTTAAAGTGTTTGCGGGGGCATCCTCGCGCCTCAAATACAGGTCTCTCCAGGCCCATACAGAAGTCCATACCAGCCTTCCATGCAGTCAGGGGGGGGGGCCTCACATTCTTCCACGCTCGGGCCAGGTCCCTTTTAGCCACCACCAGCCCCAGTAGGAGCAGGTGCCGCTTATAAATATTGCCACCAACCCCTTCCAGGATGTGCAACAGACCCAGACGGTGAGTACGGGGGAGGGTCCAGCCCAACACCTCAGACAGACAGCCCCAAACACCCCTCCAGAAGCCAACCAGCCTAGAGCACGACCACATTGTATGAAGTAGCGTACCCACCTCAGCCCCACACCGCAGACATTCCGGGGACCCAATCAGGCCCGCCTTCCACAGACGCTCTCGGGTATAGTATGCCCTATGGAGAATCTTGAATTGGATGAGTCGGAATCGCATTGCGATAGCCGCCCCCCTCGGGGATTCCAAGGCCTCTCGCCAGTCGTCCTCGTCCAAGGGGCCGAGATCAACTTCCCAAGTCGCCTTCAGCGAGAGAAGAGTAGGGGAGCAGTGGGTGACCATGGTTTGATAAATGCGCGATACTTTTTTGTCCCCAAGATCTCCCATGAAGACCTTCGCCTCGATCGGGCTAAAGTCAGGGAGTGAGTCAAGGTTGGCAATGCTGGGCGTCAGTGCATGTCGGAACTGTAGGTACCGGAAAAATTGAGATTGGGGCATATCAAATTCGGCACTGAGGGTCTGAAAGGATTTGAGCGACGTACCAGACATCACTTGACCTAACTGCGAGATACCTATCGCATCCCAGCCATCGAAGCCTGGCAAATTAGAGAGTTCAGGTAGCATGCCGTTCCGCCATAAAGGTGTTTCAGCGGTTAGTCGGCCCCACCAGCCCACGCGGCGCAAGGCCTGTCGCCATATAGCAAACACGAGTCTGGTAACCCTCGGCAGTGAGTTACGCAGTCGGGGTGAGTATAGGATGGTATGGAGCGAGTTATCGCCCATCAAAGCACGCTCTAGGGCATAGGCCGGGTCCCCACCGTCACAGTACCACCATTCGTTCAGAATAAGGAGGTGAGCGGCCTGGTAGTACGACTGCAGATCCGAGGTGGCCAGGCCTCCACAGTAGGTGGACAGAAAGCATGTGCGCAATGCCACCCGGGCAGGGCCTCCCGCCCAGAGAAAGCGGCCCAGCACTGAGTTAACCTGTTTAAACCACCGAGGTGGAATAGGATACGGATGGTTTTGCAACTGGTAGAGTAGGCGCGGGAGCGCAACCATCTTGAAAATGGCAGATCGGCCAAAGACCGTCAGGGGCATTCGAGACCAAGTTTTGACGTCCGACTGAACTCGTTCCCAGACGGGCTGCAGGTTACGGTCCCAGGCAGTGTCAGCCGAGTCCGAGAGAAATACTCCGAGGTATTTCAGCCCAGTCGTGGCCATCCGCAGTCCTGAGGCCCAAGGGTCTGTCACCGGGTCTCCTGATAGCACCCACAGGGTGGACTTGTGGAGGTTGAGATACAAGCCCGAGGCCTCTCCAAACTGGTGCATGATCTCCAAGACACGTGGGCCCGAGCGTTGCAAATCAGTAAGGAAAAAGAGGACATCATCCGCATATAGCGCGATCTTGTCCGACAGAGTAGTATTCCATACAAAGCCCCGTATCCGCGCATCCTGGCGCACTCTCGCCGCCAAGGGCTCCATGGCCAGTGCAAAAAGATAGGGGGAGAGCGGGCAGCCCTGTCTGGTCCCTCTGCCTATGCGGAATGACTCTGACACCGCCCCGGCGACCCGCACCGAGGCTGTAACATCAGTGTAGAGGAGCTTTATATAGGATAGGAAGACCGGGCCTAAGTTGAGCCAAGATAACAAGGTAAATAGGTATGACCAGCCAACCGAGTCGAAGGCCTTGTTGATATCGGCCAGCAACAACGCCGCCTGGTCCCCCAGGGCTCCAACAGCGTCGATCGCCGCCTGCGCACGCCTGATATTGTGTCGCGTCGCCCTTCGGGGCATAAAGCCTGCCTGGTCCGAATGGACTAAGGCAGTAATGTGTGGAGCCAAACGGTTCGCTAGGGCCTTGGCCAGTATCTTAGCCTCAGTATTAATTAAGGAGATGGGCCTGTAGGAATCATGGCTATCTGGGGGCCTGCCCGGCTTCTGAAAGACCACTATTTCTGCATGGCGCCAGTCTGGTGGCAGCAGACCCCGGGTACGGGCCGCTTCCAGCGCTCGGCGGTAGTGCGATCCCAGCTGCACATGGAATTTTTTAAAAAACTCACATGGGTAGCCGTTTGGTCCAGGGGCCTTACTGGCGTTGAGTTGCCCCAACGCGTCTCCCAGTTCCTCCGCCGTGAGGGGTGCATCCAGGGCCTCCCTGGTCTCGTCAGACACCGGCACCGGTGGGAACTCCTCGAAGAAGCGGGCTAAGTCGCCCTCAGGCAATTGGTCACGTGGGGCATACTGGTCTGTAAAGTACGTGGCGAAGCTTGCCGCCAATTCGTTCGGGTCGGTTAGAACGTCTCCGTTGTCGTTCGTGAGACCCGGTAGTACGAGGGGCTGGAAATTGTATTGGCACAATCTATGGAGCATGGAACACGACTTGTCCCCCCATTGATACACCCTACTTCTGGTGGCGAGCCACGCCTGTTTGGCTTCGTCTAGCAATAGGGACGCATATGATTGCTGTGCCTGCAGGAGCAGCCGCAGATCCACCCCATCACCACCGGTACTGTGTTCTTGTTCGAGGGTCGCTACTCGGGCAGCTGCCTCCGCAGTTTGTTCTTGTCGCTGTCGACGGGCCGCCGAGCACCATGCAATATCGACTCCCCGTATAGTAGGTTTCATAGCCTCCCACACCACACCTACATCGGCCCCCTCCACTAGGTTCTCCCGCCAATAATGGTCAATAGTCTCTCGTAAGTGCTTAGCGTACGCCGGTTTCAGGAGATGCCACGAGGACATCCTCCATCTAAACGGCTGCCGTTTCTGAAGGAGATCTATTTTAACCGAAACCGGGGAGTGGTCGGACAGGCCCCTTGGCAAGATGTCAGCGCCCTTCACCCTACACAAATATTCTCCAGGTAGAAACATATAGTCCAACCGCGAGAACGAGCCATGTACTGCCGAGACATACGTATAGTCTCGGGTTACAGGGTGCATATGTCGCCAAGCATCCACCCAGCCTAGCCCCTCACTCATGGCATGCAATCTGGTGGGCGGAAGGGAGGGGGGGGTGGTGCCAGTCACCTCCTGACGTCTCCGGCGATCCACACTCACGTCCATCACGTCATTCCAATCACCCCCAATCACTGCCAGTGATCCAGAGACATCCTCCCACACCGCAAACAGCCGCTCTGCCAGGGCCCACTGCAGGGGAGGGGGGGCGTATACACTTCCAAACACCACCGGCTCCGTGCCCACCATGCCCTTAACAAACAGGTAGCGACCCTGAGGATCCACCCACTGCTTCTCGTGCACATATGCCACCCTGCGGTGTATCAGTATAGCCACCCCCCTGGATCCTCTGGAGAACCCCGCGTGGAAGACCTGCTGATATCCAAATCTCTGTAGGCCCAGTGCCTTAGTGCCCATCATGTGAGTTTCTTGAAGTAGTAATACATCTGCCGCTTCCCTTTTCCCCCATCGCAACACCGCCCCCCGTTTAATCTTGTCTAACAATCCCCTGACATTCCACGTAACCACCCGCATAAAGTCTACAGGGAGTCGGTCGATCGATTCAGCCATAGTCAATCGGAGCCCACCATAAAAGCCCCCCAGGCCCGCACCACCCGCCACACACCACACAAAGCATCATTTCGGTACACACATGCATTACGCTAACTACCCCAAGAAAAACTATCAACCCCTTCGTCCCATGATCTGCAACAGTTCCCTCCCCCAACTCAGCAGTCGCATCCCCGACCGCCCGTATCCCGCCTCCCCCCACCCTATACCTCAATGAACCATGAAGTACCTGTCGCGGCATGGGTAGTCTCGAGCCCAAAACCGAGGGCCCGGGCCCACCCATACCAATGGATCCCAACATCCCAAGCAGAAAAACCATAAACACACCCCCCTCCCCTTGACATCCCACTCACAACTAGGGGAGTGGTAGCCCTTATATCGTAGTCCCCAAGTCCCAAACCCCACCAAGAACTCTCCCCCCAATCAGGAGAGCAAAACAGTACTATCTCAGAGCTGCACAGTGATCAGTAGTTCACAGGTCACAAGCGATTCAGCGCACCCAGCCCGGAGTCACAGCATTACTAGCAATAAATTGGAGCCGAGGCTCCGGAGACTTCAGTGATCTGTTCCCGACTGCTCCGAGTCTTCTGGTCTGCCAGCGTCCAGTGAGCCATCTACCGAGGCCGCACGCCTGCGTGATTTAGAGCGTTTGGACCGCCCGTTCTTTGTCGTTTGGTCCCTCTGCGCCCGCGGTGAACCCTCAGGGGTGCCTGGATGAAGTCCTGGCTGAGGATTCGGTCTGACCCGTACTGTTTCATCCGTCCACTTGAAAAGGTCCTCTGGGGTATCAAAAAACAATGTCCGTGACTGGAATATCACCCTCAGGCGCGCCGGGTACAGCAGGGAGTATTGTAGCTTAAGACCTCTCAGCTTAGCCTTAGCCGCCACAAAAGAATGGCGCTGTTGCTGCACAAGTCTAGTGTAATCAGGGAAAATCATGATCTTTTGATTTTCAAACAGGAGGGTTTCCTTGGATCTGGCTTCCCTCAGTATGGCGTCCCTGTCGTGGTAATTTAACAGCCTAGCGATCACTGCCCTAGGCCGCTCGCCCTCAGGTGGCCTTTGTGTCAGGGCGCGGTGTGCTCTTTCGATAACAAAACAGGCAGATAGCGACCCCGGGGGCATCCATGACTCCAGCCACTGTGCGAGAAACTGCTCCATATTGCCTTTGGCACAGCTCTCTGGAAATCCAAGAAAACGGAGGTTGTTACGTCGTGCCCGCCCTTCAGCATCCTCCACCCGGAGCGCTGTGGTCCGCTGCGCGTCCTCCATCGCCGCCATTCTTTTCTTCAGGGCACCTACATCCTCTTCCACCACTGACACCCTGGACTCGGCTTCCGTGATCCGTGCCACTGCGTTCCTAAGATCCTGGCGCAACAGGGTTACGTCTGCGCCGACTGCCCCTATCTTTGCGTCCAGCATGTCTCGCGACTGGGTTATAGCCGCCATAAGGGCTGCATTGTCCGGCCCTCCTCCTGATGGACCACCCCCCGATGATCCAGGGCCCCCACCGGGGCCAGTGAATTTGTCAATGGTCACCTGCTTGGTGGATCCACCACCTCCCCTGGTCATGTTCGTCCGGGTGGATGAGGGCCACTAGGGTCGCCGGTCCACAGTCAGGGAGACCCGAAAGAAGCCTCTTCGGTAAGGTCTAGTGGCAGTTGAGAATTAGGGGGGGGGGGGCAGGCTTCAGCCACTTCCCCCAGGAACAGCCCCCCCAGCCGCCGCTGACCAGGGCCCCCCCCGTGGCCCACGTTGCCTTTCAGGAGGTGCAAGGACTCCCAGCTTCCTGTACTGCTATGCCAATAATGTCACCGAGTAGTGGGCCCGGGGGGTGGGGGGGGGGGGGGGGGCCCGGGGAGGGCCACTACTTACAGTTGCTGCTCGCCGGGCCGGGCGCCCTACGTCTGTCTGCCTCCTACCAGGATCTCCAGGGGATGCCAGTCACTCCTCCAGGCCGCCGGCCCCGGCCCGACACGAGGCCGCGAAAATCGAGGTCCCGGCTGCGCCAGGTCACCAGGCCGCCTCCGCTGCCACAGTCCACTCGTGGCGCCTGTGCCTCTCTCCGGCCCAGCCAGGCCCCAGGTGAAGGATCGCCAGTAGTGTCGCGGCCTCAGGGACAGCCAACACCGCGGCCGCTCCCGGGCCAGGCAGCGCACCCTGCCGCTTCGCCAAAATCGAGGCCCCGGCTGCTCCGCGACCACCAGGCCGCACCTCGCCCCTCTCTGCTCGGGTCTGTCCGGGGGCACGAGATCACCCCCGAGCCCACCGGATGACACCCGGCGCCTGTAGGAACCTCCGTCGCGGTCCGGTAGTGGGTTTGTGGGTTTGGGGACAGGATAATTCGTCGGATAATCGGCGGGCCGGCGGGAGCTCTAGCAAGCTGCGACCGCCATCTCTGCTTGCGTAGCCACGCCCCCCAGTAGCTATTTTTTACCCGCACTTTTTCATGCACTGCACTTTTCAACATTTTTCAGCACCACTCTACTGAGAACTTGGACAGTTTGGTGTCCTCTAGATGCAGTTTGAGCAAAGTCCCCCTCATTGAGGGGTGCACTTCACTGTATCTATATATCTCAGTCCCAAATGACGATGCTCCGCCAGTGAGGTGGGCTGATGGGACGTGTCTCAGTATAGTGGAACTGAGTCCATTGGGGTTTTTCTAGCTCAACAGTCTCACCATTTTGTTGACCAGTGTTCTCCTAGTTTTGTTATTAGTTTGTGGACCCTACCAGAGTTTGTATCTGGGTCCAACAGGATCTTTCTATCACACTTGTTCGCTCTCTTCATAGCGTTATCGATGCAGGAGTTAGTGTAGCCCCTCTCCAGAAATCTAGCCCTGCATGCATACTGTGCTCTTTCACAATCCTCATTGTTACTACAAATTCTCCTGATGCGGAGCATTTCACCATAGGGGATACTCCTAATCAGATGTGCAGGATGTTGGCTGCTTGCATGCAGTAGGGAATTGCCAGCCGTAGGTTTGCTGTGGAGTCTACTTTCCAACTGGCCATTATTGACATAGAATTCAACATCTAGGAACACAACAGATTCCTCACTCATGTTACTAGTGAACTTTAAGTTCAATCTGTTTACATTGAGTTCCTCTATAAATGCAGATGCATCCTCCATGGAGCCCTCCCAGATAAAAAAGAGGTCATCTATATATCTCCACCATGTTTTGACTTTGGTGGTCATGGTCAAGTTAAAATCCACCATGAGGACCTGTTCCTCCCAGTAACCCATATGTAAACATGCGTAACTGGGAGAGAAACAGGCCCCCATGGCTACTCCCCTAGTCTGCAAAAACAGCTGATTAGTAAAAAGAAACACATTATTTTCGAGGCAGAGTGTGATCATGGCCAATAACATTTTGGAATGTTCCTGATAGCATTGAGGTCTGTTTTTAAGGAAATTCTCAACAGCTCGAATACCGTCCCTATGAACAATACTAGTATAGAGGGATGACACGTCCATTGCCACTAGCAGGTATCCCTGTTCCCACTTGAAATTGGACATCTTTTTAAGCACATCACCAGTATCTAGGACAAATGACGGTAGAGCTTTGACATGTTCTTGCAGGAAAAAGTCTATATACCTGCTGACATTTTCCAAGATACTATTCCGAGCAGATATAATAGGACGGCCAGGTGGGTGTAGTGGGTCCTTATGTACTTTCGAAATAAAATATATAACAGGGGTAGTTGGACAATCCACCTTAACATATTTATATTCCTCCAACGTAAGCAGGCCTATACTTCTCCACGCCATCAGTTTGGAGTAAATGTCCTTATGTGCCTGCTGTACTTCCATGACATTAGTTCTTTTATAACAGTCACGGTCTGTAAGTTGACCCAACGCCGTTTCCATGTATTGTTTCCTAGTCCATAAAACGACATTGCCGCCCTTATCTGATTGGCGTATGATCAAATTTTTATTTGCCTTGAGTTTTTTAATCAATTTATGGTATTCTGCGTCCCTATAGTTTCTTCTTCTGGTTGCCATTGCCATCTTAAAATGCAGGTTTTTACGGTCAGTTGACACCATGTCATGAAAACTGTCCAAATTGTCTTTCAATAGCAGAGGGCAGAATTTAGATTTGGTCGGTCGGTCTCTCTCTCTCTCTCCCCCCCCCCCTCCCCCCCCCCTCCCCCCGATGGTGCTCCGCGAAAAATCTACAACCTCCAAAACCCTTTACACTCCAAGAAGGATACAGGATACCAGCACTCACAGGGTTTTTCATACATGGGAGTGGTTTTATTTCAGAGTAAAAGACGCGTTTAGGAAATCTTCCTTCATCATTGTTTCACAACTAGCACTGACAGGCACCATCTTTTACCATCATCTAATCAGACATTTAAACAAACGAGGGATGGCGGCACACATATCGCGGGACCCATCATGTAATGTTATGGATAACAGTTGTTGCACGAATTTCAATGCAAATGCTGTACATTCTGATAATTCAATCTCTTAAAAACACAAGTAATTCATTTGTGAACAAATCATAACAATGAATATCACCATTTCCTACTTTAAAGCTGTGTATCGGCATTGTATCATTTTAATATGACCGGCCGTTTTTACATACAAAACGGCCAAAAGGCAATCACGCATATTGCGCATTTCATGGCGAGTACTATTCATCCCCATTGAATGTATATTAATGCGCACAGATGCATTATGCTGACATCGCATGAATGACAATCAAAGCATATTGCAATCTTGCGATGGGAATAATCATTCTTGTGTTAAACAACAACCATTTCAAGTGATCTCGCCGTGGATCGGCAAATGGCAACCTGCTTTATCAGGTTGCCATAGGCACTGTTATGTTCCTGGAGGTCCGCCCCTGGCGCCCCGAGCGTGGGGCGCGCTAGTCATGTGACTCCTGATAATAAAAAGAGGTCTCGCACGCACGCAGGCGTTCAGAGGCGCGCAAACCAAGCAACAAAGTTATTCCCAGTGTCCGACTGAGTTTATTGTAGGGCCGCGTGTTAGGCCTAGTTAGGATTAGATGCCCCGGAGTGTAGGTCCCAGATTGACACCCCTAGGGCGATCACTTCCCATCTACAGGACACAACAGGCACCTCTTGGTTATATTCCACCGTATATCGGCACCTGTTTCAAAGGACAAATTCAGGAGAAGAAAATGTGTTTCAATAAAAGCCCTTTCATTTGACGGACTAGCAATTATATGTGACCTGTAAACCTTATAAACTCATAACTATGTACTATCTAGATCCCTAGATGTACAGTCAGCTCCTCCCTGCTATTTAACCCATTAGGGCACTTGATCTGGAGATCGATGATATAGCGTGACTCTAGTCTTCGTAGTTTTAACACTGTCTCCCCCTCTACTATGTACCGGTACACAATCAATACTGAAACACTGTATAAGGTCTTTGTTGCTTCTATGTTTGATGGCAAAATGCTGTGCCACTGGATAGTTAAAATCTTTTTTTGTTATGGCACGCATATGTTCCGATATCCTAATCTTCACACAATGTATCGTGCTCCCTATGTACCTAAGCCCACATGGGCACTTTAGGCAACAGACAGCATGCGTGGTTTGACATGTCATGAATTTCTCAATTCTTATGCCAGTTTTAAGTCATTTGATATCATATGTCCTTTGATCTCATATGTAAGCACCCTTTTGCTGAATGCACAAGCTTTACATCTACCACATGGATAGAATCCCTCAATTTCATTCATAGTTCCCGGTCTGTGTGGAATCATCTCTAGATGACTATGTACTAGACTGTCCTTCAGAGACCGTGCTTTTCTAAAAGTAATCAGTGGTGATGTCGGAATATAATCCCCAATAATAACATCTGTGAGAAGTTGTCCTGATATATGATGTCTCCAGTTCTGGGGGCACCTTGTATCAGTCCAAACAATCCCTTATGGTGATGGTTGTAAGTCAACCTTATGACAAGTTATCTTAACTGGTAGCATAGACTGAGTAGTCTAAGGCTTAACCCAAGAGGGCATGTGAAGCCAGCTGTTTTACCATATGCAATCCTGTAATATCAAATGAAAGGACACCACACAAGTTATATATTATAAAAATATATGTATTTATTCTCAGAATAATCCTCAGTACTCTTTATGAGTTAAGAAGCACAAGCGTTTAAACAAAAGCACAGTAAAACATATGAAAGTTGCACGTTTATGGATGAGGCCGGTGGCCACTCAAACCATATATTAAAAAAGTGGTTTAAGTATCACTTTACGAACAGTGGTCAAGCCTAGGGCCTGAGAAATCGCTGGGACTACTCGGGACTAGCAGTGATGAAGTCGGGAAAAGCCCGCGGGACTCGGGTGCAGCGCTTAAAGCACACGCATGCACCAATGCAAAGTCAATGGTGCGTAAAAGTTACAAAGTTACTGTTTTAGGAGTCTTCCGACTGGACTAGAATTACCAAACTTTAGACTTAGGCACTAGAGATGTATACCAGTGCAGAAGCACTGGCGTTCATGAGTTACCTCACCCACAGAAAGCGGGTGCATAGGTGCCAAAGTGTGTCGGGTTTCGTCACGCAGTTCGATGGTGCCTGGAGAAGATGCTGCAGGCGTCCAGGAGGGAAGTGTCGGGTGAGATCCAAGGGTGGATCGAAGTTGTAGAGTACCTGAAAGCAGAGGGGACAGAGTCTGGGTCACTAGCCAGTGACCAGGAAGGAACCAGGCGATGTCGGGCGAAATCAGGTGGTTGTCGTGAAGCTTGTCTCCGCTGCCACATGGACTCTGGGGCACCGAGGATGTCCTGGTGTGGATCACGAGCTGTCCCACGAAGGCTCTCGCTGTCGGCGGTGTCGGCTTCCGGATTGGAGCTAACAAACCTTGGCAAAGGACACCCACGCAGGATTCGAAGATCGCTTCTTACTCGGACCAGCAAGGTCTGAGCGGGTGCTCCTTTTCAGGGGAGCGAGTGCCAGTCTGGAGCAACCAGACCAGCGGTGTAAATTCAAAGGTTCATCGGTACTGGGGCCACAAGCCAACGGGCAAGCGACCGGACCAACGCGTTGAGCAGGAGGATGCAAAAGGGCCCCACGCAGCACTCGGTGAGTGTAGAGGGGTGAGCTTCGGTGCAAAAGCTGCTCAGGGCTGGGGCTTCTCAAACCCCAATGCACAGCGTCGAGGGAGCCTCGGGAGCTGCACGGTCAGCGCTTCGTTGTTTTTCCAAGATGGCCGGCCCCGCGCTTCAGGTCGCCTCCACGGGTCTCAGCTCTGCAGGGACTGTGGATCGGGCTGTTAGAAGGCAGGCATGCTGGGACTTGTCGATCTCTGTCGCTCGAGTTCTGGCGGGAACTGCAACAAAGCAAACGTCGAGGTGCTGGATGGTACCTGTTTGCACAGGGTGGTCACTCCTTGACCACAAGGGAGATTCTTCAGTCTTCTACGTCGAGTAGGATGTCGAAGGGTCCAGAGTTTCGTTTCATAAGTTTCAGTCAGGATAATCTGAGTGCCTGGGCACTGCTCCCAGCTTTATTCCAAACTGAGGGGCTGGATTACCTGCTAGGTCCCTCCTATGGGTGGGACCCAGGAAGGGGGTGGTTACACCCCTTTCCCTTTATCCAGAGTCGCGCTGGGACTGGGGCTGGTGTGCCCCAGAACCGGTTTGACCGGATTATGCAAGTGGAAGCCTTGTGCTCCCCAGGCAGTGTCTAGTTTCTTTCAACCCTCCCTTCTACAATCCACTATCTCCTGTCTGGGGTGGTGTGACACCTCCCTGTGACAGGATATCTATTGTCCAGGCCTCCTCTGTCGAGTTTCGGTCAGCAGCAGGAGGTCAGACTCGTGTCTGTGGCAGCAGCATCCATTTCGTGATGCTGGGGCTCTGGTTAGGATTAACCGCGTTTTAGTAAAGTAACATGTCTTCTCCCTCTAGAAGGGTGGAATGCTACCCCCGTCAACAGGACTGTCGAGGGGGTAGTATTCCAAAGTGTATGACACCAAACACGACATGTTTTGATAAAGCCAAACCAAAGTTAGCAAATAACCGCGAGGATTATAATGTACTTAAGAGTATATGGTATGGCAATATCCTGGAACAGCTAAGGGAATTGGTCCCGACAGCTGCAGATAGGCTCAGCTCATGCTAGAGCACCACCTCACATAAAACCAAGCACTCTGCCTCTAGGATTGTTAAGGCCTGCCATAGGAGTGACTGATAGGTGTATATGTGTCCAGATTATAGGTTTAGACATAGGTATACTATATCTAAGCAAGCACCACCTTGCCCCAGCTGAGTGATCAGCCAGTTGTGTCGATTTAAGTACCAGCCAGGTTTGGCAAAAGATATGCTGCAGCCCCTGGTAGGCCTTGGATGCACCTAGGCCCTGGGCACCTATAGTGCACTGTACAGGGGCTGACAAGGGGTCCAGTTCCAATTAGGTTATGAACCTATAGTACATCTATGTGAATTTAGAGAGAGAACAGCAGGCTGTGGGTCTGATTAGCAGGCCCACAGCCACATTAAGTCGAAACCCAGTGAAGCAAAAAGCAAAAATTTGGGGTGACCATAGGATAGCAGACCCTACTCTCATACACAACCCCCCCCCCCCCAAACGCAGGGACATTAAACTTAACCTTGAACATCATGTTCTAAGTGGAAATACCTGGAGAGACAATCTGCATTGCCATGGTCAGTCCCTGGTCTGTGCTCCACTGTAAAGTCCATCCCCTGTAGGGAAATGGACCACCTGAGCAGTTTGGGATTTTCACCCTTCATCTGATTTAGCCACAAGAGGGGCTTATGGTCTGTCTGAATTAGGAAGTGAGTGCCAAACAAGTATGGTCTCAACTTCTTCAGGGCCCAAACCACAGCAAAGGCCTCCCTCTCAATAGCTGACCAACGTTTCTCCCTGGGGGTCATCCTTCTGCTAATAAAAGCAATGGGCTGGTCTTGACCATCTACATTAAGTTGTGAAAGCACAGCTCGCACCCCCAACTCAGAAGCATCTGTTTGAACAATGAACTGTTTGGAGTAGTCAGGACTCTTCAGGATAGGTGCAGAGCACATGGCCTTCTTCAGGTCATCAAGTGATACATTTGGATTCATTATCACTTGTACATTTCAATTGATTTATAAATGTGTCAGATGTTTGTCTGATTTTATTGTCACTACTCCCTACTTGCACTATCCTCACCTTATCACTTCTCCCTTATTCCCAGGGGCACTATTCAACCTTTTCAAAATGAGTAATGTTGGATACTATATCCTGGTTTTGTCTACATTGTGAATAAAACATTGTACATTCATTAAGTGTATTACTATTATTATTTAAATTGTGGTAATTAGTCAATTCTCACTGGGACCCCTTCCCTCTCAGTAACAATATGACCCAGGTCCCAGTGACTTTTCTTGGGTAAACCCCCTCTTTGATACCTCACTGGTTAGAGGAGGCAGACCCAGACGCTGAGATCAGACCCGGGACCAGGGTTCAATTCCCGATGCGGCAGGGTCTTGAGCCCAAAATGTCCACGGACTCAGTAATTCTCGCTTCGGTGCCTACTCGAATGACAGGTTCACACTCTGCAACTCTGGGCAATAGCTTGCTTAATCTCCACTACGGCCCCCCGCGGCGGGATGCCTGGCTTTCACCTTGGGGATGCCCAGTAGGGGCTATCTCACAGGGAAAAACCAGGACGGGTTCCCAATGCAAAGCGCTTTGAGACCTGGCGGTGATATTGCGCTATATAAAAACCCATCCATCCAGTCCTGTATGGCCTGTATCTTGCTCTCCAATGGTTGAACCTGACCCCCACCTACTAGGTGGCCCAGGTACACAACCTTGCTCTGCCCTTTCTGGCACTTAGTAGCCTTGATAGTCAGGCCTGCCTTTTGCAGGGTCTCCAGAACCTTCTTCAGGTGGATCAGGTGATCCTCCCAGGTGGAGCTGAAGACAGCAATATCGTCTAGATATGCTGCACAAAAGTCATCCAGCCCAGCAAGGACTTGATTACCCAACCTTTGGAAGGTGGCAGGTGCATTCTTCAAACCAAAGGGCATCACCACAAACTGATAATGCCCACTGGGGGTAGAGAATGCTGTTTTGGCTTTAGACTCTTCAGCTAACCTGATCTTCCAATAGCCAGCTGTCAAATCAAATGTGCTCAGAAACTTGGCAGAAGCCAATTTATCTATGAGCTCATCTGCCCTTGGAATGGGATGAGCATCTGTCCTAGTGACAGCATTGAGACCTCTGTAGTCCACACAAAACCTAATGTCTCTCTTTCCATCTTGGGTATGGGGTTTTGGTACAAGGACTACTGGGCTGGCCCATGGGCTCTCTGATGGCTCAATAACTCCAAGGTCAAGCATTTTCTGCACCTCAGCCTTTATACAATCCCTGACATGGTCAGGTTGCCTGTAGATTTTATTCTTCACAGGCAGACTGTCACCAGTGTCCACCTCATGGGTGCACCAGTTAGTTTGACTGGGTGTGAGTGAAAACATGTGTCTATGGGCCTGCAACACCTGTCTGCAGTCCATCTGTTGCTGGTCAGTGAGGCTGCCTGCCAAGGCCACTCCATCCACTGAGCCATCATCAGGGTTTTGGGAAAGCAGGTCTGGGAGAGGGTCACTCTCTTCCTCCTGTTCCCCATCTGTAGCCATGAGTAAACCCATGTCTTCCCTGTCAACAAATGCTTTCAAGCGATTTACATGGAGCACCCTGTGGGGGCTCCTAGGGATGCCAAAGTCCACCACATAGGTGACTTCTCCCTTTTTCTCAACAATAGGGTAGGGTCCAGACCTTTTGTCCTGGAGAGCTGCTGGGCCACTGGCTCCAACACCCACACCTTCTGCCCTGGCTGGTACTCAACCAGAACAGCCTTTTGGTCATGCCAAGCTTTCTGTAATTCTTGGCTGGCCTCCAGGTTTTTGGATGCTCTCTCCATGTACTCTGCCATCCTGGAGCGGAGACCAAGTACATAGTCCACAATATCAAGCTTAGGCTTTTTGAGAGGTAACTCCCATCCTTCCTTCACAAAACACAATGGACCCCTTACAGGGTGGCCAACCAAAAGTTCAAAAGGGCTGTAGCCAACCCCCTTCTGTGGGACCTCTCTGTAGGCAAAGAGCAAGCAGGGTAAAAGGATGTCCCATCTTCGCCTAAGCTTTTCTGGTAAACCTTTTATCATTCCCTTTAGGGTCTTGTTGAACCTTTCAACAAGCCCATTGCACCGTGGATGATATGGTGTGGTAAACTTGTAGTTTACTCCACACTCCTTCCACATTGCTTTTAAGTATCTAGACATGAAGTTGGTACCTCTGTCTGAAAGAACCTCCTTTGGAAAGCCCACTCTTGAGAATGCTGCAAGAAGGGCCCTTGCCACAACAGGAGCTGTTGTGGTCCTCAGGGGAATTGCCTCTGGATACCTGGTGGCATGATCCACTTCCACCAGTATAAATCTGTGCCCAGATGCTGTTTGTGGATCCATGGGACCCACAATGTCGATTCCAACTCTCTCAAAGGGTACCCCCACCACAGGTAGTGGTATCAGGGGGGCCTTTGTTGTGCCACCTGACTTGCCACTGGCTTGGCAAGTGACACAGAAGCGACAAAACTCCTTGGTATCTTCTGAAATGTGAGGCCAGTGAAAGTGAGGGACAAGCCTGTCCCAAGTCTTGTTCTGGCCTAGGTGTCCTGCAAGGGGAATATCATGGGCCAAGGTGAGAAGGAAGCCCCTAAATTGCAGAGGTATAACCAACATCCTGGTAGCACCAGGCTTGGGGTCTCTAGCCTCTGAATAAAGGAGCCCATCATCCCAATACACTCTATGGGTACCTTGAGCATTCCCAGCAGCCTCCGCAGAAGCTTGCTGTTTGAGGGGTTCAAGGGAAGGGCAAGTTAACTGAGCCTGCCCCAGGTCTGCCCTTGAGGGTCCCCCTGTCCCTAGAAACTCAACCTGATCAGGTTCAAGTTCTTCAGAGACAGTCTCCTCTTGGATCACAGAATCAGTCTCCTGTGAGATCTGATCCTCAACCTGGGGCAAGTGGGAAGGCACTGCCTTAACCCTCTTGCTCTTCCTCTTGGTTTGTGGTTGGTCTATTGTTTCAAGATCCACCACAGATTCATTTAGGCACTTCTTGGCCTGTGTTCTGGTTACAGCAAAGACATGTGCTGATATCCCTAGCATTTCTGCATGAGTCCTGTACTCCACTTCTGACCATGAGGATTACTCAAGATCATTGCCCAAAAGACAGTCAACTGGGAGGTCTGCACTTACAACAACTCTTTTGAGGCCAGTTACCCCTCCCCAGGAGAATTTAACAGCCACACTATGTGTAGTAGTGGCATTACTAGCATTAGTCACTAGGTAGTTCTCACCTAGTATGATTTGTCCAGGGTCCACAAAGTTAGGTGTCACCATAGTGACACTGGCACATGTGTCCCTGTAGGCCTGAGCCAGTTTCTCATTAATTAAAGGCGTCTGCCTATACTTGCCCAAAGTATTGGGACTTTTAGTAGTGGTCATGGCTATGTCCACATCATAGAGCAGAACTGCTTGAGTAGGGATTCTGACTAAGCCAGACTCCATCTCAGTACCCAGGCTCAACCCTACTAAACCCTTTGGCTGTGTACTACCACTGCTGACTGTACTAGGGGGTGCAGGTGCTTTAGGAGCTGCAGTGGTAGGGACTGGATTTTTCTTGGTGCATTCACTGCCCCAGTGTGAAACTGATTTGCAGGTATTACACCAAGGTTTCTTTGGGCCATCATTCTTATTTTTCTTGTTTCCATTTTGGGAACCACCCTCCTTATTAGAATTATTTTGGGGGCATGAAGACTTCTGGTCTTTTTCTTTTTCTTTCTTATCCCCACCCTTCTGATCTGCTTTCTTCTGATCACCTCCATGGTTCTGGGGTTTCTGCTTAATCCTTGTTCTGACCCACTTGTCTGCCTTCTTTCCCAATTATTGGGGAGAGGTCAGATCTGAGTCAATAAGGTATTGATGCAATAGCTGGTTCTGACAGTTATTAAGGATCTGTTCTCTCATCATAAGATTGTACACTACTGTATAGTCTGAGACTTTACTTCCCTGCAACCAACCCTCCAGAGCCTTAGTGGCACAATCAACAAAATCAGTCCAGTCCTGAGTCTGAGTTTTTTGGGTATCTCTGAACAACAACCTGTATTGCTCAGTGGTTAGGGGCCAAACCCCTCAATAAGAGCACTCTTCAGGACAGAGTAGTTTTTGGCATCCTCAGGTCTAACTGTGAGGAGCCTATCCCTCCCTTTCTCAGAAAAGGAGTACCATAAAATTGCAGCCCACTGTTCTTGAGGAACCTGCTGTACCATGCAGGCTCTCTCCAGAGCAGTCATCCATTTGTGGATGTCACCCCCTTCCTTGTAGGGGGCTACAATCTTTGTCAGGTTTCTATTGTCATAGGACCTGTCTTTCTCTCTAGGAATATTGCTGCCACCAGTGGGTATCTCCCCACACAGTCTTCGTTCTCTTGCTAAAGCAAGTTTAGCTTGAGCCAGGGCTACTTCTTCCCTCTCGATCTGGAGTTGGACAGCCCTCATTCTGGCCCTATGCTCTTTCCTCTGGGGGGGAAGTCATTCCCCTTTGAGATTCCCTTGAGGCACTAGAAATGTGAGAGTCCCTGGAAGGTGATCTCACCCTTCTATTGCCTGGAAGTATTATGTTATGGGATCTGGGGAGGTGCTGGCCCTTTCCATTCCCATGTAGGTCCAAGTTGGCCTGGCTAAGCCTACCATTTTGTACCTGGTTGTTACCTTGATTCTGATCTACCTCTTCATCTTCTGATTCAGGTTCCTCCTCTACCTCTGGGGGGTTCTCAATATCTGGGGGGTTCACTCCATCTCCTGACGCTAAGGTAGCTGCACTTGCCTTCTCTAGATCATCCTTCTCCAGGATGCCTATCAGGATGGGAATTGTAGGGTTGTGACCCTTTATCAGCCCTCTTGCAGTGCACAGGGCACTCAAGTCCTTATGGCTGAATTTGTCATAGCTGGAAGGTGCCTTTGTAAGGTCAACCACCGCAGGTAGAGAGGTGGAAGCTTCACCTGTACCAGACATGACTGCTAGTGAGGTGTAAGTGGTGCACTTACCTACACTAAGTGTTTTCCTACTGTACCTTGCTAGTGAGTTGTAGGCAGGGTGTGCTAAGCCCTTTGATCTACAACTACTAAGTTCAGTAGAACTTAAATATGTAAGCTCTGTTTATTTGTACCTAGGTACTTAATGTGATCTTTCAATTTGATAAAAAGATTGCAATGGTAAAACAACAGCAAGCTCAAATCCGCACCGCTGCACACCAATGTGAGAAGTTGGCCCGATATATGATGTCTCCAGTTCTGGGGGCACCTTGTATCAGTCCAAACAATCCCTTATGGTGATGGTTGTAAGTCAACCTTATGACAAGTTATCTTAACTGGTAGCATAGACTGAGTAGTCTAAGGCTTAACTCAAGAGGGCATGTGAAGCCAGCTGTTTTACCATATGCAATCCTGTAATATCAAATGAAAGGACACCACACAAGTTATATATTATAAAAATATATGTATTTATTCTCAGAATAATCCTCAGTACTCTTTATGAGTAAAGAAGCACAAGCGTTTAAACAAAAGCACAGTAAAACATTTGAAATTTGCTCGTTTATGGATGAGGCCGGTGGCCACTCAAACCATATATTAAAAAAGTGGTATAAGTATCACTTTATGAACAGTGGTCAGGCCTAGGGCCTGGGGAATCGCTGGGACTACTCGGGACTAGCAGTGATGAAGTCGGGAAAAGCCCACGGGACTCGGGTGCAGCGCTTAAAGCACACGCATGCACCAATGCAAAGTCAATGGTGCGTAAAAGTTACAAAGTTACTGTTTTAGGAGTCTTCCGACTGGACTAGAATTACCAAACTTCAGACTTAGGCACTAGAGATGTATACCAGTGCAGGAGCACCGGCGTTCATGAGTTACCTCACCCACAGGAAGCAGGTGCATAGGTGCCAAAGTATGTCGGGTTTCGTCACGTAGTTCGATGGTGCCTGGAGATGAAGATCCTGCAGGCGTCCAGGAGGGAATTGTCCGGTGTGATCCAAGGGTGGATCGAAGTTGTAGAGTACCTGAAAGCAGAGGGGACAGAGTCTGGGTCACTAGCCAGTGACCAGGAAGGAACCAGGAAGGAACCAGGCGATGTCGGGCGCAATCAGGTGGTTGTCGTGAAGCTTGTCTCCGCTGCCACGTGGACTCTGGGGCACCGAGGATGTCCTGGAGTGGATCACGAGCTGTCCCACGAAGGCTCTCGCTGTCGGCGGTGTCGGCTTCGGGATCGAAGCTAACAAGCCTTGGCAAAGGCAACCCAAGCAGGATTCGAAGATCGCTTCTTACTCGGACCAGCAAGGTCTGAGCGGGTGCTCCTTTTCAGGGGAGCGAGGGCCAGTCTGGAGCAACCAGACCGGTGGTGTAAATTCAAAGGTTCGTTGGTACTGGGGCCACAAGCCAACGGGCAAGAGACCGGACCAACGCGTTGAGGAGGAGGATGCAAAAGGGCCCCACGCAGCACTCGGTGAGTGTAGAGGGGTGAGCTTCGGTGCAAAAGCTGCTCAGGGCTGGGGCTTCTCAAACCCCAATGCACAGCGTCGAGGGAGCCTCGGGAGCTGCACGGTCAGCGTTTCGTTGTTTTTCCAAGATGGCCGGCCCCACGCTTCAGGACGCCTCCACGGGTCTCAACTCTGCAGAGACTGTGGATCGGGCTGTTAGAAGGCAGGCACGCTGGGTCTTGTTGATCTCTGTCGCTCGAGTTCCGGCGGGAACTGCAACAAAGCAAACGTCGAGGTGCTGGATGGTACCTGTTTGCACAGGGTGGTCACTCCTTGACCACGAGGGAGATTCTTCAGTCTTCTAGTCTTCTAAGTCGAGTAGGATGTCGAAGGGTCCAGAGTTTCGTTTCATAAGTTTCAGTCAGGATAATCTGAGTGCCTGGGCACTGCTCCCACCTTTATTCCAAACTGGGAGGCTGGATTACCTGCTAGGTCGCTCCTATGGGTGGGACCCAGGAAGGGGGTGGTTACATCCCTTTCCCTTTGTCCAGAGTCGCGCTGGGACTGGGGCTGGTGTGCCCCAGAACCGGTTTGACCGGATTATGCAAGGGGAAGCCTTGTGCTCCCCAGGCAGTGTCTAGATTCTTTCAATCCTCCCTGCTACAATCCACTATCTCCTGTCTGGGGTGGTGTGACACCTCCCTGTGACAGGATATCTATTGTCCAGGCCTCCTCTGTCGAGTTTCGGTCAGCAGCAGGAGGTCAGACTCGTGTCTGTGGCAGCAGCATCCATTTTGTGATGCTGGGGCTCTGGTTAGGATTAACCGCGTTTTAGTAAAGTAACATGTCTTCTCCCTCTAGAAGGGTGGAATGCTACCCCCGTCGACAGGTGTATGACACCAAACATGACATGTTTTGATAAAGCCAAACCAAATTTAGCAAATAACCGCGAGGATTATAATGCACTTAAGAGTATATGGTATGGCAATATCCCGGAACAGCTAAGGGAATTGGTCCCGACAGCTGCAGACAGGCTCAGCTCATGCTAGAGCACCACCTCACATAAAACCAAGCACTCTGCCTCTAGGATTGTTAAGGCCTGCCATAGGAGTGACTGATAGGTGTATATGTGTCCAGATTATAGGTTTAGACATAGGTATACTATATCTAAGCAAGCACCACCTTGCCCCAGCTGAGTGATCAGCCAGTTGTGTCGATTTAAGTACCAGCCAGGGGTGGCAAAAGATATACTGCAGCCCCTGGTAGGCCTTGGATGCACCTAGGCCCTGGGCACCTATAGTGCACTGTACAGGGGCTGACAAGGGGTCCAGTTCCAATTGGGCTATGTTTCTATAGTACATGTATGTGAATTTAGAGAGAGAACAGCAGGCTGTGGGTCTGATTAGCAGGCCCACAGCCACATTAAGTCGAAAACCAGTGAAGCAAAAAGCAAAAATTTGGGGTGACCATAGGATAGCAGACCCTACTCTCCTACAACATCTGTTTTCAGTAGGTGCCAATTTCTCTTCATGATATTTCTCAGAGTATCAGCATCCTCCGAGAAAGTAGTTACCAGTCGAAAAAGTACTTTCCAAGAGTCCCTTGCCATACCTTCTTGCTATAAATCGGCTGCAACTCTCTTTCACTGCAGTTCAGACACAGCTATATGCAAATCAGGATACCCTGCTAACTTAGGGCAAACAAAGCAACCACAAAGAGATGAGGGACAAAGCGCTGTAACTTTTCAGACACTCACCCCCAGTCACAGATCTGAGTTGAATCCATCATCGTTCTTTAGCTCACTTGGCCACCCCAGTAAAGACACGGCTATATGCAAATCAGTCATGACCCTGTGCCTCATGGGAACAGTCCAGTCCAAACTGCCAAGTCATGTCTTCCCTTGACTGGAAACAAGCATCCTGGGACAGATTTCGGGCTGACAGCCCTCATCAGCGAGGCTAGCTTGAATCCAGTGGCAAAGTTAGAAAGGGTCCCACATCTTGGCATACCATGCCAACTTAGGGCAAACAAAGCAAACACAAAGAGATGATGCACAGAACGCTAAAACTTTTCAGACATTCACCCCCAGTCACAGATCTGGGTTGAATCCATCATCGTTCTTTAGTTCACTTGGCCACCCCAGTTCAGACACTGCTATATGCAAATCAGTCATGACCCTGTGCCTCATGGGAACAGTCCAGCCCAAACTTCCAAGTCATGTCTTCCCTGGACCAGAAACAAGCATCATGGGACCGGTTTCAGGCTGACAGCCCTCATCAGCCAGGTTAGCTTGAATCCAGTGGCAAAGTGAGCAAGGGTCCCACGCCTGGGCATACCCTGCCAACTTAGGGCAAACAAAACAATCACAAAGAGTTGATGGACAGAGCGCTGAAACTTTTCAGACACTCACCCCCGGTCACAGACCAGGGTTGAATTTATTATCGGTCTTTAGCTCACTTCGTCAACACAGTTCGGACACAGCTATATGCAAATCAGTGCCTCATGGGAACAGTCCAGCCCAAACTGCCAAGCCATGTCTTCCCTGGACAATAGCATCCTGGGACAGGTTTTGGGCTGGCAGCCCTCTTCAGCCAGGCTAGCTTGAATCCATTGGCAAAGTGAGCAAGGGTCCCAAATCTGGGCATACCATGCCAACTTAGGGCAAACAAAACAAATACAAAGAGATGATGGACAGAGCGCTGAAACTTTTCAGACACTCACCCCAAGTCACAGATCTGGGTTGAATCCATCATTGTTCTTTAACACACTTCGCCAACAGTCCAGCCCGAATTGCCAAGCCATGTCTTCCGTGGAACGGCAACAAGCACCCTGGGCCGGTTTCAGGCTAACAGCCCTAATCAGCCAGGCTAGCTTGAATCCAGTGGCAAAGTGAGCAAGGGTCCCATGATCGGGAATACCCTGCCAACTTAGGGCAAACAAAGCAAACACAAAGATGATGGACGGAGTGCTGAAACTTTTCAGACAACCACCCCCAGTCACAGATTTGGGTTGAATCCATCATCGTTCTTTAGCTCACTTCCCCACCCAATTCAAACACAGCTATATGTAGATCAGTCTCGACTCTGTGCCTCAAGGGAACAGTCTAGCATGAACTTCCAAGCCATGTCTTCCCTGGGCCGGAAACAAGCATCCTGGGACCGGTGTTGGGCTAACAGCCCTCATCAGTCAGGCTAGCTTCTCCTTCTGTTTGCTTTCTTACTCTGGGAACCTGAGTAATTCCTGTTGACTGGGGCGTCAACGGTGCAGAAATCATAAGCGAGGGAACTTCATTCGTAGACAGTGTTGTCATCAACGGTGTCTTCGTCAATGGTGCCAACATAGAAAGTGTCTTTATCTACGGTGTTGTTAACGGTGTCGTCGACAGTATCTTCGTCATTGACGGTGCCTTCGTAGTTGATGGTGCCTTCGTCATCGGAATGGTAGTCGACAGAGGAGCGTTGACAGCCTTTGATAACGATGGAGCTTTTGCCGAGATGGAGACTCTTGTAGAGAGCATAGGCGACTGGATCGCTGTCTTCGTAACTGTATCCGTCGACGATGTCACACAAATTGTGGTCAACGAGAGAGAGATTGTCGTCAACAATGGCTTGTTCAGGGATTTTTTACTTACAGGATCAGAAGATAAAGCTCTAGGGTGATCTCTATCCTTCCTGACAGGTGTAGAGGCAACAGATAACTTCGGTTCAGAAGAATTTTTGGCAGCCTTCTCCTTACTTGAAGCCATTTCCTGGTAAGGTTTAAACTGTTTCTTCCCCTCACCTGAGGATCTATCCTGAGATCTAGCCCTCTTGTGGGATGTTGAAGCTCTGTCTTCTTCTTCATCAGAAGAACGAGAATGCTGTTTTGTGGTCTGGAGCCCCAATAACAATTTTGCCACTCTGTCCTTGAGGGTCTTGTTAGACAAGGTGCGACAGATTTTACTGTCTTTCAACGACGGGGAATTGATTCAGGCATGTGAATATATAAAATATACCCCAATACTGGATAAAATTAGGCATGAGCATGCCAAGGGTTGGAGATCTTATTTAACAGAGAGTCTAAACAATTTCTAGACTCCGCCCTTTGAAGATGTAGTTAGAAATAAAACTGTGTTCAGACAGACATTAAATCAATCAGTTAACTTCCTATTGGTTCTTTTGGATAAGGATAAGTTAGCTAAAAAGAGACATGCCTGGTCAGTTATGAACTCAGTCACTAAATTAGAACCACATTCCTATCTCATAACCCATTTAAAATCATTTACAAGAGATACATTTATGCTGCTACGACTTGGGAGGTAGCCCACAAAGGATGGAACTCCCATATGGAAACAAAATTGGCCCACAAACAGCTGTAGGTTATGTGGTTTTTATAATGAATTTCTTTTGCATATAGTATCTGTTAGACGGGAAACCTGAGGGTCGGCCGAGCAAGGGGGAGAGGCCTCCTGGTGAGGGCCCTCTCCTCGGATCGTACGGACGAGCAACCACCCCCCCTACAGATAGATGCCACACAAGAATAGGTTCTTAGCACTTTTATAGGTATTCTTAAGCAGGTTATGGCCGCAATACAGAAGGAACGGGATACGGGGATCCCTCTTAGGTTTAGTCTCTGTGGGAAGGGGGTAGCGGGACAGTCTTGGTACCGGTCTGGTACAGGGATGCCTGACGCACAGCTCTCAATCCTCGAGCTGGAGGGTTCTCTGGTATGGGCCGCCGCAGCGCCAGCTGGACCCCAAGGATGGTTCACGAAGATGAGCCGCGGCAGCGCCAGCAGGACTCCAAGGATGGTTCACGAAGATGAGCCGCGGCAGCGCCAGCAGGACTCCAAGGATGGTTCACGAAGATGAGCCGCGGCAGCGCCAGCAGGACCCCAAGGATGGTTCACGAAGATGAGCCGCGGCAGCGCCAGCAGGACTCCAAGGATGGTTCACGAAGATGAGCCGCGGCAGCGCCAGCAGGACTCCAAGGATGGTTCACGAAGATGAGCCGCGGCAGCGCCAGCAGGACTCCAAGGATGGTTCACGAAGATGAGCCGCGGCAGCGCCAGCAGGACTCCAAGGATGGTTCACGAAGATGAGCCGCGGCAGCGCCAGCAGGACTCCAGGAATGGGTGCAAGAAGATGAGTTTGTCTCGGTGTCTCTCGACTCCAGGATACAACTGCCTTCCTGCTCTGGAGCTGCCCCAGTTATAGGGCTGGGGCCCTTTGATGTCCGGCCCCTCGCACTTGGAGGTTGGAGGGTCCGGGATGTGCGAGTCCAGACACCCAGAAGGGGGGTGGAACCAGCGCCCAGGGAGGCTGGGGGCGATCGAAACCAGGCTGATGGAGGTCCATCGAAACGTCTCCCCTCATTGACTTGTCAAGCGGCCTCTTTACCCCCTGGTTGGATTGTGGTGCCTCGATGTCGGGGTTTTGCTGGACCTGCTGCTGGGGTCGGGCCGAGGCCACGAGGCCTGGTCGTGGAGGGTCCAAGATGGCGGCTGGGCCGGAGATGAGGATCCGGGAAAGGGTCCGGACCAGCCGAGAGGGTTGAGGAGATGACCACGCCAACCTGGGACTCAAGCAACTGGTGTCCACCCCCACCCACCTCGCCGGACACACACTCGACGCAGTCTTCTCTTCCAGCACAGACATCGACTTCAGCCACGCCACAGAGCTTCAATGGACGGACCACAGCTGAGTCCACTTCACCTTCAAAAGAACGACGACTCACCACCACCAGCAACAGGCTGCCCGCAGAAGCTGGAACAAGATCACAGCAGACCAGCTCGCCACCTCCCTGAGCCAGCACCCTCCTGCCAGCTCAGCGAACCCCAGCCAGGCCGCCGACAACCTCACGAAGTGGATCAGCATCTGCGCGGACGAGCTCGCCCCGCTGAGGACCCCGCCCAGCAGACCCGGAAGCAAGAAAGCCCCGTGGTTCACCGACGAACTCAAGAGCTCCAAGAAAAACTGCCGAGCCCTCGAGAAAGTCTGGAGAAGGGAACCTACACCGGACAACAGGACCTCCTTCAAGCTTGCCACCCGGAAGCACCACCAGCTGATCCGCGCCGCCAAGAAAACAGCATTCAAGGAACGGTTGGACAACAACGCACACAACTGCAAGGAACTCTTCAACATCGTGAAAGAGCTTTCCAACCCCAGCGCAGGAAACAACGACATCACCCCATCGCAAGACCTCTGCAACTCCCTCGCTTCATACTTCCACAACAAGATCGCGGACATACACAACAGCTTTAACAACCAACCAAAGCACACCATGACCGAACAGCCACCCCCCACCACCACCCTCCACGCCTGGACCCCGATCAGCACCGAAGACACCATCCGCACAATGAACTCCATCCACTCCGGATCACCGACCGACCCCTGCCCTCACCACGTCTTCAACAAGGCCGACGCTGTCATCGCACCCCACCTGCGAGACATCATCAACACATCATTCGACACCGCCACCTTCCCTGAGAGCTGGAAACACGCCGAACTCAGCGCCCTACTCAAGAAACCAACAGCGGACCCCACCGAACTCAAGAACTACCGCCCCATCTCGCTCCTCCCGTTTCCTGCCAAAGTCATCGAGAAAAACGTCAACAAGCAGATGGCCGCCTTCCTCGAGACGAACGGATCCCTCGACCCCTCTCAGTCCGGCTTCCGAGCCAATCACAGCACCGAGACCGCCCTCATCGCCGCCACCGATGACATCCGAGCCCTGATGGACAAGGGAGAAACAGCGGCCCTCATCCTCCTAGACCTCTCCGCGGCATTCGACACGATCTGCCACCGCACCCTAGTACAGCGCCTCAGCAACATCGGAATCCCTGACAAGGCGCTGGAATGGATCATCTCCTTCCTCGACGGAAGAACACAGAGAGTCCGCCTACCACCGTACAAGTCAGAGGCCTCCGAAGTCATCTGCGGCGTCCCTCAAGGATCATCTCTGAGCCCCACCCTCTTCAACGTCTACATGAGCCCCCTCGCGGCCATCGTACGCAAACACAACCTCAGCATAATCTCCTATGCCGACGACACCCAGCTGATCCTCTCCCTGACCAACGACCCCGCCTCCGCCAGAGCCAACCTGCACGAAGGGATGAAAGAGGTAGCCGAGTGGATGACGACCAGCCGCCTGAAACTGAACTCTGACAAGACGGAGGTCCTCATCCTGGGCTCTTCCCCCTCCGCCTGGGACGACTCCTGGTGGCCTCCCGCCCTGGGCACCGCACCCAAACCGACAGACCATGCACGCAACCTGGGCTTCATCCTGGACTCCTCCCTCTCCATGACCAGGCAAGTCAACAACGTCTCATCGGTGTGCTGCAACATCCTACGCATGCTACGGAAGATCTTCCGGTGGATCCCCACCGAGACCAGGAAGACCGTCACCCAGGCCCTCGTCACCAGCCGACTGGACTACGGCAACGCCCTCTACGCCGGTACCACCGCCAAGCTCCAGAAGAGACTCCAGCGGATCCAGAACGCCTCAGCCAGACTCATCCTCGACATCCCACGTACCAGCCACATCACCGGACATCTGAGAGACCTTCACTGGCTCCCCGTCAACAAAAGAATCACCTTCCGCCTCCTCACCCACGCACACAAAGCCCTACACGACCAAGGCCCGAGCTACCTCAACAGCCGGATCAACTTCTACGCTCCCAAACGCCACCTCCGATCAGCCAACCACGCCCTCGCCGCCGTCCCCCGCATCCGAAGAACGACTACAGGAGGAAGGTCCTTCTCCCACCTGGCCGCCAAGACCTGGAACTCCCTCCCGACCGACCTGCGCCTGACCCAAGACCACCTCTCCTTCAGGAAGAAGCTGAAGACCTGGCTGTTCGAGCAGTAGCGGCACCCCCCCCCAGCGCCTTGAGACCCTACGGGTATGTAGCGCGCTCTATAAGTGTCACTGATTGATTGATTGATTGATTGAGGTCGAGTTCCGTCGGGGGAGAACTGGGGGGCGGCCCGGAGGGGCGGCACTCGTGGCAGGTGGAAGGTGCCGTTCTTGGCCGGGGAACAGGGGTCGAGGTAGTCCAGGATCCGCCATGCGGGAGGAGTGGGACCACGCCACGAGGCCAGGTCCAACATGCGTCCCCCCCCAGCTGAAGGCAGGGAGAGTCACCCATCGTCTTAGGTATTCTCCTCGCCGAGGCGGAAGAAGCGGGACAGGCCGTCTGCGTTGGCGTGGTCGTTGCCGGGGCGATGCTCCACAGTGAAGTCCATCCCTTGCAGGGAGATGGACCAACGCAACAGCTTCGGATTTTCTCCTCGCATCTGCATCAGCCATTGCAGAGGTCGGTGGTCAGTTTGTACCCGGAAGTGGGTGCCGGAGCTTCTTGAGGGCCCACACCACGGCGAAGGCCTCCCACTCAATGGTGCTCCAGCGTTGTTCTCGGGCCAGCAGACGTCGGCTAATGAAGGCCACTGGCTGGTCAACTCCCTCTGCATTGATTTGGGAGAGGACTGCTCCGACGCCGTGATCGGAGGCATCGGTCTGTACTATGAATTCCCAGCTGTAGTCGGGGGCTTGGAGCACGGGGGCGGTGCACATTGCTGTCTTGAGGGTCTCAAAGGCGGCCTGACACTCCGGTGTCCAGTGTACCTTCGGTGGGTGTTTCTTCGACGTGAGTTCTGTGAGGGGCCCCATAATGCTGCCGTAGTCCTTCACGAAGCGCCGGTAATATCCTGTGAGCCCCAGGAAGGCTCGGACCTCTGTTTGGGTGACCGGGGATTCCCAGGCCCAGGTGGCGGCGATCTTGGGTTGGAGGGGGGGCCACCTGGCCACTTCCCACCTGGTGCCCCAGGTAGGTCACAGACCCTTGGCCGATTTGGCACTTGCTGGCTTTTATTGTTAGCCCTGCCCGTCGGAGGGCGGCCAAGACTTCATGGAGGTGTTGGAGGTGTTCGGCCCAGTGGAGACTGTACACCGCAATATCGTCTAGGTAGGCAGCGCTGAACCCCTCGAGCCCCGCCAGCACCTTATTCACTAGTCTCTGGAACGTGGCGGGGGCGTTTTTCATCCCGAAGGGCATCACCTTGAAGTGGTAGTGGCCATCCGGGGTGGAGAAGGCGGATCGCTCCTGGGCGCCCGGGGTGAGGCCGATCTGCCAGTAGCCTGCAGTTAGGTCGAAGGTGCTCAGGTAGCGGGCGGCCCCCAGGCGGTCGATCAGCTCATCAGCCCGAGGGATGGGGTGAGTGTCTGTTCGGGTGACGGCGTTCAAGCCCCGGTAGTCCACACAAAATCTGAGTTCGGGGGCGACGCCAGGGGAGGCGGCCTTGGGGACCAGCACGACCGGGCTGGCCCAGGGGCTGTCGGAGGGCTCGATCACTCCCAGAACCAGCATCTTGGATACTTCCGACTGGATGCAGGCGCGCGCCCGATCGGGGACTCGGTAGGCCCGGTGCCGGATAGGGGGGCTATCCCCAGTGTCGATATCGTGGAGACACCATGGGGTGACCCCGGGGGTGAGCGAGAATAGATCGGCAAATTGCTGTAATAAGTCTTGGCAGCCTTGGCGTTGTGCGGGGGTCAGGGTGGAGGAGAGGTTGACTCCTTCCACGGAGCCGTCTTTTTCGAGGGTCTTCAGGAGGTCGGGTAGGGGCTCGGAGTCCTCTTCAGCCCCACTGTCGGTAGCCATCAGGAGACTAAGTTCTGAGCGGACAAAGTGGGGCTTGAGTCTATTGGCATGGAGGACCCAGAGGGGGTTCCTGGGGGACTCCATGTCCACCAGGTAGGTGACAGGGCCCTTGCGCTCCACCACTTTAAAGGGCCCCGTCCATTTGTCTTGGAGGGCGCAGGGTTCGACCGGGGACATGACCCAGACCTGTTGTCCCGGCTAGAACTCGATGGATGAGGCGTTTTGATCATACCACCGTTTCATGTCTTCTTGGCTGCCTTCGAGGTTGGCTTTGGCAAGTTCCCTGAACAGCTGAGTCTGGTTCCGGAGGGTCAGGAGGTACCGGTACACATCAGGAGGAGCACTCTGGGGGGTCACCTCCCATCCTTCTTTGACCAGACTTAGGGGACCCCGGACGGGGTGCCCACTACAATAGTTCGAAAGGGCTGAATCCCAGGGACTTCTGTGGGACCTCCCGGTAGGCAAATAGGAGGCAGGGTAGCAACACGTCCCATTGGCGTCGTAAGGGTTCTTCCAGACCCATGATCATCCCCTTGAGGGTTTGATTGAAGCGTTCAACCAGTCCGTTCCCTTGCGGTTGGTAGGGGGTCGTGAACTTGTATGTGACCCGCACTGTTGCCAGAGGGACTTCATGTATCTGGAGATGAAGTTCGTGCCCCGATCACTGACGACTTCTCGGGGGAAGCCCACCCGCGAGAAGATCCCCATCAGGGCTCGGCCCACCACGGCCGCTGTCACGGTCCGGAGAGGGATGGCTTCGGGATAGCGGGTGGCATGGTCCACCAGGACGAGTATGAACCAGTGACCTTGTGATGTCCGGGCTCCAGGGGCCCCACAATGTCAATCCCTACCCGCTCAAAGGGAGTGTTGACGACTGTAAAAGGTTGCAGGGGGACTTTCAGTTTTCTGCCGCTCTTCCCGCTGGCCTGCACACAAAAAGGAGGTAGGCCCTTGGTGGGGCTGAGGGAGGGCTGGACCCTATTTAATTATAACACACAAAAGATTGCCCCCCTCTCAAGTTATTTTAAATTGAGGACCAAATAAACTATTGTATTAAATCTGGTCCGGTATATTTATTTATACCCTTTAATCATGTTCTTTCATACAAAAATTATTTTAAATGGCAGAAAGAGAATACACAAAACAGGCAATTACTAACAGACCTATTAAATGGACAATTGACACAAAGCATATCACGAAAATATCAAACAATAAACATCAATATTACATCCAACAATCAATATAAATTGCAGTGCAACAATTTTTGCAATATATTAGGTCAATTCAATTATCAAAATTCTTTACATAAAAGAAGAGATTACTACATTCCAAGAGCAAATAGAAACATGTATCACTATTATCCTGAAACACATTAGTTGTTGCAATTGGCTCTTGCTGGGGTAGCCTGGCAGGTGGGACAGGCTCGGCAGTGGTTGATTACATCGTTCCTCATCTTGGGCCAGTAGAAGTGGGTCACCAGGCGGCTGTAAGTTTTGTCCTGCCCCAGGTGCCCGGCGAGAGGCACATCATGAGCCAGGTTCAGGAGGAAGTCTCTGAATCGGAGGGGGGCTACCAGCACCCGGCTGGCCCCTAGCTCGGCAATCTTCTGCTCACTGTAGAGGAGCTCATTGTCCCAATAGATCCAGTGGGCCCCCGAGGCATCCCCTGCGCTCTGGGCGGCGGCTTGTTGTCGGATCCCCTCGAGGGAGGGATACATTTTTTGTTCCTGGCGGAACTGTTCTTGAGTGGGGCCACCTTCTTGGCGCCACTGGGCCAGCTCCGGGAGGTCGCGGAGCGGGTCAGGTTCTTCGTCGTTGGGCCCCGGTGGACCGGGTTCCGGGTCGGTGTCTTCAGTGGTTGCGGGTGGCGGAGGTTCGGGCCACTCGGGTTCTTCGGTGGCGGGGATGGCGCGGGCGGCTATGGATCGGGTCGTCGCACAGACCCATTCAGGGAGGCCAAGCATTCCCAGGTGCTCCCTCCGTTCAACAGCAGCCCAGGGGGAGCTCTCGAGGTCGTTCCCGAGGAGGCAGTCCAAGGGGGCATCGTCTCGGACGGTCACCTTCAGCATGCCCAACACTCCCCCCATTCAAAGGGGACGCGGGCCATCTGGCACAGGCTTTCGGAGTTATCCGCAGATCGTACTGGGCATAGCACATTGGGCAGGATTTGATCCAGGGTCACCAGATGGCAACAGACGGCCGTTACGCTGGCTCCCGTATCGCGGAGGGCTTCGGCCCGGTGTCCATTAATGGTGACCCACTGGCTGTATTTCTGCGTATTGGCCGGGATGGGGGCCCGTGGGACCATGTCTCTTTCGCCCAGACATACCAGGGACATGGCTGCGGGTTTCCATTCGGGCTGGTACTGTTCACAGTCTTCGACTTCTTCTTCGCCTTGTTCCTCCCCAAGGGAGACGGCGTTGATCTGGCGGTATAGCGGACCCGTGGGGTTGGATGGTTGGTTTCTTGGACAGTTGGGGTCATTGGCGTAATGACCGGGCCGCTGGCATTTGTGGCAGATAACGTTGGAGCGGGATCCTGGCCGTACTGGGGGCTTCCTCTCCCGGCCAGGGACGGGGGAGTGCTAGGGAGAGGCCCCATTGTGGTGTCTCGTCCCCGGCCCTGGCCTCCTCCTCCTCCTCCTCGCGGACGGTGGGACCCCTGTGATCCTCGGCCTTGATCTCCCACCCAGTTTAGGGGGACCCGGGTGCTCTCCCATCGATCCGCTTCAATGGCGAGTTTCCGGGGCTCGGTCAGTTTGCTGTCGAGGAGATGCTGCCTTAGTTCGATGAAACAGTTATTGGAGAGGTGTTCCCATACGATGAGATTGAACAATTGCTCGTAGGTGGTGACCTGGCTGCCCTTGATCCACCCTTCTAGGGCTCTGCTAAAAAAGTTCACGTACTCTACCCAGGTGGTACCGGGGATCCTTTTACAGTCTCTGAATCGCTGCCGGTACATCTCGGGGGTGAGCCCATAGCGAGTGAGGGGGGCGGCTTTCATATGTTCGTATGAGGTCATCTCAGCGTCGGGGAGCTGTAGTAGGGCATCTCTCCCCTCATTGACGAATCTCCCCCACAACCCGGCCCCCCAGTCTTTTCGCGGAACCCGGTGGGAGGTCATAGCTACTTCGTAGGCCTTAAACCATTGCTGGATGTCGTCGTCCTTGTAGTACTCTCGGACGACATCTTTGGGGATGTGGACCTTAATGTCCGCAGAGGAAGTGGAGCTTTGGTTTTCGGAGACGCCTAGGTCCTTGTTTTGTTTCCTAATTTCTAGTTCCTTCAAACCGCGCTCGTGTTCGTACGCGAGTTTCTTCTCCTCCAACTCCCTCTGGTTTTTTTTCTCTTCCCGTTCTCCCTGTAATCGTAGGTGTTCAAGGGCTATCTTTTTTTCTGCTAGTTTCAGTTCCCCATCTAAGCGTAGTCTAGCCAGTTCCAACTCGTGGAGCCGGCTCCTCTCTCGTTCTCGGGCCTCCTCGTGAGAGAGGCCCGGGTTCCTCTCTTCCTCGGGGGTTGCCCTGTTTTTGTTTTGTGGAGGCGACGCTCCCGTCTCCACCCAAGTCTGCAGGGCCTGTTTGAGGTCGTCTTTGGTACTTAGTCCTGTGGTAGCGATACCCAAGTCTATGCAGAATTGCTTTAATTCCTTGTGACTGTAATCTTCCAGCCGTTCTATCTGGAATTTCGCGGTTGTTCCGGCTTCTTTTGTCGTCATGGTCGCTGCGTGTTTTTCGTCTGTAGTGGGGCGAGCTACTCTCCGTCCGATTTGCGTCGGCTCGAATCGCGCCGCTGGCCACCAATGTTAGACGGGAAACCTGAGGGTCGGCCGAGCAAGGGGGAGAGGCCTCCTGGTGAGGGCCCTCTCCTCGGATCGTATGGACGAGCAACCACCCTCCTACAGATAGACGCCACACAAGAATAGGTTCTTAGCACTTTTATAGGTATTCTTAAGCAGGTTATGGCCGCAATACAGAAGGAACGGGATACGGGGATCCCTCTTAGGTTTAGTCTCTGTGGGAAGGGGGTAGCGGGACAGTCTTGGTACCGGTCTGGTACAGGGATGCCTGATGCACAGCTCTCAATCCTCGAGCTGGAGGTTTCTCTGGTATGGGCCGCGGCAGCGCCAGCAGGACCCCAAGGATGGTTCACGAAGATGAGCCGTGGCAGCGCCAGCAGGACTCCAAGGATGGTTCACGAAGATGAGCCGCGGCAGCGCCAGCAGGACTCCAAGGATGGTTCACGAAGATGAGCCGCGGCAGCGCCAGCAGGACCCCAAGGATGGTTCACGAAGATGAGCCGCGGCAGCGCCAGCAGGACTCCAAGGATGGTTCACGAAGATGAGCCGCGGCAGCGCCAGCAGAACTCCAAGGATGGTTCACGAAGATGAGCCGCGGCAGCGCCAGCAGGACTCCAGGAATGGGTGCAAGAAGATGAGTTCGTCTCGGTGTCTCTCGACTCCAGGATACAACTGCCTTCCTGCTCTTGAGCTGCCCCAGTTATAGGGCTGGGGCCCTTTGATGTCCGGCCCCTCGCACTTGGAGGTCGGAGGGTCCGGGATGTGTGAGTCCAGACACCCAGCAGGGGGGTGGAACCAGCGCCCAGGGAGGCTGGGGGCGATCGAAACCAGGCTGATGGGGGTCCATCGAAACGTCTCCCCCCATTGACTTGTCAAGCGGCCTCTTTACCCCCTGGTTGGCTTGTGGTGCCTCGATGTCGGGGTTTTGCTGGGCCTGCAGCTGGGGTCGGGCCGAGGCCACGAGGCCTGGTCGTGGAGGGTCCAAGATGGCGGCTGGGCCGGAGATGAGGATCCGGGAAAGGGTCTGGACCAGCCGAGAGGGTTGAGGAGATGAGGTCGAGTTCCGTCGGGGGAGAACTGGGGGGCGGCCCGGAGGGGCGGCACTCGTGGCAGGTGGAAGGTGCCGTTCTTGGCCGGGGAACAGGGGTCGAGGTAGTCCGGGATCCGCCATGCGGGAGGAGTGGGACCACGCCACGAGGCCAGGTCCAACAGTATCCATTTAGAAGTGAGGAAAGCCCTATTAAAATCAATTTTTAAAGAAATCGGGGTGAGAACATGTCGACAAGCAATCACAACTTGTCTCTCTGAGAAATCGGCCCGTTTGACTACACAGTTCATAAAGTTTATGCTTATTGCAGAAAAAAAGTTAACCTCAGAGTGTGTCACTTGAATTAGGGATATGCTGTGATAATTATTAATCGGTTTTACTGGATAATGCTGTTAGTCACAAAGAAGCTGATTGTCATCTGTAACTACAATTTGATCTTGAAATTGCACGCATGGCTCTGAAATTGAAATTTCAAATGGTTTTAATTGTCTGCACTAATTGAGTAAAATCCCAATTTCAAATGAATTGTTTGTTCAGTGTATGTTCCTTTGTGAGGAAGATGTTATCCTTTTAAATTAATTATATAGAATGTTGCTTGATGTAGGAATGGCCTCTTTGAAAGGAACTGCACAGTGGCACTTTAACTATGGTATTTTAGGGTATGAATTTAAAAAATAGGGGATAGCGTAGGTAGTTCCGCTAAGAATATTTTATCATTTCATATAATGTAGTGTTGTTCTTTGTGTTCTGCGTAAAATTCAGAACTGAAACACAATGTAACACTGATATTATTTTTTTCTTTTTTACTCCTTGCAATGCATTATGTGTATTTGTCACTGGAAGATAATATAATTGATCAATCAAATCGGTTCAATCATGTTCCCTACACAATCCAAAGCATTTTTATTCTTGTTTGTAATGATTTTTTATCAATCAACAATAAAGTATTTACTTACTTATCCTGGGAAGGTTTTCAATGAAACGCCGATAAAAATTGGTAGTTCCCTTTGAAACTCTGATTTTGTTTTATATTGGCGGGAGAAGGCCAATTTAAGGTGGATTCAATCTTCTTCTGATCCATGCAAAGAAGGTAACCGAAAAATCCCACCATACGGTTGTCAAAAATATTTTTTTCTAGTTGGCATATAGTTTGTACCTTCAAAGTTGTTGGAGAATGGCATAGACGTGTTCGATGTGTTTCTGTACAGAATAAGACTAAATGAGGCTATCATCTAGATACCCCCTTCGATGCTGATGACGGAGCGGTTCCGTCATCAGCAACGGTTGGGCTGTGCTGATGACGGAAGCGCTCCGTCATCAGTACAGCCCCTGGGGCATCGATCGTGGTCTTTTATGCAGTGGTGGCAGCGGAAGACTTTCCGCTGCCACACCCTGGCCCCCTCACGCTTCCTGGTGATGTCAGCGCGCACAGCGCGCGCCGACTTCATCAGGAAGTGCTGGACGAGCTGGAATCCATTTCATTACAGCGCGTCCAGGACAAAGGTTGGTGTTTGCTGCTCCGGTGGGGCGGGGGGGCCATTTTTCGGTGCCTTGAGGCATCGGGGGGAAGGAAACTGTGTTTCCTCTCCCCTGATGTCCCAATGCAGGGCATTCCTGGTGCACAATCGCGCACAGCGTCGTGATCGTGCACCAGGAATGCCCCACTAGACACCAGGGATTGTTTTTTGGCGATTTTAAACTGTGCAGGAAGCGACCCCTTGGGCAAGGGTCACTTCCTTTTGGGGCCAAATCATTTTTCAGACTTTTCTGCCCCCCCTAGGGCAGATCGGCCGTTTCTTTGGCCGATCTGCACCCAGGGGGGGCAGAAAAGCCCACTAGACACCGGGGATTTAATTTTATTTATATAGGAAGCGACCCCTTGGGCAAGGGTCGCTTCCTTAAGGGGACAAATTATTTTTCAGACTTTTCTGCTCCCCCTGGGGCAGATCAGCCGTTTTTTTTATAATTATAAAGGAAGAGACCCCTTGGGGAAGGGTCGCTTCCTAGTGGCCCATAATTTTTTTTTAGACTTGTATGCCCCCCCTGGGGGCAGATCAGCCGTTTTTTGGACCGCATCTGGACCCAGGGGGGGCAGAAAAGCCCACTAGACACCAGGGATTTTATTATATTTATAAAGGAAGCGACCCCTTGGGCAAGGGTCGCTTCCAGGGGGCATTATAAATATTGTAGACTGTTCTACCCCCCCAGGGGCAGATCGGCTGGTTTTTATTTACCGTTTCTGGACCCAGGGGGGGATAGAAAAGCCCACTAGACTCCAGGTTTTTTTTTTATAGGGAGCGACCCCTTGGCCAAGGGTTGCTTCCTTGGGCCCATTTGTTTTCAAAAGTATGTTCTGCTGTGTCTTTATTTGGCCTCTCTGCCCTCCGTAGAGTTGCTTCCAGGGGGCCCATGTTTATAATGATTTATAATCTCCCCCCCCCCCCCCCTGGCACAGACACCCCATTTGTGACATACCCTGTTACATAGCCTGTTGTAATGTGTGTTGTATTTGTTTCTTCTAATGTGTATTGATTTTCTTCTCTTTAGATTGTTGCAGTGTGCGGTTCCGTTACTGGTGGTTCTGTTGTTATGCTGTTTCTGTAGTTGCATGTGTTTGGTAAGAGACCTCTTTTTTGTTCAATTGTAATGTAATTGTTTATTTTGCAAAGTGTGTAGTAATACGAGTATGTTTGGTTTCTGTTTTTTGTGATTGTAAAACATGTTTTGCATTTGTTTTTGATGTGTACTTCTGTAGATGTACGTTTTTTTTTTCTTCTTTCTAGTGGGATATCGTTGCCTATTTGCTGTGTCTTTGCAGAGTAGGTGCTGGTGAGTGTAGTTGTCTCTTGTAAGTGAATTGTATATTTTTTCTAAATATAGATATTTGTGATAAAGGCTTACATTTTTTATCTTACTTTGCACAGTGCTGGGGTTCTTGAGTTGTTTGTGCAGACTCCTTTCTTAGTAAGGATAATGGCTAGCCGCCGGATTACTGCTCAGCAAGTTGTTGGAATGCTTTCTGATTCTTCCTCTGACCATGGTCCAGAGACTGACTCTGATTCTGAGCCAGAGGTGGGAGGTGAATATTCAGGTAGTGAGTTTTCTCTACACATATCTTCATCTGATGATGAAGACACTTTGAGTGCTGATGAAGCTATTTTTGGTGTGGATGAAGTGCCTGTGGTAGAGGAGGACATTGATGTGCCGATAGTGCGGCAAGAGGCATCTGGGGTGCAGCGTGGGGCTGCTAGACTTCACGTTGGTGTAGTGCGGCGAGAGGCAGCTGGGTGGCAGCCTGGGGCTGCTAGACTTCCAGTTGGTGTAGTGAGACAAGAGGCAGCTGGGCGGCAGCCTGAGGCTGCAAGACTTGTCGATGAAAGTTCTGACCTCTGGGTTGCCCCAGGCATGGTGCAGCCGGCATTGCCTGAATTTACTGGTGTTCCAGGGTGTAGGGTGAACACTGAAAACTTTTTGCCTATTGATTTTTTCAAGTTGTTTATGGATGATGTGTTTTTGGCAGAGATTGTAGAGCAGACTAATTTGTATGCTGAAAATGTTTTGAGGGTGAACAGTGCCAGCCTTAAGCCCCACGCTAGAGCTACCCGGTGGACTCCCACAAATTTGGAGGAGATGAAAAAGTTTTTGGGTTTAACTTTTTTGATGGGCTTGCTTAGGAAACCATCAATGGCTTTATATTGGTCTACTAGTCCCTTGATGGCAACAGCTATATTTCCGGCAGTCATGAGTCGTGATAGGTATTTGCTTCTGCTTCGGATGATGCATTTTGTTGACAATAGTTCTGCTTTGCCACGAGATCACCCTGATTGTGACCGTCTTTTCAAGATTCGGCCTGTCATTGATCATTTTGTTGATCGATTTCCTGAGATCTTTTATCCTGGGAAAGAAATTGCAGTGGATGAGTCTTTGCTGTTGTTCAAGGGCCGCTTGGTTTTTCGGCAATACATTCCTAGTAAGAGGGCACGCTATGGAATTAAGCTTTATATGCTGTGTGACAGTGAGATTGGATATGTCTCTAATTTCAGGGTGTACACTGGTAAGGAATCCAGGATTACCCCCTTGGTTGTCCGTCGACTTTTGGAGTGACTGAGAAAATTGTGTGGGAACTTGGTCGTGGTTTTTGTAACAAAGGCCATCATTTGTATGTCGATAACTTCTACACTGGTTTGCAGTTGTTCAGGGAATTGGCCAAAGTGGACACTGTTGCTTGTGGCACAATCCGCTCAAACCGTAAAGGTTTCCCAAAAGAACTTGTTTGCCGAAAGCTTACTCGGGGACAGTGCAGTGCATTGCGTTGTGAGGAGCTTCTAGCTGTGAAGTTTTCAGACAGGAGAGATGACTACATGTTGACTACGATACATGATGAAAGCACTGAAGCGGTGACTGTTTGGGGTCAGGTTGCAGAAGTGCGCAAACCTGTGTGCATATTGCACTACAATAAATACATGGGTGGTGTTGACAGAGTAGATCAGAGGTTGGAACCGTATGCTGCTCTTCGTAAGGCTTACATTTGGTACAAGAAGTTGGCTATCCATCTTTTCCACTTGGCAACCTTTAATGCTTTTGTTGTGTTCCAGAAATCTTGTCCCCAGTCAAAGATGACTTTTGTAAAGTTTCAGGAGTCTGTAATAGGCAGTCTTGTTTTAGTGGAACAGGCAAGTGTTCCTAGAGTTGGAGTGGTGGAGGATGTTGCTAGATTCAAAGATCGCCACTTTCCTGATCAAATTCCTCCTACAACTTCAAAAGACTTTCCCAGTCGGAGATGTAGAGTCTGTTGGCGAAGAGGTTTGCGGAAGGAGGTTCGTATGTACTGCCCCGACTGCCCTTCAAATCCCGGGCTGTGTGTACCTGCTTGTTTTAGATTGTACCACACGCAAAATAATTTTTGGGAGCATCCATGAGTGGTAAAGTGAACTGGTTGGTCTTTATTCTTTAAAACTTATTGTTCAGTTTCAAAGTTGGCATTTGTGTAGTCTTTTTAGATTTAGTTGTTGAGTTAGTAGATTTGTATGAATTTGCAATTTGTTTTTGTTTCTCTTTTAAAAAAAAAAAAAACTAAAGTATGATGTTGGTTTGCGTGAAGTGTCTATTGTCTGACGTTGTGCATGGTTTGGCGCTTGGCTGCCAGTGTCTGTGGACTGGTCCTTGTCTGGCGGTGTCTGTGGACTGGTGCTTGGCTGGCAGTGTGCGTGGTCTGGTCTTTGGTTGGCGGTGTGCGTGCTCTTGCTTGCCTGGTGTTGTGTTTGGATTTGTCCTTGCCTGGTGGTGTGCGTGGAGTGGTGCTTGGCTGGTGGTGTGTGTGGAGTGGCGCTTGGCTGGTGGTGTGCGTGGAGTGATACTTGGCTGTCTGTGTACGGAGTGGTGCTTGGCTGGCGGTGTGTGCGGAGTGGTGCTTGGCTGGATGGTGTGCGTGGGGTGGTACTTGGCTGTCTGTGCGCGGAGTGGTGCTTGGCTGGCGGTGTGTGTGGAGTGGGGCTTGGCTGGATGGTGTGCGTGGAGTGGTACTTGGCTGTCTGTGCACGGAGTGGTGCTTGGCTGGTGTTGTGTTTGTGGAGTGGAGCTTGGCTGGTGGTGTGTGTGGAGTGGCGCTTGGCTGGTGGTGTGCGTGGAGTGATACTTGGCTGTCTGTGCACGGAGTGGTGCTTGGCTGGCGGTGTGTGTGGAGTGGTGCTTGGCTGGATGGTGTGCGTGGAGTGGTACTTGGCTGTCTGTGCACGGAGTGGTGCTTCGCTGGCGGTGTGTGTGGAGTGGCGCTTGGATGGATGGTGTGCGTGGAGTGGTACTTGGCTGTCTGTGCACGGAGTGGTGCTTGGCTGGTGTTGTGTTTGTGGAGTGGCGCTTGGCTGGTGGTGTGTGTGGAGTGGCGCTTGGCTGGTGGTGTGCGTGGAGTGGTACTTGGCGATCTGTGCACGGAGTGGTGTTTGGCTGGCGGTGTGTGTGGAGTGGCGCTTGGCATGCGGTGTGCGTGGAGTGATGCTTGGCTGGTGGTGTGTGTGGAGTGGTACTTGGCTGTCGGTGTACGCTGAGTGGTGTTTGGCTGGCGGTGTGCATGGTCTGGTGCTTGGATGGTGGCGTGGGTGGACTGGCGCTCAGCTGGCGGTGTGTGAGTAGTTACTTTCTGTTGGTCACTACACACACTGCTAGTTGAGTAACACTCCACGCAGTCCATCATTTTGTGTAGTTGCAGTGTCAGAAATGTGGGCGTGTGAAAGTGATGGGACCTTGAATGGCGCTGTCTGCTTGTGTGAGTGTTGAAATGTGATGGGTCCGCGGCTGGCGGTGTGAATGTTTTGTATGTGTCACACGTACAAAAGGTGTATGAATGGCCTGTAAAGAGGTTGGTGCCTTGACGTGGCTTTACGGCTCACGAACTGTGAGTCAGTGGTTCAGTTTATCATACTTTCAATTATACGCAGTGTTTTTCATTTTTGTAAAATTACTTGCGAATACAATTGTATGTACTGAATCATCACTCACCCTCGTGCCAAATCCAACCAGTATGTGTGTGTGCTTGCGGATTAGATGGCTGTGCAGTAATATTTGTCTTTTTTCTCTTTCTGAAGTAGGGTGTACCTTGTCCCTTATTGTGATTGTTGTAATGTGTTGCTTTTCCTTCCGGATGGTGTCATTGGTCTGGTTTGTATCAGGTATGAAAGGTGCATGAATGGCCTGTAAAATGGTTGGTGCCTTGTCTTGGCTTTACAGCTCACGAGTTGCGAGTCACTGGTTCGGTTTTTATGCATTTATTTATTGACAGAGCATTTCATTTTTTTGAAATATCTTGTTAATAAATTTTTTTGTACTGAACCATCACTCGCCCTCGTGAAAAAATCCAACCTGTATGTGTGTGTCTTAGAGGAATAGATAGCCGTGCTTGAATGTTTGACTTTTGAGTAACTCTGTTAAGGTGTACATTATAGCTATAAATAACTTACTAAATTTAGATATTATTGTTAAACCATGGGAGTATATGGTCATGTCTTTCTGGTGAATTCTATTGTTGTTTTTTATCCACAATCTCCTGCAAACTTGAAATTGTCTGTCACAATTGCCATGCAATATTGTCCCAAGAATCGCACGCTCTCAAATTGAAAACTTAATTCATTCAAAACAATTTGGTTTTGCAAGGGGGTTCCCATGAGTTTTTGGCCCGAGGCTTGGCGGGAATCTTTGGAAACTACCAAACCCAAACAGTTCTGAAAACTAGACACCCGGGGGAGCCCAGGGAGGTATGGCATGCGTGGGTCCCCCAATATTTTCCTACCCAGAAATCCCTGCAAACCTTAACTTTAGGTTAAAAAAAACACTTTTCCATACATTTTTGGGTGGGATCTCCCTGCCGGCACAAATGTCCTTCCACCCAGCGTTCCCCTTGATCTCCCGAGTAAAATGATACCTCACTAGCTTCAGAACGGTCGCTCCACCACGCTCCTCCTGATTATCAGCTGAAACGCTCCCTGGTATCGTTTATTGCGCGTTTTACACGGAACTGCTGTTACCATTGCATTATAGCGCTTTACACGCATAGCGCCACTGTTACTATTTGCCTTATTCAGCGCGACCTCGCTCAGGCTGTTGGGATCATTTTTGGCTTGTGTCTGTGCATTTGTTTTTATAGTACTGCTCACTCGATCGTTTTTGATTGTGTCTGCGCATTTGTTCTGATTGTACTGCTCACTCGACGCATTTGTGTTTTTGCTGCCCCTGTCTGCCTTTCCCTTTGACCCTCCATTTTGTTGTTGATATCCCCTGGCCCGCCCCTCATCCACACTACCGCCTCCCTGCTGCCCCTCCCACGCTCCGCCCCCTCCACTCTCCTTTTATGCCACATGTCCCTACGCGCAGCGTCCACGCGCTACGGCCGCGCCGAAGGTGCGCCAAAGGTAAGCCCGTCTACGCCCGTCCGCGCCCAGCGCCAGACCCCCTGGCCCCCGTACCTCCCACCCCACACGCATTACATACGATGCCACCACCCTCCTAGCCCTTAACCCCGGCCGTCCCCCCAACTGCATCCAAGCCGCTCCTGGACACACCCATGGACCCTTCTCTTGCAACTCCTGCAAGTTCGACGGCTCAAAGAACAACTCCCCATCTACGAACACACAACAGAGATCTGACACCAACCACCTTAATTGCATCCTACTCAACACCCGCTCAGTCCACAGGCACGCCATCGACCTCTGGAACCTACTAGACACCATCTCTCCAGACGTCGCCTTCCTAACAGAAACATGGATGAACGCATCCTCTGCCCCAGACATCACCATTGCCATCCCGGAAGACTACAAGATCATCCGTAAGGACCGCACCGACCAAACAGGAGGAGGCATCGCTATCGTCCATAAGAATTCCATCTGCATCTCAACCAGCTCTGACGTCAACCTCGCTAGCGCAGAACACCTTCACTTCCAGATCCACACCGACCCCAAAACCACACTTAGAGGCACCCTCCTCTACAGGCCACCAGGACCCCGTGCTCAATTCAGTGACGAGATCACTGACTTTATCACCCCACACGCCCTTCCCTCCGAGGAATACATTCTACTGGGAGACCTCAACTTTCACCTGGAAAAGAACAATGACAGCAACGCCACCACCCTTCTGGACAATCTCGCCGACCTCGGACTCAAACAACTTGTCACTACGCCCACCCACATTGCAGGTCACACACTCGACCCTATCTTCACCTCCAGCAAACATGTCTCCTTCAGTCACACCACAGCTCTCCATTGGACGGACCACAGCTGCGTTCACTTTATCTACAATAAGACCACATCCCACAACTATCCTCAACCTACTCTACGAAGAAACTGGAACAAAATCACCATTGACCAGATCTCCTCATCGCTTCTTCAAAACCCCCCCGCCCACTCCTCAAACCCCGACCAAGCAGCCATCAACCTCACCCAATGGCTATCCAACATCGCCGACATCCTAGCACCGCTGAAAAAACGTCAATTCAAACTAGGCAGCAAAAACGCCTCCTGGTTCAACGATGATCTTAAGAAATCCAAGAAACTCTGTCGCTCCCTCGAAAAGGCCTGGAAAAAAGACCCCAACACCAGCACCAGGGACGCCTTCAAAAACGCCACCCGCATACACCACCAACTAATCCGATCTGCCAAGAAAGCCGCATTCAAAGACCGACTAGATAACAACGCCCACAACAGCAAAGAATTTACCAACCCATCAGCCAACTCCAACGACATCACCCCCTCTCAAGCCCTCTGCGACTCCCTAGCTTCATTCTTCCACAACAAAATCGCGGACATCCACAACAGCTTCGACATCCGACCTGGAGACCAACCCACCCAACCTTCTGCAAGACCTTCACCCCCCTTGAACATCCTTAATGACTGGAACCCAATCTCCACTGAAGACACCATCCGCCTGATGAACTCCATCCACTCAGGATCCCCCACAGACCCATGCCCTCACCACATCTTCAACAAAGCAGACTCCATCATAGCACCACACCTCCGAGACGTCATCAACTGCTCCCTCTACTCCGCCACCTTCCCGGAAAGTTGGAAACACGCCGAATTCAGGTCCCTTCTGAAAAAACCCACAGCGGACCCCACAGAACTCAAAAACTACCGCCCCATCTCTCTCCTCCCATTCCCGGCCAAAGTCATCGCGAAAGCTGTCAACAACCAGCTAGCCGCCTTCCTCGAATCGAACAAATCCCTCGACTCATCACAGAACGGCTTCCGAGCCAAACACAGCACTGAGACCGCACTCATCGCAGCAACAGACGACATTCGAACTCTACTGGACAATGGAGACACAGTCACCCTCATCCTCCTCGACCTCTCCGCTGCCTTCGACACAGTCTGTCATAGCACCCTTTTACAGCGCCTCAGAAACGTCGGAATCCAAGGAAAAGCACTGGAATGGATCACCTCGTTCCTCACCGGAAGAACCCAGAGAGTCCGCATCCCACCATTCAAGTCAGAGGCCACTGAAGTCATTTGCGGCGTGCCACAAGGATCGTCACTCAGCCCCACCCTCTTCAACATATACATGAGCCCCCTTGCGGCCATCGCTCACCAACACAACCTCAACATCATCTCCTACGCTGATGACACTCAACTGATCCTCTCACTCACCAAAGACCCTAACACCGCCAAAACCAACTTACACGAAGGAATGAAAGAAGTAGCCGAGTGGATGAAGCACAGCCGTCTGAAACTGAACTCGGACAAAACTGAAGTCCTCATCTTAGGCACCTCCCCCTCCGCCTGGGATGACTCTTGGTGGCCAGAAGCCCTTGGAAAAGCACCCATCCCGACGGACCACGCACGGAACCTGGGCGTCATCCTGGACTCCTCACTCTCGATGACCAGACAAGTCAACGCCGTTTCATCATCTTGCTTCAACATTCTTCGCATGCTCAAAAAAACATTTCGCTGGATCCCCACCGAAACTAGAAAAACGGTCACCCACGCACTGGTCACGAGCTGCCTGGACTACGGAAACACCCTATACGCCGGTACCACCGCAAAACTCCAGAAAAAACTCCAACGCATCCAGAACGCTTCAGCCAGGCTCATACTAGACATTCCGCGTAAAGAACACATCTCCGGTCACCTGAAAAACCTCCACTGGCTCCCCGTAAATAAGAGGATTACTTTCCGCCTCCTAACCCACGCACACAAAGCACTTTACGATCTTGGACCCGAATGCCTCAACACACGACTGTCCTTCTACACCCCCTCCCGCCAGCTTCGATCCTCCAGCCAAGCCCTTGCCACTGTACCTCGCATCAACAAAACCACCATGGGAGGTAGATCCTTCTCCTTCCTGGCAGCTAAAACCTGGAACTCACTTCCCACCCACCTTCGCCTTACTCAGAACCACCTAGCATTCAGAAAGCAACTTAAAACTTGGATATTCGACAAGTAATTCCCCACCCTTCTTCAAGCGCCTTGAGACCCTATGGGTATGTAGCGCGCTATATAAATCTCTTGACTTGACTTGACTTGACTTGTGTGGGTGGGCCAAAGGTCTGTGACTAAGGTGGGGTGCTTAATTTGTCAAACCTAAATGCTACATTTTTAAAAAATTCATTTTTAGCCTGTTCTGCTTTGGGGCACCCACACAAGTGAGGTATTATTTTACTCGGGAGAACAAGGGGAACGCTGGGTGGTAGGACATTTTTGCCGGCACGGAGATCCCACGCAAAAAAGTTTGGAAAAGTGATTTTTTTACCCAATTTTAAGGTTTGCAAGGAATTCTGGGTAGGAAAACATTGGGGGACCCACGCATGCCATACCTCCCTGGACTCCCCCGGGTGTCTAGGTTTCAGAACTGTTTGGGTTTGGTAGTTTCCAAAGATGGCCGCCGAGCCCCGGGCCAAAAACTCAGGTGCCCCCCCCTAAAAATCAAGCTAGTGTTGCTATAGGGTATGTTAAATTCACCACCGTACGATTTGGACCTTTTCCTGTTGCAGCCACTATGCCTACCCACGCAAGTGAGGTACCATTTTTATCGGGAGACCTTGGGGAACGCTGGGTGGGAGGAAATTTGTGTGAGCCCAGTGATGCCACGCTTTCCCACACAAAAATGTGTGAAAAATCTGATTTTTTTCAGCTATAATCGAGATCTGCAAGGGATTCTGGGTAAAGGAACGTTGGAGGATCCACGCAAGCCATACCTCCTTGGAAGCCCCGGGTGTCTACTTTTCAGAAATGTGTGGGTTTGGTAGGTTTCCCTAGATGGCCGTCTAGCACGGGGCCAAAAACCCAGGTAACCCCTCTTGCAAAAGCTGGTGGTTTTGACATTGTCACCATGTATAGCTTTACAGGATCCATTATTGCTTTCAAACTCATTTCTACCATTAACTGGAAGGAGGTTGAAAGCTCTAAAAATAGCATAAATAGGCTATGTCCCAGAAAAATGCCAAAACTGTGTGAAAAATGTTGGTTCTCTGACAAAAGACTGTCATTCCCTAAAAGCTGAGAAAATGGAGATTTCAGCCCCACAAACCCTTTTTTGATAACATTTGCAGGGAAAAACCCAGAGGCTTTCATTTGCACCCTGTTTTTCCCATTTTTCTAAAAAAAACTAAAATTTCACTGTATTTTGCTTAATTTCTGGGACCCCTCCAAGGGAATCCACAAACCCTGGGCACCTTTAGAATCCACATGATGTTGGAAGAAAAGGACGCAAATTTGGCGTGGATACCTTATGTGGTCAAAAAGTTACAGGGGCCTAAGCGCGCACTACCCCAAATCGCCAAAAAAAGGCTTAGCACAGGAGGGGAAAAGGCCTAGCAGCGAAGGGGATACACAATGCAACAAAAGTCTATACATTCTGGAGAAGTGGAAGGTTGCTGGGGCACTGCAGAGTCTAAACGGCATGACTTGGTATTTGAATAAACCAAACTTTGCTTGGAATGCAGTTTTCCATTCATCACCTATTCGGATTCTGATAAGACTTTGCATACCCAGGAAATACAATTTAGTATAGATCACTGCGTTCTTCACTTGGTCCTACAAAGTGGAAAAAGTTGTAACCACTACAGAATTTGCTAAGGGAATCAGTTATGGGAACAATAATCTGTGTACGGTCTCAATTCACCATTTATTTTGGGAACAAAGTATAAAGGCGATGATACAGGAGATTTCAAATGGTGAATAACCACAATCACAAGGTATTTGTCTAGGTAATGACATAATTGCTCATTCTATGTTTCAGTTGGTGCATACATTTGGATCCTTGGTAACTTATCCTCAGGTATCAAAAGTATCCTACAGTCAAAACTGTGATGAAGAGGTAACGTGTTAGCTTTCTTTTTCTTGAAGACATCAGCATAACCTTCTGGGATGCCCTCTACAATCGAGATTTCATTCACCTTTGAAGTTAATTGCTGAGCAGAAATATCCCATTCTTTCTGAATTAAGGTAGAGTTATAACAGTGGAATTAACAAAACTCTGATTTTAAAGAGATTTGTCTCTTCGAGCAGTTAATTTTAGGGTTGTGTTTTGAAAGCCATGGAAGACCTAAGAATATGCTAAACTGAGGGGCATCAATCGATTCAAACATGATTTCTTCTTTGTGAGAATTTCTATAGCACATTCCAATTTTTTTATGCTAAAACAAATTCTTTGTGCTGTGTGGTGAACCCTAATTGTCATGGTTCCTGAATCCCCCCTTCCCCGCATACCTGTTGTCAGTATGCTTGTTGCGGACTGCCTGTTGGTTAACACTCGTATGGGGATCCTCACTTCCGGCCTCGGCTGGTAGCGGTGTAGTCGATGGCCGGAAGCGCTACAACGTCATCGGAGCTTCCGGGGAGGGTCGCTAATCAGACGCGACTCCCCGAGGCTCGGCGCTTCGCGTACTGTAACAGTGTCTTGCCGATGCCAGACGCATTTCGCCATTACGGACCTGATAGCGCAGAAGCGCTTTTGCTTTCTTTCACGACCGCACGAGGGGTGCCGTGCATTTCCTGTTACCCGCGCTAGGAGCGCCTTGTTTTGTTTTATGCCTTCCGTGTCCAGGGTACCCTGACTCTTTACCTGGGATGCCGCGCCAGGAGCGCTTGGACTGTGTCCTGTGGCAGCAGAGCGAGTAGCGCTAGCACACTTATTTCTTTTCCGCGCCAGGAGCGCTTGGACTGTGTACTGGGGCAGCAGCGCGAGGAGCGCTTGCAATCTGATTTCCTTTCCGCGCCAGGAGCGCCTGACATTACCCTATCCACTTCCTGGAGTGCTTATGGATGCCTTACTTTGTTTCCTTTGATGGCAGTGGGGCCGTTGTACATATGAGGAGGTAAGCGGTGTCCCATATGAGTGTTGATGATTGTGGATGTTTGGCAGTGGAAGGTGATTAATCAATGTTCCCTTGTCTCCCTGTCCAGTTGCTGCCCTGAAACTGACCACGTGAGGGACGACCGCCAACGCCTACCAACCCCAGCATTTTGCCCTAGAATTTTGGCTGCCATCCTCACTCACATCCTATTCCTGATTTTGTAATCTACCCAGAACAGGGTAGGGTGTGTGTGGAGGCGATAGTTCGTGTCGTCTCTGCGAGGATCCACCACAAGAAGCAGGTACTTGTGGGGACCCCCGGACAGAACGCGAAGCCCAAGCCTATTAACCTCACCCAGGCGACATGAGCGATCCAGAGATAACCCTACAGGATATAGCAGCAATGCTCGCCACCATGTAGGCGGAAAACCTTAGCTTGCGTCAGGATATGACGACCTTGCAGGGCCAGCTAGCAGCAGAAATCACAAGCCCCTGGGGTTCTACTCCTTCTCCTAGGGTCTGGCAAGAAGGGCTGCTCCGCCCTCCTACCTTCACTTATGGGGGTGCCTCTTCCACCACATCCCCAGAAAACGCCATCCAGGTGATCACGCCCCATCCTGTGCAGCTAGCTCCCCCAGAACGCTTTTACGGCGATAGTAGCAAGTATAGCGTCTTTCTCCATCAATGTCACCTGCACTTTATGGCCAGAGCCACAGCCTTCCCAGATGACGCTTCCAAAGTGGCGTTTATCCTTTCTTACATGGGTGGTGATGCCGCGCAGTGGTCCATCTCCCTGGTGGAGAACGATGATCCTATGCTGTACAACCTACGGAGGTTCAAGGAAGCACTGCGATGTATGTTTGCCCGTCACACCTTCGTCCAAGCAGCAGATAACAAGCTTCTTAACCTAAAACAAGGAAACACCGATCTGCTTCACTACATCACGACCTTCAACAGGCTGGTCATCGAGGCCCAATGGCCCGAAACAAAAAAAATCTCTGTATTTTACAGGGGCCTACGCGATGACTTGAAGGACCTTATTTCACAAATGCTCGACCCACCGGATGAGATAGGACCTTTCATAGACTTAGTGATCAAAGACAACTACCGAGTACAAGAGCGAAAGAACGAGAAGGGTAAAGGAGGCGATAACCGGTTCCTAGTAGTAAAAGAAAAGAACAAAGACGAGCCTGGTCCACCAGGAGACACTCCCGTACCCATGCAGATAGGCGGAATAAGAGGTCCGATCTCCAACGAAGAACGGGAGAAAAGGAGGAGACAAAATCAGTGTCTATATTGTGGGAAAGGCGGACACTTTATTCGCGAATGTCCGGTGAGACCCACTCGGACCAGAGGACGACGTCCGTACGCCCTGCCTGTAACCAAGACGGACAAACCGGGAAACGGGGAAACCCAGTAGGTAGCAGGGTCCAGCTACTGGGTTCCTCTCTCTGTGATACCTCGACCCCGCTTTCATCAGTGGCAACCAACACCTCGGTGTGGAAGTGCTACTTCATGCAGCAACAGGACAGTCATGGCAGGTTACTGCTCTTCTTGACTCAGGCGCCACGGGCAATTTCATCGATACTCAATACATGACGCGATTGGGTATCGGAACAGTGGATAAAACCAGACCAGAAACCGTAAAGGCTGTAGATGGAACTGACCTTACCTCAGGGCCTATCCTGCATCGCACTGAGGACCTGTGCATGGTATTCAAGAATGGCCACGCGGAAACCATCACCTTTGACGTTATCGACGCCCCCCAGTTCAGGATCATATTGGGGTTACCTTGGCTGGTGCGTCATAATCCACGAATAGACTGGGCATCTGGTGTGTTGGTTCTGGATTCCTCCTTCTGTAGTGCAGCCTGTTACCCATCCAAGGCTTCTTCAGGTATGCGCTCAGTACAAGCTCGCACGTTGGCCCTAACAGGAACCTACATGGTCATCCCAGAGGGGGTACCCGCAGACTACTTAGACCTGGCGGCGGTATTCGACAAGAAGGGGGCAAACACCCTACCTCTGCACCGTCCTTTTGACTGCAGAATAGACCTGATTCCTGGTTCCACGCTGCCTTGTAGCCGAATATACTCCCTCACGGAAAAAGAGAACGAACATCTCCGCTCTTATCTTGATGAGTACCTACAAAACGGTTTCATACGCCATTCTCGGTCCCCTGTGTCCTCTCCTCTTTTCTTCGTGTCGAAGAAGGAAGGGGATCTGAGGACATGTATTGACTTTAGGGCGATGAACACGATTACCATCAAAAACAGGTACCCGCTGCCACTGATTTCAAACTTGCTGGACCAAGTAAAGGATGCCTCCATCTTCACCAAACTCGACCTCAGGGGGGCATACCATCTTGTTAGAGTCCGAAAGGGCGACGAATGGAAGACAGCCTTCCGAACCAAATACGGCCTCTACGAGTACCAGGTCATGCCTTTCGGACTCTGCAACGCCCCTGCGGCCTTCCAGTTCTTCATCGACGAAGTACTACGTGAATTCCTCGACATATTCTGTATTGTCTATATCGATGACATTTTGATCTACTCCAAATCCATGTCGGACCACACCCAACACGTACGAGCTGTCCTACAACAACTGTTAAGGAACGAATTGTACGTTAAGCTGGAAAAGAGCATCTTTCACACCGAATCCGTTGAATTCCTGGGCCATGTCATCACCCCTGCTGGTATCCAGATGGACGACAAGAAAGTTGATGCCATCCTGCGGTGGCCGTCTCCTTCATCGGTAAAGCACATACAGAGGTTTTGAGGCTTTGCTAATTATTATCGTCGTTTCATCGCAGGATTTGCCAAGATGATCAACCCCATTACACGTTTGATACGTAAAGGGGTGCCCTTTTGTTGGATCGAACAGGCGGAACGCGCCTTTGGGGAATTGAAACAGAGATTCACCACCGCCCCTGTGCTGAGACATCCCGACCCCGAACTACCGTTCACCGCGGAGACTGACACATCACAAGACGCCCTGGGAGGTGTATTGTCGCAAAGAGACGCAGTGACTGGTCTTCTGCAACCAGTGGCATTCTACTCCCGAAAACTCCTGCCGGCCGAACGCAATTACTCCATCTCCGACCGAGAGCTATTGGCCATAAAGACAGCGTTCGAAGAGTGGCGGCATTACCTAAAAGATGCCAGACACCCTGTGACGATCTACACAGACCATCGGAACCTTCAATTCCTTCGTTCGGCCCGCGCCCTCACGTCACGACAACTGCGTTGGACCTTATTATTTAACTAATATGATTTCCGTATTACCTACCGACCAGGGAATGAGAACGCCAAAGCGGATGCGCTGTCTCGCCTGGAGGACACAGAGGACACAGAGGACACTGCTTGTTCCCTTGAACCGCTGCCTATCATTCCGGAGCACCACTTCCAGGGCGCTGTGCTGACTTCCGAATTTCTCTCCCTTCTTCGTGACGATCTCACACAGGTCGATCCAGCCGCGGAGACGTCTACTCACAGAGGCATAACAGCCAGGGACGGGTTCCTGTATAAAGTAGACGCTTATTACCTTCCGCTGGCCCCGGCAACAGCAAGCAGTACAGATGTGTCATAATCACGTTCGGTCAAACCATCCAGGAGCACATAAAACAGCAGATCTTGTGAGCAGACATTTCTGGTGGCCATCGTTGGAGGAAGACACCAAGGAACATGTGGCAAGATGTGTGACGTGTGCCCAGGCCAAGAACGTACCAGGACCATCCGTCGGGCTATTACAACCGATACCCGTTCCTCCTTACCCATGGCATACCATCTCCATGCATTTCGTCGTGGAGCTCCCCATCACGTCTTCAGGGTTTACCACTATCCTGACTATAGTGGATCACCTCACAAAAATGGCTCACTTCATACCGCTGAAGAAACTGCCTTCGGCTGTCGTACTAGCAGAGATCTTCATGCAGAACGTGGTTCGGTTGCACGGCATTCCATCGGTGGTGATAACAGACCGTGGTACCCAGTTCGTGTCCCGTTTCTGAAATGAGGTGTGTGCTGCCATGGATTTGGACATCCGGCTGTCCTCCGCCTACCACCCACAGACCGACGGTCAGGACGAATTACACCATGGAACAATATCTGCGCTGTGCACTCCTATCAGCAGAGACAGAATGGGCTGATGTGTTGTGGATGGTGGAGTTCGCCTACAATAACAGTAAACATTCAGCCATCGGGATGTCTCCATTCTATTGCCTTCAGGGCAAACACCCCAGGACCATGCCTTGGAATGAACCACGGAACAGCCAACTGCCCACGGTTCAGGAGTACCACGCGAGACTCTGCACACTCTGGCAACGGGCCCGGTTCGAACTGGGCAAAGCGAAGGAATACTACAAGGAGCATGCTGATGCACGCCGGAAGCAGGAGCCTTCGTACAGCAAAGGCGACAAGGTGTGGCTCTCCATCCGTAACCTCAACGTGCACGGTCCCAAGAAGCTATTGCCTCGCTTCGTGGGCCCGTTTACTGTTGACAGGGTGATAAACCGTGTGTCCATGAAGCTCCTCCTTCCTCCTCCCATGAAGGTGCACCCTGTGTTCCATGTGTCCCTCCTCCGTCCCGTTCACGCTGATAGTGACCTGTCCTCCCCTCCTGCCCCGATTCCCGTGGACGACCACGTTGAATACGAGGTGCGGGCCATCCTTGATTCACGTCGCACTCGGGGAAGGCTTTTCTACCTGGTTGACTGGAAGGGTTATGGCCCAGAGGAGAGGTCCTGGGAACCCCTGGCCCATGTTCGCCACGCGGCCCGTTTGGTCCGTGCCTTCCATCCACGTCACCCCCTGTGCCCTCGGCCGGTCACCCCTGTGTAGGTCTGTGTTCCGGGGGGGGGGGGGGGTTTGTTTTGGGCGGGGGTGCTGTCATGGTTCCTGAATCCCCCCTTCCCCGCATACCTGTTGTCCGTATGCTTGTTGCGGACTGCCTGTTGGTTAACACTCGTATGGGGATCCTCACTTCCGGCCTCGACTGGTAGCGGTGTAGTCGATGGCCGGAAGCGCTACAACGTCATCGGAGCTTCCGGGGAGGGTCGCTTATCAGACGCGACTCCACGAGGCTCGGCGCTTCGCGTACTGTAACAGCGTCTTGCCGATGCCAGACCCATTTCGCCATTCCGGACCTGATAGCGCAGAAGCGCTTTTGCTTTCTTTCACGACCGCACGAGGGGTGCCGTGCATTTCCTGTTACCCGCGCTAGGAGCGCCTTGTTTTGTTTTATGCCTTCCGTGTCCAGGGTACCCTGACTCTTTACCTGGGATGCCGCGCCAGGAGCGCTTGGACTGTGTCCTGTGGAAGCAGCACGAGTAGCGCTAGCACACTTATTTCTTTTCCGCGCCAGCAGCGCTTGGACTGTGTACTGGGGCAGCAGCGCGAGGAGCGCTTGCAATCTGATTTCCTTTCCGCGCCAGGAGGGCCTGACATTACCCTATCCACTTCCTGGAGTGCTTATGGATGCCTTACTTTGTTTCCTTTGATGGCAGTGGAGCCGTTGTACATATGAGGAGGTAAGCGGTGTCCCATATGAGTGTTGATGATTGTGGATGTTTGGCAGTGGAAGGTGGTTAATCAATGTTCCCTTGTCTCCCTGTCCAGTTGGTGCCCTGAAACTGACCACGTGAGGGACGACCGCCAACGCCTACCAACCCCAGCATTTTGCCCTAGAATTTTGGCTGCCATCCTCACTCACATCCTATTCCTGATTTTGTAATCTACCCAGAACAGGGTAGGGTGTGTGTGGGGGCGATAGTTCATGTCGTCTCTGTGAGGATCCACCACAAGAAGCAGGTACTTGTGGGGACCCCCGGACACTAATGTGGTTAAAAATTGGATAGAAATAAGGTTTCCTGTGGCTCCTAAGTCTATTAGCGCTTCCACTTCCCAAGAACCCCTGTTATAGCATACAATGTCTTTGGAATGCTTAAATAAGTGGTAGTGAAAGAATCCTTGGAGGTCAAACTTAAAGACAAAGCTGGTAGGGTAACCTCTTCTCCAATCGAGTTGAACCATTTCCCAATATTTCTGGCATGGCTACAGAAGCCATAGACCTGGTTCTACTAGATTTATTCCTGGTTGGCTACTATGTGGGGCATTCTTGGACAAAATAGCCTGCTTTACTGAAGTATAAACAATGGTTTAATTTTCTTCTTTTATCTTTTTCCTCTTTTGCATAGATTCAGGGATATCAATAGTCTTTGATGTCTTGGGCCTTGGCTTATTACTGATTATGAATACCTTACAACAAACTGTTCCCCCAATCTCTGAACTTCATTCTAATAGACCATGATTTGGTTTAACAACTAGTTCGATTAGCTTGGCACAGTTCTCTGGGGAATCAAAAAACTGCAACACATTTTTCAACTTGTTTCAAAACCTTCTATAGAAAACTGAAGTTCTCTTACTATCTCGCAAATTGGTTTCCACCACTAAAGGTCAAAATATAATGTAGGAGGCCAGAGGAACCTTGCCGTAAATTTAGTAGGAGTAGTTTCTGTCCTGTAACTCCAGTTCTGTAGTAGGGGTATCTCTGTTATAGTCATAATCTAGTGAATAGTCCCGCCCATGTGCGTGGACCCCGGCAATCAAAAATAATCTCTTAAGTTGTCAAAATAATGCAGAAACTGCAAAGACACTTAAGAGATAATTTAAAGACAAATAATGCAGCCTATATCCACAGGCTACACTGTCCAGTACTTCAACTAGAAATTCCACCAAAATTCACCACACACAGTACAGCCTGCTAGTTTCTACCATAGAGAAACCTGCCTCCCCCAGTCAAAGACTCAGGAATGATAGAGAGGAAGGCAGGGACAGACAAGCCCCATAGGCTGCCATTATGTGGCTTAAATAGGATACTGTGCCTTTAAGAGAACTTTCCAGAACTTCTCCCAGTATCCCAGAATGCATAGCAGGTCCCTCTTACTTCAGTTCTTTTTGAAGGCGAAGCACGCCAGACCTGTCGCATTCTTGTATGATGAAACAATCTCCACCGGGGAGGAGGGCGGGCGCTTATGACTATAACAGAGATACCCCTACTACAGAACTGGAGTTACAGGACAGAAACTACTCCTTCTGTAGTAGGGGATCTCTGTGTATAGTCATAATCTAGTGAATAGAATGGCAAGCCCATCCCCACACCAAAGCGGCGGTGGAGAATAAATACATAACGCCACTACTGTGCGAACAAATTCCGCAGCGAAGCCTGGCCAACCTGAGCGTCTGCCCTGGCGTCAGTGTCCAGGCAGTAATGCTTAGCAAAGGTATGAACCGACTTCCAAGTGGCTGCCTTGCAGATTTCAGCAATCGGCACGTTACGGAGCAGAGCCGTCGTGGCAGCTTTGCCCCTGGTGGAATGAGCCTTAGGCTTACCTCCTAAGGTCTTATTAGCCTTTTGGTAACACAATTGTATGCAGGACACAATCCACCTAGAGATGGACTGCTTCGAGGTCGCAAGACCCGTCCTGACCGACCCATAATTGATAAACAACTGGTCAGACCTACGAATATCCTTGGTTTTATCCAGATAAAATTTCAACACCCTCCTAACATCCAGGGAATGGAGAGACCTCTCCGCTGGGGATGAAGGGTTCTGAAAAAACGTAGGCAAAGTTATAGTCTGGTTGACATGAAAATCAGAAATAACCTTGGGAAGAAATTTAGGGTGAGTACGCATAACAACCTTAGCAGCATGAAATACAGTATAAGGTTCATTACAACACAACGCCTGAATTTCACTCACCCTGCGGGCCGATGTAATGGCCACGAGGAACGCCGCCTTCCAGGACAGGTGCTGCAACGAAGCCTTATGAATAGGTTCAAAAGGCTCCTTCATAAATCTGGACAGCACCACATTCAATTCCCATGAAGGCGAGGGAAAGCCTGACAGGAGGGAATACTTTCTTCAAGCCTTCCAGAAAGTCTTTGATCACAGGGATCTGGAAAAAGGAAGTCTGTGAAGGGCATTTCCTGTAGGCAGTCAATGCAGCAAGATGAACCTTAATGGAATGGACATTAAGGCCAGACTGCGCCAAATGTAAAAGGTAAGGAAGGATGACATCTTCCTTGCAGGTCGTAGGATCATGGTTCTTAGACTGGCACCAGATACAAAACCTCTTCCACTTGTAAGCATATGAAGTCCGAGTGGAAGGTCTCTTAGACTCCTTCAGTATGTCCATGCAATCATCGGGCAGATTCAGATGGCCATATTGCACTATCTCAGGAGCCATGCCGCCAAACTCAAAGACGAGAGGTTGGGGTGTAACATCCGTCCCCCGAACTTCGTGAGAAGGTCCGGCCTGCACGGCAACCGAATGTGAGGAAGGAGAGACCGGTGAAGTAGGTCCGTGAACCACCACTGCCTGGGCCACTCCGGGGCGATGAGTATCATCCGAGCTCTGGACCGGGCCAGCTTGATGAGCACCGCCGGAATCAGGGGAATGGGAGGAAAGGCGTACAGAAAGTTGTTCGTCCAGTTGATCCATAACGCATTCCCCAGAGTCCCTTGTTGGAAGTATCTGGAGGCGAAGTCTCTGCACTTGCTGTTTTCGGCGGTGGCGAACAAATCTACGTCTGGAGTTCCCCACCTTGCGAAGACTTCTCCTAGTACTTCGTCGTTTATGACCCATTCGTGGTTTTCCTGCAGCTGTCTGCTCAGTGCGTCTGCCTGAACATTCTGCACACCTGGTAGATGGGTGGCCGTTATCGTCAGTCCTCTGGCCAGGAGCCAGTGCCAGATCGTCTGCGCCTCCTGCGACAGGGTGCGCGATCTCGAGCCCCCCTGCTTGTTGAGGTAATACATCGTGGTGGTATTGTCCGTCTGTACAAGCAGAGAGTTGGTCTGGAAGGACGGAAGAAAGGCCTTCAGCGCCAAGTGAACAGCCCTGAGTTCCAGGAAATTGATGTGATACGTGGTCTCCATCAGTGACCACGTGCCCTGAATCTGTAGAGTCCCGGAGTGCGCTCCCCATCCCAGAAGAGACGCATCCGTCACGACAGTCTGCGTGGGAATGTCCTTGTGAAAGGGAACCCCTCTGAGGAGATTCTCCGCCGAACACCACCACTTCAGAGACTGAAGAGCATGCAGCGACAGTCGAATCTTGTCGTCCCAAGATCCTTTCCTCTGATCCCACTGGTCCTCCAAGCACTCCTGCAACGGTCTCATGTGCAGCCGTGCGTGTGGCGTCAGGAAGATACAAGAGGCCATCGATCCCAGTAGAGAAGACACCGTCCTCACTGTTGTAGATGGAGACGTCAGAAGAGCCTGAGCCTTCCGAAGGAGTGATAATCGTCGCTCTTCCGAAGGAGACACGCTTGCTGACAGCGTATTGATGGAGGCTCCCAAGTACTGTATGCATTGGACCGGAGTCGGGACAGACTTGGCCATGTTGATGTGCAGCCCCAGCTTGTTCAGGAGAACGCACGTCTTCTGGAAGTGTGCTCGTGCTTCCGAGAAGGAGGATGCCTTGATCAACCAATCGTCCAGGTAAGGGTAGACGAACACCTTGTTCTTCCTCAGGTGTGCTGCTACCACCGCCATGCACTTCGAGAATGTTCTCGGCGCAGACTTCAGTCCGAATGGGAGTACTGTGTATTGATAATGATTGGTGCCGACTTGGAACCGCAGGAACTTCCTGTGTTTGTGTGCAATGGGCACATGGAAGTAAGCATCCTGTAGGTCTATAGCGCAAAGCCAGTCTCCCTGTTGCAACTGAGGATAAATCTGATGCAACGACAGCATGCGGAACTTTTCTCTGCGAATCCATTTGTTTGCCTGTCGCAAATCCAGAATGGGCCTGAACTCGTTCTTGTCCTTCTTGCGAACCAGAAAGAACCGGGAGTACAGACCTCTTCCTCTCTGAGACAGAGGTACTTCTTCTATTGCCCTTTTCCTTAACAGGACATCCGCTTCCGTCTGAAGCTCGCGCAGCTGAAACTGCGAGCCGACCGGGGGAATGGCCGGAGGAGGGCTGGTGAACCGAAGACTGTATCCATCGCAAACAATATTCAGCACCCACTTGTCCTGAGTAATTTTTCTCCACTCTGCCAGAAAAAGTTGTATGCTTCCCCCTACCGGAGTGGGTAACGGATCCGGGGGAAGTAAGTTCCTAGGGCCTAGACCCCGCCTGGCCCTTGGGCGCTGGAGCCGACTGCTGGCCTCCCCTGCCCTTCTGCCGCTTCTGGAACGGCTTACGGAACGGCTGCTGCTGTTGTGAGTGCCCCGAAGCCTGTCTTCGTCCACGGCCTTGTCCGCCGAACCGCCGTTGGAAGGGGCGGTACTGCTTCTTGGTCTCTTTGGGCTTATCCAGGCCCACAGCCGTCAGCGTTTCTGCCTCTGCCTTCATACGGGCCATTTCATCATCCGCATGCTTCCCGAAGAGGGTCTCACCGGAGAACGGTAGATTGGCCACCCTCTGCTGTGCGTCTGGTTTCAGGGACGTAAGCCGGAGCCAAGCGTGGCGCCGTTGGTTGATCCTGTGGCAAAATCCGTGAGCCGCCAACAGGGAAGAGTCCGCAGCCGCGCTGATTATCTGGTTGGCCACCAGCATCCCCTCACTCAGGACTTCCATGAAGTCCTCACGCTGCTCCCAGGGCAAATGCTCCGCAAAGCGCTCAAGGGAGTCCCAGAGGGCGCGGTCGTAGCGTCCCAACAAAGCCGTGGCACTTGCCGCCTTCATGGAGGTAGCGGAAGTTCCACAGACTTTTCTCCCCGCCGAATCCAACCACCGAGATTCTTTGTCCGGGGGGACCGTGGAGGTCGGGGTGGTGGCATGCTGCTTGCGGGCCGCCGTGACGATGACGGAGTCAGGCGGGGGCTCAGCTCTCAAAAAGGCCGGATCCGAGTCGGGAGCCCGGTACTTCTTTAGTAATCTCGACGGAGCCGCCCTCGTCACCGCCGGGGTGAGAAACAGAGCCATAGCCGGTTCTTCCAGGCCCGGCACCAGGGGCAGGAGAGGACGAGACAGATACTTCTGATGTAGAGTCTCGAAAATGACCGATGTCTTTGGCGTAGGCACTGTCAGGGATATGCCTAGCTTCGCCGCGCCCCTCAACAGGACGTCCTGAAAGGCAACCAGGTCATCTATCGGGGACACTCTGGTGTCCGGTGACCCCGATAGGGTAGGTGAATAATCCCTGGTCCCAGAGGACCTCGTGTGTGAGCGCGATTCGCGCCTCCTATGGCGGTGCCGCGATCGCGTGGATGATCTGTGCCGCGATCTCTCCTTCCGCCCAGAGCGAGAGCGAGACCTGCCAGCTCGTGGGCGCTCCTTCGGTTTACGTGGGGGGGTCTTCCGTGGTTCATCACGGGGTTTCTTCAGTTCCTCCCGGGGTTTTGGTTTCAGAGTCCCCTTAGGAGGAACAGGCAGGGACGGCAGGGAAGTGGACCTCGGCGGAGGAACCTTCGGCTGCGGTGTGGGCCCATGCGGAGGGATCGGAGGTGGAGAGGGATCTCCTGAAGGCAGCGGTGGTTTGGGTGGAGGGTCCTCCTTAGGCACGGGGGGAGGAGTAGGAGTCCTGGGCCGAGACGGAGTGTACACTTCCTCGTACACCGAGCCCGGTGATCCCTTAGGCGAGGGGTGCGGAGAGCCATCCCCATCAGCAGGCGACCTCTTCCTCTTGCGACCTCCACTGGACGCAGCGTGACTCCTGGGACTAGAGTCCCTTTTCCGCCGTTTTGGAGAGGGTGACCTACTTCTCGACGCTGACCGCTGTCTGCTGGACGCAGAACGACGCTTCTCCGGCGTCGAATGACGTCTCCCGGACTCCGGCGTCGAACGCCGTCTCCTCGGCGTCGACCCTCTTCTCCTCGGCGTTGAACGCCGACTCCTCGACGTCGACCTCCTCTTTCGCGACCTCTCCCGTCGTCCTCTCGACGTCGGGCGGCCCGCCCTCGAAGACGAGCGCCGCCGTCTTGATGATCCCGACGTCGAGGAGCCCCTCGACGTCGATCGGCGGTGTCGCCTCGACGGCGATCGACGGTGTCGCCTCGACGACGACCGATGGTGTCGCCTCGACGGCGAGCGTCGGCGCCGCTTCGACGGCGAGCGTCGATACACGTCACTGTGCCTTCGTCGACGGTAGGAAGATCTCGACGTCGACGACGACGATGACGTCGACGGCGGCTTCGACGTCGGCTTCTCCTTCGCCGTCGAGCCATCCCGCCGTCTCGACCCGGAGCCCCGGGGAGAAGGGGAGCACGCCGTCGTCATCCCTCTCGACGCCGTCGTCAATGCCATCGACGTCGACGGAGAATGGGACCGATTGCTGGACTTCCTGCCCCCGGGGAGCCCCCCGGGGGCCTCAGCAGAGGCAGAGGGAACCTTCCCAGGCTGCCTAGACCCACCTGCAGCCCGCAGACGCCTATCCTCCAGGCCAGCCAGCCTGATCTTCAATCTGCCCCTCAAGGTCCGAGCAGAAAGCTGCTGGCAGATTACACACTCCTCAGGGACATGATCTTCCGGAAGGCACACGATGCAGACCTCATGGGGATCACTCTTGGCCTTCTTCCTCTCACATGCTGGGCACTTCACAAAAAGGCCAGGCATTTTGGAGCCCCAAAACACCTAAAAACAGCACAAAAGGGAGAGGAGAGCACCAAGAAATAAACTGTAACACTTTTAAAATTCAAAAGTGCAAAAACAATTCCAATAAACCCTTGAGAAAGGGAGAGCTCAATGCCAGGGTCCTGTAAGCAGGAGCCGGAAAAAAGAACTGAAGTAAGAGGGACCTGCTATGCATTCTGGGATACTGGGAGAAGTTCTGGAAAGTTCTCTTAAAGGCACAGTATCCTATTTAAGCCACATAATGGCAGCCTATGGGGCTTGTCTGTCCCTGCCTTCCTCTCTATCATTCCTGAGTCTTTGACTGGGGGAGGCAGGTTTCTCTATGGTAGAAACTAGCAGGCTGTACTGTGTGTGGTGAATTTTGGTGGAATTTCTAGTTGAAGTACTGGACAGTGTAGCCTGTGGATATAGGCTGCATTATTTGTCTTTAAATTATCTCTTAAGTGTCTTTGCAGTTTCTGCATTATTTTGACAATTTAAGAGATTATTTTTGATTGCCGGGGTCCACGCACATGGGCGGGACTATTCACTAGATTATGACTATACACAGAGATCCCCTAATACAGAAGTTTATTACCTGTTGCTTGGATATAGGTGTGAGGTGTGAACAATTGTTGCATTGCTTCCTTGAAATTATTGCAATTGTACAGTAAAGGGTCATCTTGCTCCACTATTGGGAGAGCCCTCTCATAAAATATGAGGGAATTAAAGCCACCTTAGCGGTGTCATCTGGAATATGGATCTGAGCAAAGGAAGGGGGTCTTGTTCAGGCTATGCTGTGTGTAATTCTTGAAGGGTTCTAGACTTGTGTTCTGGTGTTCTAGAGATGACACCTAGACCTCCGGTCCAGGCAGCAACCTCCCCAGCAGCTCCGCTCTGCCTCAGCGCCAGAAGCCCTCCCACCTCCCAGGTTCGCGCCGGTACTGCGATACCCCGCGATCCATACAGCACCTCCTGGTCTCCTCCTCACTTGCTAGGAGACTTGCATTCAGTTATTTAATTTTATTTAAGGCACAAGTCAGTATCTATTTACTGTTCCTGACTTCCCCTGTTCTACCGCAGGCAGCCTTTTCCCACCTCTGCTGCCCCTGCGGCCTCTCCCACCGACAGCCCTGCTCCCACCTCCCCATCGCAAGTCCCACCCCCCTCCCCTACTTAATGGCAGCCGCTGCGAGGGAGCGCGGGTGACACCTAGACCTTCGGTCCAGGCAGCACCCTTCCCAGCAGCTCCGCTCACAGTGCTGCTCTGCCTCAGTGCCAGAAGCCCTCCCGCATCTCAGGTTTGTGCGGGCACTGTGCCGCCCCTGCGATCCACCCAGCGCCTCCTGGTCTCCTCCTCACTTGCTAGGAGACTCGCCATCAGTTATTTAATTTTATTTATGGCACAAGTCAGTATCTATTTACTGCTCCTGTCTTCCCCGTTCTACCGTAGGCAGCCTTGTCCCACCACTGCTCTCTCTGTGGCACCTCCTACCGACAGCCCCGCTCCTGCCTCCTCTCCTAAAGTCCCGCCCCCCTCCCCTACTTAATGGTGGCCGCTGGGCGGGCGAACTGCTGGCGCGCCTAAGGCAAGCCCGTCTGCCCAATCCGTGCCTGGACCACGCCCAGCGCCAGACACCCTGGCCCCTCGCGAGAGCCACGACACCCGACGTCACTACGATGCCTCCTATCTCCACGGACTCAACACCGGCCATCCAACTGCTTCCAGGCCACCGCGAAGCTCACCCACGGACCCTTCCCCTGCCAAAGCTGCAGTTTCACCAGCTGCCGAACACTTACACGCCATACCCCACCCATCAGGGCAGGAAGCAACCACCTCAGATGCATACTACTCAACACCCACTCCATTTACAAGCACGCCATCAAACTCTGGGACCTACTCGACTCAGCCTCCCCGGACCTCGCCTTCCTAACAGAGACCTGGATGAATTCCTCCTCAGCACCTGACATTGCCATAGCCATCCCAGATGGCTACAAGTTCACCAGAAGGGACTGCACCAACAGACAAGGAGGAGGAATCGCCATTGTCTACAGGAGTACCTTCAGAATCTCGACCAGCACAGCAAACACCTCAAGCACCGTGGAACACTTGCACTTACAGACCCACATCGACCCCAACACCACCCTCAGAGGAACACTCGTTTACAGACCCCCCCGGACCCCGGCCACCATTCATAGACGCCATCTCCGACATTGTCAGCACACACGCTCTTGCTTCCACAGACAACATACTCCTCGGAGACCTGAATTTCCGTGTCGAGAACGCGGACAACAGCTCTACTCGATAACCTCGACAGCCTCGGACTCAAACAGCTCGTCACCACCCCCACCCATTCCGCCAGACACATGCTCGACCCCATCCTTTCCGCAAGCAACCACGTCACCTTCAGCCACACCACCGAACTCTACTGGGCTAACCACCGCTGCGTCCACTTCACTTACAAGAAACCCACCATGCACCACCACACACAACGGATTCCCCACTGCAGCTGGAACAGGGTCACTGAAGACCAGCTCATCACCACCCTTGCCCGAGACCCATCATCCGACACCACTGACACAGACACAGCCGCCCACAACCTCAGGCAATGGATCGACGACTGTGCCAACACCCTAGCCCTGATCAAAAAACCCTCAAACAGACGCACTGACAGAAACGCCAGCTGGTTTACACCGACCTCCAGGAATCCAAGCAGACTTGCCGAAGACTCGAGCAAAAGTACCGCCACGAACAGACACGCAGCCCTCAAGAACGCCAGCCGCAAGCACCACCAACTCATCCTAGCCACCAAAAGAACCTCCTTCAAGCAATGCATCGACAACAACACACACAACAGCAAAGAGCTCTTCATAATCGTTAAGGAACTCTCCAACCCCAGCTCCTCCTCCAACGACATCCCACCGTCGCAAGACCTATGCGCCTCCCTATCCACCTTCTTCCACCACAAGATAGTAGACATGAACGACAGCTTCATCACCCAGTCCCTTCTGACAGCCGCCAACACCGCAGACTCAACACCCCCAGCCCCACCAACCTCGTGGTCTCCTGGACCCACGTCAATGACACCATAAAAACCATGAACACCATCCACTCCAGCTCACCATCCGACCCCTGCCCTGAACACATCTTCAACAAAGCAAATCGCATCATCGCACCCCAGCTCCTTTGAGAGCACTGCCTTCCCAGAAAGCTGGAAGCACGCCGAGATCAACGCACTACTCAAGAAACCCACAGCAGACCTCAAGAACTTCCAGACCACCTCCCTGCTCCCATTTCCAGTGTAAGGTATTAAAAAGGTCCTCAAAAGGCAACTGACCCACTTCCTTGAGGAGAACAACTTCCTGGACGCGCCCCAATCCGGTTTCCGCAGCAATCACAGCACCGAAACCGCCCTCATCGCTGCCACCGAAGACATCAGGACCCTGCTGGACAGCGGTGAAACCGCGGTGCTTATTCTCCTGGACCTCTCGGCCGCCTTCAACACCGTCTGCCACCAAACCCTACGCACACACCTCCACGACGTAGGAATTCACGGCAAAGCCCAGGACTTGACTACCTCCTTCATCACCGGCAGAATCCAGAGGGTCCGCCTCCCCCATTCCGTTCTGAAGCCATCAAGATCACCTGTGGCGTGCCCCAAAGATCATCCCTCAGCCCTACCCTTTTCAATGTCTACATGGCACCACTCGCCAACATCGTCTGCTCGCACAACCTCAACATCGTCTCCTATGCCGACGACACCCAGCTGATCTTCTCACTCACCAAGGACCCCCCCACTGCCTAAACCAACCTCCTCGAAGGAATGAAGGCCGTCGCCGACTGGATGAAGAACAGTCACCTGAAACTTAACTCAGACAAAACAGAGGTCCTCATCCTTGGCTCCACCCCCTCCGCCTGGGACGACTCCTGGTGGCCAGCTGCTCTGGAAGCCGCACCGACACCCACCAACCACGCACACAACCTGGTGTTCATCCTGGACTCATCGCTTTCAATGACCCAACAAGTCAACGCCATCTCCTCTTCCTGATTCAACACCCTCCGCATGCTTCGCAAGATCTACAGATGGAACCAGAAGGACGGTCACCCAGGCTCTTTTCAGCAGAAGACTGGACTATGGCAACGCCTTCTACACAGGAACCACGGCCAAACTCCAGAAAAGACTTCAACGCATTCATAACGCCTCCGCATGCCTCATCCTCGTCATTCCCCGCTACACCCACATCACTGCCCACTTCAAAGACCTGCAATGGCTCCCAGTCAAGAAGAGAATCCCCTTCAAGCTCCTCACCCACGCTCACAAAGCACTCCACAATGCCGGACCAGCATACCTCAACAAAAGTCTCACCTTCTACACCCTGAATCACCAGCTCCCCTTCGCCGACCTTGCCCTCGCCACCGTCCCATGCATCCACCGACCTTGCCCTCGCCACCGTCCCACGCATCCACAGCACCACCACCGGCGGCAGATCCTTTTCCTACCTCGCTGCCAAGACATGGAACACCCGCCACCCACCCATCTGCACCAGACCCAGGACCTGGTTGTTCGAACAGTAACTTCACCCCTCCCCCCCCTCTCAGCGCCTTGAGACCCTCAAGAGTGTTTACTGCGCTCTACAAATCTACAAATGCTTGATTGATTGAGACTGTTGTACCTAAACTGAAACAAGACTTACAATAATTTACAAATGGTAGTGGTGGTCTTTATGGTAGCACATCAGTCTTTGTATATGGCAAAAATTAGAATTCAGTATTGATGCACCTCGAGGTTAAGAGCATACACCCCACTACCTCAGGTGTCAGCCCACTGTGGTTCAAATGAACCCAGTGTAAGTATCTAACATGAAAGTAAACCTCGGCATTCTTAATAAGTTCAAAATGAATTCATGAATAGTTATCTAATTCCTGCGCAAATCAATTTAGACAAAGAATGGTGTTTGACTTGCTATTCAATTTAATACACATGTGAAACACATAGATTTGGGAATAGATTTAGAAACAAAATAATTTTTTTAAACAATAACATTTATATTTCAAAATAGAAGGTCAAAATGTTGTAATCCTCCTGTGGAGCGTTGAACTGGAAGCAGACACGTGTTTTGTTACAGAGTAACTTTTTCAAGGCTTAGATAAATGATACTCAAGGCTCTTGTGTATGCCGTAGACGTCCAAGGTCTTCCAGTAAGAATGATTAAATCCTATTCAAATTATTTATATATGTTAGGTCCAGAACGATAATAGCGCTTCACTTCCCCTTACCAATATTTTCCCTATTCCGTGGCAGTACCCGATTAGTTCGGACCAAACGAGTTGTCAGAACTTAAACTTTCCGTTGTACTTTATGCTTAGAAGAGAAGCACTGGATCCATTTAATTGTGTGGCGCTATTAACGTTCTGGACCTAACATATGAAATGAAGGGGTGAGCATTGAGGACAGGCCATTGCGCTCACCCCATCCAACAGTTGCGGACTAGGCACCCAGGGCCTCTGGGACCGTCCATAGTGACAGGCCTCCCAACACCCAGAACAACTCAACGGGCGGCTAATCGAGACAGCCCTCGAAGACCTCCCCGTGTGGTGAAGCTAGAAGTAGTTGGAGGCACTCCACAGGGCAGACCCAACGGGATCGGAGGAAGTAGCGGAAGAACACGGTGTGGGATGACAGCACAATATCACCCCAAACAGGACAGAAGCCAGCAGAAGACACTAAGGAAAGGGCACCACAGGTCCAAAAGCAAGTCAGGAGGGCCTGGCCATGGCCCTGAAGGCCAGCACTAAGACCTACCCAGACACAATGCAACTCACGGCCCACAACCGAGAGGCAGCAGCACGTAGGAGGACAATGCACCTGCATGCGAGCACAGGTCTGGTGACACAATCTCGTTGCGGCTAGAGACTCCACAGCATGACAGGATCTGTAGGTTTGTAGTGGCATGTGAGAGGACACAGGGGAGTACCCGAGAGGAGAGAAGTCTACGGGGTGGGCATCATTATCCACCTCTCCCCCTGCTGAGACTAAATACGAAAACAGAGGCTATGGCTGCAGCATGTGCCAAGAAGGAACGCTCTGTAAAGGACATGTTAGTGAAGCAGTCCCTACTGAAGACTCCGTCCGGATCATTCCTGGGTGACGATAGACACCGAGTCGGAGTGGAGTGAGCTGATGGCCCGCCACAAAGGCATTAATGACTGCGCTCTTAACTTCACCCAGGAGGATCTTCAAGCAATACAAGGACAGCTCTCAGTGCATCTGAAGGTGGTGTGGAGGGACCTCGAGGAAGTAGGGGAACGGGTAGAAACTCTGGAGGAGCGAGAAGCCAGTGGAGAAGAAGAGATGAAATTGATGCAGCAAGAACTTCTTCGCCTTAGGGAGCAGCACATAGAGCTATAAGCACAAGCAGAAGACCTGGAAAATCGATAGAGAAGAAATTATGTCTGCATCAGAGGGGTGCCAGCTCAAGCAGAAGGAGACGATATACTGACCTACGTCCTCTCTCTGTTCAGCCATATACTGGGAAGCGAGTGCAGCTCGGACATTCAGATTGACTGTGTAAACCGCGTTGGTTTGCCAAAAGGAACCAAAGCCCACTCGGCGGACATACTGGCGGGCATGTACAATTTCCAAAACAAGGAATCCATTATCGGCCGTGCTAGATTCGCCACCCAGTGCAATTCCAGGGGCATACGCCAATGTTCTTCCAAGACCTGTCAATGAGCACTCTCTACAAGTGGAGGGAATCCGTTCCGTCACAAACCACCACAGGGAGAAAGCTATATTGTATTCCTGGAGGCACCCATTCCGCATCATCTTCCGCCACCAAGGGAAACTAAGACAGCTCAGATCCCAGAAAGAAGCACAAGAGGTCCTGGGCATCTCAAAAGCGACCGTGCAGGATGAGGGCGGCAAGCACCTCAAGGGCTCCTGAAACAAGGAATAATGCTGGCACAAAATTTAAAAGCACTCTTCACACCACAAACCGGACACAGAAACAATGACAAAGGAAAGAAAGGTGGTGATCAACTCGGTCACTGGTTCACCGGACCGGCTAGTCTCCTCTTGAACCAGGAATACTTTGACGGTGGAAGGCTTCCTCACGGGCGGGTTCAGAGAGGCGCTCTTATTCTACACCAGCCCCTTACACAAAAGAAACCATAATGACTTTAGAAGGGAAGGAGTCGCCAAAATCATCCCAACACCAACCGGCAGACACTCGCCTTGGGCTCTCCTACCTTGACGAACCGGCGTGGACTCCTGTCAATAGAATGGTTCATATGTTCTGTTCAGATTGGGGTTTTTGGGGCTTTCCTTTTTCCTCCGCACCAGTCTCAGGCAGAGCCTGAAGTAGGGGTAGGCAGAAGTACCACAGGACATGTCTCACTTATGCAGTCTCAATCCCTTAAAGTGAAGCGCTAGATACTCACTCTTATAAGTAAGCCATAGGTCGGGACCTGAAGATTGTGAGTCTCAATGTCTGGCGCCTCAATTAGTCAGTGAAACACACAGCGATCCTGTCCTTGCTTGAGAACTCGGGGTGAGGGGGGTGTAGACATGCTTGCTGCAAGAAATGCACCTTCTACCAAAATCCCTTGCGCATACGTTTCCGAAGGTTTCCTGACCAGCTCTGGTTCTCAAGATAATCCAAAAAGAATGGAGTTGCAAGCCTCCTAGTCTCGAAATTCAGTGGCAAGATTATCTCAACTGTATCAGAGGTCAAGGGGTGCCTATTGACGATTAGGATAATCTGTGGAACCACATACTTCACCCTAGCTAATATCTACGCCGGAACGCCCAACAGGAACCCTTCATCATCAAAGCTCTAACTGAGGTTCTCGGTCTCCTCCCGACGCAGCAGTTTTGGTGGGGGGGCTTCAACCTGGTCATGGACTCTACAGTAGACCCTTCATGTCAGCAGTCCGCTCAAATAGGGGCCTTTTCGGTCGAAGGCTTGTGTTGGCTGACGGAGAGTAGCCGGCGAAGAGTGGCCTACAACACACCCAGGAACATAAGACTATACATTCTACTCAGCTGCACACAAATCATATGCGCACACAGATCATTTTGTAGCATCATCTGCGCTGGCACTAAGACTAAGAGATGCAACCATTGAACCATAATCCCTTTCGGACCACACTATGATCACGATCACGAAGCAGCAGACGCTTCACAACCGAGCCCTTCTAGATGGCGGCTGCGCAAGGGCCTAGTACAATCCCCAGCTAGTATGTCAGCTATACACATGAGACTATTAGATTATCTACGTACAAACTATGTGGGGAATACCTCTCTGGCAGCAGTCTGGGAAACATTAAAACTAGTGATGAGGGGAGAGTTCATGGAGGTTTTGGCGGCGGAGAACCGGTTGTGCCAGGAGAATCGTCAGAGCTTAGAACAAGAGGTGTCAGAGATGGAAGCCATACACAAATGCACTAGGGCACCTAGATAATGGAGATAACTGAAAAGAAAAGTCTCCTATTGAAACGTCTGGACCTAGATAAGGAGGAATATGCCCTTCCCAGGCTCCAACATAAATTTCATCTGAGCAATGATCGATGCAGGGGCATGCTCGCACATAGGCTCAGAGCTAAGATGATGGCAGCAACGGTCCCCTAGGTCAAGCAGACCTCCAGAGAGGAGGTAAACTCAGACAAGCAGAGTTAATTGCATCCTAGTTAGATCAACCGATAAAAAACGAGGAGGTAATCACAGCAAATGCCACCTTAAAATGTATAAAACGAGGCGTGGCCTGGGAGGTAATGGAGTAAGACGTGCTCTCCATGCTCTCTGTCTCCCCAGGGTCCATCCAATTGCTGCTGACTGCCGCGGGGTGAATGCATCGCCATCACACCGCGGGGTGAGCATTGTGCAACGTTCTGCAGCAGCTGGAGAGGGCCGAGAGTGGCTATGAAAGATTAGAGCGGCCGCAGGCGAATGCCGCCAACTTGGTCTCGGGGACTATCAAGCCACAGCAAATGAGTGGGCCGTGTGGGAGTCTGCTGAGCCCAGCCTCGCACTGAGTCTAGCAGTGGAAAACTCAGTGAGCCCAGAGATTTGCATCCCCGCGGCTGAAAGACGGAAGGACTAGGTGCAGCTGCAGGTGCCCTGTCGCGGCGTGGGACTGCTGGAGCAGTGGGGATTGCAACACTGTCATCCTACCTGCAGTCGAGCCTTCTACCCCCAGAGCACTGAAGAACTGACAGTCAGGCCAAGAGTGTGGATGGTCCCTCGTGACACATCTGAGGGTACTGCTGCGACTCAGCGGTGCCGGTGAGTGCATAGACAGGGCAGGCGCCCCAACTACAGGCCTGTGAGTGGTGCAGGACGCCATTATTCTGTGTTGCCAACAGACACAAAGGATCTCATGCAGCCAGAGACTTTGGGCAACTGCCAGAAGCAATACCTGCCAATTTGGCCCAGGGACTGTTGAGCTGTTTCAGCAAGGAGGGAGGGCTGGGGAACCTATTGAGGCCCGGCCTCTACTGAGAGCAACGGTTGAAAGAAGGAGGGCACAGCTGCTGCTGCAGGGGCTCTGTGGGCTTCCTGGGGCAGTGGGGATGGACCCGCTGCTGCCCTGCCTGCGGGTTGGCCTCCTCCCCCAGAGTGTGGAAGAGCTGGATGCCCTGGTGGGGAGTCCCTCATAGCACAAGCGGAGGATTCCTGCTACGCTTCTGCAGTGCCAATGAGAGCGGAGACGGGGTGGGTGCTATGATTGCAGGTGTTTGCCGGTGACGGCAGATGAGTGCTGCCGGAGACCAGAGCTTGCTGAAGAAAGGATGCATTGTGGGGATTGATGTGTGCTTTGCAGGTCCACCCGCCCAAAGGTGAGAGCGGACTGCCTTCGGGAGCTGCGTGAGCTGGGCCCTTGCACGATTTGGGACACATTCTAACAGCCCTCTGGGACAGGAAGGCAGGAGAAGACGTACTAGAGCCAGGAGGCCTGAGGAAGCCTCACACCCTAACTTTCCAGCCAAGAGGCACCTTTTCGACAGAGCAAACTGGCAGCACCTTGTGGGCAGTACTGAGACAGTCCCCTGGCACAGCTGTAAATATATAGTTACTCCCCTGCCCCTGACTGAGGAGGGTGAGCCGCTATACTCTCCGACCCTACGGGAAACAGTCTGGTGCAAGGGACAGCTGGTGGGGTGGACTGTCGCACCAGGTGGGTAGCTGACCTCCGCTGCCTTGTTGGAAGAGGCCTTAGGCACCCTCTCCTGGAGGAGGCCTTAGACACTGAGCCCAGTCCCAGCTTAACCAGAGAACGTGGGTGCCTACAGAGGGGTGAGTTTGGCATTGTGCCACCTTGCATAGAGCTGATATTAACACAAGGCCTCAAAACGGTGGACACGCCAAAGTGAAGAGGGTCTGGACACCGTGGCCGACATGGTCAACTCGCTATGCCACGTTCCAAAGCACCCATGGACAACTCTGAGGTGTCCCTTTGGAATAAGGCCCCACAGAGACAGTGGCTCCTCCTTCTGCACGCTCACCAATTCATGGACAAAGGGCCCTCTGCCCCCATCACTCAGGGGTATATGGACCACTTCCTGCAAGAAATTCAGACGGATATCATCTCTCTCAAGGCTTAATTCAAATCCTGCCTCTAGGACATCCGGAGAGCCATAACTGAAATAGGAGAAAGAGTAGATCCCTAGAGCGGACTGTTGACGCAAGGTCGGAGGACCAGGAGATGTTCTGGCGTGGAGTAGCAGTGCTGGAGGAACAGAATATTGACCTACAAACTAAGCATGAAGACCTAGAAAATAGGAGCCACTGGAACAAGAACTGCATCCGGGGGATTCCATGAGGAGTGGTGGGCACGGACATTATGGCCTTCACTGCAGAGCTACTCCAAGGGGTCCGGGTGATGATGAGGACTCTCCGCCCACCCTAGATAGGGCACCTGGAGTCGCAGCTGCTGCTGGACATGCAGAGAGCACTCCAGATATCCTGACCACTGTCCACTTTTTTACGGAGAAGGAGGCAATAATGCAGGCAGCCAGGGGCAAGACTGAGCTTAAGTTTCAAGCAAATACTACACATTTTTTTCAAGATCTCCTGCCTTAGGAAGTGGCGTGACTTGTCACCGACAAGCTCCGTGCCCAAGAGATTTGCCATCAGTGGGGTCATCCCTTCGCTCTCCTGTTTTCCTGGGAAGGCAAACTCTGCGCACTGTGTTCGCTGTTGGAAGTCAAGGCCTTGCTGGAGCTCCCTGATGACTCTCAGGAAGAAGGTGCACCTTTACCTTTGAGCCCCTACAGATGAGGCCTTAAGCCTAAATGGTCCACGGTCCCTACAAGGCGACCACATAAACAGCAATCATAGTCATCCTTTCAAGAAACAAAGTGAGACATTATTCAGCAGCTCAGCACGCTCATAGGGGGTGCCTCCCCCGCCCGCTCCGCTGCTGACTCGATGTGATCCTGTGTGTTGTTTTTTTTTTGTTTAAATATGTTTATTGGGTTTTAGCATTCCGTCACACAGATTGACATATTGCAAATCTGGGATACCAACATACATTTACAGACAACTGTAGGGTTTTAGGTGCACATTATCTTTGTGTACAGTATATATTACACATTCATCAATGGTACATTCTGTTTACAACCATCCCGATAGGGCTGGTTGCCTTGTTGATATACTTTCTATAACAGGACTGGGTTAATTTCCCCGTAATTACAGAACTATGTCCATCCCCCGCATCCAGTTATAGCAGGGGTCTTCAAACTGTGGGGCGCGACCCCCAGGGGGGCCGTGGAGTGGTGTGAAGGGGGTTGCGCATTCACAGTCACATGTCTGCCCTGGCCTTCAGGGCTTCAGCCCCCCTATTCCCCCGTCCTGTTTCTCAGCCCAGGCTGCTGCAGTGAAACTCGAGCTGCTGGGGGCTCGGCTGGGCAGTGTCTGGAGTCTTATCTGGCACGGAGTTTTTCACAGGTCTTTAAAGACCATTAGCATATTTACATGCCTTTGTGAATGGTTACAGAGGCTTAATGTTTTCTATGGTTCCAGTACCCCCTGGGCCCCCACTCTGCCTATTCCTTATATTTGTATTTTTACACTTCTTGCTGTAGTGTGGGAATGCATTTAATGAAAAGGAATATAAAGTTGGGTGCCAAAAGAAAAATGCCTGCTCTTGACACTAAATAGAGTAATAAATAGAAAAGTATGTATTAATTAGTTATGTGACTTTTCTGTCTTTGTTCTCTTTAAATTTCAGTCATGGATCATTGAGGCAGCCCTAGAACACAATTAAAAGTGACACAATTAAAAGTGCTTTCTATTTATATTTGCTGTTCTAAGTATTCACAGATAAGTGCTAAAAATACAGCTTTAGGTGAATGCTTATTTCTGGGCCATCAAAATAATGAGCTCGTAACCCTAATCATAAGACTGGAAGTTTGTTGCAGGATCAGCACATTATTTATTTCCTCCACCCTCAATCCCTGATTAATGCCATTATAGCAATAGTATAACTTATATCTGAAACCCTACACTTCAAGTTTCTGGGAATGCACCCTGCTTTCCGACAACTCACTTCTCATTCTTGCCTTCACTTTCACGCTCACCCTGCACTCGCAGCGATCACAATGCACTTGCACTGATCACCATGCACTCAAAGCGATCACAATGCACTCACACTGATCGCCATGCACTCACACTGATCGCCATGCACTCACACTGATCGCCATGCACTCAAACTGATCGCCATGCACTCAAACTGATCGCCATGCACTTACACTGATCGCCATGCACTTACACTGATCGCCATGCACTTACACTGATCGCCATGCACTCACACTGATCGCCATGCACTCACACTGATCGCCATCCACTCACAGCAATCACCATACACTCACAGCAATCACCATGCACTCACAGCAATCGCCATGCACTCACAGTAATCGCCATGCACTCACAGCGATCGCCATGCACTCACAGCAATCGCCATGCACTCACAGCAATCGCCATGCACTCACAGCAATCGCCATGCACTCACAGTAATCGCCATGCACTCACAGCGATCACAATGCAGTCACAGCGATCACAATGCACTCACACTGATCACAATGCACTCACACTGATCACAATGCACTCACACTGATCACAATGCACTCACACTGAAAACAATGCACTCACACTGATCACCATGCACTCACACTATTCAACCGCTCACCCTGCACTCACACACTCACACTGATCACCGTGCACTCACACTGATCACCGTGCACTCACACTGATCACCGTGCACTCACACTGATCACCATGCACTCACACTGATCACCATGCACTCACACTGATCACCATGCTCTCACACCAATCACCATGCACTCACACCATTCACCCGCTCACCCTGCACTCACAGTGATCACAATGCACTCACACTGATCACAATGCACTCACAATATTTACCCGCTCACCCAGCACTCACAGCGATCACAATGCACTCACACTGATCACCATGCACTTACATTCACCCGCTCACCCTGCACTCACAGTGATCACAATGCACTCACACTGATCACAATGCACTCACACTGATCACAATGCACTCACACTGATCACAATGCACTCACAACATTCACCCGCTCACCCTGCACTCACAGTGATCATAATGCACTCACAGTGATCATAATGCACTCACACTGATCACTATGCACTCACAACATTCACCCGCTCACCCTGCTCTCACAGTGAAATGTGCTTGCATTGTTCGCTCTGTACCTCACCCTGCAGTCACACGAGCTCACTTCTCATCCTGCACTCATGTGACACTTCACTCACCTGTCCCCCCCTCCATGCTCAATCTGTAGCTCACTCAAACAAGGCCATCCCTAACCATGCACTAATTTGTCCCACTCTGCACTTACAGCCGAACCCAAATTCATATGGTCACCTCACTCAACCTGTAGTCACTCCTTTTACCCTACTCTCACACTGTTGCATTGCTCTCCGTGCAGTCACATAGGCACTCTTGTCACCCACACAGTGCAGAAGGTTAAAGTACCTGGTACACAGAAGATGTACCATTCACATCACAAAAGTGAGTGTGAGTAAACTATGAGTATTTTGTCAGACAGGTGCTATAGAGAGATGAGGTGTATTGTTGGTGAGTGGTAGTGAGGGAATTCATGGAGAAGGTGGAAAGACTGTTGCACCGTGTGCGACCAGTGCTAGGCCCAGCCCTGGCTGGGAGTGTTAAACCCCCCCGAAGTTCGGGTCTAGTGGATTCCCTGCTTCTGCCTATTATTATTTACATTTGTAGTGCGCTACTGTTACCAAAAGGTGGCCTGGGGCTAATAACCATCTGCCTGCAATGTGAGAGAGGGATCCGGGGTTGGGAGAGGAGAGAAGAGAGGGATGGAAGGAAGGGGTGAGAGGAAAGGGGCATGGGTAAACTGCTTAACTCTGCACAAGACCGCCAAGGTTTGAAGGGACCCTGGCTGCTCCCGGCAATGGCCAGGTGAGCTTCTAATGTGGTAGCGCGTATTCCTGCGGAGTGGGAGGCCCTTCACAAAGGTTGACTAGACCTCTTTCTGATGTTAATTGCTGTATTTTGGTTATAAACTGGTACTGATGGGGTGAAATCTTTCCTCAGTGTTACTGTGTTTAAAAAAATTCAAAATAATAAAGCAATGCTATCCCAAAATACAATCAGTACATAGTTGTTATTCAGAAAACATTTCAGAGCATGTCCATCAGATCAGCTCTAGCTAATAAATGCACCAATCAGAGGAAAGGATTGCAACAGCACCAATGCAAAACCAGAAACAATTTTAATTCATTGTATCTAGATTGAATGTGATAGATCACAGTTTATAAAATTGCTAGAAACATGTAGGTTGCCCCAAGAAGGCATGCAAAAAAAAAAAGGGTGTGAATTGGGACAGTGTCATGTGATTGGGAATGAGAAAAGTTCAAGACAGTAGTGACATAAAATTATTTACAATAATGCTATAATAATTTTATGTCACTACTGTCTTGAACTTTTCTCATTCCCAATCCGCTGCCCTTGAGGGACCTTCTGAACTTTACACTCCTTCTTGGGGCAACCTACATGTTTCTAGCAATTTTATAAACTGTGATCTATCGCATTCAATCTAGATCCAATGAATTAAAATTGTTTCTGGTTTTGCATTGGTGCTGTTGCAATCCTTTCCTCTGATTGGTGCATTTATTAGCTAGAGCTGATCTGATGGACATGCTCTGAAATGTTTTCTGAATAACGACTATGTACTGATTGATTCCTGTGTATTTGAAGGAATATGTCAAGGACCACTGTTTTCAATATCGCTTTATACCCGGGTCCTTGACTTTTTGGGTTACCCCATTTTGTTAATGGATCCCAAAATACAAAGCATCACAGAACATTATTTAAATTTTCTACTCACAAAATTTAGTCAAGCATGTCGCATAATTTGGTGCTCACCTGCCTCATAATTCCAGTAGCCCTGCCTAGAGGTTTAGAAATTTTTGTCAGGAGGGGGTCCTTACGCCTGTAAATGTTGACAGGGGGGTCTCGGCATCCAAAAGTTTGAAGACCTCTGAGTTATAGATACAATGCAATTTTATGTAGAATGTGTGCAGTACCTGGCAATTGCCTCCTGCTACGGAACCGCCGGTTAACAGTAGTAACTACGAACTTTGGGGGTGAACTGGGAGAAGCTTCGGGGGGGCGGCACGAATTTCTGGTATTGAAAGTGGCTGTGCGGTTGGTTACAGTGTGCCTACACAGTTTGGGTGGGTGCCTATAGGGGGATCACTACAGACAATCCTGGCATAACGTATGTGAGTAACAAATATGAACTGTAGGGCATCCGCCTCAGGCTAGTTAGCTAGTTCAGTTACATATATCTAGTGTGCTGTTCTGTGATACTTGTGGTGTCTGAGGTGTGACGTCACAGGTGCCTCCGTCAATGCGGTTTCATGACAGTATAGGTGTAGCAACTGCGCACATTCCAAAGAGATGTGGTGCTTTGGGATTCCTCTTACTTCCTCATCTCTCAATGCCTCTTCCTCTGCAGCACCCCACTTTTTTACGGCACCCGCCCAGGCCTCATCCACAGCTCCCTCTGGGGCATGCCAATACATGGTCAACCTTCACTTCGCCAGAAGGATAGCCTGGGATGCGAAACGGCTCTGTGCTTTATTAGATTTCCTTCTGCGGAACACCCCAAGATCACATGCTTCCCATGTAGATGCATTTGGGATATTTGTCGTTGCTCAGATTATCTGAGGTACTTTATCCCAGTACTGCTGAATAGTGGGGCAGTCCCAGAACATATGTTTGAATCCTGCCTAGGGGGCCTGACATCGGGGACATACAAAGTGTGTGTCTGGGTAGAAACAGTGGAGGCGTTCGGGTGTGAGATATGCTCTGGGAAGAATGTTGACTTGTATGTTTTTAAATTGTGCATTTCAGGACACCTTTTTGGGGTATTCCAGAGCCTTCTCCCATTCCTTATCATTGAATACCCCCCCCCCCCACTTTGTCTTCCCATGTCTGCCTTAACGAATGCAGTGGTTTGAGAAGCAGTTCCCGAACGGCTTATACAGCCAAGTGAATAAATATCTACCCGCACCCATAAGCAGAATCGCATGTATTACCAGATGGGTCGGTGGTTCCCCTGCCGTCAAATCCCAGTATCGACGACTGCTATCTAAGTGTTGTCTGTGCAGTAGGAATTGGCCCATAGGGAGGTCATCCTCCGTGACTAATTGGTTATAAGTCCGTAACCACCCATCTGCAAATAATGATTCCATTTCGACCATGGAATGCTTGGTCCATATGTGAACGGTCCGAGTAGCATAGTATTTGTCCTTTTGGGGGAACCCCACTAGTGGGAGTAGTAGGGAATATAGGGGCCTCTCTCTTGACATGCGATGTAGCTTTAACATGCACATGCAGGCTATTGATACTTGCAGGGGATAAGTACGTATTGGTTTAGTGTAGGGCATCAGCAGTCGGCGGATTGCAGGGAGAGGGACCCGCCCCTCATCTGTGTATGTTTATCCTATGTGGCGCTCTGCCGTCCAGTTTGATAATCACTGCAGCTTTGCTACAAAAGAAGTACGCTTCAAAGGATGGTGCTCCCAGACCTCCTTGATCCGTTGGCAGATAAAGAGTAGCGAGGGCCACCCGATGACAACCCCCCAGATTAGGAAGGTGAGACACGTATCTAACTCCTGAAAGAAGGGGCGCGGGGTTATCACTGGAAGGTTCGTAAAATGATAGAGTAGTCTGGGGACCATGATCATTTTGGCCAGAGCTACTTGCCCTTTAGGGGCTAAGGGCAGCGTTTTCCAAAAGCTCACCGCCGTTCGTATCCCAGCCAGGGCCTTACGGTGATTCCCTTCATATAGGTCCTGGGGAGAATGATACAGTTGCACCTCTAGGTTTCTAGGCGCTGCGGTACTCCAGGTACTTAGCTGATCCCGATAGCTATATCAAGAGGGGCCAAATGGGGACTCAGCGGGTAGATCACAGATTTATCCCAGTTGACTTTAAGACCGGAGGCCTCTGTGAATTCTCGTAATGCCGTCCAAATGGGGGTGAGATCAGTAGTAATGTACAAGTTACTTACCTTCGGTAACGATGTATCTGGTAGAGACGATTCTAGACGCAGATTCCTTAACGTAGAAATATCCCCAGGCGCGAGACTGGATCTGGAATTTTTTTGTCACAGCATCCCTGCACGCCATGGGCGGCACCAAGCGGCCCCCTCCTGACGCTGTCCGCGGACGTGACGTCAGCGAGGTCACATAAGTCCCAACCCGGCGCACTGACGTCAGTTTTCTTCGGAGAACTTTTCCACGCCACAATGCAGAGCCATCACTCACAAAACTGGGAGAGTATGGGAACAGTGTGCGAAAAAGCAGAGAAACAGAAAGGAAAGGAGCGAATGGTGAAGAACAGCACCATGAGGGACAGTGCCGGCACTGTGTCACTAAAAGGCATGGAAAGGAAGAGCAGAGCACCGCTGTTGAGAAGCAACCTTGCAAAGCGAGGGCGATATCAACCCTGGAGGCAGAAAAAACAAGTGAAAAATGACATAACAGACAACAGAAGTCTGCAACCACATTCTATAAAAGTGAAGAGCAACAAATCCGTAACGGATGAGTAACGATTAATTACCCCAAGACAACACCATCAAGGAGTGTTGCATCCCTTGTAAAGGGCTAAGGACTGAGGCACAGTCAAAAGACCAATACCCAGTGGACTGTAGAGGAGCCAGAAACTCCAAGCAACAAGAAAAGGGAGAAGATTATGAGTAGGCCCCACACTTGGGATACCCAGGGTGTAGGGATGCAGAAGTACACATGAACCTACCTTCCAAGTACCAGAACAAATAAACAGAACAGTGCACCCCGCCAGGGAGGAAGTGAAAGAGGACACTTGCAGAAGATAAAGCCAAATCAAATCAAATCAAAACAAGCTTTATTCGGTTGTGAAAGAGAACAGCCATAAAAGCACAATATAATTCATATACAAAGTTCCTGATAAAATTCATTTAAAAAGACAATAATCAGAGGAAGTAAAAACATTCTAAAAAAGTAACAAGTTCACAGTTTGCACCAAATCTTTGCACTATCTTCAATTCCACCCGTAGACAGGCAGTCAGAAAAATAGTTACAGTACTGTTCTAGTATCAGAGAGGATTAGACCGAAAAATATAAAGTGCTAAAGACAATGCTAAGATAAAGGAAACTGCGATCATAAAAACTAACACATAAAAACTAAGAATATTAAAAAGAGGTTCAGGATTTCAGAACTGGCGCGCCACGCGACAGGTTAGAGTGTTAGCAGTCACAGGGAGGCACTAATTAGGGGGAATGCAGCTCAGGTTTAACCCAAGTTCTGCCTGTGTTTAATGACTAATTTAAAAAATGTTGCTACCAGTCTAGCAAAAGGTTCAGCATCTAGGAATTGCAGAGCAAGGTAAGCTGGGCGGCACCTGCGCAGGCTCATGACCTTAAGGATTGGCAAAAGCCAATAGTACCTCAGTTCCTGATAGAATTTACAGAACAATGTAATGTGAATTGTCGATTGGGGAGAGCTGTCGTCGCTAGGACAAGTTTGAAGGTTTTTTTTCCAGATGTTGGTCTTTGGAAAAGTAACCAGATGGTGAAAGCTATTCAATCTGAATCTGGTTAACAGGAATCTCTCGTAGCCCGTAAGGTTATAAGTTAAATAGGGCTGGACCATGAATGATGTTTGAATCTGTAGTGAATGCTGGACCGTAACTTTTGAAACCTCACTAACAAGCCGGAGAGATTCTAAGTGAGCCAGACAGATCTTTTTAAACTTCTTTCTCAGGATTACAGCTATTGATGTGGGGGAGTGATAGTACTGAATCATGCCAAGGTCGCTAAAAACATTTCTGATGTAAGCGATCCAGCCAATCTTTAGTGCCATATCTAGGGAAAGACAATCCTCTATGATCCCCCGGCAAAGAGTTGTTTCGCGGGCCGTCCAAATGCGATGCCACAAGAGAAGGGGTTGTATCCGAATCAGGTCTGATAAATAAGACATACCTACTTCCAAGTGACAAGCATAGGTAGATGTGCCCTTAGGCTCTACCAAATGGAATCGTAGAAAAGTGTTTTCCACCTTTTGCACCTCATCGATCTTGGCATGTCCCCACACACCCGCCCCATAGAGTGCACTTGATGCACATTTAGCTCTATAGATTTCTAATAATTCTACTGGGGGCCGCCTACCCAATTTGTTCGCAAACTTGACTAACGCAACAGTTGTTCTGATAAGGGAGAGCTTCCTAGACTCTATGGCAGACTTCCAAGAGCATTTGTGGTTGAATGTAATTCCTAGGTAAGGATAGGTAGTTGTGTTCTCTACTTTTTGTGAGTCGACATACACAGGCTTGGTGTTATTAACCCTCGACCCTAGAGACATTACAAACGTTTTCTTGATGTTAATCTTTAGGTCGAGGCTGGCCATAAATGTGTGATATCTTGTGAGAGCACGCTGTAATTCCATAGGGGTGCGGGCCAAGATTACAGCGTCGTCCGCATAGAGTAGGATTGGGATTGGGCGCTTGTTTATTAAGGGAAGGTCCTGGCTTCCCGTCAGCATGGCTTTTTCCAGGCCATTAGTATATAAATTGAATAAAAACGGGGCCAGGACACAGCCCTGCCTTACCCCTTGTTCCACTCTGAACGACTTTGTTAGCTCGCTCCCCCGTGCCGTATCTAACTCTAGCTGTGGCATCCGAGTATAGTTCACGCAGAAACGCTATGAGAGAGGACTCCATACCCATATCTGCCAGAATAGTCCACAGCTGCGGAGAGATCGACGTATGCCATATAAAGGGCCCCTCCCTTAGCGTTTATGTATTTCCCTATCAATAAAGATAAATTAAGGGCTTGCTCTATGGTTCCCAGTCCCTAGCGGAACCCGAATTGCAGATCGGAAAGAACTTTGTTATCTGAGGCCCACAGTTGGAGGCGCTCTAAAATAACACGACCGGCCACTTTCCCCAACAAATCCAAGAGGGAAATAGGCCGGTAACAGGATGGCAGTTGGCGATCCCCTTTTTAAAAGATAGGAACGAGGATTGACTAGGACCATGATTCAATGAGCCCCAGATAAAATGTTGCTTGAAGGACCCTAGTTAGAATTGGGGACCATAGATCCAAGTTGTACTTGAAAAGATCAATTGGAACCCCGTTGGGGCCTGGCGCCTTGGCGTTTTTACTGGCCTTTAGGGCAAGTTCTACCTCCTCGTTGGTTATATAAATAGACAACGGAAAGTGCGTTTGATCTAACCCAGATGCAGTTGGTCGATTTGCGGTTGAAGGAAGGCTGAATATCCGCTCAAAATACTCAACCCACAGCTGTTCGTCAATCGCAACATCGATACTGGGGTTATCCGTTGTATCTAATAAGAAAGGGGACTTCACAACCCTCCAAAAAGCGGCGCTATCCTTCAGGGTACAAGATCTGTGGAGTTGATTCCAGAGATCTTGTTTAAGGGTGTTCTTCCTGGATTTTAGGGCCTGGTTGTAGGTCTTTCTAAGAGCTGCAATATCCTTTGGAATTCTGTCTTTTTTATTTAAAGCTACTTTGAGGTTCTGGTGTGCTTTAGTACAGGAACTGTCAAACCATCCCTTAGTTTTGATTTTACCTGTTTTTGTATTAACGAAAAGGGTTTCCTTAATTGCTAGTAAAATTTAGAGAAGTTAGCCATTATTCCCTCGCTAGTGGTTGCTGGGTCTAAACAATTTGCAAACACTTGACTAAAATTTTTAACCAGGCTTACTGTAATGGCCAGCGGATCCACTTTTTCCCATCTTAGCGAATAGCCATTTCTTCTATCCATTAAGAGGTTGTTCTGACTTAAAAGGGTTTCAATATTAGGCCTCATGTGGCTCTCAGGAGCTTTTAAGATAATACTATTCAGGTAGTGGTCGCTAATGGCAATATCATGTGTTTTGCAATTTAAGAGAGCCGCTCCCACTGTCCCTGATATAAATATGAAATCTATTGTGCTAAGCCTTCCTCTGCCATTATAGGTAGGGACGACGGGTACGGGAGGGTTTACCAGGTCGTTACCAATGGTAAGATCTAGGCCACAAAGTTTCGTTCAAAATATGCCCAACTGCGGTATGAGGGAAGTGGGTTATCGGAACGCTGTTTTCGTCCACTATACCGCACCGCTCAGATCCTTTCTTCTGTGGCCCAGCCAACTTAACCTCCTTGCAAATGATATTTGCCCGGATATATCAGGAGGTAGAGGCCTGTTCTTATTAAGCCAGTGGGCCGCTTTATTTCTTAGCTCGGCGAAGGATTCTAGTCTTCCTTGGGGTAATTCCGGGACGCCAACTAACACTACCGTATAGGGTAGTGATTGCAGGGGGAAGTCAATGTGCGTAAATGACCTACTAGGTTTTCTCGTCGGGGAAAAGACCCTCACTGTACTAGGATTCGCTTTTGTCTGTCCCCCATGATTCGTGCCCTGACCTGTGAAGCCCTCCGCTCTTTCCAGCTCCTTAGTTTCAACTGTCCATGGAATTTTCGATGGGAGTCTACACGTGGGATCCGTAGTAATCATTGTTTGTTTAGTTAAAGGTCTGCGGTCGGATAAAAATTGAGTCCTGTTATTTGTGGGAGTGTTCTGAATGGTAGGACGGGATTGGTTAGTGGTAGGCTTTGCGTTAGCTACACTAATTGGTTGCCCTGGGGTGTTCTGGTCACTAACCAATACTTTCTCCAGGTTATCTAATTTATCTCCTATACGCTTTACCCTTTCCAAAAGGGGCGCCATTAAGGATTTCATTAGGTGCTCGATTCTACCAAATAATCCCTCATTGTATAAAGGGGAAGATAAGGAGCTAGCTGGGGTATCTCTGTTACTGTACTGAAGACCGCTATTGTTACTCGAATCGGATGTTACAACAGGCACGCTTTTTTTAGTATTTAAACCCCTTGTTGTGTTTGGTGTAGTAGCAGCCTTCTTATGTTTCTGTTTCTGGCCTCCCATGTTCCCCTTAAGATTCCTTATAGGTGAATGTTTTAAGTTACAGTGTTTTAATTTAAGCCTGGCTTTTTGCCCTCTAGTTGTAACCCTCGGGGTGACATTCCTTGTACTTAAAGAGGAGGCAGGAATCGAAATTGGGCTTGTGAGTAAAACACAAGACCCAGTAACTATGGGGTCCTCAACCTGGGGTAAGGGAGCGATTAATGACTCATTTAAAAAGGTGGTAGGGGTCAAAGATAATCTGGTTGGCGGGGGCGGAAACTCCGGGGATGCATTGCCTCTGATTGGGGGACTAATATGTATGTTTGTGGCATAATGTAGTCCTGGGAGGGAAACAAAAGATGGAGCCAGAAGGGAATCCTGAGAGTTGATAGTGGTCGTGGATATGTTGGTGGTTGGCAGAGGTGGGAGAGACCCAGCAGGAAGTGAAAGACGTCGTTCTGTGTGCTCTATGGCGTTAGCCACCACCCCGATAGTTTTCTGGAGCATACGGTCGATCGCTGTCAGGCTGGGTAATGGAGGTTTTGGGGCCGACTTTTTCTTTGACGCTGGGGCAGACATCGCAAAGCTATTCTTCCCGGGTTTTATAAACTTGAATGCAGCCCTGGTAAATTACCAAGTAAAGAAACTCCAGAAATGATACAGTTGCACTTTGTATTACACTATGATATACACCATAAATGTTAAGCAAACTGCAGTAACAAAAAAGGGAATAAATCTTACTATTAGAAAAGGTGCCCTAACCCCCTACCACAGAACCAAGAGAGGTGACCCGACCCGGCCTCTCCCGGCCCCTAACGGTCACAAACGGTCCCGCCCTTGTCTCGGGCTGCTCCCGGGATGCTTCCGCACGCTCCCGCGTCTTGGCACTTGCAGTCCCCCAAAGGAAGGCGGTGAAAATCCAGACAGCGCCACTCCCACTCAGGGCGCTATGTTTCTAGTCTTCCTCCCGGTAACTCCTGGGCAACAAACAAATTCACCGGAGCAGGGAAACACTCCACACAGGAAAGATCGGCTCAAGTACACACCACAGCTACCTCCAGCGCTGCGGCACCCGCGGTAGCGGGTGTGGCAAGGTGTTTTGAAAAGCACCTGAGGCAGTGGGCGTGACGATGGTCCGGGCCAGGTGTGCGGGGACAGAGGGAGTCTTGGGACTTGCAGTCCCCCAAAGGAAGGCGGTGAAAATCCAGAAAGCGTCTCTCCCACTCAGGGCGCTATGTTTCTAGTCTTCCTCCCGGTAACTCCTGGGCAACGAACAAATTCACCGTAGCAGGGAAACACTCCACACAGGAAAGATCGGCTCAAGTACACGCCACAGCCACCTGAAGCGCTGCGGCACCCGCGGTAGCGGGTGTGGCAAGGTGTTTTGAAAGCGCCTGAGGCTGTGGGCGTGACGATGGTCCGGGCCAGGTGTGCGGGGACAGAGGGAGTCTTGGGACTTGCAGTCCCCCAAAGGAAGGCGGTGAAAATCCAGAAAGCGACACTCCCACCCCGGGCGCTATGTTTCTAGTCTTCCTCCCGGTAACTCCTGGGCAACAAACAAATTCACCGTAGCAGGGAAACACTCCACACAGGAAAGATCGGCTCAAGTACACGCCACAGCCACCTCCAGCGCTGCGGCACCCCCCGGAGGGAGGCGACTGTAGATGATCAAACTGAAGGTCCTCGCAGAACAGGGAGGAAGGCCGAGTCGTGAAGGAATCTGCTGCTAGAATCGTCTCTACCAGATACATCGTTAGCGAAGGTAGGTAACTTGTACATCTGATAGAGACTACTAGCCACAGATTCCTTAACCTAGAATAGATACCCTAGCCATACCCAGAGGGGAGGAGGGTCTGCGAGAGAGACTCAATAACTTCAAAGACACAGGACCCCAACAGGGGATGTGTCATAAGAATAGGAAGGGCGGCCCAGTCCCCACCAAGCAGAAGCAAATAAGAACAAGGAGGAGGGAAGGCCAGGATACCACAAGCCTACCTGAGGGTCAAAGGGAGTCCGCCAGAGAACCCGGAGGGACAGACGGCACCAAAAGAGTACCAAAGGAAGAAAAGAACCACCCTCAAAATCCAAGGAGAAGAGGTGGAAACGGAAGCGGAGCCTGCCTCAGGAGAACACACACACAGCGAAGGAAATAGCTGAACGAGCAGCAGCCCGAGCCAGGGTACAAGGCAGAAACGGCCCACAGCCGTGTAGCGCAAACGTGAGAAGGAAGACAGTCGCCCAAGATGCAGCAGAGCTAGGGACAGGAGCACACAGTACACGCTGAGGCCCACGGAGGTGAACTATAACAGCCATGCATGCGCAGCAGGCAGCTGGTACACACTACAAAGTAGTGTGCCCAGAACAAGCCGAGCCCAAGACGAAGACAGAGGCAATCCCAGAGAAGGACCGTCCCAGTGCACAACCTGGCACACGAAGAGAAGAGGGACCGGCCAAAGAAAAAGGGAAAGATGTGACACCGACATAAAGCCGTCAACCAGAACACAGGAGAACACCAGGATTATCCTAGCCCCTCTGGAACACAGGGTAGAGGTCCAGGCCGAACGTCGGATAATAAAAAGGAAATACCAAGACACGATGCCGTAGCCGGCATGACAAAAGTCAGCCTGGCGATCCAGAGGCTGAAGAGGGAGCAGACATACCGCAGGAACAAGGGCAAAGTGTACAACAGGCAAGCCCTGTAGAAGAAGGATAGAAACACCATTGGAAACTGAGCAGGACAGAACCTGGAGCAGCGCAAGCTGCGCTGAGGCGGAACAAAAAGGCCACACCAAGCGGTATACAGTGATGCAAGGAACCCAAGAGGGTATCCATACCCGCCCAGCTCAGGACAGAGCTATACAACAGCCAACACCTACCCCAGCTAGGGTATGACACGTCCCAAAAACAAAACAGGGGAACACCTCTTAGGGAAAACCACAGCAGAGGTCAAGAACATAAAAGACCTGTGGGTATCACCACAGACAGCTTACCAATCAGCCAAAAGGAAATACACAGATGGTCCAACCCGAGGACCTATACGGCTTCACTAACAGCCAAAAAACACACACCACAAGGCTAAAGGGCTGTACTAGCGGCCAAAAGTACAGAGGGGCCAACTTAAGGACCCTGAAGGCATTCCCAGCCACACACAGCACACAGAGGGACCAACTGAATCACTAGCCCAAAGAGAAAAGTGGGAGAAACGCCTCCAATAAGACACCTGAGGACCGACAAGCCAAAGCTTACGGAGGGGAGGAGGACGGAGCCCCGCAAGGAGTTGCTGAATAGCAGAGTCTGCGTGGGTGTTAAATAAAAGAATTCTATAGAAAGGCAGGGCAACAAGACGGTCCTGAATATTCTCGGGAAAGACACTATCCCACAACCAAGCATGGTTGGCGAGGGCCACAGAACTCGCCATAGCGGGGGCGAGAGAATCAGAGACATCCAAGGTCGAACGGAGAATAAACGCAGCCAACTCCCGACCATCCAGCACATGGTGCCGCAGATCAGCGTGGGCACCCTTGTGGGGGGTGCGTGACAGAAGGGACTCCACTGAATCCCTTAGGTCAGCGGTAGCCCTGGGCAACACACTAAGTAGCACTAGTGGAAGCGAAAATGCTACGCGCCCAGGAGTCTAACCACCGGGCCTTCCTGTGACCGAGGGAGCAACACTGAAAGCAAGGAAGGGAAAGCAGTCCACAGGCGAGAGCACTGGGCAGATGGACGGGAAAAGAGGCAGACTGGATTGTGCGGGGCAGGACGGTGGCGGTGGCGGTGGAGGAACGGCTGAGGCACCGGATCTCCCTTTGCAGGACGCCCCCAGAAGAGAGTTGCATAGCGAGGCTTCAAATGGAAGAAGCGGCTCCCCTCCACCAGAGCCCTGGTGGAGAACCTCCAACAAGTGATCCATTGGGAGTGGAGCAACCGGGTGGCCCATCTGCAAAACGCCGGCGGCCGTGGAGATGGCCCGAACAAAGGCTACACTCGCCTCCTTAGGGCGACGTGGGGGAGAGAGCAACTCCTCCGTGGGCGAAGGCTGCAAACTAAGCCGCATGTATCCGTGCCCTCTCTGGAGGAAGAAACGGCCAGCCCCTGTAGGATGGACCCATGGACGAGTGAGGGGCCGGAGGGGTCTCTGGAGAAGGCGGAGAAGCCCGCGGGGCAAACAACTGCGAGGTGCAGAAGAGCGGTTCCTGGTCCTGTGGACGCGGAGACGGCATAGAACCCCCCTCGGAAGCCGCCGGGGAAAAAGCAACGACACAGCGTCCAGTCTCCGGTGAAGAGGAGACAAAGAGACAACACTCCTCCGGAGAGGAAGGGACATCCGGGGAAGAGTCAACGATCCAACGCCGGGACGGTGCCGGGAAGTCCACCATGGGCACCAGGGGTGCCGAGTCGACCGCCACCACTACGTGCCTCATAGGAGAAAGGGTCGTGGTCGGAGCCGAACTGGCCAATGAACGGCGCTGAAAAGGCGCCGGCTCGACCTCCCACGAGGCAGCCGCCTGCGCAGAGGACCAAGAGGGACCCAGGGAGGCGCCCCCGGCCCTGCCTCCACCCGCGGCTCCACCAGGGCCGGGGAGGAAAGCCGTCAGCGTCGGCTTGGCCTCCGGTAAGACAGCCGCCTGCCCAGAGGACTGAGGGGGACTTGGGGACAAGTCGTGAGTCCCGGTGACCTCCTGCAACACCACAGGGAACCCCGCTGGGTTTTGCGGTGAGGCAGGGATGCGAGGGTCAAAGAGGGGAACCCCTTAGGGCCGCACCTCGACACTACGCCTCCAAAACCTGAAGCTGAACGCGTTGGCGCCGGGGGCGAACGCGTAGGCGCCGGGGGCAAAGCTGAGGGTGAGTCTGCAGAAGGCCCCGCACATGGCGAGGGATCAGGGAACATTTCAGGAAGAAGAGGGGGGCCCAAAGAAGCTTGCAGAGCCATAGCATAGGCCTTCATTTGGGCCCTTGTTGCCCCAATGCCATGGAATGGCGGATAGGATGGTGACGGGCAAGGGTGCACGTCCCGAGAGGAACCCGCACCCTCTGCAGAACGAGGACAGGCCTCGGTGACAAGCTGTAAGACTTACCGGTGGGCGAGCAACGCCAGTGAGGCCTCGGTGAAAGACGATGCCGCAGCCGGAAGCGGCGTCTGGACCCTTCCGAGGTAGGTGACAAGACCGATCTGGACAAGCGGGCCGAAAGCAATTTCATTCGGCGCTCCCGCCAGGACTTCAGCTTTAGATGTTGACAAACGTCGCAGTCCGTAGAATCATGGTGCTTGCCCAAACACCACATACAAATAGAGTGATGGTCCGTCGCCCACATCTGACGTGAACAAGAAGCACATGCGTCAAAAGAGGCCTGAAAACAGGCAAGGGAACACACTCCGGATCCGCATTGCATGCGAAAAAGAAGGAAACTGACGTCAGAGCGCCAGGGGGGACTTATGTGACCTCGCTGACGTCATGTCCGTGGACAGCGTTATGGCGGGGTCGTGTGGTGCTGCCCCCCGGCGCGCAGGGGTGCTGTGGCAAAAAATTTTCCGGATCCAATCTCACGCCTGGGGATAATTCTACGTTAAGGAATGTGTGGCTACTAGTCTCTATCAGATATCTCGTACGCATAGCAGACGGTCATACGTGTATAGGGACACACAATGAACCATGTCCTCTATCGGGATACCCCATGCTTTGCCCTCTCGGCGTAAACGTATCCCTAGGGGTTCTACTGCCAGAGCGAACAGTAGGGGAGGATGGGGGCACCCCTCTCATGCACATTTTTCTATCGGGAAGGAAGCCGAAATGTATTTGCCTATTCTTGCCCGCGAAGTTAGGCCTGTGTATAAGAGGCGCATGTACGCCAACATGGTGGTGCCCAGATCAATTCTGCAGAGGACTGCAAATAGGTACGGCCACAAAAGGGTGTCAAAGGTTTTTCAAGATCTAGAATTAAACACCCTGAATTGGGGAACTGGGCGCTTGCCCTATCTTGCACATGGAAAGACCTGCGCAGGTTCTGAGACGTATTCCTACCAGGCACAAACCCAAACTGATCGGGGTGAATCAATGGTGGGAGGATTTGGGTGTAACGATCTGCCAATATCTTGCCCAGTATTTTACAGTCTGTGTTCAGCAGTGTTATGGGCCTATAGGAGGCCGGGAACTTTGGGTCTCAGTTTGGCTTCGGGAAAGTAACCAGAATAAATTCCTGGAGAGAGCCTGGGAGCACACCTCTGTTTAATACATCCTCATACATTGCTACTATGTGGGGGGGTCAAGTGGGTAGAAAAAGTGGCATAGTATTCTAGCGGGAAGCCATCCATTCCCAGCGCTTTATTATGCGCTAGTGCGCCGATGGCAAGGGTGACCTCTGGAGCCGCAATCTTCATACCCAAGGCTTTTTTATCTGGTGTTGGAATGCCAGGTATGGGTAGTGGGCTGAGGAAGTGGGCTACAGATGGGCGATCCCACTGCACCGGATTTTGATAAATGACCGAGTAATAGTTGTGAAAGATTTGCAAGATATTGACCTGTGATTAGCGAGGGATCCCCGTCTCATCTATTATCTCTGTGACTGGCCTCATATCTGTGTCTTGCTTAGCTAACCACGCTAAGATCGACCCAGCTCTATTGCCTTCTCTGTGCATTTTGGTAGCATAGACCCTGAAGTTATATTTACGTGTGACCCTGTGTGTTGTATGGAGATGTTAGCAATGGGGGTGTATAGTTGGCAGAGATAGGTACGTATGTCAAAATAGGGACCCTTGCTTCTAGTCAGGGTAAGGGGGATACATATCCGGTCTGTAGGGGGAAGTGATGCGTTGATTCTTTGTGATGGTTCCAGTCTGCGGGTGATGCATCGGGAAAACTTGCTGCACAGGTGCGATGCGTGGAAATCAGGGATGCGTCAGTAACCGATACTGCGGCAAGCGGTACTGCGTCGTTTTTCTTCAGCCACGATCCCTTGGTGTGTCGATTCTTGCAGCGAAGACAGGCCCCGCGTCGGTTTTCACAGCAGCAATGCGATGCGTGGATATTCCTCTCACGCAGTGGAGATGCATTGGAAAAACAGCTGCTAAAAGAGCGATGTGTCGATCTTTGCAATTCTTCAAGTTTCTTCTTTCATCTAGCTCCCAAACAGCAGCAACAACCTCCAGAGGTCCATAACTAGCACAGGCACCTCTTAGCAGGTCAGAACTCACAGCAGCAGAGTTCAGGGGAGCTGGTGGGGGGGGCGGGGGGAGGGGGAGTCTTTGTCTCACTGAGACTTCAGAACAGGAGGCCAGCACACACTGGCCCTTGGAGATCTCCTTCAAGCAGAGAACACAGCACACAGCAAAGTCCTTCTCCTTTCCATGGCCTAAACAGCAACTGCAGGCCAACCCCTCCTCAGTCTCTCCAGCTCTCCTCCATGGAAAAGAGTTTTCTTGAATTCCAGGGATGATCTAAATGTCTGGGGTCTGGGCCCTTCTTTTTATACAGTAAATCTCTTTGTTCTCTCCTGGCCCAAGGGTCTGAGCCTGGTCCAAACCAGTTCTGGGGGCACTTTCCAATTGCAAAACAAGCTCCATTGTCAGTGTGAGCCCTAGCTCCAGACAAACCAAAGGAGGAAGAGGCATCATTGTGGAAAGCAGGCACAGCCCTATTCAGGTGCAGGTACTACTCCTCCCAGCACTCCAAATGCAGACCAGGCCTATTCGCTATTGCATTTCAGTGTGGTGTTCCCCCATCACCGCACTGAAATACATTGTCATACATTTTTGCTGCTGACCAGCACTCTGCTGACAGCTATTAAACAGCGCCCCGACACCTGTGTACCGTGCACTTGGCCAGGGGCGCAGCAGACGTCACTTGCCAGGCTCAGTAGCACTAAACAGTTAAAGATTGTCTTCTCACTAGTGCGTGCTACAATGTTCCAATCTGCCCGGCTGCTGCCTGGAGACCCAGGCGAGGCCTGCCCTCAGCAGTTGAGTTACAGGGAGCTCTGTGGTGCCATGGGGGGGTCGGACGTGGTCCTGTAACAGGAAGTAAGGTCGGAGAAGTGGTGGGTCTGGGGTCGGACTCGACTGGAGTTAAGCTGAGTCGTTGGATCGACCGCGGGGCATCTGAATCTGAGTAGCATGTGCTGCTGCCAGCTGCCTGAGCAGGAGGGCAAAGCAATAATTTATTAAAATATAACTAACCCAGCGGCGTTGGGCCGGCGGGGCGGGCACAGCATCGACCTGGGTGACTCTGGTGGTTCATTCGATGCCTCAGAGGGAGCACCCCATGACCCCTGACTGCAGCAGAGCCAGCACGAGCAAACATGATCTGGGCTACTGGCACAGAGAGAACAAATCAGGCATCCGGCCGTCGCGTATGAGGAAATGCAGCTGCTCTTGCCGGCCCCAGGCGGGCCATCACCAACTAAATTCAAGCAAGTAAGTTTGTGTCTAGCCCTGAAGTCACAGGCATAAATTAAAATGATCGGACATAAAGTTCAAAATGTGCTATGGCTTGCCTTGCCTGGCTTCCTTCAAATTCCACGCACACATCACAAACCCTGTCACCCGTACTTGCTCGCAGCCACACAGACTTCACTTCAGACTGTAGACAACACACACCGGCATATTGCACGAAAAGTCAGAGGTCATTCAAATAATTATTCAACGTGGGCGAAAGATAAGGTCTACAGCTGAATTCAGAAAAATATGCACACCAGATAGTGTTCGCGGCGAGAAAGGCGTCTGTCAATATTTTTAAAATGGTTACACAGATTTTGGAGTAATGTATTGCCTGCATAAGTAGAACGCACAGTGCGCGCCTTGAAAAAAAAATCCTGGTAATCCAGAGCACTTGATGCGCATATATCCTGTGTATCTGAAAGCCTCCAGTTTTGCGCTCTTTGTAGTTGCGCCTTGATGTGGTATGCGTCCCTGAACACGGGACAAATGAGAAAGAAATGTGTTGTGTGAACACTACACTAAACAATGTCATGCATGTCGAGCGTGTAGTGAGCACATGAGTGAGAGCTCAAGTCGAAGCCGTTACTGAAATGCCGTAGGTCTTTGAAGGTAAACACTGCCTTTAATTACAGCAGTGTATTTGCATTGAGCCTTTGTGAGCTTTACATGATCACAAGTTACATTACACAAGGTCAATTCATTTTTTAAGCATTTTACCCTGTTTTCGACCCAAGTTCCAGTTTCTATCTTTCTGTCCTGTGTTTATAATTGTCAGTGGCAATTTATCTGTACCTGTATGCCCCATTTATGTGTTCCTACGCTTTGGTGTGGGTTCCCTGTGCCTTTCTACCCTGTCTACATTAAGTTGTAGTAGAGATTCTCGTTGCGCAATGGTTGTAATTTCTGATATTTATATGTTTCCCTTGTCTTCATTGCCTCATTTTGCTCGCTAGAAAGTGTCACTCTTACTCATTGAAATGTCACTCATAATAACACTGAAATTATTCAAATGTCACACATGGCAATCTGAAACCTTGGCAGCTATGCAATGCACATCCCCAGCCCCTGTCACTCTAAAGCCAGACAGTCAATACACATCCTAGCAGAGGCACACTTGATGGCTAAGCAAAAAAACAAACCTACTTTCTCAAAGTGGTATTTTCAAACACAGATCGTAAAAATCACCTTCACTAAAAGATGCATTTTAACATTCTGAGTTCAGGCATACTACACTTTATTTTCCTATCTGGTTCCCTTGGGAAGTTATGCTTATAAGATGTTATAAGCAAACTCCACATTCTATCCTATTGGGAAAGATTGTCTTACAACAGTAAAAAAAGAAATTGGCAGTATTTCACTATCAAGACATGCTACACACATCAGGGCATGTCCTACCTTTCACATACAGTCCACCATGCCCACCTACCTACCTTAGAGGTTACTAACATGTAAGAAAAGGGAAGGTTGGGGCCTGGCAAGTAGGTGCACTTGCCAGGTTAACATGGCAGTTTACAAACTGCGCACAGGCCCTGCTGTGGCCGGCCTAAGTTACCTTTTCAGAGCTACTCATGTGGGTGGCACAATCAGTGTTACAGGCACACTAGAAGCATATGATTTACAGGCCCTGGCACACTCAGTGCACTTTACTAGAGGCTTATTAGTAAATCAAATATGCCAATCATGGATAACCAATCATAATAACAATTTACACAGAGAGCATATGCACTTTAGCACTGATTGGCAGTGGTAAAGCGCTCAGTATCCTAAAGCCAACAACAACAGGTCAGGAATAAATAGGAGGAAGAAGCAAAAAGCTGTGGGATAACCCTGCAAAAAGGGCCATTTGCAACACAACCCCCTTCCATCCTAAAGCCAGGGTAGACCAATCAATACCTCAATGGGTTTCCAGGCTTGGGGGGATAGAACATCGAACCTGGCCCGCAACAGCAGGGATCTATTCCTGTTCCATGCCTTCCTGAACCCAGTTGGATCCCTCTATCCATACTCTCAGGACCCACTAAGTTGACCCATGGGAAACCCTTCTCCTCACCTGTGGACCCCATCTGTTCAGCGCCTAAACTTACTTCGCTCACAGATGTGTCCCAAAAGACAGACAGTGCCCACATGGCCAACACAGTGGTGTGGCACAGTCCACCCCGGGGTGTGACTCCGGTCTCCTCCTCGGGGCAAATCTGCCCACCAGGACAGTAAGCCACAGTGTCCAATGACAACTGTCAGTGATGAAAGCCAGGCCTTATGCCTTTCAGGCCTCTCTAACCTAAGTGGTGTCAGAAAGTGAGGTGCGGTATCCACAGTTCCCTGTAAGCTGCGCGCAGGTTTGATTTTCTCCCCGCCCAGAAGGCCTGTCTGGAACGCACATAACAAAGGGTAAATTTGTTAAGTGGAGCTCGCGCACACAAATAACACAAAGCATCAAGGAATCTGGCACTGTCTACAGAAAGCTCTTGCTTCTTGGAACATACTCACTTTTCAAGCTGTGCTTTCAACCCCCAAAGAAGACGTGCTTTCATGGTTCATCTTATTTTAGTCATTTTAATTAATAATATGTGCCGTCTGTCTCTGACCCTGAAACAAACATTGCTTACAATGCTTTTTACAAGAAAACAGACTCATTGGGATCGCTTTACATGTCTAATTTCCTTTAGAATTAACTTTGTTCTTTAGAAGGACTTCTTATGTCAAGTTAATTTAACAGATGAAGTTCTAAACACATACCACTTTATTTACTAAAGAAAAAAACTAAACCCAAGCTTTTTCATTTATGGCAAAATGAAGAGAAATATATATATTCTCCAGAAAAAGCAGAATAGCATGTGAGGCCAAATCCCTGCTTCCCTGCTTGACCTGTGATCTTAGGCAAATCGCTAATCGGTTTGCTTCCCAGTGGCGTAGCAAGGTCAAGTGGTACCGGGTGCCCCGGCTTGACAAAAATGGCAAAAATGTGTGTTAAAACACATATTTTTGCCATTTCGTCACCCCCTCAGTGATGACACCCAGGGCAGCCCACACCCACCTCCTATGCCACTGTTCCTTCTCAGATGCTCATTTTTCATGATCCCTGTAGGAGAGTAGGGTCTGCTTCCTATGGTCACCCCACTTTTTGCTGTGATTTTCTGGTTTTTAGACTTTAGTGTGGCTGTGGGCCTGCTAATCAGACCCACAGCCCAGCTGTTTTCGCTCTAAATTGATACCATGTACTTTAAGTACATACCTGATTGGGCATTGGGTCACCTCTGTGAGCCCCTGTATAGTGTACCATAGGTACCCAGGGCATAGGTGCATCCAAGGCCTACCAGGGGCTGCAGCATGTATTATACCACCCCAGTCTGGCCATCCAAACTGACACCACAGGCTGATCACTCAGCTTGGGTAAGGTGGTGTAATCACCCCTTACTTAGATATAGAATCTCTACATCTGCCTTATATATAGAACCATAGTAACCTATAAGTCACTTCTATGGCAGGCCTTAACAATCCTGGAGTCAGAGTGCTTGGTTTTATGTAAAAGGGTGCCCTAGCTTGATCTGAGCCCCTCTGCAGCTTTCGGAACCATCTCCTTATAGCTGTTCTATGATATAGCCATACCATATACTCTTAAGGGCATTATAATCCTCGCGGTTAATGCTAACTTTGGTTTGGCTTTACATGTTGTGTAAGGTGTCAAAACACTTTGGAATACTACTCCCCCCGCCAGTTCTGGTGGCGGGGGTAGCATTCCACCCTTCTTGAGGGAGAAGACATGTAGTTACTGCTTTACCCGGTTAAAGTTAAACAGAGCCTCAGCATCACAAAATGGATGCTGCTGCCACAGACACGAGTCTGACCTCCTGCAGCTTGGGGAAACTCCAGCAAGGGAGGCCTGGACAATAGGTTTCCTGTCCAGGGAGGTGCTAGCATTAGTGCTTGGTTTTATGTGAGAGGGTGCCCTAGCATGAGCTGAGCCCCTCTTCAGCTTTCGCGTATAGCTGTTCTATGATATAGCCATACCATATACTCTTAAGTGCATTATAATCCTCGCGCTTAATGCTAACTTTGGTTTGGCTTTATCAAAACATGTTGTGTATTTGGAATACTACAAAATTCTGGCGGCGGGGGTTGCATTCCACCCTTCTAGAGGGAGAAGACATGTAATTACTGCATTACCCGGTTATGGTTAAACAGAGCCTCAGCATCACAAAAGGGATGCTGCTGCCACAGACACAAGTCTGACCTCCTGCAGCTAGGGGAAACAATAAGTTTCCTGTCGAGGGAGGTGCTAGCCAGACAGCCTGTAGTGTATTGGGGCAGGGTGGGTTGAATGGAAAGATGCTTTTCCAGACACTGCCTGGGGGACACAAGGTGCTCCATGCACAGCCCGGTTCAAATCAGTTGCTGGGGCACTCCAGCCCCGCTCTGGCGCGAAACTGGACAAAGGGAAAGGAGTGTAACCACCCCCTTCTCAGGTCCACCCATAGGAGGGACCTAGCAGGTAATCCAGCCCATTTTCTTAGTATATAGATAGGTGCTGTGTCCCCAGGACTTTAGATAATCCTGGAACGAGACTCTGAAACAAAACTCTTGGACCTTCGACGTTCTATTCCGACTAGAAGACTGAAGACATATACCTTGTGGTCCAGGAGTGACCACCCTTTGCAAACAGGCAAAATTAGTAACATGCCGGTCTGCTTTGTCGACGCTCCCGACGGATCCCGAAGACTCACGGACTCAGGAACAGGACTCTCTGACCCACACCCACAGCAAAGCTGAGACCCGTGGCGGACAAGAGAGACGTGGGAACGGACACCCTGGACATCCTGCATTTTTCTAACAGTGCAACTACCGAGGCACCCTCGCAGTTGTGCATTGGGGTACGAGAAGCCCCAGACCCAAGCGCTATTTGCACCGAAGCTCAGCCCTCCACACTCCAGGAGTGCCGTGTGGGGCCCGCTCTTGCATTTCAGCTCAATGCGTCTTCCCGGTTGCTAGCCCATTGGCTAGTGAGCCCCCTGAAGACAAACCTTTGAAACCAAACTGCTTTCCTGGATGCTCCACGCTTGCTCCAGCTTTCCTACAAAGGAGAAGCTCCCCAGACCTTGCTGGTCTGACTCGAAGCCAATCTTCTCTTCCTTTGTGGATTGCGCTTGCCAAGGCTTGTTGGGTCCAATCCGGATACCGACACCGCAGTCAACTAGATCCTTCATGGGACAGCTCGAATCCAGCTCCTGGTCGTCATCGACACCTCCTGGTCCTCGTGGCTGCAGAGACCAGCTTCACCTCTTCACCTGAGATCATCGCGACATCGCCTGGTTCCTTCCTGTTCCTTCCTGGTCACTGGCTAGTGACAGAGACTTTGTCCCCTCTGGTTTCAGGTTCTTCAGTTCTTCGATCCACCCTTGGATCCACCCGGACACTCTTCCTTTGGCCGCCTGCAGCACTTCTTTTGCAGATCTCCATTGAAAGCATCGACGAAACCCGACACAAATAGACACCTATGCACCCGGCTTCCCTGGGTGAGGTAACTCGAGTACTCCGGTGCTCCTATGGGTTTTGACTCTCCAAGTGTCCTAGATTAAAGGGGTTTTGTCGTAGTCCATCTGGTAGTGCCCTAAAACAGTAACTTTGTAATTTCTTCGATCTCCATTATAAGTCAATGGTAACTCGCGACTGTGTTTAGACACTGCACGAGTCTCCCATGGGTCTCCTACTTCCTAACCTTTGGTTGTCTAGTGTAGCCCCAGCGATTCCCTAGGCCTATTCACTATTCCTGAAGTGGTTCTTATACCACTTACTTAGTATATGGTTTGTGAGGCCCCTAGGGCAAAACTGTATTTGTGCAACTTATCGTATGCTAATTGAGTAACTTGTGATGTACTTCGATCTCTGACCTCATAAAGAGTGCAGAGGGGTTGTGTTAGAAATAAATACATATATATTTGATATATACCTTGTGTGGTGCCTTTCATGTGGTATTCAAGGGATTATAATTGGTAAAACAGCTTGCTTTACATGCTCTCTGAAGTCTTAGCCTATGACTGCTGATCCATGCTACTTCTAGGATAGCTTGTCTATAAGGTTGACTTTACAACCACCATCAATAAGGGTCATTTAGATTGGTGCAAGGTGCCTGTTAGACCTGACATCATTGGCCTGAGTCTCTCCTCCATTTTTTTCTGTTTGCCTCCTCTGTTTACGATGTTTTGCTGGTATATTGCTTTGGGCACTGTGCCACTGCTGATCAGTGCCACAGTGCAAGTGCTCCCTATGTGAAATTACTGTATTGATTGAATTCCATGTTTGGCTTATTTGGTTTACTGTCAGTCCCTAGTCTAGTGCACCAGGAGTGCCAGGGCTTGTAAATGCAAATGCTGCTCGTGGGCTTGCAGCACATGTTGTGCCACCCACTAGAGCGGCCTAGTAAAAGTATGTCTAAAGGTCTGCCATTGCTAGACCTACGTGCAGTCTGGTACTGTCACGCAGACTGCGCAAGTACACCTACTTGCCAGTCCCTAAACCTTCCCTTAACTTCATGTAAGTCACCCCTATGGTAGGCCCAAGGGCAGGGTGCATTGTAAGCATAAGGTAGGACAAGCCTGACTAGGTTGGCATGTCCTAATAGTGAATTACAGCCATATTCGTTTTTCACTATTGTGAGGTTACCTGCTCTCCATAAGTTAGAATGGGCTGCCAGGGTTATTAAGAGCTATAATCCTAGCTGGCTCGGGGAGCATGGTACAATGTTGAGTTTGGTATCCCTGAACTCAGGGTTTAATAACGCATCCGTTTGTGTGGATGGTTTTTGGACTCTGGGTTTGGAAATAGCACTTTTAGAAAGTGGCTATTTTCTTGTCTAACTATTACTGGTTTCTGCTGGTTTGGTGTGTGTGTGACAGGAGCTGGGTAGCTCCAGAGTTCTGAATGAGTCAGTGTGGGGTGAGTGAGGCATTTGCATTGAGAGCAGGGGAAGAGTAGCTCCTGATAGCCTGCCCTGCCTGACACAATACTGGTTCCACCTCCTGCCGGGCAACTGATGGCTCTGCTCCTGCCAGTGACAATACTGGCTCCACCTCCTGCTGGGCGTCTGAGGACCCTGCCCTGCTCAGTGAATAGGCCAGGTGCCTCTGCCTGGCTACACCCACAACAAACCCAGGATGAGGGGAATTCCCCTGCATGGACAAAGGGATCAAAGCCAAAAAGGGGTATAAGAGAAGGACCCCTGAACCAAGAATTTAGATCACTTCTGACAAGGAAACCTGAACCAAGGACAAGAAGCCTGCTGATCCAAGGACTTGCCTACCCCTTCTGCCAGTGTGCTATTTGCTGGGGGGAATCCTGCAGTCACGTCTTTGTTTTTGCCAAGGAACCAGGAGAGAGGAACTGTGTGTGTACTCTCAAGCTTTGCTAAGGAAAATCTCCAAGGGTTGGAAAAGTGCCAGCCTCCTATTGAAGTCCAGGGCCAAAGGACTTCATTTATTTGCTAAAAGTGCTTGTTGCTGGAACCTGAAAATCCAGCACCTCTGAAGAATCCAGCAATCTCGACGCCGACGGACGCCGCCGAATCCAGCTCGACATCGTGAGTAACGGCTCCAGTGTCCCGCTTCCTCGACGCCAGCCGCCGGGCCCGATCGACGCCAGTAGCGACGCCAGTGAGTAGCGAGTTCGGCTCCAGCTCCAAGTGACCCCGTGTCGACGCCGCCGCTGATCGCATCGACCCCGAGCCCTCTCGACGCCGTGAGCTCTGCTCACTCTTGCAACATCATCATCGACATCGACAACGACGCCGTATCCTGCTTCGCCTCATGAGCGCTGCTCCTGCCTGACATCTATCGACGCCGCTGCAGATCGCCCCGACTCCGAAGCCCGATCAACGCCGAAGACGCGACGCGGGACATCTCGACGCCGCTGATCATCGTGTGCTTCACTTTTCCAAGGTACTGTGTTGTGGGGGTCTGTGCGACTCCGGGCTCGACGTAGCGCTCCTCGCGGTCGACGCCGAACCTTTGGATTAACTTTGCCTCGACGTTGTGTGACTCCCGTGTGGGTTACATTGTTGCCAAGAACTGTGATTTAAAGAAGAAGAGTTGCTTTTGTTACTAAAGACTTTGTGCTAAGAAGAAACTACACTTGAACTATTATTTTTCCTTCCAAGAGTATTTACTAAGATTGTGGTATATTTTTGTCGTTATTTGGTCTTGTGCTAAGTCTTATATAAACATCCTTATTTTTATAATACTACTGTGTCGTGTCCATTTGTAGTGTATTCACTTTATTACTGTATGTGGTCATAAATGCTTAACGCACTGCCTCTGAGATAAGCCTGTCTGCTTTGCCAAACTACCAAGGGGGTGAGCAGGGGTTATCTAAGTGTGTGATCCCCTTGCCCTGACTAGAGGAGGTGAGTCCCTATTTGTCAGAAGTGTATACCTCTGCCAACTAGAGACAGCCAAGTCTAACATTGGTGGGTCAGCGGTGAGGATTTGAACCTTGCATTTATGACCCATGTGCAGTGATTAGTGTGCGCTACATAGTGAAAGCAGACCATAGCGCACCCACAATCTATTTTTGGTAGGATATTCTATTTTTGTTCTCCGCTTTCCTGGAGCTTGATTTTTTTAACACTGCCAGTTTTGACCATGAGTGATGTCAGAAGCACTACCCTTGTGGTTGTGGAGGAGTTTGATAAGGAAAAGATCAACAAATACCCGGTAAAGATGCTGAAACACTTTTGCAAGCAGTTTAAAGTTCCTACCCCAGGCATCACAAAGAAAGGGGACTTTCTCAAAGCTCTGCAGGCCTGGTTAGAGGCCAGAAATCCCTCTGATGCAGTGGTGGTACCGCCAGTGGAAGGGGATGAGGAGGTGCCAGTGAATGGGCTTGTGTCCTCCCCCGGTAGCAGTGTGTCCTATAAAGGTCTTTCTCCTGAAGAAAGAGAAGAAAGGGCGAAGGAGCGAGCATACAACATGGAAATGGTAAGACTTAAGATAGAAGGGCAGTTGGAGTTAGAAAATGCAAGAGGAGGAGAGAATCTGATATGGAGATCAAAAGGTTGGAGTTTGAAAGAGAAAAGTTAGCTTTTGAGCGTGAGAAAATGGTGAGGGAAATGGAGCTCCAGGCTAAGAGTTTAGAATTGAATCCCTCTGGTGGCAGCATCCCATCTGTGCCTGAAGAAAGTAGGTTTTATTTTCCCAAAGATGTGATCAAAGATTTTCAGAAGAATGAGGATATTGGTCAATGGTTTAAAGCATATGAGTTAGCATTGTTGGCCCACCGGGTCCCTGAGAAGGATTGGGGAGCGGGGTTGTGGGGTCGCTTTGTGAATGAGGGGAGAGATACCCTGTTGGACCTTCCTGTGGAGGATAGGATGTCTTATACTCATATGAAAGATGCTTTAATGTTAAGGTATGGCCTAATCCCAGAAAAGTACAGACAAACCTTTAGAGAATGTAAGAAATTGCCTGGTACTACGTGGGTTGAATATGTGTCATTTTTTTTCAGAGCCATAGATGGTTGGGTAAAGGGCAGCAAAGTGGAAAGTTATGATGCTCTTCATTTTTTTTTTTTTATTTATAAAGTTTTATATAGCGCAAACAAGATCCCACAGGATATCAGAGCGCTTTACTAAAGGAAGGCCTGAAGGTAATATAACTATAAATGCAAAATTACCATATTATAAGAATAACAAACATGAGTAATACCTGGAGAAACCGATCAGGGAGAAAAATAAAGAAATTGGTACATAGCAGACAGGCATCCATCAGTAGTCTGTTAAAAGGGCCACATGATCTTCCTAGGTGTGTGCTTGTAACTGGTGTCTATTTCCCTACATTTCGTTGTTGACATGTGACACATCCCCTGCAGTTTTTATCAGCAATCATTTAAAATCTAGGATTGGACCAACCTTGTCTGAAAAGCCTCACTATTGACTCTCTCCCTAAATGTGTGTATCCTTGATAGTGGCTAGCCATTGAAAACAACAGCTCTCTGGCAACACTGGACTCCCATCTTTTAACATCCGAATGTCATTTGCATTTTTTGTACAGCCTGCTCTGATCTACGCACTCTGTTCAGCCTCTGTCACCGTCTCCTGTACTCTCTTTCATTCTTGCCATGAATCAGTTATTTCCATCATCATTGCGAGAGTAATTTCTTCCGTATAGCTACATGTGAAATCATCTTTTACTGTGAATCTTCCATTAATTGTACATGCTAGAAAAGCACAGTATCTAGCTACAGAGTCAGCTTATCTATTGCCAATGACAAGGTAAACACTGCCTGTTTGATGCCCTGAGCATTTCACCACAGCAATTTCTTTGGGTAGCAGCAATGCACCTAGCAAATCCTTCACATTCTGTCCCTTTCTGATCGGTGATCCTGTTGAAGTCATAAACCCTCTCTGCATCCATAATTGCCCCAAATTATGCACTACACTGAAACCATATTAGCTGTCTGTAAAGACAGTGACTCTCAATTAAGTAGTTAAACTGCAAGCACTATTCATGATTTGGTTGCTTGGGAGCACTTGTCTAATAACTATTTTCCAGAGCTGTGCCAGCACCTTCTTGATAGCAAGATATCTAACCCTAGAAAACTTGCTGAGGAAGCGGACCGCTGGGTCAGTACCAGGGTCCACAAGGGTCCAGTGGGAGACTCAGCCAAAGGTGGGCAGGGTCCCCAGCAGAAGAGTGGGGGGGACAAGGGTAAACAGAGGGAGTTCCAGAAAGGGCCCCAAAGAAATCCCCAAGGGAACCAAGGGAAGGGTTCCCAGCCTCCCCCTGTGAAGAAGCCAGGGGCCCGACAGGTAAACCTGTTCATAGGAGCCCAATGACCTGCTATGTTTGTAAGCAGGTGGGACACTGTTTTTATGATCCCCAGAGTCCCATGAGGGACTCTAATGCACCACCATGTGCACCCCCAGTCAGTTGGCGAGTGTAGCCCTGGGAGGGGAGGAGATGGTTGCCCCTGGTGGGAGGGGTCCCGCAGAGATGTCCCTGGTCTCTTTAGGAGACATGGAAATGGTCCCTCCACCCCCTCTGCCTAGTAACACTAATAAATATAGGCAGTGGGTGACGATTAATGGCCATAGAGTGGAAGCTCTCAGAGACACCGGAGCAAGTGTGACAGCTGTCAAGTGTCACTTGGTGTCCAGAGAGCAGGTGGTTCCCCACGCATTCTACCCTGTGATAGCTGCTGACAACTCCCAGAAAGAGTGTGAGGTAGCTCAGGTTCCCTTCGAATGGGGGGGGGGGGGGAGTTTCAGGTATTCTTCAAGTTGCTGTAAGGCCCGCCATGACTATTGATTGTCTCCTTGGCAATGATTTGGAAGACTCCCCTTGGGCTAAGGTGGAGCGAGAGACACATTTGAAAATGTTGGGTGTGCCAGAGTGGGTGTGTGCAACCACTTGATCGATGACAGCAAGTAAGGGTGTTGATGGGGTCCCAGAGCCTGAAAGTATGGCCCAGGACCCACCTGTGAAGAGAAGAGGCAGGAGGCGCGGGAAACCGGCCCCCATAGTTCCCGTGGTCCAGGAGGAGGCAGACCCTGAGGGGGATGCCCTGGAACCCACAGGGGAACAAGTTGCTGAACTGGGAGACCTGCCTGAGCTGACCCATTGGCAGCAGGATGGTGGTCCCTCCAGGGAAGAATTTTGTGCAGAACAGAAAGTGTGCCCTTCTCTTGTGGGTATGAGGCAGCAGGCCTCAGCCCAAACAACAGGTGATCAGTCAGGATCACATTTTGTCTACTGGGAGAACGACCTCCTGTATAGCGAGCCTAAGGCTGCTGAGCCTGGGTCAGTTCATGTGCTGGTGGTACCCCAGCGCTTCAGAGCCTTCCTACTGGGTTTGGCTCATGACGTTCCGTTAGCTGGACATCTGGGGCAGGACAAGACCTATGACAGGCTTGTCACCCATTTTCATTGGCCTCAGATGAGAAGGGATACAGATATTCATTGCAAAACCTGTCAAACTTGCCAGGCAAGTGGGAAAAGTGGGAGGAAGCAGAAGGCTCCCCTCCAACCTTTTCCCGTCGTCAGTACCCCCTTTGACCGGGTGGGGATTGCCATTGTTGGGCCCCTGGACCCCAAGACAGCCCTGGGCAACAGGTTCATCCTGGTCTTGGTGGACCATGCCACACGGTACCCGGAAGCCATCCCTCTCAGAACAGTGACGGCCCCCGTGGTGGGACGGGCACTGATGGGTGTTTTTTCCCGCATGGGGTTCCCCAGAGAGGTGGTGTCAGACCGGGGCACCAACTTAATTTCCAATTATATGAAGTCTCTGTGGAAGGAGTGTGGGGTAACCTACAAGTTCACCACTCCTTACCACCCTCAAGGTAATGGGCTGGTTGAGAGATTCAACCGGACCCTTAAAGGCATGATCATGGGTCTTGAAGAACCAATGAGGCGTAAATGGGACATCCTCTTGCCATGCCTGCTGTTTGCTTACCGTGAGGTGCCACAGAAGTCTCTAGGGTTCAGCCCCTTTGAGCTTTTGTATGGACACCCGGTAAGAGGACCTTCGAGTCTGGTCAAAGAAGGCTGGGAGCAATTTCCCAGGAAACCTCCCCAGGATGTATACAGTTACATGCTGGCCTTTAGGAACCAGACTAGGCGCTTCAGAGATCTTGCTCAGGCAAATCTGGAGGCCAGCCAGGAAGAGATGAAGCGGTGGTACGACCGGAATGCCACTCTGGTATAGCTTCAACCTGGACAGAAAGTTTGGGTCATGTCCCTTGTGGAACCTTGTGCGCTCAAGGACAGGTGGACTGGACCATTTGAGGTTGTGGAGAAAAAGAGCGATGTCACCTACATGGTGGACTTGAAATCTCCCAGGAACCCCTTGCGGGTCCTGCATGTCAACCGGTTAAAGCCCCACTTAGAAAGGTCCGAAGTGGGCATGCTCCTAGCTACAGATGCTGGAATGGAGGAGGAGAGCGAGCCTCTTCCTGACCTCCTGTATGCAAAAGAGCAAGATGGGTCAGTGGATGGTGTTGTCCTCTCTGACACACTGACCCTTGAGCAGCAGCAAGATTGTCGCCAACTGTTGGGACAATTCCCTGATCTGTTCTCCTTGATTCCTGGTGTCACTCAGTGGTGTGTCCATGATGTGGACACCGGGGACAGCACTCCTGTGAAGCACAAAGCTTACAGGGTGACTGACAAGGTCAGAGCATACATCAAGGAGGAAGTCTCCAAAATGTTTGCCTTAGGGGTGGTGAGTCCTCTAGCAGTCCTTGGGCCAGCCCAGTGGTCTTGGTCCCGAAGGCTGCAGCGCCTGGTGTTTCACCAGAACTTCGGTTCTGTGTGGATTACCGAGGACTCAATTCAGTCACCAAGACTGACGCGCACCCCATTCCCAGAGCTGATGAGCTCATAGATCGGTTAGGGGCTGCCCGGTACCTTAGTACGTTTGATCTAACGTCTGGGTACTGGCAGATCGCCTTAACTGATGGGGCAAAAGAGAGGTCCGCATTCTCCACACCAGATGGGCTCTACCAGTTCCGGGTTATACACTTTGGGATGAAGAATGCCCCTGCCACTTTCCAGATGTGGGTCAACCAGGTATTGGCTGGACTGGAGGATTTCAGTGCCGCCTACCTGGACGACATCGCAGTGTTCAGCGCCAGCTGGGAGGAACACTTGCGCCACCGCCAGGAAGTGTTGTTGGCCCTGCGCAGAGCAGGCCTCACAATCAAAGCCAGTAAGTGCCAGATTGGTCAGGGTTCAGTGGTGTACTTGGGGCACCAAGTAGGGAGCGGCAAGGTGGCCCCCCTGCAACCCAAGATTGATACCATCCTGGCTTGGGCAACGCCCAAAACCCAAACTCAGGTGGGAGCCTTCTTAGGTCTCACAGGTTACTACAGGAGGTTTGTCAAGGATTATGGTAACATTGTGCACCTGTCAGGATTATGGGCACTGTTCAGGGCTCTGGGTCAAAATCAGTAGCCAAGCCAATTCGGTACAGGAAGGTACCAGCAGTTCCACGAGGAAAGAAAAGATTCCTGGTGTCTAAGCTGATGTGGAAACTATGTTTACAGGCATTATGCAACCCACATCAGCATGGCCGCCTGAAGTTCCGTGATCGCTGTCCAGCGCCAGCGGTCTAGTGTTTGAGAGCTCGCGCTGGTGATTCAGCTGAGGGGTTGATTGGAACTTCGGAATGACGCACTTCAACTGAACTCGCACCGCGACGGGTGCGTTACCTGTGAAGTCCGCCGTTTCTCGAATTTGTTCTCGTCAAGTCCTTTCAGCTGACGGAGTTTTCTACAGCTATCAGGATTAACTTCAATCAAGTCGCATGCGCTACGAGGGAGCACCAACCGCAGCAGTGCAGAGTCAAGTAAGACGTTTTCAAAGCCAGTTTTGAGGCACAGGAGGTTAGTGCCATCTTCAGGTATTTTAGTGAATGACAGTTTAGTTAAAGACTTGCATTGGTATTTCTTCCGAAGGAACATTCAAAAGTTAAAGGTTTTTTGGACATAGTCAAGATTACTGACATAACGCCAGAACTTGGTGTGGCGTATCTAGTTCATCATTTCTTCTGAGCATCAGTTTATTTTCTGGACTTTCATTTTCCAGTTGAAGTATAACTAGGAACTATCTAAAACTTCCTGGTTATTAAGGTGGCCGCTACATATTGAATTGGTGAGTAAGGGTTCAGGTATATCACTCATTTTAGTGGCAGTGAGACTACATTAAACGCCATAGTGAATAAAAGCTAATACATATGTTCATATATGTTTTTCAGACACAGTGCAGTCAGAACAAATAGTAGCAGTAAGCCACTCAACTTATAAGAGAGAAGCAGATAGCCAGGTCTTCCAGGTAAAAATAGTAATAGTAGAATTGTAGTTCTTTAAAATTGTTAAGAGTTTTTCAGAGAAGATTAAGTGCGTGTTTTACTGCAGGTGCCAGTGTTATCTACTACGTTGGCCGAAGACCAGAGAAGAATATTCTTCAACCAGGATGTCTCTCTTTTTCTGTCCACTTCCCCTTTCCCTGCTACTTCAGAGGTGGCTTAGTGTTTTCTGGCCGTCACTGAGGTGGTGGGGCATTGGGAGCTATCGTCGGCTTCGATGGACTTGGAGTGAGCCTTCTGACAGCACCCCTTGACTTCGCTGACTTCCAGGAAGCAGCCTAGAAATGTGATCTGGACTGACGCCTGTCAGACGGCCTTTGACACACTGAAAACTGCAATGTGCACAGCACATATACTCCAGGCATCCGACTTTTCTAAAGAATTTGTTGTCCAGGCGGACGCTTCAGAGCATGGCGTGGGGGCTGTTCTAGCTCAGGTGAATGAAGAGGGCCGAGACTTACCTGTAGCCTTCATCAGTAGGAGGTTACTTCCCAGGGAACAGAGGTAGAGTGCGATAGAGCGAGAAGCATTTGCTGTGGTCTGGCGGCTGAAGAAGCTAAGACCCTACCTGTTTGGGACTCACTTCCGGGTTCAGACAGACCACAGGCCCCTCAGATGGTTGATGCAGATGAGGGGTGAGAACCCAAAGCTGTTGAGGTGGTCCATTTCCCTACAGGGGATGGACTTCACGGTGGAACACCGCCCTGGTACAGATCACGCCAATGATGATGGTCTGTCCAGGTTTTTCCGCCTTAGTGATGAGGACTCCCTAGGTCAAGGGTAGTTCTCGATCAACAAAGGGAGGGAAAGGGTTCAAGGGCACTCTTAGTCCCCAATCAGTAAGCAAATAAACAAAGGAAGAGTGTCCGTCAGTGCGGCGTTTAAGAAGTGACTATAGCACGTAAACTATGAGGCCAGATGTAAGTGGTCAGGTGACTGGACCAACTTTCAAGAAAAAATGCTGGATTTTTTCAGGAAACCCTCACTCACCCTAGTGGTGACATGCTTCATCATCGGGTCCACTGGGAGAGATCGAATACCTCCCCAGTGTGCTGCGACGCCAGGAGACTGCGGAGCAGGTTTTGTGAGAGTGAAGAGTGAAAAAAGTTAAGTGTGATTAAAAATGTCTGAGGTTGTGCCAAAAAATCATTTATTAACTGGTCAACCCGACATAATAAAACTAAATTAACTATGTGCAGGGAAAACTAACCAAATAAAATATACTGGTGTTTCCCTGTTAGGGGAAGGTCAACATGTTTCTGCCCTTTATGTGTGTGAATTTACAGGGCTTTCATCAGGACCAATATGCGAGTGTTACCTTAACAGGTATGGGCGCGCTCAGGCCCACCCTGCCAAAGGCTGTGAAAGTTAAAAATAGCACTATGTGTAAAAATGGTGCATAAAAAGTACAAACCAAAAGGCTTGGGGAATTACCTCTGTTGCGAGGAACCTAGAAGTTTTGTACATAAAGTGAACCACGCCCCATAGATTCAGGAGGGGGGTGGGAGCGACAATGGCACACCGCCCGCAACGCTCTGCACCCTCTCGGCACCGCGCCGAGAGGGTGCAGAGCGTTGCGGGCGGTGTGCCATTGTCGCTCCCACCCCCCTCCTGAATCTATGGGGCGTGGTTCACTTTATGTACAAAACTTCTAGGTTCCTCGCAACAGAGGTAATTCCCCAAGCCTTTTGGTTTGTACTTTTTATGCACCATTTTTACACATAGTGCTATTTTTAACTTTCACAGCCTTTGGCAGGGTGGGCCTGAGCGCGCCCATACCTGTTAAGGTAACACTCGCATATTGGTCCTGATGAAAGCCCTGTAAATTCACACACATAAAGGGCAGAAACATGTTGACCTTCCCCTAACAGGGAAACACCAGTATATTTTATTTGGTTAGTTTTCCCTGCACATAGTTAATTTAGTTTTATTATGTCGGGTTGACCAGTTAATAAATGATTTTTTGGCACAACCTCAGACATTTTTAATCACACTTAACTTTTTTCACTCTTCACTCTCACAAAACCTGCTCCGCAGTCTCCTGGCGTCGCAGCACACTGGGGAGGTATTCGATCTCTCCCAGTGGACCCGATGATGAAGCATGTCACCACTAGGGTGAGTGAGGGTTTCCTGAAAAAATCCAGCATTTTTTCTTGAAAGTTGGTCCAGTCACCTGACCACTTACATCTGGCCTCATAGTTTACGTGCTATAGTCACTTCTTAAACGCCGCACTGACGGACACTCTTCCTTTGTTTACAAGGGTAGTTCTTCCCACATTTCAGCTGGAGGGGACACGTGTTAGACCTGACATCATTGGCCTGAGTCTCTCCTCCATTTTTTACTGTTTGCCTCCTCTGTTTACGATGTTTTTGCTGGTATATTACTTTGGGCACTGTGCCACTGCTGATCAGTGCCACAGTGCAAGTGCTCCCTATGTGAAATTACTGTATTGATTGAATTCCATGTTTGGCTTATTTGGTTTACTGTCAGTCCCTAGTCTAGTGCACCAGGAGTGCCAGGGCTTGTAAATGCAAATGCTGCTCGTGGGCTTGCAGCACATGTTGTGCCACCCACTAGAGCGGCCTAGTAAAAGTATGTCTAAAGGTCTGCCATTGCTAGACCTACGTGCAGTCTGGTACTGTCACGCAGACTGCGCAAGTACACCTACTTGCCAGTCCCTAAACCTTCCCTTAACTTCATGTTAGTCACCCCTATGGTAGGGCCAAGGGCAGGGTGCATTGTAAGCATAAGGTAGGACAAGCCTGACTAGGTTGGCATGTCCTAATAGTGAATTACAGCCATATTTCTTTTTCACTTTTGTGAGGTTACCTGCTCTCCATAAGTTAGAATGGGCTGCCAGGGTTATTAAGAGCTATAATCCTAGCTGGCTCGTGGAGCATGGTACAATGTCGAGTTTGGTATCCCTGAACTCAGGGTTTAATAACGCATCCGTTTGTGTGGATGGTTTTTGGACTCTGGGTTTGAAAATAGCACTTTTAGAAAGTGGCTATTTTCTTGTCTAACTATTACTGGTTTCTGCTGGTTTGGTGTGTGTGTGACAGGAGCTGGGTGGCTCCAGAGTTCTGAATGAGTCAGTGTGGGGTGAGTGAGGCATTTGCATTGAGAGTAGGGGAAGAGTAGCTCCTGATAGCCTGCCCTGCCTGACACAATACTGGCTCCACCTCCTGCCGGGCGACTGATGGCTCTGCTCCTGCCAGTGACAATACTGGCTCCACCTCCTGCTGGGCGTCTGAGGACCCTGCCCTGCACAGTGAATAGGCCAGGTGCCTCTGCCTGGCTACACCCACAACAAACCCAGGATGAGGGGAATTCCCCTGCATGGACAAATGGATCAAAGCCAAAAAGGGGTATAAGAGAAGGACCCCAGAACCAAGAATTTAGATCACTTCTGACAAGGAAACCTGAACCAAGGACAAGAAGCCTGCTGATCCAAGGACTTGCCTACCCCTTCTGTCAGTGTGCTGTTTGCTGGGGGGAATCCTGCAGTCACTTCTTTATTTTTGCCAAGGAACCAGGAGAGAGGAACTGTGTGTGTACTCTCAAGCTTTGCTAAGGAAAATCTCCAAGGGTTGGAAGAGTGCCAGCCTCCTGTTGAAGTCACAGGGCCAAAGGACTTCATTTATTTGCTAAAAGTGCTTGTTGCTGGAACCTGAAAATCCAGCACCTCTGAAGAATCCAGCAATCTCGACGCCGACGGACGCTGCCGAATCCAGCTCGACATCGTGAGTAACGGCTCCAGTGTCCCGCTTCCTCGACGCCGGGCCCGCTCGACGCCAGTAGCGACGCCAGTGAGTAGCGAGTTCGGCTCCAGCTCCAAGTGACCCCGTGTCGACGCCGCCGATGATCGCATCGACCTTGAGCCCTCTCGACGCCTTGAGCGCTGCTCACTCTTGCAACATCATCATCGACAACGACGCCGTATCCTGCTTCGCCTCATGAGCGCTGCTCCTGCCTGACATCTTTCGACGCCGCTGCAGATCGCCCCAACTCCGAAGCCCGATTGACGCCGAAGACGCGACGCCGGACATCTCGACGCCGCTGATCATCGTGTGCTTCACTTTTCCAAGGTACTGTGTTGTGGGGGTCTGTGCGACTCCGGGCTCGACGTAGCGCTCCTCGCGGTCGACGCCGAACCTTTGGATTAACTTTGCCTCGACGTCGTGTGACTCCCGTGTGGGTTACATTGTTGCCAAGAACTGTGATTTAAAGAAGAAGAGTTGCTTTTGTTACTAAAGACTTTGTGCTAAAAAGAAACTACACTTGAAATATTTTTCCTTCCAAGAGTATTTACTAAGATTGTGGTATATTTTTGTCGTTATTTGGTCTTGTGCTAAGCCTTATATAAACATCCTTATTTTTATAATACTACTGTGTCGTGTCCATTTGTAGTGTATTCACTTTATTACTGTATGTGGTCATAAATGCTTAACGCACTGCCTCTGAGATAAGCCTGTCTGCTTTGCCAAGCTACCAAGGGGGTGAGCAGGGGTTATCTAAGTGTGTGATCCCCTTGCCCTGACTAGTGGAGAAGTGTGGCTCAATGGTTAGAGCGGCAGACCCTGATGCAGAGGTCTAGCCCGGGACCAGGGTTCAATTCCCTGCCTCAGCGGGTCTTGGGCTCAAAATTCCACGGACCTGATAATTCTCACCTCAGTGCCTATTCCAATCATGGAGTCCCACTCTGCAACTCTGGGCAATAGCTTGCTTAATCTCCACAACGGCCCCCACAACGCTAAGGATGCCTGGCCTCCACCTTGGGGGTGCCCGGGAGTGGACACCTCACAGGGAAAGCCAGGATGGTTTCCACAGCGGTATTCGTACAAGCGCCTTGAGACCCTTGCGGGTGAGTAGTGCGCTATACAAGTATCAATTTACATTTACATTTAGTCCCTATTTGTCAGAAGTGTATACCTCTGCCAACTAGAGACAGCCAAGTCTAACAGTGCCCACTAGAATAGTGGATATCATATGCCAGACTAACTTCTCACATTGGTGTGCAGTGGATGGGATAAGAGCTTGCTGTTGTTTTACCATATAATCTTAAGATATCATTTGAAAGATCACATTAAGTTACCTGTAGGTACATATAAATCAAGTTCTTATAATACTTTAAGTTCTACTGAACTAAGCAGTTCTAGAGGAAAGGGCTTAGCACACCCTGACTACAGCCCCTAAAGAGGTTCTAGTAGGAAACCATTTAGTGTAGGTAGGTGCACACACCACACCTCACTAGAAAATGTCCTTGGAAGCAGGCCCTAGTAGATCTCTTCAAGAAGAAACCCAGAGGGTGCCCTCTAAGTATGACTCATTTACTTTTAATGAACTCAGAAGCCTGTGTGCAGTCAGAAGATTGAGACAAGGACAGAGTCCAAACTTTAACCACCTGGTAGACATCTTAGTGGCTTGTTGAAAAAGGTACAGGCAGAAGACCTTTTCTGAAGTTGCCCGGCGTTAGCCGCCTCTATACCCACTTAAGTTTACCAAACAAAGAGGCAGGCGCTGGAGACTGGAAGGCAGGAAACAGAAGTTTTATTCTCTCCGGAGGAGAAACACATCAGTTCGGACAGCAAGTATCGTCACGAGGTGCTCTAACTGCATCTCCGAGGCCTGGCCTCTTATACACAGGTTTATTACTTTATTGCATAAAACACATCTCTGTCAACCCTTTGATGTACGGAAAGACATCCTCGGAATCCCCGCTTCAGGCCCGTTCCCACACACATTTACAGTTGAAGTCCCCACCCCGGTCACAACAGATGATGATTATCGCGCAGCTGGACATTCCGCCGATTCACGGAATGTGTGCGGTTGATCGGATCTCATGGGGTGGGGGCTTTGATTAGCTCAAGGATCCTTTGATGGGGGGGGGGGGGCGTGTTTCCTACTGTACAGGAGAAAGGGGGCAATGACAGTACCCGCAGGGCCAGGTGGCGGCTTGGGAACGAGTGAGACAAACGGGCACAAAGGAAAGAGGGGTGTTATCAAGGGATCCGGGACCATGAAAGGGATGGAGGGAAGTGTCGCGCTGGGAACAGGATGGGGTTCCGAGGCAGAGCTGCGTGGAAGAGGGGTTTATGACCCAAGGCATGTGAGAGCGGGGCTGGCAGCATGCGGGGGGTGTGCTTGTGAGGGTGAAGAGCCGTGCTAGGGGTCAGCGGCGTGCAGAGTGTGGTTCTGACCAAGGCACCTAAAATGGCGGGTGTGCACGACAAAAAGTGTGGCATTCGGGGGAAAAGGGCAAGATGACGCAGATAATGTTTACCAAACCGTATTAATTTTCCACAGTCCTCCCTTTATCATTCACAAGACATCTTGCTGGCCTATTTCCTACCATGTCGATTGTGGCAGTCATAAGTAAAGAAGTAGGAACCCAGGTGAAGGAGCTATGCATAAACATTACATTTTAAATCTTTCATCTTAGGAGGCGGGCTCATCGCTGAGCTCGTTGCAGGAAAGTCATAGTAATGCAATATCGGACAAGAATGATTTTGTAGTGAAAGCGTTGGGTACATTTCATAGATGCTTATAGTCATTCCGAATATGAACTGATAGGTGATTACATATGTAAGTTCATTTTGTACTTGGTTGGAGCATAATCAATACAATGGTAGCTGGGAGAGAAATGAGACGTAGTAAAAACGATAATCAGGGGTGTCATTGTTCGAAGAGGAGGGGTGTTGCTTTTTCCAGTGTCTTATTGTCGTGGACCATTATTAGTGAGTTCTCAGCATTCTTTGTCGTCTTCTGTTGGCACTGTTGAGCACCGGCGGTGGAGCTATGCGTTCAGCTCTATTCCGGGTCCTGCGTTGCAGGGCATAACCTTTTCTTTGTGTTTTCTGGTCACAAAGATCCTTTTTTTCGCCCTGTGTCCTAACTATTCTTTCGCGGGTACCTTAGACAGGGCACCCAAGTTTCATTTTAGTTAGCAACAAAAACCCTATTCTATCTGAATGCAGTTTTTCTTTCTCGAGTCGATTGTCAAAGAGTTTAGGTGGAAGAAGGGGGTGTGTGAGCGGTCCTTAGGGTAGGTCGGAGGAAGAGGGGATGGAGCAGGGCCAGATCGGGGACAGACCAGGGGGACGAAAAAATTTCAGGTAGGTGGGCCCATGATCGGGCTCAGAGGGCGGGGACTTTCGGCATTTGTTGATCATCGAACAGGGGCATCAGGTCAGCCCTTTCCTTTCATTTGGTCGGAAACAATGCCTTGTCCTGCGACTCCTTACTGTTGCGGTCCCGCCTTGGTCAAAGTCGCAGATGATCCACGATCTGCAGTCAGGCCGCGTGCTCCCACATCCGGTCTCTCTCTCCTCCGACGGTGGTACCCTTAAATGAGTTTGAAAAGACAGTCTTTAGAGAATTGGCAGTAGAAGGTAATCACATAAGTCTATTTCTCTCCCAACTCCAAGCAACTGGGGAAACATCCGTTACATTGGGGATTACAACCAACGTATAGATAATTGATGATAGGTTTGCTGGATTCCCTACAACTTTCCTTCGTATCTTATTTCTTTGGCGTTTGTTGGTATTACATTCATTGTCGTGGTACGAGGTCTGATACCTATTCATTGCATTTGTTTATTACAGTCACATTAGTTCTTCTGGCAGAGACCTACTTTTCTAGTACGAGTCTTACAAAGCTATAACGTCCTTCAGGGCTTTGTATTTTACAAAAAAGTGCAACGTGCTATCACCATGGTCTGATAGGTATCTTTCTGAGGAATGAACCTAGGCTAAACAATTTTCCATTATATCAATGCATCCTATCTTTCAGCTAAACATTTACTCTCAACAGGGTTTACTGCAACAATTTCTTCATTTTAATCTAATCTTAACTTCGCAAACATCATTCTAATTTCTACATAGTCTCTTACAACCTGGCTACTTCATAAAAACGGGGGCTTGCGATAACTATTCGACTCATCCTTGGGGTGAGGGGTCTTGTGAAAAACAACTAGGAACATAGCAAACTGGGGTGAGGGACTATCGTCTTGCTTTGAGTCGCAAGGGCGTTATCTAGCAGAAGGCTACAGTTCAGTTGGTAAGCGTTCAGGGACATTTCTCAAATCCTAAATTTTGTAGCTTGTTCATCAACAAATCATTTCTAGGAACAACGGCTGCCCTGGGTCGGCCGTAAGTCGACCCATCTCTTGCAACCAGGGGTGAGCCACATTTTTCAAACTCTCGTCCGGGGTTTGTTCAAATACTTGCGGTATTTGGAGCCAATTGGGTGGTGCACCAGGGATGGGGGTTCGCCAATTAGGTGCCAGTCGTTAGGAAGAGTGGGAGTGTGGAAGAGAGAGAGAGAGAGAGAGAGAGAGAGAGAGAGAGAGAGAGAGAGAGAGAGAGATGTGCAACAATAGGCTAAACAGTACACGTGCAGCATGGAGAGTGGCCGTGTACTAAGATAGGCTATTCAGCGCATCACACAACATGAGACATTACAGGTCTGTGTTAGAATTTAGAAAGCATGCAGTTTGGGACGGACGAGCATTAGGCCGGGTACAGAGGGACATACATTGAGTAAGAAGCACCATTGTGCCGCACTTCTCGCACTCTCGGTCCTTTGCCTAGTTAAGTCAATGTTTCAGTCGCACAGAAAACATTTCCTCATAGTTTCAGACATACGTGACATGTGCTCATTCACGCAACACGGGTTAGGGGTGATCGCGTCTCATCATATCATACAACTACTGGCTCTTTCGTTACAAGAGTAGTTTGTGGGTGTCTTTAGGTGCCACCTTGCAGCGTGAGTCCGCTTCATGTATCAGACATGGCGTGGTTTCAGATCTTCACTATACCTCAGTCGGGATTCCAATGTAACCTGTAGAGGGAGGAAAAGAGGGGAAGGGAGGGGAACAACATTCGAGCATATCACATGTACGGGCACGAAAGTCCTTTACTTACCACCTACTCGTCTTATCCCCTCGGGATATAATCCCTGAGGTCTTGGTTTCCGAAGCCAGGGGGCGGGCAGTGTGGTAAGGATGGCAAGCGATAGGTTGTTCATGAGGGAGACGGTCCGAGTGTGGCATTATAGGTCGTGTGTAGGGAAACGTTAAAAAAAATCAGAGGTGCTCAGTGCGAGGTATCTAGTTGGTAGATGTATCTAGCTATCGGGATCCTTAAATCATTCCCAATGCTGTGATGTCCTAAGGCCTATCGGCTCTTCGGCCAACCCTGTTCCCTAGTACCTTTGAGTATCATACCTTTATAACATTTTATCATTTACACCGCTTCACTTTACCCGTTCTCAGAAGTCGAGGTCCTTCTTCATGCGTTTGTTCCTGAGCTAGTCGCACATTTGGGGGCAGCGTATCGTGCCTTAGATTCGATCATCAATCCGAGGCTGAGCGACCATTTTCTAATAACCTTAAAAAGAGAACAAAACAGGTCGTACAGAAAAACCCTCCCGCTGATCCCACATTTACAAAAGTATGCGATACCTGTTCGTAGTTTGAAAAACCTTTATTTGCATAATCGTTCAGCATGTAAATATGAGAGTGCAATCGTATTTTGTCCGGACACGGCGTTGGCTGAAGTGTGTACAGTAGGGGGCTATTCTGCAGTATTAAAAATATTTTAAAAGAGTTCATTTGGTTATTTGCAGGAAACTTAAAAACGTCTATCAATAGTTGAGGGATCAGGGGACGTTCATTTCATAATTGGAAGCATAGTCAGATTAGTTGCAATCAAATTTCCTAGAAGCATACCGTGGGCGTGTGTCATAAGCGTCGTTATGTATCAGTTACAATAATATCATAATAAATCATACATTGAAACCAACATTTTAACGGGATCTTTTTACATGTTTGCCAAGTGAACCCTCCCTCTTTTTCGTCAAGTGTACAAAGGATCATATACATATTTCAGAACATCAAGTCTTATTAGCTAAAAACACCACGAGGTGTTCGTGAGTTCCTGTTGACGCCGGCGCCATTTTGGGCGAGGCCGGGTTAGTCCGGAAGCAGCATCAGGGACAAAATGTCTCCAACAACCGGCGGTTGGACCAGAGTTCCTTTCGGTAGTTCAAAAAAGACTTGTGCTAACAGAAGGGGCAGGCAATGTGGACCATCAATCAAAAAAAAAAGGGGGGGGAGAGGGAAGCAAAATTTCCCCTACCCGGTCACGTTGAGGTTCAGCCGGAACTTGCTCGAATTTGTTAGCCCACAATCTTTCTGGATGGTTCAGACTGAAGCTGGCGCTGACACGAGAGCACCACCATCTTGTGGCTACGTCGTTAGTGATCAAAGCAGTTGTTCCCCACCGGAAGCCTGTAGGGGCCGAGGGCTCCTGGGACTCTTGTAGAATCTTCAAGGTCGTGGAGATGCTGTCGGAGGTGGGGACTCGTGCCCAGGTGGGCAAGCGTCCTAGTTACATAGACTTCTTCGGGCGAAAAAATGGAACACCGTGCCGAAGGAGCAGGACATTCAGCTCGGGGCGCTAGGGTGTAGCTGTGGCGCCTCAACCTGGGGAGGCGAGGGAGGCTTGTCCGCGCCGCCTCCCTCTCCCAGTGCACCCCACGCCGTCCCTTTGCGCGGGTCTACATGATGGCCATTGTGTGTCCTGCGCTGCGCAAGTAGGGTTGCTGGCCATCGTATGTCCGGTGCTGCGCAAGTAGGGTGGCCAGCCATTCCATGTTCTGTGCTGCGCAAGTAGGGTCGTCGCTCGGCTGGAGGATTTCTGCGCCGGGCCGGGGCTGGGAAACCTCCACCTGGGGAGGCGAGGGAGGCTCGTTCGCGTCGCCTCCCTCTCCCAGCCCACCCTGCACCAATTTTCAGCGTAGGTATTCGTGATGGCCGGACCAGAAGATACGAGGGAGGGGGTCATCTGCATCCGCCCCCTCCCTACTCGTGGCCCGGACCGCGGCGGTGAAAACCAGGAATCCTAACCGCTAGACCATATGGGAGAAGAGGATGGGACATGCCGGGCCCATGGTGCCTTCTGGGCATCCCACCGGCGACCTCCATGATTGCTGGCTGTCGGCAGGACCCCGCCCCACACGTGCTGAGTGTTTCACCTTTCGGATGGGCGTGACCGGTGACCTGTTGCATTTTGGGAACTTCCGGAGTGGGTGTAATATGTATTGTATTGCTCCTATTAGTATGGTTTTACTTTACTGGAATTAAATCTTAACTTATATTGACAGAGACTTGGCTTCCTTGAATCTTTTTACTACGAGAACCTCACTGCAGTGGGGGTAGGTATTTATGCCTGGGTAATGGGGGGGTGGGGTGTCCACAAGAACAGTTTTCCTGAACGGGGGGGGTTGTCTATGCAGGCCTGTAATTGCTTTTGTCCACAGAGTGGGGGCAGCAGAGAGTAATCAGTCCCATTGCGCTCAAAGTTTGAGTTCATTAATGGAATGTGTACTAATCTGTCCGAAACTACTCTGTGTGTTGTTTCTGTATGTTATCCGAAAGGGTGGCTTTTGTGTTCGGGAACAGTAGCGGTAGTACGGGGTTCGTCACCGGGTAACCTAGAGCTTGACTGGGTTTCCCGTCTTAGCGCTGTTCGATCTATGAGAACTCAAACATGTCGCTGAAATCGGTCTGGCGAAATCTGTGCCATCGGGCGTAATCAAACGTGGTGGTTCTATCCGACCTGTCTGTGTCAGTCTGATTCATCTTTGTCTCACGCTTTTTCCCTTTCTGCCGGCCTGTTATCTCTGTCGGCTCTCTGCTCTTACCCGTGTTCAGTAGAGTCGGGCATTGGGCTTTCCAGTGCCCGGAATATTTACAAAAAGCACATTGATTTTGTCCTGAGTCTATTCGTCCCGCGCGTAATGTCGGGGGATTACGTTCGGGTCGTCGTGTCTTGGGGTTGTCCTGTCGGTACATCCCTTTACACCGTTCCCTTCCTGTGTTTACTCCTTGGAACCGTGTCGCCGCTATCCCTTCCTTTGGCCTATCAGGTGCTTGGAAAGCTGTCTGTCGCGCTTCTTTACCTACTCTGACTTCGTCTCTTTCTTTTCGTTGCATTGCTTCTTTGCGCCACATACCGAGACTGTCGAGCATAATAGGCGTTGTCTTACTACTACAAAGGGCTATTTCTAACGTTTCTATTTTATCAAGGTCGAAGGATCCTATCAGTGGCCACTGTTTCTCTTGATTTTCTTTGGTATACTTGTGCCATAGCTTACTATAAGCTATGGTAACTAATCCATACTTTGTGAACATGTCTTTATTAGGGGTGCCTTCCAGCGGAGCTAGATGGTCCACCTCTAATAAACGGTCCGGGTTGAACCAGCTACCAATCAGTGAGGAGAAGATAGACATGACGGATCACAATGGGGACAAAAGTCAGCACTGCCTATCTTATCACTGCGTGCAAAGACTAGACAGAATATTTCTATTCTACGTTGTTTGCAGGCAGTGAATACCTCATGAACCAATATCAAACAGTCAATGTTCGGTCAATCAAAACAATCAATGGGGAGAATAAGTAGGCCCGCAAAGGTCTGCGTCACCTACCCTTTCACTATCTGCAAAGAGGGAATCTGTTCTTTCCTGTTTGCAGACAGAGAATCTCCAGAAAACAATCCGCGAACAGTAGTTCGGGTTCAATCAATTAATCAGTGTGGGAGAGGGAAATCTTCCGAAAACAATCCCCGAACCGTAGTTCGGGTTCAAACAATCAATCAGTGGGGGAGAAAGAAAGGCACGACGGCTGCGTTACCTATCCTTCACTGCTTGCAAAGAGAGAGCCGGTTGTTTCTCCGTTTGCAGACAGCGAATCTCCAAACGAATCAACAAAGAGTAATACTAGTATTTTTTAAACAATCAAACAATCATTTCGCAATTTGTCGTGTTTACACGACCTTACCCGGACCGCATGGTCAGTTTCTTGTCTTCCAAATCCAGCGCCCGATCGTCCTCTTTTCTCCGTATTCCTCGCGGCACTCCTGATGGTTCCCAGTCAGGACCGTAGATCACTCGAGAGAGGTCTGTTCGGAACCAGTGAAGTTCGGATGATCGGCTGCCAGACGAGGGTCTATTGGGCAGGAGCTCTCCCGATCGTTGCAGTCGTTCACTCTGTCGTCTGGACCTCTCCCACTGGATCCACGTGTCGCTGATGGGCCCCACGTTTGGGACGCCAATTGTTGAAAAAGGTACAGGCAGAAGACCTTTTCCGAAGTTGCCCGGCGTTAGCCGCCTCTATACCCACTTAAGTTTACCAAACAAAGAGGCAGGCGCTGGAGACTGGAAGGCAGGAAACAGAAGTTTTATTCTCTCCGGAGGAGAAACACATCAGTTCGGACAGCAAGTATCGTCACGAGGTGCTCTAACTGCATCTCCGAGGCCTGGCCTCTTATACACAGGTTTATTACTTTATTGCATAAAACACATCTCTGTCAACCCTTTGATGTACGGAAAGACATCCTCGGAATCCCCGCTTCAGGCCCGTTCCCACACACATTTACAGTTGAAGTCCCCACCCCGGTCACAACAGATGATGATTATCGCGCAGCTGGACATTCCGCCGATTCACGGAATGTGTGAGGTTGATCGGATCTCATGGGGTGGGGGCTTTGATTAGCTCAAGGATCCTTTGATGGGGGGGGGGTGTTTCCTACTGTACAGGAGAAAGGGGGCAATGACAGTACCCGCAGGGCCAGGTGGCGGCTTGGGAACGAGTGAGACAAACGGGCACAAAGGAAAGAGGGGTGTTATCAAGGGATCCGGGACCATGAAAGGGATGGAGGGAAGTGTCGCGCTGGGAACAGGATGGGGTTCCGAGGCAGAGCTGCGTGGAAGAGGGGTTTATGACCCAAGGTATGTGAGAGCAGGGGCTGGCAGCATGCGGGGGGTGTGCTTGTGAGGGTGAAGAGCCGTGCTAGGGGTCAGCGGCATGCAGAGTGTGGTTCTGACCAAGGCACCTAAAATGGCGGCTGTGCACGACAAAAAGTGTGGCATTCGGGGGAAAAGGGCAAGATGACGCAGATAATGTTTACCAAACCGTATTAATTTTCCACAGGCTCATGACATAGAAAATGCATCAGACACAGATAACCAAGTTAGTAGAGAGGGGGGCCATCCCTCCACAGAAGAGAATGTTGAGGAGAATCCAGCACTATCTGATGAGGAGGTGGATGATGACCAGGATGAGGTTAATGAACCAAACCTGGGCAACACATGACTATCTGGGGGTGGAGAGGGCCTTGGTGGGCCCCCTCCTAACCTACCAAGCAGGCCTACCCATAGGCACAGAAGGCACAGGACACTGTCCAGTGGCTCTGAGCATCCTGATGACTCAGTAGGGTCTGATGCCTCTGCTCTAAGGAGGATGACTCCCCTTGAGAGGAGAGAACATAAAGCTAGGATGAAGGAAGTAAATCTTAGGATCAAGAGGCAAGAAATTGCCCTTGCAAAAGAGACCCTGGCTCTTGAGAGAGAGAAAAAGTTAAGTGGGTTAGCACCCACTGGTGGCAGCAATATTCCTAGAGATAGGGAAAGGTCTCATGACCATAGAAACCTGAATAAGATTGTCCCTCCCTGTCAGGTTGGGGATGAAATCCACAAATGGATAACTGCTTTGGAGAGGGCTTGCAAAGTACAGCAGGTACCCCAAAGCCTGTGGGCAGCAATTGCATGGCTCTCCTTTACAAACAAAGGTAGAGACAAGCTCTTGACAGTAAGTAAACAGGATGCAGACAACTACTATGTCCTGAAGAGTGCTCTGATGGATGGGTTTGGCTTCACCACTGAGCAGTACAGGTTGCTGTTCGGAGATACCCAGAAGACACAGACTCAGGACTGGACTGACTTTGTAGATTGTGCTACTAGGGCTCTGGAAGGCTGGTTGCTGGGCAGTAAGGTTAATGACTATACAGGATTGTATAGTTTGATCATGAGAGAACAAATACTTAACAACTGTCAGAACCAGTTATTGCATAAACACCGGATTGACTCAGATTTGACCTCTCCCCAAGAAATGGGAAAGAAGGTAGACAAATGGGTCAGAACCAGGGTGAAGCAGAAGGTACAGAACCAAGGTGGTGATCAGAAGAAGCAAGACCAAAAGGGTGGGAAGAAAGCAAAAGACCAGAAGTCTTCGCCAGGTCCCCAAAAAGCTTCTACTGGTGGGGGTCCCCAAAAGTCTAAAAAGAAAGAAGGTCCGAAGAAACCATGGTGCAACTTTTGTAAGGTTAATACTCACTGGACCAGTGATTGCACCAAGAAGGAGGCAGCTCCAGCCACCATTGCCCCTAGGGCAACTGTTCCCCCTAGTACAGCTAATAGTGGTGGTTCTCACCAGAAGGGTGTAGTAGGGTTGACCCTGGGAACTGAGGTGGATTCTGGCCTAGTCAGAATACCAACTCAAGCTGTTCTTGTCTGTGATGTGGACATGGCTATGTCCTCTACTGTGAGCCCCAGTAACTTGGGCAAGTAGAGACAGACTCCTTTAATTAACAACAAAGTGGCTCAGGCCTACAGGGACACATGTGCCAGTGTCACCATGGTGACGCACAACTTTGTGAACCCTGGACAGTTCATACTAGGTGAAAATTACCTAGTGACCAATGCAAGCAATGTCACTACCACCCATAGTATGGCAATTGTTAATTTCTCCTGGGGAGGGGTAACTGGCCTCAAAAGAGTTGTTGTTAGTTCAGACCTTCCTGTAGAATGTTTGCTTGGCAATGACCTAGAATCTTCAGTCTGGTCTGAAGTCGAGTATAGGACTCATGCAGAGATGTTAGGTATATCAGCACATGTCCTTGCTGTGACCAGGTCAAAGGCCAAAAAGTGACACATTGAACAGGCCCTGGATCCGGCAAATAAGGACCAGTTGCCTACCAGGAGGAGAAGCAGTAGGGTTAAGGCAGTGCCTTCCCCTTGCCTCAGGATGAGGATCAGCCTTCCAAGGAAGCTGATTGTGAGACCCAAGAAGGAACTGTCCTAGAAGAGCTTCAGCCTGATCAGGTTGAGTTTCTTGGGACAGGGGGACCTTCAAGGGCAGATTTGAGGCAGGCGCATTAGACTGCCCTTCTCTTGAACCCCTCAGACAGCAAGCTGCTGCTGAGGCCGCTGGGAATGCTAATGGAACCCATAGAGTGTATTGGGACGAAGGGCTCCTGTATTCAAAGGCTAGAGACCCCAAGCCTGGTGCTTCCAGGAGGTTGGTCATACCTTTGGCATTCAGGGGCTTCCTTCTTACATTAGCCCATGCTATTCCCTTAGCAGGACATCTTGGCCAGAACAAGAATTGGGACAGGCTTGTCCCTCACTTTAACTAGCCCACATGTCAGAAAATACCAAGAAGTGTTGTCGCTCCTGTGTCACCTGCCAAGCCAGTGGCAAATCCGGTGGCACCACAAAGGCCCCCCTAAAACCACTACCTGTGGTGGGGGTTCCCTTTGAGAGAGTTGGGATAGACATTGTTGGACCAATGGATCCCCAAACAGCATCTGGGCACAGGTTTATTCTGGTGGTAGTGGATCATGCCACCAGATACCCTAAAGCTATTCCCCTAAGGACCACAACAGCACCTGTTGTGGCAAGAGCCCTCCTGGGAGTTTTCTCAAGAGTGGGTTTTCCGAAGGAGGTTGTCTCAGACAGAGGTGCAAACTTTATGTCTGGATATTTGACTGCTATGTGGAAAGAGTGTGGCGTAAACTACAAGTTCACCACACCCTACCAGCCACAGTGCAATGGTGCAAAGATTTAACAAGACCTTAAAGGGAATGATTAAGGGTTTACCTGAAAAGCTTAGGCGAAGATGGGACGTCCTTCTGCCCTGCCTTTTGTTTGCTTACAGAGAGGTCCCACAGAAGGGGGTTGGCTACAGCCCTTTTGAACTTCTGTTTGGGCACCCTGTAAGAGGACCCCTTTGTCTGGTTAAGGAAGGATGGGAGTTACCTCTCAAAAAGCCTAAACAAGACATTGTGGACTTGGTCTCTGCTCCAGGATGGCTGAGTATATAAAAAAGGCATCCAAAAACCTTGAGGCTAGCCAGGAACTTCAAAAAGCCTGGCATGACCAAAAGGTTGTGCTGACTGTTTACCAGCCAGCGCAGAAAGTGTGGGTGTTGGAGCCAGTGGCCCCAGCAGCACTCCAAGACAAATGGTCTGGACCCCACACTATTGTTGAACAGAAGGGAGAGGTAACCTATTTGGTTGATCTTGGAACTCCCAGGAGTCCCCACAGGGTGCTTCATGTCAACAGATTGAAACAATATGTTGACAGGGCAGACATGGGCTTGCTCATGGCTACAGAAGAGGGACAGGAGGAGGAGAGTGACCCTCTCCCAGACCTGCTTTCTCAGAACCCTGATGAAGGATCAGTTGATGGTGTAGCCTTGGCAGGCAGCCTCACTGACCAACAGCAACAGGACTGCAGACAAGTTCTCCAATCCTACAGACATATGTGTTCACTGACTCTAAGTCAGACTAGCTGGTGCACCCATGAGGTCGACACTGGTGACAGTCTGCCTGTGAAGAGTAAAATCTACAGGCAACCCGAGCATGTCAGGGACTGTATCAGGACAGAGGTCCAAAAGATGTTGGAGTTGGGAGTCATTGAGCCCTCAGAGAGCAATTGGGCCAGTCCTGTAGTCCTTGTGCCTAAACCTCACACCCAGGATGGCAAGAGAGAGATGAGGTTTTGCGTGGATTACAGAGGCCTCAATGCTGTCACTAGGACAGATGCCCACCCAATACCAAGAGCAGATGAGCTCATTGACAGATTGGCTTTTGCCAAGTTTTTGAGTACATTTGACTTGACAGCTGGCTACTGGCAGATCAGGCTAGCTGATGATGCAAAAGCCAAAACAGCATTTTCAACCCCAGGAGGACATTATCAATTTGTGGTAATGCCCTTTGGTCTGAAAAATGCGCCTGCCACATTCCAAAGGTTGGTGAACCAAGTCCTCTCAGGTCTGGATGACTACTGTGCAGCTTATCTTGATGATATTGCTGTCTTTAGCTCCACATGGGAAGATCACCTGTTCCACCTGAATAATGTTTTGGAGGCCCTGCAGAAGGCAGGCCTAACTATCAAGGCTACCAAGTGCCAGATAGGGCAGAGCAAGGTTGTATACCTGGGCCACCTGGTAGGTGGAGGTCAGGTTCAACCATTGAATTGAGTGAAGTACTGTGGCTCACTGGTTAGAGGCGGCAGACCCGAGAGCAGAGGACGGCCCGGGACCAGGGTTCGATTCCCGGCGCGGCAGGGTTCTGGACCAGGGTCAGCGGACTCGATAATTCTCTCGCCTCGGTGCCCACTCTGATCAGCGATCGCACTCGGCAACTCTGGGCATTAGCTTGCCTCATCTTCACTAACGGCCCCACCAGACCGCCGGGGATGCCTGGTCTCACCCTGGAGATACCCATTAAGGGACCATCTCTCAGGGAAGCCAGGAAGGGTTTCGCAGCGGTCGAAGCGCCTTGGGACCCTACGGGTAAGTAGTGCGCTATATAAATGCCTATACATTTACATTTACATTGAAGAGCAAGATCCAGACCATAAAGGACTGGACTCCTCCCACCACCCAGACACAGGTCAGAGCTTTCTTGGGCCTGTCTGGGTACTACAGGAAGTTTGTTAACCCCTTCGACGCTGATGACGAGCTGGGCTCGTCATGGCATAGCCTCCTCGCACGCTGATGACGAGCCCAGCTCGTCACGTAAAGTGTGTTTCCGCAAAACCCAGTGTGCGAGCGGAATTCCGCTAGCGCGCATGGTGTTAAGAACTACGGGTCCATTGTGACTCCTCTTAATGACTTAGCTTCCAAGAAAATGCCAAAGAAAGTTCAGTGGGCAGTAAGCTGTCAAAAGGCATTTGATGACCTTAAGCAGGCCATGTGCACTGCAACTATTCTGTAAAGTTCAGACTACTCCAAGGAATTCATTGTTCAAACAGATGCTTCTGAATTGGGTGTGGGTGCTGTTCTTTCACAATTTAATAAAGATGGTCAAGACCAGCCAATAGCTTTTATTAGCAGAAGGCTGACCCCTAGAGAGAAACGTTGGTCAGCTATTGAGAGGGAGGCCTTAGCTGTGGGTTGGGCTCTGGAGAAGCTGAGGCCATACTTGTTTGGTACTCACTTCAAGATTCAGACAGACCATTAGCCCCTCTTGTGGCTAAATCAGATGAAGTGTGAAAATCCCAAACTGCTTAGGTGGTCCATTTCCCTACAGGGGATGGACTTTACAGTGGAACATAAACCTGGGACTGACCATGCCAATGCAGATGGACTCTCCAGATATTTCAACTTAGAACATGAAGACTCAACTGGTCAAGGTTAGTTTAATGTCCCTACGTTTGGGGGGGGGGCGGTTGTGTAGGAGAGTAGGGTCTGCTTCCCATGGTCACCCCCACTTTTTGCTGTGATTTTCTGGGTTTTCGACTTTAGTGTGGCTGTGAGCCTGCTAATCAGACCCACAGCCCAGCTGTTCTCTCTCTAAATTGACACCATGTACTTTAGGTACATACGTGATTGGGTATTGGGTCACCACCGTGAGGCCTTGTATAGTGTACCATAGGTACCCAAGGCATAGGTGCATCCAAGGCCTACCAGGGGCTGCAGCATGTATTATGCCACCCCTGGCTGGCCATCCAAACGGACACCACAGGCTGATTACTCAGCTTGGGTAAGGTGGTGTAATCACCCCTTACTTAGATATAGAATCTCTATATCTGCCTTATACATAGACACATAGTAACCTCTAAGTCACTCCTATGGCAGGCCTTAACAATCCTGGAGGCAGAGTGCTTGGTTTTATGTGAGAGGGTGCCCTAGCATGAGCTGAGCCCCTCTTCAGCTTTCGCGTATAGCTGTTCTATGATATAGCCATACCATATACTCTTAAGTGCATTATAATCCTCGCGCTTAATGCTAACTTTGGTTTGGCTTTATCAAAACATGTTGTGTATTTGGAATACTACAAAATTCTGGCGGCGGGGGTTGCATTCCACCCTTCTAGAGGGAGAAGACATGTAATTACTGCATTACCCGGTTATGGTTAAACAGAGCCTCAGCATCACAAAAGGGATGCTGCTGCCACAGACACAAGTCTGACCTCCTGCAGCTAGGGGAAACAATAAGTTTCCTGTCGAGGGAGGTGCTAGCCAGACAGCCTGTAGTGTATTGGGGCAGGGTGGGTTGAAAGGAAAGATGCTTTTCCAGACACTGCCTGGGGCACACAAGGTGCTCCATGCACAGCCCGGTTCAAATCAGTTGCTGGGGCACTCCAGCCCTGCTCTGGCGCGAAACTCGACAAAGGGAAAGGGGTCTAACCACCCCCTTCTCAGGTCCATCCATAGGGGGACCTAGTAGGTAATCCAGCAAATTTTCTTAGTATAAAGATAGGTGCTGTGTCCCCAGGTCTTTAGATAATCCTGGAACGAAACTCTGAAATGAAACTCTTGGACCTTCTACGTTCTATTCCGACTAGAAGACTGAAGACATCTCCCTTGCGGTCAAGGAGTGACCACCCTTTGCAAACAGGCACCACCAGTAACTTGCCGTTCTGCTTTGTCGATGCTCCCGACGGATCCCGAAGACTCATCGACTCAGGAACTGGACTTTCAGACTTCTCTGACTCCGACCCACACCCACAGCAAAGCTGAGACCCGTTTTCAGACACGAGGGACGTAGGACCGGACACCCTGGACATCCTGCATTTTGCTAACAGTGCAACTAACAAGGCACCCTCGCAGTTGTGCCTTGGGGTACGTGAAGCCCCAGACCCGAGCGCCATTTGCACCGAAGCTCAGCCCTCCACACTCCACGAGTGCCGCGTGGGGCCCGCTCTTGCATTTCAGCTCAACACGTCTTCCTGGTTGCTAGCCCATTGGCTATTGAGCCCCCTGAAGACAAACCTTTGAAACCAAACTGCTTTTCTGGTTTCTTCAGGCTTGCTCCAGCTTCCCTGCAAAGGGGAAGCTCCCCAGACCTTGCTGGTTTGACTCAAAGCCAATCTTCACTTCCTGCGTGGATTGCGTTTGCCAAGGCTTGTTAGGTCCAATCCGGATACCGACACCGCAGTCAACTAGATCCTTTGTGGGACAGCTCGAATCCAGCTCCTGGTCATCGTCGACACCTCCTGGTCCTCGTGGCTGCAGAGACTAGCTCCACCTCTTCACCTGAGATCATCGCGACATCGCCTGGTTCCTTCCTAGTCACTGGCTAGTGACCCAGACATTGTCCCCTCTGCATTCAGGTTCTTCAGTTCTTCGATCCACCTGGACACTCTTCCTTTGGCCGCCTGCAGCACTTCTTTTGCAGATCTCCATTGAAAGCATCGACGAAACCCGACACGAAAAGACACCAATGCACCCGGCTTCCCTGGGTGAGGTAACTCGAGTACTCCGGTGCTCCCATGGGTATTGACTCTCCAAGTGTCCTAGCTTAGGATTAAATATCTTTTATTGAGCATGTCAACACAGTATCGGTACAATACAGCTATAGGAGGTCACCATACAGTCCAGGCCAGTGACAGGTAAGTCAATGCAGCAAGAGGGAATTCGGAACGATTCAGATCTTACTAGTTCGTAGTTATACACAGCAAGCCGCCTACAACCCAGCTTGGGCCGGCCGCGTTCAAAACATAGCAATGCAAGTTCACGACCAACCTCGGCCACCGGCTCCGGCATGGAGGCGGCCCTAGAATGCGAAACAGAGTCATGCGTCTTGCTGTCTACCCCTCTGCTGGCCGGCACTCTCCCATCGCCAGAGTGGCGCACAGTCCGCCAGAAGTGCGACGTACCTCCAATTCCTGACACACTCATTGAACAGATTACCCACCCCCTTCCCAACGGTCCCAAACCCACTTAATACCCATCCAACCACCTCCCTCCGCCCCCCCTGCCCTCCCCCTTTCCCCTCAACTACCCACCCTCCTCCCGTTTCCCTCCCCGTGTGGTCCATGGTCACTTTTCACTCATATCCCAACGGTCTCCCCCAGCCTAACGGGTGGGTCCATCCTCCTTCCTCTCCAGGTCAGTGTCTGTCAGTCTCTACAATCTAAGATACCTCGGGCAAGTTACCTCCACAAATTCAGATGACAGAAGGGTCAGAAACGGTTCCCAAAGCTCCGCATATCTGGCTCCTTCTCCTGCTTTGTACAGTGAGAGCCTTTCAATGCCCAAGACCATCCACAGGCGGTGGAGCCATCCCTGGTGCGTAGGAGGCTGCGCAGATCGCCAGTGAGCCAGGATATTCTGTAGCGCTGACCCTAGTGCTATGGCTATCAGGCGACCCCTTCGCACTCTTAATGGATAGGTCAGGGCGTTAGGCAGCCCTAGAATGACATACGAGGGGAAGCGTGGATTTCCGTATTAAAATGGGCGTCCACCTCGTCTAGGACCTGTTGCCAATAATCCTGTAGGAGCCTGCATTCCCAAAGTATATGCGTTAATGTGCCCAGTTGTCCACAACCCCGCCAACATAGTGGGTCCTTGCTACTATCCATTTCATACAGGCGCTCTGGGGTATAGTACCAATAGGTCGCCACCTTTGTAAGAGTGTCCGTAAGCCCCATGTGGTAGGCTGAGTGTCGCGCTCTATAGTATATTCCCTCCCACTCTTTATGTGTGAAAGATCTCCCCAGTTCCCGCTCACAGCGAACCCTAATCGCGCAGTAAGTGTATCTATGTTTGTGCATGAGCATTTTATAGAGATCCGAGATTAGCTGCTTGTCAGTTGTGCGAGTGATCAGCCAGTGTTCGAAATCCGTCAGGCGCCTGTCCGCTCCAGATCTTATCGTGGGATTGACAGCCCAGTGTCTGACCTGGAAATAACGGAGTCTCTCGGATTCAGGGAGGTCGTATTCTTGACGGAACTGTGGGAAGGCGGCTGCTCCCTCTGGTCCATACATATGGCAAAGAGAATGACAGCCAGCCGGTTTCCAGCATTCGAAAGCTTTCCTATCCATCCCTGGTTGGAAGTCGGGATTGTCAAGGATCGGAGTCAGCGGCGACGGTATAGTGGTAAGGCCATGCGGAACCCCTACCCGGTCCCAGATCTCTAACGGCACTCGCGTGATGAATGACGCATAGAGCTTGGGCGGCCTGTGTGCCCGGCGCATAAAAGGAATCTCTTGCAGGGTCCTCCCGGCAATCGCCTGGTCTTGGAACAACCAATGTTTCCCGGATTCCCAGCGGACCCATTCTGCCATAAAGCGTAATTGCGTCGCTTGAAAGTACGTGGCCAGGTTCGGGATCCCGATTCCTCCATGCTCCGGTGCAAGCATCGCTATCTGCGCTTTCAGGCGAGGCTTCCTCCCATTCCATATAAATTGTGAGAGCTCCGACTGCATCAGTTTAATCCAACCTTTGGGCGGAGTAAGGGGTATAGTGCGAAAGATGTAAAGTATCTGAGGGAGGATCGTCATTTTGACCGCCGCAACCCTACCAAGCCATGACAGCGGGTAATGTTTCCACTGTCCTAGCTCGTGTCGGATTTTCCGTCTCAGCTGGGCGTAGTTAATCTCGACTGTGGCCTGAAGAGTAGAGGCAAGTTGTATCCCGAGATGTGGGACCGCCTCCGAGGCCCACTGCAAAGGAAACTTGTCCTGTAGTTCGGCGTGTGTGCCTGGTTCTAGGGACAGATCCAGGGCCACCGACTTCGTCATATTAACTTTGAAGCCCGATACTCGGCCGAACCTGGTAAGGTCGTCGAGGCAGGCAGGGAGAGAGCTCCGGGGCTCTGCAAGGGACAACAGGACGTCGTCAGCATACAGGCTTATGGTGTGCACAACACCTCTCCGAACTTGATCCCTTTGATCTCTGGGTCCATTCGAATCAACTGCGCCAGCAGCTCCATATAGAGGGCAAACAGCAGGGGAGACAACTGGCATCTCTGCCTGGTGCCCCTTTCGATCTAGAACCGCGGCGATGAATAACCGTTCACCTGGACCGTAGCGGAAGGATATTTATAGCAGTTCATTACTCTGGCTCGGAACGTGGTTCCCATACCTGCCTTCACCAACACTCTCTCCAAGTAGGGCCAGTGCACTCTATCAAAGGCCTTCTCGGCGTCGATAGCCAGCATCATGTATTCACCCTGTGTTCGGGAAGCTTTCTCTAGGAGATGGAGGGCTCTTTTGGTGTTATCGGAGGTCTGTCGCTCCGGAATAAATCCCGACTGATCCGGGTTAATTAGTCCTCCCATGTATGGGCCCAATCTGGAGGCGAGAATCCCAGTATAGAGTTTGAGGTCTACGTTTAAGAGGGAGATGGGCCTATATGCTCCACAGTCCGTATGGTCCTTGCCAGGCTTGGGGATGACCGCAATGGCGGCCTCAAGTAGATCTCCAGGGATCGCCCCGTCCTCCACAAACGAGGTAAAGAGTCTGGAAAGCAGCGGGGCCAGCTGACCACAGAAGGTTTTATAGAAACTCGCTGGAAAGCCATCTGGACCGGGTGTTTTGCCTGGTTTGAGCCGGGAGATAGCCGAGATAACTTCTTACGGGCGGATGTCTCTCTCTAGGCAGATTGAGTCAAAACCGGCAGTGGGATCGATGCCAAAAAATCCAGTTCCGCATCCGGATCAGGTGGGGTGGCCCCATACAGGTCGGCGTAGCGGTCACTGAAGGCCCCATCTATTGCCCGATCCCCTTTGACAGGCAGACCGTCTTTCCCCTTCAATTCCTGGACCTCCCGTTTCTGAGTGATTGTGCGCAACCTATGTGCCAGGAGGCGCTCGCATCTGTCTCCCCCGCTGTAATACGCATGTTTGAGTCTCAAGGCTGCGTATTCCGCCCTATCTAGATCTAATGCCGCCAGTTGCTGACGAGCAGCTTTCAGTTGACGCCATATTCTTGGGGCCCCAGTCCTCCTATGGATCTGCTCTAGTTCCCTAGTCTTCTGAGTAAGTTCGTCTCTCTTGGCTTGACGCTCTGCCTTCTCCGCCGCCAAGACCGAGATAAACTCGCCCCTTAAGACCGCTTTTAGTGCCGCCCACTGAGTAGCCAGCGTGGTGTCGTCATTACTATTGTGGGATAGGTAGTCTTTGACCGCCCCCTGAATTTTGGCGACTGTCTCTTTCTTATGTAGTAAGGATTCCCGTAGCCGCCATACCCTATTGGATCGCGGAGCCACCGGCCCAGATAGAGTGATAGTGACCGGCGCATGGTCGGAGAGGGAAGCCGTACCAATTTCGACACTGGCGACAAGTGACTGCGTAGCTGTAGCGACAAGCAGGTAATCCAGGCGTGCATATGTTTTATGTGCAGCTGAAAAGTGAGTGTAGTCTCTCTCCCCGGGATGTAACTCGTGCCATGAATCCACCAACCCCAGTTCCCGCAGTCGGAGCAGTCCCGCTGGTGATAGCGCCCCCACCTGGCTAGTGCGCTGACATGACCTATCTAGCATATTGTCAAAGACTAAGTTTCGGTCCCCTCCCAGCAAGAGATGGCGGTCTATCGTGTCAGTAGCGTCAGCGAGTGCTTTCTGCAAGAACTTTTCTTGACCCTCATTGGGCCCATAGATCGAGCCAATCGTGTAGTTCAAGTCACCTATTGCGAACCTGTAGACCAGCATCCGACCTTTGATTTCAGCAATCTTACCCAAAACCCTGCCCTTGAACTTGCGCGCCACCAGGATCGCCACTCCTGCCTTTTTATCCGGAGATGAGGAAAAAAATTGAAGGGGAACTTACCAGACTGAAGACGGTGGCAATCCCTAGCCAGTAGGTGTGTTTCCTGTAAGAGGCAGATGTCTGCCTTGGACTGTTCTAGGAGCAGCAGGATCGCTTTGCGCTTTACTGGGTTGTTCAATCCTCTCACGTTCAAAATGAGAACTGTCACTTCATTCAGCACCATTTATGGGAGTGAGACCGACAAGTTGCCATGAAATCGAGCCCAAGCCGACCCACCCGTGGGTCCCTGAACCTCCTCTCTCCACCGGCAATCAACCACACAGGATATCGGGCACTCCACTCCTCTGTTTGACCATGGATCCACAACCCCCCCACAACCCCCTCCCAACCCCCACCTCTGCAAGCCAGCCCAAACCCCCCCCTCCCCCCAAACTGTAGAAAAATAGAAAAAGAACTTGACAATTGTCCACACTTGACAGTTCAGCGCGGAGAACAAAGTGGGTAAATGTGTCCGGATCCAATGTATCTCCCCCCGCCGCCAACCATTGACCTTTCTCCTCGTCCGCTTCTAAGGAATCCTCGGGATGTCGAGTTCAGGTGTCATCCGTTGCCCGTTGCTGCCAATTCCATCGCCGCCGTCTCCACCGCTGATCGTTGACCTTCCTCGATCTCTCCCAGCGGGGGGCGCCTCGGCTTACGTTTCTTCCGTTGTTGCCGCCAGTGACCAGCGGCCTCTGACTCCTGGGTCCCCCCGGCGTGTGGACTGTCCTTTTCTTTCGGCTCCTCGATGCCCAGGAGACGGCATGCGTCCCTGAGCGACCTGAACTGGTACACCTTGTTGTCCCACTTGAACACCAGGCGGAATGGGTGGCCCCAACTATACAAAATGTTGCGCCGTCTCAGCTCAGCGGTGACCGGTTTGAAGGACCTACGCTTTTCCAATGTGATGGCCGCCAAGTCCTCGTAGAGGGCCGGAGAGTGAGCGCCAAAGGAAATGGTTCCCAATTGTCGTGCTTTGCTGAGGATCTCCTCCTTGGTGCGGAAGTCCTGGACGCAGACCAATATGTCTGCCGGCACTGCCGTGGCCGCCCTCGGGGGGCCGGTCCGGTGAGCTCTGTCAATGCGCCGAACTGAGTCTGAAGGCCTGCCCAGGATATGGTTGAATAGGCCCTGTGTGAAGTGGAAAAGGTCCTCCGTGTCAGGAGTGTGTTTCACCCCATGGATTCTAATGTTATGCCGCTGAGAGCGGTTTTCCAGATCTTCAACGTGGGATTGCAGATCCACTTGCTGATCATGTATGCGTATGATCTCCTGTTGTAGGGCTTCGATCTCCACATCCCTGCTATCGCTTTTAGTCAGCCACCCTCTCCCCTATGGCATCTGTCTCCCGACGAAGCTCTCTTATCTCCTCCTTCAGCTCCGTTTTAAGGGCACGAATGTCCTCTCTTAGGCCACTGAAGAGAGACTCCAAGAAAGTCTTAGTAATTAGCTCCTCCGTGATCGATGTCCCGGTGTTGGGGGTGGTGGCCGCCATCTTGCTGGTTCCCGCCTTTTGTCCAGACGAGTTGGGTTCCGTTCGTTTCCCTGCCGTGGTAGGGGTGAACAGTTCTTTTATGGACCTGTCCTTGCGCACTCTCGCCGTGGACATGTCCCCCTGGCCCCGCAACAGGCAACGGGCGGCCCGCACGACCGGGCGGCGCTATTCCCCACTGGTCCGTGGGGTTTCGATTCCTCCACCGGGCTCGGCACCGCTGGGTCAGGAAGCCCCTCCAAGGGGCTCACCGGCGTCATCGTCCCCCGATTCTGGGGGTCGCGGAGTGTGGCTACGGACACCCCACCTGGCTTTCGCTCCGCTGTCCAACCCCTTGTCTCCGGTGCCCGGGTGTAGCCTCAGCTGAGGGGCCTCCCCCGGCCCCCAAGGGATCAAGGGCGGACCGCCACTGGACTGTAGTGCCAGACCGTCACTTTGTCATGCAAGTATGTCCTCTCCCAGTGACACGACAGGGCCGATCTCTCCCCACACCCCATAGTGAGTCCGTGATTCAAAATGGCGGCCAGTAGATCGTTGCGCAGTAACCACTATAGGCCGACCAGGTGTCACCCGGACCCCCTGAACGGCCCGCTTTCGTCCTTCGTCATACACCTGCGTTGTCCGCTCCCCCGAGCCCCTGTGCAGCGGGGCAATGTCGTGCCACTGCGCCTCCTAACTTCTGCGGGGTGTGTAGCTGTGCAGACTCCGGCGGGGAACCCTCCGCTCCTCACCTCTGCCCACCTTTGACTGGGCTCCGTGTCTGGGCGCCGGGCGGGCGGGCCCCCATCCTCACCGCCACTCTCCGGTCCGCCCGATCCGCCTCCACCGTCCTCGAAGGCGGCCGCGGCAGGTCCGCAGTAGCCCCCGGGCAGGGAGCCCCGGGAGCCTCGCGCAGGGCCGCGCGGGCCGGACCCGCCACCAAGCACCGACCCTCACGCAGCCGCGATCCGGTCAGGACGCACCAGGATCGGGTGCACTCCGCCGCTCGCCTCGGACTCGCCTTTCTTCTGCTGGGCTTCTCTAGGCCGCACCAGGCCGCGTCGGTCCAGGCTGATTTCGACTTCTCCCGGCCGCCGCTGCAGCTCGCACGGGACCCCGCTGACACCAGGTGCTTCAGGGCAGCAAGCGCCCCCCGGATGAGCCGAACGCGGGCGAGGAGATGCTATATAAATTGCTATAATAGCGGCCGGCGGCGGGAGCTCCGAGAAGCAAGTCTGCTCACACCGCCATCTTGGCCACGCCCCAAGTGTCCTAGTTTAAAGTGGTTTTGTCGTTGTTCATCCGGAAGTGCCCTAAAACAGTAACTTTGTAACTTCTTCGTTCTCCATTATAAGTCAATGGTAACTCGCGACTGTGTTTAGACACTGCACGCATCTCCTGTGGGTCTCCTACTTCCTAACCTTTGGTTGTCTAGTATAGCCCCAGTGATTCCCTAGGTCTATTCACTATTCCTGAAGTGGTTCTCATACCACTTACTCAGTATATGGTTTGTGAGGCCCCGAGGGCAAAACTGTATTTGTGCAACTTATCGTATGCTAATTGAGTAACTTGTGATGTACTTCGATCTCTGACCTCATAAAGAGTGCAGAGGGGTTGTGTTCTTGTCTATAAGGTTGACTTTACAACCACCATCAATAAGGGTCGTTTAGACTGGTGCAAGGTGCCCACTGGAATAGTGGACATCATATGCCAGGCTAACTTCTCACAATCCCAAAACCTGAAGACACCTTGATCGATGTCCCGGTGTTGGGGGTGGTGGCTGCCATCTTGCTGGTTCCCGCCTTTTGTCCAGACGAGTTGGGTTCCGTTTGTTTCCCTGCCGTGGTAGGGGTTAACAGTTCTTTTATGGACCTGTCCTTGCGCACTCTCGCCGTGGACATGTCCCCCTGGCCCCGCAACAGGCAACGGGCGGCCCCGCACGACCGGGCGGCGCTATTCCCCACTGGTCCATGGGGTTTCGATTCCTCCACCGGGCTCGGCACCGCTGGGTCAGGAAGCCCCTCCAAGGGGCTCACCGGCGTCGTCGTCCCCCCATTCTGGGGGTCGCGGAGTGTGGCTACGGACACCCCACCTGGCTTTCGCTCCGCTGTCCAACCCCTTGTCTCCGGTGCCCGGGTGTAGCCTCAGCTGAGGGGCCTCCCCCGGCCCCCAAGGGATCAAGGGCGGACCGCCACTGGACTGTAATTTTCAGCATAATTTTCAGTATGCTATACAAAAAAGCACATGTATGATTTAATAAAAAAATAACATTGCTCCATATATAAAAGCAATGTTTTTTGTGTACATATATGGTGTGAATGACGGACTGACTTGTCTGCTTGTTGACAGATGAGAAGATCCTAATTGCATGGAGGACTGTGAGAATGTTCTTAAGTTTATGTTTGGAAACTAAGGGACAGATTTACTAAAATTTCATGCAATGCAGTTCAGCAGGCAAAAATGCTGCACTGCATCGACCGAGAAGAGAGCAGGAGAGTACAATATTTACAGAACTATGGCACTCTCCTCCACTCTCTCTAGAGCCGGTGCTGAAAATAGCTACAGTGCGCCACATACACACCTTTGCACCAAAGTGCAAGGGTGTTTGCGTGAGTTTAGCATATTTTTTGTACTGGAAGTATAGCTTTCCAGTACAAAATACTAGGCTCAGACTAACTTTAAACCATTTCCCACTTCAAAAAGGAAGGAGAAATGAAAGCATTTCTCCTTCATAGCGACTACTTGAATGGGGTTTTATTTTCTGAAGCTAAATTCTGTCTCCTTTTTTGAAGTAAAGAGGGCTGAGCGTCAGAAAGCTTTGGTGGTTGCATGGCAAAGCCCATGCACCACCCATAGTACACCACCTTGGTGCTAAGCGAAATGTGCTGCTTTGCGTTACTTTCAAGTGATTTTCCAGCGCTAAACAAGTTTAGCACTGGAAAGTAAATAGATTAAAAAGATTTTGCCTCAATTTGCGTCACTTTAACGACGGAAACACAACGTAAAATCTTAGGTAAAAAACAAACTTTCAGGCAGTTAAGAGGGGCATGTAATTAAATATTTCTTCATTTCAAGAGCTGCCAGAAAGCAAGCATACATCACCCCTACTGAAAATGATGTGTCTGTGAAGAAGATGCGTGCTTTATTAAAAAAAAAGAAAAACACTGAATGCACAATCTGGTATAAATGAGTGCCTCAGGATGGTCCTCTTTGGGGAAAAAAACACTCTCAAGGAGTCTATGCCAAGAGAAATGACACAAGTGGTTCTCAAATTTCCAAGGATGTCACCACATTTAGAAAGGTGCTAGATAAGTGTTATTTTTTCTGTCCAATACGTAACCAATCAGGCAAAATCATTATTACTCTGGCCATTGCTGCTCATTGAGTTTGGGAGGACTTTTGTGCTAGGCCCAAGTACCTGTTAATGTTGCTAAAGCTGTTGCTGAGGGTAGTTGCGGTCATTCAGTACCTACAGATTGCTGGTTTTCATGAATTTGGCACCACACAGAAGAATTACCCCACAGGTTGCGGTTAGTGCCATGATGCCAGTGTCTGCATTGTCCATTGTCATGACAATTTCCCCACTCCACCCAAGTATAAAGCACCATAAGCAGGCTAGTTTTCCCTATTCCAAAGTGGTTGAAACACTGTAACAATGCCTAAATTGACAGTGACAGAGTGAAGCATTATCATAATCGAATCATTTTCTGTAATGGAACAGAATGTCCAGCACTATAACCTGGCCAATGAGCCCACGCATGTAAAGCACCGCAATCAGGCCAGTATTGAGACAAAAGGAGAAGCACCACACCTAGGACAGTTTCCATAACCTGCTCAATCTGTAAGTCACCGAAGCCTGGCCTGTACTTGCCCAGTATGTGAAGCACCAGAGCCACGCCAATAATGGTCCAATATTTGAAGGACTACAATATGGCAATTATCTACATTGCATATGTATGTAACTCATTCCAGTACATCTTAAGTATCCGAAGCCCTACAGTCAGAATATAATGTAAAACATGACTGTCTGACCAATAAGATCAGTGTCCCAATATTCCAACACTATAGTTGGGTCACAATTCACAGTGCCACTTTTTATATAGAACCACAGACAGCCCAGTAATCAACAATGGGTCAAGAACCAAATACCAGAATAACCACACCACATTTACATCAGGGATACAGTAAATCACTGTCTTGTTGTACAAGAAGGGGATGTGTCTCTATCAAATCAATAGTGTCAACAACCAGGTTAGCCTGTAAAGTTAAAAGGGGGAGCTCCTTGCTTGTAGCTCAACAGGTAGATTTTACCGTTGTCTGGTAGCACCTTAGAATTGTGAGGTAGGGGGCCAGGAGAAAATATGCAGATACCATAAACCAACATTTTTAAAAGCATAATGTCACAGAACAGTAAAGCTGTGACAGGGAGCACTGTACTTTCTTCCTTATAGGTAATGGCTAAATTAATCTTGGGAGGATGAGAAACTTGGGAAGCCCATAAGGGGATTTCAACCCATACCCAGCGTTTTGATAAGTGCATTCCTTCAGCAGATACATTAACCTATGGACAGGCGTGGCCAGCACAGGTAATAGTGGTGGGGATGGGGTGGGAGGGGGGGAAGGGGACAGACGACGGGCTAGGAAAAGTAAAATAAAAACGGAACACGCCAACAAAAGATGTCTTCGCAGACAAAGCATGCTACGCACAATTATAAAACCACTTACATTGAGCACACTGCATCGCCGAGTCAAGATGTGGTGAGCGCAAGGTAAGTGGTTTTATTATTTTTTTTATTTAACTTTCCCTGTCCTGTCTGTCCACTCCACCCCACCCCCCATCCCCCCCCCCCTTCCCCACACCGCTGTTACCTATGCCGGCCACTGATGATTAGTGGCTCACAAGGAGTCCAAAGGATTCAAGTTAAACAATATTGAGCTCACCAGAAAGCACAATCAGGCCACCAGATTGATCAATCTACATATAAAAAAATATAGATATTTTTAGTCTTGTTTTCGCTTCATAATGCATAAAAGATTTAAATAACAATACAGTTTTTAACATTTCATATTTCACAAGGTTTCCTAACGACCCCACCTCACCTAGGAAACCTTGTGAAATATGAAATGTTATAAACTGTATTGTTGCTCTTATCTTTCCCCTGCTGTCTGCCCTGCACTCATTACAGGGGGCCTCTCTACTTATTGACCTATGCAGGCCACGCCTGCCCATGAAACTATGATGGCATGAGTGAAGGGTTGGTTTATTTCATAAGCCCTGCTTCTCCCTGCACTACTATATTTACAAACTATGGCTTTCTAGCAAACGTAGTTGGAAAAAAAGGTTTAATTTTTACCTTAACCCAATTTCTTTAAATAAAAATGTAGCAGATATGTTGCCTCTTAGCGTTGACAAAGTAGCACACTGACGTGCATGGTGACTTGTGGTATGTGTCAGTTATGCACACCACTCAGAGAAGAGAGCTCATGAACACTTATTTTTCGCAAACAAAGAAAACTAATTAGAGGAAACTTTGGCGGTATCCCCAGGTGCCTGGCACCATTTCTCCACTCTCCCTCCTGCCAAGTCAGGTATGGCATCCTGATACTGGCGCACCAGCCCAGGGTCTGTACCCTGCGGCTGGACAAGAGATAAGGTTGGGCTCTCCCACACCCTGTCTTCCTTCCTAGGGCTCTGCACCCTCCCACCCGGAGTGATACCCCCAGAAGACAACTTGGTAGAGGCACTGTTAGCAGTAGCCCCTTCCTCCAGGTCAGGGGGGACACCCTGAACCTGGTCCTCCAACTCAGGGTCTGTACCCTTAGGCTGGACCTGTGCCTGGCAACCCAGAACTTCCGGGGGAGTAAACCCCCCCCCAAGGGAAACCCACTCCTCATGAGTTGTACAAGAATCTTCATGGCGCAGGTCTCCAGCCTCCTGTCCACTTGACAGAACATGAACACCCGCAGGCCAGAAGTGACCTCACCAGGGCCAGTCCTGGGGTGCACTGACCTCAGAGCTGGCAATCCCTGACCCACTGGTCCTTCCACTTGGGACAGCGTCCCCACCTCACCCTGTTCTCTGGACTCATGCACCCAACCCACTGGAGCGGTGCTCCCAGACACCAGAACTGGTGGGATGCTTGTTACAGCAGTCCCCTTCCCCAGTCCAACTGATACTTTGAGATCCCCCTCAGGGGATGGCCTCTCTGTACAGACTAGCCCCTCCCCCCCTCCGGGTGTTCACTCATGGAACCAATCAGGTCCTGGGACTGGGTTTCAGGAACCTTCGGGCACAGCCCACTCCACTTCTTCTCCTCTGAGACAGGATGTGGGACCCTTTCCCCTGCCACTACTCTGAGACCTATCTGGGCTAGCACAAACCTACCCTAACCCACTTGGTTGGGGGAAACCTGAACCACCCCCTTCAGAATCACTCCCAAAAGCTTCTTCAGGCACTCTGGAATCCAACAAAAGGTCTATTCCCAGTGTAAGCTCCCTGGGGGTCAGAGAACTCACACTCAACCAGCTGTTGGCATAGCTCTGGAAAACAGGGACCTAAAATATGCTCTCCAACAATTGAATCATACGGCCCCACACGAGTGTTGACTTAGCTTAGCTCACCATCCAGTGCCTCACACAAGTACCTCACATCAACCTCCTGAGACTGGCAAGACAGTGTCTGACCGTTTCTGTCCCGCAACCCATACTCTTCTGGGGGGGGTCTCCATACTCAAGGCTTCAACCATGGGGGTACCCCTCTTATTGTGCCTCTCATCTAGTGTCAGTAGAGTGTCCCTTCCACCACTAGGATTATGAACCCCTGTGCCAGTACCCCAATCCACCTCAGAGACACTGCGCACCACTGGAGCTACCTCATAACCCTGAACCTCTTGGTATAGGTCAACCCCCTCCTTCAAGTCAGGCACCACGTCTCTGGCTAGGTGTACTTCTCCCTCAGTACTAGACAATTACATTTTTGCTCCACCATCTGAGTTGAACTCCACCTCCAACCCAGCCAAGTTCACTTCATGAGCTGCACACATTTCCTTTTTCTTAGCTGAGACACTCATGGCCTCAACCTTTTTGATCTCCTAATCAGGCTCTATCATTCTCAGCTCATGTGCAAAGATCAATTTCTTCTCTTCCAAGGCATTAACGTTCTTGCTCTCCTTTGCATTTGCCCTGAGTCTTATGACCTCCAACTCATGATCTCTGGTCCTTTGCCTTTCCTCCAAGTCTTCTGGAGAAAAATTCCTTGAAGAATGATTTCTGCGTGCACTAGAGGCTGCTCTCCCAACAGGCAAATCCTGGGATCGGAAACGACCTTCTAGCACACCCCCATCCACATCGGCATCATCTGCCCCACCAGCTTCTCTGGCCTTCCACCAGGACCCTAAGGTCTTCTGTGGCTCCTCCTTCCTGGAGCTGCTCCTCATGGGACATACAAAGTCTTTGCATGATTGCTTGAGCTGATCTACTCTGTAGGTATGCAACCTTTCAATATCAAACTCCAATTCTGCAGCCTCATTCGCTGGTTTACTTTTCTGAGAAATGGTGCGTGGATACTTTGAGGATCAAGCAAAAATAGAACCAAAATCAAAACACAGTATGTGGCTGCGTAGTGTTCTGCACTAAACTAGTGATGTACACCAATCACTGTGGGCCAAGTACAAATACAGGTTCAAATGCTCACGCTGACCACAAAGGTTAAAAATGGGGCCTCTAGTTGGCAGAGGTAGGTACCTTTGTCCAAATAGGGACCCTTGCTTCAAGTCAGGGTAAGGGGGATAAACACTTTAGATAACCCCTGCTAACCCCTTGATAGCTTGGCACGAGCTGACAGGCTTATCCCAAAAGCAATGTGTAAAGTATTTGTACCAACACTCACAGTAACATAGTGAAAACACCACAAATGGACACCACACCAGTTTAGAAACATAAAATATCTTTATCTAAACTAAAAAAGACCAACATAACAAAATTCCAACATACACAGTTAAAAATATGACTTTCAAAAGGTTTCAAGAACTTGTACCATAGAAAACTATGGATGCGTGACTTTTACACAAAGTACCTGTAGTTGCATCAAAATTCACAAGGCCGAACAACTGCAGAGTGCAGAAGCGTAGAAAACAAAGATGCATCACTTCCTGAGACCTTGGGGAGGGAATGCGACAGTTGGGCTGCACGCAGAAGTGATACGTCGAATACGGTCTGTAGGGCAAAGTGATGCGTTGATTCTTCGTGACGGTTACGGAATGGGGGTGAGCAAGCGGGAAAAGTTGCCACACAAGCGCGATGCGTGGAAATCCCGAATGCGTTAGTAATCGATGCAGCGGCGGTGAGCGCCGAGCAGTGCTGTGTGGGTTTTCTTCAGCTGTGATCCCTCGATGTGTTGATTCCTGCAGCAGCAACAGGCACTGTGTCGGTTTTCGCAGCGGCACGGCGTTAAGTGGAAATTCTTCCCGCGTTGTGGAGATGCGTCAGAAAAACAGTCGCAAGGAGAGCGATGCGTCAATTTTTGCAGTTCTTCAAGTTTCTTCTTTCTTCCAGCTCCCAAACAGCAGCAACAACCTCCAGAGGTCTAAAACTAGCACAGGCACCTCCTGCAGGTCGGATCTTACAGCAGCAGAGTTCAGCTGGGGGTAAAGTCTTTGTGTCCCTGAGACTTCAGAACATGAGGCCAGCACACACATGCCCTTCGAGATCTCCTTCAAGCAGGGGACACAGCAAACAGCAAAGTTGTTCTCCTTTCCTTGGCAGATACAGCAACTGCAAGCCAACCCCACACAGCAAAGGAACAGTACTTCTCCTCAGTCTCTCCAGCTCTTCTCCTTAGCAAAGGGTCCTCTTGAATTCCAGGGATGATCTAAAAGTCTGGAGTCTGGGCCCCTCTTTTGAAACAGTAAATCTCTTTGCACTCTCCCGGCCAGGGCTCTGAGCCCAGTCCAAACCAGTTCTGGGGGCACTTTGCAAGTGCACAACAAATGTAAATGTAAATGTAAATGTAAATGTACAGGAATTTATATAGCGCAAATCACCAACTGGTCTCTAAGCGCTTGCTTAGGGAACCCGTCCTGGTATTCCCCTGTGAGATAACCCGAGAGGGTATCCGCAAGGTGAAAGCCAGGCATCCCGCCGTGAGGGGCCGTTGTGGAGATTAAGCAAGCTATTGCCCAGAGTCGCAGAGTGTGAACCCGTCAATCGAGTAGGCACCGGAGCGAGAATTGTCGAGTCCATGGACATTTTTTTTTAGGACTCAAGACCCCGCCGAGCCGGGAATTGAACCCTGGTCCCAGGCTGACCTCTGCTTCCAGGTCTGCCGCCTCTAACCAGTGAGCCACACTTCTCCACTGTCCATTGTCAGTGTGAGCCCTGGCTCCAAACACACCACAGGGGGGCGGAGGCATCATTGTGGAAGGCCAGCATAGCCCTATTCAGGTGCAGGTGCTACTCCTCCCACCACACCAAATGCAGACCAGGCCTATTCAGCCTAGCGCTGACTCATCCAGACTCTCTGGAGCCACAGCACATCCCCAGCGCCTGTTACTTCAAAGCCAAACAGTCAATACACATCCTAGCAGAGGCACACTGGGTGGCTAAGCAAGAAAAGACCTACTTTTTTAAACTGGTATTTTCAAACACAGAATGTAAAAATCATCCTCACTCAATGATGCATTTTAACATTCTGAGTTCAGGCATACTAAATTGTATTTTCCTATCTGGCTCCCAGGGGCAGTTATGCTTATAAGAGGTTATAAGAAAACTCCCCATTCTGTCCTATAGGAACAGATAGCTTTACAATAGTGAAAAACGAAGTTGCCAGTATTTCACGATCAGGACATGCCACACATATCAGGGCATGCCCTACCTTTCACATACACTGCACCTTGCCCACAGGGGTACCATGGGCCAACTTAGGGGTGACTAACATATAAGAAAAGGGAAGGCTAGGGCCTGGCAAGTGGGTGCATTGCCAGGTTGACATGGTAGTTTACAAACTGAGCACAGACACTGCGGTGGCAGGCCTGATTTACCTTTTCAGAGCTACTCATGTGGGTGGCCCATTTAGTGCTCCAGGCCTACTAGTAGCATTTGATTTACAGGCCCTGGCACAATCATTGCACTTTTCTAGGGGCTTATCAGTAAATCAAATATGCCAATCGTGAATAACCAATCATAATAATAATGTACACAGAGAGCATATGCACTTTAGCACTGATTAGCAATGGTAATTTGCCCACAGTCCTAAAGCCGACAACAACAGGTCAGGAAAAAATAAGAGGAAGAAGCAAAAAGTTAGGGGATAACCCTGCAAAATGCTCATTTCCAACAGGCGAATATACGCATTCATAAGACAGAACAACAGCTAGGCTCTTTAGAATTGACCTGCTGCTGAAGCAAGTGGGCCTTGGGGATGAGGAGAGCCACGAACAAAACAAACGACACTCCTGCGGGACCCCTGTTGGCCGCCCCTCACAACTTTATCTTCTGGAGGGTGAATCCTAAGGCGAGTTGTAACACCTCGGTGCCAACCCCTGCAAAATGAAGAGGTCATGATGGAGCCCTATTGGTCGACTCTAATTTTTTGTTATATTATGTTTACTGTTAGAGGTCGTATAAGATACATTACAGGCCGGATACGATGGTACGCTGGCTTGTGTGGCTTGTGGGGGGAGGGGGTTGGTTGGGGCTTGCACTCTACTCTTGGCCTTGGGTGAGACCACGCTGGAGAGTTGCTGTCAGGATGGGGGCTGGAGTGTGGATCACTATAGACAAGGGGGGGTCAAACGGGGTTAAGCCCCCCGGGCCCAAACTGGTTGCACACCCAAATGTATTCACCCTTTTGTCAACACTGCATTTCATGTCCCCCCCCCACGACACTCAGCCTATAATAAGTGACCTCAAGCTGATCTCTATGAATGTGCGGGTCATAAACTCTCCAAATAAATGAAAACAAATCTGGTGTTACATTCTGCAGCACGATCCAGATGCCCTCCTGCTTCAAGAAGCTCACTTAATGGGGCCCGATTGCTGCTGAATGGCTCACCCTAGATACCCCAGGCAACAATGGGCATACACGTCCTCTAAGACACTCGGAGTGGGCATTCTCTGCAAAGCAAGTTTATATACCTCCGTTATAAAAGAAGTCTGTGACAGGGAGGGACGCTACCTTACCTTACATCTACTCCGGGGACAGCGTAAATTGACACTATTCAACCTTTATGCCCGGAACGCTTCCCAAGACACGTATATTAGGCATATCCTACGCGAGCACCTTGAAGGCGTGGATGGCAACATTTTAGTCTGTGGGGACTTCAACCTGGTGTGGGACCCTTCATTAGACAGAAGCGGGACAATGTTCCACAACACCGGAGCAATGTACACGTGCCTAAAGGGGGACATAGAGGACTGTGGACTAATAGATGTATTGCGATATAAATATCCTGACTGGCGAGATTACTCCTACTCACATGTTCATCCTTCCTACTCCCACAAGATTACGCCTTTGTCACCCTCCCTCTTCTCCGCTGCCTACATGCTGCAGAACTCTGAACTTTCTATCTCCGATCATGCACACGTAGAACTTGCCTGGGCTGATAGAGCAAAGTGCCCAGGGCACACGCCGTGCTGGCACTTGCCCCCGTACCTCCTGGGTGAACCCGTAGATGTAAAGGAAATACGTAAAGGAATTACTATTTTCAGCTTAAGGCGCTCCCTGAGACCTCCCTCTACAAGCTTGGGATGCATTCAAAGAAACAGCCATGGGAACAATGCCATCCATTGCCATTGCGCGAAGGCGTAAAGCAGGGTCGAGAGTCGACACTGACGGCAGAGATTAAGCAATTGGAGCTCACAGATAAGGATGCTCCCACCCGTTGGACCAAGCGACAGCTAGCCATACTGCAAGCCCAATTGTACACTCACAGCTCAGGGAAAGGGCAGAATGTACCCTTCTGTCTCTCCAACAGCGATATTACGAGGGTGGGGGTAAGGTGGGGAAGCTTCTGGCACGTAGACTACGACTCACATGCGCCAAAACCGACATTGCTAAAATCCAAGATGGGAGCTCTGGGTTGGTCACCGCAGAGAGGGACAAATTAGAAGCCTTCCGGAACGAATATGAACACCTCTATTCCCAGGAAGATTCCCCACCTGCACAGCTTCGCTCATATCTTGCATACTGTTCTGTGGAAACTCTTCCGCCAAAGCATGCCACTCTTCGAGGTAGCCCGATTACTGCTGATGAACTACGGGCAGCAGTATGGGCCCTTCCCCTGGGTAAGACGCCAGGCCCGGGCGGGCTGCCGGTGATCTTATATCGATTATTCCTGCCCCAACTACTATAATACCTCTTGGGTCTGTTTAGTTCTTTCTCCCAAGACACAGGCCTCACGCCTACTATGGCCAAGGTGGAGATCTCGTTCGAACCTAAAACGGCCAAGGATCCGGCCCTATGCTCCTCTTATCGCCCGATAGCCTTGCTCAACACTGATGCTAAGCTAATCACTAAAATTCTGGCTACCCGACTAGAGTCTCATCTACCAGGTCTTATTAGCCTTGACCAGTGGGATATATCCGCCAGCGGCAAAGGGCTGACAATGTTCATCGTATAGCACACTTGGAAGAGAAGTCCCACAGATTTGATATCCCTGCCTGCCTTCTCTTACTCAATGCAAAGAAGGTATTTGACAGGGTTTACTGGACATATCTTCAAGCAGTTCTACACAAAGTCAGCCATGAGGGGGGGGGCGGTGTTTCGGGGTGATTTTATTTCCAAGGTCATAGCCTCCTATGTAGCACCGGTAGCTCGTGTCGGAGTCAACGGGCAGACCTCCAACCCTATCTCTTTGCGGCGGGGTATGCAGCAAGGGTGTCAGCTCTCACCCTTATTGTTTGCCGTAGCGGTTGAGCCGCTGGCTATTGGAATTCGTGACACAGACACGATCAATGGTATACCTTTTGGTGATCAAGTGCATAAGATAAGATTGTTCGGGGATGACCTCCTACTCACCCTGACACGACCTGAGGTATTGCTCCCTGGTGTTTCGAAATGCCTGCAGTCCTTTGAAACAATCTCTGGCTTTAAAATAAAATTTTCCAAGACGTCTGTGCTCAATCTCACTATCCCAGCCAGGGAGGTTAAAGATTTACTGAACAATGTGCCATTTAAATCGTCCTCAAACTGTATCATGTACTTGGGCTTCTACATCACCCCAACGCTTACTTCCTGGTCCCGAGCAAATTGGCCGTCTCTTTGCAACTCCATCTTGTCGGATTTTCTGAGATGGAAATCGGCGAACATCTCCAGGTTGGGACGCATTCATGCCATAAAGATAAACTTCCTCCCACAGATCCTCCACGTGTTTCGGACGCTACCCACACTGATCCCGCAGGAGGATATCCTGCGTCTCCAATGGAACAGACATACATTTTTATAGAATGGGAAGCAGCAGCAAATAGCTTACTCTCTGCTAATGCTACCCTACGATAGGGGTGGTTTGGCATGCCCAAATCTCTTGGAATATTATTGGACATACAGAATGGGTAGTACATGAGAGTGAGAAGCACTGGTTCCACATGGATCACGCAGTAGCATGCAGGCCCCTGTGGGATCTCGCCTGGCTACCCAAACAGACTTGGCCACGCAACGCGTACATTGCGACGTCGACTAGGGCAGTGTTTGATATCTGGGATAAGATAGCCCTGAAAAAGGGTCCGACCACCTTCCCATCTCCACACACACCTATAGCTCGTAACCCCGCCTTCCTACCTAGCTTATCATCCACCTCATTTTGTAGCTGGAGTGAAGGGGACTGTTGTACACTTCAGGATCTCTTTGCTGGAGGCATCATGAAGATGTTTGACGAGTGCAGGGCCAAATTTCACTTTTCGGCCACTGTAAGCCTTGAATATCACAAGCTGTGGCATTGGGCCCTGCCTCCCAAAGTCTACCCAGCAGTTGTTCGCCCACACAATCCCTTCAAGAAACTTGTTTGTGCCTTCGATGGCACTCGAGGGCTAATATCCAATACCTAATGGGTGCTGCAATTCTCACTCCGGAGTTGCACACAAAAGTAACAATCCACATGGCACAACACTATCTCAGGGAAAATCACTCCTGAACAGTGGGAAGCACTGTGGCGAGATATCCCTAAATTCGACCTTAGGCCTCTCTTCGTGTGAGACTGCATACAAGCGGATGGTCCAGTGCTACCGTACGCCAGCCCGTCTGTCTCATACTTACTCAGAAGTCTCTCCTCTGTGCTGGCGCTGCGGAGAGGGTGAAGGAACCTTCTGTCATGTATGGTGGTCATGTAGAGTAATTGCCACATAGTGTAAGGAGATTCTGGGGCATATCAAGGGCATTATAGGCTTCCATGTCCAGGGCCTTTACCCTACAAGTATACTTGGCATACAACCCACCGATCTAGACCCCATGATACACAGAGACTGGGCCTTCATCAGCCATTTATTGCTAGCAGCATGACAGCTCATTGCAGTCACATGGAACCAACTTGCACCGCTCTCGATTGCACAGTGGTTCACGTGAATATGGCACCTTCTGGCATTGGAATAACTATTCCACAACTTGACTAACTCAGCCCAAAAATTCCAGCGCGTATGGAGACCATTAACACAATACCTCATATGTATAGAATTCACATGCTTCAATCCGCCAAAACTCAGGGCTCTCCAACTCTTCGCCTAGAGGCACTATATAAGCATTCTCCCACAAGGAGCACTGAGTGCCAAGGGGGATCCGCCTGTCCCACTTCCAGCAAGCTATTACAACTTCCTGTACGCACTTAAGCCCTGGAATTAGACGAGACCAGTTTAGAGTTTGTTTGTTAAGTGTACACTAACTCACTGATATCAATGTTAATCTGAAGTACAACAGGAAATATTACAATAGCTTTAGAAGTGTGAATGATGGCCCCGCAAATAGGTGGAATACAGCATGGTGATCTGCGGTTGTGCCACAGGACTTATCCAGATATGCAATCCTATTCGTCACTATCACTATGTACGAGCCCCCCGTGCGGTAGCCAATGTGTGACAGTACTATTCCCAGCTTATACTGCTGTCGATGACAGGATACTGGAAGCTTAGCATTAATGTATTAGTAGCATTCTTACACTCATGTGATGTAGACAGTGATGCCTTGCATTGACACTGTAAATGCAAACTGCATTTTATGATTGTATACCACACCCTGTCTAAGCATTGTTATATAGAACAATCTGAAAAGAAGGTGGTGAGGTATTACCAGCGCATAGCCCAAGTCGCCTATAATAATTAGAAAAAATTTTTTAAAGTGGCATCAAGGGAACCAAAGACAGCTACCACCCACCGCTGTCAAGGGACAACAATTACCAAATAATTATTGTCACAATAGAACAAACATGTAGGATTCCCTGAGCACAAAAGTACATGTATCTGTGAATGTTTACAGATAATATCTGTTCAAAGAATCAGTGTCCATATCTATCCATCCAAAGTATGAAAAAAGTCCTTATTTTTTATTTTCACAATCCAAAATTGTTCATGAAGACTTGTGGGTACAGCAGTACAGTCATGAAACAGAACATAACAGCCACAACGCCAACACGTGTTTCGTCAGGGACATTTACCCAATGACTTCTTCAGGGCTGTAACAATAAATTTATACCCAATTATAATCCCCATACAATGGAGAGCCAAGTTATAACGCAAATTACCTCCACCATGAAACCCGTGAGAATTACTAAGTAAAGAAAAAGTAACTCCAAGAAAAGGATGAACAAAGAAAAGTAAGCGAGAAGAAGATACCCATAGACACAAAAATTATAAACAAACACCAAAAATTGTGTCAATATAAAAGACACACCATGAAGAAATAGAAGAGAGTCACAATTGTTATATACTTTTTGTGCTTATCAATAAAAAGACTTTAAGTAAAGCGATGAATATCATGGGCGGCGGCACTGGGCCCTGCATCTCGAAGTCTACCCAGCAGTTGTTCGCCCACACAATCCCTTCTAGAAACTTGTCTGTACCTTCGATGGCTAATATCCAATACCTATCGGGTGCTACAACAGTCACTCCTGACTTGCACACATAAGTACCAATCCACATGGCACAACACTATCTCAGGGGAAATCTCTCCTGAACAGTGGGAAGCACTGTGGCGAGATATCCCTAAAATCTACCGTAGCCTCTCGTCGTGTGAGATTGTATACAAGCTGATGTTCCAGTGCTACCGTATGCCAGCCCATCTGTCTCCAATTTACCCAGATGTCTCTCCTCCGCGCTGGCGCTGCGGAGAGGGTGAAGGAACCTTTGTCATGTGTGGTGTTAAAGTAGAGTAATTTCCACATACTGGAAGGCGATTCTGGGGCATATCAAGGACATTATAGGCTTCCCTGTCCTGGGCCTTTACCCCACTAGAATACTTGGCATACAACCCACCAATCTAAACTCCATGACGCACAGAGACTGGGTCTTCATCAGCCATTAATTGCTGGCAGCGCGACAGCTCATTGCAGTCATGAAACGGAACAGGCTCTGCCTCGAGAGCCACTTGACATCACCACTGCTAGAGGTGGTGCGGAAATACACCCACCCCCTTCAAACTCGTGCTCAATGGCATTCTGGTTCGTGCAGTCCTTTCCTTAACCAGCCATAGGTGAAAGTGCAGGCTGCATCCTAAGGGGAAGTGGCAAACTAGGTCTGGACACCAAGATCTCCTTTTAACACTGTGTAGCCTGATAGCAAGGGGTCTTCTGAATGAAGTTCTTGGGGCGGGGTGATGGGGTGATTGGGGTAGGAGGGGGGTCTTTGCATTATCCTCCCAAGTCAAAAATTGAGGTTGCAGCATAGCCCGGATTTCAGATCCCACTAAAACGTAGACCTCTTGTGTAAATAACATATCTATCTGCCAGTATGCACCCTATCATGTCTGGCAGGACGTCCCGACCCTGCGTTCCACTGCCTTATATCCCTCTGTACCCCACTCCCGCCGTTCACTGCCTAAAATCCCTCTGTACCCCACACCTCTTGCTCACTGCCTTATATCCCTCTGTACCACACACCTTACGCTCACTGCCTTATATCCCTCTGTACCCCACACCTCGTGCTCACTGCCACAACATACCCCTCTGTACCCGACACCTCGTGCTCACTGCCACAACATATCCCTCTGTACCCCTGTACTGCATTTGCCATTTTACATGTGCTAAATCACATGTTGACCTCAATTGAATGCAATGCTCTGATCTTCCATTTTGTTGCATCGCACTTCCATTTTGTGCTTTCTTGACCTGTAGTTACACTTCAGCAGTAACAAACATATTATTCACGTAAACCAGTACAAGCTGGTGCGAGGCATCTCGTGAGGATGCCTCATGAGGTTATGTTGTACCTTCAGCGTGTTTTTCGTACATTCTATGCTTATCTCTAGGACAGAGGGAGGATGGCCGTGCAAAGCTCCAAGGCCGGAGAGATCGGGAAAGGAATGTCTTCTGCTTCGCCACAGCCCAAACAGAATCTGGCCAGGTCTGTCTGGGTGGGGCTGATAAAGAGATGGGGTCAGCACCTGTGAATAGATGGGCGAGAGCGCCTACTAGAGGCTTCTCGAACATGTTGATTTAAACTATAAAAAGCGGTGTCTGTGGGGTGGAGCTCAGGAACTCAGTCTTGGAGTGGACGCACTCGCGGGACAACTTTGGTGCCCGAAGAGATTACTCCCTGAGCCCCGGTCTATGGGTTCCAGACTTGGTGTTCAGTGCTTGGGCAGGGATGTTGAAGTCTCCGGTGCTGCAAATGAATCTGGTGAGGTGCTTTGTACATTAACTGTTTATATGCCTGTATTCACAGTTTCATATTTATGTATATAGTGTGGTGTATTCATTGTTTATTGCCTTTCACTCGGTGCCTAAGAATTTATTAGCTTCAATGACTTATTGCCTTTGCCTACAATATTAATAAAGCTCATTTTCACTTCCAGAGGAGTGTTGGAGTTTCTGTGTGAGTAAGTGGTGTGCGTAGGTTCAGATTACGCAAGTGGGCAAAGCAATACATTTTGGCTTAGTCGGTGGCAGGATTCGTAAATTACGCGGTGAGGAACATGTTTAAAAAGACGAAAGGTGGTTTTGGTTCTTTGGCACCGATTGAAATCCCTTTAGCTCCCATGCAAATTCCTGGATGGGAGGCGACGCCGTACTCCGTGCTGGCGGGTGAGTATTCAAAAAGCTCAGGATTAAGTGAGAGCTGGTTTGACTGTCTGGGCGAAGCAATGCCAGAAGATGTTTTAAATTGTTTACAGAAGGTTCCTGTGGAGAAAAGTAAAGAATTATGTACAGTGGGTCGCAGAGGTTGGGTTTTATTACATGCCTACCGTCAAGTTTTTGACAAATGTTTATCTCTGCAGCGGGAACAGTTCAGTTTAGAAAAACAACTAGTTGAAGCTAAGAATATTTCTACAATGCTTTCCTGTCAGAATAAGTTATTACAAGATAAGTTAGAAACATATCAGACGATAGCAGAGCGGGCTGCAGTCTGTGTTGCTGAATACAGATACAAGAAAAGGAAGGGGGAGAGTGAGTAAACGGAAAGTCCATTTAGCGATTGCGAAAGCAGGCTTAGATTGTGACCCATCAAATTGGGACTCCAAACTTCTGGGAATCGTCAGAATTCTCCTCAGAAGGAGAGCATCCCTTGCAGGGGGAGGGAAAGGACGAGGAAGGAAAAATTGCTAAGAGAGTGGAAGCACAGCCCATTCTAAGACGGAAACTTCAAATCGCTCCAGGGAACCCGGATGGAGTAATGTTAAATAGTTTGGAGGATTTTACACAGCAAGAAATAAGTGATCTTTTAGTGAGGTTTGGACAGAAGCCTGGCGAGACGCTATTAGCTTGGATGGTGCACCTCTATGATCACGGCGCTTCTGAGGTCATGTTAGACGAGGGGGATGCTGCCAAATTTTGTACTCTCAGTACTGATCCCACTGTGCAGGGATACGTTTGGACTTTCCATGGTGATGATCAAACTACTCGGTTGCAGTTAGCTGCCTAGGGGTGTGGCCACAGGTACCCCACAGATTCAGATTGGCCTGGGAATGAAAAACCATGGTTCACCCTAAGAGATGCATCACAAAGAATTATGGAGGAGGGGATGAAGCTAGCTGTTCTTGTAGGTGAGGCGCATAATTTGATGTGTCAGTTAATGACTGTGTCAATGTGGAACAAAATCATTTGTTTGGCGCCCCCTGCATACAAAGCTGTGATAATGACTTTGTTAATTAATCAAACCGGTAATACCATAGGAGAAGTAGTCGAGGCAGTCTGTGAGCTGGGAGAGCTTGGGGAATGGGCCAAGCCAGACAGGGCTTCGCGCTCAGAGTCCCGCACTGATAACAACCAAGTGACCAGACGTGATATGTTTTTGGCGCTGTTAAAGGATGGGGTGTCAAGGAGTGAGATTGATGGTATTGAGAACAAAAGCATGTGGGAAATGTACCGTAAGCGAGGACTGGATAGGAAGGAGGGGAGTAGGCATGTGAATAGAAAAGATAACAAGAAAGTGAGTCGCAGGGATGCAGAGCCTGAGGAGAAGCCTGAAAAAGCAGGTCAAGAGAGAGAGAGGGAGAGGGAATCTCATGTGAGAGTGACAAAAGAGAAAGGTTGGGACCGAGATTGCACAGATTCAGATGGGGACCGGGAAGAGGAGGAGTTGTTCCCTGAGGGTTACTCAACATTGTATTCAGATCTGCGCCGGGACCTGCGCCGGGCAGATGCAGACCTGCGCAGGCGAAAATTAGATTAGGAAATTGGCCAAGCTTCGGTACAGGGATGGGCTCACAAAGATAATAGACCACATGTGAGGGTTGAGATCTATTGGAAAAATAGAAACGTTCAGGAGGTGCGGGCTTTGGTAGACACCAGAGCGGAGGCCACATTGATACATGGCAATCCACGAAAATTTAAAGGACAATATTTTACTATATTACTTGGGAAGACAGGAAACACCAGCAGTGCAAACTGTAATTCAAATGAAAATAGGCAGACTTCCCAAGAGAGCATACACTGTTTTGATTGTGCCTATTCCCGAGTACATTATTGGCATTGACATTCTGAAAGGTATGACCCTATACTTAGATGACGGATGCTATCAGTTTGGGTCAAAGCAGTACTTCTCGGTAGCTGCTGTGAGTGTGGGGCGCTTGAAGATTCCCCCAGTGAAGGTGCCCCAAGCAACAAAAGTGGTTCACATAAAGCAGTACAGGATTTCAGGGGGACATGATGAGATTACCGCATCCATTCGGGACTTGGTGGAGGCGGGGGTGGTGAGACCGATTACCACGGCGTGGAATAACCCCTTGTGGCCCTTGCGCAAACCTGACGGCAGCTGGTGCATGACAGTTGATTATTGCGAGCTTAATAAGCATACGCCCCCGTTGACAGCCGTGGTCCCAGACACCATCACTTCGATTGAGAAAATTCAGAAACACAATGGGACATGGTATGTAGCACTTGATATTGCCAATGCTTTTTTCACAATTCCAATTGCCCCTGAGTGCCAGGAACAATTCGCGTTCTCATGGAATGGTAGGCAGTACTCGTTTCAATCTCTGCCTATGGGGTATTTACATAGTCCCACGATCTGTCACCGGCTGGTGGCAGAGCATTTGGACGAGGTGTCAATAATTTCTGGAGTCCAACTTTGTCATTACATTGATGATGTGTTGATTCAAGGAGAGACCCAAGAACAGGTGCAGGCTCAACTAGACAGAGTGGTAGCGCACTTGCAAAGCAAAGGGTGGGTGATTAACCCCGAGAAGGTGCAGGGACTCTCTCAAAGTGTGAAGTTTTTAGGAATTCAGGGGCATCAGGGACACAGGGAAGAGCTGCCACAAGTGAGGCAAAGGGATCAAAGAGTTTGCAGTGCCAAAAAACAGGAAGGAAGAGCAGCGTTTCATTGGATTGTTTGGTTTTTGGAGACAGCACATTCCCCATTTGAGTCAGATTTTGGCCCCTCTGTACAAGGTTACGCGGAAGAAGCATGAGTTTGAGTGGGGGGAGGCACAGCAAAAGGCGTTTGAGTCAGCGAAGGAGGCTATACAGCGTGCCTTGAATTTATGGCCCATACGAGAGGGAAGCATTGATTTAAATGTAACTGTCAATATGCAACCTGGAGCCTGTGGCAAAAGCAGGGGAGACAGAATTTGCCCCTAGGGTTTTGGACAAAGAAATAACCTGATGCTAGAGAGCGGTACACTCCTTTTGAGAAGCAGTTGTTGGCATGTTATTGGGCTCTGGTGGATACCGAGCAGTTGACCCTAGGGCACAATGTGTTTTTGAGACCTGAGATACCTATCATGCAATGGGTGATGAGCTCGCCCAAGACACACAGGATTGGGCATGCACAGGAGGCTAGCGTCATAAAGTGGAAGTGGTACATACAAGACAGAGCACGAGTTCGTCCTAAGGGTACCGCCGTGCTGCATGAGCAAGTGGCACTGACTCCTGTAGCAGATGCAGAAATGTTGCAAGAGGTACCAAAAGTGCGAGAGTCCCTGGTGAAATGGGGTGGGCCTTTTTCAGAGTTGTCCGCGGAGGACAAAAAGCATGTGTGGTTTACAGATGGCTCAGCCAGATATGTGGGGACCAAGAGACATTGGAAGGCAGTGTCATATAACCCGATGACCAAAAAGTTGTGGTCAACTACTGGAGAGGGAAGAAGTAGTCAGTTTGCTGAATTGTATGATGTTTACCAGGCGTTAAAGCAAGAGCTCCCTGATACATGTCACATTTACACTGATTCATGGTCTAGGGCAATGGGTTAGCCACTTGGCTTCCCACATGGCATGCTCACAATTGGATGATTCACAACAGGGAGGTCTGGGGAAAGGAGTTGTGGCAGGAAATTTGGGAACTGTTGTCCCAGAGTGCAGTTACAGTGTATCATGTTGATGCTCATTGCCCGAATGACTCACTAGAGCGTTGGTGCAATTGCTTTGCAGACCAAGAAGCGAAGATTCATGAAGCTGAGGTGGAGACCCAGGAATCTGACTTGGTGGGCATGGCTAAATGGGTGCACCAGAAAAGTGGACATTTGGGCGAGCGAGCCACTAGGGGTGGGCTGTAAGTAGAGGGATGTATATTCCCCTAGATTTAATTAAGACTGCAATCATTCACTGTCCTGTCTGTCAGCATACTCAGCACAGACCAGTTCCACAGGTAGTGAGAAGCCAGATAGGCAGAGGGAAGTTACCAGGGCAAATATGGCAAATTGATTCCATCAGGCCGATGCCAATGAGTCGAGGATGTCAGTATGCCTGCATGGTGGTGGATACCTATGCTGGCTATCTCATTGCCTTTCCATGCAAGAGAGCAACCCAGTCTAACACTCTGAAAACGTTGAATTTGTTGATCTTTTAAAACGGAAATTCATTGCAGGTCCAAAGTGACAATGGGTCACACTTTAAAGGAAAGATGGTGCAAGATTTTTGTGTACAGCATAACATTGAGTGGATCTATCACATACCCTATTACCCACAGGCAGCAGGTTTGATTGAGAGAATGAATGGTTTGCTGAAAGAGCAGTTGAAAAAGCTATCTGATAGGTCATTGAAGGGGTGGAGGGATCACTTGTCTGATGCATTGCAGATTTTGAACAACCGACCCCTTGCTGATGCATAGACTCCTTTGATGCGCATGTTGATCCCAGCTTTGCAGATTAAGCTCCTTGTGGCCACAAACACGATTCTGTATTGGGAGACAGTTTCTGGAGCTTTGGCTCCATATCGTGCCACACTAGAAGCTGCCGGTCTTGATTTACATGCCTTGAAACTCTATTGATTGCAACCACGAGACATTACCTTGATTGAGACAGGAATTGGAGTTCAAATTCCCCCAGAGCATTTCGGGCTAATCGCTCCTCGATCTGGGCTTGCCCTTAAAGGCATCCAGGTTTTGGGAGGGGTTGTCGATGCCGATTACCAGGGGGAGATCAAAGTTATCCTATTGAACAGTGGAAAAAATAATCTGATTGTGCAACCCGGTGACCGTGTTGCCCAAATGGTCATCATGCCGGTTTATGGAGGAAATGTCATGAAAGGGACAGCCCCAGCCCTTCTAACTGTGCGAGGAAAGGGTGGGTTTGGATCTACTGACAAGAACCCAGGGGCAAAATTGTGGGTGGAGTCCCCAAACAAACCTCCTGAACCTGCAGAATTGATCGCTATGGGCAAGGATAACATCCTAGTCATCATGAAACCCGAACAGGAAAAGTGGGAAAATGTACCTGCTGAAAAATGTTATTTGCGAGAGTGATTATACCAGTTTGTTTTCTGTTTCTAGATCACAGTATGGCTTGCCGCTGCAATGCTTGCGCTGTGTGGTCGGTGTTTGGGCGTGTCCAGAGGGGTCCGGGAGGGCCTGGGGATGCCGAAGGGGATCAACCGCCGAGTCGGATGACAGCATTGTTGCAGCAACCATATAACATCTGGACCTACTTGGCCGGGAATGTGCTGAACACTTTCCACTTCTGTATGAGAAATCTTCAAAGTTCAGCTGATATATCAACGTGTCTTGTTGCCGTACCTACCCCTGCACAGGTGCTTCTGCACATTTTCAACCAAACAAACTTTGATGGGGTAATGGAGGAAATGGATATTCAAACACATCTAAGTCTTTATGAGTACTGTCGCTTTTGGCCGGAGGTTACAGATAGCCTCTGGAGGAACATGACAAATATTGTTACCTACAATATCTCTACTGGAGATGTTTGCTATCAACTAACTTGTGACCCTGCCCAAATTGGCAAATGTGGCCAATTGAAACTAGAGAAAAGCAAACAATTGACCCCTGATCAACAAACATAATGCCAGTCACGACATGACAGTTTTTGTAGTAATGTTACCAATTATATGGTTTGCAATCACACAGTATTAGCCGCTAGCCATGTTAACCATGTGAAATTACCTAAAGGATGGTTGTTCTTGTGTGGTAATATTTCATACACTTACATACCAGCCAACATAACTGAAGGACCTTGTGCCTTATCACGATTAAGTCTTATGCTTTTTCCCATGCATTTTGTTACACGTATTCGCTCTTCTAGAGCCGCTATTCAATTACTTGAGGATTGTGACTCCGATATTGATTTGCTTTCTAGAACAGAATATACTAGTTTGGCTCTTTCCATTGTAGGAGTGCCAGGACTGTCCGTATATAATGCCAAAACAATTTCTAAGCTTGCCTGTTCAATTGTGAAGAATCTCAATCATACTTCTGCCGCTTTAGCTGAATTATTATTAAATGTTCAAGGAACAAGAAAAGCGGTTTTGCAAAATAGGGCAGCTGTGGACTATTTGCTGCTAAAACATAACCCCGGTTGCGAGGACTTTGATGGGCTCTGTTTTTTTAATTTATCTGATCATTCTACGTCTATCCATGCACATATTAATGCTTTGAAAGATTTAGTGAAAGGGGTTACCCAAGACGTTAACCAAGGATGGTGGGATTGGTTGTTTGGGTGGCTGCCTAATTTTGGACAGCTTCGGTATATCTTGGGTGTTATTATGGTTATTATTTGTGTTTTTATCTCATTATGTTGTTGCATTCAATGCATTCCTAATCTTCTCTCCCTTTTCAGTCCCAGATCCATGGTATTTAGGCCAATGGGGTATGATGGGTGAATCGAAGGTCAAGGGATGGAATGTACTGCATTTGCCATTTTACACGTGCTTAATCACATATTGACCTCGATTCCATGCAATACTCTGATCTTCCATTTAGTTGCATCACACTTCAATTTTGTGCTGCCTTGACCTGTAGTTACACTTCAGCAGTAACATAAACATGTTTTTCACGTAAACCAGTACAAGCTGATGCGAGGCATCTCGTGAGGTTATGTTGTACCTTCAGCGTGTTTTTCGTGCATTCTAGGACAGAGGGAGGATGGCCGTGCAAAGCTCCAAGGCCAGAGAGATAGGGAAAGGAATGTCTTCTGCCTCGGCACAGCCCAAACAGAATCTGGCCAGGTCTGTCTGGGTGGGGCTGATGCAGAGATGGGGCCAGCACCTGTAAATAGATGGGCGAGAGCGCCTGCTAGAGGCTTCTCGAACATGTTGATTTAAACTATAAAAAGCAGTGTCTGTGGGGTGGAGCTCAGGAACTCAGTCTTGGAGTGGACGCACTCGCGAGACAACTGAGGTGCCCGAAGAGATTACTCCCTGAGCCACGGTCTATGGGTTCCCGACTTGGTGTTCAGTGCTTGGCCTGGGATGTTGAAGTCTCCGGTGCTGCAAATGAATCTGGTGAGGTGCTTTGTACATTAACTGTTTATATACCTGTATTCACAATTTCATATTTATGTATATAGTGTGGTGTATTCATTGTTTATTGCCTTTCACTCGGTGCCTAAGAATTTATTAGCTTCAGTGACTTATTACCTTTGCCTACAATATTAATAAAGCTCATTTTCACCTCCAGAGGAGTGTTGGAGTTTCTATGTGAGTAAGCGGTGTGCGTAGGTTCAGATTACGCAAGTGGGCAAAGCAATACAACCCCACACCTCGCGCTCACTGCCACATATCTCTCTGTATCACACTCCTCACACTCACTGCCTGATCGCTCACGTTCCCCTGCCATTCATCTTCTACGTGTTCTCTCCCCTTCCACTCGTTCTATCTCGGTTCGCCCCCTTACTTCTCTTAGTACCTTACTCCTTTCCCAATACCTCTACTTCTTTTCCTCTTCAGTAACATCTCTCGGACACATCTCTGCACTTCCTTTATATCACCGCACCCCTCTACCTCACCGGTCTACCTCAGTCTTTATTATTCCCTCTTCCTCAGCTGTCTCCACCTGTCTCTGACATACCTCACCCTCCCTCTAACTGGCCCTCTCATGTTCTACGGCTGCATTATTCACCCATCTCCATCTTTGATTTACCTGTCTCTAATCCTGAATCTTTTTCTTCTACACCTCACTTCTTTGTCTACCCTTCAACCCACGCTACCCTTCTGTTTGCCTCACTACGGTCTTTACCCGACCCACCTTTCAGTGCCTCTTCCCATTTCGCCTCCCACCCTCACAGCGCTCTCCTAGCATGCATCTGATTCTCCCCTCACCACCATGCCTGCCTCTACCCCGCCTTACCTTTCTAACCAGTCTAACTTTCTACCTTCCTGTTATTCCTGGTAGTTAACCTTTCATTTCATGCCTCCGGTTATATTACCGATGCATTCAAATTGAGTAGGTCATTGCTGTGCTCCCAACCCGACATCGAGACCCAGTCCCCTAGCCTATCAACATGCCCAGATATAACAACAAACATTGGCATAGCCAATAGATCTCGCCTTTGGGACCTGCTGCATAACTAAATACTTATAAGGTCCCAAAGGCCAGACCTATTGGCTATGCTAATGCTTGTTTTTCTCAGCTTGGCCTGAGCATTACCCGATCCTGATTGTCTGCCATTTTAGCCCAGCCCCTATTAATTAACATTAGCCACGCCCCTTCATTTGCCAGGTTAGCCCCCCCTGGAAATATTTCTGAGGACGCCCATGCTCCTGCATGCCTCCTCACCAGGCCACCTGACTGTCTCGCATTTATCCCCCATCTCCCTCAGGCTCCCTCATCCAGCTCCTTGTCCCTCGCGGCTACCCAAGTTTCTCCTCTTGCCATCTTCCACCCCCACCAGAGTCTTTCCTGTTTTTCCACCTTCCCTAGGCACTTTAGTTTACTTCTTTTCTCCAGGCACTTTGACTTGCCTCCTTTATCAGATACTTTAGCTTGGCTCCTTTTCATCGGGCACCTTTTCCAGGCCACCCAATACACTCCTGTCTGGCACTCCGTCCTCCAGAGAACACCAAGCAGGAGTAGCAGTTCATAACATAATATGACATAATTTGCCTTTTCTTACCACGCAATTTACTCAACCCTGCTACATAATCCTTCTCCTGACGCATAATTCCAGTGGCCATGCCTATTGTATGATGGTTTCTTCTGAACATGCAACTGACAAAGTCACCTTTACATTAACATACTGAGATTATGCTGGGAATCTTGAAACACAGAGGTGCTTTTGCATGGCCACAGCTACTGGGGGTAACACCCCCGCAACAGGGCTGCATAAGGGAGTATGAGGGTTGAAAAGCGCCTTTTCTACCGCAGACGACTGGATATTTCTTTCCTATATTTTATTTTCTTTCTCTGTATATGACGTTGCTTGGAAGCAAAACAACAGTTAAGGTTCTAACTGGCTTTGAGTAGCTAATCCACTTGCAGATATAAATGTGTCACTTGTGTGGAAACAAATGACCCTGCTCTCCTCTGCCCGTGCTTTCATGTAATGTAATTTTTTTATGTAATTTTGCTATGTATATTTTTTTTATTTGTTTACGTTTGCAGGGGGACGGTTGCTTTGGCTGGCGTCTGCTCGTCTGTCACTGTTGCTAAAAGTCAGCCTCTGAGAATGGCAGAAGATGGGCAGATGTGAGAGTGAAAAAGTCCCCTGGGGGAGAAGAGAGTGCAGAACCTGCCACCCCCAGGGGACTTTTGAAAAGGATCGTAGAGGGATAAAAGAGTGAAAGATTTAAAAAAAACTTTTTTAGGTCTTAGCAATAGGAGGAGGCTTTTGGGTGAGTAAAAAGGAGTTTTGGTGGGGAGGACTCAGAGAAAAGAGTTTAGAAAGGTTTGTTTTAGGGGATCGGTATAGTAAAAGATGTGTTGGATGATACAAGGAGGGGTAGAGTAGGAGAGAGTCTAGAAAGGGTTATTTTAGCAATCATAGTAGTGGTATGGTGATTGGGAAAAATGAAAGAGTGGATGTAGAGGATAAATAGATAGATGTATAGGCTGAGAGATAGGGTAATGCATTGGAAGGAGTAGTAGAAGAAGTTTGAGATGAGTCAGAAGGTTGGGCTAAAGTGATAAATATGTAGATCCATAATTACATTGAAAGTATTTGTGTTGCAAGAGTTACAAAGTGTGGTGGAGTGCAGTGTGTGTGTTGTGCGTTAGTGTTATTATGGTAGAAGGGAGAGGAGGGTGTTTGTTGGACAACTGATGGAAGATCTGTTAGGTGTAATGACAGCAGGGAGAGTGTGTCTGAATGGGATGTAGTTATGTATGGTGTTGATTGGTGTTGTGTTAGTGATGAGTGTATTGGTTAGTGGTATAGGATAGAGTTGTGTACTGTTTGAAGGTGATGGTGGATATGTGTGGTAGTTTGGATAGTAGGGTGTTTAGATGTGGTTTGGTTGGGTTTGTAATGCAGGCTGGTACATTAATCTGTGCATAGTGTTGTGCGTGGTGTACATTTGGTGTGAGTGTGTTGCTCTGTTTGTGGATGTGGATGGTGTGGGCTGGGTATTGCTAAATGAGAAAAAGGGCAGCATTTCTGGCCCTAGTCCCGACCAGTCTCGAACAGGCTCAAACAGGAAACTGCCCTTGTCCTCTCTGCCCATAACAGGCTCAAACAGGCAACTGCCCTTGTCCTCTCTGCCCTTAGCCTCAACGCCCGGGCTTAGACGCCCTGTTGAACTTGGCCCTTTTGGCAGGTTCACCCCTAAAACATTTTGCTTTTAAATGTGACTTGGAGTTGGTTGTTTTTGGCTTCTGCGCACTTTAACCCTGTGTCCCAGTGTAAAGTGCGTGCGCAGTCTGAGTGCGCGTGGTGAGAGTGGCATGCCCTCCCATAGGAATGCATGGGGAATGTATGTGTCAGTGGTAGTTCCTGATGTGTGGGGAGTGCAGGGGCGAGTTTGGTATGTGTGAACTCAAGAGATTAAATGCTGCGCGGCGGTGTGCTCAGATTTAATGTGTCTGGTGTGGAAGTGCCACTTCTAGAAGTTGGCATGTCTGTGTAGTAAATGTGAATTGACTGTCTGGCTTGTGATTGGCTGGAGCTGGCTGGTGTGCCTGGCTCCATAAGTCAGGATGGGTCTGCCCCGGTGGTGAACGGAGAGATCTGCATGTTGATGGGAGGGAGGAGTATACCTGGGACCTGAATAGGGCTGGGCCTTCCCTATACAAAACTGGCTCGCCCCCTGTGGTGCGACTGATGTCCCTAGCCTGTCCTGGGAATGGGGAGAGGGGCTGAGCACAACAAATTGCTCTAGAACCAGCTGCGTCTGGTTTTCCCCCTACCCTGCACCCTCCTGACAAAGGAAATGTATGTATAAAAAGGGGCTGTGACCACATGAAAAATGTTCTCTGGATCCTGACTATTGCTGCTGCTCGGCGCTAGGAGGTACCGCCACTGGGGACTGCCTCCCTGCCTGGAGGGCCCTGTGAGCTGGCCCCTGGGCCCAGCCTCTGCCCCCCCACCCTGCCTTCCTTCCAAGACTTTCCCCTGGACTTTGGGGACTTGGTGCTAAAGCGCCTGGGGAGTGTTTTATTTCTACTTTCCTGGGAGCGCTTTATTTTTCCCTTTTCCAGGAGCCCTGTATTTCTGGCCCCCAGAAGAAGTGGAGCGTGTGGGGGTGTCGCAGCGCGGTGCTGCATTTTCTCAAGAGGGAATCCCGGGCATAGGGATTCCACCCCTCCTCTTACGCCTCACGGGTGCCCACCCTGCTTATTTGTGGAATTGTGGTTAGCAGGTGCCCACCCTGCATTGTGTTCCCCGCGGGTGCCTACCCCACATATCTGCCTTTGGATATCCCTAGTGGGTGCCCACCCCGCCAGGGACCTTGCAGAGTTATTAAAACCCCTCGCGGGTGCCTACCCAGCTAGGGACTGTCCTAGAAAACAGGAGCCTACCCCATATTGCCACCTGCAGCAAGCCTTTGAGCCTGAGGGACGCAGCTCTGCCTGCGGTGGCCGGAAGTGACTGGAAGCAGGAACAGGAAGCGGACGGGAGCCTACCCCGCGCTCCTGTGGAGAGAAGTGAAGCCGGAGCAGGCAGCCACAGCACGACGAGACCGGAGGTGAGGCAGATGACGCTGGACTATAGGCGGGGCTCCCATGAGGAAGAGGAGAGCCCCGCAAGCTTTATTTGCCCGATGACCCGAGACGTCTGTGAGCAGGGCACCCATGAGCTTGGGAGAGCCCTGCATGTGATGAAGCTGTAAAGGCGTTGCTAGGCAAACAGCGCGGCTGCCAGTATTCACTGACGTCACCGCTAGGAGACCGGTGGGTCGCGCATAGCAGTCGGGACCCCCTTCCAGCACCCAGAGGGAAGGGAGGACTCGGAGCGCCCGAAGCCAGTGGGTGAGTGTCTGGGTCCCACTTGCGGATAGGGAAGAGCCAGCTGGAGGGGAATCACTGTCCCCATTTTCGTTGCCAAGGCAGCCGCCCCGCAGGTCACGGGTCGGTCGCTTTAGGGGGCCTCATAGAACCACTCTTGGGTGCGGTGGGAGCACCGAGGTTACCCCTACATTTGTGCCCATAGGTGCAGCTGCGCTGCATGGTTGCGGGCAGTTGCACGCTTCCCAACCTCAGAGCAAAATTTGGCCTAAGGGGGCATTGCGGGACGAGACCAGGACGGAGACCCCGCTTTGAAATGTGCTGACGTTGTGCCCATACCCATTTTTGGCCTCAGCTGCACCGCGTGAGTGCAGGCAGCTGCGACCTTGGGGGCAAGTATCTTCAGGAGTGCCCCGAGGGGGGAACCCCACAGTGGTGCCTGTGTTGGTTATTTTTGGGGGCATACTCCCTTTGGAGTCCCAGAGTGGGACTTGGGGCCATCTTGGTATTTAGAGTCCCAGACAGAGGGCTCATAGGGCACGCGGGTGCCCATGCTCATTTCTACAGCTGCCCAGCAAGTAGTGGGCATCTGCCACGTTTAGGCCCTAAACTCTTGCGTATTCTTCTTTTGGCTGCCTGCGCAGCCTGCCCTGACACAGTTGTTCATCACCACCCCCTTTTCTGTATCGTTTTTGGCCACTATAGGTGTGGCAGGGTATACTCAGACATGAGTCCCTTTCTCACTGCACCATCAGGATTCAAGCAAGCCGGGCCGACGAGGCTGAAATGCCAGAAACTGGTCCCCGGTAGCTTGTCTCCTTTCTGGTGAAGAATTGACTTGGTAGTTTAGTCTGCCCTGTTCCCATGATGCACTGGGCCAGGGACAGACTGATTTGCATATAGCCAGGTTCTGAACTGGGATGGTGCAGTGAGATAAATAACGGTGATGGATCAAGCCCTGATCTTTGGACAGGGTAAGAGTGGTCTGCTTAATTCAGACACTCTGTTCATCACCACCCCCTTTTCTGTATCGTTTTTGGCCACTATAGGTGTGGCAGGGTATACTCAGACATGAGTCCCTTTCTCACTGCACCATCAGGATTCAAGCAAGCCGGGCCGACGAGGCTGAAATGCCAGAAACCGGTCCCCGGTAGCTTGTCTCCTTTCTGGTGAAGAATTGGCTTGGTAGTTTAGTCTGCCCTGTTCCCATGATGCACTGGGCCAGGGACAGACTGATTTGCATATAGCCAGGTTCTGAACTGGGATGGTGCAGTGAGATAAATAACGGTGATGGATCAAGCCCTGATCTTTGGACTGGGTAAGAGTGGTCTGCTTAATTCAGACACTCTGTTCATCACCACCCCCTTTTCTGTATCGGTTTTGGCCACTATAGGTGTGGCAGGGTATACTCAGACATGAGTCCCTTTCTCACTGCACCATCAGGATTCAAGCAAGCCGGGCCGAAGACGGCTGAAATGCCAGAAACCGGTCCCCGGTAGCTTGTCTCCTTTCTGGTGAAGAATTGGCTTGGTAATTTAGTCTGCCCTGTTCCCATGATGCACAGGGCCAGGGACAGACTGATTTGCATATAGCCAGGTTCTGAACTGGGATGGTGCAGTGAGATAAATAACGGTGATGGATCAAGCCCTGATCTTTGGACTGGGTAAGAGTGGTCTGCTTAATTCAGACACTCTGTTCATCACCACCCCCTTTTCTGTATCGTTTTTGGCCACTATAGGTGTGGCAGGGTATACTCAGACATGAGTTCCTTTCTCACTGCACTATCAGGATTCAAGCAAGCCGGGCCGACGAGGCTGAAATGTCAGAAACCGGTCCCCGGTAGCTTGTCTCCTTTCTGGTGAAGAATTGGCTTGGTAGTTTAGTCTGCCCTGTTCCCATGATGCACTGGGCCAGGGACAGACTGATTTGCATATAGCCAGGTTCTGAACTGGGATGGTGCAGTGAGATAAATAACGGTGATGGATCAAGCCCTGATCTTTGGACTGGGTAAGAGTGGTCTGCTTAATTCAGACACTCTGTTCATCACCACCCCCTTTTCTGTATCACAGTTGGACAAAGGGCATTTGAGCCGCATGAGAGGCCAGTTGGCCAGGGGTCAGGATCTAATGTGATTCCTGTGCAAGGTGATGGTATAATGTGTTTATGTTGATAATTACCTGATGCCTAATGTGATTTATGCGTAATGTGAAATGCCTTTATGCCTATACCTCTAAATGTGTTTTCATGCTTAGGAGGTTGTTTTGCCTAGTACAGTTTATACTAGTGAGTTTATGTGTACCTGCGGGATCTATGCCTAAGGTGATTAGTATTGCGTAGTGTGTACCTACCTTTTACCAGTGGTTACTGGTAGTTTTCTACAAGTATTATTTTGTGCTTCAAGTATCCTATGTTCTAGAAGTGCAATTACTACCAAGTGCTATTTCTACTAAGTGCTATTTCTGACGGTGGCCCATGTGGCCCTGTCCTGTGTATATAATCGCCTGTAAATACTGCCCAGTGCCAGTTGGCACAGTGTATCTGTTTGATTATGATCTAATGTGTTTATGGTAATACAAAGGCTATTTTTTATATATAACCTTGTGTGGAGTTCCTTTTAGTGGTGTGCCTATTGTGTTGCTGCTGTGTGTGTGTTGCGCAAACGCTTTACACATTGCCTCCGGGATAAGCCTTACTGCTTGTGTCACGTTGCTACTGCTCGAAGAGCCAGGTCTTGAGGAGCCTTCTGAAGGTGAGTAGGTCTTGGGTCTGCCGTAGGTGGGTCGGGAGGGTGTTCCAGGTCTTGGTGGCGAGTTAGGAGAAAGATCTGCCGCCAAAGGTCTTTCGTTTGATGCTGGGGACAGCGGCGGTGGCAAGGCTGGCGGAGCGGAGCTGGCAGGTGGGGGTGTAGAAGCTGACTCTGCTGTTCAGGTAGGCTGGTCCGGCGTTGTGTAGTGCTTTGTGTGCGTGGGTGAGGAGCTTGAAGGTGATCCTCTTGTCGACGGGGAGCCAGTGTAGGTCTCTTAGGTGGGGGGTGATGTGGCTGCGGCGGGGGACGTTGAGGATCAGTTGGGCGGAGGGGTTTTGGATGAGTAGTAGTCGGCACAGGTGTTTGGCTGGGATTCCTGCGTAGAGAGCGTTGCTGTAGTCCAGCCTACTGCTGATGAGGGCCTGTGTCACTGTTCTTCTTGTTTCGGTCAGGATCCACTTGTAAATTCTGCAGAGCATGCGCAGGGTGTTGTAGCAGGAGGAGGAAACGGCGCTGACCTGCTTTGACATGGAGAGGGATGAGTCGAGGACGAAACCTAGGTTGCGTGCGTGGTCGGTGGGTGTTTCGTTCTGTTCCCAGCGTGGTCGGCCACCAGGTGTCGTCCCAGGCTGAGGGGGTGAGTCCGAGGATGAGGACCTCCGTCTTGTCCAAGTTCAGCTTTAGGCGGCTGTTCCTCATCCATTCGGCGACAGCCTTCATTCGCTCGTGGAGGTTGGTTTTGGCGGTGTGCCGGTCATTGGTGAGAGAGAGGATGAGCTGGGTGTCGTCGGTGTAGGAGATGATGTTAAGGTCGTGTTGGCGGGTCATTTGTGCGAGGGGGGCCATGTATGCGTTGAACAGCGTCGGGCTGAAGGATGAGCCCTGGGGGACGCCGCAGATGATGTCGGTGGCTTCGGATTGGAAGGGTGGGAGGCGGACTCTCTGGGTTCTGCCAGAGAGGAAGGACGTGGTCCAGTCGAAGGCCTTCTCTTGGATTCCGGCTTCTTGGAGGCGTTTCTTTAAAGTGCGTAGGCAGACCGTGTCGAAGGCTGCTGACAGGTCAAGGAGGATGAGAGGTGATGTTTTGCTGTTGTCTAGTTGGCGCCTGACGTCTTCTGTGACGGCGATGAGGGCTGTCTCGGTTCTGTGGTTTCGTCTGAATCCGGACTGGGAGGGTTCTAAGATGTTGTTGTCTTCGAGGTGGCGGGCCAGTTGTATGTTGAATATTTTTTCGATGACCTTTGCCGGGAACGGGAGTAGGGAGATGGGCCGGAAGTTCTTGAGGTCCTTGGGGTCCGCCTTGGGCTTCTTGTGGAGGGTGCTGATTTCGGCGTGCTTCCAGTTTTTTGGGAATCTGGCTGTTTCGAAGGAGATGTTGTTGATCTTCCGTAGTTGCGGTGCGATGGCTGTGTCTGCTTTGTTGAATACGTGGTGAGGGCACGGGTCTGAATGGGATCCTGAGTGGATGGAGTTCATGACCTTGCATGTATCGTCATCATTGACGTTGGCCCAGGAGGTCAGACAGCTGGTGTTCGCGGTGTTCGCAGGGGGGGTGGAGTTTGGTGTAGTCGGGGCAGTTGTGGTGTTGAAGCTGTCGTGGATGTCGGCGATCTTGCGGTGGAAGAAGGTGGCCAGTGAGGTCACAGTTCTTGTGAGGGCAGGTTGGTGGTAATTTGCGATTTCTTTCGAAAATGCAAATTTTTGCATGTTTCAAAGATAGGGCATGTATATGCGCCACATGTGCACCCGTGTTCATTTCAGGGGTGCAACAGGGTGTCCTTTTGATGCCCTGGCACACTTGAAATTGCATTCTGAATTTGCGATTCTCTTATTGAGAAATGCAAATTGAGAATGTCTTCCCATTCATTCCTATGGGCAATTAAAGCTTAATGGGGGGAACGAAAGGGAATTATTATCAATGACTTGTTACAATTGTCCTCCTAGTTGACCTTTTTTATTTCTTCAAACCCTTAATATTTTTAATTGCAGAAATGAGTACGAAAAGTGTGCTTCAATTGCGTTATACCGCCTTTTAATTTTATGTTTTTCATGTCCATTTGTTCATAGAATATATTCTCAGAACCCTAGCTAGTGTGACAATCTCACAAAACAATCATTGGCAAAGTCCAAAGGTCTGACTTTGGCGTGCCACCTGTGTAAACAGAGGTATTCACAAATGCATTTTACATGTGTTGCATGCACAAATGTCCTATTGGCTTTGTTAGTTCTAGGGGGGAAAGTAGCAAAAAGGTTTTGCTTTCTGAAAAGAATGCATGGAGATTAAAAAAAATGGAATGTGACAAACAGCTGATGGCAGAGTGTATTTCCACGTGCATGATACTCCCTCATGCATTCCAATGGGAGCACTTCCTGGAAGGCGGGATGATACATCAAGAAGCCACAAGCATGAGTCAGAGAGTTTAGACTCCCATGAGTGCAGCTAGAGTCCGCCCTGTCAATTGTGTAGCATTGGTAACAATACTTTTTGAGCTAGATGTCCAGTCACATCAGACCTAAACATACTTTCAAGTCAGTTTCCCTTTCTAAGTAAATCTTAATTTTATAAGACACTCACTTGCGTAATACAGAAAAATTGTATCATGACTGGTTTAGAATTGATTCACCCGCAAAATAAAATACTTCTTTACATATTCTTATTAAAGTTGAGTAGCACAGGAAAAACTGTAAGGTGACAGCTCAGAATAAAATACAATGGAAATTGCGTTGATAAATGCAAATAAGATTTTCTCCTGCGTTGTGCTAATTGGCCAAAAAAGGAGCTTTACAAATACGAATATAAATAAAAGATTATCATGCCGCTATTCGCCAGCAACCAGGATTACCGCACCGGAGAAAGCTCTGCAATGTCAGCATCCAGGAGCAGATAATTAAAGTCAGATTCGCTACAACTGCAACAAAATGGGACTTGTGGTGAGGAAGAGGAAACGAGTATGAAAAGGAGAGCGCCGCCCCTCCCCCAAAACCCTTGCATCCCCACTTCACGCTGCCGCTGCCCATCCCTGCATCTGCAATTCCACGCTGAATACCCCCCAACCACATGCATCCCTCTTTCACGCCGCACCAGTCCACTCCACGCCGCTGCCCTGACCCCTGGCACCATTTGGGCTCCCCCACTCCACGCCACCCCCTAAACATTTGCACCCCTACTTACCGCCACACCTGCCCATCCCGCACCCCTTACATCCCCACTTCACGCTGCCCCTCCCCCGCGACTATCACTCGCATCCCCTCCCCGGTTGCAAGGGGCTGTATAAATTGTAATTAATGGAATTTAATTTCTGGTAATCTTCGTTAAAAGCATCATCTCGCCAGGAGAAAGAATAGCAGGTTCAATGCAATTTCCACAGCATTTACTTTTGGGAGCTGTGGGCAGGAGGATTGTCAATAAATGGCACGTTTGCTTTCTGATGTTCAATTGTGGTGTTTGTGTGTACAGAGCTCTAGGGGTTTTAGGCCCAAGCCTTCCTAAGAACGCTGCCGAGATGGCAGCCAAATATCCTGTCAGCAGCATGCATGCAAGACCTCCGCACAGCTTTTACTAAGCGCAGCGAGGTTAAGAGTCCTGGGAATCAGGTAGGCTTAGTCAAATGTCGAGGTAGACATGGAAGACATTGATGTTTCATCGCAGCACACACAACAGACACATGAGGGGATTGCGGACCGGTAAGTGTACACTGCTCAGAAAGTTATCTGGTTTCATGTTTGTCCACTCGTTAACATCAAGTCACAGTAAAAAACAAGTGCGCGGTTATGACTTATACTTTTCTCTTTTTGAGAAGGCCCACTTGGACGGGCTCGCCTGCTTTCCTTCTGAAGTAAAAGGGTTCTTATCTTTATGGGAACATGTGTTTAAACATGGCCCCATAAAGATAAGAAACCTTTTAATTCAGAAGGAAAGCAGGCGAGCTCGTCCAAGTGGGCCGTCTCAAAAAGAGAAAAGTCCACGTCACACAAACCTCTTTTCCAATGGCTGGCCACCGTTAAGCATAAACGGTGACGCCGGCCATTGGAAAAGAGGGGCAGGGCTTAACACCCGTTACTGAAAGCTACTGAAAAACATAAAATCTCGGCGAGCGAGCTACGCATGTGCGCAGCCACACTAGCCGAGACCTAAAAATGGCATGCCGTGATCCCATCAACAAGAGCGAACCAGAGTTTTGAAGAATGTTATGAGTATTCCCAAGAACAGCGGTCAATATTACCAGCCATAAGACCCGGAAATAAAAACCCGCTTTATGTATGTGCGATTGGACTGTCCGGATGCCGGGAAAGGTAGTTCACTAAATCATGACGTAAGCTGCTCACAAACTGCAGAGTCGGTTACACTGGCCTGTGGCAAAATACTGACTCTTAAGAATAAAGGGTAATAACCAAATTGTATGTAACTCATCATTCTCCTTGTTTTTTTGTCGAACCACCAAGTGATCTACTCCTCGTAATGAGTCTTACACTATTATAATAATACTTATAATTTTTCGGCGAGGCTAATTCTGTTTTTTAATGCAGTCTCAGTCAGTTTTGCTTTTTGGACCCAGAGCAACACTATTTGGAGAGGTGGCCTGCACAACAGGTGTAAACATAAAGTGATGTTTATAACACTAATATAGTTTTTTTGCCTTTTGGGTAAATTTACAATAACAATGGCAACATCTGAGCCTGAGCAAACCTAGACAATTTTATTCAAATATGGGATGTTCAACATTCCCTACCTGACCGAGATCATTAAATTGGTATTTTCATTTTTGCTATATTTGTAGCTACAGTAGTGATCAATTCAGCCCAAGTAGTTTTTTTAATAGACTTTTGTTATTGATTTTGGTGAAAAGACGTGGATAAAGAAACCAAGAAGAAAAACATAAGCATAAGACCAGCAGCAAATAGGAGCTATGTTGTAAATCCAAGACATGAGGACAATATGACAACAAGTACATATGAATGTTCACAGGCATAGAGAAGAACAGACCGCTCCAGGGAATCTCAGTCGTCTATCGCTCCCATCCATTTGCTCCACATATTACGGTATTTCTTGGGGCATCCCCTAGATGCGTACAGGGATTTTTCTTGCGCTGCACAGCAGTCTACCCCTCTGCGCCAGCATGTAAAGGTGGGCGCCATTGGGCTCAGCTAGCTCGCCGTAATGTCCCTATTGGCCACCATCATGGTTGTATTGAGAAAGAGTTTGCAGGTCCGAGAACCATCCAGTCCCTCGGTGACCCCCAAGAGCACATTCAGCGGGTTAAGAGGGACCTCTCAGCCCAGGATCTCAGTGAGTTCTCCGACCACTAATTCCCAGAAGCGTGTGACTGTGGTGCCAAACCATGTGGTAAAAATCCGCTTGTGGTTGACTCCAGCGGGGCAGGACGCATCTAGCCTGAGCCCTGCGTGTTAGAGGTGCAGCGTTGTGAGGTAGGCAGCGTGGAGATAGTATAATTTGAGTAAACGGAGTCTCGCCTAAGCTGTGATTGTTTTAGGGGACATTAGCGTGCCTCTCCAATCGTCGTCTTCTAAGGGCCCGAGCCATCCCTCCCAGCGGTCTCTGAGGCAGTGTAGTGTGTTGGGAGTGTGATTTGTAATGGAGCAGTAGATGCAGGAAATCCCCCCTTTCCCCAGGTTGCCGGTCATCATTTGGGCTTCGGGTGGGCTGTATTCAGGAAGGGTGGTGCCATCTGAGATGTGGGAATGGAATGTGTGGCGCAACTGTAAGTAGCGGAAAAACTGTGAAGAGTATAGAGAGTACCGACATTGCAGGTCATGAAATGTACACAAACAATCCTTTCCCCATACATCTCCCAACTGGGAGATCCCAATGAGATCCCATGCTTTAAAACCAGAGAGACTAACGACTTCTTGGAGCCAAGTGCCCTGCCAAATCGGGGTGTATTGTGTCAGCGGGCCCAACCAGCAGGTGTGGCGCAAGGAGGCCCACCAGGCCAGAAGCACCCCATGCATGACTGCAGGCAGAGTTTTGGGGATAACGCATCCATATAGCATCCCCTGGATGCTCGGCAGGCCCAGTACATGTAATTCGAGTCTGTATGCTGGATCAGACCAGCCACCATTAAACCAATCATGTACAGAGAGGAGCCGGGTTGCCAAGTATAAAGGAACAGATTTGTCATCCCCAGGCTGCAGTCGAAGGGCGGAATCAGGCACTGGATGAGAGCCAACAGGGGCCTCCGACCCCCTCAGAGGAACTTGGTAGCTAGACTGTCAATCTCACTGAACCACGACCGGGAGAAGAGCAGGGGCACATTCTGAAGTACGTACGGGAACTTGGGCAGGATCATCCTTTTAAATAAGGCTATTCTGCCCGTAGGGTTCAACGGCAGCGCTTGCCATCTGAGGAGGTCAGATCGGGCCTTTTTCATCAGCAGGGTTACGTTGAGCGACCAGGCAAGGTCTGGGAGGAGGGCCACCCATATCCAGTGGTACTTGTAGGACTGCCTCTGGAGAGGTAGTCTTCAAATCGAAGCATTCCCTCAAAAGATGAAGGGGTACCAGAACAGATTTAGCAGGGTTCAGTCGGAGACCGGGGACCTGCTCGAAGAGGTACAATGTGCAAAGGCATTGAGGACCTGATTGAGCTGGTTCCGCCAAAAAGAGAAGAACATCGTCTGAGTATAAGGCAATTTTGTCTTCCACCAGTCCGTGCCATTTCCACCCCATAATTTGCTTGTGTAGGTGTATTTATATAGCGCAACCTGTCACCCAAAGGGCATCCTGGCGCTTGCATTGGGAACCCGTCCTGGTATTCCCCTGTGAGAAGCCCCGGCAGGGTGTCCACAGGGTGAAAGCCAGGCATCCCGCCGCGAGGGGCCGTCGTGGAGATTAAGCAAGCTATTGCCCAGAGTTGCAGAGTGAGACCCCGTGAGTTGAGTAGGCACCGGAGCGAGAATTGTCGGGCCGTGGAATTTTTGAGCCCGAGACCCGCCGAGGCGGGGAATCGAACCCTGGTCCACGGTCGATCCCAGCTTCCGGGTCTGCCGCCTCTAACCACTGAGCCACACTTCTCCACATGTGATCTTGTGTGATCTTATAAGGCAGGCAAAGGGCTCCATTGCCAATGCAAAAGGAGGGGTGAGAGGGGGCATCCCTGCCTGGTGCACCTCTTAACGGGGGAAGGGCTGTGAGAGCGCACCGTTGACCAGTACCCAAGCCTGCGGCCCACTGTAAAGAGTTCTAACCAGGCTGCGGAAGTATGCCCCGAATCCCATCTCAGTCAACACCTTCTCGAGATATCGCCAGCCCACTGAATCGAAGGCTTTCTCAAAATCAACGGGAAGGAGCGACAGATACTGAGTCAATCACTGACGATTCTCCAGGGCGACATGGAGGCGTCTGAGACAGTGCCTGGTGCCCTGAGAGGGAATGAAACCGCACTGGTCTAGATGAACCAGCGCGGTCAAATGCCACCACATGCGGTTGGCCAAGACGGAGGCAAACTGTTCGAGATCGGAGTTGATGAGAGAGATGGATTGGTACTCAGAACAGTTCCTCTAGGGGGCGTAGACTTGGGGATCACCACAATGGTGGGGATATCAGTTTTGGAGCGGAACAAACCCTTGTCACCTCTAAGAAGTGGGGCACTAGCGTATCACGGTAGGCCGCATAGAACTCCTGAGGCAGTCCATCTAGCCCCGGGGTCTTACCAGGAGCCATATGAGATATGGCTTCGTAGATCTCTTGCGGAGTGATCCGGAGGTCCAGTGCCTCCATCTCGGGCTTGCGGAGCCGTGGGTGAGAGAGCAGTTCTCAGAGAAGCAGTTCAGAGAGTGGCGTAGTAATCAGGAAAGCACTGGGCTACCTTCCCTGGGGAGTGGTGGGCCGAGCCATCCGGGGCTATCACCTCCGGTATAATGCGATTGGCCAAGGGGTACATAGCCAGGCGATGGAGGAGCTTCCCGTTTTTGTCAGCCCACCCATAGACTCTCGCCACAGAGGACCGCCATAACAGCTTGGCTGCGTCCAAAGAAGTCTGGCGGATCTCATCTCTGAGTAATGCCAATCGCCTAGTTTGTGCGTCAGATTAGCTCCCAGGCGGTTCGCCCTCAATAAGGGTAGCTTGAGCTTCCAGGAGCGTAAGCTGGGCGTCTTGCGCAGTACACTGGAGTTTGAGCTGGCCCTTTGGCAAAGCCATGAAAGGTGGCCTCGCCTGCTTACCACAGGGTACCGGGCGAGGAGACCGAGCCATGGTTGGTGGTGAAGTAATGCTGGAGCTCGTCTCCCATGAATTTCTTAAAGTCTTTGTCCTGGAGAAACCAGGCATTTAGCCTCCAAATCGGGTGCAAGGACTCTGGGAGGTCGCCAGTCTCCATCAGTAAGGGTGAGTGGTCAGAAATGCCCCTGGTGAGGATGCTGATGGCTTTAATTACTCCACAGTCCGTGGCCGGCAGGAAGAAATGAAAACGAGTTACTTACCTGTAACTTCAGATATCCGGTATTGGTATCTTTCATAGATTCACATGCCTAGAATCATCCCCGCTGACGAGGTGGGAGTCTCGCTGTACAATAAAAAATATACATTACAGTCATAATAACATCACACCATAGGCTATAGTAGATAGCAAAGTCCCTACACTAGCCTATCTTAGTCCTTTTGCAAAAAAAACCAAACTTGGAAACCAGCCAATCCGGCAGCAGCACCCTCTTAGAACCTTCCCCCACAGAGAAGCAAACCCTCAGATTTTCGTAGCACAAGTGACAATAAGTATGCCATAATGATAAGGTAAGCCTCTCCGGGGAGGAGGGTGGGTCGCATGTGAATCTATAAAAGATACCAATACTGGATAATTGAAGTTACTAAGTAACTAGTAAGTAAGTAACTAGTTTTCTTATCCAGTATTGGGGTATCTTTCATAGAATCACATGCTTAGAATCAGAGTACCTAGCAGTAAACAATACATAGATGCATAGTGAATGGTGTGTATCATCCGAAAATCCAAAATTCACCCTACCAAACCAGTGCAAAATATATATATTACGGAACAATAGTTATATACAAGAAAGAATCGTACAATGGCAGAAACAATATACTCTTATCATAAGGCTTACCTTATCTAAAAGGTTTCGTAGTACTGCTTGCCCAACTGCTGACTCAGCCTCTGTTGCCAGATCCAGGCAATAATGCAGAGTGAAAGTGTGAACACTTTTCCAGGTTGCAGCCCGGCAAATCTTGTCCAGAGACACACCAGCGAACAATGCCGTAGATGAGGACACTGCCCTGGTAGAATGAGCTTTAGACTTATTTGACAATGGCTGGCCTGCCTTGCAATGGCAAAATTGAATAGCGGATGCAATCCACCTTGAGATAGTAGCTTTTGATACAGCTGATCCTGGCTTGTGACCACCATACGAGAGAAATAACTGGTCAGATTTTCTGATGGACACAGTCCGAGATATGTAGAATTTCAAGCATCTTTTGACATTTAAAGTATGTAATGACTTTTCTGCCGCTGAAGACAGATTAGGAAAGAATGTCCGCAATATCACAGGTTCATTGAGATGAAATGAAGTAGGAAACTTAGGTATGAACGTGGGATTAGTTCTCAGAAGGACATAATCATTGGTAAACTTCAAATATGGTTGTTTTATAGTGAACGCCTGCCACAAACTCGTCGAGAAGAGGTGAGTACTAATAGGAGAGGTGTCTTCCATGAGAGATATTTTAAGTCTGCTTTATGAATGGGTTCAAACTAATGTTTCATCAGCTGTTGTAAAACCAGATTCAGCCTCCATACTGGAGGAAGAGCTCTAATAGGCGGGAACGTTCTGAAAAGACCTTTCAGGAATTGCTTAATGAGACGATTGGAACAAAGTGATGCCGCCCCTGAGGATCGTCTGTATGTAGAAATTGCGGACAGATGCAATTTAAGTGAAGTGAACACAAGACCAGATTTAGATAATGACAATAAATAAGGCAGAACCTTATCGGGAGAACATTCCAGCTGATGCAAGTTGTTGTTGAAGCACCAGTGGCAGAATCTTTTTCATTTTAAGGCATAGGTCAGTAATGTAGAAGGGGCCCTTGCTTTATTCAGAATGCCTCTACATTCTTGAGGTAAGTTTATATCCTTGAAGTCAGTGAATCCAGAAACCAATCATGGAGTTGTCGTTGATCTGGGCAAGGATGAAGAATCTGGCCTTCGCTCATTGACAACAGATCCGATAGTATTGGAAGGCGGAATGGCTTGCACTTGGAGAGAAGGAGAAGCTCTGTGAACCAGTGCTGACGTGGCCATTTCGGTGCAATCAGAATCATCCAGCGTGGTTCCTTCTTTATTTTGTGTAGAAGTCTGGGGATCAGAGGAAAAGGAGGGAACGCGTAAGCAAAAATTCCCGTCCATCTCATCATGAAAGCGTTTCCCCAGGAGCCCTTCTCCGGTTCCCAACTCGCAAAGAAAGGGCACTTCCGATTGCTCTTGGTGGCAAAGAGATCCAGATTTGGCTTGCCCCACTTCCGAAAGACATTGTCCAGAATCATTTGATTCAGCTCCCATTCGTGGCAAGATTGTGTTGTTCTGCTGAGAGTGTCTGCTATGGACTCCTGGAAGATGTTCCACCTTGATTGCAATATTGTGCAAGAGAAGGCACTTCCAGATGTTTTGAGCTTCCTGGGACAGAATGTGAGATCTGGTACCCCCTTGCTTGTTTAAATAATGCATGCAAGTGGTGTTGTAGTTTCTGATGAGAACTGTAGACCCTTGGAGTCGAGGGAGAAAAGACTGCAGGGCCAGGGAAATTGCTCGAAGTTCCAAAAAATTGATGTGTGTTTTTGCCATTGCTGAAGACCATTTTCCTCTTATGATGAGGTCTTGAAGATGGGCACCCCAGCCTTCAAGGGAACCATCCGTAGTGAGGATGAAATCCGGAACTGGAGGTTGAAAACTGAGCCCTACAGAGACATTCTTGGAAAAACTCCACCATGAAAGAGTTTCTTTCATAACTGGAGTTACTTGAACTATGTCGTCGAACGAACCTGAGATTTGGAGCCACTGATTGTCCAGCTCCTCTTGAATTGGTCTCATTTTTAGCCGCGCTTGAGGCACTAGCAGAATTGCCGATGATAAAATCCCCAGAAAAGATTTGACCATTCTCACTGAAGCGAACTTTCTTTTTAGAAGATCTGATGCCAGAGAGATGAGGCGAGATATTCGGTCTGTGGACAAGAATACTTTGTCTTGAACAGTGTCTAGGTTTGCTCCCAGGAATTTATTTGCCTCTATTTTCTTGTCATCAGGCAGATGCTCTATATAAGGCGAAATGTCCGACCACAATTGTCGATCGTATCTGCCTAAGATAGCTAAACTATTCGTAGTTCGAACTGTAGCGCCCGCCATGGTGGTAAAGCGTTTGCCTATGTTGTCAAGGCGCCTATCATCTTTGTCAGCTGGAGCTGTTATTGGAGTAGAAGGATTCAGAGATTTTCTCTGCGCTGCTTGAGAGATAACGGAGTCTGGTTTAGGGTGACCAGAAAGGCAGGCAGGTGCGTCATCTGGCGCTTTGTATTTTTTGTCAATCCTAGGGAGGATCGCAGGAATGGAAAATAAGAGTTTTTATGATCTTTACTCCCTCCTCCCATATATGATCAATTATAGGGATTGAGCGGGTGGATTTTCTGTTCAGATCTTTAAAATCATACAGAAAACACTCTGTTTTCTGTACTGGCATGGAAAGATGAAATCTAGAGGCTGCCCTTTCCATAATTGCATGGAAACCTCCTATGTCCTCAGGAGGGGCGTCAACAGCTAGAGGAACCGGTGAAGCGGATGCTGGGATAAGATATACGTCCCATTCATCAACAGTAGTGGGCGAATTTGGAATTTCTCTGTCTTCTGCCACTGTGTCTCCGTCATCATCTTGCAGTAATTGTGAAGGCAACGTCACTTGGGGATCAGAGACTGGTGTTGCAGGGGTTGCAGGCTGAATCTCTGTAGGCACAGGAGCTTTTTTTGGAGCTGCGACCTGAGGAAAACGGCTATTATAGTCCTTTAACATTGCTGTGAGGTCTTGAAGCAAAGTCGCAGGCATCTGAACCATACGTTTTTGATGGAACGATTCTTGAGGTCCTCTTAAAGACTCGCATGGTTCATAAAACTCTTCTTCATCATCATCCTCTTGATATTTTATTCTGAGTTGAGAAGTGTCATGTGCCTGCCCAAAGCGATCATCTTCATCAGATTCCTCCAAATAATGGCTAGGAGGTAAAGGTGAAATGTGAAATACATCATTGTAAAATTGCCTGGAAGATAATAATTTGGAGCTCAAAACCGGCATAATTTGCAAAGGCGCAGGTTTTTTACGCTTCAATGTAGCTGAAATATACACGGATGGCGAATCAGATTCTGTGGAGATGGCTGTAATAGATGACATCGTCGACGTTGTAATCATGGATGTCGTTGACGGAAAAGTCATCGTCGACAATGTGGTCGTCGACGTCACGGTTGAAGTTGTCGTCGACGGCTGACTCGTCGTCGAGAGTACAATCATCGTCGACGGTGGGCTCGTCAACGACAGTATCGTCGACGGTGGGCACGTCGACGGTGGGCTGGTCGACGGAACTTGTATCATCGCCGACGGGGTACTTGTCGATGAAGGATGTATCGTCATCGACGGCGGAGGACCGCATCGACGACAAAGCAGGCGTCGACGTGATGGGAAGCGTCGACGGCAATGGAATACTTGTCAACGGCGCCGTCGACAGAGCTCTCGTCGACGGTGGAATTTCTTCAACACTGAAGATCCACTCACCTTCTGTGGAGATTTTCTCGCTGACGAAGATGTTTTAGATGTCGACTGAGGCTCAGGAAGAGATTTTGAGGTAGTTTTCAATGAAACCTTCACCTTTTCTCCAGATTTTACCTCAGAAGAGAATAAGGACTTCTCTTTTTTTGAGGAAGAGTGACCAATAGTGAGATTTCTTCAGGGTCTTACTCTGCTTCTCAGGAGGATCTCCAGATCTAGCCCTCTTCTTGGATAGGGGGGCGGAGGCTTGAGGACTTACACTGCCTTCTCCTTCAGATACCACGTCAGATGATGCCTTCAACTTCTCCAGCCAAACCAGTAGATGTTCCTCTCGATCTTTCAAGGTATTGGCAGGAAAGGTTCTACAGATCCTGCAATCATTGACCTTGTGAGCTGGGTAGAGCAGGGCTTGACAAATCATAAAAAATGCTCTAGACCTGCAGGTCTAGTAAGCTACAAAATCTCCTCGACCTAACTTAAATGAACTTGACCTCAAACTCTGAAAACTGAGCAAATGTGACAAGTTAGCAAGATTTTAAAGCATTTTTATTGCTCATTTACTTTGTGAGCAATAAAGATGCCTTTAAATCTTGCTATCTTGTCACATTTCCTCTGCTTTCAGAGGCAGAGGTCAAGTGTGAAGTTTGTATTCCTACTCGCCAGAAAGGGCGAGTAGGACCTAAAAATAGCTCATCCTTAATCAATCTCACTCTCAAATGCGAGCGGTCGATTGAATTTTTCGAGCCCTGTAGAGGCAATAGATACATTCTTTATGTGGATCCTCAAAGTGTAATCTCTTCGTCCCAGAAGAGCAGGCCAAAAACAAGCTTTTTTTGGAGGAATCAGACATTTATTCTCTCAAGAAGAAAAGGTTTAAGGAAAAAACTGAGCAGAGCTCAGGGAGACTCCCTAACACACGAGGTGCAGTAGAAAAATCTGATCGTTTGCCTCTCTGTGGGGAAGGTTATTAAGAGAGTGCTGCTGCCTGATTGGCTAGTTTCAAGTTTGGTTCTTTTTGCTAAAGGACTAAGATAGGCTAGTGTAGTGACTTTTCTATTTACAATAGCCTATGGTGTGATGTTATTATGACTGTAATGTAAATGTTGTATTGTACCGTGTGAGAAGTTGGCCTGATATATGATGTTCCCAATTCTGGAACCCCCTTGTATCAGTCCAAACAATCCCTTATGGTGTCTGGTTGTAAGTCAACCTTATAGACAAGCTATCCTAGGGGTAGCATGGACTAAGCAGCCTGAAAGGCTAAACTCAAGAGGTCGTGTTAAGCGAGCTGTTTTACCAATCACAATCCTGTAATATCAAATGAAAGGACACCACACAAGTATATATTATAAAAAATATATGTATTTATTACTAGAATAATCCCCAGTACTCTTCATGAGCAAAAGGGCACAAGCGTTTACACAAAAGCACAGTATAACATATGAAAGTTGCACAATTAAGGATAAGGGCGGGTGGCCACTCAAACCATATATTAAGAAAGTATATATAAGAGATACCAATCGAACAGTGGTTAGGACTAGGGCCTAGGGAATCGCTGGGAGCAGTCGGGACTAGCAATGCTGAAGTCAGGAAAAGCCCGCGGGATTCGGGTGCAGCGCTTAAAGCACACGCATGCACCAATGTAAAGTCAATGGTGCGTAAAAGTTACAAAGTTAGAGTTTAAGGATACTTCCGCTCAACCTAGAAGGATAAAACTTTAGACACAGACCCTAGAGGTGTGTACCATTGTGGAAACACCGGCGTTGCTGAGTTACCTCACCCACAGGAAGCGGGTGCATAGGGTCGAAGTGGCGACGGGTTTCGTCACGCAGGTTGTTGGTGCTTGAAGCTGAAGATGCTGCAGGCGATGTGAAGGAGAAGTGTCCGGTGTGATCCAAGGGTGGATTAGAGTCGTAAAGTACCAGAAAGCAGAGGGGACAGAGTCTGGGTCACTCAGCAGTGACCAGGGTGGAACCAGGACGGAACCAGGCAATGTCGGGCGCAATCAGGTGGTTGTCGAGGAGCTTCTCTCCGCCGCCACGTGGGCTCTGGGGCATCTGCGACGTCCAGGAGCGGGTCACGAGCTGTCCCATGAAAGCTCTCACCGTCGGCGCTGTCGGCTTCAAGAGTGGAGCAAACAACACTTGGCAAGAGCAATCCATGCAGGACTGGAAGATTGCTTCTCACTCGGACCAGGAGGGTCAGAGCGGGTGCTCCTTTTCAGAAGAGCGGGTGCAAGTCTGGAGCAACCAGAATCACAAGTCGGATTTCAAGTTTCGTCGGCACAGGGGCCACAAGCCAGCGGGCAAGTGACCAGGCCAACGCGTTGAGCCAAAAGAAACAGAAGGGCCCCACGCCGCACTCGTCGAGTGTAGAGGGGTGAGCTTCGGCGCAAAAGTGCCTCAGGGCTGGGGCTTCTCAAATCCCGTTGTACAGCTTCGAGGGTCACTCGTGGGCTGCACGGTCAGCGTCTCGTGGTCTTTTCAAGATGGCGAGCCCCATGCTTCCGGTCGCCTCCACGGGTCTCAGCTCTGCAGGGACTGTGGATCGGGCTGGTAGAAGGCAGGCAAGCTTGATCTTGTCGATCTCTGTCGCTCGAGTTCCGGCGGGAACTGCAACAAAGCAGACGTCGAGGTGCTGGATGGTGCCTGTTTTCACAGGGTGGTCACTCCTTGACCACAAGGGAGATTCTTCAGTCTTCTACATCGAGTAGGATGTCAAAGGGTCCAGAATTTCGTTTCAAATGTTTCATCAGGATACTCTGAGTGCGTTGGCACTGCTCCCGTTCTTATACCAATCTAGGGGGCTGGATTACCTGCTAGGTCCCCTCCTATGGGTGGGACCCAGGAAGGGGGTGGGTACACCCCTTTCCCTTTGTCCAGGCCGCGTTGGGACTGGGGCTGGTGTGCCCCAGAACCGGTTTGACCGGATTATGCAAGGGGAAGCCTTGTGCTCCCCAGGCAGTGTCTGGTTTCTTTCAAACCTCCCTGCTACAATCCACTATCTCCTGTCTGGGGTGGTGTAACACCTCCCTGCGACAGGAAAGCCTTAGTCCAGGCCACCTCGGCTGAGTTTCGGTCAGCAGCAGGAGGTCAGACTTGTGTCAGTGGCAGAAGCATCCATTTTGTGGATCTGAGGCTCTTTTAAAAATCAACCGTGTTTCAGTAAAGTAACATGTCTTCTCCCTCTAGAGGGGTGGAATGCTATCCCCGTCGACAGGACTGTCGAGGGGATAGTATTCCAAATCGTATGACACCTTACACGACATGTTTTGATAAAGCCAAACAAAAGTTGCTATATAACCCCGAGGATTATAATGCACTTAATAGTATATGGTATGGCATTATCCCGGAACAGCTTAGGCAGTTGTTCCCGACAGCTGCAGACAGGCTCAGCTCATGCTCGAGCTCCATCTCACATTAAACCACGCACTCTGCCTCCAGGATTGATAAGGCCTTCCATAGGAGTGGCTCACAGGTTTATATGTATCCAGATATAGGTTTAGATATTGGTATACTATATCTAAGCAAGGGGTGTTTACACCAACTTGCCCCAGCTGAGTGATCAGCCAGTTGTGTCAATTTAAGAACCAGCCAGGGGTGGCAAAAGCTATGCTGCAGCCCCTGGTAGGCCTTGGTGGCACCTATGCCCTGAGCACTTATAGTGCATGGTACAGGGGCTGACAAGGAGTCCATTTCCAATTGGGTTATGTACCTATAGTACATGTATGTGAATTTAGAGAGAGAACAGCAGGCTGGGGGTCTGATTAGCAGGCCCACAGCCTCAATAAGTCGAAAACCAGTGAAGCAAAAAGCAAAAATTGGGGTGACCATAGGATAGCAGACCCTACTCTCCTACATACCGCGAGACTCTCACCTCGTCGGCGGGGATGATTCTAAGCATGTGAATCTATGAAAGATACCCCAATACTGGATAAAGTCTAATTGTGCGTGCGTGTGGTGAGATGCCAAAGTGTGTGTGTGTACTGTGGGGTTGTTGGATGCCAAATTCTCCAGGTGTCGCACAGTCCTGAAGCATGGCAGTTCGGGCTTGACTGTTCCCATGAGGCACAGGGTCAGACTGATTTGCATATGGCCATGTCTGAACTGGGGTGGCGGAATAAGCTAAAGAATGATGATGGATTAAACCCAGATCAGTTGACTGGGGATGAGTGCTTGCGATGTTCAACACTCCGTCCATCATCTCCTTTGTTTTTGCTTTGTTTGCTCTAAGTTGGCAGGGTATGCCCAGACGTGGGTCCCTTGCTCACTTTACCACTGGATTCAAGCTAGCCTGGCTGATGACGGCTGATTAGCCAGAAACCGGTCCCAGGATGCTTGTTTCCGGTCCAGGGAAGACATGGCTTGGCAGTTCGGGCTGGACTGTTCCCATGAGGCACAGGGTCAGACTGATTTGCATATGGCCATGTCTGAACTGGGGTGGCGGAGTGAGCTAAAGAATGATGATGGATTAAACCCAGATCAGTTGACTAGGGGTGAGTCCTTTCAATGTTCAACACTACGTCCATCATCCCCTTTGGTTTTGCTTTGTCCGCCCTAAGTTGGCAGGGTATGCCCAGACGTGGGTCCCTTGCTCACTTTGCCACTGGATTCAAGCTAGCCTGGCTGATGACGGCTGCTTAGACAGAAACCGGTCCCAGGATGCTTGTTTCCGGTCCAGGGAAGACATGGATTGGCAGTTCAGGCTGAACTGTTCCCATGAGGCACAGGGTCAGACTGATTTGCATATGGCCATGTCTGAACTGGGGTGGCGGAGTGAGCTAAAGAATGATGATGGATTAAACCCAGATCAGTTGACTTGGGGTGAGTGCTTGCAATGTTCAACACTCCGTCCATCATCCCCTTTGGTTTTGCTTTGTTTGCCCAGTTCGCCAAAATGTTGGCGTGAGTGATTCTAGTGGCTGAGGGGTTCCCGGCAGTGTCAAGGTCAGGGTTCATGACTGTGTTGAAGTGCCCCCCAACAACGGTTATTCCCTGGGGCAAGGCGGCAACCAGGGCAGCGACACGCCGAAGGGTGGAGGTCTTTAAGGTTGGCGGGGAGTACAGGGGCAGCAAATTCAAGATCCGGTCTCCTGTAGTCCCCTCCAAGGCCACATAGCTACCTGAGCGGTCAATATTGGACTTGCGTAACACAAATGGTAGGGCGCGGCGCACTAGGATGGCTACGCCCTTGACCCTCGGCTAAAGCCGGAGTGCCAGACCCCGCCATAACCGTACCTCACCAGGAAGGGGCAGTTGTTACCAGAAAGGTGTGTATCCTGCTTCATCAATATGTCGTCTGCCACTCACACCGAGAGCCGGAGCACCTCCAACGCCGCATCAGGCCACCCGCTAGGCCCAGGAGGAGAGAAGGATGCAGGTCCCAGGCAGCCTCCAGCATGAATCCCGCTTCTCTCACGGGTAAAGGGCGCAATCTAGCTGGCAGGGATAAGGCCTGGACACCAAGAGGGGGGAAAGGGAGGGAGCCCCAGTCTCCCTGCCGCCCGACCCGACGGCCAGACACCTCCAGAGTCTACGCACCTGCCACACCACAACACCAGGCCATGCTGAGGGTGGCTCCCGCACCCCTCACCTCAGGGACAATGGTAGTCACAGGAGCAGCAGCTGTCCCTCGCAGCGGGACTCAGCAGGGGCGGCCAGCCCTCGTCCAGCAGCGGATGGGGCGACAAAGGCTCAAAGCACCACCGATCAGGGCTGGAGGGGGGCGTGGCTAGCCGGCCAAGATGGAGGTCGCAGCCCGATAGAGCTCCGGAGCCTCCCGGGGAACTCGCCTTGTTGGCGCCGTCCCACCAGCGCCTGCACTTGCGGGGGAGTGGTGGTAGTACTGCCGATGCCCCTGAGCTTCCCGAGTGACTGTGCCGGCCCAGCTGCATGCTCGGTGGGGGTGAACTGGGGGGAGGCCTAACTGCAGATGTGAGACAGCCGAGCCAGGAGCTGGAGTGGAGGCGGGACTGCCTCTTGTGGGCCGCCTCCTGGAGACTGTGAACGGGGAACCCGGGATGAGGCCTGTGTGAGACCTATTGGCTATGGCTGTATGACAAGGCTGGGCCGCTCGGAACTGGAGACGCCAGGTTGTCGCGGTAATCGTGACTGCTGGAGACCCTGAATAGAGCCCGGTCCGGAGTCGAGACGGAGTGCGGACCTGCGCGGGGCCTGTCACTGTGGGTGGGGCCTGCCCTGTGTCGGGCCAGAGCTGATTTGCATATCGCCATTGTCTAACCCAGGGTGGTGTGGAGTGCAAAAAAACAATGGATTTGGGCCCAGATCTTTGGACTGGGGTGAGTGTGTGACATTGATCCACATTCGGTCCATCACCTGTTGTGTTTGCATATTCCGCCCAGGGTCAGAGCTGATTTGCATATCGCCATTGTCTAACCCAGGGTGGTGTGGAGTGCAAAAAAAAACGATGGATTTGGGCCCAGATCTTTGGACTGGGGTGAGTGTGTGACATTGATCCACATTCGGTCCATCACCTGTTGTGTTTGCTGTGTCGGGCCTGTGGCAGCCCTGGTGAAGGTGTCCGGACTGGTGGTTGTGGAGGCGGCGGATAGCCTCAGAAAAGGCAGACTTGACTGGTTGGTATTCACTGCGGGAGCCGGCGGGTGTCCACGAGGGAGAAGAGAACTGAGCGGACTTCCGCCTCCTGGCCTATCGGCGATTCCTGGGGATTACGCAGGTGAGGGCCGCTGTCTGGAGGACTGCGCGGCAGCCCACTGCGGAGGCCCGACGGGGGTTTTGCCGCCGCGGGGCCGGAGCGAGAACTGAGAGGATTGGACCGGGCCGGATTGGCCCTGCCTGCGACTGCGGTGGAGGGCAGCGGAGGCCCGGGTCGATGTGGGGGCCCGCATTACTACTGGGAAAGGTTTGGTGCTTGGGCAAGCGTGGGCTTGATGATCACCTCCCCGGACCGCGGGACTGTAAACTGAGGAGCACGGCCATACCAGGGCCCGGACCGCGCTAACGTGATTGGAGACCACGCTGTCAGGGGATACTTAAGAGGGGCACAGCGGAGTGGCGGTGCTCCTTGCGGGCCCCCTCTTTATTTCGGTCAGGGTCCCCCCCCGTGTGCCACCCCGAATTCGTAAACAACCACTTGGTCCCTACAGGGGAGATCGGGAGGGGACTGTTCTTGAAAGCTACCCTCTCTTTGCATGGACATTGCCTGGGAAATTCTAGATTGGACGTAATTTTCTGGGGGTGGCATTGTATTATAGCACTGTGACGCCCTGTGAGCTACCTCTTTTCTCCTGAAGACCACCTTGTTGGGGTATTGGCGAGGACTGTCGGGCATACCTGCACAGCGCCAAGACCTTGAACACCCACACAACCTTTGCCCCGGCGATCCAGCAGGGTAACACTATGGGCCGAAATCGGACAAAGGGGCAGGAGGGACGAGACGACACTGAGACCCCCTGTACCAAGTCGGGTGCTGCGGGTGGAGGCTCCTCGCCAGGGGCCTCCTCTACTGGAGATGTGGAGGACCGATACGCAAATCTAGGGCGGCGACAGCTACAACTTACTGCCGGATTGACTATCCTGAAAGCAGACCATGGCAAGCTGGCAGATAGAATTAAGGAGCATGGCCTGACCGTGATGGACCTCACACCGACAGTAGCGGAACACTCTTCCTCTTTGCAGCGGCTCCAGCAACAAGTTACTACGCTTATGGATCAGGTGGAGGACGCAGAAGGAAGAAACCGACGCAGTAACATACGCGTTATCGGATTGCCGGAACGCTGTGAAGGGAACCGGGTGGCGGACTTCATGGAACAGTGGTTCCGGGACCATGTGGCAACCAAAGGCCTCTCACCGTATTTCTGTGTAGAACAGGCACACAGAATTCCGACTGGTCAACCTAACCTGGTTTACCGCCCCGCCCTTTGATTGTTAAAATCCTTAACTATAGGGACAGGGACACCCTGCTGCAGAAAGCCAGAGAAAAAGCACTTATTCAATATAAGAACCACCGTGTGTCCTTATACCCCAACTACACAATGCTGGTCCAGAGACAACGGTCCTCATATAACGCTGTGAAGAGAAGACTACAGCAGGCACAGCTCAAGTATGCACTTCTCTACCTTGCCCGACTTAAGGTTTTTCACGAGAAGAAGACACACTTTTTCGAGAGTCTTGCAGATGTTGAGGAATGGATGGCGGTGATGGGCATAGGATCCAGTCAGGCAAGTGCTCTGGAGAGGTCTACGCAGGGCTCCAGAGATGTCCCAGGGCGATCCGCCCGTCATTCCCAGCGGTTTGGTTGGAACGGCGGAAGTGCCGGTCCATCACGGGAACAACAGAGAAGAGAACAGGAGGGGGCGCTGGCTGTGGCAGGTGCCTTTCGTGAGGACTCGCATAAAATCACTACAGACTCAGAGGACAGAACACTGCATTCAGGCACTGAACACGGTGCGATCCTGTTTCCCACCATCACGCCCAGAGCGGCGGATGACATGCTGGACAACTGACTATTGCCGCCAAATCCTTGTCTCTGAGTACTATGACTCTGAAAACTGATGTATTGATGCTATGTTGTTTGGGCTGGACCTACTGCCGGGGGCTCTGGCATGATGATCCTCAGGTCTTATAGGAAGTTCATCCTTGTTAAAGTACCCCGGGCTAGGTCCCCTGATTGAGGCCTTGTCGTATGATTCCCAACCTTGTAATAGTCACTGACTGAGAATGCAGGCCATGGGGCTCCTGGTGGCTCGGGGTCATTCATAAGGACATGTATACATGGCACTCCCTCCACATTCATAGCTCTTCTCCCCCCCCCCCGCACCCCTCCCCCCGGGATGGAGTACCGCGGAGCCTGCGGGCAACAATGGTTGGCTGTACTAAGACCATGCAAACGGCTGGCCACCTCCCTCTTGGCGTACGCACCTTCATTTGTTTGTTACATTATTGTTGGGCCCAGAGCAGTTCCAGCACTGTGCCGGGTTTAGTTATAGTTATGGGGGATAGGGACTCCTGGTCAGATTCATCTGGGCATTCACCACGTGAGGAGGCACCATCTTACCATTGGGGGTATGACACGGACTGATGAGGCTAAAGGGGCCTATAATGGAACGTACGTGGGCTGGGGGCCATTCAGAAACGCTACAGCATTCATGCGTTCCTCCTTAGACACCAGACGCACATCGCGTTTCTCCAAGAGTCCCATCTCACGGATGCTGAAACGCAGAAGATGCGGAAAAAATGGAGAGGTAGCATCTATTCTACGAATTATTCAGCCTTTGCTAGGGGGGCAACTGTTTGGGTAAGACATGGGACTCCATTTCTTGAGCTTGAACACCGGGCAGACGACCAGGGAAGGTATATGCTTGTGAAGGGCACTCTGGATGGTTCCTTGGTGGTCCTGGGGAGCATTTACGCACCAAACTTTGAACAAGACCGATTCCAAGGGAGGCTGAGTGTGGCTTTGGCTGACTAGGACGTGATTCCTTGGGTGCTTGGAGGGGACTGGAATGCAGTACTAGACATGGGATTTGATAGATCTCACCCTCCACTACAGGCCTCTGCAGCATGCAAATTGATGGAGCAAATAACCTCCTGGGTCGACGGGTGGACACTGTCCGATGCCTGGTGGGGCCTATACCAAACATATAAAGAATACTCCTTTTTCTCCCCAATACACAACCTCCACACTAGAATAGACCGATTTCTATGCTCCAGGTCTCTCATTACTACAGTAAGGGAAACTGAGTATATGGCTAAGACCTTTTCGGATCATAGACCCTTGAAACTCACACTCCTGTGGGGCAGGGTACCGACCCCAGTGCCCACCTGGAAATTGAACCCCTGTCTGCTCGATGACACTCCATTTCGAATGTCACTATCTACCTGAGGGAGAACTGGAATACTGCCTCCTCAAACCTGATAGAATAGGACGCCCTGAAGGTAGTGGTCAGGGGAGCGACGATAGGGCAGCTGGTGGGGGCCAGATAGGAGATACATCGCAAACTCTGCGACATGAAAAACAGGCTGCAGACCCTAGAGAGGGCAGGAGCCCTCGATCCTGAGAGGAAGGGGGAGCTACAAACTGCTATATAGACCATGCCAAAACACTGGAAACGCTTCAGACGATAGATTACAGGGACTACCTTCAACGAAAACACACTGAAGCTGACAGATCCGGTACACTACTCGCGAGGGATTGTCCTGACTCGTAACGAGCATTCGCACCCCGGCGGGGGTCATAGTCAACACACAAGCTGAATTCAACACGGCATTTCGCGAACATCTCCATGCACTTTACTCGCCCTCCACACCAATAAACAGTGTAGAGATGAATGGGTTCTTGCAGGACCTCCCCTTTCCAGCACTGGAAGACCCTAAGAAAGACATTGATGGCCCCATTACCCAACACCAGATCCGGGCAGCGGTTAAGAGCCTGAACCGCGACAAGACACCGGGCATGGACGGACTTCCAGTGGAGTTTTATCTAACTTACTCGGAGCTCCTAGTGGCGGGCTTGGAGACGGTCTACAAGGTGATCTTTGACACTGGATGCCTACCTGAATCCACTATGCAGGCGTTGGTCTCGTCCATACCAAAGCCGGGACGGGACGCACTAGAAATTAATAATTATAGACCTCTCTACTTGCTCTCCACAGAATACAAGATTTTAAGTAAGGCCCTCAGGATCAATGTGGATTCCTTCCAAATTGTAGTACTTCACTGAACACCCGCAGATTGATTTCTATAACGGCAGCCACTTCACATGATCTTCCTCGAGCGGGATGTATGTATGTATGTATGTATTTATAATCTTTTATAGCGCGTATCTGTCACCCCACGGGTATCCTGGCGCTTTGACTGATGAAAATCCTGCCATACATCCTACTGGAATTTGGGATTAAGAAGATGCAGTCCTAGGAAAAAGATGTGTTTTTAGGAGTTTCTTGAAAGAGAAAAAGTCTTGCGTACTTCTCAATCCTAACGGAAGAGTATTCCATAATCTGGCTGCCGTAAAGCTGAAAGATCGTCCGCCCAACCGAGCTCTCAAGACTTTAGGCACCACAGCAAGATGAGCGGAAGCCGAGCGAAGGGATCTCGGCGGAGTGTACCAGTGAAACATGTTCTGAAGTGGTACTGGGCCAAGTCCGTGGAGGGCCTTGAATACAATACATACAGATTTAAAATCGATCCGTTGAAGGATCGGTAGCCAATGAAGGTCTCTTAATGCCTGGGATGAGGAGTCATAGCGGCGGCGAGCAAGCGCCAGTTTGGCTGCAAGATTTTGCACCCGTTGCAATTTACCTATCAAGGTGGCTGGTGCTCCAAGAAATAGGGCATTGCAGTAATCCAGACGGCTTACGATAATGCTCCTCACCACTTCTGGCCTGCTGTCCTTAGGAAGCATTGGGAGGACCTTCCTCAACATGCGAAGCAGTCCCATGCAAGTACTCACTGTTTTGTTAACAGCTGCATCCAATTGGAGATTGGACCCAAACATCACTCCCAAATTGCGGACCGAGGTGGTAGGCCCAATCGTACTTTGGAAGGAGGGTGGCCAGAAATCCGGTGGAAGAGGTCTAGGGATGCGATCAGTGGTGCAGTGTAGGACCTCAGTTTTGGAGCTCAGTATAGCGCTTGACCTTAAACAAGCATTCGATTCCCTTTCTTGGGAATTCATGTTTGAGTCACTGACACAGATTGGTTTTCTGAATAATTTGCTCAAGTGGGTCCGCCTATTATATACATCTCCTACGGCCAGGGCACGCACTTGCTGATACATTTCGGAACGCTACGAGGTGCACAGAGGTACGAGACAGGGCTGCCCCTTGTCCAATTTGTTGTTTGTGATTGCCCTTGAACCACTGGCCTTAGCCCTTCCGAGCACAGCAGACCGTCTGGGCACCCCCATTGATGAGACATAGCACCTTATATCTATATATGCGGACGACATCCTCCTATACCTCTGCGATTTGACAACAGATAACCCATTATTTGACACATTTGAGAAACTGTCAGGGCTAGCGATAAACCCCATGAAATCGACCTGTTTCTTCTTCCGAGACATGCCACACTTAACTCACATAAGATTTGGCACTTACTCTATCCCAGGCACCCCCACCACCTTTAAGTACCTGGGTATACAAGTGTATAGGACACCCGAAGATCAGATCAATGGTAATATTCTGAGTGCAACAACAAGACTTCGAAGTAGTGTGGGATTCTGGACTTCTCTGCCTCTATCGGTGATGGGCAGAATCGCCATTTCAAAAATGGTCATGCTTCCCCGCCTTCTATATTATTTTGTGAACATACCAGTGACTCTCCCTCAATCTTTTTTTAATACGATGAATACTCTCTTGATCATTCTGATATGGGGTACTGTCCGGAGACGGATCAGTCTTCGGAAACTCCAGCTGGGGACGACAGCAAGTGGTCTGGGAGCCCCGGATTTTCGGGAATACTATTATGCTAGTCAGCTCCAATGACTCTCCTACTGGACTGCGGGTAGGAACCTACATGAAATCGGCTTCACGCCAGAGAGATTAGACCGCGGGGAGCTCCATTCTCTGTTGTTGTCCAAGACCCGGATCCCCCCAACCTGCCCCCCCTTGCTAAAAACTGAGCTATATTGCTGGAGGAAAGCTCTTGCTTATATGTCGGCGGTACCACCTTACGCAGCGAATATTACTCTACTGGGCATCCCCACACCACAAGGTAGACTTACACGAATTAGACTACGGGGATGGACGGAGTGGGTTTGAGGAAGTGGGGTTCTTTTTCGGGGACGATACTCTGTTGGACCACGACTCCTTTGTGCAAATCACTGGTGCTCCACAACGCCTATATTTATTGCACGCCACGGTGTCACACTACATTAGAACCACATGGGCAGCGCAACGAAACACACCCACACAGCATAAACTAGTGCATCTCTTATATTACATGGGACCGGGAGGCGATCTTGTGGGCTGGCTCTACACAGGGATTCGGAGACACGCAGCAATCCCGCTCCTGACCCTTAGAACTCGCTGGGCAGAAGACTCTGACACTGAAATTACAGACAAAGCATGGCAGACTATATTGGAACACCCCAAAAGAGTATCACACAATGCCAGACTTAAATTTATTCAAACAATGGTGCTCCATTGCTCATATCTCACCCCTAAAACAATACATCGTATCTTTCTGGATTCCCCTCACATTAGCCCGCGTTGTGGAGGGGATGAAGCGGACTTCATCCATATGATGTGGTCTTGTCCCCGATTACGGAGTTCTTGGACGGCGATCCGCCAAGCCCTCATTACTGTGACTCAACTACCGGTCCCTGGCGAGGCCTTACCCTGCCTTGTGGGACTACGTAGACGCTCAAAGAAGCAAAAAGCTAGGCTGAAATTCCTGGACCTTGCACTCATTATAGCCTTTAGGACCATAACAATGCGGTGGAAGTCACCCAGATCCCCTGCGGTATTGTACGGCAGGCGGACCTAGTGCAATTTTGTCAGGTGGAAGGAGCTGCTCTTAGGAAGGAGGAAGAGAAAGGGCTACGAAAGCACCCCATAGCGCTGGAATGGGAAACCATTCTGATCGGATTAGAACGCTTGATTTAGTCCCAACACAGGTGGCGGGGTCCCAGTAGTGCGACTAACTTCTCAGACATATTCTGTGCTATAGGCCCCTCCAACGGCCACAGACTACTTTCATTGTTTTATGTACCCTACAGTTTGACACATATTGGAAGTTCCCTGTGGGTGGTGGCACTACTGGAGTAACTAGACCAGGAGTGGGGGAGGGGGGTTTAGATAGAACGTTTTTTATAAGTTATTGTTTACCTATAAAACTACACGTCATTGTATTGGCATTTGAGTTGTATCGAACACACTTTGCAAATGATATGTTGGGTCATGAACGTAAAGCTTGGATTACCCTCTGACTGGATATGTTGTCTTACACATGAGTTATGATTTTGTCTTTTATTCGTTTAGCATAAATGGAGGGGTATAATCAGGAAAGACTGTATAATGTAATATGTCCCTGTCAATGTCATTATTACTCCTTACAGTCGATAATAAAGTGTGTTAAAAAAAAAACGATCAGTGCTGGATGTCCACGCCAGCGGGGGCCGCCATCTTGCGCTAGTTCTGCCCAGAGGATAACAGCGAGGCTGTTTTCAGGCCCCACAGAGAAAGGGATCTACTCTCCTGCACAGGTTGCTGTCCAGACAGCAACAGCAGCAGGAATACGGGCCGCTTGCTCTCAGATGGCGGTGGATTGAGGAGCGGATGACGGAGGGGTCCAGAGCACGCCCCGTCAGCCCAAGTTGTTAATCATGAAGAATTAAATTATCTTAACATTGTTTCATCAGATAGAGTGCATGTATGTAAAAGAAGGACATTTTAGCAAGTTTAAGCCTCTTCTACATTTGTGAAAAGAATGGCATGTTTATTCAGTACTTTGTTTACAAGACAATTCAATAGAGTATGGTTGCATAGGTTAAGTCAATGAAGCTAAATGGGACTGGTAAGAGTGTGTTCTCATAGACTTATCTGGTCTCTGCAATGTGTTTCTATATTTCTTCATCTACTTGTTGTTCGGTTTGTTCAATTACTGTTTAACCACAGCTGGAATTTTATAAGAAATTTAGTTTTTATTATAATTTGGGGTCGATGGCTACCCACCTCAAGGAATAATCACAATCCTTGTAAGAGTGAACTCTCAAAGTCACTAAATTAAGCTGAGCTCAACTCCCGCCCCAGGTAGCTAAGGCACAGAGCAGATAGTCTTAACTTAGGGCACTGTGTAAAGTATTTATGCAGTACCAAAACAGCTCATCATAGAAGCCGGCGGGCGGTCATCCCTCTACACTGCCTTCCTGTTCCTCTGTTCCTCTGGGTAGGACCCAGGGAAGTAAGCTGGGGGCAACCACTGGCCTGATTCCGGAGGACTACTGCCGTGATACTCATGGTTCAGGTGGGGATACCGAATGACAGAGGAGCAGTAACACCAGGCGGTAAGGCTTAAGCAGCAGCCCACGCGAGGGAAGACCCTTACCTTGGGCCCGCACCCACCAACAATCCCACCTCATTGTAAGGGTGCAAGGGCCCATGCAAGACCCAATGGGCCTAGACGCAGTAGAGTAGCTGGGGGCGTAAGAGAAAGCAATGGACTTACACAGAGTCCATTTTCCTGTCTAAACCCTGAGACAAGCATGGCTCTTCCTTGCCACTTGCTAGAGTTCAAGAACTAATGAGCACGAAGGCCTCCACCGGTTATTGACTCAGCTGCTGGCCCTCATAGGGTGGTGCACCGAAGCAGGACCTTGAACCAGTGATGAGAATATTGGGTAGCGCTGGCCCCACAAGTGGGAACTGGGAGGTGGTCACCTGGGAATCTATCGCTACACACTAGGGTGGCACTATCACTGCCCTAATTGAGGAATATAGAAAGGACACTGTTGGTCACTCTAGGGGAGCGATATACACCTGCAGACACTGTCTGTCTCCTGTGGCACCTACACCTGGACAACCGCAGGTGTACCACCCAAATGAAGAACACTGCCTCTACCTCATCCACCGAATACTGGATTACTTGCAACACTAGTACTCTAGGGCTACGTGTGATATTGCAGGCAGATGGAACGTTAGCAGTGGTAAGAAAAGGGGTGACCGAGAAAGTTGGTCTGTTTGATACCTCGACAATCCTTGAGACATCATGATGGTGAAACAGAAGAGCTCTAAAGCTGACGAGAACATACTGTTCATTGACATGGGTCAAATGTGAGACAAGGACAATAAACTAAAGGCAAAGGTCATCATGCAGGAGACAACAATATCGTAACTGCAATCTACAGTTTTACAGGCACAGATTGTGGCACTTCAACAGGAGGTGGAACTACTGTGGTGAAGGGAAGACAATGGGAAGGGTCAATCATGCCACAACAATGTCTACATGGTCGAATTTCCCAAGAAGATAGGGGGCCCGAGCATGGATCTCCACATGGAACAATGGCTAGCAAAAATGGTGCTATCCGTGGAGCGGGCTCAAAGAGTGCTGTCCCAACTCTCGCCCACCTGGGGAACCTCTGCGCCCTGTTGTGGCATAAAAATGTTTATTATCCTGACAGGAATAATATCCTACAGATTGCCCGCACAAAAGGCCTTTGACATGTGGAAGACCAGAAAGTCACAATCTCCTAGATTACACAGCAGATGTGCAGAAATGGAGAGCCTCATACTGCTCAGTGAACAAAAACTCAGAGAAATGGGGCTTAAATTAGCTTTGAGATTCACAGCCAAATTCGAGGTCCTTGAAGGTGACAGGGTGTCCATCTTTCAGTCAGCACAGGGGGCCTGGGAGTGGCTGCATTCCAGGGATGATCAATCGCCCTCAGATCAACTCGAGACTGATAAGGGATAGAAGATCGTGGGGAATAGAAGCAGATCGGCCCGCCGGCTGCAGACCCGCCTGACCAAGGAACAGGCTGCTCATGAAAGAGCACAGGTGGTAGCGTAACTAGAAATAGCGGGGTCCCCAGTTCTGGCTGCCTGAACAGAGCTTGGGGGCACCCTCACTGTATGGCTCCATCTTAATCAATATTCTGGAGGTCCTATGGGGCCCCTCAGGTCCCCCAGTTGAGAGTAGATCTCCTTTGAAAATTAAGATAGGACTGTATCCTTTCTGCTAAATCTCTAACGACAGCAGAGCTATTTACTTCATTTCCTTGAATGGCAATACTGGGGATTTGATGTGGTGAAACAGAAAGTTGGAGAGGACCTCACACAAGATGAGGAGCTGGAAGGATCATGGATCGCTTTAATGTCCTCAGTTGTTGCCATGTACTACCACGTACCACAGTTGTGGCCAGCATTAATCGTAGGTGTGGGGGTTAATTTATAATTAAATAGGGGGCGTGGCCAAGGACGTCAAGATGGCGGTCGCACTTTAAGTAAGCTCCGGACCACCATCCGTCATCCGTCCTTTACCTATGCCAACAGCCACCACCGGCGATCTCCGACGCCGCTCAGGCACACACCTACTCCTGCGGCGTCGTCCGGTGCCGTTTGAGGCCCCTGCCAGAGGCCGGACACCGCTCTAGCCTGCTCTGCCTCTCCGGCCCGCGCGCCAGACAAAATGGCGGCCCCCAGGCACGGGCTGCAGGGACTTCGAGCGGCGGCTGCGGCTGCCCAGTTTTGGATCCTGGTGAGCCCTGGATAGTCGGCGGGGCGGCCTGCCCCGTTTGCGGTTCCGGGGGTGCCATCTATATACCGACCGCCCAAAGCAAGGACTCCTGCCGATCCCGGGGCCTGGCGAAGTTCAAACGGGCCCGTGGGGATTCACCTGCTGCCCTGTGTCTGCCGCCGGTTCGGAGAGGGTCTCGGACTGCCGCGTTGGGCCTGCGGCTGCCCAGAACTGCGGTGGGACGCATGCGGGGGCTGCTCCATGCACCGGGGGCCCCCCGCCTGGATTTGGTGATCTCCTGTGGGGCGAAGGTCAGCGACCCAGCAATGGGCCCAGGGGATGAGCCCTTGTTGATGCCCCGGCGGAGCCGCTGAGTGAGAGTGCCGTCCAACGCTGTCCTTGGTGGTGATACTGCCGGATTCGGCTTGAGGGGGTGTTTGGGGTTGGCTGCACCTCCCCCCCTCCCTGCAACACGCCGATCTGCACCGGAGTGAGGCCCTGCCTGCCCTAGCCCCTAGGCACTCCTGCCTGCCCTGATCAGTGGACGCCTGCGCTGGAACCCACTCGATTGACCTGGCCGCGAGGAGAGTGAGGTGAGGAGGGGGCAGGGAAGGGGTGTGTGCCCCTGGGGGTCTTGCCCGCGAACTGGTGTGAGGGCTGGGAGACCGGCTGTCCCTGCACCCCCTGCGCTGCGCCTGTCACCGGGACTGCCCGATGTGCCTCCCCATTCTGTGAGAGCTGGTCTGGGACCTGGGACCCTCTGCCTTACAACCTGGTCTGGCCTTCCCTGCGATCCTCAGCCACCCGGCGTTGGACAGCCATACGGCCCTAGGCCCCCTCCTCTGCTCCTGATTGAAGGCCCGTCCTGGGCGACCGTCCACGGAGCCTCCCCTGGCCATCTCGCCACCTGCCTTCTTCAGCGTGCAACCTGTGGACTGGTGGAGGAACCGCCCGACTCCTGTCCTGCCTTCTCGCGGCTCGGGCTAAGCCCAGCGCTCTGAGAACATTGTGCCCGGAGCGGTCCTGGGAGTGCGCTCCCCCCCCTGGATTACCCTCCTACACTCCAGACGCGGCGGATTCCCTTGAGACTCTCCCCTCTGATCCTCAGCCCTCCGTGTCCTCCCTCCCGCACCGAGGTGTGGACCGGGGGTGATCCCCTGTATCGGTCTGTACTACCCCCAAGAGCTGACCTCCTGCCCCCATCGGGAGATCGTGTGTTCTGACCACCCGCACCTGTGACGCCGACCCCCCTTGGCCCGATTCCCCTGGAGGAGCCATGGTAAGGGGGAAAAGTACACAGCCCTCGGATCCTTCCGCTCAACTCCGTATGGACCAATTTGCTAGGACAGTCCCTGGCTCCGGCGCAGGACCCCCTCCTCCCTCCGGGCGGAGGAAGGGGAATTATCGACCATCCTCCAAGCTATCAGCGCCTCCCAGATGTCGGTGGAGACTAAGATTTGGGAGGTACGGGTTGATGTTGCCCTCATCCGGCAAGATCTCAGGAATGCCATGGCGCGCATCTCTGAAGCGGAGTCCTGTATATCCTCGACGGAGGATGACCTGGCCACCCTCAAGACCCAAGTGGCCCGCCTTCAACCCCTGACGTCTGACCTCCATCGCAGGGCGGAGGATGCGGAAAACCGTGCCCGACGGAAAAACCTCCGCCTCATTGGATTTCCGGAGGGGGTGGAGAAGGGCCCGGTGGCTGATTTCTTGGAATCCTGGTTCCGCTCCTGGATGCCGGCGGAGAAACTATCCACCTGGTTCGCCATCGAGCGGGCCCATCGCTCCTTAGCACCCAAACCCCCCCGGAGGGTCCTGCCCGGCCGTTCATCCTCCGCATCTTTAATTTCCGGGACCGGGACGCCATCCTGGGTGCGGCCAGAGACTTGGGTCCCCTGAAGTTTCAGAACTCCACGATCATGATCTTTCCAGATTATTTGAGGGAGATCCAGTCCCAAAGGAAATCCTATGATAAAGTTAAACAGAAGCTTCGGGCACTGGGCTTGCGATACGGTCTCCTATTCCCTGCGCGGCTCAAGGTCCTCTTCCAAGGTCAATCCTTCTTCTTTGATACCCTGCAGGCCGCCTGGACCTGGCTTACAGAGGAGAGGCCCCTTAAATCTACCCGGATGCCTTCCCCCTCCCGAGGACCTGCCGCCTGCTCTGGCCATGGGGAGCCCAAGCCGCGGCGGCGCCGGACTGGGTCTCGCAGACAGGGCCGCCGACACCACGATGCCTCGACCTCGCCTGCAGGGACTGGGCGGCGATCATCTTCTGCTCTTCCCATGAGTCGAGGTGATCCCCCGGTGGCGGGGTCCTCCACCGAGACCGCAGGGGGTGAGCCCTTGATCTCCGGCATGGACCTGCGCCAATCTGGATCGGACTTGGACTTATCCGGCAGCCCGGTAATCCGGGACTCTTCCCAAGAGGCGGAGGCCTGAACCTGGTTTTGTGCTGCCTCTCTGTCCATGGTCGCCTGAGGGACCGTCATGCTGGAAACGTCCCCTCGGGATTTGGCCTGACCCTTGGAGAGCGAGCGACCTATGGAGGGTCTCACCCGAGATCTGCACTGTGCCACTCTCCTGATGCTCTTCTTCCCCGACTCGTTCCTCCGGCCAGGCGACTGGGGGTATGAGATCCTTCCTGCACCGCCCCAGAGGCGCAGACCTGCTCTCAGACTGTCATCCGTCTTATTTATTACTTTACACTGTGATGTTTTTTGCTTGGCACTGTTGGTTTGTATCCTGCACTATGGAGGGGGGTCCTCCCTATTGGTTCCTTGACCGTAGCTCCTACCCTTAGCTAACCGTTTTAGATTAGCACCCGTCCCCTGATTGGGGTGTTTTCTGTTGTGGGATTGCATTTAGGGTGACAGATGCTTCTTGTTTTGAAGTGTAAGGTGGGGGGTGTTGGGGGGTATGGGTGGGTATGGAGTCCGTTGACTCCCATTAGCTGGTTGTTATTGTTTTTGGCCGCCTACGGGCTGCCCTCTGTCCTGACTTTGGCGTGCCGTTGCACGGCCTGTGTTGTCGCCACTCACGAGTGGCGGGCCGCAGCTCTCTTTCCGAACACACTGCAGTTGAATGGTCTCTATTTGAACGCTAGTCCTCCTCTTCCCATGGTTTGTTATTTTTGGCCGCCCATGGGCCGCCACGGAGGTCGCTGCGGGCGGTGGCCCACCCCCTGCCCCCCCTCTCCCGTTGGCCCCTGGCGTCCATGCTTTGCATGCCACACTTGACCCGGCTCATCCTGGCCCAGCGGGTTGCTCCCCTTCTCCCCCTACTTGGACCCTCCTTCAGGAGCCCATGGCTGCCCCATTGCTCCCGTCCCCCCTAATGGCCTATGCACTGACTAAACCCCTCCACGTCCTCTCCTGGAATGTCAATGGCCTCCTAGATCGCATTAAACGTGCGGCAATCCTCCGGGCGGCCCACAGCCCTGCGGCGGATGTCCTCCTACTCCAGGAGACCCATCTCCTAGGCACACAGTGCAACTTCTTGGCCCGCTGTGGGTTCGCGATGGTCTGGCACTCTGGGTTCGTTCGTGGGTCCCGAGGGGTGGCCATTCTCCTTCAAAGAGGTTTGCCATTCACCTTAACTAGGGCCGACGCTGATCCCCAGGGTCGCTTTGTGGTAGTGTCGGGTGTGTTGGAGGGGTGCCCCTTGAACATCCTGAGCCTGCACGTCCCGTCTGCTCTTCTCCCCATGACGCTCTGATGCCTCACAGGACTCATTTCCGCCCTTCCGAGGGGCTTGACGGTGGTGGGAGGGGACTTTAACGCCGTGTAGAACCCTTCTCTTAACACGACCGGGACCCCCTCCGCGGCTCGGACTGCCTCGGCCTCAGCCCTGTCGGGATGGGCCTCTGCTGTACGGTTGTGCGATGCGTGGCGAGTTTGGAATCTCTGCAAGGTGCAGTTCACCCACACATCGGCCGCTCACCATACCCAGTCCCGTATCGACCTTCTCCTTCTCCCGGCCACTGACTGCAACTTGGTGTCCGGGGTGGCTATTTTACCCAGAGGGCTATCAGACCACTCTCCCGTCTCCCTCCGCCTTGGCTCGCCCCAGGCGGGTCCACGTGCGGTGTGGCGTCTCAACGCCTGGTTCCTTCAAGACCCAGAGCTGGTGGACTCGCTGGAGCAGGAATTGACTCATTATTTTTCGGCTAATGAGGGATCGGTTCCGTCGCCTTGCACCCTATGAGAGGCTGCCAAGGCCGTGATCCGTGGGGTGGCGAGAGGGCTTGTGCATGCTAAGCGTGCGGACCGGCTGGCCCGTCTTGTTGAGCTAGAGTCCAGGGCAGCGCGGATGGAGGAGGACCAAACACTCCTCGATCGTGTAGACCCTACCAGGCAGCTCGCGCTGATCCGCGAAGAAATCCGCCAGATTTCCCTGGACTCGGCCCAGATGCTCTGGCGCTCCTCTGTGGCGCATATCTACAGATGGGGCGACAAAAATGGCAAGCTCCTCCACAATCTAGTGTCCTACCCCAGAGTCCACCGTATCATCCCAGAGGTCCGGGCGCGGGATGGCTCCCTGCAGACGACTTCGAAGGCCATAGCAGGCGTCTTTGCACGCTTCTACACGGCCCTCTATGCGAGGCAACCGGCTGAGGCTTCCCTGGCCGCCCTGCTGGAGGAGACGTGCGCCCGGCTGCCCTCTCTCCCGCGGGAGTCCAGGGAGGCCTTGGATCGCCCCTTCACTTTGGGAGAGGTGCTTGAGGCCATTCCCCTCCTACATTCTGGCAAGACGCCTGGCCCTGACGGGTTCCCGCAGGAGTACTATGCCGCCTTCCGGGACACCCTTGCCCCTCACCTCTTGGCCCTTTTTGGTCATGTGGCTGACACTGGCTCCTTTCCCTCTGAATCCGACCAGGCCACAATAGTGGTCATTCCCAAGACCCATCCGCCCTCCACGGACAGTGCGGACTACCGCCGATCTCCCTTATCAATTCGGAGATCAAACTTTATGCCACTATATTAGCCCAGAGGCTTAAACTTCTCTTGCCAGACCTGGTACATCCAGACCAGTGTGGCTTCATGCCCGCCAGAGGCACCCGCCACTGCATCAGACGCCTCCACTTGGCCGTGGCTCACCACGCTCAACTCTCCCCCTATCTGGCCCTCCTCTTCCTTGACTTTGAGAAGGCCTTCGACACGGTGAGCTGGGACTACCTGCAGGATGTCCTGGTGGAAATGGGTTTTGGTCCTGGCTTCCGCCGTTTTGTCAGTGCCCTCCACGCCAGTCCCCGAGCCCGAGCCGGGGTGCTGGTGAATGGGGTGCTCTCCGAGGCCTTCCCGCATGAGGCATGCGCCAGGGATGTCCCATCTCGCCCCTTTTGTTCGCGCTTGCGATGGAGCCCCTGGCCGTGATCATTCGTCATGACTCCCTTGTCCCCGGGTGGGCGTGGAATGAGAACCACATCAATGAAATTGCTCTCTATGCGGACGACGTGGTTCTGTACCTAGCTGATCCAGCGACCTCGAGCCCCAGGAGCTTGCTAACCCCGCGGCCTTCCGAAGGGTCTCCGGCCTCCGACTTAACGCCGCCAAGTCTACACTGGTCCCACTGCAACCGTCAAGAGACTGCTTTGACTGGCAGTTATGTTCTACAGAACACTTCCATACCCATTCCCCGCGCCTGGTTCTGTGAGCTTGATGGACACCTGACCCGAATTCTATGGGGGAATGGTCGCCCGCGCATGTCTTTGGCTCGCACCCGTATCTCCCCCTATGATGGGGGACTGGGGGTGACTCATCTCTTCCTCTACTACATTGCCTCTAAGCTCCTCGTTGTTCATGATCGGTACGCGGGCGGCTAGTCCGACCCAGCTTACAGGTGGAGCTCGAGGAGATGGATTTTCCCCAAATCCAGGCCCTCTTGTATGGCAGCCCTGTTCCGCAATCTATGGCATCCATCACTAGAATGGTCTTCACGGCATGGAGGGCTGCTCTGCGCCACACGGGCTGGGACCGTAAGCTCACTAGACGAACACCACTGTGGCGGCATTGGATGGCTTCCACCGGTGGGATCTGGTGGGCGTCACGGTCCTGGGGGACGTCTGGGTGTGTGACCACATCCGGGCCTTCGCGGACCTGCAGCGGAACCATGCCCTCTCCCACACCCAACACTTTAGGTACTTGCAACTACGCCACGCGCTCCAGACCCACCTCCCACTCCCACTCCTCCTCCTGGAATTCAGTCCACTAGAGGCCCAGGTGATGATGGGGAATCTGGGGAGGGGAGGGATATCCCGCATCTACCGCTCCTTAGTTAATAACAGCCCGCGTCCCTGGACATGCTGCGCACTCGCTGGGAGGGATGGGTGGGGCCCCTGGAGGAGGCGGACTGGAGATATGTCCTTATGGCACCTAGAACCCTGACCACCTCAGCCAAACTCTGTCTGGTCCAGATTTACTACCTCCATGCGGCCTACCTCTCCCCGACCGCCTGTTTCGAGCCCGCCTGCGACCCACCCCGGAATGCGCAAGGTGCAGTTTCGCACCAGCGGATTTTTATCATGTGGTGTGGCTCTGTCCTAGGCTGGCACGGTTTGGGAGGGGGGTGGAACGGGAGCTCACGCGAGCCTTGGGGTGGGAGGTTCCTCATGTGCCACTACGGCTGCTCTTGGGGGTCTTTGATGGCCTGGATGGTTCCGGGGCGGATAAGTGCCTTCTTGGGACTGCGCTGGCAGTCGCCAAAAGAGGCATAGCTAGCCATTGGTTGCGACCTGTGCCGCCTGCAGTGGGGAGATGGAGGAGGGGGAGAAGGGGAGGTTGACTGGTGCGGGGCCCAGGAGGAGGTCCTATTTTAGGCCAGGGGAGCAATGGACATGTTTCATAGGGTGTGGGGGAAATGGTTCAATCTGATGCCACCATGATCGAAGCTATAGTATATGACCTATGCCTCTTTCTCTTTGCCCCTATGAACCCAGGTATGGACTTGTATTGGAAGACCCGACTAACACGATTTATCTGTAATAATTTGCTGTGTGATTCGATCGTGCTACACCCAATGAACTCTGTATGTTGTTTTAAATGCCAAATAAAATTGATTATCAAAAACATTTTTTTTATTAATAAATAAAAAACTTACCTGTCTGCCGGCCGGGTCCTGTGTTTTTTTGGTGCCTGCTTATGCTCTCCTGCCTCCGGCAGAAACAGGAAGCAGGCAGCCTCCCTCTCCTCCCCTAACCCAATCACAATGCTGCAATGGCAACATTGTGATTGGTGGGGATGGCGCGCCGTCAGGGGCTTACGGGGAGGCCATGTTCTCCTTGTAGGCTTTATTGCAGCACGCATGGAGATAGGGCAGAGTGCGCATGACTGGTTTGGGCAGCCTCCGCGGGCTGACCAAACAGTCATTGCGCCCTCAGGAGTGGGCACAGCACGCCTCCCCTGCTCGCTGAGCAGCCCCAACCACTTGCCCGCCCGCAACTAAACATAAAATGGTAATAACAGGAAGTTATTATTAATTATGTTTCTACTTCTCGCACTGAGAGAAAGCAGTGGGGTGACGCTCCTCCGCCCTAGATGAGGAGCTGCCCCTGCTGTACCATCCACAGGACTTTTATTTTTGTTCATTATGTTTTGCAAGGTTTATGGCCGGTCACCGCACTGCTGTGTGAGGGCCTGGGGAGGGGAGTTTTGGGGAAACTGTTACATTTGACCACATGTGTGAGGTTGTGAGAGGGGGTCCACCCCTGTGCCCCCTTCCCAGTGTACGCTGGGTTCGCAGACACACGGAAATTACAGCACCCAAAAGAACTATAGACTAATCAGATGGAATGTCAGAGTCATGGGTTCATATTTCAAGCACCACTGAATCTATGCCTACTTACGGAGATGACTGGTACACTTTGCATGTCTTCAGGAGACACACCTCACAGCAGCGGAACTTATCAAACTACGCATGCACTCGTGGGGTGGTGTTTTCAGGACATCCTTCTCAGGCTATGCAAGGGGTGTCTTGGTGTGGGTGGCCCTCGCGTACCCTTCATCGTCTTTCATACTACAACAGACTCCAAGGGCCAATATGTAGTAGTGAGTGGAACACTGGATTGGGTGCCACCGACATTGGATAAGCAGCCTTCTTCACAACCCTGACACCTACCCTACTGGCGGAGCCTGCGGACCCTACAGCTGGTGTGGGGACTTCAATGGGGTCATGGTTCTAATGACCGACAGATCCACTCCCCCGCTACCAGGGGCACAGTTTGTCTTCAATTCTGTTCTTCAGGGGATTTGGGACCTAAAAGAAAATTGTATAAATTCATGTGCTCTGACAAGAGAGAAAGCTGTTTTTATGACTGCAGACAGTGTGGAATGTTCCAATCATTGTTGGCATAACCTCCCTACCGAACAAATGGAAATGATACCTGAATGTATTGACTGTATATATCAGTGATCAGGTCTACTTGATTTAAACCCAGGTGTGGAATTGAGAAAACGAGCATGACAACCGTTGATGTCTACTGGCCATAATAACCACCCGCCAGGACTCGAAAACAAAGAATTAAATGTACCATTCTGCACCATACGAGTTAATTGTTCTTCTGTGTAATTTGTAAAAATATGCCAATCATCAAAACAGGCAACAGAAGGAATGGTAGAGGCATTCATTTCTTCAATTTTAGCCAATCCCAAAAAAGTTTTCTTCTGGATCGTTTCATTTTAAGAAAATCCTTTGTGTGGCAATTAAACAGGATTGGAATAAAGTCTCCATGCCTTGAACCTGCCATGAGTTTGTACCCCAAAACGATTACAAATCAATGGTATTTTTCTAGTATTCATACCCTTTCAGGGCCAACAGATTGACAAACATAGTGGTATATATAAGCTTGTTTGAGTAAACATATATTTCTTTGGTAATATTGGAGTAAATTAAAATTATGTCGTGGAGTCTGACATGTCATGTCCCGAGAAATAGGCATGCTTATCTTTTTTGCTTTTTGGAACTTTTTGGAGATGGGGTTGGGCAATGTTCCCATTGTGTATAATTAAAAATGGGGACACTATCTACCAGTTCTTTGTAGAAAATGGTGTCCCTAGTGATGACAGAATAACATACCAGCATAGTTAGCAGAATTAAGGTATAGATCTTCTGAGTCAAAAACAGTATAATATTCTAATTCAGAAAGCATATCATTTACAGTTTCAACATCCCAATCATCTGAATGTAACCTCGGTACTATAACATCTCACATAGAAACTTTGAACACATAAGGTATCTGCAGGATCTCCGTCGGACCAAATTTACCGAAAGGAAAGAGGGACAAGTCTCTTTTCATTTTATGCGATGAAGAATGGAGGGCGAACACCCTGTCAACTAGTTTGGTAACAGAACGTTCAAGGAATGAATTGCTTTTGATCAATATGAAGAAAACACTCACAAATCCAATCCACATAAACAAGAAAACCAAGGAAAGTATGACATGTACCCAAGGAAGAACTAGATAAATGCGTTCTAACCAGGAAACAAAAACACTAAAATACTGTGCTGGTGGAGTGTACGCAGCAGTAGAACTGTCAAAATATATATATTTTGAGCCATACAGTACCCAGAGGTACTCAGCTGAAACACAGGAGTATGAACTTCAGCAGTAGGACTGGGAAAGGCCAACTCGGATGGACTCACCAACGATGGATCATTGTAAAAGACATCTGTTGTAGAAGACGTGATATTGTAAGCAAGCAGTGTGTCAGGAAAATTGCAGTCAGAGTATTCAGCTTCTACCTCCCCCTCCCTCAGCCTGGGATAGCATCATTGATGGTGCTCACAGGCTGCAAGTCTTGCTAAAAAAAGGCTATCCCGTGGCAAACTATTAAATATCAACCATATGGGGTAGTTTGACATGTTCAATGGAGACAAAGCGCTTGTCATTACAACCAGGAAGTGGTGGCAAAATCACTGTTCGTTTATATTGAAGGACAAGGTCCTTTTTGAGGGCCAACTTCTCATGAACGAGATCTCTGATTTTTGGAAACCCAGAAATGCAGCTTCAGAAGCTGAAGGTTGAGATGCAGGCAAATGTTTGCGTGAGTTAGCGTCAGGGAACTCTTGTAGGTCCTGTAAGACCACACAATGGTTATCTACGTCTAAGGCTGTGGCAGCTGCCACAACATCCGGACCATAAAGGTCTGGAAGATACATCTTGATGCCAAAAAGACTTCGTACGGGGTCCGCCCACCCAAAAATCTTTCCAGGAGGGTATTTGATGCTTGTTGAACTCCATACAGATGGTGCAACCAACCACGCCATATGGGTAATACCCTCGGTGCTAAGGACTGCTTTAAGTCATGGTTCATTCGCTCCACATCAGAATTATCCTTGGGTTTATACGGAGAAGAAAAATGCACTTGCACACCTATGGACTTCATCGAATCACGGTACGCCTTAGAGGTGAAAGTTGGATCCTGGTCTGAGTGGAATGCGCAGCATGTATATGTCTTGATAAAGACTTGCAAATAATTAACAGTCCTAGTGTCAGCCGAGCACTGTGGCCAAACCCAGAGGAATCTGGAGTAAGAATCAACCGCAACCCTAATAAATTTGAACGCAGTATGTGAAGTAAGAGGACTACAGTGATCTAAATAAATGCAGCCACCAAATGACTGTCTGGAAATAAAGAGTTGCGTCTGAGGAGGACGAGACACAGTACATCACTTAATTTGTTGACAGATGTCGTCAGGCATAAAACTTATTTTCTGGTGTGTTGATAAAAACCCTGCCACCAATATGTGTGCTGTAAGAGGGAAGTGGTGGCAGCCACACTGGCATGTGCAGAAGCTATGCTTTCATGTGAGGTTACAATTAAATCATGTCTGCGGTCAGTGTTGGGACTCGTGCGATCTCCAATGCATGTAATACTCACAAATGGAAAATTCTAGTCATTTAAATGATAGTAATATTTAGAAGGAAAGCCTTTCGGTATGGGGATGCGGTTTTTAAAAGCATTTACGGCAACCAAAATATAATTGTCGATACAAGTCTTACAGCAAGTTATTGCTGCTATTTTAGCTGTGGCTACTGCATATTTGGTGGCTTCAACAGCCAAAGAGTTGCCACGGCGTGAGCTCTCGCACGTTGATGACTCAAAGTATGTATGACATTAGTTTGTCGCAACCTATCCTTTAAATCTGCTACTTAAACCCAAAGCAGCTAGTGCTTTATTCTGCTATCATTGGAATCTTGGTAATCATTTTGTTTCCAAAAATGTAGATTATCTTTAAAAGATTGTACTCAATAATACCAATCACACACTATAATTGTGAGGAATCAAGGATCCACATTCTCAAGAGCAAGAATTAAAGAATTCAACTCAGCCAACTTCGCAGTGCAGTCTCCAAAAGACAGTGTGCAAGTAATGAGAAAACTGCCATCAGAGATAGTACCAAGAACGATGGTGCATGCTGCGGACTATTGCGGTTTATAACCCTGAGCAGAACTATCAGTGTAAATTATGGATTTATATAGGTCAAGAGGCAGAACAGAAGCAGGAAAAGGATAAACATGTTCGTATTCCAAAAATTCTTGTGTTTGCAAAGAAGGGTCAAAGACAAAATTGACATCCACGGCTGATAAGGAAGTAGCCCACTATAACCAAAGAGGATAGAGGGCTTTAAAATTAGGAACGCTGGCTTTTGTAACAGCCTCCAAGTCTGGTACAGGAGAAACAACAATAATGTTTTTACCTTGAGCAAGTGACCGCTCCTTTAGGGTGGCCATCTGCACAGCACTTAGAATGTGTTCAGTGGAAGCAAAACGCATTTCCACAGGTGAATACAAATGCGATTTAGAAGCAATAGGTACTGTTTCACCTTCTACCCATTCGAGGCTGCGACCGGGAAGAACGGAGACATGAAGATCGTCTATGGTGAATAATGATATCACTGTCAATGGATGTGAATTTTGGCATCCAAATCTCGTTTCCACTCAATACAGCATTCGCAGAGAATTGAGTAGTCCATCTTAAAATAAGGATCTTTTCCATTAAATTATCTGAAGACTGGTTCTCATTGATAAAGCCTTGGAACACATAATCCATGACGTAACTCTGATAATTATTCGCCCTGAAGAAGTCCTTTGGACGAAACGCATTGGCTACTTGTGTGTGAAGATTTGGAATAAAAACAAGAAAGAAAACTCCATGGCTTATTGATATCATTAATTTTATTAACATTGTCACTATATACTGTATGGTGTGCTGAACCATTGTGTTGAACTGTTTCACCTTCATTAAAGGTGACATAAGTAAATCCCATCGCACCCTGCAAGACCCATATGACTAGGTTTGTAGTATTAACACAGGTGTGTAAGTTGTGTGATTCAAGCAAGTCAGACTGTAAAGCTTCTAGTGTGGCAGTATGTTCCGACGTCCAAGTGGAGGAAGAAAAATCTGGGTGTATTAAAGTATAAAGGGATTTAATGCATTGGGCACAATCAGGTATGTATGTCCTGCCAAAATGGAATAATCTGAGCAGAGACTGCAATTTTTTAAAGTGTAATAGGAGGTTGTAATACAGCAATTTTTCTAGAAAATGAAGGGCAAGGCTCTTTCTCCCATTCGTCAGCTCATGAACTAAGAAAAGGACACTGAGAAAAGCAATATAAGACTTTACGATGTTGAATTTATAACCGGGTTCAGCAAATCGCAAAATAATGCAATCCACTCTTGCCAAGAGATAGTTCCATTTGCCTTCAGTTAGGTAGACATCATCCACATAGGACAAAGCATCCAGGTTGATATCATGAAGAATCTACATAATTTGCTCCACAAAGGTGCCCGGATATTCTCATGCCCCATAGTGAGTTGGGCATAGCGCATTCAAAAAAAGAGGCCGCTAAATGGGGACAAGTCACGCTCTCCAGGGCCGAAAAAACCATTGGAAATATCCAAGGTGATTTTATATTTTTTACTGACCATATTATTAAACAGAACCGTACTATGGGTATTTTGCACCACTTAAGTGCAAGTGTGACTATTCAAGTGTCTATAATCTAAGACGATGCGATAAGAAAAATCTGGTTTCAGAACAGGAATAAGAGGATTGTTCATTTGATTGACACAGGGTTCTATAACTCCCTGATACTCCAGTTGAGAAAGAACTGTTGTAATACTTTATTCGATAACACAGCATCATAAAAGTAAATACAATTTACAATTTTCATCACAAAGGGTAAAGTAGATAAAACAAGTTCCAAAATACAAAAGCGAAGGAGCAAGTTAAAAAACGAATTAAAATACACATCGGTAGTTAAAAACAAGTCCAGTTTGATTTGTTCCAGGGCTAGAAAGTGGTAATTAACCCCTCCCATGCTCGTGACGGAACCGTTCCGTCACGAGCCTCGGGTGGGCTGTGCTGGTGACGAACAGTTCCGTCACGGCCCGCTCACCGCGCCTGCGCGGCGCGAATTCCGCGCCTGCTCTTTGTGTTCTATTGAGCGGGCGGAACCGTTCCGTCACAAGCACAGCTCACCCGCGTGCCGTGACAGAGCGGATCCGTCACGAGCACGGGACCGCCGCGCGGCCCCGCCTCCCCCTTAGCACTGCGGCGGAGTAGCCGCCCCAGTGAAGGGGTTAATAAAGTGCTAGTTGATATAGTAACATAATTATACCGCTTGGTATCCTACCCCATTATCAGTTGAGCAAGCTTTGATCATATTTGCCATGCTTTCCCCAGAAATGTTGCAACTCCGCAGATTACCATCATGGATGTAGTGTCTGTTGTTAGAATATGGAGAGCCACTGAATATTGCCTTGTTCCCAGTTCTCTACAAACTGGTCTTAGCCATCTTCTTCTGGGCCCCCTGTACGCCCTGCAGGCAAACAGGAAGTGAGCTAGAGACTCAGTGGGATTAGCACACCCTGGGCAGGTAGCTTGATGGTGAGAGAAGTCTCTCCAGCTTCTAGTGAAGACATTCAGGGGTAGGGTTCCATACCTCGATTTCAAAAACAAAGTTCTGTCTATTGGGTTTCTAATGAAATCCAGAAAGGGTTCTAGCTTCCTCTCTGGCTTATGGAGCAAAAACTGGTCGGTTAAAAAGCCCCCCTTTAGATTTTTCAAGTCTCTTGCTTGAATCCACTCCCAATAGAATTCTTGATAATTCCTTTCGGGGTTGGTGACTGAGAGATCCACTCTTCACTTAACCCCAAATTGAACGCCAGATCCCTCAATTTTTTCAGCCAGCCAATCTTCATTGGAGAGTTCAAAGTAATAAGATCATCAAGGACAGCCGCATAGTTGACAAGCTCCGGTGTCCTTCTAAGACATACCCAATAAAGTAGAGGCCGAAGGCCAACAATGTCTTTAAAAGAACGGCGACCCATGTCGTGGAGTAATGGTTTTAAGGGAGTGGAAGTAGGGAGACACACTAGCTCTCTCAGAAACGTATTCTCTGCTTTAACTAAACCTGGGACTCTGTCAAAGCCCCACAGTTCTGACCCGTAGTTTGCAGCTGCCAGGGCCTTACCATCGTAGACTGCTAAAGCAGGGCTAATGGGTCTACTGGAGGTCGCACGATGATCTCTAGAGATAGCTCCCGCCACTTTTTTAAGGCTTAAAAGCATTTTAGCTACGTGGGAGTCCCACTTCATTTTACGGTTTATCCTGACTCCCAAGTAGTCAAAGGCTTCCACTTCCTCAAGTAAAATACCATTAAGGGAAACATTAATCCTCCTAACTTTCTTGCTGCTAGACAGCACCATTAGTTTAGTTTTAGTGGTGTTAATTGTGAGCCCACGTTCTTCACAGAAGGCACTAAACCTATTTAAAAGTTTCTGAAGACCAGAGGGTGTTTTGGACATTAAGAGGGTGTCGTCTGCAAAGAGGAGGGTCGGTATCTTTTCACCTGCCAGGGTGGGAGCATCCACTGGGTCCTCCCTCAAATGGTCTGCCACCCTATTTATAAAGAGGGAGAACAAGGTGGAAGCCATCACACATACCTGGCGGACCCCCCTCTGTACTGGTATTCTCTCAGTCAGTTCTCCTGCACTCCCCCATCTGATTCTCGCATAGGTACCATCGTGTAATCTTTTGATTAACTCTAGGAGATATCGCTGTAGGCCCAAGTCATGCAGCACCTGCCACAATTTAACTCGCGGTACAAGGTCAAAAGCAGTTTTAAAACCAATAAAGGCCAAATACAACGACCCCTTGCCAATGGACACAGTTTTCCAATATGTAGCTGTAAATCTGAAGACTTGGTCTATTGTACCTATTTTCTGCCTAAATCCTGCTTGAAGGTACGTTAATTTGTCTCCCTCCTCTAGTCAAACCACCATTCTGGAGATCAGAACCCTGTCAACCACGTTTTGGATTACATCAATTAAGCTTATTGATCTGTAGTTGGCAGGGTCCTCTCTCGCCCCCTTCTTGTGTATTGCAACCACTTCCGCTCCTTTCCAGGAATCTGGGACTGAATGGCCCTGTAACAGGAGATTTATCAGATGTAAAATGAGGTTGGCCCAAACAGTGGGATTATGGAGAATAAGATCGCCAGGCAAACCGTCCGGGCCAGCAGCCTTTCCAGGGGCTATGCTATTAATGGCTGCCTGAACCTCAGAGTGTAATGGGATCAACTAATTTAGGATCCATAGTCTCTGACTCGGGATCTGGTTGGACATCCGGTATTTGCTCTGCACCATCCTCACAACTATAAAGATTTAAAAAGTGGGAGAACCATTGTTGTTCAGTTATATTGTTTGGGACGGAGTCAATTCCCCTTCTAGTTAGTTTATTTATTAGATCCGAGATGAGAGTTGAGTCTTTTAAAAAGGCCGTCTTCCTGAGTTCCTGCCAATGATCCTCCTCCCATGCCCGTTTTGCAGATGCCGTGATATATCTATATTCCCGTCTCGCTAACCTTACGGCCACAGGATCTTTTTTCCGTAGGGCTATAGAGATGGCTTTTCTCCTTTCCCTGCATTCTGCGGTAAACCAGGGATTGCCACTTTTGTATGCAAGATTTTTCCTACCTCTGGTCCCATCAATTTTAAAATGGGAACCTATGATATCTATAAAGGCCTTGTAAGATTCACTAAGATTAAACCCTGGCGTGGGATTGAGCTTGGATTTAAAAAGGGAGAGTTCCTTTATCTTAGATGCCACCTGGAGAGATATACTAGACAGTGTTTCCTCCTTACATGCCACCTTATCCCATTTTAGCCTACGATTGCAATTAGATGGAACAACTGCTTTTGTGGAAAGGTGAGGATTTATGGGCTTCCCTTTAGCTTCCCATCTGATGCCAGCGCAAAGTGGATTGTGGTCACTATCGGGCATCTGTTTGACCTCCATATCTACTACATTCCCCCATAATCTTAAATCTAAGATGATATAGTCAATGCGTGAGGGGCCATTCAGCCGGTTGAATGTCATAGCCCAAAGTTGTTCTCCCGTTGGGGGGCCGCAGATTGTGTTCCATTGTCAGGGCATTTATCTGTAGGGCTTGACCGTCCATCTCTTAATGGGACTCAGGTTTAATGTAGGGATGGAGTATTTCATATCTTGCTTGCTATTCCCCAGCAGATCTTCCTTACTTAGGGGTTCATACGTACAATTTAAATCACCTCCTAAGATGATATTGGATCGTGGAGGAATGCCTGCTAAAGCCGTTTCCAGGGATAGAATTGTGGTTGAATTTTGATTGCTTGGGCTCCCTCTAGCGTATACGTTGAAAAGGTCAACTCTATTGCCATTCAGGGGTCCTTTAAAGGATAGGTGTAGGATGTCCTCTGAATTTGCATTATGGCCAGAAATATCCAAATTAGTTGTTATCTTAACCCATAAATGTAGGCCTTCCGATGGGGGACCCAAGCCTTGAGTTACGGCAGGGACACAGAAGGTGGTATAACCAGACTTATACAAGGGTATCAAGCTCCACGTCTCCTGGAACATGCAAATCTCATATTTATCAATAAATTTGTGTCAATCTGCAATATCCAGTTTCTTTTTGAGACCTGCAATGTTCCAGGAGAGGATACGAATTATGCCTGGTTTACCCTCCCCAACCCCATTTGGTTCAGTGTCAATTGAGGAGGGCTGGACAATAATTTCCTCTTCTGGAATGCCCTTCCACTCAGTAGGAGTCCTGCTGCTAGTTAGCTGTGGACTAGGTGATAGTGAGCTCATAGGAATGTTCAGTGTATTCGCTGCTCCTATTCCACTTAGAACCATAGGTGATACGTTGGTGAGTCAATCAACCTCATCCAGGCCTGCAAGGGGGGTAAATCTGTTTGATGTTTGAATATTAAAAACTGTTCCTCCCAAGGTGTTGAAATAGTGTGGCTTACTTATCCTAGGTTGCTGAGGTATTAATGGCCTCGGATAAAAGTAGCTCAAGTCGTGTATCCTTATCCCCTCTCCGCTAATCTCAGACACCTGGTACCAGTCATTTAGGTACGGAATGACCCTTCGGTCCCTAAAATGTATGATAATTACATCTCCCTGAGTGTCTTTCGGCCTCTGGCCTACCCACCCAAGCCTTCTCACATTTATGATTTCCCCATTGATATTGGGAGGTAGTGGTCTATTGTTCACTAACCAATAAATCACTTTGATTTTTAGGTCAGTGTACCCTTCCTTTATCCCTGGTTTCAATTCTGGGACCCTTGTCAATATTGCCACGTATGGGGCGGCTTCTGGGGGCAAGTCAATCTGTATATTCGAACCTTTGGAATTCCTAGGATCTAACATCCTCCCACTACGTTCTCCACACATATCTGCTGTTTTACTTGGAGGTGCTTCGGATTCCTTCGCCCTAGATGATTTAGATGTTTGTGGGTCGATATTGGTTTTAGAGGGGGCCTGTATTTTTTCTGATACCTGGAGTGTTGGTTTGACAATTTCTATTCCCTTTACTTAAAGGTGTCAGTTTAGGTATATTATCCACCTTACTTAGGTTGTCTATTCCAGATTTCTTACTATTATCTGCTAGCAAACATTTTAATAAAGTTGTCTTTAAGGTTATGGCTATTTCTAAGGACTCCAGCTGAGTTGCTAGCCTTTTAGTTCTTTCCACAAGGGGTAACAATAAGGATCTTACCAGGGGCTCTATATTCCCTATTAGGTCTTCATGTGGGGAGGGGTGAGCCAGTGTCTGGGCTGGGATTGTGTTCTTAGTTCCTATCTTCCTCGTCATTGGGGGATTCTGTGCGATATTAGGTACTTTTGCCCACCTACCTTTGTGGGTATTTCCCCCCCTCTTTCTCTTTAATGTAGGCTTGTTGATCGGTGGTTGGGATGTAAGTTGCAGATTATTCTTTGGAATAGACATTAAGGGATGGAGTATCAAGGATTCCTCAGGGATACTTTCAAGTGAGGGGTCTATGCTGGTATTCCTATTACTATAAGGTGCACTAGTCTCCGATAGTGTGGTGGCATCGCAAAAGATAGAGGGGATACTGATGTCATTGTTAGCAGGGGTGGTCTTCCTACTGTTCAAGTTAGGGGTTGTGGCTAATTGGATTGGCCCTAGCGAAGAGCGTCTGTTCTGGAGCTCTGTGGATAGACGGTGCTCCGCCATTTCAATCTCCTGCCCGAGCGCCGAAGCAGCTTTTGAAAGATACTGCTCAATCGTACCTCTTAATGACCCTCCCTCTAGGGATATCCTAACCTTATCTGCCTTAGCGCCCTTTGGAGACATTGTTCATGGACGCTAATAAGCAGATATGCTAGATTGCTTAAGCTACGAGATTTGCACAAAGATCTAGTGATCAAGGCAGACAGGGAAATATATGATTGAAAACAAACATATGGATGGTTGCAGCCCAGTTCAGAGTTGTAGAATGTAGGGGCGCTGGTTTTCCCGGGGCATGGATGTCAATGGTATGGCCCGTCCCGGCCTCCTCCGGCCTCCTCCGGCCTCTGAGGGCCACAGAGGGCCCGGGCTTAGCCTCGGCATGACCTGCGCGCGACCTCGCGGGGCGATGGACCAGGCGTGCTCTTATGCGCCTCCTGGCGCGCGATTCTGACTCGTCCTGCCCCAAAGGATCATGGGACTTGCTGTCCTCAGCGGAGCCAAGCCCGGCCGGACAGCAAACTGGAGCAGGGATGTCGTCAGATGGTGGAGGGGCGGAGCCAAGCCCGGCCGCGGTGGAGGGATGAAAGAGTTGAGGGAGCCCAGCAGAAAAAGTCGGCAGGTAGGGAGTGCTCTGTTTCCAAGAGGATTCGCATTGGGCTCTGCACCAGGCGTGCTCTTATGCGCCTCCTGGCACGCGATGCTGACACGTCCTGCCCCAAAGGATCGTGGGACTTGCTGTCCTCAGCGGAGCCAAGCCCGGCCGGACAGCAAACTGGAGCAGGGATGTCGTCAGAGGGTGGAGGGGCGGAGCCAAGCCTGGCCGCGGTGGAGGGATGAAAGAGTTGAGGGAGCCCAGCAGAAAAAGTCGGCAGGTAGGGAGTGCTCTGTTTCCAAGAACTTATTTGTTGTGTGCTTCAGCATCCTGTTTAATAGGGTATTGTGGTTGTACCTGAGGGGCAGATCGTAAAGGAATGATGTGGTTAGGAGAATCTGTATCCTAACCTGTATGGTTATGATAAAGTTCTGGGCCCAATGTAAGAGCTCATTCAGTGGCATGAGCCGGTTTGACTCCATTGGGGAAAGGGTGTGAGAAGAAAGGGAGAATGATATCCTCACACTAAGGGCATGCAAGAACAAAAGGTAGAACCAGTAGACCACCACCAAGAGAATGTCATAAGACATAGTTAAAATGTCACAGAAGATTGCTTTAATGGTGTGTTTTACAGCACCTTCAATTTGAATATTCAAGAGATATATATAGTCTGTCTGGAGGGGCCACACCAGTATCTGCGGTTTTAAATGTAATAAATTTGTCAGTTGCTTTCACCACCAGATACTGGTGGAGATTCCAGCGTATTATGGTGATCTCTGCTGCGCTGTCGAGGAGAGTCACCGCCCAACTACTGTTCAGGAGGAGGGTTCTCACCATCTGTAGCATATTTAGGTATATAAGCTGCAACTTTCTTCTTTTGAAAATAGGTTTAATAAGGAGGAGGTCTATCCTTTGTTTATCTTCAGGTCAGACGAGCGTTGTGGCTCCCTTTTCGATGGCATGTACTCTGGTGGTCTGCGATCAGATCACCCCCCTCTAGCGTACTGATGTTCAAATGGTTCCTGAAAGGAACGAGGAGAATAGGTGTCAGGGATATGATACCTATCAGGAGTCTGAATTTTTGTGCGATCACGAAAATCATATCGCCTTTCAGAATATTCAGGGGGAGGAGTACCTCCGTGCTGTCTAGGCTTTTGTTGTTCAGTTTTGTCCCATGGCCTTTTAGGAAACTCACGGGCCAGCCTGGCATCCTTATCAGAACTAGGCTTACCAAGAGGTGCATCCCAAAAGGTATACACATCCTCAATAATGAACAGCAACTCTCTTTTGTGGTCGGCAACAACCACTGCAACAAGTCGCTGGCATATTGCCAAGGTCGCTGCTTCACTTTTAACACAAGACAGAATAATTTCGGAGACAACAGGAAAATGTCCTACACGTTTCATTCCCGAATAGTGAGCAGGACCTGCGCCACACTCATTCTGTATCTATTTGAAAATGTTCAGAAGAACGGCCATTGAGGTAGTGCCATGACAAAGAATGTAAAACATGGCAAAAATAGTCCCCCAGGTATTGCAGAAAGCGATAGTGGGAACTTGACCATTGGGTAAACATTTAGTAAGAATTCTGTGGGGGCGTGGCCCGAGGCGTCAAGATGGCGGTCGCACTCTAAGAGTGCTCTGGACCCCCTCCATCATCCGACTTTTAACCGCTCGTTTGCAGCTGCCGTCAGATCCTTTCTTTTACCCACAGAGGTTCCCCACCCCGTCAGCATTGTTTCGATCGCTTTTGCTAGCGAAACGGAGCCTCTGCCGTCTCAGTCTGATCCCCTTCTTCCTGAGGCCTAGGACTCTCGTAATGGCGGCCTCCCCAACGTACCGTCTCTGGGCCTGAGATTTATGCCCTGAAGGTCCACTGCCTGGCTCCCCCTGTCACTGCGAGGTGAAGGCCGTGCCTGTCCAGGGTCCACTCGCTTTCTCCTCACGCCTGGGACTCACCATGTTTCTGCACCTCTGTGCTGACATCAACCTGTGGCGCATCTGTGCCTGATGCTCCAGCTAGAGGCTCGCCTCTCGTGCGAATGGAGCCTGAGGGGAGCGGGAGGTGAGCGCAGCCCGATCCTGCTGGTGATTTCCCTCAACTCCTGAGCCAACTGGATGTCTTCTGAGGGGCTCGGCGCAGGGACACCTCAAGAGCGTCTGTCCGGTGAGTGAGGGCTTGCAGTGCTCGGCTACTGTGGTCAGGTAGCGGCGTGGGGGCCGGGTCCCCCTCTTCCTTGCTACAGCGGCCTCCACTGTCCTGTGTCCTGCCGGCCCATCCCCTGGGGCTGGAGGTGGGGGGTCACCTCGGCCTGCCAGGGGCTGTGCCCCGGCCCTCCATCGCTGTGCCCCGCCGGAGGTAGGAGGAGACACTGCACTTGGCCCTTGGTGCGGTCCTCTGATCACAGGGGGGCCCCCATTCCTGGCAGCTCACTGGTGTGGCCCCGATGTTGCACCGACACCGGATCCGGCCCTGTTTGGGCCCTTCCATCTTCCACGCTCTGTGGTGGTGTTGAGGTCTCACCCCTGCTTCCAAGAGTTTCTGGCTTCTGGGGGCAACGGGAACTCCCCAGAGGCTTCCACCTACAGACTACCGGTGAGTAGGGATCGGGATCGGCTGCCGTGTCGGTTGGCGGTGTGGAGAGGCATTGTCTGCGCTCTTGCCCCCCCTCCCTGACTCACCCCTCCTCCACCTAAACACCACGCATCACATCTGGGGGTGCATTTTGTTGTCCGCTGGCCTTTGAACATTCGGTGGGCCTACCTGACCGTCCCTATCCTGTGCCGGCCTCCTGCCGGAGTTGGGGGTCGCTTTTTCTCCCATTGGTCTCCTCTGTTGGTATGAGAACTTCCTCAACTGCGGGACTGATCTCGGCCGTCGATGTTTGGCAGCGTGAGGCCTTGATATCAGCCCCCCTCTCGCTATCCTCCCGCTTAGACCTGGTCCCTGCCTGCATCCCGGTGCTTGGCACCTATTGTCCGCCATCGGCAGCGTCCATTGAGTGGCACAGGACCCCCACACTCAGCAAGCTCAAGGTACCAGGAATAATTACTGGCTGACTGTGCTGAGGAGCAGCGGACCGGCTCTCCAGACCCCCCCTCACCGACCTCTTGCCACCCACCCTGAGATGGCGGGCGGTGCCATCTTACTATCTACCGTTGCATTGGGCGTAGGAGGAGTCCCCGTATTCGTGCTGTCTGTCACCTGGAGTTCAGGAGAATCTGCCTTGATGCCCGGGCCCGAGTATTGACGGTCTGGGTGTCGGCTCCCTCCCTCTTGCGATTGCTGACTGCCTCGCCCAACTAATCGGCAACAGTGGCCTCTATCCACGGTAGCGATGGGCAGGGACCGTGCCCTGAAGACAACTGCTCTACAGACTCAAACATAAATGGACAAATACACCACCAACGACCGGGACCCCAGAGGGCGGGCCTCGAATACCCCTGCCCCCGCTGGGGGTGATCTCTCCACAATCCTCCAAGCAATCGGCGCCCCACAAACTTCGGTGGAAAATAAGATTGGTGGGGTGAGGGTGGACATGGCCCTTATTCGTCAGGACCTGCGCAGCGCGATGGCCCGGATCTCGGAGGCGCAATAGCACATCTCCACGGCAGAGGACGACATAGGCCAACTAAAGACCCAGGTGGCTTGTCTCCAGACTCAGACCTCTGAACTTCACTGGCGGGCCAAAAACGCTGACAACAGGTCAAGACGGAATAACCTACGCCTCATAGGATTTCCCGAGGGGGTTGAACAAGGCAGGGCGGACATATTCGAGGAGACCTGGATGAGATCCTGGGTACCTAAAGAGTCCCTCTCTCCGTGGTTCACCGTCGAGCGCGCCCATTACTCCCTGGCACACCGTCCTCCGCCTGGGGCTCTACCACGGCCCATCATCATGAGGTACTCAACTTCCAGGACAGGGACGCTATCCTCAGGGAGGCGAGGACACAGGGTCCAGTGACTTACCAAAACAGCACAATGATGCTTTTCCCGGACTATACCAAGGAAGTGCAGGCCCAGCAACGAACCTATGATGACCTCAAACAGAAGTGCCGGAATCTGGGTCTCCGCTATGGTCTCCTCTTTCCGGCCCGGCTCATAGTTGTTTTTCAAGACAAGACACTCTTCTTTGATACCCCCCAAGCGGCCTGGACTTGGCTCACGGAGGAGCGCCCCATCCGGACTCGTCCTGCCTCTTCCCCTGCTCGACTGGAGCCTAAGCAACCTCAACCAACTCTTCCTAAGCCGCAGCGGCGCCACACTCGGTCCAGCAAGAAGGGTGACCGATGCAGCGGGGCCTCACGATCACCAGAAGCAGCATCACAGTTACTCATTACCTCCGGATTACCTCCAGTGTCTGGGACTCACAGCCTGAATGGGTCCATAATTGATCTGAACTGGGTCCCAGACCTCTCCGAAACACTGTGCCCTGCCATGGCTGACTCTGACTTGTCTAGGAGCCCTGCACTTTGAGGATCCGAGGAAGACGAAAGAGTCTGACCAGGAAGCCCGACGGACTTGGGACCACAAATTGTCTCTTAAAATCTCTTACAGCTGTTAACAATATCCTATCCGTCTACATGGAGGGGTACATCTTCACCAAGACTATGCTCTGCTAATCGTTTTAGCTTAGCACTCAGACTTGTTTGTATTGTTTTTGTTGAATTCTTTTTCAGGGCGACAGATACTTCAATTTCATTAGTGTAGAGTGGGGGGTATTGGGGGCGTGGGGAGGGTAGTAGGACCGTTGTCTTGTAATTGTTTATTGTTTCTGGCCTCATTTGGGCCACTGTTTTTGTCTTTCACGACAGCTCACTGAGCATACACACCAATTCCAATGACATGAGACCTATCATAATACACAAGCTCTATCCCTACACCCAGGCTACAAGATGCTACCTTCCCTGGGACCCGGGTCCCCCCTCGCTGGTCCACAGACACACCACTCAATCATATGATGTCAACTCTTAATAGACCTCTCCACATTCTGTTATAGAACGTATAGAGCAGGGTTCTTCAATCTGTGGGGCGCAACACCATCCCAGGGGGGGCGCGCACTCCACTCCAATCGTCCCTTTGTTTGGAGAACTCTGTTATGGCTGGAGGGGGGTGCGAGGGGAATTCGATGGGGCACTACGTGCGCGTTCCTTTGTCTGGGTAATTCTCCCAGGAGGGGTTTAAATTCATGGAGTTAACAGCTTCAGCTGCAGTGCGAGGCAAGGAGTCTCCTCTGCTAAAAACGAATGCAAACAAACAGACACGCTTTCAGTTTTAGCAGAGGAGACCCCTTGCCTCCCATTGCAGCTGAAGCAGTTAACTCCGTGAATTAACCCCCTCCTGGGAGAGTTAGCTCTTCCCAGAAAGGAGAGAAAGTTTCCAGAGAAGTTTTAAGGCACGGGCAAAGTGGGCTCTGGCCCAGGGCCCCAGCCTTTCAAAGGGGGTGGGAGTGAAGGGGGGGGGGGCGGGAATCCTTCAATTATTTCAGGAAGGGAAGGAGAGGTTACAATCCAGGTTTGGGCCATGAATCAGGACGGTGAACTCTAATCTGCAGTGCTCAACTCATGAAGATCTTTGTGTAAGCACCTAAGTGTCAATGTTCAAAAATATTAGTCGGCAAATTCAAATTTAAATCATCAAATGTGTGAAAGATGTCAAATAAAGCCAAATACCAGACGTTTTCCGTTATATTACCATATAAATAAATAGATGTATGGGTGGAATGGTGGATGTATGGGTGGAATGGTGGATGTATGGGTGAAATGGTGGATGTATGGGTGAAATGGTGGATGTATGGGTAAAAGGGTGGATGGATGAGTGAAAGGATGGATAGATGAGTGAAAGGGTGGATGGATAATGAGTGAAAGGGTGAATGGATAATGAGAGAAAGGATGGATGGATGCATGAGTGGAAGGATGGATGAGAGTAAATAGATGTATGTATGGTTGGAAGGGTAGATGGAAGGGTGGATGGATCAGTGGAAGGGTGGATGGATCAGTGAAATGGTGGATGGATCAATGAAAGGGTGGATGATGGACGAGTCAATGGGTGGATGGATGAGAGAAATGATGGAGGGATTGATGTATTGATAAGTGAAAGGGTGAATGAATGAATATATAGATGGATGGATGAGTGAAAGGGTGGATGTAAGGATGGATGAGTGATTGAGGAAGGTAGATGGACAAAGGGATGGATAGAAGAGTGAAAGGGTGGATGAGTGGTCAATGGATGGATTCATGAGTGGATAAGTAAATGGATGAGTGGGTGGATGGGTGGATAGAAGGATGGGTGGCTAAGTGAAAGGGGAATGGAGAGAGAAAGGGAGGATGGATAGATGGATGAGTGAAAACATGGAGGAATGATTGAAAGAATGGATGGGCAAATGTGTGCATGGATGAGTGAAAAGAAGACCATAAAGATGGATGAGTCAAAGAATGCATACATGACATGGATGAGTGAAAAGAAGACCATAAAGATGGATGAGTCAAAGAATGCATACATGAGTGAAAGGGAGGGTGGAGAGCAAGAAGGATGGATGGATGAGTGAAAGGTTGAATGGGTGGACGGATGAGTGACTGGGTGGATGGATGAGTAAGTGAAAGGATGGATGGATGGGTGAAAGGGTAAATGGTTGGATCGATGGGTAAATGGTTGGATGGATGAGTGAATGGATGGATGGGTGGAAGAATGGATGGATGGGTGGAAGAGAGGATGGATGAGTTGAAGAGTGGATGGATGAGTGAAAGGATAGCTTGGGTGAAAGGGTAAATGGTTGGATTGATGTAAATATATAATTTACCGTCGAAATTTCTATGCAGGTAAGTACTTAATCAATAATAACTCAAGTCGGAAAGAAAGAACCAGAGTCCGTGGTGTTAGAGTTCTTAGGGGTTTTATTCCTTAAAAGGAATGGTCAAGACCAGGATATCATGTTCTTCCCACCACAGGGGTGAAAGAAGGGATAGAGCAACATTTTATTGACAATACATAGCTTATATACTTAATTCATGTCATAGAAAGCAATATAGTAGGCGTAACAGCTGAGAGAAGACAAGATAACAGCATCCACGTGTTACTAGTACGTAATCAGAAGGCGTGGACTAGGCGTGAACTGGAGGTGTGTGCTAGAAACGTCACAGATAGGTGTCACAAAAGGGGTGGCACTAAGCAGAAAGTTGCAATGTCAGCAGAAATCGGAAGCTTGGATGCGCGCGCAGCTGCATGACGTGTGATTGACGTGAAACTGGAGGGTGCAGGGGGTTTGACATTTACACTGACGGAAAGAGACAGAAGTCTGGCATGTCAGATCAACTTGTACTTCTATCATATCTGATATCTGATGTTTGGGAACCATATTATCTGGACGGAAAGGTCTCTGGGGCAGAAGCTATTCTATACTGACTATGAATGCGTGTATATGCGCCTGAGTGTATGCATGAGAAGCGTGGGGGCATGGGCCTTCCATGGGAGCATGGTAACAGAGGCAATGAATTACTTGCACGGAGACAGGCCGGCCCTTTGGCTCTGTAGCTAAGAGGGATGTTTACTGAAGCTAGTAGGCAGGAATGTATTTTCGAGGAGCGGAACAGATAACTCGAAGGTTATAGTCAGTTCTTGGCAGGCAGCAGGCTGAGCTAAGCGCGGTGGGCCGCGCTTGGAGTAAGTCAGAGTTCACGGGTACAGAGGCAGCCTGGGCAGAGGTTTTCAGAGTCAGAAGCCAGAAAAAAGGCTCGATGGCAGAAATTCAGGGCCTACTTTGCCAGAGCTGAAAAACGTGTAAGGTACACTACAAAAAGACGTTGGCATAGCATACTTAGGAACGAACTATTTAACCCATTCAGGGTGGATCTGAAAGAGGACATGTTAACGTTGGACGCAAATGTATTCTTCATAGCTGGCACAGGAGGGAAGTTACATGCACTTTGAGCTGGTACATGGAGACAGTGGGGTACGCGCTAGGGAACACAACTTGACCATAAAATTTATATTTCCTCAGGATGGATGAGTGAATGGATGGATGGTGGAAGAGTGAGTGGATTAGTGAAAGGATGGATTGGGTGAAAGGATGGATGGATGATGGATGGATGAGTGAAAGGGTGGATGGAGGGATGGATGAGTGAAAGATGGATGGAAGGATAGATGATGGATAGGTTTGCAAACGGTTGAAAAGGTTTGGATATGGATGGGACAGATGGAAGGACAGAATGAATGGTGAAAGAGTTAATAGATGACAAAATGTACATGATAAATGGGGAGGGTTGTGATGACTTACTTTGCTTTCTTGGTGCCATAAGAGCTGTAGTTCAGAGTGGGAGGTATTTAAATTGTTTGGCTACTCCCTTGCTTATGTGTTACTATTCTGTATTCTATGTGTGCTCATGTGTGGGATCTATACATCATGCATATGACATTTTGCGTGACATCCAACTGCTACTTGAGTGCAAAGCCCCCATAAGCAAAGTCAGGTTCCATATTTTAAGTTCCACTTGATGAAACACCCATAATGTGTTCCCTATAGTGGGTTCATCACAGCAATCCTCCAGTTAGTTCACTTATGCATGGTGCTTTACATCTTACAATGTATTTATTTATTTATTAAGGAGTTTGTGAGATTGGGTTCTCGGTTTTTGAGGTATTAAAGACTAAGTACCGTTCAAGACTGGATGTGGAGCACAACCTGAGGATGGCAGTAGCAAAAATCCAACCACAGATTGAGAGTCTAAATGTGGCTAAACACCGGCACACCCGTCACGTTCATGTTGGTGGTGTTATTATTAATCTATGTCCTGTGTAAAACAAAGCATCCTAGTAAAAAGAATTTGCGCCCATTTTATCTTGGAAAATTTTGTTTTGAGCTGTGTAATACGCCTCTGTCATTTCATCACACCCACACACAAACCTGCAGTTTACTAAACACTCTTATTGTGTTGAACATTATTTGCCGGATATGGCCCGTAATATGCGCGTGGCAGTCGATCATGTAGTGTACCAGATTCCTGGAATTTCTGTCAGGTGGTGGGGGGGCCCAACATCTAAAAAAATTCAGCTGGGGGGGCTCAACCTAAAAAAGTTTGAAGACCTCTGGTATAGAGCGAATCGCTGTTCGCCGCAGTGCCCAACTCAATGCACCTTCCTCGCCCGATATGGGTTTGACAGGGTCTGGCCCTCTGGTTTCGCACAGGGCTCCCGGGGAGTGGCCATATTGATTCGTAGGGGTCTCCCCTTTAATTTAATACAGGTGGAGACTGACAAACAGGAGCATGACGTGGCCCTTATTGGTAAGATTGAGGGTCCTCCTCTCAATCTCCTGTAAGCATACATTCCCCCTGGCACAATGCCCTCTGCCCTCCGACGACTCACACTATTAATCTTGAATTTCACTCAGGGTCTGACGGTCATTGGGGGCAACTTCAACGCTGTTATGCAGCCTTCTCGCGACACAACAGGTATTCCCTCTGCGTCCCGCCTTGCTTCTGCTAAGCGCCTTTCTGATTGGTACTCTGCCCTGGGTCTCTGCGACGCCTGGAGGGGATGGAACCCCCACCGAGAACAGTACACTCACACTTCGGTGGCCCACCGTAGCCACTCCCATATTGACAAGCTCTTGTTGCCGGCCAACAATTGCCAGTTGGTGTTGGGCGTTAATATCCTTCCCCGAGGTGTATCCGATCATTCCCTGGTCTCCCTCCGTCTCGGGCGGGCCCCGAGGGAATCCGCACGATTTGGCGGATGAAAGCTTGGTTCCTGCAGGATGCGGAATTCGTTGAGACCCTCGGGCAAGAGCTGAAGCAATACTTGGTGATCAACAAGGGATTGGTTCCAGGTACAGTGTGGGAGGCTGGCAAGGTTAGGCCGTGGCTAGAGGCTTGGTCCATGCAAAGTGCACAGCCCAGAACACCCGCCTGATACAGCTCGAGGCCCAAGCTGCACAGTTGGAATCAGCCCAGGCTTCCGCCTAAAGCGTTCGCTCCACCCGACAGCTCGCACTGCTGCGTGAGGAGTTCTGTCAGATCTCTCTAGAATCAGCTCAAATGTTAAGGTGTTCCTCGGTGGGGCGATTATACGGCTGGGGTGACAAAAAACGGGAAGCTATTCCATAATCTGGTCTTCTTTCCCAAAGTCCATCGTATAATCTCCGAGGTCCGCAAGGTGGTGGGCACTCATCATTTCACCTCCCATGCTATTGCCCAAGCCTTTGCAGGCTATTATGCTAGACTGTATGTGGCCCGGCCTTCCGAGGCCTCCCTGTCGATTGAGTCTAATACTCAACTGCCCCGTCTTCCCCGGGCAGTGTCGAAGACCCTGGATCTCCCCTTTACCTCGAAGTAGTTACACGGGCCATTTCACTCTTGCATTCCGGTAGGACTCCAGGGCCGGATGGATACCCTCAGGAATATTATGTGCCCTATCGCGACTTGTTGGTTCTACACCTGGTCGATCTGTTTCAACATGTAGTGGATACAGGGTCCTTCCCCCCTGAGACCGACATGGCAACCATTGTGGTCCTTCCTAAGACACAACTACCCTCCCTCTCCTGCGCGGATTACCGCACCGTTTCCCTCATCAACACTGAGGTGAAAATCTTACCTACTGCCTTGGCCCAACACCTCCGCCCCCTATTGAAAGGCGTGGTCCATTCTAACCAATGTGAATTCATGCCTGCCCGTGGTACCCAGCACTGCATACGCCGTCTTCACCTCGCCCTTGAACATCGCCATCAGCTCACCCCGTACTGGGCACTGCTTTTCATTGACTTTGAAAAAGCATTTGATACAGTTGTTCTGGAGGCGATGGGATTTGGCCTCCCATTCAGGTGTTTCATCCAAGTTCTGTATTATAGTCCTAAAGCACGGGTCCTACTTAATGGCGTGCTATCGGAGGCGTTCCCCATCCAGAGGGGCACCCGCCAAGGCTGCTCACCCTCGCTACTTTTATTCGCTCTAGCAATGGAGCACCTGGTCTCTCTCGTACGCAACGATCCCCACATCCGGGGCTGGGCCTGGGACCCCTGTGGGGTCAACAAGGTAGCCCTTTACGCGGACAACTTCCTCCTTTTCTTAGTGGATTCTCAGGAATCCGGCCCCTGGTGCTTGGAAGTCCTGTCCGCTTTTGAGCAAGTCTCCGGCGTGCGGCTCAACCCGGCAAAATCCACTCTGGTTCCCCTCCACCCATCATAAGCCTGTTTCGACTGGCAAACGACTATTCCCCTGCGTAGGCAGTCCTTCAAGTATTTGAAAGTCTGGGTAACCTTACTCCCCAAACTTGAATGGGCCCTCAACCTTACACCCCTGGTTACCAAGGCCAAGGCAGACCTCATGCAATGGTAGTCCCTTCCTCTTAATCCCCTGGGCAGAAGAGCGCTTTTTAAAATGATGGCTCTCCCCCGCTTTTTATATATTCTTCAAAACATAACCTTTCATCTCCCAGGGAGCTGGTTCGCGAGATTGATGGACTGCTCACTTGGTTTTTATGGAAAAGCGGGAGGCCCCATATGGCCCTGGCTCACTGTCGGACACCTCCCTATGGTGGGGGCATGGGTGTGACCAATCTTCGCCTTTACTACCTGGCCTCATGGCTTATTGTGGTGCGTGACTGGTTCGCCGGCGGCTGGTCCGACCTGGAGCACCAGGTCGCGCTCCAGTCTATGGACTTTCCACAACTCCAAGCCTACTTGTACCAGCCCCCTTACCACAAGTCCTTCCCCTTATCACTAGGACAGTCCTACTGGCATGGCGCACTGTCCTGCGACATACGAAATTGGACTGGAAGCTTACCCAACATACACACCTGTGGCATGGTACCTGGCTGCGCGAGACTTCAACTCTTCAGGACTTTAGTCACTGGGACCACATTGGGATCTCGCTTCTCGGGAACTTCTGGGTCGGGGACCACATCAGGACCTTCACAGATTTGCAGCCGTGCTATTCCCTCCATGCCTCCCAGTTCTACAAATACCTGCAGCTTTGGCGCATCCTCAATGCACACATTCCTTCTCCCACCTCCCTCCCCGAATTCAGTCCCCTTGAGGCCCAAGTGATAATGGGGAACCTGGGTAAAGGAGGGGTGTCGTGGATCTACCGCTTCCTTGTGAACAATGGCCCGCAACCCTGGACTCACTGCGCGCCTGCTTAGAGGATTGGCTGGGCACCTTGGAGGACGCAGACTGGCGGGATGCTCTCATGGCTCCTAAAACCTTAGCGACCTCCTCCTGCGCTTAATTCAAACTCTACTATTTACATATGGCATATCTTATTCTGCACGTCCCTCGCCGACTTGTACACGATGCAACCACGCTCCAGCTGACTTTTTCCATATGGTCTGGCAGTGCCCCGCCATTGTGTCATTCTGGGCGGGCGTGGAACTTGAGCTTACACATACCTTGGGGTGGGTAGTTCCCCATGACCCATTACGTCTGATTTTAGGTGTGTTTGATGGCCTGGATGGTTCTCGCGCCAACAAGCGCTTTCTTGGGAATGCAGTGGCAGTGGCGAAACGTGACATTGCGGCACTTTGGTCTCAGGCCAAGCCTCCTACTGTATGGAAGTGAAGGTGGGGGTGGACTGGTGTGGAACCCAAGAGGAACCCCTCTTAAAGGCCCGGGGCTGCCCTGAACTATTCGAAAATATCTGGGGTAAATGGTTTAATCTACTGTCTTGATTGATGTGTGTGTTCTCATGTACTGTGTTCAACTTGCTCGAGCATCCAATCTGAAGCCTGATAAACAGGTCTCTATCACCAACTTTACTAGCATAGATCACCAAAGTAATGTGCCTGATTTTGCTGTCAATGTAATTATGTGATTTCCTTTAAATGCCAATAAATTTGATTATCAAAAAAAAAAAGAATTCTGTGCTTGTCTTGGGGTCCCGTAAGGGGAATCACAGCTTCAAGTTGGTCTATTTTCTGGGCAATCTAAAATGGAATTTCTTCACGTTTTGTGGGCCTTGTGCTAATTACTGAATTAACAACAGGGCTAATTATGGGCCCAGTAGGCTGCTGTGCCTGCCCTTGTAGACCAATCCTGGCTGGACCAGCTAACAAAGTACGGGAAATTAATTGTGTACGACCGCTATAGAGGCTGACTAAAACATTATATAAAACACTTCTGAACCAAATTGAGCGCATTTAAATCTGGATATACGGTACACCCAGCGAGCGTTGGCAAAATGGTCCCATGATTACTTATGGGGTCCATTTCCAAGGAGATGGGGACGAGCCCCATTAAACCAGTTTGGTGTTCCTAAAACATAAGCGGAACTTCAAGAAGTTCATATGAACAATACGCAACCGGTGTCTGTGCATGGTACATTCATGAAAAGTATTATCACTAGCGTCCACAGCCGGAAATGTGACCCAGGAATAAAAAACACCAAAGCAGAACACCGCCTCTGCTTCCAATACAAAAATCACAGGAACTCCTGAATTAGGGATTCCATGCTGAACCAAATGTTGAGTAACGTCTGGATGGCAATTAACATTAACAGCCATTGGGTGAGCCATGGACAACCAGAAAACAATTCAAAGTGTAGCACAATTAGGGTATAAACCTTTTAATATTCAAGCTTGAAAAACTAACAGAACTAGGCGCTGGCTAATAACTGGGGAGGAGAAACCACTAATACCACAGGCGTGTCCAGAAAAAAGGTGCTAAGGTATTGTGGACAAGCACTTCTCAGGGTTCCCGCAAGTAAGTACCAGACCAAATGTTGGCCGTGCCATGTTGCAGGGATTGTGCTCTGGAACAGAACTATGCTTGGGATCATGAAACATCAGTATGCAGAGACTGAGTCATCATATCATCTCAGTATCCATGAGCCTGAGTGTGACTAGCTATTTTGCCTCACTTGCCCTCCTAACAAAACCAGAGAAACAAGTGAATAGGCACCCCCAGAACAAAACAGTCTTGATCCCCTCGGGGATCGCTGTAACAGGACAGACCTTTTGGGCTCTCACTCATACTTGTCCACAATAAAATAACAGAGACACAAGAGCAGTTAAGAATATTTATTCAAACTATCTTGCTCAGAAATGCAGTATACGTGACACAATTAGAATACAAATGCATAATAAAAATACAGTTAGCATGGTTAATAATCTATATACCATGAAAAGTGCTGTCATTGTATAAGACAGAGTAACCTAACTCCCCTTACCTGTGAGTAAAGTTAAATGATTATATGAAAGAACTCTGGGATTATCGTCAGACTCCGTACATTGTCATACATAGATAGATGCTCTACATCTCAGCAGACACAGTGCTCTTGTGTCAGAACTATTGTTCCATTGTGTCTCTGTGGCTCATGTTCTCATTGATACGATAGGACATGTGTGCACATAAAGAACAGCTGCATTCTTTGTGTTATGTCTAGGTGCTACTGCCTGGCCAGAAAGAATAACAAGGGACATTGTTGTTTGATCTTGTCTGTGGTGCTCAGACTAAATCCCAGGAAAAGAACAGAATGCAAAAGCATATGCAGGTTCTGTGTGAAAGTGCAATGAGGCACAAAAGCAAGCTCGTTTATATTGCAAAGGAAAATAAGGCCTACAACGTGCACAGTTAGGCTAACATAGGGAAAACTACAATGGGCCATGCAAGAAACACATGACAGGCTAACCCGGCTAAGTGTGGCCCAAATCCTGTAACTAGTCACCGATACGGGAGGTAGGGTCTATAAGCAAGATGATATAAATCAGATCTTTGCTAGCTATTATGCCACACTATACACTAGCAATAGAGATGACAGAGAGGACTGTATCCAGCACTTCTTGGTAGACCTACCCCTGCAGAGATTCTCGCCTGATGAGGTGGAGGAGCTGGGGAGAGATATTTCAATGGAAGAGATCAAGGCTGAAGTGAAGATAATGGCCCAGGAAAAATGTCCTGGGAACAGATGGGCTCCCGGGGAAAATCTAAGTGACCTATATTGAAATGCTCGACCCCTGTCCATCTACCTTATATTGGCAGGCGTGTGACACCAGCGCACTCCCCCCTTGGAGAGGCACTAATAACCCCCGCTCAAACCAGGGAAACCAGCTACAGACGTAACAGAGTACAGACCACTATCTATGCTGAATCCTGACTACTAAATACTTAGTGGAATCATGTCTCAGAGACCATCTCCCCACATGCAGGGCCTTATCCACACTGATCAATCTGGGTTTATACCCCAACGCAACACGTCACTAAACATCCTGACATTACTGGCTCTTTTGAGGGATCCGAACATACCAGGAGAGATAGGTTCACGTCTATAGACACTGAGAAGACTTTTGAAAGCCTGGAATGGGAGCATCTCTGACTTGTGATGAGCTGAATGGGACAGGGGTGGAGATTGGTAAAAAAGGACACAGCTGTTGTATGCACCTCCTACAATGAGAGTACAGACAGGCTGGGCAATCTCGGAGCAGTACAAAGTAATTATACCCCACAGTATCTTCTGGTATCTAGACACGATTCTGATTGACCTGATCTGGGGAAAGGGCAGGCAATGGGTTGAACTGAATAGGCTGCAGTGAATTTTCATGAACGGGGGAATGATCACTCCTGACTTTGAGACCGATTACTTGGAAGCCCAGTACACTGGTATATGTGACGGTCACAAGGGCTACAGGACACAGAGAGTTTTCCCCACCCCTGACACTCCCACGTCGACTATGCTATGGAACCTCCTACTTGATCCTAAAAGGGCAACCATCACAGGCAGGAATGACCAAACTGTTCTCTGACACTGTTGGTGGAGAGCACTGTAGAAGAGCCAGACGAATAAGCCATATTCCCTAAAGCTCCCACTTCAGTATTTGCTTATACATACACAGGAGATTAAACAGTGATGGCTACTGAACTGGCTAGAAGCGGACATGGACACTGTGGGTACACTGTACAGAAATGGGGAGTTACTGTCCGTAGAGGACATGAGGGAGCAGTAAGAGCTTTCAGCAGGGCAGTTTCTACTATATTGTACCATGATCGTAGTGGTGAGAAAATAGTGGAGGAGACGGGACACCGAATCCCCAGATACACCAAAGTTGCAAATTCCTCTGCAACACTCCAAACAATCAGAGGTTGGTGTCAGGTCTCCTTGGAGCACCACGGTCGGACATGATACTGCCGCTAATCAATTGAAACATAAGTGGGAGGCAGACTTGGGGACTCCCATAACTGAAAGGGAATAGACAAAAATGCTAGAGATGTCTCAAAAAAATCCTGAAATCCGCAATTCAAACTCATACACCAAGTCTTACTTAAAGCAAAGCTCACACTTGGACGACTCATGCCTTCTTCACTCACATTTCACACAAATGCACTAGATACCACCTAGAAGGGGTAGATATGCTTTACCTGATATGGAACTGCATGCACTTATCCATCTCTGTCCAGTAGTAGGTTATCACATATCTCTCTCAAAACCCTCCCCCCAAAATGTGTATACTGGGGATTTTTCCCCACCCAGCTAAGAACAAGGATACGACCCGATTTATTGACTTGGAATTGATACTGGGTAAATGGTGTAAAACAATGCAGTTGATGGCTTCCGCCGATCCCCATGTGGAAAGGTGGAGAGCTAACATGCCTAGGTCGGCTGACTGGGAGGAGGGCACCTTACTCAGAGAAGCGTATAAGGCAGGAGAAAGATGGGATTTGCTAGATCCTGGGGGAGCAAGCTGATGCACTAAAACAGAGGATGATGATGGGACTATTGCATTAGGTTAAATGCCCTCAAGCCCAGCTGGTCAGAGAATAGAGGTCAAGGGGATTCTCGGGCTGGTGGTCTTGCAGCCCCAGGACATTGGCCCAACGCCAAGGAAAGTTAATACCAACATAGACCACCCAAAATACAATTGTCCTATGATAACAGAGACAACACCCCATCCCATACTCACAAGCAGTAAAGTCAACTGAGAGGGAGAACAGGAAACCACAAAGAAGCGGAAGGAGAAGGGTGAGGGAAGGGAGGTAGACTTCCCACTGTTCCTCGGTCAAGGTGGACAGGGTTGGTGGGGGGGTTGACTGCCGAGTATGAGGGAAATCCTACACACCCTTTGGCCACTGCTTTGTATATGCAAGTGTATTGAGGTAAGGCATGTGAGTTCTTCAGAGCATGTCTCATTCTGATGCACTGTACTTATGTGGAGTTTAATGTGAAAGCCAATTAAAAAAAAATTACAACAAAAAAAATAATTCCTGATCATGTCCTTTCCAATAAATATCTAGGTGCCTTTAAGTTTCTGCCTAGTTTTCATGCTTTAAAATATCCCCTAGTTTCTTCTCTAGTCAGTATCTGCTATTCAAGTTGCACTAATAGCTGTAACAATATTGCTGGTTCAACAGATACCAGCCCTCATCGTATAATGAGATATTGTTCCCTATGCTGAATTCCCACCTATTTCCATAGATGATTTATCAACTATTTATGAAATATATTACTTTAGTCAGTGATGACATCTTGCAGTTTTGGTAACCGCCATCTTTCCACTCTTGCTACCATACCATGGGTAACCATCATACATTTACCACACTTCAGGAATCTGTTCCCTTCTCTGTTTGAGTAGGTATGTACACCAGTATTGAAGAAGCCTATCTTGGATACTGCATTTTAAAGAATTACTTCCTACTAAAGTCCTTCCTAAACAATACAAAACTCCCAGAGTTCCCTGTTCAACTTACCAGTCTGTTGCATAGACAAATCACCCAATACCAACAGTCTAGGTTAGGAGCTATGTACAGCCCTGAGACACACAAGTATACAGGTTGTGTCATATTCTGTGTTTGTTTACTTAATGTTCTCATACTACAGACATTTTCAAGACATTTTGAAAACCGTTTTACATTAACTAAGCAATCATTTGTAATGACTTAAAGTGACATCTTAATAAACAAACCTTACTTACCCAATAGTTATAAGGTCCAGTAACCAGTGCACTCTGACTTGCTGAATACCACTGTGAGGCACTGACGAAATATATGCTAGGTTAATGTGTTGATCATGGCCATTGTCATGTAGCTCCGCTTTGTTGTGTGGTAATGGAGGACTGAAAAGGTGATAAAGTACCAATTAACAAACCGAGTTAAATAGTAAAAAACATAGTTCTAATGTCATATTAGAAACACATGTCAACTTTTAAGTATTAAACAAATATGTTTTGTTCTACATAATGTTTTCTTTTGTATTGACTTTCCAGTCTAAAATATCAATAAAATATTACAGGGAATTCACAATAGTGATAATACAAAGTTTTCAGAATACAGAATACATTTCCTGAACCAGAATTTGCCTGAAAAATCAGAACATATGGTGGGAGAGGGGTTAATCAGTACTGTATATACCTTAACACTGGTTTCTCATCTTTAGGTCTATTAAGATCCAGAGTAATTTATCTGGATATTAGAATAGTTAGGATTTTTTTCAATGCAAAATCTCAAAATTCTATTTGGAATAACTTTGGCGCCGGTTGACGAATCTGCCTGAAAACTTCCTCAAATTTGCCTCGCGGAGCTCCGGTCCCTCCTTGAAAGTTTCGGGGGGATTCGTCAAGCGGGGGCCGAGATAAAAGAGGCGTCCCAAAACGCGTTTTCCCCATGTTAATTTCCATAGGGCGGTCGAACTCACTTTTAGCCCGAACGGCTGAATGGATTTGCACCAAACTTGGCAAAATTGTAGGCACTGGTAGCCCAATGTGCCTTTGCTATGTCTCAAGATATGTGCTCCAGTGGATTTTGAGTAAGTTAGGTTCAAAAAAATATATATGTACGCGCACCGGGAGCGCACCGGGCGTGCTACGCGACTTGCGCACGGAAAGCTGATTGGCTCACGGGTGTCTGTAAACATTCGAAACAGTCCGGAGCGGCCGCCATCTTGTGTCTCGGTAGGATCGAGACACAAGAGGTGGCCAAAACAAAGGGGGAAATGACCATAAGGGGGCAGGGTAGACCACCCCTGACCCCCTAGTTTTGATGTGGGGGCTAAAAAAAAAAAAAAATTATTTGCGCGGGGGGAGCGCCCGGTACGCGCACCGGGGAGCGGACCAGGGAGCGTCCCATGGGGAAAAATGAATGATAGAGTTTTAAAAAAATGAAGCCTTTTTTTAATAAATTGGAGGTATTTCTGAAAAGAACTGTTTTTTTCTTCTTTTTGTTTTATATTTTCTTTAATGTTTTTTGAACATTTTGTACTTTTTTTGGCTTTTCAAAACAGTTTTATATTTTTTTAGTTTTTTTTTAGGGGGAGAAACACAAAAAAGGGAATTTAAACTGGCTCAACTGGAGCAAAAAACAAAAAAAGAAAAAGATTACTTCTTTTTGGGGCACTTGTGATTGTCACCTGCAAGGACGATGAGCTTTACGCTCTTTTCACCATAGGCGATAAGCTTGCCACATGCAGTACAAGTGATTTTAAAATCAGCGAATCGTTGCTGAATACAAGGCATCATCTCTGATGTTTCTGGTCCCGATGAAGTGGGTTCGTTTGTTTGGGAGGTGGTCCTTGATGACTGGGGGAGGTTACTGGCCAGTTCCCTGAGTTCTGCACGAGAATAGTTGTTAGGGTGCTTCTGGATCATATGTCGAATCATGGTATTGTTACCAAAGGAATACTTTTTGTTTGGGTTGCCCCTTGAGAGTTGTTCCTTACAGATTAGGCAAGTTACCCTGGCCGCATTCACTTTTTTCTTGCCCTCTGGGAGTGAAAAAAACTCCCATACAATGTGTGACTTGGGCTTGTATGGGGTATTTTGTTCAGGCAGCCATCTTCTCCCATCCTCCTCTTCCTCTTCCTCCTCCTCCTCTTCTTGACCACCAATGTACTGTTGTGGTGGTCCTCTTGGTGGTGGTGGTGGTGCAGATGCTCCAGCTGATGCAGCTACAGTAGCCATTAGAAAGTACAAAATAGTTCTCTCTCTATTACTGAAACAGGTCTTCCTCAGTCAAAGGACAAAGTCAGAATAAGGAAAAAAGGTGGGGTCTTTCATCATTTGGAAAAAATAAAAGGCCTGAACCAATGAGAAGTGTTATTTTCAGGTCACAAGACCAGGGATTTCATCATTATGAAAGTAAAACTGTTCTGCACCAATTAAAAGTGTTATTTTCAGGTCACATGACCGACGCGCTTACGCGACGCACCCACGAGCGCGCCCGCGGGCACGCCCCGGGTCGCGTCGCGTAAGCGCGTCGGAAGTTTACGTTGCGCGATCGTATTCGCTCGAGTGCTTCCAGGTGCGCTTACGCCGTGCGTATCACGCGGACGTGGCTACGCGATACGTCACGATCATGTTTTCGTTCGCGACATTGGGGCTAACGGGACGCTCACCGGTTCGCGCACCGACGCGCTTCAAACGACTACGCTCTCCGTGGCGCTCACTGGGGCGCGCCCCGGGAGCGCTCCAAGGTCAAAAATTAAAAAAATTAAAAATTAAAAAAAAAATTAAAATACAAATAAAATATAGGATTCATTCATTTTCAAAAATATTACATTTCATAGCTATAGACTTTTGCTATTAACCAAATTTTGAACTTCAAAGAAAAAAACATAGGTTTGGGGCCTTATATATAGTTAGGAATTAGCATTTAAAAAATGTATGAAATTCACTGAAAAAACCATAGGTTTCACACCAGTTATAGTTAGGAATTAGCATATAAAAAACCTATTAAATTCACTGAAAAAACCATAGGTTTCACACCAGTTATAGTTAGCTGCAAATTTTACTGACATAAAACCATTGAAATTCCACGTTATAGTTAGTTGGACTCACTATAGCTTGCGCGTGTAATGCACTGCTGATGACGTCACATATTACATCACTCATGACATGGTCAGTGACATCACTCATGACATCACTGATGACACCATCTTTGTGACAGAGTGACAGACCTCCTTTCAGTGAAATGTAACCCTTGAAACACATATTCAAAAATAGAAATTAACATTTTCAAAAAAATTGAGCTATCCATACCAGTTACAACAACCAATTCAGTAATACCACCATCTATATACACATCCACTCATTCACCAACAGTTCTATATAGTCACTCATACATATACTCACTCATCATATGTAGTGATACACCAATACATCCTGTTACACACCGACAGTCATCCAAAAGTTACTCACACACATACTCACACATGCAAATAAACTATTGAACATCCATTTATATGCATTTACAACTATACACACACTACCACCTTACTTCTAAGGAAACTTACACATACTTACTCTCTTAAACAATCACTTATAGAAACACATACTTATTTAAACAGGAACTCTTACAATCTCACACATACTCACTTATAAACATCAATACTCACATATACTAGATTAAAACATATGTCGTTACTGATAAAGACACTAGTGAGACAGTCATTCACTCACTAACACACACATATACACACTCATCCACCCATACAGTCCTGCACATATGCTGTCTTCAAAACACATACAAACAGTGAGTCAGTCACCAACCCATGCAGCTACTTATACACAAAGTGAAACACTGATACATATATTTCAATATTTAAAAGTTACTTGTTAATATACGTATTCACTAAAATACACTTAATAAGGCAGTGAACCAAACAATTTATTTATAAAAAACATAATAAACATCCATTTCGACACATATTTTACCATTTATTCTTCCATCAACCTTTACAAATACATATATAAAACATATTTATTTTTCAGAAAGACACACATTCACTGGCTGGTGTCATCAGTGATGTCATGAGTGATGTCACTGACCATGTCATGAGTGATGTAATATGTGACATCAGCAGCAGTGCATTGCAGGTGCGCAAGTTATAGTGAGTCCAACTAACTATAACGTGGAATTTCAATGGTTTTATGTCAGTAAAATTTCCAGGTAACTATAACTGGTGTGAAACCTATGATTTTTTCAGTGAATTTCATAGGTTTTTTAAATGCTAAATCCTTTCTATATCGAGTTTGTAACCTATGATTTTTTTTTAATTTGCTGTTTTGTGTGAGTATTAATTAGTATTATTTTTTTTATAATAATATATATATATTTTTTTATCATTTTTTTCTTGGGGCGCTCTGGGTCCGCGCACCGGTAAGCTCTCCGGAAAGCGCACCCAGAGCGCTACTTGCGTTCGTGTAAAAAATATGAATGAAAAGTAAATAATAAAGCAAGACATTTAGTACCATACATATAAAAGCAGTTTTTTTGAATAAGGAAATGAAAATAATTTTGCATTTCCGTGAAACTATCAAAATGTCACTTCGGCGCGCCGCGTAAGCGCCCCCGGAAGCGCCTACGTTCGCGCCGCGTATGCGCCCCCGGAAGCGCCTGCGTATGCGCCCCCGGCAGCGCTCCGGTGAGCGCAGCGTCAGCGAGTCAAGTCATGTGACCTTAAAATAACACTTTTCATTGGTTGCTAACAGTTTTTTTTACAAAGAATGAAATCCCCACCCATTTCCTTCACTTCTTCTTTCACTTTTGTGACTGAAAGACCTGCCTTTTTTCTCTTCGATCTTTCTTGGATAATCATGGCTGCCAGACAATCCAGCAGTGAAGATGAGCCTGAATTCATTGATGAAGAGCCTCCTCAGCCGAAGGTGAAAGAGCATTTCATCTGTAATTTTTTTTCCATACCAGATGGCCAGAAAGAGGTCAATGCTCCAAAAGTGGAGTGCAGGATCTGCCACAGAGTCCTGTCACGGGGTGACCCCACTAAGAAATATTCTTTTGGGAACTCCACAATGCTTCGCCATGTGGAGAGGAGGCACCCCCAGAATTTTGCCAGGGAAAGTGTCAGGGCTCTGGCACAAGAGGTTCCCAGTGATGGGGCCTCTACATCCACCGGAGGAGCAACTAATTCAGTGAGGGGGCGATCGCAGGAGCTGGTTCCAAACATTCAGCCTGCATTCAACAAAGGCGTCCTGAAATGCAGATACTGCGATCAGCTACTTACCTTTGGGGAGCAAAGTGTCCAGCTCATGGTTCGAGCATTGGAGAACCATCGCTGCCATTCCCAGCCCTAATTTTTTTTGTTTTTTTTGCTCCTGTTGAGCAGTTTCCATTCCCTGTTTTTGTTTTTGTTCTAAAAAAAAAAAAGAAGAAAAAAAAGGTCTTTTCAGAACTACCTCCAATTCTCATCAAAGAGCTATATTCTTAAAAAAATGAAAAAGAATAAGTGAAGTGGAGTGCATTGATAATGGAAAGGAAAATGAGTAAGAAAGAACAGAAAGGTATGAGAGGAGGAAAGAAGTGAAGTAGGGGGACTGAAAGAAGGTGAGTGTTGGGAAGGAAAGTAAGGAGAAGGAGAGTGAACATGGGGAATGTGGATATTCAAAGAAAATGTTGAAAAGGAACGGGGGTGTGGAAGGGTAAGAAAAGATGCATTGCTGGAGTTGCATCATTTTTGTGACACACTCCAGCAATGCATTACTTTTGCACTTACAGATACGTCTGAAATACTGACGTATCTGTAAGTACTTCCGACATAATACGTCATAAATTTAATATGACGCATGACTAGAAGACTGAAGGCCTCATTTATGAGGCCATGCGTCACTTTAACGCCACCGGAGCATCACTTTTTGTGACGCACCAGTGCTGTAAAAAATGCACCTTATTCAGTCATATTTACAAAGTGAAGCATCTAGGTAGATGCGTCACTTTGTAAGCCCCTGCGCCACATTATACCTACGTCAGGTGTAATGTATGCAAAAGGGACGTATTGACGTAAGAAAGGGTCGTAGAGGTGACGCAGTGAAATCTATAAGATATCACTGCGTCACTTTTATGACGCTGTTGCGTCCAAATCTTGTGCCTGTATCACAGCAGGCGTAAGACTGATGCCAGCCCTTTCACATGGGGCCTGGCACCAAGTGAAAGGATGCATTGCTGGAGTTGCATCATTTTTGTGACACACTCCAGCAATGCATCACTTTTGCGCTTACAGATACGTCTGAAATACTGACGTATCTGTAAGTACTTCCGACATAATACGTCATATATTTAATATGACGCATGACTAGAAGACTGAAGGCCTCATTTATGAGGCCAATGCTCACTTTAACGCCACCGGTGCGTCACTTTTTGTGACGCACCAGTGCTGTAAAAAATGCACCTTATTCAGTCATATTTACAAAGTGACGCATCTAGGTAGATGCGTCACTTTGTAAGCCCCTGCGCCACATTATACCTACGTCAGGTGTAATGTATGCAAATGGGACGTATTGACGCAAGAAAGGGTCGTAGAGGTGACGCAGTGAATAAACTGGGTTTTCCCCATGCTACACTCCCCGGTCCGCTCCCAGGAGCGCGTACCGAGCGCTCCCCCCGCGCAAATCGAAAGAAATTATTTTATTTTTTTTGCCCCGCGGGGCCCTTTTATAGCCCCCACATCAAACCTAGGGGGTCAGGGGGGGTCTACTCTGCCCCCTTATGGTCATTTCCAGCTTTTTATTTTGCCACCTCTTGTGTCTCGATCCTACCGAGACACAAGATGGCGGCCGCTCCGGACTGTTTCGAATGTTTACAGACACCCGTGAGCCAATCAGCTTTCCGTGCGCAAGTCGCGTAGCACACCCAGTGCGCTCCCCGGTGCGCGTACCGGGGCGCACCTATAGATATATATATTTTTTTTAACCTAAATTACTCAAAATCCACTGGAGCATATATCTTGAGACATAGCAAAGGCACATCGGACTACCAGTCCCTACAATTTTGCCAAGTTTGGTGGAAATCCATTCAGCCGTTCGGGCTAAAAGTGAGTTTGACCGCCCTATGGAAATTAACATGGAGAAAACACGTTTTGGGACCCCCCTTTTATCTCGGCCCCCGCTTGACGAATCCCCCCCAAACTTTCAAGGAAGGACCGGAGCTCCGCGAGGCAAATTTGAAGAAATTGTCAGGCAGATTCGTCAACCGGCGTCAAAGTTATTCACAATAGAATTTTGAGATTTTGCATTGAAAAAAATCCTAACTATAACTACCTACTGGCGACCGCCAGTAGGTAATATATATGTATGTATGTATGTATGTATATATATATATATATATATATATATTTCCGCACTTGCACCCTTGCTGCGACAGACCTTCAATCCTCGGCCATCGACCAGAAAGAACACGGAAGACCCAGAGTGCAGGTGAGTTTTTTATTTCTCAGCACACCACGCCAGCATAACGTTTCGGCCTGCACAGAGGCCTTGGTCACATGACGCACTGAGAGAGTTGCGTGAAATTTAAAGTGCTCATGCATCAACAGCGGAAACATCTTATTGGTTACAACTTAATCAGTGGGAGTGTTAAACATGATAATACACATTTCCTTGCAATTGCAAAACGGGGAAAACGAATATATTTACAAAGTGCCTTTCGTAAAAATAACTGTCTAAATACATTTACATTGTCCGATAATTTGCATAAATTCTTGTTGCTATCCTGAGGGTAGACGGGGTATTCACAATGTATGACAAACATTTCATATATTTACAAAATGTGCAAAAGAACAACCTCAACAAGCAAGTAAATTAAGAGTTGCTATCTGAAAGCTGACGGCATAAATGTCTTAAATTCAATAGATGCTAATGCACAGAATACCTAAAGGTCCCCCGAACTTATTATAAAATATATACACAGAATTTCATATATGTACACCTATATACAGTATAAATACTCCAAACTACTACCGTCAAACTAAATCACTGTTTTGTAGTAGTGCGATAGTCGGATAAAGATGGCACAAGCATGTATGCATTTTAAACAATCCCCTGCATGGCCCACTTTTCGATGTTTACAACAAATCTATACCAAAACATCGCCATTGAAAGTGCTAATATGAACAAGTGCAATTAAAACCAAACTTTTCTGAAGTTCTAGGATTGTATATAGTTACACAACTATACTGAGGATACTTAACAACTACATTTATCAACGTTGATTGTATAACCTGGTATCTCTTATCTTACATAATCATACCTAATCAACTTTAAACACCTTTTGATGGTTATGACAGGTAACATCTATTACAGCCAGTAGTAATACATCTGGGAGGGTGGCGAGAGGGTTTTGGGAGCCCCTTAGATGTTATTGGCCCTACAAACATGTGTAAAAGTCCTCCGTGGAGTTCAGACCATTCGGACTTTTACTGTCCATCTCCAGGATGTATCTGGTCTCAAGTGCCCTTAAGATCCCATCCCGGTTACCACCTCTCCTCAGCGGGCCCACAGAGTCAATAGCATAGTATTTAAGGAGACCACTGTTGTTATCATGAAACTCCTTAACATGCCGAGCTACAGGGTAAGTGGCGTCATTTGTGTTGATTGCCCTGATATGCTGGAGCACCCTTTTGTGGACCTGCGATTTGGTACTACCAATATACTGCAGGCCACAGGGGCACTCCAGCACATACACCACGTACTCTGACTTGCACGTGAGTTGCTTGTTGATCTTACGAGGCACTGTAGAAAATGCCGTCAAGAACTCGGTCTTGTTGAGCCCTTGAGAGCAAGCTTTGCAGCTGGAACACTTCCTAAACCCTCGACTGGCAGCTAGCCAGTTTTTGGGGGGTATTACCTCAGGACTAGATTTGACTAGTGCATCCTGTAAAGAGAACGCCTTCTTGTAGGTAATCGCTGGTCTATTAGGCATGTGTTCACCAATAACTGGATCTAATTTAATCAGATTCCAGTGTTGGTTAATGATCTTCCTAAGTGCCCCGTGCTGACAACTGTAGGTCCAAATAAGTCTGACTGGTTGTTCAATACTGGCTGTGATATTTTTCTGTACTTTCTTGTGGATCAGTGCCTCATTACGGGACAGGGCATTAGCTTTTCTGATGGCTGTATTAATCAGATTTTCACTATAGCCCCTGGCTAGAAACCTTTGTTTGCTAGTGGCTTGTGCATTTGTGCAGTGGGAGTCCGTACTACACACCCGCCGGATTCTAAGCATCTCCCCGTAGGGGATGCTCCGAATCAAATGTGGGGGGTGATGACTTCCCGCATGCAAAATAGTATTGCCCGCTGTAGGCTTCCTGTAAAGCCTGGTTTCTAGCCTGCCTTGACTGACCTCCAATGTGACATCAAGAAAGTGTGCATACTGCTGACTTATATGAGATGTGAAGGACAAATTGAATGAGTTGGTATTCAAAACATCAATGAAACTAACAGCCTCTTCATAGGTTCCACGCCAAATCATCAGAATATCATCGATGTATCTGTACCATCGGATGATATGACGAGTACAGATGTCATGGTGAATACCATTGAGGACCTGTCTCTCCCAGTACCCCATGTGGAGACAGGCGTAACTGGGAGAGAAACAGGCCCCCATGGCAACCCCCCTGACTTGTTGGTAGTATCGATTCAGGAACATGAAGTAATTATGGTGCAAACAGAAACCAATCATGGCGAGCAACATTTTGTTGTGCTCGACTAATTCTATAGGTCGCCTGCCCAAAAAGAACTCAACAGCCCTTAACCCATCTGCATGGACTATGCTTGTGTACAAGGATGACACATCTAGGGTAATCAACCAAAAATCATTTTTCCACTCAAGTTCGTTCAGTTTCCTCATCAGGTCACTTGAATCTTGAATGTACGAATCAAGTGCCAATACATGCTCTTGGAGGAACAAGTCAATGTAAGTGGTGGCTTTTTCCAGCAGACCCCCGCACGCCGATATGATGGGTCTACCTGGCGGCATAATCGCATTCTTGTGCACCTTCGGAATCAGGTACAGCACAGGGGTTACAGGGTGATCATTCTTTAAGCACTTTAGCTCATCCATGCTGATAAGTCCACTGGATCGCCATCCCATCAGGAGAGAGTGGAAATCTGATTGTGCTTTCCTGAGTGCATTGATGTCACAGTGTCTATAGCAGTTCGGATCATTGAGCTGAAGGTAGGCTTCCTCCAGATATAATGATCTGGGCCAGAGCACGATGTTGCCCCCCTTGTCAGATTGTCTGACAATCATGTTTCCATCCGATTTTATTTTGCTGATTAGTTTCTGGTACTCGCTGTTACCATGATGTTTACCATAGTTGGATTTCAATGTTTTCACATGCAAAGCCTTCATTTGTTTTACTACAGCATCCTGAAAGATATCGATATTGTCGTATGGAGTTACAGGGGTAAAGGTGGATCGTGGCTTGAGGTTGCTTAGGCCACCGGTTTGCGTGTTCACCTCCCCCTGAGTGTTCTGAGTGTTCGGAGCTTCCGCTCGCAAAACCACCAGGTCCTGCATCAGAGGAATATCATTCACTACCAGACCCTGAATAGCGGACTCAGTCCCAGGCCTTTTACCAGTCCCCCGAGATTTACTGTTGGCAAAATGCTTTTTGAGTTTCAATTTACGTGTGAATTTAAAAAGATCTATTCTTGTGTTTACGTAATTGAAACTGCTGGGTGGGCTATACGGCAATCCTTTAGACAAGATGCTGATTTCTGAGTCAGAGAAAGTAGTACTAGTTAGATTAATAACAGATAAACCATTGTCCAGTGTTTGTGACAGCTTGCTCACTTGTTTCGTGTTGGCTACTTCTTCTTGGTGTTGTTCCAACGTTTGTAATTCCGTTTCTTGGGCTTTTTGCTTGGCGCTGCTTTTTCTTCGCTCCCGCCGCTTTTCATTGGGGGTTTTTCTGTAACTGGAATTCGTGGGCGCAGAGTTTCGCGCCTGTCCTGCCTGACACATTCCAATTCCTGCTCCACAGTCAATCGTGTAAACCCCAATCGGTCTGAAAATCTACCAGCTTCCGTTTCAGACCCACTATCAATGTTGGAACTGAGGTCCGTGAGACTTGAACCCCCAGGAGAGTTGGATCGCACCTGGGCTGTGTTTTGAGCTGTACTTTGCGCTGCTCGTGAGTCTTTCATCTTGGAGGCTTTAATTGCGTCGTACTTGCGCGCAAATGTGAAGATTCTGCCTTCATTGTAGTCCGTTTTATCACGCTGGAACTTGAATGCCTTGCGCTTTCTAATAACGTCTTCTTCCTTCTGCACTTGTTGTTCCATTATTTCCCGATGTTTCTTGCATTCCAGCGCGATATTTGAGTCATCCACACACAAGCTGACTATTTCCGCCTCAAGCACATCAATTTCTGCTTGTGTTTTCGACCTGTCGCTTTCCGCGTAACGTACCAACATTGTTACTAAACGGCGAGATGAATCTAAGCTCCATTCAGCCCAATCCTTAAGCATTGCTGGGTCCATGTACTCATAGCTTGGAGCTAGCATAACCCTTAGTCCACGTGGTATTCGATTTACTTCAAGATACCGACTAAGAGAACGATGCTCCCACCATTTATTTATATATATATATATATATATATATATGTATATATAAATTTTATTTTTTATTAGTAATTTGCCATTTGTTGCCATTTGTTTCCTGCAGCAAGGGTCATCCTGGTTAAACATATGCTAAAGCATAAATGTGTGTAGAAATTTGGTTTGAAACAACCATAGCTGCCCTCTTCTATCCATCCACTATCCTTCTCAATCCAAATAAACAATTAATATATCCACCACTCAAATTACTTTCATATTTTCACTGTACTAATTCACTACTAATCCTTTATGGATTCTGGACTAGCATGCTGCTCACGGAAAAGCGCCTCTACGCCTCGTCAGGGGTAGTAAGCGCTATAGAAATGCAATTACAATACAATACAATAAGGTATATACATCCCTCTATTTTTGGGTTAATTAACATTCGTTTAGGAATAGAAGTGGACTGCCAAGTTGAATTTCTAGATTTCAAAAAATCTAGAACATATAAGATCTCCTTGTTTATTTATTAATTGCAATACTAAGAATTGTGTGTATTTAACCAAGGATAGATTTATTTTTAATGTATAAATTTAGTCCCTATTATACTTTGTTTTATTTGTACTAATCTTAGGAATTCGTTGTCTTTTAAAAAAATGGTTTTTTTATTCTGTACAATTGCTTTGATTCTCTTGTACTTTTATGGATAAGTTCCCTTATCCGAATAAAGTTTTATTTGATTTGATTTGATTGAGTGTATTTAACCATATGCACCTGTTGGGTACAATATGTAGGCTCCACCACTAGAAACCTGAAACATAGATGGAATGCGCACTTTAGGGCACTCAAAATATAACAATATAAATAACAAGGTTACCTTACTATCCTTTATGCTATTGCAGAATTATGAAATGTTGGCTTGGATCGCAATTGAAAATAGCTATTCAAGTAATGGCATTTATAAAAGGTATATTTAGGAAATTTGAAGGCTATAACACATTTAGCCCTGATACGAGTTTACCAAGTGAGTCTTGAGTGGCATTGAACACTAGACTAACATGCTCTGAAATGGACCTTCTGGTTTCAAATCCTACCTCTCAAGGTGAATAGGTGATTGTTTAATTAAATAAAAATACATTGATTAAAATGACATACATACATATATATATATATATATATATATATATATATATATATATATATATATATATATCTACACACACACACACACACACATATTACCTACTAGCGGTTGCCAGTAGGTAGTTATAGTTAGGACATATTTTCCATAGGAAATCCGCAACATTCTATTTGGAATAACTTTGGCACTGGTTGATGAATCTTTGCGAAATTTTCAAAACTAATGGCTAGCTCCGTTCCGCTCCTTCCCTGAAAGTTTCGGGGTGATTCCTGAAGCGGGGGCTGAAAAAAAAGGGGGTCCCAAAACTTGTTTTCCCATGCAATTTTCCATAGGACCTTTAGCCACAGCTACAGCCCGAACTGCTGAACGGAATTACGCCAAATTTGGCATAGATGTAGTCCTCAGTTCAGACTAGTGCCTTTTGCTTAAATTGTGTCAATCTGGTCAGTAGTTCCTGAGAAACTTACAGTTAAAAGCATATATATATCTATGGGCGCGGTGGATCAGCGGACTATAAGCGCACCGTGAGTGTATCATAAGCGCACCCTTCCGATCACGCGCTGAATGATAATTGGCTGTCAAGTGGTTGTCAACATTCGAAACCAGGAACTGTTGGCAGCCATTTTGTGCCTCGGTAGAAGCGAGGCTGAAGAAGTCAGTGGAACAAGTGTGTAAAACGTAGAAAGGGGGCTGGGCAAAAATAGCTTGACCCTCTAGACCTGCTTAGGCGGTCCCAGAAGGACCGCCAGGGCCTACTAATTCTTAATTTTTTTTTTAAACAGCAAGTGGCGTAGGGTGCGCGGAGTCTGCCGTAAAATAAATAAATACATGAAATGGCAAACAGCAGTGTCCCGGGGGTAGGCAGTCCGGGACACTGCAGGAGCCGGCTCTGGGGGGGTGGAGGTCCCCACGGCCCTCGAGGGCTCCAGGCGGAGGGCCACGCACCCTCACTCCCACAATATACAAAGCCCGGGGGTGGTTCCCGGGGCTTGAGGGAGGTCGTTGAGGCCCCTCCACTTCTAATTTTGCAGTGGGGGGGCCTTGGAGCCCCCAAACCATTTATTTTGTAGCCCCGGGGATGGCTCACTCTTGCATAGCAAACAGCAATGTTGACAAAATCTTGATAACAAAGGATTTTGAAGTCCATTTTTGGCGTTTTTGTTGTAGGTTGCAGCCGTTAAAGCGGCGACAATTTTAACTCCATCTTTGTAAGTATGCCACTAAGTTTTTGTAATGTCGACAATCTCGTCTCCCATTTAAATAGGCACAAAGTATTTATTGAAGTGCATTGTGAATCTTGAAGCAACACTGTCTAATTGCGATCGATAAAGAATTGAAGGAGTTGTGAACTTCTTTTGCTCATAATGTGCATAGGGGCAGATTTACAAGTTCATTGCGTTACTATTGCATTACTTTTAAGATGAGAAAAGTGACGCGAAAGTCATGTAGAGGATCCTGGGTAAATATAAAAGTTTCTGTACAGACAGTACCTTTCAACCCTACCCCCAAACTGGTTACTACCTGTTACCATAGTAACAGTTCATGGAACACTTAAGTGAGCACAGAGGTTAGAAGTTCACCACACTGTTGCTAATCGAAACAGTTACTGTGCTGGAGTTTTAAAGGTTTTCCATAGGAACCGTTAGTCGTAGCTATAGACTCTGGTAAAGTGCCGGTAAAGAGTTAGCCTCAGTGTTATACTTGTAGTTATAAATATTATTTCTGTTTTTAAATGTTTTCTAACTGTATTATTATCACACTAAATAATAGTGAAATGTTGTCAGAAAAAGAAGACATATATACTTTTTTAATCAACTTTTATTGAAACAACAATAAATAACTGGAAACGTAACTTAAAGATAACAATATAATGAATAACTAGAAACATAACTTTAACAAAACAATTTAATAAACAAAATGTGATATGGACTCCAATAGAAGTAGTGTAGGTAATCTGCAAAGGAAAAATGAAAATAAGTGTTCAAAATTAGATCGATGTGACTAAATGAGGTCAAACATTACAAGTTAAGGTAATACTTGACAATATTTTTTAATTTGCACGTCTGCAGTGTGCTTGCTACATTCCACCTCTCTTACATAAAGATATTCACTCACCCAAACAACTGTTATATCTACTGAATCAACTATTCACACATTTTGGGAAGTCACACACCCCCCACCGAACCACACACACATTCACTCTCCCATACAAATACTCAGTTAACTAATCAATAACGAATATAGACTTTCACATAGCTAGTAACCAACTGAAGAACCAGTTTGCACAACAACTGACAAAGTGATACAGATATTCACACAGTTTAATCACTATCCACTATATTTAGTGAGACACTATAAATTGGTAAAGTAAACAGTCAATTACACTGCTACTAAATTCTCCATCCAAATATTTATTTTTATATATCCACTCATTCTTCAATGCAAATTGCTATATATATAATACATATTTAAATAACGAAGCAAACCACATTCACTGGATGATGTCATCAGTGATGTCACTGACCATGTCATGAATGATGTAATATGTGACATCATCAGAAGTGGATTGCGGGTGCGCGAAATATAGTTAGTACAACTAACTATATAGGAGCAATTTCAATGGTTTTGTAGGAGTGAAATGTCCAGCTAACTATAACACCCCTAAAAGTTATAGTTTTTGGAGTGAATTTCAAAGGTTTTTTAAATGCTAATTCCTAACTATATAAGGCCTGAAACCTACGGTTTTTTTCAGTGAATTTCAAAGGTTTTTTAAATGCTAATTCCTAACTATATAAGGCCTGAAACCTATGTTTTTTCCAGTGAATTTTATATTATATATATATATATATGCGGGTTGCATTGTTCTCCCGCCCCTGCAACTCTGCTTCTTGGACTCCAGTTTGTGGGGTGGGGACGCGAGGCAGCACCTTCAACTTCTTGTGCGTGTCTTGTCCTGCATTGACCCCAACCCTCGCTATTTTTGGACACTTGCACCAACGTCCCTCAGCCACACTTACCTGGGAACAACTACTGCATCCTGGGTCATGTAGTCCGTGGACTTTCCCGGACCGGCTGAAAACTTCATCTGTGAGGGGCGGAGCTGATAATTTGCACCTATCGGTGTGCGGTTGGGTGTATTTTCACTGCAGGACTTCTGGGACTTCCTTTTACACACACTGCAGGCACTGACGAAGGCCGATCCGGCCGAAATGCATTCGCCATTTCTTCAAGAATAAAAGGTGTTGCTTTGTTAATCCCCTCTGAGGCTCCCGCTTCTTTCTTCGAGAGGAGACTTTTTCTTTATATATATATATATATATATATATATATATATATATATATATATATATATATATATATCAACCAGGATACACGCGCAGCTAACAGCAACGTGAGACCAGCCACACCATCGCACTCTTCAAAGGTTTTTATTCTTGGCAAAACAGCATGACGCGTTTCGAGGTACAAATCCTCTTATTCATATGCTTAAAATCAATGGTGGGTTCGTTAGTTTATTTAAAACGTGGCTTGGGCATTGAAGAAGGACTAACGTCCATTACTTTTAAAGAGGCAGTCCATTATTCTGTGTTTTTCAGCAAATAAATGCGTTCAGTTAAGGTTAAAGTACTTTTGTAATTCTTTTGACACGTTTAGTACACAGGTTTCGAAAATGTCACAGTGTTCACCTTAACTCGCTGCCACTCCGCATTTTCATTTCATCATCGGACCACAAGTCCCACAGTGCCTCTTGTCGGTACACCAACCTCCACTCTTTCTCCAATGCTGCTCTTGGCAAATTTCCCAAATGTTACCCCAGCGCTCTCCAAAGCCTTCATAGGTTTAGTACCATTTTCGGCTGCATTCCGATGGTCAGGGCAACTTTGGTAATTTCTGCAACCACCGTTGTTTGTTCTTCCTTGCCATACAACATTCCTCGGTACGACGTACTTAGGGAAATCCCTATTGGCAAACACTGGCATGTTCAAAAAGATCACATCAAAGGTGAAGCGGGCCAAACCTGTGGCCTCTTCCTTTCAACTTCTTCTGTGGCAATTATCTTCTGCCGGAGGGCGCTCCTTACGTTTGTTTCACACAAAGGTCACCAGAAGCCTGACAAACGAAGCACCTCATCCTCTCGAGTTTGGGCTGGTCACAGGTGTGTCAGACACCTCGTAAATCAACCAGGATACACGCGCAGCTACCAGCAACGTGAGACCAGCCACACCATCGCACTCTTCAAAGGTTTTTATTCTTGGCAAAACAGCATGACGCGTTTCGAGGTACAAATCCTCTTATTCATATGCTTAAAATCAATGGTGGGTTCGTTAGTTTATTTAAAACGTGGCTTGGGCATTGAAGAAGGACTAACGTCCATTACTTTTAAAGAGGCAGTCCATTATTCTGTGTTTTTCAGCAAATAAATGCGTTCAGTTAAGGTTAAAGTACTTTTGTAATTCTTTTGACACGTTTAGTACACAGGTTTCGAAAATGTCACAGTGTTCACCTTAACTCGCTGCCACTCCGCATTTTCATTTCATCATCGGACCACAAGTCCCACAGTGCCTCTTGTCGGTACACCAACCTCCACTCTTTCTCCAATGCTGCTCTTGGCAAATTTCCCAAATGTTACCCCAGCGCTCTCCAAAGCCTTCATAGGTTTAGTACCATTTTCGGCAGCATTCCGATGGTCAGGGCAACTTTGGTAATTTCTGCAACCACCGTTGTTTGTTCTTCCTTGCCATACAACATTCCTCGGTACGACGTGCTTAGGGAAATCCCTATTGGCAAACTCTGGCATGTACAAAAAGATCACATCAAAGGTGAAGCGGGCCAAACCTGTGGCCTCTTCCTTTCAACTTCTTCTGTGGCAATTATCTTTTGCCGGAGGGCGCTCCTTACGTTTGTTTCACACAAAGGTCACCAGAAGCCTGACAAACGAAGCACCTCATCCTCTCGAGTCTGGGCTGGTCACAGGTGTGTCAGACACCTCGTAAATCAACCAGGATACACGCGCAGCTACCAGCAACGTGAGACCAGCCACACCATCGCACTCTTCAAAGGTTTTTATTCTTGGCAAAACAGCATGACGCGTTTCGAGGTACAAATCCTCTTATTCATATGCTTAAAATCAATGGTGGGTTCGTTAGTTTATTTAAAACGTGGCTTGGGCATTGAAGAAGGACTAACGTCCATTACTTTTAAAGAGGCAGTCCATTATTCTGTGTTTTTCAGCAAATAAATGCGTTCAGTTAAGGTTAAAGTACTTTTGTAATTCTTTTGACACGTTTAGTACACAGGTTTCGAAAATGTCACAGTGTTCACCTTAACTCGCTGCCACTCCGCATTTTCATTTCATCATCGGACCACAAGTCCCACAGTGCCTCTTGTCGGTACACCAACCTCCACTCTTTCTCCAATGCTGCTCTTGGCAAATTTCCCAAATGTTACCCCAGCGCTCTCCAAAGCCTTCATAGGTTTAGTACCATTTTCGGCAGCATTCCGATGGTCAGGGCAACTTTGGTAATTTCTGCAACCACCGTTGTTTGTTCTTCCTTGCCATACAACATTCCTCGGTACGACGTGCTTAGGGAAATCCCTATTGGCAAACTCTGGCATGTACAAAAAGATCACATCAAAGGTGAAGCGGGCCAAACCTGTGGCCTCTTCCTTTCAACTTCTTCTGTGGCAATTATCTTTTGCCGGAGGGCGCTCCTTACGTTTGTTTCACACAAAGGTCACCAGAAGCCTGACAAACGAAGCACCTCATCCTCTCGAGTCTGGGCTGGTCACAGGTGTGTCAGACACCTCGTAAATCAACCAGGATACACGCGCAGCTACCAGCAACGTGAGACCAGCCACACCATCGCACTCTTCAAAGGTTTTTATTCTTGGCAAAACAGCATGACGCGTTTCGAGGTACAAATCCTCTTATTCATATGCTTAAAATCAATGGTGGGTTCGTTAGTTTATTTAAAACGTGGCTTGGGCATTGAAGAAGGACTAACGTCCATTACTTTTAAAGAGGCAGTCCATTATTCTGTGTTTTTCAGCAAATAAATGCGTTCAGTTAAGGTTAAAGTACTTTTGTAATTCTTTTGACACGTTTAGTACACAGGTTTCGAAAATGTCACAGTGTTCACCTTAACTCGCTGCCACTCCGCATTTTCATTTCATCATCGGACCACAAGTCCCACAGTGCCTCTTGTCGGTACACCAACCTCCACTCTTTCTCCAATGCTGCTCTTGGCAAATTTCCCAAATGTTACCCCAGCGCTCTCCAAAGCCTTCATAGGTTTAGTACCATTTTCGGCAGCATTCCGATGGTCAGGGCAACTTTGGTAATTTCTGCAACCACCGTTGTTTGTTCTTCCTTGCCATACAACATTCCTCGGTACGACGTGCTTAGGGAAATCCCTATTGGCAAACTCTGGCATGTACAAAAAGATCACATCAAAGGTGAAGCGGGCCAAACCTGTGGCCTCATCCTTTCAACTTCTTCTGTGGCAATTATCTTCTGCCGGAGGACTTGAAGAAGAACTAACGTCCATTACTTTTAAAGAGGCAGTCCATTATTCTGTGTTTTTCAGCAAATAAATGCGTTCAGTTAAGGTTAAAGTACTTTTGTAATTCTTTTGACACGTTTAGTACACAGGTTTCGAAAATGTCACAGTGTGTGTCATTTGAGATGTCATCAGTGATGTCATCAGTGATGTCACTGACCATGTCATGAATGATGTAATATGTGACATCATCAGCAGTGGATTGCGGGTGCGCAATATATAGTTAGTGCAACTAACTATATATGCGAATTTCAATGGTTTTGTGCGAGTAAATTAAGGTTTTGTAAATGCTAATCCCTAACTATATATGGTCTATAACCTATGGTTTTTTCAGTGAATTTTCAAGGTTTTGTAAATGCTAATTCCTAACTATATATGGTCTATAACCTATGGTTTTTTCAGTGAATTTCAATGGTTTTTTAATAGAAAATATCAAAAGCTGTAAAATGTCAAGTATGTGGTAGGTAAAATCATTTTCGTATTTATGCACGCTGATGTGCTTTGAACGCTGCCCCCCCCCCCCTCCTCTTTTCTTTTAGGAGTATTCTCTCTTTGCAGATAGTGAAGGGTAGGTAACACAGGCCTTTGCCCCCGTTGTAATCCGTCGTGCCTGCTTCCCTCTCCATTTGATTGATTGTTATCCTAGCATTTATTGTTTTGGAATTGGTTCTCATTGGTTCATTCTCTATTTACAAACAAGCACAGAGTCGCAATACTCTGTTTAGTCTTTGCAGATAGTGAAAAATCGTTAAAAAACAAAAGGAATCAAGCAAAATCAGTAGGCCACTAATGGGATCTCTTTTTGACCTCGCTAAAATAGAAACATTATGAACAACCCCTCATGACAAATACGAAACTAGTGAGAGGAACTGAGCTCGACACCATGATGGCTGCAAGACAGCTCGGCTCTGCCGCCCACCCCACCCATAATAACGACAAACACTATGCAAATATTAGAAATATATACAACACACCAGCAAAGTAATAGGGTAAAACGTTTTATTAAATAACTATTTACATGGCAGCCTGCTGCAACATCGATCCAAACAAGCCTTTGTATTTTGGGCTCCAAAAAAGCAATCAATAGTAAGATTTTTATAGGTGAGTGTAGGTTCATGGTTTTCCATCCACAGACTAAAAGCCTGGAGTGGGAGTGAAAGAACAATAACTAGGTAAGAAGGAAGGCAGAGGTTGTGGGAAGGACTCTGGATATGGTATGTTGCTTGGTCCCTGAGATGCTTCGATGTCACTGCCTTGCACAAATGGCATAAGTCCTGGATGTTGGGTGCCATAGTTGAGGGTTCGGAGCAGCGCTTGTAACACTGTCTGAAGCTTATTTGCACCTGCTGCAGCTTCACTATTCTCAAAGTAAGTGGGGGCTGTTTGTGGACCTGACTGCATTGGAAAACAATGTGATGCGGTGCCTCCCTGAACCGCTTGACGGAGGCCCCTGAGATAATTGCGCCTGTCCACACCTTGTCCCACAATCCGTTTGACCTGAAGACACGTCCTGCGGTGCCCTGGTCCGACCATCACATATACCTGCGCCAGGAGACGGCGTGGGGTGCAGTAGAAGGGAGAGGCGGTGCGAACGAGCCTCCCCCACCTCCCCAGGTGGCGGTTTCTCAGCTACACCCCAGAGCTTCACTCGACCAGCTGACTTGCGCCCGCTCTTGCGACACAGTGCCTCGCTCGGCCAGCTGAATTGCGCCTGCTCTTGCTATTACAACGTCTCACCCGCCATCCAACGGAATTGCACCCAATCTTGCGGTACAGCGACAGGCGGCTGCTACGGAGCTCACGAAATGGCGGTCGACTCCACAGACTTGGGCCTGGCCTGCAAAGATGGCTCTGGGCAACCGTGGAACTCGGACGCTTGACTGCTAGGGCATGGGCCCCATTCCCAAAAGAGTCCCCTCAGCCTTGAAGATTCTACAACAGTCACCGGGACCACCGACTCCCGTAAACTTCCGGTGGGGAGCGACTGCCATGATTGCTCGCGGAATGGCCACAACGTAGCCACGAGATGGTGGTGCTCTCATGCTGACGCCAGCTTCAGTCTGAAACATCCAGAAACACTGTAGACTACCAATTCGATCAGTTCCGGTGGAGCCCCAACGTGACCCGGTAGAGAAGAACTTGCCCTCCCCTCTTTGATTGATGGTTCTTGTTGCCTGTCCCTTCTCTTGTCATTTAACAGAACTTTTTGGACTGCTGAAAGGGGTTGTGTTCCGACCGCTGGTTGGTGGAGACATTTTGACTATATTCTGGACCTGCGTTGTCGCGTAATGCGTCATATGACGCGCCGCGTTAGCGCACCCGGAAGTGGTCCGAGGCGCAGCTTCCCGGAAACGATCCAGAGTGCGGCACGCAGCGCGTAACGTAAGCATAACAGGTCATGTGACTTGTTAATAAAACTTTTCATTGGTTCATTTTACTTTTGTTATTCTAATGATGAAAGGCTTGGTCATATGACCTAAAAATAACTTTTCATTGCTTTCGAATATTTTTTTTTCCCAAATGATGAAAGCCCCACCTTTTTTTTTCTCACTCTGACTTGTAAAGCAAAGGACCCAGATGCATTTACAGTTTATCACTAACAATGTTCCAGGCTAATGTATTTTCCCGGCAAATTTACAACTGTCCTGCAAGTAAAATATTCCTATTTCGAGAAAAAGGGCGTTTCTTCGTCCCATGAGGGAGCCGTTGAACAAAAGAGGCTCGGCCTGCTGTCTTAGTCGCTGATAGGCATGAATATCGGATTCTTATCGATCACTTTATGTTGCAGGAGTGGAAAACACAACAGCCCTTGACCATTTATCCTTACTGCGTTCCTGCGTATTATACCTTTTAACCGTCATGTAATTGGACTGCTTTATTTCACTTGCCTTTTACTGATTCGAAAACAGTGGCTATTCAAAACTTTACCAATGTAGGAACTACTACCATGTTTTGTTTTAAAAACCTTTATTGTGAAAATGTCAGTATACAAATAAGGGCCTATAACCCCGTGGGCCGGCCACGGAGCAAACTGGAATCGTATATGATGAGGGGACATTTACACTGTAGAAAAACGTAACGGGCGACCCATTAGGTTGCAAGAACTAAGGTGTCTAACATTTGTGGAATCCGTGGACGTACATTTTATAATTAAAGTATGACAGGACCAGTTACAATAAAATTATCTAGATATACATTTGCAGGCAAGTACCATGGGTGACGTTAATTCGAACTTTCAATAATACAGTAATCAATAACACATCAGAACTTAATATCAATAGGGATGTCCAAATGTTCAATCAATTCTCGTCCCCGCCCGCCATGTGCTTCAAAACTGCATACGTATCTCGTGATATCAAGGTTGGGCAACCAGTACACAACAAGGAGTTACGAGTCCCATTTATACCGGCGCCATTTTGGGCGAGGCCTGGCAGGTCCAGGATATAGTCAAAATGTCTCCACCAACCAGCGGTCGGACCAGAACCCCTTTCGGCAGTCCAAAAAGGTTCCGTTAAATGACAACAGAAGAAATAGGCAACAAGAACAATCAGTCAAAAGAGGGGACGCTTTCGTGAATGGGGCCCATGCCCTAGCAGGCAAGCGTCCGAGTTCCAAGGTGTCCCAGGGCCATTTTAGTGGACCAGGCCCAAATCCAAAGAGCTGGCCACCATTTTGAGAGTCCTGTTGCAGCCGGCTATCGCTGCACCACAAGAGTAGCCGCAATTCAGCTAGATGGCGGGTGAGTCACTGTACCACAAGAGCGGGCGGAACTCAGCTGGAAGGCGAGTGAAACGCTAAGAGGCGCCCCACTGCAGATGAGGTGCCTCCACCTGGGGAGGAGGGAGAGGCCCGTTTGCGCTGCCTCCCCCCCCCCCCCGGGCACCCCACGCCGTCTTTCGGCGCAGCATTGTAGGATGGCCACACCAGTGAAACTTGCTGGACACCACCTCGGTGCCATCCGGATCTCGGCGCGTTCGAGTCACTGTACCGCAAGAGCGGACGAAACTCAGCTGGATGGCGGGCGAGACGCTGTACCGCAAGAGCGGGCGGAACTCAGCTGGATGGAGGGTGAGGCACTGTGCAGCAAGAGCGGGCAGAACTCAGCTGGAAGGCGAGTGAAACGCTAAGAGGCGCCCCACTGCAGATGAGGTGCCTTCACCTGGGGAGGCGGGAGAGGTCCGTTTACGCCGCCTCTCCCCCCCCCCCCCCCCCGGGCACCCCACGCCGTCTTTCGGCGCAGCATTGTAGGATGGCCACACCAGTGAAACTTGCTGGACACCACCTCGGTGCCATCCGGATCTCGGCGCGTTGTGCTGCCTTCGGCCTACTGCAGCAGCAAGTGCGGGCGCAACTCTGCTGGACGGCGAGTGAAACGGTAAGGGGCGCCGCACTGCACATCAGGTGCCTCCACCTGGGGAGGCGAGAGAGGCCAGTTCGCGCCGCCTCCCCCCCCCCCCGGGCACCCCACGCTGTCTTTCGGCGCAGCATTGTAGGATGGCCACACCAGTGCGGCAACTTGCTGGACACCACCTCGGTGCCATCCTGATCTCGGCGCGTTGTGCTGCCTTCGGCCTATTCGCGCATCGGTCTGCTACTGACGCTGCCTCACAGAACAACGGATTTTGTAGGCTTTTTATAGCCCAAAGCCGCATAACAGGTCATGTGACTTCTTTATAAAACTTTTCATTGGTTCATTTTACTTTTGGTTTCCTAATGATGAAATGCTTGATCATATGACCTAAAAATAACACTTTTCATTGGATTAAATCATTTTTTTTCACAAACGATGAAAGCCCCACCTTTTTTTTTCTCACTCGGCAATCCAAAAAGGTTCCGTTAGATGACAACAGAGGGGACAGGCAACAAGAATTATCAATCAAAAGAGGGGAGGGCAAGTTCTTCGCTACCGGGTCACGTTGAGGCTCCACCGGAAGTTATCGAATTGATAGTCTACAGTGTTTCTGGATGTTTCAGACTGAAGCTGGCGTCAGCATGAGAGCACCACCATCTCGTAGCTCCGTCGTGGCCATTCCGCAAGCAATCATGGCAACCGCTCCCCACCGGAAGCCTGCGGGAGTCGGGGGCCCCCATGACTTTTGTAGAATCTTCAAGGCTGAGGGGACGCTTTCGAGTATGGGGCCCAAGCCCTAGCAGGCAAGTGTCCGAGTTCCAAGGTGTCCCAGGGCCATTTTAGTGGACCAGGCCCAAATCCGAAGAGCCGGCCGCCAATTCAACTAGATGGTGGGCGAGACGCTGTATGTAGCCGCAAGAGCGGGCAATAAACAACTGAATGGCGGATGAGGCACAGTGCAGCAAAAGCGGGCGGAAAACCGCTGAATGGCAAGTGAAACGCTAAAGGGGCGCCCCATTGGAGCAGAGGAGCCTCCACCTGGAGAGGCCCGTTCACGCCGCCTCTCCCCCCCCCCCCCCCCCCGGGGCGACCCACGCCATTTTTCGGCACAGCATTGTAGGATGCCAAGACCAGTGCGGCAAGTAAAGGACATCACCTGGGTGCCGTCCAGATCTCAGCGCGTTGTGCTGCCTTCGGACTATTCGCACAACAGACCGCTACTGACGAGGCACAGTGCAGCAAAAGCGGGCGGAAAACCGCTGAATGGCAAATGAAACGCTAAAGGGGCGCCCCATTGCAGCAGAGGAGCATCCACCTGGGGAGGCCCGTTCACGCCGTCTCCCCCCCCCCCCCCCCCCAGGGCGCCCCACGCCGTTTTTCGGCACAGCATTGTAGGATGCCAAGACCAGTGCGGCAAGTAAAGGACATCACCTGGGTGCTGTCCAGATCTCAGCGCGTAGTGCTGCCTTCGGACTATTCGCACAACAGACCGCTACTGACGCCACCTCACAGAAGACCATTGTTGCTTTGTTTTAAATGTTTTTTTTTAACGTGTTTACTTTGTTGGAGCGTTGTATATATTTATAAGTTATTAAAGTGTTATAATGCTACTACTTTGTTGGAGTGCTATATATTTTTAATGTGACACATAATTGTGAAGACTTTGATGTACAAAAAGGCATCCCTGGAATCTTCCGCTTCAGGCTCGGTCCCACACACCCTCACAGTGAGAATCCCCTCCCCAATCACAATACAGGATCGTTATCAGATAGTAGGAACGCGTGTGGTGTGACGGATCTCATGGGGTGGGGGCCTTGATCTACTGTAACTCCTTTGAAGAGGGGTGATTCTTTACAGTTGGGGCCATAAACTACTTCCGCAGGGCTAGGTGATAGCCTGGGACCGGCCGGGACAATCGGACACAGAGGAAGAGGAGTGTCAGAGGGTGCGGTAGTGAATAAGGTGAAAGGGAGGTGTTGGGCGGGCACGGGGTGTGATTCTCAGGGAAGAGCAGCGCAGATGGGGGGATGTTTATGACCCATGCATGAGAGAGAGAGCAGGGGTGACCAGTGCGTGGGGGAGATGCTTGCGAGGGTGGGGAGCCATGCTGAGGATCGGCGGCGTGCAGAGAGTGGGTCTGGTCAAGGCATCTAAAATGGCTGCCGTGCACGACAAAAGTGTGGCATTGGAAAAAAAGCAAGATGGCGCAGACAATGTTTATCAATACAGATTAATTTATAACAATTATTTTTAACAATATATTTACTCGCAGTGTAAAAATGGCGGTCAACACTTCCTGATTTCCTTCGAATCGAACGTTAACAGACGTCACGCAGAAAAAAAAAAAAAACGCTCACGCGCAGCCGCTGGAAGACAAGTATCAACATATATGAGCATCCTCAGCCACCCTCAGAAAACATAGGGGGTCAGGATACGTCTCCCGTACCCCCTAATACCCACTTCTCACATTGTTTTTCCTCCATCTTGTAATTTAATTAAAACGAAACACAAAATGGCGAATTCCCATTTCGCTACCCGGTTCGCGAACCGGGAAGCGCTTCTACCGCAAAAAATTTTTTTTTTATTTGCCCCACGGGACCCTTTAATAACCCCAACATCATTCCTAGGGGGTCAAGAAGGGTCTACCTTGCCCCCTTTCATTAAATTCCCCCTTCGTTTTTCTCCTCCTCTTGTCTCTCGATCCTACCGAGAGACAAGATGGCGGCCGTTCCGGACTGTTTAGAATGTTGACAGACACTGGAGAGCCAATCAGCTTCGCTTCGCAAAGTTCCATTACGCGAAAAGTTCGCGAACCGGAGAGCTACCCGGGACGCTGTCACAGATATATCTGTTTTTTAAAACGTTAATTTCTCAAAATCCACTGGAGCACATATCTTGAGACCTAGCAAAGGCACATCGGGCTAACAGTCCCTACAATTTTGCCAAGTTTCGTGCAAATCCATTCAGCCGTTCGAGCTAAAAGTGAGGCCAAACGCCCTATGGAAAAATGAATGGGAAAAACGCGTTTTGGGACCCCCCTTTTTTCTCGGCCCCCCCTTGACGAAACCCCCCCCCCCAATTTTCAGGGGCTGCTCAGAAACAAAATGTGCCATTTTCCTGAAAATTTCAGCCGATTCCGTCCACAAACGCCAAAGTTATTAGACATAGAATTTTCAAAAGTCCCATAGAGAAAAAATCCTAACTATATATACCTACTGGCTATCGCCAGTAGGTAATATATATATATATATATATATATATATATATATATATATATATCGCCAGTAGGTATATATAGTTAGGATTTTTTCCCTATGGGATTTTTGAAAATTCTATGTCTAATAACTTTTGCGTTTGTGCACGGAATCGGCTGAAATTTTCAGGAAAATGGCACATTTTGTTTCTGAGCAGCCCCTGAAAATTTGGGGGGGGTTCGTCAAGGGGGGGCCGAGAAAAAAGGGGGGTCCCAAAACGCGTTTTCCCCATGTTAATTTCCATAGGGCGGTTGGCCTCACTTTTAGCTCGAACGGCTGAATGGATTTGCACGAAACTTGGCAAAATTGTAGGGACTGTTAGCCCGATGTGCCTTTGCTGGGTCTCAATATATTTGCTCCAGTGGATTTTGAGAAATTAACGTTTTAAAAAACAGATATATCTGTGACAGCGTCCCGGATAGCGCTCCAGTTCGCGTACTTTTCGCGTAACGGAGCTTTGCGAAGCGAAGCTGTTTGGCTCTCCAGTGTCTGTCAACATTCTAAACAGTCCGGTGCGGCCGCCATCTTGTCTCTCGGTAGGATCGAGAGATGAGAAGAGGAGAAAAATGAAGGGGGAATTTAATGAAAGGGGGCAAGGTAGACCTCTCTTGACCCCCTAGGAATGATGTTGGGGTTATTAAAGGGTCCCGTGGGGCAAATAAAAAAAAAATTATTTTTTTGCGGTAGAAGCGCTTTCCGGTTCGCAAACCGGGTAGCGAATCGGGACGCGAAACGGGAATTCGCCATTTTGTGTTTCGTTTTAATTAAATTACAAGATGGAGGAAAAACAATGTGAGAAATGGGTATAAGGGGGTACGGGAGACGTATCCTGACCCCCTATGTTTTCTGAGGGTGGTTGAGGAGGCTCATATATGTTGATACTTGTCTTCCAGCGGCTGCGCGTGAGCATTTATTTTTTTTTTTTGCTGCTTGACGTCTGTTAACGTTCGATTCGAAGGAAATCAGGAAGTGTTGACCGCCATTTTGACACTGCGAGTAAATATATTGTTAAAAATAATTGTTATAAATTAATCCGTATTGATAAACATTGTCTGCGCCATCTTGCTTTTTTTCCAATGGCACACTTTTGTCGTGCACAGCAGGCATTTTAGATGCCTTGACCAGACCCACTCTCTGCACGCCGCCGATCGTGACGTCTGTTAACGTTCGATTCGAAGGAAATCAGGAAGTGTTGAGCGCCATTTTGACACTGCGAGTAAATATATTGTTAAAAATAGTTGTTATAAATTAATTCGTATTGATAAACATTGTCTGCGCCATCTTGCTTTTTTCCAATGCCACACTTTTGTCGTGCACGGCAGCCATTTTAGATGCCTTGACCAGACCCACTCTCTGCACGCCGCCGATCCTCAGCATGGCTCCCCACCCTCGCAAGCATCTCCCCCACGCACTGGTCACCCCCGCTCTCTGTCTTATGCATGGGCCATAAACCTCCCCCCATCTGCGCTGCTCTTCCCTGAGAATCACACCCCGTGCTGAGGAAAATCCAGCCCAGATTACAACCGATGCCCAGGCTGCTGGCACAAGACGCCACTTAGTTCCCATCTTGAACGGTTACCAAATAAAGAGACGGGCGCTGGCAGCAGGAACACAAGAACAGAGTTTTATTTCTCATGAGGAGAGCCTGTCATTTCGGACACGCACATAGTGTCTTCAGGAGGTGCTCTAACAAGTTTCTCTGAGGTTTCGTCTTTCATACACATGTTTATGATGCACAAACATTCCTTATTGCAATAAAGATACTTCGAAGTAGGAAAAGCATGTTTGGAATCCCAGCTTCAGGCCTACTCCCATACCAGTCGCTCGGATGTCATCCCCCCCCTCCTGAATGTAACAAGAGATTGTGATCTCTCAGCCGGACATTCCTACAGGACACGAGGGCAGGAGGGGATGATCAGATCAAAGGTTGGGCAGGCGATAAGATTGAGCACTTCGGATGGTGTATCACGATTTTGTTATGCTGGGCAAAAAGGGGGGGTGTACTCCCACGAGGCTTGGTCTTATGACTTGGGACCGGGTCGAGAGGCCAGGTGTAGCTGGGGGGGGGGGGGGGGGGGGGGGGGGGTTCGTCAGCAGAGGGGAAGGGTGTTCCTGGGAGGAAATGGGGGGGGTGTGGGTCAAGCAGGAGTGTTACTTCTAGAGCAGGGTCACGCAGAGGGAGAGGGCTTTATGGACGATGCATGAGTTGTGTGCGCGGGAGGGGTGCTGGGGGTTTAACAAACGGGCAGAGAGGCTATGGTGCCTAAAAATGGCTGTCGTTTGCGTGCGTGCATAGGTCTATGCTGGCGGGATAATGCTGTCAGTGTTTCGCGGTATTCGTTCTGTTTACAGCAAGGGGTATGGTGAACACAAATGAACGCCGCTTATGTACATATACATTGCCATTTTCAACAGTCGCCGCTTTTTAACATAAGTTAGTTCATTTCCGTGTTCTCCCCAACTGACGGGGTGTACATATAGCCATGTGTGGTCAATGGAAAGACATTTGTAAATACAGTCGGTGTAAAGTGGGGGCGAGCTCGTGCTCTCCTTTGAGGAAGAGAGATAACCTACAGTGGTACGGGGTCGTTTTCGTTCGTACTAGGGGGGCCAGGTGACATTCCTTCGGGGTGGCTTAGGGGCATTTAAAACAACTTCCCTGATACAGGTAGCATATAAAGTAGAGGCTAAATACCAGGATCTTTATCGATTGCTTTATGCTGTACAAAAATGAAAAACACATACAACAAACCAGGATTATTCATATTTGCAATGTTTCTGCGTACTATACTTTTTAACCCTTAACTAATCGAGCTGCTTCATTTCACCTGCTTTTTATTTTTTATATCGGAAACAGTGGCCATTTATTCGAAACTTACCAATCTACGCGTTACAACTACGTTTGCTTTTTCAAAAACCTTTAATAAAAATGTTGGTGCACAAATACGGGCCTACAACCCCGTGGGCCGGCCACGGAGCAGGCTGGAACTGTAAATGGGGGGGGGGGGGTATTTATTTGTGGAAAACATAACAGAGTCAGTGGTCGTTGATTTCATAGTAAAAAGTGCGACAAGTGCAACAAAATCATATCAATAATTCATTGTGAGCAAGTACCAAAAGTGTCGACAATTCGAACCTTCAATAAATACAGTAATCAATGATGCATTAGAACTTAATATCAATTCATTGTCCGAACGTGTAATCAGTACCCGTCCCATGTCAATTCATTGTTCGAACGTATAATCAATACCCATCCCGGATCAATTCATTGTCCGAACATATAATCAGTCTTATCCCATATCAATTCATGTGCTAAAAACTGCATACATATCTCATGATATCAAGGCTGAGCAATCGGGGCACAACAAGGAGTTGAGAGTTTCATTTGTACCGGCGCCATTTTGGGTGAGGTCAGGAAGGTCCAAGTATAGTCAAAATGTCTCCACCAACTCGTGGTTGGACCGGGACCTCTTTCGACAGTCCAAAAGTTTTCGTTGAAGGGTAGCAGAGGGGACTGGCGACATGAACCATCAGTCAAAGTGGGGTGGGAGGCAACAATCTCTCCTACCGGGTCATACTGGTGTCCAACCGGAACTGATCAAGTTGGTAGTCTTGCAGGTTTTTGGTCATTTCAAGACTGAGGCCGGCGCCGGCATGAGCGCGCCAACGTCCCGCGGCTACGCCGTGGTCGTTCCGTGGGTGATCATGGCAGTCATTCCCCATCGGGGTGTCTGCGGGGGTCGGGGGCCTCCGTGGCTCTTATAGAATCTTCAAAGTCGAGGAGAACGTTTCTGGACGCAGGACTCATTTTATAGCTGAACTCAGAAGCGCCGTTGCACCGCAACAGTGGACGAGACCCCCGCTGGGTGAGCGGAGCATCATTGCCTCGCAATAGTGGACGAGACCTTTTGTTGGGTGAGTGGAGCGTTGGGGGTGCAGCTGAGGGGTCCCCACCTGGGGGGTGGGAGAGGCTCGTTCGCGCCACCTCTCCCTCCCAGCGCACCCCACGCCGACACCTGGCGTTGATATCCGTGATGTCCGGACCAGGCGATAAGAGGGGGGGGGGGGGTTGGAGGCAGAGGCAAGACATCCCCCCCCGTGGCCTGCAGGGCGCCGCTTCAGGACCGAACAGGGAGCTCATACCAAGCCGGGGCCAGACCAGGAGATACGAGGGGAGGGGGGGGTCGGTGGCATGTGCAAGACATCCCCCCCCCCGTTGTCGCAGCCATTATTGAAGAAAGAAGAGGATGGGACAAGTGATCCCGTCGGCCTCGGCTCCTCTCCTGGCCCACCTTACGCGACGGCCTCCCTGGCCGACGGCTGCCAGCAAGACCCGCCCTACACGTGCCGAAGGCCTCGTCTTCCGGATGGGCGTAGCCGCGAACCTGTTGCACTTCGGGAGTTTCCGGAATGGGGGTAGGTATCTGCTGATTTGTATCTATTTCATGTTACCGTTATTGGGCGTGGCGGGCGGTGGGACAGACATGCTTGGAGCAGTGGGGGGGTGGCGGAGCCTAGCTACCTAGCGGCTGCCGTAACGTCAAGCTTGGCTTCTCTCACCACTTTCATGTTTCTTATTTCTAGCGAAGTCAAAAACTCATCAGTGGCCTACTGATTTTGTTTGATTTCTTTCCCTTCCTTTTCAAGTGTGTTTCATGATAAAGTTTCTGTTTAACAGGTTACAGTGATTACTTCGTATTTTACATATGTCTTCTTTATTAGGGGTACCCTCCGGTTGAGCCAGATGATGTACCTCTAATAAATGGTCCGGGTGGAACTAGTTTATCAATCAGTGGGGAGTAGATGGGCATGACAGATTACAACGGGGGACAAAGGTCCGCATTACCCACCCTTCACTACTTTCATAGACTGGACAGAATATTTCTATTCCACGTTATTTGCAAACAGAGAATACCTCGAAAGAACTATTCCTTGAACAATAAATGTCCAGCCAATCAATCAATCAGTGGGGAGAAAAACAGGCATGACGGATTACAACGGGGGACAAAAGTCCGCATTACCTATCCTTCACTATCTGCAAAGGGAGACAGAATATTCCTATTCTTCTCTGTTTGTAGACAGGGAATATCTCAAAGAGCAATAATCGATAAAAAATTAGTAGGATTATAACACTTTAATAACTTATAAATATATACATCACAACAAAAACAGTAAACACCTTAAAACATTTTTTATTAAAACAGAAGCAACAATGACAACTAACAGTAGTAATTTCCTGGGCGGGTGATGGAACTGGGATTGTTAATGGAAAAACATCTACAGAGAAAGCTATTGGTGAATTATACTTCTCCGGAAATGTAAAACTCACAAATGTTTCATTTGTGTAATCGTTTCATAAACATGTACATTAAAAAACTAAATACGCTCCACTGTTTTAGAAAATCTGTACAGCTTGCTAGATCACCCTTTAAAGTTACAACTACGAAAACCTACTTACTTAAGCTGTTGAATTCGGCTTCAAATGTAAAGCATAAGTTCAAGCTAGCATATCATATGTCTAAAAGGTTTAACATAATTGATATGCAAATTTAAATACTACCCTTTCTTAATGGTGACACCTTATCTCTCCTATATCCCACAATTTCCATGAGCAAAGCAAAAGAAATTCTGAGGCCCTGAAGAAATAAGGCTTACTGTGGGGTTCAACTCAATCTGGTGTTTGGGAGATTCCATGTTTTAGGGTGATATTCTGTGACAGGGTGCAGGCACCAGAAGAATTTTAGCCTAGTTCATCACATTGGAGAATGAGGGTCTGGGAAAATATCTAATCTGGTGAAGAACCATCCCTTCTTTAAACCCCATGGTGACCAACTATAGTTTATTCTCTATTTCGTTCCCTTGCCATAACAAAATAAAAGTCTTGGGTTATTTATGGAAGGGAATACTTTTTGTTTCTTCCAATTTTTAAAAGAAAAGAGGAGGGGGGGGCAGCGTTCAAAGCACATCAGCGTGCATAAATACGAAAATGTTTTTACCTACCACGTACTTGACATTTTACAGCTTTTCATATTTGCTATTAAAAAACCATTGAACTTCACTGAAAAAACCATAGGTTATAGACCATATATAGTTAGGAATTAGCATTTACAAAACCTTAATTTACTCGCACAAAACCATAGAAATTCGCATATATAGTTAGATGCGCTAACTATATATCGCGCACCCGCAATCCACTGCTGATGATGTCACATATTACATCATTCATGACATGGTCAGTGACATCACTGATGACATCTCAAATGACATCACTGATGACATCACTGATGACATCTCAAATGACATCACTGATGACATCACTGATGACATCACTGATGACATCTCATTTGACATTACTGATCACATCACTGATAATATCATTCATGTGATAATACGATGAACCTCTTCAGACTCTAATATAACCTTAGATACAATCAGTGTAAACAGACACTCACAAATTGTCGCTCATCCATGGAGTTACTCACACATCTAGTCAGTCATGAAAAGAATCAATCACTCCTCCATTTCCTCAGCTATACAGTTATACACACCTTACTAATTCAAACATATTTAACACATATTTACTCTCTTATACAATCTCTGATACAAGTTCACAATGATTCATAAAGCCACTCACACATTGACTGGCTCTTATACACAGTTATTTATATTTGTCAACTCTCACATGTACTTTGTTTTACATATGTACTTACTTTGACATGTAGCACTGAGATATCCATTCACTCACCAGTACACTCATGCACACAGTCAACTACCCATACAGCTGTTTCCACATGCACGTTTGAACCCATACATCTAGTGAATCAACTGCTCACACATCTATGCACAGAGTCATACACCTCCCAGCCACCCACACACATACTCAGTCTCCCATACAAATACTTGAGCAACCAATCAATAACCCATATAGTTACTCATATAGCTACTGATTAACACATGCAGCAGTTTACAGAACAACAGACATAATGATGCACAAATTAAGACAGTTTAGTCACTAACCCATGCACTCAGTGAAACACATTTAATCACTCTCTCATACAGTCAGTCATGCACCTACTAAATCCTTCATCCAGACACTTATACATCCACTCATTCTTCAATATGTAAGACATATTTTAACTTTACAGAAACATACAAACACTGGTTGATGTCATCAGTGAGTCATCAGTGATGTCACTGACCATGTCATGAATGATGTAATATGTGACATCATCAGCAGTGGATTGCGGGTGCGCGATATATAGTTATTGCAACAAACTATATATGCGAATTTCTATGGTTTTGTGCGAGTAAATTAAGGTTTTGTAAATGCTAATTCCTAACTATATATGGTCTATAACCTATGGTTTTTTCAGTGAATATATATATATATATATATATATATATATATATATATATATATATATATATATATATATATATATATATTACCTACTGGCGGTAGCCAGTAGGTATATATAGTTAGGACCTAGTTTCCATTGGAAATCCCCAACATTCTATTGGGAATAACTTTGGCGCTGGTTGATGAATCTTCGCAAATTGCTCAAAGAAGATGGCTCGCTCCGCTCCTCTCCTTCCCTGAAAGTTTGGGGGGGATTAGTGAAGTGGGGGCTGAGAAAAAAGGGGGGTCCCAAAACGTGTTTTCCCCATGTTAATTTCCATAGGACCTTTAGACACGGCTACAGCTTGAACCACTGAAGGGAATTTGTCAAAATGGTAGTGTCTGGTACGCAGATCACGCTTTTGGTAAAATAGTGTAAATCCCTCCAGTGGTTCCTGAGAAAATTAAAAGAGAATCTAATTATATATCTGTAAGCACGCACCGTGCGCGCACCCCGCGATTTTTCGAAAAAAAAAATTGGGGGGGGGCTTCTCTCTTTTATTTTAATCTGTTTTATTTTAAATTCGAGGGAGCCCACCCCTCGTTTTACCCCCAAGATCACCGCCGCGGCCCGAGCCGCCTCATGATGGCCGCCGCTGCCGCCTGGTTGTGGGCGGGGCCGGGAGGACTTAGTTTCCGCTTCCCCCTGCCTGGCGGAAGCCTTCGATGTGTCCGCACGGTCTCCCGTGCCGAGGGGGAGACCGGGTGATGCTGCCGGCTGGTGCGGGGCGTGTGGTGACACCATTGATAAAATGCTTAGGTACATTTCCATTTAAACACACTGATTGATCTTGCGGAAATTGCTCAGTTAAATTAATCAGTATCCTGTTCAAAAATTGAGTTTGGGAGCAGGTAGCAGGTGTTCACTGTTATATAAAGTGCTATATGTAATTAGCACGGCATTCTCAAAAGAGTCCACCAATAAAATCTGTACGGGTATTTGATCATGTATGAACGACTTAATGCATTATTTTCATGCCGTGGCCCTTATTTGGGTGTGAGCGACAGGTAACCCTGTGCATAAGGGAGTAATGCACCCTGAAATAAAGTCCCCGTGCCCTGTATAACGTTCACATTTTGTGCAACCAGGAAAGGTACGCGTGGGGTACATGAGCATCACGTACCAAAGATGGACTAATTGGGTAATTACTGTTTCTGCCTTGCAATTTAACTGTCATCGAAGAAAAAAACCCTATCTGTTGAAGGTCTGGCTCGCACATTTTGACTTACCGCACAAAGTGCACATCGCGGCCCCATTAACACAACCCTGATCTGAACATTGAATTTATTAGCTGAAGCAGTTGCTGGCCGCTTCGCGCTTACGGCCCAATCTAATCAGGTTTCTGCTTACAGTGTGTGGCACTGCTGACCTCTGGTGGCCATATGAACCACAGCACCTTTGGTGCCAATTAAGGGTTGAGCCTGGTAAAGCAGCTGTAAGCCCTATAGCTGTCCTAGGACAGAAATAAGCAGCGTGACGTTATCACCCATGTAGTCCCTTTTAGCGGCCGATTTTAAGCAGGAGCCAAGGACGGTGTGCTTAACGTGAATGTGGATGCTGTGCTTGGCATTTGTAAGCCTTTCAGTCGCTCTCAAAAATGAAAAGTTATATCACCCCAATCAAATAACTGTTGCCATGAACATTTTTGAGTTTTATGAATGGCAGCCTACCTGAAGAGACCATGATGATTTCTTGCTTGCATTTTGATGCTATTTTTATTCTGTCTACTTCTTTATATGTATACAAATACTCATGTGTTACTACAGAACAAAATCAAATTTGCGATTATTACCACAGTACAGCAAAGCTGGCACGAGAAAAACAGCTTTTCCTGCTTCCTAGCTTGCATGTGGAAATTATTCCAGGTAGGGAAACAACTCTCATACTAGTCCCATATCACTTCGTTGTGATTTCACCGTGCTGCACAAATTTGATACCTTGTGTCCTGATTTCATTAAAGTATATTTTGTTATACAAATGTACAAGAAAAAAATACCATGTCATGAATCATATGCAGATGCTCAGAGTATCTCATATGCTCCTTATTACGGTTGTTGGGGGGGGTGGGGGGCATCCTAACTCTCTTGAGCCTTCGCCCTTGCGAGTCATGGCCACTCCCCACCCTCAACAAGGTCTGCTCTTCTTTTGAAGTCTGTGGCATGTGTGCAGCCAGGGTGCATCGCAGGTCCTCTCTTCACTGCAGGCAGGGATCACTTATGGCGGTCACAGGGAGATGCTGTGAACTGTGGGCACCCCTCAAGATGAATACTCACACCAGAGCTCCCTCTGAGACACCCAAGCTAGACTGAGGCATAATGATGTATGTGGAGATGAGTGATATTGATATAAATATAGCTGTGGGTGTGTTTTTGTTGGTGCTTATGTTATCCCCGAGCAGTCCTTGTTTTTCTTTCGTGGTGCCAAGCTACCTGCTCAATTGAACCTTTCTGATCCCTGCATGATTGTTGTTGAGCTCTCGACATGTCAGACTGCTTGAGAGAGTCGAGATATGTCAAGTACAGCTTTAGAAAGCAGACTAGGGTTGCCACCTAGCCGATTTTCTACTGGCACCACCGGTATTTTAATGTCCCATCTGGTACAAAAATTAGCAAAACCACCTAAAGCAGCAATTGTAGCCCCTGTCTGTACCTAATTCAAACAGCAAATATAAATGGATAACACTTTTCAATAGACTCTAGAGCTGCAAAGATTCCTGACTATTAAATATAGTAAAAACAGAGGGAAAAGTAATAGTATAATTTTATTCATAGTTCTATATAGTGTTATGTCCATGCATGTGCAAAACAACAACACATAGCATGTGTTTTCTTTTAGAAAGGTTGCAACGATTCCTCCGATTGACAATTAATGTAAACAAAGTGAAAACGCATAACAATGTTTGGCTATCCTCATGGACCCTTCTGCTGACTGGGAGGGCCAAAGGTCATGTTTGGGTGGGCCTGGCCCACCTGGCCCACCTGCCACAACCGGGCCTGGTATGCTGACAGCCTCGTTGTTAAATACTGGTCTGTGTCACAGTAGCTGGGAATTCTGTAACAGTCTTGGAAAGGACGTCCACGAGCAATAGTGTGAAAATATGCAGGTGAAATGGGTAAAGAAAGGGCAGAATGGCAGACAAGAGGGGGAGGGAAACTTAATGACTCAATCAACGAAGGGAAAAGAAAGGGGGAAATAAAAGGAGGAAGGAAGGTAGGAGTGAGAGAGAGAGGTAGGACTGTGAAGATAGGAGGAGAAAAAGCAGCGAAGCAAGAAATGAGCGTGGGTGGGGTAAAGAAAACAGGAAAGGAATAGCAAGGGTAAGATAGGAGAAAGGACATGAAAGAAGGAAGAGAGGAAAAAAAGCAAAGGTTATCACCAAGTCAACATGATCATATATATGATGGTGAGGCCCACTGCATTATCTATTCTCGGTTCACTTTTGAGTACATGTACCTGCACTCCTTTGCCATTAATTGCCATGAGGGTTCTGTTAAATTGTCTATTGCCATGCCCCTTTAGGTCTGGATTGACAACGCAACTGTCTGAATTCATTGTTGCTACCGATTCTTTAAAGTATACAGTAAGCTTTGGCTGGACTCACAGGAGCAAAACTTTCTTATCTCATGCGTTGGGGTGTTTAGCATATAATTCTGACCTCTATGATGTGTTTCCATTGAAGTGCATGAGGGACTGTTTTACATCTGAAAAGTGCACTCAATCGTCATCACACTGTTTATCACACTCGTTCTGTATCTCCTTCATGTATTTTATATATAAATCAATCCTCCCTTGCTACTAGTCCCCACCTCCAAGAGCATCGGCAGAGCCAGTACGTCTCACTTTAATGTGCTAAACAGCATTTTTGCAGGCAGTTCACTCAAACAGCACTTCTACATGGCTGTATTTTCATGCACTACTACATTAAAGTCATCCCTCTTGCCTTTGCCTGTGCTTGTTTCTTTAAGAGGTTCCCCAGCTGCATTAACACGAGCAGTACAATTCGAAAAAATAATTTAGCAAGGTCCGGCACCAGTTATACCCCAGTTGCACCTTTGTTTTTCGAGTGTGTTGCTTAATTTGATTTTCAATTTGCAGCAACATATAGTTGTCTGGGTTTGTGAAATGGTTGCCACAGACATGCTTGCTGTGACGAGCAGCAGTAGGTGAAGGGTCATGCTCGACGATAAGACTAGCGACGGTTTCTGCCGGTCTGGGCTCTACCCCTGAGCTTCCACCTTTACCAGTCGGTGGCATCACCACGAGTAAATTATTTATATTCTGTGTGCTTCAGGGCTCTGGGCTGCTAACACTATTTTATTTACTTATTTATTTAATGCCATTTGTAGAGCGCGTACAATTACCCTTAGGTGTCTCGGCGCTGAAAATGCATTGATGTCTCACCAAGATCAGGAAGTGCGGAGCTGTGAATTACTGATTGAATAACCAGGTTTTCAGTTTTTTTCTGAACTGAAGAAGTGTGGAACTTGTTTTTATATGGTTAGGTAGGGTGTTCCATAGTCTGGGGGCCGCAATTGTAAAGCGGCGATCGCCCCAGGAAACTGTTCGGCTACGTTGAACCACTAGTTGGTTGAGAGAGGTGGATCTGAGCGTTCTCGATGGGTTATAAGGAATCAGTTGCTTTTTAAGGAAACGAGGTCCTTGATCTTGTAATGATTTGTATACCATACACAAAGATTTAAATTTGACCCTGTTGTGGATGGACAGCCAATGGTAGTTTTTAAGTGTGTCCGAAATGGGTACAAATTTGGGTTTTTTAGCCAGTACGCGAGCGGCAGCATTCTGCACGGTCTGTAGTTTTTTGGTGACTCTGCTCTGGGCATTGAGCAGCAGACCGTTACAGTAATCTAGCGATGTGAGCACTAGGGAGGTGACTAATGTTTTAGCTGCTGAATCTGGTAGATAAGGTGTGATTTTTCTTACCATTCTGAGCTTGAAGTGGGCATTGGCTGCCACCTTGTTTGCATGGGCCATGAAGTTGAGCTGGTCATCAAAAGTAACACCTAGGTTTCTGACTTTGACCGTGGGGCAGGGAGGTGTGCCTAGGGCCGATGGCCACCAGGTTGCCGACCAGACCGGGGAGAGATTACCAAAGATAACCACCTCCGTTTTATCGGAATTAAGCTTCAGGCAATTCTTTGCCATCCACTCGCCGATAGCAATCATCCCACCTTGGAATCTCTCCGCCACCCTCTGACCATCGCCCTTTATAGCCAGCACCAGCTGCGTGTCGTCGGCGTATGAGGTTAGGCTCATCCCGTGTGCTTTGATGACACTAGCAAGGTCCGACACGTATATATTAAATAGTGTCGGACTTAGGGATGAGCCTTGAGGTACCCCACACGCTAACGGTAACACTAGGGGTGCCCAGGAGCGCTTAGGGTCACGGTGTAAACTCTAGAAATATCTTCCTGGGTGATTGGTGAAGGGTGCCCACGTGGGCTGATTTGTGCACCATAATACGTAAAAAGATGGGAGGCATGGATATTATTTGATGCGCATAGTTATCGAGTCGCCCCGAAATGGCACATACCTAGCTGGACGGAAATAGTAGTTTTTGTGCAAAGGATGGCATCAACTCCTCCCGTATAAGTACATATCTTAAGTTTAATTGCACTAATGCACACCATATATAAGCATGCATATAATAACAGTGCATTCATAAAAATATACATATCTACATGCCTTTGTAAATATAGTCATACAGACGTTCATATATGCAGTCTTGCAAGTATACAGCACACTGTGCCTACATACATACATTAATGCTTCAGACATGCACACTTACTTGCGTGTATAAGTATATATATATATTACCTACTGGCGGTCGCCAGTAGGTATATATAGTTAGGACCTAGTTTCCATAGGAAATCCCCAACAATCTATTGGGAATAACTTTGGCGCTGGTTGAGGTACAGAGTGGTTTCGTCTGCACTCAATGCGAGTTTGTGAACATCCGGTAAAAACAAAAGAAGGTTGTAAAACTGAGTGGGGGGCGCTGTGGTGATCCCAGAATGATGTCATTTTGTGAATGACTGAGCATATTTTCACCAGGACTTTGTGAGAAAAACAACATTGTCAACCCATTGCTAGTAATTTAATAGAAACCAAGGTAAGCACCAGTGATAGAGGTGAATCACCCAATACTCCGGACCAGGGCCCCATAGCATGGTACATAGAGATGGGGCACCGCACTATGTATGTATATATATCTATTCACTGAAAAAACCATAGGTTTTAGGCCTTATATAGTTAGGAATTAGCATTTAAAAAACCTTTGAAATTCACTGAAAAAACCATAGGTTTTAGGCCTTATATAGTTAGGAATTAGCATTTAAAAAACCTTGAAAATTCACTGAAAAAACCATAGGTTTCAGGCCTTATATAGTTAGGAATTAACATATAAAAACCATTCAAATTCCTCCTATATAGTTAGTTGGACTAAGTATATATGGCGCACCCGCAATCCACTGCTGATGATGTCACATATTACATCATTCATGACATGGTCAGTGACATCACTGATGACATCACTGATGACATCACTGATGACATCTCATTTGACATCACTGATGACATCACTGATTACATCATTCATGTGATAATACGATGCACCTCCTCACACTCTAATATAACCTTTGATACACCCAGTGTTAAATACAGACTACCATTCTTGAAAGTATTGACACACCAATACCAGTTACTACATAGGCACTCACTGATTCTTAGGTCTACTCACACATCCACTCATTCACCCATACAATCACTCATACATACAGTCACTCATCAATGCAACACTATCATATGCACTCATACACCTATGCAGACACTCACACACTGCCACTCATCCATGGAGTTACTCACACACCTAGTCAGTCATGAAAGAATCAATCACACTTCCATTTCCTCATCTATATAGTTACACACACAACACCTTACTTATTCAAACATATACTAACACATACTTACTCTCTTATACAATCACTGATACAAGTACACATTGATCTGCACAGTCACACACCTCCCAGCCAGCCACACACACACTCAGTCTCCCATACAAATATTTGGGCAACCAATCAATAACCAATATAGCCACTCATGTAGCTACTGATCAATGCAAGCAGCAGCTTACACATCAACAGACATACGGATGCACACATTCACAGTTTAGTCACTAACCTATGCATTCAGTAAGACACATTTAATCACTCACTCATACAGTCAGTCACGCACCTACTAAATCCTTCATCCAGACACTTATACATCCACTCATTCTTCATTATGTAAAACATATTTAAACTTTACAGAAACATATAGTCACTGGATGATGTCATCAGTGATGTCAAATGAGATGTCATCAGTGATGTCATCAGTGATGTCATTTGAGATGTCATCAGTGATGTCATCAGTGATGTCACAGACCATGTCATGAATATATATATATATATATATATTCACTGAAAAAACCATAGGTTATAGACCATATATAGTTAGGGATTATGTTATATGTTATATATGTTATGTTATATATTTCTTGTAGCGCGCACTGCTAGTCAAGACTGTCCTGGCGCGAAAAGGGATTCAGTGTCAGAAAGTAACAAAGGGATAACATAACAGGAGAGAAGATGTGCATTTACATAAATTGCTTGAATAAGTGAGTCTTAAGGTGTTTTTTAAAATAAGTGAGGTTAGTCGTGTGTCTCAAATGGTCAGGGAGGCTATTCCATAGCTGTGCGGCTATGACCGTCATGGATTTTCCTCCCATACGAGCTCTCTTAAATCTCGGAGTGACCAAATGTCTGAGAGAGGCCGATCTCAATTGTCGCGGGGGATGATAGAAGGCAAACCTGGCACTGAGGTATGGTGGGCAAGGACCATGTAAGGCCTTAAAGGCCAGTGTTAGGACCTTGAAGCGCACTCTGAGAGCAACTGGAAGCCAATGAAGATCCGCCAGTTGTCTTCGTACACTATGGCATTTGGGGATGTTGAATAGGAGCCTCACTGTCGCGTTCTGGACTACCTGCAATCTGCGGAGCAGGAAATCAGGAGCGCCCACGTAAAGTGCATTAGCGTAATCCAGGCGCGACAGGATGAGTGCTCTAGCCACTGTTTCCTTCGCTTCCTGGGGGAGAAGAGGAAAGAACTTCCGGAGGGTGATCAGGGTCCCATAACAGGTTCCCGCCAGTCTCGAGATCTGGTCTCGGAAGCACAGGTCAGCACCAAACCAAATCCCAAGGTTCTTAGCAACTCCACAGTTTCCAGGTGGGCAGGGCAGTCCAATGGGCCAGATGGAATCCCTGAATCCCACCGGGAATTGGCCATACAGGAGGATCTCCGACTTGTCCTCGTTACACTTGAGCTCCGCCTTGGCTAGCCAAGCAAATACTGAGGACAAGCAGGATTGGACTTTCAACGTGTCAAGGTTGTTCTTGTCCCAAGTGAAGAGAAGCTGGGTGTCATCGGCATAGGCCATTATTTTGGCACCCAGACTCTCTGCAAGATATACCAGGGGGGTCAGATATACATTGAAGAGCAGGGGGCTTAGAGTCGACCCTTGGGGGACCCCAGTGTCCACCCCGCTAATCGATGACTGGTAGGGAGGGAGCCAGATTTGTTGAGAGCGGTCCGTGAGGAAGGATTTAACCCACGTGAGAGCGGCACCAGTAATGCCAATATTCTCTAGTCTAGAGATTAGCTGGGCATGTGGGACCGTGTCGAACGCGGCAGAGAGGTCCAATAAAATTAAGGCCGCTCTGCCGCCTCCGTCCAAACAATCCCTAATGGCCTCGGTGACCTCCACCAGCGCGGTCTCAGTGCTGAAGGTGGAGCGAAAACCTGACTGGGCTGAGTGTAATGCCCCCGTAGACTCCACAAACCTCTCGAGCTGACGGAATGCCACTTTCTCACATACTTTGGCTATTGCTGGAAGCAGGGAGATGGGTCTGTAGTTAGATGCATCCAGGGGGTCTGCGGAGGGTTTTTTTTAAAAGTGGAAGAAGTTTGGCTTGCTTCCACTGAGATGGTACGTTACTTGTAGTAAGGGATTTGTTAACCAGATTAGCATTTACAAAACCTTATTTTACTCGCACAAAACCATTGAAATTCGCATATATAGTTAGTTGCACTAACTATATATCGCGCACCCGCAATCCACTGCTGATGATGTCACATATTACATCATTCATGACATGGTCAGTGACATCACTGATGACATCACTGATGACATCATCCAGTGACTGTCTGTTTCTGTAAAGTTTAAATATGTTTTACATATTGAAGAATGAGTGGATGTATAAGTGTCTGGATGAAGGATTTAGTAGGTGCATGACTGACTGTATGAGAGAGTGATTAAATGTGTCTCACTGAGTGCATGGGTTAGTGACTAAACTGTCTTAATTTGTGCATCATTATATCTGTTGTTCTGTAAACTGCTGCATGTGTTGATTAGTAGCTATATGAGTAACTATATGGGTTATTGATTGGTTGCCCAAGTATTTGTATGGGAGAGTGAGTGTGTGTGTGTGTGGGTGGCTGGGAGGTGTGTGACTGTGCATAGATGTGTGAACAGTTGATTCACTAGATGTAAGGGTTCAAAACTGCATGTGGAAATAGCTGTAAGGGTGGTTGACTGTGTGCATGAGTGTATTGGTGAGTGAATGGATATCTCAGTGCTACATGTCAAAGTAAGTACATATGTGAAACACAGTACATGTGAGAGTTGACATATATAAATTACTGTGTATAAGAGCCAGTGAATGTGTGAGTGGCTGCATGGATCATTTAAAACTTGTATCAGTGATTGTATAAGAGAGTAAATATGTGTTAGTATATGCTTGAATAAGTAAGGTGTGTATAACTGTATATTTGAGGAAATGGAGGTGTGATTGATTCTTTGCATGACTGACTAGGTGTATGAGTAACTCCATGGATGAGTGATAATCTGTGAGTGTCTGTTTACACCGAGTGTATCTAAGGGTATATTAGAGTCTGAAGAGGTTCATCGTATTAACACATGAATGATCAGTGATGTTGTCAGTGATGTCATTTGAGTTGTCATCAGTGATGTCACTGACCATGTCATGAATGATGTAATATGTGAAATCATCAGCAGTGGATTGCGGGTGCGCGATATATAGTTAGTGCAACTAACTATATATGCGAATTTCAATGGTTTATGCGAGTAAAATAAGGTTTTGTAAATGCTAATCCCTAACTATATATGGTCTATAACCTATTGTTTTTTTCAGTGAATTTCAATGGTTTTTTAATAGCAAATATGAAAAGCTTTAAAATGTCAAGTACGTGATAGGTAAAAACATTTTCGTGTTTATGCACGCTGATGTGCTTTGAACGCTGCCCCCCCCCTCTTTTCTTTTAGGAGTATTCTCTCTTTGCAGATAGTGAAGGGTAGGTAACGCAGGCCTTTGCCCCATTGTAATCCGTCGTGCCTGCTTCTCTCTCCATTTGATTGATTGTTATCCAAGCATTTACTGTTTTAGAATTGGTTCTCTTTGGTTCATTCTCTATTTACAAACAAGCACAGAGTCGCAATACTCTGTTTAGTCTTTGCAGATAGTGAAAAATCGTTTAAAAAAACAAAAGGAATCGAGCAAAATCAGTAGGCCACTAATGGGATCTCTTTTTGACCTCGCTAAAATAGAAACATTAGGAACAACCCCTCATGAGAAATACGAAACTAGTGAGATGAACTGAGCTCGACACCATGATGGCTGCAAGACAGCTCGGCTCCGCCACCCACCCCGCCCAAAATAACGACAAACCCTATGCAAATATTATAAATATATACAACACACCAGCAAAGTAACAGGGTAAAACGTTTTATTAAATAACTATTTACATGGCAGCCTGCTGCAACATCCATCACTGTTCCTGTCGAGGTAGCATAGCTGGCGGCCTAGGGGTGGAGGACCGTTGTGCAAATTGCCCGGGGACGACACCATGCGCCAAGACTCGTCCCCAGTACATCCAGAGCTGATGTCCGCCAAGTTGTGTGTGAGGATGCCTTGCTGATGCCGCCACCCCCACCACCACCACCTTTTTGTTGCCTGATCCGGCTAGCTCAATCGATCGAGCATGAGACTCATGCACTCTGATCTCCTTGGCCTCAGTCAAGCATCAATAGTAAGATTTTCATACGTGAGTGTAGGTTCATGGTTTTCCATCCACAGACTAAAAGCCTGGAGTGGGAGTGAAAGAACAATAACTAGGTAAGAAGGAAGGCAGAGGTTGTGGGAAGGACTCTGGATATAGTATGTTGCTTGGTCCCTGAGATGCTTCAATGTCACTGCCTTGCACAAATGACATAAGTCCTGGATGTTGGGTGCCATAGTTGAGGGTTCGGAGCAGCGCTTGTAACACTGAAGCTTATTTGCACCTGCTGCAGCTTCACTATTCTCAAAGTAAGTGGGGCTGTTTGTGGACCTGACTGCATTGGAAAACAATGTGATGCGGTGCCTCCCTGAACCGCTTGACGGAGGCCCCCGAGATAATTGAGGCTGCTCCACACCTTGTCCCACAATCCGTTTGACCTGAAGACACGTCCTGCGGTGCCCTGGTCCGACCATCACATATACCTGCGCCAGGAGACGGCGTGGGGTGCAGTAGAAGGGAGAGGCAGCGCGAACGAGCCTCCCCCACCTCCCCAGGTGGAGGTTTCTCAGCTACACCCCAGCGCTTCACTCGACCAGCTGACTTGCGCCCGCTCTTGCGACACAGTGCCTCGCTCGGCCAGCTGAATTGCGCCTGCTCTTGCTATTACAACGTCTCACCCGCCATCCAACCGAATTGCACCCAATCTTGCGGTACAGGGACAGGCGGCTGCTACGGAGCTCACGAAATGGCGGTCGACTCCACAGACTTGGGCCTGGCCTGCAAAGATGGCTCTGGGCAACCGTGGAACTCGGACGCTTGACTGCTAGGGCATGGGCCCCATTCCCAAAAGAGTCCCCTCAGCCTTGAAGATTCTACAACTCCCGTAGACTTTCGGTGGGGAGCGACTGCCATGATTGCTCGCGGAATGGCCACGAGGTAGCCACGAGATGGTGGTGCGCTCATGCCGACGCCAGCGTCAGTCTGAAACATCCAGAAACACTGTAGACTACCAATTCGATCACTTCCGGTGGAGCCCCAACGTGACCCGGTAGAGAAGAACTTGCCCTCCCCTCTTTGACTGATGGTTCTTGTTGCCTGTCCCTTCTGTTGTCATTTAACAGAACTTTTTGGACTGCTGAAACGGGTTGTGTTCCGACCGCTGGTTGGTGGAGACATTTTGACTATATTCTGGACCTGCGTTGTCGCGTAATGCGTCATATGACGCGCCGTGTTAACGCACCCGGAAGTGCTCCGGTGCCTGAGGCGCAGCTTCCCGGAAGCGATCCAGAGCGCGGCGCGCGGCGCGTAACGTAAGCATAACAGGTAATGTGACTTGTTAATAAAACTTTTCATTGGTTCATTTTACTTTTGTTTTTCTAATGATGGAAGGCTTGGTCATATGACCTAAAAATAACACTTTTCATTGCTTTCGAACATTTTTTTTCCCAAATGAAGAAAGCCCCACCTTTTTTTTCTCACTCTGACTTGTAAAGCAAAGGACCCAGATGCATATACAGTTTATCGCTAACAATGTTCCAGGCTAATGTATTTTCCCGGGAAATTTACAACTGTCCTGCAAGTAAAATATTCCTATTTCGAGAAAAAGGGCGTTTCTTCGTCCCATGAGGGAGCCGTTAAACAAAAGAGGCTCGGCCTGCTGTCTTAGTCGCATGAATATCGGATTCTTATCGATCACTTTATGTTGCAGGAGTGGAAAGCACAACAGCCCTTGACCATTTATCTTTACTGCGTTCCTGCGTATTATATCTTTTAACCGTCATGTAATCTGGCTGCTTTATTTCACTTGCCTTTTACTGATTCGAAAACAGTGGCTATTATTCAAAACTTTACCAATCTAGGTACTACTACCATGTTTTGTTTTAAAAACCTTTATTGTGAAAATGTCAGTATACAAATACGGGCCTATAACCACGTGGGCCGGCCACGGAGCAAACTTGAATCGTATATGATGAAAGGACATTTACACTGTAGAAGAACGTAACGGGCGACCCATTAGGTTGCAAGAACTAAGGTGTCTAACAGTTGCGGAATCGGCGGACATACATTTTATAATTAAAGTACGACAGGGCCAGTTACAATAAAATTATCTAGATATACATTTGCGGGCACGTTAATTCGAACTTTCAATAGTACAGTAATCGATAACACATCAGAACTTAATATCAATAGGGATGTCCAAATGTTCAATCAGTACTCTTCCCCGCCCGCCATGTGCTTCAAAACTGCATACGTATCTCGTGATATCAAGGTTGGGCAACCAGTACACAACAAGTAGTTACGAGTTCCATTTATACCGGCGCCATTTTGGGCAAGGCCGGGCAGGTCCAGGATATAGTCAAAATGTCTCCACCAACCAGCGGTCGGACCAGAACCCCTTTTGGCAGTCCAAAAAGGTTCAGTTAAATGACAACAGAAGAGATAGGTAACAAGAACAATCAGTCAAAAGAGGGGACGCTTTCGTGAATGGGGCCCATGCCCTAGCAGGCAAGCGTCTGAGTTCCAAGGTGTCCCAGGGCCATTTTAGTGGACCAGGCCCAAATCCAAAGAGCCGGCCACCATTTTGAGAGTCCTGTTGCAGCCGGCTATCGCTGCACCGCAAAAGTGGGCGCAATTCAGCTGGATGGCGGGTGAGTCACTGTACCGCAAGAGCGGGCGGAACTCAGCTGGATGGCGGGCAAGACGCTGTATCGCAACAGCGAACGCAACTCAGCTGGATGGCGGGTGAGGCACTGTGCCGCAAGAGCGGGCGGAACTCAGCTGGACGTCGAGGGAAACGCTAAGAGGCGCCCCACTGCAGATGAGGTGCCTCCACCTGGGGAGGCGGGAGAGGCCCGTTTAGGCCACCTCCCCCCCCCCCGGGAACCCCACGCCGTCTTTCGGCGCAGCATTGTAGGATGGCCACACCCGTGAAACTTGCTGGACACCACCTCGATGCCATCCGGATCTCGGCGCGTTGTGCTGCCTTCGGCCTACTGTAGCAGCAAGTACGGACGCAACTCAGCTGGACGGCGAGTGAAAAGATAAAGGCTGCCGCACTGCAGATGAGGTGCCTCCACCTGGGGAGGCGGGAGAGGCCAGTTCACGCCTCCCCCCCCCCCCCGAGCACCCCACGCCGTCTTTCAGCGCAGCATTGTAGGATGGCCACACCAGTGCGGCAACTTGCTGGACACCACCTCGGTGCCATCCGGATCTCAGCGCGTTGTGCTGCCTTCGGCCTATTCGCACATCGGTCCGCTACTGACGCCGCCTCACAGGCCAACGGATTTTGTAGGCTTTATATAGCCCAAAGCCGCATAACAGGTCATGTGACTTCTTTATAAAACTTTTCATTGGTTCATTTTACTTTTGGTTTCCAAATGATGAAATGCTTGATCATATGACCTAAAATTAACACTTTTCATTGGATTAAAACATTTTTTTTCCCCAAACGATGAAAGCCCCACCTTTTTTTTTCTCACTCAGCAATCCAAAAAGGTTCCGTTAGATGACAACAGAGGGGACAGGCACCAAGAACCATCAGTCAAAAGAGGGGAGGGCAAGTTCTTCCCTACCGGGTCACGTTGAGGCTCCACCGGAAGTCATCGAATTGATAGTCTACAGTGTTTCTGGATGTTTCAGAGTGAAGCTGGCGTCAGCATGAGAGCACCACCATCTCGTAGCTCCGTCGTGGCCATTCCGCAAGCAATCATGGCAGCCGCTCCCCACCGGAAGCCTGCGGGAGTCTGGGGCCCCCATGACTTTTGTAGAATCTTCAAGGCTGAGGGGACGCTTTCGAGAATGGGGCCCAAGCCCTAGCAGGCAAGCGTCCGAGTTCCAAGGTGTCCCAGGGCCATTTTAGTGGACCAGGCCCAAATCCGAAGAGCCGGCCGCCATTTTAAGAGTCCTGTGGCAGCCACCTATCGCTGCACCGCAAGAGTGGGCGCAATTCAACTGGATGGTGGGCGAGACGCTGTAGCCGCAAGAGCGGGCGCAACTCAGCTGAATGGCGACTGAAACGCTAAAGGGGCGCCCCATTGCAGCAGAGGAGCATCCACCTGGGGAGGCCCGTTCACGCCGCCTCCCCCCGCGGGGCGCCCCACGCCGTTTTTCAGCGCAGCATTGTAGGATGCCAAGACCAGTGCGGCAAGTAAAGGACATCACCTGGGTGCCGTCCAGATCTCAGCGCGATGTGCTGCCTTCGGACTATTCGCACAACAGACCGCTACTGACGAGGCACAGTGCAGCAAAAGCGGGCGGAAAACCGCTGAATGGCCACTGAAACGCTAAAGGGGCGCCCCACTACAGCAGACGAGCCTCCACCTGGCGAGGCCCGTTCACGCCGCCTCCCTCCCCCCCCCCCCCCGGGGCGCCCCACACCGTTTTTCGGAGCAGCATTGTAGGATGCCAAAACCAGTGTGGCAAGTAAAGGACATCACCTGGGTGCCGTCCAGATCTCAGCGTGTTGTGCTGCCTTCGGACTATTCGCACAACAGACCACTACTGACCATTGTTGCTTCTGTTTAAAAAAATTTTTTTTTACGTGTTTACTGTTTTTAGTGCGTTGTATATATTTATAAGTTATTAAAGTGTTATAATCCTACTACTTTGTTGGAGTGCTATATATTTTTAATGTGACACATAATTGTGAAGACTTTGATGTACAAAAAGGCATCCCTGGAATCTTCCGCTTCAGGCTCGGTCCCACACACCCTCACAGTGAGAATCCCCTCCCCAATCACAATACAGGATCGTTATCAGATAGTAGGAACGCATGTGGTGTGACGGATCTCATCGGGTGGGGGCCTTGATCTACTGTAACTCCTTTGAAGAGGGGTGATTCTTTACAGTTGAGGCCATAAACTACATCCGTAGGGCTAGGTGATAGCCTGGGACCGGCCTGGACAAACAAACACAAAGGAAGAGGAGTATCAGAGGGTGCGGTAGTGAATAGGGTGAAAGGGAGGTGTCGGGCGGGCACAGGGTGTGATTCTCAGGGAAGAGCAGCGCAGATTGGGGGAGGTTTATGGCCCATGCATAAGACAGAGAGCGGGGGTGACCAGTGCGTGGGGGAGATGCTTGCGAGGGTGGGGAGCCATGCTGAGGATCGGCGGCGTGCAGAGAGTGGGTCTGGTCAAGGCATCTAAAATGGCTGCCGTGCACGACAAAAGTGTGGCATTGAAAAAAAAGCAAGATGGCGCAGACAATGTTTATCAATACGAATTAATTTATAACAATTATTTTTAACAATATATTTACTCGCAGTGTCAAAATGGCGGTCAACACTTCCTGATTTCCTTCGAATCGAACGTTAACAGACGTCACAATCGGCGGCGTGCAGAGAGTGGGTCTGGTCAAGGCATCTAAAATGGCTGCCGTGCACGACAAAAGTGTGGCATTGGAAAAAAGGCAAGATGGCGCAGACAATGTTTATCAATACGGATTAATTTATTAACAATTATTTTTAACAATATATTTACTCGCAGTGTCAAAATGGCGGTCAACACTTCCTGATTTCCTTCGAATCGAACGTTAACAGACGTCACGCAGCAAAAAAAAAAAAAAAAAAACGCTCACGCGCAGCCGCTGGAAGACAAGTATCATCATATATGAGCATCCTCAGCCACCCTCAGAAAACATAGGGGGTCAGGATACTTCTCCCGTACCCCCTTATACCCATTTCTCACATTGTTTTTCCTCCATCTTGTAATTTAATTAAAACGAAACACAAAATGGCGAATTCCCGTTTCGCTACCCGGTTCGCGAACCGGAAAGCGCTTCTACCGCAAAAAAACTATATTTTTTTATTTGCCCCACGGGACCCTTTAATAACCCCAACATCATTCCTAGGGGGTCAAGAAGGGTCTACCTTGCCCCCTCTCATTAAATTCCCCCTTCGTTTTTTTCTCCTCTTCTTGTCTCTCGATCCTACCGAGAGACAAGATGGCGGCCGCTCCGGACTGTTTAGAATGTCGACAGACACCGGAGAGCCAATCAGCTTCGCTTCGCAAAGTTCCGTTACGCGAAAAGTTCGCAAACCGGAGCACTATCCGGGACGCTGTCACAGATATATCTGTTTTTTAAAATGTTAATTTCTCAAAATCCACTGGAGCACATATATTGAGACCCAGCAAAGGCACATCGGGCTAACAGTCCCTACAATTTTGCCAAGTTTCGTGCAAATCCATTCAGCCGTTCGAGCTAAAAGTGAGGCCAAACGCCCTATGGAAAACTCAATGTTAAAAACGCGTTTTGGGACCCCCCTTTTTTCTCGGCCCCCCCTTGACGAAACCCCCCCAAATTTTCAGGGGCTACTCAGGAACAAAATGTGCCATTTTCCTGAAAATTTCAGCCGATTCCGTCCACAAACGCCAAAATTATTAGACATAGAATTTTCAAAAGTCCCATAGAGAAAAAATCCTAACTATATATACCTACTGGCGACCGCCAGTAGGTAATATATATATATATATATATATATATATATATATATATATATATATATATATATATATATATATCTGTTCTCAGGGAGTGGCCGTGAGATGTTGAGAACTAGACCACTGACCTGCACAACAACAGCGAGTACACCTGCAAAAGGTAGGTATGTGGGCCAACGTCGGAACGTAATCGGAGTGGCCTGGCGTGGCGTACGACAGAACAGGGCAGGGATCGACACAATGACGCGGACGGCTCGTAGTACTGTGTCTGTGAGTCGAGCGGACGGGCTGCAGCTGTCGGTGTGCGAGCCTGGGTCACACTACATAAGTATTGAAAAACTATTTTGTGATTCAGTCCGTCAGCTGGCATCTGTCCGAGGCATTTTGAAAACATATTGGTGTTCTTTTTGTGAGTGATACCCCTTTGGATGCTTGCTTTCCCACATTAGGAGGTAAAGTAACCTTTTTTCACATTATCAACATACCCTCAACAACCTTCTTGGACCTAGAAGTATCTCTGTGCGTTGAACAAAGAAGAATCTTAGTCATGTATAGATTTACATATAAAAATGTAATATTTAACATATATTTCACAGGCTCCACCCGGTGCCTGGCAGAGCCTGTGAAGAATCAGCTGGAGGCAGGCCAGGTGTGACAGCGGCGGCGCTGGCGGCTCGTGCACCCTCCGACCCCGGGTCCTGTGGCAGCAATCTCTGATGCTGTTCAGCGGTCGTGGTGCCCCGTGAGACTCTCCAATACTGCTGTGAACATTGCAAACGGGCTTTTGTATACCGGGGCTCCAGATAAGTGATCGCTGCTGCATTGGACCAGCTGTGCAAGACCTTCGGTGCGTGGCCCCCTGTATACAGAGGGCTCTGACTGGGGGTGCCCAGTGGAATAGCTTATCCTCCTCACTTCCACCTGCGTGGAGCTGCGACCAGGATCCCCCCTGGTGTGGCCCACTCTGCACGTGAGTCCCGGACTTTGTTGCATCAGCGTAAATTTTCAGCTGGCAGAGGGCGCATTATTGAGACTCGTTCCAGTCAGTGTTGGACGTCAGTACCGTGGTTCCAGCGCCTGGGTATCCTTTGCTCCTCCCCAGAGCGGGTATCAACATAAGTTCGGGACCTACGGTGGGGCACAATCTGCTTTGAACCTAATTGTCACGGAGAAGGCAGCTGCAAGACATATACTGGCAGCCCTGCTGGGGACAAAAACAGAAATAAATCCAGGACATAGCCCACACTGCGGGTGAGGTAAATAGTGCACGTTTACTGCGCTGCCCGCCACGAAGCTTGTGAACTGTAGTGTGAAAGCCTGGAGAGGATCGCCTTCTGCGGTGCGGTTTGGCTCATTCAAAAGTACCACAGTCTCTCAATAGACTATGTGAGCTGCAGCGTTGCCACAAGTATCCATAAGGCAAAAACGACAGCCAGAGCGTGCACCACCTTACCTACTAGCCCACTTAAGTAATAAGGAACATAGAGGGGCCCGGTGGTAATCGGACGGCCCGGGAACAGCAGGGAGGGCTTTCCGGTCATGACAAAACCGCAGGGGGGTTGAGGGCCCAAGCGACTACAGCACCTTTTGACATCGAGGCGCTGGAATGCCCTTGGCCTGCTGGCGAGATTCACATACCCTGAGCTTGCAATAAGCCATTACCGACTGGACACTTTCGCAGATTAGCTCCGGAGCCTGTGGGGAAACAACACGGCTGGCGGAAGAACTACCAAGGCGGCAACACAGTCCAGACTGAGCAAATATGCCTGGAACAATGGAGCAGCACAAAGAAGCGGAAGACCAGCCAGAACAACAGCAGGGGAAGAGTCGCCAGAGCTTAATCTTCACAATAGAATGACAGCCATTACAACGGTTCGGACGTCATTGGAGACCAAGGATGACTCTGTGTCTGCTGAAGTTTCCCTAATATGTGCAGAAATGCTCAACATTTTTTGCTTTGTTACCTCATTTCCGCATTGTTGATGGTGAATATTTCCTATATGGCATTGTATGAACCTGCCTGCGTTAACGGACTACCCTCTGAGGTTTTTTGTATGAATCGGCCTGCCTGAACTGCCTTCCCTCTGAGGATTTATAGACACAGATTGCCTCCTTAGAGTTTGTTCTTCTGCATTTATCCCACACATGTGACTGCTTAGTTTGCCCTATCACCGCATCGTTGGAGATGCCTCAGAGTGATGGTCCAGCGATGTGTCTGGGAACTGACGGCGCGAGATGGCGGATCGCGAACAGAGCCACCATTTTATTGTTTCTTGTCCTCTCCCTCGGTCCGTTGGACTTCATCCTGCCGACCTTCAGACATTGCTCCTCAGCTGGACGGTATTATCTCTTTCTCCCCTAGGCCCCAGTCTCTCCTTTCACCTATCTCCTCTCCCTTCCCTCCCTCTCTCTACCCTTTTGGATGTCTTATTTCTCCATTCACTCTGTTGAAAAGTAATATACAATCGTTTTTAGCCTAATCGTTGTGAAAATGGAACCCTGAGTGAATTTACTATTTTGCATAGTTACAACTCTAACCTCTGTATATGTAGTAGTTCTTTGTACTTAATATCACTATTTTGTGATTCTGACCTTTCCCGTTTGCATCTCTTTCCTGAGTGACTCTACAGCGTATACATTTCCTTTACTGCTATCCGTATCTCTTCCTTGTGGGACTCTTCAACTTGCTGACTCCCTCCCTTTGTCCTCCCTGACCCTTTCATGGATCCTGTATTTTTCTGGATCGCTAATTTACCCTGGTATTGAATGTGTTTTCTTTTTGCAATTAATGAAATTTTCTTTTGCCGTTTGTTCCCCCTCTGTTGACCTGCTAGTTCCGACCCGCCTCCTAGCCCCCTGTCCCATGTTGTCCTTGACTAAGCACTACTTCTCCCCTTGTTGGGGAAATATCCAATATTCTTAGTATGGAGTCTCAGTGACCCCTCTGAGAGAGTCCACAGCGTCAAGGGAATCATACACAGCTGCGGCATGGTATGCACCCCTTAGTAAAGCACTCCCTCTCCCCTTGTTGGGTAAGGATCCAGTAAGTAGGCGTTGGAGTCTCAGACACCCCTCTGAGAGAGTCCACTGAGTCAAGGGAGCCTCATGCTCTCGCTCACCCCCCCCTACCGCTTTCCCTCTTTCATTCTTTGCCTACTTCCTCTGCCCCTATCCCCTCTACTCTTAATCTCTCCCCTTGCCTGTTACGCCAACTAGCCCCCTATCTGTTGTGCCCTTTAACTAAGCACTCCTTCTCCCCTTGTTGGGGAAAGATCCAATTACTTGGAATCTCAGTGATCCCTTTGAGAGAGTCCACAGCGCCAAGGGGGACCACTCACAGTTGAGGTATGATATGGTGCCCCTTGACAAAGCACTCCCTTTCCCCTTTTTGGGGAAGGATCCAGTAGGTAGGAGCCTTGAAGTCTCAGAGACCCCTCTGAGAGAGTCCACTGGATAAAGGGAGCCTCTCGCAACGAAGTTGGGGGAATGATACCCCTTCCCCTGGGATCACAGCTTACTGGATTTTGGACGTAGCTATTATTCGTCTACCGGTTTGTGCCCCCGTCACCCTACCCCCTCTTCATTCATGCGGTGTCTCTCCCCCTCCCCCTTCCCTCCTTCACTCGCTGTCTACTTCCCCTGCTCCTACCCCCTCTCCAATGAATCTCTACCCTTGCCTGCTTTTCCCCTTACACATATTGTCCTTATTGCTTGTCTTGACCTAACATGTAACTATGCTCTAATAACTGTGTAACCTTTGTAACGATGTAACCTGTAACTATGGTCTGATACTCATGTAAAGCGCTCTGAAACCTCCGGGTCTAGCCAGCGCTATATAAAACCTTTCAAATAAATGAAGAAATAAGACTGAAGGGAGTCTGGTGCTGTGGTCGCTGCCACGAAGTTGGGGTCACTACTGTTCAAGACTCAGGACACAGTGGATTTGTTTGTGTTGAATAGGGTTAGTGGTACCAGAAGCATTGAGAGGGTAGGAGCTTGTGATGATGTTGGATGTGGACGGGTCGCACTGGGAACAATGTGTCATGCGTACTGGAGTGCGTCATGGGGAATCGGGACTCTATTTGAATTGTGAGGACTGCTGACGGTAGTGTAGGTCAGAGGTAGCGATCAAGAAGGGTCTACAGCCTTGTGCATACATTGGTGGCATCACCGGCCTGCATAGTGTAGGTTCAGTGGCACCACTTGTCAGCAGACTTGAATCTGAAAATACTCCTCACTAATCGAAGGGAGTGAGGTGCTATGGTCATTGACACAAAGTTGGGGTCACTGCTGTTCAGGACTCAGGACACAGTTAGACATGTGGGATTTGTTTGTGTTAAATAGGGTTAGTGGTACCAGAAGCATTGAGAGTATAGGAGCTTGTGATGATGTTCGATGTGGACTGGGAGCAACGTGTTTTGCGAACTGGACTGCGTCATCTGCAATCGCCACTGCATCTGAATTGTGAGCTCTGCTGTCCGCAGTGTAGATCGAAGGCAGTATTCAATACAGACATAAGTCTGCGGTGCTGTGCCGCTGGGTTCGCAGGGGGCCTGTGTCGAGGAGGCCCGCTGTAATGGAGGTAGGCATGTGGCAGGGTGAGGGCCGCCATTCTGGCAGAGTCGTTGGTCTTCCCACAAGTGAAGCAGGAACAGATTGGGATCATGTGGTCTTCTTAACCCATTATAGTCTCTTACACAATTTGGGTCGCTACTAATCTTAAATTGTGACCCGTGTAACCCCAGTGTAGGGCTCAGGCAGAGGTCAGGATGGGCGCACACCCACGTGGCTTTGAGTTGAGCTGCACAGTTAGTGGCAACTGGAGTACTCCGCTTGTGCGCAAACTACGATGATACGTGGTCTCGGCGGCCCGCAGTGGGAGCAATGTCTTGACTTGATAAGGCCACATGGTGATGATTTATGGTGCCGTGAGTTAATAGCAGCGGAAGCACAAGGCGTGTGCGCATCCTGCGATGATGCGTGGTCCCAGCAGGCCGCACTAAGAACAACGTGTCTTGGGAACTGGATTGCGTCATCTGCTTTTTTTTACTTCTTGACAAAATCCGAGGATAAAGAGTACAATTCTGTCTGCATTTAATAAATCAAGGATGAATTCACTGCTGTCCATAGTGTAGATCCAAAGCTGAATTCAAGTTGTGAACCCTGCTGTCTGCAGTGCAGATCGAAGGCAGTAGTTAGCATAGACATCGAGGAATGCTTTTTGTCACTTCTTCACAAAATTCACAGACATAGAGTACAGTTCTCTGTGTAATTAATAAATCAAGGCTGAATTCAAGTTGTGAGCCCGGCTGTCCACAGTGTAGATCGAACACAGTAGTCGGTACAGACATAAGTCTGCGGTGTTGTAGCGCTGGGTTCGCAGGGGGCTTGTGTGGAGGAGGCCCACGATCATGGTGGCAGGCATGTGCCAGGGTGAGGGCCGCCGCTCTGGCAGAGTCGTTGGTCTTCCCACAAGTGAACCAGGCACAGATTGGGATCATTTGGTCTTCTTAACCCATTATAGTCTCTTACACAATTTGGGTCGCTACTGATCTTGAAATGTGAACCGTGTAACCACAGTGTAGGACACAGGCAGCGATCAGGATGGGTGCACAGCCACGTGGCATTGAGTTTAGCTGCACAGTTAGTGGCACCTGGAGAACTCTGCGTGTGCGCACACTGCGATGACATGTGGTCTTGGAGGTCCGCACTGGGAGCAATGTCTTGACTTGATAAGGCCACGTGGTAATGATTTATGGTGCAGTGAGTTAGTAGGAGCTGAGGCACACAGCGTTTGTGCATCCTGCGATGATGCGTGGTCTTGGTGGGCCGCAGTGGGAGCAAGGTGTCTTGCGAACTGGACTGCGTCATCTGCAATCGCCACTGCATCTGAATTGTGAGCCCTGCTGTCCGCAGTGTAGATCGAGGGCAGTAATTAGCATAGACATCGAGCAATGCTTTTTGTTACTTCTTCTTGATAAAATCAGAGGACAGAGTACAATTCTCTCTGCATTTAATAAATCAAGGCTGAATTCAATGCTGTCTGTAGTGTAGATCCAAAACTGAATTCAAGTGGTGAACCCTGCTGTCCGCAGTGCAGATTGAAGGCAGTAGTTAGCATAGACATCAAGGAATGCTTTTTGTCACTACTACAGTTCTCTGAGTAATTAATAAATCAAGGCTGAATTCAAGTTGTGAACCCTGCTGTCCGCAGTGTAGATCAAAGGCAGTAGTCGGTATAGACATAAGTCTGCAGTGTTGTGGCACTGAGTTTGCAGGGGGCTTGTGTCGAGGAGGCCCGCTGTCATGGTGGCAGCCACGTGCCAGGGAGAGGGCCGCCGCTCTGGCAAGCTCTTTTGTCTTCGAACAAGTGAACCACTCCAACTGCATGGCCTATGTATTTATACTCTTAAGCTGGAGTTGCGTGCGCTGGACCAGCCCACTCCGCTTCTGCTTCAAGTGGGGGGGGACAACACAGCTACAGGACTTAGATCTTCCCCAGTGTCTGAGGCAATATGGTTGTATAGTGAGTTCTCTTCAGCACATTACCGGTACACTTGGAATTGAGTGAATTATTGTTGATTTATTGTGGATAAGCGAGTTGCCTCCTTCACACATAGTTGGTTGCCACATCTCTGAAAATTCAGCTATAGTGTAGTTGAGGGGATATGGTATTTTGGAAAGGTCCGTTGTCCTGTTTTGTGCTGCCTCTGTGGTACTAGGGGGAATGGTCCGGGGGGGAGGTTCTGGTAGTGGTGGCGCTGGGTGTTGCGGCATTGTTGGGTTTCGGAGCTGCATGATTAGTACCTCCATCATGTGTTGGTCTTTAGATGTGGGTGTGAGTTGGGTCTAGTTCACGCAGTAGATAGTCACCCTTCTTACAACAGTTAAAGGTTGATGTTAATTTGTTACTGGTAAGTGGGGCTATCGCCTGTTTTTAGGTAGCATTGCAGATTTGGCTGGTTATTGAATGTAGGAAGGTGGCTACCTGACTATGGTTACCCCAGATTGTTTACCTTGTGTTTAGCTGATTTTCGACTTAGTTGGCCTGGTTCCCTGCTAATCAGGGTCCCAGGCTATCTGCTCTCTCTGTAAAATGGATTCCATGTACCCTAGGTGCATAACTAAATTGGCTTGGGTCACCTTATCAGCCCCTGTACAGAGCACTATAGGTGCCCAGGGCATAGGTGCATCCAAGGCCTACCAGGGGCTGCAGCATATCTTTTGCCACCCCTGGCTGGCTATTCACAATTGACACAACTGGCTGATCACAGCTGGGGCAAGGTGGTGTAATCACTCCTAGCTTAGATATTGTATGCCTATATCTAAACCTATCTGGACACATATATACCTATCAGTCATTCCTATGGCAGGCCTTAACAATCCTGGAGGCAGAGTGCTTGGTTTTATGTGAGAGGGTGCTCTAGCATGAGCTGAGCCTGTCTGCAGCTGTCGGGACCAATTCCCTAAGCTGTTCTGGAATAATGCCATACCATATACTATTAAGTGCATTATAATCCTCGCAGTTATATGTTAACTTTGGTTTGGCTTTATCAAAACATGTTGTGTAAGGTGTCATACGATTTGGAATACTACTCCCTCGCCAGTCCTGGCGACGGGGCTAGCATTCCACCCCTCTAGAGGGAGACGACATGTTACTTTGCTAAAACGCGGTTGATTTTAAAAGAGCCTCAGATCCACAAAATGGATGCTTCTGCCACAGACACAAGTCTGACCTCCTGCTGCTGACCAAACCTCAGCAGAAGAGGCCTGGACAAAGGCTTTCCTGTCGCAGGGAGGTGTTACACCACCCCAGACAGGAGATAGTGGATTGTAGCAGGGAGGTTTGAAAGAAACCAGACACTGCCTGGGGCGCACAAGGCTGCCCCTTGCATAATCCGGCCAAACCGGTTCTGGGGCACAACAGCCCCAGTCCCAGCGCGGCCTGGATCAAAGGGAAAGGGGTGTATCCACCCCCTTCCTGGGTCCCACCCATAGGAGGGGACCTAGCAGGTAATCCAGCCCCCTAGATTGGTATAAGAATGGGAGCAGTGCCAAGGCACTCAGATTATCCTGATGATACATTTGGAATGAAACTCTGGACCCTTCGACATCCTACTCAACGTAGAAGACTGAAGAATCTCCCTTGTGATCAAGGAGTGACCACCCTGTGCAAACAGGCACCATCCAGCACCTCAACGTCTGCTTTGTTGCAGTTCCCGCCGGAACTCGAGCGACAGAGATCGACGAGATCAAGCTTGCCTGCCTTCTTACAGCCCGATCCACAGTCCCTGCAGAGCTGAGACCTGTGGAGGCGACCGGAAGCGTGGGGCACGCCATCTTGAAAAGACCACGAGACGCTGACTGTGCAGCCCACGAGTGACCCTCGAAGCTGTACACCGGGGTTTGAGAAGCCCCAACCCTGAGCCACTCTTGCACCGAAGCTCACCCCTCTACACTCGACGAGTGCTGCATGGGGCCCTTCTGCTTTCTTTGGCTCGATGCGTTGGCCCAGTCACTTGCCAGCTGGCTTGTGGCCCCTGTGCCGGCGAAAACCTAAATACGACTTGTGATTCTGGTTGCTCCAGACTTGCACCCGCTCCTCTGAAAAGGAGCACCCGCTCTGACCCTCCTGGTCCGAGTGAGAAGCAATCTTCCATTCCTGCGTGGATTGCTCTTGCCAAGTGTTGTTTGCTCCGATCTTGAAGCCGACAGCGCCGACAGTGAGAGCCTGCGTGGGACAGCTCGTGACCCGCTCCTGGACGTCGCAGATGCCCCAGAGCCCACGTGGCAGCAGAGAGAAGCTCCTCGACAACCACCTGATTGCGCCCGACATTGCCTGGTTCCGTCCTGGTTCCACCCTGGTCACTGCTGAGTGACCCAGATTCTGTCCCCTCTGCTTTCAGGTACTTTTCTACTCTGATCCACCCTTGGATCACACCGGACACTTCTCCTTCACATCGCCTGCAGCATATTCAGCCTCAAGCACCAACAACCTGCGTGACGAAACCCGACGCCACTTCGACCCTATGCACCCGCTTCCTGTGGGTGAGGTAACTCAGGAACGCCGGTGTTCCCACACTGGTACACACCTCTAGGGTCTGTGTCTAAAGTTTTGTCCATCTAGGTTCAGCGGAATTATCCTTAAACTCTATTTATGTAACTTTTACGCACCATTGACTTTGCATTGGTGCATGTGTGTGCTTTAAGCACTGCACCCGAATCCCGCGGGCTTTTCCCAACTTCAGCATTGCTTGTCCCGACTGCTCCCAGCAATTCCCTAGGCCCTAGGCCTAACCACTGTTCGATTGGTATCTCTTATACCACTTTCTTAATATATGGTTTGAGTGGCCACCCGCCCTCATCCATAATTGTGCAACTTTCATATGTTATACTGTGCTTTTGATTTAACGCCTGTGCCCCTTTGCTCATAAAGAGTACTAGGGATTATTTTAGAAATAAACACATATATTTTTATAATATATACTTGTGTGGTGTCCTTTCATTTGATATTACAGGATTGTGATTGGTAAAACAGCTTGCTTAACACGACCTCTTGAGTTTAGCCTTTAAGGCTGCTTAGTCTATGCTACCATTAAGATAGCTTGTCTATAAGGTTGACTTACAACCAGACACCATAAGGGATTGTTTGGACTGATACAAGGTAGTTCCAGAATTGGAAACATCATATATCAGGCCAACTTTTCACATTGGTGTGCAGCGGTGCGGATTTGAGCTTGCTGTTGTTTTACCATTGTAATCTTTTTATCAAATTGAAAGATCACATCAAGTACCTTAGGTACATATAAATCAAAAGCTTAGCATATTTAAGTTCTACTGAACTTAGTAGTTGTAGATTAAAGGGATTAGCACACCCTGACTACAACTCACTAGCAAGGTACAGTAGGAAAACACTTAGTGTAGGTAAGTGCACCACTTGCACCTCACAGTAGTGTGGCTCACTGGTTAGAGGCGGCGGACCCGAGAGCAGAGGACGGCCCGGGACCAGGGTTCAATTCCCGGCGCGGCAGGTTTCTGGACCAGGGTCAGCGGACTCGATAATTCTCTCGCCTCGGTGCCCACTTTGATCAGCGATCACACTCGGCAACTCTGGGCATTAGCTTGCCTCATCTTCACTAACGGCCCCACCAGACCCCCGGGGATGCCTGGTCTCACCCTGGAGATACCCATTAAGGGACCATCTCTCAGGGAAGCCAGGAAGGGTTTCGCAGCGGTCGAAGCGCCTTGGGACCCTCCGGGTAAGTAGTGCGCTATATAAATGCCTATACATACATACATACACACTAGCAGTCATGTCTGGCACAGGAGGAGCTTCAGGCTTTGCCTCTGTGACAGTTGACCCTACCAAGGCAACTTCCAGTTATGACAAACTTAGCCATAAAGACTTGGGTGCCTTATGCACTGCAAGAGGGCTAAAAAAGGGGTAGAAACCCCACCATTCCTTCCCTGATAGCCATCCTGGAAAAGGATGACTTAGATAAGGCGAGTGCAGCTCCCTTAGATACAGGAGATGGAGTGAACACCCCTGAGAATGAGCACACTCCAGAAGAGGAAGAAGAAGAAGGAGGAGGATGGCTCAGAAGTAGATGAGCCTGATCAGGATCAGAGGGGTAACCAGGTTATAGTTGGCAGGCTTAAGCAGACCAACTTAGACCTACATGGGAATGGAGAGGGACAGCACCTCCCCAGATCCTATAACCTAGTTCCCACAGGCAATAGAAGGGTGAGATCTCCCTCAGTGGATTCTCACATTTCTAGTGTCTCCAGAAACTCTCAAAGGGGAATGACTTCCCCCCAGAGAAGAGAGCATAAGGCCAGGATGAGAGCTGTAGAACTCCAGATAGAGAGGGAAGAGTTAGCCCTGGCCCAAGCTAAACTTGCTTTAGCAAGAGAACAGAAAATATGCGGCTTAGATGCCACTGGTGGCAGCAACAATATTCCTAGAGAGAAAGACAGGTCATATAATACTAGAAACCTGACAAAGATTGTACCCCCCTACACAGAAGGGGATGACATCCACAAGTGGATAACTGCTCTTGAGAGAGCCTGCATGGTACAGCAGGTTCCTGAGGAACAGTGGGCAGCAATATTATGGTACTCCTTTTCAGAGAAAGAGAGAGATAAGCTCCTCACTGTCAGACATGAGGATGCTAAAAACTACAAAGTCCTTAAGAGTGCTCTAATAGATGGGTTTGCTTAACCACTGAACAGTACAGGTTGAAATTCAGAGACACCCAGAAGACACAGACACAGGACTGGACTGATTTTGTAGATTGTGCTACTAAGGCTCTGGAGGGTTGGCTACATGGCAGCAAAGTACATGACTTCACAGGATTGTATAATTTGATTATGAGGGAGCAGATCCTAAGTAATTGTCGGAACCAGCTCTTACACCAGCACCTGGTGGACTCAGATTTGATCTCTCCCCAAGAATTTGGAAAGAGGGCAGATAAATGGGTCAGAATCAGGATTAGGCCTAAGAATCAGGACCATAACCAGAAGAAGGAGTCTACTAAGCCTCAAGATAAGGGTGGGGATAAAAGTAAAGAAAAGACTTCCCCAGGGCCCCAAAACTCAAAGGATGGGGGTGGGTCCAAAGACACTTCATCTACCCAGAAAAAGCCATACTGTCATGTCTGTAAACAGACTGGCCATTGGAAATCAGACAGCTCTTGTCCAAAGAATGGCAATAAAGAGAATATACCTCCAAAGCCAGCTCCAACATCTCCTGTTACTGTCAGCAGTAATCCCCCAGGAAGTGGGAGCACACCCAGGAATCTTGGTGGGTTTACTTTTGGAGCACAGGTGGACCCTGGCCTATCCAGGTCCCCATCCCCAAATGATCTTGTCTGTGAGACTGGCATGGGGTTTGCCAACTTCTCTGATTGCCCAAATACCTTGAGCAAATATAGACAAGAACCCATCATCAATGGTTTGAAAGTTGAAGCCTTTAGGGACACAGGGGCTAGCATCACCATGGTGGCTGACTGTATAGTCCCCTCTAAGCAACTTTTACCTGGTGCCACATACCAGGTAACAAACATTGATGGAATACAAACCAATCATCCAATGGCAGTAGTAAGTCTCAGCTGGGTGGTGTCACTGGCCCAAAGAGAGTGGCAGTGTCACCAAACTTGCCTGTAGACTGCCTACTAGGAAATGATTTGGAAATCTCAGCCTGGGCTGAGGTTGAACAGGAAACCCATTCTAGAATGGTAAATGCCAATGGAAAGGTTAGTGGGGCTGTAATGGCTACAGCCCCAACCCAAGATGTCCTTCCTAAAAAGGTTGGTAGGGCTGTGCAAGACTCAGCCCCATCTTTAGCAGAAGCTCTTCCTAAACAGAATAACAAAGCTGTTATGACAACAGCAGATACTCAAACTGAGTCTCCTCCTGAAATGGTTGGTGGGGCTGTGATGGCCACAGCCCAAACTCAAACAGATATGTGTGTTGTGAAGCCTAAAATGATGGATCACTCCACCCAAACTGAGAGCATGGAGGAGGAAGAGAAATCTCCCCCTCACCAGACATTAGGAGAGGATCAGCCTCCTCAGGGAACTGATCTTACCCCTGATGAAGGAACTGCCCCAGAGGTTGTTAGGCCTGGCCTGACAGAGCCTCTGATGGCAGTGGACCCTTCTCAGGTGGGACCCAGTCTGGAGCAGGTAACCTGCCTCTCTCTACCTTGCCTTAGTCAGCCCAGGGCTGCAGAGGACAAGAAGGACAGTGAGACCCAGAGGGCCCCCTGTCAAATAAAGTACCCCCATCAACAGATTAGGGGCACCAAAACTAGTAGCCCTAGTGAGGTGAAAACTTAAAAAACTCCTGAGGGAGCCCCCTTAAAAATAGTTAGGAACCTCCCACAGATGGATTCTGTTGGGCACAGCCAAACCTGGGACCCAAAGGGCCCAAACCTGAACTGTCCCTCCAGCAAGCCAAACAGAGAGACCCAGCCTCCAGCTTTAGGTAGCCAGAGGTTGACCCTGAGAGCACAGTGCAACTCAGTTGAAGAAAAAAAGCACACATGGTGGAAGATAATTGGAGGAAGCTGAGCCCTAAGTTAGTGGAGCCTCACTTCAATACTCCATATCAAAACCAGCCTTTTCCTTGCATAAACACACCCAAGGTAGTGATTCCCTATGGTGGAGACCCTCTAATACCCCACGGGTGAGGGACTGCTTAGTGGACCATGAGACAGGGGGTACCCATGCTAGTGCAGGTACTTCCTTATATAGCCACTCAGGCAATATAGGCTTACCTGGCCAATGATAGCCTTATCTCCTTTCGTTTTGAGGGGGGGGTTATGTAGGAAGGTGGCTACCTGACTATGGTTACCCCAGATTTTTTGCCTTGTGTTTAGCTGGTTTTCGACTTAGTTGGCCTGGTTCCCTGCTAATCAGGGCCCCAGGCTATCTGCTCTCTCTGTAAAATGGATTTCATGTACCCTAGGTGCATAACTAAATTGGCTTGGGTCACCTTATCAGCCCCTTACAGAGCACTATAGGTGCCCAGGGCATAGGTGCATCCAAGGCCTACCAGGGGCTGCAGCATATCTTTTGCCAGCCCTGGCTGGCTATCCACAATTGACACAACTGGCTGATCACTCAGCTGGGGCAAGGTGGTGTAATCACTCCTTGCTTAGATATAGTATCCCTATATCTAAACCTATCTGGACACATATATACCTATCAGTCATTTCTATGGCAGGCCTTAACAATCCTGGAGGCAGAGTGCTTGGTTTTATGTGAGATGGTGCTCTAGCATGAGCTGAGCCTGTCTGCAGCTGTCGGGACCAATTCCCTAAGCTGTTCCGGGATAATGCCATACCATATACTATTAAGTGCATTATAATCCTCGCGGTTATATGTTAACTTTGGTTTGGCTTTATCAAAACATGTCGTGTAAGGTGTCATACGATTTGGAATACTACCCCCTCGCCAGTCCTGGCGACGGGGGTAGCATTCCACCCCTCTAGAGGGAGACGACATGTTACTTTGCTAAAACGCGGTTGATTTTAAAAGAGCCTCAGATCCACAAAATGGATGCTTCTGCCACAGACACAAGTCTGACCTGCTGCTGACCGAAACTCAGCAGAAGAGGCCTGGACAAAGGCTTTCCTGTCGCAGGGAGGTGTTACACCACCCCAGACAGGAGATAGTGGATTGTAGCAGGGAGGTTTGAAAGGAACCAGACACTGCCTGGGGCGCACAAGGCTGCCCCTTGCATAATCCGGCCAAACCGGTTCTGGGGCACACCAGCCCCAGTCCCAGCGCGGCCTGGATCAAAGGGAAAGGGGTGTATCCACCCCCTTCCTGGGTCCCACCCATAGAAGGGGACCTAGCAGGTAATCCAGCCCCCTAGATTGGTATAAGAATGGGAGCAGTGCCAAAGCACTCAGATTATCCTGATGAAACATTTGAAACGAAACTCTGGACCCTTCGACATCCTACTCAACGTAGAAGACTGAAGAATCTCCATTGTGGTCAAGGAGTGACCACCCTGTGCAAACATTATATCAAAAAACAAGAGTGCCAGGGCTCGGATTCAGTTCACAACAGCTTATTTATTCAGCTGGTGTGTACCTTCCTTTTGTTAATTCATGAAGGTATTGTATTTACATTTGTCATTATTTCAAATTTTCAAAACGTGTTTACATTTTATGCGAGCTACAGAGGATTAAAAATTTCTTTTACTGTGGAAACAATACATACAAATTTCATACATTGCAATACTATCTATATTTTCTGACAAAACAAATAAAGCATTCATGCATAGTTTACACTTTCACTATTTTAGTAGAAAAACAAACATTAAATCATGTACACCTAAAATTATTCAGGTACTGATCCTTATGAGCAAGTAAACATTGTTAAATGGACCAGACACATGGGGCAATATGACTTTGGTTGCTTCGCCCTATGCTTGTGTGCTAACCCCTGACATTTGGGTTGCCTCTTTGAAACAGCCAAATAGCCGACGCGTTTCCAAACCCTTCTTTCAGTTAATAGGGTTCTTCCTCAGGGCTGAGCTGTGTACCTGTGGTGTAAAATTAGGGGACATTTAGTATCTCCTTTTCTCTAAACTGTTTAACTAACTTGTTACATAGGTAAAACCTGTAGGGGAATTTTACCTTTTCTCACCGTGTTGTTGGCTGTAATTTTCAAAATCGGGGTCTCAAATTATCCTTAGTTTTCACCATTGCCTGAATAAAATTAAAGGATGGTGGTTTCATGAGTTTGTGAATTTCTAGCAATTGTTTGCACATTTTTGTGTCCAAGTTTGCGGTGCGCTATCACTTACTTGTTGTATGTGTTACAAATCACTCGATGGATTGAAGTGACCGTTCATGGGAATCTGTTTGGAGTCCTGCGGTGTTTACGTGCTGTTTAAATAAAAGTTTAAGTCAGTCCGTGGGTGAAAAATGCTTAGATTTTAAACGTGCATTCTAACACTGTCGTGCTTACTTGTGTGTGGCGCGGAGAAAGACTCAGGCACTGCTACGCTTTCTTTCGTTTGTGCCGTCTTATCTCTAGACCGGTTAGGAATTCTGAAAGTTAAACACAAAGGTGCCGACCATTACGTGCGGATCATGTTTTCGTTTGAACTATGCCTCGGTCTATGCGTTGCAGACTTCTTACCTCTGTCTGTGTTTCTCAAAAGCAGTGCTCGAGGCTCCACGGGGCCGCGTGACTGTCACTCCTTACGCTGCCATTCAAGTCAGATTTCCAACACCCAGTGGAACTGGTTTCCTGTTTAAATATGCTGCTCGGCATTATGGGACTTGTAGTGTTCCACATACTGCCGTATTACGCAATTAGTTATATTTTCGGTTTTTTGTGGGGCTGAATGACTTGTGTGAGTAGCGCAATAACTGGCACCTTCCATTAAAGAGTGCTTCTTGGCAAACGGTGGTTTAGCAGGGGGCTCAATAATTTGATCTTTGCAGTTCTGACATTTCGTTCAGCCCATCCATCACACAATTAAATTTGAGAATTAAGTAGGCTTCTTTTTTCAGTAACATGGCATCGACATTTCCTCCTCTAGGAGGAACTTTCATAGCTTGTAATACTGTCCATTTGAAATCTGTCTCAATGTGTTGATGATCCACAAAGTGCTGTACCATGGGCGCAGACAGCACTTTGTGTCTGATTCTAGATCTGTGTTGAGCTATTCGCTGATTAACTTTTTGAGTAGTTTTCCCAATATACAGCTTTGGACAAGGGCACGTAATTGCGTATATTACATTGGTTGTTTTGCAATTTGAGAATCCTTTATGTGTCCATTTTATTGTATTGAATTGGAATTCCTCCCCTTCGATTGTGTTAGGGCAGGAAGCACACGAACCACATTTGTGATGGCCAGTTATAGGTGGTAATTTCCACAACGTGCGTAAGTCCGTTTTGGCTTGGCTGACTCCCAGGTCAGCTCTTACGATGTATTGTGCAATGCTTCTATTTTTCTTTAAAGCGAACAATGGCTTCTCCATTGGAACTTCAGAATTCGTGATCAAATGCCAGTTTTTTAGTATGATGGACTTCAGTTTGTTGGTGTATGGCCCGAATGTAGTGACACAAACCGGCCTTTCAAGGGGTTTTGTGTCTTTTTTTGTCAATAGTTCCTCTCGTGGGGTGTGCCATGCCCGTGTGGTTGAGTGTTTCAATAGTTTCAAGGGATAACCTCTTTGTTTGAGTTGATCACTAAGTATTTGGGCGTGAGTTATAAAATCTTCCTTTCTGGAACAATTATGTCGGATTCTCAACATTTGTCCATACGGCAAATTTGCACCATCCAGCACCTCAACGTCTGCTTTGTTGCAGTTCCCGCCGGAACTCGAGCGACAGAGATCGACGAGATCAAGCTTGCCTGCCTTCTTACAGCCCGATCCACAGTCCCTGCAGAGCTGAGGCCCGTGGAGGCGACCGGAAGCGTGGGGCACGCCATCTTGAAAAGACCACGAGACGCTGACTGTGCAGCCCACGAGTGACCCTCGAAGCTGTACACCGGGGTTTGAGAAGCCCCAACCCTGAGCCACTCTTGCACCGAAGCTCACCCCTCTACACTCGACGAGTGCTGCGTGGGGCCCTTCTGCTTTCTTTGGCTCGACGCGTTGGCCCGGTCACTTGCCAGCTGGCTTGTGGCCCCTGTGCCGGCGAAAACCTAAATACGACTTGTGATTCTGGTTGCTCCAGACTTGCACCCGCTCCTCTGAAAAGGAGCACCCGCTCTGACCCTCCTGGTCCGAGTGAGAAGCAATCTTCTAGTCCTGCGTGGATTGCTCTTGCCAAGTGTTGTTTGCTCCGATCTTGAAGCCGACAGCGCCGACGGTGAGAGCCTGCGTGGGACAGCTCGTGACCCGCTCCTGGACGTCGCAGATGCCCCAGAGCCCACGTGTCAGCGGAGAGAAGCTCCTCGACAACCACCTGATTGCGCCCGATATTGCCTGGTTCCGTCCTGGTTCCACACTGGTCACTGCTGAGTGACCCAGACTCTGTCCCCTCTGCTTTCAGGTACTTTACTACTCTGATCCCCCCTTGGATCACACCGGACACTTCTCCTTCACATCGCCTGCAGCATCTTCAACTTCAAGCACCAACAACCTGCGTGACGAAACCTGACGCCACTTCGATCCTATGCACCCGCTTCCTGTGGGTGAGGTAACTCAGCAACGCCGGTATTCCCACACTGGTACACACCTCTAGGGTCTGTGTCTAAGGTTTTGTCCATCTAGGTTCAGCGGAAGTATCCTTAAACTCTATCTGTGTAACTTTTACGCACCATTGACTTTGCATTGGTGCATGTGTGTGCTTTAAGCGCTGCACCCGAATCCCGCGGGCTTTTCCCGACTTCAGCATTGCTTGTCCCGACTGCTTCCAGCGATTCCCTAGGCCCTAGGCCTAACCACTGTTCGATTGGTATCTCTTATACCACTTTCTTAATATATGGTTTGAGTGGCCACCCGCCCTCATTCATAATTGTGCAATTTTCATATGTTATACTGTGCTTTTGATTTAAAGCTTGTGCCCCTTTGCTCATAAAGAGTACTGGGGATTATTTTATAAATAAACACATATATTTTTATAATATATACTTGTGTGGTGTCCTTTCATTTGATATTACAGGATTGTGATTGGTAAAACCGCTTGCTTAACACGACCTCTTGAGTTTAGCCTTTAAGGCTGCTTAGTCTATGCTACCATTAAGATAGCTTGTCTATAAGGTTGACTTACAACCAGACACCATAAGCGATTGTTTGGACTGATACAAGGTGGTTCCAGAATTGGAAACATCATATATCAGGCCAACTTTTCACATTGAAAATATGGTGAAGTGGTGTTTTTGTTGGGTTTTTTCACGGGAACGCCTAGTTTGTATATCATTAGGGTTAGTTGTCTATCTAGTTTGTGGCGATTTTGTTGGCGGAAGGTATCGATGGAAGAGTGGTGATATTTGCAGTTTTTCCCAGGTTGAGAATGGGATGTTAATTAAAAAAGACAGAAAAAAAGATATGTTTAATGAACATTATAATTAGAAATTAGCATTTAAAATACCTTCGAAATTCACTGAAATAACCATAGGTTTTGCAGACGTTATAATTAGGAATTAGCATTTAAAAAACCTTTGAAATTCACTAAAAAAATAGGTTTCAGGGACGTTATAGTTAGTTTAACATTTGACTCATATAAAACCAGAGCAATTCGCCTGTTATAGTTAGTTGAGCTAACTATAACTTGTGTGCCCGCAATGCACTGGTGATGTCACATATTACATCACTGATGACATCTCAAATTACATCACTGATGACAACACACAAGACATCATCCACGTGATAATCTGATGCACATACTGATGCTCTAATATAAAATTTGATACACCCATTCTAAAATGCAGGCAAGTATTTTTGAAACCATACAGACAAGAATGCCATATACTACATACTACTCACTATTTCCTAGGTCTACACACACATCCAGTCACTTATACTTGTAGTTACTCATCAATACAGGACTATAATATGCACTCATGCATCTATATATGCAGTTACACTCTGCCACTCAACCATAGAGTTACTCACACACCTAGTCAGTAAAGCAAAGAAGCAATCACATACCCATTTACTAATGTATACAGTTATACACACCAACTTCGTTATTTTTAGACATACCACATCACTTATTTATACAGAAACTAACACATATTTACTGTCTTATACAATCACTGATAGAAGCAGACACTTATTTATACACATACTCTTCAAATAACTTAGTCCCACATATACTCATTTATATACTCCAACACTCACATATAGTGCCTTAAAACATATGTAGTTAGTCACAGATATGTAGGCAAAAATTAAAGAATTCCTTTTTCTTTTTTTGTTGGTAAAGCACCCCCTTGTTTATTACCTTCAACCAAGACCCTCGTGAGATAGGAGTCCCATAACCAACAAAAAAGGAAAAGGGAATTCATTCATTTTTGCGTACATATAGACCCATTCCCTTTCTCAACAAAGGGTTCCTCCCAATATTTTCATTGTTAGTCACAGATATACCACTGAGACATTCATTCACCCAGCAACACACCCATACACACACTAACTCACCCATATAGTCCTTCCCAGATGTACTTTTTAATCCACACAACCACTGAATCACCCACTCAGACATCTATGCACAGACTCATATAACCCCCCTATGCACCCACCCACAAAGACACTCGGGGAGCCATACAGACACTCAGGCAACAAATCAATAACCTATATAGATACTCATGTAGCTATTCAGCAACCCATGCAGTTGCTTACACACCAACGGAGAGACTAATACAGACTTTCACACAATTCAGTCAATAACCTATGCATTCAGTAAGACACGTTCAATCACTCACTTATACAGTCAGTCACGCACATACGAAATAATTCCTTTAGGCATTTGTAAATGTATTCATTCTTTAATAGACTTTGGCATATATAAAATATATTTAACCTTTACAGAAACACACATTCACTGGATGATGTCATGAGTGATGTCATTTGAGATGTCATCAGTGAGGTCATTGACCATGTCATGAGTGATGTAATATGTGACGACATCACCAGTGCATTGCCGGGGCGCGAGTTATAGGTAGCGCAACTAACCATAAAAGCGAATTTGTCTGATTTTATGAGTCAAATGTCCAACTATAACATCCCTGAAACCTATGTTTTTTTTTGGTGAATTTCAAAGGTTTTTTAAATGCTAATTTCTAACTATAATGTGTGTGAAACCTATGTTTTTTTCAGTGAATAGATATATAGATAGAGGATGCACCCAGATGAAGTGCACACCTCAGCAGCTTTTATTCACATTGACTGCGTTCAGTAGGTTGCAGATACATGGCAGCAAGTTTCTCATGCCTGACGCATTTCAGAATTCATATTCCTTTTTCAAAGACAACACGAGCAGCACAGAGCAAGCTTTCCCTGCCGATTCTTTTCCATCTTTATAACAAACATAATTGTCCTCATGTGATCAAGGCCTTTCTGAGGCTGAAATGCGTCATGGCGGCACAGCTAAAAATAAATAAAATGTGCACACGAAAATGGAGTCCATCCAGTTTCTGATTCCGCGGCTGCAGGGATCACTACAGAAATGGATTGTTGCGATATATATATATATATATACAGTCTGTCCCTTAGAAGTAGAACACAGTTATCTATTTTTGTTTATTCTTTTTACAGATCTCCTTCCCTGCAGTTCACTACCCTTCCTTCTCCCCTCTTGATTACTTCAAAAGTCTGCGCTAGTATAGCAGGTCAGACTTGAAGCTGACGAGAGGTGAGCCATTCTGAGCATCGTCCCAATCCTGAGGATATAAGACACATTCGGATGCAAATAGGTTGATGATATTGTCTTGGTTTCACAAACTGGAAAAGTACTGAAGATCCAGATGTCTAAGCAATCTAGTCTAATTTAGAAACTGACTTTTTGCACACAAAAAAAAGTAGAAACACTTGGAACAAAAGTAAAACCCTTGATTTAGGACCTGGGAAATGTAACTATAGAGCAACAAGATAGCTATGTATATCTGGGCGCAACCATCGACTCAACACTGTCTTGGTCAGCCCATCTATAAACCAACAAACAATCAACATTACAAAGGCTTTGAGAAGATTCTAAAAACCCTATGTAGGAAGAGAAATAAGACAATCCCGACAGCCTTAACATCAAAACCTTCCACTTTTACTAAGTCCTGCCAAGTACCACGCATCAAGCATTAGACAAACACATTTTAGTGTGGTGGCCCACATCACTGCACTAAAATGCATTAATCACACATTTTAGCGCCTTCATACCACTGGCACACTGTGAGGGAGACATGTGAGTGATCGCGAGCGTCTAACGTACAGGGTTGGGCTCAGCTGACTGCATAATAAACAGCCAGAACCACCGGAGCCATTTCGCGTGGTCTGTGTAGTGTCCTGCTGGACACGGTCTAGATGTTCTGATGATGTAATCCCCACTTTAAACCTACCCACCACTGGTGTCACAAGTCAGGTGACCCAGTCAATAAAGGAGGCGGAGCGCACGTGCTCTTGGCCATTCACTAGCCAACTATCCCTGTGTCTGAGTCTCCTTCATTACCATAATGCGGGCCTGGGGCCCAGTATTACACTGGCGACGAGGACGGACGCTAGCCACGCGTACCACAGCTAAAAGAAAGCTTCATGAAAAGGGGAAGAGAGCTGCCTGCATCGACGGCACACCCCCTGGGAATGGCGCCGGCCGCCGAGAGGCCCGCGAGGCGTGTGACGAGCCCCAGGTCTGGAGGACAATGAGAAGGTAACCGGGAGCCCACCCCGCACCTCTCGAGCCTGCTGTAAGCCGCCCTGCCGTGGCGGTGCCCCAAGGAAGATAATGCGTCGACCGCCACTGACCCCCACCATGGAGGAACCAACGCGGAGCTCACCCGCGTGGTCGAACTGGCCCGTTGGCCGAAGGTGAGCCTGTGCCAGTGACTGGCACCAAAAGCGGAGACCACACGCAACGATCACAACCGCAATAAGGGCGGCCGCCAGCTAGCACCGCCAGGAACACTATAAAGCGGAGCCCACCCGCTATAAACACTGACTGTGCCCCAACAGAGTAAGCGGCGCTGGCTACTGCCCACCAGAGTGAAGCAAGGCCAGGGGAACCTACCCGCGGCCTGCCTGCAGCTACCCCTGCCCCTGCCGCGTAGCGTGTGACCAAAGCTGCTGCGGCAGCAGGGTGAATGAGCCTGCAGCGTGAGGAAAGCTGCCGGGCCCTGAGTGAAGCAAGCAGAGCCCAACCGCTGTAGCAGGAACCGAGGTCATGGAGGCTGCCTGCAAGTGCCCCAAAGAACGCCAAGGCCAGCGAGAGCCCACCTCGCTGCACCCGGTCTGAGCCTGCACTGACCTCCCCCGCCGCGCAGCGTGAGAGCTGAGAAACTGCTGCGGCCGGGTGAGGGATTCTCAGAGGAATGAGCCTGCAGCGTGTGGAGAGCTGCCGGGCACTGCCAATACCAAGCGGAGCCCACTCGCGAGCCAACACAAGAGCCCCAACCTCCCCCGCCGCGCAGCGTGCAAATGCAAGGTGAGCTGCGACGGCGGGGAGAAAGCGGCAATGGCGGAAGGGAGCAGAGCCCAAGTATAATACTCAAAGCGGAGCCCACCCGCAAATGGCCGAAGCAACGCCAGCACCCCTACGCTGCACAAGAGAGGTGCAGGTTAGCAACGTGGGGCAGAGCGTGGTAGTGCTGACTGTCCCTAACGTGGGTGCCCACCCCACAAGGAGGAACATTTCACAGAGATGCCCCACCTCGCTGTCTGGCATCACAAAGGAAGTGCCTGTGTCCTCCTGCCTCTCAGATGGACAAATGAAATAAAGGAACTTACCAGGCATCCACAAAGCCTGCAACCAGGAGGCAGCACCTCCCACACGTCGTCAGCTGCCCCCAGCACACCAGTAGAACCAGAAGGGTTGCAGCACCACTTGCCCCCAAGCTGCACACAGCCCAGCGCCGGCAGCCCCATCAGGAGGAACGGAGGAAAGCTCCAGAAAAGCACAAAACAACGTGCACTGCCAACAAAGCGATCTAACCCTGCCATCTAGTGGACCTTTCTAGTACTGCATGGAAACAGGAAACAAACAAGCCTGGACAAGCCAAACAGTCATAGCAGCAGCACAGAGGTGAATGGCAGCTGCGTGCGAGCAGAAAGGACAAAAGGAAGGCAACACTGGACAGGAACACAGCGAAGACTGCCAAGCATGAAAGTAAATGCACAGCAACGCTGAGTACGGGTGCTAGAGACGAGGGCGCAGGAGCGCACCAAAAACGCAAAGAACACCCCAGGAACGAGTGCAAGAACTCCACAAAGGACGCTCAAAAGCACGCAGCAAGTGCGCCCAAGAAAATCAAGAAGCACAGCCATCGGCGCACGAAAAGAAAAGACAAAAAAAAAAGGTCAACGGAGCGGTGATGCAAACCTCCTGAAGCACTACACGGACACCAAAGCCTGTACCCCCACACGGGAACGCCAGCAAAAGTCACAGGAGCGGTGGTGTAACCCTCCGGACACAGTAAAGCACCCGAAGAGTGCGGACAAAAGCACGCCAAAGCAACAGCACTGCATGCAGCAACGTGCAAGAACCACACACACACATCAGGACAGTGCAGCACTGCGCAGAAAGGCACCAGGAGTGAAATAACTCCATGCACAAGGACATGCAATGAAAGAGTGGCGCAAGATCACTACGCAACCAGACAAGGCGAAGCAACCATGCACGTTTAACGCCCAAAGAAAGCACAAAAGTCTCACCGTCAGCGCGCGTGCCCAGCGAAGAGAAGGTCCAAGGAGCGGTGACGTAACCCTCCTGAGACAGCGAAGAGCGCTGACAGAAGCGCGCCAACGCAGAAGCACTGCAACGGAAGCAAATGGCAATCCCAAGGATCACGGACAGCATGAAGACTCACGAAGATGAAGCCGGCCACCCAGCCTGGTCGCAAGGAGAAGAAAGCCGGCCACCCAGCCTGGTCGCAAAGAGAAGAAAGCCGGCCACCCAGCCTGGTCGCAAAGAGAAGAAAGCCAGCCACCCAGCCTGGTCGCAAGGAGAACGCCGACCACCCGGTCTGGTCGCCAGGGAGAAGAATCCGACCATCCAGTCTGGTCGCAAAGGAAAGGAAGCCGACCACCCAGTCTGGTCGCAAGGAAGGTAAAGCTGGCCACGCAGTCTGGTCGCAAAGAAGAGAAAGCCGACCATCCAGTCTGGTCGCAAGGAAGGTAAAACAGACCACCCAGTCTGGTTGCAAGGAGGACGAAGTAGCAAAGGAGAAGATAAATCCGACTCCTGTCTGGTCGCCAACGAAGATGAAGTCGCAAGGAAAAAGGGTGACCACCGAGCCTGGTCACAAGGAAGACGAAGCCAGAGAATCGACTAGAAAGAAAAGTGGAACGACCAGTCAGATGGTCGCCAGCGCAGAGAGACCTGACAGGAGGTCTGCTCCGAAGACAGAAGACGTCCGTGAACCAAATGCCCGAGAGAGTGTCCGGAAGAGGACCCGAAGAGACGGACGCAACACCTACAAGAACCAGAAGTAACAGGAAGCAAGAAAGATCGCAACGACCGGTCCAGTCACAGAAGAGAAGAAGACAGTGTCCGAAAGCCAGGACAAGACCAAAGGGAAACAGGCGGAGTGCACACTACCTGGAGAAGCCTAGTCAGGAAGACAAGTATAGCGAGATGACCAGACCATTTCGCGAAAAGGAAAACGAAGAAGAAAGGAGTCATGTGGCACGACGCCATCAAGAACAACAACATCCAGAAAGGTGAGGAGGGGTGTGACAAGTCTACACACCCAAATTGAGAAAGGATCTCGCACAGCAAAAAGTGATCCAAGCTAGAGGATTATGAAGAATTGTTGTGTGCTGCTAGGGGAACCACTGTCTGGCCAGGCAGTGTAAAGGGAATAGCTGAGAGAAGGCTCCCCCGCCTAGGGAGAGAACACCCCTGAGCACAACGTTGTAAGGACCAAAGGGTCTGATTCAATAGACATAAAGTAATCAATAGTTCATGTTGAGGATAAAGATCCAGTTATCCATATTTATTTATACATGTAGATGAGAAGAACTCTTTTTGAAGCAAGTATCAACGAATGTAATCCACATGAATGAATTAAGGTATGTTCAATTTCACACATCCCAATGCATTTCGGGCGGAGCCCATCGTCAGGGGATTACTCTACAACAAAAGCAAAAAATCGGGCTGTAATGGCTTAGAATTACAGTAATGCAGCAAACAAAAATCATTCCATATTCAAAAGCATCATAGTAAAGCAAGTAAGTAATAGCTTTATTTCGATACGGTACATATCATAAAAGCAGTACAAAACATCAAATAAAAACATTGCAGAAACACATATTATAAAATACCGTAGGGAATCGTAGTAAAAACAGTGAGACACAAATTACACATTTACGAATCCTTCAAGCTATATACGCAAGAGTACGATGCAGATCACAAAAAGGGACATTACGGGATCAACAGCTTCCTTGAAGTTCTTATACGCCATGCCCAGCCTAGAAATTTTGCCATGCAGCATGCAAAGAATGGGCGGGCATCAGAGCGCAATATACGTAGGGCTTCTAGATGTGATCTTGTTCCTAGACTCCTACACAAGGGCTTTAGCCATTCAATCTAGGAGCTGCATAGACACTGCACTCAAACAAAAGGTGGGCGACAGACTCAACCCTTGAATCACAAAACGGACAAAACGGGACCATTTGGAAAGGAGGATTCCATGAGGAAGTAAACAATCCTAGGGGGAGAACACCCACCCTGAATTTGAAGTATAGTGATCTGTCTCCGGAGTTGTGAATTAGGTCCAGGTAGGGTTCCCTGATGGGGAGTTCCTTAACTAGTAAGAACTGAGCAACAGATTTGCAATGGTTGGAATTACGCATTCTGTTGTTTTTTACCCATAACCAGTAAACGTTCTTTAGGAACTGCTTGGGCGGTGCTGTTTTGTTAACCCAGGCATCTCCTAAACCCAGCTCATAGAGCAGTCGTTTAACCTCCCTGAACCAGGGTACCTTATTGCAACCTGGAAGGGACAACAGATCTTTTAGGGCGTCAGCGTAACTACACAACTCTGGGACATTCCATATCCGGGTCCAAAGTAGCAGGGGGCGTAGTTTTGCTTGTTCACAAATTGGGAGAGTACCTGTATCCAGCAGGAGGGGGATTGTAGGAGTGCTGTGGGGTAGCCTCATCAGATCTTTATGAAAGTTGTTTTCAAGATGGGCCAGGGTATCGACTCTCTGCGTGCCCCACAGTTCTGCACCATATAGAGCTGCGCTTACTACCCTTGCTCTATAGATATCTAGCACTGCCCCAATTGGTTTCAAGGAAGAGGCTCGTTGTTCCTTGAGCAAGGCTCCTGTGACCCTTTTATGAGTCAGAAACACCTTTTGGTGGTGTGCCTTCCAACTCATTGAGTCACACAAACGTATTCCCAGGTAATCAAATTCTTTGACTCTTTCCAGAGGGATAGAGTCTAAAACAGGGGGGGCGACGGATTTCTTGGGGGGGTTAAGGACAAGGAATTTGGTCTTGCTTATATTTATAGCCAAACCCTTGGTGTCACAAAAGGATTTGAAGCTAGAAAGCAATTTCTGAATGCCCGCTGGGGATTTCGAGATCAGGAGGGTGTCGTCCGCAAACAGGAGCGTTGGGACTTTTCTCCCCGCCAGGGTAGGTGCATCCGCAGGGTGTTGCAGCAGATGCTCCACCACTCCGTTAACATAGAGAGAAAACAGAGTGGGGGCAAGCACACACCCCTGTCGTACGCCCCTGTCTACAGGGATGCGAGATGTTTTCTCTCCCTGAACACCCCACCTGATCTGGGCGAAATTGTCTTCATGAAATTTTCTAAGCAAGAACAACAGGTAGGTGGGTAACCCTAATCCATCAAGGACATTCCATAATAGTGCCCGCGGAACCAGGTCAAAGGCCGTTCTCAAGTCTATAAAGACTAGATATAACGTGCCCCCTCCCAGAAGGCGGAATGTTTGCTCGATGGTGCCTGTCCCTGTTCTGAAGCCTGCTTGGAAATCGGACAGGATCTTTTCCTCATCAGCCCACTGCAAAATCCTACCCAGTACCACTTTCCCCGCAACCTTCTGAGTTGAATCCAACAAACTTATGGGGCGATAGTTGGCTGGGTCGTCCCTGCTGCCTTTCTTGAAGATAGGCACAACTTCTGCGCCCCGCCAAGAGTCAGGAAAAGATCTTCCTAGCAGAGCCTCATTTAGAAGTAAAGCGATTAATCTGCTCCACACTGCTGGGTAGGATTTCAGTAAATCACCTGGGATCCCATCAGGACCTGGAGCCTTATTGGAGACAATACCCCCAATTGCCCTTTTGACTTCCTGGCTAGTGAAAGGGCCATCGATGGCAAGGGGACTAACTATTGGGCTGGACAGAGATCCCGGACATGGAAGAGAGAAACCCAGTGCAGCAGAATATAGCTTGGAGAAGTGGGCAAACCAAGCGTCACCCGAGATATTACAGGTTATTTGCTGGTCAATGGGCTTATTCCTTGCTCTTAGGAGATCCAAAACCCTTTGGAATTCTTCATGCTACTTGCCTCAGTTAGGTCACACCAGAAGTGATAATCATAAGCCTCCTTTGCCTCAGCCACTATTTTTTTGTAGGATTTCCTTGCGGAACTAATAGCGGCTGGGTCCCTACTTTTTACCGCAGAAATGAGCTCCCCCTTAGCAGCACGACATTTAGGGGAATACCATTTGTCTCTAGCCTTGGAGTCACTTTTGGAAACCACCCTGGGCTTAGTTTGTGGAATGATGAACAGTTTGCTCAGTGCTACTATGGTCTCTGTAAATAGTGATAAAACTTTTGTACTGGATGGACTTAAAGCGTCAAGCCGAGGCTCCACCACAGACAAGATGGTCCCGGCTTGCGCCAACCTTGCCTCGTCTGCTTTGACTTTTGCCCACTTCAAACGCCTGCCACAATTGGACGGAACAATTTCATGGGATGACTTCCAGATATGGACTTGCTTATCGTACTTCTTCGTTTGCCAAAGAGAAGAGAGGGTTAGGCAAAGGGGGTTATGATCACTATCACAAGATGCTACAACCTCCATGTCTAGGTGAAAAGGCCAGAGATTATAATTCAAGATGATAAAGTCAATTCTGGAGGTGTAGCCCGTCCTGTTATAAGTATGAGCACCCATGAGGTCCGATTTTGATCGACCATTCACTGATCTCAAGTTGTGTTCCATACAAAGTGCATTGATGTCTATCGCACTTTGTGTCCATTTAGGAATCGGGTCAAGGGTCAGGATCGGGATTCCTCTTCTTGTGTCAAAAGAATCCAAAATATCTTCTTTTGCCAAGGGTTCAAAACAGCAGTTAAAGTCGCCTGCAAGGAGAATATAGGAGTCGATCTTGCAAGCAGCTAGGTCATTGCTAAGACCTGTCTGAGGTAGGCTTGATGTCCCACTCCTGGCGCCCCTCAGATACAGGTTAAAAACCTCTAACATCCTTCCCCCCTGGCAATGTATTGAGATCCTCTGCAGGTCAGGAGAATGTGTGGACCTTTGTCTCACTTTTAGACCCAGAGCAATGCTGACCCATATTAGAAGGCCTCCAGACGGGCGACCCTTTGATCCACTTTGTTGTAGGGCTGGGACAAAATAGGTAGTAAAGCCTACTCTATATTTTGGTTCCTGAGACCAGGTTTCTTGCAGGATACAAATATCAAATGGCTCTAAAAACACATTCCATTCTGGGTTATCAAAGTTCCGATTTAGCCCTGCCACGTTCCAGCTTACAATCTTTAACGGGGGTACAACTATGGTAGATTGGCTGAGAGAGTGAGCAGATGCAGATAGAATAGGCACAGCCACTAAAGGTAGCCTTTCTAAGGGCTCATTTTGCGAAATTTTTTGGAAGATTTTAGGGGCCTTGATTTCCTCGGGCTGGGTTCCTACAGATAGTGTGGCCTGGATGGGGACCTTGGATAGAATGTGGGAAGGTGCCAACTGGTCATCCCTACCTTGTGGGTTAAAAACACCCAGATCAGTCAGATCAGCTAGATCTGCGCCGCTCGCAACTATCGACCCCCCCTCAGGAATTGGGCTATATAATGTTCTTACTAAGCCAGAGGGATGGACAGTGACTAAGGGTTCAGTACCCGCACAAGGGGAATCGGAAGGCCTATGAGCTGGCAATGGTAGTACAATTCCCGCTGTGTGGAAACCAGAATGCCTGGAGAGTCAATCTACTTCCTCCAGGCCTCCGAATCTATTTGAGATTGGGAAGCCATTCCAGTGTGAAAGAGAATCCACACGATGGTTAGGGCGGTTTCTCCTTGGTTGGTGATGAACTAATGACCAGTTGTCCGTCTGATTATATATGGAGCGTGGGGGATAGAAAAAGGACAATGGCCTCGGAATGACAGAAGACCCTTCACTGCAGGGCCACGAACATATATGCTGGGCCGTGTGTGGATCATCAAAAGTTACAACTATACAATCGCCCGGATTCGTTTTCCTAGTTGGGCCCACCCAAGAAGTTCTACGCACCATCAGGACTTTACTTCTGCGGCCATTGGGAATAGGTCTATTGACATTAAGCCAATGCATTATTTTATTTTTCAAAGACCAGTGATTCTCATATTGGCCGCTGCTAATCTGAGGAACTCCCGTCAGCACAACTACAAAGTCGTTGGCTTCCGGGGGAAGGTCAATATAACCCCCTCTAAAGTTATTCTTTACCTGGTGATCCTGGGTTGGCGGTATAGTCGCCTCACCAAGCGGGGGTTTTGAAGTTGTTCCAGATTTAGTGTTAGCAGATAAGTGGGTGGAAGCCCGTTTGGGGGCCTTAGGGATTGTGGCAGTTGAAATTTGGTCCGCAGCCACAGTCCTCGGTTTGGGGACCGGGCGTGCAGTGCTAGGTATGGTAGGGAGAATTTGGTGTGCTTGTGATGTGGAAGCTGGAGGAGTAGCATCAGCTACAGGGAGACCCTGGTTCTCAAGACTTCTCAAACCGAGAGTGGCCAGAGCAATAATGCTCTTTTCCATCTCGAGTAGGTTGTTTTCGATTCGTGAGAGTCTGAGATCTAAAGGGGAAAGAAGCTTTTTAAGGGATTCCCATACCAGATCTATAAATTCCCTATCGTTGTTGCCCAAACCATCTACCTGTAAACCTTCAGATTCTAAGGTGATGTTGGGTGGCTCGATGGTTGACCCCGCCCCCCCTCCCTCCGTTGGGGGCTGCTTCCCAAGAAGCCGGACTCCTTTGGTAATAGGTGTTGAGCCTTTCGTCAGTGCCAAGTGTTGTGACACCGCGACTTTCGCCTTCTTCCGTGTATAAGCGGAACGAGAGCGAGGCTTCCGTTTTGGTTGGATAGCGCTAGGGGCATTAAATACCACTGGAAGGGGAAGGGTAGGAGTGTCATTCTGAGTGCAAGAGGTGGCAGGTACACTCGCTTCCACTAGATTGGGTTGTAGGACATGGTGTGGAGAAGGGACAAGTGAGAGCGGGGTCGGGTGAACCTCTGCCTGTGAAATTATACAGTGGGGGATAGGAGGGCGCTCTGGAGTAACCGCCGCGGCTATGGGGCCCAAGGAGGATTTTTTGGAAGTAGCAATAACCTCAGACAGTCTTCTAGCAGCTGCCAACTTGAGAGATACCCGAGTTTGGAGTTTAGATATTTCCTGATCTATGGCGAAATTGGTGCGGGTAATGAAGTCATCCATAGGACCACTAATTGGATGACCACCTTTAGAGGCCTTGCTCCTGGTTAATCTAGTGCACATACCTTAAGTGAGGGGCAAAGCCAATCAACAAATAATGTGTGGGGTGGAGGACGAATAGTTGGGCTTTATGGTCCTCAGTGGTATGGAACAGCGGGCGAAAGAGGATGGGCCAGTCCAGTCTGCTCAGTCCTCGAACGGCCTCAAACGGCCCGCTCTTTGCCCGGTCTTCGCCCCGGTCGCTCCCGCGCGCTCCCGCGCAGCGTTTGGTACCTGTATTTGTAGATCCAAGTTCAATGGGCGGAGTTTGGTGAAGGTGGGGCGGGGCGGTCAGGGAGAGCGGGGCCAGGTGATACGGCCGCTTACACCGGGACTCCTGGGAGTGTGAGTCCCGGTTTCCACTCGCAGCCCTGCTGCCTCTCAGGAACCCCACAGAAGCGCCAAGCAGAAGGAGAAGTCCGAAGCGGGACCCGCGGAGCGGGTTCCGCGAGCCGTTGGTAGAAAGCCTTTAGAATCCGCAACACAGTTCAGGTGTGCAAGGAGTGTCCCACGAAGCACAGGGTCCTTCCCTCTTTTCTATTGGTAAAGGTGGGGCGGGGCGGTCAGGGAGAGCGGGGCCAGGTGATACGGCCGCTTACACCGGGACTCCTGGGAGTGTGAGTCCCGGTTTCCACTCGCAGCCCTGCTGCCTCTCAGGAACCCCACAGAAGCGCCAAGCAGAAGGAGAAGTCCGAAGCGGGACCCGCGGAGCGGGTTCCGCGAGCCGTTGGTAGAAAGCCTTTAGAATCCGCAACACAGTTCAGGTGTGCAAGGAGTGTCCCACGAAGTACAGGGTCCTTCCCTCTTTTCTATTGGTAAAGGTGGGGCGGGGCGGTCAGGGAGAGCGGGGCCAGGTGATACGGCCGCTTACACCGGGACTCCTGGGAGTGTGAGTCCCGGTTTCCACTCGCAGCCCTGCTGCCTCTCAGGAACCCCACAGAAGCGCCAAGCAGAAGGAGAAGTCCGAAGCGGGACCCGCGGAGCGGGTTCCGCGAGGCGTTGGTAGAAAGCCTTTAGAATCCGCAACACAGTTCAGGTGTGCAAGGAGTGTCCCACGAAGCACAGGGTCCTTCCCTCTTTTCTATTGGTAAAGGTGGGGCGGGGCGGTCAGGGAGAGCGGGGCCAGGTGATACGGCCGCTTACACCGGAACTCCTGGGAGTGTGAGTCCCGGTTTCCACTCGCAGCCCTGCTGCCTCTCAGGAACCCCACAGAAGCGCCAAGCAGAAGGAGAAGTCCGAAGCGGGACCCGCGGAGCGGGTTCCGCGAGCCGTTAGTAGAAAGCCTTTAGAATCCGCAACACAGTTCAGGTGTGCAAGGAGTGTCCCACGAAGCACAGGGTCCTTCCCTCTTTTCTATTGGTAAAGGTGGGGCGGGGCGGTCAGGGAGAGCGGGCCAGGTGATACGGCCGCTTACACCGGGACTCCTGGGAGTGTGAGTCCCGGTTTCCACTCGCAGCCCTGCTGACTCTCAGGAACCCCACAGAAGCGCCAAGCAGAAGGAGAAGTCCGAAGCGGGACCCGCGGAGCGGGTTCCGCGAGCCGTTGGTAGAAAGCCTTTAGAGTCCGCAACACAATTCAGGTGTGCAAGGAGTGTCCCACGAAGCACAGGGTCCTTCCCTCTTTTCTATTGGTAAAGGTGGGGCGGGGCGGTCAGGGAGAGCGGGGCCAGGTGATACGGCCGCTTACACCGGGACTCCTGGGAGTGTGAGTCCCGGTTTCCACTCGCAGCCCTGCTGCCTCTCAGGAACCCCACAGAATCGCCAAGCAGAAGGAGAAGTCCGAAGCGGGACCCACGGAGCGGGTTCCGCGAGCCGTTGGTAGAAAGCCTTTAGAATCCGCAACACAGTTCAGGTGTGCAAGGAGTGTCCCCTTGTAAAGCAAAAGTGGAAGAGAGAGGGTGGAGCCCCGAAACTAGGAAAAAATTGTGAATCCCACAAAAATGTGAGACTAAACACTCAGAATACCAAAAAGCAAGTTAGGTGAAAAAAGAAGAGTGGAAAACTGTCCGGTGTTTAGATATTCACGGATATTCATGTATCCGTAAACATATCCGCGATATGAAAGAATGGAGCGTGAACAGCGAAGAGTGCCAGAGAAAGAGACCAAGTGAACGTGCAGGTAAAGACAGTAGTGCGTTCCCAGACTGGGTACTTACATGTGCGAAAAGACTACGCGGGGACTCCGCGGAGTTCCGTGACATTCAACAGCGGAGTTGTGAAAGGTCAGGCTTAAAAAACCGGGTTAACAAAAGCTAGACAAAAAGAAAGGACTGAACAATCTTGGTGAATGAAAGGAAGAGTGTGCACGATGAAAAGTACTCCGACACCCTACTCAATAAGCGCAATAAAATAAATGAAACACATGAACAAGAGAGGTCAGTGCCAGTCCATTTCAGGGGCTTTGCAGCAGTTTCAAGATACTCTTACAGTTTCTTGTTCCTTATATAGATGAAACTAAGGGTATTTATCTCCTTCCATGGACGTCATTTACTTACGAGAAAGTGTAGCTCTTAAGTGTCACACATTGGTTATTGAATGTCACTCAAAAGTAAACTGAAACTATGAAAATGTCACACCTAAGCAATCTCCAACCTTGGCACTATGTCTACTATATGCATCTGACGTATTAAACCTGAAAATATTAATGCATTTGGAACTAACCTACATGCAAAGTATTCAACAACTCTTGAACATGCAAACTCCACACCCCCTCATGTAAAATAAGGCAAGAGCTAAATACAAAACCTCTGCTTATCCTTGTAGTGAATTATATATGCAATTGTGCTAATTACAACGAAATCACATTAATAGGATTCATCTTGGATGAACTGGAGGAAAACAGGCAGGAAAACGTTTAACCTAGCCTAGATATCATCAATAATGTAATTTAACACTATAAACTTCCAGACTTAGAAATAATGACATCCATGTCTAGAACAGAATGGAAGAACTTGATTCAGCAGTGGACCTTTAAAAAGGCGAGTAAGCCTAGGCCTCACTCCAGTGTCACATGGTAAAAAGAACCAATTCACTCCTACTGATTTACATGGTAAACTGCCACCACTGCGCTCATTAACTCCTTGTGAAGGCAGTAGCCTTTCACCACCATGAGGCTAAAGCTTTGTCGCTCCTCCCAGTGTAACAAGACCAGTCCGTGAGCAGGCCCATGAGATGGCGCACAAACATGATCTGCGTTTGTCTAGGACAACAAAAATCATCATTAAGGATCCAGAAAATAGTACAGGTTGGCACTCAGGGCAGATGAACGCATCATTTAACATGCATAGGACTTTTCCGTCCCAACAGTTTAACTCTCAGGTTCTTTTCTAACGTCCATCCTTTCAGAGAATGAAAAGTGTTAACCTGGATAAATATTCAAATGCTACGTTTCTCATCTTTACTTTTACGGTTGTCAAAACATACGTTCTTCACTTTGGTTTAGTGCTGTAGTGACAATACAACTTACCAGAATCCAGTGCTCTTCCAGAAATGATTAAAATGCTCTCCAGTTTTCGATAGATCCACATTTATCGTATAGGACCGAGAACCCACTCTTTCGAAAACGTGGAGCAGGAGAAAATGTATGAAAACAGCAAAAAAATACATAGTGCTGTGGAGCTTTATCCAGGTAAGATAAAACTAAAGTGGCAATCTGTATACTAATTATAAAGATTATTCGTAGATTTAGCCGAATTTTGTTGTTATGTAAACAGCCGCTCAAAAGCTGTCAAACGTAGGTAACATCGGTACTTCCGGGTTGCTAGACAGCCAATTCCATGGTTGGATATATTTCTGGAAGTTGTCTAAGAGCGGGAGGGACTTGTAACAGGCCTGCTCAATCTTTGGCCACTGTTTAAAATTCAAAGGAGTTCATTGGAGTATAGGCTAACTCAGTTGCGTTTTTTTTTTATGTTTCCTAGTATTTTGTCTTCACTTGCGTTTCCGGACAGTGCAGGATTTGATTGGTCACATTTTCCGTGCTCCTATTGGACCCTGCTCAAACAGCTTTAGTCTTTGCAGGTAGTCGTAGATTCTGATTGGTTGTGCTGCTGCACATGGATCCGGGTTCACGGAACGGTATTTCCCGTGTTTTTTGCTTTTAAATGTAACCCAGAGGAGGCGCGAACTCTGATTGCTCAAATTAAAGCTGCTCTGTTTCGCTACAATGGTCGGATTGTTAACGCGGGCTTTCGAGCAATGCCCGAGGGGCCGGTGTCCAGTTCCAGCTGTGGGCTGCTTTTTTGAGCAGTCTCGCGGGACGATTTGGGTGGTTTCTGCTTGTTCGGATACCGCCAGCGGCCCGTGGGTGCCAGGTTGGCCTTTCTGAGGCAGATGGGCGTCCATTACCTCCCTTTTATTAAAGGGCAGAGGTGTCACTCCCGTTTGCTCACTGGGCATAGCTGCCAAGGTTTCAGATTTCCATGTGTGACATTTGGATTATTTCAGTGTTATTATGAGTGACATTCAAATGAGTAAGAGTGATACTTTCTAGCGAGCAAAATGAGGCAATGAAGACAAGGGAAACATATAAATATCAGAAATTACAACCATTTGCGCAACGAGAATCTCTTCTACAACTTAGTGTAGACAGGGTAGAAAGGCACAGTGAACCCACACCAAAGCGTAGGGACACATAAATGGGGCATAAAGGTACGGATGAATTGCCACTGACAGTTAATCAATCAATCAAATCATTTATAGAGCGCACTACTCACCCGTGAGGATCTCAAGGCCTGCGGTGTGGGGGGGGGGGGGGTGCTGCTACTGCTCGAAGAGCCAGGTCTTGAGGTGCTTCCTGAAGCTGAGATGGTCCTGGGTCAGTCGTAGGTGAGTGGGGAGGGAGTTCCAGGTCTTCGCTGCCAGGTAGGAGAATGATCTTCCTCCGGAGGTGGTTCTGCAAATTCGTGGGACGAGGGCGAGGCTGGTGGAGCGAAGCTGGCGAGTGGGGGTGTAGAACGAGAGTCGGCTGTTGAGGTAGTCGGGGCCCATTTTGTGGAGTGCTTTGTGTGCGTGGGTGAGAAGACTGAACGTGATCCTTTTGTTGACGGGGAGCCAGTGGAGGTTATAAACACAGGACAGAAAGATAGAAACTGGAACTTGGATCGAAAACGGTAAAATGCTTAAAAAACGAATTTAACCTTGTGTAATGTAACCTGTGTTCATGTCAAGCACACAAAGGCTCAATGCAAATACACTGCTGTAATTAAAGGCAGTTTACCTTCAAATCTCTACGGCATTTCAGTAACAGCTTCGACTTGAGCTCTCACTCGTGCTCACTACACGCACGGCATGCAAGACACCGTTTAGTATAGTGTTCACACAACACATTTCCTTCTCATTTGTCCCGTGTTCAGCGACGCATACCACATCAAGGCGCAACAACAAAGAGTGCAAAACTGGAGGCTATCTGCACATCAAGTGCTCTGGATTACCAGGACTTTTTAAAGGCGCGTACAGTGTGTTCTACTTATGCAGGCAATACATTACTCCAAAATCAGTGTAACCATTTTAAAAATATTGAAACACGCCTTTCTCGGCATGAACACTATCTGGCGTGCATATTTTTCTGAATTCAGCTGTAGACTGTATCTTTCGCCCACGTTGAATAATTATTTGAATGACCTCTGACTTTTCATGCAATATGCCGGTGTGCGTAGTCTACAGTCTGAAGTGAAGTCTGTGTGGCTGCGAGCAAGTACGGGTGACTGGGGTTGTGATGTGTGCGTTGAATTTGAAAGAAGCCAGGCAAGGCAAGCCTTAGCACATTTTGAACTTTGTCCGATCATTTTAATTTATGCCAGTGACTTCAGGGCTAGGCACAAACATACTTGCTTGAATTTAGTTGGTGATGGCCCGCCTGGGGCCGGCAAGAGCAGCTGCATTTCCTCATACGCGCCAGCCGAATACCGGGTTTGTTATCTCTGTGCCGGCCGCCCACATCATGCTCTCTCAGGCCGGCTCTACTGCAGTCAGGGGTCATGGGGTGCTCCCTCTGAGGCCTCAAATGAACCACCAGAGTCACTCAGGTCGATGCTGTGCCCATCCCGCCGGCCCAACGCTGCTGGGTTAATTATATTATAATAAATTATTGCCTCGCCCTCCTGCTCAGGCAGCTGGCAGCAGCGCATGCCACTCCGATTTGGATGCCGCGCGGTCGGACCTACGACACAGCACAATTCCAGTCGAGTCCGACCCCGGCCCCACCGCTTCTCCAACCTCACTTCCTGTTACAGGACCACATCCGACCCCCCACGACACCACAGAGCTGCCTGTAACGCAACTGCTGAAGGCATGCCCCGCCCAGGTCTCCAGGCAGCAGTCGGGCAGATTGGAACATTGTACCACGCACTAGTGAGAGCATGATCTTTAACTGTTTAGTGCTACTGAGCCTGGCAAGTGAAGTATGCTGCCCCCCGCTCCAAGCGCACGGTACACAGGTGTCAGGGGCACAGTTTAAGTGCTGTCAGCAGAGTGCTGGTCAGTGGCAAAAATGCATGACAATGTATTTCAGTGAGGTGATGCGGGAACACCACACTGAAATGCATTAGCGTCACGCCTGATACTTGGCAGGACTGTGGGCCGGCCAAATAATGTGTGCGTACTGAGCGGGAGCAGGGGGCCTGAGCAGAAGTGGCCTCACTTGTTTTCAGGTGTATTTTACCAGTGTAACCTAACCCATGCATTTTTTATACCCCCCCCCCCCCCCACCCCTCCCCCTTTTTTTATATAAACGCTTGCCGTAGCAGTTTTTTTGCAAAAGGCAATATGCAAATGTGTGCCATTTTTTATTTTTTTGGGCGTGCCTGGGCCAATTTTTAATCCCAATCCAACCCTGTTGGCTGCAGCAGACTGACATGCCAAGAAGCTTTTGATTGGACACAGTTATACACAGGACAATGTTTTAAGTGGAATGAAAAAACTGGGTGGGGGGGTCTCTCAAAGGGGCGCGGCCAATGTAATTAAGGGCATGACTTACCCATTTAAGCTAAAAGTCTGTGCTTAGCATAGTGTGCCGCTCGATTTGTATTATGCTGTTTCTGTCATTGCAACCAGATATATGATACAACAAGTAACATCGTACCTACAACAAACTGGGACTATTGGCTTTGTCGATGGTTGTTAGTTACATAAGATAAATAAGCAGCAACTGTGGCTTGTATATAATATTGAAAAAGCTTCCACTTAAAGCACTGGTGACACCACAACAATGTTGCTGCTCTTGAGTTTCAAAAAGAGAAGGAAATCCAGTGAGAAAATGACTCACTTTAGAGGATTTCCCTTCCCCTACAGCTCTCACCTGGCATGAGGTAACTTCTCCACTAGTGAGAAGTGAGCAGTGTGAGACGCGCGCATCAATGTGTCTGCTATCACTATAGTCCGTGAAAAAACGGACCGCCTGTGCCAGGGCATAAAACAGAGCCTGATAGAGACTCGTTTCGAGGCCTCCTCTAAAAAAACTGCTGGTGCTCAGCACCGGTGAGACCCGGCCCACTTAAAGCCCTGTTTATACATGTAGCGCCCCAGAGGCATCAATAGCCTGGAAATGCTGGCTTCTTTTCTCAAAAAGATTTGTCTTTTTTGAAGTTTTATAATATTGCTAGCAAGACCCAACATGCTCTACATGAGCAAGGGTGAGTTCAAAGGCCCCCAATAAAAAATTCTTATTTGACCCAAAAAATATTATCCACCTGAGGTCGACAGAATGGGTGCCTTGTGTAGAGGTGGCGCATTATCACCAAGATAATATCAGACAGCTTTGAGCACGAAGTGCGCGCTACTCTTAAATCTGAATGCCCTGGACCCTCCCTATTAGGCAAGGTAACAGACACCCTAGAGATGAACCTCAGCATGGCAACCTTTCTTAAGAAGTTCGCCAGAGATTCCAAGAAGGGGTTGGATAGGGCATGGAAAGGATGCCAGGACAAATTACTGATGTATCGGGACCCCTCACTAAAATCCTCTTCTTAATGGTCAGAGCTAAAGATTCTAATTCAACTCTTGACCAAACTGAAGTCTTAGAGTGGGCTCAGAGAGCCTTATACTTTTTGGGGAACACAAATTGTGCCCTCTTAATCGAGCTCAGAAGATCCTTTCTAATAAGAATTGCCAGCAAATGGCAGACATGGCCACTACAGAGGCAGGCATGCTAGCTAACAGACGGGGAACATCCTTTACGACGCAACTATTACCCCGCACTACCATTACAACGCAAGGCGTTACGACTTTCGCTGGAGGGTGCTGTTGGATAGGTAATAGTTTCAATTTCTATCCAACACCTTCCCTACTATCCACGGGGACTGGAGTTGGAATAGAAAATTAAACTATTCCACTATCCAGCGCCCCCCAACGCAAGTCGTTGTAACGACTTGCGTTGTAATGGCATGCGGGGTAAAAGCATGCATTGTACTGACATACAACCTAAAAGACTGTTGTTCTGCGACAAATTTGTCAAGGAGCTCGAAAAATACGTAGCTACCTTTTTGGCCCTTGACAAGGCCCAATCTTCACTCTAAAAAGTTTTCCACAGTGGGCTTTTTACCAGGGCCGGACGCTTCAGTGGTTGAATGACCGGCCGAGGATATAACCAGACGTCCAGAGGTTTCGAGGCCGTGGCGGCGCCACCCTCTCAAATTTCTGCCCCATCCGTAACAGAGGTGGCAGAGGCAAGCAAAACCAAGGTGGTTACAGAAGACCAAAAAATTCCAGCGACACCTTATTCAGGCTGGGGAGGGGTTGGTGGGAGGCCAAATTGGGTTGTTCCTTCACATGTGGGAGAGACCAACATAGGACCCTTGGTTTCCTCACAGTACGGAGCTTTTGAATAGAATTCTATTCCTTCCCACAGCAGAATCGCAGACCCCAACCTCTTTCTCTAACAGAGAGGTCTTTCATAAAGGAGGAAGGGAAGTCACTAATGGAATAAGGGGCATTTGTAGAGACTGTACCCCACCCTCACAATTTCGTCAGTACAATAATTTTGGTACCAAAGAAAAAACAGGGATTCTGACTAGCTTTGAATCTCAAGGAATTCAATTCCTGGGTGGTGGGAGAGATGGGTGAGACTCATCATTTATCTTGATGACGTTGCTCAGAGTGTGGAAACAGTCTTACTACTTTTAAAATAAATGAATGACCCAACTCCTGCAAGACTTGTGGTTTGTCATCAATTCGGACAAGTCCATACTGACCCCTGCCCAATCGATGGAATTTCTGGGGTTTCAGGTAGATTCAGTGCTGACACAGTTGTTGCTCCCACTAAAAAAGAGGATTTTGCTCTATAAAGAGTTGAGAAGGGCGCTTGCCTCTCCGAATATATCCTGAGGATTCTGGCTCGATTGGTGGGCCTGCTGGCTTCCTCTACTCAGACGATTTTCCCGTGTCCTCTCTACTACCGGGTACGTCAACGACTGAAGATCATGCATTTGCACAAGGACAGTGATATTCTGGTGGTTGGAACACATGGATGCGTGGAATGGCAAGGCCATTTTTGCGTCAGTCCCGGAGGTGGTAATAGAGTCAGATGCTAGGCGATGGGGCTGGGGAGCCTGGTTCGGTTCAGTGGAGACGGGGGGAAGATGGTCCGCGGAGGAACTGAAATTACACATTAATTGTCTGGAACTATTAGCGAGGTCCTTTGCTATCTGGACCCTTTCTCCACAAAAAGCGAGTTGTTGTATCCTTCTGTGGATAGACAATGTCTCAGCAGTGAGATACACCAACTGCCTGGGATGTACTAGGTTGCCACCGTTGGTGGAAATAGCCAAAGACTTTTAGCATTATTGCCTGCAACACCACATCTCAGTTACAGCGGAGTATATTTTGGGCAGCTCCAGTGTGGTGGCAGACTGGAACTCACAGGTATTTCTAGCGATTGGAGATTGCATCCCAGAGTGTTTCAGCAATTGAACCGGAAGTGGGGTCCATGCACAATAGATCTCTTTGCGTCCAGGCTGAACACTCAGCTTCCCCAGTTTTACAGTTGGCGACCGGACCCTCAAGCACTCAACTCGGACGCATTTCTTCAATCATAGACTAAGGGCACTCAATATGCCTTTCCCCCGTTCATCATGATCCAGAGAGTATTAGCACAGGCCACAGATAGAGTGCGGAATTAAAAATGATTTCCCCTTGCTGGAAAGCATAGGCATGGTTTCCGTTGGTGTTATTTTTGACGTGTGCTCCTCCAGTTCGGCTGCTCTCGTTCCAAGAGATACTTCTGGACCCGATGGGTCAACCTTATCCATTGGTAATTCGGGGTCATTATCCCTCATGGCATGGAGACTTTCAGGAGACGCTTACAAATGCCAGGAGTTTTGTGGGAGGCAATGTTTTTCCTGTCCCAGTCTTGGGCCCCTCTACCCACAAGCGATATGAGTCAGCTTGGCGTAGATGGGTTAGTTGGTGTTCTGAACGACAGGGGGATACAATGGGATCTGGTATACATTTGATTGTTAATTTCTTATCTGAAATTGCTAATCAAGGAATGGCTTACTGAACAGTTGATATTTTCCATTCCGCAATCTCGGCTGGTTATCCCCATGTGGATGGTAAACAAGTGGGGAAACACCCCTCTAATTCAGTGAGGTTGACAACAAAAGAGGTAGTCCCTTCCCATTGCAACCGCCGCCTGAAATGGCATAAGGTAGCTCATCAGGAGGACAAATTGAACAGTATAAGCGAGCTCATCGAGCAGAAGTCCAAAGAGCTAGAGTTAATCGGCGTCGCTGCAAGGGCTCTAGAGAACTCTCCCTTTCCTGAATTGTATCAGACGATGATAGACAAACTGGGAAAGTTTTTTACCATTCCGAACCCTAGCAATCAGAGTACCCAAAAAAAACAACTTCCCAGGCCTTCTAATCTGTGGTACTTAGACTTTTTCAGGGAACAGAGGCGTAGCCTTTCTGCGGCTCTACAAACTAATAACCCCCCTTTGGTTAGAATAGCGAGGAAAGAGTATGCAAGGCAGTAGAGCTAGCCAAGCGTAATTGGGAAGAACAACATTGTCAGGAACTTAAAGATGCTTCCCTTTTAAAAGATACTGCCGTGTTCTGGGAAATACTTAACAAAGGTATTCGGAAGGGTTCAGATCCGATCCCAAATCACATCACTGAACACGAATGGCACGCCCATTTTCTCGGTCTCTACTGTGACACTGGAAATAACTTGTTAGGTCACAGTGAAAATAATTCATTAACAACTGAGGGATTTAGAATAGATTACTCGCTAGAGGGCTCCAGCTCAGTTGAACCTTTTGAGTTAATTGAGGTCTCATCTGCAATAGCTGGACTAGCCGCAGGAAAGGCGGCTGGTCCCGACGGCCTCCCGGGTGATCTACTGTTACGGGATGTAAAACTGTGGGCTGATTTTATTTTGCTTGTAATGAATCTGGTAGCGAGAGGCCACCCCGTCCCTGACTCCTGGAAGGGCGCAGAGGTAGTTGCAATATATAACAAGCATTGGAAATGCAATAGGTCTCGCATTCGAAAAGTTGTAGCTATGGGTCTTGTAAATCCTAATAATTTTTTAAGTTATGTTTATGTTTTTATAATAGCAAATTTATTATTTTTGTTATTGTAAATGCCAATATTTATAGAATTTGCAAATGTGACACCTGTAGCATTATTTAACATTTTTTGGTGTCATTTGTAATAAAGCTTGAAACTTTGAGAGAACATATTTGAACAAGTGATGCTGTGGTTGCGCTGAGTGATGCTGTGGTTGCGCTGAGTGATGCTGTGGTTGCGCTGAGTGATGCTGTGGTTGCGCTGAGTGATGCTGTGGTTGCGCTGAGTGATGCTGTGGTTGCGCTGAGTGATGCTGTGGTTGCGCTGAGTGATGCTGTGGTTGCCCTGAGTGATGCTGTGGTTGCGCTGAGTGATGCTGTGGTTGCGCTGAGTGATGCTGTGGTTGCGCTGAGTGATGCTGTGGTTGCGCTGAGTGATGCTGTTGTTGCGCTGAGTGATGCTGTGGTTGCGCTGAGTGATGCTGTGGTTGCGCTGAGTGATGCTGTGGTTGCGCTGAGTGATGCTGTGGTTGCGCTGAGTGATGCTGAGTGGTGCTGTGGTGGCGCTGAGTGGTGCTGTGGTGGCGCTGAGTGGTGCTGTGGTGGCGCTGAGTGGTGCTGTGGTGGCGCTGAGTGGTGCTGTGGTGGCGCTGAGTGGTGCTGTGGTGGCGCTGAGTGGTGCTGTGGTGGCGCTGAGTGGTGCTGTGGTGGCGCTGAGTGGTGCTGTGGTAGTGCTGCGTGATGCTGTGGTGATGCTGAGTGATGCTGTGGTGATGCTGAGTGGGGCTGTGTGGGAGGGTAATTATCAGATGAAAAAAATACAGCATGAGGGCTGCAGGTGCCTGTGGAGGAAAAAGATGCTGGTATCGACAAGTTTTAGGTATGAGGTACGGCGAGCTAATGGCCAGGACTGGAGATAGGGCATTTAAAAAGAAGAGAAAAGGTGTGAGCTACTAGCCGGAGCGGGGTCTCTGATAAGCAATGCATACCAAGGGAAAAAACAATAAAAACCATATAAGGCTGCGGGTGTGAAAACCACCAGTGCACCAAGTACTCACGTAGGTATGAAGTTGTTGTCTCCATAGGCAGGTGTCCGGACCGGTACATGCAGTAAAGCATCCTGCAGTCTGTGTTAAATTGTTGCTGACCTGAAGGACACCAAGAGTGCTGGGAAATAAGGTCTAATCCCAAAGCGTGCTGGGAAAGGTAGTTCTGACACCCGGTGTGGTCAGAAACAGGTTACGGCTTGCCGAGGGCATGGAAGAAATACTGACCCTGTGAGCCCTGGAGACGTGAGTTTAGCTGCTGCCCGCAAACGGTGACCCATCAAATGATGGGAAGAGAACAGTGAAAAAATGCGAGACACGGTCGGCGGCCGTGAAAGAAGTGCCATGCCTGACGGAGGCCAACTAAGCCCGAGACCACGGTGCTGCCTTAGAGGGTAATTATCAGATGAAACAAGCAACACCATTTTCTGGTGGTCTATATAAGGTCATGTAAAAAAAGGGGCAGTTTGAATTGTATCTTAAGTTGTACAATATGCTAATAAGTGGAGGCCTGCTGTCTATATAAAACACTGGCATTGCTTTTCTTATATGGAACTGCTAACGCATACAATAAAAAGTAAAAAAACGTATACTGTTTCAAATCTGCAAACACGTGTATTTCACATGCACCCCAAAAAACTTGAAAAGCAGCACTGTGAAAGCGGCTGAAGGTAAGCCACCAAAACCAAGGAAGTGTAACTGTCTAGGTACACTTGCATGTTGATGGAACTTGCTTGTTAAAGTAAACAAGTAAAAAAAAAAAGTACACTGGGAGGGGGGAGGAGGAACGCGAGAGACGGCCTGGCGGCACTGGGAAGTAAAACAGAAAGGGAGAGAGTTGTACCGCGAGTGGAAACAAGGGAAACGGGGGTGAGAGAAGGGTAGGGAGAGACGGAGATAGGCAGTGAGATAGAAAATAGGAGAAGGATAGAATGGAAATCTCACCGGCTCCTCGGTTACTGCTAAATCCAGCATAAAAACAAAGAAAGGACACGGGAGGTAAGCAAGCAACCCCTGGAACATGGAAACAAAAAACAGACACACGTAGCTGTCCTACTATTAAAACAAACAAAAAAAAAAGACAGTTACGAGAAAAGTCTTGAATTAGCGCGGGGGGCGCACAGCAAAGAAGAAAGACGCACTTTGTAAACAACCAGAGGAGAGTGAAAACAAAAAAAAGTTTAAAACAAGTGTAACACCAGGCGAGGCTTTCAGAAGGGAAAGTTGCAAATGTGTTTTCAAGTAAACGCGAGACACGGCCTGGCGGCCGTGAAAGTACGGCCGGCCGTGAATAATTAGGGGAGGAGAAATGCCTGAGGCAGAGCGCACGCTGGGGGATGCCTGTGGGAGGGAGGCTGGTGGCTTTGATGCGTGCACCCGCTTTTCACGGGCACTGCATGAAATCGCCTGTTTGGTTAAGCTCTGGTTAAGCCCCTATATCTCTTGCCAGAAATGCGCAAGCGCATTAGCAGGCGAGACCTAAAAAGGGCAACAGGGAGGACCCTGCCAACTACAGGCCGAATAGTTTAATCAACGTAACACAAAAAGTGGTTGGCAGGGACCTCCTAATGAGGATAAGGTCATGGATGGATGACGAAAATGTCCTTTCGCACTTCCACGCTGGGTTTAGAAAGAAAGTAGGTACGATGGACCAAGTGTTTAGGTTTTGTATGCTACACTGGAAAGTAGTGACTATTGGGAAAGGTAGTTTATACCTGGCCTTTATAGACCTCAAGACCGCATTCGAGCTGATCCCACGAGCCAAGCTTTGGCAAGTACTGTCTGATCTGGGGATCCCACCGTTGATTCTCGATTTCACCAAATATCTCCATGAGGGGAATTATGCCAGAATCAGGTGGGGCAATCAAAGACAGTTAACTGAAAGGGTGGCGGTGAATAGGGGGGTTCGCCAGGGTTGTGTTTTGGCTCCGACTCTCTTCTCCCTCTTCGTTAACGGGGTGATAGACCATCTGAGAGAGGTTTCAGCAGATGCCCCAACCCTGGCTGGGGAGAAAACCCCCACCCTCCTATTCGCCAATGACACCCTATTGGTGTCAAAGACCCCCAGAGGCTTACAAAAGTTAATAGACAGGTTTAGTCAGTTTTGCGATCTAAGGGGTCTATCGATTTAATACCAGCAAAACGAAACTGATGACACTTTCTCCATCCAAACGTTTTAAGAATAGTATTAATCTAAATGGCGCCCCCTTGGAAGTCGTAAAGTCATTTGACTATTTGGGTATCAGGATGAACAATTTGATGAAATGGAATACCCATCTGGCCAAAATGCTTCTCAATCACAAGCGGGTGGCAGGAGCAATTTTAAGAGAGCAGCAGCGCTCAACTAGCAGACCAGTAGGCCCGGCCCTCTTGGTTCACGACGGTAAAGCACTGCCTCCAGCACTTTACGGGTTGGAAGTCTGGGGATTTGAGAATGTAAGCGACCTGGAAAGATCAGAGAATAAGTTCTATAGAGGGTTAGCCTCTCTCCCTCTTTCCACCCCCCTGATACCACTCCGCAAAGACCTTGGGAAGCACTCCATCACAAATATTGTAAGACTACGACGTTACTTTTCTGGGTGCGTTTAAGAAGGACCCCCGAACTGGCCAATTACGCTGCTGCACTGAGCGAGATCATTAGCCTAGACTCCGGGAACAAGATCAAATGGATCTGCAAATTAAGGCAGCTGGTTACGGAAATTGGGTTTGGAGAAACATGAGCAAGCCAGACCCCACCAGTCAAGCAAGTTGTAAAGAAGGCATACTGGGAATGGGTAAAAGGGGAGGAGGCCCAAAAATCCAACTGGGGGACCCTCACAGAACAGTTTCTAGAGCACAAGCCTAATGCTAAATTTGAACATTATCTCAATTACATACAATCTCCACGAGATAGAACGCTTTATATGAAGTTCAGGCTAGGAACTCTCCCCCTTAATGTGATGGTAGCGGGTTGGAGAAATCAGTGTTCAACCTCTGTGAGATGCCCTGGTTGCCAAGCGCCCTCAGAATCCATTCCCCACTTTCTCTTTGCGTGTCCCGCTTATAGGGCTGCCAGGAGGAAATGGCTGAAACCTACTTGCTTGAAAATGGGGTTTACGGATTACAGGGCAGCATTGCGTTCATTCAAAACGGACACTTCCTCCATTGGCACAACTTGTGCGGTAGCTAAATACTTGGCCTGGTGGACACGTACTAAGCTGCTAAAGGCCAGTATGAGCTAGTGTGCCAAAGGCCCAAAACGTTTACTATCTAACTTTCAGCTGATGATGTCTGTTTTTATTGTATATACTGTACTCTTTTTTTAGTGGATTTTTTTAGTCAATTTTTACATGCTCAATAGTTGTATGAAACAATGGACTTTTATTGTTAAATCCCCTTTGTTCATGCTTTTATGATATTTTTATATCGAATAAAGTACATACAACACCCCTTAATATGCAAAGCATTGAGAGGCATTAGATTGGTAAAGCCACCTAAACCCAGATTTTCCACTCTGTAGGACGTGGATGTGGTGCTTCACTTTATTAGGAACTTGCCAGCGAATGAGGGTCTTTCCTGCAAACAATTATCAGCAAAACTTACTCATGGATTTGGCAGGTAGAGTATTTACCCCTTTGAGGGTCTAGTTTACAGTTTCAAAAAGAACAAAGAATTACAGATGTGTGACATATACTGCTTTTCCACACCACAGCAAATTATGTGTGGTTCAATGTTTGAAGTGTTACGAAGATTGTACTTGTGAGTTTAGAAATTATGTAGCAGGACAATTGTTAATCGCATTGCAGAAACCTTTGCAGAAACCTTTCAGCCCAGACTCTTTAGTGACTTAAACCAGATGGATTACATGGTTGTTAAGTCAAGCTGGTGTTGATACATCTGTCTTTAGAACTCACTCTGTAAGGGAGCTATGGCTTCTAAAGCCCTTTTAACAGGTTCTCGATTGGAGGACATTATGACTGCGGCGTATTGGTCTTCTGATAAGACATTTAAAACGTTTTATCATAAACTAATTGTTGATGTAGCATCTCAGATAATTGCAAAACTTTAAACTAGCATAATCGGAAGCCTCCGTTTCCTGACATAGAATAAAACATTTTTTAGCTGACGCATCAAGAATTGCAGATTCTATTAAGGACACATAGGCGAGGATTATCCCACCCAGAGAAAGTTTACATACTAAATGTTAACGGTCATTAATGTTGATTTAATATTGTACAGTAAGATACCCTACCATTGTTGGAAATGTCTGGTTAGGCACAAGATATTATGGTTTGTGTTTCTTTCCGGGTACGGAGAACAAAACGACTTGAAGGATCCTAAATATAAAGATGTTTGAATGGTGTAAAGACGGGAGGTTTTACACTGTTGAAAGTTCTGGTGGCAAGGAACGGTTAGAAGAACAGAAGTTATGGAGTTCTAGTTCTGGTTATGAACTGTTCACAAAGAAAGAGGATGGACTTTGGTGTTATGATGTTATATACCCTGTGGGGGGGCTCTGTGATTGGTGCAGTGATATCATACTAGGCATCATGGGTTATGTAGTTTAAATTTTATTTGCTGCTGATTTGGTTTCAGTAAAGAAAGAGAAGTATAATCCTCGCCTCTGTGTCCTTAATAGAATTGAAAATTCTTGACACGTCAGCTAGATTTTTTAAAATTCAAACCGGGCTTTCCCTTACTAAAGTTGGCAGCTCTGGCAGTTACCCTTATCCTCTTGACGGCGCCCAGAATGCCATGTTGTATAGTGCATACGTGGGCCTGATGAGCTTATGCTGGTGGGCATTTGTGAGCTAAGTGAACCAATCCAAGAGTAAAAGCTGGAGGCTGATGTTGGTGTGTGTTAGGTGTGGATTACAGATTTCTTGGAATGTCTGAGAGAGTCTCACATTTTTAAGTTCTGCCTTAGTTTTGCAGAGCACTAAAAACATTTCTAGTTAACACGTCAAAAATGTTCAATTTTATTACCCAGGTCAAACTGGATGACTTTAAAAGCCATCTTTAAATCATCAGAGGATCATCTGTATTAGAATGTTCAGCATTATCGGACATCATTAACCTTTTGAAGTCATCGGCTGAGTTTAGAAACTCAGCTTGATGATTTCAGGATGACTTGAAAATGTTTGTCGGATTGCTTAACAGGATGTGATTGCTCTTGAGGATGATTTGAAAATGAGTATCTGATGATTTACAAGCACAGTTGTTTTCATTAAGATACAATTGTTCCTCATGAGTTACTAATTAGTTTAAGAGCATGCTCTTCATTCCTGTGCCATTTTCATCCAAAAGTTAAACCTGTTGTATGATTTTAGAATTATTTGCTCATTACTGTACAATGACACCATTTAAATATCACATTTAATTCTAATGTATGCAAATATGCACAAAAATTGTTTTAGAGATCCATCTGTAAAAAGAGTCACACGTGAATGTTTCTACTTTTCAGTATTTAAGTTTCTTGAAATGGGTAAAAGCAAGAATCCATTGTGATGAAGAGCAATACATAATATTAATAGTGGCCTAACGGCTAGGGCGGTCGACCTCGAAGGTGGGGAAGTGGGCTTGAGTCTTGGCAGGGACTCTCAACATCCTGGGATTCTGGGCAAATCACTTAATCTTCTCGTGCCTAACAAAAAAAAATTGAATGTGTACATGTGTAACGCAACTGGTGCTCACGGAAAATACTCTGATACCTTCCAGTCTAGCTCACGCTATATAAAACTTTAAAAAAAATTATGCAAATCTGGCACTAAAAGGAGGGATGCTGAAATTAAGCACCACTAGAGTAGCAACATTCGGTCTAAGTTATTCATCAGAGAAAGATGAATTATGGAACCATAAAAGATATGCTGCATAGCGTGGTTGCTGACCTGTTAACTAGTGAAATGTGAATTAGCAATTTTGGACAACCAAGCAAGTTTGGGGAAGAGTGATGCAAAAGCAGACTGGGAAAAGTGGTCCTTCATCACAGTTAGTAACAGTTGCAGATGCTATGAGGTTCTGTGGGTATAAGTGGAAGCTCTCCTTTGTCAGGGACCCTACCCCCCCACATCCCCTGATCAGACCCCAAATCCCACATCCTGCTCAGCAAAATTGCTTTCTCTGAGCCACCCACCCTCCTTATTACAGAGGTTGAGTCCCTATGTCACTCTATGCACAGACACCGACAATACCATGCACTGTCAAGGGTTGGGCATCCTGCAGCTCGGTGCAGGCTGCAGGGGGATTACACTCTCACTCTGCAAAGTAGGTTAAAGCCAGGTATTTTCACCCACTTTTCTGGAGGGGAATCTCTTAGGGCCAGATGTATCAAAGAATAGTTTTGAGATTCTCAAATACCGATTTTTAGAGAATCGCAATTGAGAATTCCAAAACTTTTCTTTACTTGGGTTGGAGCGCCATCTAGAGCATGTCGGTAGGGAAGTGTTAGACCTGGCACCATTAGCGTGGGTCTCCCTTCCATTTTTCGCTGTTGTCTCCTCTGTTTTTGTTGATATTAGATGCTCTGGGCGCTGTGCCACTGACGTTCAGTGCCACAGCACAAATGCTCCCTGTGTAAATATGGCTGTGAATTGGTATATCCCTGATTGGCTTATTTGGTTTACCTGTTAGTCCCTAGTAGTGTGGCCTGTGTGTGCCCGGGGCTGGTAAACCAAATGCTACTGGTGGGCCTGCAGCGTTGGCTTGTGCCACCCACAGAAGCAGCTTGTAAAGTGTTCCTCAAACCTGCCACTGCGGTGTCTGCGTGCAGTCCAGAACTGTCATCTTGGCTGTGAAGTGCCCACACTTACCAGCCCATGAACCTTCCCTTAGCATCATGTCAGTCTCCCCTATGGTAGGTGCATTGTGTGTGTGTAAGGTAGGACATGGCTTGATATGTGTAGCATGTCCTGGTAGTGAATCACCCCCCATTTTGTTCTTCACTGCTGCAAGGCTACCTGTTCTCCATAGGCTAGAATGGGCAGACTGGCTATTACATCTTATAGTCCTAACTGTCCCAAGGAACATAGTAGAAACTAGAGTGTTCAAAACAGGCCGTTCGCCTGAATACTTCAGCTAGGAATAATGGAATAGGACTCCGCTTCTAATCATTCTGCTTCAGTAATACTCAGACACTGAACTAGGTTTTGTACGCGTGCCAGATTGAATTGCTAGTACTGATTTGCTAGTACGCATAGAACTGCTAAATTGTGTTGAGCGCGCTGCCTGAATGAGTTGAGATTCAGAGTAGCATGCATCTATTTTAAAATATTGTTACCTGATGTGTTTTTAACTGCGCACAATTTTTGGGCTGTTGGTATCATCCCCCGCACAGTCGCCGCTTTGCTCCCCGGTCCACCACAGCTGGTGGTGTTTGCGTGGAGGGTGACAGCGCGGCACATAGGAAGCGAGTATCCTCACTTCCAGGGGCACATCACACGCGGCCACCTTGGCGGAGGTTGGCGGTCTAGTCTTGTACTAGGACCGAGCCTAGCCTACTACTTAGAGGGCTTCTGGCAACGACGCGAGCAGAATCATTCTGCTTCGGTAATACTCAGACACTGAACTAGGTTTTGTATGTGTGCCAGATTGAATTGCTAGTACTGATTTGCTAGTACGCATAGAACTGCTAAATTGTGTTGAGCGTGCTGCCTGAATGAGTTAAGATTCAGCGTAGCATGCGTCTATTTTAAAATATTGTTACCTGATGTGTTTTTAACTGCGCACAATTTTTAGGCTGTTGGTATCATCCACTGCACAGTCGCCGCTTTGCTCCCAGGTCCACCGCAGCTGGTGCGGTTTGTGTGGAGGGAGACAGTGCGGCACATAGGGAGCGAGTATCCTCACTTCCGGGGGCACATCACACGCGGCTATCTTGGCTGAGGTTGACGGTCTAGTCGTGTACTAGGACCGAGTCCAGCCTACTACTTAAAGCACCTATGGCGACGACGCGCAGCGGGCGCACCGATGGCGCGCCGAAGGTGCGCCAAAGGTAAGCCCGTCTGCGCCCATCCGGGCCTAGGGCCAGAGATGATGTCCGTTTGCAATCAACCATCCAATATTGCAGGGACTCTTCACTATCATGACATACCAACTCCTGTGCATGTCCTCACCTACTAGATTTATTATCTTGTGAGGGCCCAGTCAGCTGCCTGGACTGTAAAAAAATTATTTCCCTACGTGCAAATATCATCAATTACAGTCTCTAGTAGAGGGCTGCGTTGGGGACTCATAAATGCAAGATCAATGTCCAAACACGCGTTTCACATCTTTGATCTGATAACTGAAAGTGACCTGGACCTTCTCTTTATTACAGAGACTTGGCTTAAGTCATGGAGTAATCCAGATATAGTGCACGCCTTGCCCCCAGGTTATCTTATGCAAAGAGTGGACAGAATGGAACAACAGGGTGGAGGCCTGGCGATTATCCACCGTGATACCTGGAAATGCTCTATAAATGAGCTCCAAGAAATCAATGGCGCAGAATGCGCTGGTTTTTGCATTAAGGTCAATGACTCCTTTACATTTGCAGGAGCCCTGGTTTATCGCCCTCCAGGCATTCAGTACCTTGGCCCTTAGATTTTCCAATTTAACTCTACTAGGGTATTTTAATCTTCACTTGGACTCTCCTAAAGACCCAGCAACTATCTTGTTTAAAGATACAATGAGTTTATTAAGTCTATCAGTGCTTACACTGAACACAATGCATGGGGCAGGACACATCTTAGACTGCATTTGCTCTAACCTGGCTACGCTTGAAGTATATCACCCTATTGTCCAGACATGGTCGGATCACTTATTGGTCCCTTTTAACTTCTCACCAGACCGGGGAGCCGCGAGCAAACACTTAAGGAAAGTGTTGCACTCTAGAAATGGGGGTTGGAAATCGATCATTGGACATCCCGATCGATTACGATATCTAGTGAATGTAGACCTTCAATGACAGGAGATACTGTAACTGATAATAATCGCTTTGGGAAGTGGATGGCTACTCTTAAGGACAAAATTGGTCATGTTAATGACAGAAATAGGTCAAGTCTAAAAAGAGTATCTTCCCCCTGGTTTAATCACACACTAAAAGAAAAACAAGGAGAGGTGCGAGTATTTGAACGTAGGTGGCGAAGTAACTATCAAGATGGGGAACGCTGCAGATCTAAATTAGTACGAAAACAATATCATGCACTGTTAAGGAGGCCGAAACTAATTTTGATACGGCAGCGATAGAAGCGGCTAATAATAAACAAAGATCGATCTTTAAGATCGTGAATGGCTTTAATAACTCAAAAATATTGCTGCAGGAAATTCCCCCGTCTGAAAAACTCTGCATTACCATAGCGGACTTTTTCGAACAAAAAGTACAGGTACTTATCAGAGACTTTGACACCCCCGACATACTGACAACAGAAGAAGGAAGTGTGATAAGTTTACACTCGAACAGTATGGAGACCTTCCGACTTATTAGTCTGGAGGAAACTCGCCAGGCTATACTGACGATTAATTCAGGATCGCCGTTTGACCCGTGTCCCCCTACTCTCCTTCAAGCTCTGGTAGATACTGTTAACCCTGTTATGTTATGTTATGTTAAAAAATCTTTTATAGCGCAACTAACACCTTAAGGTTTCTTGGCGCTTATGCTGAGGGAACAGTGAAAAGAGCGTGAGGGCAGAGCTAATTGTAGGCCTCGGTGAACAGGAAAGTTTTAAGGAGGGATCTAAACCTGGTGTATGGGGAAGACAGCCTTAAAGGGAGGGGGAGTGCATTCCAGAAGGAGAGGGCTAAGAATGAGAACCTGAGATCACCATGTTTCTTCCTCTTGAATCTCGGAACTGATAGCAAAGCCATCTGAGACGAACGAAGATTGCGAAGAGGAACATATGGGTGAAGAAGGGAAGAAATGAAGGAGGGACCGTCACCTGCAAGGGATTTAAAGATGATGCAACCTAGCTTGAACTTACAACGTGCAGAGACTGGAAGCCAATGGAGACTTTTTAGAAGAGGACGAACATGTTGGTTTCTAGGTTGGTGGAAAATCAGGCGGGTGGCCTGATTTTGGATCAGCTGGAGTCTCTTAGTTTGGTAGTCAGGGATGCCTACATACAACGCATTTGCGTAGTCGAGTCTGGAAATGACTAACGCTAGCAGGGCCAGGGTAAGAGCCTCGGTGGTGAGTAGGCGGGAGATTTTGCGAATTTTCCTGAGCTGGAAATGGCTGGAGGACACTACCGCACTAATCTGGGGTGTCATAGAAAGATCACTACTAATTATAACCCCCAGACTTTTGGCTGAGTTCACTGGGCGAGGGGGGCTGCCCAAACTTGCCGGCCAAAAGGAAGGTTGCCAAGGGTTAGAGGACCCCCCGACAAGAACCAGCTCGGTCTTGTCGGGGTTGAGCTTCAGATGGTTTGAACTCATCCAGTTGCTGATGAAGCAGAGCGTGGTTTGAAAGGTGGAGATTGATTCGTCCGAGGGGTCGATGGTAAAGACCAGTTGAATGTCATCCGCGTAATTAAACGCGGTGACATTCAACCCACGGAGAGAACGAATCAGGGGGACCAGATATAAATTAAAAAGGAGGGGGGACAAAGAGGAACCCTGCGGGACACCACAGGTCAGCCCGACCTGGTCGGCAGAGAACTGGGACAGTCTGACTGCTTGTTGGCGTTTAGCCCTGGATGCCGGCCTCTCCAACACGGTCGACCAGAATACCATGGTCGACCGTGTCAAAGGCGGCCGACGAATCCAGGAGCACCAGGGCCTGACAGATGTTAGCGTCGGCCCCTCTGCGCAGTTCTTCCATCACAGAGAGAATGACCGCCTCTGTGGAGTGCGCAGGTCTGAACCCAGCCTGCTGAGAGTCCAAAAAACACGATTCCTCAATAAAAGAACTAAGAGTTTGGGTGACATGTGACTCCAAAACCTTACTGAGCAAAGGGAGAAGGGATATGGGGCGAAAGTTGCTCATGATGGAGGGGTCTGCCGAGGGTTTCTTTAAGATGGCAACCACCTCTGCCTGCTTAAAAAAGCAAGGAACCTCCCCCGTGGTGAGAGAGTTGTTCAGAAGGGCCAGGGGGGGTTCAGGGCAGACGGTGAAAGCTTCACGGAGAACTGAGGGAGGGCAACAGTCGCTAGGTGAACCAGAGGAGACTTTGTGCAGGAGGGCAAGAAAGCCTTCCTTCGAAATAGGGGGGATCTGGGTTAAGGTGTGAGTGTTGGGTGGAAAGCAAGAAGCAACGGACGGAGGAGGGACAGGCGTTGTTGTTGTTAATGGTGAGCTGGGAGATAAGGTCACCAAACTGGGCCGAGAAGCTGGGCATAGGTTGGGGGGGACGGTAAACCAGGGCACCTATAAGGGACGACCCTGGCTGCTCCAGTCTGAGCACCAGGCAGTCAGTCATAGGAATACTAGTAGTGACCACTGGGGAAAAACGGATTGGGTGCCTAATGATGGCTGCGACACCACCACCAACTTTACCAGAGGGGCGATTTGCCTGCAATGTATAGTAGCCCGGGGGGATAGCCGCCAGAATATCGGGGGATGAGTCATCCGTAAGCCAAGTCTCAGTGAGAAATAGGATGTCCGGCTGCTCAGACCCCAGAAGATGGAAAATATCTAACTGATGGCTAACCAGGGAACGAGTATTAAGGTATATCACTGATAATGTAGATTTGTGGGCCCTTACCGACGGGGGTGTGCAGGACTTGGGGCCCAAGGCTGGCGGCCTGGCAGCAACCGGAAAAGGTATAATCTCAGGAAAGGTTTTCCTGGCCGTAAGCAAGCCCAGTGAGGAGAGCCTGGATGAAGACTCAGGGCGAGGGAGCGCGTGGTCATGAAAGTTAATAAGGGAGGAACAGGAATATGTTAGGAAAGAGGCAGAGTGGCGTGCCCCGTGCCCCGGCCAGCCGCGGACGGGCGCAGACGGGCTTAACTCAGGCGCAACTCTGGCGCGCCTACGTCGCGCCCGCTGCGCTCGTCCGCTGCACTGACACATAATAGCCGTTTAAATAGAGGAGGGACGAGGGGGGTGTGCCAAGATCCTAATCGCCGGTCAACCCGACCCAAAATTGTGCCCGCGGCTGCTGAGAGCCCGCCCCAGCGATCAGCCCTCAGCCGGCTGCCGTGTGCCCCTGTAAAGAAAAGCAAGTAAGGACCTGTTAACTTTGAAATTAAGTTAGTTGCAGCGTGATATTAGGCATTTTAAAATTACAATGTCGATGAGCCGCCACTGCTCGCAATCAGCAGGGGGAGAAATAAAAGCAAACACTGCTCCTCAGCGAATGCGCGCTAGCCCACTGCCACCGGGTAGCGTCGCAATCGCTGGAATGAAGGGATGCACACTCCTAAATAGAGGAGGGACGAGGGGGGTGTGCCAAGATCCTAATCGCCGGTCAACCCGACCCAAAATGGCTCCCGCGGCTGCTGAGAGCCCGCCCCAGCGATCAGCCCTCAGCCGGCCGCCGTGTGCCCCTGTAAAGAAAAGCAAGTAAGGACCTGTTAACTTTGAAATGAAGTTAGTTGCAGCGTGATATTAGGCAGTTTAAAATTACAATCTCGATGAGCCGCCACTGCTCGCAATCAGCAGGGGGGAGAAATAAAAGCAAACACTGCTCCTCAGCTAATGCGCGCTAGCCCACTGCCACCGGGCAGCGTCGCAACCCTGTTATTAATAACATTGTAAATGCATCATTGGCCACTGCAACTATCCCTTTGGAATGGAAACTTGCAGCGATTAAGCCTTTGCAGAAAAAACGACTAGCAGATCCCACCACTTTGTCTAATCTCCGACCCATCTCACTACTTCCCGTGTTATGTAAACTAACAGAAACCTTTGTGAATAAACAACTCACAAAGTTTCTTGAGGAAAACGACGCCTGGCACCCGAATCAATCAGGTTTTAGAGCCCAACACTCCACAGAGTCAGCCCTCCTGTTTACCACTGATACTATTCGAACAGCTATGGATCAGGGTAAGAAGGCTGTCGGCAGCCTTCGACACGGTCTCACACACCATCTTGATTGACTGGCTAGTAACATCTGGCATAGCAGGAGACGTATTGGAGTGGATTAAGAACTTTATGAGTGACAGGCGGCAAGTGGTTACCCTCAGCGATTTCTGCTCGAGGGAGAAAACACTCACGTCAGGAGTTCCTCATGGATCTAGCCTGAGTCTGACGCTCTTTAATGTTTACACTACCCCCCTGATCAGGTTGATATCGTCCTTTAGAAAGGATGTTATTGCGTATACAGACGATACGCAGCTTATCCTAGTCCTGGATAAAGATACCAAGGACTGGGAAGAAAATCTGAAATGCTGCTTGACGGCCACTTTTGATTGGATGGGAAAGAATCATTTGAAGTGCAACACGGGAATAACGGAAATCCTGCCGCTGGGCCCGCAAAATGACTTCATTCCTAAATTACGGTGGCCTGACGATGCGAAGGTACCACCAAACACAACTAACGCGGCACGTAACTTAGGCATCAAGTTTGATGCCGATTTGTCGTTCAAACAACAGGCGCTGTCAGTAGCTGGTACCTGCTTCAATGTCATCAAAAGTCTAAGAAAATTCTTTGACCTACTCCCCTTATCAGCCAGGAAAATGGTAGCGGTCGCCCTTGTAACATCGAGACTTGACTATTGTAATAGTCTATATGCGGGAACCAACAAGATGGTTACTCATAAGTTGCAAATGGTGCCAGGCTGGTTCTGAAATGGCCAAAGAAATCCTCAGCATCTACTGCATTGAACACTCTTCACTGGCTACCAGTGATCAAACAAGTGTTGTTTAAAGTCCTAGTAATCACCTTCAGGGCCTTCCATTCTCAAGGACCAAAGCACATACAAAAAAGTTCACCCGATATTGTCCATGGCGCACCCTGAGATTCTCCAATGCCAACTTGTTCGCTATTCTGACTTTTAGACTCATGTCAAGAGGTGGTAAATCTCTGTAAGTCCTAGGATCCAAGGCATGGAACAAACTTCCCCCACATCTCCTTGCTACGGAACGGGAATATGAGTTCAGAAAGGCACTGAAGTCCTGGATCTTTAGTCTCCCTGACACGTGTGCACGAGCACTAGTATTGAGGTGCCGGGTTTTTAGGAACACGGTGGTGCCAGGGGATAACACCCAAAGACCTCTGAGTTCTCCCTGTTCCGGACCACAGAAACACGGAGTCTTCTAGGTGAAGTCAAAGATCGAGTTTTATTGGCTGCAACCAAGTAACAAGCGTCCTAGAAGTACAACAGCACGGTTTGTAAGTTCTCAGGAGACTGTTCGTTTTTACAGAACCAGCCTTCTCCTTTTATACAAAAATAACAGCTGCAGGCAAGTATTCTTCAGTTTACAATACAGTCATATACATATTTCCACAATAAAGCAAAAAGCAAAGTCATGTCGGCCAACCCATATTTTAGATGTCCAGTTTGTGATAGATGGCCCAGCCCGGCCCAGAACTACCATCAGATATCGATGAAACCCCAATAAAATCGGGCACCTCCTCATCGTAAAACCGTCCATAAACAAGAAACATGGACAGGTGTATGTGTGTGGATAACATGGTTTGTATGTAGTGAATGGTTTATGGCATGTTGTGCCTTGATGCTATCTCACTCGGCCACTGGGCGAGGAGCTGCCCAAACAGGTTTGGCTGGAGGCAGTGGAGTCAGCTCGGCCAGGTCATGGAGAAGTCAGCGAAAGGTGGACGTGTCCTTTGGATCAAATTCGGCCTTTAATCAATTGACTATATGAGGGCAAGCCATAAGATGGATGCCGTTCACAAAATGGAGTCCGAGGGTTCAGAACGGAAACCATGATTTAAGGGTGATAGCATCACTCAATCACAACGCAAATGCATGGGGATAATGTCCTAATCATTACCGGTCTGCCGATACCAAATTTGTCATGGTACGATGATATTTTGTGACATGAGTGTCGGGCCTCGGTACCATATTACAGCAGGGTCCCGAATTTCAGAACCACAGACCCTCCTTTTGCCCTCATATTAGGCAATAACTCATGCTAATCTGAGTCCAAATCTGTATTCATGAAGTCATGGAGATGCTGCTGTAGCATCATTCTGTTGCTCAATTCGTCCCTTGACACAGGCTTCCTTACACATGAAGTAGCGCAGAGGCCACATATTGCAGGAGCGCACTGCACGAACAGGCAGAACATAAACAGAATGGCTAAGATCATCCCAATGAATATCAGAGTTTTCCATCCCCAGGCAGATATCAGTTCCCAGAACCACCCTAGCAAGGACCAATCCCCTTTATCCACGTGAAGGGCGTTGGAGATTTTGTGCAGTTTGGAGATGGCCTGGTACACTGTCGGAGCATTATCAGGGATGAAAATGCAACAACTGGATTGGATCACTCTACATACACCACCACGGTCTGCAAGTATGACGTCTAGGGCAACCCTGTTCTGAAGAGTCATAAGGCGGTCAGCCTGGAGCTCAGCAGTCAAGTTACTAAGGGCACCAGCCGTCTCAATCACGGCGGATTCAACTACCCTTGTCAATTGGCGAATGTTCCTGCTGTTCACCATAGGCCCCCAAAATGGAAGAAAACCCTTTGCGAAGTCTCCAAACTCCTGTTCCGCAGTGTCGTCTTTACTCACGACACCCCTAACTGTCCTTGTCCGATGGTAATCTGCCTCGGCCGTGTAGGTGGGTGGCAGCAGAAACGAGGTAAAACATGTGCCCGAGAAGTCAGGGGGCAACCATGTATATGCTCGATCAATGCAGACGAAATATGTACCCTTGGCTGCTAAGAACGGGGGGAAAGTTTGAGATGCAAACACATATGTTTCCGTGCAGACACTCGTCCCCAACCGTGCTCTGGGATCCCTGCCAATACCTTGCAGACATAGGTGACCTCGGTGGGGTACTATCCAAACCGGGGAGGATTTCTTTGTTTTCTGGCTCTCACTCAAGGAAATCCCATACTTAGTGATGTTCCATCTACTGTACGGGGTAAACTCATCTTTGGGAATCGTTCGATACGTGTCGATATCCCTGCTCATATTCCTTATTCCTGCCACTAGTGCCTTGTTGCTGGAATTGCTTCCTATGGGACGCAGGGAATATGGTTCTATGGCAAACAGGAACATTGTCTGGAAAGCCCACAGAGAACCATAGTAACTGAATGGCAGGACGAAGTAAGGGATGCCCTTATCTGTTGTGTGCGGCATAAGTCCACATATCCAACAGTTCGATGTGTTCATTATAGACTGGTGCTGATGTAGGAGCTGGATGAATGTGTTATTTACAAATTCTACTCTTCTGGCAGACTCGTGTTCTGGTAGGGGGTGAAAGGAGTGCTGGGAAACAGTGGGCTGAGTGTTATTTACAAAGGTAGCTCGAAATGTGAATAAAGTATAGCCAATCAAGAACATCATTATGCTACACAACATTAAAATACATATTATCAAAAATCTTTTTCTGGCCATCACAGTGCATATTTTCTTTTTAAAGTTTGTGGATCTAGCAGGTCTCTCTACCCTTGGAAACTCCATCCTGTAGTTGCTGCCCGCGGTGGGAGATTGATTCTGCCAAGGAGTGCTTTCCGTTCAGCCCAAGGTGATTTCCCTTAGACCAACCAGAACCGTCGACCTAAGCGTCTCCAGCTGCACCCCCCAGACTGTCAACCGCGACCCTAGCAGCAGAACCGGATGGCGGTTCGAAAATCAAAAATGAGCAAGTTCCCTGGGCAAGAGAGCTGCACAATCAAAAATAGTTCTTGGGGGGAAAGAAGGACTTTATTAGATCGTTTTTACTAGTTCGTTTTTCTTGGCCTCAGATTATACCGTTGTTTTCCAGGTATGGCGTGATCTTCAAACAAGATTTCAGGTTCGGTAGTGTCCAACTGCATTGACGGTGGCACAGATCCTTGCAAGATATGGTCACTCTCCTTTTCTGTACCAGTTCCTTTCAAACGCGCATCACTGAAAGGCATAAAACGAGGCACGGATTCAGTTTCTGAGTCGGCGACACCCTCCTGGACCCACTGGTCATAGTGCAGAGGCAGAGGGATCCGTTTACAATGGATCCCGTGGATCCAGTTCTTCTTTCCTTCCACCCGAACGGCTGATCTCGTGGAAAGAAGGACGAGGTATGGGCCGGTCCACCTGGGCTGTTCGCTCTTTGTTCTCTGAAAGTTTTTCACCAATACCCAGGTGCCAGGTTCAATTGCGTGACCTAGATCATCAGATGCTGGCGGAGAGGAACTGTGAACCTGTTGGTGTAAAACACGCAATTTAGTTGTCAATTCGTGCAAATAGTCAAGCAGTTCAGGGTGCTCTATCTCGCTTAGTTTCTTGGGCCTTGGCACTCCCCATATGTTTGCTGGGCGCCCGCACACGATTTCGTGGGGGCTAAGTCCCAGTCTAGAATGGACAGTCATTCTGGTAGATAGGAGTGCTAAAGGCAAGGCGTCAGGTCATTTAAGACCTGTGCTGGCTTGTATATTGGCCAATTTTAACTTTAACGTGCTGTTGTAGCACTCTACTAATCCCGCTGATTGGGGGTGATTTGCAGCGTGGAACTTCTGGCGTATGCCTAGACATTCGCACACTCTCTTCATCACTCGTCCCACGAATTCACTTACATTATCACTCCAGACCATTCTAGGCATACCGAATCTAGGGAAGAATTCTTTGACAAGGGCTTTGGCTGTTTGGCAGGGCAGTATTGTCCTTAAGGGGATATGCTTCCACCCACCTGGAGAAGGCGCAAACAACAACAAGCACGTATTTCAGATTGTTGCACCTCTCCATGTGGATGAAATCTAGCTGCAAAACCTCGAACGGATACGTTGGAGGCGCAAAATGACCAGCTGGAGTTGGGGTTCCCCTACCGGGATTGTACTTTAAACACACCATACAGTTCCTGACCAAGTTCTCTGCACATTTTGGGATGCCATTGTTCTGCCATACTGGGGCCAACAACTTACAGATTCCTTTCGCACTAATGTGAGCCATTCCATGAGCCATTGTCACCACTGCAAACACATATGCATCGGGTAACAGCCATCTTTGATGCTCTGACAATTCGACCCAACAACCATTCGCATCCAATCTACCCTTGCTTTCTCTCCATTCATTCACCTCTTTTTCAGTGGCATCAGATTGTATAGACTTCACACTTTCAATAGTGTCCTCACACATACCCACATCAGCAATCCATCTTGCAGGACCTACAACATACATTCGACTCGTGTTCCTTGCAGTCTCTTTCGCAACTTCATCTGCAAATGCATTCCCACGACCAACATCATCTTGAATCTTTCTGTGTGCACTGCATTTCACAATCGCGACTTGTAGTGGCAAGGTCAGTGACTCGAGAAGCTCGTTCACTAGCTGACCATGTTGGATTCTTGCACCATGTGACGTCAGGAACCCACGTTCACGCCACAATCTTCCAAAACTGTGAGCCACGCCGAAGGCGTATTGGCTATCTGTATACACATTCACTCGCTTTCATTTTGCCAACACACATGCTCTTGTAAGTGCAACTGACTCTGCTGCTTGCGCAGAATTGTGCGGTATACGTGCAGTCTCTACAATTGTGTGCAATGTTGTTACAGCGTATGCTGCAGTCGTATCACCATTTGGCAACTTGAAGCATGAACCATCAACCCATAAAGTATCGTTACATTCAGGAAGGGGAGTGTCCTGCAAGTCTACTCTCCCTTTTGTCTCTTCTTCTGTCCTAAAGCAGCAATCATGTTTTTCAACCTCATCTGTCTCTGCCTGAATGGGCAATAACGTGGCTGGGTTGAGTGTATCGCACCTCTTTATGTGTATGTGACTCGCTAATAGTGTCAGCTCATAACTGGACAGTCGAGCACTAGTTAAATGCTGTGTCTTCGTTCTGTTTAGTAAAATGTCTACTGCATGTGGGACCATAACGATCAATGTGTTATTCATCACTAACCCAGCAGACTGTCGAATACAGACAGCTGCTGCAGCAGTGGCCCTCAAGCAACTTGGTAATGCCTTAGCTACAGGATCTAGAGTCTCTGAGAAATACGCGCATGGGTGCTGTTTGTCCCCAAAGTATTGTGTCAGGACTGATAATGCGCAACCTTCCTTCTCATGGACATATAATGTAAAAGGCTTACTGTAGTCGGGGTTGCCCAACACAGGAGCCGAACACAATGCATCACGCAACTCGTGGAAACTTGTCTGACAATCTTCAGACCAAGGCATAGGATCGGGTGTGTCTTTACAGATTAGTGCCAGCAAAGGTTTAGCGAACAGTGAAAAATTTGGTTTCCATTGTCTACAGTACGATGTAATGCCCAAGAAAGCACGCACTTCTCTTTGTGTCTTTGGGACACTCAATCCTGCAATTGCCTGTATTCTCTCTGGGGTCAGTTTCCTTCCCTCCTTCGATAAGATGTGACCTAAGTAGGTCACTTCTTGTCGACAAAATTGCAATTTAGAAAGAGAGACTTTGTGCTTCATGTCACATAAATGACGCAACAATGACAATGTGGCTTCCTTGCAAATCTTTTCAGCATCTGCTGCGATCAGCAGATCGTCTACATACTGAATCAGAGTCGCACCATCATGTAGAACAATCGTGTCAAGTTGTGATTTCAGAGCTTGACTGAATATAGATGGACTTTCACAGTAGCCCTGAGGAGCGCGTTTGAAGCGGAAGCTTCGTCCTCCTAAATTGAAGCCAAAAATATCTCTGCTCTCCTCAGCAATCGGGATGCTGAAGAAAGCATTCTTCAAGTCAATCACCGAGAACCAGGTGGCTGAAGCTGGAACCATAGTCAATAAGGCAGTAATATCAGGAACAACTGGAAACTGCGGCACAACAATCTTATTCACTTCTCTGAGATTAATCACAAATCTGTACACAGGGGGCTGTGAAGGATCAGTACGCTTTAAGACTGGCAAAACAGGACTGTTACAAATGTTGCCTGTTGTCTCTTCAATGACGTCTTTCTCAATCAGATCATAAATGATCGCTAAAAACGCCTTTTCACATTCGCTGGAGATCTTGTATTGGGGAATACGTGGCAACCTAACATTGGCTTTCAATGTTATGACATACGGGGCTATCTCCAAAAGACCCACATCATTAGAACCAGTAGCCCAAAGTACATCTGGAAGAGATGACAATTCTGTTGGAATATTTTCCCTTGACAGATACATCGGAGAAACCACTTTCTTACCAAGGGTAAGTTGTACTCCTGAAGGAGAACAGTACAAAGTCGCATATAGTCTCTTTAACAAATCCAAACCTAACAAGTTTTCACCACAACCTGTTGTAAGAATGAGGGGTGCTTCTAATTCACATGGCCCAACAGAGAGGGGCATAGGACTAGAAATCGGGGTTCTAACAGGGGCGCCAGAAAAACCTACTGAAACATTCATTTCGCCAGACAAAGGTGCGCCAGGAAGTTTTGAGTGCATAATAGAACTTTTCGTAGCACCAGTATCCAGAAGAAAAGGTTCTGACACTCCCGATGTAATCACCTCAACATAAGGTCCATTCTGATCTACTGGAACTGAAACAACTCCCTCTCTTTGTCCATGGCTGTCCTAGCAATCATTACCCTCATTCTCGTTCTCTGCATAGTAGTCATCAGTATAGTACTGAGCTGTCCTAGAAGACGCATTATTCTGTTGGTCAAAGCTGTTCATGGAATTCTGAGGTGGAAAAGAAGTAGTATTCTGGGGGAAATTTCCGCGGCCCCTACCCCTAGGAGCCTGTTGAACACCTCTACCTCTTGTACCAGAAACGCCATTTAAACGTCGCAATAAAGCTGGACAATTATTCTTGAAATGACCCTCTTCCTTGCAATACGCACACTGATTCGGACCATACGGTAAACGCTGATGAGAAAACTCGTTTCCTTGCGAGTTTCTCGAATACTGCTGTGGTTGCTGATAATTGGGCTGACTAGCAGTGCGAGGCAGAAAGGCCTGCTGGAGAAGGACTCTAGTTTTCAAATCTTTAGTCTTTTTGTCTACCTTATCTAACTCGTCTTTGCGCCTATTTTCGTAGTACTGGGCTGTGGCTAAAATCTGCTCTGACGTGGAAACAGCCCAAGCACTCTCTGAATCTTTCAATTTATTACACAGTTCGGGAAGCAGATTATGTACGAACTTATCTACAAACAATCTTTGGCCACCCTCGGTAGCCATATCCTGACCACTGTGGTCGACGAAAGTCTCTTCAAACCTTGTGAAAAAGTCAGACACATTCTCATCTTTCTTTTGCTTGCACGCAGACAACTTGTCCCAATTCACACGCAATTCAGGCATTAAAGTCTTCATATATGTTATAATTCTACCAGGAAGATCCGCTACCAAAGGCTCGGTTTAGAGCCACCAACTTGTCTAGCATCAGCAGCAGTAATATTAGCCCATGTGTCACCCAATTCTTGATCATGATCTGTATGACGAATCTTACTCCATAAGGGCTGTGGAACAACATTCCCAAACAACATGTCTACATCTGCTAAATTAATTATACATGAGCTGGCAGTCTGTGATAACTCTTTATAATACCCTGCAGGATTTTTATGAGGATCAGGTAATGTCTGCTTGAGTGCTAAAACTTCAGATCTTTTGCAGGGGACATTTACCCATACACGCTGGAAATGTGTCAGAATTGCTGGATTCGCATTTGCGTCACCTTCCCTCCAAACTGGAGGAACTTCTCTCATGGGGTACTGTTGCGCCTTTTTCCTACCTGACATGTCATCCTCATATTGTGATCTGGAAACGTTTCCCTTACTCCTATAAGATAACAACAAATCTATTGCTCGTTCAACATCGGCACCTACAATCATGCCTTCATAAAATTTGAATCGCATACGGAATAATTCCTGCATTTTGCGTTTAGGATCATTCGTCTCCAAATCTTCGCAAAGATATACACACATCTCTTCGAATACATATCTCTGAGTGGGTGCATCCCACTGTCGGAAGACTTCCATAACAGACTGAACATCGTATCTTACAGTATCAGTAACCCATTTGCGTGCTAACTCATTCAGCACTTCTCTTTCCTCATAATCAGGCAGTTGACTACGCAACTGTCTACGTCCTGTTGTAGGGGTCATTTTAGGCGACCCAAAGAAAGGTGAGAACAGACCAGTGACAGTATTTGCCACTCTCCGTCGAAAGGAAAGAGAAGCTTGTGGAGAGGCAGATGCGCCAGAAAAGACAGGCTGATGTAAAGAGGAAGTCGAGGCAACAGCAGAGGAAGTCGAGGCAGTGGCAGAAGTAGTATCATGAGAAACAGTTGGAGCCGTAGGTAAAGTCGTAGGAACAGTAGAGGTAGTATGTAGCAAAGGCGGCTGCCCTTGAGAGGGCTGCGCCGGAGAAGTTGGAACCAGCGGAAGAGGAGCTGATGTTTGTGCAAGAGCTGCATTTCGCGCACCGGGGCGCGGTATAACAAAGCGCTTCGGGGGTGCAGTAGCATCTAGCGCATATGGAGGTGGGGAACTCAGTAAATGGGACATTAATGGATCTTTCTCAGATGTCCCCTTTGAACCTTGTCCTTCATGGGGCAACATTGGGTAGCATTTATCTACCGCTAATTTCTTGCTTCTGAGCATTTGTTCACTTTCTTGCTCTTCCTCATTATCCCTGTATGCAATGGCAGCTTGTACCATTGACATACCTCTTTTATTTTTCTTTGCTAATTTCATTTATTTCTGTTTGGCTTCTTTGCGCCATAAGCGAAAAGAGTCAAACATCGCCGGCCGGGCTTTCTTCTTAAACAGTTTAACCTCTAAATTATCTAGTATTTCTGCGTCAAAGCTACCATATTGGGGCCATTTTAAAACACCATCCTTGCGGGTGTATCTGATCCATATTTCATTATACGTGATAGGGCCTACTCTGTGCTTCACATAGAGTTCATATGTTGGAGTTCCAATCGGAAGAACCGGACACAAATCCTCTAATCAGGAGTCCTTACTACAACCAAGACAAAACAAGTTTCCAAGTCTGCTAAGACCAGGCATCTTTGCTCACTAGTCTAGCTTCAAACTTCAAGGGATTATCGAATTACGATATTCTCATGAATACACGAATCCCTCGGTTTTGGCGCTTGCAAGTTCCAAACAAGGTGTATCTCAAGGATACCAAAACTAAGAACCAAACTAAGGACTGGGAGACGCTCCACTTATACTTAACTGAAGTATTGATGATCGATGACGTCACTAGAAGACTCGTCTATCGTTTCGCTCTACCAAGGATCACTGGGTCCAAAACAGGGCGATAGTCAGGGCAGCAGTCCTTCGTAGCCGTCGGGACGCGGGGAACCTCGCAGCAAAGACCTTCGGAACCACGTCGACATACAGGGGTCGCTGAAGTGGCTGGCCGTCCTCTGGAATTTTCACACGAAGCTCCTCACGAACATCTGGCTTGGACCGTCACCGCTTGAAACCGCCCCGAGTTGGGTGCCAACTGAGGTGCCGGGTTTTTAGGAACCCGGTGGTGCCAGGGGATAACACCCAAAGACCTCTGAGTTCTCCCTGTTCCGGACCACAGAAACACGGAGTCTTCTAGGTGAAGTCAAAGATCGAGTTTTATTGGCTGCAACCAAGTAACAAGCGTCCTAGAAGTACAACAGCACGGTTTGTAAGTTCTCAGGAGACTGTTCGTTTTTACAGAACCAGCCTTCTCCTTTTATACAAAAATAACAGCTGCAGGCAAGAATTCTTCATTTTACAATACAGTCATATACATATTTCCACAATAAAGCAAAAAGCAAAGTCATGTCGGCCAACCCATATTTTAGATGTCCAGTTTGTGATAGATGGCCCAGCCGGGCCCAGAACTACCATCAGATATCGATGAAACCCCAATAAAATCGGGCACCTCCTCATCGTAAAACCGGCCATAAACAAGAAACATGGACAGGTGTATGTGTGTGGATAACATGGTTTGTATGTAGTGAATGGTTTATGGCATGTTGTGCCTTGATGCTATCTCACTCGGCCACTGGGCGAGGAGCTGCCCAAACAGGTTTGGCTGGAGGCAGTGGAGTCAGCTCGGCCAGGTCATGGAGAAGTCAGCGAAAGGTGGACGTGTCCTTTGGATCAAATTCGGCCTTTAATCAATTGACTATATGAGGGCAAGCCATAAGATGGATGCCGTTCACAAAATGGAGTCCGAGGGTTCAGAACGGAAACCATGATTTAAGGGTGATAGCATCACTCAATCACGACGCAAATGCATGGGGATAATGTCCTAATCATTACCGGTCTGCCGATACCAAATTTGTCATGGTACGATGATATTTTGTGACACGAGTGTCGGGCCTCGGTACCATATTACAATTAAACAACAAGGGGTGGTGATGGACAGGGTTTCTGAATTAAGCAGAATACTCTCACCCAGTCAAGAGATCAGGGCTAGATCCAACACCGTTTTTTAGCTCACTGCACCATCCCAGCTCAGAACCTGGCTATATGCAAATTAGTCTGTTCCTGTCCCAGTGCATGATGGGAACAGGGCAAACCAAACTACAAAGCCAATTCTTTCACTGGGAAGGAAACAAGCTTCCGGGGACCAGTTTCTGGCATTACAGCCGTCTTCGGCCCGGCTTGCTTGAATCCTGATGGTGCAATGAGCAAGGGACTCACATCTGAGTATACCCTTCCACGCTTATGGTGGACAAAATAATTAAACAACAAGGGGTGGTGATGGACAGGGTTTCTGAATTAAGCAGAATACTCTCACCCAGTCAAGAGATCAGGGCTAGATCCAACACCGTTTTTTAGCTCACTGCACCATCCCAGCTCAGAACCTGGCTTATGCAAATTAGTCTGTTCCTGTCCCAGTGCATGATGGGAACAGGGCAAACCAAACTACAAAGCCAATTCTGTCACTGGGAAGGAAACAAGCTTCCGGGGACCGGTTTCTGGCATTACAGCCGTCTTCGGCCCGGCTTGTTTGAATCCTGATGGTGCAATGAGCAAGGGACTCACATCTGAGTATACCCTTCCACGCTTATGGTGGACAAAATAATTAAACAACAAGGGGTGGTGATGGACAGGGTTTCTGAATTAAGCAGAATACTCTCACCCAGTCAAGAGGTCAGGGCTAGATCAACACCGTTTCTTAGCTCACTGCACCATCCCAGCTCAGAACCTGGCTATATGCAAATTAGTCTGTTCCTGTCCCAGTGCATGATGGGAACAGGGCAAACCAAACTACAAAGCCAATTCTTTCACTGGGAAGGAAACAAGCTTCCGGGGACCCCCTTTTCTGAATCGTTTTTGGCCACTATAGGTGTGGCAGGGTATACTCAGACATGAGTCCCTTTCTCACTGCTCCATCAGGATTCAAGCAAGCCGGGCCGAAGACGGCTGAAATGCCAGAAACCGGTCCCCGGTAGCTTGTCTCCTTTATGGTGAAGAATTGGCTTGGTAGTTTAGTCTGCCCTGTTCCCATGATGCACTGGGCCGGCGACAGACTGATTTGCATATAGCCAGGTTCTGAGCTGGGATGGGGCAGTGAGATAAATAACGGTGATGGATCAAGCCCTGATCTTTGGACGGGGTAAGAGTGGTCTGCTTAATTCAGACACTCTGTTCATCACCACCCCCTTTTCTGAATCGTTTTTGGCCACTATAGGTGTGGCAGGGTATACTCAGACATGAGTCCCTTTCTCACTGCTCCATCAGGATTCAAGCAAGCCGGGCCGAAGACGGCTGAAATGCCAGAAACCGGTCCCCGGTAGCTTGTCTCCTTTATGGTGAAGAATTGGCTTGGTAGTTTAGTCTGCCCTGTTCCCATGATGCACTGGGCCGGCGACAGACTGATTTGCATATAGCCAGGTTCTGAGCTGGGATGGGGCAGTGAGATAAATAACGGTGATGGATCAAGCCCTGATCTTTGGACGGGGTAAGAGTGGTCTGCTTAATTCAGACACTCTGTTCATCACCACCCCCTTTTCTGAATCGTTTTTGGCCACTATAGGTGTGGCAGGGTATACTCAGACATGAGTCCCTTTCTCACTGCTCCATCAGGATTCAAGCAAGCCGGGCCGAAGACGGCTGAAATGCCAGAAACCGGTCCCCGGTAGCTTGTCTCCTTTCTGGTGAAGAATTGGCTTGGTAATTTAGTCTGCCCTGTTCCCATGATGTGCTGTGCCAGGGACAGACTGATTTGCATATAGCCAGGTTCTGAGCTGGGATGGGGCAGTGAGATAAATAACGGTGATGGATCAAGCCCTGATCTTTGGACGGGGTAAGAGTGGTCTGCTTAATTCAGACACTCTGTTCATCACCACCCCCTTTTCTGAATCGTTTTTGGCCACTATAGGTGTGGCAGGGTATACTCAGACATGAGTCCCTTTCTCACTGCTCCATCAGGATTCAAGCAAGCCGGGCCGAAGACGGCTGAAATGCCAGAAACCGGTCCCCGGTAGCTTGTCTCCTTTCTGGTGAAGAATTGGCTTGGTAGTTTAGTCTGCCCTGTTCCCATGATGCACTGGGCCAGGGACAGACTGATTTGCATATAGCCAGGTTCTGAGCTGGGATGGGGCAGTGAGATAAATAACGGTGATGGATCAAGCCCTGATCTTTGGACGGGGTAAGAGTGGTCTGCTTAATTCAGACACTCTGTTCATCACCACCCCCTTTTCTGAATCGGTACCATATTACAGCAGGGTCCAGAATTTCAGAACACAGTATGAGTACCCTGGCCGTATTACTGAAAGCAGCCGGACCAGACTTTAGATCCGTCTGCTCTGTGTAGGCACCAAGGTGCTCCTTGGAGTGATAGTCGCGCGGTATAAATACCAATTTACATTACATTTTGTTGGTTTTCGGAACTGGGGCCATGATTAAGAGTGACGGCCTGGGGCATTCATATTGTGCCGCTAGAGGTGAAATTCTTGGACCGGCGCAAGACGAACCAAAGCGAAAGCATATGTCAAGAATGTTTTCATTAATCAAGAACGAAAGTCGGACGTTCAAAGACGATCAGATACCATTGTTGTTCCGACCATAAACGATGCCAATTAGCGATCCGGAGGCGTTATTTCCATGACCCGCTGAGCAGTTTCCGGGAAACCAAAGTCTTTGGGTTCCGGGGGGAGTATGGTTGCAAAGCTGAAACTTAAAGGAATTGACGGAAGGGCACCACCAGGAGTGGAGCCTGCAGCTTAATTTGACTCAACACAGGAAACCTTGCCTGGACACTGAAAGGATTGACAGATTGATAGCTCCTTCTCGATTCTGTGGGTGGTGGTGCATGGCCGTTCTTAGTTGGTGGAGCGATTTTTCTGGTTAATTCCGATAACGAACGAGACTCCTCCATGCTAAGTAGTTACGCGACCCCCAGCGGTTTGCGTCCAACTTCTCAGAGGGACAAGTGACGTTCAGCCAAATGAGATCGAGCAATAACAGGTCTGTGATGCCCTTAGATGTCCGGGGCTGCACACGCGCTACACTAAAGGGATCAGCGTGTGTCTACCCTTCGCCGACAGGTGCGGGTAACCCGCTGATCCCCCGTTCGTGATAGGGATTGGGAATTGCAATTATTTCCCATGAACGAGGAATTCCCAGTAAGTGCGGGTCATAAGCTTGCGTTGATTAAGTCCCTGCCTTTTGTACACACCGCCCGTCGCTACTACCGATTGGATGGTTTAGTGAGGTCCTCGGATCGCCCCGCCAGGGTCGGCAACGGCCCTGGCGGAGCACAGAGAAGACGATCAAACTTGACTTTACAGAGGAAGTAAAAGTCGTAACAAGGTTTCCGTAGGTGAACCTGCTGAAGGATCATTAACTGCTGAGTGGCCCGAGTGACTGACGGCGCCAGCCTGAAGCCCTCGGCCGCCTCCTGATAGCACACACCGTTACGCACAGGGCCTGGCCCTGCCCTGGCATGCCCCGGCCAGTGGAGATGACCTTGTACATACACCAAGATAGAGGCTCGCACATACGTATCCAGCCTTGAAGAAGAATGGGATGTTCTTCCAGTTTTCTCCAGAGAATAGCAGAGTGAGATTTACATATCATTTACTTTCCCATGCTAGCGTAGAGTGGGATAGAGTTCTTATTGTCTTTTATTTTGTTGTGTACAGAATACGAACACCTTATTCTACCCACCAGCAATGTCCCAAGGTTCAGACGATTAGTTGTGGTATGTGATGTTCGTATGTATATATATACATGGTGTTATTATCAAGTATATGATAGTAATATATTCCTTCCCTTACAGCCTGCCTTCTCACCAAGTGTCCACTCCGAAGTCCACTGCCAAGACCTATTGTTTTCCCCAACCATTCCTTGTTTTGTTTCCCTGTTTTCCCCTAGCGAGCCATTCGATACTCTAGAGTCTGATAGTCGAGAGGCTGTAGGGGAAGGCTGAGGATTATTCTCCGGATTCCTGACGCTCCTGCGGAACCAGCCTGGAAATCATTACACGGGTGACCAGATGGCCCTGCAGGCCGGGTGACCAGATGGCCCTGCGGGCCGGGTGACCAGATGGCCCTGCGGGCCGGGTGACCAGATGGCCCTGCGGGCCGGGTGACCAGATGGCCTTGCGGGCCGGGTGACCAGATGGCCTTGCGGGCCGGATGACCAGATGGCCCTGCGGGCTGGCGGCCGGGCTAACTCCAACTTTTGTCCTTCCCCAAAGTTCTGTAAGCCCCTAGTCGAGAAAAATGGGCTCCCCGGATGGGCCGGCGGGTAGAGGACTTGGCCTGGGCCCAGAACTTCCATCAGATATCGACGGACCCCCAATAAAAACGGACACCTCCTCCTCGTAAAGCAGGTCATAAAGAAGAAACGGGGACAGGTGTGTGTAAGATTAGGCATGGTTTGTGTGCGATGAATGGTTTATGACATGATGTGCCTTGATGCTAATCTCATTCGGCCACTGAGAAAGGAACTTGTCGAACAGGTTTGGCTCCGGGCAGTGGAGTCAGCTTGCCCAGGTCACAGAGGAGTCAGCAAAGGTGTACGTGTCCTTCAGATCGAATTCGGCCTTAGTCATTTGGGTATGTGAGGGCAATCACAAAATGGCTGCCGCTCACAAAATGGAACCCGAGGGTTCAAGACGAAAACTTCGATTTAAGGGTGATTTCGTCACTCGAACGTGACGAAAATGTTTATGCATAGTGTTTAAACCATTACCGGTCTGCTAGTACCAAAATCATCATGATACGACGATGTTTATGACACGAGTCCAGAATTTCGGTACCACAGACACCCGGGTCCAGAATTTTCAGTACCACAGACCCTCCTTTTGCCCTTACATAGGCAATAACCTATACTCACGCTAATCTGAGTCCAGGTCTGTATTCATAAAGTCATTGAGATGTTGCTGTAGCATCATCCTATTACTTAGTTTGTCTCTTGATACAGGTTTCCTTACACATGATGTAGCACAGAGGCCACATATTGCAGGAGCGCACTGTACACACAGACAAAACAGGAAAAGAATGGCTAAGATCATCCCAATTACTATTAGAATCTTCCATCCCCAGGCAGATATCAGTTCCCAGAACCACCCCATCAAGGACCAGTCTCCTTCATCCATGTGAATGGATTCAGAGATCTTATGCAGTTTGGAGATGGCCTGGTATACTGTCCGAGCGTTGTCTGGGATGAAAATACAGCAACTCGATTGGATCACTTTACATACACCACCTCGGTCTGCAAGTATGACATCTAACGCGACCCTGTTCTGAAGAGTCATAAGGCGATCCGACTGGAGCTCAGCAGTCAAATTACTAAGGGCACCGGCAGTTTCAACTACAGTGGATTCAACCACCCTTGTCAATTGCCTTATGTTCCTGCTGTTCACCATAGGCCCCCAAAACGGCAGAAAACCTTTTGCAAAATCTCCGAATTCTTGTCCTGCAGTGTCTTCTTTATTGATGACACCTCTAACTATCCTTGTCCTATGGTAATCTGCCGCGGCCGTGTAGGTGGGAGGCAACAGGAACGAGACAAAACATGTGCCCGAGAAGTCAGGGGGCAACCATGTATAGGCCCTATCATGGCAGATGAAATAAGTACCCTTAGCTGCTAGGAATGAAGGGGAATTTTGAGATGCAAAAACATATGTTTCAGTGCAGACGCTCTTCCCCAACTGAGCTCTGGGATTTTTGCCATTACCTTACAGACATAGGTGACCCTGATGGGGTACAATCCAAATAGAGGAGGATCTCTTAGCTCGCTGGTTCTCACTCAAAGCAACTCCATATTTTGTCATATTCCATTTAACATAAGCTTGCAACTCATCTTTAGGAATCGTTCTGTACGAGTCAATTGTTCTGCTCATATTTGCAATCCCTACCACTAACGCTTTGTTGCTTGAGTTACTTTTCGTGGAACGTGGGGAATATGGTTCGATGGCAAATATGAACATCGTTTGAAATGCCCTCAAAGAACCATTGTAACTGAATGGTAAGACCAAGTATGGGATACTCTTGTCTGTCGTATGTGGCATAAGACCTCACACCCAGAAGTTAGTTGTGTTTACTACTAATTGGTGTTGGTGTAAAAGCTGAATGAAAGAGTTATTAATAAATTCTGATCTTCTAGAAGACTCGTGTTCAGGCAGGGGGTGAAGAGAGTGCGAGGAAACAGTAGGAGGAGGTATGAGTTGTGTAGTGGGTGCAAATGTCACTTGAAAGGTGTATAAAACATATCCCGTTAAAAACGTCATCACACCGAACAGCATGAAAATACAACATATCAACGATCTCTTCTTCGTCATTAATATACACATTTTGTCTTTAAAGTTCACTCGTTTGGCAGGTCTCTACATCTCAGAAAACTCCATCCTCTCTAATTTGCTGCCCGCGGTGGTAGGGTGTTTCTGCCGAAGAGTGCTTCTGTCAGTCCTCTGCAACTCCCTTAGACTGACCAGAACTGTCGACCTAACGTCTCCAGCTGCACTCCAAAGACTTGGGCAACAGCGACCCTAGCAGCAGAACCGGATGGCGGTTCGAAAAAACAAAAATGAGCAAGTTTCTCTGGTGAGGGAGCTGCACAATCAAAAAGTAAAAAGAAATATTTTATTTGTCCATAATCATAGGCCTTGGCCTTAAATTGTATAGGTTTCTGCCAGGTATTGTCTGGTCTTGGAATACGAGTTCAGGCTCTGTAGTGTTCAATCGAATTGACAGAGGCACAGCTTCTTGCAAGATGTTGTCACTTTCTTTTTCAGAAATTGTTCCTTATATACGTGCATCGCTAAAAGGTAGAAAGCGAGGCACGGTCTCAGTTTCAGAGTCAGCGATCCCCTCCTGGACCCACCGGTCGTACGGAAGAGGCAGTGGGACCCTCTTGCAATGGATGCCGTGGATCCAGTGTTTCTTTCCTTCCACTCGAACAGCTGATCTTGTTGAGCGAAGAACTAGATGAGGGCCGGTCCACCAGGGCTGGTCATTCTTTGTTCGCTGAAAGTTCTTTATTAGCACATAGGATCCAGGATCGATAGGTTGCCCTGGAGCTTCAGAGGCCTGTGGTAGAGTGTCGTGGACCTGTTGGTGTAAAACACGCAATTTAGCTGTCAATTCATACAGATAATCAAGCAGTACAGGGTATTCTATCTCGCTAAACCTGGTTGGCCTTGGCACTCCCCATATGTTGGCCGGGCGGCCGAACACAATCTCATAAGGACTAAATCCCACTCTAGAGTGAACAGTCATTCTTGTTGATAGGAGTGCCAAGGGCAGGGCGTCAGGCCATTTAAGACCTGTGCTCGCTTGAATCTTGGCCAGTTTCAGTTTTAACGTGCCATTATAGCACTCTACTAGTCCAGCTGATTGGGGGTGATTTGCAGCGTGGAATTTTTGCTGTATGCCTAGCCCCTCACACACTTTCTTCATCACTCGACCCACAAATTCACTCCCATTATCACTCCAAACCATTCTTGGCATTCCAAATCTGGGGAAGAATTCTTTAACAAGGGCTTTAGCTGTGGATAAGGCAGTATTGTCCTTAAGGGGATATGCTTCTACCCACCTTGAAAAGGCACAAACAACAACGAGTACGTATTTTAAATTGTTGCATCTTTCCATGTGGATGAAATCTAGCTGCAAAACCTCTAACGGATACGTTGGAGGCGCAAAATGACCAGCTGGAGTTGGGGCTCCCCTACCAGGATTGTATTTCAGAAACACCATATAATTCTTGACCACATTCTCTGCACACTTAGGAATTCTAGCATTTTGCCATACTGGAGCCAACAACTTGCAAATCCCTTTCACACTGATATGGGCCATTCCATGAGCCATTGTCACCACAGCAAGCACATACGCATCGGGTAGCAACCATCTCTGATGCTCTGACAATTCAACCCAACAACCATTTGCATCCAATTTACCCTTACTTTCTCTCCATTCATTCAACTCTTTCTCTGTGGCTTCAGCTTGAATGGACTTCACACTCTCAATCGTATCTTCACACATACCAACGTCACCAATCCATCTCGCAGGGCCTGCAACATACATTCGACTCATTACATTCCTTGCAGTTTCTTTCGCAACTTCATCCGCAAACGCATTTCCATGACCAACATCATCCGTAACCTTTTTGTGTCCACTGCATTTCACAATCGCAACCTGTAACGGCAAGGTCAGTGACTCGAGAAGCTCATTCACCAACTGACCATGCTGGATCTTAGCACCATGCGAAGTCAGGAACCCACGTTCTTTCCACAATCGTCCAAAACTGTGAGCCACACCAAATGCATACTGGCTGTCAGTGTACACATTCACTCATTTACCTTTTGCCAACACACACGCTCTTGTAAGTGCAATCAACTCTGCTGCTTGCTCTGAATTGTGTGGGATACGTGCAGCTTCAACAATCGTATGCAAAGTCGTCACAGCATATGCTGCAGTCGTATCACCATTCGGCAAGTTGAAACACGAACCATCAACCCACAAAGTACCATCACTTTCAGGAAGAAGAGTGTCTCTAAGATCTACTCTCCCTTTAGTCTCTTCTACAGTTCTCAGAAAACAGTCATGCTGATCTTTACTATCATCATCTGCCTCAACTGAAATCGGCAACAATGTGGCTGGGTTTAATGTATTGCACCTCTTTATATGTACGTGACTTGCCAACCGTGTCAGCTCATACCCTGACAATCGAGCACTAGTTAAGTGCTGTGTCTTTGTTCTGTTTAACAGAATGTCCACTGCATGCGGGACCATCACAATTAACATGTTATTCATTACTAACCCAGCAGACTGTCGGATAGAAACAGCTGCTGCCGCAGTGGCTCTTAAGCAACTCGGCAACGCCTTAGCTACCGGATCTAAAGTCGACGAAAAATACGCGCATGGACGTTGTTTGTCTCCAAACGACTGTGTCAACACTGACAATGCACAACCTTCTTTCTCATCGACATACAATGTAAAGGGCTTACTGTAGTTGGGGGTACCCAACACAGGAGCCGAACACAATGCACTCTTCAGACCACGGAATGGGATTCGGTGTATCTTTACAAGTTAATGCCACCAAAGGTTTGGCCAATAAGGAAAAATTCGGTATCCATTGTCTGCAGTATGATGTAATACCCAGGAAAGCATGCACTTCTCTCTATGTGGTTGGCACACTCAATTTTGCAATTGCCTGAATTCTTTCTGGGGTCAGTTTCCTTCCCTCCTTCGATAAGAGGTGACCTAAGTAGGTCACTTCTTGTCGACAATATTGCAACTTTGAAAGAGACTTTGTGATGCAGATCACACAAATGACGCAACAATGACAATGTGGCTGCTTTACAAATGTCCTCAGTAACTGCCGCGATTAACAAATCGTCGACGTACTGAATAAGGGTAGCGCCGTCAGGTAAAACAATCGTATCAAGCTGTGTTTTTAAAGCCTGACTGTAAATTGATGGACTTTCACAGTAGCCCTGAGGAGCGCGTTTGAAGCGGAAACTTCGGCCTAAACTGAAGCCAAAAATATCCCTGCTCTCCTCGGCAATCGGGATGCTGAAGAAAGCATTCTTCAAGTCAATCACCGAGAACCAAGTCGCGGAATCTGGAATCATAGTCAATAGGGCAGTGATATCAGGGACAACTGGAAACTGTGGCACAACTATTTTATTGACCTCCCTAAGATCAATCACAAACCTGTAAACAGGAGGCTGAGAAGGATCAGTACGCTTCAAAACAGGCAGGACGGGACTATTACAAACGTTGCCTCTTGTCTCTTCAATTACATCTTCCTCAATCAGATCATAAATGATCGCTAACAATGCCTTTTCACCTTCACTAGAGATCTTGTATTGGGGAATACGTGGCATTTTAACATTGGCTTTCACTGTTACAACATATGGCGCTATTTCCAAGAGACCTACATCGTTAGGACCAGTAGCCCAAAGAAGATCCGGGAGAGAAGACAATTCTGTTGGAAGTTTATCCCTCGACAAATACATTGGAGAAACCACTTTCTTACCTAGTGTAAGTTGTACTCCCGAAGGAGAACAGTACAAAGTCGCATATAATCTTTTCAACAGATCCAATCCCAATACATTTTCACCAAAACCTGTTGTAAGAATAAGGGGTGCTTCGAATTCACACGGTCCAACAGAAAGGGACATAGGACTAGAAATCGGGTTCCTAACCGGGGCGCCAGAAAAACCTACTGAAACGTTCATTTCGCCAGACAAAGGTGCGCCAGGGAGTTTTGAGTGCATAATAGAACTCTTTGTAGCACCAGTATCTAACAGAAAGAGCTCTGACACACCTAATGTAATCACCTCAACATAAGGCCCACTCTGATCTACTGGAACTGAAACGACTCCCTCTCTTTGTCCATGGCTGTCCTAGCAATCATCACCTTCCATATTCTCGTTTTCTGCATAGTAGTCATCAGCATAGTACTGAGCTGTCCTAGTAAATGCGTTATTCTGCTGGTCGAAACTATTCATCGAATTCTGAGGCGGGAAGGAACGAGCGTTCTGGGAGAAATGTCCACGTCCCCTACCTCTAGGAGCTTGTTGAACACCTCGACCTCTTGCACTAGAAGCACCATTCGTACGCTGTAACAAAACCGGGCAACTACTCTTGAAATGACCCTCTTCTTTACAATACGCACACTGATTGGGTCCATACGGTAAACGTTGTTGAGGAGCTCGTTTCTTTGCGAGTTCCTCGAATATTGCTGAGGTTGCTGATAATCGTGCTGACTATTAGTACGAGGTGGATAAGCTTGCTGTAGAAGGACTTTAGTTTTCAATTCCTTAGTCTTTTTATCCGCTTTCTCTAACTCATCTTTACGCCTATTCTCATAGTACTGGGCCGTAGCTAAAATCTGTGCTGACGTGGAAACAGCCCAAGCACTCTCAGAATCCTTCAACTTATTACATAGTTCAGGAAGCAAATTATGTACAAATTTGTCAACAAACAATCTCTGGCCACCCTCGGTAGCCATATCCTGACCACTATGATCGACGAAAGTCTCTTCAAGCCGTGTGAAAAAGTCAGACACAGTCTCATCTTTCTTCTGTTTGCACGCAGACAACTTGTCCCAATTAACACTCAATTCGGGCATTAAAGTCTTCATATACGTAATAATCCTACGAGGAAGTTCTGCTACTAAAGGCTCGGGCTTAGCACCACCAACTTGTCTAGCATCAGCAGCGGTAATATCAACCCATGTGGCGCCTAACTCTTGATCATGATCCGCATGACGAATTCTTCCCCATAAAGGCTGTGGAACAACATTTCCAAACAACATGGCTATATCGGCTAAATTCGTGATGCAGGAGCCTGCAGTCTGTGATAATTCTTTGTAATATCCTGCAGGATTTTTACGGGGATCAGGCAATGTCTGCTTAAGGGCCAAGACTTCAGCTCGCTACCATGGGACATGTACCCACACACGCTGAAAATGTGGCGGGATGACTGGAACGGCATTTGCGTCTCCTTCCCTCCAAACTGGGGGAACCTCTCTCATGGGATATTGTCTTGCCTTCTGCTTAACCTCAGAATCAAACAACGACTGAGAAACACTCTCACTTCTAAACGACAACAATGTCGCAACTGCTTTCTCAACATCAGAACCTACAATTATGCCTTTTGCAAACTCGAACCGTACACGGTACAACTCAGACATATTGGGTTCTAAATTATTCTCCTCCAATTCCTCGCGAAGGAAAACACACATTTTCTCAAACGTATCTCTGCTTCGATGCTTCCCACTGATAGAAGACATCCATAATAGATTCTAAGTCATAGCGTATCGGCTCTGTAACCCATTTATGTGCCAAACGATCCAATATCTCTTTCTCTCTAGAATCAGGCAACTGACTGCGTGACTGTCTACGCTCTGTAGCAGGGGACATACCCAATTGTCCCAACAACAGAGAAAAGAAACCTGAAACAGCAGCAGTCATTCACTGTCTAGTAGAAGGAGAAGAAGAAGGAATAAGAGAAGACAGAATAACAGTAGAAGAATCCAGAGTCGGAGCAGGAGGAGCATTAAGAACAGACGTAGAGGTAGCAGGCAAAGGCAAAGTTGGCTGCCCCTGAGGAGGCTGCGCCAAAGGAACGGTAACCAACGGAAAAGGAGCTGGTTGTGGAGGAATCACAGGAGGCATTACAATTGGAGGTTGTACGGCCACAACTGGTGGCGGCGGTGCCGTAGCATTTTGTGCATAAAGGGGTGGTGAACTCAAGAGATGTGACATTAAAGGATCTTTTTCAAGATCGTTCCATGCTTCCTGTTCTTTAGTTGGCAAAACTGGGTAGCATCTATCTACCGCTAACTTCTTTACTCGTTTCATTTGTTCACTTTCTTGCTCTTCTTCGTTATCCCTAAATGCAACAGCAGCTTGTACCATTGACATACCTCGTTCTCGTTTATTTTTCTTCGCTAATTTCATTTCTCTCTGTTTAGCTTCTTTGCGCCATAGGCGAAAAAAGTCAAACATCGCCAGCGGGGCTTTCTTCTTAAAAAGTTTAACCTCTAGATTATCCAAAATCTCTGTGTCAAAACTACCATATTGGGGCCATTTTAAAACACCATCCTTTCTGGTGTAACGGATCCATACTTCGTTATATGTGATAGGGCCTACGCCATGCTTCACATATAATTCTTAGGTCGGAGTTCCAATCGGAGGAACCGGACACGAGTCCTCCAATCGGGAGTCCCTACTACAACCAAGACAAAACAAATTTCCAAGTCTGCTAAGACCAGGCATCTTCGCTCTCTAGTCTAGCTTTAAACTTCAAACGATTATCGAATACGATAGTCTCGTGAATACACGAGTCCTTCGGCTTTGGCACTTGCAAGTTCCAAATCAAAGCGATCCCAAGGGGATACCAAACTAAGAACCAAACTAAGGACCGGGAGACGCTCCACTTATACTTAACTGAGGTATCGATGACCGATGACGTCACCAGAAGACTCGTCTATCGTTTCGCTCTACCAATCATCAAGGGTCCAAAACAGGGCGATAGTCAGGGCAGCAGTACTTCGTAGACGTCGGGACGCGGGGAACCTCGCTGCAAAGACTTTCGGACCACGTCGACATGCAGGGGTCGATGAAGTGGCTGGCCTTCCTTCAGAATTTTCACACGAAGCTCCTCACGAACCTCTGGCTTGAACCGGTACCACTGATACCGCCCTACGTTGGGCGCCAACTGAAGTACCGGGTTTTTAAGAACCCAGCTGTGCCAGGGAGAACACCCGAAGACTTCAAGTCCTTCCTGTTTCAGACTACAGATATACAGAGTCTTCTTGGTGAAGTCAAAGATCGTATTTATTGGCTGCAGCCAGTAACAGGTATCCTAGAAGTACAACAGCATGTATGTTCTCAGGAGACTGCTCAAAATTACAAAGCCAGCCTTCTCTTTTTATACAAAATAATATGCTTCAGGCAAACATTCCTTATTTTACAGTTGACCATACACATATTTTCACTACAAAGGAAAAGCAGAGTCATGATGAGAACCCCGCATTTCAGTTTGTCCAGTCCATAATGAATTACCCGGCAAGGCCCAGAACTTCCATCAGATATCGACGGACCCCCAATAAAAACGGGCACCTCCTCCTCGTAAAGCAGGTCATAAAGAAGAAACAGGGACAGGTGTGTGTAAGATAAGGCATGGTTTGTGTGCGGTGAATGGTTTATGACATGATGTGCCTTGATGCTAATCTCATTCGGCCACTGAGAAAGGAACTTGTCGAACAGGTTTGGCTCCGGGCAGTGGAGTCCGCTTGCCCAGGTCACAGAGGAGTCAGCAAAGGTGTACGTGTCTTTCAGATCGAATTCGGCCTTAGTCATTTGGCTATGTGAGGGCAATCACAAAATGGCTGCCGCTCACAAAATGGAACCCGAGGGTTCAAGACGAAAGGGTGATTGCGTCACTCGAACGTGACGAAAATGCTTATGCATAGTGTTTAAACCATTATCTGCTAGTACCAAAATCGTCATGATATGACGATGTTTATGCCACAAGTCCAGAATTTCTGTACCACAGACACCCGGGTCCAGAATTTTTAGTACCACAACGGTCTTTCCGCCAGACATCATAATGGTTCCCCTGCGGCCTGGAGATGGTCCTGGTGCCTGTGATGGGCTCCCTGAACCCGGGGCATATTACGATGGCGGGCGTACCGGGGAACGGGACCAACCGCCAGAGTGGTGGGCTGTGCTGCAAGTAGGGCTGGGCAGAGTTTTGTGTAATTCTACCATGCGTAATCATGGAAAAAATGTGTGGTAAACGGCCAGCGTCCTGCGGCCAGCCGAGGGTCAGTATGCCCGTGACAGGGGTCCCTCGTGCCCGGGCAGGCTCCCAGATCTCCCCGGGCTGGCTGTGTTGAGAAGCAGGGACCGGCCCCAGGGCCTGGGTTTTGGTCAGGGACTGGGTTGTGGGAGCCCCCGTCCTGAGGCCTGCCAAGTGTCTGTCTGCCCGGGACAAGGGTCTCTGGTGCAGAGCCCTGGAGCCCTGCAAAGGCAGGAGTGAGACCTTCCACTATGGCTCGTCTCGGGGCGGGCCGCTGGCAGTCCTTTTGGTCCCGGCCATCTAGTCGCACCTTTCCCCTCGGCCATCGGGCCGCACGCAATGCTTTCCAATGGGGCGACCAGATGGCCGGTTTTCCTTGGAAGTCCCGATGAGGTGCCATTCGCCTCCCCGATCTCAGTGAGGGCTCCAGGAGGTCGGGCACCAATGGGCCCTGGGTCCTCTCCGTCACTCTGTGCGCGCGGGTTTCCAGAAAGAAGGGTAGCCTTTCTCCAGAATAATAGGGGCAGGGTATGCTGGGACACCCCTCCCGGGCTGGCGGTTCTCAGCCGGGGACCAGATGGGCTAGGCCCAGGCACCACCTCCCCACCATCTGGGGCTCCCTCCTCCGGGCCGCCGCGTGGCAAACTGGCCGGGACGGGCCTCATCGGTCCTGGGCAGTCCTCCCCCGGGTGTCCGGGTCCAGTGAGCTCTGGTGGGCTTCCCGTGCCTGAAGCCCTGCTGGGGTCTCTGAGCCCCCGGGTCGCAGAGACCTCAACCCCTGCAAGGGCAGGCGGGACCCCTACTGTGAAGGTTCTGGGTGGGCAGATTGGTGTCCTTCTGACCTGGGCCGGGCTGCCCTAGAAGTCCCGATGAGGGCTCATTTGCGTCCCCGTTCCCAGCCAGTGCTTTAGGAGGTCGGGCGCCTCTGCGTCTAGGGTCCCCAGAGTCTCGCAGTGCACATGGGTTACCAGAAAAGGGGGTAGCCTTCCTCCAGATTACTAGGGACAGGGTACTCTGGAACCCCTCCTGGCCTAGCAGTCCTCAGCCAGCAGCCAGATGGACCAGGCCAGCCACTCCCAGCCTGGGCTCCGTTTTCGGTCCTGCCGCATGGCAGGGTGCCCGGGGCGGGATTCTGTTGGGCCTGGGGATCTTCCCCCTGCTTGGCTTGGTTCAGGGGTTTTGGGGAGGGTGGCCTTCCCACCCTGGGCTCCGTCCTCGGTTCCTGCCGTGTGGCAGGGTGCCCGGGACGGGGTTCCATCACACCTGGGGAGCCCTCTCTTGCTTGGCTGGGTTAAGCCTTTGAAGAGGGTGGCCTCCCCACCACTGGCTCTGTCCTTGGTCCTGCTGTGTGGCAGGGTGCCTCGGATATGGTTCCCGCAGACCCGGGGAGCTACACCTACGCCTCTGGGCCTGGGAGCCCTATCTGGGTCCAGGGGCCCCGGCCAGGCCCCGGGTTGGGTGTTCCATCCTTGGGCCCCTTCCCGCTCCCTGCCTGTCTGCCAAAGTCCGAGACGGGGTTCACTCCTGCCTAGGGAGCCTACCCTTTCTTGGCTTTGTTCAGGGGCTCCCAGGGGCCCCGGGGAGGGCGGGCTCCCCACCCCGAGCTCCGTCCTTAGTCCTGATGCGTGGCAGGGTGCCCAGGATGGGGTCCTGCGGGCCCAGAGAGGCTTCCCCTGTGCCTCTGGCCCCGGTAGCCCTGGCTGGGTCCAGGGCTGCGGCCGGGCCCCAGGTTGGGTGTTCCCTCCCTGGGCCCCTTCCTGCGCCCTGCCGGTCTGCCAAAGGCCCGAGATGGGGTTCCTTCATGTCCGGGGAGCATACCCGGTGCTTGGCATGGTTCAGGGGCTCCCAGAGGCCCGGGGAGGGCGGCCTCCCCACCCCAGGCTCCGTCCTCAGTCCTGCCACGTGGCAGGGTGCCCGGGACGGGTTCCTGCAGACCCAGGAAGGCTTCTCCTGTGCCTCTGGGCCCGGTAGCCCTGGCTGGGTCCAGGTGCCCCGGCCGGGCCTCGGGTTGGGTGCTCCATCTCTGGGTCCCTTCCCGCGTCCTGCTGGTTTGCAATAGGCCCGGGACGCAGTTCACTCACGCCCGGGGAACCCCCTCCTGCTTGGCTGGGTTCAGGGACTCCCAGAGGCCCGGGGGCTCCCAGGGGCCCTGGGGAGGGCAGCCTCTCCACCCCGGGCTCCATCCTCAGTTCTGCCGCGTGGCAGGGTGCCTGGGACAGGGTCCTGCGGGCCCAGAGAGGCTCCCCCTGTGCCTCTGGGCCCGGTAGCCCTGGCTGGGTCCAGGGCCCCCGGCTGGGTCTCCTGTTGGGTCCCTTTCCATGCCCTGCTGGTCTGCCAAAGTTCGGGATCGGGTTCATTCATGCCCGGGGAGCATCCCCCTGCTTGGCTTGGTTCAGGGGCTCCCAGGGGCCCCAGGGAGGGCAGCCTCCCCACCCTGGGCTCCGTCTTCGGTCCTGCCGCGTGGCAGAGTGCCCGGGACGGGGTCCTGCGGGCCCAGGGAGGCTTCCCCTGTGCCTCTGGGCCCGGTAGCCCTGGCTGGATCCGGGGGCCCGGGTTGGGTGCTCCATCCCTGGGTCCCTTCCCACGCCCTGCCGGTCTGCCAAAGGCCTGAGACGCGGTTTACTCACGCCCGGGGAGCCCCCTTCTGCTTGTCTGGGTTCAGGGGCTCCCAGTGGCCCTGGGGAGGGCGACTTCCCCACCGCTGGCTCTGTCCTTGGTCCTGCCGCGTGGCAGGGTGCCTAGGACGGGGTTCCCGTGGGCCTGGGGAGGCTTCTCCTGCACCTCTGGGCCTGGGAGCCCCGGCTGGGTCCAGGGGGCCATGCCCAGCACCGGGTCGGGTGCTCTGTCCCTGGGCCCCATCTCCCGGCCTTCTGCTCTTCCTTAAGGCCCGAGATGCGGTGCTGTCATGCCCAGGGAGCCTCCCCCTGCTAGGCTTGGTTCAGGGGCTCCTGGGGCACCAGGGAGGGCGGCCTCTCTATCCTGGGCGCTGTCCTTGATCCTGCTGGACCGATCACAGCTGCGTCCATTTCAACTTCAGGAAAACAACGACCCACCACCGCCCGCAACATGCCCCCGAAGATGCTAGAGCAAGATCACCACCGACCAGCTCACCACCTCCCTGAGCCAAAACCCTCCCACCAACACCACGGACCCCAACGAGGCAGCCCGCAACTTCACACAGGGGATCACCGATGCCCTTGCTCCAATGAAGAACCCTCCAAGCAACCACGACCGCAAGAAAGTCGCATGGTTCACCAAAGACCTCAAAGTCTCTAAGAAATCCTGCCGCGCCCTCGAGAAAGCCTGGCGCCACAACCAGTCAACGGAAAACAAGACAGCCCTCAAGCACGCCATCCGCGAACACCACCAGCTGATCCGCACCACCAAAAGGTCATCTTTCAGAGAACGCCTAGACGACAACACCCACAACAGCAAGGAACTCTTCAACATCGTGAAAGAGCTCTCCAACCCCAGCAACAACGACATTATGCCATCACAAGACCTCTACAACTCCCTCGCCACATTCTTCCACCGAAAGATCACCGACATCCACGACAGCTTCGGCGCTCAGAACACGTACCCGGCCACCGAACCGACGCCCCCCCACCACCACCCTACGCACCTGGACACCGGTCAGCATGACAGACACCATCCGCACGATGAACACCATCCACTCGGGCTCCCCAGCCGACCCCTGCCCACACCACATCTTCAACAAAGCCGACTCGATCATCGCACCCCAACTCCGGGACATCATCAACAACTCCTTCGCATCCGCCACCTTCCCGGAGAGCTGGAAACATGCGGAGATCAGCGCCCTCCTGAAGAAACCCACCACTGACCCTACGGACCTCAAGATCGTCCGCCCCATCTCGCTCCTCCCCTTCCCCGCTAATGTCATCGAAAAAACCGTCAACAAGCAGCTGACTGCCTTCCTCGAGACAAACGGCTCTCTCGACCCATCACAGTCCGGATTCTATTGCAGGACCGGAAGCTTCAGATTATGCTTCTCAATCTTTACTGAAGCTCACAGCAGCCAATGAAAATGCTTGCTTTTCATTACCTAAACGTTAAACAACTACATATCCCATCATGACCAGCACATAGAGACGCCCCCCTAGTCCATGCCTGCCGCCATCTTCCTCTTTCTTTGCTGCTCACAGCAACAGTTAAGTACACGTTGTTTCCTCCCTCTGTCAGTCAGTCAGTCAATTATCTTTATTCGATTATTAAAAATCATAAAAGAACGAGCATAGTTACATAGCAACATTTCATCAGAGCACCAAATTGATGCGTAATTAAAACAAACAATCATTGTTTTTAAAAACACTAAAATCACAGAGTACAATAAATCATACAAGGATGTTAAAAATGGTAAGAAAAGGGACTTATTAAAACACAAGGCATTTAGATAAATGAGATAAAAAGGGAAATCATTGTTCAGGAATAGGGTGCCTAAATCTTGTACGTTGCTTGTTTAAACGTGCTCCTGCAACTAAAAAACTAGCAACATGAAAAGCTACTCTTACATTAGGAAGGAGTTGCAAAAACATCAGGGCTGGTTTTACCTGAATAAAGCCTTGGTTACATAAGATTGGAAGCAAGTATCTTTTTCTAATCTCAGTATAATGTCCGCAAAACATGGTAAAGTGCATCGTGTCCTGTGTGGAGAAGTGGTCACAGTCACATGGTTCAGCATCATCGGGTCTATTCCAGGTTTTAAAATTGCCCAGAATGAAATGAATCAAATCAAAACGGAATCTCGTTAAAAGGAAACGATGGTAAGAATTTGTTACCAGGAATAGATATGGTTCCATTCCCGGAACAGATGACAACAAACAGTGTTTCCTTACCATGGTTTTTTTTTAGCTCTATAGCTTCCCTCTCCAGTACATATAGGTTTATCAGGATATTTTTTACTAATTTAAGATCTTCCTGTCTTATCAAATCTGGAGATGAAAAGAGCTCCGGTCGTCCAGCTAAAGTTAGCTGCGTTTTGTACGTATCTTACCCACGGAATGTTATGAGCTCTATCCAGGGCTAAACAATCTTTTAAAATAATGTGGTTTAAAGTAAGCTCCTGGTTAAGCCAAGTTTTCATCCAACCAATCACTGGGGCTAGTTTTAAAATGTCAGTTATATAGCCCAATCCTAGCTCTGTGTGTAATGCATAAGTGGAAGTCGATTGGGGGACTGAAAGCAGAGATCTCAGGAATTTATTTTCTACTTTCTGTATTTTGTCAGGACTAGTATACCCCCAAATAACAGAGCCATACTGGGCAACAGACAGGCATTTTGCTTTATAGACCTTAATAATGCTCTCCATGGGACGGGCACCTAATTTCTTAGCAAAACCAAGCAACCCTGCTGCCGCTCTTGCAACAGCGATGCTTTTAATGGAATGCTGGGGGCCCCAGGTGCCCTTTTCATCGAAGGTCACCCCTAAATATGGAAAAGAAGGGACTCTCTTGATTTCTTTCCCAGCACAGAAAAATGTTTTCGACTTTCTTTTCCTGCCTGCGGCTCCAGCAATCATTACATGAGATTTCTCAGTGTTGATTTTCATATCCAACGAGGACATAAAATCTCCAAAAGATAAAAGGAGTTTATTTAACGCCACTCCGGAGCGTACCAGAAGAACTGCATCGTCCGCGTACAAGAGGACAGATATCTTTGTCTCACCTGCACGCGGAATGTCAATATGGGATGTTGTCATGACTGCCTCCAGATCATTTATATAAAGAGTAAAGAGGAGGGGGGCAAGGATACACCCTTGCCTAACCCCCCTCTCTGACTTAAAGTGACAAGTGCATCTTCCTTCCCTAGTTACTCTGACCGAGGTCATGAGGTCCTTATGTAGCTCAGCTAGGTATCCAACCAATGGGGGGTCGAAGCCCATGGCCAGAAGAATCCTCCACAGCTTTGCCCTGTTGACCAGGTCAAAAGCTGATGAGAGGTCCATAAAGGCCATGTACAGGGAACCCCCCCTTGGCGATTACGTATTTGTTTAAAATTAGTTCTAGATTTAGGCACTGATCTAAGGTTCCTCTTTTGGCTCTAAAGCCATATTGTGCGTTGGATAGGACACCCTTCCTTTCTAAAATCTGGGTCAGTCTTCCTAAAAGGACTCTTCCCAAGATTTTGACACTAGAATCGATAAGTGAAATTGGCCTATAACAGGCCGGGTCTGTCCTCTGTCCTTTTTTAAAAATTGGTACTATCGTCGACCTGGCCCAGCTAGTGGGAACAATGAGATCCCTTGTGGCGTTAAAAATATTAGTGAGAATCTTGGTGCTTAGTTCAGGAGCACTCTTAAAAAAGTCTGCGGGAACCCCATCGGGCCCTGGTGCCTTTTTACAGAGTGTATTGTTAATTGCTTTTTTCACCTCATCTTGGCTAAAAGGGGAGATGGAAATTGTCGGTTGTGTGGGTGGCATTTCACATTCTGAGGTAGTATTAGTACAACTATAGATGTTACTGAAATGTGTCACCCACTGTTCATCTGGTATAATGCAATCTGCTCTGTGATTGTCTAATCCCGCGAAGTATGGATGATTTATAATTGCCCAAAATTTGGCACTATCTCTCTGTGTTTCAGGCACCCTGATAGCTTGATTGTATTGTTTTCTCAATGACGCTATCAGCTCTCTGTCTCTGGGTTTATTTTTTAGAGCCTTTAGGAGGATTGAGTGGGCCTTGGAGCAGTTTGAGTCAAACCATCTGGGGCCCCTAAACTTATTTGGCTTTACCTTTACAGTCGGGTCTAAATTGACCCGGCGGCAAATAACATTGAAAGCCTCGATCATAGTGGCACCAGAGTTCTTATTATCCAGACAAATGGCGACCTCCCCCTCAACTTTAGCCAAGGTTTCCTGTAAGAAGGTGATTGGGGTTACTTGGTCCCATTTCAGCCTCCGATTCTGATCTTTCAAAACTAATTCTGTCACGCATAAAGCGTCGATCTTCCTTTTTCCCAAGACTCCCTGAGCTATAATCTCTAAAATCACGGGGTTGTGATCGCTAAAAACTGTAGTTTCTACCTTATAATTAATAACTTCAGGTAGAATACTTGAAGATAAAAAGATATAATCTATAATTGTGCCTGAGTCATTGCCCACATATGTCGGTAACCTCGGGCCTGTAGGGCACTACATGATTCATAAAGGTTAAAAGTAGCGAAGAGAAATTCCAGAGCCTCAGCGCGTGGTGTATGTTCGAAATGCGGTGGGGAGGAATAGGGGGGAAATTCCTCATATTCCCCGTGGCAATCCATATGGCATGGGTGAATATTAAAGTCTCCCATAAGAATCACCTCATACCCATGGGCACTGTTCTCACTGTGGGTGGACAGGAATTCCTCAAGGGTTACCAGATGCTCACTTGGGGTTTGACTGACGGGAGAATTATAAAAGTTGACAAATAATATGGGATGGGAGTTTGATGTGGTTAGTTCAACCGCTAAACAATTTTTTGAGTTGGACTTAATATGTCTAGGTTTTCCTTGAACATCTAATGAAATGTATATAGCCAAGCCCCCCTTTGCCCTTCCTGCTTTACTAGGGTCTGCGGGTACATTAAAGTGGGAAAAGCCGTCCAGCGCCAATCCGTCTGACGTTTCCCATGTTTCTTGAAATACAAGAATGTCATAGGATCTAATTATGTCCAGCTAGTTCTTTTCGTTAAATTTGGCTCTGAGACCAGCAATATTCCAGCTCATAATTCTACAGAGCCTAACACCTGCAGAATTCTGAGCTAATGGACTAAGAGTAGGCTGAGGGCCCTCTCCATCATTATCTTGTCTTGAAGAAAGTCAATCGTTTTGATCCATGAAAGATAACGGCGCATAACGATTGAACAATTCAAGGGGTTGTGTGACTGGATTAAGCAGTACTGAGTGATGACGATGAGCTGCTACATTATGCCTTAAATCCTGTCCCCATCTGAAATTCGAGTCCCAATTGCTGTCCCACCCTGGGGCAGGGGTCCTTGGGTAAGTAACATTCTGCTGTTCCCCATAAAAGAACTTTAAAGTTAAGGGAACAACAGTACCCCGTCTGCGTTGGGGAGGGAATAGGTTCGCAAGAATATTGGGAAGAACATCTTGATTCGAGAAGCTCACTGCCACACAGTCCCCTTTGAACTTTTTCGGCCGGTTGCCCAGCCAGGGAACCCTGGTTGCTGACTTAATTACACTTGCCAGATGATGCTTTCCCCCTGGTGCTAGCCGCATGTTACTGGTTAGCCAGTGTAAGGCTTTGCTACAAAGAGAAGTAGGGCTTTCCACTGTTCCCCCTTCCAGCGGGGGGACGTTTGCGAGGACTAAAACCACAGGTGTGGCTTCAACTATGAATTGCAGGGGGTCCGTTGAATGAGCTTGTGCTTGTGCTGGGGGGATATTGACCGAAGGGGTTAAGTCTGTTGGGATATTAACTGATATAGAACCCTCATTGTTAGTAGTCAAGGTTGGTGGATGTAGTGATGAGTTCTCCCCGGGCAGTTGGTTTCCCACTCCATCGCCCACATCACCTCCAACAACATTCCCCCCTGCATTATTACTCAAATGTGTAACTATAGTAGTTATATTTTCAACACCACCTGCAACCAAATTATGAAGTCCACCCAGCTTCTTAACCTCCGCTTGCAGTTTATCAATTTTGGATATTAGAGGTTTGATAATAGTGTTGATTTTTATCTCGAGGAAATCTGCAATTTTTTCGAAAAAAGCCTCCTCAAAAGTGTAATTTGTTTTATCCTCAGCACTATTCGCTTGTTTGGATTTTGGGGTAGTAGCCCTCTTCCGTCTTGTCCCTGAGCGTAACCCACCCCGCTTTGGTGGATTCTTAGTGCATAGTCGTTTTGGCCTGGCGGCATGCCCTGTAGGAGACTGCTCATCCGCAGAAACACGAGTCTGTTTCTCTTGTTCAAATTCAGTGTCAATATCTGTGTCGCCCTCAGCCTCTGCATTGGGTCCCTCAGAGGCCGGGGCTGCGTTATCCGGTGTACCAGGTATTCCTTGGGGAGTAGTATCACTAGTAGTGGCCACGCAATGCGCTTCTTGCAGTTAGGTGTCATCAATCAAGATAGAAGCAGAAGGGGTCAGACATCGTAAATCAGGGGATTGACTCAACCCCAAAGACTCCCTCCTCTGCATGTTTATCTTTTTAACGGTCTGAACAAGGTAATTGTCAATAGTGTTTAGCGGGACTTCATCAAGTTTTTTAGGCATAATTGCGAGTAAAATCAAACTCAATGTTGTGCAAACGAGAAAAGGCAGTTAACACAGTCTTGCAACAGCAAGTCTTACTTGAGTGATGAGTCACGAAAGGAATTTCCTGAGCGTTTCTGGCCCTGTCCCTGCCTCCTCCTGCCGATGAGGGCCGTAGAGGGCCCGCCCTTTGCCCGGGCTTAGCTCCGCGCGTCCCGCGAAACGGGTTCCTGTGGCGCTTATGTGCGCCTCCTGGCGCCCTCGCGGTGTCACAAGGCGCGCCGCCGCGTAGGCTGCCGGGAATTGTGGTCCCGGAGCGGCGGCGCGTGTAGTCTGCTGCAAAGTGACTCTTGGCAGTGGCGGCGTGCTTTCGGAGTGCCTGGCTGCCTTGCGATGACTCCTGGCGGTGGCGGCGTCTGGCAGGTAAGTTTGTGTTCGTCTCACCCGCTCCGCCGGTTCCTGTGGTGCTTATGTGCGCCTCCTGGCGCCCTCGCGGTGTCACAAGGTGCGCCGCCGCGTTGGCTGCCGGGAATTGTGGTCCCGGAGCGGCGACGCGTGTAGTCTGCTGCAAAGTGACTCTTGGCGGTGGCGGCGTGCTTTCGCAGTGCCTGGCTGCCTTGCGATGACTCCTGGCGGTGGCGGCGTCTGGCAGGTAAGTTTGTGTTCGGCTCCTCCCTCTGCTACTTAGCAAATGTTAATTGATAACTACTTATGTTCAATGATAATTCATTGATATTTACTTAATTTGTGCTGATTAGATATGTCCCTGGTTGGGCAATGGACAAAGGATTGTTCAGGGTAATTACCTGTCTTCGGGATTGATCAGCATATCGAGGGGTTTGTGCACGAGCGCTAGCGTCTCAGCGGCGCTTAGCGACTTAATATCCATTCCTCGGTGGCTTTCATAGTGCCTAGCGGTGCGAGGTAGCAGCGGTCGCTGACCGGGGGCAGACGGACTCCGCGTTGTTCAATTGTGAGCCTTTGTTGTTGGCCCGGCTTTTCCAGTTTCAGCGCATCTCGCGCATGCGCATACGGCACCCCTTGTAGGCCGATGACGCGAGTAGGGTCCGGGTGGCTCTCGGCCGCAACGTGCGCCTAAACGCGCTGAAATTGGGCTACTTTTAGTAGCGTTTGGGCTGCACGTCGCGACGCGAATCCCTGACTGACTTTATAGCTGTTTTTAGAGTGATTGCATACCGGTGGTCCCTCTGCTCTGTTGAATCACCTGAAAAGGTTGTAAAATATATTTAGCCAGTGGTTTGAGTGTGCACACGCTCTCTGTATTTTTTGTTTGGCCTGGGTCTCTGACCCCTGTGACTACAGCTTTGCTGAGGGGGTTGAACTTATTTGAATTAAGTGTGCTATCAGGGCTGACCCCCCCCTTGACCCTCCTTGTGGCTGGACAGTGTTCAGACGACCTTTGAGTGCAAACTTCCCTGAAGTGCATTTTGATAAGCCACCCCTGCAATGTCGGAGTTGGAGCAATACAATGAGGAGTATGCTGAGGAGGAGGTATATGATGGACGGCAGGGAGCTGTCCTGGAAGACAATTTGGTCAACGCTTTGGAAGCCTCTGTCCAGTCTTCAGTCAATAGGGCTATGGAGACTACGGTCCCACAGACAGTGCAGCAAGCCCTAGCTACAGCCCTTCGCCCTATCAGAAAACAATTAGAGGGCTTCGCCAAGAGGCATGGCTATGACAAGCCACAAAAGAAAAAAGCTGAAGCACCCACATCTGGTCAACCTTTGGTTGATACTGCCACATGGCCTCATGCTCAGGCCCTAGCTACCTTAACAGACACGGCGGAACACTCTTATTCCCGCGGCAAGGCCAAAGCAAAGCGTAAGGTCCATGCAGACACGGACACTGACACTGACACAGACACTACCACAGGCACAGACACGGATACTTCAGAGGAGCCTCCTCCAAAGAAGGCGAAGAAGGCGCAGGCAGAAATTACTCCGGTTAATACACCTTTTACCTTCGATCCGTCTGAAATCATGCACCCCAGGTCACAGGACTGGGTACCACCTCCGGCGGTGGAGGCATATATCCATGAGAACCTTAGACGGAGCTTCCCCAGGGAAGTGAGGAACCGTCTTAAGTCCGAATGCCCTCGCCCTGACATCCCGGACAAGGTAGCGGAAACACCAGAGATTGACGCACGTCTCTTGACCTTCCTGAAGAAATTCTCGAAGGACCCCAAACGAGGTTTGGATAGGGCATGGAAAGGATGCCAAGACAAAATGTTGGACGCAATCGGACCTGTGGCCAAAATTCTGGAGATGGCTCTAGCGGCCAAGGAGGCTTCCTCTCCTATGGACCCGGACGTGCTGGCCGGATGGACCCAGCGAGCCATCTGCTTGCTGGGCAACACGAATTGTGCCATTTCATTGGAAAGGAGAAAATCACTACTCCTGAAGATGGATAGTAATTTGACCGAGCTAGCGGACGCTGAGCCAGGACCCCTAGCAGCGGGTCAATTGTTTGGGGACAAATTTGTGAAGGACGTCTCCAAATATGTGGGGACTTTTACGGCTCTGGACAAAGCGCAGTCAGGCATCAAGAGAGCTCTCAACCAAGGAGTTTTTAACAGGGCCGGACGAGGTGGGGGTCGCTCTTCGGGCCGTGGAGGTCCACAAGGCTCCCAAAGAGGCGACTTCGGCAGGGGCAGGAACGAGTACGATTCCACCCGCGGTGGGACCTTCTACCCCTCCCGTAGGAGGTTCAACAGGAACCGTTATCAATCGAATAACAACAGGGAGAACTTCAAACACCAGCAGAACTCAGGTGAGAGTAGCAGATGTTTATCTTCTTCCATTGGGGGGGACGGACACAACACTGCCTGGCGCAGTGGCGGGAGCTTACACAGGACGCCTCGGTGTTACAAACAGTTCAAGGTTTTCACTTGGAGTTTTATTCTCGTCCTGTTCAATCAGGTCTTCCTACAGGTCTCCATTTATCCCAACAAGATCTCAGTTTTATAGACGAGGAGATCGGGTTGCTGCAGAAACACGCGATAGCACCGGTTCATCAGGGTCCTCACGGTTTCTGCAGCAATATCTTTGTTATTCAGAAGAAGGGAGGCTGAAACTGACTGGTTCTGAACCTCAGGGATTTCAACCAGTTTCTCACATACAATCACTTCAAGATGGAGGGCATCCATCTTTTGACAGATCTACTCCAGGTAGGAGACTGGATGGTCCGGCTGGACCTGAAGGACTCTTATCTCTCCGTTCCAATTTTCCCCAGCATCGTAGATATCTCCAATTCCGGTGGAAAGACCAATGGTACGAATATTTGGTTCTGCCTTTCGGGCCCTCCTCGGCTCCTTGGTGCTTCACCAAGGTGATGAAGCCAGTGGTGGCATGCCTCCCTGAACGGGGTATACGCCTCATAATCTATCTGAACGACATCCTAATAGTGGATCAGTGTCAGCAGACCCTCTTGCGGCACCTCTCTCTGACGACAACGTTGCTTCAGAATCTGTGCTTCGTAATCAACACCAGGAAATCGGTCATGGTACCCACTCAAGTGAAAGACTTCCTAGGTTTCACGATCGATTCCATGACAGCGCAGCTATGCCTCCCGAAGGACAAGCTGAAGGACCTGAAGAAGGAGATCAGGAGACTGCTGAACAGTCAGACAGTTTCACTCAGGGCGATTGCCAGAGTGGTAGGAATATTGGCGTCATCTGTACAAGCGATATTCCCAGGCCCTCTGCATTACAGGGCCCTACAACAGTTAAAGATCAGACATCTTCAAAAGGGACTGTCGTATTCGGACAGTATCCCTCTCACGCAAGAGGTGAGAACCGAACTACAATGGTGGCTGGGTCACGTAGATGCCTGGAACGGCCGAGCTATCTTCGACTACCTCCCATAAATAACAATAGAGTCGGACGCCAGCCGTTGGGGCTGGGGAGCTCGCTGCGGAGACATCTCCACAGGAGGCAGATGGTCTCTGGAGGAGCTTTCGCTTCATATAAATTGTCTAGAACTGCTCGCGGGGTCGTTCGCGGTGCGGACGTTGTCCCCGAGGCAGACATCTTGTTGTATCCTCCTGCGCTTGGACAATGTGTCAGCAGTGAGATACATCAACAAGTTGGGCGGCACGAGGTCGCCGATGCTTGTGCAAATAGCCAATGACTTTTGGCATTACTGTCTACAGAATCAGATATCGATAATTGCGGAATATCTACCGGGTCAGTCCAATCATGTGGCGGACTGGAACTCGAGATACCTCAGGGACTACAGCGACTGGAAGTTGCTCCCGAAGGTATACCAATGGCTGCAGAAAATTTGGGGTCAGTTCAGGACGGACTTATTTGCCTCCAGACTAACGTATCAGGTACCCCGGTTCTTCAGCTGGAGACCGGATCAGGTGGCGCAAGCAACGGATGCATTTCTCCAGAATTGGTCAGAGTGGATGCAGTATGCCTTCCCCCCTTCATGCTGATCCCCAGAGCGATGTCTCAAGTGATCAGGCAACGGGCGGAAGTAGTCATGGTGACCCCATGGTGGACGTCACAATCATGGTTTCCCAAACTAATGCAGTGGAGTTGCGATCGCCCTAGACTCCTCCCGGAATCGGAGACGCTATTGCTGGGCCCTCATCAGGAACAGCATCCCTTGATAATGGAAGGCAGACTTCAGCTGATGGCTTGGAGGCTTTCAGGGAACAGTGGCAGTTGCCAGGCATTTCGAGCAGGCCTGGGCACCATCCACGCGGAAAAGATACTCCTCGGCCTGGAATAATTGGGTGGATTGGTGCATGGAATGACATCTGGATCCCGTGGGGGCAGACTTACCCCACGTGCTGAATTTCTTATCGGATAAGGCTTCCGAGGGTTTGGCTTATAGATCGGTCAATCATTTTAGGTCAGCCATATCAGCAGGCCATGCTCAGCTGGATGGAAAACCAATAGGAATGCACCCAGTGGTGTGCAAATTGCTTAAAGGAATTAGGGTGACTAACCCACCAAAACCCAAATACACCGGGTTGTGGGATGTGTCTTTGGTTTTGGAGTTATTTAACAAATGGCTGGTAAACTCTCTTTTATCCAGGAAGCAGTTGTCAGCTAAGTTAGCCATGTTACTCTGCCTTTCGGCATGCAGGAGGTCGTCGGACGTGCGGGCACTGGAGGTTACAGGTAGAGTATTTACTCCGGAAGGAGTTTCTTTTACCATTTCAGGACGCACCAAGACATTATCTCGTCATATTTCGTATAATGCTTTTCAAGAGAATGACAAGTTACGTGTTGTTAAATGTTTGAAAACTTATGAGGAATGTACAGCGGCTAATTGGCCGCAGGGCTGTTCTCAATTATTGATTGCCATACAAAAGCCTTTTAAAGTGGTGGCAGCTGCCACCATTGCCAGATGGCTTTGTTATGTCATGAAGGAAGCTGGTGTTGATGTCACCATTTTTGGTGCTCATTCAGTTAGAGGAGCCATGGCGTCAAAGTCATTTATGTTGGGTTCCAGTGTACAAGATATCATGCGTAGCGCAGATTGGTCATCAGAATCGACTTTCACAACGTATTATTATAAGCCGGTGGGGGATTTTACCTCTGTTGTTTTAAATAAGCGTTAAAGAAGCATAATCTGAAGCCTCCGGTCCTGCAATAGAATCACAAATTTGCTAGCATTCGCGCCAAGAATTTGCAATTCTATTAAGGACACGGAGGCGAGGATTATCCCACCCGGCATGTTATGTATAAATGCTTGCCCACCCAGTGGTTATGGTGGTTACGGTCTCATATCCTTTATTGCAGGTTCAGATAAGAAAAACGACTGAACGTCGACGACTGCCAGGATTTTACGCCTGAGAAGTTTATGTTCTTCCACGTTGGAGGAGTTACAAGGTTATCCAAGTTGTTGTTGGAGCTGTTCCCCTTAAAGAAAGAGGAAGATGGCGGCAAGCAGAGGCCTCTTATGGACTAGGGGGGCTTGACTATGTGCTGGTCATGATGGGATATGTAGTTGTTTAACGTTTATGTAATGAAAAGCAAGCATTTTCATTGGCTGCTGTGAGCTTCAGTAAAGATTGAGAAGCATAATCCTCGCCTCCGTGTCCTTAATAGAATTGCAAATTCTTGGCGCGAATGCTAGCAAATTTGTGATTCCGAGTGAACCATAGCACCAAGACCGCCCTCATCGCAGCCACCGATGACATCAGGACCCTGCTGGACAACGGGGAAACTGCTGCCCTCATCCTCCTGGACCTATCGGCCGTATTCGACACGGTCTACCACCGCACGCTGACCACCCGCCTCCACCATGCCAGGATCCAAGGAAAGGCCCTGGAATGGATCACCTCCTTCCTCTCCGACAGAACCCAAAGATTCCGTCTCCCGCCCTTCCGCGCAGAAGCCACCAAGATCATCTGTGGCGTACCCCAATGCTCCTTGCTCAGCCCCACCCTCTTCAATGTCTGCATGAGCCCCCTCGCAGCCATCGCACGCAAGCACAACCTCAATATCATCTCCTACGCAGACGACACCCAACTGATCCTCTCCCTCACCAACGACCCCGCCACGCCAAAGCAGCTTCCAGGACGGAATGAAAGATGTCGCGGAATGAATGAAGCTCAGCCGTCTGAAACTGAACTCAGACAAGACGGAAGTCCTCATCCTCGGCCCATCCATCTCCGCCTGGGACGACTCCTGGTGGCCCCAGGCTCTGTGCACCCCCCCCCCCCAAACCCACGAACCACGCAGGCAACCTGGGCTTCATCCTTGACTCCTTCCTCACGATTACCAGGCAAGTTTACGCCGTTACATCCTCCTGCTTCAACACCCTCCGCATGCTTCGCAAGATCTTCCGCTGGATCCCCACCTGAACCAGGAAGACGGTCACCCAGGCCCTCGTCACCAGCCGCCTGGACTACGGTAACGCCCTCTACGTTGGGACCACGGCCAAACTACAAAAAGACTCCAGCGCATACAGAACGCATCTGCACGACTCGTCCTGGGCGTCCCACGAAACAGTCACATCTCCACCCACCTGAAGGACCTGCACTGGCTCCCCGTCAGCAAGAGGATCACGTTCAGACTCCTAACCCACGCTCACAAAGCTCTCCATGACCTGGGCCCCGAATACCCCAACAACAGCCTCACGTTCTACACGCCTACGAGCCAGCTCTGCTCCGCCAGCCATGCCCTTGCCACCGTCCCACGGATCCGCAGATCCACCACCGGAGGAAGATCCTTCACCTACCTAGCGGCCAAGACTTGGAACACCCTCCCCACCCACCTACGACTAACCAAGGACCATCTCTCCTTCAGGAAGCACCGAAAGACCTAGCTCTTCGAGCAGTAACGCCCCCCACCTCCCAGGGCCTCAGGACCCTCACGGGTGAGTAGCATGCTCTATAAATGTTCTGATTGATTGGTTCTGATTGATTGCTGCGTGGCTGGGTGCCACGGGAGGGCATCCTGCAGGCCTGTTGAGGCTTCCCCTTTGCCCCCAGGCCAAGGAACCCCAGCTGGGTCCAGGGGCCCACGTTGGGTGCCCCAGCTCTGGACCCTGTCCTCTGGCCTGCCGGTGTGCCAAAGGCCCGAGACGGAGTTCCATCGTGCCCTGTGACGGGGTCCTGCTGGCCCAGGGAGACTTCCCCTGTGCCTCTGGGCCCGGTAGCCCTGGCTGGATCCATGGGCCCGGGCGGGCCCCAGGTTGAATGCTCCATCCCTGGGTCCCTCCCAAGCCCTGCTAGTCTGCCAAAGGCCCGGGATGGGGTTCCTTCATGCCCGGGAGCATCCCCCTGCTTGGCTTGGTTCAGGGGCTCCGAGGGGCCCCCTGGGAGGGCGGCCTCCCCACCCCGGGCTCCGTCCTCTGGCCTGCCTTGTGGCAAGGTGCCCAGGGAGGCTCCCTCCCAGAGTGTTCGGGCCTGTGAGCCCCGGCTGGGCGCAAGGGCCCTGCTGGGCCGCGGATCTTTTGCTGCAGCCCTGGGCCCCGTCCCTTGGCCTGCTGCTCTACCAAAGGCCTGAGACGGGGTTCCATTGTGCCCAGGGAGCCTCCCTCTGCTTGGCCTATTCCCTTGGCCATCTGGTCGCGCCTATTTGGTCGCACGCAATGCTTTCCAATGGGGCGACCAGATGGCCGGGCTTCCCTGAAAGTCCCTATGAGGGCTCATTTGCCTCCCTGAACTCATCCAGGGCTTCAGTAGGTCGGGCACATCCGTGCCTTGGGTCCCCTTAGTCTTGCGGTATGCACGGGTTACAAGGAAAGGTACCCTTCCTCCGGATTGCTAGGGTCAGGGTACTGCGGAACTCCTCTCGGCCAGGCGGTCCTCATCCGCATCTGTATGGGCCAGGATATCCCCCGGGTCGGGGCACCTTGGGCAAACGTGTGGTATGGCACCCGGGATGGGCCTGCAGGCACGAGGAGGCATCTCTTGTGGCCAGGAGCCCCGACAGGGTCCAGGCCATGGGCCCCGGGCTCAGTCACTCAGCCTGCCGCTCCACCAGTGGGGCATGCAACGGGGTTCCGCCAGGCCTAGGGAGACTTCCCCCTCCTAATGTCCCCATGGAGGGCGGTCGCCCCACCCCGTGCTCCGTCCTGCCGCATGGGAGGGTGCCCGGGACGGGGTCCCGCAGGCCCATTCAGGCTTCCATAGAGCCAGCTTCTCTGCTGATTTATTGAGAATTCTCGAACCCTATTTTGGAAAGCCCTGTCTTACCATATTGGGCGACCTCAATTTCCATCTTGACGAGGCTGACTCAAAGGATACCCTGTCATTGGTTGAGTCACTCGGAGCCTGTGACCTTGTTCAGCTTGCGAACAGTCCCACACACCAGGCGGGTCACATCCTCGACTGGGTATTTTCTAGTGACTCGAGACTCTCTATCGGCCCCCCTCTGCCGTTGGTCTGGACAGATCACTTTGCAGTACCATTGGAACTTGCTCTTCCTGCCTCAGATCTAACTAAACAGGCTACTACTTCACTTACTCTTAGAAGAAACCTCAAACATCACGGATGAGGCTTTTGCCTCTCTTGTTTTAGCTCCCGAGTTCCTCTCCCTGAAAGACGCGGATGAGGCAGCTCAGGATCTGATGGACTCCATCACTAACGCAGTGGAAAAGCTTGCCCCCGCATCCCTGCGTTATGTAGCCCGGCGGAAGCCTACAGCACCGTGGTTCTCTGACCATTTGAGATCCTTAAGGCAGGGCTGTAGGAGCAGTGAGAGAAGATGGAGGAAATCCTGGGACCTTAAGGACCGGGAGGCCCATAAGTCTGCTCTGCGGGAGTATAAACAGAAAGTGATATGGGAAAAGCAGGAGTACTTTTCCAACCTTACTAGCTCTCTCACTTCATCTAGGGAACTCTTTAAAATCGCCGATTCGCTATGCTCCCTTCAACTCCCAGATTCCGTAGTCCGTTCTCAGGATCTTTGCAATGACATCTTAGACTTTTTTCACAATAAAATTCTGGACATCCATGCCTCTTTAGAAGTACAACGCCACTCCCTGGACGAGAATATCCCTCCTGCTATAAGTAATTTGGATTCTTTGGATGAAGCTCCTTCCAGATCATTTACGGAATTTCCATCTCTGTCTCTGGAAGGACTGAACCTTCTACTTGACAGGACTAAATCCTCCTCCCCAATGGACCCTCTACCTCTCAAAAAACTCAAAGAGTGTAGAAGCAGTCTTCTTCCCTCTATGTTGGAGGTTATGAACAAGGCTATTGTCCAGGGTTCCTTTCCATCGGTATGGAAGAAGGCTATTGTGAGGCCCCTCCTTAAAAAACCATCACTTGACCCCGACCTTCTTAAAAACTTTAGGCCTATTTCCCTACTCCCTGCACCAGCAAAAATACTAGAAGCACATATCAATCTCCATCTGTCTTCCTTTCTGGATGCTTCTGAATACCTTGACAACACCCAACACGGATTCAGAAAACACCACAGCACAGAATCTGCTCTCACTCTTGTGGTCGATAACATCCGACGCAAATTGGCTCTGGTCAAACTACAGTTCTAGTCCTGTTGGACCTCACGGCCGCGTTCGATACCCTGTCTCCCGCCATTTTAACATCTCGGCTTAGGGAGGCAGGTGTTACTGGGCCGGCCCTGAGCCTCCTCAACTCCTTTCTCCTTGATAGGGAACAGAGAGTGATGCTTGGAAACTACCTCTCCCCTGCCAAGTCACTGCATTGCGGGGTGCCACAGGGGTCGGCATTAAGTCCGACCCTGTTTAACATCTACGTGGCCCCCCTTGCTAGACTTGTAAGATCGCAGGGGATGGAGGTGGTATCTTACGCCGATGACACCCAGATCATGGTGTCACTGGCTCATTCCTCTGTCACGACATCCGCCTTCAGCTTCAGGTCATGCATGCAGCATGTGGCAGATTCGATGATCATCAACTCCCTGAAGCTGAACGGCGACAAGACAGAGGTACTGATCTTTGGGAAGGACCAAGATGTTTGGTCGAGTGAGTGGTGGCCTTCCTCTCTTGGCACCTGCCCCACCCCCTCCCAATCAGCCAGAAATCTCGGCGTGGTCTTTGACACTTCACTCTCGATGTCTCTACAAGTGAATCGGACCGTGGCCACTTGCTGGGGTGTGATCAGGATATTCAATAGAATCCGTAGCTATCTCTCCCCTCAGGCGCGCAAACAGATTGCAGTCGCTCTTGTTGGCTCCAGGTTAGATTACTGCAATTCCTTATACATGGAGTCCAACAAGGGCCATATACATTGACTGCAAATCGTGCAGAATGCTACAGCGCGTTTTGTCTTAGCCCTTCCTAAGACATCATCTGCCACCACTGCGAGGAGGGATCTTCATTGGCTCCCTGTCTAGCACAGAATTTCTTTTAAAATGTTGTGTTTGACGTATAGAGCACTAGCGGATGGCTCAAATGATGCTATTAGCTCTCTACTTACCCGCTATTCTCCAACAAGGTGTCTCCGATCTGCGGGATTATTCCAACTTGTTGTTCCTCGATTCAGGCTGACTAGATGGGGAGCCAGGGCTTTTTCGGTTGTTGCCCCTCAGCTCTGGAATGCTATTCCAATTGAGATTAAAACCCTACCCTCAATGGATTTGTTCAAAAAGGCCTTAAAAACGTGGTGCTTTTCCAGAGCCTATTAATGATGGGTTGCTACGCCATGGATATGAGCTGGTATTTATGAAGTAGGCACCTTGACGCCCATTGGGCTAAGTTCGCGCAGGATAAGACTCCTTTCATTCATTCATTCCCCTGTGGGCCCAGGGGAAGGAGCCCCAGCTGGGTCCAGGGGCTCCGCATCAGGTGCCCCAGCCTTGGGCCCTGTCCCCTGGCCTGCCGGTGTGCCAAAGGCCCGAGGCGGGGTTCCATCGTGCCTGCTGAGCCTCCCCCTGCTTGGCTGGGTCCACCCCGGGCTCCGTCCTTGGTCCGGCTGTGGCAGGGTGCCTGGGCCCCGAGGGCCCGGGGAGGCCTGCACCTGTGGAGAATAGTTTTGCGATACTCAAATAGCGATTCCTTGAAAAATCTCAAAAAAATGTTTTTATACATCTGGCCCTTAATACTTTGTGGCAAAGGGTAAACCTTCTATTTAATTTGTAACACAGAGAGGTATGAATTCAAAGTTCACTTCAGTGCTTTTGAAAATATATACTCTATCAGTACATAATGTTCGAAGTATTGTTCCTCAACATGTAATGGTTTTTTTTTGCAGTGAGGAACAAATACAATACAAAAACTTTGTTTCAGTTAATAAAATCCCTTGAAGTACCGAAAAATATTATTATTACCCACTAAGAGCCATACTTACAATTAGCCCAGTACCAATTACCAATAATCAGTCGGTTGGCAGTGTAGAAGGTCCAATCGTTTATAATAACAAACAAACTCTGCCAGAGGAGCTCCTTGCGACTTTACCCCACGAGGTCCGCCAAGAAGACTGCTGGCACATTGTCAGAACATCACATATATACTGTTACATTTCGAAACCGTTACTGGAGTACCGGGTTTTTATGGACCCGGCGGTGCCAGGGAACACACCTGAAAACTCCTAAGTTCTTCCTGTTTCAGACTACAGAAACACAGAGTCTTCTAGGTGAAGTCAAAAGATCGTATTTATTGGCTGCAGCCAGTAACAGATATCCTAGAAGTACAACGGCATGTATGTTCTCAGCAGACTGCTCTATTTTACAAAGCCAGCCTTCTCTTTATATACAAAATAATATGCTTCAGGCAAACGTTCCTTATTTTACAGTTGACCATACACATATTTTTACTACAAAGGAAAAGCAGAGTCATGATGACAAGCCCACATTTCTGTCCGTCCAGCTCATAATTATTTACCCGGCAAGGTCCAGTATTTCCATCAGATATCGACGGACCCCCAATAAAATCGGAAACCTCCTCCTCGTAAAGCAAGTCATAAAGCAAGAAACAGGGACAGGTGTGTGCAAGATTAGGCATGGTTTGTGTGCGATGAAAGGTTTTATGATATGTTGTGCCTTGATACGAATCTAGCTCGGCCGCTGGGAGAGGACCTGGCTGAACAGGTTTGGCTTTGGGCAGTGGAGTCAGCTTGCCCAGGTCACAGAGGAGTCAGCAAAGGTGTACGTGTCCTTCGGATCGAGTTCGGCCTTAGTCATTTGGCTATGTGAGGGCAATCACAAAATGGCTGCCGCTCACAAAATGGAACCTGAGGGTTCAAGACTAAAACTTCGATTTAAGGGTGATTTCGCCACTCGAACGTGACGAAAATGCGTATGCATAGTGTTTAAACCATTACCGGTCTGCTAGTACCAAAATAGTCATGATACGACGATGTTTATGACACGAGTCCAGAATTTCGGTACCACAGGCACCTGGGTCCAGAATTTTCAGCACCACAGACCCTCCTTTTGCCCTTACATAGGCAATAACCTATACTCACGCTAATCTGAGTCCAGGTCTGTATTCATAAAGTCATTGAGATGTTGCTGTAGCATCATCCTATTACTTAGTTTGTCTCTTGATACTGGTTTCCTTACACATGATGTAGCACAGAGGCCACATATTGCAGGAGCACACTGTACACATAGACAGAACAGGAAAAGAATGGCTAAGACCATCCCAATGACTATCAGAATCTTCCATCCCCAGGCAGATATCAGTTCCCAGAACCACCCCAACAGTGGCCAGTCTCCTTTATCCACGTGAATAGATTCGGAGATTTTATGCAGTTTGGAGATGGCCTGGTATACTGTTGGAGCGTTATCTGGGATAAAAATGCAGCAACTTGATTGGATCACTTTACATACCCCACCTCGGTCTGCAAGTATGACGTCTAAGGCGACCCTGTTGTGAAGAGTCATAAGGCGGTCCGACTGGAGCTCCGCAGTCAAGTTACTAAGGGCACCGGCAGTTTCAACTATGGTAGATTCAACTACCCTCGTCAATTGGCGAATGTTCCTGCTGTTCACCATAGGCCCCCAAAACGGCAGAAAACCTTTTACGAAGTCTAAAAATTCTTGTCCCGCAGTGTCGTCTTTACTCACGACACCTCTAACTGACCTTGTCCTATGGTAATCTGCCGCGGCAGTGTAGGTGGGAGGCAACAGAAACGAAATGAAGCATGTGCCCGAGAAGTCGGGGGGTAGCCATGTATATGCTCTATCATGGCAGACGAAGTAGGTGCCCTAAGCTGCTAGGAATGAAGGGGAGGTCTGAGACGAAAAAACATACGTCTCAGTACCGACACTCTTCCCTAACTGAGCTCCGGGATTCCTGCCATTACCTTGCAGACATAGGTGACCCTTATGGGGTACAATCCAAATTGGGGTGGATCTCTTTGCTTGCTCGTTTTCATTCAGAGCAACTCTATATCCGGTTATGTTTCATCTGGTGTATGCTTGCAACTCATCTCCAGGGATGGTTCTATACTCATATTCGTGATTCCTACCACTAATGTCTTGTTGCTCGAGTTACTTCTCGTGGAACGTGGGGGATATGGTTTGATGGAAAATAGGAACATCGTCTGAAACGCCCACAAAGAACCATAGTAGCTGAATGGCAAGACAAAATATGGGTTACCTTTATCCGTCGTATGTGGCATAAGGCCGCACACCCAACAATTAGTCGTGTTCATTACTAACTGGTGTTGGTGTAGAAGCTGGATGAATGAGTTATTTGCAAATTCTGATCTCCTAGCGGTCTCGTGTTCAGGCAGAGGGTGAAAAGAATGTGAGGAAACAGTAGGAGGAGGTATGGGCTGTGTAGTAGGTGCGAATGGCACTTGAAAAGTGAATAAAACATATCCTATAAAAAATGTCATCACACTTAGCAACATACAAATACATAATATCAGAAATCGTGTTTTTGTCATTAATGTACACATTCTGGCTTTAAAGTTCATTGGTTTGGCAGGTCTCTCCATCTCGGAAAACTCCACCCTCTATAATTGCTGCCCGCGGTGGTAGGGTGTTTCTGCTGAAGAGTGCTTCTGTCAGCCCAGGGTAACTCCCGTAGACCAACCAGAACCGTCAACCTAACGTCTTCGGCTGCACCCCAAAGACTTTGGCAACCGCGACTCCAGCAGAAGAACCCGGATGGCGGTTCGAAAATCAAAAATAAGCAAGTTTCTCAGATGAGAGCGCTGCACTTTCAAAAATAGTTAAAAAGCAATATTTTATTTGTCCATAGGCATAGTTCTCGGCCTCAAATCGTAACGTGTCCTTCCAGGTACTGTCTGGTTTTCTAACAACAGTTCAGGTTCTGTAATGTTCAATCGTATTGACGGTGGCACAGATCCTTGCAGGATGTCGTCACTCTCGCGTACAGAGTTTGTTCCTTTTACCTGTGCATCACTAAAGAGCAGGAAGCGAGGCAAAGTTTCAGTCTCAGAATCAGCAATCCCCTCCTGGACCCACCGGTCGTGAGGCAGAGGCAAAGGGACCCTCTTGCAATGGACCCCGTCGATCCAGTGTTTCTTTCCTTCCACTCGAACAGCTGATCTTGTTGATAGAAGTACTAGGTGGGGACCGGTCCAGCGGGGCTCATCATTCTTTGTCCGCTGAAAATTCTTTACGAGTACATAGGTTCCAGGATCGATAGGGTGTCCTGGAGCTTCAGTAGCTTGAGGTAGAGTATCATGTACCTGTTGGTGTAAAACACGCAATGTAGCCGTCAATTCGTACAAATAATCAAGTAGTACAGGGTGCTCTAACTCGCTGAATTTGGCTGGCCTTGGCACTCCCCATACGTTGGCCGGACGGCCGAACACTATTTCGTAGGGACTAAGTCCCACCCTCGAGTGTACAGTCATTCTTGTTGATAGGAGTGCCAAGGGCAGAGTGTCAGGCCAAGTAAGACCAGAACTTGCTTGAATTTTGGCCAGTTTTAGTTTTAGCGTACCGTTATAGCACTCTACTAATCCAGCTGATTGGGGGTGATTTGCAGCGTGGAATTTTTGGTGAATGCCTAGCCCTTGACACACTTTTTTCATCACTCGACCCACAAATTAACTTCCATTATCACTCCAAACCATTCTCGGCATTCCGAATCTGGGGAAGAACTCTTTGACAAGGGCTTTAGCTGTGGATAAGGCAGTGTTGTCTTTCAGGGGGTAGGCCTCTATCCATCTTGAAAAGGCACAAACAACAACGAGTACGTATTTCAAATTGTTGCACCTTTCCATGTGGATGAAATCTAGCTGCAAAACCTCGAACGGGTACGTTGGAGGCGCAAAATGACCAGCTGGAGTTGGGGTTCCCCTACCAGGATTGTATTTCAGACACACCATACAGTTCTTGACTATATTCTCTGCAAACTTAGGGATTCTGGTGTTCTGCCATACTGGAGCCAGTAACTTGCAAATTCCTTTCACGCTGATGTGTGCCATTCCATGCGCCATTGTAACCACTGCAGGCACATACGCATTGGGTAGCAACCAACGCTGATGCTCCGACAATTCAACCCAACAACCATTCGCATCCAATTTACCTGTGCTTTCTCTCCACACCTTCAGTTCTTTCCCTGTAGCTTCAGCTCGGATGGACTTCACACTCTCAATCGTATCTTCACACATACCAACGTCACCCACCCATCGTGCAGGGCCTGCAACATACATTCGACTCATTACATTCTTTGCTGTTTCTTTCGCAACTTCATCCGCAAACGCCTTTCCACGGCCAACATCATCTGTAATCTTTTTGTGCGCACTGCATTTCACAATCGCCACTTGCAACGGCAAGGTCAGTGACTCAAGAAGCTCATTCACCAACTGGCCGTGCTGGATCTTAGTTCCGTGCGAAGTCAGGAACCCACGTTCACGCCACAAACGCCCAAAACTATGAGCCAAACCAAAGGCATACATGCTGTCAGTATATATGGTCACTTTCATTCCTTTCGATAAAACACATGCTCTCGTAAGTGCAATCAATTCCGCTGCTTACGCTGAGTTATGTGGGATGCGTGCAGTTTCGACAATCGTATGCAATGTCGGAACAGCGTATGCTGCAGTCGTGTCACCATTCGGAAGTTTGAAACATGAACCATCAACCCACAAAGTGCCTTCACATTCAGTGAGAGGAGTGTCCCTAAGATCTACTCTCCCTTTCGTTTCTTCTTCTGTTTTAAAGAAACAGTTGTGCAGCTTCTCAGTGTTCTCTGTCTCAACTGGAATTGGCAACAACGTGGCTGGGTTTAATACATTGCATCTTTTAATGTGGACATGACTTGCTAACAATGTCAGCTCATAACCTGACAATCGAGCACTAGTTAAATGCTGTGTCTTGGTTCTATTTAGCAAAGTGTCCACCGCATGCGGGACCATTACAATTAACATGTTGTTCATCACTAAACCAGCAGACTGTTGGATAGAAACAGCTGCTGCTGCCGTGGCTCATAGACAACTCGGCAATGCCCTAGCTACCGGATCCAAAGTAGACGAGAAATACGCGCATGGACGTTGCTTGTCCCCAAAAGACTGTGTCAACACTGATAATGCACAACCTTCCTTCTCATGGACATATAGTGTAAAGGGCTTACTGTAGTCGGGGGTACCCAACACAGGAGCCGAACACAAAGCATCACGTAATTCGGAAAACTTTTCTGACAATCTTCAGACCATGAGATGAGATTTGATGTATCTTTACAGGTCAATGCTACCAAGGGTTTGGCTAGCAAGGAAAAATTCGGTATCCATTGTCTGCTATAGGATGTAATACCTAAGAAAGCACACACTTCTCTCTGTGTTCTTGGCACACTCAACTTTGCAATTGCCTGAATTCTTTCTGGGGTCAGTTTCCTTCCCTCCTTCGATAAGAGGTGTCCTAAGTAGGTCACCTCTTGTCGACAATATTGCAACTTTGAAAGAGAGACTTTGTGATGCAGATCACACAAATGATGCAACAATGACAAAGTGGCTTGTTTACAAATCTCTTCAGTATCTGCAGCAACTAGTAAATTGTCGACGTATTGAATAAGGGTAGCACCATCAGGTAAAACAATTGTATCAAGCTGTGTTTTTAAAGCCTGACTGTATATTGATGGACTTTCACAGTAGCCCTGAGGAGCGCGTTTGAACCGAAAACTTCGGCCTCCTAAACTGAAGTCAAAAATATCTCTCCTTCCTCGGCAATTGGGATGCTGAAGAAAGCGTTCTTCAAGTCAATCACTGAGAACCAAGCCGCTGAAGCTGGAATCATAGTCAATAGGGCAGTGATATCAGGGACAACTGGAAACTGTGGCACAACGATCTTGTTCACCTCTCTAAGATCGATCACGAACCTATAAACAGGTGGCTGGGAAGGATCAGTACGCTTCAAAACAGGCAGGACGGGACTATTACAAACGTTGCCTCTTGTCTCTTCAATCACATCCTTATCAATCAGGTCATAGATGATCGCTAACAATGCCTTTTCACCTTCGCTGGAAATTTTGTACTGGGGAATACGTGGCATTATAACATTGGCTTTCAATGTCAAAACATATGGTGATATTTCCAAAAGACCCACATCATTAGGACCAGTAGCCCAAAGAGTATCCGGAAGAGAAGACAATTCTGTCGGGGATTTATCCTTCGACAAATACATTGGAGAAACCACTTTCTTACCTAGTGTGAGTTGTACTCCCGAAGGAGAACAGTACAAAGTCGCATATAATCTTTTCAACAGATCCAATCCTAACAAATTTTCGCCACAACCTGTTGTAAGAATAAGGGGTGCTTCGAATTCACAAGGTCCAACAGAAAGGGTCATAGGACTAGAAATCGGGTTCCTAACCGGGGGGCCAGAAAAATCTACTGAAACATTCATTTCGCCAGACAAAGGTGCGCCAGGGAGTTTTGAGTGCATAATAGAACTCTTTGTAGCACCAGTATCCAACAGAAAAGGCTCTGACACACCTGATGTAATCACCTCAACATAAGGTCCACTCTGATCTACTGGAACTGAAACAACTCCCTCTCTTTGTCCATGGCTGTCCTAGCAATCATTACCTACCATGTTGTCATCCTCTGCATAGTAGTCATCAGCATAGTACTGAGTCGTCCTACCAGACGCGTTATTCTGTTGGTCACAACTGTTCAGTGAATTCTGTGGTGGAAACGAGCGTGCGTTTTGTGGGAACGCACCGCGTCCCCTACCTCTAGGCGTTTGTTGAACACCGCGGCCTCGCACACTGGAAGTACCACTCGTGCGTTGTAACAAAACCGGGCAACCATTCATAAAATGGCCTTCCTCTTTACAATACGTACACTGATTGGGGCCATACGGTAAACGCTGTTGAGAAGACTCGTTTCTCTGCAAGTTTCTCGAATATTGCTGAGGCTGCTGATAATCGCGCTGACTATTAGTGCGGGTGGGTACGCTTGTTGCATCAGAACTTTAGTTTTTAATTCTTTAGTCTTTTTATTCGCTTTCTCTAACTCATCTTTGCGCCTATTTTCATAGTACTGGGCCGTAGCTAAAATCTGTGCTGACGTGGAAACAGCCCAGGCACTCTCAGAATCATTCAACTTATTACATAGTTCAGGAAGCAGATTATGTACAAATTTGTCGACGAACAATCTCTGGCCACCTTCGGTAGCCATATCCTGACCGCTATGATCTACAAAAGTCTCTTCAAACCACGTGAAAAAGTCAGACACAGTCTCGTCCGTCTTCTGCTTACATGCAGACAACTTGTCCCAATTGACACGCAATGCAGGCATTAGAGTCTTCATGTAAGTAATAATTCTACCAGGAAGTTCTGCAATTAAAGGTTCCGGTTTAACACCACCAATTTGTCTGTTATCTACGGCAGCAATATTGACCCATGTATCACCTAACTCCTGATCGTGATCGGCGTGGCGAATCTTTCCCCATAAAGGCTGTGGAACCACGTTCCCAAACAACATGTCTATATCGGCTAAATTCATAATGCATGAGCTTACAGTCTGTGATAACTCCTTATAATACCCTGCAGGCTTTTTACGGGGGTCAGGCAATGTCTGTTTGAGCGCTAAAACTTCAGATCTCTTCCAAGGAACATGTACCCATACACGCTGAAAATGCGGCGGAATGGCTGGATTAGCATTTGCGTCACCTTCCCTCCAAACCGGGGGAACCTCTCTCATGGGATACTGTCGCGCCTTTTTCCTACCGGATGTGTCACACTCAAATAGTGATCGAGAAGGGCCCCCTTTACTCCGATACGACAACAATGTCGCAACCGCTCTCTCAACATCGGTGCCTACGATCATGCCCTCTGAGAACTCGAACCGCACACGGTACAATTCAGGCATGTCGTGTTCCGGATCATTTCCCTCCAAATCTTCACAAAGAAATACACACATTTGCTCGAAAACATATCTCTGCTTCGATGCTTCCCATTGACGGAAGACTTCCATGATAGACTGTACATCATATCTCGCAGTATCGACAACCCATTTACGTGCTAACCGATTCAGTAATTCTCTCTCTTGATAGTCGGGCAATTGACACCGCAACTGTCTTCGTTCTACGCTAGGGGTCGTATTAGGCGACCCAAAGAAAGGGGAGAAAAGACCAGTAACAGTGTTGGCCATTCTCTGTCGAACAGAAGGATAAACTGACGGAAGGACAGAAACACCAGGAAAGACATGCTGAGGTAAAGCAGAGGTGGAGGCAGTAGCAGAGGTAGTATTAGGATAATCAGTCGGAGCAATAGGCGAAGTCGTAGGGAACACAAATGGAGTAGGTAGCAAAGGCGGTGGCCCTTGAGGGGGCTGCGCCGGAGGAGTAGGAACCAGCTGAAGAGGAGCTGGTGATTGAGGTAGAACCTGTGGACCAACAATGGGCGGTTGCACAACCAAAGGTTGCTGGGGTGCTGTAGCACTCTGCGCATAAGGAGGTGGTGAACTCAGTAAATGAGACATTAAAGGATCCTTATCAAGTTTTTCCTTTGATTCTTGTCCTTTACGTGGCAAAACTGGGTAACACTTATCTACCGCTAACTTCCTACTTCTAAGAATGTGTTCACTCTCTCGCTCTTCCTCATTATCACGGAATGCAACGGCAGCTTGTACCATTGACATACCTCGTTTATTTTTCTTCGCTAATTTCATTTCTTTCTGTTTTGCTTCTTTGCGCCATAGGCGAAAAGAGTCAAACATCGCCGGCCGGGCTTTCTTCTTAAAAAGTTTTACCTCTAGATTATCTAAAATCTCTGTGTCAAAACTACCATATTGGGGCCATTTTAAAACCCCATCGTTTCTGGTGTATCGGATCCATACTTCGTTATATGTGATGGGGCCTACGCCATGCTTCACATATAATTCATAGTTCGGAGTTCCAATCGGAGGAACCGGACACGAGTCCTCCAATCGGGAATCCTTATTACAACCAAGACAAAACAAATTTCCAAGTCTGCTAAGACCAGGCATCTTCGCTCTCTAGTCTAGCTTCAAACTTCGAAGGATTATCAAATACGATAGTCTTGTGAATACACGAGTCCTTCGGTTTTGGCACTTGAAAGTTCCAAACAAAACGGTCCCGAAGGATACCCAAACACTAAGAACCAAACTAAGGACTGGGAGACGCTCCACTTATACTTAACTGAGGTTTCGATGACCGATGACGTCACCAGAAGACTCGTTTATCGTTTCGCTCTATCAATCATCAAGGGTCCAAAACAGGGCGATAGTCAGAGCAGCAGTCCTTCGTAGCCGTCGGGACGCGGGGAACCTCGCAGCAAAGACCTTCGGACCACGTCGACATACAGGGGTCGCTGAAGTGGTTGGCCGTCCTCCGGAATTTTCACACGAAGCTCCTCACGAACCTCTGGCTTGGACCGGTACCGCTGATACCGCCCCACATGGGCGCCAACTGGAGTAACGGGTTTTTATGGACCCGGCGGTGCCAGGGAACACACCTGAAAACTCCTAAGTTCTTCCTGTTTCAGACTACAGAAACACAGAGTCTTCTAGGTGAAGTCAAAAGATCGTATTTATTGGCTGCAGCCAGTAACAGATATCCTAGAAGTACAACAGCATGTATGTTCTCAGGAGACTGCTCTATTTTACAACGTCAGCCTTCTCTTTTTATACAAAATAATATGCTTCAGGCAAACATTCCTTATTTTACAGTTGACCATACACATATTTTTACTACAAAGGAAAAGCAGAGTCATGATGACAAGCCCACATTTCTGTCCGTCCGGCTCATAATTAATTACCCGGCAAGGTCCAGTATTTCCATCAGATATCGACGGACCCCCAATAGAATCGGGAACCTCCTCCTCGTAAAGCAAGTCATAAAGCAAGAAACAGGGACAGGTGTTGTGGTTCTGAAAATTATGGACCCTGGTATAATATGGTACCGAGGCCCAACACTTGTGTCAAAAATATCATCATACCATGACGAATTTGGTATCGGCGGACCGGTAATGACTAGGACATTACACCTGTGCATTTGCGTCGTGATCGAGCAATGCAATCACCTTAAAACAGTACTTTCTGTTTCGAGCACTCGGGTTCCATTTTGTGAGCGGCATCCATCTTGTGGTTGCCCTTACATAGTCAATTGATCCAGGCCGAGTTTGATCTGAAAGGACACGTCCTCCTTAGCTGACTCCCCCATGACCTGGCCGAGCTGACTCCACTGCCTCCAGCCAAACCTGTTCGGGCGGTTCCTCGCCCAGTGGCCGAGTAAGATAGCATCAAGGCACAACATGTCATAAACCATTCACTGCATACAAACCATGCTTTATCATACACACACCTGTCCCTGTTTCTTGTTTATGACTAGTTTTACGATGAGGAGGTGCCCGATTTTATTGGGGTTTCATCGATATCTGATGGGAGTTCTGGGCCTGGCTGGGTCATCTATCACAAACTGGACACACGAAAATGTGGGTTTGCCATCATGACTTTGCTTTTTCAGTATTGTGGAAATATGTATATGACCGTACTGTATACTGAAGAATTCTTGCCTCAAGCCAATATTTCTGAATAAAAGGAGAAGGCTGGCTCTGTAAAAACGAACAGTCTCCTGAGAATATACACACCGTGCTGTTTTACTTCTAGGACGCTTGTTACTTGGTTGCAGCCAATAAAACTCGATCTTTGACATCACCTAGAAGACTCTGTGTTTCTGTGGTCCAGAACAGGAAGAACTCAAGAGGTCTTCGGGTGTTCCCCCTGGCACCACCGGGTTCCTAAAAACCCGGTACCTCAGTTGGCGCCCAGCTCGGGGCGGTATCAAGCGGTGACGGTCCAAGCCAGATGTTCGTGAGGAGCTTCGTGTGAAAATTCCAGAGGACGGCCAGCCACTTCAGCGACCCCTGTATGTCGACGTGGTTCCGAATGTCTTTGCTGCGAGGTTCCCCGCGTCCCGACGGCTACGAAGGACTGCTGCCCTGACTATTGCCCTGTTTTGGACCCATCGATACTTAGTAGAGCGAAACGATAGACGAGTCTTCTAGTGACGTCATCGATCTTCAGTTAAGTATAAGTGGAGCGTCTCCCAGTCCTTAGTTTGGTTCTTAGTTTTGGTATCCTTGAGATACGCTTTGATTTGGAACTTGCAAGCGCCAAAGCCGAGGGACTCGTGTATTCACGAGAATATCGTATTCAATAATCCTTTGAAGTTTGAAGCTAGACTAGTGAGCGAAGATGCCTGGTCTTAGCAGACTTGGAAACTTGTTTTGTCTTGGTTGTAGTAAGGACTCCCGATTTAGAGGATTCGTGTCCGGTTCCTCCGATTGGAACTCCAACATATGAACTCTATGTGAAGCACGGAGTAGGCCCTATCACATATAATGAAGTGTGGATAAAATACACCAGAAAAGATGGTGTTCTAAAATGGCCCCAATATGGTAGCTTTGATACAGAAGTCCTAGATAATCTAGAGGTCAAATTGTTCAAAAAGAAAGCCCGGACGGCGATGTTTGACTCTTTTCGCTTATGGCGCAAAGAAGCCAAACAGAAAGAAATGAAATTAGCAAAGAAAAATAAACGAGGTATGTCAATGGTACAAGCTGCCGTTGCATACAGGGATAATGAGGAAGAGCAAGAGAGTGAAAAAATGCTCAGAAGCAAGAAATTAGCAGTAGATAAATGCTACCCAATGTTGCCACGTGAAGGACAAGGTTCAAAAGGGACATCAGAGAAGGATCCTTTAATGTCTCATCTACTGAGTTCTCCACCCCCCTATGCACAAAATGCTACTGCACCCCCGCAGCGCTTTGTTATACCGCGCCCCGGCGCACGAACTCCAGTTCTTGCACAAGCACCAGCTCCTCTCCAGCTGGTTTCTACTCCTCCGGCGCAGCCCTCTCAAGGGCCGCCGCCTTTGCTACATACTCCATCTGCTTTTTCTACGACTTCGCCTACTGCTCCAACTATGTATTCTAACACTCCTTCTGGTACTGCCTCGACTTCTACTTCACATCAGCCTGTGTTTTCCGGCGATTCTGCCTTTCCGCCTGCTTCTCCTTCTGTTCGACAGAGAGTGACAAATACTGTCACTGGTTTTTTCTCACCTTTCTTTTTGTCACCTAAGACGACCCCTAATACAGAACGTAGACAATTGCGTAGTCGACTGCCTGATTATCAGGAAAGAGAAGTGCTGAATGAGTTAGCACGTAAATGGGTTACTGATACTGTAAAGTATGATGTTCAGTCCGTTATGGAAGTTTTCCGTCAGTGGGAAGCGTCTACACAGAAATATGTTTTTTCGAGCAAATGTGTGTGTTTCTTTGCGAAGATTTGCAAGGCAATGATCCAGAGCGCAACATGCAGGAATTATTCCCTGTATGCTTCAAGTTCTATGAAGGCATGATTATAGGTGCCGATGTTGAATGAGCAATAGATATGTTGTTATCTTATAGGAGTAAGGGAAGCAATTCTAGATCACTGTATGAGGATGACATGCCAGGTAGGAAAAAGGCGCGACAGTATCCCATGAGAGAGGTTCCTCCAGTTTGGAGGGAAGGTGATGCGAATGCGAATCCAGCAATTCCACCGCATTTCCAGCGTGTATGGGTACATGTTCCCTGGAAAAGATCTGAAGTTTTAGCGCTAAAGCAGACATTACCTAATCCTCGCAAGAATCCTGCAGGGTATTATAAAGAGTTATCACAGACTGCCAGCTCATGTATAATGAATTTAGCAGATGTAGACATGCTATTTGGAAATGTTGTTCCACAGCCTTTATGGAGTAAGATTCGTCATGCAGATCATGACCAAGAGTTGGGTGATACATGGGTCAATATTACTGCTGCTGATGCTAGACAAGTTGGTGGCTCTAAACCCGAGCCTTTGGTAGCTGAACTTCCTGGTAGAATTATCACATACATGAAGACTTTAATGCCTGGATTGCGTGTAAATTGGGACACGTCTGCGTGCAAGCAGAAGAAAGATGAGAATGTGTCCGACTTTTTAACGAGGTTTGAGGAGACTTTCGTCGATCATAGTGGTCAGGATATGGTTACTGAGGGTGGCCAAAGATTGTTTGTAGACCTTATGTTGAGGTGATTACATCAGGTGTGTCAGAGCCTTTTCTGCTGGACACTGGTGCTACAAAGAGTTCTATTATGCACTCAAAACTTCCTGGCGCACCTTTGTCTGGCGAAATGAATGTTTCAGTAGGTTTTTCTGGCGCCCCGGTTAGGAACCCGATTTCTAGTCCTATGTCCCTTTCTGTTGGGCCATGTGAATTAGAAGCACCCCTCATTCTTACAACAGGTTATGGGGAAAATTTGTTAGGATTAGATCTGTTAAAGAGATTATATGCGACCTTGTACTGTTCTCCTTCGGGAGTACAACTTACTCTAGGTAAGAAAGTGATTTCCCCAATAGATTTGTCAAGAGAGAAACTTCCAACAGAATTGTCATCTCTTCCAGATATACTTTGGGGTACTGGTTCTAATGATGTGGGTCTTTTAGAGATAGCGCCATATGTCATAACATTGAAAGCCAATGTTAGGTTGCCACGTATTCCCCAATACAAGATCTCTAGCGAAGGTGAAAAAGCGTTGTTAGCAATCATTTACGATCTGATTGAGAAAGATGTCATTGAAGAGACAACAGGTAACGTTTGTAACAGTCCTGTTTTGCCAGTCCTAAAGCATACTGATCCTTCACAGCCACCTGTCTATAGATTTGTGATCGATCTTAGAGAAGTGAACAAGATTGTTGTGCCACAGTTTCCAGTTGTTCCTGATATTACTGCCCTATTGACTATGGTACCAGCTTCAGCCACTTGGTTCTTGGTGATTGACTTGAAGAATGCTTTCTTCAGCATCCCGATTGCCGAGGAGAGCAGAGATATTTTTGGCTTCAATTTAGGAGGACGAAGCTTCCGCTTCAAACGCGCTCCTCGGGGCTACTGTGAAAGCCCATCTATATTCAGTCAGGCTCTGAAATCACAGCTTGACACGATTGTTCTACCTGATGGTGCGACTCTTGTTCAGTACGTAGACGATTTGCTAGTCGCTGCAGATACTGAGGAGATTTGCAAGCAAGCCACTTTGTCATTGTTGCGTCATTTGTGTGATATGAAGCACAAAGTCTCTCTTTCGAAATTGCAATTTTGTCGACAAGAAGTGACCTACTTAGGTCACATCTTATCGAAGGAGGGAAGGAAGCTGACCCCAGAGAGAATACAGGCAATTGCGAAATTGGGTGTCCCAAGGACACAGAGAGAAGTGCGTGCTTTCTTGGGTATTACATCGTACTGCAGACAGTGGATTCCAAATTTTTCTTTACTGGCCAAACCATTGGTGGCATTAACATGTAAAGATACACCCAATCCTGTGCCTTGGTCTGAAGATTGTCAGAAAAGTTTTCACGAGTTGCGTGATGCATTATGTTCGGCTCCTGTGTTGGGTACCCCCGACTACAGTAAGCCTTTCACATTATATGTCCACGAGAAGGAAGGTTGTGCATTATCAGTCTTGACACAATGTTTTGGGGACAAACAGCGTCCATGCGCGTACTTTTCAGCGACTCTAGATCCTGTAGCTAAGGCATTACCAAGTTGCTTGAGGGCCACTGCTGCAGTAGCTGTCTGTATTCGACAGTCTGCTGGGTTAGTAATGAATAACACTCTAATAGGTATGGTCCCACATGCAGTAGACATTTTGCTAAACAGAACAAAGACACAGCACTTAACTAGTGCTCGACTGTCAAGTTATGAGCTGACACTGTTAGCAAGTCACATACACATAAAGAGGTGTGACACACTAAACCCTGCCACGTTATTGCCCATTCCAGTAGAGACAAATGAGGTCGAAATACATGATTGCTGTTTTAGGACAGAAGAAGAGACAAAAGGGAGAGTAGACTTGCAGGACACTCCTCTCCTTGAATGTAATGATGCTTTATGGGTTGATAGTTCGTGTTTCAAGTTGCCGAATGGTGATACGACTGCAGCATATGCTGTGACTACTTTGCATACGATTGTAGAAAGTGCACGTATCCCACACAATTCTGCGCAAGCAGCTGAGTTGATTGCACTTACTAGAGCGTGTGTGTTGGCAAAAGGAAAACAAGTGAATGTGTATACAGATAGCCAGTACGCCTTTGGCGTAGCTCACAGTTTTGGACGATTGTGGCGTGAACGTGGGTTCTTGACATCGCATGGTACGAAAATCCAACATGGTCAGCTAGTTAATGAGCTTCTCGAGTCACTGACCTTGCCACTACAAGTTGCGATTGTGAAGTGCAGTGCACACAAAAAGATTCAAGATGATGTTGGTCGTGAGAATGCATTTGCAGATGAAGTTGCGAAACAGACTGCAAGGAATGTGATGAGTCGAATGTATGTTGCAGGTCCCGCGAGATGGATTGGTGATGTGGGTATGTGTGAAGACACGATTGAGAGTGTGAAGTCTATACAATCCGAGGCCACTGAGAAAGAGGTGAATGAATGGAGAGAAAGCAAGGGTAGGTTGGATGCGAATGGTTGTTGGGTCGAATTGTCAGAGCATCAGAGATGGTTGTTACCCGATGCATATGTGCTTGCAGTGGTGACAATGGCTCATGGAATGGCTCACATCAGTGTGAAAGGGATCTCTAAGTTGTTGGCCCCAGTATGGCAGAATAGTGGAATCCCAAAATGTGCAGAGAATGTGGTCAAGAACTGTATGGTGTGTCTGAAGTACAATCCTGGTAGGGGAACCCCAACTCCAGCTGGTCATTTTGCGCCTCCAACGTATCCATTCGAGGTTTTGCAGCTAGATTTCATCCACATGGAAAGGTGCAACAATCTGAAATACGTACTCGTTGTTGTTTGCGCCTTTTCCAGGTGGGTGGAAACGTATCCCCTAAAGGACAATACTGCCCTTTCCACAGCTAAAGCCCTTGTCAAAGAATTCTTTCCCAGGTTTGGAATGCCTCGAATGATCTGGAGTGATAATGGGAGTGAATTCGTGGGACGAGTGATAAAGAGAGTGTGTGAGATTCTAGGCATCCACCAGAAGTTCCACGCTGCAAATCACCCCCAATCAGCTGGATTAGTAGAATGCTGCAACGGCACCCTAAAGTTAAAGCTAGCCAAGATTCAAGCGAGCACAGGCCTTAAATGGCCTGACGCGCTGGCTTTGGCACTTCTATCTACCAGAATGACTGTCCATTCTAGAGTGGGACTTTGTCCCCACGAGATAGTGTTCGGTCGCCCAGCAAACATATGGGGAGTGCCAAGGCCCAAGAAGCTCAGTGAAATAGAGCACCCTGTGCTACTTGACTATTTGCACGAATTGACAACTAAATTGCGTGTTTTACACCAACAGGTCCACAGTTCCTCTCCGCCAGCGTCTGATGATCCAGGCCACACCATTGAACCTGGCGCCTGGGTCCTGGTGAAAAACTTTCAACAAACAAAGAACGAACAGCCCAGGTGGACCGGCCCACACCTCGTCCTTCTTACCACGAGATCAGCCGTTCGTGTGGAAGGAAAGAAGAACTGGGTGCACGGCGCCCATTGCAAACGGGTCCCGCTGCCCCTTCCATATGACCGGTGGGTCCAGGAGGGAATTGCTGACTCTGAGACCGAGACTGTGCCTCGCTTCTTACCTTTCAGTGATGCACGTTTGAAAGGAACTGCTACGGAACAGGAGAGCGATAATATTCTGCAAGGACCTGTGCCACTGTCAGTGCAATTGGACACTACTGAGCCTAAACTGCTGTTTGAAGACCACACGGCACCTGGTCGAAACCGGTATAACTTGAAGCCGAGGCCTATGACTATGGACAAATAAAAACATTTTTCTTTTTTGATTGTGCAGCTCTCTCATCCAGGAAACTTGCTCATTTTTGATTTTCAAACCACCATCCGGTTCTGCTGCTAGGGTCGCGGTTGCCACAGTCTTTGGAAGTGCAGCTGGAGACGGTTAGGTCAACAGTTCTGGTTGGTCTAAGGGAGTTACCCTGGACTGAACGGAAGCACTCCTTAGCAGAATCAATCTCCCACCGCGGGCAGCAACTTAGAGGATGGAGTTTCCAAGGGTGGAGAGATCTGCCAGATCCACGAACTTTGAAAAGAAAATATGTGCTATTATGGCTAAGAAACAATTTATAATAATATGCATTTTTATGTTGTGCAGTATAGTGATGTTTTTGGTGGGCTATGCTTTGTTCACTTTTCGAGTTACATTTGTACACAACACTCAGCCCACACCTCCTCCTACTGTTTCCCCACACTCCTTTCACCCTCTACCCGAACACAAGTCTGCCAGAAGATTAGAATTTGCAAACAACTCATTTGTTCAGCTCCTACACCAGCACCAGTCTGTAGTGAACACCACGAATTGTTGGGTATGTGGACTTATGCCACACACGACAGATAAGGGTATCCCATATTTTGTCCTGCCATTTAGTTACTGTGGTTCTCTGTGGGCTTTCCAGACAATGTTCCTGTTTGCCATAGAACCGTATCCCCCGCGCCCCACAGGGAGAAATTCAAGTAACAAGGCACTAGTGGCAGGAATCAGAAATATGAGCAGGGATATTGACAAATATCGAACAATTCCCAAAGATGTGTTTACCCCATACAGTAGATGGAACATCACTAAGTATGGAATTTCCTTGAGTTTGAGTCAGCAAGCAAAGAAATCCTCCCCAATCTGGATAGTGCCCCATCAAGGTCACCTATGTCTGCAGGGAAATGGCAAAAACCCCAGAGCTCAGTTAGGGAAGAGTGTCTGTACTGAGACTTACGTTTTCTCGTCTCAGACATCTCCTTCATTCTTAGCATCTAAGGGTACCTACTTCGTCTGCCACGACAGAGCGTATACATGGTTGCCCCCTGACTTCTCGGGCACATGTTTTGTCTCGTTTCTGCTGCCACCCACCTACACGGCCGAGGCAGATTACCATCGAACAAGGTTAGTTAGGGGTGTCGTGAGTAAAGACGACACTGCGGAACAGGAGTTTGGAGATTTCGCAAAAGGTTTTCTGCGTTTTGGGGGCCTATGGTGAACAGCAGGAACATTCGCCAGTTGACAAGGGTAGTTGAATCCGCCGTGATTGAAACGGCTGGTGCCCTTAGTAACCTGACTGCAGAGCTCCAGTCGGACCGCCTTATGACTCTTCAGAACAGGGTTGCCCTAGATGTCATACTTGCAGACCGTGGTGGGGTATGTAAAGTGATCCAATCCAGTTGCTGCATTTTCATCCCAGATAACGCTCCGACAGTATACCAGGCCATCTCCAAACTGCACAAGATCTCTGATTCCATTCACGTGGGTAAAGGGGACTGGTCATTGCTGGGGTGGTTCTGGGAACTGATATCTGCCTGGGGATGGAAAATTCTGATATTCATTGGAATGATCTTAGCCATTCTGTTCCTGTTCTGCCTGTGTGTGCAGTGCGCTCCTGCAATATGTGGCCTCTGTGCTACATCATGTGTAAGGAAGCCTGTGTCCAGGGACGAACTGAGCAACAGGATGATGCTTCAGCAGCACCTCCATGACTTCATGAATACAGATTTGGACTCAGATTAGCATGAGTTATTGCCTATATAAGGGCAAAAGGAGGGTCTGTGGTTCTGAAAATTATGGACCCTGGTATAATATGGTACCGAGGCCCAACACTCGTGTCACAAAATATCATCATACCATGACGAATTTGGTATCGGGGGACCGGTAATGACTAGGACATTACACCTGTGCATTTGCGTCGTGATCGAGCAATGCAATCACCTTAAAACAGTACTTTCTGTTTCGAACCCTCTGGTTCCATTTTGTGAGCGGCATCCATCTTGTGGTTGCCCTTACATAGTCAATTGATCCAGGCCGAGTTTGATCTGAAAGGACACGTCCTCCTTAGCTGACTCCCCCATGACCTGGCCGAGCTGACTCCACTGCCTCCAGCCAAACCTGTTCGGGCGGTTCCTCGCCCAGTGGCCGAGTAAGATAGCATCAAGGCACAACATGTCATAAACCATTCACTGCATACAAACCATGCTTTATCATACACACACCTGTCCCTGTTTCTTGTTTATGACTAGTTTTACGATGAGGAGGTGCCCGATTTTATTGGGGTTTCATCGATATCTGATGGGAGTTCTGGGCCTGGCTGGGTCATCTATCACAAACTGGACATACGAAAATGTGGTTTTGCCATCATGACTTTGTTTTTTCAGTATTGTGGAAATATGTATATGACCGTACTGTAAACTGAAGAATTCTTGCCTCAAGCCAATATTTTTGTATAAAAGGAGAAGGCTGGCTCTGTAAAAACGAACAGTCTCCTGAGAATATACACACCGTGCTGTTGTACTTCTAGGACGCTTGTTACTTGGTTGCAGCCAATAAAACTCAATCTTTGACATCACCTAGAAGACTCTGTGTTTCTGTGGTCCAGAACAGGAAGAACTCAAGAGGTCTTCGGGTGTTCCCCCTGGCACCACCGGGTTCCTAAAAACCCGGTACCTCAGTGTGTGCAAGATTAGGCATGGTTTGTGTGCGATGAAAGGTTTTATGATATGTTGTGCCTTGATAGGAATCTAGCTCGGCCGCTGGGAGAGGACCTGGCCGAACAGGTTTGGCTTTGGGCAGTGGAGTCAGCTTGCCCAGGTCACAGAGGAGTCAGCAAAGGTGTACGTGTCCTTCGGATCGAGTTCGGCCTTAGTCATTTGGCTATGTGAGGGCAATCACAAAATGGCTGCCGCTCACAAAATGGAACCCGAGGGTTCAAGACTAAAAATTCGATTTAAGGGTGATTTCGCCACTCAAACGTGACGTAAATGCTTATGCATAGTGTTTAAACCATTTCTGCTGGAACCAAAATCGTCATGATACTACGATGTTCATGACACAAGTCCAGAATTTCTGTACCACAGGCACCTGGGTCCAGAATTTTCAGTACCACATTACCCAAGATGGAAAAATACAAGTTGGTACAGGTTGGTGCAGAGGGAAGGACTATATATGGGAAACAAAGCGTTCTTGGTTTAGCTCATCTCATTATAGCAAGGTCGTGAGGGTGACTCCCTTCTGCTAACTCCGTAAGAGTCCACACAGCTCCCTTCGGAATGTGCTTATCCAGCCTCCTCCTTCTACCTATAACCTTGACAGGCCTAACTTGCAGAAACAGCAGTTTGCAACAGTTGGGCTATTTCTCTGGGGAACGGCTATGGTGAAATGCAAGGATTGGGTTTGCTAATGCAGTGATCGAGCAGGGCCACAAAGTGGTGTTGGTCGAGTCAAGCAGGGCTGGCTGTGATCTAGATACAATCACGTGCAATATGGTGTATGTAAATTCCTAAATTACTGCTTTTCATGAGTATATTAGTATTTGCGTTTCTGTGTTATTCTAGATGCATCACGCTAATTATAAAAAGGCGACTATATGGTTCGCAGAACCAAAAGTCAATTCCGGTTCCTCAAACCCTCCTTTTAGCGTGATGCAGCTAACAAGAAGAAGAAGGAAACCTAGTCTTGGAAGACCTCCTCATCAATGGCCATTAGTTCATGAATCTCCTGCTGGAGCATCCGAATTTTGGTGGGGACAGGGGCAGGGATGCACATGGCCGTCACCCAGGTGGCACAACGGAGCAACAGGCCGGACCACATTGTACAAGGTTGCAACAGGTGAAAATTACACCGGCAGCCCCAGCCAATATCAACAATAATTTCCAACCCGCCCAACCCCGTGGTAACCAGGTGTAAGCATTTTCTCCGGACACGAAATACACATTTGGCGGTGCCAACAGTGGGAGACTACTGAATATTTTCATGCGATAGGTATAGTTACAAACACTGTCACCAACCTGTACATGTCCCATCCCTTGTACACAGAAATCAGAAGAAGTATTCAAAATAGGAATGGGTACAATACGCTCACTAGTAACATTTCTAACCACAAAGTGTTGGAAATACTGCGAATCATTAAAGTTAGCAAAATCATACAGTTCATCTTTTAACCAGGTACTATTCTCGCTTTCAGTATATAGATTCATACAGGCTTCTGGATCCAATGATCCCTGTCCCCCATTTCCCTCTGGGTCAAATCTCTGATGTTTTTCGATATATGCTAAGATCATACTGTAATCCTTCTCGGTATACTGCTTGGGATTTTCTACATAGTGATTGTACATAGCAGAAAACATTTTAAACCATGCTTCACAACTTCCTAAGTAGGACAAGGGCAATGAGAGAAACAGGTCATGTTTATGCATAACAGATGGCAAGAGCCCACAAACCCAACAGTCGGTGATATTGGTGGCGCTATGGGTTTGATGGAGCATTTCTACAAACACAATTTTCGCATAAGTCTGGCGATGTCGTTCTTTGTGGGGTGCTAGGGTGAACATGAAATGCTCCTGTGGGGCAACAGTAGAAGGCAGAAGAGTTTGCAAGGGGTATTTATATTCTAAGTATATGAATAAGCTCATAAAAATAGCTAATATAACTGTTACCACCAACACAAAAGCAATTTTGACCCGCGTGGTCCATGTAGAAAACATTGGTTCATAAAATCGCAAATATCGTGGTGCAATGGGAAGTTATTCTTCAAGTACAATACGACCAAAAGGGTACATTCCTAGCTAAAAGTCCAAAACTAAACTCGGGCCTAGCAGTCCGTCCTGCCAGAGGGTTCTTCTCCCTGTGTCCGTCAGAGTCTCCCAGGCAGACTCCTATTGTTCATCTCAAGAAAACAAACGTCATGGTCAAAGGAATCCTGGTGTACAACCTGGCCGTCCGCAAGTGTTAGTCTTTCTTTCTGAACAGAGCACAGTAACAAAAGTTCCAGCTCTCAACGAGTTCAGTTCAGTGTCCCGCTCAGTACCTCAGACCTGAAATCTAGCAAACCCTGTCTATTCAATCAAGTTTTTCCTTATCTCCTGGCAGTAGAGTCTGAGGCACCGTGATGCTTTCTTGGCCGAAGGTTGTATCGCACATGACCCGGAATCTCCTGATCAGAAAACAGCACAGAAGGTAGCTCTCCTTTATTAGAGCTTTCGCTCGCTGGGATACCAATGACAGGATTCAGAGCAATTGCTGGTTCAGCAGAGACCGGTTCACCCGATCTCATCACTCCCCCTTTGTTCTACTTCGCAGGCGTCGGAAAAGGGTACAAATGCAGTGGCTCTCTCGGTCTCCTGAGTCAAAATTCCCCCAGAGCGTCTCTGATCATAAGGAAGCGGGAGCGGCAGCCTTTTCAGATGGGCGACGTGTATCCAGTGCTTTCTCCCATCCACCTTTACAGCTGTCCGGGTTGCGAGCAGAATCTGATGAGGCTCGGGCCACCTCGGGCTAGGCTGGAGTCTCGGTCAAACTTCTTGACCAGCACCCACTGGCCAGGTTCCAATCGATGTCCGGGGCCCTCTGGCAGAGGCTGCAGTACATATGCTACCTGCTGATGAATAGAACAAAGATCTTTAGTCAGGGCATACAGGTAATCGATCAACATAGGGTATTCGATATCAGAAAAGGACCTTGGTCTGGGTACCCCCCATATATTAGCTGGTCGCCCGAAGGTTACCTCATAAGGAGAAAGATCAGAGCGAGAATGAGGGGTAACTCGCAATGACATGAGGGCCAAGGGCAGGGTGTCAGGCCATTTTAAACCCGTGCTTTCCTGAATTTTAGCCATCTTCAATTTCATAATCCCATTGTACTTTTCCACGAGCCCTGCTGACTGGGGGTGTCGGACTGCGTGGAATTTTTGTTTTATCTGTAATCCATCGCAAATATGCTTAACAAGGGCCCTATGGAAATGCCCCCCATTGTCCGACCAGATCAAACGGGGCAAACCATAGCGTGGTATATTCTCTTTAAGAAGCGCCTTGGCTGTAGCTAGGGCAGTATTCTCTTTCGTGGGTAGGCCTCAACCCATTTGCTGAAAGCACAAACCACTACCAACACATATCTCAAATTGTTGACGCGCTCCATGTGGATGTAATCCATCTGGAGCACTTCAAAGGGTAACGTTGGAGGTGCAAAGTTCCCACTCAAAACATTTTCTGCTTTCCCCGGATTGTGTTGTAGACAGACCATACAGTATTGGACCAAACGGACTGCAGTCCTTTGTATGTTAGGGTGATTCCATACTGGGTCTAACATGCCACAAATACCTTTAGCTCCTACATGGGCAGGACCGTGGGCCATAGTTACAACGGCCTGCACCAATGCATTGGGTAACAACCATCTCTGCTTTTCTGTCAAATCAACCCAACAATTATTCCCGTCCAATCTTCCTACTTCCTTTTCCCATCGCTCTAATTCAGCCGGGGTGGCTTCCTTCTGCAATTCTCTCACACTTTCTATGGTATTATCGAACAACTCCGATTCCTCCACCCACCTTGCAGAGGACATTACAAACATAGTCGACATTGTAGATTGGGCTGTCTGTTTGGCCACCTGGTCTGCAAAAGCAACCCCTTCCCCTACTTAATCCACTACTGCCTTATGGGCACTGCATTTTATTATGGCTAGTTTCTTGGGTAGAGTGAGGGCATCCAACAATCGTAACACCAGGGGACTATTCTGTATTTTCTGACCATGAGAGGTGAGGAAGCCCCGTTCCCTCCACAGCCGCCCAAAACTATGAGCCACGCCGAAGGCGTATTCGCTGTCTGTGTAGATATTAACTTCAAACCCTTCACTCAATTCACAGGCTTGTAACAACGCTACTAGTTCAGCAGCTTGAGCTGACCGGTGGGGCACTCGAAATGTTTCAACCACTGTCTTCAAGGTCGTGATTGCATACGCAGCTGTTGTTGTTCCATCTGCTAATTTGAAACAGGACCCATCCACATATACCTCCCTCTGCGGGTCAGACCGAGGAATGTCGGTACGGTCAACCCTACCCTTCGTTTCTTCTTCGGTTCGAAATATGCAATCATGTATGTCATTAGTAGTTTCACTCGTAGGGAGTGGTACCAATGTGGCTGGATTTAACGTTTGCACATTGTGTAATCGTGATGTGCGGAGCAAATAAGGTCAATTCATACCCAGTGAGGCGTGCGCTCGTAAGGTGCTGTATCTTAGTTTTGTTTAGTAATGTCTCCACAGCGTGCGGCACCATCACTGTTAGGTTAGAATTTAGAACGAGTCCTTTCGACTGCCGAATGGCCACCGTGACTGCTGCAGTGGCCCTCAGGCAGCTAAGAAGTGCTCTTGCGACATTGTCCAATGTGGCCGACAAGTCTTTGCTTACCACCAAATTCTTGCGTTAATACTGACAGTGAGCAACGTCGACCTCATGCACATATAGTACAAAAGGTTTTCGGTTGTCAGGAGTACCCAAGACGGGTGCAGAACAGAGAGCAGTTTTTAAAGAGTCAAAGGAATGCTGACATTCATCCGTCCGGGGGAGGGGTTCATGCACGTCTTTAGTGGTTAGATGCAGCAAAGGTTTAGCAAGAAGAGAAAAATTAGGTATCCATTGGCGACAGTAAGAGGTGATGCCAAGGAAGGCACGAACTTCTCGCTGAGTGCAAAGGACAGACATGTTAGAGATGGTAGTAATGCGTTCAGGAGTCAATCGCCTACCCTCCTTCGACAGTAGATGATCTAGGTAGGTTACCTCCTGTCGACAGTATTGGAACTTAGACAAGGACACCTTATTCCCCTTCACTGCCAAATGGTGCAATAATTTAACAGTGGCAGCCTTGCAGCCTTCTTCTGTGTCAGAGGCGATCAACAGGCCATCCACGTATTGCAGAAGCACGTTGCCCTCGGGTAAGACTAAATCGTCCAACAGAGCCTTAAGGGCCTGACTATAGATGCTCGGACTTTCAGTATAGCCTTGAGGTGCACGACAGAATCTGAAGCTTCGGCCAGATAACGAGAATCCGAAGATCTGCCTGCTATCAGGGTGGATAGGGATACTGAAGAAAGCATTCTTCAAATCTAAGACCGAAAAGTACTGAGCGGTGGTCGGATCATTGTAAGAATAGTGGTGATGTCTGTTACCACAGGATACTGCGGTACAACAATCTTATTAACGGCTCTCAGGTCAATCACAAAATGATAAGCATCACCGTTTCCCTGTGGATCAGAATCAGAATTTTTCTTCAAAATTGGAAGAATCGGGCTATTACAGATATTGGCAGCTGTCTCCTCCACTACCCCTTTATCAACGAGATCCTGAATAATTGAAAGTAAAGCCTGCTCACCGGCTGGTGAGATCTTATACTGCGGTATGCGTGGTAATTTTGCGCCACGTTTCAACGTGATATGGACTGGTGGGATGTCCAACTTACCCACGTCCGCATCCTCCGTTGCCCATAAAGCAGCGGGAATGCTGTTGAATTCGGGGGGAAGAGGTAGCCGAGTGGATGACGACCAGCCGCCTGAAACTGAACTCTGACAAGACGGAGGTCCTCATCCTGGGCTCTTCCCCCTCCGCCTGGGACGACTCCTGGTGGCCTCCCGCCCTGGGCACCGCACCCAAACCGACAGACCATGCACGCAACCTGGGCTTCATCCTGGACTCCTCCCTCTCCATGACCAGGCAAGTCAACAACGTCTCCTCGGCGTGCTTCAACATCCTACGCATGCTACGGAAGATCTTCCGGTGGATCCCCACCGAGACCAGGAAGACCGTCACCCAGGCCCTCGTCACCAGCCGACTGGACTACGGCAACGCCCTCTACGCCGGTACCACCGCCAAGCTCCAGAAGAGACTCCAGCGGATCCAGAACGCCTCAGCCAGACTCATCCTCGACATCCCACGAACCAGCCACATCACCGGACATCTGAGAGACCTTCACTGGCTCCCCGTCAACAAAAGAATCACCTTCCGCCTCCTCACCCACGCACACAAAGCCCTACACGACCAAGGCCCGAGCTACCTCAACAGCCGGATCAACTTCTACGCTCCCAAACGCCACCTCCGTTCAGCAAACCACGCCCTCGCCGCCGTCCCCCGCATCCGAAGAGCGACTACAGGAGGAAGGTCCTTCTCCTACCTGGCCGCCAAGACCTGGAACTCCCTCCCTCCCGACCTGCGCCTGACCCAAGACCACCTCTCCTTCAGGAAGAAGCTGAAGACCTGGCTGTTCGAGCAGTAGCGGCACCCCCATCCCCCCCTCCCCCCCCCCCCCCCCCAGCGCCTTGAGACCCTACGGGTATGTAGCGCGCTCTATAAGTGTCATTGATTGATTGATTGATTGAATTCTTAGCAAAACATTGTTTCATACAGTCAGTGTTGGGTTGGATCGTCAAATAAACCCCATCAGGGGAGCAGTATATGTTTGCATTCAACCTTTTCAGCATATCTAAGCCCAACAAATTCTCACCACAATGCGAAGTTAGCAGAAAAGGTGATTCAACAGTAGCAGGACCGATCGTGAAGGGGAGCGTTTTAGAGATGGGACTGACTACTGGAACTCCTGAAAACCCCACGGATACTTTATTTTGCCCGGACAGAGCCGCCCCTGGAACCAATGATCGAGCAACTGAACTATTCATTGCCCCCGTGTCAATTAGGAAATTCTCAGAAGTCCCCTTCAATTCCCCCTTCACATAGGGTCCTTGTTGATTGACTGGGATCGACACTTGGCCCCTACTCTGTCCTTGGCTGTCCTATGGGTGGACATACCCATCCTGATCTTCGAATGCGTAATCATCATGATAATATTGTCTACCTTGGTGACCATCAAAATGATTCCGTTCGGACTTGCCTGGTGCCTCCTCTCTGTGCATATCACTCCGGTCTGGGCCACCCCGCCCTCGTCCTCGCCCTCGGATTGCCCCGTTCTGGGCAAGTAACAACGGACACTGCGCTTTCCAGTGTCCCTCCTGCTTACAATAGGAGCATTGGTTTATCCCTATAGTCGGAGCCCCGCCTGCGCCTCTGCCTGTTCCCGCCCCTCTGGACACGGGCCCTCTGGCTCCTCTCCCTCCTCCTTGTCCTCGGACAACTTGCTGAAGCAGCACCTGTGTCTTAAGATCCATGGCCTTTTTCTCTACTTTATCCTTGCTTTCGTTCTCCCTATGCTCGTAATATTGGGCCATGCTCAAAATCACAGAGGGAGTGGAGGTAGTCCAGGTGCTTTCTGCAGCCTGCAACCGTGTAGAAATTTCTGGTGCCAAATTGGTAACAAATCTATTCACGAACAACCTGATTCCACCTTCCGTGGCCAGGTCCTGCCCGCTAAAGTTAATGAAAACCCCTTCAAACCTGGTGAAGAAATCGGACACACTTTCATCCTTTTTCTGCCTACAAGCTGTCAGTTTGTCCCAGTCAACCTTTCGTGGAGGAATCAGGGTATGCATGTACGCTATTATTTTTGCTGGCAAAGAGGTGATTTAGTTTCTAGGCTTATCCCCAGGTTTTCGATCTCGGTCCCAATCCTTCAACTCGTCCCAAGTTCTCCCTAGTTCTGCAGCATGATCGGCGTCATGCACCTGTCGCCATATATCAACCGGTACCAGTAACCCAAAGAATAGCTCGACGTCTGCCAGGGTCATTACAGCCGAGGCCGCAGCTTCAGTCAGTTCTTTGTAATAGGCGGTGGGATTCCTGCGGGATCGGGCAGTTGGGATTTAAGGGCAAGAACCTCACTTCGCTTCCACGAGTGTACACCCATTGCTCCTGGAACCGGGCCTCTACTCGAGCTCTTACGACTTGGTCGGCATTATCACGTGTTTCAGGAATTTTAGGATACAAAATAGGGTGTACTTCTCGCATGGGATGCTGGGCAGTCCAATTGGGACTTTTTATGAACATTCTACCTCGATATTTCACTAATGTGTCCACATTCTTGTATACCTCCTGTGGATCCATATTAAACCTATGAGTCCAGGCTCGGATGGTATACAGTACCTGAGGGGCCCTCCCATCCCGGAAACATAGTTCCCAGTCCTCGATGAGGTAACAAGACATCTGATATAGGGCATGCTGCTGCATCACCTGCTCCAAATCTTTAATAGTGCTCCACACATCATCTACTGTGTATATATTGTTCTGCATCCATTTAGCTGCCTGATCTGCTACTGCTTCTTTTTCGCCGTACCCTACAGAGGCTCTAGTGAATAATCGTTTGCTGCCCAGGCTTCCCGGTTCCCCCTTCGGTGTTTGCCCCAGTTCTCCGGGTGTCGTACTGCTGATTGGGAGGTCCATATGGGGGTTGGAGCTGCTAATACCATATGGGACGTTCCCGGGGGTTGTCTGGGATCAGGAATGAGGGTAGTCAGGTCTCTCACTGAGGTAGGTGGGGCACGGGAAATCCCCAGGGAGGTGAGAGACACATTTTCCTCCGGCGGGGAGGCTTGGGGCGCAGCCACCATCTGAAGGGGTACCGCGGGGTATATGTCTTGCGGTGCGTACGGTGGGGGAGGACGTTTATCTAACAAATCCTCTATCTCGTCTTCTGCCTCATTCCGTGTCACATTACTCTTGTCTACCTGCAAACTGAACTGTCTGAACTGTCTGTCTGCATACTCTGCTCGGTCTTATTTTTGTCATGAGCAATGGCTTTCTGAGTTACAGTCTGCCCTTGCTGTATCCTCAAAAGTTTTTCAGATCTGATGCGTCTCCGTTTTGCCTCTTTCTGCCATTTATTAAGGGTATCAAACATGGCCTGTCTGCTACGTTTAGCAAACAGGCTTTCCTGCAGATACTGGATCTTTTTCTCATCGAAAGACCCGGTCTTTGACCATTGTAGCTCTACATTATCCTTAGTGTATTTGTTCCACAAGGTATTAAAGAGGAGGGGCCCTATTCCGTGCTTGCAATACATATCATGGCTGGGAGTTCCCTCCGGAGGGGTTGGCTGGCTTTCATCCAACCTCGTGCTCCCTTGGTGAACACAGCCAAAGCATAGTTTACTGAAGCACGGCATCGCCCCTTTTTACAAAATAGAGCTAAAAGGGAATCAAAATTGTTAATCACAACACTCTCATACACATGGCCATGTCTGCACTCGAATTCACTCTTACACAAATGAAGTAACTGCAGCACGAAAACGAATCTTCAATCTACATCAACATGAAGGACAAAACAAAACACGAATAATTGCAAACAAGAGGTGGAGCCCGTCGACTCCCACCTATGGAGAACCCTTTTCAGAACTTCCAACAGTCTTGTCCTTTGACTGCCCAGAGATAGCCACACAGGTTTCTAAACCACAGACCGATCTACAGGCCATCCGACGGCATTCATGGTTCACCTCCCGAACTATTCTGACTTAGCCCACTTTTTCAAGCGCCGCTCCAGATCTGTCCGAGCGCTACCCAATCTCAGCCGCCGGCGTTCCCGAGAGCAGTCTGGCCTGGTGAAAACCGCAATTTACACCAAGGCGTCTGGTCTCAATCTCTAGTTACTTTCACAATCCAAAACAGGGGCGTCTGCACGTGCAGTTTCAGTACTGCCCCATCAGACCCTGTAGGAGAGTAGGGTCTGCTATCCTATGGTCACCCCAATTTTTGCTTTTTGCTTCACTGGTTTTCGACTTACTGAGGCTGTGGGCCTGCTAATCAGACCCCCAGCCTGCTGTTCTCTCTCTAAATTCACAGACATGTACTATAGGTACATAACCCAATTGGAAATGGACTCCTTGTCAGCCCCTGTACCATGCACTATAGGTGCTCAGGGCATAGGTGCCACCAAGGCCTACCAGGGGCTGAAGCATAGCTTTTGCCACCCCTGGCTGGTCCTTAAATTGACACAACTGGCTGATCACTCAGCTGGGGCAAGTGGGTGTAATCACCCCTTGCTTAGATATAGTACCTATATCTAAACCTATATCTGGACACATATAAACCTGTGAGCCACTCCTATGGAAGGCCTTATCAATCCTGGAGGCAGAGTGCGTGGTTTAATGTGAGATGGAGCTCTGGCATGAGCTGAGCCTGTCTGCAGCTGTCGGGAACAACTCCCTAAGCTGTTCCGGGATAATGCCATACCATATACTATTAAGTGCATTATAATCCTCGCGGTTATATAGCAACTTTGGTTTGGCTTTATCGAAACATGTTGTGTAAGGTGTCATACGATGTGGAATACTATCCCCTCGACAGTTCTGTCGACGGGGATAGCATTCCACCCCTCTAGAGGGAGAAGACATGTTACTTTACTGAAACGCGGTTGATTTTTAAAAGTGCCTCAGATCCACAAAATGAATGCTTCTGCCACAGACACAAGTCTGACCTCCTGCTGCTGACCGAAACTCAGCAGAGGAGGCCTGGACAAAGGCTGTCCTGTCGCAGGGAGGGGTTACACCACCCCAGACAGGAGATAGTGGATTGTAGCAGGGAGGTTTGAAAGAAACCAGACACTGCCTGGGGGGCATAAGGCTGCCCCTTGCATAACCTGGCCAAACCGGTTCTGGGGCACACCAGCCCCTGTCCCAGCGTGGCCTGGATCAAAGGGAAAGGGGTGTATCCACCCCCTTCCTGGGTCCCACCCATAGGAGGGTTCCTAGCAGGTAATACAGCCCCCTAGATTGGTATAAGAATGGGAGCAGTGCCATTGCACTCAGATTATCCTGATGAAACATTTGAAACGAAACTCTGGACCCTTCGGCATCCTACTCAACGTAGAAGACTGAAGAATCTCCCTTGTGGTCAAGGAGTGACCACCCTGTGCAAACAGGCACCATCCAGCACCTCGACGTCTGCTTTGTTGCAGTTCCCGCCGGAACTCGAGCCACAGAGATCGACGAGATCAAGCTTGCCTGCCTTCTAACAGCCCGATCCACAGTCCCTGCAGAGCTGAGACCCGTGGAGGCGACCGGAAGCAGGGGGCACGCCATCCTGAAAAGACCACGAGACGCTGACTGTGCAGCCCACGAGTGACCCTCGAAGCTGTACACCGGGGTTTGAGAAGCCCCAACCCTGAGCCACTTTTGCACCGAAGCTCACCCCTCTACACTCAACGAGTGCTGCGTGGGGCCCTTCTGCTTTCTTTGGCTCAACGCGTTGGCCCGGTCAATTGCCAGCTGGCTTGTGGCCCATGTGCCGGCGAAAATCTAAAACCGACTTGTGATTCTGGTTGCTTTAGACTTGCACCCGCTCCTCTGAAAAGGAGCACCCGCTCTGACCCTCCTGGTCCGAGTGAGAAGCAATCTTCCAGTCCTGCGTGGATTGCTCTTGCCAAGTGTTGTTTGCTCCGATCTTGAAGCCGACAGCGCCGACGGTGAGAGCCTGCGTGGGACAGCTCGTGACCCGCTCCTGGACATCGCAGATGCCCCAGAGCCCACGTGGCAGCGAAGAGAAGCTACTCGACAACCACCTGATTGCGCCCGACATTGCCTGGTTCCGTCCTGGTTCCACCCCGGTCACTGCTGAGTGACCCAGACTCTGTCCCCTCTGCTTTCAGGTACTTTTCTACTCTGATCCACCCTTGGATCACACCGGACACTTCTCCTTCGCATCGCCTGCAGCATCTTCAGCTTCAAGCACCAACAACCTGCGTGACGAAACCCGACGCCACTTCGACCCTATGCACCCGCTTCCTGTGGGTGAGGTAACTCAGCAACGCCGGTGTTCCCGCACTGGTACACACTTCTAGGGTCTGTGTCTAAAGTTTTGTCCATCTAGGTTCAGCGGAAGTATCCTTAAACTCTATTTGTGTAACTTTTACGCACCATTGACTTAACATTGGTGCATGCGTGTGCTTTAAGCGCTGCACCCGAATCCCACAGGCTTTTCCCGACTTCAGCATTGCTTGTCCCGACTGCTCCCAGTGATTCCCTAGGCCCTAGGCCTAACCACTGTTCGATTGGTATCTCTTATACCACTTTCTTAATATATGGTTTGAGTGGCCACCCGCCCTCATCCATAATTGTGCAACTTTCATATGTTATACTGTGCTTTTGATTTAACGCTTGTGCCCCTTTGCTCATAAAGAGTACTGGGGATTATTTTAGAAATAAACACATATATTTTTATAATATATACTTGTGTGTTGTCCTTTCATTTGATATTACAGGATTGTGATTGGTAAAACAGCTCGCTTAACACGACCTCTTGAGTTTAGCCTTTAAGGCTGCTTAGTCTATGCTACCATTAAGATAGCTTGTCTATAAGGTTGACTTACAACCAGACACCATAAGGGATTGTTTGGACTGATACAAGGTGGTTCCAGAATTGGAAACATCATATATCAGGCCAACTTCTCACAGACCCCCTCTTCCAAAATTCTCCGTGACCAAAGGTCACCAAATGCCAAGTCTCAAATCCAAAATCCGAAAGATATCCAACACAAAATAAGACAAGACACTCACCTGGTGCATACAGGTCTGATTGTACGTTCTCCACTGCCAATTCTTGTTCATGCTAACGTAGCTGGTTCTAGGGTTACACCCGAAGGACTCCGGCGCGGGGTCACAAGCAGCGGAGGTTCTCTCGATCGGGAGAGCGGAGCAGACCCCAATTTCTTTGGTCTATCCTTAACCCCCCTCGATCAAGATCGCCTCTTTCAATGTCCCGTTTCTTTTCTGTTTACAGAGGGACGACCCCAACGCATAGTCCCGGCGGAGTCGCCAACTGAAGTACCGAAAAATATTATTATTACCCACTAAGAGCCATACTTACAATTAGCCCAATACCAATTACCAATAATCAGTCGGTTGGCAGTGTAGAAGGTCCAATTGTTTACTGTAACAAACAAACTCTGCCAGAAGAGCTCCTTGCGACCTAACCCCACAAGGTCCGCCAAGAAGACTGCTGGCACATTGTCAGAACATCACATATATACTGTTACATTTCGAAACCGTTACCCAAGATGGAAAAATACAAGTTGGTACAGGTTGGTGCAGAGGGAAGGACCATATATGGGAAACAAAGCCTTCTTGGTTTAGCTCATCTCATTATAGCAAGGTCGTGAGGGTGACTCCCTTCTGCTAACTCCGTAAGAGTCCACACAGCTCCCTTCGGAATGTGCTTATCCAGCCTCCTCCTTCTACCTATAACCTTGACAGGCCTAACGTGCAGAAACAGCAGTTTGCAACAGTTGGGCTATTTCTCTGGGGAACGGCTATGGTGAAATGCAAGGATAGGGTTTGCTAATGCAGGGATCGAGCGGGGCCACAAAATGGCGTTGGTCGAGTCAAGCAGGGCTGGCTGTGATCTAGATACAAAGACGTGCAATACGGTGTATGTAAATTCCTAAATTACTGCGTTTCATGAGCATATTAGTATTTGCGTTTCTGTGTTATTATTGTAGATGCATCACGCTAATTATAAAAAAGCGACTATATGGTTCGCAGAACCGAAAGTCAATTCTGGTTCCTCACCCTAACAATCTTCCGAACAACCATTATTTCCAAATCATAAAATTATTAAAATTGAATTTCATGTTAAAGTCTACCGTGCTGCCGTCATTTGCGCTCTCAATATAAAGTGCATTAAATCCATTTAAAACTAGTCTGTAAATCACTTTCGTACTGGAAGATAAAAAAAAATGGACGTGGTCATCCAGTTCCTATTAATAAAACGATCTTCTATTGCTATCACTTTTAATCCCAATATATAAGGTACATTAGTGCAGTTAAAAACCCGTATGTTAATTACTTTTATAACTAGTGCTGCATCTACTTAGTCCTCCAAGTGAAAGGGTCTTAGCATTCGAGAATGTCTGTAATCACTATTTCATCAGTGAATCAGTGGCGTGTTTTCCTTGTTCTGTAATGACTTTTCATAAAATGTCAGAAATGTCATCATCTTACAGTTCAAATAGGGATCTATTGGGTCCAGGTCTATAATTATTGCTGGTCTACAAGACCGAATGTCTTTATCGTTAAAATGTTTTTTCAATAACACCCAAATTGTTTTTAAAAGGGGCATAAGCACATCGAATGAATGCAATCCTTGTTGCATCAAGGAACAGGATAGGTACTTTTATTGGTATTGCATTTCTAACATCCAGAGTAAAACAAGTTGTCTAAATCATATAAAGAGTTGCACTTACCATTCAATGCCCTCCTACAGAACGACAGTGCTTCCCCTGTCTGACTCTAACCTCCAATGCTGACTGATGCCCTCTCCACTCCCCACCTGGCGACCCCTCCCCCCCCCCCCAGCCCAGTACCACCAACTGCTTCTATGTACCACCTGCAGCAGGTGGTGATTGGTAGCAATAACCTGCATGTAATAGGGAATTGTGTGTCATTTGAACTGAGAGAATCCAGTTTGCATAGTTTTTCCTCATTCTGCGGGTTTAACAAAACCTAAATGTGCTATGGCAGGAGAGAGGTGAGGCTTCATTACATTTTGAGTAAACAAGCATTTGTATGGTTTTTGTTTGTGTTCTTGGACATCTGCTTGTTTTTAACAAACACCATGTTGCACTCTGGGATTTTGAGTCCAATATCAATAGAGGACAAAAAGTGAAACTACAAACCCCAGACTCCAATCGACAATTGGATGAAATGACTGGTACGACCCCTTCAGTGCATCTTGATTTCTGAAAAAACCATCCAGTCAGTGTTTTAGGTCTGCATTCTAAGACTTATAGTCCTGATTGTATAATGAGAAACACAACTGCAAGTCCCAGAATGCAAAGCAAGATGCCTGGACTGGGTGGGGTTATGGTACTCACAATGGAAAAACAAGCATTTGCTATGCCATAGGTCTCGCATTTGCGAGAGTTGTAACTATTGGCATTGTAAACCACAATGCCTTTAATTTATTTCCTCTCTTCTGCCACCTTTCTGTCTCCCTTCTGCCGCATCGGGGTGATAGCCTGGAGCAGGGACTCCACTTCCCAGGCTCCCCTGCAACGCTGACAGTGCATCCCGCACCTGGAGACGCATATATTAAACCGAGAGCTCCTGCTGTGCAGTACGCGTGCAGGCCGCGCCTGGGCAAACGGCGGGTACCTCCATGCCTGGCGGAGCCCGGAGAAGGCTGGGACTCCCCTCTGTGTTTTCCTGTTTGAATCCCAGGAAAAAGACGACCGGGTACAATTCGGTGAAGCTGTGTTAAGGTAAAAAGTGTCAAGCTTTCCCACTAATTAGGCAATCTTCAGTACGGGGAAAAAGAAACCAATGCCAGTTATAAAACATACAGACACACCTCTAGAAGGTTTCCTTCAAAAGGCGGTTCGGGCTATTAACAAGGAAATAGAACTGGTGGAGCGTAGACTCTCACAGTCCCCACCCCCTGACCTATCAGTTACTGCCCTATCCGACTCTTATACAGCTGTGGTTGTGACTGACACTGATGTTGGTCAGAGGTTACAGATCCCACTTTCGCCAAATGTTGTAATTCTGGACCGGAGAGACTTAAGTACCATACAAAATAGAGCTTAGTCTATCCCCCTCCCAACAATAGCAGAGACTAGGTTCAAGGTCACAACAGTTTTGCATAGAAAAACATCTTGCCCGTCTATTGAATGGTTCAGGGAAAATAACGATAACAGGAAAACAAAACAATATGGTCACTTGACCAAGTTGCACTAATAAGAGGGTAATAGATGTTTCCGTTGGTGCTAATCTGAGAGGGTCTGCTCCTATAAGTCACCTATCCATCACACAAAATCAATACTCGACCCAGGAGCTCACCCTCACCAACATCAACAATAGTTTAAATCTTTTGTCATCTGGGGATGTGGGACAGGAAAGAAATTCCATTGGTGACAACCGAAAGCAGGAACAAGGGGTTATTAATCGAGAGAACCCTGGCCCTCTGAATGGCTGAAGACACCCACATGGCTTTATACATACAAATGGCCCACTGCATGTCCCTCAGGGTGGACAGGGTGATCCGATATTTTAGATCTACCCCCAGATTGCACACCATATACATTGATCTGGACAGGGGTACCCCCGCTCCCCCAGGGCATTAAGAAAGGTGCCAGAGCCTAATCCATAAATCTGCTTATTGGTTCTCAAGGAAATTGTTCTCGAAAACAAACTGGCCTGAACCTATTATTATGGCAAGGAGGGTGAGCTGGTTGGGCAATACGTCTAAATGTGTGAATGGGAATTGTGTTGTGCTTCACTTTAGGAAGGCTGGGTTTGCGCATTTTGCCCTGACACATTTTAGAAATTCTTTTAGTGAATTAATGGAGGTTTGGCTACTTGATCCCCCCCCCCCTCCACCAATCAAAGGACTTTCAAGAGACAACAGCCCGCACAGAAGCAAGAGAATAGATTCCCCTTTCCCTAGTTCTCCTAATTTATCCATACCAACCGCTTTGATGCTCTCCCTGGATTGAGTGAAATCGACGGAATGTCCGTATGTGCCGAAATGAGAAGATCTAGTTTACAATGCACCAGTCTAGAGAAGACCTCAGACGCTGTTAACATTGGCAGGAAACCATCTGTTGAGCCAATTGGAACCTCTTTGTCGAACCTCATTAGCATTATTAAGAATATAGCTCAAACTAGAAAGTGTCTTTGTTCTCCTACCTCTATCACTAATGATAACCCTGAAGGTGAGGGGTCTGACCTGGCAACTATTGTTGCTATGCCCGTTTTTAATTCCACATTGGGGAGTATGACGAATCAAGAATCCAATATTCACCTATTTAAAATCATTTGGAATATTGCTGGTATTCGCACAAAGTTGTTAAACAAAGAGTGGCTAGAGTAAATTAGGGGCTTTGATATCATCTGCCTCCAGGAAACTTGACATAAGGAAGACATTGTGATGGCCGGCTAGCGTTCCTTCACCGTCCACACAAGCCCTTCATTGGCAGCAGAGGGCTAAAGAAGGGCTGGTGCTGCTAATTTCTATAAAATATGGGTCTGTACAAGCCTCTATCATTAACTCCTCACCCTGGTACCAGCTAGTCTTGATTTCTAACCTGATTTGGGTTTAGTTATTGTTGGTTAACTGTTTTAACAATATCTTTAAACACAATAGTTGTCAGGTCATTGAAGCCCTTCAGGCAGAAACTAATACTATTTCAGGGAAGTGCCATCCTCTATGCCTCCTCTGTGTGGGGGATTTCAACTGTACTACCTGCACACACAGTACCAAACTAGTTTGTGGGCGGATGGATTTTGAGGACCAGCCTTAGTCACATTTTATTCATACACCACAGGGTGAGGCCTTAAATTCTATTATTATTGATAGCGACCTGGGACTTATCAATGATTTGGCCTCTAGCCTTGTAGCAGAGAGCCCCACGTATATTGGAGGCAAGGGGAGTTTTATAGATTTTATGTTCATATCAAGGAGGTATCTTTCGCTTGTTGGCAATTTTGAGGTAGAACCAAATAACGCCAGTGATCATAATTCCCTAACCATTTCCTTTAGCAATATAGCCCAGGTAGGGAAAGGCGATGGTCGCCTCATTCAATATGAACGCAACAAAGGGGTAAGATTATACTGGGGCAAAATAAACCCTATAGAATTCAAGGGAAAAATTGTGACAGAGAATGTGGACTCTATCATGAGATGCCTTCAACATGACGCTCCCACAGAGGAGGTCATTCGCGATCTTGAATTTATATGTGCAGATGTAGCCAAAAGACTTACTAGACCCATACAGATGAGGGATTTCCGAGAGAGGCGGTGCAGAGTGTTCCAGAGCTCAAAGAATCTCAAAATTGCCCTTTATGGAAACCCTCATGACAGAATCCACATTAAAAACTTAAGACAGACTTCTAAAAGTGTCATTAACCAAAGGAAGGATGAACTGAGGAAATTAGCCTGGGAAGATTTGGAGAGAACCAGAGCCCTTAAAGACTAAAAGCTTTTGGAAAATCATTAATCATCCTTTCTTTTCGGATGAGGTTGGGCAGATGGACTCTCTGATCATGGGGGATATGTGGGAATCCAATTTTACCGCTATATTCAATCCAAATTGTGAGCAGGTAGAGGAGGAAAGTGAGGACCTACACCCAGACCCATCCATGGCTGCCCAACTAAGTGCATCCCTCACTGTGGCAGAGGTTGAGGAGGCTCTAGCAAAAGGAACTTGTATGAAAGCCCTAGGCCCCAACGGGGTCCCTTTAGATTTGTTTGAAAGTAATCCCAGTATCTGGGCACCCTTGCTGACCAACGTCTTCAAATTCATTGTGACTGATCTTATCCCAGTGTCATGGAAGAAGGCCATTGTGGTTCCTGTATTCAAAAAGGGAAATAGGAGTGATTCAGCCTGCTATAGGCCAATTTTCCTCATTGATGCTACGGCCAAGGTTTTTAGGAGGGTCGCTCGACTCGAAACCTTGGCGTCCGACACAGGGATCATGTCAAGGACGCAATATGGCTTCAGGAGGGGGATGGGCACCACAGAGCAGTACCTCAACCTGTCCCTGATTATAGGCAAGTACATGAGGGCCGGGGGTTCTATTCGCCTGGCCTTCATGGACTTCTCCAGTGTTTTTGATACTGTTAAAAGGGAGAAGCTCTGGGCCCTGATGGAAAAATGGGTGTCGAATAGGCTTTTATCACCCTTTTTCGTAGGCTTCACGTTTCTACTACTGTCGCCATAAGGTATGGTTCCCAGGGGGAAAAACAAGGTCCATTGTCTCTACAGAAGGTGTACTGCAGGGGTGTATTTTAGCTTCATTTCTTTTTTTAATTTATACTAATGGTCTCGAGGCATTTTTAATAAACAAGGATTTTGACTTCCCCCAAATAGGTGGCAATCCAGTCCCGCTATTACCATATGCGGATGATACTGTGCTAATGGCTTTGACAATAAATAGCCTTGAAAAGTCACTCAATGCTTTTACTGATTTTATGTTGGCCCTTGACTTAAAGGTCAATTTTATTCAATCTTATATTATGGTGTGTGGCCCCAAATGTATTAACCCCTTCCATGCTCATGACGGAACGGTTCCATCATGAGCGTCCGTTGGCCTTTGCTCATGACGGAACCGTTCCGTCATGGTTCCATAGGCCCAATGGAACGTTCAGCACAGCGCAAGAATTTGCGCCGCGCTGAACGGGTTAAAACAAGAAAGTTTACTGTATGGGGACAGACTATCCACAAGCTGACTAACTTTATATATCTGATGCATAATTGTAATAATACTATGAATTGAGGTCCCCTAGTCACTGCTAGGGTGCAACATACTAGCAGGGTGGTGGAGGGGCTATTTTGTTTTGCCTGTAAATTAGGTCAAAAACCGGTGACATAGCTGGTTACCTTATATAAACCTATATGTTTATCTGTCTTATCCTATAGGGCAGGAGTTTGGGGTTATCACAAAAGCGGCGACCTACAGGTTGTGGAAAACAAATTGATCAAAAGGCCATTGATGACCCCTAATAATGCCCCCATACTTTTTGTCATCATGATTTGGAGCTGGAATTTTTACAGGATGGAATAGATATGGCCCTTCTTATTTTATGGGCCAATATTTGGCTGTCAGAGTATCTTACGTTTACAAGGGACGTTATCAAGGATTGTATCCATCTAGATAGGGCTTCCTCGATCCACTGGCTCCATTTTATGAGAGATAGACTCCATGAGTTAGGTGTGGGGCACTACTACGACAACCCTGCTAGTATTAACCACATCGATGCTGATGACAGAACCGCTCCGTCATCAGCCACGGTTGCGCTGTGCTGATGACGGAGCGGTTCCGTCATGGCCCGCCCGACGCGCCTGCGCGGCGCGTTCTATTGAGCGGGTGAGGCCATGACTGAACCGCCCCGTCATCAGCACAGCTCACCCGAGGCTGGTGACGGAGCCGGTCTGTCACCAGCGTGTGAGCGCCGCGCGCCCCCACTCCCTTTGCGCTGCGGCGGAATAGCCGCCGCAGCGAAGGAGTTAACTCCAATGTGAAAACAACAATAATAGAGGCATTTTATTCTAAGGCAAACAAACTTCGCTCACATGGAGAGGTGTCAGGACCTTCGTGTTTGTTCGCTGCCCAACAGTAATTTTATCTTACTTTTACTACCAATGCCCGGACTCGATTTCTCCCAACTAGATTTCGCTTACGCATGTTGCACTTTATAGTGACATTTCCAAAACAGTCCAGATAGGTTGATAAACTCACACCTTGCCCTTGTGACAATACGACCGCTCGGAGCACCCTGCACTTTATGTTGTTTTGCCCCCTTAATGTAGACCCGAGAGGAAAGGTTTTGGCCCCACTCTTGAGGGAACATCAACCATGTACTTACATCGAAGGCTTTAATGTTTAGCATTCCTTGGCTACACCTGATGTTTGCACTGCTGTGACTAATTTTATTAAAGCTGCAATGTTCATTAGAAAACGCTATGAATCACAATAGACTATCGTGAATGATGCAACCTTTTACCATTTATCCAAGTATTAATTACATTTTAGGCTTGATGTTGTAGTATGTTGTATCAAGTATTTGATACTAAGAATATGTGTTTTCTTTTTCTAATTATCGGAATCCTTGGAAATTATTGTATTGACTTTATCCCTGTTATTGCTCAAGTATGTTATGAAGGTAACTTTTAAATTGTAATGTAGCTTTGTTCGTTTAAACTTTTATGGCCTTTGAAGCCAAATAAAGTTAATTTGACTTGACTTTCCTTTTATTTATGTGTTTTGAAAATCTGCAAGCAGTTAAAAATACATACTTTGTACTTATAGTCCTTGCTTACGAGAAGCAAGGCTGGCAGTAAAAAAGACGCAGTTTCTACCAGCCTTGCTAGTCGTAAGCAAGGTCTACAAGTACAAAGTGCGTGTTTACGAAGCGCTTGCAGGTTTTCAAAACACATAAAAGGCATTGTCATTTACAATTCCCAGTAGCTCAAACTCTTGCAAATGTAAGACCTATTGCATTGCAAATGCTTGTTGAGCTATGAGACAGAGGGTTGCAGCAGCCATAGGAGGGCAAGGACCATGATGGCAGGCAGTGCATTTTAAAAGTAGGAGGGAGAAATAAATAGCGCTAAAGTTGGGGAGTCTAATTTAGGTCCATTTGGGCCAGATCCATGACAAATTATCAGGCTAGCCATATAAAATAAGGTGAATAAAAGGAACTCCAACACATTCGGTGTTTAGCCTGAATATCTGGCCATCTTGAACTTACTCCGAAAGCTCCTTCAGTTTTTACCTGTACTACCCATGAGTTACTGGATTGAAGTAGAGTTGTGTTTTAAACTATCTGCCTCTTCCTTTAGCGAATAAAACTGTTCTGGAATTGCTGAGCCACTCTTTCTAGTGTTCTGGCACTATCGTGCTAACATGATGATCGACAAAGCAGTTGTGGAATTCTTTAATTAGTTATAACTAAAATATAAGCAAAAGTGGAATGTTTACAACATTCACACCAAATGGGTTTTTATTAGATCATAATGTAATGCATGTTCGTGTTTATATAGAATCCAAAGTCCCTTCCTAAGAACATAGTTCATGGTTAAACATAGCGAGAGAAGCAGATACTTACTTTATCCCACACAGCGTGTGATATGGAAGAGCTCTGAATCGAAGTATTGACTTTGAGCATGAATTCACTAGAATAAATGAGCTAGCGCACTAGTAGCATAACCAGCTAGTGCAAAGGAGGAATTGGGGACTATGGCTACCGTTTTAACTATAAAATACAGCTTTAATCCGTATTCAACAGACCTCTAAGGCATCTGGACACCGTTGCCACTGCACCTGCTGCACCAACTAAAGCTACGCCCCTGCAGTGCACCTGCCGGACCGAAAAATCATTTAACATTGCCTCAAGATGCATTAACAAATTAATCATAAGCGACCATGATGAATAGCAGGGGTATATGCAACAGAAAAGGCATCATATAGATAAATTACACTGTACAGCAGACAGAACAGTATGGAAATGACCACTTCTACTCTAAGGTTTACAGCCTGGAAAAGGACTCTGTCTGCTATGCTTCACCCCACCAACCCATTCCTGACCATTCCTGGACATCCCTCAGGTATAATACCAGTTCATCTACATACAGAGACTCGACATGTAAACCATCTCCCGGGCAAATTCCTAAGTCCCCTCTCCCTGTGTCTCCGTTCTGCTGCTAGAGGCTCTATCACCAGTGAAAACAACAAAGGCGAGAGCAGAAAGCTCTGCCAATGGGTACAGGCTCATATATTCAGTGCTTTAAATGGAAAAAGAGAAGTGCCAGTACGGACCAAATTGATTGGGGAGGGGCGTGTCTGGGGGCGTGGCTTCGAGGCAGCATGTACACTATCAGCATTTTCTTCTTCAATGTAAGTACCCCAGCGCCATTGGCCAAGTTCTGCCCATAGCTGCAGGGTGCAATTGGTGTTTGTTGTAATTATATATAGCGTGAACTGAGCCCAAGGGCATTAACGTGAGAAGCAGAAGTTTTATGCGAAAGCAGACTTTTTTTTTATGGCACAAGGAGATTTAAGTGAGTTGCCCTGGATCACAGGATGTTGAGCCCACGCTGGGATTTTACCTGTGCCATAAAAACAAAAAAGTATGCATTCATGTAGAACTTGTGCTTCTCATGTAAAGCACTTTTATGCCCTCCCGCCAAGTTTGCACCATATATAACTGCAAAAATGGACCGATGTGCCATGCACACACGAGCCGAACTTGGCCGAAGGGCGTGAGGCGCTCTGACAGACAATGGCGCTGCAACCTTTCCCTATAACTGGCAGCGCGACAGTTCCAATGGCGAGAGCTCTAGCTGGCAAACCACACTTGTCTTCCTGTCCTGTCACGCTGTCAGGGTGTGAGCAGGGCCGGCCGGTAGCGTGGGCGAGCTGGGCCCAGGGCGCCAGTATTCCGAGGGGCGCACGGAGCTGCTGTGCGCATTAAGGCAATACCAGCAGCAGAACCCCTTTCACCTTGTTCATGTCCCTGCCTCTGTCTGATTGGCCAGATTACAGTTGTTTCATTCCTTTAGGATTAAGCTTTTGGGCAATGTTTTAACACCTCATTGTCCCTTTCTTCATGCTCCTTTCACCGTTCACCCCTGCAGACACACACCAATAGATCCATCACCGTGAGGCAGCTAAACTATTGGAGATTTAGATTAGCTGGGGAGGTCCCGAGGTGTTTGGGTTCAGGGGGCAGTGATTGACCATTCAACTCACAATGGACCCCCTGCTGCCTCATTTCAGTGTCTATCAGCAAGGGTGCCAAATGTCTCTCCGCCTAAGGCGCTAGCTTAAGAAATGCCGGCTCTGAGTGAAGGGCTGCAGCCGCAACCTAGCGCCGGAATACCATAGACTGACCACAGCATGCCACTAGGAGTACAGTACCGGTACTCTCTTAACACCAGGAAAAGTCCCGGTGCTCAATGGGAGAACACGGAGAATTGCCGGTACTCAGTACCAGTGAGTACCAGCCCATTTAAAGCACTGCATATATTTGATGCCCAATGCTGATCCTAATAAGGGGATCCGTGTATAATAGCCACGTAAGCTGCATAAACCACCCCCCAAACCCGTACTGGTGGAGGACCGAAAATAGGTTAGGCCACGCCAGTAATGTAAAGGATTTTTCCAGGTCAAGGACGAGGCATGGGCGAATTTTGCGAATTCGCGGTCCGCGAATTTGCGTATTCGTGAATTCGCAATCCGCAAAATCCGCAAACTCTCGCGAATTTGCGGATTTTTTCTTTTTTTTGTGTTCGCAAGGGTTTCTGCCAGTTCGCAATTGCGAACTTACTTGTCGGCTCGCAACGGTCGCGACTATGTTGTTTCTACGTCTGGTTCATCATCACAGGTTCACAGCACCATCTGTTTCACCACTGCCACCCTCTGGTTCACCCATGCCACCCTCTGGTACATCACTGCCACCCTCTGGTTCATCACTGTAGATTATGGGGGGGAAAACCAAGCACACCTGCCCTGCTTTAACTGACATGAATTAATTTGGGGTTGATTAATGTGTCACTGAATTTAAACTTCCAGTCTGGCACCTGCTTCCTTATCTGTAATTTGCTTTCTGTTGCAGTGCAATTTTCACAGGACCTTTGTGGCCTACTTGTAGCTATTCTATGAGCCTGCTGTGATGGTCAGAGCAGGGTCATAGAATAGTTGCAAGTAGGCAACTGAACTCTGGAGGGGCCCCTCAGGAAGCACTACAGGGAATTGTTACTAATGATGAGTTTGAACTTTTGCACCTGCTGAGTGCTTTCAGTTTTGCAAAACACGTTTTTCTGCAATTTCGTGGGATTCGCGGGTCGCGAATTTGCGCGAGATCGAATTTGGAAGCCGCAAATTCGTGCGAATATGCGATTTGTTTTTTTGCGGCATGTTAGTTCGCAAGGTTTTGTGCATTTTAGCGAGCCGCTTGTAGCGCAACGGCGCGAAGTTACCCTCACGGTCGTTCACGGGCGTGGCCATCTTGTTTGCATGACGTATTTCCGTTTCCGGGCGCGGTGTGTAATCCCGCAAAGTGTGCGGCTCTCTAGTACAAGTTTGCGTGTGATCGCAAGGGAAATCTCACTCAAACTTACCCACGCGGTCGTGAACGGGCGCGGCCACCTTGTTTCTCATTCATTGCTATGGTTCTGGGCATGCTTTCTGTATCCTCTCTGAATCTCTGCCATCCTTTGCTTGTTTGAAGTTTTTTTATCTATTTTACTTATTATCTATCCCTCTATTTTTCTAGCTCTATATTTTTGTGTTTTCTGCTACTTTTGGTTATTTTAAACTACTTTTTTAAACTCGCAAGATCGCTAGCGGGTACGGGATCCGGGAGCGCCGGAAGCGGTGGGAGAAGGTGTGCCGGGCCATGTACCAACACTCTCGGGTCCGGCGCACCTACAACCAGGCCACCCACCGTTGGACGGATCTCCTGGACCGGGAACGCGACTTGATCGACCTGCTCGGCCTCGAGATCCCCTGGCTTGTTGAGTAGTAGTAACTATTTCTTCACTACTCTGTTTTCTCCTGCTCTGTGTGTTATTATATTGCAAATTTTTGTTTTTTACCAAGAGCAATAATGCTGCTGATTACATTGTAGGTAAATTATATTTCAAAATCTTCTGTGCATTTCAGGTGCAATGCTCTCCTTCTCAGTAGTGTTGCTACTATGCTTATTTGTTTTCGATTATGTGTTCATTTCATTGGCCTGAGAAATTATGTATGAGTGTAGTTTAAAGAACTGCGTAATGCTAGACACTAAGGGTCAGATTTTTAATTACCGGCGCATCCCTGCAAAGTAGCAGGAATGCGCCAGTAATTGTGCGCCACGCCACCACCACCCATGGTGCGCCGTATTTACAATGCGGCACACCATGGCCCCAAAACGTCACAGAAGCGTTACGCATCTGTGCCGTAAAGGCGGCGCATTGCTGGAGTTGCGTCGCAACGATGGCGCAGCTCCAGAAATGCTATGGGGTGCCCTATCTCCCCAATGCTGCGTCAAGCCGTACGTCTGCTTCAAGCAGGCGCAGGGTTTGAGTCACGCATCATTGTCCTAAAAGTGACTGATTGAAATCTTGTAGATTTCCCTCAGCCACTTTTAGGATGCGTTCCTGCGCAGGAATGCCCTCCCTTGCGTCGGAACGCCCCCTGATGGCACAGGGCTTTACAACGTGATGCATCTCCCATATGCGTCACGTTGTTAATATACGCCGCACCATGGCGCCTCTTTTGTTCTGCCGCTGCGTCACAAAAGTCACGCAACAATGGAGCAAAAGAGCCGCAAGGGGCTTCTAAATCTGCCCCTACAGACTCAAGTCCAGTCCTTCCTTTGTACACCTGGCAATAAGAAGAAATAGTGGTGGTGGATTGATAGTTTGAGTATTTTAATGACTGGTTAATGTAGTAGGAAACTTTTTAGTGTTGTCGCTGATCTGCAATCACTCACGATGGACTTTGTCACTTCGCGTGCTGCAGACTGCTGCCTGCCAGTCCTAGGCGAACCTTTTTAGTAGTTTCTTTAGTGAGTTACATAACTTTCCAAGTCGACGGTCCGCAAATCAAGCAATACTAATATTGTAGTAGACCACATGAGATAGGTCAATATATCCTGTGGAATAGTTGTCTATTTGCTATTTCGCCAAAATATTTTGTTATTGTTCTTTTGAAATGTTTGATTTGGTTGACAAATATCATCCATGTTTTCTGGTCTTTCTTTCTTTCATGTTGTACATCAGTTCCCCCCAGGGGCAAGAGGACATTGGAGGAGGCTGCTGCTGCTGCTGAACAAGGCCAGGATTGGTCAGGCGAGGGCTCCTTTGCTGGCCCCGGTAAGTTTTAATTTTAATATAGAGTACCTATTTTTTCCTAGCGTTCCTCATTCGATTTTTTTCTAAATCGTCTTTGATCTTCTTGAAGACTGTATCTAAATTCTTACCCTGCCTCGACTATGACTCCCTGTGGTATTACTAGATTATTCTTATTAGTCTGTCTGTGTAGCTAACTAAGATTGCACATTTGGCAAAAGGTGTAACACGAAACTCCCATTCTAGTCAGCAATAGCTCTATGCACTGAGTGCAGTCCTCTGGGATTGTCCATAATGTCTTTTCAAGTCTTCTAAATGTTTATGCTTTGACAATTACCAACAATAAAAAGGTGAATGACCACCAAGAAAGAATAAGATACTACTTTACTTTTGGTTTGGATAGGAGGACAATCCATACTACTACTGTTGCAGGGACAAATCTCCACAAACAGACCTATTGACACTAAATAGTGCATTGTTTATCAATTATAATAGGCGCAGGTAGACTTTCCACATACCTCAGTGATATCAGACTTTGAAGAACCCCCAATCTCCTTACTGACTAGATAGTGTGGCAGAGTCATTTAGCTCCCGAATTCATCGATGATTGATCCCCAATGATGATTATCCAACGCAGGACAAGAGTACGGAGTCAGAGTCCACAAGTGTCGGAGGCACGGACTCATGCTTGCAAATTGCAAAACCTTTTGCTCATTCACTCATGATCAAAAACCACAGAGTCTATTTAAGTTTTAAAGCTTTATTAAAAGTAAAAATATTTATTAAAATCAAGCTTGTCATAAAACATAAACGGTTGATTAAAAATGGAAAAGTGCTTATAGTGATTTATTTCACACATTTATTGTGGGCGAGCCGAGCCCTCACCTGGTTTGAACTTTCATTTTTCTTTTTGGTGCTGAATCATTGGTCCCTTCGTCCTAGTTATGATGATTTGTTCTTAGAAGTGAAGCTTCTGACTGTTATGAGAAAAATGGTGCGTGTTAAAAAGCAAGCATTCATCAGTTGTGCCAAAAAGTGCAGCAAGACAACACCCTTCCCTGGAAAAAGGGACATTTTTACTTTAGAGTAGACAGTGACAATTTATTAGATAGGTTTCTGTATTCACATTTCTTCATTCCTAGACAAAATACTAGTGAGTGGTGTATGTCTATGAAATCTAACATTCTTAAATGTACTTTGTAGGTGGAACATCTGGTGCTGGGCCCAGCGCGGAGGTGGAGAAGGAATGCTCTGGGGAGGAGGCGGTGCAAGTGCCGGACCAAACTGCTGTGCGGGTTGCCACGGTAGTGGCGGGCAGTGGTAAGCTCTTATATTCCTTACTTGTTGAAATTGCAGACCGCATAGTGTGCTCCCCGTGAGAAAACGTAAGGTTTGTCCAGATGAGAGACATGAAGAAGAATGATGGACATATAGTTTGAATGGATGGATGCCTGGATCATGGTACTATCTGACTCTTAGATAGCATATGTGTATCTAGAGAGAGTAGACGGTCACTGGGTGAACTAAGTGTTACTTTGAAGAGCATGTAACACCGCACCCGCACGTCCGTCCCAGTGTAGGAAAGGCAAGGAAAAGAAGTTGTAATTTTGTCCGAATACTACCATGAATAGTAGCAGTAGTTTGTATTGCAAGCACAGCATATATCCGGCTATTACGATGGCCACTCACTACCTCTGTTAATAAGTTTAGTAGAACTCGGTCATTCATGTGTGGATGTATCACTGTTCACTCAATAAAAAGCAAAGCACCTAAAGTCATCCCATATGGCAGCAAATACATACCATGTGCAGTGATAGATAATCCAGATTATTTATCTTCTTCATTTTCCTTTTCAAGTATTCATTGGCACTGTAGGGTGAAAGTTAAATTAATTAAGCAGTAGCCCTTGTAACAAGTTTTCTCAGTGCCACCCGTAATAGAAAAGTAAGAACATCACCACCTGCATGTACTGGACTGGTACAGTAACGCAAGTCTGTCTCACTCATCATGGCGGGCGTCTGTTTTTCTCGAGTGCAAGTTGACTGCGCTGGCATTATGCCGGCTTGCAGAAGTTAACGTACCAATTTTGCTAAACAAGAGAGAAGAAGAAGAAGAAGACTGGTGTACTGTCATATTCGACTCTAATGGAGTGAGTCCATAGTGCTCGTAAAATTGATTCCTTAAACTCCCACTAATGTTAGAGCAAGGATGAAGAAGTGGGAGGTTAGATAGATACTGGCCACAATAGTTATGTACTGCACTTGCAAGTTGCTAGTTCTACTGTGACACAACTTTCTGCTGAATCATTTTGTGTTAATCTCAAAGAGCATTGGTTACAGACTATGTCTTTTTCTTTCTTCATATAGATGCTCCTTCCAAACCAACACGGAAGGAGCTGGCTAGACGGGCCCGGCAACGGAGGCTGGAGGCCACTGTCACCGAATATCGGTGGCTGGTGGTCCAGGAGGAGGAGGACACGCAGAGTACGTCTACAACATCTACGGCGACACCTGCATCCTCCTCCGCGCTCCCTGGGTCAGCCAGTCAGCGCAGCAGGTCTCCAGCGGTACAGAGCCGGGGTACCGCAGCCACCCGCCACCGCCGAGCAGCAAAGAAATCAGCTGCCCCCCACAGCAGTTGCAAAAAAAGGATGCACCGCCTTTCCCTGAGGGTGTCCTACCCCGAGCAGTTGCTCCTCAACAACAAAACCCTGCTTGAGACCCTCTGCAAGGAGCATGCCGACCTGGCCCGGAAAGTCAACAGCAGCAGCCAGCAGTAGGAGGAGACTGTCCCTTGCCCCTTTTTTAAACACTTCTGGGGGGTGGAATTGGGAGTTGGGTTTTTTGGACTTTTCACGGACATTCGTTGGGGTTAGGGAGTGGGGGTGGGTTGGGTCTTGCGGGAGATTATTTTTGTTAGGGATATAAATATACTTTAAACTTTATCTTAGCATACGTGTTTTTTTTACTGCTTTTGAGGCTGGTGGGTGGGGGTTTACCAGTAAGTTTGTTTTCCTGAAACTTAAGTGGCATCTTGATTAAAGTTGTGTAATTAATTGGCCAAATGTTTTCAAAACTAAGTGCCTCTCACAGAGTAAGTGAATTCAATAGTCCTAGGACTTTACTAGTACTAGCGTCAGTCTCTCGTCTCTCCTAATACTCCATTATACTTCCGCCCCAAACACTTATCTTACCTGTAATTTGTGTTTGGAAATAGGGCTAGGCACAGGGCTGGCTGCACGGCAAATGCCGATTAAGGTTGGCAATCCTGGGCGGATGAAATGTCATCATTGCGGTGGTACTAGTGGTGTACACAGTGGCAGTTGCAGCATCTGAAAAAAAAGAAAATGAAACCTTGTTTGTCCTTACCGTAGCATTCAGGGGTGGGGAATTCCTATCTCCCGACGCCCGAGACATCTAGATTTCTTAGGAGGGCAAGAGGTTTTAATTTGTATTTTGTCCAAAGGACAAGTAGACAGTTTTATGGTAATCCGATACACAGCTGTTCAACCCTGTAGGTCACAGCCAGTTAATAAGATGCTCTGAGCAGTTTATTGGCAGTGAAAGGGTGAATGCAAAAGCTGGGGCCTGCACTTTAATTTCCCCAGAACAGAACAACAAAATGATAAAGCAGAGGAAGTTGGAAATAGCTCGTGCAGCTTCCAGGCCCCATGTAAGAGGCTGCCTTTATCTGCCTCTTGGCCCCTTGCTCTGACTTGAACTGTATGACCCCTGCCTTGTATTCTCTGCTCCACTCCTGGGCCTCATCTTTAACTCACTTTGCTTTCCCTTCTCATGAACCCCCTCCTTTGCACTTTGGTTTTCCTGTACACCTTATGTTACACCCGGTGCCTGAACCTGCTCACCCCACCCCACCCCCCTTAGCCGCCCTCTCTGACATCTCTGACCCGCTCCCCTTGGCCTCTCATATCTTACACATCTAGGGCTTACATTAAAGTCATTAGTTTCCCCATGGGCGTTCATGCAGGCCTAAGGCCACCCCCAATTCTGTCCTTGCACTAGGCCTCTCATGTCACTTTGTGCCTGCACCAGGGGCATTGTGAACACACTGCTGTAGAAACTACAGCAGCTGTGAACTTTTTGATGGGCCTCTTCAGTCTGCTGGTCCGCAGACAAAGGCCCATAATGGACTTGAAAGGGTGGGTGGGTGAGTGAGAGAGTGAAAGGGTGGATGAATAGATGCATGTATGAATGAGTGAAAGGGTGGATATACAGATGCATGGATGAATACGTGCAAGAGTGGATGATAGATGCATAAATTAATGAGTGAAAGGGTGAATGGATAGATGCATGTATGAATAACTGAAAGGGTGGATGTATAAATGCATGGATGAATACGTGCAAAAGTGGATGATAGATGCATACATTAATGAGTGAATGGGTGAATGGATAGATGCATGGATGAATGAGTGAAAGGGTGGATATACAGATGCATGGATGAATACGTGGAAGAGTGGATGATAGATGCATACATTAATGAGTGAGTGGATAGATGCATGGATGAATGAGTGAAAGGCTGGATGGATGGATGAATGAATGAGTGGAGCGTAAGGGTGGATTTTTAGATCCATAAATGGATGAATGAGTGAAAGGGTGGATGGATAGGTGCATGGATGAATGAGTGGATGGATAGGTGCATGTATGAATACGTGAAAGGGTAGATGTATAGATGCATGGATGAATACGTGGATGATAGATGCATACATTAATGTGTGAAAGGGTGAATCGATCGATGCATGGATGAATGAGTGAAAGGCTGGATGGATGGATAGATGGATGAATGAGTGGAGTGAAAGGGTGAATGGATAGATGGATGAATGAGTGGATGGATGTAAGAATGGATGGGTGAGAATGGGAGGAAAAGAGCAAGGGTGAATGAAGGGATGGGTGAGTGGATGGATAGGTTGAAAGTGGATTGATTAGTGAAAGGATGGACGACTTACTGAAAGGGTGGATTAATGGGTGAGAGAGTAGATGATTAGAGAGCTGACTGGGTGAGGGATGGATGGATGGGTGGGTGGCTGGGTGGAAGGGTTGAAGGATGGCTTGGTGGGTGGAGAGTTGAGTGTTAAGGTGGATGGAGGGATTAGTGAAAGGGTGGATGGATATATGAGCGAAACAGAAGATGGATGGGTGAAAGGGTGGATGGATGAGCGAAAGCATAAATGGATGAAGTGAAAGGGTAGGTGGATAGATGAGTGAAAAGGAGGATGGATGGAGGGATGAGTGAAAGGATGGATGAATAGGAGTGAAAAGGAGGATGTGTGGGGTGAAAGGATGGATGGATGAGCAAAAGGATGGATGAGTGAAAGGAAGGCGGGATGGATCAGTTCGATCGATAGGTTTGGAGATGGCAGGATAGGCTTTAGCAGCTAGAGGTGGTGGAGCTCTTGATGGGCTTCTTCTGTCTGCAGCTCGGCTGACAAAGACTTGTAATTAATTTGAAAGGATGAATGGATGTGTGGGTGAAAGGATGAGTGAGTAGAAGTGTGGCTGGCTAGATGGATGGATGGATGGATGCATGAATGGATGAATGAGTGACCAGGATGGTGGATGGACAAAGGATGTTATAATGAAGGAAAGGGTGAATGAGTGGATGGGTTACAGAGTGTAAGGATTAGAGAGCGAAAGGATGGATGAATGTAAAGGATAAATGGATGGATTGATGGATGGGTCGAAGGGTGGGTGGAAGGATTAGTGAAAGGGAGGGTGGATATATAAAGTGAATGGAAGGGTATATAGTTGGAGTGAAAGGGAGGGTGTATGGATGAGCGAAAGGATGGATGGATGGTTGAAATGGATAGGTTTGGAGATGAATGGGTAGGTTTGGATATGGATGAGTGGATCGAGAGACAGATGGATGAACAGATTGGTGAAAGGTAATGGATAAAAGAATGAATGGGTGCCAATGTAAAGGTGAAATGCTAGATATCAGTGGGTGAAAGGATGAATGAATAGATGCTTAGATGGAAGAGGCAAGAGAGCTATTGTGGAGAGGATTCCAATTACTTTTTTTCGCTTGCTTGGTGTCATAAGAGCTTTGAATCAACGTGGGGGGTATTTAAATGTTCTGGTTACTCACTTGGCCTACATTGTGCTCCTTTCTCTACCTTGGGATTATCAGGTAGGCGTGGTGCTGTTTGCAAGCGAGTTCTTACTAGACAGCTAGTATTTGGTCTCATAAAGGCCACATTGCCGTAGAAATTCCCGGCACTGAACAAAACTACTTTGTAAAAGAGCAGAATGCTGTCACACACAATGAAGCCAGCTCACAGATAGGAAGAGATAGCATTTCAATAAAAACGAAAGGTCTTGGTTAACTCAAATTTCATTAGGGGCTCAAATGTTAAAGTCACGAAAGTGCACCCATGATATATGTCCTTGTATTAAAGGAGATGTACGTTTTTCATGAATTCACATGAATTTCCTTAAGTAGGCCAGAAAACCGTAGTCCTAGAAAATATTTGTGAATTGCATCTTAGCATGAGCAAATATGAATATGCCCCAGCGGAAATCTGTTGAGTGTTTACAAGTTCACTTTTTCTCCAACCACATTTTTCCCAGCCCTGGAAGAAACTTTACTTCTGCCGTTGTCAGGGGTAAATTTCCGAACTTTCTCAGTATGGAAAAAGATTAGAGAAGAGCTGGTGAAAACCTCCAAAATTCAAATCCTTCTATAGTATTAGTCTGACATAAACAGAGAGGCTATTATCAGAGCTCTTCTACAAAGAGATTGCAGCCATTTGACGGTGCACTACATGGCACCAAAGGGACAAGTGGATTTTGTTACAGGACAAGTAGATTTATGAAGCTACTTGTCCCATGGACAAGTACATATTTCAATAAATTCCACACCCCTGAGCATTAGAACGGTACAATAGAGAATATAGCAGGTGACAGTACACTAGAACAGTGCCACATGTAGCCTAACAAATGGTGAAGTATTGAAAGTATAACTAGTACTTGCGTTGAATTTCTTTGACATTGGCTACTACTACAAGAAATAATACCGAAGGTGTAGGACACAGCAGCGTAATAATTTGCCACGTCTAGGAGGAGGATGTGCTTGATGACCAATCAAGTTGATGGCGCACATTAAAATCTGCTTTCATTTGCCAATAGTGACTGAGTGTCAAGCTGAGTAAGAATAGAATATATCCTCGGATTCCTTCACCAGCCTGTTGCTATGACCTTATCCTCCCCAGCAAGTGTGTGGAATTATTGCTGTCATTTAGTCACACATCAATCACAACCACACAGCCCGGGGGAAGAGGGTTAGGGTTTGGAAAATGGATGGGAATGGGGGATTTTGGGAAAGTTTTGTTGAAAGAAGAAAAAAAAGCACAGCATGGACAAACAATATTTGAAGATAAAGAAATCTTTGCGTACAAAGCAAACCATAAATCTTTTAAGTGACATAAAGGAAGTGCATGCACTACTGCATGCATGGTTACTGAAAAGTAAGTAGTACTTTCGACAACCGTGAATGAAAGAATGAGACAGTACAGGGCTGCAGTACTAATTATGCATTTTCACTTGCCTATCTCTGCACTCAGAGAAACACTTCTTACATTAAATTAGGTTTAAAAAATAGCACAAGTAAAACCTATAGAATGGCTGTAGGGATGAATTTAGAAGCAGAGATCAAAGAAATGCAGAGTCACACTCATAGAAGTTCACAGCAATAACATTACTTAAAAGATCATTAGAAAAGAACGGATACTGTATCTGTATGTTGTTGTAGTTGTCCTGTTGAATTTGGTAAGTTGCATGCATCAAACCATTCCTCTTATTAGCGGGACTCCTCCATTCCAGCTGACGCTCTGTCCATCAATGTTGGTGACCAGAAGACATCCTGTCCACTGCCTGCCTGGCGGATGCTGAATTGCGGCTCGCTAATGTGAAGCCTGACTTCATCCTTTTTTTCCCATTGCACAGACTGAAACCCGGCCTGTAATTATTGATGGAAAAACAGGAAGTGATATTAGAACACCACTAACAAATAAATATAAGGTATGTACACTGTGTAGTGCAAAAAGTCACACTTTGAGTTTCCAAATAGACAGTACAATATTTTTGAAAGTGCGTACTTTGTCTGAGTCTCCTTCTGAAGGATAAATAAGGATGGGCGAATTAATTTAGCGGACCTTTCCCCTCAAGCTAGTTGTACTGTAAACTGTGTTTTAGAACAAAATTAGACCTTCCCAGCAGTGCTCCCAGACCCTTACTAAACCCAGTCGCAAAAATGTAGAAGACCCCCAATCAGATCTCAAAAAACGAGGCCTAGTAGAAAAATGGTGACAAAACGTACTTTGAAAGTAAAGTAGGCCCAAATCCCCCCTTACCCACCGTGGATTGTATTCAAACCACTTGCAAGCAAGCAAAAGTATCCATACCCAGCATCGCTCCAAGACTCGCAAACCCCCCCACAAACAGCCCCCCGCCCAAACACATGCAATACAATACTGCTAACCCTAACGAGCCCTAAGTTAAGAATAGTGGCAAACGCTTTCTTTAAGTAGGCCAAATCCCCCCTTTCCCACCATGGATTTTCTTCAAATCACTTGCAACCAAAATTACACATTCCCACGAGTGCTCTAAGACCCCAGAACCCAGTTGCCAAAATCTAGAACACCCCCAAACACATAAAATACTGCTGCTAGTGCTAACCCTAACGAACCCTAAGTTACAAAAAGTGCCAAAAGGCTTTTCAGCATGGATTTTCTCCAAACCACTTTTATCCATTATTAGACCTTCCCAGCAATGCCCCAAGACCCGCCAACCCACCTGCAAAAAAGCACAACACCCCCAAACAGGCAAAAAGCAAAAATGGAAAATCTCATACTTAATATTTTTTGGCCTTTTTTCCAAACGCGCTGTGCAGCTAGGTCATAACTCCACTTTTCCGCCATGGATGTCCTAGAAAACAAATGCAATCAACATTAGACTGTGCCAGCAGTGCTCCCAGACCCGAACCCCACCCACAAACACCAGGAAGCCCCCCAAACAGGCCCCCGAAAACATGATAGTGAGCAAAAAGGCAAAAACGTTTTCAAGTCTGATTTACGCTAAACCACTTTTATCCGGCATTAGACCTTCCCAGCAATGCCCCAAGACCCGCCAACCCACCCGCAAAAAAGCACAACACCCCAAACAGGCAAAAAGCAAAAATGGAAAATCTCATACTTACAATATTTTTCGGCCTTCTGTCCAAACGCGCTGTGCAGCTAGGTCATAACTCCACTTTGCCAAAATTGGGACACATGCTGGGCTGGGGGTCTTGGGGGCAATGGCCTGAACCCTCTGTGGGTGCCAGGGTGCTGCTGACTGGAGGAGGACGATCCAAGGGAATATACAAATGCAGTTGCAGTGAAAGCAACTGTGAACAGAACAGACCCAATGGTAGCATCACCTTCCCGAACTACCTCGCCTCCAATTGTAAGCGCTAGTGGGTTGGTGGCCTCTATGGATATTTTTCTAGATTGTTGTTATTTGCAAGTTCCCTCTGTGAGGCCTACAGTCAGTAGTGTTCCCGTGACCAGTGACACACCAGCTGTGACGGACCTAGTTTTTAATGTTTTCAGCTGGAATGTCGCAGGGATCGCAAGAAAGTTGGCCCTCCCAGATTGGAATGCTTGGGTTGATGAGCACTCCTTATGTATCTTTCAAGAGACCTGGAGCTTGGGGTCGGTACATAGGGTGGGATTCTCCTCCTACTCTGTACCCGCGCTAACCTCGGAAACAGGGAGAGGACGCCCCCTCGGGCGGTCTGCTCATATGGGTAGCAGCCTCCTTAGACTGCAGAATAGAGGAGCCACAGACAGGTTGTCCGGATATCCAAAATATTATTTTAAGAGATCAAAGGGGAAGAACAGTATTAAATGTCTATAATGTCTACGCCAGAGGGGCTAAGGGCGGGAGGAAGTCCTCTTTATTATCTCTCCTTGAGACTCTTCTGAATAAAACTCCACACAAGTCATGTACCCTGGTTGCGGGTGACATGAACTGTACGTTCGAGCCCTTAGGCTCGGATGTTGCCCTTGACCAGGACGAGGAGGACACTAGGATAGGGATCCCTGTTTTAGAGATTCCACCCATTAGGAGATGGTCAGAAGTGGCGTTACAGCTATACTCCCTGAGCCTTGAATTAAACCTAAGGGCAGTGAATGGAAGGACAATTTCGGACAGGGGGGGGACCCACACGTATAATAGACCAGGACACACCTCTAGAATAGACTACATCTTATTAGATGTATGTCTCTGGAACCATGTGAGGGATATGGTCGTGGTCCCGACGATTGAAAGTGATCACAATCCACTTTCCTTAACCATGACCCAGTGGTGGTGCCTTGTAAAAAAGGACCCTATTAACCCCGTATTAGCTCCCCCCGATGAGTCTGTAGTCTCACTTTGTGGAAGGCGCCTAAAATGGGCTAAATTGATCCTCTCCGAGGAAAGGGTTGGAGAAATCTCAACTCTCTTAAACCAAGCAGTGACAACTCTGGGGTTTCCTTTGGAAGGGGTGGGTAGGGTGAGTGGGCTCTTTGTCTCTCTAGTAGAGGCTTTGACAAAGGTCTTCACCATCCCCTCTAGTAAGTCAGGAAATAATCAAAACAAAAAGCAAGGTGATGGTTGGTATACTCAAACATGTAGGGTACATAAAACAAGGCTTGTTGAGGCAGTGAAGCATAAATCCGATAGTGGTATACTGGAAGCAAGGAAGATTCCACCCAAAAGATAGCAGGTAAAGCTATACTTGGTAGGATTCTTCACTGGGTGGAGGAAAACAAAATATTATCAGACTTCCAGGCAGGTTTCCGGGCAGGAATGGGAACAATAGAGCAGGTGTTCAGGTTGGCACTTCTGGGGTGGAAGGTGGTGGAGCTAGGCAAGGGCAGTCTATACCTGGCCTTTATAGACCTGAGGACTGCCTTTGACCTAGTCCCCCGGGAGGAGTTATGGAGGGAGCTCCATGGGCTGGGATTGCCTCCTTACATCTTGTCTCTCCTCATTAGCCTCCACGCCCATACCTTTGCTCAGGTCCGCTGGGGAAGAAATGGAGAGCTAACAGAGAAAATACCAGTGTCCAGGGGTGTGAGGCAAGGATGCGTTTTGGCACCCACCCTTTTTTCACTATATGTGAATGGGGTGGTGGAATATCTCCAGCAAGAACCATCTGACGCCCCCTGTCTCGGAGGAGTGCAGATCCCCACCCTGCTTTTCGCGGACGACGCGCTCTTGATCTCCAAGACTCCGCAAGGCCTCCAGAAACTGCTAACCCGTTTCCAGAATTTCTGTGCTGCAAAGGGACTTGTAATCAACGTGGACAAAACTAAGTTCCTAGTCCTAAATCCTTCAAGGAAACTGGGCCGCCCTCCTATTCTTAATTCTGTTGCCTTGGAGAAAGTATCCGAATTTGACTACCTTGGAATTCGGATTACGGATAGCATGAACTGGTCACCTCACATTGCTAAGATGGTCCTCAACCACAAGAGAGTAGGAGGAGCCCTCCTGAGGGAATTACGGGCATCACCTAGGAGGTCGCTTACCCCAGTAATTGACATCTACAAGGCTAAGGTAGTAACATCAGCCTTGTATGGGGCCGAACCGTGGGGGCATTGCTGTCTGGACGCCTTAGCAACAGTAGAGAGTAAGCTCCTAAAATCCATAATCGCCATCCCTCCGAGCACCCCAACAGTTCCGGTGCTGTTGGATACAGGCTGTAAGAACATTAAAGACCAAGCCCGGCTTCGCCCACTCCTTCTATGGACACGTATTTGGAGGGGTGAAGAGTTAAAATCGTATGCTGTTGGGTTGGCGGAGATAATGAGCTTGGGCGGCTGGGCAAAAATAAGATGGTTGAGAGATACTAAAAAACTTCTGGAGAAAATTGGACTGGGGGACTGTTGGTTATCAAGATCGGCTCCACCAAAAGAGGTGCTGAAGAGACTATACTGGAATTGGGTTGCGGAACAGCTAGTCATAAACCCGGAACATTGCAAGTCCACTGTTGCCTTTTTAACAGTAAAAGATGTTGTAATTTCCGAGCCCTATCTGGACCTAATTACTCTTCCATTTGACCGAGCACTGTATTTTAAATTTAGAGTGGGCTCGCTTCCACTTGGGGCTCTGGTATCAAAGTGGAAATCTGGTGCTCACACGTCCCCTTATTGTGCATGTTGTCCTATTAGGATAGAGACCATTACGCATATCCTATTTGAATGCCCGGATTATGCAAAGCCCAGAAGCTTTTGGCTTAAACCCCTTTGCCGGAATATGGGCACACGTAGTTATCTAGTAGCCCTGCACATCCTAATGACGGATACTTCCCCCCCTATTGTATGTGGTATAGCCAAATTTTTAAAACAGTTTTGGTTGATTCGATGCAAGAGACTGTCAGTAACGGTTTAATTCACTTTTAGCTAATTTATTCTTGGCATTACATGTCCTTTTAATTTTTTAAATGTGCATTTAATGCCCTTTTAAAATTATGTTTTTTGTAAATGGCTGTATTGTGTGTACGCTTATAAGATATCTTGCATATCGAATAAAAGCTTATCATCATCATCATCATCATAACTCCACTTTTCCACCATGGATGTCCTAGAAAACAAATGCAATCAACATTAGACTGTGCCAGCAGTGCTCCCAGACCCCAAAACCCACCCCCAAAAACCAGGAAGCCCTCCAAACAGGCCCCCGAAAACATGATAGTGAGCAAAAAGGCAAAAACTTTTTCAAGTCTGATTTTCGCCAATCCACTTTTATCCGGTATTAGACCTTCCCAGCAATGGCCCCAAAGCCGTCAACTCACCCGCAAAGAAGTAGAACACCCCCACAAGTGCAGAGTCTTTCTTCATTAGGCTTAATCCAGCCATCTGCTTTGAGGGAAATAGGAGTCTGGAGGAGGAGGATAGAGTAGCATGTTCTTGTCAACTTTTGAACCTGAGGAATGCAGACTGCGGCACCTTCAAATCAATAAGCAAATAAGTGAAGACAGTTCTGCTGAACGGCTTGTTTTTGTGATTAGGTGATTAAAGTTTTTATTTATATTGACTTTGCAAAACAAAGAGAGACAGACACACAGGAATAAAAGTGAATAAGGATGAAAAAGAAAGTTATTGATTCATTGGCTTATTTTCAGGGCTTGGTGTCAGGGAAGAAGAGTTTGTCCTCATACTCTGCGAATTCAGGCGGGAGTAGGTTACCTAACAGAGAAGAAATTCCCTCATCTAAGTTGGTGTCCTCCTCGTCTTCTTCCGGCGTGTATTCTCGTACTTTGTAATCTGGTGGTATGAGGTGCTGATTCATCTTGATCATTGTTAACCTCACCACATTTTTGGGCGAGAGGCGGGTCCTTTTGCAAGTTACAATGCCACCAGCAGCACTGAAAACACGTTCAGAAGACACGCTTGCGAGTGGGCAAGACAAGTAGTTTATAGCCAGGTTGGAGATCTCTGGCCACAATTCTTTTTTCCCATGCCAATACGCCAATGGGTCATCATGAACATAGCTCTCTGTTGAGTCATTCAGATAGTCCTGCACCATCGACTCAAGGTTCTCCACGGTTCCTCCACTTTGCTTACTTTTTGCTGGGACCTTTTGAGAAGCAAACCCAAGCTGAGTTAGCCAATCCTCTTCTTCACACAATGTTACTGTTGTGTCTGGTGCAGATGATCCGGTTGCTGGTGTATTTAAAGGCTGAGAGGGAAAATCACCCACTTCTGCTGCCACAGCCACAGGTGCAGAAGTGGATTCTTTTGACTCTGGATGGCCTGCTGATGCGGATGTACTGCCTTTTCCTTCTATTTCCTGCCGTTCTCTTTCAAACCTCATGGCTGACAGAGCTCGCCAACGTTTGTACTTTGAAACTTCTGCGTCACCAAAAGGACAAAAATGCTCTGCCTGCCAGTGCCTTTTTGTAGCGTGGATCCGGAATAGTAGCACAAATGTAATGCTGTTCTGTGTGGATCTTTTGAAGACGTTCATCGCAAAGTAGGCGCTGTAATAATTTCTCAGCCGAATCAAAAGCGTCTTGCTTTTCTTCATCTTTTTGAATCGTAGAAGACACAGCCTTCAGTTGGTGCTCTAGCATGCTCAACAATGGGATCTCTTTTCCCAAATTACAGTCCTCCCTGCTGACTGCACGCGTGAAGACCTCAAAAGGACGAAGCATGTCTGTCAGGCTTTTAACTAGCTTCCATTGCTCCGCATGTATCCTCAGGTCCTTCATAGCTGTACCCTGTGTAAAGAAATACTGATCGACTACCGTACACTGCTCATACAGACGCTCAAGCATGTAGAAGGTTGAGTTCCAACGTGTTGCCACCTCCTCGATGAGTGCTTTCACTGGCAGTCGACGTTCAGATGCTTCCGGGCCTTAAAAGAATGGCTGAAATGTGTGCACATTCTTCGGCAGGTGGTAGTAACTCGCACACTGGACTTTCTTCACTCAAGAATTTTTTAACAACCAGGTTTATACAGTGCGCCAAACACGGCACTCTGAAATAGTTACCCATATCCATGGCCTTAACTACATTGGCGCCATTATCCGTGGAAACGTAACCAATCTTGCGTTTATTTGGGGTCAGCCATTGAAAGACCTTTGTGTTAAACTCCTGCAAAATGTTTTCTCCTGTGTGACTTGTCTCCATGCCAAAAATGACTAGTGTTGCATGTTTCCGAGCAGCTTCAAAAACGTTGTCCGGGTCAACCCCTGCCCTTAGCTTTGCTGTAACTCCTGAAAAAGAGACCCAGTGTGCAGTGATGCACATGTAATCAGTGCCTGCGCCACTGGTCCATATGTCTGTTGTCAGATGTATAGTGTGAACAGCACTCTTCTGCAAAGCTGCCCCAATCACCTCCAGCACATCTTCATGTAGTGCTGGAACCGCAATTCTGGCAAAATAGAACCGGCTAGGAACCTTCCATTTAGGGCAGAGCATTGCCACTAATTCAAGAAAACCAACCCCTTCCACAAAAGAAAAAGGGAGAAGGTCCAGAGCTAGCATTTTAGCCAGCTTAGTGTTATACAGACGCGTCATTGAGTGGTTGCATTCAAATGGCGCATCTGAAAACAACATGCTTCTAATGGTGGGATGGACCATAATTTTACAGGATGATGAAGATGATGACTTCTTCGACCCAGTTACGCTCGGTGATGATGAACTTTTTCGCATTGTTTTCTCACTCTCTCCCACACTCTTAGTGTGGCTCACAGGGGGCGTGCTGCTGACAGGGGTACTGGGTGTAAGTGAAATGTTTGACGCTTCTTCCTCCTTGTCATCATCAGATGAAACATCAACGGATAGAGTTTGTTGACTTGCAATTCGGGCTTCCTTGATCTCCTTTAGGTGCGCATGCCATTGGACATTGTGCTGTCTCTCAAGATGACCTCTCTGGCCTCCGGTACCATAGTTGGTACCAAGCTTACCGAGACTAACTGCAAGCTTACAAATGCTCTAAATGGCTATGTTTTCCCTTGTTGTGCAAACACTAAAGAAGTCCCAAACTGCGGACTTCAAATGTCTGTGGGGGGCGGAGGAGGCGATACTGGTCATGCTTCTAATGCCAGATGAAGTGGAGGATGTGTGTTGCCGAACTTAACTACGTTGTGCACTTGCAGCACCACTAATTGGGGAAATGGAGGTCGAGGTGGATGGAGGTCCCTTCTGGCGAGAAAATATGGAAGCGGTAGGTGGTGGTGTACTAGTTAACTCCAACGATGGTGGGCCCATTGCCTCCTCGTTGACAACATCATGCTCAGCAGCTTTTTCGGGCTAGGGTAAAAATGTCTGTTTGCTGCATGCCCGCTGAGGCTGGAGTGGCGTGTATGATGACTGCACCGTCGTTGTGAGAGTCTTCATCAGCAGGAGTAGTATACGCCACTTCTTCAGCGTCATCATCACATCCCATAACTATGAGACTTTCGGGGACCTTCCTTTTACGCTTAGCTACCTTTGTCAGATCATGGTGTGCCTCACTCTCAGACGGCAGTGGTGGTTTCCAAGTTGGATCCATATCATCAGAAGGAAGTGTTGTAAATAAAATAGCGATAATGTTAAGCATTCGCTGAAGACATGCTATTGTGTCTTTAGTATAGTTTTCCCTCTCATATTCGAAAGTACGGCCGGACTCCATTTTTTTTCTGGCCTCCATCTTGTAGGCTACATTGTGCCATGTGCTCGCCACGAGGCAAGTCCTACCTCACTGACCGGCACCCCTGGAGTTTGCCCAGCAACAGGCAATAAATAGTTCCAGCTTATCTAGCACATGCCCAGTACGTGTAACATCTGTTTCTGTTTAGAAGGGATTGGAATGTGCATTTGGGGGGTTTCATGAACCGTTAACTCCGCCCATGTATCGATCATGTTTGAGAAATGTCCATATAAGGCTATAAATCATGTTTTTTGAGCTGTAACCGCCCACTTATGAGCCCCTTCTTGTGGGCTCTTGAGGGTGCCTCGGGAGCTGCACAGGAAGCACTTCGTCGACTTTTCAAGATGGCCGGTCCCACGTCTCGTGTTGCCTCCACGGGTCTCAGCTTTGCTAGGACTGTGGATCGGGCTTTTGGAAGTCTGGGAGTCCAGGTCTTGTCGGTCTCTGTCGTTCGAGCTCCGGCGGGAGCAAAGGCAAAGAAAGTCTTGATGCGCCGATGGTGCCTGCTTGCACAGGGTGGCCACTCCTTGACCACAAGGGAGATTCTTCAGTCGTCTACGTTGAGTAGGATGTCGAAGGGTCCAGAGTTTTGTTTCAAAGTTTCAGTCAGGATGATCTGAGGTGCAATGGCACCGCTCCTACCTTTATTCCAAATCAAGGGGCTGGATCACCTGCTAGGTCCCTCCTATGGGTGGGACCCAGGAAGGGGGTGGTTACACCCCTTTCCCTTTGTCCAGTTTCGCGCCAGAGCTGGGGCTGGAGAGCCCCAGCACTGGTTTGAACTGGACTTTGCATGGGACACCTCATGTGCCCCAGGCGGTGTCTAGTTTCTTTCAGCCATCCCTGCTCCAATCCACTATCTTCTGTCTGGGGTGGTGTAACTCCTCCCTATGACAGGAAAACTATTGTCCTGGCCTCCCCTGCCGGAGTTTCGGTCAGCAGCAGGAGGCCAGACTCGTGTCTGTGGCAGCAGCATCCATTTTGTGATGCTGAGGCTCTGGTTAGATTTAACCACGTTTAAGCAAAGTAACATGTCTTCTCCCTCTAGAAGGGTGGAATGCTACCCCCGTCACCAGAACTGGTGAGGGGGTAGTATTCCAAAGTGTATGACACCTTACACGACATGTTTTGATAAAGCCAAACCAAAGTTAGCAAGTACCCGCGAGGATTATAATGCACTTAAGAGTATATGGTATGGCAATATCCCAGAACAGCTTAGGGACATGGTTCCGAAAGCTTCAGACAGGCTCAGCTCAGGCTAGAGCACCATCTCACATAAAACCAAGCACTCTGCCTCCAGGATTGTTAAGGCCTGCCATAGGAGTGACTTATAGGTGTATATGTGTCCATATATAGGTTTAGATATAGGTATACTATATCTAAGCAAGGGGTGATTTCACCACCTTGCCCCAGCTGAGTGATCAGCCAGTTGTGTCAGTTTGGATAGCCAGCCAGGGGTGGCAAAAGATATGCTGCAGCCCCTGGTAGGCCTTGGATGCACCTATACCCTGGGTACCTATAGTACACTGTACAGGGGCTGATAAGGTGACCCAATACCCAATTGGAAATGTACCTAGGGTACATGGAGTCAATTTTACAGAGAGAGCAGATAGCCTGGGGCCCTGATTAGCAGGGTCCCAGGCCAACTAAGTCAAAACACAGCTAAACACTAGGCAAAAAAAATCTGGGGTAACCATAGTCAGGTATCCACCTTCCTACAGGGTCTTTTTCAATATGTCCCATCATCGACATATTGAATAAGAGCCACCCATTTTGGCACACAGAAAGAATCAAGCTGCCTTTTCAATGCCTGGCTATAAATGCTAGGACTCTCTGTATACCCTTATGCGCTCTACAGAATCTGAAGGATCGATTATTCAAAGTGAAGCTGAACAAATAACGTCTGTCAGGATGAATAGGTATTGAGAAAAATGCATTTTTCAAATCAATGAAACTAAATGTAGTTGCAGTAGGAGGAACTATAGTAAGAAGTGTTTTGATGTCACAAACTATCTAATATTGGGGCACTACAATTTTGTTGACTTCTCGTAAGTCAATGATGAATCTATATATTTTAGTGTTAGTTTCTTTTTTCAAAATAGGAAGAATAGGGCTATTACAAATGTTATAAGGGACTTCTTCCACAACTAACACTCTGATCAAATCCTCAACAATATGTATTAATGCTTCTTCGCCTTCCCGAGATATTTTATATTGGGGCAGTCGAGGCAACGTAACACCTTCCTTCACTTGAATATGTACTGGTGGAATAACCATTTGCCCCACATCCGTATCCGATGTATCCCACAAAGTACTTGGTAACGGTGCCAGAGCAACATCCTCTTTAATAAGACTAGACCTCTCAACCATTGGATAGTCATCATTTAAAATAACACGCACACCTTCTGGGGAACAACGTATTGTAGCACGGAAATGTTTAAGCTTTTCGATACTCACAATGTTCTCCCGCGTGTTAGAGGAAAGCAAAAATAGACATGCTGCAGTCAGTTTATCAAGACTAAATGCAAGTGACTGTGACAGTGGGCTAAGTATAGGTGTCCCATTGAATCCTATTGCTGTTATCATTGCGCCAGACAGGGAAGCCCTATCAACCAGAAACTGATCAGTAGAGTCCAAGACATTTGCATCAACGTAAGGACCTTTCTGATCTACTGGCACCTCAACCAGTTCCTAACCCCATCCTAGGCATTCCTATGCATAATTATAATCCCCAAGACCATCGGTCGAATAATCAGACATTTGATATTGATTTTGTCTATTGAAGGTATAAGAATTATTTGGGTTGTGCTCAACTGCCTCAAATCTGGTATGATTTCCTATTCTTCTCCTTTGTCCTGAATTCCCTGGGCGTCCTCTCATGCTTCCTCTACCCTGTTGATACTTCTGACCTCCAAAAGTGGGCACTCAGAACGTCAATGTCCAATCTCTTTACAATAAGCACACTGATCAGAAGACAAAGTTGCTTGAGAGAAAGGGGTGCTCCAGGGGTATATACTGCACATCTACCTCTTCCACTACCTCTGAAGGGTGGACCATAGACGAGCCAACATAACTTTTGTTTTTTAATCCTTAACCTTTTTATCCTCCTTGCCTTTTGCTTCCAATTCCTGACGCTCATAATACTGGGCCATAGTCGAAAGGGAGACGGGGGAAGACGTATTCCATGAACTCTCACTGGCCTTTAGGGGACTAGCTATTTCTGGCAACATGTTAGTGACAAATTTGTCAACGAACAGATGCTTACCCTTGTCATCTGTCAATGACTGCCCAATGACTGCCCACTAAAGTCATGGAATGTCTCTTCAAATCGTGTAAAGAAATCAGAAACGGACTCATCCGCTTATATATATTATTATTATATTTATTTTTATAGAGCGCAACAGCTACCCTAAGGTTTCCCGGCGCTAAGAAAGAGGCTGAAACAGGTAACAAGGGGAAAGGGACAGTTGAGCAGATGAAGTTTAGTTATTGGTTAAACAACCATGTCTTCAGGTTCTTACGGAATTGCAAATAGCATTCATTTGTGCGGAGTTGGATTGGAAGGGAGTTCCATAACAAGGGGGCCAGATAGGAAAAAGAGCGACCTCCTTGTCTAACTCGATTGATCCTGGGTACCTGGAACTTATGTTGAGTCGAGGAGCGTAGAGTTCTAGTAGGGACGTATTGTTTAACCAAGGAGCTCAAATATGCAGGGGCCTTACCGGCCTTAATTCTATGCATGAAACATAGAGCTTTAAATTTTGCTCGTTGTTCAATCCGGAGCCAATGGAGACTCCGGAGACCAGATGACGTAGAGGATCTTTTTGGTAACATGCATATCAGTCTCACAGCTTCATTTTGCACTGTTTGGAGTTTCTTGGTAACATCCTTGCATACTCCCAGGTATAAGATGTTGCCGTAGTCCAGCCTAGAAGTAATTAGAGCATGGACTACAGTTTTTAGTGTATTCTGGGGGAGCATCCACCTGATTTTCCTTAGCCACTTGAGTATGGTAAAACACGTAGCTGCCACTCTGACCGTTTGCTGTTTCATAGATAGGTTTTCATCAAAAATGATGCCCAGGTTGCGAGCATTGGTAGAGGGGGTGGGTGTCGGCCCCATCTGAGAGGGCCAATGTTGTGGGCCCCACAAGGAGGTTTGTTTTCCAAATAAAAGTAATTCCGTCTTTCCTCCATTGAGTTTTAGCTTATTCTCAAACATCCAATTGGCAATGTTGGAGAGGCCCAAATGGAGGGAAGATGGGTTGGAATGTGCATTTGCCGAGAGTGAGTAAACAATCTGGGTGTCGTCAGCGTATGAGTAAATTGTCAACCCAGATTGTTCGGCTAAACGGGCAAGGGGACTGACGTATAAATTAAATAATAAAGGGCTGAGTATCGAGCCCTGGGGAACCCCATAAGGTTGATTATGGGGTTGAGAAGAGGATGTGGCCGAAAATACTTGAAAAGTTCTCTCAGAGAGAAAACTACTAAGCCAAGCCAGTGCTGGTCCTGTGATACCATAGGTTTGCAAGGTGTTAAGGAGGATGGTGTGGGAGACCGTGTCAAATGCGGCACTTAAGTCGAGTAATATAAGTGCCACGGTCTCCCCTTCATCCACTTGCCGACGTATGGTTTCAGAGACACCAAGTAAGGTGGATTCCGTTGAAAAACCTGTCCTAAAACCGGATTGGGATGTGTGAAGAAGGTGATTGGATTCTGTGAAGTGAGTGAGTTGGGAGACAATATGTTTCTCCAAAATTTTGGAGAAAAGGGGCAGCAGCGAGATTGGACGGAAATTAGAGGGGTCGTTTGGATCTGCGGTAGATTTCTTTGGAAGAGGTGAGACCATGGCATGTTTCCAAGCTTTAGGGACTTCAGCCTCTCTCAAAGAACTGTTCAGAAGCTCTAAAATGAGCGTGAGGGAAGGGGTGTCAAGTGAAGGAAGGATTTGGGGGGGGAAAGGGTCAAGGGGAGAGCCAGACTTAATAGTTTTTATAATTTCGTGTAATGAAAACAAGTTCAGGGGGACCCAGTTGGTTAGAAGCTGGGGGTGAGTGGCTGAGACGGGGTGATTAATAACTTTTCCTGATTTGGACAAGCTTTCCGGGGAGTTCGGGACTGATGGAGGACTATTTGGGTCTTTGAACTCCTCATAGATTTTGTCGATTTTATTTTGAAAGAATTCTGCCAGAGCATTGCACTGTGCAGAGTCTAGGGAGGGTGCTTTTGGTTGGCAGGATGAACCAGATAAATCCCGGATGATTTTAAAAAGTGATTTGGGCCGATTTTGGGCATTTTCAATAGTTGTTTTAGCAAATTCGGCTCTAGCTAATGCACAATTTGCATGGTAGTTCAGCAGGGCTGCTTTATATAATAATTTTTGTGCGGGATCATAGTGTGCACGCCATCTGCGCTCAAGATTTTTACAGGTTGTTTTTTCCAGCCTAAGGGCATCAGTAAACCAGGGAGCAGGAGGATGGAGTGGAGTTTGGTTTATATTTTTCTGTGGAAGACATGTATTTATGGCAGAACTGAGCCAGTTTTGGATAGTTGTAGCATCTCCTATATTTGTTGTGTTGATTAAGGGCCTGGTGTCCCTAAGACAGGTATTGAGCTTCATAGCATCCAACTTTTTCCAGTTCCTTAACACTCTGGGACCAGATGAAGCTTTACGAAAGATGGTCAGCTGTGGTATTGCTATTGTAAATTCCACTAAATAGTGGTCAGACCAAGGAATAGGCTTCGGTGGTTTGCAAATGATGTTATCTTGATTGAAGAAGATTGGATCAAGGAGATTACCTGCCTTATGGGTTGGACCTTCATTATGAAGGGTGAGATTTAAGGCCGATAGATCTGCTAAAAAGTTGGTACTGGTGTGACTGGAGATGTCATTTAGATGGATGTTTAAGTCTCCAACTATCAAAAAGTTGGTTGCCTCTAGTAGATATGGTGCAATGAGCTCGGGAAACGAAACAGCCCACGTGCTGGCTGTGCCCGGGGCTCGATATATTAAAGCACCAGATAGAGTGAAATTCGAAGATAACTTAAGCTTAAAAGAACCAGCTTCACAATTGGGAATGTCAAGATCCATCCATTGACATACATAGGAGTTTTGAAAAATGATGGCGATACCACCCCCTTCTTTATGTGTTCTGTTTTTGCTAATATAGCTATAGTTAGTAGGTAGCGCAGCTGCAATGTCTGGACCCGAGCTATTGGTCAGCCAGGTCTCCGTAAGAAACAGTGCAGCTGGTTGTAAATCAGAAAGAAGATCATAAATATCCCTTTTGTGTTTAGGTAGTGACCTACAATTTAAACTGATAAAACAGTGGTTGACTAACGGTTGAGGAGGAATTGGTATATGCCGCTTTGGTGGAAAGTCGGCAGTTTCCAAATCAATTTCAGAGGGTATGGACAGGAGACAGAGGTTACATTCAGAACAGGAAAAAGGGGTGTATGTGCAGTTTAAATTCTTGCCTTTTGAGCATGTAGAAGGAATACATGCCAGAAGAGCCTCTTTCGAGTAAGTAATATGGGAGTGGCTGGCAGCGCCAAGGGTCGTGGCCGCTGGCCGCGTCTGGTCGCGGACGGGCGCAGACGGGCAGGACTTTGGCTTGACTTCGGCGCGACATCGGCGCACCCGCTGCGCGCGCCCGCTACGCGGTCGAGGACACATGGATTATAGGGGCAGGGGGCAGGGGCGGAGTCAGCTTCAGGTCGCTGATTGGTTGTGCCCTGGAAGTAGCAATCACTTCCTCCGTGGTGGGCGTGGCGCCGTCCCTCCACTCAAACCAAACTTTTGGCGGTGGACCGGGGATGCGCTTTACATTTAGGTAGGTGAGTGCATTTACAAGTTTAAAAACAGTTTATAGACACTTTAAAATCGTGTGCAATCAATGGTTTTTACCAGCGCTCATAATTCGTGCTCTCCTTCGTAACACTCTGCTTCAGAATCAACAGAGGGAAAGACGGGCGCGGCTTAAGAACCTGTGGGGAGTCAGCTTCAGGTCGCTGATTGGTTGTGCCCTGGAAGTAGCAATCACTTCCTCCGTGGTGGGCGTGGCGCCGTCCCTCCGCTTTCTGCTTACAAGACGCTAATGTAGTACAATCTATTTTTTAGGGGTATAAGAGTTTTTAACTTAGTTACCCTAACTTTGGGAAGATCTAATATCACCTGTTGTTGTTTCTGGGCAGGCTCTCTAGCAGCATCTATCCCCTCTAAATGTACCCAAGTATCACCATAGGCTACATTATCATCTACTTTCCGAATTGATCTCCACACATCAGGGTGTAAAGTAAGTCAAAACATGTCGATATCAGGCAACGTCATAGTGCAGGTGCTAATAGCTCTTTCTACTTCTTCATAAAAAGTGGCTGGATTTTTCCGTGGGTCGGGTAAAGCAGCTTTAAGAGCCATAACGTCAGTTCTACTCCAAAGGGTATAGACCCAATTATTAATAAAATATCCCTTCGAAGTTTTATCGTCACTTGTTCCTGCTCCCTTTGGAGGAAAATACAAAGGCGCAGCTTCACGCATTGGTTTTATAGTAACTACAATATCACTAGTGTCTTTTTCTATCCCTGTAGCTCCTTCTTGTTGCACTGGGATCTGAACTGTTTGTTTAGTTGTAGCTTGGCTAGCTGCTTTTTTCCCCTCTCGCAGACGGAATGCGTCAATTTGTATTTTAACCAATTGCCTAATTAAATGGGGCACATGTGGTGAAAGAAAGGTGCCATCAGTTAACTGTTTATAATCCGCATTTATATCAGAAGGTTCTAGATCATCAGAATGTTTTCTAAAACTGAGTATTGCTTCCCAAGTAAACGTCTCTACAAAATATAACTGTTCTAAATCTGACCATTGCTGAACCATTGCTATGAGTTCTGGAGCAGAGGCACTCCCACAAGCTGCTTTACGAGCAGTGGCCTTGCGTTCAGTAGTTAAAGTAGAGCGAGTCGTCTGCCCGTCTTGTTTATCCTTTTCTTTCTCATCCGAAGACCAATGCTCCTCATCAGAAACTTCATTCTCAGGAGCACTAGGAAATGTATACGGGGCGGAGGTCTATCTAACAAAATAGAATCATCTGGAGGTCTATTAAGTATGGGATACATGTGGTGCCTAATAGGGTACTGGCCAGTTACCTCTAAACAACGCTCCCTTTCCTCTTTTTCTTTTATTTCCTTCATTTCCTTATTTTTTCATTCTAACGCTTTTTTATAGATTGTTTTTTGCTGTTCTTTTTCTGCTATAGCCTTTTCTTTCCTCACTCTCTCATGCACTTCTTTCTCCCACATTCATACACAATCAAACATAGCTTGTCGACTCTTTCGTTTAAACAGACACTGCTCTACATGCTGAATCTTTTTAAAATCAAATGACCCATTTACTGGCCATCGTAGATCAGGATCCTTTTTGGTATATTTGTTCCACAGTGTACTATACATTATGTAAGAAATACCGTATTTAATGTACATACGCCTATTAGGTGTACCCACTGGGGGAGCCGGCTGACTTCTTTCTAAATCCATTTTGGTACCTCCAAGACAGCAACACAACGACAAAGTGCTCTAGGGGCAGGCATGCTACCAAAAGATAGTAACATATTACTTATCCCATATATATCAAAGTAGAGAAAAATCTCCACATTACCTGCCTTTAACTATTGCAATTGGTAAACAAACAAACAAAACCAGAATCTTGGCCAAGCAAATCCATAATCAAGAGTGCAGCTTCAGTGACCTTACCAAACAAAAATCTCCAACCTCCAACTGCCAAATCTCTTGGTTGTCCTAATGGTCACTGCAAAAACGGAGGCCAAAGGAAATCTGTCGGGACCGGGCACCACCTGGCGGGTCAATATCGAGAAAATCGGAAAAACACTTCGGTCTGGATAGACAAGGGTCTCATCATGCAGGGTGTCTCCTCAGCAAGATTCCATTCTGTCAAGACCACACCTTCGGACAGCCGCGTCTCCGATGAGCCTCACGTTGGGCTCCAAATTCTGGAAATGAGCCTTTTGAGGGGTCCACCGGTGCAGGGGTTCACCCTTATCTGTCCACGGGTCCTTAGACCAACAAAATAGAGATTGACACTGGAGCTGAAATTCAAAATAACAAGTTTATTCACTCATGAGTTAGACAACGTCCATACAACGCCCTCGAGTGTACCAGGAGGTAGTGACTTGAATGCACATACCATGGGTCTTTTATACTTGATTTTCTGCACTGGTAAGCATGTAGTTACAAATAGAAGGTACAGGCCTACACAGGAATATCTACCGACAAACATGGGCACATGTGGAAATCACTTAGTCAGCAAAGTGGGAGGGGGAGCAGGAGTGCTTGTGGCAGCACTAAGAGATTGACAGTTGAGTCTGAGACCAGGAGTTCTGGCAGTTACAAACTCTTTAGCATGCATATTGCTTTTAGCTGAGTTAGGAAGTTAACTAAAATAGACAGCACAGGCAGGGAAAAAGACGAGCAGCAGAGGATGGAAGAATTTCATAGCTGACAAAATGGATACCACAAACTAGATGGTTTCAGCGTATGCTAACAGAGATTATCTGCGATTTCCACACATGGAGAAAATGTAGAGTGCGCATGATTAGTTTGGTTGGCCCCAGAGGGCCGACCAAACAGTCTGGGTACTCAGAGTGGTGCAAGCCACTCCTCCCCAACCCAACCAGGCATACCCTCCTGCCCGAACCCCAACCAGGCATACCCTACTTTCTGCTTTCTCGCAGCGCGAGAAGCAGAAACATAAAAGGGTATTTAAAATACCATTTTATATTTCTGCTTCTCGCACTATGAGAAAGCAGTGGGGCGATGCTCCTCTGCCATAATGGAGGAGTTGCCCCTGCTATCTATCTTATCCTAACAAGAATATATACTTGTAAGATGTTACAAAGTATCTCCCAATCTATCCTATGGGACAGATAGCCTTTCAATAGTGAAAAACAAAATTGGCATAATTTCACTCTCAGGACATGTCATACACACCATACCTGTCCTACCTTGCACATACACTGCTCCCAGCCCATAGAGTTACCGTGTGCTACCGTAAGGGTGCCCTACATGTAGGAAAGGGGAAGGTTAGGACCTGGCAAGTGGATGCACTTGCCTGGTCGCCATGGCAGTTTAGAACCGCACACGGACAATGCAGTGGCAGGTCTGAGACACCTTTTCAGGGCTACTCGTGTGAATGGCACAATCAGTGCTGACGGCCCACTAGTAGCATTTGATTTACAGGCCCTGGCACACTCAGTGCACTTTACTAGGAACTTACGAGTCATTCAAATACACCAGTCAGGGAGAACCAATTGTAAAAACAATTTACACATGGAGTATTTGCACTTTGACACTGATCAGCAGTGGCAAAGTGCCCAAAGCATCTAAGCCAGCAAAACCAAAATCCAGCATATTATCAAAAATATAGGAGGTAGAGGCAAAAAGTCTGGTGAAACCACACCAAAGATGCCAGGTCTAACAGTTCTTTTTGGACCTTACCCACTTTGATGTTATTCTGATTTTCACCCAGGTACCTCTATATAGGCTAATGAAGGCGTTGAAAAGTGGTGATTGAATACCCAATTTGTCAAGTTTAGCCCATTGTTCGGCTCTATTGATGTAATCAAACGTTGTGGCAAAGTCTGTAAAAGTAGTGTACATTAAGCGTCCCCATGATTGCATTTATTATACTACTAAGAGGGCTAAACATATTAGGTTATCCTCAATACTGCAACCTTCTCCACTTGGCTGCCATTAACCATGGCACCTATAGACAGGCAAATGATCCGGGCTATGCGATGGATCACAGGGTACTACCGGGAGGGAACTACCAATGTGCGCTATATGCGAGCGCCGGAAAGGACCGCCTCACTGGACCCACCAGATCTTTCGACTGGGTGTGGGTGTTTGATTGATTCAGATGCTCCATCCATCACTACCCCCTTTTGTACCGCTTTTGGCCGCCATAAGTGTGGCAGGGTATGCTCAGACGTGAGTCCCTTGCTCACTTTGCCACTGGATTCAAGCAGGCCGGGCTGAAGACCGCTGGAATGCCAGAAACCGGTCCTCGGAAGCTTGTTTCCGGTCCAGGGAAGACATGGCTTGGCAGTTCGGGCTGGACTGTTCCCATGAGGCACAGGGTCAGACTGATTTGCATATGGCCATGTCTGAACTGGTGTGGCAGAGTGGGCTAAAGAACGGTGATGGATTAAACCCAGATCTTTCAACTGGGTGTGAGTGTTTGATTGATTCAGATGCTCCGCCATCACTACCCCCTTTTGTACCGCTTTAGTCCGCCATAAGTGTGGCAGGGTATGCTCAGACGTGAGTCCCTTGCTCACTTTGCCACTGGATTCAAGCAGGCCGGGCTGAAGACGGCTGGAATGCCAAAACCGGTCCTCGGAAGCTTGTTTCCGGTCCAGGGAAGACATGGCTTGGCAGTTGGGGATGGACTGTTCCCATGAGGCACAGGGTCAGACTGATTTGCATATGGCCATGTCTGAACTGGGGTGGCAGAGTGGGCTAAAGAACGGTGATGGATTAAACCCAGATATTTCGACTGGGTGTGAGTGTTTGATTGAGTCAGATGCTCCGTCCATCACTACCCCCTTTGTACCGCTTTTGGCCGCCATAAGTGTGGCAGGGTATGCTCAGACGTGAGTCCCTTGCTCACTTTGCCACTGGATTCAAGCAGGCCGGGCTGAAGACGGCTGGAATGCCAGAAACCGGTCCTCGGAAGCTTGTTTCCGGTCCAGGGAAGACATGGCTTGGCAGTTCGGGCTGGACTGTTCCCATGAGGCACAGGGTCAGACTGATTTGCATATGGCCATGTCTGAACTGGGGTGGCAGAGTGGGCTAAAGAACGGTGATGGATTAAATCCAGATCTTTCGACTGGGTGTGAGTGTTTGATTGATTCAGATACTCCGTCCATCACTACCCCCTTTTGTACCGCTCACTGGACCCACTAAGCACTTGGTGCAGGTTTGGCAGGCAGCCAACAAAAGTCTGAGGTGGTACCGTAGAGTGACTCTAGCCACTCCTTAATGGGACTCAGATCAGCTAGGGAATCTATGGTCGTCTAAAGGTTTTAACAATTGGAACCTTATAGGCATATCAAAAATAGGTGGTCTATGGACAAAGGGTGAAGTCAAATAATTTTCAGGCCTGCAACAGGAATACGATCTTGCTCCCACAGAATATTTTGGATACTTACAGATCCGCCACGCGTTATAACCCTGTTTAAAGAAGGGAGACGTCCCCCCGGACTCTTCCATCCTTGAGGATAGACTCCTTGATGGATACTTACCAATGAAGGCCATATCACTCACCTACAAGAAGTTAGTAAATCACTCTGGGGATCCTCTCTAGAAACTGCGGGAAAAGTGGGAAAAGGATGGTATAATTTTAAATGATAAGGATTGGGTAATAGCACTAGCCTCACCATGTGAGGTAGTCATTGCAGACAGGTTAAGGCTGGTACAACTTAAAATACTACACTGTATCTATATCATGGGGCCTGGCATGGTACTAATGGGAAGAGCAACGGATGGCTGGTGCAGGAGGGGGTGTGGGAGTGAAGGCACATTTCTCCATATACTATGGGAATACACATTCATACAGAGGTACTGGGAGAAAATACACTAAGTGATGGGTAAAGTATTAACGCATGCGCTCCCACTAGAGGCTGAGAGATCTCTTCTGAATGTGTGGGAACCCACAGACAGACCCTCCAGCTTATCGCGATTTCGCGATTTGCAAAAAAATCGCGAAATCGGCCGATCCGTGCAAATGCCGCGATATTTGCAAAAACGCCAGCGAAATCCACCATTTTGCCGTGAGCCAATGGAAAGGAGGGTGTGTCTGTCTCCGCCGTGACTGGGGGCGAGTGGCTGAAAAGCTTCAGTGCTCCGTACATCTCTTTGTGTTTGCCTAATTACCGTAATCACCCCAGTTGGTGGCAGTAGCCCGTCTGCCCTCTGCTCGTGCACCCGGATGGGGTCTGACAATTACTTTAGTTTGCTCTTACTTGCAAGGAATTTGGTCTTCAGAATTGTTCTAGAAGTGTGCGTGGAGCTTTGGGTGGCGTGGAGCTCCAGCTGACTTCAGGTGGGTTCCTTGTGTGCAGTTGCACTCCGCACCTCCGTCAGCTCATACAATTCTTCCTTCTGGAGAATAAGCTAACATTTCATACATAGAATTGTTTTGCTGTGCTAATTACAATGTGGATGCCCAATCGAGAGGTTAGCTAAATTTTGTTTTTGGCCCTGTGAATGCGGATTAAAAATGTCAGATTTTGAAACTGCTACATCTGCTATGCTAGAGGAACTATAATTATATTTAACTGAGTATCGGACCATGGCAATTTTCACAACTGTTCTGTAAGTCTTTTGGTGAATAGCAGATTTCATAGATCATATATACTGGTTTCAATTAGGCACGGTGAGCTATCAGAACGCTAGCTACTACAGTTACTGCGAGGGTTAACTCTTGGATGGGCTCCAGGGATGCATGTCTGGTTAATTTTACGGAGGGAAGTGTGTGCGGGGTTGATTAAGCACCATGGTTTCCTCTTTTTCCATAACCTCCAGACCCCCGCAGCCTCCGTGTTTACTCTTTGAAATAAAAAAGCTGCTGCTGTTTTTTTCCTTATTTTGAGAAGGGCTATTTTGGGAGGTGTGGTGGGATTGTTCGTGCCTCTGTGTGTGCAGTGAGGGAGGAGAGTGCTGAGCACGCCGAACCCCCTCCCTCTGCATCTTATTCTTCTTTCCAAATGATCGCAGCTTTTCTCAATACGACTTCCAATCTCTTTTCGCTATCATCCGCTGACAGTCACTCGATCATGCTCTACCCTGTTAGTGTCTCTTTCTATCATTTAATAACTCCGTATCTCTCCCCCATCGTCTTTCCCTCTTCTTTTGATGTTTTTAATATATAGCGACCACGACCGAAGATATAAGAAGTAGAACGCTATAAGTGATCACCAGTTTCGTTAAAAAAAAAAATTGGGTAGGGATGGAGAGATTAAGTTATGTGCCCTGAATCACAGGATGTTGAGCAGACGCCGAGACTCGAACCTGGTTCGCCTGTCCCAACATGGGCAGCTCTTGCCGTTATGCCACATCCTCTCCCCCAACATTTTCTACAATCAAAGAATACGATCACCTGGTGTTTTAATTTGGAAAGCTACCTACTTATATTTTGTTCTGTCTTTGAAATATGATGCAAACGTGGCTCCATGTTTCCAGGCAAGCCAAAACACGGAAAACTCCGAATTTCATCGGAAACGGACCGGAAGGAAAGTTATGACACCCGAGCCCATCCGTGCGCCTGTAAAGATGTGCGACGTGTTGCGGCCATAAAGTATTTTTGCTTTGTAGCACCTCGAGTACTGTACTCCAAGGTGCCCAGTTTGACGAGCGCGGGCACGGGAGGGTGGGTACCTATATATAAATATTGATGGCATGCCCATGTAGAAGGGGGCACTCGAGCCTTATGAGGGCCTCAAGCTGTAGGAAAAGGGAATTACTTAAACCCACAATCAAGTGTTTCTATGGAGGAATGCTTACATTAGTATACATACATAGCTTCATGTTGTTAAATAACTAAAAAAACGAAGATTTCTGTGTTTGTTGTAGGAAAAATGGCCAAATAAAATGCCGCAAAATTGCCGCTAAATTTCCATATTTGTGCCGCTAAATTTCCATTTTTGTGCCGCTAAATTTGCTAATCCATGCCGCTATATCCTGGGGGGTCTGGACAGATCTTAACAATACACATATCACATGGGCCACGCTGGGGTTAATGATAGCAAAACATAATATAGCACAGAAATGGGGGGCAACACAGGCCCCGGCGGTGTCTGCATGGAAAAAGGATATGGACTGGTGCATGCACCGTGAAAAGTATGTATTCGTGGCCAGAGGATGCCCCAAAAAATGGTCCTGCATTTGGTCTGACTGGAACGAATATAGAGGGAACATCTGCTCTCCGCCACTACTACCAGCTCATGATGAATCGATTTAGATATGAAACATGTTACCAAGTGTTTTGAATTGTGCACCTTATCTGATCAAACTACATTGTGAACGGAAATATGAATGTACTGTGATTACCTTGCAATGTCAATTCCTATTGTTAATAAAAGGAATTATAAAAAATAAAAAAATAAACACTGCAACCTTTCGGAAATCCTGATTAGCTAATTGGAATTGGTTATCTCTCAATAGTTCTATTCATTTTAAAAAAGCTGTGCAAAGCATTTCCCTTGTACATCAAGGAGGGCAATTAGGCGAAAGGCCTTTTGTGCATTGAAAGACCCCATTTTTAGGTCTCGGCCTAGCGTACACTGCGCAGCGGAGATTTTATGTTTTTAGTACGGGGGCTTGAACTCGCCCCTATTCTCCATTGGCTAGCTTCCTAAACGGAGGCCAACCATTGGAGGAGAGGGGCGTCACTCCGTTCAAGCCCCGTCTTTTTTGGATTCGGGCGTGTTTTTTGCAGTTTTTACCTCCGTGACGTCATCCGTCACTCAACAGCAAAAACCACGCCCCCGAATGCGGAAATGGCTGCGCTTTTCTAACGCCATTTCTGCCCGACCGCCGCTGGAAGAAGTCGAAGCTGCTGAGTCTTCCGGTGAGTGCTCGCTTTTCTTACCTCTCTTCCCTGATTGTGCCCGGGTGCTTGCCTCTGTCCCCTCGCTGTGCGTCTACCCCCTCGTTGTGTGTCTGCCCCCTCGCTGTGTATGCTTTCTGGCCCCCCTCTCTGTGCTTGCTCCCCTGCCCCCTCGCTGTGCTTGCTCCCCTGCACCCTCGTTGTGCTTGCTCCTCTGCCCCCTAGCTGTGCTTCCTCCCCTGCCCACTCGTTGCTTGTGCTTGCTCTCCTGCCCCTGCCCCCTCGTTCATTGTGATTGCTCTCCTGCCCCCTCGGTTGTGCTTGCTCCCCTGCCCCTGCCCCCTCGTTTGTTGTGCTTGCTCCCCTGCCCCCTCGCTGTGCTTGCTCCCCTGCCCCCTCGTTGCTTGTGCTGGCTCTCCTGCCCCTGCCCCCTCATTCGTTGTGCTTGCTCTCCTGCCCCCTCGGTTGTGCTTGCTCTCCTGCCCCCTTGTTCGTTGTGCTTGCTCTCCTGCCCCCTCATTGCTTGTGCTTGCTCTCCTGCCACCCCGTGCTTGCTGTCCTGCCCCCTCGTTGCTTGTGCTTGCTCTCCTGCCAGTCGGTGCTTGCTGTCCTGCCCCCTCATTGCTTGTGCTTGATGTCCTGCCCCCTCGTTGCATGTGCTTGCTCTCCTGCCACCAAGTGCTTGCTGTCCTGCCCCCTCGTTGCTTGTGCTTGCTCTCCTGCCACCCCGTGCTTGCTGTCCTGCCCCCTCGTTGCTTGTGCTTGCTGTCCTGCCCCCTCGTTCATTGTGCTTGCTGTCCTGCCCCCTCGTTCCTTGTGCATGCTCTCCTGCCACCCTGTGCTTGCTGTCCTGCCGCCTCGTTGCTTGTGCTTGCTGTCCTGCCCCCTCGTTGCTTGTGCTTGCTCTCCTGCCACCCTATGCTTGCTGTCCTGCCCCCTCGTTGCTTGTGCTTGCTCTCCTGCCACTCTGTGCTTGTTGTCCTGCTCCCTCGTTGTGTGTGCTTGCTGTCCTGCCCCCTCGTTGCATGTGCTTGCTCTCCTACTACCCCATGCTTGCTGTCCTGCCCCCTTGTTGCTTGTGCTTGCTGTCCTGCCCCCTCGCTGCTTGTGCTTGCTGTCCTGCCACCCCATGGTTGCTGTCCTGCCCCCTTGTTGCTTGCGCTTGCTGTCCTGCCCCCTTATTGCTTGTGCTTGCTCTTCCGCCACCCCGTGCTTGCTGTCCTGCCCCCTCGTTGCTTGTGCTTGCTGTCCTGCCCCCTCGTTGCTTGTGCTTGCAATCGTGCCCCTTCATTGCTTGTGCTTGCTCTCCTGCCACCCTGTGCTTGCTGTCCTGCCCCCTCGTTGCTTGTGCTTGCTGTCCTGCCAACTCGTTGCTTGTACTTGCTCTCCTGCCAACCTGTGCTTGCTGTCCTGCCCCCTCGTTGCTTGTGCTTGCTCTCCTGCCACCCGTGCTTGCTGTCCTGCCCCCTCGTTGCTTGTGCTTGCTGTCCTGCCACCTCGTTGGTTGTGCTTGCTCTCCTGCTCCCCTCCTCGTTGGTTGTGCTTGCTTTCTTGCCTCCCTCCTCGCTGGTTGTGCTTGCTCTCCTGCCCCCCCTAGCTGGTTGTGCTCGCTCTCCTGACCCCCCTCGCTTGTTGTGCTTGCTCTCCTGCCCCCCCTCGTTGTTTGTGCTTGCTCTCCTGCCCCCCCCTTGTTGTTTGTGCTTGCTCTCCTGCCCCCCCTCGTTGTTTGTGCTTGCTCTCCTGCCCCCCCTCGTTGTTTGTGCTTGCTCTCCTGCCCCCCCTCGTTGCTTGTGCTTTCTCTCCTGCCCCCCCCCGTGGCTTGTGCTTTCTCTCCTGCCCCCCCCTCGTTGCTTGTGCTTACTGTCCTTCCCCCTCGTTGCTTATACTTGGTCTCCTGCCCCCTCGTTGCTTGTGCTTGCTGTCCTGCCCCCTCGTTCGTTGTGCTTGCTCTCCTGCCCTGCTATTGGCATTGTAAATGACAATGCCATTTATTTATGTTTTAAAAGCAAAACATAAATAAAAATAATGTCATGAGCAATGCCAATAGCTCTAACTTTAAGAATGCAGAGACCATTGCATTGTAAATGCTTGTTTGAATTGCTGCCAGAATCAAGCTTCTGCAGCGGATGGTGTTTGTGACAAGTCAGGTCTTGAATAATGGAAGGAGTTTTGCAGCCTAATACGACTGAGCAAGCTTGAAAATGTATGTTATTTGGACCAAGACCTCGCTACTGTAAAGCGCCTTAATGGTGTCTCTACCTCTTCATTTACTATAAGCAAGTCATCATTACTTGTTTGTGCAGTGCTAGGTAATCTTCTGATTAGTTCTAGTTATTTTCCCATTTTTTAATTTCCCCCATATGACTTACCAATACACCTTGCCCAATTTGGTGGTGTGATATTGATACACATCATTTGGATTCTGTGTGATGACAGCTGATTAACAAGTTTCCAAAATTTCCTTGAATCACTTTTTTTTGCTACTTTGTATATCTCAATACACTGCTCTCCTCGCTTAGCTTCCTTTCATCCCCGATCCGCTTCTTATATCTAGTTCTTATATATTTTATTTCCTTTTTATTGCAAGCATCTCATGGACCACTTAGATTGTGTTTGATATTCTTAATATCGATCCTTTATAGTTGTTGGGTGACACTGCTCTGGTGATATCATGGTACCCATGTACTTGTTAAAATCCCTGTTAAGGTGGTTAAAGACTGAGAACAAAGAAGCGGCAATGCCCTCCAAAGTTGCCTTTATTCCTTGTGGCCTCCAGATATGTCTTTAATTGAATGGGGATAGTTCCTGCTGTGTTTTCATTTTGACACTCTAGTATTTGTCTTGGCTCTGTCCCATCCTAGTTGCCCCTGGCATTGTCATGTATGCTACCTTGTAGCAGCAGGGAGGCTTCCAGCATGACATGGTCGCTATCAAAAATTGGTGGCATCCTGAATTCAGCTATTTGGAATTTATCATGCTCACACAGACAAACTACCACCGGCACAATAGGCCACCATTGCATGCATGCTCCTCAACACCTGCTCACTCACCGACACCACGGATATATGAGACCTACTGCACAACCATGCTCCAGACCTGCTCTTCGTCCTGGAAGCAAGGCTAATCCCAATCTCTGTACCGGACATCACTACAGCCATCCCTACCGGGCTGCAAGATCACCAGGCAAGGTTGGGGTTGGATTTGGTAACGCGATCATATACAAAGACACCATAAACTGCACCACCTACATGAACACCCCCAAATAGCTACATGGTGCACTTTACATTCAAGATACATATCACAACCAATGTCTCTTCAAATACAGATGACCAAGACCCTGCACCAATTTTGCCTGCAACATCACAGACTTCCTCGCACCACTAATTTTCAACACCAGCTCCTTCATCCTCCTCCGACACCTTAATTTTCACTTAGAAGACTGTACCAACTCAAACTCCATAGCCCTTCTAGAAAACCTTGGAAAACTAGGCCTCAACCAGACTATTACCAAACCCAGAAAAACCAAAGGAAAACATGGACGAAGCGTTGACAATACAAGCACTAACCCCAGTCAACTGATCTGGGTTTAATCCATCACTGTTGTTTAGCCCACTCTGCCACCCCAGTTCAGACATGGCCATATGCAAATCAGTCTGACCCTGTACCTCATGGGAACAGTCCAGCCCGAACTGCCAAGCCATGCCTTCCCTGGACAGGAAACAAGCTACCGAGGACCGGTTTCTGGCATTTCAGCAAGGGAAATAGATGGGGCTCAAGAGGAGGACAGATGTCACAGACCGGTTTGAGGGGCAAGTAACTTGTGTTTGTACAGTGGATTGGACCGGGATTGTAAAGGGCACTATTGGCATACTCTCTAAATGGGAACTATGGTTAGCTCTCATTAGGCCCAGATTACCCATACAATTAGTATGGCAGCCTGAGGATAATCCAGACATATTATGGTAATTTTGGCCTTCCCTTGCTGAACGGAGGGCCAATATATTAGCCTCGATTTTAGTAAGTTTGTCTATAAGTGGTTGAAGTAAAACTGAAATTGACTGTTCGATTTTTAAAATCAGGGAATCCTAGGTAGGTGAAGAGGTTGTGGTAAGTTCTTGGGCAGCAGCAGAGTTTGCTTTGGTTATCTCCTCCTCCTTTTTTCTTCCTTGTGGGAGGTTCTGATGGTACTGGGTGGGAGAGTAGGACGTTAGCGTGCAGGGAATCAAGTGTTTGGGCCGAGTGGTGGATGGCTCTGGGATTGAGTGTTGAGTATCTGGTACAACCACTGTGAGGGGCTCACTAATTAAAGGCTTGGTCAAATGGGCGGGTGCCCCCATATCCTCCATGGATAACCTGCACTCAACTGACTGGATCTCCTTATCCAGGGCACCAGTGGCAATTAGTAGGAAGGAGTCTAAGGCGTTAGAGGACTCACCTCCCAGCGTTGATATTGTTGATTTTCGTTTCCCCATCTATGAACCAAGTCCTTGGCGGCGTGTGCTGCTGGAATCACACACCTGAGAGGGGGCCCAGCCCAGTCTCCTTCGGGCGTGGACAGGCTGCAGGATCATGGTGCGGGAAGTCTGCCTGGTTTTCTGTGCAAGTGGGGCTCCTCCGTCTCTTCGAAAGCACTGGTCTGCGAGGGGGACCGAGTCCCAGCTCCAGCAAGTGGGGCGATCCTTTATCTCCTTTCCCACACATAACAGATTTAACGTGCTCTCAAACTTAGAGGGCTGTGATTCACAGAGGATGAATGGGAGAACTCCCGATCCTATTCAAAACTCCTTTATAGCAGGATCCAAAAGTCCCAAGCTCTTGAACGCAACACATGATCAGATTGAATATATTAAATTAATGACCTGGATCTGTTTTCCAGAAACATGGGAAACTGGGCCGATTGATTTATACAGTTATCGCTCTTTTCATACCGCTGCCCTTCCATTTAAATCAGGTAGAGCCAGGGGAGGGATTTTGACCTTGTTGAAGAATACGTTAAGACTGGAAGTTGTGCCATACTATAAATGTAGCCACCTTTTATCACTTATTATTTCTCAAAGTCCCAGGTGGTGACACGGTCCTTCTAGCCAACTTTTATAATAATAATTTTGCAGGTGACATGAAAAAGGTTGCAGATGAGCTGGAAGAAGATACTAACAATTATTTTTAGTACTCTAAAGACTTTTTGGAATATCTTATGAATGGATGATTTTAATGTGCACTGCTGTCATATTTAAAATTTAGTAGCATGTGGCATAACTGATGAGGCAGGCGAGCCTTTATTTAATTTTAACCATAATTCCTACGGAGAACCCCTAAAGAGACACCTTGTGATCAATTACTTAGGGATATGGAATCCTATTGACATAAGCTCAGGAAGAGGTGTGGCGCCGCGGCTAAGGCGACTGACTCCGGAATCTGGGGATCACGGTTCGATCCCCGGCACCGGTGGCAGATTAGCCCAGCACCATGTGACTCTGGGTAATAGCTTGCTTAATCTTCCCGACGGCCCCCAGCGCCTAGCCTCATAGATGCTATTAAACATTCCTCCCCAGTGCTGCGCTGTCCATTGGAACTAGTGCTGAATGGACGTCCAATGGTCGTGCGCAGCACTGGGGAGGTAGTGCTGCCGTCGGCCAATGCACCGAGGCAGCACTTAAGGGGTTAAAGACCCTTACGGGTGAGTGTGCGCTTTACAAATGTGGATTATTATTATTATTATTATGTTGCGGAAAACATTTTGCATACCTACTCAGTGTATAAAAATTGATTATATAATCAAGAGAGGTGCGGAAAGAAGAGAATGAGGTGCTGAAAGAGGCAAGAGAAGTGCAGAAAGAGGCAAGTGAGGTCAAGGAAGACAACAGTTATGTGCAGGCAGAGGCAAGTGAGGTACAGAAAGAAGGGTGAGGTGCAGAAAAGCACGTGAACTGCAGAAAGAGGCAAGTGAGGTACAGAAAGAGGCAAGAGAAGTACAGAAAGAGGTGAGAGAGGTGTAGAAAACAAACAAGAGAGAATGCTGCTGCAACACCCACGCGAAATACCGCAAGTAAAGGCATTAATCGAGCGGAGGCATCGGCTAAAGAACTTGAAAGAGCAGGAAAAGGCAATCCTCGATTGCATGAGAAGGAGGTGGAGAATGTATTACACGAGGCGTCTAAGACTGTAAAAGTGACTAAAGGTATTCCTGAACTTTTTAACTCTATGAAAAATAAGGAGCTCTCAAAAGCTACGAAGCATATTTTGAGTCAAGATTGGCAAAGTTTCTGGGCCCTTAGAATCTGTTGAGGCTCTGATAGAGCGTGCCGAGACTGGGCAGGGGTTACAAGGAGGCTCTGATAATTTGGTGTCAAATGTGGCAAAGTTAAATGACGATGATTGTGAGGATGGAGGGCTGCTTGAAGAGAATGCGATAGAGCCAGCAGAGACAGGCTTGGTTCAAGAGGTGGTAGTTAATGGTAGCTCCCCTGCAGGTACTCCCCCCGTTAAGAAAATTGAGAGCACAGACTCTGCAGATTTTTACTCTCTTTCAGAGCACTCCATGTCATCTACTGAGGATCTTGCTCAACAGTACGCAATGCAGATGAGTATGGCTGGAGGAAGCCTTAACAGTAGCTATGAGGTTGAAGAGTGTGGATCTGAGCAAACAAATGGACAGACAGTACGTCGACTGCGGTTGACACAGGATGGACACTATGATCGCACAGGGGCTGCATCACTGTCTGGAGAGGAGCCAGATGAAGAGATATCACTTGAGCTTATTTATAAGACTATGATGCTACACAGAGAGGAGCATAGACAGGACAGTTTAAGAGTCCAGAATTCATGCAAAAAACTTCAAAATTCTGTCAGGCGTTTGGCTAAGTCACACTCAGAGTTCTTGGGCAGAGTTACTGAGGCTGAGTCACGCATATCTACAATAGAGGATGAGGTAACGCAACAGAAGAGGATAATAACTGAACAGCTGGCCCATAAAGATGAGATTAACTGGAAAGTTATTGACCTAGAGAATCGCTCTCGCAGTAATAACTTGCGGTTTTTACAAATTTCTGAAGGAAAAGAGGGGTCAGATCCTCGAGGTTTCATAATTGAGCTTCTTAAAAATCATTTCCAGATTCAACTAGATGGGATTGGGACCGGGAAGTTGAAAGAGCGCACCGGTTTCCTTTCAAACTTAGGTCAAATCACTTGGAACAGCGTGATCAGAGACCAAGAGCCTTACTAGTGGCATTCAATAGCTTCTTAGCACGAGAGGAAGTATTGAAGAATGCAAGACCAGATAAGAAAATCAGTGCACTTGATTGTGATTATTTTGTTCGTCCTGATCTGTGCAATCAAACGGTGGACTTGAGATGGCAGCTGCAACAGCTTATACCTGTCTTTCAATCAAGGGAGCTCAGGTCTATCTTATGTTTCCTGCAAAAATGAAAGTTGTTCATAAAGAGCGTACTCATTATTATTTTACAACATCACTTGCAGCTAAGACTTTTTTGGACTCCATGTAATTTGATTTAGTTATTGTACAAGCCTACTTAGCGAAATGAGTATATAATGAGTATATTGTAACTTTAGAGGATTATCTATTAGACTGGCATTGATGTGCATGGCTTAGGCCTCATTTCAGTAGGTCGATGCATATGATTATTACTTGTTTTCACTCTTCTTTAAATTAGTACTAAGTTCGCGGGCGAAGGCAGGTAGAATGGGGCAAGCTCGCATCAAGAGGACCATAAGTCCTAAAGCCTCATTAAAGGGTTGGGTAGGGGGGAGGGGGACACTTGGCTGGGGGGGGTGTATGGGTGGCACAGTGGGGAGGTGTAGGGAGGAAAAGTGGGAAAAAATAGTTCTTGGGCACAGTGAACTGCATATTGATAAGACCATTTATGATCTTTGTTAGACTTGGCTGTCTCTAGTTGGCAGAGGTATACACTTCTGACAAATAGGGACTCACCTCCTCTAGTCAGGGCAAGGGGATCACACACTTGGATAACCCCTGCTAACCCCCTTGGTAGCTTGGCAAAGCAGACAGGCTTATCTCAGAGGCAGTGCGTTAAGCATTTATGACCACATACAGTAAAAAAGTGAATACACTACAAATGGACACGACACAGTAGTATTATAAAAATAAGGATTTTTATATAAGGCTTAGCACAAGACCAAATAACGACAAAAATATACCACAATCTTATTAAATACTCTTGGAAGGAAAAATAATAGTTCAAGTGTAGTTTCTTCTTAGTAGAGTTGAACAGTTTCCCTTGGTCAAGTGTCTAAAGAATTAAGCCCAAATATTGATCTTGGACACAAGACTTGAAACATTGTATGAATTTGAGTATGTTTAAAGGTCTTTTTCTTATATACTGTTTTAGTATTGATGTCTACATTAGTTGTTTATGAGTTACAGGACGAGTATTTGATTATGTCTAAATGAGTTTTGCAAAGAGTGACAAACTCTATTTTATGCTTCGTGTATGTGTTTTTTAGATTAACAAAAACATTGTTTTAATAAAATACTTTTACATTTTTATATATAACGTTGTTTATGCTCATATTTTCTATTGTTTCAAGTCTTGTGTCCAAGATCAATATTTGGGCTTAATTCTTTAGACACTTGACCAAGGGAAACTGTTCAACTCTACTATTTGGTAGTACCCTATTCCCCTGGTTTCAAAGGGTTCTCTCTCAATTTTCTTCAAAATAGTTTCTTCTTAGCACAAAGTCTTTAGTAACAAAAGCAACTCTTCCTCTTTAAAACACTGTTCTTGGCAACAATGTAACCCACACTGGAGTCACACGACGTCGAGGCAAAGTTAATCCAAAGAGTTCAGTGTCGACCGCGAGGAGCGCTACGTCGAGCCCGGAGTCGCACAGATCCCCACAACACAACACAGTACCTTGGAAAAGCGAAGCACATGATGATCAGCGGCGTCGAGATGTCCGGCGTCGCGTCTTTGGCGTCGATCCGGCCTCGGAGTCGGGGCGACCTGCAGCGGCGTCGACAGATGTCAGGCAGGAGCTGCGCTCACGAGGTGAAGCAGGATACGGCGTCTTCGTCGATGTCGATGATGATGTTGCAAGAGTGAGCAGCGCTCACGGCATCGATAGGGCTCGAAGTCGATGCGATCAGCAGCGGTGCAGACACGGGGTCACTTGGAGCTGGAGCTGAACTCGCTACTCACTGGCGTTGCTGCTGGCGTCGATAGGGCCCGGCGGCCGGCGTCGAGGAAGCGGGACACTGGAGCCGTTACTCCCGATGTCGAGCTGGGTTCGGCGGCGTCCGTCGGCGTCGAGACTGCTGGAGTCTCAAGTTCCAGCAACAAGCACTTTTAGCAGATGAAGTCCTTTAACCCTGTAACTTCAACAGGAGGCTGGCACTCTTCCAGCCCTTCGGAGATTTTCTTTAGCAAAGCTTGAGAGTACACACTCAGTTCCTCTCTCTGGTTCCTTGGCAAAAATAAAGAAGCAACTGCAGGATTCCCCCAACAAACAGCACACTGGCAGAAGGGGTAGGCAAGTCCTTGGATCAGCAGGCTTCTTGTCCTTGGTTCAGGTTTCCTTGTCAGAAGTGATCTCAAGTCTTGGTTCAGGGGTCCTTCTCTTATACCCCTTTTTGGCTTTGATCCCTTTGTCCATGCAGGGGAATTTCCCCACATGTTATGTGCGCTCTCTTCTATAGCGCACGGCTACCCAATAGGGTGTCCCGGCGCTTTGGCAAAGAGACCTGAATCCGAAAAACACCAGACAGCAGCTTACAGTGGTCCGAGAGGTCAAGCAGTAAAGAGCCAGGTCTTCAACTCTCTTCTAAAGGAGAGGAGACTGTTGGCTTTCCGGACGGAGACAGGGAGCTCATTCCAGTGGCGGGCCGCCAGATAACGGAAGGACCGTCCTCCCATCCGGGCACGTTTGATAGGCGGGTCAGCGATCGTGGCCGAAGTGGCCGTACGCAGCATCCTCCTGGGCACATAGAAAGCCATTCGCTTCCTGATATAATTAGGGCCCACAGAATGAAGAGCCTTGAACGCCAGAGTAAGAATCTTAAAGACGATTCTTTTTGAGATGGGCAGCCAGTGCAACTTTTGGAGCAAATCAGAGGCTCTAGCACTACGTGGAAGGCCGAAAATGGCTCTTGCCGCCGAGTTCTGGGTCTGTTGTGGGTGTAGCCAGGCAGAGGCACCTGGCCTATTCACTGTGCAGGGCTGGGTCCTCAGACGCCCAGCAGGAGGTGGAGCCAGCATTGTCACTGGCAGGAGCAGAGCTATCGGTCTCCTGGTAGGAGGTGGGGCCAGGATCGTCCCTGGCAGGCACAGAGCCATCAGTCGCCTGGCAGGAGGTGGAGCCAGCATTGTGTCAGGCAGGGCAGGCTATCAGGAGCTACTCTTCCCCTACTCTCAATGCAAATGTCCCACTCATCCCACACTCATTCAGAACTCTGGAGCCACCCAGCTCCTGCCACACACACACCAAACCAGCAGAAGCCAGAAATAGTTAGACAAGAAAATAGCCACTTTCTAAAAGTGCTATTTCAAACCAAGAGTCCAAAAACCATCCACACCAATGGATGCGTGATTAAACCCCGAGTTCAGGGATACCAAACTCGACATTGCACCATGCTCCCCGAGCCAGCTAGGATTATAGCATTAATAACCCCGGCAGCCAATTCTAACTAATGGAGAGCAGGTAACCTCACAATAGTGAAAAACGAATATGGCTGTAATTCACTATTAGGACATGCCAACTTGGTCAGGCTTGTCCTACCTTATGCTTACACTGCACCCTGCCCGTGGGCCTACCATAGGGGTGACTAACATGAAGATAAGGGAAGGTTTTAGGGACTGGCAAGTAGGTGTACTTGCGCAGTCAGCGTGACAGTACCAGACTGCACGTAATTGTATTGTATTGTAACAATATTTATAGAGCGCGATTGCTGCCCGTGGGCGTCCAAGCGCTGAGCTGACCAGAATAGTGGCGGAGGGGGTGCTAGGGTGCAGAGGATTTGTCAAACAGCCATGTTTTTAGGTGTTTGCGGAATGAGAGGAGATCTGAGTTAGACCGGAGTGAAAGGGGAAGGTCATTCCAGAGCTTGGCGGTATTCAGTGAGAACAGTCTTCCCCCAGCTCTGGCTCGCTTTACTCTGGGAATGACGGCAAGGAAAGCTTCTTTTGATCGCAGGTTCCTGTTGGGGTGATAGGGGGTGACAAGATTTCTGTTAATCGCTGGGCTTGTGTTCCAGAAGGTGCGATGCGCCAGACATAATGCTTTGAAGGCTACTCTCTGCCTCACTGGCAGCCAGTGGAGGCTTCTCAGAGCAGGTTTAGCAGACTGAGTGCGCGGGATTTCCAGCAGGGAACGTGCTGCACAGTTTTGGACAACCTGTAGTTTTCGGAGTGTAAACTCAGGCGCCCCCATGTATAGGGCATTGTTCGAGTCAAGACGGGACTGGATTAGCCCTTGGACCGCAACCTTTTTAGCTTCTAATGGCAGCAGCGGAAGGACCTTCCTCAGGGTTCTCAGTAGGCCAAAGCAAGTAGCAGATAGTTTTGTGGCCTGGGTGGAGAAGGAGAGTTTGGTGTCCAACCACACTCCCAGGCTCTTCACACTTTCCTTGGGGGTAGGGGGGGGACCCAGTGCATTGGGCCATAGGGAGGTGAATGGGACTGGAGAGGGTGGGCCTAGGAGCATGAGCTCCGTCTTATCTCCATTTAATTTGAGAGAGGAGTTGGTCATCCAACCCTTTATGTCCTCTAGGCAGTGTAGCAGATCGGCTGAGGAGTGCTTGCTGTTCTCGGTGGCCAGTGAGACCACCAGCTGGGTGTCGTCGGCGTATGACACGATTTTAATGCCATACGGTTCGACGACACTTGCCAGCGGCCTCATGTAGACGTTAAACAGCACAGGGCTCAGGGAGGAGCCCTGTGGTACTCCGCAGCTCAGGGGTTTGCTGGTGGATACTGCTACACCGTCGAAGATCTGAAACGACCTCCCAGACAGAAAGGATTCGAACCACCTTAGTGCGTCACCCGAAACTCCGATGTTATGGAGACGGTCCAGCAAGGTGGGATGGCTGACCGTATCGAAGGCGGCACTTAGATCAAGGAGGATCACTGCCACTGATCCTCCCTGGTCTAGGATCCTTCTGGTGTCTTCGGTGACTGCTAATAAGGCGGTTTCTGTCCCGTGCTGTGGTCTAAAGCCTGTCTGGGATGTGTGTAGCAACGAGTGGTCCTCCAGGAACTGCACCAGTTGTGCATTTATGTGCTTCTCTAGCACCTTGCTCGTCCAGGGAAGGAGCGAGATGGGACGGTAACTTGACAGGTCGTTTGGGTTTAGGCTAGGTTTCTTTAGCAACGCCCGTACCATGGCCTGCTTCCAGGCTGTAGGGACAGAGCATGCAGAAATGGACGTGTTCAGGAGATCCAAGATTACCGGTAGAGTGGTTTTACTAGCCTGCATCAGGATGTCTGGAGGGGCAGGGTCACGAGGAGATCCGGATTTGACTGAACGGGCCACTTTATTTAAAGTGTCGAGGTCAAGGGGGAGAAAGTGCTCGAGTGATGGCTGGTCTGGACGGGGAAGTGGTCTGAGGGAGGGTGGTTTGATCACTTCTGGGGGGGTGGCTTTGGGTGGGAAGGTGGAATAGATTTTTGAAACTTTGTCATGGAAGAAATCTGCAAGCTCGTTGCATTGCTCCTGGGATTTGATGGGGGGGGGAGCCGTAGTGACACTAGAGCATTGTTTTATGATTTGGAAGATTTCCTTGGGTTTAGATTTCGCTCCCATTATTTTCTCAGAAAAGTAGGTGGCCTGGGCTGCTCTAATCCCTTCTTTATATACCTTGATGGCTTCTTTATAGGAGGTCTTTTTTTTGGAAAGGAAATCTAGGTGTCATTTCCCATATTGGGATCTGGGCAGAAAGCAGGGCGGGTGGAGTCCAGTTTGTGCAGCCAGGATTCCAAGGGGAGTTTTGACCAGTTCCTCCTGATGGTAACTTGGGGGGGTGCTTGGGGGGTTTTATGGGTGGCCCAGGAGAAGGGGACCAGAAAATGGTCTGACCACGGAAGGGGAATGGGTTGGTCGACCGTTAGGTCCAGGCAGTTACTAAATATGGGATCTAGCAACTTGCCTTTTCCATGGGTCGGGGCAGCCACCAGCTGGGGGAGTTGGAGGGCTTCCAAGTCTTCTAGTAATTGTATGTAAATGTAAATGTATTGGCATTTATATAGCGCACTACTTACCCGTAGGGTCCCAAGGCGCTTCGACCGCTGCGAAACCCTTCCTGGCTTCCCTGAGAGATGGTCCCTTAATGGGTATCTCCAGGGTGAGACCAGGCATCCCCGGCGGTCTGGTGGGGCCGTTAGTGAAGATGAGGCAAGCTAATGCCCAGAGTTGCCGAGTGTGATCGCTGATCAGAGTGGGCACCGAGGCGAGAGAATTATCGAGTCCGCTGACCCTGGTCCAGAAACCTGCCGCGCCAGGAATCGAACCCTGGTCCCGGGCCGTCCTCTGCTCTCGGGTCTGCCGCCTCTAACCAGTGAGCCACACTACTTCACGATTCCTGTGCGATGTGGTCTGCAGGGGAATTGAAGTGGAGATTGAGGTCCCCTAAAATCGTGTGGTTGGCTGACGCGAGGGTTCTTTCCGCAATGATTTCTGGGAGGGACCTGTGGAACAGTTTTGCAGGTTCAGGGGGGCGATAAATCAGGGTACCTGAGAAGGAATTGTTTGCATTGAATTCTAAGCAGAATGCTGCGCTTTCGCAATCAGGAATAGTGTCGGCTGAGATACGGCATTGGTATTGATTTTTCACAATGATCGCCAGGCCTCCACCTCTGCCGACCGGTCTATCCACTCTAAGAATGTGATAACCTGCGGGTAGTGCTTGGGCCACGTCTGGGTCGGAGTGGACAGTGAGCCAAGTTTCTGTCAGGAAGATTGCGTCAGGTTTTTTCTCCTCGAGCAACATGGCGATCTCCGTATGGTGTTTTGGTAGGGAGCGGCAGTTTAGCGCAAACATATGGAACACCTGTGTCTTGGCCGGCGGGGTTTTGCGGAAGAGGTGCTTGCATCCCTGACATAAGCCGGGTAGTTCGGTGGGGGCATATATGCGAGGGCATTGAAGAATAGCAGTCCTACCTATTTTGTGTAGGGCCGCTGAGCTGTATGTCCTGCTCTGGGTGAGGAGGGGGGCAGGGGTTGTGGCCCTGGGTCCCGGCTGGTCGCGGACGGGCGCAGACGGGCTTGCCTTAGGCGCGCCTTCGGCGCGCAAACGGTGCTCCCGCTGCGCTCGTCCGCTGCGCTTCCTGTAGATGCACATTTGTAGAGCGAAGGGGCGTGGCCTCTGGTGGGCGTGTCCGGCGAGCGCGCCTGCTCTAATGGCGGCCGCTTGTTGATGTCAGAAGCGCTACAGCGTATGCACCGCTGTGTGCTTAGGGGGTAGTTTGCAGGTGAATTTTAAAAACACAGATTCAAAGTGACACCACAAAAATGTTTAAAACTTGGTTACAGCCAAGTGTGCGATAGTACCTCCAGCTCCCGGCTTCCGCCTCAGGACTGGGTCAGCTGATCGTTTGTTGCGCTGAGGAGCAGCGTTTAAGTAGTCAGGGGGGGGCGTGGCCTCTGGTGGGCGTGTCCGGCGAGCGCGCCTGCTCTAATGGCGGCCGCTTGTTGATGTCAGAAGCGCTACAGCGTATGCACCGCTGTGTGCTTAGGGGGTAGTTTGCAGGTGAATTTTAAAAACACAGATTCAAAGTGACACCACAAAAATGTTTAAAACTTGGTTACAGCCAAGTGTGCGATAGTACCTCCAGCTCCCGGCTTCCGCCTCAGGACTGGGTCAGCTGATCGTTTGTTGCGCTGAGGAGCAGCGTTTAAGTAGTCAGGGGGGGGCGTGGCCTCTGGTGGGCGTGTCCGGCGAGCGCGCCTGCTCTAATGGCGGCCGCTTGTTGATGTCAGAAGCGCTACAGCGTATGCACCGCTGTGTGCTTAGGGGGTAGTTTGCAGGTGAATTTTAAAAACACAGATTCAAAGTGACACCACAAAAACGTAGGTCTAGCAAGGGCAGACCTTCAGACATACTTTTACTAGGCCGCTCTTGTGGGTGGCACAACATGTGCTGCAAGCCCACGAGCAGCATTTGTATTTACAAGCCCTGGCACTCCTGGTGCACGAGACTAGGGACTGATAGTAAAACAAATAAGCCAAACATGGAATTCAATCAGTACAGTAATTTTACATAGGGAGCACTTGCACTGTGGCACTGATCAGCAGTGGCACAGTGCCCAAAGCAATATACCAGCAAAAAACATCGTAAACAGAGGAGGCAAACAGAAAAAAATGGAGGAGAGACTCAGGCCAATGATGTCAGGTCTAACACGTGTCCCCTCCAGCTGAAATGTGGGGAGAACTACCCTTGACCTAGGGAGTCCTCATCACTAAGGCGGAAAAATCTGGACAGACCATCAGCATTGGCGTGATCTGTACCAGGGCGGTGTTCCACCGTGAAGTCCATCCTCTGTAGGGAAATGGACCACCTCAACAGTTTTGGATTCTCACCCCTCATCTGCATCAACCATTTGAGGGGCCTGTGGTCTGTCTGAACCCGGAAGTGAGTCCCAAACAGGTAGGGTCTTAGCTTCTTCAGCGCCCAGACCACAGCAAATGCTTCTCGCTCTATTGCACTCCACCTCTGTTCCCTGGGAAGTAACCTCCTACTGATGAAGGCTACAGGCAAGTCTCAGCCCTCTTCATTCACCTGAGCTAGAACAGCCCCCACGCCATGCTCTGAAGCGTCCGTCTGGACAACAAATTCTTTAGAAAGGTCGGGTGCCTGGAGTATAGGTGCTGTGCACATTGCAGTTTTCAGGGTGTCAAAGGCCGTTTGACAGGCGTCAGTCCAGATCACATTTGTGGCTGCTTCCTGGAAGTCAGCGAAGTCAAGGGGTGCACAATGTTACTATAATCCTTGACAAACCTCCTGTAGTAACCCTTGAGACCTAGGAAGGCTCTCACCTGAGTTTGGGTTTTGGGCGGTGCCCAAGCCAGGATGGTATCTATCTTGGGTTGCAGGGGGGCCACCTTGTCGCTCCCTACTTGGTGCCCCAGGTACACCACAGAACCCTGCCCAATCTGGCACTTACTGGCCTTGATTGTGAGGCCTGCTCCGCGCAGGGCCAACAACACTTCCTGGAGGTGGCGCAAGTGTTCCTCCCAGCTGGCGCTGAACACTGTGATGTCGTCCAGGTAGGCGGCACTGAAGTCCTCCAGTCCAGCCAAGACCTGGTTGACCAACCTCTGGAAGGTGGCAGGGTCATTCTTTATCCCAAAGGACATCACCCGGAACTGGTAGAACCCATCTGGTGTGGAGAATGCTGACCTCTCTTTTGCCCCATCAGTTAAGGCGATCTGCCAGTACCCAGACGTTAGATCAAACGTGCTAAGGTACCGTGCAGCCCCCAACCGATCTATGAGCTCATCAGCTCTGGGGATGGGGTGAGCATCAGTCTTGGTGACTAATTGAGTCCTCGGTAATCCACACAGAACCAAAGTTCTGGTGAAGCACTGGGCTGGCCCAAGGACTGCTAGAGGACTCAACCACCCCTAAGGCAAACATTTTGGAGACTTCCTCCTTAATGTATGCTCTGACCTTGTCATTCACCCTGTAAGCCTTGTGCTTTACAGGAGTGCTGTCCCCGGTGTCCACATCATGGACACACCAATGAGTGACACCAGGAATCAAGGAAAACAGATCAGGGATTTGTCCCAACAGTTGGCGACAATCTTGCTGCTGCTCAAGGGTCAGTGTGTCAGAGAGGACCACACCATCCACTGACCCATCTTGCTCTTTTGCATACAGGAGGTCAGGAAGAGGCTCACTCTCCTCCTCCATTCCAGCATCTTAGCTAGGAGCATGCCCACTTCGGACCTTTCTAAGTGGGGTTCTAAACGGTTGACATGCAGGACCCTCAAGGGGTTCCTGGGAGATTTCAAGTCCACCAAGTAGTTGACATCGCTCTTCTTCTCCACAACCTTAAACGGTCCAGTCCACCTGTCCTTGAGCGCACAAGGTTCCACAGGGGACATGACCCAAACTTCTTGACCAGGCTGAAGTTCGACCAGAGTGGCATTCCGGTCGTACCACCGCTTCATCTCTTCCTGGCTGGCCTCCAGATTTGCCTGAGCAAGATCTCTGAAGCGCCTAGTCTGGTTCCTAAAGGCCAGCATGTAACTGTATACATCCTGGGGAGGTTTCCTGGGAGATTGCTCCCAGCCTTCTTTGACCAGACTCAAAGGTCCTCTTACCGGGTGACCATACAAAAGCTCAAAGGGGCTGAACCCTAGAGACTTCTGTGGCACCTCTCGGTAAGCAAACAGCAGGCATGGCAAGAGGACGTCCCATTTACGCCTCATTGGTTCTTCAAGACCCATGATCATGCCTTTAAGGGTCCGGTTGAATCTCTCAACCAGCCCATTACCTTGAGGGTGGAAAGGAGTGGTGAACTTGTAGGTTACCCCACACTCCTTCCACAGAGACTTCATATAATTGGAAATGAAGTTGGTGCCCCAGTCTGACACCACCTCTCTGGGGAACCCCATGCGGGAGAAAACACCCATCAGTTCCCGTCCCACCACGGGGGCCGTCACTGTTCTGAGAGGGATGGCTTCCGGGTACCGTGTGGCATGGTCCACCAAGACCCGGATGAACCTGTTGCCCAGGGCTGTCTTGGGGTCCAGGGGCCCAACAATGTCAATCCCCACCCGGTCAAAGGGGGTACTGATGACTGGAAAAGGTTGGAGGGGAGCCTTCTGCTTTCGTCCACTTTTCCCACTTGCCTGGCAAGTGTGACAGGTTTTACAATGGATGTCTACATCCCTTCTTATCTGGGGCCAATAAAAATGGGTGACAAGCCTGTCATAGGTCTTGTCCTGCCCCAGATGTCCAGCTAACGGAACGTCATGAGCCAAACCCAGTAGGAAGGCTCTGAAGCGCTGGGGTACCACCAGCACACGGGCTGACCCAGGCTCAGCAGCCTTAGGCTCGCTATACAGGAAGTCGTTCTCCCAGTAGACAAAATGAGTCCCTGACTGATCACCTGCGGTTTGGGCTGAGGCCTGCTGCCTCATACCCACAAGAGAAGGGCACACTTTCTGTTCTGCAACAAATTCTTCCCTGGAGGGACCACCATCCTGCTGCCAGTGGGTCAGCTCGGGCAGGTCTCCCAGTTCAGCCACTTGTTCCCCTGTGGGCTCCAGGGCATCCCCCTCCGGGCCTACCTCCTCCTGGACCACGGGAACGGTGGGGGCCGGTTTCTCGCGCCCCCTGCCTCTTCTCTTCACAGCTGGGTCCTGGGCCATACTTTCAGGCTCCGGGACCCCATCAACACCCTTACTTGCTGTCATGGATCGAGTGGTTGCACACACCCACTCTGGCACACCCAACATTTTCAAATGTGTCTCCCTCTCCACCTTAGCCCAAGGAGAGTCTTCCAAATCATTGCCCAGGAGACAATCAACAGGCATGGCGGGCCTCACAGCAACCTGAAGAGTACCTGAAACTCCCCCCCATTCAAAGGGAACCTGAGCTACCTCACACTCTTTCTGGGAGTTGTCAGCAGCTATCACAGGGTAGAATGCGTGGGGAACCACCTGCTCTCTGGACACCAAGTGACACTTGACAGCTGTCACACTCGCTCCGGTGTCTCTGAGGGCTTCCACTCTATGGCCATTAATGGTCACCCACTGCCTATATTTATTAGTGTTACTAGGCAGAGGGGGTGGAGGGACCATTTTCATGTCTCCTAGCGAGACCAGGGACATCTCTGCGGGACCCCTCCCACCAGGGGCAACCATCTCCTCCCCTCCCAGGGCTACACTCGCCAACTGACGGGGGGTGCACGTGGTCGTGCACTAGAGTCCCTCATGGGACACTGGGGATCATAAAAACGATGTCCCACCTGCTTACAAACATAGCAGGTCATTGGGCCCCTATGAACAGGTTTACCTGTCGGGCCCCTGGCTTCTTCACAGGGGGAGGCTGGGAACCTTTCCCTTGGTTCCCTTGGGGATTACTTTGGGGCCCTTTCTGGGACTCCTTTTGTTTACCCTTGTCCCCCCCACTCTTCTGCTGGGGACCCTGCCCACCTTTGGCTGAGTCTCCCATTGGACCCTTGTGGACCCTGGTACTGACCCAGCGGTCCGCCTCCTCAGCAAGTTTTCTAGGGTTAGATATCTTGCTATCAATAAGGTGCTGGCGCAGCTCTGGAAACCAGTTATTAGACAAATGCTCCCAAGCAAACAAATTATAAAGAGCTTCATAACTTTCCACTTTGCTGCCCTTTACCCAACCATCCATGGCTCTGCAAAAATTGACACATATTCAACCCACATCGTACCAGGCAATTTCTTACATTCTCTAAAGGCTTGTCTGTACTTTTCTGGGGTTAGGCCATACCTTAACATTAAAGCATCTTTCATATGAGCATAAGACGTCCTATCCTCAACAGGCATGTCTAACAGGGTATCTCTCCCCTCATTCACAAAGCAACCCCACAACCCCGCTCCCCAATCCTTCTCAGGGACCCGGTGGGCCAACAATGCTAACTCATATGCTTTAAACCATTGGCCAATATCTTCATTCTTATGATAATCTTTTATCACATCTTTAGGAAAATAAAAACTACTTTCTGCAGGCACAGATGGGATGCTGCCACCAGAGGCATTCAATTCTAAGGTTTTAGCTTGGAGCTCTATCTCCCTCAACCTTGTGTCATGCTCCAAAGCTAACTTCTCTCTTTCAAACTCCAACCTTCTGATCTCCATATCAGCTTCTCTCCTACCTCTTGCATTTTCTATCTCCAACTGCCCATTTATCTAAAGTTTTGCCATTTCCATGTTGTATGCTCGCTCCTTTGCCCTTTCTTCTCTTTCTTCAGGGGAAAGACCTTTGGAGGAAACACTGCTACCGGGAGAGGACACAGGCCAATTCACTGGCACCTCCTCATCCCCTTCCCCTGGCGGTACCACCACCGCATCAGAGGGATCTCTGGCCTCCAAACAGGCCTGCAATGCTTTGAGATAGGTTTTCTTAATCTTGAGGACTTTGGTAGGAACTTTAAACTGCTTGCAAAAGGATTTCAGCTCCTCTAACTTGTATTCGTTTATCTTAGCTCTATCAAATCCTTCCACAACAACAACAGGGGTAGTGACTCCGGCATCACTCATGGTCAAAACTGGCAGTGTTAAAAAAATCAAGCTTCAGAAAAGCGGAGAACAAAAATAGAATCCTACCAAATTAGATTGTGGCTGCGCTATGGTCTGCTTTCACTATGCAGCGCACACTAATCACTGCACATGGGTCATAAATGCAAAGTTCAAATCCTCACCACTGACCCACCAGTGTTAGACTTGGCTGTCTCTAGTTGGCAGAGGTATACACTTCTGACAAATAGGGACTCACCTCCTCTAGTCAGGGCAAGGGGATCACACACTTAGATAACCCCTGCTCACCCTCTTGGTAGCTTGGCAAAGCAGACAGGCTTATCTCAGAGGCAGTGCGTTAGGCATTTATGACCACATACAGTAATAAAGTGAATACACTACAAATGGACACGACACAGTAGTAATATAAAAATAAGGATTTTTATATAAGGCTTAGCACAAGACCAAATAACGACAAAAATATACCACAATCTTAGTAAATACTCTTGGAAGGAAAAATAATAGTTCAAGTGTAGTTTCTTCTTAGCACAAAGTCTTTAGTAATAAAAGCAACTCTTCTTCTTTAAAACACAGTTCTTGGCAAAAATGTAACCCACACTGGAGTCTCACGACGTCGAGGCAAAGTTAATCCAAAGGGTTCGGTGTCGACCGCGAGGAGCGCTACGTCGAGCCCGGAGTCGCACAGACCCCCACAACACAGTACCTTGGATAAGCGAAGCACATGATGATCAGCGGCGTCGAGATGTCTAGCGTCGCGTCTTCGGCGTCGATCCGGCCTCGGAGTCGGGCGACCTGCAGCGGCGTCGACAGATGTCAGGCAGGAGCAGCGCTCACGAGGTGAAGCAGGATACGGCGTCGTCGTCGATGTCGATGATGATGTTGCAAGAGTGAGCAGCGCTCACGGCGTCGATAGGGCTCGAAGTCGATGCGATCAGCAGCGGTGCAGACACGGGGTCACTTGGAGCTGGAGCCGAACTCGCTACTCACTGGCGTCGCTGCTGGCGTCGATCGGGCCCGGCGGCCGGCGTCGAGGAAGCGGGACACTGGAGCCGTTACTCACGATGTCGAGCTGGGTTCGGCGGCGTCCGTCGGCGTCGAGACTGCTGGATTCTTTCAGAGGTGCTGGAGTCTCAAGTTCCAGCAACAAGCACTTTTAGCAGATGAAGTCCTTTAACCCTGTGACTTCAACAGGAGGCTAGCACTCTTCCAGCCCTTGGAGATTTTCTTTAGCAAAGCTTGAGAGTACACACTCAGTTCCTCTCTCCTGGTTCCTTGGCAAAAATAAAGAAGCAACTGCAGGGTTCCTCCAACAAACAGCACACTGGCAGAAGGGGTAGGCAAGTCTTTGGATCAGCAGGCTTCTTATCCTTGGTTCAGGTTTCCTTGTCAGAAGTGATCTTAAGTCTTGGTTCAGGGGTCCTTCTCTTATACCCCTTTTTGGCTTTGATCCCTTTGTCCATGCAGGGGAATTTCCCCACATCCTGGGTCTGTTGTGGGTGTAGCCAGGCAGAGGCACCTGGCCTTTTCACTGTGCAGGGCTGGGTCCTCAGACGCCCAGCAGGAGGTGGAGCCAGCATTGTCACTGGCAGGAGCAGAGCTATCGGTCTCCTGGTAGGAGGTGGGGCCAGGATTGTCCCTGGCAGGCACAGAGCCATCAGTCGCCTGGCAGGAGGTGGAGCCAGCATTGTGTCAGGCAGGGCAGGCTATCACGAGCTACTCTTCCCCTACTCTCAATGCAAATGTCCCACTCATCCCACACTGACTCATTCAGAACTCTGGAGCCACCCAGCTCCTGTCACACACACACCAAACCAGCAGAAACCAGAAATAGTTAGACAAGAAAATTGCCACTTTCTAAAAGTGCTATTTTCAAACCCAGAGTCCAAAAACCATCCCCACCAATGGATGCGTGATTAAACCCGAGTTCAGGGATACCAAACTCGACATTGCACCATGCTCCCCGAGCCAGCTATGATTATAGCATTAATAACCCCGGCAGCCCATTCTAACTAATGGAGAGCAGGTAACCTCACAATAGTGAAAAACGAATATGGCTGTAATTCACTATTAGGACATGCCAACTTGGTCAGGCTTGTCCTACCTTATGCTTACAATGCACCCTGCCCGTGGGCCTACCATAGGGTGACTAACATGAAGATAAGGGAAGGTTTTAGGGACTGGCAAGTAGGTGTACTTGCGCAGTCAGCGTGACAGTACCAGACTGCACGTAGGTCTTGCAAAGGCAGACCTTCAGACATACTTTTACTATGCCGCTCTTGTGGGTGGCACAACATGTGCTGCAAGCCCACGAGCAGCATTTGTATTTACAAGCCCTGGCACTCCTGGTGCACGAGACTAGGGACTGATAGTAAAACAAATAAGCCAAACATGGAATTCAATCAGTACAGTAATTTTACATAGGGAGCACTTGCACTGTGGCACTGATCAGCAGTGGCACAGTGCCCAAAGCAATATACCAGCAAAAAACATCGTAAACAGAGGAGGCAAATGGAAAAAAATGGAGGAGAGACTCAGGCCAATGATGTCAGGTCTAACAATCTTGTGCTGGTATGGATTACTATGTATTTTGTTGTATATGATTGTTTTGAAATGATTTGGATATTGAATACAACTCGAAAGACAAGATTAAAAGGGTATCTCGCTAGATTTGTTAAAAAAGATAATGGCAACTAGGCGATTAAAAATGTTTTCTCTAAATGTATCAGGACTGAATAATGTGATAAAAAGACAGAAAGTTGCTGCTGAATTGAGATATATAGCACCACACATAGTATGCTTACAGGAGACGCATATACCTTGGTCTAAGAGAGTGGTCTTAAGAGAACTTGGATATACACTTGTGATTGCAACAGGTCAAACCAGTCTGATACGGGGGGTGGCTATCATGTGTAAGGGCAACAATGTAGTAATAGGTAGAACTTTGGCTGATAAAAAGGGAAGTTGGGCAATAGCGGAATTTAATGTGGAAGGCAAGAAGCTAACGCTCTGTAATATTTATGGTTCGAATTTAGACGACCCAGAGGTTTTAGTAGAAATAAATATGGAGTTAGCTACTTGGTCCCAACCTATAATGATTTGTGGGGATATGAACATAAATTTGACTAATACTGCTATGAAGGAAGGGTTGGTTAAGTATAAGGGCCGTAAACCAAAAGTATACAAGGCTTTGGTAAGTTTAGCACAGGATCATGGGTTGGTGGATGTGTGGGGGCAATTAAGACCACAAGACACTGGGTATACGTTTTATTCTTACCCTCACAAAAAACTAGTTAGACTTGACTATTTTTTTACCCCTGTCTCAATAACCCCAGGTGCAACTATTTCTGTATATCCTAGAATCTCATCTGATCACTCGCCGTTACTGCTAGAAATTGATATGGCGTTAAATAAACCTAGACAAACTAGTTTCACATTCGACAGGAAATTAATCTTTAATGTGGAGTTTAGAGAACATATAAGGAAGTGGACAAAATTATATTTTGAAGAGAATAAGGGATCCAGTTCACTGGCTATAATATGGGATACTTTTAAAGCTGGATTTCGGGGAGAATGCAGTAGCTTTTCGTGTAGGATCCAAAAAAAAGCTAGACAAGAGTTAGATAGACTATATGAGCAACTGACGCATTCTGAAACACAGCTAATGCAGGAGATAATTAATAAGGGGGAAGGTTTAATCATGTTAGAGGATAAAGTTGCCAGGGACAGAGCGAAAATATCAGGTATCTGGGCAGAGGAAAATGCTAGGAAATTTCTCTCTCCGAAAATGGATAAACATGAATATGGAGAGGCAATTGGGAGAAAATTGGCGATCCAGCTACGTATTAAAGAGTCGGCCAGAAACATTGATCAAATGATAGACTCTGCAGGGGGGGTACAATCGGCACCACAAGAGATACTCAAGGTTTTCCAACAATTTTATTCTGAGTTATATGAAGGACCATCTGTTCCGGGACCAAATTGGAATATAATACTAGCAGAAGGCTTAAAAAGGGTGGACTCAATTGAATCACAGCGGCTAGAGGATATAATCACAGAGGAGGAGCTGGATAGGGCTGTTAAAAGTTTAGCTAAAGGGAAAGCTGCTGGCCCTGATAGACTACCCAGTGAAGTATATATACAATTTTATCATGATATTAAAAAAAACTGTTAAAAACAATGCGAGAAGCCCAGACGGGAAACCCCCCAAGAACATGGACAGAGGCTACTATTGCAGTCTTCTGCAAAAGAGGTAAACCACCAGATCGCGTTGGGTCATATCGGCCGATTTCATTGTTAAATGCTGATAATAAAATATATTCTAAAATCTTAGCTAATCAGTTGTCTGATTGTATCACCCCCTTAGTATCACAACATCAACATGGATTCATTCCCAGAAGGGGGACGGTAGAGCATGTCAACAAAGTCATTTCTTTAGTTGATACTGCCTCAGTAAATAAGAATGATCTAGCGCTGATTCTGTTGGACGCGGAAAAAGCGTTTGATCGCGTGCAGTGGGAGTACCTCTGGGAATTAATGAAAAAAATGGGATTTGGGGTGAAAATTATTAGACCAATACAATCTTTATATTTAAAACCCGTGGCAAAGATATCAGTGATGGGCCAACTCTCTGACAATGTTACTATATCCCCCTGTACACGACAAGGTTGCCCTTGTTCCCCCCTTTTATTTGCTCTTTATATAAACCCCTTAATCGAGTTACTGAGCCGGAACATCTTGATTCTCCCTTACAAAGTTCAGGACTATTATTTTTCAGTTTTTGCCTATGCTGATGACATCGCAGTGGCCACAACTAATCCTGTAACAGCAATAAAGGAAATCGAACGATTAGCACAAGTATTCGGTCTTATGACCGGCTATAAATTGAATGAGACAAAAATCCAAATCCTCTGTTCTGATACGATTATTTGGCAAGATAGTAGGGTGGTTAAAGAAGTGATGTATTTGGGAATTTTAATAAGGGCAAATATGACGGAATTAGCGCATGTCAATTGGAACACATTAATGGCAAAAATCACGTCATCTTTGGATAGGTGGGAAAGGCTGTATCTAACCATTATTGGACGATCAAATGTCATAAAAATTAATATACTGCCAAAGGTTTTGTATTTATTTAGATCTATACCTTTAGAGATACCTAAAGATAAAATACAGGAGCTGCAATCTAAATGTGGGAAATTCATATGGAGCCCTGGGAGACCTAGACGGGCAATGAAATACATGACGCTGCCAGTTCAAAGGGGAGCAATGGGGGTACCTGACTTTTTTCTTTACTACATAACTTTCTTTCTATTGAAAATGAAAGTTCTGATAATAGGAGAACATGAAAGTGATGATGCTAATATGTCAAATATTTTTGATATACAGTTAGGGACAAATGCAAAGCATATTCTAGATAAAGAAATTGATGGGAGGTATTTCAAGTGAACAAGGTTTAAGGTAACCATGGGGGCTTTTAAGGTCTGGAAATGGTTCATGAAAAATATGGATTTATCAAGAGTGTCATATTATACTCCGCTCAATGCGCATAGGATCTTACCAGGTATTTTCTCTGATGTAATTTCTAATAAGTGGCAGCAGAAAGGCATTAAGACTTTAGGACATATTGTTAATAAGAATGGAATGTGTAAATCTTTTGAAGAGATCAATGATGAATATTCACTGCCCAGATGGTATTTTTTCAAATACCTACAAATTCTGGACTATTTAAATCGAAGGGGTGGGAATTTAATTCAACACAAAGTCATTGAAGAAATTAGTAGATCAGTTAAAATTGGAGTGATTTATCAATCCTTGGTCTCTGCTAAGAAAGATGATGTAGAAAAAGTGCAGTTGAAATGGAGAGAATCTCTAAGAGATTTTGAGATTGATGTTGAGGATCTTTTAATTTTGTCAAAGGAGGCGCTCATGTCTGCAAATTTGAAAGCTCAGTTTTTTAAATCGCTATATGATTTATATTATACGCCTAAGCGAATGGCAAAATGGGGAGCCGGAAATGAAGGTAAATGTTTTCGTTGTGGGGACGAGGATACATATTTTTTATAGCTGTGCTAAGCTGAAGGGATTTATTGAGCATTTGGATAAATGTATTTCTTTGGTGATTAAAACTACGGTTGTTATCTCTCCAGCAATGATGTTGTTAGGGAAAATTCAAAAAGATAATAATACGGAAACACTTTTTCAATACCATCATTTTATATTTTTTGCGATGACAGTTGCACGTCTATGCATCGCTAGGGAATGGTTACAGGAAAAATCACCGGACTTTTATCAATGGCGTGCTAAAATGCTGAGTTTATATAATTTGGAGTGGAGCTTATTTTCAATTAAAGGATCAAGGAAAAAGAGACTGGGTATTAAAATTTGGAGCGCCTTTCGAGACTATTATGAATCATGAGTTTATCTCTCCTGAAAGTCAACATTTGGACATTGCTACTTGATGATGAATTTGATGTACATTAACTTGTGATATTGTTTGCAGTTTGCTGTGCTAAGAACAATAAAAAAAAAATAAAAAAAAAGAAACATTTCTAAAACTACGACTGGGAGTACTACCGTCAGCGGACCATATGCCCCCGTGGTTGCGCCCCCCAAAACCAGCAAATTGCCAGTTGTGCGGAACACACGAGGAAACCATCACACACCTCATTACCATCTGTAAAGAGTTGCTGCAAGTCCGGTTGAACTTACTGAGACCCCTATTTTTAAAAAAAGGAAACAGGACCTGCAGAGAATCAACATTGGCCTGCTTCAGAGGTGATGACGTGCAAATGGCCTGTCGATTGGTAAAATATCTGGGAGTGGCAGAATCCAGGCTCAAAACATTGGAAGACCAAGTGCTCACCGATACCACCCCCTCAACACCATCAACCTCTAAACATCAGGATGGCCTAAAGACTTAAATTGTCTCGGAACACTGAAGCATCACCTCAATGATGTACGATTACTTAGGGAGAGGACCAGTCCGCCCCCCACAGGAAAACATAGGGGAAATGAACTGACAGATCGTACTGTTTTTAACTGTCTTTTTTTTATAATTTGTTCTTTTATCATTGCCAATCGCTATTTGTAATGGTTTTTAGTAACTGTACAATAAAGCTCTGAACTGAACTGAGCTTGTCCCTCGATGTGTATATTACAGAGGTACGAAAAACACAGCATTTGAAATACCTAAAACACAAAAAGATTGCATGAGAACTGGTGCCGCGGAGCGCCTTCCCTCTCATCGACTGGATATACCCGCTCTCACTACAACTCTCTCTCTCTTTCACACACACAAGCTCGCTCTCTCTCTCTCTCTCACACACACGCATGCACGCACACATGCATGTGTGTGTGTGTGGCTCTGGGTGTGTGTGTGTGTGTGTGTGTGTCTGGCTCTGGGTGTGTGTGTGTGGTAGTAATTGCTGTCTGCTGAGCTTGTCCGTAGGGTACAATAGGTCTCACATTTGCGAGAGAATGGCAATGTAAATGACAATGCCATTTATTTATCTGTTTTCAAAACCAACACATAAATACAAAATTTGTCATTTACAATGCCAATAGCTCTAACTTTTCCAAAGGCGAAACCATTGCATTGTAAATGCTTGTTTACATTCCAATTAATTGGGCTTATTTTTACAGGGGGAGAGTATAAAAGCTTTCTTTCTGAAAGTGTCTTTTCCATTATTCTTGAGCTTGAATATTCATTTTCTTGAACAAATGAATTAATCTGCGAGGTCTTAAAAAATAACCGTCCGCCTTTGTCAGCTAGTTGACAGAGCTCTGTCGGCGTTGTGTCTTTGCCTACATCGCTTTAAGTAACGGTTGGTAGTCTCAGCCATTAGTCGACATCTAATGGCGTTTAAGTGAAGAAAGTGCAATTTGCATTGGCGTTTAGTTTCAGCTCACTAAACAGCTTGCAAAACCCTCGGCAAAGGAAGAGAAACACATTTTCTCAAGAACACACACACACTTACCGTGTACAGACACAGAGCTGCACGTACTGCGTGCACTCATGTACTCTTTGCTACACAGCCCCTCTGAAGCAGACACAGTGGACAGGCACCGTTTCTGCTGCGCGCACACACGCTAGAGTGACCAACTGGCATAGGTGCAAATTCAGGACAGTGAGTGTAAAAATTCAGGACAAAGGGTCAAAATTCAGGACACAAATTCAGGGCAAAGGTTCAAAATTCACGACACAAATTCAGGACAAAGGGTCAAAATTCAGGACACAAATTTGGGACGAAAGGTACGTTTTCAGACACATCAGAGGAGGTCGTACAATTGTAAGTAAGTAAATAGACAAACAATATAAGTACACGTCAAAATAAGTTTATATTAAGTTAAGGCAATTGTGCAACTCGCCGTTTTATATGTGCACATTTCTAAGCAACTGTGCAGGTCTTTTTGTGGTATTTCATATGCTATTTTGCTTACAGTTTGGGGTTCCTTTTAAGTGTTATTCCACCTGCACTGCAGGGGATGCAGAGTCCTTCACCCTTCATGACACCCCATCACCAAATGTAAATGCAAATGTGTTTGTATTTATATAGCGCCTTCTACCCAGAGGTCTCGAAGCGCTGTATTCATACCGCTGTGGAACCCTTCCTGGCTTTCCTGTGAGATGTCCACTCCTGGGCACCCCCAAGGTGAAGCCAGGCATACAAGCGCTGCTGGGGCCGTTGTGGAGATTAAGCAAGCTATTGCCCAGAGTCACAGAGTGGGACCCATGATTAGACTAGGCACTGAGGCGAGAATTATCAGGTCCGGCGAGATTGAGCCAAAGAGCCGCAGAGGGGGGAATTGAACCTTGGTCCCGGGCCAGACCTCTGCATCAGGGTCTGCCGCTCTAACCATTGAGCCACACTTCTCCACCAAAGACCTCCCTCTGCACAGATTCCCTCACTATAAACCTCCCATGGTGCCCCTCATCTCTCTATAGACCCACGCTCATGTGTATGTCATTTATTTTACACTGCTGCTCAGCCCAAGGTAGGGTGTTGAGCATTTTAGCTCACGCGCTTATTGTTCAGAGACAATGACTAGTATAAGTATGTAAATCAATATATAGGTAATGTTACTTAAGACAAGGAGGGCTACAAGGTGTAGGAGTCACATTGCATCCATACTGGTAGGTACTACATGCAGGTGCACTGGAGTTATGCTGCAGGGTTGACTACATTATTTGGCAAGAAAAGGGAATTTATGCAGCATAATGCTGCACATTTTGTCATAGTATTACCATATTATTTTGCACATTTTAACACTTTCTGGTCATAGGTTGCACCTCATTAGTACCCATATAACACCCAAATATAGTAATATGCAAAGGAAGGTGACCAGTGAACCTTTACAAAGATCCTTTGCAATACATCACTGCCTTTTTAGTTATTGTTTAACCATTTGAGGTAGCAACTGTTTTTAAATTAGAATCTTCAGCTATATTCAGCTAATGATGGATTATGTGGCACATGCGACAAATCCATAATCATGCAAAAACTGTTGAACCCTCACAATTGCATAATTCCAGTGACCCCAAAATACAAACTGAGGATATACACAACATAGTGGTGGGGGTTGTCTTTACAATTATAATACAAATAAATACTTTACTCTGCATGTTACACGTTGTGCTTTACAAGAGGCACAACCCCCCCCCCCCACACACACACACACACTCTCAAGCTGCATCCCTACACCTTTGGCCCATTGTCATTCTTTAGGTGATAATCATCCACATCAGAATGACTATGGGCCGTACAAAGACTGAGCGATGTCAGGGAGGGGCTGCTGCAGCCTCAGAAAAGTGCGAGCTGGCACAGCTGGCTGCCATCCCCAAAATTACGGACAATAGGCGTCCATCAAAGAAATGGTAACGGACAACGGACAAGAGGCCCAAATAACGGGCAGTGCGTGAAATGTACGGACTGTTGGTCAGCCTAACACACGCACTGCTGGACACACACACACACACACACTGCGTGCGCACACGTTCAGAGGCACATAGACCCCATCCCCACCCTGGGTCCATGGTGTGTAGATAACGATGGTATGTAGGCGGGGGAGGAGGTGAGGGGGTGTGGGGTGTTCCGGAAGAGATCAAAGATAAGGAAGATGAAAAAACTGAAAACAGATGGCTTTGCTGTGAGAAGTTGGCCTGATATATGATGTCTCCAATTCTGGGGGCACCGAGTATAAGTCCAAACAACCCTTATGGTGTCTGGTTGTAAGTCAACCTTATTAGACAAGCTATCCTAATGGTAGCATGGACTAAGCAGCCTTAAAGGCTTAACTTAAGAGGTCGTGTTAAGCGAGCTGTTTTACCAATCACAATCCTGTAATATCAAATGAAAGGACACCACACAAGTTATATATTATAAAAATATATGTATTTATTACTAGAATAATCCTCTATACTCTTTATGAGTCTAGAGGCACATGCGTTTAAACAAAAGCACAGTTAAACATATGAAAGTTGCGCAATTATGGATGAGGCCGGGGGGCCACGCAAACCATATATTAAAAAAGTGGTATAAGAGATACCAGTCGAACAGTGGTTAGGCCTAGGGCCTAGGGAATCGCTGGGACCAATCAGGACTAGCAATGCTGAAGTCGGGAAAAGCCCGCGGGAATCGGGTGCAGCGCTTAAAGCACACACATGCACCAATGCAATGTCAATGGTGCGTAAAAGTTACAAAGTTACTGTTTAAGGAACCTTCCGACTGACCTAGAAGGACAAAACTTTAGACACATACACTAGAGGTGTGTACCAGTGTAGGAACACCGGCGTTGCTAAGTTACCTCACCCACAGGAAGCGGGTGCACAGGTACGAAGTAGTGTCGGGTTTCGTCACGCAGGTAGATGGTGCCTGAAGATGAAGATGCTGCAGGCGTCGAAAGGAGAAGTGTCTGGTGTGATCCAAGGGTGAATCGAAGATGTAGAGTACCTGAAAGCAGAGGGGACAGAGTCTGGGTCACTCAGCAGTGACCAGGGTGGAACCAGGAAGGAACCAGTCAATGTCGGGCGCAATCAGGTGGTTGTCGAGAAGCTTCTCTCTGCTGCCACGTGGACTCTGGGGCACCGAGGATGTCCAGGAGTGGATCACGAGCTGTCCCACAAAGGCTCTCGCTGTCGGCGGTGTTGGCTTCCAGATTGGAGCAAACAAACCTTGAGAAGTGCAACCCACGCAGGATTGGAAGATTGCTGCTTTCATACTAGGAAAGTCACAGAGGGTGCTCCTTTTCAGGGGAGCAAGGGCCAGTCCAGAGCAACCGGACTGGTAGTGTAAATTTGAAGGTTCGTCGGTACTGGGGCCAAAAGCCAACGGGCAAGTGACCGGACCAACGCGTTGAGCCAAAAAGTGCAGAAGGGCCCCACGCAGCACTCGGTGAGTGTAGAAGGTTGAGCTTCGGTGCAGAAGTGGCTCAGGGCTGGGGATTCTCAAACCCCAATGCACAGCTTCGAGGGTGCCTCGGGAGCTGCACGGTCAGCGCCTCATGGTCTTTCCAAGATGGCCGGCCCCACGCTTCAGGTCGCCTCCACAGGTCTCAGCTCTGCAGGGACTGTGGATCGGGCTGTTAGAAGGCAGGAACGCTGGGTCTTGTCGAACTCAGTTGCCCGAGTTCCGGCGGGAACTGCAACAAAGCAAACATTGAGGTGCTGGATGGTGCCTGTTTGCACAGGGTGGTCACTCCTTGACCACAAGGGAGATTCTTCAGTCTTCTACGTCGAGTAGGATGTCGAATGGTCCAGAGTTTCGTTTCATAAGTTTCAGTCATGATAATCTGAATGCTTGGGCATTGCTCCCACTCTTATACCAATTTGGTGGGCTGGATTACCTGCTTGGTCCCTCCTATGGGTGGGACCCAGGAAGGGGGTGGTCACACCCCTTTCCCTTTGTCCAGGGTCGCACTGGGACTGGGGCTGGTGAGCCCCAGAACCGGTTTGACTGGATTATGAAGGGGAAGCCTTGTGCTCCCCAGGCACTGTCTGGTTTCTTTCAAACCTCCCTGCTACAATCCACTATCTCCTGTCTGGGGTGGTGTGACACCTTCCCGTGACAGGAAACCCTTTGTCCAGGCCTCCTCGGCTGAGTTTCGGTCAGCAGCAGGAGGTCAGACTCGTGTCTGTGGCAGAAGCGTCCATTTTGTGATGCGGAGGCTCTTTTAAAAATCAACCGCGTTTCAGTAAAGTAACATGTCTTCTCCCTCTAGAAGGGTGGAATGCTACCCCCGTCGCCAGGACTGGCGAGGGGGTAGTATTCCAAAACGTATGACACCAAACACGACATGTTTTGATAATGTCAAACCAAAGTTAGCACATAACCGCAATGGATTATAATGAACTTAATAGTATATGGTATGGCATTATCCCGGAACAGCTTAGGGAATTGGTCCCGACAGCTGCAGACAGGCTCAGCTCATGCTAGAGCACCATCTCACATAAAACCAAGCACTCTGCCTCCAGGATTGTTAAGGCCTGCCATAGGAGTGACTTATAGGTATATATGTGTCCAGATATAGGTTTAGATATAGGCATACTATATCTAAGCAAGGGGTGAATACACCACCTTACCCCAGCTGAGTGATCAGCCAGTTGTGTCGATTTAAGTACCAGCCAGGGGTGGCAAAATATATGCTGCAGCCCCTGGTAGGCCTTATTGGCACCTATGCCCTGAGCACCTATAGTGCATGGTACAGGGGCTGACAAGGAGTCCGGTTCCAATTGGGTTATGTACCTATAGTACATGTATGTGAATTTAGAGAGAGAACAGCAGGAGGCTGTGGGTCTGATTAGCAGGCCCACAGCCACATTAAGTCGAAAACCAGTGAAGCAAAAAGCAAAAATTTGGGGTGACCATAGTATAGCAGACCCTACTCTCCTACACAACCCCCCCCCCCCCAAACGCAGGGACATTAAACTTAACCTTGACCAGATAGGCCTTCATGTTCTAAGTGGAAGTACCTGAAGAGACCATCTGCATTACCATGGTCAGTCCCTGGGCGGTGCTCCACTGTAAAGTCCACCCCCTGTGGGGAAATGGACCACCTGAGCAGTTTGGGGCTTATGGTCTGTCTGAATTAGGAAGTGAGTTCCAAACAAGTATGGCCTCAACTTCTTCAGGGCCCAAACCACATCAAAGGCCTCCCTCTCAATAGCTGACCAACGTTTCTCCCTGGGGAATAGCCTTCTGCTAATAAAAGCAATGGGCTGGTCTTGACCATCTAAATTAAGTTGTGAAAGCACAGCTTCCACCCCCAACTCAGAAGCATCTGCCTGTACAATGAACTGTTTGGAGTAGTCAGAACTCTTCAGGATAGGTGCAGAGCACATGGCCTTCTTCAGGTCATCAAATGCCTTTTGACAGCTAACTGTCCACTGAACCTTTTTTGGCATCTTCTTGGATGTCAAGTCATTTAATGGTGTCACAATGGACCCATAGTTCTTCACAAACTTTCTGTAATACCCAGTCAGGCCCAAGAAGGCTCTGACTTGTGTCTGGGTAGTTGGAGGAGCCCAGTCCTGTATGGTCTGGATCTTGCTCTCCAGTGGTTGAACCTGACCCCCACCTACTAGGTGGCCCAGGTACACAACCTTGCTCTGCCCTATCTGGCACTTAGTAGCCTTGATAGTCGGGCCTGCCTTTTGCAGGGCCTCCAGAACCTTCTTCAGGTGGATCAGGTGATCCTCCCAGGTGGAGCTAAAGACAGCAATATCATCTAGATATGCTGTTCAAAAGTCATCGAACCCAGCAAGGACTTGATTCACCAACCTTTGGAAGGTGGAAGGTGCATTCTTCAAACCAAAGGGCATGACCACAAACTGATAATGTCCACTAGGGGTAGAGAATGCTGTTTTGGCTTTAGACTCCTCAGCTAACCTGATTTGCCAATAGCCAGCAGTCAAGTCAAATGTGCTCAGAAATTTGGCAGAAGCCAACTTATCAATGAGCTCATCTGCCCTTGGAATGGTATGAGCATCTGTCCTAGTGACAGCATTGAGACCTCTGCAGTCCACACAAAACCTAATTTCTCTCTTTCCATCTTTGGTATGGGGTTTTGGCACAAGGACTACTGGGCTGGCCGATGGGCTCTCTGATGGCTCAATCACTCCAAGTTCAAGCAGTTTCTGCACCTCAGCCTTTATACAATCCCTGACATGGTCAGGTTGCCTGTAGATTTTATTCTTCACAGGCAGACTGTCACCAGTGTCCACCTCATGGGTGCACCAGTTAGTTTGACTGGGTGTGAGAGAAAACATATGTCTGTGGGCCTGTAACACCTGTCTGTAGTCCACCTGTTGCTGCTCAGTGAGGCTGCCTGCCAAGGCTACTCCATCAACTGAACCATCATCAGGGTTCTGGGACAACAAGTCTGGGAGAGGGTCACTCTCTTCCTCCTGTTCCCCATCTGTGGCCATGAGCAGGTTTATGTCCTCCCTGTCAACATATGCTTTCTTCAATAATCTTTATTTCGTTGCAATTGCATCATAAAAGATATACAGAAAAAAATACATAATACACATAGTTATACATGGCCACAATATCATCAGCAAATTTACATGATATATAATTCAGAAAGTGCTAGTGCATGACCAAAATATTATCCCTGGGCTTCTTAGTTAAATCACGAGAGTGAGCTTTAAAACAATCATCAATAAATATAGTTAAAAAGATGGTTAAAATATTTACAAGGTTAAAAAAACATTAAATTGATATATAACAGCCAGACACTTAAAATGCCAGTGAAGATTTTTGCCTAATGAATTTTACTGCCAAAAGGAATCTACTGATACCAAACACTATTATTTGACTAGTGTCCGTAAGTAAAATTCTTCCTGCTTCCTTATATGAAGTTGTTCCAATATTACGGCACAATGGCACTATCCATTTTTTCCTAGTTTCTACATAACTTGGACAGAAAAACAAGATATGAAAAATGTCTTCTCTTGCATTATTTGTACATAAAGTGCATTTGTCATTACTGGTTTTCCCCCATTTAGACTCGGTTTCCCGAGTTCTTAGTATACCGTACCTATACTTTATATACAAGGTTTTCGCTAAAGGTGGTTGAATTTCATCAAGAAACATTTCAAACTTGGCTGCATTTTTCACCAATAAAAATCTTTCGGTTAGGGGGCCATGTGCTCCAACATATACAGCATCATGGCTCACTAGAGCCCAAAAAGAGAGTTTTACTATTTTCTTTGAGGACACAGTCAGTAGTTCAGGTTGAGTCCAAAAGTGGGATAAACCCATTTTTGTTAACCAAATTTTAACATGTTTAAACCAAAAGATCTTGTTACATGTGTCCAGTTCCTGAACTTCAACCAACCCTTTTTTATATTCAGACAGCTCTGGGGTAATCCACAGCCTGACCCATAACAATAATGGTCTTAATATTGCATGTAGGTCAGTGCGTCGTATGTTCATATCAAGGAGTAAGGGTAATAATGGAGTACTACTAGGAACCATTAGTAGTCCCCTTAGAAACCTATTTTCCATGATTTCAAAAGTCTTTCTGCACACGGGTCCCCAGAGTTCTGCCCCATAAAGAACCGCCGACTGAACCTTGCATTTAAACAATTCTAATGCTGGGGTAACTGCTTTATTAACACAGTTATTGTGTCTTTTCAGTATTGATAGGCAGTTTTGCTTGAAGACAATTTTAGATTTTTCTAGTTGGGGTTTCCAACTTAGGGCTGAATCTAATAGTACCCCCAAATAAGTAAAACTTGATTCATAGTCAAGTTTTTCTCCATTTAGTGTTAGGTTTTTCCTAAAACCTTTGTGAGGATTAAGTGCCATATATTTAGTCTTTTTCACATTAACTTCTAACCCTTTTGTAATACAATACTGCTGGAACCTGTCTAATAAAGTCTGCAGGCCTCTGGGAGTTTGTGAAATGAGAATTGTGTCATCCGCGAAGAGGAGGGCCGAAACTCGATCCCCCCCCAGGCGAGGTGAATCATTGTCACAATTCTCCATATGGGCTGCAATATCGTTAACATAAAGGGAAAAAAGTGTAGGTGCCAGCACGCACCCTTGGCGTACTCCCCTCTTAATAGGGATTTCACTTGTTAGTTCGCCATTAGGACCCCATCTTACCCTGGCATAGTTATTCTGGTGTAACCTGATCACTAGTTTCAAAAGATCTTTTGGGAACCCCTGCTTTTTCAATGATTTCCACAGTAGGTCACGGGGGATGAGGTCAAAAGCTGCTCGTAAATCTACAAAGGTAACATATAAGTTACCTCTGCGGATAATAACATATTTCCAGTACAAGCAGCACAGCCTTAATACCTGGTCGATGGTCCCAGTCTTTTCTCTAAACCCTGCCTGATACTTGGATAAAATCAGGTTTTCCTCTAGCCACGTATTTACGCGGTTGAGAATATGTCTGGCATAAATTTTCTGTGTTATGTCTAAAAGGCTAATGGGGCGATAGTTCGCAGGGTCCCCTCTATCCCCCTTTTTAAAAATGGTAATAATTTCTGCCCCATCCCATGTGTCAGGGATTTGGTCTCCTGCTGCGATGACATTAAATAAATGATTTAGATAAGGTGCCCAGATCTCCACATTATGTTTATAAAGATCACCAGGAATCTTGTCCAGGCCCGGGGCCTTCCCTTGCTTCACAGAAGCAATTGCTGTTTCAGTCTCTTGTAGATCAAAGATTACCAATAGGTTTTCAGCATCCTCTATCTGGGTTACTATTCCATTTGGATCTACCGTAGGCTTTTCCTCTGTAATTTGGGCTGCATATAATGATGTAAAGTGAGCAACCCATGTGGCTTCATTTAGGAATACCTCCCTCGAGCCTCTATCTGGTTTGTTCCCTTTGGCTACTAACTCCCAGAACTGCCTATGATCTTTGATTTTCGCAGCTAATAACATGCTGGACCATAGGTCCTCGTCCCAGGATGACTTTGCGGTGGCTAGTGTTTTATTATAAATTTTCCTTTTTATTTTAAGATCTTCGGGATTTTTTGTTTTTACCGCATTGATCAGGTCGGTTTTGGCGTCTCGGCATTCCCTGTTAAACCATGGTTTGCCTACTAGTTTAGTGTTTACCGATCCATTCCCGTTCCTTGTTTTTTTTGTAATAAGATCAATCAGTTTTTTACAAAAGGATTTATGCAGACCAATAAATTCACCCGGATTACAGTCGTCCATATTATAAAGCTCGAATGAGTTAACAAATGCAGAATAGATATTAGCCAATAGATCCTTTCTTTCTAGAATATATGCCCATTTAATGGCCCTTCGGTTATTACTTAATACAACATTATCACAGATTAATGGTAGTTCTGGACCTTGGGTACCCCCAGTAGTTACAGGTTCTTTCAGGATACTTGACAAGAAACTCATTTCTAACGGGTAGTGGTCACTCTCAAACCGTTCTCCAACATTTAAATCATATGTGTATGGCCACAGTTTAAAAGAAACAGAAACATAGTCTATCTTGCTACTACAATTCCCCCTACTAAAGGTAAATGCTCTCGGGGAGTCTGATGGCATACGGCCATTACAGGCTCTTAGACCATAACTTGTGAATAACCCTGTGATCTGGAGGGCTAGTGTAGTTCCACGAACAGTTCCACTGTTTAGTACTGGTATCCCATGTGCAACATCCTCATCCTCATACAATTTGGTCATCCCCACAATCGGCTCAAAATTGCAATTTAGGTCACCGCATAAAACAATACTTTCATCATGATCCAAAGTGCCCATGAGCATTTCCAATTTCTCTATGCATGGTGATTCCCTGTTAGTCGGACATGGTCTATTATACACATTTATGAGATTTATTATCCTCTTGTCACTTGTGGTTAGTTTCAATCCTAGTATATCTAAGGAATCGGTGTTTAACATCTTTATCCCCACATCAATAGTTGTACTGATCCATATTACCAACCCTCCCGAGGCTCTCCCTCTTGCTGAGGGCACAGCCGCCACTTGGTAGGTTCTGTATCCTATTCTATGGATCTGATCCGTGGCCCATGTTTCTTGTAGCACACAGATATCGAATGAATTAATATAACTATTCCAGTCAGGATCACACAATTTTGCACCAACACCCGCAACATTCCAAGAGACTAAGTTTAATAATGACGATCTCTCTTTTACACAATGTGTGCTAGCTTTAACAGTGGGGAGTAGATTATCATCAATGTTGCTACAGATATTTAACTGCTTGTCCACCGATAACCTACTAATATCACTATCTCCTCCCATTATATCACGGGGTCTTGTACATACTTCATAGTCAGACTCTATCAGATTATTGCAGTTGCAGGGATTTTCACTGCCAATCTCCTCGTGATTAGTTGGTATATTCACTTCCCCGTTTCCCCTAGGCGATATAACGTTAAGTATGGGGATCATATTATCTAATGATGAGGGTTCATTTAATATAGTAACCTTAGATGATGCCTGAAGTCAATCAACTGACTCTAGGCAATTGAATCGGTTATAGGAGAGGAAGTTAAAGGGATGATGGGTTTGTCCTAACCAGCCTACTCCTTGGTGTCTGTTCCCTCGGTGCCTTACCGTGGTCCACCCATCTGCTCTAGAATGAAAGTGACTGGGTGGATAAAAATGTGTTAACTTGAATGGGTGTATGGTAGTGGCTGGATCTGGATTAGGATACTTCCAATTGCAGATATAGTTAACTATTCTTGGATTGTCAAAGTTGATAACTATACTGTCACCTTGTATGTCTTTCTTCATGCTCCCCACCCATGATACTCGCCTAATACTCAAGATGTTACCCCTCAGGCCAGGTGGCAATGGCCTGTTGGTATTCAACCATTGAGTCACCCTTTTCCAGAGGTAGGATGTACTTTCCAACTCTTGTTCTCCTAGCTCTGGGACTCCAGTCAGGATAACCACAAAGGGGCAAACCTCTGGTGGAAGATTAAGTACATCCTTTACATGATCTTTACTAGTTTTGTTTACATCTAATACCTCTTTGTTACCAGTTAGGATTGGGGTGCTTTGCTTTTGAGACTGGCCATTGGGTACATCACTGGCTGTCATAGGTCCCCCCATGTTTGATTTAGATGCTAAATTTTCCTTTTGCGCATCTGTAGCATCTAAGGGTTTTACAGGGATAGCTGTTGTCAATGTTGGTTGCGAGTTAGAACTAGGCTTTCTCTGTTGTATATCTATTCTCTCCTTTATGTCCCTCTCTATACGTTTCAGAAATGCCTCTATTTTGCTTAATCTCTCCTCTAATGGGTGGAGCATGTAACGTAGTGCTTCAAGTATAACAGTGGTAGCACAGTCCACCCCCTCTGCCCCAATCCCTGTTAAATCCTTGTTTGTACCGACAGCCCCTTCCCGGCTAGTGTTAGGTGAGACAGGATGCTTAGGGCCCTTCTTTCTCTTACCGCTAATATTGTTTACAGGCCCTTGTTTGTTCTTTGGAATAGCCCCTGCATTCACCCCCTTTTGCTGTCTGGTATTGTAAACTTTAGCTTGTTCAACAACTACCGGTACAGTACGAGCAGTAGGTAAATTGTTAGGAGATTGCAAAATAGAGTCGGAGATAGTTAGGGAACTACTCTCTGTGAGATTTAGTATATCATTGGCAGTATTTGTATCCACATTAGTGCCATTACATTGAGTATCATCAGAACTCCCAACTATCTCAGTTCTATCTTTGGTGATAGGTGTTTGTACATGTGCCAATGGCCCAAGAGAGGATCTTCTCGCGATGTCCAGTTCCTGTGAGACCCTCCTTTCCAGGATGTTGATGCTTTCATCCACCACAGAGTTCATTCTTTTAAGGAATTGGTCCATAGCTCCTGTAAAGGCAACGGTATCACTCTTCCCTTTGCTTTCCTTTGGCGGCATTATCCCAATGACTGAGGGGCTTGTGTAAGCAAGTAACAAATTAAAATCTAATTAAATTCAAAACAGTACTCACGAAATAAAGTATAGAAGAGTCAAGGGGGGTGGCCCGCCCGACCACTGTTGTCCACTGACGGCCACAGACGGTCCCGCCCTTGTCCCGGGCTTCTCCCGGTCGCTCCCGCGCGCGACTCGCGGGGCGAGAGGGGGTGTCAGCCTTTTACAGGCGCCTCCGGGCGCTCCCTGGTCGTCACTGGCGTGCACCCGCCCCAGGGGCTGTTGGGGATTGTGGTCCGCGTTTCTCTGGCGCGTTCATATGCTTTCAATCTGTTCACATGGAGCACCCTGTGGGGGCTCCTAGGGGTTCCAAGGTCAACCAAATAGGTGACCTCTCCCTTCTTTTCAATGATGGTGTTGGGTCCAGACCATTTGTCCTGGAGAGCTGCTGGGGCCACTAGCTCCAACACCCACACCTTCTGCCCTGGCTGGAACTCAACCAGAATAGCCTTTTGGTCATGCCAAGCTTTCTGTAATTCTTGACTGGCCTCCAGGTTTTTGGATGCTCTTTCCATGTACTCAGCCATCCTGGAGCGGAGACCAAGTACATAGTCCACAACATCTAGCTTAGGCTTTTTGAGAGGTAACTCCCATCCTTCCATCACCAGACACAATGGACCCCTCACAGGGTGGCCAAACAAAAGTTCAAAAGGGCTGTAGCCAACCCCCTTCTGTAGGACCTCTCTGTAAGCAAAGAGCAAGCAGGGTAAAGGGATGTCCCATTGTCGCCTAAGCTTCTCAGGTAACCCTTTTATCATTCCCTTTAGGGTCTTGTTGAACCTTTCAACAAGCCCATTGCACTGAGGATGATAGGGTGTGGTAAACTTATAGTTCACTCCACACTCTTTCCACATTGCTTTTAAGTATCCAGACATGAAGTTGGTACCTCTGTCTGAAAGAACCTCCTTTGGAAAGCCCACTCTTGAGAAAACTGCAAGAAGGGCCCTTGCCACAACAGGAGCTGTTGTGGTCCTCAGGGGAATTGCCTCTGGGTACCTGGTGGCATGATCTACTACCACCAGTATAAATCTATGCCCAGATGCTGTTTGAGGATCCATGGGACCCACAATATCTATTCCAACTCTTTCAAAGGATACCCCCACCACAGGTAGTGGTATCAGGGGGGCCTTTGTTGTGCCACCTGCCTTACCACTGGCTTGGCAAGTGACACAGGAGCGACGAAACTCCTTGACATTTTCTGACATATGAGGCCAGTGAAAGTGAGGGACAAGCCTGTCCCAAGTCTTGTTCTGGCCTAAGTGTCCTGCAAGGGGGAATATCATGGGCCAAGGTAAGAAGGATGCCTCTAAATTGCAAAGGTATGACCAACCTCCTGGTGGCACCAGGCTTGGGGTCTCTAGCCTCTGAATAAAGGAGCCCATCATCCCAATACACTCTATGGGTACCTTGAGCATTCCCTGCAGCCTCAGCAGCAGCTTACTGTCTGAGGGGTTCAAGAGAAGGGCAATCTAATTGGGCCTCACCCAGGTCTGCCCTTGAGGGTCTCCCTGTCCCCAGAAACTCAACCTGATCAGGTTCAAGTTCTTCAGAGACAGTCTCCTCTTGGACTGCAGAATCAGCCTCCTGTGAAGTCTGATCCTCAACCTGGGGCAAGTGGGAAGGCACAGCCTTAACCCTCTTGCTCTTTCTCTTGGGTTGTGGTTGATCTATAGTTTCAAGATCCACCACAGGTTCAGGTAGGCACTTCTTTGCCTGAGTCCTGGTTACAGCAAGGACATGTGCTGAAATCCCTAGCATTTCTGCATGAGTCCTGTACTTCACTTCTGACCAAACTGAGTTTTCCAGATCATTGCCTAACAGACAGTCTACTGGGAGGTCTGCACTCACAACAACTTTCTTTAGGCCATTTACCCCTCCCCAGGAGAAGTTTACAACAGCCACACTATGTGTAGTAGTGGCATTGCTTGCATTGGTCACTAGGTAATTCTCACCTAGTACAATTTGTCCAGGGTCCACAAAGTTAGGTGTCACCATAGTGACACTGGCACATGTGTCCCTGTAGGCCTGAGTCAGTTTCTCATTAATTAAAGGCGTCTGTCTATACTTGCCCAAGTTACTGGGACTCACAGTAGTGGGCATGGCCATGTCCACATCATAGAGCAGAACTGCCTGAGTAGGGATTCTGACTAGGCCAGACTCCATCGCAGTACCCAGGGTCAACACTCCTAAACCCTTTGGCTGTGTACTACCACTACTGACTGTACTAGGGGGTGCAGGTGCTTTAGGAGCTGCAGTGGTAGGGACTGGATTTGTCTTGGTGCATTCACTTCCCCAATGGGAAATGGACTTACAGGTATTGCACCAAGGTTTCTTTGGGCCATCATTCTTCTTCTTCTTGTTACCATTCTGGGAACCACCCTCCTTATTAGAATTTTGTGGGCCTGAAGAAGACTTCTAGTCTTTTTCTTTATCTTTCTTATCTCCAGCCTTCTGGAGTGTTTTCTTCTGGTCACCACCATGGTTCTGGGGTTTCTGCTTAATCCTTTTTCTGACCCACTTCTCTGCCTTCTTTCCCAATTCTTGGGGAGAGGTCAGATCTGAGTCAATAAGGTATTGATGCAACAGCTGGTTCTGACAGTTATTAAGGATCTGCTCTCTCATTATAAGATTGTACAATCCTGTATAGTATGACTATACTTCCCTGCAACCAACCCTCCAGAGCCTTAGTGGCACAATCAACAAAATCAGTCCAGTCCTGAGTCTGAGCTTTTTGGGTATCTCTGAAGAACAACCTGTACTGCTCAGTGGTTAGGCCAAACCCTTCAATAAGAGCACTCTTCTGGACAGAGTAGTTTTTGGCATCCTCAGGTCTAACTGTGAGGAGCCTATCCCTCCCTTTCTCAGAAAAGGAGTACCATAAATTTGCAGCCCAGTGATCTTGAGGAACCTGCTGTACCATGCAGGCTCTCTCCAGAGCAGTCATCCATTTGTCAATGTCATACCCTTCCTTGTAGGGGGGCACAATTTTTGTCAGGTTTCTATTATCATAGGCCCTGTCTTTCTCTTTAGCCACCAGTGGAATCTAATCCACACAACTTTTGTTCTCTTGCTGAAGCAAGTTTAGCTTGAGCCAGACCAGAGCTATCTCTTCCCTCTCTATCTGGAGTTGGGCAGCCCTCATCCGGGCCCTATGCTCTTTCCTCTGGGGGGAAGTCATTCCCCTTTGAGATTCCCTTGAGGCACTAGAAATGTGAGAGTCCTCTCAACTCCCATGTAGGTCCAAGTTGGTCTGGTTAAGCCTGCCAACTAGTACCTGGTTACCCCTCTGACCCTGATCTGACTCATCCTCTTCTGATTCAGGTTCTTTCTCTTCCACCTCTGGGGTGTCCTCATTCTCAGTGGGGTTTATTCCATCTCCTGACTCTTGGGGAACTGCACTAGCTTTCTCCAAATCATCCTTTTCTAGGACAGCTATCAGGGAAGGAATGGTGTGGTTGTGACCCCTTTTTAGCCTTCTTGCAATGCATAAGGCACACAAGTCTTTATGGCTTAGTTTGTCATAGCTGAGGGTGCCTTGGTAAGGTCAACCTCCGCAGGTAGAGAGCTGGAAGCTTCACCTGTGCCAGACATGACTGCTAGTGAGGTGCAAGTGGTACACTTACCTATACTAAGTGTTTTCCTACTGTACCTTGCTAGTGAGTTGTAGGCAGGGTGTGCTAAGCCCTTTGATCTACAACTACTAAGTTCAGTAGAACTTAAATATGCTAAGCTTTTGTTTATATAGACCTAAGGTACTTGATGTGATCTTTCAATTTAATAAAAAAGATTGCAATGGTAAAACAACAGCAAGCTCAAATCCGCACCGCTGCGCACCAATGTGAGAAGTTGGCCTGATATATGATGTCTCCAATTCTGGGGGCACCTTGTATCAGTCCAAACAACCCTTATGGTGTCTGGTTGTAAGTCAACCTTATTAGACAAGCTATCCTAATGGTAGCATGGACTAAGCAGCCTTGAAGGCTTAACTTAAGAGGTCGTGTTAAGCGAGCTGTTTTACCAATCACAATTCTGTAATATCAAATGAAAGGACACCACACAAATTATATATTATAAAAATATATGTATTTATTACTAGAATAATCCTCTATACTCTTTATGAGTCTAGAGGCACATGCGTTTAAATAAAAGCACAGTTAAACATGGAGAAGTGTGGCTCACTGGTTAGAGGAGGCATACCTTGAAGCAGAGGTCAGACCCGGGACTAGGGTTCAATTCCCGAAGTGGCAGGGTCCTGAGCCCAATTGTCCATGGACTTGATAATTCTCGCTTCAGTGCCCACTCTAATCACGGGTTCACACTCTGGGCATTAGCTTGCTTAATCTCCACAACGGCCCCCCGCGGCGGGATGCCTGGCTTTCACCTTGGGGATGCCCAGTACAGGTTATCTCACAGGGAAAATCCTGTAGTGTAGTTCCTAGTTTCCCACTAGGCCCTGCGCATTGGAATAACATAAACAGTAGTATCGACGTGGAACTGCTTATATTCCAGGCCTCCACTGACTATGCTAAACTTAATTGGGTTGTGTTACCAACTAGCTCAGAGGTCACTGGAAACTTTCTTCTCTGCATAGGAAGTGATCAGCTTCCTTGGCACAGACAAGAAGGGATTCAGCTTTCCAACAACCGTGCAACATGACAACTTTGCTCCTCAGATCAAGAGTCGATCTCTAGGGTCGTGTGAAACAATAGACATAGATTTCACTCAGTCAGTCTAGTGCAGTTTACTTTCACAGTATGTAGAGAATAAAGAGACGGGCGTTTATCAATAAAGGGTTAACATTTATTGAACAGTCTTTCTTCTCATACAAGAGAAATGTATTGCCACAATTGCAATAACTGTTATTATGAAAAGTACGTACAGTAAGATAAGTATTGCGAAATAGAACTGTAAAAGCATTGATATGGTTTCTTAGCCATACAATGGTTTAAAAGTAATAAAACATATATACAGTCATATATACATTAGGCTAACATACTCAACTGGTGCTTCTAACTAAGCCTACCCCAGTGTGCCTGACCTAAGCCTAACACGTGAGAAGGGGAGTAAGTAAGTAGCTTAAGATAAGTTGGTTTTGCCAAGGTTTGTTTCAAGAATTCTCGTCTAAGGGTTTAGTCAACACCATACCTCTGAATAGAATGATGGAGGATTGGTATCTCCTTCAGGGGTCTCTCTCGATATCCCAGTCACCCGCGAGGGTAAACCGGAAGCGCCGGGACTGGATTTCTCTGCACGAGAAAGGCAGCGGCTTTCTTCAGCGCGTCGAGGAAGGAGGGGTGACAGCGTCCGCGGGCAGCTGGAATCGGCTGGATGTCTTCGCAGAGGACGGCTGCACGGCTCCTCAAGCGTACTGAACCATAGTTCGCGCTGTAGCGGCGATAATGGTAATCAGCAGCTTCACCACCACAGGATAGCAGGCTGCAGCGACAGAGTGCTAGTTGTTACCAACACGGGGTCATGCAGGCAGCTGGCATCAGCAACAGTAGCTCACAGCTAACAGCTCACAGCTTCGCATTGCTTAAGGCAACGTTGGTAATATTTATACCTGACAGGTGCCGGGTTTGACGCAAGTTTGCTGGACATAAGACGTCAATTAAAGATGTCACTAGGAAGTGACAGTTATCAGTTGCTCATTAGAGTTCTATTACTAATCAAAACATAGCAAGCGGGGATTTCCAGGTTTGCTAAGTTTTTATCTTGTTGAAGAACTCGGAGTGTTATCTAGGAATATCAGATAGTGACTGCTGCTCTGTCATTGCACTAATTGGTCGCAAAGGAAGTAGCAGAGAGTCATGCTGGAATGTGGCTCTGTTCGTGTGAGGCCAGAGATGACTTTACAGAAAATCGCACTTGAACGGTTATGCCAATATAGGGAATAAATGGCTTTATAGCCGAATAGGGGCATAAGGTCACAGTATCGATCAGGAACCTAGATAAGCACGCAACACCCACTCCACGTATACATGTCCATCAAAATTACTAAAACTAAGCAATAAGATGCATGTGTAACATTGCCCACCCCAAAATACATAAATGCATTAGAAATAGGCGTACTTGTAATACATGGAATTTAGGTACTGTACGTTTTTTAAAGCATAGTAATCATCCAAAAAATTATTGCATATGAAGTCAATGAACGAGTATGCAAAAGGAATTACACATGAAGTATCTCTGACAGAAGAAATGCGAGATAAATCATCACATAAAAATGCATTGTAATAACATGTGTGCTAGAGGCTGGTGTTATGTTGTTATGTCTCTAGATGTGCTTAGAAATAGAAGTGTGAAGCTTCTGTTCTCTAAGAATAGTTTTTACGTTAAGCAAAGAATTTGTTCGTGCCAAAAAAGGTCAATATTAGAAAAATTGTCCAATTCAAAGAAAAATATATTTCCAAAGCACTTGGCAGTTTTTGTTGATCAAAACTGAAGGCCGAATTCAGAGTTCTTGGGAACGCTGTGTGTCGGAAAGCTTTTTCAAAAGTTATTGTTTCTCTATGGGTGAGAACATCGTATCAGACAGGCTCGCAAAGAATTGGTCTACAAAATCAGGTGATAGTTCAACCAAATTAGATAGCGCTGTAACTTGGCAGGTGTGAGAATGATTGCTGTCATCGAAGGCAGGACCAGCAATGCTCACAGAACGTTGTACCTGGATGATGTTGCTTTTGTCACTCGCTCCACTGTTACCACTTGGCTGTAGTACAGGAGTCTCCACGAATGCCGTCATCAGGATTGGTAGCCGCTGGGGACAACACAATGCGTGAGCCGTTATTGGACTTAGCAAAGTATGGACGTCCATTGGTACTGCTGATGGAAGTGAAAGACAGATGTCCAACACGCATTCCTCGCCGCAAAGCATACACCGTAGCACAGGTAAAATGCAATTTTGCCATATCGGTCTGAATGAAAGGAACCAGGTCATGTTTAGATCTCTCAGCCTGGCCAATCCGAGGACGTTAGTTATCCTGTCCCTGTAGCGCATTGCTAGGATTGTCTCTTCCATTCCCATGGGAGCTATGTCTGAGGCGAGGCTTGCCATAACGTAGCAGGATGGTCAAAAATAGAATCCCTGCGATGAGTCCCAAAAATAGTGGTATACCACCAAAGATGGAGTGCACAAAATTAGGAAAGATTCCCAAAATTGCCTGGAAGGGTGTTAGCAGTCCCGTAAAGACTGTCTTAAATATCTTAAATATGCCTGGGATGCTTGTTGCACTAGACATGTTAAGGAGTTGGCTGAACATTTCTACGAAATGCACGGGGCAATTTGTTGATAAAAGGTCATGGACTTCAGTAGCCGTCCTTGCGACTAGAAGATCATACGTCTCTTTAGATGACGTTATAGGCACTGTTGTCTGTAAAAGCACAGATTTCATTTTGCTTAATGTATCAATTCGTATAGAATAGAGATTTAGACGAGGCCAGAGAGGAGTCACTATGTCTGGAGGCCCGCTCGGAAACAATGCTTGCATACAACATTTGACCATGGACGTTACTTGTACTAGATAACTTTTTCCGGGCGCGAGGCCACAGCACCTGTGATGCGTTCTAAGAATGTAACTCCCGTTTGCGAGTTGCATAAAGAAGGGCTCTATCTGAGTTGCAGGTGTGACTAGCTGGTGGCATGAAAGGTTGTTTGAATTTCCATCACATGCTCCGTGTAAATTAATACCCTGACACAAAAGTATACCGCTTAGTGAGTGTTTACAGTTCTCACCACTAAGAAATACATTTTTGTCGCTGTCACTATAGCAAGAATGAGTGTATGGTAATTTCCATTCGGATTTTACATATCCCTTACCCAATTGTTCATATTGGCCAGCAGGTATGTACTCAAGGCATTTATGAAATCGGAAAGTTGTTATCGGAATTGTGATAATTCCGTGTATTATCCATTCAATGACAGGGCTCTCTGACATTGTCAATGGTAATCTCTCGAGTTTCTCGATGCTCAAGATTGTATAGTCTGCTCCTTTCTGTGCCAAACTGATCTGTTTATCAGTAAGGTTAAAAATGGAAAATAATGACGTTGTGTTGATTAAACGCCAAGGCACATAGCCTGAACGAAGATTTTGCAGCGTCCAGCCTAGTTCTATAATAGAGCGTAATTGAGACTGGCCATGTTGTAACATTAGCAAATCTCTGTCTATCACATCAAAGGCAGAGGATACAATATTGTCCAAAGAATATATTCTGGAAGACAGAGTCATTAACCCATTGTCTACCACAGAAAGTGATTTCTCCAAATTAATACGATCTATTTCTCGTATTTTTTCAGCAGTTTCAATTTGCTTTACTTTCCAAGCCTCGTTGTAAGCAGCATAGATACTGGTCGCTATGAAACGCTTTTGACGCTGTTTGCGTGGTCCAAGAATGAAGTCGCGCAAATCAGCACCATCTTTTAATAAAGACAAGTGTTGCTTAATTTCAGCCAGTGTGGATGTAGTTAGCCATTCTAGGCAGAGTTTCCCTACACTGTATGTTGTTATAATCCCTGGATGTTGTCTCTGGGAGTATCTTGAGTCTAATCTGGTCATTTTTAAACCCTGTGTTTTATTCAGGAATCTATCTTGACAGCTATTTGTGTCTGTAGGCCAGATTAACCACTTTTTCCAATCAGGATGTGTTCTGTTGAAATGTAAAATTTTTGACACGTCTAACTCAATATCAGCTGTTGCATTTTCTGGTATTGGCTTTGGGATAGACGGTGTTTTAAGGTCCTTGTTCTTAGCTAAGCCAAGACAAGATGTTTGGTGTACAGTGTCATTTAAAAATAACATTTGTTCAGGTATCATGCAGGTTCTAAATAGTGCTTCTATGCCTTGCACCTGCCAATCTTTTGTACCCCAAATTGTTTTTGTTTCAATATTATTTTTCCAATAATCAAAACCAAATGTCATCATTTTGTCATAAAATGCTTCTGAATATATCAATTTAGAATTTGTCAGCATCGTTTTCATTCCCGTTTTATCTAACAGTTTGTAATAAAACGTTTCTGCATCACTGGTGTTAAACACTGAAAAATATTTGAATTTCTCAAAAAATGCTTTAGAACTGCTTTTAGGTGGTGTAGAACAATGTTCCCATTGATTATACATAAAAACATTTCTAGGCTGTGCAGATTTATGCAAGTAATGATCCCCATAGTGGGTGTAACAGAATAACTGCTCATAACTAGATGAACCTTGTAAATAATCATGATCTGTGAATCTAGCTGACATTACTAAATCAGACATCATGTCATTAATACTGTTAAAGTCCCAATCATCAGAGAATGTACTTGGTGTCACAAAGTCACTTAAGGAAACCTTTAGTTGATGAGGATACTTCAGGATTTCGACCGGACCATAGATCTCATAGTCTGTTTTCTCCCATACTACCCCACCAGGTATTGGAATTGCCGTGACATTTACTGTTGACAGTTCTCTTTTCTTCACGTGGGATGATCTGTGTGGTTTCAGGACTAGGTTGATGTTCTGACTTGCTGTGTCCATTGTAATATACTTTCCTTCAATGAATTTTCCCAAACACAGTACCATGATGAGCCAAAGCAAGAGGAAAAATACACCTAGACCAAACCAGAACTCTAGCCAAGGGGAAACAAGGTAGATTTCCTTCAGTTGATGAAAGAGTTCCGTTGCTTTTTCTTTAAAAGACTTTTTTGTTTCTGGCATCACTTCAGGGAAGTTGTCGAAGTTGATGAAATAACCAGAGGCAGTTCTGTCAATTGATGGGATTGTTCTTTCAATCTGTCTCTCGGTAGCACTTTCTGATGCCACATCATTGTAGACTGGTGTTGTTTCTTGACGAACTGTTTCAATCTGTGTTTCAAGAGGCACGAGTTCCATGGCATTATTGCATAGTCCTTCATTGTGCACTGCAGGCTGATCGAATGTGATGAGTCTTTCAGTTTGAACCTCTTGGATTGTTGCAAGTTTGGGTATTCTGTTGTTTCTTGGGAGTCCACTGGGCCTACTGTTGATTATAGGCCACATGCTTGTGGTTTTACCAGGTCGATGGACACGATTCTGTTCTCCTTTTTACCAGCAAGGGGCGGTAGCACAACTGATCTTGTTCCGGTGACTGCTAAGACAGGTACTGCTTTTCTGTAAGAAGGCCCAAATTCCTTCTTAACCGCGATCTTTTCTCTGACTAGATCCCCAATCTTTGGAATCCAGACAGGCCTTGCTGGGGCTGTTGCGGGTGGTGCCTCGTCAGTGGTACTTGGCTGTTGCTTTAACTTTATGTTGCTTAATGATTTTCTTGTTTCATTCAGTTCCTGTAAAACAGCCAAACGGTCTTTTACTTCAAACTGCTTTGTTTCTTCTTGTACCACTGACATCTGACTATCGAGGTCCTGAACGTTCATTCTAATTCCGAACAATAGTTCGTATGGGCTGAAACCTTTTAGAGAATTTCTTGGCATGTTGTTAAGACTAGTCTGGACACTTATTAAATGTTTGACCCACCCAGCGCCTGAACCTAATACCTTCGCTGTTATAGATTGCTTTATGTCCCGGTTTTTTCTTTCTACCACACTTGTGCGATGGACAAGAATACCGCAACCCAATTCCCATGCCGGCCATGGCCTCCTTATAGGCTCGAGAGCTGAAAGCAGGACCCTGGTCAGAATGGAACGTGGTAATTGCGTATATGCCGATATGGACTCGCAAATCTTTTATAACCGTTCTAGCGTCAGCCGAGCGCTGGGGGCCTCATTATTTAAGTGCTTTTCGTCTTAACTGTGTACACTGGGACGCGCTTCTCTTCTTTGATTGCGCAGATAGACCGCCTTATGCTGTCTAGAAGGGATCCTGAAACTACACTGGCCTCTTCATTACTGCGATCTCTGTTGCAGTCTTCACAATTTTGAGCAAAACATTGAATATCTATACTCATTCCTGGCCACCAGTACTCTGATTGTAATTCTTTCAGAGAGGCTTTGATTGTTTGGTGTCTCAGACCCAACCCCATGTGTGCTTCCAGTAAGAGGAAGCCCCTCCTGCTCCTGTTTGGAATTACTCTGTCCCCCACTCCAGGGATTCGAGCAAAAGGAACGGAGTTTGCATCGATTATGTATGCATAATTGAGTGGATAGTTCACGGGTAGTGCTGCACAGTCGCCTTTTACGGTCGTTTTTACTGCCAGCATGGTTTCCCCGTCTATGTACTTATCTGTACGCCTTTTTGTGGCTACGGAAGCCGGGTTAGTTGCTTCCGCGGTGGCTGTATTAGCCAATGAATTCCCTGCAACGTGAACGCCATCACGCTGAAGACTCTGTGCGTGAATCACGTGAGTCTTTTGTAGTTCTTTGTGTAAAAGAGCTACCTCGTTCCAGAGCTTTTTATGCTTTATTGTGGCACCTGTGTCATCTTTGTAGTCGTTTTCGATCCAACTCTGCAGTTTATTGTTGTAAGAGTTGACGCAAAAATGAGAATCGCACACGATAAGTGTGGGGAATTCGCGTTCTGCATTTTCGAGCGCCATCTTTAAAGATCTGATTTCAGTTCTCTGAACCGAACAGTTTCTTACAGATTCAGTTTTTGTTACTTTCGGTCTGAATTTACCGCACAGCCAACGACCTTTAATGATCGCACATGCTGCATCGTAGGATTTTCTCTCTACGTTGAAATGCTGTACAAAGCTATCTGTATAGATTATACAGGCATATTGTGGGAGGGGCAGAATTTCGATTGGCAGAGGATATTCTTCTTCATATTCTAAATCATTCAGTTCTTCAAATTGCGGGGCGAAATAGTATTTCACATCTTCCGCTCCTAGAGAATCTATGCACTGTATCCATTTCGGGTCCAGTGACACTGTAGGCATGTTTACTGGGCTGAATAGCGCCTTGAAGGCGGATTCCGCTATAAGGATATTAATCCGTTTGCCGTGTGCTAGTTCTCGTTCATTTGCTAATGCGATTTGCACTGCGTTCACAGTTCTTTCTGTGTGACTGAATGTTTTTTCTGCTTGTGTGTACAAGTGAGATTTAATTGAAATTGGTACCTTTTCTCCCTCATTAGAGGTCAGGTACGTGAATCCGCATCTTCCTGGGATGACTCGGATTACAAGATCACGTGTGTTGTCACGTGTATCTAATTTTGTTTTTGCTAACATGTCTGTTTGCAGTGATCTCAAAATTTCTGTGTGTTTTTGAGTCCAATTGATTTGTTTTAAATCAGGTTTTATTAGTTCGTAGAGAGGTTTAACCCTCTCTGCGTAATTTAGAATGTAAGTTCTTCCGAAATTCAGAAAACCTAGTATTGATTGTAAATTCTTCAGCGTTTTTGGAGCTTGGAGTACAGCGCACTTCTCTAAGAAGTTGTCCGCTAGGCTTTTCCCTTCACTTGATAATTCGTACCCTAAAAACAGTACTGTCAGATGGGCAATTCGGGACTTTTTAAAGTTGAATTTGTAACCCTCTGCTGCGAACCCAAGTATAATGGTGTTCACTCTTTTCAAGTGAGTATCCAAGTCGTCATCTGTGAGATAAATATCATCTACGTAAGACAATGCTTCATCATCATAGATTTGTAGTAACTCTGTTACCCTAGCTGAGAATAGTCCTGGGCTGTTCTTGAACCCCTGTGGGAGTCGACAGAATTTTTCCTGTGACCCAAATGCGGAGAAAGCGGTCAAGTATCTGCTTTTTGGTGCAATGTTTTGACAAAAGAAACCATTAGAAATGTCTAATGTCGTTTTGTATTTTTTCCTAACTATGTTATTCATTAGGGCTGCACTATGCGAGTTTTGTACTGCAAAAGTTTTGCAACATGTATTAAGGTGTCTGTAGTCCAAAACTAGACGGTATGAATTGTCTGGCTTGGAGACAGGAAACAAAGGATTGTTCATTTGAGAGGTGCATGTTTCAATCACCCCCTGGTACTCAAGTTGATCTAAGATCTCCCTGACCTGTTTTTTAGCTTCTTGCTTTATGGGATACTGCCGTTGGGCAGTTGGTTCACTTTTTAGTTGGATTTTGTGAGGCGGTGAATCCTCATCCCATCCTACATGATTTTTATACAATGCAGGTGCCTGGGCTACTGCCCATTTCCTTGCATATGTATATTTTTTGTGAATCGGTATGTGATTCGAGAAGGCAGGCATAATCACTTCTTCGCCACGAGGGCACTCCCTGACAAACTCTGGGGGCCAATCTTTTTCAGCTAACAGGATATCATAGCCTTTTGAGAGCTTATCCCAAAATAGACCCTTAATTTTCCTAGTCTTATCACCCTCTATACGCAATGTTATTTCGTATATTTTATGGGGCTCGCTAAGTCTGGCGTCGGCAGTTTCAACTTGAATGTATTCATTCGTGTCCACTGTCTCCAGATGACTCATCAAGATCTTGCGCGCTATACTGATTTCTGCTGCACTGTCCAACATTGTCAATGCCCACTCCCCGTTTTTCAACTGTGTCCTCAGTATTCTCGGCATGGTTGATTACTCTAATACTGGCTACCTTCTTTTTCTGAAATTGAGATTTCTTATTTTGAGCAGGTTCCTTGTCTTTGGACTTGGTGTGCTCTCCTGGGTCTGACCGTCCTCTTCTTTCCGAATTCTGTGGAGAAGATCGAGAGGGACGTGTATCAATACTTTGATATCTATCAGGTTTTTTTATATTATCCCTATTTCTAAGGTTATATCTTTTCTCAGAGGGCTCCCTCTGGGGAGACTGGCGTTCTCGAGTCGGAGTTCTTTCCCTCCGTCGAGGAGACCTTCCTCTGGACTGGAAAACTTTTTCCTTGGGAGTGGATTGTTTATTTCCATCCCAGCTCTTTTTAGGAGTGTTTGAACTATTTTTAATAAATAATTTTTCAGGATTTTCGAGCAGTTGGGGCTTAACTGGTTTTCCACCCAAGCTGTCTCTACCTAATTCTTCATAGCATTTTTCTATGATTTTTGCAAGCTCAACAGGATCTTTTATATCTGTTTCCCTCAACTTCTGGCGAATCGCCACAGATGCTGCTTCTCCCTTTACGTTGGCTAATAATATAGCCGTGACCTGCTTGAAATCTTTCAGTAATTTCATACCTAGATTTAAAGCGGGCTCTGGACCGAATTCATTTTGAATCTGTTTTAGCACTTCTGGTATTACCGCCATAGACGGAACACCGTGTGTTTTTGTGTAAATGGAAGCAAAGACTGTACCCCAAGTGTCGCAGTCCTCCACGTGTGGTGCGATTCCCATAGGAAGGCAGATGGTCAAGATTCTGTGTTTCTCAATAGGGGTAGTATCAGGAAATACTGCCTCTATTTGAGTGATTTTCTGGGCTAACCAGAAAGGAATTTGTTCCCGTTTTACGGGTGTTTTACCAAGACATGACTGTATGTTCTGTGGTGTAATTTTATTTGTGTTCCCCTGATGAGGGGTCAGCTGTGGTGTATTAACAGCTGGCTGGACTGTTGCAGTCCGTATTACATATTGGACTAATTGCCTATGTATTTTTATTAATGTGTTTAGCTGTGCTAACAGCTCTTCTCTAGACATTCTTGCAATGTCAGGATGTGGTGTGTAGCTGGCTAGAACCGGCCACGTGGCTCCTGGTCTACCTAGTGGACCGAGCCTGGTAATGTGATCATTGTGTTTTAGGGCGCCATTAAACCAGAGCAGGTGCTCTTGAAATTTAAGTGGAATTTCAACCTCCTCGAAAGGGGCGTACTCATCCGGAGGTTCCTCTATTTTGTAATAGTGAAACTCTTGTGTTATAGCGTTTACCGCTGGAAAGTTTATCCATGAATAGAATACCTCTGTCTGCCGATACTCGTGAGCCTCTATCACGAAAATTACTGTACCACCTTGAGGTGTCAGTCCGTGTTCTATAAGTTTTAAAGTTATAGATCTTCTTAACTGGACCGGGATGATAATAGCACCCGGGTCTGTGTATTCGGGACCTTGCTGAGTCGCATCTGCTGCGGCCCCAGGGGTTCCGTTTTCTGGCATTGTAAAAATGCAGTTTTTGCAGAGTAGGTCTCCAAGGAGACAAAGATTAGATGCACAATATTTTGGAACACTGTATCCTTCAACGTTGAATAAACCAGAGCTTTACATAGGAATCTCTTCCTACTAAGGTCGGGCGGATTTTAACCTTTCACCCACTCCAGACGTCTATTGGAGTATTTACGGGAGAAAGGGGTGTGAAATATGCACGACTGAGTTACTCTACAAGTCTTGCGTTAGTTTATCGCCTTACCAAACGTTGGGCGCCATGTAGTGTAGTTCCTAGTTTCCCACTAGGCCCTGCGCATTGGAATAACATAAACAGTAGTATCGACGTGGAACTGCTTATATTCCAGGCCTCCACTGACTATGCTAAACTTAATTGGGTTGTGTTACCAACTAGCTCAGAGGTCACTGGAAACTTTCTTCTCTGCATAGGAAGTGATCAGCTTCCTTGGCACAGACAAGAAGGGATTCAGCTTTCCAACAACCGTGCAACATGACAACTTTGCTCCTCAGATCAAGAGTCGATCTCTAGGGTCGTGTGAAACAATAGACATAGATTTCACTCAGTCAGTCTAGTGCAGTTTACTTTCACAGTATGTAGAGAATAGAGAGACGGGCGTTTATCAATAAAGGGTTAACATTTATTGAACAGTCTTTCTTCTCATACAAGAGAAATGTATTGCCACAATTGCAATAACTGTTATTATGAAAAGTACGTACAGTAAGATAAGTATTGCGAAATAGAACTGTAAAAGCATTGATATGGTTTCTTAGCCATACAATGGTTTAAAAGTAATAAAACATATATACAGTCATATATACATTAGGCTAACATACTCAACTGGTGCTTCTAACTAAGCCTACCCCAGTGTGCCTGACCTAAGCCTAACACGTGAGAAGGGGAGTAAGTAAGTAGCTTAAGTTAAGTTGGTTTTGCCAAGGTTTGTTTCAAGAATTCTCGTCTAAGGGTTTAGTCAACACCATACCTCTGAATAGAATGATGGAGGATTGGTATCTCCTTCAGGGGTCTCTCTCGATATCCCAGTCACCCGCGAGGGTAAACCGGAAGCGCCGGGACTGGATTTCTCTGCACGAGAAAGGCAGCGGCTTTCTTCAGCGCGTCGAGGAAGGAGGGGTGACAGCGTCCGCGGGCAGCTGGAATCGGCTGGATGTCTTCGCAGAGGACGGCTGCACGGCTCCTCAAGCGTACTGAACCATAGTTCGCGCTGTAGCGGCGATAATGGTAATCAGCAGCTTCACCACCACAGGATAGCAGGCTGCAGCGACAGAGTGCTAGTTGTTACCAACACGGGGTCATGCAGGCAGCTGGCATCAGCAACAGTAGCTCACAGCTAACAGCTCACAGCTTCGCATTGCTTAAGGCAACGTTGGTAATATTTATACCTGACAGGTGCCGGGTTTGACGCAAGTTTGCTGGACATAAGACGTCAATTAAAGATGTCACTAGGAAGTGACAGTTATCAGTTGCTCATTAGAGTTCTATTACTAATCAAAACATAGCAAGCGGGGATTTCCAGGTTTGCTAAGTTTTTATCTTGTTGAAGAACTCGGAGTGTTATCTAGGAATATCAGATAGTGACTGCTGCTCTGTCATTGCACTAATTGGTCGCAAAGGAAGTAGCAGAGAGTCATGCTGGAATGTGGCTCTGTTCGTGTGAGGCCAGAGATGACTTTACAGAAAATCGCACTTGAACGGTTATGCCAATATAGGGAATAAATGGCTTTATAGCCGAATAGGGGCATAAGGTCACAGTATCGATCAGGAACCTAGATAAGCACGCAACAATCCAGGACGGGTTCCCAAGGCAAGAGCTGAGATGCCCTAGGGTAAGTCGAGCGCTATATAAGAACACACACACATACATTCATATGAAAGTTGCACAATTATGGATGAGGCCGGGGGGGCCACGCAAACCATATATTAAAAAAGTGGTATAAGAGATACCAATCGAACAGTGGTTAGGCCTAGGGCCTAGGGAATCACTGGGAGCAGTCGGTACTAGCAATGCTGAAGTCGGGAAAAGCCCGCGGGAATCGGGTACAGGGCTTAAAGCACACACATGCAACAATGCAATGTCAATGGTGCGTAAAAGTTACAAAGTTACTGTTTAAGGAACCTTCCGACTGACCTAGAAGGACAAAACTTTAGACACATAGACTAGAGGTGTGTACCAGTGTAGGAACACTGGCGTTGCTGAGTTACCTCACCCACAGGAAGCGGGTGCACAGGTTGAAGTGGTGTCGGGTTTCGTCATGCAGGTCGATGGTGCCTGAAGATGAAGATGCTGCAGGCATCGAGAGGAGAAGTGTCCGGTGTGATCCAAGGGCGGATCAAAGATGTAGAGTACCTGAAAGCAGAGGGGACAGAGTCTGGGTCACTCAGCAGTGACCAGGGTGGAACCAGGAAGGAACCATGCAATGTCGGGCGTAATCAGGTGGTTGTTGAGAAGCTTCTCTCCGCTGCCACGTGGCCTCTAGGGGCACCGAGGATGTCCAAGAGTGGATCACGAGCTGTCTCACAAAGGTTCTCGCTGTCGGCGGTGTTGGCGTCCGGATTGGAGCAAACAAACCTTGGCAAGTGCAACTCACGCAGGATTGGAAGATTGCTTCTTTCTCGGACTAGGAAAGTCAGAGAGGGTGCTCCTTTTCAGGGGAGCGAGGGCCAGTCCAGAGCAACCGGACTGGTAGTGTAAATTTGAAGGTTCGTTGGTACTGGGGCCACAAGCCAACGGGCAAGTGACCGGACCAACGCGTTGAGCCAAAAAGTGCAGAAGGGCCCACGCAGCACTCGGTGAGTGTAGAGGGGTGAGCTTCGGTGCAGGAGTAGCTCAGGGCTGGGGCTTCTCAAACCCCATTGCACAGCTTCGAGGGTGCCTCGGGAGCTGCACGGTCAGCGCCTTGTGGTCTTTCCAAGATGGCCGGCCCCACGCTTCAGGTTGCCTCCACAGGTCTCAGCTCTACAGGGTCTGTGGATCGGGCTGTTAGAAGGCAGGAACGCTGGGTCTTGTCGAACTCTGTTGTACGAGTTCCGGCGGGAACTGCAACAAAGCAAACATTGAGGTGCTGGATGGTGCCAGTTTGCACAGGGTGGTCACTCCTTGACCACAAGGGAGCTTCTTCAGTCTTCTACGTCGAGTAGGATGTCGAAGGGTCCAGAGTTTCGTTTCATAAGTTTCAGTCAGGATAATCTGAATGCTTGGGCATTGCTCCCACTCTTATACCAATCTGGTGGGCTGGATTACCTGCTAGGTCCCTCCTATGGTTACACCCCTTTCCCTTTGTCCAGGGTCGCACTGGGACTGGGGCTGGTGAGCCCCAGAACCGGTTTGACTGGATTATGCAAGGGGAAGCCTTGTGCTCCCCAGGCATTGTCTGGTTTTTTTCAAACCTCCCTGCTACAATCCACGATCTCCTGTCTGGGGTGGTGTGACACCTCCCCGTGACAGGAAACCCCTTGTCCAGGCCTCCTCGGCTGAGTTTCGGTCAGCAGCAGGAGGTCAGACTCGTGTCTGTGGCAGAAGCGTCCATTTTGTGATGCTGAGGTTCTTTTAAAAATCAACTGCGTTTCAGTAAAGTTACATGTCTTCTCCCTCTAGAAGGGTGGAATGCTACCCCCGTCGCCAGGACTGGCGAGGGGGTAGTATTCCAAAACGTATGACACCAAACACGACATGTTTTGATAATGTCAATTCAAAGTGAGCACATAACCGCAATGGATTATAATGCACTTCATAGTATATGGTATGGCATTATCCCGGAACAGCTTAGGGAATTGGTCCCGACAGCTGCAGAGAGGCTCAGCTCATGCTAGAGCACCATCTCACATAAACCCAATCACTCTGCCTCCAGGATTGTTTAGGCCTGCCATAGGAGTGACTTATAGGTATATATGTTTCCAGATATAGGTTTAGATATAGGTATACTATATCTAAGCAAGGCTGATTACACCACCTTACCCCAGCTGAGTGATCAGCCAGTTGTGTTGATTTAAGTACCTGCCAGGGGTGGCAAAATATATGCTGCAGCCCCTGGTAGGCCTTGTTGGCACCTATGCCCTGAGCACCTATAGTGCATGGTACAGGGGCTGACAAGGAGTCCAGTTCCAATTAGGTTATGTACCTATAGTACATGTATGTGAATTTAGAGAAAGAACAGCAGGCTGTGGGTCTGATTAGCAGGCCCACAGCCACATTAAGTCGAAAACCAGTGAAGCAAAAAGCAAAAATTTGGGGTGACCATAGGATAGCAGACCCTACTCTCCTACATTTGCTCTTTTTAAAATGAGCCTAGTCTGGAGTGTTTAGAAGTTTTAGTATTAAATATCTTTTATTGAGCATGTCAACACAGAGTGATCATCAAACAAGCGTGGGCGGTTGCCAAGCAGTTCGTTACAAAGCTAGGGTTCAAGTACAGTAAAGGGAGGCCAGGATGATACTGCATTTCCAGAAGCGAAATTATACACAGCAAGCCGCCTACAACCCGTCATGGGCCGGCCGCGTTTCAAGCGTTGCAGTACTTTGTCGTGACCGCTGCTGTTCCCTCAGTAGACCTAAACCCCTTTCGCCTTAGCGGCTCGGAGGCCGCCCGAAGAGCCGTATAACTCCGGTGGTCAACACACGCCTTAAACAACAAACCCCAACCCCCTCCCAAAACTCAAGAAACCAACCCCTCCCCCTCCCCGATTCCCCCAAGCCCCGTGAACCTCCCCCCCCAACATTCCCAGCCCCCCATACCCTCCCTCACCCTCCCCCTTGGTCCATGGTCTCGTTCCAGTTAGTGTTACAGCCTCGTCTAACAACCCAACAGACAGATTTGGTGTCCTTTCCCTCCCGGTCTGTCTCTGTCAGCCTCAACAATCTAAGATATCTCGGGCATGTTACCTCCACAAACTCCGAGGACAGAAGGGCCAGAAACGGCTGCCAAAGTTCAGCATACTTCGCCCGTTCCCCCGCTCTATTCAGAGAAAGCCTCTCCATACCCAAGACCATCCATAGTCGGTGGAGCCAGCCCTGGTGCGTGGGAGTAGTGGCCGAGCGCCAATGTGCCAGGATATTCTGCAGCGCCGAGCCTATTGCTATGGCCATCAAGCGTCCCCGTCGTGATCGTAAGGGGTAGGTCAGTGCGTTGGGGAGCCCTAGAATGAGGTATGAAGGGAAGCGTGGGATTTCGGTGTCAAAGTGGGTGTCGACGTCATCCAATACCTGACGCCAATATTCCTGCACCAGTCTACACTCCTAGAGTACGTGTGTGAGGGTACCCAGTTGCCCGCATCCCCGCCAGCATAAGGGGTCCTTGCTACTGTCCATCTCTTACAGCCGCTCCGGCGTGTAGTACCAATAGGTCACCACCTTCGTGAGAGTGTCTGTGAGCCCCATATGGTAAGCTGAATGTCGCGCTCTATAATAGATCCCCTCCCACTCCTTGTGTGTGAAGGACCTCCCCAGTTCTCTCTCCCAGCGCGCCCTGCTCGCGCTGTAAGCATACCTATGTTGGTGTGTGAGCATTTTGTACAGGTCAGAGATCAGTTGCTTGTCAGACTTGCGCGTGATCAACCAGCGTTCGAAATCCGTCAGCCGCCTGTCTGCCTCCGGGCTCACCGCCGCGCTAAGAGCCCAGTGCCTAACCTGGAAGTAGCGGTGCCTCTCGGATTCTGGGAGGCCGAATTCCTGGCGGAGCTGCGAAAAGGGAGCTATACCTTTGGGGCCATACACGTGGCAAAGGGCGCGGCAACCAGCCGGTTTCCAGCGTTCGAAGGCCTTCCCGTCCAACCCCGGTTGAAAGTCAGGGTTATCAGGGATGGGGGTAAGTGGTGACGGCAAGGTGGTGAAGCCGAGTGCAACCCCAACCCGATCCCAAATCTCCAGCGGGACGCGAGTGATGAAGGATGCGTAAAGGTTGTGGGGCCTATGAACCTTGTGCATGAACGGGATCTCTTGAAATGTCCTTCCAGCGACCTCTTGGTCCTGGAACAGCCAGTGCTTCCCTGACTCCCATTGGACCCATTCTGCCATGTAACGTAGCTGCGCCGCCTGAAAGTATGCGGCCAGGTTCGGGATCCCAATCCCTCCTTGCTCTGGGGCAAGCATCGCAATCTGGGCTTTCAGGCGTGGCTTCCTACCATTCCATATGAATTGTGAGAGCTCCGATTGCATCAGTTTGATCCAGCCTTTGGGGGGAGCGATGGGGATAGTGCGAAAGATATAGAGTATCTGGGGGAGAACAGTCATTTTGATCGCTGCCACCCTGCCCAGCCATGACAGCGGGTGATGTTTCCACTGTCCCAACTCCCGCCTGACCGTCCGCCGTAGGTGAGTGTAGTTGACTTCCACCGTGGTCTGTAAGGAGGAAGCAAGTTTGATGCTAAGATACGGAACTGCATCAGTTGCCCACTGCAAAGGGAACTTACCCTGTAGCTCAGAGCGCGTGCTCGAGGACAAAGACAGATCAAGGGCCACAGACTTTGTCATGTTGACTTTAAAGCCAGATACGTTGCCAAACCTCTCTAGGTCAACCATGCAGGCGGGGAGAGAACTCCGGGGTTCGGCAAAGGACAGCAAGACGTCATCAGCGTAGAGACTTACGACATGCTCGTCCGCTCCAAATTTGATCCCATTGACCTCCGGGTCCGTTCGGAGCAACTGTGCTAGCGGCTCCATATAAAGGGCGAAAAGTAGAGGGGATAGTGGGCACCCCTGCCTGGTGCCTCGTTCGATCTGGAATCGGGGGGAGGATAAGCCATTAACCCTGACCGTTGCGGAGGGGAACTTATAGCAGTTCATCACTCTGGTCCGGAACTTGGGCCCTAGTCCGGCCTTCACTAACACCTTCTCAAGGTAGGGCCAATGCACCCTGTCAAAGGCCTTCTCCGCATCGATGTCCAACATCATGTACTCGCCCTGCGTGCGGGATGCTTTCTCAATGAGGTGAAGGGCTTGTTTAGTGTTATCTGAGGTTTGACGCTCCGGTATGAAGCCCGACTGATCTGGCTGGATGAGACCCCCCATGCAAGGGCCCAGTCTGGAGGTGAGGATCCCGGTATAAAGCTTGAGGTCCACATTCAGGAGGGAAATGGGCCTGTATGCCCCGCAGTCAGTGAGGTCCTTGCCTGGCTTGGGTATGACCGCGATGGATGACTCGAGTAGTTCCCCAGGGATCCCCCCGTCCTCCGCGAATTAAGTAAAGAGGGTGGTCAACAGTGGCGCCAATTGGGCACAAAAGGTTTTATAGAAGGACGCCGGGAAGCCGTCAGGTCCCGGTGCCTTGCCGAGTTTCAGTCGGGAAATCGCCGAGATAACTTCTTCTACACGAATATCCTGCTCCAGCCCCGCAGATTGCTCTGGAGTGAGGGACGGTAACGGGATTGACTCCAAGAAGGCCATTTCCGCCTCCGGGTCGGGTGGAGCCGCCTCATACAGGGAAGCATAGAAGTCGCGAAAAGCACCTGCTATCGCCCGGTCTCCGGTGACACGGGCACCATCTCTCCCCTTCAGTTCCTTGACCTCCCGTTTCTGGGTGACTGTGCGCAGCGTATGTGCCAGCAGTCGCCCGCACCTGTCCCCACCTGTATAGAATGCATGTTTCAACCTTATGGCAGCATACTCTGCCCTATCCATGTCCAGCGCCGCCAGCTGCTGACGAGCAGCCTTCAGTTGGCGCCAAATCCTCGGGGCACCTGTCCTTCTATGCATTTGTTCCAGTTCCCTTGTCTTCTGGGTTAGCTCATCTCTCTTGACCTGACGTTCTATATTCTCCGCAGTGGAGATCGAGATAAATTCACCCCGCAATACAGCCTTGAGTGCCGCCCATTGAGTAGCCAGATTAGTGTCCTCGTTACTGTTATGAGACAAGTAGTCTTTTATGGTTCCTTGAATCTTGGAGACCGCCCCTTTGTTGGAGAGCAACGAGTCCCTTAGTCGCCACACCCTGCTCACCATCGGGCCCGTCGGCCCAGTGAGAGAGACCGTAACAGGGGCGTGATCCGGGAGGGACGCGGTACCGATCTCCGCACTGGTGACGAGCGTCTGCGCAGCTGTGGAGGCAAGCAGGTAGTCTAGTCGCGAATAAGTTTTATGTGCCGCTGAGAAGTGCGTGTAGTCAGTCTCCCCTGGATGAAGCTCGCGCCAAGTGTCCACTAGCCCCAGGTCTTTCAGTCGGGCCAGGCCCGCTGCTGACAAAGCACCCACCTGACTAGATCGCTGACAGGACCTATCCCGTAGGTTATCGAAAACCAAGTTCAGGTCCCCCCCAGCAAAAGGTGACGGTCCATGGTGTCAGTGGCCTCCGTGAGCGCTTTGTGCAGAAACTTTTCCTGGCCTTCATTGGGCCCGTATATCGAGCCGATCGTGTATGTCAGGTCTCCCAGTGCAAACCTATAAACCAGCAGCCTACCCTTAATATCCGCTATCTTACCCAGCACCTTTCCCTTAAATTTGCGAGCCACCAGGATTGCCACCCCCGCCTTCTTCTCTGTGCATGAGGAAAAGAACTGCAAAGGAAACTTGCTAGATTGGAGGCGGTGACAGTCTCTCGCAAGAAGGTGTGTCTCCTGTAGTAGGCAAATGTCTGCCTTGGACTGCTCTAAGAGCAGGAGCACTGCTTTGCGTTTCACAGGGTTATTCAGCCCCTTCACGTTTAGGGTAAGAACCACAAAGTCAACTGGGGCCATTCAGGGAAAAAAAATTCCAACAGGTAGCTTTTAAAGTTGCGTCCACAGCGTCCCATCCAGGGGACCAACCCACCTCATCCACCCTCCACCAACCCCTCCCCAAAGAGGTAGACAAACCACACCACCATCGGACCATGAACCACATTCCCACCCCGTCCCCCACCCCCCACCCAACACTGAGAAACTCACCCCGACTGAAACTTCCCTCCCCCATCCCCCCCAACTGTAACTTGTCATTGTCTCTCATCCAGGGATGAATAGGAAAAAAGAAAAGGGAAAGTAAGGTAGTCTTACTAGTCTGACCGGGAGCATCCTCCCGCCAACGGCCATGCGGCCAGTGCGCACAATTCAGTCACTCGGGCTGTTGGGACTTTCAGCCCGTGGGGCCTGCACTGCTGTCTGTAGCTACTGCCTCCACTGCCGCGCGCTGTCCTGCCTCAATTTCGGTCGCCAGGGGTTTCTTGACTCGCCTCCTCCTGCGCTGTTGAGTCCATTGCGGCCGTCGCCCCTCCGTCTCCGGAGCAGATCCTTGGGCTTCGGCCTCGTCCGTAGGTGCTTCTATACCCAGCAAAGTGCAGGCCTCGGAGACCGAACGGAGTTGGTGCTGCTTGTTTCCCACTTTGAAGATGAGGCGGAAGGGGTGGCCCCAGCTGTATGGGATGTTATGTTGCTGTAGATGTTGTGTAACCGGCTTGAAGAGCCTCCGCTTGTGCAGTGTAAGCGCCGCCAAGTCCTGAAAAAGTAGCGGGGACGTGCCCTGGAACGAGATCTGGTGATTCCGGCGTGCTTTCTGCAGTATCTCCTCCATGGTACGATAGTCCTGGACGCACACCAAGATGTCTGGGGGGGGGGGGCGCCGTCGCCGCGCGGGGTGGGCCGGTCCTACGAGCCCTGTCTAGCTGCAGAGGGGAGTCCAATGGCCGCTCCAGGACATGGTTAAAGAGCTCCCTGGCATAGCGAAACACATCCTGAGTAGCGCCTGACATGGCCACATTACGAATTCGAATGTTATGGCGCCTAGAGCGATTTTCCAGATCTTCCAGGTGAAGTTGCAGGTCTACGTGCTGATCGTGTAGCCGGATAATTTCCTGTTGTTGGGTGGAGAGTTCTGTATCCCGCTCATCGCTTTTAGCCTCCAGGTCCGCCACTCTTTCCCCTATGCCATCCATCTCGCACCGCACTTCTCGGAGTTCGTTGGCGAACTCCGCCTTAAAGGTCTGGATGTCATCACGCAGAGAAGCGAAGAAGGACTCCAGAAAGGCCTTCGTTATGGGCTCTGTTCCAGCGTCTGAGGCCTGCTCCATCATCTTCGGGGCCTGAGTCGTTGCGCCTTTCTGTGGGGGGGATTGTGACTTGGCGAACATCTCTTTCACAGTCTTACCCCTGGGCGGTCTGCCCACGGACATCTCTCCCGCCTATTTGTCGGACCAGCCGGGGCTCCGAGACCTAATATGCGGTCCGGTGTATCTGACCCTGCGATACTTCTGTTGGGTGGTCGTGAGCCTCGCCGGGCTTAGGCGCTCCCACCTGTGCCTGCGCACGACTGCCTCCCCGCAGCTCACTGTTCTATGTAGCGGCACTCCGCCACGAGTCCGATCCGACCTCCAGCCGTGCACCACCACCTCTCCGCCCCAGCGCGCCGTACCTTGTATTCACGGGTTGGTGACGTCCGGGAATGGGAGCGTCTGTGCGTCCACTGGCCTTCGCTGGAGTTCCCACTCTCCGCCGATCTCCAAGGCCAACTCACAACTCGTCGGGCCCCAGGCTGGCAAGACGCCACGTGGCCCCGCAGGTCCCTGCTGGGGGTGGGCCCTGAAGTCTGCCACGGGAAGACCTCCTCTCCGGCCTTAGCGCCGCGTCTCTGGTGCCAGTGCCGGGGTCTCCCACCAAGCGCGTCCTGCACCTCTCTGCCAGTCCAGACTAATCTCGGGCGCCCTCCGTGCCACCTCCTTCCAGGCCCCAGGAACTGCAATGCCCTCGACCGGTCGGTGGCGAAGCGCACCACTCACCGCGCACAGCGGGCCTCCCCCGCCAGGCACACCGCCCGTCTTCTCCTCTCTCGGGCGCCAGGACAGGGCACCCCCGCATGCAATCGTGGGTCCCAGGGGGTCGTGGCACAGCCCACGTCGGGGGCTGCCACTCGGGGCCTGCAGCACACTGCCACCTGCTGCTGCTTCGATGTAGGCCCAGCTGCCTCCACGGCGACTCGGGGGTTGGGCTCCACACGGCCTCTGGGGTGTAGACTACCCTCCCCACTCGCTAGTGCGCTGGGAGCACTCGGGGTCGGGCCGCCAAGGTCGACTTACCCGCTGCCGCAGAGCCGCCAGGGGTCCGTGTCCCCGATCCGGCCAAGCCGCAGCTGTAGCGCCGCGGGGGGAGGGGGGGTCCGCGGTCTCCGCGGCTCAAGCAATTCGCCGTCCCCACGCGCTGTCTCCGTGCCCCAGTGGGTTTTCTGGCGTCGCTGGTGCTTGCTGCGGTTCCGACAGCTCAGGGACCCTGTGTCACGGGTCCCGGCACGTCGGAACCGGTGGCGGGAGCTACGGAGTCACTCGACCGCTCTCGCCGCCATCTTGGCCACGCCCCTGTTTAGAAGTTTTAGATGGAATAAATAATATCTTAATTTAGTTTGTGTACTGCTGTGTACTATATATGCGAGTGGGCCCCTGTACCTGCAAAGCAACAGGGGGTGGGAACAGAGTAACAAAATCTGACTGAGATGCAAAGTACCTTCATAGAGCACTCCAGGGATCCCTCTGTCCTGCCCGTGAACCCCTGTGCCTGTGAGCTCCGTGCCTGGCTGGAGTAGTAAACACAATAATAAATCACGCCTCCACTAATAAGAAAGTTAGCTACCACAGCCTAAAGCAGTCCGCGGTGTCCGTAGGGGCTGTCTGAAAAGCGGACAGGGTGGCACCTGAAAACACTCCTTTCCATTGGGAAGCCAGCGTTTATCATAAACGCTGACGCTACCCAATGGAAAGGAGGGGCAGGGCTAACAGACCCTTTTAGAAATCTTATATTTACAAGATCTCTCGAAGAGGCGTGGCAGCTTCGCTGCCCACGCCCAGCCGAGACCTAAAAAGGACCAATCTACCTTATCAAAAGCTTTTTCCTCGTCAATGGAAATCGCCGCAAGAGGAAAAGATAAAGAGGGAGCTTTATTAAGAACATTAAAAAATAAACGAGAAATATCAGAAGTTAGTCTACCTTTAACAAATCCACATTGTTCGGGAGCTTTTAAATGGAGGAGGAAGGATTCCAGGTGCATTGCTAAAAAATTTGCAAAAATCTTATAATTAACATTTACTAATGAGATGGGGCCGTAATTTTTGCAAAATGTGAGATCTTTATCTTCCTTATGAATAACACAGATAGAGGCTTCTAAAAAAGGACCACTTGCTGCACCAGTCGAACAAAAATGTTGGAAAAGATAAAAAAAGTTTTGGCAATAGCAAATTGGAAAAATGAAGATAAAATTCTACAGAAAAACCATCAGGACCTGGGGGTTTATTTTTCTTTAAAGAATTTAGAGAGGAGGAGATTTCCTGTGGTTTAAGATTGGTGTCTGAAGAGGCGAAGTCTAGATCAAAAGCGGAAGGAGGAGATGTAGAGCTAAGATATTCATTGATAAGTGAGTCTGTGGGAGGCGACTCAGGAGTAAATTAAACACTATAACATTTTGTAAATTCAGCTAATATGTCTTTATCTTTGAAGAGGTGTTTGCCATCATTAGATTGAATGGACTCAATGATTTTTTTCTCTTTTCTAGATTTTAGATAATTAGCAAGGAGTGAGCCGGCTTTATTACGGCAACCATAGTATCTGGCACTGCTATGAAGCATAGTGAAGGAGGCCTTATCAGTAGAAATGTTGTTAAATTCCATCTTAGCTTTGATAAGTTGCTGCAGGGTAGAGTCTGATGAAGAAGTATAAAACTGATGTTCTAAGTGTTTAATAGATGATAAAAGAGCTTTATATTTATTGGAGGATGGTTTCTTTTTCTTGGACACAAAATCTATAATAAATCCCGAGCGGTGCCTTTAAAACTATCCCATACCAAAACGGGAGACATAGAAGTATCTTCATTAATAGAGAATAATTCTTCAGCAAAAGCGGTGAAAGATGAGGAAAAGACTGGATCCTGTAAGATAATTATTAAACCTCCACCTAGACATTTTGTATCGAGGCGGAAGTAATTTCTTATTTTTCTAAATCATAAAGTCTTTGTCTTTTAAAATGTATTCTCTTATGGCTTGGAAATTAGCCAATAAAGATTTCTGAATGAATGACATCACATAATTGAATTAGAAAGAAGATCACAGAAGAATCTCGAGGAGGAAGAGTGTGTCAGAGAGGGGTGCGACACAAGCATCGGTGCTAGAGAGGTCATCTATCCTGTCCTGAATCCTGTCGTGAAGCTTTTGTCGCCTTATCTATCCCAGGGGACCTCTACCAGCCCTTTGTCCAGGGTCTTCACACCATCATAGGTAACTGTAACTTCGTGAATTTACAGATGTACTCTTCTCTCTCTGTTCTCTCCTTTCTGAGCATAAGTCATTACAAGGTACAAAGTATGTGTTTGATGATTGATTAATTGAATCTTCTCTCCTATGAGTGACTGAGACTGAACTGTACTTACCTTCAGTCTACAGCTTCATTCCTCAAAGGGAGGGGGAGGGGGGTTTGGGGTGGGGTTTTGTTTAATGTTTTTCCCTTTATTCAAGCCAGCCTACTTGACGCACAAGTTACCTACTTGTGTAACGATATATCTGTAAGAGACATTAGTTAGTGATAGATTTCTTACCTTAGAATATCCCCAGGCGTTAGACTGGATCCGGAAAATTTTTGTGAGCAGTATCCCTGCGCGTTGGTAGGCGTCATCGTACGGCTCCGCATACGTCGTTGGCATCGTAGTCGGTGAGATGACGTCGCTGGAGCTACTTAGACAAGCACGCTCGCGCTGACATCAGTTCTGTACACGACTTTCCGCGACAGGAACGCGGAGCCATGCAAGGCACTGACCATGGGTGCATTGAAACTAGGCCCTAAAAGGGATGCTCTTAACTCTAGAAATCAGTTCGCAGAATGGGGAGGATGGGTGGGGCGGTAAGGAATCTATCACTAACTAATGTCTCTTACAGATATATCGTAACACAAGTAAGCAACTTGTGCATCTGAAAGAGACACGTTAGTGATAGATTCCTTACCTTAGAATAGATACCCCAGCAATACCAACCCCGGTGGTGGGTCTGAGAACCAAGATCACACCAGAAAGTCACAGAGAAGAGGCAAGAGTCAAGGCAATAATGCTTGGTAAAAGTGCGCAGCGAGGCCCACGTGACTGCCTGACAGATATCTTGCAGGGGGACACCACGTCCCAATGCAGTAGTAGCTGCTGTCGCCCTGGTAGAAAGGGCGCGCAACCCCACCGGAGGTTCCTTTTTAGTCAGAGAATAACAGGTTTAAATACACAAGACGACCCAGCGGGAGATAGTCCTCTTTTGTACAGCCTGGCCTTTCTTGGCACCCAAGTAGCCAACAAAGAGCTGGTCATCCACCCGGAACTATTGTGTGCGATTCAAATAGATTAAAAGCGCACGTTTTGGGTCCAGACGGTGGAGCATCTCTTCCTCTCTAGAAGGGTGCAGAGGCGGAAAGCAAGTGGGCAAGGTGATTGTTTGTCCAAAGTGGAAGGCAGTGACAACCTTTGGCAAGAAGGAAGGACAAGTGTGAAGCACAACCTTGTCCAGGTGAACAGACAGAAAGGGAGGTTTACAGGAAAGACCCTGGAGCTCACTCACGTGCCTAGCGGAGGTGATGGCAACCAGGAAAGCAAAGTCAATAAACGAAGAGGACAGTTTACTGATAGGACACAGGGATAGACAGCCCAACGCCCTGACGTGCACGATAACAGTATGGCAGCGTATAGGATGCATGCTGGACGTCCCTCTATTGTATTCACCATTACTGCCCCTTACTTACCATCCTAGCATGCCGCTGCTACAGGAGGCGGTTTTCTGTAATTTTAAGCAGAAGACCACCCATGCCAGCACCTGGGGGTGACATGTATAATGATGGGCAATTTCGCACGATTGATCATATATTTCAAAATGCACAGAAGACATTCTCCTGGATCATCTTTTAGACTGGATGGAGGATAAAGAAATTCTGAGCCCCCTCCAGGCTGGCTTCAGGAAAAATACGTCCTCCATGGACCAGATTTTCCGCCTCGTTCTCCTCTATTGGAAAACTGTGAGGATCGAGGGGGGGGGGGCGGGGGGGGGGCTGCATATGGTGTTCGTGGGAGGTTCTAAAAGAGCTGGGTGTCCCTATCCATCTTTTACAGGCCATAATCAGGCTTCACAATAGTAACTTTGCTCAGGTCAGGTGCGGGAGAGACGAAGTATTGTCAAAAAGGTTCCCAGTCCTTAGGGGGGTAAGGCAGGGTTGCGTCTTGGCGCCAACACTGTTTTTGCCTTTATGTTAATAGTGTTATATCCCACCTTGATAATGTGGGGGACAACAACGCTCCAGTTTTGGCAGGCAGGAGGGTCCCGGCCATCATGTTTGCTGACGATACCCTCCTGCTTTCCAAAACCCCGATGGGGATCCAACGGATCCTGGATGGATTTGGTCTTTTCTGTAGACAACATGGTCTAGAGATCAATACAGGGAAGACCAAGTTCATGATATTCAACCCCTCACCCAAGACTAGACCCAATCCATTATTGAGCTGAGTAAGATTGGAGAGGGTAAAAACATTCCAGTATTTGGGGGTAACCCTACATGAGAATTTATCTTGGGAACCACAAATAGCAAGATCTCGGATAGAGCTGTCTCAACTGTCAGGGGCAATTTTGAAGGTTGCGAACACTTCTACTTTTAAACCCATCACCCCGGCAGTAGAAATGTATAAAACACAAGCTAAAGCGGGTGCATCTTATGGTAGTGAGCTATGGGGGTATAAAGCAGGGACAGCGCTGGCCAGTGTAGAAAACAACTTTCTAAGACGTCTCCTGGCCCTTCCCCGTGGCTCACCTTTGCTTCCCCTAAGATTAGATGTGGGTCTCCCCCCCATAGGAGAGGATTTGGAATCGAAGCCACTAAGATTTTGGCATAGGCTCTGGTCCACCAGTGAGCTTGCACACTATAGGCAAGACCTTATCCACGTAATGAATTTGAATCAGTGTGATAGAATTCCGTGGTTGGCTTTTGTAAAGAAAGAACTGTACCGGCTGAGTCTCCATGAGCTATGGGAGGCCCCTGAGCTAGGCTGCCAAAAAGTCTCTCGAAAAAGATTGGCGGAGATACATAAGGAGAGAAGTCTTGCTTCCCTACTATCTGCACCCCACAATGGGATTTTAACTGACGGATTCCTGAACTCCAAGAATTCTTATCACTTTGAAAGTTTTATGGATATCATTTTTCCGATCTTGGCAAGAAAACTGTTCATCCAATGGAGGCTAGGCACTTTGCCCATCAAATCTTTTACATGTAAATGGGCAAAGGGGGATGATAATACTTGCCCTGGGTGTAGCAACTATGATGAGGAGGAAATTCATGTCGTGTTTTTTTGCCCAGCCTACAATAGACCAAGGAAATATTGGCTAGTGCCTCTATGTAGGAATTTGGGCATAAGGAGCCTTTTGACTTCATACAGAATACTGAAAACAAATACTTCCCCTCATATAGTATTTGCGGTTGCCAAATTCTTAATGGCCATTTGGCAGATCAGGAGAAAATTATTAAAAGCTTGACCATTAAAGGACGGAACTCTGATATGACTGTAATGACAATCCGCCTCCTGATTACCAATAGGGAATTGATTCTTTTTACCTTTCTCTCTTTTCTCTTTCAAAGTAATGTTTTATTATAATGTGGATGTTTTTATAATGTGGATGTTTTTATGATGTATGTTTTTATATGTATCTTTTATGGTCTAAATGGCCGAAATAAAGAATTTTTGGATCGGATTGGTTCTTATACCACTATTTTAGTATATGGTTCAGGTGGCCCCTAGGGCTCATCCATATTGTGCAACTTTTGTATATTGATTGATTGATTGAATAGCTTTATTTCGATATAAAAGCATATCATAAAAGCATTACATTACAGCAAATGATAAAAACAGTTTGACAATACACAATATAAAAGCCTGCAAAATCAACAGGGATATTAAGGAAGTGGATTATTAGCCCAATCATAAGGACAGGTTCAAGCAAAAAATACATTACTGGAGCAACAGTTTCTTTGCAGATCTTATCCGCCAAGCCCAGCCCAAAAATTTTGCCATGCAACAGGCAAAGAAGGGACGAGCATCTGAACGTAATATACGCAAGGCTTCCAGGTGTGATCTAGTGCCCAGGCTCCTACATAGTGGCTTCAGCCATCTCGACCTGGGCGCTGCATATTCACAACACTCAAACAACAGATGGGCAATAGACTCAACCCTTGAATCGCAGAAGGGGCAATATGGAACGGTTTGTAATGGTGGTTTCCAAGTGGAAGTTAACAACCCTAAGGGAAGTACTCCTACCCTAAATTTGAAGTACAATGATCTGTCGACTGGGTTATGAATTAAGTCCAGGTAAGGTTCTCTAAAGGGGAGTTCCTTAATTAAAAGAAACTCAACAACAGATTTACAATGCTTAGAATTGCACATTCTCGCATTATCCACCCATAACCAGTAAGTCTTCTTGAGAATCTGTTTGGAAGGAGCTGTTCTGTTGAACCAAGCGTCTCTTAAACCCAGTTCATGGAGAAGTAGCTTGACCTCCCTGAGCCAGCTGACCTTGTGCCAGCCCGGTAGGGATAAGAGTTCTCTTAGGGCATCGGCATAACTGTGTTTTGTTTTAACACATTTGCTTCGGTGCTCATAAAGAGTATAGGGGATTTTGTAGTAAATAAATATATATATATTTTCAATATATATCTGTGTGGTGTCCTTTCATTTGGTATTCCAGGGGATTGTGTATGGTAAAACAGCTTGCTTCACATGCCCTTACAGAGATTAGCCTAAGACTGCTTTGTCCACGCTACTAGGATAGCTGGTCTATGAGGTTGACTTACAACCAATCATCATAAGGGCTGCTTGGCATGGTACAAGGTGATCACTAGAACTAGTGAGCATCATATACCAGGCCAACTTCTCACATTGGTGAGCAGCAGTTGGGATTTGAGCTTGCTGTTGTTTTACCATTACAATCTTTGAGAGTATCATTTGAAAGATCATACAGGTACATGCTAGGTACATATAAAACAAGACTAGTATACTTAAGTTCTACTGAACTTAGTTGTTGTAGAGGATAGGGAGTAGCACACCCTGACTACAACTACTAGATAGGTTTAGTAGGTAAACACTAGTGTAGGTAGATTGCAACATATCCACCCACACTAGAGCAATGTCTGGAGCAGAGGGTTCCACTGGGAATGTCTCTGTTGAGAGTGAACCTTCAAGGGCACCATCCAAATTTGCTATGCTTAATTTTAAGGAATTGTGGCAGCTTTGTGCCTCAAGAGGTCTCAAGACAGGGCCAACCCCTACTACAGACCACCTTAGCGAGCTTTTCGACCAGTCTGAAGCTCTAAAGACCTCTAAAGCAGACCCCACAGGGAATGCTGAATGAGGCTCTCCCACTGAAGATGATAATACTGATACCCCTGTCCCCATAGTCCAGGTAGATGAGGATGACCAAGTCACTGGAGATATTCAGCCTAATGAGGAGGAAGATGAAGAGGAGACAGAAGGGGGGAGCAGTGACTCTGATGATGGTAGAAATAGTCAGGTGCCAGCCAGCCGGCTTACCCAGGCTAACTTAAGTGTATTTGGGACTGAAGCAAGGATGACCTTGCCCAGACACCCAAGTGGACGTAACCAGGAGCAAAAGAGGGGGAGGAATCACTCAGGTGAATCCAACACCTCCCAAGCTTCTAGAGGCTCTCATGGTCACTCCAGAAGGGGGATGACTAGCCCTCAGAGAAGGGAACATGAGGCCAAAATGAGAGAGGCTGAGCTTAGGACCGAGAAGCAAGAATTAGAAGTTGCCCTAGCCCAAGAGAAACTTGGGCTAGGGCAAGACAGCCTAGAGAGAGTGGATTAGGATCCACTGGTGGCAGCACTATCCCCAAGGATAAAGACAGGTCTTTTGATACCAGAAACCTGAGTAAGATTGTGCCCCCCTACAAAGCTGGGGATGATATCCACAAATGGATGACTGCACTTGAGAGAGCCTGCAGAGTACAGCATATCCCTCAGGAGCAGTAGGCAGCAATCTTGTGGCTCTCCTTTGAAGGTAGAGGCCGAGACAGACTCCTCACAGTTAGTGATGGGGATTCTAGAAACTACCTGGTCCTGAAGAGTGCTCTGATTGATGGGTTAGGCTTAACCACTGAACAGTACAGGTTAATGTTCAGAGAGACCCAGAAGACACAGACTCAGGACTGGTCTGAATTTGTTGAATGTGCCACTAAGGCTCTGGAGGTCTGGTTGCTGGGAAGTAAGGCTACAGACTATACAGGATTGTATAATTTAATTATGAGAGAGCAAATCTTAAGTAATTGTCAAAATCAGCTTCTACATCAGCACCTGGTGGACTCTGATCTGACCTCTCCACAAGAATTGGGTAAGAAGGCAGACAAATGGGTCAGAACCAGGATCAGGCCTAAGAACCAGGGTGGTGACCAAAAGAAAGAGACTACTGAGCCTCAAGAGAAAGGTGGGGATAAATCCAAAGAGAAGACTTGCCCAGGGCCCCAAAACTCCAATTGAAAGGGTGGGCCCCAGAACACGTCCTCTACAGAGAAAAAGCCTTACTGCCATGCCTGTAAACAGGTTGGACATTGGAAATCAGACAGCTGTTGTCCCAAGAATGGTAATAAGGAAAAAATACCTCCAAGTAAGGCTCCAACACCTCCTGTCACTGTTAGCAGTGGTCCCCCGGGTGGTGGGAGCACCCCCAAGAATTTGGGTGGGTTTACTTTTGGAGCTCAGGTGGATTCTGGCCTAACCAGGTCCCCTACCTCAGATTCTCTTGTCTGTGAAACTGGCATGGGGTTTGCCAATTTCACTGCTTGCCCAAACACTTTGAGCAAGTATAGACAGGAGCCCCTCATCAATGGCTTGAAAGTTGAGGCCTTCAGAGACACAGGGGCTAGCATCACCATGGTGGCTGAATGTCTAGTCCCCTCAAGGCAACTTTTACCTGATGCCACATATCAGGTGACAAACATTGATGGAATAGAAACCAAACATCCCATGGCAGTAGTCAATCTTAGCTGGGGAGTTGTCACTGGCCCAAAGAGAGTGGCAGTGTCAGCCAACTTGCCTGTAGATTGCCTACTTGGTAATGATTTGGAAATCTCAGCCTGGGCTGAGGTTAAACAGCAAAGCCATTCTAAAATGGTAAATCTTCATGGAAAGGTTAGTGGGGCTGTGATGGCTACAGCCCCAATCCAAGATGTCCTTCCTGAAAAGGTTGGGAGGGCTGAGCAAACCTCAGCCCCATCTTTAGCTAACTTCCCTCCTGAAAACATTAGCAGAGCTGTTATGATAACAGCACATACCCAAACTGAGTCTCCTCCTGAAAAGGTTGGTGGAGCTCAGCCCAAACTCAAACAGATATGTGTGTTGTGAAGCCTGAAATGATGGATCACTCCACCCAAACTGAGAGCATGGAGGAGGAAGAGAAATCTCCCCCTCACCAGACATTAGGACAAGATCAGCCACCTCAGGGAACTGATCTTACCCATGATGAAGGAACTGTCCCAGAGGTTGTTAGGTCTGGCCTGACAGAGCCTCTGATGGCAGTGGACCCTTCTCAGGTGGGACCCAGTCTGGAGCAGGTAACCTGCCCCTCTCTACCTTGCCTTAGTCAGCCCAGGGCTGCAGAGGACAAGAAGGACAGTGAGCCCCAAAGGGCCCTCTGTCAAATAAAGCACCCCCATCAGCAGATTAGGGGCACCAAAACTAGTAGCCCTAGTGAGGTGAAAACTTTAAAAACTCCTGAGGGAGCCCCCTTAAAAGTAGTTAGGGACCTCCCACAGATGGATTCTGTTGGGCACAGCCAAGCCTGGGACCCCAAGGCCCCAAACCTGACCTGTCCCTCCAGTAAGCCAAACAAAGGGACCCGGCCTCCAGCTTTAGGCAGCCAGAGGTTGACCCTGAGAGCACAGTGCAACTCAGTCAAAGAAAGAAAGGCACACATGGTGGAGAGTGATTGGAGGAAGCTGAGTCCTACAGAGGAATCTCACTTCAGTACTCCAACTCAACACCAGCCTTTGACTTTGCAAAGACACACCACAGGTAGAGATTCCCTATGGTGGAGACCCTAAGATACCCTTAGGGTGATGGATTGCTTAGTGCACCATGAGACAGGGGGTAACCAAGCCAGTGCTGGTACTTCCTTATATGGCCACTTAGGCAATATAGGCTTACCTGGTCAAGGATAGCCATATCTCCTTTCGTTTGGGGGGGGGGGGGTTGTGTAGGAAGGTGGATATCTGACTATGGTTACCCCCAAACTTTTTGCCTGGTGTTTAGCTGGTTTTTGACATAGTTGGCCTGGGATCCTGCTATTCAGGGCCCCAGGCTAGTTGCTCTCTCTTCAAAATGGACTCCATGTACCTTAGGTGCATACACAATTGGAACTGGTTCACCTTATAGGCCCCTGTAACAGTGTACCATAGGTACCCAGGGCATAGGTGTAGCCAAGGCCTACCAGGGGCTGCAGCATGTATTGTGCCACCCCTGGCCTGGCCTCCATATTTGACACAACTGGTTGATCACTCAGCTGGGGTAAGTTGGTGTAATCACCTCTTACTTCGATATAGTATCCCTATATCTAACCTTAACTGGACACATGTTAACCTATAAGCCATTCCTATGGAAGGCCCCTGCAATCCTGGGGGCAGAGTGCGTGGTTTCATGTGAGATGGTGCTCTAGCATGAGCTGAGCCTGTCTGCAGCTGTCGGGAACAACTCCCTTAGCTGTTCCGGGATATTGCCATACCATATACTCTTAAGTGCATTATAATCCTCGCGGTTATATGCTAACTTTGGTTTGGCTTTATCAAAACATGTCGAGTAAGGTGTCATACAATTTGGAATACTATCCCCTCGACAGTTCTGTCGACAGGGATAGCATTCCACTCTTCTAGAGGGACACGAAATGTACATAACCTGAACCCCGGTTAAAGTTAACCAGAGCCTCTGCATCACAAAATGGATGCTGCCACCACAGACACAAGTCTGACCTCCTGCTGCTGGGAGTCCTTCCAGCGAAGGAGGCTTGGACAAAGGGTTTCCTGCCTTGGGAGGTGCGAGCACCACCCCAGACAGGATTTTGTATATTGGGTAGGACAGGGCTGAATAGAATCAGACATGCCCGGGGCACACAAGGTGTCCTCGTGCATAAGCCAGTCCAAACCGGTCTTGGGGCTTTCCAGCCCAAGTCCTGGCGAGGAGCTGGACAAAGGAAAGGGGGTGTAACCGCCCCCCTTCCTGGTCCCACCCAGAGGAGGGACCTAGCAGGTGATCCACCCCTCAGATTGGGAATAAGAGTGGGAGCAGTGCCATAGCACCGCAGATCATCCTGAATCAACTTGAAACTAAGAAGACGACTGGACTTCGACATTCTGCTGCACAGAAGACTGAAGAGCATCTCCCTTGTGGCCTAGGAGTGGCCACCCTGTAAACACAAGAACCATCCAGAAACTCGACGTCTGCTTTGCCGCCGCCTCCTGCCGGAGCCCGAGCCCAGAGCCTGACGAGACCCAGACTCCCAGACTTCTCACAGCTCAATCCACAGTCCTTGCAAAGAAGGAACCCATGGAGGCACCGAGATACGTGGGACCGGACATCTCGAAAGACCCCCGAGAACCTGACGGCGCAGCACCCGAGGTACCCTCAATGCTGTGCTTTGGGGATTGGGAAGCCCCACCACCGAGCAGCCCTTGCACCGAAGATCAGCCCCCCAGCATCTTCACGATCTGCGTGGGGCCCTTATGCATTGTGCCACTCGACGCGCCATCCCGGCCACTTGCCACGTGGTCAGCGGCCATCTTGGCGACGAAACCTACAATCTACACTGCGGGTCTGGACGCTCCAGACTTGCCCCCACTCCTGTAAAAAGGAGCACCCGCTCTGACCTTGCTGGTCCGAGTGATAAGCTTTTTCCGATTCCTGCGTGGCTTGCATTAGCCAAGGTCTGTTTGCTCCGATCAAGTTGCTGACACCGCCATCAGCTAGAGCCTTTGTGGGACAGCTTGTGATCGACTCCTGGACATCCTCGACCTCTTCGTGTCCACGTGGCTGCCGAGAGAAGCTACACCTCATCGCCTGTTTGCACCCGACATCGCCTGGTTCCACCCTGGTTCCACGGTAGTCACTGGCTAGTGACTTTGAACATTGTCCCCTCTGCTTTTAGGTCTTCACCACTTCAGATCCACCCTTGGATCTACCGGAACTCCTCACATCGAGCCGCCTGCAGCATCTTCAGCTCCAAGCACCATCGACCTGCGTGACGAAACCCGACACTACTTCGCACCTGTGCACCCGCTTCCTGTGGGTGAGGTAACTCAGCAACGCCGGTGTTCCCACACTGGTGCACACCTCTAGTGTCTGTGTCTAAAGTTTTATTCTTCTAGGTCACTCGGAAGGTTCCTTAATAACTAACTTTGTAACTTTTACGCACCATTGCCTTAACATTGCCATATGCGGGCACTTTCCGCACTGCACCCGAGTCCCGCTGGCCTTTCCCGACTTCATCACAGTTAGTCCCGAACAGCTCCAGCGATTCCCCAGGCCCTAGGCCTACTTCCTTTCAGCTAGGTGGTTCTTATACCACTATTTTAGTATATGGTTTAGGTGGCCTCTAGGGCTCAACCATATTGTGCAACTTTTGTATATTTAAACTGTGTTTTGTTTTAACGCATTTGTTTCTGTGCTCATATAGAGTATAGGGGATTTTGTAGTAAATAAATATATATATATATATATTCAATCTATATCTGTGTGGTGTCCTTTCATTTGGTATTCAAGGGGATTGTGTATGGTAAAACAGCTTGCTTCACATGCCTTTACAGAGTTTAGCCTAAGACTGCTTTGTCCACGCTACTAGGATAGCTGGTCTATAAGGTTGACTTACAACCAATCATCATAAGGGTTGCTTGGCATTGTACAAGGTGATCACTAGAACTAGTGAGCATCATATACCAGGCCAACTTCTCACATTGGTGAGCAGCGGTTGGGATTTGAGCTTGCTGTTGTTTTACCATTACAATCTTTGAGAGTATCATTTGAAATATCATACAGGTACCTGCTAGGTACATATAAAACAAGACTAGCATACTTAAGTTCTACTGAACTTCGTTGTTGTAGAGGATAGGGAATAGCACACCTGACTACAACTTCTAGATAGGTTTAGTAGGTAAACACCAGTGTAGGTAGATTGCAACACATCCACCCACACTAGAGCAATGTCTGGAGCAGAGGGTTCCACTGGGAATGTCTCTGTTGAGAGTGACCCTCCAAGGGCACCATCCAAATTTGCTATGCTTAATTTTAAGGAATTGAGGCAGCTTTGTGCCTCAAGAGCTCTCAAGACAGGGCCAACCCCTACTACAGACCACCTTAGAGAGCTTTTAGACCAGTCGAAAGCTCTAAAGACCTCTAAAGCAGACCCCACAGGGAATGCTGAAGGAGGCTCTCCCACTGAAGATGATAATACTGATACCCCTGTCCCAATAGTCCAGGTAGATGAGGATGACCAAGTCACTGGAGATATTCAGCCTAATTAGGAGGAAGATGAAGAGGAGACAGAAGGGGGAGCAGTGACTCTGATGATGGTAGAAATAGTCAGGTGCCAGCCAGCCGGCTTACCCAGGCTAACTTAAGTGTGTTTGGGACTGAAGCAAGGATGACCTTGCCCAGACACCCAAGTGGACTTAACCAGGAGCAAATGAGACGGAGGAATCACTCAGGTGAATCCAACACCTCCCAAGCTTCTAGAGGCTCTCATGGTCACTCCAGAAGGGGGATGACTAGCCCTCAGAGAAGGTAACATGAGGTCAAAATGAGAGAGGCTGAGCTTAGGATCCAGAAGCAAGAATTAGAAGTTGCCCTGGCCCAAGAGAAACTTGCTAGAGCAAGACAGCCTAGAGAGAGTGGATTAGGATCCACTGGTGGCAGCACTGTCCCTAAGGATAAAGACAGGTCTTTTGATACCAGAAACCTGAGTAAGATTGTGCCCCCTACAAAGCTGGGGATGATATCCACAAATGGATGACTACACTTGAGAGAGCCTGCAGAGTACAGCAGATCCCTCAGGAGCAGTGGGCAGCAATCTTGTGGCTCTCTTTTGAAGGTAGAGGCCGAGACAGACTCCTCACAGTTAGTGATGGGGATTCTAGAAACTACCTGGTCCTGAAGAGTGCTCTGATTGATGGGTTAGGCTTAACCACTTAACAGTATAAAAGAGCAATTCCCTTGAACAAGGTCATTTACATAAACACCATTAATAAGAAAAAAGCAATAACTATAACAACTAAATTAGGAGTAAAAAACTGGCAGAATTTATTGTATACAGTAAAATTAAAAAAGCAGAGAACATAGTTGGCTGCTTGGCACAGATTAAAAGAGGTTGTAAAAAACAGTAAAATAACAATCCACATTCAATATTGACCAGCAAAATTGCTGAAAACAGACAGAAACAACAGTAAGACATACAATTTGTGCAATACAGGGTGTGTGTTCTGTTATTCTTTTAAAACACCGGTGTTATGCACATTGGAATATTATTATGTCAACAACGGTGTTTGAGCCGCGAATCACACTGTACTAGGGCGCCAACGCGTTTCGGTGGTTTGTTGAACTTCTATCCACCTTTATCAAGACAAAGAGTAAATTTCTGTCGTAGTGTACATAGGTTCCTCTGAAGTGTGAAGGACCGATGTACAGTGTTGATACGGTCGTGCTCTAGAGAGGCGTTGTTACTCAGACCGTAGATACTCGTAGAGAATTTTCGAGCTATGTCTTTGTTAGTGTCCCTTGTCCTTAATATGTTGGGAATTTATAGCAGAGCGGGTCGCATATGGTTCCTTCCGCCCCTTTTGAATTGGCCCCTCTTTACATTGAAAGAAAACGACCAGAGAAGCGTGCAGCCGGCAGTAGACGTAGAGGGAACTAATACTCACGTCACTGGGGCAAGACTTAGGCGCCTCTGGTGAGACACAGCGCGTTTGAAAATAAAGTGCTGTGCATCGAGAAAGTTTGGCATTACATTGCCACCTTATCCAACAGGTAGATTCAACAACAAAACTAGAATACAAGCCAATTCAAAAGGGGCGGAAGGAACCATATGCGACCTGCTCTGCTATAAATTCCCAACATATTAAGGACAAGGGACACTAACAAAGACATAGCTCGAAAATTCTCTACGAGTATCTACGGTCTGAGTAACAACGCCTCTCTAGAGCACGACCGTATCAACACTGTACATCGGTCCTTCACACTTCAGAGGAACCTATGTACACTACGACAGAATTTTACTCTTTGTCTTGATAAAGGTGGATAGAAGTTCAACAAACCACCGAAACGCGTCGACGCCCTAGTACAGTGTGATTCGCGGCTCAAACACCGTTGTTGACATAATAATATTCCAATGTGCATAACACCGGTGTTTTAAAAGAATAACAGAACACACACCCTGTATTGCACAAATTGTATGTCTTACTGTTGTTTCTGTCTGTTTTCAGCAATATTGCTGGTCAATATTGAATGTGGATTGTTATTTTACTGTTTTTTACAACCTCTTTTAATCTGTGCCAAGCAGCCAACTATGTTCTCTGCTTTTTTAATTTTACTGTATACAATAAATTCTGACAGTTTTTTACTCCTAATTTAGTTGTTATAGTTATTGCTTTTTTCTTATTCATGGTGTTTATGTAAATGACCTTGTTCAAGGGAATTGCTCTTTTATATTGGTTGGTGAACCCCATTTCCCTTGACTTCAGTTAAGGGGTACCTCTCCTATTTTTACCTTAACCACTAAACAGTACAGGTTAATGTTCAGAGAGACCCAGAAGACACAGACTCAGGACTGGTCTGAATTTGTTGAATGTGCCACTAAGGCTCTGGAGGGCTGGTTGCTGGGAAGTAAGGTTACAGACTATACAGGATTGTATAATTTAATTATGAGAGAGCAAATCTTAAGTAATTGTCAAAATCAGCTTCTACATCAGCACCTGGTGGACTCTGATCTGACCTCTCCACAAGAATTGGGTAAGAAGGCAGACAAATGGGTCAGAACCAGGATCAGGCCTAAGAACCAGGGTGGTGACCAAAAGAAAGAGACTACCAAGCCTCAAGAGAAAGGTGGGGATAAATCCAAAGAGAAGACTTCCCCAGGGCCCCAAAACTCCAATGGAAAGAGTGGGCCCCAGAACACTTCCTCTACAGAGAAAAAGCCGTACTGCCATGCCTGTAAACAGGTTGGAAATTGGAAATCAGACAGCTGTTGTCCCAAGAATGGTAATAAGGAAAATATACCTCCAAGTAAGGCTCCAACACCTCCTGTCACTGTTAGCAGTGGTCCCCCAGGTAATGGGAGCACCCCCAAGAATTTGGGTGGGTTTACTTTTGGAGCTCAGGTGGATTCTGGCCTAACCAGGTCCCCTCCCTCAGTTTCTCTTGTCTATGAAACTGGCATGGGGTTTGCCAATTTCACTGCTTGCCCAAACACTTTGAGCAAGTATAGACAGGAGCCCCTCATCAATGGCTTGAAAGTTGAGGCCTTCAGAGACACAGGGGCTAGCATCACCATGGTGGCTGAATGTCTAGTCCCCTCAAGGCAACTTTTACCTGATGCCACATATCAGGTGACAAACATTGATGGAATAGAAACCAAACATCCCATGGCAGTAGTCAATCTTAGCTGGGGAGGTGTCACTGGCCCAAAGCGAGTGGCAGTGTCAGCAAACTTGCCTGTAGATTGCCTACTTGGTAATGATTTGGAAATCTCAGCCTGGGCTGATGTTGAACAGCAAACCCATTCTAAAATGGTAAATCTCCATTGAAAGGTTAGTGGGGCTGTGATGGCTACAGCCGCAATCCAAGATGTCCTTCCTGAAAAGGTTGGGAGGGCTGAGCAAACCTCAGCCCCATCTTTAGCTAACTTGCCTCCTGAAAAGATTAGCAGAGCTGTTATGATAACAGCAGATACCCAAACTGAGTCTCCTCCTGAAAAAGTTGGTGGGCTGTGATGGCCACAGCCCAAACTCAAACAGATATGTGTGTTGTGAAGCCTGAAATGATGGATCACTCCACCCAAACTGAGAGCATGGAGGAGGAAGAGAAATCTCCCCCTCACCAGACATTAGGACGAGATCAGCCTCCTCAGGAAACTAATCTTACCCCTGATGAAGGAACTGTCCCAGAGGTTGTTAGGCCTGGCCTGACAGAGCCTCTGATGGCAGTGGACCCTTCTCAGGTGGGACCCAGTCTGGAGCAGGTAACCTGCCCCTCTCTACCTTGCCTTAGACAGCCCAGGGCTGCAGAGGACAAGAAGGACAGTGAGCCCCAAAGGGCCCCCTGTCAAATAAAGCACCCCCATCAACATATTAGGGGCACCAAAACTAGTAGCCCTAGTGAGGTGAAAACTTTAAAAACTCCTGAGGGAGCCCCCTTAAAAGTAGTTAGGGACCTCGCACAGATGGATTCTGTTGGGCACTGCCAAACCTGGGACCCCAAGGCCCCAAACCTGACCTGTCCCTCCAGTAAGCCAAACAAAGGGACCCAGCCTCCAGCTTTAGGTAGCCAGAGGTTGACCCTGAGAGCACAGTGCAACTCAGTCAAAGAAAGAAAGGCACACATGGTGGAGAGTGATTGGAGGAAGCCGAGTCCTACAGAGGAATCTCACTTCAGTACTCCAACTCAACACCAGCCTTTGACTTTTCAAAGACACACCACAGGTAGAGATTCCCTATGGTGGAGAGCCTCAGATACCCTTTAGGGTGAGGGATTGCTTAGTGGACCATGAGACAGGGGGTAACCAAGCCAGTGCTGGTACTTCCTTATATGGCCACTTAGGCAATATAGGCTTACCTGGTCAAGGATAGCCTTGTCTCCTTTCTTTTGGGGGAGGGGGTTTTGTAGGAAGGTGGATATCTGACTATGGTTACCCCCAAACTTTTTGCCTGGTGTTTAGCTGGTTTACGACATAGTTGGCCTGGGATCCTGCTATTCAGGGCCCCAGGCTAGTTGCTCTCTCTTTAAAATGGACTCCATGTACCTTAGGTGCATACACAATTGGAACTGGTTCACTTTATAGGCCCCTGTAACAGTGTACCATAGGTACCCAGGGCATAGGTGTAGCCAAGGCCTACCGGGGCTGCAGCATGTATTGTGCCACCCCTGGCCTGGCCTCCTTATTTGACACAACTGGCTGATCACTCAGCTGGGGTAAGGTGGTGTAATCACCTCTTACTTAGATATAGTATCCCTATATCTAACCTTAACTGGACACATGTTAACCTATAAGCCATTCCTATGGAAGGCCCCTGCAATCCTGGGGGCAGAGTGCGTGGTTTCATGTGAGATGGTGCTCTAGCATGAGCTGAGCCTGTCTGCAGCTGTCGGGAACAACTCCCTTAGCTGTTCCGGGATATTGCCATACCATATACTCTTAAGTGCATTATAATCCTCGCGGTTATATGCTAAATTTGGTTTGGCTTTATCAAAACATGTCGAGTAAGGTGTCATACGATTTGGAATACTATCCCCTCGACAGTTCTGTCGACGGGGATAGCATTCCATCCTTCTAGAGGGACATGACATGTACATACCTGAACCCCGGTTAAAGTTAACCAGAGCCTCAGCATCACAAAATGGATGCTGCCACCACAGACACAAGTCTGACCTCCTGCTGCTGGAAGTCGTTCCAGCGAGGGAGGCTTGGACAAAGGGTTTCCTGCCTTGGGAGGTGCGAGCACCACCCCAGACAGGATTTTGTGTATTGGGTAGGACAGGGCTGAATAGAATCATACATGCCCGGGGCACACAAGGTGTCCTCGTGCATAAGCCAGTCCAAACCGGTCTTGGGGCTTTCCAGCCCCAGTCCTGGCGAGGAGCTGGACAAAGGAAAGGGGGTGTAACCGCCCCCCTTCCTGGTCCCACCCAGAGGAGGGACCTAGCAGGTGATCCACCCCTCAGATTGGGAATAAGAGTGGGAGCAGTGCCATAGTACCGCAGATCATCCTGAATCAACTTGAAACTAAGAAGACGACTGGACTTCGACATTCTGCTGCACAGAAGACTGAAGAGCATCTCCCTTTTGGCCTAGGAGTGGCCACCCTGTGAACACAGGCACCATCCAGCAACTCGACGTCTGCTTTGCTGCCGCCTCCCGCCGGAGCCCGAGCCCAGAGCCTGACAAGACCCAGACTCCCAGACTTCTCACAGCCCGATCCACAGTCCTTGCAAAGAAGGGACCCGTGGAGGCACCGAGAGACATGGGACCGGACATCTCGAAAGACCCATGAGAAGCTGACTGCGCAGCACCGAGGTACCCTCAATGCTGTGCTTTGGGGATTGAGAAGCCCCACAACTGAGCAGCCCTTGCACCGAAGATCAGCCCCCCAGCATCTCCACGATCCTCATGGGGCCCTTTTGCATCGTGCCACTCAACGCGCCATCCCGGCCACTTGCCACGTGGTCAGCGGCCATCTTGGCGACGAAACCTACAATCTACACTGCGGGTCTGGTTAAAAGGAACACCCGCTCTGACCTTGCTGGTCCGAGTGATAAGCTTTTTCCGATTTCTGCGTGGCTTGCATTAACCAAGGCCTGTTTGCTCCGATCAAGTTGCCAACACCGCCATGAGCTAGAGACTTTGTGGGACAGCTCGTGATCGACTCCTGGACGTCCTCGAGCTCTTCCTGTTCACATGGCTGCCGAAAGAAGCTACACCTCATCGCTTGTTTGCACCCGACATCGCCTGGTTCCACCCTGGTTCCACGGTAGTCACTGGCTAGTGACTTTGAACATTGTCCCCTCTGCTTTCAGGTCTTCACCACTTCAGATTCACCCTTGGATCCACCGGAACTCTTCACATCGAGCCGCCTGCAGCATCTTCAGCTCCAAGCACCATCGACCTGCGTGACGAAACCCGACACTACTTCGCACCTGTGCACCCGCTTCCTGTGGGTGAGGTAACTCAGCAACGCCGGTGTTCCCACACTGGTACACACCTCTAGTGTCTGTGTCTAGTTTCATTCTTCTAGGTCACTCGGAAGGTTCCTTAATAACTAACTTTGTAACTTTTACGCACCATTGACTTAACATTGGCATATGCGGGCACTTTCCGCACTGCACCCGAGTCCCGCGGGCCTTTCCCGACTTCATCACTGTTAGTCCCAAACAGCTCCAGCGATTCCCCAGGCCCTAGGCCTACTTCCTTTCAGCTAGGTGGTTCTTATACCACTATTTAGTAAATGGTTTAGGTGGCCCCTAGGGCTCATCCATATTGTGCAACTTTTGTATATTTAAACTGTGTTTTGTTTTAACGCATTTGCTTCTGTGCTCATAAAGAGTATAGGGGATTTTGTAGTAAATAAATATATATATATTTTCAATATATATCTGTGCGGTGTCCTTTCATTTGGTATTCAAGGGGGTTGTGTATGGTAAAACATCTTGCTTCACATGCCTTTACAGAGTTTAGCCTAAGACTGCTTTGTCCACGCTACTAGGATAGCTGGTCTATAAGGTTGACTTACAACCAATCATCATAAGGGTTGCTTGGCATGGTACAAGGTGATCACTAAAACTAGTGAGCATCATATACCAGGCCACCTTCTCACACTACTCGCGAAAAGGAGGGTGGCCTGCAGATGGGGCAGGGGGCGAGCGCCAAAATTTAAGGAATGGCTGGACGACATGATAACTTGCCAAGAGAGACTCACGACCTATGGGGAATTGTTACCCATGGCCTCCCGACCTGATGATATTTGGGCTCCTTTGACGTGCTACCTTATAGATCACCCAAGGGAAGTGGCCTAAGGCCTTCCATTGATATAATGACATTGAATGAAGAACGGGTAAGAATACTAGTAACCGTGGGATGTAGAATGAAGTAAATGTAAGAATACTAGTAACCAGGGGAAAGGAAACTTGGTATGCCTACAATGGTTACTAGACGTCGGGATGTAGAAGCACTACCATACTTGTATTTATATATGGGACAGAAAACATTTAGATGCACAAGCCATGAGAAGGGAAAATCACAACTGTATGAAGAAATGGATAGCCCAGGGGACCCACGTGATGTAATGTATATACTGTAATGTTGTACCAAAGTAGTATTCTATCAATGAGGTTTTTTTTTGGAATGTAAACAATGTGATGATGAACCCGGACTGTGATTAATGTGGTGGTGAGATGCTGCTGTTGTACTCGTTAATTTGAAATTAATAAAAAGAAATTAAAAAAACAAAAATACGAAGAGGACAGTTGTGAAGCGGAACCAGATTCAAGTCCCATTGCGGCATCACAAACGGAATAGGAGAGAAAAGGTGAGTAATGCCTTTGAGAAACCTATTAACAACAGGGGACTTGAAAAGAGAGGGCTGATCAGGGAGCCTGAGAAAGGCAGAGATTGCAGAAAGGTAGCCCTTAATAGTGCCCAGAGAAGAGCCCTGCCGGGCCAGTGAAAGAAGAAACAATAGGACCTCTGAAAAAGGGACAGAAAGGGGATCCACAGCCTTTGCTGTGCACCATGCCACACATTTTTTCCACCTGCAGGCGTATATTGATTTAGTGGAGGGACGCCTGGCTGCCAGAATGGCATCACAGACTTCAGGAGGCAAGTCAAAACGGAATCAACTATCGCAACTAAATCTCCACGCATGTAGGAAGGAGACTAGACAGGTTCGGGTGGAGGACCGTCCCCTGCTGCTGCGACAGAAGATCCTCCCAAAGAGGCAGTCGGATCGGGGGTTCCATGCTCATACTGAGTAGCTCGGGATACCAAACTCTTCCAGCCCAGTCCGGAGCCACAAGAATGACTTGGGCCCAGTCGCGCCTGATCTTCTTCAGCACTCTGGGTAGAAGTGGTAATGGTGGAAAGGCGTACAATAGACCGCAGCTCCACTTGTGACGAAAAGCGTTGCCGAACGAGTGGCGCGTTGGAAATTCCAACGCGCAGAACAGCTGACATTGCGCGTTCTCTTTGGTGGTGAATAGATCTAACCAAGGCGCTCCCCACTGTTGAAAGAGACCTTGCACCACCTCCGAGTGAAGACGCCATTCGTGATCCATCAGGCACCGGCAGCTGAGTTCGGCCGCCCTGGCATGCAAAGAACTTGCCAGGTGTTGAACCGTCAACTAAATGCCTTGACGTTCCAGCCACGTCCAGAGGCGCAGAGCCTCCTGACATAGCGTCCACGACCCCACCCCGCCTTGTTTGTTGCAATACCACATGGCGGTGGTGTTGTCTGTGAATACCTGCACCACCTTCCACTTGACAGAGGGAAGGAATGCCTTCAGTGCAAGAAGGATCGCCCAAAGCTCCAGAAGGTTGATATGGAGCCAGGACTCCACCGGAGAACAGAGGCCTCTGATCTCCGCCTCTATATGTGGCTGCCCCATCATAGGCAGGACGCATCCATCACCACTGTGTGCTCTGGTTGGGGAAGGGAGAGGGATCTGCAGCTAACCCAATGCTGGTTAGTGAGCCACCAATGCAATTGTTGTGCAGTGCCCTCCGAGATCTGGATGTAGTCTGTCCGGTTCTCTTGATGCTGAACCCACTGGAACTCCAGATCCCACTGCAGAGCCCGCATACGCCATCTGGCATGGTTGGTGAGCAGGATGCAGGAGGCCATGAGGCCCAGCACCCTCAAGGTCATCCTGACCAAAACCCAGGACAAATGCTGAAAGATCGGAATCATAGCCCGAATGTCCCGGACCCGCTGTTCAGGAGGATAAACCAGATACTGCGCCATGTCCAGAACTGCCCCTATGAAGAGGAGCTTCTGGGAAGGCATCAGGTGCGACTTCGGCACGATGATGGAGAAAACCAGCAAATGCAGGAGGTCGGCCGTAGTCTGGAGGTGGGAGTTGACTGTTTGGGGCGAGCCCGCCTTCAACAACCAGTCGTTGAGATAGGAGAAGACTAAAAACCCTGATCTGCGCAGATAATCTGCGACCACTGAAATCACTTTCGTGAATACCCCAGGGGCGCTTGTAAGGCCAAGGGGGAGCATGGTGAACTGAAAATGCTCCTGCCCTACCATGAATCGCAGGTAACGCCGGTGGGCCGGCAGGACGAGGATATGAAAATAAGCATCCTGCAGGTACAATGCTATCATCCAGTCCTGTGGGTCGAGGGCAGGCAAGCGTGAGCATCTTGAACTTCTCCTTCTGGAGGAAGCGATTGAGGTTCCGAAGGTCTAAGATAGGACGCAGGCCTTTGTTCTTCTTTGGAACCAAGAAGTAGTGGGAGTAGCAACTACGACCTACTTCTGGCGTCGTAACACACTCGACTACCCCCTTGGCCAAGAGGGCCGCAACTTCCTGCTGGAGAAGTGCCAAGTAATCCCCCGACATGCGGTGACATTGAGGTGGCATGGCTGAGGGTGTAGTTCCATAGGAGAGGGAGTAGCCCCTTCGGACAATCTGCAGAACTCACCTGTCCAACGTGATGGTGCGCCAGTGGTGGAGGTTATGGTGAATCCTGCCACCCACTGGCGTCTGGTGGTCCTGAAACACCAGACTAGGAAAGTTTGGAGGCAGTGCAAGCAGGAGGGGTGGTGGACTGACCTGCACGCTGGTCCTGTGACCCGCCTCTGCGGGTCCCACATCTGTAACTGCACTGAGACTGTTGCTGCGCAGGCTTGTGGCTTTGAAACGAACGTTCTTGGGCACCCCTTTCTTGGCCAAAAAAGGAGCAAAAAGCAGAAGTGTAGGGAGTGCGTGTGGCCGAAAGGCATAAGGACTTGGCCATAGCCCGGGAGTCCTTAAAACGTTCCAACACGCAATCTGACTTATCACCAAGCAGGCGAGTGCCATCAAAGGGCATGTCCATCAATGTATTCTGGACATCCTCAGAAAAGCCAGTGGGCCTCAGCTAGGCGTGGCGACGCAATGCCACTGTTGTTGAAATCGCCCTGCCCAGTGTGTCAGCAGTGTCAAGACCACAACGGATGGTGAACTTGGCTGCGTCTCTCCCATCAGCAATAGCTTGGGAGAGTATGGTCCGAGCTTCCACCGGACACTGGGGCAGCACTTGCGCAACCGTATCCCACACAGAATGGGAATAACGGCGGCCCAAGAGACATGCGGTGTTCACAGACCGCAGTCCTAAACTGGCGGAGGAAATATCTTCTTCCCAAACTGCTCCAGTTTCTTGGATTCCCTGTCCGGAGGTTCAGAAGGGTGAGGCACTCTGGGATGCAGAGGCTTGGACAACCAAGCTCACAGGGGTAGGGTGTTGTGAGAGGAAAACGGTGTCTCCCGGGACCAGGCGATGGCATCGGGCCACGTTCTTGTCCACAGTGGCCCCTGTGTTAGTCCTGGACCAGGTGCCCAAAAGAACGTCTGAGAGTGCATCATTAAAGGGCAGCAGCGGCTCCATAGAAGAAGATGCTTGCAGAAGCACCTCTGCGAGGAGGTTAGTCCTGACAGCCACAGTAGGGAGCTCGAGGTGGAGAGCCTCGGCTGCCCTACACAACACCATAGAGTATGAACCACCCTCCTCCGTAGCCACGGGAGAAGGAGACAGTACGCCAGGTTCCGGAGCATAATCCTAGTCACCTGCATCCCTGGATCCTCATTCCCGCCCGGGTCTAACTCGCATTGTGCTGCGAGAGGGTCCTCAGACCCCTCCCAGTCCTCCCCATCCTCCACAGCCTGCTGAACAGGTAGAACATAAAGAGGTCGGTGAACAAAAAGAAAGAAATTCCCAAAGGGCGTCGAAAATCAGCATCGGTCGACACCCTTCCAGCACTGGCTCCTCATCGGGGAGAAGGCCAAGGATGGCGTCGGCCAGTGTCGGGGCCGAAGCCGGTGGTGGTGCAGTCGGTGGAGGTCATACAGGACCAACCGACGTGGTGGGGATCCATGCCTGGATCGATGGGGTTCTCTTGACATCGAGACCGGAGTCGTCGATGATGTCGGGCAGGAGCCGGTGACGTCGAAAACCAAGAACCCCCAACTGGGCCCGCGGGGCCCGAAGGCACACCAGCGGGCCGGACAGTCTGAAGACATATGCCATTGCTGACAGGTACTCCTGCAGCTAGGCCGGAGTCGCCAATGGACTAAGAAATGGCGGATAGGCCATGGGCAAATGCAGAGGCTCTGCCGGAGTCACAGGGGCGGCGCCACCTGCACCCTGAGTCACCTCTTGCGATGGGCGAGGAGAAGGCGAAGAGTGACGGCACTCCTTCCACTTTTTGTGCTTCGCCTTACCTGACTCTGAGTTGGAAGAAATCGAATGGTGGTGATGGCTCCGCTTCTGGTTCCTTGACCTCCCATGGGACCGGGACCTGGAACAGCGCGGAGCCGACTCCTGGGCCTCTAGTCACTTTCAGGACTGCTTCTGCAAGGGCACGACTCGCAGTTGTGGTCGCGCTCCAGGCAGTAGAGACACTCACGGTGCGGGTCCGTCACCGACATTGTGCAGGGACAGGCCACGCCAGACTTAAAACCAGGCATCCCTATGCACCTAGAGTGTAAGTACATCTAAAAACAGAGACAAAAGTCCCAAAAAACGTAGTCAAAAAGTGACTGGGGTGCAGCTCTCTCCGGATCTGCGTTTGCTGGCGTGGAAAAAGAAAGAACTGAGGTCAGCACGCGTGGGCGCATCTAAGTAGCTCCAGCAACGTCATCTCAGCGACTACGACGCCAACGGCGTACGCGGAGCCGTACGACGACGCATACCGATGCGCAGGGGTACTGCCGACGAAAACTTTCTGGATCCAGTCTGATGCCTGTGGATATTCTAAGGCAAGGAATCTCTCACTTTTGTGTCTCTTTCAGATAGGGCTCATAGCAGTACTCATATGAGTGAATTGTAATTCTGTATGTTTTATGGTGAAACCGAAAATCAATACAGAAATGTAAATATAAAAAACACAAAAGCACCACTTGTCGGTATCTAGTTCTGCTGGACTAGGTCAAAGTCTCATGTCGAGGATGACCATGATGGAGCTTGGGTCGGATACATGGACCAGGTTGTTCCGGGTGGAGGTTTTACTTTCTTAAAGTCAAGTCCACACGGCGAGCCCCAGCAGGAGGTTTGCGCTGGCAGAGGCAGTGAGCAGATCGTTGTTGGTGTGAGGAGCAGTCTTCGCCAGAGCTTCCCTTTGGCTGGAGAAGTGGGCTGTCGTTATTTGGCATGAAGAGCAAGTCGCCATTGGAACTTCAAATTAATGGGAGATGCAGTGACTGTTGTTGCTGTGACAAGCCCGTTTGTGAAGACCACCATGGCTCCAAGATTCTAAGCCTACCTGGGGAACCGGAGCGAGGGTAGTCTTAGAAACAAGTTGCCGTCACCCTTCTGAGTGGAGCAACATCGTGCTTCCTTTACCCCCCCATCGGGCCGTAGTTCCTGTACAACGGGTCTCCAAAATGCCCAGTACAGTACTAGGGCCCCACACCAGGCTACCTTCTAATCTCTTGGAGCCTGTATTTAGTTGTGCACCACATTTCACATAGGCCCTGAAGAAGTGCCACCGGATTCTTTTAAAACAACAAGGCATGAAACATTTTAACCCCACCATGGAGACTGCCTGCTAGCAACATCACATTCCCACAGGGCGTCCACTTCATTTTATTTAGACAGGATCTACCTTAACCATTAAATTCATTGAGAATAGGACTGACCCTGACCTATTTTAAATCACCCCTCACGTGCACACAACATCCCACTGCCCCACACCCGCATGCACCCAATGGCTTCTTCAAAAAAGATCTCCGACAAAGAGCCCCGGAAACGGTGAGCCCGTCGAGCATTGCAGCGCCGGCCTGACGAGGAGCAAGGCCGAATGATGAAGCATGACACCTTTCGGGGTGTGTGAGGGCAACATGACAAAAGATTTGTTTCCCCTTCCTCTCTAGTAACTGCACTCTCCATTGTTCAACTCATGAATAGTGTTCCAATATGGGTCTATTATAGGGCAGGCCCAAAACATATGATAAAAGTCCGCATCCGGATACCTTCTTGGGGTATTCGAGCTCCGTCTCCCATTCCTTATCGTGTAACTGGCGACCAGCTCTTCCTCCCATGTTACCCGCATTGTGTCCAATGGTTTGTTTAGTAGCTCCAGTGTGGCTTTGTAGAGCCAAGTGACCAGGTGCCGACCTGCCCCCATGTGCATGATTCTGTGGAGGACCAGATGTGTTGCTTGTTCTCCCTCAATCAGATTATGATGTGGACAGTAGCTTTCTATGAGTTGCCTGTGGAGTAAATAAAAATTGGCTGGGGGGAAGGTCATAGTCTTCCACCAGCTGGTGGAACGGTCGTATTTGTCCATCCTCAAAGAAGGATTCTATCTCAGTAAGAGAGTGCTCTGTCCATATGCAAAGCATATTAGTCATATAGTACACCTCTCTTCTGGGCCAGCCTATAGGAGAGTAGGGTCTGCTATCCTATGGTCACTGGTTTATGACTTAATGTGGCTGTGGGCCTGCTAATCAGACCCACAGCCTGCTGTTCTCTCTCTAAATTAATGCCAATGCCCTCTAGGTGCATTACAAATTGGAACTGGTTCACCTTATAGGCCCCTGTAACAGTGTACCATAGGTACCCAGGGCATAGGTATAGCCAAGGCCTACCAGGGGCTGCAGCATGTATTGTGCCACCCCTGGCCTGGCCTCCATATTTGACACAACTGGCTGATCACTCAGCTGGGGTAAGTTGGTGTAATCACCTCTTACTTAGATATAGTATACCTATATCTAACCTTAACTGGACACATGTTAAACTATAAGCCACTCCTATGGAAGGCCTCTACAATCCTGGAGGTAGAGTGCGTGGTTTCATGTGGAATCGAAGTGGATCAGCGACTGCGCAGACGACCTCGACCCTCTGAGGACCCCGCCTTGCAGACCCGGCAGCAAGAAAGCCCCATGGTTCACCGACGAACTCAAGAGCTCCAAGAAGAACTGCAGAGCCCTTGAGAAATCCTGGTGCAGAGACCCAACACCGGACAACATGACTGCCCTCAAGCTCGCCACCCGAAAACACCACCAACTGATCCACACCACCAAGAAAACTGCATTCAAGGAACGACTGGACAACAACGCACACAACAGCAAGGAACTCTTCAACATTGTTAAAGAGCTCTCCAACCCCGGAAACAACAACATCACCCCTTCGCAAGACCTCTGCAACTCCCTCGCCTCCTACTTCCACAACAAGATCGCGGACATACACAACAGCTTCAGCACTCAACCGACGCACGCCACGACCGAACCACCGCCCCCCACCACCACCCTCCGCGCCTGGACCCCGATCAGCACCGAAGACACCGTCCGCACGATGAACTCCATCCACTCCGGATCTCCGACCGACCCTTGCCCTCACCACGTCTTCAACAAGGCCATCGCTGTCATCGCACCCCACCTGCGGGACATCATCAACACCTCCTTCGACACCGCTACCTTCCCGGAGAGCTGGAAGCACGCCGAACTCAGCGCCCTACTAAAGAACCCATCAGCCGACCCCACCGACCTCAAGAACTACCGACCCATCTCGCTGCTACCGTTTCCCGCAAAAGTAATCGAGAAGACCGTCAACAAGCAGCTGGCCGCCTTCCTCGAGACAAACGGATCCCTCGACCTCTCGCAGTCTGGCTTCCGGGCCAACCACAGCACCGAGACCGCACTGATCGCAGCAACCGATGACATCCAAGCCCTGCTCGACAACGGAGAAACAGCGGCCCTCATCCTCCTAGACCTCTCCGCGGCCTTCGACACTGTCTGCCACCGTACCCTAGTACAGCGCCTCAGCAACGTCGGAATCCAGGAGAAGGCACTGGAGTGGATCATCTCCTTCCTCGCCGGAAGGACACAGAGAGTCCGCCTCCCCCCGTTCAGATCAGAAGCCACCGAAGTCATCTGCGGCGTTCCTCAAGGCTCCTCGCTCAGCCCAACCCTCTTCAACGTCTACATGAGTCCCCTCGCAGCCATCGCACGCCAGCACAATTCAACATCATCTCCTACGCCGACGACACCCAGCTGATCCTCTCCCTCACCAACGACCCCGCCACCGCCAGAGCCAACCTACACGAAGGGATGAAAGAGGTAGCCGAATGGATGAAGAACAGCCGCCTGAAACTGAACGCGGACAAGACGGAAGTCCTCATCCTGGGATCCTCACCCTCCGCCTGGGACAACTCCTGGTGGCCCCCCGCCCTAGGCAGCGCACCCAAACCAACAGACCACGCACGCAACCTGGGCTTCATCCTGGACTCCTCCCTCTCCATGACCAGACAAGTCAACGCTGTCTCCTCGTCGTGCTTCAACATCCTACGCATGCTACACAAGATCTTCCGGTGGATCCCCACCGAGACCAGGAAGACGGTCACCCAGGCCCTCGTCACCAGCCGACTGGACTACGGCAACTCCCTCTACGCCGGAACCACCGCCAAACTCCAGAAGAGACCCCAGCGGATCCAGAATGCCTCAGCACGACTCATCCTGGACATCCCCCGTCGCAACCACATCCCCGCAGACAAAGCCCTGCACAACCAAGGCCCAGGATACCTCAACAGCCGCCTCAACTTCCACGCTCCCAAACGCCAGCTTCGATCGACCAGCCTCGCCCTCGCCGCCGTCCCCCGCATCCGAAGAGCCACCACAGGGGGAAGATCCTTCTCCTACCTCGCCGCCAAGACTTGGAACTCCCTCCCGACCCACCTCCGCCTGACCCAGGACCACCTCGCCTTCAGGAAGCAGCTCAAGACCCGGCTGTTCGAGCAGTAGCGGACCCCCCCTCCCCTAGCGCCTTGAGACCCTCCGGGTGAGTAGTGCGCTATACAAATGCTTTGATTGATTGATTGATTGATTGATGTGAGATGGTGCTCTAGCATGAGCTGAGCCTCTCTGCAGCTGTCGGGAACAACTCCCTTAGCTGTTCCGGGATATTGCCATACCATATACTCTTAAGTGCATTATAATCCTCGCGGTTATATGCTAACTTTGGTTTGGCTTTATCAAAACATGTCGAGTAAGGTGTCATACGATTTGGAATACTATCCCCTCGACAGTTCTGTCGACGGGGATAGCATTCCACCCTTCTAGAGGGACACGCCATGTACATAACCTGAACCCAGGTTAAAGTTAACCAGAGCCTCAGCATCACAAAATGGATGCTGCCACCACAGTCACAAGTCTGACCTCCTGCTGCTGGGAGTCCTTCCAGCGAGAGAGGCTTGGACAAAGGGTTTCCTGCCTTGGTAGGTGCGAGCACCACCCCAGACAGGATTTTGTGTATTGGGTAGGACAGGGCTGAATAGAATCAGACATGCCCGGGGCACACAAGGTGTCCTCGTGCATAAGCCAGTCCAAACCGGTACTGGGGCTTCCCAGCCCCAGTCCTGGCGCGGAGCTGGACAAAGGAAAGGGGGTGTAACCGCCCCCCTTCCTGGTCCCACCCAGAGGAGGGACCAAGCAGGTGATCCACCCCTCAGATTGGGAATAAGAGTGGGAGCAGTGCCATGGCACCTCAGATAATCCTGAATCAACTTGAAACTAAGAAGACGACTGTACTTCGACATTCTGCTGCACAGAAGACTGAAGAGCATCTCCCTTGTGGCCTAGGAGCGGCCACCCTGTGAACACAGGCACCATCCAGCAACTCAACGTCTGCTTTGCCGCCGCCTCCTGCCGGAGCCCAAGCCCAGAGCCCGATGAGACCCAGACTCCTAGACTTCTCACAGCCCGATCCACAGTCCCTGCAAAGAAGGGACCCGTGGAGGCACCTAGAGACGTGGGACCGGACATCTCGAAAGACCCCCGAGAAGCTGACTACACAGCCCCTGAGGCACCCTCAATGCTGTGCTTTGGGGTTTGAGAAGCCCCACAACCGAGCAGCCCTTGCATTGAAGATCAGCCCCCCAGCATCTCCACAATCTGCGTGGGGCCCTTTTGCATCGTGCCACTCGACGCGCCATCCCGTCCACTTGCCCGTGGTCAGTGGCCATCTTGGCAACAAAACCTACAATTTACACTGCGGGTCTGGTTGCTCCAGACTTGCCCTTGCTCCTGTAAAAAGGAGCACCCTCTCTGACCTTGCTGGTCTGAGTGATAAGCTTTTTCCACTCCCTGCGTGGCTTGCATTAGCCAAGGCCTGTTTGCTCCAATCAAGTTGCAGACACCGTCATCAGCTAAAGCCTTCGTGGGCCAGCTCGTGATCGACTCCTGGACGTCCTCGACCTCTTCGTGTCCACGTGGCTGAGGAGACAAGCTGCACCTCATCGCCTGTTTGCACCCGAAATCGCCTGGTTCCATCCTGGTTTCACGGTAGTCACTGGCTAGTGACTTTGAACATTGTCCCCTCTGCTTTCAGGTCTTCACCATTTCAGATCCACCCTTGGATCCACCGGAACTCTTCTCGTCTCGACACCTGCAGCATCTTCAGCTCCAAGCACCATCCACCTGCGTGACGAAACCCGACACTACTTTGCACCTGTGCACCCGCTTCCTGTGGGTGAGGTAACTCAGCAACGCCAGTGTTCCTACACTGGTACACACCTCTAGTGCCTAGGTCTAACGTTTTATCCTTCTAGGTCAGCCGGAAGGTTCCTTAAACATTAACTTTGTAACTTTTACGCACCATTGACATTACATTGGTGTATGCGTGCACTTTCAGCACTGCACCCTAGTCCCGCAGGCCTTTCCCGACTTCTTCACTGTTAGTCCCGAACAGCTCCAGCGATTTCCAAGGCCCTAGGCCTACTTCCTTTCAGCTAGGTGGTTCTTATACCACTATTTTAGTATATTGTTTAGATGGCCCCTAGGGCTCATCCATATTGTGCAACTTTTGTGTATTTAAACTGTGTTTTGTTTTTTAACGCATTTGCTTCTGTGCTCATAAAGAGTATAGGGGATTTTGTAGTAAATAAATATATATATATTTTCAATATATATCTGTGTGGTGTCCTTTCATTTAGTATTCAAGGGGATTGTGTATGGTAAAACAGCTTGCTTCACATGCCTTTACAGAGTGTAGCCTAAGACTGCTTTGTCCATGCTACTAGGATAGCTGGTCTATAAGATTGACTTACAACCAATCATCATAAGGGTTGCTTGGCATGGTACAAGGTGGTCACTAGAACTAGTGAGCATCATATACCGGGCCAACTTCTCACATTGGCGAGCAGCGGTTGGGATTTGAGCTTGCTGTTGTTTTACCATTACAATCTTTGAGAGTATCATTTGAAAGATCATACAGGTACATGCTAGGTACATATAAAACAAGACTAGTATACTTAAGTTCTACTGAACTTAGTTGTTGTAGAGGATAGGGAGTAGCACACCCTGACTACAACTACTAGATAGGGTTAGTAGGTAAACACTAGTGTAGGTAGATTGCAACATATCCACCCACACTAGAGCAATGTCTGGAGCAGAGGGGTCCACTGGGACTGTGCCTGTTGAGAGTGACCCTCCAAGGGCACCATCCAAATTTGCTATGCTTAATTTTAAGGAATTGAGGCAGCGTTGTGCCTCAAGAGGTCTCAAGACAGGGCCAACCCCTACTACAGACCACCTTTTAGAGCTTTTAGACCAGTCTGAAGCTCTAAAGACCTCTAAAGCAGACCCCACAGGGAATGCTGAAAGAGGCTCTCCCACTGAAGATGACAATACTGACACCCCTGTCCCTGTAGTCCAGATAGATGAGGATGACCAAGTCACTGGAGATACTCAGCCTGATGAGGAGGAGGAAGAAGAGGAGACAGAAGGGGGGAGCAGTGACTCTGATGATGGTAGAAATAGTCAGGTGCCAGCCAACAGGCTTACCCAGGCTAACTTAAGTGTATTTTGGACTGAGCTAAGGATGACCTTACCCAGACCCCCAAGTGGACTTAACCAGTAGCATAGGAGGAGGAGGAATCACTCAGGCGAATCCAATACCTCCCAGGCTTCTAGAGGATCTCATGGTCACTCCAGAAGGGGGATGACTAGCCCTCAGAGAAGGGAACATGAGGCCAAAATGAGAGAGGCTGAGCTTAGGATCCAGAAGCAAGAATTAGAGGTTGCCCAGGCCCAAGAGAAACTTGCTAGAGCAAGGCAGTCTATAGATAGTGGGTTAGTACCCACTGGTGGCAGCATTATCCCTAAGTATAAAGACAGGTCTTTTGGTAACAGAAACCTGAGTAAGATGGTGCCCCCCTACAAAGCTGGGGATGATATCCACAAATGGATGACTGCACTTGAGAGAACCTGCAAAGTACAGCAGATCCCTCAGGAGCAGTGGGTGGCAATCTTGTGGCTCTCCTTTGAAGGTAGAGGCCGAGACAGCTCCTCACAGTTAGTGATGGGGATTCTAGAAACTACCTGGTCCTGAAGAGTGCTCTGATTGATGGGTTAGGCTTAACCACTGAACAGTACAGGTTAATGTTCAGAGATACCCAGAAGACACAGACTCAGAACTGGTCTGAATTTGTTGAATGTGCCACTAAGGCTCTGGAGGGATGGTTGCTGGGAAGTAAGGTTACGGACTATGAAGGATTGTACAATTTGCTTATGAGAGAACACATTTTAAATAATTGTCAGAACCAACAGTTGCATCAACATTTGGTTGACTCAGATCTGACCTCTCCTCAAGAATTGGGAAAGAGGGCAGACAAATGGGTTAGAACCAGAGTTAAGCAAAAGAGCCAGAACCAGGGTGGTGACCAAAAGAAAACAGACCAGAAGGGTGGGGAGCAGAAAGCTAAAGACCAGTAGTCTTCAACAGGGCCCTAAACTAATACTGAGGGTGGGTCCCACACTTTCAAGAAGTAGAAGAAAGAAGGTCAAAGAAAACCCTAGTGTAGTACATGTAAAAACACCTTTCACTGGACCAGTGAGTGTAAAAAGGGTGGAGCCCCCAACACTGCAACCCCTAAGGCACCTGCACCCACTAGTACAGTCAGCAGTGTTGGTCCACAAACTAAGGGGGTAGTGAGTATCACTTTGGGAACTGAGGGAGATTCAGGCTTAGTCAGAACCCCTACATAGGCTGTTCTGATTTGTGATGAGGAACTAGATTGGACCCCTACTGTCAGCCCCAGTAATCTGGGCAAGTACAGGCAGACGCCTTTGATTATTGAAAAAGTGCCTCAAGCATACAGGGACACATGTGCCAGTGTCACTATGGTGACACCTAGCTTTGTGGACCCTGGACAATACCTGCCAGGTGATAATTACCTGGTGACCAATGCCAGCAATGTCACCACTACACATAGTGTGGCAATTTTTAACTTTTCCTGGGGAGGGGTAACTGGCCTAAAAAGAGTTGTGGTTAGTGCTGATCTGCCAGTTGAATGTTTGTTGGGCAATGACCTGGAGAACTCTCTATGGTCAGAAGTTGAGTACAGGACTCATGCAGAGATGTTAGGGATATCATCACATGTCCTTGCTGTGACCAGGTCACAGGTCAAAACGTGCCTCTCTGAACCTCAGGTCTTGGATGCTGGAACAATGGACCAAGCACCTTCCAAGAAGAAGAACAGGAGGGTAAAGGCTGTGCCTTCCCAACTGCCTACAAGTGAGGATCAGCCTTCACAGGAAGATGATCTTGAGCCCCCTGAAGAAATTGTCCCTGAAGAACTTGAACCTGATCAGGTTGAGTTTCTGGGGACAGGGGGACCTTCTAGGGCAGACTTGGGGCAGGCTCAGTTAACATGTCCTTCTCTTGAACTCCTCAGACAGCAGGCTGCTGCTGAGGCTGATGGGAATGCTCAAGGTACCCATAAAGTATATTGGGATGATGGGCTCCTTTATTCAAAGGGTAGAGACCCCAAGCCTGGTACAACCAGGAGGTTGGTTATACCTCTGCAATTTAGGGGCTTCCTTCTTACCTTGGCCCATGATATTCCTTTAGCAGGACACCTAGGCCAAAATAGGACTTGGGACAGGCTTGTCCCTCACTTTCACTGGCCTCACATGTCTGAAGACACCAAGGAGTTTTGTCGCTCCTGTGTAACCTGCCAAGCCAGTGGTAAAGCAGGTGGCACAACAAAGGCCCCCCTGATACCACTACCTGTCGTGGGGGTTCCCTTTGAAAGAGTGGGGATTGATATTGTAGGTCCAATGGATCCGCCCTAGAGCATCTGGGCACAGATTCATACTGGTGGTGGTGGACCATGCAACCAGGTACCCAGAGGCAATTCCACTTAGGACCACAACAGCTCCTGTTGTGGCCAGGGCCTTACTTGGAGTTTTCTCCAGAGTGGGGTTTCCTAAGGAGGTAGTATCTGACAGAGGTGCCAACTTCATGTCAGGATACTTGACAGCTATGCGGAAGGAATGTGGTGTCAACTACAAGTTCACCACTCCTTATCATCCACAGTGTAATGGGCTTGTTGAGAGATTTAACAAGACCCTAAAGGGTATGATCAAAGGATTACCTGAAAAGCTCAGGCGAAGATGGGACATCCTCCTACCCTGCCTTCTGTTTGCTTACAGAGAGGTCCCACAAAAGGGGTTGGCTTTAGCCCCTTTGAATTGTTGTTTGGGCACCCTGTAAGAGGATCCCTATGTCTGGTTAGGGAAGGATGGGAGTTACCTCTCAAAAAGCATAAACAAGACATAGTGGACTATGTACTTGGTCTCCGCTCCAGGATGGCTGAGTATATGGAGAGGGCATCCAAAAACCTTGAGGCTAGCCAAGAATTACAGAAAGCTTGGCATGACCAAAAGGCTGTCTTGACTGAGTATCAGCCTGGACAGAAGGTATGGGTGTTGGAGCCAGTGGCCCCAGCAGCACTCCAAGACAAATGGTCTGGACCCCATACAATTGTTGAGAAAAAGGGAGAGGTTACCTACTTGGTGGACCTAGGAACTCCCAGGACCCCCCACAGGGTTCTCCATGTCAACAGACTGAAGGCATATTTGACAGGGCAGACATGGGCTTGCTCATGGCTACAGATGAGGGACAGGAGGAAGAGAGTGACCCTCTCCCAGACCTGCTAACTAAGAACCCTGAAGATGGCTCAGTTGATGGTGTGGCCTTAGATGGCAGCCTCACTGAACATCAGCAACATGACTGTAGACAAGTTTTGCAGTCATACAGACATATGTTCTCATTGACACCCAGTCAGACTAACTGGTGTACTCATGTGGTGGACACTGGTGACAGTCTTCCTGTGAAAAGCAAGATTTAGAGGCAGCCTGACCATGTCAGGGACTGTATAAAGACTGTGGTGCAAAAGATGCTGGAATTAGGTGCTATTGAGCCTTCAGAGAGCCCCTGGGCTAGCCCACTGGTTCTGGTCCCCAAACCTCACACCAAAGATGGCAAGAGAGAGATGAGGTTCTGTGTGGATTACAGAGGACTCAATGCTGTCCCTAGGACAGATGCACACCCTATTCCAAGGGCAGATGAGCTCATTGACAAGTTGGCTTCTGCCAAATATTTGAGCACATTTGATTTGACAGCTGGCTATTGGCAAATCAGATTATCTGAGGACTCCAAAGCCAAGACAGCATTTTCTACCCCAGGAGGACATTACCAATTTGTGGTGATGCCCTTTGGTTTGAAAAATGCACCTGCCACCTTCCAAAGGTTGGTGAATCAAGTCGTTACTGGGTTAGATGACTTTTGCGCAGCATATCTGGATGATATTTCTGTCTTCAGCTCCACCTGGGAGGATCACCTGGTCCAACTGAAGGAAGTGCTAGAGGCTCTGCAAAAGGCAGGCCTCACTATCAAGGCCACAAAGTGCCAGATAGGGCAGAGTGAGGTTGTGTACTTGGGCCACCTTGTAGTTGGAGGCCAAGTTCAGCCACTGGAGAGTAAGATCCAGACCATAAAGGACTGGGCCCCTCCAACTACCCAGACTCAGGTCAGAGCTTTCTTGGGCCTGACTGGGTACTACAGTAAGTTTGTTAAGAAATATGGGTCCATTGTGACTCCTCTTAATGATCTGACATCCAAGAAGATGCCCAAAAAGGTTCAGTGGACAGTAAACTGTCAAAAGGCATTTGATGACCTGAAGAAGGCCATGTGCTCTGCACCTATCCTGAAGAGTCCTGACTACTCAAGAGAGTTCATTGTCCAAACAGATGCTTCTGAGTTGGGAGTGGGAGCTGTGCTTTCACAACTTAATGTAGATGGTCAAGACCAGCCCATTGCTTTTATTAGCAGAAGGCTGACCCCCAGAGAGAAACGTTGGTCAGCTATTGAGAGGGAGGCCTTTGCTGTGGTGTGGGCCCTGAAGAAGTTGAGACCATACTTGTTTGGCACTCACTTCAAGATTCAGACCGACCATAAGCCCTTCTTATGGCTTAATCAGATGAAGGGTGAAAACCCCAAACTACTCAGGTGGTCCATTACCCTACAGGGGATGGGCTTTACAGTGGAGCACCGCCCAGGGACTGACCATGGCAACGCAGATGGTCTCTCCAGGTAATTCCACTTAGAACATGAAGACACAACTGGTCAAGGTCCCTGCGTTTGGAGGGGGGGTTGTGTAGGAGAGTAGGGTCTGCTATCCTATGGTCACCCCAAATTTTTGCTTTTTGCTTCACTGGTTTATGACTTAATGTGGCTGTGGGCCTGCTAATCAGACCCACAGCCTGCTGTTCTCTCTCTACATTAATGCCAATGCACTCTAGGTGCATTACGAATTGGAACTGGTTCACTTTATAGGCCTTGTAACAGTGTACCATAGGTACCCAGGGCATAGGTGTAGCCAAGGCCTACTAGGGGCTGCAGCATGTATTGTGCCACCCCTGGCCTGGCCTCCATATTTGACACAACTTGCTGATCACTCAGCTGGGGTAAGTTGGTGTAATCACCTCTTACTTAGATATAGTATCCCTATATCTAACCTTAACTGGACACATGTTAACCTATAAGCCACTCCTATGGAAGGCCTCTGCAATCCTGGAGGCAGTGCGTGGTTTCATGTGAGATGGTGCTTTGAGCATGAGCTGAGCCTGTCTGCAGCTGTCGGGAACAACTCCCTTAGCTGTTCCGGGATATTGCCATATCATATACTCTTAAGTGCATTATAATCCTTGCGGTTATATGCTAACTTTGGTTTGGCTTTATCAAAACATGTCGAGTAAGGTGTCATACGATTTGGAATACTATCCCCTCGACAGTTCTGTCGACAGGGATAGCATTCCACCCTTCTAGAGGGAAACAACATGTACATAACCTGAACCCCGGTTAAAGTTAACCAGAGCCTCAGCATCACAAAATGGATGCTGCCACCACAGACACAAGTCTGACATCCTGCTGCTGGGAGTCCTTCCAGCGGGGGAGGCTTGGACAAAGGGTTTCCTGCCTTGGGAGGTGCGAGCAGGATTTTGTGTATTGGGTAGGACAGGGCTGAATAGAATCAGACATGCCCGGGGCACACAAGGTGTCCTCGTGCATAAGCCAGTCCAAACCGGTACTGGGGCTTCCCAGCCCCAGTCCTGGCGTGGAGCTGGACAAAGGAAAGGGGGTGTAACCGCCCCCCTTCCTGGTCCCACCCAGAGGAGGGCTCTAGCAGGTGATCCACCCCTCAGATTGGGAATAAGAGTGGGAGCAGTGCCATGGCACCTCAGATCATCCTGAATCAACTTGAAACTAAGAAGACGACTGGACTTCGACATTCTGCTGCACAGAAGACTGAAGAGCATCTCCCTTGTGGCCTAGGAGTGGCCACCCTGTGAACACAGGCACCATCCAGCAACTCGACGTCTGCTTTGCCGCCGCCTCCTGCTGGAGCCCGAGCCCAGAGCCCAATGAGACCCAGACTCCCAGACCTCTCACAGCCCGATCCACAGTCCCTGCGGTAGGTGGCCCCTAGGGCTCATCCATATTGTGCAACTTTTGTGTATTTAAACTGTGTTTTGTTTTTACCGCATTTGCTTCTGTGCTCATAAAGAGTATAGGGGATTTTGTAGTAAATAAATATATATATATTTTCAATATATATCTGTGTGGTGTCCTTTCATTTGGTATTCAAGGGGATTGTGTATGGTAAAACAGCTTGCTTCACATGCCTTTACAGAGTTTAGCCTAAGACTGCTTTGTCCACGCTACTAGGATAGCTGTCTATAAGGTTGACTTACAACCAATCATCATAAGGGTTGCTTGGCATGGTACAAGGTGATCACTAGAACTAGTGAGCATCATACACCAGGCCAACTTCTCACACAGACCACCAAAGGCAGTAAAGGAGAATACAAAGGTACCCCTGCAGACATACGGTGTATCCTCTGGATGCATTTACGAGCTACCAACACCTGTATTGGGTATGTACATCGCGGTTTAGTGCCGAGCAGTAGCAAGCGGCAGAGTTCTGGAGTGGGTATGTGGCCTGTCGCTGTGTGGGTCTCCCCACGTGCCTACCCACCGGGGGACTAATTCCTGTGTTTGCTGCCACACCCGCACCTGCCATAGACGTTAATCAACCTTTGGGTCAAGAAATCCAGCTCCCTCAGCGCCCGCACGGCCGCCCGCAATCCCGCTCACGGTCTCCTTCCGCCGCCGCAGCTCTCCAACACCCAAACGCGGCCGCAGTGGGGGGGAGACCAGTGGGGGAGGACTACATCATCCAGGGGCCTCAGCGGCCAGAAGCCGCAAATACCAGCACCAGGAGGCGCATAAATTACAGGTCAGCCCCTGTGGAGCGGGGGACTAATTCCTGTGTTTGCTGCCACACCGCACCTGCTATAGACGCTAATCAACTTTTGGGCCAAGAAATCCAGCTCCCTCCGCGCCCGCACGGGCGCCCGCAATCCTGCTCACGGTCTCTTTCCCGCCGCCGCAGCTCTCCAACACCAGAGCGCGGCTGCAGTGGGGGGGGGGGAGACCAGTGGGGGAGGACTACATCATCCAGGGGCCTCAGCGGCCGGAAGCCGCGAATACCAGCGTCAGGAGGAGCATACATTATAGGTCAGCCCCGGTGGAGCGGGGGACTAATTCCTCTGTTTGCTGCCACACCCGCACCTGCCATAGACGCTAATCAACCTTTGGGCCAAGAAATCCAGCTCCCTCAGCGCCCGCACGGCCGCCCTCAATCCCGCTCACGGTCTCCTCCCGCCTCCGCAGCTCTCCAACACCCGAGCGCGGCCGCAGTGGGGGGGAGACCAGTGGGGGAGGACTACATCATCCAGGGGCCTCAGCGGCCGGAAGCCGCGAATACCAGCACCAGGAGGTGCATAAATTACAGGTCAGACCAGCGTCGCGGGACCGCGCTCGGGTGTGCGCGGGCTAATCCCGGGCAAAGGGCGGGCCGTCTGTGGCCATCAGGGGCAGTCCGAGGCTGGGCTGGGCCACCCCCTTTGGTTGTTTACCTTTAGACCAGGACGCTAAACACTAAGGAACTGGGATCTTGTAGAATTCCAAGACTGTGTTTTTTGGTAGAAATGCATTACGTATAAAACTCGTTCCTTTGTAATACGTTTAGTGTCAAGCAGGATACTGGTCGATAGTGTGCCACCGAGTAAACAGTAAAGAACAATACTAGTAAAATAAAGAACCTACAAACAAGCGGAGCTATGGGAAAAAGGAAGCACGCTAGCCCTAAACTGAATGGGGGAGGTAGGGTTAACTCAGAGACACAACAAACACTGTTAAGCTACCTCACAGGGGCGATGGGGGCTTTAGAAACCCAAATAAGTTCCGCTGAGGAACGCATCAAAGCTAATTCCCTAGAACTTAACATCTCGGCCCCCATAGTGACTAGTTTCTAGGGAGGCAAGTAGGAACGGCTGTGTTCAGCACACAATTGAGAACATTTCCCTAAATGACTGTGAGAAGTTGGCCTGATATATGATGTCTCCAATTCTGCGGGCACCTTGTATCAGTCCAAACAATCCCTTATGGTGTCTGGTTGTAAGTCAACCTTATAGACAAGCTATCCTAAGGGTAGCATGGACTAAGCAGCCTTAATCAAGAGGTCGTGTCAAGCAAGCTGTTTTACCAATCACAATCCTGTAATATCAAATGAAAGGACACCACACAAGTTATATATTATAAAAATATATGTATTTATTACTAGAATAATCCTCTATACTCTTTATGAGTCTAGAAGCACAAGAGTTTAAACAAAAGCACAGTTAAACATACAAAAGTTGCACAATTATGGATGAGGCCCAAGGGCCACGCAAACCATATGCTAAAATAGTGGTATAAGTATCACTAATCGAACAGTGGTCAGGCCTAGGGCCTGGGGAATCACTGGGACCAATCAGGACTAGCAATGCTGAAGTCGGGAAAAGCCAGCGGGAATCGGGTGCAGCGCTTAAAGCACACACATGCACCAATGCAAAGTCAATGGTGCGTAAAAGTTACAAAGTTACTGCTTTAAGAGTCTTCCGACTGACCTAGAAGGACAAAACTTTAGACTTAGACACTAGAGGTGTATACCAGTACAGGAGCACCGGCGTTCATGAGTTACCTCACCCACAGGAAGCGGGTGCATAGGTGCAAAGTAGTATCGGCTTTCGTCGTGTAGATCTATGGAGCCTGGAGATGAAGATGCTGCAGGCGGCCAGAAGAGAAGTGTCCGGTACGATCCAAGGGTGGATCGAAGATGTAGATGACCTGAAAGCAGAGGGGACAAAGTCTGGGTCACTCAGCAGTGACCAGGGTGGAACCAGGAAGGAACCAGGCAATGTCGGGCGCAATCAGGTCAATGTCGTGAAGCTTGTCTCCGCTGCCACAGGGACTCTGGGGCACCGAGGATGTCTAGGAGTGGATCACGAGCTGTCCCACGAAGGCTCTCGCTGTCGGCGGTGTCGGCTTCCGGATTGGAGCAAACAAACCTTGGCAAGGACAACACACGCAGGATTCAAAGATAACTTCTTACTCGGACCAGGAAGGTCAAAGCGGGAGCTCCTTTTCAGGGGAGCGAGGGCAAGTCTGGAGCAACCAGACTCACAAGTTAGATTTAAAGGTTCTTCGGTACTGGAGCCTCTAGCCAAGGGGCAAGCGACCGGACCAACGCGTTGAGCCAAAAGATGCAGAAGGGCCCCACGCAGCACTCGGTGAGTGTAGAGGGGTGAGCTTCGGTGCAAGAGTGGCTCAGGGCTGGGGCTTCTCAAACCCCAATGCACAGCTTCAAGGGAGCCTTGGGAGCTGAACGGTCAGCGCCTCATGGTCTTTCCAAGATGGCGGGCCCCACGCTTCAGGTCGCCTCCACAGGTCTCAGCTCTGCAGGGACTGTGGATTGGGCTGTTAGAAGGCAGGCACGCTGGGTCTTGTTGATCTCTGTTGCTCGAGTGGGAACTGCAACAAAGCAAACGTCGAGGTGCTGGATGGTGCCTATTTGCACAGGGTGGTAACTCCTTGACCACAAGGGAGATTCTTCAGTCTTCTACGTCGAGTAGGATGTCGAAGGGTCCAGAGTTTCGTTTCATAAGTTTCAGTCAGGATAATCTGTGTGCACAGTGGAGAAGTGTGGCTCAAGGGTTAGAGGCGGCAGACCCGGAATCTGAGATCGGTCCTGGACCAGGGTTCAATTCCCCGCCCCGGCGGGTCTTGGGCTAAAAATTCCACGGACTCGATAATTCTCATCCCGGTGCCTCCTCGACTCACGGGTTCACACTCTGCGACTCTGGGCAATAGCTTGCTTAATCTCCACAACGGCCCCTCGCGGCGGGATGCCTGACTTTCACCCTGTGGACACCCTGTCGGGGCTTCTCACAGGGGAATACCCGGATGGGTTCCCTAGGCAAGCGCCAGGATGCCCTTTGTGGTGACAGGTTGCGCTATATAAGTATACCTACATTTACATTTACATTTACTAGCACTGCTCCCACTCTTATACCAATCTAGTGGGCTGGATCATCTGTAAGGTCCCTCCTATGGGTGGGACCCAGGAAGGGGGTGGTTACACCCCTTTCCCTTTGTCCAGGGTCGCGCTGGGATTGGGGCTGGAGTGCCCCAGAACCGGTTTGACCGGATTATGCAAGGGGAAGCCTTGGGCGCCCCAGGCAGTGTCTGGTTTCATTCAACCCACCCTGCCCCAATACACTATCTCCTGTCTGGGGAGGTGTAGCACCTCCCTGCGACAGGGAACCCTATGTCCAAGGCCTCCTCTGCAAGTTTCGGTCAGCAGCAGGAGGTCAGACTTGTGTCGGTGGCAGCAGCATCCATTTTGTGATGCTGAGACTCTTTTAGAAATCAACCGCTTTTTAGCAAAGTAACATGTCTTCTCCCTCTAGAAGGGTGGAATGCTATCTCCGTCGCCAGGACTGGCGAGGGGATAGTATTCCAAATCGTATGACACCTTACACGAGATGTTTTGATGAAGCCAAACCAAAGTTAGCACATAACCGCAATGGATTATAATGCACTTAAGAGTATATGGTATGGCAATATGCCGAAACAGTTAAGGGAGTTGGTCCCGACAGCTGCAGACAGGCTCAGCTCATGCTAGAGCACCATCTCACATAAAAACAAGCACTCTGCCTCCAGAATTGTTAAGTCCTGCCATAGGAGTCACTTATAGATATATATGTGTCCAGATATAGGTTTAGATATAGGTATACTATATCTAAGCAAGGGGTGATTACACCACCTTGCCCCAGCTGAGTGATCAGCCAGTTGTGTCAATTTAAGGTCCAGCCAGGGGTGGCAAAAGATATGCTGCAGCCCCTGGTAGGCCTTGGATGCACCTATACCCTGGGCACCTATAGTGCACTGTACAGGGGCTGATAAAGTGTCCAGTATCAGATTGGTTATGCACCTAGGGTGCATGGAGTCCATTTTACAGAGAGAGCAGATAGCCTGGGGCCCTGATTAGCAGGGAACCAGGCCAACTAAGTCGAAAACCAGCTAAACACAAGGCAAAAAATCTGGGGTAACCATAGTCAGGTAGCCACCTTCCTACAATGACTCAGACGCATCGACCATCAACCCCCCCAGAAAAAGAAACAAAAAAACCCTTTCCCCGAGGTTCGCAAACAGCCTTCGGACAAAACAATTCAACCCATCATACATCCCCTCCCGGAGAACGAGAGAGAGCCATCAGAGCCACCAATCCCATTAAAGAAAGATAACAAAAAGGGAAATAGGAAAGCGGGTCTAGGAACATCTTTGCCACAACCGCAAAAGACAACCGATAGGGATAGGCGAGAGGGTAACAACGATGTCAAGTCCCTAATCAAAGTGGTTGAGAGACTTGACATGTACTTGAGGGTAAGGTTTGATCAAATAGAAGCTAGACTAAAGTTAATAGAACAAGCACTACTATTGCAACCATTGCTCCCCAATAACATCACAAACACTAACCCTTTAATTAGTAAAGAACCAGTGCCGGAAGGAAAAAAAAACAACACTAGGGATGCAACCAAACATACGAGAACCAATACCACTTCAAATACCCAACCACCTAATCTACCCCAAATCAATCCTCAAATTAAAGGTAACAATTGTGCTAAGATCACGAACAGCAGTTTCCAAACAGGCAATCCCGCTTCCCTCTTTAGCATACACCCCTCAAATCCCTATAAGTCTGATAACCAATGCAGGGAGAAACAGGAGTGAATGACATCCTGGATCTCCCTCCCACAGCGACCCCCTATGTAGTTGTGCTCGCTAATGTTCTGCGCAAACCACCAATGGAACATGAGGGCTGGGAAACACTGGGAAATAAAGCATTATATTGGCTAGGGCTCAAAACTGGTCTTGACGATTGCCTATTCAGAGAGTTTAAAATGGCCAGAAGAGTCCAATGGGTAGGCTCGGGACCAAAATCTCTACCAGGAGAGTGTATCGTGCTCACCTTCAGGTCCCCTTCGTTGGTAAACAAAATTCACTATGACCTGGGTAGGAACTATACAGTAAGAGGGGAGATAAACATTCTCCCATTGGGTTTTTTCTATCCACCCTTAAATCATACAGCATACAACTCAACCAACTACTCTCAGAGACAGGATTGCTATCACGCATTCCCAACAACAAATAGATATAATACCCTCTCAGGTTTGGAAGAGCAAGACTGACTCTCCAGGAGGGATAGCCAGGATAAGGTCATAAAGAAATCGAATGAGGTCTTAATAGATCCTAATATCTCCCAGGAATTCTAAGCACACTCTAGTATGATTCCTCAACGGGCACACACCTGAATACCCTAGTGATTCTGACCTAGGGTTACTTTTTTGGAACGTTGCTGGCCTCAAATCTAAACTAAATAACGAAATATGGTCAAACCTTGTTGCTAAGTTTGACTATATATGTATCCAGGAGACCTGGGCAACAACACCATCTCACATAGAGGGCTAATACAAGTTTTTACTCTGCGGCCCAGCCCTAAACTTCTGGTAGGGCGAAGGGGGGTTTGGTTATTTTCATTGCCAATACCATCAAAGCATTACAGTTAAACAAATCAAAATAGCGCCAAACTATCAAATTATCACCCTGAAAATCCACAATACAAACACATTAGCCCTGGTTAACTTTTACAACAATCTTAACCACCATGGTATCATTAGTATTATTAAGGAGATTTATAACACCCTCTTAGACTTAAAAGAAAAATGAAGAAAAGACCTAGAGATAGTATGGGGGGGACTTTAACCAATATCTCTGTGGGTACGGTGCAGGACCAACATGTGGCCTTGAGGATGATAGTCATTCTCCCATTACCCACTTCTACCACTCCTCTACAGGCAATTTCCTAAATGAAATAACTTTTGCTCTCAAAATGGGATTCGCAAATGAGTTAGCCCACTTGCCTGTCTCTTTAATAAACACATATCATGGGAGAGGCTGTTCTAGTATAATTGATTACATATTAACCACTACAGCCCTGGCACCTCGATTACGCAGGTATGTAACCTACGACATTGCACTAAGCGATCATTACCCAAATGGGATTATATTAACGGTACCAGCCACAAAAGATAAAGATTCTCTTGAATCTCTGGCACAAGCTACTCTGTCTCTCGACAGATTAAATGGTTACGCTCTAAAATGGTGCAAGATAGACCCACAAAAAATCACAACTGAGATAGTCCATAACTCCCTTGAAGCAATCAACAAATGTCTTGACCCTGCTACTCAACATCAGGCAGTCCTCCAAAATTTTTAGAGTATTACTCAGTCGGTAAAACAAGCTCTTACTGCGAACTTAAGAACAAAAAACTCAAACGTTAAGGGATGGTTCGACAAAAAATGCAACAAGGCATACTCTAAACTCAAAAAAGCCCTCAGTAATCAGGTGAGAGATACGATGGAAATCTCCATCCTTAGACGTGATTATAACAAGGCGATAAAACAGAGAAAGAAGGAAATAAAGGACGATTTATGGGCAGAATTGTACAAAAGCACCTTAATAAAGGATAACACCACTTTTTGGGCTGTAGTTAAGTCCACTTTTCTGGCAGACAGTACAAACAACCCGAAGATAGACGTAGCGATCGATGAAGAGTCATGGATCAACCACTTTGCACCAATATTTGATCTCCCTCAAGAAGAGGATCGCACTCTGACGGGTCACAACAAGGGAACTCATACGAACACAAATTCCTTCCCTTTTCCAATCCCTCTGGATTTCACCTTGGCAGAAGTAGAGTCAGCACTGCTGGCAAGCAAAAGCTGTAAAGCACCGGGCCCGACGGAGTTCCGGTGGATCTTTACAAATATAATATGGAACTTTGGGCCTCAATTTTAACCCTTGTATTGGAAGCGTCCTGTAAGGTGGGACTGCTTAAAACATGGTCAATCAGTACCCTAGTCCCAATTTTTAAAAAGGGGGATAGGTTGGCCCCCGCTTGCTACCGTCCTATATCTTTTTTGGATTCCTAGGTAAGACAGTAGGTCGAATTATTTTAGAGCGACTCCAAACCTGGGCAACAGAAAACAACGCTCTCTCAGACCTTCAATTTGGTTTTCGGGAGGGACTGGGCACAACTGAACAGGTTTTAAATTTAACGCTCCTAGCGGGCAAATATGTATCTGCAAAGGGAGGGTCGTTACATCTGGCATACGTCGATCTATCTGCAGCATTCGACTGCGTCAGTCACAGTAAGCTATGGTCCATCTTGCATGACATGGGGGTAGAACCAGCGCTGGTGAATTTTATTCGCGAATTTTACTCAGGGGCCACCGCCCGAGTGAGGTACGGGACGGCCGGGCAGCTGACAGAGCCGTTTGCCATGCGGCGTGGAGTAAGGCAGGGATGTGTACTGGCACCTTTCCTATTTACGCTGTACACAAATGGCCTCGAGTCAGCCATGGTCGAGGGATGCCAGGACCTACCTTATATAAAAAAACGCCAGATACCCGCCTTGCTCTATGTGGACGACGCTGTCATACTAGCCCGTACCCCCCCAGGAACTGCAACGATCTCTAGCTAGATACCATACATATATGTCTGATCTAAATTAACATAAAGAAAACATATGTCATGTCTCTAGGTAGGACCTGATATAGGCCCAAGGCAATACACTTAGACAATATCAAGCTGGAAAGCACAAATACCTATCCTTACCTTGGAATTGTGATTAACAACAGACAATCCTGGAAACATGCAATAGAAAATAGGAAACTGTTATTTATACGAACAACTATGGCATTAATCAGCTTCTCACGTAGACTGGGACAGCGACCACCTAGTGAACTGATACACATCTACAAAGCAAAATGTATAGCAACAGCTATTTATGGGGCTGGGATATGAGGACATGGGAATGTTACTACTTTACAAGTAATAGAAAACCAATTCCTGAGATATCTCCTGGCTGTACCACAGGGTACCTCTAGCTACATTTTACACCTTGAGTTAGGGCTACACTATTTGAAAGACCTAATAAGAATCCAGCCCCTCTTGTTCAGTCATGATAAAGCCCTAAAGATAGGCTGGATTGCTTATATTAGGAATTTTCTGTATGATTTGGGTATGATACACTACTTTGAGTCGCCCCTAGATATTGCGGAGGTTTCTAGAAAATCGTTTAAATCTATCTGCATAACACATCTCGAACAACTGAGACTAACTAACGAGGTGACAAAAGAAAGTGTGCAGCACTCTTTAACGACCCAAACTACATTCCATATTGAGCCCTACCTTGTTTTTACTATGTCGCCTTACGACAGGTTACTCATAACTCGATTCAGGATGAATACGTTCCATCACTTTGTCACCTTTCCACGGATGAATGATTGGGCAAGAAATCTAACAGCATGCCCCTGTGATGGCATATCCACGCAAACCACCATTCACGTTGTCCTGTTTTGTAGATTCTACACAGATCAAAGAAAATGCTGGCTACTACCAATTTTGAAAGCAACAACCCTACGTACCTGTCGCCCAGCATTTCTTAGACTTCAGTTTCTATCTGACATCCATATAGCTAATCAAGTAGCAAGATTTTTGAAGTCCACGTTAAGGTGTAGGGCAACCCTCGATATAGGATGAATTTGCATATTTGATTCTGCTATCTCCTAAAATGTTACTTTTAATTCGTTTTTAATATTTGTAGAGACTGAAACCACGTTTTTTAAATCTGTTTCTTTTGCACATTGATTGATCGTCAACTACTTCTGTATCTGTATCTTTTTTAAATACCAGTTTTTATAAATGGATGTATCCTTTTTTATGCACTTTTATGGTTGTTCAAAAAAAAATGAATACCGAATAAAGTATTACTTACTTACTTACTTACCCACCGTCCAATAGGATAGCCACTGCAAGTGCGCCACCAGAAAGTACGATTCGAAGGAAAGTGCGCCCAGCCCTCCCTGGTTGGTGGACAGTTGTAACTTAGCCAATGCTATTCTATGTCTGCCTGCCCCCCAGATTAGCAAGCTGAGTAGCAAGTCTAAGTCCTTGAAAAAAGCTTGGGTGGGATTACAGGTAAATTTGTAAAGTGATACAATAGATGTGGAACTATAATCATCTTTGCTAAAGCCACACGTCCTATTGGGGCTAAAGGAAGGTTCTTCCAAAATCCCACCAACAATCTAATCCAAGCCAGCGCTCTATGGTGATTGCCTTCGAATATATCAGATAGGGAGTGATAGTAGCGAACCTTGAGGTATCGATGGGCGCTCGTGCTCCATGCTATGCTCTGTTTCCCTATCTGAACGTCCCGAGGAGCAAGGCCTGGATGCAGTGAATAAACCATGGACTTGTCCCAATTCACTCTGAGCCCGGATGAATCTGTGAAGTCCGGCACATATATTAAAAGGTCATCCGCACAAATGGAGACACTATGTGTGATGCCCGCTATGGGAATGCCCTAATCCTCCCCCCCTGATGTAACCGTATTGCAAGAGGCTCTACCGCTAGGGCAACCAGCAGGGGTGAGAATGGGCAGCCCTGTCTTGTGTCTCGCTCCACCTTAAATACGGATGATATGTATCGTCCCATGCGTATGCACGAGGTAAGTTTAGTATACAAGAGGCGTGTATATGCTAGGAGAGTCAGACCTAACCTCTATCCGTTGCAGGACCGTAAATAGGTATGGCCATGTAAGAGTATCAAAAGTCTTCTCGAGGTGTAAAATGAGACAGGCAGCCCTGGGAAAGCAGTGCTCACCTGATCCTGCACATGGAATAATCAGCATACATTTTGGGAAGTGTTTCTCCCTGGGACAAACCCACATTGGTCTGGGTGGACCAGTGACGGCAGGATTTGCGTGTAACGGTCCACCAATATCTTCCCTAGCTTCTTATAGTCAGTGGATAGCAATGTGATCGGACGATTTGAGGCCAGCTGTTGCAGGTCTTGGTTTGGTTTCAGGAATGTAACTAAGACTGACTCCCTAAGGGATCTCGGGAGCTCACCTTTTTCCAGCGCATCTGGGAAAACCTCTAGGAGGCAGGGGACAAGCTGGGGGGGGGGGGGGAGAAGGTTGCATAATACTCCAGGGGGAAACCATCTAACCCTGGTGCTTTGTTACGGGCCAAGGATTGGATTGCTTGGGTAAACTGGATCTCTTGGGTAGATTGGATCTCCTTGTCTAGTGCAGTTTTCTCTGCTGCTGCGATTTATGGCATTGTCCCTGCATCAAGGAAGTGGTCTGCTGCTCCCTACCCGGCCTGTACTGGATTTATTTATACTTCAGTGTAGTACTGTTGGAATAACTGTAGTATTTCTGCTTGGGAACGCACTAGAGTACCGGTGGGGTCAAGCACTTCCGTAATGGGTTTTATTTCAGTATCCTTTCGAGCTAGCCAAGCTAGTAGTGTTCTTGTTTTATCCCTCTCCTTTAGGGCCAGACTGGGAACCCTTTGCAGCCCTGTACCATAATCGGCCCAGAACTGGCCCTGTCAAAGTGCTCGGCAGCCACCCCTGGGGGGGAGGGGTGGGGGGTTTGGGGTGCAACCTCGCTCTTTGCCAGGGCCAGTTCTGGGCCGATTATGTTACAGGGCTGCAAAAATGGCCCTGTAACAGAAACGGCCCCCAGGGGACCAAAACAGGCCCCGACCCATGCGGCGCACCGGGGGATTGCCCGGTGCCCGCAACGGCCAGTCAGGGCCTTCTCTCCTTGTGTACCTTAGTTGCGTATGCCTTAAAGTTGTATCTGCACAGGTCTCAAGCAGCGGCTGCATGGGCTGTTTTCGCTTCCGTTACCTGAGCTATAGGCGCCCCACTCGCATCTTCCTTTTTTGTTAGGTTGCTAGCTTCATTTCAGCTTGTGTCAGTGCTCGTTCCAGTGTCCTCTTTACCCATGCTATTTGTGTTATACACTCACTCCTTGCTACTACCTTGAATGCATCCCATTAATTTGGACATCGCCCTTCCCACATTATTAGAAAAATATTCTTGTATGCTGTGCTCCTGGTCATGTTTGAAAACCTGGTGCGTCAGGCAATCCCGTGGTAATGGTGGGCACTGGGGGAGGGGGTCTCCAGTGTAATCTTAGTATGGGGGCATCATGGTCAGAAAGGACCCAGCCTAGGTAATCCACATGCTGAATTTTGGGGCCTAGCGACATTGTGCATAGAAATCTATCTAGTTGTACCTGTGGATTGTGTGGGATGGAGTGGAACGGATAGTTTGGCCTGCAGGTGGCGACCTCTCCATGCGTCTGTGAGTGCCCAATGTGTGACCCATGTTTGGTAATGTTCCGTTTGCTTGTGGGAAGGCGATTATGCAGACGGGGGATCTAGGGCTAGGTTCAATACACAGTTATAATTGCCCCCACCAATATCCATGGTATAGATGTGAATTGGGCAAGGACGCCTGTCAGGTGGTCCCAAAACCAGTTTTTCTTTGGTGTTTTGGGCATATATGCTACCTAAAAGTATTGGTTGCCTATCCAGGAGGCCCTCCAAGAACGCATACCTCCCCTTTTTGTCCACCGTTCTCCGGAGTTCTTGAAATGGGGTTCCCGGTCTGACCCAAATCTGTGCCCCTTACGCTTAGGCAGATTAGGACGTGGCACATATGTTCCCACGCCATCTGGCCTGTAATTTATCTATCTCCCTTATAGTTAAGTGTGTCTCTTGCAAGAGAGCGATCTGTGCGTTTTGATGTTTGGTGTAGGAGTAAACTGCGTAACGTTTGCTTGCTGTATGGAGGCCACTAACATTTAACGTCAAAAGGCTGATATCTGGGGGCGTGGCTACGGCGGCAAACATGGCGGACGCAGCCTAGGCGAGCTCCGTCCCGCCGATCAGCTATCCGACTATCATCCTGTGTTTCCCCAACCCCTAGTCGCCCTAATCGAAGCATTTGGCAGTCGGACCCGGCCGCGGTGCTCTGACTGCATTTTGGTGGCTGGAGTCGGCTGCTGGGCAGCGGTCTGGGTCCCGAAGTGGTGCGGCCGCGTGTGAAACCGGGGCCTCGATTTGCTGGCCGCCGGGCGGAAGTGCGACGAAGCCAGCGCAGCGAAGGAGCAGTGGGCGGCCCGAAACTTCCGGTGCCCGAGCAATAGAAAAGTGCTCTACAAGCGGCGGAGGTGAGACACATTGCAGGGAGGCACAGTTAAGATCCCCACCCTCTTGGGTTGACGAGGCGAGGTAGCAGCAGAGGTCACGCAAGCCCCCATCGGCGGTCGGGTCGGACCGAGGGGACGTGGCTAGCCTGTGGAGGTGGCGGACTGCCTCTCCCCTCCTTCCCCCACTGGAACTCTGCCGGTGGATTGGGCATTTGCTGTGGGGAATAGCGAGGTCTCCCGGCTGGGGCAGGCCGCCGCGCTCAGTGTGGTGTACGAGGCACTGTGTGCGACACTGCGAGGTCGCTGATGGGACCCCCCCGAGGTCGGGGGCCAGAAAATTGCTGACTGGTCCGGCGGTGGCGGACTGCGGGCAGCGCCGTGGTGGAGCTCGGCGGTGGGGGTGAGCCGCCCCTGAGCTGGACTGCATTCCGGACCCTGGCCCCGAGATGGTGATCCTAGACGGACGGGTGGGGGGGCCCCTGCTGTGAAGCCTGTGGGACGGTGACATCAACGAAACCCCGGCGCCCCGCCACAGTGCATCAGCTGGCCGGGGACTTGCTGGGAGTGCTGACATGGCGCGGCGCTGCCAGCGAGTCCGTACCCCCGCGACGCCCTGGACTTGGGGCCTGCATCCGCATACCACCATGACGAGGGGCGGCAATAGTGGGCACAATTCAAAGCAGGGCACGATAGACAAGTTCACCGGGCCGACTGGGAGCGCAGGTGCAGCGGGGGCCCCCCGGCGTCAGGCCCTGATAATGCAGCCCTCATGGCGGCGATAACTCAATCCAGAGACATGCTAGACGCGAAAATCGGGGCGGTTGGGTCCGACGTTACATTGCTGCGACAGGACTTGCGAAACACGGTGGCCCGCATTACCGAAGCAGAGACAAGGATCACGGGGGTGGAGGACGATGTGGCGACCCTGAAGAAGAAGGTGGCCAATATGGAGGGGATCCAGAAGGGCCTGGCCCTACGCGCGGAAGGGCGTGCTCGAAGAAACAATCTCCGCTTTGTGGGATTCCCGGAAGGCTGTGAGAAGGGCGACATGGAGGCCTTCCTAACCCACTGGCTAGAGGGGTGGCTCCCCCCAGACTCTCTGTCGCGCTGTTTTATCATAGAACGCGCGCACCAGGCGCTGACCCAAAAACCGCCGTCGGGGGCCCGTCCCAGACCAGTGACAGCCAGGCTGCTTAACTACCATGACCGCGACACGATCCTGCGGCAGTCGCGCATGAAGGAGCCTCTGCTGTTTGAAAGCCACAAAATTCTAATCTTTCTGGACTATACCAGGCTGGTACAGCAACAACGTCAATCCTTCACCGAGGCAAAGGCGCGACTACGGGGTTTAAATATCCAATATGCTTTGCTCTACCCTGCCCGCCTGCGGGTGATTTTCCAGTCCAAAATCCAATTCTTTAACACTCCGGAAGAAGTCTTTGCCTGGACAGATGAGACTGTCCGGATCAGGGTGCATACTCCCCCAGGTCGAGATTCGGACGCATCTAACCCATATAAGTAACTGCCATGTCGACACCTGGCCCCCCATCACACCTGACCAATTGAGGAAACTTTTAAAAACCATTAAATCAGGTTCCCCGCGCGACCCTATTCCCATGAGCATTATGAGTCAACTGGAGGACTCCACTATGGTGCCCATTATTGACACACTTAACGCCTCTATGGAATATGCTTCAGACCCCGCTCTTTGGAAACACGCTATTGTCAGTCCCTTGCTAAAAAAGCCGACTGCCGATCCAACGATTTTGGCCAATTACCGGCCTATATCGTTACTCCCTGCTTTTTCTAAAATACTAGAAAAGCACATTCATGAGGCACTTTCATCATACGTGGAGAAAAATGATTTACTTCACCATTCCCAGTCGGGTTTTAGGAGTGGCTACTCCACTGAGACTGCCCTGCTTGGTTTCACCGAAAAGATCAGAGAGCTTAGAGATGATGGACAAACGGTAGCACTGGTCCTGTTAGACCTCAGTGCTGCCTTCGACACCATTTCTCATACCAAACTGCTTGTCAGGCTGGAAGAGTGTGGTGTCGAGGGCAGGGCGTTGGAATGGATTAAATCATACCTATCCCAACGCACCTTCCAGATCATCTCCGCTGAGGCCAGCTCCAATGTCTTCTGTTCTCCCCACGGCGTACCACAGGGATCCATCCTGAGTCCCTTATTGTTTAATTTGTACCTCCGTCCCCTAGCCAACCTTGCTGAGAATTCTGGTCTTATTTTGATGACATATGCCGACGATTCCCAGATTGTGTTCTCTCTTTCTAAGTCCGATACGTCGGCTCCTTCTGTACTCAAAATAGGCCTCCACGAGATATTTCGCTGGATGTCGGCCAATCAACTTAAATTAAATGGGGACAAAACAGAGGTCCTCCTCCTTGGAAATAACAAGGACCTATGGAGTAATCCCCATTGGCCGACCGCATTAGGCAAGTTACCGCCCCCAGCCACTCAGGTTAGAAATCTTGGGGTCATCATCGATGACAACCTTTCAATGCAACAGCAAGCTAACAAAGTAGCAGGCATATGTTTTACGATTCTCAGATGGCTCCGTAAAATCGTTTGGATGCTGCCACTCCCCACCCAGAAGACCGTAGTCAATGCCTTAGTAACTTCCCGGCTTGACTACGGTAACATCTTGTACCTGGGCGCAAACAAAGCAGTAGTTAGACGCTTACAACTGGTGCAAAATGCCGCAGCCAGGATGCTTTGTAGAATACCCAAACATGCCAGGATCACAAAACATCTCAGGGACCTACACTGGCTCAGAGTCGAAAACAGGATTCGTTTTAAAACGCTGAGCTACTTGTTTAAAATTAAAGCCGGAACTGCACCCAAGTATCTTCTAGATCTTGCCAAACTCCATGTCCCCAATCGCAACCTTCGCTCAGCCACATTAGCAAAGTTTGCGGTTCCCAGGTACAAACGGGCCAAAATGGGTGGGAGATCATTTGCTTATTTGGGCCCAACCCTGTGGAACACTCTGCCCATTCAAATACGCAAAGAGGAAAACTACAGGATCTTTAGGAAAAACGTAAAGACCTGGTTGTTTGACCTATAGGTACTCTGGACTCCCTTCTCTGGTCAGCTGGCTCGTGATCCTCTCTTCGGCGCCGGGAAACCCTTTGTGGGTAGCTGCGTGCCTTACAAATACTATAAAATAAATAAAATAAATAAATCCTCCACGACGGGGCCCCCTCGGACCCCCCGGCGGTCACGTAGCAGAAGTAATTGGAGGTCCCGCGCAAAGAAGAATCCTCCCCCGGAGAAGGACGCTGCAGAGGCCGCTGAGGCTACAGACTCCCAACGTCCAGAATCATAGCTTACAAGGGGTATGGCGGACTTTAGTTAGCGATCTGGAGAGAGGAATACACTCCTCCCAAACAGGGTCAACTGTGGCGGACTGCTGCCCGAGACTCCGGCTGAACAAGTAACTTTGTGGTTTGGGGGTGCGGGTTGGGGGACGACTTGAAGAGGGCGGACTTAGCCCCTCAGTTTGAAAGGGTTGTTAGCAGGGGTTAGTTAGGAATTGTGTGGGTAGTTCTTGGGGATCCATTGGGATAATGGGTCTCAGACCTCCCGTTGGGAGCCGGGACGATCTATACCGCAACAGGTACTTCAATGTTGCTGAGGTATGACGTGGGGGGTGGAAGGGGTGTTCGGGGGGCTGTTGGGAGTGGGAGAGGAAAGGGGGGGTGGAATGGGTACAGTTGGCTGGGACGGCGGTGGGGGTGGGGTAGGGTTGCTGTTGGGGGTAGTTCCTTTAGACACAGTGTCCGTGCGAGTTCGACAGCAAAAATGTGTGTGTGTGCGGCTCCGAGAGCCCAGGACCTTGATTTTCACTCCCATTGATAATGGCCGACGTTCGGGAAACGGGCCTTCCACAGGCGTTGCTGCGGGTGGTGAGCTGGAATGTCCGGGGATTTCTGGATAAAATAAAACGAGGGGCGGTGCTGCGGCTGGGGAAAAGGGAACGGGTGGATGTCCTCCTCCTGCAGGAGACGCACCTCCAGGGCACCAAAACCCTTAGTTTACAATGGTATGGCTATCAGCAAGTGTTTCATGTAGGTTTTGTGAGAGGGTCCCGGGGAGTGGCTGTCTTAGTGCATCGCAGGCTCTCCTATGTCCACGAGACGCAGTGGGTCGATGCCCATGGTCGATTTGTGTTTATTAAAGGTATGATTGGGTCTTTGGTAGTGTATATGCCCCGCCCCCATTACAGGAAGCGCTCATTGAAAGGCTGTTTGAGGTGTGGGCAGATATCCCGAATATTTTGGCGATCGTGGGCGGTGACTGGAACGATGTGATGGATGGACGACTGGACAGGTATAGGCCCGGGGGGGGGGCCTTCAGTAAACGCCCCTATGAAACTGTGCTGCTTAGTGCAGGGAATGGGATGGATAGATTCATGGCGATATCAGCATACACATGGCCGCGAATACTCATACGTCTCTGCTGTGCACCGGTCCTTCTCCAGACTGGACTATTTGTTCATTCCGTCTCCATGGGTAGGGAGAGTAGCCTCTACGTCGATACTCCCACGTGGTGTATCCAATCACTCCCCTGTGACCCTGGACCTGTCCTTAGATAAGAGGCGACAGCCCTTTAGGTGGCACCTGTCTACGTGGCACTTACAACAAGAGGATTACCGGTCTCATATTCGGGAGGCCATATCTCAATACTGGGAAGACAATGATAGGCCTGGTACAGATGCCATCACCCTGTGGGAGGCTCTAAAGCCCGTGATCCGGGGAGTCGACATTGCCTGGTGTGCAGGAGCCCGCAGGACTCGTAGGAAGGACATAGAGGAGGCGGCGGGACGGGTCCGGGATTTGGAGGGGGAGTGTAGTACTGGGGACACGGTTGAGGCAGTTGGACGGCTGTTGTTGGCGCAGCAATCTTACACCTCTCTGTTGCTGAACGAGGCACGCCAGCTGTGGTTGGCCACGCAGAGTAGGATCTATCAGTGGGGGGATAAATCCAGTACCATGCTCTACAGACTCTGCCAGAATACCTTTCGGGCGCAGTCCCTGCCGGGACTTCTCGATGGACAGGGGAGCCCTGTGACGGCCCCGAAGGATCTTGCAGCCAGCTTCGCACAATATTATGCGGCCCTGTATGCCCCCCAAGAAGTTCTCGCAGCGGAGGACGTAGACAAATTCTTAGCGGACCTTCCGCCTCGCGCGCTTTCGGACGAGGGTCGTGACCGGCTGGAACTCCCTCTGTCGTTGGAGGAACTGAGTACGGCGCTGGGGGAGCTGAACACTGGTAAGGCCCCTGGTCCTAACGGGTTCCCTTGTGAATTTATGAAGACCTTTCATCTCCAATTGGGGGTGCGTTATAGAAAGGCGTTGGAGGCAGCCAGGGAGCGGGGTCGCCTTCCGGCGGACTGGCGACATGCCGAGATTGTGGTTTTCTGTAAGCCCGGGAGGCCCCCCGAGCATCACTCCTCATACAGGCCGATATCGCTTCTGAACTTTGGAGCTAAAATTTTGGCGAAGGCCCTGGCCACTCGCCTCCATCCCTACATCACAGACTTGGTTCACCCTGACCAGGCTGGATTTATGCCCCACAGGGCGACGAGACACAATATTCGTCGTGCACAGGTGGTGATGGAGGCGGCCCGGGCGGCCGGGATCCCGGCGGCACTCCATTTGGCCGAAATCGACAGAGCATTTGATTCCCTAAGCTGGGACTTTCTCCGTGCACTTCTGTCCCGCCTAAATCTTGGGCCTCGCTTCCTCTCTTACCTACAGTTGCTGTACACGGACCTGACGGCGTCCGTGAAGGTGGTGGGTGTGGTGTTGGACCCCTTCTCTATCGGCCGGAGCACCAGGCAGGGCTGCCCCCTCTCACCCTATCTATTTGCATTGGCCATGGAGCCGCTGGCGGCATGGGTACGGATGGATGCACAGCTGCGGGGACTCGAGTGGGAGATGGGTCCGTCGGACCGTATTGCACTCTACATCGATGATGTCCTCTTCTTTCTTACGGATATTAATAGGTCCGGACCTAGTGTCCTTGAGATAATGCGCGTGTTTGGGGAGGTATCAGTCCTACATTTAAACGTACAAAAGTCAACGCTGTGGGTGCTGGGGGGAGGTGAGCGGAGGGGACCCTGGGCATCAGTACTGCAGGAGGCGGTTGGAGGTATTAAATACCTGGGGGTTTTCTTGACCGATGTGCCGGGAGTAGCTTGGGCACGCAATGTGGTGCCAGTCTGGGATCGAGTACGATCTGACATGAAAACGTGGTCCAGAATGCCCCAAAACATCTATGGTCGCTCGGCGATATTTAAGATGGTGGCCCTCCCGTGCCTCCTGTACCAGCTGCAGAACCACCCATATCCCATTGCGCCGCAGTGGTTTCGCCATGTGAACTCGGCGTTGAGTCAGTTTCTCTGGGCCGGAGGAGCGGTGAGAGTGGCTCTTCATACTTGCTTTCTCTCCACGTACTGTGGGGGCTTAGCTACCTCTGACATCCTATCCTACTACCAAGCGTCTCATTTGCTGGTGCTGAATGAATGGTGGTATGGGGACCGGGGTGACCCGGCCTATGCCCTTGAACGGTACATGATGGATCCAGATACGCTACATACCATCCTGTACTCGGCAGCTATCAGGAAGGGGCTTCCCATGGTCACCCAGATGATCTTCCGAGTGTGGCGTGGCGCTCTGCGCCGCATGGGGTGGTGGAATAAATTAACGAGAGAGATTCCGCTGTGGCAGAACGGACAATTGCTGGCTCTGGCGTCCTTACGGGGGTTTCGGGGCTGGGATGCCATTGGCATAATGGCGCTGGGGCACGTTATGAAAGGCACAACCCTCAAGTCGTTTCAAGCACTGAGTGAAGAATACGCTATGCCTAAGACCCAATTTTTTAAGTACCTACAGCTGCGACACACCCTGTCCCACTACCTGGTAGGCATAGATTCCTTGCCCGAATTTAGTCCCCTTGAGGCTAAGGTGTTTATGGGGGAACTGGAGGAAAAGAAGATTTCTAACATCTATCAGACCCTAGTTACGCATTGCTCCTCCCCACTAGATAGATTGCGTTCTGTGTGCGAGGGAGACATTGGAGCTTTCGAGGAGGAGGACTGGAGGGAGGCCCTGGAGGCCCCGAGAGGAGCGGCGGTAGCAGTACGGCTACGCTTCATACAATTCAAATACCTGCATAGGGCCTATTTTACCAGGGATCGCCTGTGGAGGGCTGGTCTGATTGCCTCCCCTGAGTGCTTGCGGTGTGAGCGGGAGGTGGGTACATTTATTAACACTGTATGGTCGTGCGAGAAGCTGTCGAGGTTCTGGATGGGTGTCTGGGATTGCTTGTCTGAGGTGTTGGGTTGGGACCTTCCCTGATCGCCGCAGCTGGGTCTTCTGCACATCATGGAACGGGTGGAAGGGAACATATATAAACGTCACCTGCTAGTCCTGGGCCTTACAGTGGCCAAACGTGATATAGCTCGGGCCTGGAAGACCCCGGGGCCCCCTTGCTGGAGGTGTGGAGGAGGGGGTTGGACTTCTGCTTGGGGCTGGAGCTCCAGTGTTCGAGGCCAGGGGCTGCCCCGGAAACATTTTAAGATTTGGAAGCGCTGGGCGGATTATAGAGGGCTGTGGCTGGAACCACCTGCTCCCCAGGACGTTGGTGCAGAACAATTGCTAGTTGAACATGGGTGAAAAGGAGTGCACACTGTAGGTGATTCAATAACCTTTGATCTTGGACTATGTTGACACTTTGTGGGGATGGGGGCGGGATCTGGGTAGGAGGATACGGGGTGGGAATGTTGGGAGGGCTATTGCAATACTAAAATGTTGATGGAACTGACTGTATGCGATGACTCATTATCTGCTCACTGGTCCTTCGATGTCCTGAGGGACAGTGTCCCAAGTGTAATACGTCAACATTATAATAAAATTTGTTCTGAAAAAAAAAAGGCTGATATCTGTAGTCGTTACCCCTGCAGCCATGTCACAGTATCTATGAGGTCTGGTGAGGCCAGTCGCGGCTGGACAAGTGCACCCAGTGATTCTCCATCAGGGTAGTGTTCACATAGAAAGAGCAGTGCTACACATCTGTGTGGTGTTGTGAACCAGTAGTGCAAGGGTCTGTGGGGATGGGGATTGAACTCAACAGGGGGATCATGTCCCAACTTTGAGGACCTATCGTACGTGGCGGTACGTCCAAACTAGACATACTATGTTAACACATACATTTCAACCAAGAGGGGGGGGTCGTGGATTCAGGTGTAGGTGATATATATTCTGATCCGCCCAAGGTGATCAGTGAGCCGTGTACGGTGTCAGCGATGATCGCCATCAATGCATACTGAAGCCCCACTATCATGTTGTGGTATTCTACCCTGAGTCCACCCCAAGTGATAGGGGGGTGCATGCGTGTTCCCAAACTCCCACTTGGACTGTAGCAGGGTGCAAGAGGTGTATTACAGATCTTACCACTGCATAGTAAACATATTAAATTAAAGTGTCCGCAGTCTGTGGTGTCAGCTCTGGTGGGGAAACCGAGCCTTCTCTGGATGTGTTGGTGTCGTCTACTTCATCTTCGGAGGTGAAGATGTGAGGGCCCCTCTCACCATCTGAGCTCCTCACTGTTGGCCCTATTTCTGCTGCCGCCAGTAGGGCTCTCCGACGTTCCTCGATAATTTGTTCAAGGTTTGGGGGGGCCCTCTCCAGTGTCTCTGAGTGGCATGCAGACTGCTCTGGGGTCGCGCTGTTCGACTGGTGAAGTTTGCCTTTGGGACCTCGTTTGTCATGTTGAATAGCTAGTGGTTTCCCTGTTTGCAGATGTTGTTCCACCCAGTCATATGCATCCTTGAGGGACGTAAAAAAAAAGAAGTGCGTCCCTTGTGCATATTTTAAGTTGTGCCAGGAAAAGTAGGGAGTATTGAATCCCCTTTTTTCAAAGCAAGTGTTTGACTTCAAAGAACGATGCTCGTTGTCATTGCACTGTGCAGGAGTATTCCCTGTCTTTTCTTCAACCTGTATGGCTGCTCTGAGTACTGCATCCCTATCCCGAAAATGCAGAAGTTTGAGCAGGAGCGGTCGAGGCGGATTTCCTGGCGGTGGCTCCCGAGCTGGCACCCTGTGTGCTCTTTCCACCGAGAAGTACGGAGTCTGTCCTGAGGCCGGAGTGAACGAATTGAGCCATGATTGCACATACTCAACAGAATTAGGGTCCTCCACTCCTTCGGGGAAATTGACCACCCGGATGTTGCAGCATCGGGAGTGGCCTTCTAAATCATCCATCTTCTCTTCCAGGGTCTTGACTCTGCTTTGAAGTTCACTTTGTCCAGTTTATCAAACATTGATGCTGGTGTCACGGCGTCCTCTTCCACTCTGGAGTGTTTTGTTGATTGGGAGGATTGGTCTACCCATTCTTAAAGGCACCAAGGGTGTTACTGTTGGCGGTGCCTTGGCTCATATACACCCTCTGGCGGCTACGCATTTATCACAATGGTACGTTCTTCCCCGGTTTTGGAGGGTTATCGACTTCCCTCTTCTGCGTAGAAACTCCTCCGTCCCACCTTCACACGACTTCTCCGTTATGCGTCACCGGTCAACACACTCACCATACCTCGGGTCCTGGCGCAGATTGCCATGCCCATCTCAGTGAGACAGCGGGTCAAGAAGGGCAGGAGGAGGGTAGTTTTATCTCCCGTGTCCCTCTGCTGGTTCTTTTAATGGGCACTTTGTTGCAAGCGATGAGGAGGGAGGGGAACAGCAATATGCCCTAATGTGCAATCAGATGGGCGCCAGCCCTAGCATTATATAAAGCGTGATGTGTTCTTGGTTGATGTAGAGTGCAGGGGGTGTTACCGTCTGTCTGTCGGTTGGGGTGTCAGGTTCTCTTGCGGCAGTAGAGGGCCCCCTGATCCCCTGCTGTGTTCCATCCGGCTCCCGGGGCCAGCAAGTGTCCTCCAGATGACTCCATCACAGCCTATGCGCTCAGTGGTGTCTCCCTCACCACCGGGCCCGCTCCTGCTTCCCCACATTGGGGCCCAGGGCCTACGTTGGTGAGGCTGCCTCTGCAGCACCTCCACTTTTTAGATCGTGTGCCACTACATGCAGGTCAACGATCCCCCAGCGGGAGTCCAGTCTCACTCCAAGTGTCTAGGGGCATTTCCCCACAATCGTGCGCAGGTGATATGCCAACCCCCCAGCCGGTGGCCTCACCCCAGGCCTTACTTTATTCTTGTATGACGATGAAACCCAAATTGCAGTTTCCTTACCCACCTATGATAACTGCAATGCTGACGCTCTCAGCATATGTCTTGCCCAAGTTTCAGCCTGAATGAACACCAACTCACTGAAACTTAACGGGGACAAAACTGAGGTTTTGCTAGTGGGCAACAATCCCCACCTTTGGGGTCCTCGTTTATAGCCATCAACTATGGGTGCAAACCCCTCCCCAGCTCAGGTGGTAACAAATCTGGGAGTATGGCTAGATGACAAGCTGTCCACGGGGCACCAGATAAAATAAGTGGATGCAATCTGCTTTAGCATCTTTAAATGGCTACAGACAATCATGGTTTGCCTCCTGGTTTCTGCTCAACTAACAGTGGTCCAGGCCATGGTGCTCTCAGACTGGATTACGGTAAGGTTCTGTACCTGGGTGCTGCATAACCTTTTCTCAAACAGCTCTAGACTGTACAAAATGCAGCAGCGCACCTACTTCTTTATTCAACTAATCTCAATTTCTCAGCCAGTTTGCAACACACATTGCACTGGCTGCCCATTGAGCAACATGTTCAATTCCTAACACAGGACCTCAGACCTCTGGTGTCTGGATCCATTCCAGATTGTGCACTCTGCTCCAGCCATCAGGGTTTGGCGTTGGTTGCTAAAGTCAAGAAATCTCACCAAGGTGGCCGGGCACTCACAAATGTGGGCCCCAAGCTTTGGAATGTCCTGCCACACTCACTGAGAGCCTGTAAATTGCTCACAGACTTTTGGAAGCAGCTTAACAGTTGGATGTTTCCACCTTTTTGATTGCACAATGTATGCTTGATTGTCTTTGGTTCAGGGAGGAGGCTAGCGCTAGGACACCTTTTTTAGGTAGCCAAGGGCCATATGTATCAAAAAAGAGTTTTGCAATTCTCAAAGTGCGATTTTTAGCGAATCACAATTTGAGAATCGCAAAATGCAATGTATGTAGAATTTGCTAAAAATTTTGCGAAACCTACATATTCCTTATTTGTGAATAGCAAATTGAGAATCGCAAATAGGGAATACCTTCCCATTCATTCATAGGAATGAATGGGAAAACATTCTCAATTTGCGATTACCAATTAGAGAATCGTAAATTGAGAATGAAATTTCAAATTTGCAAGGGTGCAAAAAAGACACCCTGTTGCACCCATGAAATATGCATGTGTGCACATTTTGCACACATACATGCCCTTATGTGCGCCATATGGCACTTTGAGAAAAGCAAAAAAGTGTTTTTTTTCTAGAAAAATCGCAAATTACCACCAACTTGAAGTTTGTGGTAATTTGCGATTCCTTAATGACAAATAGCACATTTCTGGTGCTTCCAGAATTGCATTTATGGAATCGCAATTTGCAATTCCTTAATTGCATTCCCAAAATAGATATTCGCACATTTTGCGAATCTCTATTTTGCAATGCCTTTTGGGATGATACATCTCTAAAGGCTTTTTCCCATTCGCAAACTGGCAGATTCTGAGAATCGGCCCATTTGCAAATGGGAAAAAGGCGTGATACATATGGCACCAAGTGATTTACAAATCACACATAATAATAATAATATGGAGCCAATCAGTATAATACAAATGACATGAAGAATTAAAATATAAAAGGATCAGCTACAGTACAAGAGTAGAAGCAAAAGCTTACCAACACAGCTAAGTCTCAATGATGACAAGTAAGCAGGACAGCTAAGTCCCAAGGAGCAGGAATGAAGCAGGCCTACCCTTGGGACGGGGATGATAAAAACACATGTGCCAGTCACCATATTGCAAAATCACGGCAAACATTGAAAACTGAGCCGCCATATTGAAATAGATACATTGGCAATGCATGCAACTAAAAATCAAGAAAAAGACTTGGTGTATGTGAGGAGAGTACCTTTAGTTGAACTCCGAGATGGCAGCACTCCGGAATGTCCTTATCAAGAAAGTACCACTGCAAGAAACTTTTAACAGGCCTGGGATGCTCTCATCCGGTTGTTCTGTGCATGAGCCGGAAACAAATAAACAGTGCTGCCATGCTGAAATAGCTCTAAAAAACGCAAAAAATCATAACCAGCCAAAAGAAATGGCCAACAAATTGACGAGGTGAAATGTTACATATCACCAGATTTAGGGCCTGATTAAGATCTCGGTGGACAGGTTACTCCATCACAATGGTGATGGATATCCCATCTGCTGAAATATAAATTCCATAGGATATAATGGGATTTATATTTCGGTGGACGGGATATCCGACGAAGTTGTGACGGTGTAACCTGTCTACTGAGATTTTAAGCGGGCCCTTACTCTTAGCTAATTAGACATAGCAGAAATAAGACGAAGGTGGTATCTGTTAACAGTGGGAATATTGGTTTTTGCAAAAGAAGATAACTAATATACATCAAAGCCACAACTTAAAGAACAAACTATGTGGTTTCGTTTGCAGATGTCAAAAGCTACTTGGATTGGTATATAAGAGTAGCAACAGCAGTGAAAACACCAGCTAAAGGGTAGGTAATGCATACCATTTGTAGGAAGCTGCTTCTTTATGTAGTGTATCAAATGTAGAAGTACACCATGCAAATACTCCAGTTGATCCTTATTGGTCTATATGGGCTTACTTTAATAATCAGAACTACTCTTCTAGTGGTAGTGTGGGCGAGCAGTTTAGGCTTATCTGAGGGGGCAGTTGAGCTTTTGTTGTACACACAGAGTCAATAAATGAGACAGACTCGAAATGAAATCTAATTTAGAACAAGAACACATTTTTATAATATTATCGACATCAAGATCATTGGGATCAGGTAAGTACTTTCTGGGATAGGAATTTTTGCAGAATTAGAAAATACAGTCTAACGATTTTTGAAGTATGAGCCTCGAACGTGTTAATGTTTTCCATGGGAGAAACATTCACTGCGTACAACTATTTGCAAGTGGTTTACAGGATTTTCCTCCTGGACTTAAGGGGCTTAGGGGTCAAGGTCCAAGAAGCAACCAGCAGTTATGGTTTACCTGCCCTGGTGCGTCTTAGTGCAGAGGTCCTGGTCGCGTTGGTAGCCTTGAGTGCTACGCTGTAAATTCAATGGAGAAGTACCTGCAAAATGAAAGGCTGCAAGTGGGTACTGGGGGACCAGTCCAACAGAGCCCAAAGTGGGGGCCTCTATTCTTGAGGGTCTCTGGAGCATGATGACACAGTCGGTTTATGTGGACCTGGGCTATTGGGCTCGGTGCAGAAGTGTTTTGTCTAGTGGGCCACTCGAGTCATAGGCTGTCACTTGGTTCCGTGACCTTGAGGGGGAATGAGAAAACAAGATTTCAGGGCCCCTCTCGGTGATGACCTTGGAGAACCAGATGTCTCTCATCAGCAGATCGGTGCTGGCATCAGCCTGTGTGGACTAGCCACACAACAAGTCTTAGTGCTTGCAAGGGCTCTGATACACCGGGTATTGGTGCACAAAGGCTCCGGGAAGGCTCAGCATCTCCAGACTTGCTGAAGTAACATAGCTGACCTCCTGGACTCTCTTTTACCTCCTCCTGGCAGGTTGCTTCCTCAGTGGACCCGAATGTTAGCAAAACGGTGAATCGGACATATGCAGTCAGTGCCTGCACATGCAGGGAGATGGCTCCTCCACCTCAAGGGAGATGTTGCTTGGTTGGCGAAGTATTGGACAGTCCTTGAACAGTTTGGGGAGGCGGTTCAGTGGCAGGAAGAGTTGTTTTTTTACAATTGTAAGGAGAGAGGCAGACTGGCAGGGTTTGGTGTCAATTTCAGTACTGGTACACAGTTCTTGCGTTGTTGCCTCTTCTGGTGCCAGGGGACCACCTAAATACTGAATGTAGGGGAGTTAAGGAGAGTATAAGGTATTAGCCAATGGGCTACCTACCCCTGGGGGCGACTACACCCCCTTCATGACTACTACCTGGGAAGAGTGGGAAAAAACCTGACCCAGCGTTCCTAGTTTCATCAAAAACAAGATGTGAAGCCCTTCTTCAATTGTCCACTTCAAGTGTCCCACCTTAAGGGTGTGCCTAGCCTGATAGTGCGGTACAAAAGGGGGTGGTGATGGACGGAGCATCTGAATCAATCAAATCAAATCAAAACCAACTTTATTCGGTTTTTCATAATTGTAGAAATACCATAAAAGTTAATAAAAAATGCATTTTATACAATTATCTCAGTTAAAAAGGATCAATTAAAATTTGATTATTACTTATACAATAAAAACAATTTTCATAAAATTCACAGTTCATAGAATTACAGTTCATTAAATTATGACCACAACATACATTCATTACAGCGGATTCAACAGGCCCCTATTATGCAGAAAAAGATGACTCATCTTTGTCAAAGATTTAAACGATGACAAATACAAAATTTAAGGAAACGGGCCATCATTTTTGCAATAACTTCATTTTCAAGGTATTGGAGCGCCAGATATGCTGGACGACATTGGCGCAAGCCCCAGTTTTTCAGTATGGGCAATAACCAGCAGGTTCGTGGTGTAGTATAGAATTTGCAGAAGAGAATTGTATGTATGGTCGATTGTGTGGAGACAGAGTCACAAGGACATGGAATTGTTTTTGATGACCAATCATTATGAGAGGGAAAAGAGACCATTAAATGAAACATATTAAATCTAAAACGTGTCAGCAACAAATTTTTCAAATTGGGTTAATCTGTACATCAAATAGGGTTCAATGGAAAACACAGTCTGAGCTAATAAGCCCTGTTGGACAGAGGGTTTCTCTACCTCTTTTAACAGGCGTACTTGGCCCAAATGTGCCAGACATGCTTTTTTTAAATCCGCCTTTGAAATCGCAGTTATTGTTGACGGCTCAGCAAAAAAATGTTCAAATCCTAAATCAGTTAATAAGGCTTTGACATATGCTAACCATTTTATTTTTCCACAATGATCAAGTGTCTGGATATCTTGTATAATTGATCTTGTTAGATGACATTGTTCAGTTACCCAAATTCGGCGCCACAACATTACTGGTTGAATTTTTATGATGTCTGATATCTAATCTATGCCCTGCTCTAAATAACAGGCATATGTGGAAGAGCTCTTCGGTACACCTAATAAGTATCTTGCAAAAGAATTTTCTATTACTTGCAGTTCATCCACATTCACAAATCCCCATATCCCAGCTCCGTACGTGGCAGTACTGACACATTTTGTGTTATATATTTTTAACAGTTCTAATGATGGTCTCTGACCCAATCTTTGTGCAAATGATTTTAATGCCGTTGTTGCTCTTAAAAAGGCCAGTTTCCTTGCATTAATCGCTGCCTTCCATTTGGGTATGTTGCAGTCCTGTCCAGTGCCTCACCTTTTACATACAGAGTTCTTGTCTTTGTAGTTTTCTTCCCTGCATGCATAGTGTATGTTTTTTTTACATTAAGGGTCAGATTTAGACTTGACATAAAGGCACAGTATCTATCTAGTGCTCGCTGCAGCTCAACAGGAGTTCTTGCTAGAATAACCGCGTCGTCGGCATATAACATGGCCGGTATCTGCCGACGTTCAATTAAGGGGAGATCTTTACTTCCTTCTAGCATGGCGGCCTCTAGCCCATTTGAGTACAGGGTAAATAAAAAGGGGGCCAGGACACATCCCTGTCTGACCTCCTTTTCCACCCTAAAGCTTTCCGTGAGCTGTCCTTTGGTCCCGAATCTTACTCTTCCAGTTGTTCCAGTGTATAGTTCCCTAAGGAAATCCACAACCGGAGGATCGACACCCATTGTTAAAATGATTTTCCACAGCCTCGAGTGTATTACGCAGTCGAACGCTGCAGATAAATCAACATACACCATATGCAGCGCTGTCCCCTTGGCCTCCACGTATTTTCCTGCCAATAAAGACAGGTTTAGTGCTTGGTCTACTGTACCGAGCCCCTCACGGAACCCATATTGTATTACCGAAATGATTTTCTGAGTAGATGACCACTCCTGGAGTCGGTCGAGAAGAATCCGACCTGCCATCTTCCCGAGCGAGTCCAGGAGTGAAATCGGTCTATAGCAATGTGGACTATTTCGGTCCCCTTTTTTGAATATAGGGACCAGTATCGAAGTTTTCCAGGTTTCTATTAGGCCCTCTTCTATGGTGGCGTTTAGGACATTAGTCAATAACGGGTACCAAAGATCTACTGCATGTTTAAAAATGTCCACTGGGACCCCCCTGGGGCTTTGCCTGTTTTCGAGGATTTAAGTGCTTTTTGTACCTCGTCGTGCAAAAAATGCAATTTTATTGGGTAAAATTACCTCGGTCAGGGAATCTGTGTACTCCATACCCCGTATATTCCCGTCACTAAAAACTTTAGAAAAAAAACTCACCCATTCACTGTCGCTAATTGCAACATCAATGGATGGTAAGTCCTCTCTGTCTGTTAAAAAAGGAGATCTAACTATTTGCCAGAAAGTTGGACTATCTTTTAGTTCTGAGCTTCTACTTAGACGCTCCCATAGGTCAGCTTTTAGCTCTTGTTTTCTGGTTTTTAGAGCTAAGGCGTATTCTTTTCTTAATCTGATAACCTCCCCTCTGTCTCTCTTTCCCCTACTTAGGGCTATCTTCAGTTTCGTGTAAGCTTTTGTACAAGCCGGGCTAAACCAACCTTTTGTTGCCTGACTTTTTTGTTTACATGTTCTAGTAAGTTCTTTCTTTATATTTTGGGAAATAGTATTAAAGCTAGCCAGGACTTCTCTGGATTTTGTCCTTGAGTCTAGACAGTTTATTATGTCTGCTTGATTTTCCCTGACTATTTTTGCAGTTGCAGCTCCTTTGTCGATGTTTCCCCATTTTAGTGTGTAACCATTCAAAGATCCTAATTCGAGCTCTTGCTGATCTAATATACTCATTAAGTGAGGCTTTTTATGAGATTTTGGTTTGCGTAATGCGATGGTATTTGGGAAGTGATCACTCAATGGATTTTTAAATACTTCGAATAATTTGATATTAGGGCCTTTACATGATGAAATCAGGACATAATCTATCAGGCTCGTCAAACCTCTGCCGTTGAATGTTGGCGAAAAGGGTACTGGGGAGGTCTTTATCGCATTGGCGAAGCCCAGTTCCAATTCTGTCATAATCTCATTCATTTTCTCACCCTCAGTCGAATGTAAAAAGTGTGTTATGCCATTGCCGCCATCCTCTTTAATACCACATCTATCAATGTTGTTAGTTCTGCATAGATGAAGATTGAAGTCACCACCCCACACTATTGTACATGACTGCTTAATATACTGTACTCGAAGATCATGGAGAGCTAGGGAAATCTCTAAGAGAAGGTTAGTCAGGTCGTCTGTATTCAAATTGTTATAAAGATTTACTATAACATATATGTTTTGTTTAGTTCTCTTTAGGACTATTAATTTGATAGTTCTCTTCCAATTTTAGGGGGAGAATGTCCTCATTATATAAAGTGTTTGCGATATAGGTGACTAGACCAACCTTACTCCTTCCAGAAGATGATTTTTTGGCTGCAGAGAAAAAAGTCTTATACCCTATTACATGTATAGGGTCAATAGTCCAAGTTTCCTGAAGGCAGATGATGTTGCTCAAATTAACCTGATTCAGGAAGTCAGGGTTTGTCTGTTTAGCAGACAAACCGGCTATGTTCCAGTACGTAAAATGAAGTTGAGGAATAGCTGGATTTAGATTAGGGGGGATTAGTGTATTCGTTAAGTTAACAGTTGACCTAGGAGTGGAATGGGCTGATGATGGGTTAGCCAAATCAGCCGACCTACATTATCTGCAAGTTTACTCACCCTTGAGGCGGAAGCCGGGGGTTCCCTGCGCTCCCTTGCACACTGTGTAATTTGGATGGTGTTTGGGTGCTATTTGAGCACAAAATACACTCGTTTTTAAAATTGTGTAAATATTTTAAATAGGAGCTTTTTTAGCAGCCCCCACCTGGAGCGAGACTCACATCGCCCCAGAGCCCCCTCTCGTGTCCGGCAGCGCCACTGTTGCCAGGCGCCAGGCACTACTCGAGAATCTTCAGGCGCCATCTTGGCCTGGGGAAGGATCGCGGGACAGATCTCCGCCCCTCCGCCCTCCGAGGAGATTTAAGGGCTGGTTTCTTAGGTGCTCGTGATATCTGCAAGTTTACTCACCCTTGAGGCGGAAGCCGGGGGTTCTCTGCGCTCCCTTGCGCACTGTGTAATTTGGATGGTGATTGGGTGCTATTTGAGCACAAAATACACTCGTTTTTAAAATTGTGTAAATATTTTAAATAGGAGCTTTTTTAGCAGCCCCCACCTGGAGCGAGACTCACATCGCCCCAGAGCCCCCTCTCGTGTCCGGCAGCGCCACTGTTGCCAGGCGCCAGGCACTACTCGAGAATCTTCAGGCGCCATCTTGGCCTGGGGAAGGATCGCAGGACAGATCTCCGCCCCTCCGCCCTCCGAGGAGATTTAAGGGCTGGTTTCTTAGGTGCTCGTGATATCTGCAAGTTTACTCACCCTTGAGGCGGAAGCCGGGGGTTCTCTGCGCTCCCTTGCGCACTGTGTAATTTGGATGGTGATTGGGTGCTATTTGAGCACAAAATACACTCGTTTTTAAAATTGTGTAAATATTTTAAATAGGAGCTTTTTTAGCAGCCCCCACCTGGAGCGAGACTCACATCGCCCCAGAGCCCCCTCTCGTGTCCGGCAGCGCCACTGTTGCCAGGCGCCAGGCACTACTCGAGAATCTTCAGGCGCCATCTTGGCCTGGGGAAGGATCGCGGGACAGATCTCCGCCCCTCCGCCCTCCGAGGAGATTTAAGGGCTGGTTTCTTAGGTGCTCGTGATATCTGCAAGTTTACTCACCCTTGAGGCGGAAGCCGGGGGTTCTCTGCGCTCCCTTGCGCACTGTGTAATTTGGATGGTGATTGGGTGCTATTTGAGCACAAACTACACTCGTTTTTAAAATTGTGTAAATATTTTAAATAGGAGCTTTTTTAGCAGCCCCCACCTGGAGCGAGACTCACATCGCCCCAGAGCCCCCTCTCGTGTCCGGCAGCGCCACTGTTGCCAGGCGCCAGGCACTACTCGAGAATCTTCAGGCGCCATCTTGGCCTGGGGAAGGATCGCGGGACAGATCTCCGCCCCTCCGCCCTCCGAGGAGATTTGAGGGCTGGTTTCTTAGGTGCTCGTGATATCTGTAAATTTACTCACCCTTGAGGCGGAAGCCGGGGGTTCTCTGCGCTCCCTTGCGCACTGTGTAATTTGGATGGTGATTGGGTGCTATTTGAGCACAAACTACACTCGTTTTTAAAATTGTGTAAATATTTTAAATAGGAGCTTTTTTAGCAGCCCCCACCTGGAGCGAGACTCACATCGCCCCAGAGCCCCCTCTCGTGTCCGGCAGCGCCACTGTTGCCAGGCGCCAGGCACTACTCGAGAATCTTCAGGCGCCATCTTGGCCTGGGGAAGGATCGCGGGACAGATCTCCGCCCCTCCGCCCTCCGAGGAGATTTAAGGGCTGGTTTCTTAGGTGCTCGTGATATCTGCAAGTTTACTCACCCTTGAGGCGGAAGCCGGGGGTTCTCTGCGCTCCCTTGCGCACTGTGTAATTTGGATGGTGATTGGGTGCTATTTGAGCACAAAATACACTCGTTTTTAAAATTGTGTAAATATTTTAAATAGGAGCTTTTTTAGCAGCCCCCACCTGGAGCGAGACTCACATCGCCCCAGAGCCCCCTCTCGTGTCCGGCAGCGCCACTGTTGCCAGGCGCCAGGCACTACTCGAGAATCTTCAGGCGCCATCTTGGCCTGGGGAAGGATCGCGGGACAGATCTCCGCCCCTCCGCCCTCCGAGGAGATTTAAGGGCTGGTTTCTTAGGTGCTCGTGATATCTGCAAGTTTACTCACCCTTGAGGCGGAAGCCGGGGGTTCTCTGCGCTCCCTTGCGCACTGTGTAATTTGGATGGTGATTGGGTGCTATTTGAGCACAAAATACACTCGTTTTTAAAATTGTGTAAATATTTTAAATAGGAGCTTTTTTAGCAGCCCCCACCTGGAGCGAGACTCACATCGCCCCAGAGCCCCCTCTCGTGTCCGGCAGCGCCACTGTTGCCAGGCGCCAGGCACTACTCGAGAATCTTCAGGCGCCATCTTGGCCTGGGGAAGGATCGCGGGACAGATCTCCGCCCCTCCGCCCTCCGAGGAGATTTAAGGGCTGGTTTCTTAGGTGCTCGTGATATCTGCAAGTTTACTCACCCTTGAGGCGGAAGCCGGGGGTTCTCTGCGCTCCCTTGCGCACTGTGTAATTTGGATGGTGATTGGGTGCTATTTGAGCACAAAATACACTCGTTTTTAAAATTGTGTAAATATTTTAAATAGGAGCTTTTTTAGCAGCCCCCACCTGGAGCGAGACTCACATCGCCCCAGAGCCCCCTCTCGTGTCCGGCAGCGCCACTGTTGCCAGGCGCCAGGCACTACTCGAGAATCTTCAGGCGCCATCTTGGCCTGGGGAAGGATCGCGGGGCAGATCTCCGCCCCTCCGCCCTCCGAGGAGATTTAAGGGCTGGTTTCTTAGGTGCTCGTGATATCTGCAAGTTTACTCACCCTTGAGGCGGAAGCCGGGGGTTCTCTGCGCTCCCTTACACACTGTGTAATTTGGATGGTGATTGGGTGCTATTTGAGCACAAAATACACTCGTTTTTAAAATTGTGTAAATATTTTAAATAGGAGCTTTTTTAGCAGCCCCCACCTGGAGCGAGACTCACATCGCCCCAGAGCCCCCTCTCGTGTCCGGCAGCGCCACTGTTGCCAGGCGCCAGGCACTACTCGAGAATCTTCAGGCGCCATCTTGGCCTGGGGAAGGATCGCGGGACAGATCTCCGCCCCTCCGCCCTCCGAGGAGATTTAAGGGCTGGTTTCTTAGGTGCTCGTGATATCTGCAAGTTTACTCACCCTTGAGGCGGAAGCCGGGGGTTCTCTGCGCTCCCTTGCGCACTGTGTAATTTGGATGGTGATTGGGTGCTATTTGAGCACAAAATACACTCGTTTTTAAAATTGTGTAAATATTTTAAATAGGAGCTTTTTTAGCAGCCCCCACCTGGAGCGAGACTCACATCGCCCCAGAGCCCCCTCTCGTGTCCGGCAGCGCCACTGTTGCCAGGCGCCAGGCACTACTCGAGAATCTTCAGGCGCCATCTTGGCCTGGGGAAGGATCGCGGGACAGATCTCCGCCCCTCCGCCCTCCGAGGAGATTTAAGGGCTGGTTTCTTAGGTGCTCGTGATATCTGCAAGTTTACTCACCCTTGAGGCGGAAGCCGGGGGTTCTCTGCGCTCCCTTGCGCACTGTGTAATTTGGATGGTGATTGGGTGCTATTTGAGCACAAAATACACTCGTTTTTAAAATTGTGTAAATATTTTAAATAGGAGCTTTTTTAGCAGCCCCCACCTGGAGCGAGACTCACATCGCCCCAGAGCCCCCTCTCGTGTCCGGCAGCGCCACTGTTGCCAGGCGCCAGGCACTACTCGAGAATCTTCAGGCGCCATCTTGGCCTGGGGAAGGATCGCGGGGCAGATCTCCGCCCCTCCGCCCTCCGAGGAGATTTAAGGGCTGGTTTCTTAGGTGCTCGTGATATCTGCAAGTTTACTCACCCTTGAGGCGGAAGCCGGGGGTTCTCTGCGCTCCCTTACACACTGTGTAATTTGGATGGTGATTGGGTGCTATTTGAGCACAAAATACACTCGTTTTTAAAATTGTGTAAATATTTTAAATAGGAGCTTTTTTAGCAGCCCCCACCTGGAGCGAGACTCACATCGCCCCAGAGCCCCCTCTCGTGTCCGGCAGCGCCACTGTTGCCAGGCGCCAGGCACTACTCGAGAATCTTCAGGCGCCATCTTGGCCTGGGGAAGGATCGCGGGACAGATCTCCGCCCCTCCACCCTCCTCCCACTCGTTTGGATGGATATAAACAGATTACCTTCCCGTCCGCGCAGCGGGCGGGCGCAGCGGGCGGGCGCAGCGGGCGCGCCGGCGGCGCGCCGAAGGCGCGCCAAAGGCGGGCCCGTCTGCGCCCGTCCGCGCCGGGACCGGGCCCAGGGCCACAACCCCTGCCCCTCTTCTCTCCTATACCCGCAATGCGCTGTTGGAGCTCTGTCCATCTTACGCGCCGCTTTGCACCAAACTCGATCTATCCCTCATGCAGTTGGTATCACACACACAATGCTCACATTGTAACATTTCCCCTGTGTTTGATAATCCTACTTTGTATGCTAAATCTGTAAGTAATGAGGCCGATACCCATGTCTCCATGGCACTCATTAATGCGCGCTCCCTAAGCAAACATTGCCAAGATATAGCTGACCTTATCAGCAACTTTCATTTAGATGTGCTTTACATCACAGAGACATGGTCTGATGAAGCATCTGCCCCCGATTATGTCATAGCAGTCCCTTCAGGCTACAGTGCATACCGGCAGGACAGGCCCATAGGAAAAGGTGGTGGTATAGCTATTATAGCGAGAGACCAATTTGAAGTCCGTTGCTCGTCGATTCCTACTACCTCATGCGAAGCCATGCATTTCAATATAAAACTGTCCCCTACCTATAACTTTAAGGGTATATTAATTTATAGACCCCCGGGGACAAGATCTGCGTTCCTCACAAATCTTACTAATATGACTGAGTCCATAGCTACAGAAGAATCCACTACGATTATGGGAGATTTTAATTTCCATCTGGAGCTCCTTGGTGACAGGGATACTTCAGCCCTTCTATCAGACTTAGATATAATGGGCCTCAGACAATTGGTCTCGACTCCCACCCATCAGGCAGGCCACACGCTGGATGGAATTTTTACAAATGTGGAAGGACTGTGTATCACCTCAGTTCTCCCTATGACCTGGACAGACCACTCAGTCATCTTCAGCAGACTTACAATTAAAGGTTCACAGAGAAAAAAAGTGGTCCCAGCGAAAAAGGGTACGTTTAAAGCTTGGAAGGACATCAACCCCAATGACTTAACGCTGCTTCTTAATTCCACAATCCCAGAACTATCCACTGATCCTAACATCGCTACTAATCAATTTCAAAAGTGGTTGGGTGAAGCCACGACCCAGCTGGCACCCACTAAATCACTTTCTAAGAATAGAAATGCGCCTAAAGCTCAGTGGTATACAACAGAACTAAAAATTCAAAAACAGTTAACCAGGAACAGGGAAAGACACTGGCGAAGAACGTATGACAGTGAAAATAAGGAAAATTATAAAAAAGCCCTTGCCACTTACAAAGCTATGATAATAGCAGCTAAGAAATACTTTTTCACACGCCAGATAGAAACTGCGAAAAATTCCAGTAAACAGTTATTTGACATTGCTAAAACCCTCGCTGGAGACTCCCCGGATCTTAATCCTCTCCCTTCACAAGCTTTATGTGATGCATTATCGGAGTTCTTTTATGCAAAGGTTAATGACATCTACCAAGCCTTTAGCTCAGACCAGACCAGCAGTAATGCCATAACCTCTACAACTATTCCCAAAAATTCCATGACTTGTTTTAGCCCCCTCACCACTGACCAAATCAAGAGTATAGTTAAAACGATCAAAGCTGGCTCTGCTCTGGACCCATGCCCGACTTCTGTGCTCGCTACTGTACCGGACACAGTCATTCCCATCATCACTGCTGTCTGTAATACAGTATTGACATCTGGAATTTACCCTGATCGATTAAAAACACGTTGATTAAACCCCTGCTCAAAAAACCTGGCTCAGATAAAGGCGAATTAAAAAACTATCGCCCTATAGCAAGCCTCCCTTTCTTAGCCAAGGTTCTAGAAAAGGCTATGAATCAGCAGCTATCATCCTACATAGAAAAACACAATTTACTGGATGATACACAGTTCGGTTTCCGTAAAAACCATGGCACAGAAACCGCTCTTATAAAAGCAGCTGATGACATAAGAGTCATCCGCGATCAAGGAGGAACTGCTTTGTTAGTTCTCTTGGATCTCTCAGCAGCTTTTGACACGGTTGACCACAAGATCTTGGTCGACCGTGTCGAGAGGATGGGCATTCAGCTCACTGCTAGGGACTTACTCGCCTCCTTTCTAGCCAATAGAACCCAGGCGGTTACACTGGGTCCCTTCCAGTCAGCTGAGTTGTCGTTACCGTGTGGGGTTCCCCAAGGCTCATCCCTAAGTCTGACACTATTTAATATATATGTGTCGGACCTTGCTAGTGTCATCAAAGCACATGGGATGAGCCTAACCTCATACGCTGACGACACCCAGCTGGTGCTGGCAATAAAGGGTGATGGACAGAGGGTTGCAGAGAGATTTAAAACCGGGATGATCACTATCGGTGAGTGGATGGCAAGGAATTGCCTGAAGCTTAATTCCGATAAAACGGAGGTGGTTATCTTTGGCAATCTCTCACCAGCCTGGTCTGCAGATTGGTGGCCATCGGCCTTAGGTACACCTCCCTCCCCTACGGTCAAAGTCAGAAACCTAGGTGTTACTTTTGATGACCAGCTGAACTTCATGGCCCATGCAAATAAGGTGGCAGCCAACGCCCATTTCAAACTTAGAACGGTAAGAAAAACCATACCGTATCTACCAGACTCAGCAGCCAAAACGCTAGTCACCACTCTAGTCTTGACATCACTAGATTATTGCAACGGTCTGCTGCTCAATGCTCAGAGCAGAGTTATTAAAAAACTACAGACCGTGCAGAATGCGGCCGCTCGCGTACTATCAAAAAAACCCCAAATTTGCACCTATCTCAGATACTTTGAAAAATTACCATTGGCTGTCCATTCACAACAGGGTGAAATTCAAAGCTCTATGCACAGTCTACAAGACATTACAGGATCAAGGACCTCGTTTCCTTAAAAATCAATTGATCCGCTACAACCCATCGAGAACCCTCCGATCCACCTCACTCAACCAACTAGTGGTGCAACGTAGCCGAACAGCTTCTTGGGGTGATCGCCGCTTCTCAATGGCGGCCCCTAGACTCTGGAACACCCTTCCAATCCACATAAAAACATGCCCTTCGCTCCTTCAGTTTAGAAAAAAACTGAAAACGTGGCTATTTAACCAGTAATTTACATCTCCGTACTTCCTGATCAGGGTGAGACAACATTTGCATTTCTAGCGCCGAGACGCCTACGGATATTTGCAAGCGCTCTATAAATATCATTAATAAATTGTGCGAGAACATTAGAGGTATATTTGCCAGAAGTAAATGTTATATTTTTGTCCTCAGTATCTGGCGTTTTGTATATTAATGATTCCCCCTTGTTTAGAATGTGGCCATCCAACCCTTTGGCCTGGTCATGAATCAGTCAGCCGTTGAAGTCCAGACCAGACAGTGCGCTAAATCTGTTATGGGTCGGGATGCTATAAGAATTGCCTGATGCCGCGCAACTTGGCGCCATCGAGCGTCTCTGTGCTCATAGTGTGGCATTGTAGACAAATAAGGATGAGTTGTCGGGTGTGAATGAATTTGGCCTTGATGCCATTGTGCAAGACCATTAGGATAAATGAATTTGGAGTTTTGATGTAAGAAAGGTGTATTACTGTCAGACATCAAATGTTGGTCATAGAAGGGAGTAATCGGGTTAGTTGCCATGGTTGATTGATTGGTGATTAAATGCCTATAAAAATAGCCCAGAGGGAGAAGAGTAGTATTAAATTCCCAGGTAGAGGGGGGGCGGGGGGGGGGGCCTGGCCAAAGTTTTTTCAGCCCATAACGGTTTTTTAAAATTGACAATTATGCAATCCCCCTCAAACTTTTTCTTCAGAGGACCTATCCATCCTACTCTCTGGGTGTGAGTGATTTCTCCAGAGCATTCCATTGGAAAGTTGCAATTAGCTATCAACCAATGTAGTGTCTTATTTTTCAGTGAGGAGGAGGTCTCATCTTGGTCATACCTGAGTTTCGGGAAATTAACCAAAACCAACACATAGGCCCAACACTCAGGTGGCAGACTAATGCGTGGAGGTATCTGCCTAGAGTTGTAAGGAGGATCATGAGGCATCCGGGGCCTTTGGAAAGTTGGCAACGTGTCGCTAGTTTGATTTGGTGGTTTTCTACCACTTTGGGATGTTATATGCAACTTCTCTACCTGCGTATTTGTGCGTTGGGTATTCGTATCATTTCTAAGGACTGGGCTGCTAATTGGTACAGGTTTATTTGTGACAGTTTCTTTACTTAGGGACGTCGTAGGTTTTGGTTTTGTCAGAGCGTCAGAGACTGGGATATCCTTTGATTTAGGTAATGTAGGTTTACTAATATTTGTCTTCAAGCCGGCATTAGTTTTTGGAGCGGCACTAGCAGCACTAACAGCTTTTTTGTTATAAGCTGTGAGTTCTTCTAGCTATTTTTCGATGCGGGCAAGCCTAGATTCAATTGGCGACATAAAGATACTTAGAAGGTCGCCAAATCTTTCGACTAGTTGGTCGTTTCCTATAGTAGCGTCAGGCTTGTCCGCGCGCACAGGAGGGATCTCGTGAGTGTTTTTACTTAATGTCTCTATAGATGGGTTTAGTCCATTGGCGTTTAAGTGCTTGTTTGTGCCTTTCTTATGTTGTCCTTTTGTTACGTTGCGTTTTCTGGCAGCAGGGGGAATGGGTTGGATCAGTTGTTTTGCTTGCTTTCAAATGGCACCCTCTTGCCTGTCTCTTGGATGTTTCTCATTGTTTTCCACTACTGTCTCTGGTGTGAGGTCTATATTTAAGTCTGGTGTCCTCTCTAGTTCGCTGCTTATATCAAGATCGGAGTCAATTGAGGGATTTGTTACCAATAGATTAACCTCGTTAGGTAGGGTATGAAGGTCGGGTCGGATTTCATGAGTACGACCTGTATGTAAATTACTGTCTGATTTTCTGGAGCTAACTGGGGTTCTTGCTAACATAATGCTCCCGAGAGAAGAACGTTTGGCATTTTCTAAATCTTGCGAAACCCTACGCTCGAGGAGCGAAATGCTGATATCGATGGCATCATTAGTCCTTTTAAAAAAATTATCTATTGGTCCAATCACAGACGCCGCCCCGGCCGCTGTCTTGCTTCTAGTGCCTCTGGTGGACATATTAAAAAGGTTATTTTGTCTTAGTTTGAAAGAGATGTTACTAAGAACCAGAAGCCACAAAACAGTGTAATATGAGGCTATTAACCTACTGATATAATTCTAATGAGGTAGAAAAATATCCCTAACATCAAAGTCAGAGTCTTACGTGCTGCAGAAGTACTGTCGTTAGGGGGGTGTACCCAACCCGACCTCCTCGTCCTCTGAGGGCCTCAGAGGGCCCGCCCTTTGCCCGGGCTTCGCCCGGCGTCCCGCGAGTCGGGTGTCAAGCGCTTTAGTAGCGCGTCCGGGGGCGGGGTCGGGCGATGGCGGCTCCTGCCGCGATGTAACTTGGGAGGGGTAGTCCTCCGCTCGGCGGCTGCAGGTTGCAGGTGCGGCGGCAGGAGGACTACAGTAGCAACCCGATGGTTTTTAGCAGGGTAATGGTCCCAAACAGTTCCACAAGAGTAGCGGCAAGGAAATGAGGCAAATGCTGAACAAGCTTCCGAGGACCGGTTTCTGGCATTCCAGCCATCTTCAGTCCCTTGCTCACTTTTCCACTGGATTCAAGCAAGCCGGGCTGAAGACGGCTTAAAAGCCAGAAACCGGTCCTCGGAAGCTTGTTTCTGGTCCAGGGAAGGCATGGCTTGGCAGTTCGGGCTGGACTGTTCCCATGAGGCACAGGGTCAGACTGATTTGCATATAGCCATGTTTGAACTGGGGTGGCAGAGTGGGCTAAAGAACGGTGATGGATTAAACCCAGATCTTTGGACTGGGTGTGAGTGTTTGATTGGTTCAGATGCTCCGCCCATTACCACCCCCTTTTGTACCGCTTTTGGCCACCATAAGTGTGACAGGGTATGCTCAGACGTGATTCCCTTGCTCACTTTGCCACTGGATTCAAGCAAGCCGGGCTGAAGACGGCTGGAATGCCAGAAACCAGTCCTGGGAAGCTTGTTTCCGATCCAGGGAAGGCATGGCTTGGCAGTTCGGGCTGGACTGTTCCCATGAGGCACAGGGTCAGACTGAATTGCATATAGTCATGTCTGAACTGGGGTGGCAGAGTGGACTAAAGAACGGTGATGGATTAAACCCAGATCTTTTGACTGGGTGTGAGTGTTTGATTGGTTCAGATGCTCCGTCCATTACCACCCCCTTTTGTACTGCTTTTGGCCACTATAAGTGTGGCAGGGTATGCTCAGACGTGAGTCCCTTGCTCACTTTGCCACTGGATTCAAGCAAGCTGGGCTGAAGACGGCTGGAAAGCCAGAAACCGGTCCTCGGAAGATGGTTTCCGGTCCAGGGAAGGCATGGCTTGGCAATTCGGGCTGGACTGTTCCCATGAAGCACAGGGTGAGACTGATTTGCATACAGCCGTGTCTGAACTGGGGTGGCAGAGTGGGCTAAAGTACGGTGATGGATTAAACCCAGATATTTTGACTGGGTGTGAGTGTTTGATTGGTTCAGATGCTCCGTCCATTACCACCCCCTTTTTTACCGCTTTTGGCCGCCATAAGAGTGGCAGGGTATGCTCAGACGTGAGTCCCGTGCTCACTTTGCCACTGGATTCAAGCAAGCTGGGCTGAAGACGGCTGGAATGCCAGAAACCGGTCCTCGGAAGCTTGTTTACGGTCCAGGAAAGGCATGGCTTGGCAGTTCGGGCTGGACTGTTCCCATGAGGCACAGGGTCAGACTGATTTGCATATATCCATGTCTGAACTGGGGTGGCAGAGTGGGCTAAAGAACGGTGATGGATTAAACCCAGATCTTTTGACTGGGTGTGAGTGTTTGATTGGTTCAGATACTCCGTCCATTACCACCCCCTTTTGTACTGCTTTTGGTCGCTATAAGTGTGGCAGGGTAGCTCAGACGTGATTCCCTTGCTCACTTTGCCACTGGATCCAAGCAAGCCGGGCTGAGGACGGCTGGAATGCCAGAAACCAGTCCTCGGAAGCTTGTTTCCGGTCCAGGGAAGGCATGGCTTGGCAGTTCTGGCTGGACTGTTCCCATGAGGCACAGGGTCAGACTGATTTGCATATAGCCATGTCTGAACTGGGGTGGCAGAGTGGGCTAAAGAACGGTGATGGATGAAACCCAGATCATTTGACTGGGTGTGAGTGTTTGATTGGTTCAGATGCTCCGTCCATTACCACCCCCTTTTGTACTGCTTTTGGCCGCTATAAGTGTGGCAGGGTATGCTCAGACGTGATTCCTTTGCTCACTTTGCCACTGGATCCAAGCAAGCCAGGCTGAAGACGGCTGGAATGCCAGAAAACCAGTCCTCGGAAGCTTGTTTCCGGTCCAGGGAAGGCATGGCTTGGCAGTTCGGGCTGGACTGTTCCCATGAGGCACAGGGTCAAACAGATTTGCATATAGCCATGTCTGAACTGGGGTGGCAGATTGGGCTAAAGACGGTGATGGAATAAACCCAGATCTTTTGACTGGGTGTGAGTGTTTGATTGGTTCAGATGCTCCGTCCATTACCACCCCCTTTTGTACCGCTTTTGGCCACCATAAGTGTGGCAGGGCATGCTCAGATGTGAGTCCCTTGCTCACTTTGCCACTGGATTCAAGCAAGCCAGGCTGAAGACGGCTTGGACGCCAGAAACCGGTCCTCGGAAACTTGTTTCCGGTCCAGGGAAGGCATGGCTTGGTAGTTCGGGCTGGACTGTTCCCATGAGGCACAGGGTTAGACAGATATGCATATAGCCATGTCTGAACTGGGGTGGCAGAGTGGGCTAAAGAACGGTGATGGATTAAACCCAGATCTTTTGACTGGGTGTGTTTGATTGGTTCAGATGCTCCGTCCATTACCACCCCCTTTTGTACCGCTTTTGGCCGCCATAAGTGTGGCAGGGTATGCTCAGACATGAGTCCCTTGCTCACTTTGCCACTGGATCCAAGCAAGCCGGGCTGAAGACGGCTGGAATGCCAGAAACCAGTCCTCGGAAGCTTGTTTCCGGTCCAGGGAAGGCATGGCTTGGCAGTTCTGGCTGGACTGTTCCCATGAGGCACAGGGTCAGACAGATATGCATATAGCCATGTCTGAACTGGGGTGGCAGAGTGGGCTAAAGAACGGTGATGGATTAAACCCAGATCTTTTGACTGGGTGAGTCCCTTGCTCACTTTGCCACTGGATTCAAGCAAGCCGGGCTGAAGACGGCTGGAATGCCAGAAACCGGTCCTGGGAAGCTTGTATCCGGTCCAGGGAAGGCATGGCTTGGCAGTTCGGGCTGGACTGTTCCCATGAGGCACAGGGTCAGACTGATTTGCATATAGCCATGTCTGAACTGGGGTGGCAGAGTGGGCTAAAGAATGGTGATGGATTAAACCCAGATCTTTTGACTGGGTGTGAGTGTTTGATTGGTTCAGATGCTCCGTCCATTACCACCCCCTTTTGTACTGCTTTTGGCCGCTATAAGTGTGGCAGGGTAGCTCAGACGTGATTCCCTTGCTCACTTTGCCACTGGATCCAAGCAAGCCGGGCTGAAGACGGCTGGAATGCCAGAAACCAGTCCTCGGAAGCTTGTTTCCGGTCCAGGGAAGGCATGGCTTGGCAGTTCTGTCTGGACTGTTCCCATGAGGCACAGGGTCAGACTGATTTGCATATAGCCATGTCTGAACTGGGGTGGCAGAGTGGGCTAAAGAACGGTGATGGATGAAACCCAGATCATTTGACTGGGTGTGAGTGTTTGATTGGTTCAGATGCTCCGTCCATTACCACCCCCTTTTGTACTGCTTTTGGCCGCTATAAGTGTGGCAGGGTATGCTCAGACGTGATTCCCTTGCTCACTTTGCCACTGGATCCAAGTAAGCCGGGCTGAAGACGGCTGGAATGCCAGAAAACCAGTCCTCGGAAGCTTGTTTCCGGTCCAGGGAAGGCATGGCTTGGCAGTTCGGGCTGGACTGTTCCCATGAGGCACAGGGTCAAACAGATTTGCATATAGCCATGTCTGAACTGGGGTGGCAGAGTGGGCTAAAGAACGGTGATGGATTAAACCCAGATCTTTTGACTGGGTGTGTTTGATTGGTTCAGATGCTCCGTCCATTACCACCCCCTTTTGTACCGCTTTTGGCCGCCATAAGTGTGGCAGGGTATGCTCAGACATGAGTCCCTTGCTCACTTTGCCACTGGATTCAAGCAAGCCGGGCTGAAGACGGCTGGAATGCCAGAAACCGGTCCTGGGAAGCTTGTTTCCGGTCCAGGGAAGGCATGGCTTGGCAGTTCGGGCTGGACTGTTCCCATGAGGCACAGGGTCAGACTGATTTGCATATAGCCATGTCTGAACTGGGGTGGCAGAGTGGGCTAAAGAACGGTGATGGATTAAACCCAGATCGTTTGACTGGGTGTAAGTGTTTGATTGGTTCAGATGCTCCGTCCACTACCACCCCCTTTTGTACCGCTAGCCTGATAGTGCGGCATGCCTACTGACTAGCAAATTTTCCCGCCTGCTCTGGTGTCAAATGGGCACCAGGGCAGGGGCTGTAATTCTCCAGGTCTCAATCAATCAGGGATTTTGTAGAGCGCAGGACTCACCCACGAGGGTCTTAGGGTGCTGGGGGGAGGGAGGGGGGGTGGGGGGGGGCAGCTCTGTTAGGGTCAATCGAAGAGCCAGGTCTTGAGGTCCATTCTGAACTGGTGCAGTGCCGGGTTCTGTCGGAGGTGAAGAGGGAGTTTGTTCCAGGTTTTGGCTGGGAGGTAGTAGAAGGCTCGTCCACCAGGTCTTGTTCTGTAGAAGCGAGTGACAGTGGCTAGGGCGAGGACGGCTGAGCGGAGCTTTCTCTTGGGAGGGTGGAAGGAGATTTTGTTGTTCAGGTTTTGGGGTCCGGTGTTGTGGAGGGCTTTGTAGATGTTTGTGAGCAGCTTGAAGGTTATTCTTTTTTCAACAGTGAGCCAGTGGGGGTTGCGGAGTAGTAGGGTGATGTGATTGTGTTGTGGGATATTAAGAATAGGTCTGGCTGCGGGTTCTGGATGGTCTGGAGTTTGCGGAGGAGGTTCTTGTTGATTCCGGCACGGAGGGCATTGCTGCAGACCAGTCTGAGGGTGATGAGTGCATGAGAGATGGTTTTCCTGGAGTTGGGGGGATCCACTTGAACATCTTGCTGAGTATGCTGAGGGAGTTAAAGCTTGTGGAGCATACGCGTTGATCTGGTGGTTCATTGTGATTGAAGAGTCGAGTATGATGCTGAGCTTGCATGTGTGGTAGGGGAGGGTTTTCCAAGTGCAGGGGGCCACCAGGTGTTCTCCCATGCGATGGGGTAGAGCAGAGGATGAGGACTTCTGTTTTCTCAGAGTTGAAGCTTCAGGCAGCTGTTGTTCATTCAGGTCACAATGGCTTTCATCCCTTTTTGGACGTTGTACCTGATGAGAACAGGTTCCTTGGTGAGGGAGAGTATGGGCTGAGTGTCATTGGCATAGGAGATGATGTTGAGACCATGGTTTTTGATGATGGTTGCGAGGGGGGCCATGTAGACGTTGAAGAGTGTGTGGCTGAGGGAGGATCCTTGGGGTTCTCCGCATCTGATCTCTGTTGGTACCCAGAGGAAGGGTGGGAGTCTTATTCTCTGTGTTCTGCCTGGTAGTAAGGAGCGTATCCAGTCTAAGGCCTTTCTTTGTACACCTGCGTTGTGCAGTCTGGTGGCTAGTGTGTGATGGGAGATGGTGTTGAAGCTGCTGATAGGTCCAAAAGGATGAGGGCTGCCTTGTGGCCTTGGTCAAGGAGAGCACGGATGTCGTCTGTGACCATGAGGAGGGCGTCTCGGTGCTGTAGTCGTTGTAGAACCCGGACTGAGAGGGGTCTAGAATGTTGTGGGTTTCTATGAAGTATGCTAGCTGGGTGTTGACTGCCTTTTCAATTACGTTGGTGGCACAAAGGGAGCAGTGAGATGGGCGTGAAATTCTTGTGATCTATCAGGTCTTCAGAGGGCTTCTTTAGGAGGGGGTTGAACTTGGCGCTCTTCCAGTTGTAGGGGAAGGTGGCTGTGTAGAGGGAGCAGTTGAAAGTTTGACGTAGCTTGGGTGCAATGGCAGTGGTGGCCCTGTGGAAGATGTGTGGTGGGCAGGGGTCAGAGGTGCTCCGGAGTGGATGCTCTTTATTGTCTTCATGGTGTCTTCGGTGGTGAGAATGCTCTGTGTGAGAAGGGTCTTTTCGGTGGCGTTGTTGGGGGTGGGTTTTGAGGTGGTGCATGGTCTTGATCATCGAAGTTGAGGTGGAAGAAGGAGCTCAGTTTGTTGCAGAGGTCTTGGGCGGGAGGGACATTGATTGTTTTGCTGTTGGGGTTGGCAAAATACTGAATGATGGCAAAAAGTTTCTTGGAGTTGTGGGCATTGGTAAGGATTCTGTCTTGGATGAGGTGTTTCTTTGTTGATTTGATGAGTTGGTGGTGTGCTCTGGTGGCAGTTTAGCAGGTGGTGCGTGCTTCCACGGTTCCGCTGTTTCTCCACGTCTTCTCCAATCATCGGCATGAGTCCTTGGACTCTCGGAGTTCCATTGGCTTTCTTGTTGTTTGGTCTTGTGGTGTTCTGAAGGGGGGCGAGAGTGTTGGCACAGTTGGCGATCCATTGGTGGAGATTGTTTGCCGCTGTGTTGGCGTCTATCGTAGTAGGGGCTGGTGAGAACAGAGGTGAGGAGTTCTTCGGAGACTTCGTTTCAGCTTTTGCCTGGGATTTGGCACCTGGGCTTGGGTGCTGTGGGTTTCGTAAAGGAGAAATGGATGCAGTGGTGGTTGGTCCAGAGCAGTTCAGTGGTATGGCTGAAGCGAATGTCATTTCCTCTGGTGAAGATGGGGTCGGGTGTGTGTCCTGCTGTGTGAGTGGGGGTGGAGACAAGTTGTTTTAATCCTATGTTGGTGAGGTTCTCCAGGAGGGAGGTGGTGTTGGTATTGATATGGTTGTCCAAGTGAAAATTCAGGTCTCCGAGTAGTATATAGTCCATAGAGGAGAGGGCATGGGGTGCGATATGGTCGGTGATGACGTTGGTGAAGGGGGCACGGGGGCCAGGCGATATGTAGGCGAGTCTTCTGCAGAGTGCCATTCTGGGGCTGGGATGGATCTGGAAGTGGATGTGTTCCATGGGGAGGTGGTGTCGTCTGAGTTGGTGGTTGTCAATTGGATGGAGCTTTTGTGGACGATAGCGAGGCCTCCTCCTCGGTGGTTGGGGTGGTCTTTGCTAAGAATCTTGTATCTGTCGGGGATGGCAGTTGCGTTGTTGGTTGCAGAGCTAGAATTGGTCCAGGTCTCTATGAAGAAGGTGACGTCGGGCGTGTGGGTGTTGACAAGGTCCCAGATTTCTACAGCGTGTCTGTGCAGGGAGTGTATGTTAAGGAGGATGCAGTCCAGTGGTTTGTGTGAGCTTGTGTTCGGTGGGCTGGAGGCTACTGCTGGGGTACGGAGGTGGGTGAAGGTGCGTGAGCAGTGTTGCAGGAGATTAGGCCTTGAGTGTTGCTCGGCGTTGAGAGCTGGCAGTTGTTGTTGCATCTGGGGTTGAGTGCATGGAGAGTGCTGGAGACGTAGCAGCGGGGGGTCAGGGCACCAGGGTCTCTGGCGCTCGTCACGGCCGGGTCATGGATGGGCGCAGACTGGCTTGCCTTTGGTGCGTCAGTGGTGCTGATGCCATTAAGTAGGGGTTGTTGGAGGGCGATCAGCTGGAAGGCGGAAACGACATGCTGGGGGGAGGGGCCGCAGATGCAGCAGCGGCGGGGAGTGCAGGAAGAGAGAACGAAGAGGGCAAGAGGAAAATTGAGAGAAAAGGGACAGAGAGCGAAACAGGCTAAGAGAAAAGAAGCACAATAGAGGAGAGAAGGCAGAAAGAAAGAGGAAAAATTAGAGGAAAAAGGCATAGAAACAGAGGAACAATGGAGAAATAAAGGCAGAGCAGAAGAGGCAAAAACTGGAGGAAAAAGGAAAGAAATAGAGACACAATAGAAAAATAATTTAGAGAAAGAGGCAAAAACGGGAGGAAAGGCAAAGAATCAGAGATACAATGGAGAAATAAAGGCAGAGCGAAAGAGGGAAAATGAGAGGAAAGGCAAACACGAAAAGAGTGACCCAGAACAGGGTGGAATAGCCGAAGAGCAGGGTACTCTTCCATTAGACCACCAGTGACGAGGCGCAGGCAGGAGCCTGCAAGAAAAGAAGGGCCTCGAACTCCTACCTGATCGGCTCAAGCTGGTGTCTGGGACAGAGCCTTAACGGTGGAGCTGCGCAGGGGGGAGAGCAGTGACTCTGACCAGGAGGTCAGAGGTCTTGCTCTTCTTGCCACGTAACGACCGCCATCAAGTAGGGGTTGGGGGGAGGGCGGTCAGCTGGTAGGCTGGAGTGGGAATGACAAGTTGGGGGGTGGGGCCACGTGGGCAGCAGCGGGTGGAGCACAGGAAGAGGGAAGGCGCAAGGGGAAAATAGAGAGAGAAGGGACAGAGAGAAAAACAGGCCAAGTGATAAGAGGCACAATAGAGGAGAGAAGGAAGAAAGAAGCAAAACAAGAGGAAAAATGCAGAGAAACAGAGGCACAATGGAAAAATAACGGCAGAGTGACAGAGGCAAACAAAGGAGGAAAAGATAAAGAAACAGAGGCACAATGGAAAAATAAAGGCAGAATGAAAGAGGCAAAAACTGGAGGAAAAGGCAAAGAAACAGAGGCACAATAGACAAAGAAGGCAGAGATAAAGAGACAAAAACTGGAGAAAAGGCAAAGAAACAGAGGCAACATAGGAAAAGAAGACAGAGTGAAAGAGGCAAAAACGAGATGAAAGCCAAACATGAAAAGAGTGACACAGACTAGAGCACCAGGGATGTGGTGCATGCAGGAGCCTGCAGGTGGAGGAGGGCTTCGAACACCTACCTTATCAGCTCAAGCTGGCACTGGGGGCAGAGCCTTAACTGGGGAGCTGCGCCGGGGGAGAGCAGTGACTCTGACCAGGAGGAAGCCAGAGTCGTATATCAAAGGCAACAGAGGCTTTGAAGCCTCTGGCCTAGGTATGCTTATTCACTAGCCACCCCGCTGCAGAAAGTGTGATCACCTTCCTCCAAAGCAGTAACTGTTTCTGACCTCTGAGATCACTGGCTCTCCCGAGTAGGGTGTCAGAAACGTGTCGGTAGTAACAGGCTAGGTGATACCAGTCAGCCAACACACTAGAGGACGAGTAGGTTTTCAGGAGCTACATATAAGGTGTCCTCTCGGTGCATGGCATAATAAATCTAACACTGGCATCAGTTTGGTTTTATTAAAACAAGGTATTTGATACCAAACACTATTGGTTTCAGTGCAGCCATCATGTAGCTGAGTAACTTGTAATGACCAGTGCCCAGTACATGTCCTTAAGATGGCTGCCTAATCACTTGCAAAATCTAGAAATGGAACTAGACATCATCGGGGCCTATCTGCTCATGCAAATGGGCCCTCATATATATTATATAATGCACCCTGCCATAGGGCTGCAAGGCTACTGTAGGGGTGACACATATAGTATATGCAGTGTACTTTGGCATGGCACACAGGGATGCCATGTTGTATTTTCAATGCTTTGCTTCATTTCATGTATCCTGCAATGGCAGGCTACATGCAGGTTTTGCTTCGGCCCCTTTGGGTGGCTTAATACATGCTGCAGCTCATAGGCACCCTCTATCATGCCCATGCCCTGGGTACCAGGGGTGCCATTTACCAAGATCTTACAGGGGTGCTAAAGGTCTTGCCAATTGTTACAATTAGACATGTACATTTTAAGGAAAAGAGCGCTGGTACTGGGGCATGATTAGCAGGGACCCAGTACACTTTCAGTCAAAAAGCATCAGTACTAGGAAAAATGTGGGAGTGACATTTCAAAAAAGGGACACTTTCCTACACAAACCCCAAGAAATGAAAGAGAATGAGACTAACCTTTCCCAAAAGAGTCTTCATTGTCTAAGTGGAAGAACCTGGAAAGGACATCCGCATTGGCATGGTCAGTCCCAGGTCTGTGTTTCACTGTAAAGTCCCCTTCATTTGCATCAGGCATCTGAGAGATCTGTGGTCAGTTTGTACAAGGAAGTCAGTACCAAACAGGTATGGTATCAGCTTCTTCAGGGGCCAAACCAAAGCAAAGTCTTCCTTTTCAATGGCACTACAACACTGTTTTCTGGGGAATAACCTTGTGTCACTAAAAGCATCTGGCTGGTACTGGCCATCATTGTTGGTCTCTGATAGGACTGCTTCTATCCTATGCTCAGAGGCATTTGTTTACACAATGAACTGCTTTGAATACTCTGGAGCTTTTGGAATGGGCGCTGAGCACATTGCTTCCATCAGAGTGTCAAAAGCCTTTGACAGCTCACAGTCCAGTTTACTTTCTTGGGTTTTTTCCTGGAGGTCAGTTCTGTGAAGGTGCCATAATAGTACCATACCCTTTCACAAACCCCCAGTACCCAGTCAAGCCAGAAAATGCCCTAACTCGAGTCTGAGTTGTTGGAGTCTCCCAATCCAGAATAGTCTGGATCATGGGCTGCAAGGGTTGAACTTGGATTCCCTCAAAAAGGTAACCCAAGTATACAACTGAACCCTGCCCTATCTGGCACGTAGTGAGTCCTGTCTACTGCAGGGCTTCAATGACCTTTCCAAGGTGGATCAGCTGATTCTGCCAAGTGAAGCTATAGACAGTAATATCATCAAGATATGCTGCATTAAAAGACTCTAGCTTAGCCAGGACTTCACCTACCTCGGAAGGTGGCAGGGGCATTCTTTAAACCAAAGGGAATTACAGGAAACTGGTAATATCAATCTGGGTCCAGGAATGTAGATTTTTATTTGGCTCCTGGAGTGAGACCAATTAGCCAGTACCCTGATTTCAAATCAAAAGTACTGAGAAACCTGGCTGCACCCAACCTGTCAGTCCAAAAACTTTATTTGGTCATTACGAGCATCAAAGTGCAAAGAAGTACAAAATAGTGGATTCACCAACACATAGATTGCCTTAATTCATTCTATAGACAAAGTTAACTGACAGATTGAAATATATCAACTTAATAAAAATGGTTAAAATTAGGACGTGGGGGGCATGGCCTAGCAAGCCAAAATGGTGGACATGTGCTAGGCGAGCTCTGTCCAACCTCAGCAAACATCCTTCAATTATCCTGCTTCTCCGGTCATTCTTAGTAACTTGACCGTATCCTAGGTGTGGCGGGAGTGGGGGCTGCGCTTTAAGTTCCGTAACGGACCTGGATTGCTGCATGACGTGCTGGGGCAGCGTAGCCCGTATTGCGGCCTGCAGACGGCGGAGCTGAGGTGGGGCCTTGCTGCCTAATGCAATGGCTGTAGAGACAGAGCGTGCCGTGTCTGGGACCTCCAGTGGAGTGTTGGGACGGCGACGGAGAGCCAGCACAGAATTCTCGCGGTGAGGGGGACTCTCTGCGCTGGTGGCCGTCCGGGTCCAGAGTCCTACACCTGGTGAGAAGACGTTTCCCTCCTCGAGTTGTGGCCTTGTTGTCGGCGGCCGAATCGGGCAGCAGGTGGAGCCGCGTGGGGGTGCACCCTTGCGGGGGGCCCATGGGGGCATTTCTGATCCCAGGCCAGTGCAGTGAATGGGCCATCCCTGAGATCCAGTACTCCGTGGGCCACCCCTTGTTCCTACCTTCCCCTATTGTACTGTGATCTCGCATCAGCAGCCATTTCGGGTCGCGTGAGTCATCGCATGGGCTGCGGGCTCAGTGGGGGCCATTGCGGATCTCGGCCGCTGCAGTGGTTTGGGGGACTGGTTGCTGGCCCTTGAGGGGGTGACATGGAGTGTGTGGGCCCCCCTGGATTCCCGGTAGGGAGCACCATGTGCAGCAGCACCCAAAGGTGTGAAACAACACTGGGGGTCAGCAGGTAGGCACCAGCGGGGCATAGTACGGCCCCAGTGGTGGGAAGTTGCCCATATGTGCTGGGTAAACGGCATTGGGCCCCTCACCGCCCCCCATTGGTTGGCGGTCCCACGTTTGGAGGCCAGATCCGGTCACACGGGCCATGAATACTTATTCCTGTGGTCTCGTGTGGGGGGACTGGGAGGGGTGGTGCTCCATGGGGCTGTGGTGGGCTCTATACCCCCTTGTTCTCTTGCCATGCTGCGTGCACTGGAGGGTCCGCACGTGCGTTCCGGGTTCTGGAGGGTCTGGCCTTTGGAATCTGGCCTCTTGGACTTTGGCAGCCATTGCACTGGGACTTGGCAGTATCATTGGCAGAGTGCTGCTGCATCTGGAGTCGGGAGGCTTGGAGCACTGTAGGAGTGGGCAGCCTGCCTCTGTCTGCCTGTTGAAGTGGCCACACAGGAGTTGAGGGTGCAGGGAACCCATAAAGGGGGGGGGGACGCGTCTGCCTGCGCAGTCGGCCTGGCTAGAGCCTGGTGTGAGAAGTTAGCCTGGTATATGCTGACCACTAATTAAAGTGGGCACCTTGTACCAGTCCTGTTAGAAATGGGATTTCTGGCTAGCTGAGACTTGCGCCAAAGCAAAGCAGAAACCACCACTCTAGTCAGGATAAAGGAGTTACACTTCTAAAATAACCCCTGCTCTCCCCCTTGGTAGCCTGGCAAGAGCTCTCAGGCTTTTCTCAGAGGCAGTGTGTAAAGCATTTGCACATAACCAACTGTAATACAGTGTAAGCATTACAAAAGGACACCACACGAGTTTAGAAAAATATCCAAATGTTATATACTTAAGACAAGAACAAATACGATAAAAATCCACAATACTATGCTTCAAAATCTTCATTCATCAAAATATGCTTTTAAAAATAGTTTTCATGGGCTATCATGGCGTTGGGAACAACAAATCCAAAAACAGTTCTGGAAGACCGCAGGATCGCAGGCCAACTACGGTGTCGGGAAGACCCGCAAACAGTACCTTTCAGAGATGCAGGGTAATTGGGCCCTTGAAGCCACTCGCGTTACAGGTTGAGCTCCTTTCTGATGGGATTCGGAGCACTGGAGCCAACAGGCATCGGGTGCTGCGGTGTGAAGCGCAGTGGTGCGGCGTACGGTGCCCCCAGGTCGTGGTGCGAGCAGCGGCTCTGTGGCGACGTCAGATGGCAGCGTCGGTGAGACCAGGGTCGCAGTGCGAGATGGAGGTGTGCTAGTCACAGTGCTAGCAGGTCATGGTGCAAGCAGCGGCGCTGTCGTTGCTGAAGCGCTGTCGTCGGCTGACGAGCTGGAGTCGACGTGCCGGCGTCAGTAAGCCAAGGCTGCGGTGTGGGATGAGGACGGTGTGCCATGTAACTCACAAGCTGTGCCCCCGAACCACGGTGCAAGCAGCGGCTTTGATTTTGATGGGAAGTGGCGGCACCAGGAAGGCCACGGCGTCGTCGTGTAGTGAGCTGGTGCATAGTGCGATGCCCACAGGTCGCGGTGCGAGCAGTGGATCAGTGGCGGCATCAACAGGCGTCATCGGTGAGACCAGGTTCATGGTGTGGCGTTGCAGCTGTGCCCTCTGCGGTGCCAAAGCTTTGGCGTGAAGCAAGGCGGTGCGGAGTACGGTGCCCACAGGTCGCGGTGCGAGCAGTGGCTCGGTGATGGCATCAGCAGGCGTCGTCAGTGAGACCAGGGTCGCGTTGCGGCGTTGCGGCGGTACCCTCTGCGGTGCCTTTAGGACACAGGTTCGGCAGGGTCGTCGTAGATGTCATCGAGGGGCGTTCTTCGGGTTGCAGTACAAAACACGCAGTCCCCAGTGCTGCGGGTCGAAGAACCTGAAGTCTTTGCTGCTCCTGAGACGTTGTAAACAGGGGGCAAACTCTACCTCAAGCCCTTGGAGAGTCTCACCAATTCGGTTGCAGAAAGTCCAGTCCAGGCCTTTTAGAGGTCAACCCGGAAAAGCACCCAGCAAAGCAGTCGTTCCTTTTGCAGCTTCTCCGGCGCTTCTTCTTGACAGTCTTCTTGTTCCAGATGAGTTATAAAATTCAGGAGTCGGGACCCAGAATTGTATCTAAAAATCCTTTGCTCTTTCAGGCAGAGGGTGTCTGTGTTCGGCCAGAACCAGTTGGACCTTCTCTGGCGTGAATTCCTGGCAGGAGGTGCAGACAGCTTTGTCAGAGGCAAAACAGGCCCTTTGAGGTGCAAGGAGATTCCCTCCCTCTTCCCCCTTCATACCCCTCGTCTGTTTAGCCCTTTTCTGACCTACCTAGACTATCAGGAGCCACCATGCTCCCCAGCCATCTGACATCCCAAAAACCAGACAGGCTAACCACATTCCAACAGAGGCACACGGGATGACCGAGCAAAATAATACCCACTTTCTAAAAGTGGCCTTTATGAACTCAGAATGAAAAGGGCACCCTTGCTAAAGGCTGCGTCTTTAGACGTTGTGCTCAGGCATACCAAACTTCATTCACTTATACCTTTTTTGGGCTACATATCTGGGTGGCACAATCCGTGCTGCAGTCCCACGAGCAGCGGTCAACTCATAAGCCCTGGCACTCGCAGTGCCCGTTACTGGGGGCTGACAAGTAAGTCACACATCCAATCATAACACAATTTACCACAGGAGCACCAGCGCTTTACCAATGATCAGCAGTGCGAAAAGAGCGCAGAAACGTTATACCAGCAAAAACAGAGTCAAAACTGGGAGGGCAGAAAGTAAAACTCGGGGAAACACGCCAAAAGATGTTAAGTTTAACTAGTCCAAACCACCCTTATTGATGATTAGGTTAAAGGCAACCTTTGTTTAAAGCTATCCTAGTGGTAGCTATGGAAAGCAGCCTTCAGGCTGAGTGTCGAAGGAATGTAAAGCAGCTTGTTTTACCAGATCAGAACTTCCTGAATGACCAAATGAAAGGATAACCACACAAGAGATATATAAAATATATGTATTGATTACTAAACACTCTCTACTAACCTCTTTATGAGATTAGGGCACAAAGCACACAATATTAAATCACTAGAACGACAGTAAATAGCACAATACACAGTGGGCTCCAGGGGGAGACAAACCATATACTAAAAAAGTGGTATAACAACCACGACTTAACTAGACACAGTGCCTAGAGCACGTAGAATCACTAGGACCGCAAGGAACCACTCAAAGTAGTGACACAGGGGACCCACGGATGATGGGTGCAGTGTGTGAACACAGGCGCGAGCTTCGTACAATCCTATGGGAAAGTTGCGGTTGGAATTTTAAAGATTAAGGATACTTTGGAGAGGACTTTAAGCAAACCCTTTTAAACATAGAAGGTTCTAAGGCCATCACACTTGAGAGTACTGAGATACCCATGTTACCTATCTCAGAGGATCCAGGTGCATAGGGGTCAAGTGTTGTCGAAAACCTTTGTCGTTTTCAATGGCGTGATGCTGAAAAGTGCTGCTGCCTGGGAGATGTGTCCAGTGGAATCCAAGCCTGGATCAGAGGTGAGAAGAACCTAAAAGCAGAGTGGACAGAGTCTGGGTCACTTCAGGGTTACCAGTGGCACGATAGATGAATGCCCACCGATGTAGGTTGCTTCAGGTGAGAAGATGCAATACTTGACTCTGTAGCCACGGGTCGAGGAGACGTCGACGATGAGCAAAGTCTGGAGGTGAGCTGTCCCACGAAGGATGTCGAGTGCTGGGGGGGTCAGTGGCTGGATGGAACACAAACAAGCCTTGGCAACTGCAACCCATGCAGAGGAAATAAGCTTCAGTGAGGACCAGCAAGATCCTGGGGACTCTCCAAGCAATGGGGAGTCAGGGCACGTCTGGAGCAACTACTGAAAGTCAAAGTTACCATCACAGGGACCCACAGGCCAACGGACCAGGGGTCGCGAAGGGACCTCGAGCTGAATCACATAATACCAGTCCACGGTGCACTCATGGAGTGTAGGCCGGAAATTTTCAGTGGAATTACTGCTCAGGGTCAGGACTATAAGTAGCCCAAAGCACAGCCTCGGGGATTGCCGAAAAGCATATGCTGCTGCAAAAGTACACAGTGCTCAGGGGTTCGGGTTGCACGGTCCCCACGAGGGATACTGGTCTCAGAATTGCTGAGAGGTCAGATCAACCTCAGGGACACTTGGGAACCAATCTCCAGTGCTGCAGAAATCTTCGGAGTCCTTAGGAGCTCGGTGGATGCAAACCGGTCAGATGTGTTAAGGTGCCTGCCGCTGCAGGGTAGTAACTCCTTTACTCCAAGGGAGATTCTTCTGTCGTCCAGTGAAGTGTAGACCACTGAAGTGCGTGGTTGATGCTTGCAGAGTTTAGTCCAGGTAAAATAAAAAGTCCTGTAGTCAGGGTTCTTACTTTATACCCAAGGAAGGGGTTGGACAAACTCTGGGGACCCACCTATGGGAGGGTCAGGACAGAGGGGTGGCTACACCCATGTCCTTTATTCAGTTTCGCTTCAGAGCAGGAGCCAATAGCTCCGGCAACCAGTTTGAACTGGACTATGCACAGGGACACCAAATGTGCCCCCAGTGTAGACTTCAAACACTCTCAGAGTGAACCCACCCAGCCCCAATACACTTAATCCTGACTGGGAGGTGGTCATACCTCCCTGTGACAGGAAACCTATTGTCAAGCCTTCCCCTGCTCGAGCTTGGCTCAGCAGCAGGAGGGCAGACTTGTGTCTGTGGCTGGCAGCATCCATTTTGTGATGCCCGGGTCGAGAAACTGGTACCTGGTACACCGGTGTAGTCTAGTTCCTATATTCCCAATAGGCTCTGCACATTGGAATAACATAAACGACAGTGTAGATGTAGGACTGAGGTCGACTAGGTCTCTATTGAATATGTTAGACTTAATTATGTGTGCCAGCTAGCTCAGAGGTCACTAGAAACTTTCTCGAGTAAACAAGAAGGTGTTAACTTTCCTGGATAGACAAGAAGGGATTAGTTTCTGACAACCGCATAAATATGACAACTTTGCTCCCCCAGAATAAGGAGTATATCTCCAGAGACTCAGAAACAATAGATAGCTATTTCACTCAGTCAATCGTACATGCTTAGTTTCACCAGAAGTGCAGAGAAATAGAGAGACGGGGGTTTTCAATAAAAGGGCTATTTATTGAGCAGTCTACTTTCTCATGCAAGAGAAGTGAATTGCCACAATTGCAATACTTGTCATAAAGTAAAGTGCGTACAGTAAAATGAGTATTATGAAATAAAACTGTAAAAGCATTTATATGGTTTCTAAGCCATAAAATACTTAAAATGGATAAAATACATACAACGATGAAATAATGACTAAACGTACTCAACTGGTGTTTCTAAGATACGCCTACCCCAGTGTACCTAACCTAAGCTTAGTACAGGAGGAGTAAATGAGTTACAGTTTTTGCCAAGAATCTGAATCAAGGAGGAGGAGCCAAGATGGCCGACAAGACGGACGTGTAGGCTCCCGGCTCCGCGGGCCTTCCACTCCCGCATCGACATCCTGCTACCTATCCTGTGCCTATGTTGCGGTGAACCGGCGATTTAAACGCGCTGTTTCCAATAGCGTTCTTCCGAGGTCTCTGCCTGCTGGTTTGACGGAGAACTCGCTGTGTTAGCCGTCCTCCGTGGCTGCCCCTGGACCCTGTGCCGCCCGCCGCCGCTGGACGCTGATGTAACGGTGTCGGTATGATGACCTGGGGAGGTGCCGACGCTTAAGGTAGCGCTGCTGACTGCAGAGGGAGATGGTGTAGACCCTTTCCAATGTGGCGAGATTCCCTACTTGGATGAAGTGTGTACTGGCGAGGCGGGATCCCTTCTCACATCGCTTCTCTTTGTTACGCTGCTGACGGGCTGAGCTGACCCCATCTTGGTGCGCCTTCTTTGCCGTGGGCCACCCCCATCGACTGGAGGCGAAGGGGCTCTCACCGTGCGCCGCTCTGTATTACGAGCCGTGCTCCTACAGGCGACCCGGCCTGATGTTTCCGGGTATAGATGTCGCCCCCTTCCCTTCACAGTGGTCTCATTGACGGGGTGGTGATGGCGCCGGTCTTCCAGGACAAGGAGATGAGTGCTTCCTTGTCCCCAGGCGACATCCTGGCAGCTCTTACCGACTTAAGGGTTACATGGCGGCAAACACCCGAGAGCTGGGTCGGAAGATTGAAGATGCTACATCTGAACTGGGGCGACCGAGGCGTTCTGGCTCCCTGCTGCCTCCAATTACTCCTGGAGTGGATACTATGTTTCAGCATGCGTGTACAGTGAAGCGGACTATCTCTGGTTACAGTGGTTTGTGTCTACCTATCGACGGAGCTGCAGCTACAATGTCTCCCCCCACTCCTAGAACTGAGACTCTGCCTATGCAATCGCTACTATTGCTTCGTTTGCCGACTCCCCAGTTGTTGGCCCTCCTCGCTGCTTTTGCCTCCGGAGCCTCTTTCCTACATCGGTGGAGGGTGTTTCATCCTGTGATCGAGGGGACGCTCGTCTTTTTTGACACTGGACTTATTGGTAACTGTAGACATTCATTTCATCTTTTTATGCTTCTTCTTTGTCGGGGGCGGCCATCTTGTCCCTTTGTTCTGAACGCTTTCCTGATACATTTGAATGCGCTATTTGTAATGTTTTTCCCCACTTAAGGTTGCAATTGATATGTGCTGTTGTTGATCCTTGTTGATGGGGTGGAGGTTTCTGCGGGCTGGGAGTCCGGGGGTAAGTGCTGATGGTGGTGATTTCGTAGCTTTTGTTTGCTCGGCTGGCGGAGACCCGGACTGGAACGCTTAACTGATACATTTAGAGGCTCTATTTGTGATATCTTTCCCCACCTATGGTTGCAATTGATATGTTCTTTGGTTTATCCTTGTTGATGGGGTGGAGGTTCTGTGCGGGCTGGGGAGTCCGGGATTAAGTGTTTCTGGCCCTCCTCCGGTCTTATGTGTTCTATGGGAGTTTTAGATTAGGTTACTCTTTTCTTACTCTCTATATTTCAGGTATTACTGTAATTCTTTCTTCTTTTTCTCTTCTTCTTCCTTGTTCTATATTTCGGGTTTATTGGGCGACAGACACACTGCTGGGGGGGGGGGTAGGCCGTAGCCTCTGCATGCGTGTAGGGTGGGGGGTTGGGGGTTGGGTTTTTAGTTTCCTGGTTTCAGTTTCTATGGTGCCTTGTTTTTTCTTCGTTTTGTTTCTTCTTCTTTCTTCTATCTTGGGTCCGTGTTTGGGACTGCTAGCGGGCGGGTGGCGGTGGACATTGGCTAGGATGTTGGTGCTGATACCCCTGTTGCACACACTTTGAGCCGCCATGCCGCCTGGGGGGACTTGACTTTTGGGTTGTTGGACTATGTGGTGAATTTGTCGCTAATGTTATGTTACGCCTGCACGGACTCTGCTTTCTTAGTCTATAGTTTATATTTTAAATTTAAAAACGGAAAGTCGACCTTTAATAGTTGCAACAAAAAACATTTAAAATTAACCTTCACTGCTCCTGAGACATGGTATCACGATGATCTACAGTATTACTTTTAAATGCTTGCTTATGGTAATAATGTGTTACTGTGTCGCCGTATTGCATGCGCTGGTGCTTTAACAGTATCCGTGGCCGGCCTGATGGTTGTGGGCCCGTATTTGTTCTTTTACTAATGCACAATAAAGGTTTTCAAAAATTTAAAAAAAAAAAAAAAAAATCTGAATCAAGAATTCTCTGTGGGTCTAATCAGCTCTTTACCTTGGTTATAGAAGGAAGGAGGTCTTGTATCTCTTTCTCAGGACTCGATCACCCAGCAACCCGCGAGGGTGACCGGGAAACAATGGAGCTGGATTTCTCGGCATTGAGAAAAGACAGCGTCTCTTTCAGTGCGTCAGCAGGGAGGGTCGGCTTCCTTCGGCAGTCGCATCAGCAGGGCGTCGGGAAAGTAGATAGCCGATCTGCTCCAAACCACCGTGTGTTGCTTAAGGCAGATGCTGGTATATTTATACCTGGAAGGTGCAGAGTTTGACGTAAGGTTGGACATAAGACGTCACCAAGAACTCGCAGTTCTTTCAGGACTCCAGGAGTTCTAGGACAAATCAATACAGAAGCAGGGGGAATTCCCGGGCTGCTGGAGGCTAGGTTTGTTTAAGAAGACGTTGTGCTTTCTAGGAGTCTATGGGAGTAGCCTTGCCGTATTTGGACTCCATTGGCTATGTCTTAATATGGGTATAATTCTTATGCCTGTATAAGGGTATGATTTGATATAACCACATAAGGGCATGAAATCGGGAATATTAACTAGAGTCCTAGAATCATCTACAACACCCACTCCACGTATAATGTCCATCATTACTAAATACTAAGCAATGTTTAAGCATATCTAAGCATGTGTTTTCGATCTCACCCCAAAATACATAAAATGCATTTGAAATGGTATATACACAAAAATGAGTATTATACTGTACGTTTTTTTTGTAAGCAGTGGTGTCATTCAGATAATGCATATATTGTACATTTAGAATGTTGACTGAATGAATCACAAAATTTACATTTATGAAATGGCTCTTAATACAGAAGAGAAGGTCGAGACCATTTCATCACATATTTATACAAGACTGTACATGTGCTAGAGACTAAGTAAATATTGTCTCTAGAGTTTCTAAAAATAGAAATCTTGTTCTCTAAGAATAGTTCTACTTTAAGCAGAGTATCATGTGCCAAAAAAGGTAAATATTTTGGGAACTGGAAAAATTCAATTTCGCGCTCTGGGGAAAGAAAAATAGTTCCAAAGTTGTTTAGGTTGTGTTTACCAAAACTGAAGGCCGAATTCAGATTTCAGGGAACGTCATGTGCTTGCTTTTTCAACAGTTATTCACGTTAGGGGAGAACATCAACTCAGATTGGCTGGCAAAAAATTCATCTACAACAGTAGGTGAAAGTTGGGCCATTTCCGGAAAAGTTGAAACAGTGCATATGTGAGATGCATTACCGTCAGCGTTATCTGGATCAGCAATGTTCACAGAAGGTTGTACCTGTGTGCCGCTTTCATCTCGTACCTCACCGCCACCTAATCATAATGGTGAGGTCTCAACGAATGCCATCATCAGAATGGGTAGCCGCTGGGGACAACACGTTGCATGAGCCGTTACCGAACCAAGCAAAGTATCGATATCCATTGGTACTGCTGATGGAAGTGTGAGACAGACGTCTAACAGGCATTCTTCTCCGCATAGCAGACATCATAGAACAGGTAAGATGCAATCTTACCAGATTGGTCTGAATGAAAGAAACCAGGTAGTATTCAGATCTCTTAGCCGAGCAAAGCCGAGGACTTTAGTAATCCGCTCTTGGTATTGCTAGGATCGTGTCTTCCATTGTAGCCTGAGTTTTGTCTGTGACTTGACTTGCCATTTCGGAGCAGAAGGAACAAAAATAAGATTCCTGCTACGAGTCCCAAGATTGTTGCGTGCTTATCTAGGTTCCTGATCGATACTGTGACCTTATGCCCCTATTCGGCTATAAATCCATTTATTCCCTATATTGGCATAACCGTTCAAGTGCGATTTTCTGAAAAGTCATCTCTGGCCTCACACGAACAGAGCCACATTCCAGCATGACTCTCTGCTACTTCCTTTGCGACCAATTAGTGCAATGACAGAGCAGCAGTCGCTATCTGATATTCCTAGATAACACTCCGAGTTCTTCAACAAGATAAAAACTTAGCAAACCTGGAAATCCCCGCTTGCTATGTTTTGATTAGTAATGGAACTCTAATGAGCAACTGATAACTGTCACTTCCTAGTGACATCTTTAATTGACGTCTTATGTCCAGCAAACTTGCGTCAAACCCGGCACCTGTCAGGTATAAATATTACCAACGTTGCCTTAAGCAATGTGAGCTGTGAGCTACAAGCTACTGTTGCTGATGCTGGCTGCCTGCATGACCCTGTGTTGGTAAAAACTAGCACTCTGTCGCTGCAGCCTGCTATCCTGTGGTGGTGAAGCTGCTGATTACCATTATCGCCGCTACAGCGCGAACTATGGTGCAGTACGCTTGAGGAGCCGAGCAGCCGTCCTCTGCGAAGACATCCAGCCGATTCCAGCTGCCCGCGGACGCTGTCACCCCTCCTCCCTCGACGCGCTGAGAGAAGCCGCTGCCTTTCTCGTGCAGAGAAATCCAGTCCCGGCGCTTCCGGTTTACCCTCGCGGGTGACTGGGATATCGAGAGAGACCCCTGAAGGAGATACCAATCCTCCATCATTCTATTCAGAGGTATGGTGTTGACTAAACCCTTAGACGAGAATTCTTGAAACAAACCTTGGCAAAACCAACTTAACTTAAGCTACTTACTTACTCCCCCTTTCACGTGTTAGGCTTAGGTCAGGCACACTGGGGTAGGCTTAGTTAGAAGCACCAGTTGAGTATGTTAGCCTAATGTATATATGACTGTATATATGTTTTATTACTTTTAAACCATTGTATGGCTAAGAAACCATATCAATGCTTTTACAGTTCTATTTCGCAATACTTATCTTACTGTACGTACTTTTTATAATAACAGTTATTGCAATTGTGGCAATACATTTCTCTTGTACGAGAAGAAAGACTGTTCAATAAATGTTAACCCTTTATTGATAAACGCCCGTCTCTCTATTCTCTACATACTGTGAAAGTAAACTGCACTAGACTGACTGAGTGAAATCTATGTCTATTGTTTCACACGACCCTAGAGATCGACTCTTGATCTGAGGAGCAAAGTGGTCATGTTGCACGGTTGTTGGAAAACTGAATCCCTTCTTGTCTGTGCCAAGGAAGCTGATCACTTCCTATGCAGAGAAGAAAGTTTTCAGTGACCTCTGAGCTAGTTGGTAACACAACCCAATTAAGTTTAGCATAGTCAGTGGAGGCCTGGAATATCCGCAGTTCCACGTCGATACTACTGTTTATGTTATTCCAATGCGCAGGGCCTAGTGGGAAACTAGGAACTACACTACAGATGAGAGGCAGGCCGCCGAACACAGAGTGCACGAAATTCGGGAAGATGCTCAGGACTGCTTCAAAGGGTGCTAATAGTCTTGTAAAAATTGTCTTAAATACATGTGCGATGCCGCTGGTATCAGACATGTTTAAGATTTGGCTTAACATTTCTACGAAATGTACGGGGCAATTTGTCGATAATAATGTATGTATCTCTGCTGCTGTCCTTGAAACTTGCAGATCATACGTTTCTCTAGACGAGGTTAAAGGCACAGTTGTTTGTAAAAGAATAGACTTCATTCTGCTTAAAGTATCAATTCGAATAGAGGAGATATTCAAAGAAGGCCATATTGCAGCCTCCATGTCTAGCTTGTTGTTTGGATACAATACTTGTACACAACAAGTTACCCTGGATGTAACGCTCACGAGATAGGCCGTTCCTGGCACCATGCCACAACACCTGTGTTCACGTATTAGAACGTAGCTGCCGTTGGAAGCTGTCTGAAAAAAGGCTCTATCTGTGTAGCAGTTGTGCCGTGCAGGTGGCATGAAAGGTTATTTGATGAACCTTCGCAGGCTCCGTGTAAGTTAATTCCTTGACACAGAAGTGTACCGCTTAGTGAATTTTTACAATTGTTACCACTAAGGAATACCTCTTTCTTGCCCCCACTCCAACATCTATGTGTGTAAGGTAAATTCCAGGTTGACTTGATGTACCCTTTACCCAACCTTTCATACAGGCCTGCTGGTATATACTTTTGGCAGTATTGAAACTGAAAAGTTGTTATCGGAATTGTAATGGTGACATGTATTATCCATTCAATGACAGGTCTTTCGGAGACTGTCAATGGTAATCTTTCTAGTTTTTCAATGCTCAGCGCCGTATAATCTGCCCCACTTTGTGCCAAAGAGATTTGTTCATCAGTAAGGTTAAAGATAGAAAATAATGATGTTGTGTTTAGCAGACGCCATGGCACGTAACCTGAACGCAGATTTTGTAACGTCCAGCCTAACTGTACAATAGAACGTAATTGGGATTGGCCATGTTGTAACATTAGCATATCCTGTTCTATTATATCAATAGCAGATGACACAATGCTGTCCAGTGAATAAATTCTGGAGGACAGAGTCGTTAACCCATTGTCCCCTACAGAAAGCGATTTTTCCTAATTAATACAATCAATTTCTCGTATTTTTTCTGCAGTTTCAATTTGTGTTACTTTTCAAGCTTTATTGTAAGCTGCGTATATACCGGCGTATATGAAACGTTTTTACGATATTTGCGAGGTCCCAGTAAGAAATCTCGCAAGTCAGCACCTTCTTTAAGTAAAGTCAAGTGTTGCTTAGTTTCAGGTAGTGTGGATTTCTGTAGCCATTTGAGGCATAGTTTTCCTACACTATAGGTTGTTATTATCCCTGGATGTTGTCTCTGGGAATATCTTGGGTCTGGCCTATTCTGTTTGAACCCCTGTATTTTGTTCAGGAATCTATCGTGACAGATATTAGTGTCTGTGGGCCAGATCAACCATTTTTTCCAATTAGGAAGTGTTCTGTAATGTTTTAAAATATGGGATACGTCTATCTCCACTTCTGTAGTGCTATTACTATCAGGTATGGGTTTTGGTATAGACGGTTTGTTTAAGTCTTTTATCCTGGCTAGGCCAAGACAGGTCGTTTGTTGAATGGTATCATTCAGGAACATTATTTGTTCTGGGATCATGCAGGCTCTGAATAATAATTCTAAACCTTGTACCTGCCAATCTTTTGTGCCCCAGACAGTTTTTGTCTCAATGTTGTTTTCCCAAAATTCAAAACCAAACGTAGACATTTTTTCATAAAATGTTTCAGAATAAATCAGTTTAGTAATTGTCAACATGTTTTTCATTCCTGTTTTATTCATAATTTTAAAATAAAACATTTCTGGATCAGTGATATTAAACCCTGAAAAGTATAGGAATTTCTCATAAAATGTTTTTGAGCTGCTTTTTGGCGGAGTTGGACAATGTTCCCATAGATTATACATAAAAACATTTCTAGGATTTGCTGATTTATGTAAATAGTGATGCCCATAATGATTATAGCGGATGTACCATGTTACAACGCATACCGTTACAACTACCTACCATTACAACGCGACCATTACAACGCATAGCACTTTGAGGTGCTGGATAGTGGTAAGTATAATTTACTATTCTAACTCCAGTCCCCGTGGACCCTAGGGAAGGTGTTGGATAGTAAATTATACTTATTCCCTATCCTAGAGCGCCCCCCAGCGCAATGCGTTGTAATAGTATGCGTTGTAAAAGTCGCGTTGTAATGGTAGTGCGGAGTAACAAATGCGTTGTAACAGGTGTATACCGATTATAGCAATACATTTCTTCAAAATTTGATGAACCTTGTAAATAATCATGTTTTGTATATTTAGCTGACATTTCTAAATCTGACATCATATTGTTAATATTTTCAAAGTCCCAATCATCAGTGAAAGTACTAGGTGATAAAATGTCACTTAAAGAAATCTTGAACTGATGTGGATATTTCAAGAGTTCAACCGGGCCATAGATGTCATAATCAGTAGTGTCCCAAGCTACACCACCAGGTATAGGAATGGCTGTGATGTTCACTGATGATAGTTCTCTTTTTTCAATGTGAGATGATCTGTGAGGTTTTAGAACCAAGTTGATGTTCTGACTTGCTGTGTCCATTGTACTATATTTTCCATCAATCATTCTTCCCAAGCTTTGAACTAAAATGAGCCAGAGCACCTAACACAATCCACAATTCAATCCACGGTGAAATCAGATATGTTTCCCCAAGTTGATGAAAGACTTTGTAATTTTGTCTTTGAAAGTTTTGTTTGCTGGCTTGTCTTCATGTTCACTTGGATCATTAGAAAAGTCACGAAATTGATGAAGTAGCCAGATGCAGTTCTGTCAATTGTTTGAATGGCATCAGGATTGTTATTAATCTTTGTAGTTGCTTCTTCCTTTTTCATATTGGTATGGTCCGAGGCTACATCATTGTAGACAGGCGTTTCTTGACGAACTGATGCAATTTGGTTTTCCAGAGGCACAAGTTCCATGGCTTTGTTGCATAGTCCTTTTTTATTCACTGCAGGTTTATCAAATGTGATTAGTCTCTCAATTTGAACCTCTTGGATTGTAGCAAGGTTTGGTCTTCTGCTACTTCTTGGGAGTCCACTGGGCCTACTACTTATTATTGGCCACATGGTTGTTGTTTTAACAGGTCAATTAATACAACTCTGTTCTCCTTTTTACCAGCAAGGGGCGGTAGTATGACTGATCTTGTTCCGCTGATAGCTAAGACATGTACTGCTTTTCTGTAGGAAGGCCCAAATTCCTTCATTACCGCGATTTTTTCTCTGACCAGATCCCCAATCTTTGGAATCCAGACAGGTCTTGCTGGGATAGGTGGTTTCTCTTCAATGGCCGTTGGCTTTAGCTTTGTGTTACTTAGACTTCTTCCTGTTTCATTCAAGTCCTGTAAAACAGCCAAACGATCTTTGATATCAAAAGCTTTTTGTTCCACCACAGAAGTCTGACAATCGAGATCTTTGATTATCATTCTTGTACCAAATAAAAGTTCATACGGACTGATTCCACCCGGAGAATTTCTTGGCAGATTATTAAGACTATGTTGGACACTTATTAGATGTTTGACCCACCCATCACACGAACCTAATACCCTCGCTGTTATAGTTTGCTTAATGTCACGGTTTTTTCTTTCCACTACCGCATTTCCCTCAGGATGGAATGGACTAGAGTACCGCAATGCAATGCCCAAGCTGGTCATGGCCTCCTTGTAAGCTCGAGAGCTAAACGCAGGACCCTGGTCAGAATGTAGCATGCCAATTGCGTATGTGCGATGAAGACTCGCAAATCTTTTATAACAGATCTGGCGTCAGCCAAGCGCTGGGGCCACATCCAAATGAATCTCGTGCAGGAATCCACCACAGTGGAGAAGCGTGGCTCAGTGGTTAGAGGCGGCAGACCCGGAAGCTGAGATCGACCGTGGACCAGGGTTCGATTCCGGGCTCAAAATTCCACGGACTCGACAATTCTCGCTCTGGTGCCTACTCAACTCACGGGGTCACACTCTGCGACTCTGGGCAATAGCTTGCTTAATCTCCACTACGGCCCCTCGCGGCGGGATGCCTGGCTTTCACCTTGTGGACACCCTGCCGTGGTTTCTCACAGGGAAATACCAGGAAGGGTTCCCTAAGCAAGCGCCGGGACGCTTACGGGCAGCTGTGCGCTTTACAAGTCCAGCACATTTACATTTACTGCGACCATGATATATTTATAGTTGCCATCCCTTTGCAAGGGACCACGTCTGTGCTGGTCGTTTTACTGTTGATACTTTCATTCATTGGCATATTTCACATTCTAGAACATAATATCTAGTCTGTTTTCTCATAAGTGGCCACCAATAGGTCTGTTTTAATAATGATATTGTGGCGGAAATACCAGCATGTGCAGAAGCGAGCCCTTCATGTGCCGCTAAAATTAGTCCTAATCTGTGTTCCATGTTTGGAATTGCCCTATCCCCTACTCCAGAGATTACGGCAAAAGGAACATTATTTGCATCGGTTTTGTATGAGTACTTTACTGGAAAGCCTTTCGGGAGTGTCTTATTACTGTTTTTTACTGAAGCACTGACAGCTTGTATTATTTCGCTGTCTATTTTTGTTTTTGACCTGGTGATCGCTGCTACGGAAGCCGTTTGCACAGCCGCCTTTGCGGCCTCATCAGCCAATGAATTCCCTGCAACGTGAACGCCATCACGCTGATGACTCAGTGTATGTATCACGTAAGTCTTTTGTAGTTCTTTCTGTAAAAGAACTACTTGTTCCCAGAGCATTTTATGCTTTATTGTGCCACCTTTTGCATCTTTGAAACCATTTTGAACCCAGTTCTGCAAGTATTCATTGTAAGAGTGGACACAGTAATACGAATTGCACACTATTAGTGTGGGGAATTCGCGATCAGTATTCTCAAGCGCCATCTTGAAAGCCTGTAGTTCAGCTCGCTGAGCTGTACAGTCTTCGAATGATTGGGTTTTTGTGACAATAGGTCGGAATTTACCTTCGTACCAGCAACCTTTTACAATTGCGCACGCAGCACTATATGCTTTTTTATCCCCAATCGCGGGCTGTGCTGATCCGTCTGTATATATTATACAGCCGTACTGTTCCAGAGGCAGAATTTCAGTTGGCAGAGGACATTCGTAATCGTATTGGAGAAATTCTTGCATTTTTAAGTTAGGATCAAATTCGTATACTACGTCTGATGCAGCAAGAGAATTAACCCATTGTATCCATCTTGGATGTAAGGCTTTAGTATTCGGAATGCTTGCTCTTGTTACTGCTTCTAGGGCAGGTATTGGTGTAACGATTATTATGCGTTTACCTTGTGCCAGGGCTCTTTCTTTTGCTACAGCAGTTTGTACCGCAGTTAGAATTTTTTCAGTGGAACTGAATTTCATTTCAGCTTGTGTGTACAAGTGTGATTTGTAAGCTATTGGTACCGTTTCTCCCTCTTTAGAGGTCGGGTATGTAAATCCGCATCTTCCTGGGATGACTCGGATTACAAGGTTGCGTTCGTTCGCGCGTGTTTGCAGTTTTGTTTTAGTTAACATGTCTGTTTGTAATGATTGTAAAATTTCCGTGTGTTTCTGAGTCCAATTAATTGCTTTGAAATCAGGTTTTATTAGTTCGTAGAGCTGTTTAACCCTCTCTGCATAATTTAGAATGTAAGTTCTTCCGAAGTTCAGGAAACCTAGAATTGATTGTAAGTTTTTCAGCGTTTTTGGGGCTTGGAGTACTGCACACTTCTCTAAGAAGTTGTCTGCTAGGCTTTTGCCTTCACTTGATAACTCATATCCTAAAAATAGGACAGTGAGGTGGGCAATTCGTGATTTTTTAAAGTTAAATTTGTACCCTTCAGATGCGAACCCAAGTATTATGGTGTTCACTCTTTTCAAGTGTGTCTCCAGGTCATCGTCTGTTAGGTAGATATCCTCGACATAGGATAATGCCTCATCATCATACATTTGTAGCAACTCTGTTACTCTGGCTGAAAATAATCCTGGGCTGTTCTTGAATCCCTGTGGGAGGTGACAAAATTGCTTTTGGGCCCCCATACTTGAGAAAGCGGTCAAATACCTGCTTTCTGGTGCAATGTTTTGACAGAAGAAACCGTTTGAAATATCTAATGTTTTATATTTTTTGCGCACGATGTTATTCATCAATGCTGCACTATGTGAATTTTGTACTGCAAATGTTTTGCAACAGGAGTTTAAGTGTCTGTAGTCCAGTACTAGACGATATGAATTGTCTGGTTTGGATACAGGAAACAAAGGATTGTTCATTTGTAAGGTGCATGTTTCAATCACCCCCTGGTACTCAAGTTGATCTAAAATCTCCCTGACTTGTTTTTTAGCTTATTGCTTAACAGGATACTGCCTTTGTGCAGTAGGTTGATTTTTTAACTGGATTTTATGGTGAGGAGAATCCTCATTCCATCCTACATGATTTTTATATAATGCAGGAGCTTGGGCCACTGCCCATTTTCTAGCATATGTGTTTTTTTATGAATTGGAATGTGATTTGAGAAGGCAGGCATAATCATTTCTTTGTCATGTGGGCACTCCCTGACAAACTCTGGTGGCCAGTCCTTTTCTGCTAGAAGGATATCATAACCTTTAGAAAAGTTCTCCCAGAAGAGACCTCTTATTTTCCTAGTTTTGTCCCCCTCTATACGTAATGTTATTTCATATAATTTATGGGGCACGCTAACTCTGGTATCTGCAGTTTCCACTTGAATGTATTCATTCGTGACCACTGTCTCCAGAAGATTCATCAGGATCTTGCAAGCTATGGTCACTTCTGCTGCGCTGTCTAGCATTGTCTGGGCTCATTCTCAGTTCTTGAGTTGTGTCCTCAGAATCCTCGGCATGTTTTACTTTAATACTGGCTACCTTCTTTTTGGGAAATTGTAATTTTTTACTTTGATGAGCAGGTTCTGTGTCTTTGGACTTGACACACTCTTCTTTCCGATTTCTGTGAGGAAGTCTGAAAAAATCGAGAGGGACGTGTATCAATATCTTGATATCTGTCAGGTTTTCCTAAATTTTCCCTATTTCTAAGGTTATATCTTTTCTCAGAGGGCTCCCGTTGGGGAGACCTACCCCCCTGGAGATCTATCTCTCCGCTGGGGAGACATTCCTCTGGTCTGAAACTGTTTTTCTCTGGGAGAGGTCTGTTTATTACCTTCCCCCCTTTTTTAGGAGTTATTAAATTATTTTTAATGAAAGTCTTTTCAGGATTTTCTGTTAGTTGTGGTTTTAGTGGTTTCCCACCCAAACTGTCCCTACCCAATTCTTCATATGATTTTTCAATTATTCTGGCAAGTTCAAAAGGATGGTCTGCTATATCTGTTTCTTTTAATTCTTGGCGGCAGGTTGTACCATCAATTACCAATTGAACTAATTGCCTATGTGCTTTTGTTAATTGTTTTAGTTGAACTAAAATTTCTCTGTCTGACATTTCTTCAATGTCAGGATGTGGTGTATAGCTGGCTAGAACCGGCCATGTGGCTCCTGGTCTACCTAGTGGACCGAGTCTGGTAATGTGAGTCTGGTAATGCGATTTTGATGTTTTAGGGCGCCATTGAACCAGAGCTCATGCTCTTGGTAAGTTAGTGGAATTTCAACGTCCTCAAAAGGAACGTATTCCGCTGGAGAATCCCCTGCTTTGTAGTAGTGGAACTCGTGTGTTACAGCATTTGCTGCTGGAAAATTTATCCAAGAATAGAATACCTCTGTCTGCTGACATTCATGTGCCTTTACCACAAATATGACTGTACCAACTCTCGATGATACACCATTTTCTATAAGTTTTATAGTTACACTTTTCCTTACATTTACCGGGATGAGCTTCGCATCCGGGTCATTTTCATTAAACCCTGTAACGTCAAAACCTGGTTGAGTCGCATCTACTGCAGCTCCACCGGTTTTGTTGTTGTCGTCGTTAGTTGACATTGTTTAATGAAAGTTTGCAGAGCAAGTTTCAAGGAAACAAAGATTAGGTGCACAATATTTTGGAACACTGTATCCTTCAACGTTGACTAAACCAAAAACTAATACATAGGAATCTCTTCCTACTAAGTTCTGGCGGATATTAACCTTTTACCCACTCCAGACGTCTATTGGAGTTTTTACGGAAAAAAGGGGTCTGTGTGAAAAGCACAACTGAGTTACTCTAGTATCTAACGTTAAATTTATCGCCTTACCAAACATTGGGCGTCAAGTAGTGCAGTTCCTATATTCCCAATAGGCTCTGCGCATTGGAATAACATAAACGACAGAGTAGACATAGGACTGAGGTCGACTAGGTCCCTATTGAATATGTTAGACTTACTTCTGTGTGCCAGCTAGCTCAGAGGTCACTAGAAACTTTCTCGAGTAAACAAGAAGGTGTTAACTTTCCTGGATAGACAAGAAGGGATTAGTTTCTGACAACCGCATAAACATGACAACTTTGCTCCCCCAGAATAAGGAGTATATCTCCAGAGTCGCGGAAACAATAGATAGCTATTTCACTCAGTCAATCGTGCATGCTTAGTTTCACCAGAAGTGCAGAGAAATAGAGAGACGGGCGTTTTCAATAAAAGGGTTATTTATTGAGCAGTCTACTTTCTCATGCAAGAGAAGTGAATTGCCACAATTGCAATACTTGTCATAAAGTAAAGTACGTACAGTAAAATGAGTATTATGAAATAATACTGTAAAAGCATTTATATGGTTTCTAAGCCATAAGATACTTAAAATGGATAAAATACATACAACGATGAAATAATGACTAAACGTACTCAACTGGTGTTTCTAAGATAGGCCTACCCCATTGTACCTAACCTTAGCCTAGTACAGGGAAGGAGTAGATGAGTTACAGTTTTTGCCAAGAATCTGAATCAAGAATTCTCTGTGGGTCTAATCAGCTCCGTACCTTAATTATAGAATGAAGGAGGTCTTGTATCTCTTCCTCAGGACTCGATCTCCCAGCAACCCGCGAGAGTGACCGGGAAACACTGGAGCTGGATTTCTCGGCAGGAGAAAAGACAGGGTCTCTTTCAGTGCATCAGCAGGGAGGGTCGGCACTCGCATCAGCAGGGCGTCGGGCAAGTAGATAGCCGATCTGCTCCAAACCACCGTGTGTTGCTTAAGGCAGATGCTGGTATATTTATACCTGGAAAGTGCCGAGTTTGACGTAAGGTTGGACATAAGACGTCACCAAGAACTCGCAGTTCTTTCAGGACTCCAGGAGTTCTAGGACAAATCAATACAGAAGCAGGGGGAATTCTCGGGCTGCTGGAGGCTTGGTTTGTTTAAGAACACGTTGTGCTTTCTAGGAGTCTATGGGAGTAGCCTTGCCGTATTTGGACTGCATTGGCTATGTCTTAATATGGGTATGATTCTTTTGCCTGTATAAGGGTATGATTTGATATAACCACATAAGGGCATGAAATCGGGAATATTAACTAGAGTCCTAGAATCATCTACAACACCGGTGTGTCACGGGGGGCGTGGCTTGGATGTCGAGGAGTTAGGCAGAGTGAGCCCGGAGCTCCGTGCCCGATCCCGGCTTAAATCCTGATAAACCGCACGAATTCCGGCGGAAAACGATCGTCCTGTTGGCAGAAGGCATCGGCGGAGCGGCGGAACCCCGAGGCCGCAGCTACTTGCCGCTAATTAGCGCAGAAACCCGATTAGGCGAACCGCTCGAGGAGCGAGACGCTTCGGCCCAAGATGGCGGGGTGAAGTCCGAGCCGGCGATACTGCAGGTCGAGGGAGATCAGCGATCTCCATTCCGAGGGCGCCGGACAAATCAGGGACGCCACCGGAGACTCTACCGAGCGACCGCAACGGAGGTGATCGCACACATCATCACCTACTGCACACGAGGAGACGGAGGTAAGCGACTAGCGGGCTCCCCCCGCGGCACAATCAAGATGGCGGCGGTCTTGAGGAACAAAAGCTGAAGACCTCGCAGAGAGACAGGGCTGCGGAGACGGCGAACGGGGATCCCGCTGTACGGAGCCCGCTGGCGAGGGGAGGATTCCCCCTGATTGCACAGAGGAGCGACCTGCCCAGAGCCTTGCACCCTGAGCGTAGCCCAGATTCGGAAGGGGGGACGGCGATCGCACGAAACCCAGGCCTAAGGAGGGCGGCATCATGAGCGATTAGCAGCGGAGGCCTAAAGAGGACGGGCGCTCTGCCAAGACTGGGGACATACGGAGCCTTGAGTGAAGATTGGAGAAAGACCGATGCTCCTGCTATACAGTGGAAGTCACGATCGGCAGAGGCTCGACCAGGGGGAGGCGCGAGAAGCACGAGGCCTACGAGCGGACCCAAGCACCCTGAGAGCGGACTTGAGAGCGGCTGTGGACACGTAGGGACCAACAACCTGGGATGGGGAGCTTCCTAGGAGACGACAACGAGAGCCTGGTGGCGACAGAGCTGATTGAGACGACAAGCCTGGAGGGTCATGAAGCGAACGGCGACAGGAGCGGCCCTACCCAACCCAGGGCTCTAACATGTGCTGAAGGTACGCAGGACAGCGCATTGGCATAGATAAGGGGACCCCTACTCCCTGGTGGGGCGCAGGCCTTACAGCGGCTGGAGGGAGACCTGGGGCACCTTGGCTGACTGCCCGAGACGAATAGTGCTGTGGTAGAGGGAGGCCGCCCGTGAACTGGTCTCTAGGGCGGGGAAGGAGCTGGCCGGAAGAGGTGACATTTAGAGTTGGCTGCAACTCACTGTCTGGAGCCGGTGGAGTCGCTGGTGGTTAACAAAAGGGCGGCCAAACCTTCGTCCCGACGCTGCGGGAGGACCCCCACCCCTACACTTTGGGTTTCCGAGGAGAAAAACCGCCGTCGGGCGAACAAATCGGGATGGGGAAGCCAAAGGGGAAGGGGGACGGAGCTATTGGCTCTGAGACGACAGACGGAGTGGAACAGGGCCACACGGAACTACAGCAAATGCAAGATTGTATATTGGAAGCTATCACGGCCACGAAAGAAGCTCTATAACAAGACATCGCTCAAGTGGCAACAGGTTCGGGGCTTCTACGCGCAGATCACGATAAGTTAAAGGACAGGGTCAAGAGCACGGAGGTCGCCCTGCAAGAGATGGTCCCGGAGCATAAATCTATGGAAGGACGGTTGGGCGATGCCCTGGACCGAATACTTTTTCAAACAACAGTGGTCCCATGCATTCACAAATAAAAGAAGCAATAAATATAGACAGAATCAGTTCTATATTCTGAGTGACATGTCCAGCCGGGCAGAGGTCTACAAGTTTACTCAATAACCAATTTAGTTCAAACAAGCCCGGCTTTGTCTGTAACCTACCTTCTGTATATGATCCGTTAGTGTTGGGCACAGGCCTGTGTACCACACTGGTGATTCGTTGAAAGTATTCTGTTTGAACTAAATTGGTTATCGAGTAAACTTGTAGACCTCTGTCCGGCTGGACATGTCACTCAGAATATAGAACTGATTCTGTCTATATTTATTGCTTCTTTTATTTGTGAATGCATGGGACCACTGTTGTTTGAAAAAGTAAGTTCCCCGAGGTCCCCTGTTGACTAAATTGGGGCCCCTTGTTGTTTTGAATATAACTGGACCGAATACTAGCACTGGAACGGCGGGCGGAGGACGCTGAAAATCGCAGTAGGCGCAATAACGTCCGCTTGGTAGGCCTTCCGGAGAAAAAGGAGGGGAACAACATGGTGGGATTTCTTGATAACTGGTTGCGAACTGAAGTGGCGCCAGAGGGGCTTTCATATTTCTTCACGCTGGAGCGGGCGGACAGGGTCCAGGCCAGACCGCCTGCCCCGGGCCAGCCACCCCTTCCGGTGGTGATCAAACTGTTGCATTATAAAGACAGAGACTGGCTGTTGCAAAGGGCCAGAGAAGCCGGCCCCTTTCAGGTGGACAATAACAATGTGACAATGTTCCCGGACTTCACATTTGAAACACAGAAACTGCGGGCTTCCTTCTTGTCGATCAAACGGGAGTTGCGTGTGGAGGGCATAAAGTATTCACTCCTCTTCCCGGCAAAGCTCAGAGTCGTGGTGGACGACAAAACACTCTTCTTCCCCACATCGGCGGATGCCTGGGCGTGGTGGGATACTTACAAGGCTGGAACGGACGGAGCTAGAGTCAGAGCTGAGGAGGAACAGCGGAGGCAACCAACCAGAAAATCACAGCGCCTTCGGAAGCGCTGACAAAGAACTAGGAAGCCATCGGCATCGCAAACGGAGGAGGAGAGGAAGGCGGCACTTCAAGCGGTGGTGGACGTGTCGGGAATGGTGCGCAGCCAGTCATGTAAGGGTTCAGACTCTGAGGGACAGGCCACATGCTCGGAAACAGACCTCTTGGAACTTGGTGGGGCCAGGGGGCCGGTTGTGACGCCACAAACATCAGAAGAAATCATAGAAGCTTGAGAGGGAAAAATCTGAAGGGCTGTATTATACATTGGACCTGGGGGGACCGAGCCCGTCGGTGCAAAAGACTGTGGTGCAGAAGAACGGAAACTCGTGAGTGATTAGGGGGGGATTGTGGGGCGGGGGGACGGGGGTTTCATAAACACCCTCGGAGTCCAGCTATGCCCTGCTGGCCCCTAAGGTCACCGCAGTGGAGACTGCGGAATATAGGGATAGCGATTGGGGTAGTTGACACTTTTGGTAAAGTTTGGATGGGAGCTGCTTTAGCAAAGGTGGGTCCTGTTCTGGGGGGGAGGTTGCCAAGAGTAGCTGGGGGGCTCGAGGTGAGGGAGGTGGGGTTTGGGGAATAGTTGCATGGGAGGGGAGGGGGGATCAGGGGGAAGCCGCCATAAGCGCCTGGAGGATGACTGTTGATACTGTGAATAGGTCTGCAAGGAACAATGGCTAGCTCTGGAGCATTGAAATGTGTGACCAGGAACGTGCGGGGCCTGCATACTATGGCGAGAAGGCACAAGATACATGCTTATCTAGTCCTCAGAGGAGTTCAGATTGCGCTATTACAGGAGACACACTTGACAAAACAAGAGGGCATAGCGCTACAGCGACGATGGCGAGGGCAACTGTTTAACACTACATACTCTGCATTCGCAAGGGGGGCACTGATATGGGTCCGGGCGGGGGTTCCCTTCCAAGTGACTAAACAGATGATAGACCCAGAGGGCAGATTTGTGGCTATAGAGGGCAAACTTAGAGGTCGGGACATAGCACTATGCAGAGTGTACGCGCCCAATATTGATCAGTCTGCCTTTTTGAAGAAGCTTTCAGGCAAGCTGGCGAGCTACTTAACAGGCCCAATAGTCATGGGTGGGGATTTTAATTCTGTAGCAGATACCCCATTAGACAGGTCTCACCCACCACTGAGGGCATCACCAGTGCATAGGCTAGCGAAGCGCAGGCTGGAGTGGCAGGGGAGATGGGGACTGGTAGATGCTTGGAGTGCTTTACACCCTACTGTGAGAGATTATTAATTTCACTCTAGTCTACACGACCTTTACGTGCGGCTAGATGTGTTTCTATACTCCTCGCTCATACTTCCTGCTGTGGCAAACGCAGAGTATTTGACCCGCACGTTGTCTGACCACAACCCTCTGTTGCTGACACTAAACTGGATGACCGAGATCTCGCGAGTCCCTACCTGGCAACTGCGACCATACACCTTAGACAACTTACTGTTCAGGGAAGACTTAGGCGAGAGACTCACTCGATATTTTGAGGAAAATAGCGGCTCCACGACCTCCAGGGCAATGGAGTGGGATGCCTTCAAGGTCGTCGTCCGAGGTCATTGTATAGGGGCATATGCGGGAGCCCGTAAAACACTCTTAGACGACCTCGATAGGGCTGAGAGAGAGTTGCGGAAAGCCGAGTTGAAGCGCCCTAACCACCCCGAGCTCCAAGAAGCAGTTAGCAAGGCCAAAGAGGCAGTGGCGGTGGAAATGGAACTGTTATGAAGCTTTGATCATAAGGTCTACCTAACTAGGGCGCATGCCGAGGGTGACAAGGCGGGAACGATGCTTGCCTGGCTGGCTAATCCAACTAGGCGCAGCCACCTGATCTTGGCCATTGAGGAGGACGGAGGAAACACCTGCAATACCCAAACAGGGATTTTGGACAGGTTCCGAGCGTATTACGAAAGGCTGTATGAGAGCGGGTCAGAAGGCCAAGAGTCTGAAATTGACACCTTTTTGGAGGGACTGCAATTGCCGCGGCTAGAACAAGAACAGTCAGACGATCTGGGTAGAAACATCACACTGGGGGAAATAGGGAGTGCAGTGAAACAGATGGCACGAAACAAAACTCCGGGATTGGATGGCTTGCCCATAGAGTTATATAGTAGATACCTGGGGTTCCTAGCTCCACGACTACAAGAGGTATATAATGAAGCGAAATCGAGAGGGAGGTTGCCTCAGTCCATGTGTGAAGCTCTAATGATCCCGTTGCTGAAGCCGGGGAGGGAGAGTAGTAAACTCTCCTCCTATCGTCCACTGTCCATGTTGACGACGGACTACAAAATCCTGAGCAAAATACTGGCCAATAGACTGTTGGGCCATATGACGGAGCTGATCCACAGGGACCAATCAGGATTCATTCCTACGCAGAACACCACCAACAATATACGCCGACTGATACAGCTACTGGGAGACCCGTTGTTAGAAACGAACATGCCTTTGGTGTTCTCAATTGACATCGAGAAGGCGTTTGACAGCTTGGAGTGGGGATATCTTTATAGGGTGATGGAGCGTTTCGGTCTGGGAGATAATTACATTGTTTGGACCAAAGTGTTGTACACGGCGGCCAAGGCACGAGTCCGGATAGGCTCCCTGATTTCGAGTCAATATCACGTGGGCCGTGAAACTAGGCAGGGGTGCTCGCTGTCTCCTCTGCTGTTTGCACTGGCGATGGAGCCTTTTGCGGCGGAAGCCCGGGCGGGGCGTTATTACAAGGGCTTAGTTCACAGGGGGACGCCGCAGGCTATTTCACTATACACGGATGACCTTTTACTATTCTTGGAAAACGCAGATGAGGAACTAGAGGGAGCAAAACGGCTTCTCGAACTTTTTGGAAGGCTGTCAGGCTTAAAGGTTAACTGGGCCAAATCCTGTTTATTTCCGCTACGAAGGGGGGAGGAGTGACCTGCTAATCTCCAGATACTTAAATGGGAACCTAGTTGTTTACAGTACCTGGGAGTGTATATATACCACTCAGTGGCAGATATGTTAGAGGGCAATGTAGGCCGTTGTATCAGAGCACTGAAGGGAAGCATGACCTTTTGGGCCACTCTCCCGCTCTCGGTGACAGGCCGAATCTCCTTACTGAAGATGATAGTGTGAGAAGTTGGCCTGGTATATGATGCTCACTAGCTCTAGTGATCACCTTGTACCATGCCAAGCAAACCTTATGAGGATTGGTTGTAAGTCAACCTTATAAACCAGCTATCCTAGTAGCGTGGACAAAGCAGTCTTAGGCTAAACTCTGTAAAGGCATGTGAAGCAAGCTGTTTTACCATACACAATCCCCTTGAATACCAAATGAAAGGACACCACACAGATATATATTGAAAATATATATATATTTATTTACTACAAAATCCCCTATACTCTTTATGAGCACAGAAGCAAATGCGTTAAAACAAAACACAGTTTAAATATACAAAAGTTGCACAATATGGATGAGCCCTAGGGGCCACCTAAACCATATACTAAAATAGTGGTATAAGAACCACCTAGCTGAAAGGAAGTAGGCCTAGGGCCTGGGGAATCGCTGGAGCTGTTCGGGACTAACAGTGAAGGAGTCGGGAAAGGCCTGCGGGACTCGGTTGCAGTGCGGAAAGTGCACGCATATACCAATGTAAGTCAATGGTGCGTAAAAGTTACAAAGTTAGTTATTAAGGAACCTTCCGAGTGACCTAGAAGAATGAAACTTTAGACACAGACACTAGAGGTGTGTACCAGTGTGGTAACACCGGCGTTACTGAGTTACCTCACCCATAGGAAGTGGGTGCACAGGTGCGAAGTAGTGTCGGGTTTCGTCACGCAAGTCGATGGTGCTTGGAGCTGAAGATGCTGCAGGCGGCTCGATGTGAAGAGTCCTGGTGGATCCAAGGGTGGATCTGAAATGGTGAAGACCTTAAAGCAGAGGGGACAATGTTCAAAGTTGCTAGCCAGTGACTACCGTGGAACCAGGAAGGAACCAGGCGATGTCGGGTGCAAACGGGCAATGAGGTGTACCTTCTCTCTGCAGCCACGTGGACACGAAGAGGTCGAGGACGTCCAGGAGTCGATCACGAGCTGTCCCACAAAGGCTCTAGCTGATGGCAGTGTCGGCAAATTGATCAGAGCAAACAGGCCTTGGCTAATGCAAGCCACGCAGGAAGTGAAAAAGGCTTATCACTCGGACCAGCAAGGACAGAGCGGGTGCTCCTTTTTACAGGAGCGAGGGCAAGTCTAGAGCAACCAGACCCTCAGTGTAGTTTGTAGGTTTCATCGCCAAGATGGCCGCTGACCACGTGGTAAGTGGCCAGGATGGTGCATCGAGTGGCACGATGCAAAAGGGCCCCACGCAGATCGTGGAGATGCTGGGGGGCTGATCTTCGGTGCAAGGGCTGCTCGGTTGTGGGGCTTCTCAATCCCCTAAGCACAGCATCGAGGGTGCCTCGGGTGCTGCGCAGTCAGCTTTTCGGGGGTCTTCCGAGATGTCCGGTCCCACGTCTCTCAGTGCATCCATGGGTCCCTTCTTTGCAAGGACTGTGGATCGGGCGGTGAGAAGTCTGGGAGTCTGGGTCTCGTCGGGCTCTGGGCTCGGGCTCCGGAAGGAGGCAGCGGCAAAGCAGACGTCGAGTTGCAGGATGGTGCCTGTGTTCACAGGGTGGCCACTCCTAGGCCACAAGGGAGTTGCTCTTCAGTCTTCTGTGCAGCAGAATGTCGAAGTCCAGTCGTCTTCTTAGTTTCAAGTTGATTCAGGATGATCTGAGGTGCTATGGCACTGCTCCCCCTCTTATTCCCAATCTGAGGGGTGGATCACCTGCTAGGTCCCTCCTCTGGGTGGGACCAGGAAGGGGGGCGGTGACACCCCCTTTCCTTTGTCCAGCTCCTCGCCAGGCCTGGGTCTGGAAAGTCCCAGGACCAGTTTGGACTGGCTTATGCATGAGGACACCTTGTGTGCCCCGGGCATGTCTGATTCTATTCAGTCCTGTCCTACCCAATACACAAAATCCTGTCTGGGGTGGTGCTCGCACCTCCCAAGGCAGGAAACCCTTTGTCCAAGCCTCCCTCGCTGGAAGGACTCCCAGCAGCAGGAGGTCAGACTTGTGTCTGTGGTGGCTTCATCCATTTTGTGATGCTGATGCTCTGGTTAACTTTAACCGGGGTTAAGGCTATGTACATGTCGTGTCCCTCTAGAAGGGTGGAATGCTATCCCCGTTGACAGAACTGTCGAGGGGATAGTATTCCAAATCATATGACACCTTACTCGACATGTTTTGATAAAGCCAAACCAAAGTTAGCATATAACTGCGAGGATTATAATGCACGTAAGAGTATATGGTATGGCAATATCCCGGAACAGCTAAGGGAGTTGTTCCCGACAGCTGCAGACAGGCTCAGCTCATGATAGAGCACCATCTCACATGAAACCACGCACTCTGCCCCCAGGATTGCAGGGGCCTTCCATAGGAATGGCTTATAGGTTAACATGTGTCCAGTTAAGGTTAGATATAGGGATACTATATCTAAGTAAGAGGTGATTACACCAACTTACCCCAGCTGAGTGATCAGCCTGTTGTGTCAAAATATGGAGGCCAGGCCAGGGGTGGCACAATACATGCTGCAGCCCCTGGTAGGCCTTGGCTACACCTATGCCCTGGGTACCTATGGTACACTGTTACAGGGGCCTATAAGGTGAACCAGTTCCAATTGTGTATGCACCTAGGGTACATGGAGTCCATTTTAAGGAGAGAGCAATCAGCCTGGGGCCCTGAATAGCAGGATCCCAGACCAACTATGTCAAAAACCAGCTAAACACCAGGCAAAAAGTTTGGGGGTAACCATAGTCAGATATCCACCTTCCTACACAACCCCCCCCCCCCAAACGAAAGGAGATAAGGCTATCCTTGACCAGGTAAGCCTATATTGCCTAAGTGGCCATATAAGGAAGTACCAGCTCTGGCTTGGTTACCCCCTGTCTCATGGTCCACTAAGCAATCCCGCACCCTAAGGGTATCTGAGGGTCTCCACCATAGGGAATCTCTACCTGTGGTGTGTCTTTGCAAAGTTAAAGGCTGGTGTTGGGATGGAGTACTGAAGTGAGATTCCTCTGTAGGACTCAGCTTCCTCCAATCACTCTCCAACATGTGTGCCTTTCTTTCTTTCACTGAGTTGCACTGTGCTCTCAGGGTCAACCTCTGGCTACCTAAAGCTGGAGGCTGGGTCCCTTTGTTTGGCTTACTGGAGGGACAGGTCAGGTTTGGGGCCTTGGGGTCCCAGGTTTGGCTGTGCCCAACAGAATCCATCTGTTGGAGGTCCCCAACTACTTTTAAGGGGGCTCCCTCAGGAGTTTTTAAAGTTTTCACCTTACTAGGACTACTAGTTTCGGTGCCCCTAATCTGTTGATGGGGTGCTTTATTTGACAGGGGGCCCTTTGGGGCTCACTATCCTTCTTGTCCTCTGCAGCCCTGGGCCGACTAAGGCAAGGTAGAGAGGGGCAGGTTACCTGCTCCAGACTGGGTCCCACCTGAGAAGGGTCCACTGCCACCAGAGGCTCTGTCAGGCCAGGCCTAACAACCTCTGGGACAGTTCCTTCATCAGGGGTAATATCAGTTCCATGAGGAGGCTGATCTTTTCCTAATGTCTGGTGAGGGGGAGATTTCTCTTCCTCCTCCAGGCTCTCAGTTTGGGTGGAGTGATCCATCATTTCAGGCTTCACTACCCACATATCTGTTTGAGTTTGGGCTGTGGCCATCACAGTCCCACCAACCTTTTCAGTAGGAGACTCAGTTTGGGTATGAGCTGTTATAATAACAGCTCTGCTAATCTTTTCAGGAGGGAAGTTAGCTAAAGATGGGGCTGAGGTTTGCTCAGCCCTCCCAACCTTTTCAGGAAGAACATCTTGGATTGGGGCTGTAGCCATTACAGCCCCACTAACCTTTTCATGGAGATTTACCATTCTAGACTGGGTTTGCTGTTCAACCTCAGCCCAGGCTGAGATTTCCAAATCATTACCAAGTAGGCAATCTACAGGCAAGTTTGCTGACACTGCCGCTCTCTTTGGGCCAGTGACACCTCCCCAGCTAAGATTGACTACTGCCATGGGATGTTTGGTTTCTATAATGGAAAAAACAACCTAGGCGGAAGTCTTAAAATGCCTACACAATGGTTACAGGACACAACCAAGAAGGTAAGGGGGGGGGGGGGGGGGGAAAGGTTAGGGCCGCAGTTTCCAATAAAAATTATACTAATTGTATATATACTAAATAGATTTTATTTTTAAACAAACAGTATAAAACCGCATATATTTCAATACAAAGTAAAAATGCAATTCATGAACAAAACAACGTAATAAAAAACACATATAGATTTCTTTTGTAAATTCCAAAAGGTGGTGTGTCAAGTTGAGTGTCAACGCGTTTCGGCGTCCTGCGCCTTTATCAAGACAGAGAAACACTCCCTGAAAATAAAAACACATTTTAGTACATAAATTTAAACCAGGCTCTAACTAATTCCTATTACATGTATCAAGTCATTACATCAGATATAGTACAATTAAAAACATAATTTACTTCAAACATACTACTGTAACATGTTACAGTAGTATGTTTGAAGTAAATTATGTGCCTCACATACTTCTGTCTGTTATTTTATCAATCTAGATACATCTCAATATGAACTCTCAAAATGTTTGATGTAAAGTATGTACACTGCATACCTCTGTTCATCATCGTCTTGCGAACCATCGGGTTCGTGATGCCACAGTAGAGGCTACTATCTACCCTTGCTCTCATCCTTAGGGCGTGATTATTGCCTGAAATAACAGGACAAAAACCTTCCCAATTCCTGCGCAGTTTCCACAGTTTTTAATTGTACTATATCTGATGTAATGACTTGATACATGTAATAGGAATTAGTTAGAGCCTGGTTTAAATTTATGTACTAAAATGTGTTTTTATTTTCAGGGAGTGTTTCTCTGTCTTGATAAAGGCGCAGGACGCCGAAACGCGTTGACACTCAACTTGACACACCACCTTTTGGAATTTACAAAAGAAATCTATATGTGTTTTTTATTACGTTGTTTTGTTCATGAATTGCATTTTTACTTTGTATTGAAATATATGCGGTTTTATACTGTTTGTTTAAAAATAAAATCTATTTAGTATATATACAATTAGTATAATTTTTATTGGAAACTGCGGCCCTAACCTTTCCCCCCCCCCCCCCCCCCCCTCTTACCTTCTTGGTTGTGTCCTGTAACCATTGTGTAGGCATTTTAAGACTTCCGCCTAGGTTGTTTTTTCCATTGTGCAATTTCCCTGACCTAGGGGTTTGTTTCATTTGTGTAGACAGGGAACCCTTGTTTGAAGCAAATGTTTGGTTTCTATTCCATCAATGTTTGTCACCTGATATGTGGCATCAGGTAAAAGTTGCCTTGAGGGGACTAGGCATTCAGCCACCATGGTGATGCTAGCCCCTGTGTCTCTGAAGGCCTCAACTTTCAAGCCATTGATGAGGGGTTCCTGTATATACTTGCTCAAAGTGTTTGGGCAAGCAGTGAAATTGGCAAACCCCATGCCAGTTTCATAGACAAGAGTATCTGAGGTAGGGGACCTGGTTAGGCCAGAATCCACCTGAGCTCCAAAAGTAAACCCACCCAAATTCTTGGGGGTGCTCCCACTACCTGGGGGACCACTGCTGACAGTGACAGGAGGTGTTGGAGCTTTACCTGGAGGTATATTTTTCTTGTTACCATTCTTTGGACAACAGCTGTCTGATTTCCAATGTCCAACCTGTTTACAGGCATGGTAGTAAGGCTTTTTCTCTGTAGAGGAAGTGTTGGGGGGGCCACCCTTTCCATTGGAGTTTTGGGGCCCTGGGGAAGTCTTCTCTTTGGATTTATCCCCACCTTTCTCTTGGCTTGGTAGTCTCTTTCTTTTGTTTGGTCACCACCCTGGTTCTTAGACCTGATCCTGGTTCTGACCCATTTGTCTGCCCTCTTACCCAATTCTTGTGGAGAGGTCAGATCAGAGTCCACCAGGTGCTGATGTAGAAGCTGATTTTGACAATTACTTAAGATTTGCTCTCTCATAATTAAATTATACAATCCTGTATAGTCAGTAACCTTACTTCCCAGCAACCAGCCCTCCAGAGCCTTAGTGGCACATTCAACAAATTCAGACCAGTCCTGAGTCTGTGTCTTCTGGGTGTCTCTGAACATTAACCTGTACTGTTTAGTGGTTAAGCCTAACCCATCAATCAGAGCACTCTTCAGGACCAGGTAGTTTCTAGAATCCCCATCACTAACTGTGAGGAGTCTGTCTCGGCCTCTACCTTCAAAGGAGAGCCACAAGATTGCTGCCCACTGCTCCTGAGGGATCTGTTCTACTTTGCAGGCTCTCTCAAGTGCAGTCATCCATTTGTGGATATCATCCCCAGCTTTGTAGGGGGGCACAATCTTACTCAGGTTTCTGTTATCAAAAGACCTGTCTTTATCCTTAGGGATAATGCTGCCACCAGTGGATCCTAATCTACTCTCTCTAGGCTGTCTTGCTCTAGCAAGTTTCTCTTTGGCCAGGGCAACTTCTAGTTCTTGCTTCTAGATCCTACGCTCACCCTCTCTCATTTTGGCCTCATGTTCCCTTCTCTGAGGGCTAGTCATCCCCCTTCTGGAGTGACCATGAGAGCCTCTAGAAGCTTGGGAGGTGTTGGATTCACCTAAGTGATTCCTCCTCCTCCTTTGCTCCTGGTTAAGTCCACTTGGGGGTCTAAATGGGTTGGACCCACTTTCAGTCCCAAATAGACTTACGTTAGCCTGGTTAAGCCTGCTGACTAACACCTGACTATTTCTACCATCATCAGAGTCACTGCTCCCCCCTTCTGTCTCCTCTTCTTCTTTCTCCTCATCAGGCTGAATATCTCCAGTGACTTGGTCATCCTCATCTACCTGGACTATGGGGACAGAGGTATCAGTATTGTCATCTTCAGTGGGAGAGCCTCCTTCAGCATTCCCTGTGGGGTCTGCTTTAGAGGTCTTTAAAGCTTCAGACTGGTCTAAAAGCTCTCCAAGGTGGTCTGTAGTAGGGGTTGACCCTGTCCTAAGACCTCTTAAGGCACAAAGCTGCCTTAGTTCGTTAAAGGAGAATATAGCAAATTTGGATGGTGCCCTTGGAGGGTCACTCTCAACAGAGACATTCCCAGTGGAACTCTCTGCTCCAGACATTGCTCTAGTGTGGGTGGATATGTTGCAATCTACCTACACTGGTGTTTACCTACTAAACCTATCTAGTAGTTGTAGTCAGGGTGTGCTACTCCCTATCCTCTACAAAAACTAAGTTCAGTAGAAGTTAAGTATACTAGTCTTGTTTTATATGTACCTAGCAGGTACCTGTATGATCTTTCAAATGATAATCTCAAAGATTGTAATGGTAAAACAACAGCAAGCTCAAATCTCAACCGCTGCTCACCAATGTGAGAAGTTGGCCTGGTATATGATGCTCACTAGTTCTAGTGATCACCTTGTACCATGACAAGCAACCCTTATGATGATTGGTTGTAAGTCAACCTTATAGACCAGCTATCCTAGTAGCGTGGACAAAGCAGTCTTAGGCTAAACTCTGTAAAGGCATGTGAAGCAAGCTATTTTACCATACACAATCCCCTTGAATACCAAATGAAAGGACACCACACAGATATATATTGAAAATATATATATTTATTTACTACAAAATCCCCTATACTCTTTATGAGCACAGAAGCAAATGCGTTAAAACAAAACACAGTTTAAATATACAAATGTTGCACAATATGGATGAGCCCTAGGGGCCACCTAAACCATATACTAAAATAGTGGTATAAGAACCACCTAGCTGAAAGGAAGTAGGCCTAGGACCTGGGGAATCGCTGGAGCTGTTCGGCACTAACAGTGAAGGAGTCGGGAAAGGCCCGCGGGACTCGGGTGCAGTGCGGAAAGTGCACGCATATACCAATGTAAGTCAATGGTCTCAATCCCCAAAGCACAGCGTCGAGGGTGCCTCGGGTGCTGCGCAGTCAGCTTTACGGGGGTCTTCCGAGATGTCCGGTCCCATGTCTCTCGGTGCCTCCACGGGTCCCTTCTTTGCAAGGACTGTGGATCGGGCGGTGAGAAGTCTGGGAGTCTGGGTCTCGTCGGGCTCTGGGCTCGGGCTCCGGGCTCCGGAAGGAGGCGGCGGCAAAGCAGACGTCGAGTTGCTGGATGGTGCCTGTGTTCACAGGGTGGCCACTCCTAGGCCACAAGGGAGATGCTCTTCAGTCTTCTGTGCAGCAGAATGTCGAAGTCCAGTCATCTTCTTAGTTTCAAGTTGATTCAGGATGATCTGAGGTGCTATGGCACTGCTCCCACTCTTATTCCCAATCTGAGGGGTGGATCACCTGCTAGGTCCCTCCTCTGGGTGGGACCAGGAAGGGGGGCGGTTACACCCCCTTTCCTTTGTCCAGCTCCTCGCCAGGCCTGGGTCTGGAAAGTCCCAGGACCGTTTTGGACTGGCTTCCATAGTCAGATATCCACCTTGCTACAGATAGCACTACCGCGGCTCGTATACTACTTCTGCACGTTGCCGGTGTAGATACCGAGCTCTATTTTCCGACAGTTGAGATCAATGGTGATAGCCTTTCTGTGGGGAACAGGCAGACGCAGAATAGCGCTCGACACGTTGCTTCGACCCAAAGATGAGGGGGGCATGGCAGTGCCAGATTTTGAATACTACTACCTGGCGGCTCAGTTGCAGGCCTTCACACAAGAGGTAGCGAAGGTGTATCGAGGCCCGGAACTGGAAAGAGACGGGGGCACCCCCCCGGCACGTGCTTGCTTACATCACCCTGCAGCAAAAGCTCCTCATCAGAGACCTTTCCCTGGAGGAGCAGACGTTTCGGCTGTGTTGGAATCGGGCGCGGCGGAGAGCAGGGGTACGCCGAATGTACGCACCGGAGATACCGCTGGGTATGGTGACAGCACTCCCCCATGGTGGCGACTGGTCGCGACTGCAGGGGTAGGAAGATGCGGGACTGCAGATGTTAGGGGACCTATATGAGGACGGGGTATTACTCCCGTACCAGACTGTAGGAAATGGGACCCCCGGCCGGCCAGGGCTTGCGCCACAGCCAGTCAGAGACCGCCACCCCTATGTAAAAACAACCCCTGCTCACCCTCTAGGTAACGCGGCACAAGCAGCCAGGCCTATCTCTGAGGTCATGTGTGAAGTGGTTGCGCACGCACCCACCAACAGCAACATCCCGGGCCTCCCACAAAAGGAACTCCACACAAAGTATAGATGAAAATAGTCTTTGTATTAAGAAGGACACATAGGAACACACATTGCACAAGGTGCCAGAGGCACGGGCAGGGGTTACCAGGAAAAAGGTACAGGGCAGGGCCAGGGGGCCCCTGCCAGGGGTATGCACATGATGGATCTGGCATTAGAACACATATCAACTGGGAGCTTCCTAGAACTAACAGTAGAACTCACTCCGACCAGGAATCACATACAGGGGACATCGGGTATTCAGGAGGGAAGGGAGGACAAGGTACATAACATAACAGGAGCACTCTTAGAGGGGCAACACAGAATACTCGCAGGGATCACATTAATAGTAGTCCATAGCATTCCACAGGCCAGCGGGCCTTCCTGGGGCAAGGGCGCCCAAGAGTCTCGATGTCCAGGGCAGGCTGCAAGTAGCCAGGGGCAAACCTAAACGTGGCAGCTGCCCACGAAGTGCTGGGCAGCTGAAGGGCATCGTGGGAGCCTTGCAGGCTCGGGGGAAAAGGCGCCAACCGGTGGAGCCACTTGGGCTCGAGAACAGGGGGGCGGAGCCTCGCAGGCTCGGAGGGGGCCAGGGACACGTGGTGGAGCCTCTTGGGGCTCAAGGAGACAAGGGGCAATGGTGGAGCCTCTCAGGCTCAGGGGTACAGGGACGCGTTGGAGCCTTCCCGGCTCGAGAAGCATGAGGTGGACTGGGAGCCTCGCAGGCTCGGCGGGGCAAGGTCCAAAGGTGGAGCCTCTCCGGGCTCAGGAAGAAATGGTGTGGGCAGGCGGGGCCCCCCTCGGGGGACCCGGCATCACTGGGGGCCCCCACGGGGCCACGGAGCACAACAGGGGATTCACTGGAGGGGAGGGGCGGGCACCGGCAATGTGCCCCGACGCCCCCCCTCTTTGCTGCACTCACCGGTCGGTGGACGCGCCGGTCCCTCCTCGCTCTTCGGGGCTCCCACTCGCTCCTGGGGGCCCCGGGAGGGAAGCGGCAGTTCTCCTGGGCAAGGGAGGAGCGCGGAGTCGGCTCCCGCTGCTCCTCTATCGTCGCGCTCCATGGGCCGGCCTCTCTCCTCTCCTCGGGCCGGCAGCCAATCACGGGGCGGCCTGGAGGATGACGCTAAGGGGGAATCCCGGGCCGGCGACCAATACCAGCGTGGCCCGGGGACGACGTCACGAGGGTCCCGGGCGGCGGCGGTGAACTCGGGGGAAATGACAAGGAGTGGGCTCCCTCGAAGAACACGGCAATGCAGGGGATAAGCGAGGTAGGCACTCGCTGGGGGTGTAGAACCTCCGTGGAACGGGGCGGATGCCGGGTGGGCACCGGCTTGTGGAATATAGCGCTCCCAGCGCTATTACATGAATGAAGCACCCCAAAGCGCTAGAGGGCAGGGATCAGCGCTTCCAGGCGCTGGGCAGAAGGGACAGCGCTCCCCAAGCACTAGATGAAGAATAACAAAGTCCGTAGGTAGTCCAGGACCTCAGGGGGAGCACAGCAGCTCCTACAAGGGAGAAGACCATCAGCAGTCCAGGAGTAGGGCAGGGCCCAGGGAGGCAAGCCAACCCTGAGCCCAAGCAGCAGCAGCCCCTGGTAGATTCAAGTTGAGAACAAGAACAAGTCCAGAGTGTCACAGCACCCTTTTTATACACACATTCTTGGTCTGAAGGGGCAGGCAGGGAGAGAACCAGCTGGAACTGGTTATGGGGGGATTCTTTACACTGGCCAGGCTAGGAACATCAGCCGCACCCCAGGGGGTGGAGCCAGCATTGTGTGGGGAAAACCCAGCCTCATTCATGACACTCGAACCAGACAGTCAATCCACAAGCAGACCCAGGCTCACTCCTCCCCTCACATCAGCATGTTATACACTCCATTCACCACCGGGGCAGACCCTCCCAGATCCTGGGAGCCAGGCTCACCAGCCAGCCTCAGCCAATCATACGCCAGGCACACATTCCACAAATATACCAACTTCTAAAAGGGGGACTTCTACACTAGACACACTCATGCCACATATACCGTTGCGCAGCATTCAATCTCACGAGTTCATACATACCAGACTTGACCCTGCACACCCTACGCCTCGGGAACTACCGAGGACACATCCATTCCCCATGTATTCCTATGGAAGGGTAGGTCGCTCTCTCTTCACACGCACTCAGAGGGGGAATCACCATCCCCAGGTTACATATACCATAAAAACTTCAGGGGCGGACCTGCCAGATGGGCCAAGTCCAACACATGCCCCTCCCAGCCCAAACGCAGGGTAGACCAATCACTACCGTGATGGACTTCCCTGCTGTAGGGCGATAAAACATGGACGCGGCTTGCACTGCCGGGACACCCTCCAGTTCTACGCCACATGGACCGATAGACATACACAGACTAAAAATAATAAAATAAAAAAAATAAGAAAATAATGAAGACATAGGCCCAACCAGGCTACCCACCTGGTACTCCTTAGTTGTCCATGACTAGGACCAGGCCCTAAGCCACCCAGATACCACTGGTCCCTGCTAATCCGAAGTGGGGGGTTGTAACCCCTGGCCCACAATAGCCATTCTCCACTCCCTTTCTCAGTGTAGCCACGACTACCACTGTTCCTTCCACCTAGGGTCCGCACCCTCAGGCTTGCCAGAGGTCACGGGCAAGAATGCCCCACCCTACCTCTACTTCTGAGGTTCCGCGCTCTCCCAGGAGAAACACCCTCAGAACACACTCTCCTACCAGTCTTCGAACTTCCTCCCTCCACTGGTCTTCCACCTGGGAACTAAGCGTTCAGCTCTCCCCAAGGCAAGCCGCGGCCGAACCAGCAGGTCTTCCTTGTCCGGGATACAACTTAACATAAATTCAACAAGATGAGCCGCGGCAGCGCCAGCAGGTCTCAGTGTTCAGCTCTCCCCAAGGCGAGCCGCGGCAGCGCCAGCAGGTCTTCCTTGTCCGGGATACAACTTAACATAAATTCAACAAGATGAGCCGCGGCAGCGCCAGCAGGTCTCAGTGTTCAGCTCTCCCCAAGGCAAGCCGCGGCAGCGCCAGCAGGTCTTCCTTGTCCGGGATACAACTTAACATAAATTCAACAAGATGAGCCGCGGCAGCGCCAGCAGGTCTCAGTGTTCAGCTCTCCCCAAGGCAAGCCGCGGCAGCGCCAGCAGGTCTTCCTTGTCCGGGATACAACTTAACATAAATTCAACAAGATGAGCCGCGGCAGCGCCAGCAGGTCTCAGTGTTCAGCTCTCCCCAAGGCAAGCCGCGGCAGCGCCAGCAGGTCTTCCTTGTCCGGGATACAACTTAACATAAATTCAGCCAGGGCGACACCTGACGCCTAAAACACATTCAGCGGTGTACGGAACACATGATGCGTCAAACACTTTTAGCGGGGAAAGGGGGGGACACCTGACGCATAAAACACATTCAGCGGTGTACGGAACACATGATGCATCAAACACATTCAGCGGGGGTGAGGTAAGGACAGGATTATCGTTGATTCAGCAAGCTCCCCATCCCAGAAAAATTACACTCCATTACTCAGCACACCTCAACATTCATCCACACACCGTCCCCTAGACTGGTAAGACAGTTTTCTACCGCCCCTGATTCCTCAACCTGACCCTTGTGGCACAGGTACCATTACTCTAGGGAAGGGACAAGGACCATACATATTTGAACACAATTACGCAGCCACCACTGGATCCCACCCTTCTGGTGAATCCAGAAAACCATATTGCACTAGGGAGATGATTTACCCTCCCAAGCTAGGGACACCTAACTCACCGGCACACACACACTTTTTAGAACAGACATTTAAGTAACCTTTAAAACTTTCCACAGAACAGGTATTTCTATTAATCTTTAAAAATTTCCACAGAACAGACATTTAAGTAACCTTTTACAAACAATAATCTCCTTTCTTTGTGACCATTTACAATGCAGAGTTTTGTAGGGAGGCCAGTTATCGTTGGGGTACTGCCCAAACACAAGTCCGGATCCCACCGCTAGCCACCAGTGTAGGAAATGGGACCCCCGGCCGGCCAGGGCTTGCGCCACAGCCAGTCAGAGACCGCCACCCCTATGTAAAAACAACCCCTGCTCACCCTCTAGGTAACGCGGCGCGAGCAGCCAGGCCTATCTCTGAGGTCATGTGTGAAGTGGTTGCGCACGCACCCACCAACAGCAACATCCCGGGCCTCCCACAAAAGGAACTCCACACAAAGTATAGATGAAAATAGTCTTTGTATTAAGAAGGACACATAGGAACACACATTGCACAAGGTGCCAGAGGAACGGGCAGGGGTTACCAGGAAAAAGGTACAGGGCAGGGCCAGGGGGCCCCTGCCAGGGGTATGCACATGATGGATCTGGCATTAGAACACATATCAACTGGGAGCTTCCTAGAACTAACAGTAGAACTCACTCCGACCAGGAATCACATACAGGGGACATCGGGTATTCAGGAGGGAAGGGAGGACAAGGTACATAACATAACAGGAGCACTCTTAGAGGGGCAACACAGAATACTCGCAGGGATCACATTAATAGTAGTCCATAGCATTCCACAGGCCAGCGGGCCTTCCTGGGGCAAGGGCGCCCAAGAGTCTCGATGTCCAGGGCAGGCTGCAAGTAGCCTGGGGCAAACTTAAACGTGGCAGCTGCCCACGAAGTGCTGGGCAGCTGAAGGGCATCGTGGGAGCCTTACGGGCTCGGGGGAAAAGGCGCCAACCGGAGGAGCCACCCGGGCTCGAGAACAGGGGGGCGAAGCCTTGCAGGCTCGGAAGGGGCCAGGGACACGTGGTGGAGCCTCTCGGGGCTCAAGGAGACAAGGGGCAATGGTGGAGCCTCTCAGGCTCAGCGGTACAGGGACGCGTTGGAGCCTTCCCGGCTCGAGAAGCATGAGGTGGACTGGGAGCCTCGCAGGCTCGGCGGGGCAAGGTCCAAAGGTGGAGCCTCTCCGGGCTCAGGAAGAAATGGTGTGGGCAGGCGGGGCCCCCCTCGGGGGACCCGGCATCACTGGGGGCCCCCACGGGGCCACGGAGCACAACAGGGAATTCACTGGAGGGGAGGGGCGGGCACCGGCAATGTGCCCCGACGCCCCTCCTCTTTGCTGCACTCACCGGTCGGTGGACGCGCCGGTCTCTCCTCGCTCTCCGGGGCTCCCACTCGCTCCTGGGGGCCCCGGGGGGGAAGCGGCAGTTCTCCTGGGCAAGGGAGGAGCGCGGAGTCGGCTCCCGCTGCTCCTCCGTCGTCGCGCTCCATGGGCCGGCCTCTCTCCTCTCCTCGGGCGGGCAGCCAATCACGGCGCGGCCTGGAGGATGACGCTACGGGGGGATCCCGGGCCGGCGACCAATACCAGCGCGGCCCGGGGACGACGTCACGAGGGTCCCGGGCTGCGGCGGTGAACTCGGGGGAAATGACGAGGAGTGGGCTCCCTCGAAGAACACGGCAATACAGGGGATAAGCGAGGTAGGCACTCGCTGGGGGTGTAGAACCTCCGTGGAACGGGGCGGATGCCGGGTGGGCACCGGCTTGTGGAATATAGCGCTCCCAGCGCTATTACACGAATGAAGCGCCCCAAAGCGCTAGAGGGCAGGGATCAGCGCTTCCAGGCGCTGGGCAGAAGGGACAGCGCTAGAGGAAGAATAACAACGTCCATAGGTAGTCCAGGACCTCAGGGGGAGCACAGCAGCTCCTACAAGGGAGAAGACCATCAGCAGTCCAGGAGTAGGGCAGGGCCCAGGGAGGCAAGCCAACCCTGAGCCCAAGCAGCAGCAGCCCCTGGTAGATTCAAGTTGAGAACAAGAACAAGTCCAGAGTGTCACAGCACCCTTTTTATACACACATTCTTGGTCTGAAGGGACAGGCAGGGAGAGAACCAGCTGGTACTGGTTATGGGGGGATTCTTTACACTGGCCAGGCTAGGAACATCAGCCGCACCCCAGGGGGTGGAGCCAGCATTGTGTGGGGAAAACCCAGCCTCATTCATGACACTCGAACCAGACAGTCAATCCACAAGCAGACCCAGGCTCACTCCTCCCCTCACATCAGCATGCTAAACACTCCATTCACCACCGGGGCAGACCCTCCCAGATCCTGGGAGCCAGGCTCACCAGCCAGCCTCAGCCAATCATACGACAGGCACACATTCCACTAATATGCCAACTTCTAAAAGGGGGACTTCTACACTAGACACACTCATGCCACATATACCGTTGTGCAGCATTCAATCTCACGAGTTCATACATACCAGACTTGACCCTGCACACCCTACACCTCGGGAACTACCGAGGACACATCCATTCCCCATGTATTCCTATGGAAGGGTAGGTCGCTCTCTCTTCACACGCACTCAGAGGGGGAATCACCATCCCCAGGTTACATATACCATAAAAACTTCAGGGGCGGACCTGCCAGACGGGCCAAGTCCAACACAGCCCCTGCAGGAACGCTTCGATCTGCTGAGAGGAGACTATCTGATGCATGCTGCTGTGACTAGAGCCATGCAGGCGCATTGGGGGTAGGGGTTGTAGGAACCCGTTACATCCATGGCCTGCCAGTACACAATGATGGCAGCTGGCACCTATAAGGCAGTGACCTGCCTTTACTCTCGAATGCTACAAGAAACATTAAAGCCACAAATAGCACTGAAGGCCAAGTGGGAATTGGATCTCCAGATGGAGATTCCTGACACCACCTGGGCGCAACTACTAAGGCGAGCGAGGAAGAGCACAAGAAATGCACGATTTCAATTGATACATTTCTATATCCTTCATAGGGCCTACTCACTCCGGGGAAACTTGGGAAATACTTTAGTGTGGAAAACGCAGCTTGCCCAAGATGTAATACTGCAGAGGCGGATTTGGGGCATATGTTATGGGATTGTCCACAACTACGAGACTACTGGCGGGAGATTGGAGAGGCACTGAATAACGCTACTGACAGGGAGCTACACTACACTAAAGCGGTAGGAGTACTGCACTGGTTTCCGTACACACCCAAGAACAAGATAACTAGTAAGTTTATAGACATGGGACTAATACTAGCCAAACGTGACATTACTAGAAACTGGAAATCAAGAGAAGGACCCACATACAAGCGATGGTATAATGAATGTCTTAGATGGGCGGCGAGCGAAAGCACACAGAGGTATCAACTGGCCCGACGCACTGTAGACGAAAGGGCGCTCGAAAGGGCGACAGCATGGGAGGCACTAGTACAGGCGCTCCGAGATGGTACAGGGGAGAAGGAAGAGGGGCACACTGACTCAGAAACAGAGGATCCCACTAGCACACCAGGTACACACTCTTACCGAATAGTACATTCCTCCTAGCAATAACCAAAAACATACGATACTTGAGAATCCAGGCGCAGGCATTGAGGGAAGGGCGGAGGGGGGGAGAGTTGGGGTACTGGGGCAGGAGAGAAGTTCGAGGGAGGGGGAGGGGTGAAAAATATAAAAGCAGACCGGTGTGTCACATAGGTCCCTTAAGAAGGATGGAATCATACCTCCACCATCAATTGCTGGCGGGAAGGTATGATTCCAAGGTGTTTGACACCAAATATGACATGTTACTAAGCAGCCGTTTTAAAGTTAGCATTTACCGCGAGGTTATAAAGCACTTAAATATATATGGTTGGCTGCATCACAAACAACCCCGAAAAATAGGTTCCGAAGGCTGCAGAGGGGCTGTGCTCATGCAGGTGCAGCCTCTCACATAAAACCCAGCACCCTGTCTTCAGGATTGATAAGGCCTACCGTAGGGGTGACTGATAGGTTTATATGTGCAGTGATTTAGAATAGATATTTATACAGAGTTTTATATAGCGCAAACTTGACCAGACCGAATCCGGTATCAGAGCACCAGTTGCATTACATGAGGACACATTCATTTTTGTTAGGAACGGGAAGAGTAAGTGATTTTCCCAGAATCAGCGTCATTGCCGAGACTCAAACCCAGTTCCCCAGATTCAAGGTCGCCCGCCCTAGCCGTTAGGCCAACTCCTCTCCCCATATATAGTAAACCTATATCTAAGTAAGGGGTGCATGCACCACCTTACACAGGCTGCAGTAGCAGACCTGTGGTGTCAGTTTGAATGGTCTCTCAGGGGTGGCATAATGCATGCTGCAGCCCCTGGAATGCCTCTGGGGTACCTATGCCCTGGGTACATAGTATACCACATACTAGGGACTGATAAGGGTACCCCAGTATTCAATCTGGTGTGTACCTAAAGTACATGCAATCAATTTAGAGAGAAAGCAGATAAACTGGGGTCCTGATTAGCAGAATCCCAGTCAGCCTAGTTGAAAACCAGCAAAACACAGGTAAAAAAAGGGTGGGTAACCATGCAGTCAGGTTCCACCTTCCAAACCTGGTGCAGCTTGTGGGCAGGTAGACCTCATCCGGCCCGAACACTCTTTGGGCTTCTGTAGATGAAGCGGACCGATTCTCATATGTGAGCGAGCCTCCTGCCTTTCCTGCATTGGTGAGCCCACAGTGTCCTGGCTGAATTGCACAGTGAGCTGGAATGGGGCTATCCTGGGAGCTAGAGGGCCCAGAGGCCACCGTGACAAAGGACAAATCAGGAGAGGGCTCGGCCAAACAGAGTACGTTGGACCAAGTTACAGGCACTGGGGCCTCAGAAGCGGAGTCTGGAGGGGCGCATGGAGGCATGCCGGACAATGCTGCACTCATGGCTGCCATTACGCAATCCAGGGATGCCCTGCATGCTAAAATTGGAGCAGTCGGCTCCAACGTCATGTTGCGGCAACAGGATTTGCACAACGCAGTGGGGCGCTTTCCAGAGGCTGAGACAAGGATATCTGGAGTGGAAGAGGAGGTCACCACCTTCAGGAAAAGGTGGACTCACTGGAGACCACCCAACGTGGTTAGGCGTTACAAGTAGAGGATGCTGAGGGTAGGGCCAGACATATCAATCTCCATTTTGTTGGCTTCCCAGAGGGCTGCGAGGGGGGAGATCTGAAGCGGTTCCTTACTCAGTGGCTGGAGAGCTGGGTCACCCCAGAGTCCTTGTCTCTGTGTTTTAGGGTGGAATGCGCCCATAGGGCCCTGATGCAAAAGCCTCCGCCCGGGGCCCGCCCGAGGCCGGTCATAGCTAAGTTGCTAAATTACCATGATTGTGACGTTATTCTGAAGCAGGCCAGGGCCAAGGAACCTTTGCAATTTGATAAGGCCTGCATCCTGATATTTCCTGACTATACGAAGCTGGTCCAGGAATGGAGACAATAATTTCTGGCAGCCAAGGCTCATCTTCGGGATCTCAAGCTTCCATATGCCTTGCTGTATCCCACCAGACTGCGGGTGGTCTATCAGTCCCGCACCCACTTTTTCGACTCGCCGGAGGAGGTCTTTCAGTGGACAGACAAGACGGTGAAGCTTCGTCCCCACACGTTCCCCAGGTGGGAATCAGACTCTTCGTCTAGCGAGGTAGCTAAAAAGCAGCCCAAATCAACGCTTAAAGGGAATAGATGTTCCAGGTCCAGACGGCGATCTCAGTCATGCAGTGATTCCTCCTGGGCCGGGTCTGCTCCTCATCAGCATGCATCAGCCTCTAAATCAATGGGGGGACCACAGTCCTGTGTGACTCAGACACTATTGTTTGACGGGAGAAGCACATATGAGGTCCGGTATCTCTGCTGTACATTATCTGACAGGGAGAGTGCCTGCTGACAATGGGCTCTAAGTTGGGAAACCATTGGTGGAGGTGGGCCGGGACCTCCTGTTGGGGTCCGCAGCCGCACCCGTCACAACAGATACTTCAACGGTTTTGAGGTATAGGGTGGGGGGTGGTTGTTTTTGTTATCTGATTTTACAATTCTATACTAGTACAAAGCTACCATGTGCACACCAGACACTTTTCTATGCACCAGTAAATACTACTAGGGCCTCTCATGGTAGCCCCATTAGGTAGCCAACGGGTTCCCTCTGATACCATTCGGATAGTAAGCTGGAACGTCAGGGGGGGCGTTGGATAAAATCAAACATGGGGTTTGTCAGCGGGTCGAGACCTTCCCTCTGTCAAGCCCTGTAACGGACTTTCCCTCTTGCCAACAGGACTGGTATGGCCCCTTTAACGATTGCCTGGACTACACCGAGGCCAACTCCGCCCCTATGACACAACAGTTTTTGGGCCTAACAGGACCAGCCTCTGCGGAAAGAAAGGCGGACCCGGAAGACTCCAGGGTGTTCGTGGCCAGAAGGGACTCGGCGTGGAGAGGAGGAAGACGCCAAGTGGAACCGAACCAGGAGGATGAGACCGGAGGGAACGAGAGCGGAGTATACGACAGCGAAGATCCGAAGAAGGAGCAGGCAGACTTCGAAGGCTCGCAGCAAGGAGATTCGGAGGTTGGAAGCTGTGTTCCGGAAGAACCCGAGACCATCCTGAAGACTGCCAAACAGGAGAAGCCAGGAGGCCCCGGTACCACTCACCACCCAGCCACGCGCAGGAAGACGCGTAGCTAAGCCAGGTACGGGAACGTTTGCGTACCTTACTGTCTTTTAAGCGGGGAGGGACCGGGTAGGAGGGAGGAACATGTCGGGCACCGTATACTCTTTTAGCACAAAAACACTGCACCTTTCGGCTTGAGTACGCTGTACCTGTATTGGTGGTGCTAGCTACCCTAAGACACGAAAGTCCTCCTCACGTCCCCTTCCCTTATCAATTGGAGTTATTGATCTGTGCACTAACAGCCACGTTTGTTTTCTCTGTTTCCTTACGGGCGAGGCGGAAGAGTAACCCGAACGGCCAAGAGGAAGACCCCCTCGAAGAAGGAAGACCATATATCTGATTGTGAACGAACAGTCCTTCACCTATTTGCCTTCACCTATTTTACCCAATAAAAGACTTGTTTCAACCCCTAAGCTTTGGCTTCGTCCCTCCTTGATAACCAAAAGGTTATAAGTGGCGAGCCAGATAGGAGCCATTCATCTGCCAAGATGGAGGCCCTATTAACCCAGATGACTGAGGGACAGGCCAAACTGGAATGGGCCATTGGACGATCTAACGAACAGGCAGAAAATGATAGGGCTATGTTCACTGCCGCCATACAACAGCAAGCGGATCATATTACTAAACTGGCAGAGGGTCAAACCCAACTCCTCGTTACCCTAGGACAACACCGGGCTGCAGCACCACTGGGAGCAGTGGTACCTCTACAGAAATATGTGGCCGGTGATGATCCCGTCTCGTTTTTCTTGAACTTTGAAAGAGCTGCCAGGGCTAGTGCCTGGCCAGGGGAAGAGGTGGCCTTTCTATTTGGCACCTGTGAGAAGTTGGCCCGATATGCAGCGTTCGCTATTCTAGCGACCGCTATGTATCGTTCCAAACGACCCTTATGATGATTGGTTGTAAGTCAACCTAAAGACCAGCTATCCTAGTAGCGTGGATACGAGCAGTCTAAGGCTAAAGACTCGAGAGGGCGTGTTAAGCCAGCTGTTTACCACACATGTACCCCTTGAACACCAAGTGAAAGGACACCACACAAGTGTTATGAAAATAAACAGGATATTTATTAAGATTCACAACAGCCCTGTACTCTTTATGAGGACAGGGTACTAAGCACAAACCAAATCTCTTAGGAAAATACTTCAAGTGCACAATTAAAACAAGTGTCCGAGGACACGGAAAGTTTAAGGTCTCGGGCGGACCCGATAAGGCAAGTCGGAGACCTTAAACTTTCCGTGTCCTCGGACACTTGTTTTAATTGTGCACTTGAAGTATTTTCCTAAGAGATTTGGTTTGTGCTTAGTACCCTGTCCTCATAAAGAGTACAGGGCTGTTGTGAATCTTAATAAATATCCTGTTTATTTTCATAACACTTGTGTGGTGTCCTTTCACTTGGTGTTCAAGGGGTACATGTGTGGTAAACAGCTGGCTTAACACGCCCTCTCGAGTCTTTAGCCTTAGACTGCTCGTATCCACGCTACTAGGATAGCTGGTCTTTAGGTTGACTTACAACCAATCATCATAAGGGTCGTTTGGAACGATACATAGCGGTCGCTAGAATAGCGAACGCTGCATATCGGGCCAACTTCTCACATTGGTGAGCAGCGGTTGGGATTTGAGCTTGCTGTTGTTTTACCACACGTATCCTAAGAATATCTTGTTGAAAGATCACATAAGTACTGTTAGTACATATAACTAAAGCTTAGAATACTCTGAGTTCTACTGAACCAGCTGTTGCAGCTCCTCAAGGCTTAGCACACCTTGGCTGCAACTCTTAGCAAGGGAACAGTAGGTAAACACATAGTGTAGGTAGGTGCATCACTTACACCACACTAGAAACAGTATGTCGGACAAAGGAGGAAACTCTGAGTCTCCCCTTGTGTCAGCTGACCCTCCACAGGTCATCCCTTCGAGATATACTGTGCTGAGCTTCAAGGAGTTAAGACAAGTGTGTCACTCCAGGAAGATCAAGCAGGGGTCTAACCCCACAACGTCCTTTCTGATTGGTCTCTTGGAGACTTATGATGCCAGAAAAGCTGAGACCCTTCCCAGCTCTTCTAATCCAGAAGGAGACATGCCTCCCCTCGAGGGAACCAGAGGCGATCCTGACCTCATCCACCTCTCCACTGAGACTGACGAGGTAGAGGACGATGAGAATGAGGATCCCTCTGGGGATGAGGCAGATAAGGGACAGGTAGAAGTCGGAAGACTAAGCAGGTCCAACTTAAGCAAACATGACAGTGGTACTGGGGGACTCCTGGGGCCACTATCAGGTCAGCTTAACATTGGGAATGGACGAGCCAGATCTCTGTCAAGAGACTCTGGCAGATCCCTTCAAACCAATGGCTCTCACAACTCTTCGCAAAGAGGGATGACGTCCCCTCAGCAAAGAGTGTACGAAGCTAAGGAAAGGGCAGCTAATCTGAGGATCGAAAGGGAAGAACTTGCCCTGGCCAAAGAAAGGCTTGCCTTTGCGAGAGAGCAACAGTTAAGTGGGGTAGTCCCCACTGGTGGCAGCAATGTACCTAGCAATAGGGAAAGGAGTTTTGATACGAAACACCTTGGTAAGATAGTGCCCCCCTTTAAACAAGGGGACGACATCCACAAATGGATTACTGCTTTGGAGAGGGCCTGCACTGTGCAAGGTGTTCCCCAGAGTCAGTGGGCAGCTATCTTGTGGCTCTCCTTTGAAGGAAAAGGAAGAGACAAGCTCCTCACCACAAGGGTGGAGGATGCGAACGATTACCAAGTCTTGAAAAATACACTCGTTGAAGGGTTCGGCCTAACCACTGAGCAGTACAGGGTGCTGTTCAGGGATACCCAGAAAACGCAGTCTCAAGATTGGTCTGACTTTGTCGATTGTGCCACTAAGGCTTTTGAGGGCTGGTTGCTGGGCAGTAAGGTTACTGATTACAAAGGATTGTATAATTTGATGATGAGAGAACAAATTTTAAACAATTGTCAGAACCAGTTGTTGCATCAGCATCTTGTCGACTCGGATCTGACCTCTCCCCAAGAATTGGGAAAGAAGGCAGACAGATGGGTTCGTACAAGAGTTAAACAGAACCAGGGCCAGAATCAAGGTGGTCAGAAGAAAGCAGACCAGAAGGGTAAAGATTCTAAGGGGGAACAAAATGACCAGAAGTCTTCGACAGGTCCCCAACAACCCAAAGAGGGTGGGGGTCAGGCTCCCCAAAAGAAGAAAGAAGGCCAATCCAAAAGATGGTGCCAGTACTGTAAAAGTAAATCTCACTGGTTTAGTGAGTGCACCAAGAAAGGAGGAGGGCCGACTCCTGCCACTGCAGCCCCTAAGGCACCTGTGCCCCCTAGTACAGTCAGCAGTGGTAGTGCGCCTCCCAAGGGTTTAGTAGGGTTAACCCTGGGTTCTGAGGGGCGTGACAACTTAGTTGGCACACTCACTCAGGCTGTCCTTGTCAGTACAGGGGACGTGGACGTGTCCCCTGACATAAGTCCCAATACCTTGGGCAAATACCGACAGACGCCTTTCATAAATGGAAAGATGGCTCAGGCCTATAGGGACACTTGTGCCAGCGTCACCATGGTGACGCCTAACTTTGTGGACCCTGGACAGATCATGCGAGGTACAGAATTCCTGGTGACCAATGCAAGCAATGTCACTACCAATCACAGTATGGCAATTGTAGCTTTCTCCTGGGGAGGGGTAACTGGCCAAAAGAAGGTTGTAGTTAGTCCAGACCTCCCAGTGGATTGTTTGTTGGGCAATGATTTGGAGTCATCACAATGGTCAGAAGTGGAGCACCGGACTCACATGGAAATGTTAGGTTTGCCAGCACATGTGTTCGCTGTGACCAGGTCACAGGTCAGGAAATGCCCCACTGAACAGGTGCTGGATCCTGGAACAACGGACCAGACACCTCCCAAGAGAAAGAGCAGTAGGGTTAAGGCTGCGCCTTCCCCCTTGCCCCAGGTCGTGGATCAAGTCTCAGAGGAGGCTGACCTACAAGAATTGAGGGAAACTGAGCCTAGGGAGTTCGAACTTGATCAAGTTGAATTCTTGGGTTCAGGGGGACCCTCAAGGGAAGACCTGGGGAAGGACCAGTTAGACTGCCCTTCTCTTGAACCCCTCAGACAGCAGGCTGCTGCTGAGGCTGCTGGGAACGCCACAGGTACCCACAAGGTATACTGGGAAGATGGACTCCTGTGCACTGAGTCAAGAGACCCCAAGCCTGGCATGACCAGGAGGCTGGTTGTACCCTTGTCTCAGCGAGGTTTCCTACTTACCTTGGCCCACGAGATTCCCTTAGCAGGTCACTTAGGCCAGACGAAGACGTGGGACAGGCTTGTCTCGCACTTTCACTGGCCGCACATGAACGAAGATACAAAGGAGTTTTGCCGCTCCTGTGTCACTTGCCAAGCCAGTGGTAAGTCAGGTGGCACGACAAAGGCCCCCCTTATACCAATGCCTGTGGTGGGGGTGCCCTTTGAACGGGTGGGGATCGACATCGTCGGTCCCATGGAACCACCAACAGCATCAGGGCACAAGTTTATACTGGTGGTAGTGGATCATGCCACCAGGTATCCTGAAGCTATTCCCCTTAGGACCACTACAGCACCTGTTGTGGCAAGAGCCCTAGTTGGAGTATTCTCCAGAGTGGGCTTCCCTAAGGAGGTCGTCTCCGACAGAGGTGCAAACTTTATGTCGAGCTACTTAACTGCTATGTGGAAGGAATGTGGTGTCAACTACAAGTTCACTACACCCTATCATCCACAATGCAATGGGCTTGTTGAAAGATTCAACAGGACCCTGAAAGGGATGATTCATGGACTACCGGAAAAGCTTCGGCGTAGATGGGACGTCCTGATCCCCTGCCTCTTGTTCGCCTACAGAGAAGTCCCACAGAAGGGGGTTGGCTACAGCCCTTTTGAACTTTTGTACGGACATCCTGTAAGAGGACCCCTGTGTTTGGTGAAGGAAGGATGGGAGAGACCTCTCAAAAAGCCTGCAGCCAACATAGTGGACTATGTGCTTGGCCTCCGCTCGCGGATGGCTGAATACATGGAGAAGGCATCTGAAAACCTTAAGGCCAGCCAAGAACTCCAAAAAGCTTGGCATGACCAAAAGGCTGTCTTGACTGTTTATCGGCCCGGACAGAAGGTGTGGGTGTTGGAGCCAGTGGCCCCAGCAGCACTCAAGGACAAATGGTCCGGGCCCTACACTATCCTGGAGAAAAAGGGAGAGGTCACCTACCTGGTCGACCTGGGAACTCCCCGGAGCCCCCACAGGGTGCTTCATGTCAACAGGCTCAAGGCATATGTCGACAGGAAGGACATGAGTTTGCTCATGGCCCTAGATGAGGGACAGGAAGAGGAGAGTGACCCTCTCCCCGACCTGCTCACTCAGAATCCTGACGATGGATCGGTAGATGGTGTTGTCTTTTGTGGCAGCCTCTCCGAACATCAACAGAGCGACTGTAAACAGGTTCTTCAGTCGTTCAGACATATGTTTTCTCTAACACCCAGTCAGACCAATTGGTGCACCCATGAGGTCGACACTGGTGACAGTCTGCCCGTTAAGAGTAAAATCTACCGGCAGCCTGATCACGTTAGAGACTGCATCAAGAGTGAAGTGCAGAAAATGTTGGAGCTGGGAGTCATTGAACCCTCGGATAGCCCTTGGGCTAGTCCCGTAGTTCTAGTGCCGAAACCTCACACCCCGGGCGGTAAGAAAGAGATGAGGTTCTGCGTAGACTACAGGGGTCTCAATGCAGTCACTAAGACTGACGCCCACCCAATACCAAGGGCAGACGAGCTTATCGATAGATTGGCTTCGGCCAACTACTTAAGTACGTTTGACCTGACAGCTGGGTATTGGCAAATCAGGTTAGCTGAGGACGCCAAGCCTAAGACCGCATTTTCAACCCCTGGTGGGCATTATCAGTTCGTGGTGATGCCCTTTGGTCTGAAAAATGCACCTGCCACCTTCCAAAGGTTGGTGAATCAAGTCCTTACTGGGCTGGACGACTTCTGTGCGGCGTATCTTGACGATATTGCTGTCTTTAGCTCCACCTGGGAGGATCACCTGGTCCACCTGCGGAAAGTGTTAGAGGCTCTGCAAGCGGCAGGCCTCACTATCAAGGCCACCAAGTGCCAGATAGGGCAGACACAGGTTGTATACCTGGGCCACCTTGTCGGTGGAGGCCAGGTTCAGCCACTGGAGAGCAAGATACAGTCAATCAGGGACTGGGCTCCTCCAACCACCCAGACTCAGGTTCGAGCTTTCTTGGGCCTGACTGGTTACTACCGGAAGTTTGTCAGGAACTATGGTTCCATCGTGACACCATTAAATGAACTGACAAGTAAGAAAATGCCAAAAAAGGTTCAGTGGACAGCGAGCTGTCAAAAAGCATTCGATGACCTAAAGCAGGCCATGTGCACGGCGCCTATCCTCAAGAGTCCGGACTACTCCAAACCATTCATTGTCCAAACAGATGCTTCTGAGTTGGGTGTGGGAGCTGTTCTTTCTCAACTGAATTTTGATGGTCAAGACCAGCCCATTGCTTTTATAAGCAGGAGGCTGACCCCTAGAGAGAAGAATTGGTCAGCTATTGAGAGGGAGGCCTTTGCTGTGGTTTGGGCCCTGAAGAAGCTGAGGCCATACTTGTTTGGCACTCACTTCAAGATTCAGACCGACCATAAGCCCCTCTTGTGGCTAAATCAGATGAAGGGTGAAAACCCCAAACTGCTTAGGTGGTCCATTTCCCTACAGGGGATGGACTTTACAGTGGAACATAGACCTGGTACTGATCATGGCAATGCCGATGGGCTCTCCAGATATTTCCACTTAGAACAAGAAGACTCACCTGGTCAAGGTTAGCTTATTGTTCCGACGTTTGGGGGGGGGGTCATGTAGGAGAGTAGGGTCTGCAATCCTATGATCACCCAGATTTTTTGCTTTTGTTTCACTGGTTTACGACTTTCTCTGCCTGTGGGCCTGCCAATCAGACCCACAGCCTGGCTGTTCTCTTTCTAAATTACGATATGTACCCTAGGTGCATTTACCAATTGGTACTGGGCCACCTTATCAGACCCCGTATCGCAGGGCATAGGTGTACCCAGGGCCGCCAGGGGCTGCAGCATGTATTATGCCACCCCTGGCTGGCCTCCTAAATTTGACACAACTGGCTGCATGACAGCTGGGGCAAAGTCGTGTAATCACCCTTTGCTTTAGGTATAGTAGCTCTATATCTAACCATACAATGGACACCCGAGTTCCTATCAGTCACTCCTATGGCAGGCCTTGACAATCCTGAAGGCAGAGTACGTGGGCTCGTGTGAACTGTGTTCTGGCCCGAGCCGAGCCCGGTTGCAGCTTGCGGAATCAAGACCCAATGGCTGTCCCATGATAACGCGTACCATATCGGTAACTCCGGTGTCGCGTTATCAAGGCATGTCGAGTAAGGTGTCATACGAATCGGGATGCTGCCCTCTCACCAACCCTGGCGACGGGGTTAGCATTCTGCCCTTCTAGAGGGACACGACATGTACGTAACTGTGAACCCCGGTTAAAGTTAACTAAAGCCTCAGCTCCACAAAATGGATGCTGCCACCACAGACACGAGTCTGACCTCCTGCTGCTGGGAGTCCTTCCAGCGAGGAGCGCTTGGACAAAGGGTTTCCTGTCGAGGGCGGTGTTCGCACCGTCCCAGACAGGGTTTGTGTATTCTGGGTAGGTAGGGCTTTTGCGAGAAGGTGACTGCGGAGTGGCACCCCGGTGCTCACTACGCATCTGCCGGTTAGAACCAGTTCCAGGGGCACCAGCCCTGGCCTGGGGAAAGTCCGGCAGGGGAGAGGGGTGTAACTACCCCCCTTCCTGGTCCCACCCTTAGGGCAGGACCTAGTCATGTACCCACCCCTTTCTTTAGAATAAAGGCCGGAGCGGGGACCCTTCCAAATTAGATCATCTTTGAATCAAGAACTACTTTCTACGAAAGGACATTCGAGACTCTTCTCAAGATTTCTCCCTTGTGACTAAGGAGTAGTCACCCTGCATCAGCGGGCACCATCTAAGAACTCTGCGGTTTGCTGTAAGTCCTTCCTCAAGGAATCCGACGGCCCAGCTCGACGAGAACCGGCTTCCCTGGCACCTCTGACCTCTACCCACGTCATCAGCTCAGCTGTGATCTGTGGGTGCGACGAGACCTCGAGGGACCGGCCATCATCAGAACCTGCACGCTCTTAACCAGCACGACCATCGAAGCAATTCTCTGGTGAGTGCTCTGGGGTCCGAGAAGCCCCGACCCTGAGCCGCTCCAGCACCGAAGTGCAGTCTCCCAGCATCTCCACGATCTGCGTGGGGCCCTTCTGCTCGCTGCTCAGCACGTTGTCTGGTCACTAGCCGCTGGCTTGTGCCCTTCCGTGGCGACATCCGACAATCAACACTGCTGGTCTGGTTGCTCCAGACTGGCCCTTGCTTCCATCTTTGCGAGAAGCACCCCGGACCCTCCTGGTCCACTCAAGACGCCATCTTAGGCCCACCACGTGGCCCTGAGATCTGCCAAGGCTTGTTGCCCCATCCTGGGCCCAGCGACGCCGACAGCATCATCCTTCGTGGGACAGCTCGCACCTCCACCGTGGTCGCCGACAATGCCTCCTGGTCCGTGAGACTGCAGAGCCTAGCGTCGCCCACTCACCTGGTCGAGGTGACGGCCAACCGGTGCCCTCCTGGTACCCTCTGACTACTGGCTAGTAGTACGAACTTGGTCCCCTCTGCTTTCAGGTATCAACGATCTCTGATCCAGGCTTGGATCTCTACGAACTATTCATCACTGGTCGCCGGCCAGCAACTCCTTTTCTTCCGGCTCCTGGCTCGTCAGCGAAGACCCCGACGCCTGTAAGACTTGTGCAGCCGCAGCCCTCGTGGCTAGGTAACTCGGCATTTCGGTGCCTGCATAGCCTCTTTACTCTAGGGTCCCGAGTCCCTCGCTTCCGACTTGCCTTATCGGGTCCGCCCGAGACCTTAAACTTTCCGTGTCCTCGGACACTTGTTTTAATTGTGCACTTGAAGTATTTTCCTAAGAGATTTGGTTTGTGCTTAGTACCCTGTCCTCATAAAGAGTACAGGGCTGTTGTGAATCTTAATAAATATCCTGTTTATTTTCATAACACTTGTGTGGTGTCCTTTCACTTGGTGTTCAAGGGGTACATGTGTGGTAAACAGCTGGCTTAACACGCCCTCTCGAGTCTTTAGCCTTAGACTGCTCGTATCCACGCTACTAGGATAGCTGGTCTTTAGGTTGACTTACAACCAATCATCATAAGGGTCGTTTGGAACGATACATAGCGGTCGCTAGAATAGCGAACGCTGCATATCGGGCCAACTTCTCACAGCACCCCTTTTGACAGGGGAAGCCCAGGCCGCTTATCAACTTGCCAATAAGGATGGCACTGCTGCTTACGGGCATGTGTAACAAATAGTCTTAGACAGGCTAGGGGTCGACGATGAGAGCCATAGAATAAGGTTCAGACAAGAAAGAGGACAACCAAATGACTCACCAAAAACGCTCTTATACAAATTAAAAGAAGCAGCTGACCGGTGGTTGAAACCACAAGATAGCAACATGGATGATGTCATGAACAAAATATATTTAGAACAGTTCCTGGAGGCATTACCCTATGGGACACAGAGATGGCTTAGACAACATGCAGGGCTAACACTAGAACATGCTATTGAAATGGCCAACTCATATGCCCGAGCCCAAACTCGTCCTACCTTCCGAGAAACAGAGAAACCCAACAGTAGTAAAATCCCAGCAAGAGCTGAGAAGAAACCAGTCAAAGGTCCAAAAGACCCCCGCCCTTCAAACCTAGAGCAATAAAACCTGAACCTCCGGTTTTGACAGGTCCTCAATGCTACGAATGTGGTGAGTGGGGCCATATTGCTACACACTGCTGTAAAAAGAAAGAGAAAGAAGAAGAGCCGATGGAAGTGGGATATGCTCCACGAGCCATCCTGTACGCACAGGAAACGGGACCAACCTTTTATGTAAGTGTCCTCCTTGATAACCAGAAAATGTGTGCATTGTTGGATTCGGGGTGTCGCCATTCTGTAGTTAAGGTAAGTTCCCTGTCTGATTCCTCTGTCTTGTTGAATCGCACTGTTAGGATAAAGTGTGTGCATGGAGACGTACGAACATATCCCCTAGCTAGGGTGAATATCGTCACAGAAATAGGGACTCAAGTTCAATGTGAAGTAGGGGTGCTCCCTGAATTACCTGAACCCCTTATTATAGGAACAGATAATAAGTGCTTCTCTACTCTTCTGTCAGAGGCCTTACACAAATGCAGCACTTTAGAGAATAGTATACCTGGGCTACTAACTGAAGAACCCTGGGCTACCGACTCCAACTTTAGGGCTGCCCAGTTGAATGACGCTTCTTTGGCTTCGGCCTGGCAGAACGCCCACGGAAATCAAGGGCAGGGTCAACTCTCCTATCCCTGTTTTGTCGAAAAGAATGGACTCTTGTACAGGTTAGGCCATAACCAAGCTACTCCTCAGTTGCTTGTACCAATAGAGTTCCGTGACCAAGTCATGTTTTATGCCCATGCCCACTTATTGGCTGGTCACTCTGGGGCGGAAAAGACCACTAATTCCATTGTTCAACATTTTTACTGGCCTGGAGTATATGCTCAAGTAAAGAAGTATTGCCAGGAATGTCAAATATGCCAAAAACGCAACCCCTGCCTACCACCAAAGGTTCCCTTTGTACCTCTTCCTATCATTGGAAAACCTTTTGAGAGAATAGGAGTAGACATAATAGGACCCCTACCCAAGTCACATAGAGGTTACCAATATGTAATGGTGGTCGTTGACTACGCCACCCGCTATCCTGAGGCGTTTCCCCTGAGGGCGGCCACGACCAACGCCATTTCTCAGAAATTGATAGAACTCTTTTCCAGAATGGGGTTTCCCAAAGATCTTCTAACTGACCAGGGAACACCATTCGTTTCCCGTCTAATGAAACAGGTATGCGCTCTTCTGAATATAAAACACCTGCGCACGTCGGTTTACCATCCTCAAACCGACGGATTGGTTGAACGCTATAACGGCCTAATAAAGACCACTCTAAAAAAACTATTGACAGGAGATGGGAAACAGTGGGATCAATTACTACCATTGCCCTCTTTGTGCTACGAAGCCAATATCAGAGTAGTTTAGGAGCGTCCCCCTTCGAGCTGTTGTTTGGATGGAAACCCCGCACACTGCTAGAGATCACTAAAGACAGTTGGGAGAGGAAAGGAGCCCAGGATGCACAAGAGCTAATGGACTATTCCCAACAGTTGAAAAACCGGCTGCATAAACTAAGGACGCTGTCCTATGATACCCTTGAAAAAGCACAGGCAAAACAGGAAAACCTTTTATGATAAAGGGAAAAAATGGAGACAATTGAACATCGGAGATTGGGCACTTGTTCTCCTTCCCACTTCTACCCACAAACTCCGTAAGGAGTGGCAAGGCCCTTTTCCAGTAGTGAGAAAGATAGGCAGAACCACTTATGCGTTGAAAATATCACCCTCCCGAACTCAAATATACCACATCAACATATTGAAGAAATGGTTAGGTCCCCCGCCTCGAACCCCTGTGTCAGTCTCCCTAACCATGGCATCTCCACATACCATAGACCAAGTGGTTTTGAACCCCGATCTTTTGGAAAAACAGAAGAAAGAGGTAATAGACGGACTGTTGAAGCATCAGTCCATATTTTCTGATCAGCCAGGTAGAATGACATTGGCCTTACACCACATTCACACCCCTGCAGGAGTCGCTATAAAACAAAAACCATATCGGGTCCCAGAGGCAAGAAGGTTATTGCTAAAAACCGAGGTGGATAAAATGCTAGAAGCCGGTATTATAGTACCCTCTAAAAGTAACTGGTCATCCCCAGTGGTTCTGGTGCCAAAACCTGACAGAAGTACAAGGTTCTGCATCAACTTCCGCGCTCTGAACAAAGTGTCAAAACAGGATGGGTACCCGTTACCGAAGGTCGATGAAATGATTGAACGCCTTGGTGAGGCTCAATATATAACAACCATCGATCTCACCAAGGGTTATTGGCAAGTGCCTCTTTCCCCTCAAGATCAGGAAAGAAAGGCTTTAACAACACCAGACGGGTTGTTCCACTTCACCGTATTACCATTTGGATTACATGGAGCTCCCGCGACATTTCAACGCCTCATGGACACTCTTCTGGCTCCTTATACCCAGTTCGTGGCCGCTTATTTAGATGACATAGTCATACACAGCCACGACTGGGAGACCCATTTACGTCACCTTGAGCTGATCCTAGCAGTGTTAGAAAAAACAGGACCACACATCAACTCGAAAAAGTCAAGAATAGCGTTTACCCAGGTTAAATATCTAGGGTACATCCTGGGAAGTGTTCAGATATATCCACAACAAGAAAAAGTGAGAGCAATACAGTCCCAAACTTTCCCAACAACCAGAAGAGATCTGCGGGCGTTTCTTGGTCTTATCGGCTACTACCGCCGTTTTATTCCACACTTTGCATCAGTTTCCTCCCCTCTAACAGACCTTCTGAAGAAGACAGCTACCTCAGTACACTTCAAAAATCCCTCTTCTCAGGCCAACGCTGCATTCCAAAGCCTTAAGGACGTCCTCTCTTCGGCACCTGTGTTGATAACCCCCGACTTTAACAAACCCTTTTTCTTGCAAACAGATGCCTCGGCGGTGGGACTTGGCGCAGTGTTGTCTCAGCTAGATAAAGAGGGTAGGGAAAGGCCCGTCTTGTACTTGAGTAGAAAATTGTTTCCCCGAGAGGCAGCATATCCAACAATAGAAAAGGAATGCCTAGCGGTTAAATGGAGCATTGAGAAACTCCGTTATTATTTAGAAGGCCGCCATTTCACGTTGATTACCGATCATGCCCCCTTGACATGGCTACAACAGAACAAAGGCCGGAACGATCCCATACTGCGCTGGTTCCTTTCTCTGCAGCATTACAACGTCGAAGTATGTCATAGGAAAGGGTCCAATCACACGAATGCAGACTACTTTTCACGTTACCCTCTTTCCCCCGAACGGGAAAAGCCAGGGGAGGGGATGTGTCAGCGGGTCGAGACCTCCCCACTGTCAAGCCCCCTAACGGACTTTCCCTCTTGCCAACAGGACCGGTATGGCCCCTTTAACTATTGCCTGGACTACACCGAGGCCAACTCCGCCCCTATGACACAACAGTTTTTGGGCCTAACAGGACCAGCCTCTGCGGAAAGAAAGGCGGACCCGGAAGACTCCAGGGTGTTCGTGGCCAGAAGCGACTCGGCGTGGAGAGGAGGAAGACGCCAAGTGGAACCGAACCAGGAGGATGAGACCGGAGGGAACGAGAGCGGAGTATACGACAGCGAGGATCCGAAGAAGGAGCAAGCAGACTTCGAAGGCTCGCAGCAAGGAAATTTGGAGGTCGGAAGCTGTGTTCCAGAAGAACGCAAGACCATCCTGAAGACTGCCAAACAGGAGAAGCCAGGAGGCCACCGGTACCACTCACCACCCAGCCACACGCAGGAAGATGCGTGGCTAAGCCAGGTACGGGAACGTTTGCGTACCTTACTGTCTTTTAAGCGGGGAGGGACCGGGTAGGAGGGAGGAACGTGTCGGGGCACCGTATACTCTTTTAGCACAAAAACACTGCACCTTTCGGCTTGAGTATGCTGTACCTGTATTGGTGGTGGTAGATACCCTAAGACACGAAAGTCCTCCTCACGTCCCCTTCCCTTATCAATTGGAGTTCTTAAGCTGTGCACTAACAGCCACGTTTGTTTTCTTTGTTTCCTTACGGGTGAGGCGGAAGAGTAACCTATACGGCCAAGAGGAAGACCCCCTCGAAGAAGGAAGACCATATATCTGATTGTGAACGAACAGGCCTTCACCTATTTGCCTTCACCTATTTTACCCAATAAAAGACTTGTTTCAACCCCTAAGCTTTGGCCTCGTGCCTCCTTGATAACCAAAAGGTTACAGGGTTATACTTCAGCAGGCCAAAAGGGCTCAAGCTGACATTCTCATGTTAGAAGAGACGTACCTTATGGGGACAAAGGCATTATGCCTTCAACATTATGGATACATCCAGGTGTTCCACTCGGGGTTTATAAGGGGGTCCCGAGGGTGGCAATCCTGATCCACCGCAGGGTTCCCTACAAACATGTTAAAATATGGGCTGACACTCAGGGGAGGTATCTTTTCCTTCATGGCACTGTTTGTGAGGAGCGTATGGTACTGGGATGTGTCTACACACCGCCACCACTCTCCTGGGGCTTGGTAGCGCGACTCATGACTTTGTGGACGGATATGCCAGACGGAATGTCTGTAGTCGGGGGAGGGGACTGGAATGATGTGATGGAAGTGGCCAGAGATCGATGGAGGCCAGGGGGATGTTCGGATGTTCACCAGCCCACTAAACTACAGTCCCTGGTGATGGGGCTTGATTGGGTGGACCCTTGGCGCAGACTACACAGGAATGAACAGGGATACACATATCTCTCGCCAGTTCATGATTCCTATTACCGCCTGGATTATTTATTTTTACCCCGAGTGGTTGCTTGCAGGGTGGTGGAGGCTGATATCTTAGAGTGGTAGAGGAGGCCAGGGAGCGAGGTTGTTTTCCTCGAGACGGGAGACACACGGAGGCGGTGGTGTTCCACAAGCCTGGCCGACCAGCATGCTTCATATCGCCCTATCTCTCTTCTGAATGAGGATGCAAAAATCTTGGCGTAGGCTTTGGCCAATCGCCTTCGGTCCCACAAAACTACCTTAATGCATACCGATCAGGCTGGTTTTAGGCCTCAGAGAGCGATACGTCACACTATTCATTGAGAGCATGCTGCTATTGCGGCCATTCAGGGATTGGGTGAACAGGTAGCAATGTTACTGGCAGACAAGGATAGGGCATTTGATTCCCTCAGTTCTGTATATCTATCCGAGCTCTTACACCGGCTGAATATTGGACTACCATTCTTGTCCTACCTGACATTGTTTTACACTGACCTCGTGCATCAGTGTGCATAGCTGGTTCTACTACTCAATCTTTTCTATTGGGTGTGGCACCAGGCAGGGCTACTCTTTGTCACCATACTAGCTTGCGTTGGCTATGGAACCACTGACCGATTGGGTGCAAATCGATGCACAGGTGACTGGCTTTGAATGGGCGAACGGACTGTCGGACCGTCTTTCACTGTACGCCAACGACGTGCTGTTCTTTCTTATCAATGTGAATAGGACGGGACCGAGGTTGGTTAGCATCATGCATATTTTAGAGGAGTCGTCGGGATTGTATATGAACCTCCGAAAGTCCACTCTGTGGATACTTGTGGATGCTGCGAGTCGGGGCTCCTGGGCCTCGTCGGTTCGGGTGGCGGATGAAGTATCTGGGAGTATTCTTGTTGGACTCGCCTAGCGTGTCTTGGGACAGAAATTTGGCTTCAGTATGGGAACGTGTACAGGAGGATCTTAAGAACTGGTCCCATAGGCCATTGTTCATTTATGGTAGATCAGCCATCTTCAAGATGGTCTCCCTCCCCTGTTTACTATACCACTTGCAAAATCACCCCTATACGATTCCTCCCAGATAAGTCCGACAGGTTAATGCGGCCTTGAGACAGTTTTTGTGGTCCGGTGGAGTGGTCAGAGTTGCATTACAGACATGTTTCCAATCTGCGTACTGCGGGAGGCTGGCGACCTCCGAAATTATGTCGTACTATATGGCCTCGCACCTGCTTCTTAAATAAATGGTGGTACGGGGTTAGGGCCCACTCTGCCTATGCAGTTGAACTGAGGTGTATGGGGGATTCCACTTTGCACACTATACTATACTCTGCACTGCTGCGCAACTCTTTACCGCCAGTTACGAGGGTCATTTTTCAAATTTGGAGGCAGGCCCCTACAGAAGATGGGATGGTCGAATAGGCTGACGAGGGAGACTCCCCTCTATCTGGGTTTCGTGGCTGGGACAGCATTGGTATCTCTACCCTGGGGGACGTAATGGAAGTCCTTTCAGGATCTACAGAAGGACTTTCAAATGCTGAGAACCCAATTCTATAGATATCTTCAATTCCGGCATGCTATGTCCCCTAGCTTGGAGGGCTTAGAGTCGCTTACTGAGTTCAACAAGATTGAGGCGAAGGTGTTTATAGGAGATCTCCAAGATCATAAGATCTCTAAAATCTACCAATCCCTGGTTACCCATAGCTCCTCCACGCTACAGAAGCTCAGACAGGCCTGGGAGGGCGATGTTGGCCTGCTGGAGGGGGAGGACTGGATGGAGGCACTGACCTCCCCGAGGGGGGCTGCAATAGCAGTACGCTTGCGCATATCCAGTTCAAGTACCTTCATTGGGTATACTTCACTAGGGGTTAGATTGTGGAGGGCGGGATTGGTGGCCCTACCCTATATGTCTCAGGCGCAAGCGGGAGGCAGGTACCCTGATGCACACGGTCTGGCACTGCTCTATCCTGGAAAGATTTCGGAGGCGAGTTATGGCCTGGGACCTTCCCCGCTCGCCGAAGCTGGAACTCTTACATATTATGGAAGGGGTGGGGGAAACACATACAAATGTCATCTTATGCTACTGGGGTTTACTCTGGCTAAAAGATTTATCGCAAAGTCATGGAGGGCACCAGCAGCGCCCTGTGTCGGCATGGAAGAACGGACTGGACTTTTGCATGGGCTTGGAGATCCCCATTTTTACAGCAAGGGGGTGCCAGCACAAATATTTTAAAATTTTGAAGAGATGGGCGGACTATCGAGGCCTGCAGTTGGAGCCCATCTCTACGGCAGGGCTCCTCGACCCAGCTTAAATTCCTATTTGTTGGTGCAAGACGTAGTTTCATGTGTAATAGTGTACTGCAATTACTGATGCAGGTGCATTTCCTAATGATGTGCTGTTCTAAGGAAGTCTTTAGTGTGACGGGGGTGTTTGTTGAGTTATGGTTTCTTAGATGATTTTTTCATCTGCATTGCTTTCCATTTTTCCTTGATTTGCTTTTGTAAAAGTCAAAGTAATGATGATGTAAACTTATTATGCAGTAGTTTCTGGGTTACAAAGCTATACTGCCTATGTGCTATTTCACAAACAAAATTTGTTTTCAAAAAAAGAAATTAGGACGTGGAGTGGCGAGTATGCCAAATAAAATAAATAGCTCACACAGTTTGGAGCCCTACAGAAATTACATAAATGTGGAAATGCATATAATGTAAGAATACATTGTTAAAATCATCACATTAATACATTATGAGTACAACGTCCGTATTCCAGTTAGGTGGCTCCATCAATTAAAACAGCTAGATTGACAGATAAAAACAACAATTTATGTAATAATAAAGCAACAATACATAAAAAGGTAGTTCGGTAGTGTTGCCATAATGCAAAGAGCCCAAGGAGTGTTGTGGAGATAACCCTTGCACATGATCACAGTGGCGTGCTCACAAATTTGAATGTTATTAATAAGTGAGGCATAAACTATGGCTATAGGTTAACTAAAATAGGAATCGAGTTAAAACTGCAAATGCAGTTTATCCGCTTTTCAATGCGAGCCTCCTAATAAACCACATTTCCCCAAGAAATGTGGCTACTGCACAAGCTATTAGTGGCCTGCAACCTGTTTTTAAAATGCGTAGCACCTCTTGGTGGCATCGGGTACCCATCTGCCTGCAGACAACCTGTAAATTAGTTCATCAGCTCTTGCAATACGGTGTGCATCTGTCTTAGTGACAGCATTGATTCGTCTATAGTCCACACCAAACCTCAGCTCTGGTTTACCTCTTTCGGAATGATGTTTGGGGACTAAGACCAATGGGTTGGCCCAGGGAGTCTCAAAGGGTTCAGTCACTCCTAACTACAGCATCTTGCTTACTGACCTCATCTCTAATGCTTTCCTTGACTTGATCAGACTGTCCACATCATATGTACACCATGTTGTCTGACCAGGGGTCAAAGAAAAGAGCTCAGCATACTGCCCTAGCTCTTCTCTGCAGTCATTTGCTGCTTGGCAGTGAGGGTGTTTGAAAAGACAACTCCCTCAACAGACCGATCTATAGGGTTGGTTGAGACGAGGTCAGGGAGAGGTTCACACTCTTCTTCCTGATCATCATCAGTGACTATAAGCATGGTCAAATCAGCCCTTTTGTGAAAAGGTTTCAGGTGGTTTACATGGATGACCATGTGAGGGCTCCTGCAAGTGACTGCACTTTTCTTTCTAGGAATGGGTACGCACCACTGCACTTGTCCCAGAGGGCCAATGGGCCACAGGACCCAAAACACATACCTTATGCCCTGGCTGAAACTCAATCAATGCAGCATTTTGGTCAAACCATTGCTTCTGGAGCTGTTGGCTGACCTCAAGGTTTTTATTTGCTTTCTCCATGCACTCAGCCCTCCTGGAATAAAGGCCAAGCACTCAATCTACAATGTCCAGTTTGGGTTCTTTGTGAGGTTTCTCCCAGCCTTTCCTTACTAGACTCAGTGATCTCCTAACAGGATGGCCAAACAGAATCTCAAAGGGGCTATAGTCCGCTCCTTTCTATAGCACCTCTCTGTAGGCGAAAGGCAGGCATAGCAAAAGGATATCCCATTTCCTTCTGAGTCCCATGATCATACCTTTTATAGTTTTGCTGATTCTCTCAATCAGACTATTGGTTTGTGGGGTGATATGAGGTAGTGAATTTATAAGTGACACAAGTTCATTCCACATTGCTTTTAGGTAGGCAGACATGACATTACTACCTCTCTCTGAAACCACTGCCTTTGGGGAATTCACTCTAGTAAAAATACTTAAGAGGGCCAAGGCAACTGCAAGAGCAGTGACAGTCCTAAATGGAATTGCTTCAGGATACCAGGTGGCATGACCAGTATACCACCAGTATACTATGTTTACTTATGCTCTTTGAGGGTCAAGGGGACCAACAATGTCAATCCCCACCTTTTCAAAGTAAACCCCAACCACTGGAAGTAGAACTAAGGAGGTCTTTGGTATTCCACCTGTCTTGCCACTGGCTTGACAGGTAACACAGGAGCTGCAACATTCCTTTATTTTCTGGGACATTCCTGGCCAAAAGAATGGGTGCCTACCATACTCCTGGTTTAAGTGAGGCCAGGATAACCAGCAAGGAGGATTTCATGTGCTAAGGTGAGTAAGAACTCTCTGTATTGCTGGGACACTACCACTCTCCTAGTGGCACCAGGGTTGGGGCCTCTGGCCTCAGTGTACAGGAGTCCCTCCTCCCAGTAGGTCCTGTGGGAGCGACTGACATCTCCCTTTTCCTGGTCAGCAGCCTGCTGTCTCAGGCTCTCAAGAGTGGGACACGGGCCTCTGTCCCTAGCAAAGATCTTCTGTATCTTCTGTAGTATCCTCAACACCCAAAACAGCTCTCTTCCTGTGACTCTATCAGTTCCAGACCTAAACACTGTCCCATCGGTAGTTGACCTGTCGGTCACACATTCTGAGTCGGATCTTTCTATAACATCGGACGACCTGGAAGCAACTCCCGACCTAGCTGGCTGCCAAACCCAAGGAGACATCCAATCCATCGAAAACCTGCCCCAGCAAGGTGAGAGAGAAGGAGCAATACCGAAAACTCGACTAACAAACAGTGAAGAAACACACAGTCCAGCGTGCCAGGAACATACAACGACTCACTCAAACTCCTCAACGTCTAATAGCATACTACATATCTCCGAATCAACCCTCCCACACAAGGCAATCTCTAACGATAACACTTCAAACCAATGTAAGACCTGCAGAATCACTTCGCAAGTTCTTACTACAACTAAAGACTTACTATATCAATATCTAAAGCCTATTCAGTTAAGCATCAGAAATCTTGAAGCCCAACTAACGATAATCTCGGCCACCCTCCTAGACTCAAATACCCGGATAGACATAAAGGGGCAGCGTAACACCTCGCACCCACCCAAAAAGCAAAACCAACCACACACGCAGAAAACAGCTAACCACCCAAACCCAACATCTTTAGCACAGAAGAATAGAAAACAAACGACCACAATACCCAAATCCACTGCTAACACGCCTCATCCCCAGAAGGAGAAACCACCCCCTAAAATAGCACAGCAAACAGTAACCACAGATAAAGTCACGGTAGGCACCCCATGTCCAGCAGCAAACATAGATTCCAGCAGAATCTGCCCAGAAAAGTCTGAATTTCATTCATCGAAACCATTGCCCCCTCAAAATACACCTAAAAACACACCTAAAATCACACCAAAAAAACCTCCTACAGTTAGACGCCCTGCCCATATGCCCCCGGAAGCTACTCCCTATACAATAGTTTTAACAGGAGTACCCGAGTTAACAGATGATACACCAGAAACTGCATGGTCACTTAAAAACAAGGCCATGCAGTGGCTTAGCATCAACAGACCCCTCGAATCCCACCTCTCGGGAGGGATCACTGCAGCCCGAAGGGTAGCCTGGATAGGCAAAACGAAAAAAACAATACGCGGTGACTGTATCATCGTAACATGTAGAGATCCCGCAACCGTAGACCACATTTGTGCTTGGCCTCAACTCGACAAAAAAGGGGGAATAGACGCCCGTCACCTTTCCTTTTTCTATCCCCCAGCGAAACAACATCGCAACCTTCCACCTTGGGTATGGCACCATCACCCCAAAGATCCACGAAACCAGGATCCATGGCACCAAGCACCATGGAACCAGACGGAATACCCACATGATTACATAGTCAGGGGTGGACCAAGAGAAAGGTACGTTGAAAGTCAAATACCTTACTGGCAAGACAGACCCTATCAAGCATATCAAGGATGGCAGGGCTTCCCAACCCAAAATCGTTTCGATTGCCTCGAAATGGTCGATTGACCATTTCTGGATAAATCTACCCATTACAAAGCTGACACCACACAACACTCTGTGTCTGATAAACAGCCTATAGCATTACCAGAGTTGCCCTATACACCTGAGACACCATCGACTCACCCAAACAATCTCCTGATTAGCACTCCCTCAGTAGAAGCAGATACCAGCCAAAGATTAAACACCGAGCTAGATACAGCTAATGAAGTCAATATCAACCATTTGACAATATCTGCTATCACGAAAGACAAAGAGGTCATGAGCATAGGTATAGCCTATTGGAACGTCGCAGGCCTAACCGCAAAAATAACATGTCCTTTATGGCTGAATACAGCAAGGAGCTACCAAATCCTGTGCCTACAAGAGACCTGGCGTACAACCCCTCTCCATCTAGTGGGCTATAAGACATTCTTTACCAAAGCAACGCCGAGCACAATGGGAAGGCCAAAAGGTGGACTCATGATCTACTTCTCTAACACCGTTCCACTCACAGTGAAATTAATAAAGGAAACATCCTTTTTTCAAATCATTCAAATTACTCACCAGACGGCAGCAACGAGAAATCTATTTATACTCATAAACTATTACAACAACTCAGGCACCCCGGAATGCTGTTCACATTTAGACGAAATGGTGGCACATATATCTTCATTACAAAATGTAAACCCCAATACGACACTCAACTACCTATGGGGAGGCGATTTTAATCAAACATTATGTCCAAACCATAAAAGCGGGATCTGCGGACTACAGAACGAATCTGGAAATTCCATCCCTCATTTTGTACATACCCCGGGTGGAAATAAGCTCAATGAAATCCTTTTCACCTTGGACCTAGACTTTGCCAACGAACTAGTTAACCCGGTGCAGGAATTTTTACCCACCTTCCATGGGCGAGGTTGCATGACAACCATTGACTTTATCCTAGCCTCAAACACCTGTAAAGGATCACTAAAAAACTACAAAGTAGGGTCCAGTCCAATCAGCGACCACTACCCCCTGAGTGTGGAACTCCTTATGGGAAAAGTGGGTTCATCCTCAATAAAAGCCAGTTCCCTCGACCAACAATCACTGGCTATAAAGAAGAAGAATGGCTACGCCATCAAATGGTCAAAGATCGACCCTGAAGAGACCACACAAAGGATACTCGCAAAAACGCACCCATGGCTAATGGATTGTCTGTCTGCAGAGGCATCCCCCGAATTAATCATCATCTCCTTTAATAACATTCAAGGAGCAATAAGGGAAGAGCTATTCAAAAACACAGCAAATAAACCAAAACCTCCCACGACGAGATGGTTCGACTCTGACTGTCGAAAGGCCCTCTCGTCTCTCAAAGAAGCTCTTCGACAGAAACCAAGAGATGCCCAAATAATTTCATCCCGGAGGAAAAAGTACAACAACGCCCGGAAAAACCGCAGGCGACAGATAAAGCAAGACCTATGGCGTCAACTACACGAGAGCGCACTAAAAAAAGACAGCACCACATTCTGGCAGACCATTAGATCACCCTTTCTAGACAACATCACTGACCCACATCACCTAGACGTGGCAATAACCGAGAATGACTGGATCCATCATTTCACAAAAATCTTTGGCTCACTAACGGTCCTTCCCCAAACAAAAGACCAGGAACAAGTAGAGAATAACTTTCACCCCATTAACCTACGTTTCACTGTTATTTAAGAAAGGGGACCGTAACGATCCCACGTGCTACCGACCGATCTCCCTTCTGGATTCCACGGGCAAGATTGCAGGTCGACTACTCCTGGACCGATTACAATCTTGGGCCCAGGAAAATAACACCATCACAGACCTGCAATATGGTTTCCAGAAGGGGCTCGGGACGGTGGAACAGGCCCTAAACCTGATCCTCCTGGCCGGAAAATATGCACGCGCGAAGGGAGGCAAAATCTATTTGGTCTATGTAGACCTGAGCGCGGCATTCGACTGCGTTCAGCATGCAAAGCTGTGGCAGACCATGACTAACCTTGGAGTGGATCCACCCATACTAGCCTTCCTTAGGGAACTATACACCAACGCGGAAGGCCGAGTTCGCTATGGCATCGGCGGCGAACTATCACGCCCCTTCAAAATATCACGAGGAGTAAGGCAAGGGTGTGTACTGGCTCCCTTCCTGTTCAATCTATACACCAACGGGATTGAACAGGCTATGCTGGAAGGGAGCCAGGACCTTCCACAGATAGCACGCCGCCCGATACCCATCCTCCTGTATGCCGACGACTCGGTCATCCTGGCCCGGACAGCTAACCAACTCCAGCGACAGTTGAATAAATATGTGGCATTCATGGACTCCCTAGGTCTAAAAGTAAACATCAAAAAAACATTCACAATGACCATCGGACCAAAACGTGGAGTCTCAAAATCCATATTCATTAATAAAAACAGGCTGGAAAAAACATCGGTATACCCCTACTTGGGTATACTTGTGGATGACACAATGACCTGGCATAAGGCAATCGAAGCCAGAAACCTCAACTTTCGCCGAGCAGTATCAGCACTATGTGCTTTCTCCAGGAAACTTGGCAAACCAGCTCCAGCGGAACTGCTAACGATATATTATGCAAAATGCCACAGTGTGGCCACGTATGGAGCAGGCATTTGGGGCCACGGATGCATTGACCAACTTCAGGTAACGGAGAACGCCTTCATCAAATATATCCTAGCTCTTCCTCAAAGCTCCCCGATTTTAGCCTCTCATCGGGAGCTGGGCATGGAATATGTGACAGACACCATACGATGCCAGCCCCTCATACTCTGGCACCGTATATGGTGTAACCCCGAGAGCCACATAACACGTTCCCTTATCACTGAATGCCTTGGCCTAGCACACTGGAGAAAAATACCGTGGCTCAACTACATCCACAAATTCCTTCAAGACCTAGATCGGGAGCAATACTTTCTTGAACCACCTTCAATAGAAGATATCTCAAAGAAACAGCTGAAAGAACTATGCATGGGCCACTTAAGAGAACTTCGCAATCAAGCCGAGATTGTTAAAACACAAAATGAAAAAATCCGCATATTGCAGTCAGAGAAATTGTTACAGCCCTACCTGACGTTCTTTCTTTCGAAATATGAAAAATTCCTATTGACAAGATTACGGTTCGACCTTTTCTTCCGCATGGTCTCATTTCCTGAACTGAATAACTGGTCTCGGAACCTGACATGCTGCCCCTGTGATGGGGTTTCCAACCAATCAACGGTCCACGTCATCTTGTTCTGTAAATACTATAGACCAGCAAGGAAAAAATGGATTTTGCCCCTCCTTCGTTTAAGCGGACTCAGACATACATACCCAGCACTCGCCTATCTTCAGTCACCGAAAAACCCGCATGAAGCAAAATTGATAGTGACCTTTTTAAAATCAGTAACAACAACTTGCTGTAAAATCGTTTTTTAACATTATATGTGTCCATACGTAAACAACCTTTTCTTACTGTATTAATTCATGATTTTTATAAAACTGTACTTTTTATGATTATACAATTTTATAATCGAATAAAAGTTGATGAAATGACATTACTACCTCTCTCTGAAACCACTGCCTTTGGGGAATTCACTCTAGTAAAAATACTTAAGAGGGCCAAGGCAACTGCAAGAGCAGTGACAGTCCTAAATGGAATTGCTTCAGGATACCAGGTGGCATGACCAGTATACCACCAGTATACTATGTTTACTTATGCTCTTTGAGGGTCAAGGGGACCAACAATGTCAATCCCCACCTTTTCAAAGTAAACCCCAACAACTGGTAGTAGAACTAAGGAGGTCTTTGGTATTCCACCTGTCTTGCCACTGGCTTGACAGGTAACACAGGAGCTGCAACATTCCTTTATTTTCTGGGACATTCCTGGCCAAAAGAATGGGTGCCTACCATACTCCTGGTTTAAGTGAGGCCAGGATAACCAGCAAGGAGTATTTCATGTGCTAAGGTGAGTAAGAACTCTCTGTATTGCTGGGACACTACCACTCTCCTAGTGGCACCAGGGTTGGGGCCTCTGGCCTCAGTGTACAGGAGTCCCTCCTCCCAGTAGGTCCTGTGGGAGCGACTGACATCTCCCTTTTCCTGGTCAGCAGCCTGCTGTCTCAGGCTCTCAAGAGTGGGACACGGGCCTCTGTCCCTAGCAAAGATCTTCTGTAGTATCCTGCCTTTGTTAATGTTATGCTATTTACTCCTCCTGCTTAGCCTGTGTGTTTGGCTGTGTGCTGCATGGAATGTTGGAGTGATGATGCGCTTCGGAATGTTGGGAGCCTGTGAGTTGCAGTGTCAGTTGAGAATGGGCTGAGCAGCAGGTAGGCTGCTCCTGGTGGAGCAAATCTACAGAACCTGTAACTTACTACAATAAAACATCTTGAACTACCTATCTGCGTGGACCTTGTTACAACATTTATTTGGCGACTAGCTGGTGACTACTTACGTGATACAGGCTGATCTCAGGGAACTTGCAAACAAAAGAGGACCTGAAAATTAAACAAACTATAGAACCGACAGGCTACAAAAGAAAAATTGCAAAGAAAATACAAGGGTGTTATTTACAGAAGAACAAAGACGTCTACATGAAGAAAATAACTTCCTCACAGAAAAGAAAAGAAGACTACAAGATATAAGTAAAGATGAAGCACTACACCTCTCAGCCCCACCAGTGTCCTCACCATCGGACAGCTCTAGCCCTGGTGTTTTGTGCTCATATGAATTACTATTTATGGACTTTGAATTTTACCAGCAGTGTTTCTGTCATCAAGCCCACCAACATACAGCTTGTCAATAAGTATGGGAAGTTTTGCCTCTTCAACAGCAAGTGACGCAGCGCAGATTGATCCTGTCAACTACAGACTGTTTCCTGCTTCCAATTGACTGTCATGGTGTTCAACAATTGTTGAGCTGTCCAGCTGAGACATTTTACAACATAAGGTCTTGCTCGACATGTTGGCAACAAGCTGTCTCCTGACAAACCAACAAAGTTTGTGGTTTTTATAGTGGATCGGGCCATTTCGGGTAAGTCAGATTTTGTCCTTGTTTGTTTCCCTCATTTGGGATCTGGGTTCAGTTGGGCCGTTAAACCGCTGCTGAGCGGTTTCATATAAATGACACTGAACGGTTTCGGCACACTATTACAAACCTTTGTTCTCACAACGTGCGAAGCCTTCCTGTTATCAACTACGTTGCTGGGAAGTTTCTACAGCTGATGAAGGATGCTTGCCAACGTAAACGTGCCGAGAGCTACCTGGTAAAGCGTATAGTTCGTGCCGCCATGTTTATATTTGCTGAAGTGAGATTGCTCTCCCACCCCTACAGCTCCATCATCAAGTGAGGCCCTTCTGAACCCCTGCACTCTCGAGTGTTGGTGTTCGAGGCCCTTGTCCACCCACAGGTTATACCTGCGCCTCATCCCTGGTGGTCCAGTGGACCTCTGTCTCCTTTTCTCGCTCCGCTTTTCCTTTCCATTTTCACTAGTTTTTTACTCTCATTTCAAGCTCTCCCTTTCACTCTCCTTCTATCTATTTCATCCACTTTTCTCCCACTTTTCTGCTTTATTCCCCTTTTATTCCACTCCTTTCCCTTTCTTAGACCGTTTTCCCTGCTATTGCTGCCCCCACGGCCCCTCCCCCTCAGCACGACCAGTGCAACTGGCCCAATATAGCTCCCCTCCCCACTTCCGCCTCCCAGCTGTCCAGCTCTCCCGACCCCTACGTAATGGTGGCCGCAATGCGGCCGTGCCGCAGGTGTGCCTCCACAAGCCTGTCTGTGCCCGTCCGCGACACTGGACCTTCGCACCTCCAAAGCTACAACCAATCGGCACTTTATGCACTCAACCCAGGCCGCAACAACAACTGCAAGCGAGCATCACCAGCCGACACCCACGGACCCTTCTACTGTCACCGTTTGCTGGCACACCTGCAGCACTACCAGGAACACTGACCCAGCACAACCCGGCCGCAAGAACACACCCGAACCGAAGACCCTGCAATGCATCCTTCTCAAAGTCAGATTACTCCACAAACATGCCACCGAAAATCTGGGACCTCGGAACACACCCGAACTGAAGACTCTGCAATGCATCCTCCTCAACGTCAGATTACTCCACAAACACGCCACCGAAAATCTGGGAGCTCCTCGACAGCACCACACCGGACGTAACATTCTTCACCGCAACCTGGACCAACACCACCTAGGGACCGGACATCACCATCGCCATTCCCCAAGGATACAAGATTTCCAGGAAGGACCGCCCCACCCACCCGGGAGGAGGAATCGCCATTGTTCAGAAATCCACCCTCCCCAATGAGCACACAGACCTGATGGAACACCTTCACTTCAAGATACTGGCCTGCCCTAGCACCACCCTCCAGGGAACCCTCATCTACCGACCCCCTGGACCTCGTGGACCATTTGCCAATTGCATCAGGACATCATCTCCCTGCATTCCAACACATCCAACAACTACACCCTGCTGGGAGACCTCAACTTACACCTCGACAACCAACTGGACCCCAACACCACATCCCTCCTAGACAACCGCCACAACATTGGACTCCCCTCTTCACAACACGAAACTCCATCACTTTCAGCCACACCACCGAACTTCCATGGACAGACCACCGATACGTCTACTTCACCTTTAGAACACCCACCATCCTCAGACACCAGCACCTGCTCCCACAAAGAAACTGGACCAAAATCACAGACGACCAGCTCACCTCCTCACTCAGCAACTTCACTCCAACCATTGCGGAAGAAGACGACCCCAACACAGCAGCCCAAACTCTGCACAGATGGATCTCCGACAGCGCCAACACCATAGCCCACCTCAAGAAAAACAACAACACTCACGCCAAAAAAACTTGATGGTTTACCACCGAGCTTCGAGAGTCCAGTCGCATGTGCCGCCACCTCGAAAAGGCCTGGAGGAACTTCAAATCCACATAGGCCCACAGCGACTTCAGAGCCGCCACCAATGCCACCACAACTCATAAGTAAAACAAGAAAAAAAGCAATTGAAGACAGAATCTCCACAAACGCGCACAACAGCAAAGAACTCTTCAGCATCATCAAGGAGTTCGCCCAACCCACCAGCGAGTCTATTGACATCCCTCACTCACAAGACCTCTGCAACAAACTCTGCACCTTCTTCCACCTCAAAATCAAGAAAACGTACAACTCCGACAAAGACAATCAACAAACTGAACCATCACCAGCCACCCCCGACACCCTGAAGCCAACGATTGACAACTGGGCAGCCATCACCAGCGAAGACACCCTGAAGACAATGAAGTCAATACACTCTGGGCCCCCACGGACCCATGCCCTCAACAGAGCCACCGACACCATTGCACCCATGCTCCGGCACACCATCAATTGTTCCCTCATGAACACCTCATTCCCCGAAGACTGGAAACAGGCCGAGATCAAACCCCTCCTGAAGAAGCCCTCGGCGGACCCCACCAACCTCAAGAACTACAGACGCATCTCCATGCTCCCGTTCCCAGCTAAAGTGATTGAGAAAGCCATCAACAGCCTACTCGCCACCTTCAGCGAAGAGCACAACATCCTCGACTCCTCCCAATCGGCTTCAGAAAAAAAACACAGCACGGAAACCGTCCTCCTCGCCACAACAAAAGACAACCGCTCCCTACTGGACAGAGGAGAAAGAGCATCCTTCATCCTCCTCGACCTCCCAGCATTTTCGACACAGTCTCTCACCCGACCCTAACAGCAGACTCCATGACGCAGGGATCCGGGACAAGGTCCTCGACTGGATACATTCCGTCCTTTCTGGCAGAACGCAGCGGGTCAGACTCCCCCCCTTTCCTCTCAGACCCTACACCAACCACCTGCGGAGTCCCCCAGGGGTCCTCCCTCAGCCCCACGCTCTTCAACATCTACATGGCTCCACTCGCCCCCAGCGTGCGAACCTACGCACTCAACATTGTGTCATACGCAAACAACACCCAACTCATCCTCTCCTTATCAAACGAACCCACCACAGTCAGACACAACTTTCAAGAAGGCATGGAAGTCGTTGCCAAATGGATGAAAAGCAGCTGCCTACAACTCAACACCAACAAAACAGAAGTACTCATAATGGGCCAAACCCCGACGCCTCGAACAAGACTTGTTAGTCCCCCGCCCTTGGAACCTACCCACCCGCACAGACCACGCATGCAACCTTGGAATCACCCTGGAATCTGAGCTCAAAATGGACCCCCAGATCAACTACGTCGCATCCTCCTGCTTCCACACCCTCCGCCTCCTACATAAGACCTTCAGATGGATCCCCTTCGAGCACAGATAGACCGACACTCAGACCCTCGTCACCAGCAGACTCGACTACGGCAACGCATTCTATGCTGGAATAAACAAAAACCTCACCCGCAAGCTACAAAACATCAAGAACGCCACCGCAAGACTGGTCCTCAACCTGCCAAGACACGGCCACATCTCCCAGCACCTGTGCACATGCCACTGGCTTCCCATTGAGGCTAGAATCACTTTCAAGTTTCTCACCCATGCACACAAGGCCCTCCACCACACCAAACCAGCACACCTTAACAGCTGACTCAAATTCCCTGCACCCCAAAGGACTCTACGATAAGCCCAGCTCTCCTACGCCGTGGTCCCCTGCACCAGAAAGACCAGACCAGGAGGCCGCTCCTTCTCCTTCCTCGCGGCCAGAGCCTGGAACGCCCTTTAGCTCCACCTAAGACGGACATCGCTCCCCATCATCGCGAGATACCTCAAAACCTGGCTCTTCGACAGACCCCCTCCTTGATGGACTGGAACCTGCACCCCCCATCACCTTGAGACCCTTACGGGTAAGTAGTCGTGCTTAAGAAACACCTGATTGATTGAATGATTGAGAGGAGCTGGGAACTTCCTACAAGTGAGTTTTCCATTTTTCCTTGATTTGCCTTTGTGAAAGTCAAAGTCATGAAGATGTAAACTTATTATGCAGAAGTTTCTGGGTTACAGAGCTCTGCTTCATATGTGCTATTTGAGATACAAAATCTGTTTTCAAAAAAAGAAATGATTCTTGTTATTCTTATTTAATGTTACATTGTCGATTTGAAAACGCAACGTTATGCTTATATCTTATTTCATTGACATTTTGAAAATGGGGGAGGATGAATTATACTCATTGTATTTTATTCAATGGTTGCTAGGCCCATCTTAGTCTTTTCTTTTTCTATTGCCATGATTTTGATTTTAATAGGTGCTCTTCTGGCTGGTCTCTCAAGAAGTGCTTCTTCATCATCCAGCTCTTCTCCGAGTCTTGAGTTGCCTGATCCACCCCCATTAAGAGAAGGCACTCAGTTGTAGGGTAGATGTGAGAGGGTATTGCATCGCCTTCTCTGGTGAGTTAGAGAGACGTCTCCAGGGGTACTGTACCCATTGTTAGGGACACTGTCCACCTCCTCCTCCAGAGGGGTGTCAGAATCTTCTGTTACATTAACTGCTTCAGACTCGGTAAGCAGTTACTGGCCCCTTGTGTTGGTAGAGTTTTAATGTTATAATCCTTACAGAAGAGCCTTTACCAGCTTCACCTTATGATGCAGATAAGGGAACAGGTTAAGTTTCTAAAGTCTATCCTCAGAGAAGACATTATTTTAGTAGAGTTGGGACTTTTTTAGGAAATCATAAACAATTCTAAACAGACTTTTATTGCCTAACTGACTAGTACACTTTTTAAAATTCCTAATACAGAAGGACTGGGCGACTTAACACAAGGTCCTAACAGTTCGGATTCAACATTTAGAGAAAAAAATCAAAAATCAAAAAAGTTGCAAAAATATCTTTGACTTAAGTTAATTGTGGATTTCTTAGTGGAATGGCCTAAGGACAGAACGGTATCAGCAAATGCAAAGTCATGTATCCCACCGCTGTACCACCATTATAGGAAGCTGGCTATGTAGTGTACCAAACGTAGTGGTGCACCATGCAAATAGGCCAGATGACCATTACTGGTTGACAGGAGCTTATTTTAATAAACTCCAGGTGCTCTTCTAGTGGTAGTGTAGGCAAGCAGCTTAGGCTTATCAGTGGGGAGTGTTGAGCATTTTTTGTACACACAGAGTCAATAAATGAGACACACACAAAAAAAGAAATCTGAGACCAATTTAGAAAAATAACACACATTTTACATAATTTTAGACACCAAGATCACCGGGATCAGGAAAGTATTTTCGAAGACAAATTTTTGCTGAATCAGAAAAAAAGTTGAATAGCGTTTTTTGAGGTATGAGCCTCAAACGCAGTAATATTATCCGATAGGTGAAACAGTCACTGCATAGAAACACTTGCAAATGTTTACAGGGTTCTGCTCCTGTACTTAGGAGGCTTACAGGCTCCTTAAGTACAGAAGAAGTCTAAGAAACCACTAGCAGTTTTGGTTTACCTGCCCTGGTGTGTCCAGGCCCGGAGGTGCTGGTTGAGTTGGTAGCCTTGCGAGCTACGCTGTAAAATCAATGGAGAAGTACCCGAAAAAAGAAAGGCTTCAAGTGGGGACTGGGGGGCCAGTCAAACAGAACCCAAAGGGGACCTCGGTTCCTGAGGGTCTCTGCAGCAGGGAAACACTATTTGTTTATGTGGACCCAGCCTGGGGGGCTCAGGTGCAGAGGTTCCGAGGGTCGCTCGAGTCAGAGGCTCTCACTTAGGTTCGGTGACCTGGAGAGGGGGAGAAATCAAGACTATAGGGCCCCTCTCGTTGATGACCTTGGAGATCCTGATGTCCCTCGGCAGCAGGTCGGTGTTGGCATCAGTGGTGTCCTGGTAGAACAAACACGGCTTGATGCTTGCAAGGGCTCTGGTATCCCCTGGAATATTGGTGCAGGGAGGATCCGGGAAGGCTCTGCGTCTCGAGACTTGGTGAAGTGAAGGGGCTGCTCTCCTGAACTCTTGATGATCTCTTCGTGGCAAGTTGCTACCTTGGTGGATCCAAGTGCCAGCAAAACGGAGAACCAGGCAGATGCAGTTGGTGCCTGGTGATTCAGGGAGATGGCTCCTTCACCTCAAGGGAGATACTGCTTGGTTGGCAGAGTACTGGACAGTCCTCCAAGGGTTTGAGGAGTCGGTTTAGCAGCAGGACGAGTCGTCATTTGCAAATTGTCAGACGAGCAGGAACCAAGAGGGTTTGCTGTCAATTTCACTGCTGGTCCACAATTTTTGCATTATTTGCTCTTCTTTGTCCTTCTTCTGTTTCCAGGTAGACAAATCAGTTATTGGTGTCAGGGTGCCACCTAAATACTGCTTTTAGCGGCATTAAGGGGAATGTAAGATAGTAGCCAATGGGCTATCTACCCGTGGGGTGACTAGATCCTCTATATCACCACTTCCTGGGGAGAGTGGGCATAACCTGAACCAACAAGATGGTGAAACCCTTCTACGAGTGTCCACTTGAGGTGGCCCACCTTAGGGGTCTGGCTAGCCTGATAGTGTGATACGCCTACTGACTAGCTAATTTTCCCACCTGCTCTGGTGCCATATGGGCCCTAGGGTAGGGGGTGACATTCTCTAGGTCGGGAGGAAGCCGGAGTCACATATAAAAAATGGCATAAGTTTTGAAGTTTCTGGCCTGGGTATGCTCATCCACTAGCCATTCTGCTGGAAGAGGTGTGGGCACCTTCCTCTGGAGCAGGCACTGTTCCTGACCTCTGAGATCATTGGTTCTCCTGAATAGGGGGTTAGAAACACATCTGTGGTGGCACGCTGGGTGAGACAAGTGAGCCAGCTCACTAGAGGACTATTAGGTTTTTAGGGGGTCCATCTAAGGTGACCTCGGTGTGCATGTCATATTAAATCTAACACTGGCTTCAGTGTAGATTTATTAAGACGAGGTGTTTGATATCAAACACCAATGGTTTCAGTGCAGCCATCATGCAGCTGAGTAACTTTTATTGACCAGTGCCCAGTAAATGTCATTAAGATGGCTGCCCGATCACTTACACACTCTACAAATGGAACTAGACATCGTAATATAATGTACCCTGCCTTAGGACTGCAAGGCCTGCTGTGGGCTGACTTACATATAGTATATGCAGTGTAACTATGCATGGTACAAAGTGTGCCATGTTGTGTTTCAAAATGGATTGCACCATTTCACATATCCTGCAATGGTAGGCTGCATGCATTTTTTGTGTAGATCCCTTTGGGTGATGTAATATATGCTGCAACCCATAGGGACCCTCTTTAGAGCCCATGGCACCAGGGACTTACAGGGGTGCCTTGCCAATTGTGCTACAAATAGACATTTGTATTTAGGGAAATGAGGGGCCTGGTTAGCAAGGGCCTAGTGCACTGTCTGTGAAAAAGCTTCAGTACTAGGGGAAAAAGTGGGGGTGAACATGTCAAAAAGGGGCACTTTCCTATATGGCACAAAATGGCACAAAATAACTCTTGAAGAACTACAGAAAGTATGGAAAGAACCTACTCTCTCTAAAGAGGATGACATCGAACAAGGTCTAGCCAAGTTCAATGAAGCACTCTTGGAAGCTATTGACATACTTGCACCGTTAGAATTACACAAGCAATGTTCTAAAACTATACAAGAAACATGGTATACAGAAGAACTAAGAGCTGAGAAACAAAAATGTAGGAGTCTGGAGAAAAAATGGAGGAAAACACACACACCTACCAGTAAAACATACTATCTGGAGGCACAATCTAATTATTTTAAAAATATAAAAAAAAGCCCGGAGATATAAACTTGAGTTACAAATAACAGAGGCAGGGAATTCCACTAGAGAACTCTATAAAATCCTGCAATCATTTGTTAAGCCCACAGCTTGCGAAAGCCCAGATGACTTCAGTCAAATCTTATGTGATGAGGTTTCTGCATTTTTTGAGAATAAAATTGATTTAATTTATGAAAAAATCACTAAGGCTTCAAACAATAGGGATATAACCAACTTCCCCAGTCTCGAGTTAACTAAAAGCGAAAAAAGCAGGCTTACTATGACCACGATTCCAGAGATCAGCCTCACAGAAGTGACCACCCTATGTAACCTAATCAAATCAGGCTCCTCCACGGACTTGCTACCTGCTAAGATGATGGCCCCTTTGGGCAGCCTATTAGCTCCGAGCTTTCAATCATTGATCAACCTCTCCCTTAAAGAAGGAAAGATTCCTAATGACTGTAAAAAGGCAGTAGTGAACCCAGTCCGCAAAAACACCGCGCTTCGATGGTCTGACCTCAACAATCTCCGCCCCATATCCCTCCTACCCCACCTGAGTAAGATGACTGAGAGACATGTCAACTCTCATCTCTCTAAATTCATCGAGGCAGCAGACGGTCTGGACCCATCTCAATCTGGGTTCAGACCAAATCATAGCACAGAATCAGCTCTCCTCTCCGTGACCAATACCATCTGGATGGCACAGGATAGAGGAGGCTCTATGATTCTGGTGCTATTAGATTTGTCCGCTGCCTTCGACACGGTGTCTCATGACACCCTCATCAGTCGCCTGGAGGGGGTAGGAGTGGAGGGAACGGCCCTATCATGGCTAAAAAGCTTTATCTCTAACTGCTCTCAAAATGTTCGCCTGGGCTCCCACTATTCCATCTCTAGGGAGCTCACAAAGGGGGTTCCACAGGGCTCATGCCTAAGCCCCACATTATTTAATGTGTATGTGGCCCCCCTGGCGAATATTGTAAGGGAACATGGGTTCACGTCAATATCCTACGCCGATGACACCCAGCTATTATTCCCATTTCAGAACTTAACCTCAGCAGTAAAAAGTTCCTTTGCTGCAGGAATGAGAGCGATAGCCGGATGGATGACCTCCAATTGCCTACAGTGTAACGTAGGTCATGTTCTTTGGAGATGCCCCACTCCTCTGGTCACCTGAGTGGTGGCCACCTGAACTAGGTACGGCCTCATGCCCAAAGGAAAACGTAAAAAATCTAGGTGTCAAGCTTGACCAACCCTTGGTGCTTAAAGACCATGCCATTCAGGTCACAGGAACTTGTATGAGGGTGATTGGCTTACTCAGGAGAGTCTTCCCCTACTTAGCAGACCACCATAGGAAAACATTAGTGCAGACCCTAGTAATTAGCAGGTTGGATTACTGCAATGGACTTCTCATATCTGCTAATGAGGAACAGCTAGGGAGGCTACAGGTAGCCCAGAATACGGCCGCTAGGCTGATTCTTAATGCCCCTGCCAGATCTTCCTCTCGTCCCCTGCTTAACAAGCTACACTGGCTTCCTATTCGCCAGAGTGTAAAATTTAAGATCTGCTGCACAATCCATAAATGCTTGTTTGGAACTGGCCCCAGATATCTAACTGAAATTTTTAAACCCTACCAACCAGGTCGAACCCTACGTTCTGAAAACCAAGCCTTGCTCCAGATCCCCAGGATCAAAAGAGAGAGACAGGGAGGCCGAGCCCTCTCATACAAAGGCCCTACTCTCTGGAACTCACTGCCCCTCACTCTTAGATTAAATTCCAATATATCCGCATTCAGGAAATGTCTGAGACGTACCTATTTTCCACTCAGTAACTCCAGTAATGCTACCCAGATATCACTGTCTAGTCCTGCTTTCGGAAAGAACAAAGCGCGGAGATATCTCCTTGGAAATCGAATTCCAGCGCTATATAAGAACCGAAAAAATAAATAAATAAATACATCCATCTTCTGATTCAGGCCCTTTTTTGACTATTTCTCCTTGCCAAATCCATCTGATTTCTTTCTTTTTTTTTTAATAGGGCTTTATTCAAATTTTTCTTTGTACAGCACGGTGAGAAATACAATCATATCATATAATTTTCACTGTTCAACCCCGCCCCCTCTAACCCCCCTACTCGCAGCAGATCCAGCCCACATATTGTCCAATAAAATTTTTACAAAACAATTAGCATACATTCATCTATCCTATTAGCCTATTCCAGTTCACTATTCAAGCGAGACCAATGCATTAGGGGGGCCCAGAAAGCAAGCCCCTTGGCTTTCGCCCTGTGACTTTTTCTAGAATAAACAGCTCTTTCCATTCTATGCACTGCAAGAAATTTTCCAAGGCAGTGTTGTCCAGGCAGCGAAGTGGGGTCCAGCCAATGAGTGGCCAGACATAGTCTAAAGACTGTCATGGCAATAAAAAGAAAGGTCTGGCTTTGATGTGAGGATACAGGATGCCCCACCCCAGTACAATCAATTGAAATGATAAAACTAGTTCACACCCCATCATAGTTCTCAGCATATTACTTACATCCTGTTTCAAAGTATCCAATCCAGGACACTCAGCGAACATATGGATGATATCCGCTGCGTGATAGCTGCACTGGGGATATGTTGATCCTGCTATCCGACCCCATTTAGTAATTTTTGCAGGTGTAATATAAAGGTTGAACCGTGTTTTGAAGCATTGGAGCTGAAGATTAGCCGCAATAAATGACATCTGGGCTAAATGTAATGCGTCTTCTATTTCTCCCGGTTCTACCTGTAAAAGTCCCTGCCAACCCTCAACATGTTTATTCAGACCATCCACTGTCAGCTCATTCAGTGTTTGATATAACCCTCCCAGTGTAGTAGAGCCCTTAAGTAATCCCTTCATCAGCTTCACCCCAGAGAAACCACAGGCACCCCCGTTTTATTGATTAAAAAATCTCTTGTTTGTAGATTTTTGAAGAATTCCCGGTTATCTAACCCAAATCGGTCCCAAATCGTCTCAAAGAGCACCACCTCGGTGCCGGGGGCGTGGCTGGCCAGCCAACATGGTGGACGTGGATTCCTAATGCTCCAGCCCATATCCCCTATTATACAGAATAATCATCCTACCTGTGCGCCATCCGCACTGGTAATGCGTGGAACCAGACTCTGGTAGAGCTGCTGCAGCCGGATCGTACGGTCTTGTGCCCCTTTTCATTGCTGTGGGTGCGATTGCGAGCAGGAGAACGGATGTGGCGCCCGCGTGGTGAGGCCGCACTGTAGTGACCCCTGGAGGACGAAGGCTACCAGCGCCGATATTACTGGTGTGCTGGCGAGAGAACTGACTCGGTTCTTGCACGGTGAGGCCGTGCTGCGGTGACCCCTGGAGGATGGCGGCTGCCCACGCCGAGACTGCTGCTGAGCTGTGAGCCAGTCGGAGAGGAGGGCAAGTGGGGCTTCTCCCGCGTTGCTGGGCCCTGGGTCTGAGGCGGACGTAGCTGCGCCCCTGCGGTGAGCCATCCGGCAGAGCTTCCAGGGAGGACTGAGGTACTGTGTGGCGTGTAAGCTGCTGGGCGTCTGCGGATCCATGCCCCGGGTGGTGTACCGGACCGGGGACGAGCGGAGAGGGAAGCTGCTTGTGTGGTGTGCGCTGGCGCTGCGATGCGATGGCTGCCTTCCCGGTAAGAGAGGAGACCTGCGCCGAGGCCGCCTTGATCCGTAGACCCCCCACGGCATGAAGCGCTGCGACCTCACCAGCGGTGGACAGGGAGCGGGAGCTTGCAACTGGTGGCCCCTCAGGCTTACCGGCTCTGAATCACTGGTGGGCACTGGGGTGGTGGTGCCTGGAGGAGCCCGCTTATGTGCAGTATGCGGTGAGGGGTGCGCTCTGGGGACTGCGCAGGGCTGAGTGATGCAACACTGCCGGCGCTGGCTCTACACCGGGCCGCATTTCCTGGCCACCAGCAAAATGCAGATCGAGAGTATAGGAGGAGCGCTGAGCCGCAGCATGTACTGATGTTAACCCACCACGCAGGAGCTGAGATCTGGTGTTTTGCGCAGGCGGTCGGCCTGCAGCGGTGGATATCCACAATAGCTACACTGACAACCTGGCCTCTCTATGCACCCAACAAACATCACCTGGTGATTGCTGCTCCATAATTGACAGGTTGTTGTATAGAATGCAGCGTTATCCCTCGGTGAGAACTCATGCTGCGCAGCTGGGACTTGCCTTGGACACTTTCTCGGGCGCCAGGACACCACTTGCTAAATGCCAAAGTCCATGAGTCTAGCACAGGTCCGGATCCCATAGGTGCACCCAGGTTCGGAGAGGGGCCATTCAAATAGTGCGACAATAAAGTAACAGCAGAGACTGGGAGCAGTGCACTTAGGACTGACTGAACTGGGCGCGCTGAAGGGGGCACTCTCTCGAGCACTGGGATCTCACAAGTGTAACCCCACAAGCCTACAACTTTCACCCTGATCCCACAAGATTAACCCAGGCCTGCAGAGAGACCTCTTAGTAAGCGCGACGGCAGGGAGGGAGCGGAGAGGGAGAGCAGTGCCGCTGGGCCTGACTGAATGGAACATGCTGGGGGGGCCCCGTGCACGGACCTCCTGGTGATTATCAGAGGCAGCGCGAGTAACAGGCGGCTAACATGATGGTGGCAATGCCCAAGGTTCAGGCGCTTGGGAGAGCGCTCTGAGGGCAAGGTCGATAACGGCCTGGGAAGCCATAATGGGTGAGACCTGTCCGGAGTAAACTGCACACGAGGACACAGGGGGGCAGCATTCACCACCGCTTCACGGACTGGTGCCTCCCACCACCCTACGCTCCGTACCTCACCTAGGGCCTGGCACCTGGCAGCTGCGGGGCTCTACCTGCAGGGAGACGGTTATCTCCAGTAGCCTAAGGGACCTAGGGGTCATTTTGGCATTAATAACTGCTGCAAGCGGTTGACAGCTAGGCCTAACGCAACAAATCGCCTGGGAGGAATAGACGAAAGAGTGTTCTGAGTGTTGCCCTTCCGCCCGCGCCACCATTAAGTCAGTACGCAACTTGGGCCAGGCGCGCACTGAACTGAGTTGTCGCAACCACAAGACACAGGACCCCAATAGCAATGAGACAAACTCACCAGGGACTTTGTAGATGAGTGAGGTGGTGGGAAATTTGACGTTAATCAAGTGGATAACAGTCCCTCAGTGCGCGGCCAATTGCCTGGGATACTGAGCACGGGCGCGCTTCTGTACCCACCCTCGTTAATCCAAGCTGTTGCTGCAGCAAGGTGCATCCAACGGGCACTATCTCTGGGAACTCCCTCACGCAATAGTACTAATCACAGCGGACCCCGCCGGGTGCCTACTGTGAATGTCCACGGCCCAACAACTTGTGAACTGAACTCCCAACACGGTCGCACTGTCTGCCGTGGGTCTCGCCCAGTGCAGCCTTGAATGTCCACGGTGCAATAACTCGTGATGTGCCGCATGAGGGCCAAAATACAGCAGGGACCGCTGCGAGTCGAATCACTGGACCCCCCACACACGAGGGAGGAGAGCGAAATGGAACCGGCGTCCACAACACTGGCGGCCAAAATGGATTCCATTCTAGCAGCAGTGGAGAAAATAGGAGCCGCACTGGAACATACCAGGACGTCCTTGGAAACCAGGATTGACAAGGTCACGTCAGACTTTACGCTTTTGCATGCGGACCACCGCAAACTAGCTGACAGGGTCACTGCTCAAGGTCAAGTGCTCCAAGATCTCCAACCGGTTACTAATAGCCATGCAGCTGTGTTACAGGATATGATGGAGCGAATACATGCCCTAGAAGACAGGCCGGAAGACGCGGAAGGACGCTCGTGTCTAAACAACATTAGAGTAGTAGGATTACCAGAAGGAGAAGAAGGTAGGCACCCTGAACAGTATACAGAGAACTGGCTGCAAGACTTACTCTCAAAGGGAACACTTTCAAAGCAGTTTGAGGTGGAAAGAGCCCATTGGGTGCCAGACCAGAGACCTCAACCAGGAGCCAGACCGTGCCCGTTCCTATTTAAACTCCTCAACTACAGGGACAAGGACGCGGTGCTACGGGAGACTCGGAAATTGGACGATCTGACAGTAGGTGGCAACCGCATCATGCTTTTCCCTGATTATACAGCTCTGGTGCAGCTACGCAGACAACACTACGCATGGGTGAAGCGTTAGCTCAGAGAGCTGGAGCTCCAATACTCTCTGTTGTTCCTCGCCAGGCTGATAATGGTAGAGAAGGGTAAAACGCACTTCTTTGACACACCAGCGGAGGCATGGGACTGGCTAGAAGGATTGGGCCTTTGGGCGGGTAAGAGGCCATCAGAACTGGACGACAGCGAGGCCACCGGAAAGAGAAACAGACGTCGACTGCGCCGTAGAGCAGCTCGCGGAGCGACGGCCAAGGTGGTGGCACCGAGCCCAGAGAGGATGAGAATGGAATATCTGAATGTCTTGGAAGCGGTAACCACTCTTGGCACACTGAGCAATCAGGCCTTCCGGGAGCCTTCGAGGCAATGTACAGTGGTGTCGAGTGGATCGTCCACACCGTCGACTGAATTTTCCGAGGAACTCTGTATGCCGGTGGTCACTCCGCAGACTGCAGACGGTATCCTAGGATGAGAAGACCGATAGCACGGACATTATAATGAACTACACACGCAAGTATTGTGTAGTGGGCTGTGATGGTTAGTTTAGGATGTGGGAGGGACGGGATGGGAATGGCGGGACACAATACACTCCTTCTGATGGACTGTTGCTTGGGCTCTACTGCGCTTAAGTCAAAAGCACCTAAAGGGTCTTGGTATGGGTGGCCCTTACGTACACATAACCAACCGAAGGATGCTTACGGGCTGCTGTCCTCACGTACTGTGATAATGGGTTCCCGGGTGGCACACCGCACACGTGGGACAAACAAAGGGGATGGTCATGACAGATTGCTTTCTGTGCTCACGCCCCACCAGGTCCCACACTGACCTAGTTCTACACTATGAATGGTCACACAGTTTGGAGGGACAACCTTGCGATGATCGCCCGCAAGTTATGTTCTTCATAGTTCACAAGTTGTTATGGTTACCACAGACCACAACGCACGCACCTGGGCACACCCGATGTCTAATGAGATACACCCCATCCCTGGTCTCCCAGCAGCAGGTACACCCCCGCAATGACACAAGTTAATATAATCACATGGAACATACGCGGAATGCACACACCCTCACGCAGATACTCCATATATGCTTATCTCCAAAGGCACTCAGTTGGCATCGCCCTATTACAGGAAACATACCTAACACAACAGGATCTTGACCGATTGTGCAGGAGAGGGAAGGTGTATGGCACAGTGTACTCTACACACGCTAGAGGCACACTCATTTGGGTGAGAGAGGGCGTCCCTTTTGTTAGCGCAGACACAGTAGTGGATCTGGAAGGCAGGTACACTCTGGTGCGTGGGGTGCTCAATGGTCAACACATATTGTTGGCCTCGATCTATGCTCTGAATACCTATCAAGCGCCTTTCTTGACGCGGCTGTCACAAGTGCTAACTCTGTACGCTGGCCTCCCCTGGCTGCTAGGGGGCGACTTTAACTCAGTACTCGATATCCATATGGATAGATTCTACCCCCCCCCCCTTCGGGACACGTCAGCAAGGTCCAACGCACAGTTGGTCATGAACTGGCTAACACACTGGACACTTCTGGACGTGTGGCGGGTCCTTCACCCAGCTGAACGGGTCTATTCTTATTACTCTGCGACACACGACCTGCATGTCCGACTCAACATGGTGGTGGGATCCCAGTCTCTGCTGCCGTTAATCGAGACCTCGGAATACCTAGGCTGGACGCATTCCGATCATAACCCTTTGCAGATTCAGATCAGTTGAGAGGCTGATCGACCCCCTATTCCCACATGGCGCCTTCAGCCTAATGCGCTGGAAGACTCAGAGTTCCGCTCGTCACTGGGGACAGCAATTCTGACATATTTCAAACTTAAATAAGGCACAGCGAGTAGCGTACTGGTAGAGTGGGATGCCCTCAAAGTAACACTCAGAGGTCACTGCTTGGGTGCCACTTGGAACGTACGGAAACAGCTGACGACGGCCATTACCCGCCTCAAATCCCGAATACTGCAATACGAGCGTGAGGGAGAGGGAGGGGGTAGACATTCGAACCGCCTAGAGGACCTCAGGACACAGCTAGCGGAACTCTTAGAGAAGCTGCGGTGTCACAATTATGCAGCACACACAGCCCGCACGCACCACCACGGCAGCCGCTTGCTTGCCTGGCTGCAGAAGCGGGATAACACTCGGGCTCCGATCGCTGCAATACGCACGCTGGAAGGAGAATTGGTGTACACACGAAGAGAGATCCACAAGGTCATGGTGGACCACTACACGCAGCTGTACCACTCCAGAGTCCGCTGTTCGGACCCCGAACTAGAGAAATTCCTGGAACTGATCCAGTTGCCTGGGACTTCGGTCGAGGACCAGGAGATGCTAAACTGCCCCCTCACCCTGGAAGATGTATGAGAGGCTGTTGCGACCCTAGCATCCGGGAGAACGCCAGGGCTGGATGGCCTGCCAGCCAAATTCTATAAGGCCTACCAAGTGTCCTTGGTGCCGCAATTACATGCGCTTTACTTGAAATCATTGGAGGAAAACCCGTTTCCCCCTTCAATGCGTGAGGCGTACTTGGTGTCCCTGATGAAGCCGGATCCAGATCCAACGAATTTGGGATCTTATAGGCCACTGGCACTTCTAAATGCTGACTATAAAATACTTGCCAAAGTCCTAGCAGAGCATTTGGCACCAGTGGTTTCAGCCCTAATCCACAGTGACCAAAATGGATTTGTGCCTAAGCGGAGCACATCCCTGAACCTGCGGAGGTTCTTTAGAGTGGCGGCAGAAAGCTTAAAAGAGTGGCCGAGAGCGGGTTGCCTAATGTTGGACCTGGAAAAGGCCTTTGACTGTTTGGAGTGGAGGTTCTTGTCGACACTGTTGCAGCGCTACGATCTAGGGGGGGAATTTTTACAGATGGTAGGCCTCTTGTATAGAAACCCCACGGTCCGGGTCAGGTTGGGTCTGTAAATATCTGAAACCGTGCTGGTCTGTGGAGGCACCAGGCAGGGGTGCCCACTGTCGCCACTACTGTTCGCGTTGGTGATTGAGCCTCTCGCGGCGGCCATCCGTGCACTGGAGGGAGAGGGTATATCGCTGGGGGACGCAACACACCAGGTGTCAATATATGCAGACGACTTGCTGGTATACGTGAGAGACATCTAGAATATCCCAGCTCAGCAGGCCCTCATCCTGTGGGATTTTGCTGCTGTCTCAGGCCTACAAGTAAATGCCAGTATATCCTGTCTTTACGCGTTTGTTGGGGGGAGGCAAGACCCGGGGTATATCCTCAATGGAACGAGAGTGGAGTGGAAAGAAGACACCTTCCGATACTTGGGGGTGCAGATATACCGGCAACCAACAGACCTCTTTGACGGAAATCTGGGCAGGGCTGCTACGGCTATTAAGCCACAGATGAGGTTCTGGGGCGCATTGCCGCCGACAGGCACGGGCAGGGTGGCACTGTCCAAAATGTTGATCCTCCCTAGACTACTGTATTATTTCGCCAACCTGCCGTTATATATACCGGCGTCCTTCTTGGCTACATTCTCCAAGTTGCTCCGGGACTTCATATAGGGGGTGGCCGGCATAGGCTGTCACTAGCAAAAAAAAATATCTACCCACAGATCAGGGGGGACTCGTAGCGCCCTGCTTGGAACACTACTACCTAGCTGCACAGCTGCAATGGGTTGCCCGCTGGTTTGCGGATAAAGGCCGGGAAGACACAGCAAGTGGGCTGCCCCCAAACTTCCAGGAGCAGCTTCTCACACTTTTTCACCCGGCTGTCAAACATGCAACACCAGCACCACTTCTCCTGACGGTGGCGTACAAATGCTATCACAGAAGCCTATTCATCACCAGAAATCTGATTCCCTATGCACCTACGTTACCATTAGAGGGCTCTCCTAGCAGGACGCAGAAACTCACTGCTCTCGCTCAGGCGCCTTGGCAAGATGCTAGCATACAGACCCTAGGAGAACTGTAAATCGTACGACTCACTAGTAGAAGACAAGGGGCTACCACTGGGGCAATTCCTCATGCACATCTCCTTAGTTGCAGCCCTGGCTGCTACATGGGGGGACATGTCCACAGAACCCAAACAGCACCTCACCATACAATATCTCCACGTTATGGGGGGAGGTAGACATCTGGTCCGCTGGTTCGCGGCATCCTTACGCACACATACAGCGATCACACTGGAACCTCTCCAGCGCAGGTGGGAAGTAAACCTGGGGAGGCCATTGGAAGACAGGGAATGGGAACGGGTCTTGAAGGGACCATTGCGCATACCCAGGAATATGAGGCTCCGACAGATTCAGTTGTTTATAGTACATAGGGCATACCTTACGTCGGAGGCCATCAGTAGGTATTTTCACCGGGCGGATGCAGTGTGCCCCAGATGCACCGAGCCTGGGGTGAGTATTGTCCACATGTTGTGGAGCTGCCACAGATTACACACGTACTGGCATGCGATCAGAGACTTGCTGCACAATAGTACAGGCTGTAACTTACCCTTTGAGTGGGAGGTATATCTGCTGCACCAGTTCCACAGAACACCAGCCACAAAAGTAGCATCCCGTTTCTAGATCTGGGAATGGTGGTTGCCAAACGGTTGCTTACCAGAAGATGGAAGGCACATGGCCCACCCCACATGCTGGCATGGAGACACTCGCTCTACGCGTGGGCTAGGGCGGAGGGGACCGCCATCAAAAGGGAGGAAACGTTGGGATTAAGGAAGGAGCCCATACCTGCTCGATGGGAAGGCTTACTCCGAGCAATCCAGAGGGCTGAAGAGGAACACACGGGGGGACAACCTGAGGGTAGAGACGCAGGGCAAGGGTAGATGCTGGAGTTCATAATCTGGTGCGACCACAATGTTTCATGTATGTGTTATTTAACGTTGTCATCAGTGGAGATAGTGAGATATGCTGTTGGAAGGGGATAACAATCAATCTGTAAGGCTAGCTGGGATAGTCCAAAAAGGAGGGGGGGTGGGAGTTACTGCTACTAGTGCTGGTCTGAATTGAGATTGTTGGGTATTAACTGTTTTTACTCCATTATGCCTGTTTAGCAATCCATGAGGAAATAACATAGGGACTTTATATACTGGACTATCAAAACTATGTAGTCGCGACATAGTGAGATATCCCATACATGAACTGAGCTGAATGTTATTCTCGCATCTAATCTGGTGTGGCAGGCGTGACATGGAGAGATACAAGGCTTAGCCCATGTGCAATGTTAGTCTGTATCTATTGCTATGGAGTGCCACCATGTATGAAGTGTACACAGCCTATGATGCCTTTCATATATCTATAACCTTCAAAATTTCAATAAAACAGATTTAAAAAAGAGCACCACCTCAGCCCCGTTTGTAACATCGCCCACCACCCTCACTCCTTCATCATTCCAATACCTCATGTACCCATCATTAAAAATGTTTGGGAGATAACTATTTTTAAAAATGGGGGCATAGGCATTTATACGCCTGAGGCCAAGCTTTTTCTGGACTGTGGTCCAAACCTTATAAGCACAAAATAAAGTTTTAAATTTAACCTTTTTGTAATAATTCAGTTCTATATGTCGTAAGAGAGACCCAAGAGCCACATCACCCAGTAACAAATCAAAAACAGACACATGCGGCCCAGACTGTGTAGCCTCCTCCTTTTCATTAAGTAATATCCCTGCCTTATGCAGCACAGAGGCCCAATAATAAAGCTGAAGATTGGGTACTGCCCAAACCCTTCTTTCTCTTGGTAATGTTAGAAATGTTAGCGCTCTCTGTGGGTGGCAATTAGCCCATATAAACCTAGAAAATAAGTGATTCATAGCAACAAACCAGGAATTACAGACATTCAAAGGCATTGCCCGGAAAAAGTACAAAATCTTGGGTAAAAAAAAGCATTTTAATAACGTTGCAATGCCCTACCATTGTAAGTTTGAGTTTTTCTAATCTATTGAATTCCGTTTTATATTAAAAAAGCAGCGGATTCAAATTATCTCCTGTAATCTTCGCAACGTCTGCTGAAATTTCTACTCCTAAGTAAATAGCACGCTGTACCACACGAAAGTCGTTCATCTGTAGACCTTTGCCAACCACAACCTGGGTTTTAGTTGAATTCAGGCAGTAGCCGGAGATTTTCCCGAAAATATCAGCTTCTTTTTCAATCTTCATCAATGCCGTCATGGGATTCGAAGTAATAATTGCAAGATCATCGCCATATGCCAGTATCTTGGTGCGCCCCCTATACTCCGCACTCCTAGAATCCGACTGTTGTATTCGATCTTCCTAACTAACAGATCTATATATAGTGCAAACAATAAGGTGGAGCACGGGCATCCCTCAAGAGTCCCCCTGCTGATCAAAACCGGATCCGACGTCTCTCCCATTAATGATATTCTTGCCAAAGGGTCAGTGAAGTAGTGTTGCTCACTGGTTAGAGGCGGCAGACCCGAGAGCAGAGGACGGCCCGGGACCAGGGTTCGATTCCCGGCGCGGCAGGTTTCTGGACCAGGGTCAGCGGACTCGATAATTCTCTCGCCTCGGTGCCCACTCTGATCAGCGATCACACTCGGCAACTCTGGGCATTAGCTTGCCTCATCTTCACTAACGGCCCCACCAGACCGCCGGGGATGCCTGGTCTCACCCTGGAGATACAAATTAAGGGACCATCTCTCAGGGAAGCCAGGAAGGGTTTCGCAGCGGTCGAAGCGCCTTGGGACCCTACGGGTAAGTAGTGCGCTATATAAATGCCTATACATTTACATTTACATTTACCTTTATAAATTATTTTAATGGCGTGATAAAGCCCTCCCCAAACCCTCTGCTCTTTAAGGTTGCCCATAAAAATGCCCAGGAGACCCTATGAAAGGCTTACTCTGCATCAAGCAGGATGAGCCAGATAGGGTCCTCTAAAATTCCTATTTCATCAAAAGGAGCAATAACCCTCTGGATATGATCTATTGTACTCCGACCTGTACAAACCCATGCTGGGTTGGGGAAACCAATTTCTTAATAACTGTCGTCAGTCGCTTAGCCAGATATTTTAGCGTATATTTTGACGTCGTTATGTTGTATAGCATTTTAGGACTCTAGTGTAATTTTCCTGATTCATGCCCTTATATAGGTATAAATCACCATATCCTTATATAGGCATAGAAATCACAACCATATTTAGACATAGCTCGTGCAGTCCAAATACGGCATGGCTACTTCCACTAGGTCCGAAAATCCACAACGATTTCTTAGAAAACTCGGCTTCAGCAGTTAGGGACTTCCCCTTGCTTGAATATTGATTTGTCCAAGAACTCATGGAGTTTTCAAAGAACTGAGACTCTTTGATGATGTTATTATGTCCAACTGTACGTCAAACTCGGCACCTTCAAGGTATAAATATGCCCACACTTGCCATAGCAAACACACAGTGGTTTGGAGCAGTTCGACTATCTACTTGCCCGAAGCAACTCGCTACAGCAAGTGCCGAAGGAAGCCGACCCTCCAGCAGACACACTGAGAGAGACGCTGTCTTTTCTCTTGCCGAGAAATCCAGCTCCAGTGTTTCCAAGCTACCCTTGCGGGTTGTTGGGAAATCGAGTCCTGAGACCGACCTCCTTCATTCTAAACCAAGGTACGGAGCTGATTAGACCCTTAGAGAAATTGTGGATAGACTCTTGGCAAAAGAATACCAGATTTATGCTACACCTCACTTACTTCTTCCCTCGTACTAGACTTAGGCTAGGTACATCGGGGTAGGCGTATTTTAGAAGCACCAATTGAGTACTTTTTAGCCTTTGTTATTTATGTATGTATTTATCTATGGTCTAGAAACCATACTATGCTTTTGCAATATTATTTTATAATACTCTTCTTGCTGTACGCATTATACTTTACAGCCAGTATTACAATTGTAGCAGTTAATTTCTTCTGTATGAGAAAGAAGACTGTTCAATAAATACTTTTATTGAAAACGCTTGTCTCTCTAGTTTCTCTGCACCTCTGGTGAAACAAAGCATGCACGATTGAGTAAAATATCTATCTATTGTTTCCACGACTCTGAAGATACGTTTTATCTTGGGGAAACAAAGTTGTCATGTTTATGCGGTTGTCAGAAACGAATCCCTTCTTGTTCATTCGAGAAAGTTTCTAGTGACCTCTGAGATAGCTGTCACTCACAATTAAGTTTAGTATATTCGATAGAGACCTAGTAGACACCAGTCATATGTAATATCTATAGGATATATTATTCCAATGCGCAGAGCCTATTGGGAATATAGCAACTACACTACATGGCGCCCAACGTTTGGTAAGGCACTAATTTAACACTAGATACTAAAGTAACTCAGTTGTGCTTTTCACAGAGACCCCTTTTTTCCCATAAAATACTCCAACAGACGTCTAGAGTGGGTAAAAGGATAAAATATCCACCATAACTAAGTAGGATGAAAAATCCTATGCATTAGTTTTTGGTTTAGTTCAACGTTGAAGGATACAGTGTACCAAAATATTGTGCACCTTATCTTTTTTTCCTTGAAACTTGCTCTGCAAACTTTCAGTCAAACAAGATGACTGAAAACGCAACTGGTGGAGCTGCAGTGAATGCAAACCAACCGGGTTTAGACGTTACAGGGTTTAATGAAGTCGACAATGATGCTTTAATCGTCTCGGAAAGCTTAAGTAAAACTGTAGCTATAAAGCTTATTGAAAATGGCCTATCACCAAGATGTGGAAGGGTTATATTTGTCATAGAGTCACATGGATATCGGCAGACAGAGGTATTCTATTCATGGATTATCTTTCCACAAGCAAATCCAACAACACATGTGTTCCAGTTCTACAAGTTAGGGGAACATCCAGCGGAATACGTTCCTTACGAGGATATTGAAATTCCACTAACTTACCAAGAGCATCAGCTCTGGTTTAAAGGCGCCCTACAACATCAAAATCACATTACCAGGCTCGGTTCACTAGGTAGACCAGGAGCAACATGGCCGGTACTAGCCAGCTATATACCAGATCCTGCCATTGAACAAATGACAGGTCCAGAACTGTTAGCTCAGCTAAGACAATTATTAGAATATGTCATGCAGACTCTGAAAGTCCACCCTGCTATAAGAATTCCACAGCACACCCCTCATCAGGGGACTATACAATTAGTCATTGGTAAATTACCCACAAAAAAGGAACAAATTACTTTCTGGTTAGCTTAAAAAATAACTCAGATTGAGGCAGTATTTCCCAATAGTACACCTCATGAGAAAACAAGATTCTAACAATCTGTTTACCAATGGGGATCGTACCACACCTGGAGGACTGACACTTGGGGTACAGTCTTTGCTGCAAACTACACAAAAACACATGGTGTTCCATCCATGGCGGTAATACCAGAGGTCCTGAAACAGATTCAAATGAATACGAGGCAGCACCTGCTTTAAATCTGGTATGAAATTATTGAAGGATTTCAAGCAGGTCTCAGCTATAATATTAGCTGATATTAAAGGTGAAGCAGCATCAGTGGCAATACGCCAAAAACTAAAAGAACTTGATGTAACTGAGCAACCATATGAACTGGCCAGAATAAAATAAAAATCCTATGAAGAACTAGGAAGAGATAGTTTGGGTGGGAAACCAGTAAAGCCCGAACTGACAGAAAATCCTGAAAAAGTCTTTATCAAAAACACACTCACTACTCCTAAGAAGAAGTGGGAAAATACTAAACAGACAATTCCTAAAAAGAAGCGTTCTCAATCCAGAGGTAGGTCTCCTCAAAAGGAGCACTCTGAAAAGAGAAATAACCTAAGAAACTGGGATAATTTGAGAAAACCTGATAGATATCAAGATACTGATACACGTTCCTCTCATACCTTTCAGACTACCTCGCAGAAATCCGAAAGTAGAGGACGATCAGAACACAAGGAAGAACACGTGAAGTTCAATGACGATCAACACGTTCCAAAAAATAAGAAAACTCAATTCTCCAAAAAGAAGGTAGCAAGTCTAAAAATCAGACATGCCGAGGATCTAGAGGACACAACACAAGAACGGGGAGTGGGCCCAGACAATGCTGGACAGCGCAGCAGAGGTTATCATAGCTCGCAGTATCCTGAAGGATCATCTGGAGACAGTGGATCTGAATATGCATTCAGGTTGAAACTGCAGATACCAGAGTTAGTGTACCCCATAAGTTATACGAAGTAACACTCCAAATAGAGGGGGACATACCTAGAAAAATAAGAGCACTCTTTTGGGAAAATCTATCCAAGGGTTATGACATCCTTCTTGCTGAAAAAGACTGGCCACCAGAATTTGTCAGGGAATGCCCACATGGCAAAGAGATCATTATGCCAGCCTTCTCCAATCATATTCCTATTCATAAAAAATACACCTATGCCAGAAAATGGGCTGTGGCCCAGGCTCCAGCATTATATAAAAATTATGTGGGATGGGACGAGGTCTCTCCTCACCATAAGATCCAGTTAACCCCTTCCGTGCGGCCGCGATTTTTCCCGTGTGCGGCCGCCGGCCAAACACGGGCGGGCCATGACGAACCCCAGCCGTCATCAGCACACGAGCACCGTAGTGCATGACGGCTGGGGTTCGTCACCAGCATGGAAGGGGTTAAAAAATCAACCAACTGCTCAGAGGCAGTATCCAGTTAAGCAAGAAGCTAAAAAAACAGGTCAGGGAGATTCTAGATCAACTTGCATACCAAGGGGAGATTGAAACATGCACCTCGTCCATGAACAATTCTTTGTTTCCTGTCTCCAAACCAGACAATACATATCGTTTAGTTTTGGATTACAGGCATCTGAACTCTTGTTGCAAAACCATTGCAGTACAAAATGCACACATTACAGCACTGATGAATAACATTGTGCGCAAAAAATATAAAACTACATTAGATATTTCAAACTGTTTCTTCTGTCAAAACATTGCACCTGAAAGCAGGTATTTGACCGCTTTCTCAATTATGGGGACACATCGTCACTTCTGTCGTCTCCCCCAGGGATTCAAGAATAGTCCAGATTTATTTTCAGCTAGAGTAACAGAGTTACTACAAATGTCTGAGGCATTATCCTATGTCGATGACATCTATCTTACAGACGATGACTTGGACAGGCACTTGAACAGAGTGAACACCATAATACTTGGTTTCGCATCTGAAGGGTACAAATTCAACTTTAAAAAATCAAGAATTGCCCATCTCAATGTCCTATTTCTAGAATACGTACTTTCAAGTGAAGGCAAAAGCCTTGCAGCAAACTTTTTAGAGAAGTGTGCGCTGCTCCAACCTCCAAAAATGCTGAAAAACTTACAATCAGTTCTAGGATTCCTGAATTTCGGAAGAACTTACATTCTAAATTACGCAGAAAGGGTAAAACCTCTCTACGAATTAATCAAACCTGATTTCAAACGAAGTAATTGGACTCAAAAACACACAGAAATTTTGCGTTCAGTGCAAACAGACATGTTAGCAACAACACATTTACAGACACGCAACAACAAACGCAACCTTGTAATCCGAATCATCCCAGGGAGATGCGGATTCACATACCTAACCTTTAATGAAGGTGAAAAGGTACCCATTGCATGTAAATCACACTTTTATACACAAGCAGAAATGAAATTCACTTCAACAGAAAAAATTCTAACAGTGGTTCAAACTGCAGTAGCAAAAAAGAGAGCCCTCGCGCAGGGAAAACGCATAAAGGTCGTTACTCGTGTACCTGCCTTAGAGGCAGTGACAAAAGCAAGCATTCCGAATGCAAAGGCTTTACATCCAAGATGGATCCAATGGGTTAATTCTCTTGCTGCAACAGACGTTGAATATGTTTTTGACCCCTACTTGAAAACTCAAGAATTTCACCAATACGAACAAGAATGTCCTCTGCCCACTGAGATTCTGCCTCTGGAACAGTACGGATGTATAATCTATACAGACGGATCAGCACAGCCCGCAATTGGGGGTAAACAAGCTTACAGTGCTGCGTGCGCGATTGTTAAAAGTCGCTGGCGCAATGGTAAATTCCGACCCATGGTAACAAAAACTCAATCACTAGGAGAGTTTACAGCTCAGCGAGCTGAACTACAAGCTTTCAAGATGGCGCTTGAGAATACGGATTGCGAATTCCCCACACTATTAGTGTGCGATTCATATTACTGTGTCCAGTCTTACAATGAATACTTGCAGAACTGTGTTCAAAATTGTTTCAAAGATGCAAAAGGTGGCACAATGAAGCATAAATTGCTTTGGTAAAGAGTAGTTCTGTTACAGAAAGTACTACAAAAGACTCACGTGAATCATACACTGAGTCATCAGCGTGATGGCGTTCACATTGCAGGGAATTCATTGGCTAATGAGGCCGCGAAGGCAGCTGTGCAAATGGCTTCCGTAGCTGCAATCACTCGTTCAAAAACAAAAATAGACAGCAAAATAATGCAGGCTGTGTCACGCCTGCCAGTCTCCCGGATAACGCAAGACACGAGCGGGTCCAATCCAAGATGGCCTTGCTACATTGCGCATGCGCGAGGAGACCAAGCAGGAGACAAAACCCGATCTGCCCGAGGCTCAGTGCTTCGCGCTCTAGTTTCTTGCTGTTTACTCAGCGCGTCACGTTCGCCTCGCCCCTTCCTGAATCTGTGTTTCCGGTTTTCCTGTTGTGGCTGTTTGTTGCAGAGCCGCTCTCTGATCCTTTGTTTTCGTGTCTTAAGAGCTTAGCATTTGTACTCGCTAATTCCTGAAGCTCTTTTACTTTCCCCTCTCACGCCTCAGTTTTGTGGCGTTTACTCGGTCCTCCGAGTTTTGCTCCCACTTCCCGTTGTCAATGTGGGCAGTTCTCTCTCCATTTCCTTCGGGGTGCTCTGGACCCGGGCTGTTGCTGGGTCCATCTTTCGACCTGACCTTTGTCCCGTCGGGCGGCTGGCCTAGAGGGAGCGCGGGTGTTGGTGCTCAGGGGGCATGGTGGGAGTTGTGGTCCGCCTGGCATATCCTCCCTTTTTTCCCTGTCCCATTTTACCTTTATTTTGCCGTTCTCTGGACTCGTTGGATGCTGGCATTCGTCACAGTGCATGGGGGTCGAAGACCTGGTAAAGCGCTTGTAGCGCCCTATCATTAAATAGTGTACCCTGTGGGAATTCAGCTAATGTTCTTGCCTGTATTTGCTGTGTTTCAGTTAAGCTACTTCTGTGACCCGATCCTTTCATTATTCTGCCACACAGCTCCGCAATAGCCATTTCAGGGTAAGACCGCTGTAGATCTATATCACTTTACAAGTAGGGATTCCATTGTCCAGGGATAACCCATCTTATTCACACCAGGCATTCTGTGGTTACCCAGGCATATTGAATACATCTGGGATCCCAGTAAAACACCTCATGATACCCTATGCACAGCCAGGTAAAGGTTGTATAGGTGTTTATGATATATGAATGTGTCTTGACTGTTGCTGTATTAATCTGACCATTCTTTTCAGGGCCTAATTCCATGCAGAGGGAGAACCGTCCACGAAGTCCTGTATCTCTTCCCCTCCTTTCCTTGTTTTGTTCCCTTCTTTCCCTCCATATCACCCTTGCGTTCTAGTGTCTGATAGCCACAAGAGGTGCAGGGGGGAAGGGTTGGGCTAGTCGTCGGTTCGTAAAAGATTACCAAAAGGCTTTCCACTCAAATACTCATATATAACTGATGCAAATAATGTTCCTTTTGCTCGAATCCCTGGAATGGGGGATAGAGTAATTCCAAACATGGAACATAGATTAGGACTAATTTTAGCAGCACATGAAGGGCTTGCCTCTGCACACGCAGGTGTTTCCGCTACAGTGTCATTATTAAAGCAGAGATACTGGTGGCCGCGCATGAGGAAACAGACCCGAAACTATGTTTTGGAATGTGAAATCTGCCAGAAAATTAAAGTTTCAACAGTGAAACGCCTGGCGCAGACGCCCCTTCTAATTTCAGATAAACCATTAGCGTGCGTTTACCTGGACAACTGCGGTCCCTTACAGAGGGATGGCAACTATAAATATATCATGGTCGCAGTGGATTCCTGCTCAAGATTAATTTGGGTGTGGCCTCAGTGCTCGGCTGATGCCTTAACTGTTATAAAAGATTTGCGAGTCATTATCAGCATATACGCAATCGGCATGCTACATTCTGACCAGGGTCCTGCGTTTAGCTCTTGAGCTTACAAGGAGGCCATGGCAAATTTGGAAGTTGCATTGCAGTTTTCGAGTCCATTCCATCCTGAGAGAAATTCGGTTGTGGAGAGAAAAAACCGGGACATAAAGCAATCTATAATAGCTAGGGTATTAGGTTTGGGTGACGGGTGGATCAAACATCTAATAAGTGTCCAATGTAGCCTTAATAACCTGCCAAGAAATCCTCTGGGTGGAATCACTCCATATGAAATATTTTTTGTACTAGAATGATGGTAGAAAAAACACCCTTTGATATGAAAGATCGTTTGGCTGTTTTGCAGGACTTAAATGAAACACAAAGAAGTCTAAGCAACAAATTACAGAGGCCAACAACCACAGAAGAAAAACCACCTGTGCCAGCAGGGTCTGTCTGTATTCATAAGATTGGGGATCAGGTCAGAGAGAAAATAGCGGATAAGAAGGAATTTGGGCCTTCTTACAGGAAACCAGTACCCGTACTAGCAGTCCACGGATCAAGACCAGCGTTACTGCCGCCCCTTGCTGGAAGAAAGGAGAACCGGTCTGTATCAATTGACCTGGTAAAACCACATCACGTGGCCGATAATAAGTAGTAGGCCCAGTGGACTCCAAAGATGTAGCAGATGCCCAAATCTTGCTACTATCCAAGAGGTTCAAACTGAAAGACTCATCACCTTTAAAGAATCTACAGTGAGAAAAGAAGGACTATGCAACAAAGCCATGGAACTTGTGCCTCTTGAAACCCAAATAACAGTTCGTCAAGAAGCTCCTGTATACAATGATGTAGCATCTGACTATACTAACATGTCAAGGGACCAAGCAGCTCCAGCGATTTCAAAACATCCGTATGCGATACCAACAATTGACAGAACTGCCTCTGGCTATTTCATTAACTTTGATAAGTTTTCTGAGGATCCCAGTGAGCCCGAAACAATGCCAGCTAATAAAACGTTCAAGGAACAAGTAATTGAACTTTGTTACCAGCTTACAAATACATATCTGGTTTCACCATGGGTTGAATTTTGGATTGTTTTAGGTGTACTTTCTCTCCTACTATGGCTCATTCTCATTTTAAGTTTGGGAAAGCTGATAGATGGAAAATATAGTAAAATCGACACAGCAAGTAAGAACATCAACTTGCTCCTGAAGGCACACAAATCATCTCATCGTGAACAAAGAGACTTGTCATCAGTGAACATCAGAGCCATTCCTCTACCTGGTGGTATAGCATGGGATAGAACTGATTATGACATTTATGGCCCTGTAGAGCTGCTGAAAATTCCACACCAATTTAAGGTTTCCTTGAGTGATTTTGTTTCACCCAGCACATTTTCTGATGATTGGGACTTTGAGACTGTTAATAACATGATGGCTGACTTAGAAATGTCAGCAAAATTTACAAAACATGAATACTTAGAAGGTTCATCAGATTATAAACAAATGTATTGTTTTAATCATTTTAGTCACCATTAGTTGCACAAATCTGCAAATCCTAGAAATGTTTCTTTTTATAATCAATGGGAACATTGTCCAACGCCTCCAAAAGGTAGCTCAAAAACATTTTATGGAACATGCCATACTTTTCAGGTTTCAATACCACAAATCCAGAAACATTTTACTTTAGAAATGTTAATAAGACAGGAATGAAAAGTATGATGACTAATACAAAGCAAATGTATTCTGCGGTCTTTTATGCTCAATTGTCCACATTAGGTTTTGACTTTTGGAAAGACAACATTGAGACAAAAACTGTCTGGGGCACAAAAGACTGGCAGGTGCAAGGTTTAGAAGCCTTATTTAGAGCCTGCATAATCCCAGAACAAATAATGTTTTTAAACAAAACTGTTCAACAGACATTTTGTCTTGGCCTGGCTAAGATAAAAGATTTAAACAAACCATCCATACCTAAACCCACACCTGATAGTAATGGAACTACAGATGAGAAGGTAGACGTAAACTACATTTTAAAACAGAACAGAACTATTCCTGATTGGACTGGCCCACAGACCCGAATAACTGTCAAGATAGATTCCTGAACAAGACACAAGGGTTTATAGTAACTAGGCTAGATCCAATATATGTCCAGAGACAACATACAGGGATTATAACAACTTACAGTGTAGGAAAACTGTGCCTTGAGTGGCTACAAAAGTGCACACTCCCGGAAATAAAACAACACTTAACTTTACTTAAAGATGGTGTTGATTTGAGAGACTTCTTACAAGGGCCTCGTAAACCACGTCATAAAGGTTTCATATATGCCGGTTAATAGCTGCTTATAATGAAGCATGGAAAGTCACACAAATAGAAACTGTAGAACGAATACGAGAAATTGATCGTATTAATTTAGAGAAAGCTCTCTTTGTAGTTGACAATGGGTTAAGAACTCTGTCATCCAGAATTTATTCTTTGGACAGCATTGTATCCTCTGCCATAGACAATATGGAACAGGACTTGCTAATGTTACAACATGGCCAGTCTCAATTGCGTAATATAATGCTGCTAGGCGGGATGTTACAAAACCTTCGTTCAGGCTATGTGCCTTGGCGTCTAATCAACACCACGTCATTGTTTACTGGATTTAACCTTACAGATAAACAAATCTCTATGGCACAGAGGGGAGCAGACTATACAGTGCTGAGCATAGAAAAACTGGAAAGATTACCATTAACCGTTTCTGAGAAACCAGACTGGCACCATCACGATACCGGTGATGATTTACCAGTTTCAGTATTGCTTAAAACACATACCAGCGGGCCTGTATGAAAGGTTGGGTAAAGAGTACATAAAGTCGACCTGGGATTTACCATACACACACAAATGTTGGAGTGGGGAAAAGGAGGTGCTTAAGTGTAAAAATTGCAACAACGCACTAAGCAGAACTCTTCTATGTCAAGGCATTAATTTACATGGAGCCTGTGATGGTTCTTCAAACAACTTATCATGCCACCTGCAGGGTTCCCCAGCAGCTGTGATAGATCCAATTTTTAGGCAGCTTTCCAATGGGAGCTACATAATGTTGAATTATTATTATTTATTATATTTCTTATATAGCGCCAGAATCGACCCCCGAAGGGGTATCTCCGTGCTTGCCTTGGGAACCCGTCCTGGTTTTTCCCTGTGAGATAGCCCCTACAGGGCATCCCCAAGGTGAAATCCAGGCATCCCGCCGCGGGGGGGGCCGTTGTGCAGATTAAGCAAGCTTAATGCCCAGAGTTGCAGAGTGTGAACCCATGATTAGGTCAGGCACCGAAGCGAGAATTATCGAGTCCATGGACATTTGAGCTCAAGACCCTGCCGCGTTGGGAATTGAACCCTGGTCCCGGGTCTGACCTCTGCTTCAGGGTCTGCCTGCTCTAACCAGTGAGCCACACTTCTCCACGTGAATGATCACAGCTGTTGTGGAATAATGCCAGGAATAGCCTATCGCGTTAGTGTGTCAGACAGGGTCACTTGTTGTATGCCAGTATTATTTCCTAAAACTAAGACAGACGGGGAGTCTTCGCTTTGGCCTTCACTGAACATCTCTTCTATACGAATTGATACTTTAAGCAGAATGAAAGCCGCTCTTTTACAAAAAACTGTGCCACTGACCTCGTCCAAAGAGACGTATGATATGCAAGTTGCAAGGTCCTCTGCAGAGATATATGCCCTATTATCGACAAACTGCCCAGTATATTTCGCAGAAATGTTAGGTCGTATCTCAAACATGTCTGATACCAGTAGTATAGTACATGTATTTAAGACAATTTTTTCGGGACTGTTAGCACCCTTTGAAGCAGTCCTAGGCATTTTTGCCTAACTTCGTGCACTCTGTGTTCGGCGGCCTGCCTCTCATCTTGGGACTTTTAGCAGGGATACTATTTTTGTTCCTTCTGCTCCGTTATGGCAAGTCCAGTCACCAGCGATACCCAGATTACCATGAAGAACGCTCTTCTGGCAATGCGGTATCGTGAGCGCATAGCACAGATTCTTGGCTAGGCTCGTTTCAGAGATCTGAATACCACATGGTTCCTATCGTTCAGACCAATCTGGCAAGATTGCATCTTACCTGTTCTAAGATGCCTGCTTTGTGGAGAGGAATGCGTGTTAGATATCTGTCTAACACTTCCATCGGCACTGCCAACGGATGTTGACGCTTTGCTTGGCTCGGTAACGGCTCATACATTGTGTTGTCCCCAACTGCTACCCATCCTGATGACGGCATTCATTGAGGTCTCACGGGCAATTCCAGCTAAGGATGAGATACGTGGACCAACAGGCACACAGGTACCATCTCATGCGAACATTGCTAATGCGACTGACGCTGACGGCGATGCTTCTCATCTGTGTACGATTGATCTACTTAATGAAGTGGTTCAACCTTCATCTACTGTGGTAGATGATTTCTTTGCCAGCCTAGACGTCTTAATGTTTTCTCCGGACACTGAGAATAACTTTTGAAACTAGCACCCAGCGTTCTATGAACTCTGAATTTGACCTTTGCTTTTTCAAAACAAAACTTCTAACTTTGGAACTCTATTTTTCTACGATTTGATATGACTCTTTTCCAAAATTGAATTATTATTTTTTTTGGCACAAAGTAATCTGCTTAAAGTAGAACTATTCTTAGAGAACAAGAATTCTTTGAATACTTCCTAGAAACAATATTGACCTAATCCACAAAACAAAGTAGTTTATATGTTCTGCTATGGGATGGTCTCGACTTTTTTTCTGTAACTAAGAGCTATTTCATAAATGTAATTTCGTGATTCATTCGGTTAGCATTACCAATATCATATTATATGCTTACAATGATATCATTTCCTTTTAATGCGTACTATGCAAATGCTCATTTTTTGTGTACAACCATTTTCAAATGCATTTTATGTATTTTTGGGTGGGATTGTAAACACATGCTTTAGATATGTTTTAGTGCTTACAAATTTAATAATTTTGAACATAATAAAGTGGAGTGGTTGTTGTATAGCATTTTAGGACCCTAGTGTAATTTTCCCGATTCATGCCCTTATATAGGTATAAATCACCATATCCTTATATAGGCATAGAAATCACAACCATATTTAGACATAGCTCATGCAGTATAAATACGGCATGGCTACTTCCACTAGTTCCGCAAATCCACAATGATTTATTGGAAAACTCGGCTTCAGCAGTTAGGGTCTTCCCCTTGCTTGAATATTGATTTGTCCAAGTACTCAGGGAGTTTTCAAAGAACTGAGACTCTTTGATGACGTTATTATGTCCAACTGTACGTCAAACTCGGCACCTTCAAGGTATAAATATGCCCACACTTGCCATAGCAAACACACTGTGGTTTGGAGCAGTTTGACTATCTACTTGCCGACGCAGCTCGCTTCTGCAAGTGCCAAAGGAAGCCGACCCTCCAGCAGACGCACTGAGAGAGACGCTGTCTTTTCTCTTGCCGAGAAATCCAGCTCCACTGTTTCCAAGCTACCCTTGCGGGTTGTTGGGAAATCGAGTCCTGAGACTGACCTCCTTCATTCTAAACCAAGGTACGGAGCTGATTAGACCCTTAGAGTAATCTTGGATAGACTCTTGGCAAAAGAATACTAGATTTATGCTACACCTCACTTACTTCTTCCCTCGTACTAGACTTAGGTTAGGTACATCGGGGTAGGCTTATTTTAAAAGCACCAGTTGAGTACTTTTTAGCCTTTATTATTTATGTTTTTATTTATCTATGGTCTAGAAACCATACCATGCTTTTACAGTATTATTTTATAATACTCTTCTTGCTGTACACATTATACTTTAAAGCCAGTATTATGATTGTAGCATTTCATTTCTTCTGCATGAGTAAGAAGACTGTTCAATAAATACTGTTATTGAAAACGCCTGTCTCTCTATTTTCTCTGCTTCTCTGGTGAAATGAAGTATGCACGTTTGACTGAGTATAATATCTATCTATTGTTTCCACGACTCTGAAGATACGTTTTATCCTGGGGAAACAAAGTTGTTATATTTATGCGGTTGTCAGAAACTAATCCCTTCTTGTTCATTCGAGAAAGTTTCTAGTGACCTCTGAGCTAGCTGGCACTCACAATTAAGTCTAGTATATTCGATAGAGACCTAGTAGACACCAGTCCTACGTCACATCTATAGGACATATTATTCCAATGCGCAGAGTCTATTGGGAATATAGGAACTACACTACAGCTTATTAAAGTGATGGGATGATAAGACCCCATCTCGTTCACCGGTTTAGCTTTTTTAGGGAAAATAACAATATTAGCTGACCCCCAAGATCCAGGAGATCCTCTCCCCGCCTGAGCTTCCATAAACACCCCTTTCACTAGCTCCTGCAATGGGGAAGTGATTTTGTAGAATTCCCCGGGTATGGCATCCGTATCTACTGCCTTGTTATGTTATGTTAGGGACATTTTTATAGTGAACGACTCACCCAGGGGCATCTTGGCGTTTACTTAGTGATAGAGTGGCAGCGGGATTCAGACCAGGAGAAATTCATAGGTTAGAACAGAAAGGCTTTTAATTGTTTCCTGAAGGTGCTGTAGGAGGGACATTCGCACAAAGTAAGAGGCAAAGAGTTCCAGTAACGTGGGGCGAGGTACGAAAACATCATTCCACCGGTACGACTGAGGCGTATTTGGGGAACTTCTAGGAAAGATAGGCAATTAGATGTGAGGGTACGACCAGATACCCGTTTGATGAGCTTCGTACGAAGATAATAGACGCCTTTCCTCCTAAGGGAGTTGTAGATGAGGTAGCAGATTTTAAAGTTCGATCGCTTCCTTACTGGAAGCCAGTGAAGCTCTCTCAGCAGAAGACCTGATGGAGAGCCTGCCGGGCGATTCAGAATCATTATTGCTGCCGTATTTTGGATTACCTGCAGTTTGGCGAGCAGCGTCTTTTCTGCTTCAGCCAAAAGAGCATTTCCGTAGTCCAAGCCATCCAAGCTGGGTTGGCCACCAGTCATCCGTCAAGATAGTTGATGTTTTTCCCATCAGCATTAACTCGGTCTTACTAGGATTCAACTGGAGCCAGTTCTCAGTCATCCAGTTCGAAATGGTGAGCATACCTGCTGAAAAACTAGTTTCCTCAGATTCTATATTGGAACCAATTGTGAACATAAGCTGTGTGTCGTCAGCATATGAGATTATCTCAAACCCAAATTGTTCCACAATTTTAGCCAAAGGGACCATAAAGACATTAAATAATGTTGGGCTCAGACAGGAGCCCTGGGGTACGGCCTTGTCCAAGCAAGTTTTCTTCGAGAGGTAAGATCCTAACATTATCGTTTGGTGTCTATCAGTCAGAAAGTTCTGCAGCCATTTTAGGGCTGATCCCTGAATGCCACAGGCATGGAGCCATTTACTAATGATCTAATAGCTTCCTGAATTGTGTTCCCGGTTAAAAGAACTCCGGTTCATCCCTCTCTTCTATTGACATACTCTTACACAAATTTCCTATTAAATACCTCTGTATGGCTTCTTCACCACTAGAAACATCCTCTGTATAAAGCTTCTTATAAAACCGCTGAAAAGCAGCTCGCATTTCTAGAGGCTGATTAACTAGCCCTAGCCCAGGATCATCGATTTCTAATATCCCCCCTGCGTTATTCGTTGTCTAGTCCGAACAACCAAAAGGTGACCCACTCTCTCATTACATTAGTATATTTTAGATCGCCACGCACAGTATTTACCTGCCGCCTTATTGGCCGATAGATCCATAATTGTAGATTTAGCTAAAGCCACCTTAATTTGTGCCTGCTCAACCATTCCCTTATTTGTAATAGCCTGTATTCATTTTGTTTCTGCTTCACTCAGTGCCATGTATTGTTCTTGGAGATGCCTTTTCTCTTGCCTGCGAGGCCCAACCATATCTGAATGTTTCCCCTCTTATCCGTGCTTTGAGTGTGTCCCAAATTATCCCTATCAGTGCACTGCCTTTATTCTCCTCTATGAATCTAGGAATCCATTCCGTCACATGTTGGACATAGTCTTCCTCATATAGAAGTGCTCTATTGAAGGTCCAATGAGATATAGCGGATTTTGATGTACGGAGTGAGATCTCTAATACAAGCGGATTGTGATCCGACATTACCCGAGGGAATTTAATGATGTTGGATCTCGTTAACACCTCCTGAGACACGAAAAAATATTCTAACCTAGCATGAGTTTCGTGGGGAGCAGAGAAAAATGTGCATCCCACATCTAAAGGTTCTAGTGTAGCCCAAGCATCAAAATGTCTTTGTGTATTACACATAGTGATCAAAGCAATAAAAACTTTAGGTTTGCGGCCCTGGTATGACTCCACACCTAATTTCATATTCTCGTTATTTAGATTGACATTCAAATCACCACATATGATTAAAGGCAGTGGCCAACCAACCAACTCAACATTCAACCAATCAAATATAGCCGGGTCATCCAACACTGATCCATAGACAGAACACAGTGTGAAGGAATAATTATCAAACAGGAGGGAGTGATATCCCATCTCTTAGCTCCTGGTGTTCTCTTCCATCTGGCTGGGTCAGTCCGTGCGAGCGGACCCGCCATCTTAAGGGTAGTCGGGCCACGCTCTAGTGGTTGGGACAACACGCTCAGGGCTCCATAAAAACAACGCTGGAGCGAACGCGCGCAAAGGCAAGCCTGTCTGCTCCCGTCCGTGCCATGAAAGCGCTTAGCGCCAGCTATGCTGCCTGTTTTTGCCTTGCCGGGGATCCCTTCTGGAAAGCAGGGCTCTCACATTACTCCAGGGACACCCTCCTTCATATAGGTGAGTTTTACGCTGACAAGGGGACTCTTGGGTTTGTTGAATCAGCATATCCACTTGGAGACTTCCTTGCTGAAGGTCTCCTAACCTGTGGACTCCTCAATGTGAGGTCTCTGCCAAAACATAGCATCGAAATTCAATTGCTGCTTGAAGTACATGAGCTCGATGTTCTGCTTCTAACAGACACTTGGACTCGCCCTGATTGTGAGGTTGATCCTGGTTGGGCTTGTCCGCCAGGCTTTAAAATCCTTCACCTTCCCAGGCCAAACGGGAGAGGAGTAGGGGTCGGAGTCGTATACTGATATATATTGATATGGATATGGTCAATGGACTGGAACTACTCAGTATAACCATAAAGAATGACTCTGGGCTTATTTTTTACTGGGGTTATTTGTTACAGACCTCCTGGGGCTTTTATGGTTCAGCAGCAACAGTCATTCTTAGATACTCTCACTAATATGGCAGCCACTCACCACAAACTGGTAATTCTGGGGTACTTTAATCTATGGCTAAACGGTTCCATCGATTCTATTTTTTTTAACTTACTCCATTCTTGTGAAGGCCTTGGTCTTTTCCAGCAAGTCGCGGAACCCAATCACAAGGCTGGACATCTCCTTGATCTAATCTTCTCCGATCCCCATCTTTGGCGCATGGGAGAAATTTTGCCTATGGATTGGACAGACCATTCCTTAATCATTCTAATGTCGCTCAGACTCGGGTCTCACGTGCTACGACGGAATATCTATACAGAGATTGGAAGGCTCTCACACAGTTGAGGACTTCCGACTCTGTGTTCAAGGTTTGGAGACTGCTTCTCTCTGGACAAACAAGTTGAGGAGAATTACACCTCGCTGTGTCTAAAGATTACCTCAACCGTGGATTCTTGTGCCACTCTCAAAAAATATAGCTGCATAGGCAGAGTCACTGCCCCTTGGTTTAACGATACTTTAAAAAATCTGAAATTAGCATGTAAGCAGGCTGAGAGAAGATGGAGGCATGGCTACAAGGAGACAAATGCAAAAACAACAGTTGATGGACAGAATGCAGAACAATGTTATACATTCACCCCAGTGCAGAGATCTGGGCCTAAATCCATCTTTTTTTGCACTCCACACCACCCCAGTTCAGACATGGCCATATGCAAATCAGCCTTGACCCTGTGCCTCATGGGAACAGTCCAGCCCGAACTACCAAGCCATGTCTTTCCTGGACCAGAATCAAGCATCCTAGGACCGGTTTCTGGCTATCAGCCATCTTCAGCCAGGATAGCTTGACTCCAGTGGTGTGGAGAGCATGGGACTCACGTCTGAGTATACCCATCCCACTCGGGGTGACAAATGCAAAAACAACAGTTGATGGACAGAATGCAGAACAATGTCATACATTCACCCCAGTGCAGAGATCTGGGCCTAAATCCATAGTTTTTTTGCACTCAACACCACCCTAGTTTAGACATGGCCATATGCAAATCAGCCTTGACTCTGTGCCTCATGGGAACAGTCCAGTCCGAACTGCCAAGCCATGTCTTTCCTGGACCGGAATCAAGCATCCTAGGACCGGTTTCTGGCTATCAGCCGTCTTCAGCCAGGATAGCTTGACTCCAGTGGTGTGGAGAGCATGGGACTCACGTCTGAGCATACCCATCCCACTTGGGGTGACAAATGCAAAAACAACATTGGACAGAATGCAGAACAATGTCATACATTCACCCCAGTGCAGAGATCTGGGCCTAAATCCATCGTTTTTATGCACTCCACACCACCTCAGTTCAGTTCGGGCTGGACTGTTCCCATGAGGCACAGGGTCAAGGCTGATTTGCATATGGCCATGTCTAAACTGGGGTGGTGTGGAGTGCAAAAAAACGAGGGGTTTAGGCCCAGATCTCTGTACTAGGGTGAATGTATAACATTGTTCTGCATTCTGTCCATCAATTGTTGTTTTTGCATTTGTCACCCCGAGTGGGATGGGTATGCTCAGAAGTGAGTCCCATGCTCTCCACACCACTGGAGTCAAGCTATCCTGGCTGAAGACGGCTGATAGCCAGAAACTGGTCCTAGGATGCTTGATTCCGGTCCAGGAAAGACATGGCTTGGCAGTTCGGGCTGGACTGCTCCCATGAGGCACAGGTTCAAGGCTGATGTGCATATGGCCATGTCTAAACGGGGGTGTTGTGGTGTGCAAAAAATTATGGATTTAGGCCCAGATCTCTGTACTGGGGTGAATGTATGACATTGTTCTGCATTCTGTCCATCAACTGTTGTTTTTACAAGGAGACAGACAGGATGCTCTGAAAGCTAAAAATCTTGGACTATAGGAATGTGATCAGAAGATCTAAGGCGGACTACTTTTCTTCCTTGATTTGTAACGCCTCTAGCAGCTCTAGAAGTATTTTCAACATACTGAATAGTCTTACCAGTCCTGACTGTTCTAAGAACTCAATACGCCCCTCTCAGGAACTTTGTGAGAACCTGGCCAGGTTCTTTAGAGAAGAGATCGAGCTGATCATCAAGGTCCTTGAGGGTTCCTCGGAGGCTAGTAGCTCCCCTGTCTTTGGCGGGAGGGTCTCGGAGGATGTGGATAATGGACTTGTTTGGCAGCTCACCGATCAGTTTTTGGAGTTCCTGCCTCTAACGGAGGAGGTCTTTAGCAGGCTGGCAAGGGGTATTTCCTCAGGGTCACCCATGGACCCAGTCCCAACAAAATCTGGAAGGAGTATGAGGAAGAATTGTTCCCTACTCTCCGCCTGATCTGTAACCAGTCATTATCTAGTGGTATAGTTCCCTCACACTGGAAGCAAGCTTTGGTATCTCCTCTGTTGAAAAAGCCAGCCCTGGATCCTGAGTGCTTTAAAAACTTCAGGCCCATCTCCCGCTTACCGTTTCCTGCTAAAATTGTTGAACGTGGGGTTAGCATAACCCTTTCTAAACATCTGGAACAGCATCAACTTCTGGAGGAAGGTCAATTTGGATTTCAGCAAGCCAATGAGACCGAGACGGCCCTGGTGACCGCTATGGATGAGCTTCAAAGGTGGGCAGACAGGGGACAGGCAGAAGCACAGATCCTGCTTGACCTGTCTGCCGCCTTTGATACGGTTAACCATGAAATCTTACTGAGAAGATTGAGCGAGGCTGGGGTGAGAGGCTGCACCCTGCACTGGTTTTGGTCTTTTCTGCAGGATAGACAGCAGGCGGTGTCTCTTCCCCCCTTTCAATCTGCCTTCTCCAACGTGCCTCAGGGATCGGCTATTAGCCCTATCTTATTTAACATATACTTAAATCCCCTGATCGCGGTCATTAATTCTCATAAGATCAACACTATAAATGATGCGGATGATACTCAGCTGATCCGCTCCTTTGAGGGAGAGGATTCGACACTGGTGGAGGTATTTCACAACTGTTTGAGGGACACGCCCCGTTGGCTACAAAATAATTCTCTTCAATTCAATCCAGGAAAAACTGAGGTGCTCTTCTGTGCAGGGAATAGGATCTCTCATCACTTTCCTGGTAATTTCTGGCCTCCAGGAACTTAGATCAAAGTTCAGTAGGTGGAAACTGTCCGCAATCTGGGCATCATGCTTGACAAAAAGCTTACTATGGAAGCTCAGGTTGCGAAACCACTACCTGCTGCTTTGCAATCATTAGGTCCCTTCGGAAGATCTTGCCGTTATTACCCTCTCATGCACGTGCTCAAGTAGCAAGATGGTACGATTCTTAGTAGGCTTGACTACTGCAACGCCCTCTTGCTTGAATCCCCTAGTTTCCTGCTGGATAGGCTACAAAGAATTCAATCAGCTGCAGCTAGATTAGTCTTATCGCTGCCCAGAAGATCGTCCGCTTCAACAGCTCTGTCAGACATCCACTGGCTACCTCTGAGACAGAGAGCACAATTTAAGTCCCTTTGCCTCGTCTTCAAAGCCCTTCTTGGGATAGGACCTCTATTGATGCAAACAAAATTTGACTGGTACACCCCAACAAGACTGCTTCGCTCCTCATCGGCTAGATTAGTGAAGGTACCAAGGTTCAGGAAAGCTAGGTCAGGGTTAAGATCTTTTGGGGTGGCAGCAGCCAAACTGTGGAATAGACTCCCCTGGGAGATCAGGCAAATCAGGGAGCTTCTCCCAATTAGAAAAAGTGTAAAAACCTGGCTGTTTCCCAAGACCTAGACGCTTAATCCTGTCCTGACACATCCTCCTCCTTCTCATGAGCCACCAGCGCCAGGATGCCTGCAAGGCAACAGTGCGCTTTATAAGCTGAATAAAAAAAAATAAAAAAATCTACCATACTGGTCTGCTTTTTGAGCGTGGGAACCTTAAACCTTTTTTATGAGCTATAATCGCAACCCCTATTGTGCGTGTTACCTGGGTCGTAGCAGAGATCAGCTGGTACCCCTCTAGCTCAGCAATCTTTTGTCCACTGGCTTCAAGATGAGTCTCTTGGAGACAAACTATATCAGCCTTTAGGTATTTCATATCTTCATTAATCCTGCGTTTTTTGGGGGGATTATTCAGTCCACATATATTAACTGAGGCTATCCGCAAATTACAAAATGCCATTCATAGACCACCGCAAGTCCAGACTGTTCCAATTCCTGCTACCTACAAATACTAAATCAACAAATTTAGTTGGCTGGATCCCCCCAGAGCCCACCCCTACCCCCCTACCACCCCTCCTCCTCCTCTCAACCCACCCCTATCCTCTTTGCCTAGGCAAAAAAGGTCCATGGTCCCTCATGATGTCTCCTGCATAAAGCTGCCCCCCACCACCACTCACCTCGCTCCAACCTACAAAAGAAATGAAAACAACACCCAAGTGATAATAAAAAACCAAACAAGCAAACCATAGACCATGTTCCTCTCATAGTCCTCCCACTACTATCCCTGGTTATCCCTCAAGTCCATTTACGCCCTTAATTTTCAGAGATTTCCCGCAAAAAGTCCTGAGCCAGTATCTCTCGAGAAAATACTCTGGTACTTCCCTTCCAAATGATTTTGAGTCGTGACAGGCTGAGTAAATAGGCTTTGCATCCTTTCTTTTGAAATGGTAAAATTTACTGGCGAAGCCTCCTCCTCTCTACGGTAATATGGCAGAAATATGGCCTAACAAAGAAGGTGTGGCCTTCCGCTGGGCGTCTTGATTCAGGTCGGGCTTTGTCAAAAACTGACTGTCTAAGGAGGAAATTTCCCCCCAAAAATGCGTATAGCTCTGGGTTTTTCCATCGCCCCATTCTGCCCCTGCCTTTTCTTGAGCATAAGTGGAAAACGATGTATGCGCTGCACCTCAGTATGCCAATCCTAATGTGAGAGTTCGGGAACACCACCCTTCAACAGGCGCAAAACAAAATCTCGAATGTCCCCACCCTCCACATTTTCCGGGATGCCAAGAAGTCTTAAATTGTTACGCCTCTGGTGGTTTTCAAAATCTTCTAACTTTCACATAACGTCCACCATCCGTGTTTCAATTGACTTGTCGGGATACATTTTCTGTTTCAGCCTCTAAACCAACCACCTGTTCTTCAAGAGCAGTAGTTCTCTCAGTGATCTTGGTAAACAATATTTTTAGTTTCCTAATTGCCCCTTGGAGCTTCTTTGTAGCAAGGTGAGCCGGCTTATGTTCTTGTCTTGCTTCCCCCTGCATTTGTTTTAGAGTTGAATATATCAAGCTCATTGAAGGGGAAGATGCTACCTCCGTTGAAGGGTGGTCAGGTTAGTTTTTGGGGCCTTCTGCAAAGTCTGCATCATCAGTTAAAAACTGAGTAGTCGAGTAATCCCATTTTAGCTGGCTGGAGCGACTATTATCTGAACCTGATTACCTGGATTCCCGTTTTTTCCCGCTATGAGTTCTCCTTCTTTTCTTGGTTAGTGAGGGCAGGAGCTTTTTGGTGCTAGGATTAGAGAGGGCACAATCTGACTTTGTGCCTGTATTATCCAATTCTGAAGTCTCCCCTTCCCTGGGATTGGACAGTTCAGAATCCTCATTTAGGGAGAAGAAGTTTTCCCAACATTCGGGGGTCCCCCCAGCCTTCCCCAGAATACCAGTAAACTTGGGGTCTTTTATTTTTATTGAGCTGCCGATCCTGCTGTATTGATTGTCCACAGTAATAGGAGTTGCCGCTTCGAGTGCCCTACTACCCTCCTGCACAGGATCATAAACCCCCAATACAGCTAAACCGGTACTCTCAATGTCCACTGGGAGAACCGTGTTCTCCTCCATCAGCGCTGTCAGAGTGCATCCATTCAAAACAGAAGTCTCTCCTTTCTCCACAATAGTCACTTTCTCCTTTGATCTCCCTTGGCAGGCGAACATCCCAGGAATTACCCTGTGCTGTCTCATAGGTTCCACCTCTTCCCTGGGATGCTGTTCTTTGGTTTGGATTTTGCCTGTCTCCGACTCCTTGCTGCCAGCTAGGGGAGTAGCATCCCCAGCCTTTCTCCGGACAGGAGTCTTCCGCGAAGCCAGCGGGCCCTGTATACTCCCTACGGTATTCCCCGCCAATGTGCCACTCTCCGCTCAGTCCCGCTGAAGTTTCGGTGGCTTAGGATGCATCCTGCTCCGTGAAGAACGCACTTGCAGCCACCCGCTGCACCAACGGAGCAGAGATTTCAGCACGGCTCGGAGCAGCATGGACAGATAAGTAAAACTCGTTGTTTCGTCTGTCGGCCTCTTTCTGTACACGCACCCACCACCGTCTGTATTCAGGGGTATAATCATTCATAAAGTCGGGGGTTTTAATCCTTAACTCATAATAGAGCCACGGAGCAATGATGAGTGACTTTCACCAGCGTTCACGAAGCCGCCATCTTGCCACCACCCACTGAAATATTTCTGATGCTTCTGCACAAAGCTAACCTATCTGATTTCTTTCAATGTCATTATCTAATCCAAATTGTTTTCTTGCAGAATTGGTGGCAACTTCAAGTACAAATCATTTGATTTAATTTGCAGAATGATTAAGAGTCTGTTAAAGATCGACTGGCATTTTGTACATGACAAAGAGCTCTGGATTGGTATTCTAGGATACGGCAGTGTACTTCTTTGGTTGTTTTTTTCCATTATAATTGAGGTTACATGAATAGTCAATGCAATGTATTACATTTTTGGAAGCAGAATTCGAAAAATATTTAAGTTGTCATTGTTTTTTATTCAAGTTACATGTTCTGACAGTGCCAGTGGTATTACATGCCATAAAATTCACACAAGGATAGTATGCAGTTACAGGACCGTGTCCCCCTAGTTGAGTCAGCGTAGATTTCTGAGATTCTGCATATGCTTTTACCGATCTATCTCTAAGATTCTTGGCCCTTATAAAAAAGACCATAGGCTTTTCTAGGGAAAAGTTCTCTGAATGCAAAAGATGCCAAGTTTTAGAAATGATCTTTCTGAACTTATTGGATTATGTTCAAAATATGGTTACACATGATATATGGGTTTCCTTAACTCTTTACTTCATTGCAAGAGAGCATCACGATTGTTATACAATGTTCATTCAAGGGATCTTTTAACAAGACAATAGGATATCCCCTGGAAATCAATTTGGATGAAAGATTCTTGGCTTCTTTAAAATAATCCTCTTTTGTTGTGCAGTCGTATATGATGCGTGGAAATTGCCAAAAGGACAAATTATCCATGAGAATTCTTGGGGTAATGGCTGCTGTACTTTAATCAAGTATTCCGTGAGGTAGGCTTAGTGTAGAGGCATGTACAATAAGTGATTGCTAAGCACTTGATATCATAGATGACAGCAATCGGGTCAATAAGTATTGATTTGCACTTTGAGCTCATCAAGCCACTTTGAAGTTGTTTGTACCCTTTACAAATGTACCGTCATCTTATTGCTTTTGCAGATGCCATCAGATTTGTATATCCCTGAATACAGGTGACGAGGTTGTATTTGTTTCAACCTATTTCTTTCTTTTATAAACTTTATCACGTATTATACTCATGCAGTAGCAATAACTTGTCGTGGTCCTGAAGGAGGCCTAGAATCATTCGTATCCGTCTGGCTGAAACATGTTGACCCCTGTTTTTCACTTAGAGACAATTATTTGTTGAAAACTGTCATTGCACTGATTTTAATTTGAGCAGTGAGAGATACCAATTTAATATTTTTTTCTCTCACCGTTCAATTTTAATTCACTATCTTTCACTTATGTGCACTGCACCCATTACTTCTATACATATTTCTTGCTCACATCTGTAGTATCTAACTTAGCGGGCTATATCGCTCCAATTGAAATATTAAGAAAACATCTGTGAGCTCCCCTTCCCTTTTGGAAGGGTTGCAGCCCTTAGTGACACTAGTGTGTCACTAGGAGGAAACTCAGCTGATGAAGCATGTCACCATTGGTGAGAGATGGGAATCCGTCCCTTTTAAAGGTATTTTTGTGCTTGTTAAGAGGTTCACACTTCCAAGAGGCCTAGTGTGGTTCTTAGATATTAAAGTAGAGTTCTCTTGTTGATTAGACCCATGGATATCCTGTTTTGTATATATGTATAAAAAGCACCTTAGTAATTTTTTATGGTAAGATCCAGAAAATTGATCTAGTTGGTGTTGAAATCAAGATTCAACTGTATATTTCTACTCTAATTATTTAGTCACTTACAAAACTATACCAAATCATTTGTTGAGCCCACCCAGACGAAGAACAAATCATCACTATGACTAAGCCATTTTTGGTGTGTATTTTGTAAGGACTGGATTCAGTGTAGATGGTTCTAACCTCGAAAGCTGCCATATACAAAATAGCTGTAGCCAGAGCGTAAATTGCTCCCATAGCAACACCTTGAACCTGAGCATAAAACCCACCATTAAAAATAAAGTAATTCTGCTCCAAGGCAATTGTAGTATAATCAACAACGAAAGATGCAGGTACTCTGTAAGGTCTAGTACGAGTCTCTAGAACTGACTGAACAGCTTTCATCTCTAGAACTGACTGAACAGCTTTCAAAGCTTCCTGATGAGATACTTGTGTAAAGATTCTCCTCTCTGTCCATAGTGACTAGAATATCTTGGGTGACATCAAAAGTCAAGAACAAAGAGTTTGATAACAAAATCAAAGTATTCTGCTAAAGGTTACAAAATAGATTGGCGTCTAGCAACAATAGGATACTCTTGTGATTTTGCTCTATGTTTGTGCATTTTGGGAAGCATGTAAAATGCAGGAATAATATATTCATTCTCATCAAGGTACGCAAATATTTTGGTACTGGGCCAAGATTTATTCAGACTTGTCAAAGTTAGAGAATTTATTTCTTTATGCATTGTTGAAATGGGGTTCTTTGGAAGTTTTCTGTAGTGTACAGGATTAGCAAGTTGTTGTAAAATATAATTTGTATAATCAGTTGTTATACTGTATCACTATACTGCTGTCCTTCTACGCACATTTTTTCACCATATTACTGAGCAAAGATAATGTTTGTTGAGCGGTGTCTTGAGATTTCAACAAATTGTACCTTATGTATTTACATTGGTGAAATAATTTGTTGATTTCAGATAATATCACATTCTAAAAAGTTATTTCTTTTGTCATGATGTTAGACGGCGGATAGAAGGTTGAAGGGCAATGTAGCATGGTTATACCCAATGTAGTTGTAGTAAGGGTCTAGAGGGTAGAATTTCAATCTAATTGATCTGAAAAAAAAACACCTCAATATGTGTTGTGAATGCATCACTCTTATGGGTCAACAACAAACAACACCCCTGCTCTAAGGACCTCCGTTTTGGCGGAGCTAAGGGTATCAGAAAAAATTGAAGATGGGGACAATTTCTGTTAGAATTTTGATCTTCTATAATTCATGGTCTTGGTTCTGGGTTTGGCATTGGGGTGTACTGGCTCCTGTACCACCCCCTTCTGTTATTTTCCCCTTAGCCTTGCTGTGGTCTGAAGCTTCTACCTAAAAAGGCAGAGTTGAACCAGAAGGCTGTGTATTAAATCTTAGTGCTGTGTTGCCCTAGTTGCTATAATATTTGTCTGATTCTGATGTAGTATCAGAAAATGTGACCATCTTGTCCTCACTGTATTAGGGCCAGTGTTGTCACTAGTACCTTGATGATAAAAGTCATTCCTAAGGTATGGGTAAGTTTGTTCCTCACTATATCTGTTGATATTATTCTGTAGTTTCTCTGTTTTCATACACATGTTAGTCTGTTGGAATTCTTTTCTTGAGGCTTCTAATTTCTTTGAAGAATGTTTAGCATTTAATAAGCTTTGGTCTTCTAAAAAGTTATTTTCTAATTGTGCAATTTAGATTTTGGTTTTCTCAATATGTTTCAAGGAAGCTTCAATGCTTCATACCATCCAACTTTGTGAACACTTATTGGACACATATTAAATTGATTTAAATTCTTTGTTCTCCACAAAAATAATGGGCATGATGCCAAATTGAAGACCTGTAAGTGCGAAACTTAGCATGGAGTTCTGCTCTAACAACCTTTTCATGAAATCTCTAAATTCGCATGTACAGAAACACTATGGGTGGTTGTGAGGTTTTTTGTTCCCAAGGTGAGCTAGGTATTTTTATAAAATAGTCATGTGTGTATGACAGTACCTCTTGTCAGACAAAGTAATAAAAAAAAAAGCCTCAAAGAGGCAAAAAAAAACACATTAGAAACAAAGGGCCCTTTCAGACAACGTAATAGGGCTACCCAATAATTCCCCAGGAGATTGGGTAAAGACTATAAGAACCAAACAAAGAGCTCCTGAATGAGTAACCTGCATACAATTTCGAATCAATATATGTGGTTAGTATCAAATGAATCCAACCACTAGCAATCACAGAATAAGTCAAGAAATATATCTGCATAATAGAGAGTACTCTCAGTAAATTATCAAAACTATATTAATGCAGTATTACAGATACTACAATACAATAATTAAAAAAGAGACATGTACATATCAAGATCACTGACTGTTCATGAGGGGCCTTATATTAACAACACAATCGTCACCCAGTAATCACAAAATTCAAATGATAGTTCATTGATTTGCAGTTAGTGGTAAATCCAACAAACCAGAACACAACTATTAAACTTGCTAGGTAGGCAGCACGTAAATCCTCCAACACTGCCATGACCCGGTTGACCAATCTTTGGAAGGTGGCAGGGGCATTATTTAACCAAAAAGGCATCACTTCAAACTGAAAGTGACCATCTGAAGTGGAGAACGCTGACCTCTCCTCGGGCCCTTTGGTTAAGCCAATCACTAGTACCCTGATATGAGATCAAAGGTACTCAGGAACTTGGTAGCTCCCAACCGTTCAATGAGCTCATTGGCTTTGGGGATGGGGTGTCAGTCTTGGTGACTGAATCGGGCCCTGCACAACAGGGAGCTTTAGAGGAAATACATCAGGCCGCCTTCCTCTCACGAGTCATCAAAACAATAAACCATTTATAGCCATAAGAATGTTAAAACCAAGTTTCAAATGATGAAATGTTGTTATTGATTCTTCTATGACTTTTTTCTAAAGAAAAAAAAGAAAAAATCCAACTTTATTTGTATTGTAAATAGCAAAAGACAATTTAGAAAGGAGTGCATGAATGTGTGAGTTGTGTGAAAACGTTTTTGATGAGTTTGAAAGTTGAGTGAAAGAAATTGAGAGTTTGGATGGGGAATTGAAGATTTTATATGTGTATGTTTCAATTCGATATTTGTGTTGTAATTGATAAAATGTAAATGAATTGTAAAAATTCAAAACATTTCTCTTTTCGCAAAATAAGAAAAATTAAAAAGTAATTAATTCAGACAGAACTAGTAGTCTTTAGCTTATATTGATTAGGTTTTCAACATGGCAGTATTGATTTGATTATGAATACAAAAAACAGTATTGGCGCTTTGTTTATTTAAATATCAAAACAATAAAGGCCTGGCTAGCAGAGAGTCAGTAATTTTTCTCTGTTAGGACCTGCTTCTAATGCTGGGATACCTCTCTCCACCCGTTCCCTGGCACCCTGTTCAGGTTACTGCAGTTCCAGAACTCTCAAATCAGGAACCTTGAAAGGAGATCTGCTATCAGTTAATACGCAACAATGTACATCTTCCCTCGCAACATGTGAGTGAAGGACACTTAGAAAATGAGTGAAAGAGTGAGAGGGCACCTCAGGTATGCAACACCAAGGAGGCTACCGGCAGGTTCTCGCCAGTATGACCACGTATATCATCATCGGTTGCCCACTCACGGAAACAAAGAATATATAGTGTCCAGTAAAGAGACCAAAGAGCAGAAAGAAAGAATTAACTGTCCCAAAACAAAAACCCCATGATTTGCAAAGAACCGTGTGTTCCATGCAATTTTAAAATTGAGTTAAGACTCACTGTTGGGTTGTCCTCTTTATTCGCAATTATGAGCTTACTCAGTTTAAAAGCACTGCATGTCGCTAACCTTTTCCAAGAAGGCCTAATGTTTCTTCTTGCGGATTGACTGATAGCAGTTCTCCTTTTAAGGTTCCTGATTTGAGAGTTCTGGGACTGCAGTAAACTGGACAGGGTGCAAGGGAACGGGTGGAGAGAGGTATCCCCACATTAGAAGCAGGTTCAAAGAGAGAAAAATTACTGACTCTCTGCTAGCCAGGCCTTTATTGTTTTGATGATTGAATTGAGCTTGAAGCCGTTTCTGGAGCCATTCTGTTTCCCTGCTGTGTGGAGGATTCCCAAGGACCCGTCCTGCCTGGACCTGCAGTGCTTTTGCCAGGGAGGAGACTCGGCTGTGAGGGTGCGGGACTGCGAGTCCCAGAGGTCCGTGCGCGGAGTCCACCAGGCGCACCTGTGACTCTTCCCACCCCCAGCCTGCCCTGTGCTTAATTACGGCTAGCGGCCCCCGCTCTGCGGGAGCCGCTCGAAGCCGTTTCTGGAGCCATTCTGTTTCCCTGCTGTGTGGAGGATTCCCGAGGACCTGTCCTGCCTGGACCTGCAGTGCTTTTGCCGGGGAGGAGACTCGGCTGTGAGGGTGCGGGACTGCGAGTCCCAGAGGTCCGTGCGCGGAGTCCACCAGGCGCACCTGTGACTCTTCCCGCCCCCAGCCTGCCCTGTGCTTATAGGCACGCCTATCACCGCGTAAGTGGGACACGCGCGGGTCAGCGCCAGGCGAAGCCCGGGCCAAGGGCGGGCCCGTTTGCGCATCTGCCTTCACCCATCCCAGTATTAGCGACAGGAGATGGCCGGTCGCGAAACAAGGACTAAGACCTCTCTAGCTGGAGGTGCCACAGTTGGAGGTATGGAAAAGTTCCTCATTAGAGCCAACACTCTCATTGACACCGAAATAAATGTCCTTGAAAAACGCCTATCAAAGGAACTATCGGCCATAAAGAGATCATCCCTTGGAACATTAGCTAATGCTAAAACCCCCGACAGGTCCACTGATACTATTATCAGCAATGTGGTTAGTCAAGCTCTAACACCTAAGGAGGTCAATCATGCTGCACATGATTTGAACATTCTGGTTAATGAAATTCTCCCAGAAATTGATTTAGTCCTTGACAACAATGTGTCCATCTCTTCCAAACCCGACGACACTTGTAATAACACTTTGTCTAATGGGGTTAAAGAAGGGGCCGTCACCAAACGCAAGAGGTCCTATAACAAGAAATCTGGAGGAAAGTCTAAAATAGCTAAACTCAATTCCCCAATAAGTTTAACTCAACCCCTGCTTAGCAAAGAGGTATCAATTGAAAACCTATGAGCTCAATTCAAATCGCTACTTTTCCCTTTAGAGACCAAAATGGAACGAATAGAACTCCGACTAACAAACAGTGAGAAAGTTACAGCTGCCATATTGGCTAAATTTACCAAGCCCAATATTCTGAATAATCCGCCAACTACCCTCACTACTCCCAGTCCCCCTTTAGTGAAAGAGGCCCCCATTCCGAATTGCCCTTCTTTAGGCCCCCAGGTCCCAATCCAGTCTAATAATAACAACATACCCCCCCTGCTACCATCAGGGTTTGTTCCATCCACCGCGAATGCAAACGGGGTAACGGTCGATGGCCAAATAGACTCCTCAACCCAAGAACCTAGAGCCCCTAGACCGCGCCTGCCAGACCTGCGGCCCGAAGCTAATCGTTTTATGGTAGTTTTAGCAGGAGCCCCCATGTTGGAAGCCGGGGAAGTCGAAAACTTTAAATCTCTAAAAAGTAAAGTTGTTAGATGGCTGAATTGGAACAGACCCCTCCCGGCACATCTTTACAACAAAATCATCATGGTTAGAAGGGTGCCCTGGTTGGGTAAAACTGTAAAGACCATAAATGGGGACTGCATAACGGTCAGTTTTAGAGACCCCAGAACGGTCTCACATATCTGTGGAGGTTTCAATAGATCCTTTGACTCCACCATTCAGACGATTCCAGTGTCCTTTTTCTTTCCCCCTAATCACATGTACCATGAAAGAGGTAGAAACGACTGGACCAGGGTTGAGCGGAGGGGTAGACATAGAAGATATGATGTAAGACTGGTCATGATGCCCCCGCATTCCCCCTCTTGTGAATTCAATCGGTTCAGCTGTCTAGATGGTCTAGATGGAGTCGATTGACTACCCCCGGCCCATGTTTTTAGTTCTTTTCCCCCTGGCACCCAAAATAGTATACCGGCTGGTAAGGTCGAAACTAATGTAAAACCCCCTGCAAATCATATACCAATGGACGTAGCCCCTATAATGCCTCCCTCCCCTACTCCCTTTACACCCAGGGACATAGACCCCATGGTCATCTATCACCCTTCAGTTTCTATGGTCTCCCCAGATGAAATATTACCATCTATAGTGCCCCTTAGTGTCCCTGAGATTATAGAGCCTGCCCCTTGTCCCTCTGGCTTCAAACTTGCCAGTTGGAACATTGCTGGTTGGAGACGGAAAGTGTCGCCTTTGGGTTGGAGGGAATCCCTTTCCCAGTTTGACATCCTCTGTTTACAGGAGACCTGGCAACGTCTGATATCCTTTTTGACGGCTTTGTGTCCTACAACAACCCTGCGCAAGAGTCTAACATGGGTAGGGCAAAAGGAGGGCTTGTAATTTTACTCTCTGTGAATTTTCCTGCACGTGTGAAATCGCATTATATCGTGGGCTTCCACTCCCAAATTCTAAGGCTGGAACATAAAAGGGGCCGCGATACTCTGCTGATTAACCATTATAACAACCTGTTTGATGCCACGAGTACTTGTGTAGTGGATGAACTTGAAACAGCTGTGAGGAAAATTTGTAGAGATAATCATAAGATCTATGATATCATTTGGGGTGGGATTTCAACATCCGCACTTGTCCCCACTCCTTTACTAATGTATGTGGGTTCGACGGGGACAATGGGGAGAACCGGGCACATTTTACCCACACTCCATACGGCGACTCTCTTAACACTTTTATGTTAAATATTGATTAACTGATTCAACAACCGGCCACGGATAAAGAGGGTAATACTACACCAACTTTTGTTGGGAGGAATTCTGCTTCCGTTATTGATTACTTACTGTTATCAGTACACATTGCCCCACTTTGTACACTCCCGATTATTGTAGACTTTGGCAATAGTGACCACAATGCCATCACAATGTCGACCTCCATCTGGGGGACCATGTCTACCGATAAGTGCATGATAGTTGATGAGATCACCCCTTGCAGGCAAAATGGTATCCGCATCAAATGGTGTGGGGATAACTCGGAGATATTTATACGGAAAATTGTGGGGGCAGGGTCTGAAGTAATACTCAATTGTCTTGACTATGATGCTACCCCCCGGCGCATTGTTGCTGATTTCGAGAAATTGGGCGCTATAGTTAAAAAGTCCCTTACCATCACCAAGGGTATATCCAAGAGGGCAGCCATGGGCTGATTCGACAGTGCCTGCACAAAATCTTTACAAGAACTAAAGAGGGCTCTGTCGAGACAACCCAGAGATAGGGAGGCTATCACACTCCTCAGGTCGACTTATAAGCAGCAGCTGCTATGCAGAAAACAGGAGCTAAGGGAGCAAGCCTGGGATAACTTGACCAAAGCTGGGGAGTTGCGCGACAGTAAGCTTTTTTGGAACACGGTCAATAGCCCCTTCCTCCAAAAGGAGGAATTTCCAGTTTTAACTGCCCATGTTAGCGAGGACAGCTGGGTACAATACTTCACAGGGATCTTTGATCCGGCCAGGGAGGTTCATGATAGTTTTAGCGCCGATTCCATTGAACTTAAGCTACCCCTGGGGATTACCCTCCAAGAAGTAGATATTGCCATCAGTAAGAGTAAAGGGGGGAAGGCACCGGGACAGAACGGGGTTCCGGTCGACCTGTATAAAACCGATCAGGCACTTTGGAGCCCACTCCTGACCCAGGTGTTTAATGCATCTGTTAGTGATAATACACCATCCACCTGGAGTGAATTCATAATCCTGCCGGTCTACAAGAAGGGGGATAGAGGAGAGCCCAAGAACTACCGCCCTATCTCCCTCCTGGATTCCTCACTCAAAATCATGAGCAGGGTTCTACTGATGCGACTGGAGGAATGGGCAGAAGCCAATAATATCCTTGCGGATTCTCAATTTGGTTTCCGCAAGGGTCTTGGCACAATTGAGCAGTGCATTAACCTCGATCTTCTCATTGGGAAATACACTAAAGCTAAACAGGGCTCATTATTTCTTTGTTTTGCAGACCTCTCAAGTGCCTTTTATCTGGTGGACCATACCCTCCTATGGTCCACTCTACTTAGAATGGGAGCACCGACAGCAATAATTTATTTCCTGGCCAGACTATATAAAAAACTGTCAGCCCAGATTCGCTTTGGCCAGGCGGGGGAATGCACTAAGAAGATTAGGTTTAAATCAGGTATAAGGCAAGGATGTGTCCTGGCCCCGTTACTTTTCTCCCTTTTTATAAACTCTATGGGGTCCGAATTGAAGAGGGTTCAAGCTGACGCCCTTCAAATTAAGGGCCAACCTGTCCCGGTACTGCTATACGCAGACGACACGGTCCTCCTTTCGAGAACTCCAATGGGTCTTCAAAAACGTATGGATTACTTTTATGATTTTATCCAGGGGAGGAAATAAAAAATTAATAACTCTAAGACTTTTATCATGGCCTGTGGGGAAAGGTGAAACAAGTTAAACTATTCCAGTTCAGGGAACACCGAATAGAGGTTGTGGATAAATTCTGTTATCTTGGCATAACTTTTAATAGTAGAGGGTCGTAGCCATCTGAGATTTTAAATGTGAAGGCCAAGATGGGTAAAAGTTCCTCAGGAGTATTTCGTTTTGCTTCCAAATTGGGCAGCCGTCGCATCCATGATATGCTAAATGTCTACCGGCATAGATGCGCTTCTATCGCCCTATATGGCTCAGGAGTATGGGGCCATTGTAACCATGGGGACTTGCAAGTAACAGAGAATCTGTTCCTTAAGAGACTTCTTTGCCTTCCCTCCTTGGCATCCACTGAACTGATCCATAAAGAGGCCGGGCTGGAACATCTGTTGGACTTAACGGGATTGAGACCCCTTATAGTTTGGAGGTCAATCTGGGAAAAGGACGAAACTGGATTTACCAGGCGAATTATCCAAGACTGTCTGTGGCTGGATTAAGTCTGCAAGATCCCCTGGCTAAAATATGTTTTAATGCCCTATAAGGAAATCTTTGATTTGGATATTCACAATGACCCCCTAAGTGTGCATCTGACTGAAATGCCACCCAGAGACAACAGAAATGGGTGATTAGTTGGAAAGGTTTTGAGCTGCCCTGATGTCCTGCCAGGGTTATTTTGTGAACCGATTTTACAAAAAGAAAAAGAAATTAAAAAGAGGCTGAACCCCACTTCTTTCTTAGGCATCTTCTTGCATGCAAAAAGAAGGCATGGCAAGAGGACGTCCCATTGGTTTTTGTAAGGCCATAATCATGCTCTTCAGGGTCTTGTTGAACCTATCAACAAGCTCATTGGCCTGGGGCGGTATGGAGTGGAGAGCTTGTGTGTTACCCCTCACTCCTCCAACCTAGACTTCATGTAGGTAGACATGAAGTTGGTGCTGTGGTCAGACACAACTTCCTTGGGGAAATGCACATTGGTAAATATTGGTCAGTGCCCTGGCCACGCTAAGGCACAGTCACCGTCCTAAGAAGTGATCTCCAGGTACAGTGTGGCATGGTCCATCAAGACCAGGATGAACCGGTTACCTAGGGCAGTCTTGGGGTCCAGAGGCCCAACAAGGTCTGTACATACCCTCTCAAATGGTGAATGTGTAGAATGGAAACATAGGTTTTGTGCTTTGCCCCCGACTTACCCCGGGCCTGATTCGTTAAGCAGGCTCTGCAGAATGCATCTGACTGAATTGCCACCCAGAGACAACAGAAATGGGTGATTAGTTGGAAAGGTTTTGAGCTGCCCTGATGTCCTGCCAGGGTTATATTGTGAACCGATTTTATTAGGAAGGCCCTGTAACACTGGGGGACAACCAACAAATGGGTTAATCAAGGACCTCTGCCTTACTATACAGGAGACTATTCTTTCAAACGATAAGATCACCAGACATGTTGTCAGCTGCCTGGGCTATGGCCTGCTGCTATAGTCCCACCAGAGTAGGACATTCCCTCTGTGCTTTTCAGAACTCTGCCTGGGATGGGCCCCATTTAGTTTTCCACCCAGCCTACTCAGTTAGTTCAACAGGGCAGAAATGTCTTGCTCTGTAGGTTGTGGGTCACGACCTCAGGATAATATTCCTACCAGGCCATACTAATCAATGCACTCCCAGTTATCTTTAAGGAACCTGAGATCCCCTTCATTCAAAGCAAAGTCGAGCCAAACAACAGAGTTTCACCTGGTTGTCTGCTGTCACACCTGGAGCACTACATCAGGGACTACCTGCTCTGAGGACACCAGATGCCACTTAACAGTAGCCATTCTGGATTCTGTCTCTCTTAGAGCCTCCACCCTCTGTCCATTGAGGGTGACCCAATGCCAGTACTTCTTGGTATTGCCAGGAATATGTGCCTTTGGTACCCTTTCCTTGTCACCTGGGGACACTATGGTAACCTCTGAATCTCCCCCCCCCAAAGACGAACAGGGGCGTCCTCCTCCCTTAGGGGGCTGCTTCCTGTGCTCGCAGATGGGATTCCCCCTTAAAGTGCCCACACTGGTAGCACTCATGGCTCTTGGGTGTAAAGTGACCTTTTGTTCAGGGTGGAACTGGGGATCTTCTCCTGAGAACTCTTATAGGCCTTTGGAAAACTATTTAGGTATTTCCTCATCTTCCCCTTTTTCCTTTGTTGAGGAACCAGTCCACCATTTTAGTGATTCCCCTCTGGTACTCTCTTGTGGAGCCTTTTGCGGAGTCAGAAGTATGCTTCCTTGGCAAGGTTACTGGAGGCAGTGAGCATGTAATCTACTTGATGTTGGGAAAGCTCTGGAAAACTATTACTTTCAAAACAAGAATGTACAGCTCATTATAATTGCTCACTTCACTGCACTTTACCCAACAATGCAGAGCATTTCTGAAGAAATTCACCCAAGACTGGTAAGACAATTTCTGGCTGTATCTAAACTTTAGCCTGTATTTCTCTGGGGTAAGACAATATTTCATAACCAGGGTATACAGTCCTCTATTCCAGGGGTGTTCCTCCGTGATTTGGGCATATGTTTCTACAGGCTAGCCCCAATCCTCCTCAGGGACTCTGTACATTTCCAGGGCCACCTCAAGGGCCTCAAACCATTTATCAATGTCATCCTCCACCATACAAGCAGGCACCATGTCATTGGGAATTGCGGATCTAATTACCTAAACTAGGCACCTCTGTAGCACCACTGCAACCATCTTTACTGGACTCTTGAGTTTCTTTGCTTTTAAAGACAGCTCCTTCTGACTCCCAGCAACAATTTTTGTCCTCCGAAGCCTATCTTTTATCCTCCAGGCCCTTGGCGTCAGTTCTCTCCTCCATGGTCATCTCTGAATTTTTCACTTTCAGGTCCATCTCAACCTCTGTCCTTTTCTCCTCAGCAGCTAGTTTCAGCTAATTTTCAGCTTTCCTGTCCTCCGATTCCTCAGGGGACAGTTAGCGAGAGGACACACTGCTTCCTGCTCTAGATCCACCAAGGGCCCTCACTCTTGTGGGCCCTTTCTCACCTCCGGGCCATAGTCATGGTGCCCTCTCTTGCCTCCTCCTCTACCACATGATCCTAATCCTCCTCCTGTGCTGTAGCTTGAAGCAGGGAAGCTCCCTCCCAGGCTCTGAGGGTTATTTGGAGTTCCTTTATTATCAGACATTTTGATAGCTGCAGCAGGCTCGCCCTGCACATCTGTTTCAACTCCACCTTAGTGTAGACTTCACTGTTGCTTAGGACTCCCCTTTCAGACAAGTATCGCAAATATGAAACAAAGATTTAATTTGGAAAAAGATAATAATAGTCAATCAAGAAGAATCCAAAAAATATTGATGATGTCAGATTATTATTAGGAATTTTTGGTTTTATAGAAATCAATGAGTGGCACTGCACAGACACAAGTACTGGATCCTACCAAAGAACACCAATGTAAAATAATTGGGTTATTAGCTGAGAGGGGTAGAAGCCCCACTCCATTATTGAACACACTCTTGTCAACAGTCAATACATAAACCTGTGCTTACCCTCTAGGGGCTTGGTAGAAAAGCAACCAAGAGTAAATTTGAGACAATGTGTAAAGGGAAACCACACAAGAAATATTCGATACTAGAGTAAAATATAATACATCAAAAGGATAAAATACCAGTAAGTAGAACCAAAGTTATACATTTTTTAAACTTTCAGGTGAAAAAAGTGCCAAAAAGCACAAAGTGCTACTCATCAGAATCTGGGCATGCTGGACCAGGTCGAAGTCACCAGTTCAGGCCCACTGCGATGAAGCCAGGGTCAGATAATAGGAACTGGTGTGTCCCAGAGGAGGTTTAACTTTTTGAAAGTCCCGGTCCATGAGATGAGCCTCAGCAGGAGCAGTCATCACTGGAGCTTCGCGTTGGTGGGAGATCCTGTCAGTTGCTGTTTGTCATGAAGAGCAGTTCAATGTCAGAACAGTGTTGGTGAGTGACGCAGTGACCGTTGTTGATGCAAGGAGCCCACTCACAGTCTCAAAGAGCTTCAAGCTTCTGGATTGTAACTGTTAACTTGGTTTAGAGGCCAGAGGGGTACAGTCGCATGCTAGCTAAGGGGCAAGGATCTGGTGGGCAGCTCTTCGGGATCTGGACTCACTCCAGCAGAGGCCAGGGCTCAGGCAGGTCTAACTGGTGCTGGCTAGGAAGCTGCAGAGAAGACATCTGGAAGATTGTTGTGTTCCAGAACCTCAAAAAGGTTAGCCAGCTCATCCTTGGAGTAACTTCTGGGGATGCTGGGTTCAAGGCAAGCAGGTCCAGTCTTCCTTCTTCAGACGGCAGGGCAGTCCTGAATCTTTCACGTGTCTAGGACTGTTCTGATGAGAGGTTATGAAAGTGCTACATTCATATTGAGTGCCAGCCTTTGTGTGTGTGTGTGTGTGGGTGGGGGGGGGGTTACCTGGCCTGCTCCTGAACTGGTTCTGGTCAATTATTCTACTGAGTTTGACTTCTAGGGCACAACTCCTCCCCAGTCGTCTTGTCAGGAAGACCCACGCCATTCACACCAAGGCCCCTTATGTACTCATGTGTGGAAGGAATACACAACACCATAGGAGAAAAATTCACAGACATGTCACACTGGCAGACAGGCAAACTTGTTTTAGGTAGAAAAATGCTAACTTTATCTAAAAGTGGCATTTCAGAATAGTAACTTAAAATCATACTTTACCATTGAAAAGAATTTAAAATTACAATTCAAATGAGTGGGAGATGTATGTACTGTTCCAAAACTGAAATTATCACTTATTAAGGGTAATAAGGGAGAAAAAGCCTTACAACCGGGAAAAACTATTTTAGCAGTTTTTAATACCTGGACATGTAAAACATAAGTACACATGTCCCACTTATTAAACACCAGTCACCCTGTCATATGAGCCTTTACAGACTACCATAGCGATGACTTAAAACTATTAATTAGGAAGGTTTAGACCTGGGAAAGGCTTATTTCATGGAATGTGGGTCTCCCTCGTGCTTGCTGATCTTCAAATGCCTTGCAAAGTCAGTAGCCAAATGGTTGTACACCATGTCACCAAAGGAAATGCTTGAGCAGATGCAGTAGCAATTATCTATTTTTGCCCTATATTCCTTGCTATCTACCCCAACCTATCCATTTTTCCTCCTATGTCCATTCATACAGTTTATTCTTCAAATGATCTAGTCACCCCTCGAAATGACAGCCAAATGGGGGGAAATATAACTGGATTACATGTGGTTGTTCCCAGTCATCTGATGGTCTCTGGGTGTCACCTACAGGGACGTTTGTAGCATTATCCTCTTTGTACCCTTGCTCATGTGTACCATGGAGTGGTCCACATCTGAAAAGTTTTGTTTTATCCCAGGTTTTAATTTTTGGTTGCACAGTATTGTTATGTCAACTCCATAATTTTATATGCATTCTCCCGCTGTGGAATACTGCAATAGATTTTGGGGATATCTTGCCACAGTCGGTTCCACTGCGCAGGCGTAATGTCTGTTGTAGATGCCGACTGCCATTGCTCATGTGTACCATGGAGTGGTCCACATCTGAAAAGTTTTGTTTTATCCCAGGTTTTAATTTTTGGTTGCACAGTATTGTTATGTCAACTCCATAATTTTATATGCATTCTCCCGCTGTGGAATACTGCAATAGATTTTGGGGATATCTTGCCACAGTCGGTTCCACTGCGCAGGCGTAATGTCTGTTGTAGATGCCGATTGCCATTGCCTCTGATACGGGTGGGAGGGTACTACTGGGGGGTGCTGCAGGATCTGATAGATCTGGGATATCAGTCCCTTGGATTCATCAAAAGAGCGAACCAACTGCTCAAAGGGGGTGAAGGCGCGGGTAGCTGCCTGCTGCATCTCGGTCCCAGAAGCCCAGTGTCTTAGCTGGGCGTATTGCAGTCTTGCTTCCAGGGAGATACAGAACTCCTCCCTACATTGTGCGAAGGTCTTAAACACTCCCCCTCATACAGGTCACATACCGTCCTGCACCCCCTTTCGCCCAGGCCACAAAGGCACGCGTGCGATGAGCCGGTGGGAAGAGCGGATTCCCCTCCAGAGGGGTGTGTGGAGATGGAAACATTGTAAGGCGTCTGCGCAACGCCCACCTTGTCCCATACATCCAACACTGTCTTAGTGGGCACCGCTACATACGCACTCCTAGAGCGCGCCGCCCGATGAAGCCATGTGAGGTCATAGATGGTGCACCCCGTCACCACCCGATCCATATGTAACCACCCCTTCTCACTCTCCGTTGTCGTCCATTCCACCACAAAACGGAGATGCGAGGCCCAGTAATAATCCACCAGGTTGGGACAAGCAAGCCCCACCCCCCTATCACGTGGTGACATAAGAAGCTTCTGCGAGAAGCGTGCCCGGCGCTCACCCCAAATGAAGATCGTAATGTCTCTTTGGAGATCTGATGCAAGGGTATAGGTGTGGGGAGACATTGAAATAAGTATAACATTTTAGGGAGGATCGACATCTTGATAGCGTTGAGCCTGCCCAGCCAAGAGATCTCTAGGGGCTTCCATTGCCGCAAGTCTTCCAGGACTGCCTTTTGACACTCCCACCAGTTTACTTGCGTCCACGTATCTAGGGAGGGTCCAGTTGGAGGCCAAGTTAGCAAATGGAGTTGGAGGCCCATTGATACGGCGTAAGATTCCCAAACGCAGGGATCTCCTCTTTTGGGATAGTGAGATTCAGGCCCCAAGATTTGTCATGATTAATTTTTAGGCCAGAGGCCCGCTCGAAAAGCTGCAATAGAGAGTGGAGAGCTGGGAGTGACACCTGAGGGCGCGTCAAGGTGAGGATAAGGACATCTGTAAAAAGCGCTACCTTATTTTCGCGTCCTGCAAGACAAATACTGTGGATATCTGGCGCCTGCCGGATCAATTCCGCTAGGGTTTCAACTATCAGAGCAAACAACAAGGGTGAGAGGGGACACCCCTGCCGAGTACCCCTATGAATGGAGAAAAGCGCGGTGAGTGCACAATTAACCCTAATCCTAGCCTATGGGGCTATGTACGGCGCCATGACCTTGGCAATCATGTTCGGACCAAGCCCTACCTTAGTTAAAACCGCCCGCAGGAATGCCTAGTCCACCCGGTCAAAGGCCTTCTCCGCATCTAGCAACAGGAGGCAGGCCGGTATATTCCAGTGGTGGGCTTTCCCCACCAAGTGTGCAATCCTACGCACGTTGTCCGCCCCCAACCTGATCCGGGTCCACAAGCCCCGACATGTGAGGGTCTAGGCGCTTCACCAGCAACTTAGTATACATTTTGAGGTCAGTGTTTAACAGAGCTGTGGGGCGGTAGGATGTAGAGTGTGAAAGGTCCTTTACCGGTTTAGGGATAAGCGCTATCTCTGCCATGCCCATATCGGGTGACGGCCCATCTGCATCGGTGAAGGATTCGTACAGTCGTAACAGGTGCGGTCGAAACTGCGTTTGAAACATGCGGTAGGAAGACAAGGGTAGGCCATCCGGACAGGGCGTCTTCCCAAGGGGGAGATCCCGCATGGCCTCCGTTATCTCCTCCTCAGCAATAGATACCTCCAGGGCTCTTGCATGGTGGGGGTGTATCGGCGACCACGGAAATCGATTCAAGACATCCGCCACCAGATCCAGAGACGGCTGCTCCGCCTTGTATAGTGCGGTATAATATGCCGGAACGCCTCGCACTTATCCTTTTCCAAGGTAACCCTCGTCCCGTCCGATAACTGAATATTGGCTATATGGTTTATGGACGCTCGCACCCTCAGTCGCCTTGCCAGCAGCCCGCCCACCTTGTCGCCCCCCTCGAAGTACTGCTGCTTCAGCGCCAACAGCGCTTTTTCAGCCCTATTCGTGAGTAAGATTCTCAGCTGACCCCACAAATTAGCAAGCCGCCACCTCAACACCAAGGAGGGGCAATCCTGATCGTGTTTTTTGGCTTTCTTGATGTCGTCTGCAAGGTTAGTCTCTAAAAGCTGAGCCTCACGTGCCCACGCAATCGACAGTGAGGTAATGTGACTATGAGGCACAGGGTCAGACTGATTTGCATATAGCCATGTCTGAACTGGGGTGGCAGAGTGGGCTAAAGAACGGTGATGGATTAAACCCAGATCTTATGACTGGGTGTGAGTGTTTGATTGATTCAGATGCTCCGTCCATCACCACCCCCTTTTGTACCGCTTTTGGCCGCCATAAGTGTGGCAGGGTATGCTCAGACGTGAGTCCCTTGCTCACTTTGCCACTGGATTCAAGCAAGCCGGGCTGAAGACGGCTGGAATGCCAGAAACCGGTCCTCGGAAGCTTGTTTCCGGTCCAGGGAAGACATGGCTTGGCAGTTCGGGCTGGACTGTTCCCATGAGGCACAGGGTCAGACTGATTTGCATATAGCCATGTCTGAACTGGGGTGGCAGAGTGGGCTAAAGAACGGTGATGGATTAAACCCAGATCTTTTGACTGGGTGTGAGTGTTTGATTGATTCAGATGCTCCGTCCATCACCACCCCCTTTTGTACCGATCGTAGCCTTGAAGGCATCCCACACCACTGGGAAGGGTGTCTCCGGCAGCTCATTGGCAGCAAAGTAGGAGTCAATGGCAGTCCGTATGCTTTCAACGTCAACTGGGTCCCAACGAATACTTGGGGGCAGGTGCCACCGCATTCACGGGTGGGGTGAGTGGCCGGGTTCTGCAGGAGCAGCTCGACATGGGCGTGATCTGAGAGCGAGATATCAGACTTGGAGGCCTCTAGCATGTCCCGTATCAAAAGATGGGAAACAAATAGATAATCTATACAGGAGTACGAGCGATGAACATGGGAGTACTACGAGTAATCCCGCAACTCTGGGGAATGATATCTCCACATGTCTATCAAACCTAGATCTGTCATCTGATTGCGTAAAGCAAGCAACATAGTCCCCATCCCGCTAAAGGAAGGTGCACTACGGTCCTTATTGGGGTCCCATACTAGATTAAAATCTCCCCCCAAGATTATCGAGGAGTCGCCCTGCGGCACGTGATCCCTTAAAAGAGTTAGGAGGTATCTGTCCTGCATTTGGTTGGGCGCGTATACATTACACAATGTAAACTGGCGTCGCCCAATCCCCACGGTGACCCTAAGGAAGCGCCGGTCCCCGCTCTTAAAGGGTTTGGCCTCCCTCCACCTAATGCCACTTCTAAACAGTATGGCCACACCAGCCGTCTTGGTATCCGCTGCAGACCAGAATTGGAGGGGGTATTTGGGGTGTGCCATACGCCGCTCATCAGCTTGGAGGAGGTGAGTTTCTTGGAGAAATATGATGTCAGGAATATGCTGGAGCAGATAGCACCACGTCTGTCTCCGTTTATTGGGGGAGTTTAGGCCCTTGACGTTAAGAGTCAAGACTTTTAATGGGCGAGGTAGGTCCGCAGTCATGGTGGATCCCAGGCCAGCCCGCATGGCCAGCCCGCATAGCCACCCCCAGGCGCCGCGGAAGGAACATGCAGGTGTTAAGGACCCCCTCCGTCTCCATACGCACAGCGCATCGCAGCCGTGCGGGCCCCCACCCAACACACCCAAAGGACAAAAGAGGATAGAAAGAAGAAGCCAGCGAGAGACAGAAAGTGAAGAGAGGAAGATCAAAAAGCGGCCAATGGGGCCATACAATCCTGTTCCAGGTTCGGGACTTCCTACAGCCAAGGGTCAGATAGTCCCCGAGATGTCACTCCCACCAGAACAGCCAAAAAAAAAAAGAAAAGGGGGTTAGAGCCCTTTAACCAACCTAACCAATACAAGAGCCCCGGCCTCCCCCCAGCAATGCAAACAAGTGGCCCACAAAGAAACAGGAAAGGAAGTCACCCCCCCCCCCCCCCCCAACAGTAAGGGGGGACTGGCCCTAGTGCCTGAAGGGAAGACAATGCACCCACAAATGAGTCTGTCAAGGAGTCTTCGGTTGTTGCTTAGAGCCAGCCGCATCCCCCTCCAGGGATCTGATATGCTCGATGATGTCTTGCTTTGCCTGCGACGCTGCCTGCTCATCAATGAGCGGTGACCTTCGGAGATGCCGTACCGTGGACCAGGCCGGCTGAACAGGGATCTTTGTCGCGGCAGGAGACCTCGAGGGGCTGACCGACGGTGAGGACGGCATGCGAAGCAGCTGGGCCGCCTCCGTATAAGAGCGCACCACCCTGCGCTTGGTCTCCCATGTAAAGATGAGCGCAAACGGGTGTCCCCATTCATAAGGGATGTCCAGACTTCGCAGCTTTTCGGTGATGGGTTTGAAAGCTCGCCTTCGCCACAGTGTGCAGGGCAGTTTTTTAATTGCCTTCTGAAAGACTGTACCCAATGTTTTGGAATGCCATTCAGCATGTATTTATGAGTACTCAAATCTTCTGGGAGAGAATATCCAAGTGGTGCGCAAGTTCTTCAGTATTGTTCATCAATTCCATTGCCCTTACCACCGGCAATTTACATGTTTTTTATGCTGCTGCTAATGCTGATGTGCTCATTGGTGTATGTGCCTATATTCATGGAAAATCTTATATATTGTTGAAAAATAGAAAAATCGTTTACCAAAATACGACTGCAAGAAACTAGGCAGCTTAGCAGTTAGTTGCCAGAGAACGAAACGACGGTGAGCAAGACAAAACCCTCTGGCTGGATTCAAAATGTGAATGGTATTTTATTCAAGCAATGCAATACAGGACTCACCCACACAACGGCTGAAGAGGAATGATTCAAAGCCCATCTCAGTGTATTTTTATGATTTTTTGTTCATGACAAAAACCCTTTATTATCTCATACCTTCAAATTAAATGTTAATTCCTTTTTAAAGAACTCCATCCCTGCAGGAAATACTAAAATTGGGAAATCTGCAAACAACGTTCAGACTATAGAAGGCACTTTCAATCTGGAGATTCATATATTGCTTCAGCAAATAAATCCAATATAGATGTTTGTAGAGTTACTTTTTTCTGAATTGGAGCCCATTACGTATAAAAGAAATGTAAGTTTGTACAAAAACACCTTTACGCACAAATCAATCCCACAAATGTATTTTTTTATTTTTTTTCATCCGATAAACTGTTAACATATATGGATGGGACTAGGCTGTAATGGAGCAACTAATCATGGGATATTCATTACTGATTGAAGCAAGGCATGTAAAAGAAACCAGTTTTGAATCCATACATGATAGCATTATTTCAAAATATTTTAGCTATTTTATTCACCAATACACATTTATAGATTTATAAAATACAAAACGCAGTTCCAAGATGTCAAGTCTGGATGATTTTCCTTTTAAGGTACCAATTATGTAAGTCTTGGGAAACATTATTTTAGGGAAGGACAAAGGAAATATATACCAAGAGATTGTACTGGAAAGAATCTTTAATACTACTGGAGGTAATGCTCAAGCAATTTGCTTAACTTTGGAAGAGCTGTCTTTCCTACAATTTGCTTTGCACAACTGAGTAGCAATGGCTTTGGAGAAAGAAAGAATTGCAGCAGTTCAGAGTGGTACTGAGAAATCAACAACTGCATGATTTGTGAGCTATCAATTAAATAATGAGCTATAATCAAAAACAGAAACCATAATTGTAATTCCGGCACAACTGGATCTATGTTGCTTAATATACTATACAACATTGACTCTCCAATACTGCTTTAAAGTGACAGCAATAAATCTAGGTGTGTTAGGAAAAAAGAGCATGCTTGAAGATTGAACTTTTACATAGAAGACCTCTGTATACGTAAGGATGCAGCCTGTTTGATAGAGCAGAAGCAAAAGATTTTAAATGACCAGTGATAGCATGATGTCAGGTGGCTAGCGGATCCACTTGTACATGAAGAATCTTACTATTCTACATGCAGCTAATTAAGCGATCTGCACTTGAAGATGTTTTGAAGTTTATGTTTCCCTTTGACACAGTCTCTTTACCATGTACAGAGCTACAGTGTCTTTTGCGCTATATAAATACCATATACATCCATAGGGTGCATTTCCAATAACATATAAAATGGAGGGTAAGCAGGCAACGTATCCTTTAATAACACACACATATACAACTTATCTGATAGCTAAACACTTTTTAGATAACTTGGTTTTTAAAATAAAAGACTATAAAGGAATATTCAAGTTGGTGTAAGGATTTTTAAGTAGCAGTATGACAGAAGTGATTAGACCAGACTCTTGGGCAAAACACAGGAAAAGTTGCTAGGCTTTCATCCATGTAACCCTGTATCAGAAGCTGATGAAAAGAATCAAAATTAAAGAATCAAAATTAAAGTATATAAAGAGAGACTGCTCTGTGAGTTACAAACAAAATGCTGATTTTCATAGAGGAAATAGTTTGGTCCTTTGAGGAGCTGTACAGGGTAATTGTCTGAATTCAACATACGTATGTTATATTATTTTTTGTGTTTGCTATTTTTGATACTGTCAATGATTCTATTGTGACAGTTGGTAAAATGTATGGCATGATTGTATACAGCTGCTATGACGTTTCCCACACAAGCAATGAATCTTTTGAGTCTTTTATAGCGTTTTTTTTGTCAGGATTTTGTTCCATTACCATACTTTGGAAACTTTTTAATTTCTCTCTTATTGTGACCAAAGTATAGTGAGCCAGGAGAACTTGAATGACTTGTAATAAACTTAATAAGAAATAATAATGATACTGGGGTTTTCAGAGAGAGGCTAATCACCTGTGAGGGTCTCTAGGTGATGTTGCTAGGCACTGAGAGATTAAGTGATTTGTCTAGAATCAAAGAATGTTGAGCCGGTGCCGGGACACGAACGTGGATCCCTAGCGTCAAAGTGGGAAGCTCTGGTCATTATGCCACACCCTTGGAGTTATTTTAATATTTAAATGTGGCTGCTTAGGTCCTTTTGTATTATTGAGATGTTTCTTTGAAAGGTTTGTACTTATTTTTAATAGTTACTTTTCTCGAATTCTATTACTTAGCTGTGACTGACACAAAAACCAAACATGATTATTTCCAATAAATAATTTGGGGACAGAGGTATAGTCAAACTCAATACAGAAGAATTGTGCACAATCTCCATCAAGGCAATAACACTTCATGATGGAATGATTTCATGATACACACATCTACTTCCAAAACACACAACCTATGTTGGTAATGGCTGTAATAAATCAAGAGATGTGAGGGTATTGATATTTTAAACAATGTCTTAGTATTGATTTTAAAATATAAACCACCACGATGCCCAGTAAAATACAATGTGTCCAACTAAAACTGAAAATGGAATGCATATTCCAATAGACGCACAGGAAGTGGAGGGTAATGCAAATGAAAGCAATTACTTAAAAAGGAGTGGTCCTGTGCATTTTGAGTCTTTTGTAATCTAGGTCTTGTGCTCACTGCACCTCCATATTTAAACTCCACTAAGAATTTGGGCTGTGCATGTTGCAAACCTAAGTACGAGCCGCTAGAAAGGACAATCTTCTGAAAAAAACATGTTGTTATTAAATGTTTAGAGGCGAAGTTGCAACATTTGCCAAGCTATAAATAGTATAGCTTTTGAAAGTTCAAATGTTGGGTAAGCTAATCATTGGTGTCTCTCGACTTCTCCTCTCTGCACTTAACTCAGCATTAGATGAGTATTATATGTTAAAGTACACCAGTATTGTGATAGTCAACCAAATAAAAAAATAAGTTTTATAAACTTTGCAAACATTTTTATGATATTAAAAATATGCCTGTACGTATTACCAACCACTCTGAGTAAACATGGGCTCAAATACCATTTCGAGCTTTCAACACTTAAAACTGGGAAATATGTACCAGCCATGCATAAAAAGTAAATTAAATGTGTCCTTGTGTAATGTAACTGGAGGTCGTGTAAAAAGCTCCAATCATATAATATTACTATCCTCCCTTTGATTGGACTTGAGAGCCCCACACATTGAAAGATTTCATGAGGCATGGGGACATCATTTCCTTCTTGCGAAATATGCAAGGTCAGTTTCACAAATGCAACATAGACCATTTAAGTCCCAGTGTGGTAGTATTATTTATTTTAGATGGTCACAGTATATACACGCAGCAATTCTACTACCATATATATGTACTGCTCGATTAACTGCGCCATGAATATGCTCACTTCTGATGTGATGCACAAATCTCAATTGTTGTACCACATGTCATATTACTTATTTTTGTTCCAATAAGCCATTTGTGTACGCTTTGTACCTTAACAAAGAACCACAGGAAAACAAATAACTCAATGCAGAAGGGCTATAATGGTATTAGAGAATGCCACCCAATGAGGGTAGAATGGTCTAAATTAAAAAAGGAGAAACAGAAAGACAAACACCAGATGTTGGAGCATAAGGTCGGTACCAGCCATTATTGGCCCCGTGCCTTCCACTGTCTTCAATTGAGTTCTCAAAATGCCAGTATTCTAATACTTAACAAATCTTCTAGGATTTCAAAGAATCACATTAAATCCCAGATATTTAAATGAATGTTATTTGTCAATGAAAGATACTTATAAATAATGATAGCTGACATGATGCTATTAGTTACTTCATTGCTCATAGCCCATTTCAATTGATTTTAGGATTGAGGTGTTCAACTTTTGCAGCAGCTGGATTGGATGGCATTGTTCTTGTGAAGGACCAGCAAGAGACATTTAGGGGTCTATTTACTAAGATTTAACGCCATGTTTACATCGGAAAAGTGACGCAATACAATCCTAAATATTTTTTTACTAATTCACTTTCCAGCACTAAACTTGTTTAGCACTGGAAAACACTCGAAAGTAGTGTAAAGATTTGCATTACATAGCACCAAATGGGCATATATAATGGGTGGTGCGTGGGCGTTATCATACAACCACCCATGGTTTCTAATCCTAAACCCCATATGCTTAAAATTAGATATGGTTTTGCTTGAAAATAACCGCCCATTTCAAATAGGCACTATGAAGGAGAAATGCTTTATTTTCTCCCTTCTTTTCCGACTTTGTATGTGTACTGCACTGTACAGCATACAAACAAAGTGGACCCTTGCACATCATCCCACTCCTGAGGCGGAAGCCGGGAGTTAGCTCGTCCTTATAATAATTGCAAAACTGTGTTGCCACATGTAGCTACGTTTTAATTGTTGTCACGCTGCTCAATTGAATAAATAATTGTACAGTCCTTATTTTAAACCGCACGCATTTAGTTTATTTGCGCCGTATTTTTGGACTAGTGTGACCCCTCTCAGCCGATATGATAGCTGAGTGGTGTTGGGACGAGGAGGCGGCCATATTGGGTGGAGGCAGGTCAGCGTTCTAGGGTGGGGAAGGAGGTAGGCTGAAACATATAAATTGAGATGGCTACTCCTCCACGCAGCGGATGCGCCAGTCCCGCGCCAAAGGAGCGCCTAAGGAAAGCCCGTCTGTGCCCGTCCGTGACAGGACGGGACCAGGGGCTAGGGGGACAGACATCAGGAGAGGAGAGGATTGTGGTATTGGTTATACATGTAGTGTTGTGCGCGTGTTTGTCTCGTGTGTGTGTTGGCGCGTGTATGTGTGTGCACGTGTGGAATGTGTGGAATGTATGCTTGGGAGAATGTAGTGGGTGGTGAGTCAGTTGCTGAAGGGAGAAGGCGGAGGATGCTGTTTGTTCGTGTCGCTGTACTATCCTTACTTCCTTGAAATAAAGAAGAAATTAAGAACCACTAAAAAGTCTACAAGCTTTCCTTACAATATATGGCGACGAGCGGGATTTCGTAGCGGCATGGACATAATATTATTGGATTTATCGGAAAAAAAAATTCTCCTTCATCGTTTGAAAATTGCCATCCCTGGATTTGGATTTGACTATCACTGATACGACTGAACTTCTTATTGGAGCTTCTGAGCGGTAAAACTTTGATTTTTGTGGCGTTTACCTCTGGCAACGTTCGCCGTTGTGTGGTGCATCTTTTGACTTGTCTTCTGCACGGGTGGAATGCTGCGCGAGTGGCTGGTGCTCGAGTGCTCCGCGCGAGTGGATTACAGCTTGATTAAAAACATTCGTCTGGCTTTCCGTAGTAGATCACGCTGCATCGTCATTACGCATCAAGTCACAACGTGGCGGCCATTTTGAATTTATTTACAGTATCCTAGCAACATGTACCTCGTATGCCGAGTGCCGATTTCAACGCTAGTACTGTCAACTGAGTGCTGATTTCAACGTCAGTGGTGTCAACTGAATGCCGATTTCAACGCTAGTGGTATCAACGCTCAAAGCCCACGTAAATTCTTGAATATACATTAATTTATTTTTTTTACATAATTTTTTTTGTCTGACAAATGACAGAATTTAACTACAAACTTTGGTGAACATTTTGCGGAAAAGGGATGACAATTATTAATACATTTGAACTTTGGTGAACTTTTTGCGCAAGAATTATAAGGAAAATATTTTTTTTTTCCGGTTGTGATTTGTTGCTTTTGACTGTATTTTTCTTTACTGCTTAATCCAAATGTCTTCAATCCATCCACCACCGTTTATTTTGGCAGAGTCCGGTGAACCTCCTATTGCATGGGATTTATGGCTCGACATGTTCGAAGCTTATGTTGAGGTTTTAGCTGAAGAAGAATCTTCTCAAGAAAGAAAAGTGTCTTTGCTTAAACATAGACTTGGTGCAGTAGGGTTAAGGGAGTTCAAAAATGTACCTAAAATTGAAAATGCTGGTGACATGGGTGCGTATCAGTGTGCTGTTAAACAAATGCAGGAGAGGTTTGGGAGGAAGATTAATGTTGTTATGGAGAGGTTTAAGTTTTATTCGAGGGCTCAAAAAGTAGATGAGTCAATTGACCAGTATGTTTCAGCCTTGAGGGGTTTAGCTGTTACATGTGAGTTTGAGAGTATGACTTATGACCAGGTGTTACGTGATCAGATTCTCATGGAAACTAAATCAAAGAAAATTCAAGAATGATAATAAGTCAACTAATTATCCTTCTTATTCTAATAAGAAAACCAATGAGAAAAGTTACGAGAAAAGTAATGAACTAAAGAAGTTTGCGTGTTATAGATGTGGATCTTCTAGCCATTTAGCAAACTATAAGTGGTGCCCTGCTCTTGATAAAATATGTACTAGTTGTAAAAAAAAGGGACATTTCACTAGAGTGTGTCGTAACTTTAAAGCTAAGGTTAATTTTCTCCAAGATGATGAGCAAGACGACATTAATTGTGTCCAATTGGATGATCAAGACAATACTTTTCATGTAGTAGGTGAAATATATAGTGTACATGATGATTCAGTTAAAGGGATGAGTAAGGTTAAAAAGCTACCATCGTGTTTTGTCAACATTGATGGTCTAGAAGTAAAAGTTAGGGTGGACTCTTGTGCGTGGTACACCATTATGGGCATGGATTGATTTAAATCTCTTTGGCCCAACAGGTCATTATTAGGACCTGATGTACACCCCGGAAGTTATACTGGTCACAAAATACCTTTAGAAGGTTTTATATTAGCCAAAATAAGTTTTGGACTCAATTCATGTCAAGGTAAAATTTATGTGGTTAACAAAGGTGCAACTATTTTGGGATGGCCACATATATTCGACTTAGGTATGAAAATTGATCCTAGTTTGGATTGCCCTGTTCATGCTATCCAGAATGATTGTTTTGAGAGGAATAGTTATTCTAATCTTCAGGAAAAATTTCCTGATGTATTCTCTAACGGTATTGGTAAAATGATTGGATTCAAGCATGGAATCATCTTAAGAGCAGGTGCATGTCCTGTTCGGCAAAAACTTAGGAATGTACCTATTAGCTATAGAGAGAAATTGGGTGAAATACTTAAGAAATTGTGCAAGGATGGAATTGTAGAACCAGTTGAGAGTTCAGATTGGGTTTCGCCAGTCGTGATTTCTCTTAAATCTAATGGCGATTTGCGTTTATGTGTCGACCTAAGATGCCTAAATGAAGCTATTTGGGTGGATACATTCCCTCTTCCTAATTTGCAAGAGCTTACATCTTCCGTTGGTGGATCTTCTTGGTTTTCCAAGATAGATCCGACAAGTGCATATCACCAAATTGTTTTGGAGGATGATTCTAAACATTGTACTGCTTTCATTACCACAGAGGGAATGTTTAGATATAGACGCATGCCATTTGGCCTTGCAAGTGCATCTGCGGTTTTTCAAAGGGAAATGTGCAGGGTCCTACAGGGTATAAAAAATGCTAAAGTATTTCAGGACGACATTTTAATATATGGGAAGGACAAGGAATGTCATGATGAAAGTTTATATGCTGTCCTAGATGCATTAAGAAATAGCGGACTAACTATCAAAAATGAAAAATGTGTGTTTGGGAAATCTGAAGTAGAATATTTGGGACATGTCATATCCAAAGATGGTATTCGACCAAAAGTCAGTCATGTCGATGCTATTTTAGCTGTTCCTGAACCTACAAATAGAGAACAATTGATGTCATTTCTGGGATTAACAGAATTTTATTCACATTTCATTGAAAATTATGCCTCGAAAGTTGAACCATTAAGATCATTGTTGAAAAGAGGTGTAGTGTTTACATGGGGTGACCAACAAAAAATATGTTTTGAGAAGGTGAAGAAGGAGATAGTAACAACACCATGTTTGAAACCCTTCCTGCCAACTGCTGAATGTATTTTGTCTGTGGATGCGTCTGGGTATGGAATTGGTGCTGTGTTTTCCCAACATGTAAAATCTGAGAAGTGGGTAGTAGCGTATGCTTCACGCACATTAACTAAATCGGAACGAAATTATTCCGTAATAGAAAATGAGTTGTTGGCTGCTTCATGGGCTGCTGAGAGATTCAGGATGTATGTGTGGGGGAGGAAGTTCAAAATTTGCACTGATCATAAACCATTAGTGAATATTTTAAGACCTGAAGGTGGGAAGAATTTGACTCCAAGGTTGGCTCGCTTAGCCTCAAAGTTGCAAATGTTAAGTTTTGATATTGAGTATATTCCGGGTAAGGATAACGTAGTTGCGGATGGTCTGTCAAGGTTACCTAATGTAGATTTGACAGGAGTTGGAACTAATACTGATTGTGAGATAGCGTTTACCACTAAGGATGTGTTTCTGATAGGCGATAAGGATGTTGATAGTAGTGCATCTGAGGCGTCTTGGATGAGTGAAATGGATAAGGATGTGGTTTTGAAAGAGGTTAAACGATTCATAGTTGATGGTTGGCCAAGAGAATCCAACTTACATGGTGAATGTGCTGCGTTTTCTAAGATTAAAGAAGAACTTTGCGTCGTTAATGATATTGTCTTAAGAGGTGACAGAATTGTGCCTCCAGTTGGCTTAAGAAAGAATATTGTTGAGAAGAGTCACTTAGGACATGGTGGTATGTCTAGCACAAAAAGGAGGATTAAGGAATGGTTTTGGTGGCCAGGTGTTGATTCCATGGTGGATCGATTAGTGAGGGATTGCAAGGTTTGTGGTGCTAGTGATAAAGTGGCAAAGCCATTAAGTGTACCTTTAACTTTGGTGGAGTTACCGGAGTATCCATGGCAAAAGGTGGCTATTGATTTTATGGGGCCATTTTCAGCTTTATCATCCAAGGATTGTTATGCTATTGTATTAGTTGATTACTATTCGAAGTGGCCTGAAGTAAGAATGGTTAGTGGGATGACTACGGATGTAGTCATTGAATTTTTAGAGGATGTATTTTCAAGAGAAGGAGTACCAGAAATTCTAGTCTCGGATAATGGTCCTCAATTTGTATCACAAAAGATGGAAGAATTCCTAGTGGTAATGGGCATCAAGCACATTAAATCGTCACTAGATCATCCAGAAGGTAACGGTCAAGTTGAGCGCTTCAACAGAGTGGTTAAGGAAGTGATTGAATTGGCATTGAGCGCAGGTTTACCTTGGAGGAAAGCTTTACAAGAGAGATTGACTGCATATCGTGTTACCCCGCATTCTGCTACAGGGAAAACACCCTTTGAAGTTTTGAGAGGTAGGAAAAAAATTTACTGGTTTGGTTCCTTGGTGGTTGAGGAAAGGGAATGCTAAAATGCAGTGCAATGGGAAGGATATTGATAAAGAAATCAGATCTGAGGTTAAAAAGTATCAAGATCGTAATCAGCAGTATCATGGAGGTAAATGTGGTTGGCCTTTAGTTAAGATAGGTCAGATGGTTAGAGTGAAAAATCCTAGGAAAGTATTGAAGGGTGAAAGTGTATGGTCTAAACCCTTGAGGGGTAATGAAGGTGTTTGGTAGTGCTGTTGAATTGGAGCATGGTAGAAGGTGCAATTTTCGGCAATTGAGCCTTTGCAATGAGAGGAATGGTGTGTTAGGGTCACGATCTGGTGGTGTTGATGATGGGACGTGTAGTGGTTATATGTTAGGTGATGATTTTGGACTAGTAAAGGAGCTGGTGTCAACTGGCAGTACGGGTGAGCTGGCGTCAACTGGTAGTACGGGTGGTTATAGTACTAGTTGTGATACGGGTAGTGGTGTTAGAGATATTGGGTCATCTTGTACCAATATTGGTGTTGGAGGTGAGACTCTTCGCCGTGGTGATAGAACAAGGAAGATGCCTGTCCGGTTCTCTGATTTCAAATTAGGGTGATTCTTTTAGTGGTGACTTTAGCTTTTGAGGAGGAGGGTGTGTGGTATTGGTTATACATGTAGTGTTGTGTGCCTGTTTGTCTCGTGTGTGTGTTGGCGCGTGTATGTGTGTGCACGTGTGGAATGTGTGGAATGTATGCTTGGGAGAATGTAGTGGGTGGTGAGTCAGTTGCTGAAGGGAGAAGGCGGAGGATGCTGTTTGTTCGTGCCGCTGTACTATCCTTACTTCCTTGAAATAAAGAAGAAATGAAGAACCACTAAAAAGTCTACGAGCTTTCCTTACAATAAGGATCTAACATACAGTAGGGAACAACTGTTGGCCTTGAGGGATGGCAGGGGTCAGTCCTGCCCACCTATAACTCCATCAAGTGGTCACCTGATTCCCTGTCCGCACTGTGGAGACAAGCAGGAGGGTTCCCTCCTTCTATCCACTGGCAATGTGAAAACATACTCCCTAATGCTCCTGAACTGTCGTTCATTACCGAAACATAGCATCGAAATCCACCTGCTGCTAGAGGAACATAGTCCGGATGTTTTATTTCTTACCGAGACTTGGCTCTCAGAGATCTCAGGCCTGGATATAGTTAAGGCCTTGCCCCAAGGTTATGTGATAAGCAGGCTTGATCGTCCCAAGGGCCGGGGCGGAGGTATAGCAATCATCTGTAAGAACTCACTTAAGTGCCGTACTTTTGACAACCCGTTATCGGACTGCGAAAGTCTGGAATTTGCTATTTCCTTCTCCCCAACCTGTACCCTTTCGGGTATCTTATTGTATCGTCCACCAGGATCTCACAACAGCTTCTGTAATGCCCTCCTAGATAAAATCACTCATCTCAGCAGTACTTCCTCTAATTTTTCAATTATTGGGGATTTTAACATTCATATTGACGAATCGGAAGCTCTGATCTCCCAAAATCTTTTGGACGGATTGGGGACTTTAGCATTAAAACAAATTGTAGAGGGACCTACTCACTCTGCAGGCCATCTGATTGACCATTTCTATACCAATCTTGCGGACATACAGTGGAAGGAGTCCCAATTTATTCCATGGTCAGATCATGCGCTTCTCTCATTTGCACGGACGCCAGCTGAAGTCATCCAGCCATCTATAATAACTAATAAGATGGGTCGGATCTGGTCAAAACTTCCGGTGGCAGAGTTGGCATCCTCCTTAAAGAATTCTCTTCTGTTAATTAGGGAAGATAACCCGACTGAAGCTAATACTGCTTTTAATAAGTGGCTAGAGTCCGCCCTGGATCTTACCCTTCCTAAACTTAAAGCAGTGCACCGCGGAGGTTCCAATAAAATGCCCTGGTAGACGGCAGAATTGAAATGCCTCAAACAGAATTGCAAGAGGCTAGAGAGGAAATGGAGAAATAATTTTACCCTGGAGGATAAAATGGAATATAGAGCAACACTTAGAGTATGTAAGACCCAATTAAAATCAGCCCAAGCTTCATTCTACCAGCTGGAGATCTCAAAAGCCGCTAACTCCCCCAGGGAAAAGTATAAGATCTTCAAGTCATTGGTCACCCCACCTAGTCCCCTGAATGAGGAGGTCGATCCCTCAAAACGGTGTGAAGAGATAGCTAATTTTTTTAGCTCTAAGGTTGCTACCATCTACTCCTCCTTCTGTGTGAAGGAAGTTGATAAAGATTTGGGCACCCTATTGAGCCCATGCCTCGATTGGTCTCCTCACCAACTTTGGATGCTCTGCCCCGGATGGATTATTCCACTGTAGAAAAACTCTTGGAGAATCTTAAATCAGGCTCTCCATCGGATATGGCTCCGCCCTCTGTCTTGAAACAAGTTGCTGATGTGGTGGTTCCAATCATGAGGGATGTGATCAACTCCTCCCTTTCCACCGGAGTAGTCCCCCCACTATGGAAACAGGCCAAAGTTAAAGCTCTTAAAAAAGGCCAATCTAGACCCCGAGGATTGGTCAAACTACCACCCCATCTCCCTGTTACCAGGGATGAGTAAAATTACGGAGAAGCATGTAAATCTAGCCGTATCCACCTTTATTGAAAAAGAGGCAGTGCTTCACCCTACTCAAACAGGTTTCAGAACCAAACAGAGCACGGAGACCGCCCTGGTTGTCGTAGTGGAGGAAGCGAGAAAGATTGTGGATGCGGGAGGCTGCGCTGCAGTGGTCCTTTTGGACCTCAGCGCAGCCTTCGATACGGTCAATCACTCTCTGCTGATCCGCCGTCTACGGGAGGCTGGTATCTCTGGGATGGCCCTCAAATGGCTACAATCCTTCCTAGCAGAAAGAACTTTCTCTGTTTTCGAAGGGGATTTTACATCAAGACAGCTCCCCCTACATTACGGCGTTCCCCAGGGATCCTCATTAAGCCCCACCTTATTTAATATCTATATGAGGCCTTTGGCCGAGGTGGTGCTTCCCTGGGGAATTAAATTGGTCACATACGCCGAGGACACTCAGTTAGTGGTTTCACTAACTAGGTCTGAGGCTGGGACCTTTGGACCAAACAATCTATCCCCCTGTCGCACCAAGGTTTGTGAATGGATGGAAGCCTCTTTTCTGAAATTGAATGGGACAAAAACTGCGATCATGATGATGGGGTACAAGGCCCCCATGAACCTCAATCCATGGTGGCTGAACTGTTTGCCCCCCCCCCCCCCCCCCCGGCCCCCAAAAAACAAATCAAGAGTTTGGGAGTCTGGCTTGACCCCTCTCTCGGATTTCAAGTGCAGGCAAGGAAGGTTTCCGCAACTTGTTTTGGTCTCATTAAGGTACTAAGGAAGGATTTGAACCTCCTCCCTCCAGATACTAGACGGCCCTTGGTCCAGTCCTTGATCATCTCTCGACTGGACTACTCCAATGCACTCTATCTTGGAACTCCCATGGGTACTATTAAAATTCTACAGTCAGTTCAGAACTGCGCTGCTCGACTATTAGTTAAAGTACCTAGACACAGCTCGACTAAGTCTGTTCTGCATGCTCTACACTGGCTACCGATCCAGGAGAGGATAGGATTCAACGCCATGTGCTTGGCCCACAAATCTATCACAAACAACGGTCCTGCTATTTTGCGCCCACTCTTCTGCCCTTATCGACCTTCTAGAACCCTTAGGTCAAGTGAACTTAATCTTTTGACAGTTCCAAGGATCAAAAGATCCCGAATGGGGGGATAGTTGTTTTCCCTGCAATCTGCTAAACTCTGGAACAATCTACCTGAGAGCATCCGACTTCAACCAAACCATCTTATGTTTCGGAAACAACTCAAGGCCTTCCTTTTCCGATGAGTGGTGGTGACTTGCCCTGTGTCAAAGCGCTGGGATGCCTTAGGGTAGCCATGCCCTATACCAAGTGTATCATTCATTCATTCAAAAGGTTTCTAGTTAGTCTAAGCATGGTATTTTGTACTGGAAGGGTTCCCTTCTAGTAAAAAACCTATGCTAGACTCAATGAGACACCCTTGCACTATAGTGCAAAGGTGTATTTGTGGCACACAGCAGCAGTTTACTGCTTCAGATCATTGGAGAGGGGAGGAGAGTGCCATATTTCTGCAAATATGGTGCACTTCTGTTCTCTACTTTTCACGCAGTGCAGCATTTGCGGCTATCGCACTGTGCTGCGTGAAAAACAGGTAAATCTGCTCCTTGATGGAGCAAGGACTTGTGAAAAAGAGACATGCCTGGATGCAATCTTCTCATTTAACCACTAACCCTGTACTAAACTTGTATGGTGGAAATAACATGGATCACACAACATTTAAGAATATGAATGAAGCTTGCCTATGTGTCTTATAATCCAGTAACCGGAGTGTGATTCTAAAATGGCAGCTAACCGAAAATCTTTAGTGCCCATGTGTCTACTGCATCTACGTAGGATGACCTATCTTTCGCTTGGAGGGAATGTTTCTGCACTTGTGCAGTAGCTAACAAAATGGCCTCTTGAAACTCACATGCATGCCATCTGCTTGCTGAAAAACTAAATCCAGCTATTCTACTAATGCTAATGCGAGGAGAGTAATAATAAGTAAATGGGATTAGAGTAGAGATAGGTGGTATACAGTGAAACCATTTATTTTTTATTTTAAAATTAGTCTTTTTGACTCTCTCGATAGTGCTTATTATGGGCCCTTGAAATTCGAACCACAGTCTATTCCCTCTCGTTCTAGCGCACATGCGTAGTGCAACCAAGCTAGAAGACGCAATATCAACTTGTACCTAGTCCAAGGTTTCCAGGGGATACTATCATGGGAACCGGAACGACAGTCCACTAAAATGGATGGGAACTACTATTTTTTTTTCTCTAATATGTGACAATTACATTGTGAATACGGATGGGAATAACAACTGATGTATAAAACTTAAGGGGTGAGATTTTAAACAAATAGCTGAAAAAGATAATGGGAAATAAGCATGGTGTGATGATCACCTTCCCTTGCCTGTCCAATCAGAGTTAGTAATTTCATAAGTTTGAAACATTAATGGGTGGTACAAGCATACAGAAAGGTATAATTGAGGTAGCATTAGTTAATAAGCTGGCTAGAGACCGGGATGCTGTCCGAGAGTACGGAGAAGTCCCAGACGGAGATGCTAAAGAAGAATCAAATTGCTGAACCAATTATCTTGACCAAATTAATTTAGAAGAAGATCGCGGAAGAATCTCGAGTAGGAAGAGAGTGTCAGAGAGGGGTGCTATGCAAGCGTCGGTGATAGAGAGGTCATCTGTCCTGATTCCTGTCCCAATTCCTGAACTGAAGACTTTGTTCGCCAGATTTTTCCTGGGGGGCCCTGGCCAATTCCTAGGCATTGGAATTGGTTTTCACACCATTCTGGGTAAATATAAATATAAACATATCTGTGTATGCGCTTATCTGCTTTTCTCTCTATCCTCTCCCTTTCATGCAGTGTCATTGCATAATATAAATGAATGTATCTTGATTGATTATTTGCATTTTCCTTCCTGTGAGAAACGGAGTTGGTTCTGTACTGTTTAAGTGGTTCACATGAATTTAATCTGAGATAAAATTTTTAAATACATCCCAATACTGTGATTATTTCTGAGTTGTGACTATATTGAAAACATATGTAATTTCACTGTCAACTAGTTCCAACTAATGGGCCACTGACCAAAGGAAAGAACTTTTGATCAGAGAAAGATTAGTTAGGGACTAGAGATAACTAATCTAGAGAATTACAAAAACATGACCCCAACGGTTATTGCCAGCGTGCTGTGAATGGATTTATGGGCCCAGGTGAGTATGTGGTGTTCGATTACCTGTTGCAGGTAACCCGCTGGATCACCGACAAGGTCAATGCAAATGGAAATATGTTTTCTTCATCCAATTTAAACTAGGCATTTCTTTGATGGAAATGGTATCTATGAGCGCAACTGAAAATGAAATTTCAATAATAATGCAAAGCTTGTCAGCAAAGAAAAAGAAAATAACAATCAATTTTTTAGCATTCCCATTGCGTACAATGGCATGTTTTCAAAGATTAAAGAAAAAACAAAGTTAAACTTTGCAGTCAAATCAAAATTACTTTAGAGAGGTGATACAGCTTTAGGAGGTGGATAACTTATGTTCAGATCAACTATACCCCTGCTAAGAGTGACAGTTTTAGCTTCAGTCAAGTTCAGACTCAATTGCAGTAGGTGTTGTAGTCCGTTATATATTCATGGGAAACAAATACACTCCAAGTTGACAGAATGCTCAGCATCTGTTCAAATCTCCAAAACAAAGCCCACCAGAACCCTGAGTGTTGTCAGGCCCCCTTGTTCTTCTTGGTGCCCCAAAAGCATGCAGATATCCATAAATAAGGTCTATCTCATGAACAAATACGTGTACATTGTGTGAACATACGTCTTTGATTGGTACTATACCGTACCATTTTGAGAAAGCCTTTTTGACAAAATATGTGTTGGGCCCTTGAGTGGAATTTAATGATTACTGAGATGTTAGCTAAACTGACCTGAATCATATTAAAGGTTACTTTAAATATTACAGCCATCACTTGGAATGTATTTTTCTCCACATCTGTCTAAAGCAAAGTGTGCCTACTACATCTCCCCATTGTCCTAACAGTTTTTTGAGTTTTTGAATTAATTTGAGCAGGTGGGAGCAGGTGAGGTCCACTGGTGCTCTTTTTGTGGGAACAAAACTAATTTTCCATCATTAAACTTTGAACTAGAGGAAGAGTAAGGAGGCAGCAAAAGGGAAAGGTGAAACATAGCAATAAAGGGAGAAACTAGGGTTGAGAAAGAACTTCGAGGAGTGAGATAAAAGAATAGGGGGAGTATGTTAATGGAAGAGGCATGAGGTGAAATCAAGACTATAGACTCCTGGTGTTCAGCAACCCAGACATTTTACAGTGGCGCTGCAGGCTTCTGAGGAAAATATTTTCTCTGCAGTTACAAAATAATCATTGGTGATCGGATACCGGTTCAATTGCCGATCACGGATGGTTTTAGAACCTCCAAACAAAACACAACTGACACCCAACTAAAGGATGCATGATATTTCTCTCAAGTCCGCTGATTCCGGTTTACAATATAGTTTCTTACATTTTCGGCATTGGAAAATACATGAACATTCAGGGAAAGCATGATTTTTGGAATGTTCATCTTCTTGCATAATTTGAAATTGCTTTAACATATTGCTCTATACCTCTGATCAGCATATGCTAAAAGAATGCCGGTAGAGCACTTTCATACACATTGTTAGCTGTTGACAGCTGTAGTAAAGTCAAATGATAAAAAATATATATCAAAATTTTAGAAAATACAGAGCATAAATAAAGGATTAGTAATTGTGATAGTACATACTTTAGTTTGTCTCGGTAACTTCTGACATTCATTTTGTGCATATTTTCCATTACAGATACATTCTCTCTATTGAACAATAAATTATTTTTCAAAACAAAAAGGAAAATAGGACACCTTACATTTGGTAAGAAAAAGCATAATTTTAAAACAGTATGAAAACTCTCATTAGCTGTCCTAACATAAATAATAAAATCTATTATATTATTTACACTGTTACAAAAAAATGAAAGGACCGCTGATGCAGAAATCACAAGACAATTAATGAGCTATGAATTACATTCATGAAGTGAATATGGTATTTACAAAACAATCTAAAATTCAACAATGTAATATGCAGCTATTTTATTTACCTCAAAACTGCAGGTTTTTTAGGTATTTTAATGACGAAAGCCAATATAGTTGATGCGGGATCGGGTTTTTTTTTTTCACCAGTGTCAGGTTTCCAATTTTAAGCTTTCCCATGAAATTTCGCTTCATGCATCCATTTGTAATCCACACTTGATACAGACAATTGACCCACGACCGCGAGGGTAAGCACAGATAATCATTATGACGTTAGGATTTCAGATATAGAAACATAAGTAAACAAAAACTTCACCCTAAAAAACAATATAGGCTGTACAGACACAATCTAACACCCACATCAGCGGCATATGTGTAAGAGACAAACCAGGAGTAGTAGGCAAGAGTACAAAAAACAAATTCTTGAAAAATATGACCCACGCTCGCACATAATTGAATGAAGCCGGTTGTCACACCCCCAGAACGAGAATATTGCTTTCACATGGATGCAAAACCCCTAGCTCTATGAGGAACAGTTAAGACATCATATGAAAATATAGAAACAAAAGATAGTGCGCACCAAAAGTAATACTAAAGGCAGAAATCCTGAATATTGATTTATGCACAGTTATTTTTTTTGCTGAAAAACTAAATTAATTAAACATGTTTAACTTCTTTCTAAATAAAGTATTATTCTTTATGCGATAAAGATAATTGTGAATTTATTTGCTAAATCTAAAATCTGAACACCTCGTGCTTATTTTTAAATACATACTCCAAAACATTTCAGCAATAGTTGTTGAATGACAAAAGGATATTTTATTCTTTATTTATGTGCAGAGTTTAGCAGGTGTGAAATGTTGGTGGTGTAAAAAGAAGCAACAGGAGGGTTGCTCGGCCATTTAGAATAACTCATAAAACAAGGAAAGAAAGAGAAAAAACGAGTCTGCTCGTAAAAGGCGCAATATTTCCAACATTGGTACACAAACAGTAATAGTGGCATTGAACCGCTGGTCACATGCACATTCCTAACATACTGTTCTCATGCACTTCATGGGCCTAATTAATGCAAACGTGCTTGTTTACATAAGTGGTTTTCAAATAAATATATTGTTAAGAAAATAGGTTGCGCAGCTGCTATTTTAGCAACATTTTGGCTGTATTTTTAAGGTTTTATGTTTTATTAAAAAATTACACTTTGTTATACCCTTTAAGTAATAGAGCACTATGTAACAAGAACTTCCTATGTACAATACAAAGAATAGTCTCCACAGCAAATATGACAATTAATAAAAAGTGAATTTATAACAAGGTCATAGCCTTGTCAAACCCATATCAAACTGAAAAACATATTGCCAAAATTAAATATTTAACATTTAAAAACGTGGTAAAAAATAATTGCACCTTTATTACGTGGTTTTCATGTCCAGTTCAGTGCTCCATGTAGTTTGAATAAAGAGAAGTTGTGTAATGTAGATGGGAGAGTCCTTGAAAGATTTACTAGTAAAACATTTCAGGTTTACCTAGATTTTCACGCAACATGAAAACACTACACTCCCAGGTGATAACTTAAAGCACACTGTGTTCTAAACAAAAAATGGGTAAACATTTCTAAAGAAGCTGTGGGCTTCAGGTTATGAATGTTCATCACATTATGTTTCTTAACATGTATTGTTACTTAATGTAGTTTTAGTAATCCTGCTGCGATTAATAGTTGCAGGCTGTTGAATCTAGTATTATTTTAGTGCCCGCTGAAACAAACCTCTTGGTTACAAGAAAGCAGATCAAACTGATATTCCATACTCAAAGCCAACACTAACCATGTATGGAGAAAAAAAGTATTAAAGGGTATTCTATGTGTTACTGGGCTGATACATTTGGGTACTGCTTGAAGCAAATCATGGGACTGCAGCAACACGTGCAAATCATATAGCCAATCCACACCATTAATCCAATACACAACAAGCCACAAAAAATGATATTTGGAGGTTCTGAAAAAATACTGTGGAGTAGCAACGGCGAGAACTGTACAATACCTACTTTCAACATAATATAACAGAAAGGCACCTTTGATATCGTTCTCATTTTGGAATACTGTAAAAAATGCTACATATGGCACATAACACATTTGTACATACATTTAATTTATAAAACATTTTCTGTCTAATTCTTAACATTTAAAATAAAATAAATTGTTTAATTTAACAAGGGATAATTATATAAAATAAAGTTTTACAGGTGAATCTATGTTTATGTTCTATACAGCTATAGGGTCTTGATTAGTCATTACACTAGATAGCCTTGCTTGCAATTCTTCCTGCGTAGAGAAACGACTCGTTGGGTTAGTCCTGCTTTCAGTCAACCGGTATGCAGTGGCAGAATCTAAGCTGGTTGCCAAAGGGTTTTGAATACTCAGGAATGGTGTATCTTCACCTATTCGTTCATCTTCTGTTTCACTCTCAGAGCTACAACTCTCAGAGCTTATGTCAGTGTCCATTTCCAGTCGATTGGATATATGACCATTAGGCTTTGTTCTTTTTGATCTCCTGCTGTTGACTAGTTTCTTAGTAGGCTCCTTTACTGGCTCATATTCCTGTGTGGTTTCATACTCTTCATCCTCCACTATCCTTAAAGGACTTGGTGGAAGACTTCCACTGTCATGGATAGGATTGTGGTGGTGATAGGTCTGTAATTGCTGGGTATAGTAATGGTCGTACCTCTTATCCCGTATTCGAGGGGGAGAGACCAGAAGCAGAGGCCTCTCTTCTTCCATGAATGGACTGACAGCCACTGAAGGGACTGAAACTGTTAGGCTGGATACCGGTGGAGATATTTCTGAATTAGGGGATCTTGGAGAACATGGTGTTTGGAAGTCCACCGGTGACATTCTAGCAGGCGTGGTCATGGCTGAGACATACCTAAATAGAAAACAGCAAACAATACCATTAAAAACCTACAAAAAAAGAGCTTATAATGGCAGCTAAATTAATAAACTTAATCTAGAGGAATATCCGTGCAATTGAAGTATTTTGCTGCAGTTTTTTCCAGAGTATGCTTTAAAGACATTTAAAATGGCAGAGGTCTCCCATTTCCAAAGACTACTGACAGTTCTAGAATTAAGCTCATCAAAATACGGAATGCACAAATGTATAGTCTTAGATAACTAAACTGCAATAATATCTTAGGGCAGAGTTTTTTATGATCTTTAATTAAATGATTCATTTTGTGAGTAAATGAATAAGCAACATAGCCAACATAGTTTTACAGTCAATTAGAACTATGAGGTATTTTGAGAATTTTGCAACCTGCTTCTAAACCCACCAACGCCTGACCCAATAATGTAGACAAATTAGGAATCTTTAGGGAAAATGTTTTCACTATGACAATACACCCTAATGTATTGTTTTGGTGTTTGAATAGAAACTTAAAACTTGCAAAGCCCAACATGGTTTCCAAGGGTTTTCCTGACTGTGTTATTTATATAGTAATGAGTGAATTACTAGCGCTCCCATTTGCAGATGGTTCCTGGTCGTTCTTCAGATTGCAATGGGATGTAATGGTTTTGCTTGTAGATTGGCCGACATTGGACATGCTGAGTGAAGGTATGAAAGGCCTGACAATGTGTGGGCATGGTGCGTCAAATGACGCTGCATGCAATCATATGGTGTTGCGGACAGTCTGAGGAAAAATGCAGTCACATGTGCACATATTTTGGTGCATAATTTCAAGGATAGGAGCCAATTTTGATGTGTATCAGGGTTACATTATGGTATATGGAGTCTACACTGTAGCATCAAAAAGGGCCCAAACTGTTGGAGCCACTGTTGCACCACAAGAAAATATTCTATAGAGCCGACCTAGGAGTGACAGATAACCAACCCTCCTACAGGCCTTGTTAAGTCAGCAGGGGGGTCATATGGAATAAATCCAGGAGCATTAATAGCCTGAACTCATTGAAGGACTGTAAAATCATCAGGAGAGCATGATCTAGAGTACACCCAGAAACAATAAGGGACCATACCTGCTGCAGTCACTCTTATGTCCATAGGGTGTTAACCAAGTGGGAGTGCTGAGTTTAGGGGAAGGAACGCCTGTAAGTAATCTATGCAGAAATTGCAGAAAGCCCAATTGACTAGAGAAACACGTTGGCAAAACTAGAGGAGTGCTGCTAGAGTTCCATGTACGGGTAACAGTGCACAAATCGAGAGGAGTCACTGTTTTTTTTGTTTGATCTGTTTATTGATTTTTGCAGAAAGAAAAGGACATGGCTATAGGGCATATATGCACGTGGTATTAGCTCAGGGGTGTCACAGTGGCCTGATGCAGTCCTTAACCACATTGGATTATTAAAAATGATTCAACTTGTTGATACAGTGGCTCAGTAACTTAATACATAAATCGGTTAACATGTGTAGCCTGTATTCATGTTTCAACCACACTTCAGCAGTACCATACTTTACAGTGATAGTAAAGGAAATAAAATACATTGTGGTTAAATGTGTTTTCTTGTTAATCCTTAGAGTAATAATCAAGTAACATCAAGGTAAGAAGTGCTGTTTACAATCAAGTGTAGGAGATCAGAGAACATTTGAACAATAACACTAACCAACACCAGGCATACTAATACTCAACGCGTCCTTCCCCAGATGGGTAGTGAGTGTATATGGTAGGCTACAAGACCAGCATGTTCCCCCGCACCCCACCCACCTGTTTATATAGCTCTACATGGGTCGTGACACACAGTTTGTCCCGCAATGTGGATATTGGTCCTCTATTCTCACCTAGACACCGGTCCTCCGATCGGGGAGATGTCTGTTTCTAAGTCAAGGTGTACAGTCATTTGAAGAGCTATGAGGATCGAGTTCCAACTGTCTGATATAGGGAACTTCCATAACCCTGGATTGTTCAGCTTTTGCCCAATTGAGAGCAGAGCAGGTCCAGGCTAATAGAGGAGGTGAATCCCCAGATTTCCAATGCCTCGTTATGAGCCCTTTATCCACTCCAAGGCCCAGATCTTGGAATCGATTTGTGGCTCTGTGTTTTATATCACATATGAATATCCATAGTATGCTTGTTTCCCATGTGTTCGAGAGTTGTCTATGTGTGCAGTCGGATAGATGCTGTGTTACCCGCTTCCAGTATTGTTGTAGTTTAGGACATGACCATAACATATGTATGATGCAAGCTTCGTGATGAGAACACCTAAGACAACACATATGTCTATGAAAATAAAAATCGTTTTTTTCCGGGGTCAGGTCTGCTCTGTGTATTATATAGTATTGTATCAGTCTGAACCTGATAGTGCGAGGGATATGAGTGAGGTTTGCCAGAGTTGTATTCCATTCCGTTTCTGTGCATGGGCGGCCTAGATCAGTCTACCATTTTGCACGTGGCGGAGTCAGGTCTATTTCTGTGTGTAGAAATAATTCATCTGCAAACCAATGAGTAAGATGTTGGCCTTCTTCCATAATATTTATATACTGGAGCACTAGATGTGTCTGTAATTCTTGCCTTATATCCACCCATTTATGGTCCAATAGACTAATCCACAAGGCGTGTCTGAGAAAGTGTCTTGGAGGTATTCCTTTCTCCTGTGTCAGAACATTGTAAGGCAGGAGTGCACCGTCCCCGGTAGATATCGTTCAGTGTGTGTATACCTGAGGAGTGCCAAGCAGCAAGATCAGTCAGGGAAGTTTTTGAATTGCCTCTGAGGATCCCTAGCAAACGGAATGGCTGGGGCATATGGTTTGATGTTTCTGGTGAGGAACAGGGATCTATGAAAGCAGTGATTGGCCACTTATAGCGGCAGGGAAAGGAGCCAGACGTTCTGCTACAGGGGTGAAGCAAAGGGAGAATAGTGTTTAATATGTATGGAGCATCGTCCCCAGCGGAATCCGATATATTTAGTCCAGCCGCTCACCGGCACAACCATTGAAGTTATGAAGCTAAGTAGTAATGCTCTAGATTGGGTACTGCTAGTCCTCCCTCATCTGACAGTAGGTATAGCTTTGCGAGTGCTACTCTGTACCTGGATGTGTTCCATATTAATTCATGTAGCATACACTCGATAGGTCGGAAAAAGGAGGGAGTTAAATAGATCGTTAAGTTGGTGAAATAATAAAGAAGTATAGGGAGCACCACCATCTGAATGAGCGATACCCTTCCAGCCACCGAGAGAGCAAGCGTCTTCCAGAAAGTCATCTGTGATGACAGAAAAGTGAGGGCCCTGGTAGGATTGCCATCTAGTAAGTTCTGGTCATCGTGATACACCCTGATGCCCAGGCAGCGAAACATGGTCGACTGCCAAGTGACCGGGACACCATTGACTATAAGGGAAATCTCTAATGAAGGGTTTTTAGTGGCCAGGGAGAACTAGGCACTCTGCTAATTAACACTAGTGTTAAGATGAGAAAAAGTATAAGTATGGTGCAACCAGGTGAAGGGATAAGCCCTATTACCCCTCAATTTCTGTGTGGGAAAATCCCTCACAATTACAAATAAAGCAAAATCCTAGACACACACAATAGTTGTCAAACAGTATGTAAGTTATTACAGGAACTACAACATAGCCACAATTTCGAAAAAAAAGTCTTCTGATGGGTTGGATATTGTTCAGTCTTTGTTTCTATTTGCATAGAGCCAACAAACAGAGGAAAATCAGCCATGGACTATAAGCATCGGGTCAGCAGGTGTGTGTGGAACAAATGTAAAAAAACGTGATTTTCCCCAGTAAAGTCATAACCCCGATAGACGGGCAAAGAGAGCAAACGTATTGGGTATTACTTCTGGGATCCTCCCAACATCGTTTATATACAATAGCAGGTCGTCTGCGATTAGAGAAATGGCATGTATGTTTCCTCCCAGTGGGATGCCCATATTTCTGCAGAGCCTTGCACGGCCAGCGCCTGCGGCTCAATAGCTAATGATAAGAGGAGAGATGAGGAGAGACAGCCCTGTCAGTGTACCTTCCCAACGCCAAAGGCTGTGATACCATTCGACCGGCCTTGACCCTCACTGCTGAGCTGTTATATAATAACTTGAGGGGTGTGATAAAGAGGGGTCTAAACCGTATCCGGGCAGGACACTAAAGAGAAAGGGCCACTCAACAGTGCCAAATGCCTTTTCAAGATCGAGCACCATACAGCCAGAACGGGGGCAGACATGAGGGGCATATGGCATGACGCAAAATAGCCGGCATGGGTTAAAAGAAGTAGAGCAGTCTGGAACAAACCCTTTCTCATTACCATGTACTAAGTTAGGCACCAAAGGTGCTAGCAGCCCTGCAAGTATGCTAACCAGCACCATATGGTCTACATTTAGTAGCGCCAATGGGCAGTAGGAACTGAGTTGGATGGTATCTCTGTCTGGTTCCAGAAGGGTAACCAGTGTGGCTTCACACACAGAATTTGGTAGGTGTGACAAGTACAATGCCTCATCATATACCTACTGCAGTGCTGGTGCTAGGATGTCCGAGTAGGTTTTGTAAAACTGGGATGGAAGCCCATCCGAGCCCGGCAATTTCCCTGAGACTAGGGATCTAATCGCTCCCTGAATTTCAGCTGTCGTGATGGATGCATCCAATTTCATACATTGTTCAGCGGTTAGTTTCGGGAATGGGAGGCCGTCCAAGAAACTATTCAATTCTAGGTCGGAAGCTTCCATGGTTGTTTGGTATAGTGAGGTGAAATGGAGAACCTGTACTCTATGTATTTCGTGTTGGGTATATCTCATTAACCCATTAGGGGATTGTAACGCTGTAATGGGGTGCATGGCTTCTCTTCCGGTTCAGCCCTGCAAGTAGGGTTCCCGAGCGATCCACTTTCGCATGTGTCTTGACCGAATGTGCTGTATAATTTTGGCATCTAAGTCTTTCTATCAGGGATTTGGGCATCGTCCTTGCTGTCAAAAGCTCCGAGGTGCAGCTGCGGTCAGTGAAAATTTGGGGCTCAAGTGTTAGCAGTTCACATTCCAGTTTTTGTAGTTTGCTTTCCACCTCCCTCTTAATTTCACAACCCTGTCCCAGGCAGTTATCTCTCAATGTCACCTTAAAGACATCCTACTCCACCAGGACGGATGTCCCTGTACCTGCATGATGGGCCAAATAATCCTCAGTGGCAGAGCGGAAAGATTCTCGAAAGGGTGGGTCCTCCAGCATAGCAGTCTGTTAAGTTTGTGAAATATTGGAGTTGAGGGGGAGGGGCTGCGTATCCCATGCTAATGATACGTAATGAGGATTATGATCTGAGTGCATGTGACCTAGATAATCAGCCTGAATCATGTATGGCAGCAGGTTGGATGTGCACAAAATCCTGTCAATGTGAACATGCAGATTGTGTGGGGTGGAGAAGATGGAGTATACAAATGTGTTAGGATTGCGATGCCTCCATATATCCTCCAACCCCATCCAATGGCCCAGTTCCTAAGTAACAAGACTCTAGTAGATGCCACCATGCCTCCCACCAGTGGGAATGAGAGAGCCATTGAGAGGAGTCACTGTTAAGCCACCAGGGACAGTACAATGGAGTCTACCAAAGAGTAAAGAGTGAAGGAGATCAACAAGACGGAAAGTCTAATCGTTCACTGAAAGAGAAAAACTACATGAACTCTTTCTAGGAATGTCAGAATCAATCTCCTTGGATGCACAAGGTATATGATTAGTGCACAGTCCACTTTAGCTGCACTACTGGCAAAGATAAAATTATATACTACAGTGTATTGGCCCAGAAAGGGAGGTGAATTCTCACCAGGGAGATGCGGTAGTCTTCCGCATTGTGTGTTCCTGTTGTAGAATTACATTTTTGAAGAGGAGAGGGATAGGGGAAAGGTTCAAGGAAAAAAACTGAGGATGAGGTTGCAATGTGTTTTGGCAAAGGCTCTTTCGGGCCTCAAACAGGCCTAAACAAGGACATCTGCTCAGGAAGTAGGCCTTAAGCTTTCAGTCCTTAATTTCAATGCCAGGTCTGGCCGTCCGAAAGGAAGGCTTGACCAGCGGGCCTTGCAGTGAAGGAAACAGGACAAGGGCCAAATGTATGGCTTCATGAAACAGGAAAGAGCTTAGGACAAACCCTATATTCTAGAATGAAAACAGGCAGACAGAGAACAGACAGAGAACAAACAGTGAACACAAATTCTGTCAGATGGATACATTACAATTGAGATCAGCACCACAATTTACATACACAAGTGTAAAGGACCACCATTCCGACACTACGAAAGACCAAGCCCTTAGCCAGAAGGATATTTTTAGGGGGGGCGTGGCCTTCAGCTATAACCAAACATAAAAGCTGTGCACTATAGGTGCATTCATTACCAAATACATGTAGGAAAAAAGGTACACTGTACAAGGTTTTAAAGTCCATAGTGCTTTTTGGTGCTTTTTATTATTGGTATGATTTTTATTGGTTGTACTACAAAATATCGACCCCCAGAACACCGTAGTACAAACATATCGAGGACAAAATATTAAAAGATAGGTGCATACAGGAAAGTATACATTTATTACTCCTAATATATATATTTACACAAGCACTCACCAACTGTGACAGACTCATTTAGACAATTATAAACCCGCTGACAGTCCACCCAACACTAACAAATCCACTCACAGACCTAAAGACACACACCCACTCCTAGACTTAGTGATTGGTGCAGTACAGACTCAAAAACCCACTCAGACACTGCTGTACCCACTGACAGACCCACTCAAAGACTGATGCACACGCACACAGATCCACTAAGAGACTCAGTCCCCACTGCCACTTCTTCACTAACGCACCCAATAAGAGTCCTACTCAGACACTAAGACACCCACTGGCAGACCCACTCAGACACTGATGCACCCACTGACAGACCGAGTCAGACTCAGACACCATCTCACAGACCTATTCAAACAGTGACGCATTCAGTGACAGACCCACTCAGATACTGATGCACCCCGTGACAAACCCACTCAGAGACTGAGACACCAACTCACAGATCCACCGAGAGACTCACACACCCAGAGACCCACTCACCGACTCAGAGATTCAGACACCCACTCACAGACCCACTCAGACAATAACATGCCCACTCACGGACCCACTCAGAGACTCTGACACCAACTCAGATACTCATGCACACACTCATATGCCCACTAGGCCAGTGATGTACCCAGTTACAGACCCATTCAGAGTCTCATATTTCCACTGACAAACCCACTCACACACTCACACATCAGCTGACAGACCCATTCAAAGATTCAGATACCAACTGACAGACCCACTCAGAGACTCATGCACCCACTGACATGCCCACTCAGACACTAATACCTAATAATATCTAATAATAAGACCAGATGCAGAGTTTTAGGTTTAAATCTTTTTTATTTAATATACCAAACAACAGCTGCTGGCATCAAAGGCATAGAGATAGATGTATTCTTATGGTGATGCAGTAACCCAATTCCCCCCTTCCCCGACCCCTCCCTGAGAAACCATGTATGGGGAAGAAAAGGGGTAATAAACCCCAGAAAACCTTTAGATCTTCAGCATGGCTCTAAACCAGGTTAGTGAGAGGTACATAAGCCGAAGAAGCAGCAGGTATTGGGGGCAGGTAAGGTCACTGAGCTCCGAGCTCAGCAGGGAAAGGAAAGGGCACCAAAGGTCCGGAAAGGTGGGCCCCATATTCAGTAGTTAGAGGGAGATACGTTCCATGCCCAACACATACCACATTCAGTGTAGCCACCCTTGGTAGGCGGGGGTCTGTTCTGAAGCCCAATGGGATAGTATGTTCTGCAAGGCCACACCTAGAGCCAGACCTATCTGCCTTCCTTTGTGGATTTAAGTGGGAACGTGAATGTGTTGGGTAAGCCCAGAATGACGTATGCGGGGAGTGAGGCAGTTGGGTATCGAAGTGGGTGTCAATGTCATTGAGGACCTGTGTCCAATAAGACGTATTTTTGGAACAGTCCCACAACAAATGAGTTAGTGTGCCTAGGAAGCCACAGTCTTGCCAACAGTCGGGCTTATGGGCTCGGTTACATTTGTGTGGTTGGGGGGGGATAGAAGTAAGTAGTCATTTTGGTCACTTTTACAATGCTGGAGACATTAAGAGCTATTCCCTCCGAGTTAGCGTGCCCCCAATTCTGATTCCTAGCGCTTGTGTCGTGGAAATTTGGACATCAGCCCCGGCGGGCGCAAAAGTTTGTAAAGCTCAGTAATGAGGCGGGCGTTAGAAGTTTTTGAGAGCAGCAATTTTTCGTAGGGGGTGAGGTTCCTTTGGGAGTTAGGGTAAATTAAGGAGTGCAAAACCTAATGTCACACTTGGTGATAGCGGTAGCGTTCGGATTCTGGCAAGTCTAGATCCAAACGGAGGCTCTTGAAGGACAAAGGGCCCTCCCTGTCGGATGCAGAGTTTTAAGTTGCTTAGAAACACCCTGTTGCCTTCATCTGTACAGTGAACTCCATCACTTCTATAGATTCCATGCATATCAAAACGCAGGTTGTTGTTGTAGGTGGAACCCATGTTAAGGCCTTAGAGAAATACAGAAACAGTTTGATTAACATGTTTCCTGGCTTTGTGGACAGGATTGATTAGACCACTTCTGTTTCTGCCTTTGGCATATGGTGAGGTATACCAAAACAGTGTGAGGGATATTTAATTCTGCATAGGAACCTTTCATCAGGATTTATAGTCCTACCACAGTCTGTGTGCCTAAGTCATTGCCACCACAGTGCACAATCATCAAGCTATGAGGTTGGGAATTCACAATGCTTTAAACCAAAGACAGCAATTGATGCCACTTTGACCCTCTCTGACCAATCCATTTAATGTCCACATTCGACAACTCAAGTCTCTGTCAATACCACTATTTCTAGCAGATTCTCTAGCCCAGAAGACAGCTATGGCCCACAATCAAAATTCTAACCATTTTGAAGTGAAGCAGCAGTAGCAGACAGGAGAAGGTTGGAGCTCAAGGAGGCAGTTTTCCAAATGTAAGGCAATTAAAATTGAGTTTTTTTTTGGTTTAAAAAAATAACATATTTGAGTGGATGTTTCGAACATGTAGGTGAATAAAATTAGGTAGTGTGTTGAGAGGATTAGTAACTACATCTGTGATAGGTTCTGGTAAAAACAAATTGTAATACAGACATGTATATGCTTTTTAATGTGTAGAGTAAATCACACTTGTTGCAGCTCATTTAGTTACAAGTATGGTCCTTCTAGAATGTGGTGTGAACTTGTGACCTAATGGTTTCTAGTAGGTTGGCCAGGAGAATGTGCTAAGAATATACAGGGCGAAACGCATTAAAGACACAGTTCACTATTTCGTTAAATGTGAGGTGTTTAGACTTATTTTACTATAAGAAGGGTTTCATTTCTTAGTGAGGGCTTGCTAAAAAAGTGTACTGTAAAAATTATAAAAGTGCCTGTCGGGGAGAGCTCTGGATTGCAGCAACACTCCAGCCGCATGGGGTCTGCAGCTCTGGGCCTTTGTGTTAGCTCGGGCGCAGTGCGAAAGAACAGCTCGGCGGTGGAGCCTGGGTCATAACCCGAGTCCCGGACTTGTATGAGGACACATCGCACTGACGCCTGCACCTGATATCCTGTTTGGAGTCTGGGGAGTGAACGGGCTCTGATGCCCGAACGGAGAGCCACGGGCTCCCCTCCCCATCACCCCTGTCGGCAGAGCCCTGTCTCCAGGGCACCTCCAGGTGGGGTCAGGCAGCTCCTGATGGCAATGTTCCTGACTGGGGGTGAGTGCTGGTGCGGAGAGGCTTCCTCAGGCATGCAGTGTGACTGTCAGCCCCCAGCACTGTGTTTGACGCTGTTTTCTGGTAACTCTGTCTTGCTTGCTGGAGACCAGGCTCGGGGAATAGCCTACCTGCCCCCTCGGTACACCGTGCCCCTTAACCTGAATCTTGAGGTCCTGCTAGAGGCCCAGTATCGAGTAGGATGCCCGCGAAACCAACGGAGGGGGCTGGAGTAAGACTAAAGCCCCCCCCAAGAGAACTGAGGCTTCCGCCGCCCACGTCATTTCGTTGGTGCTTGGAGGCGCTTATTTGAGCTACTGAGGGCTTCTGCTGCACACGATGCTAGTGAAAATGACAGAGGGGGCAGGAGCAAGACTAGACTCCCCAGAGAGAACCGCGGCTGCCGCCGCTCATGTCATTCCTTGTCTGCCGGAGGTGCCTATTTGAGCTGCTGAGGATGTGGGTGTGCCCGGGGGAAGACCGCGCCAACAGCGGACCCATGTGCGCCCATTAGAGCTTGGAGGGGGCTGGGCCCGGCCCGCCCTTTTTAGGCTTGGGCTGATAAATCCAGGATATTTACATGGACACCAGCCTTTGGATTAGAGGTACTTTCTCTCTAAATTTTTATTGTTTGATAATGGGTAAACGAAAGGCACATGGGGTCGGTATAGCATCTCATACCTCAACTGCGATTGACACTATGTTGGCTAAAGCAGTTGGGGCAATTCCAGATGAAATAGTACTGGTAGAGTGTAGACTCTCCTATGATCAGAGACGTCCCGTAAGCACTTTGTAGATGAGGTGCAGATTGCACCTCCTTTACTACAGCTCGCCGTACTTCACCTACACCACCACTACATAATACCTCTCCGATAGATAGCGGGACCCGTTATTGCGCATCTACTGTTTCCCAAACATGTCTAAACCCTTCTAAAATCCCATGCGCTAACCAGCCTGCGAAGAAAAAAGTGGAAATCAGTAATGGTCTCTAGAGGGGCTTCTGCACCAATTGCGTCTAAAAAAAGAATACTGAAATCTCCGAGAAGAGTTCACTTTCACACTGGTCAAAAGATCATTGTGAGTCACAGGTATCCCAAACATAGGGACCCATTTAAACAGTAGAACATGGTGATTTGGAAAAAAGGGGACCACTACGAAAAACAATGAGACTTACTAGCTGTAGGGAAAATTACATTGAGGGGGAAAGACAATTGCTAAATGCAAGTGATTTAATAATTAAAGGTCATGAATTTCAGGCTACAGATCAATAATAATACATACAACTAAGTCCACTATGGTAAATATACACACATAACCATGTTATTTGATTGTTTAAATTTATCAAAAGTTCTTTATTCAAAGTGTTAAAGATACTTATTATTCCATATCAAAATATATTTTTTACAGTTAATCTGCTCCTTTTTCTATTGATATGTTCAACATACAGTGAAGTCAATTAATTGTCTGTGTATTTTATGTACATGTTTTTCATGGATTTCTGATTGTGTTATAATATGTCAAACAATATTTATTAGAAAATCTAAAACAAAAACAACAATTTTGATATTGATTTATAAGTATCTTTAACACTTTGAATAAAGAACTTTTGATAAATGTAAACAATCAAATAACACGGTTATGTGTGTATATTTACCATAGTGCACTTAGTTTTTTGTATTGTTGATCTGTAGCCCGAAATTCATGACCTTTAATTATTGAATCACTTGCGTTTAGCAATTGTCTTCCCCTTACAGTAGAACATGGTGCCATGATCTCCTTACTCAACTCAATTCAACTTCACTTAATTATAAAGCGATTGGAGTCAATTGAGAGATCACTAGCCAACTGGTATGACTCAAATAAAATATCTAACAGCATGCCTAACGCATGTCCTAACTCGATACCAACTCATTCAAGTTGCTTTCAAACAAGGCCGGACAGTAGTCCTGATGTCATGCTTAAACCACAGAGGTAGCCCACCCATACTAATGTACCCCTTTCAAAAGGAATTTGACTATACAATCTGATGACCCCTCCACCACCAAGTCAGCTAAAGAAATGGCACCTACGAGATCTAACCGGACTGGACACCCTGGAGGGGCAGAAGAAACAACTGTCCCCCTCAAAGATTCATTATATCCTCCTCCAGCCGCCTGCCTGTATGTTTTGATACTGGCTGGTGTTCCTCCATTGAAGATAGACTCAGTTGAGACCTGGTCACAGCTAAAGAACAAAACTATACACTGGTTAAACAAACATAAATATCTTGAAATTGGGAATGCCGGGGAAATTATAAAGATACAGAGAGTTGAATAGGTGGGACAGGGGAATAAGGATATTCCAGGGGGACTGTTTAGTGGTAAACGTTGGAGCTCAAATGTATGGACCGAACATCCTAAAACACAGAGAGACACTTTCGAACACTAACTCACAGATTGTGCCACTACCCCTTGGTTATTTTTATAAAACAGTAGCATACCCGACTCTTTTCGCGATACTCCCAATGGGGAAATACCCCAGCTAAACTGTACTAATAGATTTGAGGCACTCCGCAACCTGGAGGATACAGAATGACTACCAGTGGCTGTGCCCGTTGCGCATCCCCTGCAATGATTTGCCATAATGGCTATTCATATTACTACTCGCCCACCCGCCAAACTTAATACATTACAAATTATGAGCTGGAATGTGGCAGGGATTAGCTCCAAATTTTGTGTTCTGGAATGGCTTTCATCTGTTAAAAGGTATGATATAATCATGCTACAGGAGACATGGGAGGGGGTACCCACATTTGTATATGGCTATCAATGTCTCAGCCACTAGTTCCCGCTCTGGCTGCGCATCTGGCAGTTTGGCTGTATGGTTGAATTTAAATTTGGGTGGTCATGTGGAGGTTCTGCATACAGTCAGCACCAGTTTTCAGGTGCTTTGTTGGAAAACCCATTTAAACTTATATTTGGTTAATTTTTATAATAATGATTTTATTAATGTACCAAACCCAATATTTTCAGATTTACCAAACTTTCTTGTCAAGTTATCTGACATGGTTATTAATCATGGCCATGAATTATATGTGTGCCTTGCAGGCAATTTTAATGTTCATATCTCTACCAGTAGAAACACTGTAGGTCCTACGTGGGGAGGCTTGGAGTCAAAAAGTGAGGAATTGTAATCGATAGTGGAATCTTAAAACTTAGTTGATATCATGGGAATTGTAGGGAAAGACATTGTTACCCCACCCACATACAAAGATTGATTTTATATTCATCTCAAAGAGCCTAGAGATTATCTTGCTATGTGGTTCAGTTGTTGAATCTACTTTCAGTGACCACAACCCTCTCAAGGCCGCTCTTCTAATGGACCAGAGGACAGTCTATAAGAGGGAGATGGGAGATAGAGACCTCCAACCCTCTATAGACAATCTAAAACTGATTTGGAGAATTAGCGATCCAGTTCGAACCCAGGAAAAAGTCTCAACAGAAGACTGTTGGAGGTCTGCCGATCAGAAAGGGATAGTGGAATCTGTATAGCGGGTACTTTTAAAGATCTTTACCTAGGGATAAAAAAAATGCCCTCATTACGCCACTATGCCCACTGAACAAGCTGCACAGCTGGTTTGACTACGAGTGCACAGTAACTAACCGAGAATTAAGGACTGCATTCGAGAAAAAATCCAGAGACAAGAACTAATTGTTACACTGAGGAAGCGCTACAAGGTTGTTACAGCTAAGCGTTGGCAGCAAGTCTTAACAGACCAATGGGAGTCACCATCATATTAAGCCAGTATGTTAAATCTGGTAAACACTTCTGGGCTAGTCTCAGATATGGGACGTAATAACCTGACAGTTTCCCCCAGTCTCCTGCCATATCACTAGTGAATCCTGGGAAGATCATTTTAGCAAAGTTTATGTGACCTCCTCAATCAAGGATATCTTTGCTATAGATAGTAGGAAACTAACGGAGGGATGAGGTTGAAAAGGCTCTTCTACAAAGGATGGGAGGTAGAGCTCCAGGGCCTGATGGTGCACCGATCAACCTATTTAAACTTAATATCCAACTTTGCTCTCCGATATTAACTATTGTGTTTAATAACCTGGCACACACAAAAGTTTGAGATTCCTAGCGCACTTCTATTATTGTCACTATATTTAAGAAGGGCAACCGTGAAGATCCCGGTTGTTACAGACCTATTTCGTTAATCAATACAACTGTTATAATGATGGGACGTGGGACCTACAACATAATTCAGGAGTGGGTCGAGCAATTTTTTTACTCCTCTCAGCACGGATTCAGAAGTAGGATTGGGACAATTGAGCAATGCACCAATTTGAATTTGAAAATAGGTAAATACACAGTCGTAAAGTGTGTGCCTTTATACATGGTCTTCATGGATTTAAGCGCTGCTTTCAACTGTGTTAATCAAACCAAATTATGGCACATGCTGCTGTTCAAGGGTTTGGATGCCTCCCTCCTTCATTTTCTTGTTTTACTCATAGTGATATGAAAGCCAGAGTCAGATTATATGAAAATGGAAATGTGTCTGAGGATATTGAGATTGGCAGGAGAGTTCGACAAGGGTGTGTGCTTGCCCGCTCTTATTTATACTATATATTAAAGATTTGCACCCGGCCCTAGCTCCGATAACTAGCAACGTCCCATCTCTTAAAGGGAATTCGCTACCAACACTTTTATATGCGGACAGCGCTGTGTTAATGGTTCGGGCTCCCAAAGCACTGCAACTCCTAGTATCTGCATTTTCTGATTTTATGACCGACCTGTGAATCGATTTTACAAAATCGCATATTACGGCTTGTGGTCCACAATGCATTCAATTGTCCCATATGCAAGTTGATAAGGCATTTGCTCTCAAGAGGCAGCTATTTATTTTGATTCTAAACAGAATGAAGGCACTAGACAAAATAGTGTTGTTTATGAGGAGAGAAATCCAAAAGAAAAGACTTTTCAATAGATGTAACTTTTGCAAAGTTGTCAGTGGTGAATGGTTACGTACTTGCAGTACTGAGCCTTTTTTTAATGAAGAAAGCTACTTGCAAGAGAACAAATTAGTGCATGCAGTTGAACAATGTGGACGATGTTATGAGATGAAAGACGGGTATTATATTACAAAAGAGGTGTTGGTACCTAGAAATGTAGAGGAAGTCTTAGCTGAAGAGGTACAGGGAAGGCATGGATAGGCCCTGTATATAAATGGAATTGTAGAGGTGTGTGTAGTGTTTGGCAGGAATCTGTTGATATGTTGAGAAATTTCTTACATATTGTAGTATTCTCCTCTTACTATATATCTCATGTAATTCTTCTCCCTAGCTGCTCAGCCTGTATGAGTGTTCTAAATGGAATGTTTGGTGTGTGAGCTATGTGTGGAAGGCTTGTGTGACTGTGGAGAGTGACAGTTGATGAGTGGGGCTGAGCAGCTAGCAGGCTGCTCCGGGTGGGGTTATGAATGGAGTTATGAATTGGCTATGAATTGACTGAAACTTACCATCTACAAGATTTAACCACCTTTTGACTACCTTATGAATAAACCTCTTGGTTTACATCTAACCTGTGCGTTTTCCACACAGGAGTGGTGTGGGATTACAAGCGTTGTGAACGGAGTCTCGAGCAAAACAGATTTGTTTTATTTTTTTTGGGGGTCAAATTCAATGTTTTTTTTTGAAGATCTTCAGGTGTGTCGCACTTTTCAACTGCCACTTCAAAATTTCAAAAACTTTGCTCGCGCTTACCTGAGAGCAGTTCTAGCGTCTCGTGCAGACTCTGGAGACTTCTTCATCTTCGTGACTGTCGACAGTGTGACGCATCGACTGCAGCACTGCCTTCAAGCGTTTTGGCGCACGCTGCTGCCTTGAGCCAAACAGTATAACGTCGATTACGTGCCGCCATTTTTCTTTGATGTTGGTCTTCTATGAGGATGTTCGGTCTTGTCAGATAAATCACGTCACACAGTGTATGTGCCGGAGATCTGCCTGCATCGCTACGAAGCTCATATTCAAACTTAAAAGGCGTAATGGGTGGCTGACAACTCTGTGTATCAAAGCAGACTTTTTCGACATCAGATTAAGTGGCTATTCATAGGTAAAAAAGATTATGTTGGATAAGATGCTTCCCAAACGTTTGAAAAGAGGAAAAATTGCTGCAGCACACTTTGGTGTTTCAAGGTACTTTTTGTGTGTCAACATAGTCAGAGGCCCACTTCACGATCTTCAAGGGTCATTGTTTCACGTTCTATTGATGTCTTACATATTATTGGGCAACAACTCATTCAAGCCTTTTTTAGATACTGCCACTTCAAGACATTTCTTTTTAGTATTGGCTAAACATAGTTGGAAAGGTCATCGGAGTACCTTTCTTCTCAAGTGTAATGCAAGATCGACATGTACTCAGTATACACTGCGCTGTACAATGCCGCCATCTAGTGGCTTTATTTCAAGTACAGTTTAATGCCAAATATGCTTAACAGTATAGTCTCTTTCCTAGTACAGCTTATGACTTAACTCTATTATAGTTTTACAGTTTTTGAGGGTTTGTGTTTCCTACAAGTTAACGGAACATGTGTCAAGGCTTGTTTTGGGGTTCATTATATGCAGAGGTAGGTCCCTGCGTGCGTAAGACACCTTGTGCCGCATGATAAATTGTTGTAGGGTTATATTCCCTATGTGCCTCCCACATGGAGAGCACATTTCTGTTGTCCCTTGGTAAATAGTTTGGGGCAGGACTTAGGGTTTTAGCCCCTTTGTTAACGTTACTTGTCTTCCTACACGGTAGTACTTATGACATTACATTACTTTTTTTTAGCTAAACTTTTCGCACCCTTACAGGAGGGTTGACTTTAGGGTTTTATTTGCCCTTATCATTTGTTGCTAGCGTAATTCCTGCATGCGTAAGTCACCTTGTGCTGCATTCACATGTTGTTGTTTGGGTTTTTGGTAGAGCTTTGTGTACCCTTACATGAGGGTTGGCTCTACATCAGGGTAAGCTTTGGAATTTTATATCCAATTTTACAGTTTACATCACGGTTCACATTAGGTAATTGTCTCTACATAGAGACTACATATGTCTCTACATGGAGACCACATTCAGTTGTCCCTGTTAAGGGTGGGGGGCAGGACACTGGGTAACAGTCCCTTTTGTCCACACTTTTATGTACATGTTGGTTGTTCCCCGTTTAGGCTGGGGGCAGGAATTTGGGTAGATTTGCCCGCTTTCCACATTTTTACAAGGAGTTTCCCTACATGGGATCATTTACATTTTCTCTACAATTTTGTTTGCCTTTATTAATGAAGGGAGATGGGTATTTTGTATTTCATATATTTTTCCCTTTTTCCCTTCTCATTTTACTGCATAGTTTCTATCCCTGTAGTGATGTTATTATGTTAATCATCCTTGGGTTATTGACTATGTTGCCTATCTTTTGACGAAACGACATCCTTTGCTGAGGCGTTTACAACTCTAGGATGTATGGTACATGTTCATTAACTTTTATTATACTGGTATGTTTACAGTTTTAAAATGTTAATGTATCTATTTAGCTTGTACACTTATGCTTGGAGTTTTAGACATTTTTTGGTATGAACTTATCTTGTATCCTTAAGCATATAGTTTCATGTTGTTTAATACTGTCTTTCATTTATAAGGAAAGAGGTATGTAGTATTCTCCTCTTACTATATATCTCATGTAATTCTTATCCCTAGCTGCTCAGCCTGTATGAGTGTTCTAAATGGAATGTTTGGTGTGTGAGCTATGTGTGGAAGGCTTGTGTGACTGTGGAGAGTGACAGTTGAGGAGTGGGGCTGAGCAGCTAGCAGGCTGCTCCTGGTCGGGTTATGAATGGAGTTATGAATTGGCTACGAATTGAATGAAACTTACCATCTACAAGATTTAACCACCTTTTGACTACCTTGTGAATAAACCTCTTGGTTTACATCTAACCAGCGTAGCGTGGTTACTACACATATGTTTCCTTGAAGTTTGAGGCAGAACATTGGTATTTTGCAAGGATTACAATCCATCCAAAGTAAGGAAGTATACTAATTACAGGGACATTTACTAGCAGGTCTATCAAAGAAAGTGTGCAGAATCACCTTTGATCACTTTAGAATGTTAGCTGTTCACCACTCTGAAATGCGAAAACTAGCTAAATGCAATATATCTGGTACAAAATAATATTTATTATAAAGATATGGATGTTTGTCAAAAAGAAGCACATATGGAATATGATACATCATCATAAGAGGTCAGATGTAAAAAGAGGATCAAACTGGATCAGAAGAAATTTATGAACGCTATAATATTCACCCTCTCCATACTAAGGAGATCATTGGTGATGGTATTGATCTCTTTCCAATGAAAGAAGCAAGAGGAGCTCCCTTGAGTGTGAGGGAGAGAAGTTTAGAAGCTCTGTGTTTTATGCATCTGGTTCCTACTTAAGTAGGTGGTAGATATTATGATCGACCTGTAGAGATACCAGCGGGTGGGTGCAGATCAATTAGACTACATAGAGGATCCTAGATTTCGCCAGTATATTTAGTTCCTATATATTTAATCTTTTATTTGAGAGCGACTTGTCAGGCCAATCTCATGCAGTAAGGATTATTTTACTTACCCATCTATTGTTGGGTCCGGATGTTTGCAAGAAGTCTTTCCAGTCACAAGGTGACGTGAATTCCCATTTTGGTGACAGTGCGCATGGGCATCGACTCGATTGTTAGATTGTTTTCCCGCAAGAGGGTGAAAATGGAGTAAGTAACAATCTGTTTGAGGCATGTGTGCTGTAGATACACATTCTTTGCATAGACTATATAGCAGTTTACTCCCAACGCGGTGGCTAACCGGTAGATATTGCAGTTGTCTGGAAAAGTGTTTTAAGCACTGCCTATCCTACATTGGCCTGTTGGCCTGCTACTACATCCACACAATAATGTTTGGTAAATGTGTGTGGTGTAGACCATGTTGCTGCTTTACAAATGTCAGCTTTAGGAATGTTAGCTAAAAGGCCATAGATGCCCCTATTTTGAGAGTGGAGTGAGTTCTAAGGGGTATAGATAAAGTTCTTTTAGATTTTATATAGCAAGTTTGAATGCATTTAACAATCTATCTTGAAATGCCACATTTAGAAATAGGATTGCCTTTCCGAGGTGGTGTAAATGGAACAAACATTTGTTCTTTCAATATAATACAATAAAGATATTTTGACATCAAGTGACTGAAGAGCTTGTTCTGCTACTGAATCAGGTTGAGGAAAAACACACAGGTAACTCACCTGATTGGTTAATGTGGAAAGCAGAAACTAATTTGGGGAGGAATCTGGGATTTGTGCGAAGACTTACCCAATCTTTATGGAGCTGAAAGAAGGGTTGTTCTAAAGGTAATGCTTGTTGCTCGCCAACTCTCCTTAATGAAGTGATTGCAATAAGGAATGAAACCTTCCAAGAGAAAAATTGTAAAGGACACTTGAGTAGTGGTTCAAAAGGTGGACCCGTAAGTCTTGTAAGTACAACATTAAGATTCCAAACTGGTGCAGGTGGAATTCTTGGTGGAATAACTCTTCTTAAGCTCTCCATAACTGCTTTGATGACAGGAACTTTAAAAAAAGACAAATGCTGTCTGTTTTGCAGATACGCAGCTACTGCTGCAAGGTGCAATCTAATAGATGAGTAAGCTAGACCACATTGCTGTAAGTATAAAAGGTAACAGACAATGTTCTGAACAGAAGCATCCAGAGGTATCATTTTGTTGTTATTACAGTAAACAACAAATTGTTTCCATTTTGCCGCATAGCAAGTTCTGATAGTACTTTTCTTGCTTCTCTCATAATGGCCATACAGTCTGGTAGTAAATGTAAATATCCAAACTGTAGGACTTCAGGAGCCAAATTGCAAAGTTGAGCTCCTTGGGATTTGGATGATTTATTTCTCTATGGTGCTGAGTGAGGAGACTGGAGATGAGAAGTATCTTTTGATGCAGAATTACTGAGAGCTCTAACAGGGTGGTTTACCACAGTTGACGGGCCCATGTGTGAGCTATTAAAATCGGTGTGAGTGATGTTTGCCTGAGTTTCCGAACCAGAAACGAAAGGAGTGGGAGAAGTGGAAAAGCGTAGGCAAATATTCCTGACCAATTTATCCATAGGGAATCTGGAGACGCAGTTTGGGCATTGTATGTTGTCTACTGTGGCAAACAGATCTATTTGAGGGTATCACCGTTGTTGAAAATAAGGAAGGAGAACTTGGGGATGAAGTTTTCACTCATGCATTTGCTGTCTCCTTCTGCTGAGGAGTTAGGCAATTTGATTGTTCACTCCAGGGAGGTGTTGAGCCAGAAGGTGAATATTGTGATGGATTGCCCATTTTCAAATTTTCTGAGACAGGTGTGACAGTTAGAAAGTGTGTGTCCCCCCTTGTTTTTGAACATAGTACTTTGCTGTCGTGTTGTCTGTGCAGACTATGACAACTTTGCCTGTGAGAATAGGCTGAAAAGCAATCAGTGCTAGAAACATTGCTAGAAGCTCTAGATAGCAGAAGTAGAGACATCTGTGTTTGTTGTCTCAGAGACCTTGGATTGTATAATGATGGAGATGAGAACCACAACTGGAGAGACATGCGTCTGCTGTTAGTACAACTTGTGGAACAGGGTCGATGAAAGGCCGCAATTTTGATAAATGTTGTGGGTCCCACTACTGCAAAGAGCGATGAATGTGGCTTTCTACCAACACTAGATCTGTTAATTGACCATGCGACTGATTCCACCGACGTGCTAGGCATTCTTATAATGGATTCATGTGTAGTCTTGCATGAGGTACTATTGCAACACATGACTCCATCATTCCCAGTAGGCACATGAAAATCCTGGCTGTCAAGGTTTGGTTGGTTTGGAGCTGCAGCAGTTGAGTTTGGATACTGGAAATTCTGGCTGCATTGGGGAAGGCTAAAGCCTTGTGAGTTTTGAGAGTGGCTCCTAGATAAGATTGTATCTGCGAAGACTGTAGGTGAGACTTTTGAACATTGACTGTGAACCCCAGTTGGTGGAGGAGGTGTAGCATGGTCTGAGTGTTTTGTAGACGCTTTTGGTGTGTGCTGGCGTTGATGAACCAGTCGTCTAGGTAGGGGAAGACATGAATTTGTTGTCTTCCGAGATGAGCTGCTACCACTGCTAGGCATTTTGTAAACACCCTGGGTGCCGTAGTTACTCCGAATGGAATTACTTTGAACTGATAGTGTTTGCCTGCTATCACAAATCTGAGATATTTGTGATGAGCTGGATGAATGGGAATGTGAAAATATGCAGCTTTTAAGTCCAGTGTTGACAAAAAAGTGGTTTGACTCTCTGTGATTTAAAATAGGTCTTAAGGAACTGCCCTTTTTGGAAATCAGAAAATAAATAGAGTAAACCCCTGAACCTTGGTACTGAAATAGAACTGGTACTATGGCTCCCTTTTGTAAGTGAGATTGCACCTCTTGTTTGAGTAGCTGAAAATGGTCTGACAACAAATTTGTCAATGCAAGGTGGAATGTTTGGCAGATTGGTGGTGCACTCCAGACAATACCCACGTTGGATAAGGTCTAGCACCCATTTGTCGGTTGTTATAGATTGCCAAATGGGGAAAAACTGTTGAAGTCTTCCCCTGACAGGTATTGAGTGATCGGCGGAGTGTGGGCAAGTCACTGCATACTAGAGGAAAAGGTGTTATGTGGTGTGGTGCCTTTACCCCTGCCTTTGGAATTGTTTTCTCTATATCCTCCTTGGCAGAAACCTCTAAGGTGAACTGATTGATTGTTGCCTTTGTAAGAGGAAGCACTTGTTTCTGTGGATGTTGTTTTTGACCCTGCTCTGTAAAATAAGCGGCAAAAGGAGCATCTGTTGGATGGGCACTGGAGCACTCCCATAGATTTTCCCACTTCAGGGTTCTTTTACATCTTTTCTAAGGATTGGTCGACTAGAGGGCCAAACAGGTGTTCCTTTTCAAAGGAGGTGTTTAAAATGGATTGTTGAAGCCTCTTAAGGAGAATGCTGGTATTAATTTCTCTAGCTGCACTGTGGGCTGCATCTAAAGCAGAACTTATTGAGAAGTTGGAGATGAGTTTCCCATTTCAACTAACTGCAGTGCCTTATTTTTGTGCTTGTCTGGGAGATATTGGAGCAGTTGCTCCATCTCATACCAATGCGCCCTGTCATACCTAGCTAGCAGGCCCTGTGTTTGCAATGCACCAGTGGTTGAACAGCTACTCGTTTTCCAGAGGCATCTATAAGCTTGGATTCTTTGTATGGGGAAGGTGCATCACCGGAGGTTTGCAATTTAGCTCTTTTGCGAACATTGGCACAACTAGAGAGAGGTAATTGTCCCTTAATAAACACAAGATCTTATGGTGAGGGTTTCTATTTTTTATCTACCCTTGGAGTTAAAATACATGCTCTGACAAGGTCTTTAAAGATATATCGGCATGCCTCATCATGCCTTTATGCATAGGGAGTGTTTGACTTGACCTGTGTGTGAACTCAAGTATTTCAAATAAAAAGTCCTCTTCTAATGTTTCTTGATGTAATGGAACCCCATGATACTCTGCCGCTCTAGCAATGAGCTGCTGATAAGCCATATTATCATCTGGTGGTGATGGCTTTGCTGGGTAAAGGCTTGGCTCATTGTCTACTGGAGGGTCAATGGTGTAATCATTCCATGGGTCTGCAGGCAAATGAGTATCATCATCACCATAGTCCACATCTGGATCTCTATGTGGAGATCCTCGAGGTGTTATATGTGAGGGGTATTCAATTAACTGTGGAAAAGATGGTGAAGATAGAGAGGGTTGTGGGGCAGGATAAATGGGGCTGGTAACAGTGTCCTTTTTTCTTTTAAAGGGAATCTTATTACTAATGTCCTCTGCAGGAAGCTTGTGTTTTTCTGGAGTTTTAGCCACAATATGTCTAGTATCAGGATTAATATAAAAAAAAATCTGTTTCGGATCCAATTTGGCCTTAAAGGTTAAAATTGGTTCTGGAGGCTCGGAAACACTGTCCTTAGATTTCAGGGTCGAAATCGACTTGTCTTTGGTAGTGGACTGTTTCAGCTGGAAAGCGTGTTTGTCCTTCGGAGCGGAGGATTTCGGCTCCGAAGAATGCTTGTGTTTCGAAGCAGACGGTTTTGGTTTCAAACCAGATTTGTCCTTGGGGCCCGATGATTTTGGATACGAAGGTGTTTTGAGCCGGCAGCCTTAACGGTTTGTTTTGGTGCCGAGCCGAGAGGCGGGGCATCAGAAACATTGCCTTGGTGTCGACCTTGGCAAGAAGGCAGAGGTGGTGCTGTACCCTTATACGTTTTGGAAGAGAATTTAGGGGGCAAGGGGTCTTCAGTACTCACGGCACTCAGTCGAAGGCACATCTTCAGACTCCAGATCAAATTCGAGCTCGGAATTGGACTCTGCAACGGAGAGGGCCTCTTCTTCTGCGGCGGACGCTTCGATCTCTTCTTGGTCGGATTCTTCTTGGAAGATATCCGGAGTGTGTTGGATGCTTTGTCGCTGCATCTCTCGTTGCCGAGCTGACAACTGCGCAGTCATCGTGGACCGAAACAACTTACAGGCGTCGTCTTCTTCCATGTGCTCCAGAGAGGTGCACAAGTTACAACCTTGATGAAGGTCAGTGCGAGGGTACTTGGCGTGGCACCCTGGACAGAATTGGAATAGAGTTTGTTCCATCGGCAGAAGGCTGGACCAATGCGGCTAGGCCCGACGGCCGCCCAGTAGGTCTTCAATTGAAAATGGAGTTTGTCAAGCGATTCGATACGCGGAGAACAGGGAACGTGTACGGAGACAATGCTGGTGAAGGTAGAGTGGATTGCAGACCAAGGTGAACCCAAAGAACAGTTTTCGAACCGGATGGCAGCAATACACATCCGAACCCGATGACAGAAATAACAATCTAACAATGGCGTTGATGCCCATGCGCAGTATCACCGAAAGGAGGAGCCACCTTACCTTGTGACTGGAAAGACTTTTCTGAAGAAAAACAACTTGCAAACATTCCGACCCAACACTAGATGGCAGGAGTACGCAAAGCAAGTGGAATACAACGTTATTAACTTGATGGCATGCCAGTGTAGCTCTCATGAATATTGGTATCATTGTTATAATGAGCTGAAAAGCATGTTGAGAAACCTAGGACCACTGACTTGGTTTCTAACACTCAGTGGTGCTGGGTATGCTTGGGCTGACCTACTTGATTTCTGCAATATGCAAACTCATACATAAAAGACATCAATCTAAAGACACTAGGAGAGCCAGGTGCGCTGGACCCTGCAAACGGTAGCAGATATTTTAACTACAGATTTCAAGTGATGATGGGTTTCATCTACAACAAAACTAATCTCGGCTCAGTTAAGTAACTGATTTCTTTTGTCACAAAGAGTATCAAGCTAGAGGTTCTCCACATATTCACATGCTGTTATGGGTAAAAGATCACCCGAGAAGTTTGGAAAGATACTGTATGAGACTGTCTTATCTTTCAAACAACAGTATATCACATGTGCTATCTCAAAAGAGACTAGCAGGGGCTTGAGATAACTAGTTTTACGATTTCAAAATTACATATTACTGTCGTCTAAAGTACCAATCCAAAGGCAAATTTTACACAAGATGTCGTTTTGTCTTCCCATGACATGTGATCCCAGAAGGAAAAGTGAACAGCTTTTTGTCTGCAGTCAGACACACCCACACACAGAAATCACAGAAAAATACAGACAACCAGAGAAGAACAGAGGCTTCAAAATATATACATGACTACAATCCTGTCATTCTGAAGATGTGGTATGCAGATATGGATCTACAATTTGTTGCAGAAAACGTCATCGCAGTTGCTCGCTACGTGACTTCATATATGACAGTCAGACAAGACAAAGATAAAAGAGATGTGAGAGGACATTTCTGCAGAAAAGAGCCTTCTTACCAAGAAATTGTACAGTTTCAACTTGAGAATGCTTTCCAACAGAGAAATAGGTTTGTATGAATGCTCGGCCAGGTTAAGTTTGGCTAGTATATTCCCAAAGTCAAGAGGAATGCTGTGGGTAAGCCTATGCCTTGCAAATAGTCATAATAGAGTATTAAAGTCTTTTCACAAAGTACAATACCTTGCAGAATTTGAACCCGAGAGTACAAACATTGTGAAGACTAATATGCTGGATAAATACTACCCAAGATGGAGTCCTCATCTTGAAAGTATGTCTCTTTTTGAAGTACTTCAGCACTATACATAAAGAAGTAATCTAACTGAAAATATATAACAAGGAAGACATGCAGTCCTTCGATGTGATGGTTGTATAGTGAGACACAACAAAGGAAATCTAATTAACCACTGAAAACTTAGTAGCCAAACTCCATGAAAAGAATTTATCTATTTGGCACTAGTAGAGGTGGCCCTTCCACACAGGTATGTTAAGCTTGCATTGGCTAGGAGTACCCCGCCCCCCACAGCCAGCATGAGTGAGGCAGGCAGCTTTGTTACATGGCATTAGGAGAAGGAAGTATAAAGGGTGGAAAAATATAAAGAACTGGGAGGAGTGTGCCCCTCTTAGGACGTTATCTGACCCCTGCTTGTTCTAGTGGCAAATACCCCACGCAATTTTGCAGCTCTAAATATTATGGAGATGACGCGCTGATTTAGGGCACAGGTCACAACCACACACAGTTTATCTACCTCAATTGCGCATCTGTGGATTCGGATCTTTCAGTATCTAGGGAGGCTGGAACTGAAACTTGCATATCTCCCAGTAGAGCTCCCTGAAAGTCATGTAGGATGGCATCCCAACTCGCTACTATGGGGATTTTGCAAAGGCCTAATGTGTCCTCAGGGTATACAACCTTTACAACGCAACTTTTACCACGCAGTGCCTTTACGACGCAACTATTACAACGCAAACCATTACAACGCATTGCGCTGGGGGGCGCTCTAGGATAGGGAATAAGTTTAATTTACTATCCAACACCTTCCCTAGTGTCCACGGGGACTGGAGTTGGAATAGTAAATTAAACTTCTCACTATCCAACACCCCAAAGCGCTATGCGTTGTAAAGGCATGCGTTGTAAAAACCGCGTTGTAAAGGCATGCGTGGTAAAAGTATGCGTTGTAACGTCGTACAACCGTCATCAGCAGGCCGTGCTGCACCCTCCACCCTAGCCCACACCAGTAAGGACTGTCTCCAGGCCACAGAGGTAGGAGGGTCGCACGATTCCAACGCTTTGTAATCAGGTGTTTAGCTGCTAGTATACCCAGGTCAAGGAAGCAAGAGGTTACTCTTTGCCGTTTACTTCTGTGGTATAGGTGCAGTTTATACTCCTCCCCACTGTGTGATAGGGTGCGACCAGTGCAGGTAGCTAAAGCAGTGCTGACCGAGTGCCAGTAAGTATGTAAAGATAGGCAGGCCCATAGCATCTGGAGGAGGTCAGCATCAACAGTCTGGCATCTGGGGGAGGCAAACAAGATGGCTGCCTAGGCTCCCGGCTCCGCCGACCTCCGTATCCTGCCTGATGATCCTGTCGATAATCCTGATTTTACGCCCGACATCCGTGTAGATGAACTGATGCACACTCCGATGGTGCAATCCCGAAAACTTAATCAGCTTGCTAGACGGAGTTGCGTTGAGTTGAAGTTTGCGGCCTAGTCCAGCAGGAGAGCCGGGGCCTCGAGTTTTGACCCAGCCGGGATGCAGTTGAACAACATCGGCCGTGAGAATCAAGCAGGGTCCGGTCTATCGCAGTGCAGGTTTTTTTGCCCAAATTTGACGGCGGTCATTCTGATTGACTAACATCGATGGAGGAGTGACGTGGCATGACAGTGGCGGTCCCTGTCACGCGGACCCGGTTTGCCGCCGCCGGGGTTCGGTGGGTCGGGGTTTTCGCTCGCGGCACCAGAGTGCAGATTGCTGCCGCAGAAACTGATCAGTCACCCTCTGACGCCATCCGTTCCGCTCCTGTCTGTTCCCCTGGAGAAACCGGGCTTTCTTGGGGAAGTGAATATGGTCGGTACTGAGCGAGGAGAAATGGACCGGACGGAGCGTGAGCCGTCGCTGAAGACAGTATTGGCAGCCATCGGGGCATTTCATTCACATATGGATGCCCTGGTCCACAAAATGATTACGGGCCTATTTGAGACGGGGTGTGTGGAACCGGACCCTGTTCCACTGCAGGAACTGCAACTAGCTACGATTCATATGACGACCATTTTGATTCTGGACGAGGACCCCGTGCGACAAGTGGCGCCGAAGCCCTTGGTGAGTACTCTGGAGAATCATAAACCCGGTGTTTCGAACGTATTGCTACGCCTACCATCATTGCTGACTTTGGAGAATCGATTGGCATTCTCTTCCCGGAGACTCCTGTTGATGATTGTTCTTGGACCTCAGTTTCATACTTTCCCTCTTTGGTGACTATACGATTGAGAAAAGAACATTGGGACTATCCATCCATGAGGGAGCGTTTCTGTGCGGATGGGGTTCTTGAGTACTTACTGACTTTGATTTGTTTTGGACTGAATTTTTTCGGACCCTTTTTGCACTTTGATTCTCCTGTAGACGTAGTGATCCTACTGGGAGGGGTTCGCTTGATGGTACGGAAGGGCCAAGGCTGAGATCGATTGACCGGAGTTGGTACTATGGCCTCAATAGATGTGGGATTTGTAACTGTTGGACTCACGGGAGGCTGGGCGGTGTATCACAGCTCCCCCTAGTTTACTTTTTCTGTGATCTCAGATAAAGTTGTATTTTCATCATACATCATGCTTGTCTCTGGCGGGGGGGAAGGGGACTGGGAGCCCATAAGGAAATGCCCTCCCCCATTTTTTCTCTTTTCTACTTTTAGAACTTAGTTAGTTAGGGCGGCAGGCACACTGCAGTTGGGGTTAGGCGATAGCCATATGCAGGGGTGCAGGGTGGGGGGATGGGTTTATTGTTTTATTACTGTTTTTTGTTCTTTTGGTTTTCTTTTTCCTCAATCTTTTCTTTAGTCTCTCCCTTATTAGTAATATTGGTGAAATATCCTGATTTTGTTTAAATTCCAGTGTTTGGTTGCCATGTTTCTTCTACTTTTCTTTTTTCATGGGTGGGCGGACTCTGAGGGCCTGTGCTTAGTTGTTTGTTGATTGTAATACTGCAAATCCTGCTTCGTGCTCACTAGCGCAGGCGTCTCTGTGATTCTTCTGTTGTTCCACGTCTATCCTGTCATTGTACCTGTCCACCCTATGTTTTATGTATGGCACCAGATATGTCTATTCTTTTTCCTTGTTTTTAAAACAATAAAAAGATTTATTAAAAAAAAAAAAAGTCTGGCATCTCCGGACAGGCAGCATCTGCACGGTGGATACACTTGTTTATTTTGGCTGGGGTGAGGAAAGCTTGGTGTATTATGTAGTGCTGGATAAGGCAGAAGCGAGTGTTGCGGGGGATGTATGTGGGACTACTCAACACGTCTATCCACTTCTGATCAGTGAAGGCTTGCTGTATGTCTGCTTTCCTTTGTTGTTTCATTGGTATTAGTGTCACCTCTGTTTGTTAATGGAATGAGTCAGTGAACCATTTGGTGAGATGTCTACTCCTTCCCATGAAGTTTAGATCTTGGATAATTAAGTGTGTGCTATGTTCCGAGGCCATGTCCCCCTATTTGCTACCCAGGCCAGATAGCAGAAAGTTCTACAATAGGAGCTGGCCAGTAGGTAAGTTATTTATTTCATTCAGTGTGATGTAAGGAAGTAGGTTACAGTCTTGGTACATGTCACGAGCATGTGTATTGCTGCCTCCAGGTAGACCGACAGTTCCGTACGTGACGTGATGGACGTCGGCGTGCCCTGCAGAGGCAGCGCTGGTGCATATGGCAGTGCCAAGCATGTAATATAGACGCGTGTACGGAAGCATTTGTATGTGACCCCCAAAAGTTGCAGCTTGGGTTTCCTGTGCTTGCCGCAAGGTTGGAATAGCTGAATTATTGACGCCGTCAACCTGGGCGGGGAGCCAGAGGCAGTATCATGTAACTGAAGTCCCGCCAACCACCTCGCTACTAACTGCAGCTGCGAGGCAAGGTAATATTGTTCCATTGATTCTATTGACCGCCAGCCCTCCCCTATCAGTCAGCAAGTAGAGTTTGGTAAGGGCTACTGAGCAGGTGGAATTGCTCCATATGCATTCTCACATTGTCCGTTCAAATTCATGGAAAAGTGCAGAAGGAATGTACATGGGCATGTAGGCGAAGTAAAAAAGCAGCCTGGGATGTGCCACCATTTTCAGTAGCGCATATATTTGGACTCCCAGGAAGGAGTCAGGCAGCCATCTGATGCGGTCCCCATTGAGAGTGAGGGCTGGATCTGGGCACCTGGAGGTGAACGGGTTGAGACAGGTCTTACTTCAACTGGCCCGCAGGCAGGGGAGCTCTGCAAAGTCGGTGGGCGTTTGGGCTAATGCATTTGTAATTAACCATGCATCTCTGAGATATACCAGAATATCAACTGCGTACAGCAATACTATATGTGTGCCATCTCACAAGGGGGTTCCCCGGTCCACTCTTTGCGCCCAAATCGCCGCTGTGAACGGCTCAAACACCAGGGAAAGAAGCAGTGGGGACAGAGGCCACCCTGTAGGGTTCCACAGCATATCAGGCATTGGAGTGGAGATATAGGTGCCAGACCTCACTCTAGCCGACTGCATTGTGCACAGCAAGCAGACCAAGCGGGGGAATCTGCCCACGATTCTATACTTGGTTAAGACAGTAAAGAGGAAGTCCCACTCCAGAAGTCTAAGGCCTTCTCAAGATCGAGAACCAGACACTCAGAGTAAGGCCACTGGCGGGGAGAGTAGGTAGAGACCTTGAAAAAGTGCCTCAGGCTTAACCAGATGCTGTGAGATGGAACAAAGCCATTCTGGTCAGTGTGGAAGAGTTGGGACTAGCGGCGCCAGGCAGTCAACAAGTATCCTAGCCAGGATTTAATAATCCATGTTTAATGGGGCAAGTGGACGATAAGTTACTAGATCACCAGGATGTCTCTCTGGCGTGGGCAGAGAGACAAGCTGAGCATCACCCAATGAAGTAGGCAGCATGTCGGTCTCGAGCGCAGTGTTGTACAATGCGTGCAGTTGCGGGACTATAGTGTCGCATATGTCTTATAGAATTTGGCGGGCATGCCGTTGGGTCTTGGGGTCTTACCTGATGCTAGTGATCATGAATTTTGAAAACGTGAAATCGGCTCCTCTAATTCTGAATGCTGCAGTGGGGTGATGACAGGAAGCTGAGGCTGTGAAAGGAGGGCTGCGTAACGCTCATTATCAAAGGTATCAGTCGAGGCACACAGAGTGCTGTAGTGTTGAGTCAGAGCAGTGTGGATTTCACGCTGCGTGTGCAACAGCCATCCCGTAAAGCTTGGATAGGCTGGAGCGCTTGCTCCTGGTGTATAAGCCATGCCATAAGGCAACTCACGTGATCCGATTTGGCATGCGTGCATGCAGAATGTACTGCATAGTTTAAGCACCGTAGACCCTCTAAAAGAGCAGAATGTTCTTCGCGCTTTGCTTCCAAATGAGGTGCACATTCCAGCATTGTTCCTGTCCGTGTCTCCAGCTGCATGAGTACACACTCAATCGTTTTCTAAGGTGTCATCAAGCTGTTTACCTATATTCCAACTAAGACCCAGACACCGCTCTCTAATGGTTACCTTGAAGGCCTCCCATTCAATAAGTTTGCTACTCGTGGAACCCTCATTGAGTTCAAAGAATTCAGCTGATGCAGACCCCACTGCTTTCCGGAATGGTGGGTCTTGCAGGGCAGAGGGTTGGAGACACCATGTTGATATGGCTCGCGGTACTGCTTTTCACTGTAATTGTAGAAATTGAGGATTATCATCAGAGTGTGTGCTGCCAAGATATGTGGGATAGCTAAACACGGGAAAGAGCGCCGGCGACCCTACAATGCGGTCGATACGGTGGTGTAGACCTTGAGTTGCAGAGTAGTGTGAGTATACTCACGTGCAGGGATTGTGTGTGCCATATATCCACTAGTGACCAATGGCGCAGCCAGTCGTTCAGCATGCAGGCATTTGAAACAGAGGCTGTGTGAGTTAGGGGGGAAACGAGCGATCTAGCATAGTGCTGAGGACAGCATTAAAATCCCCACTTATCAGCCATGGATTTCGCTCCATTTGGCCAGTACGGCAAATAAACCACAGACAAATGTCGCCTGGTCCGAGTTAGGAGAGTAAAGGACATACCTTTCATCTGGGTCTATCTTCTCCTCCTCTGCCACAAAAGGAGTCCCTGCCCGAATCCAGATGAGTACCCCCCCTGCCATAAGAAGAAAAGACGGTGGGATACACCTGTCTGAGTTAGTAACGACAGAGCCAGTCATATTCTGGGGGCATCAGGAGAGTCTCTAGCTAGCAGGAGAGCCACGTGAGCAGATCTGCATTTCAGGTAGGAGTAGACCGAGTACAGGCATGAAGGTGTGGGCATGCACCTCGCATTCCATGTGATAATATTAGTGTTAGCCATGCTTGAGCTAGGGTTCAATTCCACATGTAATGCAACTGCATGAGATATCAGAACCTTGATGGGCACTGTGCTTAATGTGCATGTCAGGGGTCAGCCAACAGATGGTGACACTTCCAGGCTCGAAAAAAATAAGGAGTGGGGAACAATTTCAAAATGTAGAACATTTTAAGAGCAGATGTGCTGCAGGGATCTGCCCAAACAGTGTAGCCCAACAGTTGCAACTTATCAAAAATTAGTTAAAAAAAGAGGAGCGGGTTTAGCAAGGTAGATTTCTTTTAGTTTCCCTGTACCCTAGGTGTATGGCATGTGATGTACCAGCTATGATGTTCGCCATTCTGAATGAAAGGTTAACTACGCACCAGTGCGGCGACCTGACCCATTCATCCGGCTGCACGCGGGCCTCAGCGGGCACAGACGGGGCAGACATCAACCTGTGGGTAATAGAAGCCGCAACGGACATCAATAATCCCCTGCTGTATGAAGTCAGAGCATTGAAAATGCTGAGTGCCTCTCTGAATTAGATAATGTCATCAGCAGTCTGCAGTGTCACATCTGGCGGTCCTGGTGAACCCACCCTGGTTGAGCACATGTGGGAGGAACTATCTTTGTTTGAGGATTCTGCGGAGTCAAGGTCTAGATCCGAAATTTGGGTTTGAGCATGCATCGCAGCTGCCGTCTGCAACGCCCTTTTCCTCTCAGATATCACCTGTTTGAGGTTGGGCATCGCCTTATACAGCAGGGTGCGAACAATGAGCCTTTTATGGCTGCACCTGCGGGTCCCGGTAATCCCGGTTGGCAACTCATCACAGTATTGCTACGGGGCATCCCAGCTCTGGGGCCAAAGCCATGGCATTGTGAATCTGGCGAATGTTGTGAGGAGTAGGCGGAAATGGCATAAAGCCCGATTGATCAAGCTGTACCAGGTCTTGTATGCAAATTCGTAAGCGAACCGCTTAGACCTTGCCCAGAAGCTTGGATTCCAAATTTATCAAGGAGATAGGGTGATATGAGGAGGGGTTATCCGGTGGGCGGCCCGGTTTTAAGAAGAGAATGATCTTCGTATGCCACCAGCCCCGGGGCAGTACGTGCCATTCGAGAGCCTCTTGTATAGTAGCTAATAAATTCAGGCCCAATATGGTCATATGTGATCGAAGGAACTCCACGGGGAACCCATTAGGGCCCGGAGCCCTTCCCGGGTGCATTGCCACCATTGCCACATTTAATTCCTCTAAAGTAATGGGGGCATCCAGCTGCTCGCTCATCTGATCAGTCAGTCTGGGGTAGGGGGGAATGTCACGCAAAAATTCTGCAATGAGTGCTTCCGAAGGAATATGCTACTTACCAGTATGCATCTGTTCTTGGCATGCAGGGCCGCTAACATTCATATCTTGTGCATAGATCGCCGCCTAGTGTTGGGTCCGGATGATTGCACCTTGTTGTCCTGGAAGAGTCTTTGAAGTATCACGAGATAGGTGGCTCCTCCCCTGGACTACAGTGCGCATGGGCATTCTCTCCATCCTTAGATTGTTTTTCGTCATTGTGGCAGAGATGGAGTCCAATACAATACTTGATGACCATGCTTAAAAATAATTCTGACTACTACAGCTGCGACAGGCACCGGGGAGGATGGGCGGGCGATATGAATGTTAGCGGCCCTACATGCCAAGAACAGATGCATACTGGTAAATAGCATATTCCGTTCGAGGCATGTGGGCCGCTAAATTCATATCTTGTGCATAGAATAAATAGCAGCTTCTCCCTTAGCGGTGGTTGCCCGAGCCAGCTGCAGGAGCCTGAAAGAGGGACTTTAGAACAGCCTGTCCTACAGCAGCTTGCTGCTTGGAATGTACATCAACACAGTAGTGTTTGGTAAATGTATGTATGTTATTCCATGTGGCTGCTCTACATATGTCCTCTAATGGAATGTTACCCAGGAAAGCCATGGACGCCCCTAGCTTGCGTGTGGAATGCGCTCTTGGTGGGACTGTTAGTGTGCGTTTAGCCTTCTGATAACAAATTTGAATACACTTAACAATCCAACTGGCTATACCTGATTTGGAAATGGGTTTGCCCTTGTGCTGTGGTGAAAAAGCAACAAAGAGTTGTTTAGTCTTCCTGAAATCCTTCGTCCTGTCTATATAGTACAGGAGAGCTCGTTTGACGTCTAATGTGTGCAGTGATCTTTCTGCTACTGAGTCTGGATTAGGGAAAAAAACTGGCAGTTCAATAGTTTGATTAGCACCACCCTATTTGCGTGAACCTGTATAAAAGGTTCTTGGATGGTTAGGGCTTGCAGCTCGCTAACCCGTCTCAGCGACGTGATCGCTACTAAGAAGGCAACCTTCCAAGTTAGGATCTGTATCTCACAAGAGTGGAGAGGTTCAAAAGGAGGTCCCATCAGTCTGGTCAAAACTATATTAAGATTCCAGACCGGTCAAGGAGGTCTTCTTGGTGGAATGACTCGTTTGAGTCCCTCCATAAAAGCCTTTATGGCTGGCACTCGGAACAGCGAAAGGTGTTGCCTGTTCTGTAAGTAAGCCGCTATTGACGCCAAATGAATACGTATAGAACTGTATGCCAGAGTGCATCTGTATAAATGTAACAGGTAACAAATAATGTTCTGTGTTGATGCATCCAGCGGGTTTATGTCATGGTTGGAACAGTAAATGACAAAACGTTTCCATTTGGCAGCATAGCAGGCCCTAGTGGTAGGCCGTCTTGCCACCTTGATGATGTCCATACAATCAGGAGGCAGATTCAGATACCCAAATTCTATGACTTCAGGAGCCATATCGCAAGGTTTAACTGTTGCGGATCTGGGTGCTGAACTTCGCCATGGCTCTGGGTGAGAAGACTGGGTGTAAGACGCAGTCTTTGATGAGGCACCACGGAAAGTTCTAGGAAACGTGGTGTACCATGCTTGCCTCGCCCACGTTGAAGCAACCAGGATGAGAGTCATCGAGTGCTGTCTGAGTTTCTGTGCCACTAGAGATATGAGCAGGGCCGGCGGAAAAGCGTACGCAAATCTGCCTGACCAGTTCATCCATATCGCATTGCCCTGAGACCGCGGGTGTGGGAACCTGGCGGCGAAGTTTGGGCATTTTGCGTTCTCGTTTGTGGCGAACAGGTCGATGTCTGGATGTCCCCACTGCTGGAAGTACGGTTGCAGCACCAATGGATGAATCTCCCACTCGTGTACCTGATGGCTGTGCCTGCTGAGCAGATCCGCCATCTGGTTGTCCTGGCCCGGGAGGTGCTCCCCCATGAGGAAAATGTTCCTCTGAATGGCCCACTTCCACATGCTCTGAGCCAAGTGTGACAACTGTGGAGAGTGAGTACCTCCCTGCTTCTGAATGTAATACATGGCCGTCATGTTGTCCGTCCGGATCAACACGACCTTGTTGCACAGATGTATCTTGAAAGCCTTCAGTGCCATGAAGATTGCCATCAATTCCAGCAGATTGATGTGCATCTTCTTCTGTTGATCCGACCATAGTCCCTGCACAGTATAATGAAGGAGATGCGTCCCCCACTCCAGGAGGGATGCGTCCGTCGTGAGCACTATTTGTGGTACAGGCCCTTGGAACGGTCGTCCCTTGCAAAGGTTGCGTGGATTCCACCAATGCAGAGAGTTGTTCGCACGACCGGTCACCAACACTAGGTTTTTCAATTGTCCTTGAGCCTGATTCCACTGTCGTGCTAAACACTATTGGAGCGGACGCATGTGCAGTCTCGCGTGCGGGACTATGAAGATGCAGGAGGCCATCATGCCTATCAACTGCAGAAACACTCGCGCCTGTAGTGAGTGTTGTGGTTTGAATTTGCGAATCAGCAGTTGCATGCTGTCGATTCGCACTGAGTTTGGCTGGGCTGTAGCTGTCACAGTGTCCAACGTCGCTCCCAAGTATTGCTGTACTTGAGCGGGTTGAAGATGCGACTTGGGATAGTTTAGAGAAAATCCCAAACTGTGCAGAAGATGAATTGTGCGGGACACGTGGCTGGCGCACTGCGGGGCCGACTTCGCTTGCACAAGCGAGTCGTCCAGGTAAGGGTAGACATGAATGTGTTGTCTCCGAAGGTGTGCCGCCACTGTCGCCAAGCACTTTGTGAACACTCTGGGAGCAGTGGTCACTCCAAAGGGTAGTACCTTGAACTGGTAATGCTTGTTCTGTCTAGTGAACCTGAGGTATTTCCTGTGTGCCTGATGTATGGGTATATGGAAATATGCATCCTTCAGATCCAGAGTCGCCAGGAAATCCCCTTGACTGAGCAATGGCAGGACCTGCTGCAGAGTCAGCATGTGGAAATGTTCTGAAAGGATGTACAGGTTCAAGGGTCTCAGGTCCAGAATGGGTCTGAGAGACCCGTCCTTCTTTGGGACTAAGAAATAGAGAGAGTACACCCCTGTTCCGTGCTCCTCTAGAGGCACCAGTTCTATGGCCCCTTTTTGCAGCATGCTGGCCACTTCTTTCTGTAATAAGTGTAAGTGCTCTGAAGACATAGGATGGTATCTTGGTGGTATGTCGGGTGGAGTGGATGTCAGTTCTAAACAATACCCGTACTGGATAAGTTGCCTCACCCACCTGTCTGTGGTAATGCCTTCCCAGACTGGCAGGAACTGTTGGAGTCGTCTCCCGACCGGTGGTACATGGTCCGGGGGCAGTGACAAGACGTCACTGTTTGGTATTTGCTGAGGACCTGGTGTTATTATTTCCACGTCCTCTGCCTTTGGTGCTGTTACCACGGTATCCACCTCTATTGTTTTTGTTAAAGGTGGTCTGTGCACCACCTTTATTGTATTGTGTTTGCTGAGATGTTTGCCCTCTTGACGGCCCTCTACTACCTGATCGACGAAAAGAACCCCCTCTGAACTGTTGAGACTGCAAGGCCCCCATAGACGTAGCCGTCTCGGTGTCTTTCTTGATCGTTCAAGAATTGTGTCAACGTCAGGCCCAAACAAGAAATCTGGGTTAACGGGGTGATTGAGCAAACTTGTTTGTATTTCTGGCTTAAATCCCGAAATTCGTAACCATGCCTGCCTCCTTAGCATTACACTAGTGTTAATGGCCCTGGCTTCAGTGTCTGCTGAATCTAGTGCACACTTGATAGAAGCGTTTGATATCAGTTTCCCTTCCTGAATCAACATGTCCGTCCCCTCTCTATATTCATCAGGCAAGTGTTGCAACAATTGCTCTAGTGTATCATAGTGAGCCCTATCGTATCTAGCCAGTAGAGCCTGTGTATTGGCTATTCTCCAAATATTCAGCGCCTGTGCAGCAACCCTCTTCCCAGAGGCTTCTAATACTTTAGATTCTTTGTCTGGGGGAGGAGCATCACCACTTGTTTGTAAGATCGCCCTCTTCCGGGCATTGGAGACCACCAAAGAGTCCAATGGCAATTGACCCCTTATATACGTAGGTTCCACAGGAGCAGGCCTGTATTTCTTCTCAATACGTGGGTTCACCACTCTTGCTCTGGTTGTGTCCTTGAAAATGTCATTGGCGTGCTTAAGGCCACCCTTCAGCATCGGCAGCGTCTTCACTGATCTGTCCGACGTAGAGAAGGTATCAAACAGAAAGTCCTTCTCAACCAGGTCTGCATGCATGACCACATCGTGGTTCAACGCTGCCCTTTCAATCAGAGCGTTGAACGTCGCAGTATCCTCTGCGGAGGCTGTCTTTACTTGGCAAGACTGGGTATCCGCCGTGCCTTGATCGTCGAGCACATCCTGCGAGTCATCCTGATTAGGTTCATCAGGATAGTTGAATTGCTCGTCATTCTGGTCATCCCCCCCACCATCCTCAGTGCGTGTGGGGGAATGTGTAAAGGCTTGTCCATAAGGCCGTACGGATTCGAAAAGAACTGGCGAGGAAGCAGAGTCTCTTTTCCTTTTAAGTGGAATTTGATAGGATTCCATTGGCTTATCCGGCAAGATCTTCCGTTTGAAAATGGTGAGTCTTCCGGTTGCAGAGTCAATGTACAACTTCTTTGAGCTTTCAGAAGAAGGTGGAATGGAACTGACGCCTTCAGGAGTGGCGGTCGTTCCCTTAAGTTTTGACATCATTTTACCAGGGTCGGTGCCCTGTGCCGGCTTAGACGTTTTAGGTCTTGCAGTCGGAGGCAGTCCAAAAATTATAGGTGGAGGCCCCGATGGCTGTTTGACTTTTTTCACAGCCATCGCCAACTTCGAGCCGCGTGTCGCGCTGGGATTTCCAAAATGGCCACGGCTTGATGCGTCACGTTCCAACGCGGCCATTTTGTGCTTGTTTTCGAGAACCTTCACCAGCATCAACTTGTATGCATTCGGAGTGAGGGGCGGCTGCCACTCAAGTCCGTCTTCAGTGTCCACGCCCCCGAGGGCAGCCTTAGATGACGTTGCTCCGTCTCTTTGGGCCTTTGGCACCTTCTTGGATGTACCGATCTTCGGGTTGGCACCCTTTTGTGACCCCGAAGGGGCAATGACACTCCGAGCCTTCTTAGGATCCGATGGAACGAGGCTTTGGGAAACGAATACTGGTTTGACCAGTTTCAGTTTCGGTTTGTCTTTAGTCAGTTTCGTTTTCGTTTTCGAAGGCGTACCCACCGAAGGCTCTGAAATATTCTTAGCCGTGCCAGGTTGCGGGGCTGTAGAATGAGTATAAAGATCTTGGCTAAGGCCTTCCGGCGATGCTTCGACCTGAGCCTTTGACAAGACAGTGTCACTTTCAACCCCCGAAGGTTCGGTCGGGTCTTGCTCATCGCTGGAGCCGCCCTCTGCGGCTCCAATGGCCATACTGTTGTCTCTTACCTCGACAGCTTCATCGTCTTCGATGTTCTCATCGTCTACCTCTTCTCCGTAGTAAGATTCTTGACAGGAGGCCGGGTCGGAGAAGTGCTCCAGTTCCTCCTGTTGGACGCCCTCGTCGTCCCCAGCCTCGAAGATATCCTCCACATCCGACGCTCTCTGCGCCGGTAGTCTCGCCTCACGTCGAAGAGCGAGCGCCTCTTCCGACCTGAATTTCGAACAGGCCAAGCAACTCTCCTCGTCGTGGTCTGGAGACAGACATCTATTGCACACAGGGTGCACGTCTGAGAGAGGGTACTTTGTGTTACAGACTGGGCAACGTTTAAACGGGGCCTGGAATTCCATCGTCGATGCCAATCTTCGATTGGGCCCAAAAAGCTGGGAGCACACGTGCTCAAGTATCCGGGAAAGCGGATAAGTTAACTCAGAACCGAACAAAGTACAATACCGACGCTTAAAGAGGCCTTTTGGCCTGAAGAAAACAAGTTTTTCCTATAGGTCCAGAACGAGAGTCACGGAACACATCCGAACCCAATGGCGGAAAAAAAAACAATCTAAGGATGGAGAGGATGCCCATGCGCACTGTAGTCCAGGGGAGGAGCCACCTATCTCGTGATACTTCAAAGACTCTTCCAGGACAACAAGATGCAATCATCCGGACCCAACACTAGGCGGCGATCTATGCACAAGATATGAATTTAGCGGCCCACATGCCTCGAACAGCTGGTTTCCATGGCCACCGCCCCAGAAGAGGAGTGTAACACCCCATCAGATCCCCGGAGAATCGGGCTGGTTGCCGAAGATCGTGTGACTAGGCAAAGCCTATGTAGCATTTTTTGAACTGGTAGATTCGGTGTTGCGACGCCAACCAGATTTCTTTGGCCTTGTCTAGGAGATGTTGTTGTAGCTGCTGTTGCCCGGGGAGGAAATTACGCCAGAGGGAAGGGCTGGGGTCGCTGATATATTGTATTTCAAGGGATGTGTAATGAGCCTTCAGCTCTGCTCGTTGGGTGGAATATTAGCGTTTCTTGCATGTACGGTAACTAATATTGACCCCTCGGAGTGTGGGCTTCAAAGCCTCCCAGAGCTAATGTATAATTTCATTAAAAACACAGAAGTCAATAGTGCGTTTAATGCCAACCCTCCAAGAGTGCTTCAAATTCAATGAAGAATTATTGCAACTGAAGAAATCAGCTGCGGCTGATTCACTTTAAATTCCTACACAGACTATATTATACACCTGCACAAATATAGAGGATGGGATTGGTGGAGGACCTGTACCTCTTGCTATGCGCCGTGAATGGAGTTTCTGAATCTGGCATGGGCATGCCCCAAGGTTTGCGACTTTTGGGCAACAGTGCATAGAGATATTACTAGCATCACTGGCCATGCCTCGGCTGACATGCCCATAGTTGCCCTTCTGGGCTATGTCAAGGAGATTCCCCCTAGGATCTGTCGGCTGACAGTGATGCTGCTTCTACTTGCCAGGCATAGGGTGGCGATCCACTGCAGGAGGCGTCAAGCTCCCACAAGAAAAGTATTGTTGCATGAAACAGCTCTTTGCCAAGAGTTTCTAGATGCATACTGGGAGCTGATGCCCGTTCCCGCCCAACACAAGGGCACTTGGACTCCCCTGACAAGCTATCCTAGGGCACTTAGCGACCTGACAGAAGATACCTCGTCACGACTGCCGGCCGCGAGCATCATCCCAACCTGCGTCTCCCCACATGGTGGTGACTTGCCTGCATGCTGCCCCACTGAGTACGACAGGTGCCTTAACAATCTACCCTGAATAGTTGCGCCTATTCCAGTTCTAAAAAACTATCTAGCAAGAAGTATAACCTCTGAGTGGCATGTTACTAGCTAACTCCCCGATTACCTTTCCCCCTTCTATCCTCTCCCCCACTCTCTCAAACCCCCTCCCCGCCTATAGCTCCCTCCCTTTCCTGATTCATATTGCATTATTTGAATGACACTGTCATCTGGTGCAGTATTATCTGAAATGCAATTTGTATTGTTGCAATGGTTATTGGGAACACTCAATAAATAAAGAAATCTGTTATTTTTCTGTAAATTGGTCTCGGATTATTTCTTGAATGTGAGTGTCTTTTAGTGCCTCTATGAGTACAACAAATGCACAACATTACCCTTTGATAAGTCTAACTGCTTGCCTACACTACCATAAATAGAGCGTTAGTATTATCTACTTTTGCCTCAGTATACCTATCTGGGTCTCAATTGACTCTCTGCATAGTGTACTTTATTATAATGCATACAGAGAGCCAGCTTCCTACATAAAGATACCAGGCTGCATCCAAATTCTAAATCAGCCAGGAAAATAGAAATTCGGCTTTTGCGTTTTTAGGTCTCGGTAATATCCGGTCTGCCGAAGGCAGACCGGAAGTCCGAGAATTAATGTCAGTAAGAGGGCTGCTTTATCCCTCCCTCTTTTTGGCTCTCCCTCCATTGGCTGGCTTCCTAAATGGAGGCTAGCCATTGGAGGAGAGAGCTGTCCCTCCGAATAGGCTCCGTCTTTTTCGGATTTGGGGGCGTCATTTTTGCTGTTCTTTAGCTCGTGACGTAGTCCGTCACTCAGGACAGCAAAACCACGCCCCCAAATCCGAAAAATAGCGGAAGCTCGAGTCCGCCATTTTCTCGCCGTCTAGCCTGCACCAACCCGTCCCCTGTGAGGTCGCCTCCAGCCTCCCTCTCAGCCCCTGCAGACTCCCACTTCCCTACTCCGTTTCGCTCCCACCCATCCTCCCAGTCCATACCCCCCTCCCTCTGCCCGCAGCTCTCCTCTGTCCGGGTCCCCCCCCCCCCCCCCCGCCCGCCCGCAGCTCTCCTCTGTCCGGGTTCCCCCCTGTCCCTCCGCACGCAGCTCACATTGACTCGGAAATTAGGAGTACAGTCTGTAGAAACGAAGAGCACGGAAATGTAGATTGTTTCGATGGTGTAGAAGCTGGCCAAGATACTAAACTCATTTGATTGTTCATTTTACATGCAAAAACCGGGGCCAACTATCAATTTGTTGCACATTTATAGTAACTTTCGTTGTCACGTAGAATTAAAATATAGCCCATCATTATTCTGAGTTGTTGTAAGAGTCTTTCCGTAATACCATGTTGTCACTTACAAGAATGTGTCAGTATTTGTATTGAATTCAAAGTGTTACATTGTATATTATTTGGCCCTTCCTAGGGGGTGAGACACACTAATGAAACCCCAAGAGTGTCTCTCATCGGAGAAGTGTTCTAGGACAGCAGTCTCTCTTCTATTTCTTAACGAGGCTTAAGTGGAAGCTAGTAGAGGAAGTGGGCGTGTCCACCCGTGCCCCGCCCTCTGGTTGGCTTGGCTCTTGCCCCACAGTCTGTCGCAGTCGGAGAGAAGCTGGGTTTGGGGGCTGTATCTCCCAGGAGAGCAGGTGAGCAAGGAGGGGCCTGGGGAATTGCGAGGGCCACGGGCAGCTGTCCGAGAGCGAGGGTCCCCTCCGTGGGGGGACAGGGTACAGCATTACAGGGCTTGTGGTGCTCCGAGAACCAAGTGTTAACTTTAGAGGAATACGAACGATGCGTGAAAGGTCTTGGGTTAGCTGCTGTTTTGTACCAAGTTGCACGTTAGTGTTTTGAGGAGTCCCCCAGCACTCTTCTTCATTATACAGCCTCTTACTTTTCGGAGCCTGCACTCTCTGGCCTGTCAGTGCCCCTTCTACCCTCTGTTATGCCTTCCCCAATTACTTGTCATTCAACTGTCGTCTGCGCTTTTCCTGTCCTGCATCTTCCGTGCCCACCTTCCAGAGTCCACTCCCCCCCCCCACCCCAGCTCGTGTCCCCCTCCTCCCCACACCCCCCAAGAGCTTGGTACAGGACCTACAGCCTTTGAAACGGGCCCCTATTAGGCTCAGTACAGTCAAAGCCATAGGCAATTTCTTAACAACAACTGTGACAACCCATAAGGTAATGATTGTCAGTGATGCAGTCCTTTGTTAAACTTCCGATGTTTACTTCTTGCAATCCCGAAGAGTGTTTGCTTTTTCAGATGTTTTTATGTAGTTTTTTTTCTCCATGCAACGTATGACTCTCGCATAGTGCATATTGGTATGTAGGTCGACTCGAATTGTCTGGGTGAGTTCAGGCTCTCGGTTGCGTTATCAGCGGGACACAAGGTGTTCAGATGAAATGCTAGTCAATCCTCGGTCTCTGCAGACCGTACAGCAATAGTCACACTTGTTACATTTATTATTACCATTTGGTGTGAATGTGTATGGAGTAACTGTACACAGCTGTTGAAATATTGACAGCCTGAAAGGACACACATGTGTTTATAGGTGAGGAGGGATGGCATGGTGAAGGATAGGTCAAGTACGTACATGCGGAAGGGAAAGGAGTGAAAAGACTGGGATTACGAGGATGTACATGCTGTGAGCTCTGTCCGGCTCCCCCTCCGCCCGCAGCTCTCCTCTGTCCGGGTCCCCCCCCCCCTCCCTCCCTCCGCAGCTCTCCTCTGTCCGGGTTCCCCCCTCCCTCCCTCCGCAGCTCTCCTCTGTCCGGGTTCCCCCCCCCCTCCCTCCCTCCACAGCTCTCCTCTGTCCGGGTTCCCCCCCCCTCCCTCCGCCCGCAGCTCTCCTCTGTCGCGCTCCGGAGAGGGGTCGTTGGGTGACGATGTGCCGCTCGTTCACGGCGCCCAACTGCCCTCCCCCAGTGCTTTTGGTGCCATTCCAGGTACGTAATTTATAGAGATATTGTTAATGAAAACCATTAAAATACAGTAGGAAGAAGCGCTCGTTGGTGTAATCCTGTGGCAAATACAACACAAAGGGGTTTTACACTGTGTACTCTTTGGCAACTGCAACCGGAAGGGTGTTACAGTGGGAACTCTCTGAAACAAACACCACAGGGCAGGGTGTTTCATTGTTTAAAACCGAGAGACCATCTTATACAAAACTTTTGTTCAGGACTTTCTAAACATGTCTGTTTTTCATTGCATAGATGTATATTTCTATGTTTCATTTTTATTGGGGCATGAATTCAATGACTTTTTTTATATTGAAATTAGTAATATTGGCTGGGCTTTGATTTCTTTACTTGTTATTGTGTATTTTGAGAACTACTGTGTTTCTAACTCACACCATCTAGCTGATTAACCTTTGGCGTGATCTGGCTCACTACCCATTTGGATTAAACAGTAAGGTGGTACCAACAGGGGCAGACTGGCCATAGGGGGTCATCGGGCGTTTTCCCCAGGAGGCTGGAGGGGTGGGGCTAGTTTTTGCAACGGTGGGGGCCGGTTTTGTTACTCTGGCTGGTTCTACAGGGGTGCTGCAATATCAGCCCCAAGTAACAAAAGCAGCAGTGCTTCACACTTGCCCCCATCCAGGTGCTGGGACGACAAAATTGCCAGGGCTGCTTTGGATTCCCAGTCCGGCCCTGCACCCCAGGACACCATAACTAAAAGACTCCAACTGTAACAACGGGAGCCCAGAAACCCCCAACTTTCAGGGGCTCAGCAAGCCAGCTTTCACATTCCCATATGAACTGCAGTGGAGGTGCATTGTGATTCCCATTGCCCCAGAAGAAACCAGCCTTATTTCTGTTGATCCCCCCCCAAACTCCTTGTTGTTGCACAAGCTCTAACTATAGTGCCAGTTGCTTCTGAAAAGAAGCAGCAATAGTTTGTACTGCTATATGTGCTACCAGATCTGGTACAATAAATTACAATAGGTTTTGGAAACCCTACTGCAAAGACAGTCTCAGTATTCAGGCAGCTTATGTAACGTCGTGGCAGCTTATGTCATGTTGTGACAGCTTATGTAATGTGTTATGTGGCAGTTAAAAACAGCTGAGTGGCTGTGATGTGCTTCCTGCCTCTCCCCCAAGCACAGATCATGTGAAATATTGTTTTGACTGCTGTCAGGCTTAATTCAGAGCTCAACGTCCCTTTTCCAGTGGGGATGATAGTATTGGGTGGGGTCTATATTATGCTATGATATTTTATCCCCTGCACAAGTATGATACTCTTGAATACATGAGCCAGGTGCATGTTCTTAGGCACATGGAGCATAGTGATCATGGCTGGTGGCAAACCTGCAGCTTCTGTCATAACACTCTCTACTACTCTCTAATGTTCACCTATTGCCATTGTAAATGACAATACCATTTATTTATATAATTTTTTTTAAATGGAAAAAAAATGTCATGAGCAATGCCAATAGCTCTACCTTTAATAATGCCGAGACCGTTGCATTGTAAATGCTTTTTTAGTATGGGGCACTTACAATGTACTCATGCCTAAATGACAGAAAATATGTCACTGAACCCACTGTGTTCATAAGATAAGTCACAAGTAAGTTGCATCACCAACACCATTTCATGAGTGTATTATGAAACTGCAAACCCAAGTGTATAGGATGCAAAGATAAAAAATATACAAGTACAAAACACAAATATAAAGACAAAAAACAACAGCGTATGTGAACTTTTGAAAGCATATTTCTCAAAGCACAATTTTTCAAAGAATTTTTAAATAACTTGCATTCAGTGTATTATCTGTACCTTTCACTATGAGGAGAGTCTCGGTAGGAGTCTGGCGTATCTCTTGCATGCCTGAGGAAACTGTTGTAATCACGAGGGCCACCCACCCCATTGAGTCGTCCTCTTGGCCCAGCTGGGCTTGTATGACAGCTGTTTTCAACAGACGATGTCATGAGAACCGAGTGACTGTCTGAAATGATGCTTTCAGACTGACCGTTGCTCCAGCTGATCATAAACAACAAAACAAAATATAAAAATGATTCTTTGTTTTAAAAAATCCTAGGCTTTAACACATTTTAATTTAACGTTTCATACATTTACAACTCTGTTTCCTTTCTGCCCCCCTCCAGTTATTGTTCAATGCCTTCCCCCAGAGCCGTGGTGCATTTAAATGTCTGTTTCTGGCCTACATGTTCTTAACTTTTGGCTTCATCTGGTCTATTTTCAGTAATTAGTGTATTTGTAATGAGATTGGGTAGTGCCTTGAGGCATAATTATTCTCCAGTTACAATTCTTCAAGGATATGCAATACTCTTAACCTCTTGGGGCACTCCAACTCCTTGAATTCTTTGCCAGATAGTCCAATAATATGCCACACTGTTACTTACCCACATTCTTTCTCTTTTCCATGGGTAGTCTTACCCAACTTACCCATTCCCAGCACCCACCACAACCTTCCTATCCACACTAGTCCGTCGGGCATGTTGTGGTTCCCCTAAGCCTCAGTATTAATGATTTTACTCTTCTCATCTTGTAAACAAACCTCTTCAGAGGAGCTTCGTTCTATTCGGGATCTCTTTGCCTCTTCTATTATCTGATTTACCCTATCTCAAAAAGGTTTCACCAGCTGAAATAACCACGGAATGTGTATAATGGTTGCCAATGAGTCCACACCCCCTCCAATGAGTGGTACCTCCCAGCCTGTAACTTAATATATATTGAAGGCTTTCAATAGGGATTCTTTCCTCTCCAGGGTAAATGTGATGTTCAATCATGTGAATATGTTGTCCCAATAGTCTGCGCCTAGGGATATACTCAGATCTCTTTCCCAGGCATTTAGAAATCACAGCTTCTCCTTCTGTGGCCTTACATTAATATTTTGATGTATACTTCTTGGCGGGGTGAGTTTTCTGGCGGCCTCTTTTTTATGTTGACCCTGCTGGATCCTGTGCCGGACTTGGGAGGTATTTCACATGCTAAAAATACTTCACTTCAAATTCCCTAAACATCTCTCGTAAGACTTTACATCCTCATGATCCACGTATGGAATAACTACTTGTTCATTTCTGACATGGAGTCTTTATTTACCCCCAAAGAAGTAAAGATTGAGGGTATGATGTCAGCTCTACCTTCGTGCCTATGTTGTCCCACACCCTTAGTGTTATTCCTACTACCACTGAGATATACAATTTGGAGTTACTGTGGGTGTTGAGGACTCGAGGCACCTTTCAAAAAAGTGCCCTAGCTTAAGGAGCTGCCAATCATACACCACGCCTTATCAGTTTCCTTCAAGGTACAGTCAACTAAGAATCTCAGAGGGAAGTATTAATAGTGTCTGACTACACCTCATTCTCCTTAAGTGGTTGATCGCATACATTGACTCCAATCCTTGCTCTTTTTTTTTACCCGATGACATCCATACATAATTTTGGATTTAATAGTTCCTTGGTATACAGAGTGTCATTGTCTGGAATATAGAAAGAACTGTTTTCAATATAGTAATTTTTGGAGCAGCAATTTGTGACAACCACAACATTGGTTTGTTTCACCAGCTCCCTAATTTAGGTTTTAACAATCTCATAAGCCCTTTAAGGATTATGCCCTTTGCTGTATGCAATTGATTTCTATGTCAGTCTGTAGGAAGCTCACTGAAGTGCCTGTCCATTGGAGTAAGGTTATAATCACAAAAGTCCCATACTGTAAATTTAGATATTGAGATTCTCAGCTGCTTAAATTAATCTTAAAACCTCATTGGTATTGCTCTAGTTCCATCAACAAGGACTAAACAGATTTTACTGAGTCTGCTAGGTAGAAAAGGAGATCACCAGCGAACATGCCAAGCTTACATTTGGCCCCTCTCAACCAGGGCCTTTTTAGGTTTTGCCTGGCGAAAAGATGCGCTCTGCGCATCTTTTTCGCGCAGGCGAAAACCTAATGAGAACTGTAGTGTGGGTTTGGGTCGGCCCTCGTCATTTATTGGCTGGCTCCATAAATGGAGCCTAGCCATTGGACGAGGGGCCTGTCCGTCAATGCCAGAAGAGACTCGGGGGCGTTCCCGAGATTCTTTGGCTTTTGCCGACGTCACGCGACGCCGGGAACGCCCCCGATTCTGGTCCGGCATTGCCGGCACCCGCCTTCCTGCTCCGGCCGTCGTCAGCGTCTCTCCTCCCCCTTTCCCGCCCCCACCCGCTTGTTTCCTGATGCCTGCCTTCCTGCTCCGGCCTCTCCTCCCCCTTTCCCGCCCCCTCCCGCTTGTTTCCTGGTGCCCGCCTTCGTGCTCCGGCCGGCCGTCGTCAGCTCTCTCCTCCCCCTTTCCCGCCCCCTCCCGCTTCTCTCTGATGCCCGCCTTCCTGCTCCGGCCTCTCCTTTCCCGCCCCCTCCCGCTTCTCTCTGATGCCCGCCTTCCTGCTCCGGCCTCTCCTTTCCCGCCCCCTCCCGCTTGTTTCCTGGTGCCCGTCTTCTGCTCCGGCCGGCCGTCGTCAGCTCTCTCCTCCCCCTTTCCCGCCCCCTCCCGCTTCTTTCCTGGAGGCTGAGCCTGGACACAGCTCCATGGAGGCGGGCGGGACACAGCGGCTCCGCCTGGACCTCTCCCGGGCCGCTCCAGGCCCCTCAGGGCCCGCTCGTGCCCCCCGGCCGAGGAGCGAGGTGTGGGCCTACCTGATGACCCTGGCGGACCGGGGCCTGCAGAGGAAGAAGGCGGAGGAGGAGGCCAAGCACGGAGTGAGTGTCCGACACCGGGGGCCGCGGAGTGAGTGTATGGGATGGCATCTGTGGAGGTGATGAGAGGCCGCATTTGGGGGCTGGGAGGGGAAAGTTTGAAAGGATGGGGGCAGCGGAAAGGGGTTGAGTGCTGGCACCTAACATTTCCTTTGTGTATTTGCTGCTGTATGTGTATTCTGTTGCAGTGTCTCTATGTGCCTGTCCTTTTATTTGTATGTTATGTTATGTTATGTTATGTTATGCAGGGGTTTTGTATAGCGTGCGGCTACTCGGAAGAGTGTCCCGACGCTTTGGATTGCACACTAATCTCATAACACAACAGAGAAAATAAGAAACAGAGATAAAAGAAACCTAATAGGGACCGAAACTAAGAGGAAAAGAGCCAGGTTTTAAGCCCTTTCCGAAAGGCCAACAAATTAGGAATGCTGCGCAGGGACACAGACTGTCGGAATGTGTCTCTATGTGCCAGTTTGTGGATTGTGCCTGCTTGATTTTATATTTCTGTGTCCGTTTGTTGGCGTTTCTCTGTGCCTGTCTTTCCTTGACTTTGTGCCTTTCCCCAGTGTGTGTCTGCCTCTTCGTGTTTTTGTGTGCCTGTCCGATCGCGTGTCTCTGTGCCGTTTTCTGTCGGTACCTGACATGAAGTATTTCCCTGAGCCCAAGGTTGTGCTTGGCGATGTGCGGGTTGGCCTGTTGTCCGTTTACCAGGATACTTATTTTACCTATCTTATAATGTGCGCAAGAATTTATGTATATATTGTGTGCGGCAATTTTGGGTCTATCATGTGAACGAGTTGTGGTGTACTCGGGTCTACTGATCTTGTTTGTCGCTTCTTGTCTGGCTACATGTGTCATTTAATTTCTTCATATATTCTTGCGAGCATGTTGGCCTGCATTGTTCCTTATGCTGTGTGCACAAACCATGCTTCCAGGTGTTTGTGAGGTTGTCTTTCTGTCTGAGTGTAACTGACTCTGTTGTGGACTGTGGTATGCATGCGAGTCTGTCTCTGTATTAGTTGAAGCTTGTTGTTTTAGATTTTGATTCCTGAATGCGACACAAGTACACGGATCTCAGCGGGCTGAGTTCTGAGATTTCCCAGTTGATAACTAGTGATTGTGGAACGGTGAAACCAGCTATTACCAGCGAGTTTGGGTGAACTGTTTGGTAAGTAGCGCTCAGGACTTGAGGGATACCCGGGGAAAATGAAATAATGATTACCCCTTTAGGGAACCTGGGTTTGCCATCCTGGCTTTGACGAATGTGCGGTTCTGATTCGAGGCACATGTTTGTTTTTATCTGCCCCTCTTACAGAATTTGTCCCCATGTGACTCTCCTTCATGAGTTTGACAACTCGCCGTTGCCTTTGAGTCATGCCCTAAACCCAGGAAGCTGATACAGTGAGTGCAGTTAGTGCTTACTATGTGAGAAGAGGTGCCGAGCCTCTGAATACTGTTTTTGAGAACCGAAGGGCTAGTTGGGGTTATGTGCCTTAGCTCCTGACATCTTCCTTAACCTGGTTCACGTTGTTGTATGTGATCCCCTGTCACATAATTCGTTGCTCCACTGTCACATAATTCTTTGCTCCCCTGTGATGCTGTGTGTGTGTGTGATGCTGTATGTGTGATGCTGTGTGTGTGTGTGTGATGCTGTGTGTGTGTGTGTGATGCTGTGTGTGTGTGTGATGCTGTGTGTGTGTGATGCTGTGTGTGTGTGATGCTGTGTGTGTGTGTGATGTTGTGTGTGTGTGTGTGTGATGCTGTGTGTGTGATGCTGTGTGTGTGTGATGCTGTGTGTGTGTGATGCTGTGTGTGTGTGATGCTGTGTGTGTGTGATGCTGTGTGTGTGTGATGTTGTGTGTGTGTGTGTGATGCTGTGTGTGTGTGTGATGCTGTGTGTGTGATGCTGTGTGTGTGATGCTGTGTGTGTGTGATGCTGTGTGTGTGTGATGCTGTGTGTGTGTGTGTGTGATGCTGTGTGTGTGTGTGTGTGTGATGCTGTGTGTGTGTGTGTGTGTGTGTGTGTGATGCTGTGTGTGTGTGTGTGTGTGTGTGTGTGATGCTGTGTGTGTGTGCGATGCTGTGTGTGTGTGTGTGTGATGCTGTGTGTGTGTGTGATGCTGTGTGTGTGTGTGTGTGTGATGTGTGTGTGTGTGTGTGATGCTGTGTGTGTGTGGGTGATGCTGTGTGTGTGTGTGTGATGCTGTGTGTGTGTCTGTGATGCTGTGTGTGTGATGCTGTGTGTGTGTGTGTGATGCTGTGTCTGTGTGTGTGTGATGCTGTGTGTGTGTGTGATGCTGTGTGTGTGTGTGATGCTGTGTGTGTGTGTGATGCTGTGTGTGTGTGTGATGCTGTGTGTGTGTGTGTGTGTGTGTGTGTGATGCTGTTTGTGTGTAGGGCTGTGTGTGTGTAGGGCTGTGTGTGTGTGGGGGTGGGCTCTGTGTGTGGCTCTGTGTGCGTGTGGCTGTGTGTGTGTGTGGGGGTGTGGGTGCAAATGCAATAGGTCTCGCATTTGCAAAAGATTAAGCTATTGGCATTGTAAATGACCATGCCATTTATTTATCTGTTTTCAAAACTAACACATAAATAAACAATTTTTCATTTAAAGTGCCAATAGCTCTAACTTTGTCAAAGGCAAAACCGTTGCATTGTACTTGGTATCGAATCCAACAGCGGCCATGATGCTATGGAAAGAAAGGACAAAGCATATTGACCCACTGTTGACACTATGGAAAGAATGGAGGAAGTATCAAAGAAAGACAGGTGGAGCATAAGAACCGCGCTAGGGGATGCTCATCCATGAAAAAGGAGACTGCTGTTCTTTCCATGCCCTCAGAAAGTTCTCTTTAGGCCACAGCCCCCTAGATTTGAAATGGCTTGCTACCTACCATTTTCAGAACAAAGAAAGGGGTGTGGCAGTTATTTTGATGAGGAGAAAAGATAATGGGCCAGAAGGTGTGTGTGTGGGGGGGGCTCTGTGTGGGTGTGTGTGGGGGGCTTTGTGTGGCTGTGTGTGGGGGGGCTCTGTGTGGGTGTGTGTGTGGGGGGGTTTGTGTGTGTTGGGGGGCTCTCTGTGGGTGTTGGTGTGTGTCATTTGCGAGAGATAAAGCTAGTGGCATTGTAAATGACAATGCCATTTATTTATGTTAAAAAAAACATAAATAAAAATAATGTCAAGAGCAATGCTAATCGCTCTAACTTTAACAAAGGCAAAACCATTGCATTGTAAATGCTTGTTATTTGGGTAGCATCTCTGATTGTTTTAAGCCAGGGACTACAGAGTGAAAGCAATGAGAAGCAGGAAGAAGTGACACCACTGCATCATCCCTTGCTTATCCATTGAGAAAATATGCAGTTCACTTGGACTCTTGTCCGTGACATTTATTAACCTGCCATCAGACATTATGGTCTTTGATTTCCAAAACTCATTTCTCTGCACAACCTTTTGCGTGAAGTCCCAGTCTACTTTATCATGCATTTTTTCCGCATTAAAGGAGCCTATGACCATTTACTTTCATCCCTTACTTTGCATATCTAAGTGAAGCATCTTTTATCACTTGTGAAATAAATCCAGATTGCTCTGTGCGTATAAGGTTTTTAATGATCTCCTGCTGGCAAAGTGCCATGATTTTAGAAAATATTTTAGTGTCTAAGGCAGAGAAGAAATTGGCCTATATGAGGTGAAATTGTCTAGCGGTTTGCCCAGTTTGGAAATAAGTGTAGTTTATTCCAACACTGTCAGTGTCATATTTTCCTAAGGGAGCATTGTCCTCTATACTCTTAACAGAGCTGGAAATACCTGAGGCCCAAACATCTTATAGAATAATTCTGCACAGCGTTCTGGGACTTTAGATTAAAATAAGTTACTAATTACTTCTAAGATCACTTCTTTTGTGATCAATTCTTATTTCTCTTTCGCCTCCTCCGATATATTGGGTGGGTGATACTACCCTGTGTAATTTTGGTATTCATTTAATTTGATGATTCTTTATATATTTAGTTTGGAGTAAAATTCTTGAAAATACCTTGTTTTCTCCTCTTTCCATTCTCACATCACCCCTTCCCCATTTTTAACCTCAGTGATATAGCCACATACTTTTTTTGATCTAAGAAGATTGTTAAGAGGTGACCTGGTTTATTGCCTAATTTATACAATTTCTTGTCCAATGTATCCAGGAGATAGTTCTAGGGTTCTAATTTGGCCTCTAAGTGCTGTCACCCTACACAAGAGTTTCTGAGATTCTGTCCACTGATGTGCATTTATCACTTCTTTCAGGTCTGGCTGCAGTGAGTTATCAGGGCCTAATTCTTTTAGTAGAACTGCTTCTGTTATAAATGAGCCGGCATCACTTTATATTATGTAATGATGGTGGGCATAGACTGATAAAGTGATGAGGCTCTTTGTCACAATTTGTATTTCTGATCAATTCTGGTATAACTCTTGTGTAGGGCTGAACATTGTGGGTATTCTAAATGTATGGCATGTCTATACCCCCATCAGTCAATCAGGCCATATTGCCTTGTCTGGGTTTGCCTGTTGCAGATATGATCACCATACCTCTGAGTTTGTTTTGAGTTTTATCTCTGCCTCTGTCCATTAACATAATCAGTTCACGTTCCACTTATTATGGGGCTTCCAACCCAAACAGTTAGTCTTCTGCCTGACTGCACTAAGAATTGAGAACCTAAAACCAGAGGTGTCGGGTTAAGAACCTAGCCAAAAAATAGGGAAGCGATTTTCACTCCGTTTGAGTAAGAAAACCAGCAGGAAAGAAGAATTTATTTCTTGAGTCCCCTCACTCGCCAGGGTTTCCCCTTGGTGACATCATAGGGGCCATCTCAGTTCTCTATAAACGGAGGCCTGCTGCGACTTGTGATATTTACGTAGGAACACTTTTGATTGTTTTTCGGCTAGGTTCTTTGCCCGACACCTCGGGTTTCAGGTTCACTTTTGCATAAGGAGGTTGCTTTAACCTCTACCTCTCCCCCTCATTTTCTGTTTTGCACTAAGAATTTTTCTTGGCCTTAATTTGGCAAATAAATACATACAAGTGTCAAGTATAAGGAGCCCCCATGGTGTGATACCCTGATCAGAAACCATGGCCCGCTTGTCTTTAATGTGGTCTTTTATCTGGAAGGTACTTTTCTGGTGAAGGAGGACTCGCACTCTAAATCTATTTTTCTCCACTGTTGAGAATTATAGGTGAGGAAAGGCATTGGATCTGAGGCATCATGTCTGCTTTCAATAGTTGGGTCTTCTGAAAGAGTGCAATATGTATTACATTCATTATGGGTAATTCATTTAAGATTCCATTCTGCTTAGTGAGACTATTCAAACTCCTTACTTTGTAGGTTGTTATCATTAGTGTCATTGCTTGTTTAATTTTTCATGGGGAGATACTTACACTGTTTGAGCTTCTCTTACAAATCAGGCTCCATTCAGAGGGAGCATCAAGCTATTCTACCCCCCCCCCTTTTTGTCCCATTCTAATCCCATAACTGTGGACTAACATCATAAACCAAACACCTACTCTGGATTAACCGTAATAGAAACTGAAATAAGTACACCGTCTCCCACCACACACTCGCCACCAGCCTATACGACGCCGACATACAGGGAACTGCCCTCGACTGGATCCTCTCATTCCTCACCGGCAGAAGCCAACTAATCAGACTGCCACCTTTCCTCTCCGAGCCCAGGAAAATCAACTGCGGAGTACCCCAGGGATCATAACTCAGCCCAACCCTCTTCAACATCTACATGGCCCCCTTCGCCACCATCATCAGACAGCATGGCCTCAGCATAGTATCCTATGCCGACGACACCCAGCTCATCCTCTCCCTCACCAAGAACCCCACCAGAATCAGCTTCCATGAGGGAATGCAGAACGTTGCATCCTGGATGAGCAACAGCTGCCTGTAGCTCAACTTTGAGAAGACAGAAGTCCTCCTACTCTGAACCACCCTGTCAGCATGGAATAACACCTGGTGGCCCACCACCCTCTGCGGCCCACCCGACCCCCATGGACATTGCAAGAAACCTTGGCATCGCACTCAACGTCTCCCTCTCCATGAACAAGCAGGTCAATGCAGTCGCTTTCAGCTGCTTCAACACCCTCTGCATCCTACGGAAGACCTTGAAATGGATCCCCCCGAGTGAAGTAAGACAGTCCCCCACGCACTCATAACCAGTAGACTGGACTACGGAAACGCCCGCTATGCCGGCATCAACAAGCCCATACTCCGCAAACTCCAGATGAAACAGAAGACCGCAGCTAGACTCATCCTCGGCATCCCCCAACATGAGCACATCAGCCAACACCTACGGAACCTCCACTGGCTCCCTTTTGAGAAGGGAGTCACATTCAAGTTACTCATCCATGCCTACAAATGCCTACACAAGACAGGACCCCAATACCTCAACGAAAGAATCGCCTTCCACGTACCCAAAAGAAACCTCCACTCCGCCAACCTCGCCCCTGCCGAAACCCCTCTCATCCGCAGAGCCAGCACAAGAGGTAGAGCCTTCTCCTACATCGCAGCCAAGACCTGGCTGGAATGAGCTCCCTATCAACATCAGACGTGCCCCCTCCCTGAACACTTTCAGGAAGGCTCTCAAAACCTGGCTCCTCAACTGATCAGAGCTGCTCCCTCCCCCAGCGCCTTGAGACCCTCACGGGTGAGTAGTGTGCTTACAATTCCCTGATTGATTGAATGTAGACTTTCACATGCATATCTCTTTCACCCTAAGCAAAGTCCAGTCTAGATCACGGTCTCCATTTTTGCCCTAAGAGAGAGACATTTATGTCAGATGTTCAAGATAACCACTGATAATAACACTGGTGTGTTTCATATAGCTTATCATACCACACTCCTGCAATTTCAAATCACTGTAAACACAGATTTTACCACAAGCAATCATATGCCTTGATTCCCATCTAAAAGAAATATATATACGTTTGCCCCATGGGATATTCTTAAAATATTCTATTAGTCCTCATGGACTCACGTTGGGAGCCCCATTCTCTATATATGTTCATTGTATTTAGAGTGCTTTCCGATTTAACCACGACTTCAGCAACACGCTATTCGCCACAATGAATTACTGACTTCACAAGGAAACTTTAAACAAAGTGTTTAGGTATCTCAGCCAGGCCGATTCAAACAAAAGGAAATGTGTCTCTACCTCTGTCTCGGTCCCAGATTTCTGACAGTTTTCATATCCACACGGAAACATGAGTTACATTGGGCTGATAGTAGCTACTTTCACTCACAAAGTACATATTTACTGTTGTTCCTCAAACTGTCTGGGTATACGTTGAGCGAAAAACTATCTCAAGTGTATTGTGAATATCAACAACGTCCGTCTTTCTGAGGCTCCACATAACACTATTTGCCAACATGCTATTTCGCTCTGTAAATCCTATGTGAATTAGATTATAAATTACAAATTAGAAGCAAAAAATGCAGTTTTTACATACGTGTATCACTAAAACCTTTTGAACTAGGCCTGTATAATTATTGATTACAAAAGACACTGAAAAAATAACACACATTGTGCAGGAAGGTATTGGCATGTCAGTTGAAGATCAAAAGTAAATTGACCTTAGCTGTAATAGTGACATTGGCATTGAAGCTGTAGGGCTCAGACACCCTTTCCACCCCTTTGTCTCAAAATATCAAAATTAAGGGTAGTTTAAGGATTAGAAATTAAATCTCTTTTTTTCTTTGTTGTAGCTCCCCAGAACCTTCAGGCTAATTAAAAAAAACTTCTTTGATACTCAGATACACAATATGTAATCTACAGAATTAGTGCCATGTGAAATAAAATGAAGATTGTATGTTATGATTTCCAAACTACATAAACTAATTTTGAGTGAACTTCTGCTAAATTTCCATGATGAATTTTCCTTTGTTTTAGTTACTCATCTTACGATTTCCTTTTACATCTCATCTTACTATTTACATTTTACTCTTAACACAGCTTTTACCAGGTGCCCACACTCACACACACAAAACACGCTAACTCACTTTTGCCCCTTATTTAATTTACTTTTATACATGTATTTATGTACTGCAAAATGATGTTCGTTATTTTCGGAGCAAGGTTCAAACAACTTTTAATACTGCTAATAACTCTGTTTTCTGTTCAGATTGGCTATGTCAAAGACATAGAGCAGGCTAAGCCACAATGTCAATATTGAAGGTGCATGTTTAGTTTTAAGGTTCAAACATAAGTGTCTTTAAAATTATAAATATTTACATAATTTGCATACCTGTGGCTTGGAGTCGGTGTTACAGTTGTAGAATGATGTGTAGTTGATGTATAGTGACTGGTAGAGAAGGACGTTTCTGTCTCTCTTTCAATTACATGTTCACTGGATATTATATTTTTAGACACGTACTGCTAAAAAAGAAAACAGACATTTTAAGTTCATATACGTACGTTTTCATATTGCCAATGGTGTTTACTGTAATTATGTATGTATTACACAAAAGATACCAACAAACATTGTAATAAATAGTACGTATGTAGTTAATCCAATGGTTCTAAACTGATAACGAATATGCTACTTACCAGTATGCATCTGTTCTTGGCATGTAGGGCTGCTGACATTCATATCTGTGCATAGAATACATAGCAGTCCCACTACAGTGCGCATGGGCATCGACTCCATCCCCAGATTGTTTTTAGCCATTGTGGCCAAGATGGAGTGAAACTCAGTGAATGATGACCATGCTATGAGTATATGTGAATACTGCAGCTGCTACAGGCGCCGGGGAGGAGGGCGGGCGATATGAATGTCAGCAGCCCTACATGCCAAGAACAGATGCATACTGGTAAGTAGCATATTCGGTTCAAGGCATGTGGGCTGCTGAATTCATATCTGTGCATAGAATACATAGCAGTCCCTCCATTAGCGGCGGCCGCCTGTGCCAGCTGCAGCAGTTTGGAAAAGTGTTTTGAGAACAGCCTGCCCTACAGTTGCTTAGTTTTCCTAAAATCCTTGGTCCTATCGATGTAATACATTAGGGCCCTTTTTACGTCAAGGGTATGGAGCTAGGCCTGGGCGTCCGAATCGGCTACGCCCACGGAGTAGGCGTAGTGTTGCCTCCTACGCATTTTGCGTAGACAGCGTAGCTGGCAACACTACGCCCACTCCGTGTGCGTAGCCGAGTCGGCCCCCACCCGCCTCCCTCCCCTACATACATTATTTAAGCAAAATACCCTAAATAAAACAAGTTTAAAGCAGTTACAGTGTCCGGGGCTCGTCCGGGGCTCCCTATTGGAATAGCGTCCCTTCATAGATACCAATGCGCATGCGCGGCCGCCCGCGCATGCGCATTTCTCGGGAGAAATGTGCATGCGCGGCCGACCGCGCATGCGCATTGGTATCCATGACAACGCGATTCTTAGAGGGAGCCCCGGACACGGTAAGTGCTTTACACTTGCTTTATTAAGGGTATTTTGCTTAAATAATGTATGTAAAGGAGAGCGGGAGGGAGGTGCGTAGTGGGGCTACGCGGAGTGCGGGAGTGGGCGTAGCTTCTCGCCCACTCCGCGTAGCTCCGCGGAGCCCCACTACGCATGGGCCTATATGGAGCATCCGCTCCGCCAATGACTCGGGATTTTGAAAGAAAACAGGTAATTCAATAGTCTGGTTGATATGAAATTGAGACACAACATTGGGAAGAAATTTAGGGTTAGTGTGAAGCACTACCCTGTTGGAATGAATTTGAATAAATGGCTCTTGGATAGTTAGGGCTTGTAATTCACTAACCCTCCGTAGCGATGTTATTGCTATTAGGAAAGCCACTTTCCACGTCAAGAACTGAATCTCGCAGGAATGCAGTGGTTCAAAGGGAGGACCCATCAGCCTGGTAAGGACCACATTGAGGTTCCACTCCGGAGCTGGTGGAGTCCGTGGAGGAATGGCTCGTGAGGGAGAGGTGCTGCCTATTCTGGAGATAAGCAGCCATTGCAGACAGATGAATGCGAATGGAAGCATAGGCCAGATTACACTTGTACAGATGGAAAAGGTAACAGATGATGTTCTGAATAGAAGCATCCAGCGGGTTAATGTTGTGGTCTGCACAATAAATGACAAACCGCTTCCATTTTGCCGCATAGCATGCTCTGGTTGTGGGCTTCCTCGCCTCCCGAATGATGTCCATACAGTCGGAAGGTAAGTGCAGGTAGCCAAACTCTAGGACTTCAGGAGCCAGATCGCCAGGTTGAGCTGTTGTGGATCTGGATGCTGAATGTCGCCATGGCTCTGCGTCAGAAGGCTGGGTGTGAGATGTAGCCTCTGATGCGGTACCACAGACAGTTCTAGAAACGTGGTGTACCATGGTTGGCGAGCCCACGTTGGAGCAACCAGGATGAGAGTCATCGAGTGCTGCCTGAGCTTGCGTGCCACCAGCGGTATCAGAGGTGCTGGGGGAAAAGCGTACGCAAATTTGCCTGACCAGTTCATCCATATCGCATTGCCCTGCGACTGTGGGTGTGGGAACTTGGCGGCGAAGCTTTGGCATTTTGCGTTCTCCCTTGTGGCGAAGAGGTCGATCTCTGGATGACCCCACCTTCGGAAGTACGGTTGGAGAACCGACGGATGTATCTCCCACTCGTGCATTTGGTGGCTGTGCCTGCTGAGCAGGTCCGCCATTTGATTGTTCTTGCCCGGGAGGTGCTCTGCCATGAGGAAGATGTTCCTATGAATGGCCCACTTCCACATGCTCTGAGCCAGATGAGACAGCTGTGGAGAGTGTGTTCCTCCCTGCTTTTGAATGTAGTACATTGCCGTCATGTTGTCCGTCCGGATCAACACGACCTTGTTGCACAGATGTACTTTGAAGGCTTTTAGTGCCATGAAGTTCGCCATCTGTTCCAGAACATTGATGTGCATCTTCCTTTGCTGTTGCGTCCATAGTCCCTGCACAGTGTATTGGAGTACATGCGCTCCCCACCCCTGGAGAGAAGCATCCGTCGTCAGGATGATTTGTGGCACAGGCTGTTGGAACGGTCGGCCCTTGCAAAGGTTTCGTGGAGTCCACCAATGCAGAGTTGTATGCCCGACCGCTCACCAACACTAGGTCCTTCAACTGCCCGTGAGCCTGAGTCCACTGACGTGCTAAGCACTCCTGAAGCGGACGCATATGTAGTCTCGCGTGCGGGACTATGGAGATGCAGGAGGCCATCATGCCTATCAACTGCATGAACACTCTTGCTGGAAGCGTGTGTTGAGGTCTGAATTTTTGGATCAGCGATTGAATGCTGCCGACTCTCACTGAATTCGGCTGTGCTGTGGCCCCCAGAGTGTTATGGTCGCACCCAGATACTGCCGTATGTGGGCGGGCTGGAGGTGGGATTTTGGGTAATTCAGTGAGAATCCCAGATCGTGCAGGAGGTGAATGGTGTGGGACACGTGGGCGGCACACTGCTGGGCTGACTTCGCCTGGATGAGCCAGTCGTCCAGATAGGGGTAGACGTGGATGTTCTGCCTCCTTAGATGTGCCGCCACAGTCGCCAGGCACTTTGTGAACACCCTGGGTGCCGTGGTGACACCGAAAGGCAAAACCTTGAATTGGTAGTGCTGGTTTTGGATGGGGAACTGGAGGTATTTCCTGTGTGAAGGGTGCAGTGGAATGTGAAAGTACGCATCCTTTAGGTCTAAAGTTGTGAGAAAGTCCCCCTGCCGGAGCAGCGGGAGCACTTGCTGCAGGGTCAGCATATGGAAGTGCTCCGACAGGATGTAGAAGTTGAGGGGCCTGAGGTCTAGGATGGGCCTGAGGGACCCGTCCTTTGGAATCAGGAAGTACAGGGAGTAAACCCCTGTGCCTCTTTCCTGTATAGGCACGAGCTCTATTGCGCCTTTTTGCAGCATGAGGTTGACCTCCTGCTGCAATAAGTGCAAGTGCTCGTCCGACATAGGACGGTGCCTTGGGGGTATGTTGGGTGGAGTGGATGTTAACTCCAGACAATAACCGAATTGGATAAGCTTTGTGACCCACCTGTCCGTTGTGATGGACTTCCAGACGGGCAGGAACTGCTGGAGTCTCCCCCCGACCGGTGTTGTGTGGTCGGGGGGCAGTGACAAGGCATCACTGTTTGCTGGCGGTAAAGGACCTGGAGCTGTTGTTGCCACGTCCTCTGCCTTTGGCGCTGTTGCCGCGCTATCCACCTCAACTCTTGTTGGCATAAGTAGTCTGGGTGTTGTCCTTGTAGAATTGCACGGACTGTGAAAGCTGACCCCTTGAGGTGCCTCTAGTATTGGAGCGACAAAAGGACCCACCCCGAAACTGCTGGGACTGCAAGGCACCCATGGATTTTGCAGTGTCAGTGTCCTTCTTCATCTTCTCTAGAGTGGTGTCAACCTCTGGGCCAAACAGGTGATCTGGGTTGACCGTTTGGTTCAAGATGGTGGTTTGGATGTCTGGCTTAAAACCAGAGATTCTCAGCCAGGCATGTCTCCTAAGCATAACACAGGTGTTAATAGCTCGCGCAGCGGTGTCGGCTGCATCCAGAGCGCACTTAATGGAAGCGTTGGAGATTAGCTTCCCCTCTTGGATTAGCATCTCTGCCCCTTCTTTGTATTGATCAGGCAGGTGTTGCAAAAGGGTCTCTAGTGTATCGGAGTGCGCCCTGTCATAACGCGCCAGAAGCGCCTGTGTGTTTGAGATGCGCCATATGTTGGCTGCCTGTGCTGCTACCCTCTTCCCCGAAGCCTCAAAGACCTTGGATTCTTTGTCGGGGGGAGGAGCATCACCCGTAGTCTGAGAATTGGCCCTCTTCCGGGCATTCGAGACGACAAGGGAGTCCAGAGGCAACTGTCCTTTAATGTAGGTTGGATCAGTAGGTGCCGCTTTGTATTTCTTGTCAATCCTAGGGTTTATCACCCTCGCCCTGGTAGGTTCCTTAATGACCTCAGCTGCATGCTTCAAAACACCTTTCAGCATAGGCAGAGTTTTCACAGTCTTTTCAGATACAGAAAAGGTGTCAAAGAGGAAATCCACATCCACAGGGTCAGCATGCAGCTGGACATTGTGATTGGTAGCGGCCCGCTCAATGAGGGCATTGAAAGCAGCAGAGTCCTCAGTAGGTGAAGTCTTAGCAGAGAAGAGTTGAGGGTCTTGTCCTGAATGAGGATCCCCAGGGTCACCAACAGCTGACCAGGGCTCATTTGTATCCTCTGGGTCTGTGTAGACCGGATAACTATATTCATCCTCCTCATCGCCCTCACCAGCGTCCACATCGGAGTAAGTGGGCGAGACCTCATGAGCTTGTGGTGAAAGGGGTTCCACCAAGGCAGGAGAAGAAGCAGAGTCCCTTTTCTTCTTGAGGGGGATTTTGTAGGACTCCAGCTGGGGTTCTGGGGTGATTTTCCTCTTCAGAAGGGAAAGCCTGCCCGTTTCGACGTCGATGAAGTGTTCTTGACGCTCCTCCCCCGAAGGTTGTCGAGGCCGCGGGCCGTGGACCACCAACGACGCCTTTGGCGCCGAAGAGACCTTCTCGGGCACGCCGGCCCCCGGCCTAGGAGCGAAAGCCTTTGGCGCCGTCTTTGGCGGCAAGGTAAAGAGGATCGGCGTGGACGCCTTAACCGGTTTCTCCACAGGCTTGGTAGGCGGAGGGTCCTTCGGCTCGACCGCCGCGGCGCCGTCCCTGATGCCCTGCAGGGACTCCGCGACCTTTTTCGTGAACACGGCAGATGGACGTGCCGGTTCAACGGAGTCCTTTGAGGCCAGTTTTGGAGTTGAGTCCTTCGAGGTCACTTTCGGAGTCGATTCACGTGGCGCAGCACCCTGGGCCTTGTCGTGTGGAAGCGGGGCAGAGAGGACCTTCGAGTCATCGGGTCGCTTCTTCGGGTCGCCGAGGGATTTCTTTGGGTCGTTGACAGCCTTCTTCGGGTCGACCCGGCCCTTGCCGGCGTCGACCGCCTTCGGCACCGATGTCGAACACCTTCACCTTAGTCTTCGGCGCGGTAGCCTTAGGCTCGGCGCCTTTGACTTGGCCTTTAGGCTCGACAGCCATCTTTGGCGCCGAGGCCTCAGAAGTCTTCGATCCGACTAATGCGATGCGCACTTTCGGTTTCGATACTTGCACCTGCGCAGTATCTGGCGTCGAGACCGTAGATTTCACTTTCGGTTTCGTTTTGACCGGGAGTGGCTCGGTAACAATGTCCGTGGCCGGGCCCGAAGGCGGGGCCGTGGAACCCATATCGAGGTCTTGGGTAAGGCCCGAAGGCGATCCCTCGACCTGGGCCTTATAGATAGGCACGGCCCCAGAGACAGTCTGAGGGAGCTCTTCGTCCGAGCTTTCCTCCATGGCCCCGAGGGCCCAGTCGTAGTCTCCTACCTCCTCGACGACTTCTTCGCTTTCGAAAACCTCGGCATCAGCGTCGTACTCTTCTTCGACGTCCGACGCGGGGTTCGACTCTGAGACGTCCTGGATATATTCTTCCTCGACCTCCCTAGCACCGAAAATGTCCGTAGGCGCCGGAGCAGATTGCTGGGCCTCCAGGCGCGCAGCTCGTCGGAGCTTGAGTGTCTTCTTGGACCTGAATCGCGAACAGGCCATACACTTGGCCTCATCGTGGTCCGGCGACAGACACTTGTTGCACACCGGGTGGACGTCGATGTGTGGGTACTTCGAGTTACAGACCGGACATCTTTTGAATGGACTTCGTTCCATGATGGATGGTCGATGAGTCTGGAGCGTCGACAAGGCCTTCCGCGCCGAAAGCACGCGGAAGTGCAGAACTCGGCCCGGAGCCGAACTAGAAGATGTTAAGCCGAACGCAAGACAATACCGACGTAAGACTAAAGACCTTTTGGTCTCAAGGAAAGTTTTTCTATCGATTCCGACAATTGGGAACCAAAGACATCCGAACCCAATGGCGGAAAAAAACAATCTGGGGATGGAGTCGATGCCCATGCGCACTGTAGTCCAGGGGAGGAGCCACCTATCTCGTGATACTTCGAAGACTCTTCCAGGACAACAATGTGCAATCATCCGGACCCAACACTAGGCGGCGATCTATGCACAGATATGAATTCAGCAGCCCACATGCCTCGAACATTGTTAAACTTTGTTCATGACAGTGTTTCTTCAAAGCAGATAGATACATATTAAAAGATTTGAAACTTGAATGAATCAGAAATTTAAAAAATCGGGGGCGTGGTCAGAGAGGAGACCCGGCAAGACAAGTGCGTCTCCCTGAGCTACTCACAACGGACCCCTAAACCAACTCCTCCCCCCAATGGCCTGTTATTGGTGGCAGTTACCCCCTTATGATCCCCTCCCACCCTGTGATCGCAGGTAAGTGAGGGGAGGCCAGACATTTCTCCCACAGTTAAAGGAAAAAAATACCGGCGAGACGCCGATCCGGTTTAAGTGAGGAGCCGCGGCGGCCATCTTAAGACCACGCCTGATGCGTCGCATAGGCTGAGACGCCTCCACTAGAGGCGAATGCCGGCTGCTGGGTGACGCCAGCCCCATAGCTCCCGGAACTGGGGGTCCTCGGCGGTTGTGGACTACTTCGATGCCTGGCCACCCTAGTGCACACTATCCGGGCACCTCTGCGCAGAGTTTGCCATGCAGCGGCGGCTTGGTGGCTGGATTGCGCCTAGGCCAGGCAGGCATTAAAGAGACTCCGGAGGGCTAGCTGGAGGTCGCACTGGACCTTTTTGTTTAATTTTGCCAAGGCACCCCCCTTTGTTGTGTTGGTCTCACCATGGCAGCGCATAAAGCTAAGGCTCAGCGTTTTTCCTCAATTTGCAATATGCTCCACAGGCGATATCCCCTTAGCGGCAGATAGGGACCCTCTGCTTCAGTCCTCGGCCCAGAACGAAGGCTCAGACTCTCATGCTATCGTGACCAAAGAGGACATCAAGCGACTACTAGCTGAATTCCGCAGAGATCTCCCATCCCTTCGTCAACACTTTACTAGAGCCATATGTAATATTGATCAATCGCTGCACCAGCCAGACGCCCGCTTGACTACAGTGAAAACAACGGTGGCAGAGAATACTCTTGATAATTTTGACAGGACAGCTTGTATCAAAAATTGGAGAGGGGACAACTGGCATCGTAGGACAAGATAGATGATCTGGAGAACTGTGCTAGTCCCAGTAATATTTGCCTCCATTTCACCAGCTGATCTTGAGACCCCATGTCCAGACTCTTTTTGCTGATCTCTTGCAGCTTCCTGATGAGTCACTGGTTGTCCTTAATCACACCCATAGGGTGTATTCTTCCTTCCAACAACAAAAGAATCGAACTCCAGACACTCTGATGCGAGCACACTATTTCCACTAAACAGAACAGATTATGAGGGCTGCACGACAATAGGAACCGATTGACTGTCGTGGTGACTCTATATCTTTATAACAGGACATATCAGCCCATACATTAGCCCATCGTAAGGATGTAACATTTTTTACCATTTATAAAACAACAAGATTCTATATTGCTGGGGCTTCCCGCTCTGCCTTCAGTTCACACATCAGGATAAGGGAACTGCCTCACGCACACACCCTAGGAAGTCCGAGAGGCGTTAGGCCTATACCCTCCACCTGATGTAGATCAGCCTTCTGAGCCACAAGACCCAGCACTAATGGATGGGGCAGGGGCAGCTGGTGCTTCCAGCTCTCACCAAGTGGGAAGTGCGGAAACCAAAGCGGCCGGTTCATAAAGGACAAACTTCTCCATCAGATGACGACCCGTCACCTTGACTGCCTTGCCTCTCTCACTGGGGATATGGTTGAATTCCCCTTTGTTTACGGATTGATCAAGGAGAGGGAAGATTTTCTTCTTCTCCAGCCAATAACGGATTCTTTTTACTTCTTCAGATTATGTATATGGCGGGGGAGGAGGACATGGGACTAATCACAAGCTCTCCCTTTCTCTATTGCCGTTTAAGCTAGTCTCTCTGTGCTTAATTTTCTATTTCTGCTAATCTTTGCCTTTTGATTCAATAATTGTTTGATGACCGGTGGCTCAGCGGCTCCTCCACAGCTTGGCCATTTACCTTTGTTATTGACAGTTCTGTGTTTTGTTCATCGTTGTTGACACATAAGCGCATTGTATGCCACGCCGGGAGACGGGAGCCACACCCATACTATTTCACTCTAGACCAGTGGTCTCCAAACATTTGGATGCCGAGACCCCCCTGTCAACATTTTGAAGGGTAAGGACCCCCTCCTGACAAAAATGTCTAAACCTATAGGCATGGCTACTAGAATTATGAGGCAGGTGAGGACCAAATTACACGACAGGCTTGACTAAAATGTGTGGGAAGAAAAGGTAAGTGATGTTATGTGATGCCACGTATTTTGGGATAGCATTGCTTCATTATTTTGACATTTTTTACTCACGGTAACACTGAGAAAAGATTTCACCCCATCAGTACCCGTTTATAACCAAAATACAGCAAATAACATAAGAAAGATTTCTAGTCAACTTTGAGAAGGGCCTTCCACTCCGCAGGAATACGTTCTGCCACATTAGAAGCTCACCTGGCCAGGAGAAGCAGGGGTCCCTTAAAAACCTGGCGGTTTTGTGCAGATGTAAGCAGTTTACCCCTGCAGCTTTCCTCTTACCCTTCCCTTCCATCCCCCTCTCCTAACCCCGGATCCCTCTCTCACTTTGCAGGCCATTTTCTTTCACCCCTTTTTACAACATCTGAACTCTCCCCATTCAACCTCTCACTTCACCTTTAATCACCTCTTGCCATTCTCTCTTTTCACTGCCCTCATCTCTTACAGTCTCTCGCAGTTATCTCATGGCCTCTCTGGTCCTGTCACCTCCCGTGCCCCTCAGCACTTCTCATTCACCTCGTCTCTCCATTCAATTTTTGTCTATTTGTATCTTACACCTCTACAGTCCCCCCATTCAACTTTCACATCTTCCCTTTGTTCTAACAGAAGCCCTCACCTTTGGCTCGCACTTACTTCTTGCGTGCCCACACTTCTCTTCGGCAATTCACATTTCTCCGCATCCCGGACCTCTTCAATCGAATTCTCTCACTCCCTTGCTGTCCTCTCTCATCCTCTCATCTCTCCTCACCAAGCATACGGGTCAGACCCGTATGCTCCTCTCGGCCTGTGCCACTCTGCTTATTGTTCCCTACTTCAAGAAGGCATGAGTTGTCTGTCTCGCTGTTTTGGTGCAGGCCGCGCAGTTATGGAACTTGCACCCTCCTTTGCTTCACTCCACCAAGAATCTATTATCCTTTAGGAAGATATAAAAACCTCTCTCTCTGCTCTGTATGTTACCCCATTTGGCTGGTTCTCCTTCTCCTTCTGTGTGTTTCTCATTTGCCTACAGGACAGATAACTTATTAGCCCCAGGACATCTTTTGGTAACAGTAGCGCACTACAAATGTAAATAATAATCATAGCCAGAAGCAGGGGGAGTCACTAGACCAGAAATTCGAAGAGAACTAACACTCCCAGCCAGGGCTGGTCCTAACACTGGTCGCACACGATGCAACAGTCTTTTTTGGTGCCCCACCCCGTTTCCTCCTCCTCCATGAATTCCTTCACTGCCACTCACCAACAATGCACCTCATCTCTCTATAGCACCTTTCTGACAAACATTTCATTTTTTTTAGCGCTGCTCATAGTTTACTCAAACTCAGTTCTGTGATCTGCATGGTACACGTTCTTTGTAGCAGGCAAATTAACCCTCAGCACACTGTGTGGGTGACAAGAGTGCCCATGTGAGTGCACGGTGAGCGATGCAACAGTGATAGTAGGGTAAGAGGAGTGACTGCAGGGTGAGTAAGGTGGCGTATGAATTTATGAATTTGGGTGAGAATGCAAGTTCAGAATGGGACAAATGAATGTATGATTACTGATTGGCTTGTTTGAGTGAGTTGCATATTGAGCAGTGAGGGGGACCGGTGAGTGAAGTGTCACAGGAGTGCAGGATGAGTAGTGTACTCGTGTGCCTGCAGGGTGAGGTATTGGGTGAACAGCGCAAGTGCACTGCGAGTGCAGGGTGAGTGGGTGAATGGTGTGAGTGCATGGTGATCAGTTTGAGTGCAGGGTGAGCGTGAAAGTGAAGGGCGAGAATGAGGAGCGAGTTGTCTGAATGCAGGGTGCATTCCCAGACACTTGTAGTAACTCAGCATGTTATTGATGGAGGCGTAGGGTTTAAGATCTAAGTTAAACTATTGCGGCAATAATTGGAGATTTAGGATGGAGGAAATAAATAATGTGCTGATCCTGCAACAAACTTACAGTCCTATGGTTAGCGTTGCCAGCAGATTATTTTGATTGCCCAGTTGGTACAAAAATAAACAGTCACCTAAAGCTGTATTTTCAGCACTTATCTGTGCATACTTCGAACAGCAAATATAAATAGAAAACACTTTTAATTGTGTTCTAGGGCTGCCTCAATGATCCATGACTGACAAAGAGAAAAAATACAGAAAAGTCACATAAAGAATGCATACATACTTTTGTAATTATAAGTCTATTTAGTGTCAAGAGGAGGTCTTTCCAGACTCTTTAAACAAAACCGGCAGGCTTTTTTCTTTTGGCAACCCTACTTTATATTCCTTTTCAATAAATGCATTCTCACAGTACAACAGTAATTGTGAAATACAAATGTAAGGAATAGGCAGAGTGGGGGCCCAGGGGGTACTGGAAACAGGAAAAAACTAAGCCTCTTTAACGAGTTTACAAAGCCATGTAAATATGCAAATGGTCTTTGAAGACCTGTGAAAAACTCAGCTGCTGGAGATGACTCCAGACACTGCCCAGCCGAGCCCCCAGCAGCTCGAGTTTCACTTCAGCAGCAGCTGGGCTGAGACACACGATGAGGGAGGAGGGGGGCTGAAACCCTTGAGGCCTGGGCAGAAGTGTGAAAGTGAAGGCGCGACCCCCTTTGCATCACTCCACAGCCCCCCTGGGGGTCGCGCCCCACAGTTTGAAGACCCTTGCTCTAGACGCTTTTGGAATTTATACATATGACAATCCAATAATAAACGAAAGAGGGACCCTGAAAAAATTAAATGAGTGGGGAAGCCATCAGGGACGTAACAAGAAAAAAACACACAAAAACACCCCTCACATATATGGATCTAACATTGTCAAAGCAGATGACGGACAGTGGATCATCCGGACCGGCTCTGACCTCCTTCTGAACCCCCATTGACTTTCGCCGCCCGACCCCAGGGTTGTGGGCCGGATGGCTGTGTAAGAAATTTACGGCGCGGGGTCAGAGGGTTGTATTTCGCTGATATTGCTTGTGATATAATGCTGGTCGATTTTGTAACGATTTACTGATTCCTGCAATAAAAATATATTTTAAATAAAATGGATCTAACATTGTCAATAATTCCATTAATTAAAGACTCCCACAGACCAAGAATATTTTTATAAAATAATTTTTTACTTCATTTATTTATCAAAGTACACAAATCTTCATATTTTTCTGTGCATTTTTCTTAATTTTCATATATAATGCATAAAACATCACAGACATTCAATAACACAAAACATAAGCCCAGCATAGTAATATTGTAGGGTACCGATGAGTAAATATACATGTAACCACCCCAGCCACCACATAAGGAAAAAACCAAGAATGACAAACAATAGGACAAGGAAAAGAAGCACCTTTCCGCTTCTTTTCCTTGCCTGTTTTTGTTATGCACTGTATTTTTGTCGTAATTTGTCTTGTTTAGACTATTTTGTGAACAAGACTAGTACCACCTGCGTCGGTGAGAGAACCTAGTTGAGATAGCCCACGAAGGCCACATGGGAATCACCAAGACGGAGCAAAGGCTGAGAGAGAACTACTGGTGGCCAAGCATAGACCTTGCAATTGAAAGGAAAATAAGGGACTGCATTCCGTGCAGCAACAGCGACAACATTTTGAAACAACTGACACCTCCAATGGTATGCAGGCCGCCACCGTCAGGACCCTGGGAGGAATTGGCACTGGACATTGTGGGTCCATTGACGGGAGAAGTGCGCACGCCGTATATTCTGGTGCTCATGGACATGTATTCTAGGTGGCCGGAGGTGAGACTAGTGAGTGAAGTCACAACTAAGGTCGTCATCGAGTTCATGCAAGAGTTGTTTGTCAGGGAAGGGCTACCCAGCAGCCTACTCACAGACAATGGGGTGCAATTATGTTCTAAAGAGATGGAAGACTTCCTGGAGGGGAGAGGTATCACACACAAACGGTGTGCTCTGTATCACCCCGAGACCAACGGCATGATCGAGCGTTTTAATAAAACCCTCAAGGAAAGCATCCAACTAGCCAAGGCCAATGGTTTAAGCTGGAAGGAGGAAATATGGAGGCGGGTAGAAGCCTACAGGTTCACCCCGCACCAAACAACGGGAGTCACCCCCTTCGAGTTGCTCCGGGCGAGGATACCAAACAGCAAGCTATCCCCAGGATGGATGGGGTGGCACAAGGGATGGTCGGATCACTCCAAAGAAGCGAAAAGCCTGGAGAAACAAGAGGGAGCCATGATGGAAAGGAAAGAAAGATATGACAGCCTCAAATCAACACGGGAGGGCGGGTTCAAAGTAGGGGATGACATAAAGATCAGGACCCCTACTGGTAGAGCAAGTTGGTCAGGATACAGTAGTCCAACCAAGATCACCAAATTGTTCAAAAATGCTGTGAAGACTCAAGAGGGGAAGATCTGGAAACTGGGAAGAGTGGTGAGATTTCACCCACCCGGGCATAACCCCAATAGTGAAGGGGAGGGGGAAGGTGATGTGGTGGAGAGCAAAGGTTCTAACACAAAGAAGCTGTTGCCGGTCCCCCATCCAGGTGGTAGGTCTAGCAGGAGAGTGACCAGACCCCCCCAGATATTTTGATCAATATGTTATGATGTGATGCTCTGCAATGCTATTGTTCTTTTGTTAATTCTCATGTTTGATTCCGCAGGGGAGGGGAATGCGTGGTATCTCCCACCTTTATTCCCCTCCGGCGGCTCCGCATGTAATGGAGCTGCTCGCGGTGACATCACTTAGAATGTCACCGCAACCAGCGTTCCAAGGCGAGCGCCGGGGGCGAGTGTGAGAAGCTGACTCCGGAGAGAGGCTGTGGCTGAGGTCGTTAGGTTAACCACTGAACCTTAATAAATGTTGTAAGGTTTTCCACCGAAGCGTCCTTTGTATTATTGGCCGCTTTTACAGCTTGTCAATGTGCTTTTACTAACAAGTAACTCGAGTGTCCTAAAATGGCCGTCGCAATGTGGAAACCTTTCTGCCCATGCGTCTGTCACACTCACGTGACATGACATACTCTCTGCTTTGGTGGGAAAACTTTGCTTCTGCGCACTAGAACTAAAGATGGCTACCTTATGTTTTCACATGCTAACGCTTGCATTGCTGCTTTTACTAAATCGTTTGTTCTGCTTAATTCCTAATGCTGTAATTAAAATAAAATAATGAGAATAGAGTAGAGATAAGTGGTATACAGTGCACACATTTATTCTTTGTTCTTCAACTGTTTTTCTTTGACTTTGCTAATAGCTCGTGTCTGGACCAATCAAATAGAAGGTTGTTCCATCTTGGGTTCTGAACTGAACATGTGCTGACTTCACCCAAGTCCAAAAGCCATGGCATTGAAACACAGCCAAATTCCTGATTTGCTAAAAGATGCTTATGAGAACCTCACCTTCTGACCCTTTGGAAGGAAACTGAATGAACTGATAAATTACATTGTAATTCTTATGGATACATTCACTGCCGGGTGGAATAAAAGTGCATGGGAAAATAAAGTTATGGGAGGGAACGTAATTTGAATACAGAATGCAAGTTACCTCATATTAATAAGGTGTGATGACCTCACTTCGTCTTTTTGTCCAATCAAAATTGGGAATTCACACACTTGCAACATTGGGGGGTGGTACACTGCCCTGGAGAATGGTATATTTAAGGTAGGCTTAGCTAGCAAAATTGTCCAACTTGTCCGAATAGCTGACCTGTCACTGACCTAACACACTCAATAGGCGATCGAGACCAGAGGTGCTGGCACAGCACTCTGTCAGAAGATTCGATAATCCAATCGGGATTCTGGGGAGAAGATTCGATAACCCAATTGGGGTTTGGCCGTTAGCTGCAGAGAGGGTCGTAACGCAGGCATTGCACTTTAGCTGTGGGTGCCGGTCTTAGCCTGAGGTGGTCCTGTCCTGATCCTTCCAATTTGGTCCAAACCTGTCCTGATTCTGGTCTGTACCTGTTCTTTCGTGCTGGCACCAGCACTGTGGGGTTCTGTCCTTTATCCAAGCCCGTGGCCATGGTTGGTCTTCACACCATTCTAGGTAATTATAAAATCCATGTGGGTACGTCTTTGTACTGTTTCCACTTTTCTACCCTTCCTATGTTTCAATTCTTAATGAAAATTTCTCATTTCATCTTGCTTTAATCATATTCTTGTTGATTGATCAAGTTTCAATTAATATAGTATGGACATTGACATTTAAGTATTTACATAGATAAAGTGTTTAAACTGTTCCCTGAGTTTGTGGTTAATTACAAAATGCAAGTCAATTCATTAACTACCTCATTATTCTAACACTCTTGATCCCTTAGGACTTTAGGTACCGATGACAAGGATTGGTAAGTCAAAGGTGTATAAGTAAGAGTCCTAAAAGTAAATAAATCACTGGCTAGAGCAGAGAAGCAAAGGTTACCTGACTAATGTGTAAAGTGTTTAGTTATTACTGTTTTATGGGCCCAGGTGAGTATTGGTAAAACTAGTCAGGTGACCTGCGCGCTCTAGGAGGGCAGATGAAATCTCTAGGACAGTCATCAGTAGGTACTTGTTTTTGGCAGTTGCAGACTTCAGGCCATTTAGGGGTCCCCCTCGGCGGTGTCAAGTAATCTCCAATGTCAGCAGTAGCACCCCAATTGCTCAGGCATACAGAAGATGCCAATCAGATGATGCTTGTGAATTTAAAAGTTTTGGCGAAGTTCACAGCAAGGACTGCTCAGTGAGACCAGAAGATCGCTTCACACACTGGCACGGGTCACTTCTGCTTTTCGCCCCGGTACTCGCTCACTTTCTCTGGTTGTTTTTCCCACCTCTGAACGTGCTGAGCTTGTCCTGTCAGACAGTATCTCCCCCTGCAGGGCACAGTACACTCCTTTCCTCTCGCTGCAGTCAGGCAGGCTTTTAGGCATGCTCTCAGCTTCTGCAAAATAAGTGCATATTTCAGGTGACGATCCCTTACCTCCGGTAGACTGGCTGTCATAATGACATTAGCCCTGGTCACAGAGCAGTCCTTCGAGTATGTATGTATGTATGTATGTATGTATAGGCATTTATATAGCGCACTACTTACCCGGAGGGTCCCAAGGCGCTTCGACCGCTGCGAAACCCTTCCTGGCTACCCTGAGAGATGGTCCCTTAATGGGTATCTCCAGGGTGAGACCAGGCATCCCCGGCGGTCTGGTGGGGCCGTTAGTGAAGATGAGGCAAGCTAATGCCCAGAGTTGCCGAGTGTGATCGATGATCAGAGTGGGCACCGAGGCGAGAGAATTATCGAGTCCGCTGATCCTGGTCCAGAAACCTGCCGCGCCGGGATTCGAACCCTGGTCCCGGGCCGTCCTCTTCTCTCGGGTCCTCTGAAGAGTGCTCCGTTCATAAGTTATAAACAGCTTGGAACAGAAACAAAGTTAAATGGTTTGGATCCCACTTTTATACACATTTTCTAGACCGGAGTTGTGTATCCACAGTTTAAAGTCAAGGAAATGCCTTTTCACTCTCACAGCAGGAAGAAACAATACTGACTTCGAGCAGAAGAAGAGAAAACAAAGGCACAATGAAGTGTGTGACCTATGCACCTGGCTGTCATCAGCTTTCCTGAAGTAGTAATCAGGGACATGTGAAAGGGCAGACCCTGCCTGGAATCTTCCTCACCTAGAAAACACAGAAACTGTAGTCTCACCCCTAACTGCTACCATCCACAATCAGCAGCGCTCTGCTAGCAAATATCGAATTGAAATTCAAAGGATGAAACGGTCTCCCTCCTCCATTACTTCAGTGTTTGTTTCCACCCTCCAGCAACAGCAATTCAGTCAAAACATCACCACTCTCTGGCAAAGCTGTATTAAGCCTTCATCTTGTTTCCACTTTTAACCAAAGTCCATTCAAAATAGATGCCAATGGTCCCAGAACCCAGGCTTTCAACAGAGTCCTACTGCTACTATATATGTGCCATACACTTGCTGCACATAATTGCAATTGACGCACATGTGGAATGTCAGCAAAAGAGTCTCGGTGTTCACACAACAGCAGCACTTTTCACAGGAGGGGTCAGTAGACTGCAGTCTCCTTGACAGAAATAGTCTGGTCACTCTAGTGACTCTCAAAACTTGGTACGCTGCCATCACTACTTTATGTGCTTACCAAAGGCATGGCTACTTGCTGTTAAGGCATGCTCTGTGCACCCCTTTATGTGGCAGAAGTAATTTTGGATCTTGGGGGACAGTTTCTGAATTCTGCATCACCAGGGATAGGCCTAGACTTCTGCACACACGCTATATTCTTGTGGTGCAAGGGCCAAACAAATATTCACAAGCAGTTGGGCATTTAGGGCAGCAGCGCATAGGCGTATACTATGCAGGGTTTTTTCCTGTCACTGCACTGGTCTAGAAGCCTGCAGTGAAAACCACAAAGAATGCTTGAACAAATAATGATAAAGTTCTATTATTTTAACTCAGAACCAATGGTACTGATTTCACATACCTCCAAAGAATAAAATACTGAGACCCGATTGAAAAGTTTTGCCAATGCTATTTTCGACTAATTACTTGAAAGTAGCAGGAGCGATGAACAACCTCTTGAGCGATTTCTGCACTTCTCACAATTTGGTGAGGTGGTGGGGGGAGGAGGGCGTTGGGTCTGTCTACTGATCGTCTTTGAAATTCTGTCTACCCACTGCCTTTTCCTATAAAGCATGTTTTATTAGTTTTCACGTTTTAATTATATTGTTTGCTTTTCTAAATCATGGCAATACCTTGTATTTGCAGTTGAGCTTTCATAGCTGAATTGCAAATGACCAAACGACTGTTTCCTCAGATTTGCATTTGATTTATTGCCATGATAAGTACTTCAATTGGTCTCGATTCATTACAAAGTCGACCCACTGACAGGGGCCAAGATCCTGACACATGAACGCGGCCTGCAAGAGTGGTTTTCGTGCTTCTTGGTCTAAAGCCATCATCTTACTATTTTTTTCAAAAGGGAGAGGGAAGACCCAGCCTGTTGTCACCCCATCTCCTTCCTTGATTCTGCTGCCAAAATCACCAGGATGGTCGTTTTGGAATGATTACAATGCTGGTTGGACAATCTTAACATTATTTTGGAGCTTCAATATGGTTTTAGGCAGGGCAGAGGGAGAGTGGACCAGTGTGCCAACTTACGATTGATAGTGGGAAAATACACCATAGCCAAGAAGGGTTGCCTACATATAGCCTTTATGGACTTAACCTCGGCGTTTGATCATGTTAATAGATTCGAGCTTTGGCCATTTCTCTTGGAGCTGGGTATGGACGTAGATTTCCTTCATACGTCCCACCTTAACCCCTTCACTGCGGCGGCTATTCCGCCGCAGTGCTAAGGGGGTGGGGGGCACGCGGGTGAGCTGTGCTTGTGATGGAACGGTTCCGTCACGGCCCCGCCCGCGCTAGAGAACGTTAGCGCAGGCACGGAATTCGCGCCGCACAGGCGTGGTGAGAGGGCAGTCACGGAACCGTTCCGTCACCAGCACAGCCCACCCGAGGCTTGTGACGGAACGGTTCCGTCACGAGCATGGGAGGGGTTAATCTGACTGCATCGACCAGGTACAATGCAATGGTAGCCTGTCAGCTTCTTGGTGGGTCAAGAGAGGGATGAGGCAGGGTTGCATTTTGGCTCCCTGCTGTTTACCCTTTACATGAAAAAAAAAGTGGGTGCTTTGAGAGCAACTTCTATAGACATAACCAGGACACGCACAAAACTAATACCCAGATTATTAGATGGTGACGATGCGATGTTGCTCGCACATACTACAGTGGGCCTCCAAAATCTTTTAAATTCTTTTAGCGATTTTATGGATTCCCTGGATCTCTCCACTAATTTGATTAAATCTCGCACAGTGACTATTGGGAGTCGTAAAGCCACTGGGTGCAAGTTCTTTTGTGGGGGGAGGGGGAGGGGTTAGACTTTACTAAGGTGTCAACATTCTCCTATCTAGGGGTGTTGGTTCATGACAGGGGCTCATGGGTTGCCTGGAGAACTCTCAAAAAGAATACTTTGGTGCGGGCCATCTCAGCCACTATGGCTTTTGCCAAGAGACTAGTGGCTAAATCTGTGGCCACACTTTTTAAGGTTTTGAAAGAAAAATATATCCCTATGGAAAGCTAAGGCTGTGATGTGTGGGGGGGTATAAAGGGGGTGCAACCTCGCTCTTTGCCAGGGCCAGTTTTCGGCCGATTTTGTTACAGGGCCGTTTTGGAAACAATGCTGAAAAAACGGCCCTGTAACAAAAACGGCCCCCAGGGGCCCAAAACCAGCCCCCACCCTTGCGGCGCACTGGGGATTGCCCGGTGCCCGCAACGGTCAGTCTGGGCCTGCTGAGAATCTGATCAAGTTCTGTTCCCACCCAAAATCATCATGCACTAAAGGACTGTAGTGCCCTCAAAGAAACCTTGCATATTCCGTGGTTAGGATACGTTCAGCAGCAGCTAATGAGGCTAGGCTATTCAAATGTATTCACTAACCAAAAACCTTTAAGCCTAAGTGATGTGTAGACCATCCAAAACATTTTTTTGGCCAGGCTGCTTGGGTAAAGGGAAGATAGGGAACTTATAAAACCCACAGTGCGTCAACATGCATTGTTGACAACACGTTTGAGAAGGAACCATACCTATCATTTGTCAATAATGCCCACTACTGTTTAATTAAGACTTGATATAGACTTAATTCTATACATTGGTTCTTAACAGTTCCAAAGAGATTTAGGAAGCCAGGAGCCCTGAAACCTTGCGATAATTTTTCAGAACAGGACAGTTTGCACTTTATATTTTTCTGTGACTTTATTGTGCCCTGATGCATAAATTCAGTATTCCGCTGGTAAGAAATAATCAATTTGCACAAGCAAGGCCTTCATTGTTGCTTTTACAAACCTTACCCTCCCCTATGATCTGTTTTGGGGTTGCAAGTTTTCTTTCAGGGGCCCTCAGATTGAGAAAAAAAGCTATTCAAGGACCCCTTACCAATCTCATCACACAGGGTAATTTTTGTACTTATTTAAAAGTGGAACTTTACCATAAATGTCTGAACCTTTTTAAGCTAATGCACAAGGGTACCAGCACTTCATAATCTCATTTTGTAATGTTTTGAATTTGCATTTGTTAATACACTTTTTATATTTGTATTAATTTATTCTCCGATATAATTATTTTTTTGGTCTGTATTTATGAGATATGCTTGATTTCATGAGCTTTTATGGTCAATATTAACTGAATAAATATTTATCGAATAAAATCGATTGATGGGTTTCATGCACTAGCTGTTTAAACCGTTTCCTTGCGCAGTTCATCAATCTTTTCACACCACTCTTGGTTCAAATACCAAACCCTTAAAACTTGTCCTCCATTAATTACTTCCCTTGAACTGTAAACATTTACTAAAACATGCACGTTTACATTTCTTAAGTGCAACACAACTTGAAAAAGTATCTTTTTTTAGTCCAGGTTTGGCAGGCTACTGCCAAACCTACAATCAAGAGCTTCTGAGAAGGCCGCCTGTAGTGAGTTGTGTGACACACAAATATTGCAATCATGTTTATACATATCGACACCCCGACACTGGGTGCAGCGTTAGTCAATGTAGTGTAGTTCCTAAATTCCCAATAGGCTCTGTGCATTGGAATAATATACACTCTAGACTTGACATAGGACTGAGGTCAGTATCTCTCTATCGAGTATACTAAACTTAATTGTGTGGGCCAGCTAACCCAGAGGTCACTAGAAACATTCTCGAGTAAACAAGAAGGTATTAGTTTCTGACAACCGCATAAACATGACAAATTTGTTTCCCCTAGAATCGAAACATATCTTCAGAGCCATGGAAACAATAGATAACTATTTCACTCAGTCATCCTAGAATCGAAACATATCTTCAAAGTTGTGGAAACAATAGATAACTATTTCACTCAGGCAATCATGCATACTTCGTTTCTACAGAGTTTGCACAGAAATAGAGAGACAGGTGTTTCAATAAAAAGGGGTTTATTGAACAGTCTTCTTTCACATGCAAGAGAGGTGAACTGCTACAATCGTTAGACAGAATGCGAAGTATAATGCGTACAGCGTAAACAGTGATATAAAGTAATACTGTAATAGAATTGTCTGTTGCTATGACATGTAAAAATACATACATAAATAACACAGGCTAAAATACTCAACTGGTGCTTCTAAAATACGCCTACCCCAGTGTACCTAACCCAGGTCTAGGACGAGGGAAGAAGTAGGTGTTTGTCTTTTAGAAAAGGTTTAGCTTAGCCAAGAATTGCCAAAGGTTTCTCTAGGTTCTAATCAGCTCCTTACGTTAGAATGAGAAAGGTTGGTATCTCTGTCTCGGGACTCAATTTCCCCAAACCCCGCAAGGGGAGTCCGAAGCACTGGTGCTGGATTTCTCGGCAGGAGGATGACAGCTTCTGATCAGTGCGTCAGTTGAAGAGTTGGCCTCCTTTGGCACTTGGTGTAGCGAGCTGCGTCGTGCAAGTAGGTAGTCGAACTGCACCGAACCACACTGTGCTTTGCTATAGCAAGTGAAGGTATATTTATACCTTGAAGGTGTTTAGGAATGCCAGCTTAGACGTTAAGTCTGGCATATGAACGTCATAAATGAACCCCTAAGGAATAGATGATCATGCATAATAATGAGTTCTTCGAGAAATCAATATCCAGGCAATGGGAATTCCCTAACAGCTAAAGAGTCTGGTTTTCCAGGAAATCGCCATGACGTAGATGAATGGATGGAAGTAGCCATGCCTGTATTTGGGTAGCATGGAATATGCCTAAATAAGGACTGGATTTCTATGCCTATATAAGGGCAATGCAAATTATACCTATATAAGGGCATTAATCGGGAAATGCATACGGAATCTAAAATCGAACACAACAATGGGTGATTGAAGTTGTGCTCGGATAGCTTTCATTAGACGCCTCACCTCCTGGTAATGCTGGTCTTTTTTCAAGGCCTTCAGTATCCCCTGATGGTCCTCACAACATTTGCAATGAGGGTTGGCCATCCCACCACACCTCCCTCAACTGTTGGCATCTCCTGCTTGTCAGCTGCAGCACCATGCTTTGCTGATGCTGTGTGGCTGGAGAACGCACCCCCAATGGCCAGCTGCAAGGGGCAGTCACTGCTCAAAAGGTCAGAGCGCCAGCTCCCCTATTTGGCAACATTTGACTCGTTTCTGCTGGTACCTAAACTATCCTGCACGCCACTTATGAAGATTTAAAGCTCCCAGTGCCACTCCCACGACTAGCCTAGAAGCCACGAGTTCTCCATGGTTATGAGAATGGCACATTTGACTCCAAAAGAATTAAAGTGAAAAAGGTTCTTCATACCTACCCTGTTTGGTGTGCAGCTAACTCTACTTCATGCCTGTCTCTAGCCACAGCCACGCAGTCACCAGTCCTCAGTGTGTGAAATGACTACATGTGTAATTATCACCCAGTACGTGTGAACTGACGTTTTTGCTTCGATAGATAGCAAAAAACTGCACCTGAATCTGTTGCCAAGATGGGGCAGGCGCTGCTCTCCAGGCACTTTAAAGTAGGCACACAGACACAGTGGTATGGTTACTGGAACAGGCCTAGGACCCGTGTGCCCAGCCCCTTCTTTTAGCAGGGTCATCTTACCGGGTACGCCTTTGATGGGTGAGTGTAGAGTGTATGTACAGCACATTCCTGGAACACTAGAACATTTCCATCAGGACACTAAAGGCACCACAAGTACAAATCGCTGGAGCACATCCTGAGTGACACTCAATGGAATCTGTCACAACATCACATTGGTGGGGCAGCCATCACCCTGCCACCTTTAAGTGAGCTTAGCGACCCAGCAACAGCGAGACTATGCCGGGGAGTATAGTTCAATTGACTAAACAATTACTTTAAGACTACCAAGGAGACTGGCAGAGACACTAAGAAATCTCTATTGCAGCATTATGTTGGGGAAGAAATCTTTTACCTTTGCACTAATTTGCCTAACACAGGTAACAATGCTGAATATAATGACGCAATCAAAACTCTCAACACCTTTTTTCGAACCCAAACGAATCCCGATTTCGAATGTTTCAAACTTCGTTAAGCCTGTCAATGGGAATGGGTGCCCATTGACATGGTATATGCTAGATTGTGTGAATTCACGAGTACTTGTCCGGATTATGACTCCCAAAAAGAAGTTAGAGCTCAACTAATCGAAGAGTGCAGGTTAGCTGCTTCCAAACGTCATATCCTCCAGAAAGCTGGTATATCTTTAGACGAAAACATCCCCCTGAGCTGAACAAATGGAATTTTCCTTTGGCAAACTCACAACCAAGTCTGAAGCAGGCGCAACTTGATCCTTCAAGACAGAGGCCACCTTGGTCGTTGCAAAAGGCAGAGAACCACAGACGTCAGTAGGTCCAAACACACTGATTCATTGCCAATGTAACATGACTGAACTGTCAAGGCCAGAGTTTTCAGAGGGAGGCACTGCCAGAATTTGCCATGTAGGAGGTGGCTGCACAACATCAGGGGGCACAAGCACATTCAGAAGCCATTGACTACAGTGAAAACATTGGACCTCCTCCCAGAAGGTAACCCCAAAGACGATCATCAAGAAATCTTACTTGTCTCCTGGGCACGCAAAAGAATGGAACACACCAAAATGCTCATGGCCAACAAGCCACATTCACATGTTTCTTGGTTAACGTTATTAGGAAAATTATACTTTGAAGCCTTACTGACTAGCTCCAAGCTTCGGCCCACCCATGTCAAGATGCACGCATATGGGTGGCTCACTCCCCTCCCTTCAAAGGTGTGCTTGACTGCTTAGTGGCATATACAGAGATGTCCTGTACAGCCAAGTTCTATGTTGCCACTTAGCTGATTGAGACTCCTCAGCTTCACCACCGCTGAGGAACTAAAACTCATCCAGTTTGCCACAGATATCCACTCTAGAAATGTTAAAGAGGTGCTCATAAAATTCCACCACCTCTTAAAACGGTTGAGGAAGCCCAAGGCACCACCAGGATCTCTCCACATTGAAACTACTATAAAGCCAGTTGCACTAAAATACTGCAGAATCCAGTTTGACCTCCACCCTACAGTTGAGAAGGAGCTGCAAGACTTGCAGATGCCCGAGTTATTGTTAAAGTTGCGGTTCCCACTCCATGGGCCTCACCTCTGACAGTAGCTAGCCAGCCCAAACAGCCATGATCCGTATCAACATTTGTTTTCTCAATTGGGCCATTAAGAGAAACCAGCATTTAACTCCAACAACAGACAATCTCCTCAATGATTTAAATGGAGCTCACTGCTTTTCCGAGCTTGAATTACCTCTATCTATCTATACATGGACTGTCACTACATAATTATAATTTTGACTCATGTTGGCCTCCAATGTAGCTGCTGCCTTAAATTTGGCATCTTGTCATCAGCCGAAGTCTTTGAAAACTAGTTATAAGAAATGCTGACAGGGTTGGAAGGCGTCTGGAACATCAACAATTACATTTTGATTTATGCCCCGACTTCAAAGCTCATCAGGAGTGACTAACAGCTGCTCTTCAGAGGATCAGCAACATGTGGCTCACCCTCAACAAATTAAAGTGGCAGTTCCTGCAGAAGGAAGTGGAATTCTACAATATGTCTTTGTGGTTGAAGGCATAAGAGTAGACCCAGCAAAAGATGCATATGTCAAAGACGCCGCACAATGCAGTACCCTCAAGAGATAAGATGATCCCTAGTAGTAACAACATACTGCGGTAGAATTATATTTAATTTGGCCACTCTGGGAATTAATAAATTGTGGGGGTGTGCCGCGCACTTCTGTTCGTGAATATCCTGAGTACTCTGTTGTAGTCAATATATAGAAATGTAGCGTGCTGGGTGGGAAAGAGGTGGCAATTGTTAAGAACTAAGAGGATCTCATCATCAACCAGGGCACCCACCAATGAGATGGCTCAACAACAAACTACATTTCTGGAAAGTGGATATCCATCCACAGTCATCACAGCAGCTGAAGAGTAGCAGGAATACCCAGAACCACACTCTTACAAACCAAGAGCAAAAATGATCAGGACAGAATGGTATTAGTCTCTAAATTTTCAACTAAATCTGATCACATCAAAAACATTGTGAATAATCGAAGGGAACTGCTCCAATGTGAGACAGAGTTCAAAGACCTATTCAACAAGAAACCATTATGTGCGTACACCAGTGTAGTGTAGTTCCTAGTTTCCCACTAGGCCCTGCGCATTGGAATAACATAAACAGTAGTATCGACGTGGAACTGCGGATATTCCAGGCCTCCACTGACTATGCTAAACTTAATTGGGTTGTGCTACCAACTAGCTCAGAGGTCACTGGAAACTTTCTTCTCTGCATAGGAAGTGATCAGCTTCCTTGGCACAGACAAGAAGGGATTCAGCTTTCCAACAACCGTGCAACATGACAACTTTGCTCCTCAGATCAAGAGTCAATCTCTAGGGTCGTGTGAAACAATAGACATGCATTTCACTCAGTCAGTCTAGTGCAGTTTACTTTCACGAGATGTAGAGAATAGAGAGACGGGCGTTTGTCAATAAAGGGTTAACATTTATTGAACAGTCTTTCTTCTCGTACAAGAGAAATGTATTGCCACAATTGCAAGAATTGTTATTATAAAAAGTACGTACAGTAAGATAAGTATTGCGAAATAGAACTGTAAAAGCATTGATATGGTTTCTTAGCCATACAATGGTTTAAAAGTAATAAAACATATATACAGTCATATATACATTAGGCTAACATACTCAACTGGTGCTTCTAACTAAGCCTACCCCAGTGTGCCTGACCTAAGCCTAACACGTGGAAGGGGAGTAAGTAAGTAGCTTTAAGTTAAGTTGGTTTTGCCAAGGTTTGTTTCAAGAATTCTCGTCTAAGGGTTTAGTCAACACCATACCTCTGAATAGAATGATGGAGGATTGGTATCTCCTTCAGGGGTCACTCTCGATATCCCAGTCACCCGCGAGGGTAGACCGGGAAACGCCGGAGCTGGATTTCTCTGCACGAGAGAGGCAGCGGGTCTCTTCAGCACGTCGAGGAAGGAGGGGGGACAGCGTCCGCGGGCAGCTGGAATCTGCTGGATGTCTTCGCAGAGGGACGGCTGTTCAGCTCCTAAGCGTACTGCACCATAGTTCGCGCTTTAGCAGCGATAATGGTATCAGTAGCTTCACCACCACAGGGACAGCAGGCTGCAGCGACAGAGTGCTAGATTTACCAACACGGGGTCTTGCAGGCAGCTGGCATCAGCAACAGTAGCTCTCATTGCTTAAGGCAACGTTGGTAATATTTATACCCGACAGGTGCCGGGTTTGATGCAAGTTTGCTGGACATAAGACGTCAATTAAAGATGTCACTGGGAAGTGATAGTTATCAGTTGCTCATTAGAGTTCCATTACTAATCAAAACACAGCAAGCGGGGATTTCCAGGTTGGCTGAGTTTTTATCTTGTTGAAGAACTCGGAGTGTTATCTAGGAATATCAGATAGTGACTACTGCTCTGTCATTGCACTAATTGGTCGCAAAGGAAGTGGCAGAGAGAACTATGCTGGAATGTGGCTCTGTTCGTGTGAGGCCAGAGATGACTTTTCAGAAATCGCACTTGAACGGTTATGCCAATATAGGGAATAAATGGATTTATAGCCGAATAGGGGCATAAGGTCACAGTATCGATCAGGAACCTAGATAAACACGCAACACCAGGAGTCACAAAATCAGGAAGCTGCTGTCCATCAGAACATTACCCAACAGCACAGCAAAACCTGGTATGAAAAAATTTCACAACTTTGTACACTGCAATAATATAATTTCTGGGAAAACCATTACACATCTACAAACAGGCAAGATTATTTATTTACGAGACTCCACCAACTGCAATTCAACATTCAGCATCTAGTGCATTAAATGCCTGTGTGGCAAATGTACGTCGGTAAGACAGAGAAAGATTAAAACTCTTATCACCTAACACAAAAGCTTGATACGTAATAAAAACACAAATTCCAGTCTAGCAACCCACTGGTCAGAACTTTACCACACCATTTCCCAACTTAAATTTTTGATTTTGGAGAAAATAGTTTTAATGCCTGCTCGGGACAATGCAAAATGTTTATCTCAAAGAGAGATATGGTGGATCAAATATTTGAATACCATGATGCCCGCCGGTCTGAATGACAAATTGGATATGAGCGGTTATCTCTAATCACTAGAACACTGTTTAAGGTGCTCAGCACTTACGACATCAGGATTCATACACCACATTGGCAATCCATCACATAACACCCAGTACTGTACATTCGCACCACCATGAAGTTACCCATCACATTGCATAGACTATGGTGCAACCTATTCATATTTTTGGGGTTGACATACGTTCAAAAACAAATTCTGTGGTAACGCATCATATGCATTGGTACATTGTGCATCACCAGGCAGTACAGCATTTAGTGTTTACCAAATTGATAATGGCAGATAACATTGGACTGATTGTATTGTATTAACATTCTTTATTGTTTATGAAGCCATATATGTTTTAAATATACATTGTCATTGGTTTGTCACTCACATGACTGTTTAGAGCATTTGCATCACACCCACATTGTTGGTACACACACGCATAGTTTGGGTAGTTCGCATAGTCAGTTTTTCGTGATGTCCACAGGACGTCCAGATACTCAGATCGATTAGAGTGATCTACGTTATTTATAGGTCATACTGACCGGTTGTCAGAGCAGGCATGGTGTTTGGACGTTTTTGATGAGTGTGGCTCTTGTTGGAGTACAACATGCCATTATGCTCACATAATTATCAGGTCACAATCGGAAACTTCTCTCCAGCACACGATGTAGTAGTTCTACGTTGAAGATGGCCGCAGCGATAGTGCTTTGTTGATTCTAGCGTTCGGCAGTCCGTTGCTGCTGCCTACTAAGTTACAGGGCTTTGTGGGAAGAATCGTTTTCCTTAGACGCAGCAGATTCTATTTCACATTTTTAAAGTACGCGGTGTTGTCAGTCCGTAGAGGATAAGGTGAGATTTCATAGCATAATCCATCCATAAGCGCATCACGTTTTACGTGCTCTGGTACTTTATAATGGCACATTTGTATTTGTATTTTCAGCTCCAAGCATACTTTTAATCGCATATAGCTGTTTAAACACCCGCAGTACATCGTAGCCACTGAGGTAACTCATGCATCTTAAGTATTACGATGCCAATTACGTATAGTGACACGCACAGGTCTCGTATTGTTAACAATCGTAGTTTATGTTCTATTTCAGTTTTGTACAGTTGTTTCTGGACCCGGTAAGATACGGTTCTAGTTTTGTGTTCTCTTGAGTACGGCACATCAGGGGTCACTTAAGCACTCTGTAGCACATCTGTTTTTTGGACACTAGGTGAACACAGCAGGTTTAACACGAGGTGAGTTGGGCAATTTGTCATCCATACAGGGCATTATCGACAACATCTGGTCATGTGTCTGGTCTGATCACTATTTGGTAAAATTCGCCCTAAAACTCCCACCCCGAGAAAATAGCCACCCTAAAGGGCAGTGTGGCGAGAAAATGGAACTCAGTAATGAATTAATTAACAGACTGATCAATACTGCGCCCGTTCCACACACAATGTCAACCACCACGAGGAATCCTTCTTGAACTGGCTCTCAGCGGCCAGTAATCCTCATGCCCCACTTAAATAAATTAGACACAACCGCCGGCATGAGGGCCATACCTAAAATCCCTCTACCTAAAATCTAAAAAACACTCCCTTCGTCAAATAGAAAGAAAATGGAGACAGGATTATTCACCAGGAGGTATAACCACCTACGTCAGGGCCCTAAAGGAATACAAAAAGGCCATCTCTACAGCAAAGGTAACCTACTTCTCTTCACAAATCCTCAACACCAACAACCAAGCCAAAGAAATATTCACTATAGTAGATGAACTGTCAAACCCACAGAGAGTCCTAAACAAACCCAAGCCATCACAGGCCCTCTGCGACTCCCTGAATACCTACTTTATTGACAAAATCACTACCATCAAAGCTAGCATTCCCCCTATGATCTTGCAAGGAATCACCCCACCCACCTCCATGAACCCTCACTCTATGGACCCCTTCACCCCCCATTGACACGGAGACCCTGAACAAATTACTAGCTAAGGTCAGATCCGGCTCCCCTCTGGACCCCTGCCCCCCTCACATACTAAAAATGTCTTTCACTGATCCAGCCCTTGCCCTCCCAAACCACTCCATGGACCAGGGTTGTGTCCCAAATGCCTTCAAGGTAGCCTTAGTAGCCCCCTCCTTAAGAAACCAGGTGCAGATCCCCAGACAACAGCAAATTACCGCTTCATCTCTTTACTCCCTTACATGGCCAAGTTACTGGAAGCCCACGTGGCCAAGTGCCTGTCCAACTTTTTGGAACAGACAGGTTTTCTCGACCCTAGCCAATCCGGCTTTTGGCCATCGTATTCAACGGAAACAGTGATCATAGCAGTACTTGAATCCCTATGTGAAAAAGGGGACACAGGCAAGCCCCAGGCCCTGAAGCTGCTTGATCTCTCGGCTGCATTTGACATGGTCGACCATGACATCCTGGCCGATTGTGTCAACGAGGTAGGAATCAAGGTTCCAGCACTCAGCTGGATACAATCCTTACAAAAAAAACGCACCCAAGTAGTCCGCAACGGCCATTTCACCGCTCCCAAACTAAAAACTACATGTGGGGTCCCTCAGGGCTCTTTCCTCTCCCCCACCTGTTCAACCTCTACCTCCTCCCACTAATAAGATCCTTGAAAGAAAGAAGAGTGACCACTTTTAACTACGCCGACGACCTCCAACTTCTGTTCAAGATTGACAACTCTCCCTAGTCAATCTCTGACTTCCAGTCCACCATGACATTCATTAGTCAATGGATGGACCATAATCATTTAAAGCTGAACCCCAGTAAAACTGAACTGATACTGACAAGTGAGGCACACAGACAGTGGGGCCCACATTATTGGCCAAATAACCTTGGCTCCCACCCTACTCCCACCACCGCAGTTAAAAGCCATGGGGTCATCATTGGCAACGACCTGTCCCTCAAAGTGCACATAGGCACCATGATCTCCACCTGCTTCCTGGAGCTACGGAAAATAAGGAAGATAAGCAAGCCACTATCTCAAGCTGCACTGGTTCAGGTCGTGATAGCCCTGGTCCTATCTCGTCTGGACTATGCAAACGCCACGTTTCTGGGACTCCCACTCGGACTCACTAGGCGACTCCAACTGGTACAAAACCAAGTGGCACAACTAATATTTCAAGCAACATGCTTACCCTCTCCTTAGGAAACTGCACTGGCTCCCTGTTCCCCAGCGCTGTGCTTCCAAAGTTGGCTGCCTGGTGTACAAATCCCTAAACAGTCGCAGCCCCAAATTCATTGACAACCGCATCTCCCGATACACTCCCACACGCAACCTCCGCTCAGCCCATCTCCTCCTCCTCACAGTGTAATGTAATGTAATGTAATGATGTCTTGTAAAGCGCATGAATCACCCCACATGGGGTATCTCCGCGCTGTAGACCGCTGTGGAACCCGTCCTGGCTTTCCCTGTGAGATGGCCCCTACTGGGTATCTCCAAGGTGAAACCAGGCATCCCCGGCGTATGTGGGGGGCTGTTGTGGAGATGAGGCAAGCTAATGCCCAGAGTTGCCGAGTGTGATCCCTGGTTAGATTAGGCACTGAGGCGAGAATTATCGAGTCCGCTGACCCTGGTCCATGACCCTGCCCCGTCTGAAATTGAACCCTGGTCCCAGGCCGTCCTCTGCTTCCGGGTCTGCCGCCTCTAACCAGTGAGACGACTTTTAAACTGAAACGGCAAGGGGGATTCAGGTTTGCCACCCTGGGCCCTCGACTATGGAATTCCATCCCCATGGAAATTAGACATAGCACGAATCTGCTCAATTTTAGGAAATCTCTCAAGACATGGTTATTCACACTTGCTTATAAATGATCTGCCTCGGGTTGACTATCCCCTAGCCTCTTTAGCGCCAAGAAACCGACCGGTGAACAAGTGCTCTACAAATCATTGTTAACATAACATAACATATTATCTTAAACATTTAACACCAGCACGTTATCAGTGTCTCGCAACATCAATCTGGTTGCACTAAAACATCAAACTTCCTTTGAGATTCTCCCTGGATGTTAATATTTAAATGTTGTACTTTCATTTCAGCTCCCCTGAAGAAGGGATGTTGCATCCCGAAATACATTGGGAAGGGACAACAATTTTGGGAATTCATCGCTGGTTATTGTCACAAATATGAAAACATGTATATGTTGTATCAAAAAGTAATACATTATCATTGTACAGCATGTTTAATGATTACGGAGAGTTATCCGAGTTATCCGCAAAAAAACAATTACAATTTTTGAGATTACATCTTGAGTAGTATATTTTGAATGTGTACATTATTAACAATCAATGATGCTTTAATTTAGCAAGGTTTTGCAAATACAGCTGTGCGGGCAGGGGCAAGTGCACGTTCACACTTGCATTACACACACTCACTCTGTGAATTAACCATCAACATCAGCACATCAACGTCCTGAAAGTATGAGATGTGAAAAGGCAGGTGCCTTCCAGGGTATAAAAGGATGCATGCCCTGTTTCAAGACAGAACAATGATGTACTTTAACCCTGCATATGAATCTGAGCTTATTGCTGACGCCAGCCCAATCAGGCTGGGAGCAGTCTTGATACAACACCCTGGACGTGACCAATGGAAGCTAGTTACATTGTAAATGGAGCACTGACAGCAGCAGAGCAACGATATTCCCATATTGCAAAGATGACAACAGCAATAAAATAGGGATGCACACACTTACATTATACCTCTATAGATTGACGTTCAGGGTCATGACTGACCAAAAGTCATTGATTCCGCTATTTGCTGGGACGACACCACACCCTCTACTAAGAATAGGAAAAGGTGTGCTACAACTGCAAAAAGAAAATCAGTTCAACCTAAGGTACAAGCCCAAATGCATTAAACCTGCTGATTATGTATCCCACCACAACCAGGTTACAGATTCTGCAATGACATCTGGCACACCCAGGGGGAATGAATATGCTGAGTGGGTGGACCTGATGCACTGAACGTACACCATTAACCTATCAGCCATTGTTGAAGCTACCAAGAGTGATCTTTGTCTCCAACAAGCATATGCAGCCATGTGTGACAACGAGGAGAAACGTTTCATGAGAGATATAGATACTTGTGTCCAGGACACCCCCCAAGAACTTAGGCATCATTGCATGTGAGTGATTAATTAGCACCATGGAGAAATACTAGTTTGAAGCGGGCCTTGGCTTGCCATTCCCCAGCGCTACAACAGCAAATCTTCAGCTTGGCCATACCAGGCATCAGAATACCACCAAAAGCAAAGCACTGTTGTGAGAGAGAGTACAGTTTATGGCCATTGATACCTACGTGGATCAGACAGTGGCCTGTTGTCAATTGTGCCTAGCAAACAGTTCACCTGACGGACCCCCTCCTCCCCTTTTCACAGAGGAACCAAGTGCCATGGCATGATGTCAGTGCAGAGTTTGTATGTATGTATGTATGTATGTATGTATAGGCATTTATATAGCGCACTACTTACCCGGAGGGTCCCAAGGCGCTTCGACCGCTGCGAAACCCTTCCTGGCTTCCCTGAGAGATGGTCCCTTAATGGGTATCTCCAGGGTGAGACCAGGCATCCCCGGCGGTCTGGTGGGGCCGTTAGTGAAGATGAGGCAAGCTAATGCCCAGAGTTGCCGAGTGTGATCGCTGATCAGAGTGGGCACCGAGGCGAGATAATTATCGAGTCCGCTGACCCTGGTCCAGAAGCCTGCCGCGCCGGGAATCGAACCCTGGTCCCGGGCCGTCCTCTGCTCTCAAGTCTGCCGCCTCTAACCAGTGAGCCACACTACCAGTGAGTCACTATGAGACGCAGCGTCAGAGGTTGTCAACATCCGGACGCCAGCGGGACTGTAATTAGGTTCACAGTGGCGAGTCGTTCCTTTTGAAGTAAGTGTTGTACTCGCCGTATTATCAGAGAGAGAGAAATATGCTTCAAAATGGCCTGGACAAATCGGGTGATTTACACGCTAACCCGTTCCTTTCTGGCCTCTCTCTCTAGTTTTAAAGGGACTTGAAGAATAAGCCATACTGAGCGTCCATGGGGCACACCTGCTCTTCAAACAGAGTGAGTGTTTTTAATTGACTGTATGATTTACTGTAATCTTTCTGTTTTCGGTGTCCTTTCTAGCTCTTGAGAAGGGGCAGTTAGGACCAAGATATTTTTGAGCGACAAAATCCGGTGTTTTAAATTTTTAAATATAATTACTCTGAATGGGAGTGACCGCATGGTCCTTACCTCATAGCAACAAATCCAATTTATTGGAAGCGACTGGAATATGAGTCAGATTACTACAGACTAACTATTTTCTGTTAACAGGAGTCAAAGTAACTAACTTAGACATGTGATTTGATATAAATACAGCTGAGTTTGTTTGTATTGTTTATGTTCCAGATGGTATCCGGTCAGAGTACAGGAACACCGAGTGCGGGTAAAACCGTGAGTTAATTGAGGGAAGTTTGAAAGTGTAACTTTTCCTCTACATTGTCCTAACGGTGTGGGCACCCCTTAGCGTGGGTGGACCCCTGTAGGGCATATATTTTTTCTATCACTATTCTATGGTCCTGAAGAAAGCTGAGCTAAATACAGCATAACACAGCAGAAACATGTCGACCACTTACACCAGATCACCAGGGCTTTAATTTCAACCCTTAGTGATCTCACTATTTTAATGTGAACAATTGGACCTTTTAATAAAGTTGTTGGGGTCCTGTTGTGATCTTTTAATGTCACCACTCATTCACTGTTTTTTTCACATATCACAGTTGACATACCAGCTCCGCTGCAATTGCAGGCGTTGAAGCACACAGGGGGATACTTGGGCTGCCCTGTGACGAGCCCCATGATGAAGCATGTCACCACTAGGGTGAGTGAGGGTTCTTTTAGAAAATAGTTTTTCTTTTCCTTTTCTTTGTCCTGTTAGTTTTTTGACCACCCATTGATTAGGTTCAATCTCTGTGTTTTTTATGACTGGGCACATTGTCTCGTTAGGAACACATTTAAATAGGCGCTCTTTTGTTGGTAATTATCATGATTAAGGGGTAGGAGAGTAGCCCTGTTTACCCTCTCTCTCTAGTTGTATTTACATAATAGGCAGCGCACAGCTGCGAGAGTTGAACGTTTTTTATACTGGTTAAGCTCATACAGAAAGCGATGGAGGATTTAGGTCTTTCATACAGCAGGAAAGAGGTCGATGCACTTCTAGGAGATGCGACTTTGTTTGCTGACCCCTCGATATCCCAAACAATTTCCCAAACCACTGAGTGGGATAAGTTGGGAGAATTAAAAAGGAGCCGTATCAGAGCAATTTTACATGGGACCATGTTAAAACAATATCTTCTAAAAAATACGGCCCCCAAGGGACTACTAGTGACTAACGCACCAAGGATTTTCCTTGAGGACGTGTTATTTAGGAAAGAATGGGCCCAAATAGCGTGGCATTGTACACGGGACTGGGCCATCCTTATCATAAAAACTGCTCTGAGACTATCCGAGGCCATTCAATTGGAGATACAAACAACGGAAGCCCATTTCAAAGCGACACTTACGGGCTACAAAAAGAGACTAGATGATTTAAACAAAGAGTTGAATGATTATAAAGAGAATTTGGCACAGTCAAAAGGGCAGAAGTTTCAGAAAGATTTTAAAAAATGGTCATATGAGAAGGATTATCCTTACTCAACACCTGACTTTGCTCCACCACCTAAATCAGGTTACCAATCTGACAATTCTGATGACTCACAATCTAGTGGTTCCAGCACAGGCAGTACTGGTAGAAAGAATAGGGGTAGAGGAAAGGGACGAGGAGCATTTAATCCTAACTGGCAACCATATCAACCGAATGGGCCACGTTTTCAAAATTCGTACCCTACTCCAGCTCCTTTCCACCCAATGATGGGCTGGAATGAACCATTTGGCCATATGCAACCACCATTCTATCAGCCTCTGATGTTTCAACCTCCTTTTTTAGGGAGGGGTCGGGGCAACAGGGGAAAGCGGAAAGGGCCCAATCAGGTCCATTGGGAACAGAGCGAAGCGGTCAGCGACCAAACGAGGAGCAAAACCTCAGAACAGAGACCGGGTCCAAGTAACCAGAGAGTTTAATCACGAATCTGACCAGCTTTACCCTTACACAGGATGAGAAGAGAATCCTGGAAAAGGGGTTAGGGTTTGTCCCAACCCCGGGTTTTGATTTATTCAAATTACGTTGCGAACTCTCCGACTTTTTTCGGAAATTGAGACTTAAGAGCCATTTTGAAAGACAAGTGACGGATGCCACCCAAAGAATTAAAGGCGATACAGACTTCAGACCGAAGTCCACTTTCACTCCACCCTCCCACAGTGTCCCTCCGGAGATATTGGCCTTTGAACAGGCGGTGGTCAAAGAAATAGAGTCTTTTCAGACCCCCAGTCCGTATAAGAACTTGACAGCAGGGAAGTTTAAGGCTATACAATCTTTGCAAAGAAATGCAGATGTAGTGATAAAGAGCGCGGATAAAGGGGGTGGTGTAGTTATCCAATACAAGAAAGCCTATGATCTGGAATGTAGACGACTACTAAGCAATGTAACCAACTATGTTCCGTTGAAAGAAGATCCATCTGAGAATCTCAAAATTGAGATAACAGAGCTCGTGATAACAGCTAAACACGAGGGCTTAATTACTAAACACGAGGCAGACTTTTTGACAACCTCGGAAGGAAAAATTCCCTACTTTTATACCCTCCCGAAAACACACAAGGGTCTCCTACCACCACCAGGGAGACCTATTGTCTCAGGTCTGGGGTCTTTGCTCGAACCTTTATCGAAATATTGTGATTTCTTTTTAAGACAGATAGTTGAAGCCACCAGTACCTATATCAGAGACACCAAAAGTTTGCTGGCTCTACTTGAGACAGTAACTCTCTCAGAAGGTGATTATATTTTGGCTACATTAGACATTGAGAGCCTTTACACGTGCATCCCACAAGATGCAACAATTGAAGTAATTGCCAACACACTGGAGACTACCACATGGGATTACACAACATCTAAATCCTTTGTGACGAATTGTGCAGCATTAGCCCTTAAAAGAAACTTCTTTCAGTATGAAGACCAGTTATATTTGCAAGCCACTGGTACTTCTATGGGCAGCACATTTGCCCCCAGTGTGGCAGGATTGTACGTCTTCAATTTTGAGGGATTGTATATTTTACCATCTACTAATCCTTTCCATGATCACATCACTCTATGGCAAAGGTACATAGATGATGTGCTGTTAATATGGAAAGGTAGCGAAGAGACACTAAACGCCTTTTTTAATTGGATTAATGGTTGTGATTCCAATCTCAAATTCACCTATGAACACAACAAACTCAGTGTTGTGTTCCTGGATGTGACCATTACACGAGTAGGAGATAAGTTAAAAACGAAAACCTACTACAAACCAACCAACAAAAATAACCTTCTACATTACACCAGTTTTCATCCTCAACCATTGAGAGAAAATTTACAGTTTGGACAGTACCTCCGTATTCGGAGGAACTGTAGTGATGTAGAGGATTATAAGGAACAGGCTAAGGACTTAACAGTCAAGATGCACAATCGGGGTTATCCACAACATCTATTAACTAGGAGTAACAAACGAGCCACAAACCAAAACAGGGACTCCTTGTTAGAAGACAACCCTCGAAGTGAGAACAATGAGCCACCATTGACTTGTGTCACTACGTTTAACACAGCGTCTAACTTAGTGAGTCGCTGTATTAACAAACATTGGAGAATTCTAACATCCAATAATTTTAACTGGCAAAAACCTATGTTTTCGTACAAAAGGGCAAGAAGTCTCAAAGACTCTTTGGTCCATACACGACCTCGTAAGACACAGGGTACCACCAGAAGTGTCCTAAATGCCTGGAAGTTACCATCTGTGACTGGACACTACCCTTGTGGGGGTTGCAGTGTTTGTCCTTTCACCGCTAGCTCAAAGTCTTTAACTTTGGAACCCAATAAAGTCTAGGAACAGAGAAGCCACACAAATTGTAATACTGCCAACGTTGTTTACTTAATCACCTGTCCCTGCGGGTTAAACTACGTAGGTATGACCAGAAGGGTGGTTAAACTTCGAATCTGTGAACATAGGAGCAGTATTAGATGTGGTAGGAGTAACACAAAAATTACGTCACATTTTATGGACCTAAAACATTCCCCGGATGACATTCACTGGACAGTGATTGAACATTTACAACACAGCAATGAACATAAACTGTTTGAACAGGAGCAAAGATGGGTGTATCGCTTAGCTTCCCATCGGATGGGACTTAATGATGATATCCCTTGGGGCAACATACATGGTTGATGCGCTTTATTAGCTCCTTTGTGCTCGTATATTCACTGAGAACTTTTGTGTTCGTCCATTCACTGAATTTGAGTATACTGGTCTCTTTTTGACAGTAATTATTGGACTCACGTTGTTGACTGTCCTTTCGCTAGTTTTATATCAATACGATTGGCCAATGAGTACTAAAACAGACAAACAGAATTGGGACACTTAACGTTCCTCAAGGTCCTATACACATGATGCTTAGATCGGCTGTTCTCTGCATTTGAGATTCCTTTTAAAATAACATTTCTCTCCCTGCTTGTTGAGAATTTCTGACTCTGCAAATTGATATGTGTGAAATAACAACATAATTATCACAATGCTAGTGGGATTACCTTTGCCGCGAGGTCGGTGTTCCTTTTTTCACTTAGATATCGCAAGTTGGCCATTGAGCACTGTTGTAACCAGCACAATGAGGGTAACTCTGGGCCAGACGCGCTAAGTAAACATTAGATCCGGCTTGCGATATGCCATTGCCGGTATTATTTTAAATTCAACACTGTTTACATTTTAAGAGAGCAGGGTTGCTAAGCAACACGTCTGGTGGCAATACACGCTTCCGGACATGTGAACAGATACGCACATCCGCCCGTCCATTTCCTTTTTTTGAAAAAAGACGCAGCGTCAGAGGTTGTCAACATCCGGACGCCAGCGGGACTGTAATTAGGTTCACAGTGGCGAGTCGTTCCTTTTGAAGTAAGTGTTGTACTCGCCGTATTATCAGAGAAAGAGAAATATGCTTCAAAATGGCCTGGACAAATCGGGTGATTTACACGCTAACCCGTTCCTTTCTGGCCTCTCTCTCTAGTTTTAAAGGGAAGTGAAGAATAAGCCATACTGAGCGTCCATGGGGCACACCTGCTCTTCAAACAGAGTGAGTGTTTTTAATTGACTGTATGATTTACTGTAATCTTTCTGTTTTCGGTGTCCTTTCTAGCTCTTGAGAAGGGGCAGTTAGGACCATGATATTTTTGAGCGACAAAATCCGGTGTTTTAAATTTTAAATATAATTACTCTGAATGGGAGTGACCGCATGGTCCTAACCTCATAGCTACAAATCCAATTTATTGGAAGCGACTGGTATATGAGTCAGATTACTACAGACTAACTATTTTCTGTTAACAGGAGTCAAAGTAACTAACTTAGACATGTGATTTGATATAAATACAGCTGAGTTTGTTTGTATTGTTTATGTTCCAGATGGTATCCGGTCAGAGTACAGGAACACCGAGTGCGGGTAAAACCGTGAGTTAATTGAGGGAAGTTTGAAAGTGTAACTTTTCCTCTACATTGTCCTAACGGTGTGGGCACCCCTTAGCGTGGGTGGACCCCTGTAGGGCATATATTTTTTCTATCACTATTCTATGGTCCTGAAGAAAGCTGAGCTAAATACAGCATAACACAGCAGAAACATGTCGACCACTTACACTAGATCACCAGGGCTTTAATTTCAACCCTTAGTGATCTCACTATTTTAATGTGAACAATTGGACCTTTTAATAAAGTTGTTGGGGTCCTGTTGTGATCTTTTAATGTCACCACTCATTCACTGTTTTTTTCACATATCACAGTTGACATACCAGCTCCGCTGCAATTGCAGGCGTTTAAGCACACAGGGGGATACTTGGTCTCCCCTGTGACGAGCCCCATGATGAAGCATGTCACCACTAGGGTGAGTGAGGGTTCTTTTAGAAAATAGTTTTTCTTTTCCTTTTCTTTGTCCTGTTAGTTTTTTGACCACCCATTGATTAGGTTCAATCTCTGTGTTTTTTATGACTTGGGCACATTGTCTTGTTAGGAACACATTTAAATAGGCGCTCTTTTGTTGGTAATTACTATGTGACAAACAACATATGCTAGTAATAACCCATGTACTTCAAAATCCCTGTTGTGGAAATAGTGTTGAGTACCAACTTTGAGCAAATGAGAAGATGCTTAGACAATACGTTGCAAAGCTTGTACACCAAGAAGAGTGAGGATGATAACAGCCCACATTTTCATGAAGGTAAGTTCAAAGAATATCTTGAAACTCTAGGCATCACCCAACGGAAAAGAACACCTTAGTCGACACAATACAACAAATTGTGTCCAGGCTTGTGTTGAGTAGAATTATCAGTTTATCAGTTCAAGAAGTCTTTATTCGATTAGTTCATCATAAAAGACATAAAACACAATTTATACATATAAAAACATCTAAAACAGTATTAAATCATTGACAGGCTAATCAGCTTTTTGTTGCATATGTACAAAATTACAATCACACTCAAATACATACATAATTCAGCAGAAAACTGGGCCTAACTGGTAAGCAATCGCTTCTTTTAAGTCCCCGTTTGATTGCCTTTAATAAACCTAATTCTAAGCAGCCAGGCCCACCCCAAAAATTTAGCAACCCCCACAACAATTACAGGTGCCAGGTTGGTTTTTAAAATTCTGCTTGCTTCACCAGCCGATCTAGTGCCTAGGTTACTACATACCAGCCTAAGCCATTTGGCTCTAGGAGCAGTATAAAGTGGGCACACATACAAAAAGTGATTCAAGCTTTCCCCAACTCCTAGGCACTTGGGACAGTGCCCTGACCTATCAGCTCCCCACTTTTTAGTAAGATCCCCAAGAGGAAGTGAACCACATCTGAATTGGTGGAATAATTTGCGGTCCATGGGCTTTGTTATAATGTCCCAATACCTTTCCAACTTGAACGTGTCCTTGTAAACAATAAACATACCAGTAAGACTACTAGAGCACATTTTCGAATGCCTATTGTGAGTCACCCAATCCCAATAACACCGCTTTAAATCCTTTTTAGATGGGAAATTGACTGTCTCGGGGAATGACCACAGGTCTCCATACCCCAGAGCTAATAGGGTAGCTTTAAGATCTCTAAACCAGCCTATATTAGTGGCACCAATGCTATTTTTAACCTCCAGACAGGCTTTTGCGTAGTGGTGAAGTTCCGGCGTTGACCATAGACGATGCCAAAATGTCAGAGGGCGAAGTCTTGCTTGATCCTCCACCGGTTGGCACCCTAAATCATAGAAAAGGGGAATAAGTGGTGATGACTGAGGCAGACCTGTCGCCATTCTTAAAAATGTATTTTGGACATGTCTTAGTGGGACCAAATTGCTACCACCCCAAAGTTCTGCCCCATATAGGACTGCTGGTAATACCTTGCCGCCGTATATCTTAATAAGCGGAAACATTGGCCTGGTAAAGGAGCTTTTATGTTCTTTAATCAGTGCCCCACCCAGCTGCTGGTGCTTCAAGGCCATAAGCTCGACCTGATGGGACCAGCTCAATGTTTCACTAAAGGTAGGTGAAATGCTTTGTCTGCTCCAGGGGGATATCCCCATGGTAACCCTGGCCTTAATTTGTTTATGCCCTCTTAAAACCATAAACTTGGTTTTAGACACGTTCACCTCTAGCTCATGTTCGCTGCAGAAACACTCAAACCTCGACAGAGCTTTCTGCAAACCCTGTCTGGTTTGAGAGATCAGTAGGGTATCGTCAGCGAACATGAGCAGGGGGATTTTCATTCCAGCCAGACTTGGGGCATCCGTGGGATAATTATCGTAAAACTTAGTAACTCTATTTATATATAGAGAAAACAAGGTGGGTGCCAGCACGCATCCTTGCCTGACACCTTTGGCCACTGGAAAATTCTCCGTCACCTCACCTGGTTTACCCCATCGCACAAAAGCAAAGGTATGTGCATGAAGATTCAATGTAAGTCGGACTAAAGTGGGGGGCATGCCCATATCTAATAAGCATTTCCACAACCCGGCCCTTGGGACAAGGTCAAAAGCTGACCGTAAGTCCACAAAGGCCGCGTATAGGTTGCCTTTGCCCAAGGTGACCGTTTTCCAGTGCAAAAGCATGAAACGGAATGCCTGGTCAAGGGTACTCACATGAGGTCTAAACCCCGCTTGAAGAGGAGTAAGAATATTATACTCCTCTATCCAAGCCTGGATCCTGGTGAGAACGAGACGGGTTATGATCTTCTGTACCGCGTCAATGAGACTGATCGGCCGATAGTTGGATGGAACCGACCGATCACCCTTCTTAAAAATGGGCAGGATTTCTGCGCCTGCCCAGGAGTCAGGTACCCTAGCACCCATGACCAATGCGTTTACAAGCTGCACTAGGTATGGTACCCACAGATCATGGTCCTGTTGGAATATGTCTGCTGGTATGCAGTCAGGACCAGGCGCTTTTCCCCTAGGGATAGCTTTCAAGACTAATTCGACTTCTCTGGCCGAGAACACAAGTGAATCTAGCGATGGTGGCCAACTAATGGAATCCTGCATATTACTACGGCATCTAAATTGTTCCTCAAAGTGGCACACCCATTTCTGTTGTTCAACAGATGCCGAGCTTGGGCGATCATCCTGTGGCAAGCCCCATTTGAGAAGGTGCCAAAACTGCTGTAGGTTCTTAGAGCCACAGGCCTCAGCTAATGAAGTCCAACGTTCGTCGTCCCAAGCTGCTTTAGCAGAGCGTTTAGCATCATTAAAAGCCTTCCTACTTGCTTTAATTAGGGATGGGATCTTTAATTTTAAAGCTTTAAACAGATCCGCATGGGTCTGTCGACACTCGTCGTTGAACCAATTGGCAGTTTTCCTAACCTTCCTATTACCCTTGTTGGCAACATACTTTATAAACAATGATTTTAGAGACAAAAACAAACTAGCGTGGATGCCTGTAATGTTTGTGTTAATCATTTCCTGGTTATGACACTTATCAATTTCAACCAGTGAATTGGAAACCAGAGCTCTGATCTTTTTGCATGCTTCCTCATCCACAGAAACCTTTGGCCAGCGAACCCTCCTCATGTCATTTGTAAGTACAACAGCCTCCTGCACATAATTTAACTGGCGTTCAGCTGGCCCTACAAAACTAAAATCCTTTAGTTCCGCTACCAAAGGTTCATGGTCACTTTCCGGACGTGGCTTAACTTCCATGTCCGATACCACAGGCCACAGTTTAATATCCACTAGGATGTAGTCAATACGACTGCTATGTCTACCATTGGAGAATGTATGTTTACCCATCCTATCTGAGCTTACTCGTCCGTTAAGGGCACGTAACCCCCGATTTAAACAAAGACCTTTAATAAATGTGGCTACTTGAGACCACTTGTTGATCGGGGCTATGTCTAGCTGCGGAACCCCCCAGACCAGATCCTCTGCCTCTGTTAGTAAACCATCGTCAAGACTCAAAGGTTCAAAACAAGTGTTTAAGTCGCCCATAACAACCACATGACCAGCTTCTGAGGTAGAACTTAAGAAATCATCCAAACAGAGAAGAGTGGTTGAGACTCTGCCACCCATGGTACCTCTAGCATATACATTGATCAGCAATATATCCATCCCACTTTTTGATTTGATACTAACTATCAATATATCTGGGCTGTCAATAAAAACTTCCTTAACAGACACCCCTTCAAATTGGCGAACCCAGATTGTTAAGCCACCCATTGCTCGGCCTCTATGACTTCTGATGGCTGGTTTGTTAAAATTCAAGTAACCTGAAAGAAACACTGGTCTGGTTGCCCAGGTTTCTTGAAAAGACCAAATATCGCCTCGGCAAATAAAAACAATCCAATCAGGAATGCAAAGACGTGATTCAATTCCCGCTATATTCCAACATCCCAAGGTGGTACCCTTTGTACTTACTCGGACACATGATTTAGTTATGTCTAGAGGGTGGGATTCATTGGACTGAGGAAAGGGTTCTTCATGCACATGGGTAACTTTATTCGTACCTTCCATAGCCATACACAATGACCCAGCCTGAGTAATTGGCTCAAAATTAACACTCTTAGTGGTAATGTCCTTGGGAAACGCTGAGGTAGGTACCATAGCCAATATATCTGACTCTCTTGAGTAGACCCTGCACCCTACCACACAGTGATCAAACTGGTCCTCAAAACCTTTGACAGTACTAAGTGAATTTCCCATTGCATCTCCAACACCCATGCAATCAGAATTACACTCATTGACCCTTGTTGGAAGAGCTGGTCAATCGTTAGACTCCAGCCCTGATAGGGGATCATAGAGGTTCCTCAGCGGGATATTCCAATACTCGTCTGGCTGATTGAACTTATTTGGATAATTACAAGCTGGGTAGAAACCTGGGGGCTGTTGAAATTGTAAGAAAACTGGAGTGGGGGGGCCAGGGAGTATGGAGGCTTGTTAGGGAGTTGAGAAACCGAGGGGGCTGAAGGACCAAAAGGCTGAGGCTTAACCTTAGCCCAGCCCGGTGTTCGTAGGGAACTATTATAACTAGATTGTGTGTAGGAGCAATACCGTGCCTCTGGATTGAATTGTGGTCCGTGGAAACTAGAAGTGAAGTTGGACCATTTAAGGGAACTTTTGGCTTTTTTGGGAGGTGGTTGATCAGTTGGTTTAATCAGGGTCTCAGGATAAAAATAACTGAGGTTCCTCGTGGAGATCCCTCCCTTGTTGCTTCCTACATACCAATCTGAGAGATGGGCTACTACTCTATGGTCCCTAAAATTGATGATCACTATATCCCCCTCTATATCCTTGGGGCGTACCCCCACCCACTTACATCTTCTGACCGTAACAATATCCCCATTAAGATGAACAGGAAGGGGTCTATTCGTTTTCAGCCAGAAAATGACTATTTTTTAAACTTTCATTGTTTTCCCAGTCCCCCTCCGATACTGGCGGCACACCTGTCATTACAATTACATAGTTCATTGAATCTGGAGGCAAATCCACATTATTTCTACGTGGTAGGGATTTGTTATTGTTAATGTTAACGGATTTACCCACCCCATTCTTTACCTGTGGCATTACTCCCTTAGTAGGTGGTTTATTAGTAACCACCAGGGGGTTCAATTTGGCAGAGCTAGCTGCTTGGGAGGGTTTGGCAGCCAAAGCTGATGTTTTAGCTGAGGTGGAACCTACTTTATTTGTATTTTTAGATTGTTGGCTAGAGGTAGTATTTATATTGCCAACAACAAGGTTTGTACCATGTGGTTTAATGGGTGGTCCAGATTCCTTGTCTGAGCTAGAAGGAAGTGTTGGCTCAACAGACGATCCATTTTGTCGCCCATTATCCTCACACGCTCCAACAATGGTAGCATATATGATTTAATAAGCTTCTCTAGGATGGCGTAAGACACCTCATTAAACCCTTCAATAATAGTCTCAGGGGTAACCAAATCATGTAAGTCAATCAACGGTGTCTCAGCAATGGGTGGGACCGGTGGCTCTGTATTTGGTTTAGGTAGAGACGGGAGAGGTGATTGTTGACTTGAGCTTTTCCTTTTTACCCCTCCCTTTCTCCTTTTTTTCCTAGGTGGGGAACGCACAACCCTCTTGACCTTAGCAGGCTTAGCTCCAATGTCACAAACACTAGTTGGTGACAGATTGTCACCATGAACTACACAATCTAGTGACCGGTTGGTCGGCGTTGGATGAGGGTCAGATTCCATGATCTGGACAACGGGGGTATTTAAAACAATGAGGCTAGAGTGATCAATAGGGGGACAATCTATATGGCCTTCGCCAGTAACACTAACACATGGTGGGGAGATGATTGGGAACCTAAATATACTCGGGATTTGATCAATGTCAGTTACGTCATCTACAATTGAACTCAGCCCTTGAGCAGCCATTTCTTTGGTGTAATTTTGGTCTGATTGGGTAGGCAGCGGAATTTTCTTTAGATGCTCAATTGAGCGTCGGCGCTCAGCTCTTCTCTCATCAAGGAGAAGTTCCAAATCTACTTCCTTGGTAGATTTCTTAAAGAATTTATCAAGTGGGTCAAGTACAGGAACACCCACAGCTGGGAGGGGAGAATGAATCATAACTAGACTAGGCTAGTAATACCAGCTGGGACAGATAACACTCTTAGTACAGTACAGTAAAACAATAAACAGTAATAGAATGAAAATGTCAGTGACCTGGCCCAGCCCGGCCTCCCTCGGCCCCTGACGGCCACAGACGGTCCCGCCCTTGTCCCGGGCTTCTCCCGGGCACACTCCCGCACGCTCCCGCTCTGCAGGGGATAACGTCAGTGTTATACCCAATTGTTACTTGCCAATTGGTTGGTGTTCAGGGGGGTGTGGCCAGCGGGGAGAGCAGCCCAGGTGTGTTAATTGGGCGCGCAGGGGCTCCTGGTCACTGGAGTCCCTGCCTGCGTGCTCGCAGCCCTGCCGGCTTGCTCACCTGCCCGCGCCTCCTGTCCTCAGCTCCCACAATGTCTGCAGCCTCTTGAGCGCGAGGCGCTGCGGGACCCGCGAAGAGGGTCCGGCGAGGTTGAAAGCGAAGGTAGGGATTATCAGCTATGAATTCCTCTAGGGATACAGATCTCCCTTCCAGTTGACGACGTTTCAGGCGGACAAACAGAAGAAGTAAAAGGGTTCCGTGGAACTCATCAGTCAGCCGGCTTTTCAGGACGGTAGGCGGGGGCGTGGCCAGCGGGGAGAGCAGACCAGGTGTGTTAATTGGGCGCGCAGGGGCTCCTGGTCACTGGAGTCCCTGCCTGCGTGCTCGCAGCCCCGTCGGCTTCCTCACCTGCCCACGCCTCCTGTCCTCAGCTCCCACAATGTCTGCAGCCTCTTGAGCGCGAGGCGCTGCGGGACCCGCGAAGCGGGTCCGGCGAGTTTGAAAGCGAAGGTAGGGATTATCAGCTATGAATTCCTCTAGGGATACAGATCTCCCTTCCAGTTGACGACGTTTCAGGCGGACAAACAGAAGAAGTAAAAGGGTTGAGTAGAATTAATACATGGATAGATGACAATGATATTCTATCCACTTTTCAACTGGTTTTTGCCCCCATGTTAGTACTATAGACCAAGTCTTCAGGTTTATGATGATTTACTGGAGCGCTGTGATTTTAGCTGGGGGGACTTTATATGCAGCATTAATAAATTTAAAATCAGCGTTTGATTTGGTCCCCCGGAATAAATTATGGGATACACTAAAGGAATTAGGGAAGCCTTGTGAACTCCTACTTTTTATTAAACTGCATGAGTCAAATTATACCCAGGTACGCTGGGACCAACAGGGCGAACTAATGGATCATTTCCCAGTAAGTGAGGGGGTCCGACAAGAGTGCGTTTTGGCCCCTACCCTTTTTTCCTTATTTATAAACAAGGTTGTTACATACTATACTGCCTACCTGTGGAGTGGTGTGGCTCACTGGTTAGAAGCGGCAGACCGGTAAGCAGAGAACGGCCCGTGACCAGGGTTCAATTCCCGACGCGACAGGGTCGTGGGCCAAGGTCAAAACGGACTTGATAATTCTCACCTCAGTGCCTACTCTAACCAGGGAACACACTCGGCCCCCCACAGACGCCGGGGATGCCTGGTTTCACCTTGGAGATACCCAGAAAGGGACCATCTCACATGGAAAACCAGGACGGGTTCCCCAGCCGTCTTCAGCGCCAGGATACTCCATGGAGTCGCAGTGCGCTTTACAAGTACACCCACATTTACATTTACATTTACCCAACCAATGCACCTATTCTTGCCAGCTCGAAGATACCACTATTGATGTTTGCAGATGATACCTTAATTCTGTCCAAAACGCAATCATGGTCTGCAACGTGCCCTAGACAGATTTACCGTCTTCTGCAACGACCATGAGCTTGTAGTAAATGTAGACAAGACAAAGTTCATGGTCTTACGTAAACAAAAAATAGTGAAAGGAAGAGTGGATATGAATAAGGCTATTTTGGAACAAACGGACACCTTCACATATCTGGGTGTAACTATGGGCAAGAGGTCGAACTGGAAACCCCAGATAGATTTACTGGGACTTTGGCACAACTTGCAGGAGCCCTACTGAAAGAGTATCGACTTTCCGGCAACTGCTCGGTAAATGAAGCCCGCTCTGTCCCTCGGTACCCCTGGCAGGAACCAAGCCGTCTATTAAATTCATTTTGGTATCCCAGTAGTCATTCTTAACTGTTCACATTTCACCTTTTTTTGCACTGCAAATCATCAGCACCACTATTTGAGATTTCATGTTGGTCGGATTGATCACTGGCTTTGAATTAAGTGCAGCTTGGTTCCCCCTGGAAAGGTGTGGGCTGCACTGGTTCATATAACCAAGTTCACTCCCAGATGACGATGCTCTGCCAGTAAGGTGGGCTGATGGGATTCATCTCAATTGAGTGAAGCTCAATTTGTAATGCTCTGTATTTCATTACCTCCTATCCAATTCTCTTGGGTCTCGACACTCGCTGACCGGTAGTCCCATCTTTTGTCGTTTCTGTGCTAGCTGGGGATTGGAGACTACCTGGTCGTTAAATATTATATCCCTAGGGTCCTCTTTTGTAAATGTGTGTTTTGGTGATATGGGGCTCAGCCATCTGTGGGAGGACACAGTAGGTAATCTGTTCCCATCGAAAAATGATTATAAGTCATTATATTGGGACATGGTTAACCTTAAGTCCATGTCCCTGGTGAGCCATACCTCTTTGACAGGCACTTTCCCGGATCACAAGTACGAATATAGGTTTGAAGCATATTGGGATTTTATTGCTAGACCATGCGACAGGAAATTATACCATCAATTTAGAGTTGGTTCCCTCCCCATAAAAACATTCACGTCAAAATGGTACAATGTACCAGATACCAAATGCCCTATGTGTTTAACGACGAAGAGTCCATTGCCCATATATTGTTTGTATGTCCCGCATACAAGTGCCCTTGTCATAAATGGCTTAAGACGAACTGTCTAAACCTCGGCACAAGATCATGTCAAACAGCGTTGCGCATTTTGAAAACCGATGCACGTGAAGATGTAGCAATAGCAATGCGAAGTTTCTGAGTTGGATGTGGGACATCTGAGGAAATAGCTTGAAGGATATAGCCGTTATTGCTCCGCAATAATTAGTTATGCTTTATATATAGTGTGAGGACCTCTGTGTGCACTGAATCTGTATGAATAATCCATTTACTATGCTGGTGTCTTTTACATTTTTATGGATATAATAATCCTAGTGATTATCTGTGTATTATCATCAAATGCTATTAACTTTGATTATATTTTTAGCACCCTTAATTTTACATTTTAACGTACAAAATTCTTCTATTATTGTTATACGTTTATAAGGAATCCTAATTTTAATGATATTTTATGTACTGTAATTGTGTTTTTTATGATTGAAAAAATATCGAATAAAGAAATCCGCAAGGCTGGCTTTAGCACTAGTGGCGCCGGTGCGACAATCTTTCTTGTGACTCTCCCAATTATCTCTTTGTCCACAGATTCCCTCACTACCACACTCCAACAGTACCCCTCATCTCTCCTTAGCTTTTAATTTCATTTATAGCGTTGCTTCTCATACCAGTGTAGGGTGTTAAAGCACTTTACATCACACACATTATACAGAGACAATGAATCGTGTGTGTAAAACAGTCTAAAAAAAAATGAGGATTACAAGGAGTAGGAATCACATTGTGCATACTAGTAGGCAGTATATTTAACAAGTATTTGGTCTGCAGAAGCTAGTAACAAAAGGATCTCTGACAAAAACAGTAAGTTAGCGAGCTATCCAAATAAAATACAGCTCTGTGATCTGCATGGTACCCATTATTTGCTAGACAAAGCTCATCTTTCTCCAGCAGGAACATTAATCGCCAGAGATATCTTGACTTTGTACTGTTTTTCTGACAACTGCTTGAGACACAAGGACCTCTGCAGCAGGTGCTTTTAAACCCATAAGGTATTTCTAAGCACAGTACCCATTCCTCGCCCTCCGAGCTCAGCGCCTCCCTAAAGCCTGCCCTGTTGTGGTACCTGACATGAGGATGCGGCTTAAGCATATTTCTCCAATTGGAGTTTCAAGAACTAGGTCAGTCCTCACTCTTCATCTTGCATTTATCAAATTTCGTTACTTTAGAGTGTAGTATTTCAATTGTTTCAAACGTTTTTGAGGAAGAGCCCCTAAAAACCTCATTCAGAAAGGCAAGCAATTCATGTCAGGTACAGCACTCAACTTCGGGCTACGACCATGCAGGCAGTATTGGGTGTCATTCTTGGAAGTGACTAATGCCAGTGGTAGATGTCTTTGGGGGCCTCATAGGAAAACTCTTGTGTGCACTTCCCTTTTAACAAAATGACCATGAGTTGCTGTATGGGTTGTGCTCCTGATCTTGTCAATATGTAGCTGTTAGAAACGGGGTAGCGTGGTGCGGAGCGGGTAGGACAAACTCCGAGGCATTGTGTGAAGCATCTGCGCAGCACACACTCACAGGCGATACATTAGGCACACTACAAAAGAGACTCCACATCAGGTTGTGTAAAACTAGTCTTTGTATTAGGAAAACACATTAGTGTCATAGCCTCAGGCACATATAACACTGTGCCAACTATCACCAGGTAGCAATTTACAGGGGGATTATATGCAGGGCAGGGCCAATCGGGCAGCTGCCAGAACCAGCTCAGAATAAACAGTAACTGCAAATTCATCCGCAATAAGGGTGTAACGGGCAGTAGCTACTGGCAAGGATCCGGAAGGCATAAACAAGCAGCATGAACCTCATTAGCCTGAAAACAATAGCAGCATGAAGGCATCCCCATTAGCATAAGTACCATTAGATTAGACATAAACATAAAGGCAACATTAGGCACAGACTGGAACATCAGGTTAGGCACAGGCAAAATCACATTAGCGTGAGGCATAAAAGTGGAACCAGGCATGAAGCTGGAACATCGGAGCATCCTCCTTAACATGGGTGCATTATTCAGAAAACATCTTCAGGCCTAACCCCCTTATCAGATATAAGCACATTATGCAGTAAACCAGGAATGTAGCCTTAGGGGTAAAACATTAGGCATATAAACATTAGCATAGGATATGCGCACAGAGGCATCATCATTAGGAAAACCTTAGGCGTACCCCACTTGGCTCAGGCGAACACCTAGACATAACTCTTAGGCATCAGACATGAGGCATCGGTCACAATGGACATAACCAATCTTTTGCGTAACCTTAGGCATAAGCACCTTTTCATAAATCGCCTTAGGCATAGATCAAGCAGGCATTATGTATAGCCAACATAAGACCCATTGGCCATAAGAATATTCACATGGAGGCATTACTTCCAATAAGCATGAATGCAACAGTAGGTATAACAAAATATATCCTTCACCTCTCCTAGGGGGATAAACATATTAGGCTTGAATCACATCCTGCGTAGTGGTAGGCATAATGAGCACGCAACCATAGTAGTAATGAATCATGAGGGGCACAGGCCTCGCAAGTATACCCCCGGTGCGCAAAGTGCTAGGGCGGAAGGGTCTCTCGGTCTCTCACTCCTCTCTTGTTCCTCCTGAGGAATGCAATGCTCCTAAACAAGCACTGGCACTACACGTGCCACTGGAGCCCACACCTTGAACTCCAAAACCACCAAGGCCTATTAGGTGCAACTGCCCACTGTCCAGCAGGGGAGCTGTGTACAGTAATATCGGGCCGGTACTTCTGAACATCGAAATGCCCCCTATGTTGCAACTGCCCCCCTGTCCAGCGGGGCAGTTGTGTACAGTAGAGTCACCAAGTTACTGGGCAGTACTGGGGATGTGGGAGCCCCTCTTCTGGGTTTCTCAGATTTAATAATGGCCCCAGAACGGTGCAGCTGCTCACTGTTAGGCGGGGCAGCTGTGCAGAGCATCAAAACGGGCCCTCCTGGTGCCCCTCCCGGCACCCGCGATGCTCCTAGATCCTCCACTCACCAGAAGGACTCTTCTCGGGCTGCTCCGGGGCTTTGTCACCTCTCTGCGGTCTCTCCAGACACGTGGCCGACTCCCCTTGCAGCCGCTGAACTCCAGAAGGCGGGGTGGGCTCCTGCCTGGATGACAACATTGCCGGCACCTCTCCTCACTTCACCTGGCCCCCTCCTGGGACCCAGGACTTCTATGCGAGGCTCGCGGGGCTCTCCCTTCACCACGGGAACCCCGACGACGACCAGCAGCACTTCCGCTTGCTTCCGGCTTCCTCCTTCCTGCCGGCAGGACCCGCCCAGAGTCAGGCAGAGGTCCTTGTGGCAAATTGTACATAGGCAAAACTGAGCGCAAAATAAAAGTGTGCATTACTGAGCACAAGAGTAGAATTAGAAATAAGACTACCACTTCAATTCTTGCCACACATTGGGCTGAAATGAGTCATTCAATTCCAAAATTACGGTTTCAAGTCTTAGAGCAGATCAGGGTGGAGTCAGATAGAGATAATCCTAAGTGGCTGTCACAACGGGAGATCTGGTGGATTTTTAGAGACAACAGCACTGAAAGGGCTCAATGATAAGCTTGACATGATCTGTTTTTTGGAATAATTTTGAGCAACACATAGTCACACACTTAGCAAGTCCACTTACTTTAAACATATTAGATATGAGCATTAGGTGTCTCATGAGCCAGGATCACAAATTACACTCTCCATTGTTATGACCCCACATCAATAATTGTTAATATCGGTTAATGAGGTCATTTCGCCATTGTTTAGTTACTGTACTTTCATCTTATGATTAAGAGAAATTGTTACTACATATGATGCAACACTATTTTCTGATGCAATTGTTGATTCATGTGGTTGTACATTTGAATGTATGCCTCATTCATTCACAAGGTGACGAAATTGGAGCACGATTTTCGGGTGATCTATGCTTTTATTTTCGTTTTTATTCTTGTTTTCCGTTTTCCTTTTTTTCGTTTCATTGCACAGGGATTAATAAGAAAAGTATATTTAGTTGCGCACTATTCAGAACGCTATGATCTAGCTTGGGAGATTAAAAGTTTTGTTAGTTACCACAAGTATGCAGGAATTGGCATATCTACCTGTTCTAAGATGGCGGGCGTTTTGGGTTTGAGATTCAGGGCACGAGTTGTCCTTCGTTGACTATGATGATAATGCGCATCATTATCTCGCACATTTGTATCGCGGTGTTACATGGCAGAGAGAAGCGGTCGGTTTGGTTCTATCCTGAGGAGTAGCGTGTTTAACGTTGGAAGGTACGGTTCATAGAGGATAGGATTGTTTGTTGGTATTTTCAGCATGAGTGGGGAATTGGGTAATGAGTGTTTCCGGATATTAAACGCAGGTTCAAGAGTGCTGAACTGCCAACAGCAGCAAGATTTGAGGAGCGTTGAATAAACACTTTATGGAGTGCTTGACACAGTCCAAGGTATTACATAGATTACGGCTGAACGAATTTATTGCACTAAACATTTCACAGTTGCGTGCAGTAATCTCAGTGAACTTCATTTTGTAGTGATCGATTCTCCACGACTGTTTGCGTGACTACTAGAAGCAATAGCGGTTCTCGATTATCGCTTTTAAATTCTGTGGTGATCTTCAAGATACTGTTGAATGAAGACTCAGGATTGATGAAGGTACTTCACTAACAATTTTGTTCTAGTATTTAAAATGGAGAGGCATTACTGGTTAGGTCTCGCCTTTACCATTCCGCAGGAATGGGAAATGGGGAGAATTCAAGTCGGCAAAATCCTCTTCAAACCACGGGCTTTCAGCCGCGGTTTCTGCTTCACAGCCAGGCCATCTGTTCCCTGCCAGACCTCTCACACCTCCGTCACAGCATGCCTGTGTACTTCAAAGGCTTATCACTTCACACGGCCGGCCGCAGGCCGTGCAACCAGAGCACTTCAGTTGGTGTGCAGCCCCCCTCCCAGCACTGCCTTGTTACTCTCGGCAGCCGTGAGTCCCTAAACACTTTTTATATTTAATTAGCAGCAGCAGTATTCTCCTGCGCCAGGCCACATCAAAGGCTCTGTGCCACTTTCACCCACACAGCAACACTTACAGACACACAACGCCGCTCACACCCACGCAAGCCCACGATCATCCACGCAACACCACACTCACCCACGCAACGCCACTCACTCACGCAAAGCCACTCACACCCACGCAGTGCCACTTTCACCCACACAGCACCACTTTCAGACACGCAACGCCACTCTCAGACATGCAACGCCACTCACACCCACGCAACGCCACGCCACTCACCCACGCAACGCCACACACCCACGCAACGCCACTCACACCCACGCAACGCCACTCACACCCATGCAACGCCACTCACACCCGCGCAACGCCACTCACACCCACGCAACGCCACTCACCCACGCAACGCAACTCATTCAAAGCCACTCACATACACACAGTGCCACTTTCACCCACACTGTGCAGTGCACAATAGGTCTCGCAGTAGGAAAGTTGGAGCTATTGGTTTTGTAAATGACAAAGCCCTTTATGTTTTTAAAATGAAAACAAAAATAAAAGGCATTGTTATTTGCAATTGTAATAGCTCCAACTTTCCTACTGCGAGACCTATTGGCAACGCCAGTGCTTGTTCATACTACATGCAATATCATCGATGAATAATTTGTTTTGTAATATTCAACAGGAGTATGTTCAACCTTTTGATTATTTTCCTTGGTGTGAATTAGGCTACAACTCACTGCGTTAGCTGGAAAGCTTATATTGCAAAGGGTTCACTATTTCAAATAATGATTGGACATTTGGTTCATATGTGCTTGAGTATGATATGCCGGCTACATTGTTGTTTACACCGTGATTTATGGCATTACATCAAGGTCTGGAGTAAGAGGTTTTTGTATATTTCTCTTCAAAAACCAGTTTTTACTTATTGTCTTGATTAACATACATCGTCAGTACAGTTAGATGTTGGTAAGTGGAGTTCAGCTGATTTTTTTTAAGCACTGGGTATTTCACAGTTTTTATTTGGTTTTCCATTCTCATTGATTTCCAATTGGTGACGGTCATTCTATAATCTTTCATTAGTTATCTTGATAACACTCATGCAATTTCATGACTGTTTTCATGTTGCTATGTGCTGAATTATGGTATCTGTTGATAGAGTTTTTTTCACTAAACATCTTTTTCAGTTCCCCTGAAGAAGGGATATCATCCCAAAATGCATTGGGACCTGCAATAACATCAGCATTGTTTCAAGAACTACAATAGTCTAATGATTAGCGATTATGTGTATAGGTTGAGCAATTTTTGTTTCAGTTCATCAATGTATATAGAAAAAAATTGGAACATGTAAAAATGTCATGTTTCTGAAGGTTGCATGTTTGTGTTACACATTAAAAATGTGGAAAGTGTACACAAAAACATTTTTGGGGATTAATTTGTGAAAACGGTAGGTTTGCCATCAGTAGTGCGGGCAGGGTCAAGTGGGTAAAGACACTTGAAGGTTTCTTTTTCTATAGTTTCAACGGAGGGTAGCATCCTCCTTCCCTCCCAGCACGCACCGAATAAACAGCCGATTATTTCAGGTTAGAGTTTTAGTTCAGATACCCGCGGCGGTGAACCTTTGCAATGTAGAAGTGCGGGGTGGGCACCCGTTGCTTAAATAAACAGGAGCGAGACGTAGGCTCCCGCCTTTCTTGGCAATCCGCGGGGTGGGTACCTGTTTAATTTAAATAAGCCACAGCGCTGCACCAACGCAGGGTGGGCACCTGCTTAATTCAGTTAACCACTAGTGTGCATACATGCGGGGGGCACCCGCGCAGGTCACAGCCATGTGGGGTGGGCACCCGCTCTTCCCTGAACTGCAGAGCTCTCCCTGGCACACGGGAGCCCCGCTGACCAAGTGGATTCTCCTCTAGGGCACGGACACGCGGGGTAGACTCTTGCGAAAGCAAGCAGGCAGGGGAAATCCCACGCTGGCAGCAAAGTGCCGCAGGGGGCAGGCGCTCCTCACCTCCGGGGCAGCAAAGACAAAGACAACGCTGGGCTAAAGTTGAGCGCTTCCCAGGCGTTAGGTCCCACCAAATAAAGCTGCAGCCCTGACAAGGAGCTAGGGAGGCAGGCCAGTATAGTCACTGAAGATGTAGCCCTCACGGGGCGCTAGGGGCCAAGAGACAGTAAATGCAGGGCGAGATCAGCAGGCTGTAGGGCTGCTCACCAGACCTGAAGTAGCAGTTCCTAGGAATAGTCATCCTCCATTACGATGGCCATCCTGCAGCGCACCAGTCTCCACTCTAGCAGAGTCTCTCACTATCCCTGTGGACAGTAGAGGGATACAGATGGGCACAGGGGCCAGCACGCAGGCCCTTGCGGTGGTACCTCCTGGCAGAGTGTCCCCAGAAAGGGCTAGAACCTTCTAGAAGGCTCCTGGCAGTTCCATTCCCAACTGTCACTGTGGGGGAGGTGTAGGGCACCCTGTCTGACAGACGTTCCTCCAAAAGCTGGGGCTGGGCGACAGACAACTAGACTTGCAACCCACCTCAGGCAGGCAGCACAAACACACACCAATGGCGTTCATTTTAAAAGTGAAGTTTCTGCAATGGTGTAAATAAATGTGCATACACCATTGCACAGCATTTATTATTTTCCCCTCACACCACACATGGTATATACATTTCCTACCATGGTGGAGATGTCCACTAAAGGGGGGTCCTAATATAAGATGTACGGCAGAAAACACACACTTGCAACTGCTAACCAGCGCTAAATAGTCCAACGTCCTACAACCACTCACTCCACAACAGCAAAAATCTAAGGGGAAGGCGAAAAGGTTCAGGATGACCCTGCAAAGTCAACAGTAGCTAATACATAGGATTAGTTGCTTCTTGTAATAGGAGTCCAAGAACATCTTGCTGAAAACATTTTCTCAGAGCATTCTCATTCCTCTCCATCACTCTATTCAGATTTGGCATGGTCTCCAGCATTGCATTCTCAAAACTATTTCCACCTTCTTTCACTGAGTTAAAAAATAAAGTGAATTCTTGTTTTGTTGTTGTCTTCATTCTATCCCTATACACCATTGTATGCAGAAGTTAGTGCTTTTAAATGGTTTAGCTTCCTGTAGTTCTTAGTCGTTGGCCTGTGTTCTGAAGAAATCGCACAAACTAGCCTTTGAAAGTAAATATTCCATTTAAAGATATTGAGCTATTGCTTTTGAGAGGATGACTTTAACAAGTTGACTTTCTTTAAGTGATATGCTCAGTATGTCAGTGGCGGAAGGTGTTTTCTACTTGAGCGTTCTGAAATAACTTTTTGATTTCAAACCTCACCTCCACTTCTAGCATAGAAGCTCAACAAAGTGCTTGAATGGATAGGACTCTCTGATTGTAAGAAGAGTGTATTTCACCCTGCAAAACTTTTTAAACATGCCAACGTTTTAGTACAGGAGGAAAGCGGTTAATTTTGGGACTGTATTTTTCCCATTGACTTCTAATGAAATAGAACCAATTTAAGACGGGCAACAGCTATAATAAAGCCATTTTTGGCTTATCCAAAATCGAGTCTATTTGCATATATGAACAGATCAAGACAGTTTGCTGCTATTAGTGGAGCCTTCCATGGTGCAAGCATACCAGTCATGCATCCATGCTCAAACACCTAGAGACATACATAATTGATACCACTGATAGACATCCATACACCCTACTGAGTTGCACACCACATACATAAATTCATATACCACAAACAGAACACAATCTCACATTTCTAAGCACCCATCTCGTACAGATAACATAAATGCACCTACCCAAAAGGGTACTGTCGCGGTGCCAGCGGAAATACCTCAGGATTGCCAGGTGACTGGTGGGAACCATATAACATCATGTCCCCTGTGCTTTCCCCTCAACAGGATGGCTGGATACCGACTCCCGGACAAAGCGATAGTGGCCCCTTTAACTACGACGACATATCAGCAGGAAGTTCCTACTGACTGCATGACGTCGTAGCCTGGAGACCAATAAGGGAGGACGACCACAAGGTATGTGCGCTCATCGACTCCAGAGACAAAGGAGAGCGACGAGGAGAAGTCCGAAGACTGCGGAGGAGAGCCTAAACTACCGGAGGGAACATCCAGCCCGGGAAGAGGAGAGAGAGTAGACCAACCGGAGAAGCCAGGAGGCCAAAGAGGACGCACTCCGTCGAGCCACGCCCCAGGAGGAGCGTTGCTGACTCAGGTACGTGAGCGGCTCAGTGGCTGGGTCAGAAGGCGGGAGAAGCCCGAGGGGTAAAAAGCACCTCCGCCTTGCCGACGCACTGTAAATAGCAAATCTCCCCCTCTCACTTTCACTCCTCACCGCCTCCTGCCGAAAAAGAGCACCGAGCACCCAAGTGTGTTCCCATCACCCCCTCCCCATCGTGAAGGACGAGAGCGTCATATTGAACTATTTCTTTTTTGTTTTGTTTTATTTTTCTTCTGGGGAAATATTGGAGTCAAGCCTCCATACCTGTCCACTGAAGGAAGCCGGACACGAGTCGGAGGAATCCACCTTGCGAAGGACATTACTTCCTTTCAGTGTGTTTACCACCCTGGTAGCATATTTCTTCTGGGACAATGTTTCTGTTAAAAGTCAACTAAAACACAAGAAACTGAATATTGAATAATAAAGTTTGTTTTGATCGGACACAATCTCTTGCCCCTTCCTTTAAGCCCGATCACAGGTACACAGGTACACGCCCACCTACACCACAAACATGTTCCTCCACATACACCACAAACAGAAACAGCAAATGACAATGCAAGACTCCCAATGCCATTTTCGAATTCATAATCGTATTTTACTTTGAGTTAATGGCCACACGATAGGTGCCTCTCCTGTCTTACTGAAGAAAGAGAAAACATTAGCACTAAACCCTCGTCTAAATTATTGTCATTTTCAATGCTTCCTTGTTCTGACTGCTCTAGATCAGTACAAAGCCTCAAACAGAAGTCATATTTGTACAGAAATCAAATTTTTCAATTAAATGCGGAAGTCTGCTGTTGGTATATCGCCTTTTCACTGCTTTCAGAAGTTATTAGCACAGCCATCCACCAACAGGGCCCTAAAGGTGCTGGGGAAGACTACCTAAGAAAAGGGCCACCTTCAAAGGTTTGCTTGAAGAGTAGTGTTCTGTGGTCTGGTATATCCCACCCATTGGGAGAAGGAAGGAGAGGGGAGTTGTATGTTAAACTCCTGCATATCTAGACTGACTGATTGGTCAATTGGAAGAAACTGTAGCTGTCGGCTTGAGGTGCGGAGTAGTCAGATTCGTGTGCCTTGTTTCGGGGATTTTAGGCAAAGTACTTATAAACAGTTTTGCGTTGCACAGGCCATTCACACAGCTATTTAAATTGGGGCAGAGTGGGGTTCTTGTTGGCCTTGAAGGCAACTGGCCAAAACTGAATTTTCTAATATTTTTCTGTGCTATCATTTTGTATATTTATCCAGCTGCCTAAACCTAAACTTTCAGTGGAACACAAATGACATTGTAATGCTATTAAAGTGTCTTAGAAACTAGTTATTTTTCTAAGGCAGTAGCACAGATAGGAGGAAGCTAGTCATCAACCTACATAGATTTTTAGGGTGAGCCTGGGCAACGCATGCGCTGCTGCAAGGCATGCAGTAGTGGAGTATGGCTATGAAGCTCCATCCACTCTCCTCCCATATTTTTAATTTGTTTGTGTCATTGTCCTTCGTGAAAGCTGCCTTCCAAGTCGTTATTAGGTGTGTAAGTCCCTTCTTGGTACTGCCTTGTCTGTATATGTAATCTCCCATGGCAACTAGCTCTTTTACTGGTGTTGCGACACGGTATGTCTTATTCAGTCTCTAAGCAATATTTTCTTAAATGAGTTGCTCCTACTGTAGGTATGAAGTGCTTTCCTTGCCATGCACGCTTTCACTTTCAAGCAGCCCTGGACAATGGTGGCCATTTCTTTGAAGTGAAATAGGTCTTGCATTTACAAGAGTTTGAGCTAATGCCATTGTAAATGACAATAGCTTAAGCTCTCGTAAATGTGAGACCTATTGCGTTGCAAATGCTTGTTGAGGATTGACAATAAAGAGGAACTCATCACAAGAATAAGTGATCCAGCAGGAAAAAGGGCAGAGTTCCTGGCACTGGGACAAAGCGAGGCACACATATTGGACAAGAGAGGACATGCCTGTCTCTTCTTTGCCTTTGGCACGCCACCCAGGGCAGGTAATTATATAGCAAGCCCAATTCATGCACATGCATAGTAATGCAGGGGCAACCAGACCGCTAACTTCCCAAAACGGTTGGGGTTGACCAGAGAGCAGCAGAAAATGGATTAATATGGAAGAAGTTCCCGTCGCAATTAAAAGATAGATAAAAGAGGCACCCAGCAATGACCTGCTTACAAAAAAAGAATGAAACAACTGATGAAAATATTAAAATTCCACAACGGAGAACATAATGAAAAAATAAAATAAAACCCAGTTTTACAATTATCAAAGTTTTATTTTACCAATGGCAGCTAAAATAAATTACATTTTTAACTATGTCTGCAGTTATTAGTATACCTCCATAAACATGGAAACATTCCTTACCTCAGTTATAATTGCCTGGTTTCAGCTACTGAATATTGCAAACTATGTCTATGAATCTCCTCTGACATAGCCAAAAAAGTAATACCTTCATCTGTTCTTGACAAGTTGAACTACTCCCAATCGGTCATCCTCAATTATCATTCTCCATTTTAGATAACGCCTTAACGTTGCTGCACTTTTACTCACTTTGCCTTTGCTGTCCTCCCAAACACACTCCCACCTCTGACAATCAATACCAAACCGGTCTGCTGACAGATAGGATATCAGCTATTGATCTCAATCTCTCTGCAAACCTGAGACAATATGTGCCAACTTGCAAATGACGATCAGCCAACTAGTCGCACCTACAGGGGGCGCTAGAGGGCGCACTAGCAGCATGGCCGCACTTCTGTGAGGCTCCTGCAGCCTGGAGTTGTAATCCGTTAATTTATCCTGCTCTATCATCGCCTGCTACTCTTCTGACCCTGGATCCTTGAAGGGGCCGACACGATACACACTCGGTCCAATTTCTGAGTGATTTCGCTGTTCCTGGCCGAAGTTATGCTCGGGTGAAGATCTCCCTGAGGGGTGCCCTGGAAGAGACTAGCACTGCTGGCCGGCTCTCTGTGCTACCTGAGCCCGCGGCGCGACAAGTGGTGTGAGGGCTCTGACGCACGCCTCCCGGCAGGATTCCCTGGTGCGGTGCTTCGCTACGGGACCCGCTGCCGGAGTGTGGAAGCGGTGTTCCGATGCTATCTCGGTACACTCGGGGCTCCGCTGCGGTAGTTGCCGTGATTGCAGGCTGAAGAGGACCGTCGCTGAAACTGGGGCCGGCGGCCGTGTCAGGAGGCGGCCATTGCATGGACGGGTGTGGCGGGGTTTTCTACCTGCTCGTGCCCCTGTCAGATCGAGATCCTTCCCCACCTCGGCTGGGTGCAGAAGGACATACGGCGGTCGGAGCTGCACTGGGGTGATTTTCTGTGTGCGCACTCCGAGTGTACTGCTGGTGCAGAGCTGCAGTGTTTTTGGCGCCATTAGCAACACCAGGTACGTGAGACCGGGGAGACTGACATCGGCGGGAGACAGGCCATGCTGCACTTATCAACGCTGGAAGGGTGCTGCAATTGTACAGCGGGAGATTCTACATGCTAAATGGATCTTATGTCCGTTCTCCCTCTCGCTTCACTCAAGGGTGTTGCGTCTCTACTACGGAGCACTGCTTTGACTGCTGGACCCGCTGTATGCGGCGCTGGTGACTGGGTGCCACTGCTACTGGCGCTGGTGTGATCCTTCATATTGCCTCTGGCACGGACTGGGGAGATGACTTAACAAGCTTCCTGCTTACCTGCGGAATCACAGTGCTGGTGGACCTTCTCTACTGCTGGAGTGTGCGTGCACGAGGGTCCCCTGCTGCTACCTGGACTGTGTATGCTCTTGTTGCTACCGGAGTGCGCTGCGGCCTATAGGCCACATCTGCGAGGTACTAGAACCTAGGAGCTGCGGCCTGCCCTGAGCCCCCTGTGAACAGTGACTACCGGGTGACGGGCGGAGGAGTCTCCTTTTGGATTGCGTTGCGGGGTGATTGTTGGTTGGCTCGGACATCCTTATTACCCCCAGTGGGTGCTGCGAACGGACACGGGCACATTGCCATGGGTAAGCCAGACAACAAGCAGCCTAAGCTGTCCTTTGACTCAATGGCGGCCAAGAGGGGTACGCGCCTTGCACAGGATTCCGGGAGCTCTAGATCCTCGCCGCCTGTCACTGATGCTGCCCCGCAACCTGTTACCCCGGACTTTCAGCAGATGCTACAAGAAATGAGACAGGGGTTTGCTACTATAGTGGACAAGGTGGATAAACTATCTTCGCGGATGGACGCGGTGGTGCAAAAACTGGACGTACATGAGGAACGCATCACTGCGGCGGAACAGCGTATTTCTGACCATGATGATACTTCGGCTACACACACGACGCAGCTGGCAAGAATGGACAATGTATTACGGGTGATAGCTGCAAAGAATGAGGAGTTGGAGGCCAGAAGTCGGCGCAACAATATACGCGTGGTAGGTGTACCAGAGACGACAATCAATCAATCAATCATTGACACTTATAAAGCGCGCTACATACCCGTAGGGTCTCAAGGCGCTGGGGGGGGGGGGTGCCGCTACTGCTCGAACAGCCAGGTCTTCAGCTTCTTCCTGAAGGAGAGGTGGTCTTGGGTCAGGCGCAGGTCGGTCGGGAGGGAGTTCCAGGTCTTGGCGGCCAGGTACGACAAATGTGGGGAAGATGGAGACGTATGTGGAGAAAATCCTAATTGGCGCGATTGGTGCGGAGGCGTTCTCTAAGCAGTTCATTGTGGAACGAGCGCACCGGTCCCTTGGGCTGAGGCCAGCCACGGGTACCCCACTGCGCCCTATCATTGCGCGCCTCCTGAACTATCGGGACCGAGACGCAGCTCTCCGGGCAGCTCGCACTGCCCGTACGCTCTCCTATGACGGGGTCAACTTCTCCATATACCCGGACTTCACGCCAGTGGTGCAGGAGAAACGGCGCAAATTCCTTGATGTTAAGAAAAAACTTAGGGAGATGCAGGTGGACTATGCTCTGCTATATCCTGCAAAGCTGAGAGTGACGCATCAGGCGAAGCAGCATTTTTTCACGAACCCGCAACAGGCGAAAGACTTTGTGAAACGCCTCAGGCGGGAACGTGCTGCAGATAGACGACGCGAGGAAGAAGGACAGGAGGGTTTCCATTCAGCAGATGAAGATGCATGATCCTTCCCACCACATAGGCTACTGATGTGCTTTGTACTTTTGGGACCTGGACCGCAATGACCACCTTAATTGACTTTTTTCTCGACTTTGTATTGTTGGAAGTTACTGTGAAGAATTGCGGGTTGGGTCTACTGGATGCTGCTGAGGGTCGTTGGAGGAGCGTTGGACTACGATGGTAATGTACTCCAGGCACCCACCCCCCCCCCCAACGCCTGGGCCGTGCATACTTAGAACGTGAGGGCTAATGGCGAGGTATGGGGGGGTGGCCATGTGCGCCTCTAGAATACACCCTGAAGGGTATTCCCCATTGATATGGATGTTTCTTATGCAAATGTCTTGTTGGGCGGATGTTGGGATGGGTGGGGGAGGACTTGTGGTCCTGACAGGTTGGGGTTGTTCAGGTGGGTGGGGGGGGGGGGGGCTGCACTGCTTCTGAAGTGCGATGGACACCTGGGGCTGTGGTTTGTTATGCCGATGTTTGCTGCTATGTTCTCAATGTGCATGCCTTATTGGACCAAGGATTTGATTATTTTGGGACCGCACTGGGCCTTGCCTGTGTAGATATGCTTTGGGACAGTCCTGTGCCTTCTGCTCGACCTTGGCGTGGCCATGAGGGAGGAGGGGGGCTATGTAGGTATTCTACTGGCGGAAATGATGTCGATGTTAGTTGGACAATGTATATTGGGCTTGCACTGTTACTGGTACTGACCATGCGTTTGTTACATGTGGGTTGCTGGTTGGGGTTGGGTGGGGTTTGTCGTGTTCAGGGGGTGGGAGAAGACAGGGATGACTGTGGTGTGGATCTGGTGCGGGTGAGAGTGTATACTGGTATTGTGTTACGCTGTTCCTCGCCTGGGAGGCGACGTTATCATATGGATGAATCTGTGATAGTGTTCTCTTTATATGGGTGATGCCTGATAACGCGCTAGATAGGATATCGATTTTGTCCTGGAATGTACGGGGGCTTAATGATGCCAGGAAATGTAGGAATGTGCTGCAGTATTTAGATAGGCATTTAATACAGATTGCTTTCCTGCAAGAAACACATTTGCGTCAAACGGCTGATCCTACATTTGGTAAGACATGGGCCACAGTTAGGAAATTTTCATCATACTCATCATATGCGCGTGGGACTGTTGTGCTGATTAAGAAAACGCTTCCTTTTCAGGAGTTGGGGGTGCAAGTGGATCCGGATGGGCGATATGTGATTCTGTGGGGGAGACTTGGGTTGGATACTGTGGTATTTGTTAACTGTTATGCGCCAAATGTGGATACATCTGCCTTTTTTCTTACACTCTGGGGCCATGTTATAGCTGTGGAGGCCACGCATGTTGTGTGGGGCGGTGATTTTAACTTAGCTCTGAGAGCTGTGGAGGACAGTGGCGGCTGGTGAGATTTGAAAGTGGTGAGGCGGAAAATTTTTGGTGTAGAATGGCGTGCGAGCGCAGCGAGCGAGCCCGAACCACCTAAGGAGGGTTCGGGGGGGTACCCCCCCCCCCGAGAAAATTTTGAAAAATTAGCAGCCACATGGTGGATTTTCAAGACTTTCGGAAGCCATTGTGCTTAACAGAAACAGGCCACTGCCTCCCCTAAAACTATCATCAGTTCCAAGGCCTCATGAATAAACCATTCTAAATTGCAATAAACCACAATTAATTTTGACAATGTTGCATAAATAGGTTGGATCTGTCTACTGACCAAGTGGCTACTTGAGATAAAATGCCATTCAAGGTAGCCCATCAGAGTAAAATGCCTACTTTTTCCATATAGAATTGAATCTCATATTGGTTAGTGTTCATTTTTTGGAACTCAATAGCATGCATAAATGTATTATTATTTTTTTTTTTATTTGACATATTTCATAAATGCACCATGTATAAACAAAAAACACATAAGCATACAGAGATAAAATATATACATGCATGCAACACATAAAATGTTTCCCCTACCTGTCTTTTTGCATGTTTTGGCATGCAACAACAATTCGCAAAATAAGGAATCGCAAAAATTAGCGATTCCTTATTTTTCTTTAGCATTTAAGGAATCACAATTTTGCGATTCCTTAAATGCCATGTATGTAGCATTTTGGAATTGTGAATTTAGGTTAAGAAATCGCAAATTACCACCAACTTGTAGTTGGTGGTAATTTGCGACTTCTTTTAAAAATGCACAATTTGGCATTTGTGAAGGTGGCATGAGACGCACATACATGCCCAGCAGCATGCTTCCAGAAATCCAACTTATGTACGTTTAGACAGAGACCGTCCAACTCTTTCAACAGGAACTGGAATGAGGCACAAGCACAACACCTTAAATAACGTCAAACTCATCTATCTAATCTTTTATTACATCCAGCACATGCCCTGCCACTTGTATTTGAGACTAGTGGGCCTTTCTGAGCGTAGTTCAGTTGGAAGAAGGGATGCTGCTGTAATTGACAATCACAGTATCTAGGATAAAGTTAAACCTACAGCAATATACTCGGCCACATTAATTACAACCCAGACTGCGCCAACAAGGCCCCAAGAGAGGCCTGGTCTGTCAGATGCATTAACGCTTACACGTGCCCAGTACCTCACAAACCAGATCCAAAACAGGTTATTAGAAAGCTTTCGTGTCAGAGAATTATTCAGCAGCAGCCGAGGTGGTGGTTTTTCAGGCGCCTCATTAAAAATGCTTTCCTTTTAACAGCGTATAAAATCAAGTATGTATTATATTTCTCACGTTTCACTACATTTCTACTAAATAATAATAATTAAGAACAAGCAATGGCATAGCCAATAGGTCTCGCCTTTGGGACCATATAAGTATTTAGCCATGCAACAGTTGATGTTGTTGCACCAGGGATATTGTGCTGGATAACTAAACACTTATAAAGTCCCAAAGGTGAGACCTATTGGCTATGCCAATGCTTGTGTGTAATGTCTTTGTTGTTGTTTAGATACATAAACAGCAAACACATTCATGTTTCACTATAAGCATACCCTGAAGCATATACAGACAAAATGTAGAGAGATATGCAGTGAGACAATACACAAATGGCAATATGCAAACACAGGTGGTTGTCAATGGATGCGCTGATGGCTGTTAAGAGGAATACATAGTTAAAGAGACTGTTGGATGACTGTATGTGCATATTATGGTGGATCGGTGTTAATCACATAAGTAGCTTGATGCACATGCGAACATATGGGTGAACAGCCGGGTGTTAGAGGATATATCAATGCGCAGCTAAGAGTGGATGGATATGTGCTTGGTTGAAGGTGGTTCAGGGATGAATAGGTATGGGTGGATATACAACTTTACGCAGATCCATGTGGATAACTGAGCAGGATAAGTGTGCGTTCAAGGGTGGTTGGGCCAAAGATTAAGTGAGTGCATAGCTGGGGGCATGGGTAAGGGTAGGATGCGTGGATGTAATTGCATAGGTGAATGGAGGAATGCATAAGAATGGGAGTGGATGCCTCCAACAACATTTAAATTAAATGAGTCATGGTTTGCTCGTGACATTCTAAACATTAAAAAGATTGGGACCAATAGAGGATTAGTATTGAATTAGTATAGTGAAACATGCAAGTAGATTTTAAGTAATGGATAGGTTAGTCAGTTATTTGGATTTGGAATGATTGCACGCAGAAGGGTAGATGAGGAAAAAAGGTTTGTATTTACAGCACAGGTTCACAAAATGGAAACTCATCGAAAATCATGTAGGTGTGCAATAAGTGGTCTTAAAACAGGCACAAAAACGAAATAGCAATTGATTCATAAAATATAGTAGCATGCCTTAGGGAACATGTGTGGATTTGCATTTTAATAGTACATAAGCTTGTATGCAAGTGAACATACTTTTTCAGTATAATAAAAGAGCTTTCCTTGCCTACTCAAACAACTGTGACCCCATAAGCATAACCTGTACTAGGCCCAGTTTAGTCAGAACCCCTAAGTCAGCCTATTAATATCTGAAGTGTAGGGTGCAATTATTGAATTAATCTCAGCCAAATGTAACTACCCAGGGACGAATTCTAGTCTATTGCTTACTGTTCCAATACACACAGCAAGCCCCCTATGCAAATCAGTATAGGTCACACCACAAAAAAGGGACCACTAAAACAACGAGGCATACTATGTTTTTCTGTGTTGTCGAGGTAGGTGGTGACTTTGCAGCAGGTCATTCTTCATGAGGCAACAGACAATAGGCTTGCTTCCTTGCAGGATTCTCAGGCTTTCCAGCACAGGGACCACACATGCCTCCCCCCCCCTCTCCCTGCACCGCATCCTATCCCAGATCTGTGTCCCTTCCCACCAGTTGTCTTTGTCAGCCTCAACAATTTCATCACCTTGCCCCTACCCCTGTCTCATACATCTCAGGTGGTGTTGGCCCTTGCCTCTTGTGTAGACATGCTGTGCAGGAGTAAGTGGTGTGGGTCACCTTACTGTCAGGTCTGGAAGAGGTGGGCAGGAATGAATTCCTTCAAACCCAGGACAGGCAGGAGAGCACCATATGCATGTTGGGAAACTGACTTGATTTTTGCTTCACCTTTGGCTTGTTTGAAACTTAAGAATCTGGATTTTGTATGTGAACATTCCAGATTTATACTTTGGATCAAGTTTTATGGGCATTTCTAGTACTCTTTCCTGGAGCCAGGCAGTATTTTATACTTTTAACGTTTGTACAGACACAGGACCCCCATCAACACCATCTCATATTCACTCCACAAATCATTTTCCTATCATTAAGTATTGTTTTTTTATAAATAATTCTGGACCATAGGAGTAAGTTGTGCTGTCCCTTGTGAGTGTCCCGCTTGAGCATGCCTGTTGATTAAAGTTCTAAGTGTTGGTTGAAATTTAGATTGGATATGACCATATATTTTGCTGACATCTCAACATTTTCTACACATGTCTTAACACCACAATACAACACAAGGTAGGTGGTAGGGTTTGGCCCACATAGATGGAAGAATCATTATGTCCCTGTAAATGCATGTTGATAGAGATTCAACAGGAATACTTCACACAGCCCAACTGAACGAGCATGAAATGCCACGGAAGGAACCCCTTCTCCAAAAACACTGCTATTCAAAAAGAGCCACAAAACTTGGCAGCTAAAACATTATGTACTCTGCATAAACAAATCCTCGAGCATCCAGAACGAGGGCGCCTGTAATTCTCTTTCCAAGTGACCTATTAGCAACATGCCGTTAATATAATTCAATTTCTAGTGAGCACTGAGCAGCATTTGTTTCCTATTAATAATTTATACTATTAAACCATATATAGAGAGCGAGTTAAAAGCCCGAGCTGTCAGCATTACTTAAGAGATGCCCGTGCCGTGCACAATAAATTGAATCAGGGCTGTAATTGTGAGGATTTGTATTGTAACTAGGGTTTGGCCCACATACATAGATGAAAGAATCATTATGTCCCAGGCTGTAAATGCATGTTAATAGAGATTCAACAGGAATACTTCACACGGCCCAACAGAACGCGCATTAAATGCCACGGAAGGAACCAAAAACACTGCTATTAAAAAAGAGTCACAAAACTTGGCAGCTAAAACATTATGTACTCTGCATAAACAAATCCTCGAGCATCCATACACCAGGATGAGGAATCTCAGTTGTGTCTGCCTTCTACCAGCAAAAAGAAGCAGGCCCGCCTCAGCACAGGGACATTTGCCTAGCCAGGGGTACTACATATCAGTGAGGATAAAAGTATGGGTGGTTGCATAGGAATGCACATGTAGTATACCACCCATGTTATGGCCCTTGATGCAAAGTAACGCAAAGCATTACTTTTGGGCACCTCTCCAGCACAGAACAAGTTTTACACAGGATAGTAAATAACAAAAAGAATCTTGCATTCATGTGCGTCTTTTTTTGTGGCACAAACACAGTGCAGAATGTTTGTAAATCTGGCCTGGTGTGTTGAGTGTCGTCATGGGCCAAAGATCAGCTGCATGTCATGTAAAATCTGATGAATGAAGAAGAACCGATGCAGCAAGGGACCCCATCTACACAGTAAATAAATAAGAGGACAGATTCAGCTCTTGGGGAAGGCCACAGCTGATATCAGCGTGCCTTGCAGCACATGGGCTGTAGTGAGTAAAAACCTCTATGTTCTGCTGGTTATGTCCCAGAAACCACACCTTTCTCAAGTTAAGGCGTACAATGCTCCCAGCCCCAGATATGGGTCTTGCAGGACTGGTCACAGATGCCGGTTACGCTTAGCCAGGTATGTACCAAATGCTTGATCCTACATTTCGGCCTTGTTACATCCCCTCACCCTGGTATCCGTGTGTATGTGCAACATCTAATTATGCTGGCTAATCCCCCCACCCCCTGATCCACCCTGTGTTGGGGCTCAGAACCTGCACTAGGCCATAGCACCTCTCTGTATTTAAAGGAATGAGGGGACCGGGCACCGGGGTATTCTCCTCAATAAGCCACCTCTTTGAGATGCAGTCAATTCCTGTGTTTCAAAACATTTCCTTGGTGTGACTCCTTCAAGGCCTAGAGACATATGCTGACAACTCCACTCTGATCCAATGGCTTCTTTCAACGTTGGAGGACACACTCTGCCCACGTCTGGACTCACTCATGAACCAGTAGTAGAGTGAAGAGTGGTGTGCTGTTCGCCCCTCACTGAATCCCCAAACCCTGATTAGAAAATGTAATCCTCTCAAGCGGTAAGTGCTCTTTTTTGTATTCATTAAGGGTCTCAGAATGACCAGAGTAGGGACCCCACCATACTGCCATAGGTTTATCTAACTAACTCCATCCTGAGGGTCGAGATGAGCAGCGCTGCCTTCTTTGAAAGGCCCAGATTCCCTGAAAGAGGTCCTGGGTTTGGCTTCGCCTCTGAGAAGAACTACTCCCGAGGTGCTGGTGAGCTGCCAGGACCCCCGAGATACTCAGTGCGCCCGCTGACCTATTAAAGCCCTCTTTCTGGCGATGTTCACCCATTGATCAAATGATAATCACATCCTCCTTTATTTAGGGCAGACTGTTCGACAATATGCTTCTTTTGTCTGGGATCACCTCACCAGCGAAAGCCTGGCCGTCCCAAGCAGAACTACTCCGGTAATCAAATAAAAACTGCCCTATTTGCTGCTTGTATGGCCGCTCGTGCACCAAAACTGACTCGGCCGCTGAGGGTACAATGGGCTTCCTCAATACGTAAGCCTCCATTCTGAATGATTGCCGAAACATGATGAACTTTAGATGAATGTTCATTTTTTTTGTTTTATTGCACTTAATTTAATCAGAGGGTTGACATTTAGAAGACGACCGAGCCTCTGAAAGGGATTTTGCTAAATGGAAATGCTTTGCAGAAATGGCTAATTCTGCACACAGGCACAAATGCACTTCTGAAAAATTATTTCTTTCTCTTAAAGTTCATGCTTTATCACGGCACGTTTAAGAACCCTCCCAACACTGGCGTAGTGTCAGACCTTAACCCTGCCAGCGTTGTGTCTGTACACCTCACACGTGAACACAAGGTGTAAGAGGATGGATATTGGTAGGAACATTAATATTTTATTAGGTGCGGTGTGTGGATGAGTTTCTGTACCTTGCCACACCCCACTCACCTCACCATTTATCTTTTCATTAAATACTATATTAAAGGCTGTGCCTTGGATTATAGGGGGTATTTCTTAGTACCAATGTGTTCAGCCATAAAAGTACACGGGTCGCGCTTCTCGCCATTGGAATCTTCATGGCAAGTGTCAGTTGTCGAAATCCATACATTCAAGTGCCAAAATTAAACGTTAAGAGCGCGCAAACCTCAAAAGCCCAAAAATCATTTTCAGCAAGTGCCTTACCTTTCTTTGGCTCACTACAATCTAGGCGCTACACAAAGGATGTTGGGGAACGCCTGCAGACCAGTTGTCTCTTTCCATTTTACAACGCTATGTGGTAACTGCAACTGCAGTAGCTTTGAGGTTCACTCTGAGAAACGTGCCTGAGGCTAATTCGTGCTGAGCTCCTTCATTGTCTTATATGTCTGTATGTTTGGGGTAGTGCAGACACTTTCCGCTCTGTATATTTATTGCAACTTTGAACTAAATATAATCCCTCCACTTTAGTACGGAAAATAATCCCTATTTCTGTTTGTGTTCATTCAGTGCAAAGATGGACACATTCTGGGAAGTGGCAGTAATGCCTGTGGGGCCCTACCTGCCCGAGTTTACACACGTCTCCCTCTCGGTCTGGACAGCAACCTGGGCCTGGCAGCCTGCTGCAACCAAAATGGCAGTTAGGCTGCTGCTGCAGCCAGGGCACGACCGGTCCGCTTTTATCTTCAGAGGCTCCGCTCCGACCTTGACCCAGGCTCCGCTCCGCTCCTCCTGAGGCTCGAGTCCTGACACGACAGACAGGCCGTCTGGAAAATGGCCAGTCAATGGCGGCTGCTACTCCAACATGCGCGGGAACTGGGAAGAAGAGAACTAGTCAGAGTCTGCGCAGAGGCCGGTCCTATCCCAAGTCGTCACAGGGTGGGTGTCACCACGCCCTGTGACGAATTGGGAGGGGGTGGGGTGATACAACACCAGCAAGCTCTCCTGTCTCCTCCACTTGATTGACGTGGAGATGTTAGCAATCCCGGGCTTGTGTAAAAAACGCCCGGGGCTAACTTAATCTCCACACCATCAGGGGGTGGAGACTGGGCCTCCAGGCTATGTCTTTGCCTAGCTGATGGCGTCACAGCCTTCAGGGCTGTGAGGTTCTCAGCCGGCAAAGACATAGCAGGTGCAGCGCGGCGGTATTGGCAGTGGGAGGCAGCAGACTGAGCCAGACTCCCAAGACAGTGCCCCCACTGCCCCGTATTCTTTGCGGCCGATGTGTTCTTTGCGTTTTTTGTCTTAATAAAAAAAGAAACGTACTGTACTGGTGCTATTTATTTTTAATAAAATGAATGGAAACGTGATAAAATAACTAGGGCTAAATTACCTGGGGCGGAGCCCCGAAGCCCACGAAGAGAAACCGCCACTGGTGGAGGATAGATCTGACGGGAGCCATCAATACAACGCTCAAGCTAGAGATGTGTTACGGGGCATTTTGGAAGAAGCAGGTCTGGTGGATAGCTGGAGATACGCTCACCCGGGCGGTAAAGAGGGCACACACTTCATGGCGCATGCTCGCACATGGGCGCGTTTGGACTATATCTTTCTGTCAAGGGGGCTTGTCGTGGGGATACACAAGGTGGAACATCTTCCCAGAACATACTCGGATCACTGCCCGGTTAGGATTACGCTCTCGATACTGGGACTTCATAAGCCGCGACCCCCCTGGAGGCTATTTCCCTCAGCCCTGTTGGATCCCATATTTAAGGCAGAGCTTGGGGGGGAAATAGAGGCGTTCTTTCCCAGGAATAGGGGTTCAGTGAATAGTGTGGAAATGATTTGGGAAGCGTTTAAGGTGACGATCCGGGGAGTCACGATTTCCAAGAGTTGTGGGGTGCTCAAGACTATTGTTCATACCATCTCGAAATTGGAGGCTGATTTAAAAAATCTAGAAAATAGAAGGCTTACCATATCTGACCCAGAACTTAGACATCAGTTTAGGGACAAACTGTCGGAATTTGAGGAAGAGGCAGCCAGGGAGGTGAAGCACAGAGGGAAGTACTGGACTGCGAGGAAGTATTGCGAGGGTGAGAGACCGGGGAAGGTACTTGCTGCACTCACGAGACACCCACGATTTAGTACGGGGTGTTGGAGCTGGTCCTGAGGGACGGTACCCGTTGTCAGAATGCGAAGGGGATTCAGGAGGCCTTTGTGCAGCACTACACACAGCTATACACTACACAACAGGTGGGAGAGGGTAGATATGGGGGGTTCCTTGACGATCTTGCTTTATGCTGGCTATCGGATGATCATAGGGCATTTCTCGGTAGGCCCCTTGAGATGAGGGAAATCAGAGACGCCATTATGTCCTTGAATAATGGAAAGGCGACGGGGTTGGACGGACTCCCTGCCGAGTTTTACAAATGCTATGTTGATATTATGGCTCCAGTACTCAGAAAGGTCTTTGAGGAGTCCCTGGAGGTAGGGATTCTGCCGGGGTCCATGAGAGAGGTGGCAATTACCTCACTGCTTAAGCCTGGCAAGGATCCCCTGGACACGGACTCCTACCGTCCCCTGTCGCTGCTTAACTGCGATGCCAAAATATTGGCGAAAGTTCTGGCAAGGCGACTCTCATTGCTTATGCCCACCATAGTACTGCCGGATCAGTCCGGTTTTGTACCGGGTCGCGCAACCTCTCATAACCTTCGAACTTTATTTTCTCTGATCCCAACGATAGCTCCGGACCTCCCTGTAGCCGCAATTTTCTTAGATGCTACGAAAGCGTTTGATTCTGTGGAGTGGAATTATCTTATTGACATCTTATGTAGAATGGGCTTTCCTAGGATCTTTATCTCGTGGGTGAAACTGCTGTACACCCAACCTGTGGCAAGAGTGATTGTGAATGGTGTGCTCTCCCCCCAACTGCCAATAACGAGAGGGACTAGACAGGGCTGTTCTCTTTCCCCCCTTTTATTTGCTATCGCCATAGAGCCGCTGGCTTGTCGAATTCGGCAATTGCATAAACACAGTGCGTTTAACTGTTTTCAGCGCCAAATAGGGATCTCGGTGTGTGCGGATGAGGTCACGCTGTATGAGAAGGACCCGCAGGCGAATCTCAACGCACTACTGCGAGAGCTCGTTGCTTTTGGAGGTATATCTGGCATACATATCAATTGGCAAAAGTCTCAATTTTTTCCGCTCACTGCAGCGATTGGCAGGTTTCCGCTGGACTACCCCATAGAGTGGTGCGACTCGGATCTTCGCTATTTGGGCATTGTGGTGTCCCTTGACAGGGAAGAAACGATTAGGCTCAATTATGGAGTCGCTATTACCAAATTGGCAGACAGTGTTACGAGATGGATGTCCTTGCCCCTGTCTATTGCGGGTAGAGCGTCATTGGTGAAAATGGTGATACTACCGCGCTTCCTATACCTGTTCCAGAATATTCCCTATCACCCTGGTGCGTATTTTTTTAAACGCCTTCGTTCGGAGCTGCTTCGACTGCTCTGGGGAGATAAACAACCGAGGTTAGCATGGTCTACTTTAATATTGCCTTATGACAAAGGAGGGTTTGATATTCCGGATTTCGACATATATTATATGAGTGCTCAAGCGCAATATGCCTATCATTGGATGCGTCCCACGCCGTTTATGCCTCAGATAGCAGTTGAGGAATGGATTGCACATCCCCTCCCGCTGGAAGGTATGGTATTGGGGAGAGTCGGTGATCTGGATACAAAGCCTACCAAGGTGACTTGCACGGTGGATGCCTGGTCACGGGTTGCGAAGACATTGGGCCTAACATTCCTTTACTCGCCAGCACTACCTCTGGCTTATCATCCTGCACTGTCACTGCTACAGGAAACGGGGTTTCAGCATATGTGTAAACGAAATAGGACACTTACGTGGGGGGATTTGTTCCTTGAGGGCAGCTTTCGTACTCGTGACCAATTTTTCCGTGGAACGGCTCCTTCTCCCTTAGATGTGTTTTATTATGTGCGACTTAGGCAAGGCCTCCGTACATTGCTGCCTCAGTTCCCGAGTGAACCTGGAGTGGCTCTACCGCTTCACGCTATGTTGGTGTCTGATGGACGACATCTGGTCTCAAAATTGTACGGCACCATTAGGAAGCAGCGGGTGGCGCCGGCTAGCCGTGCACGGGAACAATGGAATCTTGAACTTGGAGTTGAAATTTCTGACGAGCAATGGGCCTATTGTTGTGGCGTGACTGCCAATATCTCTTCTAGCTGCAGACTAAAGATCATTCACTATAAAATTGTACAGAGGTTCTACTATACCCCGGCCAGGAAACTCAGATTCCGCTTGGCAGAGGATGATAGATGTGCTCGTTGTCGGGCGGAGGGAGCTGATTTTATCCACTTGGCATGGGAGTGCAGTGCCATACGTGATTACTGGGTACAGGTTCACGAGGCCCTGCAGGTCATGACTGAGGAGGCGGTACTGTTTGATCCCATGGTGATGCTGCTAGGGTACACGAAGGAAGTGCCGGCACCGTATCGTAGGTTTGCAGATGTGGCTTTACTGCTGGCGAAACGACGATTAGCCTGTCACTGGGGAAGAGGCAGGGCGCCAAAATTTAAGGAGTGGCTAGACGATGTGACATATTGTCAGGATCAATACAATATATATGCTGAAATGATGCCTGTGAGATGTAGGCCCAAAGATTTCTGGAGTCCGCTGCAGGTTTACTTGCTGACCAGGGCTGTACAAGATACTGACTCAGAATGTTAGAGTCGTGTTGGAGTGGGTTAGAAGTGAACCACTTGACAGACATTATGCTACACATTTCGAGATACATGCATTAGTGTGGGGTATGAATGATCCTACGCCCTACTGGAATGGAGATTGGGTAGGCGCTGCTGGCTAGATACCACAGGTGCAATGGATAGTTGCTGGGTGTTATATCAAGATTACTGTGTGTTATTCAGAACTGCCTGTTGCAAGCTTCTGGGGAGCGCTAACTACTCAGAATGTGTTTTAGGTGCTGTGTTATGCTGGACTACTGCCCATTGTGCTATGCCTCCTTACTGAACCCTGTGAATGTATTGCGCACTAACCTTTGACGTCCCTGTGGATTGCTATGTTCGTTTATAACGTATGAAGCCCGAGAAGTGGAACAATGTTTGTTAATATTTGACGATGAAATGTATTTTTTACTCGTATACCAGATCTGAATGTACACCACTGATAATTACTGTCGTTTGTTCAAATAAAGGTTTAAAAAAAAAAAACTAGTCGCACCTACAGCACCATGTACAGAATCTTGATTTCACTTGTTCCATTTACTGGTATAAATGCACAGGAACTCTTCTTCTTTAAAGGTGCTTAATCTCTATTACAACCTCCTTCAAGACAGCTTTGACAGAACATCAGTTCTCGCAAGAATCTCCCACCCAATCAATGTCCCTTAACGAACCTGTCTCTATAACTACGTATGTACAAAAATAATTGTTTTTTTTGTCTTGTCAAGGTCACAAAACAAACAGCCACCAATGTTTAACACCCTACTGATATGTTCCCACAAAAACTACTAATTATTTACACGTTGTGTAACTACTGGTGACTATCAAAATTCTTGTCAAATGCTTTTTCAACTTTTTAACAAATAAATAGTTAAAAAATGAAACACCCTCGCTTAGCATTGACATTCCAATAAGCTTGAGCCCCGCCTACACAACCTAAGGATCACTGCTTTCCTTTCTGATCTGAGTTTTGTGGCTGTGCTCTACTGGGTGTTGTGGATTTTCTCTACCTATACATCTGCAACAAGCCCAGGTGATTTTTTAAACTATTAATAACTACTAGGAATATTTTAATCCTCCACTTAATATGGGTATGTGTGAATAGCAAAGGGTCTAGACATAAAGTCTAAATGTGGTACATTAAACTAGAGAGGTCAGCGTTAATCCCTACATGAAAATAAGGAAAACATAGATAGGTACCTTGTGATCCCTAACAGGATACCCATCAGTCACCACTCGGAACCGCCCTTCATCATTTGGGATTCCTGTTAACCATATAAAAGGTACACCACTGGTTTCAGATGGAAGGTAAGATGTAAACACCTCTTGTAAACCTAGTGGCAACCAGTATGGTTAGAGTGTCACAGGCCATTCATCAGTGAAAAGATGAGTGACTGATTTGCAGTGCAGGTGAAAGAAAGTGCTCGGTGAGAATAAAATTGGGTGAGGGAGCAGGAAAATATTTATTCTGTTTTATGCTCGCTCCGCCAATGTTAAAAAAGCAGCAATGGTAAATTAAGCAAATATTTACCAGGATGTAATGGTGGTCAACATGTTTCAGCAAATCTGAGGACTAAAGAGACGATTGCTTTCATCAGGACCTAGATTTTGGATAAAGCTACTGCAAAGGTATAATGTGAAGTGTATTTAAAAAGTGACTACATATGAAACAATCTGCAACATGAAAAAAGATAACCTGGATCCTTAGGTGTCGTCTTTACTCGCAGTTGATCTATGTCACTAGTAGGAAAAAACACACAGACAAACAACAGTAAGATGACCACATTAGCTTAGATGGAGTTAACGTGTGCTAAGTCCACATTTAACTATAATTCATTTTGGTACAGTAACACGTTGGTCACATTGTTTATCAACATGAAGACACTGGGCTGTAATGCTTGCATGAGGCATTATATACAAAAAATTCTTAAATCCAGAAAAGAGATATCAGTTCTACTAACTTCTACAGTAAAACGAAGGAAGTTGATATACTAGTGATATGGCGGGGGACACATGAAGATCTTGTGGCATTCCAGAACTGGTTGAACAGCAGGAACAACTTCCTTCGTTTTACTGTAGAAGTTAGTAGAACTGATATCTCTTTTCTGGATTTAAGAATTTTTTCCACCCCAGAGGGCCTACAATCCGAGCTCTATAAAAAACCAATGGCGGAGGAGGAGCTTCGCGGGCAAGCAAGATGGCCGCGTAAGCCCGGAGCTCCGCAGACCCTCCGACCCTCCGCACGTATCCTGGAAAAAATCCTGATCCACGGCGGTGGATTCCAATTGGCGAGTGGTCACAGACACGGGACCCGCTTTCCGTTTTTAAACCCGACATTTCTTGGCAAAGTTATGTCGTGTTGAACTTTGTGCCAGGGATGCGCCATTGTCTTGGAGGTGGCCGATGATCGAGAAGACGCGGTGCATGATTGATATGCGGAGTGAGCGTCTTCTGCTGGTGGAGTGCACGTAGCCGCGGAGTTGCCTATTGCTGCCTGGCCCTCCTGAAAGCTAAGCCTCGTGCCCGCTCAAGTGCCCACAGTGTCATCTCCGTACTGCCCTTTGTTCTCTCCGGACCCAACATGGCTGGCAGGGGCGATCCCGAAAGGACGGCGAACCGGACTAGCAGGAAGACGGTGCAACCCCAGGCGAATAAGATCGATCGATACGCCCAACAAAGGACCTCGCCCTCTGTAGTCGCTCAGTCTAAGGACTCCGTACGCACGAGCTCACCCGAGGGGTCGGAGCCCACTCTTCGCGACATCATGGGGGCTATCACAAGCATTAGGACTGAGATGCATAAGCAGCACGAGGTCATGGCTCACAAGGTGGACACTCTGGCTATTGATCTCAACTTGATCAGGGCCGATCTGGGCAAAACGAATGATCGAGTGAAATCTCTCGATATCAAGACCTCCAGCCTCACGACCGATGTCTCGGACCTGCAAGCGGAGGTCCGCACATTGCGGTCGGCTAATGACCTGTTCGTGAGGCGGCTGGAGGATTTCGAAGGACGTGCCAGGTGGCAAAATGTGCGCATCATTGGTGTACCGGAGGGTGCGGAGGAAGCGGCCGTCGACCTCTTTGTTGAGGACTTGATAAAGACCCATCTCGCTCCAGCTGGTCTCAGTCACTTTTTCTCGGTGGAGCGGGCCCACAGAATACCTGGCGGCCCTCCGAAGACGGGCGTCGCACCGAGACCCATCATCGCCCGTTTATTCAATTTTAGAGATCGGGATGTGATTCTCCAGGCCTCGAGGCGACATGGGCCTCTCAAGTTCCAGAACACTGATGTGAACTTCTACACGGACTTCACCAGGGCTGTTCAGAGACAGCGCCAAAGTTTCGCGGGGTGAAACGGCGCCTCAGGGACTTGGAGCTGAAGTACTCTATGCTGTTCCCCGCTAAACTGCGCGTGGAACGTGATGGCCGAGCCCTGTTTTTTGATATGCCTGAGACTGCGAGTGACTGGCTGGACACTTTGCCGCACCGTCGAGATGAACAGGAGGAACATTCTGAAGGCACCTCCAGCGGCCCTGATCTTCAGGAATAGTGCTTCTCGCACTGCTTTTGGCGGTTGGTGTGCCCGTTGACTGTGACTGATAATGCAAAGCTGTTGCACTTTACTTGGAATATCCTATTCTTACATGGAGGGTGGCAGGGGGGGATTGCGAGGGTTCCTTACTCCTCTAGGGTCTTTTTTGTAGCTTAGTTTATGGGGCGACAGGCACACTGCTGGTTGGGGGGGCTTTTCAGTCTGCTGCAGGGGTGCAGGGTGGGGGGTGGTGTTGGGGTTGGTTTTGTGAGTTTGCTTTGTTTGTTTCCTCTTTCCTTTAGGCAATGGGTCACATGCTCTGTTTTGTTTTACTTGTCGACGAGGCTTCTGGGGGCTGGTGAGGACTTGGGACACGACAATGGGGGGTAGGAAACTGCAAGTTCTTTGTTGGAACGTCAATGGCTTGGGTGATCGTATTAAAAGAGGGGTGGTGTTGCAATTGCTTAAAAGACATATGCCTGATATTGTTCTCTTGCAGTTGCAGAAGACACACTTGGTGGGGAACACGTGAAGAGCGCTCAATAGGAAGGGTTTCAAAATGGTGGCTCATTCAGGGTTCTCTTCGGGGTCTCGGGGGGCGGGTGTTATGGTGCGTACGTCCCTCCCTTTTGAGATTGACTCCACTATTGTTGACTAGAGGGGGCGGTACGCAGCAGTTGCAGGACGCTGGGAGGGGCGTGCCTTGTCATTGGTTTCGGTTTATGTTCCTCCGGGTTTGCAAAATAACACCTTCCAGGATCTTGGTAGCGCCATTTTGAATCTGCCAGCAGGGTTGTTCATTGTGGGGGGTGACTTTAATTCTGTTTGCTCTGGATCCTTGGACAGGCATCCGCCTAGAGACCTCCGTAGCTCGCAAATGTGGTTGCCCACCTTCCTTGACACTATGGGGTTGGTCGACTGCTGGAGACTCCTACATCCCACCCAGAGCCAATATTCATTTCATTCTGGCGCTCACGGTAGTCTCTCCAGGATCGATTACGTCCTGGCCTTGGCAGCTCATGCACCGGCGATCTCTGAGGCTCGCTTCTTAGCGAGAGGTATCTCGGACCATTCCCCGGTGTGGGTTTCGTTCGACTTTAACATTGTTGTATCGGAGCGACCGGTGGTGGTCAATCCGTGGTACTTTCGAAACCCCAGGACTCGTGGTCTCCTGGCTAAGGCTATCGAACTCTACTTCACCGAGAATGTGGGGTTGGTTGCATTGGCCGCCACTCTGTGGGAGGCTTTTAAGACGGTCTTGCGGGGTGAGGCCTTTGCTCTTATAGCGGAAGCCCGTCGGAACAGATACGCCGACATGGTGCGCATTGAGTCGGAGATCATGGAGTTAGACTCCCGATTGGAGGCGGGCCCTGAGCCTGACCTGTTACATAATCTCTCCCTTAAGCAATCGGAGTATCAAGACCTTGCCACCGACGCTGCTCTTGTCCTGGGCAGGGAACAGCAGGGTCGGATTTACGACGTTGGTGACAAGGCGGGCAAGTTGCTGGCCTGGCTCGATAAGAAAGAGAGGGCCAGCCGCGTCGTCCCGGAGATACTGGGAGAGGACGGAGTGTTAGTTGCTGACCCGAGCGCCATCGCCGAATCCTTTTCGGATTACTTCCAGGGCATCTATTCCTCTGTCTCGGATCGGTCTGAGGCCGACTCGGGTGCTTTCCTGTCGGATATCGATCTCCCGTGCCTGTCGGAAGCGGATCGAGACGACTTAGACAGGGATATATCTGTGGACGAGGTTGCACTTGCAATTCGTTCCCTGAGATCTGGCAAAGCACCTGGCCCTAACGGTATTCCGGTAGAGCTATATAAGATCAAACCGGATGTGGTTTCCCCGCATCTGCGGAATATGTTCCTGGAGGCGCGGGAGACTGGCATACTTCCCCCTGACCAGAGGTTGGCCACCATCGTGGTTATCCATAAGGAAGGGAAGCCAAGAGACTTGTGCCGATCATATCGCCCCATCTCTCTTTTGAACGCGGAGCCTAAGATTCTAGCCAAAATGCTCGCCAACCGTCTGATTGGCGTCATCGGTGACTTAGTGCACCCGGACCAGTCGGGCTTTATTCCACACCGCAACACTGCTCTTAACCTGCATCGACTTCACGGTGCCCTGGCCAGGGCCCATACGCTTGAGGAGCCGGCTGTCCTGGCATCAGTGGATGCCACGATGGCTTTCGACTCCCTCGAGTGGAGTTACCAGTGGGCAGTATTGGCGAAGCTCGGTTTTGGCCCGGAATTTGTGGGGTGGGTTAAACTTCTATACGCCGGACCATTGGCTAACGTAGCTGTCAACGGTCGAGTTTCTGCATCCTTTGTTCTTCAGAGGGGCACCAGGCAGGGCTGTCCTCTGTCGCCCCTCCTGTTTGCCCTCGCGCTTGAACCGCTGGCGGCCTGGTTGTGCAGCCACCCTGACCTACAGGGTATTAGATGGGCCCCTGACTTCGAGGATCGAGTATCACTGTACGCAGATGATATACTTTTGTACCTCACTTCCCCCTGCAAATTCCTTATTGTAGCCTGTGATGTACTACGACTGTTCGGCCAGTACTCCGGCCTAATCATTAACTGGTCCAAGTCATATTTATACGTCCTGAACGGGGGAACGCCTCGCCTTCCGATGGGTTGTGGCATACAGGTGGCGAGCCAGGGCTTCAAATATTTGGGTATCTACATCTTCACTAACCCCAAAGCGCGTTATGAACATAACTTGCTTCCCCCACTTCTCCGCCTCCGGCGTGACGTAGAGGGGTGGCGCAAACTTCCGCTCTCCTTGCTTGGGCGCGCGGCGTTGTTTAAAATGATGTCCTTGCCCAGGTTCCTCTACGCCCTACAAAATACCCAAGACCCGGTACCAGCTCGATACTTCAGTGCGATCGAGAGTCTACAACGAGCCCTACTTTGGGATGGTCGCCCTCGCATCGCTATCGCGAAGCTCACGCTGCCGTGGTACGATGGGGGGATGGCACTGCCTGATGTGCGGAGGTATTACTGGGCCTCCCAGTTAGCAGCTATTAATCATGGTTTATACGGTCCAGCGGACAACCCGGGGTATGCCATGGATCGATGGCTGCTGGGAGGGGGAAAGTATCACAGGGCACTTTACTCGAGGTCTCTCGACAGGCGGATGTCTGGTCCAACGAAAACCGCGGTCCATATTTGGAGGGCGACTACTAAGACGCAGGGATGGAAGGATAGACTAACGAAGGCTACCCCCTTGTACGATTCGGACATCCTGGGCAAATTATGGCATACCAAGGGCTTTGACAAGTGGGACCTAATTGGCATCTCCAGGGTGGAGGACATGTTGTTGCGTGGCGAGGTTAAAACTTTCGCCCAGTTACAAGCGGAGTTTCAGCTGGGTGAAACAGAATTCTTCTGGTATGCTCAGCTGAGACACGCATTGCTGTCCGCCAAGCCCGAGGGGGAGGTGATTCCCGACAGTTCTCCCTTGGAAGATAGGGTGCTGGATGGCCATATGCCAGACAGTGCCATTTCATTGACGTACAAGAAACTCATCAACGTCCGTACAGACCTCCTCCTGGGTGTGAGGGACCAGTGGGTGCGAGATGGGATAGAGATTGATGACGAAGATTGGCAGAGTGCGGTGTCCTCCCCTAAGGAGGTTGCTATCTCCTCCCGTCTTCGGCTGGTGCAGCTCAAAATCTTGCACAGAGTTTATGTCACTGGTCCCAGACTTGTGCACATGGGCTACTCGGTCGATGGCCTTTGTAGGCGCGGCTGTGGCGCCCTCGCCACTTTCATGCACATTCTATGGGAATGTCCTGCGATAGCTTCCTACTGGCGGCGCGTGCATTCGATTATGAGCGTGGTGACTGGGGTGGGTGTGCATGCGGAAGCCAGGAGATGCCTCTTGAACATCTGGGGTCCGACAGATCATACCGTGGCCCAGACTCAATGGGTGACCTTTGGTAATATGGTTGCGAAACGGGACATTGCACAGAGGTGGGGAGCCACGGCGGCTCCGAAGGTTGTACAGTGGAAGGCCAATATGGATTGGTGTATGTTCCTTGAAAAGACTGTGTATGTTGCCAGGGGTAAACCTAAAAAGTGGCAGAAAATGTGGAGGGCCTGGAATGAATACAGAGGGGACATTTGCGTACCTCCTGACCCAGCTCCACAGATGGAACACTTATCACCGTAGCCTGCGACTCCAACTGTAAATCTTTATGCTCCATCCTGTGTTTCCCTCCCTCCCCACTCCTAGTATTCTATTCCACTGGATATATCTGTGTTCACTGTGCCCTCCCGGCCCCCTCATTCGTTCTGATATACTGATTTTTGCACTTTGGTTCTTTTGCTCCAGTCTGCTGCCTCGCCTCCGGGATGTATGGCTGAATAGCTGTGTGCATTGTTTTTTAAATAAAGGTTTTAAAAATGTATTTAAAAAAAAAAAAAAAACAATGGCGAGAAACTCTTTACTCTGCTTCGACAGCCACCATCCTAAATCTCTTAAAGAGAACTTGCCCTATGGGCAATTTTTAAGAGTACAGAGAAATTGCTCAACCAAAGAAGGCTACACAACACACTCGAAAATCTAACAACAACAGCTCGTGTGTAGGAAGTATCCACCAAAACTGGTACGTAAATCGATGAAGCGAGCCAAAAACAATAACAGATTGGCCCTTCTGGAACCTTCGGTACCGAAAACAACATCCAATAGACTTACGTGTGTTACTACATTTGGGACCTTATCTAATGATATTCAAAAAATAATAAGAAAACATTGGTCTATTCTTAATTCAGGACGAGAAACCAGAGAAACACCACTCTTTTCTTTTAAGAGGGGTCCCAATTTAAAAGACCGTATTGTCCACACTAGACCTCGCAAAATAACACCAAGGGCTCTTGGCACTATTTGGAACCTTCCACCTGTAGTAGGACATCATCCATGTGGATCGTGTCAAGCTTGCCCCCAAACTGTCAAATCGCTTGAAATTGATATTGGTACAAACAGACCATGGAAGCAAGCAAAGTTCACCAACTGTAACAGCGATAAATTAATTTATCTTATAACTTGCCCTTGTGGTTTAAAGTACGTCGAGATAACTACTCGGAAGATAAAGATCCGCATTTCCGAGCATAAAAGCACGATCCGTTGCAAGAGACAGGCCACTAAACTCACTAATCATTTCTTGGAAAAACAACATGATCCGACTGCAGTTGTGTGGACTGTGCTCGAACAACCCTACATCCCTCCCCATGTCACAGATTACACCAACTTTCTGATGCGCAAGGAACAGAAATGGGTTTTTAAGTTGGGCACCAACAAAATCGGACTTAATGATGACATACCTTGGTCCGTACTTTAACCATGCCAACTGTATCACTGAAATGTTATTAAGTCAACAGCGCTAGAGACTGCTAGATGGCAGTACTATATGAATGGCCAGTATTACATCGATGACAGTCTCTACATATGTTTTTTCTGATGAACGACTCAAGTCAAATGTGATCAGGCTTGCTGTGTGGTCATTTTTAGGAATATGGCATAATGACAAATATTAGGGTAAACATATTGTTTGCACCCCCCTCTTTTTTCTTTTTTTCTACCTGCTTGTCGAAATTAGAGGCGACCGTAACAAACTAACATTTGTCTTTCCTATTCTGTGATTTTGATGTTGAACGATCGTTCCATCAATTGACACATTACATTCACTAGATTCTTATGTAGCCCGCCAGATATAATTTTTCCATCAAAATAAACACTGTCTCCTGGCAACTACGAATCCAACTCTAAAACATCTAAATGACCAATAGGCATTAACAATACATCGTATAGTCCGCTCACATGACCTCGCAGAACCAATCACTGTCCGTTTATAACTTCATCAGAGGTCTACCCATAAGGAGCTTGCCTATTGGTCTATCCGATCATGTGACCGGGTGTGGACCAATCGACAACGGGCTCTTAACCCCTTCGACTCTGATGACGAGCTGGGCTCGTCATGGCGTAGCCTCCTCGCACGCTGATGACGAGCCCAGCTCGTCACGTAAAGTGCGTTTTTTAAAAACCCAGCGTGCGACCGGAATTCCGCTAGCGCGCATGCGGTTAACTAAAGCCCCCATACCACTCAGGCACATCCCCAACCGGCTTGGAAGGTGGCGACGAGGTACCGACGGAGAGGGGAGGGTAACTATAGCTCTGCCCGTTTTTTTGATCTTACCGCTAAAACCATCTTTGCGACAACAGGGTTAATTAATGACCCGGTGTATTCCAGACCCGTTGTTGCGTCTAGGATTGAACTTGAAAAGTTTTTTGCAGTATATTGGAGGTACCACTGACATCAGCTGTTAAGTGTCTTCGATAAACGCTAGTGGGTTACTTCTTCGCTATGACTTTTAACATTGTGCTTCAGTAGATCTCTGCACTCTAGCGAGAGTGACCACTTGAATACTTTTGCCTCGTAAAGAGACAACCGCGCATCGGCAGTCAATCCTTAGCAGCACGTGGCTAATGATTCCATCTAACTTGCCAATGCCTGTCAACTCCATAGTAATGAGAGTTTCAACTTATGATAACTTTATAGAAAATATTTCCTCTTCATTTTCAGGGTACTAACAGTGTGTACTTGTTTTAACTGCCTTAGGAGGCGACGACATTCCTTTGTTCTTTGCTTAATTCCAATAGAGCGGTGCTTCCCTCGTGTCCTGAGCCGTTGCAAGGTGGGGTGGAGCCCTCTACTTCGACTACAAGGGTAAGACGAAGTATATAATTCCTCATCCAAGCATTACAGCCCAGTGTCTTCATGTCGATAAACAATGTGACCAACGTGTTACTGTACCAAAATGAATTATAGTTAAATGTGGACTTAGCACACTTTAACTCCATCTAAGCTAATGTGGTCATCTTACTGTTTGTCTGTGTGTTTTTTCCTACTAGTGACATAGATCAACTGTGAGTAAAGACGACACCTAAGGATCCAGGTGATCTTTTTTCATGTTGCAGATTGTTTCATATGTAGTCACTTTTTAAATACACTTCACATTATACCTTTGCAGTAGCTTTATCCAAAATCTAGGTCCTGATGAAAGCAATGGACTCTTTAGTCCTCAGATTTGCTGAAACATGTTGACCACCATTACATCCTGGTAAATATTTGCTTAATTTACCATTGCTGCTTTTTTAACATTGGTGGAGCGAGCATAAAACAGAATAAATATTTTCCTGCTCCCTCACCCAATTTTATTCTCACCAAGCACTTTCTTTCACCTGCACTGCATATCAGTCACTCATCTTTTCACTGATGAATGGCCTGTGACACTCTAACCATACTGGTCGCCACTAGGTTTACAAGAGGTGTTTACATCTTACCTTCCATATGAAACCAGTGGTGTACCTTTTATATGGTTAACAGGAATCCCAAATGACGAAGGGCGGTTCCGAGTGGTGACTGATGGGTATCCTGTTAGGGATCACAAGGTACCAATCTATGTTTTCCTTATTTTCATGTAGGGATTAACACGGACCTCTCTAGTTTAATGTACCACATTTAGACTTTATGTCTAGACCCTTTGACACTTTTGTGTTTTATATGTTACTTAGGGAATGTGTCTCTGCACGGTCTCTAAACTCCCTTAGGCCCCCCTTACCTTAGTGTTTTTTCTATGTGTAAATAGCCCCATGCATTAAAAGAAGCCCTCTTCTTTCTCTTGTGAGGGGTTCTTCATTGTCCGTTAGAGGCGGGGACCACAGTTTGATCACTCACATGAAATGTACGTCTCACAAAAAAGACCTTTCTTTTGAGTCAATGTCAGTCCTCAAGCATTAAGTCTGGGTGAAAAAAATTTGCTGTCCTACATTTTGTTTATAAACACAAGTCTTACATGGTGCTATAAATAGGTGCAGCTAACAGAAGTATACATTGTGTACTAAACATTTGAAACACACAGAGTAGTTACAGATACTTCAATTTCAAACTGAAAAACTGAAATAAACACGGTAGTTAATCAAGACTCGTGAAGCTAGCACAAGATACATACAGGCACATGCATCAACCATTTTTGTGAGCCCAAACAGCGCGATTTGCAAAAATCGGCCGTTTGTGCCCGCAAAAAAGGCATTTGCGATGCATCAAGGTTCAAGGCACTCGCAATTTGAGAATTCTCAATTAATTGTGATTTCTCAGATTGCGTTTGCATTTAAGGAATTGCAATTTGCGACTCCTTAAATGCAATGCAAGAACCACTTTAGAATAGCGATTTTGCTACTAGGGGGCGCAAATTACGATCAAGTTGAACTTGATGGTAATTTGCAAAAACTTTATAAAATGCACTAAAGTGCATTTTTCAAAGTTGTAGGTTACACACCCACATGCCCATGGAGCATGTGTGTGCGCAACATGTGGGCACAGAGCAATTTCAGGGGTGCAACAGGGTGTCCTTTTGACACTCTTGAAATTGCATGCGCAATTTGCGAGTACCTATTGGTACTCGCAAATTGCGCATGCAATCTCCCATTCATTCCCATTTGCCTGTAGGCCCATAGCAATGAATGGCAAGGCATTGCTTAATTGCGATTCGCAATTAAGGAATGTCTGGGAATCGCAAATTTTAAAGCGATTCATACATAGGCTTTTGCAATTCCTTAATTGCGATCCCTTAATAATCGCAATTAAGGAATCGCAAAAGCCTACATTCATGCATGTACCTGTAAAACCTTAGTAATTAAAGTGACCTGCAGGAAACTCAGACACACTGCCTGCTATTTTCTTTCAATATCACTTATTATGAATGACACCATGCAAATATGACGATACAAAGACGATAAGCAGCCAAAATAAGCTTATATATCTAGAGACTAGTACAATGATACCTGTCAAAAGAACCAAAAATTCAATTTTTGCCTTTTTCGCATCCATAAAAAGTAGATTAACCAGGGATTCAGACTGGGGCAACAGAGCCCTTTTTAGAACTCCTTTTACTTATGAATCAATATTCGAAATGAATGGTTTCCTTTTAAAGAGGAAGGAGGGCAAAGAGGTCCCTCACAATGTCTCATACAGGTTTAGTCAATAGGAACTATTCAAATATATTTGATAAGTTAATTTAAAAAACTGATTATGTGCTGATTATGTGCCTAGTCTGGATTTTTAGCACCCTAACAATTTGAGCCCAATTATACTGAACATTTGTTTCACAGGTGATGATAAAGACACTAGTGGAACTGTAGGCATAAATGGTTCTGAAATGTAAAATAACATTTGAAGAACAACAAAAAATATTTACACTAACCATTTGCACAGTAAGTAAGGTTTTGTGAATGAAATTATGCACACAAGAGTTCCAACGACATAATGTACCCTTGCAGGGTTAGCCATTGTTCCAGAGCAATGGCTAACTTCGTTTTTCTCTGCCTCCCTTCTTGCAGTTAGAGCCCATGAATATAATGCTAGACAGTGAAAGTCACACTGTTTAAATGCTGTGTCCACGTGGCTCTTAACTGGGACGTGCACAAGTCTCCACTTATGGGGTGGAGGGGCACTGGAGGTATTTGACAGATGAGAGTAGGTAGGCTTTCTCTGCCCAAGTGTACAAGGAACAAGGTCGGTGCCTCTGAACTACAATCAGCTGTTATCAAAGTTCTAGACTCACCATAGGGCTTTTGAGAGGGCAGGACTTACCCTGAATGAGGAGGGAGAACATTTTACCTGAAACCCTAGAGCAACAGAGACTACTGCTTTGTTGCCCATCTTCAGCAGACTCAAAGGGCAGCATCCGAAGCCTCACAACTGGTCTAATTCACTGGCAGATAAATACAAGGAAAATTGGAAATAGTCAATCAGATCCCAGGTGGAACAGCTTTCCTTGCCATGGAGGATTTGGAAAATTACCTTGTGGGGCAGAATCATTTTCCCAGTACCTCCTAATGTGTCCCATACCTCTAAAACAAGGCTTTCTCTTTCATCATGCAACTTGAAAAGTTTTTGTGTGTACACGAATGCTCCCGAGAAAAGGAATTAACATTAAGCCTTAAACTGAAGGGTTTTCTTTCTTCAAGCTGCAATTGCACCAGCTAGTTTTTACAATTCTTCACTTTGACCAGAGCCGACTAAAACCCCAATATTATGGACAAATTTAATGCAATCAAACAAACCATTGGTAAAATACCATATAGTATAAAAGACACACAACACCAGAAATAAATCAATCTTTTAAGGGTTTTTGTAAGCTGGCACTTTTGCTTAACTTTAGCTCACATTATAGTTGTTTCATTGAGAGTTTAATTTGACCAGATTTGTATAAAAAATGTTGCTTTGTACCTGGTCATTCACAATTTAAAGAATTGAGAACCAGATGTAGGTAGCAGGGGCGGCTGGTGACATTTGAAAGTGGTGAGGTGCAAAGTGATTTGCATACTGCACCCCATAAGGGGTGTTTGGGGGTTCCCCCCCGAGAAAATTTTGAAAAAAAAGAAGAATTTTCAAGCAAATTTGAGAAAGCAGGAAGATTAATAAAGCAATTGTGAAAGGGCAGTTATTACATTAATAGATGGCATAACATAGGTAGCTGCTTATTCAGTATAACCACAGAGCTTCATACATTCCATCCTCAGGTGCTGAATTCAGACTATAAGACTTTCATGAAAATCTCAGCTCTAACAAAAGGATCTCTCTGACAAAAGCAGTGACTCACTGACCTATTTGCATCATATGCATTTTGTGATCTGCATCAAGTATATGTTCTTTGCAGCAGGCACATTAACCTTCTGCTCTGCCGGCTGCTGCTATTTCACTACTGGGACCACAAACAGTCTGGCAGACTGCCAACGCACCTACATATATAGGCCAACGACTGATGTTTCTATTTTTTGTTTTATATAGCGAAGTAGTCCACAAACTTAAAAGAGACAGATTTTAACAAGTGCCACAGAGCACCTACTTGGCCCACAGAACACCTCAGATCTTTCGAATCTGCGAATCTATTGCAACATATCCAAGAATTATTAACATGGTGGCCAATCTCCAGCAAAAAACTAAAAAACAAAAACAAGGTACTACTCCACTCTCGGGTCGTTCCAGAGATGGTTGAAACATGGAACTCTGATGTCCGAGTTGCTTACTGGTGCACAGATGGCTCATTGCAAACACAAATGAGAGACTTCTATGAAGGTGTCAGTTGAGCCAAGAGCACCCTATCCACTAATTACTCAGGCAAAATGATCACAGCAGGGTCAGGCGCACTCCCAAAAATACACAAAGAATTTTAAAATTCACATATGACGGAAGAATTCAACTTGCAAACATCAGCAAGTATGCTGATCACATATACCACAGGATGGAGAAATAAAACCTTCTTTGAATGGGTTCAAAGCAGATATCCTACAGCAGATGTGGGAAGGGGTCCAAAGACACTTCCATTCTAATGGTCTTCCAACCAGGGACTGCTGGAAGCAGAAGCTGGAAAAACAAAACCTGGGAATTCTACACAAATTACGGAATATCCTTCCGCTCCGTCACAATGACCCTCGGGCAGAGGTGATAAAGGCCCAGAGGCATAACAAGGATGCCAAGGGCCCAAATGGAAGCAAAGAAAATGGCTCCTAACTCCGCCGAATCTCCAGTTTGAAAATTAAAAAAAAATGCTACAGCTGGGGTTCAGTGGGCCGATACAACGCTTGGTCCCGTGCCATTGCACCTGCTGCAGCACTGAGACCTACACTCCTTGAGGCCCCTGAACATGGCATGCTGGAATAACTTTATTCTCATTGAATTTGGGCTCAACTTAAAACTCACTTACAGGCTACTTAGAACCAGGTGCACTGAATGTGTGTGAACTTAAAAAAACAAACCCATCGAAAGACCGTTCTAAATCAGGTGACTACCGGTTCTCATGGCGAAGAGTGGCATTGTAACATATGCAAATAATGTTGTTTCCTTCTACAGGTGTGCATGCTATCTCATAAAGCCTCCACAATATTCCTAAAAGCCCTTCACGAAAACGGACATTGGCGCAAAACTTTTGATTGTCAACTCCCGTCTTTAGAACAAATCTCTCCTTTTCCAACCTCTGCATGCCTCCTCTCTCGGAGCATGGCCTATTCTAAGCCACATGTACGTTTTGCCTTTACCCGTATTACTGTATTGGTGCAGATTACCCACACCTCACTTTCAACCCACACCTCCTTTTCAAGATCATAACCTCTCCTTTCGACTTCTGCTTGGTATATTTCGTTTTTAAAGATGCTGCGCTTTGCAACGCCCTTATGACTGCTTCAGAGCACTATAATACATGTGCATAGACACATTCATAGCCTAACCACTATGGAATATCAGCACAAGATAACAAAGGCGGGCTGCTACGTTAGAAATCTAGACATCCCACAAGAGGCTGATGCCTTTAAAAGGCAGGTGGGGCTGGGCAGACACTCGTGTTCAGCTCTACCTGACATGGGGCTGACTCGAACTTTCACCTGCTCAAAATGTCTTTCAATCTATCTATGCGAGACATTTCCTAAATGTAACACACGTTACTTTTCAGGAAAGCTATTCACATCACGGCAGCAACATTTACACTAAATCAACATTACTTGCCCTCAAACTGAAGAAAACCTCACACACACCTCTCAGTGCAGCAGGAAGTGTTACGACGAGTATAAATACATGTAACAAGGCATTGCTTAACCGTGTTATCAGCTTGTTCTGACACAATGTACAGGCGTGCATAAAACGCCTACAAGCCAACAGTTTAACTACTCCAGTCACAGGTGCTTTAATAGGTCAAATTAAAAAAGTCAAAACTCATAACTGACAGCAAGAAGAACAGGCGGCAGTAATCAACGGCTTCGCAGTTGAAATAAAAGTCTGCCACAAAGGTTAGTTTGGACACACAGGCAGACTGAAGGCTCGAGTTGTTTCTCTGGTCATCTGGGCATAGGGTCTGAAAGCCGGCCCGCCAGGAATATTTACACTGGTTCTGAGTTTTGCTGCAGGTGTCAGATAGAAGCCTGCCAATCTCTGCTAGAGTGGTGAACTGGACAGAGGGGTGACTTTTTAACTGAAAAATAATGGTAATATACAGCTCGGCTCCTCAAACAGCCTAGGCCTCTCTGGCTGCAGCACAAGGCCCAGCGTCGTCGTTTTAAATAAATTGGAATTATAAGATAGAACAATTATTACTTATACTCCATCAATATACTCACTAAAAAAAGAGACTAGCGCTGAACTGAAGTTGAAGTAGTGGTCACTGTGATGACGACGGGTCGACTCGAGAGAGAAACCAGGGCACAGCACAGGCTGGCTGATGCGCACACACCACTAGGCGAGAGTCACAGAGAGAGTATAGAGAACAGGATCCACAACGTCAGCAGCGCCGCGAAATGGCCAATCACTGCATGACTCAATGAAGTCAGACACAGTGATTGGCCATTCTGGAGTGCGGCTGAGCCACCCACGTGTGGTATCCAATAATGGATTGCCCTGCCCTGCTGCGAGGTGACCGGCCAATCCTGGCGCTGCATGCAGCGCCAGGATTGGCTAGGGGGGCACACTGAGTGCTCGCCCTGTCGCCCTTTCTATCGCCGGGGGCAGTCGCCTGGTTAAACCCAGCACCCCCCTGGCCACTCGCTATCAGGGGAACTTCAATGCACATGCTTGGGCTAGTTTCAGCCCCAAGCTTCACTTGCCCGCTAGAGCCTCGGTACACCTCTGCTGCTGCAGCTGAGTGAGTGCGTGGACTGTCAATCAACTCAAGCTGCACAAAAGTCCAGCCCCCCTGTGCGCAGAGCACTCCTGACTCCCAGATAGGCCGGGTGCTGCCCGGATTCCCGACGGCGTTCAGATATGAGGATTATATTCAACAGTGTGTGATTCGAATGAAAATGACAAATTAATTTCCTTGCAGCCGCGGGTCCATGGGCTCGTGGGGCTACGCCCCAATGGACGCACCACGGCTGGTAGGTAGCCTAATACCGGTCGGTAACGGCCGAAATTACCGAATTTCGCCCGTTACCGTCTGGTATTAGGCTTTTCAGATGTAGGAGGCCAAAATTGAAGGATTCTGTAATTTACAGAATCGGTAATTTAAGGAATCAGTAAATTACCGAATTCTTAAAATACCGATTCGGTAAATTACCGAATCCTTAATGTAGGGAGCACTCAAATGGGTGCTTTTCCCATTTCAGGATACGTTATTTACCACCAACTACAAGTTGGTGGTAAATATCGAAAACCCTAAAAAAAAACATTTTTTTGCAATTTATAACAGTGCCATGTGGCAGACATACATGCCCTTAGGCATGTATGTGTGCCACATGTGCACTCATGCACTATTCAGGGGTGCAACAGGGTGTCAAAGTGAAACCCTGCCACCCTTGATTGTGTTCCCCCTTTTACCGAATCGGTATTTACCGATTCAGTAATTCCCATTCATTCCTATGGGCCTCCAGGCCCTTAGGAATGAAAGGGAATTACCGAATCGGTAAATACCGATTCGGTAAATACTGAACCGTACCGATTTTTTCCTACATGGCATTTACCTATTATAAAATACCGAATCGGTAGAATTCGGTATTTTAGAATCGGTAAATTTGGATTACCTACATCTGGCCCTAAGTTTTTCTTTTATCTCAGAAATTATGGGTACATTGCCAATACAGAAAGCATTTTTAGTTTTTTTCCAGCTGAACAGCATCCAATTCACACTCATGACACTGCTTGGAATCTACTGCTGAGAAAATCGTCCCATTTGATGATCACCCCTGGAACGTGCTGGACTTGTTAGGAGATGTTGTGGTGAATCAAATAATTCCAAATTCGTCGTGCCAGACTTGAGAGGGCCGGAGATCTCGACCCTCCTTTTTTCTGAAGCTAAAACATAGTCGTTGTATTGTCCGTGCAGACAAAGATCGACAACCCTTTTATTCTTGTAGGAAGGAACGCAGCTCCAGAAATACTGCCTTCAGCTGCAACAAGTTGATGTGGCATAGAGATTCCTGGTCCAACCACTTCCCCTAAACTTGAAGTACCTGGAGGTGAGCTCCTCATCTTTCCATGGAGGCATCCATTGTCATAATCATCAAAGGCTCTGGTGGAAGGAAGGATAGGCCTTGTGAGAGATTGCTTCTTACTGCCCACCAAGACATCACCCTGATCATCTGAGGCGTGATTGATATAGTGTCCTCGAATGAGCCTCGAGCTTGAATCCATAGGGCGTCGAGCTGTTCCTGAAGAGGTCTCATTCGCAATCAAGAGTGAGGAGTCATTCGCAATCAAGAGGAATCAGCGGAATGCAAGATGACATCATCCCCAACATTGATTTGTAAATCCTCAAAGAAACAAACTTTTTTAAAGAAAGGGACTGAACCATCTTTAGAAGAAAATCTTTCCTCTGTGGGAAAAGCCATTGAGATGTTGGTTTCTAACCTCGCTCCCAGAAACACCAGAGACTTGAAAGGAAGAAGTGAAGGCTTCTTTTCAATGAGATTGAGACCAGGGAGCGAAAAAGGCGAAGACATGCGTTTGTGGACTTTCTTGCACCTTGAAACGTTGGAGCCTTGATCAACTAATCGTCCAGGTAGGGAAAAACCTGGTAACTGGAGCGCCAGAGATAGGCTGCTACTGGCTGGTGAAAACCCTGAGCGCAGACTTTAGCCCGAAAGGTAGCACCTTGAACTGGTAATGGCACCCTGCCACTTGGAACCTGAGGAAACTACGGTCCTTTGGATAAATAGTAATGTGAAACTACGCATCCAGAAGATCTAGAGAGGTCATGTAATCCCCTTATCCAAGAGAAGGAGAATCTCCATGAGCGACAGCATCTGAAATGACTGACTTTTGATGAACAACCTGAGGTCCATGACCTGCCTCCATTTTCCGGTTCTTTTCTTTATTAGAAAAAAGTGGGAGCAGAATCCCAAGCTGCGCTGACTGCGTAGCACTATCTCGATTGCCTGCTTGTCAAGAACGAATGTATCTCCCTTTTGAGAAGTGCCAGATGGCGATGGGCAGTCTTTCTTAGGGGAAAATACAGAACTAGTTGAAGAAATTCAAGGGTGTGACCGTGGATGAAAACGTCTAACACCCATCTGTTGGAAGAAATGGCATTCTATTGAAGAAAGAATTTGGAGCAAACCTGAGCTGATTGTAGTGGGGCTGGGGTGACGGGTACCTGATCAGTCTCCTTGTCTTCTGCCCGCGTCATTGGATTTCCCCCCAATGCAGGACGTCTTCAAGCTGAAGCCCTGGAGTAAGTCAGTGCAGGCGTCTGCCGAAAGGACTGGGCGAAGTATTCAGTAATAAGGTTAAAAATGCTTCTGAGGCTGGGGCCGAGCTGTAAATTGACCCCTTCCTCTTCCTAGAAAAAAAGAGAACAGTTTCTGTTGCAGATTGGTTAAACATTTTGCCGTATCTGTATCCGATTTGATAGCCTGAAGTGCCTCAGACATGCTTGTCAAACAGGTTCGCCCCATCAAATGGCATGTCCAGCACCTTAGCCTGGACTTCTTGTGGAAATTAGCAATATTAATGTACATAAGCGGCGTTCATTTGCCTGCTTCCATCCCCCCTCCCTGTAGGCACCATGAATACCATGAAACGTTGACCGCGTCATTCGGCCAGTAAAAGCCCGTGCCCATATGTACATGACAGCCATTTTAGGCACCATGGCCTTTTTGCCCGCTCATTGGAATCCCCGGTTTCCCTCCTGCGCACATTTGAACACCCCCCCACTCTCACATGCATAGACCATAAAACCCTCTCCCTCTGCGTGACCCTGCTCTGAAAAGTAACCCTCCTGCTTGACCCACGCACCCCCCATTTCCTCTTGAAGAAGCATCCTTCGCCTCAGCTGACATAACCCCCCCAGCTGTACCTGACTGCCCCCGCTCTCTCATGTACGGGTCATAAGACCTCTCTCTCTGTGCGAATCTGTCCCTGGGAATCACACCCCGCGCCTGACCAACACCTCCCTTCCTTTCATGAATACCCCTCCTTTGATGACCCCTTCCACTGAGCCGGACTGTCTGCACGGACCGCTGGTCATCCCTTAGCCGGAGGATACAGTTTATTGCCCGCTACTGTATGCACTCGCCCCTCTTCAAAGGAGCTACTATTGATCATGACCTCCCCACCCCCTGAGATCCGATCAGGCGCACACATTCCAAAGGAATCAGCGGAACACTCTGCTGCATTGTAGCCCCCTCCTATTGTATGGGGGGTGAGGACCTCTACTGTAGCCACGTGTTGGAATAAACCGGAACAGGGGGGGGGTACCGGGGATGCCTTTCCCTTGCTTCACAATGTCTTTATTGTAATAAGGAATGTTTATGCATCATCAACTTGTGTATAAAAGACGCAGTCTCAGAGAACTTGTTAGAGCACCTCGAAATGATACCTTGTTGTCTGATCTGATGTGTTCTGCTCCGTCGGAATAAAACTTCTGTTTCCTGCCTTCCTGTCTCCAGCGCCTGCCTCTTTGTTTGGTAACTAGAATGGTATAGAGGCGGTTAGCGCCGGGCAACTTTATAAAAAGACCATCAGCTCTACCTTTTCCACATTCTGGGCCAAAAGCTGTCGATTTAAGCCAACCTTGTCTGTACAACACATCTCTTCTTCTTCCAGTTGATGGTCACCACTGTCCGATGCCCTAGTGGGAATCGGCAGAGAAGGTAGGCACTTCTGTTTTGGCGGTGCAAGAGGGGTTTCCTGAACTGGAGTCATGGCAGGCTCCTCTTGCTGAGAAGCTGATTTTTGGACCACATTGGCCTCAGGGAACCGTTTATAATAATCATCCAGCATCAAAAGTAAGTCTGTGACCAATGACATTGGCACGTTAATGGAGGGTTCTTGTTTAGGGTCCTCCTTCCCCTGCTCATAGTATGGGTAATGCTCCTGGAAGGTATCCAGGGGATAGGTACCAGAGCGTCTGTTCGAAAAGAAATAATTGCCTTCTAAGTATGCCAAAGGGTCATCTGGCTGATCATCTTCATCAGATTCTTGGCCCTTTACTCTCAGCTAAGCAGGGCAAAACGGACTTTCATCCTCCGATTCCTCAAAATCCAGGATGCAAAAAGGAGGCAGAGGAGATATTTTGGAAAAGTCATGTAGAAGTGATTTGGAGACTGACATGTCCATTTTGATCGTGGACGGGATCATCGCCAGAGACTGCACTGATGGTGAGGAAGTATCTGTCGGCGGACAGAGACGCTCGTCGACGGCGCAGCACACAATTGGACCACCGTCGACAAACTCCTCACCGAAGCCGTCGACGAGACAGCTGTCGTCGTCTTAACAGTTGATGTCGTCGATGTTGCTGACAAAACTGTCGAAGGAGATTTCCTTTTGACGGTCATAGGCGGAGAATGCCTTGTCGATCGTCGAAAATGGGCAGATGTTTTGTGAGGGAGTATGAGGTGCAGAAGGAGGAGCAGAACCAGATCTCTTTTGCGCCTGAGATTAGCCAGGTTGCTCTTTCTTCATTCTCCTTTCCCCTGAAGACTCCTTGCTTTGAGATCTTGGTTTCTTTTGATCTCTCTGACTAGAAGAAAGATCATCTTCCTTCCTTTTCTTAGAGGAGGTATTAGGCCTCTCCACACTCTCTGAGTCAGATTCCCTCACAGATTTTCTCTTCTGAAGCTAAAAGAGAAGTCCTCCCTCACGATTCTTGAGGATTTTTGAGCAAAAAGTCCAGCAGTGCTTACATTCTTTATGTTTGTGCCCTGGGTAAAGGCAGTATAAGCACTCTTTATGAGTGTCCTCTGAGAAAAGCCTAGACGTTCCACAATTCTTGCAGGGCCTAAACAGCAATTTTTTAGACTCGGACATTCAGCAGAAATTACAGAAAATTCAGAAATAAGGAGTAAACTCACTTTCTAGCAGCACCTCAGTTGAAGAGAAGGATGAGGAAAAGGAACTGCTAGCTGAAAGTTGAAAAGTTCAATGTAGGACACTGTGACTGAGCAGAGCTCAGGGGGACTCCCTAACACACGAAGTGCTGTAAGAAATCTGAGGTATGGTGGCCCTGTATGGGATGGATACTCAGGTGATGTCATCGGCTGGAGTTTGGATGTTATTTAATGAGGCTAAATACGGTTGATTCTCAAGGGAGATTGTCCTTTTGGCTTTTATACTGCTATTTTACTTACCATGGGACTCCCACCATGAAGACGGGAAGATTCAAGCATGTGAACCTATAAAAGATACAATACTGGACAATACCATCAAATAAGGCATGTGCACAGTAAACTGTTTATTATGTGGGCTTTTCCACCCTTGCTGTAGTTTGGTAGTTTTCAGGACTTGTATAGCAATAAGACTTAAAACATTTGTATTGTGAACCTCTTGCTAACGAAAAGGTATGGGAATTGTTGCTCGTTTGAAGCTGAACATCTTGTACCTACTTCCATGGCACATTTTGCAAAATGTATACAAACTGTTGTAACACTATTCTGGAAAAAATATGTATGATTAAGGAAAGGAGGGTAGGATTGACACACCTAACACATTGGAAATGGTTGCGAAGAGGGAGTCTCCAGAAAGAAGTACAATACAATTTCCCGTGAAGAAATGCTTTTTTGTTAGCTCAAGAGTTAGCAAACAGTCCGCAGACAATAAGCACAGTTTTTCTTTGAAAGCAAACTTGAGGTAAGATGGTATTAATTTATCTCTTTACCCTCTAACACTCGTCCTACCCATAATTCCAAAATTGACACAAAGCCAAACTATGCACTGTGCAAAAAGTCATGTCCATTTCCCACTACCAGTTGGTGAACTTGCATAATGGTCTTCAATGCAGCCATAAGAAATGCATTAGTTTGATTGTTTATAACTTTGGCCCTGCCCAAATCTGCGTAAAATGTTCCAAAAACATTATATGTCCACATACATGTTGTCTTGGAAAGTTGCAATATTTATGAAAGGATGAAGAAAATATGGGAGGCAGGGTAGAGAATGTGCATTTGCACTGAAATGATCATATAGATTTATTTAGAGTATTTTTTATAGAGTGGACCTAGTCACAGGTGCTCTGGAGTGCTTCACATAGAACTGTAACTGTACAGTACTGTGACATACATGAAGCAAGCTTGAGGAGGATGTGGAAAGAAAAGAGAGAAACAGGTTAGACATAAAATAGATTCGGATCAGATGTTTCTGTAAGTCTTCCTGGATATAAAGGAAGTTGAAGTTGAGTTTTGGACTCTATGGGAAACAGTTTCAGAGTTTTTGTGCTTGATAGAAGTACTTGATTACGATTGTAACTTCTGGAAGTTCCAGGATTAGGTGAGCTTCTTAGTCCTCCAGTGAAAAGTGGTCTATCAATACATGCCTCTTCTAGTAAATTTGAGCGCCCAAGTTTAGCTCGTGGAAGTCTGTTAGATCGCTGTGATGTGATCTGATTTCTTACCACATGTATAATAAGGTGACAATTTGTATGATGTATGACCTTGAGAGGGTTGTATTACGGAACAATGAAATCCCTTACCCCGCATGCATAAACAATGCGGTCTGAATAACGACCGCGTCTTAACCACGCATTGCTTTATTACGCATGCCTTTACTATGAACCTGTGTGCTCCCTTCATGTTATTTACCACCCACCCGGGGACAACTTCATCTTCTCCCAACAACTAATGGACACGATATCCACCAACGCCGGTCAACAGCTCAATCAAATTTACCTGGGAGACTTCAACCTCCACTGGAATGACCAGAAAGACACTGTGGTGAAGAGCCTTAAGACTTTCCTCGACGCACTTGACCTCACCCAAATCTGCAACGGTCCGACACATGAAAAAGGCTCTATCATTGACCTTATCATCGCCAAAGAAGACTCTACCCAACTAGTCGCAATCGAACCATGTGACTGGTCAGACCACCACATCATCACCTTCTTCATCAACGAAAAAGTCAAACTTAACCCGGCGCAACCTGCCAAAACCAAGATTTGGAAGAGGGACCTGAAGAACCTTAACCCAAAGTCCTTGCCTGCCCACACAGGCAGTCTCCTTCTTCCCCCGACGGACGTCTCTGATGTGCATTCACTGACCAACCTCTACCTAGACTCCATGTCTACAATAATCAATGAAGCCGCACCCTTGCAATTGAAGAGAGTCTCCACCAAGAACTCGAACCCATGGTACGATGGCAGACTCAATGAAGACAGACGTGTGATGCGCTTAGCTGAGCGCGCGTGGAGATCGGACCCCTCAGCACTGAACCTTAGAACGCTTAAGAGTAAGAGAAACGCCTACTTCAGAAAAATCAAACGCTCGAAATCAATATTCTTTAGCCAACAGCTGGATCAAGCTAAAAACCGACCAAAAAAACTGTTTGAGTTAGTCAAAACCCAAACCAAAACGCAACCTCCACAACCCAACAACTTAACAAAGGCTATCCCAAGTTGCGAAGACTTCTCTGCTTTCTTCAAGCAAAAGAACGACACTATAAGAAGTGATCTCATCAAGGATGTAAGTCGATTCGCCGGCTCCATATGCATAACTAACACTCATGCTAAAAACAACGCTTCATGGACGTCCTTTGACACCTATTCCGAAGAATCAATTCACAAGCTGCTGGTCACCTTGAAACCCGCCAATCATCACACAGATCCCCTACCTGCCAATGCTGTTAAAGTCCTCACCCCCCTGTTCCTCCCACTCTGGACTAAAATCATCAACTGTTCCCTGCAACAAGGGCTCATCCCAGACTCCCTCAAGATTGGGCAAGTCACGCCTATACTCAAGAAACCCACAGCTGACCCGGCCGACCCAAACAACTATCGTCCTATCACCAATATCACCACTCTAGCAAAACTGTTAGAAAAATGCGTACAACTCCAACTGACAAAACACATTGAGCAGTTTGACCTCCTCAACTTTCACCAATCCGGATTCAGAGCAAAGCATAGCACGGAAACGGCCATGACACACATAATAGATGATGCCCTCCAAATCCTTGATCACAATGAGTCTTGCCTCCTCATCCTCCTTGACCTTTCTTCAGCATTTGATACGGTCAAACACGAGAATCTTCTGGAGCTCCTAAATACCAGAATGGGCATATCCGGGACGGTTCTCAAATGGTTCACGTCCTTTCTGCACAACCGTTCTCAGAGGTTCAAGATCAACAACGCACTGTCCTTGCCTGTGCCAGTAACACTGGGCGTTCCGCAAGGTTCCTCCCTATCCCCCACATTGTTCAACCTCGTCATGGAACCACTCACCACCTTGCTTCAATCTTCTAAGGTACATTTCCATATGTACGCCGATGACACTCAGCTCTACCTCAAGCTTCAATCCCCTGAAGACATCAATCTGTTGAATGCCACACTAAGAAACACCCAAGCTTGGCTGGCCGACAATCACCTCAAACTAAATGCTCTGAAAACTGAGTTCCTTCTGATCTCTCCTCCTGCGAAAAAGGCCATCACCCAAACCTGGCTCAATCATCTAACTGCTCTCAATGTCCAACCCACCATCGTGGACTCAGCGAAATCCCTTGGCATCACACTGGACTGCAATCTCGACATGCAGCAGCATATTAGCATAGCAACTAAAGGAGCCAACTTCCAAATCAACACGTTGAGAAAACTCAAACCCTTCCTACCACCCAAGGACTTCCAAACTGTGGTACAAGCCTTAGTCATTCCTCGCATAGACTACGGAATTGTGGCTCTCAGCGGGCTCCCCCTGACAACAACGGCTCCCCTAAGAGCCTCCCTGAACGCGGCCGCGAGACTCATCACTGGCTCAAGAAAACACTCACATATATCCCCTGACTTAAAAGCCCTGAACTGGCTGCCTATTGAAGCCAGAATTCAGTTGAAAATTGCCTGTATGACACACTCGGCCGTACACCACAAGGCACCCAACTACCTCTCTCATAAGCTGACCATATCAGGAGGCTCAAGATCCAACAGAAGCACAAACACTCTCCTCCTGAAACCACGGAGATTCCGGAAGGAAAAAACATACAAACGCTCCTTCTCTGGAATGGCACCTAGGATCTGGAATGCACTCCCGACAGAAATCAGGCTTATCCCGTCCACTATACTCTCCAAGAAAGAGGTGAAGGCCATCCTTATGGCTAAATACACCTGAACACTATTGATACTGGAACAATGACAGTATTTGGCTCCCTCATTATCGGCTGTCTGAATACTTACCTTTGTACACTAGGACTTGAGTGCCTCAATAACCTGCAACGCACCCACTACTGACTACTGCTGTGCTGTCAACATTGTGTTTACTCACCCTCTGGGGTGCTATTATCTTATCCGTTTAGACATTGTACTGCTTCCACATTATTGTTTCTTGATTGTTATTACTCTGTATACTCTTGTATGATTGATACCCTATTCTTGCAACTCACTGTCTACGGAATCTCATATTGATGTAAGAGTCTTGTTTATCCTACCTACTGTTTCTGTAAAGCGCTCTGATATCTGCAAAGATCTTGTTCGCGCTATATAAAACTTTAAAAATAAATAAAAATAAAAATAAATGGTAAAGGCATGCATGGTAAAGGGGTATGCATAGCTAAGGTTGCCACCCCCCTCCCCACCGCCCTAAGGTACAAACTCCCCCTCCCGTCCTGAGGTGCAAATACCCCTACCCCCCAAACCCCACGCTGTGCCCTCCCCCTGCCCTACTGCATAAAACCATGTCACTTAACCTGACCCTGGCATGCCCTGACCCAGCCCTAAGAACTGCCCCCCTCCCCTAAGCCCTAAAAACTACCACAACTGGCCATTCAACTCCCCCTGATGCCTAATACCCTAACCCCTAATTAAACATCTACCCCAACACTTCCCCAGCCCTAAACACTACTCTGACCCCCCAGCCCAGAAAACTAGCCCCACCCCCTAAGCCCTGAACAGTAGCGCCAATCCCCTCCAGACCTAAAAAACTACCTCCAACCCCCCCCCCCCCCCCAGCCCTGAAGACTAGCCCCGAAACCCTCAGCCCAGAAAACTACCTTGACCCACCCAACCGCCCCCAGCCCACTAATCTACCCCAGACCCACCCCACTGCCCACAAAAATACACGGACCTATCTCCCCAGCCCCACTTACCTCACTGCAGATCTCTCCCTGCTTCCGTCCGTCTGAAGCTAGACTACAACAAACCCCCCCCAGCCAACAAAACATTCCAGACCGACCCCCCAGCCAGCAAAACAACCACGACCCCGAGCCCACTAAAGTATCTAGACCCACCCCACAGACCCACTTAAAAAAACCCCGACCTACCCTCAGCTCACAAGACATTCATTATCCACCCCCAGCCCACAAAACAACCCTGAACCCCCAGCCCACAAAAGTACCCTGACCCACCCCCAGCCCCACTTAAAAAAACCCGACCCACAAAACAACCCCCATCCCACAAAAGTACCCCGACCCACACCCCAGCCCCCTCGCCTCACCCTGGATCTCTCCCTGTTTGTCCGTTCACAACCCCTACCGCGCATTGTCTTAACCACACACATGCGTGGCTAAGGCATATGCGAGGTTGAGGCATGCTTGGTAGGGCTTGCGGAGTCGGAACACTCGGGGTCTAGACCACAGTGTTCGGACTATTCCCTACTGAGGTTGTATGAAGGAACAACAAAATCTCTAACCCTGCATACCTAAACAACTCAGTCTAAATAATGACTGCGTCTGAAACACACATTGCTTTACCACGCATGCCTTTACCACATACTCTTATGGTAAAGGCAAGCATGGTAAGGGGTATGCGTGGCTAAGACTGCCACCCACGTATTCTGACTATTTCCCCCTGAAAAACTCTTCTGAAATCGAGTGGATAGGATGGTTTCAGGTTTCTTGGTAGACAGAGTTGGAAGCAGGCAATTTTGCTATTTACTGATTATGAAAATATGATGAGTCTTATTTCGTTTTTAGTAAATTACGTAACTAGGTGATTTAGAATGGGATCAAACTGGGTGAGATATCAAGTGCTTAAGGCATTCTTGGAAATGAGGTAAAGATTCAACGGTGTGCACGAGGAGCAATTCCTTTTCTAAAGGGTTTAATTTCAAATAGAAAGTTTATGAGATTTTCCTAGAGGATTTTAGACTCCATATGTCTGCAGAGTATGAGACTTTGATGCACAGTTGTTTATAGTCTGTATACTGATGCACAACAATCTTTTTATATTTAAGCATATAATCTTGTGTTACCATGTAGCGGTAGAAGATGCAGTGTGAAAGGATAGATCCTTGGGGTGCTGCACAATTACCTTGTAAGAAGTTAGATCTAAATTAGTCCATTTTGCTAACTGGTTTCTAGATGAGAGGTAGGAGTAGATCTGTTTTACCCCATGTACCCTAATGTGGAAGAAAGGATATCAAGTAGGGTCTAATGGTTGATGGTGTCAAATGGTGCTGATCGTTTCGGTTGCACTAGGAGACATTACTCGGACAAGAAGTGTAGTTAGAATATTATCAGATATCTGGAAGGTTGCTGCTCTTTTGCAGGGTTGGATATTACATCTAGAATAGAAAAAGTGCATATCTTATTAGCAGCAATGTAGGGAAAAGATGTTATGAAAGAGCTCTTTGGTTTATTTTACCAATAGATGGAAGTTTGGAGACTGGCATTAGGTTTTGGAAGTACTCAGGATCAAGGTCTGGGTTTCTTAAGAGGAGGATGCTATGGTCAGACAGATTCTGCGGCACAGGGACATGTGTCTCCTTCAAAAGAAGCATTGACAATTCTGAAATAAGGAGGATAGATCTTGAGTACATTATTTCACTACATTTCCTGTAATAAGGTAATTGGAATATGTAGAGGGTCTGAAGGAGGCATTTTAGGAGAGAATGGGTGTCGAGATTTGAGGACAACCATTTTGAGGCATTCCGCTTTTGTCTGGGGTAAGGAGTAGAAGAACACAAAACATTTTTGAGTTCTTTGTGTATTTTCCGTTCGATAACTTTATTTCAGTCACAATGGGCCATAAAAGTTCATAAAAATATATACATTACAGGAATTAAGATAATAAATACAGGCATCATATACAGTACATAAAATCCACAGTTTACAAATAAAACTACAAACCTATGCAAAATAGTAAGACATGATTAAACATAGAATCCATTATCGAACATTCAATTAAATTTAAAACAGAGGAGATCGTACGATACACTGGCTACAGTGATCATTTTCCTACGCCTGTGCCACATTGCATTCAAAAAGCGCAAGACGGCAAACATAATAGGGGGATGCGTGTCATACTTTAACACTAAGTGCTTGTGCATACTGGCGAAAACCTAGATTTCTACAAATTGCAATCAGCCAGTGCTTATGTGCAACCTGATACGCTCAACAGAAAAAGAAAACATGAATTTCGTTTTCCAGGTGGAATTCACAGGCAGGGCACTCCTTTATCTTATTTCTGTCCCATTTACTAGTGAACACTAAGTGGAAGGGTACCTAGTCTAAATTGCATATACAATTTTCTCGCTGATGCAGGGTATATCAAATCTAAAAACTCTTCCTTTTTATACTTTACTTTGACTTGAAGGAACTCAGTGGTCAATCTCCCCCCTCGCAGGTCGCATGAAGGGATGCTAAATTATGGGTCCTGTATTGGCGGACCAAATCAGCTTTGGTTAGACCTGGGCAAGCTACGTCCGGGGTTTCCCAAAGCTCCGATAGGCCTATTCTACAACAATTTAACTTTATATGGGTCAGCCACCGATGTTCTTACTTTTCAATGCATCCCAAATTTCCCTGAATTTGTTTTTATAACAAACGAGTTCCGGCACGGACCACAATCTTTTCCAGTATTTTAAGGGGCGTAATGTCATAACTTCCTCAATAGGGATTAGCCCTAAATCCATGCGTAGAGGTACGAGCGGGGTGCTCACAGGAAGCCCCAATAAGTTCCTCAAGAAAGCGTGTTCTACCTTAACTAAATTAGGGGATTTTTGGTGACCCCAGAGTTCGGCCCCATATAGTGCTGCCGATCTAGCCTGGACATTATAGATTTCTATGACTGGAGCCGCAGGCTTGAACTCAGACTCTCTGTGGAGCTTCTGGATCCCCCCCACCACTTTAGTTAGCTTAAGTGTAGCTTTGACCAGCTGCAAATCCCATTCCAGGTGTTCTCCCAAAGTAATACCCAGGTATTCAAAGGTTTTTACTCTCTCCAGAGAGGATCCACCCAGCCGAGGGTTCGGGCGTGTCTGCCTCTGGGGATTAAATATCATAAACTTGGTTTGTCTAGATTAATCTCCAGACCCCTAGCTGCACAGAAGTCGGCAAAGACATCCAAAGTAAGTTGGATGCCCGTTGATAGTGGAGTGGTGTGGCTCACTGGATAGAGGCGGCAGACCCGGAAGCAGAGGACGGCCCGGGACCAGGGTTCAATTCCCGACGCGGCAGGGTCGTGAACCAGGGTCAGCGGACTCGATAATTCTCGCCTCAGTGCCTACTCTAACCAGGGATTACACTCGGCAACTCTGGGCATTAGCTTGCCTCATCTCCACAACGGCCTCCCACAAACGCCGGGGATGCCTGGTTTCACCTTGGAGATACCGAGGAGGGAACATCTCACAGGGAAAGCCAGGACAGGTTCCCCAGGCGTCTATAGCGCCAGGACGCCTCCGGGTAGCAGTGCGCTTTACAAGACACACACATTTACATTTAGGTTGATGTCTTGGACAACAACAAAGTGTCGTCCGCGAACATCAGGGCGGGCACCCGACCAGTAACTAACCTCGGGGCATCTATATCCATGGCTCCAAGAAGGTGATCGACCAATCCATTTATGTAGAGGCAAAACAAGGTGGGGGCCAGGACACATCCCTGGCGCACTCCTTGGTTCACTGGGAAGCAGGCCGACAGTTTTCCATACTTCCCGCACCTAACTTGGGCGTAGGTACCAATATGGAGCCTCATTAAAACATTGAGAAGATAACATGGTAGACCAAGTTCATGTAATACCCTCCACAGATTATCCCTGGGTACCAAATCAAATGCTGACCGCAGGTCAACAAAGATCATGTAGAGGCTGCCATCCTCCACAATCACAGTTTTCCAGTATAAGACCTGGTGTCTAAATAACTGATCAACAGTTGATGTACCCTGCCTGAACCCAGCCTGGAATGGAGATAAAATCTAATTTCCTCCATCCAGCTCTGTATTCTATCTAGAATAATCCGTCCCATCAATTTTTGAGTAATGTCTATCAGACTGATAGGACTGTAATTGGACGGTTTAAGGGGGCAACCTTTCTTGTATATAGGAAATATTTTGGCGCCACGCCATGTATCTGGAGGTTCCATACCATTTAGTATGGCATTATAGAGTACACATAGATAAGGGGCCCATATTTTTGATTCAGACCAAAATAAGTCCCCCGGTAACTTGTCCAAGCCAGGGGCCTTGTTAGGTGCTAATTTCAAAATAGCAGCTTCCACCTCTGTGTATGTAATCTCCCAGGCCCCATCCAGTCGATACTCGTGGGGGAGGCATGGGAGAGAAATTTCGAGGCCATCGTTACTCAGAGAAGCATACAAGGCCCCGAAATGCAGTTCCCAAGCGGATGCAGCTATGTTGGGTTAATTTGCCAGATTACCAACCCTGCTCCTGCAACTGATGATTGTCCAAAAGGATTTAGAATCCTTGGACTTTAGTGCAGTTCGAAGATCTTCCCAATTATCTGCCTTCCACCCTTTCCTTTCCTTCTGAATAACCTGCTTGTACAAACGCTGGTATTACTTGATCCTAGTTTTATCCTGTGATTTAACCGCTAGGATCAATTCCTTTTCAACTTTCCTACAATTGGCATTATACTAGGGATGGACTGGAGTTTGTTTTGCCTTCGAACTTCCTTCCAGAATTGAACACATCAGATAATTTCTGGATGAGCCCCCGATGTATATTCAAGGGCTCATCACCCAATCCTGAGTGCAAAGCTTTGTCCTCCACCTCGCCCATGTCACTCAGACACGGCAAAGCCCTTTGATATAAATCGGCATGTTTGTTTGTATCGCCTAGTATCTGCCGCCACTTAACTCTCCGCCTATTATTAGTTAATAAGAGCGGGGGATCTATTGGGTTTGGATCAGTCAGAGTTAAGCAGACCCAGACTCCCTGGTTTCAGCGTCACAACTAGGGGGTTGTGGTCACTGTCCTTCCTAGGGTAAATCTGGAAGTCCAGAACCATGCCCCAAGTTCTCGGTTCCACCAGAATGTAGTCAAGGATGGAATTTTGACCTTCTCTATTGAAAGTAATTCGGCCCAGTCTATCTGAGTTTGTCCTCCGGTGCAAACTCTAAGAGAGGACAAAAGCGTAAAGGAGTTGATTTGTAACACCAGGAGGGTCCAAGCTCTAACTACCGGAATCTGCGGTTCCGGGATATACCAGTACAAATCCTCATTGTCTGGGCCATCTTGAATTGCATCTGTGAGCGGCTCAAACTGGCAATTAAAATTGCCACCCACTATTAATGTAACTGCTGGGTCAATAGTTAAGATAAACTGTCTGAGTTGATTAATAGTTACAGACTCCTTCCCACTCTGGGTTGGTCGTGAATAGATGTTAATTAGGGCAGTCTGTCTATTTTCTGGGAGTGTGAGGAGGACACACTGCGCATCTAACGAGTCAGTGGGGATCTGTACTGACTGGGCCCCCAGCAGTGTGCACCTAGATACTAAGACCCCCAGAGGGTCTACTCCTACCCTTCGTAGTTGGCAGTATATTGAAGGTAGAAAACCCTCTCCTTTGTAGATCTCCCAGCGCCCAGGTCTCCTGGAATAGGCAGACATCACTTCTCTCCACAAAAACTCCCCAGTCTGGAGACATTCAGGGGCAAGATGGCCGCTGGCAGTCTGTAGGGAGAGGACGCGTTCTCCCTTCACTCCCTGAAGCTGTTTATCGAACTAAAGGTGATGGATTTAGCGGAATGCTGACGGCGGAATACTGACAGCGTTTTTTTTGTTCTTGTGCTTCAGTTTTTTGGCTACGACACGACTGAGGAAATGATACAGATCTCAACGGATTTATTCGTAATCCCACCCGTAACGGAGTTCAAGCTATTCACGAAGGCACTAACCTCCTCGACTGTGGGATCGGCGCTGGCGTGGACATTGGCTTACACGCGTCAGCTGATGGTGAAGGTTAGTGGTTGGAGGCAGCAGCAGCGTCATCGGCATCAGAGTTTTGCAGTCGCTCCATCTAGGCTTTGGCGTTCAATGGCTCCGAAGATTGCAAGAGCCCTGAGGGAGGAGAAAGCCGCCTGGAGCGAGTCAGATGCTCCGGCGGCCAACTTACGAGCAAAGAAACTGACGCGGACTCAGGAGGAGCGGGAGGAGCAGCGCGTTACCGAACAAGGGAAGAACGCAGCAAGAAGTAAGGAGACTGGCAATGCGGGGGGAAAAAACAAGAAAAAAGAAAAGAGTAAGGCGGCTTCTATAAGTAAAGGAAAATCGTTAGAACAGGGAAATCTGAGGCAGCCTTTAGTTTCGGAGGCATTTTTCCCTGTCTCTGCTGTTAATCCTCGGATGTCCGCTATCGTGGCATCCCCGGCAGACCCCGCAGATCCAGACCCTGACCCTGACCCCGACTCCCACGTGAGTTTAACAGATGCCCGCCCTTCTGCAGCTCGGTCTTCGGCAGAAAACTTTGAAACTAATATACTGGTACCTCTCAGTGAGAATGTGCACATGGTTGCTGAACCGCCGGTAGGGGCAACGGTACAGGGGAAAGGGGAAGACTGTAGAGAGACTGCTGCCCAGGAAAATCAATTCAATGGGCTAGATCAACAGAGACATGGGAAAGAGAAGGGAATGACAATTGATACTGACAACGTTAATAATGTTGATAATGTTATTCAGCAGGCTGAGGAAAATGCTCCGCCCACAGACCTGGCCTCAGATAAAATGTTGGCGCTGACAGAGGCATTAACAGAGGCGCTAAGAGAAGAGCAAATTATTGCTAATATGTATGAAGTCTCCCTACCCAATTTGGTAGATGTTACGGGGGATGACAGTACTGGGCCTAATGTGAATAATTTGGCTGAATTGGGGGCTAATGGGGATACTAATAATGATGATGGTTTAAATGTTTCATTGGCTCTACCTGGTTCTCCGGCTGACGAATGCTTCTTTTCTGTAAATGAGGGTGAAGATGAGGGTGTAGTTGTGGGGGCGGGTGGAGGAGGGGGGAACAAGTCGGAGGACTCTTCTAATGCTGAGGAGTTGGAGAGTGATCAAACGATGTCAGGTTTGGTAACAGAAACAGTAGCTACATCAGGATCTGGAGAGGTTTCAGAACAAGAGTTATCCGCAAAGCACAAATCCAAAGTTTTGACAAAAAAAGGAGAAAACCAAAGGGTTCTATGAGCCCTGCAATCACTAATGTCGCAAAGAGACTTGACTGGGATTACTCAGCCACGTCGCAGATGTACCAAGAGGTTGCTGGGGGTTCAGATGAAAACCTGGGCTCTTTAGGGATTCTTGAGCAAAGACCCAGGCAAGATCAGTGTGAAAATCAGAGCCAGAGCCAGAGCCAGGGCCAATCACAGGGTCATACTTCACCAATGGGGTTCGAAATGATGTTTTCAATGCTGAAGCAAATACAAACTGAGGCAAGGGTGGAGAGTCGTAGAGCCAGACAGGAAAGTAAAAAGATACAAGGTTCCTTACGTAAAGTAAATAAAGTTTACGCAGACTTGGCAGGGAGAGTTACGGAGATGGAAGAAAGAACTGGGGCTCTGGAAGATGAAATGAAGGGTTGGAAGGAATTCAGACAGGAGCAAGAGAAGACTAACAGTGATGTGTTATGGAAGCTGGAAGATTTTGAGAACAGGCAGCGGAGAAACAACATTAGGCTTTTGGGTATTCCGGAAGAAAGAGAAGGGCAGGATGTCAGAGCCTACGTTATAGAACTTCTCAAGGGTGCATTTCCTGATCTAAAAGGTTGGGATTGGGAATCAGAGATTCAGCGTGCTCATAGATTTCCATTTACACAGAGGAAGGGGGATGTCTCAAATAAGCCTAGAGCAATACTAATGTATGTGGGTAACTATCTATTGAGAGAGGAAATAATGGCGAAGGCAAAGCCGCAGGCTAAGTGTAGATACAAGGATGTTGAATTCTTCGCTAGACCAGACTTCTGCCACACAACGGTAGAACGCAGGTAGAGATTGCGGGAACTAATATCACCGTTTCAAAAAATTGGTTGTGAGGCATATTTAATGTTCCCCAGCAGATTGAAAGTGGTAAAGGATGGGCAGTTCAAAATTTTCTACTCTGAAATTAAAGCGGCTGAGTTTTTGGCATGGCTGAAAGAAAGGAACCCACAGAATCAATCACATTCTCAGACACAGGCTGACAGGGAACAAGCGGTAGCTTTAGTGGCCAAAGGAAATAAGAAATAGAGTATGTATATGTCTGTATGAAAGGGAGAAGAAGCACAAGAATAGAGAATTGTATTGTATGGAAAATCTGTATATATGTATGATTTAAAATGTTCACCTTGTTTGTTTATTAGGTAGGTAAAAGAGCAGGGGGAGGGGGGGACGCGGTGGCCCCGAGCAGACACAGCTGTCACACATAGGTCCTATGGACCTATTTGCCTGTAGGGGGGGTGGGACAGTCGGGGTGGGGGCTCAGGGAGGGGGACACCGGGGGGGGTGAGGAACACCAAAAAAATTGGAATTATAGTAGACAGGAAGTAATTTGGAATAAACGGGTCAATAAAATAAAAAAAATATATGAGTTGTATATGGCTGTGAGTCCAATATGTAGTATGTATCACTTCGGAATCTGCAAAATCAAGGGTAAATTATCTAAAAACCCAGGATGAACACTCGAACAATGACGTGGAATGTGTGCGGTCTTAATGACAAAATAAAAAGGCAGAAGGTGGCTGTCTTGATTAAAAGTTTAAGACTGGATTTTTTAATACTTCAAGAGACCCATATACAGGCGTCTGAAATCAAGTTGCTAGACCAGTTAGGTCTCACTGTCATAGCATACTCTAGGCAGGGGGCTAGGAATAGGGGGGTGGCTGTAATGGCAAGACAAAGAGACATTACTACTAGGAAAAAATGGGAGGACGCCTGGGGAAGATGGGCTTTAATAGAATGCTTGATTGGAGAAATATGGGTAACCCTTGGCTCTATTTATGGGTCCACAGGAGATGATCCGGAAATCTTTGAAGAGATTGACATTGAGTTGGCGACTTGGGCTCCATTTATAGTAATAGGAGGAGATTTTAATATCAATGGAGCAGGGGGACTGGGTCTGGGGTTAGGACCCCCAGTTAAATATAAAGGAAGGAAGAAAAGAGTGTTCCAAGCAGTCTATTCTTTAGCGAGGAATAATGGGCTATTGGATGTTTGGGATACCCTTAAGCCAGGTCAAGATGGTTATACATATTACTCAGCACCACACAGAGTAAGTGTAAGGCTAGATTACTTTTTAATTAGTAGTCAAGGCATTGACGGAGCAGATATTGATAGATTACCAAGGTTATTAGCGGATCATAACCCCCTAATTGTCACCTTAAAGCAGAGGTCTTCAAACTTTTTGATGCCGAGACCCCCTTGTAAAACCTTTTTAGGCGTAAGGACCCCCTTACGACAAAAGATTCTAGAAACTGGTACTTCTCATCATCAACAACTATCGACAACCATAAATGCGCCTGTTAGACCTCATCACATCCATCCATCCATCATTCATCCACCCACACTTTCACACATCCATCCACCCTTTCATCCTTCCATCCATACGTCCATCCTTTACCTATCCACCCATCTATTCATCCACCCACCTTTTCACACATCCATCCATCCATCATTCATCCATGCAACCTTTTACCCATCCATCCATCCATCCATCCTTCATCCATCCACCCTTTCATCCTTCCATCCATACATCCACCATTTCACCTATCCATCCTTCATCCATCCACCCTTTCATTATTCCATCCATACATCCATCCACCCTTTCATCCATACAACCATCCTTCATCCACCCACCCTTTCATCCATCCATCCACCCATCATTCATCCCCCCACCTTTTCACACATCCATCCATGCATCCATCATTCATCCATGCAACCTTTTATCCACCCATACATCCATCCTTCATCCATCTACCTTTTTGTCCTTCCATCCATACATACATCCTTCATCCATCCACCCTTTCATCCATCCATCCACCCACCTTTTCACACATCCATCCATCCTTCATCCATCCATCCACCCTTTCATCTTTACATCCATCCACTCATCATTCATCCACCCACCTTTTCACACATCCATCTATTCATCCTTACATCCATCCACCCATCCATCCTTCATCCTTCCTTCCATCCATCCATCCATCCACCCACCCTTCATCCTTCCATCCACCCATACATCCATCCTTCATCCATCTACCTTTTTGTCCTTCCATCCATACATACATCCTTCATCCATCCACCCTTTCATCCATCCATCCTTCATCCATCCACCTACCCTTTCATCCATCCATCCATCCACCCCCATCCACCCATCATTCATCTCCCACCTTTTCACACATCCATCCATACATACATCCTTCATCCATCCACCCTTTCATCCATCCATCCACCCACCTTTTCACACATCCATCCATCCTTCATCCATCCATCCACCCACCCTTTCATCTTTACATCCATCCACTCATCATTCATCCACCCACCCTTTCATCCATCCATCCATCCACCCACCTTTTCACACATCCATCCATCCTTCATCCATCCATCCACCCTTTCATCTTTACATCCATCCACTCATCATTCACCCACCCACCCTTTCATCCATCCATCCACCCACCTTTTCACACATCCATCCATCCTTCATCCATCCATCCACCCTTTCATCTTTACATCCATCCACTCATCATTCATCCACCCACCTTTTCACACATCCATCCATTCATCCTTCATCCATCCATCTACCCTTTCATCTTTACATCCATCCACTCATCATTCATCCACCCACCTTTTCACACATCCATCTATTCATCCTTACATCCACCCATCCATCCTTCATCCTTCCTTCCATCCATCCATCCATCCATCCACCCACCCTTCATCCTTCCATCCACACATACATTCATCCTTCAACCACCCACCTTTTCTGTGCCTCTCTCATGGGGGTGGGGTCAGTATCTCTCTGTGTCTTCTTCCTGCTTCCTCTCTCATGGGAGGGCATCTCTGTGCTAACCCTGCTTGGGGGGGGGGGGGGGGGGGGCAGACAGGCTGTATAAACCACTCACGGTGAAGAACAGTTTCAGGCACATTTCTCCTGCACAGGCGCCAGGTATGTGGGACTTGAACCAATGACTGTAATGTCCTTCTGCTGTTTGCTATGTGTGTTTGTAAAGCGCTCTGATACCTACGGCTTAAGCTAGCGCTATATAAAACGGTAAAAATAAAAATAAACCCCACAGCTAAGTCCATTGATTGAACTCAAAGGGCTACAGCCTCCTCCCACAGACACCCCCCCCCCCACCCCCCCCACTCCCCAGCACGTGTAAGTGAGCCCGGCTGAAACAGCTTCGGGACACACAGAAAGGCACACCCGAGTACTTCACAGGTCTTCAGAAGACCTTTACTTGTTAATGAGGCGTGAATTAGGCCTCCACCGTGATCACCCGGCCTCAATCAGCCGGACGCCAGGAACTGCTGCACGCTCCAACAGAATCTGCGACCCCCTTCCCAGGACTCCACGACCCCCCTGGGGGTCGCGCCCCACAGATTGAAGACCTCTGCCTTAAAGGGACTGGCAGCTGCAAGGAAGGTCTCAGAGTGGACATTTGAAAAGGCACTGTTAGAGGATGAGGTATATATTCAACACATAAAGAGCTGGATAATTGAATTTATGACAACAAATAGGCATACAGCACCTGTAGGGATAGTATGGGATTGTTTTAAGGCAGGAGTGAGAGGAGAGACCATTAGTTTTGGGGCCAGGAGAAGGAAACAGGAGAAAGAGAGAAATGATGTGGTAAGGAGGGAATTACTGCTAGCAGAGGAAGGGTTAAGCAATAGACCAGACCAGACTAGTAATGGAGGTGCAATGGATCCTGCATGTATGAAGCTTGCAAAATTACGAATGGAAGCAGAAGAACATATAGCAGTGAGGGCAGCTAAACAATATATGGTTAATAGAGAGAATTGTTATGAGATGAGTGAAAGAGTTGGTAAAATGCTAGCAGCTAGAACAAGGCAAAAGGCATCATTCGGAGAGATAAAAGCAATAAAAGATAGCTCAGGAGGGATTGTAACAAATGTGCAACAAATTAGGGAAGTCTTCAGGAGTTTTTATACGAATCTATATTATGAAAGCGATATAAAAGATCCGGAAGATATAATGGAGTATTTGAATCATTATGAAGGGGCTCAGTTGGACGAAACAGAGAAACAGAGGATGGATAACCCATTAAATTTGGAGGAAATAAAAGGGGCTTTGAAGAGTTTACCTTCTGGAAAAGCGGCCGGGCCTGACAAGATTCCGTTAGAGTTTTACAAGGTGTTCTGGGAGGAGATAGGGGGAGATATGGTTCATATTATGAAACAGGCACAGAAGGGAATCTCAATACCAAATACTTGGTCTGGGGCTGAAATTGTTGTTATTCTAAAGAAAGGAAAGGTACCGACAGATCCTGGGTCATATAGACCAATTACTCTTATGAATACAGATACAAAGGTTTATTCAAAAGCACTGGCAATAAGATTCGCCAGTGTAATAACACCTCTAGTCACTGCTAGCCAACATGGTTTTATACCTGGACAGGGGACCACGCATCACGTACGGAAGTTAATAACTCTTATGGATAGAACTGAGGTTAGTGGGGAACCGTTCGCGGTATTATTGTTGGACGCTGAAAAAGCATTCGATCGCGTATCATGGATATATCTGTGGAGTGTTCTGGGGAAAATGGGACTTGGAAATGGCTTTCTTACAGCGATAAAGACTTTATATAGCGATCCAGTTGCCACAATCAGAATTAATTCGGGAACAACGGAAAAAGTAAAAATAAATAGGGGTACCAGGCAGGGATGCCCGTGTTCCCCGTTACTCTTTGCAGTATATTTAGATCCGTTAATTCGAAGGTTAGAAGCAAACATGAGTATACCCCCAGTCGCCACACTTAGGGGGGACTGTAAGATACTTGCTTATGCCGATGACGTGGCGGTCGTAACACCAATCCCCACAGAGGCTATAAGATATGTGGAACAGGAGGCTAAGGTATTTGGGAAAGTGTCAGGATACTCTTTGAACACTGGAAAAACACAAATCATTAAAAATAATAAAGCTATATGTCAGGATCCATGGGTGGTACAGACAGGAACGTATTTGGGCATAACTATAACCTCAGACTTAGAAAAGCTAGTAGAGCTAAACATAGATCCCATTATACGAAAGGTGGGGGTAGATCTAGACAGACTGAATAATCTACATTTCACATTGGTTGGCAGAGTAAACATCATAAAAATGCTAATTTTGCCGAAGTTTTTATATCTGTTCCGGACAATTCCGCTATGCTTCGATAACCTGTGGTTTAAAAAGACTGAACGAATGATTAATAACTTTATCTGGTCCAAAGGTAAAACTAGGAGAGCAGCAAGATTTATGGCACTTCCACAGGAAAGAGGAGGATGGGCATTACCGGACCTCAAGCTTTACTACTGGGCTGCAGCCCTGCAATATATGGTAGGATTAATAGGTGGAGCAGAAGTGGAAGGAGAAGATCATTTGGGATCATTAGCGATATATGGCATATTGATGGGAGAAGAAGTTAAAAACATTTTTTTGAAAATTTTTGACACAGCTTACTTTAAAAGAACACGTTTCAAGACTATTCTGGGTGCACACAATATCTGGAAGGCTTTCATGAAGAAATTTGGACTAGGGAAATTTAATAGGTACACGAGGATGTATGAGAATACGTTATTTCCGGAAGATATATTTTCTGATTCAGTGTATACAGAGTGGTACCGAAAAGGGATAATAAAATTGGGGGATTTTATGGCTCCACAGGGGATGAAACAATTTGCAAACTTACAAACAAAATATGATCTGTCAACAAGGCACTTCTTCAAATACTTACAAGTAAGAAGTTTCTTACAAAACAAAAGGGGGGGATCAAGAGGATTTGAGAAAAATAATATATTAGTGACAATACACACTGGAGTAGATTGCACAATTAAAAGGTTTTATGCTGAGCTAACTGACTCTAGACCAGATGATATGGCTAAGTGGGGGGAAAGCTGGTCGGCGAAATTGGGCATAGAGCAGGAATGCTTTAATATATCAGTAGAACTAGGAAAGAATATTTTATGCTCTGCGTCTTTACAGGCCCAGCATTACAAAACCATCTATCGGCTATACTACACTCCAGCGAAACTCGCACAATGGGGGGCGACTACTGGTATAAATTGCCCTAGGTGTATGAGTCTAGATGCAGATGCTATCCACATATTTGCAACATGTCCATGTCTATTGACAATACTGAATGAGATAGAAATGTTTCTACAAAGGGCATTAAAATTATCTATTAATTTAACACCGGCAATTATTCTGCTGGGGGTAGACGTGAGCAATGAACAAGAGGAGGGCAACTACTTTATTTTTGTCGCTATGGCAGTCTACAGATTATGTATTGCCTTAGCATGGTTAGATCAATTGGCTCCACCATTCCAGCAATGGTTAGCCAAGCTTCTGAGTATATATAATTTAGGAAAAGCGATCTACTCTAGGAGAGGGAAAAATGCAAGGAAATTAGGATTGGAAATATGGGAGCCAATAATGAAATGGAAGGAAGAAGTGTGAATTGTATATATAATGTATATAATGTGTATATAATGTATATAATGTATAAAATGGCATAAGACATATCGAGATGTAAGGGAGGAGAAAGAGTACCATTAAGAAACATAATGAAGTGTAATTTGTTTGTTTTCAATATGTAAGTTCAACTAAAGTGATTTCACTGTGCTAAGATTGGTCGATGTAAATATTTAGATATGAAGAAGGATATTTCTACGTTATAATGTGCCATATGTTGGGTATATTTTCTGATTATGTATTAATTTCTTTTATTTATATGCTTTTATTTGTTCCTCGCCTCCTCTGGGTTCCAGAGGGTGGAAATATATGTAAAAATCTGTCAATAAAAAGATTTAAAAAAAAAAAAAAAACTCCCCAGTCTGGACACATCAGTTTATTTTTTATCCCGGCCACATTCAAGGAGAGGATTTTGATGGAGTCCTTTGGCATCCCCACCCCATTTTCAGTGTTTCACAAGGTTTGGGCAATCCCCCAGATCAAAGAGATCCTCAGTGTTGTTCCCACTAAGTGTTTGACCTATCTCCTCTATCTCACCATCGTGGATCCCACCCACAGCCAGTAGAGGAACTGGGCAACTAGCATCCACCTGGATTGCTGAATAGAGAGTTCCGGGCACTGCCCCCACCCTGTGATAACCAATCCTACTCCCCCAGCCCGCACGACCTGGATCCTTCCTAACTATCCAGTCTCTCTGAGAGCTAGATACATTGGTGGGACACACACAAATATCAGGGCATGCGCGGGGAGCAAGTGGGCCCTCCGTATCAACAGAGGAGAGTTGGGATGGGCAGGTGGTTGGCCGTCAGTCTATCTGGTCTAAAACACTGTATCTGTTGCTCAAAGGAAACAAGTCACTTCTGGGGGCATGTTTGTTATTTCCCACCCAGGCAACTTGAGTGGCCTGCATCCTAGGACCTAAAGTGTCCAGAACACCCCAGGACTGTAGCCCTCTAGCCCCAGCGAAAATAGGATAGAAATAGGTCAGAGGGAGAGATTGGATTTGCGTTCCAGGGTGGCCTGAGGCCCAATTAGAAATATGGTCCACCGCCCTACTATTCCTTTTTCTTTTTTTTTTGTCCTCATCTCAACTTGTCAAGTAGTTGCGGAACTTGTACAACCATATTCTCTAACTGGGGACCACTTGGCCTGCCGCATTCACTTGGGTCACCTGACCTCTCCCCTTTTGGTACGGGGACATGGTGTAATCATTGGACCAACTGGGTGAATCTTAGATTTTTTCCCCAACTCATAAGAGGATGCCAGATGTTAGATGGCTTATCCTCTGCTCTCTCATATTCCAGCCGGGCCATAACAAATGATGCTTTAAGCCAGTCCTCTCTTTTCGGGGGGTGGGGATCTTTCCATCTCCTGCAGATTTCCCGCCTTGCCAATAAGATCATATAAAGTAAGAGACCTTTGCCCTGCCACGAGGCAGTCTGACAAAAAAGACCATCATCTCCAAATAAGATCAGGGAAAGGTTAACTTCCACCATAGTCTTAAATACTCCCAACATTGTACCCCCCACCTCTTCCTAAAAATGTTCCAACTCTTTACATTCATAAAAAATATGTATGTCGTTCGCTAAGGGGATATGACATCTACGACATTTAGGAGGGGGTGTTGGGGCAAATTTTGCAATTTTGTGAGGAGTATAATAAAGTCTATTGGCGACAAAAAAAATGGTTCTTTATCAAGCAGGCAGGTTTTATAAACTTTTATAATGTCTTTAAAGATGATTCAAACAAAGCCTCTGCCTGCGATGCCATAGGGGATTGGCTCCAAGTCGCCTCCGAGGGAGGGATCCCAAGATCTTCAACCTTTAATAGATAACTATACCATACAGAGATTTCTTTTTTAACTGGTAGGATGGATTGGCACAGACTCTCAATTTCCCATTGCCTTTTATCTCATCCCGTTCCGCAGCATGCCAGGATACTAACTGAAGACATTTAAATCTCGATAGTCCAATCCCTACCTTTGCCCTCAAATACTCTCATGGATGTACCCCCTCGACATCCATCAATTCCATCCAAGTAGTAATTCCTGCCCTCTTTATTGGTATTGCCAAAGCATCTCTCAGACAGTCCGGAGTTCTGGGTGAATCCCAAACAGGAGCTAGATCTATAATAATAACCAATTCCCCAGCTGACCCTCACCCTGTACTACATCTCCAGGGCTGCCTTTAGAATCTTCAGACGAACCCGCTTGAAGAATCTCGGGGATCCAAATGTATACATGAAGGCCTCACCTCCACTTCCCCCTTCAACTCTCACCATTTCTCCCAACAATCTACCACAGGATGACTCATCTGGTTTAATAAGTAGCATCCGAATGCTCTTAAACTGGAACGCCACTGCATACAGGCTAATATTGGGTAGAGCTAACCCCCCTTTTAGCAATCTTCGTCTAAGCTTTGTCCCCCCCAAACAAAGCTCCCTATCTTACTCTGCGCCTTACTGATGTTTTTCTTTGGGAAAGTTAAAGGTATAGTAGAAAACAGATAAGAAAGCTTGGGGCAAATGACAATTTTCACTAGGTTAACTTTTCCATAGATGGTTAATGGAAGATTCCTCCATCTACTAAACAGGCGGTCCATTTCTCTAATTATTCTATCTAGATTTAACTGTGGGATTTGGTCCAATTCCTTCACAATATATATCCCCAAATATCTGAACTCAGAGCTCTCAGTGCCCCTCCATTGATCTAAATTCCAACACATGACCTCTGTTTTGGATCTGTTAACCTCATATCCTGAGATGGACCCAATTTCTGCCAGCAGCTCCTCAATGCGAGGGATCGCCGCATCTGGGTTGCTTGTATATAAGGTCATCCGCATAGAGGGTCAATTTAAAGCTATAGGGTCCAGACCGGAATGGAGCAATTGATTTGTCAAGCCTTATGGCTTGAGCCAAGGGTTCGATATATAGATTGAACAGCAACAGGGAAATAGGGCACCCCTGCCTGGTTCCCCACTCTATATTAAAACCAGATGTTAATAGGCCATTTAGGAGGATTCGCGCAGAAGCTCCCTTATAGCAGTTCTGTAGAGTCTGGATGAATACCGGGCCGAACCCCATTGCCTCTAGGACTCCCCACAGATACACCCAACAAACTCTGACAAACCCCTTGGCCGTGTCCAATGTGACTACTGCCAAGGGTTCCGATCTTTGTATGGCTAGATCCATATTCCCAATTAAGAGGTGGCCTGATCTTCGCTATGTTTTCTGGCCACGAACCCTTTCTGGTCTGCATGTATCAGCATGGGTGCCAATTTAGCCAATCTCCCCGCTAGAATGCCCATAAAGATCTTATAATCAGCATTCAGCAGGGAGATTGGCCGGTAGGAGTCCGCCCGTGGAGGGTCTTTACATGGCTTCATAATCAAAACAATAATTGCCTCTTTCCATGAATTGGGCACTCTACCTGTAGATGAATAGACAGAATTAAAAATTGTACCCAACACAGGAGAGAGCTCATCTATTAGATGTTTATAGACTTCACTTGGAAGTGAGTGCGAGCCTGCAGCTTTTTTATTTTTTGATTTCTTTATCTGCTCTGCTATTTCTTCCACAGTAATAGGGGCATCTAAACTGTTCCTGCCCTCCTCAGATAAGGTTGGCAATGTTTTACTGCTCAACCATATGCGTACAGAAGGATGGAGTGATATTTTCTCTATATAGGTCTGAAAATAAGGAAAGGAGGCAGGTTTGCATATCCTCTACTTTACTTGATGTTTCCCCATTGCTATTTATGATTAGTTCTTTAATATCATTCTTAGCTCGGTCGATTCTGGCTTTCCAAGCCAATAATGCTCCTACCTTCTCCCTGTACTCAAAATTCTCCATATTACTTGAGTCCCATTGAGCTTTACATCTCGCGTCCAATTTCCCCCTATACTGTTGTCTTGCCTGGTCTAGTTCCTGCGAGATTTGCGAGAGTTGTTCCCGGTCTACACTATTTAAGCCGATCCTATCCAGCTCAATCTGACCAATTCTTCCCTCCATTTCCTTCAATATCCCGGCTTCTGCCCTGTTCTTAGCACATATAATGCCATGTAGTCTCCCCCTTAAACAGGCTTTATATGCGTCCCAGATATAATCAAAGGTTGATGACCCAATATTATGTATAAAAAATTCTAAAGAAAAGGACTTGATGGAATCAATTACTTCCAAATTAAGAGGCATAGCTCTCTTTAACGTCCATCTAGACTGTGCTTGCAATCCACTCCTCTGAAACACAAACTGCAGGGGAGCATGGTCTGAAAGGGGTCTAGGCTTAACAACTATCTCCTTAAAATCAGTAAGGGATTTTCTGTCTGTAAAGACAATCTATCCTAGAAGAATGTCCAGACTTCTTACTGTAAAATGTAAAGCCCTGATGTGTACCTTCCTTGGCTCTCCAAATATCCGCCAAATCTAAGTCATGAATCATGTTTAACAATGTTCGACGTATCTTAGGTGCCCCTATATAGCGGCTCACATTGGACCGGTCATTTATGGGATTCAATAGCACATTGAAATCTCCACCAAGGATATAGGGCGGTGACTCTAACGTCATTATTTATCGGAATTTTAGCAGACAATGAGCCATAAAAAGAAGCACATATTGTATCTACGTTATTTAATGTCATTTTAACCACTAACCACCTCCCAGATGTATCTGTTTGGATTCTCCTGATCGCGCAAGATATACCTTGTTTCACGAGTATTGCTACTCCTCTATTATGTGAGGTCTGATGGGACACAGCGAAATATTTTATCCAATGGACCTTGGAAAAAATTAGTCGGCTTTCTGTTAGGCCCAGATGGGTCTCCTGTAGTAGACAGATTTGAGCACTTGACAGTCCCAGATATTTAAGAATTAATCTCTGTCTACGGGGACACCGCATTCCATTAGCGTTCCAAGTGATAAAAATGGTCTGTTTACCCCTTAGTCCTTGGTCCCCCACCATCTCTTCTGTTGCCTATCGAACATGAATTCTTGACTGTGGTGAAATGAGAGTATTTTTTTAATTTTTACCCAATGCTCCCCACCCAGGTGCTCCCCCTCCACCCCCTCCCCCAAACCCCTTGTACCTGTGCCCCTCTACCCCATAAGGAACCCTCCCTTCCAATAGCGTAAGCCTATTTGGCTCTACCACCTCTCCCGGGATGCAATGTTTTTTCTAAGGATATATTCCTGAAGATATGTTGCTCTGAAATACAATTTATTCCGCAATTATAGAAGAGAGAGAAGAAAAGAAGAAAAAAGAAATTAGAAAGAAAAAAAAATTCTTTCCTCCTCCCTTCCTCCCCCCTCATCCTCTCCTCTCTCTCCTCCTTCCTTATCATTATTCAAACGGAGTATGCTGAGACTTCTACTTCTTTATTCCCTGCTCATCCCTAACCTTCACAATTAGAATATCAGCCTCTTCCCCAGATTTAATCAGATGCATATGATTATTCCACATCACCCTAAGGTGCGCAGGAAATTTTAATTGCACCTTTGCTCCCAGTCCGTTCAACTCCTCCAGCCTTTTCCCCAGTTCCCACTGTCTAGTTGCTGTAACGTGAGAAATATCTGACCTTATTTGAAAGGTGAAGGGGTTAGAACTATTAAATGCTATTGATTTTTCCGTCAAGGCCAATGACAGAATCTGATCCTTTACTGAACTAGTAGTAGTAGTAGAAGTGAAGTAGTGTGGCTCACTGGTTAGAGGCGGCAGACCCGAGAGCAGAAGACGGCCCGGGACCAGGGTTCGATTCCCGGCGCGGCAGGTTTCTGGACCAGGGTCAGCGGACTCGATAATTCTCTCGCCTCGGTGCCCACTCTGATCAGCGATCACACTCGGCAACTCTGGGCATTAGCTTGCCTCATCTTCACTAACGGCCCCACCAGACTGCCGGGGATGCCTGGTGTCACCCTGGAGATACCCATTAAGGGACCATCTCTCAGGGAAGCCAGGAAGGGTTTCGCAGCGGTCGAAGCGCCTTGGGACCCTACGGGTAAGTAGTGCGCTATATAAATGCCTATACATACATCCATCTATACATACATACTGAATAGGTCAAAAAGTTAATCAGAATTTGTCTCGGTTTCTGCATAGCTGGATTCCTTCTGAAAGGGTCACAATGTACCCTTTGGATCTCTAGAGCCAAGTCTACATCTTCGGCACCTTTTAGGACATTTCCCTTCAACAACAAGATCACATACCCTTTTAAGTCTGCCTCTTCCCGGGCTTCAGGGACATTCAACAGTTTTAGGTTGTTCTGTAAAGAGTGGTTTTCTAAGCGTTCAATATCTTCTTTTAACTCTCGATTCTGTGTGCTCAATTTTGCTACTTCCACTTTCGTAGAACGCAGCGAATCCCTTATCGCCGTAATTTCCTTTTCCATAACTTCTGTTCTCAGAGTAACATCGTCCAATCTCTTAGCTAGTGCTTTACATGAGGCCTGAATAGCTGCCTGGCTTGCTTCAGATGTTAAGAAACGACTAGCCATCTCGGCCTGATTGTTCTCTGAGACAGTAAATCTGTTAGTTATTTCCTCCTTCATGGTCAGGAGAATATCTGCTAATGTAGATGAAGTCACATCCAAAATACTAACATCTGATTTGCTGGAATTGTTAATGGAGGTACACTAGAGGCCGTTTACTACTCCCCCTGATGTTTCTCCTGAAACTCCTTGCTTTTCCTGCTCTCCTGCAGGTAATTGGGGCGTGGCACTTTCTTCATGGATACTAGTTACCAAAGCGGAATATTTATTTGACAAAATTACATCCGGATGTATCATCATAGGGGCTTCTTTACCCTCCAAATCACTAGAGGTTTTGTTTGCTGCTCCACTCACAGATTTCATTTTATTTTTATTCCCTGAGCTAATTTCAGAAAAGGGGAGTTTCCCTTGCTCTGCTTTAGGTTTTTTAGGTGTAGGGATTAAAGGAGATTTTAGAGGTTATGGGGGTGCTGAAGCAGTACTGGTAGCCATGAGCTTGTAATATGTTTTCAGCGAAGGCGTAACTTTTATCTGGGGGGGGGGGGTGTACACTTCTTAGCCTTCCCCCTCCTTCTACTAACACCAGTGTCACTTTTTTTTGCTCTTGCCTCAAAGTCCTCTACACCCTCGTCAGAATTACCTGACCAGCCTACTATTCCTGAAATTAAAAACTACGCAATCTCCCTTTATACTTTTCGCCCTTGTGCCTACCCAAACTACGCATCGCGCAAAAATAATTTCGCTAGATGCGTGCAGGGGTAACGGCCTGTTGGAATTGAGCCAATGGATACATTTGTTCTTCAGGTCGCCATAGTCCTCCCTTTTCCTCCGGTCCAACACTGGAACCCCAGCAAGAACTATTACATACGGGGCGGGCTCAGGGGGGAGGTCTAAACATATTAGTTTCATGACTGAGTGATCACTAATATTACTCCTATTTGGTGGAACTTGGAAGTTTGGTACCCCTCTACCCCCCTCACACCCGTTGGTTCTATTCCTCTCTGAGTTACTACTTACAATGCCCTCACTAGGCTGAGCCACGTGCCCCAGTACGGGGATACTTTGGGAAGTCCAGCCGGGTAGATTATTCACTAAGGATGGCACAGGAGAGTTATAAGGAACATTGTCACGCCATGGCGGCCTCTTTATAGTATCATTGGCAACAACTACTCGAGGAACAACCCCCTCCCCCGTGGTAACTTGATATAGACGTTCTAGGCATATCAGTCTGCTCTCGATAGCATTGAGTCTATCGTACAAGGGGCGACAAGTCTTAGTGAAGATGCTTTCCATTTTGGCCCAGAACTCTTCTCCAAATTCCGTAGGGCAGACAACATTGATATCTGGAGAAGTCATAGGCACTTGCTCAGTCCGTTGGTCAATGACTGGACTCCCGCTAGCTGTTAGCGTTTGTCCATCCCCCCCATTGTTACATTTCTGCATTTTGGCTTTCCTCTTATTTATGGGGACACCCCCACGCTTCCTTTTAGAAGCTGCTACCACAGCTTCAACGCCCGTCTTTAAGCTGGTGGCAAATCGGGTTTGAAGTTTCATGCAGGGCTGGCCCAAGGTATCTGACGTTTGGGCAGTGGGTACAACATCCACACTGGCTGGCGAAACCAGGGGTCTAGGCTCTATTTGGACCTGATGACAGCCCCCACTGCCGGCCCCCATGACCGAAATATCAGCAGATCCTTGGCGAATGGGTGATAGTGCCTGCGAAAGACAACCCAAAGATGACCATTTATCAAAATTAGGGTCCAGGGACAGCCTTCTTTCAGTAATATCTATTTGGTGGGCCAACATAGATGATGCCCTGGTGAGAAATTGGTCCTCCCTGGAAACGACTTTCTTCCCTTTCCCACATTGGGGGTCGACATTGCAGAATTCAATTACAGTGATGGCTTCTCAGAACAAAATGGGATATAGCTAACTCTGCAACGGTCATTCAAGAGGAACATTGGTGATGTCTTTAGACTGACCTTCGCTTGTTTGATGAATGCAGGCGAAAGGGGGTGGCCCCGTCCCGTCCTCGATCGGCCGCGCGTGGGCTAAAACGGGCCCGCCCTTGGCCCAGGCTTTGCCCGCGCGTGTCCCGCGCTGCGTGGGCTCAGTGGTCAATTTCAAGGGTGGCGCTGGTGTTCTCGCGGCAAATCTCTCGCAGCCGCACTGCCTTCTGGGGGTTGTTGTGCCCCAGCAGTCCGCGGTTCGCGAGAGTGGGGGCAAAGAGTGGTTGGCTCCAATTAGCAGATTGCCTCAATGTCCCCTGAAGGCAAGGCGACGAGCCACAGTCCCAGGCAGCAACAAAACGGGAGAAACAAGTGTGCAGGTAACCAGTTTTCAAACAGCGCTTCCCGTGCTGCGTGGGCTCAGTGGTCGAATTCAAGGGTGGCGCTAGTGTTCTCGCGGCAAATCTCTCGCGGCCGCACTGGGGTTGTAGTGCCCAGGCAGTCCGCGGTCCGCGAGAGTGGGGGCAAAGAGTGGTTGGCTCCAATTAGAATATTGCCTCAATATCCCCTGAAGGCACAGCGACGAGCCGCAGTCCCGGGCAGCAACAAAACGAGAGAAACAAGTGTGCAGTTAACCAGTTTTCAAATAGCGTGTATTTTCATGATCTTCTTAAAAAAGAAGCTGGCTAAGGTGGTGGTCATTAAAGCAGACCATGGAAATGTGGACGTTTTGTGTTTAATGGATGCAGATTTTAATGGTTTGAAAGAGCGCTCTAGGGTGTCTGATGCTTATATGAGGTATTTGACATACATCTTTTTGGTAAGAAGAGCTAAATTAGTGTGGATTTTTCTCTGAGCATTTAAAGCTTTAGGTGTTTTGAGCTTCCGCAACTGATAAACCGGAATGTAAAAAGTTGGTGCATGAGGATCATGCCTAGTTGGTATGAGGGAGAGGGAAAGCCAAAATTGGAGGGGGGAAGCCCAGAATAGCAAAAGCCAGGCTAAGTGAATCTGCAATGCAGGCACTTGGGATGGGGGAATTGCTGATGGAACTACACGGGAAGTGTTGTGGTTGGGGAGAGTGAAGACAGAGTGTGGCAAATGTTAAGCTCCTCAATTACCCAGCATGTTTTAGGGGCTGGGTACTGGCCGGTGTGAGTAGACCAATGGCACTATGCCCAAGCCTAGTGAGGACAACCAAAGCCCTGCAGTTCTGAGACTAGGTGTAGGATATGGTAGAATGCCATAACATGTGCCTTGAGCAAGCCTGCATTAACCAAAGAATCTGAGCTCAAATGAACGTGAGGCTCTGTGGGCTCTTCTGTAGAAGGGTTGCAGGACATGGCCCAAACTAAAACCCTATGCACAAAAGCAGCTGTAGGTACGGTTAACAGATCCCCCTAATCAAAGCCTGCCCCCTTAGCCTGCTGGGCATGCCATGCCCTTAGGTCGTAAGGCCAAGAGGGCTTGGAAGTTGGCAAGGGCTGTGGTCAAATGCCACACACGGTGACTAATTCCCTCTGGTTACTTTAGGGCATGGGACAAAATAGACCATACAAAGCCCCAAACAAACACACACAACAAATTGTTAAAGGGAATTTACTCTTCTTTACTCACCCTACAAAATAATTTCAGTTATAAAAAGAAATGTGTACACGTTCCTCTAATCTTCTGTCGAAGGTATTTTATGGATAGGATTAAAAACTTCAAAACTACAAAAATGTGCCTGTAAGGTTCGCTACACAAACATAACTTCCCCAAAGCAATCCTCGAAATCTCACGTTATCTCAAAGGTGACATTACAAATTATAAATGAAATCACTGGTCACATGTATGAAACAACCACTGCCATTATTTTTGACAACAAAGGCACTGACAACAACTGTTCTTCTTCATCTATTTTTGTTGAAAGTGAAAATATAATCTTTGGGTTCAGAAATAACAACTATACGGACCTATAATGAAAGTGGAAGTGCAGCTTTCTAGCTTCAATTAATGGTTAGTAGGCAAAATATTTCTTGTAGATAAGTGCAACAGCCTTTCTTTGCTCTTTTTATTGCTTTTCACATATCTAGTACTTCATCTTTGCCCACACTTACATCAGAAGTTAAAGGCCAGGTCTTGGGCACAGAGCACCAGAGAAGAATGTGGTCATAAGAAACAAACTTCAAGGTTTAAGGGGACATACCTAACAACTGCTGGGGGAATTTCATAGGTTTTTTATCTTTTGGAATATAACCATATTTACACTATGCAATTTAGCAGATACACATAATGCTTATATAGAAGAGATCTTTCAGTAAATATTTTGGGGTTTTGTGATAGTATAATTTTATAATGGTCCGAAATGCACCTTTCTTTGTGTCCTCAGCCGGCCTGAACAAGGCCTATCCAGCAAGATATGGCTAGTGTAATGCTCAAATCCATGCCCTGTGCTTGGTATCACCGCCTCTAGAATGTGCTGGTCAAGACCTGTGGCTATTCCCAGTGCCCTCACTCAGTACCTGCTAACCACACATGGTGGCCAGGCCCAACCGGCACTGGGTGTGGTCACTGAGCTTGTCCTGTGAGTAATAACCCTGACCCAATGTATATTGGCCTGGGTCCATGCCCAGTGTATACAGAGCTCAAGACACAGCCATGCCTTTTGTTAGGTGCTGTTTCTTTTGGCATACTTGATAATTTAGGGCTGATTAGGTCTTCTGTAACTTCAATGTAAAATGTGTACAAGTAGTTCATTGAAGAAATTGAAAACGGGTCTTTAGATGATGTTTAGGAGGCTTATCAATCACTCCGAGTAAGAATTCAAAAACATATGCACCACAAGCTTGTCCTATTAGGAAGAATGTTGTTATCCTGGTGCTTGGGTTTCTCTGAGCTTAAAATATATAACTACCTGTTGGGATAGAAAAGGCCTTTGCATGGTGATGGACATGTACCCCTGCCCTGAATGCCTAGTTTCTGCAGTTTACCTCGGGCCCATGGGTCAACTTACTGCTTCATCAGGACCTAATCTGCTACTGCTAAGTATAGTGATAAAAGTGAAAAACAAAGTAAATGTCACCTGAAATTCTCCTGTTTTCAAATTGTCGGAGTGCAACAAATGGATAGACACACACACACACAAAGGGAGAAGAAATATACATGTAATTAGTGAGAGCATAATATCATCAAGAGTCTGCTGATTTCATTTATCCAGTCAGGAATATTTACTGCAAAATATCATGTTACCCTGCATTGGTATACCGTGAGAGCGAAATCTCGGAAGTATCTATAAGCATATGAACTTTATAAACATATTTTTTTCCACTCACCCAGTTTGTAGGAGAATGTTGCCCCCCCTCACCTGGCCACAGCGCAGGTAAAACGGAGCACCGCTCTATTTAAGCCAAACAAAAGAAAAAATCAAAGGAAGCACCTAGATGCTGCAGATTAAAACAACACTCCTCGCCTTAACTCGACGATCCCTTCATTGCCCAGAATGAAATGGGCAAGTTTTTTTAGAAAAATCCGGTTACATTATCTATTTGCCAATAAGAACTCAACCCTTGCGGAGAGCCAGAACGCTGACCACAATACAGGTCTGAAAAAACCATCGACATTCAACCCTACTACGGTAGGTCTGCCAGCGAAAGTGCTTACCTTTGAAGAAGCCGTGGACCATGACTTGAGAGAACTGTTCCGCCAGGACAAAAGACCTTTTAATAATTCATCTAGAAAGGAACAAGAAGCAATAAGAGACTTGGCTAATAATCAGTCAGTGGTCATTAAACCTGCGGGAAAAGGTGGTGCGATAGTGTTACTTGACTCTGAGACTTATCGCAACGAATGTCTGCGCCAACTGAATGACAACAGGGCCTATCGCAAATTAACCATAGACCCCACTGAAAGACTTACGAGAGAGATTAGCCATATAGTGGAGGAAGCCCTCAGTGAAGGAAGGATACAGCCAAGAAAGGACAATACTTATGCACTGTGAACCCCAGGATACCTTACTTTTACCAACTACCAAAGGTACATAAGACACAACGTCCACCCCCTGGTCGTCCGATCATCTCTGGGATAGGCTCCCTCTTGGAACCTTTATCGACGTTTGTCGATTTCTTTTTGAAACCCATGGTGAGAGAAATGCCCACCTATTTAAAGGACACGAAGGATGTTCTCAGACTTCTACCTGAGATAGATTACGATAAAGATCAAGACATCTTGGTATCGTTCGATGTAGAGAGTTTGTACACTTCAATACCCCAGCTAGAGACCCTAGAGGTTGTAGAGGCTCTATTGGCTGAGAGAGATCTTAATACTATCACCCCAGTTAGAGTGATCATGACCTTGGCTAATCTGGCCATGACTGAAAACTTCTTTCAGTATGAGGACTCTTTCTACTTGCAGATTAGCGGGACTAGCATGGTCAGTATTTTTGCCCCTAGTCTCGCTAATCTGTACGTACACAGATTTGAACAGGATCACATCTTTGCAGACACTAATCCTTTCACAGGCAGCTTACGCCTGTGGAAGCGCTACATCGATGATGTCCTAGTAATCTGGCGAGGCAAGGAGGAAGAACTTCAAAACTTCCACACATGGCTGAACGAAAGGAACTGTTTCCTTAAATTCACGATGGAACATAGTAGATCACACCTGGCGTTCCTCGGCCTCCTGATTACATCTACCTCTACTGGTCTAGAATCAGAATTATACCGCAAACCATTAGCAAAAAACTCCTTACTCAGCTACTAGAGTTGCCATCCCAAATCACTCCGGGATAATTTGCCCTATGGGCAATTCCTACGAATTCAACGGAATTGCTCAACCAAACAGGCATTTGAACACCATGCCAAGAGTCTAGAAATTGTTTTGTCACTGAAAAATTACCCTAAACAACTGATTCGCAAGTCCAAAAACAGAGCATCAAATAACAATAGGCAGAGCCTGCTAGAGATTTTACCTCCCAAGCCCAAACAAGTCCGAATATCCTGTGTACAGACATTCTGAACCGAGTCAAATCAGATTCAGAAAATAGTGAAGAAACACTGGAACATCTTAAACACAGGCACTGACACCTTACCTGCCCCACTATTTGCGTTCAAAAGAGGTCAGAATCTTAAGAATAAATTGGTCCATACACGAACCCAAATGTGAGATCCCTCGAGCAATAGGGACCCTATGGGACATGCCGGCAGCCACAGGCCATCATCCTTGTGGCAACTGCGCGGCTTGTCGACAGACAGCGAAATCCTTGACCATTGACATTGGTACGGACCGACCGTGGCAACAACGGAGATTCACGAATTGCAATAGTAGCAATCTCGTGTATCTAATCACCTGCCTCTGCAAGAAACTATATGTAGGGATGACTACACGGAGAGTCAAGACACGGATTTCAGAGGACAAAAGCTCAATAAGATGCTCGAAACAGTCAACCAGGATGACAAATCACTTTATAGAGGCCAAACATACTCCCACAGACCTACACTGGACTGTACTTGAACAGCCACTAATACCAACACATGTTACCGATGTAAGTGGCTTCCTTTTCAAACGTGAGCAGAGATGGGTATATAAGCTACAGACAGATAAATATGGGTTAAACGAAGACATCCCCTGGATGTCATTATAACCAGTTTCCATAGACTACTTTTCAATCAGAACCCCCCCTTTTTATAGAACATCTGTTGATTTGATAGAATGTTTTAGACTAGGCCTAGTCCATAAACCCATTGACACTTTGGCCATCACAACTTTAGGGAACTCACATGACATTCAATTATACCAGAAGGTTGATACTCTCCATATAAGCTGTTTACGAAAATCATCAGTGGTCATTCCCGTTTTGGTCGATTCGTGACGTCCCAGTCAATTATTAGTGGCTATGAGAATGATTTTACCCATGACCAGGCTTTGGAGATAATACATATTTCGTCTCTCCCTAGGTGCTACATATAGACGATGGGCAGACGGTGTTGCTTTTCACACGTCTATTTTGTACTCTGAAGAATTAGGGGTATAAAACTACATTTCCCTATGTTCGAAAGGGCGCTGTTAGATTATGTCAGTTTACACATTCCGTAGCCAATCACACAGATTCGGACTCCGGACTATCCATGACATAGTACTACATTTCCCTACACCCCTAGAGGCGCGCCCACATGATGTCAAATTGTACAAGCCGCAACTAACTACATGATTCTTCAAATAGACCTCCTCCTGTCCGATCGGTACCTCCCACAGGCAGCCCAGAAGGACGTCTGGAGTACCGACGGACAGGTAGGCAGGATGGTGTGTCATGGTTGCGTGCAAGTAGATGGTGAGTTTGGTGACCATATGGTATTGAGTGAGGTTCATATTTAAGTACAACTCACACGGATGTAGACAAACCCCAATGTTCGCCGAACTTGAAACGATTAACGGGACATGCATCATAAGAGAAGCGGTATTTGCTTGCTTGTTTTACGTGCTGGGTCTGTCACCGATACACACAGCGATATGGATCTGTCAACTATGTCATTTACTTAATTGATGCAGCACAATTTGACCTATCTATGTGCCCTATTTAACGTGTTCACCTAGTGACGTTCAATGTGGGGAGCATTAGACACTTAGTAGGACTCCAGAGCACTAACCAAATGGGTATTTGTAATTTCACAATTTTGAATGATCGCCACACTATCTGATCCTCAACCAACATGGCGGTTTGCATTTAGATTACAGCAAGATTCGGGTGAATTGCACTTTATTGTTATAATCCAGTAATAGGCATCTAATTTGGATGGCATTTGTGACAAGATTTATCCCATTGATTTAGATTACCAAAGCGCCAATTCAAACCCATTCATAACACCATAGGCATTTTGAGAAGGCGGGCGAAGACTATAGAACCTGCGTTGGGGAATGAATTATATGTTCTAACATAATCTGCCGAGTTAAGGCGAGGAGTGTTGTTTTAATCTGCAGCATCTAGGTGCTTCCTTTGATTTTTTCTTTTGTTTGGCTTAAATAGAGCGGTGCTCCGTTTTACCTGCGCTGTGGCCAGGTGAGGGGGGGCAACATTCTCCTACAAACTGGGTGAGTGAAAAAACATATGTTTATAAAGTTCATATGCTTAAAGATACTTCCGAGATCTCGCTTTCACGGTATACCAATGCAGGGTAACATGATATTTTGCAGTAAATATTCCTGACTGGATAAATGAAATCAGCAGACTCTTGATGATATTATGCTCTCACTAATGACATGTATATTTCTTCTCACTTTGTGTGTGTGTGTGTCTATCCATTTGTTGCACTCCGACAATTTGAAAACAGGAGAATTTCAGGTGACATTTACTTTGTTTTTCACTTTTATCACTATACTTAGCAGTAGCAGATTAGGTCCTGATGAAGCAGTAAGGTGACCCATGGGCCCGAGGTAAACTGCAGAAACATGTCGACCACCTTTTACATCTGTGTAGTTATTTGTTAATACTACCATATGCACTGTTTTTATCGTTGAGAAAAGGGAGGTGTCCATTAAAATTATTTTTCTCCTTCTTACTCAATTTTAGATATTTTCACTTTATACACTTTTTGGTTTACACCATTTAGCACTGCTATTCAGCTACCTCCTGATACCTAGTACATATCATATCATAGACACTTTGGGATTGACGTGTAAGATTCAGCTAAGTCTGGCCAAATCTCGCACTGGGTACTTACTCTGTTTCCCATGTGCTAAATGAAGGGTCCCAAATGATGTAGGGCGGTACAGGTTGGGATTCTGATGGGATCTCTCTAAGCATTGAGAGGGGACCCAGTGACAGATTTCGCTATTTATCAGTTACAGGTAAGATCACCACTTGACAAGACACATACCACTTACAACTTTCTAACCCCTTGCTACTCATTAGTTGGTATTCATTTAACCTAGTGATGCACCTATCAATGAGGTTGACAGAAAGATGTGAACCTCTAGTCACTTCCACCGCCTGTGCTTGGGGCTATTAACATTGGAGACTGCTCGGTTAACTGCTCTCTGGAAAAAGAGAACAACAAAGGAGTGGGGCACTTCAAAGTGAGCAACCCCTAAAACACAAACTCCAAAGACAGACACTAAATCACAAGCGTGACTGGAAATGGATTAAAAAAGGGCATCTTGAGACTATCAAAATTATAAAACTAAAGCTGTACATCACATGAAAAAACTCTACAAGAGTTATGCCTGTTGTGACCAGCACTGGGACTAAGGGTCTGCCAGGCTCCCCTGCTGGGTGAGATGTTCTCACTCAGGAGAATCAAGAACACTCACCTTGGCACCTGGAGCACCAGCTTCTGCATGACACCCGACCAGTGGGCACTGTAAGGGAAAAAGAAGAATTCCTGGGGGTAGTGAGATCCAATGAGGATCCTACCGAGAGGACCCAAGGAGGGGAGTGCGAGATTGTATTCTGTTGAGAACAGAGTAGCGATCAGGATTTCTGCCTGTGTGTGTTGTGCAGCCCACTGCATGCCAGGTGGGGTCCGCAGAAAGAACTGGGCCGCGGCACTTATTGGGCCGCTAGTCTGTTTGTTTTGGGCGACCCTCTGATATCAGGAGGGGGCAGTTGCTGAGAGAAAAGGGTCACCAAATGGTGGTACTGCTGGGGCCCACAGAGGAGCTTACCTAACTGACACTGCTAAGCGATTCCCTTGTTTGCCAGGAGGGGGTCGCAGAGAAGACTAAGGGCCTTTGCCCTGTAAAGCCCCCTGCACAAACTGTCAAAGCGGGTTTCTGGAATAGGGGACTTCTGGAGGGTAGTGACAACATTACTGTCGGAGGCAACAGAGAAAGATATGAATGCAACTTCAGGATACTGTCTTTTACACTGGGCGGATAGATGGAAGAAGGAACTTATGAGGTGGGCAGAATACCAGGGGGCAGTGAGATTGAGAGAATCCAGAAGAGGACAAGGATCTCTGGGTGCGGCCAGAGCATGGGAAGCATTGGTAACGCTGCTCAAGAACCCAGAAAATGATGGCGATGAAGAAGCGCAGGATGGGGTATAAGTACAGGGGACCAGACATAAACCCCTGCATACTCCTTTAACACACAAGACAGTGTGAACTCTTTAACAAATATAAACAGGTTCGCCTGAATTAGGTAGGAACAAGTGGGCTACAGTATTCCATGGCACACCTAGCAGGGGGGAGGAGGGAGGGAAGAGAGTTTTTGTAGGGGGTGGAGAAGTTTTGTAGCACGATGTGCCATATATTACGAGGGAACACAGATAAGTAATGAACCATTCACATAACTGTAATAGGTATTGAAATAGGAAGGCACACCACTGGTCAGTGTGTATTGTTCTACAGTATATTGACTGAAAGGCATGAGAAACGTAGAAGAGCCAAAATTATGATTTCGATACAAGATGTTACCATACTGGCTAAACTGTAAGTTGAGAAGCAGAAATGTTTAATAAAATGTATATTAAATAAAGCAGGTTTCTGGAAGTGGCAGTATGCGATATGAATATCTGTGCATATTTGTCATGGAACCTTTTGTTGTGTTGGTATATGTACTGTTGTTTTCTGTTGTGCAGTGATGTGCTGTATTATTGCAATGTGATGTTACTGTGTTGTATTGTGGTTGTCATCTAATTTTGCTTTTGTGTTGTGCTGTGTTACATTTTTGTTGTGTTATGTTGCTTTGTGTGTTATTTTTCCTTTGCTTACTTTAAATAAGTCAACAAATGCTGCTGCATTTCAAGTCAAAAGAGGCACATTCTTTTAACCATTTATCAGTGCCAAAGGTGGTAAAATAGGACTGATTCAGCTCTTCAACTATTTACGAAATGTGTCAGCCCAAACCAGTGTGTGTAACAGTCTGTCTTAAATTAGCATGTAGAGCGCTCACACTATGTTATATGTCCCCCCTCTATCTAAACTTCAATCTTAAATACTGCTTACACGGCCTGTGCATTTCATAATTTCTATCGATATACACAATGTGGATGGTACCAACTTGCCTTAAATTCTTCAGATCTAACTACCGCTTATGTAAATCTTATGCTTGTTTACTTGAGTAGTCTACACTACTTTTTTATTTCTCCTACACACTTGCTAAAAGTGGGTTTCCTTGTGCAATTTCACTAGGGATTCTGATCAACCAGCTATGGGTACCTTAGTTCCTCTATTTCGGAATGCAAAGCACTGGGATGGTAATTTAATTCTGACCTGTACTACCCTGTTGTGTTTATTCTCTTTAAATATGAGTGCTAATTCCCCTATATTCAGTAATAACAATAACTCTAGAAATACCTATCCAGCCCCTGCCTTAATCCCAGCATATGGGCTTCCCCCAACTTGTTAAGTAAACATCTGCCAATGGTCTTCTCGGGTTTTGGATCTGTAAATGCTTTTCCCAGTAGCAGATGATGTAAACTGTATTAATGAAAGGATTTCACCTATTTGTTGTTTCCATCTGTTAGTTAAGTCAATCCTTAAGTGAATGTCACTACAACTAGAGGAGTCTCTACATGAACATACTCATTTGTAACCACACAATGGCCACAGGTTAGACACTATAATGCACAACAACGTTTCACTTTTTTAATTGTACCAATCCGTGAGGTTTGGTAAAGGGGGATTCCTTTGTTGTAGGAGTGATTATTTCATCATTTACACAGGCATGGGAATCAATCTCTGGCAAGGCAACACAAAGTTGTGAACTGGTAATTAAGCACTGTAACACTTCTAGTGGATTGCTGTGAAAATATGCATCTTTCACATATTTTGCGCTCGTGAAATGATCCCAAACTGGTGTATTCTGTTCCATTTATTATGTGTATCAAGAGTTGGTCTTAAACCCCTACCTTTTTTTAATCAAACTTGCTCTAATCTGTTGCTGCCAGTGGTAGCGCTTCTATGGCTTCTTGCTGCAAAAGTGCCTATAACTACTAACACAGTTATGACATGAGTGTGTCTCGGCAGAAAAATCTGTGGGGCATTAATGATCTGAACAGAGCAACCATCGCTGTTACTGTTACCATTTATGTAAGTTAATTATTATGCATTTGTGTAGGAAGCACATCAATATACCACTTTTTGAATTGAGGTAGTTAGCAGAGGCATCCAGATGACTCGTTCTCTAGTTTCGAGTGGCCACCTTTCCAGGTGTACTTCCACCTCTTTAAAGTTCATGTAGCACCTTCATGTCCTGAACAACATGAGCTACCCTTAAGAAGCCTATGAGGACTGGTAATCCTGGCATTTCTTTAGAGCGCACAGATTCTGTCCATAAAGTTCTTAAAGGAATGGCACATTTTCGAAGTGTGCAAGTTCATCAAGATTTAAAAGCTGACACTCGTATACAAATGCCTCTCATTAGACATGTGTCTGACAGATGACTCTGCTTTGGTCAATATATAATTTACTTATGGTATTCTGTACTTACGATCGTATGTCAGTCAACCACATCCTGGCAGATCCATCTGTTTTCACCTTCACCAGGTTCTCGAATTCCCAATTCCAGGGCAGAATGTGGCTACCAGTTAACACATAACAGCCATTCCTTCACTTTTTTGTCCTTTCATCGTAACCACTATCAGTGAGTGCAAGAAGTGCCTCTGAATTAGTAATGCACATATTATATGTCCTGAAGATTCTGTAAATCTTCCTTTTCATTTTTAACGGTCTGCCCCTGCTGCAATTACATTACACAATCATCTTCGGTGTACCCTCACGCAAAGAGTTGTTATGAGGGTGATAGACTGTTCTAAATTGTAGTTTTCTAATCGTAAGGAACACCATAATTTGGAAAGGTTGTCATCTCTTTGTTTACATGAGCCAACATAAGTAGATAATTCCCAAATGCTAATTTAAAATCTCCGTCTCGATCTGCAAAACTCATACTGCTGCCATTTTCCATACTCTTTATGTAGCACAAGAGTTTTCTACCTACAAAACGACAATATTTTGGTAACCACCTGTTAAAGCTAAAGATAATTTCATCTATTCTAGATCATGGGCCCGTTCCTTTTACTACCACACGGTCAAACTATGGGGAACACTAAATGACTAAAAACGTACTGCTTCTTTCATGAAATTCCATTTCAGATTAATGTTTTGCCACAACTAAAATGCCTACTAAGCGGCAGCCATCTTGTTACAGTACCCAACCTACTGTTGCATTTGGCCCATCTGACAATTAAGTGAAGCCTTCTCTAAATTCCCTCCGAATATAGTATGTCTAGCATTTCCTCCGTAGGTTGTGCAAACTGGTCTTTCCACCCAGAACAAAGAAAATTACATGGGCTCCCACTGCTGGTGCCTACATTGCGGCAGCTTGTTTGAAATTACACTTATCCTACTGATGTAACTGGCTTACCTATTTAATATTGTTAGGCCCTCATAAGAACTCTCACGCAAGATGAGTTCCAACTAAAAGATCACCCATGGTAAGCTTCCTATTCTGGTCTACCTCGTAACCTACCCTACACTTCCAATGCATGCCTCCCGAAGTTCGCCTCCCGAATTACCTTAGGTCTGAGCTGTCACAGATATCTCTTCATCATGGCGGGAGTAACTATGAAACTGACAGGAAATAACTCTTACTCTATACTATACCCCTCCAATCTCTCTAGAAATGCTACCAAAACCTTCAAACCCAACTTGCTATAAAAAACCCTGATACTCTGTTCCTTGACCCCTCCTTCAACTTGAATAAAGGCGTTAGAATTAAAGACCTTATATTTTTCACTCGAAAAATGGCCAAATGGCCAAATGGCAAACTACCTTTCCTAAGCTACTATTCATCCAGGATAAGAAAAATATTCCATATGGAACCAAGATTATAACTGCCTACAAAAATGGCACTGCTCTTATCCAAGCAGCCAATAGGGACTTAAAAACAACTTGACAAATACTTTTCCACACTAAAAGCTTGCGTCTTCAACTACTCCCATCATTCACACCATATTGGGGATATTTCTCTTACCAACACAGAACCCATAGTCCATTTGGATCAGATAGATTCCTCTGTCTTTCTAGAATCTCAACAACTCACACCCCTGTCTAGAACCCCTGAGGGAAGCAACAGCAACTCACCACCATTATAACACAACTCAGGACCCTTATCAATCCCTTACCTTGCTCCTAGCCCCATCGCCAGAATCGCCCCCCCCCCCCCATAATCCTTCTTTGACCTCCCTTGGAGCACATAGCAATGAGGCATTGGTAGCGAATCATAAAAAAGCCCCTCACCTGGGAAAACACTACTCATCTAGGACCACCATTATCCCTACCACACAAACCTACCTTACTGCGAACACAGTTATTAAACCTCCCAGCAATCCTACCCCAAGCCTTCCTTGCACATTGCTGCTTCCCTCTCCCTCATAACATTTTGAATTAGAAACACTCAGACCTCATACGGACATGACATACCGGAACTTACAAAACGTTAATTCAGAAATTAAAAATAAACTACAACTCTCAGAAAATGTTCTCTAAAAAATCAGCCATCTTCAAAAATCATTAGCCTCAGCCAAAAGCAAGCTAAATACTATGCCACTGCCTATGTCAAAGCCGCAATACCGTACATGCAAACACCATAACTACTTAACAGATCTAAATCCAAACACTACTACTCTCCTACGAGTCAACTCCATGTCCCCTATCCAATAAGGATGAATTCACTATTCTCCCAGTCCCCATCAATCTGAATAGAACCTCACAGCCGAATGACAGAAAGATAAACCCTAATAACCTACAAAAAGTAATCTTAACCCCTGAAATTCATGACCTTACTCTGGGAAATGTATCAAATCAGATCTCCTGCCTCCTACTCAACTGCTGCTCAGCAATGAAACACGCCTCTGACATCACTGACCTCATCCTGAACCGAAAAGTGGCCGTAACCATCTTAACGGAATCATGACTCACGGAATCATCCTTCTCATGCCTAGACCTCTTTGTCCCCCTATCTGTAACATTATAAGACTAGACAGACCACACAAAATAGGTGGCGGTCTCACTCTTATACATCGATCCAACATCCCTATCTCCAAGTTTCACTCCAAACCCCTTGAATGTTGTAAATACCTCTGGCTCTCTATAAAATCCTCAGATAATAATCCCTACAAACTACATATATTTTACCATCCCCCCTGGTAAAAATACATTATTCATACACCAACTAATGGAAATCATTACAAAAACTCAATCCCTCGCTCCACCGACATATTCCTAGGGGACTTCAATCTTCACTGGGAAGACCCTTCAGACAAGCAAAAGAAACAATTGATGGACGGAATGCTTGACAATGTAAACATTCACCCCCAGTCAAAAGGATCTGGATTAAATCCATCATTATTTTGCTCACCACACCACCCCAGTTTGGACACAGCCATATGCAAATCAGACTTAACCCTGTTCCTGGTGGGAACAGTCCAGCCTGTACTGCCAAGCCAGGTCCTCCCTGGACGGGAAACAAGCATTCTGGGACCGGTTTCAGGGCATCACCCTTCATCAGCCAGGCTAGCTTGAATCCTGTGGTGTAGTGAGCACAGGACCTACGTCTGGGCATATCCTTCCCACTAAGGGTGACATATGCAAAAGAAACAATTGATGGACGGAATGCTGGACACTGCAAACATTCACCCCAGTCACAAGGATATGGGTTAAATTCATAATTCTTTTGCTCACCACACAACCCAGGTTTGGACCCAGCCATATGCCAATCAATCTTGACCCTGATCCTTGTGGGAACAGTCCAGCCTGAACTGCAAAGCCAGGTCCTCCCTGGACCGGAAACACGCATCCTGGGACCGGTTTCAGGGCATCACCCTTCATGAGCCAGGCTAGCTTGAATCCAGTGGTGTAGTGAGCACAGGACCCACGTCTGGGCATACCCTTTCCAATTAGGGCAACATATGTAAAAGAAACAATTGATGTATGGAATGCTGGACAATGCAAACATTCACTCCCAGTCACAAGGATCTGGGTTAAATCCATCATTCTTTTGCTCACCACACCACCCCAGTTTGGACCCAGCCTATGCAAATCAGTCTTCCCCCTGTTCCTTGAGGGGACAGTCCAGCCCGAACTGCAAAGCCAGATCCTCCCTGGACCGGAAACAAGCATCCTGGGAATGGTTTCAGGGCATCACCCTTCATCCGCCAGGCTAGCTTGAATCCAGTGGTGTAGTGAGCACAGGACCCACGTCTGGGCATACCTTTCCCACTTAGGGCGACATATAAAAGAAACAATTGATGGACGGAATGCTGGTCAATGCAAACATTCACCCCCAGTCACAAGGATCTGAGTTAAATCCATCATTCTTTTGCTCACCACACCACCCCAGTTTGGACCCAGCCTATGCAAATCAGTCTTCCCCCTGTTCCTTGAGGGGACAGTCCAGCCCGAACTGCAAAGCCAGATCCTCCCTGGACCGGAAACAAGCATCCTAGGACCGGTTTCAGGGCATCACCCTTCATCAGCCAGGCTAGCTTGAATCCAGTGGTGTCGTGAGCACGGGACAGAGATCTGGGCATACCCTTCCCACTTAGGACGACATATGCAAAAGAAACAATCAAAATCTTCCTAGCAGACCATTTCCTGATCCAATTCTGCTCACTACCAACTCATTCCAAAGGTGCTACAATGCGGTTGAATCTATCTCTATCATCCCATGTGATTGGTCAGATCATCATATTATTACTTTCCACCTACCCACCACAAAATGGAAACCATCCTTACAGCAAATCAAGCCCAGTCATTGGGTTGGAGACACTAAAAACCAATGAACTCATGGATCATTACAACTCCACGATGACCAAACTAATTGATCACTTAGCCCCACCAAAACTCAAAAGAATTCGACACAAAGACTACCTGTGGTTCAACCGAGCCCTTAATGAAGAAAGACGCAAACTGAGACTAACTGAACGGAAATGGAAACAACATCCCTCTTCCCTTCATGTCAAACTCCTAAGAAAATCTAGAAACTCCTATAACAAGTGTATTCTAAAATCTAAAAAAAGACTTCTATAGATCGGAACTTAACAATGCCAAAAACAGACCGAAGAAACTCTTCAAAATGTTAAAACAACAATCACACAAACTGGCACAAACCGCTCTCTTGACTGCAAAATTGCAGCTAAGTAGTGAAGAATTTTCTTCCTTCTGCACAACTAAAGACAACTCCATACAGAATGAGCTCCTGACAGCTGCAAACAACTCAGCTATCCCAAAAAATTCTCAAACTGATGATCTAATCCAACCTGCTCTGCCATTGCCCAACAATAACGCTCAATGGTCATCCTTCAAACTTCACGATCTCAGTGATGTTACAAAAACCTTATCGACTATCAAACCCAATAATCACTTTAATGACCCAGTCCCTTCTATATGCTTATCTCCTATCTACCACATCATCACCCCTCCCTGGACCAAAATCATCAATGCATCGCTCTCGCAAGGCTCCATCCCGGATTGCCTAAAAATTGGTCAAGTCACCCCGTCTTAAAAAAATCTACAGAAAACCCCTCTGACCCCAATAACTTCTGACCAATAACCAACATTCCCTTGCTAGCCAAGGTTTTGGAAAAATGTGTTCAGGAACAATTAAACCTACACATCACGGATTTCAAGCTACTGAACGACTGCCAATCAGGATTCAGACCCGGGTACAGCACCGAAACGGCAATTCTACATATTGTAGACAACGCCCTACTCGCTCTTAGCCATAATTAAACTTGTCTGCTAGTGCTGCTCGACCTCTCATCCGCCTTTGATACTGTTAACCATGGCAAAATACTGGAGAGGCTAGAAAACAGGATAGATCTGTCGGGTACAGTTCTTCAATGGTTCAAATCCTTCTAAGAAAACAGGGCGCAAAAGTTTATGGTAAATAAAAACCTATCTTCTCCATACCCTAATCTATTAGTAGTACCACATGGCTCTACTTTATCCCCTGTGCTATTCAACCTCTTTGTCGAACCCCTACCTGAATTATTACAGCAGGCGAATATTTCCTTCCACATGTACGTGGATGACACACAGTTGTATATCAAGATCACTTCCCTTGAAGAGATAAAGATGATGAATAAAGCTCTTGAAAAGACCATCCACTGGCTACCCACCAAGTACCTTAAGTTAAACTCTCAAAAGCCTGAATTCCTTCTAACATCCCTTCCCAAAAACTATTTGGTGATAAAAGATTGGACCAAGATGATCACTGCTCTAAATTGCACTTTGATCCTAGTGAACTTCACCAAATCACTTGGAATCACGCTGGATAAGAACCTAAATATGCAAACACACATCAGCATGCTAGCTAAAAATGCCCTCTTTCAACTCAGCTATCTCAGAAAAATGAAACAATCCATCGAGAATCCGGACCTCAAAACTGGAGGTCAGGCATTAATCATCTCAAGGCTAGAATATGGATGTACAACTTAAAAGCTTGCCTCAAGGCAGTTGTAAGATTCTTTACAGGTTTTAGAAAATTTGACATCTGACCACACCTGAAGGTACTCAACTGGCTACCTTACGAAGCGCCAATACATCTAAAGATGGCCTGCATCACACATAAAGCTTTACACTACAAAACCCCCAATACCTAGCCCACAAACGTACATCGGGAGGAAACAGATTCACTATGAGCTCTGACAATCTTCTCCTAAATCCTTTATGCTTCAGCAAGAAAAAAACCATATGATAGAGCATTCTCAAGAGCGCCACCAAGAATCTGGAACTCTATCTCTCGGAGCATCAGAAGAATCTCGTCATCAACAATATTTAAAAAGAAAGCTAAAACCTTTCTGATGAGCAAATTTCTCCCTTAAATATTCAGCATTCTTCACCCACCTTGGCTCGCTAATCTTCAACGTATAACCTTTCGACTTGCCCCTCTCTCAGAGTGACTCTGCCCGCTTTTTCGATCACAAGATGTGACTCCTGAGGAAGTTCTACTTACGATTACATCCCTGCTTACAATGTACCTATCTGCTATACTAAACTCGTCTCTATGATACCTTGTGAGGACTGCCTCACTAACTTTGATTTGGTTGTACTTTAACTTGTCCTAATGCACCGAACTGAACTACCTATGTCTACTTAGAATGTTTTTATCGAATTTCCTTTATCCTATCTTCATATATGCCAGATCTCTGTTTGCAAGGACCCTACTAAATTGCCTATTCTGGGTCTTGTTTGCGCTGATAAAAACTCTAAAAAATAAGAAAGAAAGAAAATAAGCTTTAGCTTGGGCATTCTTTTAGTCGAGAACCACAACAAAGGAGACTGAATGGAGGGGGATAATTACAGAATACTGCCCAAATGAAAACTGGCTTCTCAGGCTGATGAGAATTCAGCACGTTGGCAAGGATGGCAGAAAAGAACTATGGCTAATTTGTATAAGTGCATACAATTCTTCAATTTTTTTAAGATGCCAACACCTACATTTACCAGCTGGACATTTTCTGGCGGTGGATTCGGATGGTGAGGCCCATTAGCCATGTTCACCATGTTGTTCCTTTCAGAGCGTAGGCTCTGCCGAAAACGATCATGCAGCTTTTTGCGTTGCTTCCTGTAGAAAAAAAGAACATAGTTATCTATCAGAATTACTCATTTATCAAAGCGATTCAACTATAAATGAGCAAAGATGTGTAATTAAAATTGCTGCTGAAAAAATATAAGTTATTGTGATACTGAAAATACATCATACGTCTGGCATGTCCTGTTTTCTTTCCTACTTGAAAGAAACGAGGCACATAACTGATACACTAATTCTAAAATATAGGTTTCATGTTGGAAAAAAGGAATAACGACAACATAATTGTGTAACCGAATACACATCTTAGACAAATTATGCAATTCCTCGAAGTTTAGTTTATATTTTTTACACACTTGCATTAAATCAAATATGACAAAAATGTAGATAACACGGCCTCAAGATTATAACTTCACGCAGAAATACAGATGGCAGAAACTGAAAACCACTGTGCAACTATACATTCAAAGGTAATGGAAGCTAATAGTATCTTCTCAAAATATATGGATTGAGCATTATAGCTACATACAGTCATTGGGACACCATTCAATGGGGCAAAGGACTATTAAAGCACACGTCCCCCTACACCTAAAACAGAAAGGAGGATTGTCATTACCTAGTACTGACACAATGCATACTGCAGCAGTTTCTTAGCTGTGGCTAGGGAGTATTTGTATGGATTTAAATGATCATATGCCTTGCATTTATCACTATCACAAGCTCCGCTGGCGCTGTCAGACCATAGAGCAGCCAAGTCTGATCTCGGCTACCAGATTTATGACCAGGAATAAATTTGTGTTGTTAAATGCAGTGCTGGGAAGCGCCTGTGGGGCCTGCTAGTATGCAACCGAACGTGCGTCTTTCTCATGGCCACTCCTGAACGCAAATGACCAGTAGCAGCTGCCACTCATTAGTGTAAAGAGCACTGTGGGTGTAGGAGAGTAGGGTCTGCTATCCTATGGTCACCCCAATTTTTGCTTTTTGCTTCACTGGTTTTCGACTTACTGAGGCTGTGGGCCTGCTAATCAGACCACCAGCCTGCTGTTCTCTCTCTAAATTTGTAATACATGTGCTATAGGTACATACCACAATTGGAAATGGACTCCTTGTCAGCCCCTGTACCATGCACTATAGGTGCTCAGGGCGTAGGTGCCACCAAGGCCTACCAGGGGCTGAAGCATAGCTTTTGCCACCCCTGGCTGGTTCTTAAATTGACACAACTGGCTGATCACTCAGCTGGGGCAAGTGGGTGTAATCACCCCTTGCTTAGATATAGTATACCTATATCTAAACCTATATCTGGACACATATAAACCTGTGAGCCACTCCTATGGAAGGCCTTACCAATCCTGGAGGCAGAGTGCGTGGTTTTATGTGAGATGGAGCTCTGGCATGAGCTGAGCCTGTCTGCAGCTGTCGGGAACAACTCCCTAAGCTGATACGGGATAATGTCATACCATATACTCTTAAGTGCCTTATAATCCTCGCGGTTATATAGCAACTTTGGTTTGGCTTTTTCAAAACATGTCGTGTAAGGTGTCATACGAATTGGAATACTAACCCCTCGCCAGTTCTGGCGACGGGGTAGCATTCCACCCTTCTAGAGGGAGAAAACATGTTACTTTACTGAAACGCGGTTGATTTAAAATGAGCCTCAGATCCACAAAATGGATGCCTCTGCCACAGACACGGGTCTGGCCTCCTGCTGCTGACCGAAACTCAGCAAATGGTGGCCTGGACAAAGGGTTTCCTGTCGCAGGGCGGTGTCAAACCACCCCAGACAGGAGATAGTGGATTGTAGCAGGGAGGTTTCAAAGAAACCAGACACTGCCTGGGGAGCACAAGGCTGCCCCTTGCATAATCCGGCCAAACCGGTTCTGGGGCACACCAGCCCCAGTCCCAGCGCGGCCTGGATCAAAGGAAAGGGGTGTAACCACCCCCTTCCTGGGTCCCACCCATAGGAGGGGACCTAGCAGGATGTCCAGCCCACCAGATTCGAATAAGAGTGGGAGCAGTGCCAATGCAACTCAGATCATCCTGAAGAAACATAAGAAACGAATTCTGGACCCTTCGACATCCTACTCAACGTAGAAGACTGAAGAATCTCCCTTGTGGTCAAGGAGTGACCACCCTGTGCAAACAGGCACCATCCAGCCCTCGACCCTTGCTTTGTTGCAGTTCCCGCCGGAACTCGAGCGACAGAGATCGACGAGATCAAGCTTGCCTGCCTTCTCCCAGCCCGATCCACAGTTTTGATTTAACGCTTGTGCCCCTTTGCTCATAAAGAGTACTGGGGATTAATTTAGAAATAAACACATATATTTTTATAATATATACTTGTGTGGTGTCCTTTCATTTGGTATTACAGGATTGTATGTGGTAAAACAGCTCGCTTAACACAACCTCTTAAGTTAAGCCTTTAATGCTGCTTAGTCCATGCTACCCCTAGGATAGCTTGTCTACAAGGTTGACTTACAACCAGACACCATAAGGGATTGTTTGGACTGATACAAGGTGGTTCCAGAATTGGAAACACCACATATCAGGCAAACTTCTCACAGTGGGCATAACCATTGACATCAAAGTGTTAGTTCTCATGAGCTTATTTTCGGTGCCCTAGACAGTGAACAGAGAGCTGTAACATGTTTTTTCCCTGATGATAGAATATACCTTGCTCAGTGAAGCAGTACTGTAATTACACATGCTTTGAATAAGGTACATCTACCCAGTGATCATTTGTTTGGAATTTTAAAACCCTCTTTACTCAAAGACCACAGAAATGTCATTCCTTATAGAGTATTTTTACAAATCCAATCGTTATGCAGGATCGGACTGGGCTACGGCAAACTGACAGTCCCAGAAGGGCTGGTCTGACAGGTCAGTAAGCAGGCCTGTTTTTTTGCTGTTTGTGGTTCTGTTTCAAAGACTGGTGGGAAAGTTACCTTCACTGATATTACGACAAACATTGCCTACAGCAAGCACAAATGCATTCAGTCTGCCATGCCTTGGAAAACACATATACAGCATGTATTAATAAGGTCAAAAACTTGGTATTATATAGATTAGACATTATCATTAAAACAACACGTTAATTAGTTGTTTTATGATTTTAGAGTATCCACGAGATTAAACCTGAAGTGACTCTTTCCCCTCAATTTGTTCAAAGGTAAGTATGGGAAAATAATGGTTTATGTTTAGAAATAAGTAGAGCTTGGTAAACCTCTCTTGGTGCACTATGAGCTCTTTGTTCTCATGCATGCTTCTTTTGAAGGGCAAGGGGGCACGGTTTAACTCACCCTGTGACTGTGGCTGAGTGGGACTGACTCTTACCTTAGGGAGCAGATGGGGTTTCTATTGGGTACTTTCAGATCTTCTCCCCTGCTTAATGTTGTTAAGCAACCTATAAAGATCATATGGATTTAGTTTACAGTACTACACTTCGGATACCTACATTTATTTTTGTTATAATCATTCTGCCTTAGAGCAGCACCCGTAAATTCACTGGGATACGTTTTAGGTGTTGGGGTTTCCAAGTATTCTATTGTCAACATAATTTATTTAAAACCATTTCAGACAAAGTCTTCTGAGAAAAAATTAATGTTATATTCTGGATAGCGTATTTTCTTAATCCCTTTCAGTCAAGGATTATATTAAATGTTTACTTTAAATGGGAGATAACAAAGGAGACTGGCGTGTTCCTTACAAAAACCCTTTATAAGCCATAAAATATTTTAATTTAACATTCCTTGTGCTAAGAAAATTGATGACTTAGGGGCAACTTTAAGGCCAAAGATTATGATAGGGCCGGATAATTTTACTGCCCAGATCCATTTGCGCCCACCCAATAGCCAGAAGCCCGAGAGCGATGACGATATGCTAGGATCCAGCTTTACCTATTTATATAACTGAACTTACTATGTTATTGTTTGCTTTGCTCATTGTGGCCTGTTCTTGCTATGTATAGCAACCTGATATCTTTGTGTCATGGTGACTCTTTATAAAACTTCGCTAAATGAATAAATAAAAATACAGGTCTAACAAATGCAGCTGCAAGAAAAACCAAGTGCTCTTCTGGCATATCTGCTGGGATGATGGGTTAGCAAGTAAAGTGCGTGCCACTGATATCTGTAGTAAATGGCAAGTCACTATTTCTAATGTAAGGTCAGTTCAACCTTTTAACCTTCTGCGGCCAATAAATTGAACATTATTAAATTAGATAAAAGCTGTACTTTTCACTGATTATAAACAGTTAATAATGAGGTATGGAGTACCACATTTAACACGCTGTCATTATTAAAATCTCAGAAGCTGATCTCGCTCATCAAAATCATACTGCTCACCATATCTTGGGTCTATTACATGTTAAGAAATAAAACACACGTCCGAGAAAAGATAGGAAGGGTGGAAGGACTCTGAAGTTAAGTGTTTCTTAGGCTGGCATGTTTCAGAGGCACCTCTTTAAAAAATACCTTCCTTTCAACAACGTTTAAAAAAAGCAGGCACAGAAAAACTTGCACACTAGCAAAGCGTTCTTGTTGACTGATTTTAGCTGGCAGGCAGGCAGGCAGGCAGACGCTTTGAGTTGAAGTGGATACTTTTTGGGATTTCTAGGTGAAACGATAAGGGCCAGTGAAAGGAACCACATGGCAATAAATGGAAACTTATTTGAAAACGAACACTCTCAGATTTTTAGCTTCCAAAGCTGCAACTGAGCATTGGCCAAGACTTTGTTCAACAACGCTCCACTAACCAACGATGTCTCGACTCTCCAATGAATAGGACCTCAGTTTTGTCAACATTCCTATTTAGAAAGTTTACCTGTAGTCAGCGTCTGACTACAGATAAGCAGGAGCAAGGCAGGTTCAGTTACATGAAATAAAATGTGTGTTACTGGCACAGGTAACCATTAAAAATCCAAGAGTGTACCAGGTCTGGTTGAGTCAGAACATACTCATAGCTGTTAAAGAAATGTGTGTAGAGGAATTAACCGAGCAACTCTCCACTAGAGGACTCAAATCTGCACGTTCCTATTTTTCAGGTAATATTCATCTCATTTCTTCCTCTTGCCAAGCATGCAAGTTATATGGTAAGATGAAAAGTATCAAAGATTGTCATTTACTCCAACATGAGAAGGGTGCAGAGATGCAGATGATATCGGTCACCAGTGCAGCTTATCGCTTTTTCAACATCCTGGGTCGATCCGATTTCATTGACACATGAAATCAAACAAAGATCTAATGACTTGCCAGACATGCACCAGTACACGCTACAAAACATAGTTATAATTTAGGGTGTTATAGACTGAACACACCGCACTCTTAAAGTGTTCTCTTTCAGTGTTGTGGCAAATATAGCTATCTCTTTCTATAATAAAATCAATAAAACAACTAACTTTTGCAAAAATTGCTGGGGTTCGTATGAGAACTCTTTTTGGTCTCAGAAGGCAAACCACCCAATTTAAACTTACATATGCAAGCGCATGGTACCTCATAGTACTGCTCTTGATTTCTGAGCAGACCACAATTGTTTATGATATTGATGGAGGGTATATTGACTGATTTATTTTAACTGACTCTTATTGAAGGCTTACATTCTTTTGAATCTGAAATTACGAACAGATACCAGTTTGCACTGTTAGGTATGTCTGGTAGACATCATCAAGGAAATCTACAAGTATTCTCCAAGTAATCAGTTTTCATAGATCCATGAATGTACATGTTGAGTGATGCTTTCTGAAACGTTGGTTATTTAGCTGCAAATCCTGTTTAAAGATGAATTGCTTTCTGTTATAATAACTAAAAGGGGAGTTGCACACATGCCCAAATTAAAATTGCCGCTTCTTCTCCGCTGTACCCGTCCTTAAATGATTTTGGGCTAGATGTAGGTAATTTGGATTTACCGATTCATAAATACCGAATTTTACCGATTCGGTATTTATGAATCAGTAATTCCAATGTAGGTAATAATTCGGTAAAAAATACAGAATCGGTAGGATTCGGTATTTGCCGATTCGGTATTTACCGATTCAGTATTTGCCATTGATTCCTATGGGCCTGTAGGCCCATAGGAATGCATGTCAATTACCGAATCGGTAATTACTGATTCGGAATACCGAAAAATTCAAGGGTGGCAGGGTGTCACTTTGACACCCTGTTGCACCCCTGATTAGGGCTTGTGTGCCATGTGGCACACATACATGCCCTAAGGGCATGTATGTGTGCCACATGGCACAGATGTACATGCACAGATTTGCATATACACAGGTATTCGTTATTTACCACCAACTAATAGTTGGTGGTAAATAACGAATCCTTAAAGCCCTGTGGCACTGTTTACAGTGTCACCTACATCTTAAAATACAGATTCGGTAATTTTTCCGATTTTGTAATTTTCCCAATTCGGTAAAATTACTGAATCTGTATTTTAGGATGCCCTACATCTCAGTTCCAAATACCGGTCAGTAACGGATGAAAAGCGGTATTTTCAGCCGTTACCGACCGGTATTTGGATACCTACATCTGGCCCTTTATGCTGCATTAAGGCTAGTTTTACTGCTTGTTTCAGGCTGCTGTAGCTTTGCACAAACGGAACTTTCAAGGCATGTAATAGCTGGGGCTATTTTTTTCTGTTTCAAGGAGATTCCCCAATCAAGCCTTTCACTAGTGTTTCACATCAAGTACTGCCGTGTTTCTGGTCAGGAGGGCAGAGTCACTCTGAGAAAAGGGCGGGCTCAAGCCTAGACCACTTCGACAGCTGATTTTAGCCGCTGCATGCACAGCCTCATATTGAAGTCTTTTATTCCTACTTGCCTAATTATTCAATTATTATTGCGCTTATCATGAATTTATTTGTTGCTATGGAAGGAAAAATATTCATGTTTTACATAGCAAACATAACCAAACTACTGGGTCAACTTAATGTGGGTAAAGCACCGGGGCCCAGCGGGTTCCCCAGCGAATTTTACCGGAAATTCCACCTGCAGCTCGGGCCGCATTACAGACGGGCGCTGGAACTAGCGCGGGAGCGGGGTAGCCTCCCCCCGGACTGGCGTCACGCCGAAATTGTGGTTTTTCAGAAGCCGGGCAGACCCCCTGAACGCCACGAGTCGTACCGCCCCATCTCCCTTATTAATTTTGAGGCCAAGCTCCTGGCCAAGGCGCTCGCGAATCGCCTGCTTCCGCACATCTCGGCCCTTGTCCACTCGGATCAGGCGGGATTCATGCCACGTCGGGCGACGCGACACAACATCCGGCGGGTACAGGCTGCGATCGACGCGATCGGGACGACCGGGGACCAAGCGGCACTGTTGTTGGCTGACATAGACAGTGCCTTTGACTCGGTTAGTTGCACCCATCTCTTTGCCCTTCTGCCACTACTGAATTTGGGTCCAGTTTTCATCTCCTATGTGAAATTGCTCTATACAGATGTCACCGCCTCGGTGCGTGTTTCTGGGGCAATCTCTACGCGGTTTCCTGTGACATGGGGCACTCGTCAGGGGTGCCCCCTCTCCCCGTACCTCTTTGCGCTGGCTATGGAGCCTATGGCCGCCCGGGTGCGCCAAGACGCGCTCTATCGGGGTTTTGTGTGGGGGACGGACCACTCGGACCGCATTGCCTTATATGCGGATGACGTGCTCTTTTTTATGACTGACCTGCACCGTACGGGAACTCGCGTTATTGAGATAATGCGGGAGTTCGGTCAGGCGTCGGGGCTCTTTCTTAACCCACGCAAGTCAACCCTGTGGGTGTTGGGGGGGGCCTCGGTGAGCTGCCAATAGGCTGCGTCCCTTCAGGTGGCGGTCGATGGCATGAAATACCTGGGCGTTTTCCTCTCGGCCTCGACCACTGTGGCGTGGGATCGGAACGTCCAGCCGGTGTGGGACAGGGTCCAAATGGACGTTAAGACCTGGACGCGTATGCCCCTTAATATCTATGGCCGTTCGGCCATATTCAAAATGGTGGCCCTGCCTCGGCTCCTCTACCAATTACAAAACCATCCATATAAAATCGACCCCCAATGGTTCCGCAGTGTCAACTCGGTACTGGGTAGATTTCTGTGGGCCGGGGGTGCCTCTAGGGTGGCACTGCGTACTTGCTTTCTCTCTACCTACTGTGGCGGCTTGGCGTCCGCGGATCTGCTGTCGTATTATCAGGCCTCCCACCTCCTAGAGCTCAACGAGTGGTGGTATGGGGACCGTAGTGATCCGGCCTATGCACTGGAACATTCCTTGATGGGAGGTGCCACACTCCACACCCTGCTGTACTCGGCCAGACGAGGAGGGTTTTGCCAAGGGTCACTCAGGTGGTCTTCGCGGTCTGGCGGCAGGCTTTGCACCGTATGGGGTGGTGGGGCAGGCTGACGGCCGAGACGCCGCTGTGCCACAACGGTCTGCTTCCAGCACTGGCCTCCTTGTCCGGGTTTGGCGGCTGGGACGCGATCGGGATCTCGTCCCTCGGTAATGTCCTTAACGGTACTACACTTAAGTCCTTTCAGGACCTTAGTTCCGAATATGGTCTGTCTAGGTCCCAATTCTTTCGGTATCTTCAGTTCCGCCATGCCCTCGGCCCCAGCCTGGTGGGGTTGGAGCAACTCCCCGACTTTAGTCCCATTGAGGCCAAACTGTTTATGGGTGACCTGGGCGACAAGAAGGTCTCTCAGATATACCGCTCCCTGGTCACACACTGCTCCCCCTCCCTCTCGACATTGAAGGCCTCCTGGGAGAATGATGTTGGCAACGAACACAAAGAGTTGGAGGGTCTGTTAACCAACAAAGCTGAGTCTTTACGGTCCTGTTTAGGAGACCACACCTTTGGATTGCACTAAACCAGACCAAGTGGTCACATGACACAAGTATATGATAGATATCCTATCAGCCCACCCGTTTGGCGGAGCCTCGTCATGTAGGACGTCTAACCAGGGTGGTGAGTCCAAGCCCAGATGAATTGGCCAGACAACACACACTACTGGTTCATATTGTAGAAGTGTCCATGCCACAGAGTGGTGCTGAAAAAGTGCAGTGCAAAAAGGAGTGAAATAAGTGATGTTGCTTTCTCTCTACCTACTGTAATGCTTTGCTGTGTTGTGGATTTTGGCCTAATCCACAACACAGCAAAGCATTACAGTGATTTTTTCACACTGTTCTACACTTCTTTTTAACCTGGCGTCCTGGTGAATATCAATAAAAAAAAATTTCTTTTGCCTCGACCGTCATTTTAACATCACTTATTTCACTCCTTTTTGCACTGCACTTTTTCAGCACCACTCTGTGGCATGGACACTTCTACAATATGAACCAGTAGTGTGTGTTGTCTGGCCAATTCATCTGGGCTTGGACTCACCACCCTGGTTAGACGTCCTACATGACGAGGCTCCGCCAAACGGGTGGGCTGATAGGATATCTATCATATACTTGCGTCATGTGACCACTTGGTCTGGTTTAGTGCAATCCAAAGGTGTGGTCTCCTAAACAGGACCGTATAGACTCAGCTTTGTTGGTTAACAGACCCTCCAACTCTTTGTGTTCGTTGTAGCTTGATTAGGGGTATTGAGTTTGGATGGTCTATAAATATAGTCCCCTTGACCCTCCTTAACCATTGTTTTTTAGAATGATGTTGGCCCCTTGGATGATGACGATTGGCGTGAGGCCCTTGAATCCCCCCGTGGGGCGGCTATAGCTGTCCGTCTTAGATTTATTCAATTCAAATACCTTCATAGGGCCTATTATACTAGGGAACGGCTGTGGCGGGCAGGCCTCATAGCTGCTCCGGAATGCCTGAGATGCGGTGCTGAAAGGGGGACGCTTTTCCATACAGTATGGTCCTGTGAGAGGCTGTCCAGATTCTGGGCGGGGGTATGGGACTGCCTTTCGGAGGTGTTGGGGTGGGACCTTCCCCGTACCCCTAGGCTGGGTCTCCTTCACATTTTGGAAAATGTTGGGGGTAACGCTTATAAACGACACTTGCTGCTGTTGGGACTAGTGGTGGCCAAGAGTGATCTGGCCCAAGCATGGAAGAGCGAACGTGCCCCCCCACTGAGTGCATGGAAGGCGGGATTGGACTTTCTGATGGGTCTGGAGGTACCTGTATTTGAAGCAAGGGGGTGCCCCCGGAAACATTACAAAATCTGGAAAGGGTGGGCGGACTACAGGGGGCTGGACCTCGATCCCCCGGCTGATATTGATGATATACTGCCCCTTGATGTGGATCCCGTACCCTAGGCTGTTAGCTGCCTCCGACTTTGATTACCATCTCATGTTGCTGACTTGTGATCACGTGCACTGGGTTAGGGTGGGATAAGGGGTGGGTAGCTGGGGGGGTGTTGGGGGGTGTTGTTGGGGATGGGCGGGTCGGGAGGGAATTAAGGTGCGTTTTTCCTAAAAATCTGGGTTCACTGCCATGCTTTTATTTGTGTCTGTTGTTGGCAGTCTCCTCCTGACTGTGGAGGGCTGTACCGAACCTTGCTTGAACTCTTAATAAAAACGGTTTTGAAAAAAAACATAACCAAACTACATTTCCATCAGTTAAGTTAAAATTACTGGAATCTAATGATCCTTCTTTATCCACATTACTTGACGAAATACAAGCAGTTTGCTCTAACAGATAATATTGTGTCAGAAATCAAAAATATATGTAAAGACATGGCTAGTCTTTCTATGAAAGTTTCTGACAATGTGATACAAATTCAGGATAATATAGCCAAAATTGACAGTCTCGCGCCTATTGCAGCAAAAATAGTGGCAATAAGTAATGGCGAGAGGAACTTCTAACACACTGTCACCAGACAGAGACTCCTCTGCCCCTTGAGCCCCATGCCAAGGATAGCTGAGGTATGACACCCAACGTCTGCAGATTGCACCAGTGAATTCACCACCCCTCCAAAGGGATCACTGGTTCTGTATATTTGTATACCTGCATTTATTCTTTTGGTTCTGAGCACTTTTTTAGCTGAAGCACTTTTTAGGTCCTGACAAAGGCCGCAACACCTTTGGGGTCCCAGGCTGAAACATGTTGACCTTTCTGACACATGAGCGGGTCTAATGTTTTCCCACTGTGCATTTCTGTTTTTTTTTAATCCTAATAAAGTTAAACTGCAAACCCTTGAGTTAGTTTTAATCACTTCACCTCTTTTTGCACTGTGTCCCTCAGCACCACTTCTTCTCTCTCATTGGGTATTTAGTATATACCATCATTAGCAACAAAACACCCCTGCACTCCTCTCTCTCAGGGAGGGAGTTGTAGCTTGTACCATGGCTTGGCTTCATGATACAAGGAGGTTCCCCAATGATGAAGCATGCCACCTCTGGTGGGCGAAGGAAACCGTCCTGTAAATGAAATCCTTCTTGGTAGGCCATTGTAAAGACCTGAGGGATTGTTTTGTATTTAGGTATATGAATCAGGGGAGCAAACCCTTGAAGGTCTTTAAATCTCCTCTAGCCTTCTTTACTCTGTGAATCAAACACAAATACAAAAACTTAATTATGAATTAAACTCCCTATAAGCAATAAAGCGGGAATACACATTTCTAATAACAAAGCTAATTTTTGTTTCAATACCAATAGACCTGGAAGGTTCTGGGCAATTATCTTCAAATTAAGAAAGATAAAATTCAAATATTGCTATCCATAAGTCTAATGGTCAAATTGCTTTATCCAGTTCCAGATGGTATCCCTGCTAATTTTATTTGAAAATTCTCCTCACCTTTTACCTCATTTACTCAAACTACTTACCTACTTTAGTAGTACAGGATCAACGTTTGGGTCCTGTAGTGAAGCCTTGATTATAGTTCTCCCAAAACCTAACAAAGATCCTGCTATTGTTTCAAATATTATTGTATGCAAAGATTCTTGCAACTAGGCTGGCCTCTGTACTTTCTACTATCGTGCATATTGACCAATCTGGTTTTATGAAAAATAGACATTCTGTGAATAACGTAAGATTATTATTTGTGCGATTGAAGTTGGATCATCACTACCTCTACTATCCAGTGTTCTGGCATAAGATGCAGAGAAGGCTATTGATAAAGTCCAATGGCAGTATTTTTTCCATATCTTATATGCATTTAACTTTGGTACTTCATTTATTCGTATGATTTCAGCTCTATACCGTCTGCCCAACTTTTTTTTTTAATTAATGGTCAAATTTCTAATATTGTTTCCTTTTTAGGGGTACCAGACAAGGATGCCCCATATCACCTTTACCTTTTCTTCTTACTAATGAATCTTTACTAATTGTCATCAGAAATTGTATTGAAATTGAGGGCTTCATTACAAATAATGTTCTTGTTAAAATGTCAGTTTATGATGATGATGTACTCCTAAATATTGGTAACCCTGAACCTTCCATTCATCCATTATTAAATGCTATTCACACTTACCCTCAGATGTCATGATAAACGTTAAACACTAATAAAACTGATTCTTTTCCTTTAAACGTTCTTTGTTCCCCCTATGTGCTACCAAACAAAGAAATAATACGGCAAAAAGATAAACAAATATCTTGATATATTATTTTCTCACACCATAAAACAAATGTTTTCCTTAAATTGTGATTGCATTCTTGTTCATATTAAGGACACATTAAAAAAAATTGTCCACCCTACATGTATTCTGTTGGGGAAACGTTGATGCTATCAAAATGCTTATTTCTAAAATATGTTTCTATCTTCTTTCTATGATACCTATTAAACTTCCTCCTAACTTTTATAAAAATATAAACAAATTTCTTTCTAAAGTTATTTGAAATATCAAATCTCGCTTAAGTTTAAAACATTTCATTTGGCTAAGAACACTTGTGGTTTTGGTTTACCAGATTTCCTTAATTATCATAAAGAGGTTATTTTAAAACAAAGTACCTTTTGGTTCCAGTATACAGAGCTTAATAATCCACCTTTATAGCTTTGTATTGAACAAAGTTTGATATTACCATTTCCTTCACCTGCATTGCTTACCATGGCTAACTCTACTTCTTTGCTAAAAATATAAGTGACACTGAATTCTTCAAAATTAATATTACAAGATTTAGGCTTGATTTTCCAATTCCGTATGTCACTTACCTTAAATTTGTCGATAAGGTATAATCCAATGTTAAAACTAGCTTGTCACTAAATATTTTGGCAATCCTGGATTAAAGCTGGTATTTTTTATTTGAAAGATATTTATCATAAGAATGCTTTTTATACTTTTGATGAATTGGAGCAAAGATTTAAGTTACAGCAGTCAGATATTTATAAATATGAACTTTTATGTGATTCAATCCTTGATAAATTCCCAAATAATTTTCCTGTAATTGCTACTTCTGATTTAGAATTGTATATTGAAACAATTGCTTCGTTATCCAACGTTTGGGCTTTGTTTTATAATAGAATTATTATGAAGGGGATAATCTCAATATTCTCTCTTCTTTTTGAAATAAGGATCTAGATGTGTCATTATCTCAAGCTTTATGGAGAAAAATGTGGTCAACTAGTATCTCTGGGTGGCTGCCTGTTTCTTTATACAAAACGAATTCCTTCATACTATTCAATTGTCTATCCACACCTTTAAGGTTATTTAATGCAAAACATTTGAATGTTCCTAATTGTTGGAATAGTACTTTGAATATGAGGCCTTTTAGACCATCCCTCTCTTCCTACTGGAAGCAGTGGTTAACAAACCTGCAGCGTCGGGACACAATTGGAGTAGCCACGTGCTTCATAAATTCCATGATTTGATTTGAATACAGGCTTTTTACGACATATGTTTTATGAGTGTAATATTGTAGGTAAGCCTTGGAAAGAGGTTTGGAGGATCATTACTAAAATATTGAATATCACACATAATTTATCATATAACATATTATCGTAAATCAACTTCACTTTCCACTAAAGTGTCTGTTATTAATAGCAAACTTCTAGAGTTTTTATTTCTGCAGCTTTAAAATCAATTACTACCAATTGGAAAAATGCCTCATGGTCAGTTCACGCCTGGTGGGCATGGATAATTTTTACCAGAAGATGAGCTAATTTCAGGTGCTGTCGACTATGCTCCGAATTATCATTTACTTTGGAACCCAACTGATGATTATATTGCTTTACATCTCTAAACATGTATTACTAATAGTTCTATTAAGACTTATCTGTAATGATGATTCTATTTAATCCCTTTAATATTTCCTTTTATTTTTATTACATAGTTATAATTGTTATTGTATGGGTACTTTATTGACTCGTACTTGATATTATCCTACAGTATTTCGTTTTATAAGCTCAGTCATTATATCAATGTACATTTTTATGTATGGTCTTTCATATTCACCTAAAATGTAATCAAATATTTTAACACATAATACCTACAAGGAGTTTCATCATCTTAGGTCTCATTGATTTTAATTTCACTTCGGTTTTACCAAAATTGGTTGTGTGATTAAGAAAAGGTGATATATCTGAATTCCATTTGAGCTTTTTATGGTCATTAACACATAGTTACCCTGCTTGCTAGCACAACTGGGGAAACCCGTTTACATTTGGTTTACTAAATTGGAAAATATCCATTGACTCAACTCAATCTTTTGCTGGTTCATTAGCAAAAGCATGGATGGGATGCCTGTGATAACAGTAGGCTGCCTGGGAAGCAACACAATGGGGTAGCAGCAAGCAAACAGAATGGGGTGCAGCTATCATGGTTGAAAAGCCACAGTACACATTTCAAAAGACACATTGACATATTCACTGCTGGATGTTATCATATTTATTTCTCTCAAACTTCTCTGCTAAAAGAAACTTTGCGTGTAATAAGCCAGTTCGCTGGTCCTTTTTGAAACCAAGAGAAGCTGGTTCACTACAATGAATCTATCTTTCTGCTAATTAATTTGAAAAGATTTATAACTTGTGCTGTATGAACAACTTGTCAAAAGTAAGGAACATATAAGCGTGTAGTAAGTCCCTTTTGTGCAAAAGGTGATAAGAATGGGAAAAACAAGGTAAAGAAAAGTTTACTTGGTTTTGCAGTAGGCCACAACACACATGATGCCAACTACAAGGAGGGCAATGCAGATGCCAGTTATAGTCAACACTCTTTTCTGATAGAGTTCTTCAGCTTCTAGAAAAGGGAGAAAAGAAGAACAAATTATAATGGATCCAGGCTCAACTAAGAAACTTTCTCTAATATATATATATATATATATATATATATATATATATATATATATATATATATATATATATATATATACACACACACATACGCACACGTGCATAGAAAGATTAGAGGTAAATGCACAGGCATGCTATATATCACTATGAAAGTCATAATAGTAACTGAAGCCATCTTCATTCTACCGTTCCAGAAACATCTTCCATGCTTCTACATTTTGTAATTATTATAAAAATGATACCATTAAAATAAGACAATTGACATAATTGTTATTTAAATTACGTAACAACATTCAGCACACACTAGCAACATTTCAAATGCGGTGTGCTGCACAACAAATATAATACCTATAGGTAAAAAAAACTTCAAATATGTCTTGTAAAGAAAGCTGAAATAAAGACACATGTACAAACTGAGCTATATAAACTATGTGTGGTTCACACTAAGGACGGTATATGTCGATACATTTTTCAACAATTTTCAATCCCCTAAAGGGAAGAAAAATTATATAAAACAAACATGGCCCCTTGTCTGTTAATCTGTTTTCCAATACTGGCTTGGTTCACATTATTGATTACCATTTTACATCCCACTTTGTTGCTCTTTTCAGAGAATTCTGTTTATCGCCTTTTTTCAGATTCCCCTTACAGAATGTTAACTGAATGTTAAGAAGTTGGTTCGATCCAGCCAAAGGATTCTTGTTTGTTTTGCTAGCATGCTGTTTTAAGGCCAGGAGCAGGCGACTCAGTGAAATACCTCAGGTGATTCCGCGAGCAAATTGGTTATTCCAAAGAGGGCGGAGTAATGCAGAGACAGTCATAACATTTAATTCAACAATTCTGACCCTCTGGTCACATTTGTTTATGACACAACAAATGGGATAAGTGTGTTAACTCTGGAAAATGTCATATTTAATGTTTGAAAAAAGGGGCGCAATAACAGGCGAGAGTCTTGTTGTTCTGGAAAATACACTGCATACATCTTTTACATGCCGTAACTTTCCATGAACTTTACCCAGTTAAGTCCAGCTTTTTCTGCTCTTTTTGCAGAATGTGCATTTAAACTCCCAGCAATCTTTACAAGAAATGGTCACAGTAAAATCTTGCTAGATTTTAAAAATTAAGCTTGGCTTGTTATGTAATGGTTTACACAAGATGGTTTGTTTTCATCTACCTAATACAAAAACAGGGTACCTGCAGAAACGGAAATGAATTACTGGTGTACTGTATCTGAGAAGCACATACCATAGGCTTCATTGGTTCTGAACCATACTGTCTGCAGCTCATGTATTAAATCAGAGAAATACAGAGTTAAACGTTTGCACTTTGAACAGTACAATCACTGTCTAAAGCGCACCTTCAATTATATAACCCAATGTCACAATGTCTTTATTTATGCCATATTTCTCCGAGTTTGAATCACAGGCCGCTGCACCATCCCTTTCAATTTTCCTGTGCCTAATCCTTAAATATCTTCCCAGCGAAGGAAGGGACACTAAGTGCAAAAAACTGTTAAACTGGCAAACTATGAGGCCATACTGCAGTTCGAACTGCTGTATAAAGAAAAATTTCCTAACTAACGTAATGAAAAGTTTCAATTCTACGAAGGTCACGGAGATAAGGATTATGCTAATCGCTTTCTTCAGTTTATTAAAGCAGCCATATTAAAAGTACCAAACAAAACCACATTTCCCAGAAACCACCGAGATACTGATAAAAACAAACAGTAGGCAACATAGTCTGCCAGATCCAATCATTCACTCAGGAGCCAGGATTCTCTATATAGTCCTTTTTCTCTATCCTCCAAATACTCTTTCATTGTGCGAGTCACGCCATTGACCTTTCCTACACATCTTGCTTTCCAGTGTCTGTGTCTGGAACAAAAGAAGTGAAATTACCACAAGACACTGGAACCAAGAGAACAACTAAAGTATACACAAGAACATATCTACTGACATCATAAGTATACAACAATCTAGACCAAGAGAGTAAAAAACTCATTACTTACTAGTCTTGAGGAGGGCCTCCCGGATCACATATCCGTGGTAGGACAATCCTCGTCTTAGTGTCCTTAATAGAATTGAAGATTTCCGTTACTTTAACTAGGAGCTGTTTCATTCTGTGTCAGGACCGAAGGCTCTGACATTGCTAGTTTAAAGCTTACTTACCATCAAATGGGCCATATTAACAATTGGCTAAAAATAGAACCTTTTAAAGGCAGAATCTGAGGACCAGTCATAGGCATTCATAATGTCATCAGGCCGTGCACCTAGACTGAAAGCTTTGGAGAACATTGCCCCTACTAGTAGAATGGGCACCAAAAATGGTGAGATCTATGGCAGCTTCCTGCATGACCCCCTGCACTCAACATGATTTGGTGGGGAAGGCCTTGTGAGGTTTCCTGAGAGCAATAAGGAGCCGTTTCTCTCCTGAAGGCCTGTAATCTGCTGACATCTCCTAACAGGCCTTTAAACATTGCACCACGCATAGCTTAGGAGAATCAGGAACTGCAGGGTACTCTATAACCCTAGTGTTACATTTAAGACCCCTCCTGATTGTAAAAAAAACCCCCGAAGGAAAAAAGGGACCTTTACGTGATATCTAGAGCTCTAACATCAGACACCCATCTGCACGATATCAAACAGACAAGCATTGCCAGCTTCTCTGATATTTCCTTACGCGAAAGAAATCTATTAGTTTGCCATGATAACAAAAGGTTGATAGCCTTACCCTGGCTGGACCGGACTGGCCAAAAAATTCAGGATCTGAACTACCTCTGCACCCATAGGATCACAACCCCATTGCACACACCAATAACACCATTGTCCCCAAGCCGACCTGTATCACTTGACTGTGCTGTCAGACCAGGCATTAGACAAGAAGCCTTCAACCTGTGACAAAAGGCCTAGTATCGGCCATCTACTCCTGTAATCCTCCACGCCGTCAGGCAGAAGGATCAGTACAACACCATCTGATGCAGGTTCCGATCCGGGTTGAGAAGAAAATCTGAAAATGAGGAGATGAATTGGAAAAGCCCAAGAAAGTTCCAGAAGAACCGGAAACCATACAAATCGGGATGATCAGGACTACCTCCGGATGTTGGCGCCTGATCTGGGCCAAAGCTTTTGTGATGATCACAAACGGGAGAACCGCTATGCTCACATCTTCCCCCAGTCTTGCAGGAATGCGTCTGTGGCACCTGCCAGAGGATCCGGCCTCCAACTGAAGAACCGAGGCAGCTGATGGTCCAACGTGGGAGCAAAAAGATCCACTGAAAAAAAGGACTTCCCCATTCTTGGATTGTGGCATGAACCTCTGGATGAAGCTTCCACAAGCTGCAATCCCGAAAATGACAAAGCTTCCAATCCGCCACCTGGTTCTCATGACCGGGAAGGTACTCTGCCATCATCGATATCTGATGGTCGAGGCAGAACTGCCAAAAATTAGTTGCCAGATCGGACAGAACCTTTGCTCATGTAACACCCAGATGACTGATGTACCGGACAGCCGAAATGTTGTCCATTCTGAGCAGGACACAGGGCTGAATCTTGTCTCTGGTCCAACACTGGATTGCAAATGAAGCCACTAGAGCTCCTCACAGTTGATGTGCAATGCCTGGACCTGCGGAGACCACGTCCCTCCTGTGGAGAAATCTCTACACCAAGTACCCCAGACTGACCTTATAGCATTGGATTCTATGATAACTGATCCAAACATTTCTCTCCCATTCCATGCTTCCATGTGGGAAACCTACTAGATGATTTCCTCCCGTGCTTTGAAGGACAGAACGACTGACTGAGATTAAGCGAGGCCTCTCCACAAATGCAATGCTTTCAATCTTTGCAGTGCCCAATAACATAACGGCCCTGAAAATATGGCCTCGATGGAAGACGACAAGAGCCCTACTAGGCTCTGTCTGGCCAACGTTCTGCAGAGCTTGCATCAGATCTTGGTTATCTTCCGAGATAGAAGGCTCAGAGTGGCTCTGGTAGAACCTATGACAAACCCCAGAGAGGAAAGCCCTCTGAGAAGGTACCAGAAGGATTTTTTTCACATTTATTACAATACCAAGGCTTCCAATAGATTGACCGCTAGCTGCAATTGCACCAACAATTGCTGAGGATCCTGCGCCAGGATGAGCATATCGTCGAGGTACACAATAAGGCAAATCCCTTGCACTCAAAGATACTCCACAACGAATTTGAGCACCTTCATGAAGCACAAAGGAGCAGAGGAGAGTTGTGAGCTGGATTATCTGCTGGTGCCAGAAGAACTCTAGGAACCTCTTGTGAGAGGAAAAAGAATCACAATGGCCAGGTACCCATCCTTCAAGTCCAGTTGGATCATATAGTCCGCTGGACGCAAGAAATCCCGAAGGAGATTAATCCCCTCCTTTTTTAAATGGCGGTAAACCAGCCATTCATTGAACTCACAAAGGTTCAGCACTGGCCTCTGACCCCCATCTGCTTTGTCGCCTAAGAACATGTTGCTTATGAAACCCTGTGGATGAGGGGACGTAGGACAAATATCCCACTTTTCCAGGAACGAGGCAACCTCCACATCTACTAAGTCTGCCACATGTTGGGAAAACTAAATGGGTCTGGGACTTGTCTCTTGACATGGGACCCCACAGAACTCTATAGGGAAGCCCTGAACTGTCAGCAGGACCCATACATTGCTCGTGAGCGCTCCCCACACATGGAAGAAACTTGCCAGCTGGCCCCCTACTTTTAGAAGGGAAGAAGTAGAAACACTTACCAGAATTTAAGGCAGCATAGGTCCCTCTGAAACCATAGCCTCTGGACCCCTGGCCGCAGCAGGATTCATCCTGGAACTGCCTGCCCCTGGAGCCTTGCCCTCTAGGACATTGAGAGGAGGACTAGCCAGTCGAGCGGCCCGCGGAAAACCCGTCAGGAGAATACCCTTTCAAGAGATGACTGGGCTTTGTCAAAGGACGTGAACGTATTCACAATCTTTCCAAACTCTTTAAAAATACACTCTCAGAATAGTCCCCCTTGGACCACAGCCCCCGCTGCAGAGTCCACCAAGTCCCCCACTTAGGGTCTACTTTAATTCGAAAAGAGCATCTCCGCTCGGTGGGCTGCGCACAGTTGGCATTGCCTAGAAAGATAACTGCACGCTGTGTTCAACCAGAGAGTGCCTCCGGGGAAATGAGGAGGTCCGATGTTTTGGCATCCTCTGCCATATCCAGGATCATGGTCATGGGGTCAAGTGCATCCAGGAGCTTATCCTGGCAAACCCGGCAGGATCTGTCAATGCCCTTCTTCGGGTCTTTCATGAATTTCACTAGCAATGTTGCCATCATGGGGTCCAGCACCGGGGTCAGAGCTACCTTGCCATCCAAAGAGGGGTACGGACATTCTTCCTTAAGACAACTACGGGCTTCTTTCCCCAACGGGGTTCTTATCCTACTAGCCACATAGTTCCCCACCTTCATGGAAGGGGTCCATTTGGATGATCTAGGATGGAGGAGCTTCTTCTGATCAAGCACGATTCCCGGGGGATCACGCGAAACTGGGCTTGGCGACACCTTTGGCAGGGGAGCTGTGACCGTGGGCGCAGTGTGAAATTGGTTTTGGGACAGGAATGCCTCACGCAGACACTCAAAGGCATTGTGATCCACCCTGTCCTCCTGGTGGAGTTTGGCCAGAGCAGGCTGGTCATCTGAGGACTAGGTCAGAGAGGGCCCAGGTCCACTTGGCGCATTCACACATGATTTTAATTACTAGGCGCTACTCTGGGAGGGGGGGGCATTGTCTCTTCCACCACCCTATAGATTTTCACATCCACTGCATCATAAATCTCATCATCCCATGATACATGGGTTCAGGAATCCTCGTCCCACTGCTCCGACACGTTGACTGCAGTAAGGTGAACAGGAGCCACCCCACTTACCAGTGCTCTGGCACAGCGCTTGCAGGCATTATATTACACTGTTGCGCAATGACAATCACCAGGCAAACTCTTTTTGGTGCTGGGGGGCCAGCAATTCAATAAGGGATAGAGTCGTAATCGAAAGGGGTCCAGACCCAGGGGCACTACCTTCCCTGGAAAATATTCAGATTTTAAGCGTGAACTCGCCACTTGGGAACATGTCCCCATAAGACAGGTAGCCATCTAATTAATGTTACACAACCCTGAGGGCCATCGGAATAAGCGGATAACCCTACCTTGGGATTTGCACAGGGTGCCAAGAAATAAATGGAGGCTTTACAGCCTGTACAGACCCTCTACAGTGAGGGCGTCACTCTCCAGGGGCAGGCAGAGGCATAGGCAAGTGGCGCACGATTCTGGATCCTGACAGTAATTCTAAAAACGCATCACAAACCATACAGAAAAGGCACTCCCACAGTGCCATCTAGTGACTGCAAGCCAGCACCGCACTCGACATACCAGGAACTATAATAAACATCGCATAGGAGTGCAAATGCAGCCCCCCGCTGCCCAGGCAATCACACCCAAGCAGGGAATCAACTCAACAATCCAACATTTGGCAAGAGAAGAGAAAACACATAGGACTTATCTGGGCTGCGAGCAGCGAAGAAAAAGGATTTAGTGGATAGCGACTAAAGACCATAGAGGGATCCCTAGCTCCTGATTAGATGATGAGATTTGGTTGACTATGTTGCCTGCTGTTGTCTTTACCAATTTCCCGGTGGTTTCTGGGAAATGTGGTTTTGTTTGGTACTTTTAAGATAGCTGCTGTAATAAAGTGAAGAAAGCGATAGGCATAACCCAAGCCTCCAGTCCTGGGATAGAATGATGTCCTTAATTGAATTTCCATCAACTTATATCTCAGCACCAGCCTAAGTATGTTTTGCAATACTATCACTTCTTAACAGCAAAATATTTTGAAACGTATTCCAATTTCTGCAAATCATTCACAAAAACTTAACAAGTTGATTTCAAGTACTCTAACTCAATCACAACTTTTTCAGCTTTGGGTTTAAGATTAAATACAATAAAAATCACTATTATCGAAAGCAGGGGACACTAAGTGTTACAAGTTGGGCCTTTGAACTGCTCATGCACCAATGATAGGGCACCAATGATAGGGCTCAGTGTTTCCCATCAAGCTGTCCGGTTGCATTGGCATGTTAGCAGGTGCTGAGATATAAAGTGATGCTGGTATATACACCAGTTTGTTTAACTAGGAAATAATTTTATCAAATAAAAGAGTTGTGCCTCCACATTGTGTTCTGTTGGATTTAAATGCAACACCATGGAGCATATGAATGACTCCAGTAGGAGTGAATCTGCTGAGAATGCGTTTACTTCTTGAACTAGGCCCATGGCTTGCAATCCCTCAACTCTATCTTGAAATTATTTAATTATGTTGTTTCTATTTGCTCTGTATGTAGATGCACTTAAGAAAATAAAAAGGTCATATATTAACGTCCACTATCGAACTCCTAACCAGACTTTATATTAAAAAAAATTAAGCTTGTGTCGCTGGGATTAGTTAGCAACACACTGAGATAAGGCATCACATCTGTTTATCATTCCCCTCAGAGCTTGCCAATCGAAATGAGAGAAGTGAATCGCTAAAAGATTAGGGAACAAATAAATTAAGCCATACTGCTGAATGAATTTATAATTTTTGCAAATTCGTTAGTCCTGTCAGCAGAATGCTTGTTTCGAATACAAACCAAATAACATGCTAAGATTTGAGCTTGATTTGAACATTGATTTTTAACAAATATCATTTTTTGCATCACAGGGAAGAATTCAAATGCACAGACAGCACACTAATATGTAATTCCCAGATTCAGTGCACCTTCTCCAATAAACGCGTCTCTGTGAATGAATAGGTTCCTTACAAGCCAAACTCGTTACTGTACAAAACACAATTAGCAATTATGAGGTCATGGAAGCAGTCAAACAAAAACACGGGTGATGAATAATACAAGTAAGAAGGAGCAAGATCATAGGAAAGAAGCACTGCAGAAGCAACGCAATGGTACAACAAAAACACTTGCAACTGTAGCCGTCAGTCAACTGAAAGAAATCAAAACACACAGCCGATAGGCATAGAAATGGACACAGTGCAATATATAACGAAAGAATGGAGTAAAAACAAGAACAACATAACAAGAAAGGACAGGAACAAAATAAAGAGGGTACTTCGGGAAAGAGGCAAGTACACGATAGGACAAGGTTAAAAGTTGAGGAGTCAACTGCATGCCTGGCACAGCATGCTTTATACTGGAAATAAAGAGTGAAGAAATGCTTGAAAAAAAAACGTTGAAGCAGAGTTTGAAGGGATTATCCATACAGCATAACTCTTAATCTAAACTAATTGGAGGATTGTTTTAAGTCGTTTAGTAATTGGGCCAACATGCTGTATTACATACAATATTATGGCCACAAATTGCGTTAGGGATATTTAATGTAGCTTTAATTGAAGTTTCTTTGTTAACCCTAAACCAACGTGCCCGATTTCAAGTACAGTTTAAGGCTTCCGTAGAAACGTTTTGCTGTGCTCTGCCTGTCAATTTATTGGCATTACAGTCTTATATGGAACTCACTGTCTATGGCTGTGAAGGGCAGTTAGACAATAGAATTGTGGAACGTTCTCGTTGTTTTTCAAGTATGTAAATTAAAGTTGGATCAGTCCAAGCAATCCAAATCGGACTAAACATTAGTTGCAATACACCAGTGTTGCTGAACTGGAAAACTGAGAGGAAACTGTGCTTTCCTAGGTTAAGTTTACACCGCTTCACTTGGGGAGCGTTCATCATCAAGGAAGATGATGAACACTTTTCATTAAGGATATAGGCATATTCCATTTCTAACAAATACAAACTTATGAAAAAGATTAAAGTTTAGTTGAATTAATTAGATTAGATTTACTTGAGATACCTTCCTCCACGACTGCCCGAAGTGATTGATCCCAGTGAGATTCATAGGTCAGCCAAAACACATGGAAAATAGCAAACCGAGAACCTCTTGAAACCCCACTAAAACCATTTAGTTTAATAAAATCTTACAATAGTTGTTTATCCTATAATTTCCGTTTTCAATACACCCAATTTAAGAATTGACATAGAGCGTACCGGACTCCCAAATTGTTGAAAAATGAATCCCTCAATGCGGACTTTAAGAGCCCAAGATTTCAAACTCCCTAAGATGATTTACTGTACATATGTTGGGGCTGCCCACATCTGTCCAACTTGAGGAATAAGGTGGTAAAACTTTCATCTGATATCACTGAGCTGACTGGCACAATGGTTGATGAGCCCATCCTGCAGAGTGTCTTTAAGCACTCAAAAACTGAATCTAAATTTTGAACTTGTCTCTCCTATTTACCAAGAGCTCTATAGTCTGAAACCGGAAGAGTAAAGAGTAGTCACCTCTCTTTAATATAGCAGTGACAAGGCTGGGTACGGAGTTGGGCCGAGGCTGCGAGTATGGAGTTGCACAGAGAGGAGGCCAAGGACCTCCGCAAGACCTTACAGATGGCAGCAGGAATGAAATGTTCGGCTCGGACCTTTAAAGCTGGAGTAGGCTTTAATGGACGGTAGAGCCCCAAAAGATGACATTAGACCACGGCTACTCAAAGTTCGGCCCGCGGGCCGGCAGCGGCCCAGCAAGCCTTCCTGTGCGGCTCGCGGACCTTGAGACATCGTACCGTGTTCTTTTTTTTTTTTTTTTTAAAGTGTCAGGAAACACCACCGGTACTGCTCTGCGGGGGCGATTCCAGCAACAGTCAGAGTGGGGCTGCAGGGGCGCTAAGAGGTGAACAAAGCCTCATTAACATGTAAATGGTCTTTTAAAGACGTGTGAAGTACTCGGGTGCGGCTGTGTGTGTGTCAGCCTAGGCTGACACAGCTTACAAGGCACCACTTGCTTCCTGGGCACTGAAAGCAAAACACATTTGTGGGTAATGTTCGGACATTTTAATGTGTATCATGACTAGTGCATGTTGCACACAGCGTACTTTGAAATGCCAGTAAATCAGGCAAAAATATAAATCCCAGAGGCATTGTAAGTCCCAAACAAGGAACTTACTCGTGGCCTACTACTATAACGAATAAGCATTCACAATGAAAAGTTGTCTGGAATTTTAGGTGTGGCTTACTCATTGTACATTGGCCTTCCTGTATATCCATTTTCAATATATCATGTAGTGCACAATCAGGAAACTGGCCTAATCAATAATTATTCTCATTTTATTCATTTCCCAAGAATTATGAAATCCGTTCATTGGGTGCTGGGCCTTACAAACCAAACACACTGCTTGCTAAAGGATGCACCCGGGTCCTACTCCTGGGAAGGGAAGAGAGAACTTCAATATGCAGGCAAATACAGTCTCCCTACAGGCGGAGGGGGGTGGAGGAGGTGACAGAGGGCAGCAGGGAGTGAAAGCCCGGTGAGGAGGGAGGGCAGCAGAGAGTGAGAGCCGGTGAGGTGGGAGGGTAGCAGGGAGTGAGAGCCCGGTGAGGAGGGAGGGCAGCAGGGAGTGAGAGCCCGGCGAGGTGAGGAGGGTAGCAGGTAGTAAGAGCCCAAGTGAGGTGGGAGGGCAGCAGGGAGTGAGAGCCCGGTGAGGAAGGAGGGCAGCAGGGAGGGAGAGCCGGTGAGGTGGGAGGGTAGCAGGGAGTGAGAGCCCGGTGAGGAGGGAGGGCAGCAGGGAGTGAGAGCCTGGGTGAGGAGGGAGGGCAGAGCAGGAAGCGAGAGCCCAGTGAGGTGGGAGGGCAGAGTAGAGAGTGAGAGCCTGGGTGAAGTGTGAGGGCAGCAGGGAGTGAGAGCCCGGGTGAGGAGGGAGGGCAGCGGGGAGTGAAAGCCCGGTGAGGTGGGAGGGCAGCAGGGAGTGAGAGCCCAGGTGAGGAGGGAGGGCAGCACGGAGTGAGAGCCAGGCGAGGTGGGAGGGCAGCAGGAAATGAGAGCCCGGTGAGGTGGGAAGGTAGCAGGGAGTGAGAGCCCGGTGAGGAGGGAGGGCAGAAGGGAGTGAGAGCCCGGTGAGGTGGGAGGGTAGCATGGAGTGAGAGTCCGGCGAGGTGGAAGGGCAGCAGGGAGTGAGAGCCCGGCGAGGTGAGGAGGGTAGCAGGTAGTAAGAGCCCAAGTGAGGTGGGAGGGCAGAGCAGGAAGCGAGAGCCCAGTGAGGTGGGAGGGCAGAGTAGAGAGTGAGAGCCTGGGTGAGGAGGGAGGGCAGCAGGGAGGGAGAGCCGGTGAGGTGGGAGGGTAGCAGGGAGTGAGAGCCCGGTGAGGAGGGAGGGCAGCAGTGAGTGAGAGCCTGGGTGAGGAGGGAGGGCAGAGCAGGAAGCGAGAGCCCAGTGAGGTGGGAGGGCAGAGTAGAGAGTGAGAGCCTGGGTGAAGTGTGAGGGCAGCAGGGAGTGAGAGCCCGGGTGAGGAGGGAGGGCAGCGGGGAGTGAAAGCCCGGGTGAGGAGGGAGGGCAGTAGGGAGTGAGAGCCAGGCGAGGTGGGAGGGCAGCTGGAAATGAGAGCCCGGTGAGGTGGGAGGGTAGCAGGGAGTGAGAGCCCGGTGAGGAGGGAGGGCAGAAGGGAGTGAGAGCCCGGTGAGGTGGGAGGGTAGCATGGAGTGAGAGTCCGGCGAGGTGGAAGGGCAGCAGGGAGTGAGAGCCCGGCGAGGTGGGAGGGCAGCAGGGAGTGAGAGCCCGGGTGAGGAAGGAGAGCAGTAGAGACAGGCACCATCCTGATCTAACAGTCCGTCATATGCAATCCACGACTTCCAGCTGTGCCACACCTCCGACCCTCTGTTCAGTCCATCAATGCCCACTTATATGTCCCCTGTATCTCGTCTTTCACCTTACTATATGGGCCTTTGCTTGGCAAGAGGTTGCAGGCAACGGGTTAACCAGATGTGCTACTGACTGGCGGTTTTGGTGCTGCCCTGAAACTGTTGCCTATTATTATTAGTTACACACCACTTTGTTCCATGCTCACAACTGATGAGTTTTTTTTCCAAAAATATTGTGCCTGTTTCTGATACCTTATTCCATCTGTTTATGTTGTTTAATGTATTTTGATTGTGTGCTTATTTTATGTCAAGGGTCATTGCTCTTTGCATTGCTGGGTAATGTTACACCTGATGTGCTATAACTTGTGGAATATTACTATGTCTTTTCGTCATCTTTGAGCTCATGCTGTTTGCTTCATTCTTACTCCTCTGAATCCTATGAAAGAAGGTGCATCAGGTTTGGTCTCAGCTTTTGTATTGGATTAGAACTAAAGCTGAGCACACCATTTCACCAGAGCATGATGTGTTAGCAAGTAAAGTCTATCGGTGAGATTACTGTGATTATAATGAGTCGAAAAAGAAATTGACAAAGATGCTGATGCTAACACAGACTTAGTTTTTTCAGCAAGGGGGGCACACGTCGATGCCCCAGACCAATGAGATGTTATAAAGATGGTAACAATGGGACAACGAAATCTGCAGTGTGCCACTGATGTGGAAAGGTAAGTCATTGAGAATAGAGTGTGGGTTGAATATGCACGCGCTACAGCGTGTCAATGAGATGCAGAAGGTGTCTGTAATTACTCCGATGTCATAGAATGGGATGAAGATGATGTTACCGATCCCTACCCAACAGCAACATGTGCAGAACTCATGTCTTTAGTACCATCCTAACCACACAGTTACATAATGGTGCAGTAAACATTCCACAGAAGCTACAGGGTGCGAGCATCTTTGGCACAATAGTTTGCGAGACAATTAGTGATAAGTGATACATTTCCACAATTTTCAGCTACCCTAGATGCATCACAAAGACCTATGAACAATGATATTGCTTAAGAGGGAGGAGGACTGCATGCAAGGTGCGTTTCCTGAGGTGGACCACAGTGGACCATATGAAGAAGGTACAGTAATGGTCATCCCATAACCTTTCTAGTTGATGCTGGTGGTATCCAATCCACAGTTAGACAGGTGGAAGTACCGGACCTTCCCCTCACTGGAACATAAGTCCAAGCTGTAGACATTGCAAACAAATAAGAGGTTCAACAACTTTCAGCTTCTGTTCCAGTGAAGATCGGCTACTTTACAACTAAGCATGACTTTATAATTAGCCAAACAAGTTCTACCAACTTGGTGGGATGAGATTTATATTGTAAATTGCATTATGTAATTTTTTGTACACCAGATGGTACCTTCATACAAACAAATAACCCAGAGTTGAGTTCAAATTGAAATCCGAGTTAGTGAAAGTCAACACTTTCCCAGTTCTCACAGAAGAACTTAATATTTAAAAGACTTTGAAAAGGGAGGTTTGGGGATTTTATATGCAAAGACATTGGGCTAATTAAAAGTGCTAAGCCAGTGTATGTTACATTAAAACCAAGAGAAGTCCATCAAAATATACCACAGTATAGACTCGCTGATGAAGCTGAGGAAGGGATTACCCCAGTAATTGAGAAAACGGTGCAACGTAGGATCATAAGGGAGCTGTTGGTGATAGGGATTTGCTAGGCCAATAAAAATATTGGGAATTCAAAAGGTACTGTTGTCAGTGATTTCCCACTTTTCCCCACCCTGCTAAGGCATTGCAAAAAGACGGACACAGAGCAAAATAACTGATTCAGTGACTTGGGATGAGGGCTGCATGAATCACATCCAAGAGTTGAGACACGAGTTGTGTGCAGCACCCACGGATGTACCATGTTACAACGCATACCATTACAACTACCTACCGTTACAACGCGACCATTACAACGCATACCATTACAACGCATAGCGCTTTGAGGTGCTGGATAGTGGTAAGTATAATTTACTATTCTAACTCCAGTCCCCGTGGACCCTAGGGAAGGTGTTGGATAGTAAATTATACTTATTCCCTATCCTAGAGCGCCCCCCAGCGCAATGCGTTGTAATGGTATGCGTTGTAAAAGTCGCGTTGTAACAGTAGTGCGTTGTAACAAATGCGTTGTAACAGGTGTATACCAGCACCCACTCTAGGAAAACCAGGTTATAGTTATTTTTGTATTGTAAAAAATTGAAGGGTGCTCTCTTTCTGCTCTCATTCAAGAGCATAGCAGTTGCAAAAGGCGTGTTACATACATTTCTGGAAACCCAGATCCAGTTGCCATTGTCCTTCCTAGACCTTTGTGATCTGTTGCAGCTTCTGCCATCACCCAAAGTGATGCAGTGGATTTGGGTCATATGTTATTTATGTGGCAAACTTAGTAGATACACTTTTAAACCAAACTAGTAGACATCTAACCAATGCGAGGTTAAGCAAGTATAAGTAAGTCATTTTCGCAGCCCAAATGAGTCAATAAAAAGTTGCGGAACTTTAAATCCTGCTACTCTTTTGCCACTTCTGAAAGTAAAGAATTATATTAACCATGATGATGAAGAACATGATTGTTTGGAAACAACAGCATGGTGCACAAAAGTGATACCTGACATACAAGATGTGCCAATGAATCAAGCTGATTTGATTCTATTTGTCCATGGCCCTTGTTTAGGAGAGACTAAAGGACATTTGTGTGCAGCATATCTGTTTGCACATCGACATAAATTGTTGAAGCAATTGTTGAAGCATCATATTTGTGCAATGCGTTTCCTGCCCTGGTTGCCGAGTTGATTACTCTTACTAGAGCCTGTTATATTGCCCGCACACAGTGTGTTACAACGAAAATTAATTGTATGCTTTTTGGGATTTTGCACGATTTCTGGTCACAGTGTAGTTTCATGACTTCCGCTAGGACAACAATTTGAAATTGTTGCCATCTAAAATTGCAGTTGTGAAATGTGCAGCACATGGACGTGAGAGTAATTATTTCAATAAAGGAAATAATTACACAGATGCATTTGCACATTAGTACGCAGAACTGGGATCTGCATTGCCAATGTAGGTTGATAATCGCCAGGTACCTGCTCCTAATTGTGTGTCAATACAAACATAGGATGAGTTGAGTGAAGTAAAGGATACAATGTTAGATGGGGAACAGAAAAAGTAGGAAAATGTGCGACGTAAACAAGGATAGGATGGCTTCTAAAAAATATATGGTGACAGATTTATCTAGCTAAATTCACTTTGCCACAAATGATGAGACTGTTTCATGGACATACACATGTAGGAAGAGATAGGATGATTAATACATTTAGGGGCACATGCATCAAAGGTTTTTGTGAGGGCAAACAGTGCAATTCCCAAAAATCGGCCATTTGCGATCGCAAAATGGCCTTTTGCGATGCATCTAAGTGTTGGGGACGCACAATTTAGGTAATCATATTTTTTGCGATTTCCTAAATTGCAATTGCATTTAAGGAATTGCAATTTGTGATTCCTTAAATGCAATGCAAGAACCATTTTTAAAATAGTGATTTCGCTAGTTGGGGCTGCAAATTACCTAGCAATTAAACAGGTCGGTAATTTGCAAAAACTTTGACAAATCTACTAAAGTGCATTTTTCAAAGTTTCATGTTGCACACACACACACATGCCCTTGGGGCATGTGTGTGCGCAACATGGGTGCGCATCACAATTTCAGGGGTGCAACAGGGTGTCATTTGACCCCCTTGCACCCTTGGAATTGCATGCGCAATTTGCGAGTACCCATTGGTACTCTCAAATTGAGCATGCAATGTCCGATTCATTCCTATGGGCCTGTAGGCCCATAGGAATGAATGGGGAGCCATTCCTTAATTGTGACTCGCAATTTGCGAGTCACAATTAAGGAATGTTTAGGAATCGCTACTTTTATAGCGATTCCTACATGCATAGGCTTTTGCAAATCCTTAATTGCGAATCCTTAAAATCGCAATTAAGGACTCGCAAAATCCTACCTTGATGCATGTACCTGTTAATCCCTACTGGTGATATTCCACTCATCATGAATAGTGTGTAATGTCATTGGTAGAGTTGTACAATGCGCAGCAAAATAAAGTTGAAAAGAAAAGTTGTGTAGTCATGAGTCATCTTGGAAAGGCACATAGTACCTTCAATAGATGGCAGGATTATTTTGTAGAAATGCTACCGTGCAATAATTGAAAGTGCATTTTAGAAGTAGTGTGGTTGAAACATACCCAACAGTGAGATGTGGTTCACAGACAGTTGCAAAATGATTGCTAAGGGAGTTGGTCCTTGTGTATAGAATGCCACTGGCAATCAAATTGGTCAGAGGTGAACACTTAAGAATGGTGAAAAGTGGTTTGTGATGCATTAGCATTGATCAAAAGGTCACTACAGTTATCTCCCGTTAATCATCGGGTGTAGTTGACTGAACCGTCTGATCAAATACAGGCTGGCAAAATGGTGTATTTCTTCTTCCCTGAAATGACTGGGTGCACTCCCAACGGTGTTACTGAGTAGGAGATATCTTAAAAAAGAGCCCGTTCTAAGCCCATATGAAGTAGTGATGGTTAGACCAATGCTGGTCCGTGGTAACCTGTGCAGCCTTCTCAATATTACTGATGAAGTGATCCTGGATAATTACAATGGTCCCATACAGGTTAGATAAGTACAATATCACAATTTAGTAATCAAAAATTGGAATTACAAACGTATAGATGCAAAATACGATTTTAATTAACAATTGAGTTCAACGCAAGGGCAATATACAAAAAAGGGTGAGTGAGCAGGACGTGACAGGGTAAAGGGAAATCAGCTGATTTCCTTACCACAGGCAAATGATTTAAAAAGTGACTTTTCAATTTGTGAAGATGTAGGTAAGCAGAAAGCCACAATCAAAGTGAGGCGGAGCTAGCTTGCGACCACAATGGCCGCTTGAGCTGAGTGCTCCTCCTGCCAGCAGTGTTATCCTACAATATCCTGCAGCTGAGGTTATTGCACCTCCAGATTACGTTTAGGTGCGTGTCTGTAGCCCCGCGTGGCCCCCCACTGATGAGACAAGACATCTACCTGCCTCTGGTGTGGAGTTAGACTGCTGCACGGGGCCGCCGACGTCCCTGATCACGTCTCGAGGCCTTGCTGTGCCACGTCTCCTAGCCCTCCGTATGGCAGAGAGATTGGATAAACATGCCGAAAGACTTGACATGTCTAAGCGATGCTTAACGGAGGCAGAGGAGGCCCAGACCACGCTAGACACAGAGCACAAGCAGTTAGGTAGGCTCCTCCAGGTTCTACAAGAGAAGTCAGAGGATTTGAAGACCCGCTCCAGGCGCCTTAAACTGCGCATCATGGGCCTGCCCGAGAATACCACCACTGGCAACATGGAGCTCTTCACGGAAAAACTGCTTAAGTCACTCCTGTGTGACACTTCATTTTCCGACATGTTTGTGGTGGAGAGAGCTCATCGCTCACTGGGCCCCAGACCCAAACCGGGAGCACCCCCCCAGACCTATTATTGCAAAGCTTCTCAACTACCTAGATCGGGACGTGGCCCTCCGCCTGGCCCGCGAAAAACAACCTTTGAGGTATGAGGGGTCTACCATCTCGCTAATCCCGGATTTTACAGCACGTGTCAAAGAAGCTAGGCGATTGTTTGCCCCAATGAGGAGGCAGTTGTGTGATCTTGGTGCCGACTACGCGATGCTGTACCCTGCTAAATTGAGGGTGATGAGATTATTTCGGCCCTTTCGGGGATGAAGGCTCATAGTGCCCCTGGCAGTGATGGATTGACGGTCGCCTTTTACAAGGCGTTCCAGGAACTCCTCATGCCGCACCATAGGACGTTATTTGAAAATATCTTTACCTCAGGTACCATGCCGCCGACTATGCCGGAGGCTGTTTTGGTTGCCGTACTTCAACCAGGGAAGCCTGCGGATGATTGTGCGTCTTATAGACCGTTATCTCTAATGAACGTCGATACGAAGATTTTCGCGGAGATTCTCGCCAATCGTCTTAGCCCTCTGGTCACCACTTTAGTTGCCCCGGAGCAGGCAGGCTTTGTCTACACCTGGAATTTGTCCTACAATTTACGAACTGTATTTGCTGCTATGCAACACACACGCCCTGAGGTTCCTGCGATAGCAGTCTTTATGGATATGGAGAAGGCCTTTGATTCCGTAGAGTGGTCATTCATGAGGCATGTTCTGCAGCTCATGTGTGTCTGAGCGGTATTCCTGCAACTCCTGGCAACGTTATATCACAAACCCTCGTCCCGTGTCTGTATTGGTTCTCTGGTCACTATACGCATACACAGAGGCACGCGGCAAGGGTGTCCCCTATTTCCTATCCTCTATGCGCAGACGGCCGAACCTCTGGCTTGCGCCCTTCGCGAATATCACGGGCTCAGGGGCATTCGCTTCCCTAATTATCGGCTCTTCGTGTCAACGTACGCTGATAACACCTTGCTCTACGTCAGAGATCCGGAGACCAACCTCTCCCCTGTCCTGCGTGAGGTGATGCTGTTTGGTTCGCTTTTGGGAGTTAGGGTTAACTGGGGCAAGTCTATCATGTTTCCCTTTGACACCTGCCACTACTCGCTTCGAGTCAGAATACCCGCTTATTTGGACTACTGACTCAGTGCGCTATCTGGGGATCCGCTTACACACTGATTCGGACATAGTACTGAGAGAAAATTATGGGATCGCTATTTCAAAACTTGAGGACGACATTGACATTTGGACTCGACTACCACTGTCGCTATTGGGTAGGATATCTTTGATGAAAATGGTTGTGCTGCAGCGCTTCCTCTTTTTCTTTACGAAAAATCCCTATGGTCCTCTAAAAAACAAAAAATGTAAGCACTTACAGTCATTGATGGTCCACCTAGCTTGGGAAGGCAAGCAGCCCAGGGTGGCCTGGAAAATATTGACCCTTCCATACACGATGGGTGGTCTGGGTGCTCCGGATCTTGAGCTTTATTATAGGGTAGCTCAGGGCTCCCATGCATACCACTGGATACACGACCCTGCTGATACCCCGCATGTGCAGATTGAAACCATAGTGGCAGACCTTAAGCCGCTGCCATCCCTTCTCTTTTCGCCCCAAGATAGACGTACGGGTATATTGGACTCTGACATCAGTCACCCATGCATGGCATAGTATGCTTAATGTGCTTGCCTATAATTTATTGTATTCTCCTTTTGCACGCCTTGATTGGTACTATTGGTTGACACCGTTCAGGGACAGAGGAGTTACTACGCCTCTTGGAACACTGAACGTCTATACCATGGGGGACCTTTTTGGGAGCGGTGTCACCCGTTCTGCTGGGGACATCGTTCGGGGAGCGGGGTCGCCATCGCCTCTGGCGCAATTTCAGTTACATAGAACAAGACATGCTCTCAGGGCGCTTCTCGGAGAGGACATGGCGGAACCCCCGGAGGGGATGCCTTTGTCAGTGGTTGTCGAAGTCACTTCTCCAGCTAGGCTGGTGTCTAGACTCTATCACACGACAATGGCCGCTAGAGACGGCGCATACACTAAACCGCGCCTGGCTTGGCAGCAAGACCTGCAAACAGATATGACTGATGATATATGGTGTTACTGTTGGTTGTCTTGGCACCAAGAGAGTATCCCTTAATGGCCGCCATCGGCTAGTCCAATTTAAGTAAATAAATTGGGTGTATTACACTCCGGAGCGACTCCACTGTTATGGTCTTCGCGAAACACCTAAGTGCGATCGTTGCGTGACGCTTGTGGCTGATTTTCCTCACATTGCGTGGTCCTGCCCAGGGATCGCTCGATTCTGGGTGGAGGTCTTCCGCGAGATTAGTCGCGTGTCTGGGTTGGAGTTGACACCGAACCCACTCTTAGCTATTGTGGGCTACTCGAAACCACTTCCTAAATCGCACGGGCGGCTGGTCGAAATGGCCTTCCAACTTGCTAAACGCTGCATTGCCATCTGTTGGATGCGTGGCCCAACTCCACATTGACACAATAGTTGAGAGATATATTGTACTGCTGCACTCAGACAGAAAACTATAGTGAGTTGCTTACCCCGCGCAACAGGCCCAAAAACCTTTGGTCCTTATATATTGCCAGCAGACACACTTTGGACTCACAGGACGGCTAAGACGCCTACCCCCGGACGGCAACTGCCTCGACTGACGGAGACCCTGATGAGTAGCTGTTCCTATAAGTGACCCCGGACTGCGACCTTTCTGGTGCTTTTTCCCTGCGATGAGGGTTCCCAGACTGGACCCGTAGGCTGACGACGTCCTTGATGGGTGCCGATGGGGTTCTCGTGTTGTCAGTTAATGTAACCTTCTGTCTGGAAATATATTGTTGTCATGATGCCTGGATGGCGAATTGCTGTATTTGGAATATTCGTGCATAACTGTACTGCTATATATGTACCGCTGTTTCTTCTTTGATTGTTACATCGCAAATTACCAATAAACATAAAAAATAAAATATATATTTTTTTTAAAGCCACAATCAAAGTTACATCTCATACTCAACAGTAGGAAACAAATAGAGTATAGAGTTGAAGATGTATGTGTCAACGACGTTTCAATCCCAATTGAGGTTTAGGGATCTCATCAGGACGTAGGCGGTAAAACAAGTGCCTGGGAAGTTGCTAGTGGGGTAGGCGGCAAGGGCCTTGGTAAACTCGGATAATGAGGGCTACAACTACTTTGGAAAGGAATTATGTTATACTGGTAATGAACACTGCTGTTAAGTGCAAAAGAATGCCTTTTTAGATTCATGCCTTACACACTCAGTGTGTGGGTGCAAGAAAAACTGTTACCTCAATTTTTTGAGTTAGGGGCTAGACTGGAAACTTTATTATACAGGGAGGGGTGAAAGAAGAAGCAAGCAAAAACAGTGAAAGCTAACATCAAAACCAAAGTTCATAAGAAAACAGAAGTTCAGTTGCACAAAATCAAAAACAAAAAAAGTAATTCAAATTGAAGGAGAGAGTTCACAAAGAAGCATTGTGCAAAGTAGTTACACCAAAACGTAAGGACTGAGAAGTCTTTACAGAAGATATATCCTCATCTTCCTAAACAAAATGCTTCAACAAACTTAAAGGAGGAAATATCTTAAAAATTATAAAGTGCATGTAAATAGTCAATCCGAGACCGGTAAGTAATGGCACCCGGGTAAATCTGTGTTCACCTTACATTTGTCTCAGACTTGTGTGAGATTAAAGAAGAGTTTTTTAAGGGGGTGGGGTTGTTGTGTGGGGTGTGTGTGTGTGTGTGTGTGTATATATATATATATATATATATATATATATATATATATATATATATATATCAGGGTCCTCACCAACAGGTACCACCTGTGGCTTGCTTCATTATTGGACCCCAACTCACACACACAAGTTCTGTGCTAACTCAGAGTGAAGGCAAGGGATCTTAGTTTAAAATAACCTCAGAAACCTAAAAAGTTATTTAATGGCGTCAGTTTAGGAGCTAGATTAAAAGTATGGAAAGTGACACAATATTAGGATATAATCGTCACAAGTGTCTAATCGGTCGACATGTTTCAGCCACAAACTGCCCCGAAAGGTCAATTGGCTTTTTCAGGACCTGTTTTTCCCTGCTAGTTATAATAGACAGCCTATGGGCATGTACAAATCCCATCGTTTTTTTAAAAAGCATGCCCATTTACATACAGACTATACACTAAGGACCTTTTAACCTTGGTGCCGTTACTTACCGGTCTTGGATAGACCATTTACATGCACTTTATGATCCAATTTATAGCAATTCAATCAACAGTGTAATGTACAGCTTCCAGTTCATCCAAGATTGAGTGCCATGGGAGCGCTTGCTGGTATGAAACGCACAGCATCTGGGAAGTGGCTGCTATAGCTGGCGTCATTAGTGCCTATGAATGAGTATATCAAGTATGAGGGGGGTAGGAGTGAACAAGGGTCAGGGTGAGAATGTAAATCGCTGCCCAACTCAGGTCTCTGCGGTGATATCCATTGCCCAGTGAAATTCCTGAATCTAGATTATATGTGAGAGGTGAGAGAAAGGAGGATAGATTGATGGCCATCCACTAAGTGTCCCCGCTACGCATGCAAGCAGGCCATTTCTGGCGCTATGTCAATATCAGTTGTGGATGCCTGGGGCTCGTTATCTGGTTGCCAGTTGTTTTGGAACTCCTGTAGGATGAAGTCCCATTCGGCTGCTACTGAGAGTTTGTGGAGTCCCCAGGTGTCTTCGTGGTGCAAGGCAATGCTTTAGGCTTGCATCAAGATGGTTAGTGAGCGGAACCATTCTATCACAAGAAAGGGGGTGCTCCGAGCGTTTCCAGCACTCAGTGATTAAGCGCTTAGCTGCAAACAACCCTAGATCTATAAACCAGGACGTTACATTGTGTCTTTTTGACCTGCGATCCACCTCTCACCCAGTGCAGCCAGCCAGGTGGGTGGATGGGTGGTGACACTTCACCAGTAATCATCAATGGCAGCAAAATCGCACAACATGTAAATAAGTTCTGCATTCACCAGATTACATCTAGGGAAGTGGCGGTCTTTGTGCTTAAAGTACCTATTTATTTTAGCCTGGACCAAGTAAGCTCTATGTAGTACTGCATGAGGTGGAACTGTGCATTTCTGGGAAGAAAGGTTGATCCCTCCAGTATAGCCGCTAATTCAAGGACAGTGCACGTTTGGGTCAGATGCGTGAACTAGTGGAGTATGAGGGGCTTCAGTGACTGCCGTGTGTAAACGCAGTGAGCTGGCAAACCATTTTGTGAGGTGCCTCCCTGTGCCCATAATGTGTATGTATTGGATTGTGAGGTGCATTGCGGGCTCCTGCCATATGCCCCCCCCCAAGAGTTCTCAATGCCGTGATCAGCGTGGTCTGGAGAAGGAACTGACACCGCAACAAACCATCTTCCTCTGCCAGGGTATCAAAGGGTGCCAACTGACGATCCAGATAGAGATCTCCCAGGGTCTTCAGACCCACTTCTTGTCAGCCGGAGAGCTCCGCCCTGGTGGTGACACGGCCGCTCCTCGGCATACCCAGCAGGGGCAATGCGGGCGCATTCGAGATTATAGGTCTCATGAGAAATCCGCCAGTGTGGTCGAGTCAATACTGACGGTATATTCGTATAGAGCTGTGCAGTGTTTGACTAGTTCCCAGTGTATCTCCTGTTGTGTGTGTAGCAGCTGCTCTGAGATGGAGCGCAGTGAGAGGATGGACTGATGTGTCTACTCCTGGCAGACCAGCCACGATAGCAAGCGCCCTATTCCGTCCACAGCTGCATGTGTGCGGTTGGAGTGCGTGGAGTAGTTCAAGTACAGCAGTCGCTCTAACAACCCGAGTCCACTATTAAGTCGCACTCCAGGTGAAGGAGTGAGCGCTCAGTGCGTGCAATGTCACCATCCAGCTGCTTGTGAATACCCCAACTGAGACCCAAGTATTGACCCCCCCTGATCACAACCATTCTACCCCTCAATCGGCGACTGAGTCAGCGTTTATTTCAAAGAAGTCTACCGTGGCAGTACCCAATGTTGTCCAAAAAAGCAGATAATCAAGTGCCACAGGCTGAAGGCGCCATACATGTGCGGCCCGTCCAGCACCGTCCCATTCCATCTGGAGGTACTGGGGGTTGTGGTCAGAGTGCGTTCACCACAGGTAGTCTATGCGTTGACAAACCGGGAGTAGCTTAGTCGAGGCCACAAAATGATCAGCATGGAGATGGAGGTTGTGAGGTGGGGAGTAGAAAGAGTATACCCGTGCATCAGGGTTCAGTGCTCTCCAGACATCAGGTATATTAGTGTGGCAGCCAGTCTCCCAGAGCACGGGCGTTTGATAATGGCAGCCGTGCTGGGGAGCGGTGGAAAGGACCTGTCCAATGCCATGTCGAGGACGCCGTTAAAGTCTCCACGTATAAGCCAGGAGAGGGCGCTCCATTGAGCTATGACACCCGAAAGTGTGTGCCAGAAGGCCGCCTGATCCGTACTGGGGGTATATAGATTCCCGAGCAGCAAGCGCCTCCCATCCAGTCGTCCACATAACGAATACATAACGCCCCTCTCGATCCACATCTGTCTTTTCCACCGCAAAGGGAACACCTGGCCTCACCCACAAAAGTACCCCCTGGCATACGAAGAGTACAGTGGCAAATACCTGGCCTCGTCATCGGCGTTGAAGCCTGCGAGCCTTAGGCAGTGTAATGTGCGTCTCCCGCCATAAAACGATGTAGGCTGACTTGCGCTTAAGGTAGGAGTATGCAGCGTAGTGGCGCAAGGGAGTATGCAAGCCCCTCACATTCCAGATGTCAATATAAGTGGCTAGCATGTGTAGTGTGTGTTAGGTTTACTGATGTGCGTAGATGTCACAATTCAGAGGGAGGAGCAGTTTCCTGTTCAAGTCCTACAGGCAGGGGCCACACCTGTAATCCAATTTAGGGGCTCATTACGATTGTGGTTAATCCGCATCCTCCGGGCCGGTGGAAGCCACTGCCGGCCCGGAGGATGCGGATTAACCGATGCGGACAGAAAAAAGACCCCCCGCCAGATTAGGATGGCTGGGGGATCTTTTTTCCGTCCGCCGCTTTTCCGCCGCTGTCGCTTTCCGACCGCGTCGGAAAATCTCTAACATGGCTGGCGGTGTCTATCAGACACCGCCAGACATATTAGGAAGGCGGCCGTCCTATGCCTTTCCACGGCGGCATTTCCGCTGTGGAAAGGCATACAGACTTTTTTTTGGGGGCCCGTTGTGGGCCCCCAGGGGTGAAGGGCGCACATGGGGGGTACCTATGGTACCCCCCTGCCTTTGCGTGCACGAAGCGGCAGGCACCACTCTGTGCCTGCAGCTTCGTGCATGCAAAGGAAAACATGTTTTTTTAACATTGCGGCGTGTGCTGCTTCAAGCAGCCCCCGCCGCAATGTTAAATATACAGGATGTGACCGCCAGGGTGGCGGTCCCGTCCTAATCTGCACGGAGGGACCGCCGTTGCCCCTGCGGACGGTCCCTCCTACTCTGGGGTGGCGGACGGACGCAGATCCATCCACCATCCTAATAAGGCCCCTAAGTGTTGAGCTAGGGGAGAAAAAATATCAAGGGAGGGGAACCGTGGAGTCATGAAAAACATGAGAGCAGAGGGATAACATGTATCCGCCCAACCTGATAATGCCTTGCAGCAACTACTGTCTAGTATCGCCAGCTAACTAGAGCTTAGGGCTCATTAGGGGGTGAGAAACTAACACATTTGTGTCCCATAATGTCTCAGTTACAAGAGCATAGTGCCATGCTTGTCAGGTCATGGTCAAATTGTGAGGGTAGGCACAGAGTAGCCCTGGCATTCTCACAATGCTCGGTCGATAGCACACTCCCCCCCTGGTGCATTAACGGACTCTCAGCAATCACAATATAAGGTGCTGCATCAAGTGGGCTTTATAGTTGTTGCAGGTTAGATCAGGTCTTCTGCCATCTGAGGATTTAAGGAGTGCTCAAATGAGGGACTGGTCCTGCCTCCTGATGTGATCACGTATTGTTGCAGCTGCCTCCAACGCCTGCCGCTGCTCCTGATTTGGGGCAGCATGCAGTTGCGAAAGCGGATGTCGACTTTGCCCGTGCTTCCCATGCAGTTGGTACCGAGCTCAGCATCAGCCTGCGTCCAGGCTGTGGCATCTAGTGCCTGTTAGACTCTAACCAGGTCCAGATCTCTGCCTGCTCATTCAGCTGCGGCAGGGTGCCACATAGCCGACACATGCACTGCCTCCACTTCCGGGCCCCAGCAGACGGTGCAGACCCAGAATCATCCTCACTGGTATTCATTTACAGCGCCGGGCCTAGACAGCACTCTGAGCTCTGTTCACTGGTGACACCTCCATTTGCTCCCTCACAGATATATGCCCTACCGCTAGGTTTCTTTTACAAACCTCATAATGTTGCTAGGACCCTGATGGGGATAATAAATTATCTGTTATGTCCACAGAAGGGGGCTCTTTCTACGAGTAGATCTAATGAACTATTCAGTAATAACAGATTTGCAGCATTAGAAGGTATAAATAAATGTGATTGACTCCTGAGCCAGGTCAGCATATCAACTAGCAATAAAAAAGATAAGGTATCTAAGGAACCTGAGGAAGGCAAGGAGGAGCAGAAGATAATAAAGCTAATTTCCTGGACTATTGCAGGGTTTGCCCGTAAGAGGGATGATCAAGAATGGCAAATTGAGATAAATAAATATGATATTGTGTGCCTCCAGGAAAGTTGGTAGTTAGCACCCCTATCTATGGACGGATATACAGCATACCAAACTTTGGCGGCCCCATCCTGAGCAGGTAGAGGAAAAAGTGGCATAGTGACACTAGTGGCAAACACTTGTAAAAATAAAATAATACGTTTTTTTAATGATTCAATATAGTTTTACTACTTATTAGTTGAGGGCCCAGAGGATTGGGAGGTATTGATTATTACTTTTTATAATAACACATTTGTGGGGATGATGGACTGTGGCAATGGAATTGGATAAGGATATGGTACAAATCACCTCTCAACACCCAAAAATAGTAGTAATCATTTGGATTGGTAACTTTAATATTAGTCCTTGTCATTTATTGGACAATGCTGTGTGTGTGTGTGTGGGGGGGGGGGTCATGGGGACCCGATTATACATTTTAAACGTAGTGCCTATGACGAGGCTTTGAACAGGATGTTAGGGATATAGGAAATGGGGATTGAAATGAATGCTGATCTTGTAAAAGGAGTTATGGGCAAGACGTATGGATCTCCAGATGTTGGTTGTACAAATGATTTTATTATTGCTTCTGAACTCCTAGTAGAAAGAATTAGCAGTCAAAGGGTTGATTGTACGGTCTTGAGTGACAATGCTCTCCTGGCTTATGGTTTGAGATGGTAGTTTAAGTCCTATATACAGGCAGACTTGGTACCAAAACCTGTCCTTGCCATAACATAATGGTTACATATTGAAATGGGACAGGGTGGAAGGACAATCCCTTCTTCATATTTAGGCAACTGACAATTACAGGGAGATCAGGATCTGTTTAGACGATAGTGCCCCTCCAGATCTGGAGCTAATAGGGTTTGGAGTAGTTTTGAAGGGGATTAGATCCCAACTAACCCGATCATTCAGAAACAGAAATAAGGCTAAACATTCATGGTTTGACCACAACTGCTCTAAATGTGCCAATAGCCTGCATACTGCCATCCGTGCAGCACCAAGGGACCAAGGCCTGATAAGAGCCCTACAAGCAAGTTACAAAAAGGCAAGATGAACTAGACTTGGGGATCTAAAGGCCAACGCATGGGAAGATTTGAGACTGGCATTACTGAGAAAGGATAGCGAGGATTTCTGGAAGTTAATGAAGCCCCCTTTATGCAGGAAGAGGGAGTTCCCTCCTTAGAAAAACCTATAGAGGAGAATGGATGGGTTCTACACTTTCAGAGTATATTTAAAAATCCTACCATGGGTATAAGTAATACTACAAGTATAGAAGATCAGTCTCCTACACATTTCATTTTTCATCTGGAAGAAATAGATAGTGCACTGGCCCAGACTTATCCTCTGAAGGCGCCCGGATCTAACGGGGTCCCGGCAGATGTATTTTTAGAAACTAAGGCACTGTGGAGCCCTGCCTCGAATAACATTTTTAATGCTGTATCTAAACAAGGCCCACCAAGTTCTTGGAAACGCCGTCATTTTCCCAATCTATAAAAAGTGAGATAGGTCAGAACTAAAAAAATATAGACCTATCTCTTTAATCCACAGCATGGCTAAACTAATGGGTAGAGTGCTTTTAAAAAGATAAGAGGAGTGGGCAAGAGAAAAAAGAATCCTGGCAGAGCCCCAGTACGGTTTTAGAAAAGGGAAGGGCACAATTGACCTGTGCCTAAATCTAACAATGCTCATCTTGAAATATACCACAGCCATAGAGGGGCAACTTGAGATGGCCTTTATAGCTGCCTTTGTGTGGTACACAACAAGCGATGGGTAATTCTGGAATAAATGGGAGTCGACCCACTAATCATTGGATTGATTAGGCGGCTATATACAGGAGCTACAGCAATTGTCTGCTATGGAAGAGAAGGAGAATGTACAAGGGCTTTTAATATTGAGACAGGGGAGAGGCAGGGATGTCTACTTGCCCCCTTCTTGTTTACTCTTTATACTAATGGGTTCAAGTCAATATTGGGCCAGACATCGAAAGACATACCGCATGTGGAGGCATCCCCACCCACCTATACTCCTCTAGGGGGATGATGCAGTACTCTTGGCAAGGACGCCAGTGGCACTGCAAAAGCTCATAGAGGAGTATACAAGATTTATGGCTAGTTTAGACCTACGTGTGTATGTGTCTAAATTCCTTTATTTTCATAGTAGGAATGCATTAAAATAAATCTTTCAATTTCTGTTCAAAGTAGAGTAAGTTGGAAGTGGCAGACACTTTCTCTTATTTGGGGGTACTATTTGACAAGAATTTGTCCCGTAAAAAGATTTTACTAAGCAGGAAAAGCCTCTTTGAAAATAGTATCATGGGCCTTGCAAAGCTAAAAAAAACCTGGGATCCAAATCGATCCCAGAAATGTTATACATCTACAGTGCGAAAGTGAGGGCTAATGCAATTCATGGGGCAGAAATTTGGGGTACGACAGACTGAAGGTCACTTCAATATGAGGTGGAAGACTTTAGTAAGAATATTATGTTGTCCCCCTATCTTGTACAAACTATTCTGCACACATGGAGTTCGATTTGCCATAATTTGAGAATGAAATTAGATTTTCCCCTTTATTACGAAGGTTATCAATGCGGCTAAAAGCCGCAGGGGACAGAGGAGAAAGGAATGAAACAAAACCCACAGTAATTGCTTGTTACTTGCTTCCACCAGTAATAGATGTATTACAATTGTGTTTGTCATTTGTATAGAACCCTCAGCACCGGTATATAATTATAAGATTGTGTTTTAACTATATCCCTCTAGTATTTGGCTTCCCGGCTAATATCTACCCGGTGAATGACCTACTGCCATGTCCTTGTGATGAGAGAGCAGCTCAATCAACTTTACATATTTTATTCTTCTGTACTTTTTATGGTCCTCAAAGGGAAACCTTTTTAGTGCCTATGCTTTGCAAATTTAAATGTGTTCAATGTAGATCTGCACTACACTTTATCCAACAGCTGACAGATCCTTTTGTCTGTTATGCTGTAGCATGCTGTAACAGTTGTTTATCGCTATTGCAAAAAAGAGGGGACCCCTGAAAAACTAGTGTGAAGTACACCTAGACAGGGAAAATACACTAATGTAAACTTTCTAGGGCTACTTCAACTTAAACAAATCCCTACAACATGATTAAAGGGAACACAATAGTGACACTCAAACCAAATTTACTTTTTTTTAGAAAAATACAAATTATTTATTAGTGCAATTTTCTGATTATCCAATATATTATAAAACACAAATAATTACGTAAAAGACAATGAAACAAATAATTATCAATGAGACTTTCACAAGCGCACAACATACATACCATTCATTCTATCCCATATACACTCAATTCACACAAATATAAATATTGAAATAGATTTTCACAAGATATGCAATATAGATGAAAACAAGTTACTTACCTGTAACTTTGGTTCCCCAGTATTGGTAACTTTCATAGATTCCCATGCTTTGCATCATTCCCGTAGTCGGAATGGGAGCCTCGGTAGTATAATAACCATAGAAACAAAAGAGAAACACAGGCCTAAGCCTCATCTCATTTTGTATCCTATCACTCTCTTTGTGTAAAAGAGACCAAACTTTTGCTAGGACCAATCAGAGCAGCCTCACCCTCTAGAACCTTCCTGAGAGAGCTCAGAGCCTCAGATTTTCGTAGCCGTTGTGCAAACCGCCACTATCTCATGCGAAAAGGCAGAGCTTTCCCAGGGAAGGAGGGTGGGCGCATGGGAATCTATGAAAGTTACCAATACTGGGGAACCAAAGTTACAGGTAAGTAACTTGTTTTCTTACCCCAGTATTGGAACTTTCATAGATTCCCATGCTTTGTATCAGAGTAGCTAGCAGTAATAACCAAGACACATTTTGCAGATACATGGCCTCACATAACCATAAAGCATATACATAGCATAGTAATCAAGAAACAAAATGTGCTCACCAGGATGGAGGGTTCGCAGGGAAAGCTCACCTCTCAATGGAAGAGATTCCGCAGAACTGCTTGACCAACAGCCGCGTCGTCTCGTCCCGCAGATTCTAGGCAGTAATGTTTCGCGAAGGTATGAGTACTGCTCCACGTTGCTGCCCTGCAAATGTCCTTAATGGCGACTCCAGAGAAAAGAGCCACCGATGATGCCACCGACCTTGTAGAATGGGCACGAACCTTATTGTTCAAAGGCTTACCAGCCTCGTGGTGGCAAAATTGAATGGTACTGGAGATCCAGCGGGAAATGCCACTCTTTGCTAAAGGAAAACCCTTCCGTGGTGCGCTGTAGGAGACGAACAACTGGGATGATTTCCGAAAGGGCTTTGTACGTTCCAGGTAGAATTTTAAGCATCTCTGAACGTCCAAAGAATGTAGAGTGCGTTCCGCAGGTGTAGAAGGACGTGGAAAGAAAGACGTCAAAATCAAGGGCTCTTTCAAGTGAAACTCGGATGGAACTTTCAGAATGAACTTTGGATTGGTGCGAAGAATAGGAACATCCTTTTTGAATTGAAGGAAAGGATGGACTATGGAGAGGGCTTGAAGTTCACTAACTCTTCTCGCTGAAGTCAGAGCTAGAAGGAGAGCAAGTTTCCAAGAGAGGAACTTCAAATCCGCCTTGTGTATCGGCTCAAATGGAGGTTTCATGAGTTGAGCCAGGACAAGATTGAGCTGCCAAACTGGAGGAGGAGGTCGAACTGGAGGGAACATCCGGAATAGACCCTTCAAGAACTGCTTCACAATCCGAGAGGACCATAAGGAAGGGCCTGAAGAAGTACGCCGAAACCTTGAAATGGCCGCAAGATGGACTTTCACAGACGAATGTGCCAACCCAGATTTAGCCAATGATAGAATGTATGGCAAGAGTTGGTGAGGCAGAGATTTATAAGGATGGAGACCTTGTCTTTGATACCATAGGCAGAACTTCTCCATTTTGCCCTGTAAGTCTTATTTGTGCTCGGTGCTCGAGCTTGTGACAAAACGTCTCGACATTCTTGGGAAAGATTTAAATGACGGAACTCTCTGTGTTCAGGAGCCACGCTGTCAAGTGGAGCGAATTCGGATCCGGATGGTAAACCTGCCCCTGATTCCTGGACAACAGGGATGGAATGGACTGCAAGCGGATCGGAGGAGCTTGGGAGAGACGCAGGAGCTCCGTGTACCAAAATTGCCGGGGCCACGCTGGTGCAAAGAGAATCATCTTGCACGGTTCCGCCTTCATCTTCTTGAGTACTCGAGGAATGAGGGGAATTGGAGGAAAAGCGTAAAAGAATGCGCTGTACCAGGCCATCGAAAGGGCATTCCCCAGGGATCCCTGATGGTGAACCCTGCTTGCGTAAAACCGGCATTTGGCGTTCACTGGGGAGGGAAACAGGTCGATGGTAGGTGTCCCCCAAACCGAGAACACTTTCTCCAGAATGGACTGATTCAATTCCCATTCGTGTGTCACCTCTGTTTGTCGACTCAGGGCGTCTGCCTTGACATTGAGAGAACCTGCCAGGTGTTCGGCTCTCAGACTGATGTTTTGAAGGATGGCATAATCCCAGAGTTTCTGAGCCTCTGTGGATAGAGTCTGTGATCTCGTTCCCCCTTGCTTGTTTACATAGTGCATGGCCGTCGTATTGTCTGTCCGGACCAGCACTGAACGGTTGTGAACCTTGGGAAGGAAAGCCAGTAAAGCTAACCGAATGGCCCTCAGCTCCAAGAAAATGATATGGCACTGGCGCTGAACCATGCTCCAGTGTCCGCTGACTTGAAGTTCGCGGAGCACCGCTCCCCAGCCTTCCAAAGAGGCATCCGTGGTTATGATGAGGGGGGATGGCGAAACTCTGAACGACAGACCTTGCGCGATATTGGCTTGTACCAGCCACCATTCGCAAGCCATTCTCATTGCTGAAGTTACCAACACCTTGTCGTTGAATGATCCGTCTGCTTGGCGCCATTGCCTGTCTAGTTCTTCCTGCAAAGGGCGCATTCGCAGCCTGCAATGAGGTATTAATGGTATGCAGGATGACATCGACCCTAGATGGGACTTGTATTGACGGACTGACAAGCATTTCTTCTGGAACAGTTGTCGAGCTGAGATCATCAACTTCCGTTGACGGTCCTCCGAAGGACGAGCCGTGCACTGTGTGGTGTCCAAAATCGCCCCCAGAAATCGTGCAGTCTTTGAGGGAAGGAGAACGGACTTGCTGCTGTTTAATTGAAGGCTCAGGTGTCTGAATAACTGAATGCAAGTCGAAACAGCCTGAGAGGTTTCCTCGAAAGATGGAGCCTTGACTAGCCAGTCGTCCAAGTATGGGAACACCTCCAGGGACTGTGTCCTCAGAAAAGCTGCCACAGGTGCTAGCACTTTGGTGAACACCCGAGGTGCCGATCGCAGGCCAAACGGGAGCACCTTGAATTGGAAATGGCTCTTGCCCACTGTGAACCGTAGATATTGCCTGTGAGCTGGGTGTATCGGAATGTGGAAATACGCATCTTCCAAATCCAGGGAAGCCAAGTAGTCGCCTGGGTTTAAAAGAGGAAGGATTTCCTGCAGAGTGACCATCCTGAAAGAGAGTTTTATGAGATAAGTGTTGAGCTCTCGTAGGTCTAGAATGGGGCGCCAAGTCTCTGTCGTCTTCCGCACCAGGAAGAACCTGGAATAAAAACCTCTGCCCCTCTGGGAAAGAGGTACCGGTTCTATTGCTCCCTTGAGGAACAATTGATGGGCTTCTAGATGGAGTAGACCCAGATGTTTCGTGCGGATGGCCCCCGGAGCTCGCGTTGGAGGAAGATCTTGGATTTCCAACATATGGCCACTCTGTACAATATTCAGGACCCACTGGTCCGATGATATACACCTCCAGCTGTTCAGACAAAAGGAAATCCTGCCCCCCACTGATGTGACTGGGAGTGAAGGAACAGCAGGTAGAGCCAGGAGGCCGCTATTGTCGCTTGCCACCGTCACGTCCTTGACGGTTCTGACGTCCTCGCGGTGTCTGGCGAGAGAAAGACGCCGACTGTCCCTGACGCTGATTGGAGTACTGGGTCTTGTAAGATTGGGACGGTTGCGATGAATATCTCTGCTGGGCGTTGCCTCTATATGAAGAGAAACCCCTGCCTCGAACGCCCTTAAATGGGACCTTGCGATAGTTAAGAGATCCCAGCGACTTTGCCGTGTCGGTATCTTTCTTTATGTTCTGCAGGGCATCATCCACATGCTTTCAGAAAAGCATTTCGCCATCAAAAGGGAGGTCCAGGATCCTATTTTGGACCTCCTGACGAAACCAGGCAGCTTTTAACCAGCCCTGGCGACGAAGCACCGCTGAACTCGCTAAGGCTCGAAAAGCCGTGGAGGCGATGTCCATCGCACAGTCGATGACCTCGGAAGATGATTTTTCCCCTTCCATCAGCACTCTTGGCTTCCTCTCGTTCTACGTCTGGCAATTGTTCCACAAACAGTGCCATGTCACACCACATCTGCCGATCGTATCTGCCCAGAATGGCGAGAGAATTGGCTGCTCTAACCAGCAAGCTGGACATGGTGGAAAACCTCTTCCCCACATTATCCAGACGTCGACCATCTTTGTCTGGAGGCGTAGTCAAAGGCGTCGTAGGATTCTTCGACTTGCTTTGGGCGGCCTGAGAGATGACTGAATCAGGTTTCGGTTGACCGAAAAGACAAGATGGACTGCCTTCTGGAGCCTTGTACTTTTTCTCCAGTCTGGGGAGTACTAGAATCACCGTGGCTGGATTCTGCATGATCTTTATGCCTTCCCCCACACATGTTCGATGATCGGAATAGACTTGACGGATCTTCTGTATTGCTCTTTAAAATCGTAGAGGAAGCATTCAGACTCCTCTCTTGTAATCGGCAGTCCAAATCTTTTCGCCGCACTCTCCATCAGGTGATGGAAGCCTCCTATGTCCACAGGAGGGGAGACAGATGCATAACGACCAGTGGCGTCCGGGTCTTGTAGGCCACTGTCACCCTGATCCAGATCTGGGTCTTGCAATGGATCAGATAAGGGATCCACATGAACCTCCTCTTCGTCCGAAGAGGAATCTAGATTGACAGGATTGGTTGGTTCCAGGTCCGGTGTTCGAGGTCGGACCATAGGATCCGGAGTGCGAGGTCGGACCAGAGGTAGAGTCTGAACTGGGGGATGAGGCACCCTCTGCGAAGAATGTGGAGTAGCAACTGCTTGTGGCAATCCCTGAGGAGGAGGTTTTGTAGACTGCGAAGAAAGTTCCGACGGGAACCTATTTCTATAATCCTGCAACATCAGTTGAAGATCAGAGAGCAGAGAGACAGGCATGGCCACCATGTCCTGTCCTAACCTCGTAGGACGCCGCTCCTCAGACGCTAAGTGCACCTGTTGTTCACGTGCCTGTTCGAAATAGTCCTCCGTGTCCGTGTCCTGCATCTTGACATTCAAGTCTGAGGGACTGTAGGCATCTCCATAATGACCAAAGTCCTCTTCTTCTTCTTCTTCTTCCGACTCCTCCTCTAGAAGCATATTTGGTGGATGCGACAACACACGTTTTGGAGATGTCATTTCCGGCGTGATTTTCATCTTTTTCAGAGAAAAATGCTGTTTTTGACTCGTCGACGATCTTGTCGTCGATGGACCAGTCGTCGTCGACGGCGTAATAGTCTTCGTTGACTGAGCCGCAGTCGTCGACGGTATATTCACCTTCGTCGACGGAGTCTTGGTCGTCGTCGACGAGGCCGCCGCCGTCGTCGACGCAGTCTTGGTCGTCGACGGAATGATCGTCGACGGCTTCATAGACAAACTCGTCGTCATAACTATCACTGTAGACGTTGAAGTAGTCGTGGTCGTCGACGTGGTCTTCGTCGTCGACGAGCCCGTCGACATCACCCTGCCGGAGCTCATCGTCGTCGACGTGGAAACAGAAATCGCCGACGAACCTGGCATCTTGAAAGACGTCGTCGACGTGGAGATTGCTACCGTCGACGAGCCCGTCGACGGAGCTATAGAAACAGCGGGAACTTTAGCGGCAACAACCGTCGTTGACGTACCTGACGTTTTCGTCGTCGACGAGCGCTGTTTCTTCTCCGAACCGGTCCCAGAAGTGACAGAAGAGTGTTTGTCACAGGGCTTCTCTTTTTTGGACGGAGGAGAAGTAATGGAAACCTCCTTTTTGTCCTTTGAAGTAGTAAGTAATCCAGAAGCCTGTCCCTGCCTCTCCTTTTCACTTCCGTGAGGAGATTGAAGGGGACCAGCCCTCTTAGACCTATAAGAGATCTTGTGAGGGACCTTAAGAGGGGGTTCCATTGAAGAAGAAGAACCAGGGGGAGACCTACCCCTCTTCCTGGACTTATGAGAGGATGCCATAGATGTTGAATCCTCCTCATCAGAAGACACCAGCCCCTTCCGAGTCTTCATCTGTTGAAGCCAGGTCAAAAGTCGACCCCCTCTGTCACGGAGAGTCTTGGCAGTGAATGTTCTGCAGATCTTGCAGTCCGTGGCCTTGTGGTCTGGGTATAAGCAGTAAATGCAGTTTTCATGCTTATCCTCAACAAAAAGTCGTTTTTTCCCACAAGAGGCACAGGACCTGAAAAGGGCCTTCTTCTCCTTGTCAGACATCTTTAGAAGTAGTAATATCCCAAAATCCAATAAATCCAATAAGTTGTAGAAGAAAAACTGAGCAGAGCGCAGTGGAGACTCCCTAGCACAACGTGCGGTAGAAAAATCTGAGGCTCTGAGCTCTCTCAGGAAAGTTCTAGAGGGTGAGGCTGCTCTGATTGGTCCTAGCAAATGTTTGGTCTCTTTTACACAAAGAGAGTGATAGGATACAAAATGAGATGAGGCTTAGGCCTGTGTTTCTCTTTTGTTTCTATGGTTATTATACTACCGAGGCTCCCATTCCGACGACGGGGAATGATACAAAGCATGGGAATCTATGAAAGTTCCAATACTGGGGTAAGATATGCAATCTAACAAGAACAAAAACATAATCAATTTATTTGGATGGATTGATAGGTCTTTTTGTAGACACGGGTGCAAGGCTGACTCAACGCACGTTTCGACAGAAACACTGTCTTCATCAGGAGTTTCACCTCTAAATGTTGTGCTGTGAAAGAAAAAGAATAATACAATCTTATATAGAAAATAGGAAGCATGTCACTATTGTGTTTCAATTGCATTTGATACACTAAAGAAAGATTAATTAAAGAAGGCAAAACCTAATGATGTTAAATAAATAGTCACAGAGTCTCACATTCACTTTGGATGGAAAGAAAAAGCCTAAAGAGTGAAAAAAATCAAACAGTGTCTATGAGACAGATAAATATATATACACAATTAGGTAATTAAACCTATGTACCATGAAAGATTTCGAAGAACTATATGCTAAGCTTATCAAAAAGATGACAAAAAAGATTAAAATGACAAGCTGACAGGCCTTATTCTCACAAAGAAGTCTCAAGGTAACATCTCCAATGTGAAGGAGGGGCAACAAATGAATAGTCTTCCGCAATAATAATGTGATCTAAACAAGAAAATAATGAAAAGGAAGAACACAATGTGATGCAAGGTCCCTTGATATTTTTATGAAGAACAAGGAGAAAAAACACTAGGTGAAGGACATGTAAACTCATTACCTGATTGAACAGATAGAAAAGGACAAATTCCTTGAAAAATACAGGTCCCAAGGACCACGATGATGATGTTGGTTGTAACCGGTGTATTCTTGTTAAGAGATTCTACGTATCCCTCTGAACATTATAGCGGACCACAACAGAAAAGGAAGAACGAGATGGAAAATTACATCCAAGCAAGATCCAATATGCAAGAAGAAATATGATAAATTTCAAAATACAAGGTTTCCCGAATATAATGCTGCAGCTATTTACCTTACTTATGGTGGACCTAACTCGAGCCCGAGAAAGGTGCACAGCGTCCAGAAATGATAGGTGCTTGACAATATCGAGAATTGGGAGGACGCAATGGTGATACAGCGGACAGCCAGTCCTGGGTAAATACGGAGCCTGTGGTTGTATAAAAGTAAACAGAGGATGTGTGTAAATACTGAAAATAATGTGATAAAGAAACACTGCAACTATTATGTAGCGATTAAAAGTGGCCTCCAGATACCATAAAAAACAATCGCCATGTATCGAAGGAGATGACAAAATAAACAGTTACAAATGCAGAAGCCTGCCGAGATGGAAAGACTCACGGAAATATTTATAGCCGGAAGTAACATGCACTTAAACGGGTACACTTACATGATAAGCATACAAGTAGAAAATAAAAGGAGTTTTCCGGATATTACTAAATTTTATAGAACACCACGGTACAACTCTCCAGAGCTGCCACAGGAATGAAGCGCTCAGTTCGGAGCTTACCGATAAATGTGTAGATTTAGCACGAGAATGACGGCTGGATTCTGGATAACAGGCCAATCGGGCGGAAACCTATCCCTAAGGAGTATCAACCGATCCACGCAGCGCCAAGCGTTTAAATGTTAGAATAATGGACATGTGACTAGTCACGTGGAAAAAAGGGGGGCAGAGCCAAGCCCGGACAAACATAACAATCATAAAAGAAATGGGAAAAAAAATCCGCGAGGAGCTTGACTATGACAACGACTAGTGGAGCCTGCCCAGAAAGTTAAGGTCACTGTACATAGATATGTCTACACCGATATTCCGTTCGCGACAAATACTTTTTAACCACATGTAGTGCAGGGTATTGTTTGAGAACGAGATCCCAAACCAGATGGAGCTAAAAATAGAACGTATCTCCAATCAATACCTGCACACTATTATACTTATCTCCAATCAGTACCTGCACACTATTATACTATCAGCCAATAATATACTTGTCAAAGATGAAAGAAGGTAATAATGACAAATATGACAGGAAGAAAGGTATGATAACCGTCAAAGCTGGACAATGAGTCTCACGGTAGAGAAAACACATCTGATATATGGAAGGTATAAAACCCAAATGTACAAGGAACCAAATGGCCCTAAAAAGAATCCATAGTTACTCCTATATGTCTAAAATAGACAGATAGGTAATCAATGCCATATTAATAGTTGTACCTTATGGCTTGGTCCCATGGTATTTCAGAGTTCAATCCATTAATGTGAGATTTAAGTAGGAAAATCCAGAATACCTCACGTCGTTTTCTAATAGGCTCAGCTAATTGTGCGTTTTTAATTTCAATTTTTTCTAAGATCAGCCATCTTATATCATTTTCTTGATGGTTCATCTCCACAAAGTGCTTTACAATAGGAGCCGAAAGTTTTTCTGTTTTGTTGGCGGAACGATGCTCTGTGAGGCGTGTGAAGAACTGTCTAGAGGTTTCATCAACATAGCCGTTGTTGCAGGGGCAGAGTAGCAGATATACAACATTGTCTGTTTTTCAGTTGGGGAACGTCCTAAGTTTTATTTCGTTGTTTTGATACATGAATTTTTCAGCAACTATTGCTCTATCACATGCCTTACAAGGAGAGCACTTGTGGTTCCCTGTGATGGAATGATTACCACCTAAGGACTTTTGTACAAATGAATGTTGAGTTTGCATTCTAGAGTGAACTATTAAATCCTTAAGATTTTTGTTGCGCTTATGTGCAAACATGGGGCGTGGAAGTTTGTTTCCTGGATCTGAGTTAATATTCAAGATGTGCCAATAGGAGTTTATGGTATGTCGAATTTTCTCATTTAAAGTAGAATGTCTAGTTACGCATACCAATTCGGGGGAGTTTTTCTTGGTGTTAGTACTGAGAAGATGATCCCGATCGTAGAACCTCGCCCTTTTGTATGTCTCTCTTACCAGTCGTTTAGAGTACCCACTATCTACGAATTTTTGTTTCATAGTAATGGCTCTGGTGTCAAAGTCCAATAGACTAGTGCAATTACGCTGCACGCGTAAAAATTGACCCATGGGTATGCTCTCACGTTGGCATTTTGGATGATAGCTAGAAAAATCTAACAATGTATTTCTAGCTGTAGGTTTTGTGTACAGAGCCACTTGAAGGGTGGAGTCAACTTCTTTGATTTCTATGTCTAGAAATTCTATGTGCCCCTTACCTATGTTAGCAGTGAAACACAAATTTGTGTCACAGAGATTGATCCATTGTATGAACTCCTGAAGCTTGATTTGTTCATCCTTCCATATAAATAGTACATCGTCGATATACCTGGACCATTCATGTATGGACTCGAAGAAAGGGGCTACTTCGTTGTAGATGAATTGGTGTTAAAAAAAGCCATATAAATATTGGCAATTGTGGGGGTACAAGATGCCCCCATACTTTCACCCTTCACCTGTTTGTAAAGGTCCCCATTAAATTCGAAAGTATTTTCATCGAGTACGATTGTCAAAAGATCAACTATGAAGGGAACATTGCACTCAATGTTATAGGTGAGAATGAACCACTCCACCGCTGTAATGGCCTCAAGTTGAGGGATGTTGCTATACAAGGATTCGATGTCCAGGGATACTAAAGTGTCAGTTTGTTTGTTAAAACTGAGCCCTTAAGTTTTTGAGATCATATCTTTTGTGTCTCTCACAGAGACATAAGGACATAACACTTGATCGATATATTTGGATAAGTGTTTTCTTGCTGATCCTATAGTGGTTACAATAGATCTATAGGAAGGGTTATTGATGTCTTTGTGGATTTTTGGTACCCCGTAGACCATAGCCATAATGGGTGATTCACGTTCATATAATCACTTTCTTGTTGGCATATAATGCCCTGTGCAACTGCATTGTTGGTGAGAATGCTGATTTTGCGAAGAACTCTGGGTGTAGGATCTATCTTGATTTTACGATAATGTTCAGAGTTCGTAAGAAGAATATTCATATTAGCTATGTAGGTGTCTGTATCAATTAAGACAATCCCGCCCCCTTTATCACAGCTTTTCACTGAGAGATTACGTTGGGTTTTTAAGGTATTTAGGGCCAATAGCTCCCTCTTTATGTAGATTCGGCATCGGCTTGGGAATGTATTTAATATTCCTCTCTAGTTTCAAATATACCCACCTCTGGGCAAACTTGGTCCAAAGTTGGGGTAAACACTGAAGTCGGGCTAAGACCCGATAAATTGTCTTCATGATTGTTTTGGGGTGGTATATTTTCAAAAAACTTTTATAGGCGAATCTTTCTAAAAAAGTAATGTAGGTCTTGGAATGTTTAAAAAATGTCTGCTTTAATATAGGGAACAAACGATAACCCTTTTGATAGAAGAGCAACTTCACGATCTGTAAGGGTATGCTTTGATAAGTTAAAGATCGGTATCATATCTATGTTCTCCAATACTGAGCATTCCTGGTCACTAGATATTGCGCATGACTTTGAGGGTACTCTTGAAAATTGTGGTTCGAATTGAACCTGGACTGATACCGCGGTTTCCATGGACCTCTCCGTGGGCCTCGTCAGCCTAAAAATGTCGGCTGACCCCTTTGATAGTTTGGGCGGTGGTTGCCTCTGTCTGATCCATAGTTAGACTGGTGCGGACTAGATTCATTGTAAGTATCAGTTGTTTATCGCTTCAGATGTTTTAATACTTGTGTTATTCTTTACAACATTTTAAACATATAAATGTAAAATTAACTTATTTTAAAACAATGTATGCTTTTAGAGGAATTTAAATGGATATATTTTAATTCATGATTGTTGTACTTTTATGCATTGAAATAATGTGCAAAAATAAAGTAAAGAAAGAATAAAGATAGTGTAATGTAAGGTGTACACCTGTATGCTAACTTCAGGGGAATTGAGCTATGTTGCCCTGCTTGACGACAGACCCAAATTCTAGAGATGGGCGGATTTAGGAATGTAAACCAAAATTCTTCAATGATTATTGGCAATGACATGAAGTTTCAATGTAGTGTATATGGGACTAAACAGAGGACCTCTGTCCAATGCATAAGAAAAACTATATTTTATTCTTCTTGGTTATATATGTTAATAAGGTATTATTGCAAAAATATTAAAAAAAAACTTTGAGAAATAGGTTTGACAGTTTTCCTACATGATTTCATATAACATTTATGATTTGCCTTTGGATTGGACTCCACCGCAATACTGATCTGGGTTTCTCTTACATTGCTGTTAATCTTCTGTTTTAAGAGCCATTATTCAATTTCTACATCATACCCCTAAATCATTGGTTGTTAACCTTTGGTCTAGGGGTCCATAAGCCCTACTCAGACGGTCTGCATCTCTTTCTCAAAATTGAAAATTTGAAAACATTTCCCATATTTGATTGGGAATTAAAAAAAAAATCAATATTTGAGAATTTGTTTGGCATTTACTAGTTTTTGTATTTTTTGTGTATTGTTTTGAGATTCAAATCATAGAAACTACTTAGGCCTGGGGTCCCCAACTTCCAGTAATGACTTAGTGGGTATCCCAGGATTCAAGTAATCATTCAGTGGGGGTCCATAGAAGTCAAACGGTTAAGAACTGCAGCCCTAGATAATAAAGTTTAACTATACAAGTGTTTTATTGTTGCACAAATACATTTGATTTTCCACAATTCTAAATAAGTTGCTTCTTGTTTGTGTTCATTGTTGCAATTTCTAAATACTAAAATAAAAGATAGTGCTCGCATTGTTCCATGCTGTATGACTTTGCTGTAATATTAAAATAAAAAAAGATTTGAACCATAAATGTTAGTGCTCTGCAAGTTTGACAACCCAGGCCAACATATTGAATATGCTACTTACCAGTATGCATCTGTTCTTGGCATGTAGGGCTGCTAACATTCACATCTAGTGCATAGATCGCCGCCTAGTGTTGGGTCCGGATGATTGCACATTGTTGTCCTGGAAGAGTCTTCGAAGTATCACGAGATAGGTGGCTCCTCCCCTGGACTACAGTGCGCATGGGCATCGACTCCATCCCCAGATTGTTTTTAGCCATTGTGTCAGAGATCGAGTGAAATAGTGTAAATGATGTCCATGCTAATGATTGAATGCAATAATGCTCTGCAGCAGCTACGGGCGCCGGGGAGGAGGGCGGGCGATGTGAATGTTAGCAGCCCTACATGCCAAGAACAGATGCATACTGGTAAGTAGCATATTCAGTTCGAGGCATGTGGGCTGCTAAATTCACATCTAGTGCATAGAATACATAGCAGTCCCTCCATTAACGGCGGCCGCCCGTGCCAGCTGCAGAAGTTTGAAAAAGAGTTCTAAGAACAGCCTGTCCTACAGCTGCCTGCTGCTTGGAATGTACATCTACACAATAATGTTTAGTAAACGTATGTGGTGTAATCCATGTGGCTGCTCTACAAATATCTTCCAAAGGGATATTACCCAGGAAAGCCATGGAGGCCCCCAACTTCCGCGTTGAGTGGGCCCTGGGGGGAACCGTCAAAGTGCGCTTAGCCTTGTGGTAGCAAATCTGTATACACTTAACGATCCACCTGGCAATTCCAGCCTTGGAAATGGGGTTGCCTTTGTGCTGAGCTGAGAAGGCAACAAACAATTGTTGTGTTTTCCTAAAGTCTTTGGTCCTGTCAATGTAGTACATCAACGCTCGTTTGACATCAAGCATGTGAAGCATTCTTTCAGCCACAGTCTGAGGGTTCTGAAAGAATGTGGGCAGTTCAATGGTCTGATTGACATGAAACTGTGACACCACTTTAGGGAGAAACTTAGGATTAGTGCGCAGCACCACCCTATTAGGATGAACCTGAATGAATGGCTCTTGTATTGTGAGCGCCTGTAGCTCACTAACACGCCGTAGAGACGTGATGGCAATGAGGAAAGCGACTTTCCATGTCAGGAACTGAATTTCACAGGAATGTAGGGGCTCAAACGGCGGTCCCATCAATCTGGTGAGGACCACGTTGAGGTTCCACACAGGAGCCGGTGGGGACCTGGGGGGAATAACCCGCTTCAGCCCTTCAAGGAAAGCCTTAATGGCAGGCACCCTGAAAACAGAGAGGTGCTGCCTGTTTTGGAGATAGGCCGCTATGGCGGATAAGTGTATCCGAATGGAAGCATACGCCAAATTGCATTTGTAAAGATGCAACAAATAGCAAATAATATCAGGGATGGACGCATCCAGCGGGTTGATATGATGTTCTGTACAGTAAACGACAAACCGCTTCCATTTAGCTGCATAGCAAGCTCTGGTAGTGGGCTTTCTTGCTTCTCGGATAATGTCCATGCATTCCGGGGGCAAACCAAGATAGCCAAACTCTAGGACTTCAGGAGCCAGATCGCCAGGTTGAGCTGTTGCGGATCTGGATGCTGAATGTCGCCATGGTTCTGCGTCAAGAGCCTGGGCGTGAGGCGCAGTCTTCGATGCGGTACCACGGAGTGCTCCAGAAACGTGGTGTACCACGGCTGGCGCGCCCACGTTGGAGCAACCAGGACGAGCGTCATTGAGTGCTGCTTCAGCTTTCTCGCCACCAGCGGTATGAGAGGGGCTGGGGGAAAAGCGTACGCAAATCTGCCTGACCAGTTCATCCATATCGCATTGCCCTGCGACTGCGGGTGTGGGAACCTGGCGGCGAAGCTTTGGCATTTTGCGTTCTCCTTTGTCGCGAACAGGTCTATCTCTGGATGACCCCACTCTTCGAAATACGGGTGGAGTACTGATGGATGTAACTCCCACTCGTGCAGTTGGTGGCTGTGCCTGCTGAGCAGATCCGCCATCTGATTGTCCTTGCCCGGGAGGTGCTCCGCCATGAGGAAGATGTTCCTCTGAATGGCCCACTTCCACATGCTCTGAGCCAGATGAGACAGCTGCGGAGAGTGTGTTCCTCCCTGTTTCTGGATATAGTACATTGCAGTCATGTTGTCCGTCCGGATCAACACGACCTTGTTGCACAGATGCACCTTGAAGGACTTCAGTGCCATGAAGATTGCCATCAGTTCCAAGTAGTTGATGTGCATCCTCCTCTGTTGTGCCGACCACAGTCCCTGCACCGTGTAATGGAGCACATGCGCTCCCCACCCCTGCAGAGACGCGTCCGTCGTCAGGATAAACTGTGGCACAGGCTCTTGGAACGGTCGGCCCTTGCAAAGGTTGTGTGGAGTCCACCAATGCAGAGAGTTGTATGCCCGACCGGTGACCAACACTAGGTCTTTCAACTGTCCTTGAGCCTGAGTCCACTGGTGCGCCAAGCACTCCTGGAGAGGACGCATGTGCAACCTCACGTGCGGGACAATGAAGATGCAGGAGGCCATCATGCCTATCAACTGCAGAAACACTCTCGCCGGAAGCGAGTGTCGTGGTCTGAACCTCTGAATCAGTGACTGGATGCTGTTGATCCTCACTGGATTCGGCTGAGCTGTAGCAGTCTGAGTATTGATCGTCGCGCCCAAGTACTGCCGCACAAGGGCTGGCTGAAGGTGCGACTTTGGATAATTGAGCGAGAACCCCAGACTGTGAAGAAGGTGAATAGTGCTGGACATATCTGCGGCGCACTGCTGAGCCGACTTGGCCTGAACCAGCCAGTCGTCCAGATACGGGTAGACATGTATGTTCTGTCTCCTGAGATGCGCCGCCACGGTCGCCAGACACTTCGTGAACACCCTGGGGGCAGTGGTCACTCCGAAGGGCAGTACTTTGAACTGGTAATGCCTGTTTTGAATGGTGAACCTGAGGTATTTTTTGTGGGATGGATGGAGTGGTATGTGAAAGTAAGCGTCCTTGAGATCCAAGGTCGCGAGGAAGTCTCCCTGTTCTAACAGTGGGAGGACCTGCTGCAGTGTCAACATGTGGAAGTGTTCTGAAAGAATGTACATGTTGAGCGGGCGTAGGTCGAGGATGGGCCTGAGCGAACCGTCCTTCTTTGGTACCAAGAAGTACAGGGAATAGACCCCTGTGCCTTGTTCTTCTTCCGGCACGAGCTCTATAGCGCATTTTTGCAGCATAACAAGAACCTCCTGCTGCAATAAGTGCAAGTGCTCTGCCGACATAGGACGGTGTCTTGGGGGAATATTGGGAGGAGGTGATGTGAGCTCCAGACAATAACCGAATTGGATAAGTTGCTGCACCCACCTGTCTGTGGTGATGGACTTCCAGACGGGCAGGAACTGCTGGAGTCTCCCCCCGACAGGTGTCAGATGGTCGGGGGGCAGTGACAGGGAGTCACTGTTTGTTAGCGGCAGAGGAACGGCCGCTGTTGTTGCCTCTGCCTCTGCCCTTGGAGTTGTTCCCTCTGTAACCACCTCTCTTTTGCGGTGAGTACGAGGATTGTGCACCACCCCTGGTAAATTGCGTCTGCTGTGCCAAGTGTCCTCTGGCAACACCCCGATTGCCTGAGCGACGAAAAGTGTTGCTCCGAAATGGCTGAGACTGAAGCGCACCCATGGATTTCGCCGTCTCAGTATCCTTCTTAATCTTCTCAAGAGTGGAGTCCACCTCTGGTCCAAACAGACTGTCCGGATTGACAGGCTGGTTAAGGATAGTTGTTTGTATGTCAGGCTTGAAACCAGAGATGCGGAGCCAGGCCTGGCGTCTCAGCATCACACTAGTGTTGATGGACCTTGCCGCGGTATCAGCAACGTCCAGTGCACACTTAATAGCAGCGTTGGAGATGAGCTTGCCCTCCTGGATGAGCATCTCCGCGCCCTCTTTGAACTCATCAGGGAGGTGTTGCAGAAGCTGCTCTAATGTGTCGTAGTGTGCCCTGTCGTATCTGGCCAACAGGGCCTGTGTGTTGGAGATGCGCCATATGTTGGCTGCCTGCGCTGCCACCCTTTTCCCCGATGTCTCTAGCACTTTAGACTCTTTGTCTGGGGGAGGAGCTTCACCCGTCGTCTGAGAGTTCGCCCTCTTGCGAGCATTGGAGACCACCAAAGAGTCCAGAGGCAACTGGCCCCGAATGAAAGCAGGGTCCCCAGGTGCCGGCCTGTACTTCTTCTCAATCCTAGGGTTCACCACTCGTGCCCTAGTAGTGTCCTTGAAAATGTCAGTGGCATGTTTCAGCATACCCTTAAGCATAGGGAGAATCTTGACAGACTTTTCGGCAGTAGAGAAAGTGTCGAACAGGAAGTCCACCTCTACTGGGTCTGCATGCATAGGTACACTGTGATTAGCAGCAGCCCTTTCAATCAGGGCATTGAACGCCGTTGAATCCTCTGTGGGAGAAGTCTTAGGCCCATAGGCCTGCGGGTCAGGGATATTCTGGTCGTCCCCCTGATCCCCAGATGGCCCCCAGGAGTCTCGCAGTTCATCAGGGTCATTGCCTTCAGGAAAGGTATACTGTTCCTCCTGCTCACTCTCTGCAACATCTGAACCAGTGGGTGAAGGCTCCGGGCTCGCGACTGGTTGGTAAAGAGGCTCCACCAGTTGAGGAGACCCTGGGAGCGGCTTCTTCTTCTTTAATGGGATCACAAACGGCTCCAGAGGCTGAGAAGTGATCTTCCTCTTCTTGAGCGTCAACCTCCCCGTGTCGGCATCGATGTAATGCTCCGACTCGTCATCCGAGGGAGCCCGTCGACCCGAATCGCCACTCAGTTGAGTGTGCCCGCCTTCCATCGAGTCCGCGGGCACCGACCTGGGCGCAAAAGCCTTAGGCACCACCTTCGGAGGCAGGGTGAAGTGAATCGGCATCGAGGCCTGCTTCTTCGACACCACCGGAGTAGATTCAGAGGGGGCTCCCGGGGTCGACACCGACTCCCTACTACGAATCCGCTTGAGGGAGTCCTGCACCTGCTTCGTAAAGGAAGCGGACGGCTTCGTCGATCCGACTGACGCCCTCGATCCGCCCCCCGGCGAAGACTGGAGCGCGGTCGACACCTTCTTGGGCTTGGGAGTTGTCAAACCGTCCCCAGCGCCACCCAAGGTCTTCGGGTCGGCCATCGACTTCTTCGGCACTGGGGCCTCCAACGTCGCCGACGCGGCCCGCTTGACAGTAGTCGGCACGGAGGTCCTTCCCGAGCCCGAGGGCACAGACACCTTAGGGCCTTTAGCCGCATCCACAGTCTTTCGCGGCTTGGAGGCGTGCGAAAACGACGGTGTCGATGACGTAGCTGACGTCTTCGAAGACGACGGCGCCGATGACGCAGCCGCCGTCTTTTGTGTCGATGAAGCATCGCCCCCCTTGGGCGTGACCGGTCCGGAAGGTTTCACTTTCGGTTTCGGTTTCTTCGATGGAGGCTCCGTAGAGGTGTCCACCACTTTCGGTTTCAGTTTCGGGAACACCGGTCCCGTAGGGGCGTCCGTAGCCGGGCCGACAGGCGGGGCGGAGGGACGAGGCATATGGTCGTGGGTAAGGCCTTGAGGCGATCCCGTGACCGAAGCCGGAATAAAAATCTTTTCGGGGCATAGCTCATCCTCCGAGCTATCTTCCACGGCCCCAAACGGTTCTTCGTCGTCCCCTACCTCCTCGATGTTTTCTCCGAGGACGTGGTACTCGACTTCCTCTCCGTAGTCGGCCTCGACCTCCGCCGATGCCGGCGAAATCTGCAGATTAAGCTCCTGCTCCTCTGCAGCGGGGTCTCCAAAGATGTCCTCTGGCGCCGGAGCCGATCGGTGGGCCTCAAGACGGGCCACGCGCCGAGACTTGATGGTCTTCTTCGATCGGAATCGGGAACAGGCCATACAGTTGGCCTCGTCGTGGTCCGGCGAAAGACACTTGTTGCACACGGGGTGCACGTCGATGTGTGGGTACTTGGAACCACACACGGGGCAGAACTTGAACGGACTCCGTTCCATCGCAGTATCGTCGGGGTCTTGCTGCGTCGACAGGGCCTCGATGATCGAAGAGTCACCGACTCCACGAAAACCCACTCGAAGAGTAGGAATGAACACGAGACCGAACGTGAACAATACCGACGAATTACTAAAAGCCTTTTGGCCTTAAAACTGTTTTATATCGATTCCTAACAGGAGGCGTCGAAATCACATCCGAGCCCAATGGCGGAAAAAACCAATCTGGGGATGGAGTCGATGCCCATGCGCACTGTAGTCCAGGGGAGGAGCCACCTATCTCGTGATACTTCGAAGACTCTTCCAGGACAACAATGTGCAATCATCCGGACCCAACACTAGGCGGCGATCTATGCAATAGATGTGAATTTAGCAGCCCACATGCCTCGAACACACCAGATCTACTTTGTTTTCATCACACGAGACCAGGTACAAGGTCATTTGGCATAGACTTCTAGATACCCATTTTCATGACTCCCTAGCTAACTGCATATATGTCAACATTTTGTGTTACACCTTCACTCTGGCTTCTCAGCCTTTTTGCAAAAATGTAATCCTCGCTCTCAGATCTGTTGGAATACTGCGAGAGCGAATTCACTTGTGGATCGCTGAGTTCCACTACCCACGGTATCCTAGGATGCTGTAGTTACTGCTCAATCATAGTGATAGCTGGTATGCTAGTATATGCACTTATCTCAAGAGAAGTTAATCAATGGCAGAAAAAAAGGACGCTTGGGACAGAAGTAGAAAAAAGATTGGGCATACTGTTGGAGTCACTACGTTTCTGTGCAAGACACATTGGATATGCTATGGCTGGCACTGTTGGAGCAATAAACTACTTCATGTCTACTTATAAGCAAATCACCTTTTTAAAGCATCGCCCAGACTTCGACGAGTGACAAAGTGTTAAATAGAAGATCAGAATACAAACTAATCTAGAAATTCAGGTGTGGGTCCAATGCACCAATGGTACAATATTATCAGATTAAATACTGGAGAGTCTGAGGGCCTAGGCCATCAACAAATCAGTATAGAATAATTTCACAGCATTTTTTCTTCCTTTCAGACCATATTTTGATTGGTGTGGCCATGAGTCGGAAGAGAACCGGGCTTGAGCCGCCTTTACCACCCAGCGGCCTTTTGTTTCCAGGCTGCTTTCTGAGGTGCTGGGGAGCCCCAGGGAGGAGCAATACTGCCCGGCGCTTGCAGCGGCCTAGGATGTCCCGACATGAAGACTGAGTGATCTGTTGACGACTGATCGGCGTTGATTACACCGGTGGGGTCAGCAGTGAGTGAGCCGCCCCCACAACTATTTCCTGTGGTGCGACTCGGACGCTCGAAGGCCGTGAGCGCTGCCACATATGGCTGGGGGTCGGTGGTCTGCACATTAAGACTCGGTGGGCCCCGGGCAGACGGAGAGCCGGATTGACCTGTGACTGGAGCTGCCCAGCTAGTTGCCGTAACAGTGCGTTACGAGAGGAGCAGAATACCGACGCCACTGATGGAGTGGAGCTGGAGTGCTCCGCTGACTTCTTCAGCGGAGAACATTAATCTTTGCTGCGGTTGGGGGCCTGCAAGTAGAGTAACGTTGGCTGATGTGATAGGGCAGGGCTGATGCCTCAGTGCTAACAGAGTCAACTGTGGGTGCACCGCTTCACAAAGTGCCTGATTTTGGCCAGCCTGATTGTTTGGGAGCTGTGATCTATAGTGCTTGCACTGCCCTTGGTTCCCCCTGTGAGCCTCTAGGGTGAAGCTCTGGTGTCTTGTGGCAGCCCTGTATCTGGCCGAACTTGGATTTCCAACGCTGGGTCCCCTCCCCTTCCCCCTCCCCCCCTGTGCCAAAGGAACTGCACCATAGAATACAGGATCGGTCCGGGACCTGAGCCTGTGCTCTCTTGACCAGCCCAGAACAGAAGACTGATTCTAGTGACAAGCTTACCGAGTCAGGGTTGCAGCCAGGCACAGGGACTCACTCTCCCACTCTCCCAGGTTCCCCTGCATCGTTCCAGCATTCCAGCCCAGCTGACGCCACTCTCCCATCACCACGGCGGATAAAGCTGCCAGAGGCTCACCGCTGCGAGGGACGCGCATGGACCAAGGGTGGGCCCGTCTGTGACCGTCCGTGACTGGACGAGTCTGGGCCCAGCCTCAGTCACTCAAGTTCTGTGGGTGGGAGCACTGCGTTAGCAGGAAAGATCAACTCATTTATCGAGCTGAACTATGGCGAGTCTGTTGGTCTGGTAAGGGGTTGGCTTAACTGTGAGGTTTTAAATTAGAATTATTCTCGACGAACAGGCCCGGAGGACTTGTCAGTGAGGCGGTCCGGGACCTTTGAACTGATATACCCACTTTGGCTGATGTTGACTGTAGCCTCTTGCTGTCATTTCGTGACCTACAGCCATGGTTGGGCGTAAGCCAACATCGTTTACTTCCATGCCTGCCTTGGGAAAGAAGAAGGTTGTTGTGTGGCATTTTAGGTTCCAAGTGAATTTTCCCGATTCATGCCTTTATACAATTCACATTGCCCTTATATAGGCATAGAAATCAAGTCCTTATTTAGACATAGCCCATTCAGACCAAATACAGGCATGGCTACTTCCACCCATACCAAACGTCACAACGATTTCTTGGAAAATCGGCTTAAGCAGTTAGGGAACTTCCGTTTGCTCGAATATTGATTTGTCCAAGAACTCATGTACTTTGCAAAGAACAATTAATCCCTAGGGATTCTTTCCTGACGTTATTAAGCCCGACCTTACGTCAAACTATGGCATTTCTAGACACCTTCAATGTATAAATGTACCTTCACTTGCTCTAGCAAGACACAACGGTGGTTCAGAGCAGTTCGACTATCTACTTGCCCGACGCAGCTCGCTACAGCAAGTGCCGAAGGAAGCCGACTGTCCAGCTCTCGCACTGATCAGGAAGCTGTCCTTTCTCCTGCCGAGAATCTCAGTGTTACCAAGCTCCCCTTGTGGGGTGTTGGGAAATCGAGTCCCGAGACAGAGATACCAGACCTCCTTCATTCTAACTAAGGTATGGAAATGATTAGAACCCAAGAGAAATCTTGGATAGATTCTTGGCAAAGAAAACTAAACCTAGGCTACACAATACTTACTTTTTCCCTCGTACTAGACTTAGGTTAGGTACATTGGGGTAGGTGTATTTTAGAAGCACTAGTTAAGTATTTTAGTCAATGTATTTATGTATGTATTTTATGGCTTATAAACGCCTTATACTTTGCAGTCTGCATACAGATTGTAGCAGTTCACTTCTCTTGCATGAGAAAGAAGACTGTACAATAAACCTTTTTATTGAAAACGCCGTCCCTCTATTTCTCTGCAACTCTGTAGAAACGAAGCATGCACGATTTACTGCGTGAAATACTTATCTATTGTTTCCGCGACTCTAGAGATACATTTCTTATTCTTGGGAAACAAAGTTGTCATGTTTATGCGATTGTCAGAAACTAATCCCTTCTGGTGTATTCGAGAAAATTTCTAGTGACCTCTGAATTAGCTGATACAACACAATTAAGTTTAGTATATTCGATAGAGACCTAGTTGACATCAGCCCTACGTCTAATCTATAGGCTATATTATTGAAATGTGCAGAGCCTATTGGGAATATAGGAACTACGTCACATGGCGCCAACGTTTGGCAAGGCACTAATTTAATGCTAGATTCTAAAGTAACTCAGGCGTGCTTTTCTCAGAGACCCTGTTTCCTGAAAAATACTCCAAAAGACGTCTGGAGTGGGTAAAAGGATAATATCCGCCATAGCTGAGTAGGACAACAAATCCTATGCATTCGCTTTTTGTTTTGTTCAACGTTGAAGGATACAGTGTTCCAAAATATTGTGCACCTTATCTTTGTTTCCTTGAAACTTGCTCTGCAAACTTTCAGCCAACAAAATGATTGAAAACGAGGATGGCAATAACGCCATAGAAGGTTTTGACGTTACAGGCTTTAATGAAGCCGACGATGATGCTATAGTCATCCCAGAAAATGTAAGGAAAGCCATCATCAAGAGGTGGTAGGGTAGTTTTGTGATAGAGGCACATGAATAACGTCAGATAGAGGTACTCTATTCATGGATTATCTTCCCTGAAGCAAATCAGTTATCACATGTGTTTCACTTCTACAAAGAGGAACCTCCAATGGAATACATTCCTTTCGAGGATGATAAAATTCCACTAACTTACCAAGAGCATGCGCTTTGGTTTAACGGCGCCCTACAACATCAAAATCACATTACCAGGCTCGGTCCACTAGGTAGACCAGGAGCAACATGGCCGGTATTAGCCAGCTATACACCACATCCTGCCATTGAAGAAATGACAGGTGCAGAACTATTAGTTCAACAAAAAAAATTAATCAAAATCCATAGACAATTGGTTCAATATGTCATGCGGACTCTGACAGTCCACCCTGCTATAAGGATTCCACAACACACCCCTTACCAGGGGAACACAAATAAAATTACACCACAGACTATACAATCAGTCATTGGTAAATTACCTGCAAAACGGGAACCAATTCTATTCTGGCTAGCTCAAAAAATGACTCAAATAGAGGCAGTATTTCCTGATACTATCCCTTATGAGAAACACAGAATTTTAACAATCGGTTTACCAATGGGGATCGCACCACACCTGGAGGACTGCGACACTTGGGCTACAGTCTTTGCTGCATTCTACACCAAAACACATGGTGTTCCGTCTATGTCGGTAATACCTGAAGGTCATGAAACAGATTCAAAAGGAATACGGGGCAGAGCCTGCTTTGCATCTGAGTATGAAACTACTGAAAGATTTCAAACAGGTATCAACAATAATATTAGCTAATATTAAAGGTGAAGCAGCATCCGTGCCGATCCGCCAAAAGTTAAGAGAATTTGATGTAACTGAGCAACCACATGAACTGGCCAGAATAAATGAAAAATCCTTTGAAGAAATAGGTAGAGACAGTTTGGGTAGTAAACCAGTGAAACCCCAACTGACTGAAAGTCCTGAAAAGGTCTTTATTAAAAACACTCTTACTCTTCCAAAGAAGAAGTGGGAGAACAATAAACAAACTTCTAAAGAGAAGCGTTCTCAATCCAGAGGTAGCTCTCCTCAAAAGGAGCCCTCTGAAAGGAAGTTTAACCTCAGGAATAGGGATAATTTGTAAAAAACCTGGTAGATATCAAGATACTGATACACGTTCCTCTCGTACCTTTCAGACTTCATCACAGAAATCCGAAAGAAAAGGACGGTCAGAACAAGAACAAAAGGAAGAACGCGTGAAATACAAAGAGTGAAGTAGTGTGGCTCACTGGTTAGAGGCGGCAGACCCGAGAGCAGAGGACGGCCCGGGACCAGGGTTCGATTCCCGGCGCGGCAGGTTTCTGGACCAGGGTCAGCGGACTCGATAATTCTCTCGCCTCGGTGCCCACTCTGATCAGCGATCACACTCGGCAACTCTGGGCATTAGCTTGCCTCATCTTCACTAACGGCCCCACCAGACCGCTGGGGATGCCTGGTCTCACCCTGGAGATACCCATTAAGGGACCATCTCTCAGGGAAGCCAGGAAGGGTTTCGCAGCGGTCGGAGCGCCTTGGGACCCTCCGGGTAAGTAGTGCGCTATATAAATGCCTATACATTTACATTTACAGACGATCAACACGTTCCAAAAAACAAGAAAACTCCATTCACCAAAAAGAAGGTAGGTCTAAATATCAGACATGCCGAGGATCTTGAGGACACAACTCAAGAACGATGAGTGGGCTCAAACAATGTTGGACAGTGCAGCAGAAGTCACCATAGCTCGCAAGATCTTGAAGGATCATCTAGAGACAGTGGACTTGAATCAGTACATCCAAGTTTAAACTGCAGACACCAGGGTTAGTGTCCCACATAAGGTATATGAAGTAACATTCCGGATGGAGGGGGACATAACTAGAAAAATAAGAGCACTCTTTTGGGAGAAGCTCTATCAGGGTTATGACATTACTCTAGCTGAACAAGACTGGCCACCTGAATTTATCAGGCAGTGCACAAATGGCAAAAACATCAATATGCCAGCCTTCTCCAACCATATTCCAGTTCATAAAAAATATACTTATGTCAGGAAATGGGCAGTAGCCCAGGCTCCTGCATTATATAAAAATCATGTAGGATGGGATGAGGATTCTCCTCACCATATAATCCAGTTAAAAAACCAACCAACTGCGCAAGAAGCTAAAAAACAGGTCAGAGAGATCTTAGGTCAATTTTAATACCAAGGGGTGATTGAAACATGCAACTCGTCCATGAACAATCCTTTGTTTCCTGTCTCCAAACCAGACAATACATATCGTCTAGTATTGGATTACAAACATCTAAACTCTTGTTGCAAAACTTTTGCAGTACAAAATGCGCACAGTGCAGCAATAATGATGAATAACATCATTATGCGTAAAAAATATGAAACCACATTAGATATTTTTAACGGTTTCTTCTGTCAAAACATTGCACCAGAAAGTAGGTATTTGACCGTTTTCTCAATTATGGGGACACAGGGTCAATTCTGTCGTCTCCCCCAGGGATTCAAGAATAGTCCAGGGTTATTTTCAGCCAGAGTAACAGAGTTACTACAAACCTATGATGATGAGGCATTAGCTTATGTCGAGGACATCTATCTAACAGACGATGACTTGGATAGGCACTTGATCAGGGTGAACACCATAATACTTGGCTTTGCCTCTGAAGGGTACAAATTACATTTTAAGAAATCGAGAATTGCCCACCTCAACGTCCTTTTCATAGGATACGAGTTATCAAGTGAAGGCAAAAGCCTGGCAGACAACTTTTTAGAAAAGTGTGGACTGCTCCAACCTCCAAAAACGCTGAAAAACTTACAGTGGATTCTAGGTTTCCTAAATTTCGGAAGAACATACACTCTAAATTACGCAGAAAGGGTTAAACCTCTCTAAAAATTAATCAAACCTGATTTCAAAACAGTTAATTGGACTCAAAAACACACAAATTTTGCGTTCAGTGTAAACAGACATGTTAGCAACAAAACATTTACAAACACGCATAAACATGTGCAACTTAGTGATCCGAATCATTCCAGGAAGATGTGGATTCACGTACTAAACCTTTAATGAAGGAGAAAAAGTACCTGTAGCTTATAAATCACACTTGTACACACAAGCAGAAATGAAATTCACCTCTACAGAAAACAATTCCGACAGCGGTTCAAACTGCAGTAGCAAAAGAGAGAGCCCTCGCACAGGGTAAGCGCATAATGGTGGTTACCCCTGTACCTGCTTTAGAGGCAGGGACAAAAGTGAGCATTCCAAATGCAAAGGCTTTACATCCGAGATGGATACAATGGGTTACTTCTCTTACTGCAACAGACGTTGAATACGTTTTTGACCCCTATTTAAAAACACAAGAATTTCTACAATACGTACAAGAATGTCCTCTACCTACTGAGATTCTGCCTCTAGAACAGTATGAATGTATAATTTATATAGACAGATCAGCACAACCCACAATTGGGGGTAAACAAGCTTATAGTGCTGCGTGTGCGATCGTTAAAGGCTGTTGGCGAGATGCAAATTCCGATCTATGGTCACAAAAACGCAATCTCTAGGAGATTGTACAGCTCAGCGAGCTGAACTACAAGCATTCAAGATGGCGCTTGAAAATACGGATCGCAAATTCCTCACACTCATAGTGTGCGATTCCTATTATTGCATTCAATCTTATAATGAATACTTGCAGAACTGGATTCAAAACGGTTTCAAAGATGCAAAAGGTGGCACAATCAAGCATAAGTTGCTTTGGGAACAAGTAGTTCAGTTACGACAAGAACTACAAAAGGCTCACGTGATACATATACGGAGTCATCAACATGATGGCGTTCAAGTTGCAGGGAATTCATTGGCTGATGAAGCCGCGAAGGCAGCTGTGCTACCGGCTTCCGTAGCTGCAATCACTCGTTCAAAAACGAAAATAGACAGCGAAATAATGCTAGCTGTCAACGCCACAAGCAAAGGCAGCGGTGCAGCGTTACCTCAAAACTATCCACTCAAAAACTCATACATAATTGATGCAAACTCAGTTCCTTTTGCTCGAATTCCTGGAGTGGGGATAGAGTAATTTCAAACAGGGAACATAGAGTAGCTTTGATACACAAAGCACATTTGGGAGAGGGTATGATACATCGAGGGATCTCTAAATTTATGCTAGAAATAAAAGAGACGTACTGGTGGCCAGGGATGAATGGTCACATTCAAACCTTTGCAATTAACTGCCACAGCTGCAACAGAGATCGCAGCAAAGAACGTTGCCAGATACCTGACTAAAGTGTAGCTAGCCCAGTACAGACACCGTTGTTAGACAGCATTAGACTATCTTCACGCAGACGTCCCTATGGACACAAATGCGGTCCCATAACTATTAGGACAGATTCATATGGATGTAGCCTCAGCGCGCTCGGCTGACGCTCGAACTGTTATAAAAGATTTGCGAGTCTTTATCGACACATATGCAGTCGGCACGCTACATTCTGACCAGGCTCCTGCGTTTAGCTCAAAAGCTTGCAAAGAGGCCATGGCCAATTTGGGCGTAGCATTGGGGTATTCTAGTCCATTCCATCCTGGGGGAAATTTGGTAGTTGAGAGAAAAAAACAGGACATTAAGCAATCTATAACAGCTAGGGTATTAGGCTCAGGTGACGGGTGGGTCAAACATCTAATAAGTGTCCAACGTAGTCTTATCAATCTGCCAAGACGTTCTCTAGGGAGAATCACTTCATATGAAATCCTTTTTGGAACTGGAATGATTGTTCAGTACTTCGATCGTCACACTTCAGTGGAAGTACAAAAACCCTTTGATATCAAATATCGCTTGGCTGTTTTGCAGGACTTAAATGAAATAAGAAAAAGCCAAAGCAACATGTTACTGAAGCCAACGACCACTGAAGAGAAACCACCCGTCCCAGCAAGGCCTGTCTGGGTTCCAAAGATTGGGGATCTAGTCAGAGAAAAGATCGCGGACAAGAAGGAATTTGGGCCTTCTTACAGACAACCAGTACCTGTCCTAGCCATCCACGGATCAATAACAGTGATACTTCCGACCCTTGCTGGTAAAAAGGAGAACAGGCTTGTGTCCATCGACCTGGTAAAACCAGATCATGTGGCCGATCATAAGTAGTAGGCCAAGTGGACTCCGAAGATGTAGCAGACGCCCTAATCTGGCTACTATCCAAGAGGTTCAAACTGAGAGACTCATCACCTTTGAAGAATCTGCAGTGCGAAAAGAAGGACTATGCAACAAAGCCATGGAACTTGTACCTCTTGAGACCCAAATAACAGTTCGTCAAGAAACACCTGTCCACAATGAAATAGCATCTGACTATACAAATGTAACAAGTGATCAAGTGGTTCCAGCGATTTCCACAAATCCTGATGCAATCCCAACAATTTACAGAACTGCCTCTGGCTATTTCATTAACTTTGATACGTTTTCTGAGGATCTAAGCAAACCCAAAACAACGCCAGTAAAAATAATTTTTTTAAGAACAAGCAACAGAACTTTTTCATCAACTGGAGAAGACTTATCTGGTTTCACCAAGGATTGAACTTTGGATTGTGTTGGATGTACTTTTTCTTCTACTTGGTTGACTCTTGTATTTACCTTCGGAATACTGATAAATGGAAGATATGTTATAAAGGAAACAGCAAGTAAGACCATCAACTTACTCCTCAAGCCACACAAATCATCCCATCGTAAACAAAGAGACTTGTCATCAGTGAACATCACATCTGTTCCTATACCTGGTGGTATAGCTTGGGACAGAACTGATTATGACATCCTTGGTCCTACAGAGCTGTTGAAGATTCCACACCAATTCAAGGTTTCCTTGAGTGACTTTGTTTCATCTAGTACCTTTTCTGATGATTGGGACTTTGAGACTGTTAATATTATGATGTCAGACTTAGAAATGTCTGCAAAATTTACAAATTTACTTAGAAGGTTCATCGGATTATGAACAAATGTATTGTTATAATCACTATGGTCATTATTTCTTGCATAAATCTGCAAATCCTAGAAATGTACTAACTTACAACTATGGGAATATTGTCCAACACCACCAAAGAGTAGTTCAAAAACATTTTATGGCATATTTCCATACTTTTTAGGGTATAATGTTTCAAATACAGAATCATTTTACTTTAAAAATGTTAATAGGACAGGAATGAAAAGTATGTTGACAAATACCAAGCAAATTTATTCTGCAGCCTTTTATGCTCAGCTGTCTACATTAGGTTTTGATTTTTGGAAAGACAACATCGAGAAAAAAAACCTGCCTGGGGCACAAAAGACTGGCAGGTGCAGGGATTAGAAGCTTTATTTAGAGCCTGCATTATCCCAGAACAAATAATGTTTTTGAATGTCACTGTTCAACAGACATCCTGTCTTGGGATAGCCAAGATCAAGGAGTTAAACAAACCATCCATACCTACACCTACACCTGATCGTAAAAACAATACAGAGGGGTGGTCGACGTACATACTATTTTTCTTCAAAACAGAACAGATCCCAATTGGGAAAAATGGTTAATCTGGCCCACAGACACAAACAACTGTCAAGATAAATTCCTGAATAAGACGCAAGGATTAACATTCACTAGGCCAGACCCAAGATATGTCCAAAGCCAACATCCAGGGATAGTAACATAATACAGTGTAGGGAAACTGTGCCTTGAGTGGGTACATAAATCTACACTGAAAGAAGTAAAATAACACGTATCTTTACTTAAAGATCGCGTTGATCTGAGGACCTTCTTACAAGGACCTACTAAGCAGCGTCATAAATGTTTTATATACGCCGATATCTATGCTGCTTATAATGGAGCATGGAAGATTACGCAAGCAGAGACCGCAAAAAAACAAATACGAGAAATTGATCGTATTAACTTAGAGAAATCTCTCTCTGTAGTTGACAATGGGTTAACAACTCTCATCCAGAATATATTCTTTGGACAGCATAGTATCCTCTGCCATTGACATAATGGAACAGGACTTGGTCATTTTAAAACAAGGTCAGTCACAACTGCATTCTATAATGCTATTGAGCTGGACGTTACAAAAACTTCGTTCAGGCTATGTGTCTTGGCGTTTAATCAACACCGCGTCATTGTTTTCTGAATTTAACCTTACAGATGAATAAATCACACTGGCACAGAGGGGAGCAGACTATACGGTGCTGAGCATTAAAAAACTGGAAATATTGCCATTAACTGTTTCTGAGAAACCAGCAACAGAATGGATAATACACGGTACAATCACTCTGCCTGTTACAATTTCCCATTTTCAGTAAAACATATACCAGCAGGTGTGTCTGAAAAGTTGGGTAAAGAATACATTAAGACATCCTGGGAATTACCATACACACACAAATATTGGAGTGGGGGGAAAGAAGCGTTTCTTAGTGCTACAAATTGTGAAAACGCACTAAGAGGTTCTCTCCTATGTCAGGGTATTAATTTACACGAGGCCTGCAATGGTTCCTCAAACAACTTATCCTGCCACCTGCAAGGTTCACCAGCTGCAGTGATTGATCCACTTTTTGGGCAACTTTGTAATGGAAGGTACATTATGTTGAATGATCGCAGCTGCTGTGGCATGTTGCCAGGTTTAGCCTATCTCGTAACTGTGTCAGCCAGGGTCACTTGCTGTATGCAAGTATTGTTTTCTAAAAAGATGAAAGACAGGGAGTTGCCATTATGGCCTTCACTGAACATCTCTTCTATACAAATTGATTCATTAAGCAGAATGAAAGCCATTCTTTTACAAAAAACTGTGCCACTGACACACCAGGGGATTGCCCGGTGCCCGCTACGGCCAGTCCAATGACTTCTGCAGAGATACATGCCCTATACATTTCTTAGAAATGTTAGGTCGTATCTTAAACATGTCTGATACAAGTGGTATTGTACATGTATTTAAGACAGTTGTTTCGGGACTGTCAGCACCTTTTCAAGCAGTCCTAGGCATATTTCCAAACTTTTGTGCACTCTGTGTTTGGCGGACTGCCTCTCATTTTGGGACTCGTAGCAGGGATACTATTTTTGCTCCTTCTGCTCTGATATGGCAAGCCAACTCACCATCGACACCCAGATCGTCTTCTGGCGATGAAGTATCGTGAGCGCATAATCCAAATTTTGGGATAACTCGTTTAAGAGATTTGAATACCACATGGTTTCTGACATTTAGACCAATTTGGCAAGATTGCATCTTACCTGTTCTGTGATGCCTGCTATGCGGAGAAGAATGCGTGCTAGACATCTGTCTGACACTCCCATCAGTCCTGCCAACGGAAGTTGATACTTTGCTTGGACCAGTAACGGCTCATGCACTGTGTTGTCCCCAGCGGCTACCAATCCTGATGACAGCATTTGTTGAGATCTCACAGAGGCAACATACTGACAGTGAGATAGGTGGAACAACAGGCGCACAGGTACCATCTACTTCGAACATTGCTAATGCGACCAACGCTGACGGCGATGCTTCACATCTATGTGCGGGTAATCTGCTTAACGAGGTAATCCAACTTTCACCTACAATGGTAGACGAATTCTTTACAGACTTAGAAGATTTGATGTTTTCTCCAAACAATAATACTGATTTTTGAAGTTGGCACACAGTGTTCTGAGAGATTCTGAATTCGACCTTCATTTTTCAAAACAAGTTCCTAACTTTGGAACTCTATTTTTTATATGATCAAGCTTTTGTTTTTCCAAATTTATATTTTCATTTTTTTGCCACAAAGTAATCTGCAAAAGTAGAACTATTCATAGAGAACTAGAATTATTTGAAAACTTCCAAGAGACAATATTTGACCTTGTCCACATGCAAACATTTTATATATTCTGCCATGGAATGGTCTCGACCTTTTCTTCTGTATTTAAGAGCCATTTCATAAATGTATTTTCGTGATTCATTCGGATAGCATTTTCAAATGTCATCTATATGCTTTGAATGAAACTTTGCTTTTAACTGCGTACAGCACAAATGCTCTTTTCGTGTACAACCAATTCCAATGCATTTTTATGTATTTTGGGTGGGTTTTTAACACATCATATTTTAGATATGTTTTATGTGTTTAAAACTTAGCAATGTCGTACATAATAAAGAGGAGTGGGTGTTGTGTGACGTTTTAGGTTCCGAGTGAATTTTCCAGATTAATGCCCTTATATAAGTACAATTCACATATAGGCATAGAAATCAAGCCCTTATTTAGACATAGCTCATTCAGACAAAATACAGTCATGGCTACTTCCACCCATACCAAAAGTCACAACGATTTCTTGGAAAATCAGCTTAAGCTGTTAGGGAACTTCCCCGTACTCAAATATTTATTTGTCCAAGAACTCATGTACTTAGCAAAGAACAACTATTCCCTAGGGGTTCTTTCCTGACGTTAATATGCCTGACTTTACGTCAAACTATGGCACTCCTAGACACCTTCAAGGTAAAAATATACCTTCACTTGCTCTAGCAAGACACAACGGTGGTTCGGAGCAGTTCGACTACTTGCCCGAAGCAGCTCGCTACAGCAAGTGCCAAAGGAAGCCGACCCTCCAGCTGACGCACTGATAAGGAAGCTGTCCTTTCTCCTGCCGAGAATCCAGCTCCAGTGTTTCCAAGCTCCCCTTGCGCGGTGTTGGGAAATCGAGTCCCGAGACAGAGATACCAGACCTCCTTCATTCTAACTAAGGTATGGTGCTAATTAGAACCTAAGAGAAATCTTGGATAGATTCTTGGCAAGGAAAACTAAACCTAGGCTACACAATACTTACTTCTTCCCTCGTACTAGACTTAGGTTAGGTACATTGGGGTAGGCGTATTTTAGAAGCACCAGTTGAGTATTTTAGTCAATGTATTTATGTATGTATTTATAGCTTAAAAACCATACTATGGGGGCGCGGCTTAGCGGGCGATGATGGCGGTTGCAGCTTGCTAGAGCTCCCACCGGCCCGATATTAATCCGGCCGATTATCCTGGCCCCCGAGCCCAAACTACATACCACATGTGGGGCAAGTGTTGCGGAAGGTGTCGGGAGTCCTCCGGTGTAATCAGTGGAGCTCCCGGATTATCTGGCGAGGCTGGGTCGCAGAGGGAGACGTGCGGCCTAATGCGAGGCGGTGAAGCCGGGGCCTCGATTTTGGCGCCCCCCGGCCGGAGGGCCTCTGAGAGGGTCGGCTGACTCGCCGATCGCCCTGAGCCTGGACTACCCCGAAGGCTGAAAGGTGGCTGACGTTCCCCCCCGGGAGCCTCGCTGGACAGTGCAGAGATCCTTGGTGCCGGGAGTTCGCCCTGCTGGAGGCTGCGGCCTTGTGGATCCAGTGCAGCCGGGGCCTCGAGTTTCGTGGTCCCCGCCCATAGAGATTGACGTCGGCCTGGGATCACGGCTGGAACGCAGCGGAGCCTGGGGAGCTGCTGACCCTTGGTGGGTGGCCCCGCCCGGAGGACTGGGCTTCCACTGCTGGACCTCTGCGGGCGGCGGACCGGAGTGGGACTGGACAGACCTGTGTGGGTCGGGCCGGTACGGGTGCTGCCCTGCGACGGACCATAAACAGTAAGTGCCTCCCCTGGGACCCTGACATTGGACATATTGGTGGCTGGCTCTGGGAGGCAGGAGGCTGACGCAGACAAGGCCCGCAGCACACGGAGGAGCGGAACAGCTTGGCCAGAAGTGAGCGGTGCCGAATCAGGTGCAGCGGTGTCTGAACCCTGCGGTGGGGGGGTACACTGCTGAGTGGGGCATTTATTGAACATCACAAACGGAATAAAAGACCCTGCACTGCCACACCTGCCTTTATTGTTAGTGGCCCACAGGCGGTCTGCTGCCATGACCAGAGGAGGCGGTGGCCCCATCAAACAGGGGACCATTGATAAATTTACGGGGCCCAGTGGGGGTCCTGGACCCTCTGGAGGAGGACAAAGAGTGGGGCCGGACAATGCGGCGCTTATGGCAGCAATCACCCAGTCCAGGCACATGCTAGACGCCAAGATTGGTGCGGTGGGCGCAGATGTCACCCTGTTGCGCCAGGATTTACGGAATGCTGTGGCACGGATTACAGAGACAGAATCTAGAGTTTCGGTGGTCGAGGAAGACGTCGGCTCCCTGAAAAAGAAAATGGCGGTGATGGAAACTGTAAATGTAGTAGGGAGCTCGCACTGCTGAGATAAACCAAGTAGAAAGATTGTAATGGATTGTCGTGTGCAGCTGGGGAAAACACCGTCTGGCCAGGCAGTGCGGTATGAACAGAATCGAAGATGGCTCTCCCGCCTAGGGAGAGAACACCCCTGCGCAGGGGTGTTCCGGTGATGGAAACTGCTCAAAGGGGCCTGGCGCTCCGTGTGGAGGATGCCGAAGGGCGCGCACGCAGAAATAACCTCCGTTTCATTGGCTTTCCGGAGAGATGTGAGAAGGGGAACATGGAACAGTTTCTCTCGCAGTGGCTGGAGAGCTGGCTGCCCCCGGGGGTTCTATCCAACTGCTTGGTCATTGAGCGTGCTCATCGGGCTCTTACACAGAGGCCACCGGAGGGTGAACGGCCCAGAGCAGTGATAGCTAGACTCTTGAATTATCACGATCGGGACGCCATCTTGAAGGAAGCAAGGACCAGGGATTCTATTCTCTTCGAGAACCGAAAGATCATGATCTTTCCTGATTATACTAAGCTCGTGCAGCAGCAGCGCCACTCCTTCATGGCCGCCAAGGCGAAGCTGCGAGGCCTGAAACTCCAATACTCTCTGCTGTATCCGGCCCGCCTGAGGGTGATTTTCCAGTCGCAGACACTCTTCTTTGACACCCCAGAAGACGTGTTTAAATGGACCGACGAAACTGAGGATCAGGCCGAATGCCCAGCCGGGTCTGAACCTGGGGTCTTCGAGGGGGTCGTCACAGGAACGAGGAGACCAGACGGTCAAGAGCAGGAGGAATCGGAGGTCCAAATCACGGAAGCGGTCAGCCGCTGTCAATGGGACGCAAGATAGTGGCAGGACGGAGGACTCAGACCAATCTGGGAAGAATCATTGAAGGCTTCGGGATATCTATGCTCCTCAGTTGTTGATGCAAGTTCCTGCTACTGGGAACGGGGTGGCCGGGGTTTCATAGTCTGGATGCATGATCACTGCCTCTGTGACTGATCGAGACTGATTTATTGAACAGGAGTGGGATTGTGGGGTGGGGTTCGGGGGCTGCTCATTAGGGGCTGCCATTCTCCTACTACTGTGGGAGTTGATAGGGGGGGGGGTTGATTTCACTGTTTTCCGGGGGGTTGGGATCCATTGGCATGGTTGGTCCTGGGTCCTCTGTTCTGGGCCCGAGGCTGCCCATGCCGCGTCAGGTCCTTCAGAGTTCCGTGAGGTATAGGGGAGGGGCGTGCGGGGCGAGGGTAGCCGGGGAAGTGGGGGTTGAGTTGGGGTTGGACGGGACCAAGGTATGTGTGGGTGGGGGGACTGTTGTTGAGGGGGGGAGTGGGGGTGAGTGGGGGAGAGCGGGAGTTGTTCTTATTGTTGTTTGGGGGTCCTGGGGGAAAAGAGAGACCGCAGACGTGCTCTTGCTCCAAGAAACACACATGATGGGATCAAAGGTGATTAGTCTACAAAGATTTGGCTACCAGCAGTTCTTTCACGCCGGGTTTACTAGGGGGTCCAGAGGTGTGGCTATCTTGGTACATCGCAGGGTGGCCTACGTCCACGAGAAGCAGTGGGCTGACCCACAGTGTCGCTATATCTTTGTTAAAGGAATGGTGAGCACCGAGCCGGTGGTCTTTGGAAGTGTTTACGCCCCCCCCTCTGCAGTGGGCCCTGTCCGAGAAGCTGTTTACAGTGTGGGAGGAGGTCCCAGAGTCCCTGGCTGTGATTCGGGGTGATTGGAACGAGGTGATGGACGTATATATGGACCGTCAGAGGCGGCAGGGGATGCTTGCGGCCCCCACCAGGCTACATGCTATGATTGAAGGAATGGGTTGGGTAGATGTGTGGCGACATATGCACCCTACAGTGCGCGAGTACACGTATGTGTCTGCAGTGCATGGCTCCTTCTCAAGACTAGATTATGTGTTTGTGCCCAGAGTATGCCTGAGCAGGGTGAAGGAGGCCGAGATATTACCGAGGGGACTGTCAGATCATTCGCCAGTGTCGGTTAGGGTAGAACTCCTTACGAAACGACAACCATTCAGATGGAGGATGTCCTCGTGGTATCTTCAGCAACCTAGCTATGTCCAACACCTGCGGGAGGCGATTGACCATTATTGGCGGGAAAACCTGGTGGATGAAATTGACGCGGTGGTGGTGTGGGAGGCAATGAAGCCCACTATACGGGGGGTGGACATGGCGTGGTGTACTGCGGCCCGTCGAAAACGTCGGGAGACGATCACTGAAGCAGCCGCGCTGGTGGAAACCTTAGAACAGCGAAACCGGGGAGGGGGAGATGACGTTGCGTTACGGCTGCTTCTCCAGGCACAGCAGTCCTATGCGTCTATATTGATGGATGAGGCTAAGCTGGCATGGCTGGCCACACGGAGTAGAATATACCAGTGGGGGGATAAGTCATGTACAATGCTCCATAGACTATGTCAACGCAGTCTTCAACCTATCACGCTGCCAGGCCTCACTGCCGAGAACGGCGTGGCAATTACAGACCCGACTGAGTTAGCAGCGAGCTTTGCTAGTTACTTCAAGACACAATATGCCCCGCGCGATTGCCTATCTGAGGACGAGGTGACTAAATTCATAGACGACTTGCCGCCTAAGGCAGTCTCCGATGAGACCAGGAAGGCACTCGACGTTCCCCTTACGGCTGATGAACTGGGGGAGGCACTGGGACAACTCAATGCAGGGAAGGCCCCCAGGTCGAGCGGCTACCCCTGTGAATTCTTTAGGAAATTCCAACTTCAACTGGGGTCCCATTACCGATGTGCACTTGAGACGGCGCTTGCGCAGGACAAGCTACCTTCTGACTGGCGCCATGCTGAAGTTGTGGTTTTTCAAAAACCAGGTAGGCCCCCTGACAGGCATGACTCATATCGCCCCATCTCTTTGCTCAATATAGAGGCTAAAATACTGGCAAAGGCTCTGGCGAACCGTTTGCTCCCCTATGTGACGGACCTGGTTCACCCTGATCAGGCCGGCTTTATGCCTCATAGGGCAACGCGACATAACATCCGGCGCGCACAGGCTGCAGTAGATGCCATGGGGGCCACAGGGGAACAGGCGGCTTTGCTGCTGGCTGATATCAACAAAGCCTTTGACTCAGTTAGCTGGACGTACCTCTTTGCGCTCCTGCCCCGTCTTAATCTGGGCCCGGTATTTCTGTCATATATCAAACTGCTATACACGGATATCACGGCTTCGGTGCGGGTCGCCGGGGCGATATCAGAAACGTTTCACATTGGATGGGGGACCCGACAAGGGTGTCCACTGTCCCCATACTTATTCGCCTTAGCCATGGAGCCTCTGGCCGCTTGGGTGCGCATAGAAGCGCAGATGCGGGGCTTTGTGTGGACTGAGAACCTGTCGGATAGAATTGCGTTATATGCGGACGATGTCCTCTTCTTCCTTACCGATTTGCGACGCTCGGGGCCCCGGGTATTAGAAATTATGCGAATCTTTGGGGAAGTCTCGGGCCTTTACCTAAATCTACGTAAATCCACCCTGTGGGTACTGGGGGGCGGAGCTGTGACAGATCCTTGGGCGTCGGGACTGCAGGTGGCGACCGGAGGCCTGAAATATCTGGGAGTGATCCTGTCGGAATCGGTGAACATTGCCTGGGAACGCAACATAGTGCCTGTTTGGGAGAAGGTTCAAGCAGATGTTAAAACGTGGTCTCAGATGCCTCTCACTATCTTCGGCAGGTCCGTGATTTTCAAAATGGTAGCACTCCCGCGCCTCTTATACCTATTGCAGAATTATCCCCACCCCATCACTCCCCAGTGGTTTCGGCAGGTCAATTCTGTTTTAGGCCGATTCCTGTGGGCTGGAGGAGCAGCCAGAGTGGCGTTGCGGACCTGCTTCTTATCCACGTATTGTGGGGGCCTGGCCACTTCGGACCTACTGTCCTATTATCAAGCCTCCCAACTGCTGATTCTGAATGAATGGTGGTACGGCGACAGCAGCGACCCAGCATATGCCCTGGAGCGCGCACTGATGGGGGACAATACGCTGCATACGATCCTTTACTCCGCCTGGTTGCGGTGCACATTGCCAAGTGTCACAAGAATTGTGTTCGCTGTGTGGCGACAGGCGCTACGTCGCATGGGCTGGTGGGGTAGACTGACTGCGGAGACGCCGCTGTGGCACAATGGACGACTCCCCGAACTGTCCACACTGCCGGGGTTCGATGGCTGGGATGCAATCGGGATCTCGTTGTTGGGACATGTAATGTCCGGGGTTACTCTCAAATCATTCCAGGAGCTTAGTACGGAGTTCCATATGCCCCAGACCCAGTTCTTTCGCTATCTGCAGTTTCGGCACGCACTGACACCCAGTATTGCTAACCTAGCCTCGCTCCCTGAATTTAGTCCAGTTGAAGCGAAGGTCTTCATGGGTGACCTCGGTGATAAGAAGGTCTCCCGTATTTACCAAACGATGGTTACTCACTGCTCCTCCACCCTGCTTCCCCTGAGGGCGGCCTGGGAGGCAGATGTTGGTCCCCTAGATGAAGATGATTGGAGGGAAGCCCTGGAATCCCCGCGAGGGACTGCCATTGCAATTCGGCTTAGATTAATTCAATTCAAATATCTCCAGAGGGCCTATTACACTCGAGAGTGGCTGTGGAAGGCAGGACTGATTGGGTCACCGGAATGTCTGCGCTGTGGGGCTGCAATGGGTACGCTACTGCATACGGTATGGTCATGCCCTAGACTAATTGGTTTCTGGAGGGGTGTATGGAGCTGCCTGTCTGAAGTTCTGGGATGGGACCTTCCACGCACTCATCGATTAGGGTTGCTCCACATACTTGAGGGAGTTGGTGGGAACATATATAAACGCCATTTACTGTTGTTGGTTGCCAAAAGAGATCTGGCCCGAGCATGGAAGAATGAGCGAGCCCCCCCCCCCCCCCCTGAGTGCAGGGAGGGCCGGGCTGGACTATTGTATGGGTCTAGAACGACCAGTGTTTGAAGCGAGCGGATGCCCCCGTAAGCACTTTAAGATATGGAAGAGGTGGGCAGATTATAGGGGGCTGACATTAGATCCCCCGGCAGAACAAGAGGAAGATATCTAGGTGGAAGATGCCGTATGTGCCTGTGAACTGCGTCATGCCTACCACGCCACAACAGAGTACAAAATGCTTTCTATGCACAAGTGCACAGGGTTAGGGAGGGATAAGGGGTGGGTAGCAGGGTGGTTGGGTAAAGGGGGTTGGCGGGGGTAGGGGCGGGGGAGGGGGTTCCTCTTATTGATTTTTTCTTCTATTCTTGATTGGACATTGGTCTTGTGATGCAAATTGAACCGAGATGCTTGGTGGTGATCTCCTGACTGTGGGGAGCCACATCTTTTATTCTGCCTAATTCAATCAATAAAATTTGCTGTGAAAAAAAAAACCATACAATGCTTTTACAGTATTATTTTATAATACTATTCTCGCTGTACGCCTTATACTTTGCAGTCTGCATAACGACTGTAACAGTTCACTTCTCTTGCATGAGAAAGAAGACTGTTCAATAAACCTTTTTATTGAAAACGCCCGTCTCTCTATTTCTCTGCAACTCTGTAGAAACGAAGCATGCAAGACTGACTGAGTGAAATACTTATCTATTGTTTCCGCGACCCTAGAGATACATTGCTTATTCTTGGGAAACAAAGTTGTCATGTTTATGCTGTTGTCAGAAACTAATCCTTTCTTGTATATTCGAGAACGTTTCTAGTGACCTCTGAGTTAGCTGGCACACACACAATTAAGTTTAGTATATTCGATAGAGACCTAGTTGACCTCAGTCCAACGTCTAGTCTATAGGCTATATTATTCCAATGCGCATAGCCTATTGGGAATATAGGAACTACACTACAAGGTGGGAGCTGCCGCATCGGTTTCTTCAGTTTCCACCATGGATTCTTTCCTGCTTAGGGCTGCCTCTGTGTTGGACAAAGAGATCGAGAAGGGGAATAGGCGCCTCTCGAGATCTCCTAGTGCTTCCTCTAACCTGTCCTCCACGGATGTTCATGAGTTGCAAGTGGTACGGGAGGGCAGCACTAATGAACTCACGGGTCAAACCAACTGTTCTGGGCCCTGTTCGAACTCTCAAGGTGGTTTGGGGTTTCCTAGATCATTACCTGCAGTCTCTAATAGAATTACAAGGTCTTTGCCACTCTTGCCTGTTATTGTAATACGTGACAAGGGTGATGATCTGATTGAGAGCCAGGAAATGGGCAGCTGTTTGAGTAATATTGTGCAGACACCTCCCTCTGCTCATTCAAGTGTAGGGGGTAATTCCGGTTGTGAATGGGAATCTGCAACATGGTATAGGCACTAAAAGGAAAACTCACGCTATTGTGGGCAAAGTGAAGAAAGCGAAATCTAATCTGGCTTCCAATATCACTCGTTCTGATTCAGACCCCTTACCTATTACCCCCCCATATTAGATCTCTCTGGGGCGTGAACAGAATTCCAGCTAGTATTGTCCAAGCTCTTAGATCTTAAACTGAGCCTATCCTTGAGAGATTGAAATAATTTGAGGATAGCTTAGTGTCAAGTAACCCTGCAGAGGCAATGCATGTATCAGGAGCCCCCAGTATAGTCCCTGAGCAGAAGTCTGCATGGGTTCGCGAGTTACAGACTAATCAGCGGTAGCCTTTAAATCATGCGTCAGGGACACAAGAGGGCAAGAAACAATCCGCGAGCTGCCCTCCTAGAAGTGAGGGAGAGGCCCAAATCCGAGATCATTATGTGTGTCACCACATTTACGCCCAGTTCTAACGCAATACAGAAAATAGTGAAAAAACACTGGAATATACTGAGGACAGGGACATTCACACTGGCCCCCCTCCACTGTTTGCATTCAAACGTACACAAAACTTGAGGGACCATCATGTCCACACTCGACCAAAACCTACCCAAGAGAGACAACCTACACTCTGGGCTTTACCGCCCATTGTGGGTCATTACCCCTGTGGTTCCTGCGCAACTTGTGCTGAAACGACAGCCTCAAAAGAAATTGACCTAGGCTTCACGACACCCTGGCGACAAACCAGACATACAAACTGTGACACCAAGAATTGTATATATTCCATTCTCTGCCCTTGCGGCAAGAGGTATATAGGTATGACAACAAGACAGGTGAAGATTAGAATTGGCGAGCACAAGAGCACAATTCGGAGGGGTAAAACCAATACTAAGCTGCTTGTCCATTTCTCACAAGAGAAATACCCTGCTAATAGTATGAGATGGACCATCATTGACTCAAACCCTAATTAGACTACCAGAACCCTCGTTAGACAGGAACCTCGGTGGGTCCACAGACTAAGATGTGACACGGAAAGACTCAATGATGAGATCCGATGGGTTAAGCTGGCCTCCTGATAAACAACGCTTGCCCTAACCTCCGTGTTCGCAGAATGCTGCAACAAGACACTAGAAATGAGGTAGTTTCACCGTACACACCACTAAGCGAATCATACTACACCATGATCATCGTCTAACGACTACCAATCCCCTCAGGGGCATGTCTCTCCCGCCCTCCCAATCATGGTCGATTCCCCCAACAAGAGACTTTCCATATAGAATGCATACACCTCTGTACACGACATGGGGCCACCAACAGAACATTCTAGTCTAGCACATACATGACAGAGTGGCTCACTGTTCATTGACCACCTTCAAGATTCCACTCTTATGACCAATGTCATGGTCTTCACGCACCGCGTAGAGGTACAACCGTCCATTTCAATGTTTCATGCAAGTACCTAGTGCACCGTAGTATCATTACTAAATCGCATTTTCAAATAGTAAGGAACCTAGACACTGAAGTCCGACTTCATGCTTACATTTAGTGTCAGTGCCTTATGAAAAGTAACTCATTTATTCTTATTCTTGAATGACCAATCAAGTGTTCTTACAGCAAGGACACTTGACACTGAGGTCAACCTTTGTGCTTACACTTAGTGGAATGGTTTTACGAAAATTATGCATTTATTTCTCATTTGTGTGTCCCTGAGTGTTTTTATTTGAATACACTTCAGTTGTAACATGGGTAGTATGTGGATCTACTACTCCACTCTAAGATGGCCGCCGTACATCTTTGATTTTCATTAGAGTCACACTGGGCAGTGTAACCGCCACACCCATGTAACGCGTCATTATGCGTAGACCCGCCCAGGGGGTCCCGGACGGTGCCTGCAGGCAGAATGGATTTAAGAGTGCATAGCGACCGTTCCCCTCTGATCCCGACACACCAGCACGGAAGGGTAGGTCTCCAGAGACGAGTGAGTCGAGCACTTGGAAGTAACAGTCTGTGGACATTGCGAGCTTTAAGGCGGGACTCACGATTTTGAATAGCGCCCGATTTTGCGGGACTACTCTGACTTCACTTAACCTCTCTTCCCCGCTTAAACAGTTACTCTGCCTCCTACCGTATGGGTGTGAACGGAGCCTGATCTCCGCTAAGAGGGGTAGGCCAGGTTTATATTGCATTTTTATTCTTGTATGTATGTATGTTTACAGTGTAACACCACTTGGCAGTTTAGTTTGTGCACGCTAGTACCGGCATGTTTAGATTGGGGCTTCGGATTGAGAATGAACAGAACCTGAACCATAATCATGATCACACTGGCCCACTGCCTCGGCAGGAAGCATTACTGTTGGCCCTGGTTAGAGAGATCCATCTCCACGGGTTCCAGGGGTCATTTAAACAGTGAACTTTCTTCTGATCTCACCCGGTCCGCTAGTGGTGGTAGCCGCTTTTCAAACTGCAAAGTGCATGTGCCCAGCATAACAACCTCACACGCCTGCACAATGAATGGATGTATCACGAGACTCGGTCTCACATAATAATGTTTTCACAACAGGACCAGGAGGCCAGTAAGTGTGCATGCAAGCAGCACAGCACAATTTTGAAAGGGTGCAAGAGTCTGAAACACCCTGTTATGACAATAACTGGTTGATCTTTTATGTTTGTGTCTCTCTCTCCATCCTTTTTGTTTTACAAGGTTGGGGATAGGTACCCACAGTGAGAGTCACCATCAGCGCCAAGACGCTCTATACCTTAAGGAACAAGGTATTACAGGTTCACAGGTTCTTTGCCTGGAACCTGCCATCTTTTTAGTGTTTCACTCACTTCTCGGTCCTGACAAAGCGCCAACGGATCCTTTAGGGACCGCTTGAATGCGGGAAACATGTTGCCCTGATTTTACACATGATCTTTGCACTACAGCACCCATCCTGAGAGCAGCGGTGAGTCACAAATCCGCCCTCTACATTTGCTTTGAAGGGGAGCTCCAGGATCCACACCCTTTTAATTTACCATACGGTCGCCCGAATAAATGTTGGTTCTGGGTACCGTCCGGTAATTTTAACATAATCATTCACCATCTTCCTAAGGCCCACACACCCACATGCACAACTGCAGCGTCTCCTTAAAAGATCTCCGCTAAAGAGCCCTCTCGCGAGGCCCGTGAGGGACTGCAGCACCACCCACACGAGGAGCAATGCCCTGTGATGAAGCATGACACCCGCAAGGGTGTGTGAGGGCACTATATCCAAAAGGAGGAATTCCCCCACCACATTCTTAAAAACCAAGCTATTGCGAGTTTGACCACCCAGCATTTCTTCTATCTCTTTCACGAACCATAATTTAGGTTGTATTCCTTTGACATTTGAGGAACTGTGACCCTCCCTAGTGTAGACACGTGATACTGTGGGAGCACGGGTACTGGACCTCCTCTTTTCTATCTCGCTCCCAGTCCCCATTCTTTTGTATGATAAAAGCCTTTAAATCATCCCTTAACCGCACCATCTTTGCAGCCTGCTGACCCAGGAATTAAGGATAAGATTACAACAGTAGACTCATGAAGTAACACCCTCATACCTATGAACGGCTTAGATGACAGGCATGGACCCAAGGATGGGAGGGTAGAGATAAGGGAGGTGCAAACGAGTCTCCCAGTAATAAACCTACCTCCTGAATCCACTCCTTATGTAGTGGTCGTGGGGAGTGTTCCATCTCTCCCCCCGAGGGGTAAATGAGGATTTTGGGCAGCTGAAAAATAAAATAACTCACTGGCTGACTCATAACACCACCCTGGGTGCTTGCGTGGCTAAAAACATCATTATGGCCCGAAGGGTTAGCTGGATCTGGAACTTCCGCAAATCAGGCATGAGTGATTGTGTAATTGTTAATTTTGATAACCCTCACATTGCAGGTAGGATATTGCCTAGGGATACTTGTCACCCCAAACCAGGATCTGTTATTAGGGCACTCCCCTTGGGCTTTTTCTATAAATCTGTTTTACCAAATGAAATGCACTCTAATGCTTATTTGGAAGCCTACTGAGGTGGGTGGGTTTCAAGAACAACTCCAGTACAGCAGTTTACCCGTGGGGCTCATTTACCACCTGTAATGCCTGTCTTACACGCAGCTCGCCCTTTGTTGGAGCTAAACAATAGATTTTCTGCATTATCGGGGTTGGAGGAATGTGATTGACTAGGTAATGCTAGGTCACAAAGCATTGAGCTTGTTGCTCAGAAGCAGTCTTCATCTGAGGTAGTCGAGGAGAGTCAAAGGGTATCAGCTATTACTTTTTTATCCTGGAATATTGCATGGTTGGCCAACAAGTTCCAGGACCCACTATGTTTGCACTTTGAGAAGCAATTCCAGGTGTTCAACCTGCAAGAGACATGGTTGGTGGACTGTGACTTATTCCTGGATGGTTATGAGGCCTTTTATGTCCCAGCCCCTCCTACCGCTAGTGGAAGACCCAAGGGTGGTTTAGTCACATATATCTCCCTGGCCATTGATTGACAGATTCGGATTGTTCCATCTTCTTGCCCGGGAATACTGGCACTAATGGTAAAATAGGGAGACACTAGATAGGGTCTAATTAATTTTTATAACTCTGTGCCTTATCCTCCCGGGGCCTGTAATATCACTTCTTTGGGTTCAGTTATAAGACAGTCTTTTGAGTCTATTTTATATAACCTCATGTTATTAGGTGATTTTAATATCCACCCTTGTGGCAACCCAGTGGTATCCTGTACTTCTGAAATGGACTGTCCGCGCATGAAGGGGTTTCACTTTGAACATCTTGTGCAGGAAGAATTGTTGAATAACCTGTTAAATTAATTTGCCATGATATCCCTGAAGTCCTTAACTGCCCTGCACGCCATTTTTCCTGTCCCCACTTGCAAAGGGAGAGGTAGGGGGTCCTTCATTGATTTTACTCTAACTTCCTCTTCTTTACAATCAATATTTTGCTCTTTTAAAATTGAGGAGAGTGTATTTAGTGATCATAACCCCCTTTGCATCTCTATGAGGGGCCTATGGTCAGCACGGAGTAGTGATACAGTATCGAGGGGTACTCTCAGACCTTCAGTTTGAAGACGACGTCTGAAATGGACCCAGATTTCCCCAGGCAAATTCTATCGGGCAGTTAGAGAATCCTGTCCCCTTGAGCTAGTACAGTGTACTGTGGTTGGTTCCTCTCCTGGCGAGGTTATTGGTGCCTAGGAATCTCTGGCCCACAAAGTCGGGGATCTTTTAAGTATCCCTGCAGGCAGGACAGTCCGCCCCAAGCCCAGATAGCTTGACGCGTCCTGTTCTCGGGCTGAGAAAAACCTAAGGAAAGCCCCGGCCGCTAAACCTAGAAATCAAACCCAGGTGTGTATTTGCCGGAAAGAATATAAATTATCCCTGGTTAGACGGAAGGGTATTCTGAAAGAGGAGGCATGGAGGGAGTGGATAGACTCAAGTACCCTCAGTAATAGCTCTAGGCTCTGGAGTATCGTTAACAGCCCTCTTTTTGATCAGCAAATGGGGGGGGGGGGTGGTTCTAGACGCACACATAACAGAGGAGGAATGGGTGCTGCATTTCAAATCAATGTTCGCGAGCCCTATGGATCACCCCTGTCCCTGTCAAGATCCTCGGGATTCAAATGCCCCGGTAATAATTTTTGATCAAGGTGAGGTGGAGATGGGCATCGCAGGGCTCTCTACCAACAAAGCACCTGGCCCAGATGACATTCGGTACTTGTGGCTGTGCCCCGGTACTTGTGGCTGTGTTTAACCCAGCCGCAAGGAATGGTTGTCCCCAGTCCTGGGCCACTGCCACTATAGTTCCTGACTTAAAAAAGGACGATAGGAATACCACTCGTTGCTATAGGCCTATCTCCCTTCTTGACTACGTGGTTAAGGTTATAGGTCGTATTCTTCTGGAGAGATTATCTACCAGGGCGGAGGAGCACAAGGATCTGTCTGATATCCAGTTTGGATTCCGACCAGGGAGGTCAACGGTTGCCCAGTGCCTCAACCTTTCCATGTTATTGAGTAACTACACAGTTGTCCGCCAAAGCACTGTTTACCTTGCCTTCATGGACTTGTCTTCCGCTTTTGATTGTGTCAACAGGGTCAAATTGTGGCAGTCCATGAGGGCAATGGGGGTGGACAACAGTGTTGTTAACTTTTTAGAGGACCTGCATAGGTCCACTACGGCCAATGTTCGGGTTTCTAAGGATCTTAGGGTTGCCAGGGATCTGGAGATTAAGAAGGGAGTCCAGCAAGGCTGTATTCTGGCCTCTTTTTTATTAAATTTTTATATTAATGATCTGGACAGTGTTCTTAGAGTCACGGCGGTAGACTTTCCATGTGTAGGGAGGTGCAGCATCCCTGTTTTACTTTATGCCGATGATGCCATTCTTTGTTCTAGGACCGCATTAGGATTGCAATCTTACTAAATGCATTTTCCAAATTTATGACTGATCGTAATTTGGCAGTAAATAACGCAAAATCTTATATAATGCAAGTGGGACATTAACCTACAAAAAGTTATCAATTTAGTATTCGGCCACCAAAGATTCACCCACACGAACGTATATTCTTATCTTGGGGAACTCCTAGATGATAGGTAAATTGGGGGCCACTTATTGTGAAGAAAAAGGGGGACCTGTCCGGGTAAACGCAGCAATTTTGAACTTAGAATCCAACGTAGGGAGGAAACCTATTGGAGCCATGTTAAAAGTTAATCAATCCAAAAGTATCGCTGTAGCCAGCTATGGAAGCAAAATTTGGGGACATATCGCTGTGAACGCCCTTCAGGTGAGGGAGAATAAATTACAGAAGCCGTTGTTATGTGTCCCTTGCGGTTTATCTAACCTAGCCGCCCATGAGGATCTGGGAGTCCCCTTGCTAAGTGATACCCTTCCTCTACGTCCTCTTGTGTGTTGGATGAAGGAGGAGTTAACTTTAAACCATTTGATTTTACTGGAGTGCAAGTCTCTTGATAAGGCAATGCAAATTCCCTGGTTAAATTACATTCGAAGAAGTTTGGAAGGGTAAGGGGGAGCTGATTTATTTTTTAAACCCGAAACTATTGTTAAGAAAGACGTGGAATCAATTAGTTTAGCTTTTTAACGCTTATGAAAATGGAAAGGGATGAACAGGAGGTGCAGAAACCAAGTGTTCGGAAGTTTTTGTAAGGCCTAAAACAACCCAGCTAACGGAGCCCTACCTCATAGGGTCCTTATCTATACATGAGAGGTTTTTATTAACAAAGTTTCGGATAAATCTTTTTCACCTCTTGTTAGCAAAGCCCAAGGGATGCAAGAGAGGGCAAGTGCTTGCACCCTGTGACTGTGACAGCCAGTCTTCACAGGATTTGCTGCACTTTATGTTTATATATAGGTTTTATGAAACTCCCCTGAGGCATTTTTTGGTTCCCATTTTAAAGAACTTGGATTTTACTCAGGCTCGCCCTGTCCTTTTCTATTTGCAGTTGTTAAGAGGATTGTCTATTTTTTATTGTGGAGTATCTGAAATCTATTGTAAAAACCACGGGCTGTCTGGAGGCTTAGTTAGTGCCTGGATAACTAGGTTTTTGACAGTTTGTGAAGTCTTAGTCCACATTACAAGGTCAAACATGTAAAGAGAGAAATGTCCCACATTGCACGTTGCACTTTATAATTGCATGTTATGTTTTATATGTATTAAATTCTGTCTTTTATCTTAACCTGTGTTTTTTATATACTGGCCTCTATATATTAAATTGTGGGGTTTGGCACCTGGATTGTAAATTTAAAATGTATTTTTAATGTAACTGGGTTTTATGTCTTTGTATGTTTTAACTTTCATCGTTTTCTCGTATGAAACCGAATAAAAAGTATTAGATTTGATCTTTCATTTTAACATGTAGAATAATGCATTGCTGGTAACTTTACTATATGTCAACAGCTTTCATGTTTTCATTAGTCCTCCAACTTGTGAGCATAATTGATGTCTTTAATAGGGGGCTCGCTTAGCCCTTCTAATAGCCCCAATCCTGAGAAGCATTCAGGTTCTTTTCTTCCATTAATTGTAGGCTGGTTTTCGAGTGGTATATTCTAAAGTTTCTCTTTCAGAAGTAGTAGCTTAACTTTTTTGATCAGCTACGAACCTTTACCTCTGTAAATGTGATACATGAAGTATAGAGGAACTTCAAGAAGAACCAGCAGGCTAGAATTACTTCTTATCAGGTTCAAAGCATCTCCTAGGAAGTTAGGAACTTTCCAAGAGCTCCCACACCTAACCTTCCAGAGACTCCCTTGATTACCAGATTAGGTCATGTTTGAATAATACCGTAGCAGGATGCCAGACTACATAATCCAGTGTCTAGAGCAAGTGTATATATGTTCAGGTAACCAACCATTATCTCATTTCAGCTCAAGAACCATACAAAATAAGATTCCATAGTGCTGCGAACAAGATGGCACAATTAGGAAAAAAAATGTTTTGTCAAGGAAGCCCTTTAGTGATGTGAAGAACCAGACCGCCAATTACAAACAGTAGTGAAGAGACTTTGATGTTGAAAATATATAGACAGTGTTAGTCATACTTATTTGCTAGCAGAGTGTTTTCTCGCATAGATTTACTTTTACCCTTGTAAAGCTCTGGTACCAAAACCACGATTGTCCACCATCTTACTGCATCATTTGAAAAAAAATTAGTTGTGTCTGTGGCAGTTACTAGATGAGAAACACTGACAATAATCCCTTGATGCAGAAGGGAAGACAAAAATTTGATAAGAAAGAGAGATTATTTAAAGTGTTACATTTTAGAAAAATTATATGCCCTTACTTGTAATACTGTTCTGCTAGTGGTTCAGAAAGGCGGTTCAATCAGCAAAGTAACACTTGCACCAGCAATATGTAAAGCTGATTGATACTGGCAATAACTGTATATTGCTACAATGTAAAGTATCTTAACTGACATCTTGAAAATCCACTTACTTACTATCAGTGTTATATACATGGTAGCACAGAACCTGAGAGAAAACAGGGCTTGAATTTCTCCCAAAAAAGTCTACAAGAAACAGTCGAGGTCTTATTTGGGTAGTACTCAATATTATTTTCTTTCATGGAACAAAAAGCCAAATTGGATCTGTATAAACTGATACCTGGTGAAAACAAAATATAGAATAGGAGGAAAGTAGATACATTAACTAGTAAACTGCAGGATCTGAATTCCTTAACCCAATACATGCCATCTTTCATGAAACCAGAGGTTCTGAAAGAAAACTTGTAAGAATACACTGTCTTATGGGAACCTTCAATCTTATTTCTAACATTTTGCTTAAGCCCCCCACTCAGGATGGCACTTGTATTTTTGCCTCAGTCCCTGTTAGATTCTACTTCAGTTTTTTTTGTTTACATTTGTTTATTGGGTTTTAGCATTCTACATAACAAATTAACATAGTACAGGTATAGTATATCACCATATGTACGCACCAAAAGAAGGATAGCTACAGATATTTGAATTTACAAAATCTTTTCGTACAATGCCTAATTAACATTTCTCAATGGTACATTCTGGGTGTTATCTTCTTGGTAGGTCCGATTACTTTGTTACTACATGAAGAAGAGCATGGTTGGGTTAAGTTTCCTGTGGTCATGGAGGTATGTCTATCCCCAAATGAGTGTAATATACAGTGAATGCGTTCCCTTTTAGCCATCACCGGCTTTGGAACTGCAGATGGAGAGCAATGACTACAAACTGTGGGTGTGAACTGGGGAAGTTAACTGGCATGATCTTTAAGGGGGGGCGTCTGCTCTTGACACCTGGGTCTAGCCTATTATGGTTTTCTACCGGTCCAATCGGGGAAAGGTGTGATGTTTGGGGCTAAAAAGCCTCGGGTTAGTCCGCTTGTGCGGTTTCGTGTTTGAATTGATGCAATAGTTGTGCCCATTCCAGAGATATGGGGTGTTTGAGCATTCCTTTCATTTCCTCATCCCTCAACACGTCTTCCTCTGCTGCAACCCATTTTTTTACTGCGCCCACCCAGGTTGCTTCCGGGCGTACCTCCTGGGCCTGCCAATACATGGCCAGTCCCCTCTCCACCACGAGAATAGCTAGGGATGCGAAGCTCCCCTGTACGTTTTCAGAATTTCGCCTGCGGAATACCCCGAGGGCACATGTTACCCATGTGGAGATGTCCGTGATTTTTATCGTCACTCGGAGTGTCTGGTGTATTTTATTCAAGTACTGCTGGATAGTGGGACAATCCCAAAACATAGGGTTGAAGCCTACCTCATGGGTCTGACATGGGGGCATGCAAAGTGGGTGTCTGGATAAAAAAGATGAAGGCGTTGGGGCGTGAGATATGCTCTATGGAGAATGTTGAATTGTACGTTTCTGAATTGCACGTTTCTGGAAACCTTTTTGGGATATTACAGAGCCTTTTCTCATTCCTTATCATTAAATGCCCTTCCCACTTCATTTTCCCATGTTTGCCTCAATGAGTGCAGTGGCTTAAGAATCAGTTCCCGGATAGCCTTATAGAGCCAGGTAATTAGGTGTCTACCAGCCCCCATAAGCAGAATTGTGTGTAGCACCGGATGTGTCGGAGGTTCCCCCTCGGTCAAATCCCAGCATTGACAGCTACTATCTAAGAGTTGCCTATGGAGCAGGAACTGACCCAGAGGGAGGTCGTATACCTCCACCAATTGGTCATAGGTCCGTAGCTGTCCGTCTTCAAAGAGTGATTCCACCTCGGTGACTGAGTGCTCAGTCCGTACCTGAAGGGCTCAAATAGTCTAATATTTGTCCTTTTGGTGGAGCCCTGCTAGTGGAAGTAAGGGGGAGTATGGGGGTTTGTCCCTTGACATGCGGTGTACCTTTATCATGCACATGCGGGCTATTGACACCTGCAGGGGGTAAGTGTGCATCTGTTTGGTACCAGGCATTAGCATTCTTCTTATTGCTGTGAGAGGTACCCGTCCCTCGTCAGTGATTGTTTCTCCTATATGGAACTCAGCCGACCAGGGTGATAACCATTGCAGCTGTGCCGCCAGAAAGTATGCTTCGAAGGATGGTGCTCTCAGACCCAGGTCTGTTGTATCTTTCCACAGCTAACAGATGTAACATTATAAGGAATAATTCTACAGCCCATTTTGACAGAATCACAAATGTTCTCCTATTGTTTAATTTTATGTGGTGCTGCATTTCAGCCTGAAGCATGTGCAAGAAAAATATTGTGCAAAGAAATTAATTAATTTAATTTATTTTGAAGTTATCTTTTTCCATGTGGAAAGTTTTGTGAATGGAATGAATGCCTACACAGAAAATCATAGTTAATGTGTATTTTACAAGTGTCCAGATGGAAATCATCAGAAAATGTTTAATTTTCATGTAACATTATTGATCTTGGTTCCTGTTGGTTGCTGGCAAAATGTTATGTACTAAATGCCTCACAAGTATTTTCATTCTGTATACATTAATTATCTGCATTTTTCGAAACTCTAGAAGAAGACTCAAATTTATGAGTCTGTTGTATTGCTAGGACACAGTGTTACAATTTACACAGCAGAGACTGACGCATAGCAATTCAACTAATCCAGTGCTCTGGGATGAGGAATACATGAAGGCCATCCTATATTTGAGACACATGGTGTGCACAACACGCACTCTAGGAATGCCAGCTTATAAGAGAGAATTATTTTTGTATTTTTTATTCTGTTGTCTCTCACCACAGGGCAGTGGCAATAGACTTGCTGCATATTTTTCTGGAACCAAAGATCCAGCTGCTTTTGCTCTTCCTGGAAATTTGTGGTAGGTTGCAGCTACTGCTGTTGTCATCACCCAATGTGATTCAAAGGATTTGGGTCATACATTGTTTGGGTGTGTGGCACACTCAATAGAGACACTTTTAGCCCAAACTTGGAGACAAGATCTAAATAAGGCATAATTAACCAAGTATAAGCTAATAGTTCTGCAAGCCCCAACTGTGTCAATAAGATGACGTGGTACTTTAATTCCTGCTACTCTTTTGCCACATCCTAAAGTAGAGAAATTTAATGATAAAGAAGAACATAATTGTTTGGAAGTCATCGAGTTGTGCACAAAAGTGATACCTGACATTCAAGATGTGCCACTGAATCAAGCTGATTTGGTTCTATCTGCCCATAGTCTTTGTTTAAGAGACATTGAAGGACTGAAGAAAATGTGTGTGCAGCATATGCTGTTTGCACTTTAACATGCATTGTCATAGCATCACATTTGTACAATGTGTTTCCTGCCCTGTCACCGAGCTGACTGCACTTACTTTAGGCTGTTGTATTGCCTCCGCACAGTGTTATAATTTGCACTGATAGCATTTAATTAATTATTTTCAAAAGTTGAATTATAAAAGAAAATTATTATGCAGACAATATAATGCAAACCTCCTGGAGAAAATTAGGGATTGGGAAGATATCGAAAGACAAGAATGGGTTTCAAAGCCTTTAGAAAGACAGACGTAGTGCAAATTATTTAATATGTTGTACTGCTGAAGGGGAATTTCCACCAATAGAGGATCCTGGATCGTCGGGCCTGACAAACATCCATGTGCAATGGATAATTCATGGGCTTTTATGGAAGATTTTCCAATTCTGAGAGTAGTTGTATTCAAAAGTTGATCAGGTTGTGTGCTATAGGTTTTATGGGCAGATTTGGAAACGTTGTTTCCAATTTTGAAAACCAAGGATTTTTGGCTTCAATGTAAGACAGTGATTAAGTGGCCAGAAAAGGAACCTGAAAGAACTATAATGAAGTTATTGAATATTTAAAGAAGGCGTTCCAGTGAAGCAGGAGAAATGGTCGAAAGTCGTGAAAATACCCAGAACGCAGAACGGTCTGTTCATGTATATTATGAGAGCTTGATAAATGAATATTAATTTTGTAAAGCGCGAACTTAGCCCAAGGGCATCAAGGCGCTATAGAGGACCACGCACAGCCAGAAAAAAATGCTCATATCATGGATTGAGAGAAGAGTCAGGTTTTCAAAGCCCTGCGAAATAGACTAGCGGGTTTTGTGTCTCATACTTATCAGGAAGAGCATTCCACAGCCTAGCAGCAGCGGTGGAGAGGGCCCTGCCTCCCCACCTAACCTTTTTATATCTCGGAACTACCAGCAAATTTTTGGTAGGGGCATAGCACTGAAACAATGCTATAATAGCATCAGGGTCCAAACCATAATAAGCATTATGGGTGAGGCAAAGAGTCTTGAAAAGAATTCTGAGATCCAAAGGCAGCCAGTGAAATAATAGCTGAAATATTCAGTGCATTGATACCTTCAGTGGAAGTCATACTAAATTCTCATAGAATCGGTCAATTGTCAACAGTGGTTGATCGTCTATCGTCTGATACTGCTGGAGGCTTCTTGATGATTAATACAGAAATGGTTGTGATTAGGTCTATGGCTTTGCAAAATAGACTTGCGCTTGATGTAATCTTAGCTAAAGAGGGCAGAGTCTGTAAAATGATAAAGGCGAAACATTGTTGCAGTTACATTCCTGAAAAAAGTATTGAAATTAAAGGATACATAATGAATATTACAAAAATGCATGAGGAACTTAAACCACTGGAAGTTGATAATTTAAGAGAAAAACTAACAACAAGTATATTCTCAGTAGGGAATTAGTTATCTAATATAGGGAAAAGTCTCCTAGGACAAGTAGTATTTCCTACAGTAGGTATAGCAATAATAGTGTTATCAATAATAATATGGTGTAAGTGTTATACTAATAAATTAAGAAAGCGAAGATATGAAATAAATGGAAAGGCAATTAAGAGAAATGATGAAGAAATTCAGTTGGAAGAAATTAAAGGCAAGTTATTTGAGCAAATGAAAGGATGAAAGAATATAAATGAGAACAGGAGTGGTAAAAGAAAAGAAATTGAGAAATGCTTAAGTTAGTGTCTGATGAGGGATGGGTACATTTTGTGATGGCTTTAAAATGCCATCAGAGAGGGGATTGATGGAGCAAGGACTCCTGAAAAAGAGACTTACTTGGAAACACTTCTCTCCGGTAACTGCTAACCCTGTATTACATTTTATATTGTGGAAATAACATGCATTTACATGACACTTATGTATAAGATTGAAGCTTGCATATGTGTCTTACTAACCAATAACTCAGGAGTGATGCTAAAATGGCCACTAACCGAAATTCTTTAGTGCGCATGCGTCAACTACATCTACGTAGTATGACATACCTATGCTTGGAGGGCAGCTTTATGCACTTGCGCAGTAGCTAATAAAATGGCCGCTTGAAACTCACATGCTTGGCACCTGCTTGCTGGAAAACTAAACTCCGCTATTGTACTAATGCTAATGCGGGAAGAATAAAAATAAGTAATTGGGATTAGAGTAGAGATAGGTGGTATACAGTGAAATCATTTATTTTTTATTTTAACATTTGTCTTTTTGACTCTTTCAATAGTGCTTGCTATGGACCATATGTCTCGAACAACAGTCTGTTGCCTCTCGTTTTACCAAACATGCGCAGTGAACCCGAATTGAAAGAAGTGATGTTAACTTGAACTTCGTCCAAGGCTGCAAGTTGCAACTTTCATGGAAACCGGAACGACTGTCTATTAAAATGCATGAGAACTACTGTTTATTTTCTTCTAATATGTGACAAGTACATTGTGAATACGGGTGGGAATAAAGGCTGATGTATAACCTTAAGGGGTGGGATTTCAAACAAAGAATTGAAAGGAAATATTAGAAAATAAGCTTGGTGTGAGGATCACCTCACCCTTGCCAGTCCAATCTGAGTTAAGAGTTTCATCAATTCGAAACATTAATGGGTGGTACTAGCATACAGAAAGGTATAATTGAGGTAGTTTTAATTAGAGAGATGTGAGACCTGAGAGCTCAGGAGACCGGGATGCTGTCAGAGAGCACGGAGAAGTTCCAGACAGAGATGCGGAATTGCTGAACCAATTATCTTGAGAAAATTAATTTAGAAGAAGATCGCTGAAGAATCTCGAGGAGGAAGAGAGTGTCAGAGAGGGGTGCTCTGATAGAGAGGTAATCTGTCCTGTCCTGAATCCTGACCTGAAGTCTTTGTTCGCCAGCCCTTTCCTGGGGGGCCCCTTCCAATTCCTAGGCCTGGGAGTGGGTTTCGACTCCATACCTGGTAAATATATCTATATCGGTATATGCGCTTATGTGCTTGTCTCTCTACCGTCTCTCTCTCATGCAGTGTCATTGCAGTGTCATTGCAAAGTATAATTGAGTATAAAGTTTATTATTTGAATCTTCCTTCCTGTGAGAAACTGGGTTTGTTCTGTATTGTGTAAGGGGTTCACATGAATTTAATCTAATATAACATTTTAAAAGACATCCTGACTCTGTGATCATTTCCAATGTGTAAGTATATTGTAATCATATATCATTTCACCATCAACTAGTTCCAACCAATGGTCCATTGACCAGAGGAAAGAACTTTTGATCAGTGAAAGATTTGTCATGGACAAAAAGATAACTAATCTTGTGAATTACAAAACAAGACACCAGCAGATATTTCCAGTGTGTTGTGAATGAATTCATGGGCCCAGGGGAGCATGTGGTATTAGATTACCTGTTGCTGGTCACCCGCTGGATCAAAGCGGAAGTGGAGCAGATTTGCTGGCGGCTTGTGGTGCAGGGAGTAGATTCTACTGTGAACTGGCGACTGTTGAGTAGAGCCGCCTTACTGTTTCCTGCTGGCTTTGCTGCTCTGGGAGGGTTCGCCCAGCTGGCCATCACTGCTAGCCTTGCCTGGTGTTGAGGCAACTGTGGCTTGCACTGCTTTTGCTCATTGGGTGGCGGTAGCCTACGAAATCCATTGGGATCGCCCCTCTTTGAACTGCATGGGTCCTTGGGCTTTGCAGGCCGCGTGACTGTGGGTGAGGTAGGACGCTGGTATCTATCCCCCCTCCTTGCTGGATACGCCATCCTAGTTTGCTCTTAAGGCCCTTGGGCGGGACAACTGCCTCCCTGCGGACCCTGGACGGTGCCTAGTGTGTCAAACTAGGCTGGTTCACGAGTGCCCTTTGCCCCCGTTTGGAACCCTCGTAATATCCCGGGACTAAACTTTTGGCAGTGCTCTCCACCCATTGTGCTCATACATCTGCCCCCCTTGCCCTCTGCTCGCCATGGGGAAAACAGTCCAAAAACAACTTAAGCTGAACTTTGAGAGCAGGCGCGCTGGTCGCTACGCCAACAGGCTACAGGATGCGGTGATCAGGACATGTAGACAGAGTCACCCGCTGCCTAGGACGACAATATTAAATCAATACTCCTTCGTGTAAAGAACAGTCTAAAAACTATTGACTCTAAAATCGACCATTTGGAGGTACGCTTAGACCAGGTAAAGCAAAGCGTTGATGCCCACGACAACCACATTACTCATGTAGAGGCCCGAGTGTCTTGACGCTGATGACTCCACAGCTGAGGCACAACAAAAACTACTTCAAATGGACAAGATTCTGGACCTCATAAGCACCAAAAATGAAGACCTCGAGGCGCAATCCCAGAGGAACAATCTCCGTATCTCGGGGATTCCGAAGACCACAGCAATGAGTCGAGGACTACTTGGAGTCCATCTGCGTGAACTCTTTGGTCCGGCAGTATTGGAGTACTTCATTGTGGAACGTGCCCACCGCTCGCTGGGTCACTGACTCCCGCCTGGAGCTGCAGCACAACCAATAATTGCCCGCATCCTAAATTACCGTGATCGGGACACCTTCTACCGGAAGGCCACCAGGGCAATACGTTAGCATTTTACCCAGACTTCATCCTGAATGGTCAAAATGCCAGGAGAGAGTTCCTCCCGGCCAAGAGACTGCTCCAACAGCTCAAAGTCACTTACGCCCTCCTCTATCCAGCCAAATTGAGGGCAGACATGAATGGAAGGCCCGCTACTTTACGGACCCTAAAGAAGCCGCATTGTTTGCTAAACCACTGAAGAAGTACCAGCAGTGGTCTCAGCATCGTTGGACGAGAACAGCCAGCTAAGTGATAATGATTGATCCCCTATTTTTCCTTGTTTGTTACGTGTACACTGCAGCCATATACATTTGAATGCCCTACTGGGATGATATTGTTTTTCATCTGTTTCAATTGCTTGTACTGCTCTCCCCCTGGGTGTACTGACTGTGTTATATGGGTTCACTGCTAGAACTGTTTGCCTTCCCCCGGTCACCCAGTGTCCAAAGGAGTGATGGCCCGGCTGAACCGCCTGGGATGGTTCCCATTAGTTGACTGTTCCTCCATTGTTTTTTGCTGAGGGGGGGTGGGTCGGGGGAATGTTCCTCAAGCCGTTTGGGGATTGGAGTGAGTGGAGGGTGGGAATGGGTTTTTGTTCCTGGGGGCATGACTCAGGTCCCCATTGCGGGACCTGTTTTTTTTTTAACTGTCTAGTATGTCCAGCATCTGTTGTTCACTGTCGCACTCCACATCAATACATGAGTAGAAAGATATCACGCTCGTACACGGACTACCACAGTAGCTTTTGTACGCACACATTAGACTTGATGCATCCGGATGGCAGAGGTTACTTGTATAACTTGGTATATCAGAGGCATCAATGACCATCGGAAGTCGAGGCTCATTCATGCCTATCTTACATGTCACAGCACTGATGTATGTTTTTTACAGGAGACCCACCTCACCACGGCCAGGCTCAAGGCCCGCCACTGGGGGGAGGCTCACTCGGCTGCCTACTCAAACTACGCTAGGGGGGGCACTATCCTCATCAGGTGGGGTCTGCCAAGGTGCACTGATCATAAATATATAGATTCTGCAGGTAGATACGTCATTTTAGCAGGCACACTCTACTCTCAACTTTTGGCTGCCATTTATGGTCTCAATCCCTACGACCCAGACTTTTTCTTAAACAAGTGGAGACTGATCTTCTCCTGCGGCTCACATCCTATTATTTAGGGGGGGAAGGACGATTTCAATGTTGCACTTCTCAGCACCTTGGACAGAACTGGCTTGTGCACACAGCATCTACTGGCCATGGCCACCCTTCATACATTGATACAGGGCAACACCCTTGTCGACTTATGGCAACATACTCACTCCACGAAAGCCAAAGGCACATGCATCTCCCCGACACATTGCTCTGGTCGAGCATTGACCAATGGCTAGCAACCAGAGATGTCACAAATTGGACCACATCGACCGAATACATGCCCAGTACCCTATCCGACCATGACCTGGTCCGACTCATGCTAAAGATCTCGCTGACCCGCCAACGCATGTTCTCCTGGCGTCTCCCGCAACATGCTTTGTGTGACGCTGTTTTTAGGGAAGAAGTACACAGCGCCATCACAGATTTTTTTCGAGCTTAACACAGGCTTGGTTGATTCCCCCTACGTTCTCTGGGAGTCTTTTAAGGTGTTGATCAGAGGGGTGTGCATCGCAAAGCAGGCTGAAGTTCTGCGGGCCATTATGGGTACACTAAAATGCTTGGAGGCTTAACTCTCAGCCCTAGACAGGGACTACTGCCCAAACCCAGATATCTTGGCTAACATCCGGACCAAAACCTCCGAATATCACTCTGAAGCCGACCGCAAAGTTAGCTGCCTGGGCTACAAGGCAATGGCCCACAGGTATGGTGAGGGTGAATGCTCGAGCAGAATGCTGGCCAACATGCGGCGTAAGCCTCAGGCGTCCACCTACATGATTGAGATTTGCTCCGAATCGGGAGACAGAATAACTGCACCAGACAACATCATAAAAACAATTGCTAGCTTCGATTCCCAACTCTACACAGCAGGCTCCGTAGAGGACTCTGACTCCCTCCAACAATATTTTGACTCGATTGAGCTCCTGTGGCTTAGCCCTGCGTACCAGGAATACCTTGATGCTCTTTTCACTAATGAGGAAATAGCCCAGGTTATTTCGGGACTTCCTGTTGAATAAAGCCCCCGGCAAAGATGGCCTCACTCCCACTTTTTATAAAGAATATGCCCCACTCCTGATCCCCCACCTGGTGGAAATGTATAACATTTTCATAGAAGTTATCTGTCTTCCTCCCTCGGTGAGGCGCTTTTCACTCTCATACTGAAACCTGATAAATCCCCCTTGTACTGTGACTCCTGTGGCCCACTCTCACTTATCAATACTGACAACAAAATACTGGCCAAGGTGCTGGCAAACCGGTTGCTCCTCCTCATGCTGTTAATAGTGCGCTCGGATCAATCTGGCTTCATCCCTGGCCGTGCTACTTCATATAATCTTCGCACCATCTTTTTTGTCAAAGTTTTTTTTTTTGGTCAAAGGTTTTTGAACCATATTTTAAGTGCTACATCAAATCAATCCCACTTTCCCCGTGGTTGCTGCACTTCTCGACGCGACAAAAGCATTCAACTCTCTTGAATTGCCTTTTCTGTTTCCTCTGTTGGCTAGCCTGGGCCTCAGTGGGGGTCTAATTTGGAACATTAAACTATTATATACGGGGCGTGGCTAGCGACCAGCCAAGATGGCCGCAGCTTAGCAGAGCTCCGTGACCCGACGAGCTTCCCCACAAAATCTGAGTAATTATCCTTCCCAAATCTAGTGCCTTGGCGGAAAATTGAAGACCGGAGCACCTCCGCTACCAGAGGAGCCCGCTCGTATCGCGGAGAACCCTACCCCTGCAGAGATCCACCGCAGTGAAAATCGTGGCCTAACATAACCGGAGCCGGAGGCTAAATTAGATCCGGGGCCCGGAGGAAAGTGCGGCTGCAGAGGCATCGCATATCGGTGAAGAAAGCGGGGCCTACGACGGGCACCAGGGCCCCCGGAGACCACAGCCCAGAGAGGAGAGCGCACTTGAGCGCCAAAAAAGGCAGAGAGCAGGTCCGATGCCGAGAGGTGAGCGGAGCGGAAGGCCGGAGGCACCCCCGGAGCCCGGGATAGTGGTGAAGGCACGCAGAGGTCCTGTTGCGGGCCTGGTGAGACCAGCAACGCCCCAGAGTGGAACGGAGACGCACCGGCCCAAGAAATAAAGGGGACTAATTGCCAGTAGGGCCCAGCACCCATAAAAGCAACTTGACGCCTGTTGTGTACCAGAGGGACTCGGCGCCGTGGGCCCCAGGTGGTCTCGGACAAGATACTCAGGCTAAGATCTGGGGCACAGCGACTGGAGACGCACGAGGTACCAAGGGAGCCCCCACCAAAGTGGTAGAGGAGATAGGCCGGGGTCTGAAAAGGGGGGTGCAAGAGAAGACTGCCCGGCTCCAGTTCCAGGAAGGTGTTATTGTGGAGAGGGCGGCGCAAACACCAAGTGATATACTGCTTATCATAGACCCCAGATCGACTACTATAAAGTGTCCTACGGCAAGTCATAATGAGCGGCAGGGAGGCACGGGCGCAACACGCTCCCAGACTGGAGAAATATGCCTACAATAAAGACAGCGCGGAATCGGCGAAAGGGAACGCGCTACAGTCATCTGCCCAAATGCCAAAAAGCCCTGGGACCACCGAGGAAATCACCCTCAAAGATGTAATGGCGACACTGCAGACGATGTAATCCTCCATGGCCACAATCTCCACAGACATTTCCTTTATGCGAGCTGACCTCGCCAAAGTATCGGACCGCTTGGGAGAAGTGGAAAAAACAGCGACAGGACTCTCGGCAGACATGGCGGACCTGCAAATCAGAGTGCGCAAGCTGGAGCAAGATAACACCATGCTGAAGAATAAGCTGGACAAACAAGAAGGTAGATCCCGACGCAATAATGTACGCCTGGTTGGCGTGCCGGAGACGGCCGGAGGGCCCGGCCCTCGACCTCTTCGTAGAGGACATAATCCAGAACCAGCTTAAACCACGAGGTCTATCTAATTACATTTCGGTGGAACGGGCCAACAGCGTGCCTGGAGGTAGACCGCACCCAGGGAATCCACTGCACCCCATCTTGGCGCGCATTTTTAACTTTCGTGACCGAGATGCCATTTTGCAAGCAGCGCGAGTTGCCCCACCGATCAAGATTTAGAATTTGGAAGTCACCTTCTACCCTGACTACACGGCGGCGGTGGCGCAGCAATGGAGGAGCTTCACGGAAGTAAAGAACACATTTCCAACCAGGGAAATCAAATACTGGATGATTTTCCAGCACGGCTCAGAGTAAAATCCGAAGGGAAGACCTGGTTCTTCGAATCCCCAGGTGAGGCGAGGGACTGGTTGGAGGGTTGGCGGCCTGCAAGAGGACCCAAAAATGGAGGCACAGCCCGCAGTGAGCCAGATGAAGGAAGACATTGCACGGTGGATGGACACTGAAGGATGGACAACATGGCAGTTTGCTGCACAAACTATGAACTAAAGTTGGACTAGGAGTCTTAGCCACATAGTTAGGTACAATGACCTTTAATGGTGGTGTCCTGTGAGAAATGTTGAACTTGAAGTCTGCTGCAGAATAAGGCGGTCACAACCGAACAGGTAACGAATACTGCAAGAGGTAGGAATTATCGGACCTAATATACAATAGTGGGACTAATTCCTGATGGGGGACTGCTTAGGGTCGACGAGGTTTCACCCTCAAGAGTTATGCAGGTTACGGGGGAATGTAAGCGCTCTGCTCAGTTGGGGAGGTGGAAGGTTTTAGATCCGCCGGCAGGGAGGCAGGGTGGGGGGCTAGGGGATTAAGTAACACAAAGTTTGTGCGGTTTTGTTTACAGGCTAAAGTTACACAGTCTCTGCTCAGATCGATGTTCATGTGGACATGGACACGGGGAGCACAAACAGGGGAAGGGTTTGTTGATCCAACCGGGCGGCTGTACAGACGGATTGCCCATACACCACAGGTGACGACCAAATACACCGTAAAGTACAATTCACCTCACGAACACTATGCTACGAAACGAAGTAGCGGGACGTGATTCCCAGGCTCCACGTATGACCAGCCCCCCCCACCTTGACAGTTATATCATGGAATGTTAACGGGTTGGGTCACAAAATTAACCCCATGGCTGCTAGGCGTTTTCCCGTCCTGCACTGGGGATTATTGTTTTACATTGTTTTATGACGAGCTGGCCTTGTCATCCGCGCACGGCAGGTAAGCGCCATGACGAGCCCAGCTCGTCATTAGCCTCGAAGGGGTTAAAAGGGGTTTAGTCCTGCAATATCTAAAGCGGAAGGCCCCCACAGAGGTATTGCTTCAGGAAACGTATTTGACAGGGCTGGCATGTAAGGCGCTAAACCGATGGGGGTTCAAAATGGCTGCACATGCGGAATTTTCCTCGGGATCCAGGGGGGTAGGCGTCCTGATTCACAAAAGCTCTCCACTAGTGGTCTCGAAAACATGGATGGATGATAATGGGAGGTTCGCTGCGCTCACTTGTCAATGGGAGGGGCACATCTATAACATGATCTCAGTGTATATTCCCCCGACACTTCACCAGGCAGCTATACATGAACTTTGTAAACTCTTACTAGACATACCCAAAGGCGAACTGATCATAGGGGGGGGATCTTTACGCAGTATGTGACACATCCATCGACCGGAGCCCGCCCAGAGAGGACAATAGATCCAGCCAGACCCTTAGGGACTTTCTTGGGGCCATGGGACTAACCAACATGTGGAGATTCAAACACCCCACGGAACAGCAATTCACTTACTACTCGGGCGCATAATAGCCTCTCCCGCGTAAACTACATATTAATATTAGCGATAGACCCTGAGAAAATCACAGCGATTGAACACTTAGCTCCCCGATACAGTTCACCTACACTACTCAACTCCCAAAAAGGCAGCAAATCTACCCCCTATATCACGGCTTTCTCCAAAACCGTAAAATTGCAAAGGCCCTAGTAACAACCACAGACCTCTACTTTGCCGAAAATACAGCGACAGTAGATTCCCCGTGCACGCTCTGGGAGGCATACAAGTCGGTTATCCAGGGGCAAGCCATCTCGACTATCACCCGGCACAAGTGGGAGCAAAGGCGAATCATTGAATCCCTAGAAGCTGCAGCGCTGCGGGCGGAGAGGGCTCACGCTATAGACTCCAACGAAAGCACAACACAGACCCTGACTCTAGCAGCGCAGGAGTTCAGGGCCTACGCCGAGGATATGGCCAAGGTAAGGCACTCAGGCACAATGCACAAAGTATACGAACTAGGTGACAAAACGGGGAAAATGCTTGCTTGGCTCGAGAAGAAGGAGAGGGCGACTAGGTGGGTCTGATACTAGAGGATACTGATACTAGAGGACGGCACACTTACAATCCCCAGCTGATTGCAGAAGAGCTAGCAACTTACTATGAGAAAGTTTACACACCACGGGTAGAAGCAATAGAAGAGGAGTGCATGCAGTTCTTGCACAACACACCACTAACTACACTACCGATAGAAGACATGGAAACGCTTGAAGCCGACTTATCGGCAGAGGAGGTAGGGAAGGCATTGGCAGCACTACATACGGGCAAGGCAATGGGGCCCAATGGTTTGCAGGTAGAATTGTATAGAAAGGTAGCAAACAAGATAACCCCCCATATGATAACCATGTACAATGACTGCCTAGCACAGGGAACACTACCCAGGGATCAAAGACTGGCTACTATTGTGACAATACATAAACCGGGTAAGCCCCCGGAGTAGCCCTCCTCTTACCGACCGATATCCCTTATAAACGCAGAAGCAAAGATATTGGCAAAAACACTGGTGCTACGTCTACAGCCCCATCTTACGACGCTGGCCCACACGGACCAATCGGGCTTCATGCCCGGTCGCAACACTTCCCTTAATCTGCTGCGCCTCAAGGGGTTCTGTCACCCCCCAAGATAATATCTTTATGGAAGAAAACCTCATGAAACTCCTACAGAGACTGAAATCCGACGTTTCCCACTGGCGGTCCCTCCCGCTGACGCTGTTAGGAAGGGCAGCACTTTTTTAAATGTTAGCACTCCCTAGGTTCCTCTACGCACTCCAAAATACCCCTTTCCCGGTCCCACTCTCGTATTTTAAGGCCATTAACGCAGAAGTAGCGACTCTACTATGGGACGGGAAACCTGCTCGCATAGCACAATCCAACTTGATACGAAGTTGGTATGACGGCGGCATAGCTCTGCCAAGCGTCAAATTGTATTATTGGGCTGCGCAGCTAGTGATTATCAATCGATAGCTTCATGCACCACACGACGATCCAGCTTATCGACTGGACAGGGATGTATTGCCGGTAGATCGTCTGATGAGAGCCCTTTACACGAATAAGAGACGTCACGCACTGACAGGCCCAACGGCCCACACAGTCAAAATCTGGCACACTGCCCAGAGAGCGTTGGGATGGGAGGGCGGCTTACGTTGTCCACTCCACTCTGGGAGACACGTCGACTGGGCACCTTGGCAAACACTAAGGGGTTCAAACAATGGGACCTAATAGGTATCACAAGTATTGGCGACCTGTGGGTAAGAGGAGAAATCATACAATTTGCAGCACTCCAGGAAAAGTATGGACTGGCAGACTCAGAATTATACCGATACATCCAAATCAGGCATGCACTCCAAAGCGCTATCCCCCGGGCACTATATTGGCTGATGCTTCACCCCTCGAAGATAGATTCCTCACTGACCACCTTGACAAAAAAGCCATATCACAAACGTACCGCAAATTAGTAAATAATCTCCCAGATCCTACGGTGATCCTACGTAGCAAATAGGAGGTGGAACTGGGGGACTTAGAAGACTCGGATTGGATGGACGCGTTGGCATCAGCCAAGAAGGTGGCGATCCCGTCTCACCTGAAATTAGTACAGCTCAAAGTCCTACATCGTATATACTATCCCCGCACCACAATACACAAACTGGGACACCCACTTGATTCACTTTGCCTACGGGGTTGCGGACAAATTGGCACGTACTTCCATATACTGTGGGATTGTCCAAAGATACAAACATATTGGGAACAAGTTCTGGATCAGATTTCAGAAGCAAGTGGGGGGGAGGTTCAGGCAGACCCGAGATGCTCGATTTTGAATATATGGCAACCAACAGACCTAAACTCTGGGCTGAAAGCATGGGCTACACTGGGGATGGCTACAGCAAAACAAAATATTGCACGAAATTGGGGATCTGGGGTGATACCAACACAGTCACAATGGGAGAACGATATGGACATAGCGATGGTAGCTGAAAAAGCAGTTTACACCCATCGGGGTTGCCCTAAAAAGTGGACGCGAATATGGGGGAAGTGGGATGAATCCCGGGGAAATGTTTGTGAACCACCATGTGAATCATTGACCCCTGAAAGCAACCCGTAAAAGGGGAGGCATTGTGTGCTGAGTTTGGAACCACTAAGCATAATGAGGAGGGATGGGAAAGGTGAGGGAGGGTTGTTTACTAAGTGACTGAAATTTGCACAATATTACTGGACCTTGTGGAGTAGACGGTGCCCGGAAATTTGTAATCTATTGCTGTATACGGAGAAGAATATAGTTGATTGTTGTATGTATGATTTTGATAATGAAATGAAAATAAAAAAGTTGAATAAAAACTATTATATACTCTCCCCACTCCGTGCATCAAACTTAATGGCCAGATTACCACTCCATCCAAATTACTAGAGGCACATGGCAAGGCTATCTCCTCTCGCCGTTGCTCTTTTCCTTCGCCATCCAACCCCTGGCAGCAGGACTCCGCCAACATCATACCCACGGGCCATTGGATTCTCTGCACATTCCTTGGTCACTTCCATGTAGGCCGGCGACATTGCACTATTTATTCACGAACCACATAAGAATCTAGACCCTATGACTAGAGAGTTATACGTTTTGGGGGACTCTCTGGTGAATTGGAGCAAATCCATTCTATTCCCTTTAAAGGATGCCACTCAACCCTGCGAGACCAAATTCCTGCTCAAATGGGCAAATGATTCAACACAATATTTGGGCATCTGGCTCAGCAGGAACACTGAAAACCTCTGGTCTGCTAACCACAGCAGGGCCATTGAATGGCTCGTAGCTAAAATCCCAAAATGGAACAAACTGCCGCTCTCCCTATCCGGTAGTATTGCAATCGCGAAAACGATTGTCTGGCCGAAATGTTCATATCTATTCCTAAATATACCGCTCCTATTCACCATTCAAATCTTTAACAGACTGCGATCCAACTTAATTTCACTGGCATGGGCTGGACGCCAACCGCATATAGCTTATGGGGTCCTGACGCTCCCTTTTGCAAGCCGTGGCCTGGGGGCACCTGACTTGCAATTGTATGCCTACAGCGCTCAAGCGAGTTTCCAACATTTCTGGCTCCACCCAACACCATTCCAACCACATACCACTGTGGAGGCAGATTTGGCCTCCCCCCTGGCCGCTCAGCACTGCTCTCTTCGTGCCCTATAAAAATCCCCGGAAAGAGATAAACACGATTAAATGCTTACGCAGGGCTTGGGAAGGACTTCGTAAAAACTGTGGCATTGATATCTTATACGCCCCATCTATGCAAATCCTGCCTTCCCCTGTTGCAAAATCCTGGCATGGTGCACCGTGCACAAGTGCTCGGTATCAACAGAAATGCAGATTTCTACCCCAATGCTGCTTCCTCTCTCCCCCTGAACGCACAGCTACTGGAACGCCCACGCTATTAGTCAGCCAACTGTTCCGTTAGATGCACTTGGCATGGGTCTGTCCCAGGGTGGAAACCTACTGGTTGGAAGTGTGTGAGTTCATTAGCGCTATCACATCGACTACCATCACACCTAATCCCCTTTGCTTGCTTGGCTACGTCTAGGAGGTGCCTGAGGCCTGTAGACGTCTTGTGGCACTGCTTCTGGTCCTGGCCAGGCCAGGCGCAGGGTGGCAATAGACTGAGGGCCCAAAAGTTTACAGGACTTTGAAAATAGCGGCTTTCGCATCTCGCACTGCCTTGTTTTTAAATCACCAGTAAGTAGAGTTTACTAGGACTTTGGTATGAGTGACACAGGGTGTTGGTGTCTTTTGCACACTGATCCTTTCATTTACACTGGTTGTTAGTCGCCTTGCCCGCATGCACGGGGGTTACGGTGTTCTGTTTGTAGAGAAATTCCCACTTTTGGTGTTGTTTTCATTCACTTGCCAGCATGATTCAGTTGGACATATTGGTCTGCTTGTTGTTTTGTCCTCAACTGTCTTTTTTCCTTTTGGAACAGTATTGCTTATGCCTGGCAGTCTTGCCGACGCTCACTCTGGTGCAGATGACATGCGTAGAGCCGGGGACATGGGGGAAACCCTCATGTATGTGTATAATGATGTTCCTATTTGCCTCCCAATAAACATTGGCTCTACTATATGAGTCTTGTCTCACTCTGTTGCGTATCCCAACTTCCTTTGTACCATGCCAAATTGCAAATGTACTATGAGTATGCCTTAACTTATTTGTAACGGATTGCCTATATTGTTGAAATGTATGTATAATTATGCTCTGTTGAACATTCAATGAAAAACGTTTAAAAAATGTTTTTAAAATATATATATAGGTTTATGAAAGACTACGATGGAAACTAAAACAGTGCATGCCTTGCCTAAGATTTAGGTTTCCCTTGAGGAGCAAAGGGATACATAATGACATCTGCTTGTCCTTTCTGTGAAGCGTAGGAGCGCAAGGTGCTTCTTATTACCCATCCCGCCAGGTATGTTCTGCGGTCGAGGAGAAAGCGTTACTTCGATGACCACTGGTTTATTTGTGAAGACATACGCAGTTTCAGTGCATGCTGGTGCCTGTAGTTGCGCTGTGGGCTGACCTACTATCATCTGATCATGAATTAACTACAATAGTCCCAAACAATTAGTGTGCATTAAAAAAGTTCTCAAGCAGTAGTGGGCGGTGGAAGAAAGACAGATAAAATGTGGGCAATAAACCGCCATATATCAAATAACAAGGGGGCAACAATGTGCAGCACAACATTTCCTTTATAAAACAATGCTACCACTTCATGAAAATACCATATTATGCCTTATCCTCAATTTCCAGTATGGTTTTTGAGTGCGTTGCAGCTATCACAGCCTGCATTTGTGCTGAAAGAACTGTTCTAATGTGGTCACACATAACGCATGAATTCCAAATATATCTAAATGCCCTGTTATAGTGTCCTCCTTTTAACCAGTCAGTCAAAAAAGCTTTATTTCGGCCATGTAGCCATAAAAGCACATAAAAGGGAAACAATACAATACATTTGACAGAACAAGGACGGATGTTAAAAATGTGTCATCATACAATTTGTGTACAACGGTGCTATATAAAAAGATGGTACAAGGATCATTTGTACAACATTTTCTAGTTCATACTTGAATGCACTCCCTCAATACAGTACACGGTACTAACCGAGTACAAATCAGTAATCAACAAGGGATATGTATTCTGCCATATGTGCGGCAGGGGTTAAAATCTTGCATATTAAAAAAGTCAACTCATTACTATATATAGAGCTCCTATCAATTGTACAAAAGCTTTTGACCTTATATAGTATATGTGTGTAACAATGCTAAAAAAAACATATTAAACAGGTAATATAAAACATTTTGAGAAAAAAGGAGAGGAAGGACCCTGAGGGAGAACATTTGCGGTAGCAATAATCATACATTAAATATGTGCAAACGTAACATAGAAGCATGTATAAAAGTTACTGGGATCTAGGGGTTTCCTTTAAAATTGCACTGCGAATGCACCAAATCAAGTAGAGGAACCTGGAAATAGCAAACACAATAAGTGTATCAGTTTCGTGCTTGAGGAGCCTGTAAACCTCTATGTAGTGTCTGATCCTCATGTTTCTGCAGAGTTGCAACACCCACTTAGACCTTGGCCTTCCATAGGCAAGGCAAAAGAAAAGGACATGTTATATGTTATGTTATGTTATGTTATATATGGATTTGTATCGCGCACTGCTACTCAAGAGTGTCCTGGCGCGTTGGGGAAAACAGTGACCGAGCAGACTGGGGCGGCTACACCACAAGTTTAAACAGATATGTTTTCAGAAGTTTTTTAAAGGTGGTAAGTTCTTTTGTGTGTCTTAGCGTATCCTGCAGGTTCCCCAGGTTCTTGGCTACCCCACAGTCCCCCTTGGGACAGGGAAATCCCTTGGGCCAAAGGGACTCCCTGAATGCCATCGGAAATTGACCATAAAGGAGCACTTCTGATTTGTCCTTGTTGCATTTCAGACTAGCCTGGGCCAGCCAGGCAAAAACCGAGGATAGACAACGCTGGGCCTCAGCCGTCTGGAGGTCGTCACCCTTCCAGGTGAAGAGAAGTTGGGTGTCATCGGCGTAAGCCATAATTTTGGCCGCCTATTTTCTCCGCCAGGTAAATAAGGGGGGTCAGATAAATGTTGAATAGCAAAGGACTCAGCGTTGACCCTTGCGGGACCCCTGTGGCCACTTTACTGTCAGTTGAGTTAAAGGGGGGCATCCATACTTGTTGAGACCGATCTTCCAAGAATGCCTTAACCCAGGCAAGGTCTCTGCACGTAATACCAATATCTGACAGCCTGGCGAGAAGCTGGAGGTGGGGTACCGTGTCAAACGCGGCAGAGAGATCCAACAGAATCAATGCCGCTCTCCCGCCCCCATCCAGACACTCTCTAACGGCTTCCGTAACCTCCACCAACGCTGTCTCGGTGCTGAAGGATGTTCGGAAGCCCGATTGAGCAAGGTGCAATGCACCCGAAGATTCCACAAATGTTTCCAACTGTCTGAACCCCACCTTTTCACACACCTTGGCCAGGGCTGGAAGAAGGGGAATGGGGCGGTAGTTGGATAATAGGAGCGGATCCGCCGTAGGTTTTTTAATAAGGGGTAGAAGTTCGGCATGTTTCCATTGAGGGGCCACCATGCCTGTTTGCAGTGACTCATTAATCAAGGCCTCCACCACAGGTGCAATTATTTCTGCCACCCCGCTCAGGACCCTCGAAGGGCAAGGGTCTGCTGGTGACCCCGATTTTAGGGATTTCAAAATGGACAGAACGTCCTTATCTTCGGCCCGGTCAAAATGCGCGAGGAGCTGACTCGGCATTTTATTCTGTGGTGACAACAAAGTAGGGGGGTGTTGAGCCGGGGTAGGAAGCCGTAGGCTTGCCTGAATTGTTAGAATTTTATCAATAAAGTAGGTAGACAACTCCTTGCACCACTCAGCAGAGATGGGGGCAGAACATGATTCAGCCACAGGTGACAGAAAATTCTCTCTGCAAACAAACTTACTTTTGGCTACCTTAATGGCAGCATAGTATTCTCTTTGTGCGGTGCGAAGAGCAGCCTTAGCTCGGGGGCAGTATTCCCGGCACCATGCCCGTTCCAATTTTTTGCATCCTAGCTTCGATGTTTTTAAGTGGTCGGTGAACCATGGTCTAGAAGGAGGGTCCCGTATGCGACCACTCGCAGAAGGTTGCGGGAGAGAATTGACGGCCCTGCAGATCCATTCCGAGAATCTCTCTACTGCACCCTCTAAATTGGGGGTCTTGACAGGGGATGACAAAGCCAAGGATGTGGCCAGGGCTTGGATGTTAATCTTTTTTGGAGGAGGGCCGGGGGTTTTCCCGCCCGGCAGGAAGGGACTGCTAATATCCCCCGAAAAACTGACCAGGTGGTGATCCGACCATGTCACTGGCAGCGGATCCCCCAAATCAAGACTAAAATTAGAGCAGACTAAGTCTAAGATATGGCCACAGGTTTGGGTGGGGGGGCGCACATGCTGTGTGAGGTGGGTTAGTTTGCATAGGTCAGACATATCCCTTGTCCCCAGAGCCAGGGGTTCTCAAAATGAATGTTAAAGTCGCCTAGCAGCAAGAACCTTGAGAACCTAATCGCCCCTCGGGTGATGACTTCCTCTAGGGATTTAATAAAGGTGCCTGACGGGCCAGGGGGGTGGTAGATCAAAACTCCACCCAAAGTGAAATGCAGGGATAGGGCTAGAGAGAACTCCAGCGCTTCCCCTTCAAGAATTTCTCCTGTACCTTCCTTTAACAATGTCCACCTGTCCTGAAGATCACAGCAATGCCGCCTCCACGGCCTGACTTGCGGTCCAGTCTGGTGATCTTATACCCCCGTGGAGTTGCAAGTTCAATCAATGGTGCACAAAAGTCATATAACCATGTTTCCGTAATAAAGAGGAGATCTAGCTCCTCATCCACAACCAGCTCATGTACATCTTCTGTGTGTTTAACCAGCGAGCATGCATTGATGAGAGCTGCGCTAATATTAGCCTTGTGTTCAGTGCGAGTGGGAGAGGGCGAGGCAGAAGGTGATGTCTTGAAGTGAAAGTGGCAAAAGGGGCAGGTCCGTGACATAGAATGCAATACATCCCAGTGCTTATTGGTGGTACATGAGTTGTTGTTAAACATAAGCAACAACTCACGGCTGTAGCCTAATATGTTGACCCCAGCCCCTGACATGTAGTTCAGTTTCTTCAACTTGGTCACAACCCAGGGCAATCAAGTTTGTGGGCTCCCTGCCAGTTGTTGGTAAATGCTCGAAGTGGGAGCACCCTGTGTCTGAATTGAAGAAAGAGTTTCTTAGCCAAAGATGGTTGGATGTGATCAAGCGCCGATTCCAGCCCATATTGCTGCTTGATATCCAAGAACCTGTTTCTGTTCTCTTTGGGAGTCGAGTAGTACCTTTCTGGAGATTGCGGGGCAGGTCTCTTCTGGTGTGGGCCACATATTTCCCCTCCCTATTGCCTGGCAAGAATTCCTGATAAAAACTAGCCAGGGGAGTTTCCCTGCACCAAAAAGGTCATGATAGCCTTCAACTTCTCATTGTAGTCGGCTAGTTCAGGAGTACTCCACAGGAGACCCCAGTATAGGAGGGGTCTAGAGGAGACTACATCTGCTATGGGCCAATCTCTAGATCCATCCTGAGCGGTGTAAGTGAGGTGCTCATAGGGAGGCCCAGCAATTGCCTAAGAAATAGGTTCTATGGCATGGATAGGGAATTTGATGGACAGTGGCCCCATAGTTCTGCCCCGTACAATGAAGCTCCCCTAGCCTGCATTTTATAGATTTCTGCTGGTGGACCTATCGCTTTGTGGGTGCAATTTTTATATATTTTTAAAATGCCCCCCATCGACTGGGTCAGCTTTAAACTAGCTTTCTTTATTTGTGTTCCCCAGTCCATTTTTTGAATAGCAATAACATTATATTTCAGTCTATAATCACCTTCTTTTTACGGATGCCAAATCCAAACACGCATTGCTTGAGGGATGGAACTAAAACGTAGAAAACTTTACAAGTTGAACTGCCACATATATGTCACATTCCAATCTATTTCATCAAACATATTAAAGCAGGTTTGCACTAACAGAGGGGGAATATGTAGAGCCTGCAAGTTAGAAATGATGGAATCCTTTTGGCTTCCGATGGACGCTGTAGAACTGTGACGTAAGTGTTTGAACGGAATGCAATGAAGGATGGTTTAGAATGCGTGCGTCCTGTGCTCTGTGGAGGGATGGTGACCAGTTGATTGAGGCTGATACTGCTCATGCTTTCAGGGAGATTGGTGGTGTTAGTGTCTTTGAGGTTGTTAAGGTAAAAGTTGAGTTCACAGAGGAAGATGTAGTGCTTGGAGTTGATGACGAGTGGGGTGATGAATTGTGGAAGGGCATTGCTGAAGCAAGGGTGGGGGCCTGGGAGGTCTGTATGCAAGGGTGCCCCTGATGCTTGTCCTGCAGTCGGTTTGGAGCTGAAAGGTGTGGTGCTTCATGATAGGGGTAGTGTTGTCTTCGGCGTTGGTGCAACGGATGATTTCTCTATGGATCATAGCGATGCCGCCTTCGTATTTGTTGGTGCGGTACCAGTGTATCATCCTGTATTCATTGGGTGCTTGGGTTAGCGATGTTGGAGTGGCGGAGGGGTTGAGCCAAGTCTCAGTGATGAAGACCTCACAGTTCAGTGGTGTGTTTGCAGAGTGATCGGGTGTTAAGGAGGAGGCAGTAGAGTGGTTCCGTGGTGGTCGTGGTTGGTGAGGCGGGTGTGATGAAGGATTCCATGAGGGCAATGGGCGCAGCTGAGCACAAGTAATAAAACAACAAAAGTAACAGGCAATAAAGGCACAAAATGACAAAAGCAACAGGTTAAAAGATAGCAGGCTCAAATTACAAATGTCAAAAGACAAAAGAATAACAGATACAAAAGTAAAGTGACAAAGGCAGAGAATAGCAGGCACGAAGTATAAGAGGCAAAAAGCAAAGAATAATAATGGGCAGCCACTGAAAACGCAGTGCTTGAGCAGCGAGGGGAAGCTAGCACAGGGACCTGCAGCGAGAGGGAGCTGGTAGAGAGACTTACTCCTCACTGGTATAGGAAGTGCTACTCACAGAAAGGCCCCAGAAACATTAGGTAGAGAAATGTCAACTTTCTAAAAGTGGCATTCAAAAAATAATAATTTAATTCGGACTATACCAATTAGGAGGAATTTAAATTACCATTAAAATGAGTGGAACAGCCAAATTATGGGAAAAATTGAAGGCGCTAGGTGCACTGATCGATATAATTACATACTTAGCCCAGATTTATACCCATCTAACATCTAGAGTCCGGTTTGGCACATTGGGGAAATGCACTCCAGATTTCAGAGTAACACGTGGAATCCGGCAAGGATGTCTTTTAGCACCCCTTTTATTTTCTTTAGATATAAATAATGTTATTTCTACCAAAAGTAGATGCGCGTCCAACCCCAGTTCTTCTCTATGCAGACGATGCTGCCCTGCTATCCAGGACAGCAAATGGTCTGCAGCGTATAATTGATAATTGTGCCTTGTTCATGTCTGGAAAAGACCTTCAGATACATTTGAAAAAAACATTTGTCATGACATGCAGGGGTTCTAAAACGAGGAACAGACATCACTATTTGGGAGGGGCAACAATAGAGTTTCAACCTTTTCGTATTTGGGTCTGACTTTTAACAGAAATTGTAGATGGAACACCCACTTGAACTGTGCAAACTGTAGTTTTTAAGAACGACAGAGGGCATCTTAAGGTTCTCCGCCAAAATAGGAGATAAACCTATACAGGAAATTCTCACTTTGTACCATAGTAAGTGCATTACAGCAGTCTGCTACGGGCCGCACTTTGGGGGAGAGCCAATATTGCCCCTTTACAAACTCATGAAAATACATTTTTAAAAAGACTGCTAGCAGTTCCGAGTTCCACTGCAAATCATATTATACATAAAGAGTTTTTTTTACTGTTTTTAATAGATTTGATAAACTTGGCTGGCCTCTCTCTTTGGCACGGAATATGGGCTAAGGGTGAGACTAATTTTACAAAGGACCTAATTATAGACTGCCTATCCCTTGACCATAGTAATAAAATTCCCTGGCTCGAGCATATAAAAACCCTTCTAGCACGCTGTAGCGTGTATATTGACAGAAAGAACCCAGTAGTGATTGTAGATCATAGTAAGAGAGACTTGAAGATGATTTATATGAATGCCATGAAATTAGAGAGGCTGAAGCTAGTCAAAAATATAATGTTACTTCTTACTGTGAAATTCCTTCTGTAAGGGGCACTGAAACTTATTTAATTCAGGTGTGAAATATACATAATAGATTTTATCTGACAAGTCTTAGGTTTGGCACCTTCCATTATTTAGTAGCATTCCTCAAACAAGATAAGTGGTGCAACAAACTTCCAAATTGTCCGAGTGACTTTTTACTTTTTTGTAGTTTTTTTTATTAGCTTTTTAAGTCAAAACAGTACAATCATCAGCAAAATTCTCATGTGACATGTCTAGACATCATTTTCCTCTAATATGGATATACCATTACATTTCATGATCAACTGCGTCAGGCATATATACTTGCGGCATATGCATAGTCGTTGGATAAATGAAATCTGTATGAAAGTTCCCTTCGGTAATTAGTATATATGGAACTCAATTTCCGAGACAATAGTTATACAGTAAAATAGCATTCTACCCCCGCCCCCTCCCTCTCTCAGGATTCCCATGTCATTTACACGAACGATACCCGTTCTTTACAGTTTTATGGGCTAGCTTCAGAGTCAGATATCGCAGGTGGAGGTTCACATACATTTCCTCGGTATTCATTCCACTTCCCCCATATTCTGGACCGTTTTTTGGGGCACCCCCTATGAGTATACACTGGCCTTTCCGCCACCATTGCTGCATCCATGTCTGTTTCCCATTGCGTTCGTGTGGGTACCATTCCCGACCCCCAATTCTTGGCAATGTTTCGCTTTGCTATCGCCATACCATGTCTCGCCCAAGTTTGTAATCCTAGATTCAGGTCTGTAGGTTTCCAAATATTTAATAGACAGCCTCTGGGGTCCGGTTGAACTTCTACCCCACTCGCTTCCGTTATCTCATTCATCACTTGTTCCCAGTACGTTTGTATTTTGCGACAGTCCCATATTATATGGAAGAATGTTCCCGTGACTCCGCAGCCTCTGAGGCAGCACGGATCTAATGTGTGGCCTAGCTTGTGTAACAGTGTGCGGGAATAGTAAATGCGATGCAGTATCTTGAGTTGTATTAATTTTAGTCGGGATGGGATTGATGTCTCCCTCGGAGATGCTAGCGCTTCTAGCCAGTCAGAGTCTTGTATGTCTCCTAATTCTACCTCCCACTTGCTACGGAGAACCACCGTGGGATCCGGGAGATTATTTACAAGCTTACAATACGTTTGCGATATTGCTTTTCCCCCAAATAGTCGGTGAGAAGTCTATCCTCAAGAGGGGATGAGTCAGCTAGTTCCGTGCTTGGTGGGATGGCACTTTGCAGAGCATTGATTTGTGTGTACCGGTACTGCTCAGTATCAGTCATTTCGTACTTTTCTTGTAGAGCTGTAAATGCAATCATTTCTCCTCGATGCCATAGGTCACCTATTGTTGTAATGCCAATTAGGTCCCATTGCCTAAATCCTTTAGTTTTAGCTAGGGTGCTGAGACAGCGTGTTTCCCAAAGTGGGGTGGCTAGTGTGAGCACTCGCTCCCATCCCAAACCCCTTTGTGCCATATGCCAAATTTTCACCGTGTGTGCCGTCGGGCCTGTGAGGGTATGTCGTCGTTTGTTGGTGTATAGGGCCTACATCAGATGTTCTGCCGGAAGTATATTCCTATTGAGTCTATATGCTGGGTCGTGTTGTGGAGTATGTAGCCATTCATTAATTATCATCAATTGTGCAGCCCAGTAGTACAGTTTAACACTTGGTAAGGCTATGCCCCCGTAGTACCAACTACGTATCAGTTTGGAGTGTGCTATACAGGCCGGTTTTCCGTCCCAGAGCAAAGAGGAGATTTCTGCGTCAATTGTCTTAAAATAGGAGAGAAGGACAGGGAATGGAGTGTTTTGCAGTGCATAAAGAAACCCAGGGAACGAGAGCATTTTGAAGAGTGCTGCTCTCCCCAGTAGCGTCAGTGGGAGGATCTCCAATGCGACACATCCGATTTGAGTCTCTGCAGTGGTTTCAGTAAATTTTCCTCCATGAAATTCGAGTCTTGCGGGGTAACATATATGCCCAAGTATTTAAACCCTCTGGTCGCTATTTGTATTGTGCAGTCAGGGGGTAGCGTAGGTAATTGGCCATGTAATTGATATAGAAGCGATTTCGTCCAATTTAGGGTGTATCCTGACACCGCCCCATATCTTTGCAGGATGACCATAAGGGCCTCCAAGGAGGCGGTTGAGGACATTAAGTATATGAGTACATCATCAGCGTAGAGGGAGATTCGGTCCTCCCAGCCCTCCTCCCATGTTATCCCACGGATCAGTGGTTCCGTACATATTTTCATCGCCAAAGGCTCTAAGATGAGAGCAAACAGAAGCGGGGATAGTGGGCATCCCTGTCTTGTCCCTCGTCCTAATGTGATTTCCCGCAACGTATGTCTATTGGCCACCACTTGAGCTAGAGGTGCTGTATATAGTAGCTTGACCCAGCTACAGAATTTGGGCCCAAACCCCATCTTAGTAAGCACTGCAAATAGAAAGGGCCACTCCACAAGGTCAAACGCCATTGTGGCGTCCAGGGATAGTATGGTTGCATCGTCTCTCAGCAATGGAGCACGATGCAGCACTCCATGAAGGCGCCTTAGGTTTAGGGAAGTGTTTTGTCCGGGCATAAAGCCTGGTTGATCCGGGTGTACCAGTGTTGTGAGATGCGGATGCAGCCGAAGTGCCAACAGTTTTGCAATATCTTTGCGTCCGCGTTCATTAGTGAAATCGGAGGATATGAGGACTGCTGGTCTGGCAGTTTTCCGGGTTTATGAATTGCTACGATAGTGGCCATTCTTTGGTCTTTGGTCAGTGTGCCTTGTGTTAAACAGTCATTATACATGGGGAGGAGATGGGGGTGATATGTCGTGCAACTTTTTTGTAGAGTTCTACTGGTAGGCCATTTGGTCCAATCGCCTTCCCCGTGCGTAACTCAGATAGTGCCTTCCCTACTTCTTCTATCATTAGGTCTCCCTTGAGTGCCTGCATGTCTTCTGGTGATAGCATGGTTAATGGGATGTAATGTAATTACTGCATGCGGTCTTCTTACGTCGTGGTGCCCCGTGGAGTCTACACCTTTTCGTAGTAGGCTGCCAACTCCTCTACTATCAATTGGGGATCTGTTGTGGGCGTGCCATCTGCTAGTGTTATTTTGGCTATCCATCTATCTGCTCTTTCCTTTCTTTTTAACCAGGCCAGCATTTTCCCTGTCTTGTCTCCTAATTCATAGATCCTATGTAGTGTATCTGTGTGTCTAGTTTTCGCCATATCTTCTGCATATGCCCTATATTCTTGAGTCGCTAGTACTAGGGTTTGCGCTGTACTATTGATGGGATCTAAGGCGTGGGCTGTCTCTGCTTTCTGGAGTGTCATTTCTAGTGAGTCAATGTTCTCCCTGTGTTCCCTTTTGTGTCTAGTAATCGTTGAGATGGCCTGTCCTCTAATTACTGATTTGTATGCCTCCCAGAGGATTGATGGCAATTCTACAGAGGACAAGTTTTCCTCAAAGTAGTGTACGGTGGAGGTTGTTAGTGTTTTTGCTATCTTGTGGTTCTTGAGATAGCCTGGATATACTGTATAAAGCCTCTGCCTTCTAGTGGGTCGTGTGGTGTAGGTAAGCTGAATTGGGGAGTGGTCTGATATCCCTCTCAGCAAATGTTCTACTGCTGTTATCCTTTCTGGAGGTTTCGCTAGCGTCAATATATGATCTATACGGGTGAGGCTGTTATGTGCCCCCGAGTGGAATGTGTAGTGGCGGTCAGAGGGGTGCTTAAGTCTCCACATGGCCATCAGTCCCATAGCTGTCAGAAAATCTTTAAATACTTGGTTGGACCTGGGGGCGCTAGAGGGCGCACTGGCAGTATGGCCGCACTGATGTGAGGCTCCTGCAGCCTGGAGACAATATCCGACATTTATCCTGATTTACCACCACCTGTGCTCGTTCTGATCACGATATTCGATTGAGCCTGTCTTGGTGCACCCTCGGTGCAAGTTTTGACCGTCCCCGACGCTCCTAACCGGAGATACGACCGGTGGAAGTTCCGACCGAGAAATGGCCTGGGAGTGACTGGTACCGCTGGTGGGGCTGGCGATCTACGCGAGTCCGCGGCGCACCATGAGGCGAGTGGGCCTTCATACGGACTTTCGTCGGAGCCTCTCGTAACAGCGCTGGCCACCGGACGGTCCCTGAAGGGGTGAGGGGACGACTAGCAGAGGTCCCGCCTTCACGTGCTGGGCGGCGGCTGAGGTACATTGCGGTGGCTGCTGCCGAGGGGGACGCGCTGCAGTGCCTGGGCTCCGGCGGCCGGGAAGGATGGCGGCCATTATGCACGGCGGGTGACAGGGAGTGTTTTGGCTGCTCGTGCCCCTATTTGCTGCAGCCTCTGATCACTGCCTCTAGACACTGTTGAGCTGCGCCTGGTTGCCGGGGTTGGTGTCCCTGGCGCTGGCAGTTGAACCGGTTGCTTATTCTGCCCACTCATGGACCCATGGCGTGCCGGTGCGGCTGACCCTTCTGGAGTGCATGAGTCCGGGGGAGCTAACTGCGGAGAGCGCTGTCTTTGCCCTGGGACCTGTGGCGCTAGCGGAGGACGCTCCTAACGACTGGTGGGATGGCCCTCTCTGCTCTACCTTTGATACCGGCCTGAGGTGAGGCGGCGGTGCTGCGGGGTACTATGCCTGCCTGCTGCGTCTGCCAGGCACTGTGAAGCTGATTGTGGCCTGATCCTGGTATCCGTGACGGCCCCTATTATTCCCGCGGGGGCACCGGCTGTTGGAGGGGAGTCAGTAGGCTTGGTGATCCTATTTCCTAACTGCAGCGCTGCTGGGCTTCTTCAGTGACTGGCGGAGCTGCACATAAAGGAGTCAGCTGCTGGTATTGACGACCCTACTCCCTGCTGGATATCCCCGGAACTGGACTGTGGCCTGTGTGCTCCGTTACTGGCGTGGGGGTTGCCCGCATGCTGCATGATCCCTCATTCGTTCTGCATATAGGAATACTTGACGGTGGCGTTTTTGTCCTATTCTATTCTTTGGTTGGGGATCGCTTTTTGCAGCAAACATCTGCCGGTGATTGCTTTGGACGACTGCTGACGACCAATCATGGGCAAACCAGATAATAAACAACCAAAGCTATCGTTTGACTCAATGGCGGCCAAGAGGGGACTGCGAAATGCGCAGGACGCGGGAGGATCCCGTGCCCTCGCTGTGTCTGACACTGACTCCCAGCCCGTCGCTCCTGACTTTCAGCAGATGATGCAAGAAATGCGGCAGGGGTTTGCCACTATAGTGGACAAAGTGGACAAAATGTCGTCAAGAATGGATGCCGTGGTGCAAAAAATGGACGTCCATGAGGAACGAATTACAGCGGTCGAGCAGCGTATATCCGACCATGATGACACAACGGCCACCCACACAACGCAAATTGCGAGAATGGACAATGTGCTCCGGATCATAGCTGCGAAGAATGAGGAGTTGGAAGCCAGAAGTCGTCGCAATAATATACGCGTGGTGGGAGTGCCGGAGTCGACCAATGTGGGGAGGATGGAGACCTACGTGGAGAAGATACTGATCGCAGCGATCAGCCCGGAGGCGTTCTCTAAGCAATTTATAGTAGAAAGGGCGCATTGATCACTGGGACGAGGCCTAATCCTGGGGCTCCGCCGCGACCCATTATCCCCGACTCCTAAACTATCGAGATCGGGACGCAGCTCTTAGGGCGGCTCGCACCAACCGCACACTATCCTGTGAGGGGTTCAACTTCTCCATCTATCCGGACTTCACCCCTGTGGTACAGGAACAGAGGCGTAAGTTCCTTGACGTCAAAAAGAAGCTTAGAGAGTTGCAAGTAGAATATGCACTATTATACCCGGCTAAATTAAGAGTGGCGCATCAGGCGAAGCAACAATTCTTTACAAATCCGCAACAAGTGGAGGATTTTGTGAAACAACTTAAGAGAGAGCGTGCGGCGGGACGGCGCAATGGGGACGACAGACAGGAAGATTTCCACTCGGCCAATTAGGATGAATGACGCTGTACACTGCGTGCGTGGAATCTGAACTTGTACTTGTGAGGTTCCGCTACTTTTCCTTTTCTTTTGTTTTTGATTCTACTGAAGAGGCCTGAGAGATGGACATATCGTGTGCTGCCAAAGGTCACTGGACGAACGCTGGACTGCGGTAGTAATGTACTCCAGGCACCCGCCCCCCCCCACTACCTGGTCCGCGCCTAGTGTGTGAAATGGAGGTCAAAGGCGAGGTGTGGGGGGTGGTTATGTGCACTTCTAGGTTACACCCTGAAGGGTATACCCTATTGAACTTGTTGCTTCTGCTGCAAATGTTGGGATGTTTAGGTCTTGTTAAGGGTGGGGGAGGGGTAGGGGTTACTGGCAGGTTGGGGTTGCTTCAGTGGGTGGCGGGTGGGTGTACTTGTATTGAAGTGCGATGGTCCCTTGGAACTGCTTTCCTTTGCTTTTTTGTTTTCTTCACTGCTGCGCTCATGGCTGCCTATTTGGGTCGTGGGTTTTGGCGAGGCTGTACCGTAGCAGGCCTTTCTTGTTTAATCATAACGTATGGAGGTCTTGTGCCTTGCTCTCAGTTGCGTTCCTGCTTCTGCTGGATGGCGGGGCTCTGCTGGGGGATCAATGGGTGGCATGCTGTGAACTCTCGTATTAGACGGCCTGCATTATTCAAACTATTCCTGTTTATGGACTTACGTTCTAGGGCAGTATGGGGGCGGGGTGTTGTAGTTGGATGTTGTCAATTTGGGGAGGGAGGGACCACGGGGTGTGATTGTGATGTAGATTGGATGCGGATGCAGTTGCATAATGTATTTTGGCTGAGATACACTTCACTTGAGCGGCAGGGTATGCACATAGGTATGATGGCAGTGATGGTTTGCAATGTGGATAATGGCTGACACTGCGCTGGATAAAATATCGATCCTGACCTGGAATGTACGGGGTCTTAACGATGCAAGAAAGTGTAGAAATGTATTGGCATACTTGGATAGACACCAGGTGCAGATAGCTTTATTACAAGAAACGCATCTCCGCCCACGGGTGGACCCTAAATTCGCTAGTCATTGGGCCTTCGTTAGGAAATTTTCATCATATTCGTCGTACGCTAGAGGGACTGCAGTGTTGATCAAAAAGTTGCTTCATTTTCAGGAGTTGGGGGTGAAATTAGACCCTGAAGGGCGGTATGTGATATTGTGGGGTAGGCTTGGGTTGGATACTGTTGTGATCGTGAACTGCTATGCACCCAATGTTGACACTCCGGGTTTTTTTACTGCACTCTGGGGACACGTCCTTGCAATCGAAGCCCCACATATCATATGGGGCGGGGACTTTAACATAGCCTTGAGGCCTGGGGCGAATAGGTCTGACGGGAGTAGTCAATATAACAAACAAGCGAGAGACATCTTGCAAGGCATACTGGAGGAAGCTGGTTTGGTGGATAGCTGGAGGTTTGCGCACACTGAGAGTAGAGAAGGCACACACTTCACGGCACATGCACGAACCTGGGCGCGCTTGGACTATTGTTTTCTATCGCGGGGACTTAGCATGGGATTACACAGGGTAACACACCTCTCCAGGACTTACTCAGACCACTGTCCGGTTCTGGTTGATGTGACAATCCCGGGTCTCAATTGGCCGCGACCCCCATGGAGATTGTTCCCTTCAGTACTCTTGGATCCAATTTTCAAGACAGAGCTGGGGGATGAGATTGAGGCATTCTTTTCCAGGAATAAGGGTTCGGTTGATAGTGTGGAGATGATCTGGGAAGCATTTAAGGTGACAATTCGAGGGATTACCATCTCTAAAAGCTGTGCGATACTGAGAGAAATCGTCAAGACCATAGCGAAATTGGAGTCGGAATTAAAGGAATTGGAGAAAGAGATGATAAGTAATGCGGATATATGATTATACAACGCATGTTATTACAACACATACTTTTACAACGCAGGTACCTTTACAACGCATACCATTACAACGTAAGTATTGGTAAATATATATTAATTTTATAATCGTAAAATAATTGAAAAATATATAATTTAATGTTATTTAATTTAATTTAATTAATTTAATTTAAATTTAATTTTAATTTATTTTTACCCTGTACCCCTGTACCCCATAAACCCAAAACTGACCCTCAACCCCAAAAATACCCCTTTACCCAAAAACTAAAAACTGACCCTGAACCCCAAAAATACCCCTTTACCCAAAAACTAAAAACTGACCCTGAACCCCAAAAATACCCCTTTACCCAAAAACTAAAAACTGACCTTGAACCCTAAAAATACCCCTTTACCCAAAAACTAAAAACTGACCCTGAACCCCAAAAATACCCTTTAACCCAAAAACTAAAAACTGACCATGAACCCCAAAAATACCCCTTTACCCAAAAACTAAAAACTGACCCTGAACCCCAAGAATACCCCTTTACCCAAAAACTAAAAACTGACCCTGAACCCCAAAAATACCCCTTTACCCAAAAACTAAAAACTGACCCTGAACCCCAAAAATACCCCTTTACCCAAAAACTAAAAACTGACCCTGAACCCTAAAAATACCCCTTTACCCAAAAACTAAAAACTGACCCTGAACCCCAAAAATACCCCTTTACCTAAAAACTAAAAACTGACCCTGAACCCCAAAAATACCCCTTTACCCAAAAACTAAAAACTGACCCTGAACCCCAAAAATACCCCTTTACCCAAAAACTAAAAACTGACCCTGAACCCCAAAAATACCCCTTTACCCAAAAACTAAAAACTGACCCTGAACCCCAAAAATACCCCTTTACCCAAAAACCCAAAACTGACCCTGAACCCTAAAAATACCCCTTTACCCCAAACATATAACATTTAAAATATAATTATATACTTACCAATACTTACGTTGTAATGGTATGCGTTGTAAAGGTACCTGCGTTGTAAAAACATGCGTTGTAAATACATGCGTTGTAAAAGTTTTTGCGTTGTAAAAGTTCCGTTGTAATGGTATGTTGTTGTAAAAGTTGCGTTGTAAGTGATGTTTCCCAAGTAATGCTGACCCAGAGATGTGCCATAAGTTTAGGGACAAACTGTCAGAATTCGAGGAAGAGGCCGCTAGAGAAGTGAAATATAGGGGGAAATATTGGACGGCTAGGAAGTATTGCGAAGGGGAACGACCGGGTAAAGTACTTGCTGCCCTTACGAGACACCAGCGCTTTAGCACTGGTATCCTCGAAATTGAAACGAAAGAGGGTGTACGATGCCAAGACACGATAGGGATTCAGAATGTTTTCCTACAACACTATAAACAGTTATACTCTACGCAACAGACGGGGGAGGTCCACTTTGGGAGCTTTCTGGACGACATTGCACTGTGCTGGCTCTCCGATGGTCATAGAGCATTTCTCGGAGGGCCTCTGGTGGTTGACGAAATACGAGATGCCATAATGTCTTTGAGTAATGGAAAGGCGACGGGATTGGACGGACTCCCTGCCGAGTTCTATAAATGCTATATTGATACAATGGCCCCGGTGCTTAAGGAGGTGTTTGAGGAGTCTTTAGAGGTAGGGATTCTGCCGGGGTCAATGAGAGAGGTGGTGATTACGTCTCTGCTAAAACCTGGTAAGGACCCTCTAGACACAGACTCCTACAGACCCCTATCGCTGCTTAATTGTGACGCAAAAATACTAGCAAAAGTGCTGGCGTCGCGGTTGTCTTTGATTATGCCCACTATAATACTTCCGGACCAGTCCGGCTTCGTGCCGGGCCGGGCCACTACCCATAATCTTCGCACGCTTTTCTCCTTAATCCCAACTATAGCTCCTGAGCTCCCTGTTGCCGCAGTGTTTTTGGATGCTACAAAGGCATTCAATTCGGTGGAATGGAGCTACCTAATCGATATATTGTGTAGAATGGGGTTTCCTAAAATATTTATTGCGTGGGTGAAATTGTTGTACACCCAACCAGTGGCTAGAGTGATTGTCAACGGAACACTCTCCCCTCAAATGCCTACAACGAGGGGTACTAGACAGGGCTGTCCTCTCTCCCCGCTGCTCTTTGCCATTGCGATAGAGCCACTGGCATGCCGGATTAGACAGCTGCATAAAAATAGTGCGTTCAACTGCTTTCAGCGGCAGATAGGAGTGTCGCTTTATGCGGACGACATCACCCTATATGTGAAGGACCCACAAGTGAATCTCAATCCGCTCCTGCGGGAACTCCTCGTTTTTGGTAGAATATCGGGGGTGCACATGAACTGGAAAAAATCACAATTCTTCCCACTCACGACGGCTGTTGAGAGATTCCAGCTGGACTATCCCCTGGAGTGGTGCGATACTGATCTTCGCTATCTGGGCATAATGATTTCGCTTAATAGAGAAGAGACGATTAGACTCAATTATGGAGTGGCCATCTCCAAACTAGCTGATAATGTCACGCAATGGATGTCCCTGCCTCTTTCTGTGGCGGGCAGAGCCTCGCTGGTGAAGATGGTGGGGCTCCCACGCTTCTTGTATCTATTTCAGAATGACCCCTACCACCCGGCGCCTACTTTTTCAAACAACTGAGGTCGGAACTCCTTAGATTATTCTGGGGGGGGGGCAAACAGCCACGATTGAAGTGGTCCACCCTCACACAGCCTTATGAAAAAGGGGGGTTTGATGTCCCGGATTTTGAGGTATATTACTTGAGCGCCCAGGCGCAATATGCATATTATTGGATACACCCCACGCCTTTTATGCCACAGATAGCTGCAGAGGAATGGATTGTGCATCCACTCCCGCTCAATGGAATGATACAGGGGAGGGTTGGAGATGTGGAGACGCCGGCCACCACGGTGACATGCCACATAGATGCGTGGAATCGGATTGAGAAAGTTTTGGAAACCACGATGCTTTACTCACCGGCGATGCCACTCACGTACCATCCCAAATTGTCCCTATTGCAAGAAACAGGGTTTCGAAACATGTGCAGACGAAATAAGCTGGCCACGTGGGTTGACCTATTTCTCGAGGGTGCACTCCGTACGAAAGACCAATTATTTCGAGAGGAGCAACCCTCTCCTTTAGACATCTTCTATTACATAAGGCTCCGTCAAGGGCTGCGTGACTTGCTTCCCCACTTTCCAGATGAACCAGAGGTGGTTCTGCCACTGCATGCAATGCTGGTGTCCGATGGCCGACACCTAGTGTCGAAATTATACAACACCATTAGAACGCAGCGAGGGACCCCCATTAGTCATGCACGAGAGCAGTGGAGACTTGAGCTAGGCATTGATATCACTGATGAGCAGTGGAACTATTGTTGTAACGTCACTGCCAACATCTCATCTAGCTGCAGGGTTAAGATCATACACTATAAATTTGTTCAGAGATTCTATTACACACCAGCTAGGAAGATTAGGTTTCACTTGGCAGAGGATGACAGGTGCGCTCGATGTCGAGCGGAGGGGGCTGGATTTCTTCACCTGGCATGGGAATGCAGTGCAGTGCATGATTACTGTGTTCAGGTTCACGACGCACTACAGGTCATGACTGAGGAAGCTATAACATTAGACCCCCTGGTCATGCTGCAGGGATACACGAAAGACGTACCAAGATCCTACCGCAGGTTTGCAGATATCGCACTACTACTGGCGAAAAGAAGGATAGCTTGTAGATGGGGAAGAGGCAGGGCTCCGAAATTCAAAGAGTGGTTAGATGATGTGGAATTTTGTCAGGATCAATATAATGTATATGCTGACTTGATGCCTGTACGATGTAGGCCTAAGGACTTCTGGAGCCCACTGCAGACTTACTGGCTGTCTAAGGCCACACAACAAGGGGACTCGGAATGTGATAGCCAGAATGGCGAGGTATGAGTGAAGCACACCATGGTGGATGCGTACTGATGATGTGACAGAGAGTACCTTATTACGCTGAGCGCTGACTGCACTGGAAAGCCATATGTGCTGATAGCCGGGTGCTGGCTGCCAACCCTTGGCGGACTCAATGGAGACATCATCTTTTGTATTTCTATTGCTATGTGCACTGCCAGAAATGTTGTTGAGTAATGGGAGCTGTCGATATATATCCCTGTACCATACACTGTGAACTGTACTGAACTGAGACCCTATCTGCTGCATTGCTCCCCCTTTGTCAATTATGACCTACTGTACATTGCGCATTGCATTCTGTGTCTGGACGTACCAGAGTCTCATCTGTGACATGCCCGCTGTGAAATGTGATCTCATTTATTGCGGTCTACTGAAATGTGCCTTATATGTATGTAACCAATCTGTATGTGATATGATGTATGAGATTGTTAAAATAAAGGTTTAAAAAAAATAAATACTTAGTTGGATCTAGTTGGCTCCCTGGGGGGCTGCCGATCCAGCGTTGTGTCAAGTACTGCGTTGAAACCCCCCCCCCCCCATGATCAGTTCTCCTTCGGGAAGATCGAGTAATAGTTTTCCCAGATCCTGTAAGGCCCCTTGATGTAGCGTCGGGGGATATATACTGAGATTATGTTGTAGTTCCGTCCCTCCCATTGGCATGCGATTGCAGTAAAGCGTCCTTGGTCGTCCGCCCATGTGCGTTTGACTATTAGTGGAGAACTTTCATGTATTAGGATACCGACTCCTCGGGACCCTGAGGAGAACTCTCCGTGTGCGGCCATTTTGAATCCCCAACGGTTCAGTGCCTTACTCGTCGTGCCCGTTAAATGTGTTTCTTGGAGTAACACTACTGTGGGGGTCTTCCGCTTCAGATATTGCAGAACCAGTCCCCGTTTGATTTTATGCCCCAGCCCATTTACATTCCGTGAGATGATTGTCAGTAAGGAGGAGATCAATTGTGGCAACTGGGGATCACGTCCCGGTAGTCCATATCCTGACATAGTGGACGAGGTGTAAATGCAGTCGTACCACTGAAGTAGGTTTCTGGGTTGAATCTAAGTAACCGCTAGTGTCTGGAGCGGGCGCCATTTTATCCGACAATTGCCCCGTATGTTTGGTGCATTGCCACGTAGTGCACACCAGTGCCTAGTGAGAGCCTGTGTCCCGTGGGTCAACGTGCTCGATTGTGTAGAGATAGACCACAGTTGTAACCATGTGTGTACATGAAGAGTCTGTACAGCTAGTAATCTGTAACAAAAATAAAAACAAAAAAAGCATAGAACATCCAAAACTCATACCCCCCTCCCTGCTTCCCTGCCCAGGGGATCCAGAACCGTCCACCACCCCAACTGAGCAGAGTGCTTACTGTCCCAACTCAAATACAGTGTTCGTGGGGGTGAGACTTCTGTGTCCTCTTTTGACGCCCCCCCCCTCTTTGTAACTGTCCATGCAGTGTTGCTTAGATCAATGTGTCCTACCTTTGAGAGTCTCTGTCTCCTGTAGCAGCGTCTCACCTCGTTTGATCTTACTGGGCAGTGAGCCGTTATTTTCCCCTGCCCCACATTACCGTTGCTTTTCCCCAGTGCCGTGCCAGGAGTGTGTCCACTTAACCCAGTGTGGCACTTTTGAGTCCTGTTGCAGGCCATTGTCCATCATGTTTGTAGTGCGATGGTTCGTCTGTATGCGGTCTCATTGATCACCAAGTGGGCTACCTCCTCTGTTGTGTCGCTGTGCGTCTCGGTTCTTGGGTCCTCTAGCTGGTCTCCAGCCTTCGAGTCAGTCCTGCGCTTGTTTCAGAGATTCAAAAAAACATGTTTTCCTTCAGATTCTACGCGTAGCTTTGCTGGGAAAATCATATGGTACTTTAGTTCTCGAACTCGGAGCTCTTTCTTGACGTCTGTGAAACTTCTACGTTGTTGCGCCACTGCCGCTGTGTAGTCGGGATAGAAATTGACTTCTAAGTTGTCGATTTTTATTGGTGGAGTTACACGTGCAGCCTGTAAGATGGCGTCCCGATCACGAAAATTAAAGATTCTCGCCAAGATGGGCCATGGCGGTGCTCCTGGTCGTGGCTTTCCTCCAGGCAGTCGATGGGCCCGCTCCACCGAGAAATAATTGGACAGGCCTTTTGGCTGAAGCTGGTTGTGTATGAGGTCCTTAACATATAGATCTAGGGCTGGCCCTCCTACGGATTCCGGCACACCTATAAGGCGTACGTTATTACGCCGTGAGCGGCCTTCCTGTTCGTCAAGTTTAGCTTTCAGCATGGCATTATAATCTTCCCATTTTTGTACTTTGTGTTGGAGGTCCGCTGTGTCCCCCACAAGTCCCGTAGTCGTCTTTTCATCCTCTAGTAGCTGATCCGACATCTTTGCGAAGTCTGCCCTGATTAGGGAGATGTCCTTAGAAATTGTGCCCATTGAAGACTTCATGTCCTTTAACGCCGCCATGACGTCTTGTAGAGTAATCTTTTCTGCGTTGGAAGGTTCGCCGTTTAGCTGGGGCGGAGTTTTCGGCGTTTCTCCCCTCGTATTGTCTGGGGGGTCTTTGTGATAGGCGTACTTGTCCAGTTTCGGGGCCTGTTGGGCTCTCTGCCCCCTGCCGCTCATTGTCCCACACACAGGATAATACTGGTTTGGCGAATCACGGGTAGGTGGAGAGTATATACCTCAATATCTGAATGCTGGTACACTTTGCAGGCTTTCTTGGGGTAGAGCGGTGATGCAGTGATTAATATGGTCGGGTAGGGCCAGTCTCATGTATCTACTTCAATCGCAGATTAGTGCTCGCGTAGCTTATCGTCCCTTGCCTGAGTGGTCGGGCCACCGTCTCCTTGCGTGCACTTATTGGCCAGATATGAGACTCCTAACTGTTCGTGGCTGCGGCTGATTATTAGGGCGAGTCTTTTGTATGGGCACCACCGCGCTTATTATTACAACCCACGGATCCTGGATTCTTAATGCCTTATGCCCTATCAGAGCTTCAATATTACAGGAGTTCCTTCACTAATGGTGGTGCCTTCAGGTTTACAGTAGTTGGGGTCCCTTGAGTAGCGCTGCTATTACCGCGCGCCGGCCGTTAGTCCCGGCGGTAATGGCGTGAAGATTTCCACCATCGGCGGCTGTCTGACCCTCACTGTGCGTGCTGCGGGGTATTAAGTCACGTTTTCCTCCCTTTCTGTATGGAGCCGAGGTTATCTGTATGGAGCCGAGGTTATCTGTATGGAGCCGAGGTTATTTATCTCAGTGGTAAGACCTCCTGGGATAGTGAAGAGGGAAATATATTAAAAAGCTTATTCGCTCTGCCAAAATCCTCTATGGTGCAGGCAGCACGACTGGAGCTGGGAATAACCTCCTGGGCTATTACAGTTTGTATGAGCCTTGTACGCTTCTGGCAGCGGTTGGGAGTAGGGGAAATTTCTAAAATCTCCCAATGGGCTAAGGAGGAAATTATCAATAGTGAGCTCCCATGGGCAAAAGAGGTAAGAGCCTCAATAAGCAAGGCTTATGGGGTGCTAGATTTGAAGGTATGTTTGCCGCAAGACCCCATAATATTTGGGAAAAAAGAATTAAAGACTCAGGGGGTCAATATGTCCCGTAGTTATGACCGGGAATACCTTGCTCAAAAGACCTCGGTAGCACACATGAAAGTGGCTTGGGAGAGCAGTCAACACTTCCCTTACGTGGACCGGTTACCTAGCCATAGTCTGAGGCGAGAAGTCCTGAAAATGCGAATTGGCATAAACCCATGCTATGCAAATAACGGGGTTCGAAATGTAATGATAGGAAGTAATGGGAAATGCACTTGCACTTTAGGAACCACCTGTGATATGTCACATATTTTATTAGATTGTACGAGATTTTTATACTTTCGAAAGGAGTTTTTATGTCCGATTTTTAAAAAATATAAGATTACGCACAGAATGCAAGCTGCCACTCTTTTGGTGGAAATGGAGACTTTAGATATAGCCTGCGCGTTGGGGAAATATATGAACAAAGTTAGGTGGTTCCTCAAATGCGCAGAAGAACATGTATAGTGTAGCCCTTATCCCTGAATAAAGGTAGAGATACTAAGGGACAATAGTAGTAAAAACTGCATTCTGAAGAAGGTATATATAGGAAATTTTAGCGATTTTAACAAATAAATGTTATAATACTCCGTTTTAAAAGGAACAAGAGAAGTTAATTTTTAAGTATCTTGAGGTGTAATTGTGGTTTTAATATTATCTTGTTATGCTGCTGCTCTTTTTCCTGTTGAATATTACCATGTTTTGCTGTTGTCCTTTCTCTTATCACGGAATGTGGAATGTACTTTTAAGGTTTTAACAAATCAAATAAAGTTTTGTTTGACTGACTGACTGACCTCCCTTTCAGTTCACCTTGGGAGTCCCCCCTGTTGCATATGGTACAGCGCCTGTTGTTTGTGCTCCGGGGGCGGGCGTTTGCCTCTGTTGCCGCTTACCGGTAGTACGGCATTCTTCCGAGTCTGTCTCTGCTGCCCCTGGCAGCTACTTTAATCCCCGGCTCCTGGCGCCAAAACAGGCCTCAATCTTCTTGGTGGCGCCGCACCTCGGAACTTGGGTGTAGAGCGAAACGGGTCAGTGCGATGGGTACCAGAAGGTATGCCGCTTCCGTTTTAGTGGGGCAGCACCTGCATTAGGTTGGATAAATAAACGGATTATTCGGAGAGGAGTTCGTCAGTCACAGAGCTCCGTTAGGCTTCGTCCATCTTGGCTGGTCGGTAGCCACGCCCCCTTGTAGTTTTTATAAGGATATCCGGAAATCTATTTTAAAACCCATGTTCTTATCTGAGAGGCTTATTTATTATAAACATCCTTTTAACTTTATATGCAGTCTGGGAAACCAGAAAATCATTAATGCTGCTATTCTGTATATACAATTGGCAATAAGGAGAAGGAGGGCTTATGCACATCTGGATGCATTTGGGTTTTGAAAAACCAGACGATTGCACGTAGTTGTGGTGTATACACTATGCATTTTGTATGTATGTATGTGTATATATATATATATATATATATATATATATATATATATATATATGATAAAGGACATCTTGCTCACAGCCTAATGTACTCGAACATAGCTAAGTTAAACATAATGGCACTATGCACTTTAGAAATGTGTTAGGTTAAAGTTTTTTCTCTACATTGTGAAGTATACAGAGATAGAAATGTTTTTTTTTTTATATCTGAATATGCTGTATTTTATGTATTTGATTGTGTATGAATTGCTGACTGTACTCTTCAATCGCATATTTACTTGTTATTGTCCTGAGTGCATTTTTTCACACAATACTGTACTGTAGTTTGATATATCGAATGATAATGAAATATTTTACAGTTTTAGCCTCTTTTTAAACACATTTTAATTGTAACAATTTTTCCTGTATAGAATGCTTTTATGGTGATCTTATTTACATCAATTAAAGCTGAAATTAAATTGAATTGAGTGGAATAGCTACTACAAATCCGATTTTTTTTATTGATATGTCACAAAGTAGCCCAATGACTCCCTATGGCAGCAGTCAGGCTTGCTACAGTGAAAATCGTTTTTGGGGCTATTTCACTGTGAGAAAATTTTCAAAATAAATTTCTATATTTTCTACTTTTAAATATCATGCAGCATACACCTGTCTCTTATGGGCAATAAGGCATACATATGGCAGACTTGGCAATATTTAAAAGGAATTTTTATGCCTGTCAAACAGGACTATTTTTACTAGTCAAATCTGCAGTTAAAACAGGTCAAGGCAATTTCCCTTTGTGCAGCTACCAGTTTGCATACAACTGTAGTCTCTCAAGTGCAGCCTATACCCAAGGGCACATGCAAGTGTTCATGTGTAACTAGCCTAATACTTGTTACTCTAGCTGTGTCACAGTGACCTTAACTTAAAAAGCAGGCTGTTGTTAAACATGTGCAGTCCAAATATCATGAAATTACAGTGGGTGGGTCGGTGGTATTCAGACTCACCCACAGAAAAGGTCCAAAAACTAGGTGACCAAAAAGCAAAAAATCCTAGCCAGTAAATGGGCCCAACCCATTTACAACAGATCACATGCAAAGGGTGCAACTGAAGAGCATGTAATGTACCCAGGCAGCACCGGGGAAGAAAAGTGGGCCCCAGGCATGCTGTTCCTGCTAGGCACACATCCAAATGAGGCCCATCAGAAAAGTGCTAGGTTCATCTGCAGGTGATGCCCCTCAAAGCACTGGTAGAAAAAAACACCTAAGGGAAAAGCTCTAGCAGGATGAATCAATACAATTCCCAAATTAAGTCAACGTATTATTTTTCACCTCATTGGTGCAAAACATACACCCTGGAGAATTGAATCGCTATTTGTTCTGATACTCTGTGTGAGATTTATCAAAGTAAGGTACTGCTGTGTTGCAGTAAAGAAAATTTCTGGCAAATTTATGAAATTCTTCCATAACATAGACAATCAGACCTGGTGGACGTATTACCTGCATCCACAGCAACAATCTTTCCACAGCAACAATCTTTCTGGGAAGCAAGATCAAAACATCACTCTGGGCATCGATATCTTGAGTACGGCTAGACCTAGTTGCAAACTACATGTATTTTACCAACCTCCAGGAGATAACCTACCATTTTTTTTTTACACAGAGTTTTATATAGCGCCACCAGTTGCATTACATGAGGACACATTCATTTTTGGTAGGCACTGGTGAGATTAAGTGATTTGCACAGAATCACAGGATGTTCAGCGTCATTGCCGTGACTCAAACCCAGTTCCCCAGATTCGAGGTCGACTGCCCTAGCCGTTAGGCCAACTCCTCTACCTTTCATTGAACAAACCATGGAAATCATCACAACCAACTCCAATCCCCCCTGTGCCCAGATCTTCCTTAGTGTTTTCAAACTCCACTGGAACGACCCTTGCGACCAAGCAGTGAAAAACCTAAAAACCTTCTTAGCTGACCTTAACCTGGTCCAAACCTGTGATAGCCCCACCCACAGCTTGGATCGATCTTAGACCTAATCATCGTCAAGGCCAACTCCATTTAACTTGAACCCATTATCCCTTGTAATTGGACCAATCATCATCGCATCACAAAATCAATAACCTCTAATAAGGGACACATTTAAAAAACAGTCACTGGAAAAGGAACATTAGAAACAAAAACCTGCACAAATTGACGTCTATTAGCTACCTCATGCTAGCACTTAGGGGTGACATGTCAGATGTCCAGGCCCTTGATGATCATTACAATAATTCAATGACTAACATTTTAAATGATATGGCACCTCTCAAGCTGAGAATAGTGTCCACCTAATACTCTAAGCCTTGGTTCCATGGCAGCCTAAACACGGAGAGACGCAATCTAAGACTTGCAGAATGCTCATGGAGATTCTCCCCCAATCTCAATCACCTTAAGCACCTAAGATCGCAGAGAAGTATTTACAACAATCCCAAACATTGCGCAAAAGCTAACTTCTTTAAGAAAAAGCTGGACAACGCCAGGAACTGACCTGAAAAACTTGTTTGGTCTGGTCAAATCGCAATCTAACAGGCCACCCAACCCTCTATCCGGATCTCTCATACAACCTAACTGCAAAAAACATGCCTCGTTCTTCCCTTGGAAGACAGAAAAGACTGAAAGTGACTTTCATTCTGAAATGAATCTCCTCCCGTTGCTTTCACACATCAGCCCTCCCCCACCCTTGGGGTCAGAGCGTCCAGGGTCTCCCCCAAAAATAATGCCTCATAGAGTTTATTTACACATACCATCAGCACAATCTGGAAGGCGGGCATTCTCTTACATCACTCCTAAAGCGTGGAAATACCTCCCACTCCACGTTAGAGCCTCTTCGCCTATTCTTAAATTCCCCAAGATGAAAAGCTGGCTTTTCAATTAACCAATCTGCTCTAGACAGGGTTAGGCACACACATCTGCTCAGCGCCAGGTTACTCTTGTGTGTGATAGTGCACTTATCAAATACACATAATATAACACAAAGTCCTTACCATTACATCCTTGAGCGGAAAAAATCTTGTTATAGCCATAAACAAGGCTAAATTAAAATTACTCTACTCAAACAGACCTCCTAGTGCAACACGGTAGGGCCACATATTGCCCGGCAATTGAGGCAGAAACTGGAGATTGGGTACATAAGTGACAAAGTTCCTCGCAAGACCTGTTTGCACCATGAAAGAGGACAAATTAGAAGCCTTTTGTTCTATGCCTATCTGAATTCACATTCTCTTCTGTCAAATGTGGCAAAGTCTACATACTTAAGGATTTATCAATCCCAGGCCTGACTGCTAAGCCGGAAGATTAACTCTTGGTGCCTATCACAATCCTAGAAGTTGCAGCACCAATAAAACCCATCAAACTGTATAAGGTGTGGGGACCAGTCAGATTTATCAACATCTTCTATAAGACCTTTTGCTAACTCCAAAATCTCCTACATGAACACCATCAGGACATGACAGCAGCAGTTAGATTTAAGCAGGAGGGGTCTTCGTCATCCCTAACAAGGGTACACAAAGGTGTTGGGCAAGGCTGTATTTTAGCCCTGCTTGAATTTACATTATATATTAACAACTTAGGCCCTTCTGTATCCAAGGCATCTACAGATATCCATCAGGTGGGGTCACAGCTTATCCCTGCTCTCATATGAGTGGATGACACAGTCTTGAAAGCCAGAACAGCGGTGGGCCTCCATCATTAGCTAAATTCTTTCACTGAGTTTATAGCATCACTAGACATGAATTCTAATTCTTCTAAATCCCACATAATGACTGTTGGTTATAATAACAAGACCCAGAAAAAAATATTTAGTGAAAGCCAGAATCTCACTAGGGTGTCCACCTTCTTGTATCTGGGGGTTGTTTTTGATCAGAGGAGACCCTGGTCTCCATAGAGAAAAAGCAAAAGAAACCTTTTGGCTAGATTGTAGCTTCTGTCTTTGGGGCCAAGCGTATGTATACAGGCGATGGTAAAAGTGTACCAAGCTAAGTGTTCATCAGATACCAGGTATGGAAGAGATTTATGTATTACAAGGACTGTCGTGAGAGCCAGAGTGTGGAAAATACTCCCCCACGAAGAATCGGAGTTGGATTATATTTCTGATAGATTGACCCTCTCACCTTTAGTTAGAGCGTATAAAATCTGTGCAGGCTTGAAACTGGTCTTGAATCAGGCACTCATCAGAGATTGTCTCTGTCTGGATAAAGGCTACACTATTCTGTGGTTGCAGTACATTAAAAGCACATTGGAGAAATTGGGGTTGTCCGGCACTATATGAGTGCCGGACAACCCCCCCCCCCCCCCCCCCCCCTGAATTTAAAAACATCATATGCTAAGAGCAAAAGCCGACAGAGAAGCTGGAGAACTCATGACATCCTCTGTTAGGGCACACACTCTTTTGAAAAGGAGTCTATCTGTGAAGCCTTATCTGAATTTATTTATTATACCTCATCAGCGCTTCCTGGTAATGAGCTTTAGATTGAACGGTCTGCAATGGCTCTTAGCGGAGCCTCAGGGTAAACACAGTGTATTAGACCAGGGGCCTTGTTCATGTGATAACTTCTTGCACCAAGACACGCTGCATTTTATAATGCTTTGTGATCAGTACTGCCCTTTGCGACACTGCTATAATGTACTTTTGTTAAAAGGAAGGGTTTTCTGCAAGGCGGGCCCTGATTTATCTTTAAATGTTGATGAGCCCCCTATTTGTTTTAACGTGGCGTGTTTCTTGTCAAGTGCACTTAGACACAGGAAAATGTGGTTGAAATGCAGAGCCAACAGGTCTGGTCTTTCGAAAGGCTGCCGTATCTTAAATCCCTCTTAATTGTTCAGACACAGCTGCTTGTAGTCTTCAAAATACTGAGGTTCAAGACTTTATTTGATGTCCCTCTCGAGTCAGATCTAACGGCTTGAAGTCTCCACAAAACAGCAGTACCTAAAATCGTTGCTAGATGTCCCTCTTGAGTTAGATGCAACTTCTACAAATGGCCTTCACATGTCTAAGCGGTGTGGCTTTAACATAAAAGCTTACATACACACACTTTTGGCACGCTGATGATTTGCGCATCTTTTCTATAGGAAACATACATTTACCAAAGTTGGTTTACAATGATAAATTGCTACTGCAACTTTCAATGCATGTCTTAATTAGTATAAAAGCAATGGTGGTGAAAACCTAGTGTTCATAGGTACTAAAAGTTACTGGTAAATCAAAGTGCTTTTAAACCTTATCTTACCAAATTGGTCTTTGACAGGCAGTTCACATGTGTGTCAGTAAATTGTATTTGCTTACAGTAAAGTCAGCCTATGTCTTAAATGTGACGAGTCATGGCCTATGCTATATGTTGTGGTAGGAATACTAAATGTCTTTCTAGTCATACATATATAGATTTTGTTGGGGTTTTTTTGACAACCAATTTTATTGAGTTTTGGATGTAACAGCGAACAGCACCATTTAGAGCTACATGTACATTATCAGAATAGGGAGAAAAAACACATCGCAGTTACATCAGGCTACATAGGGAGATCAATGAGAGCATATCCACGAGTACCTGAAGAGCAGACCACTCCATCTCATTCATCGAACGATCCGACCCATTTGCCCCACATCCGGTGAAATTACTCAGGACACCCCCTGGCTACATATAAAGGCCGCTCCTGCGCAGCGCACCAATCCACCCCCCCGGCGCCAGCGCCCTCGAGTGGGAGGAGCAGTGTCCAGCCAATGCGCAGTAATGTCCCTCTTGGCGACCACCAATGCTGTGTTGAGGAAGAGCTTCTCAGCCCTGGAGCCGTCCAGTCCGTCAGTGACGCCCAGCAGAACATGAGTGGGATCAAGAGGGACCTCCCAGCCCAGGACCTCTGTCCGATTTTGCGTTAAAGATTCCCATTATCACCGGATCGCAGTACACAGCCAAACCACATGGTAGAAATCAGCGTCGGGGTAGGAGCAGCCGGCAGTGGGCATCAGCCCGGAGCCCAGCGCGGTGGAGGCGCAGGGCCGTAAGGTAGGCAGCGTGCAGAAAATAGACTTGGACCAGGCGGAGCCTCGCCAATACCGCAATTGTCCTGGGGGCCATCAGGGCGTCTCTCCAGTCCTCCAATCTCCAGGGAATTAGGGGTATTGTTGGTGAGTGAGCAGTAGATCCGAGAGACTCCGCCCCCTCCCCAGATCCCCAATCAGAACCTGCGCCTCAGGTTGGCTATATTCGGGCAGGGACGTGCCATCTGCAGTGTGGTAGTGAAAAGCATGGCACAGTTGCAACTACCGAAAGAATTGAGAGGGATGGAGGGAATGCCTGGCCTGTAGGTCCTGAAAGGAACGGAGGTGAGTACCGCTCCAGACGTCACCCAGCAAGGTTACCCCGATCCACAAGGAAGTGTAGCGGGTCAGCCTGCCTGCCCATTGAGTGTGACGGAGTGATGCATGCCAAGCCAGGAGTTCACCACGTGTGAATTCCGGAAGAGCCCGGGGAACATCGGACCCATACAGCATCCCTTGGATAGAGGAGAAGCCCAAGATGTGAAGCTCCAAGCGATATGCCGGGTCGGACCAGCCGCCATTGAACCAATCGTGAATCGTGACGAGACGAGTCGCTAAGTAGTAAAGGTAGAGGTTCGTCATTCCAAGGCCTCCGTCAAAAGGTGGGATTCGGCATATAGGTTTTACTGTGAGTCTGTCTTAACGTGAAAGCAGACGCCGCACTGAAACCTAAAGTGTGGCACCCAGGGGCGGGAGGGGGCAACAAGCCCCATTGTTGGCTATGTGCCTGTGCTGTTAATTTAAAAGGGTGAATTTGAAGTGGTCTGCAGACAGTTTAAATATAAAAATATTGTCTTTGTGCTGAGTGCACACCAACTGAAATGCACTAGTGTCCCACGTGAAGTGTGTTCTGAAAGAAAAATGTATTTTACTTACATGAGAGAGCATGTCGCTTCTTCTGAGCATTTGGAAGCGGTGAAACAAGGCTGGTAAAAAAATGTTTTAAATAAACTGCTGCGGGAGAGCACGTCCTACCTGCAGCAGCTGGTAGGAGAAAGTCCTTTAAGAAAATAGTGCTCGCAATGTGTTATTTAAAACATCCTGAGTGACAACACAAGTAAAGGGGCCAGTCCTACTGGCAGGTTACAATAATACCAGAAAAGGTGGTAGGTACTAAGGAGGGACTACTAAGCCTACTAATGAATCAAAAGCAACCATTTAGAAAGGTCATTAACAGGAGCAATTGAAAAGATGTGCCGAAAATGGGCGGAACTTCAATTCCATACCTCAAAACCGCATGTCTCAAAGAGTCCGTGCAAGCACTGCCGAGACGAGACCTGTTCATAGTCAACAATCAATCAATCAATCAAAGACATTTATATCGCGCACTACTCACCCGGAGGGTCTCAAGGCGCTTGTGGGGGGGGGGGGGGGGGGGGTCCGCTACTGCTCGAACAGCCAGGTCTTGAGCTGCTTCCTGAAGGCGAGGTGGTCTTGGGTCAGGCGGAGGTGGGTCGGGAGGGAGTTCCAGGTCTTGGCGGCCAGGTGGGAGAAGGACCTTCCTCCTGTTGTGGCTCTTCGGATGCGGGGGACGGCGGCGAGGGTGTGGCTGGTCGATCGGAGATGGCGTGTGGGAGCGTAGAAGTTGAGGCGGCTGTTGAGGTAACTCGGGCCTTGGTTGTGTAGGACTTTGTGTGCGTGGGTGAGGAGCCGGAAGGTGATTCTCTTGTTGACCGGGAGCCAGTGCAGGTCTCTCAGGTGTCCGGAGATGTGGCCGTGTCTGGGGATGTCGAGGATGAGTCTCGCTGAGGCGTTCTGGATTCGCTGGAGTCTCTTCTGGAGCTTGGCGGTTGTTCCGGCGTAGAGGGTGTTGCCGTAGTCCAGCCGGCTGGTGACGAGGGCCTGGGTGACCGCTTTCCTGGTCTCGGTGGGGATCCACCGGAAGATCTTACGTAGCATGCGCAGGATGTTGAAGCACGACGAGAAGACAGCGTTGACTTGTCTGGTCATGGAGAGGGAGGAGTCCAGGATGAAGCCCAGGTTGCGTGCGTGGTCTGTTGGTTTGGGTGCGGTGCCCAGGGCCACCAGGAGTCGTCCCAGGCGGAGGGTGAGGAGCCCAGGATGAGGACTTCCGTCTTGTCTGAGTTCAGTTTCAGGCGGCTGGTCATCATCCACTCGGCTACATCTTTCATCCCTTCGTGTAGGTTGGCTCTGGCGGTGGCGGGGTCGTTGGTGAGGGAGAGGATCAGCTGGGTGTCGTCGGCGTAGGAGATGATGTTGAGGTTGTGTTGGCGTGCGATGGCTGCGAGAGGGCTCATGTAGACATTGAAGAGGGTGGGGCTGAGCGAGGAGCCCTGAGGAACGCCGCAGATGACTTCGGTGGCTTCTGACCTGAACGGGGGTAGGCGGACTCTCTGTGTCCTTCCAGCGAGGAAGGAGATGATCCACCCCAGTGCCTTCTCCTGGATTCCGACGTTGCTGAGGCGCTGCACTAGGGTGCGGTGGCAGACTGTGTCGAATGCCGCGGAGAGGTCTAGGAGGATGAGGGCCGCTGTTTCTCCGTTGTCAAGCAGGGCGCGGATATCATCGGTGGCAGCGATGAGGGCGGTCTCGGTGCTGTGGTTGGCCCTGAAGCCCGACTGTGAGGGGTCGAGGGATCCATTTGTCTCGAGGGAGGCGGCCAGTTGCTTGTTGACTGTCTTCTCGATGACTTTGGCTGGAAACGGGAGGAGCGAGATGGGGCGGAAGTTTTTGAGTTCGGTGGGGTCCGCTGTTGGTTTCTTTAGTAGAGGGCTGAGTTCGGCATGCTTCCAGCTCTCAGGGAAGGTGGCGGTGTCGAAGGAGGTGTTGATGATGTCCCGCAGGTGGGGTGCGATGACAGCGTCGGCCTTGTTGAAGACGTGGTGAGGGCAGGGGTCGGTCGGAGATCCGGAGTGGATGGAGTTCATCGTGCGGATGGTGTCTTCGGTGCTAATTGGGGTCCAGGCGCGGAGGGTGGTGGGGGGGGGGCGTTGGTGCGGTCGTGGGGAGCGTTGGTTGTGTGCTGAAGCTGTTGTGTATGTCCGCGATCTTGTTGTGGAAGTAGGAGGCGAGGGAGTTGCAGAGGTCTTGTGATGGTGTGATGTCGTTGTTGGTGGCGTGGATCAGTTGATGGTGCTTTCGGGTGGCGAGCTTGAGGGTGGTCATGTTGTCTGGTGTTGGGTCTCTTCTCCATGCTTTCTCGAGGGTTCGGCAGTTCTTCTTGGAGCTCTTGAGTTCGTCTGTGAACCATGGGGCCTTCTTGCTGCCGGGTCTGCTGAGCGGGGTCCTCAGAGGGGCGAGGTCGTCTGCGCAGCTGCTGATCCACTTCGTGAGGTTGTCGGCGGGCCTGGCTGGGGTTCGCTGAGCTGGCGGGAGGGTGCTGGCTCAGGGATGCGGCAAGTTGGTCGGCTGTGATCTTTTTCCAGCTTCTTCGTGCAACCTGTTGCTGGTGGTGGTGGGTCGTGGTTCTTCTGAAGCTGAAGTGGATGCAGCTGTGGTCCGTCCAGTGGAGTCCGGTGGCGTGGCTGAAGACGATGTCCTTGCTGGATGAGAAGACAGCGTCGAGTGTGTGTCCGGCGAGGTGGGTGGGGGTGGTCACCAGCTGCTTGAGTCCGAGGTTGGCGAGGTTGTCAAGCAGGGAGGTGGTGTTGCGGTCGTTGTTGTGCTCCAGGTGGAAGTTGAGGTCCCCGAGGAGGATGTAGTCAGCGGAGGGGAGGGCGTGCGGGCTGATGAAGTCGGCGATGTCTTCGCTGAATTGTGTGCGGGGTCCCGGGGGTCTGTAGACCCACACCCCACCGGCCGCCGCGGTGTAAACATTTTAACTATCAATGCTGCACCCGTTCCACAAACACCATGCTCTGTTTAACTTTTTCGTGTCTTATTACTTGTTTAAGTAGTAGTGCGACTTTACATTAGCTGGCTTTCACACTCCTAATGAATGCTATTCTCAATATGGGAGACACCTCGGCCGGCTCATAAGGGCTGCTATTTTCAATGACCGGCATGAGCGAGCTCCAGTCATACCTTAATTCTGCCATCTCAGCTGCTGCCAGCAGGCTGTTAACCGGGTCAGTGATATACTCCCCTAGAATGTATGGAAGCAGAAGCAGAAGCAGAAAAATCCTATCTCCTTCATCCTGCGAAGGGTGGGGGAGGGAGAGAGAGGCGGCAAATAGCTCCAGCGCAGAAATACAGCAAAGATTGTTATCAATATAGCCTGTGTAACTGTAAATTCGGAACACCCTGGGTATAAAGCCTGTGCTTACCGTTACAATCAACTGTGCGACCTCCCGAACGGCATCAAGAAGTCGATAGCTGACAAGAACAGCGCCCGGAGAGATTGGCAAAGCTATCACGCCCCTGACCTGCTGAAGAAGTACAACGAGCTGACAAGACAGCTGAAGTTCCAAATAAGCCAGCACAGAGGTGAAAAATGGGAAGCAGATACAGCTAACTTGAAGGAATCTGACAACTTTCTCGAGAGTGACCTGACGCTTAACTGGGAAGAAGAAACCAAACCAACTGATACAAGGAAAGACTCATCTGGCATGAAGCAACAGGGACAAGGCTGAGGTCTCCGCTGACATCCTGGAGTCATCCTTCAGGCCTAATCAGGCACGCAAACTGGCAGCAGAAGTTGAGCAAGAGGTCGCTAAGCACCACCTGGAGCACTCATCAGAAACAGAAGCTGAAACCAATGAGGAATGCTCAATGGACGAAGTACTGGCCCTTGCAAAGACACTGAAAAATGGTGAGGCACCAGGAAAGGATAGAATGGCCAACCAAGCCTTCAAGATGCTCCCAGATGCCACAGTGGATCATCTTGCGGAGATCTTCAATGCGTATATGCAGCACCAGTACTTCCCTAACGCCTGGAAAGAAGCAAGAGACGTAGTCTTCCCAAAGGGTGGGAAACCACTACGAGATCCTAGATATTACCGCCTCATAAGTCTGCTATCTGGCCTATCGAAGCTCTTCGTAAAAGTTATCCTAACCCGTCTCATGGAGTTTGCAACAAGCAAAAACCTCCTCGCCAAAGAACAGTTTGGGTTCCGGAAAGACCACTCAACCAATCACCAACTTCTCAGAGTTGTGGACATCATTAGCCATTGATTCAACATCAACAAGTCTACTGGAGTAGTCTTCCTGGATGTAGTCAAAGCATTCGACCAAGTATGGCACAAGGGCCTGCTTTACAATCTTATCAAGCTCAAGTTTCCAAGCTACCTGGTCAAGCTACCTGGTCAAGCTGCCTTCTAGCTACTTTCCCATGGCGATAAGAGAAGAATGTTCAACATCACGCCCTATTCTTGCTGGAGTGCCTCAGGGATCAATTCTTGGAACATTCCTCTTTAACCCCTTCCGTGCTCGCATCGGCCACTACCTTGCGTGTGCTGCGAACGACCGTTGGCTGACGCAGCCCTGCCAACTCAGTAGATTGCCCCCACCACGGCAGAATGTCCGCCGTGGTAAACGGGTTAATATATTCACAAACTATATCCCCACAGACTTAAAGAAGACTGGCCTTGCTCTTTACGCCAATGATGTTGCAGTCATCTCCCAATCCTTCAGCGACAAGGAAGTGGCTAAGAACCTTGAGACATCGCTCAGCAGTCTCTCTGGATGGTACAGCGACTGGCAGATAACCCTGATCACAAGCAAAACTACAGCAACATTATTCACCAGTAAGCTGAACAGGAAGCACCCCCAGATCCTTCTCAATGGAGAGGATTTTAAATGGGAAAACAGCATTCTCTAACTGGGGGGACTCTGGACTCCAATCTCAGTTGGAGGAACCACATAGAGAAGACTCGCCAGAAGGTAACAACAAAACTGGTCGCATTGTACCCAGGACTAAGTCAATGCAGATGAAGAGCAAGGTGTGTGCATTCAATGCAATAATTCGACCAACAATAACATACGCTTCACAAGTTTGGAGTGGTTGCCACCCGCGTATTGGAAGGACCTACAGATACTACATAGCAAGGCCTTATGGATTGCAGCAGGTGCTCCTATCTTCACAAGAACAGCAGACCTCCACAGAGACCTAGTGTTAGACCTGGCACCATTGGCATGGGTCTCCCTTCCATTTTTTGCTGTTGCCTCTTATATTTTTGCTGGTTTTAGATGCTTTTGGGCACTGTGCTACTGCTATTCAGTGCCACAGTGCAAATGCTCCCTATGCTAAATTGATGAATGGATTAGTGACTCCACGATTGGCTTCCTTGGTTTACTTGTCAGACCCTAGTACAGTGCACTGAGTGTGCACAGGACTTGTAAACCAAATGCTGCTGGTGGGCTTGCAGCACTGATTGTACCACCCACCGGAGCAGCTTGTAAAGTGTGTCTCAGGCCTGCCATTGCAGAGCCTGTGCACAGTCTGGTACTGCCATGTTGACTTGGCAAGTGCACACACTTGCCACTCCCTAAACCTTCCCCTTTCTACATATTAGTCACCCCTAAGGTATGCCCAAGGGCAGGGAGCATTGTAGGTAAAAGGTAGGACATGCCCTGATGTGTGTGGCATGTCCTTATAGTGAATTGCAGCCATTTTCGTTATTCATTAAGGCGAAGCTCCCTGTTCCCCATAGGCAAAAATGGGCAGTTTGATTATAACATCTTATAATTCTAACTGACTCAGGGAACTAGGTATACATTTGAGTTTAGTATGCCTGAACTCAGAATGATAAAATACATCTTTTATTTAAGGTGGTTTTAACATTCTGTGTTTGAAAATACCACTTTTAGAAAGTGGGTATTTTCTTGCTTAAATGCCCAAACCTGCCTCTGCTAGGTTGTGTATTCCTTGTCTGGTTTTTGAGTGACAGGGGCCCGGTGGCTCCAGGGGACAGGGAGAGTCATCACAGGACTGAATAGACCTATCTGCATGTAGAGTGGTGGGAGGAGTTGCACATGGGCCTGAATAGGGCTGTGCCTGGCTTTCATAATGCTGGCTCCACCTCCTGTGGTGTGTCAGATGACCCTGGCCCACACTGTCAAATGAAAGAAGGAGTCCTGTAAACAAAATGCTCCAGGACTGCACAGAACTGGTTTGGACTAGGCATATACACTCTCTGCCTTCAGAGACAAATGATTTTGGTGTATAAAAGGGTGGACACAGACCCAAGAACTTTAGATCACTTATACGAATCATGACAAACCTTTGCTGAGGAGACGAACCAGGAAGCTGAAGGAGGAGACTACCCCTGTGCTGTGTGTTTGGGGGTTGGCCTGCAGTGGTTGTTTCATTGCCAAAGGAAGAAGAAGAGTACTGAGTGTTATTTTCATCAACTTGAAGAAGAATCCAACAAAAGTGCCCAATCCTTTGTAGAAATTCTTGTTGAGTTTGCGGAGATGGTCGTCTAACATCTCAACGCCTAGGTGTTAGATTTAGGGGTCTCTAGTTGACAGAGGTAGGTACCTTTGACCAAATAGGGATCCTTGCGTCTAGACAGGGTAAGGGGCTACACTCCAAAAAAAACCCTGCTCACCCCCTTGGTAGATTGGCACGAGCAGGCAGGTTTATCTCAGAGGCAGTGTGTAAAGCCTTTGTGAACACATACAGTGATACAGGGACAACACAACAGATGGACACCACACAGGTTGTATTATACAAATAAGTATTTTTCTATAAACTTAACACAAGACCAAACAACAAAAATACACAATACAGTACTCAAAAATAGACTTTAAAATAGTAGAAAATAGCTCTGTTCTCTTAAGTTGTAAATGCAACTTTTTACTCTCGAAGTACCTTGGATGCATAACGCAAAGCAAACAAAAGGGTCGCAGGGAAGGTGATGCGTCGGTTCCTTACACTCAGGGAAATGCTGCTGGTGGGCTTGCAGCATTGATTGTGCCACCCACCGGGGCAGCTTGTAAAGTGTGTCTCAGGCCTGCCATTGCAGAGCCTGTGCGCAGTCTGGTACTGCCATGTTGACTTGGCAAGTGCACACACTTGCCAGTCCCTAAACCTTACCTTTTCTACATACTTATTGCGTGTGATTCTTATTATTGTGTACAGTCATGTAAAAAGTACCCTCATTATTGGAGCCAGAATGAATTCAGGGATTCGAAAGGCTGCACAGTGAAGCACAAGTTGCTTGTGGGAACAGGTGGCAAAGCTGAAAGAATGCTAGCCAAGATCTCATGTCATTCATTCATTGAGCCATCAACGTGTTGGTGTTCACGTTGCAGGGAATTCACTGGCTGATGAAGCAGTGAAGGCGATAATTCACATTGCCACGGTTGCTGCAATCACTTGCTCAAGTTTGATGATGGACAGTGACATCATAGTGGCCATCAATGCTGCACACAATGACACACAACTGCCAAATGGCTTTCCATTTTAGTACTCCTACATGCACAAAACATACCTTCTGCTCAGATTCCATGCATGGGGACAGAGTAATATTGTTGGACGTGGCCCTTTTTGCAGGGTCATCCCTGAACTTTTTGCCTTCCTCTTAGCCTTTTTTCTGACATGGTGTTGGTGGTTTTAGGTCTCTGGGCACTTTAGCACTGCTGTCCAGAGTAAAGTGCGTGTGCTCTCTGTGGTAAACATGGTAAGATTGGTTTCCACCTTTTTGGCGTATTTAAATTACTTGTCATTTCCCTTCTAAAGTGTTATCGCAGACACCCAGGGCCAGTGAACTAAATGCTACTGGTGGGCTTGCAGCGCTGATTGCGCCACCCACCAAAGTAGCCTTTCACACCTGTTTTAGACCTCTGCTGTTGCAGGGCCTGTGCGCGCAGTGTTACAGCTGAAGTGACACCTAAAGTGTGTGCTACGTCTGTGACCCCCCTTTTACTGCATGTCAGTCACCCCTAAGGTAGGCCCTAGCTAGCCCTATGGGCAGGGTGCATTGAAGGTAAAAGGTAGGACATGTACCTTAAGTGTGTGACATGTCCTGGTAGTGACAAACAGCCATTTTGGTTTCTCACTGCTGTGAGGCTGCCCTCCCATAGGAGGGCAGCCTCACTGTTTCAGTGGTAATTCCTGATATGAGAGGAGCAGCGTGGTCAGGATTGGTAACTTTGGAATAGTAATAAGAAATGCTGCGCAACGATGTGCGCAGATTTATTATCACTATTTTAGAAATGCCACTTTTAGAAGTTGGTATTTCTGTGTGCTATGTGTCTGCCTGCCTGATGTGTATTGCATGTCTGGCTCTGGAGTGACAGGGGCTGGTGAGGTGTGTGGCTCCATGGAGGGCAGGGTGAGTCAGCACTAGGCTGAATGGAAGATGTGCATTTGGAGTAGTGGGAGGATTCCCCTGACCCTGAATAGGTCTGTGTCTCCATAGGTAAATGCTGGCTCCGCTCCCATTTGGTGTGCCTGATGACCATGCCCAATCTGACACAGGAGAGTGGACGCCTGGTAAATAGAGTGCTTCAACACCCCCTAGAACCAGTTGAGACTGGTTCCCCCAAACCCTGTGCAAGGGCAGACAAAGGGAAAATGTTGTATAAATATTGGGGCTGTGACCCCATGTAAAGTATGCTTCCTTATGCTACTTGGGGACTTGCTGCTGCTGGGCCCCAGGAGGAACCGCCACAAAGGAATTAGGTCCCTGCTGGAGGGCCCTGTCAGCTGGCCTGCATGAGCCCAGCCTTTGCCCTGAAACTTTTGGGGCTTAGCGCCTTGTGACTGCTATATGTTTATTCTAGGAAGCGTGGGTGGCATGCATCACAAGATTGCAACATGTCTGGAGGGAATTCCGGCGTGGGGATTCCCCTGTGCTACCAGGAAGCGGGAGCCTACCTCGCATTGCAGTATCTGCAGGAGTAAAGCAGGAGCCCACCCCGCTGTTGTGTGCCCGGCAGTGTCACTCTGTATTCCGAGGGAACCCCGACGTGGGGTTTCCCCCGTGCTTTGAGGAGGAGCGGTAGCCCGCCCCGCATTGGCCCGGAGAACAGCCAGCCAGGAAGTCAGGCATCTTGCCTGGTTGTGGGTGGGGCCGGATGAGGCGTGCCATGGAAACAGGGAGGGAGCCAGGGTCAACGGAGACTTCACTCCATGTGTGATCCCGACGAGTCCCCCAGGCCCAAGCGGTTTCGGTGGTGGGAGGGAGCCTACCCTGCACTCGAGGGCACCCAGGGCCCCAACAAAGAAGACGGGCGATGGCGGCCAGACAGAAGGAGTGCTGGCAGAAACGGACGGCAGGCAGAGGTTGCCTGGTCCAAGGCGGGGCTCCCAAAAGACTGAGGAGAGCCCTGCGTGCAGCCCGAGTTGACCAGGTGCTCAGACAGGATCGGAGCACCGCCAGGGACGTCTTTACAGTGAGCCCCTGACTGCTGGTTGATGCGGATAGCAGCGCCTGATCTCGCTCAGTTCCCCAAGGAGTGGTGAGTGGGGCTGAGCCTTTATCTTTCTTTATACCTAAACCCAGGCAGCGGTGGTGACAGGCCGTGACCGTTTTACAGTGAGCCCCTGCGCCGCATGGTCGCGGGCAGTTGCACCCTCACCGGTTGTTGGGGGCATCTTTTGGTGGGAACCTACTGCACAGAGGGGGCATGTTTTGTCCCTTAGTCCCGGAGTGGGGCTTCAAAGGCACTGTTAGTGCCTGGGCTAGTGTGTCTTTCACAGCTGCACTGCGAGAGCGCCGGCAGCTGCAAAGTGGGACGATTTCCTTTGGTAATGAGGAAGAAGTGAATATCACCCCCTTGCCTCCAGTGCGCTAAGCACATTTCTTTTGCTGCTAAGGCAGCCAGAGGGCAATGGAAGGTCCTATAATTGCGCCCTGATATTTGGGACAAGGGGCATTTGGGCCCCAGAGGAAGGCCAGCTGGCCTGGGGCCATGTTTGGTACCTGTGTGGACTAGGAAGATTCAAGGCCCTTAAGGGATTGCATAAGGTGTTTATGCTGAGGGTGCACTCATAATTGTGATTTTTGCACAATGTGTTTTATGCCTAATGTGATGCAGACATAATTCGTTTATGTTGCTGGTGCTAATGCTGAGTACAGAATGTTTCCAGTAGTCAATGGTTGTGTTTATATTTGCTACTTGTGCTTTGTGATGGTTCTGAACATGGCCCCATTGGCCCAGTCATGTATATAATCCCCTGTAAATCGTTACCTGGTTCCATATGGCACAGTCTATATGTGTGATTATGATTCTAATGTGTTTTGGATAATACATAGGCTACCTTTCATATAACCTTATGTGGAGTTTCTTTTGTGGTGTGCCTGGTGTGGTGCTGCTGTTGTGTGTGTGTAGCGCAAATGCTTTACACATTGCCTCTGGGATAAGCCTGACTGCTCGTGCCAAGCGGGTGCGCAGGGGTTATCTTCAGCTTGTAACTCCCTTGCCCTGACTAGAGTGGTGGTTTCTGCCTGGCTTAGGCGCAAGCCCTAGCCAACCAGAAATCCTATTTCTAACAAATATCAAACACTGATCACAAACTAGGATTCACTCTGACTGCAAATGAGGGTCTGGCCTGTGCACATATATGAGTTACTGCCACAATTTCACTATTACAGCAGCACCATTGGTGGCCAGGTTTTTACAAATGGTCCAAGGACTTTGTCCTGAGATGCAACATCTGGCAGCAGACGAAGGATTCCACTGTGGTGTGCCCACCCCAGACATCCCTTTTGATTTCAAACAAGCCCATGGCTTGTGTTTATTTGGACCATTGCAGCCCCCTCTCATTGGACGGGGCTTACAAGTATATCTAGGTGGTAGTGGATTCCTGCTCTTGATTCCTTCGGATCTGGCCATAGTGATCAGCTAACACCTGAAATGTTATAAAAGATCTGCGAGCCGGGGCGTGGCCTGACACCAATGGAGTGAGCAGTAATTTTGGAGCTCTTCGCGGCTGGCCCGATCTGGCACCATAATGACCCTCCACGAGCCTGTGGGGTCTCTAATCTGTGACCAAGGCACTGCTGCGGATGGAAGATGCTGCCACAAGGTGACTATCCCTTTATACAATCCCAAATTAATTCTGAAAAGCTGACAAGATGGCAGAGACTGGCAGAATGGACCGTGCCCGGAATGGGATGCTAGATTACCATGGAGACCAGTGACAAGTTGGTGGTGTGCCAGAGTAGCCAATTTAATTGAGGAGAGCTGCGCCGAAGCTGTGGCAGCCACCAAGGGGGACTGTCCTGACCTGCTTTGGATGGAAGAGAGCTTCAGCTGTGGTTCTCGTCAAACCCAGAGGAATCTCCGGGCTATGACGTTCCAGGCTGAGCTGGCTGTCGACCTGCGGCCTACCTGCCCTCGGGGGCGGAGAACGGCCTGCTGCTGTGGATGTGCCCTAGGGCTGGGAGCCCTAGCTAGAAATTGTTGTGCAGCGCCAGAGGAGGGCGAGGAATTGTGGGCCTGCACCGTTTATGAGGCCTGATCGCAATGACTCTGAACCTGCATAAAGCTAGGAAAGAGGAGTGTTTGTTGCAGGGCTGTGTTTGGAGGCCCTTAAACTATTGGAGGGAAGGCCCCGTCCTGAAAAGAGGCCCAAGACGGGACTACCGGTGGGTTAAGAGATTGCCTTGCTGAGCTCAGGGGGCTTGATATACACCGACCCACTGTGCCCATACTGAGCCCAATACCCTTTGCAGAAGAAGGAATAGGGGCCGGTAACAAAACTGCTGCGGAGCTACGAGTGGAGAACCCCCCCCCACGTGAAGAAAAGGATAGGGCCTCCCAGGCCAACACAGGTGCACAAAGCACCTGTCTGCCTTCTGCCCTGAGGGGGGAGAACTTGGAGCTATGGGCTGCCTATGACTCATAGAGTAAGGAGTTTAGAACAAGGAAGCAGCAAGGCGGAGGAGACACAATTGACTACACTAGAAATCAGCGCGGAGCATCGGAGGGTAGCAATAATCGAGGGCCTGAGCCAGCCATATACAGAGGGGACCGACAACATCAGCATTGAGTCCTGGGATGAGCTAGGCCTACGTCAGAGTGGGAGTGAAGGAAGCCGGCAGAGGGGCCGGGGTTGAAGGGGCACCCGTTCCAGTGGGGCGCAAAGACTGAAGGCCCCCACCTAGTTTAGGTACCTGAGACGGGATGGCCTTAAAGGTGAGAGGAGGCCTAGCTGAATGGGTGGGTTTGTCTCACGCCGCCCTCACACACCACCACTGAACCTAACACTACCCGCAGAACAGGGGATTGAGTCCAAGAGCTGCACCGCTAAAGGGCTGTGCGTGGGGGGACACCCCACACCAAAACAGGGATAGAGCTTCCTGGGCCCAGGGCGCAGAGCGGCGTAGCTGGGCCTAGTTATCCTACATCGGTGGACAAAGCACCTACTCGTCTGCTGCCTTGAGGGGGGGGAGAACTTGGGGCTCTGAGCTGCCTCTGACCCATGAGGTCAGGAACTAAAACCCCAAAAGTGGTTAGGACGCGGAGGTATTATTGATTACTGCGTGGCTGCGGGATGCACCCTATGCTTTGAAAGCTGCCACTACCTGCCATTGCTCCACAGCTGATCTGCAACTACAAGAGCAGACCTGAGGAAGAGCCTGCAGGCTGAACTTGCTGCAGAAGCGGGCGACTTCGCACATATACCATGGAAAATATTGACTCTGGAGCACCTGGAACCCAGACCACCTACAAGAGGACTACCAACATCAAACGCATAGTCAGAGGCCCCGGAACTGACTAAAGCCTCGCTGTACGACATATTGCGAGTGTTTCTCCGGGTGAACTCGATTGTACGGTAATGATCCCCAGGAGCTTAAAGTACAGGCTAAATGCTGGTGCTGAGGGTTGCAGAGAATTGGAGTGAGGATCCTGCATTCACCAGACATTCTGTTGGAAATGGTAAAGGGACTCCCACATGGGAGTAACTGGCGAGACTTAGAGATCTGGATGGAAGTTGGGAGGACAAAAAAGGTGACTTTTACAGAGACAATGAGCTGCTGCCGTTTGAAGAGTTTTGAACAGAGTTCGATCTGCCTCAGGGACATTTTCTATTGTACAGAGCTATCACAGCAGCAATCCGAAAGCATTGGCGGATGGGATCTACAGAGTAAAATGTAAATGTAAATTGATACTTGTATAGCGCACTACTCACCCGCAAGGGTCTCAAGGCACGTGTACGAATACCGCTGTGGAACCCATCCTGGCTTTCCCTGTGAGGCGTCCACTCCTGGGCACCCCCAAGGTGGAGGCCAGGCTTCCTTAGCGTTGTGGGGGCCATTGCGGAGATTAAGCAAGCTATTGCCCAGAGTTGCAGAGTGGGACTCCATGATTGGAATAGGCACAGAGGCAAGAATTATCAGGTCCGTGGAATTTTTTAGCCCAAGACCCGCCGAGGCAGGGAATTGAACCCTGGTCCCGGGCTAGACCTCTGCATCAGGGTCTGCCGCTCTAACCATTGAGCCACACTTCCCCAATACAACAGAGCTGTTACTATATTGCCCTGTTAGCAGGAACTATCAAAGTTGTATCCGGCCTGTACAGAGTGCTCCATATGGATAGACTGCGCCCGCTGGAGGAATTCCCCCTCCAGTGGGAAGGGGACTTGGACACATCGATCCCGACAAAGGACTGGGACAATATACTGGCTGGAATACCCCGGGTATCCAGAAATGCACAATTCAAGCTGATAAATTGATTGAAGTAAGATCACATATCATACACATGTTCTGGACTTGCACCAAACTGCAAAGATACAGGGAGGAATGGTGCATACTGTGAGTGAGGTTGTCGATAGAGAAGTCCTCTGCTCCCCAGCACGCCGTCTCTTAGGATGTTTCCGCCATATGTCCAAAGTCACCAGTAAATTCCATGATCTAGCATTCGTGCTAGCGAAGCACTAGATACCTAGGAACTGGAAAAACACAAGAGGCCCTAATCTGCCCACCTGGAAAAAGACCTCCTGAAATGGGCAGGGTGCGAGGGGCGAATACTGATGAGGGAGGTTAAAAGAGGATTACGAAACATGGAGATGACCAGAGCCTGGGAGATCCTCATGCATTACCTAGAGCAACCAGATACAGAGACCCAAGAGGAAGAGGAAGAAAGCCCATTGGGAGCATCCCCAGACACATGCATAATGCCATAATCAACTCTATCCATGTAGTTCCCATGTAAGATGGATCCAACTGACTAATAGACTACCTCTACATTAAGATACATTATGAATACACTCAGTTGCTTGTTACATGTGCGATCCCCACACTCCAGACACAAATCATTATATGGACGACTTATGGGGAGGGGGGAGAGGATAACCAAGGTTATAGATCAAATGCTAGCTGAGATGATGGTTCATTCGGATATGTAATCACCAGATGATACAACAAATAAGTCTGCAGCAAATGATATGATTTGAACTGCGGAACTGCTATGCTGTATTTGAAAAAGGATCAATAAAATCTGCTAGGAAAAAAAAAAATCTTTGAGTATTCATCAGGACATATGCAGTTGGCACACTACATTCTGATCAGGGTCAGGCGATTAGCTCTCGGGCTTACAAAGATGCCATGGAAAGTTAGGGCGTGACCCTGCGTTTCTCACCCCCATGTTGGAGAGATTCTGCTTTGGAACAGAACTATGCTTGGAATCATAGAACATCAGTACGTAGGGACTGAGCCACCATACCACCTCAGTATCCATCGGTCCGAAACCTCTCTCAGCCGGGGAGTATCAGCATCGGTGGTGCTCATAGGCTGCAAAATAAAGACTTGTGCGAAACAACTGCTATGCCGTAGCATATTATGAAGTATCGGCCTGCCTGTGTATCGTGACATGTTCAATGGAGACAAAACAATTGTCTTATTTCCAGATCCTTTTTGATGGCCACCTTCTCTCGAACCAGATCCCTGATTTTTAGGAGCCAGACAGAACCTGTAAGAGCAACTGAAGAAGCAGAAAGATGAGATGCAGGTGAATGCTTGAGTGAGGTAGCGTCACAGAACTTTTGTTGGTCCTGTAAGACAGCACAATGGTTATCTACGTCAAAGGCTATGGCAGCCACCACAACTTCTGGACCACCAAGGTCTGGAACATACATCTTGATGCCAAAAAGTACTTTGTACTATGTCTGCCCACCCAGAGATCTTTTAGGGTGGTTATTTGATGCTCGTTGAACCCCATATAAATGGTTCAAATAACCACTCGCTATACCTAATACTCTAGCTGTTAAGGACTTCTTTAAGTCACGGGTCATTCTCTCCACAACAGAATTAGCCTTGGGTCTATACGGAGAATAAAAATGCACTTGCACACCCATAGACTTCATCGCATTATGGTACGCTTTGGAAGCGAATGCCGGACCTTGGTCCAAGTGGAATGCGCAACAGGCATATGTCCGGATAAGATTTGCAAGTCTTTAATAACAGTTCGAGCTTCAGCTAAGCGCTGTGCCAAACCAAGAGGAATCTAGAGCAAGTATCAACTGCAACCAAAATATATTTAAATGCAGTGTTGGACTTGGCCCTTTTTGCAGGGTCATCCCTGAACTTTTTGCCTTCCTCTTGTATTTTGTCTGACCTATTTTTGTTGGTTTTATGACTCTGGGCACTTTACCACTGCTGATCAGTGCTAAAGTGCATATGTTCTCCCTATTATAAATTGATGTATGGATTAGTGACTCCATGATTGGCTGGTTTGGTTTACTTTTTCGACCCTAGTACAGTGCACTGAGTGTGCCCAGGGCATGTAAATCAAATGCTGCTGGTGGCTTGCAGCACTGGTTGAGCCACCCAGAGAAGCAGCCTGTAAAGTGTGTCTCAGGCCTGCCATTGCAGAGCCTGTGTGCAGTCTGGTACTGCCATGTTGACTGGGCAAGTGCACCCACTTGCCTGTCCCTAAACCTTCCCTTTTCTACATATTAGTAACCCCTCAGGTAGGCCCAAGGGCAGGGTGATTGTAGGTAAAAGGTAGGACATGCCTTGATGTGTGTTGCAGGTCCCGATAGTGAATTACAGCCATTTTCGTATTTCACTATTGCAAGGCTACCTGTTCCCCTTAGGCCATAACGGGTAGTTTGATTAGAACATCTTATAAACCTAACTGACTCAGGGAACTAGGTAGAAATTCGAGTTTAGTATGCCTGAACTCAAAATGATGAAATACATCTTTTAGTGAAGTTGGTTTTAACATTCTGTGTTTGAAAATACCACTTTTAGAAAGTAGGTCTTTTCTTGCCTAACTATCCAAGCCTGCCTCGGCTAGGTTGTGTATTCCTTGTCTGGAGTTTGAGTGAAAGGGGCTGGGGGATTCCAGGAACAGGGTGAATCAACACAGGGCTGAATAGAGCTATCTGCATGTAGATGAGTGGGAGGAGTTGCACCAGGGACCTGAATTGGGCTGTGCCTGCCTTCCACAATGCTGGCTCCACCTCCTGTGGTGCGTCTGATGTCCCTGGCCCACACTGTTAAAGGAAAGAAGGAGTCTTGTCAACAAAGTGCTCCAGGACTGCACAGAACTGGTTTGGACTGGGTACAGGACCCTCTGCCTTCAGAGTACAAAGGGTTTGCTAGTATAAATATTGGGACCCAGACCCAAGAACTTTAGATCACTTATGGGAAACAAGAAGAACTTTTGCTAAAGAGAGGAACCAGAGAAACTGAGGAGGAGACTATCCCTAGGCTGAGTGCTGTTTGGAGGATTGGACTGCAGTGGTTGCCTGACTGCCAAAGAAAGGAGAAAGGACTTTGTGATACTTTCGAATCAACTTGTAAAGGATCTCAAGGGCTTGAGATAGAGCTTGCCTCCTGCTGAAGTCTCAGGAACAACAAACTTCACCAACCAGCTCCCCTACGTTCCCTTGCTGGGAATTAAAGTGCCTGCTGTTGAGCTGGGCCTTCTGAGAGACTGCGTGTCGCTGGGAGCTGGAAGCACGACTCATGACGAAGAAAAGTGTCGCTGCCGTAGCCATCGCATCCCTGGAGAAGAGTGTCGCCATCGCAGCAGACTACGTCGCATCACCGGAGAAGCGAGCCACCGCTGTCGCCATCACCTGAAGCACCTCGCATCACCGGAGAAGAGTGTCGCAGTCGCAGCAGATGCCGTCACATCACGGGAGGAGCGTGTCGCAGGGCCGGACGCGGCTCAGAAGAATCATTGAGTCGCCGCATGGCCGTTGGGCGTGCACGCATAGCTGTCGCACCAAGAAGAAGACGCCATTTTGTTTCATTGCACCAGATCTTCATCGCATCACTGCGCTGCAGGTCGCATTGCCACGAAAGTGCAGTAAAAAACTGATGCATCACCTACGCAGCAGTAGGGACCCGAGGCATCACCGTCTTGCGTGTAAAGAACCGACGCAGCACCTTCCCTGCAACACTTTCGTTGTATAGTGCTACGCATCCAAAGGTACATTGAACTCAAAGTGTCGCATTTTACATCTAAAGAGAACTAAGCTAATTCTAACATTTTTAAAGTACAGTATTGTGGATTTTTGTTGTTTGTGGTCTTATGTCAAGTCTATATAAAAATACTTATTTTTATATTACAACTTGTGTGGTGTCCATCTGTAGTGTTGTCACTGGGTTACTGTATGTGTTCACAAATGCTTTAGACACTGCCTCTGAGATAAGCCGGTCTGCTTATACTAAGCTACCAAGGGGGTGAGCAAGGGTTATTTCAGGAGTGTACCCCCTTACCCTGACTAGACGCAAGGGTCCCTATTTGGTCAAAGGTACTTACCTCTGCCAACTAGAGAGCCCCAAATCTAACATGCAGTATTTGAAATTAGAGATCCGCGATGATCTAAATAAATGCAGCCAAAAAGGCTGGTTGGAAATAAACAGTTGTGTTTGCTGTGGAAGAGACACAGTAGGACATTTTATCTGTTGACATATGTCGCAGCATAAAACATATTTTTTGGTTTGTAGGCATAAACCTTGCCACCAGTATCTTTAAAAAAATATTTTTATTTATATTTTGAGTTACAAAGAACAGAAGTAAATTAAGGAAACAAACATAACAGAGATTCCAGCATTATTTTGTGTCAGTGAGTAAACAGAGTACCACATCATATGGTCGGAATTCTTATAACGGCAATGTATGCATTCTACCCAGCAGCGTCTATAGCTGGTAGATATGACACAAAAAGAGCCCAGAAGTCTTTAGGTCGGGACACACATGGCAGTTCCTCCGCATAGCAGTCAAGTTTTGCCTTGCAGTATGCCAGATCATTTTTCCATGTGTCAAATTTGGGGACACTTCTCCTGCCCCAGCACATAGACACCCTTCGTTTTGCAATCAATAGTGCCACAGCCACAAATTTACAATTTACTGCCTGGATGTGTTTATTGAGGCACAAAAGACACAAGGGGTGGTGCACTCAACCCTTTCCATTACCATTTCTGAGAGAGCCTGTGTCACCTCACTCCAAAACTGATTAACTAGGGGGCAATCCAAAGTTAAGTGGAGAAACCCCGCATCAGGGGCATGGTAGTGCTGGCATCTCGCATCCTCTCGTAAACCATATTTGTGCATCTGAAGGGAAGAGTTATATATCTACTGTAAATCTTTAAAATGAATAATCCTCAAATTGCAATTTGAGGTGTGTACTCATTGAATCACAACAAAACTCCCAATCAGCTAATGCAATTGGTTGCTTCAAAACATTGTTCCAATGGTCCAGAGCGGCATTAGGATGTTCCGGCAATTCACACTGTGAAGCATTGTATAGCTTAGTAATCACATTTTTACGGTCTGTACATGTGAGGAGAATTTGTAGACACCTCAGTCTTGCCGGTTCTTGTAGCAAGGAGTAAAACAGTGCCCTCATTGAGAGTGGCAGCCAGTGGTATGTGAACTGCAAAAGTGGGGTCCTGTCATGAGCACCTACGAAGGCAGAGAATTTAAGGAATATTCCCCCTCTAGGTACAGGTCTCCCATTGACCTCATGACCAACAAGTTTAGCTGGTAGAGCACCTTAGGCTCATGTGTGGTTGATACTGCTGAGTGATGTCGTAATGGTAAAGCGGGTGCTTATATGGGAAGCTTATTAGCAGGGGTGGCCAATGCCTGCCATGAGGGGGTGGCCAGTCCATGCCAAGCTATAGCAGCAGATGGTGGTTATTTCTGTGGTCAGAATACACATGTGCATAAGGCATTATAGCTTTGAGGGGGATGGGGTGGGCATCGTCACTTTTGTTCGCATCATGTGGGGTATATCTTGAAGGGTGATAGAAATAATGTCCTAAGTGAACCTGTGCACATAAGTAATAGAGACAATAGTCAGGAGCTCCAATTCCTTCTCGCCTTTATGCAACAGTGAGTGTTTGCCAGCCAAGCCAGGGCTGTTTGTCCACCCAAGCAAGGGTTATCATAGAGGACTAGAGCATTTTGAATAAGGCTTGAGTCAATGGTATAGGGATATTCAGGAAAATATATAAAAACTTGGGAAGCACTACCATCTTCATTATAGCCAGTCTATCAGCTAGGAACAGGGGAAAGGATATCCAATGAGACACCTGATCCCCCAACCTTTTGATGGCAGTGCCATAATTTCATCAAATGAGGATCTCAGGGTCCCTATGTATCCACACCCCTAGATTTTTCACTGGCTCTACACTCCACTCTAGGGGATATTCTAGGGCCAGCGGGTCCATCCAATTTGTCAATGGTAATATGGTCAATTTAGACCAGTTAACCCCCCGGCCGTCCGACGTCACAGTGGGCATGTGCGGAGGCGGTCGGGGGCCGTTCGAACCACGCCCAGTCATAAATCACCTGCACCCCGGTGGAATTCCCGCTGTGATCAACGGGTTGATACTCAGTCCAGAGTACCATTCGGATTTTATGTATTCTCTAATAACTGGTACTAGAACGTATAGTGCCATATCATATGCATAAAGAGATATGGCTAAGGCTTGTTGTCGAAAATGCAAGGCACTGCCTCAAGTCTTTGCCTTATAACACACTCTAAGGTCTCCAGTGCCAGCACAAATAAGATTTAGGACAATTGGCAACTCTGCTGGGTTCCCCTTTGTATTTCTATTGTCTGTGATGTAATCCCATTGATTCTGACCCTCGCCACCGAGTTGGTATACAGGAGATTAATCCATCAGAGAATCAAAAGCCTTGGCGGCATCAAGAAGCACCGCTGCAGCTTGAATCGAGGGATCTAGTTGATGAAGAACTGAAAAGAGTGAGCGGAGGTTATGGGTGGTGGATCGAGAAGTCATGAAGCCCGATTGGTCTGGCAACACCAGTGAGGGCACTAACTGTTGAAGGCGAGTTGCCAAAATCTTGGCAAGTATTTTGACATCTGTATTAATCAGTGATAGCGGATGATATGAGTCACTTCTCAGGTGGTTTGCCAGGTTTTAGGAGCGTTATTTTCAGGGCTTCCCTTAGCATCGGTGGCAGGGTACCTTTATTGTAGGCCTCTTGGTATAGGCCCCGGAGACGTGGCGTCAGTAATTCTATATACATTTTATAAAATTCATTGGGGAGGCCATCACTGCCGGAGGCCTCCCCATTTGGAAGTGTGCAGATAGCGTCTTTTATTTCCTCCTCCGTGACGGGCTGTATTAGAAATTGCTCCAGGGACAGCCAGGCAAGTGCAATGTCATTGAAAAATAGAGTGCTGCTTCTCGTTCTATGGCAGAGGCATGTGTGCAATATAATTTTGTGTAAAATTCTACAAATGCGGACGCAATGGAAGGAGTGTCGTAATAAGTGCAGCCTTCTGGGAAGTCTATGCTCACCACCTACCTGGGCCCTTTGGTTGCCTTTATTTTTGTTGCTAGGTGTCAGCCAGGTCTCCCGCCTTCCCAATACGACAGTGCCACCCAACTCTTGGACAAATAGCGTATGGCTTCATGCTCCCTCTCTAGGTCTCATTATTGAGGTTTCCAAGGATCTAAGCCAAGTACGAATGGATCTTAGCACTCCAGCTCAGAGCCTAATAGAGACTTCTCTGATGGTGGCTTTGAAGGTCTCCCACAATGTGCTTGCCTTCATTAGTGCAATAAAGCGTATGATTGCAGTTCGGACCCCCTCTTGGTATACAGCTTTCAACAGCGTTGAGGCCTGCAGCCTCCACTGAAATTGACAAGGCGTGTGTGTGGGGATCATAGCGGACATCAATACCAGAGAGTGATCTGCCAGAGATCGTGACATTTGCCAGACCTCAATTATCCATGTGCTTACTTCCTTCATTACTAGCCAGTAATCTAGCCATGACCACATATTGTTTACATACTAAATGAATGTGCCCTCCCTTGCATTTAGATGCTGTATCATCCAAGCATCCATGTTTGGGCAGATTGCTTAATCTGCCCTTCTGCAGTGGTAGATCCATCCATATAGGGATCTAGATAAACACTAGCGTCCCCTCCCCACACCACAGCAGAAGGAGGCAGTCCCATCAGCCTTGTCCACATCACCTTGAAAAAGCAGGGTCATCTATGTTAGGCCCATATAGATTTATAAGCGTGACATGTGTACCACCCAGATTGCCTTGTACAATCACATATCTACCTTGACCGTCTGTCTCAGCAGGTGTCTGAGTGAAGGGTGTGCCTTTCTTGACCAGGATGAGGACGCCCCTGGAATACGAAGAGTACGATGATGCTATTCGTACGTCCGCTCATTTCGACCATACCCCTTTGGCTGTCTGTGTTGTAAGGTGTGTATCTTGCAGGAATGCAATGTGTATCGCCTGTCGATCCAGATAGGCAAAGACTAGCCAAATTTTCTTGGAGTTATTTAAGCCCCGCACATTTCATGTGAGAAAATGTAACTGTCCTATGGACTGGGCCATTGTGACTGCGGGCTAAACTGTCATAGTGTGTGCAGTTCTGTATTCACTATGTAGTGTTGAGTTTTGATGGTAAGTGTCATCGTGTGGAGCTGAGTTCTCAAGAAACAAACCAACATTCCACCCCCTCCCACTTTAACACCAGAACTTTGCTAAAGCATCCCAATATAAAGAAGAACCCCCAACTTACAAACAATTCAGCGGCTATTCGCTGCAGTAGAGAAAGGAAATCCAAATTTGAAACCATTTGGGGAGTGCCTTCAGGGGGTAGCCAGAAGTCGCAGAAACCTGCAGGTATACAGAGGTGGTCAGGCGTCTAAATTATAAACCTTTAGAGCAGCAAAGCAGCCCAGCAGAGAGCTACGTAAGCCTTCCAACACCCCCAAGTAGCGATGCATTCCCAGGGTACAATGAAAATTAATTTCACCCCAAGATTGAGCCTGACACCTCTCACCCAATCTAAATACAAAATACAGCAATATTATATATCAATGTCATCATTTTCATAGGCACAATTCCCCATCTGACATCTATGACAAGCAGATTATATCTGCCAGATGAATATCCGAAGTGAGTACCCCCTAGTGACGCAAGAGGTTGATGCCAGTCTGGAGGATCTCATAAGTCTTCTGTGATGGAGTCGGGTCTCGGGGAGTTGTGTCTGGATCGCAAGACAGTTTTAACAAAGTCCATGGATGCTTTAGGTGTAGTAAACAATGTCTGCGTTCTTGCATGCTCGACGCAGAGATGGGCAGGATATAACATAGCATATATTACACCAGCCTCCTGGAGTTTTTTCTTCATTGACAGGTATTCTCACCTGGGAGACTGCACAGTCGCTACAAAGTCTGGAAGGAGGGTGCTACTGTTGCCCTGGTACTGGGCGTTCCCTTGTTCTCTAGAGAGGCATAGGAACGTATCAGGATCCCAATAATTGAGCAGTTTTGCAATTATTGGCCGTGGCCTGGCACCAGGTGGCGGGCGCTTTTGCAGGGTTCTATGCGTGATTTCCACGATTAGCACAGCGGATAAGTGCTTGTAAACAAATTTGTCCTTTAGCATAGGTTTCACATAGTTTTCCAAACGGCCAATATTGGGGGACTCCGGCACGTCCATTATGCGGATGATACTGCGGTGCAACCGGGCCTCCAGGTCTTCACTCCTGGCCTAGATTATCACCAGCACCTCCTCTTCAGCTGATGATATAGCTGCTCTGCCGTATTTCTGCACATGGCATGTTTATCCAACTTCAATGCTATAGTGTCATTCTAAGATTAAGGGGCATCGATCGTGCCGTCAATGGATTGTAAACTGTTTTGCATTGCAAGTAGTGTGGCCTCCAAGGTGGGAGTGAACTGTGACGGCTGGTCCTGTTCAGGGTCAGAGTGGGCATGCTGCGCGGCGATTCAAACGTGAGCCTGCCCTGTTGTTTGTAATGTTTACCCATGCTGAACATGACAGTAAGTACAACCAGCAGTGTGCTAGTGGTATATTTAATTTAGTCACCTAGCAGTGAGGCAACTTGAAGGGACCCATGCTTTAGCACTTAGCATGCCTCTTATACATTGAACACCACAGGACACTGGTGCAGGCCACACTTCCTTGCACAAGCGGGTTCAATGCAGCAGGCCCTAGCCACCAGCACATCCATATTGCCCGACACCCTCTACGAGATCTGATTTGGGCAACTGTATAAGCCCAGGAAGTTTGTGGGAAACTCCCTGCAACTCTGTTCTAGCATGGCCCTAAAAGACTAAATAGGCGATACACAGGCCGCACGGGTCTCTGCGAGGGGTTCATACCAGCTGGGGCAGTGTGCAGTCTGATGCCCACATGGACCTGTAGAGTTGGAGGCCAGGCCTCTGCATGACAGGATGAGTGTCAACCATCACCACATAGGGGAAAACCGCTGCGCTTCCCACCGCAGGCCGTGGTAGGCCGGGCAACCTAGGCCGGGAGGAAGCTATCAGTTCCGTTCTCGAAGCAGCGGGATTCAGCGTGCAGGTCGAGTACCAGCCGACTGGGCCACTTCAGTCAGGCTTGAGCAGAGAGTCTTGCGAAGAGTGGCCCAAGTCCAAGCACTACCCACAAAGATGGCCCCTCCACAGCACCTCACATCCAAGGGGAGGCAGCCTCCACCACAGCCGCGAAGCCACAGCAGTGCAGAGTCAGTACTTTCTGAGCCAGCCCACAGGCGGCGGTCGTCCGCGCTGGTGTCCGAGGCTCCCATCCCAGAGTGCATTCAGTGAATGGTCTTTGCCCTGCAGGCTTGCAATCACAGCACACCTGGTCTTCTCAAGCTGGGTCAGGAGCACCAGGGCACAGGGTCCCCCCACCAGACACCGCCATTGTTGCAGGTCAGTCACGTCCAATCTCTCCTGCCAGCCATGCAGTCACAGCTAGCGCAGCGGTGCAGCCACAGCAATATGTCAGCACGGCACCACCATTATCCTCACTTCATCCCCGGCAGGCCTCACATCCCGCCTCGCCCACAGTGATATTTTCATCTTTGTTCAGCATTAAAGAGTAGCACTACGCTACTCTGATGTCAGGCTGCATCGTGTGATCATGGATGGCTGCATGGTGTAAGGATATTGCACAGATTTGCTAGCCTGGCCAGCAGCACTACAGTGACGTGTGGCCATCTTACTGTGGGTTTTCTAGCGCCTGCTGTTGCCACCAATATCTTTCCTGTAAGAGGGAAATGGGGGCTGCCACACTGGCATGCGCAGAAGCTATACCTTCATATGCGGCCACAATTAAATCCAGTCTGCGGTCCGCATTGGGAATCACACAATCACTGACCCCAGGAAAGTTACAAAAGGAACTTCCTAGTCATTTAGGTGATAGGAATATTTAGATGGAAAGCCCTTTGGTAAGGGGGTGCGGGTTTTAAATGTATTAACGGCAGCCAAGATATTGTCAATACGAGTTTTAGAGCGGCTTACCACTGCAGATTTAACTGCTTCATCAGCCAGAGAATTCCCTACAGCATGTGTTCCTACACTTGGATGACTCAAAGTATATATTAGATAATCTTGTGGCAACTTATCCTTAAAATCTGACACTTCAACCCACAGCAGGATGTGCTTCATTGTGCTACCTTTAGAATCACAGCAGTCATTTTGTTTCCAAAAATACAAAGTAAAATTAAAGGAATGTACGCAATAATGAGGCTCACATACTTTAAGTGTGGGGAATCTAGGATCCGTATTTTCAAGTGCAAGAAGTAAAGACTTCAACTCAGCCAACTGCCCAGTACAGTCTCCAAGAGACTGAGTGCGAGTAGCCTGAGGGTGAAAGACGCCATCGGAAATAGTGCCTAGAAAGTTGGGGCATGCAGCAGAATATTGCTGCTTGGAACCTATAGCTGGTTGTGCAGATCCATTCGTGTAAATTATTTGACTTATATTGGTCAAGAGGCAGAAGTGAAGAAGGTAGAGGATAAACATGTTCATATAGCAGAAATTCTTGTGTTTGCAAAGGAGGGTCAAAGACAAAGTTGACATCTACGGCTGATAAGGACGTAGCCCATTGTATCCAACGAGGGGGGCGGGCTTTTGCAATAGGAATGCTGACTTTTGTGACAGCCTTCCAGGTAGGCACTGGAGAAATTACAATAATGTGTTTACCTTGAGCAAGAGGCCATTCCTTCAAGATGGTCATTTGTACAGTAGTGACAATTTTTTCAGTAGAAGAAAAACGCAGTTCTGCAGAAGAATACAAACGCAAATTTGTATGCAATGGGTACTGTTCTTACCTTCATTAAATGTGACATAACTGAATCCAATCGCACACGACAAGACCCGGATGATCAAGTTCGTAGTATTGACACGTGTATCAAGTAAATCAGACTGTAAAGAGAGTGTTTCAGTATGCTCAGACGTCTAACAGGAATGCTAAGACATCCAACAGAAGCAGAAAATGAGGGCATAAAGAAGTTTAATACATTGAGCATTGGTTGGTATGTACGTCCTGTCAAAATTCAAAAATCCTTGCAAAGACTGTAATTTTTATAAGTGTACTTGGAAGCTGTAATCGAGCATATTTTCTAGAAAATGAGGGGCACAACGTTTTCCCTCATTTGATAATTCATATCCTAAGAAAAGGACACGGAGAAAAGCAATGTAAGATTTTCGGAAAATGAAACTTGTAACGAAGTTCAGCAAGTTGTACAATTATGCAGTCTACTCTTGCCAAATGGGAGTTTAATTCATCATCAGTTAAGTAGATTTCATCTACATAGGACAACACGTCTCCATCCCAGATCAGGATGAAATTCACATTGAGTGATCAAATACTAATACGGAAGGCTTGCATTTTAAAGTTCATGCTCTGCGCTCATGCAACAGAATTGGGATCGCTGAAAAATCTAATTTAGCTGGAAGTATCACTCCCCAATAGCTCATGTCAATCAAACGCTTAGGCCCATGCCCTCTCTAATGCCTTTGAGCTAATAGGCGCTGCACATTTGTGGAACTTAAACTGCCACATCAACAGTTTAAAGCAGCCTTGCATACAAAGGTTAAAATCATTTTTTTTTGTCTCAAACTATCGGGCTTTCACCAGAAGAGAACATGCTGCCTTAGTTCTCACCAGTTATGCAAGATGAGGGCTTCAAAAATACGTCATGGACCCTTTTCCTTCGTATCATAAAGTGAAATGTTGTCAACTTCGGACAGGCTGTTTTTGATAATTTCTACCTCCATGGGCATGTCAACATGACACTAAAACATGCTGTTTATGTGGCTTGCTGCAGTAATTCTGATCACACTTGCTTTGCATCTGCCCTGCTCTCCTTGAGGTACAGAGAAGATTCCTCCGTCACCTGCAGATTAAAGAAGGATTCTGGACAATCCCAGCAGCTGTCAATTACTTTCTGAACAATTCTCATGTGATTTCCAAACCGTTAAACTTTTTTGATGCAGCAGACAAATTATTAGGGAAGAAAACAATTGTGTTGAATGCTTGAGCGCTCCAGGGCGAGCTCTCCGAGTCATAGTTATGCAGCCATGAAGCCTGTTGTAGAAAGTTCGCTTTACTCAGACCGCAGACTCTTATCTTCTGCACAGCTGACATTAAACACACACAGAGACAATAGACACAATTAGCTGAGTCATATGTTCTTATAGCTGTAGATTTTATTCTCAATTTATTAAGGGTGTGCTTAAATTATATCACTGGCCAGGGGGTATGACAGGTATGTTTTAACACGTTTTAGGTTCGGGACCTTTCACCGACTAATTAGCTACCCTGAAATGAATATATGGTCCAGAGAACTATGTCATTGTCCCTGTGATGGTCTCTCCCCACAGACTTTCATTTATGTGATCTTATTCTATAAACTATATGTTAAGGAGAGAACCTGATGGATCATGCCCCTATTAAAATCAGGTAGATGGAGAAAATGTCGACAGGCCTTTTTATATCTACAACAATTAGAAAATGACTACTGCATTGGAGTTATGGTGGGTTTCTTGAAAAGCTTACTGAGAGCAAAGAAGAGGATTTATGTTTGATTATTGTTTGATAGTAGAAATTGAATATCTTATATGACGTAGGACTGTCTCATTTACTGTATTACATCGATAACATTCTTTGAATAAGCCTAGTTGTATATAATGAATTATTAGAACTGTGTACATATGTATTTTATACAACTCTATGAAATGACAAATTTTAAATATGTACCTGTGTGCATATGCTTTTAAAAAAATGTTTTTATGAAATGTTATTTTATGTTTTTATCTGCTTGCCTTTGTGATTTTACAAGACTAAAATTGAGTAAAGCTCTTTTTGATTTGATTTGACTATCATGTTATGCTCCCCCTAAGAGTCACTGTAATCTACCATTATTTTTTTAATCAAAAATAAATGTGTCTTAAAGATGTTTGTATCTCTATGAATGAGAAGCTGCTACCTGCCGATCTGATTTTTTTAAAAACATAATACTGAAACATTTATGTAATGATTCTTCCTTTTAATATCTGTTGCACTTGGCACTACAATTGACTTGATTGTCTAAATAAAGTATTTGAAACTCAAAAAACGTACGTAGGACAGAGCATCAGGGTCAATATCATGAAGAATCAACATAATTTGTGCCCCCAAGAATCCTGGGCTGTTCTTGTAGTCCATAGGAAGACGGACGTATCACCTCTGACAACTGAGAGTGCTAGACACTGACCAGTTGCGGCACTTTGGAGCCAAAGTGTGACTGAACAAACTGTTGGTAAGGCCCAAGGTAGTAGTATGTTTTGTGCGAACCACATTATTAATGAGTGCCATACTATCTGTATTCTGTACTTCAAAAGTGTGTATGTGACGATCTAAATGTCTGTAATCCAAGACAATACGAGAGGAATAATCCGGTTTCAAAACAGGAAAAAGAGGATTATTCATTTGAGACACACAGGGTTAAATTACTCCCTGGTATTCCAGTTGGGAAAGAATTTCCTAAATGGAGGCTTTAGCATCCTGTTTAATGGGATACTGTGCTTGTGCCGGAGGTGTAGACCATATAGGAATAACATGGTAAGGAAAATCCTGTAAGGTTATGATAAAGTGCAGGAGACAAAGCAAGGGCCCATTCAAAGGCATAGTCTTGTTTGCCTTCATCAGGCATTAGGTGCGACAAAGAAGGGAAAATTACATACTCTCCCTGGGGGCCTGCAAAAAATAAAAGATGGGGACCAGTCGACTTCCACCAAGAGAATATCATACGGTGTAGTTAAATTGTCCCAGAAGATTGCTTTAATGGTACATTTAAAGTCACCTTCAATTTGAGGTGCTTTCAATACCAGAAATTGGCGGAGATTCCGGCGTACTCTTGTGATCCCTGCCACACAGTCAAGGAGAGTCACTGCCCAACTCCTGTTCAGGAGGAGAGTTCTCACCGTCTGGGTCATGTTAAGCTGGTAATGCTGCAACTTTCATTTTCTGAAAAGAGGTATTATAAGGAGGAGGTCTGTCCTCTTTTTTTATCTTCATGTCAGAGGCGCGTTGCGTTTCCCATTTGGGTTGCACGTACTCGCCTTGTCTGCGATTAGATTGCACTCCTCTGTGGTACTGTTGATCAGATGAGTCCTGAAAGGAACTAGGATCAGGAATCAGATACCTGTCAGTTTTAACTTTAGTGTGATCACGAAAATCGTATCGCTTCTCAGAGGATCCCGATGGTGGAGAGCTGCTTCCCTTTAACATTAGAAAGAATCATTTAGGAGACGACTGGTAAATTCCCCACAAGTTTCACTCCAAAATCCAGGCCCCATGTTCATTCTGTATCTGTTTGAAGATGTTCAGTAAAACGGCCATCGAAGGAGTGCCATGACAATGAGTATAGACTGTGGCAAAAATAGTCCCCCAGGTATTGCAGTCTGCTAGTGAGGGAACCAGTCCATTTGGTAAGCACAAAGCTAAAATCATTTGCTTATCTTGTGGTCCCCTAAAGGGAAACACAGCTACAAGTTGATCTATTTTTTGGGCAAGCCATAGGGTTATTCCTTTAAGATTCGTGAGTCTTTTGTCCATAACTAAATGAACAATTACAGGATTAATAAAATGTTCTTCAGGCACCGGAGTTGTCCTTGCAGGGCAACCCTAGCTGGTCAAGGCAGCAATAAATTGGGTCATGGGTCGATATAAAACAACAAGACCATTGTATAAGGTTTAAGTTTGTAGTAAAAGATTATTACCCAAATCGGATACGATGTAGAGCCCGCTAACGCCGGCCAAGTGGCTTTTCCAAGACTTAAAGAGCCCATTCAGACGTTGTTGAGCATGTGGGGAAGGGCGCCATCAAATCAAGTCTGGTTTTTCCTGACGGTAAGAGAAATTTTGCAGTACACACCATTAACTTGTTTCTGAAACCACCACACACATCATCACACAGTGAGCATAGAAACTTGCCCCTGGTGATTATTTCATCTGTTACAGTTCCAGATGGGCTTGTATGGGATATGGTCCAACTGAACTTTTGCAAATACCACATTTGTTTAAAATTTCTTTGAATGACATTATCGACCCCAGAACTATTTCTCATGATTGGGACTTTGTTACAGTATACAAAATGTTAGAAGATCTAGAACATGTTTTCTTCTGATAGGTATATGATGTTACAGCTAATTTTGATGAGACGTTTTGTTTTCAACATTAAGGACATCATATTCTACAGAAAGCTAGTATTCCTTGTGAAGATTTCAACTTTACACAATGGGAACAATGCCCTAACTCACCAAGGGATAGTTCAAAAGTGTTTGCACAGACGTTTGACTATTTTTCTGGGTATGACACATCTGGCCTGACCTCTTTTTACTATAGGTTTGCACCGTCGCCTGCAAAAAAAAACTATGTAAACTGACACAAAGCTGATTTACTCTGCTCATTTCCTTTCCCAGCTCTCTGTACAAGGTTTCGACTTTTGGAGGGACACAATAGATGGGAAGTCTAACTAGGAGACAAAAGACTGGCAGGTTCAGGGAACTGAGGCTTTGTGTAGGGCTTGTTTAATACCACAACAAATGATTTCCCTGAACAAAACTGTGTAACAGACGTCTCTTGGCTTAGCTAAGATAAAAGATTTGAACACACCACCGGTTCCACCTCTCACACGGTTTAAAACTGGCAGCAGCTAATACCATACGATGAAAACACTATTCGTAATATGCTGTTTAATAGTAGGCATAACTCATCAGATCCCAAATGGAAGGGATGGTTAGCCTGGCCATCAGACACTAACAAATGTCAGAATAGATTCCTAGGCAACATCAAAGTATTTACAGTGAAAAGGCCGGACATGCAATATGTGCAGAATGAACATTCAGGCATGGTAGCAACTTACAGCGTTGAGAAGTTGTGCCTTGATTAGCTAAACACCTTAACACTGTCACAGGTACAACAGCACTTTTCACTTTTACCTGATGACCTGAACTTACTAGACTGGGTCCTCAGAAACCATGGTAAAAACGATTCCTTTATGCGGTCAATAATGCGATATGGAAAATATCTCAACAAGATGTTGTTGAAAGGCTGTGTGAGATTGATAGGTCCAACTTAGAACAGGCTCTTGCAGAAGTGGACAATGGTATGATTACCTTCTCATGTAGAATTCATCCTGTAAGTAACATTGTCTCTTCCACAATAGATGTCATACAGCAAGACATGTCTGCATTACAACACGGACAGTCCCAGTGTCATGGTCCTGACAGGCGGGTCTAGGGGATCGCACCTCTCCTGCTCCCACAGGCTGTGTGACAAGTTACATGGTGCTTTTGCCTCCACAAAGTATTGGGGCATTGTCCCTGGATGTCTGCCTTGAGTTCCTGAGGACTTCCCATGCTACCCTATAAGACATCAGACAACATTTGTATTGCCATATGTGCATAAGTATTGTGCCTTACTGTTGCTTTTAGTGCCTTTGTTTTCTTTGTGATTTGTTGTTTCTTTCTTTGTTCTGGTAATTTATTTTCGTTTCTTGATGCTTATTTATTTTGCCCTACACAGTAGCCCATTTTAGTTTGTAGTATGCCTGTAAGGGCGCACCCAACGCGGTGAACGCATTAGGACTACAGTTCTCAACCTCATGAGTGCAACAGCCATGTTGGGAGGGGCTCCAGTATAAAAAGAGCCTTGCCCTTGGTCGCGCGCTCGCTATTCCTCCATCTATTTCCGGAAGCGGTCTTGTATGAGTGTTCCGGTTTCCCGTATCTGCTGGTACCTTCACCAACAGCATGAATTTCTTCCGCCCATCAACAGCTGGAGTTGACAAGCTGTCATCCTAGTGCAGGCGGTCTGCTGACACTCGTTAACATCGCCACCTTTAGGCTGACATCGCTGCCTCAGGTTTTAGATCAGCGCAGTCTACAAGGGTAATAGCTCATTGTGCCCTTCATCTATGTTAAAGGCACAGGGACAATTTGTGGACCGTTCTGTATCGTGCAAGGCAGGTCCCACATGGTACATTTATTTCAGACTTGAACTGATGGGAGGGAAAGAGATGCAAAGTACATCCAGCATGCCAAGCCTGACATTGATGCACTGTTGGAACATGGAGGCCTACTAGATCTCAGGGGAACACCAGAGTACTCAGCAATAATGTTTACATTCTTTAGAGTTTGGATTAAGGGCTGCTAATGGCCGTGCTAGCTTGAACAAATTGTGTGCAAACACTTTTAATAGGAAAAATACCATAAGCTGTATCGATTATTTTCTGGTGGACCTTAGGCAATGGCCCAGAATGATTGATATGGCTGTGGGCTCTACTATTGATAGCGATCATAATCCCCTTAACCTCACTTTCGAGTAGCCCTGGGGGGATCCACATAGGTATCTTAAATCAGTTCTAACAACAAGGGAGCTACTTCCATCAAATGATAACCATCGACTCAAGTGGTCCCTGGTGGCTCTGGACGAAGGCAAGCTTGAATTGATTAAGTGGAACTTAGTGACTTCCACAGCAGAGATCCAAAGCTTAACTAATCACCGAAGGGGGCTGGAAGATGTTCCGGTTTGCCACACTTGCCTTTTTGAGCAGATGGCATATTTTATTGAACCAATGTACTCTCTAAATCCTGGACATAAGCCAAGATCGCAGTTTGCCTGGTTCAACCAGGAGTGCAGTCCATGACTGATATCTGCTTCGTGTAGTCATTGCAAGACTTCATTCCTGTCATTTTCGAATGGGATTTTGTTCCCTATCCAATTGTGGAAAAGGTTTGCTGTTGGAAGAGCAACAAAAGCAGGTTTCTAGCTCTTGATCAATTTTGAAAGAGCAGAAAGAAATCAACTGATGTCAGAGAGCAGGGGTGGCTCTTATGTGTGACTCTGTTCTGTCACTTACGGGGCGGTATGAAGTAATGTACTAGCAAGCAGAAGCCCTGCTACAGAAATTCTTCAAATTCAGTTTGGTGCTTGGGGGATATCATGATAAATCAAATGTGAGGAATTTGTAGTTAAATTTACCAGAAAAACGTATTTTATGGTTTATCAACCTCTTTATAGCTGCACTGAATATGGATGAGTTAACTCACTTTCCAAGTATGGCTTGGGATTAGACACAGAAAAATGTTTAGTGCTATCCTCACTATTAGAGTAGAAAGATGAAAACAAACATCATAGATACTGCAAAATTACATTTTATTACTGCTTGTAAAGCTTACCTACTTGGCATCAGAGTAACAATTTTGGGTATCACAATTTTCATACTCTACGTGGCCTAGGGCTCGTGAAGAAATTAGTTCTTCCTTGGGTTTTCACCAGGCGGGGGGACACAATGGCTGCTCACCCAGCCATATGTTACATAGAGCAATTTTTTTTTAGTGCAGCACAGTCCTCCACTGGAGTTATCTGACTATTTCCCATGTCCTTTTCCTTCAGTGAAACTACAGTTCACTGCCATTTTTCTCTATGATTAGGTTTGTGTAGAACTCTTCTTTGTAAATTTGGGAAAATACGTGCCCCTTTTGTCACAAGTAGTAGAGGTTAACATGAGATTGAGTTTTATGTGCAGGTAATGCAGCCAGTCCTGTTTCACATGATCTGGTGTCTGACAATGATCAGAAGTTGTAGATCTGCAAGATTTTAAAATTACTGAAAACAACTTTTAGCATACAAACTTTTGTTTAAAAAAAACAACGAAAATGCTTTCAAATACTTAAAGGTACTTGTTGTTTAAAGAACCATTCAATATAGGTGTCCGTTTGCACTGCAGAAATTTCAGTGTCAATGTATTGTCAAAAAATAAATGGAATATGCATATGCAAAATCCACCATTGTAACAACCACCAAGCACTGCCCCCGTGGTGACAACTTGCCCTGGAACTGCACCTTGTAAATTCTCTTGCCAGAGGCTATGTAATAAACCGGTGAGGACCACACGCGGTCCTTTGCTCACACCATAAAACTTGTGTGTGTGTCATTGTTGCTGCTACACAGCGAGTCCAGGCCTAGCAAACAGAGTGGGATCACACTACACTGGCGACGAGGGTGGGCCCCGAATTCCCACAATACCACTACTATGGCGACTCACTGGGCACAGCACCGCCAACTCCCGCCTGCCACCGTTTACCGACTCGGTGGTAGTCACCTCGCCCTGCACCGTCCATGATCTGATCCACCTGTTTCCAGTTGTGAGCAGCGCAAGCCGTACGGAGTCACCCTCACCCAGCACAAGCCTAGGTGGACTGCCAATTGCCCAGTTGCCTGGCTACAGAGTTGAGAGTCTTCCCCTGGCCGACATCATAGCTGCCACCTGGGGCACATTGGAGAGTAGTCTCCTGCGAACTGTCTCATCGCCGCCTAGCCTTGACTTTACGTCCTCCACGCACCAGAGACGATCTGCTTGGAGTGCCCACTGTTTCAGCACATGAACGCCACTGCCGCACTCAGTACTAGGCACAGCAAGAAGGAAAAAACACAGAAAATAATTAAAATGCAAACATAAGACAATAAAGAGTGAGGTAGAGGCACAGAAAGGTTGTAGCGAAAACAGGAATTTTCCTCACCAGTGCCGATCACCAATCACAGACAGCGCATCCCAGACTGCAACATGAAGGCAGATGAAGACAACTATAGCACAACACTCCCACAAAAGACGTCACAAGACCAGCTGGCCACACAACATGCCCTGGTTGGAGCACTGCTGCCCTTCAGCAAGCCAGTGGATCCAGCCAAGGGCCTCACTGCACAGGGGAATGTGGATTGGGAGGCTAGAGAACTAGTTTATAGCAACCCGTGAATCTGATGGCGCCATAAAACGCTTTGTCCTACTCCATTATGCAGGCAAAGAGATCTAAAAACAATTTGAGCACCTCCCTAATACAGGAGCCACAACCGACTATGATGCTGCAGTCAAAGCTCTCAATGCTCATTTCGACCTGCAGTTAAACCCAGATTTCAAGCATTTCAAGCTCCGTCAGGCCCACAAAAGAGACGGTGAGTCAATAGACACTTTCTATGCATGACTGTGTGAACTAGCAAGTACTTGCACAGCTGACAATCAACCCAAGGAAGTAAGAGCCCAGATCTTTTAGGGCTACAGAAATAAAGACATTAAGTAAACTTATCTTAAGGCAACCCATTATCAGCCTAGCTGACATCATGATCCTGTCTAGGTCTCACGATCTATCTGCAGTAAGGGCTACAGAAATGGACATTGCTAGCCCACAACAACCAGAGCGCACCCCCACTGTGAAGACAGAACAAGCTGACCCGTGCACACTGATGGAAAGACAAGGAAGGCTAAGACGTGTATGCCCATTCAATCAGGACCAAGCTGCGGATACTGTTGCCATGGTGCAAACACTCTGGATGAATGCCCTGCACAGGGTTGTGTATGTTCCAAATGAAGCAAGCTGAATTATTATGCCACCGTCTGCAGAGGGGGCTCCAATCCAAGGGAAGAAGCACACAAGGAAGGAAACCCAATCCTAGTCAATCAGACAACTATCTACGAACGACCATGAATTGCTGAGTGCCACCATGCCATTGACACCAGATGAAGAGGAAGTCTTCCTCATCTCGTTCACAAAGGAACTTAAACACAGGCAGCCTCAATGCACCTGTCTGGTTGACATTGTAGGGTCCAGCGTCAAGGCCCTCACTGACACTGGTGCATCAGTGAATGTAATGGGCATCCAACAATATCAGCGTCTTTGACCAAGAGCACCACTGTCCTCAACAGACACGAGAATATTCACACACTCAGGATTCCACTCCTCCTTACCTTCTAGGGTCATCAGATCCGTGGATGACCCACCCTCGATAAAAACCTCTGCTTGTTTTCAGCTGCCCGAGACGGACATTGGTGTTCCTGACACCCAAGAGATCCCAGGCTTCTGGCTCTTTAACGCCGAGGACAACTCACATAAAATTGTAAATAGCCTTGAGAAAGCCCTGGCGCAATTCGCCACAGGGGCGAAACACGTGTCGGCTGTCTACGTCTTTGTCCTCACAAATAAAGAGCAATTTTTCTATAAAGAACGGACTCCCTTGATTCTATTCATACAAAAAGGATTGAGCCTAAGGACACCAAGATATAATGCCTAACACACTCATCACCCTCTCTAAAGACTTTGTTGTTTGAAAACTCAAGAGGTCCAGAGTTTTCTTGAGTGTGTTATCACCTTCAAAAATCGGTGAAAACCAATGTGGACTTGGTTTCCTTTTGTGGACCACCTCTCCTTTATAGACAACTCACAGTTTAGCCCCGTCTCCGACATTCGCTCCCGGAGGGATTCGTCGACTCATAAGAGGTGGGGTTTCAACCAGGAGGGCGCGACCATCGAGCAGAACGCCTGGGGAGAGAAGACCGTGGACAGAGCTGAAACATCGGAGGACCGGACAAGGTGTGCAGGAGCCGAGTCTGAAGCGGTGCAGAGAGTTCAGGAGCCAGGAGGCCTTCACCACACATCGCCCGGCCACGGACTCGGGAGTCCATGGCTAGAACAGGTGCGTGCCAGATTCCACGGGTAGGGACCCAGGGCAGGAAGCTCCTCCCGGGTTGGCCATTGAGTAAGGCGGGATACCCACCTTCTGTCAAGACGGGATACCCTTGATCCTTGGTGCTGGTTTCCTCCTTGTCCCTCACGGCCCCGTCCCTACTGGTGCTCCTACACTTCCCTCGACTATAGCCTGAGATTAAGGCTGTTCTTTTTGTGTTTCCTTTTCATGACCAACCGGAGTGTCCGTGACGAAGACAACGCGACCCCGGAGAGAAGTGGAGAGCTAATTCCCCCCTCTACGGCTCAAAGAGACAGTGACTGTTCATTTTGTTTGCTGTGTGTGCTAACCCCAAATAAATCTTGCATATACCATCACTGCCTTGGCGTCCTTTTGTCCCGCTACACACACGTAAGCCAATGCCCACTCCTGTTAAAAGGAAGGATGACAGTGATTAAATATGGAGATCGTGAGGTCTAGGCAACTATCCAAATCATTGACAAGGAAGCTGATACACTCATTGACAGCCACACAGCAGAAGACTTAGGACTAATGAAAGTCATGGACACTCTCCAACTTCCTAAGAGATGTCAACGACTAGCATTGCCCTGAGAAGGAGTGCCTAAGAAAACTGTGACAGGCGCACGATGAACTGAGCGCCACGCCTGAAGATCTAGTGCTACGAGGGGCAGGCATAGCTGTCCCCGAAAACCTGCAAAGCAAGGTGATGGTACTGGCACATCAAGGCCAGCAGGGGACCGTTCAAATAAAGTCCAGGATGAGGCAAAATATTTTGTTCCATGGGCTGGAAGCTGCTGTAGATGAGGTTGTGAGACGCTGCACCTTCATGCCAGATCAGAAGCCTCCAAGAGCAGCTAGTACCCATCATCACAGAAGAACCAAGCACCACCCTGTGATCTCAAGTGAGCCTAGATTTTGGAAGCTTCCCAGACAAATGCATTACAGCAGTAATGTCAACAGCTACTTTAAGTACCTCATCATCGTTGTAGTGGACTCAATGGCTTTTCCCAATGTAGCCCCAGTGCTAGAAAGGGCTTTTGCTCCATTTGACCTACCACAAGAAATAAAAATTGCTAACGGCCACTCTTCCAGGGGTCAGAGTTTAAAGAGCTACTTGACAACTTGGGGATCAAACGCCAAATTACAGCTCAATGTATGTAAATGTAAATGTATAGGCATTTATATAGCGCACTACTTACCCGTAGGGTCCCAAGGCGCTTCGACCGCTGCGAAACCCTTCCTGGCTTCCCTGAGAGATGGTCCCTTAATGGGTATCTCCAGGGTGAGACCAGGCATCCCCGGCGGTCTGGTGGGGCCGTTAGTGAAGATGAGGCAAGCTAATGCCCAGAGTTGCCGAGTGTGATCGCTGATCAGAATGGGCACCGAGGCGAGAGAATTATCGAGTCCGCTGACCCTGGTCCAGAAACCTGCCGCGCCGGGAATCGAACCCTGGTCCCGGGCCGTCCTCTGCTCTCGGGTCTGCCGCCTCTAACCAGTGAGCCACACTACTTCACTTGCTCAATGGCTGCAAGCCAATGGCGAAGTTGAGCGCTTCATGCACACCCTGTACAACATACTTACAATTTATTTATTTATTTATTTATTTGCTGGTTTTTATAGCGCTCGAATCGACTCCAGATGGAGTATCTCTGCGCTTGGTGCCGACTAAACAGAAGATGTGAATTGGAGCAGATGCTAGATCTTATTTTTAAATAAGACGGTTTTCAGTTGCCTTCTGAATTTTAAGTGCTCAGTACACTGTCTTAGGGACAAAGGGAGTTTGTTCCATAATGTGGGTCCTGCAATTGACAGCGCTTTATTCCCATGCCTCGCTTTCTTGGCGCGGGGCACCACTAGGAGCAGATTATTACTTGATCTTAGTGTTCGGGATGGAATATAGGGAATAAATTTGTTTTCCAGATATGCAGGCCGTTGTCCATGGAGACATTTGTGTATTAGACAGGCTATCTTGAATTTTGTTCTTTGCCGGATCGAGAGCCAATGTAATTGCTCAAGGAGGGGTTTAGATGGAGTTCTTGATGTCGCAGAAGGTGCCAATCCATAGCTGAGCATGCACAGGTTCCTAGGAGAATCCCGAGGATTGCCCCACTGTACCACACAACGATCCCTGATGCTCAAAGAACATAGGCAGGACACCATTCCAAACTCGCCAGGGTGGACGCCACCTCCATATGATCCAACTGATGTCCGAGCCAGGCGTGCTCAAAATAATGTGCGTGTAAGCATAAAGCATTGTACGAAAGTTCAGGTGTTATCACCCGGAGATAAGATCCTGATAAAACACAGGAGGCCCGTATAGAAATTTCGAACACCATTCGAACCAGGAGCATGGACAGTCGTCCGCTAGATGATACCATGGTCACCTTCTGAAAGTGCCAAAAGACAGTCACCAGAAATGTGTCACAGTTCCGAAACAGAAACTGATTGGGAGAGCTCGTACTGGCAGGCAGACCCCAAAGAGCCACCTGCGAGAAGCTCCACTCTTAAGCCACGCACCCTTATTGACAATATCATCAACACCCGCCTGGGCGCTCAGGAGCCTGAAGGCAGTGACAATCGCTCTCGTCATCAGCGGTACAACCTCAAGCCCAATCCACCCCGAGTTAAAGACACTGCATGCCAAGTACGACAGCAACGTCCAACGCCAAGTTGCGGTAGGATGTAACAACAACCAATCATGGCCCCTGAAGAGACTACATGCCCCAGAAATGCATCTTGTACATCCACTGGTCAGGTGTTGCCAGAGGCTATATAATAAACAGGCGAGGACCACACATCGTGGAGAAGTGTGGCTCACTGGTTAGAAGAGGCAGACCTGGAAGCAGAGGTCAGCCCGGGACCAGGGTTCTATTCCCGGCTCGGCGGGGTCTTGAGTCCTAAAATGTCCATGGACTCGACAATTCTCGCTCCGGTGCCTACTCGATTCACGGGTTCACACTCTGCGACTCTGGGCAATAGCTTGCTTAATCTCCACAACGGCCCCTCGCGGCGGGATGCCTGGCTTTCACCTTGCGGATACCCTGCCGGGGTTATCTCACAAGGGAATACCAGGACGGGTTCCCCAAGCAAGTGCTTAGAAACCGCTTGGTGATTTGCGCTATATAAATTCCTGTACATTTACATTTACATCGTCTTTTACTCACACCATAACACTATGTGCATGTGTGTCATTGCTGCTGTGCGGCGAGTCGGGTCATAGTGCCCAGAGTGAGGCCCTGCGTCAACCATCAACGCAAAAAGTTCTGTAATAGAGAACAGGAATGGTTCCAAATCTAATTAAACATTAGAACTTCACCAAAATATTACGAGTAGTTTGAGGTACTATTTAGGACAAAATATGCTAGTTTACTGCACTCTGGTGATATGATCAAGATATCATAGGACTACACACAAGTAGTGTCCCACCCTATTTAAACCCTGAAATCTTTTAAAAGATGGATTTGTACTCAGCAGTGGTTAATTTCTAAAAGAATAAATGCTGGTTCAAAAAGCTCTGACCAGAAGCTCATGGTCTTTGCTATTAAATGTTGGCACACCTAATACCAAGCTACGGAGTCTTGATTCCACTTAATCCCTCTTTAACCCAACACCAGAAAATCCCTGACCATTTATAACATTCTTGCAGGTTCCTACGTTCTCTCTTTGGGACAGATTTTCTGTGTCTCTCTTCCTCCTTTACCTTTTGGGTGCTTGCCCTCTCTTGTTCTTGGTAAATGTCTAATGTTCTGGTCCCCAAAAATTAGTGCCTGGTAGGCCCCACCGTCAATGACCACTCAAATTAAGCACTGGTACTCTGCAAAAAAATGCTGGTTTTTGTCCTAAAATATCAGTTAGAAATGTTAGCCACTCTCAATAGCTCTGTTTTAATCTCAATAGCACTCTGTTTATTCTAAGCATGTTTTTCTGGTTCAAAAAGTCAACAAAATCAGGAAGGAGTAGCATTTTTTATGAAAGGTCTGAAGTGGGTAGTGGGCTATATGCAGTTTTCTCTGACCCGTCTCACTATTAGGAGCTACACCGATTGAAGACACTTCATATGGGTTTGCCTGCCTGAGTCTTCATTTCTCTCGCTCACAGGGAGCAAAAATTAATCTTTAATGTGAAGAGCAGCAGACAGAATCAAGGGGCCTCATAAACCATCCCTGTAGTAATTAGCAAAACTGAAATCAGGCATGCATGATGGGTGGGCTAGACTTGGCTGCTCTTTGTTAGGAACCCATCTACAAAAAGGGAAACAGTTACCAGCAGAGGCATCTATGCAATCACATACTGGAGACTCTTTGAGGTTTTATTGACATTGTCAAAAGTATGTTCATAGACATAACACAGTGGTGTATCGTTACAGAAAGGGGCATGTTTCAGAAGTCTAGTTTATGACCAGCTTGAAGAGGAAATTGGCCAATCACATTAACTACTGTTGAGTTACGTTAAAACTCCTGTCATTTGTACCCGAAGATACTACTTTGGAGGTCCATAAGTGCCTTGAAAATACAAAATTATATATTGCCATTCTTCCGAACAGGCCATTATCTGCTGTTGTTGAATATTATCCAGAGTTATCCAATGAAGTGGAAAATAAGAAAACAGTTTTACTGATCACAGTAAAATGAAATTAGACAGAGCACTATTCCTTCTGATCAACACACTCAGGGCCCCAATAAATGGACATCTTTGGATTTCAGATTGTAACTAGCCTTACCTTAATGGGCAATGTTGACCTGGAAGTAAACACTGAATGTGTTGCCAAAGTATATTCCTTCTCTTGGGTTTCTGCCTTCCTTCCTTTTGTGTTTTTGTGTTTTTTTGTTGACTTGTTAGAAGACAGAGGTAGACATTTGTAGCTATGATCCTGTTGTACTGACCCAAATCTCGATTCCACTATTTTTTTTGTAAGCAACAGGTTTTCCAAGGGAAACAGCCTTTACCACTCAGGACCCCCAGGTAAGGGTCATTTTAAGGTTTAGTGATGGTTAGAGGTAGAAGGAGGGTGGGTGATTTTAGGGTTTAAGGGTGGATAGAAGGAAAGGGAGTGTCAGAGCTTCTTTCAGACGGCCACGGGGCAAGCAGAGGCTACTACGCTTAACTTTGGGAGTTGAGGCCTTTAATTTCTGGTGTCCCGGGGCCCAACATCTTATAGGTCCAGAGTAACTAGTCCAGATACCCTTTCAGCACTTGGCCCTCAGTAGTAGTAGGTATCAGGCAGTCCAAGACTTCTCAGGGGGAGTAGATACAGGGAGGTAAAGACAGGCTTGCAACTCAAAATACGTTCAATAGCAGCAATACTTACTATGAAAAAACAAGTTATCTATATACACAAAGTAAAATATGGCATACACAAGTAATACACAGAGTCCCCAGAGGCCAGTACTCAACTGTTCGATAGGCAGGTCCCTGAGCCCCACTCCCTCTCTAGTGGTAGTAATTATTCACTATGCACAATAGGCAACATTCAGGTTAAGCCCCAGTAGTAGTCAGGTTCTCAGGAGCCCCACTCCGACTTTTCCAAATTCAAAAGTGTTCCAGGGCCTAAAGCACTGTAAGGCAGAACAAGATCCCCTGGGCCTTTTGGTCCTGCAATCGGTCTTACCTGCTCCTGCAGGGGTGTGATACTGAGTCCCCAGGAGCCTTTGACTCTTGGATGTCACGGAGGGCTACAGTGGCTGATAATAGTGAGTAGCGCTTACTGGTTTACAGGGAGGTGGCTGGGCATCCAAGGTGCTTTGTCCGATGAGACAGTAAGTTCCTCTAATCCTTCTCACAGGTTTCTGCACATTCGCTCAGTTTTGAATCCTTAATTAGGGCTTGGGCACCCACAGTTCACCACATCGTCCTCTCCTCTCATTGATGACGGAACCAGGTAACATTCCTTATACTTCATGGTGGCCACCTCTGGCATACAGGTTTCCAACCTTACTTCATTCATGGACAATCGCCCAATCGGCACAGCAGTAATGCAATCTTCATGTTGGCCCCCTCTGGCATCGAGGCAGCCACGGCCATTTTTACAATTGCCCGCTCTGGCATACTGGGTCACCGACTTGAATGAGCACACAGGCAACCGCTCCATCAGTGCAACAGCTGTTACCTCGATACAAGGGCCCCCTCCTTATAGACCCAGAAGTGATTTAGGGTCGGAGTCCTTGAAAATTATGTTTGGGATCTGCTTCCTTTTGAAGGCCCGACTCCTCCGTCCTGTTCTTCTTCCAGAAAGCAGTCTTTCACAACAGGAGTAACTCTAAATCTGACAGCCCCACAATTCACGTTGTGGGAGGGTCTAGAGTTTTACACCTGAATGTCTGCCACAAAAATAGGTGCATCTAACATTTACCCAAGTGCACAGCCCTACTCTTTATGATTTTCTTAACTGCCTCATCTCCTTTCCAAGATGCGCCCAGCCCCCTTGACAATGACTTCTTCCTGAATCAAAGAGAACCCTTTCTAGTGTACTGAAGAGACTGGCTCTTTTTTTTCTCCAGTGTCCCACCCTGCTCACAAGAATTCAGCACTCCACAAATCTGTCTGGGGAGATTCCTCTACATCCACATGCTCCTCCAGTCAGTAGCTCTGGGCCATCTAAAATGGAACACAAAGTCTTCCATGTATTGTGCCATTTATGCACACACACAGCACAGGCTTGCAACCACAGGCACACTGCACAGCACAATATACTAGCATGATGCAGGCCAAGAGTGAGTTAAGCACACAGCATGGGACTTTACACCAGTAAGCCTGTAGGCCTCACTCCAGTGGCACAAGTAAAAAGGCCTGTTCACTTCTACTGATCACTACACAGTATGTGGCCACCCCGGTGCTTGTGCTATGTGGCTCCTGGCAAAGGCAGCAGCCTTTCACCACAATGAGGGTAGGGCTTTTGGCATCCCTCTCAAATCAACAAGACCCCAATCAATGAGACAGGCCTTGTCATGATGCACATGCATGATCCGTGTTCACCCATGACATCAAAATCAGCAACAGGGATCCAGATATTTTTGCAGATGAGGCACTCAGTGCAGGGCTACACGTTATTTACCATGTAAGAGACTTTTCCATCCTTCTCAACAGGAAGGTAAGGGAGTTGTTAGAGTTTAGGTGTGGGTAGAAGTAAAGGTAATTTTAGGGTTCATGGGTGGGTAAAGGAAGGTAAGAGTGGGTTTAGGGGTGTGTAGCTTTCCCTGGAGTCTAGTAGCTGTTCTTAACAGGTAGTAGCATCTTACATGTCAATCAACATGCATTATTTATGTGATTCAGTGCAAGTGCTAAATGTGTAAAGAACAATATCTAGGCCACACAGTGAATGACCTTCATACATGATTCAGGAATCGCAAGTTCGTAATTATTAATAAGAAACATGAAAAGCTTGTAGCCAATCATTTTAACCTTTTGGATCACTTGCTATCAGATTGAAATATTTTCCCTGTGGAAAATGTCTTAAAGGAAGAGCTGCTGGACTCCAGAAAAAACTTCTGGATGTACTGTTTAAAATCCTTGCACCCAAGTGACTGAATATCACTGACAATATCACTGGGTTATTGCATATCTCAAGAGATCCCAGGACATCATTGGATCCATATTTCAAATGGAATCTTCACTCATTATGCTTTTTGATTATCCAGCAATGTCAGCTGCAAAGTCACTGAGCAACCCGAGGAAGACTGAAGGCGAAACAATGTGGTGAAAGTATATTTTTGTTCTTTGGTGAATCCTTCTGTTCGAGCCATTTCTTTCATATACAAATACATATGTGTGGGGTTTAGAGGTTGCACCCTAAAAAATAAATATATATATATATATATATATATATATATATATATATATATATATATATATACTACCTACTGGCGGTCGCCAGTAGGTATATATAGTTAGGATTTTTTCTCTATGGGATTTTTGAAAATTCTATGTCTAATAACTTTAGCGTTTGTGGACGGAATTGGCTGACATTTTCAGGAAAATGGAACATTTTGTTTCTGAGCAGCCCCTGACAATTTGGGGGGGTTTCAGCAAGGGGGGGGGGCGAGAAAAAAGGGGGGTCCCAAAACGCGTTTTCCCATGTTAATTTCCATAGGGCGGTTGGCCTCACTTTTAGCTCGAACGGCTGAATGGATTTGCACGAAACTTGGCAAAATTGTAGGGACTGTTAGCCCGATGTGCCTTTGCTAGGTCTCAATATATGTGCTCCAGTAGATTTTGAGTAATTTAGGTTCAAAAAAAGATATATATCTGGGCGGAGCCTAACCACACATCTGATCTGATTGGCTGTCAGCACTTCATCCAAGAAGTGTTGGCAGCCATCTTGGGACCAATATACATGATAGCACCTCATTAAAAAGCATTGTAGTTAATAGAGGGTTTTAGGACTTTAGTTACATTATAAATCATTTGTTGATGGTACCATACTCGTTTTAGGAATTGTGGTGGGTTCTAAGGTGATTTTACCATGTGAAAAAACCTTCTGCTGTGATATCATGCATATTGTTTGAAAGAAAACTAATATCTCATGATTTTCCCACAGTGGTTTGGAAGGGGATCTATAAGCTAAACTGAAAGCATATTTTCTGTAAATTCACATTATCTTTCTCAGTCATGTGAAAATGAAGTCTGACATTCTCAGTAAAACGTGTACATCCAACAAGGACAGAGACTGTCAGTTGATTCCTTTGTGTTCTACTGCAGCCTCCTAGAGTGTTCTAAAGAACAACTAGAGCGCTAACAGTCCTACTTATTACAAAGGTATGGCACACCTGAAGCCATCTTGATTGGAATAAAGTGGTAACTCTTTAAACATTTAATTTAAAAAGAAACATGAGGGGGTATATTTTGCCATAGAAAGTATGATTAGTGCTGCAGAATAAAAAATTAGGGCACATTTTGAGTGACTTCTCAAATCCTTTTCTATTTCATTAAAACATTCTGACATGCAGTCTCCCAAAATGGCCACCTGAGACAAAAGAGCCCAAATGTAGCCCAAATATCACCCAGATGTAGCCCAAGTATAGCCCAATGACAGAATGTCCCAGAGTGTTCTAAAGAACAACTAGAGCGCTAACAGTCCTACTTATTACAAAGGTATGGCACACCTGAAGCCATCTTGATTGGAATAAAGTGGTAACTCTTAAAACATTTAATTTAAAAAGGAACAAAATGAGGGGGTATATTTTGCCATATGAATTATGATTAGTGCTGCAGAAAGAAAAATTAGGGCACATTTTGAGTGACTTCTCAAACCCTCTTCAATATCATTAAAAAATTCTGACATACAGTCTCCCAAGATGGCCACCAGAGACAAAAGAGCCTAAATGTAGCCCAAATATCACCCAGATGTACCCCAAGTATAGCCCAATGACAGAATGTCCCAGAGTGTTCTAAAGTACAACTAGAGCGCTAACAGTCTTACTTATGACAAAAGTATGGCACACCAGAAGCCATCTTGATTGGAATGAAGTGGTAAGTCTGAAAACACTCAATTTAAAAAGGAACAACATGAGGGGGTTAATTTTGCCATAGAAAGTATGATTAGTGCTTCAGAAAGAAAAATTAGGGATCATTTTGAGTGACTCCTCAAATCCTCTTCTATTTCATTAAAAAAATTCTGACATGCAGACTGAAACATGCACTTTGAATACCAGCAGCAGACGTCCCTGGTGAGCAGTAGCTTTACTACAGTGATCTAATGTGCAACTAGAGTGCTAACATTCAGAATTTATGGCAAATGTGTGACATCTGAATGCCTTCTTGATGGAACCAAAGTAAACAAGCATTGAAAATGCAATAGATCTCGCCCTCGTTTAAGTTAAAGCCATTCTGTTTGTAATGAGGTGGCTTTTTAGCTTTGCTTTTATTAGTGTTTTTTCAACTTTCATGTAAATAACATGCATCTGTATGCATATAAGTATATGTATGCATGCATTTATGTTTGTATTTATATAGATATACAGATGATATATGTTTATATATGTATGTATATATATATATTCACTGAAAAAACCATAGGCTATAGACCATATATAGTTAGGAATTAGCATTTACAAAACCTTGAAAATTCACTGAAAAAACCATAGGTTATAGACCATATATAGTTAGGAATTAGCATTTACAAAACCTTGAAAATTCACTGAAAAAACCATAGGTTATAGACCATATATAGTTAGGAATTCGCATTTACAAAACCTTATTTTACTCACAAAAAACCATTGAAATTCCATATATAGTTAGTTGCACTAACTATATATCGCGCACCCGCAATCCACTGCTGATGATGTCACATATTACATCATTCATGACATGGTCAGTGACATCACTGATGACATCACTGATGACATCTCAAATGACATCACTGATGACATCACTGATGACAACATCCAGTGACTGTATGTTTCTGTAAAGTTAAAATATGTCTTACATATTGAAGAATGAGTGGATGTATAAGTGTCTGGATGAAGGATTATATATATATATATATATATATATATATATATATATATATATATATATATATATATATATATATACACACACATACAAACCTAAACACATACACAAATGTATGTATATACTTACACACACACACACACACACACACACACACATATATATATGAAAAATGCTACTTACCAGTATGCATCTGTTCTTGGCATGTAGAGCTGTAGATTAGTATACTTGTGCTTAGATCACCATCTGGTGTTGGGCTGGGATGTGTGCATTTTGTTTTTGTCTTGGAAGAAGTCTTTGTAGTCACGAGGTAGGTGACTCCTCCTAAGGACGAAAGTGCGCATGGGCATCGACTCCATCTCCAGACTGTTTTGCCATGGAGGGGTAGGATGGAGTTATTAAGAAATAGAAAAGATTACCATGTGTAGTGTATCTAAGTAAGATAATACTGTAACAGATAGAGGTATCCGGGGAGGCGGGTTGGCGTATACGAATCTACAGCTCTACATGCCAAGGATAGATGCATACTGGTAAGTAGCATTTTCTGTTCGAGGCATATGAGCTGTAGATTGTATACTTGTGCATAGACTGTACAGCAGTTACCTCCTTAGCGGTGGCTACCTGTATCTGTTGCAGTGGTTTGAAAAAGTGTTTTAATACAGCCTGGCCCACACTAGCTTGTAGTTTTGCCTGCACATCTACACAATAGTGTTTTGTGAAAGTGTGCGGTGTAGACCATGTTGCTGCTTTACAAATATCATCTATGGAAATGTTCCCTAGGAATGCCATAGAAGCCCCTAGTTTGCGTGTGGAATTCTCTCTAGGGGGAATGGATAATGTATGTGTAGGAAGGTGGATATCTGAATATGGTTGCCCCCAAACTTTTTGCCTGGTGTTTAGCTGGTTTTTGACATAGTTGGCCTGGGATCCTGCTATTCAGGGCCCCAGGCTAATTGCTCTCTCCTTAAAATGGACTCCTGTTACCTTAGGTGCATACACAATTGGAACTGGTTCACCTTATAGGCCCCTGTAACAGTGTACCATAGGTACCCAGGGCATAGGTGTAACCAAGGCCTACCAGGGGCAGCAGCATGTATTGTGCCACCCCTGGCCTGGCCTCCATATTTGACACAACTGGCTGATCACTCAGCTGGGGTAAGCTGGTGTAATCACCTCTTACTTAGATATAGTATATCTATATCTAACCTAACTGAACACATAGTAACCTATAAGTCACTCCTATGGCAGGCCTTACAAATCCTGGAGGCAGAGTGCTTGGTTTTATGTGAGATGGTGCTCTAGCATGAGCTGAGCCCGTCTGCAGCTGTCGGGAACAACTCCCTTAGCTGTTCCGGGATATTGCCATACCATATACTCAAGTGCATTATAATCCTCGCGGTTATATGCTAACTTTGGTTTGGCTTTATCAAAACATGTTGAGTAAGGTGTCATACGATTTGGAATACTATCCCCTCGACAGTTCTGTCGACGGGGATAGCATTCCACCCTACTAGAGGGACACGACATGTACATAACCTGAACCCCGGTTAAAGTTAACCCGAGCCTCAGCATCACAAAATGGATGCTGCCGCCACACACACAAGTCTGACCTCCTGCTGCTGGGAGTCCTTCCAGCGAGGGAGGCTTGGACAAAGGGTTTCCTGCCTTGGGAGGTGCGAGCACCACCCCAGACAGGATGTTGTGTATTGGGTAGGACAGGGCTGAATAGAATCAGACATGCCCGGGGCACACAAGGTGTCCTCATGCATAAGCCAGTACAAACTGGTGCTGGGGCTTTCCAGCCCCAGTCCTGGCGCGGAGCTGGACAAAGGAAAGGGGGTGTAACCGCCCCCCCTTCCTGGTCCCACCCAGAGGAGGGACCAAGCACATGATCCACCCCTCAGAATGGGAATAAGAGTGGGAGCAGTGCCATAGCACCTCAGATCATCCTGAATCAACTTGAAACTAAGAAGACGACTGGACTTCGACATTCTGCTGCACAGAAGACTGAAGAGCATCTCCCTTGTGGCCTAGGAGTGGCCACCCTGTGAACACAGGCAGCATCCAGCAACTCAACGTCTGCTTTGCCGCCGCCTCCTGCCGGAGCCCGAGCCCAGAGCCCGAAGAGACCCAGACTCCCAGACTTCTCACAGCCCGATCCACAGTCCCTGCAAAGAAGGTACCCGTGGAGGCACCGAGAGACGTGGGACCGGACATCTCGAAAGACCCCCGAGAAGCTAACTGCGTAGCACCCGAGGCACCCTCGACGCTGTGTTTTGGGGTTTGAGAAGCCCCACAACCGAGCAGCCCTTGCACCGAAGATCAGCCCCCCAGCATCTCCACGATCTGCGTGGGGCCCTTTTGCATCGTGCCACTGGACGCGCCATCCCGGCCACTTGCCACGTGGTCAGCGGCCATCTTGGTGACGAAACCTACAATTTACACTCCAGACTTGCCCTCGCTCCTGTAAAAAGGAGCACCCGCTCTGACCTGGCTGGTCCGAGTGAGAAGCTTGCATCGAATCCTGCGTGGCTTGAAGTAGCCAAGGCCTGTTTGCTCCAATCAAGAAGCCGACACCGCCAACAGCTAGAGCCTTCGTGGGACAGCTCGTGACCAACGCCTGGACGTCCTTGACCTATTCGTGGCTGCAGAGACAATCTTCACCTCTTCGCCTGTTTGCACCCGACATCGCCTGGTTCCATCCTGGTTCCACGGTAGTCACTGGCTAGTGACTTTGAACATTGTCCCCTCTGCTTTCAGGTCTTCACCACTTCAGATCCACCCTTGGATCCACCAGAACTCTTCTCGTCTCGACGCCTGCAGCATCTTCAGCTCCAAGCACCATCGACCTGCGTGACGAAACCCGACACTACTTCGAACCTCTGCACCCGCTTCCTGTGGGTGAGGTAACTCAGCAACGCCGGTGTTCCTACACTGGTACACACCTCTAGTGCTTAGGTCTAAAGTTTTGTTCTTCTAGGTCTTCTAGTGTTCCTTAAACACTAACTTTGTAACTTTTAGGCACCATTGACATTACATTGGTATATGCGTGCACTTTCCGCACTGCACCCGAGTCCCGCGGGCCTTTCCCGACTTCTTCACTGTTACTCCCGAACAGCTCCAGCGATTCCCAATGCCCTAGGCCTACTTCCTTTCAGCTAGGTGGTTCTTATACCACTATTTTAGTATATGGTTTACTTGGCCCCTAGGGCTCATCCATATTGTGCAACTTTTGTGTATTTAAACTGTGTTTTGTTTTAACGCATTTGCTTCTGTGCTCATAAAAAGTACAGGCGATTTTGTAGTAAATAAATATATATATATTTTCAATATATATCTGTGTGGTGTCCTTTCATTTGGTATTCAAGGGGATTGTGTATGGTAAAACAGCTCGCTTCACATGCCTTTACAGAGTTTAGCCTAAGACTGCTTTGTCCACGCTACTAGGATAGCTGGCCTATAAGGTTGACTTACAACCAATCATCATAAGGGTTGCTTGGCATGGTACAAGGTGATCACTAGAATTAGTGAGCATCACATACCAGTCCAACTTCTCACAGTATGCTTTGCTTTTTAGTAGCGTATTTGGATGCATTTAACGATCCACCTGGTAATTCCCCCTTTTGAAATAGGATTGCCTTTATGTGGTGGTGAGAAAGTTACAAAAAGTTGTTTAGTTTTTCTGAAAGTTGTTGTCCTCTCAATGTAATATAGCATAGCTCTTTTGATGTCAAGAGTATGAAGAGCCCGTTCTGCCATTGAGTCTAATTGAGGAAAAAAGACGGGCGGCTAAACATACTGGTTGAGATGAAAGGCGGGTAAGAATTTTGGGTTTGTTCTGGGAACCACTTTGTTGTGATGTATTTGCAAAAATGGTTCTTTTATGGTTAATGCCTGGAGTTCACTAACTCTTCTGAGAGATGTGATCGCTACAAGGTAAGCTACTTTTCACGTGAGAAATTGCAATTCACATTTATGTAAAAGTTCAAATGGGGGACCCATGAGCCTGGTAAGGACAATATTTAGATTCTACAGTGGAGAGGGTGGAACTCTGGGCGGAATTATCCTTTTAAGTCCTTCCATGAATGCTTTTGATGGCAGGTAATCTAAGCAGTAACAAGTGTTGCCTGTTTTGTAGGTAAGCGGCTTTGCCTGCCAGCGAGATGTAATCGTATAAATGTGTATGCCAGATTACATTTTTGTAGATACAAGAGATAATAAATAATGTTTTGGATTGAAGCATCTAGTGGATTGATAGTGTTGTTATTACAGAAGATAACAAATATTTTCTATTTAGCTGCATAGCAGTCTCTAGTGGTAGGACGTCTAGCTTCTTTAATAATATTCATACAGTCTGAGGGAAGGTTGAGGTAACCAAACTCAAAGACTTCAGGATCCAGATTGCTAGGTTCAACTGAGCTGGATCTGGGTGCCTTATATCTCCATGGTTCTGCGTGAGAAGCTTTGGGCAAAGGTGCAACTTATGGTGTGGAACTATTGAGAGTTGCAGCAGGGTGGTGAACCATGGTTGCCAGGCCTATGTTGGAGCAACTATCATCATTGTTAGAGACAGTTGTTTGAGCTTGCGCACCAGTAAGGGAATGAGCGGGAGAGGTTGAAAAGCGTACGCAAATCTGCCAGCCCAGTTCATCCACATCGCATTGCTTTTGGATAATGGGTGTGGATATCTGGAGGCGAAGCTTGGGCATTTTGCGTTTAAGTGTGGCGAACGGATCTATGTCTGGATGGCCCCACATCTGAAAAAATGAATGAAGAACTTGCGGATGAAGTTCCCATTCGTGGATTTGCTGTCTCTGATGACTGAGCAGATCCGCAATTTGATTGTGTTCCCCTGGAAGATGTTCTCCTAGGAGGTATATGTTTTGAGGAATGGCCCATCTCCATATGCTTTGCTCTAGGTGTGAAAGCTGGAGAGAGTGTGCCCCCCCCCTGTTTTTGCATATAGTATATTGCTGTCTTATTGTCCGTACGGACGAGGACAGCTTTGAGTGCTAGATGTACTTGGAATGATTTTAAAGCCAGAACAATCACCAGTAATTTGAGGTGATTGTTGTGGAGCAGTTTTTGTTGATGGGTCCACATACCCTGAATGGAGTGGTTTAGGAGATGAGCGCCCCAGCCGGTGAGCGGTACGTCTGTTGTGAGCACTATTTGTGGAACTGGGTCTAGAAACGGCCACCCTTTGGACAGGTTTTGTGTGTTCCACCATTGCAGAGAGCGATGTGTGCGGCTGTCCACCAAGACCAGTTCTGTAAACTGACCTTGAGCTTAATTCAACTGATGTGCTAAGGATTTCTGTAATGTATGCCTTTGGAGTCTTGCATGAGGTACGATTAAAATGCAAGATGCCATCATCCCTATTCGTTGCATAAACAATCGAGCTGGTAGTGAGTGTTGAGGTTGAAATTTTGTTATGAGAGCCTGCATGGCGGCTATCCCCGCTGGATTAGGGCATGCAAAGGCTTTTGAAGTATCTATTCTGGCGCCTAGATACTGTTGGGTGTGGGACAGTTGAAGGTGTGGCTTAGTGAGGTTTATTGTGAATCCTAAGTCGTGCAGCAATTGGATTTTTGTGTGTGTGTGTGTGGTGTACACAATCGCTGCGTGACTTGGCTTTTATAAGCCAGTCGTCGAGATAAGCAAACACATGAATGTGTTGCCTTCGCAAGTGAGCTGCTACTACTGCAAGACATTTTGTGAAGACTCTGGGTGCTGCAGTCACACCGAAGGGGGGCTCTTTGAACTGGTAGTGCTGGCCGTCCACTACAAACCGTAGACATTTCCGGTGAGCAGGGTGAATAGGAATGTGAATGTAGGCGTCCTGGAGATCTAAAGTGGCAAGGAAATCGCCTTGTTGAAGCACTGGGAGTACCTGTCGAAGTGTGACCATGTGAAAGTGGTCGGATTGCATGTACAGGTTTAACGCTCTGAGGTCTAATATTGGCCTGAGAGTGCCGTCCTTTTTTGGGATGAGAAAGTAAAGGGAGTAAACCCCTGTACCTTGAAGGTGTATGGGAACCTGTTCTAGTGCATGCTTTTGCAACAGAGAGAGAATCTCTTGTTTTAAAAGCGTAAGATGCTCTGTGGACATCGGACGTTGTTTGGGTGGCATGTGTGGAGGGATAGAGGTGAGTTCCAGGCAGTAACCATATTGGATAGTTTGCAGGAATACGCTTATGTTAATGGCACGAGATCCTTGTTCGCTGCATCAAGAGCACATTTGATCGAGGTGTTTATTATTAGCTTTCCCTCTTGTATGAGGTTGTTAGCTTTTGCCTTATATTGATCTGAAAGATGTCGCATGGGTGTCTCATGCTCATCATAATGCGCCCTATCGTATCTGGCAAGCAAGGCTTGGGCGTTCGCAATACGCCAGTAATTTGCCGCCAGTGAAGCAACGCATATACCAGATGTGCCTAGTAACTTAGATTCCTTATCCGGAGGAGCGGCGTCATCTGTTGTCTGGGAATTTACCAATTTACAGGCATTTGTTACAACTAGGGATTCCAGAGGAAGTTGCCCTTTGATATATGCAGGATCGCTTGGAGCTGCTTTATATTTTTTACCCAGTTTGGGGTTGAGAACCCTAACCCTGACAGGGTCTTTAAACACATCAGGGGCATGTTTAATGATACCTTTCAACATAGGTAAAATAATTGATGACTTTTGTGACAGTGTGAAAGTCTCTACTAAAAAGTCTTCTTCCAAAGGGTCTGAGTGTAATTGTTTACCATGATATTTGGCTGCCCTGTCTATGAGCTGTGCGTAACCTATGTTGTCGCCTGGAGGGGTGGTTTAGATGGGTATGAGTCTGGTTCAGGTATATCTGGGACATTACCATAATCATCCCAGGGGTCAGGTGGTGGGATGCTGTGGATGTCATCCTCATCATCATCATCCCCTTGTGGGTCTACATCTTCATCTCCATCCCCACCCCCTAAGTCATCCTCATCCTCGTGTGGTGCAGGTGAGGAAGGAGGTAGTGGACAGTGTGCTGGAGAAAGTGGTACAGTGGGAAAAGGTGGGGGGAGGAGAGAGGGCCTGAAAGGCGAGGTTGCTATGTCTTTCTTCTTTGAGGGTATCTCAGGTGTTTCTGAGGTGTCCAAATGTCCTCTTTCTAGGTGTTATGGCTGTTACACGACCTGTAAACGGGTCGATGTGTAGGGTTTTCTGTTTCGGGCCCGGTATAACCGGTCGAAACAGGTCTTCAGAGTCAGTGTCTTTTCTCGGTGCTGACGACTTGGGTTCCTTTGATTTCGTCTCTTTAGGAGGGGCACTGGTCTCCTTATGTTTTACTGGAGTTTTTGATTCCGAAATCTTCTTTGGCTCCGAGGATTTCGGTTGATATTTGGGATCTGAGGTCTTGTTGTCAGTGTTTTTGAGTACCGAAGGAATGGATGTGGAAGCCGTCTTTGGTGCCGATGTGCCGGGCGCGGAACTGTGACTGTTTTAGTTTTTGTTTTCGAGGCCGGGGTTGTTTTTCGGAACCGGTCCACGGCTGAATCGATCCCGAGTCGCCTGAAGGCTTTTCTTTGTGCTTTAGGTCCTGGCCGGGGGGCGGGGCCTCTGAAGTTTTATCTCGGTGTCAACCTGAGCCGGAAGGCGAAAGTGTTACTGGAGCCTTGTCTTTTGTTTTAGATGGGAGAGAGAGAGATCAAGGCGGGTACTCATGATCTGTTGACCTGGAGTAACTGTTTTATTCTCAGCATCTGACTCGTCTTCCTCGGAGACGCTGATGACTTCCTCTTCCGGTTGTTGTTCTTGTAGAACCTCGGGCCTGCATTGAAGATGTCGTCTGGTGCTGAGACTGTTGATCGAGACATTATGTGACCTCGAGCCCGGCGATCACATATAATCTTCCTAGACCTGAAGGAAGCACAGGCCCTACAGTCTTTGCCCTCGTGTTCTGGCGAGAGGCAAAGGGTTGCAGACCTCGTGGAGATCTGTATGAGGAAATTTAGTACCACACAGGGGGCATTTTTTAAATGGAGTTCTTTCCATTGACTGCAGGGCCTAGTGGAGCAGATGGGCCTGACGGCTCGCGTCGACGACTGGAATGGAAGTCCTCGCTGAATTTGCAGATGCGCGTCGAAAGGGTGCGCGTTCGAGTACTACACCTACCCGGAGCGCAGCAAATCACACCCGAACCCGATGGCTGATAAAAAAACAATCAGAGATGGAGTCGATGCCCACGCACTATCGTCCTAAGGAGGAGTCACCTACCTCGTGACTACAAAGACTTCTTCCAAGACAAAAACAAAGTGCAAAAATTCACGCCCAACACCAGATGTCAATCTATGCACAAGTATACAATCTACAGCTCATATGCCTCAAACATATATATATATATATATATATATATAACCACATAGATGAGTAGTACATTTTCACTATGTAATGCCACATGTTCTAAAGGTAAACGTGGTATTATATGCACGGTATAGGCATGTGTAGAAATATCAAAGGTGCCAACGTTGCCTCAGTTGGGTAATTCAAGGTTTCACTTAAATTTTTAATATCGAGTCCCCAATTGACCTTCGGAAAACTGCTACGTGCCGTGGAACGACCTTCGCCGGTGAACAGATACCGGCGAAGGTCGTTCCACGGCACGTAGCACCACCGGTAGGCCCGAGGGGGCACCGGTAGGACTTCCCTACTAGCTACTTTTTAGTGGCTCAACATGAAAGATCAACCTGATTGAATGCTAAGTTGAACCATTAGACCACCAACAAGATACTAGGTGACCAACCCCCTACAAGCTTGGACGGAGGTCCAACCTGAGCAGTATTATTGGTGTTCAATTCAGATCACCCTTTGGAATACGGCCAAGTCTTCCCCCTCCCTTTCGCCCCCATCCCATCACCTTGTCCTGAAGAAGACCCGCAGCTGAGGTCCCAAATACCCCAGGAGCACTAGGGTCGAAACGTCGACGCTTATCATTTTGGATGCCTGTACCCTGTCTAGTTTAAGTTCCTTCCCCTTTTCAATTGTTGTGGACAGGCTGTTATGATAGCGGAAGCTGTCCCGCTTTGGTTTCTGTAAATAGTACAATTGTATATTACACTTGCTCTCCTTTCCCCTTTCCTCTCTACATCACTAAGAGCACCCCTTTCCCCTTTTTCACGGACTATACCCTGATAGTCCTTTGCGCCGTTTAGAACTGTTTTATGGTATTGTAAATAAATACGTGAATTTTGATATAACGAGAAATCAGAGTGTGGTTATAATCAATGTTTCTTTTCACAAATTGATTTTGTTATATCTTGGGTACTGTCTATGCTTGCAGTCAATGTGCATACAACCAATAGCTCTAGAATATATCTCCCCCATGTTGCTTTAATCAACATATGCAGATCTAATCGCACCATTGAGAAACAAATGACAACTATATAAGTTAGGTACCAATTCACAATCAAGGACCACCACCCTTTTTTATACTTTTTTATACTAAAATTCCATACAAACATACCTTCCAATAGGAGGAGAGGAATACATTTAATCTCAAATGTAGGTAAGTGAACCTAGCAATCCATGTCATGGCAATAACAAAATATTGTGCATAACAAACATTAGTCATACTCGCTATTTTGTAACGAATTATGTTAACCCCTTCCAGGCGGGGCTAATTCCCCTGCGGTGCGCGGGAGAGGGGCCGCACACGGCGCCGCGGTACTCATGACGAGTCCAGCTCGTCATGCTGCACAGTGGAGCTGTGCTCATGGCGAGCTGGACTCGCCATGACTCCGCCCACTCCCATAGAACACCCGCACAGGCGGGGAATTAGCAGCGCGTGGGCCGGCTGCAGCAGTTATGACGAGCTGTCAGCTCCACTGTGCCTCATGACGAGCTGAGCTCGTCATAAGCATTCAAGGTGTTAAAATAGAGGGAATCTTTAGATTACATGGAGGATCCAAGGCTCTGCAGGTGTAAAATTAAACATCATCAATCTATCCCCAAACATACTGAAGATCTATACATTCATAGCTGACCACTTACCCAAACAACGTTCAAGTTGCCACTTTAACATAAAACTAAGACTGAAGCGCAGGATCACATTGAGACTACCAATAGGAAAACTAGATCCCTGACTCTAATTCAATAGCTAGAGCGATAACTATAATGTTGGGCATCTTGGTATCAGTGACTGAATCAACCAAGTTAGAATAACCAAATGGGCAAATCGGGGGAGAAAAATAAAGAAACTCAAGCAGAGAGTTTGTGAAAAAGGCCAACCAAAGGCTTACGTAAATGGATGGTCCTAAACATTGAAAACACACTGAAACACATGTGATTGATTAAAACAGAAATTGATCAATTATATAAAAGATTTTTAGCGATCAAACACTTTTTAACAAGAAAGCAGTGTTAGAAAGTCTAGAAGCTACTGTTAAAGAGTTTGAAGCAACTAATACTGCTAAAAAAGACTGAAAAAATATAGAAAGATATTAAATGCTACAAATAAAAACATACATATCCTTATTGTAGAAAATATTTATATCAGACAACTGACTCTCTTCCACTGTCTAAAAGAGTTATCTTTTCTGATAGAGGTCCTGACTCAGATAATGACCAGCATCAATTTGAAACTCGTCACCCCGGTCATAGTGATCAACCCTCAACTTCCAAGGAATCTTTTTTAGCCCCTGGCCAGTGAGGCCAACCAAAACGCACATGCAGAGAGGAGGCAGGAGAGGATGTTACAGGAATCAGTACACCCTGGGCCAAAGGCAAAAAGGAACCAATATTACGAATGGCAGACATCTGTAACCTATGTATTCATAAATTTAACATGTCCTCATATGAAATTAATGAAATTGAGAAGGCAGTTTTAAATTCTGGACGTTTATTTGTCCCAACACACCGTGATGAAGTGTTTCAAGCCAGAATTGAGAGGTATTGGGTTCTACCACTCTATTCGTCTCAAACATTTTTTTGCCACAAATCAGACTTTGACCGTATTTGTCACCACTGGATTACATAATCCTTCAGATTTTTACCCAACTAATCAGATGATCAGTAAGGACACTAACACTTTTGAAAACATAGTCATTACAGAAAATGACCAACTTTCCAGGAAAGATAGATTTTACAGATCCAACATGTCTGATCAATAATAGTTTGCTTTGAACTAACTCCAGACTCTACTAAACATAGTAATAAAACCTGCTGATAAAGGTGGTGGCATTGTCTTGCGGAAGAGGAATGACCACAAGAATGAAGTTCTCAGACAAGTGTTGAACTCTGATAATTATAAGAGATTACTGAATGATCCCACTCATTAGAAAGATCTTCAGTGCTACTACTAAAGAAGATTTAGATGAAGGGTGGCTCAGTCAACATGAATGCCCTTTTCTTAACAAAAGTGACCATCCCATATGTGCCATTTACGTCTTGCCCAAGATACATAAGAATTCCAGATGTCCTTCAGGAAATCCTATAATTTGTGTGTTCCATCTGAAACCCCTGTCTCAGTGTGTAGATTTCTTTATAAAAACCCTTTGTTGTTCAAAAATCATCCTTCAATCAGGACCGTACAGATTTAATTAATATATTATTGAATGCCTCGCTTTTAGTAGGGGTACAGACTTATTGGTTACGATCGACATAAAGGGGCTTTACACTAACATTTCACAATCAGAAGCCCTACAAATTATTAATAACATACTGGGGACCAGAAAAAAAACACCAAGTACTGTCAAGCCTTTATCACCAAACGTACCAACATATCATTGATTAATAACTATTTTCTTTTTGAATGTGACTTTTTTAGACAAATAAAAGGTGTTGTGATGGAATCTGTTTTGCACCTAACATAGCAAATCATTTCTGCTTTGCCAGTTTAACTCTGTGATCACGCGTTGCAGTCACATCTTCACACTGATGAGGCAACTTGAACAGTGTTTAGGTGAATGGTCAGCCATAAATGTTCATTAAGGATTTTCAGCATGTTCGGGCATATATTGATGAAGTTTTATTTTAAACAGCAGAGCCTTCATCCCTCCAAGTAATCTTGAGATTCTCTCTATTTTAACATCATGCGAGCAGCACAATCAGTATAGGTAATATTTTGTACTCACAATCTTTTAGTATTGATCTGACATGGATTGCTAAATTCACTTACCTATATTTCAGATTAATCTTTTTCCTCTCCTCCTTTTGGAAGGCATGTTTTATGGCATTTTAGTCCTAGCAAGGTTTTTTATTCAGCATGCTTTTTCGCTCACATTTTTCTCCCCATGCGACGCGCATGTCTTCGCAGTTGTGGAGCAATCACTGTTACTTTTGGATGTTTTTTCAGGCGTAAAGTTAATTTGTTTTTTTCATTTTGTTTAAAACCTTTTCAACGGGCCTCTACATTAGATATCTACTACGTTTATTCCTGAAGATGGTCTCAAGTAATTGTACAACAGGAGACAAACACTGACATACATTCCACTACTTTCACATATATTCATCATCATTGGGGCGGTTCCTACACCACAGAGATACGCTCTCCAAGTATGTTCCTTGTCTCAAATGCTGATCGTACACTTCTATCTCAGTAAAACACTATATGGAAATACATTTAACCAATTCACTGGATAGATGTGTATATTTTGTTTTATTGTTAAAAGACCCCTTGAAATCTCTTGTTCAAACACAAACCAACTGACTTTGATGATATTGCTGGTTCGGCTGCGTGTTCATTAAGTGTTTTCGTTGTATGAATCTACAACAGCAGAGCCTTCATCCCTCCGAGTAATCTTGAGATTCTCTCTATTTTAACATCATGCGAGCAGCACAATCAGTATAGGTAATATTTTGTACTCACAATCTTTTAGTATTGATCTGACATGGATTGCTAAATTCACTTACCTATATTTCAGATTAATCTTTTTCCTCTCCTCCTTTTGGAAGGCATGTTTTATGGCATTTTAGTCCTAGCAAGGTTTTATATCCAGCATGCTTTTTCGCTCACATTTTTCTCCCCATGCGACGCGCATGTCTTCGCAGTTGTGGAGCAATCACTGTTACTTTTGGATGTTTTTTCAGGCGTAAAGTTAATTTGTTTTTTTCATTTTGTTTAAAACCTTTTCAACGGGCCTCTACATTAGATATCTACTACGTTTATTCCTGAAGATGGTCTCAAGTAATTGTACAACAGGAGACAAACACTGACATACATTCCACTACTTTCACATATATTCATCATCATTGGGGCGGTTCCTACACCACAGAGATACGCTCTCCAAGTATGTTCCTTGTCTCAAATGCTGATCGTACACTTCTATCTCAGTAAAACACTATATGGAAATACATTTAACCAATTCACTGGATAGATGTGTATATTTTGTTTTATTGTTAAAAGACCCCTTGAAATCTCTTGTTCAAACACAAACCAACTGACTTTGATGATATTGCTGGTTCGGCTGCGTGTTCATTAAGTGTTTTCGTTGTATGAATCTGTAATATCAGATATCTGATTATTCTTGTGAATTTAGTTCAGTGCAATATAGTTTTCTAAACGCATGAACACTTACATTTTTTAAAATCTTTATTTATTGATTTTTCATGTTAACATTTGTGTACTGAGAAATCAGAAATATAATGACAGTCATTGCTTTCATCCTCCACCACAGCATAGTATAAAAGCAAACAGAACTCTTAATGTAGCAGATAATGATTCCTGATCTTGGGTGAAACAGCCAGGATGTCTAACAGAGTCTTATTCCATCACTCATGTCCTGCCAACGCAAGGTATTAGACAACAGTCAGTATCAGAATCTTCATTGGGCGGGTTCCCCAGGAAGTTAGATTTTCTGAAATCCATAGTGATCGGACTCCCCATCCCAAGTGCCCAGTCGTGCAGTCTTGGGCCTCCCCTTTCAGCAGTTCCCAATTTTGTGTAGCCCAAAACAAGAGAAGTGCTGCCATATCATTCTGATCCTTCCTCTCCTAAGCTAAGAAAATAACAGGAGATTTCCACCCACACCTCTAAATCTTCTGGGAGTTTGTTATTCTAGTAGCCCTCCTGAGATGTGTTTCTTCCGCCAGAGCCTAATCTGTCACGTCCCTTACCCAGACCTCACAGCTGGGGTTTGTGGTCCCCATCCAACCAATGGCAACTCATAGTTTTGCCAACATGAGGGCCAGCTGAAGAACCTTATAATTCATTTTCTTTGCCCTGGGTCTTTGCACTGTGCTTAACAGGCAATGTTGTGGTGAGGTCATCAATCGAATCCAAGTGGCCTCAGCTAATGTGTCTACAACTAGCGCCCAAAATTGCATCATACCTGAGTCCGACCAGGCCATAAGTAAGAACATGTAATGCCCCCGGGGAAAGACATCTGGGGGCATTCTCCCGATTTAGCTGGGTATATTTTGCTTAGAGTGATCAGTGTGAGGTAGGTGCTGTGAAGAAAGTGGAAGTGAATCAGATTGAAGCGTGACTTGCAAGACATCCTTTTTACCAAACTACATGCCAAAGTCCCCAACTCCAGAAATCTTACCCCCCCCCCCCACCCAACTCCATCGCCCAAGATCCTCTTGCCCTCTTTGGGGGCTGCTCTTTGTCACAGTGTAGAGCCTTGTACATCTGAGTGATCAAGTGTTTACTCAAGCCCAACTAAAGAATGCTCCTATAACTATATAGTGTGCTGGAGCATCTGGGAAGCACATCCATATCTCCCTCGCCGTACTGAAGAAATTACCCCACACCCAGAACAAATGTTTCTCTAGCCTCTTGGAATATAATGTCTACCCTGGAAACAAATCACCTGGTCTTATACATCCTGTACCTGTCTAGGCAGCCATTGGCATCGTCTTTTCAATGTCCTGGAAGGCCTGTTGTGAAAAATGTGAAATGTGAAAACATAGTGGACCAGCAGACACCAGCAGAAAGCGTTGCAAAGCTGTACGTGGTGGAAGAGCAGTGTAGACCAAAATATTGTGCAGACAAAAGAGAGGTGAAGAGTTCACTTCGGGAAATAATAGAATAAATAACTTGAAATGGTTGCAGTTAAAGGCCAACTTGTATTTAGCAAGGAATGTATGGCTTTAGCACACAGGCTCACCAGCACACATTTTCTATTTCCAATAGTCTGAAACTAAATTAGCAAATAGGAGCAGGATATTCAATCAATCAAGAGCAAGAGTAGGTCTTAGATGCACAATGATAACGCACACAAGCTATAAAAACTGTATTTACCACAAATATACATGCATTTAAGAACGAAGAATGGTTAGTTTACTAAGCATTGTTGGAAACTGCAATAAAGGATATGTAACGAATTAGGCTAAAGTCAAGGGTCACAGATGACCTCATGTTTCTTACGATCAACATGTATTTATGTGTAACTGTTTAGATGACTTACTTTTGTAATCCTCATTGTTTAACTCTGTATAAAAAAGCTGTCTGTGAAACAGCAAATTGAGACCGGCTGCCTGCCTGTGTGAGAAGGACTGACCTTCCTGTTGCGCGAGTAAAAAGCTGTGTTTACATTGCCAAAGTGGTGTCTAATTTAATTAATTTTTCTAAGTCACCCCGCAACCGTCCCAAACGTGTATCTCTTTATCAAATGGCGGTCTCTGCAGTATCCAGGTCACTACCCTCTCCCATCTCTTCGCGGTCGGCCGTTACCACATACGGAATCCCTCCTTCAAGTACTCCCCTTTTCATAAGCAATGCTGCCAGTACAGTATCCCCATGCGTACCCCTCAAAAATCGCTTCTCCCAATTAACTATGTGGTGCATCTTAAGCATGGCAGCATGCTGGAACTGCACCTCATAGTAATGTAACACCAAATCCGGGAGTGCCAGACCCCCTTCCTCCTGAACCCTCATCAGAGTGGCCAATGCCCCCCTGCTACAACTCCCGGCCCACACAGGGGAGACCATCAGACTACTTAGTTGTTTAAACACCATGGCCTTCAGCAGGCAGTTGGATTATTTAAAAACGTATAAACATTGGGGTAGGAAGATAGTCTTTGTGATAGCCACCCTTCCCATGACTGACAGGGGAGAGTATTCCAGAATTTAATGTATGCAGTCAGACCATCCGGGAACCTCTTCATGTTATATTGATGCTGCGTGTCCTCTGCTGTGGCAACCATAACACCCTAATATCGAAATATGTCAGTCTCCCACTGGATGCCCAGATTCCAGAGCTGTTCTACTTGGACCCTGAGCAATGAGCCCAGAGGGAAGAGTAACATCTTCAGTCTGCTCACCCGCAAGTTCGATATTGCACCAAATCACCCAAGTGGGCCAATAAAAGTCTCAGCAACTCCTGCGGAGAGTCGAGATAGAATAGAGCATCATCTACGTATAGGGAGAGTATATACATCATCTGCTCTATCTCAATCCCCCATTGCCTCATATCATATTTCGTCTGAACAGCCAGCTGGCCAACGGCCAGAGAGAGAATCAAAGTAGAGAGAGGGCTCCCCTGTCTAGTTTCGCCTACCAATATTCCAGCCACCAAAGACCACTCTGATTCTGGCCCTCGGTTCTGTGTAGAGCAGCATAATCCAGCCACAGCAGGAGGGGTCAAAGCCGAGGGGATTCAGCAACTCCATAAAGGTACGTCCACCACAGGGAGTCAAAGGCCTTTTCGAGGTCAACCGACACCAGTGCCAATTCCTCTTCTCGCCCCCTCCACCCCATGGAGCACATGCTTGAGTCTGTGAAGGTTCATGGCCATGTTACATCCTGGGCTGAAACCACTTTGATCCTCATTAACCAACCGCCTAATCACACTCTGCAACCTACTAGCCAGCACCTCCCATAGGACCTTGGCGTCCTATGGGAGGTGGATGACAAGCAGAGAGGGCCAAGGAATCGCCGTCTGGCTTACTCATTATGCAATGATCCCTTCCTGCATGGTGGGAGGTAATATCTATTGTTGTTGGCCTCCACATATACCGTTAATAGCGGCTCAGATAGCAGCGGGGTGAAAGCTTGATACAGCTCAACCGGAATGCCATCGTTTCTGGGGGCCTTGCCCTTGGGCAAGGAGCCTATGGCTTCCAGCGGGGCCTCTTCTGTCATCTCAGCCTTCAACTCATCCCGCAAGTCCTGCGGGACAGCCAATAAGGCCAGGTATCTCTTGATGTCCAACACCATGCTCATCCCCACTACCCGATAAATTTGGACCAGGTCGTCCTGAAACATCTCCAGGACCACAGCCTACATGTGAGCAGATGTGCCGTCTGGACGTATAAGTCACAAGAGGGGGGATTTCCGTTTCCATCCTTAAGTTCGACGGCAGGAGTCTTCTCTGTTTGTACCCCTTCCAGTGACGTCTCTGCTGATACTCTCTCATGTGACTTTGTATAGTCTGTCCATATATTGACTATTCGATGTCTCGCCCCTGCTGCTTCCAGGTGTGTAGCAGCATGTTCACTCTCCCACATACCATACCCATGCCTTCCTCATGGAGCACAGCCTTCAATCCTTAGCTCTCATCTCCGTGGTCCCCCCAATCAGTCTCCCGATACGCGGTTAGGGTCACCAAGAGCGCCTCCCTGCACACCACATCTGTACACATCTCTAATACCAGCCTCCATACTCGTTTCTTCTGCCGCATCTTATCCCAGCCCTACTCAATAAGTAAGGGGAAGTGATCTGATCGGCATCTGCCTAGGCGCTAAGCCGACTTCAGGTTTGGTTCTTCTGCTGCATCTCATCCCAAAGCTACTCAAGAAATAAGGGGAAGTGATCTGATAGACATCTGCCTAGGTGCTAAGCCGACTTCATGCTCAGTTCTTCTGACGCATCTCATCCCAGCGCTACTCAAGAAGTAAGGGAAAGTGATCCAATAGGCATCTGCCTAGGTGCTAATTCGACTTCAGTCTGGCCAGTAGTAAGCCCGCCACCAATATCCGATCAACACAGCTCGTGTTTCCAAGTGTAACCACCTCCAGCTGTCTATGCATCCCAGACTATTCATTTCCTTCCCGGAGTGCCCCCACCATACCCGGCTTTGCCCCCAGCCTCAGCAGGTGTCTATCAAGGGAGTCATCTAGGAAGCAATTGAAGTCCCCCAACCACAGGATGTGGGCATCCACAGTTCGACAGGAAGTAATGTATCGGGAAAAAATAAAGTTTGTCTATATTAGGGGCACATGTTGACAATGCTCACTGCCTTTCAATCTAAAGTGCCCAGTATAAGCATATACCTCCAATCCATGTCAGCTTCAGAGTAGATAAGAGCAAAAGGTACCCCTATAGGAATGTATGATAGAGGCATGACTGGAAAAATCACGTGTTCCTTTACCACGCAGCCTAAACCACGAATGTGTCTTAACCACACATTTGTTTTCCACCCTTGCCATTACCACATAATTTTGTGGTAAATACATGAATTTTAAAGGGGAATGAGTGGCTTAGGTCGTGAACCCCCTCCCCACCCCCCCTAAGTTACAAACTCCCCTCCACACCCCCTCCCCGAGGTCCAAATAACCCGACCCCCTCCCAACCCCCATGCTGTCCCTAACCCTTGAACACTACCTCAGTCCCCTTCCACCCCTTGCGCTGTCCCTAGAACAACCCAACCCCACACTTAGGCCTAAAACCCAAACACCTATTTTTTTGAATACCCTGATCCACTCCCCGAGCCCTAAAAACTACCTGCCCTCCCCTAAGCCCTAAAAACTACCACGACTACCCATTCCCCTCCCCTGCCCTCAAGCCTAAAACCCTGTCCTTTAACAACATTGTCCCGATCCCCTCCCACCCCCTGTGCTGTCCCTAAAACTACCCAACCCCATCCACTGCCTTTAGGACTAATACGCACACCCTAATTTATAAAACTACCCCGACCCTCCGCCAGCCCTGATAACTACTCCAACCCTCCCCAGCCCTAAAAACTACCCCTGACAACCCCAGCCCTGAAAACTACCTCTGACCCCTGCAGCTCCAAAAACTAGCCCCGTACCCCCCTAGCCCTGAAAACTACCTCTGACCTGCCCAGCCCTGAAACCTAGCCCAGAACCCCCCAGCCCAGAAATCTACCTCTGACCGCCCAGCCCTAAAAACTAGCCCAGAATCTCCCCAGCCCAGAAAACGACCTCCGACCCCCTCAGTCTTGAAAACTAGCCTGGACCCTCATCACAGAAAACTAGCTTGACGCACCAGCCGTGAAAACTAGCCCCGAACCACCCCCAGCCTAGAAAACTACCCCCAACCCCCGGCCCAGAAAACAGCCCCCAACCCAGGGCCCAGAAAACTACCCCCACCCCACCTATTCCAGAAAACTACCCCAACCCAGAAAACTACCACCACCCAGAAAAATACAGCCGAGCCCCACTTACCTCACTGTGTTTCTCTTCCTGGCGAGGTCTTCTTGCGTCCATCCCCAGCAGGCAGATGCTAGACCGCGCATTGCCTTAACCACGCATATGAGAGGTTAAGGTATATGCCTGGTTTAGCTTGCATAGTTGGAAGACCACAGTGTTCAGACTTCCCCCCCAACCCACCCCTAGAGAGATCCAGATCGAGACCTCTGTGTCATATGTGGAGAAGGGGTTGGAATACAACTGGCACCTTCCTTTCTTGGCCACCCTGGCTGCCTGAGCCATTGAGGTGTGTCTCGTGTAGGCATGCAATGTCAATGTTATTTTGTCTCAGTAAGGTGAGGACTCCGACGCTTGATTTACCCCCTACCTCCATTCTCCTAATCTTCCAGCTAATAATTGTTGCGCCTCTGGGCTGTCATAATCTGCTTTCTAGTGTGTGCCATACTGTCCACCACCAGGGGTCTCCCAATGCGCTAGGCCGAGAACCAAGGCCAAGAGGTCAGTAGAGAGGTGGCAGTGTGACGTACAGCTGCTTAAGAAGCGATGCTCTATAAAAACTAGAAACACAAGAACCCCCACCCCACACGCCTCGGTTAAGCATAGAATAACCTGAAACAACAACAACCATATTTACCCCTCATGTTCTGTCTGGCAAGAAACCCAGTGCAGCACCCCATTATTAGAACCAATCAAAAACAAAGAAGAAGAAAAAAAACGTCCAGACACCCCCACCCCGTGATATGGAACTACTTACCACTTATTGTTTTCATGTGCAGGAGAACTGTTCCCCCCAGATCCATCCGACCCGAGCCGGTGAAAAAGAAGTGGCAAGTCCCAAGGGGGTTTGGGGGGCAGCCGAACGCAGTGAGGTCTGCCCACCGGGCAGATTGGGAGGGGGTGGTGCAGGCCGAGTAGCGGTCATTTTGTGGGTTTTTTGGGCTACATTGGGAATAGCCCAATTGTAGCCCAATTGAATTTATAACCCGAAGGGTATAAGGGCCAGTTTCGAGCTTTCCCAGCCAACATTTTAGGTTTGGTGACCTAGTGGCTAGGAGTGCTGTAGGTTTTTGCGTTTTCCCTCCCTCCCACCAACTTTTTCTGGGTTTGGGTGTTTTTTCCTTTAGGTTTAGGGTTTTTTCCCAAAAGCGGCTATTTGAACAGGTTCATAGGGGTTTTGGCTAAGTTATATATTTCTTCGCTTGGAACAGGTGCTGGAGGGGTTGTTGAAAGTTGGCCAAGATTGGCTGAAGTTTATAGTTAAGTGTTGGTAGTTTGTGAGCAGGAGCAGGCAACGGGTAACCAGGTAGGCTACGTTTAGACTATATGTTTGTTGGTTACAGTTGCACAAAGGCAGGTAGGGGTTTGGGTCCTTGGAACTGGTCATCAATACCCATTTTAAATCTTTGTCCTCTAAAATTGAGAGACTGGTCTCTTTGATAAATAGTAAAGGTGCAGGGAAAGCACAGACAGCCACCGCTTTGGCGAATACTATCTCGGCACAGGCTAAAGGATCCATCAATGTGGCTGAGAATGCCCAGTCTCTGGCCAATAGTCTTTGCCCTAATCCCCCTACCTCTGCACTGATCCCTCCTACGATCATGACTCCCACACCAACGACTAGTGGCCCAGGTCCTACTGGTCGCCCCATTGTGTCTCCATCTGTCCCAGGATGTAAAGTACATGAACCACCAGGGCTGCCAAAACCAACCAGGCTCTCAGAGTGCCCGTTAGTAAATAACAACATGCCGGGCTCTTCTAAATATACTCCTCTACCCCAGCTTCTGCCGGAAGCCTCAACCTATGTGGTGGTGCTTACAGGCGTCCCTGCCCTCCCAGGAGATACAAGGGAAACTTTTCCAGAACTGAAGAACAAAGTTATCTTCTGGTTAAGTAGGCACAGACCTCTAATGGGTGCCGGGCAGGGGGAAATTATGTTTGTACGTAGAGTAAGTTGGTTGGGGACGAGACCTAAGGACACTCGTGGTGACTGTGTGATTGTAAATTTTAGGTAACCAAGGGCTGTTGAACATGTCTTACATAATGGAGGGTTTTTCCATGCGAACTCCATCAACACCGTCCATTTGGGGTATTTCTATTCCCAACCTCCAGCTTTTGGGGGATACGATCCAATTCGCCCCTCTCTTGCTGGTGATGATCATGAATATAACATCTCTGTGGGTAATAGATACTCTGCCCTAAGCAACATAAATTGACCGTTTTCAATTTGCTCCCCTGCAGGATCTGCTTTGGCCCATATGGGGTCTGAAGATGGGGTGTTAGACGGGAAACCTGAGGGTCGGCCGAGCAAGGGGGGAGAGACCTCCTGGTGAGCAACCACCCCGCCACAGATGGACGCCACATAAAGATAGGTTCTCAACACTTTTATCAGTATTCTTAGGCAGGTTATCGTAACGATACAGAAGGAACAGGATACTGGGATCCCTTCAATTCTAGTCTCTGTGGGAAGGGGGTAGCGGGACAGTCTCGGTACCGGTCTGGTACGGGGATATCTTGCGGACAGCTCTCAATCCTCGAGCTGGAGGGTTCTCTGGTAGGGGCCGCGGCAGCGCCAGCAGGCCTTCAAGGATGGTTCACGAAGATGAGCCGCGGCAGCGCCAGCAGGCCTTCAAGGATTGTTCACGAAGATGAGCCGCGGCAGCGCCAGCAGGCCTTCAAGGATAGTACACGAAGATGAGCCGCGGCAGCGCCAGCAGGCCTTCAAGGATGGTTCACGAAGATGAGCCGCGGCAGCGCCAGCAGGCCTTCAAGGATAGTTCACGAAGATGAGCCGCGGCAGCGCCAGCAAGCCTTCAAGGATGGTTCACGAAGATGAGCCGCGGCAGCGCCAGCAGGACTTCAAGGATGGTTCACGAAGATGAGCCACGGCAGCGCCAGCAGGACTCCAAGGATGGTTCATGAAGATGAGCTGCGGCAGCGCCAGCAGGCCTTCAAGGATGGTTCACGAAGATGAGCCGCGGCAGCGCCAGCAGGCCTCCAAGGATGAGTTCGTCTCGGTGTCTCTCGACTCCAGGATACAACTGCCTTCCTGCTCTGGAGCTGCCCCAGTTATAGGTCTGGCGTCCTTTGATGTCCGGACCCTCGCACTTGGAGGTCGGGGGGTCCGGGATGAGTGAGTCCAGACACCCAGCAGGGGGGTGGAGCCAGCGCCAAGGGAGGCCGGGGGCGATCGAAACCAGGCGGATGGGGGACCATCGAAACTCCTTCTCCCAGTGACTCGCCAAGTGGTCTCTTTACCCCTTGGGTGGATGGGGATGCCTCGATGTCGGGGCTTGGCTGGGCCCGAGGCTGAGGTCGACCCGAGGCCACGAGGCCTGGTCGTGGAGGGTCCAAGAGGGCGGCTGGGCCGGAGACGGTGGTCCGGGAAAAGGGTCCGGGCCAGCCGAGAAGGTTGCGGATATGAGTTTGAGTTCCGTCGGGGAAGAGCTGGGGGCGGCCCGGAGGGGAAAAGGTGCGGCTCTTGTCCGGGTAACAGGGGTAGCGGTAGTCCGGGACCCGCCATGCGGGAGGGGTCGGACCACGCCACGAGGCCTGGTCCAGCATGCGTCCCCCCCAGCTGAAGGCAGGGAGAGTCACCCATCTTCTTGGGTATTCTCCTCGCCGAGGCGGAAGAAGCGGGACAGGCCGTCTGGGTTGGCGTGGTCGTTGCCTGGGCGATGCTCCACAGTGAAGTCCATCCCCTGCAGGGAGATGGACCAACGCAACAGCTTCGGATTCTCTCCTCGCATCTGCATCAGCCATTGCAGAGGTTGGTGGTCCGTTTGCACCCGGAAGTGGGTACCGAAGAGATAGGGTCGGAGCTTCTTGAGGGCCCACACCACGGCGAAGGCCTCTCGCTCTATGGTGCTCCAGCGCTGTTCTCGGGCCAGCAGACGTCGGCTGATGAAGGCTACTGGCTGGTCAACTCACTCTGCATTGATTTGGGAGAGAACGGCTCCGACGCCGTGATCGGAGGCATTGGTCTGTACTATGAATTCCCGGCTGTAGTCGGGGGCTTGGAGCACGGGTGCGGTGCACATTGCTGTCTTGAGGGTCTCAAAGGCGGCCTGACACTCAGGGGTCCAGTGTACCTTCGGTGGGTGCTTCTTTGACGTGAGTTCTGTGAGGGGGCCCACAATACTGCCATAGTCTTTCACGAAGCGCCGGTAGTATCCGGTGAGCCCCAGAAAGGCTCGGACCTCTGTTTGAGTGACCGGAGGTTCCCAGGCCCGGATGGCGGCGATCTTGGGTTGGAGGGGGGCCACCTGGCCACTTCCCACCTGGTGCCCCAGGTAGGTCACGGACCCTTGGCCGATTTGGCACTTGCTGGCCTTGATTGTTAGTCCTGTCCGCCGGAGGGCGGCCAAGACCTCCCGGAGGTGTTGGAGGTGTTCGGCCCAGTGGAGACTGTACACGGCAATATCGTCCAGATAGGCGGCGCTGAACTCCTCGAGCCCCGCCAGTACCTTGTTCACGAGTCTCTGGAACGTGGTGGGGGCGTTTTTCATCTCGAAGGGCATCACCGTGAAGTGGTAGTGGCCATCCGGGGTGGAGAAGGCGGATCGCTCCTGGGCGCCCGGGGTGAGGCCGATATGCCAGTAGCCCGCAGTCAGGTCAAAGGTGCTCAGGTAGCGGGCGGCCCCCAGGCGGTCGATCAGCTCATCAGACCGAGGGATGGGGTGAGCGTCTGTTCGGGTGACGGCGTTCAAGCCCCGGTAGTCCACACAAAATCTGAGTTTGGGGGCGACGCCAGGGGCGGCGGCCTTGGGGACCAGCACGACCGGGCTGGCCCAGGGGCTGTCGGAGGGCTCAATCACTCCTAGAGCCAGCATCTTGGACACTTCCGAATGGATGCAGGCGCGTACCCGATCGGGAACTCGGTAGGCCCTGTGCCGGATAGGGGGGCTATCCCCGGTGTCGACATCGTGGAGGCACCAGGGAGTGACCCCGGGGGTGAGGGAGAATAGATCGGCAAATTGCTGTAACAAGTCTTGGCAGCTTTGGCGTTGGGCTGGGGTCAGGGCGGAAGAGAGGTTGACTCCTTCCACTGAGCCGTCTTTTTCGAGGGTCTTCAGGAGGTCGGGTAGGGGCTCGGAGTCCTCTTCAGCCCCACTGTCGGTAGCCATCAGGAGGCTAAGTTCCGAGCGCACAAAGTGAGGCTTAAGTCGGTTGGCATGGAGGACCCGGAGGGGGTTCCTGGAGGACTCCAGGTCCACCAGGTAGGTGACGGGGCCCTTGCGCTCCACCACCTTGAAGGGTCCTGTCCATTTGTCCTGGAGGGCGCAAGGTTCGACCGGGGACATGACCCAGACCTGTTGTCCCGGCTCGAACTCAATGGACGAGGCGTTTTGATCGTACCAACGTTTCATGTCCTCTTGGCTGGCTTCGAGGTTGGCTTTGGCAAGATCCCTGAACCGCCGAGTCTGGTTCCGGAGGGTCAAGAGGTACCTGTACACATCAGGAGGAGCATTCTGGGGGGTCACCTCCCATCCCTCTTTGACCAGACTTAGGGGGCCCCGGACGGGGTGCCCATAAAATAGTTCGAAGGGGCTGAATCCCAGGGACTTCTGTGGGACCTCCCGGTAGGCAAATAAGAGGCAGGGCAGCAACATGTCCCATTGGCGTCGTAAGGGCTCCTCCAGGCCCATGATCATACCCTTGAGGGAACGATTGAAGCGTTCCACTAGTCCGTTCCCTTGCGGGTGGTAGGGGGTCGTAAATTTGTAGGTGACCCCAAACTGTTGCCATAGGGACTTCATGTATCGGGAGATAAAGTTCGTGCCCCGATCACTGACGACTTCTCGGGGGAAGCCCACCCGGGAGAAGATCCCCTTCAGGGCTCCGCCCTCCACGGGCGCTGTCACGGTCCGGAGAGGTATGGCTTCGGGATAGCGGGTGGCATGGTCCACCAGGACGAGTATGAACCGGTGACCTTGCGATGTCCTGGGCTCCAGGGACCGCACAATGTCAATCCCCACCCGTTCAAAGGGAGTGTTGACGATTGGAAAGGGTTGCAGGGGGACCTTTAGTTTTCGGCCGCTCTTCCCGCTGGCCTGGCAGGTGGGGCAGGCTCGGCAGTGGTTGATCACATCGTTCCTCATTTTGGGCCAGTAGAAATGGGTCACCAGGCGGCTGTAAGTTTTGTCCTGCCCCAGGTGCCCAGCAAAAGGTACATCATGAGCCAAGTTCAGGAGGAAGTCTCTGAATCGGAGGGGGACTACCAGCACCCGGCTGGCCCCTAGCTCGGCAATCTTCTGTTCGCTGTAGAGAAGCTCATTGTCCCAATAGACCCAGTGGGCCCCCGAGGCCTCCCCTGCGCTCTGGGCTGCGGCTTGCTGTCGGATCCCCTCGAGGGAGGGACACGTTTTCTGTTCTTGGCGGAACTGTTCTTGAGTGGGGCCACCTTCCTGGCGCCACTGGGCCAGCTCCGGGAGGTCGCGGAGTGGCTCAGATGCTGCGTCGTTGGGCCCCGGTGGACTGGCCTCGGGGGTGGTGTCTTCAGTGGTTACGGGCGGGGGAGGTTCGGGCCACTCGGGTTCTTCAGTGGAGGGGATGGCGCGGGCGGCCATGGATCGGGTCGTCGCACAGACCCATTCAGGAAGGCCAAGCATCCCCAGGTGCTCCCTTCGTTCAACGGCCGCCCAGGGGGAGCTCTCCAGGTCGTTCCCCAGTAGACAGTCTACTGGGGCATCGTCTCAGACGGTCACTTTCAGCATGCCCGACACTCCCCCCCACTCGAAGGGGACGCGGGCCATCTGGCACAGGCTCTCAGAGTTGTCCGCAGACCGTACGAGGCATAGTACGTTGGGCAAGATTTGATCTGGGGTCACCAGATGGCAACGGACGGCTGTCACACTGGCTCCCGTGTCGCGGAGGGCTTCGGCCCGTTGTCCATTAATGGTGACCCACTGGCTGTACTTCTGCGTGTTGGCCGGGATGGGGGCCCGTAGGACCATGTCTCTTTCGCCTAGACACACCAGGGACATGGCTGCGGGTTCCCACTCGGTCTGAAATTGTTCACCGTCTTCGGATTCTTCTTCGCCATGTTCCTCCCCTAGGGCGACGGATGTGATCTGGCGGTTTAGCGGACCCGTGGCATGGGAGGGTTGGTTTCTTGGACAGTTGGGGTCATTGGCGTAGTGACCGGGTCGCTGGCATTTGTGGCAGGTAACGTTGGAGCGGAATCCCGGCCGTGTCGGAGGGCTTCCTCTTCCGGCCGGGGGCGGGGGAATGCTGGTGGGGGGCACCGTGGCGGTGTCCCTGCCCCGACCCTGGCCTCCTCCTCCTCCTCGCGGACGGTGGGACCCCTGGAAGGCTCGGCCTTGGTCGCCCGCCCAGTTCCGGGGGACCCGTGTGCTCTCCCATCGATCCGCTTCAATGGCGAGCTTCCGGGGCTCGGTCAGTTTGCTGTCGAGGAGATGCTGCCTTAGTTCAACAAAACAGTTATTGGAGAGGTGTTCCCACACGATGAGATCGACCAGTTGTTCGTAGGTGGTGACCTGGCTGTCTTTGATCCACCCCTCTAAGGCTCTGCTAAAAAAGTTCACATATTCCACCCAGGTGGTACCGGGGATCCTTTTGCAGTCTCGGAATCACTGCCGGTACATCTCGGGGGTGAGCCCATAGCGAGTGAGAAGGGCAGCTTTCATATGCTCGTAGGTGGTCATCTCAGCGTCGGGGAGCTGTAGCAGGGCATCTCGTCCTTCGTTGACGAATCTCCCCCACAACCCGGCCCCCAGTCTTTTCGCAGGACACGGTGGGAGGTCATGGCTACCTCGTAAGCCTTAAACCATTGCTGGATGTCGTCGTTCCGGTAGTACTCTCGAATGACATATTTGGGAATGTGGACCTTGGTGTCCGTAGAGGGAGTGGAGCTCTGGTTCTCGGAGACGCCGAGGTCCCTGTTTTGTTTTCTAATTTCTAGTTCTTTTAAACCGCGCTCGTATTCGTACGCAAGCTTCTTCTCCTCCAGCTCCCTCTGGCTTTTTTTCTCTTCCCGTTCTCCCTGCAATCGTAAGTGTTCAAGGGCTATCTTTTTTTCCGCTAGTTTCAGTTCACCCTCTAATCGGAGTCTAGCCAGTTCCAACTCGTGGAGCCGGCTCCTTTCTCGTTCTCGGGCCTCCTCGGGAGAGAGGCCCGCGCTTCTCTCCTCCTCGGGGGTCGCAATGGTTTCTGTGGTCGCGATGTTTTCGTTTTGGGGTGGTGATGCTCCCGTCTCCACCCAAGTCTGCAAAGCATGCTTGAGATCGTCTTTGGTACTTAGTCCCGTGGTAGCGATACCCAAGTCTATGCAGAATTGCTTCAATTCCTTGTGACTGTACTCTTCCAGCCGTTCCATCTGGAATTTTGCGGTTGTTCCGGTTTCTTTTGTCGACATGGTCGCTGTGTGTTTTTTGTTTGTAGTGGGGCGAGTTACTCTCTGTACGATTTGCGTCGGCTCGAATCGCGCCGTTGGCCACCAATGTTAGACGGGAAACCTGAGGGTCGGCCGAGCAAGGGGGGAGAGACCTCCTGGCGAGGGTCCTCTCCTCAGATCGTACGGACGAGCAACCACCCCTCCACAGATGGACGCCACACAAAGATAGGTTCTCAACACTTTTATCAGTATTCTTAGGCAGGTTATCGTAACGATACAGAAGGAACAGGATACTGGGATCCCTTCAATTCTAGTCTCTGTGGGAAGGGGGTAGCGGGACAGTCTCGGTACCGGTCTAGTACGGGGATATCTGGCGGACAGCTCTCAATCCTCGAGCTGGAGGGTTCTCTGGTAGGGGCGGCGGCAGCGCCAGCAGGCCTTCAAGGATGGTTCACGAAGATGAGCCGCGGCAGCGCCAGCAGGCCTTCAAGGATGGTTCACGAAGATGAGCCGCCGCAGCGCCAGCAGGCCTTCAAGGATAGTTCACGAAGATGAGCCGCGGCAGCGCCAGCAGGCCTTCAAGGATGGTTCACGAAGATGAGCCGCGGCAGCGCCAGCAGGACTCCAAGGATGGTTCACGAAGATGAGCCGCGGCAACGCCAGCAGGCCTTCAAGGATGGTTCACGAAGATGAGCCGCGGCAGCGCCAGCAGGCCTCCAAGGATGAGTTTGTCTCGGTGTCTCTCGACTCCAGGATACAACTGCCTTCCTGCTCTGGAGCTGCCCCAGTTATAGGTCTGGCGTCCTTTGATGTCCGGACCTTTGCACTTGGAGGTCGGGGGGTCCGGGATGAGTGAGCCCAGACACCCAGCAGGGGGGTGGAGCCAGCGCCCAGGGAGGCCGGGGGCGATCGAAACCAGGCGGATGGGGGACCATCGAAACTCTCCCATTGACTCGCCAAGTGGTCTCTTTACCCCTTGGGTGGATGGTGGTGCCTCGATGTCGGGGCTTGGCTGGGCCTGAGGCTGAGGTCGACCCAGTATTATGCCTGACACCTGACTGGCTGCCAGGACTCTAGGGTGCACAACATAAAACTGAGCAAGCTCTTAATTAGTTTAAACTTCTTGTTTATATTACAACCATTAATTCTTTATGCTATATACATTTCATAAACATGCTTTTTCATCATCAAACGCAATTTTTACTTTGCAAATCAGTGAGAGTTACAAACTCAACATAAAGGTGACACAAAATAATGTTACACAATATGAACACATAAGAACCCAATGCATTTCGGGACCTTTCGTGGCCCCTTCGTCAGGGGTCTGTCGAAAAAAGACAAAAATTACTGGAAAGAAAACTTTTTCTTTTGATGTTTATGAGTTTCTCAGTTATTACTAGTCATACTAAATTATTCTATAGTTATCCCTATATTTCAGTATTTGGGATTCAAGCCTTTTAATTTTCAAAAGAATTATATTCCTCTTTGTTTTTATTTGGTTACCTTTACAAAACGAAATGACCATTAGCTACACGTTAGAAAACTGTTTTGTGTTCATTCTCATTGGTGATTTAAACTATCAACTAAGCCTACCTACCGTAACTGACAAGTTGCTTGAAGCAATAAACGGTGTTCCTATAGAAAAAGATAAAGTTGAGCGCAATGCTCATAAATATATTGTATTTAAACGTTGCTTCTGCACATTTTCCTTATTTCAGAAAAAGACGGATGAAATAATTACCTGCGAGCCTATGCGTGACGCGTTGGTCTCGCTTCTATGGCCAATTAAATTAATTTTATGCTGAAAGAAAACGAAAATAAAGTTGCAGTCTAATTTCCTTTGACAACAGGAAAATAGTCTATTTTGCGTATAAATGCAAAAAAACAATTTTATACCTGTTTAGCATAGCGTTTCAAAGTCTTTCTTGTTCTTTGGGCTAACGGCCCGCACCAACCTGTTAAAAGGTTGAAAATATTGTTTTAATATCATGATCGTTTTTCTTGTTGACACGTTTTGTTGGAAAAGAGTTTTAATTTACCTGCGGTCCTACGCTGTGGCGCTTTGGTCCCGCAGTGTTAGCACTTCGGATGTTTTAGCTGTGGAAAAAACCACATGATTAAGTTACGCTGCTTGGATTTGTTTTAAAATGCCGTTTTCTTTTAGTATTTTAGAAGAGCGCATTATGCGGCTTACCTAGATCACAAGTTCGTTGGCCTTGTATTGGGATTCCACTCTGGCGTGTTTGCTGCCGCCATTGAAGTTTTAGTCCTTCATCCAGTATCAGTGCTTAAGTTTGCAATAACATAAAAAGGGGACTTTAGCGGTTCTGTCTTAGTTTGCTATGAGCGACTAGGGGCAGCCATTTTGGAGTGTTTTTATAAAAACGATCGAACCTGATTTTAGTTTCTATATTTTTACAATATTAGGTATAACTTTGAGCTTTAACTTAGCTTGTATTCAAGAAAAATAATTTTTTGCGTCTTTTTACTAGTCTAATGAAGGTATTCTCAAAAAAATGAGAAAAAATGAGAAAAAATGGTACGAATGCATAGCATGTGTGCAAAAACAATAATGACGTTTCAGAACATATGTTCAATCAATTAGATATTTACAATATCTATACATTCTATGGCGTTACCTGCCTATTTACAATCTTCTGTTTAATGTATGTGTGTGTGTAGTGTGAAATAAATTATTGATAGTTTGTGTCTCTATGAATTAATTGTGGATTTTCAGTTGAATCGCGTATCTGAATTCGTGGGGTGTCAGAACTGACCGTCCAAATTGGCTGTTTAGAGAAAACATGCCATCTCAATTTTATCGTTGAGCCCGAATGGGACCAAAGTCTGTAATTTACGCATCCAGAAAGCTTCTCTCTGGAGAAGAATCTTTGCATTGTCGAATCCCAATCTTTGTGGAACCTGTTCGACTATTTGGAATCTCAACTGCGCTATGGTGTGCCTTGCTTCTGTCCAATGCTGCGCCAAAGGTGATGTAATATTTTTCAATCGTATCCTACTCTTGTGTTCCGTTAATCTCACTTTTAGCTTTCTATCTGTTTTTCCTATGTAGAGGAGTCCACACGGGCACTTGATGGCATATATCACGTGTTCGGAATTACATGTAGTATTATGTTTAAGTTGAATCTTTTCTCCAGTTCTTGGGTGCAGAATTATATTTCCCGGAATGATGTTATTGCAATTTTTGCAGTTGTGGCATTTCATTGTCCCTTTGAATGATGCGTGGTCTTCAATGGTATTTACTGACTTGCTAGGTTTGTTAAGCATTTCTTTGAGATTTTGTGCCCTTTTATAGGCGAACAAAGGTTGCTCGTGAAACAAAGAACCAAAGTCCTTTTCTATTTGCAATATCTCCCATCTTTTTTTGATTATTTTCTTTATCTCCCAGGATGATGTAGAGTACTTCGATACAAATACCATTCTTTTGTTTGTTTTTTTCAACTTTTTCACAAGTAATTCCTTTCTAGGAATAGTTTTAATCTTCTCTACATGTGCCTCCAAGAGTTTTTTCGGATAGCCTCTGTCCAAATATTTTTGCTTTTGTTCATCAATGCTTTTATCACAGATCGCTGGGTCTGATGTGATTCTCTTAATTCGCATAAATTGCGACGCTGGCAAGTTGTTGATTAAGCTCGCTGGGTGAAAACTGCCAAATAGCAGAGCATTGTTTTTGTCTGTTGGTTTTTTGTATACACTTGTGTGTATGGAGTCTTCTTTAATTTCCACTAAGACATCGAGGAAGGGCAGTGCTTCAGTGCTTATGTTGTGTGTAAACTGGATCCGAGAATCAATGTTATTGAGATTTTGGATGTTCTCCAGTAGTTTCATTTCTGAATCTTTCCAAAGTATAAAGATGTCATCTATATATCTTTTGTAGTGAACCAGTCCTTGTTGCCACTCTGGATTTGTCAAAATGTGGTCATCTTCAAATTTAGCCATGTAGATATTGGCGTAAATACAGGCTCCGGGAAAACCCATTGCTGTACCGTTTAATTGTATGTAGAAATCATTTTGCCATGTAAAATAGCTGTTTTCCAAGCAAAATTCAAGTAACTTGAGGGTCATGCATTTGACTTCTTCAGATTTTTCACCCTTTAGGAGCGCCCATTCCATGGCTTCCATGCCTTGTTTATGTGGTATTGAAGTGTATAAAGATGTAACATCTATAGTGCAGATGATCCACTTTGTTGCTCCTTGCGTGTCGATGGTGTGAAGATTCCTTAGGAAGTCTGAAGTGTCTTCCAAATATGTTGACCAGTTCTGTATGAATGACTGCATGTGAGTATCGATGAATATTCCCAGATTTTCAAAAATTGAAGAGCACCCAGACACTATCGGTCTGAATGGTGGATTTTGGAGACTTTTATGAATCTTAGGTAGAAAATATATCCGCGGTCTTCTTGGATACACTTGTCTCAAATAGCGTTTTGTTGTTGAATTGATCCAACACAACTCCTCTGCTTTATTTAATATTTCATCCAAAGCATGTGCTATTTCCATTGTGGGATCTTTGTCAAGTTTTGCGTATGTAGTTGCGTCGTCTACATGCTCTGTTCCTTTTTGTAGATAAAACGTGGAGTCCATAATGACTAGACCCCCTCCTTTGTCCGCTTTCTGGATTACGATTGTTGGATTTTTCGCTAAGGATTGCAGTGCACTGTATTCAGCTTTTGTCAAATTCTTTAATTTACTCTTGAAATGAATTTTGCTTAAATCGGCCTTGACTAGTATCTCGAAGGTGTCTGGTCGTGGAGGGTCCAAGATGGCGGCTGGGCCGGAGACGGTGGTCCGGGAAAAGGGTCCGGGCCAGCCGAGAAGGTTGCGGATATGAGTTTTAGTTCCGTCGGGGAAGAGCTGGGGGCGGCCCGGAGGGGAAAAGGTGCGGCTCTTGTCCGGGTAACAGGGGTAGCGGTAGTCCGGGACCCGCCATGCGGGAGGGGTCGGACCACGCCACGAGGCCGGGTCCAACATGCGTCCCCCCCAGCTGAAGGCAGGGAGAGTCACCCATCTTCTTGGGTATTCTCCTCGCAGAGGCGGAAGAAGCGGGACAGGCCGTCTGGGTTGGCGTGGTCGTTGCCTGGGCGATGCTCCACAGTGAAGTCCATCCCCTGCAGGGAGATGGACCAACGCAACAGCTTCGGATTCTCTCCTCGCATCTGCATCAGCCATTGCAGAGGTCGGTGGTCCGTTTGCACCCGGAAGTGGGTACCGAAGAGATAGGGTCGGAACTTCTTGAGGGCCCACACCACGGCGAAGGCCTCTCGCTCTATGGTGCTCCAGCGCTGTTCTCGGGCCAGCAGACGTCGGCTGATGAAGGCTACTGGCTGGTCAACTCACTCTGCATTGATTTGGGAGAGAACGGCTCCGACGCCGTGATCGGAGGCATTGGTCTGTACTATGAATTCCCGGCTGTAGTCGGGGGCTTGGAGCACGGGTGCGGTGCACATTGCTGTCTTGAGGGTCTCAAAGGCGGCCTGACACTCAGGGGTCCAGTGTACCTTCGGTGGGTGCTTCTTTGACGTGAGGTCTGTGAGGGGGCCCACAATACTGCCATAGTCTTTCACGAAGCGCCGGTAGTATCCGGTGAGCCCCAGAAAGGCTCGGACCTCTATTTGAGTGACCGGAGGTTCCCAGGCCCGGATGGCGGCGATCTTGGGTTGGAGGGGGGCCACCTGGCCACTTCCCACCTGGTGCCCCAGGTAGGTCACGGACCCTTGGCCGATTTGGCACTTGCTGGCCTTGATTGTTCATCCTGTCCGCCGGAGGGCGGCCAAGACCTCCCGGAGGTGTTGGAGGTGTTCGGCCCAGTGGAGACTGTACATGGCAATATCGTCCAGATAGGCGGCGCTGAACTCCTCGAGCCCCGCCAGTACCTTGTTCACGAGTCTCTGGAACGTGGTGGGGGCGTTTTTCATCCCGAAGGGCATCACCGTGAAGTGGTAGTGGCCATCCGGGGTGGAGAAGGCGGATCGCTCCTGGGCGCCCGGGGTGAGGCCGATATGCCAGTAGCCCGCAGTCAGGTCAAAGGTGCTCAGGTAGCGGGCGGCCCCCAGGCGGTCGATCAGCTCATCAGACCGAGGGATGGGGTGAGCGTCTGTTCGGGTGACGGCGTTCAAGCCCCGGTAGTCCACACAAAATCTGAGTTTGGGGGCGACGCCAGGGGCGGCGGCCTTGGGGACCAGCACGACCGGGCTGGCCCAGGGGCTGTCGGAGGGCTCAATCACTCCTAGAGCCAGCATCTTGGACACTTCCGAATGGATGCAGGCGCGTACCCGATCGGGAACTCGGTAGGCCCTGTGCCGGATAGGGGGGCTATCCCCGGTGTCGACATCGTGGAGGCACCAGGGAGTGACCCCGGGGGTGAGGGAGAATAGATCGGCAAATTGCTGTAACAAGTCTTGGCAGCTTTGGCGTTGGGCTGGGGTCAGGGCGGAAGAGAGGTTGACTCCTTCCACTGAGCCGTCTTTTCCGAGGGTCTTCAGGAGGTCGGGTAGGGGCTCGGAGTCCTCTTCAGCCCCACTGTCGGTAGCCATCAGGAGGCTAAGTTCCGAGCGCACAAAGTGAGGCTTAAGTCGGTTGGCATGGAGGACCCGGAGGGGGTTCCTGGAGGACTCCAGGTCCACCAGGTAGGTGACGGGGCCCTTGCGCTCCACCACCTTGAAGGGTCCTGTCCATTTGTCCTGGCGGGCGCAAGGTTCGACCGGGGACATGACCCAGACCTGTTGTCCCGGCTCGAACTCAATGGACGAGGCGTTTTGATCGTACCAACCTTTCATGTCCTCTTGGCTGGCTTCGAGGTTGGCTTTGGCAAGATCCCTGAACCGCCGAGTCTGGTTCCAGATGGTCAAGAGGTACCTGTACACATCAGGAGGAGCATTCTGGGGGTCACCTCCCATCCCTCTTTGACCAGACTTAGGGGGCCCCGGACGGGGTGCCCATAAAATAGTTCGAAGGGGCTGAATCCCAGGGACTTCTGTGGGACCTCCCGGTAGGCAAATAAGAGGCAGGGCAGCAACATGTCCCATTGGCGTCGTAAGGGCTCCTCCAGGCCCATGATCATACCCTTGAGGGAACGATTGAAGCGTTCCACTAGTCCGTTCCCTTGCGGGTGGTAGGGGGTCGTAAATTTGTAGGTGACCCCAAACTGTTGCCATAGGGACTTCATGTATCGGGAGATAAAGTTCGTGCCCCGATCACTGACGACTTCTCGGGGGAAGCCCACCCGGGAGAAGATCCCCATCAGGGCTCCGCCCACCACGGGCGCTGTCACGGTCCGGAGAGTAAGCATGGGCGAATTTTGCGAATCTCGCGTTCGCGAATTTTGCAGATTTGCGAACTCGCAATCCGCAAAATCCGCGAATTTGCGGATTTTTTTTTTTTGTGTCCGCGCGGGTTTCTGCCAGTTCGCGATGGTTTTGTACAATTTCGCAAAATGCGAACTTACCTGTCGGGTCGCAAGTTTCGCGAACTTGTTGTTTCTACGTGTCCAGCCTGTTTGGGACACTCTTCTTCATCACTGCCACTCTCTGACTACTCATGCCACCCTCTGGCCCACCCATGCCACCCTCTGTTTCATCACAGCACCCTCCGGTTGTCCAGTCAGTGTACATTATTGTGGCAACGCAAGCACACCTTCCCTGCCTCAAGTGACCTGAATTAATTTGGGGCTGATTAATGTGTCACAGAATATTTTTTTAGCTGGCACCTGCTTCCTTAGTGCTTCCTGATTAGTGATCTTTTGCACTTGCTAAGTGCTTTCATTGTTGCAAAATTAGTTACAACACCTGCCCTGCCCCAACTGACAATAATGAATTAGGGGCTGATTAATGGATTTGAACCTCCAGCCTGGCTCCTGCTTGTCTCCCTTAGCTGTAATTCAGGACCTTTGTGGCATATGTGTAACTATTCTGAGGTTCAGAGCAGGGTCACATAATAGTTGCAACTGGCAATTGAACTCTGGAGGGGCCCCTCAGGAAGCACTACAGGAAATGGCTACTAATGATGAGCCTGAACTTTTGAACCTGGTAAGTAGTTTCAGTTTTGCTAAGATCGTATTTCTGCAATTTTGCGCTTATTCGCGGGGCGCGAAGTTGTACTGGGAAGCCGCGAACTCACGCGAACAGTGCGAGCAAGCCATGAAATCCGCTGCTCGCGGATTTGCGGATTTTGCGGGAGATTCGCGAATCTCGCGGATTGCGAATTTACCGAAAATCTGCAAAATCCGCGAGCGAAACGGATTTTCCGCCCATGCTTACCGGAGAGGTATGGCTTCGGGATAGCGGGTGGCATGGTCCACCAGGATGAGTATGAACCGGTGACCTTGCGATGTCCGGGGCTCCAGGGACCCCACAATGTTAATCCCCACCTGTTCAAAGGGAGTGTTGACGATTGGAAAGGGTTGCAGGGGGACCTTTAGTTTTCGGCCGCTCTTCCCGCTGGCCTGGCAGGTGGGGCAGGCTCGGCAGTGGTTGATCACATCGTTCCTCATTTTGGGCCAGTAGAAATGGGTCACCAGGCGGCTGTAAGTTTTGTCCTGCCCCAGGTGCCCAGCGAAAGGTACATCATGAGCCAAGTTCAGGAGGAAGTCTCTGAATCGGAGGGGGACTACCAGCACCCGGCTGGCCCCTAGCTCGGCAATCTTCTGTTCGCTGTAGAGAAGCTCATTGTCCCAATAGACCCAGTGGGCCCCCGAGGCCTCCCCTGCGCTCTGGGCTGCGGCTTGCTGTCGGATCCCCTCGAGGGAGGGACACGTTTTCTGTTCTTGGCGGAACTGTTCTTGAGTGGGGCCACCTTCCTGGTGCCACTGGGCCAGCTCCGGGAGGTCGCGGAGTGGCTCAGATGCTTCGTCGTTGGGCCCCGGTGGACTGGCCTCGGGGGTGGTGTCTTCAGTGGTTACGGGCGGGGGAGGTTCGGGCCACTCGGGTTCTTCAGTGGAGGGGAGGCGCGGGCGGCCATGGATCGGGTCGTCGCACAGACCCATTCAGGAAGGCCAAGCATCCCCAGGTGCTCCCTTCGTTCAACGGCCGCCCAGGGGGAGCTCTCCAGGTCGTTCCCCAGGAGGCAGTCTACTGGGGCATCGTCTCGGACGGTCACTTTCAGCATGCCCGACACTTCCCCCCCACTCGAAGGGGACGCGGGCCATCTGGCACAGGCTCTCAGAGTTGTCCGCAGACCGTACGAGGCATAGTACGTTGGGCAAGATTTGATCTGGGGTCACCAGATGGCAACGGACGGCTGTCAGACTGGCTCCCGTGTCGCGGAGGGCTTCGGCCCGGTGTCCATTAATGGTGACCCACTGGCTGTACTTCTGCGTGTTGGCCGGGATGGGGGCCCGTGGGACCATGTCTCTTTCGCCTAGACACACCAGGGACATGGCTGCGGGTTCCCACTCGGTCTGATATTGTTCACCGTCTTCGGATTCTTCTTCGCCATGTTCCTCCCCTAGGGCGACGGTGGTGATCTGGCGGTTTAGCGGACCCGTGGCATGGGAGGGTTGGTTTCTTGGACAGTTGGGGTCATTGGCGTAATGACCGGGTCGCTGGCATTTGTGGCAGGTATCGTTGGAGCGGAATCCCGGCCGTGTCGGAGGGCTTCCTCTTCCGGCCGGGGGCGGGGGAATGCTGGTGGGGGGCACCGTGGCGGTGTCCCTGCCCCGACCCTGGCCTCCTCCTCCTCCTCGCGGACGGTGGGACCCCTGGGAGGCTCGGCCTTGGTCACCCGCCCAGTTCCGGGGGACCCGTGTGCTCTCCCATCGATCCGCTTCAATGGCGAGCTTCCGGGGCTCGGTCAGTTTGCTGTCGAGGAGATGCTGCCTTAGTTCAACGAAACAGTTATTGGAGAGGTGTTCCCACACGATGAGATCGACCAGTTGTTCGTAGGTGGTGACCTGGCTGCCTTTGATCCACCCCTCTAAGGCTCTGCAAAAAAAGGTCACATGTTCCACCCAGGTGGTACCGGGGATCCTTTTGCAGTCTCGGAATCGCTGCCGGTACATCTCGGGGGTCAGCCCATAGCGAGTGAGAAGGGCAGCTTTCATATGCTCGTAGGTGGTCATCTCAGCGTCGGGGAGCTGTAGCAGGGCATCTCGTCCTTCGTTGACGAATCTCCCCCACAACCCGGCCCCCAGTCTTTTCGCGGGACACGGTGGGAGGTCATGGCTACCTCGTAAGCCTTAAACCATTGCTGGATGTCGTTGTTCCGGTAGTACTCTCGAATGACATATTTGGGAATGTGGACCTTGGTGTCCGTAGAGGGAGTGGAGCTCTGGTTCTCGGAGACGCCGAGGTCCCTGTTTTGTTTTCTAATTTCTAGTTCTTTTAAACCCGCGCGCGTATTCGTACGCGAGCTTCTTCTCCTCCAGCTCCCTCTGGCTTTTTTTCTCTTCCCGTTCTCCCTGCAATCGTAAGTGTTCAAGGGCTATCTTTTTTTCCGCTAGTTTCAGTTCACCCTCTAATCGGAGTCTAGCCAGTTCCAACTCGTGGAGCCGGCTCCTTTCTCGTTCTCGGGCCTCCTCGGGAGAGAGGCCCGCGCTTCTCTCCTCCTCGGGGGTCGCAATGGTTTCTGTGGTCGCGATGTTTTCGTTTTGGGGTGGTGATGCTCCCGTCTCCACCCAAGTCTGCAAAGCGTGCTTGAGATCGTCTTTGGTACTTAGTCCCGTGGTAGCGATACCCAAGTCTATGCAGAATTGCTTCAATTCCTTGTGACTGTACTCTTCCAGCCGTTCCATCTGGAATTTTGCGGTTGTTCCGGTTTCTTTTGTCGACATGGTCGCTGTGTGTTTTTTGTTTGTAGTGGGGCGAGTTACTCTCCGTACGATTTGCGTCGGCTCGAATCGCGCCGCTGGCCACCAATGTTAGACGGGAAACCTGAGGGTCGGCCGAGCAAGGATGGAGAGACCTCCTGGCGAGGGTCCTCTCCTCAGATCGTACGGACGAGCAACCACCCCCCCACAGATGGACGCCACACAAAGATAGGTTCTCAACACTTTTATCAGTATTCTTAGGCAGGTTATCGTAACGATACAGAAGGAACAGGATACTGGGATCCCTTCAATTCTAGTCTCTGTGGGAAGGGGGTAGCGGGACAGTCTCGGTACCGGTCTGGTACGGGGATATCTGGCAGACAGCTCTCAATCCTCGAGCTGGAGGGTTCTCTGGTAGGGGCCGCGGCAGCGCCAGCAGGCCTTCAAGGATGGTTCACGAAGATGAGCCGCGGCAGCGCCAGCAGGCCTTCAAGGATGGTTCACGAAGATGAGCCGCGGCAGCGCCAGCAGGCCTTCAAGGATAGTTCACGAAGATGAGCCGCGGCAGCGCCAGCAGGCCTTCAAGGATGGTTCACGAAGATGAGCCGCGGCAGCGCCAGCAGGCCTTCAAGGATAGTTCACGAAGATGAGCCGCGGCAGCGCCAGCAGGCCTTCAAGGATGGTTCACGAAGATGAGCCGCGGCAGCGCCAGCAGGCCTTCAAGGATGGTTCACGAAGATGAGCTGCGGCAGCGCCAGCAGGCCTTCAAGGATGGTTCACGAAGATGAGCCGCGGCAGCGCCAGCAGGCCTCCAAGGATGAGTTCGTCTCGGTGTCTCTCGACTCCAGGATACAACTGCCTTCCTGCTCTGGAGCTGCCCCAGTTATAGGTCTGGCGTCCTTTGATGTCCGGACCCTCGCACTTGGAGGTCGGGGGGTCCGGGATGAGTGAGTCCAGACACCCAGCAGGGGGGTGGAGCCAGCGCCCAGGGAGGCCGGGGGCGATCGAAACCAGGCGGATGGGGGACCATCGAAACTCCTTCTCCCATTGACTCGCCAAGTGGTCTCTTTACCCCCTGGGTGGATGGTGGTGCCTCGATGTCGGGGCTTAGCTGGGCCTGAGGCTGAGGTCGACCCGAGGCCACGAGGCTTGGTCGTGGAGGATCCAAGATGGCGGCTGGGCCGGAGACGGTGGTCCGGGAAAAGGGTCCGGGCCAGCCGAGAAGGTTGCGGATATGAGTTTGAGTTCCGTCGGGGAAGAGCTGGGGGCGGCCCAGAGGGGCGGAAGGTGCGGCTCTTGTCCGGGGAACAGGGGTAGCGGTAGTCCGGGACCCGCCATGCGGGAGGGGTCGGACCACGCCACGAGGCCGGGTCCAACATGGGGGAATTCTAGCAGGGAGAAGGGTGTTTCAGGCGAGAGATTTGGTCTGGAAGGGACAAATGTCATTGCTTTCCCGCCCTCTTTTACTCGGAGGATAGTTAGTTTTGTGGAGGAAGTGGATAAATATTCATATTCTAAACCTTCCTGCTCTACCAAGCCTTTACTACCGGCGGACCTCCAGGTTCCTGCCTCAACCCATTTTCCACTTATAGGCTCTTGGAATGTAGCAGGACTCGAGAGAAAGCTGGCAAACCCGGAGTGGGGAGAGTTGATGGAGTGCTATGATCTATGTCTCTTTCAAGAGACTTGGATGCTGTCGCCTTCGGTCAAGGAGGGATATGCGTCCTTCCATATCCCAGCAGTACAGGGCTTGAGGGGCAGACCTTCAGGGGGGTTATGCATTTGGGTTGCTGTCCATCTCGGATGAACGGTTAGGGTCGTAGATTCCCACTGCCCGGACATTCTCTGTGTTACATTGAATTTTAATAAGGGGCCTATGCTGGCAGTGATTAATATATATCTGCGCCCTCATCCGCTCCAGCTGGGCCTACCAACCTTGGAAGCACTGGAGACTCTTTTACAAACTCTTCCCCCGGGTGTTCATAAAATTATTGGCGCAGACCTTAACTGCCATTTTGAGCCACTTTCGGGGATTCCCTCTATATCAATGGAAGAAGACGAAAGTTGGTTCATTCCGGAGTGCACCATGTACCCAGAAAAGCGCCTACCGCCACTGGCCCTTGTAATTAACAAGTTGTTTTTTTTATATTCATTAAGGGCTTGTAATGGTAGACTGGCCCCAGATGTTCCAGGAAACAGTACATTTACCAGACCGGGGGGCAGCTGTACCATAGATTACATATTGGTGAATGAAGAGTTCTGGGCTTGCCTCGAGTCCTTCTCCGTGATCCCAAGGGTTGACAGCGATCACAATTTATTGTCATTAGAACTGTTTGTTACCCTTGGTTGTCACCGTGATTCAGGACGTGAGGAAACGGCTATTGACTGTAATCTAGTCATCGCTGTGGGAGGGAGAAGAGTTAGATGGGAGAGGATTGCACTGGCTCTTGAGAGGCTGGCAGAACTATATCAACTCGTTGTAAGCTTTCTCACGGAGGTCTCTAACCTCCTGGGCGCAGGTTGCCATCCTCTCCCCTCCCACTCCCAGGGACTCCAAGATATACATAATAACCTTTATGGCTCCCTGGCTCGCTATTTCTACGCTTCGGATGTCAGGAGTGGTGGGACAAAGAGGCAGGACCACTGGTTTAATAAAGAATGTAGTTACGCAAAGAGGTGCTTGATCAGGGAAGTCAAATCGGGCTCAATTTCCAGCATTAGAATGGTAAGGGAGGTGTATAAAACTTTGATTAGGGAGGCTAGGGCCGAGTGGGAAGCAGCCAGGTGGGACAATATCCGAGTGGCATTGGGAGCCCGAGATTTCAGGTAATTCTGGAACCTTGTGCGAGTTGGGTCGGCCAAGGGGAAGTCAGCCATCATCCCTAATCTGAGTGAAGACGCGTGGCTAGATCATTTTAAGCCCCTGTACTCATCTGGCCATAGTGATCACTACGAGGAGGCCGTATTGCAATACCGTCCTACAGAATTGCCTCTCCTTGAAGCCTCGGCTCCGGTCTCCCCACCTTGCTCTGTCCATGAAGTGCGGGTGGCCCTTGGTAGCCTGAAATTAGGAAAAGCCCCGGGCCTGGACAGGATCCCCGGTGACCTCTACTGTAGTGAACAAAAGGTATAGGATCCTTAAATCTGTTATTTTAACACTATCCTGCAAGGTTTGGAGATCCCTGCAACCTGGTTGGGAGCCGAAATAATCCCCATTCACAAGAAAGCTTCCCCCCTCGACCCGGCTAACTACCGCCCCATAAGTTTGAACAATGTCCTCCAGAAAATCTTCGCCCGCCTTTTGTTATCAAGGTTGCAGAGTTGGATGGATGACCAACACATCCTAACCTCCCTTCAGGCGGGCTTCCGAGCAAAGGTTTCTACCATAGACCAACTGTTTAGATTACAGTTGGTCTACTGGAAGACGGTCACTATTGGGGCGGGTAGTTTGTTTTTGATCTTTGTGGACCTTCGGTCCGCATTTGACCTGGTCCATAGGGACAAGTTGTGGGCCTTACTACTGGCGATGGGTGCCCCCCCCTTACTCGTGCCACCTATTTAAACGACTGCACCAGGGCACATACGCTAGGGTGAGGTATGGGAGGAATGGGGAGTTGTCAGCCCCCTTTCCGGTCGAGAGGGGAGTAAGGCAGGGGTGTGTTTTGGCCCCCACCCTCTTCTCCCTCTTTCTTAATGGGCTAATAGACCATATCTCGGGAGCAAAACATCTGGATTCTCCTAGTTTAGCGGGGCGACGGATACCGGCCCTAATGTTTGCCGATGATACTCTCCTGGTGTCAAAATCGTCAGGAGGTATACAGGGCACATTAGAGGCATTCTGCTCCTTTTGTCATCTGACAAATCTGGAGATCAATATCTCGAAAACAAAGTTCATGATCTTTAATTACAAATCGGGTAATTGCCCCGCCCGCACATGAATGGTATAGTGTTGGACCGTGTGTCCACCTTTGAGTACCTGGGGGGTCACACTAAATGACAAGATGGATTGGGGGTCCCATAAGGCCAGGGCCAACCTAAAGCTGGCGCAATCTTCGGGTGGTATAAAAGTTTTTAACGACACCTCATTGAAAGTCTGAGCCCGCCTCTAGAGATTTATAAGGCCCAAGCAAGAGGGGGCGCACTCTATGGCGTAGAGCTATGGGGCCATACATCAGCTGCCCCTTTGATGCTCACGGAAAACTGTTTTATAAGGTGCTTGCTCCGTCTCCCTGTGAGCTCGCCCTTGATTCCTCTGAGGCTGTACCTGGGCCTGGTATCAATCAAGGAGATCGCAGCAAATCGTCCTCTATTGTATTGGAGGCATCTGTGGGCGTCTCCTGAGCTCTCAAGCTATAGGGATGACCTGAGACACATTCTGCAGAGGGGGAACACGGGGAAAATACCATGGTTGAATTATATCAAGCAACTCTGCCAGGTTCTAGGCAGAGGAGACATGTGGTCATCTCCCCAAGATTCCTGTGCTTTGCTTTCTAAAAAACTACTGAATGTAGCTCTTAGGTGGTATCGCACGGAGTCTACAACAAGTAACCCCTCGATGGGTAGGCTAACGGACACTTTTCTGATCATCAAGGCTTATCCCCGCTTTGAAGTCTTTTTGGATGATATCCAGCCCTTCTTGGCTAAGAAACTTTACACCCAGTTCAGACACAGCGCACTACCATTGAGGGCGGTAACGCACAAATGGCGGAACGCCCCTCGATGGCAAGTACCTGCCCGGGGTGTTCGAGCAACAGTGAGACAGATCTGCACGTTCTGCTCTTCTGCCCCACTTACGCTAGGGCTGGGGAGAAATGGATTCTGCAGCTATGTAGGGCTAGGGGCTTTAGGGATTACAGGGAGGTCTTCAGGATTCTTAAATACAACACTTCCCCCCCGGATAGCCACAGCAAGATTTCTTCAATCTATGTGGTACAAGAAATGTGCAATACTAAAGCTGGAGGCTCATATTTTGCACTAAGGGCTACTTTTTAAGAGGTGTCATACTTTTTACACAATTTTACATATTTTATATACTGACATTTCGGTGTAATAGTCTGATGTTTTTAATATTTGCAGGAACTGTTTGTATGTGATTTTTAATACAAGGTTTTATTTCTTCTATTATAGTGTTATGTTTATGTGCATGTATGCCTTTTTTTTGGTATCTTACCGAAATAAAGTACTTAAGATTGTGTAATATGGTTATGTAATGTTTTTTTGTATTCGGCAGGGTGGCGGATGTGATGTGGGGATCGTAGGGGTTGGGGGGGAATAAGGGGTCGGGTAATTTATGTATAGTGAGCTTTTAGTTTTGTGAGTAGAACAAGAACCTAAATTCCCTTCTTCTCCTGTACCGAAAGCGAGAGTATTGTATCCTCTAACCAGATTGGTTAACTTGGTGAAAAAGAGGCCACCCTCTAATAAAACATAGCAAGACAAATTTGCCCGGTTGCTAAATTTACAGGTTAATATACATCACAATACACGGTGTAAACAATTTCAAATTAAACCTACAAATTCAAAGGAATGTTCTTTCAAAGAATTTTTATTTGAAAACATGTTTTGCTGAATTGATACATATAAAGTTAAAAAAACATTTTAAAACGATTTGGAATACTACCCCCTCGCCAGTCCTGGCGACGGGGGTAGCATTCCACCACTCTAGAGGGAGACAACATGTTACTTTGCTAAAACGCGGTTGATTTTAACAGAGCCTCAGACCGACAAAATGGATGCTTCTGCCACAGACACAAGTCTGACCTCCTGCTGCTGACCGAAACTCAGCAGAGGAGGCCTGGACAAAGGCTTTCCTGTCGCAGGGAGGTGTTACACCACCCCAGACAGGAGATAGTGGATTGTAGCAGGGAGGTTTGAAAGAAACCAGACACTGCCTGGGGAGCACAAGGCTTCCCCTTGCATAATCCGGCCAAACCGGTTCTGGGGCACCCCAGCGCGGCCTGGATCAAAGGGAAAGGGGTGTATCCACCCCCTTCCTGGGTCCCACCCATAGGAGGGTACCTAGCAGGTAATCCAGCCCCCTAGATTGATATGAGAATGGGAGCAGTGCCAACGCACTCAGATTATCCTGATGAAACATTTGAAACGAAACTCTGGACCCTTCGACATCCTACTCGACGTAGAAGACTGAAGAATCTCCCTTGTGGTCAAGGAGTGACCACCCTATGCAAACAGGCACCATCCAGCACCTCAATGTCTGCTTTGTTGCAGTTCCCGCCGGAACTCAAGCGACAGAGATCGACGAGATCAAGCTTGCCTGCCTTCTTACAGCCCGATCCACAGTCCCTGCAGAGTTGTGGCCCCAGTGCTGACGAAACTTGAAATACGACTTGTGATTCTGGTTGCTCCAGACTTGCACCCGCTCCTCTGAAAAGGAGCACCCGCTCTGACCCTCCTGGTCCGAGTGAGAAGCAATCTTCCAGTCCTGCGTGGATTGCTCTTGCCAAGTGTTGTTTGCTCCGATCGTGAAGCCGACAGCGCCAACGGTGAGAGCCTGCGTGGGACAGCTCGTGACCCGCTCCTGGACGTTGCAGATGCCCCAGCGCCCACGTGGCAGCGGAGAGAAGCTCCTCGACAACCACCTGATTGCGCCCGACATTGCCTGGTTCCATCCTGGTTCCACCCTGGTCACTGCTGAGTGACCCAGACTGTGTCCCCTCTGCTTTCAGGTACTTTACGACTCTGATCCACCCTTGGATCACACCCGACACTTCTCCTTCTCATCGCCTGCAGCATCTTCAGGTTCAAGCATCAACAACCTGCGTGACGAAACCCGACGCCACTTCGACCCTATGCACCCGCTTCCTGTGGGTGAGGTAACTCAGCAACGCCGATGTTCCTACACTGGTACACACCTCTAGGGTCTGTGTCTAAAGTTTTGTCCTTCTAGGTTCAGCGGAAGTATCCTTAAACTCTATTTGTGTAACTTTTACGCACCATTGACTTTGCATTGGTGCATGTGTGTGCTTTAAGCGCTGCACCCGAATCCCGCGGGCTTTTCACGACTTCAGCATTGCTAGTCCCGACTGCTCCCAGCGATTCCCTAGGCCCTAGGCCTAACCAGTGTTCGATTGGTATCTCTTATACCACTTTCTTAATATATGGTTTGAGTGGCCACCCGCCCTCATCTATAATTGTGCAACTTTCATATGTTATACTGTGCTTTTGTTTAAACGCTTGTGCCCCTTTGCTCATAAAGAGTACTGGGGATTATTTTAGTAATAAACACATATTTTTTTTAATATATACTTGTGTGGTGTCCTTTCATTTGATATTACAGGATTGTGATTGGCAAAACAGCTCGCTTAACACGACCTCTTGGGTTTAGCCTTTAAGGCTGCTTAGTCCATGCTACCACTAGGATAGCTTGTCTATAAGGTTGACTTACAACCAGACACCATAAGGGATTGTTTGGACTGATACAAGGTGGTTCCAGAATTGGAAACATCATATATCAGGCCAACTTCTCACATTGGTGTGCAGCGGTGCGGATTTGAGCTTGCTGTTGTTTTTACCATTGCAATCTTTTTATCAAATTGAAAGATCACATCAGGTACCTTAGGTACATATAAAACAAAAGCTTAGCATATTTAAGTTCTACTGAACTTAGTAGTTGTAGATTAAATGGATTAGCACACCCTGACTATAACTCACTAGCAAGGTACAGTAGGAAAACATTTAGTGTAGGTAAGTGCACCACTTGTACCTCACTAGCAGTCATGTCTGACACAGGTGTAGCCTCTGGCTCTCAGCCTGTGACAGTTGACCCTACCAAGGCAACTTCCAGATAGGACACCCTCAGCCACAGAGACCTGAGTACCTTGTGTACTGTAAGGGGGCTGAAAAAGGGTCACAACCCTACCATTCCTATCCTGATAGCCATCCTGGGGAAGGATGACCTTGAGCAAGCTAGCCTAGCTCCCTTAAGATCAGGAGATAGAGTGAAACCCCAAGAGAATGAGAATAGCACCCCAGAGAATGAAGTGGACCCTGAACCACATAATGATGAAGATTCAGATCAAGGGGATATCCAGGTAATGTGGGGAGGCTTAGCCAAACCAACTTGGACCTACTTGGAAATGGAGAGAGCCAGCACCTCCCCAGAGTACAAAGCAGAACTGTTCCAGGCAATAGAAGGGTGAGATCTCCCTCAGTGGATTCTCACATTTCTAGTGTCTCCAGAAACTCTCAAAGGGGAATGACTTCCCCCCAGAGAAGAGAACATAAGGTCAGGATGAGAGCTGTAGAACTCCAGATAGAGAGGGAAGAGTTAGCCCTGGCCCAAGCTAAACTTGCTTTAGCAAGGGAACAGAAAATGTGTGGCTTAGATGCCACTGGTGGCAGCAACAATATTCCTAGAGAGAAAGACAGGTCCAATAATACTAGAAACCTGACAAAGATTGTGCCCCCCTACACATAAGGGGATGACATCCACAAGTGGATAACTGCTCTTGAGAGAGCCTGCATGGTACAGCAGGTTCCTGAGGAACAGTGGGCAGCAATCTTATGGTACTCCTTTTCTGAGAAAGGGAGGGATAAGCTCCTCACTGTCAGACATGAGGATGCTAAAAACTACAAAGTCCTGAAGAGTGCTCTAATAGACGGGTTTGGCTTAACCACTGAACAATACAGGTTAAGGTTCAGAGATACCCAGAAGACACAGGACTGGACTGATTTTGTAGATTGTGCTACTAAGGCTCTGGAGGGTTGGCTACATGGCAGCAAAGTACATGACTTTACAGGATTGTATAATTTGATTATGAGGGAGCAGATCCTAAGTAATTGTCAGAACCAGCTCTTACACCAGCACCTGGTGGACTCAGATTTGACCTCTCCCCAAGAATTGGGAAAGAGGGCAGATAAATGGGTCAGAACCAGGATTAGGCCTAAGAATCACGACAATAACCAGAAGAAGCAGTCTACCAAGCCTCAAGATAAGGGTGGGGATAAAAGTAAAGAAAATACTTCCCCAGGGCCCCAAAACTCCAAGGATGGGGGTGGGTCCCAAGACACTTCATCTACCCAGAAAAAGCCATACTGTCATGTCTGTAAACAGACTGGCCATTGGAAATCAGACAGCTGTTGTCCAAAGAATGGCAATAAAGAAAATATACCTCCAAAGCCAGCTCCCAACACCTCCTGTTACTGTCAGCAGTAATCCCCCAGGAAGTGGGAGCACACCCAGGAATCTGGGTGGGTTTACTTTTGGAGCACAGGTGGACCCTGGCCTATCCAGGTCCCCATCCCCAAATGATCTTGTTTATGAGACTGGCATGGGGTTTGCCAACTTCTCTGATTGCCCAAATACCTTGAGCAAATATAGACAAGAACCCATCATCAATGGTTTGAAAGTTGAAGCCTTTAGAGACACAGGGGCTAGCATCACCATGGTGGCTGACTGTATAGTCCCCTCTAAGCAACTTTTACCTGGTGCCACATACCAGGTGACAAACATTGATGGAATACAAACCAATCATCCCATGGCAGTAGTAAGTCTCAGCTGGGGAGGTGTCACTGGCCCAAAGAGAGTGGCAGTGTCACCAAACTTGCCTGTAGACTGCCTACTAGGAAATGATTTGGAAATCTCAGCCTGGGCTGAGGTTGAACAGGAAATCCATTCTAAAATGGTAAATGTCACTGGAAAGGTTAGTGGGGCTGTCCTGGCTACAGCCCCAATCCAAGATGTCCTTCCTGAAAAGGTTGATAGGGCTGTGCAAGACTCAGCCCCATCTTTAGCAGAAGCTCTTCCTAAACAGAATAGCAAAGCTGTTATGATAACAGCAGATACCCAAACTGAGTCTCCTCCTGAAAAAGTTCGTGGGGCTGTGATGGCCACAGCCCAAACTCAAACAGATATGTGTGTTGTGAAGCCTGAAATGATGGATCACTCCACCCAAACTGAGAGCATGGAGGAGGAAGAGAAATCTCCCCCTCAACAGACATTAGGACAGGATCAGCCTCCTCAGGGAACTGATCTTACCCCTTGTGAGACTTGGCCCTTTTCCCCAGAAATTTTTCGCTTTTTATCCCCTGTTAATTTAGAATGCCCCTATTGAAACAACACTGTATAGGCTTTGGGTGGTGGAGAATGCCCTGTGTAGTTTAAAACTAGTGTTAAAGTACAGGTACTTCCTACCCCTAACATGGCCGCCACAGACCACTGCTGCAGCAGCGTGATTTAGTGGGCGCATTCTAGTAGCCAGGGGCTGGCTGGAACCCTCAGGCAATGTATCCATCTTAGCCTGCCAGCCTGTCCACAGGTAGAATGGTGGAACCTCCTGAAAGCCTCTGGAACCTTCTGGGAGAGGTGAGGTGACACCAACTGACACTACCAACTGTCAACTGGCACTATAAAAGGAAAGGGAGGGAACTTTCCTGAAGAGAGAAGCTGAGGGGAAGACCTGGGGAAGTACCTACGCAGGAGGATAGGCAGTGGGGGTCAGGGCAGGGTCTTATGATGCTGGAATGACAGGGCCTAGTGTGCTGCTTTACAAGTGTTGAGGTATCCTGTTCCTCCCCCCACTGACCTAGCCCCGCGGCAGGGAACCCCCAGGGACCACTTGAGGGGATTGGCTGAGGAGATCCAACACCAGCCACCAACTTAACCCCCTTCAAGGAATAAGAAACCAAAGGAAACAAGAACCCAACTGCTATTTACAAGGGCGCAAGAAGCAGCTGCGCCAAGAAGAAATCAAGGAACCAGTAACCAAGAAACTTACAAAGGCGCAAGGAACATAAAGCGCCAAGAAGAGACTGAATCTCCACAGGACATTTGAAGAGCCAACCAGGTATTGGCGCTGTGTTGCTCCCTGTGCCCCCTGACGCCACCTGGGGTCCCTGCGCTAACCTACCGCTGCTGTTTGGCATGTCCTGTGAGCTGCCTCTATTTTAAAGCAACTGCTGATGAAGCGCCAACCTAGAAACTGCCTAAGCGCTACATTGCCCTCCAAGCGCTTGACTGGTGAAGAATTGCTGTGTCCTGTGGGAGCGCTGTGAATTGCCTGCAGGGCTGTGGAAGTTGCCCCCCTGTAAAGCGCTGTGAAGTGCCCCAAGTGCTAGGACTGCCTGCTGAAGCGCTATACTGCCCGGGAACTGCTGTTTGAGCGCAAGCTCCTAGAACTGGGGTGCCCGTGGAAGCGCTGTATGCCAGGAGATGGCTGGGGCTGAAGCACCGCTTGTCCCCACGAGGCTGCCCCCCTGTGAAATGTGATGAGGGAGAGAAGCGCCGTGAAACCCCCCTCAAGCGCTCACCTGCCACGTCCTGGGAAGCGCTGTGTCTTGCCCCCAGGCGGCCCCCAGTGCCAGGAGAGGGCCGCCGTATGCACGAAGTAAGCCGCTTGTCACCGCAGCCGTCTGCTCAGCTGTTCTGCCCCCGAGCCTGAGGCCTGAGGAGAACGCCTGGGAGTTCCTGAAGGCCGCCTTAGGCCGTGAGGCGGAGAACTCGCATCACGTGACGGGGGCGCGTCAGAGATCCTTCCCCCGCCGCTCTTTCATTGACCAGGAGACTGTGCTCCTAGCCGGCCGCGCTGCCATTGGCGGGCGGCTCCACACCCCCACGGGGCCGCGACCTTATTGGTCCAGGGCCCGAGAAGTCCCTGAAGCCCCGGACCGGTCCGAGAATCGTCACGGAGGGAGCCTGGAGGTGTAGGAGCCCCCCCCTCCGACCTGCCGACCCTCAGGGCCGACTGAGCCTCGGCTCGGGGCCCCGTGACTGGCCCCTCAGCAGGAAACAGATAGGAGGGCTCCGAAGAGTGTGAGAGCCCTCCTTGAGCCCCCACCAGCGGACACCAGCCCCAAGAGGCCCAGGCATTGCAGGAAACCTCCGCAAGGGGCCCGACCGGCCCGAAGATAAAGGTAATCCCCGGGGAGGAGGGCAGGAGGCCACAGAAGGCACTGTGTCCGCCCCTCCCCTGGGAAAAGCTGTTACTGGGCCCCATTGGCCACCATTGTGCCTCCAGCACTCCCTGAACTGGGCGGAGGCCCGGATTGTCTGGTGGGCCCTTAAAAGTTAACCCCTGGCTAGGGGAACCTGACTTCTTGTTGTCTGAGGCCTGGGACAGCTTAGCCATTATGGAATGCTTATTTAGGCCTTAGGTATGGCTAAGCCTAGGCTAATGTATTGTTCATCTTAGCCTGATGCATAGATTATCCGGGGTTAAGGAGATGTTTCTATATGCATAAGGGAAGGTTTTATATGTGCAAGCCAAGTTCTTTAAGCTCATTCTTGCTAAACGAAATGCTTAACTTGTCTAATGGAAAGTTCTTCCCTAACTGGGGCCTTGTTCTCTATGTCTAAGGAAATGGTTATTCTTCCATAGGAAGATGGTGATTAATTACCCACCAGTAAGTGAGGAGATGTTCCATGCTGGGTTAATGAAATGCTGGGGTTGTTATACTGAAATGTTTATTGGGAAATAATGAAAGGTGATACCTTTATTGAATGTTGATGCATTGGTGAATTGCTTCCTTTACTCTAACCCAAGGAACTGTGTTGTTGAACTGCTTATCTTTACTGCAGGAAATGTTTACCCTGGTATTGGACTGGTTGAGAGGTCCCAAGGCCCATAGTTTATAGGCCTCAATTCCTAATAGGGTAACCCCCCCCCCCCCTGTTTAGGGGCTGTAATGGAAAGCCTACCATTCCCTGATGAAGAGAAATAGCGAGTGATAGACCCAAACCCAGGGATTTTCCATATTCCGCCTAGAGTCCTGTTCAGCCTAGGCCTTATGAAAGGTTTACCTATTAGTAAATGTTCACTAATGCTTGAAGCCTGACTTATTTTGGGATTATTGAACTGTTGGGCACTGAATAAGGAAATGTTACCCTTATCCGCTGAAATGTCATTCCTGGTTAAGGAAGGGGTCGCTCCTGCCAATTGAATGCTTTACCCTCATTTGAGGCACTGTTTATTCCTGCGTTTTAGGAAATGTTATTGCTGAGAAATGCAGTGTTTGTGCTACTAATGAAATGCACATATTACAATAGGCCTAGTTATTACTGCCTTATTTAGGGGAATGCTCTGCATAGGCCCAATGGAATGTGCAGGTCTGAGGCATGAAATGGTTGATCTATTATTAAATGTTTACTTCTGCTAAGAGAAAGGCTACCCTGATTGAAGGAAATTCTTACTTGATAAGATAGGTAATACTGACCTAATGAAATGTTTTACGTTGACTTCACAGGAAGTTCTTCATAGGCGTAAGAAGAATGATAACTCTGATCTACAGTTATTTATGATACGTCATTTATGCCTTCCTAAGTTTTACCCCTAATAGGGGAGGAGGAGCCTAAGGCTGAGGCTAATAGGATGTCACACCTTTAGTGAAATGTTTCCTCATTACTTAACGCAGTGTTGTATTCATGACCTTATAATGTATTTCTTACAGGTGATGATGAGAAACCAGGCCAAGGTCAGGCCTGTGGTTATTTAATATTTATTATTTATTCATCCAGTATTTATTGCCAAGTGTTCTCACACATGTATTTTAGTGGAAAGCTAATAAGCTAATTTTATGATGAATTCCTAATACCCTGACCCAGCTCTAACTTAATAAAGTTAACTTGAGTTTTTACACAAACTCACTGGAGTGGTGTCACTAATTGCGTGCCCAGGTTTCTGACTCAGTGGTTGCGTGTGCTGCATGGTTGCTTAACACATATGCTTTCTGATGCCTACCCGCTCGTGCCATGCTACCCTAGGGGACTGGTGACCCCAGTTCCAACACCCCTGATGAAGGAACTGCCCCAGAGGTTGTTAGGCCTGGCCTGACAGAGCCTCTGATGGCAGAGGACCCTTCTCAGGTGGGGCCCAGTCTGGAGCAGGTAACATGCCCCTCTCTACCTTGCCTTAGTCAGCCCAGGGCAGCAGAAGACAAGAAGGACAGTGAGACACAGAGGGCCCCCTGTCAAATAAAGCACCCCCATCAACAGATTAGGGGCACCGAAACTAGTAGCCCTAGTAAGGTGAAAACTTAAAAAACTCCTGAGGGAGCCCCCTTAAAGGTAGTTAGGGACCTCCCCCAGATGGATTCTGTTGGGCACAGCCAAACCTGGGACCCAAAGGGCCCAAACCTGAACTGTACCTCCAGTAAACCAAAACAAGGGACCCAGCCTCCAGCTTTAGGTAGCCAGAGGTTGACCCTGAGAGCACAGTGCAACTCAGTTGAAAAAAGAAAGGCACACATGGTGGAAGATAATTGGAGGAAGCTGAGCCCTAAATTACTGGAGCCTCACTTCAATACTCCATATCCAAACCAGCCTTTAACTTTGAATAAACACACACAAGGTAGTGATTCCCTATGGTGGAGACCCTCTAATACCCCAAGGGTGAGGGACTGCTTAGTGGACCATGAGACAGGGGGGTACCCATGCTAGTGCATGTACTTCCTTGTATGGCCACTCAGGCAATATAGGCTTACCTGGACAAGGATAGCCTTATCTCCTTTCGTTTGGGGGTGGGGGGGTGTAGGAAGGTGGCTACCTGACTATGGTTACCCCATATTTTTTGCCTTGTGTTTATCTGGTTTTCGACTTAGTTGGCCTGGTTCCCTGCTGATCAGGGCCCCAGGCTATCTGCTCTCTCTGCAAAATGGATTCCATGTGCCCTAGGTGCATAACTAGATTAGCTTGGGTCACCTTATCATCCCCTGTACAGAGCACTATAGGTGCCCAGGGCATAGGTGCATCCAAGACCTACCAGGGGCTGCAGCATAACTTTTGCCACCCCTGGCTGGCTATCTAAAATTGACACAACTGGCTGATCACTCAGCTGGGGCAAGGTGGTGTAATCACCCCTTGCTTAGATATAGTATGCCTATATCTAAACCTATCTGGACACATATATACCTATCAGTCACTCCTATGGAAGGCCTTATCAATCCTGGAGGCAAAGTGCGTGGTTTAATGTGAGATGGTGCTCTAGCACGAGCTGAGCCTGTCTGCAGCTGTCGGGAACAACTCCCTAAGCTGTTCTGGGATAATGCCATACCATATACTATTAAGTGCATTATAATCATCGCGGTTGTATGTCAACTTTGGTTTGGCTTTATCAAAACATGTCGTGTAAGGTGTCATACGATTTGGAATACTACCCCCTCGCCAGTCCTGGCGACGGGGGTAGCATTCCACCACTCTAGAGGGAGACGACATGTTACTTTGCTAAAACGCGGTTGATTTTAAAAGAGCCTCAGACCCACAAAATGGATGCTTCTGCCACAGACACAAGTCTGACCTCCTGCTGCTGACCGAAACTCAGCAGAGGAGGCCTGGACAAAGGCTTTCCTGTCGCAGGGAGGTGTTACACCACCCCAGACAGGAGATAGTGGATTGTAGCAGGGAGGTTTGAAAGAAACCAGACACTGCCTGGGGAGCAAAAGGCTTCCCCTTGCATAATCCGGCCAAACCGGTTCTGGGGCACACCAGCCCCAGTCCCAGCGCGGCCTGGATCAAAGGGAAAGGGGTGTATCCACCCCCTACCTGGGTCCCACTCATAGGAGGGTACCTAGCAGGTAATCCAGCCCCCTAGATTGGTATGAGAATGGGAGCAGTGCCAGCGCACTCAGATTATCCTGATGAAACATTTGAAACGAAACTCTGGACCCTTCGACATCCTACTCGACGTAGAAGACTGAAGAATCTCCCTTGGGGTCAAGGAGTGACCACCCTGTGCAAACAGGCACCATCCAGCACCTCGACGTCTGCTTTGTTGCAGTTCCCGCCGAGCGACAGAGATCGACGAGATCAAGCTTGCCTGCCTTCCTACAGCCCGATCCACAGTCCCTGCAGAGCTGAGACCCGTGGAGGCGACCGGAAGCGTGGGGTACGCCATCTTGAAAAGACCAAGAGACGCTGACCATGCAGCCCACGAGTGACCCTCGAAGCTGTACACCGGGGTTTGAGAAGCCCCAACCCTGAGCCACTTTTGCACCGAAGCTCACCCCTCTACACTCGACGACTGCTGCGTGGGGCCCTTCTGCTTTCTTTGGCTCAACGCGTTGGCCCGGTCACTTGCCAGCCGGCTTGTGGCTCCTGTGCCGACGAAACTTGAAATACGACTTGTGATTCTGGTTGCTCAAGACTTGCACCCGCTCCTCTGAAAAGGAGCACCCGCTCTGACCCTCCTGGTCCGAGTGAGAAGCAATCTTCCAGTCCTGTGTGGATTGCTCTTGCCAAGTGTTGTTTGCTCCGATCTTGAAGCCGACAGCGCCGACGGTGAGAGCCTGCGTGGGACAGCTCGTGACCCGCTCCTGGACGTCGCAGATGCCCCAGAGCCCACATGGCAGCGAGAGAGAAGCTCCTCGACAACCACCTGATTGCGCCCGACATTGCCTGGTTCCGTCCTGGTTCCACCCTGGTCACTGCTGAGTGACCCAGACTCTGTCCCCTCTGCTTTCAGGTACTTTACCACTCTGATCCACCCTTGGATCACACCGGACACTTCTCCTTCACATCGCCTGCAGCATCTTCAGCTTCAAGCACCAACAACCTGCGTGACGAAACCAGACGCCACTTCGACCCTATGCACCCGCTTCCTGTGGGTGAGGTAACTCAGCAACGCCGGTGTTCCCACACTGGTACATACCTCTAGGGTCTGTGTCTAAAGTTTTGTCCTTCTAGGTTCAGCGGAAGTATCCTTAAACTCTATTTGTGTAACTTTTACGCACCATTGACTTTGCATTGGTGCATGCGTGTGCTTTAAGCGCTCCACCCGAATCCCGCGGGCTTTTCCCAACTTCAGCATTGCTAGTCCCGACTGCTCCCAGCGATTCCCTAGGCCCTAGGCCTAACTACTGTTCGATTGGTATCTCTTATACCATTTTCTTAATATATGGTTTGAGTGGCCACCCGCCCTCATCCATAATTGTGCAACTTTCATATGTTATACTGTGTTTTTGTTTAAACGCTTGTGCCCCTTTGCTCATAAATAGTACTGGGGATTATTTTAGTAATAAACACATATATTTTTATAATATATACTTGTGTGGTGTCCTTTCATTTGATATTACAGGATTGTGATTGGTAAAACAGCTCGCTTAACACGACCCCTTGGGTTTAGCCTTTAAGGCTGCTTAGTCCATGCTACCACTAGGATAGCTTGTCTATAAGGTTGACTTACAACCAGACACCATAAGGGATTGTTTGGACTGATACAAGGTGGTTCCAGAATTGGAAACATCATATATCAGGCCAACTTCTCACATACAGTATTTCTTTGTTCATGTAAAGGAGTCTCTTGTTGGCCACTTGCTTTAGTTCATGTGTTATGCGTGACACCTTCTTATGGCCCTGCCTTTTTATCCCACAGTTCTTTGCAAGTTGAGATTTTCAATTTTGAAACAAAACTACAAGTGCCAGAATTCAATGTCCTGCAGGCCACAATGGCAAGTATTGCTGATGGTGTGGCACATAACATCGGGCCCCTTCTAACCAATAGCAGATCTGGCCCTCCCTAAAAACAAAAAACATCACTTCAATGTGTGAAAGTTAGAGGAAGAAAGAAACAAATTCCTTTAACGTTCACCAGGGGAAGAAATGATTTTTGTTTCTTAGATCGCCCGTCTCCACGCATTCTAGAAGGCCGGTTTAAATAGTCTGCTTCTGTCCCAGAAAAAAATGAGGGAAATCGCCACTTCGTTAACAGACAGAATGTTTAATAACAGTTCACACACACACACAACCTCCCCCCCCCCCCCCCCCCCCATCCCCCATCCCCCCGTTTCTTGGGATCAAGCGCACCAACTTCATTCACTAGAGTGAAGGGCGCTGTGACTCGAGCATTGTGACGTCACAAGTCACTTGCAATAACTTATACGCTCCTGAGAGCGTCATTTAATTATTATTGGCACGTTCTGATGTCAGAATGGGGAAAAATACATTATAGGTAGATTACGAGCTCACGCCTATTATAATAATTGTATCTTTCATGGCAACAATAAATTGGTCAGACCACCTCTTGCGTGTGTTTTTTAGATGGTGAGGAGTTAAAAACTGAAAACTTACCCTGCATGCCAGATGGAGGACAAAGGCTTCTGATCATTTACCTAGTGTTTTCCAAGTGATGTGCATTTTGGTGCGTGATGTCTTATGAGATCCTAATAATAGTGTTCATTTCTACTGCCAAGCCCTTCTCTGCCCATTGTTATTGCCAGTGCATTAGGCTGATCCAGTAACTGTCAAGTATTTAGTTGGGCATATTTTGGGCTCATCCCTCTGATGGTGGCAAGGCAAACAATACATGTAGTACAATTTCCATGGATTGATGTTCCCAACACATTGTTATTTCTCTTAATGGGTCTTTTGAGTCTACATTAAAACATTTTTGTATAAACCAGTACATCATGCAGACTTAGTGACTAATACAAAGGTGACAAATGAAGAATCTTGTTCATATTTAAGCAATGTGAATAATTTTCTTAAATAAAGTATAGCTAAAATGTAATTGTATGAAACACATATAAGTATTGTTCTTAGCCATAAACCACCCATATATCTCGAGTTTAATATATGAACTTAATTTTATCATTAAGTGTATCAACGCTTTAGTTCACAAACCAAATACAATTACATGATTTACAGAAAAAAAACATTGCATGATAAGGTTTAATTATTTTTATGAATGCAATAGTAGAGGACAAACACACAAATCTGCCACAAGTTTCCAGGTCTGCTATTTAATACACTGCCAAATAATGGAGTTTACTTTGGACAACATAACAAACATAAAAATTGTCCCCATGTGTAGCACAGAACTGAAAGAGAAGGCTATGTGGACAACATATGGTTAGGATTAGATAGTATGCAACAAAATTCGGGAGCTGCACTGAAGTAGATATCTACAGTTAGTGCTGTATTTTGTTTCAGAAAAAATTACTCGATAGTGAAGCAAGAATTGAAGAATATGTTTCAATTGTATTGTGTACAAAGGACGAAATGGGTAGACCGGCGTTTTGTAAGCAACTGATTGAATTTGAATGATCCATTTGATGTGTAATGTCTTCAAGGTGTTTGTAGAAATGTAAGCTATTAACACAGCTGCTATATACTCTTTCATCCCGTTAAATTTCAGAATTACCAACCAATCAATGGGGTTGACCTCTATAGGTCTAGAGTACATTTTAGAAATTCAGGGCTTGTATCTACACCAATTAAGAGAGTGTGTGTCTTAATAAGTTTCTTGATTAGGTGTAAGCTCACCTCGGTAAACCAAGAGCACTGACAATTGTGAAAGGGTCATAAATACATTATTTCGAGGGGCAGAGCGCAACATCAAACGTGGCTGAGATCTGACAAATGTATCTGCCTGAAAGGCCAATATGCGCAATATATGGATATACTCTTAACCTGCATCTCATGCCTTACTAGATTATGGTTTCACTGATGTTCCAGACTGATTGCAATTAGCCAGAGGAAGTACCATGTGGCTCTGATGAGCCCAGAGGCCCAAACAAAACATTTGAGGCCGGCATGAGTTGCATGCCAGGCGGACCCCAAATGCATTCGAAAAGGTGTTGGGGCAATTGCAGAGAGATGTGTCGGAACTGCAGACCCACATGGAGAACAACTTAATATCTGCGGTGAGTCAGGGGCTGGATGCACTGCAGACTGGGAGGAACTAGAAGACCTGCAATGCTGGCCATCCGACTCATGCCCTCACTGGAGAGGTTGCGTACCATACAGATGAACGAAGCGCTGTTATGTATACCTCCAGTGTGCGACGTATGAGGCAGAAGACATGGGAGCACTGGTATCTGGAGGAAAACTGAGGATCCTAAGATCCCATGGAAGGCAAATAAAGACGGTGGGCGGCCTGCATCTTAACGGCACTTATGCATATACAGTCACATATACTCGCCGACCCAGCACAGTGTGTAAGGTTTGTGCTAATTGATGGTGCGTCCTGCTGTACTGCACCTTATTGTGAACCAAATAATAAGTAGCTAATGGAATACAGGGCTATGGGTGTCTGTAGTCTCAGGAGGAATACAGACAACACGGGTAAAACAGTCTAGACTAAACTTTGAATCAGAGAAGTCTGCCCGTTCCGACTAGCTTCCAAAAGAGCACGAAAGCAGCATGAGTGGCAAACAGGTGGATTGAACACGGGCTTAATAAGTCATTAAAAGCTTACTAAAGGACATGAAGGTAGTCTGGCTTCCATGGATTCCAAGACTGATGACCTGACAAAGAGACAAGATATTAGATAACATGAAAGACTGGCTGGACAAACAAAATACACAAACGAATAAGGCAGAGCGCCGGATTTCTGACACTGAACATGACATGGCGACACAAACAAAACTCCAAAAATAAATGGCCTATGAATTAGAGAAAATAAATCATATTAATTTTGATTTTTTGAAGCTCGTTCTTGTAGAAGCAACATCCACATTGAGGGTACTCCTGAGTAAATGGCAATGGGCCGCACCGCGGACTACACAGAGGATGTTCCTAGAGCTGTTTGTTCTCCCACACCTTTCATGGGCCTTTCTATTACGGTCCCAGGAGCCTCAGCATGCTACAACACTGACAAAATTCTAAACTACAGAGACTGGGTTAAAATGTTAAAAATGTCCAAGCGAAAGGAGAGACATTCAATAGGCTGGCACTACAATCAAAATCTACCAGGACTTAACACAAAATGATCATGAAGCTCGATAGAAATTCTTTCAATGCTCTACCCTTTGAGACTCAGGTTCACGGCATGAGTAAAACCGTATGTTTGCAGACCTTCAAGTGGCATCAGCATTCCTGAACAAGCACAAAGCAGTGCAGCATAAAGGACGCCAATCCTAAATCAACAGCTCACAGATACGGAGTTACAGTTAAATGATCTTGAAGTGTATGAACTAAAACAAGCACCATATTATAGCGTAGTCACATACTGTACCGAGTACTGCATACCTCATTACTCAGAATTCTTCTATGTCACCTGTGGTCACTCTGTTGTGTTTAGATTGGGAGTGAAAGTTTGCTGCTAGCTACTTCATTGATGGCTGAGCTGGGGAAATTCTTAAATTAACTCCAACAAACGACTTCAAACAACTTTGTGATTTCTTTCTATACGAAGTGGTTTAGAACACAACAAATCGGCAATGATCTGCTCCCCAGTTTCGAATCGATGTGTCTGCATTTTAAGCACCCATCTCAGGTTAAGCAGTAAAACCTCCTTCAGTAATTCTGAATATTTTGGCAAGCATTCTACGTTTGAAAATCAAAAACAAAAGGGAATCCCGCATATGGCATTTCACTATTATTATATTGCTTATTTCCTGCAGGCTGGGTTTTGCCGTTTCTGAATAGCACTTTATTCAATATTGTCTTATATAACCTGGTCAGCTTATTATTAGAGACGTGTTATACCTGTTCATTGAAATTCAGAAAATTTGTCACAGGTAACACAAAGCATTTAGAGCAATGAGGTATGCAACATACTCTACAGTATGCAACTACTCTACACGCACTCTGTTACTTATGTGCGACTGAGTACCAAAAGTGTGAAACATTTAGTTGTCATGACAAGGGGATGTACTACAGGACTTGTATGCACAGGAATGTTATCCTGATAAGCCAATGTTTAATACAATATATTTAAGCATTTTAGTGACATTGGGCTAAACAATGTACTAACTATGGCAAGGATGGGTTTACCTTTGAGACTCAAGATAACTTGAACATGCAATATTACTAAGTTTATGGGCAGACCCTCAGCCTCACTGCTGCTCTGGCTACCGCCAGCAGCTCGACATTGGCTGCTGCTCTGTAAACCACAGAATAGGAATATGTTGGGGTTTTTCACAGAAGAGTTTGGGTTCAGTGGGGCTTGGCTTGACGGCCGGCAATGGTGGACGCGTTTGCCTATAGCTCTGCGCCGATCGTCCAATTATCAGGGTTAAAACGCTGTTCCCTGATACTGGCCGCGCTCTTTAGGGCGGCCGAAGCACTCCTGGTGTCCCACTGCCCCTGCTAGTGGTCCATGGGCGTCCGCAGAAATGTTGCCGGGGGGGGCACATTTTTAACTTTATCACCAACCCCTTGCACATTTCTCTCCTCTGCCTTGCACCCTTCTCCCCACAGCCTTGCACCCTCGATAGTGAAGCAAGAATTGAAGAATATGTTTCAATTGTATTGTGTACAAAGGACGAAATGGGTAGACCGGCGTTTTGTAAGCAACTGATTGAATTTGAATGATCCATTTGATGTGTAATGTCTTCAAGGTGTTTGTAGAAATGTAAGCTATTAACACAGCTGCTATATACTCTTTCATCCCGTTAAATTTCAGAATTACCAACCAATCAATGGGGTTGACCTCTATAGGTCTAGAGTACATTTTAGAAATTCAGGGCTTGTATCTACACCAATTAAGAGAGTGTGGGTCTTAATAAGTTTCTTGATTAGGTGTAAGCTCACCTCGGTAAACCAAGAGCACTGACAATTGTGAAAGGGTCATAAATACATTATTTCGAGGGGCAGAGCGCAACATCAAACGTGGCTGAGATCTGACAAATGTATCTGCCTGAAAGGCCAATATGCGCAATATATGGATATACTCTTAACCTGCATCTCATGCCTTACTAGATTATGGTTTCACTGATGTTCCAGACTGATTGCAATTAGCCAGAGGAAGTACCATGTGGCTCTGATGAGCCCAGAGGCCCAAACAAAACATTTGAGGCCGGCATGAGTTGCATGCCAGGCGGACCCCAAATGCATTCGAAAAGGTGTTGGGGCAATTGCAGAGAGATGTGTCGGAACTGCAGACCCACATGGAGAACAACTTAATATCTGCGGTGAGTCAGGGGCTGGATGCACTGCAGACTGGGAGGAACTAGAAGACCTGCAATGCTGGCCATCCGACTCATGCCCTCACTGGAGAGGTTGCGTACCATACAGATGAACGAAGCGCTGTTATGTATACCTCCAGTGTGCGACGTATGAGGCAGAAGACATGGGAGCACTGGTATCTGGAGGAAAACTGAGGATCCTAAGATCCCATGGAAGGCAAATAAAGACGGTGGGCGGCCTGCATCTTAACGGCACTTATGCATATACAGTCACATATACTCGCCGACCCAGCACAGTGTGTAAGGTTTGTGCTAATTGATGGTGCGTCCTGCTGTACTGCACCTTATTGTGAACCAAATAATAAGTAGCTAATGGAATACAGGGCTATGGGTGTCTGTAGTCTCAGGAGGAATACAGACAACACGGGTAAAACAGTCTAGACTAAACTTTGAATCAGAGAAGTCTGCCCGTTCCGACTAGCTTCCAAAAGAGCACGGAAGCAGCATGAGTGGCAAACAGGTGGATTGAACACGGGCTTAATAAGTGATTAAAAGCTTACTAAAGGACATGAAGGTAGTCTGGCTTCCATGGATTCCAAGACTGATGACCTGACAAAGAGACAAGATATTAGATAACATGAAAGACTGGCTGGACAAACAAAATACACAAACGAATAAGGCAGAGCGCCGGATTTCTGACACTGAACATGACATGGCGACACAAACAAAACTCCAAAAATAAATGGCCTATGAATTAGAGAAAATAAATCATATTAATTTTGATTTTGAAGCTCGTTCTTGTAGAAGCAACATCCACATTGAGGGTACTCCTGAGTAAATGGCAATGGGCCGCACCGCGGACTACACAGAGAATGTTCCTAGAGCTGTTTGTTCTCCCACACCTTTCATGGGCCTTTCTATTACGGTCCCAGGAGCCTCAGCATGCTACAACACTGACAAAATTCTAAACTACAGAGACTGGGTTAAAATGTTAAAAATGTCCAAGCGAAAGGAGAGACATTCAATAGGCTGGCACTACAATCAAAATCTACCAGGACTTAACACAAAATGATCATGAAGCTCGATAGAAATTCTTTCAATGCTCTACCCTTTGAGACTCAGGTTCACGGCATGAGTAAAACCGTATGTTTGCAGACCTTCAAGTGGCATCAGCATTCCTGAACAAGCACAAAGCAGTGCAGCATAAAGGACGCCAATCCTAAATCAACAGCTCACAGATACGGAGTTACAGTTAAATGATCTTGAAGTGTATGAACTAAAACAAGCACCATATTATAGCGTAGTCACATACTGTACCGAGTACTGCATACCTCATTACTCAGAATTCTTCTATGTCACCTGTGGTCACTCTGTTGTGTTTAGATTGGGAGTGAAAGTTTGCTGCTAGCTACTTCATTGATGGCTGAGCTGGGGAAATTCTTAAATTAACTCCAACAAACGACTTCAAACAACTTTGTGATTTCTTTCTATACGAAGTGGTTTAGAACACAACAAATCGGCAATGATCTGCTCCCCAGTTTCGAATCGATGTGTCTGCATTTTAAGCACCCATCTCAGCTTAAGCAGTAAAACCTCCTTCAGTAATTCTGAATATTTTGGCAAGCATTCTACGTTTGAAAATCAAAAACAAAAGGGAATCCCGCATATGGCATTTTACTATTATTATATTGCTTATTTCCTGCAGGCTGGGTTTTGCCGTTTCTGAATAGCACTTTATTCAATATTGTCTTATATAACCTGGTCAGCTTATTATTAGAGACGTGTTATACCTGTTCATTGAAATTCAGAAAATTTGTCACAGGTAACACAAAGCATTTAGAGCAATGAGGTATGCAACATACTCTACAGTATGCAACTACTCTACACGCACTCTGTTACTTATGTGCGACTGAGTACCAAAAGTGTGAAACATTTAGTTGTCATGACAAGGGGATGTACTACAGGACTTGTATGCACAGGAATGTTATCCTGATAAGCCAATGTTTAATACAATATATTTAAGCATTTTAGTGACATTGGGCTAAACAATGTACTAACTATGGCAAGGATGGGTTTACCTTTGAGACTCAAGATAACTTGAACATGCAATATTACTAAGTTTATGGGCAGACCCTCAGCCTCACTGCTGCTCTGGCTACCGCCAGCAGCTCGACATTGGCTGCTGCTCTGTAAACCACAGAATAGGAATATGTTGGGGTTTTTCACAGAAGAGTTTGGGTTCAGTGGGGCGTGGCTTGACGGCCGGCAATGGTGGACGCGTTTGCCTATAGCTCTGCGCCGATCGTCCAATTATCAGGGTTAAAACGCTGTTCCCTGATACTGGCCGCGCTCGTTAGGGCGGCCGAAGCACTCCTGGTGTCCCACTGCCCCTGCTAGTGGTCCATGGGCGTCCGCAGAAATGTTGCCGGGGGGGCACATTTTTAACTTTATCACCAACCCCTTGCACATTTCTCTCCTCTGCCTTGCACCCTTCTCCCCACAGCCTTGCACCCTTCTCCCCACTGCCTTGCACCCTTCTCCCCACTGCCTTGCACCCTTCTCCTCTCTGCCTTGCACCCTTCTCCTCTCTGCCTTGCACCCTTCTCCCCACTGCCTTGAACCCTTCTCAGCCATCCCCTTGCACCCTTCTCCCCACTGCCTTGCACCCTTCTCCCCACTACCTTGCACCCTTCTCCTCTCTGCCTTGCACCCTTCTCCTCTCTGCCTTGCACCCTTCTCCCCACTGCCTTGCACCCTTCTCCCCACTGCCTTGCACCCTTCTCCTCTCTGCCTTGCACCCTTCTCCCCACTGCCTTGCACCCTTCTCGGCCATCCCTTTGCACCCTTCTCCCCACTGCCTTGTACCCTTCTCGGCCACCCCTTTGCACCCTTTCCACCCAATGGAGGGGGCTGCCACCTGAAACAATGGCACATTTCCAAAAGCATGATGGACTAGGGCCGGCCCGGACTGGGCCCACATCGGACTCACTGGCCAACCAGGGAGGGTCCAGTGCCCCCCCTGCAGATGCCCATGTACTGGTCATCTGCAGACAGCGGGACCGAGCCGTCGCACTGCCATTGAGACCTGCGCAGCAACCGGACGGAGACGGAGGAGACGGCGGGCGGCTGGTCTCGGAGACCGGGCTGAGATTGCAAGTCAGAGGAGACGTGCTGCACCAGAAATGCTAACCCTGAGGCGTGCTTTCCCCTTTATGGGGAGGTCGGCCAGAGAAGACCCGGGCAGCCAGCGTAGCCGCGTGCTACTTACGGAACGCCCCGTGGGGGCCCACTGCTGAAATGCGACGGGTGCCCACACCACTCGTTCGGGGCTATTTTACCAACAGGGCAGGAGTTGGCAGACAGTGAGAGACCTTGGGAGACATATTGGGCCTGGTCCCGTCACTCTTCCCCCTCTTTTTTCTTGGAACTTGCACTGGCTGGCTGCTTTGGGAGTGGCTCGCGGGCCATTGGGAGACCCAGAGTACCCGGATGCCTGGAGGCGCGCCTTGCTGTGCGGCTGCCCCCTTCTGAGTTACGTAGACCTCAGGATCTCAGAGACCCTTGGCCCGGACCCCTCCTGAGAGACACTTCCTGGCTGTGGGAGGTTAGCTCTTAGGCCAGATCCAGAGGTATATAGCATGGATGCCCAGGACCTACGGTGTGACCCCCCACTAGACTTATGGACCTAGTAGAGCCAGAGAAGTCTTGTACCGTGACTGACGGGAAGGAGTGCGTTCCACAAGAGGTGACACTATTGCGCCTCACAGAGGTTAGAGGTTATATACCCGGAGACCCGGCCAGCTGTTCGGGCAGTGTCTGTTTTTGCGGTGTTTGGGCAGAGGAAGCGTTTTGGACTGTGCAATGAGCTGACAGTCTTGTGGGGCATTCATGGGCAAACCCCTGAGGGAAGGCCCAGGAGTCTGCCCTGGAGCCGGGAGAGCCAGAGGGGGTCAACTCGAAATATCCCAAAGATGCAAGTAACGGAAAACCCTGTGCAGCAACAGTTAGCAAAGATCCTGGAGGCAATTTCAGACACTAAGGAGACACTACACCAGGATATCAGCAGAGTGTCTGTGGGACTGGGCCTCCTGCGTGCTGAGCATCAGAAACTTAGTGACCGAGTGAAGGTGGTGAAATCCTCCCTTGGGGAAATGTGCCCGGCCCACCAGGTGATGATCAAGCAAATGGTGGACCTCACCGACAGGGTTAAACTACTTGAGCACAGAGCAGAGGTCAAGGTGGTGAAGGGCGCAACCGGAGGAACAACATTTGTGTCCTCGGTCTCCCGGAGGGAATTTGAAACAAAGATATGATGTCCTATCTAGAGCCTTGGCTGCGCACAGTTGTGGCCCGGAAGGGTTAACCCAATTTTACACTCTGGACCGAGACCGGTGGTGGCCAGGCTGCTGCATTACATGGACAGGGACATCCTGCTCCAGCGGGCTCGCCCCATTGGTCCGTTTGAGGTGAACAATAGCAAGGTCTCAATATTTCAAGATTATACCCTTGAGGTGCAGCAGAATCGACCCTCTTTGGTCAAAACTCGTTTATCTTCCCTGCCCGGCTTCGCATCATTAGAATGGAAAAACACACTTTTCTGTTACTGCCTCGGCAGCTGGGATTGGCTGGAAGAGTATAAGATGGGGTGCCTCGGACGGCGCAGGAGCAGGTACCAACTGATCAGATCCGGAGATCTGGAAAACGATCTACCAGACAACTGCAGCGGAACACCCCAAAGGAGCCGAGCCCTTCACAGACAGAACGCGAACGGTCAGCAACATTACAGGTGGTGGCAGAAAGGATGCAAGACGACAAGCAGCAGTCTGAGATGGGCTCACGCTCGCCGAGGGGCACGCGGGGGATCGGACACAGACTCCTCTAATGTGGACCGTTTGATTTTGCCTGAAGTCACCCTGCGATCAGCAGATGAGGTCATCTACAGGGGGTTGCCAGGTGGGGTGGACCTGCATGTGGAGTTTGAGCTTTGGGAGGCAGAGGGGCTGCACTGGAACAATAATGAAACAGTTCTGGTTTGATTGAAGAGATGGTCGGTGCTTGGCACGTCCCTATGGCTTACTACCCAAACACCTAAGACTTTTTGCCTGGGTAACGACCCCCCCTTATAGGACCATACCATGGGTGGTTTGGGCCTCGACTGACTGTACCTGATGTGAGGGATTTGGGTGGGTGGCCATTGCCATGCTGCTCTGGGGATGGGGAGTTGGTCCGTGTTGGGATCTGTTGATTTCTTTTTGTCCTTTATTCGTTTTACCTTGGTTTTCTTTTGGCATAAGACCTGTCTTGTCAATGATGTTAAGGTTGTGTTGCCTTTCTGGCCAGGGTAGGGGGGATGCTTAATTGATAAATGGCTGTACAACCACAGACACTGAAATTTCTTACGTGGAATATTAGGGGGTTGGGATCAATGTCCAAACGCCGTAGTATTCATACTAATCTTAAACGGCGGGGGTGCAGGTAGCCTTTTTGCTGGAAACTCATTTGCTCTAACGGGAGGTGGAGTGGCTGCGTAGGCGATGGAGGGGGCAAGTGTATGCTATGTCCTTCTCAGCCTATGCCTGGGGGACATTAATTTGGATTCGAGCGAGAGTGCCTTTCCAACTTAAGCGATCAGTTATAGATAAAGAGGGCAGGTATGTGTTTCTATTGGGGAGGCAGTATGGAAGGAAGGTTACTCTGGGCTGTGTGTATGCCCCCAACCAGGACCAATTGGCCTATATGGCTGACATATCGACCCATATGGCAAGCATGATGGTAGGCCCAGTACTTATAGGTGGGAAGTTCAATGGAGTAATCAACGTGAACTTCCTCCTCTGCCCGGAGCCCAGACCCGTAGAGTGGTGGCCGGTCTGTGTGACTGGATGTCCCATTGGGGGTTGAATGATATCTGAAATTTACAGCACAGAGACGCGCAAGAATACTCTTCTTACTCCCCCATGCACCAGCTCCACCCCCGCCTGGATGCCTTATGGTGCTCCCCCACCCTTAGTGACTATCATACATACAGAATATCTGGGGTGCACCTTGTCTGACCATAGTCCATTGTTGTTGATGTTCCGCCCACATGGGGATAGATCCCCAATACCAACATGGCGCCTCTCCCCGGGGTCCCTTGAGGGTGCTCCCTTTGCAATCCTTAGTTAGTGACGACTTTGAGGGGGTCAACCTCTACTCCTATGATTGAATGCGAGGCGTTTAAGGTGGTGGTGCGGGGACATTACATGGTGCAAACTGTGGGTGCGCGTAGAGAGCTGCACCGCGAATTGCTAGCGCAGGAGGGGGTAATACGGGAGCTGGACACTCTTCAGGGACGCAACGCACCGGGCGCGCCTCTTGGAAAAGCGTGAGCAATACGCCGCCACAATGGAACGGCTTAAATCCCATGATTACAAGTCTTACATGGATGGGGTACTGGGAGAGGAGAAGCTGGCGGGTCGCTTGCTGACCTGGATGGTTAAGCCAGAGACACGGGGATCCCCGATTATGCACCTAAAGAGGGTAGCTGACCGAAGTGATATTAATACACTGTTTAGGGATTACTATCACTCCCTGTATGCAGCCCCCACCCCCCGGGCCCTTCCAGTATCGCTGTTGAGGATTTTTTAGAACAGCTTGGTCTTCGTACACTAGATGAGGAGGAAATCGTGGACCTGGGTGGGCCGATCACTCTGGAAGAGGTGCAGGGCGCTATAGCGGCTATGGCTAACAGGAGGACTCCCGGCCCGGATGGCTGAAATATGGGAGTGAGTTAGCACCAAGACTGGTGACGTTGTATGCAGAATCTCTTCAAGCGGGTTGCCTCCCGGATACCACAAGAGATGCATTGGTGGCCTGCTTCCTAAGATGGTGTCCCTAGACACTGAATTGACAGATTTTCGGCCCCTCTCCATGCTCAACACTGATTTTAAGATCCTTAGCAAAGTGCTGGTGTCTCGGCTACTTCCGCACATGCGGGACCAGGTCCACCAGGACCAAAACTGATTTATCCCCTCCCGCAGCACCTCATACAACCTCCGTCGATTGTATTCGGCACTTTACCACCCTGAGGCGCCTGCTCTTCAACAGGCTGCTATTCTATCAATTGACCTGGAAAAGGCCTTTGATACAGTAGGATGGGACTATCTGTTGGCAGTTATGAAACGTTTTGGTATGGGGGGGTGACTGGGTGGCTTGGGTATGATTGCTATATACTCTCCCCAAGGCCAGGGTCAGAACTGGCAAGACTATTTCCTTCCAGTACCGGGTGACATGTGGCACACATCAGGGTTGCCCCCTGTCGCCACTCTCATTCGCCCTGGCGATAGAGCCTCTGGCTGAGTTGTTTAGGCAGAGAGGTGAGGGGATGGGGTTGACCTTAGCGGGAAGGACACATATTATCTCCCTATATGTTGATGATTTATTAGTATATCTCAGCGATGCGACTGGAGTGTCAGTCATGGCTCTGAGGCTTTTGGAAATGTTTGGGGACCCGTCAGGACTACGCGTTAATAAACGTAAGACATATCTCTTCCCCGTGGCTGACCTATAGTACGCCTGCTGGGGGTACCTGCGGATATAAATTGGGTGTCAGAAACTTTCTGTTATCTGGGCATTCAGATCTTCCATTCTTTAGAGGACCAGAGAGAAGGGAACTTGGGGAAAGCGCTGAGATCCCTTAGATCTAGTGTCCAGGTTTGGGGCACACTGTGTCTCACCTTAATGGGCAGTATATCCTTGACAGAATGATTATGCTCCCTCAGGTGTTGTAATATTTTGCCAATATGCCAGTGCTATTGCCCACAGCATGGTTTCATACCATGGTGAGGGACCTGATATGGGGTAATGGCAGACGTAGAGTGTCACTTTCAATACTGAAACGCCCTATAGATGCGGGAGGTTTGGGAGTTCCGGACTTTGAGCTGTACTTGCTCGCAGCCCAGATGCAATGGCTGGCCCACTGGTTGGAGGGTGCAAATGTGGATGGAACCTTTTCAACAGAACTTGGCCAGACACACAGCCTGTTGCTAGCAAAACTTCTAACGCCTAAGACAAGAGACCCCTACACAACTGTATTGCAGACGACGGCGTTGCCTCAGGAGAATACCTGACACTCCCAAATACTCTCCAGAGTTACCCCTGGTGGGACTGCCTCAGGGCGACCCACAACAGGTCATGACTGCAGAGCAAGCCTCTTGGGTGGCGGTGGGACTCGAAACTACAGGGAACTGTTACCAGGAATAGATTCTGCTTCCCTTTGCGGAGTTGGTGGAGGGGTGTGGGCTCCTGCGGGCCAATTCTTGGTATACGACATACCGCAGAGAACGTTTGCCCAGCTATGGGGCCGAAATAGGGAGGAACCAGAAATGCATGCTGTGCTGCATTCCCTGATTACATTGGGCACAGCAAGACACCCGATTAAGTGGTTCTATGTGTCCCTGCGAGAGGCCTCACTGACCCACTTGACCCGGTGTTCTGACCAAGTTTTTGCCCCTTTTCTTGAGTGAAGGTGACTGAAGGTGACTTTAGCCTGCTATCATTCTAATAGGAAGACTAGAACCTTAGACCGGGCCTATTTACAAGGCGTTTGATGAAATCTCCTACCCTTTTCTTTATTCTAGGGCTTATAAACCTATGTTAAGGGATAGATTCCTTAGTATTAGTATTAATCCGTCCTTTTGTAAGAGTGCTAGTACACTTCTAATGAAGTTATGCTTATTTCGGGCCTTGTAGGCCTCGAACGGGAGAGACTACATCTTTCTTTCTGCCTCGGCAGCTTGAGATGCTTTTAGGTCAAATGTAATGTTTTAGTTATGAGGTGTTCGCTTGGAGAGAACCGGCTCAGGCTGGCCCTTATCGAAGAACTGTATTTTTCTTCGTATCGAAGACATAACATCAGGCCGGCCGGCTGAGAACGTGTCCTTGGTACGGGGAGGTCCAAGAATTTGGTGGGCGGCAGGTTACTGGCCGTAACTTTCCATGCATGAACAAGGTTCCATATTAGCGAAAGCATGAGGTAGTCAGAGAGCCAGTTCGTAGGCAGCAGCTAGCCGTTAGCATCATTGCAATTAATCATCTTAAGGCAGACAGTCGCCATTTTGAAGTCCGAGAAAGACCGAAAAGCTAATACTCTCTTAGAAAGATTGAAGTTATTTTAGTTGGAGCAGCTGGAGAGCTTTGACATTAAGATCAGAGCATACAAAGTGAAGCAGTTAGTAGAGAGAACAAATACCAGAGTGGTAGAAACTGATTTATAAGATCGAAGCTGGAAAGTGAAGACAGTCCGTGATTGAGAGGAGAGAGGAGTAGTGCAGAACAGCGAGAGAGCAGATGACGAGACAGAAAATAAGAGGGAGGTTCCAGTGACTTGGAGGGAAACGGAGGAGACAGAGCATAGCGGTGCAGATGTGTATCCGTGACTGCAGAGGTGATCCTAAGACGAGCCAAGGCACAGACGAGAAGGGAACCCAGATGACTACCGAGTCCAGACTTCATACTCATATGGTGACGTCGACCCTTTCTTATTAGTGTGCACACACATTCTAACCTTTCCTTTTGCTTTTCAGGCTATGTGTGATATTGCAGTGTTATATTGTTGATGTTATTAATGAATAAAGATACCCCAGTTCTTAGCGAACTAGTGCGTGATGGTTGTTTCCTTATGATAAAGTTAACCTTTCTTCTAGTCAGATGCTGTTATGTGAATGGATGCGACTCCCTTCCAGGTAAATGGTAACTGAGCAAGGGAGTAGAGGAGCACTTGAAATAGGGAATAACCTTTACACAGTGTAATTCGGCCATTCTTGTGTGGTAGAGGATCGACCTGTCTATCTGTCCCATAATCTATAATATCGTATTATCCCAGTAGAGGAGCGAGAGAGTTACCAATATGGAGAAGGTATTCATAGGAAAGTGATCGTCGTTGTGTAGCGGCGTTATAGAGAGCATTGACCGTGGTCGATGTGTATACCCACAGGATTGTGGCTTGCGAGAGCACCAGGAGGACATGGTGTGTAACAAGAGCACTGATTGAGGTCAGTGTGTATACCCACAGGATTGTGGCTTGTGTATGCAGGAAATAACGAGAGCACTGATTGTGGTCAGTGTGTATACCCACCGGATTGTGGCTTGAGTGAGCACTGATGGTTATCAGTGTGTAATGGTAGATAATCGGAACTGCCTCAGGGTAGTCTAGTCTGAGCCCCTGTTGCCGCGAGACTATAAGGTATGAGTGTGGTGTTGTAGAAGATCTAAGCTTGTATATTGCTAATTCCCCCATCCTTAGGTAGGTACACAGGTGCCTTTTGTAAGTAGGTCCTGAGGAGGGAGATGGTTATGTTTCGGCTGGGTTAGTGGTGTTCTAGTCTGATCCTATCTGGTCCGAAAATCCGGTCGTTACATCTGGCGTCACGAACCGTTTACGAAAGCCTGTTTGCGCGGAGTTGTTTCTATCTTGTTGGTTTGCGCTCTGCACGTACGGATTTAATTTTGTATATTATTTGTTTATAGTTGTATATATCTTTTTCTTTTGTCACAATGTTTTTGAGAAGGTCGAAATCTACTTTTAAATTGCCTATTGAAATTCCCGGCTGGGAATCAACGCCTTACGAGTCTTTGGCCCGCGAGTGGGCCGATTCTACTGGTTTAAGTGAAAATTGGAGTTCCTGTTTGGAACTGGCGGAGCGGTCTAATGTGATTGCTTGCCTACAGAAAGCTCCAGTTGTGAAGGGTGAGGAGCTTCCTATTTTAGGAAGCAGAGGTTGGATTGTTTTATCTGCGTACAGGATTGTACATTAGAAATTTTTGAAATTACAGAGACAATGTACGGAAATGGAAGAAAAGTTTGTTGAAGTGCAGAATGCTCACACTCTTTTGCGATGTCAAAATAAATTGCTTGCCGACAAACTTGAGACTTATCAGACAATAGCCGAAAGGGCTGCTGTTCGTATTGCAAAATACAAATATAAGAATCGTCGCGGTCGTGTTTGTAAACGGAAGGTGCGTCTGGTCGTGGCGAAAGCCGGACTGGATTGGAATCCTGATGAATGGGATGGTAATATCTGGGACTCGAATGATTTTGGCTCCTCGGCTGAGGAGACTGACAAGCGCGAGTCTTCTCGCACCGGACGTGATTGTAAATCTAATACTTGTGACAAATATGATGATCCCAGCGACCGTGGTGCCTGTTTTAATTCTGATGTAATTTCTCGATCTGACTGTCCCTCTAAATCTTTTGATCGAGCTTCTTCTGATGCTCGTCCTGAAGTTTCTGCGCATCCGGTTTTTCGACATAAATTACAACAGGCTCCTGGTAACCCGAACTGTATTCCTTTAGATAGTTTGGAGGATTTTACGCAACAGGAGATTACCGTATTTTCCGGCGTATAAGACGACTTTTTAGCCCCTTAAAATGTTCTGGAAAGTCGGGGGTCGTCTTATACGCCGGATGCTAAATTTGAAGGAATGTTTTCATGCGTTTTTACATAGCGCGGACTACACCCGAAGGTGTCAGACTGCTTCTGCATTATATAAAAATGGGCTGATGTGAGCAACAATAACAATGGACAAATTATAAAAGCAAACATTAAGTTACATGGATCAAAAGTGACAATAGCGAGCAACTAAAATACATGAGGTAGCAATTGGTACATTCCTGGAGAAAAAGTGATAAGTGTGCAGGTTACAAAAGCATACAAAGCATACAAAGCATACAAAGTACGAGCCAAAATAAAATAAAATACATTCTCAAAATGGCTATGCAGGACTGCGTTGGACTGCACTGGAAGTGGGGGTAGTCTTATATGGCGAGTATAGCACGTAACCTACTTTTATTAAGCAAAGTAGGGGGTCGTCTTATACGCCGGGTCGTCTTATACGCCGGAAAATACGGTAGTGACATTTTGCAAAGATTTCGGCAACGGCCTGGTGAGGCCTTGCTTCCATGGATGATGCGCCTTTACGAACTTGGTGCTGCGGGCATCATGTTAGATGCAGGAGATGCCTTGAAATTTTGTTCTTTGAGTTCTGATTCTACTGTTCAGGTTCATTTCCGTAACTATAACGTTCCTGGTCACATTAGTCTACTTTAGTTGGCAACTGAGGGTTGTAATAACAAATACCCTACTGAATCTGATTGGACAAGTCATGGTACACATTTTGCAATGCGGCGCAAAGGCTGAAGGAGGAAGTGATGAAAACTGCGATTTTTCTGGGTACTTCTGACAGATTGTTGGATGGTTTATTAACATCTTCTGTGCGGAATCGCATTATCCGTTCTTCCCCTGTTGCTTATACACAGGTTATGATGACTTTGTTGATTAATCAAACTGGCAATGCATTGTCTATGGTGCTTGAATTTGTACGTCAGCTTGGCGAGCTGGGCGAGTGGCTTAAACCTGAAAGACAGTCCAGACCTGAGGGTCGTACTGCTGGGAATCATAGATTCACTAGACGTGATATGTTTCTTGCTTTGTTGGATGATGGTGTGAAAAGGGAAGACATTGATGGTGAACCTAATAATCGCTTGCGGGATATGTTTCGCAAACGTGGTTTGGATCGGAAGGAGGGTGCCTGACGTGTGCGAAAGAATGATTGTGATCGTGAATATTCTGATGACAGTGGGGATGATAGACGTCGTGATGATTCGGATCGGCGTGATGGACGACGGTATGAGCATGATGTGTCCCCTCGGCGTGAAAGAAAGAGAGGGCGAGAGGGGGAAAGAGAAAGGGGAAGAGATGACCGTGTTAACAGCAGATATAGAGATGAAAGGGATCAGTCCCCCGAGATGAGGAGAAGAGAGGATCGACACAGATTTTCTGAACGAAATTAACAATACCATGCAGATGACAAGAATCCATTTCGTAATGGGGATGGATATGAACATGACATTATATCGTCCAAAAAATTTGAGAGTATTTATCCTGATTTGTCTTGGTTGTCAGAACGCAATAAAAAATATTAGGAAATAGGTCAAGCTCCAGTACGCAGGTGGGCTCACAAAGACAATAGACCCTATGTAGATATTGAAATTGTTTGGAAACATCATAATATCCAAAGGGCCAGAGCATTGGTAGATACAGGAGCGGAGGCCACTCTAATTCATGGAAAATCAAAGAAATTTAAAGGTCAGTTTTTCACAATTACTGGTTTAGGTGGAAAGGAAACCCCCGCAGTTCAGACAAAAATTGAAATGAAAATAGGTAGTATTCCCCGAAAAGAATATTCTGTTTTAGTTGTGCCACTTTTGGAATACATAATTGGAATTGATATTTTGAAAGGTATGACATTGCATTTAGATGATGGCTGTTATCAATTTGGGAGTAAAAGTTATATATCATCCAGACCTGTACGAGTTGGTCGTTTGAGAATGCCCCCTATAAAAATTCCTCAGGCTACAAAAGTTGTTTCCCAAAAGCAGTATCGTATCCCAGGTGGTCACGAAGAGATTAGTTCTACAATTCAGGATTAGTGGATGCAGGAGATATAACTCCGGTTACTTCTGCTTGGAATAATCCTGTTTGGCCTGTACGTAAAAGTGATAATTCTTGGCGCATGACTGTTGATTACCGCAAATTGAATAAACATACACCCCCTTTGACTGTTGCAGTACCAGACATGATTACTTTAATTGACAGAATTCAGAAGCATCCAGGAATATGGTATGCGTCTATTGATATTGCTAATGCTTTCTTTTCAATCCCAATTGCCCCTGAGTGTCAGGAACAGTTCAGTTTTACATGGAATGGACGTCAAATGACGTTTAGAAGTCTTCCGCAAGGCTATGTACACAGTCCTACGATCTGTCACCGTCTGGTGGCGGAACATTTTTCTGAAATACCCATAAACCCACAAATTCAGATGTGTCATTATATTGACGACATTTTGATTCAAGGTGAGACACAGGATCAAGTTCAGACTCAGTTGGATCAGGTCATTGATCATTTACGTGAAAAAGGTTGGGAAATAAATCCCGACAAGTTGCAAGGTCCCACACAAAGTGTGAAATTTTTAGGCATCAATTGGCATAAAGGTAACAGAGAAGTGATTCCACAAGTAAAACAGAAAATTCTTGATTTTGCGGTTTCTCGGAACCGAAAAGAAGCCCAAAGCTTTATTGGTTTATTTGGTTTTTGGCGTCAACACATCCCACATTTGAGTCAGATATTGGCCCCTTTATACAAAGTTACTCGTAAAAAGAATGCGTTTGAATGGAGTAAACCGCAGCAGGATGCGTTTGATTTGGCGAAAGAAACAATCCAGTATGCTTTGGATTTGTGGCCCGTGCGTGAAGGTGATGTGGATCTGAATGTGTCTGTGCAAGGTCTTTATGCAAATTGGAGTTTGTGGCAAAAACAAGGCAGAAATAAAGTACCATAAGGTTTTTGGACTAAAAAGTTACCTGATGCTGGTGAGCGTTATACACCTTTTGAGAAACAATTACTTGCATGTTATTGGGCTCTGGTGGATACCAAGCAATTGACTTTGGGGCATGATGTGGTATTGAGACCTGAAATTCCCATTATGCAATGGGTTTTGAGTTCGCCGAAAACTCATCGAATCGGACATGCTCAAGAGGCGAGTGTGATTAAGTGGAAATGGTACATACAAGATAGGGCACGCGTGGGACCGAAATGTGTGGCATCGTTACATGAGCAAGTGGCGCAGGCGCCATCGAATGAGACTGGGAGTGATTGCTCTGTACCTGTAGTACAGGAATCCCCTGTTAAGTGGGGTAAGCCATTTGATGATCTGTCCGCGGAGGACAGAAACCATGTGTGGTTTACGGATGGTTCAGCGAGGTACATAGGAGAGAAGAGGCATTGGAAGGCAGTGTCCTATAATCCTATCACACACAAATTACTGAGTACAACTGGTGAAGGAAAGAGTAGTCAATTTGCTGAATTATATGCTGTTTACCAAGTTTTAAAACAGGAGTTACCCGGTACATGTCATCTTTTTACTGATTCCTGGTCCACTGCTAATGGATTGGCGGTTTGGTTACCAACCTGACATTCTCATAATTGGGAATTGCATTCTAAAGAACTTTGGGGTAAAGAATTATGACAAGAAATTTGGGAGCTACTCCCCCAAAGTACTGTTACAATCTTTCATGTGGATGCTCATACATCAATAGACTCCCGTGACAAATTTTTTCACAACATTGCAGATGAGAAATCTAAAATTGCTGAGGCAGTGGTGGACATGTAGGATTCTGATTTGGCGGGATTGGCGAAATGGGCCCACCAGAAAGCAGGACATTTTGGAGAGCGAGCCACTAGCAGGTGGGCTGCTGATCGAGGAATTTATATTCCTTTAAATTTGATTAAAGATACTATACTGCATTGTCCTATCTGTCAACATTCTAGACAACGAAAAGTGCCCCAAATTGTTAAAGGACATTTACACCGAAGAAAATTACCCGCTCAAATTTGGCAGATTGATTATATTGGTCCACTCCCTATGAGTAAAAATTGCCAATATATTTGCACCATCATTGATACATACAGTGGCCTTTTAGTGTCCTTTCCTTGTAAACGAGCTACCCAAGTGAACATCATTAAACATTGGAATTAATTATGCTATATTATGGTGTTCCATTTCAAATTCAATCTGATAATGCATCACATTTTAAGGGAAGATTGGTGCAGGAATTTTGTGTGGCGAACAACATTGAATGGGTGTTTCATATACCATACTATCCACAGGCAGCAGGCCTTTTTGAAAGAATGAATGGTTTGCTAAAAGATCAATTGCGTAAATTAACTGACAATAAATATAAAAATTGGAGAGAATATTTGTTCCAGGCACTGTTGATTTTGAATAATTGTCCCTTTTTAAATGCTGAATCTCCATTAATGCGTTTATTTCCTCCAGCTGTTGATGCTAAACCAAACACAGTTAAAAATACTGTAATGTATTGGGAGATTTCCCCTGGAGCCCTGGCTCCATGCAGAGCAACCCCAGGTTCTGCAGGCTTAGACCTGCATGCTATGAATGACATTACTGTAAAAAGCAAAGATCGAGTTATCATTGAAACTGGCATTGGTGTCTGTATACCAACTGGAAATTTTGGATTGATTGCCCCTAGATCGGGCCTGGCCTTGAAAGGCATTCAAGTACTTGGAGGTGTCATTGACAGTGATTATCAGGGAGAGATTAAGGTACTCCTGCTGAACAGCAGTGAAGTTGATTTACCGATTCATAAGGCTGACCGAATTGCTCAGTTGCTAATTATGCCTGTTTTCAGTGGTGAGATTCAGAAAGGCACTGCCCCAACTTTGTTAACTGTTCGAGGACAAAAAGGTTTTGGCTCCACTGATAACCCAGGAGCGAGAGTGTGGGTGCAATTGCCTAAAAATCCCCCTGAACAAGCTGAAATTATTGCAACCGGTCATGATAACACAGTACTCGTCATGAGACCAGGGAAAGATAGCTGGAAAGCTGTCCCGGCTGACAAATGTTACTTACAAGAATGAATAATGCCTGTATTTGATTTTCTTTCAGATCATTCTCTGGACTGCTGTTGCAGGATGTGCCGGCGTTGGACTCCTTTTGGCCCGCTACATCGGGAAAGGAGGGAACCCACAGACTTTGGTTGATTCGATAACCCGAGTACCGCGTTCTTTTGCTGCGTTGGATTCATCATCTAACTTTTGGAGTACCCTGGCACGAAGGGTGACAAATTCCCCACATTTCTGTTTAACACCGATGCGTTCGGTGACTGGCATATTAGCGACCTGTCTGGTTGCCGTCCCCGCTTCGTTGGAGACCCTGGCCCATATTTTCAATATATCAAATGCCCGTCCTAATATTATTCTTGGTGATTTTGCTACACACGAATATTGCCCTCTATGTACTGTACTTTCAGATCCAGTACCCCCAATTCATTCCCAAATAATTACATATAATAGCACGCAGGGTGATTTATGTTTTTTCCTTACCTGTGACCCAAATGCTATAACGGAATGTGTGCGTTTGAAATTGAAAGGTGTTACTTCATTCACAATTCATGAAAAGACTTTATGTTCCCGGAGATCACCGAAGTCGTTTATTTCAGTCAGGAATAATATGACCTGTAAAAGTCTTGTAGTTACCCCTAGCCACTATCGTACTATGCTATCACCTTCTGGATGGCTTTTCTCTTGTGGCAATACATCTTGGCCTTATATTCCTGCAAATATTACTGGAGGACCTTGTGCCACTACCAGATTAAGTTTATTAATGTTTTCTTCACATCCTAATATGCATTCCCGTGTTGTTCGTGATGCAGTAATGTTAAAAGATAATTGTGACTCTACACTACATTTATTTTCTGAACCTGAATATCTTAGTTTGGCTTTTTCGATTCTAGGTGTCCCTGCTTTAGCGGTCTATAATGCTAAATCCATCGGGAAAATGGCCTGTTGGATGGTTAAATCTATTAATCACATTTCTACAATTCTATCTGACATGCTATTGGACGCCCAGGGTGAACGCAGAGCTATTTTGCAGAACCGGGCTGCGATTGACTATCTTTTACTTAAACATGGACATGACTGTTCTGACTTTGAGGGCCTTTGTTGTTTCAATTTACCAGATCATACTAGATCCATTCAGGCTCATATCGACAAACATCATGACTTGACCAAAGAAGTTAGAAAACACATTGATCAGGGCTGGTTTGACTGGCTCTTTAACTGGTTACCTGATTTACATTCTTTACATCAGATATTAGGGGGTATCCTGATTACTATCTGCATTTTAGTCGCTATTTGCTGTTTTATTCAGTGCATTCCTTCTTTACTTCAGACCTGAAGATGTGGTGCTAGAAATAGATCAGTTAGTTTTGTTTCATATTATTCCTCTACGGATGTTAGTTCCATTTTGCGAATGATTAGTAGCCTAAAGTCAAGGGTGAAGTGTTCTGACCGAGTTTTTGCCCCTTTTCTTGAGTGAAGGTGACTGAAGGTGACTTTAGCCTGCTATCATTCTAATAGGAGGACTAGAACCTTAGACCGGGCCTATTTACAAGGCGTTTGATGCAATCCCCTACCCTTTTCTTTATTCTAGGGCTTATAAACCTATGTTAAGGGATAGATTACATAGTATTAGTATTAATCCGTCCTTTTGTAAGAGTGCTAGTACACTTCTAATGGAGTTATGCTTATTTCGGGCCTTGTAGGCCTCGAACGGGAGAGACTCCATCTTTCTTTCTGCCTCGGCAGCTTGAGATGCTTTTAGGTCAAATGTAATGTTTTAGTTATGAGGTGTTGTTCGCTTGGAGAGAACCGGCTCAGGCTGGCCCTTATCGAAGAACTGTATTTTTCTTCGTATCGAAGACATAACATCAGGCCGGCCGGCTGAGAACGTGTCCTTGGTACGGGGAGGTACAAGAATTTGGTGGGAGGCAGGTTCCTGGCCGTAACTTTCCATGCATGAACAAGGTTCCATATTAGCGAAAGCATGAGGTAGTCAGAGAGTCAGTTCGTAGGCAGCAGCTAGCCGTTAGCATCATTGCAATTAATCATCTTAAGGCAGACAGTCGCCATTTTGAAGTCCGAGAAAGACCGAAAAGCTAATACTCTCTTAGAAAGATTGAAGTTATTTTTGTTGGTGCAGCTGGCGAGCTTTGACATTAAGATCAGAGCATACAAAGTGAAGCAGTTTGTAGAGAGAACGAATACCAGAGTGGTAGAAACTGATTTATAAGATCGAAGCTGGAAAGTGACGACAGTCCGTGATTGAGAGGAGTAGTGCAGAGCAGCGAGAGAGCAGCTGACGAGACAGAGAATAAGAGGGAGGTTCCAGTGACTTGGAGGGAAACGGAGGAGACAGAGTATAGCGGTGCAGGCGTGAGTGACTGCAGAGGTGATCCCAAGACGAGCCAAGGAACAGACGAGAAGGGAACCCAGATGACTACCGAGTCCAGACTTCATACTCATAAGGTGACGTCGACCCTTTCTTATTAGTGTGCACACATATTCTAACCTTTCCTTTTGCTTTTCAGGCTATGTATGATATTGCAGTGTTATATTGTTGATGTTATTAATGAATAAAGATACCCCAGTTCTTAGCGAACTAGTGCGTGATGGTTGTTTCCTTATGATAAAGTTAACCTTTCTTCTAGTCAGATGCTGTTATGTGAACGGATGCGACTCCCGTCCAGGTAAATGGTAACTGAGCAAGGGAGTAGAGGAGCACTCGAAGCAGGGAATAACCTTTACACAGTGTAATTTGGCCATTCTTGTGTGGGAGAGGATCGACCTGTCTATCTGTCCCATAATCTATAATATCATATTACGAGAGAGAGAGTTCCCAATATGGAGAAGGTATTCATAGGAAAGTGATCGTCGTTGTGTAGCGGCGTTATAGAGAGCATTGACCGTGGTCGATGTGTATACCCACAGGATTGTGGCTTGCGAGAGCACCAGGAGGACATGGTGTGTAACGAGAGCACTGATTGTGGTCAGTGTGTATACCCACAGGATTGTGGCTTGTGTATGTAGGAAATAATGAGAGCACTGATTGTGGTCAGTGTGTATACCCACCGGATTGTGGCTTGCGGAGCACTGATGGTTATCAGTGTGTAATGGTCGATAATCGGAACTGCCTCAGGGTAGTCTAGTCTGGGCCTCTGTTGCCGCGAGACTATAAGGTATGAGTGTGGTGTTGTAGAAGATCTAAGCTTGTATATTGCTAATTCCCCATCCTTAGGTAGGTACACAGAAGTCTTTTGTAAGTAGGTCCTGAGGAGGGAGATGGTTACGTTTCGGCTGGGTTAGTGGTGTTCTAGTCTGATCCTATCTGGTCCGAAAATCCGGTCGTTACACCCGGTTGCGCGAGAAAAGGTAAACATACTTGGAGAGGGAACTCTCAGACACAGAATGGGGCAGGATCACGGCATCCCCTAAGAAAGTAGCTTGCAGCACACGGTTGAAGTACATACAATTTAACTACGTGCACATGATGTACTTAACTCCGCATAGGATTTTTGTAATTTTTGGGGGCGAACCAAGGCGTTGCCCAAGATGTCGCTGGGAGGACGCAGACTTCCTTCATATGACCTGGGTGTGTGGGGTCGCACAGACTTTCTGGCACGTAGCACTCACAGAGCACAACGATACATTAGATCGTGTGTTTCCCTGCGCGGTGGCGGTCTGCCTGCTGGGACTCTTCCCTAGGCCACCTAAACATAAAGCCGGAAATACATTCATAGATTTATCCCTGGCGTTGGCAAGACGGCGCATAGCAATCACAAAGAAATAACCTGCGGGACCGCAGGCTGCAGTATGGAGGGGAGAGGTGACGGCATGGGCATGGTCTGCATCCGACATCAGACCAATGGAGAGACATCTTGCATACATGGGAACACCCAGAGTCCCCAGACCCCACGAGCGGAGACAGAGATGCCTCCCAGGAGCCCGGAGGAAATGGTTGAATTAAGTGGATTCTTCAGTCCCCTCTCCCCTTCCTTTCTGTCCTTCCTCCTCTTCTCCCCCCACCTCACCAGAGGATTTGGGCTTGTTACGAGAGAGTGACTGACGGGGCGAGTCGGTATTTCCTCTGCTCGCCCTCAAGTCGCCCCCCCTTTTCCTTCGGCCCCTCTCTTCTCCTCCCCTTCTTCCCCTCCCCCTCACCCGAGTGCTAACTGAGACATACAGCACGTTACGCACAAATAGCACCCCACTAGACACTGACAGTCAGCCATTTTCCCAGTTCTTATATCCCTGTTTGATGAGTTTTTATTCTTCATCAAGGCCATAGGGCCATAAAGTGGTGGAGACTCCACATACCCAGACCTAAATGCGGTGCACACCTCCGAGAGCGTGCACCTATAAGGGGTCAGCGAGGCAGAGGAACAGGCATATTCTGTGGGATCCTGAAATGCCTGAATGGGTACCTCTAATTGTTGGTATGCATAACTGCTGGCTCAGTCAAGTATTGCCATGATTATGTTCTGGCGCACTTAGCTACTGTACTGACCTTCTCCAAGAATGAGTGTATCATATATGTTATAGATTCTGTCTTATGGAGAAAATAATAATGCTGTATGGAGATCAATGTATGACAAAATGTTAATAAACACGTGTTTAAAAAAAAAGAGTTTGGGTTCAGTATGGGCGGTGGGTGGGTTGTTGGGATGTTAATGGCAAGTAGATTCCAACTCTTCAAAAGTTTGGCTACTATCTACATAGACTGGAACAACTTATCTGTAGCACAGCATTCTTATATTGGAGATGGCTAGAAAATCATAGGCCCTCATTAACTCCACATTGGTACGGGGAGTAACCTGCCCATTTAAAACAGGACAGATTCTTACACATTGACATTGTTTTTTGCAACAGACCCACCTCCCAAGAGGTCTCCCCTGAGGACAGTGAAAAACTGGGAAACATATAAGTTCTTCATATTCCCCATATGCAAGAGGAGATGCCATTCTTATTAAAAGAAATGTCTGATTCAGACATATACGATCTCGTACACCGAGAGACGTTTTCTCTTTGATCAACGTTTTCTACATGGCGCTCATGTAACACTCAAATATATACAACCCTAACTATGGTGATATGGAATTCTTTTCCTGGACCATTGTGTGGCATTAAACCCACAAACAATTATTTGGATTGGTGATCAAATCTTGACCTTGACCTTGACCTACAAAGTACTAGCAGCGAATCTCGACAGGAGGTCAGAGCCAGAGAGATGGTCCTGGCTGGGTCTAATGCAACAATATGACATGTTAGATCTTCAGCAGACCGGATACTCGACAGCGAGGTAGATTACAATTACCTCTCAGCACATAGTTCCTGCTCCAGAATGGATTTCTGGTTGGGAATAGCTGATGCTTCAAGCTGGATGGATGATATAAAACATATACCCAGGACATACTCAGATCAATCTCCTTTGGTTCTGACCCTGAAAATTCCAAATACTATGATAAGACATAACTGTGGCACCCCCACCCACTGCACTCATAGACCCCATGTTCAAGAAGGACATAAGGCATATTATCACATACTACTTTGCAATAAGCCAATGATCAGTTAATACATATGCCACACCTTGGGAGCCGTTCAAGCCAGTAGTACGTGGGAGTGCATCGCTATAGGGGGTGGTACCTAGGGGGTGGTACCCTAAAATCAATTAGGACTAGATTGAAAGCGTTTGAGGCTAAGGTTAAGGCAATGGAAGCCTTACATAGCATATCTAATAATCCAAAGAGCTTATTGGATAATCAGTCCAAACTAGCACCCAAGAGATATCTTAACATAATTCACATATTATACCAACTCGTATACCACAATGAGAAGCTCAAACACACAAGAGGTCCATAAATACAAGATAGATGGCATGGATGGAGATGACAGAACAGGAGATGAAAAGTGGGATAAAAAGCATGAGCAATGGCATGGCCCTGGAAAGTGATGGACTTCTGGTGGAGTTTTTTAAGGATTTACAGAGGAGGTCACTTCATTCCTATTAGAAATGTGTGAGGTGGTGCAGAGTGTCGGATATTTCCCCATCACTAAATGAAGCTTTTGTAATTACTCTCCTCAAACCTGGTAAAGCCAGACACCTGTGGGACTAATACCTAAGACTGACAACAAAACTCAGACAAAACTTATTGCCAATAGGATTCTATGTCAGGACCGGAGGCTTCAGATTATGCTATATCTTCCTTCGCTTTATTAACATAAAGACTCCACAGCAGCTTAGGAAAAGATATAATAAGAACAAAAAAATGCTTTAAACATAAAGCATTGACGTAATGTTCAACAAATCAAACAACAACTCCCAAGAGTCTCTTTGCATAACAATAGTCCATAGTCCTTCCACTCTGTCCATGATCACTATATAACCGGACTTCTCATCATCTTCCTCCTCTTTCTTCGCTGCTCCCGCAGCCAGATAAGTGCTTTTCCTATATATTTCCCTTTTTCATTGTGATTGGTTGTATTGTGTACGATCGTTGGGGGACTCATTGCATGGTTCATTCCCTTGCAGAGTCCCCGGTTGCGGGAACGTTCTTCGTTCCTACGCGCCTTTATTTCCCACTTGTGTGCGGTGTGTACATAGACCGCCAGGGGGCGGCCTGTCGTCTCGCCGGCCCTTCGGCGCGCCTCCGCAGTGCCAGGAGCCGCGCCGTGGAGTCTGCTTGCGCAGGAACCAGCCCTCGCGTACCCCTCTGACACCTGGTGCCCCGGGTCTGTAATTTCCTACTCTTGACGCCCCGTTGGGGTCTGTATAGCGGCTCTGACCGCGTGAATCACCTTCGGGTGTCCTTTATGCACCTCTCTATCCGAAGTGTGGCCTAGCGCGCTTGAGGGGTGCGACGACCCGGTCCCGGCGAGGAGGGTCTGCGCGCTTGGGGGTCGGTGCAGCCCACCTGCCACATCAGTTGGCCCAAAAACGTGATCGCAGCCGCTTGGCCTGCCCACATTCGAGATCTTTCTCGGTTGCCGCCCTCTTGGGTGCCCCGCATTTGCCCTTGGTTCCGAGATGGAAGGGGAATACGAGGAGGAACCCTGCCCCTATCTGCAGGACGACGAGTTCTACCAGGCGGTGGACAATTCCATCTACCGCTGCGTGACGGAGGTGGTAGGCCCCATGGAAGACCGCCTTTCCGCCCGCATCGTGGAAGAGTGCGCGAAGCTGGCAGCGGCGCATGTGCCTCCGTCCCCCGAACTCCCGGGGACGTCCGGCGGGTTGCCACCCGCCCCGAAGAGGCCTTGTAAGGAGGGGCCGTCATCGGAGGCCCAAGGTGTGGACAGGGGCGCTTTTGAGCGTCTTCGAGACTCCTTCCTGGCTAAGGCGACAGCGGTGACCCCTGCGCCCTTGGTGGACCCTAGTGCTTCGGGGGACGTGTCTATGGCCCCCGCCTCCCCGATCTACGACTCTCCGGACTCGGATGACGACGGGGAGTCAACCCGCTCTTGGCTTCCGGCGCCCTCTGCCAAGGAGATGCCCCGGGATGAGTCGGGCATGCTGGACCCGGACGAGATAGTCCACCCCCGCTCCGCGGCCTGGGCACCGGGGGAGACGGTGGCGAAATTTGTCGCGGTAAGGCTGCGCAAGCCCCTGGAGAAGGAAGCGAGGGGTTGCCTACGTGGGGAGTGTCCTCGGCCAACTTTGGAAGGGAAAGTGGCCATGACCCCGGAATTGGATCCCAAGATGGCCACCTTCCTGGCGAAGTTTATGAAGGACCCCAGGAAAGGGATTGACCGGTCCTGGCGGGCCTGCCAGGACAAATTGTTAGATGCGGTCGGGCCCGCCAGGAAGATCCTCGACATGGCGGAGGAGGCTAGAGCGAATGGCACCGCCATTTCACCGGAGGTGCTCTCGAATTGGGCCCAGAGGGTGATTGTGTTCTTGGGCAACGCCAATTGTGCCCTGTCCACCGAGAGGCGGCGTTCGCTCCTAATTAAGCTGGACCCGAAGTTGGGGGACCTGGCCTCGTCGGAGGCGGGTGCTGTGGCCCAGGGAGGCCTCTTCGGCGAGCCCTTCATCAGGGAGCTGGGCAAGTTTGTGAATACGTTCACGTCGCTGGATAAGGCCCAGTCTAGCATCAAGAGAGTGTTCCACCAGCGTTTCTCTGGAGGGGCCGGTCGCGGTAGGGGCCGCGCGATCGGCCGTGGTCAGCAGACCAGCAACAAAGGACAAGGCTCCGGAAGAGGTCAATACCAGACCTCTGCCAACTATACCAACTTCTACCCCACCAGGGGACAGCGCTTCGGTGGCAGAGGGTTCAAGAAGAACTCCGGACAAGGAAATGCCCCCGGTAAGTGTACTTTGTTTGGATCAGGTTCCAATTGGGGGGCGGCTGGCAAGCTTTTACGAGGAGTGGGAATTGCTCACTGCCGACGCTTGGGTTTTGCAGACTGTACGAGGTTTCCATATCGAGTTTTACGACCAGCCCACTCAAGCGAGGCCCCCGTGCCTGATGTGTTTTTCAGAGTCAGACGCGCGATTGATAGACGGAGAGATCTCGGACTTGCTGCGCAAGGGAGCCATCCGTCTATCAACGCGCCACCCGCATGGGTTCCTCAGCAACGTCTTTTTAGTGGACAAGACGGATGGGGGCAAAAGACCTGTGATCAATCTCAAAGAGTTCAACGGGTGGTTGGTCTACCGTCACTTCAAGATGGAGGGTATCCACCTCCTCCGAGACGTGCTCCTCCCTCGGGATTGGATGGTGAGACTAGATCTCAAGGACGCCTACCTGGTCGTCCCCATCCACCCCCCTCATCGTCGTTTCCTACAATTCCTGTGGGACGACAGGGTGTTCGAATTCACCGCTCTGCCGTTCGGTCTTTCTTCGGCCCTGTGGTGCTTCACGAAGGTCCTTCACCCGGTAGTGGAGTTTCTCAGAAGTCAGGGGGTCCGTATGCTAGTGTACTTGGACGACATCCTCCTCATGGGGCAGTGCCCAGAGGTGCTGGCGGGCCAGCTGCGTCAAGCTGTCGGCCTGCTCCAGAGACTGGGGTTCGTGATCAACGGCTCCAAGTCGGTTTTGGTTCCCACTCAGCAGATCACCTTTTTAGGTTTCGTGGTGGACTCGGTACAGGCGGTCTTGAGCCTGCCGGGTCGGAAGGTCGCAAAGATACGACACCTGCTTCGGCAGACGATCGCGAGAGATCGTACGTCCCTGCGACATATCGCCAAGGTGGTGGGTCTTCTCTCGTCCTCCATCCAGGCGATTTTCCCAGGCCCGCTGCACTACAGGGCTCTCCAACGCCTGAAGGCGCAACATCTGCGCCGTGGGATGAGTTACGATCAGTGGGTTCCCCTCACGGACGAAGTGAAGGAGGAAATGTCATGGTGGCTGTCTCACATGGAGGCATGGAATGGTCGGGCGATCTTCGGTTCGGCTCCGGACCTGATCATAGAGTCCGACGCCAGCAGGTCCGGTTGGGGCGCCTGGTGCGGGGATTTTTCCACCGGCGGCGCCTGGTCTTCAGAAGAACAACAATTGCATATCAATTGTTTGGAGCTCCTTGCGGGCTCCTTCGCGGTTCGTTGTTGGACCAAAGATTCGGTCAAAGCTTGTGTCCTGTTACGGATGGACAATATTTCGGCGGTCCGTTATGTAAACCATCTGGGAGGTCCTCGGTCCCGCGCCTTGGCGGACTTGGCGAAGGACTTCTGGGATTATTGCCTGTTCCGTCACATTGCGGTGACGGCAGAGTATCTGCTGGGTCAGTGCAATCAGGTGGCGGATTGGCACTCCAGACATCTCAGGGACGCCAGCCAATGGAAACTGGATCCGGAGGTTTTCCGGTGGCGGCACACCCTCTGGGGTCCCTTCTCGGTGGACCTCTTTGCGTCCCGTCTCGACCACCAGCTGCCGCGTTTTTCCAGCTGGAGGCCGGACCCTCTAGCGGAGGCCACGGACGCGTTTTTGCAGGATTGGAGTCGGGAACAACCGTTCGCGTTTCCCCCGTTCTCCATGATAATGCGAGCGGCGGCCCAAATACGCCGCCAGGGAGCGGAGCTGGTGTTGGTTACACCACTCTGGAGGTCTCAAGTGTGGTTTCCGGTTCTTCTGGAACTTTCTTGGGATTTTCCAATCCTACTCCCCCTGTTTCCTCTGCTCCTGACAGATCCGGATCAGGAACCGCATCCCCTCGTCATGCAGAACTCTCTCCGCCTCGTGGCATGGAGGCTCTCAGGAGACGCTGTTCGCTCCCGGGCCTTTCGGGGTCGGCTGAACACTTGCTCTCCAAAGCATGGGCCGATAGTACGACGAAGCGTTACAGATCCGCTTGGCTTAAGTGGATGCGTTGGTGTTTACGAAGGGATCTGGATCCCTTGGTCGCAGGCCTCGTTCCCGTGCTGAATTTCCTGGCACATTTGGCCGACAAGGGCCTAGCGTATAGGACGATCAATGCTATTCGATCGGCGATTTCGGCTGGCCATGACAACATCGATGGCCATCCAGTGGGGGAACATCCTTTTGTGTGCAGGCTTCTGCGAGCTATCTGCCTCGCGCTGCCTCCGGAACCCAGGTACTCCGTCCTTTGGGACGTCAATTTGGTTCTGAATTTGTTCCTGTCGTGGCCGGCCAATTCCTATCTGTCTCTTAAAGAGCTGTCGGCGAAGTTAGCCATGTTGTTATGTCTGGTTTCTTGTAGGCGCGTCTCTGACGTACGCGAGCTGGATGTCTCTGCACGCATCTTTTCCCCGGATGGGGTTACTTTTACGATAGGCCGACGCACGAAAACGTCGTCGCGTTCTATTTCATATCCAGCTTTTCTTGACACTCCTAAGTTGTGTGTCGTGCAATGCCTCAAAGCATATGAGGACCTGACCTTGGATCTGCGCCCTCCGGGCGAGCGTCAGTTGTTGATTGCCCTGCGGAAGCCACACAAAGCTGTCTCCCCCCCCACTATTGCTCGGTGGGTGCGGTGGGTCATGCAAGAAGCGGGCATCAATACTTCTCTCTTTGGAGCACACTCCGCCAGGGGGGCCATGGCCTCTAAGGCATTCTCGGTGGGTGCTCGTCTGGAGGACCTAATGCGAGCGGCGGATTGGTCCTCGGATTCCACCTTCAAGAGGTTTTATTTTAAGCCGGTGGTGGATTTGGCCCAGTTGGTTGTAGGTAAGCTTTAAACTAGCATAATCTGAAGCCTCCGGTCCTGACATAGAATCGAAATTTGCCTAGCTTACGTAACGGTAAGTTTCAATTCTATTAATGACACGGAGGCGAGGATTATCCCACCCAGGATACAGTGGTGTCTCTACCCACCCGTATGGCAGTAAGTAAAGCGTTTTCCTTTACATTGTCGGTACTGTATTAATCACTGAATGCTCCTCGCCTTGTTGTCGCATTCCTGGACCACCTCGCTGATGCTGTTCCTTTTTCGACAGGCAATGACGGTGCTAAACAGGACCAATGAGGCTCAAGCGTGATCTGCGCGAAGAAAGAGGAGGAAGATGATGAGAAGTCCGGTTATATAGTGATCATGGACAGAGTGGAAGGACTATGGACTATTGTTATGCAAAGAGACTCTTGGGAGTTGTTGTTTGATTTGTTGAACATTACGTCAATGCTTTATGTTTAAAGCATTTTTTTGTTCTTATTATATCTTTTCCTAAGCTGCTGTGGAGTCTTTATGTTAATAAAGCGAAGGAAGATATAGCATAATCCTCGCCTCCGTGTCCTTAATAGAATTGAAACTTACCGTTTCGTAAGCTAGGCAAATTTCGATTCTACCACTACTGCATGGCTTGGTTCGTCAGGATCAGTCTGTCTTCATACTGGGTATCTCAACTGCTGAAACACATCAAATCGACCGAGAGGTGCAGGCAATGTCCACATTACAGGATGCCATTAAGGCCTTTGACTCCACTGACTGGCCCATTTTACTTACTCTAATTTAAAGAATGAGTATGGGTAATGCCATTTATTTATTAAGTTTTATAAAGCGCGAACAAGATCCCGAAGGATATCAGAGTGCTTTACAAAAGGATGGAAGGAATAAATGCAATATGATGCAATCGATCAAACTATTGTACACACTCCCAGTGTACAATAAAGATAATCAATTATCTACCCCTATTACAATTGGACAACGTACTAGACAGAGAAGCTCTTTGTAAGCGTTCCTCTTTGAGCTAGCAATAGATTATACTTAGAGAGTTCCACCAGTACAAAGTGATCACATTTAAGGCCCATCGAGTTCTGGTATTAATGTATGCCGATGACATTCTCCTGCTAGTTAAAGTTCCAGAGCTTGAACTAAACCCTATAATTAAAGAAACAGTGAAACATAGTATTTGGTCAGGACTGACCATTAACTGGTACACATTGAACATGCTTCCTTCTTTTGGGGACACTTGCCCCAACTCTGGATTTACCTATAAAGTGGTAGGACACATTAGTCCAATGTCTGAGCATACAATATAGCTCTGACATATATCTCATTATAAAGGAAAACCATGGAAAATGCACTGGAAAAATATCCACGCAATACAAAAATGGAATAGCCTGCTAATCTTATTAGAGGGCAGGGTAACTTTCATAAAAATTGTGATATTGCCCACCTCATTGTATCTTTTCCACTAAACAGAACCAAAAAATAATTAGCACACTAAAATCCCTTACATTAAATGTTCTTGGGCTGGGAAACAACTCCCAATCAGTAGGAGCACACTGCAGTTATCATATGAAAGTGGAGGATTTGCTGCGCTTAATTTTGATGTGTATTCTTTGGTGGCTCAAGCGCAGTTTGCCCAAACCGGTTTCACAATCCCAGGACTTTGAGTTTGACAGGAGATTGGTTGATTCAAATCACAGAACACAATATTAACAAAGAAGGCTTGCAGCCCTAACAAAGAGATCCATACAGAATAATGTATGGGCTTAGCGTGGCTTGGGCTGGCTTTGGTCTGAAAGACTGACAAGATAGCTGTAACACAACGAGGTACCAGAATACTGGGGACTCTGGGTGACATATACACTAAAGACAAATTTCTACAGTACAGGAATTTGTACTCCACTGAATATTGTTATACCACTGTGCAGGACCATAGGAGAGCGGTAGCCATCATTACAGCTCCACCAGAAAACACTACACAGGTTAGATAGGGGTCACAGCTCCACTCTGCCCGCACCATATATCGCTCTAGAGTTTTTAAATTGTTTTTAAAAATTGACCCTGCGCCACCCTACCTGTCCTCAGTCGTGCTATCCCCGTTCCGCCGTGGCTTGTGCCGTTTGAGCGGAGGAACGTGCACCAATCGTTCTTTCACTGCCCGGAAGCACCGACATCAGTCAGAGCTCTAGTCGCAGCTGCTTTCTTTACCCGCCCACTTCCATCAGGCTTAAAGGAAGTGCTCAGTGTGGTCACGCAGCAGATGCGTGTAGCGGACGCACGCAGCGAAGCGCCAAAGGCAAGCCCGTCTGCACGTGCCCACCACCGCCGCCGGCCTCTCTGCCTGTTCTACAATTGCGCCTCTCATTTTTTGCTAGTTTTCCCACACAACTATCGCTCACCCATGGCCATTATACAGTACACAAGCCAAGAGCTTCACGCAGTCAATAGAGCATCCCCCACGTGAACTGTACCATTCTCCCTCAGTCGGCTGAGGCTATGACGGCTCAAACAAACACCCCGCCACAGTAGCCAATCCTCTTTAAAAGCAAGCTTATTGACTCCATAAATAACACTTTATCGACTAATCCTAACAATCTAACCGGGATATTTTGCAATGCTCGATCTCTCTCAAAACGCGCCCTAGAAATCTGGACTTTGCCAGATTTTGAGAAGCCAGACCTCTTTTTTGTCACCGAGACGTGGCTACACAAGTCTTGTTTCCCTGACATTTCTACAACCCTCGAGGCATGATTACCAGCTGACGAGATTGGATAGGAACGACAAGCGAGGAGGAGGCTTAGCAATAGCCTTTAGGACCAATATCAAACTTTGTATAATCAATACCTTTCTCACAGATTGAGGAGACATCTGCATTTTCAAAATGAATTGTCCAACCAAGGGATCCTGGAGAGGCGCCTTACTTTATAGCTCACCAAGCAACAAAGCTCATTTTGTTAGCCATTTGATTGAAACGATTGCTCCACATGTTTTGGCTGCTGATTTTTAATTATCATGTCAAACTTTTATGTGTCCCACACTCCAACAACTTAATCTCTAGCCTAAACACCTTAGGTCGGGGGGCGGAGCTAGCCGGCGAGAGTGATGGCCGCCTAGTCCCGCAGCTCCGCCGTGTGCAACCCTAAATATCCTTTAGAATCCTCAATGGCAACGTTCTGAGACCGGCCCTTGCTCCCACGACCTGCCCGGAGAGTGGGGGACAGGCGGGCGTCTCGGCAGCGGCAAGAAAGCGGAGCCGCCGCAGACCGGAGGAGCGCCGCGCCTCAGTGGTGCTAGGCCGCAAAGCCGCGGGCTGGAGTCTCGCATGCACCCAGGAGACGTGACGAGACGTGCGGCAGCGGACGCCGCGAAGCATCGGTCCATCGACCCCTCCCCCGTCCGGAGTGCCGGGGGCTCATAGACAGTGTGCCTGGTGTTGGCGACCCCCCGCCACCCCCCCCCGCCAGCGGCGCAAGACCCAAGGTACCTACCCCCCTCCTACCATTGGGATACGGCCCCCCCCCCCCCCCCCCCCGGAGGTCCAGCTGCCAGGGACTCGACTTCAGCTGACCCTGGGGCACTGTGCTGGAGCGAACATTGTGGTGGTGCAGGATTGGGGGCCCCTACTCGTGAAAAAAACGATGACCCACCCTCTGCAAAATCCTCGCGCCCTTTCTGCGCTCGGCGCCTGTGGTGCAGAGGTGTAGGTCGCCAGTGAGAAAGCTCCTGAAATTGCGCCTGGAGGTGGGTGACTCTCCTGGTCGGCACGAAGCGGGCCCCTTAACCGGTGGGGCCCCCCTGTTTTACCCAGTTGGCTCTTCGAGACTGAAGCCGGCTCGACTGCCTCTCCGGCGGTCCGCGTCTTAGTGCCAATAGCCAGCGATACCACGGAACCCCAGTCGGGGGGTGCTTCAGGGTGAGCAGCGGTCTGCCGGTGCCATAGCCTTGCGCTTCGGCGCCCTGAGAATTGCCTAGACGAACCTACGCTTTGTTGAGGCCTACAAGAGCGAGGGGTGGCATCATGGGCAAGGGCGATAGAACTCAAAGTAAGCTGCCCTTCTCGCAGAAGCGTCTGTTGCAGCAGAGCCCGGTAGCTGAGGGTGGCCCGACGGAACGCTTGGCGGAGGCTCCGAGCATTGACTCAGACTTAAAGACTATGCTGCTCTCGATGGAACAGGGCATCCAATCCAGCATCTCGGCCCTGGGGTCCAAGATTGACGCGATGTCCTATAGAATGGATCGGATGGCGGAGCGGCTGGACAAACACGCCGAGAGGCACGATATGGCAGAACGCAGAATGACGGAAGTGGAGGAGACGCAAACCGATCTGGATACGGCGCAAAAGAAGATGGAGCGGATGATGCGGACACTGCAAGACAAGACCGAGGATTTAGAAGCGCGTTCTCGGCGTTGTAACCTACGCATCACGGGCCTTCCGGAGACTACGGCAACGGGCCTTATGGAGCGCTTTGTGGAACAGCTTCTCGTGAAACTTCTGGGAGATGGAGTGTTCTCACATAAGTTTACAGTGGAAAGAGCACATAGATCGCTGGCACCCAAGCCGCAGCCTTGTGCGCCTCCACGCCCTATTATAGCGAAACTTCTCAATTATAGGGACAGAGACACTGCACTCCGTTTGGCACGCACAAAACAGAACCTGCAATATGAGGGGTCGGCTATCTCCCTGTACCCGGACTTTACGGCAAAGGTGCAGGAGGAGCGTAAGCAGTTCATACCGCACAAAAAACGTCTAAGGGAGATGGGTCTGGACTATGCGCTGCTGTATCCAGCTAAGCTACGAGTCAACAAAGAGGGCCATTCTCATATCTTTACGGATCCTAAAGCGCTGCAGCAGGCGATGAAGCGATGGTCGAGGGAAGCGAAAGGAAGCTCGGACAAGGATCAAGAGGGCGACGACAACGGAAGCCGATTAGACGATCAAGACTGAATCCTGTTAGTCTGGGTTGCCCTGCTGTTCGCCGGGTATACGAGAAGTGGACTCCCGATTCGTTCTCGTTGTGGCCAGCTCCAGGAGGGGTGAGGGACAACATGGTGCATCTTCTGAGGACTGCAAGCCGTACAGATAAGTGATGGGGAGGGGGAGGTGTGTGTGGGAGGGGGGGCTGTTCTGGTCGCGAGTTCTGCATGCCCCCCCTGTCCTGGCGCCTGTTGGGGCACGCTGCATGATTTGTTTTAGTAGATGCTGGGGGCTGAAGGAACTGCACCTGGGAAAATTCGCTGATTAAGGACCTGGGCATGTCCCTCGCGGGGGCATTGTGACACTGCTTACTGTTAAGATGTTGAATGTTGCACAGACTAAGGGTTTCCGTGCACGGCGGGAGCGGGGAGAAAGGCTGACGAGCGTTCTGAGACATAGGTAGAGACTATGACATTTGGCTACCTAGGCCCCGCGCGTTCAGCATATTGTTTTGTTGGTTGACTTCAGTTGAGGTGGGATTTCTGGGGAGCGGGGTGGGCACAACACTGTCGGACCGAGTTGGGGTGGGTCTGCTGTGGGTGGGGGGATGGAGGGGGATGCTTGGGGGTTTGCTGTTTCTGGGAAGGGGGGGCAGGGTGGGAGGTTGGGGAGGAGGGAGGCTATTTCCTGAAGGTTTGCTGTACCCTTTGAATGCTTCGTGTGATGTTGGTGGCATGAAGGTATTGTACGATTATGTGACCTCAGTCGACTTCAATGGCTAGTGCCCAGGTGACGAACTTGGATAATCCTCAGGATGCCTTAAGAGTGTTGACCTGGAATGTTCGGGGTCTCAATGACCACAGGAAGCTGAGGAAAGTACTCCACTATCTACAAAGACATCAGGTAGATCTGGCCCTCATTCAAGAAACCCATTTACCACTCACGAGCAAGATGTTACAACACAGGGGTCTGTTGGGCAACTCCACAGTGGCGGGCTACACTACACATTCTAGGGGCGTCTTGACATGGGTGAACCCACGCTCCAAATTGGTCCTGCGACCGCTCAAAGCAGTTCCCGAGGGCCGCTACCTGATCTCGAGGTGCGAGGGTAGGGGCCATGACTTAATTGTGGTGAATTTATATGGCCCGAACTAGGACTCCCCTGATTTCTATGCCCGGTTGGCCCTTTGTTGCAGGACGTACGCCTCGGGGCACATGCTCAGGGGGGGTGATTTTAACCTAGTCCTGGACCCCGGGTTGGATAGGTCTTATGGCCCTGCGCGAAAGCCAGCTGCGGCTGCGGTGACCCTACAAGCAGAGCTCCTGACTTTGGATCTAGTGGATGTCTGGAGAAGCAGGAATGCGGGCAGGGGTGGGTTTACTCATTACTCTTCCTTTCATGACATACATACCAGGATCGATTACTAGTTGGCCTCTCATTTCATCACCAGCCACATAAAGCAATGCTCCGTACTCACGCGAACACTGTCTGACCACTCCCCAATACTGCTGGTCCTGACGACGCCGAATCGCAGGATCCCCCCGTTCACCTTCAAGGTCTTTATCCGCGGGATAGCCATGACCAAACATTCCAGTGTGCTAAAAGCCATAAGACAGCGACTTCGCACCCTGGAATCCCAATTAGCAGACCTGGAGGCGGGACTCCTGACTGACCCTGACCCTACTGTGGCAGATAGGCTGAGATCCCTAATTTCGGCATTCAATGAAGAGGCGGACAGGGAGGTCTGTTACATGGGGAAATACGCCTCGGCGAGGACTTATGGTGAGAGTGAGCGTCCTAGCTCACTGTTAGCCAGACTATTGCGTGACGATAAAAGAACTCCCAGTTTGACGGAGCTTTAAACCCAGGGAGGAGACACAGTCACGGCAGACGGGGACATTCTCTCTGCTTTCCGCGACTACTATTCGGACTTGTACACTACCAAGACACACGATCTAGAGGCAGACATGGACGATTACCTGGAGCATATACAACTACAGTTTTTAGCGCAATCTGACAGAGAGTTTCTCATGTCCCCAATTCAAGCGGACGAGCTCTCTGAGGCCTTAGCTACCATGCGTATGCACAACGCTCCCGGGATAGATGGCTTGACAGTAGGCTTTTATAAGGCTTTCAGGGACAAACTCATCCCACACCTATTGTCCCCTTTTGACGAGATATGTGAAAAAGGCAGCATTCCCGGCACTATGAGGGAGGCCCTCCTGGTTACCATAATGAAGCCGGGCAAGCCCCCTGGTGTCTGCAGTTCGTACAGACCGATTTCACTCCTAAATGTGGACGCTAAACTTTACGCCAAGGTCCTGGCCACTCGGCTTGCCCTTATTGCGCCAGAAGTGGTTGCCCCAGAACAGTCCGGTTTTGTGCCGGGACGAAATCTGTCCTATAACATACGCACAGTGCTGGGCACTATGCAGCATGTGCGTCAAGATGCGAAGGCTGTCGCAATCTTCTTAGACATGGATAAGGCGTTCGATTCTGTTGAATGGCCATTCCTGCTGAAGGTCTTCCGTCGCATGGGGCTGGGTGAGCAGTTTTTGCAAATGATTGGCGCCCTGTACTGGAGGCCGGTAGCTCGGGTGCGACTAGGGGATCAGGTCTCGGACCCCTTTCCCATCAGTAGATGCACGAGGCAGGGCTGCCCCCTGTCCCCGTTGCTATATGCCCTCGTCGCTGAACCACTCGCATGCGCACTACGGGAGTACCATTGGCATAGGGGGGTTAGCTTCCCGTCCTACAAAATAGTAATCTCGACGTATGCGGACGATACGCTACTGTACGTGTGTAATCCAGAGTCCAACCTGTCCCCAGTTCTCCGGGAGGTAGTGCGCTTTGGCGCCCTCTCGGGTCTTAAGGTTAACTGGGAGAAATCGGTGGTGTTCCCACTGACCCCGGTGACGGATCGCTTTGAAATGGAATACCCGTTACACTGGTTGGCGGACCCGGTACGATATCTTGGCATAAAGATTCACACTGATCCGGAGGTGCTCTTCTCTGAGAACTATGGGGTGGCTTTTAGCAAATGTGAAGATGACGTGGAACGATGGTGCAAGCTCCCGCTTTCTCTGATGGGCCGCGTGGCCATCATGAAGATGGTGATTCTTATTCCTATTCACTACCTTACCCATAATTCTATCAAGAGCCTTCTTTCGGAACCTAACGAAACTTATGACCCGCTTGGCTTGGGGGGGTAGACAGCCACGCGTCCGCTGGAGCACTCTTACACTCCCGTGTGAGTTAGGTGGGCTGGGTGCGCCTGACCTGGAGAGATATTATAGAGTGGCCCAGGCCGCACACCTGCACACATGGATTCATGGTGACAAGAACATCCCACACGTACGGTTGGAACGGCTTTTCGCGGAACCTCTCCCACTCCCGGCCACGGTTTGTACTCCAGCTGATCGTAGGGTGGGTGTATTGGATTCGATAACAGCCACAAAGCATGCTTGGTATGCCTTACTGCAAGCTCGGGAGGAAGTGCTGCTATACTCCCCTGCGATGGCGGTGGAGTGGCTGCAGTGGCTGGCCTCCATCGGGGACGGGAATGTACTCCGAGCACTGCATGAGCTAGGGCTCGAGACTGCGGGAGATCTGTTTGAGGATGGTAAGGTCAAAACATGGGATCAGGTTGCACAAGGAGTTGAGGGCCCGACACTGCTGCAGAGGTTCCAATTCCACAGACTTAGAAGTGCCTTGAGAGACGTCCTGGGCCCAGAGCTTGCAGAGCCACCGGATATTCCAGAACTCTCGTATTTGGCGACGCATCTGTACAAGAGCATTGTCTCCTACAGAGCGCAGGAGCCTTCCAAGGCCCGGCTGGCTTGGCAGACTGACCTCGAGAAAGAAATAGATGACTCGATGTGGGCGTATTGTTGCACCAACACTAGAAAGGTGTCTCTAAACGGGCGACACAGGTTGGTACATTTTAAATTCCTACAGAGAGTATATTATACTCCTGAACGATTGCATCGTTATGGCCTCAGACCATCCCCTGAATGTGAGCGCTGCCACGCTCCGGTGGCGGACTTCCTACACATGGCGTGGGGCTGCAGCAAGATATATGAGTTCTGGGAGGCGGTTATTTCGGAATTAAGCGAGATACTAGACCATGAACTACCGATGGACCCTGCTCTGGCACTCCTGGGCTATTCAAGGCCCCTGCCGGTGGCGTGTAGGAGGTTGGCGGACATGGGACTGTTGTTGGCGAGACGTACGGTGGCGCAGTGCTGGATGAGAGGGCCGACCCCGACCAAAAAACGATGGGCTAGGGACATGGTATACTGCTGCACACAAGCAGAACATTACAGCAAGCTCCTTACTCCCACCAGCAGACCAAAGAACTTCTGGAGCTTATATACCATCTTCAGAAACACCAGGGAGGACACAGTAGACACACAGCGGGCGGGGGGGGGGGGGGGGGGGGGGGAGGATACACAATAGCGGACACGCACACTATACATTCAAGAGGCCTCAGTCGAGGATCAGTCGAGGAAGAGACCATTTTGAGTAGAGGGACAGGGCGACGGCTGGGTGGAGTATTGAAGCCTGGCTGTCCTGGGGCGAGAGACAGTCAATACTACACAAGGGAGGTTCCACAGGGCAGGGGTGACATTTACCCGGCCTATTCAGGAGGAGGTACATCTGGGACGGGGAGACGGACACCAACACGAGACTACACATGGCACTGCATACAACAATCGGATCAGCGAACGGGTAGGACAGCGAGAGGGAGGGGGGGATGGGGAGTTCTGTGGGGGGTTTTTCTTCTTTGCTTGACTCTGTGGGGGAAGGAAGTCCACTGTAGGGGGGGGGTTTAAAATACCAAATACACCTACATTTCTAGCTTTACAGCATACGACCTACATAACCTGCCTTCTGTGAGTGTGAAGACATTATCACACAGTCATAGCGTTGGTAGAAGTTTGCGGATGGGCTGCCCACTATCAGATGCTGTAGCGCCGCCGTACCCCCGGGTTGACGGCATCAGGCTGTGTATTTCGAATGGACTGTTTATTGTCTACTTGCATCCTTACACATTTAGCGCATCGCCGGCCCGGGAGGTTGTAGGCCGAATGCTGTGTATCACTTGAACCATGTTAATAAAGGTGTTATAAAATAAACAAAACAAAAAAACACCTTAGGTCTCAACCAGCTGGTGACTGGTTCCACCCACTAGCCACACGCTAGACCTTTTATTTACCAACTCGTTCCATGTTAAAGTCGAATCACCAATTCCAGTTCTCTGGTCTGATCATCATATATTAAAATTTCATTTGCAGGTAACCTCGACCCTGCAAAATTCCTAAGAGGAACCTATGTTAAGCAGATCATGGGACAAATTTAGCCTAGTCTCTTTTTGCTTACACTTTGCCCCCCTCCTCTATCCGAATTGGACAACCGCAATGCGGCAGCCAAATCCTTCGAGGCAGCAATTAGTCAGACACTTGACAGAATGACTCCCAGAAAAAAAGTCAAACGCCCTCATAAACCCTTGGTTCACTACAGACTTAAAAGCAGAAAAACTAGCCACCCGGAAGGCCGAACACAAGTTGAGACACTCAAAAAGTGCTATAAAGAGACAGGACTACAAATCCTTACGCAGGTGCTATCTTGACTGCATTGCCACAGCCACAAAGACCTACTTAGGGGATAGAATTAATCAAGCCTCCAACTCTCACAAAGAATTGTACAAGATACTAAAAGAATTTACTAACCCCTCCTCTTGTGAGCCAACTCAGATCGCTTCGCAAGAAAGGGTGGATACCTTATCTTTCTTTGTAGATAAAATTAATAACATTCATAGCCTCTTCCCCAACATAGCCAGCGAACCATCAAATCAGAGACTTTCCAGCAATCACCTCTCGCCGCCTCCACTCCTTAATGAATTCTCTGAATTCACGCATGAAGATGTTTCATCCACTCTTAGGAGGGTGAAATCAGGCTCCCCCATAGACCCGGTCTCTGCCCATGTACTGTCCAGAATTGGACCAGCCCTCCTTCCCGGCCAAACCAAATTCCTCAATCTCTCATTTTTTTCTCACTGTACTGTGCCCTCAAGATGGAAAGAGGCCATCGTCAGACCTATTTTAAAGAAGCATACCCTGGACCCTAAGCAGCCCAACAACTACAGGCCAATCTCTCTTCTTCCGTGCTTCGTGAAGGTTTTAGAGTCATTGGTCAACAAACAACTAACCAATCACTTAGAAAGCAATAACTTGCAGGATTCCTCTCAATCTGGGTTTCGATATTTTCATAGCACAGAAACGGCATTATTGGAAATGGTTGATAATGTCTGGCTTTCCCTTGATGCCAGATAATCTGCCAACTTGATCCTTCTCGACCTGTCGGCTGCCTTCGACACCATCTCCCACAGCATTCTTTTGGATTGTCTGCAGGAACTGGGTGTCGGGGGCACCGCGTTTTATTGCTCAGGAGCTATTTAAGCGATCTAACATCCAAAGTTCAAATAAGTGCTTTTACTTCCAGCAGCCGACTCATTGATGAGGGTGTCCCCAGGGATCTATCCTGAGCACTACACTCTTAATTTGTATTTCACCTCTGGCCATCGTTATCAAATCCCATGGCTTGGATACAGTGTTGTACGCTGACGACACTCAGCTGTTCATCACCTTCGGACCAGAGCCTACCAACACCAAACATAGATTCAGGCAGTGTATGTAGGACATACATGGCTGGATGTTAAATAATCATCTTCAACTCAACGCTAGCAACAACAAAATCACTCTCTTCGGCAAATGCACAAACGTTGTGGACAAATAATTGGTGGCCCTCGACTCTAGGCATATGCCCCCCACCTAAGACGGCAGTCCGCAATCTAGGAGTGTTGATTGACAATAAGCTCTCTATGTCAGACCACGTCAACCACATAGCTCGTATGTGCTATGGACTAATGCGTAGCCTCCGTAAAATCTTTAAATGGGTCCCACTGTCATCTCAAATGCCACTGGTCTAGGGATTAATAATTAGCCGCCTGGACTACGGCAGCACCCTTTTAGCTTCCATAAACAAAGAACACCTAACAAAGCTCCAGGTGCATCAGAACACAGTGGCTAGATTGGTTCTAAACCTTCCATCCCGTTCCCCCTCTGCACCTAGTCTGAAAGCCCTTCATTCGCTTCCAGTCAGGAAACGGATCAATTTTAAGATGAATTGTCTATTACACAAAAACGTTAATGGACATGGCCATCAGTATCTGGTTAACAAACTGCAAAGGTATGAGAACTCTCTAATCTGCCAATAAAAACCTCCTAACTATCCCGAAAATTCGCACAGTCGAGAACGGCGGAAGATCATTTTCCAGGCTTGCTTCCACTTTATGGAACACCTTGCCTCTGCATCTTCGTACAGAAAGCGACCACAAGCAGTTCCGCAAATCTCTTAAAACCTGGCTATTCGGAGACTACTTTCCTTCAGCTTGTACCCCCCTCATCCTTTCGTGTTTTCGGAGTTAAGGCTAGTGCTTTGAGACTGTGATATATGCACTTAACAAGAACCTTACATAACGTAACACATAACCCCAAAAAAATGGAAACTACTAACCATGATAATAGCAAATCCCTTCCCTGCTAGGCTGATCACTACTATGCTGTGCTAAATGATCTAAAGGTGAATGGCCACAATTTAAGAGGAGAATGGACACAGGAGTTGGGCATGATTTGAAAAGTGGGCATATTGAGGTCAGCAGACCAAGGAAATATCCCCAAACGTGAGAAATAGATCAGTGGCACGGGAAAGCCTACAGGGAGTCTGTGAAGGGTTAGGAAATTGAATAATATTAACAGACTAATAAAGTATATATAAATTAAAAAAATTGAAAAAGTTAAAAAGTTCTGTAAATGTGAAGGAATTTGAAATTGGAGGCAAAAAATTACAAAATTGTTTCTCAGATTGACTAGCGGGGCAATGCAAGTGCATTATACAGAATCAATTCAATTTAGAAAAGCTACACTCATCCCATTAAAATTAAAAGTTCGATTTTTAAAAATATTTGTTTTTGAATTAAATACATGAGCTCATCATTTGTGTGTTTAATTGATTAATGTTTGTTTCTGTATGGCTTTTCAGTCGAAACCACTGAAAATGCTTAGGATGAGGTCCTCTGCTTTTAGTAATTACTCAGTGGGAGTCTGGCTCCCTAGGTTCCAGTAATGTTTATTATGTAGGGTTCCACAAAAGTTAAAAAGTTAAGAGGCACCAACATAAATTAGTACATGACAAATGAATTAATAGAACCCATTAAACTGCAAGTATGGGAACATTTGGTGTGACTGACAGTTTTAGGTATTGGAGATGTGCATCTTCCACCGCAGGTTTCATGCACCTGGCCTGGTATTTCCCACCAGTAAGGGAACACTGGCTATAAATTGTAATCGCAATGCGCACAATGACTGAAGACTAGACGCCGCTTTCCCCTTTGGTTGACGTGCTGGGTTACATGAAGATTATTCTTAAATCCCTAAAAAATTATGTAGCAATGGCTTTGTAGTTAGGGAAGCGTGGAATGCCATATTATTTGGGAGAGGTAAGCCCCAGGTAAAAGGACTGGTTTAAGGACCTGGCCATGGGTAATGACCAGGCTGAGGTTTGCACCTCTCTCCTTCAGAGTACATCAAAACCTAAAGACATCTGGAGCCTTCTGTGAACGTACCTTTCTAGCTTGGACATATAATCAAGTCTCTTTTACATAATTCTAGTCACTCATCATATGGTGTTTGTGATAATTAAGATCTAGCAGTGAAAACATGGATGAAATATGCAATACCGTTGAAGTTACAATGCGCATGTAAAATCGTGTGTACACAATTCTAGAACTGCATGATACATATTGTAAAGCTCAGCAGGTTTATATAAAATAATGCCATGCGTCATCATATATGGACCTTTTGCCAATATTGAATACAATTTTATTTAAAATATATGATATTTGACTATCTGCTGCGAAAAATAGAGATCACTTCTTTAAATAACTAGAAAAGTAGTTTACTGAGTCTGTATACAGGGGGAGGGGTGGGATACTGCTGGTTAGTTATACGTTGTGGGTGGGAGGAGGGCTGCCATGTTTATTTTCATAACTAACACATTGCATATGCAAACATAATATGTGCTCCTGTTGATACTGTAATGTAATGAATATCTATCTGTTATATTTACTAGAATGTATTGACGGTAGGAAGCAAACACATGTACTGTGCATTACTAAGATGTATACCATTGATAATGGCTGTTGTATTAAGAAAAGCAATAAAATATGTTTGAAAAAACCTAGAAAAGTAGTTAAAAGTGGCATTTTTGTAAGGGACTTCATGTGGAACTTTTATCAAGTACTCACCTACAAAAAGGAACAGGTAAATATGGTTTGTGTTTTATTATATTTTATAGTTTATGTGCACTTTTCCTATAGGCACTATGTGCCTATGTCACTTTAGTGCAAGTGTCGACAAAATATGTCATCTGAATGTGGTTACACGCATAGCCTGAATTACTTGACTGATTTATGATCAATTATAATCTAGAAAGCGCTGCTGTATTAAGGTGTCTTAAAGTGTGAATGCTTGGACAAATTTTAAATTACATCTAACTGCATTAGAGGATGAGGCTTGGACATAAAGAACTATGGAAAAATAAACTATGCTATGTGCATGATTATTCCAAAATGTTGAGGGAAGTTTGAAAGCTGACATATATTGTTATAGCTGTATGATCCCTTCTAAAGCATAAAGAAATTGGTTAGGAATTGAAGGAAGAAGATTTCAAGCATTGTATGCTCCAATATCTGCAGCTAAGAGGAATTATTGGTCCATACCCATAAACTCAATCCCAAGATGCTCTGCCAATGCAGAAAGTTGACAAAAAGAAAGAAAAAGGGACAAAGTTTCAGAAAAGAGCAATACACTGTACTGAAATCAAATTACACATAAAAAGTATGACTATTTTGTGTTTGAACACTGAAACATGGACAACTGGTGCATGGTTAATGAGACAGTGCTCACATAGATTGTAGTAGGCTTCAATAACAATATTGTCTTTAGGAAACTTTACATAGTCAAATTCACACATTTTGCAAAGACAAACACACAAAAATCAATTAACTGTAACCTTTCAAGATCTTACTGTGATTTATGCGGGCAGACATCCAGTCTACATGTTGCTCCTTGGAAATATATATGAAGGTTTTAAATCTGCTAAACATACATAATCTACCTCTATGTGTTCCACTGCTCTAGAAGTCTACTTAATTTTCCCTGTTCATGTAAATTCAATATACAAATAATTCCTACATGGTTGTCCCCACCTTTGACAAGACCTACCCTGCTATAACTCTTCCTCCCTCTCTTTTGCACTAGATAACCTCAATCTTCTACAAGTGTCCTTTTATTCAGCAATCGTTTTACATGTATAAACCTTTTTATCTAGATGTTACATAACCTTACTTTCAAAAGGTTAACTCAATAAATGTGCCAATCTATGTCGCTATACTAGACTGCTGATCCCTCAATCAATCAGTTAAACTACAAACCAAGCTGTTTATTTGTAAAGCACTGTCTGCATCTATCATTCTGTAAATCGCAGTGCTTTTTGGTCTACCCAAACCTGTTTATCTGTCTTTCTGCCAGTATAGCTATCCACCACAAACAACGTGGAGTGCAGTGGTGTGGCTCACTGGTTAGAGGCGGCAGACCCAGAAGCAGAGGTCGGCCCGGGACCAGGGTTCGATTCCGGACGCGGCAGGGTCTTGGGCCATGGTCAGCTGACTCGATAATTCTCGCCTCGGTGCCTACTCCATCCATGGGTCCCACTCAGCAACTCTGGGCAATAGCTTGCTTAATCTCTACTAACGGCCCCATCAGCGCAGGGGATGCTTGTCTTCACCTTGGAGATGCCCAGGAGGGACCAACTCACAGGGAAAGCCAGGATGGGTTCCCCAGCGGTATACAGCGCCTGGAAGCCCCTTTGCTGGGGCAGCTGTGCGCTTTACAGGTATACGACATTTAACATTTATAATATGTGGGCACCCTAAAGTTTAAGTCATGGTATGATCACAGAATTAGGTCACCTTACACATTCATGCTCATCATGGTACTTCAGCCATATAGGAAAAAGGCTCTGCTAAAACCTGTTTTGCAGGTGCCTGTAGCGTAGAAAGGTTCTTATAATAAAGTGTTGTAAAATGGGATGAGAACACCATTGATCTTATGTGTGGATGGTATTAAAGACTCTAGGATAATCTTCTGATTAAAGAAAGCAGCAGCCAAGGGATTACTGAGAAATGTATAGAAGGTTAGAAAAGTCAATAATTTAAAAGAAAATACTTTTAATTTCACTCTTTTGTAAGAATTTTTTTAAGCAGATAGCATAACACCCTGTTAATATGACTAAGTTTGTATGTGTGTTTATAGTCATGATGATTCATTTTTGAGAGTCGTATGTTAGTTTACTTGGCAACACTCAAGCAAGGCGAGATCCACTAATTACCTACAGATACAAACCATGCATGAAAAGAGTTATTCCTTGGTGACCTGATTAAGTGGTAAATGCCAAACCACGGCGATTCAGCAATGTATTTCTATTGGGAATCTTGAATAGAACAATGCTATGTCTAGCACATACTAATAGGAACCCACTCCGATGGTTTGAAAGCATACAGGAAATACTACTTTTTTGTCTACATTTTACATTTCTACCATAATAGCTAAATTGAAAATGCTTTGTAAAACAGCTCAATAACAAATATACACTTAAACAGTGCTGGACTGTTATATGGTGAAATAAAATGTTCTCAAGAACCACAATGTCTAGTATGTATGTAACTTCACTTGGCATATTCATTAGCAAATCGGACTAGATATAAGAAGCTGAGTTGAGCAAGGTAAAACACTTTTATAACAGTACAGGTCAAAAGATAAAGTATAATGTGTTTTCTTGGTGCTTTCTAAATATCAAATGACGGTCTTACCAAGTTCAGATTCACTATAAATCCCTATTCCTGAAATTGGGTACGGGAGATGAAAAATGGAGAACCTCTAGTTTGATTAGAGGGTCTATTTAAAGAGTGGGCTTGTCAAAAGTCAACTGTTAGATGTAGGTCTGAAACACCTCAGTCGATGATTATTTAAACATTTTGTTCAAGGTATGGAAAATAAATGCCTCTCTATTCTGGTTCAATGGGAACGATGTTCTCATTTTGCTATTTACAGGGGTAGTCTACAAATGGCAGAAGAGATAGTTGATGCCTGTTAATATCACCGAAGCATTAGACGTATATATTATTTGATAGGGGGGTTCAAAATGCTTTTATTTAGTGTCAAAGAATTATATTGATCTAAATATTAAATAATTCTATTAAGTGATATGAGTTTTAAACGTTGTTATTAGCCTCACTAATCTATGTTATAAAGGCAAGAGGAATAAAGTTTTGTTTAGTAAAAGCAGGAATAACATTCGGATCCCATGATGAAATAATGCAGAGCTAAAAACTGTATAGGTCTTTTCAATTTGAACTAGACGCAGTCCCAATGTGCCAAAAACTGACTTGGATTTCAGTTAAATTAGAAACAGACTTCATAATGTGCAAAGTGTAACTAGAATCCACCTTTTCAAAACGTTTTCAGATATAAAATATTCATTCTAAAATAGTGTTGTTCAATGTCATTTAGAAGGAAATGCTCTAAAAATGCCTTAAATCTGCAACCCTTAAACACAAGTGATTTATGGACACTTAATAGCCAGCTTTATATTACCAGCCAATAAGTGTACTGAATGTGTGTCAGTCCATCAGTCAGTTCAGCAGACCTAATCATTCTTCTTGCAGTTCAGCAAACTAATTGATTTTTCTTTTCCAGTTTACAGCTACCATGGTTTACCATATGCACCTAGAAGTGATACTGTTGCACCTTTCACTATGCTGTTTTAACTGATCTGCCCACTAAACGTTGCATTATACACTTGCCTATGCATAGAATGCAATGTTTCATCTTTGTATTCCACTTCCTTTTTTAAATTACTGCATAGTTGCTTAACACTATTGATTTATGTAACTACCTAAGCATCCTTGTATGCATACAACTCTAACACTTATTTAGCATTTGTTCATCGCTTAGAAAATACTTTAAATAATTAACTAATATATTGTTCAATTTAGCCATTTTGAGAGAATTACAATCTTTAAATATAAAGGCTTCTTAGTTAAAGCCTTAATATTCATTGCAAAGAAAGAAAACAAATGGCCATGTACATGTGTGACAGTATAGACCGCTCAACTGAAACCAATTAGCTTTCCCTGAATCTGTGAATAAAGTGCTACCGTGATACCTTCAGTAGTGCCAAATAACTAATGGATTCTAATCGAAAGGATTATTTGGTGATGGCTAAAGCCACTGTCTCAGAAAAAAAGAAGTACATGTATTATTTACAAAACTTGTTGTGTATGTAGATTATCAAATTATATACATGAAAAATATGAAACCTACTTTTATTTGTTAACTCATAGGAATACAAATCATCTGAGACACTACACTAAGATGAAACTGCCTGATTTGATACTGAAATATGGCAATTCAACATCCCTAAAGAGAATTAGGTCAACAACTGTTGCAAACGAATTGCTTTTTAATTCAAGTTTCTTTTAGCTAGGCATACATTTAATGGTTAGGTTGTATCCTATAAATAAGCTACATCTGTCAATTTATGTTAAAAGATTAACTCATTAACTCGGACAAGTCTGGAACAAATGTTAATGGCCTAATTTTTATATAAAGGAAACAAACAAAAATATCTAATGTCCAGTCAATTGAATATGCCAATTCATTACCTTTTATTATATATTTCCAAGCAAGATGTAGACTGGTGTAGACCAAACTAGGAACTTAAAAAATACCTATATTATACTTTAAAAAGCTTGATTAGACAAAGAATTGTCTGTAAGCCCCATCAGAATTTCAAGAACAGTACCTTATTTTTGCATTAAATTTGAATATTTATCTTCATACGAAATAAATGTTAACATCACTGTTTAATTATTTTGCGTCTATATCCTACTGATTTTCAAGCCAGTCTTAAAATATATCATCAAAGATAGGCCGCTGTGTGCTTTCAATAAAATTAAAGTCCACAATCAACTGAAATACCAATATATACATTTTTCTTTAAACATGGAACCAAAACCGTCTGACAAGAAAAACAATTAATTGAAAATACTGGTTTTGATTTAGTATTAGGTCTAAAATATATATCATTATCTGTTCGTATCTGAGTGAATGACAATAATACAGTATGTGGTCGTACAGCCCATTCCCAGAACTTATTTGCACCAGGCACATATTTTTCATGAAATTGTTGAAATCAACAATATACCAGTATCAGCACATGTTATCTGAATAACAAAAATAAAAGGTGTTGCCGTATAAGCTTTCCCCCCCAAAATTTTTCATTTGGCATTTCTTTCTTAGGAACCTAATTCATTTGTATCGGTATTATAATCTTATTAAGGTTGGCATGAACCATGTTAATTTTCCTTCAGTGGATAACAACTGATTCCATACATACTAGTGATTTTTCTGGCAATACAGTAAACCTTTAACACTTTTATTGTTAAATCATATTCACACAGCTAAAAATTCTTCTATGAAAAGCCATGACTACTTATCTTCATGAGCGCCGCTAATGATGTATCAACAGCATTGAAAGCCTTGTTAAATATTAAAAAATTAGTACCATGCTCATGCACGCATATTTCATCTTTTATGTTAGTTTGTTGCTTTAATGTTTGGTCTAACTGTAATTCTATTCTATCGCCGACAAAGGACTTTGTATCAGAATGTCGCCATCTAAAATATATTAATGGAAATCATTATTAAACTGGAATATTTGCTATTAAATATTCTTGCAGGAAAACATACTGATAAAACATGCATGGCTTGTGCTGGACTAGGTCAGTTGTTTTACCTTTTTTTTGTAAAAAGAAGTTACCTCTTTTCAAAACAAAGAAATCTTTGACAGATCTTGTATTTTTATGACAACTTTGAATATAATGTTGATTTACTTTCTATGCAACATGCTCCTTACTGCACTTCTTAGTAGCACTTTTACATTTTTTCCCAGATCTGTCATTTTGCCATGCTCATTAAAACTTGTATGCAGACAAAATATTCTCTTTTTATTGGCTGTCTCTTACTGTTCAGTAATAAGAAATAATAAAATTGGTCTCAGAGATTAGTATGTCTTTCCCTTATTGTTACTGATGCCTTCTTGAGATAAAAATGTGTCATTGTAACACATCAAGATGTGAAAGGTACGAAAGCACTTAACTTTTTAAGCCTATTTAGACATAACATTTTTACCCCTGGAACTGTGTCTACTTTACAAGTGTTGGTTAATCTGAAGATTAAATTGCCTAGGTAGATTTAGGTTCTTCTAACTACAACTGGCAATAAATATGGGGAAAGAGGGGAAAGAGTAAAGAAAGCTGTTGGAAGGTTTCTGCCACACCAGTATTGTGAAGAAACATTAGATTTGTCTGTCAGATATATGTATGGCTGTAGTCTATCAAGAACTGGACACAAACTTGCTAGCTTAGAGATAAGAGTGAGGTGGGCACCCTCCGAATTCTTCAGAAGAGTCTTGCGAGCTATGTCAAGGAAACTGAAAGAAGGAGACTGCAGTAAACATTTTCATCATTTTGTGCCTCTGGGAGCGGATGTCCTAAAACATTTACTGACATTAGGGATATATTATTCATTTGACGTTTTAAAGTTGCATATTTGCATTACAATTAAATGACAGACTTTTGTGACTTTATAATGCTCGACGTTATTGTGAGTTTCACTTTTTATGAATTTTATTTCAAAATAATAATCTACTGTATAAACAATCAGGCTTACTTTGGGATGGAATCAGCAGATATGTTGGTTTAGTTTACTGCAACTAGAATCTAACATACTCATCCCTTTTACCACTTTTAAGAAATATAACAAGAAATTAACTGCACGTTGTTGAAAACTAGGGTACATGTTTACATACTTCCAGCAAAAGGTGTACTTTTACTAAAATGAATGCAACAAGAACAGTGATAGAACAATTCTTAACTTTTTGGCAAGAGTTAACTATATGGCTGAAGACACCTTCTACTTTATGTTGCAAATTCAGCCACAAGCCCTCATAAATTCCGAAGATTTTTTCAGAGAACTTGGGATGAAGAGGCTGGATTTTGGCAATTGAATTAGTTTTTCCATGGTTTTCAATGAAAGCAAAGGATGCTGCTTTATGGACACGTATGGGTGCTTTTTATACAAAAGTGCTGTGAAACAGATGAATACATATTATCATAGCACCTTCAATTAAGGTTATTAAAACAAATGAAGGTTCAAATAACTTCAAGTCATGATTTCCGTGTCGCAGTGTTAAGTTTGGTTAAATATTTTCAAACGACATGTTTGAGCAGCACATTATAATTTTAAGGTTAGGTGCATCTCCCTAGATTTGCATGGCAATGCACTGTCTACATAAACCTGGCAAACATCTGCATACATTATCTATGTTCAGCTGTAACTAATTTGTATTACAGCAAAGCAACAAACGATCTTTTTTGTTTTGTGCTTTGTGCATCATTTTGGAATATTGCATGTGAAAAAAGAGAAGTTAAATTTAGAACACCACAGCAAAAAAGGCCACTTTGGGAAATTATTGCATGCCTGAAAAGAACAATAAAAGTAATAATTTGTTTTTCAATTAAAATGCATACCATAACATTTTGGACATATCGGTCTAACTTGAGTTATTATTTAGATTTTTGGGGATAAATAACTAATGTTCACTAAGGTTTTTTAATTCAAACATATATTTATCCTCAGTTTCTTAGAATACATTTCTACAGCAAAACAATGTCTAACAAACTTTGTGATTCATTTCAGAGGATCAACATAATATTTAGAAAATATAGATAAATAAGGCCTGAATGCATCATATGACTGCACACGCTTCAATATTGTACCACTAATTACTATAAATCCGATTTACAGCAATAATGAATCAAGTCTAAAAGTGATCAAACACATTTTTAGACACATTGTATGTTCTGTTAACAAGCTCTTGGTGGATGGCTGTCATCAAAGGACAGCAGAAGTTATGGATTTGTGTTGTGGAACGTCTGCTAATGAAAAACCGGAATATATATTGCCAATGGGTATATGTAGGTTTTCAACATGCCATATCAAATATTGACATATTGCACTGAAACACAGGTTTGATTTTAAGATAGACAATTAATTAAATGTACTGTTTTGGAAATGCACAGTTGATAGGTAGTGGGTGTTTGGGTATCTACAAGGCAACTTAGAATATAAATAAAATATTTTCCCAAGAAAAGGAATAAGATTTTTTTAAAATCCCATGTGGTGGTTACAATAGCTAGAAGAGCTTCTCACAAAGGCTCTAATGAACAATACAATTAAATTAGCAAGTTTGAAAGATACAATTGGGGTGTATTTGTTTATCTATATGGCTGTAATATAATTGGTACCATATTATTCACCCTGAAACCTCTTAAAATTATTTATGGTGTTCTGCAAGAGCCACTATTGAAGCAGTTTCCAATGTCATGTTATAGGACATTACACGTGTTGAATACAAGAAATATATAGAATATGTTTTAGAAATATGTCTAAATGTGTCATAATACAAAAAAATGGCCTGTTTCACAGAGATATGGTTTTAGTGTTTCAAACCAATCATTGCCATTTCTGCTATCTACACCAGCCTCTGGATTCTCTAGTCTCCTTGGTGTGCTGATCAGAACCAATTTTTAGCAGTATGGCGAAAAGTACATTATAATGTTGAGCCCATGCCTGTAGCCATGGTTTGAGAGATTTGCCATCACTCTGCAGCTGTAACTAAATTTTTTGCTAATTAGTTGTTTAGGTTCCATAACTTTCACCACTTGGCTAATGTATTGAAAATATATAAAGAGGACCCTCTCATAAATCAAGGACTGGTTCCAATGCCAGATGAATCAGATTTAGCCTTCCCTTAATACAAAAGAAACAACAAATACAATATTTTGGTGCCAGTAGGCAAATATTCATAATTAACGATTTGGCTCAATAAATGTTCTGAATATATTACAGAGGTTTAACACATGCACATTAATGAGTCATGCAAGTCTTGATGCCCAAGGTGATTAAAGATAGATTCCAACATAATGCCCTGATATACTCTATTCACAAAATTCTAACTGTAAGGTATAATCTGCTGTATATCTCCTATAAAATAACTGAACTTGATTTCAAATCAATTTTACTGGCAAACATTTCTGTTAAATTGTACCTCTATTTTTTGACAGCTGAAACCCTTTACAGTCGGCGTTTTATTCACGTTTGGTTTGGTTATGTAAATTTCTGTCACTTAATTGCTTTCTAATTGATTTCATATTTTTAAACATAAATGTGCATCCCACAGATGTTTTGCTTGTTTGTGAAACAGTACTTCTTAAAGCACCTTCATGTGTATAAGGAAGCATACTTCTGAAAAGAACATACATAAATATAAGTTAATAGGAGATTTTTTTAAACTAAATGTGTTTGTATGGTTTCATTATTTGATTCTAACTCCAGTGAAAACTGCTAAGAATCCTACTGACAACACATGTTTATAAATTGAAGATAGAGCTACTTTTAATCCATTTTTTAAGCGGAGCATGTATAACATTATTGAGGTTTTTCCTATCTCTGTCAGAGAAGACGTACTTTCTTGTTTCAGCCATTTCCTAGTAAATATATTACCTGAGGGAACAAGGTCTTAGACTGATCTTGATGATACATGATATGCTAGCACTGAAAACATTGGCCTTTCACAATCATATTCCTCAGATGAAATGTTAGTTACCATTACCAGTCATGGTGTCCAGCTAGCACTGGCAGCATCAATGATCTGAGAGTTTAGTTTTCAAACAAACTGCACCACTCCATGAGAATTTTTTTAAAACTTGTATCTTATATATTTTATCAAATATTGTTTACTCTTACTTCTGAGATTTTGGCAGCAATTCCTTCTTTTATTTAGTTATTTTAGTTTCTTTTACAATAATTTTCCAATGTTTTCTTATATAGTCACCATAGGGTAGCTAGGAACTAGGAATGTGTACACAGAGAAAAATATGTACTTAACTGTTCCGGATTGGTAATGCACATGAACCCCAAAAGCAGTGATTTGTCTATAGATGTTGCACTTGGGCGAAGAACCCTACATTTTAAGTTAATTATTTATTCTCTTCTCCCTCACTTATTCCAACAACTGAGAAGTTTGAGGTTAAGCCCCGCAAATTGGCAGTATGTGTTGGGAACCTGCTTCTAATGTAATGCTGCAGTGATGACATCTATTCTCAACTCAAATTCAATTACCATTGTTTACACTTATGTATACAATTGTTAGAAACCAGGGTATTTATTTTGGCCTAATGTTCCTCCTTGTTTTACATTACATATGGAACTTCTGCAAAGCAATCATTTGCCAGTAGACTGTTACTACATAGTCTATGTCCTGTAACGATGTGCTGGAAATAGGATCCTGTTATAACATCCTTTACCATACTTTGGACAATTAGGTGTAAAACATAGTTCTATTGGTAACCTGATTATTACAATATTTGATATTAACGTGTTACATATGATTGATTAACTTTTTAAGCACAGCAAACTAAAACGCAGAAACATCATGGGTCTACATATTCATCTTATAATTTAAGTGAAATTTATTACACAACATTTTATAAAATGAATGGAATGAATGAATAGACAAATATTACTTATAAGAGTGATGTATATACTCCAAGGGCCTATACATATGGCTACGGTCACTAAGTAAAGCCAGAATATCACCCCTGTTCATACATGATCCTTCTCATTAACCCTAACAATTGTATTGGTGACCAGGAATACCAACAAAAGTTTAATGTCGGTTCCATTTCCAACTGTAAACAATACAAGGAAGATCTCTGCAATGTGTTCAGGCATTAGAGTTGTTCAGATTAATACCACAAAAATGTTTTGTGTCCTGTTCCCTGTATGCTATTTATTATGGCTACAATCGCCCCTGAAATATTTTCACACATTTCAATAATCAAGGGGATACTGGTCTAAAATTCTTCTTGATGTCTTTATGGATCAATTAGGCATCTTGCTATAATTGGTTCTATGTATTCAACTACTTTTTAGTTATTAACAATATTCCTTACAAGAAACACCAGGATTAGACTGGAGGACTATGTGCTCCAAGTCCATATCTTGAAGCCTCTGTCATTTCATCGTGCCTCTCATTAGGACAATGTAATTCCTATTCCTACAGATAAGTCAGCTAGCAACCCAGGACACTAAAGTAACAACAATCTTAAGAAAATAATCCAGGGCTAGTGTTATTCATACAGAAACCATTGTCTTGTCAAGTTTAAAGATGCTCTAATTTCTCATATTTGCTGATCCCATCTCAACCTTGCATGCTGAATACACACAAACATTAACAGCAACTAAACAGCAAGAGGATTACAAAAATAATCATTGTTATAATATTAATTTTTCATGCTACAGACAGTGGCAATCAGGAGAAGACCTAGTAGGAAACAAAGACACATCCAGATAAGCTGAAGACTGAGAAAAGATGCAGCAATAAGACAGTGGCACTGACTGCACATGCTCCCATTCAGGCACAGACAGAAAGGAAGTAGACGTACTGTAGAAGCTGGCCATTACGTAGTTTTGGCAGCGATCACCAGTAAACTCATTTGGGCACCTGAGAGGAAAGACAAAAAAGGTAGAGAAAAACAGAGAAAAGAGAAGAGTTGAATAAATGCAAAGAAAGAGGTTTCTTCCAGTGTAAACGTTTTGCACTTGGCGAGTTCATGGCAGTGACTGGATCTTGACTCAGGCTGTCAACATGGCTTAAAATGTCATCAAATGGGGGATTCAGCAATGCGCTAACTGCCTAAAGGCCAACAGTAATACGTTTGTGACTCTGCGAATTGCAGGTTTTCATGACTATTTTTATTTTCTGCAATATGGCCCGGCATTAAATGCACCACCCTGCCCATTGTGCTTGATTGCATAACATTGAGACAATAGATGTACGTCCGCCTACATAGAGACTCAATGAAAACATCAGAGAAAGGGCATTAGCACTACTTACTCAGATTACATTTTTGACTAAACGTACATTTTCACTGAATTTATAAAAATAATTCTAAAAGGAATCAAACAACAAAGTAAATGAGCAAATGGAAATATACTTTGAGTTTATGCCATGTTAGAACTAGAGAAGTTAAACAGTCACATCTGAACCATGAAGACTCCAAGTAGCAGAGTTTTCTTTTGCTGCAAGTCAGGGGAAGAAAGGAAAGATCACATTATGTTGACATACTTTCTGTGGCTATGACTCTCAAGGGAACAGTCTCGAGACATCTTGCTCCAGCGAATCCTTGCTGGCACCTAAAGGGCAAAAATGTAATAAGCAACACAAGTCATAACTACGGAAGCAACAAGACTGTTACCTGCACTCCCTGTGGTAATTAAGTTTATGCCCAACAGTCTTAAAAGGGATTGCCTTTTCATTTGAAAACATGTAGCTTTAATGTGCAAAATTCAACATACATGAACATTATACAAATGAGTAGTATTCTAATATTTAAGTTATTAGATAAACCAATACACTTCAAGGGGAATAACCATTTACAAACTGCTTCTTTTGAGAAATGCGGCACCAAAGGATAACAACTCAAAATATCCTCCTGAAAACTGTGAGCATATTTTTTAAATCAGTGAAAAGATAGTCTAGTGAGATAGATGGATTGTTGAGAGGGTGCTTGCTTCAATATTGATTTGAAACGGCCAATCACGTTCGTAATGGAATGGCGATAACCGCAACACACACGTGGCAGTTCGGGAGTCCGGGTGAGATTCTGGATTCAGTTACATTTGCGGTAAGATCCACTTTGGTATCGTAGCCCGTTTAAAACTTGCTTTTGCTCTGCTACGTGTGGAGCTTTGTCAGTAGCAATTCTTTATAGATTATGGGTGAATTCTGTTCCTTTGTGTTTGTTCCCTTTCGTTACTTAGCTGACTTGTCAAGGTTAAAGCACTTCTTAGTTGGTTAGAGTCGTTGTATGGATACTACGTGGTCTGTGGAAATTAAATGACGGACATTGGTCAAACTTTTGGCAATAAGTCTACCCTTGCTTAAAGAGCCTTCTGCTATCGGTAAGCTAGGATTGTGAGTGCAGGGGAAGATGCTCTAACTCACGCGTTCCCCAACTAGGCATTAGATTAGTGGTGTAGTCTGAGCAAATAAAGAGATATATTTATTCCTCTCCTCCCCCATTTGTGTCTCCTTCTCTATATACAGAATCGAGAGGTAGATATAGAACTCATTCATTAGAATATTACTTATTAACCATTCATGCCATATTTCAGAAAGGACTGCCTTCTAAAACCTTGAAAGGAGATGCACATTTTCATGTGTTATACACCTTCACTGTAACATGGTTTTTATCTAATGGATGGGTAAAGTAACACAGCCCATTTCTACATCACACTTCCCCCTCACAAACTGGATGATAAATTGCAAGGAGAGCACACATGAACCTTATTTGTTCACCTTGCAAATGGGATGTCATTTACATGGGTGTTCTATAGGGCACTGTACATCACCAGATGTGTTTTCTTCATTTCTTTCTTTTAATTATATCAACATTTGGTTGTTTCTGTGCACTCACTTTCTTTGTGATTGAGGCAGTTTTTAACCTTTTTGTAATCCTTTTATAAAAACTATAGGATGCAAATTGTTTGTATATGTAATTTTGCAGCCTTGAAGGTCCAAGAGGACGAAACGTGCGTCAGCTGCCGTCTTCTTTTTTCTATTAAATGGAATTAAATAGAGTGACCTGATACATCAACCTCTGTGGATTATTGATTGAAAATTTGCCAACTCCAAAAATTGGTGTTGTTTCTTCGTGGTACTACTGATTGACGATAAAAGTAACAGTGTTTTGGTGTGCTTTGGTGCATATGTAGGATATTTTGTTCTAGACTGCTTATGCAGGGATAGTGGACTTGCACCTAAGGTGGGTGGGTATTGTGGCACAATGGGAGCACCCTTGGAAACCAATGAGCTTTAAAAAAACATTGTCAAAACATGAATTACTGATTTATAGATGTGCAGATCTGTTAGCATATCCACGGTTTGTACGCTTATGCTGCAATATTGATGTTTGAACAGAAACTGTAGTGACTCCTCACAGTGCTCCTGAAATCAATTTCCCCAGCAGGGAAGCCTTTGTGCCGCGTTGCCAACCTCCTGGAATACCAGAAGGACTTTGACCTTCCAGCTGATTTACGCAGCACAAAGGTCCCTTGCTAGGGAAGTATCTTTCAGGAGCACTGATAAAGGTCTAGGCAGTTTGATTATTATTACATTAATCTCTATGTCCAGTTCTTAGCAGTGCTAATGTGCTAATGAAAGCGACTGACAGCTTTGTTTTTTTTTGTTTTTTTTATAAATTGAGAGGCAACCTTGATTTTAAACCACAGCTAAAAACAAAATATGGTTTTCACCACAAAACATTTCACCAACACCTAAGGACAAGACTTGATGATGTGCTATGGCAAAAGCTATGGATAGCAGATGGTGTTATCTTAAATGTTAAAAATGTACGTGTTCATATGTTGGGCTACAGCTGTTATTGCAAAACACTGTAATGAGTTTTGAATTTAGGAATACTAACTACATCAAAACAGTCAACCAATCAATGAAATTCAGCTTATTTTAACATACAATTAACATAAAAATATATTCATAAAAATATGCACAAATTGAATCATTAAAACATCGATACAATAATTATGTCTGCACAACAGATCTCGTTTTCGCAGCGATTGTTAAAGTTAAAGTACATTAGAATGCAAACTTTAAAAAAACGCCCTGGGGTTTGTAAATTGAAAGCATTTCAACAGCGTAATGAGACGCTGTACGAGAGCAGATTTATGAAAGCTACAAAGATCATAAAATACAGCATAGTTTGTGAGGAGTACTTATCACACGAGCAAAGGAAGGTGTGTGTCTGTCTGCGTGCGTGTGCGTGTGTGTTAGTGTGTGTGTGTTAACAGCAGAAAATGTTCGGTCTTTCGGAAACAAAAGAGCATATTTTAAAATGCCGTTTATACATCTAGCTATATTTAGTTACCGGGTTACATAACGCTCATATATACAATCCTGACCCAATTGAAACAAGATTACAACTGATTTATTAAGATATTACTGTTTCCTTACCAACCTCATCAGTCTCCCTGAGGGGTGGTTTTTCTTCCCTCTTGGGAATGCAGACTTTATCACTCTTCCTAATGTTTTCATCGAATAAAATACCGTTCTGGAAAGTCAGAATAAGATTGTGATAAAGCCTAACCAAAGGATCTTATTACCGTCATTCCACTTTAAACAGAGTTGTACAGCAACTTGATTCAGTTGAGATATAGGGCTGGACCGGATGGAAATCCATAGCAGGACAAGAGCCAGGTTTATTCGGTCTAGACCGAACTGCCAGGCCAGGTACTCCCTGGACCAGAAACAAGCATCCTGGGACCGGTTTCAGGGGATGTCACCCTTCTTCAGCCAGGCTAGCTTGAATCCAGTAGCACAGTGAGCAGGGGACCCACGTCTGGGCATACCCATCCCACTTAAGGCGAAAAGTGTTACAGCAACGAAATGATGGACGGAATGCTGACAATGCAAACATTGTGCCCCAGTCAAAAGATCCGAGTTAAATCCATTGTTCTTTTGCCCACTAGGCCACCCCAGTTTGGACCCAGCCATATGCAAATCAGTCGACCCTGTGCCCCATGGGAACAACCCAGACCGAAGTGCCAGGCCAGGTCCTCCCTGGACTGGAAACAAGCATCCTGGGACCCGTTTCAGGGTATCTTACCCTTCTTCAGCCAGGCTAGCTTGAATCCATCTTTACAAAGAAACAAGGGAACCCAAAGGTATTGGACTAGGGACCTTGGGCGGTAACGTATTACAAAGAACAGTGGTCCCTAGTTTTTCAGGGATTTGGGAAATGTTAGGCATACACTAAATAGTAAGTATGTCCTTTGTCCAGCCGGACAGGATTTTTATTTTAGGTATAAACAAATAGCATAAGGATTTTTTACACAGTGGGTACGACCCGTAACCCACAAGGGAGCAAGACAAAACAAACGAAATTTAGGCAAAGACGAAGAAGGCGGTCTGTGTACTTGTATTTCAGTGAACAGACTTAATTCTCTTTTCAAAACACCATTGCATACATATTTTTCAACATTTCAACTACATATGGTGTTAGTGTGTCGACGACGTTTCGATGCCGAAACTTAGATAAATGGCATCATCTTCAGGACAGAAAAATACATCATGTTTGTCTTGAAATCAATTGACATTTTGCCTTTTAAGGACTGTACATACAAAGGTGGAGAAAAAGGGGGGGGGAAAAAGAAGTATAAAATAAGTATCAAGAGCTAGGCATTTGGTTAGGTTAGACCAAACGTGACATGGAAGTGAACATATTAGCTCCTGCGAGTATGGAGAACCATTATCATGCAATTGAACTAGTGCAAAGACGTGGGAGTTACACTAGCAATAGATAGGTTCAGCATTAAAATTATTGAATAGAAAAGAGGAGGGGATCTAATAACTGTGTACATTATAGGAGATACAATAGACTGGCGCATGTGGATTAAGTGACATACGGCGAAGCGAAGAGAAATGAAAAGGCTAAACATTAAAAATATTCAATAGAAAATGATAAAGGCTAGTAGCAGATATTTAGTGTGAAGAAAACCTAGAAGCTGGTTAAATGAAACAACACACCGGCGTATGTAGAGTTTGTGACATACGGCGCAGTGGGAAGGGAAGGGTGAAGTGGCCAACCACTAATTATAAAAGAGACCATGGTAACTGTATATTTATACAAGGAAAACGGTGGCGCAGTGACAGGGCTAATAAGCGAAGAGTGAAGGCATAGAGTAAGGACATTGAAAACGGGGCGTATACATTGAGGAAAAAAATACCATATGACTCATAGATCTCAAAACAGTAAAATTGTGACATAATTATGGCGCAGTGTAAATAGTCTGAGTGGCAACCACGGACGCGGAAGAGGAGAGAGTAAGGTGTATTAAACCTAATGACGCAGTGGAGAACGGGTGCAGGACTGGCGGGTCAGTGAGGCTTTAATTACCAATTGTCGGGAGTGCGATGACTTTGGGTTCAAAGGGAGGGAGCGGGTTGCTCAAGCTGGTGCCTGCTGGGGGAAGAAGGGAGTTAGAGACGGGCATTTAGAAGATGGTGAATTTTAATCAGAACAATCAGCTGCCACAAGAATCTTAGAAAGACTTCCACCCACCAAATATGCCTTTGAAGCCATAGCACCTCTTAACAAATGTGTCCCATACTTTGAAATATCTACACATCCTTTTAACATAACCAGTTTGACCCACCTTGCTAAAGTTGGACATGACACCACCTTATGTGCAAATCTAAATGAAATCAATAACTTAGAGTCCCTTTCATCTCCCAACCACTCAGTTCTATTCTTATATTCCTTCAACATTTTACCACACACACAGCTTGTAAATCCTCTGTATATTTGGGTAAAACAGTGTTTGTGACATGGATTTTGTTCTTTTATTAATATAAAAGCAATTGCCTTCCAGCACATAACACCTATTTGAGACCTCTGAAGCCCTCACCTCTGATACTCTCCTAAACTATACTGAACAAAGAAGCACAGTAACCTTTAATCTTAAAATAATGTTATATCCTTTCAGTGGCAAGTGGCACGGTTCGGGGGTAGTAAAAGAAAAAAAAAATTAAACCTACCTCCTTGCGTCTCTTCTCATCGTTCTTCCTCGTTGTCGCTCTGCTCCGGCCAAAAGCAGGAAGCACCCAGACTCCCCTGAGCCAATCACAAATCTGCAGTGCAGCATTGCGATTGGTCTCAGCGCCATTTTTTGGCTCTTAGCCAGGGACTGGGAGCCTGGCCATGTTCTCCACCCAAGCTGTGAAGCCGCTTGCGTGGAGAACATGCAAAGTGCGCATGACAGTTTGGCCGGCCTGAGCCGACCAGTCAAACTGTCATGCACACTGATAACAGTGCATACCGCTCCCCCTGAGTGCCTGGCCCTGCCCTCAAGACTCCGGGACACAAAATAAAATAATAATAAATCATGGTATATTATAATTTTATTTTTATTTTCTTTACGCTGCTGGAGGGGGAAGATGCTCCTCGCCATAGCGGAGGAGCCTCCACCGAATTCTTTAGGTTCAAGCATTCATTGTCATTTCATGCAGACAACTCATTTAACTCCTCATCTACATCCCATAAAGATGTATACTTCGGTCCCGGGGAACGTCCAACCACACACTTCTAATTAATTGTTTCACAATGGGCACCTGACCTAAAGGAATCATATACACCAACACATGACCTGCCAAAACAGCTTATCTACTTAACGTAATTTACCACACTCACCAGAGGTTCCGAAATGGGATCTAAATTCCTTTCAGTACACCAACAAACACACCTTTTCCATGCAAGTCTGTATGCCTTTGTGGTACCCAGAGACCAAGACCACTTGATGAGTTTGATAATCCTGAGTTTGAGTTTGATAATCCTGACACTTGCCATGCAAGCCTGAAATCATCCATGCCATCAGCTGCATCTGACCATTCTGAACTAAACCATGATATTCCCCTGCTGGATTTATCAACAATCTCACACAACCTGACTTTGAGTTTGATAATCCTGACACTTGCCATGCATGCTTGAAATCATCCATGCCATAAGCTGCATCTGACCATTCTGAACCAAACCATGACATTCTCCTGCTGGATTTATCAACTATCTCACACAATCACGAGTTTGAGTTTGATAATCCTGACACTTGCCATGCAGGCTTGAAATCATCCATGCCATCAGCTGCACCTGACCATTCTGAACCAAACCATGACATTCTCCAGCTGGATTTATCAACAATCTCACACAACCTGTTAAAGGCACCGGATTGTTCACCAACAAGATCATCACAACCGGAAATCACACATGTGTGGGCCACCAACAACATATCTGCCTGCTTTCCTTTCACATTCATCAATACCCGGTGAATCAATAAGAAAGAGTGAAATGCATAATTGTGCTTCTGACTCCAACTCTGCAGAAATTCTCCACTGCACTCACTTCTGATCTGGCTTCCAACTGCAAAAAAACTTTCAGTTGTGCACTCAATAAGCTCACAAAAATATTCATTTGAAACACTTCCTGTTCAACATCCAATCGCTCAAATCCCAGCGATATCTCGAATTCTAATCGGCCACATAATTGCTGAGCCACGGAATATGCTGTGCTTGAACCATAATGTTCTGACATAGGCAAAAATGGCAAAAGTTCTTTACCAATTCTGGTAGCGCCTTGGACCGTGGACCTCCCAACCGATTCACATACTTTACTGGTAACATACTGTCCATCGTCAGCAACATACAGCACTTTAAACTGTTCTTTACAAAACTCTTCAATGCAAACTACCCTGCTAACAACTCCAGATAACTGATATGCATCTCCTTCTCCTGATTAGACCATTTCCCTACGGTTAGCTCTAGGCCACATATCACTACCCAGCCTTGAAGACTGGCATCTGATTTTATTACCATATCCGGAAATACACCAAGAATTGCTTCCCCATTGCATGCATCCATATTCTCCTTCCACCATTCCAACACTTCTGCATCCAAATTCAACTGGATTGCTTGGAAATACTTTAACCCCCTTCTTAGATGTTGAGCCTTTAACCTCTGCAGAACCCATAATGAAGAGGAGCTGGTAACTAGAAGAACGGTCACCCAGGCCCTCGTCTCCAGCAGGCTAGACTACGGAAATGCCCTCCACGCGGGAACGTCGGCCAAGCTCCTGAGATGGATGCAACGCATCCGGAACGCCTCTGCACATCTGATCCTCGACACTCCCCGCCGAAGCCACATCACACCCCACCTGAGAGACCTGCACTGGCTCCCCGTCAACAAGAGGATAATCTACAAGCTCCTCATCCACGCACACAAAGCCCTCCATAACACCGGACCAGCATACCTCAACAGACGACTCAGCTTCTATATCCCCGCCCACCAGCTCCGCTCCACCGCCCCCGCCACAATCCCTCGCATCCGAAGAACGCCCACCGGTGGCAGATCCTTCTCTCACCTCGCCACCAAGACCTGGAACACCCTCCCCACCAACCTACGACAGAACAAAGACCTACTGGCCTTCAGAAGACTCCTCAAGATCTGGCTCTTTGATCAGTAGCAGCAAGCCTGCGCGCCCCCCCCCCCAGTGCCTTGAGAGACTCACAGGTATGTAGTGCGCTTTACAAGTGACCTGATTGATTGATTGAATATCACCTAAATTAAGGCCAATAGTAAACCTAACATTCTCGCCAACTGCCTCTGAGAAACTGATAAATGTGACTGCTCTCCAGGATCTTCCAGAAAATCCTCTACCTTCTCGGCTATTAATCTCAACACACAGTCCAATGTCTGATTCTTAAAACCTAAAAATATCATCTCCTGGCTCAGCTCCAGACAAGACTTGTCTCTGTTCACTACAAATCCCAGATCCTCCAGATTCCGGACTGCCAAGTTTGTTCTGAAGCCAACTCTCTCTTGACTCCGTCATTATTAACACATCATCCAAGTAAAAAAAAATCAGATGCGCACCTCTTGACCTCAACCATGCCACCACTTGGGAGACAAGTGAACCTCCACATCTTCCCTTTCTATTGAAACTTTAGATAATCCCTGCCTTTCTAAAAATTGGAATCGTTAAGTGTGCATCCTTGGAATCCAGATTAGTCAACCAGTCTCTTTTCCTCAAAAGATCTCCTAGCAGATGGATTCACACCATCTTGAAATGATTGTATTGCACAAAGCATTCAGTTTTCTTAGGTTTATTACAGGTCTCCTTCTTTCTTTTTTACCAAAAATATATTGCTCACAAATCCTATAAAATCTTTCAAGCATCTCTCCATTGCTCCCTTCTCTAAAATAGTTTCAACCTTCTGATCTACTAGATTCTTCCACTCATCTGAAAAATGTAACCGTCTTGGGAAATATTGTTGCAGGTCTGTCTCTACAAACTCTGTTTTGTAACATAGCACTGCCTGAATTACCCATTGATATGACAATATCTCACTCCAATTGGCAACAAAGTGAGCAAGTCTGCCACCCACCTTTAGTGGGGTACGTAATGGGCCTTTAAGCAAACATACCTTTAGATCTCCTGCCCTTCTTTCACCCCTTAGAGTATCTTCCTTTTTGGTGTTTGGGGAATAAACCCCTTATTGTAAAATCCACTGAAGGATCTGAAGCCTCCCGAGAATGAAGCTCTCATGATTCCATATCCTCGGCCAGGAAGCCGATCCCATGCTCTGCCAGCCCTGCCAAAAACACTGTGAATATCTTGCTGTACTTTTTGTATAAAATAAAAAGCACCAACATATGTGGCCATGTCTTTTACAAACTCCTCTCCAAACAAAAGACCCTTGGCCTCCACACCAGCATCCTTATTTGCCAACTTGGCAAGTTTAGGATCAATCTTCATGAGGATACACTTCCTCCTCTCTACACACAAAGCTGCATTTGTGTTGCACAGAAGGCAAACCACCCTTTGCACCCATTGTCTGAGCTTTCCAACATTCAACTTTCCTCCATTCACATATGATTCCTCACATAAGTCAAAAAATGCTGTCATTGGTCTGAAAACATCAAGAAGCCTATCCTGGCATCCTTTTAATCCTTTGTCTAACACCTTTCATGGGTCTGTACCAGACCCGTTTGAAAAAGGGCAACAATCTTGCATCCAACTTAGGGGAACATACGATTATGTCTTCCAAAGAAGGCATTGGACACTGACCGTAATCTATTGAGTACCACTTTAGGCATTTCCTCCCTTAACCAATAGTGCATATATTGTTTAACATGCTCTGTAGGTGGCCATTGTGGGAACAGAGGGTGCTGAATTAAATGTGGATTAAACCTGCATTCCCCAATGGATCAAGCTACCCCACTTCTTTCTTATTCGGATCCTTCATTCTTTTTTTTAATTCCAACTCCTGTACCTCAGAATCCACAAACTCAGAGGAGCATCTTAATACAATATCTCCACTTGAAAATGTTTCATCACAAGCAACTGTTTTGTGATTTACTTATCTGGCCATTCTAGGCACTCTTTCATTCAACTCCAAATGAGTTGCTCTTTTCCGTTTTGCCTAAGGCGCTTCACTGTCCTTAACCTATTTAGCCACCTCTTTACCATCTACATACTGAAGGACTGGGCTATTCTAAGGCCCAGCGGTGCCAGGGGACAACACCTGAAACCTTCGTGGGTTACCTGTTCCGGCGTACAAATCACAGAGACACGGGACACTTCCTTCGGCGTCAAAGATCAAGGTTTATTTACTGCAGGGAATACAGAAATCGCAAGAAGTACACCACGTGTAGGTTCCGGGAGACTGCTTCGAATTGCAACAGTGGATCGCTCCTTTTATACAGATTTCAATCATAGCACAACATGGTGAACAAAAGGTTACAACTCAGTTCCCACAGTAAACTTCAAAAGGGTCGCTTTCATGTCTTCAGAAGCCCGGAACATAATTACAGTAATATCACCGGTTCCCAACTGTAAAAGTACGTTATCCCACCATTAAGTACATTCCATTTGGCTGTAAACGAGTTAAGGAAAGAGACAGAAACAGGTGCAGGGAAGACAGAGGTAGACAACAGATTGAAAAAGAGTGTAGGGGGGCAATATCGGAAACACGATTGCAGGATCAAAGGATTCGTGCCTAATGCATGCTCGGCTGAAACAATAGACCAGCACGGCAAGATGAGCCTCGAGCGGGGCCATCTGCCTTTGCAGTGTCATCCCCCTTGCCATAAAGACACCCTCAAAGGAACACGTGTCTTCCGCAAGAGCTTGGGAATCCCAGGGTCATGAAGCGGACAGTGTCCGTTCGCTGACTACTTGAGGGCAAGAGACAAAATGGATGCCGTATCTAAAATGGAACCCGTGGGTTCAGATGAAGAAACCCACGAATAAGACGATCGGTGCAAGATAGTGTAGCGGAAACGCGTACACCCACTAAACTCGTCATTTGCGGTTCATAGATACCAAACTCGTCCATGTTCGAACGAGTCGAAAACACCACTATAATTGTCACGGAACCTCAGACGCTCCTTTTGCCCTCATGTAGGCAAGCACTAGTCAATATCAGAATCGATCTCGATATTCATCAAATCATTCAAATGTTGCTGCAACATCATTCTATCCATCAATGCTTCCTTGGTGACAGATGGCCGTCTTATACACGTCGTAGCACAGAGGCCACATAAGGCAGGACCACACTGTACACAAAGACAACATGTGAACAGAAATGCTACAACAACCCCAATGATCATCAGAATCTTCCAACCCCACGTTGACATTAGGCCCCAAAACCATCCTAGTAGCGTCCAATCACCTACGTCCACGTGTATGGACTCGGAGATCTTATGCAACTTCGAGATGGCTTGATAGACAGTTGGAGCGTTATCAGGGATGAAAATGCAGCAACTCGAATGGATCACCTTACATACACCACCTCTATCTGCAAGAACAACGTCTAAAACCATACAGTTTTGCAACGTCATAAGCCTATCCGCCTGAAGCTCTGCTGTCAGATTACCAAGAGCACTTGCTGTTATATTAGCAGTTGATTCCACCACATGAGTCAACTATCTCAGGTTCCTACTATTGATCATAGGTCCCCAAAACGGCAGGAAACCCTTAAAGAAGTCTCCTGCTTCTTGACCGGCAGTGTCCTCTTTGCTAATAACGCCTCTCACAACTCTAGTCTTGTAATAATCCGAGGCAACTGTGAAAGTTGGCGGCAAAAGATTCGCAATATAATAGGTGCCCGAAAAGTCACGGGGCAACCATGTATATGCGCGATCGTAACATACAAAGTATGTACCCTTGGCAGTCAGGAAAACAGGGGAAGAGAGCATTGGTAAAACATATGTTTCAGTGCAAGCACTCTTCCCAAGCTGGGCTCGCGGATTTCGACCATGACCTTGCAAGCAGAAATTACCAAGGTGGGGTACGATCCAGATCGGAGACTAGCTTTTAAGCTGTCTATCACCCACTGATATACTATACTCAGCCTCACTCAGATCCTTGTATGCTCGCACCTCTTCCTCTGGAATAAGCGATGCATCAAAAATATCTCTATCTAAGTCAACAATCGCTCTTGCCAAAGGCTTGTGGTACGGGCCGGGACCAGAATCTGCAGAGCGTGGCCCTCGATGGGGGTAGGAATCTAGTGCACTACGGAACATAGTTTGGAACGCTCGAGCTGACCCCTGGGAGCTGTAAGGAAGAACCAGATACGGAATACCCCTATCCATGGTATGTGGCATTAACCCACACACCCAACAGTTAGTAGTATTCATCACCAACTGATGCTGATGTAGGAGCTGGACAAAGGAATTGTTCATGAATTCCGCACGTCTAATCTGTTCATGTTGGGGGCAAAGAATGAAAAGAATGTGGAGAAACAGTGGGAATAGATTTAAGTTTAGGAGAAAAGGTAGGTGAAACGGAAGGCAATAACGACTGTATTCCAAAATACACTCCACCCACCAATAGCATAGAAACAGTCAGGAACAGCAGGAATACCTGAAACAGAAAGCATTTTGTTCGTACAACCCTGTGCAATTTCAATCTTCGAACCGACATACTCTCTATTTCCGACAACTTAGAGAATTCCATCCTCTAAAAACCGTCCACAACGTTCTTGACGCACTGCGTTCTGAGTAGCGATTATCAATTCCCAGGAGTTCCCAGGAATCGACAAAAGTAACCAACCTAGTGTCAGGAACCTGCTAAACAGAAGGAAGTACCCGCACGGCCCTACGGTCAACCCGGATGTAAGGTTTTCTTTAATCAAACATTCAAACTTGATGCAAATCTCCTAGCTGTGGAAAAACATACGTGGAAAAGAACTCAAGAATTAATAGAGGATGCAATTGTTCATAATATTCATAACAACAGTAAGGGGGTAATATGAATTCAATATGGAAAACAAAAAAGGATGTATTTATTAGTCTTTGTTATGAGAACAAAGAAAATATCGACTTCTTCCAGGTCGAGTCTGTTCCTTCAAATAATTGTTCAGATTGCAGAACAGCGTTCAATCGATCAGAGGACAGTTTAAGCCTCGAATTCTCCAATGCTGGTGATTCAACAGATGTGTCTGACTGCAATGAATTGTCTCCTACAGGTTGAGCATCACTAAACGGCACGTAATGTACTGGGGTCTCTGTTTCTGTTGCAGCAACTCCAGCTCTCATCCAAGAATCTGCTGGCAAAGGGATAGGCACTTTTTTGGTGTGGGTGGCATGCACCCAATTCTTCCTGCCCTCCAAACGAACTGCAGTTCTTGTTGCCAGCAGAACCTGGAACGGACCCACAAATCTCGGCTTCAAATTGCGTTTTCTGCCGAAGTTGCGGGTAACTACCCAGTCACCCGGTTGGAGCCGATGTCCAGGACCCTCTGTCTGTGCCGGTAGAGCTTCAAAGACCTGTTGATGAATTAACCTCAGTTTAGCAGTCAGATCATAAAGATAATCAATCAACATTGGATATTCAAGACTATCAAAGGCCCTAGGCCTAGGGACTCCCCAAATGTTCGCAGGACGGCCGAACACAATCTCATATGGGCTAAGCCCTACTCGAGAGTGTACAGTCGCCCTGGTCGACAAGAGAGCCAAAGGCAAGGCATCAGGCCATGACAAACCAGTCGTAGCTTGAATCTTAGCAAGTTTCAATTTCAGAGTACCATTGTACCCTTCAACTAAACCCGCTGACTGAGGATGATTGGCGCTATGGAATTTTTGTCGAATTCCAAGGCCCTTACACACACTCTTCATTACACTCCCCACAAACTCACTTCCGTTATCTGACCATACAATCCGTGGCATTCCATATCGAGGAAAGTATTCCTTCAGTAGGACTTTCGCTGTGGACAGGGCAGTATTATCTTTGAGAGGATAGGCCTCAATCCATCTGGAATACGCGCAAACCACAACTAAAACATACTTCAGGTTATTGCATCTCTCCATATGGATGAAGTCCAATTGGATAACCTCAAAGGGACATGTAGGAGGAGCAAAATGGCCAGGTGGAGTGGGGGTGCCCTTGCCGGGATTGTACATAATACATACCATACAATTCTTAACCACTCTCTCAGCAAACTTAGCGAGACCATCATTCTTCCATACAGGGGACAGCAACTTGCATATACCTTTCGCGCTAATATGTGACAAGCCGTGGGCTATAGTCACGACGGCCAGCACATATGCATCCGGTAACATCCACCTCCGATATTCCGACAAATCAACCCAACATCCATGCGTGTCTAACTTTCCCGTGCTTTCTTTCCACTTAGTCTTTTCAGTTTCGGTAGCCTCATTCTGAATCGCCTTCACGCTCTCAACAGTGTCCTCACACATACCAGTCTCTGTCGGCCACCTTACTGAACTTGTAACATACATTCGAGTTGCAAGGTTCTTAGCTGTTTCCTTAGCAATCTCATCCGCAAACGCGTTACCACTACCAACATCATCCGTAACCTTTCCGAGCACGCTGCATTTAATAATTGCCACCTGCTTAGGCAATGTAAGTGCATCCAAAAGATCGTTCACGAGCTGTCCGTGTTGGATCTTCGTACCATGCAATGTCATAAATCCTCTTTCTCTCCACAAACGACCAAAGCTATGTGCAACGCCAAATGCATACTGACTATCGGTAAACACATTCACTCGCTTTCCCTTAGACAAAACACACGCTCTCGTCAACGCAATCAACTCTGCCGCCTGCGCGGAATTCTGGCTCAATCTCGCAGTTTCCACAATCGTACTCAATGTCACCACAGCATACGCAGTCGTCACATCACCATTCGGCAACTTGAAACACGAACCATCAACATACAAGGTACCATCGGGATCTGCCAATGGAGTGTTTTTTAGGTCAACACGACCCTTCGTTTCCTCCTCAGTTCGCAAATAACAACCATGTGGTGGTACATCATCTGATTCCATATTAGTCAGCAACAATGTCGCCGGGTTCAATACATTGCAGCGCTTGATTTGTATATGACTTGCCAAAAGCGTCAACTCATAACCGGACAACCTTGCGCTCGTCAAGTGTTGTGTTTTTGTACGATTCAAAAGAGTGTCAACTGCATGCGGAACCATCACCGTAAGCATATTATCCATGACCAATCCTGCAGATTGTCGGATGGACACCGCAGCTGCCGCTGTCGCTCTTAGACAGCTCAGCAAAGTTCTAGCTACTGGGTCCAAGGTCGAGGAAAAATATGCACATGGACGCTGCTTACCACCAAATTGTTGCGTCAAAACACTCAACGCACAACCTTCCCTCTCGTGAACGTATAGTGTAAACGGCTTACTGTAATCAGGAGTACCTAACACAGGAGCCGAACACAACGCATCACGCAATTCAGAAAACTTTTTCTGACACTTTTCAGTCCATGGCAAAGGAGTCGGAACATCCTTGCACGTGAGGGCTACCAATGGCTTCGCTAGCAATGAAAAATTTGGAATCCATTGCCTGCAGTATGACGTGATACCTAGAAAGGCACGCACATCTCTCTGAGTTGTTGGCACAGTCATTCGAGCGATCGCTGCAATTCTCTCTGGGGTCAACCTTCTTCCCTCCTTTGACAATAAGTGACCTAGATAGGTTACTTCTTGACAACAATATTGCAGCTAAGAAGGTGACACCTTGTGATGTAAGTCACAGAGATGCTGTAACAGCGATACTGTAGCAGTTTCGCAAATCTCTTTAGTGTCAGCAGCCACTAACAAGTCATCAACGTACTGAATCAAGGCCACACCAGCCGGTAACACAAACGCATCAAGTTGACTTTTTAGGGCTTGGCTGTAGATCGATGGACTCTCACAATAGCCCTGAGGAGCTCGTTTAAACCTAAAGCTGCGACCACCTAATGAGAAGCCGAATAGATCTCTGCTTTCCTCAGCAATGGGGATGCTAAAGAAAGCATTCTTCAGATCGATCACCGAGAACCAAGAAGCAGAGGCTGGAATCAGAGTCAGTAAAGCCGTGATGTCAGGCATCACTGGAAATTGTGGAATCACAATTTTATTCACCTCCCGTAAATCAATGACAAAACGGTACACAGGAGGCTTAGATGGATCAGTTAGTTTCAAAATAGGTAACACAGGACTATTACACACGTTTCCCCGTGTTTCCTCGATGACATCCTTCTTGATCAAATCATAGATAATCGCTAATAGCGCGCGTTCACCATCAAGAGAGATACGATACTGGGGAATGCGTGGTAACCGCACATTCGATTTCAAGTGGACAACATAAGGTGAGATGTCCAGCAGGCCCACATCATTGGGACCTGTTGCCCACAAAGACTCAGGAAGAGAACTCAATTCCGGTGGGAGCTTATCAGTTGACAAGTACATAGGAGAGATCACTCTCTGACCTAATGTAAGCTCCACTCCCGCAGGAGAACAGTACAGAGTCGCATATAACCGTTTCAACAAATCCAGGCCCAAAATATTCTCACCACAACCAGTAGTTAAAATCAAAGGAGCTTCCAGCTCACGAGGCCCAATTGTGAGGGGCAAAGGGCTAGAAACCGGATTGCTAACGGGGGCGCCAGAGAATCCAACGGAAACATTTGTTAAGCCAGACAAAGGTGCGCCAGGGAGTTTCGAATGCATTATGGAACTTTTCGCTGCACCAGTGTCCAACAGAAAAGGCTCAACTACGCCCGATGTGGCAACTGCGACGTAAGGCCCTCTCTGATCAACCGGAACTGATACTACTCCCTCTCTTCGTCTGTGGCTGTCCTAGTAATTACCATCAACATCAATGTCATGCTCGACGAAATAGTCGTCCACATGATACTGTGCAGATCTACCCGACGATGAACTGCGCTGGTCAAAGCAATTGTTCGAGTCCAAGGAAGGAGCAGAATGCTCATTCTGATTTTGAGGGACACCACGTCCTCTACCACGTGAAGCCTGTTGAGGACCACTACGACCTCCTCGAGCCGAAACATCATTATTTCGGTCGCGCAAAATCGGACAATTAAACTTCAAATGGCCCTCACCCCTACAATAAGTGCATTGATTATAACCAAGCATAGATCTTGGTGTAGAGGAGTCAGTACGCGACTGCGACCTAGAAGACTGTGATTGCGATCTATTTTGCTGCTGAGAGTCATTTTGATTCAAGCGCGGAGGATACGCTTGCTGTAACAGAACTTTTGTTTTAAGATCCTTCGTTTTCTTATCCGCACGATCATTTTCCTCCTCCCTATTTTCGTAATATTGAGCCGTGGCTAATATTTGAGCAGTGGTAGAGACAGCCCACGAACTTTCGGAATTTTTCAATTTGTTGCTGAGTTCAGGCAACAAATTCGATACAAATTTATCTACAAATAATCGCTGACCTCCCTCAGTGCTCATATCCTGGCCACTGTGATCGATGAATGCCTCCTCAAACCTCGTAAAGAAATCGGAGACACTCTCGTCCTTCTTTTGCTTGCACGCAGACAATTTATCCCAGTTAACTCTCATTGCTGGCATAAGTGTCTTCATAAGGGTAATTATTCTTTGGGGCAGATCCATAATGAGCTGTTCAGGCTTAGCCCCACCAACTTGTCGTCCGTCAGCCGCCACAAGAGCAGCCCAATCACCGCCTAACTCAGCTATGTGATTTTCTTGACGAATTTTTGCCCAAATTGGTTGAGGTACTACATTACCAAACAACATATCAATGTTGGCAAGGTTCATAATAGTAGCATCCACAAGTTGAGATAACTCCTTGTAATAACCTGCCGGATTTTTCCGGGGATCAGGCAAAGATTGCTTCACCTGCAAAACTTCTGATCGCTTCCATGGGAGATGTATCCAGACTCTCTGGAAGTGTGGCAAAATGGGTCGAACTTGAGCAGCATCACCCGGCATCCACACGGGGGGAACTTCTTGCATGGGATACTGACCAGGTTGTGCCATCCACTCCTCAGTTTCATCATTAAACAATACTCGAGGTTGTACCGTAGATCGAAACGATAAAAGACGCTCTAAAGCACGTCGAACATTACCACCCACAATCATACCGTTTGAAAACTGATTCTGGAGTTCAGTCATTTCGGGCGGTACGTTGTCTACCTCGTCATTATCCCACTCTTCACGTAAGGATTTACACATTTCCTCAAACACGAATCTTTGTGTGGGCTCATTAAACTGAGAGAACGTGTCGAAAACTATGCGCGGGGTGTACTTAGCAGGATGCCTAATCCATTTACGCGTCATTTTCACTAACGTCTCACTCTCCCTTCCACCAGGAATTTGACTTCGTCTCTGGGAGACGTCAGAAACATCGGACCCAAGTATCGATCCACATGGAGAGTAAAGATTAGCAATCGCATTAGGTATGCGACTACGGACAGAAGGAGAAGAGGAGAAAAGTACAGGGGCAACAACATGAGGGCTGAACGTAGGAGCAGTAGGAGTAGCAGAAACAGTAGGAGTAGTCAAAAGAGCAGAAGTAACGGGAACAGCAGACTGAGAAGGTATAGGCAGTGGAGCAGTAGGAAGAGGGGCAGGTAAGGGAACAGGGACAACTTGAGGAACGAGAGGATTAGGAAGAACAGGACCAGCGACAGGCTGACCAGCAGCTGCCGGAACAACAGGTTGTGGAACAGGAGGAACCACAGGGGCTGTAGTATCCTGCGCATATGGAGGTGGTGATTTCAGTAAATAGGACAACAAAGGGTCCTCTACCGCTTCCTCTCCCTTTTTATCAGTACTCGACGGTAAAGCGGGATAACACTTATCCACCGCCATATGTTGTAATCTAGCAAAAACTTCCTTTTCCTTATCTTCTTTGTCTCGCTGAAACTGCTCCGCATTTCTCATTACCGTAATGATACCTTCTCTCTTATTCTTCTTTATCTATTTGATTTCTTTCTGTTTGGCCTCCTTGCGCCATAACCGAAAGGAATCAAACATGGCCGGCCTAGCTTTCTTTTTGAACAATTACGCTTCGAGATTATCCAAAATTACAGTTTCGAAACTACCATGAGGTGGCCAACTAAGGACACCGTCATCTTTAGTGTAGCGGATCCAATAATCATTATATACGATAGGACCCACTCCATGGCGACTATAGAGCTCATAGATCGGAGTTCCAACTGGAGGTATCGGACATGAGTCCTCCAATCGGGAATCCGCACCGCAACATTTAAAGCAACTAAACAAAGTACTAAGGCCAGGCATCGTGCACACTAACCGAGTTTACAAACTTCAAGGGTTATCGAATTACGATGTCATCGCAAAAATGCAAGACCCTCGGTTTTTGGCAATTGCAATCGTCAAATAAAACCCAACAACTAAGAACCAACAACTAAGAACCACAAATGCAATGGAACCATGCAAACAACCAAGTTTCAGCAACAACCAAGGACTCTGGGAGCGACCCACAAATACTTAACTGAAAGAGCAATGGCGTAACCAGGAAGGCCCGTCTATCGTCTCGCCGTACAAAGGACTACGCCAGGCGCCAAAACAGGTCGACAGTCAGGGCATCAGTTCGTCGCAGCCATCAGGAGGCGGGAATCTTCGCGGGAAAAGTCTTCGGGCCACTTATTTCGACAACAGGATCGATGTAGCGGGGTGCACCTTCCCTCGGAGATTTCACACGAAGTTCCTCACGATCGTCGGGCTTTGGACCGGTACCGCTGATGTCGCCCCACTGTGGGCGCCAACTGAAGGACTGGGCTATTCTAAGGCCCAGCGGTGCCAGGGGACAACACCTGAAACCTTCGTGGGTTACCTGTTCCGGCGTACAAATCACAGAGACACGGGACACTTCCTTCGGCATCAAAGATCAAGGTTTATTTACTGCAGGGAATACAGAAATCGCAAGAAGTACACCACGTGTAGGTTCTGGGAGACTGCTTCGAATTGCAACAGTGGATCGCTTCTTTTATACAGATTTCAATCATAGCACAACATGGTGAACAAAAGGTTACAACTCAGTTCCCACAGTAAACTTCAAAAGGGTTGCTTTCATGTCTTCAGAAGCCCGGAACATAATTACAGTAATATCACCGGTTCCTAACTGTAAAAGTACGTTATCCCACCATTAAGTACATTCCATTTGGCTGTAAACGAGTTAAGGAAAGAGACAGAAACGGGTGCAGGGAAGACAGAGGTAGACAACAGATTGAAAAAGAGTGTACGGGGGCAATATCGGAAACACGATTGCAGAATCAAAGGATTCGTGCCTAATGCATGCACGGCTGAAACAATAGACCAGCACGGCAAGATGAGCCTCGAGCGGGGCCATCTGCCTTTGCAGTGTCATCCCCCTTGCCATAAAGACACCCTCAAAGGAACACGTGTCTTCCGCAAGAGCTTGGGAATCCCAGGGTCATGAAGCGGACAGTGTCCCTTCGCTGACTACTTGAGGGCAAGAGACAAAATGGATGCCGTATCTAAAATGGAACCCGTGGGTTCAGATGAAGAAACCCACGAATAAGACGATCGGTGCAAGATAGTGTAGCGGAAACGCGTACACCCACTAAACTCGTCATTTGCGGTTCATAGATACCAAACTCGTCCATGTTCGAATGAGTCGAAAACACCACTATAATTGTCACGGAACCTCAATGCTTTCTATTTTTGCATGGCTTTACTCCTGGCATTTGAACCTGACGCCTCAATCACTGCCTCCTCTACAGTCCCAAAAACTTTGAAATTCACCTACCAAACCACAGTTCCCAAAACACACATCTCCTACCAGCTAATCCTCGACACTGAACTGACCGACTATTATGTGCCTGACTTGTAAAAACAATCTAATCTCTCCACAAAATATGGCCGGCCTTATACCCTGTAAAAATAATGGTAAAAGACCAATTTAAAATGGCCGCCGGAACTACTCTCACGGTTAACAAGCCCAATATGCCAAAACTGCTAAATTCCCTCAGCTACAACAGGTAAGGAGGGCTACTCTTGAACTGTATTCCTCCCTTAGATTTATTCTCCTCACTAGCGTTCTTGTGAGGAACACTCAGCCGACCTGTCAATTATATTTCTTTCCCTGCTATGCCCACTGACTGAAGTGTGTTACAGTGGCCTTTCAACAGCTCAGACAGCGCTCAGTGACACACGCAAATCTGCACTACTTCATGTTATCGGTTACAGTGGAGACATTGCGATCCCTGAAACACTTAAGATATTACCTCCCAGCATCTACCTTTGGGCAGATTGTTTTATCTCTATTTACATTTACCTGAAATCCATTTTGCATATACAGTAAACTATTATACTTCAAGCAATGTATATTTCAACTTTCCTGAACACAATCAATCATTTAGTACTTTATAATGCCAAACCCAATAATCCACACGAATGGTTATTGCCTAGCTAGTTATTAAACCACTCTCACCTCTTTAAACCTTTACCATTCACATACATTAAAGGCTTAAATAAACACACAGTGTTCTTATCTGATACGTAAGCAGCAGCAAAGAAGAAAGATGGCTGCTTGCTTGGGACATATATATTTATAAGAATGTTGAAAAAGTTCTAATTTTTTAAGTTTTGGTTCCAGTAGTTGCTGCTGTGTGTGTGGCAATAAAGAGGTAAATGCATAATATTGGCAGCCATGCTTTGCCATAAAATGAGGAAACTTTCTCCGGCAGCTGGCCATTAATATAAACGCTTTTCATTTTGGTAGATTTTGAACGGGTGGTTGGTTAAAATGCATGTGTCAGGTAAGTTATTTGACAGGTCTAAATCATCCATAAAAGAACATTTGTTTTGACTGTTAGAGTCAGAGACATAAATGCTTTGACATCCGGATAGATAAGAACGAAATGGTTTTACGATCTACACTAGGGGCGTTCCTCTCCTTACACCTCTAGGGAACCTCCAAGTTGGACTGGTCATATACAGAGTGAAGAGAGGTGCCAGGAAAACACCCTTTATGGACACTTCTCCTCAAAACGATTTTTTTAACAATGGACCCAATACCAGACTGTAGCCACCAAGCCCCTATGCAAATGTTTCATACAGATAATAGCACAATTAAGTCCCATGGGGTCTGTTATGAAAAAGCCGTCCTTTGCAACTGTATTTTTATTTTCAATCTTGGATTTTTATTTTCAATATATAACTTTGCTATGCAAAACAACATCTGTTAAAAGACCTGGTTTTACTTTATTGTGACTAATATCTTTTATAGTTTGCATGAACATCAGATTACAATATAAAGTTCCCAATTAGTGTAATTCGAACAGTGTAATAAAGGCGATCTCACCTATATTATTATGTACATTTAAGCTATTAGATGAAGCATTATAAAAAATATTTTCAGTTTACCCCAACACACTTTCAAACTGCTTTTTAATTATTTAACGGGTTCCATGTTAGAAACCTCTTTAAACTTAAATGTGATGATTGCCTTTCTAGTATATTACCTTACCATGGTCTCAGTTGCAGGAGCCACCTGTCATATTCGGTTGTTCATATCGTTTGTATTTCACACATCTCTTGAAACCGATTTTTAATGTCACCAGAAAATAAACCCATGTCCACCCAGCGAGTAGTAATGACTAGTTGGCCACGTTTTCCTATTAAGGTCTACTAAGACCCACTTGAAAAGCGTTTTTGTCATATTATGAAAACATTGTTGTAGATTGTCAATACCCCGTAGAGAATACAATGGGAAAAGCAGGAGCTACTGAGTCCAACAGGGTTGAGACCTGTAGGAAATTGGGTTTCTGGTTGGGATGGGGAAAGAGGTGTTAATTCTTCTCAAGCATCAACCACAATGTTTGTCAAGTTAAATAAAAAAAGTACCAAAATTGACCTGCGCTTAACCTCTTGTAGCTTGGCGCAAAAGCTATTAGGCAAAACTAATAGGCATTGTGTAAAGTATTTATGCAGCACTCAAACAGTAATAAATGAAAAACACAACATAATCCCACACCAATTTAAAAAAATAGGAAAAAATGTAACAAATTATTTGATGCTAAAACAAAAAAAATCCAAAAGGCTAAAATATCAAAGTGCCAACGACAATCATTTAGTTATGAGAGACTGGGGCAAAGTCGAAAATTAGGGCCAGCATCGATGCAGCACGGTGTAGATACACAAGGTGGATTGGCTTACCTTGAGTCTTGGAAGAAATTCTGAAGAAAAATGTTTAAAAGGGTTCGGCGGGGCAAGGCTGCCGGCAATGTCGGAGGAGAAGGTGGATGCAGAACCTGTTTGACAGAGTTGTGGTGAAGATCTCTACGTTCGGATTTCATCACTTTTTTTGGAAGCCGAAGATTTCAAATGGTACAAAGCTGCAGGCTGTAGCCAATGAGGGCTCCACAAGGCCGGATACTTTTTTTACGACAAGCAGCCGTACAGGATTTGCTGTTGGGGAGGAGAGCATAGTGGGAGCTACCCTGAAGTCAGGCCAACTGTTGATGCACCTTGGACGAATCGGCAAGCAGGTAGGCCCTATTCTACTGTCTGTTCTCAGAGCAGTTTCGGATAGAACATTTTCTTAGTCTCAAGTTTGGGGTTTTGCCTGTTTAGACACCTTTGGCACCCCTTCCGAGGGCCCGGGACTGGGTGGGCACCACCGGGAGGGTAGGACTCTCTTCAGGCTGGATGCAGGTGCAGGCTTCAGGTTGATAGAGCTTTTTGTGCCACTGTAGCTCAACACGAGAGACTAGCCAGCTAGCTCTTTGAGTCACTCAGGTAGCTCTAGGATCAAGCAGTAAGACAGGACTCAAGCAGCAGTGCAGTCCTCTGGAAGTAGCAGGGCAATCATCTGAAGTGCAAAACCTTTCTGCAAGCACCAAGGCAGGCCTATTAAGTACAAAGCAGGCCTTCTCAGTGTCCTTCACAGGTCCAGGAGTGAACTGAAGAATGGCTCTAGGAGTCATAGTTTTATGTCTGGTGCTGGGTTTGAACTAGAAGAAACTTCTAGACCTTTCCACCCCACAGATGTTTTTCTGGAATTGCCTTTGTCTCTGAGAAGGCTCCAAGTGGTTTAGGGGGACAAAAGACTGATTTTAAGTACTTTGTGTGTGGTTTGAGGCAGCTCCTTTGAAATGTAAGTGGGACAAGGAAAGCTCTGCTCCTTCCATCCTGGCAGAATGGCCCATCCTGCAAACACCTAGATCCTCTGTGTATTCCTCCCTGACAGCGAGACAAAATGTCCAACTACCACTCTAATCACACTGATGTGACCCCGTACACAGGCTACAGGCACAAAACTATTAGAACAAGAAAATGCCAACTTTCTAACACCTCCACAGAATTGTGGAGGGCTCTCTCCACATACCAGGGACGTTCAAGGAATCCGATAACTACCTTTTCAGAAACTTTATCATCTGAATCTTCGGGTGAATCAGATCCAAGAGGATGAACCTCAAAGAAACAGGTGGCTTTTTTAGACCGGGCCTCACAGAAACCGAAAGCAAGATTCAAACCACCAAGGGAAATGCGAACCAGGAACCGTTTTTACAAATCTTAGCAGCATCAACTGTAGTGAATCTGTCGCAGAAACAACTTTCCAGAGACGAACAAGCGGTAATTAACCTGGCTCTGAAATTCGTTCCGAATAAACCAACAGACTACACAAAGCTCAAACTGGAAGCCATCGAGTTCTGTCGAAAGATACGGCTAAGGGCTTTTTTTTGTTAATAATGGTCCCATATCTAACAATGAAGCAACAGGTTTCAGAAATAAGTCTAACTTTATTCCAACTCAGAACATTCCGAAATAAATATATGCATTTGAACAAACAGTCCTGTCGTCCATCAACAAAATGGGGAAGAGTGAGAAATACTTTCATAGGAATATTAGATTAGATATATTTGGCTGAAGGAAGGAATCAAGTACACAATGACACACAATGAAACCTGGTACCGGCTCGTGGAAGAAGATCCAGTTCAATCAATAAAAGGAACAATTTCTGGAATACTACAACTTGGCCTAGAAGAAGGCTTCCTGGGGTCTAAGGAATTTGGTTTCTTGACGAAAAAATTCCCAAGAACACCAATACTATATTTTGTGCCTAAGATTCACAAAAACCTGGAAGAACCCCCAGGGAGACCGATAGTCTCAGGTTGCGATTCTGTATTGGAGTTAATCTCTAAATACATAGATTTCTTCTTGAAGCCTTTCCTCATGAAAGTCCCTTCATATCTACGGGACACCACAGATTTTATTTACAATTGGCGGAGGTAGCACTAAAGAAAAACTACTTTAAATTTGAAGATCAATTCTACATCCAAGTGAAGGGACCACCATGGGATGTCCTTTTGCTCCAGAGATGGCGGTTATCTTCATGGGCCAGTATGAGGGGAAGTTCATTGCGAATAATAACCCCTTCAGAGGGAAAATAATACAGTAGCTACGATACATCGACAACATCTAGTGCCTGTGGCAGGGGAGCCAGATGGAGCTGATGGAATACCATGAGTGGATGACTTCACGACATGAAGACAAGGTTTTTAGTACAATTTAGTAAAACTAAACTGACATTTTTGGATGTAGAGGTAGCCCCTGTTGAGAACAAGTTGATAACATCACTTTACAGGAAAAAGATGGACAAAAACACAATCCTGCACCACAAAAGCGCCCATCCAAGAAGCCTAAAGAGATGCTTCCATATGGGCAACTGCTAAGAATCAGAAGAAACTGTACCCAGAGATTAGATTTCGAAGAACACACCGCTACCTTCTGTAATGAAATGGCAAAGAGAGACTAGCTTAAAAAACTGCTAAAACATCTACTAAAAGAGCACGATATACACCCCGAGAGAGCCTCCTCCAAGTCAAGGAGAAACAAGCATTGGCATAGCCAATAGGTCTCGCTTTTGGGACCTTATAAGTATTTAGTAATGCAGAACAATATCCTTGGTGCAACAACAGCAACTTTTGCATGGTTAAAACTTAAAAGGTCCCAAAGGCGAGACCTATTGGCTATGCCAATGCTTGTTTTATCTGTGCATCTGTTCCTGTCATAAATACTTTTTTCAAAAATACTTCTCTTTCTACTAAGATACACAAACTGCCCCATATTTAGTCTTTCGGTCTGATGCGTCATGCCAATCACAGTTAAAGAACTCTTCAAACATACAGCCGAGTTTAAAACACACAACGCCAACCACACGTTCACAACAACAGAAGGAACAGCCAGTTTCGAATTAACGAAAATTAGTTTTATTTTCATAAAAATAACCTTCGTGCATATTCTTAACATCGACAATAAATGTATTTAAAAATCACAGTTTTTTGTTTCAACCAAGACACTCCCTTTAAAGTGTCAGAATAGTGAGTGTTTCCTTCACAAGTTCGGATGTGAAATAAAAAAACAAGTGTGGGGATGCTGTTGGGACTTGATAGGAAAGAGGGGCGTTTTATGTTTTTTTTTATACATTTGGCATCTTTCGGGTCACAGTCAAGCACATGACGAGGTAGGGTACACTATTAGTGTGAAGCAACGGGTGAATAATTAATGTTAACTTTATTTAAAGTTGAGACAACGCTTCTTTGTTTTTTTGAAGTACTAACTCAAACTCGAAGGTAGGCGCTATATTGGACAGCTGAGTGCTACTACATATGTACCATCAAACTCAAAAGCCACTGGGTGCCAGCAGCCCCTCGAGGCTACACCAGCCTCCCAGGGGGCACAGCAACCCAGGCAGCCGCTATTTAATAACCCATTTATTCATATGGAATAAACATCTTTTAAGGCGCATAGCTCCTTTCTAAAAACATGTAATATACACATAGAAGTTTTAGTCAATAGCACCGCTGTTTGTGAATGCTTTCAACATGTATCATGCAAAACAATGGGCGTACTGAAAAATTAAAAACACACTCGAGCGTTCCTGTTTTTGATGGCAGAAAGAAAAAAAATTTCACAAGTTACCAGCCGGCGAAAGGAAAACCAAAATAATCACAATGATGTGTTCATCGGCATTCTCTTTTGTTTTGGAAAGTGTACAGGGGAGCAGGAGTTTGCTAACTGCGTTTTACGGGTTGAATATTTAGAAAACGATAAGTTAGAAAGGACATTATTCCTACGGTGGGGAGCAGTGGTACAGTGGCGGCATCTTCTAAAAATCACTGCAACAAAGAAATGTGAGATCTTCTCTCTGCAGCACACACTGTTTACCTCGTGTATATGTACCATCCAGCCACAATCACAAAGAGAATGTCATTGCGATCACGATTGATGTGAAAGCGAAAGTGATGGCGATGACGCGAAGCACGCAAGGGATGCACGTGCAGCAGTGCATGTGCTTGTGCGCGTTCGAGAGAGCTGGTCTCCGCTTTGGGAGCACTTCCCAAAGCCCAACTAAATGTCTTTCCGAGCAGCGCATGCATGCTGACTCAGCGAGACCTAAAAAGCACTAGAGAGACTAGCATGCGTGTCAACATTTGATACCCTGTCCCACTCCATTCTGGCTACCCGCCTCAGTGAGATGGGAGTGGGCGGACCAGCACTGAGCCTCCTGACATCTTTTCTTAATCAGCGTAAACAAAGGGTCAAGCTGGGTGACTTCCTTTCCCCTGTTAAGCCTGTGCAGTGTGGGGTTCCCCAGGGGTCGTCCCTGAGCCCCACACTCTTCAATATCGGCCCCACTCGCCAGGCTTATAAGATCGTTTGGGTTGAAAGTACTATCATATGCCGACGACACCCAGATTATCGTTTCCCTTTCTCAATCAGTTAACATCACTGCCCGAAACTTCAGGAACTGCATGGAAGCAGTCGTGTGCTGGATGATTAAGAACTTTTTGAAACGTAATGGGGAAGAAACCGAAGTTCTTATCTTTGGAGGCAAACAGGAGATCTGGTTGATGGACTGGCGGCCTTCCGCTCTCGGAGCCTGCCCTACACCTTCCCAGTCCGCCCGCAATTTGGGTGTAATCCTGGACACCAAGCTCTCCTTTGATAAGCAAGTCAGTAGGACGGTCTCAACCTGCTGTGGGGTCCTAAGAATCTTGAGGAAGATCGCGCACTACCTTTCCCTTGAGGCTCATAAACAGGTCACGGTGGCTCTCATTTCCTCAAGAATGGACTACTGCAATGCACTATATTTAGGCATAAACAAAAGGTTAGTCCAATGCCTACAAATAGTGCAGAATGCGGCAGCCAGGTTTGTTGTGGATGGCCCTAGGCGTTCATCAGGCTCTTCAATCAGGAAAGATCTGCACTGGCTCCCTATGCAGGCCAGGATAAACTTTAAGGTCCTATGCCTCACTCATTGTGCCCTGCATGGGTCCGGAGCTGAAGGCATAAGGTCCCTAGTATCTGTCTATGCTCCGGGTAGGGCTCTTCGCTCAGCCAACAAGAATCTCCTTTCTGTCCCCCGAGTCGCGAAGGCCAGATGGGGAGGGAGGGCCTTCTCTGCCCTTGCCCGAGGTTGTGGAATATGCTTCCAACAGAGCTTAAGGGCCAAACATCCCATCCTCTTTTTCGCAAAGCACTAAAGACCTGGCTCTCCGCAGAAGTCTACCTGTAGCCGGCGCACTCTCTTACCTCTCAAATAGCGGTACCATCTCTACGTGCCTTGATGCCTAAGGGCTAAGTTGCGCTATACAAATCTTCACTCACTCAACATATGGTCCTGATACAAATAAGTTCAGGCAAATCCTATTAAAAAATTGTCATCGGGGGGCTGGGGGTGAGGGCGTGGCTAGCAGCCGATCATGGCGGTAGCTTAACTGAGGAGCTCCAGGAGTGAAGCGATATCCCGCGGCAATCCGGCACATTAATCCGTCAAAAGAAACACTTCGAAGGGGTAAACCGGGTCGAGGACCGGGCGGTCCCCTGCAGGGAAAATATAAATTCCGAGGGACACCGGGAAACGAAGAAATGGAACCCGGCGATGCAAGGCCTGAAAGCGGCGCCGAGCAGGGGACCGTCCCTCAGCAGCGATCCGGGCGGAAGTGAGGAGGCGGCGGGACCCGACGCCGGAAGCAAGTGCTGAAAAAGAAAGTAAGAGCGGTGCTGGCGCCGGATGGGGCTACAGCAACATCGGCCGCCGAACAAGGATCAACGGAAGGAGAGGAAGAGCACGGAGGCCGGTAGGAAGGCGGAAAGCGCAATAACACTCGTGAGTCCCGGACGAGTGGGGGGAGTGAGGCGCAGCCCACACGGACAATCAGCAGGGACCCGGCGGGAGGCAGGTAATCGGCAAGAGAATGCGGCAGCGCTGGGACCCCCCACCCACACGGAAATTTGGAGACGGCGCCGGGGCTGAGGGGAGCGGCACAAATTGAGGCATATTGGTGGGGGAAAAGACGGCGAGGGACCGTTATGTGAATGGGCCCCATAGATACGGTGCATAACACCCAAACTACATCTAGCCAGTATTTGGGTCCGCTCCTCCACTTGACCACAGGTGCAAAAACATTGGACCGAGACACCCTACAGGCGAGGCGCTGGGAAGGTGCGGACATGCTCAGAAAGTGATACAGAACAGGAGGGGGGCAACGGAACATGCAATACAGTTGCAATACCCGTGAAAGGGTTAGGGTCACTTGGTAGAAGACTCCGCCTAAAGAACAGTGGAAAACCACGCCGTGGAGGGGCCCGGAAGAGAAGCAGAGGTAGTGACCAGTGGCCTGGGCAGGTAGAAGCAGGTTAGCGTGAAGACGCTGCCAGTGGCCCCATTTCGTGAACGCACAGCAATCCTTGGGGATTTTGCCTCCCCCCCCCGCCCCTCTCACGGGACTGTAGAGGAAATATTGGTGAAAGTGTCGCTACCACATCAACGCACCTCGAGAGGAGCAACATACTTTGGGAACCCGGCACGTATCCCATGGTACTGATTCGCCCCACGTCTCACACTGGCAAGTAACGGCCCTCAAACGACTCGGAGGCTACGGTCGGAGAAGAGAGAAAGCGGTACGCAGGAAGATCCTAGATACGGCAAACACACAGCGAAGGGGCGAGGCGGACCCAGGGAAAAATATGGCGGGCTGGGGCTCTAAGCACAACTCAACACAGGCCAAACTGGACAAATTCGCCTATGACAGGATGAACCCTCCAGAGGCAGAACCTCGTACCTCCACGGGAAGAACACAAGAAGTGGAGGGGGCAAAAAAGGCAACACTAGAAGATGTAATGTGCGCCCTGACGCAGGTACAAACCACAGTGGGATACACGGCTACAGAGGTCACCCTGATCAGAGCAGACCTCCAAAAAATGAACAAGAGAGTGAAATAAGTGGAGGTGGTGACAAAGTCCCTGGTGGAAGACGTGTCGGAGCTGCAAGTGGCGATGGAGAAGATGGTGGCCGAAAAAAAATCTCTCAGAGACAAAATGGATGACCAGGAAGGGCGCTCGAGGAGGAACAACATCCGAATACTGGGGGTTCCGGAATCAGAATGTAAAGGGGCAATGGATCTCTACGTGGAGGAACTGATTAAGACACACCTAAACCCAAAGGGACTCTCACACTTCTTCTCGGTGGAGAGGGCTCATAGGGTGCCCGGGGGGGGAAACCGAAACGGGGGGCTCCCCCGAGACCAATCCTGGCGAGACTTTTTAATTTTCGAGACCGGGATACCATCCTACAGGCTGCGAGGGTGTCTCCAGCCATTCAAATCCAGAATTCCACGATCGCCTTCTTCCCGGACTATACTGCTGAAGTGGCGCGCCAGTGGAGAACTTTCCTGGATGTTAAAAGGGCGCTACGGGCAAAAGAATTGCCCTACTCCATGCTATTCCCGGCGCGTCTTAGAGTGGTGGCAGAGGACAAGGTCTGGTTCTTTGAAACGCCAGAGACGGCCCAGGACTGGTTGGAGGGCTAGAGGCCTGGAGGACAATCCCACCGCCAAAATAAAAATACCCGAAACCACCGGGACAATAGCCAAGCGGGATCACAAATGTCCGGAAGAGGGGGAGTGACCAGATCACCAACGCTTGAATTCCAGGAAGGGGAAGGAGGAGTTGAATCCTGACTTCTCGGTGTCAGCCACAATGCTGTAAACTAAAGAACTCTGCAAAATGGACACGCCTGGACACTGGCCTGGGGAGCTCGGAGGAGGGCAGGGATGTCGCCTGCTCAGGAGGATACTCCACCCCAGCGTGCAAGTAAACTGGTAAAGGGATTGGTTAAGCACTCTGCTATGTTGGGGAGGCGGGCGGTTGAATGCCCTTTAAGCAGGGAGGGTGGAGGAGGGGAGGGTTTGTTTAGAAGTTATTGAAGTTTCACGAGTAAGGTCTAATTACGTAACAGAATGCATGGATGGTTTAGGCCAAGCAGTTGGCGGGTACACCCCGAGAATGAGATCCGACTTACACTGTCATAGGCATGGGACAGACAATGCAAGACACTCAAACACAGGCAACTGAGGAGGGGATGCTGAGATCACGAGTGGTGCCTCTCCGACTCATGTCATTGAATGTGAGAGAACTGGGAGACAAGATAAAGAGGGGGCTGGTGATGACCGCGGTGAGAAGGCAGGGACCGGCTTTGGTACTCCTCCAGGAGACACTCCTCACCGGGGGAGCGACCAAGGCCCTGGATAGGAAAGGTTACAAAATGGCGGTACATTCGGAGTTTACCACGGGATCTAGGGGTACGGGCATATTAGTTAAGAAGTCAGCACAATTCATCACATTGAGCACTAAGATAGACACACAGGGATGCTTTGCAGCACTCCAGGGGCAGTGGGAGGGGAGGCTCCTGAATGTGGTATCCGTATATGTCCCCCCAGCACTGCACTCGGTCAAACTTCCAGCGTTAAGTGAATTCCTATTAGATCTACCCGAAGGGGACATAATAATCGGAGGGGACTTCAATGCAACAGTAGATTCCCTAGTGGATAGGTTCCCGGCGGTACCTCAGGCGGGGGGCCCTTCACGGATTCAGAGATTCTTGACCGCAATGGGACTAAATGACATATGGCGCTATACTCACCCTGCCACGAGGCAATACACTTACCACTCCATGGTACACAATAGCATGTCACGGATCGACTACTTCTTAGCGCTGGGGGATGGGATAACTTATCTAGATACTATTGATATACACCCTAGGGGGATATCAGATCACTCCCCGGTCACGCTCACATTATCCACGCAGGAGAAAACACGTAGGAGCATCTACCCAATACACGCATCATATCTTAAGGTTCCCAAGGTGCGCAAAACACTAAAAACGACGACATCACACTATTTTTCGGAAAACACTAAGTCAGTACAGTCATCCGTTATCCTGTGGGAGGCATACAAGGCGGTGCTAAGAGGACAGGCTATAACATCCATAGTGGGACATAAAAGAGAGCGACAGCGTGAATTGTCCGAGTTGGAGCTGGCACTACATGCCGCAACTGTGGCGCATGAAGCTTGCCCTTCACCAGATACGTCCTATGCCATGCTCCTATAACAACAACAGCTTAGGGAACATGTAAAGCAACAGTCAGTGTCCCAGATAACAGACACGACCCACAGAATCTACGACATAGGGGACAAGGCAGGGAAAATGTTGGCCTGGCTGGACAAGAGGGGAGGTAGTACCAGGGGAATACAGCGCATTTGTGATATTAAGGAAACGGTGCACACGAGCCCTGAAGAGATAGTGGAGACCCTAGCTGAGTATTTTGAGGGGGTGTACACACCAGACACTGATGTGTCAACGGAAATGGCACGCGCGGCGCTGGGACACATCCCTCATCAGACACTTACGCCGGAAGCGGCAAGGGAACTAGAAGCAGACATCACAGAGGAGGAAATACAAAGGGCAATACACGCTATCAAGCCGGGTAAGGCATCGGGACCTAATGGTATACCGATAGAATGGTATCAGGCCGCGTCGGGACTCAGTGGACCCTTGTTGGCTATGTATACAGACAGTCTGGAGAGGGGCGAACTTCCGTTGGATCAACGGACGGCGACAATCGTTGCAATCCCCAAACCTGGGAAAGAGCCGAAAGAGTGTACATCGTATTGCCCTATCTCCCTTGTCAATGCTGAGGTTAAAATCTTGGCAACACTCCTTGCTGACAATACACCACTCACCGTACTGGAGGAACATGGCGGCCGCCAGCTGAACGGCCGCCGTCGCCTTCCCCTTCCATGGAGCAGCTAAACGCCCCGTAATGGGTGATATTAAGCAAAAATGAGACCGGCGAGAAAGTAGTTGTCAATATAACCCCCCCCCCCCCCCCCAAAACCCCTCCCCCTATACGGCGCTTACTGTAATTGAGGTTTTCTGCCGTAGATTATGCCCCCAGAGGTTGAATCAGTTAGTTGGCCCCTTGAAGCGATCTGCGGGGCTGAGCGTGATGACGGCGTGAGCGTGAACAGGAGCCGGCACTGGATGTGGGAGGAGGCGGCTCTGACTCGGAAGAGGCGAGACTTCGCTCTGCTCGCGCTCCGGGTCAGCGGAGGAAGAGCCAGCGGCAGCTTCCACGGAGCAGAGGTGGTGGCTAGAGGAGCAGCAGCGGAAAAAACAAGTAACACCTTTCTTTGGCAGCGCGGTGGGGGGAGCCTCAAAAGATGTTCCACGCTCAGTGAAGGGGAGAACAGCGGGATATCCAAGTCCCCAAGGGAACAGAACTTTCCACAAATAGTCGCAACATTAACCAATACACTAAAAAGGTGTATGGATATTGGGGGCACACCTGACAAGGGTGCTAGTAAAGAGGCAGGCTCAAGGGAGTTTGGTGGTACAGAGGAAACTTATCCTCTAGCTAAAGTTAACAGGTATACACTAAGGGCGAGGACTGTGTTTGACCATACAAAGGGAAAGCCTGTGTACCCTCCCCGTATTTCACCCCCCATCACTGAAGTTAGGGAACGAGTAAGAAGGGGTAAAGCTAAGCTGAATACCTCAGAGGAATACCTGAGTGTAAAAAATATCAAAAGTAAGGGAAAAAAGCAAAAGTAGGGGTGGTAAGGCAGTAGAGGCCAGTACTAAAGTTACTCCCTCACTCAAAACTTAGTACAAGGTAATGTCTACCACCACTACCACTACCACTACCACTACCACTACCACTGTTAGCGGCCCTTCTGCATCAGCTCAGTCAGCTCAGCTCGCCCAGTCTTTAGAGCATATACAGCCTGCTCTGGCTGCCTTGGCTGAAAACAACAAAGGGCCATTAGTCAGTGGAGCTGCAGAATCTATGTGTGCAGATACACCCATAGCCTCAGTTGAGGTAGAGGCAATGATACACACAGACATCGGCCTGGCTAACAGGTATTCAGTGTTGGAGGTTAATGGATCGGGTGTTATTCAACTCGACTCCACAGCAAAAGCCAGAAGCACTGATATAACAGATATATCGCAATCAGGACAGGCATATCAACCTGCCACTTCTGCCGCCTTTGATAGCACGGATGTAGAGTCCAACACCGATAAGCCCGCCACAACTGCAGGGAGTTTGGCTGAAATATTGTTAGCCATGAAGGATGAGATTGCTAGCAGGTTCACGGTATCAGAAACCAACCAGGCTGAGATGTCCAATAGATTTTCTATATCTGAAGCCAATCAAGCAGCAATCAAGGCCTCCTGTGACGAGCTAGCCAAGAGGGTGGATGAGGTTACCCTTAGAACCGAGGCAATTGAGTCAGAAATTCCCAAAGTAAAGGAATCCTTGCGTGCCACTGAGGTAGAGGTTACAAAGCAATCTACTCAGAATAAAGAACTAAAGGATGACATTGAGCGCCTGGAAAATTACTCACGCCGAAATAATTTGAGAATTCTGAATGTGCCGGGAGACATTAAGGGGTTCGTTATATCCTTATTGATGGGGACAGTTTTAAAAGGCGCCTCAGAGGTGGACTTGCTGCATGACATACAGAGGGTGCACCGGGACCCCTACAGGAGAACTCTTGCAAGACAAAAACCCAGAAAGATCTTGGTGAACTTTTTAACCTACTCCATAAAGAAACAGATTTTGTCTTCCGCCTTTAAAGAAGGAACTATACACTACAACTGCTCGAACCCGTTCAGTTTTCAAATAAGATCTGATATTTCTCACATCACCGCACTAAGACAGTGGGAGCTGGGGAAAAGGCTGGAGGAGCTGAATAGTATAGGTGCTAAGGCACAGCTTAAATTCCTAGCACAGTTAAGGGTGATGTGGAATAACCACATGCATCTGATTAAGACGGGGGAGGAAGCGGGCGCCCTAATAGCTAAGATTAGAGATAACCAAGGGGGACAAGGGGGGAATGTAGATTTTGGAGGGTCTCCTGACACATACATGAAATACAATTATCAGAATGTCGGAAAAAATACTGTTAATTAAAATGTGATTAGCAAACTTGCTCCATGGGTAGAAGGATGGCTAAATAGGCTTTTGCCTAATAGTAAGGAGGGTTCCTCAGGGATGGGATGGGCACGTAGAATGGGAGGGCGGGGACAGGGGGGGCACATGGGTGGGGAGCAGTGGGAAAAAAGAAAAAAAAATCGACCTCATCTCAATATTTTGTGTACTACATCGGGTCATGAAGGGTGCCTAATAGGAGACAGGTGTGACTATGGGGAGTAGAAGGACCATCTTTGCATCCTGGAATGTCAATGGGTTAAGGTGTGCTCGGAGGCAGAGGCTAATTCTTAAGTATCTTGAACTTTCTACCGCACAAGTATGCATGCTGCAAGAGACACACCTGAGATATGAAGAAAGCTCTTTAATTTTTTCGAAGGTCCCCTCGGTGAAGTGCTTTAGTGCCTCGAAACAGACGACCCAAAATAGGGGGGTGGCTATATTAATTAAACATGGAACATCCTGTAATATAAAAAAAACACAATCAGACTCCTCTGGTAGGTGGCTGACGGCTCAATTGGCATTTGAAAACGTAGATATATTCTGTGCCTCTTTTTACAGCCCAAATATAGAGGATCCAACTTATATCCACAAACTACAAGATGTGTTGATGTTGGAACCTCCACCATATGTGATCGGTGGAGATTTTAACGTATTACTGGACCCACTCAAAGATAGATCTAATTTGAGTCACTATAAAGGGGCAGTAAAGGAACGTCGGGCTTTAATCAATATGATACACAACATGGATCTAGTAGATATATGGAGGGGAAAAAAAGGAGACCAGCAGGGTTTAACCTTTTTAAGTAAAAAGCATCATCATTCCTCAAGGATTGACTATATCTTTACTGATAGAGGGTCAATGGCAAATCTAGGAGAGAGAACAGTTCTCCCGAGTCACCTTTCAGACCATGCTCCTTTGCAATTAATCTATTTGAGTAAGGAGGCACAGCGGCAAAAGCCAAGGTGGACTTTAAACAGGGCTAAGTTACTAGACCCCGAGGTGATTGCAGCTGTTCAGGCCCCCACTAAGGAATTTTTCTATCTAAACTCAGATTCTACAACATCAGATATAGTCTGGGATGCATATAAGGCATGGCTAAGGGGGAAACTACATGGAATTATATGCTACAAAAATAGGATTGAAGCAGAGGCACTGAAGGGGGTTGAGGGTAGGATAAGTGGTTTGGAGAAAGAAAGAGACGGTGCCAGTAGTGGGGCCCCGGAGCAATTTACTCAGATCATGAAGAAGTTGAAAGAGACAAGAGCGGAGTACAGAGGAATCTTAGAAGCTAAATGTAGAGCACAGTGGATCACCAGAAGGATGCAGAACTATGAATATGGAGAGAAGGCCGGCGCCCTTTTGGCGTGGAAAGCCAGGACTGATCGCGCCAGGAACGATATAAGGGAACTTATCATTAACACTAACGGGGATACCTCAAATAAGATTGAGGATATGCAGTCCTGTCTCCTCTCCATCTTCTCAGAGCTGTATAGAGAAGATTTGGCTCCCCTGCCGAGCTCGATCTAGTTATTGCTTATGGATAAACAGCTTCCCCTACTCTCAGAAGATAGTAAAAATAAGTTAGAGGCCCCCTTTACCCTGGAGGAGATAGAAGCACAGATTAAGAAATCGAAAAATAATAAAGCGGCAGGCTCAGATGCACTCCCAAGTGAAATATATAAGCTCCTCAACGCGCAGCTATTAGATATCTTGGGGGACACTTTCAACTCAATATACAGCTTAGATGGGAAGGTCCCCAACACATGGAAGGAGGCAATAATTGTATTGATCTTAAAACTGGGCAAGGACCCGAAGAAGGCAGACTCTTATCGTCCAATCTCTCTGCTAAATGCAGATTATAAGATCTTTATGGGCATTTTGGCAGGGAGATTGGCAAAACTGATCCCGAAGTTAATACACATGGATCAGAAAGGGTTTGTCGCAGGGAGACACATACAGGAACAGACGCAGCTCTTGATAGGCAATATAGACCTGGCCGTTCAGAAAACAGAGCCCTTGGCCGTTGTCGCTTTAGATGCGGCCAAGGCCTTTGATAGAGTCTGCTGGGTGTTCCTCCGGGAGGTTTTGAGGGCTATGGGGTTTGGTACAATTTTCATACATACCCTGCAGAACTGTTGTCAGGGTGCCTCTGCTCGAATACTGTTAAATGGGCTCCTCACAGCGAGTTTTAACATCCAGAGAGGAACAAGGCAGGGGTGCCCGATTTCGCCCCTCTTGTTTAACCTATATGTGGAGCCCTTGGCGCAGATGTTGAGACTGGATGATACAATCCATCCATTTAGATCAGATCAATACAGTTCCAAGTTAGCTTTGTACGCCGACGACTTAATACTGTACACAAGCGATCCAGAGACAGCAATCCCTAGGGTGGAGGAGTGCATGAGTGCGTTTGGGTCCTTGTCCGGGTTTCTTGTCAATAAGACCAAGACAGAGGTGATGTGTTGGAATTTAGAGTGGCCAGGAAGAGTAAGTGAAGAACTGAGATACCTAGGGATCTTTGTAGTAAAGGAATTGGAGAAGATACCTGAGCTCAATTTAAATAGTGTGGCGAAGAAGATCGATAGTCTATTCAGTAGATGGAGGAACCCCCCCCTGACTATTTACGGAAAAACCAACTTGGTAAAGATGGTCATTCTACCCAAGCTGACATAACTTTTCTCCTCTGTCCCATTAACATTCCATAATAAAAGTTTAATGAAGATCCAGAGTACGATTGGGAGCTTCATTGGGGGCAATAAGGGAGTCCGCCTGGCATGGAAAAAACTAAGACGCAGGTTAAATAAAGGCGGGTTAGCCCTACCTGATGTTAGGCTATATGCTGCAGCTTTTCAGTTTAAAAGCATACGGATGCTTCTGGTTAAACCGGACGAGTCTGCCTGGGGGAGTTTGCTGGGTGAAATGGTGCGAGTAGAAGGGGGTGGAGACGGCGAGGCCTTTCTGTACAAGTTTGGCTCGCCCAGATTTTTCAAGCGGGTGCGCCTGAAGGTACTGAGGGCAGCCTTGGAGTTATGGTATAGACTTAGAAGGTGCTGGGGCATTGGGTACTATTCTGACAATGCCCCGGTTTGGGATGCGCCGGGAACGCCGGACTGCCTACAGGACAGTTTGGCATTGCCGATAAGGAGGGCAGGCATCACAGTCTGGTCTGAACTGTTAGACCCCGGGGGGATACATCCATGGGAGGACCTGAGGGCAAAGATCGGGTCAGGGCTCTCAAGATTCAAATATATACAGCTAACATCTTGGTATGAGGCAGCAAAGGGGGTGATCAGAGGGAATAGAGAGATCGAAGCTTCGTGGCAATCCATCCTCCCAATGAATAAAGAAGTCTCTGTCTGGTATAACAGTCTGTTGGAGATGGAGGATCACGAGATACCCCCCTTAGCGTCAGTATAGGTGGGAACCCCCCTTGGGCAGTCAATAGAGTCATTGTACGAGCCATCCCTATTGATCCTGTACAAATAGGTTAAGCCTGCTTGTTTAAAGAAAAATCATTTTTTTGTGATAAATAGACTCTATTACACCCCAGCGAAAACTGCAAAGTTCGCCCCAGATCCAGCTCCCAAATGCCCTAGATGTGGGACACCTCTCGCAAGCGACCTACACATATTCTTGGAGTGTCCAGTTCTTGCAAAATTTTGGACTGAGGTAGGGGACAACATTCGAGACATTTTGAACACCAACATAGTGATCAACATGCCATTGGTGTTTTTCGGAGACGATGGCGGTCTTAGTCAAACCCTCCCCCAGAAGGCCAGAGGGCTATTACTTTATTTGATCTTGCTGCCCAGAAGGGAGGTGTGCAGGAAGTGGAGGGACCCTTTACCGCCGTAAAGAGAGGATTGCCTTAAAGCTGCATTTTCTATGGCCCGCTTAGACTATGATGGTGCGGAGGACAAGACAATGAACATCTGGCACCCCTTTGTGAACTGGGGCAGGAATCTAAGACTAACTTAATATAAATGGTCCAATGATTACACCAGGGTCCCTTACAAAAATGGAGATCGGTCGGACGACCCAAGCGAGTGCGGTAAGCCGTGGGGCCCACAGATTATGAAGGCGGCTTCATAAGACCCGCAGAGGCTTAAAAGGTGAGATGAGGACTAAAAAAAGACACACAAAAAAATAAATAAACTCCTTGCCACCCGGCTGATGGCTTGTCTCCCGCAACTCATACATCCCGATCAGTCAGGCTTTATGCCACATAGGAACACCGCCCTCAACCTACGTAGGGTACACAGTGTGCTAGCTAGAGCGGACAAATTATCGGAAAAGGCGGTCATACTGGCGCTTGACGCAAAGATGGCATTCGACATGGTGGAGTAGCAGTACTTATTCGAAGTTCTGGTACATATGGGAATCGGCCCTAAATTCGTGGCCTGGGTTCGTCTATTATACACTGAACCTGTAGCACAGGTGGTGGCAAATGGCCATATCTCTCGAACAATCCGGCTAGGGCGCGGAACCCGCCAGGGCTGCCCTCAGTCGCCATTGCTCTTTGCGATCGCACTGGAACCATTGGCGAACCGGATAGGCTCCTCCTCACTGCTGAAGGGGATCACCTGGTCGGAGGGATGGGAAGACCGCCTGTCTCTGAATGCAGATGATATGCTGGTATACCTGACGGAGCCGGAACGGAGCATACCGGCGCTGTTGACGCTGTGCGCCGAGCAGGGGAAGCTATCGGGGTAAACTCTGAACTGGAATAAGTCGGAAATGTATGTACTACAAGGCCCGACCCCCACACTGTGCGAAAACTGACCTCTTAAAGTGGCAGGGTCCTTCTTTAGGTACCTAGGCATACATGTCACAAAAGATCCGGCTGAGTTCTTTCAAAAGAACCTGACACCGCCGTTTGACCGACTTAAACAAGACGTTAAATTCTGGGTGGTGCTGCCGCTGACATTCTTAGGCAGAGCGGCACTATACAAGATGATGTCTTTGCCCCAATTTTTATATATCCTAGAAAATACACCATACCCAGTAGATACGAGATACTTTGGGAGAGTATCAGCACTGATGGCTGGCCTCATGTGGAACAACCGCCCGGCACGTATAGCTCAGGCCAAACTGCACAGGGGATAGTACGATGGCGGGATTGCGTTGCCGAACCTGCAACTCTATTACTGGGCCGCCCAACTAAAACCCATTAACCAGTGGCTCCATGTACCTCAAGAAGACCCAGCATATAGGGCGGACAGGGAGCATTTAGGCACCAATAACATACTGGCACCTCTCTATGACCAAAGAAAAGTGCGCTCACTCACGGGGCCCACAGAGCTTACTGCATCACTGTGGCATGTAGCACAAGCAAAACTGGGATGGAAGGGGAAAATCACAAAACTTACCTCACTGTGGGACACAAGGGTGCTGGGCAACCTGAGACACAGTAAGGGTTTCACCTTGTGGGACAACATTGGTCTGTCCACAGTGGGAGATCTGCTGGAAAAAGACACAGTGACCCCCTTTGACCAGCTGCGGCAGCGGTATGAGCTTGGACCCACGGAGTTGTTTAGATATATACAGGTGCGTCATGCTCTGCTAGCAGCCATCCCACATGGCACGAAAGTCCTAGAGGCTTCCCCCCTTGAGGACCGCCTCCTCACGGACTATATGCAGGAACAGGCGACGTCACTCACATATCGCAAACTGATAAATAACCTAGCGGATCCAACGATAAAACTGAGAGCCAAATGGGTGGAGGACGTAGGAGAAATGGACGAGTCCGAATGGAACGAAGCACTAGCGTCCCCTAAAGAAGTGGGCATATCGGCAAAGTTTCGACTCATACAGCTTAAAATCCTACATAGGGTGTACTATACAAGGAAGATGCTCCACACAATACAGAGGGTACAGCATCCATATTGTCTTTGCGGGTGCGGAGAAGAAGGGACATTGTTGCACACTATCTGGGAATGCCCCCGCATTTAGGAGTTCTGGAGGCAAGTTATGCGTACCATATCACAAGCACTGGGGATTTCTCTGATTCCCGAACCAAGGAAATGCCTGCTCAACGTATGGGGGCCCAATGACCTTTCCAGACACGGACAACAGTGGTCCATGATAGGTATGATAATAGCTAAGTACGACATAGCACAGAAATGGGGAGCGGCAGATACCCCGACACTAACACAATGGTGTTCAAACATGGACAGGGTCATGATAATAGAGAGGACAGTCTACACCGGTAGGGCATGCCCACGCAAATGGAACAAGATATGGACCCCATGGAATGTATTCAGGGGGGACATATGTGAACCGCTGGAAGAAGAAGACACATTGACATCAGTTGAAGAGGGTGAGGATGACTAGGAAGAGAGAAGGTGGGGGCAAGGTAGGGACGCAAAGACATACCTAGATACATGAATGGGAAGGGGAGGGGAAGATGGGTGGACTAATTTGTAACAATTGATCGTCATGAGGAATCACCATACCGTGGAGATAGACGGTAACGGCAAACTAAATGGCCTTAGATCTGTGCACATAAAACAGACGCATGGCAATTAAAAGCCGGATTAGGGGCGATACACCTGTTTCAAGTAGAATTGATGACCGAATGTGGTAACTTCATGTTAATATTGTTTATTGTTATAAAATACAAAATTAGACCTACACGAATCCGCACTCTGATCGCGAACCACCTACGCATGTAAAGGTATTACGCTGCCGCACCTCCGGGTTGGCGGCACATGGGCTGTGTAATCATGCACATAATAAGCACATGAGATAAGGTGCGGCCGGCCCCAGAGGTTGTAAGCCAAAAGCTGTGTACTGTCTGCAAATGGTCAATAAAGGTCTTTAAAAAAAAAAAAAAATTGGCATCTGCTTGAAAACCTTTAATGTCCTTTTCCCAAACCGCTGTTCTCAATGAAGAAGAATCAGATAATCGGGCAACAACTAATTAGAGCGGACATCTCTCTACCCAAGCCAAAAAGTGACCTACTGGCACAGTGGAACCTCAAACCAATTAAACGTCACCGAAAATGTGGCAACTGTGTGGCCTGCTGTACCACCATTGAAGGCACCGATTTTGTCCATAATAGCATCAAATGGAAACATACGGATTTTACCAAATGCAAAACAAAGAATGCAGTTTATGCAATCGTCTGCCCCTGTAAGAAAATATACATAGGGAAGACTAACCAGCCGGTAAATACCCGAATTTCCCAACATCAGTCAAGGATAAAAAAGAAGGTTGTGACTGCCCCAATGGTTGAGCACTTCATAGAAAAATCCCACAATGAAACTCATTTCAGATTGACAGTCTTGGCAAGCTTAAACTCAGCAGAAATGACGACAGATGTTGAAAGTGCCCTATTGTTTTTGCACTAATCCAAAAAGAAGCATACTTAATTTTAAAGTTTAACAGCGCCAAGACAGGCTTGAACAATATGACAAAGCTATCGCAAATATGAAAACTACATTACCCACAATGCAACATAAAGGTCCTTTCTAGTAGCCATGCTAACACCGGCCTAATTGTAGTCAAAAACTAAATTTCCCATGTATATAATCTAGGAGCCATATTTAGGAGACTCCATAAGGAAGTGCCATTTGTAACCTTTAGAGAATGAGGGATGTATGACGTTAAAACGCATACTTTTACATTGCATACCATTACAACGCGATTTTTACAACGCAGGATCCTTTACAACGAATGCCTTTACAACGCATGTCATTACATAGCAGATGCTATTTCAACGCATGCCATTACAACGTAAGTATATCTTTTTTTTAAATTGTAATTAATAAATATTTAATAATTTAATTTATTTAAAGTAGTTTTTTTAAACTGAACCCTTAAAATACCCCTATACCCCTGAACCCAAAACCTATCCCTAATCCCTAAAGCTACCCCTGTACCCCAAAACCCAAACCTAGCCCTGAACCCTAAAAATACCCCTGTACCCCATAACCCAAACCTAGCCCTGAACCCTAAAGATACCCCTGTACCCCATAACCCAAACCTAGCCCTAAACCCTAAAAATACTCCTGTACCCCAAAACCCAAACCTAGCCCTGAACGCTAAAAATACCCCTGTACCCCATAACCCAAACCTAAACCCTAAAAATACCCCTGTACCCCAAAACCCAAACCTAGCCCTGAACCCTAAAAATACCCCTGTACCCCATAACCCAAACCTAGCCCTGAACCCTAAAAATACCCCTGTACCCCATAACCCAAACCTAGCCCTGAACCCTAAAAATACCCCTGTACTCCATAAATAAATGAATTAAAAAAGATAAACTTACGTTGTAATGGCATGCGTTGTAATAGCATCTGCTATGTAATGTCATGCGTTGTAAAGGCATTCGTTGTAAAGGATCCTGCGTTGTAGTAGTTGCATTGTAAAAGTAGTCCGTTGTAACAGTTGCGTTGTAACTGTTGTTTCCCGAGAATGAGATAAGAGCAGACAAGCTTAAAATGGGGTAAGCCAACTCCCGGGGAAATCGTAAATAATACAGCTAAAATAAACATCACCATAATCGGAGTTACTAGCTAAAACGCACTCTCAAGTTTCCTACCAGAAATGGGAGCTAACCGACTGATGGTCGCTTTCAAAAGAGAAGAGAACGCAAGAGTGTCTCAAAGTTATGCCTCAGTAACAAAGGTAGCGTATATAGTTTAAACATGCAATAAACATTTAGCTAATAAAGGCAATGTTTTAAAGTGTTTGGACATCATTAATGAAACCAAACAGATAGCAACACGTGGACCTTCAACTGGAAAACATCCTGAATGAAGGTACGCTCACAACCTTTAGCGTGTATTAAAAGCATTAGCAAGTGTTGTCGGTTTTAAACTAGAAGAAGCTAATAACCCGAAAACATTTCCCACAGATTCATGAAAATAATTTCTGTCACGTAAACAGACACAGAAATCGTTAGGACTGAAACTGGCTCATTACAAGGTAGGAAAAATCTACAGTTTAGAAATACCCTTTAGCATAATAATAAACAGCCTGAGGCAACTTGTAATTGATGTATCTACTTTTAAACAGGAAGTCCACTGTTTAGGCACACACATCTCCAGCTGATGTTACAAGCTGAAGAGAAGAACACCCTCCCTCAGGTACATTTAACGATGATAATAAGAATCAATCAATCAATGCTTTTGTAAAGCGCGCTACATACCCGTGAGGGTCTCAAGGCGCTGGGAGGTGGGGGCGGGGGCTGCTGCTACTGATCGAAGAGCCAGGTCTTGAGAAGTCTTCTGAAGGCCAGCAGGTCCTGGGTCTGTCGTAGGCTGGTAGGGAGAGCTTTCCAGGTCTTGGCAGGGAGGTAGGAAAAGGATCTGCCTCCGGCAGTGCTTTTCCGAGTACGAGGAACCGTGGCGAGGGCGGCAGAGCGGAGGTTGCGGGTGGGGGTGTGGAAGCTGAGTCAGTTGTTGAGGTATGTTGGTCCGGTGTTGTGCAGTGCTTTGTGTGCGTGGGTGACAGTTAAAAAGTGAGGCGGATGAGAATGATAGGGAGCCCTAACAAATTGTAATTTTTGTTTTATACATCCCTTTTAGAAAAACACTACTGCTGTTAAATTCAAGAGCCATGATGAGAGTCCTTGTACTTAATGCCTGGGATTCGAAACGTGTTGGCACACGATAGCAACACAGAGGAATGATGAATTGAATACCAGTCTGTATATTGAGGAAAAACTTCCCTGCTATAGACTTTAAAGTGTTCCCTCTGTTCCCCTCTACTCGATACTTGACGCAGATATTCTTAGATACTCTAGGATCAGCTTCTTAAATGTATTTATTTAAGTTAGTATAAGAACGTCAAAGCACTGAATGTTTGTTTGTATTTTTGTATTTAATTTGTATACTGCCCTTGTGTATTATTTATGTGTATTAATAATGTGTATAATGATCGTCTAATGTTTGTATAGTATTTGGATATAATTAGACTTTTGTCTTTTTCATGTTTGACTATAGAACAAAAAATGAAATTGTCTTAATTAAAAGGTATATATAAAATACTGGTTCAAACAAAAAGCAATGTGTTTGACCAAAACGTGTATTCAAAAAACGTTTACAGATAAGATAAGGTTCAGGTTCTTCCCCTTGTGCAATATATTATTATGGCCCTACCTGAACCTTGTCCTATGTGCCTAATTCCCCATATCTTTCAACTTTCTAAAAGTGGCATTTTCAGAATTGGGACTTAAAATCCGACTGTACCATTAAAGTGAAATTTAAATTACAATTCATTTGAGACCACAAATGACTTTTCTACCATTTCCCCATCAAAAGTTATCACTTAATAAAAGTAATAAAGTAACTCAATGGGAGAAGTAGGGCTTGAGGTAAAAAACAAATGTAATACATTTTCACTACCAGAACATTTAAAACTTAAAAATACATGTCAGACTTTTTAAATACATTGCACCCCGCTTTACTGGCTGTTTAGGGCCTACCGTAGGAGTCACTTATGTGTATGTAAAAGGAATGTTTAGGCGTGGCAAAAGGTTTATTTTTCCAAGTCAAATTGATAGTTGAAAACTGCACACAGACTGCAATGGCAGGCCTGAGACAAGTTTTAAAAGGCTACTTAAGTAAGTATCACAATAAGTGCTACAGACTCGCTAGCAGCATTTAGTTTTCAGGCCCTGGGTACATGCAGTACTACTTTAATAGGGACTTATAAGTAAATGAAATGTGCCAATTGGGTGTAAGCCAGGAACCTTGCTGCCGCCACTATGGTCACCATGAGGGGGAGTAGGACAGGACTCCAGGTCCCAGGTTCCTTTGTGGCACGTTGTCGCTGACGCCCTCATCACTCGCCTGGATCTGCTTTTAAACTCTACAGGGCTCCCACAGCACAGGATGCATGTAGGCGTGCCTGGTCCGCGCCCGGGTAAAGCCCGGGTTAAGGGCAATCCCATCTGCGCCCATCAGAGCCCGAAGGAGACTAGGCTGGGCCACCCCCTTAACCCTGTCACCGTAAACAGATACAATGGGTAAGCGTAAACATCCACGTAGTCAGGATCAGGGGAGTGCAAGAGTGAAGATGCCCAGGAACTCTTCCTCTATTATATCAGATCAGACTTCTGCGGTTGGGAAACTGAATAAGGAAATCCAAAACGCAGAGTTTGAGTTTGGCCTAAGCTTTGAAAATCCTGGGAGGGAAAATGCAAACCTATTAGACAGCATACAGACAAATCATGTCCCCCTTGAGCCAAGAGTAGGGGTACTTGAGCAAGGAACGGGGGGAGGGGCGCACATCACCCTGTTATAACCCGGGAAGGAGGGGGGGGGGGCGGTCAGCATGACGGATAAAGAGGCCCATAGAGCTGATGGATCAAGGCAGAAGGCCCCACCATCAAATCCAGGGAAGGAGAAGGGGTAAAAAAAGCCACGCAATCCTGAACATTTAACTGCGGATGTTATCCATAATAAGGATGGAGATTTGAACTCACGTGTTGAGGAAGCAGTGCAGAAAGTGATGGCGGACTTTTTCACCTCACGGTTAGAGCCCATTCTCTTGAACATTTCTAAAGACATTGTTATGCTGGTTACCACTGTAGAGAGGATTAAGGCTAAACTGAAAAGCCTTGAGACCCAACTAGGGGGGGGCACAAAAATTGCATGTGACACCTCTAATTGCAACCCCACTTCTCGGGAACAAACTCGGCCCATAGGTGATAGCAGGGTGGAGGGTAAGCAAAATCCACTAAAGGTTAGCTCGGAACGAAACCCTTTTATTAATTTAGTTTTACTCATAGGGAGCCAGGCAGGGGAAAACACGTGTCGCAAGATTGAGTCACCTAGAGGTCTTTTTCCAAATGCTAAGGCTCTGGCTCAGAGCAGGCACCAGGGGATTGATGGGGCTATAAGCAGGATTAATCGTGGTAGACTATCTGCCCCCAGAAGCCACCCCCCAGTTACCAAACTTACAGGGGTACCCCAGCTGAGAGAACATAGACTGGAATCAAGTATGGAGCTGCTTTGTAAAACTAAACATCGGTGTGATCAACACCTCACTAGTAGGTTGTAGTGTAGTTCCTATTTCCCTTATAGGCTTTGCCCATTGGAATAATATACACTATAGTTTTTGCATAGGACTAAGATCAGTATGCTCCTATCGAGTACATTAAACTTAATATTACTTGTGTGCCAGCTAACTCAGAGGTCACTAGAAACTTCTCGAATGAATAAGAAGGAATTCGTTTTTGCAAACGCATAAACATGACAACTTTGTTTCCCTTAGTATCGGAACAGGTCTCAGAATCTTTGAAACAATAGATACCAGTTTCACTCAGTCAATCGTGCATGCTTAGTTTCTGCAGTTACACAGAAAGAATAAACATGCGTTTAAATAAAAGCATTTATTGAACAGTCTTGTTTCTCCTGCAAGAGATAGGCGCTGTTACGATCGTTCAACAGTAAGCAAAATATATATATAAATACATACATCCACATAAGTAACACAGGCTAAAAGTGGACACTTATCTGGTGCTTCTAAATAGTTGTACCCCAGTGTACCTGACCAAAGTGTAGTACGAGGTAAGAAGTAGGTGCTGTTTTTTGTAGTATGGTAAATACTAAGTTTAAGATGTTAAGTTTAGTAAGTGCCAAGAGTCCCTCTAGGTTCTAGTCAGCTCCATACCTTAGAATGAGAGAGGTGGGAATCTCTTTCCGGATCTCAAACTCCAACACCCCGCGAAGGGAGTCAGAACACTGGAAGCTGGAATCTCTGCGAGCAGGGAGTACAGCGTGTGGTCAGTGCATCAGGCGGGGACTCTAATTCCTTCCAGACTTGCTGTGGCGAGCCGTAGCAGAGTAGTGCCGAGCCGTGCAAGTATGTAGCTGAGAAGCCGTGGTTTGCCATGGTTAGTGACGGTATACTTATACCTGGAAGGTACTTAGGAATGCTAGCATTGACGTAAAGTCAGGCAGAGGAAGACGTCATGAATAAACCCTTAGGGTATAGCGGTTCATGCATAATAAATTAGTTCTTGGAGAAATCCATAATCCAAGCAGGGAATGTCCCAATGGCTTAAGGGTCTGGTTTTTAAGAACTCATTTTGACGTGGGATGGAAGGATGTAGGTGACCATGCCTTTATTTGGATTGCATGGCAAATGCCTAAATAAGGACTGGGATTCTATGCCTAAATAAGGGCAAATTGTGCCTATAAAAGGACATGATTCAGTAAACATATGTACGGGCATCTAAATCGACACACAACACCCACTCCAATTTCGATAGAATGACATTACTAAATGATAAACATGATAAATATGTAAAATAGAGTATCACATGATTCCCTGAAACATATTTGAAAGCATATTTAAAAAAAATTCTTTTAAAATAGTAGCTATGCATGGAATGCCAGGGTGCTATACATATTCAAAGCAAAGTTTCATTCTAACATATGTTTAAAGTGAACGCTAACTGAATGAACATAAATATATACATATGATGAAATGGTTCGTAATTTCAGAAGAAAAAGTTTGAAACCATTTCATGTCAGGTTACATAAATGAAATTGTTTGACAAGATGACAAATGGTTCTACTGTAAGCAGAGTTCTTGAGCCATAAAAACGAAAGTCAAATTTAGAAGAAAAAAATGTAATCAAAGGAACAAGTTTCAAGTCTTGTCTTTTGTTTTTAAAAATGAAGGCAAAATTCAGAGTCTTTTGTGGTACACTGTGTACTGATTCAAAAGTCAGTGTATGGGGATGCAGAAAACATGAAATCCTCTATTCCTGTAGACAAAAAATAGTCTACCGTAGTAGATGAAAGTTGGAATACCTCATTTAGAAGATTAACCGCACATAGATGCTAAGCATCGCCTTCTGCGTTGGAAGCATTAGCAATGTCCTAGACGCGGAGAAAGCTTTTGATTGCGTCAGATGGGAATTCCTGTGGAGTGTGCTCACTGAAAGGGGGTTTGGACCGAGGTTTATGAAGGCTATCCAGGCTATGTATGTCACCCCAGTGGCGAAAATTCAAATGATGGGTGAGAGCTCGGATAAGATCTTTATTACGAGGGGGACAAGGCAGGGATGCCCATGCTCACCCATTCTATTTGCACTATATATTGATCCTCTAATACGTCAAATAATTAACAACACAGCAATTAAACCGGTAGTTACGAAGGGATTTCAAACAAAAATCTTGGCATATGCCGATGATCTAGCGGTCATCACTACTGATCCCGAAGTAGCTATGCGAGAAGTAGTGGATATTACGAGCAAATTTGGCGGACAATCAGGGTATCCTCTAAATGTGGGTAAGACACAGGTGCTCTGCTCCAAGAACATAAATAACTCAGACTCCAGATTTGTTGACTTCCGTGGTTTACCTGTGGATAACGATCAACGCACAACCAGAGTTGATAATTAGAGACAACTTCATTCCTCTCATGAAATCCATGCGGGAGAATCTGAAAAGAATGGATACGCTACAGCTCTCAATTGGTCGTGCCAATGTTATCAAATGACTATGTTCCCCAAGGTGTTATATAAATTTCAGTTGATCCCCTTTAAAATAGAGGGGGAAATTATTAGAGAAATAGAATCCATCTTCATGAATTTTTTGTGGCAATATGGAAAGGTTAGAAGATCCATGAAATATAGGTCTTTGCCTCAGGAAAGGGGTGGTTTGGGAGTGCCAAACGTCAGATTCTATCATTGGTCCTGTCTTCTTACGCAGATGGTTATATTATTTGAACCAGCGGAAAGCAGCTCAAACTCCCCGAGAAGACAAGATGTGATCCCATCTATCTTTGAATTACTACTTGGCAGCGAGGCTACTGGGGTATTATTAAGGAGAACAGAAAGAAAATATTATAGCAAGTCGAGACTTAAGATACTCGAAGGGATATGGGGGGTCTGGGCAGCAGCTCAGAAAGCACTGACAATCTCCAAATATAATCACCACACCCCACTCTGGAACTCGGGCCTCTTTCCTAATTTAAGTAATGATGGGTCCTTGAGACACTGGGCGGGACAAGGTATCCTGACACTGGGGCAAGTTATTGTTAGGGATGAGTGTAGAACTCTGGAAAATTAAGACAAAGGCACTCCCTCCAGGGTATACAAGATTATAAATATGCTCAGGTGGTCAATACAATCAGATCAATAAGGCCCTGAATCATCTTAAGGGAGAGGTGTAAGATATTGGACTATCTGAAGGGGGGTGAACCTAGAATCAATGGTGTGTATAGGCTGTTTTTGGAGGAATCCCAGGATGATATGGGCAAAACCGAGGCAGCCTGGGCTTCAAAACTGGAGGATCCGGATATTGACCTGGACAGAGCTCTCGAAATGGATAGAAGATTCCTACGCTTCTCCAATTTAAGAGCTCAACACTTTAAAACATTATTTAATCTGTATTATACTCCCTCTAAACTCTATGACTGGGGCAAGAGGGAGAACAATAACTGCCCCAGATGTTGCAAAGGCCCAGCTGATATTATCCATATGTTTTATCAGTGTGAGAAACTAGAATCAATCAAAATAGAGATCGAATCATTCTGGTCAGGACTGCTGGATGCTCAGATAACTTTGTCTCCGACACTCATGATTATAGGATGCCAAAGCCAATTTAAATTAAATTTTGAGACTGAAGCTTTAATTTTTATCTCCACAGCTGTACTTAGAATTTAAATTTCAGCAGCTTGGAAAGATACTGAAGCCCCAACCTTTCAAATGTGGTTATCCAGATTATTGAGTATACATAATGTGGAGGCAGCTTTGTATCAACTCAAGGGTAAAAAATTAAGAGAATTGGGGATGAAGATATGGGCACCAGTGGCTGCTTGGCGTACTAGTAGATTGTAGCAAATTCATTGATTTTCAGGATTATGGCTACGATAATGCTCTTATTTGCTATATTCTCTTTCCATCTTTTTCCGTTTGCGGTAGCCGGCACTATGGGTACCATACCCATTTCAATATTTATATTAATAACATTAACTATCTCATGATTTACAAGAATTAATTCAATCAGATACTAGTAATGTAATTCGACAACCGACCTCTACATACCATGTTTTATTTTATTCTTTATTGTCAATCTTTGTGGTTTGCTTATATCGTATCTTGTCTTTTTCATTGAAATTCATCTATATTGCTCTGTTATTGTGCTACATGAATTCTCAATAAAAAAAAAAAGCAATGTTCGTTTCCGATGTTACCTGCGTGCCCGTTGTTTCCTCTCGTACCTCAGCAGTAGCAATGTGCGTATGTGAGATCTCAATGAATGCTGTCATCAGGATTTGTAGCCCCTGGGGACAACACAGAGCACGGGCCATTATAGGGTCCAGCAGAGTATTGATATCCGTTGGCATGACTGATGGGAGTGTTAGACAGATGTCTAGCACGCATTCTTCACTGCAAAGCAGGCAGCGTAAAACAGGTAAGATGCAATCTTGCCAGATTGGTCTGAATGACAGAAACCATGTGGTATTTAATTCTCATAGACGAGGTAAACCCAAAAGTTGTACTATGCGCTCATGACACTTCCTTTCCAGGAAAGCTTCTCCATGGTGCTGGGAGTGACGCCGGTGTATTGGCTTGCCATAGCGTAGCAGTAGGAATAAAAACAGGATTCCTGCAACAAGTGCTAGAATTAGCGGCAGACCACCAAACACCGAGTGCACGAAGTTTTGAATGATTCCGAGGACTGCTTGAAAAGGTGTTAATAGTCCTGAACATAGGTTCTTAAATACATGAATAATACTGCTCGTATCAGACATGTTTAAGATACGTCCCAACATTTCTGTGAAATGTGTAGGGCAGTTTGTACTTAACAGAGCATGCATCTCAGCCAAAGTCCTTGCAATTTGTAGATCATAGGTTTCTTTGGCCGAGGTCAAAGACACGGTTTGTTGAAAAAGAATGGCTTTCATTTTGCTTAAAGTATCAACTCATTTAGAAGAGATGTTCAGTGAAGGCCATAAAGGCGACTCCCTGACTATATATATTTCAGGGAACAAGACTTGTATACAGCAAGTGACCCTGGAAGTAACCGTTACTAGATACGGAATGCCTGGCAACATGCCACAGCAGCTGTGATCATTCAACATAATGTAACTTCCATTTGAAAGTTGTCCAAAAATTGGTTTACTCACTGCGGCTGGTGAACCTTGCAGGTGACGGGACTATTTTGAAGTGGAACCGTTACAGGCCTCGTGTAAATGAATACCCTGGCATAGGAGAGAACCGCTTAGTGCATTTTCACAGTGTGTACCGCTAAGCAACACTTCACACCCCCCACTCCAAAATCTGTGTGTGTAAGGTAAATCCCAGGATGTCTTGATGTATTCTTTACCCAATCTTTCATATTTGCCTGCTGGTATATTCTTTAGGCAATACTGAAAATGTAAAGTTGTAACAGGCAGATTTATTTTGCCATGAGTGGAGTGGTGTGGCTCACTGGTTAGAGGCGGCAGACCTGGAAGCAGAGAACGGCCCGGGACCAGGGTTCAATTCCCCGACGCGGCAGGGTCGTGGACCAGGGTCAACGGACTCGATAATTCTCGCCTCAGTGCCTACTCTAACCAGGGATCACACTCGGCAACTCTGGGCATTTAGCTTGACTCATCTCTACAACGGCCCCCCACAGACACCGGGGATGCCTGGTTTCACCTTGGAGATACCCAGAAGGGACCATCTCACAGGGAAAGCCAGGACGGGTTCTCCAGCGGTCTTCAGCGCCAGGACACCCAGAGATGGGGTAACAGTGCGCTTTACAAGTATCATCATCATGAATGATCCACTTAGTATCTGCTTTTTACTCCTACTGTAAATGGCAATTTTTCCAGTTTTCAATGCTCAGCACTGTATACTTTGCTCCCCTTTGTGCCAGTTCGACCTGTTTATCAGTGAGATTGAATTCTGAAAACAGAGACGTTGTGTTGATAAAATGCCAAGGCACATATCCTGCACGCCAGTTTTGTAGCATCAAGCCTAATAGCAAAATAGAACATATTTGAGACTGGCATTGTCGAAACATGCCCAAGTCTTGTTCCATAATGTCTATTGCAGAGGATACAATGTTGCCCAATGAATATATACTGAATGACAGAGTCCTTAACCCATTGTCGACTACAACAAGAGATTTCATTAAATTAATACGATCAATTTCTCGTATTCTTTTTGCAGTTTCTGCTTGGGTAATCTTCCATATTTCATTATAAGCAGCGTAGATACTGGCATATATGAAACTTTTTGACGCGGTTTTCTTGGACCTAGTAAGGTCTGCGTCTTCTTTAAGTGAAGATGGAGAAGTGTGGCTCACTGTTTAGAGCAGGCAGACCCTGAAGCAGAGGTCAGACCCGGGACCAGGGTTCAATTCCCGACGCGGCAGGGTCTTGAGCTCAAATGTCCACAGACTCGATAATTCTCGCTTCGGTGCCTGACCTAATCATGGGTTCACACTCTGCAACTCTGGGCATTAAGCTTGCTTAATCTCCACAACGGCCCCCCCGCGGCGGGATGCCTAGCTTTCACCTCGGGGATGCCCTGTAGGGGCTATCTCACAGGGAAAAACCAGGACGGGTTCCCAATGCAAGCGCGGAGATACCCCTTCGGGGGTCGATTCTGGCGCTATATAAGAATATAATAATAATAAAGTGTTGTTTCACATCCTCTAGTGTGGATTTCTGTAGCCTATAAAGGCACAATTTCCTACACTGTATGTTGTTACTACCCCTGGATGCTGTTTTTGAACATAGTGTGGGTCTGGCCTATTGATTGTGAAACCCTGTGTTCTGTTCAGGAATCTTTCTTGACAGTTGTTTGTGTCTATGGGCCAGAGCAACCATTTTTTCCATTCAGAATCTGATCTGTTGTGATGTAAACAAGTATGTACATCAACCTGCCCCTGTGTAGTGCTATTACTTGCAGGTCTAGGTATGGACGGAGTGTTCATGTCTTTGATCTTGGCTAACCCAAGGCAAGATGTTTGTTGGACAGTGTCATTTAAAACATTATTTGCTGTGGGATGATACAGGCTCTAAACAAAGCTTCTATCCCCTGTACTTGACAATCTTTTGTACCCCAGGCAGATTTTGTGTCAATTGTGTCTTTCCAAAAGTGGAAACCCTGTCTAGACAGTTGGCTATTAAAGGCTGCAGAATAAATCTGTTTTTTATTGGTTAACATATTTTTCATTCCTGTTTTGTTCACATTTTTTAAATAAAACGTTTCTGGATTGGATATGTTGAACCCTTTAAAATATGGAAATTTAATTGCAAATGTTTTTGAGCTACCCTTTGGTTGTGTAGGACAATGTTCCCATTGGTTATACATAAATACATTTCTAGGTATTGCAGATTTATGCAAGAAATGATGACCAAAGTGGTTATAACAATAAAGCGGTTATTAGTCCGATGAACCCTCTAAATAATCATGATTAGAGAATGCAGCTGATTTTTCTAGATCAGACATCATGTTATTAATAGTCTTGAATTTCCAATCATCAGAAAAGGTACTAGAGGTAATAAAGTCACTTAATGAAACTTCTAGCGCCAGGAAACCAATCGGTGGCAGTGCGCTCAATAAATACTTTTTAACATTAACATTAAATAAGTGTGGAATCTTCAAAAGTGCTGAATATATCATATTCAGTTTTGTCCCAAACTATACCATCTTGTATAGGAACAGCTGTGATGTTCACTAATGACAAGTTTCTAGCTTCACAATGGGATGATGTGTCGTTTCAGAAGTAAGTTCACTTTTTTACTTGCTGTATCCATTTGTATATATCTATCAGCATACGCATAATCATTACTAAAGCTAGCCAAAGCAGAAAGAAAAATATTCCAGAAATAATCCATAGTTCAATCCATGGTGAAACCAGATAAGTCTTTTTCAGGAAAAGAAAAAAGTCTGTTGCTTGTTCTTTGAAAGATCTTTGTGCTGGTGTTGTTTCAGGTTCACTGGAATCCTCAGAAAACATATCAAAGTTAAGGAAATAGCCAGATGCAGTTCTGTCAATGGTTGGAATTGCAGCATGCTTCGTTGAATTAGCTGGCGCCAGTTGATCACGTGTTACGTTGGTGTATACAGGTGTATCAGGACAAACTGTTATTTGGGTTTCAAGAGGAACGAGTTCCATAGCATTGTTGCTTAGTCCTTCATTTCTCACTTCTGACTCTTCGAAGGTGATGAGTCTTTCAGTGTGAACCTCTTGGATAGTAGCTAGAGGAGTGCGTTTGCTACTTGGTCGGAGTCCACTTGGCCTACTGTTCAGTATTGGCCCCATAGTGTGGTTTGATGTGGTCGATGGACACAAATCTTTTCTCCTTTTTACCAGGAAGGGTTGGCAGAAGTACTGTTCTTGATCCGTGGATTGCTAGGACAGGTACCGGCTGTCTGTAAGAAGGTCCAAATACCTTCTTATCCACAATCTTCTCTCTGACTAAATCCCCAATGTGGTCGATGGACACAAATCTTTTCTCCTTTTTACCAGCAAGGGGCGGCAGAAGTACTGTTCTTGATCCGTGGAATGCTAGGACAGGAACTGGTTGTCTGTAAGAAGGCCCAAATTCCTTCTTATCCGGGATCTTTTCTCTGAATAGATCCCCAAGCTTTGGGATCCAGACAGGCCTTGCTGGGACGGCTTGTTTATCCCCAGGGGTGGTTGGCTTCAGGAACATGTTGCTTTGTTTCGACCTTAGTTCATTTAAGTCCTGTAAATCAGCCATACAATCTTTGATATCAAAAGGGTTTATTTTCCACCACTGTGCCTTTGCATTCAAGATCTGGGACCCACATGCTTCTCCCAAATAGGACCTCCTATGGAGTGACACCCCCTAGAGAACTTTTTGGCAAATTGCTTAAGGAGCGTTGGACCCCATAAAGGTGTTTGACCCACCTATCACCCAAACCTAACACCATAGCTGTTATATACCGCTGTACGTCCCGGTTTTTCCTTTCCACAACGGAATTACCCTCAGGTCGGAATGGTGAGGAGTACTGCAATGCTATGCATAAATTGGCCATGGCTTCTTTGTAAGCTCGAGAGCTAAACCCAGGGCCCTGGTCAGAGTGTAGTGTGCCAATTGTGTATGTGCCTATAAAGACACGCAAATCTTTTATAACAGTTCGAGCGTCAGCCGAGCGCTGAGGCCACATCCGTAGGAACCGTGACTTAGTGTTTGTGGTATCGCATTTGTCCAAAAGGACGCCTGCCCGTAGATAGTCGAATGCTGTCTAACAATGGTGTCTGTACTCGGCTGGCTACGTCGTAGTCAGGTGTCTGGTGGCGTTCTGTACTGCGATCTCTATTGCAGTCTATGCAGTTATTGATGAAAATGTGAATCTATGTATTCATTCCAGGCCACCAGAACATCTCTTGTAATGTCAATATTGTTTTAAAGATCTCCTGATGTGACAGACCCCTCCCAGATGTGCTTCACAAATCAAAGCTGCTCTACGTTCCATGTTTGGAATTACCTATCCCCCACTCCAGGGATTCGAGCAAACAGAACGTTGTTCGCATCAATTATATATGAGTATTTGAGTGGAAACTTTTAAGGTAACGCTGCACCGCTGCCTTTGCTTGAAGCATTGATAGCCAATAATATTTCACTATCTATTCTTGTTTTTGTACGAGTGATCGCAGCTACGGAAGCCGTTTGCACAGCCCCCTTCGAGGCTTTGTCAGCCAATGAATTCCCTAAAACATAAACTCCATCACGTTGATGACTCAGCATGTGTATCACATGAGGGTTTTGTAGTCCGTTTTGCAACTGAACTACTTGTTCCGAAAGCGTTTTATACTTGATTGTGCCACCTTTTGCATCTTTGAAAACATTTTCAAGCCAATTCAGTAAATGTTCATTATATGATTGAACAGAGTAAAAATAATCGCACACAATACGTGGGGGGAATTCACGTATTTTCAAGTGCCAATTTGAATGCTTGTAGTTCAGCTCACTGAGCTGTACAATCTCCTGGAGATTGTGTTTTTGTGACCATTGGTTTGAATCTGCCATCTCTCATAAGATATTTAACGATCGCGCATGCTGCACTATGAGCTTGCTTACTTCCTGTAGCGGGTTATGCTGATACGTCAGTATAAATTATAAATTTGTACTGGTCAAGAGGGAGAATCTCAGTAGGACAATCGTGTTCGCATTGCAGGAATGCTTGTGTTTTTAAATAAGGATCAAAAATATATTCAACATTCGTTGCAGCAGGAGAATTAACCCATTGTATCCATCTTGGATGTAAAGCTTTTGCATTCGGAATGCTCGCTTATGTAACCGCCTCTAAGGCTGGTACTGGAGTCACGACAATTATACGCTTCCCCTGAGCTAGAGATCGTTCTTTTGCTACAGCCGTTTGAACTGCTGTCAGCATTTTTTCTGTTGATGTAAAGCGCATTTCCGCTTGTGTATACAAATGTGATTTGTATGCAATCCTGATCCCCAAATTATTGGAAATCATGCCAGAAGGCGGCGAAAGCGGTATTCTCTCGGACTCCATTCGCGAGGCACTAATAGTGATGATTTCCAAACTGGCAAAGGACCCCCTGCTCCCCAGTTCCTATAGGCCAATTTCAATGTTAAATGTGGATCTTAAAGTTATTAGCCAAGTGTTGGGGAACAGGCCCCTCCCATATCTCCGTCAACTGGTACATGATGATCAGTCCGGTTTTATACCGGGCAGGAATACACTACGGAATATCCGCCGCCTCGCACATGTTATGCAATTCTTGGAGGGAAGCGCCCAACAGTGCACCCTAGATTTCCTTGATTTTGAACAAGCGTTCGACTCGATCCGGAGGGACTATTTGTGGCAGGTGCTCCTACAACTGGGTCTGGGGGAGAGATTTGTTAATTGGGTTAAACTTCTATATAGGCTCGGCGGATGGCGAGGGTTTGCACGGGACGGTACATATCGGACATAATGTCTATAGAGAGAGGGACGAGACAGAGGGGCCCAATTTTCCCACTGCTATTTTCCCTGGCAATGGAGCCACTGGCATGTTATCTTTGTAGTGTGCTCCAGAGACAAGGCATCCGGGTGGGTGGTAAGGAACACAGTGTCTCTGAATGCCGATGATGCCTGATATACCTTCAGCGGCCGGCCTGGTCGTTGCCGTCACTAATGGCTGCACTGACTCAATTTGCTGAATCTTCCGGGCTATACATTAATAGAGCAAAATCGCAACTATATGCAATTGGGTTGGTGAACGAATGGGACGGAGCTCAGCTCCTGGACTTGGGACTTCCATGGGTGACTGATATGCTACGTTACCTGGGGATATGGATAGGCAGGGATGAGAACACCTTTTACCAACACAATATGGGGAGAATACTGCGGGTTCTCTGGGGAAGTATTGTCTTCTGGAACACATTCAAATTTTCTTTAATGAGGAAGATTGACCTGATGAAGATGGTGGTCCTGCCTCGATGTCAATTCACAATGCAGGGTTCCTTCTTTGAACTCCTGCATCGGGTATTTAAGGAATTGGACACACTAATCACTCTATTGCTGTGAAACGGCAAACGGAGCTGGGTTAGCCTGGAGGTTATGAAATGTAGGTGGGGAAGGGGAGGCTTAGAAATTCCAGATATGGAACTCTACTACTTTGCCTCGCAACTCCAACATGCTATAGCCTGGCTGGATACGGACGCCTCCTGGGAAAGGTTCTTGCTGGCAGACTCATATGGGGATCAACAGTAGGGGACTCTTCTCTGGCGGGGGGAGGGAACGAGAGCGCAGTCTCCCATTGGTGCGGCTATTAGCCGGGATATGGAACCGAGTAGTCCACAGACTCATCCGGGCAACACGGTTTGCCCCAGAGGCAGATTTCTGGCTTATTCCGGCCTTCGCTCAAATTGAGTGGATTATGTCAACTGACAAATGGAAGGAGGGGGGATGCCTTATGCTGTCGGGCCTCTATCTGGATAACAAATTCATCACCTATCAGGAGGCAGTGGCTACCTTTGAGTTGGGATCAGGGCAATTCCTGCAGTAGGCGAAAATAGCGGCAACAGCGCAGCGTATGTGGCCTTTGTTCCCCGAAGCCCTAGCGCACACGCACACGCTGGTCACCATGGCAGTAGGGTGGAAGTGTGTCACCCACATACAAAGGGCGCTGAGGGAGGATAAAAATAATGGACCCCTAAAGATAGAGGCGAAATGGCAACAGGTGTGTCCGCAGGAGATCACGTCACGTGACTGGGGAAAAATAAGAGTGAGCGGAAGGTCTCTGTATGTAATCGATTCAAACAAATCCAGTATAACATGGTTCACATGACCTATGTCTCACCCACGCGGATTCAGGTCATTGACAACTCCAGAGATGCACACTGCCCTAGATGTCGCCACACCCCAGCGGATTTCCCAAGTATGGTGTGGACCTGTCCAATAATCCACACCTACTGGAGGGCGGTCCTAGAGCACTTGACTAGGATTACAGGGTGACAGATTGACATGGATCCGCACCCTTGTCTTTTGGGTCTGATTCCCCGAGATCACAAACATAAGACTTGTAGGCGGTTTGTGGTTCTGGGACTTGTTATAGCTAGACGTCGCATCGCGATTCACTGGTTAACCCAGCAGGGGCCCTTACTGGCAAAATGGAAAACAGACTTATGGGAGTGGGCTCTGGCCGAGGAGGGGCATATGCGGGCCACTAGAAGGGATGATAAACTACCTGAGGTATTGCTGGCGTGGGGGTGATGATTCAGGAAGTAACTGGACAGGCCTAACAATCCACACAGGGATCACGAGAGGGGACAACTGCCAGTGGGGGGCTAGCCCCCAGCCAAGAGGAGAGGAATGTAGTGACCGCAAACGAGCATTGAGATACATGGACCTCTACTTAGACAGACCCAGCGGAGGGAGGGAGGGGATGGGGAGGGGGGTTGGGAGAGTTGGGGGGGGGTCAGGGTTAGGTAGGTTACAGCTAAGATAATATGCCACTATACAAAGGCAACAAAGTAAACCGTGAATGCTTGGACAATGTCCAAAGGACTGCAAATTGGACTGAATTCCTTAGTTTATTGTTGAGCTGGTCCACTACCTCGGCTGAGGTGGAAGTGTTATGTACTTGTTTTTGTATGTGAACGTGATATGCAAGTTGAAAGAACAAACTAATAAAGAAATGTATATTTAAAAAACTCTGTTACCCTTGCTGAGAATAACCCCAGCCTATTCTTGAACCCTTGTTGGAGTCGACAAAAGTGATGTTGTGTTCCCATTATTGAGAAAGCTGTCAAATACCTACTTTCAGGTGCTATGTTTTGACAAAAGAAACCATTGGAAATGTCAAATGTGGTTTTATATTTTTTATGCACAATGTTATTCATTGATGCTGTACTGTGCATTTTGCACTGCAAATGTTTTAGAACAAGTGTTCAGGTGTCTGTAATCCAAAACTAGACAATATGTGTTGTCAGGTTTGGAAACAGGAAACAAAGGATTGTTCATTAATGAGGTGCATGTTTCAATCACCCCTTGGTATTCAATTTGATCTAAGATATCCCTGAACTGCTTTTAACTTCCTGCTTTATTGGATACTGCCTTTGTACAGTTAGTTGAGTTTTTAATTGGATTTTATGAAGAAGTAAGTCCTCATCCCATCCTACATGATTTTTATATAATGCTGGGGCCTGGGCTACTGCCCATTTCCTGGCATATGTATATTTTAAATGTACCGGAACATGGTTGGAGAAGACTGGCATAATGATGTCTTCACCATGAGGGCGCTCCCTGACAAATTTTGGTGGCCAGACCCTTTCTTTTTTTTTAAAAACTTTGTTTATTGATTTTCTTACAGGTCAAAATACAAAAACAAATTAACTCAATACAGTATTCATTATTTAGTGTGTCAGATTGAAACATTTAGAACATCGTGCAGTATACGGCGGCAGTAGGAAGCATAGATCAATACAGATATATATCGAGAGAAGAATCAACTAGCTCTAAGAAATTAGCACATTATCGTTTGGCAGAACAGTGTCATACAGGTGATCTGAGTTAGATTGGCTCATGTCTGCATCAAGTACCTCTTCGTTACTGGAACAGCTTAGTAATCTAAACAAATGCAAATCTACGAACTGGAGGCCAGTGCATTTTAGTATATTTCGGTCAGTTCCTACGTATCAGGTGTATCGAACAATCATAGCACAGTTGGACAAATGTCATGTAACGCAACAGTCGTCTCCCGCCCTGAAAGTGCATGGCAGGACCCTTGATCATAATCGGAGTGCTCAAGTCCCACGTGTTTCTTGGATGTCAGAGCTATTCTGCATCAGCATGTAACAGTGCAATGGAGCCAGATGTCAGTTGGTCTAGAGGCAATTGGTAGTATTTCAGCATATGTTGTTAGCTGTTCCTGGCAGTAAACAAGATCATTTAACCAGTCCTTGAATTTAGGTGCCCTCCCCCTGCCCCATCTGCACGCCACCCGTCTTTTAGCGATAAGAAGTGTCAATGCAACATATTTACGTTGCTCTGGCCGCATAGGCTCGACGTATCCTAGGAGAGCCAGGACTGGGGAGGGTCTAACCTCTTCATTGAGCATGTCAGACAGGGCCTTAAAGACTTGCACCCCATATGCCTGTACTCCCTCGCATGCCCATGCTAAATGTAAAAAATCAGCCCATGGGGCGTGGCATCTGTCGCATTTGACTGTCTCGTAATCGATGTTTATGCATGCGTACAGGTGTGAAGTATAATCTGTGGAGGTACTTATAGTGAATAATTCTGAGCCTACTGCTCACTGATATGCATTCTGGTTGCTGCACACAGAAGTCCCACTGCCTATTCGTTAGCTCCATACCAAGTTCTCGATCCCACTTTGGCCTGGCTACCGGAGTTGTGAATTCTCTCATCCCATGCACAGTCTTATAGATTGTCGACACTAATTTCTTAGCCTGCATCCCTTGTAGAATCTTCTGCAGTCGTGCAAAGATATGAAGCTCATTAGGAAAATCTGGTGTGAGAGCCCTAAGCCCCTGCCGAAGTCTAATATACAGAAAGGCATAAAGAGGCGACTGCCGTACGCCCAGAAAGAGATGCTCCTGGGTACGAAACTTGCCTTCATGGTAAAGGTCGCCCCAAGTCTCAACCTTCGCACGTTCCATTAACTTATGAAAAAGAGCTTCTTGCAATAGAGGCATGTCAGGGTGATAAACGAGCGGTAAAAGCGGCTAATAAATCAAGGGTGTATCCAGAATTCAGCTCAAGTGGGACCATGCATTGACTGTACTCATCACTGTGGTTGGTGCCTTGTCTCTGCTAGGCGGTGGGAGAAACAATGCGCCCTCTATAGGGACAGGATGAGCTAGCCAGTGCTCCGCAGCGATCTGGGGCATGTATCGAGGCTGGTGCACCCAGTAAAATGCGTAGTGCGCTTGTGCACTGTAATAGTACAACTCAAAAACGGGTATTCCAAACCCTCCCTGGGCATATGGCCGTGTAAGGACCTCCCATTTGAGTCGCGGGTTTTTGCCTCCCCACACCAGACGGATTAATTCCGACTCCAGCTGTTGGAAGAAGTGCCTCCCGGGATAAAAGGGAATGTTTAAAAACAGATACAGCAGTAGCGGCAAAAGCACCATCTTAATTAGAGAAGCCCTACCCGCCATTGATAGCGGCAACGCAATCCAAAGTGTAATTTTATCTGAGATATGAACCATAGTTGTCCCATAATTGTTTCTCATAAGTTCATCTCGATCTTTGGATATACGTATCCCTAAATATTTAAACTCATCATCATACCAGGGTATGGGATAGTCCATATGGAATTTAGTGGTTGCGGCTGTGAGGGGAAAGCAGCATGATTTACTCCAGTTTATTTGGTCACCAGAAAGTCTACCAAACTTTATAAACTCTCTAAGAACGGGATTCAAATTACTTTGGGGATCACGGATATACAGCATGATGTCATCCGCATATTGAGAAATTTAAATTTGCCGCAGATTACATTGCAGTTCCTTATCATTATGATGTTGCCTCAATTTGGCCGCCAGTGGCTCCACTGCGATCACAAATAGCAGGGGCGACAGCGGGCATCCCTGCCTCGTGCCTCTCGTGATGGGTATGGCCTGCGACGTCTTCCCATTAATAATCCCTTTGGCCGTGGCTGATTCATACAGTAGCCGAATCCATCTCGGCCAACTACCGCCCCATCTCCCTGTTACCCTTCTTGGGTAAGGTGATGGAACGCCATGTCACCGCGGCACTCAGCGCTCATGTTGAGGCATATGGAGGACTGGCATCCCGCCAAGCCGGGTTCCGCCCCAGGCATTCTACCGAATCAGTCATGGTTGCGGTCTTAGACAATCTCAGAAAGGGTATGGACGAGAAAAAAACGCCAGGCACTGGTCCTCCTTGATCTTTCCGCCGCCTTTGACACGGTGGACCACACCATCCTACTTACCCGTGTCAAGGCGGCCGGCATCGGGGGATCAGCACTGGTCTGGCTCTCCTCCTTTCTGAGGGACCGCACTCAGGCGGTTCGGCTAGGCGACTTCATGGCCACCCCTCTTCCTGTCACCTGCGGTGTTCCCCAGGGTTCCTCTCTCTCCCCCTTGCTCTTCAATCTCTATATCTTTCCTCTCATCTTCGCACTCCAACAGCTGGAGGTCACCGTCTATAATTACGCGGACGACCTCCAGCTCATCTTTGATCTATCCCCCTCTTCTCTTTCTGTCTCCAATTTCCAGTCTACTATGACATTCATCAGGGACTGGATGAACCACAACCATCTCAAGCTGAACCCGGATAAGACCGAGCTGGTTCTCACGGGTGGCTCATCCAGCCCCTGGAACTCTCTCTTTTGGCCTCCCTCTCTTGGTCCCTCTCCTACCCCCTCCACCTCGGTCAAAACACTTGGTGTGAAAATTAACAGCCAGCTCACTCTTCATTCACAAATCAGCTCTGTGGTGTCCTCTTTTTTCCTCACCCTCCGCACTATCCGCTCTATTTCTCGCTTCTTTTCCCCTCAGGCACTTAAGATCATCATGGCCGCATTAGTGATGTCACGATTGGACTACGCAAACGCTCTCTATCATGGCATCCCCGCGTACAGCCTGCGTAGACTCCAGATTATTCAAAACCAGGCAGCCCGGCTGGTGTATGGCCTTTCTCGTTATCACCATTCTACCCCCCTTCTCAAGGAGCTTCACTGGCTCCCTGTAAAAGAACGCTCCCTTTTTAAGATCGGCTGTATGGCCTTCCAGGCCCGCCAGGGCACCGCCCCTGCTTTTATTTCCTCACTAATCCACCCGTATGTACCTGCAAGAGATCTTCGGTCTTCCTCCAAGTCCCTTCTTCAGACCCCCCGCTTCACACGCAAAAAGTGGGGCGGGGCCAGTTTTTCCACACTGGCTCCAACTTTTTGGAACTCACTCCCCGACCACCTCCGCTCTGCCACTCAGTACCTCTCCTTTCGTAGAGACCTGAAAACGTTCCTCTTCGACCAGGCCTTCCCTTCTTAAACTCCCTAAACACCCCCCTTTTTCCTTTCTTCTGGTCTCTCTCCCTCAGTTGCCAATCCCCCCAGCGCCAAGAAACCGCAAGGTGTACGCTGCGCTCTACAAATATTTTAAATTAGAATTTAAATTAGAATTAGGCTAGAATTAGTGGTGGAAACCCCATGCGCATAATTACCGCAAACACATAATCCCATTCCAGGGAATCGAATGCCTTTGGGGCATCTAGGAATAGTGCTGCCATAGGCAACTCATCAGAGACATTATTCAAAACTGTGAAGAATGTCCTTAAATTGTGAGATGACGCCCTACCGGGCACAAAGCCTGATTGATCCGGTAATATCAAATTTTTCATAAGGAGGCTAAGACGTGTGGCGATGAGTTTGGCTAGTATTTTTACGTCACAGTTTAACAACGAAAGGGGTCTATAGGAGTCACAATTCTTTGGTGATTTCCCCGGCTTTAGAAGTGACGTTATAAGCGCCAGTCTCATGGAGGTGGGCAAGTGTCCCACTTCTAGTGCATCTTCGTATACTTCCCGCAATATGGAGGCCATAAATTCAATATACGTTTTGTAGAACTCTATAGGAATACCGTCTGACCCAGTGGCTTTGCCTGATTGCATATGCATTATGGTGTCTCTTACTTCATCCAGTTCAAACGGGGCGCTTAGAAAGCGCTGTTGGATATCACTCAACCACCCCAGCGTCACATCTTCTAGATAGTCATTGAGGTCCAATGTTCCTGCCCTCGTGAAGGTGTATAATTTGGCATAATGATTCGTGAAGGCGTTTAATACCTGCATTGTGTCTCTGTATACCCTCCTATCTCCATCTTCTATTTCAAGTACCACATTCATAGGTCGCATCTGCCTGACCGTCTCAGCCAATGCCTTCCCTGGTCGCCCCCCTTCGCCATATCTACGGGCCGTCCAATACCGGCCCCTAAATTTGGATTCCCGGTCGGCCTCCTCCTTATATTCCGTGAGTTTTTCTCTAATTTTTGAGCATGTTGCCCCGTCTGGGTTTATGGTTAGGGACTCTTCCAGTGATTTCAATTCACGTTCAAGGGCAGTTAGAGCAGTCAATATGCTCTTAAGGTCTCCCGCTCCCTTCGCTATACATATCCCCCTCAATGTAACTTTAAAGGCTTCCCATATTACCTCTACACTATCAACGGAACTTTTATTTTGCTCAAAAAAATCTAACACTTCCTCCCTGAGTTCCTCTTGAAAAACTGCATCTAGCAGCATGGGGGGCTGTAATCTCCAGGGGGCACGGTGGGGGCCCATGTTTTCTGCAGACAGGGTGAGTTTTACCGGTTTATGATCTGAGTAGGACCTGGCCTAATGTCTCACTTCAGTGATCGCAGGACACAGCCCCTGCGACATAAACATATAATCCAGCCTTGCCCATGACGCTGCTTGCGCAGTGAAATTTGTGCCTTCATGCGTCTCGGGATGCCAATGGGCCCGATTGACAGAACTAACTTAAGACAAAATCTTAAACTTACTACCATTTTGATATTCACAGAAGGCACTTACTAATTTTAAGACCTTCGGTATTCACAGAAGACATTTAGTAGTTCTAAAGTTAGGAGTCCTAACTTTACTACTACTAAATTGCAAAAAATCCTAATTTTAAGACTTTCGGTATTCACAGAAGGCATTTAGGAGTCCTAAAGTTAGGAGTCCTAACTTTACGACTACTAAATTGCCAAAAATCTTAATTTTAAGGATTTCGGTATTCACAGATGCATTTAGGAGTCCTAAAGTTAGGACTCCTAACTTCTGTGAATACCGAAATGAGTAAGTGCCTTCTGTGAATACCAAAATGAGTAAGTGCCTTCTGTGAATACCAAAACGGTAGTAAGTTTAGGATTTTGTCTTAAGTTAGTACTGTGAATCGGGCCCATTGTCTCCAGGTGTCCACCAAATCGAACTCCTGAAGTATCGCACGTAGCTCAGCATGCGCTTTACTATAGTGATGTGGGGCCAGATGGGATCTATCCCTCGCTGGGTTATATGACACATTGAAATCTCCTCCCCATATGATATGATCAGACCCAATGTCCATGACTGTGGCCCAAAGCTCTTTAAAGAATTGAGGGTCGTCAACATTTGGGCCATAACAGCAAACGAATGTAATTGATATGTGTCCTAATCGTCCCCATGTCACACAGTATCTCCCACGTGGATCACTCTTTTCTCCCGTCACAGTGAACCGTGTGCCTTTCTTTATCACTATTGCGGTGCCTCTTGCATATGAGGAGTACGATGCAAATACTTTGTGCTCCGCCCACCTACTGGCGAAAGTATTACCAGTATGAGGTTTGAAATGTGTTTCCTGCAAGAGGGCCACAAGTATATTATGTCTGTCAAGATGCGATAACACTTGTCGTTTCTATCGTGGATCCCCCAGACCCCTCACATTCCAGGTTATTATATTTAGTTCACTCAGGACCATTGACACTGACATAGCAGTCAGACTGCCTAGAGGTTAACCTACACTGTGATTGATCCTCATCTGTCAGCAACAAAGAGCTAGTTTCCATCAAAAGTAAGCGTGCAACGTCCTGCCCCACTGCCTGTACTTCAATATCATCATTCTGACTCAAACATGTCCATTGTACAATCCCCAAACTTACTGTCCTACAACAATGCAACCCCCTCCCCCTCCCACATAAACCCCTCATTCGTATTACCTCCAAATCGAAAACATGCTCATATTGCAGTACAATCGCGAAGTTTAACCATATAGTGCAACAACCTCTGCCCCCTTTGCCGCCATCCCCTCCCCCCTCCCACTGAAGCATCCCCAACTTGCCAGCATATCCAACCCTCCCGCCGCCCTCAAAACCTTTTGCCATCCCCGTGAATTACTGAGTACTTCCAATCAACATGGAGGAACACCCGTTGGGGGACATCTGAGGGGAGCTGCATAACCATTTCCCACTCCTCAATTCCAATGACCTGTTCGACCTCGGGCCTAGATCAAGGAGGGGAAGTGGTGCCTGGAATACATTACCACCGGCAGCGTTGTACCCATCTTCAAAGTCTTGGTCTGCAAGAGTCCCCAGCCTCAGCAGAGTCTTCATCATGAGTCATCTGTCAAGCTTGTCCGACGCGGCAAAGCATGGCTATTATCATAGAATTCACATTTCACGATTCCTCATCTGGTTCTCGTGCTTCTTCACGCTGTGCAGGTTCCCGTCCGTTTGCTCCCTGTTGCGCTCGCCGTACAGTGCGCAGGTAGTCTTCCACTTGTTGCGGGTTATGAAAGAAGCGCTGCTTCCCCTGGTGCGTCACTCGAAGTCGTGCGGGATACAACAGAGCATAATCTATTTGTGCTGGACGCAGTTTCTTTTTCACCTCAATGAATTTACGCCTTTCCTCTTGCACTACTGGGGTTAAGTCAGGATATATCGAGAAGGAGACTCCTTCGTACGACAAGTCCTTCTTGGTGCGCGCTGCTCGCAAAGCAACATCACGGTCCCTATAATTTAACAGGCGCGCAATCATGGGCCTTGGCGGGGTCCTGGTTTAGGACGTGGTCCGAGTGATCGGTGGGCCCTTTCAACGATTAACTGCGTGGAGAAGACATCTGACCCGATAGCAGCTAGGAGTAGTTTTTTCCACATAATCCTCCATTCGTCCAGCATTAGTGGATTCCGGTACGCCCGTCACGAGTATGTTGTTGCGCCTACTACGGGCTTCCAAGTCCTCGTTCTTACCCGTGATCACTCTTAGTAGGTTATCCATTCGTGCAAGTTGCGTCGTATGTGAGGCTGTAGTGCCATCATTGTCGGAGATACGCCTCTCAGTTTCTTTGATACGTTCTTCATGCAAGTCTAATTTGTGGGCAATGGCGTCCATTCTTGAGGACATACGATCCACCTTATCTACGACTGTGGCAAAGCCCTGTCTCATTTCCATGAGGATTTGCTGCGAATCCATGTCTAGTGCCTTAGTTCCATCTCCCGCCATCCCCGTCTTGCTTGGCTCACCTGCATCAGATGCTGGTTTCGGGCCTTTTTTAGCAGCAGCATAAAAGTTCAGCTTTGGTTGGCGGGCATCCGGTCTACCCATGGCGCCTCTGCTGTTTGCGCCCAAGGGACCGTCGCGTCTGGGCGCGGTGCTCTGATTGTGGATCACACCGTGCTTAGCTTATTGTTCATATGCAGAAAGGACACTTTATACTTTCTTCCGTTTGTTGCCTCAATATGTTGTTCTGGCGTTTAGTTGGCGCAATTATATAATTTTGGGTACCTTTGGTTTATGGCGTTATCAAGGTGCGCCTGAGTCTCGCTGTGCCCACTTTGCAGGCTTCTCAGGCGCTCAAAGTCTCTCCTCGCTGTAGTGCCCACGGCGATCGGTTAGACAGTCCCACTACGCCCACTCCTTTCGCTCTGCATGTAGAGCAATGTCCCTTGTCAGCCCTGTATCTGCAAGGCGCGCTATTGCGGCTGTATGGTGTGGACTGTCGTTTCCACACAATAGTCTAGACATATCTGGGGCCTGTGGTGATATCTTGGCGTATTTCTGCCTATCCACTGTCATATATCCTGTAAGCCCATGCTTTGCTGTGCCCCTATCTCAGCCTCTGTAGTTTTACTACCCGGTTAGCAGCACCGCGGGCTTCCACACTGTGCTGCTCTGCCGCGTCTCAGGTGTGTTGGAGCTCGCTTCGTTGGTGCAGTTGCGTATCTCAACTAGCCTGGGTCAAGCACGGTGGTATGAAGGCGATGCCAGTCACGGGCTGATGGTCGTCGGCCCGGCCTTTCCCGCCTCACACCTTTGCTGAAGATGGTCGTGTTACAGCTGCCCCGGGGAATCACATTCCAGTGCGCACTAATTTATGCCTGCCAGAGGTCGCATATATGCCGCCAGGTAGGAGTCCGGGAAACCCCACTGTTTGAGATCCGGCGGTCGGCAGGGGGTTGCCACCGGTACCCGGTGTTGTGTAGCCCTCCGTTGTATATTCACAGCGCCACCGATCTGTTATCCGCCTAAGTACCTGCTTCTGCCCGCACTGCAGCCCTCCTCCCTTGTGGTGAGCCTTGGGCTATCGTGGATGCGGGCGCCGCTTTCCCTTCACCCCTGCTTCCAGCGTAGCTCTCGGCTGGGTTGATTATGCTGCGCCAAGTTGGTTCCCCACGTCGGATCGCCTCCAAACTTCTATCGAGGCTGGGACTCACACTCGCACACGTTTGTGGTTATTTACATCCAGGTTTTGTGTCAGTTAGACAGGATAATTGTAGGATTAATTATCCAGGAGGCTGGAGCCTCACCGTAGCGCGGCCATTCAGCGTGCGCGCCCTCTAGCGCCCCTCCGGCCAGACCCTTTCTGCTAGAAATATATCATAACCCTTTGAAAGGTTCTCCCAAAAGAGTGCTATCACTTTTCTTGGTATGTCTCCCTCCATCCGGAGTGTTATTTCATATAACTTTTGTGGAGAACTAACCCTGTTGTCTACAGTCTCTACTTGTATGTACTCATTCAAGTCCACTGTCTCCAGAAGTTCCTACAGCTTCTGGTGAGCTATTGTTACTTCTGCTGCACTGTCCAGCATTGTCTGAGCCCCATCTACATTCTTGAGTTGTGTTCTCAACATTTTCGGCATGTCTGATCTTCAGACCTGCTACCTTCTTCTTGGAGAATTGAGGTTTTGATTTGTTTTTTTGAACATGTTGATCATTTTTGGACTTCATGTGTTGTTTTCTTTGATCTGACCGTCCTCTTCATTTGGATGTCTGTGAAGATGTCTGAAAGGTACAAGAGGAACATGTATCACCATCTTGATACCTGTCAGGTTTTTTCAAATTATCCCTATTCCTGAGGTTATACCTCCATTCAGAGGGCTCCTTTTGAGAAGACCTACCTCGGGATTGAGAACGTTTCTATTTTGAATTTTGTTTGCTATTTTCCCACTTCTTTCTAGAAGATGTAGGATTGTGTTTAATAGACTACTTTTCAGGAACTTCAGACAGTTGTGGTTTAGCTGGTATTCCACCCAAATTGTCTCTACCTAATCAACGGCGAACAAAACTCGAGGGGGCCTCCCTGCAGGGCACGTGGAGGGGCACCCTCTGGGCTCTATCAGGAGATCTGCAGACAGAGTGCTGCGCTGAGGGTGTCCCTTGGAGCTTGGGGGGCCTCCCGAACTGCAGGGGCTGCGGGGGCCTGTGTTACGCCCCTGTACCTAATTCTTTATAGGAGTTTTCAATGATTCTGTTACATCAAATTCCCTTAAGCATTGGTGGATCGCCACTGATGCTCCCTCCCCTTTAATATTAGATAATATTATTGTTGGGACCTGGTCGAAGTTTTTCAGTAATTTCATACCTAAATTTAGAGCAGGCTCTGCCCCGTATTCGTTTTGCATTTGTATCAGGACATCAGGTATTACCGCAATAGATGGAACACCATGTGTTTTAGTATAGATGGCAGCAAAGACTGTGCCCCAAGTGGTGTGATCCCCATTGGTAAACAGGTTGTTAGGATTCTGTGTTTCTCATAAGGGCTAGTATTAGGAAATACTCCTTTGATTTGAGTAATTGTTTGAGCTATCCAGAATGGAATTTGTTCACGTCTTGTGGGCATTTTACCCATGACTGAGTGTAAAGTCTGTGGAGTAATTTTTAGAATATTGCCCTGTTGAGGGGTTGGATTTGGAAAGGTTTATGGTGGTTGGACTGTGAAAGTTCGCATGACATATTGGACTAATTGTCTGTAAATTTTTAATAACTCTTTGAGTTGAGTGAGTAATTCATCGTCTGACATTGCTTCCATGTCAGGATGAGGTGTGTACCAGGCTAAAATCGGCCATGTTACTCCTTGTCTACCTAGTGGACCGAGCCTGGTAATGTGATTGTAATGTTTTAGGGCGCCTTTAAACTAGAGCTGATGCTCTTGGTATGTGAGTGTAATTTCAACATCCTCTAAGGGAATGTATTCCTCAGGTGGTTCATCTTCTTTAACCCCTTGCGTGCTGATGACGGCCCCCGTCCGTCATGCATCACAGTGCTCGTGTGCTGATGACGGCTGGGTGCCGCCATGAACCCGCCCACTCTTCAAAACGGCCGCACAGACGCAGAATCGCGGCCACGCCCAAGGGGTTAAAGAAGTGAAACGTGTTACTGGATTTGATTCTGGGAATACTATCCATGAACAGAATACCTCTGTCTAAAAAGATTCATGTGCCTCTATCACGAAAACTGCTCTACCACTTCTAGGTGTTAGGCCATATTTTACAAGTTTTAGAGTGATGGCTTTCCTTAAATTCGGAGGGATATTTATAACATCCGAATCAATTTCATTAAAACCGGTAGTATTTCCAGCAAGATGTAATACGTCGTCGACTGGAGCAACCTCAGCATTATCCCCGTTATTGGACATTGTTTAATGAAAAAATGCAGAGGAAGTTTCAAGGAAACAAAGATAAGGTGCACAATATTTTGGAACACTGTATCCTTCAACGTTGAACAAACCAAACAGCTAATACATAGGATTTTCGTCCTACTCAGCTATGGCGGATATTATCCCTACCCACTCCAGGCATCTTATGGAGTATTATGAGTAGGGGTCTCTGAGAGAAGCACAACAGTTACTTCAGTATCTAGTGTTAAATTAATGCCTTACCAAACAGTTGGGTGTCATGTAGTGTAGTTCCTATTTCCTTTATAGGCTCTGCGCATTGGAATAATATACACTATAGTTTTTGCATAGGACTAAGGTCAGTATGCTCCTATCAAGTACATTAAACGTAATTACTTGTGTGCCAGCTAACTCCGAGGTCACTAGAAATTTCTCGGATAAACAAGAAGGGATTAGTTTCAGACAACTGCATAAACATGACAACTTTGTTTCTCTTTAGAATCGGAACATGTCTCAGAATCGTGGAAACAATAGATAACAGTTTCACTCAGTCAATTGTGCATGCTTAGTTTCTGCAGAGTTAGACAGAAAGAATAGACTGGTGTTTAAATAAAAGGATTTATTGAACAATCTTGTTTCTCGTGCAAGAGATAGGAGCTGTTACGATCATTAGACAGTAAGCGTAATATAATATGCACAGCGTCATCAGTAAGAAGAAAAAAAACTGTAATAGCATTGTCTTTTGGCTATGACCTATATTCATATACATACACATAAATAACACAGGCTAAAAGTGGATACTCATCTGGTGCTTCTAAATAGTTCTACCCCAGTGTACCTAACCTAAGTGTAGAACGAGGTAAGAAGTAGGTGCTGTTTTCAATAGTATGGTAAATTGCATTGTATTGTAATTGCATTTATATAACGCTTACTACCCCTGACGAGGCGTCAAAGCGCTTTTTCGGCGGGTAGCATGCTACTCCGGGACCCATAGAGGATTAGTATAGTGAAACATGCAAGTACATTTTAAGTGGTGGATAGGTTAGTCAGTTATTTGGATATGGAATGATAGCAGAAGGATAGAGGATGACAAAGGTTTGTATTTATTTATTGCTTGTTGACGTACGCTATTCAGGATGCCTATAAAGGATTAGTGGTGAATTAATATGGTGAAATATGAGGTAATTTCAGTGGTGGATATTAGTCTGTTACTTGGAGTGAGAAGGATAGCGGAGGGATAAAAGGGGAAGAAAGATTAGCCTTCATATAGCACTTGTTACCCCCGCCACTCCGGAACCCATAAAGGATTAGTGTTGAAAATTAGTAAAGTATAAATATGAAGTAATTTGAGTAGTAGATATGTTATTCAGTTATTTGGGCAGTATATTAGTATAGTTGATTATGGAATTTGAGAAGTTAACATGTTAGTCTTAATTTTGATCGAAAAGGATAGTGGAGGGATAAAAGAGTGACGGATTTAAAAAAAAAATGTTTAGGTCTTAGCAGTAGGAAGAGGCTTTTGGATGAGTAAAAAGGAGTTTTGGAGGGGAGGAGTCAGAGGGGAGAGTTTAGAAAGGTTTGTTTTAGGAGATCGGTGTAGTAAAAAGAGGTGTCAGATGATGCAAGATGGGGTAGAGCAGGAGAGAATCTAGAAAGGGTTATTTTGGCGATCATAATAGTGGTATGGGGTTTGGGATAAATGAGAGAGTGGATGTAGAGGATATATTGATAGATGTATAGGATGAGAGATAGGGTAGTGCATTGGAAGGAGTAGTAGAAAGAAGTTTGAGATGAGTCAGAAGGTTGGGCTAGAAGATATATTAAGCGAAGTATAGGCTGAGAAATAGGCTAGTGCATTGGAAATGCTAAATTAGAAGAAAGTGATAAATATATAAATCCATAAGTACATCGAAAGTATATAGATACATAAAGGAAATAAGTATATTTAGATTAAATATATTGATAGAGGCACAGGATGAGAAATAGGGTAGTGCATTGGATATGCTTTTTCAGGAGAAAAGTAACAGACACACAGATCCAAGTACTTGGAAGGTACATAGATGCACAATGGAAGTATGTACATGTAGACCAAAGATGATTTTTATTTATTGATTAATATTATTATTATTATTGTTATTTTATTTTTTTATTTTCTCTTAACAACATAATTATTTAACATGTTTTATAAAGTAATACACAAAGATAGGTACATATCTATAGTGAAAACAAATGCTTATATACAGAAGGATATGCTGTAAATGTCTGTTTCCCTATGGTGCTTATGCGGGGAAGAGCCATATCTTGAGTAGTTTTCTGAAGATAGGGTGGTTGTCGATGGATCTTATGTTGGGGGGTAAGGAGTTCCATAGTTTGGCTTCTTGAACAGAGAGGGATGTGCCACCCATGGTTTTTTTCTTGTATGGTGGGATTTTGAGGCGAGGTGCTCTTTTAGAGCGGAAGTTCCTTTGTTGAATGTGTTTGGTGATTTTATTCCTGATGAAGAGTGGTCCTATTCCATGTATTGCTTTGTGGATAATATAAAGCAGCTTGCAACAGTGACAACAGTCGTTGCCTCAGTCTATCCTCTTCCCCTCGGCTCAGAGGATAGACCGAGGCAACGACGGACAGAGCGTGGCCTCTTTGACCTGAGCGAGTGCCAGGCGAGGTGAGGCCGTCTCCATAGCATTTATGGGAGAGTGTCTGTCAAAATAACATGAGACTACCATAGAGTAAAAGTTTACCGGTAGGTCTACATCATTATCACCCAGGGTACGTTTGATTCACTGTTGCAGTAGTGTATAGTATAGGTCCTGATGAAAGCCTGTTAAGGCTGAAACATGTTGACCAATTAACATCTATGACTGATAGTAATTCTTTTCATACTATCCTCACTCTGCTTTTAATCATGCCGTTATGATGGTCACTCTTAATAAAGTTTTTCTCTGTCATCATAACAGGTATTTTTAACACTATTCTTCACACTTCGAGCACTGCAACCTTTTCCCCTCAGCCCACTAATACTACCTGTTGGCTGTCCATCTCACTGGAGGATCCTATACTAGCATCCCTCGAAAAGAGATTCAAAGAGGTGTCTAGTGGATACCAGTTTCTAACTCTAACCCAGATGATGAGGTTCCGCCTACGGGTGGGCTGATGGGTACTTTTCTCTGCGTTTTCTCTCTCTCCTCTGGTTTGTTCCTTTTCTATACACTACATTTGAGTGTCTAGTTTTTCCACAGTATTTGTAGAGACCCTTAGCATCCCCTTTTTTGTTGTTTAGATGGTAGCTTGGACCTTGTGCGGAAATCCCAAACGAGGGAAAATTCGTCGCAGCGTTTTTATAGCAGCAAAGCTTGATCTTGCTAGTTTATCCACTTGGGCATTCATCGACAGCTTGGAGTTCATGGTCATTCCGAGATTTCTTACATCCTTCGATACTTTAGGCAGTAATCCCAGTTCATCAGGCCATGCGGCAAGCGGGTTGTAATTTTTCAAATCGCCACAAGTGAGTATTTCAGTTTTTGAAGCATTCAATTTAAGATGGCTCCAAGTCATCCACTGATCCATGGCTCTGAGACAGCTGAAAATTGGCGATTTTCCAATGTCTTTGGGGCATTCCAGTTGAAGGAGTATTTTCATGTCATCTGCATAGTTGTAGCACGTGAGGTGAAATTTATTGATAAGTACTGGTAAAGACTTCATGTAGATGTTGAAAAACATGGGCGAGATGATAGAACCTTGAGGGACCCCTGCTTTTGTGGAGTACGATTTGGATGAGAAAGGTCGGGTATGGATGACATTAGTTCTGCTTCGAAGGTAGGACGCGATCCAGTCTAGAGCAGTTCCCTCTATGCTGGATTCACAAAGTCTTTGTTTCATAGTGTCATGGTCAACTGTTTCAAAGGCAGATGAGAGGTCCAAGAGGAGAAGCACAGCAACCCCACTGTTGTCAACTGTATTCTTTAGGTCATCCCAGATGGCAAGGAGGGCAGTTTCAGTGCCTCTTACCGGACGGAATCCTGTTTGGAAATCTGAAAGTATGTCATTCTCTTCAATGAATTGTGACATCTGGGCGAACACTGCTCTTTCTATCAGTTTGCCCAGGAAAGGTCCATTTGTAATGGGTCTGTAGTTGTCAGGGTTCAGCAGGTCCAAGTTTGTTTTCTTCAGTAAAGGGCGTATGTATGACTTTTTGAGTTCTTCTGGAAATATTCCAGTAGTTAATGAATCATTGATGATTCTTCTTACTGGAATGGCAGCAGAGGTTGTTAAAAGAATTGTCTTGAAAGTTTGTGGCAGACAGGGGTCAGAAGGGCTGCCGGCAGGCCTGCTTGCTTTGACCAGGTCCATAAATTCATCATGTGTTGTGTTGGAAGTAACGGAGAGGCTTGATTAGAGCATTCTTGGACAGTTGTTTTGTACAATGGTTAGTGCTGGTGCTTTGTTTCTGTTTTAAGTACGAGTCCAACGTGTCTGCTTTGTCCGTGTAATGATTTGCCAGTTTGTCTGTGAAATCTTGAGTAACAGGATGAGTTCCTTCTAAGCAATTTCGTTTTCGAAATTCATTGAGTATTTTATAGAATTCTTTATTTGCACATTTAGCGTTTTGAATTCTGTTCTTTTTTGATAGCCGACTTATATAATCTGTTAATTTTCTGTAAGTAAGGTTTGTCTTGTTTGGCATTTATTTTGAGCCAGGTACGTTGCAGCTTTCTAATTTGTTGTTTTATGTCTTTTATTTCCATGTTTCTCCAAGGCGCTTTTTTTCTTTTGTTCTGTTGTGTGGTTTTGAGTGGTATCAGGATGTCAAAAACTTCCTGTAGCCACTCATATAGATTCTGAACAGAATTTATGGTTTCCAGATTTATACTGGATGTTAGTTGTGTTTCCAAGTGCTCGAAATTGAGTTTGTTCCACGGCCGAAAGGTGGTTGGATGTAAGGTAGTTGGAAAGCAAGCAAGTGGTGGTCTGACCATGTGACTGGAGTTATAGTTTGAAAGGTAAGTAGTTCAGTATTAGCAAAAATGACTAGGATATGTCCAGCGGTGAGTGTCGGATTGTGGACAATCTGATGCAGGTTCAATGCGTCTAGGCCGGTGATTATTGTTTTTGGATGGGTCATATTGGTTTTATCAAACCAAATGTTAAGGTCAACCAGAACGCATAGATTAAAGTGTATTGTTATCAGGTTTGAAACTGTGTCTAGATGTGCGTCTGGGAATGTTGACTTGCTAGGTGGAGGTCCGTACAGGAGCAGGAAGTTACAGGTGGAAGACAGTGTAGGATTGCATCTTGTTAGAAGAGCCTCACAATTCTTTATGGAGACGTTGTCAACTTTAGTGATATGTTTTGTTTGCCTGAATACAACAGCTAGACCACCTCTTTTTTTGGCTATACGATTTTGGATGATTATTTGATAGCCTAGAGGAATGGCTTACTGCAGGACTGGAGCCATATCCTCTCCCAACCATGATTCGGTTATGAATAGTATGTCTGGTTTTGCATCGGTGAGAAGGTCGTAGATGTGATGCTTGTTTTTAGAGAGGGATTGAGCATTTATTAGTAGACAGTGTAGAGAGGGCCTTTGGTGATAGTAGGACTTTGTTTTGTAGAAGAGTGATCAGTATTGTGTGGGTGTGTAGCAGGTGTGTTTTTAGTGCTGGTATTAGCTGTATTAGGATAGCAATCGTGTAGCTGTTCTGAATTGTGTTCCTCATCCAGCATGCTAAGAAGACATTTTGATGGGTCTGCATATGTATGTGTTGGATATGGTATTTGAGAGTGAGTTGAAGTGCTTTGATGCTTTTGTGGTGTAACATTGTTGTGAGGTAGACTTGGGGAAGCAAAGTTGTGAGGTGTGGCATGTTGCTTATATTTTTTGCGTGTGTTTAAGGCGGAAGGTGTATGAGTCAGGGGAGGTGGTGCAGCACGTGGGTCATGTCGTAATGTTCCAAATTGTCCAATGGATGAGAGACGGTTAGAAGAGAGGTGCTGTATTGCTGTATCTGTGTTAGGTGTGGTGGAAGAGTGAAAGCTTTGCATTGGAGTTTGTTTCTTTGTGTGGTTTGAAAGGTGGGTATATGTATGTACTTTGTGATTGTAAGTATTATGATGTGTTGTGCTCTGAAGATCTTGTTGTGCTGGTGTGTGTGATATGTTTTGCTTTTGAGGTGTATTGAAAAGGGGTGCTGATGTATATGTTTCATGCACCCTATTTGGTTGTGTAGTCTTGTTTGTGAGAGGAGGTTGTGACATAGAGGGGGTGGTGATGTGTTTATGAGTAGAGTGTATGTTGTGTGTAGGAGGGAATGAAGTAGAGGTGAGAGTGTTTATCTTAGACTGGTTTGTTTCAAGAGTTACAAAGTGTGGTGGTGTGCAGTGTGTGTGTTGTGTGTTAGTGTTATTATGGTAGATGGGAGAGGAGGGTGTTTGTTGAACAACTGATGGAAGGATCATTAAAATATAGTTATGTATACTAAGTTTAAGATGTTAAGTTTAGTAAGTGTCAAGAGTCTCTCTAGGTTCTAGTCCGCTCCATACCTTAGAATGAGAGAGGTGGGAATCTCTTTCCGGATCTCAAACTCCAACACCCCGCAATGGGAGTCAGAACACTGGAAGCTGGAATCTCTGTGAGCAGGGAGGACAGCATCTGGTCAGTGCATCAGGCAGGGACTCGAATTCCTTCCGGACTTGCCGTGGCGAGCCGTAGCCGATTGATGCCAACTCATGCAGCCGAGGTTTGCCATGGTAAGTGACGGTATATTTATACCTGGAAGGTACTTAGGAATGCGTGCATTGACGTAACGTCGGGCAGAGGAAGATGTCATGAATGAACCGTTAGGGTATAGCGGTTCATGCATAATAAATGAGTTCTTGGAGTAATCAATAATCCAAGCAGGGAATGTCCCAATGGCTTAAGGGTCTGGTTTCTAAGAACTCGTTGTGACATGGGATGGACGGATGTAGGTGACCATGCCTGAATTTGGATTGCATGGCCAATGCCTAAATAAGGACTGGGATTCTATGCCTAAATAAGGGCAATCCAAATTGTGCCTATATAAGGAGATGATTCAGCAAACCTATGTACGGGCATCTAAATCGACACACAACAAGGTCTAATGTCTCCTCACACATTATAATGGTTAGACGAGTAGGGTGGGTCGGCCCCAGAACTAAACAGATTGATGGCGACAGCGTTGTCGTTAATTTTGTCAGTGCAGATATCGCTGGGCAGTTATTTCGGGATGGTCCCAAGGAGGGTCAAGGAGGCATTAGGGCAATGCCACTGGGTTTCTTTTACCCACCCCCCAAGGGGGTACAGTCACTAGGTGCCACTTCCCAGGGGCTTCGGCCCCATTCAGATATCCGAAATCGCCCCACTCTCCACTCAAACACTAGGGAGGAGACTTGTCCTGCTACGTCTCACCAAAGATTAGCAAGTGACCCGAAGATGTCAATAGGGTTCCCAGAGAGGACTACAGAAGACAATAGTTTACATTGCCAAAATAGATTCCTTCCCTTGTCCTCTTTAGATGAAAACGATTGACTGAGACCGTTCGGCCATCATCAGAGTAACATCTGTGAACATGATAAAGGACAGGATTTAGAGGAGAGTAACATTCTTAACTGTGATATTATTAATTGGAACATCACAGGTCTGAGGAGCAAAAAAAGAGGATCCCAGATGGCTAAATCTGTTAAAGAGTACGATATAGTTGGGCTACAGGAAAACTGGAATATGGACAACAGTTTTTGGGTGGATGGATATAAAGCCTATAGTGTCCCTGCGCAACCATCTCTGTCGGGCAAAGCAAGAGGGGGCCCTTTTAATGCTTTTCTCACTTAAATTTGATGGGGCTCATAGGATGGTGGATGTGGGTTCTTACAATTGTCTGACAATCGAATTTACTGCTCACAACTCAAAGTGTTGTTTGTACATTTTTATAATTTAGGTGAAAGCAGTTTTTTAAATGAACATTTAATTAAACTGAAATGTTTTTTAGAAATGTATCGATTGAAGCAAACCACTTATTATTCAATCATAATTTTGGGCGATTTCAACATTCATGCATGTGATTTGAACTGTCAGGGTAAAGAATTTTTAGGGCCGGCTAATTTACCAATGCCACACTTTGAACATACACAACCTGGGAAATGCTTGGAAGAGCTCTTGGCCACCGTAGATCTTTTTGTGCCGATCTCTATTGACTCTGAGGAGAGGATTCCAAATTTTAACGCACAGTGGAGGGACACTAGTATAGATTTTATTTTTATTTCCCCTACACTTCTACCTCAAGTATCCTCTTACAATGCTAAGTGGTCTAGTTTTAGTGACCATAATTCGGTAATCCTTGTGTTTGACAGAGGCTGTGGCCTAAAGGGGAAATTGGAAAAGTTAGGGGATGAAACCTGTCTGAAAATAACTGATCAAGGACGAGGCTAAAATGTGGCAAAGTACTCCCACGCCTCTTTTTTTAGGACCTCCGTGAGAAGGTTGGGGACAAGTTTGCAATCTGTCTTGATAACTCCAAACAGGGACCTGGGGTTCTTTTAGCCTTCGAAGGAATCTGTGCGCAGGTAGCGTCAGACCTCACCTTACCAACAAGATCTAGGCACACTATATGAGAGAAATGGATCAACAGCAATTGCTCTGAGGCACACCGAAAATTGATAGCGTAACTGAAAAGGGTCCCATGAGATCGAGACTATATAGCTAGAGCACATGCTTGCCTTATCCATTCTCAAAAAGGAAATCAAAGAAGAAGCTTTGAGTGCTCTGCTATCAGTAGAGGTTATAAATGATAACTCTAGCTTCTGGACCATTTTACCAGGATAGGAAATGCCCCCATCGAATGCATTATCACGGATGCCCAATGGCTTTCTCCCTTTGAAGCCATATATGAGGCCACTGATAGCCTAGAAGCACCAATTAGTTGTGAACCTAGGAGGGCCTCCCCTACATTAGTATTTAATGAAGGAGAAGTGGAATTGGCAATTAGGCAAATGACTAGTAATAAGGCCTGTGATGGTGTCACAGCGGATTTATATAAACAAAATCCATTGTTCTGGGCTAAAATGGGCTAATGTGTCAAGCTGTCAGGGTTTCCGATCATCGTGGGCATCCTCTACTATTATTCCGGTTTTTAAAAAGGGTCAAAGAGGGGATCCTCGCTGCTATAGGCTGATTTCACTAATAGACTCCGCAGTGAAAGTTTTAGGGAGAGTGATTTTAACAAAGTTAATGGGCAGGCTGGAAGAAAATGAGGTTTTAACTAATCTTCAATATTGTTTTAGAAGTGGTAGGGGTACTATGGATCAGTGTCTTCATTTATATTTATTAGCAGCCAAAAACACTATAGCTAAAGCAGGGACGCTACAGCTGGCTTTCATGGATCTTCCGTCGGCTTTCAACCTGTAAGATAGATCCAAGCTCTGGCATATCCTGCTAGATATGGGCATCGATCCAAGTTTAGTCTACTTCCTGGCTAACCTACAGGGATCTCACCGCAAGGGTGAGGGTCAACCAAGAAGTAAAATGCACAAGGCACTTTATATTGGGTAGAGGTGTTCGCCAAGGCTGTATCCTAGCACCTCTACTTTTTACTTTGTATATTAATAATTTAGGCATTTTTTAGAATCGGCTAGTTTGGATATACCCCGGGTTGGGGACAGGCCCATTCCAGTGCTCCTCTATGCGGACAATGCCATCCAATTAGCCTGCACAGCTGTAGGGCTCCAGAGGCTTTTAGACTCCTTTGGGGCTTACATGAAATCTAGTGGTTCACATAGCCAAATCACACGTAATGACCATAGGCCAGAAACATAAAAAAACTAAAACTCTTTTTCTGAGAAGGTACGGAACTGACGAGGGTGACCTCTTACTTATCTTGGAGTACTTTTTAATGAGAGGGGTTCTTGGGTACCTCAACATAAAGTAAAAGTAAATGCGATGGTAAGGTTAACGGCCGCTGTGAATGGATTTGCACAGCAACTGGGGGCCAAACCAATAGATGCCATGCTCAACATCTACAGGTCTAAATGTATAGCCATTGCACTACATGGCTCGGCCATTTGGAGTTACAAGCCAAAGGAGGGGATATAGACAGTTGAAAATAAATTCCTACGTACTCTCCTGTCTGTCCCCCAATCCACCCCATCTTTTGCAATTCACCAGGAATTCGGTGTTGGTTATGTGACAGACAGGTTGAGGCTGGCTCCGGTGCTTAGCTGGCTTAACCGCCAATTAACTCTGAACCATAGGATTATGAGGGATTGTGCCACCCTGGACCGCGTTAAAAAAAATCCAGGGCTAAACTATGTTAAGTATACTTTAACTAAACTTGGACGTCCAGACTTATTTGATTTCCCTGATCCTCCGTCACGGAGACGTGGATGACCAGCACTTCCGCTCCGAGCGTGGAACTTGCTATCCCCAGGGGTTTTAAGATTGTTAGGGCTGATAGGCCCTTGGGTAGAGGGGGCGGACTAGCCGTTATCTTCAGGGATGGATGGCGCTTCGTTTCTGAGCCACCGATTGTGGGTGCTGGAGGCGAGGTTCTTCACTTTTCTATAATAACTTCTCCTCATTTCACCGTAGGTGGGTCCTTGATTTACAGGCCTCCGGGCCAGGCTAATCTTTTTCTCGATTCCCTAGAGGAATATATAGCACTAGGGGCCTTAAGCTTCCCAAAGTTTCTTTTGGTCGGCGACCTTAATATTCATGTAGATGTTCCTGACTCACCGGAAGCCCGCAGGCTCGGTGATATTCTTAACCTGGCTCAGCTTAAACAATGGGTGAATGCTCCGACTCATGCAGGAGGTCATCTGCTTGATTTGGTTTGTTCCAACTTCCCCATTCAGTCCGTGATTGTTGAAAAAACAACCTGGTCTGACCACGCTTTAGTCAGATTTGCGTGGGAAATGGCGGAACCTGGTCCCTCACCCCCCATATGTCACACCCAAAAAATCAACTTGCCTGCGTTTAGGCAGGCCCTGTCCAGGGACCGCCCTAAACCTACGGTGCTCCTGGATGAGGCGGTCGACGAGTTTAATGAGTGGGTGCGTCAGGCGGCTTTGGCTTCCACGAAACATACTACTGTGTCTAGATCACGACGCACTCCCTCCCAACCCTGGTTCTCTCCTGAGTTGAGGGAGATGAAACTTGGCTGCAAAAAGCTAGAACGAGCGTGGAGGTGCAGTTATAGCTCTGAGGCTAAATCCGCTCTACGTCTAGCACAAAAAGACTATAATGCAGCCATCAAGGTAGCGAAAGGGAACTACTACGCAGGGCGTATTGCGAAAGCAGATAACAATAGCAAAGAGATTTTTGCTATTGTCAAGAGCTTTGTTGCGCCTGTTGCTGATGCAGTTACTCTTCCGTCTTCTGCACAATGGTGTGAGGATCTGTCCACCTTTTTTATCAGTAAAATAGCGAGGATCCAGCAGGACCTATTAGCAGCTTTGCCCGCCAACTGCTTAGTGACCGACATGTTTCCCACACTCTGTCCTTGTTCTGGACTACAGCTTTCAAACTTTGTGGAAGTTGCTGAGTGTGATGTTCTGCCCCTCCTTCAGTCCCTGAAATCTGGCTCTCCCGCCGATCCGTGCCCAGCTCGAGTGCTTTCGGAGGTGGCGGAAACGGTCTGCACTGAGATTACGCAGATAGTAAATCTCTCCCTGGCCTCAGGTGAGGTGCCTTTAGGCTGGAAACGAGCTAAACTTCTGCCGCTTTTGAAAAAAACGGGACTGGACGCTACGGTCCCTGGTAACTACCGTCCCATATCCCTTTTGCCAGCCCTCACGAAAATCTGTGAAAAGGTGGTTCTTCAACAATTGGAGAACTTTGTTGAAGGCTCCAATGCCCTCCACCCTGCCCATTCGGGCTTCAGGGCGGCATATAGCACTGAGACTGCGCTGGTGGAGATGACTGAGGCGATTCGGGACTGTCTAGACGGAGGCGGCAGAGCGGTCCTAATTTTATTGGACCTCTCTGCCGCGTTCGATACCGTCCCCTATGAGCTTCTCCTCGCCAGGCTGTCTGCTATTGGTGTTGGGGGAGTTGTGCTGGCCTGGTTGTCTTCTTTTCTCTCTGATAGGTTCTAGCAGGTCTGGATGCCCCCTCACGCATCTGAGCCCAAACCACTTCTCACGGGGGTCCCTCAAGGATCCACTCTTAGTCCCTTACTGTTCAATGTTTACATCACCCCCTGGTTTATCTAGCGGAACAGTATGGGGCTAAGATTATAGGGTATGCAGATGATACCCAACTGCTGTTTACCTGGCCGGACGACAATCTGGATACGTCGGCAGTACATCTGTGTTTGTCCTCTGTATTTCGCTGGTTAACCCAGGCCCAGCTGAAATGCAATGAGGACAAATCCGAGGTGCTTTTTTATGCTACCTTTCCCTCCTCGTTTAAGAACACACTGTGGCCCCCTAATATTCCCAGCCCGAAAGAAATGGGGAGACCTGCAAAAAATCTTGGCATCTGGTTTGCAGAGGACCTCAGATTTGAGGATCATATTAAAAAGTTGACAGGTACTTGCTTTGCCACGCTGAGAATGCTCCGCAAATTTTTTCCTCTGCTCCCTAGGGAAGCCAAGGAGATGGTTGCTCGGGCTCTCATACTGGCAAGGCTGGATTACGCGAATGCGCTGTTCAGTGGCATCCCGGCCTACCTGGTGAAACGCCTGCAAATTATCCAGAATGCGGCTGTCCGTCTGCTATTTAATATCCCAAGATGGAAGAGCGTGCGAGCTGAGATGCGCACCCTCCACTGGCTTCCGGTTGCACAGCGCATTCTGTTCAAATCTCTGGTGCTCGCGTTCAGAGCAATACATGATCAAGGCCCCCTTTATCTGAGAAAGAGATTCATTTGCTATGTCCCCGCTCGTACTCTCAGATCATCCACCTTGTTCAAATTGTCTCTTCCCTGTTTTAAACGAGCCAGGCTCGGCAGACAATCGATCTCTGTGATCGCGGCTCGGGCCTGGAACGCTCTCCCCCTCTACTTGCAGTCCATGCAGACTGTGGCGCTATTCAAGAAAAATTTAAAAACACATTTATTTAAGAGTGTAATCTAAGAGGCTTTTCTGCTGTTTTGCTTTCTGTCTCTCCCATATCGCGCCAGGATACTCTCAAGTAACGGAGCGCGCTATAAAATGGTTTATACTTATACTTATACTTATAAAATAAGAAAACATGATTTGGCGTGGGTAAAAATACACTTTTTGGTTCGGACAAAGTTAGAGCGGGAGGAGATCGAATTAATAAAACGGACAGTTAAAGCCCACTTTTTTTTAAAAACCTCCCCTGAGATTGAACCTTTCTTGAGGATCATCATGACGCCGTTCCACCTCCTGCTTTTAACCACATTTCGTTTTAACCTAATTAATTTTTTTCTGGGTAATGTGCAAGGCTGGAGTAGGACGTGTGATTTAGGTCCTTGTACCTGTGTTAATTTTTCGATCCAGGATACAATGCATTTTACTATGTCCTGTGACCATTATAGAGCTATGCGCAGGCGGTTCTTAGTTCCAATTTTAAAAGGGAAAGGTTTTATACAGGTTAAACCCGCTTTACTGTACTTACAAATGCTTAATGACCCATGGGAGATTTTTAACATTGCAAGCTTTTTTGTCGTAGATGTTAGACTTAGGAAAATTCTGCACCCTATGTTTTCATAAGAGAATTTGTAAAGTCCATGTTATTACTCTTTTAATACTTGCCTTTTTATTACTAAATTATTGTTATCAAATGATGCACTGTTTTAATGGTTTTAACCACAGCCAAGATATTTATGTAACTTCATGAACGTTGACTTCTATCCTCCCTTATTTTCTCATGTCGCTCTATTATTGATTCAGTTATGATATTTTACTGTGTATTACATCTGTTTTATGTATCGTATTGTGATTAAGCATGGTACTTTTAATGTTTTTATTAACTGAATAAAGTGGTTTTGACTGACACTCAATAGTGTTGGCCAGACTGAAAAGTTGGGTGTAAGCCAATTTGACCATGTTTCAAGGAGAGAGCATAAGCACATTAGCACTGATTAGCAGTGGTAAAGAGTACAGCCAGCAAAAATGGGTTCAGAAAACAGAAGGAGAGTAGACAAAAAAGTTTGGGTGTAACCTTGCAGAGAGGGCCAAGCCCAACTAGGCTGTTTACTCCCTATGACACCGCCCAACCTTCTATGGATCCTGAGCAACAGGACCAAGTGCAAGTACTCGTTCAGTACTTGACTCTCGTAGTAGAGGAGTCAAACATTCCAATGCTTCTTGGTGGGGAGAGGTAGATACAGGGGGTTGAACAACAACTCAAAGTACAGTCAATTGCAGCAGTAAATGATTGTCCAGTAAAATACTTTCTTTTATGACAAAGGTAGTATTTATAGAAGAACACTAAGTGAAATACGGCACATACAAACAATACATACAGCCTCCTGAGATTAGGGCTTTAGTGTTCAATAGGCAGGTCCCTTAGTCCCAATTCCCTCTCACTAGTGGCAGTGTTTTTTTTATATTCATTATAGGCGACATTCAAGTTAGGTCCCAAAAGCAGTCCAAGTGTCAGGAGTCTGACGCCGAATCTGTTAAAAGTGAAAGTGTTTCAGTGCTTGGTCCAAACTTTATTGGCTGAATAAAACTACTATATAGTTAGCAATTGGCACAAGTGAGAGTTAATGGGATGCGATGTGGTCCATTTTGGTTACATTAGGACACCCACCCTGAATTCCAGCTGTCACTGATGCTTTTGGCCCTGGAGCTGGAGCCCCTTGCATGCTGGATATGAAGCAACCCGTTGGTGACCATCCTAGTGCGGTAACGGGAAGACAAAATCTCCCCCTACGTTGATGATATCTTATTGTACGTCTCTAGACCCAAGGTCACCATCCCAGGCTCTTCCACATCTTTCAACTCTATGACAGATACTCAGGCTACACGATTAACTAGTAAAAATCCACAGCTGACAATATTAGGCGACAGAGGAAACTCTACACGTGCGCCCAACCTGGGCTGGGACACATTCGTTGATTTATACCCGAATGATAAATTTATAAGTCCCGCTACAATGGAGCCTGGAGGGCATTCCAGTTTCTCTGATTTATTGTTATATTGCCGTATCAGAGGTACATGTCGCCAACTATATGAAACATAGGCTTTGGAATGCAGAGCTGGAGGATCCTATTCCAGATGACCAATGGAAGTTCGGCTGAGGGCAGCTAGAGATGCCCTCGCCCAACTACAAATTGCACCTCATACATTTTAAATACTTGCATCGCATATACAGAACCCCATCACAGCTCAAGCGCATGGGACTCCGCCCTGATGAAAATTGCTGGAGATGCAAAGCTCCCAATGCTACGTTTCTCCACTTGGCCTGGAGCTGTCCTGCACTGGAGAAATTCTGGAGGGATGTATTCAAGACGATAAATGAGATACTGGAGTCCAATAGGTTTCCATCACCCGAAGTAGGTCTTCTGGGATATGTCCAGGGAGCCCCAACTGTACAACGCAAGCTATTAGCTATGATCCTACTGCTTGCCAAGCGCAGGGTCGCGATGCACTGGGGCAAACGCACTCCTCTGACATCAAGACATGGATTTTAGACACTACATTTTGTAAAAAAAAAAAAAAAACGCACTGGGAATAATTTCCATTAACATCTAGGCCCAGAGACATTTGGGGACCATTGATGACTTGGCTGACTGTTTTTAATTCAGCTCCAGACCAAGCTGCTGCAATTACTTAGAGGAAAATAAACGTAACGAGTCATAGTTCACATGATACTTTATGACATGTTTGCTATGACTGTGCTGTGGTATGTTTCACAAGGTCATCATACTCTGCAACACTGTGTAATATGTATCCGCACAACAACGCTCTGCTCTATTCGTATGTGATATGATATATAACTTAAACATGATCAAGCTGCGCTGCTTCCTTTTTGGGTTTGTTGTACTTATTATGTTACAATTGTTGTTCTTTAGGGTGATATTCGGCAACATATATATGTGCACTGATACTATGTACCCTTTTCTAAATGCCAATAAATGAATTTGAAAAAAAGAAAATACATGATTCAAGTATTTGGGCATATATGTAACTAGACACCCTGAGCTCTTCTATTTTGCCAACTTATATCCAGTGCTGGAGTGCTTTAAAGCTGATGTACAACACTATAGATCACTCAATCAGGGTGGACCGAAATGCCCTGGGAGCTACATGAGGGCGCTGTACTCTAAAAACAGATATAACCCCCCCCCTCTCCCCCACGAGAGTGGTGACCTCCATTTGGTGGGTAGCGAACAGATTCCTGTGGTTGTACAGTCATCTCACTGTGATGACTCCACTGTGGGATACCGACTTGTTGGCGGAAGTGAGGAGACTTGTGGGGTTCTCATGCTGGGACTCAATAGGCATCTCAACCCTGGGAGATGCATGGAGAGGGGAGGAGTTAATTACCTGTGAGGTGATGCAGTCGGAATATGGTATGGCACCCAAGGAAATCTTTCATTTTCACCAACGAAGGCATGCCTTACTGGTGCTTGTAAAGCAGGGCAGCCGCTAGATGAGGCTTCGCCACTGCCGGATAGACTAGTGATGGAGCCACTCTTTAAAAAAACGATCTCCCTCATGTATAGCAAACTGATGAATAATGCCCCCAATCCTTTACTGAGGCTGAAGGGGGCTGGGGAGTCTGACATAGGAAAGTTATAAGAGGAGTGGGAGGAGGCAATCGGATCCAATCATCCAGGGAAGTGGCAATGAGAGCAAGATTTAGTTTGATTCAGCTATGCCTCTTCTATAGGTCCTATTATACAAGAGTGCCGCTGCACAGGTTGGTTTGGGGCTGCCACTGATCGATGCATCAGAGGTTGTGGGTCTACGGGAGGGTTCCTACATACACTATGGGTTTGCTCACAATTAGTAGACTTCTGAAAGGAGGTCAGAGAGGGGCTCTGAGAGAGGACCACTCTCAGTTGAGTTCCTGCCTAAAATGATTCTCTTGAACATATGGGGTGAGGATAGTGCTAGAGAGTACCCAGGGTTAATATCCACTCCGAGATTCGCAGAGGCCAAACAGAACATTGTATACAGGTGGGGAGGGATTGATCTGCCAAGTGTTGAGGAGTGGAAATCTGATATGGATTAGGGCAGAGCAGCGAGAGACAATACTATGAAGACAGAGGGTGCACTTGTAAGTGGGAGAAATTATGAAACCTATGTGGACCTAACGGGCCTCTTGGGTGGCCTGTTGGGTGCAGGAGTAACATCGAGCTCAGGATGAAGTCTGTGGGTAAAATGTGCTTTGTTTGTGGGGGAGGTGCATAGTATAAATAGGGCCTAAGTTTTGGGTCATCCTAGGACTAGAATATTGTATCTTGCTAGATACATCGCACAGACATGGGTGTTTCTGGTTGTATTTCCATGCAATAATAAAAATGTTTTGCAAAAAACAAAGTTTTTAAGACTTGTAGCATTATGAAGCAGAATAAGCTCCCCCAGAGCCTTCTGGCCCTGGGAGCAGTGTAACAAGCTCCAGCGACTATGGTTCGACCAGAGTCTATGCAGTCTCTGCTGGCTGCTGAGTAGCACTAGTGGTTTGGCCAGGGCAGGGGCTACGCGTTCACAATATTGCCTCTGGAGAGACAGTAAGTTCCTCTGATCCTTCCCACAGGAGGGGGCAAATTACTCCTGTTTCGGTTCTCAGACAATGCACTGGCCTGCACGGGCCAACGCGGAGGCCTCTTCTCACGAGGTTACCTTGAACTCTGCAATGATCCTCGTCATTTCTGGTGGTGCCACCTGGCATACTAGCGAATTTGAAGGAAACAAGAAACACCCTAATCTATCAAAAAAACAATGGTCCCTGTGGAAATAATAGGACAATAAGACTAATACTTATAATATTAGTATTTGTTCATCACAAAGGCAATATTCAGGGAGAAGATGCACAAGTTCAGAATAAACACTCAGATAGCCAAGCACGTAAAATGCATTTATAATTTGCAAAGAAAAAACGTGTGGCAATAGAAAGAAGGTTCACAGTGTCCGAATTGAAAATATAACCTATATGTACACAAGTGAGAGGTTGTGACATACAATAACGTTTTTAAAATACAAAAGAGCACAAAGCAATCATCCAATCAATTTGCAATAATCATTCACAGCCTCCTGTAACAATGACGGAGGCCAAGTATAATGGTTCGTTTTACAAGAGTGTCGACGGCGTTTCACCCTCTTATGGGGTGTGAGGTCTCATCTGGACCTAACATTGAGGGACACCTGAAATCAAATAAAGTAGGGATCAATGGTCTAGATCACTTTAAGACTGTGAGAAAAGGTTAATTTGGTCGGAAAGGTAGACTCCATTACCTGTGTTTGATTTCGGATTATCAATCAAGGCTTATAAAGCGCGCTACTCAACCGAAAGGGTCTCAAGGTGCGGGTTAGCGCTGGATCAGTCGAAGAGCTAGGTCTTGAGGTTCTTACTGAAGGTGTGCAGAGATGGGGAGCGTCTGATGATGACTGGGAGCTCATTGCAGATTTTTGCTGCGAGGTTGGAAAAGCTCTCCCGCCTCCTCTGGTTTTGCGGATGCGTAGGGTCTCTGCCAGGGCGAGGTCGGCGGAGCGGAGGCTCCTATTGGGTACGTGGAAGGAGACGCTTACATTGAGGTATTTGGGTCCGATGTTGTGGAGGGATTTTTAGACGTGGGTGAGTAGCTTGAAGGATACTCTCTTCTCAATGGGGAGCCAGTGGAGGTCTCATAGGTGCGGGGTCATGTGCTTGTGTAGTGGGGTTCTGAGGACAAGTCTGGCTGCTGTGTTCTGGATGGTTTGGAGCTTGTGTAGCAGAGTTTTGTTGATTCCAGCACAGAGGGCGTTACCATAGTCCAGTCTGTTGGTTACAAGTGTGTGGGTGACGGTCTTTCTGCATTCGTGGAGGATCCACTTGAAGGTCTTGCGTAGGATGCGGAGAGAGTCGAGGCAACGGTGTTGATCTGGCAGGTCATGGTGAGGGAGAAGTCGAGGATGATGCCGAGGTTCTGGGTGTGGTCCGTCCGGGTGGGTGGGTTTCCGAGGGCTGGGAGCCACCGGAAGCTGTCCCACGCCATGGGGGAGGGACCAAGGACGAGGACCTGTGTCTTCTCCGAGTTCAGTTTTAGGCAGCTGTGGTTCATCCAGGCTGCGAGGTCTTGCATTCCTTCTTGAAAGCTGAGTCTGGTATTGTCGGGGTTCTTTGTGAGATAAATGTGAGCGGAGTGTCATTGGCGTAAGATACTATGCTGAGCCCATGCTGTCTTACAATGGAGGCGAGAGGGGCCATGTAGATGTTGGAAAGCGTGGGGCTGAGCGAGGATTCTTGGGGTACTTCACAGTTGATCTCTGTAGCTTCAGAGAGGAAGGGAGGGAGTCCGATCCTTTGTGTTTTGCCAGAGAGAAAGGAGCGGATCCAGCTGAGGTTGCTTCCTCGTATTCCAGCGTTGTGGAGTCTGGCTGCGAGGGTGCGGTGCGAGACGGTGTCGAAGGCTGCGGAGAGGTCTAGTAGGATGAGGGCTGCAGTGTGGCCTTGGTCGAGTGGCATGCGGATGTCATTGGTGGCGGCGAGGATGCCTTGTGGTTGCTGCGGAAGCTGGATTGGGAGGAGTCGAGGATGGAGTTCTCTTCGATGAAGGTGGTCAGCTGGGCGTTGATGAATCTCTCAGTGACTTTGGCTGCAAAGGGAAGAAGAGAGATGGGCCGGTAGTTTTTCAGGTCCGTGGGGTCGGCCGAGGACTTCTTGAAGAGGGGCTTTACTTCTGCCCGCATCCATTCGTCGGGGAAGATGCCAGATTCGAGGGAGGAATTGATGGTCCGACCTAGTTCGGGGGCTATGGCGGCGGCGGCTCATGGTCTTGGTGGTGTCTTCGGTGGTAGTAGGTTTCCAGATGGTGATGGGAGGTGGTGTCAGGAGCCTGTTCGCTGAAGTTGTCGTAAAGGGCCTTGATTTTCAGGAGGAAGTAGGAGTTGAGCTTGTCGCAAAGGTCCTGGGGAGGAGTGACATCCGTGGCTTCGCTGGAGGGTTTGGTGAACTGCTGTATGACGTTGAAGGGTTCTTTTGTGTTACTTACGTTGGAGTGGATTTTGATCTTTATAAAGGTCCATTTTGTGGCTCTTATGAGCTAGTGGTATTTGTTCATGGCGTTCCTGTAGATGTTCAGGTCTTCTGTGGTTTTCTTGTTCCGCCAGAGTTTCTTGAGGCGTCTGCAGTAGTGCCTGGCTTCATGGAGGTCGGTGGTGAACCAGGCGGCCTTCATGGGGCGTTGATTGGCGGGGTGGCGGAGCGGTGCGAGCTTGTCAGCGCAGCTGGAGATCGGGTGGTGTAGTTCTTTGGCTGCGGAGTTGGCATCGGTTGTGGCGGAGGCGGGGTCGTGGAGGAGGGTGGTGGAGTGGACATTGGTAGTGGCGGAGGCAGGGTCGTGTAGGAGGGTGGTGTTGAGGAGTTTCTCTGTGATCTTGCTCCAGTTCCTCCGAGGTAGGCGCGGGGCAGGTTTGGGTGTGATGGTGGAGTTAAAGAATAAGTGTACGCAGTGGCGGTCTGGCCAGAGGGGATGCGTGGTGTGGCTGAAGTCGATGTTTGTCCCTCCTGCGAAGATGGGGTCGATGGTGGGTGGGGGTGATGACGAGCTGCTTCAGTCCGAGGTTGTCAAGGTTGTCAAGGAGGGTGGTTGAGTCGGGGTCATTGCGGTTTTCGAGGTGGAAGTTCAGGTCTCCGATGAGGATGTAGTCCATGGAAGCGATGGCGTGAGGTGCGACGAGGTCGGTAATCGTGGTGGCGGGAGAGGTGTGAGGCCCGGGGGGGTCTGTAGACAAAGGTCGGCGCAGTGAGGTTCTGGGGCTTGTTTGGATCTGGAAGTGGAGGTGCTCTATGTTGGAGCGGGGTCGCTCGTGCTGGAGGTGGAGAGTCGGAGAGATCTCTCATGTGGGATGGCGAGTCCTCCTCCTGGGCATTTGGGGTGGTCCTTCTTTTGGAGCTTGTATCCATCGGGGATGACGGTTGCAAATTTGGGGGCTGAGGTGGCATTGTTCCATGTTGCTGTGAAGAAGGCGACATCTGGCGAGAGGGTGTCGAGCAGGTCCCAGATCTCCGTGGCGTGTCTATGGAGGGAGCGTATGTTGGGAAGTATGCACGTCAATGGTACAGGCTTTTGTCGTGGGTTTAGCTGTCAAAGACGGGCTGTTGACGGTGAAGTATTGTCCGCAGGAAAACTGGCCATGGGTGGTGTTTGGCTTAGATCTGTAGCAGTTGTTGTATCTTTTGGTGTTGAGTGCGAGGAGGGCAGCTGAGTCGTAGCGGCAGATGGTCGGAGAACCAGGGTCCGTGGCGCTGGCCACGGTCGGTCCGCGGACGGGCGAAGATCCTCTTGCCTTTGGTGCTCCTTCGGCATGCCAGCGGTATGCCCACTGCGCGCGGCTGAGCAGCGGGCACTAATAAGTAGGGGAGGGGGGCGGGAAGCGCAGCTGGGAGGCAGGAAACCAGCAGGAGGGAGGGGCCACAGGGGCAGTAGCGGCGGGAAGTTCGCAGGGCAGAAAATGGGCACAAAAAAGGCAGAGAGCAGAACTGGGCAGAAGGCAGCAGAAGGGGCAGAGCGGGTCAGAAGCAGATAAAACGGGGCAGAACGAGTCAGAAGGCAGGACAGAGAACAGGAGGCACTTGCACAGCAGAGCTGTAGGGGAGAGCAGGTCTCTGACCAGGAGGTCAGGGGTCTTGGGGTATTGTCAGAGCGGTAAAGTGCACACCCCTAAGATAGTGACTGTGGAGTTAGGGGAAAAGGGTTACCTACATAGGGCCCAGCGGGCACTGTTTTGAGAGGAAACATAACATCTTTACAAAAGGAGTAGTTCACTGGGATGGATGAAAAACATGCAGAAGATTTTTTACACAGAGTTGTGGTAAAAACTCACCCCTGTAAGTGGGAGGTGATCTGACCGTTTGTATTGCGTGTTTTCAATAACACATCTTATATTGGAAAATGGTAAACCAAAAATGTCAATTCGGTATGTTGCTTCTAAAGGGTTAAAAAACAGTATTAGCAGGAGGACCAGTGTAGTGGCCATTGCGAGGTAAAACTATTCCGTGTTCATATCTGTAAGTAATGCAGACTCTTACCTCAAGTGGGGATTCTAATCGTATAACATTATGGGACATCAGAGTAGTCGGGACAGTGAATGTCTTACCGGCAATTGGTGGGTGAGAATACTGCTACGCAGAGGGCTGCATGCGTCTGCCGCCGTCAAAACAGCCTGAGTGCATCGTGTAGCCGAAATAGGATTGTCGAGAGTGTGTGGAAGGCAGACTGTACTAGCAGTCGATATGGCCAATTCCCTATACTCTACCATGATCGGGAATGCCGTTCGGGTTGAACAAATAAAGTTCAAAGAAATAAATGCTCCTGGGCGCACCATTAGTGGAACCATAAAAATTCTCGGATTTAAATAAAGATAGATTCCTAATTATCTATTATAGAAAACAAGGGTCTGCTTTTACAGTTACTAAAATACGTTAACAATTGGATTATAGAGGAGGAGCTTAGCGCGCATCCAAGATGGTCGCGTGAGCTGTGAGCTCCCGAAACCCTCGCCGCCTCCACCGACTATCCTGGCATAAATCCTGTTTCTGACGACGGGTTCTTCTAGCTACGACTCTCCTGATCTGAAAGGCCTTTTTCAGATTTTGAATCGGGTGCCGGACGCCCGACTTACTCCTTCCTGGAGCCTAGAGGCCTACACCGTGGCTCGTCCCGGGCCTTGGGTATCAGGAGCACCCCGAAAGTAGTTGAACAACAACGGCCTGTGGTAGGGGACAGCTACCCGGGGTCTACTTTCGGTTTCGTTTTTCCCTGGCCACGAAGATTGGAGGTGGCTGCCTGGTGCTCAAGCAGGCCTGTGACTGCAGTCTCCTGATTGATCTCCACCAACGCCCTGCTTTTCGACCTCTTGTGGTTTTTCCTGCGGGGAGCCATTTACACCAGGTCCCAAAAGCCCCGGAGGGGCGTGCAACCCACCATGGCGGCCAAGTCTGAGAGTGATAAGCGGTCCCTCAAGAATGCAACTCGTGGTGGCGGGACTCAAACCACCATTATGGACAGATTTGCGTGCAATAGGGGCTCGCCCAGCGGGACTGGTAAAACCCCGGAGGACCTTGGTGGTGGCCCCCCGGAATCGGAGGAGCCGACTCTTCGAGATGTAATGGGCGCCATCGCCAGCATACAATCGTCGATGGGCCAACAGTACAAAACCTTGACAGACAGCCAAGATTGACACAGTGGCAGTGGATGTGGGCCTGATCAGGGCGGACTTGGCCAAAACCAACGAGAGAGTGAAGTCGTTGGATATCAAGACAGCCAGTCTCACCACGGATGTCTCCGAGCTCCAGACTGAGATTCGGACTCTTCGATCCTCTAGCGACCAGTTTGCCCGCCGGCTTGAGGATTTCGAAAGTCGCGCTAGGCGCAATAATATACGCATAGTCGGAGTACCGGAGTCATCAGCTGATCAATCGACGGACCTGCTCGTTGAAGACTTGATCGTTAACCACCTTGCCCCAAAAGGCCTGAGTAATCTATTTCCGGTGGAGCGCGCCCATCGAATTCTGAACGGCAGACGCAAGCAGGGGACGGCTCCATGACCCATCATTGCGCGGATCTTTAACTACAGAGACAGGGACGCCATTTTGCAGGCTTCGAGGACCAGCGGTCCCACTAGGTTCGAGAATGCATCCATCAACTTTTACCCTGACTTTACCCCTTCGGTGCAGAAGCAGAGACTGGTATTTACCGGAGTGAAGCGGAGATTAAGGGATCTGGGCATGAAGTATGCTATGCTTTTCCCCGCCTGATTGCGCATCGAACATAATGAGCGGGTACTCTTCTTTGACATGCCGGAGGTGGTCAGTGACTGGTTGGACACACTATCTATGCCACGGGACAATGCAGACCAATCTAGAGGTGCTGAAGGTGGCCAACGGGACTAGGAGGAGTAGGGGCACCAGTGTGTGCTGCCATCGTATTGTGTTACGGTGGATTGTTCTCCTTTTTTGGGTCAATGATTTTTCTCTCCAAGACAGGCCCTGGGGCGGCAGGGAGTTCGGGGACTTTTCCTCCTCCGGGGGTATTTTCCTTTTCTATTTGTAGTTTAGTTACTGGGGTAGGGCGACAGGCACACTGCTGAATGGGGTGTTTTTTTGAGTTATTGCAGGGGTGCAGGGTGGGGGGTTGTTGTTTTGGTGTTCAGGGGGAGGGGGGATGGGTTTTCTTTTTTCTGCTTGCACTGCTTTTGAGGCTACGTATTGTTGCTTATTCTGTGTTTCCTTCGTGGGGTTCGGGGGACCCGACTACTCACTTTTGGGATGGGGGGTAGGGGGTTGAGAGTTTTGAGTTGGAATGTCAACGGCTTGGGGGACAAAATAAAGCGGGGAATTGTACTCCAATATGTGAAGCGCCACTCTCCTGACATTGTGTTGCTGCAAGAAACGCACCTGGTGGGGAACACGTTCCATGCAATGAATCTGAGGGGCTACAGGTTGGTGGCACATTCGGGGTTCACTTCGGGCTCCAGAGGGGCTGGTATTATGATTCGTAGTTCCCTTCCCTTGGAGATTGATGACACGATCTTGGATGACAGGGGTAGATATGCAGCGATTGTTGGGAGGTGGGAAGGAAGAAAGGTAGCCATCCTCTCGGTATATATCCCCCCCGGTTTGCAGGCCACCACATTTGTCGACCTGGGTAAATTGGTACTGAGGCTTCCTGAGGGACTTCTGGTGGTGGGTGGGGACTTCAACTCGGTGGTTGATGGCCAGGTAGATCGACATCCTCCCAGGGCTCTTACACTATCGCAGTCCTGCCTTAGCGGTTTCTTGGATACGTTTGGTATGGTAGACTGTTGGCGGATGCTTCACCCTGGACAGGCCCAATATACTTTCCACTCCGGGGCCCATGGGAGCTTGGCCAGACTTGATTATCTCCTTGTGCCCGCAGCCCAGGCCACGACGGTGCGAGAGGCCCGACATTTGCCCAGAGGCATTTCGGACCACTCCCCGCTATGGATCCATATAGATCTCCATTTGGACGCAGGGGGCCGGGACGCCCCAATGAATCCCTGGCATCTCCGTGTTCCAGAGACTAGGGCGGGGGTGATTAAAGCTATAGATCACTACTTTGCTGATAATGTGGGGTCTGTGCCATCATCTGTGTCCCTTTGGGAAGCTTTTAAAACGTTGATACGGGGCCAGGCGCGGTCGCTTATCGTTAGCTCTAAGAAGCGCCACAATGAGGAGGTTGAACAGTTGGAGTCCGATATAGTAGCTTTAGAGAGAGATCTTGAGAGTGGGGTCACGCGTGAAAAAGTGCATGTTCTGCAACTGAAGCAGTCTGATTATAAAGCCTTGGTTACGAATGCCGCGAAAGCTATGAGCCGGGAACAACTGGGCCGTCTGTATGATGTGGGCGACAAGGCGGGGAAGTTGATAGCTTGGTTGGACAAAAGGGAGAGATTGAATCGTGTGGTGCTTGTGATCGAGCGAGTGGATGGTGTACGTGTGACGGACCCGCTGGAGATTGTGGAAGAGTTTGCTTGTCACTTTCAAACGGTGTATGCGCCGGTCTCGGACCAGCCAGAGGAAGACTCCCATCCTTTGCTTAGGGATATTGCTTTGCCTTGCCTGTCCGATTTTGATAGAGAGCTAATGGAGGCGGATTTTTCCACTGATGAAGTAGCGCTCGCTATTCGCTCCATTCGCGCTGGAAAAGCTACGGGCCCAAATGGTCTACCCATCGAGCTGTACAAGTTGTGTCCGGACAAAATGGCGTCGTATCTTCGCTCGATGTTTCTGGAATCCAGGGAGAGAAGCTTGCTTCCCCGTGATCAGCGCCTAGCGTCTATCGTGGTTGTTCCTAAAGAGGGTAAACCCTGTGAATTCTGTACCTCCTATAGACCTATTTCGCTTCTGAATGTGGAACCTAAGGTCTTGGCGAAAATATTAGCCAACCGACTGATTAAAGTAATAGGAGATTTGGTGCACCCGGACCAATCTAGTTTTATTCCAGCCCGTAATACCGCGCTGAATCTACGTCGTCTTCATGGCGTGCTGGCGAGCGCGGAGACGTTGCGTGAACCGGCCATTTTGGTTTCGTTAGATGCCACCATGGGATTTGATACAGTGGAATGGCCATATTTATGGGCGGTTCTGGCAAAGTTTGGCTTTGGTCCGGTGTTCATCGGCTGGGTCCCGACTATTGTATGAGGAGCCCCTTGCCCAGGTGGTCGTGAACGGTCGAGTGCCGGCTCGCTTTGTTCTGGGACGGGGTACGCGGCAGGGATGCCCTCTTTCTCCGTTGCTCTTTGCCTTGGCTCTCGAGCCCTTGGCGGCTAGGTTGAGATGGGAGCCATCCCTCAAGGGTATTAGGTGGGCCCCCGGTTTTGAAGATCGCATTTCACTCTATGCGGACGACATTCTCCTTTACCTCACCTCCCCCCGGAAATCCTTGGGGGTACTGTTTGACGTCCTTAATTCCTTCGGAAGGAACTCTGGACTGGTCATATTCGCTCACGGACGATACACCACTCGTATCACGCAACTGTCCTATACAAATATCGTCCACCGGGTTTAAATATTTAGGAATCCATATTTCGCGTGATTCGGCTGTCAGATATCGACTCAACTTACTCCCCCCGCTTACTCGTTTAAAAGCAGAAGTGAAGGCCTGGAGCAGACTGCCTCTGTCCCTGGTGGGTAGGGCGGCCTTATTCAAAATTATGTCCCTTCCCAGATTCTTGTATGCCCTCCAGAACACTTTAGATCTAGTGCCCTCCAGCTATTTTCACGAGATAGAGTGCCTACAAAGGAATCTGGTGTGGGCCGGACGTCCCCAGATTGCCTTGGCCAAGCTTAGGCTGCCTTGGTATGATGGCGGAATTGCGTTGCCGGATATTCGACGATACTACTGGGCCTCTCAACTGAGCTCGGTTAACCATGCGATGTATGATCCGGCTTCTAACCCGGCTTTTGCTATGGATAAATGGCTGCTTCCGGGAGGAGATTATAATAGGGCACTTTATTCAAAACGGTCCGATGTGTCATTGACCGGGCCTACCAGAGTTGCGGTTCGGGTCTGGTACAACGCTAATGCTGCTATGGGCTGGTCGGATACCCTTACTCGAGCGACTCCACTCAATGCTGCTGAGAGGTTGGGCAATTTGTGGACGTCTAAGGGGTTCGACAAATGGGACCTAATTGGGATTAGTACGGTGGGAGACCTTTTGCGGAAGGACAAGATAAAATCCTTTGAGGAGTTGCAGCTAGAATTTAAACTCGGCCCTCGCGAATACTTTCGATATTTACAAGTTGGACACGCCCTTTCCTCTGCGTTGCCGGTTGGTACGCCCGTTCCAGAATCCTCACCCCTGGAGGACAGAGTACTCGATGGACACGTCCCGGATGGTACGATCTCTCTTATATGCAGAAAGTTGATAACCTACCGAGCGGACCTTCTTCTACAGCTTCGCATGTCCTGGACCGGCGATGGACTGGAACTTGACGATGAAGACTGGCAGGCGGCGATATCCTCCCCGAAGGAGATGGCAATCTCGGCCCGTCTGAGATTGGTGCAGTTAAAAATCCTACACCGAGTGTACATGACGGGTCCTCGATTGTTGCGTATGGGGTATGTCTCGGATGATTTGTGTAAACGTGGCTGTGGTATGGTGGGTACGTTCCTTCATATTATGTGGGAATGTCCTGCGGTAGCGTCCTTCTGGACTTGTGTGCATGGTGTTATGTCTGAGGTAACGGGTGTTTCTCTTTTGCCTAAATCCCGAAGGTGTCTCTTAAATGTATGGGAGCCCAATGATTATAATGTGGCCCAAACGCAGTGGGCCACTTTTGGTAACATGATTGCCAAGCGTGACATTGCGCAATTGTGGGGGTCGGCTAGGCCACCGAGTCTGTCGGCCTGGTCCAGGAACATGGACTGGTGCATGTTCCGTGAAAAAAACGGTGTACATTGCTCGGGGCAGGCCCGAGAAATGGGGGAAGATATGGAGTCAGTGGAACCAATACCGTGGTGAAATTTGTACCCCTCCTTTTGAGCCTCCACCGGAAGTGTGGCAGTCCCCTTAGCATGGCGTCCCTTCTAGTCTGGATTTTGTCTGTGTGTTGCTGGCTACCTCTTGCTCCCTCTTTCTCCCCCTCCCAGATGCTCTTATTGTTGACTATGTACAGCCGTGGATGTGGTACCCCCTTCCCCAGAAGGATTACTCATGTTTTTCTCTTCGTTTAGCCTCTGCGGAAGGTTTTTTTCATATTTGTTGGTGGGGGGGGGGGGGGGGGGGGGTTTCAAAGATAAAATCAAAACCTTATTCCTCCTGTACACTCAAGTATGACATAGCATGATTGGTCAATTGCCGCCGGGCCCTAGGGTTGTCGGCTGAAGGGCTGTGTATTCTTTCATCCTGATATGACATTGGAATCGTTGCCAGCCGAGCCGAAGTGACTGTATGATTGCTATTGTATTTTCATGTTCATCAATAAAGGTTTTTTAAAAAAAACCTAAAAAAAACAATTGGATTATAAAGATTATTCTATTAGAAGAGTAATTAACAGAGATCAGTAGCCTTGCTCGTGTTGTATAGTAAAAAAGACCCTCTTAACTAAATATACAGATTTGAGGATTATTGCAGGTTAAAAGTTACTTTATTGGAAGAACACAGCACAACATCCGATGTGCGATTGCATCGGTGGACCGTCTGGGTGAACCGGCTGCTCTATTGCTCGCTGATATAGACAGAGTGTTCGATTCCCACAGCTGGACATACCTCTTTGCGCTCCTGAGTCGCCTCAACTTTGGCCCCCACCTACTCAAATATATTCAACTTCTCTACACGGATATTACTGCCTCCGTTCGTGTTGCAGACACCTTCTCACAAACCTTTGTTATAGGGCGGGGCACCCGTCAGGGCTGTTCCCTCTCTCCATATCTTTTGCACTCGCTATGGAACCTCTTGCAGCTTGGGTACGTGTAGATGCACAGATTTGTGAGTTTGAGTGGTCTGGGGACATTTCTGACCGCACAGCTCTCCATACAGATGACGTGTTATTCTTTTTTACGTGACCAGAAAGGTCGATACCCAGGCTGCTCAGGATCATGCACATTTTTACCGACACATCAGGGCTCTATATGAACGCCTGCAAGTCTTACCTGTGGCCCATGTGCAATGCAGGCCGTCTGGCCCGTGGTCGGATGAGGTGACGGTGGTGCGTGATAGCTTTAAATATTTGAGGGTCTTCTGGCCACCTCGCCGTCCCAGTCCTGGGAAAGAAACTTGGCCCCATTATGGATGCAAATTAATAAACACCTACCGCTTTCTTTATTCAGCAGATCCACCATCTTCAAGATGGCCTCCATGCCCCGCTTATTGTATCAACAGAATCACCCATATCTGATACCACCTAGTTGGTTCACGCAACTAAACGCTATCCTCCGACTTTTTCTCCGGGTGGGGTTGTCGCGGGGTGGGTGGGTCTCAGCCTGAGTGGCATTGAAGACATGTTTTCAATCAACCTGTTGCGGTGGATTAGCAACGCCAGATGTTCAGGCGTACCTTGCAGCCTCGCACCTCCTCATACTAAACGATTGGTGGTACGGGGATATGTCCGACCCTGCATATGCAGTCAAACAGTGGCTGATCAGCAACACACCCCTACATAGAATCCTTTACGCAGGCCCGACTCTAAAAGCGTTACCCCGGAAACCGCCAGAATTTATCAACTATGGAGACGCACACTTAGGTGGCGCAGAATAACAAAAGAGGCTCCCTTCTGGCACAACGGCCTCTTACTGCAGCATGCCGGATTGCCAGGCTTCTCTGGGTGGGATGCTATAGGAATTTCTACCATAGGCGACATTCTTCATTGCCAGACCCTGAAGTCCTTTTAGGTACTGCAACAAGAATATGAGATGCCTCAATCACAATTTTACAAATATCTTCAATTCGGCCACGCTTTCTCTCCATAACTCACACTCCAGGACACCATTGCAGACTTTAGCTTATTGAGGCCCTATTGAGGCTAAAGTGTTCATGGGCAAACTTGGGGAATAAGATCACCAAAATCTATCGTACACTAATCACAAATAGCCCTAATACGCGGTCCAAAACGCAGGATGCCTGGCAGGCAGACCTGGGCCCCTTAGATGACGATGACTGGAATGAGGTGCTAGAATCCCCACGAGGCGCCGCCATAGCAACTCGACTACGGTACATACAATTCAAGTACCTCCACCTCTATTATACTAGATATACACTCTGGCGGACAGGACTCATTGCATCTCCACTCTGCTAAGGATGCCGTGCAGCTGAGGGAACCCTCAAACAGACTATATGGGACAATGTCCATCACTCTCAGGGTTCTGGCACGAGGTCATTGCTTGTATGTCACAGGTTTTGGGGTAGGACATCCCATATTCACCTAGATTAATTCTTCTTCATATAACTGCTGACATCGGGGGCAATATATATATACGTCACCTACTATTGTTGGACCTACACTAGCGAAGCAAGACATTGCAAAGGCCTGGAAAAAAGAAGGGCCTTGATTTCTGTATGGGTTGGAGATACTTATATTTGCTGAGAGGGGCTGCCCCCAGAAAGATCCTACGAGGTGGGTGGACTATCTGGGATTTATTTAGAACCTATCCCAGCTCACTCGATAGATTAACATCGGCCACAACTGACACGGGCGGTGTGAATGCGGGATTAGTGGTATTACTTTTCTATCTGGGGACAACTTGTAATGTACTGCTTTATATATTAGATATATGACACTTCAGTTAATTGTTAATATGATATGTTTTTATGCATGTTATCCATCTTTGCCTAGTTGGCGGCAAAATGTCGACATCACTATGGTTATTATGTATATTGTACGGTCATGGCACCTGCCCTTGACAGGCATATTTTGGCTGTTAACAATAACATTTTGTTGTGGAGAGAAAAAGTTACTTTATTGGAGGTGGTGTTCACTGTTCGAATATTTTAAAATGTTTTAAAGGGGTATTTTGTGGGAATGCTGGGGAAATACAAATTTCCATGCACAACTGAAGTACATATATTATCATCACCTTCAGGACATAGAATATGAATTATGAGTTAACATGTATTATCATTTCATTCAGGACATAGAATAAGAATTTGGAGTCAACATTGTTCATGGAAAGTTCAGTCTTTTCAGAGTTAGATCATTAACGTGGAGATAAACCCACGCCATTCTTCTGAGGTATTTAGACTATAGGTGATTGAGTTCATTCGTTCTATCCATTTGCATTCCATCCTTTGCACAATATGTCCCATGTCACCGCCTCTTTCCGGCATGGTAGCCATTTCAATTATCTGCCATTTTAGTTCTTCTGCTGTGTGATTTTTTTCTCTTTGTAGTGGTTAACCAGAGGGGCATTCAGACCCATACACCTTAGTCCTGCTTCGATGTTGGCTGATGCATGTCTTGATGGGTTGTGAAATTTTTCAATATATGGTAAATTGCAAGAACACCAGAAACAGTACACCACATTCCGAGAGTTGCAGTTTGAAAAGAAACTTAGTTCTTGCTTGATATTATTGTGCTCAAACATCTTTTTATCGAAAGAGAAATCACAAGCGATAGTGACCTTTGACCGGTGGAAGACCACAGGTGGTATGTAAGGGTTCTGGGTTTTTGGCCAATATTTTTTTGTGTGGATGAGTGTACTAGATGATCTTTTATATTTTTCCCACGTTTGTAAGCAAACATCGGAACTACAAAGGTTGGGTTTATATTCTCACCCATCAATTGCCAGCCGGACATTCACTGTCCTGACTTCTCTGATGTTCCATAATGTTAAATGATTAGAATTCCCAGTTGAGGTAAGAGCCTGCATTACTTACAGATATGAACACTGAATAGCCTTGAATCTCAACGGCCACTGCACTAGTGTTCCTGTCAATACAGTTTTTTAACCCCCTAATTTGACTTTTTGGTTTACCATTTTACAACATAAGAGATGTTATTGGACACACACAATACAGATTGTCCGATCACCTCCCACTTACAGGGGTGAGTTTTTACCACAACTCTGTCTAAAAAATCTCCTACATGTTTTACGCCCATCCCAACTAAATACTCCTTTTGTAAAAAATGTATGTTTCCTCTCAAACAGTGACTGGCTGGGCCATAAATAAGTAACCCTTCTCCCCCAACTCTATGGAGTCACTATCTTATGGGTGTGCACTTTACTGCTCTGACAGAATACAAAATCAAACCCAGGTAATGGAGTCTGCCTTTCCGCCCACTTCAACCTTTTCTCAGTCTTAAAGTGATCTAGACCATTGATCCCTACATGATTTGATTTCAGGTATCCCTCAATGTTAGGTCCTGATGAGACCTCATACCCCATAAGAGGTCGAAACGCCATTGACACGCTTGTAAAGGCCTTGGGTCATTGTTACAGAAGGCTGTGAATGATTATTGCAAATTGATTGGATGGCCGTTTTGTGCCCTTTTGTTTGTTAGAAACCTTACTACATGTCAGTGGGGTTCAGGCTGGGGTGGGGGGCCTAAGAAGCAGTCTTCAGACATAATGGTAGTCTCTATGTTGTTTTATTGCAAGACTGTACAGCAAGGGTGTCATTCCAAAACAGTTCAAAGAAAAGAATGAGCTCCACAGTAAGTTCCCATCTCCGCTCTAGCTCAACTTCTGGCGAGGCTCCTGGTGTAATACAAATGCCAATACTGCTCACACAATTTTGTCATAGAATCTGCCAGTTGAGTCCCTGATTCTCAACTTGAAAGACCACTCTTTTAGTCCTGCAATATGTCTCAAAAAATAGATTTATTTATTTTCTACAAACAATTTTTTGGGGAAGGATCGTGTAGGCAAAAACAACAGGGGGACAAACTCCATATATTTCAAACACTTATTCATCAAACTAGCAAGGCATCACTCATCCCACACTTATTCATCAAACTAGCAAGACATCAACACATACAAGGTGGTGGGGGAACAGAGAAGTATGTGAAAAAAGTGAAAGTTAAAAAACGTGGAAGGAGCTGAATTGGTTATCCTTATTAATAAGGCCCTCTCAATATATTTACAACTAGGGTGGGCCTAGGGAACTGAATTTCTCTTTTGAAAACCAAATAGTAGTCGAATTTGAATGCAGTTAAATGAATCAAATGCACAACATGCAGTCGTCAAGTCAATATGCACAAGTCTGTCTATACAAGTAGGTCATACACAGGTATGTCAATACAAGTAGGTCGACCTAGTTTGATGAATAAGTGTGGGATGAGTGATGCCTTGCTAGTTTGATGAATAAGTGTTTGAAATATATGGAGTTTGTCCCCCTGTTGTTTTTGCCTACACGATCCTTTCCAACACAAACTGTATATATTCACTTCTCTCATCTAAAGACTTAGATTTCCCTTCTAGCGTTTTCCAAGAACTAATAGAATTGTTTCAAATTGTGATCCACGAACGCTTTATGTTGACAGAACAAAACGAAAAAATCCCCCCAAAAAATAGTTTGTAGAAAAGAAATACATTTATTTTTTGAGACATATTGCAGGACTAAAAGAGTGGTCTTTCAAGTTGAGAATCAGGAACTCAACTGGCAGATTCTATGACAAAATTGTGTGAGCAGTATTGGCATTTGTTTTGTTTTTTATAGATGTGGCGCAGCCTTACTGCGCTTAAGCCAAACCCTGATTTGTTCTCAGGCCTGGTGTAATACAGCAGTCTCTGTGATCCCGGATACTTCTCCGGATGGACGGCTCAAAAAGGAAAAGAAGAGAACACCCTGCGTTACTGAGTGGTCTGGGGAACACTCTTTAGAATGAGGAGGGATGGGGGCGTGAGAGGATCACAGGGGTTCCAACACCCATCGTAAACCACAAGGACATTACAGACGTGAAGTGCTGGGAAGTGAAGACCGACACCAAACAGCCCCATGACCACCCTCACCCGCCCCTAACCCGTCCCACCCCGTGAAGAAAACAGACCCCTTAATCGGCTCCGTACCTTGTCCATCCACACTTCTCCGGAAGGGTGGCGGGACGGCTTGTGGTATCGGTGGCCTCCTGGCTTGTCGGAAGGTAGGGTCAGGTCGTCGTCCACAGCGGGGTCAGGCGATCCTTCGGTTACCGCAACTTTCTCGTCTTCCAGTTCACCTCTGTCTCTGGCGTTCGCGCGTTCCTCTGAGCAGTCAGCTTCCTTATCCGCCCCCGGCGCTTCTGATTGGTCCGCTGGTGATGACGCTGACTCCGTTGATAGGCCCCCGAGAGATGACGCCGCTGCCGGGGGTAAATCCTTTGATGTCATCCAGGAAACGTTAAAGGGGCCGATAGGATCCTGCGGACGGGGTGGAAACGAACAGGGATTAAGGTCCGCACCCCGTCCGTCCATGTCAGTGACCCCTGACACATCCCACCCCCGGGATTGACCCGATCGGGGGAAATTGGAAACCGTGACAAAAAGTCCACATTCCCCTGGTCAGAACCCTTCCTATGTCGGACCTCAATCTGAAAAGGTTGTAAGGCCAAAAACCAACGCAGAATGCGATCGTTATGGCCATGGTTGCGTTGAAGCCATTGTAGAGGGGCATGATCGGTATAGAGAATAGTACCTCAGTTTCTCAACCCTCCATCTGACAGCAAGGCATTCTTTTTCAATGGTTGAGTAAGCCTGTTCTCGAGGAAAGAGTTTTCGGCTGATGTAGAGTATGGGTCTTTCAGCCCCCAGCTCGTCTAGTTGGGACAGAATTGCTCCGATGCCCACCCCCGAGGCGTCTGTTTGCAATATGAAGGTTTTTCGAAAGTCAGGCGAAACGAGAACAAGGGAGGACATGAGGGCAGTCTTCAAAGCCAGGAAAGCAGAAGTTTCTCTGTCAGAGGGGACAGGCAGAGTAGGAGACTTTTGGGACTTTCGGAGTAGATCTGTGAGGGGTTCTGCCAATTCAGCAAACTGGGGTATGAACCGGCGGTAATATCCCACCAGACCCAGGAAGGCTCTAAGATCTTTTTTTGTGGAAGGGTAGGGTACAACTTTTACACCCTCTACTTTTTCTGTCTGGGGTTCGATGCGACCCTCACCCAAAAGATAACCCAGATATTTAACCTTCTGAAAAGCTATTCTGGATTTTTTTGCATTGATGTGAAGGTTGGCGTCTTGTAAGCTGGATAATAAGTTTTGTAGATGGACAAGGTGGTCTTCCCACGTTTTACTAAAAACGACAATATCATCCAGATAGGCCGACGCATAATTCATATGTGGGGCCAACAACCTGTCACTAACCCTTTGAAAAGTTGCCGGAGCCCCATGCAATCCAAAGGGGAGGACAGTAAAATTATAGTGACCTGATGGTGTAGAAAAGGCGGTCTTTTCTCTGTCTGCCTGTGCCAGGGGTATCTGCCAGTAACCCTTGGTGAGGTTGATAGTTGTTATATACCGGGCCTCACCAAGGCGTTCGAGAAGTTCGTCCACTCTCGGCAATGGATAGGCATCTTGCTTGGAAACACGATTGACAGCTCGGAAGTCAATACAAAAGCGGATGCTCCCATCCGGCTTAGGAACCAGGACTACTGGCGAACACCAGTTGCTATGGGAAGGTACTATTATCCCTGACTTTAACATGCTTTGCACTTCAGTGTGGAATGCTAGGCGTCTTGCCTCAGGTATTCGGTACGGTTTCTGTTTCACCACTACCCCTGGAGGGGTGGGAATGAAGTGTTCGGCCAAATGTGTACGTCCCAGTTGGTCTGAGAACACTTCAGAAAAGCGTAATAGGAGGGAAAGGACTTCATCTTTCTGGTTTGAGGAGAGTTCTATGTTTATTGGGGTCTCTCGGACGGTGTGAGGAGGCTTTACGTCTGTGGAGACCGTATTGACTGTTTGTGGGGGTTTCCCTAGCCACTTCTTTAGAAGGTTGATGTGATACATCTGTGTTTTTCTTCCTTCCAACTGTAGCAGATATGTAGTACGCCCTATTTTTTTGAGTATTTTGAAGGGTCCCTGTCATTCTTTTCTCAATTTATGGGTAGAGGAAGGTAGTAGGACCAATACCCAGTCCCCAATATTAAGTTCTCTCCACTTCTTACCACGATCATAAAATGTTTTTTGTTTGGTTTGGGCAACGGCCAAGTGGTCATGTGCAAGGGTTCTAAGTTTGTGGAGTCGGGACTGTAACTGTTGAGAGTAGTCGAGTAATGCCTCGGCTTCCTGAACTCCTTCTGTTTCCCAGCTGTCTTTGGTGATCTCTAATAGAGTTCTTGGTTTCCGTCTAAACAGTAGTTCGAACGGGGAGGTGCCCAAACTAGACTGGGTCTGGCTGCGAAGGACAAAAAGGGCAAGTGGCAAAAGCTGGTCCCAGGTTCTACCGTCCCCAGACAGCAGTTTCTTAAGGGTTAGCTTTAGGGAGCCGTTGTATCGCTCTACCAAGCCGTCTGTCTGGGGATGGTATACAGAGGTCCTTATGTGTTTTATGTTTAGTTGTTTACACACCTGCTGCATTAATCTAGATACAAAGGGGGTACCTTGATCGGTAACGATCTCTCTAGGGAACCCCATGAGGGAAAACACCTCTACCAACCTCTGAGCAATGGCTGATGACGTAGCGGCTCTAAGAGGAAAAGCCTCAGGATAACGTGTCGCGTAATCTACTAACACCAAAGCATACTGGTGTCCTCTACCCGATTTGGGCAATGGTCCAATCAGGTCCATACCTATTCTGTCAAAGGGTACACCAATGATGGGCAAGGGACATAACGGGACAGGAGGTGGAATGTATGGATTACGTTTCTGGCAGATTTTACACTCCTGACAATATTTCTGGACTTGAGCGTATATCCCGGGCCAAAAGAAATGACGTAAGATAGACTGCCCTGTCTTTTCTGCCCCGGAGTGGCCAGCTAATAGGTGTGCGTGGCCAAAGAATAAAATGTGATCGCGGAACCCATTAGGAACCAACAGCTGGGGTTCTGCATCTGCTTTGGCCAACCTATAGAGAAGACCATTTTTCTCTATGAATGTGGGGTATCTTCGGTTTAGAGGATCCTGAGCCTCTCTAGCAGTTTGCCAGGCATTAATAAGGCTAGCATCGTTCAATTGTGCTGTTCTAAAATGGGTGTCTCTGGCCCAAGGTTCCGAGGACAGGAATGTATCATGTTTTTTTGGACGTTTTGCAGTGCGTCTAGCATCAAGGTGTTAAAAGAAGGGTTGTCTATCCCGATGATAACAGGCTCAGGGAGATCTGACATGACCCCTACAGTGACTTTGGTTCCCTTTCCTGTCTGGCTATAGAGCGTTACCACTGCTACCGGGTATTCCCTGACGTCTCCATGAACACAACGTATATGGACAGTCTTTCCGGGGATAAGACAGGACTGGTCAACAAGTTCTTTTCACACAACTGAGTGTTTGCAACCAGAGTCCAATAAAGCGCTAACGGAAACCCCCTTGATAGTCACACTTACATAGAACACTGTCCCCGTTTCCTGTGCATAGAGTATGGACCTAGGTGCATAGCTCACATCCATGGGTTTGTCCTCCTTTTCCTTTTTCTTTCTGCAATACCGGGCTATATGGCCCCATTCCCCACAATCATAGCATTGAGGATCCGAGAGGGTAGGGACCTCAGGCCGCTGAAAACGAATACGAGGGGGTTCTGTAAACCTTTTTTGGGGCTTTTTGCCCTGTTTCAGAGGTATGGTGTGTTTTGATGGTTTCTCCGGCTCCCTTCCATAAGGACACCCTTGTGCTCTGGCATAACAAGTGGCCATTAATATAGCATGTTCTAGTGTCAGTCCGGCATGCTGTTTAAGCCACCGTTGGGTGTTATAAGGCAGAGCCTCGATGAACTGTTCTAAATATACTTTATTCATAATAGCATCAATGTTACCCTCTTGGGGGTTTAACCACAGATCAGCTGCTTCCTTGAGCTTGTAGAATAAGGTTTTAGGCAAATCCCCCGGAGTTCCTCTTTCCTGGCGAATTTCAACCTATGCGACTCCTCATCCACCCCCAGCCGATCTAGAATGTATTGCTTGACTACTGCGTAGGCGGTGGTTCCAACACGGTTTACCATTTGGTAAGCTGCTTGGGCTTCTCCTATTAGTAGAGGTGCAAGATAGAAGGGCCACCTTTCCCCTGGCCATGAACTAGCCCTTGCCGCCCTTTCGAAGTTTAGGAAGAAAGCCAAGGGGTCCTCTCCCGGGGTGAATTTCTGGAGGGGAACTACTGTACCAGGTGGTGGATTTGATCTACCTTGTCCTAGCACAGTCAGGAGTTGGGTCTGTCCCTCTGCTAGTTTCAAGAGGCTATCAGACTGTATCTGTATGGCCTGTGTAAAGGACGTCCTGTCGGCCTCAGCCTGGATGGTGCTTTGTTCCATGGCCCACTCCAACTTGGCCTGCCCCTCCTTCATCTGGGTAATCAGGTTTTCCATTCTGTATCGAACGGGGTTCTGTTCCAAGGCTCCTATCTGGCTCGCCACTTGTGGGGTTCAGGCTGGGGTGGGGGGCCTAAGAAGCAGTCTTCAGACGTAATGGTAGTCTCTATGTTGTTTTATTGCAAGACTGTACAGCAAGGGTGTCATTCCAAAACAGTTCAAAGAAAAGAATGAGCTCCACAGTAAGTTCCAATCTCCGCTCTGGCTCAACTCCTGGCGAGGCTCCTGGTGTAATACAGCGGTCTCTGTGATCCCGGATACTTCTCCGGATGGACGGCTCAAAAAGGAAAAGAAGAGAACACCCTGCGTTACTGAGTGGTCTGGGGAACACTCTTTAGAATGAGGAGGGATGGGGGCGTGAGAGGATCACCGGGGTTTCAACACCCTTCGTAAACCACAAGGACATTACAGACGTGAAGTGCTGGGAAGTGAAGACCGACACCAAACAGCCCCGTGACCTCCCTCACCCGCCCCTAACCCGTCCCACCCAGTGAAGAAAACAGACCCCTTAATCGGCTCCGTACCTTGTCCAGCCACACTTCTCCAGAAGCGTGGAGGGACGGCTCGTGGTATCGGTGGCCTCCTGGCTTGTCGGAAGGTAGGGTCAGGTCGGCGTCCACAGCGGGGTCAGGCGATCCTTCGGTTACCGCAACTTTCTCGTCTTCCAGTTCACCTCTGTATCCGGCGTTCGCGCGTTCCTCTGAGCAGTCAGCTTCCTTATCCGCCCCCGGCGCTTCTGATTGGTCCGCTGGCGATGACGCTGACTCCGTTGATAGGACCCCGAGAGATGACGCCGCTGCCGGGGGTAAATCCTTTGATGTCATCCAGGAAACGTTAAAGGGGCCGATAGGATCCTGCGGACGGGGTGGAAACGAACAGGGATTAAGGTCCGCACCCCGTCCGTCCGTGTCAGTGACCCCCTGACAATGTCACAACCTCTCACTTGTATATGTAGGTTCTATTTTCACTTGGGACAATGTACACCTTTCTATTGCCACAGGATTTTTCTTCGTAAATTATGATTGCATTTTACGTCCTAGACTTTCTGAGTGTTTCTTCTAAACTTGTGCATCTTCTCCCTGAATATTGCCATTGTGCTGAACAAATACTATTATTATAAGTATTGGTGTTATTGTCCTATTAGTTCCACAGGGACCATTGTTTTTTATATAGTACCTGGCATACTGGACCACTGACTTAACTTGCACATGGGCTGCATCCTCTTCGTCACAACAGTAATCTTCTGCCCTACCCTTCCTACAGAAAGCAGTCAGTCACAGCTGAACGACTCCTAATCTGATTGCCCCACAACACAGACCATGGGAGTGACTAGCGGTTCACACCAGGATGTCAGCCACAGTGATATAAAATGGTTACCTCAGAATCCTCAGCCATACTCTATGATTCTCTTATGAGCCCCATTTCCTTCCTGACATGTGTGCAGGCCCCTTTCCAGGGACCTCTCCCTGAATCAAAGAGCACTCTTACAAGTGTACTGAAGAGCCTGTGCCTTCTTCCTACAGTGTGTGTCCCACCCAGCTCACAGAACTGAAGCAATCCACAAGTCTGTCTGGTGAGCTCCTCCAACAGACACCCTTCCCAGATCAAAATACCTCGATACAACTCCTAACTTGGAATGGTAGGACGGTGAGATTAGTAAAACCAGCAGGAAAGTCCATCAGCATTCTTGAGGTTAAATCTGGCTCTGTACTCCACTGCTACCCATTGCAGAGAAATAGACCATCTCAACAACTTGAGATTCTCACCCTTATTAGACCGCAACCATTTCAGTGACTTATGATCGGTTTGGCAAAAAATTAACGGAAGAACTTACACAAGGCCCAAAGTAATGCAAAGCACTCTCTCCGAATAGATTCCCAGTTCTGTTCTCTGGGTAGAACCTCCTAATAATAAAGGCAACTGGCCTTGTCATCCTGTTAAGCTAACACTGCTCCGACTCCCTTGTCAGAGACCATCCGCATGTACAATGAAAGGCTGACTATAGGCAGGTGTTTAAGTAATGGTGCAATGCATAGTGCCTTCCTCATTTCCTCAAATGCTTTTTGACATCTCTCAGTCCGTATCACTTTCCTGGGCTGCTTCTTGGAGTTCAAAGAAGTCAGTGGGGGAACTATACTTCCATAGTTCGCCACAAAGTTCTGGTAATACCCAGTGAGTTCTTAGAAGGCCCTCACCTCAGTCTGGGTAGTAGGCACCTCCCACTCAATCACAGACTGAATTTTGGCGTCCAACTGGAGAATATTCCCTTTCAACACCTCAAGCCCAAAGGTATGCTACAGTTGACTGCTCACCTGACACTGTTGCCTTGATGGTCAGTTTTTGCCTCCTGTATCCTAGCCAACACCTGTTCTAGGTGCCTCAGTTGGTCCTGCCTTGAAAGGTTGAAACCGCAATGTCCTCCAGGTAGGCTGCACAGAACTCCCCCAGCCTAGTGAGAACATGGTTCACCAGGTGCTAAAAAGTAGCAGGAGCAAGAGTGCTTTGTCAACCCAAAGGGCATCACCTTAAACTGATGTAATCCCTCTGGCGTATTTATCTTGGCATCTGGTGCTAAAGCAATCTGCCAGTACCCACTGGTCAGATCCAAGGTGCTTAAGTACTTTGCAGCACCCAACAGATCTACTAGCTCATCCGCTGTTGGGATTGGATGGGCATTGGTTTTGGTTCACTAATGAGGACAAGGCAGTCCACAGAGACCTGCAAGTCAGTAGGCCGTTGCTTTGATACTAGCATCACAATTCTTCACTATTAACTAAGAGATCTCTTAACGACCCCCAGGTCTAACATTTTGTAAAGGTCCCTTTAATGCATCTTTGAACCCAGTCAAGCATTCTTTACGTCCTGACCTATATTAGCAGACTGTTTCATGTGTCTATGTCATGCACACAGACAGGTGTCAAACCTGGTGCCAGCAAGAAGAGTTTAGCAAAACCATCCCAACACTTCTATATACTCCTTCTGCTGCTCATTCCAAGATGTCCTGACCGTTCACATACACATGCACAAGATTACTTGGAACGTTGGCCACAACCTAACCTGAAGTAGAGTCAACTATCCAAGATGGAGGGGTCTTTCCTGCCATCCCAAGTTTCTCTCTCAAAGGCTATACTTTCCCTCTACAGCGCTCTTTCCTTCTCCTCCCAGTCTTTCTTTATCTCCTCCCATTGCCTCTGTTTCCCTTCCTTCTCTCGCAATTTCTCTTCACTGGGCCATTTTCCTGTCTCTCCTGCCTCATCTCCTCTTGTTCCTGATAAGCTAGCCTCAGGTTCTCCCTCTCGAAATCTCTGTCCTTCTCTTCCTCAGCCATAGTCTTCTGGAGAGACAAATGAAAGCTCACAGTCTCTGCTAGGCTAAACCCACCAAAGGGGTTTACTACGGAAATTGATGACAGCAGTACACTAGACCCTTGAGGTGGTCTACACACCTGGGACATTCTAAAAACTGAAGGTGGTGAGTGTCTTGGGGAAACTCTATTAAATCCATTAGGGGACACACTATGCATGTGTCTGGGATAGCTATATCCTCAGGTGATCTTTGAGCCTGAATCCACAGCACTCTCATCCTGGGTTCCTAACATTCGGTCCAGAGCCGTCACGAGTAGGTTAAAATTCACAAGTGTCCTGAAAATCATATTGATGGGACCCAATACCCTTCAAGTCCATGGGGCAAAGTTAGGCCCTATTTCATGAACCACGTGATTAATGCAAGAGACAATCCATCTGGAGATGGATCTCTTGGACGCTGGAAAACCTGTTCGCATTGAACCATAGTTCACAAACAGTTGATCTGTTTTCCTAATCCCTTTAGTCATTTCCAAATAGAACTTGAGCACTCTCTTAAGATCTAAGGAGTGAAGTGACCGCTCGGCCGGGGTCGTTGGATTTGGAAAAAACAAAGGGAGGGAAATGGACAGATTTATATGAAAATCAGAAATGAATTTAGGCAAGAAAGATGGATGAGCCCTTAGGACTACTCTATTGTGGTGGAAGACAGTATATGGTTCTTTCGCACAGAGCGCTTGTATTTTGCTTACTCTGCGCGCAGAGGTAATCGCCACCAAAAAGGCCGCCTTCCAAGAGAGATGTTGCAAGGAGACCTTGTGGATGGGTTCGAAAGGAGGTGACATTAATCTGGATAGAACCAGGTTCAATTCCCATGGAGGAGAAGGGTTTCGCACAGGGGGATACACTTTTTTCAACCCCTGGAGGAAGTCCTTAACCACTGGAACCTGAAAGAAAGAAATCTGATCAGGAGATTTTCTGTATGCTACTATGGCTGACAAATGCACCCTAATAGAAGTGTACTTTAAACCAGCCGTTGCCAGGGAAAGGAGGTATAGCAAGATGACGTCCTCCTGCCCTTTAGTCGGATCTAAGTGATGATCCCTACACCATATGTAGAACCTTTTCCACTTGAACGCATAGGACGCTCTCGTGGAAGGCCTCTTAGCCACCTTTAAAATGATCATGCATTCGGGAGGCAAGTTCAAATGTCCATATTGCAGGACCTCAGGAGCCATGCTGTTAGGTTCAGTGATGGGAGGTTGGGATGCATTATCCTCCCGTTCATCTTGCTCAACAGGTCCGGCCTGCAAGGGAGTAGTTTGTGTGGACATACAGACAGATGTAGAAGGTCTGGGTACCACCACTGCCGCGGCCAATCCGGAGCTATCAGGATCATTTCCATGTTCGACCTGAGGAGCTTGGAAACTACTCTCGGAATCAGAGCCAGGGGAGGAAATGCGTATGCGAATGTCCCTGACCAATCCATCAGTAGAGCATTCCACTGCGTTCCTGGCTGGTGGAACCTGGAGCGAAGGCGTGGCATTTGGCGTTTTCGTCGTCTGCAAACAAGTCTATGGATGGACGACCCCAGCAACGAAAAAGCTCTTCTACTACTTCGTCGTTTAGCACCCAGTCTGGCTGATCTTTGAAGTGCCTGCTGAGTGCGTCTGCTTTTACGTTCAACTCGCCCGGAAGGTGCACTGCCACTACCGTGAGGCCTCGAGAGAGAAGCCAATGCCAGATTGTCTGAGCCTCTCTCGAGAGAGGGCGAGATCTTGTGCCTCCTTGTTTGTTCAGATAGAACATGGTGGTCGTATTGTCCGTCTGAACCAGGACTGAGTTGGACTCGATCGCTGGAAAGAAAGCTTTTAGAGCCAGGAATACCGCTCTGAGTTCCAGCATGTTGATGTGGTATGTCTGCTCCTGCGCAGACCACTGGGCTTGAATTTGAAGCGGACCCATGTGTGCTCCCCAGCCTTGCAGGGTGGCATCCGTCACTATAGACTGGGATGGAAAGGGTTGGTGAAACGGTACCCCCACCAGTACATTCTTTCTCAGAGTCCACCATTTGATGGCATCTTTCGTTGCTTGGGAAAGAGTGATACGATCTTCCCAACGCCCTGTCGCTTGGTCCCACTGGTCCTCTAGAGCCTGCTGTAGAGGACGCATTCTCAGCCTGGCGTTTGGGATGAGAAAAATGCAGGACGCAATGGAACCCAGCAGGGATGCTACTTGTCGGGCTGTTGGAAGCCGAGACTCTAGCAGAATCCCACATTTCTGACTCATGGAAAAAAGTTTCTCCTCCGAAGGAAACGCTTTTCCCAAGCTTGTGTCCAGAACGGAAACTAGGTAGTGGATGGACTGTGTAGGCCGCTGGACTGACTTCTCAAGGTTCACATGGAGGTCATTTGATGGCATCTTTCGTCGCTTGGGAAAGAGTGATCCGATCTTCCCAACGCCCTGTCGCTTGGTCCCACTGGTCCTCTAGAGCCTGCTGTAGAGGACGCATTCTCAGCCTGGCGTTTGGGATGAGAAAAATGAAGGACGCCATGGAACCCAGCAGGGATGCTACTTGTCGGGCTGTTGGAAGCCGAGACTCTAGCAGAATACCACATTTCTGACTCATGCAAAAAAGTTTCTCCTCCGAAGGAAACGCTTTTCCCAAACTTGTGTCCAGAACGGAGCCTAGGTAGTGGATGGACTGTGTAGGCTGCTGGACTGACTTCTCCAGGTTCACATGGAGGCCGAGCCTGTGTAGCTGGTGCATGCACAGTTGTAGATTGTGCGTTACCTGTACCGGAGATGGGCCTTTTAGAGGCCAGTCGTCCAGGTATGGGTAGATGAAAAGTCCCTTTTTGTGAAGAAAAGCAGCCACCACTGCCATGCATTTGGTGAAGACTCGTGGTGCGGACTTGAGACCGAAGGGTAACACCTTGTACTGGTAGTGCTTGTTCCCTACGACAAACCTCAAGTACTTGCGATGTTGTTGAGCAATAGGGATGTGAAAGTACGCATCTTGCAGATCCACCGAACACATCCAATTTCCGGCTTGAAGATGTGGGCATATTTGGTGAAGAGCTAGCATGCGGAACTTTTCTCTGACGATGACTTTGTTTAAGAGTCGCAGATCAAGTATTGGTCTGAACTTGTCCTCCTGATCTTTTTTGGGGACAAGAAAGTATCTGTACGGTGTTAATGATTGAAAATAAAGACTTTTTGAAAAAACAAGAAAAATATCACCTTTCCGCAATTCATTAGTAATACTGTGTTTTGAAGAAAATTGTGGTGCACCTTTGCGGTTGTTTTTCTAAACTCCCTTTCCTCTTTGAGCGGGAGGAACATCCTCTATCGCTCTTTTTTGCAGTAGGACTTTCACCTCTCTTCGGAGCAAGCTTAGCTGGTGAGGGCAAGAGCTCTTTGGAGGAATGCTCTTCGGAGGCGCACAGAAACGTAGCTTGTATCCATTGCACAGTATATTCAGCACCCACTGATCCTTTGTGATGCTGACCCACTCTGCCAGGTGTTGTGAAGCACTTCCTCCCACTGGAGTGGGTAACGGCGCCAGAGGAAGCCACTGCCCAGGCCTTTCCTCCTCTTGTGGCCTCGAAACTGGGATTTCCTGTGGTTCTTACTTTGGGACCACTGAGGAGTTTGAACCCTCTCTTGAGCCCCTCTCCCCCTGTTGGTCTTGAAGCGGCGTTTGAATTATTTTATCTTCTCCAAACCCACCGCTTTCACTGTATCTAGTTCCGTCTTCATTCGGGTCATCTCTTCATCAGCATGTTCCCCGAAGAGAGTGGAACCCGAAAAGGGGAGATTAAGGATGCGATGCTGAGCATCCGGCTTCAGACCTGTAAGGCGCAACCAGGCTGACCTTCTGGCACAAACCCCATGTGAATAGGAATGCGCCGCAAGTACTGCACCATCCGCAGCCGTGCTTATCATCTGGTTCGCCACCAGACATCCTTCTGTCACAGTCTCTTCAAAATCCTGCTGGTCTTCCTTTGGCAGTTTGGATTTGAATCTTTCCATGGAGTCCCATAAGGCTCTGTCGTATCGACCCAGAAGCGCAGCCGCACTAGAAACCTTAAGAGTGGATGCAGCTGAGTTGCAAACCTTGCGACCCCAGGAGTCTTGAGATTTGCTGTCCTTGTCTGGTGGGACTGAAGAGGACCCAGCAACTGCGTGCGTCTTCCTCGCCGCTGCCACAATTACTGAGTCTGCTGGAGGGTCAGATTTTACAAAAACCGGGTCAGAAGAGGCCGGTTTGTATTTTTTCTGAATGCAGGCTGGCACCGCCCTGATAGCCGCTGGAGTTAGGAAAACCTCCTTGACAGGATACATAATCCCCGGGACTAAAGGCAGCAGTGGACGGGAGATGGCTTTCTTGTGTAAAGTTTTAAAAATGACTGTTGTTGTTACCTGAGGGACAGACATTTCAATGTTCAGTTTCAGTGCTCCTCTTTGCAGGACATCCAGATACGTGCCAATGTCATCCACTGGGGAGGATCTGGACGTAGGACTATCCGTCAACGTAGGGGAGTAGTCCCTCTTGGACTACCTGGTAGAAGAGGTAGATGAAGTAGACGGAGTTCGTCGACATCTACGGTCAGCACTGTGCCTCCGCTCCCGCGATCTTTTTGAACGCTCCTCCCGTCTAGGAGAGCGAGACCTGATCCGATCTTCTGACCGAGGTCGTCTTCTGGGAGATCGGGATCTTCTGGGAGATCTGGTTGGTGTTCTCACAGGTGATTTGCGCCTGGGAGGACTACGCTTGTCCATCTCCTCTACCAGATTCTGAAGAGGAGACCTGTGTTGTGGGCTGGCATATTCTTGCATATGTTTGGTAGCCACAGAATTTCGCCAATGGTCCAAAGACTTGTACCATCTAGGTGACAGTCTGACTTGCTCAGCCGAAGGATCTGGCCGACGCTCAGGAGATCTGCGCACAGGACTTCTGGACTTTGAAGATTCAGTTGAGGAGCCAGAGGACCATGAAGAGGAATGACGGGAAGCAGACTCCGTTACCATGATCACATCTGAATGCCTCGACGTCGAGCGTTCTTCCCTCGCCGCCGAACGAATTCGGGGAGTCGGCGGGTCAAACAATCTCGACTTCGAATGTATATGTGAGGATCTATGGTCTCTCGACGTCGAGCGGCGATGACCAGCCGTCGACGGAGCTCTCTGCCTCGACGTCGAAAGGCGATGCCCGGCCGTCGACGGAGCCCTATCTCTCGACGTCGAACGACGATGTCCAGTCGTCGACGGAGGCTTCTCTCTCGACGTCGAACGACGATGTCCAGTCGTCGACGGAGCTCTGTGCCTCGACGTCGAACAGCGATGACCGGCCGTCGACGGAGTTCTCTGTCTCAACGTCCAACGGCGATGACCAGCCGTCGACGGAGTCTTCTGCCTCGACGTCGAGTGCCTGTGCTCAGCCGAAGGATCTGGCCGACGCTCAGGAGATCTGCGCACAGGACTTCTGGACTTTGAAGATTCAGTTGAGGAGCCAGAGGACCATGAAGAGGAATGACGGGAAGCAGACTCCGTTACCATGATCACATCTGAATGCCTCGACGTCGAGCGTTCTTCCCTCGCCGCCGAACGAATTCGGGGAGTCGGCGGGTCAAACAATCTCGACTTCGAATGTATATGTGAGGATCTATGGTCTCTCGACGTCGAGCGGCGATGACCAGCCGTCGACGGAGCTCTCTGCCTCGACGTCGAAAGGCGATGCCCGGCCGTCGACGGAGCCCTATCTCTCGACGTCGAACGACGATGTCCAGTCGTCGACGGAGGCTTCTCTCTCGACGTCGAACGACGATGTCCAGTCGTCGACGGAGCTCTGTGCCTCGACGTCGAACAGCGATGACCGGCCGTCGACGGAGTTCTCTGTCTCGACGTCCAACGGCGATGACCAGCCGTCGACGGAGTCTTCTGCCTCGACGTCGAGTGCCTGTGCGGCGATGGCGGAGGGGTAATGGGCACCCTCGACGCCGAGCGTCGACGAGACACTGACGGAGACTGCGTCCTCGACGCCGATCGACGAGTTACTGTCGACGGTGTAGGGGTCTTGGTCCTCGATGCCGAACGCCGCTTATTGGACAACGGCGGAGGGGTCACACTTCTCGACGCCGGTCGTCGCCTGGATGACAACTGCGGAGGAGTGACCTTCCTCGTTGCCGATTGTCGCCTGGTTGACGACGGCGGAGGGGCATTTGATCTCAACGCCGACCGTCGCCCAGTTGACGGCGGCGGAGTCACATCTCTCGACGCCGATCGTCGCCCGGTTGACGACGGCGGAGGGGATCTCGACGACGGAATTGGATCCTTCGACGTCGTCGACGTACCTGTTCTTCTTTTCGACGGCGAGCCCGCCGTCGACGGCCTTTTTGACGGCAAACGATCCACCGGTGGTTCTTTCCTCAGCGCCAAGCCTGACGCTGAGGCTGAAGGGATGGAAGACCTGTGTTTTGAAGGTGTTTCAGTCTTCTTGGAACCCTTCTTCCCCAGAGACCTACATCTGAATGACCTATGAGCCAGACCATAGATGCAAATTCTCTCCCTGTCTTTGAGAGTTCTTCCTGACAGGTGCTCGCAGTGAGGACAGGTGCCTGGGTCATGTTCTTCAGGCAGACACAGGACACAAACATCGTGGTTGTCTGATTTTGCTTTCTTGTTACCACAAGAAGGACACTTATCAAAAAGTAAAGGCATTTTCACTGAAAATGCCCAGTAAACTGACTTACAAAAGGCAGCTCCTTACTTGACAAGATGAAAAATGTCAAAGTAAGTGAAAAAAGTTGTTCAAAGTGAGCAATTTTCTGTCAGAAAACAGAAAATTAGTGGAGCTGTGTAACCAGGATCCTTCCTGAAGTAGCCGGAAAGAACAAATGACCTAACTGTCACCCCTGGAGCATGATGGGATACAGGGGGTCATGAGTGCCTTAAAGGCACAGTGTCAGTTTATTGCTATTCAGCTACAGGTTAGCTTTTCAGTCTTTTTAGACTGTGTGTTTGCAATGCAGCCTGGGAGCTTCCTATGTTTTCAGTGAGTTATGAGAATTTCTTCTGTTTTCTGAGCATTAAAACAGTTTCCAAACAATCTTTGGTGTTGTTTCTCATGTTTCTAATGCTGATTATTCATGTATGGTGGAAATTCTTCACAGCATATTTCAGCTCTGATGTTATTTGGCTGCTATTGCATGTTTTTATATATATATGTTTATTTATATATATATATATGTATATATATGTGGGGCACATATAATATAGTGTTTCCGGGGTCCCGCCCATGGGCGGGAATATTCTAATGCTTATGACGATGAGGATCCCCTGGAAGAGAATTGATAGGTACACCTAAACACATTGGCATTTAGGCACCCTAGTCATTCTACCCCGGTTTTAATTCTACCACCTAGGAGCTCAAATAAACTATTTATTGCTTACTAGGCAGGTCATTTTAGTTATTCACAAATACCCACTCCATCACATCACAACTCTCGCACCACACATAGTCAAAAACTTAAGTGCTCCTACGTAGTTCGCAAGTCGCAGCACGCCCCAGCCCGTAGAGGACTGGGAGGACCGCCATGATGAAGCATGTCACCATGGGGAAACCCTGGTGAGTGAGGGGACACTAAGAAAAAGAGCAACTCTCCTTTTCTCTCACTATATACACTATTCCAACCCCAGTGAGTGTTGTGAATAATATTATATTTAATAGCTAGGCTCTTGATCTCTGTTCTAGAGATTATTTGTAACTTTCCTAACATTGTTCCCTCCCCAGAGTCAACTACAGCCTCATTCCTCACACCTAGTGTCTAAAATTGGTCCCTAATGAAATTAGCAAGGACCTCTTTGTCCTTATTTGTGGGAACCCTCCGCCCTCTGTCCCTACATAAATCCATCATCTGATATATGGACATGGTTGTCTATGTGTACCAACTTTATGCATAAAACCTGTAGTTACTGTACTAAATTGGAAATGGGCAAGGACACATCAGTATCAAAGGGTCCAAATGTTAGGTGCCACACAAATTGTGCAACTGCCAGAATCCCGTCAGATGGCCACTGGGTTAAGCAGAAGCTACTGGCCTGAATAAAAGGAGTTGAAGCTGTTTACTCCCAATGTCTCGGAACCGACATACTATGAGTCCTGAGCAACTGGGAAAAGTACCCTTTCAGCACTTGACTTTCAGTGGTTGTGGGAGTTATGCAGTTCAAGGCTTCCTGGGTGGGATGGTGGATAAGGGGACTTTAACACAGACTCACAACTATAAGTACGGTCAATAGCAGCAATAAATCCCTTCCCGGTCTAATACTTTCTTTAATACACACAGCCCCCGGTAGTCAGGTCTCTAGAGTTCAGTAGGTAGGTCCCAGAGTCTCACTTCCCCCTCACTAGTGATAGTGTTTATTCCCAATTCACAACAGGCAACATTCAGGTTAGGCCACACTAGCAGTCTGAGTCTCAGGAGTCCCACTCCGACTCTGATAATATTAAAAACTGTTGCAGCTATTTAGACTCCCACCTTACAGACGACGAAGTTGCTCAGGCGATCAGGGGGATAAAATCGGGTAAAGCGGCCGGCCCTAATGGGATACCGATAGAGTTGTATAAATTGAATGCCCATAAACTTGCCCCATATGTTCGTGCTATGTTCCTTGAGAGCAAAGAGAAGGGTCAGCTTCCTTACGATCAGCGGGTAGCAAACATTGTGGTCATACACAAGGCGGGTAAACCTAGGTCACAGTGTTCTTCCTATATACCAAGCTCCCTTCTCAATGCAGAGCCCAAAATATTAGAAAAACTGCTGGCTACTAGATTGGTCAAGGTGGTTACAACCCTCATACATCCAGATCAATCCGGCTTTATGCCGCGCCGCAATACAGCGTTGAATCTGAGAAGGTTGCATGGAATTCTTGGGGGAGCCTCGAAAATTCTGGAACCGGCGGTATTGGTGTCTTTAGATGCCACTATGGCGTTTGATCGTGTCGAATGGAATTATCTTTTTGCGGTTCTGGCGAAGCTGCGTTTCGGAGAGGAGTTTATTGGGTGGGTGCGGCTACTATACGCTATTCCCCTTGCCAGAGTGGTGGTTAATAACTGCAGATCGACCGATTTTATACTGGAGAGGGGTACGAGACAGGGCTGCCCGCTGTCCCCGCTGCTGTTTGCACTGGCGCTGGAGCCACTGGCGGCATGGGTTAGATGGGTCAGATCGATACGGGGCCTGCAGTGGACGCCAGGCTGGGAGGATAAAATTTAGTTATATGCCGATGATATTTTATTTTACCTTACTAACCCCAGGGCGTCTTTGATTTGTTTTCTTGATGTGCTGTCCATTTTTGGTAGATATTCTGGTTTCACTATAAATTGGTCTAAGTCAGTGTCATTACTGGTGGGCCCCCTGTGGTCCCACAGTCGTGCCCCATCCAGATAGAATCGACGGGGTTTAAGTACCTGGCTATCTATATAACACTGGACCCAAAACTTAGGTACACAAATAATTTGGTTTCTCCCCTGAGCAGGCTTCGCAAAGACATGGAGCGCTGGAAAGCCCTGCCCCTTTCGTTGCTCGGAAGGGCAACATTATTTAAGATGATGGCCTTGCCTGGATTTTTATACGCACTACAGAACTCGATGGACCCGGTGCCAGTCTTCTATTTTAAGCAGATCGAAACGCTCCAGAGACAACTCCTCTGGGACGGTAGGCCCCGAATAGCGTTTGCGAAATTAACCCTCCCGTGGTACGACGGGGAATTGGACTCCCGGATATACAAAAGTATTATTGGGCGTCACAGTTGGCAGCGGTGAACCAAGTGGTCTACGGTCCCCCGGGAGACCAGGGATACGCTATGGACCACGGGCTGGTGCCAGGAGGTGATATTATTAGAGCCCTGTACGCCAAGCCAGGGCGATTAGAGTTGACAGGTCCAACGGCTCATGCGGTGCAGGTGTGGCACGCAGCTAATCGATATATGGGTTGGGGGGCAGGCTGACTCTAGCAACTCCTCTGTTAAGCTCAGAGAAACTTGGCAGCTTATGGTAATCCAAGGGATTTGACAAGTGGGAACTTGTTGGGATTGCTCAGATAAAGGATATATGGGGAAGAGGGGAGTTGCATATGTTTGACTTTCTTAAACAACAGCACTGCATGCATGACACTGAACACTTTAGATATCTACAGGTGAGACATGCCCACCTTGCTCATGTGCCTAGGGGTGCCTCGCTTCCGGAGGCCTCTCCTCTTGAGGACCGCATACTTGACGGGCACTTTCCGGAGAAGACTATCTCCTTGATATATAGGAAATTAATCAGTAATATGGAGGACCCGATCGGCCGAATCAGGGGACAGTGGAGTGAAGGCGGGTTGGAGTTGGAGGACGAGGATTGGGTGGCGGCTATTTCTTCCCCGGGGGTGGTGGCGATCCGGATGGGGCTTTGCTTAGTGCAATAAAAAATTTTGCATAGATCATATATCACGAGACCCGAATTGGTGCGTATGGGGCAAGCGGAGAGTGGAGATTGTAGGAGGAAATGCGGAGAACCTGGCACTTTTATGCATATCCTCTGGCAATGTGGGGTGATCCAGACATATTGGAAGAAAATGCATGAGGAGATGAAAGAGGTATGGGGGGGGGGGGGGGTCGAGACATGCATCCGGGGGCTCGCAGGTGTCTGTTGAAGGTGTGGGAACCTACTGATTTGAATGAGAGCCAGAAGCAATGGGCTACACTAGTGTATATGGTGGCGAAACGCAATATAGCTCAACTATGGGGTGTGGATCAGCCGCCTCGAGTTTCTAGATGGCCCGAAGACTTGGACTGGTGTATGTTCAGGGAAAAATCTGTATATGTGGCCAGGGGGTGCCCAGAGAAATGGGGGAAAGTCTGGGGTTTGGAATAGCCACTGGGGTGATATTTGTGAACCGCCAACGCCACGTACAGTTTCGGAGGCGCGAGATTCCCCAAGTTCCCACAGTAGGTAAATGATTGCAATTAACTAGGCAAACCTGACAATCGGACAAATGTGATGAAAATGGACTCACCTGATGCTTGTTTAAGTAATTGAGTAATGTTATTTTCATGTTTCTTTTGTTAATAAAAAGATTTTTTTTTTTTTTAACTGTTGCAGCGCCTGTAGTGATGTGTAGCAGAACAGGTGCTCCCGGGGCCTTTCGACCCTGTGATCAGTCTTACCTGCTCCTGTGATGATGGTGCGACTGGTGTTTCCGCAGCTGCTGTTGGGGAATACCACGACTGCTCGTCCACAGCGCATCCTCTGGTGAGACTAAGGGGCATATGTAGGTAATTTCCATTTTCCGATTCTCAAATAGCGATTTTTAAGGAATTGCGATTTGAGAATTGCAAAATGGAATGTAGGTTAAAAAAACAAAATCTTTTTGCGAATTGCTAAAATTCCTTAATTGCGATTAGCAAATTGCGAATCGCAATTAAGGAATGAGTGTCCTATTCATTCCTATGGGCCAAGAGGCCCATAGGAATGAATGGGGATACATTCTCAAATTGCGATTTTCTATGAGAAAATCGCAATTTGAGAATCGCAATTCCAAGGGTGCCAGGGTGTCCAAAGGACACCTGTTGCACCCCTCGAATGTGCCTGTAAGTACATGTGGCGCAAATACATGCCCTAAGGGCATGTATGTGCGCCACATGGCACTTTAGATTTAAAAAAAATGCATTTTTACAGGAAATCGCAAAATACCATCTACTTGGAGTAGGTGGTATTTTGCGATTCCTTCAGCCAAAATCGCATTTTAAAAGTCACCCCTACATAGCATTTAAGGAATCGCTAAATTGCTATACCTTAAATGCTTGATCAAAATAAGGAATCGCAATTTTTGCGATTCCTTATTTTGCTATGTGGCACCTACATATCAAATGGCCGTTTGCAATTCGCAAACGCCTTCCTACATATGCCCCCATGTTCCTATGATTCTTTCCACAGGTGGGGGGTAGGTTGATCCAGTTCCAATCCTCAGTCGGGGCTCTTGCCTGCACTGCTCACCATGGTGGCCTCTTATCACAATGACGGTTAAACCCTTGCAACTACCCTTGTTTTTAACAGTGGATCCACATGCCACAGGGTCATCGATCTAACTCTGCACCCAGGCTATGGCCTGATCAGCATGACAGTAATCTTCATTCTGTCTGAACTGGGGTGGTGTGGAGTGCAAAAAAACGATGGATTTAGGCCCAGATCTCTGTTATGGGGTGAATGTATGACATTGTTCTGCATTCTGTCCATCAACTGTTGTTTTTGCAGTAATCTTTGTGGCAGCCCCACCTTGCATACAGGGTCGCCAACTTCACTCTGCACACGAGCTACAGCCCTCTCTGCACAGCAGTATTCTTCTTGTCAGTCCCACCAGGAATACAGGATTGGAGACTACATTCCACACATGGGCTATCGCCCGATCGACACGGATAACTTTATCACAGCCCTGTCTTGTACGCAGGAATTCCCGCATGTCACCTTCATCGACTTCAGTTGGTGCAGAACCAAGCCGCCCGCTTGATTTTCTGCCAGCCCAGACACCAGCACGTCACCCCCCTACTCCGCAGTCTACATTGGCTCCCTGTCTCAAAACGGTGCATTTTCAAACTGGCATGTACCACCTTTAAGGCCCTAGAGGACGCAGCCCCTAAGTTCATTTCATCAGCCTTATCCTGTCATATTCCTGCCAGAGCTCTGCGCTCAGCATCTTTGAATCTTCTCGAGGTCCCCAGATTTAAAAGAAAAAGGCATGGAGGCCTGAGCTTCTCTGTTCTGGCTCCCGCTACTTGGAACGCCCTACCCCTCTCTCTCCGTCTCTGTCCTAAGTACGATAGCTTCCGTACTCTCCTAAAAACTCTGCTCTTTCAAGCAGCATATGATTAATTCCATCTTCCTGGATCACCGCTATCTTTATCAAGAGCGCCAAGAAACCGATGGTGATAGTGCGCTGTATAAATATTTAAAAAAAAAAAAAAAAAAACAGGGTCACCGATTTGAACCTGCACATGGTCGACGAATTGATCGGTGCAGTAGCTGTCTCCTTGCACCTTACGACAGGGATCCAACTCTCTCCTCTTCCTCAGAGGGCAAGCAAGTATACACTGGTGCTCCAGGGGCAGATGGTCTTGGATGTCTCTGGGCGATGATCCCCTCACCCACCTAGGCGACTGGTAGGCCTTAGCCTCTAGCCCTGGTCACAAGCAGAAGTCTTGCAGAACTTCTTCACAAAGCCTGACTGGCTGTTTGATAGTTGACGATTTTGGGAGCCTCAGGTTCCCTTTCGTACACTCCATATCCAGCCACCATATGTGATATACTGTCTGAGTCTTTGATGTTTGTGTTGGGGGTCTGCTTCCTTTTGAAGGGCCCTCTCTTCTGTCCTGCTCTTCTTCCAGAAAACAGTCTGTCACAGCAGGAGCAACTCCAAATCTGATAATAACACAACACAGGCCATGATAGTGACTAGAGGTTAACACCTGGATGCGGACCACAGTGATATTTGGCTCAAAAGGTTACCATCAGAACCTCCAGCACTACTCTTTACAATTTCCTTGTCAGTCCCACTGTCTTCCTGTGATGTGCCCAGACCCCTTTCCAGTGACCTCTCCATAGATCAACGAGCACCCATGTAAGTGTACTGAAGAGCCTGACTCTTCTTCCTCCAGTGTGTGTTCCACCCAGCTCATAGGAATGAAGCAATCCACAAATCTGTATCAGGGGATCCCTCTACCTCCTCATGCTCCTCTAGTCAGCCCTGGGGCTCCTAAAATGGAATCCAGAATCTTCTGTGTATTGGACCATTCACAGGCACACATATACCCAGCACATGCATACAACACACATGCGCTGAATAGCGCTACATGCTAAATTGATGTGGTCAGAGGACGAGTTAAGCCAACAGCAGCAGAACTTTATATGAGTGAACCTGTAGATTTTACACCAATGGCACAAGTAAAAATATCTTGCCACTTTTGATTACTACAAGGTATGGTGCAACCAACAAGCTTGTGATACTTAACTCCTGGTAAAGGCAGTAGCCTTTCATCACTATGAGGGTAGAGCTTTTTGGTACCCCTCCCAGGCCACCGATGCAGCAATCCGTGAGACAGGCCAACACCATGGCACACACACATTGTCCATGTTCCCCCACAGCAAAAATTAGCACCAGTGAACCAGACATTATTGCAGCTGGGGCACTCGGGCAGGGGTTCATGTCCATCACCATGTGAAGGATTTTTTCTTCCCAATTGAGAGGAAACCACCTCACCAAGGAAGCTTGATTGTGCCTATTTACACTGAGACTTACAGCTATGGGCAATGTAGCAGGGTATCACAGAGGGAAACAGCCAATACGATTTGCTAATCTTGTTGTTTTTAACAGTATGTTAGTTTGTGAAACACATTAAACAAATGTGTTTAGGCGTCACTATTATTAAGCCATTGATTGTAATATAGTTATTCATTTGTATAGACTTCTTTGAATGCATAGTGTAACCAAAATTGAATTTCAGAAGTAACTTTCAAGGTTCACAAGACAACAAATGCTCTAGCACAAATTACTTTCTTGTTAGGGGTAGGGTTATGTCAGGTCTTTGAGCAATGTGAGAAGGACTACACAAAAATATCACATGGAGGAAAAGCTGGTGTTAAACTAAAGTTGATATTTAAAAGGAATCGGTGGTACTGAAAGTCCAGGATGGCACAGTATATAATATGTCTAATTTTCTTTTTTTGCAAAACCTTTTTATTGGATTTTGGAATTATACATGTCATATAATAATTAAGACTCATCTGTTGTGGCATTACAATTGATGTTAACATTTCTGCGTTAAATAGCCGAGTGTCTATTGGCGGGGGAAGCGCCCCTTCGCCTCTAAATGGAGATGTCGGGAAACACCATTGAAGATACCGTTGGAAAGGGTATTGTGCCTCCCATACCCGTATGACAGTCACTAGCCCTTTGTTCCCTTCATAGGGTAGTATTAAATGGTAATCCAGGTTCTGAATTGAACTGGGGATTCATAACTCGGAAAGTGATGGATCGATGGGGGACACATGGGGTGGGGTTTGGTGTGGCACAACTCCATGTTGCCATGCAAACTGCGGGCAATGAGTTCAACCATTACTAACAGTGCCGTCCCCGGAGGGTTGCCTGGGGGGTGAGCTAGTGTGAATGGTGGGGGAATTTTAGAAGGGTCAGTGCGCGCTGGGCCCTGGTGCCGTCTGGGTGTCTTGCAGGGTTTCTTCGCTCGAGGTGTGTGCTTGCTTAAGTCATGAAGGAGCATCGCCCATTCTAATGAAATAGGTTGCCGTCGCATGCCGCGAGCCTCCTCCTGCCGGATGAGATCTTCGGCCGTACCCCATTTCTTTACCACGCCCCACCAAGCGGCTATTGGAGGAACACCCGGTGAGCGCCAGTGCATTGCTATACTGCGTTTTGCCACAAGTAGGGCCAGCAAGGCTAATTTGGTTTCTACCTTCTTATGCTTCTTGCGCTTAAAGATGCCCAGGGCACATGCATCCCATGTGTGGAGATCTGAGAGACCAGTGACTGTTTGTAGTGTAGTGTGTACCGTTGCCCAAAGGGTTTGTATCGTGGGGCACGTCCAAAACATTTGGATGAATGAGGCGTCCGGAGTGTGGCATCGGGGAGAGTCAAAGCGGGACAGTATATAATATGTCTACATATAAAACATTTTGAACTCGTCAGAGCTTAACTCAAAGTGGAGTGACAGAAGTATCCCTACAAAGTGAACTGATTGTTATGCAAGGTTAACAACTACTAGCTATCTTTTCCTACAGCAGAATTTGTATAATTTTACACGAAGACTGAACTGCCACTTTGAGAATAAGCTTTTGATCTATTTTATTTTTTAATTATATGTTTTGCGAATGAGGGAATATTATTGATTCTGAGTTAGAAATCCGGCAGTATACATCGTAAAGTTTGAATTGAGTACAAGTTTAATGTTTTCTCAATGTCATAATCTACTTCCGTGAAAAATAACCAGCTAATTAGCTGTTGGAAAATATGTTAAAAAAGAAATTCATTTTGAAAGGTAATGTGTTTTAATTGGTCCTCAGTGCAACTCTAGCATTTGTCAAGCCCAACCTATAAAGCTATCTGGTGTTTGCATTTTGTGTCTGCCACCTTGGATGGATAACCCCATCTATGCCATTTTCAGACACCATATTGCGTTTACTGAATGCTCTAGTCTTCCTTTTTTGCATTCATGTGCCAGACAACCGTACTGCATTTAAGGACAGTTGCATTCCTATAGCATTAAGAACAGTGTGTTTTGTAACTGTGAGGGTGAATTGCAGCTCGTTACTCTAGTTGTGCTTGTTGGCTACCTTTCTGTTTTTCATTATCTTATTAGCAACCACTTCCCTACATTTTTTGTTTGAGCGTAGCCCGTACCTTTTCTGTTTGTATTTAGTTGTTTTTGTATTTGATTTAAATTGCACTTCTCTTAAGTAGATGTTCTTGCCTTACTCTCTTAGGCTAGTAGTTTGCTGTGGAAACTAGAGTAAAATTAATGGAGGATCCAGGAAGACTTTAGTGTTCTGCAAAGTAGATTGCATTCTGAATTCAAGAAGGAGTAGGCGTAGACCCGTCAAGGTTTTCCTAAATAAACTAACAGCTGAAATACAAAATATTGAAAAGGACGAGGAAAAAAAGGCCATTACGGACAATGTTTTCAACTGTAACTTTCTATCACAATGTGTGATGTTAAAAATCAAAATAACATTACATCTGCTAGACCCTTCTGGTTGTGGGAATATATAGGATTTTTAGGTTCTCCAGGAACCCAAAGTACCCAGAGCCAACAAACGAGCTGCACTGTACGATAGTTTAAATTTGAGTACTGAGTATAGACTAATTCATCTGGTGAAATATGTAGAGCGAAAAATGGAGATCAAGGAACCTATGTATTTTTTAAATGGGCACAAGATACTAAGTTCAGGAGTAGTGATTATTTGAACATTTCTGAATTTGTGGGTACCCGTATTAGCATATGCTTTAGGGTATTTAGGGATGAGGGTATTTTTCAAAACGCCATCTTTCTTACACACTGGCTTACATTTGGAAGGCACCTAAGCTGAAACATTCAATTGATAATAACAAATATTCTACTATTCTATGCTCGCACATGTCTTCTGATAAAAATGTTGCCTCACTTGTGTGGGTAGGCAAAGTGCCTGTGACAGAAAACTGCCAAAAATGCAACATGGATACATTACATCTTTCCACTCAAAACTGACCCTTTTTTTTTTAGAAAAGTGGGTAGCTGTGGATTTTTGGGCCCTAGTTCGGGAGGCACCCAGTGAAATCTAGCAAAAGTGCACATTTCTGAAAAACAGACACCTAGTGGAAACTAGGGTGGAGGGACTTGTGTGTCTCTCACCAGGTTCTTTTTTACCCAGAATCTTTTGCAAACCTCTAACCTTGACTAAAAACACATTTCCCTCCATTTTCTGTGATGGACAGTTCTAGAATCTGTATGGAGCCACAAACTGCCTTCCACACAGCATTTCCCCAAGTCTCCCGATACAGATGCTACTTCACTTGTGTGAGTAGACCTAGTGCCCGTGACAGGATACGTCTCAAAATACAACATGAATACATCACATTTTCCACTCACAACTGACCCCTTTTTGCAAAGTGGGGAGGTGCGGACTTAGGGTCCCAACTTGCACATTTTTTAAAAACAGACACCTGGGGGAATATAGGGTAGGGGGACTTGCGTGGCTCTTAACAGGTTTTTATACCCAGAATCCTTTGCAAACCTCAAACTGAATACAAAAAAGAATCCCCTCATATCTGTGCAGAATAGTTCTGGATTCTACAGAGCGCATCAAAATGTCCTACTACTTTGAGTTATAACATATCCCCTGATAAGAATGGTACCCCACTTGCGTGGGTGGGCCAAGTAACAATAATACAAAAGGTGCTAAAGTGCTACATTGACAGATAAGCAACAGGGGTAACCACTCTATGTAATACTGTGCTGAGGCGCTACCTTGCAAACCTATGAACCACAGACATTTTTGAAAACTAAACAACCAGGGGAGATTCCAGGGTGGTGTGCCTTGCATAGATCCCAGAAGGTTTCTTACCCACAATGCCCTGCAAACCTCATATTTTACCTCAAATCACACATTTCCTTATTCTTTTGTAATCTGCAGGGATCCATAAAATTGCTACCACCCACCGTTACCCCACTTGCGCCAATAAAGTGGCTGCACCACTTGTGTGGCTGGACTTAGTGCAGGCGACAGGAATGGATCACACCAAGGTCAAAGGAAGCCCTTGAATGGGGACTCCCACTGACCTCGTTTGATCCATTCCTTTCACGGGCACTAGGTCCAGCCACACAAGTGGCATAGTGTTTTTATCAGCACAAGTTAGGTAACACTGGCTGGTAGGAATTTAGTGGATTCATCCTGATACCAGAAGGTTCCATCACAGAAATACATGGGAAATTTATGATTTAGACAGTGTTTGAGGTTTGCATGGCACTATGGGTAAGAAAAACTAATGGGATCCGTGCCAAGTACACCACCCTAGACTCCCCCAGATGTCTTATTTTTAGAAATGTGTGAATTTGGTACGTTTTCCTAGTTGGCAGCTGAGCCAGTTACTAGTTATTGCAGCAACCCCTATTGCTAAATCAGGATCATTGTTTGACAGGAAATGTTGCTGTATCCACATTACATGTTGGAGCTTTTCCTGTTGTGGACACTAGCAATTTTGTTATAGGAACAAGTGAGGGAATGCTCAGCAGTAGGAAATCTTGTGTATGCAGAGGTATTCTGGAAGTTTACATCATAGAAATGCAAGGAAAATTGTCAGGAGGGGAAGTACAGAAAGACTGTTGCATATATATTGGGTTGAGGTTATGGCCATGGTGGGCAGTGTTAGATCTGGGGGTCTCTAGTTGGCAATGGTATTCACCTTTGTCCAAATAGGGACCCTTACACTTCTGAATCAGGATAACCTAAATAACCCCTGCTCACCCCCTTGGTAGCTTGGCATGAGCAGACAGGCTTATCTCAGAGGCAGTGTGTTAAGCATTTATGAATATACACAGTAATTACAGTGACAACACTACAGATGGACACAACACAGGTTTTCTAAAAATAAGTATTCTTTATATAGAATTAACACAAGACCACAAACGACAAAAATGCACAATACTGTACTTAAGATTGACTTAAAGATGGTAAAAATTGCGTAGTTCAAGTTGGTGATAAATGCGACAAAGTTCTCAACAAAGTACCTGGATGCGCAAAAGGGGAGATGAGTCGGTTCCGTGATCCAGGGGAGATGATGTGTTGTGCCTCAATGCTTGCGCAGAGTAGGGGATGTGTCGTGATCCTTACAGGAAATTCAGAGGGGAGCTGGAGATGAAGTCTTTTGTCCCTGAGACTTCAGCAGGAGGCAAGCACAAATTCAAGCCCTTGGAGTATATTCTGTAAGACGATGAAAGTTCTTAAAAAGTTCCTTCTCCTTTTCCTTGGCAATAAAGAAACCACTGCAGGCCAACCCAGCAAACAGCACACTGGCAGGGGGGCAGTTCAAACTCCAGCAGCTTCCTTGGTTCTTCTCCTTGGCAAAAGGTTCCTTGTTCCCAGAAGTGATCTAAAGTTCTTGGGTCTGAGTCCAATATTTATACTGCTTTTCTCTTTGTTCTTTGAAGGCAGAGAGCCCTTTGCCCAGTCCAAACCAATTCCTGAGCACTCTGTTTACAGGACTCCTTCTTTCCTTTCTTAGTGCAGGGCAGAAACATCAGACGTCCCACAGGAGGTGGAACCAGCATTGTGGAGGGAAAGCACAGCCCTAGAGCACTTTGTTTACATGATTTCTTCTCTTCTTTCACAGTGCAGGGCAGAGACATCAGCCGTACCCCAGGAGGTGGCACCAGCATTGTGGAGGGAAGGCTCAGCCCTATTCAGGACCCAGGTGTAACTCCTCCCTCCCATCTAGATGCAGATCTCCCTATTCACCGCTGGGCTGACTCATTCTGTCTGTTGGAATCCCCCAGCCCTGTCACTCAAACTCCAGACAAGGAATATACAGCCTAGCAGAGACAGGCTTTGGATAGTTAGACAAGAAAATACCTACTTTGTAAAAGTGATATTTTCAAACACAGAATGTTAAAACCAATTTTACTAAAATATGTATTTTATCATTCTGAGTTCAGGCATATTAAATTCAAATGTCTACCATGTTCCCTGAGTCAGTTAGGATTATAAGATGTAATAATCTAACTGCCCATTCTGGCCTATGGAGAACAGATAGCCTTGCAATAGTGAAAAACAAAAATGGCTGTCATTCACTATTAGGACGTGCTACACACACACCAGGGCATGTCCTACCTTATACTTACAATGCACCCTGCCTTGGGCCTACCATAAGGGTGTCTGATATGAAGAAAAGGGAAGGTTTAGGAACTGGCAAGTGGGTGCACTTGCCAAGTCAATATGGCAATCACAGACTGCACACAGGGCTTGCAAAGGCTGGCCTGAGGCACACTTTACAAGCAGCTTCTGTGGGTGGCACAACCAGTGCTGCAAGCCCACCAGCTGCATTTGATTTACAAGCCCTGGGCACACATGGTGCACTGTACTAGGGTCTGACAAGTAAATCAAATAACCCAATCATGGAATCACTAATTAATACATCAATTTAAGATAGGGAGCACTTGCACTGTGGCACTGATTAGCAGTGGCACAGTGCCCAAAGCATATAACCAGCAAAACATATCAAAAACAGAGGAGGCAATCCGACAAAATGGAAGGGAGACTCACGCCAATGATGCCAGGTCTAACATGTGTCCCATCCAGCTGAAATGTGGAGAGACCTACCCTTCCCCTTGGGAGTTCTCTTTACTAAGGCGAAAAATCTGGACAGACCATCAGAGTTGGGGTGTTTTATACCAGGGGGGTGTTCCACCGTAAAGTTCACACCCTGTAGGGAAATAGACCACCTCAACAACTTTGGGTTCTCACCCCTCATCTGCATTAGCCATCCGAGGGACCTGTCGTCGGTCTGAACCTGGAAGTGAGTCCCAAACAAGTATGGTCTCAACAACTTCAGTGCCCAGACCACAGTAAATATCTCACGCTCAATTGCACTCCACCTCTGTTCCCATGGAAGTAACCTCCAACTGAAGAAGGCTACAGGTTGGTCTAGGCCCTCCTCAATAATCTGTGATAGAACAGCCCCCACACCATGCTCTGAAGCGTCTGTTTGAACAATTAATTCCTTTGAGAAGTTGGGTAACTGAAGCATGGGTGCTGTGCACATGGCGGTCTTCAGGGCGTCAAAAGCCTTTTGACAGGTGTCAGTCCAGTTTCCTTTTTTGGGTTGCTTCCTGGAAGTCCGCTCAGTCAAGGGTGCAACAATGTTGCCATACCCCTTGACAAACCTCCTGTAGTACTCCGTGAGTCCTAAGAAGGCTCTCACCTGTGTCTGAGTCTTTGGGGGTTCCCATGCCAGGATGGTATCAATCTTGGGTTGCAGGGGCGCCACCTGGCCGATCCCTACCTGATGACCCAAGTACACCACGGAACCCTGCGCGATCTGGCACTTACTCACCTTGATCGTGAGGCCTGCCTTTCGCAGTGCCATCAACACTTCCCAGAGGTGCCGCAGATGTTCCTAGCACTGAACACAGCAATGTCGTGAAGGTAGGCGGCACTGAAATCCTCCAGGCCAGAGAACACCTGGTTGACCAACCTCTGAAAGGTGGCAGGGGCAATCTTCATCCCAAAGGGCATAACCGGGAATTGGTAGTGCCCATCTGGTGTGGAGAATGCTGACCTCTCTTTGGCCCCATCAGTCAAGCCGATCTGCCAGTACCCAGACGTCAAATCAAACGTGCTGAGAAACCATGCAGCCCCTAACCGATCAATGAGCTCATCAGCTCTGGGGATGTGGTGCGCGTCAGTCCTGTTGACTGAATTGAGTCCTCGGTAGTCCACACAGAACCGGAGTTCGGGTGTGGCACCAGGCGCTGCAGCCTTTGGGACCAAGACCACTGGGCTGGTCCAAGGACTGTTTGAGGACTCAATCACCCCTAAAGCAAACATCTTGCAGACTTCCTCCTTGATGTAAGCCCTGACTTTGTCAGTCACTCTGTAAGCCTTGTGCTTCACAGGAGGACTGTCCCCAGTGTCCCCATCATGTTCCACCACCTCAAATAGACCGGTCCACCTGTCATGGAGCGCACAAGGCTCTACAGGTGCCATGACCCATACTTTCTGTCCAGGCTGAAGCTCAATCAGAGTGGCATTCTGATCGTACCACAGCTTCATCTCTTCCTGGCTGACTTCCAGATTCGCCTGAGCGAGATCTCTGAATCGCTGAATCTGGTACCTGAAGGCCAGCATGTAACTGTATGCATCCTGGGGAGGTTTCCTGGGAGATTGCTCCCAGCCTTCCTTGACCAGACTCAAAGGTCCTCTTACCGGGTTTCCAAACAACAGTTCATAGGGGCTGAACCCTCACGGTAAGCAAACAGAAGGCATGGCAAGAGGACATCCCACTTACGCCTCATTGGTTCCTCAGGATTCATGATCATGCCTTTAAGGGTCCGGCTGAATCTCTCAACCAGCCCATTACCTTGTAGGTTGGACGGAATGGTGAACTTATAGGTAACACCACACTCCTTCCACAGAGACTTCATATAACTGGAAATGAAGTTTGTACCTCGGTCAGACACAACCTCTCTGGGGAACCCCACACGAGAGAAAACCCCCATCAGTGCACGTCCCACCACTGGGCCGTCACTGTCCTGAGCTGGATGGCTTCCAGGTACTGGGTAGTATGCTCCACCAAGACCAGGATAAACCGGTTGCCCATTGCTGTCTTGGGGTCCAGTGGCCCCACAATGTCAATGCCCACCCGTTCAAAGGGGGGTAATGACTACAGGGAAAGGTTGGAGAGGAGCCTTGTGGGTCCTTCCACGTTTCCCACTTGCCTGTCACGTTTGACAAGTTCTACAATGAGTATCTGAACTCTTCCGCATCTGGGGCCAATAAAAGTGGGAGACAAGCCTTTCAAATGTCTTGTTCTGCTCCAGATGATCTGCTAAAGGAACGTCATGAGCCAACCCCAGTAGGAAGGCTCTAAAGCACTGGGGTACCACCAGCACATGGGCTAACCCAGGCTCAGCAACCTTAGGCTTGCTATACAGGAGGCCGTTCTCCCAGTAGATCCAATGTGATCCAGACTGATCACTTGCTGCCTGGTGTGTGGCCTGTTACCTCAAACTATCAAGAGAAGGGCACTTTTCCTGCTCTGCACAAAATTCCTCCCTGGAGGGACCCCCTTCTTGCTGCCAATGGGTCAGCTCAGGTAGGTTCCCCAGTTCAGAAGCTTGCTTCCCTGTAGGTTCCAGGGCACACCCCTCAAGATCTGCCTCCTCCTGAACCGTGGGAACAATGGGAGCTGGCTTCCGGCACCCCCTACCTCTTCTCTTTAAGACTGGTTCCTGGGCAATACTTTCAGGCTCCAGGATCTCTTGAACACCTTTGGCTGCCATAGACCCAATGGTCACACACGTCCTCTCAGGCAGACCCAACATCTCTAAATGAGCCTTCTTCTCCACCTTAGCCCAAGGGGAGCTTTCCAAATCATTGTCTAACAGACAATCCACAGGCATGGCTGGCCTCACATCTACTTGAAGAGTACCAGAGACTCCCCCCACTCAAAGGGAACTTGAGCCACTTTGCAATGGCTCTCTGTGTTGTCAGCGGCAACAACTGGGAATAATGCATTGGGGACCACCTGCTCTTCAGACACCAAGTGACACTTGGCAGCTGTCACACTGGCTCCGGTGTCTCTAAGCGCCTCCACTCTATGGCCATTGATGGTCACCCACTGCCTATACTTTTTAGTGTTATCAGGCAGTTGAGTTTTTGGGACCGTCTCCTAATGAGACAAGCAACACTTCTGTGGAACCCCACCCACCTTGAGCACCCATCTCTTCCCCACCCAGGGCTACACTGGCCATCTGACGGGGAGGTGCACGGGTGGTACATACTGACCCTTTTGGGGACACTGGGGATCATACCAAAGGTTTCCCACCTACTTACACTGAAAGCATGTAACAGGCCCCCTATGAACCGGTTTACCTGTTGGGGGTTCTGACTTCTTCTCAGGGGGAGGCTGGGAACCCTTACCTTGGTTCCCTTCGGAATTACTTCGGGGCCCCTTCTGGAACTCCCTCTGTTTACCCTTGTCCCCCCCACTCTTCTACTGGGGACCCTGCCCACCTTTGGCTGAGTCTCCCACATGATCCTTGTGGACCCTGGTACTGACCCAGCGGTCCGCCTCCTCAGCAAGCTTCCTAGGGCTAGTAAACTTGCTATCAATAAGGTGCTGGCGTAGCTCTGGAAAACAATTAGAAAAAGTGCTCCTTGGCAATCAAATCATAGAGCGCTTGAAAATTATCCACTATGCTACCCCTGACCCAACCATCCATAGCTCTGCAAAAGTAAGATACATATTCTACCCAAGTAGTTCCCTCCAGCTTCTTAAAATTCCTGAACCTCTGTCTATAGAGATCTGGGGTCAAACAATACCTTGTCATCAGTGCTTTCTTCATGTGGGCATACAACATCCTATTCTCACTGGGTAGGTCTAACAAAGTATCACTCCCCTCACTCACAAAGCGGCCCCACAACCCCGCTCCCCAATCCTGCTCAGGGACCCGGTGGTGCAACATTGCTATTTCATAGGCTGCAAACCACTGCCCAAAATCTTCATGCTTATGGAAATCTTTGACATCCTTGGGGATATATACTCTGCCTTTTGAATGCACAGATGGTGCGCTGCCACCAGAGGGATTGATCTCTAAGCCCATCGCCTTGATCTCTAACTCCCTCAACATCCTTTCATGTTCCATTCTCATTCTCTCTCTCTCCAAGGACAATCTGTTATTCTCTGCTTCCTTCTGACTCTCCATCTTAAGCCTAGCCATCTCCAGCTTGTGTGCCCTATTTCTCTTCCTGTCTTCCAAATCTCTGGGGGGCAGGTCTTTGGAAGAGATACTACTGCCAGGTGGAGACAGTACCCCTCCCCTGGCTGGAAACACTAGCATATCAAGTTGCCCATCTGCATCCCCAACTGGCTCCACCACAAGATATGGGGCATTTCTTGCTTCTACCCAGGCCCTCAGCGCCTTTTGGTAGTTATCCTTTTTAGAAATGCCTGGTGTAGTAACTTTCAATTTCTTGCAGAGACGCTTAAGCTATTTCAAAGTGTAGGTTTCCAACCTCTCTTCCTCAAAATCAAGATCCATAGATGCAACAGATGCTGGTCTACTCATGGTAGTAAGAATTGGGAGTTTTCAGGAAAAAATAATAGTCCAAGGAAATAAATTCTACCAAAAAAAGTATGTTGTTGCGTTTGGTCTGCAGTCACGAGTAGTGTACACCAATCACTGTATATGAAACACAAATGCAGGTCCAAATCCTCTCCGCTGACCACCAATGTTAGATCTGGGGGCCTCTAGTTGGCAATGGTATTCACCTTTGTCGAAATAGGGACCCTTACTTCTAAGTCAGGATAAGGGGATTACACTCGTAAATAACCCCTGCTCACCCCCTTGGTAGCTTGGCACGAGCAGACAGGCTTATCTCAGAGGCAGTGTGCTAAGCATTTGTGAATATACACAATAATACAGTGAAAACACTACAGATGGACACAACACAGGTTTTATAAAAATAAGTATTCTTTATATAGACTTAACACAAGACCAAAAACGTCAAAAATCCACAATACTGTACTTAAGATTGACTCAAAGATGGTAAAAGTTGCTTAGTTCAAGTTGGTGATAAATGCGACAAAGTTCTCAAAAAAGTACCTGGATGCGTAACGCAAAATGAACAAAAGGCTCGCAAAAGGGGAGATGAGTCGGTTATGTGATCTGGGGGAGATGATGCGTTGTGCCTCAATACTTGCGTAGAGTAGGGGATGCGTCGTGATCCTTACCGGTGGGGGGAAGATGCGTAGATTCTCGGCTTGCGGTCCGGTTGCGATGCGCAATATGGCGATCAATGTAATGTAACAATCCTACTGCGATGCGAGAAGATGGCCCCCTTGATGCGACGACGATGCATAGCCATCCCGGCAGCCTTGCGACAACTCTGTACTTTGGAGCCACGACAGGCCCTGCGACATGCTTCTCCGGTGATGCAATGGCGGCTCTCTCAATGGTGTCACGCTTCTTCGGTGATGCGACAGCAGGCAGCTTCGACGAAGACACGCTTCCTGGGCGATGCGGCTGCGGCCCGCTTCTCCGGCGATGCGACAATCTCACTTGCAACGGCATCACGCTTCTTCTCGTTGCGACGCGCTTCCAGGTCCCAGAGACACGCAGGCTTCTGCAGTTAGAATTGCCAGCAAGGAAATTCAGAGGGGAGCTGGAGATGAAGTCTTTTGTCCCTGAGACTTCAAGGCAAGCACAAATTTAAACCCTTGGAGAATATTCTGTAACATGATGACATTCCTTAAAACGTTCCTTCTCCTTTTCCTTGGCAATAAAGAAGCCGCTGCAGGCCAACTCAGCAAACAGCACACTGGCAGGGGGGCAGTTCAAACTCCTGCAGCTTCCTTGGTTCTTCTCCTTGGCAAAAGGTTCCTTGTTCCCAGAAGTGATCTAAAGTTCTTGGGTCAGAGTCACAATATTTATACTGCTTTCCTCTTTGTTCTTTGAAGACAGAGGGGCCGTTGCCTAGTCCAAACCACTTCCTGAGCACTCTGTTTACAGGACTCCTCTTCTTTCACAGTGCAGGGCAGAGACATCAGCCGCACCCCTTGAGTTGGAGTTAGCATTGTGGAAGGAAAGCACAGCCCTGGAGCACTTTGTTGACATGATTCCTTCTCTTCTTTCACAGTGCAGGGCAGAGACATCAGCCGCACCCCTTGAGTTGGAGTCAGCATTGTGGAGGGAAGGCCCAGCCCTATTCAGGTCCCAGGTGCAACTCCTCCCTCCCATCTAGATGCAGATCTCCCTATTCACCACTGGGCTGACTCTTTCTTGGAATCCCCCAGCCCTGTCACTCAAACTCCAGACAAGGAATACACAACCTAGCAGAGGCAGGCTTTGGATAGTTAGACAAGAAAATACCTACTTTCTAAAAGTGGTATTTTCAAACACAGAATGTTAAAACCAACTTTACTAAAAGATGTATTTTATCATTCTGAGTTCAGGCATACTAAATTAGAATTTCTACCACGTTCCCTGAGTCAGTTAGGATTATAAGATGTAATAATCTAACTGCCCAATCTGGTCTATGGAGAACAGGTAGCCTTGCAATAGTGAAAAACGAAAATGGCTGTAATTCACTATTAGGACATGCTACACACACCAGGGCATGTCCTACCTTATTCTTACAATTCACCTAGCCCTTGGGCCTACCATAGGGGTGTCTGATATGAAGAAAAGGGAAGGCTTAGATACTGGCATGTGGGTGCACTTGCCAAGTCGACATGGCAGTCACAGATTGCACACAGGCCTCACAATGGCAGGCTGAGACAGACTTTACAAGCTGCTTCTGTGGGTGGCAAAACCAGTGCTGCAAACCCACCATCAGCATTTGATTTACAAGCCCTGGGGACACATGGTGCACCGTACTAGGGTCTGACAAGTAAATCAAATACCCAAATCATGGAATCACTAATTAATACATCAATTCAACATAGGGAGCACTTGCACTGTGGCACTGATTAGCAGTGGTACAGTGCTCAAAGCATATAACCAGCAAAACATATAACAGAGGAGGCAATCCGACAAAATGGACGGGAGACTCACGCATATATATATATATATATATATATATATATATATATATATACACACACTCACACACACCCACACCCACACACACACACACACACACACACACACAAAGGTTACAGAGACGTTACAGTTAGGCTCAGGTTTCACTTGTACCAAACCAGAGAAAGTCAGCAGTTACAGTTATCTGAGCCAACTGTAACTCTTGAACTCGTGCCCCTGCAATGCACTGCATATGACGTCACATATTACATCAATCATGATATGGTCAGAGGCATCAGTGATGATATGCCATATGACATCACTGATAACATCATCCAGTGACAGTGAGTATTTTTAAAAGGTTTATGTGTTATATATATATCCACTAAGGCTTATTGGTGAATCAGTGGGTATATGAGTGTCTGTTTGTATGATTCAGTGGGTAAATGACTGAGTGCATGAGAGAGTGATTGGTGTCTCGGTGAATGTATGGGTGAGTGACTGGTTTTGTGAATGTCTGCATCAGTGTGCCAGTTGGTGTCTAAGTGGCTGTATGGGTGTGTGAGTGGGTGCGCGAGTGGCTGTATGGGTGAGTGACTAGTTGTCTGTGTACCTGTATGGGTGTCTGAGTGGGTGGGTGATGGTGTGTGGGACTGCCTGTATAGATACGCAACTTATTGGATGTATGGGTTAGTGAGAGCATGTGAGAAGGTTTGTATGGGTGAGTGTGAGTGTGTATGGCTATGTTGGTGAGTGGATGTGTCAGTAGTATATGGGTGAGGAACTGCATATGTGAAAGGCAGTATAGGTGAGTGTTGGGATATATCAGTGACTGTATAGGTGAGTGAGTGATTGTGAGAGTGGATGTATGGGTGAATGTGTGCCTGTGTCAGTGACTGTTTGGGTGAGTGAGTACGTGTTGGTATCTGTATGAGTAAGTGAGTGGGTGTGCGTGTAAGCGTATGGGTAAGTGGTTGTAAATGATTATATGGGTGAGTTGTGTGAGTAGCTTTATAGTTGACTAACTCAGTGTGTGAGTGGCTGTACAGGCGTCTGATTGGATATGTCAGTGGCTGTATCAGTGAGTGAGCAGGTGTATGAGAGACCGTGTAGGTGAATGAGTAAATGTGTGTGTGTAGTCCTAAGAATCAGGTAGTGGCTGTGTGAGTACTGGCATGGATGTGTGAATGAATTTGAGAATGTTAATGTGGAAATTGGAATGGGTCTATGAAAGTTATATGGGGTGTGAATGGGTGCATCAGAGATTCTGTGGATGATGTCATCAGTGATGTCATTTGAGATGTCATCAGTGATATCACTGACCATGTCATGAGTGATGTAATATGCGAGGAAAACCGTGTATAAAGGGTAACTATACACATAATTGTTTACAGCAGCCACCACATATTTATATTCGATATCATTACAATCATGGTATGTAGTGAGTATATGGGGACCCTTTGTGGGATGCCAATATTTGGGTCTATCGTTTATAAAAAAAACCCTTCACTACATGGACAAATTATTTTGGGGTTCTAAAATGCATGTTAAACCTCACCCATTTTTCACCATCATATATTGGTGGCTAAATGAGAATTTGTTAATTGATTTTATAAATATTGATATGGAAAATATTTATATTTTTAAACATTGCTTTGTATTTATGAATTTATATCCATTTACCATGGTTTTTATTTGTAAATATGAAATTGTTTGCAAAAATGTATTTAGGCTGCTGTTGATGCAATATAATGAAATGCTCGGTTGTACTTACTCCCGCATCTCTTACTAATTTTAACATGTATAGTCTGTCTTCTATTGCTGTATGGACTTGACACAACTGTTGATAATGGCACTAGCACTTTAAAAGGGCGTTTTGTTCAATGCAACACGTCATGTGATCAAGGTCCAGGTGGGACAGAAACGCGTCATGGTGGCTTTGGTGCGGGATATTTGAAAAATAAAAGAACTTTCTGGGTCCGCGTGTTCTGCTTGCTGAGAAGCTGTTCTGGTGAAGTACGATAATATTTTGGTGTCGGTTTGCTTCGCTGACACCTGCGGAAACCCCTCCTTCGTTTCTCTGGGCGTTGTGGTATCGGAGCAGTTGGTCTCGTGTCACTGGACGCACCCTTTCACTCTGGATTGGAGCAAACCACACAGCAGCCCCTGGAAGCCGAGGATTTTTCTCCTGCCGAGTGACCGGAATCGAGGCAGACGGAGTTGCTATTCCACGCTGCCTGAAGATATCTGGCAAGGTAGGGGATACTACGGATTTTCCAGTGAAGGAGTGTGCCGGTTTGGGGGTTACAAGACTTAACCACTCAACGATTAATTGCTTAAACTATAGCCCTGTACCATGGCCGCGGAGGCGTTGCGGAGCCGCGAAGCGGCTGCGGTCGAACTTTTCGACGATTCCCCGGCTGGGGGGGTCGACGACGGTGGACCAACAAACTGTTGCTCTACCGGTGAATGCAAGTGCACTCGATTTATTTAAACGATTGGAGAAACTGATGCGCTCCGAGCAAGCGAAATGGTGGGAGCAGAGATCTCTTGCTCTGTATTTGGAAGTGGGCAGGGTTCCAAGGGGTTTGCGGATCACCTTGGCGCCTAGTTATGAAAACCCTGACCCCGAAATGTTGGCAGAATGGGCGGGCTGCAATTTGGACTCCTCGGCTAGATTGTTTCGCATCCTGGTAAAATATGCTGAAAGTGATAGAGTCAAACTGCAAGCCAAGATTGATGAACTAAATCTGGAAATTGCCAAAATGGAAGAAACCGAAAGTATTGTAAAAATGAGGAAAGACATGTTAGTAAAACTACAGAAAGATGAAGAGATCATAAAAATACGCAAGGCCTACAAATTTAACCGTGACAAATTGGACTATCAAAATGGAAATGTTTTCACTTTTGCTCGCAAATATGAGGGTATGAAAGCAAAGGCTAGTGTTACGAAACCAACTAACACTGGCACTTTGAGTGACACCACCATTGCCTCTACATCAGGTTCCAACATCAGTATTGCCACAGAAAGTGAAACTGAGGGGGAAGGGAGCCTGACACATCGAGGCGTAAAAACGGGGGCTTTAAAATTATCCCTGGCACAGGAGGTGGATTGCCTGTGCCAAGACAGGAGAGATACTTTGAGAAGCTGTGCATTGCGGGGGTATGAGTTATAGTTGGCTCAGCTAACTAGAACTGCTGGATTTCTCTGGTTTTATATGAGTAAAACCTGAGCTTAACTATAACGTCTCTGTAACCTTTGGGTTTTACAGTGAATTTCTACGTTTTTTAATCTATTTCCTAGCTATAACATACCTGTAACCTTTGTTTTTTTCAGTATATTTCTATGGATTTTTAAGTAGTAGCTGCATTTACAGAACAGTGGCTGGGCCTCGCAGCAGCTCTCAGTAATCCCGCTGTGTAGGACTTACAGGTGGTACCAGAAGGGCTTCTTGGCCCTCAAGGGCCCTCAGTAGTAGAGTGGACTTCATCCTTCAACCAGTAGTGCACCACAAGCGGCATTTGTAGAGTGGTGGAATAAGGGGGCGGGACCTCAGAAGACTGCTTAGCAATCCCGCTGTGAAGGACTTACTGAAGATAACAGAAGGGGTATTTGGCCCCCAGGAACATCCTTGGGGTCCAAATAGAACCTCTTATTACCTCCAATAATTCCTACACAGTGGAATTGCTGAGACCTAATAGTAGGCCTTGTACTCTATCTTCACCACTCTACAAACACGCCCCTTGGCGCACTATTAGTAGCGGAATGAAGTCCCCTTGGCGATTGAGAGTCCTTGGAGGACAACTACCCCTCCTATTACCTCCAGCAAAAGTCACACAGTTGGGGGATGAAGTCCCCATGGCTCCTGGGGGTCCTTGGGGGCCAACTAGCCATCCTGTTACCTCTAGTTAGACTCACAAAGCTGTATTTGTGAGATGTCTTCAGCGGCCCTTTCCCCTTTCTCCACTACACTGCAAACGCACCTCATGGCACACTGATGCATGGGGGAAGAAGTTCACTTTAGCCCTGAGATCCCTCAGGAGGCAAGGGGACCTTATCCCCCAGCACTGTGCCTAAATGTGCATTTGCAGAGTGATGGAGAAAAGGAACGTGGCCTCTGATCATCTCTCCCTTTTCTTTCTTCTTTGTTAAGATTTTGTGGAGACTCGTCAAGCGCGCCAAAGTTATTGGCAATTGTAAACTTGTGTCTTAGTTATACCTACCTACTGGCTATCGCCAGTAGGATATGTATAATTCCTGTTGTCTGTGCCCTTTCTGGGGTAGGGTATGGCCATGCCCGTGGTGGACAGTGCCCACCCCTATGTTTGTTTTAAAAAATATACCCTGGTATCTAGTGGGCTTTCTGCCCACCAAGGAGGGCAGATTGGGGGCAATTTCCTCTATTGGCTGATGGCCATACAGAAGGAATTAATTATGGTTGCCTGTGAGAAGTTGGCCTGGTATATTATGTTCACTATTCTAGTGAGCACCTTGAACCAGTCCAAACGACCCTTATGGTGATTGGTTGTAAGTCAACCTTATAGGCCAGCTATCCTATGGGTAGCATGGACAAAGGCAGTCTTAGGCTAAACTCAAGAGGGCATGTGAAGCCAGCTGTTTTACCATATGCAATCCTTTTAAATACCAAATGAAAGGACACCACACAAGTTATATATTACAAAATATATGTATTTATTTCGAGAATAATCCCCTATACTCTTTATGAGCACAGAAGCACAAGCGTTAAACAAAGAACACAGTATAACATACAATAAGCTGCACAATTATGGATAGGCCGGGTGGCCACTCAAACCATATATTAAGAAAGTGGTATAAGTACCACGTCACGAACAATGAACAGGCCTAGGGCCTTGGGAATCGCTGGGCCTATACTGGACTAACGAAGGTTAGGACATAGGAGGCTCACAGGATGCGGGTGCAGTGTCTATAGGCAACCGGGTTTACCATACAAGTGAATGGTGTGTAAAAATCAGAAGGTTATAGGTTTAGGAGTCTTCCGACTGGACTATAACTTAGCCACGTACAACTAGGACACTAGAGGTGTAAACCACTATAGGAGCACCTGAGTTATATTGTTACCTCACCCACAGGAAGCAGGTGCATAGGTGCTAAAGTGTGTCGGGTTTCGTCGTGAAGTTCTATGGAGCCTGGAGGAAAAGATACTGCAGGCGGCCAGGAGAGAAGAGTCGGGTTGGATCCAAGGCTGGATCGAAGATGAAGAGTACCTGAAATCAGAGGGGACAGTCTGGGTCACTAGCCAGTGACCAGGATAGAACCAGGGCGGAACCAGGCAATGTCGGGTTGCGATCAGGTGCTGTCGAGTAGTTTGTCTCCACTGCCACGTGGACCAGGAAGGATCGAGGATGACCAGCTTGTGAACACGAGCTGTCCCACGAAGGCTCTTGCTGTCGGCGGTGTCGGTTCTCGAATCTGAGTCACCAAGCCCAAGCAGGACTCGAAGATGTCTTCTTGATCGGACCGGGAAGGTCAGATCGATGGCTCCTTTTCAGAGGAGCTGGGGCCAGTCTGAAGCAACCAGACCAGAAGTGTAGTTTCGATGGATCGTCGTCACAGAGGCCACTAGCCAACGGGCAAGCGACCGGACAACGTGTCGAGCAGGAAAAGTGCAAAAGAGCCCCACGCAGCACTCGGAGAGTGTGGAGAGGTGATCTTTGGAGCACAGGCTGCTCGGGGCTGGGGCTTCTCAAACCCCAAAGCACAGCGTCGAGGGTGCCTCGGGGGCTGCACAGGAAGCACTTTGTTGACTTTTCAAGATGGCCGGTTCCACGTCTCACGTCGCCTCCACGGGTCTAAGCTTTGCTAGGACTGTGGATCGGGCTGTTGGAAGTCTGGGAGTCCAGGTCTTGTCGGTCTCTGTCGTTCGAGCTCCGGCGGGAGCAACGGCAAAGGAAGTCTCGATGCGCTGATGGTGCCTGCTTGCACAGGGTGGCCACTCCTTGACCACAAGGGAGATTCTTCAGTCTTCTACGTTGAGTAGGATGTCGAAGGGTCCAGAGTTTCGTTTCAAAGTTTCAGACAGGATGATCTAGTTTGCATTGGCACAGCTCCTACCTTTATTCCAAATCAAGGGGCTGGATCACCTGCTAGGTCCCTCCTATTGGTGGGACCCAGGACGGGGGTGGTTACACTCCTTTCCCTTAGTCCAGTTTGGCACCAGAGCTGGGGCTGGAGTGCCCCAGCACCGGTTTGAACTGGACTATGCATGGGACGCCTTGTGCGCCCCAGGCAGTGTCTAGTTTCATTCAGCCCTCCCTGCCCCAATCCACTATCTCCTGTCTGGGGTGGTGTAACACCCCCCTGTGACAGGATACCATTTGTCCAGGCCTCCCCTGCCGGAGTTTCGGTCAATAGCAGGAGGCCAGACTTGTTTCTGTGGCAGCAGCATGCATTTTGTGATGCTGAGGCTCTGGTTAGATTTAACCGCGTTTAAGCAAAGTAACATGTCTTCTCCCTCTAGAAGGGTGGAATGCTACCCCCGTTGCCAGGACTGGCGAGGGGGTAGTATTCCAAAGCGTATGACACCTTACACGACATGTTTTGATAAAGCCAAACCAAAGTTAGCAAGTAACCGCGAGGATTATAATGCACTTGAGTATATGGTATGGCAATATCCAAGAACAGCTAAGGGAGTTGGTCCCGAAAGCTGCAGACAGGCTCATCTCATGCTAGAGCACCATCTCACATAAAACCAAGCCCTCTTCCTCCAGGATTGTTAAGGCCTGCCATAGGAGTGACTTATAGGTGTATATGTGTCCAGATATAGGTTTAGATATAGGTATACTATATCTAAGGAATGGGTGATTACACCACCTTGCCCAGCTGAGTGATCAGCCAGTTGTGTCATTTTGGATAGCCAGCCAGGGGTGGCAAAATAGATCCTGCAGCCCCTGGTAGGCCTTGGATGCACCTATGCCCTGGGTACCTATAGTACACTGTACAGGGGCTGATAAGGTGACCCATTATCCAATTGGAGATGTATCTAGGGTACATGGACTCCATTTTACAGAGAGAGCAGATAGCCTGGGACCCTGATTATCAGGATCCCAGGCCATCTAAGTCGAAAACCAGTTAAACACTGGGCAAAAAATCTGGGGTAACCATAGTCATGTATACACCTTCCTACATTGCCTCACAGCCATGCCGCTGAAGCTTGAATACTTGGTATACAGGTGAGACAGTCCAACACGAAGATGAAAGTACAATGTCAAAATAATTCTCTAATGGCAACATGAATCTTCATACCTATGAGCATGCTTTAGCATCATCTCTTTTTTTCATGCTGAAAGACTAGGGTGTTTGCAATCTATTCCCAATGTTCTCTTTACAGAACTCTGCTCTTCCAGATCCAGAGGATTAGTTGAAAACGTAAGTACTATCATACACGCAGGTAGTCACTATAGATGTCCTGCTCTGTAACTTACTTAACACTTATTATTTCCAGCACGTTGGGAGATATTTAATCTGATCATCTCTCACAGATGGGCTAAGGTGTTAATAGAAATGGGGGTCTCCAGTTGGAAATGGTATGAACATTGTCCAACTAGGGACCAATCCTTCTAGTCAGGATAAGGGAGTTACACTCCTAAAATAACACCTGCTCACCCCCTTGGTAGCTTTGCACGAGCAGTCAGGCTTATCTTAGAAGCAGTGTGTAAAGCATTTAAACATAACCAACAGCAATATAGTGTAAGCACTACAAAAGGACACCACAACTGTTTAGAAAAATATCCAATATTTTTATATTCTTAAGACAAGACCAAAAACCATAAAAATCCACAATACAGTACTTAGACATCTTCCGTTATCAAAATAACCTTAAAAAACAGCTCCCTGAAGTTGATAGCTCTTTCTGGGGCAATCACAGCGTCGTGATCAAACAAATCCAAACAAGTCACTAGAATGGGTTCTTGGATAGAGGAAGGTAACATACTTACCCACTTCCAGGCAGGTTTCAGGCAAAATGTGGGCACAATGGATCAGGTCTTTAGATTTTGTGCCGTATATTTGAAATCTGTGTCTATCGCGAAGGGTAGTCTATATTTGGCTTTCATTGACTTAAAAAACGTATTCGATCTGGTCCCTCGTGATAAGCTCTGGAAGGTGTTGCTGGATATGGGGTTCCCGAGTTATCTCTTGGAGTTTATTGTTAAGCTCCATCAGGATAACTACGCCAGAATTAGGTGGGGGGCCCAAGGACAACTAACAGGGAGGGTGCCTGTGCAGAGGGGGCTCCGCCAGGGATGCGTGATGGCTCCGACACTGTTCTCCCCCTTTATCAATGGGGTGGTAGACCATTTGAGGGAGGTCCGTGCAGATGCCCCGGTTCTAGCGGGGGAGAAAACACCCACCCTCCTCTTTGCAGACAATACCCTCCTAATGTCCAAAACTCCATCGGGTCTCCAGAGGCTATTAGACAGATTCAGCCTGTTCTGTGATGAGCGGGGGCTCACTGTAAATACCTAAAAAACTAAGCTGATGGTACTGTCTGCTTCAAAAAAAGTTAGGAGAATAAACATAACTCTCAATGGGTCCCCGCTAGAGGTGGTGGAGGAGTTTGACTATCTGGGTGTCAGAATCAACAACCGAATGAAATGGGACTCCCATGTGGTCAAAATGCTCCTAAACCTCAAAAGAGCGTCTGGAGCCATTCTGAGAAACCAGCGCATGTCCATTAGCAGACCGGTAGCCCCTGCTCTGGAAGTCTATAACGGCAAAGCTTTGGCTTCTGCTGTTTATGGCTCAGAGCTGTGGGGCTGTGAGAACACCATGGACTTGGCAAGAGCGGAGAATAAGTTTGTGAGGGATTTAGTTTCCCTCCCACTTTCGGCCCCGTTAAACCCCCTTTTTGCAGACATGGGATAACATATAATTGTAGACATAGTGTGCCTCCGACCTTTGCTGTTCTGGGTGCGCCTGAGAAGGACACCAGAATTAGCAAACTACGCCTCGGTTTTGGATGAGTTGATCAACCTGAATGGTTCGAACAAGATTCAGTGGATAAACAAACTGAGGCAGCTGGTTGTGAACATAGGTTTGGGAGAATTTTGGACCTCCCAGTCTCCACCCCATAAGCGAGTGGTTAAAAAAAATCTACTGGGAGTGGGTGCAGGCTGAGGAATCAAAAAGCACAAAGTGGGGAGTGTTAACTAAACGATTCATGGAACATAAGCCCTCTAAAAAGCTCAAGCCTTTTCTGGATTTCATCCAAATCCCAAGAGACAGATCTCTTTTCCTGAAAATGCGATATGGGATACTCCCTCTTAATAAATGTATTGAGGGATGGAAAGGAACGAGGCCTCAACTGCATACCTGTCCTGGGTGCCCATCCACGACTGAATCTCTACCCCACTTCCTGTTTGCTTGTAAAGCATACAAAGCACCTAGAACAAGATGGTTGAAGCCTGTATGTAGGGAGTTGGGAGTAAGAGATTTTAGGATAGCCCTGCGTATTCTCTCATCAGACACTACATCTCTGGTTATCGTATGTGGGGTTGCTAAGTATATAGCAAAGGCTTGGTTCATACGCGCATGGTTGTTAAACACTGTAATAACTTAGACCATGTTGCCTAATCCGGTATAGAAGCCCATCATCACTGTATATGCACTTTATGACTTTTTATATAACTCTTGGTTTTAATTGTAAATACCTTTTTATCTTTTTACTCCATGAATCGAAATGAATATAACATTTTAAATATTTTGTTTTTATGTGTGAATTGTTTGTACTTTTATGATATGTATATATATCGAATAAAGTATTACATCATCATCATCACAAATCCAAACAATTCTCCCTGACTGCGGCGTCACGGGCCAGCTACGGTGTCGGGAAGACCCGCAAAACAGTACCTTTAGAAATGCAGGGCGTCGGCGACCTCTCGCTGATCTTCCGAAAGCACAGCGGCCGCAGGTCAGTGCAGGAGTCGTAGAGCCCTTGAAGTCACACGCATTGCAGATTGAACTCCTCGCGGTTGAAATCAGGAGCTCAGGCGTCGGGTGCTGTGGTGCGCGAAGTGTAACGGTGCTGCGGTGCGAAGTGCAACGTGCAGCGTACGTTGCCCTCAGGCCGAGGTGCGAGCAACTACTCGGTAGAGGCGTCAGATTGCGCCATCAGTAAGACCAGGATCACGGTGCGTAGTGATGCGGTGCTCGTCGCAGTGCTGGCAGCTCACGGTGCAAGCAGCGTTGTTGTGAAGCACTGTCGTCGGGTGACGAACTAGAGCCGATGGCGCCGGCTTCAGTAGGCCAAGGTTGTGGTGCGAGATGAGGGTGGTGTGTTGTAAAAATTTACAGGGCGGTGCCCTCGAACCATGGTGCAAGGAGCGGAGTCGATTTCGGCGTGGAGCAGCATTGTCCAAGGCGTCGTCGTGAAGCGTGGCGATGCGGAGTGAGGTGCCCATAGGTTGTAGTGCGAGCAGCGGCTCGGTGGCATCGTCAGCAGGCATCGTCAGTGAGACCAGGGTCTCAGGTGCGGCGTTACAGAGATGCCCTCTGTGGTACCTTCAGGACACGGAGTCGACAGCAGCGTCGTAGGCAGCCTTGAGTTGCTTTTTCTTCTGTTGCAGTACAAAACACACAGTTGCCAGTGCTGTGGGCAGAAAAACTTGAAGTCTTTGCTGTTCCTGAGACTTCTTGAACACGGGGCAAACTCTACCCAAAGCCCTTGGAGCAAATCAGAAGAATAGATTGCAGAAAGTCCAGTCCTTTCACTGCCCAAGACAGAACCAGCCACTGCAGGCCAACACAGCAAAGCACACAGCATAGTGGGGTAGTTCCTCCTCACAGCTTCTTCAGCTCTTCTTCTTGGCAGTTTTCCTGTTCCAAAAGAGTTATAAAATGTAGGGGTTTGAGCCACACTTTTTATAGCCCAAAATCCTTTGACCTCTTAGGCAGAGAGTTCTGTGCCCAGCCAGAACCAGTTCTGCCCTCTCTGGTGTGGCTTCCTGGCAGGAGCTGGAAACAGCATTGTCAGAGGAAGACCAGGCCCATTCAGGTGAAAGGAAATATCCTCCCCCCTACTTTAAATGCAGCTCAGGTCTATTCAGCCCTTTCCTGACCCACCTAAACTAACTGGAGCCATGCCTCCTTCCCAGCCCCTGTCATCCTAAACCCAGACAGTCAATCCCCAACCCCAACAGAGGCCTACTGGATGGCTGAGCAAGAAAATACCTACTTTCTAAAAGTGGTTTATTCAAACACAGAATGTAAAATTCTCCTTCACTAAAAGAAGCATCTTTAGAATCAGGCGTGCTAAACTTTATTTTTCAACCTAGTTCCCAGGGCCAGCTTGGTTTATAAAATGTTATTAAAAAAACTCCCCATTCTGTCCTATGGGAACAAGTAGCCTTGCAATAGTGAAAAACGAAATTGGCAGTAATTCCCTATCAGCGCATGCCACACACACCAGGGTATGTCCTACCTTTCACATATACTCCACCCTGTCCACAGGGGTACCTTGGACCTACCTTAGGGGAGACTGACATGCAGGAAAAGGGAAGGTTAGGACCTGGCAAGTGGGTACACTTGCTAAGTCGACATGGCAGTCCCAGACTGCACACAGGCTCCGCAATGGCAGGACAGTCACATTTACAGGCGGTTTGTGTGGGTGGCACAATCCAGTTTTGCAGCTCACTAACAGCATTTTATTTACAGGCCCTGGCACACTCAGTGCACTTTACTAGGGACTGACAAGTAAATTAAATATGCAATCATGCAAATACCAATCCATAACACAGTTTACAACAGGAGCACTTGCACTTTTCCACTGATCAGCAATGAGAAAAGTGCACAGAGACACTAAGCCAGCAAAAACAGAGTCAAAACCAGGAGGTCAGAAAGCAAAAACTCAGGGGAAACACGCCAAAAGATGCCAAGTCTAACACATGTCCCCTCCAACTGAAAGTAGGGAGGACTACCCAACCTAGAGGCAGGCACTTGGAAACTTGAATCTTGATGGCACCAGCTTCACTCAGCAGGAGCGCCTGGCAAAGGGCTCCACATTCTGCTTTCCTTTCCCCAGCACACACGCTACTTAAGCTTTAAAAATGTTTTTTAAAACAGCTTGATCACATTTAAACAAACAGCAGTACTTGTCTTTTAACTCATGCTCGAATACAAGTCACAAATGTTATAGTACTTACTGTTGGCTACATTGTTTAAAGGTCGCACACAGGGGTGCCTCCCCGGTCCACCGCGGATTGTTCCGCTTGAGTGGAGGGAGTGCTGCACCAGCCGGAAGTGACGCATAGGTTCCAGGTCAGCTGGCTAGCTGCCTGGAACTACAAATTCACATGCCCTGGCCAACGCGAAGTAAACGCGTGCAGTGGGCACGCCGCCGGCGTGCCGAAGGTGCGCCGAAGGTGCGCCAAAGGCAAGCCCGTCTGCACCCGTACGCGCCAGACCATCTTCGGGAGCCGGAATCCCTGCCGGTTTTACTCTAAGTCAGGCAATCTGCCCCGACCTACTGACCAAATACACTAAACAGGAGTTATTACACATCAGGGACAACACACAACTTCCTGGTGCTTGTAAAGATGTGCTCTCCTGCAAAGACAAATTTTCAGCATCAATAGAAGGTCCTTTCACATGTATAACCTGCGGTTTTCAAAGCATCCCCCTCCTATAACCCACGACTCTCATAACAAAACCCACCCTCGCAAATCCGGCGAGGAGAAGCGAGCTGGAACTGCTTTTTGGCTAATGTTCGCTCCCTCCCAAAACACGCAAAAAATATCTGGGACCTGCTGTCCTCCTCTCTCCCTGATATCGGTTTCCTAACCGCGACATGGATGAAGTCCTCCTCCGCCCCAGCCATCGCTATTGCCCTACCCAACGAATACCATATCCTAAAACTAGACAGACCACGCAAGGCATGAGGTGGGGTAGCCATCATATACAGAGACCCAATAAAAGCCACACTATTAGACCAACTTAGCAGGGACGAATTTGAAATTCTAGTTTTTAGAATAGATCTCCACTCACAGATGAGCTGGAAAGGAGCCCTTGTTTACCGCCCCCCCGGACCTCTCTCTGACTCCACCAGTCTCCTCTTAAACATGATTGCCCCTCATGTGATATCATCCAATAGATTCCTTCTACTGGGCGACTTCAATGTCCACAGCAAGAACCCTATGGACCCTGAGGCCTCCACTCTTCTGGCCGAGCTGGCGACACTAGAACTTACTAAAACTAATGATGCACCCACGCACATCACAGGCCACACCCTAGACCTAGTTACCTCTAATTCACTGCATATACTGTACAAAACTACTAGTCCCCTAACGTGGTCAAACCACTCCATCATCGAATTCAGTCTACTGGGTCCCCCCATGAGAACATAGTTAAGAAAACATCATTAAAGCGAGACTACAGACAATGGCACAAACTAACACCCACACGTTTCTGTGATGCCTTCACTCCTCCCCGATATACCGCCACAGACACAGTAGAGGAACGCTTGATGATCTTTCAAGACCAGTTAAATCTACCATAGACGCTCTCATTCCACTAAAGAGATCATCCACGGCTCCGAAAGGCCCCCAGACCCCATGGTACTCTACACCCCTTCGGACAGAGAAAATTCAATGTAAAAAGACTGAGCGGCATTGGCGCCGAACACAAGCACCCTTAGATAAAGAAAGGTATAAAATAGCCTTGGACTCTTACCACAAAAACATAAAAACCGCCCGGAAAAATTATATAGCCAACCAACTCGTACAAACGGATAACACCCCCAAAGTCCTCTTCCAAGTAATCAACACCCTTATCAAACCTAAAGCCTGCAACCCAGAAGACGCAACAACCCAGTCTCTCTGCGACAATATCGCCGGTTTCCTTTCACAAAAGATTGACAATATCTACAATAAGATAACCTCCTCCACTGCAAGCTCATGCCACATTTCAACCACTGATCCTGCAACCGCCCCACCCAGCCCTTTTACCTTAAAAACATTCCCTCTGCTCACTATCCCAGAAACGGAATTCCTGCTATCTACTTTCAAATCAGGATCCCCCAAAGACTTTATTCCAGCTAAAATCTCCAGAAGTCTTGCAGCCGAGCTGGCAGCTCCTCTGTGCTCTATCTTAAATAGCTCAATCATAGAAGGCAAGCTCCTAATGGAATGGAAAGCCGTCCAGATTATGCCCATTAGGAAAAACACCAAACTGTCCCCTGATGTGATTTCTAACTATAGGCCCAGCCCACTCCTCCCTCTCCACAGCAAATTATTGGAAAAGCACATTAATACTCACCTTTTCATATTCATTGAATCCTCCAACTGCCTGGATCACTCACAGTCAGGATTCCGACCTAGGTACAGCACAGAATCTGCCTTGGTTTATGTCATAGATGACATCAGAATGCACGCGGAAGCTGGCCGAGCAGTAATCCTCATACTGCTCGGCCTGTCCGCAGCGTTCAACACCATCTCACACAAGATCCTACTTAAAAGTTTACGAACTATAGGTATTCAGGAAACAGCCCTTAATTAGCTGACAGACTTCCTCAAGGGAAGAACCCAGACGGTAAACCTTGGTCCCTTTAAATCTAAGACCACCACAGTATCCAAGGGCGTACCTCAGGGTTCCTGCCTCAGCCCCTTATTATTCAATGTTTATGTCGCCCCTCTATCAGCACTCCTAAGGAAAATAGGGTTTACCCCCATCTCCTAAGCGACGACACTCAACTCCTCCTTACCTTCGACAAAAACACCCCTAATATCAAAAAGATCTTGGCATATAATCGCAACCAAATGGGCCTGCTTCCATGCACTCAGCCTGCTCTGGGAAGTCTTCTACTTCCTCCCTTCCCCCGCACGCAAAACCCTGGTACACGCCCTGGTACTCAGCCGACTATACTTCAGCAATGCCTCGCTGATCTGTGCTAAGGAAACCTCCCTTAGAGGTCTACAAGTGGTACAGAACACAGCAGCAGCACGCCTAGTAACCAGTGCTCCCCATGGTACCCCTTCACTCCCGATTCTCCACCAACTACACTGGCTACCCATACGAAAAAGAATTCAATTTAAAATATGCTGTCTGGTGTTCGAAGGCCTTAATCAGATGGGTCAGTATATCTGGGGGATAAACTGGTCAGATACACCCCTCCACGCTCCCTTCGCTCAAAGGAGAAAGGTCTTCTCACTATACCACGCATAAAACAAACCAGACTAGGAGGCAAAGCATTCTCCTACCTAGCCCCTCATATCTGGAACTAACTTTCCTTGGATATCCGACAATGCACTAATTACCTGACCTTAAGAAAAAAACTTAAAACATCACTCTTCTAGCTCCTAGTCCTTACCTCTTCATGTCCTCAGCGCAGAGATACCCCAGCCGGGGGGATTCAAGCGCTCTATAAATGATGTAAATAAATAAATAAATCTCCTGGGAGTTCTCTTCACTAAGGTGGAAGAACCTGGACAGAACATCTGCATTGGCGTGTTCTGTGCCAGGGGGGTTGTTCCACCGTAAAGTCCATTCCCTTTATGGAGATTGGCTACCTCAGCAGTTTTGGATTCTCACCCCTCATTTGCATCAACCTTCTGAGGAGCCTGTTGTCTGTCGGAACCCGGAAGTGAGTGCTAAACAGGTAGGGCCTCAGCTTCTTCAGTGCCCTGACCACAGTGAAAGCTTCCCTTTCTATGGCACTCCACCTCTGTTCCCTGGTGTGTAGTATCCTGCTAAGGAAGACTACAGGCTGGCCTAGGCCCTCTTCGTTCAGTTGTGAGAGCACCGCACAATGAATTCCTTTGAGACGTCGGGTCCGTGCACATGGCAGCCATCAGGGCATCAAAAGCCTTCTGGTAGGACTCAGTCCAGATGACCTTCTTGGACTGCTTTCTGGAAGTCAGCTCTGTTAAGCGGGCAACAGTGGTGCCATCCTCCATAACAAACCTGTATTAACCAGTAAGACCTAAAAAGGCTCTCGCTTCTGTCTGGGAGGTTCCCAGGCCAGAATGGTGTCAATCATGGGCTGTAGGGGCATCACCTAGCCGCTTCCCAAGTACACCACAGAACCCTGCCAGATCTAGCACTTACTGGCCTTGATCGTGAGGCCTGCCCTCTGCAGAGCCCTCAACATTTCACTGAGGTACTGCAAGTGTTCTTCCCAGCTGGAACTGAACACTGCAATGTCATCCAGGTATGTGGCACTGAAATCCTCCAGTCCATTCAACACCTGGTTGACCAACCTCTGAAAGGTGGCCGGGGTATTCTTCAACCCAAAGAGCATCACCCAGAACTGGTAATGTCCTTCTGGGGTTGAGAATGCGGATCTCTCCTTCGTCCCATTGGTTAAGGCAATCTGCCAATACCCAGACGTTAAATCAAAGGTGCTGAGGAACTTGGCAGCTCCCAACCGATCAATGAGCTCATCAGCTCTGGGGCGGGGTGTCCGTCAATCCTGGTGACGACACTGAGCCCACGGTAGTCCACACAAAACCGCAGTTCTGGAGTGGCACGGGGTGCAGCAGCCTTTAGGACCAAGATCACTAAGCTGGCCCAAGGACTGTTGGAGGGTTTGATCACCCCTAATGCCAACATCTTTGAGGCCTCCTCTTTGATGCTTGTCCTGACCCGGTCAGTCAACCTGCAAGTCTTGTGTTTTACAGGAGGGCTCTCACCGGTGTCCACGTCATGGGTATAACCAGTGAGTAACAACTGGGGTCAGAGAGAACAGTGGGGCAAACTGTCCCAACAACTGGTGACAGTTGATCTGCTGCTCTGGGGTCAGAGTAGGGGAGAGGATCACACCTTCCACAGACCCATCATGCTCCTTGGTGAACAGGAGGTCAGGGAAAGGTTCACTCTTCTGTTCCACTCCATCATCTGTCGCCACAAGCATGCTCACTTCGAGCTCTTAAAGTGGGGCTTGAGGCGGTTAACGTGCAGGACCCTCAAAGGGTTCCTTGGAGTCCACAAATCCACCAGATAGATTACTTCACTTTTGCGCTCCACCACCTCAAACAGCCCAGTCTACTTGTCCTGCAAGGCACAAGGATCCACTGAGGCCATGACCCACACTTTTTGTCCAGATTAAAATTCAACTAGAGTGCCATTCTTGTCATACCACTTCTTCATTTCTTCCCGGCTTGCTTCCATCGTTCGCCTGCACGAGTTTCCTGAAGCGGGCAGTTTGGTTTCTGAAGGCCAGCATATAACCAAACACATCCTGGGGAGTTTTCCTGGGAGCTGCCTCCCAGCCTTCCTTCACCAAACTCAGAGTTCCTCTCACAGGGTGACCATACAAAAGCTGAAAGGGACTGAACCCACGAGACTTCTTCGGCACCTCCCTTTACTCAAAGAGAAGGCACGGCAAGAGGACGTCCCACTTACACATCATGGGTTCTGCTAGACCCTTAATCATCCCCTTCAAGGTCTGGCTGAATCTCCCCACCAGACCCCTACCTTGTGGGTGGTAAGGAGTGGTAAACCTTTAGGTTACAACACACTCCTACCACAGGGATGTCATATACTTGGATATGAAATTGCTCCCCCTGTCACAAACCACCTCTGTGGGGAACCCCACGTGGGAAAAGATCCCCATTAACGCCCGGCCCACCACTGGCGCCATTGTCGTCCTGAGAGGTATTGCCTCCGGATATCGGGTGGCAAGGTCCACCAAGGCCAGGTTGTACCTGTTACCCATGGCTGTCTTGGGATCCAGTGGCCCCACAATGTCCATCCCGACCCTTTCAAAGGGAGTTCCAATAACTTGAAACGGTTGGTGAGGAGCTTTGACCTCCCTTTACTCTTACCACTGCCTGGCAATTTTGGCAAGACCTACAAATTCCGTCCGACTGCATTCGCATTTAGGGCCAGAAGAAGTGGGTGACAAGCCTGTCAAAGGTCTTGTCCTGCCCCATGTCCTGCCATAGGTACGTCATGAGCCAGACCCACTAGGAAAGTTCTGATGGGCTGGGGTACCACCAGCACACTGGTTGACCAAGGCTCAGCGACCTTAGCCTCACTATACAGGAGACCATACTCCCATTAGATTCAATGTGATTCAGACTGATCACCAGCTGCCTGATCTGCAACCTGCCGCCGCAGACCCTTTGGGTAAGGGCAATCTTTCTGCTCCCTGCAGAAATCTTCGCTTGTGGGACCCCCTTCTTGCTGCCAATGGGTAAGCTCAGAGATGTCCCCCAGTTCAGCTACCTGCTCCTCTGTAGGCACTGGGGAGTCCCCCTCAAGGTCCACCTCCTCCTGGTCCGTGGGAACTTCAGGGGCCGGTTTCCCACTCCCCTTGCCCTTTCTCTTAGCAGGGACCTGGGCCACTGTTTCAGGCTCCAAGTCCGCTTGATCACCCTTTCTGGCCGCCATTGACCAAGTGAGCAGGCATGCCCACTCTGGCAACCCAAGCACCTCCAAGTAGGACCTGAGCTCAACATCCTTCCATAAAGACTGCTCCAGATCATTACCGAGCAGAGAAAAAACAGGCATGGTAGGGCTCACAACCACCCTCAAGGAACCTGAGACCCCCCACTATACACTGGCGCTCTGAGTTGTCCATAGCAACTACTTGCTGGAATGCCCCTGGGACTACATGCTCTTCAGAGACCAGGAGACACCTGACAGAGGTCACACTGGCTCCTGTATTACTGACAGCCTCTACCCTGTTCCCATTGATGGTCACCCAGGTGCTATATTTCTTTGTGTTAGGGGGCACCTGTTTTCCTGGGACATCTCACTGTCCCCTAGTGAGACAAGTGTAATTTCTGCAGTATCCCCACCCTCTTGTGGGCACCCCTCCTACCCAACTGCTCCACTCGCCAACACCTTGGTCTGCCTAGTGGTGGGTGGCTTGGCCCTCTTGGGACACTTGGGTTCGCCCTTCAAGTGATCTACCTGGTCACATGCAAAACACTTGCGGCGTCGGGTTCAGCAGGCTTTCTTGAAGAGACCCCTTGCTTCTTATCTCCTGGAAGATGGGAACCTTTAACCTGGGTGTTAGTTTGGGGGACTTTAGGGAACTCTTGTGCTTTACGCTTGTCCCTCCTACTTTTCTGCTGGAGACCCTGCCCACCTTTGGCTGATTCTCCCCCAAAGACTTTCCTGTGGACCCTGGTACTCATGCAGTGGTCAGCCTCCATAGCAAGCTTCCTGGGGTCAGTCAGCTTACTATCAACCAAGTGCTGGCGCAGTTCTCCAAAACATAGACTAGACAAGTGCTCCCATGTAATCAAATTATAGAGCCCCTGAAAATCTGTTACATTACTGCCCTTCCCCCAGTCATCCAGAGACCTGCAGAACAAATCCACACATTCCAACCAAGTGTTGGCATCAGACTACTTACTGAACCTAAACTGATCCCTGTACTTTTTGGAGGAGTGAGTCCATACCTGGTGAGGAGAGCGTTTTTCATGTCAGCATGACTGAGGTTCTTCCCCTTACCCAAAGCTCTAAGAGTACCCCTAGCTTCTTCTGGGAAGAGAGGACACAACCCTGCCCCCCAATTCCTTTCAGGAACCCCATTCATATGAATAGACGCCCCATACCGCTGGAACACCTTTGCATGTCATCACCTTTCTTATACTCCTTGCCTACATTCTTGGTGATGTGCACAATTCTGTCTTGACTGCCCTGGCGAATTGCTGCCACCATATGAGCTGGGCCTACTCCTGAGCTCCAGATCTTTAAAGACTTCGCTCATGATCTAACATCATCTTCCTTTCAACCATAGCTATTCTTTGTCTTCCCTCTCATTTTCCATCCTGGGTTTTTCTAACTCGAACTTCCTCGTTTCCCGCCTGTGCTCCAGCTCTTCTGGGGACAGGCCACTGCTGCCTGGCCTGGAGGGTGCTCCCCCCCCCCCCCCAAAGTACATCCACCCTAGGAATAGGCTCCTCCGCCTCTCCACTAAGATCCCCAGACTGCTCGCTGGCATGTCTGGCTGTTACCCAGGTGCTCAGCGCCTTTGGAAGCTCCTCCTTCCGGGTGTGGCCTCTGACGTGGATTTTTAGATTTTTGCAAATAACCTTCAATTAATTCACATTGTAGGATTCCAACCTATCCTCCTCTAAGGCCACTGCCAAAGCTGCAGCAGAGGATGCTCTTGATTCAGGCATGATGAAGTAGCAAGTTCAAGTTCTCAGAAATCTTTGCTAGATCAAAAATAGGCCAAAAAGAAAGAGAACCAGTATGCGGTACGTAATGGTCTGCGATATGGTAGTAGTGCACACCAATCACTACAAGTCAAGTGCAAACGCAAGTCCTAGCCTCACAGCTGAAAACCAATGTTTGAAATGGGGGGGCTCTAGTTGGCAATGGTTTGCACCTTTTCCAACTAGGGACCCTTCCCTCTACTCAGGATAAGGGAGTTACACTCCTTAAATAACCCCTGTTCACCCCCTTGGTAGCTTGGCACGAGCAGTCGGGCTTTTCTTAGAGGCAGTGTGTAAAGTATTTGTACATAACCAAAATAATACAGTGTAAGCACTACAAAAGGACACCACACCAGTTTAGAAAAATATCCAATATTTTTATATACTTAAGACAAGACCAAAAACAATAAAAATCCACAATACAGCACTTACAAATCTTTGATTATCAAAATAACCTTGAAAAACAGTTCCTTTAAGTCGATAGCTCCCTCTGGGGCTATAAAAATTCAAACAGTTCTGGCTGAATTCGGCGTCGCGGGCTAGCTACATTGTCAGAAAGACCCACAAAACAGAACCTTTAGAAATGCAGGGCGTTGGCATCATCTTGTTGAGCTTCCAAAAGCACGGCGTCTGCAGGCGTCAGTTCCGGAGGTCTGTGCAGGAGTCGTAGGGCCCTTGAAGTCACACGCCTTGCAGATCGAACTCCTCACGGTTAAAGTCAGGAGCGCTGGCGTTGGGTACTGCGGTGTGAAGTGCAGGGATGCGGCGTGCGATGCCCTCAGGTCGCACTGCGAGCAGAGGCTCGTGGCGGCATCAGATGGCGTCGTTGGTGAGACCAGCATCGCGGTGCGAAGTGATGCGGTGCTCGACGCTGTGCTGGCCGGTCACGGTGCAAACAGCGTTGTCGTCATTGCTGAAGCGCTGTCATCTCCTCACGAAATGGAGTCGATTGCGCCGGCGTCAGTAGGCCAAGTTTGCGTGTGGGATGAGGGCGGTGTGTCATGTAACTTTACGAGCGGGGTCCTCGACCCACGGTGCAAGCAGCGGTGTCGGTTTCAGCATGGAGCGGAGGATTCTGGGATACCAAGCGAGGCGATACGGAGTGCAGTGCCCACAGGTCACGGTGCGAGCAACGGCTCATTGGCGGCGTCAGCAGGCGTCGCAATGCTGCCGTGGTGCCTGCTACGGTGCCTTCAGGACATGGAGTCTGCAGAGGCATTGGGTTCGGGTTGCTTTTTTTTCTGCTGCAGCATAAAACACACAATTCTCAGTGCTGAGGGCGGAAGAACTTGAAGTCTTTGCTGTTCCTGAGACTTTTTGAACAGGGGGAAAGCTCTACCTCAAGCCCTTGGAGAAACTCACAAGAACAGATTGCAGAAAGTCAAGTCCAGTCCTTTCACTACCCAAGACAGAAGCAGCCACTGCAGGCCAACACAGCATAGCACGCAGCAAAGTGGAGTTCCTCCTCACAGCATCTCCAGCTCTTCTTCTTGGATGTCTTCTTGGTCCAAAAGAGTACTAAAACTCAGGGGTTTTGGACCCACTTTTTATAGCCCAAAATCCTTCGTCCTCTCAGGCAGAGAGTGTCTGTGGCCAGCCAGAACCAGTTCTACCCTCTCCGATGTGGCTTCCTAGAAGGCGGTGGAGACGGCATTGTCGGAGGCAGACCAGACCCATTCAGGTGAAAGGAAATCTCCTCCCCCCTACTCTAAATGCAGCCCAAGTCTATTCAGCCCTTTGCCGGGCCCACCTAGACTATCTGGAGCCACGGCCCCTCCCCAGCCCCTGTCAACCCAAACCCAGACGGTCAATCCACAACCCCAGCAGATGCCTACTGGATGATCAAAAAAATACCTACTTTCTAAAAGTGGTATTTTCAACACAGAATGTAAAAATCCCCTTCACTAAAAGATGCATCTTTAGATTCTGAGTTCAGGCATAATAAACGTTATTTTTCTACCTAGTTCGCAGGGCCAGTTACGTTTATAAAATGCTATAAACAAACTCCCAATTCTGTCCAATGGGAACAGGTAGCCTTGCAATGGTGAAACACAAAATTGGCAGTAATTAACTTTCAGGACATGCCCCACACACCAGGGCATGTCCTACCTTTCAGATACAATGCACCCTGCCCACAGGGGTACCTTAGGCCTACCTTAGGGGTGACTGACATGCCAGAAATGGGAAGGGTAGGGCCTGGCAAGTGGGTACACTTGCTAAATCGACATAGCAGTCCCAGACTGCACACAGGCTCTGCAATGGCAGGCCAGAGTCACACTTACAGGTGGTTTGTGTGGGTGGCACAATCCAGTACTACAGCTCACTAACAGCATTTGATTTACAGGCCCCGGCACACTCAGTGCACTTTACTAGGGACTGACAAGTAAATCAAATATGTCAATCATGGAAACACCAATCTTTAACACAATTTACAACAGGAGAACTCTCACTTTACCACTGATCAGCAGTGACAAATGTGTGCTGAGACACCAAGCCAGCAAAAACAGAGTCAAAACTGAGAGGTCACAAAGCAAAAACTCAGGACAAACACACCAAAGCATGCCAAGTCTAACAGGTGTTCATTACCTTTATGTAGTTGAATGAACTGTCCTCCCAATATTTGGCAATCACTATTTTGGATTGATTTAAACTTCTCCATTGGAAGCATGCAGAGAATCACCGTATTAGTTGTTTTACTTTTTAAAGAACAGCTGATGCCCACTATTGATACTGTCTGCATGCGTATTGTCCAGAGGTGTTTATGAAACACTGTTATCTATTAGAAGAATTCACTCTTCCTCCACTCGCCTTTGTACTCACAACTGTCAACCTATGGAACTGCTAGAGCAGCCTATTTTAAAGGAAGGAAAAACTACCCTTGCTATGCCAGTTCCACTTACACAATGATTGCCACAAAGATTTTCTGGCCACATACCTCGACTTCCACATCAAATGTTTTTACCAGTCCCATGCACTGAAAAGATATACACTTGACCATAGATTTGTCCACTCATAAGTCGCTAACCTCTATGATGTTCTGCCACTTCCATGGAGAGATCATATTTATTCATTTTTACAATGAAGTTCCCACACAAGAGGCTCTTAACAAAAATATAAGCAGCCCAGTGGATTTTAGAGCTTGTGGTTCGTGTCAGGTCTGAAGAATAAAGGGCAACTTTTCTCTCAGCTTTAATGCAGGTGGCAGAAACATTACTCTTTTAACAGACAACCTCTGTTTTACAGACAACTGGAAATACAAAATTGCTTTAGATAAGTCAAAGTCACAACATCAGGGTGTGTGTATTTACTCATCAGGAAACCCATATCATTAGCTTTTTAAAACTTTAAAAACCCTTTGAAAACCTTCTAATCTGAACAGTAGAATTCTTGCATCTCATGTTAAGATAGATTTGAAAATATTTTGGGACCTAAATGCAAAATATGTATGTGAATATTAAAATATTTCAACCATCAAATGAGATTAACTTATCAACTGCTCTTTCTTGCACAGCTGAACTTGACTGAGCATTTTCTCACCAGCGAAGAGGAAGTGTGGTAAAAATAAGGCTATTTCTGTTTCACAGAAGACATCTGTCCTATCAACATCATGCAATTATTTGCACCTAAATATCTCTGAACATGCAACACAGTGCCTTTCCAGTGGAAATCATGTCATTGCTCCCATATGGAAGAAAACACTCTTTAACAGTTTCATCGCTGATCACTACCATTCTGTCACACCTTCCAATCTTCGATCCAACTTTAAAAACATTATGGCAAAGCAGTTAGTATAAGAAGGTGGACTGAGGCAGCTTTCATCTGGAGAGGTGCACTGAAACATCCCTAGCAGTGGTGGTGAATGAAAATCAGGGCGAGTGTGGATGGAGGAGGTTGGGGTTGCAGTGGCAGTGATTTCTTTTTGAACTGAACACTGACTTTCATATTGTGCCCGATGCAATTTTGAAGCCCAGGCTTACGTAGGTTGGAGTCACTTGTTTTTGTCCTTCCTTTACAGATGCTCCCAATACATTTCTTCACCTCCTGTTCACCTATAGAGTTCTCCCATTCAGAAGGAGGTCCCTCAAGGCTTCTCTCTTTCACCAATGTTATTTAACATTTATGTATATGTTGTTATATCTCCCAGCTTATCTAGGTCATTTGAATGCTTTGTTGTACTATACTGAATACTAAGCATATTATTCATTTAAAGTAATGGGTCCATGATCTTGGTGAGCCAAAACCTTCTGAAAGTAAGTCCTAATGAAGGAGAGCTTTTGCAAGTCGGGAGGCAAAATATATTTGGTAAGCCAATTTTGGTTTTCGCTTGCGGGGAACCGTCACACCTGCTGGCAAGATCATATCATTGGGTGTTCTCAAAACACAAATCAACTCGATCTTTTCAATGTGCATTCATGTGCTTTACCTACCAGGACAGATTCTTCTGTTACCCAAAAAGCTCAGTGCTAGTATTGGAGCTGCATATGTACTGCTATGAGTACTTTCTCCAATCAACTACTAGTAAAGCCTATACTAAGACCTGGCAGTTTCTCTTTTCATTACGGTGCATAGGAAACAACAGTATTTTCAGTTCACAAGATAGAGTGTCTTAAAAGGCTTGATCATTTATCATCTATATGTACAGCCCTACATTTGCTACTGATAAGGTAAATGATTTCTTCACAACAATTTGATTCCTAAGTAGAAAATCCATTAAGCACTGCACAGTAGTTGGTGCCTGTTACTGCATGGTCCCAAGGTAAACAGCTCATGTACAAGAGGTCACCTACTAGAGGACTTAGGGCCTGATTACGATCTTGGTGAATACCCCATCCGCCGTATTACAAGTTCAATAGGATATAATGTAATTGTAATTTGGCAAATGGGATATCAGTTAAGTTTATGACGAAGTAACACTGTCTGCCAGGATTGTAATCAGACCCTGAGTCCCTAAGCTTGTCCACATTCTGTGTGAACCAATTAAACTTCAGGAAATTTGAAAAACGTTGTATTCCTTTGTTGACAAGGCTGTGCTTTGTTCACTTTAGTTAGGCTAGGTTCCCTGTTTTTTTGTCCTCATTTGCCATAACCTCCATCCACAAAGACACGCCAACCACCACGCGTGTCTGCCTTAAGGTACTTAGAGATCTTTCCTCCTTCATGACCTTTTCCAGGCACGATTTACTAGTGGGCGGGAGACCAGCCTCTTAAGTGGAAACGGAGAGACGGGCACAGCCCTTATGCTCCAGCCAAAGGTAATCAACCTGAAGGACCCGGGATTTTCGTTCCGAGGGAGGCCACGTCCCAAGGTCTCTGGAGACTAATCGGCATAATCATAGGACCCCGGGGGGGAAAAAAAAAACCCCGGTAATCCTATCTCTATCTCCAAGTGTTTAACAAATCCCAAAAGGACATATTTCTTTTACTACACAATCTGGCCAAGTCAGTCTTTGAGGTTTCATACAACGACATTAACCAGGCTGCGTGCGATGGAGCTTTAAAATCCACCCAGAATTTGCATATTTGTCGCCTTGCCAGAATAATAGAATAAAAAAGAAAGGACTTTGCCTGACCGGTTACATTTTCCTCCAATCCAAAAAATATTAGCGGAAGAGTAATATTCAAAGATATACTTAAGATTGAATCCAAGGTAGCCTTTACTTCTTCCCAAAACAGCGTAGTGGCGGGACAGTCCTTGAACACGTGTATGTCTGAAGCTGCCACCAGATTACACTTATTACAATTCTTCCCTGGAAGGAACTTTGAGAGCCTTAGGGGTGAGAGGTAAGCGCGATGCAGAGTGAACAAATGATTGCATCTCAACCAGGCTGGCTTCACTGTTCTATAAAGCAAAGTAAAAGATCTCATCCATAAAACCTCGCACTGGAAGGCCAACTCATTTCCCCATAGCTTATCTGGCAAGGTAAAGTCCCCATCTGCCTCCTCTACTATGCCCCATTACCAAGTTACCACCTCTTTACCCCCTCTCGCTTTTCTACCAGTTTTTGTTCCAGCTGGCTGTATTTCCCCAGTTGGGGGCCCCTCCTGCCTACCGCTCGGGCCCAACTGTCCAACTGTATGAATTTGAACCTTGAAAGAGCCGGGCCCACCTTGTCCCTCAGCACCTCCCAGTCTTGTACCCTCCCATCCACCAGTAGGCTAGGTTCCCTGTTGTGTTGATTAGATTCTTTTTACCCAGTGCCAAGGTACCTTTGGGGCTAAATGTTGTAATTCATACACAAATAGTTAAATTGAGCATTTTATTAGCCAGAGGATCAACTTATATTTGAATATGATCGTTTGATAGGCTTTATTCGATAAAAGATTTATCATAAAAGCATTTTACAGAATAAAAAAGTTATATATAGAAATTTTTCTTAAAAAGACAGTTAAAAATTCAGCACAGATAATAAAATATCATAGAAGTAAAACAGAAGAGGAAAATATAACATCATATCTTTAAAATAGTGATTAGTCCATAGGTCCAAGATTTCCATTACGGCAGACAGGAAGGTTATGACACATATTGTTCCCCTACTTGCGGTGAACACACTGGACCAAAATCAGAGTTCCTTGTTAGGCAGTTGTAGTTGCCTTGCAATTGTCACTGTACTTTTGTCTGATTAGCCAGGCACGCCCCAGGAATTTGGCCACACCACAAACAATTTTCAAAGAGGAGTGACCAGTTTTCAAGATGCGCAGGGCTGCAACATGGCTCATAAAGCCCAGTACCCTGCATGCTGGTTTGAGCCACTTTTCTCTGGCGTTTTTGTATGCCGGGCATGCCAGGAACAGATGGGCAGTTGACTCCTCAGGATGGCCACAACTAGGACAGGGTTCCGGGACATGATTAGGACCTTTCCATTGTGAAGTAAAACTGTTAACTTGCAGGGTTCCAAATCTCATCTGGATATATAGGGATCTATCCCTAGGTGCCTGTATAAAATCGAGGTAGGGTTCCAGGCTGCAGGTGCTTTTATGCTCAAAGAAACCCTCTGTTAATTTCCCTGATTTTTGGGTGGATTGATCCTGTTTCGACACCCATTCCCAGTAAACACGTTTAAGCTCCAGTTTGGAGGGGGGTGTCTGGGAAGCCCAGGCCTCGCTTATCCCGATGAGGCTAGTGAGGTGTCTGAGGTCCGCCAGCCATTTTATCCTACGCCCTGAGTCAAGTGCCAGCAGTTCGTCGAAGGCCCTGGCATAGTTGGACATCTCTGCGGACCTCTTTAGGCGAACCCAGTAGAGTAAGGGACGAAGTCCTGCAATGTCCTGTATGTTCCTTCTACCTGTGTCATAAAACAAGGGTTTCAGGGGGGTTGAGACAGGAAGCGAGGTAATGGATCTTAAAAATGTATTCTCAGACTTGGTTAAATCTCCGAGTGTCTCCATTCCCCACAGTTCAGCTCCATAAAGGGCCGAGGGCAATGCTTTCCCCTCATAGATAGCAAGCGCCGGGGCAACCGGCCTACTCACAGAGAGATTCTGTTCCCTGATGATGGCCCCGGACATCCGTTTATGATTTAGGAGCATCTTATCTAGGTGTGCTGCCCACTTCATACCTTTCGAAATTCTGATCCCTAGATAATCAAACGAGTCAACCACATCAAGAGGGACCTTGTTTAGGGAGATGTTATTCCTAAAACGTTTGGACGGGTTTATGGTCATCAGTTTGGTTTTATTGGTGTTGATGGTTAACCCCTGTTCCTTGCAGAATGAATCAAATCTGTTGAGCAGTTTCTGGAGGCCGGTGGGTGACTTTGAAATTAAAAGGGTATCGTCGGCAAACAGAAGGGTAGGTGTCTTCTCCCCTGCTAGTGTTGGGGCATCTGCTGGTTCCTTATTAAGGTGGCCCACCACCCCATTGATGAATAAAGAAAATAGGGTGGGGGCCAACACGCACCCTTGACGTACCCCTCTGTTTACCACAATCCTCTCAGTCAGTTCCCCTTGGGTTCCCCATCTAATCCTTGCATAATTATCACAGTGTAATCTTTTTAAGAAGTCAAGGATGTAGGGTGGCATGCCCAGGGGCTCAAGCACCTTCCAGAGTTTGTCACGAGGGACCAGGTCGAAAGCCGTCCTCAGATCTATGAAAGCCAGGTATAAACTCCCTTTCCCCAGGGTAACTGACTTCCAATAGATCATGAAGAACCTAACGACCTGGTCCATCGTGCCGACCTTCTGCCTGAATCCTGCATGGAAGTGTGAAAGGATGTTGCCCTCGTCTATCCAGGTTCTTATTCTTGAAAGAAGGACCCTGCCAACCACCTTCTGTATCACGTCAATCAAACTGATTGGCCGGTCGTTGGCAGGGTCCTCTCTACTCCCCTTTTTAAAAATTGGAACTACCTCGGCTCCTTTCCAGGTGTCTGGAACATCAGCTCCTCTGGCTAACATATTCATAACAAGAAGAATGAACTGAGCCCATGGTGTGTGGTCGTGTAAAAGCAAATCCCCTGGAAGGCCATCAAGGTCTGCTGCCTTTCCAGGGGCGATATTATTTATTGCTAGCTCGACCTCATGAATGTCAAATTTGTTAAGTGGTTCCTGTACTTCGCCAGCTTCAGGGGCAGGTTCTATAGTTGGGAGTTCTGAGCAAACTTCGCCTCGGTAGAGGTTCCAAAAAAGCTTATACCACTGAAGACAGGTGATATGATTTGGCATTGGGTCCTCTAATTTCCTTTTTTTTTTTTTTTTTTTTTAATCTATTTCACTTTTTCTGTTAATTACGATGCAGTATTTACAGTACAGGATTTTCACACCATTATACATTCATATACAATACCATCAACTAAATACCCATAACAAAACCAAGATTATGAGAAAAAAAAAAAAGAAAACAAAATGAAAAACACAAAGGATGAAAATCAAAACAGAGTAAGTCATAATCTAACATAACTCTAAAAAAAGAGTTTTTATGCCTTGCTATTCTTCCACTCTTCAATAGGGCGCCAAATCTTTCCGCCCAGCGATCTTGCCCTTCTGCCTTTCCTATCATAAATGGCTTTCTCCAGATTATATATGTGTAAAATCCTTGCCATCCATATCTGGAATGTCGGTGCAGATTTGTCTTTCCAGGCTTTCGCAATAATAAGTCTGAAAACTGCTGTGACCACAAACAAAAATTCTGGATGGATATTATTATCACCTATACTGATGCCTAATATTATCAGATTGTCCGTTAATTTCACTTTTAGCCCCAAAGATTTCTCCAGAAATAACTCTATTGCCACCTTTAAGGTACAAAGCTGTGGGCACTGTGAAAACATATGCGTGATATTAGCGCTCGATGAGTTACAACGTGGACAAGTTATTCCAGTGCTACCCCCCCATTGTGCAATTCTAGCTGGTGTGTGGTATAATGAAAAGATGGTCTTATAATGTTGGGTTTGTAAGGTAGCTGAACAAAGTATGGTTCTTCCTAAGTCTAATGAAGCTTGCAGAGCATCCGGGTGGGCCCTTACTTGTTCGACCCATTTGTTGCTATATTTCTCTCTATCATCAGTTTTATATGCCTGTAATTCTATATACAATTGCCTAATTGATCCCCTTAAACTGCTCCCCAAATAATCCATAATCCTGCAGCTTGTCATTCCTACTGGACCCCCCTGTTTTGTATGAAAATAACTTCTAATTTGTAAATATTTTAAGAAATTGTTCCCAGGTATTTTAAATCTATGTTGAATTTCTTGAAATAGTAGGAACCCCCCTTCCACATCCAACAAGTCTCCTAGTTTCTTAACACCTCTATCATTCCACTCTTTCATAACAGTATCCCAAAAAATTTCTGTTGGCAGATCGACATTCAGGTATAACCTCAAATATCTATTATATCTTCCTAATCCTACCTTCTTCATAATAACCCTCCAAATTTTGTATACTGTGCCCAAGGTCTTAAATCTAGTATGTTTAAAATAGGCGAAATCTACTGTATTGACTAGAGCATTCTCTGCCCTTTCCCCCAGCAGTGCTTTATAAACATTCTCTATACCTGCCCTCTCCTCTTGATGATCGCTGCCTCCTAAAAGTCCTTTGGAATACTGCCGCCCAATAGTAAAATCTGAAGTCTGGTGCCCCCCATCCTCCCTTCTCCCTTGGTAGTGTCAAAAATCTATAGGCTCTACGTGTCTTCCCTTGTGCCCAAATTAATCTATTCAGTGTTGCTTCTATCTTGTTAAACCATATGCCATCAAATAATAGAGGGATTGCCCTAAACAAATATAAAAATTTAGGAAAAGTAACCATTTTGATGAAATTAATACGACCCATTAGTGTCAAATGTAAATTGTTAACCCTCTCCAAATTTCTCTTAACCTTCCCTAGCAATGGCTCCATGTTTATCTCTACCAATTTTCCTAGCTCAGCAGTCACCCTAACTCCCAAATATGTTGCTTCCGGGACTACTCTTGCATCTACAAAAGTAGAATATCTATTCTGAACTATCTGTGTCTTCCCTCTATTTATTGAATACCCTGAGAACATGCCAAATTTCCTCGCCTCCTGTTCAATTTCAGACAATGCTCGCGCCGGTACTGATGTTATAATAGCCACGTCATCTGCGTAGGCAAATAATTTGAAATCTTTCTCATGCAATGTAATTGGCATGATCTTACAATTAGCTGATAGCCTTCTCAGGTACGGGTCCAGATAAATGGCAAACAGCAGGGGGGAGGCTGGGCATCCCTGTCTCGTCCCCCGCCCGATCTGTACCGTTTTTGAATAGGATTTATTGATTCTTATCCTAGCAGTAGGTTGTCTATAAAGTGCCTGTATTGCTACAATGAATCCCTTACCTATTCCTGCCCATTCCATCGCTTTCCATAAGTAAGCCCAAGAGACCCTGTCGAAGGCCTTCTCGGTGTCCAGAAAGATCGCTGCGACAGGATCTCCAGAGGCCTCTGCTGCATCTAAGATAGTGATCATCTGCCTGGTATATTGGGTGGTCCCTTTACCGGGTATAAACCCATGTTGTTCCGGGGATACCACTTTCTCTATGACCTTACTCAACCTATTAGCTAAGGCCTTGGCATATATCTTAACATCAGCATTTAGTAAAGCAATTGGCCTATATGAGCCTGGCTCTGTTGGCGGTTTATCCTTTTTTAAGATCACAATAATGTCCGCGTTGGCCCATGACTGTGGAACAATTCTACCTCCCTGTGCTAGACAACAGATTGCCCACAAATCTTTACCTATGACGTCCCAGAAGGTTTTATAAAACTCTACAGGTATCTGGTCCTGTCCTGTTGCTTTGCCCGATGGCAGATTAGCTACTGCATCTCTTAGCTCCTGAAATGTTAGCAGCTCGTCTAATTTATCCCTCTCGTCTATACTAAGCTCTGTCTGTGGTCTTGGTGTTAGATAATCCATGCTTTCTTCCTCAGTAGCTCCCGTAGTTGTATCTTGTTCGTATAAAACCTCATAAAACCTCCTAAACACCTCCTGTACATCCTCCACCTTATTTACAATTGTCCCAGTGCTATCCCTGACCTCTTTTATCTCCCCTGCTGCTAACGTTTGTCTGGTTCTGATTGCCAGGAGGTGCCCAACCCTTTCATTAAATTCGTAGCACTTCTCCTTCTTTGCTAGGTAATTCGTAGCTAGCTTCTGCGCTAAAATAACACCTGTTTCTGCTTTTTGAGTTTCCAAATCCAGTAATATCTGTTCAAAAGGTTCATGCTTGCTTATTGCCTCCACTAGAGCCTCTTCCAGTGCCCACAGGGTTCTGATCTCTTCTTCCGTTTTCTCCTTTTCTCCTCTATTTCTTGCAATTGTATAGCTTAATGTCTCTCCCCTTATGCCTGCCTTAAAGCTATCCCATACCACATCCGCTGAGGCGGAGTATCTATTGATATCCCAAAACTGTGTTATCCATGCATTCATTCTTATAATATATTCCTCATCTTTTAGCAACCCTCTTTCAAATGTCCATGTAGAACTTGTTCTTTCTTTATCTTGAGAGGTTTGAATACTTAGGACCAGAGGATTATGATCTGACACTATTCTGGGAAGCCGTTCTATTCTGGAACTACCTATGAGTGAACTAGAAATGAAGAAGTAGTCCAATCTCGCTATCGACTTGTGTGGGGCAGAATAAAAGGTGCTACCTGTACCCAATGGATTCATTTCCGCCCACATATCGCTTAATGCATTATGACGAGCAAGATTTTGTACTGATCTGCATATCTTTTTCTTCCTTCCAGTGTATCTCCCCCCTTTCCTATCGAGCAGACCATTTAAACCGTTAATGTTAAAATCCCCGCAGCATATCACAGGTTCTGGCCATAATGCTAGTTCTCTATCCACAAATTCAAAAACCTCAGGTTCATCGTCATTTGGGCCATATAATGAGATAAGTGTGCAACTTCCTGCAGATGTTTCCAGCTCAAGCATTACCCATCTCCCATCACTGTCCTCCTTTTTCTTTTTAACTTTTGTGCTACCTTTCCTTGCCAACACTGCAACTCCCTTACATCTTTCTTCCTGACCTGTGTAGGCAAGAACCTCAAAACCCATTTGCTCCAACAGGTACTTCTCCTTAGCGGCTACATGCGTTTCCTGTAAACAAATTATATCGATTTTCCAGAAACGTAGTAGTGCCCCCAGCTTTTGCCTTTTTTCCCTGTTATTTAGGCCACATATATTCAACGTAATTATCCTAGTTTCCATATAACATTTTTTTCCTTTTTCCAGCATTTCAATTGTCCGCGCCCAATGCTTCCCGCATTTCCTCCCATCATAATGACTTTTACAAAGCTGTACTGTATTACTGCTCCAACCAACAACCGGGTCCCCCCCCCACCACCCTCCCCTTTTGTAGCCCCCCTCCCCAACTGCTGTCCGACCCCCCCTATGACAGGCAAATAGGTCACTCCTGACCTATGCGTGTCCACTGTGAATTGCAGCGTCGCCCCCCTCTCCACCCCTTCCAAAAAAAGAAACTACTGCTCCTGATAAATCCTACCGCCCATACACTTATGTGACTTCTCCACTTTCTCTTTACCACTCTTTACATTTTTATCTTCTTTTTATCTTCTTTACCTTCCCCCCCCCCACTTTACTAGTACACCTCCTTAATACTACCTTCTAGCTCCCCCTTTCTCTTTTAGCTCTTTTAACTCTTCTAGATATTCTCCAGCCTTAATCTCTGAGAAAAACATTCTGACTCTGCCACCAAAAATGACTTTTAGTTTTGCTGGGAACATCAAATATGCCTCAGCACCTTGACTCTGAAATGCTGATATCAATTGTCTGAGTCTCCACCGCCTCTCCACCGTGACGTGGCAGAAGTCAGGTCTTGCGAAGAATGTGATTCCATCCACCGTCTTCTTAGAGTCAGGTCTGGCTTTGTCCATCAGATCTTGTCTCGCCAGGAAGTTTTCAAAGAATACTAGCATAGCCCTTGGCAGTACACCATCGCCTCTTTTTTTCTTTGTCGTAAGCGGAAACCTGTGTGCTCTCTGCACCTCGTGCTCCCATTGCCATGGTGCCTCTGGAAAGGCACCCTTTAACAGCTTAATGACGAAGCCTCTGGGGTCTCGACCTCATGAATGTCAAATTTGTCAAGTGGTTCCTGTACTTCGCCAGCTTCAGGGGCAGGTTCTATAGTTGGGAGTTCTGAGCAAACTTCGCCTCGGTAGAGGTTCCAAAAAAGCTCATACCACTGAAGACAGGTGATATGATTTGGCATTGGGTCCTCTAATTTCCTATCCCTACGGTTAATCAAACTCCAGAATAAAATGGAATCCTTCAACAGCGAAGCTTCCTTCAATTCCTGCCAATGAGCCTCCTCCCAGGTTCGTTTAGCCTCGGTCAAAGCCCTGGTATATTCTTTCCTTGCAATCTTAACTGTAATTGGGTCCTTTGCCCTTATACTGGACCCTATTTCCGCCCGTTTTTCCCTGCATTTTTTGGAATACCAAGGATTACTAGGTTTTTAAGGTCTTGTTTCTTTACTGGGTTCCCTTCCAAAATAAAAAAAGAACTAAGCCTATCTATCGCAACTTGATAAAAATTCTTAAAATTAGATACAGTCTGCCCCTCCCCAACCCCATAAAGTGTTGTCAATTCAATGTTCTTAGCAACTACTTCCTCCCTGATGCGTGATAATTTCTCCTCTTGTTGGGAGATTTTATGCCATTTCAGGCGTCGCTTACAATTGGAAGGGATTACCTCTCTGCTTGCCATTGGTGGGCGATTATGTACCTTAGGTCCACCCTGCTGCCAAATGTTGTTTAACTGCATGCAGAGTGGGTTGTGGTCGCTGTCCAAGGAGGCTACAACTTCCATGTCAATAAGGTTACACCATAGGCGGACGTCCAGGAGTATGTAGTCTATTCTAGAGGGGGAGGATATCCGGTTGAAAGTGCATGCACCATGTTGGTCGGAACGGGTCCTCCAATTCACGGCCCTTAGGTCATACTCCAGCCCCAGGGCGTTTATTTGAATGGCCCGCTGAGACCATTTTTTGATTGGATCTATAGTGAGGGGCGGAATATCCCATTTAGCATCCTCTTCAGCGATTCCCTCTTGAACATCCAAGCCAAGAGGCTCAAAGGTCACATTAAAATCCCCATCTACCACCACATTAGAGTGAGACGGCACTCTATCCAACATACTCTCCAATGTCGATATGACTGGGCACATCCGAGCCCCCTGGGAACCTCTGGCATAGATGTTAAAAAGCTCGAGTTGCGGGCCGTTGGGTGTGTTTTTAATTGTCAAATGCAAAATGTCGTTGGACCGGCCAGGGTGTACAGTAATTGCCCAATTGAGGTCAATCCTGATCCAAATTATTAACCCCCCAGATGGTCGCCCTCTGCCTGAACTAGTTGCAGGAATGCAGAATGTTGTGTAGCCCACTTTGTGTAGGGGGATTAGGCTCCAAGTTTCTTGAAAAAGGCATACCTCGTGGTTACCCACAAAGTTTTGCCATTCTGGGAGTTTAAGCTTCTTTTCTAGCCCTGCTACATTCCATGATAGTACGTTCAGGGAAACCGGGATAAGGTTGTTGTTAATTATTGTTTCACTGAAAATGGAGTGTATTGTGCCAGATCTATGGAGGGCATTATCCAAGATCGGATGGTGTGTCGATGGTGATCCAGGGTATGTGGTATCCCCAGAGGTTTCTAGATCCATCGAATATGTTGGAGATAAAATAATGAGATTGGGGTCAGAATCGTTGTGGGCTAGTCAATTGACCTTATTCAACCCAGAACCGTCTCCCCTTGCCCCGAGTTCAGCTCTACCCTCAAGATCGGTTTCCGGCCAGATAGGTTTGTGTCTCAATTGGATTGTTGAATGGTTGGGGGCTGTGGTGCGGAACTCCAACGCTAAGAGATTTTCCGCAAGAACGGGATCGTTGAGCCTTAGCTCGATACAGTCTAGGGCTGAATTCCACTGGCTGATTCTCCTGGTACCCTGTATATCTTCGCGTATTATGGATCTACAACCTCTGGTGTGGCGCAGCCAGTGAATCGTTTTGTTACGTAGAGACTCGGTGGATTCATAACTCTGGCCATCTCTGAGTTTTGCTACCTTTACCTTTAGACTATAGCCCTAGAGTCCATAGTTGGGTCCCGAGGGGGATGGCGATTTGGTTCACCAGCAGGCGGCTGGTTGCGGAGGGTATTAACTCCCCCCGGTGCACAGGATGCAGTAGGTCGATAGCTTCTGGGTGCCTGTGTTTTGCTATCCCCAAATAGAGCTGCTACTAGGGGTGCAGTTCTTCTTAACTCTTGTACCCTCTGCGCAATGGTTTTGCCAGTGCATTGTGATTTACACAGTGGATTTTTTGCAGAGGCATCCTTATGCATAGAGGATGCAAGAGGTGTGGGAGTAATTGGTGGGCTAGGGGTGGGTTTCGGTGGTGTGAGCCTGGAATAGAGGGTTGCTACCATTTTCTTTAATTGTTCCACCTCATATTCCAGGGTTTCTATTTTTCGCTGTAGACTAAGTTAGTTTCATTAGTTTCCTGACCTCCCCTTATTTGCAAATGGGGTAGCAGAAGTTAGGTCAATCATGGGATCGGGGAAAATCCCCTGGTTCCAAATGGTAAAATCCATCCTGATGGACATGGGTTTAGAGCAGCTCTGGTTATCCCCTGCCACCAGTACCTTTCCATCTAAACTGGCACTTAAAGAATTGTATTGGGTTACGCTCCGTCTGAATAGAATCAATGCCTCAAGCTCCACTAATCTCACGGGTAGGTTCCTTACTTTCAAACTGGACCCCTCACGCGAAAAATATTGGGACACGGTTTCTAAATCCTTAGATAGGAAACTATATCACCAGTTCCGGGTGGGAACATTACCTCTGAACACCTTTACGAAAAACTGGCCATCAAGCACCACGGACCATTGTAAATGGTGCCCAGGCCATAAGGAAACTGTGGGTCATTTTCTGTTTGCTTGCCCCAGATATCAGGCACCAAGGGCCAAATGGTTAAAACCACTGTTCCAGCGCCTGCCCATTAGGAAATCTGAAGAGGCCATTCATGTATTAAAAACTAATACACTAGAAATTATCACAGTGTGTACGGCCAAATACCTGGGCTGGGCCTGGATACTCAGGGCAAAACAATAGATCAACCTTGGATTGTTATTAATGCATTGATGGTCAGAGCATTCTTTTCGTAAAGTTTGCCTATTTGCTCCTGTTAACGATTTCTTCCTATTGTGATCTATATTGTCCCTTTTTTTCTCTTTTTCTTACAAATTATTGCTTGATATTTATTTGTAAACCTTTCTCCCTATAAGGAGAACTTGTTTTAGGACTGTCTTTAAACTGTTTAATGCTCATTTTATGGTCAATGAATATATATTTATCGTCAATTAATGCTTGTTATTATTTGTCTTTTATGATTATTTTAATCGAAATAAAGACTCTAAAACCTGAAACCTAGTTTCATTACAGCCACATCTTTATGCCATAGGGTTAGCTCTCAAATCGTGGCAGCTCAGCGACACCTGTGTGGTTTGTCCTTCAGTCATGTGCTCAAGGATCGCAAATCTATTAGAACAGGAAATATTGTAGGGAGGGTCCGCAGCTTGGTTAACGACCTCGACATTGACATTGGCAGTGACCTGATCTGGCGAGGTAGGGGAATCAATATGCACTATGACGTCGGCAGTGGCAGAGTGTGTGATAGGGTTGGTTGATGGCTTCGATTTTTTCGCGAACATGGAGGGGATATTTGGTTGGTGATTGCTTGAGGCATCATCTTTACATTGTGTTGCACCCGCTTCCAAGCCTACTACACCAGAACTTAGAATCTCCTCACATTTTGATACCAACCTGTCAATCCTGTCCATTACACAGTTACTTGCCCCGTGGGTACCTTTTTTAACCTTTTTCCCTTTCTTGTTTGTCACCAGCACCCCCCCTTCCATTGTTTTCCTTTTCCCCATCACGACAATGCTAGCAACCGTTCAGTTGGGCTCCTAAAAAGACAAACAAACAATCCCAGGCTCCAGGGGGTGGGTTAAAGTCACGGGGTCAAAAGGCCATGGAGACCTGAACAGTACCTTGTCAGGAAAACGTAGTCTCAGAGGGGTGGCCCAGCCCAGCCATGATCGGCCTCGGACGGCCACAGACGGCCCGCCCTTTGCCCGGGCTTCGCCCGGCGTCCCGCCCGCGGCCCGCGAGGGAGGTCTTCCTCTAATTGTATGCGCCTCCTGGCGCTGACGAGTGACCACGCGGTTCGCTTGGTCTGCTGGGAGGTGTAGTCCTCCTGCACTCCACTCGGCGGCCGGCTCCCCAGATGGCAGTGGGAGCGTGGCCGCAGGATGCAGGGGTGCTGGGGCAGTTCGAGGACAGGCAAAGTGGCAGCAATACCCCACGGGGCTCCGAGGGTCTCCAGGAAGTCACGCTGCGGCAGCCGCGAGTGGCGGCAGGTAGATGGATTCAAATGCGCTCCCCCCGCTCTGCAGGGCTTCCTCTAATTTCATGCGCCTCCTGGCGCTGACGAGTGACCACGCGCTTCGCTTGGTCTGCTGGGAGGTGTAGTCCTCCTGCACTCCACTCGGCGGCCGGCTCCCCAGATGGCAGTGGGAGCGTGGCCGCGGGATGCAGGGGTGCTGGGGCAGTTCGAGGACAGGCAAAGTGGCAACAATACCCCACGGGGCTCCGAGGGTCTCCAGGAAGTCACGCTGCGGCAGTCGGAGTGGCAGCAGGTAGATGGATTCCAATGCGCTCCCCCCGCTCTGCAGGGCTTCCTCTAATTTTATGCGCCTCCTGGCGCTGACGAGTGACCACGCGGTTCGCTTGGTCTGCTCGGAGGTGTAGTCCTCCTGCACTCCACTCGGCAGCCGGCTCCCCAGATGGCAGTGGGAGCGTGGCCGCGGGATGCAGGGGTGCTGGGGCAGTTCGAGGACAGGCAAAGTGGCAGCAATACCCCACGGGGCTCCGAGGGTCTCCAGGAAGTCACGCTGCGGCAGCCGTGAGTGGCGGCAGGTAGATGGATTCAAATGCGCTCCCCCCGCTCTGCAGGGCTTCCTCTAATTTTATGCGCCTCCTGGCGCTGACGAGTGACCATGCGGTTCGCTTGGTCTGCTGGGAGGTGTAGTCCTCCTGCACTCCACTCGGCGGCCGGCTCCCCAGATGGCAGTGGGAGCGTGGCCGCGGGATGCAGGGGTGCTGGGGCAGTTCGAGGACAGGCAAAGTGGCAGCAATACCCCACGGGGCTCCGAGGGTCTCCAGGAAGTCACGCTGCGGCAGCCGCGAGTGGCGGCAGGTAGACGGAATCAAATGCATATGTCATTTATAACGTGCCACTGAAACCATCTGGATTAATAGGGTCTATAGCGAGAGGGCCTGTTTGAAAAGGATAATGATTCATCATTTTAATAAATGGGACATCTTAATATAGCAAATGTTTTCAGTTTGTGTCCCTACCTGAGTATTTGTATTCCAGAAGTCTATTTTGATTTGAGGTACAGCTGTTCATGTACCCCAGAACAATGTGTAAAGAACTCAGTATTTAAATGGGAAAAGCTATTTAGACTTTTACCACTGTCTTTTCAGGGTACCTCTGAATTAATTGACAGATCATACTTTTTTCCCCAGAAATTCTAGATAAGGATTTTAAATAATTATTTAACCAACTAATACTCGGTTAATGTATAGTTAGGCCTCATGTTTAAACCATAGAAGGAAGCTCACAATTTGAAAATCGGAACCCCTGCTTATTTGTGAATACAGCCGTTAAACTGAACCGGTGCAAATCTTAACCCTTTCCCTGCTGCCGTCGGCCAATGGCCGACGGCAGCACTACCTCCCCAGTACTGCCTTCGGCCATTGGCCGAAGGCATTCCACCCGCGCACGAAAACGGCCGCACCGCGGCGGAATTACCGCCGCGGTTAACGGGTTAAAATAGTTGGACGTTTATCCATTATATAAACACTTCAGAATCTTTTAAAGAACAGAACCCAAGCCAAGGCACATAGATCAATAAAGAGGTGAGCTTTGAAACACACAGACAGGCACAATTGGTGATTTTGAAATTTACTAATTGAATGTGCTAATAACTAATACTTCTACTGATCGCCTACAAAGTCAGTGTTAAGGCAATACATGTTTTCTCAGTCCATGCATAGAGGCAACTCGGAGCAAAAAAATACGTAATCTACCTACACGTTTATGAAGCTTTAAGTTTGATGTGATATTTGACTTTTTGTGACTTGAAAAAAGAAGTTCTAGAAAGTTGGAATCATTAAATATATTGTTTATTTTAACTATGTTTCAAGTTTATCAAAATGCAGCATTTTAAACATGCTTAAAAAGTTGAGGTTGGAGAACTTTTAACCCACCAAATCGAGGTGTTTAAAGTCCTAAATAATTTACACTAATTCCAACTTTTAAGTCTTGAAAGGTCAGCTCGATCTATGTAAATAACCATTTCAATGTTTTAAAAATACTTAACTGTATATAATGAAACAATATTAGATTTTATTTTGCATTTGGAATTTTAAAAATTGTAATAAGTCCTAAAATTAAAAATCATCAGAATATCTTCACTGCCAATTAAAGGATAATGTTACTTCAATCAATCAATCAATCAATCATGACACTTATAGAGCGCGCTACATACCCGTAGGGTCTCAAGGAGCTGGGGGAGGGGGGGTGCCGCTACTGCTCGAACAGCCAGGTCTTCAGCTTCTTCCTGAAGGAGAGGTGGTCTTGGGTCAGGCGCAGGTCGGTCGGGAGGGAGTTCCAGGTCTTGGCGGCCAGGTAGGAGAAGGACCTTCCTCCTGTAGTCGCTCTTCGGATGCGGGGGACGGCGGCGAGGGCGTGGTTGGCTGATCGGAGGTGGCGTTTGGGAGCGTAGAAGTTGATCCGGCTGTTGAGGTAGCTCGGGCCTTGGTCGTGTAGGGCTTTGTGTGCGTGGGTGAGGAGGCGGAAGGTGATTCTTTTGTTGACGGGGAGCCAGTGAAGGTCTCTCAGATGTCCGGAGATGTGGCTGGTTCGTGGGATGTTGAGGATGAGTCTGGATGATACTTACCCAGTAAGCATCTGTTCTTGGCATATAGAGCTGTAGATTCACAGACTATGCATACTCCTGCTATCTAGTGTTAGGTCCAGATGTTTGCAAGTTGTTTTTGTTTGAAGAAGTCTAACCAGGTTAGGTGACTCCTCCTTTGGGTGATAATGTGCATGGGCATCAACTCCATGTTAGATTGTTTTCCCATAAGAGGGTGAGAATGGAGTGAGTGCAGTAATGAGATGTCCATGCGTATGTAATGTAAATAAGGAGAACTGCAACAACTACAGGTGACCGGGCTGGTGGGAGGGCGCATATGAATCAACAACTCTACATGCCAAGAACAGATGCTTACTGGGTAAGTAACATTATCTGTTCGAGGCATGTGTGCTGTAAATACACATGCTTTGCATAGACTATATAGCAGTATTCTTCCAAAGTGGTGACTAACCAGTAGATGTTGCAGTTGTTTGAAAAAGTGGTTTTAGCACTGCTTGGCCTACATTTGCTTGTTGTCGTGGTAACACATCCACACAATAGTGTTTGGTAAATGTGCGTGGTGTGGATCATGTTGCTGCTTTACATATGTCGGCCATAGGAATGTTACCTAAAAAGGCCAAAGATGCCCCTATTTTGCAAGTGAAATCCGCCCCAGGGTTATAGATAAATTTCTTTTTGCTTTTGCATAGCAAGGTTGAATGCATTCAACAATTCATCTTGAAAAGTTAGATTTAGAGATAGCCTTTGTGAGGTGGTGCAAATGCAACAATCAGTTGCTTTGTTTTACGAAAATCTTTTGTTCTTTCAATATAATACAGTAACGCTCTCCTGATATCAAGTGTGCAAAGAGCTTGTTCCACTACAGAAACAGGTTGAGGGAAGAACAAAGGTAACACAACGGATTGGTTAAGATGAAAAACAGACGACACTTTAGGGATGAAATTTGGGTTAATGCAAAGAACTACTCTTTCTAGGGTTAATGCCTGTAGCTCACCAACATTCTTTAATGAAGTGATTGCAATGAGAAAGGCAACGCTCCATGAAAGGAACTGTAGGTGTCAATTGTGTAATGGCTCAAAGGGAGGAGCCACGAGTCCTGTAAGTACAATGTTGAGATTCCACACTGGTGCTGGGGGTATTCTGGGTGGTATTATCTTTTAAAGCCTTCCATAAAGGCTTTAATCACAGGGACTTTGAACAAAGATAAATGCTGTGTGTTTCGCAGATATGCAGCCACTGCTGCAAGGTGCAATCAAATAGATGTGTAAGCTAAGTTCGATTGCTGTAGGTGTAGAAGATGACAAACAATGTTTTGAACAGAAGCATCTAAAGGATTATTTTTGTTATTACAATAAATACATTGTTTCCATTTTTCTGTATAACAACCTCTGGCAGTGGGCTTTCTTGCATCTTCCAGAATAGTCCTGCAATCTAGTGGCAAATTTAAGTATCCAAACTCTATGACATCAGGAGTCAAATCGCTAGGTTGAGCTCCTAGGGCGTTGGGTGTCTGAATTCTCCACAATGCTGAGTGCGACGGCCGGAATTGAGGTGTACCTTTTGATGTGGAACTACTTAGAGTTCCAGAAGTATGGTATACCATGGCTGAAAGGCCCATGTGGGAGCTACTAAAATCAGTGTGAGTGATGTTTGCTTGAACTTTCAAACCAAAAACAGAAGGAGTGAGAGAGGCGAAAAAGCGTAGGCAAATATCTTTGACCAATTGACCCATAGAGCACTGCTTTGTGGTCGAGGGTGTGGGAACCTGGAGGCCAAGTTTATGCTTTTTGTGTTGTCCACTGTGGCAAACAGATCTATTTGTGGAAATCCCAATTTTTGAAAGTATGGAAGGAGAACTTGGGGATCTAGTTCCTACTCATGTATTTGCTTTCTCCTGCTGAGGAGATCAGCAATTTCATTGTTGACTCCTAGAAGGTGTTCTGCACGCAGATGAAAATTTGTAATGAATTGCCCAGTTCTAGATGGTCGGAGAAACGCGTGACAGCTGGAGAGAGTGTGTTCCCCCCTCTTTTTGTATATAGTACGTGACTGTCATGTCTGTGCGGACTAAGACAACATTGCTTATGAGATGAGACTGAAAAGCTTTGAGTGCTAGAAATACTGCTTGAAGCTCTAGATAGTTGATGTGGAGACATGTGTGATTGGTGTCCCAGAGACCATAAATTGTGTAATTGTGGAGATGGGCCCCTCAAACGTGAGAGATGTGTCTGCTGTTAGCACGACTTGTGCAACATGGTTGATGAAAGGCCGCCCTTTTGATACGTTTTCTGGGTTCTACCACTGCAGAGAGCAATGGGTGTGGCTAACACTAGATCTATTAATTGACCCTGTGACGGATTCCACGGACGTGCTAAGCAGTCCTGTAGAGGACACTTGTGTAGTCTTGCATGAGGCACTATTGCGATGCATGACACCAACATTCCCAACAGTTGCATAATGGATTTGGCTGTTAAGGTTTGATTGTGTGGAGAAGTGTGGCTCACTGGTTAGAGGAGGCAGACCCTGATGCAGAGGTCAGACCCGGGACCAGGTTCAATTTCCGACGCGGCAGGGTCTTGAGCTCAAAATGTCCACGGACTCGATAATTCTCGCCTCGGTGCCTACTCAAATCATGGGTTCAAGCTCTGCAACTCTGGGCAATAGCTTACTTAATCTCCACTACGGCCCTACCGCGATGGGATGCCTGGTATTCACCTTGGGGATGCCCAGTAGGGGTTATCTCGCAGGGACAGCCAGGAAGGGTTCCCAAAGCAAGCACTAAGAGACCTGTCGGTGATTTGGCGCTATATAAATCGAAATTAACATAACATAACATAACATTGGCTTGAAACTGTAATAAGAGTTTGAAGATTGCATATTCTGGCTGCACTGGGAAAGGTTAGAGCTATATGAGTGTTTAAAGTTGCTCCCAGATAAGAACGTATTTGTAAGGGCTGTAGATGAGACTTTCCACACTCACTGTGAGGCCCAATCGGTAGAGTAAGTTTAGCATGGTCTGGGTGTGTTTTAGACACTTTTGATGTGTGCTAGCTTTAATGAGCCAGTAGTCTAAGTAGGGGAATACATGAATTTTTTGTCTTCTGAGATGAGCTGCTACTACAGCTAGACATTTGGTAAACACTCTAGAAGCAGTAGTTACTCCGAATGGGAGACATTTGAATGAATAGTGTTTGCCTGCTATCTGAAATCTGAGATATTTGCAATGAGCTAAATGGACAAGAATGTGAAAGTATGCGTCTTTTAAGCCCAGTGTGGACAAAAAATTACCTTGTTGTAGAAGGGGAAGCACCTGTTGGAGCATTACCGTAGGGAAGTGTTCTGACACTATGTATAGGTTTAAGGCTTTGAGATCCAAAATTGGTCTCAAGGAGCTGTCCATTTTGGGGATTAGAAAGTACAGAGAGTACACCCCTGAACCTTGGCACTGTAATGGAACTCGTTCGATTGCTCCTTTTTCTAAGAGAGAATGCACTTCTTGTTTAAGTAACTGTAAGTGATCTGAAGACAGTTTGTGAATGCAAGGTGGTATTTTAGAAGGATTGGTGGTAAGCTACAGGCAATAACCATGTTGGATAATGTCGATCAACCATTTGTCAATTGTTATGGATTGCCAAATATGGAGAAATTTTAAAAGTCTTCCCCGACAGTTGTTAAGTGATATGGGGGAAATGTAGGCAAGCCATTGATTGTTAGGGGAAGGAATGTTACGGTGTGTGAAACCTTTACCCCCACACTTGGAAAGGTTTTCTCTTTACCCTCCTCTATAGAAACCTCTAGAGGGGGAGAATTAGGTATTGCTTTTGTAAGAGGAAGAATTTGAGTCTGAGGATGCTGTTTTAGACCCTGCTCTGTAAAAAGAGCGTCAAAAGAAGCTTCTATTAGATGGGGACTGGACTGCTTCAATGGACTTTGCCACCTCTGTATCTTTTTTCATTTTTTCTAGGGATTGGTCGACTACAGGATCAAACAGGTGTTCTTTGTCAAAGGGGGTGTTTAAAATGGACTGTTCAACCTCAGGCTTAAACCATGAAATCCTAAGCCATGCATGCCTTCTAAGGAAAATGCTGGTATTGATCTCCCTAGCTGAGGTGTCAGCTGCCTCTAAAGCCCATCTGATTGAGGAGTTAGAGATTAGTTTTCCCTCTTTTGCTAACTGTTGCGCTTTGTGTTTCTCTGGAAGGTGTAGGAGCAGCTGCTCCATTTCATACTAGTGTGCCCTGTAATACCTGGCTAGTGGGCCCTGTGTGTTTGCAATGCACCAGTGGTTAGCGGCTTGAACAGCTACTTGTTTTACTGATGCATCAATGAGCTTAGATTCTTTGTCTAGGGGAGGTGCACCATCAGAGGTTTGTGAATTAGCTCTTTTGTGAGGATTGGACACTACCAGGGAGACCAGAGATAATTGTGCCTTGATAAACAGGATCTGATGGTGAGAGTTTGTGTTTTATCTACTCTTGTAGTAAAAATACGGGCTCGTACGCGGTCTTTAAAGATGTCATCTGAATGCCTCATCATACCTTTAAGCATAGGGAGTGATTGACTAGACCTGTGTGTGGACAAGAGTTTCAAATAAAGTCTTCTTCTAAGGACTCTTTATGTAAGGCCGCCCTATGATATTCTTCTGCCCATATTATCACCTGGAGGTGATGGCTTTGCAGGATAAAGGTCTGGGTCATTATCTACTGGAGGGTCAATGGTGTAGTCACTCCATGGGACTATAGGGAAATCAGTGTCCTCATCAGAATGATCCCTTTCTGGATCTGTAAGTGGAGATCCCTGAGGTGTTATATGTAATGGAGCCTCAATTATTAAGTGTGGAGAAGATGGTGGATGTGGAGAGGGTTGTGTGGCAGGAAAAGCAGGGCTAGTAGCCATGTCCTCCTTCTTTTAAGAGTAATTTTGTAAGTAGGGTCCTCCGAAGGAAGATAACATTTTGATGGTGTTTTAGCAGAAATATGTCCTGTATCCGGATTGTAGGAGAGTAGGGTCTGCTATCCTATGGTCACCCCAATTTCTGCTTTTTGCTTCACTGGTTTTCGACTTACTGAGGCTGTGGGCCTGCTAATCAGATCCCCAGCCTGCTGTTCTCTCTCTAAATTCACATACATGTACTATAGGTACATAACCCAATTGGAAATGGACTCCTTGTCAGCCCCTGTACCATGCACTATAGGTGCTCCAGGCATAGGTGCCACCTAGGCCTACCAGGGGCTGCAGCATAGCTTTTACCACCCTTGGCTGGTTCTTAAATTGACACAACTGGCTGATCACTCAGCTGGGGCAAGTGGGTGTAATCACCCCTTGCTTAGATATAGTATACTTATACCTAAACCTATATCTGGACACATATAAACCTGTGAGCCACTCCTATGGAAGGCCTTATCAATCCTGGAGGCAGAGTGCGTGGTTTTATGTGAGATGGTGCTCTGGCATGAGCGGAGCCTGTCTGCAGCTGTCGGGAACAACTCCCTAAGCTGATCCGGGATAATGCCATACTATATACTATTAAGTGCATTATAATCCTCGCGGTTATATAGCAACTTTGGTTTGGATTTATAAAAACATGTCGTGTAAGGTGTCATACGATTTGGAATACTATCCCCTCGACAGTCCTGTCGACAGGGATAGCATTCCACCCCTCTAGAGGGAGAAGACGTTACTTTACTGAAACGCGGTTGATTTTTAAAAGAGCCTCAGATCCACAAAATGGATGCTTCTGCCACAGACAGAAGTCTGACCTCCTGCTGCTGACCGAAACTCAGCAGAGGAGGCCTGGACAAAGGCTTTCCTGTCGCAGGGAGGTGTTACACCACCCCAGACAGGAGATAGTGGATTGTAGCAGGGAGGTTTGAAAGAAACCAGACACTGCCTGGGGAGCAGAAGGCTGCCCCTTGCATAATCCGGCCAAACCGGTTCTGGGGCACACCAGCCCCAGTCCCAGCACGGCCTGGATCAAAGGGAAAGGGGTGTATCCACCCCCTTCCTGGGTCCCACCCATAGGAGGGGACCTAGCAGGTAATCCAGCCCCCTAGATTGGTAGAAGAATGGGAGCAGTGCCAACGCACTCACATTATCCTGATGAAACATTTGAAACGAAACTCTGGACCCTTCGACATCCTACTCGACGTAGAAGACTGAAGAATCTCCCTTGTGGTCAAGGAGTGACCACCCTGTGCAAACAGGCACCATCCAGCACCTCAACGTCTGCTTTGTTGCAGTTCCCGCTGGAACTCGAGTGACAGAGATCGACGAGATCAAGCTTGCCTGCCTTCTTACAGCCCGATCCACAGTCCCTGCAGAAATGAGACCCGTGGAGGCGACCGGAAGCGTGGGGCACGCCATCTTGAAAAGACCACGAGACGCTGACCGTGCAGCCCACGAGTGACCCTCGAAGCTGTACACCGGGGTTTGGGAAGCTCCAGCCCTGAGCCACTTTTGCACTGAAGCTCACCCCTCTACACTCGACGAGTGCTGCGTGGGGCCCTTCTGCTTTCTTTGGCTCAACACGTTGGCCCGGTCACTTGCCAGCTGGCTTGTGGCCCCTGTGCCGACGAAAACTGAAATACGACTTGTGATTCTGGTTGCTCCAGACTTGCACCCGCTCCTCTGAAAAGGAGCACCTGCTCTGACCCTCCTGGTCCGAGTGAGAAGCAATCTTCCAATCCCGCGTGGATTGCTATTGCCAAGTGTTGTTTGCTCCGATCTTGAAGCCGACAGTGCCGACGGTGAGAGCCTGCGTGGGACAGCTCGTGATCCGCTCCTGGACGTCGCAGATGCCCCAGAGCCCACGTGGCAGCGGAGAGAAGCTCCTCGACAACCACCTGATTGCGCCCGACATTGCCTGGTTCCGTCCTGGTTCCACCCTGGTCACTGCTGAGTGACCCAGACTCTGTCCCCTCTGCTTTCAGGTACTTTACGACTCTGATCCACCCTTGGATCAAACCGGACACTTCTCCTTCACATCGCCTGCAGCATCTTCAGCTTCAAGCACCAATAACCTGCGTGACGAAACCCGACGCCACTTCGACCCTATGCACCCACTTCCTGAGGGTGAGGTAACTCAGCAACGCCGGTATTCCCACACTAGTACACACCTCTAGGGTCTGTGTCTAAAGTTTTGTCCTTCTAGGTTCAGCGGAAGTATCCTTAAAAACTCTATTTGTATAACTTTTACGCACCATTGACTCTGCATTGGTGCATGCGTGTGCTTTAAGCGCTGCCCCCGAATCCCGCGGGCTTTTCCAGACTTCAGCATTGCTTGTCCCGACTGCTCCCAGCGATTCCCTAGGCCCTAGGCCTAACCACTGTTCGATTGGTATCTCTTATACCACTTTCTTAATATATGGTTTGAGTGGCCACCCGCCCTCATCCATAATTGTGCAACTTTCATATGTTATACTGTGCTTTTGATTTAACGCTTGTGCCCCTTTGCTCATAAAGAGTACTGGGGATTATTTTAGTAATAAACACAAATATTTTTATAATATATACTTGTGTGGTGTCCTTTCATTTGATATTACAGAATTGTGATTGGTAAAACAGCTCGCTTAACACGACCTCTTGAGTTTAGCCTTTAAGGCTGCTTAGTCCATGCTACCACTAGGATAGCTTGTCTAATAAGGTTGACTTACAATCAGACACCATAAGGGATTGTTTGGACTGATACAAGGTGGTTCCAGAATTGGAAACATCATATATCAGGCCAACTTCTTACAAGGATGAATATAAAAACATTTCAGCTTAGGGTCTAATTTGGCTTTAAGAATGCATACAATTGGTTCTGGAGTCTCAGGGAGACTGTCCTTGGATATGTGCATTGTTGGATCCGGCCCTTTGGGCAGGTTCACCCCGAGACTTTTTGCCTATTCCTAGCCTGTTTCTGGAACCTGGTGGTAGTGATTTTAGGCCTCTGCGCACTTTTTCACTGTGGTACAGTGTAAAGTGCTTGAGCTCTCTGTGAATGAGTGGTGAGTGACCTGCCCTCCCATAGGAATGAATGGGGAATATGTATGCCCATGGTAGTTCCTGATGTGTGGGGAGTGCAGGGTCGAGTTTGATATGTACGAACTCGTGAGAGTGAATGCTTCAAAATGATATATGAGGCATGACTGTGTCTAGTCTAGAAGTACTACTTTTGGAAGTTGGCATATTTGTGTAAGTTGGTGCTGGCGTGTGATTGGCTGGTGAGCCTGGCCCAGAGTGCCTGGGCCTGCTTGTGGATTGACTGTCTGGTTTGAGGATGACAGGGGCTGGAGAGCCCAGGAGGTTGTCTGAAGTCAGCCCATGGATGAAAGGCAGCATCTGCTGCCAGGGAAGTGGGAGGAGATGGCACCTGATAGTGAAGGGCTGTGCCTGCCTAACTACAAAGCTGGCTCCACCTCCCGCTGGGCGACTGTCACCTCTGTCCCTGATACTGAAGGGACTTCCCTTTAACCAGTTGTAGCTGGTTCTCACACTGCCTGCTTCAAAGGACTTCAAATACTTTTCACTGTATAAGAAGGGGCTGTGCCCCCTTCCAAAATGTTCTTGTTTCTAACTTGAATCTGCTAGGGGCATGCTGCTGCTGGGGCCCAGGGGAATCCCTGGGCCCTGCCCAGCTCCTGGACACCTGATGGACTGATGGGGGACTCTTCCTGACTGTCCCCCTGCTTACTGGAATCCTGAAGGACTTATTGCTGAGACCTGCTGTGTGCTGTCCTTGCTGGGGGCTGACTGGACTCTGCCCCCTTTGTTCCAGGGGGGACTTTATTGATGGACTTGCTGTGTCCCTGGGACCCTTCTTGATGCAGGGGTCGTTCCTGTGGGCTTGTCTATGCCCCTAGCGCCTTGAGAGCGCTCTTTGCGATATTACGTGCGTTTTGGCGTCTCACGCCCGATGCGTGAGACTTGGCAGGTGCCTACCCTGCAATGTTGCCCGTATTTGGATTATTTATCCTGCGAGTGCCCACCTCGCTTATTTTTTATTAGTTTGCCCTCTGGCAGGTGCCTACCCTGCCAGGGACCTTGCCGCGATATTTTACTTTCCACGAGGGAGCCCACTCCTCGGGAAACTTTGCATGCCCGCCTGCCTGTCTGGAGAGGGCCGCCACGCTGCCCGCGGCGACCCGGAAGTGACTGGCCGGCCGGCCAATCCGAGCGCGGCCGGCCGGAAGTGCCCGCCCCTGAAGCCCGGGGAAGATGGAAGACGCATGGCGGCGGGTCGGCCGGGCTCCCGTGAGCTGAGGGAGCCCGGCGGCATCTGAGGCGAAGAGGAGAAGCAGCTGAGGACTTTGGTAGGGCTCAGTGGTGCAAGAGGAGCCCCGCCACCGACGTGTGCAGACCCGGCCCCAGGAAGCGTGACCGGGTGAGGAGTGAGCCGCCGCCCGGAGGAGCCCCTCACAAGAGCCCGGTGAGTTGAAGGGCTGGGGGGCTCCGTGTGGGCCACTGTGGGTGCCTGTTGAAGGCACAGTGACGGCCCCACTTGGCAGCGGGCCGCTCCAGCATTTGGGGCATGTTAGTGGAGCTTGAGAGCTCCGCAACGACAGGGAAGCCAGGGAGGGGCGCTGGGACACATTGTCGGTGTCCGCCCCCCCGCGCAGTAGCGCGAGTGAGCGCTCGTTGTGGAGAAGCCACGAGGGCTTCAAGGGTGGCCCAGGTTGGCAGTGGGTCGCCCCAACGTAGTCTAGAGCCCAGAGAGGCTCCCCCGAAGGCCCGCAGTTGTTTCAGGAGTCCCTGTGAGGGGCTATGTTAGTTAAAGGGGCGTCGGGGCACATTGCCGGTGCCCGCCCCCTCCTGCCTGCGAAATGCTTTTGTTTAGAGCCCCGAGAGGCTCCCTGATGGCATGTTTTGTACCAGAGCCTGAGAGCTCCAACAGTTGGCGCAGTTTGCGCCTGAGGGTCAGTGAGGGCCCTGACGCAGTTTTGAGGTTGCCCAGCAATTAGTGGGCAGCTGCACCGTTTAGGCCTTCCCTGTGATTCCCCAGCTGCCCAGCACTTTGTGGGCAGCTGCCACGTTTAGGTTTTTGGTACTTTTGGACTGGCGCTGCATGGCAGCGCACCCTGACTTTGGACTCAGGGCATCTTTGCCCCACAAGGCCAGTTGGCCTAGGGACTGCCACAGGTGGTGGCTTATGTAAGTTATGCGCAATGTGATTTCTATGGTTTTAGTAGTAATTGCCTACTGTGTGTTTTTGCGCTATTGTGTTGTTCTGGAACCTCTGAATGTTTTTAGGCATCATGTGTCTTCTTGCGCTGCACCCCTGAATGTATTTTATTGCATCATGTGCTTTATTCTTAACACCTCTGAATGTTTTAGGCATCATGTGTTTCTCTTTATTACTCCTCTGAATGTGTTTCATGCATCATGGGTAATGTGTTCTTTCCTAGACCCCTAAATGCTGTGTGATACTTAGGTGGTTGTTCTTTTTAGTACAGGTGGTCCTAGTAAGGTCCTGGTGCCCTGCGTGACATGCTCCTAAGGTGTTTAGGGTTGCGTAGTGTGTGCTTACCTGTTCCCAGTAGATACTGGGTGTGATTTCTAACTGTTACTTTGTGCTACAGTGATTTTATATTCTTTCATTCTAATTTCTGACAGTATTTCATTTCTACTAAGTGCTGATTATGACAGTGGCCCATGTGGCCCTGTCTTGTGAATAATCCCATGTGAATATTGCCCGTGCCAGTTGGCACAATGTATATGTGTGATTTTATCTGATGTGTTTTACAATACAAAAGTTATTTTTATAATAACCTTGTGTGGAGTCTCTTTTGTGGTGTGCTTAGTATGTTGTTGCTGTTGTGCGCTGACGCAAATGCTTTACACATTGCCTCTGAGTTTAGCCTTACTGCTTGAGCCAAGCTACCAAGGGGGTGAGCAGGGGTTATCTTGGCGTGTGACTTCCTTGCCCTGACTAGAATGCTGGTTTCTGCCTGGCTTTGGCGTCAGCCTTAGCATACCAGAAATAGCCAGTTCTAACATGCATCAAAATTGACTTCTCCTTGGGAGTGGAAGGGTTCAACTCAGAGGCGTGTTTCTGTTTCGGAGCGGAGGGTTTTGGCTCTGAACTAGCTTTGTCTTCGATCCTGATGGTTTCGGATACAAAGATGATTTTCAACTTCGGTCCTGAGCCGGAAGGCTTGACGGCCTGTTACGGTGCCAAGCCAGTAGGTGGGGTGTAGGAAACAATGTCTTGGTGCTGACCTTGGCCAGAAGGCAGAGGTTGTGCCGAAGCCTTATGTATTTTAAAAGAGTTTTAGGGGGGGGAAAGGATCTTCAGTACTCACAGCACCTTGTCCCGGAGGTACATCTTCAGACTCCAGATCGATCTTGAGCTCCGGATCGGATCCTGAAACGGAGATGGCCTGTTTTTCTGCTGCACACTTCGATCGCCTCTTGCTTGGATTCTTCCCCGGAGATATTCGGAGTGTGTTGAACGCTTTGATGTTGCATTTCTCGTCACATGCCCGAAGATCGCATAGAGGCTTCTTGGATCGAAGCAATTTACAAGCGTTACAGTCGTTTTCCTTGTGCCCCTGAGAGAGGCACAAGTTACAAACTTGATGTTGGCTGGTGCATTGGTACATCGAAGACAGAATTGTGTAATAGAGTCCCGTCTATCGGCAGAAGGCTGGCCTGACGCAGCTAGGCCCGACGGCCGCCCACAAGGTTTTCAATTGAAGACGGAGAATTTGTTGACTGATTCGATATGCGTAGAACAAGGAAACGGGTACAGAAACAATACAGTCGAAGGTACAGTGGATTGCACACCGAGGGGAACATGAAGAACGGTTCGGAACCAGAGCGCAACAATACACATCCCAACCTGGTGGCGTAAAAAGACAATTTAACAATGGAGTCGATGCCCATGCGCACTATCACCAAAAGGAGGAGCCACCTACACTCGTGACTGGAAATACTTCTTTGAAGAAAAACAACTTGCAAACATCCGGACCCAACACTAGATGGCAGGAGTATGCAAAGCATGTGTATCTACAGCACACATGCCTCGAATATATATTTTAGATGCCATAGTCTTAACAACTAACCAAGGTTATATATGTGAGCCCTTTTTAAAGACATAAAATGTTTGCTATAGTTTGTAAATAGTTCAGTCTTTTCATGAGTAAAACAGAATTTTGGGTCTAAAAATCAATTTTAAAAAGTTGAATCTCTAAGGACAAATGTGCAATGTACCAAGCAATATGGAAATGTATCTTTATTTGTGCTAGTATAAATCATTCTGTCAAATAAAGCGGAATTGATGCTTCACAACAAATATAACATATGATTCCACACAGTGCAGGTGTTTTTTCTATGATTTAGCAGTAATTCACATAGAATGTGCTAATACACCCATTTTTAGGTTTCGCCTGTTATCATTCGCTTGCGAATGTAATAGGCGAAAATTCAAGTGCTCAATCGACTCGTCAAACCACTGCCGTTTTCTCACAGTGCATGTGAGTCACTTGACCACAAAAGCGGGTCAGGTGACCACACAAGCAAGCGCATCTCCCTAATCAGCCTGCCACACTTCTCCTCCCCTCGCTCGCATTCGCCCCCCCCACCAGGCTCTCCCGCCCCCATCCGGCTTCCTTCTGGGCATTTACAAGCATTGCGAGGCCATTTGCCAGGAGCTCTCCCCCACCCGCAGCTTGTTGTATGTATTGCCTAAACCATCACATCTTAAACTCTGGCTGGACCACAACCGTAAAATTGTAATTTATTCCTATTGATCAAGTGTTCGTCCAGTATTACTTTATAATCTCGCCTTGAGTGTCGAGAAGCACATGGACGCTGATCCTAAAAAAGGACACAATTTGTCGTTGCTGTGCTTTATAACTACAGTTACAGTACCACGGAAGAATGCTTTATCCAGCTGTTCTTTGCCAACCAGCCTGGTGCCGCTGCGGCCTAATATATTTACAGTGTGTGTGTGTGTAAATCTAGAAAACTGCTCTATTCCCTTTTGGCAGGAGGCTTGTAAACAAGCATTTGGGGAAGCGGCGTGCCAGCAGTGAGCCGCCTGCACCGAGGGCCTGGTGGAATGCTCGGTGCCTCCCCCGGGCAGGGTCTGTGTTTGCGCTCAGCTCCCCCACCCAGTGGTATTTCACAGATGGCCGATGCCAGCTTCAGCCGCCTGGCCTTGGTGTGTTAACATGGCCGATTGATCCCGCAGCCGCAGGCGGCCCCGTCATCCGAGGTGGGCTCAGGCTGACCCCAGCTTGCAGATTTCCTTTTCAAACGCAGGCCTCCCTCAACTGAGCCCAGTTCATTGGCAGCGATTCCACCGAGCAGTTTTTAAATGCCACCCTATAAACAGAGCGAGATAATGAGGGCACAGAGAAATCTACTGGAGCACGGGGGACAGTGTCATCTTAACAATGTTGGGGAACTGGGCAAGACCTATGTTACAGCTCTCTGTTCTGAACAACTTTACATTTTTATAACCCTCATTCTGCTAATTAAAGCCCTCGTGATGCCAAAAAGTATTGAAATATAAAATATTTTTTCAGAAGCGGGATCACACAAGGGCAACTGAAATACATCTTAAAGTCGCTTCACAGGGCAAGTATTTGATGGTGTAAAGAGTTGAAAGGACACATTTGACAAGTTCTACACATTCCAAAACTCCTTTGCTGCAAAATATACAGGGACACTTGAATGCGTCACAGTCAGAAGGTGGAGGTGCACACATTCTCACCTGCAGAGGTCATCTCTCTTAGTACTGAATTTTGCAAACGCAATGTAAAATAATGCCCTCATATACAGGTAGTTATTAAGTGAAGTGTTTTCCTTTCCAGCCTTGCACTTTCATAGCACTCAAAGTAAAAGTACTACTCCATTATCGAATAGTTATTTTACAATGGAAGACTGTTATCAAAACACTGATGCATTCATTGAAGGGAGCCTGGATAAGATCCAGTCATAGATGAAAAGCCACCATGCGTCTGGAAACGTGTAATGTTGTGTTATGTTGCTAGTATTTGTGTATTGCACAGGCAGTCAGTGGCCACTTACACGGTTGGCTATCCACATGGTTCTGATATTTTCTTCGCAGATTTGTGAATTCGATTTTTCACAATAAAATGCCAACACTATGTCCAGGTTACTCATTGAGCTGTACGTGGGTGATTTTGGGTGACCAGGCTGTTAGGCTGGAGGCTTTACTGATTGGTTACGTAACTCCTAGATCTGAAGTTTTCCAGTTGCATGCAGTTTAAATAGATTAAATGCTATGTTGCTGGCTCTGCGGATGCACAGCAATTCATAGTCACAGGCAAGGCAATCCTAAGAGCTGTTCGTGCAGCGCAGCCTGTGCACGTATTAAAAAAAATCAGCTCTGACTCTCTCACTCCCGCGCATAAATAGAATGCCATTAATAACCAGAACTCAGGCTCTGTGACTCACATCAGTCAGATTGTGCGTGGCATTTTGTGGCAAAAAACATATAACTAACGAGTGTAGTATGTTAATTGTGCGACAATCATCCCTGAAGCATTTCCGACCCCCCTTATTAAAAATAATTTAAAAAAAGATCACCTTTTATCTTACAGCATCACATGAGTTTCAAAATTACCAGGACGGCCGGGTGAACTGAAAGCTGGGAAAGCAGTCCTAGCAGATTAAGTTTAAACAGCTAGGATTGTAACGTGAGACCACTGAGGAGGAAGACACCCTCAGACGGGTCCGACGATTCATCACAATGAGTTCTGCCTGTCTGAACACTCCCCATCCATTTAACTGAGTCAGAAACTGAACTAGGCATCTTCAACAAGCACTGGCGTTGCCAATAGGTTTCGCATTTGGAAAGTTGGCATTGTTATTGTCATTGTCAATAACAATATATAAATATAAAATGTAATTGACAAAACCAATAGCTCCAACTTTCCAAATGCGAAACCTATTGGCAACGCCAGTGCTTGTTGTGAAGGCATTCACTTCTTTTTACCAACAAAACTCAAGGAAATTGTTTTATATGTATAAAAAATGTATTCAAGCATTTTCCTCATATGAAAAAGTGTACATAAAATTTTGCAATACAAACCTCAACTTACTATCTGGGTAAAGGTAAAGCTAGGGTAGAAGTTGCTGTAGAAGTAGGGTAGTGTTAGGGTTAGAATAAGGGCAATGGTTGGAATTAGTGTTAAGGTTAGGGAATTGGACTTTAAATAATATGCCAATAGTTGGTATGGGCTCGTTATTATTATGAAACTAATATGGAATGAAAAAGTGCTTATATTACTTCTTCATGTACTGCTTGTCATTGTATTTCTTCCTTACCGCATTGCTCATTTTCACATAGATCTCCTCATCACATTTGCATTAAATTTCTTATACTATTCCTTCATATACCCAAAGAATGACCATTAAATACAGCAAGTTGAATACTACATCTGTATTTACAATCAAAACTGTGTTTTCATACAGTAACATCAGTTTTATGCTGTGTGTATTAGTCACAGAATGTGTGTGTATTTGTTGCAAATATTTTAAAGTGTAAACCAGCCTTAAGCCTGAAAAACTGTTTATTAATCAGCCCTTGTTGTTTACCTACACTGAAATTTACGTGAGCTAAGATTGTTCCAAGCAAATCTGACTAGCATTAAAACACCAAAATAATCCACTGTAGCTAAAAGTAGCATCTCCACATATATTGTAGAAATTAGTGCTATGTGATAGGATAGATAATTTTGTCCCAGATTATTTTGGCATACTCTGGGATCACTAAAAATCTGAGAGCGCAATCTAAATTGAGAAAGCCATAATTAACAGGGGTTAGAGGCGGCAGACCCGGAAGCTGAGATCGGCCGTGGACCAGGGTTCAATTCCCCGCCTCGACGGGGCTTGGGCTCAATAATTCCACAGACTCGATAATTCTCGCTCCGGTGCCTACTCGACTCACGGGTTCACACTCTGAGACTCTGGGCAATAGCTTGCTTAATCAACACAACGGCCCCTCGCGGCGGGATGCCTGGCTTTCACCTTGTGGATACCCTGCCGGGGTCATCTCACAGGGGAATACCAGGACGGGTTCCCTAAGCAAGCGCTTAGATGCCTGCGATGTGGATAATTTGCGCTATATAAATACATGGACATTTACATTAACGTGTTTTGGTTGGTTAAGTGATATCTTCTCTATCCAGGACCAGGGAGATGGGTTTACTACCTGCAGTGAGTAGAAATATTCTCAGCAAGTTAAGATTTAAAAAGTCAGGAAATTCTAACACTAATACTGATTCACAGAAGTACGAGAAAAACACTTTTCAATCAACAAGTTACAAAGAACGCAGGGAACATTTTCAAAGACTATTTATGTTATGTTTCTCTTTTACATGCAATATAATTTGTGTGAGACAAACACTGAACAATTATTTTGCCAGCAGCAAAAAAAATGCTGCAATCTTCAAACGTTTCTAAATTTTATGCTTGATTTTTCTGAATTATTTAAAGTTTCAAATGACAGAACATAAAAATGATGCTTCTTCAAATTACTAGTTTAATCAGAGATTGAGATATAATATCTTCTAGGTTGATTTGTGCTCTGAATACTGGAGTGCTGATATTAAAATATTTTAATTAACTTCTTTATGCTACCCGTGCTTTGATATAATCATAATCCTAGGTTGTTTTGTTTGATTTAACCCACTGTGATGTACTTGTGATGCAGCTTCTTGGTATACGATATAACGTCAAAAAAAGTTTAGTAAACTATTACTACACAATTTAAGTTGAACTCAATTAGGTTCTCTTTGAAAATAAATAGGGATAAACTAGTGGCCAAGACGGCTGACGAGTGAGACGTCTTTTACAGCCTCGCCGTCCCGCCATGCATCTAGTCTTCACAGCAGCCTGAGCTCCTGGGGATCCAGCACCCCGCCTGGGTTACGGCATATCATTGCATCTCTACTGATGCTGCGGACGGACATGGGGAGATGGGGCCTGGGATAGATTTATTTTATTTATTTATTTATTTGGCGATTTTTAGAGCGCGCAAATACCCAAGGGTGTCTCGGCGCTATAGTGGCATAACTCTCAGGTGGATAGGGGAGAATTAGGCTGGGAACAACCAAGTTTTCAGCTTTTTTCTGAAATTAAGCAGAGTCGGAGCACATTTGATGTGGAGGGGGAGCGTGTTCCACAGATGTGCACTGGCTGCAAGATGGCGGCCGCCGATCACTTTGGCGCCCACCCCACACTCGTTGCCGGACAGAGGTGGATGTCCAGACCATGAACCAGCTTAGTGTGGAGAACGTTACTTTCGGCCAACACTTCCTCAAGTTCCCCCCGCTGAAGGTCATCAGATTGTAGAAAGGCACTGTGAGGACAGCCTGAGCCCCAGCTCCGAAGAGGTGATCCACGGTAGGTCCTGCTGAGGCCTTCCTGCTGCTTTTGGGAGAGAGGGGCTGAGGACACAGTGTTTTATCCCCCCTACTTTTCTGCCCCGCTTTTGTCTTGAATTGATGAGGGTCCAGCATGGATTGGATCCCTAGGGAAAGCGGCTGGCCTGGACTAAGGGGCTGCAGTGAGACACGGAGGCCCAGTGCAGACAACATTCCTGGGTCGGACACTACCACAGCGTTACACGGCTGGATGGGTCTGGTTGGCAGAGCCTCCTGAGTGTCCTCTTTCCTCCCTGTAGGCTCCTGTTGGTCGCTCAGAAGAGATAAGGGCCGCACTGGATCTTGCAGGACCGCTTGGACTGGAGCTGGAGAGTCGAGGGCCAGACAGATTCTGCCATTGTCACCCCTTGGGCCCTCCCTCCACTGGCCACATTGCACTGCACCCAGGGGGACTTCAGTTTGCCACTCCTGGCCGCATGTAACAGACTCTGAGCTCCATAGAGACAGAGAGGCGTAGGTGGCCATCGGGCTGGGGTGGGTGTCGCTTCTGTGTTGTTCCCCTGGCAAGGTGCCTCCTCGCATCTCCCTCTCCCCAGTTGGGAGTGAACTACGAATCCTGGCTGCTTTGACTGCATACCTTAAAACCTGTGCCACCAGAGGGGGGCCCACAATCAATCGGAGCTCCCTTCTTACCTTGACTGAGGCTCTTCCTGGCCCTTTGGCTTCTCCCTGGAGGAAGCAACATTTATATTATTTATTTATTTATTTATTTTTATTTATATTTATTTAAAATAAATAAATAAATACATTCCTGGCCCTTTGCCTCCTCCCTGGAGGAAACAACATCTCCGTTTGGCTGCTGCATAGGCCACATGTCAACATAACTGCATACCTAACCGGGAGACAGCCCCAGGCTCTGCAGCATTGGGACCCTTGCAATGTCAAGGGCAAAAAGGAGTGGTCCGTCAAAGACCTACTGACGAGGACCAATGGGCCAGTGAAAGGCAAATCGTCCATAGCAGATGCGGTCCCCCGGCGGAATCGGAGCATATGGATAGCCTGTTGACCAAATCATTCTTGGAGACTCTTTTCTCAGCCCTCCGTAAAGATCTGCAGGTCATGAAAGCGGAGCTCTGGCGTAATCTGGAGGAAGTGGGAAATAATGCAATGGAAGACCATATGACAGCATGGGAACGAGGAAATAAGAGTGGCTGCGACAGGTGATTCTGCACCTGAAGGAACAACACATCGAACTGCAGGTTCACGCTGAGGACCTGGATAACCAGTCACAGAGATATAATATTTGCATCAGGGGATACCGTCAAAGACAGAGGGCTCTGACCTCCAGGGATATGTAGGGGCCCTCTTTGGCCAGCTCCTCAGACTTCGGGGGCGCAGATCTTAAACTGGACTGAGTGCATCGCAAGGGAAAACCTAGGTCGGACAAAGCCCCCAGCGCCGACATACTCATCTGCGTCCACGACTTCCAAGCAAAAGAAAATATCCTTCATAAGGCCCGGGAGTGCCACCCAATTTAATTCAGAGGTCACTCACATCTTGGACATCACGGATCCTGCCCCGAATGATCAGCTCGGAGGCTCACAAAAGAACTCTGCTCACACAAGACCAAGATGGTGGCGTGCTAAGGGCTCTACTACCGGATCTAAACCACACCCTATCGCTATGGAAAAAAAGAGACATTCCGTACTGAAGATACTTTGTAAGGGCTTAGAATACAAAGGAGAATAAGGAAGCGCAGGATCCTATGTATGCAAGATACAGTGCGTTCAAGCAGGGAGATCACACTACAGCGCTTGTACAGGGTGCTCTTCACCATGGTACTCTATCATCCACCAGGACATTCCTTTCCAGAAGTATTGCTTCTTGGGAGGACTGGAGATCTCTGCACCACTAGCCAAATGTTCCCCGTGATATAACCCACTGTGACTAATTGTTGTCTTTACTTATTGAGTTTTTCGCTTTTTTTTCTATTGGTTTCAGGGTCTTTATTGCTTGGGGGTCTTGTTAACTTTTCCTCCAGCTCCTCTGCACGCCTGCCATGCTGCTGACTTGCGCACCTGTGTCCTAGCCACCCAACCGCTATGTGGTCTCTGCTTCTACATGGAACACAAAGACTTGGTCCTCTCTATAGCTCATCACCTTTGTCTCAATTCCACAACCACCAGATCCTCCGTTTAATGTACGGGGCCTGAACAATCCGGTGAAGTGGGCTGCAGTTCTCTCGCTGTTAAATCAATGGGGCTGCAACATATACCTGTTTGAAGAAACTCATTTACTCGCAAAAGACACTTTTAAATGCAATCCCATTGGTCTCCCCGCTAAATCTGGTCCCCTGGACCATCCAAAAAGAACAATGTAGTGGGCCTTTTATCTCAGGTGTTTTAAGGGGAGGTTCTATCCACTGCTGCTTAAGTCAAGAGCTGTCTGTTAGTGATCAGGTTACAGATAGGATCCTTTAACTTTACTTTGGTGAACATACATGCACTGAATGAATGCCAGGAGCCTTTGTTGTCAGTTCCTTGATGGCAGCCCTGACCACCCCTGATCCAGCCATTTTGTGTTGGGTGGGTGGGTGTTGGGAGGGATGGGGGGGGGGTTGGTTTTTGGGGGCGACCTAAACCTGGTGATAGACCCGATCTGGATCAGCATACTAACCAAGCGGGGACTTTCTCCTCCTTAGACCTACGATGGAAGGCGGTCTGCAGTCTGACTGATGTCCGGCGTCACCATACCCCCTCTTTCAGAGATTACACGTTCTTCTATGGGACATACAAGACGCACGCTCGCATTGACTACTTCTTGGCATTGGCAGCCTTGTTAGCCCATGGTACAGGAGCAGCCATCGCTCCCCGGTCCCTGAGGAACCACGCTCTGCTATCAGTGAATCTCCACCTAGATGATTCTTGGCTCATAACACATCAATGGCACCTACGGGACTCTCACTTAAAGTCAGTCACCGCGGTCGCAGCCTTATGGAAAATGTTGATGAACTGCCTCCTTACGAATGACAACGCAGAGGTCTCTGTTGTCAATATGGGAATCTTTAAAGCTAGTGGAAAGGGAGGAATTCATAGCTATCTCCGCTGACGAGAATAACAAGCATCTAGAAAAGCACCAGCAGCTAGAGAAGCCGGTAATGGAATTGGAGGCCATACAAAAGCACACAAATGCCTCTAGGGTCTGACGGGAGCTCAATAAAACAAGGCTCCTTTTTCAACTTTTGGATGTTGACAGGGCGGAGTACAAGCTCCTACGCTTAAAGCACAAATTCCATTTGAGTAGTAACCGATGTGGCTGCATGCTGATTCATCGCCTCTATAGTAAAATCCATTCCAACTTAGTTAAGATGATACACACGGCTTCCTCTGAAGAGGTGCACACTGCCATTGTGATAGCCTCAGCCTTTAAGGCCTTTTACGGTTCTCTATATTCCACCACTGAGAGTCATACTGGTGACCCCTTACGCTACTTACAGAATGCAGCCTTGACTCCCCTACCACCTGCTGAGGCTACCACACTTGACCAACCTATATGCGTACATGAAATGATTTCAAACAAGTCCCGCTTAAAGACTTCAAAGTCTCTGGTCCCAGAAGGTTTCACAGCTCAATATTATAAAAAAACTTGTTGCAAGTTGGCACCTTTTTTTAACGAGGCTGTACAACTCATTCAGTGACACAGGGTCTCTGACTGGTTCTATGCTGAATGTGGCCATCTCGGTCAGTCCTAAGCCAGGCAAGGACCCTGCGCTATGCGGCTCGTATACGGCCATCTCCCTCCTCAACTTAGACGCCAAGCTCTTCACAGGCATATTAGCAAAGCGCCTCAAGCCTCTTTATACCGGGACTGGTGGATCCGGACCAGGCTTATTTCATGTAGACAAGTCAATGTGGCAACACCACCAAACACCTTTTACACCTTATTGAATAAAACAGTAAGGACAAGGAAGGAAGCACTTTTTCTCTCTATCTATGCAGAGAAAGTATTCGACCCGGTCAATTGGTTCTATCTCTTTGTGAATCAAAGCGTTTGGCCTCAGTGCCACCTTCCTCCATTTGGTCGGTAGTATATATAGTGTTCCTCATGCCTTTGTGCGAGTCAACTGAGTGTCATCCTCCACGTTTCCCATTCTTTACGGTAACCATGTAGGTTGCCCCCTCTTCTCTATTTACTTTATATGGAGCCAATGGTGCAAGGGCTGCGAAACCATCCACATATCTTCAAGATCCCTTTTGGTTCTGAGTGACACCTTATTAGTCTCTATGCAGATGATGTAATCCTCTGGCTGTCCGACCCCTTGACTTCACTGCCTCCGCTTGTGGAAGAACTGTAGCTCTTTGATGGGACCCCCAGCTTTAAGGTCAACCAACAAAAATCCCTGATCGTGAACCTATCGGTCACCCTCAAGCACAAACCAATTTTCTGCTCTCAATTTCGCTTGGACTAAGAAATTCATCAATTATCTGGGAATTCAGGAGGCAAAAACTGTGCCTCATACTTTAGCTATAAATTATGAAACCCTCTTCTCTCAGACAAGTAAAACTGTGTCCTCTTGGGCCGCCTTCAGTTGTCATCACCGGATTGCATAGCGGCAGTAAATATGACAGTCCTTCCTCTCTCAAGCCCTCCCCATGACCCCCTGACCCCCTGCCTTTCGCCCTTTGCGCTTTACAGCATATTATCCATAGGTTTGTTTGGGATAATAAGAAACCGTGCTTTAGCCACGCTTGGCTATCCTGCCAGAAGAGAGAGAGTGGGTTGGGTCTTTCCTTCATTATTCGTTATTATCAAGCCACTCATCTTAGATATCGGACGGAATGGAGCCACTCCGCTTCGGAGAAGCACTGGTCTTTTCATGGACCAAGCTGTAGCAGGTACCCAAATATGAAAGGAAGTGTGCCTTCCTTGTAAACACTGTTCAAGGGGCCTATACTCTTTACCGGTTACGGCCTCCATACTTCAAGTTTGGGACCGTGTTGCTCTCACGTCTGACCTCACCACATTTCCATTTTCAATGAGACCGATTCGTGACAACCCAGACTTTACCCCAAGTGAAGATATCAAGACTTTCAGGCGCTGGCACAAGGGGAGATGTAGGAGCATAGGTTCTCTTTAGGACAATGATGGGATCATTCCATTTCAGAAGTTGAAGGAGGACTACTCACTACTCGCCGAACTGTACTCCCTCCTCTCTAATGGCACACAAATGACAAAATCCTAGGGACAGCTACACTTAGAGGAGAAGTTGGGTGGGGGGGAGACTCTGTAACACAAGGAATAGGATGACATCTTTTACAGGGTACACCACACGGTTCACAACATGGCCAGTACCGAGATGGTCTACAAGATTGCCACCTACTGGTACCTCACCACAGCACGTTTACACTGTTGGAATCTGGGACATTCCAGGGAATGCTGGTATGGGTGTGGGCAGACTTATCTTATCAAAGTTTTATAAAGTGCTCGCACACCCAAGGGTTTCAAGGCGCTGACCAACAGGGCACTGACTCTACAAAGGAGACCTCAAGCACTAGGCCGTAGCCTGGGTAAACAGCTGTATCTTTAAAAACTTCCTGAACGGAAGGAGAGCAGTACAGGAACGGATCTCCAAGGGGAGAGAGTTCCACAACTTAGGAGCAAGGGTGGCTAACCTGCGGCCTCCCTTGCGCGATAGCTTGTAACGAGGAACAGTCAGGAGAATTTGGGAAGCAGACCGAAGGCTGCGAGAAGGGGTGTATCTAAGAAGAGGCTTCTGAATGAACTGAGGGCTACAAGTGTGAAGGGATTTAAACATTATACAGGCCGATTTAAAGGTAACATGATGATGAATCGGGAGCCAGTGGAGTTGCCTCAGAAGAGGTCTGGCTGATTGCCATCGTGGGAGGCGATATATCAGTCGCGCCGCCTGGTTTTGTGCCATCTGCAAACGTCTACTAAGGGTGACAGGCAGACCGAGGTAGATGGCATTTGCGTAATCTAAATGGGACAACACCAACGCTCTTACAACCTGCGTCAAAGCTGACTGGCTCACTCCTTCACATTCTATGGCACTGCCCTAAACTTTCCTGCTTCTCGACAGAGGTCCTGGACAATGTAGATTATGCTTTTAATACCTCCATGGAAAACACCCTTTTTCACATAGGCTTTATTATGAATAACCTTTAGAAGGAAATCAGCATCACGATGGCGCCATTACTACGCCCATCTTTATGTCGCATCTTTCACTTTCAAGAGTGGCATCTAAATACCAGTTTTTAGGCTGTGAAGGGAGGAGTTAGGGCTAAGGGAATGGGCTATTTTAGGTTTAAGGGTAGTGCAGAGCAGTTTTAGGCATAAGGATGTGAGGGGCGGATTAGGGCTAAAGGTATGGAGAGGGATTTAGGGCTAAGGGAAGGGGCTGATTTAGTGCCAAGGGTAGTGCAGGTAGTATTAGGGCTAAGGGCGTGAGGGGCAGTTTAGATCAAAAAGTGGGGGGGCTGCACAATCGCACACCGTCCTCTAGCCTGAAACAAATTGCGCCATCCCACTCCAAGGCACCCACGAATCAGGAGCGGCCTGCGCCTTCCTTGACTTGGGGGGGGCAGCTAAGTCATTAACCGGGGACTGTCCTGTGGAGTCGACCACAATAACAGAGCTCTCAGTATAGTAAACTCACTGCCTCAAACAACACGGCCTGTACGCGCCCTTCTCTGACGGAAGGAACCACACAGTGATCCCAAGGTGCACTACACAGGCACCGGTGGAAGGAAGTTTGGTGTTTGAACTTTTTCCTGATCTCCAAAGCGGCAATATACACAACAAAGATTGAACAAAAGTTAAAGTAAGTAAAATGTTTAATTACTTCATTCTAGGAAATAGCGTGAAAAGGCCAGCTTCGATCTAACGCTGTTGTTGTTCACCCTAATGGTTATCGATCTAACATCATACATTCATCTCCAGACCTAGATTCCCCACATACTCTATTTTAGGCTGATCGAATCCCTTAACCTACAAGTTGCATCCCATACGTGGCAGACAAATGGCAAGTCATTTTGTCACTCTGGGGTACGAAGAAAATTCTGGATCACATTTCATGGCTGCACAAGTTATGGTACATACTGTTTATCCCAGACTGCAGAATCCAAGGCCGACACCTGTTGAACTCTCTTGGCCCCTTTTATCCAAATCCATTCTTCAGAGTTTAGAGAGCTCATGTATCCGTCTTATTTGCGACTCCTACACCTGATCCCCAACAAGAGCCAAGACACTACCTAGGCCAATAACCCCCCCCTACACGTTTTCATTGGGCGCTTCCTGGTCCTGGACCCTGGACTATTAACGGGTGCGTTTTTAGACAAATTAGTGAAGGACCGAGGGGTGGAGGTGGGTGTGGGAGTGAGGGGAAGTTTGGCGACCTCTCTTTTCCGGTTTGTGAAATTGTCTGTCAAATTCTGCTCACCTCCATATTGAAGTCAAACGGTTGCGTCAATTATCCTAAGCTTTACCTACACTGCCAGCTGTTGGTTATAGGTGGTTAGCTGTGTCCTTTGCTCAATAAAATGAAATGTTCAATTAAAACTAAATAATATCTGTATTCGAGAGATTCAAACAAATGTCTGGTCCAGATTAACATCAAACAATGTTTTTAATAAACTGAACTTTTCAAAAGCTGAGCAAGCATCATCCTAGTAGCAGCACAAAACAATATATGAGGCACTATGTATAACAAGCATTTACAATTCAATGGTCTCGGCATTAATAAAGGTAGAGCTATTGGCATTGCTCATGACTTTTTTTTCTTTTTTTTAAAATCATAAATAAATGGCATTGTCATTTACATTGCAAATAGCTTAATCGTTAAATAAATGGTATTGTCATTTACAATGCCAATAGCTTAATAGGTCGCAAATGCCTGACCTATTGCATTTACACCCACACAGAGCCATACACACAAAGCCACCCACACACACATACAGAGCCACTCACACAGAGCTACACACACACACACACACACACACACACACAGAGCCCCACCCACACACACACAGAGCCCCACCCAGACACACACACACAGAGCCCCATACCCACACACACAGAGCTCCTCACACACACACAGCCCCACACACACACACAGAGCCCCACACACACACACACCCAGAGCCACACACACACACACACCCAGAGCCACACACACACACCCAGAGCCACACACACACCCAGAGCCACACACAGGAGAGCAAGCACAGCCAGGGGGCAGGTAAGCAAGCACAGCCAGGGAAGCAAGCACAGCCAGGGGGCAGAACCAGGGGGCAGGGGAGCAAGCACAGCCGGGGGCAGGGGAGCAAGCACAGCCGGGGGGCAGGGGAGCAAGCACAGCCAGGGGGCAGGGAAGCAAGCACAGCCAGGGGGCAGGGGAGCAAGCACAGCCAGGGGGCAGGGGAGCAAGCACAGCCAGGGGGCAGGGGAGCAAGCACAGCCAGGGGGCAGGGGAGCAAGCAGGGGCAGGGGAGCAAGCACAGCCAGGGGGCAGGGAAGCAAGCACAGCCAGGGGCAGGGAAGCAAGCACAGCCAGGGGGCAGGGAAGCAAGCACAGCCAGAGGGCAGGAAAGCAAGCACAGCCAAGGGGCAGGGAAGCAAGCACAGCGAGGGGGCAGGTATGCAGGTATTTTGTGTCACGGAAACGTGCAGATTACTGAAACTGACCGGTTTATTGAGTTTAGTCACCTTTCTGGCAGCTGATTGCACCCTGGTAATTCTTGTGAAGCCCTTTCGGGGAGATCCAGATTTATTTACCCCCTTTATTTGAATACATACTTTCAATGCCGTTTGTAGTATTTAGTTGTGGGCGCATTAGACCTTAATATACATGTAGCAATTGGACATTGAATTATTGAATCTAATTGTATGTTACTGTGTTCTGAGGTTCGAGTCCACAGTACCTCCTGGATTCAGCCCACAACTGGTCGGCGCCGGCCACCAGGCAGGGCAGAGACCGGCAAATAGAGGGGGGTGGGGGGCGGGGCGGGGGGCGGCGGGGATGCGGGGCGAAGGAAGGAGTGAGCATGGAGAAGTATGCATCGCTCCCTCTCATCAGTCACTAGTCAGTTGTCCTCCCCTTGGTACTCCTGTTATGTACGTCCTCTGCTGTATGCATCACTCCCTTTCATCAGTCACCAGTCTGTGGCCCTCTCCCTTGGTACTCCTGTTAGGTACGTCCTCTGCAGTATGCATCACTCCCTCTCATCGGTGCCATTCGGTAATAGCCAGATTTGAAGGGAGTGGAGGGGGCGGGGTGACAGGAGTAGCTAGGCAGGGGGCACAGTGGGGCGCGGCCGGAGCGAGTGACGCCCGGTCGGACAAAGGACTGGAGAGCAGGACTACATCCGCGAGGAGAGTAAAGGGCAACAGTCGACTGAGCAGGGATACGCCTGTATTCTGGACAAAGTGGCGGCAGTGATTATAAGGTTAATACTGTGGCTGTGGCGTTTTTGGATGAGGCCGTCTCTGCAGAAGTGCACCAAGAAAAACAACATTAGGAAAAGTCAGGAGAAAGCAGAGTGTCGAGCTCCGGCCCCCCTTTCTCGTGCTTTTGGACAAACATCTTCACTCCCGCTCATCCTACCCTTCCCTCCTTCCCTACTATCCGTCAAATGAGAACGGCAATGAGCCACCTATAGTCTTCTCTGCCAACTCACCGTCGCTTCTCCTTTGTCGAACGTGAGCTCCCTACGGGCTGCAATCTTCACCCTGCGTTTCCCCATGCTTAACTTGCGAAGAACAGGAAGCGAAAATGAAGACAATGGACCTGGTAGAGAGTAGTAAACATAGAGAAAGAACAGGCTACGGGGAGGGAAGACGAAGTGCCACCGAAACATTGAAAAAGAAGACAGACTACTTAACAAGAAAATGAAAAGAAAAGATACTATCATCGAAACTAAAGTGTAGACGAGTGAAGAAAACGCCACAAAAAAAAAAATGCAGGCCGCTAACGTTCAGAATCGGGGGCGTGTTTTGGGCGTTCTGAGGGACGGATGACGTCACAGTCGAAAGGACGCAAAAAAACATGCCCCCGAATCCGAAAGAGACGGGGCTTGAACTGAGTGATGCCCCTCTCATCCAATGGCTGGCCTCCGTTTAGGGAGCCAGCCAATGGAAGAGAGATGCGGGTTCAAGCCCCATACTCCAAATCATTAAATATCCCACCAGAAACTGCGCAAGCGCAGCCTTCGGTCCTCGACCTACAAAGGGGAGAAGTGATGTCCCATCCAACTACAGATCCATTAGTCTGATTGATATCAGCCCGAAAATTGTTGCCAGGCAGACACTAATCAGAATTTAAACGTGGATAACAGATCACTACATCGATAGCCAAGCAGGGTTAAGGGCTGAGACAGTCCCCTTAAGCAGGTACTCCGCTTCAGGATAATCTGCTGGAAGTTCGTCGCCCTGAGGCCGGATTACCTTTATGTTACCTTTATGGGTCTAAGGGCGCAATTTGATCTGGTCCTGAATGACAACCTATGGGTGGTGCTGGAGTCATATGGTATCCTGGATGATCTCTTAGGGATCCTGAAAATCTTACACTCAAAAACATACGCACAGGTTATTTGGAATATGGACATGGATCTTACACCTAGAATAACTAAATAAGCTGTGGCGTCAGGAAAGAATGTGTGCTTGCCCTCATGCTCTTTAGCTTCTATATTAATGAAGCAGTAGAATGGCTGGCAAAATTAAATCACGATGCTCCAAAATCTGCAGCCAATAATACCCCCATTCTTATGTTTGCTGAAGACACGCTGTGAGAAGTTGGCCTGGTATATGATGATCACTATTCTAGTGAGCACCATGCACCAGTCCAAACGATCCTTATGGTGATTGGTTGTAAGCCAACCTTATAGACCAGCTCCCAAACGCCACCTCCGATCAGCCAACCACGCCCTCGCCGCCGTCCCCCGCATCCGAAGAGCGACTACAGGAGGAAGGTCCTTCTCCCACCTGGCCGCCAAGACCTGGAACTCCCTCCCGACCGACCTGCGCCTGACCCAAGACCACCTCTCCTTCAGGAAGAAGCTGAAGACCTGGCTGTTCGAGCAGTCAGGATGATCTGATGTGCCATGGCACACTTCCTACCTTTATTCCAAATCAAGGGGTTGGATCACCTGCTAGGTCCCTCCTATGGGTGGGACCCAGGAAGGGGGTGGTTACACCCCTTTCCCTTTGTCCAGTTTTGCGCCAGAGCTGGGGCTGGGGTGCCCCAGCACTGGTTTGAACAGGACTTTGCCTGGGAGACCTTGTGTGCCCCAGGCAGTGTCTAGTTTCATTCAGCCCTCCCTGCCCCAATCCACTATCTCCTGTCTGGGGTGGTGTAACACCTCCCGGTGTCAGGAAACCTTTGTCCAGGCCTCCCCTGCCGGAGTTTCGGTCAGCAGCAGGAGGCCATACTTGTGTTTGTGGCAGCAGCATCCATTTTGTGATGCTGAGGCTCTGGTTAGATTTAACCACGTTTAAGGAAAGTAACATGTCTTCTCCCTCTAGAAGGGTGCAATGCTACCCCCGTCACCAGGACTGGCGAGGGGGTAGTATTCCAAAGCGTATGACACCTTACACAACATGTTTTGATAAAGCCAAACCAAAGTTAGCAAGTAACCGTGCGGATTATAATGCACTTAAGAGTATATGGTATGGCAATATCCCCGAACAGCTATAATGGACATGGTTCCGAAAGCTGCAGACAGGCTCAGCTCATGATAGAGCACCATCTCACATAAAACCAAGCACTCTGCCTCCAGGATTGTTAAGGCCTGCCATAGGAGTGACTTATAGGTGTATATGTGTCCAGATATAGGTTTAGACATAGGTATACTATATCTAAGCAAGGGGTGCATACACTACCTTGCCCCAGCTGAGTGATCAGCAAGTTGTGCAAAAGATATGCTGCAGCCCCTGGTAGGCCTTGGATGCACCTATGCCCTGGGTACCTATAGTACACTGTACAGGGGCTGATAAGGTGACCCAATACCCAATTGGTAATGTACCTAAAGTACATGGTTGTGAATTTAGAGAGAGAACAGCAGGCTGTGGGTCTGATTAGCAGGCCCACAGACACATTAAATCGAAAACCAGTGAGGCAAAAAGCAAAAAAATGGGGTGACCATAGGAAAGCAGACCCTACTCTCCTACACACGCTCTTAATATCCCCAACCCCTTATGGTCTTCAACGGGTGTTGGATTGCTTTGCAACGTTTTGCTTTTCAAGGGGCCTTGAGATAAATCTGCCAAAGTCAACATTCATGGCACTGAACCCTCACTGTTACTTTATAGGCAGAATGAGGATAGAGGGGGCGCCCTTTGAGAAATTAAAATGTTTTAATTACCTGGGTGTAAGATTGATCGATAACATGTCCTGGGCACCACAGCTGGGGAAAAATAGAACCATCCTGCTTCAAAGGGCATCGTCAATCGGAAGTAAACAAAAACCCACCTCCAGCGGAGCAGTAACCCCAGCCCTTTAAGTATATAGGGCTACAGCACTGTCAGGATCAAAATATGGTGCAGAACCCTGGGCATATGCTGATGTGTCTATGCTTAACCTAACTGAAAATCAATTCATTAGGACTCTATTCAGTCTCCCAGCAAGCACACCTCTTTAACTAGATATAGTGCCCAAGACAATGGACCAGGTGATACCATTAAAACTCTTGACATATTGGGTTCGTCTTTGGATGACACCGGAACGGGAGATCTGTAGAAAAAAGCCTTGGTGGAGATAGTTGCTGTCGACAAGAGAAGTTCACACCCCAAAGTTTAGGAAAATAAAAGCTCTGTGTGAGCTTGTCAAAAAGGAGGAGGTTTGGCTGGCTCGCCCCTGCCTCAATGGCAAAAGGTGTCCTTATAAAATTGAACCAAGCTTCTGGGGACTTTATGTTAGAACAAACTTGGAAAGACCAAAACGTGGGGAGTATCATTGAGAAATTTCTGAGCTATTAATATTTTTTTTATCTTTGAACCATATCTGGAAATATACGCCCCGTCCAAGCTAAAAATTTATACAAAACGTTTAGAATCTGCACTGTGCTGCAAAAACATTTAAATGGGATAAAAGCTACGCCTTATGTTCCCGTCACTCTTTTTGCCAGCAGTTGGAAGAAACAGTGAACCATTTCCTCTTACTTTTCAATCAATCAATCAATCAAGGTATTTATATAGCGCGCTACTCACCCGGAGGGTCTCAAGGCGCTTGGGGGAGGGGGGGGTCCGCTACTGCTCGAACAGCCAGGTCTTGAGCTGTTTCCTGAAGGCAAGGTGGTCCTGGGTCAGGCGGAGGTAGGTCGGGAGGGAGTTCCAAGTCTTGGCGGCCAGGTAGGAGAAGGACCTTCCTCCTGTGGTGGCTCTTCGGATCCGGGGGACGGCGGCGAGGGGGTGGCTGGTCGATCGAAGCTGGCGTGTGGGAGCGTAGAAGTTGAGGCGGCTGTTGAGGTAAGCTGGTCCTTTGTTGTGCAGGGCTTTGAGTGCCTGGGTGAGGAGACGGAAGGTGATTCTCTTGTTGACCGGGAGCCAGTGCAGATCTCTCAGGTGTTCGGTGATGTGGCTGCGACCGGGGATGTCCAGGATGAGTCGTGCTGAGGCGTTCTGGATCCGCTGGAGTATCTTCTGGAGTTTGGTGGTGGTTCCAGCGTAGAGGGAGTTGCCGTAGTCTAGTCGGCTGGTGACAAGGGCCTGGGTGACCGTCTTCCTGGTCTCGGTGGGGATCCACTGGAAGATCTTGCGTAGCATGCGCAGGATGTTGAAGCACGATGAGGAGACAGCGTTGACTTGTCTGGTCATGGAGAGGGAGGAGTCCAGGATGAAGCCCAGGTTGCGTGCGTGGTCTGTTGGTTTGGGTGCGCTGCCCAGGACGGGGGGCCACCAGGAGTCGTCCCAGGCGGAGGGTGAGGATCCCGGGATGAGGACTTCCGTCTTGTCCGAGTTCAGTTTCAGGCGGCTGTTCATCATCCACTTGGCTACTTCTGTCATCCCTTGGTGTAGGTTGGCTCTGGCGGTTGCGGGGTCGTTGGTGAGGGAGAGGATCAGCTGGGTGTCGTCGGCGTAGGAGATGATGTTGAGGTTGTGTTGGCGTGCGATGGCCGCGGGGGGCTCATGTAGACGTTGAAGAGGGTTGGGCTGAGCGAGGAGCCTTGAGGAACGACGCTGATGACTTCGGTGGCTTCCGATCTGAACGGGGGAGGCGGACTCTCTGTGTCCTTCCTGCGAGGAACGAGATGATCCATTCCAGTGCCTTCTCCTGGATTCCGACGTTGCTGAGGCGCTGCACTAGGGTGCGGTGGCAGATAGTGTCGAAGGCCGCGGAGAGGTCTAGGAGGATGAGAGCCGCTGTTTCTCCGTTGTCGAGCAGGGCTCGGATGTCATCGGTGGCTGTGATCAGGGCGGTCTCGGTGCTGTGGTTGGCCCGGAAGCCAGATTGAGAGAGGTCGAGGGATCCATTAGTCTCGAGGAAGGCGGCCAGCTGCTTGTTGACGGTCTTTTCGATGACTTTTGCAGGAAACGGGAGCAACGAGATGGGGCAGTAGTTCTTGAGGTCGGCTGATGGCTTCTTTAGTAGGGCGCTGAGTTCGGCGTGCTTCCAGCTCTCCGGGATGGTCGCGGTGTCGAAGGAGGTGTTGATGATGTCCCGCAGGTGGGGTGCGATGACGGCGTCGGCCTTGTTGAAGACGTGGTGAGGGCAGGGGTCGGTCGGAGATCCGGAGTGGATCGAGTTCATCGTGCGGATGGTGTCTTCGGTGCTGATCGGGGTCCAGGCGCGGAGGGTGGTGGTGGGGGGGCGGTGGTTCAGTCGTGGCGTGCGTCGGTTGGGTGCTGAAGCGGTTGTGTATGTCCGCGATCTTGTTGTGGAAGTAGGAGGCCAGGGAGTTGCAGAGGTCTTGTGACGGGGTGATGTAGTTGTTACCGGCGTTGGGGTTGGAGAGCTCTTTGACGATGTTGAAGAGTTCCTTGCAGTTGTGTGCGTTGTTGTTCAGTCGTTCCTTGAATGCAGACTACTTGGTGGCGTGGATCAGTTGGTGGTGTTTTCGGGTGGCGAGCTTGAGGGCAGCCATGTTGTTCGGTGTTGGGTCTCTGCGCCAGGCTTTCTCGAGGTCTCGGCAGTTCTTCTTGGAGCTCTTGAGTTCGTCGGTGAACCAAGGGGCTTTCTTGCTGCCGGGTCTGCTAGGCGGGGTCTTCAGAGGGGCGAGGTCGTCTGCGCAGTCGTTGATCCACTTGGCGAGGTTCGTGGCCGCCTGGCTATGGTTCGTTGTGGTGGTGGGAGGGTTCATGCTCATGGAGGTCGCGAGCTGGTCGGCTGTGATCTTGTTCCAGCTTCTGCGTGCAACCTGTTGCTGGTGGTGGTCGATCGTGGTCCTTCTGAAGCTGAAGTGGACGCAGCTGTGGTCCGTCCAGTGGAGTCCGGTGGCGTGGCTGAAGGTGATGTCCTTGCTGGATGTGAACACGGGGTCAAGTGTGTGTCCGGCGTAGTGGGTGGGGGTGGTCACCAGTTGCTTGAGACCGAGGTTGGCGAGGTTGTCCAGCATTGTGGTGGTGTTGCGGTCGTTATTGTTCTCCAGGTGGAAGTTGAGGTCCCCGAGGAAGATGTAGTCAGCGGAGAGGAGGGCGTGCGGGCTGATGAAGTCGGCGATGTCTTCGCTGAATTGTGTGCGTGATCCCGGGGGTCTGTAGATGAGGGTGCCTCTGAGGGTGGTCTTGGGGTTGATGTGGATCTGGAAGTGCAGGTGTTCGGCGGGTGCGAGGGTGTCGTCGGAGTTGGTCGTGATGCGGATGGTGTTCCTGTGGATGATGGCGATGCCTCCTCCTGTCTGGTTGACGCGGTCCCTCTGGATGATCTTGTAGCCGTCCGGGATGGCGATGGCGATGTCGGGCGCTGAGGAAGCGTTCATCCAGGTTTCCGTGAGGAAGGCGACGTCTGGGGATGTGGTGTCGAGCAGGTTCCAGAGCTCGACGGCGTGTCTGTGGATGGAGCGGGTGTTGAGCAGGATGCACTTGAGGTGGTTGCTGCTGTGGTTCGACTTGATCGATGCAGGTGTAGTGCAGGTCCGGATGCAGGTGAACTTGCAGGAGTGACAGCAGAAGGGTCCGTGGGTGCGTCTCGGGGTGGCCCAGTAGCAGCCGGGGATTTGGCTGGCGTTGAGTGCGTAGAGTTCGGTGGCGTCGTAGGTCCGGCGGGTGGGTTGGGGTCTGCGGGAACCAGGGGACCTGGCACTGGGCGCGGTCCAGGCGCGGATGGGCGCAGACGGTCTTACCTTTGGTGCACCTTCGGCGCTCAGTAGGCGCGCCCGCTGCGCGTTGGCCACTCTGCCATATGTGGAGAGTGGGGGGGGGCGGAGCGAGGGAGGGGCAGCTGGGAGGCGGGAGCGGGGCGGCGAATGGGAAGGGCTGCAGAGAGAAGGGGCGGGGCCGCAGGGGGCAGCGGCGGGGAGCGGGGAGGTGGCGGGAAGCGCGGCAGGGGCCTGGGGTGACAAAATCACAGGGGTACAATATTAAACAATACGGGGATACAGAAAATAAACAGGGAGCTGAAAATACACCGGGGGAGAAAAACAATCGGAATCACAGAGGTACAAAGTTAATCAACACGGGGAGCAGAAAGTAACAAGGAGCAGAGAGCACACCGGGGGAAAGAAACAAACGGAATCGCAATTACAGACGCGGCGCAGGCGGGGCAAGAGCAGCAATCAGCGGTGTCACAGGGTCACAGCTGCGGGCAGCGCGGTGTCACAGGGTCACAGCTGCGGGCAGCGGCGGCACTTGGCGGGAACAAGGGGCAGCCTGGGCTCACTCACGAGGAGTGTGCGCGGTGCGTGGGGGTGACCGGTCCAGAGGGACAGAGGTCACTGCTCACCACCTCAACATATATGGCCCAGTGGGAGGGAGGGGCAGCTGGGAGGCTGGAGCGGGGCGGCGAATGGGAAGGGCTGCAGAGGGAAGGGGCGGGGCCGCAGGAGGCAGCGGCGGGGAGCGGGGAGGTGGCGGGAAGCGCGGCAGGGGCCGGGGGTGACAAAATCACAGGGGTACAATAATAAACAATACGGGGATACAGAAAATAAACAGGGAGCTGAAAATACACCGGGGGAGAAAAACAATCGGAATCACAGAGGTACAAAGTTAATCAACACGGGGAGCAGAAAGTAACAAGGAGCAGAGAGCACACCGGGGAAAAGAAACAAACGGAATCGCAATTACAGACGCGGCGCAGGCGGGGCAAGAGCAGCAATCAGCGGTGTCACAGGGTCACAGCTGCGGGCAGCGGCGGCACTTGGCGGAAACAAGGGGCAGCCTGGGCTCACTCACGAGGAGTGTGCGCGGTGCGTGGGGGTGACCGGTCCAGAGCAACAGAGGTCCGTCCTGCCCCGGAACAAACTGATTATACCTGCATGCAAGCTGATGGGCACTGTGCACTATTAGGGAGCATCTAGGGTACTTAGGTGTGACACAGAGGAGCCCACTGTGTTTGCTGTTTCTATATTCTTTGCGTGGGAATGGAGAGTCAGACTAAACAAACTATCTGTATGTACTTAGTCGGAAGGAGTTCTGGTTTTAATGACTGTGACCAAACCATAAACAGTACCTGTATTTCCAAGATTGTTGCTGCTAATTTAAGTCTTTTAAACCTACTTATTCATATGGGCTACAAAGAAGTTGTATCAGATTCATGTATTGTATTTGTCTTTTTAACATCGGCTCCGTTTGTAAAACCTGCTTATCTTTTAAAAATGGGTACGCCCAAGCGGGTTTTTAAGCAGGTCATCCGGAATCATTCACTTTATCATTTCAATGCGAATAAGAAGTTTCATGTTTTAATGTATTTATTCATTAACTTTTACGGTTGAACCAGCCAAAATAAAGTATTGAATTGAATTGTGCCAGTGGTATGTGATGACGCAGAAGCATATCCTAAAAGATTAACACAAACTAGGGTATGAAGTTTTAGATCTATGACGGAAAGATATTTTCCTGGTAGTCATTAACTTCTGCGTCTATGTAACGATGCACATTGGCCTCAAGCGATGCCAGCTTTTGTTACGAAGCTCTTTGACCACATAGAAGGCAAAGTGCATTAAAATGAACAGATGGGAAATTAGAAATACGTTTGCATCATTTTCTGCAACTAGGCTGAGCCACCAAGAAACATTTCTTTCCACATACTTAACTTAAGAATGTTTCTTTGCCTGTTCAAATTTGAACAAATGATAAAAAGGGAATCATAGGAAGCAGAATATATACCAAAATTTGTAAAGGAAAAAATATGTCCTCCACATTACATGCTTCTTAACTGTTTAGTGGAATGGAATGCTAGACCTTTTTAGGTTTTGCCTGGGGAAAGATGCGTTCTGCGCATCTTTTTCGCGCAGGCGAAAAACCTAATGATTATGGTAGGGGAGACAGGAACGGCCCCCGTCTTCCATTGGCTAGCTCCATAAATGGAGGCTAGCCATTGGAAGACGGGCCTGTCCGTCAATGCCGGACCAGATTCGGGGGCATTCCCGAGAATTTTTGGCTTTTGGCTACGTCAGCCGAAAGCCTGTTCTCGGGAACGCCCCCGAATCTGGGTCTGCATTGAGCCTACACCCGCCTTCCTGCCGAAGAAAGCAGCCGTCCGTCTACAGCCAGGGCCGCGCTGGGATTGGCCCAGCCGGCCGAGCCTCCGCCGTGTCATCGGGAGGAGGAGGAGTGGAGAGCAGGAAGCAGCCTCAAACAACAATTGCGTTTCTATTTGTGGCAAATGGTGAATACTTTGCTTTGACCTCCGATCTCTGTGTTTCATAACGTCACCTGCAAAGCCCCTGTACCCCTCCTTGGGTTCGGTCTGCTCACATTTCCGCCGAAGAGACTTTGGACGTTTTAATGGCATCGTTATTGCAGACCTCTTTGTACACGCGTGACACAGCAGGCGCTGGTTTGAAAAGAGTCACGTGGCAGTTGAATTTGTTGTGTAAATTGAAGGGAAAAAAACAGCCATCTGCTCATGTCCGCAATTAAAGCTAAGGCGAGATGGAGTTTAAGGCGCAAACATACGCATCATTAGCCGGATCAGCAGTCCCAAACGCAGTAGGAAGAATTTCTAACATCCATAGTGAAAAACTCCTCGAAGGCAATATTAATTCGAACATTATAGCCTTCAACAAAATATTTAAGTTTTGGAATCTAGCTTTAATCTACCAATGAGAAACATGGGAGAAGACAAACAAAATTATGAAAAAGGTCCAACTCATCCTAGCAACTTATAAAGGACATTTAACAAATATCAAGGAAAATGGAGCTCTAACTTAGTTAACAAGTATGTAGAGCACCCTTACTCTAGAAGCAGCAGTGGGACATGCAGGCTTCTCGTGTGCGAGTGTGTGAATAGGCCAGCAAGTGAGGTGAGAGAACGAGAAAGAGTGTGAGAGTGTGTGTGTGTCAATGTCTGAGAGATTGACCTAAATGCGGTAAAAGTGATGTCGCTCAGCCGCCTCCTGCCCTCCTCTCCCACTCACCTCTGCCGCTTCCCACTCACCTCTGCCGCTACAAACATCTGCTCGTCCATGCCACTCACCTCATCTCCCTCCCCCCAAACAACTGTTCTCAGCCATCGGTCACCTTTAGCTAGCCCCTCCCTCTCCCGTCCTCAACCAACTCCCTCCCAGACCCTGATAGGAAACAGACAGCCAGCAAGAGAGCTGAGCGAGAAAGTGTATTAGTGCGAATGTGAGTGTGTGCAAGAATGAATGTGCGATAGAGACTGAATGAATAAGCGCACTTGTCTGTGCATAGGTGTCCATGTGAGAGACCACAGTGTGCAAGACTGAGTGGGAAAGATGGTGTGTGGGTGTGTGAGAGAGAATGAGAGAGGCAATGTCTGTGAGAGATTGACCTCCTAAATGCGGTAAAAGTGATGTCCCTCAGCCGCCTCCTGCCCTCCTCTCCCACTCCACCTCACCTCTGCCGTTACCAACATCTGCGCGTTCATTTCACTCACATCATTCTCCCCCCCCCCTAACAACACACGCCTCCACCATCCACGCCGTGCCCAACACCATCATGGCAGCCGGCCTGGCCACCGTGCTCATCAACCTCCTCGCAGGGAAGGCTAATCAGGACTCGCTGGACGAGGCGCACTACCCCCGCCGGAAGCAGCTGATAGAGCCGCTCTCGTCGTCTCCTTCTTATCCGCCTTCCTCATGCTAGTTGCCGTCTTCTTGATCTACGTGCTGAAGGATAGCCTGGAGGAGTCGCTCAAGGTGGGCCTGGAGAACGGCATCCGCTTCTACAAGGACACTGACATGCCCACCGCTGCTACCAGAAGCGGATGGTGGATAAGCTGCGGATGCCCGCAGTGCTGTAGCAAAGTAAGTCGCACGTCATGGGGAGTTTAAAACATAATGGCTAAGCGTATACAGTACTATGTGGGGTACGGGTGGCTTCCCAGGTCCGCTGTCTGTTCTTGTGCAGTATGCTGTCCTGCCAATGCTGGAAGCGTTATGCTGATGACGTGCACCGTTTGCCACGACTGAAAATGTAAATAAAAAACCTGCATACTTTTCTCTCTTTCCTTCTGCTGCAAAACTTTTGTTATCTTTATGGGGCCATCTGTTTGGCCCCCCATAAAGATAAAGCTTTTGCAGCAGAATGAAAGCAAGCCAGTCTGTCCAAGTGGGACGGACGAAAAAGAGAAAAGAATAAGTCCCATTCAAGGGAGACGCCGGTGTCTTCAGGCTGGCCTCAGGCCTGGGTGCTGGCACTTGTACGGATGGGCAGGCTGGGCCCCGGGCCGCAGGTTTCTACACTGAATAGTCAGTCACTCAGCATCTCTGCATTCCCGTCGCTGGAGCCCGCCCACTGACGGAAGGCGGGCAGAGTAGCCAGGCCTGAAATCCAAGACAAGCACGATTCACAGACGCCCAAACATGCGCTAGTTCTACCACAACAAGCCCAACGATAGGTACGAGGGAAGCCAAGGACAGTATTAAAACGACTTTACTTTCCGGCTAAAATACTAACAAAGATACTCACCATGCAGGCCCTCTCGCAGCCTGCCCTCTCGCAGCCTGCCCTCTCGCAGCCTGCCCTCTCCCAGCCTGCCCTCTCCCAGCCTGTCCTCTCGCAGCCAGCCCTCTCGCAGCCAGCCCTCTCGCAGCCTGCCCTCTCGCAGCCTGCCCTCTCGCAGCCTGTCCTCTCGCAGCCTGTCCTCTCGCAGCCTGTCCTCTCTGCCAGCCTGCCCTCTCGCACCTGTCCTCTCGCAGCCTGTCCTCTCGCAGCCTGTCCTCTCGCAGCCTGTCCTCTCGCAGCCTGCCCACGCCCAGCCTGTTCTCTCCCAGCCTGTTCTCTCCCAGCCTGTTCTCTCCCAGCCTGCCTTCTCCCAGGCTGTCCCCTCCCTGCCCTTTCCCAGCCTGTCCTCTCCCAGCCTGTCCACTTCCAGCCTGCCCTTTCCCAGCCTGTCCTCTCCCAGCCTGTCCTCTCCCAGCCTGTCCTCTCCCAGCCTGTCCTCTCCCAGCCTGCCCTCTCCCAACCTGCCCTCTCCCAGCCTGTCCTCTCCCTGCCCTCTCCCAGCCTGCCCTCTACCAGCCTGTCCCCTCCCTGCCCTCTCCCAGCCTGTCCTCTCCCTGCCTGTTGTCGTGTCCCGGCGGCAGCAGGCAGGAGCGTGCACTGCGTCCCCGAAGTAACAGCCCTAAAGCAAGCAAGAAGTACGCCCCCCTCCCACCAATCCCTGTTAGGTAGTGGAAACTGTCCAAACTGGGGTGCAGACAGACCCTTTCACCTTTCGGCCTGGTACCACTGCACCAGCCGCACTACTTCCCTACTGACCGTTCTCCACTTCAGCCCCGTCTAAATTACAATTCATGCTTGTGACCCTTTTGCCTGCTTGTGCTTGTTTTCATGACCCTGTTGCCTGCTTGTGCCTCCGTGTGCCCCTGTTGCCTGCTTGTGCCTCCGTGTGCCCCTGTTGCCTGCTTGTGCCCCAGTTTTCGTGCCCCTGTTGCCTGCTTGTGCCTCAGTTTTCGTGCCCCTGTTGCGTGCTTGTGCATCCGTTTTCGTGCCCCTGTTGCCTGCTTGTGCCTCTGTGTGCCCCTGTTGCCTGCTTGTGCCTCCGTGTGCCCCTGTTGCCTGCTTGTGCCTCCGTGTGCCCCTGTTGCCTGCTTGTGCCTCCGTTTTTGTGCCCCTGTTGCCTGCTTGTGCCTCCGTGTGCCCCTGTTGCCTGCTTGTGCCTCCGTGTGCCCCTGTTGCCTGCTTGTGCTGTGTGGGTGTGTGGGGAGGACTCTGTGTAGCTGTGTGTGTGGGAAGCTTTGTGTGGCTGTGTGTGTGGGGGGCTGTGTGGGTGTGTGTGTGGGGGGCTCTGTGTGGGTGTGTGTGTGGGGGGCTCTGTGTGGGTGTGTGTGTGGGGGGGCTCTGTGTGTTTTTCTGTGTGTCATTTGCGAGAGATAAAGCTAGTGGCATTGTAAATGGCAATGCCATTTATTTATGTTAAAAAAACAAATAAAAATAATGTTAAGAGCAATGCCAATAGCTCAGAAAGAGCAATGGAGAAAGCCATGTGACATCTCTGTTCTTTCTCAGAATATCTGCTGAAGCGGACTCTAAACTGATATGTTACAGGACCAACACATTGATCCACAGCAGTTTTGAAAATACCATGTTACAAACTACTAGGTAACAACAACTGAAAAATCCGATGTGGGTGATGTATTGCAGGCCTCAAATGAGGATTTTCCCCTATGTTATTCTGGTATCTATCCCTGTAACTATACCCACTTATTCATTTTTGATGAATCTAGAATTACTGCTAGCATATACTCCTATATTTTTTACTTTCTAACAAAAAGTGTGCAATGTCACATAATCTGATCACCGAGAAGCCATCCGATATCTGACTCATACAACCCCCTTCTACTTTGGATCTTCATTTCTTCAAATGCAAATGTGTATTACTCTTCTGTCCCGAAAACAACTTGGCTCTGTTGAACTTTACTTGCTACTTCCTTAACCATTCTTCATATTTCTTAAACCATAGTTGCTGTGCGACAGGGTACATAGAAGCCACTGTTGTACTAGTACATTTGCCTCCAGTTCAAGTGTTAGGAAAGTCACTGCTACTGTGTACAGCTACACCTGTGTCAGGTTTGGTGGTTTGTGTTGGCAGGTCACAGAGGGTCGTACTTTAACTTCTTTCTAGTAAGTAGAAGGATCACAAGCCTCTTAACGTTTGTGGCTCATGCCCTGTGGTAGGGAGACATCAGTGCGCCAGGTGCCCTAACAAAGGAGCTCCTACTTTCCAAAATCCAACATCTTTGATGTGGCCACACTGCACCCCAAACACACCAGACAACATCAGGTAAAAGGAACGAAGCAAGCTTAGCGTAAGAAAGATAATTATTTGTGGAGCCAAGTCCTTACACCAGCCTATCATTAACAGGAGAAATCAATACTGGGTTGTTTCTTGGCCATCTGCAATCAATCTCAGATGTCCAGGTCAGAAGGTGGAAGGAAAAGGGTCATTTTCTCTAGTACTTCAGCAGTGCAGGTTTGAATTGGGTATCAGGGGGAGGATTGAGTGGACCAGGACTCCACCCTACTACAACCTATTCGCGTCCCTCCCTTTAAGAGCTATCTGGCAGGAATTAAACAAAGAGAGGACTGTTACATCTCCACATATGTATCTGTACTTTCAAAGGTGTTACAGTATTTTGGAAGTTGAAAAACCCAGAGACGAAATCCGTCTGGGACGTATAAAGTAAATTTACTGCTAAAATATGTATTGAGTAAGTGGCCGTGGCTAAGCCATCCAACATAATGGCCGCTTGACTAAGAAGCTCTGGAACCCTTTGCCCTAATCCTTTAGGTTATGCAGCAATAATCCAATAATCCTCCATTAACTTAAATATGGGATTGGAATTTGCTCCCGATTCACGGGGGAAACATAGGACTCGCTGGGAGCCACATCCTGGCTCCGCTTCAGCTGAGTTGCAGCAGAGGCCGGCAGTAATAGGGCTGCAGGTGAGCCTGAGGCCGGGGTTGAGGTACCCCGCTGGGCCCTCACTCTGCTCCCTCTACTAGCCCTCTCTTGATGGCACACAGCATCAGCTCCACCTCCTGCCTGCACTACACCGGAGAGGTGCCTGCGACGCTGACCTACCTCCCAGCTGCTGGCTGTGGCGTACGCGCTGTGTGGGATGGCCCTGCCCCGATGGACGGGAGCTGCCATTTTGTATCTCTCCTTAGGGAGGGCCACATACCTGCCATTCGATGGCCTGCACAGGAGTGCAGAGTTCGCTGTCTGACTACTATTCGGCTGCGATGGGAGCGCCATGACCACTCCCTCTACATATTCCTGCTTCTTGGCCACATTAAGGAGGAGGCCGACCCTGAGGGCCAGTCTCTGATCTTCCCGGATGCAAACTGGAGATTACTCCTAAGAAAGTAACTCCTTTATGGCTTCCTCTTTGCCTACTTCTCCTCCAAGTAGGACATTTACATATTTTAAATAACCTTCACTATGCGGGGGGCAGGCTCCTCTCCCACAGCTTTGCCAGGCCTCCTTTGATCGCCCGCATTGTAACATCTTCAATGGGGTCCCACCTTGCTACGAGGCAGACAACACCCAGTTAAACGCACTTGACAACACACGTTGGCCACCTCTCCTGCCGCCTCTATTAACTTTGTGACCCAACTACATATCCCATTGTATGACCACCATGGGTCAGGAAAACCCCTAACAATGGAGACTTACTTTTGAACCTGCCAAGTTCACTGGCAGATCCGAGCTCCTTTTGGATGCATAAGGTAGTAGTAATGCCACCTGACCACCCCAGTGTTCTGAAGGGCGCTGCAGCGATAGTGGCAGAGCTAAGGGCAGTTTCAGTGCCATTGATGCCCGCCTTGACTGCCTTGTCTCCCAGGTAGACCACATGGGGGAATCTCAGTAACGGCACGGTCACCGACTAGACACCATGGAAAATGCGTTTCTGGAGTGTGGGATAGCACGACCAGCGTTGTGCACCATCTGGATTAGACGGAGCGGCTAGTACAGGCAGTAGCCATCAAGAATGAGGATTTAGAGCCCCAATCATGTCAAAACAATATTCAAATAACTGGGATGCCCAGAACAGTTTGTAGAATCTCTCCTCACAGAGCTATTCCGCTCTGAACATTTTTCCTCTACATTAATTTTTGAGAGAGCACACAGGTCTCTGGGCCCTCAACCCCCTCGCCCTTCTGTGGCAAGGCTCTGAAATTATAGGGACTGGGACACCTTACTCCGTCTAGCCCATGAACTGTCACCCTTTTAATACCAGAACGCCATGATCTCTATTTACCCAGATTTCACACTGGGCCCCGGACTGTCAGGGGGCCAGACGGAAATTCGACAACGCCAAGGCATTGCTTTGCAAATATGGCTTCAAATATGGCATGCTGTACCCTGCCAGGCTCCAGGGGATGGTATCCAAAAAGCCAAATTTTGGGGGCGTGTCTAAGATGGCGACGGAGTAGGACGTGCTTTCTGTCCCGAGATTGCTTAAGCCTTGTCCAGCGCCTTCCCTGGACCTTGCCGACTGACCCTGACCTAGCGCATTACCTCCGGAGACACTTGAGGAGGCCCGGTGTCTTCCGCGGACCCGGTAGTGGAGAAGTGGACCCCCGGCAGATTTGAGGCCTGTAGTGTGGCTGGGCAGCTGGAGCAGGGAGACTCGCGTGAGGCACAGCCGGGGTGGTACCATCCTGCCGCTCGGCTGTAACGGAGCCCGCTGTCTGCGGAGCCGGGTGCGACCCCCACGGAACACGGCCTGGCACCCCCACGGGGGGAGAGTGCCCTGCTGGGCCCACAAAGGTACGGGTATCGAGAGCGGAGGCCTGATGCGGTGGGCGGACAGAACACCGGCCGCACTCGAGGCCGGGGACTGAGGGCCTAGGTCCGGACCGCGACCAACGCAGGCTGGCCTCCTGGAGAGCTACTGGCTGGGACCGCGACTCGCACCCGAGGAAGCGCCTGCCTCTGCCCCCGCTCCAGAGAATACAAGGACTCTCTTGGGACTTCCCCCGGGCCTGGAACGAGGGGCCGCCGAAGGACTGAGGCTGGACTGGCCAGAGGTAGCGGCCTGGTCACAGAGTGGGGGGGGCTCCGTGCTCCCTGCCTGCCATCGAGACTACGTGCATTGTCTGGGCTACTGGATTGGGCCTGGGGACGCTTGGGCCGCGGTCTCCGGAGAGGCAGGAGCTGACCTGGTCTGGGGCTTGCGGGTGTGTCGCACTACCCCCGTGAACTTTATGCGTTTACTAGCTGCTAGAGACGTGAAGGGCAACTTCAGAGCGAACGGCCGGATTTGGTCCCGAACTGGGGGGGCCGGAGTGCGGCGTCCTCTGGTGGCCTGCTGAGGGGGTGTCGGAGTCTTGGACGGTGGCCACACGCACCTGGGACCACCCGAGGTAGGCGACAACATATTTGAGGAGCATTGTTCGGTGCGCTGGTGGTAACCTGGGGCTTGTGCCAAGTAGCGGGACCAGCAGGCTATATCCACACCCGGGATGAGACGGTGCGGCCTACTGGAGCGGCTTGGGCGCTTCTAGAGGCCAGGAGGGGCGCAGTGGTGGGCGCTACAAGAGACAGGTGCCTGAGTGACCCTTCCCGTCCCTAATTCAGTGGAGGAAGAGCGGCAGCGCTATGCGGTCGGGGACCACTAGACCCGGGCTCTAGACTCGCAGCTGCGACTTGGGCGGAGTAGAAGATAGCCTGCCCGGATCGGAGCGAAGGAGTGGTGTGAACTGTCTGCCGCCTTGGACGGAGTACGTCCACCGAACCAGGCGCGATGTCTAACAGGACCCGCAAGGACAAGCCGGGCAAGGAGGGGCCTCTGAAAGGAGCACAGCCGACGACGTCCCCGAGTACCAGCACTTCCCCCCAGCTGCGCGATGATGAGGCGCCTGCCACCAAGGCCTTTATGCTGGAGCTCTTTTCAGCCATCAAGAGGACATCTCGGAGCTCCGTTCCCAACTCGCTCCGGATCTAAGGGAGGTGAGGAGGGAAGTGGATGGCATCGGCGAGCGGGTGGCGACGCTGGAAGAGCACGACCTAGGGTTGGCGGGCGACGTGCACCAGCTCCAACAGGATGTGCTTAGGCTGACGGAGAAAAACCTAGATCTCCAGGGCCATGCGGAAGACCTAGAGAACCGTTCTCGCCGGAATAACATTCGCATTCGCGCGGTGCCCTGGGACGGAGAGGCGGGAGACCTGCGTGGCTATGTGGAAGCTCACTTTCTGCAGATCCTGGGTGAAGACGACCTTCACAAGGTCAGAATGGACAGGGTCCATAGAGTGGGTCTACCGAGAGGTACGGGGGCTCCGCCTCCTGACATCCTGGTCTGCGTACATGATTTTCAACTTAAGGAACGTATCCTTCGGAAGGCGAGGGGAATCACCGATTTGCAGTTTAGAGAGCATCGTCCCCAACTTTTCCAGGATCTGGTGGCGTCAACGCTACAAAAGAGGCGTGACTTTAAGCCGGTGACATCTTTCCTGAGGGACCATAATGTGGCGTACTCCTGGGGCCATCCCTTTCGCCTCATCTTCCGGTGGCAGAACAGGCTGGTCCAGCTTCGGTCCCTGCAGGCTGCAAAAGATCTCCTGGGCCTGGACGACGCTGCCCCCTCTCCGAGAAATGGGCACTCACCGGCACGGCGACGACGGCGCTCTTCCTCCTGACAGAGAGTGGGGCGTCCCGCGGCATAGAATAGGCCGGACCCTACGACCAACCAGCAAGAAAGGGATGGTGCGGTGGCCTCCGTGGTGACTGTGACGGAGGCGCAGTCGCAAGACAATTCAGGGGCTGCGTGATCGTGGAGGGAAGGCTGATAGGCGTCGGAGGGACACCCCCCCTCCACTCAGGTACCGTGGGTAACAATGTACTTTTGGGGAAGACGCTCCGGTCCGAAGAGCAAGTGGGACACTGACTGGTACCTCAACCACCGCTCTTTGACGGAATCAACGACAGCCCTCATGGTTGTTCTGTATTCTATTATTTTTCCTTCCTTTTTCCCCCTTGGGGCCTTTTCAGTTTAGGGCAGAGGAGGCACTCCTGTTGAGGTTCTCCGGTCCTGGGGTTGGGGGAAGGGGTGGGATGGGGAGTTGGGAGGGGGGAAGAGGGAGGTGGTGGTGGCGGGTGTGTGAGTGGATGTGTGGTACTGGCCTTGCAATCTGTGCTGAGAGAGTTGACTGCCCAGAAAGGAGGGCTTGCTACTCCAGGGCCTTATGGTGGTGCTGGAGCTGTGAGGACGGGTGGGGTGTGGCGCACTGTGGCGGAGTGGCGGAGATCCCGGGGAGTGGGGGGGCCGATGACGAAGGTTGCGGGGGGGGTGTTTGTATCAGGGGATGCTGGCTGGAAGGGTATACGTCGGGAGTGAGGAGGTGGGAGGCTGAGCTGAGTGGAGGAACTTGTTTGTGATGCCGATCACTGTGGGCACATGGAACGTGAAGGGGCTGAATTCCCCTCAAAAAACGCCAAAAAATATGGAAATACATGCTGGACCATAGCTTGGATGTGGTGGGTCTCCAAGAGACGCACCTGGCTCGGACAGACGGAACCCGCCTTAAGCACCGGCAGTACCTGCTTAGTTATAGGTCCTCTGCCCCTACTAAGCACAGGGGGGTGGCCCTTCTGTTCAATTCGGCATTGCGCTTTCAACCGCTGGAGGTTCGGAGCGATAGAGAGGGTAGATGGATCATGGTCAAAGGTACGCTCCGCAGCAAATTATGCACCTTTCTAGTACTGTATGCCCCCAATGTGGGACAGAATGGGTTCCTCTAGGACCTACTGCGTATTGTTGAGGACTTTGCTGAGGGGGCCCTCTTTGTTTTGGGTGACTTTAATCTGATATGGAATCGAGAATTGGATTGCATCCGCCCTCAGAGGGCCGAAGCTGGGGTCTTCTCAGTTGATCAACGGATGGCGCTCCCTTCATCCCCTTGCGCGGGACTACACTTACTTCTCCCACGTTCACCATTCTTATTCCCGTCTGGACCATGGTTTCCTGAGCCAGTCCCTCCGGGGATCCCTGAGAGACGCTACAATCTTCCCCCTTTCCGTCTCGGATCATAGCCTATTGGCCCTCTGTCTTCACTGGGCCCCGGACAGTGCTGGACCCCGCAAGTGGTACTTTCCAGCCTCCCTGATCAGAGATGATACCTCCTGTAAGGCATTGCGGACGGCGATCCGCAACTTTTTGACCTCAACCCTGTCCAGGACACTTCGGTTTTTGTCACCTGGGATGCGCCTTTAAGGCGTCGCTCAGAGGTAGTTGCTTGGCTCTCAACGCGGCCCTCAATAAACTGCGGTGGGGAGAGCGGGAGGGGTTGGAGGAGGAGCTGACCAGGTTGGAGCAGACCCACAAACAGAACCCCACCAGACAGACGCTCCGCTCGTTGACAGCGGTCCGGGGTAAACTCATGGCCCATTATAGTAAACGGGCGAAGTTCACCCTCCTGAAATTGCGCCGTCTCTCTTATTCACAGGGAAATAAGATAGGGAAGTACCTTGCATGTCAGCTGAGAGACAAGAGGGAGAAGGAATATATCGGTGGTATTCAGGACCTCGGAGGTGAGCTGATGTACCGTGACGAGGCCAAGGCGGACCTCTTTGGGGCGTTCTACGCGGCGTTCTACTCGGGGGACGCCCTGGACCCCAGGGCTCAGCGTGATTATTTAAGCGCACTTCCGCTCCCTCGCGTCTCTACCGAGTGGAACGAGCTGCTCGCCGCCCCCTTCACTAGGGAGGAGGTTTTGACTGCTATCAAGGCTCTGAAGCTCAATAAGGAGCCCGGTGCGGACGGCTACACAGCTCTTTTTTATCAGACCTTTGCAGCGGAAGTGAGTGACTTCCTGGTGCTCCTTTTTAACGCCATGGGAGAAACAGGTACGACTTCGGGTTCCATGGCGGAGGCGGTTATATCGGTCATCCCCAAACCGGGGAAAGATCCCACCAAGTGTTCCTCATATAGGCCTATAGCCCTGCTGAACATGGACGCTAAGTTGTATTCATCCATATTAGCGTCCAGACTACAGGACCTCATGCCAGCTATCATCCACCCCGATCAATCGGGCTTCATTAAGGGGCGCCAGACCCACAATAAAACCAGACGGGTAGTCCACCTTATTGAGAAGGCCAATCGCTTCCGTATCCCTGCTGTCCTGGTGGGTCTTGATGCGGAGAAGGCCTTTGACCGGTTGGATTGGGGATTTTTGTTTCAGACCCTGACGGCTTTTGGCTTTTCACCCAAATTCCTGTCCATGGTAGGGGCGAATTACAGCTGCCCCCGTTCCAGAGTCTCGGTCAACGGTCGGCCTTTTTTCCTCACTCAGGTGGCACGAGGCAGGGGTGCCCACTTTCTCTCTTGCTCTTTGCCCTGAGCATCGAGCCACTGGCGCTGGCGGGGCGGGAACACCCGGACATTCGGGGACTGCCTTTCACTGGCGAACAACATAAGATCTCCCTGTTCGCAGATGACGTCCTGCTTTCCCTTTCCGACCCCGCGCACTCCCTCCCCCACGTTCAGACGGAACTGGTGCGTTTCGAGACAGTGGCTGGCTTTAAAGTCAACTATGACAAGTCCTTTATTCTTAACCTCACGCTCTCCCTAGCGGAGGTGAACCGCCTTCGCCCGCTGTCACCCTTGCCGTGGACCCTTTCTTCTCTGCTGTACCTGGGGATCCACCTTACCCCTACAGTGGGGAAACTGTACGCCGCTAATTTCCCCCCTCTGTTGGCGCGTATCCAAACAGATCTGCGACGCTGGCTGCCACTGTATATCTCGTGGATAGGGAGGATACACTCGATTAAAATGACACTCCTCCCCAAGCTTCTGTATTTATTCCAGGCGCTCCCCATTGTGGTGGATACTGACTTTATCGACGCGTTAAAACTCTTATGCTCCGCTTTATCTGGCGGGGGGGCGGGCTCGCTTTTCCTTTACCTCTCTCAGGCGCCCGCGTTGGGGGCATGTTCATGTGACTCTCTAGCCTAGAGCCCTGGTGGGTCTGGTTGTTTGGTCTGCCCATACTTTTGGTGTTCTCCCGCCTAATTTGCTTAGCCCCCTGTGTGGGATGTTGTGCGGGATTGTCGCAAGATTCCTCTGTGTTTTTTTCTCAATAAAATACACCTTTGACAAAAAAAAGCCAAATTTTTCAAATACTCGGCTGAAGTTATTTCCTTTTGCAGGCAGCCAGGCCCTGGTAAAACTTCCTCATCTTACGCTTTCCTGGGGTGCTCTTCGCCAGAAATAAACATGCCTTCGAGTGTTGACTTGATCAATTCAGGCTGACCTACCTGTTCTGCATTTATGTCCTAAATTAGTCTTTAGCAGCACCCTTGATGGCTGCCTTTAATACTCCATACATTCTACTTCCCCATTGCATATTCCTGCTATGTAACCAAATTCTATTAGACTAAATCTCCAAGTGTATGTTTCAAATCGGGTACAAGACTCCTGTTGCGTCCCTCGCCCCATAAGGAGTACTCCATATCTCATGTTGAGTTCTTTGTATACATTTTAGTATTTTTCAGGATTCGCTGGTTCCTTTACGTCCAGTGTGGATGGGGGTTGAGGTCATGGGCTTATTCAGTTTGCGTTCTATGTTTTCTTCCTTTATGTTTTAATATTTTCACTAGGACTAATCATGGTTTTATATGTGGGCTTTGACATGTATTCTGTCTCCTGGATGATGGGAGGTAACACACAGCAAGTCAATCTTCCTCTCCTTACCTCGAACATTCGAAGATTCAATAACTCTCGCAAGGGTAATCAGGTGTTATCATATCTGAATAAACACGGGCTAACAGTGGCTCTTCTACAAGAAACACATATATCCCCTGCCAACCCTCTCCCTCCTTTGCTGCCTCATGGGGAACCCACAGATACTTCTCTAATAAGAGCTCATATTCCTGCAGTGTGTGCATTCTTCATAGGAGCCTTCCTTTCCATCCCCACACTACTATTAGTGAAACTGAGGGCCATAACATATTAGTAAGTAAGTCAAGATTTATCAAGCGCTCGATTGCAGAGGCGTCTTGGCGCTAAGAGTAGCAGAGATATGAGAAACTCAGAGAAAAGAGAAGTTGTTACTGGGTGGAAAAGAGCCAGGTTTTCAAAGAGGCTTGCAAATGTGTAAGAATGTATTAATCACAGGCACGAGACTGGGGAGGAAAGTTCTACTGCTGAATGCGTACGACCCAAATGTGGATGACCCCTCCTTTTTTCATGCACTCCAGGCTCTCATAGACCGCTACGACACGGACATTACATTATTGGGAGGCAATCTAAATTTAGCGATTCAACCCTTGCTGAACACAACCAGCCTGTGCCACAGTGGCAAACACCGCTCATTGTGCGCCCTCCTTGACATAATAGACACTCATGGCCTTAAGGATACCAGGCGCACTCATCAACCAAACAATCCAGGGCACACTTTCTAATCTGCCCCTCACGCGGTATGGACTCAGCTCGACTATTGGGACCTCTCTTATAATGCTACCCTTTGGATACAGGCTTTACAGATACTACCATGCACAATATTAGATGGTCGCTTACACTACCTTACAGAGAAGGTTGGAAAAGTAGAAGGTCCTTACCCTCAATGGCCTTGCTAGATGCTGTATTTCATTTTTTTTTGTAAAATCTGTTTATTAATTTTCAACCAACATCAACACATCCCATAGTCAAATATTATCAAACAAGCACTATCGTCTCAATTGAAATAGCAATAAGGCCACATGGCATGCAATGATACAGACAATGTACGAGGTCAGGATGAATAATAAACAATTGTCCAAGAACATTTGGGTAGTGCCAACATCCTCCTTATACTAATAGTGCAGCCAATTGCAGTTTATATATACACATGCTGTAGAACTATATAATATTAATGCAACTATTCTTCCCCCCCTTGGCCCACCCTCACCCGCACCCTCTCACCGGCGTGCACCCACCACAGCGTAATTTAACCCCTTGTCTGCTGTTGACGGAACCGCTCCGTCATCAGCTGCGGTGGCGCTGTGCTGATGACGGAGCGGTTCCGTCATGGCCCGCTCGCTGCTCATGCGCGGCGCGAATTCCGCGCCTGCGCTGAGCGTTCTATTGAGCGGGGTGGGCCGTGACGGAACCGCTCCGTCATAAGCACAGCGCCACCGACGCTGGTGACGGAGCGGTTCCGTCACCAGCATACGGCCGCCGCGCGGCCGCCCCGCCCCCTTAGCACTGCGGCGGAATAGCCGCCGCAGTGAAGGGGTTAAACCAGAAACCATTTGGAGCGACATGACTGTTCAGAGTATTATACATACAATTACCATAGAAGATCATGACTATGACGGAAGGGGACTCACTCATCGATGTTGTTCCTTATATTGTTGCTGTCGCCTGTGAAGCTCCACTCCCTGAGTGCACATTCAGATCTGACCCAGAGTCCGCATCAGTAGCCTTCAAGTCTGTAACTAAGGCTTCCCACGCCCGGGCGGCATCTAACGCTTTCTCATTGTGGGACCTCTGGGCCTGTTGCAGACGAATCACACTTTCACTCCCTGACCTCTTAAGCATTGCAGCCTTCCATTTAGCATAACTAGGTCCCCCTACAGCCTTCCAATTGATCGTGATTTCTCGTTTGGCCAACACCAGTCCCAGATCTTGGAATTTACTTGTTATTTTGGTCTTAGTGGTATGGGGAACGAATGCAATAGACAAGTACCCTTATCCAGTGTAATCTGCCGTTCCGTGACCCTGCGTAGTAGCTCCACCCACATCTTTCCAGTATGTGCCCAATTGCAGGCAGTCCCACAACATATGTAGCAGGCCCGCACCCGCAAGCCTACAACGAGGGCACTGCGCTGTATCTACATGAAAGTATTGGTTGATCCTCGCCGGGGGAGGTAGGCCCTATGCAGTGTGAAGACATTACCAATTATACTGTATTTTATTTAGGATTGCGTGAAGCGATCATTAAATATTTCAGCCTGAATACCGACTCGGTCGACACCCAGGCCATGTTATAGGATACTTTCATTGTTGATATCAAAACACGCCGGAGTCCTGCGGGTCAAATACAACGACCTGGCTCGAGTAGAGGCCATCCTTGTAAACCTTGTTAGGACAAACTGCCCTAACCCCAACCCCACCTACTTACACAAACGAACAATATTGACAGAATTTCAGGACCTTGTGGAGAGAGAATCCACATACCTTGGGAAATACGTGACAGCCCGCCATTACAGCAAGGGCGAACCGTTTGAAAGCACATTAGCTCGCTGCCTATGTCCCTCTCGGGGACTCGGATGCATTACTAAAATATGCCTTGATGGTGGCACCCAGGTCATGGAGAATGAAGATATCATTTGGAAGCTGGTTTCCTACTATAAATCGTTATATACCGCACGCATTGATCTAGATGATACGACATGATTGGCTTAGTTTGCGGAAATAGCTATGGTCTGAATCACCACTGGTTTATCTAAATTTCTGGCCGAGATGTTCACCTCTGAAGAAATCACCATGGCTATTGAGTCACTAAAAAACAAAACATGTGTGTGGAGGGTCAAGGGGAATATTTAGTGACCTGTCTGCTCGCTCCCCCACTATAAGATACAAAATACACAACAGAGCAGACCAGGTCTGGAAAGGGTGTGTAGCTGTACTGGCAAAAGTGCAACAGTGGATGCATGTATGAACGCATGCCGTTGAAAACAAACCAAGGCGAGAGAAATCCCATCAGACCACCCTTATGGTGGAGTTCACGTCATGTGGGATATTGCTGATCATTCCATATCACATCTGACCATGTAATGCCAATGTGAGAATGGATGTCAGTGATCCAGCCGTGATGTCCATCGGAGAGTGGTATTAATAAAGTGCAGTGCTCGAGTGACAGTGAGAAAATAAATGAATAAATAAAATAGACTACACAGACGCCGCAAAGTGTTCAAACAGCGGTCCATGTGTCAGAGGTTAAAAACACGCCGAGTAGTAAGACTACCCCGTGGCGCTGTGCAGGACGGTCGACATGTTTCAGCCTATGGGGTATTTGCCCCGGCTTTCTTCAGGACCATAGAATGGCTACTGCAACTGTAAATGATGTGTGGGGTGAAAAAACCAGAAATGTACTAAGAAGAAAGTTGCATATCTACCAGGAACCTTCACATTTGAATGCCCACTGGAAGGAGAGAAGAACATCTTCTTCCTAGAAAACAAAAATGTTTTACAAAAACACTATATTACACACATACGGACTTTTGAATGTGGGTCAGCTCACGGTTGAACAGTTGGGGAACTATCACACGTCTGTTGGGTTGTTGTGTAGAGCAATTGGCTTGGATACTGTAGAGTTATGTGCTTACTGTGTCCCTTTTTTCTACACTGTAGAGCGGGGCCTCATACTCCCGAGCGTTCGCCGGGTGAAGTGAGGTCTTCACCCACACAAAGCTGGGTGAGTAGCACCTTGAGGAAATGCCTCTGGGTGATAAAGCTATTATGCTTTTCATATAACGCTGAATGCAAATCATTCATGCAGGTGTGTTTGTCTGTACGGTCTCTGTGTACCTATGCTGATGTATGTGTGTAATATAGTGTTTTTGTAAAACATTTTTGTTTTCTAGGAAGAAGATGTTCTTCTCTCCTTCCAGTGGGCATTCAAATGTGAAGGTTCCTGGTAGATATGTAACTTTCTTCTTAGTACATTTCTGGTTTTTTCACCCCACACATCATTTACAGTTGCAGTAGCCATTCTATGGTCCTGAAGAAAGCCGGGGCAAATACCCCATAGGCTGAAACATGTTGACCGTCCTGCACAGCGCCACGGGGTAGTCTTACTACTCGACGTGTTTTTAACCTCTGACACATGGACCGCTGTTTGAACACTTTGCGGCGGCTGTGTAGTGTATTTTATTTATTCATTTATTTTCTCACTGTCACTCGAGCACTGCACTTTATTAATACCACTCTCCGATGGACATCACGGCTAGATCACTGACATCCATTCTCACATCGGCATTACATGGTCAGATGTGATATGGAATGATCAGCAATATCCCACATGACGTGAACTCCACAATAAGGGTGGTCTGATGGGATTTCTCTAGCCTTGGTTTGTTTTCAACGGCATGCGTTCATACATGCATCCACTGTTGCACTTTTGCCAGTACAGCTACACACCCTTTCCAGACCTGGTCTGCTCTGTTGTGTATTTTGTATTGAGTCACTAGACAGATCCAAATCCCCTGGCCTAGACAGTCTCACGGGTGCCTTTTATAAAGCGTTCAAAGGCATTATCATACCCCCTCCTAGAGGTCTACACTGAGACTCCAGATAAAAGATCCCTTCCATCTACGATGAGAGAAGCAGCGATCTCCCTACTCCTTAAACCCAACTCTGTGTGTCTCCTATAGGCCTTTATCTTTAATCAATTTTGACAACAAAATATTAGCTAAAGCAATGGCTAATAGGCTCTCGCTGTTGCTGGAACAAATTATATCCCCTATCCAAACTGGGTATATATATCCCATAGATCTACCTCGTTTAACTTGAGTACTGTTTTTTAAATTTTGAATTTAATCTCCTGTGATGTACTGGATGTGGTTGCTTTTCTTGATGCGGAGAAGGCCTTTGATTCTTTGGAATAGCTTTCCTTTATGTTACCCTACAGAGACTTGGCATCCCTCCCCAACTCATTGCTTTGGTCTCCCTTTTATATTCTGCACCCAATGCCCGCATACGGGTCAATGGCTCGTTATCAGACTCTTTCACAGTAACAAGAGGCACCAGGCAAGGGTCTCCTCTCTCACCTTTATTGTGCATCATTGCTATGGTCCTTCTGGCTCGCCTTTTACAAGAGAAACTCCTACACTGGGGTCTTCATTTTAGACCCGACCACTCCTTATTTCAATGTATGCAGATGACATCCTATTAGTTGTCAAAAACACCTCAGAAAACTTAGACCCTCTCATTCGTGGGATTATACATTTTGGCTGCCTTTCAGGCCTACAAATCTGAACTTTTCTCTCTCACAGACATACTAGCCCCCCTGAAGCGATTACTCTCTCACATGGTGCACTAACTCCACTAAATATTTGAGCATAGTCCTACACACAGACACAGAACAGGTTGTTCATCTCAATTAGGGCCCAGCCATTGACAAACTAACTGAACAGATAGAACATTGGATACGACTTCCCGAATCCATGGCGGACGGATTGCCATTATTAAAATGGTAGTCCTTCCCTATTTTCTTTATTTCTAAAATATACCTGTACCTTTGGCAGCCTCCTTTATTGCATCCCTATGCGGGTTATTACCTCGCCTGATCTGGGCTGGACGTAGACACCGAGTCGCTTGGGACACCCTTGTCATCCTGTATGAATGCGGTGGTTTCGAAGTCCCTGATTTTCATGTCTATTTTTTCGTCACACAGTCTCAGTTTGCCCACCATTGGTATCACCCTGATGCCCGTTTGCCATATGCTAAACCAGAGCGTGTCCTAGCGGATCCCACTCCTTTAGCCGTCTTATTACCACAAGGCCTCAAACTGGATCCAACAGATATACAGACCCTACCCACAACATGCTGGGACCTTCGAAAATTTAGCGGGTATTGGGATTGAACCTTCAATATTCCCCAGCAGCCCACTGTTTCTCAACCCCTGGCTAACATTAACTCTTGAAAAACTAGTGCAGCACACACTGACCAAGTATGATCTCCACACATTTAGTACCTTATTCTTGGAATGTCATGTAATATCCCTCCAGGGTCCATGGCCTGTTGGGGGCCATGGACCCCAACCTCTCCGATGCCACACATATGGATCAATTTGTCTTCCGCCGACTAGCTGGTAAGATGCGCTCTCGATTCCCCTCTTATCCACTGGCACTTGAGGAGTTTACACCTCTTACATTACTAATTACAGATCCAGAGGGAGGACATTTAGTCTCTAGGCTTCATCGCGCCTGTATGCCTCTTAAACGTACCCAGGATGGCAAGGTCCAACAACGCTGGGAACAAGACCTCCACCACATTCTCACCAACAGAGATTGGAATTACTGCTGTACGCAAACTAAATTGGTTATCTCCCAATCACTGTCATACATTACACCACTTACGATTCCTACACAGAACCTTCACTACGGCTGCCAGCCTGTCCAAAATAGATCCCTCCAGGTCCTCCCTCTGCCCTAAATGCAAAGCACCAGAAGCTGGCTTCACACACACGACATGGACCTGCCCCATCATCGCTACTATTGGACAGCGGTCTTCAAGATATTATCCCATATGACTTTACTGACCCTTGAACCCTCTACCCTCCTGGCACACCTGGGTAGTGTTTCATCCCTTCCTAAAAATCTTTGCTGGTTCTCAGCCATTGCTTTGCTATTAGCTAAGAGAGAGACTGCCCTTCGTTGGGGCAATACATTACGACCCACTACTACAGCTAGGCTCCGGAGTATGACATACTGAGATTTAACCAGCGAAGTTTATGCCCAATTACAACGCCCCTCCTCCAGACCCAAAAACGTTTGCCAACCGCTTTGCAACTATTTACAAAACCTAGAATCAGACCTTTCAAATACATCCCCTCAATCGCCTACCAACAAGGCTCCCCTGTGTACCACTAGCCAAGACACTGTTGACTGAGGTACACCCCCTGACTCCCATCATCCCCCTCCAGACATCATTGCTTCATTGCAGAATATTTATTTTCAAATTTACATGATGCCGGGTCCTCCATAATGTCTTTTAATAGTATGTTAAAACATGCTAGTATTATTAATGCTTATATATTGATGTCTGTAATGTCCGGTCATCTGTTATCTGAAAATAATAAAGTGTTAAAAAAATATATATGTGGCTTGTGAAGCCTTATGACATTGACTGGAAGAATGCAGGATTATCAGAGACTCTAAAGCTGGATCCGTACGAGTGAATTAGGAACCCACTGAGAAACAAAATACTGCAAAGGTTTAAATCTTTTAAACTTTCTGAAATTATTATTTAAATTAATAATATACGATTACTAATACCGGTCTGATTATTACATGCAAGTATTGCATAACATATTTAAAACCTTATGGAAAAACTTTCACAACATAACAAGATTGAGTGAATGTAACTGGCCTATCATGATTTTGAAAGAGAACCATTATTATTGTGGTCTGGTAGTTATTATTTAATGTCAAAAGTAAGATCTCAAGCTTATAGAAATATAGGAACAGAGACCTTTTGCTAAATGTATAAGACGGTTAATATCATATTCAGACAGTAGTTTGGTTTTACTCTTTTAAGGCATATTACAAAATAAACATACTTTTAGATTGGATAATCACAAAACATTGTAAAGCCACTGGTGAAAAGACCATAGGAATGTGGTATAATGTATACCAGTCAAAAAATCTGGAAGTGTTTAATCTTTGCTGCAAAGCAGGAAATTCAGTGGGTGGAGGAGCGGAGGGGGAGCATGACGGCCGGAAGCTAACTGCCGTGACGGAGCTCCTCCCATTCTGTGTGTGGCGCCTCACTCCGCCAGCTCGCTTATGGGTTAGCGGGGTCTGGTGTTTCCCATAGTGGAGATTTCTCACCGGTTGCATGGTCGCCTGGAATCTGGAGCTGGCCATATGGAGACACTAATTAGGAGCGGGTAATTTCTCCTCTCCGATGTCGACCGGCGCCTTGAGGTAGGAAGCGCAGTTGCGGTTGCAGCGGCGGTCCATCAACCCTCCGTTCGAGGGGGCTGAGCTTTGGGCGTGTGCTTGCCCGAGACATTTGGACATCTCCCAAAGTTATGCTTGGCACCGAAGGAGGGAGGGGGGCGTGAGTGGGGTCTTTTTTCTTTTCTTTCTCTTCCTGGACCCTGATTGCCTTATAGTTTGCTGACAGCCTCCAGCTGACAGCTGGGTTGTCCGTATTGATTGGCAGCGTCTAGCTCTACAGTCAGGGGCCTGGGGGAGTGTGGACTCTCCAGCAACATTTTTTGACACAGTATTTACGGGCAGAGGGCCCGTGGAAGGTGGAACAGATCGACACTGGGTAGTGGAAATAGCAGAGGCGGATGGTGACCAGAGGGGGAAGTACGCCCTCAGAACCTGCCTGGTTTCGAGAGTTGGGCGCTGTTAAACCCTGGAGGAGTAACCCTGGGAGGCTGATTCAAAACATAGGCCGGAAGATAACTTATTCATTGGGCACAGTAAGCCCGATCCTTGGTGAAGTACATGTGACTGGGTGCCTCCAAAGAAGCGGGGGCTGCTATTATGACCCTGTTACCTTTATTTTGGAGACTTCTGCGCTGCTCAGTGGGGCAAGTCTTGGCCAGAAGGGTGGAGTAGGAGGCCTTTGCAGTGACGCATTGCATACCGCGTCCTACACCCCTACAGTGTTGACTTATCACTCAGTGATCTCCAACAGCGGTGGGGTGTGGGAGCATTGTATGGAGACAAATAGCCAGTGTAACGGTAGCCCATATCCTGGCTTCCCCCAGATAACCTAGACAAGCCAGGGCCCTTGGTGTCTGAGTCTTTCCCTGCGGACAGCAGGTATACTCTCCGTAATGAGGCCTCCAATATAGTGCCAGGTCCCTCAAAACCTTCAATTTCCCCTCCGGTGACCCTTATTAAAGCTATATCACAGAAAAGGAAAGCGAAGGGGAAGGGAGACCATAGTGGATCAGACACCCAGCCGGGAAAAGGAAGGGGCAAGAAAAAGGCAAAGGGTGGGGCACCAGTCTCACTAAGAGTCACTCCATCGATGAAATCTTACTATAAGGTTCTCTTAGCCAGTGCCTTAAGTAGGACAAAAGAGACAAAAGAGATGGCTGTGGCGAGGGCCACAACAAGTCCAGTAATTGAAGCTACAGAAGCTGTTTGGGATGGGGCTCTTATAGAGAAGTCACCGAATATCAATTCTTCATCTACACAAACTCAGTCTTGCCCATCTCCACAGTTGTCTCCATCCCCTACAATCAATATGCTCGAAATGGTGCATCCGGCAGTGGACATTTCTAATAGTTTCTCGGCTTTGGATATTCAAGATACAGAGCAGGTGGACCAGATTAATCTGGGGAGTCCAAAGAAGGAAATATCAAGATATAAAGAGGCAGTCTATATTGGTGCCTCCCTGGACACTACAATATCCACAATATCCACATTGTCTACCCGGCAACCCTGGCAGATATTCTGTTGGGACTAAGGGATGACATAGGGAGACGGTTCACCACATCAGAGTCTAATCAGACGGCCACTCAGGCCTCCTGCGAGGCACTGGCCCGAAAAGTGGAAGAAGTCTCACTAAGGACGGATGCCCTAGAAGTGGAAATGCCTAAGATTAAAGAAGCCCTTTCTACATCCGCAGTTAACATCGATATGCTGGTCCAGCAGAACCGGGAGATCAGAGACGACCTTGAAAGACTCGAAAATCACTCGAGGAAAAATAACTTAAAATTCTTGAATGTCCCTGAGGACCTTGAAAGGACTGACATCAAGGCATTTATTGTTGCAGTGCTTAAAACGACAATCTTAAAGGACTCTCCAGATACAGACCAAGATGTCCTTTTCCACACCATTTTCCTTTACAATCCGCTCCGATGTTTCACATATCACAGCATTAAAGCAATGGGAAATGGGCAAGAGATTGGCAACTTTTAATACCCTCGGGGCACGCGCTCAGTTGAAATTTCCTGCTTCACTCCGGGTAATGTGGAACAACCACATGTATAACATCCGGCACATAGAGGAAGCAGACAGTTTGATTGAAAAAATAAGAGCAGGCAATAAAGGGGCGAATGGAGAAGGGATGCAAGTAGTTGGGGCCGCAGGGAAGGGGTGAGTGATATAGCTATTTGGAGAACCTAATAGGGTAACTAACAGTTAGATACTTAGTGCGCTATATACTGGCTCTAGGTAACAACCGCTACAGACAATTGATCTATATTATTTTTTCTTTCACACACTATCTTATGACCATACACAGGATGGGGGGGGGGGGGGGGGGGAGGATCCGTCTAAGAGCGTAATGCTCAGGAAGGAAAGGAGGGTTCCCCAGGGAGGGGAAGAGGGTTTGGGGTTGCAAAGGGAGGGGGGGGGGGGAGGGTGCAGGGGGAAAAAAGAAAAAAATGTGTTCTCATCTTATAGGTAAACAATTAAACAGTATAGTGTAGAAGGCCGTATGGACATAGGGGCAAGAAGGAGGGGTTGGAAAATACTTTATGACCCATAATAGTTGTATTAGGAGACGTAGGTTCATCTTTAAATATTTAGAGCAATCTGCTGCTAAAGTAATTTTACTTCAGGAAACTCACTTGAGCTCCTGCGAGAGTAAAGAGGTCTTCAGGAAACTTAAATGGATCGGAGCCTTCTGCTGTTCTGAGCAGTCTCTCGCAGCCCAGCCCACACGCAATACCTTGCCCGTATGCAGGATTCAGAGGACTTCTCGCCCTGCTGCCCGAAAATAGACGCCAGACTGCCCCTGAATTAACCACAGAGGCCTCTACACTATCCCAATTAATTATCTACACAACAGAACTAACTCAGCACGCCCTGATCTAGACAACCAAGTCCTGATGACGATCCAAACTAATATGGATCGAAACGCCGTCGACCTAACAGCTCATTAACAGGCGTACTCCTTCATTGTGGCTCTACATCAAATTGAAAGAACTCTTACAAACTGTGATATCACGTTGTCACAATTTTTGAGCCACTCACTGTAAATTACTTGCACCATGTCTGTCCACAGTGCGCCGTCCTCGCTGTTCACTTCTGCACTTGCGTCGCCACTTTCACCACAGACACTTTTTTATGCACCAAGTATTGTATGGTTGTCACTAATTCATTTTATGCAGTGATGCTTCTAACTGTATATTTTCTGACCATGAACTTGTGATTTAATATAAGATGATTAACTTCTTTTTTCAAAAACAACAAGTGTTTTCCTTCTTTCTTCATGAGTAATGCTGTATGCATGCATAATTAATTGCCTACATATTCTTACCTGTCAGGACATTTTTTCTTTATGCACCGTTCTGAGCAGTCGACGGCAAATAACGGAGTAGCAATCTTAATCAAGGCTGGCATTGGAGTCTCTATAAGGTCATTTACAACAGACCAGTCAGGAAGATGGGTTCAAGCACAGGCCAATTTTAGTGGAAAGGTCATGACTGTTGTGTCTTACTATGGGCCAAATATAGACGATCCAGCCTGCCTGCAGAAGGTACAGTTTAACCTTGCCGAAGTTAGCACCCCGATGATTATTGGTGGAGATTTCAATATCCTTCTCGATCCCCGGCAAGACCGCTCTAACTATCGCCAGGTAGTTACCACTCCGAGATCCCGCCGTGCCATGGTGAATATGATCCATGAACTTGGTTTAATTGACACCTGGAGAGTTAAGAGCGGCTCGGCGCCAGGTTTTACGCACTTTAGTAAAAAACACGGGCATGCCTCAAGAATGGATTACATCTTGATGGATAGAGTCTGTCTAGAGGCTTTGCTGGATATTAAAATCTTACCTAGTATCCTGTCCGATCATGCCCCCATTTTTTCTCAATCAACACAGTTAGGGCTAGGACCACAATAACCCGCAGGTGGATCTTAAAAAGGGCAGTTTTAAACGATCAGGTAATTGTCACAGCAGTTAGCGTCTCCTACACTAATTATTTTTCTGATAATATAGGTTCAGCCCCGCTTGAATTTGTTTGGGACGCCAATAAGGCTCATATCCGAGGTCAAGTCCCTAGTTTATCTAGTTCCAGCAATAGGAAGGAGGCGGCCAAATTTAAGACAATAGAAGATAAAATCTCATCCTTGGAAGCCTTGAGATTAAGTGCTCAAATGGATGATGTGTCACAGGTCTTGGCTGAAATAGACCGCCTACCCCAAGAATATCGAGGTCTACTTGACCAGAAAGTTAAAGCTCAGTGGGCTGCATACTCCATCGAAAACTATGAGTATGGCGAGAGGGCTGGGGCAGTATTGGCAGGTAAGATTAGAGCGGATCGGGTCAGGAACAATGGTAACAGGCTAATCATTGATGAGCAGGGAACCATATCTTGCCATCAGAAGGATATGGAAAAACGTTTTTTCTCCCTCTTCTCGGAATTATATCAAGAAGAGGCTTCTCCAGGTTCCGTTAACACTCTGCGGTGGCTGGAAAGCAAGGCCCTTCCTGGCCTGGCAGAGGATGGTCGTAACATGCTTAATAGCCGCTTTACAGAGGAAGAAATTAAACTACATATAAAAAAAATAAAAAATAATAAAGCAGCAGGGCCGGATGCTCTTCCAGGCGAAGTCTATAAAGCGCTCCGGGACCTCCTGGTGCCAAGACTCTGTGAATTATTTAATTACGTCTATAGTCCTCAAGGCAGAATTCCGCCGTCTTAGAAAGAGTCTACTATCGTGTTAATTTTAAAAACAGGGAAGGATCCCTTTAAGGCAGACTCTTATAGACCAATCTCCCTGCTAAACGCGGACTATAAGAAATTTACCAGTGTTTTGGCAGGGAGATTGGCCAAGTTGGTCCCGTTTTTTATTAATCCGGACCAGAAGGGTTTCATCCCCGGGAGATATATTCATGAGTTAACCTTACAGCTGATCGGTAGTATCGATCTTGCGGTGGCACGGTCGGAGCCGTTAGTGGTGGCAGCTTATGACGCCGCGAACGCTTTTGACCGTGTCAACTGGGGATTTCTGTGGAATGTTCTTACCACTATGGGGTTCGGAGCAACTTTTATTCAAACCTTGAGAGGATGCCCTGAGAGAGCCTCGGCGGCGATTCTATTGAACGGTTTTCTGTCACCCCGCTTTAATATTGGGAGGGGAACAAGGCAGGGGTGCCCCATCTCGCCCCTCTTGTTCGATCTCTATATTGAGCCTCTGGCACAAGCATTGAGGTTGGGTGATCAAATTACACCCATCAGAATAAAGGACTATTGTTGCCAGCTGGCTTTATATGCAGATGATTTGTTGGTTTACACCAGCAACCCGGCAGAGGTCTTCCCCAGAGTTGAGGAGATTATGGCAGATTACGGTCGATACTCTGGCTATTTGATGAACAGCACAAAAACAGAAATAATGTGCTGGGGAGTTGACCACTGGGAGGGAGCCCAAAGTAGCCAGTTTAGGTACTTGGGCGTATTAATTACATCTGACCTTAATAACATAGTGAAGGTTAATTTGAAAAAGGTGGCCAAACACATTGATCATATATTTTCAAGATGGCAAAATCTTCCGTTAACAATATATGGCCATGTCAACTTGGTCAAAATGGTCATCTTGCCCAAACTGACCTATCTATTTAACACGATACCCTTAACCTTCCATAATAAAATCGGAGGAAAGATTCAGGGGAAGATAGGCAGTTTTAAATAAGAACGCCCGGTTATCTTGGAAAAAACTGAAAAGAAGACTGATAAAGGGGGGTCTGGCGCTTCCAGATGTTCTGTGGTATGCCTTTGCCTTTCAGCTAAAAAATATTCGAACCCTTCTAATTAGCCCGGATGATTCTCATTGGGGGCGGTTATTGAATGTAAAGCTAGATCAGGAGGGGGGTGGCCCTGGATTTTTGTCTAAATTTGGCGCACCAAGATTTTACAAAAAGGTCCGCCTAAAGGTACTAAAATCTGCCTTGATACTTTGGAATAGAGTGAAGGGATGCTGGGGCATAAAATATTATTCGGATTTCGCCCCTATATGGGATTCCCCTGGCACACCGCTATGTCTCCCGGACAGTCTGTCTCTTTCAGTTAGGAGAGCAGGAATAGTAATCTGTTCAGACCTAGTGTCATCTGAGGGGGTACTTCCTTGGGAGATCCTGCGGTCTAGGATAGGGGATTCCTTTTCAAGATTTAAATATATTCAACTCTGTTCATGGTATTCGGCTGAGAAAGACAACATTGGTGAAAACTAGGACATTGAGTTGGCGCTCCAGTCCCCGAGTGGCAGGAAGAAGGAAGTGGGACTCTGGTATAGGGAACTGATTGAGGCGGATAAAATTCTAGCCCGCCCGTTACATCTTGTTTGGAGACTCTCTGTCCTGGAGGCCCTCTCGGCTTACCTATACAATATATCTCTTCAATATTTGTATAGATTTGTCAAGTCTGCTTCCCTTAAAAAGAACCACTACTACGTCATAAATAGGCTCTATTACACTCCAAAACAAATTGCAAAATGTGTTAGTCCATCTCCTTTGTGCCCTAGATGTGAAATGCCAGAGGCTGATAATATCCATGTTTTTTATGAATGCCCTATGATTGGCCCCTTCTGGGCCAATGTGGAGATGACATTGGAGAGTGTTTTTAAGATGAAGCTTAGTTTGAATGTTGTAAGGGTTTTTTTTGGTCTGGATATCGATCTTATTGGTGGGCTAAGGGGGACACAGATGGCTTTATTTTTCACCCTAATTCTTATTGCACGCAGAGAAATCTGTAAGGTATGGAAGGATGCTACCCCTCCCTTGCATGAAAATTGGCTTCAATCTGTTCTGAGAACCACACGTTTTGAAACTGGTACACCACATAATAGGAACATCATGGTTTGGCGACCTTTGATGGAATGGGCTATAGAAATGAGTCTGGTAACAAACCCCGAAATTGTCCAATGATTACACCTGTCCCCAGAATAAAGGGGTAGCCGGGTGGGCTCCGGGTACAACAAGAACTTCAACCCTGGGTGCCCAGGATGGAATGGGGTTGCGTGTGTTCATTTGTACGTGCCAAAGGTGAGATGAGGAAAAAGAAAAAAAAAGAAGAAAAAAATTTAAAAAAAATCTTTGCTGCAAAGCTCTGGTCTAATTAAACCTAAGGCAGATGTAGTGCATCAGCATGATATGAACACATAACAAAGCCCGAATTACAAAGCCACACGGCCAATGGGAAATTTCTAAAGGAAACCTCCTTGTCAGTAAACAAAAATGGTGATTGAGGATGAGGCAAATAAATTAGCCTACAATAAAATGGTGCATAATTTAACTGAGAATACATAGAGGAATGATGTTAAAAACACTGTTTTCCACAAATAAATAAATACAGTTGATCTAGCAGAAAGTTGTGCTTATTCACAGAATATTGTTACTACTCGTGTGAATATCTTATTTGACATTGTAGATGCATTTTTTCGTATATGTACAGTTTACACTTTTTTGGTGCGGAGGTGACTTGACAAACTGGGCCACTAGATACATGGAAAACATGCATTCACAAAATAGTCCAGTGAGGTATTTCTTACTTGCACACATATTTTGTACTGCTCGTAATGTCCTTGAGAACATAGCACTCTCCTCCATTGACGCAGTAACTTCTCTGATTCTTATTACATCTTATAAGGTGACCCGTTCCAATGGTGGGAGTAGTTGTAACTGTAATGAAAGACACAATCATGTTACAATGTTACCAGCATCTGTCATTGCAATTATAACGATAAAGTAGTATTTTTATACATTCTAATAACAGTACCAGACAATAAAAAACAAGCATTTACAATGCAACGGTTTCGCCTTTGTAAAAGTTAGAGCTATTGTCATTGTAAATGACAATTTTTTTTATTTATGTGTTGGTTTTGAAAACAGATAAATAAATGGCATTGTCATTTACAATGCCAATAGCTTAATCTTTCGCAAATGTGAGACCTATTGCATTTGCACCCACACGCACACACACACACACACAGAGCCACCCACACAGAGCCACCCACACACACACAGAGCCACCCACACAGGAGTGAGGGCGGAGGGATGGAGGGAGAGAGCAGCGTGAATCTCTCCGAATCTAATGAAAGCCCTTCCTAAGCCTGATGTATTGCACCTGGCAGTCACTTGGTCTGCTCTAGCTATTGAATAATTGAAAGGGTCTGATCGGGGGGAGGGGGGACCTTCCCGAGGAAGTGTCTCTACACATGTACATTTCCAGGCGGACCTGCTCGGCTCCCCCTCTCTGGAGCAGCTTTAAGTGTTCCACTCTTGGTTGTGTGTCTTTCCTTCCCTTGTTTATTCGTTTCCTGTCCCTTGCGCTCTTTCTATGGCGGGCGTTTTTGCGGCGGTGGGAGGCGCTGTCTCTTCTGGTGACCAGAGAGAGCAGACACGAGGGGCACAGATTGAGCGAGGAAAGAGGAGGGGTGAGAGGAAAAGAGATGGCAGGAGGGGAGAGAGAGTGAGAGAACGAGAGAAACCGAAACTGTAAGAGGGAAGAAAGAAAGCTGAGAGGGAAAGATGTGGAGAAAGCACAAGAGAGAGGGAGAGAGAGAGAGAGAGAGAGAGGGAAAGGGGACGGAGTAAAGGGGTAGCGGCGGGTCATGGAATGAGCCGAGAGGGCAAGAGGTACATTTGGAAGAGGAAAGCAAAAGAAAGATAGGGCGAGTACAATGTATCAATGGAGGATGTGAGAGGATGGGAGGGAGAAAGGAAAGGAGGGGGCATCCGAAGTGGAGAGGAGTGTGTGAGGACAACGGTGAGCGGGCAGGAGGGACGGCGAATGGAGGAGGTTGAGCTGTGTAGGGTGCGAGGAGAAGAAAGAGAGGGAAAGGCAGAGCGGGGAACCAACAAGGAAATATAGGGGAAACGCGAGAGGGGACGGCTGGGGCAGAGGGGTGAGTGAGGGCAGAAGAGAGGGAAGGTAGGGGGACATTTAAAAAAGTGTGAACGGGACTGATGAATTGGGAGGAGCTGGGGAGGGAGTCTTATGGGTGAAAAAGTTGCGAGGGACAGATAGGAAAGAGGACGAGAGAAGAGAGCCAACGGCGGGCAGAGGATGGGGATGGAGTGAAGACAGGCAGGAAAGGATCACCAGGGAAAGAAGAGAGGACCTCGTGACCCGTGATCATTTCCTTATTTCCCCGCACCAGAATTACCATGACCTGCCTGGGATCCTGGTTATTAGGGGACATGAAAGTAACAGCAATTCGGAGTTTTGGAGAAACAACATACGGAAATCGGATTTACTGTGCCGATTTTACGCTTTTGCCCAGGTGCTGCATTGAGACTCTGCGCGCGAGCAGGAGGTGAAACACCGTGGAACTCCAGTGTTGCCTCACACTTCTAACATTTGTATATATTTTCCATATGATGAGCGAGGCAACACATATCTCATTAAAAGTGTCTCGAATCGCTGCACCCATCATATTTAGGAATATTTTCTTGCAGGACAATTTGTGCAAATAGTAATAGAATAAAATAGCCGCTATTTGTCCACAGTAATACAAAATGCTCTATACTGGAAAACAGAAAAATATGATACGATATGGTATAGCCGAAGAGTTTTATTTGTTTTTTAGGTTCGGAAAATACACTTAAATCGGTTGACTAATACATCAATTTATCGGCAATTTTTTTGTGTCAGACTAATGGTTTCAGTCCCTGTTTGTCTTTTGGCTTTGATGGTGGCTATTTTTCTCACCCAGCCCGATTTGTGACGCAGGGGTGAAATAAGCTTCTGGATTTTTTTTTGTATAGAAGGCCGCAAAAAGAAAAACGTTTAAATACTTTATTCTGCTACTAAAAATGGGGAAAATTATAGGAAGCTGCTCTGGAGATTTCGACGTTAATGTTAACGTTGTAATAGCAAAGTAATGACCTTATTGATTTGTTTGTATATGTATGTACTCACGTTTGCCTTGTTTGTGTGTGTCTACTGCCTCAGTTATATACGTTTCATAATACAGTTTTGCAGCCTGTCCGTTCCTGTGATTAACAGGTGTTATTACTCAATTTAAGAATACGCTGAGAGCTGAAAGAACGGCTTTTCAGATACTGCATATTCTCCGAAACTGCATATTACATTTGAAGTTGGGATGTAACCATTTCATAAATGCAAGAAAATCAGTAAAACAACATCTTCTTAAAACTGCACTTTATGTACCAACCTCGGAAGAATGGAAGGTTGAGTTGGCCTTGCTGGGATATCAGCCCGTGACCTGCAGGTCGCAGCAGATGTCAGTGCCAGTTTGACTCAATGAGCCCTCTTGAGAACTCTATGTGGGGGGTGTACTGTGGTGTATACAGTTTGCTTGATCAAGAATCTCACCTAACCTGGATAACTTGCCCTCTCTCTTCCTCGATAATATAGATGGATATATAGTTGAAAATGAAGAGCCATGCTGTTTATTTTGGAGATGTCATGAGCCCTGGGAGGCCCTGCAGCTGCCTCAGAGCGCATGGTTGCCCCTCTCATTAAATGCATCAGAGCTTTGCTTATGTTTATATGTTTAGAACCCGGGTAGACACAGTGACCCGGTCCTGCACTCCACGACCATCCTTGCATGACCCCTGGTTAGGAGTCTTGCAGCAGGGGGGAGGGGGATCGGCTCTGCAGAGACGAGGCCTGTGTTCCCAGGGTCCGGCCTCCGTGGATTTGTGGTTGAAAAGTTCCTTGGTGGCTGGGTTGGTGCTGGTGTAAAAAGTGATTTACACGGGTCCTGGACACTATAGCAACGAGGCACTGAGAGCAAGATCTCCTACATGCACAGTGTCATGTTTACCTGTGTGATTGTACATGTTTTAAATCACTCGCCTCAGATCCTAAAGGTGGTATTGACCTTTTCTTTACAGAAAAAGTACTCATTTGCACCAAAACTCATTTTTTCACTCGCCCGCTTCTTTGTACCCTAGCTAGTTATATTGTTCGTCTAGACTAAATACAAATAAATTAGGATAAACTAAATATGTATTTACTATATTCATTAATATGTAGAAGTTCATTCAGAATGAATGGTCTTTAATACATCTAGGTGCCTTACATTAGTTTTAATAAAATACACAGAGTTGAACTGGGTCACGGAGGCGGCAGCAGACACGATAGATGTCCCCTTTATTTAGCTCTCTGTGTGGGGGTGGTGGTGCCCCTGCGCCCCCTCCACAGGCAGGCTCGTGTGCCCCTTCTGGCGTCTGCCCCTGTTCCCCGGCAGCCCCCTCCACAGGCAGGCTCGTACGCCCCTTCTCCTGGCCATGCCTGAACCGACTCCGCTCCCGGGAAAGTGGCCAGTGATTTATTTGGTTGCATTTTCGATTTCTCTGGTCGGCTCTCCTTTCTCCTCCTTTCAGCAGAGATGTCAGCTGTTATTACTCGGCATCGATCTCTTTGCAAAGTGAGAAGTGAACTAAAATTAATGTCAATTCCACGCCATCTTCTGAACAGTGCATTTGATGTTGGTCATGAAAACCGACCGTGTTTCACATCCTTAAAGCACAGAGCTAGTTCCACTTTGGAAGAGAGTATACATTAGAAAGCAGTATGATTGGGGGAAATGGCTGCGAGATGCAGCATTTAGCCAGCCTTGTTTTAAAACATAAATCGTCTGGAGGAGGGGCGCGCTTCCCAAATTCCCATGAGGTGTTTGAGGCTCTCTCAGAGCTCGTTACAGTTCGGGACTCATATTACACACGTGGTTCTCAATTCGGAGCTGTGAAGTAGAGATGGGGAAAAAGGTGGCTTGAGGTGGAGAAACGGAGAGGTGGAGGGAGCATGGAGTTAGTAAAACACTATGAAAAGTGAGACTTGGAGATCGGGCGAGCCAGTTGAACAGGAGGAGGAAAATATAAGGTGACATATAAAAAAAGCAGAAAGGGAATTCACAGAAACTAGAACCAGAGGTCAGGGGCAAGATGCAGAGAAAAGGCGGGGGAGGAGCTATAGGTAACCTAGTTTGGAGGGGGGAGTGGAGAAGATAGGATGTATTCTCAGAGAGTCATGTCTGAGTTTGGTTAAGGAACACATTGATTGGAAAATACACTTTATTTCAGTGCTGTTATTTTTCACCTTTTAACGACGTTTAAACTGCAGGAAAGCAAGGCTGAGGAAGGAGAGGGGGGTCGAGGGTTTTTATAAAGTTAATGGCTGTGACTCATGGCTCGGAAATCTGCGCGAGGCTGCCAACTGCAATACACGGGCTTATGTGGTCAGTCTGACAGATGGAGCCCGGCCTGCCCTGCGAGGCTGAGCCCCATCCATATCCCGAGTTAAAAAGGCAGCCTGCCTCTCTCAGGGCGCGCAGACCTATCTTGAAAGATAAAAAAGAAAAGTTTCCCTACCATTAATAAAGCGAGCGGGCGAAGGGAGCTTTAAAGCCCGTAATCTTCAAAGAAGGTAATGACACATCAGCGGCTCGCGCTGAATAAACATGCGGCGGGAATCAAAAAGCCCAGTTCTGTCAGTGATGGAGGGAAGATGGCGACTTCCGTGTGGAAACAATGGAGAGGACGGTAGGGGGGGGGGGGGGGGGGGGGGGGGGAGACAATGCTTCAATCTCCACTGAGGGAAATGGAAGAGAGGCGAAGCACAGCAACGCAACAACTTCACAAACGGAGACAGCAGTCCCGCCGGGCTGGTGCCAGTGCGGACCGATGAATGTAAACTCAGCATCCATGCCCCCCTCCCCCACTCTTCTTGGAGCCAAAAGCAGCAACTGAACATATTGATCGTGCTAGCCATTACAGAGGGCTAGCTAGCCGCCCTAAATACATGTTTGTGGGATACCAACACCACTCATTAACAAGTCAGGTCCCGGGCCGCGCTGTAATTCGCTGACGTCACGGGGGTGTCCCGGGCCGGCAGCCAATCGCAGCGCGGCCCGGGACAAAGGGGCGGGGCTTAAAAAAAGCACCAGAAACGCCCCCGAATCGCGTTTTCGTGAGAAAGCGCGATTGACAGCCTCTGTCTCCCAATGGCTAGTCTCCATTTATGGAGCTAGCCAATGAGAGGCAGAGGCGGGGCCGGCATCCATACTGAAGACAATAGTTTTCAAACTGGGAGGGGCACTTCGTGCCCCTCGCCAGGTTCGAAACCTAAAAAGGACTATAAAGGTACTTAAATCATAACAATTTCATTTTAGAGTGCACCGTTATCTTCTTGTAGAAGTCCTTTAACTTCAAAAAGCATCCCTAAAAATTATGGACATTATCATCAGCTCTCAGTTGGTCTTAACCATAGCAACCTTCCTCAGCATTAAGTGTTCGCCTTGTATGATCAATAAAGACCCAAGCTATGATTAAAAAATGTGCTACATCACTGGGATCATAGGCCTGCCCATTAAAATAAATCGTTTTTTTTACCAGCTGTATTTTTATTGGTTAGTGGTTATTTTTATTTAGCTGCTACATGCAAGGAAATACATTTTACGCTGGGTGCATTTACTGCAGGGCACCAACTAATCTGTAGTATTTGCTCCTGCTAGTTAATTTCATTCTGGTGGTGTTAACGAATAGCCGCTGAGCTGAGCCGATAGGGAAATAATCTAAACAGAACAGTAACTGACCAGTGGTGCTGCTTTTTATGCCATGAGGGCAAAACTGAAATGAGTACGGAAAAAGCAAGGCCTCTAGGCCTAGGTACTCAGTTTCTGTTATTTCGTATAGCCTCATACATTAACACAGTAATGCAAACATCTAGCGATTCATAGCAGAAGTACAGACAACCACAGGAGAGTTCCAGGCCTGTGATAAAACAAGCATTTGCAATGCAATAGGTCTCGAATTAGGAAAGTGTGAGCTATTGGTATTGTAAATGACAATTTTTTAAAATATGTGTTGGCTTTGAAAATATATAAATGAATAGCATTGTTATTCACAAAGCCAATAGCTTACACTTTCCTAATGTGAGTCCTATTGGCTATGGCAATGCTTGTTGGTAGCAAGGACAGTGCTGTTGTGGTGCTGAGTGATGATGTGGTTGGGCTGAGTGATGTGGTGCTGTCCCAGAGTGATGTGGTGGTGTTCCTGAGTGATGTGGTGGTGTCCCATAGTGATGTGGTGGTGTCCCAGAGTGATTTGGTGGTGTCCCAGAGTGATGTGGTGGTGTCCCAGAGTGATGTGGTGGTGTCCCAGAGTGATGTGGTGGTGTCCCAGAGTGATGTGGTGGTGTCCCAGAGTGATGTGGTGGTGTCCCAGAGTGATGTGGTGGGGGGTGTCCCTGAGGGATGTGGTGGGGGGTGTCATTGAGGGATGTGGTGGGGGGTGTCCCTGAGTGATGTGGTGGTGTCCCTGAGTGATGTGGTGGTGTCCCTGAATGATGTGGTGGTGTCCCTGAGTAATGTGGTGGTGTCCCTAAGTGATGTGGTGGTATCCCTGAGTGATGTGGTGGTGTTCCTGAGTGATGTGGTGGTGTCCCAGAGTGATGTGGTGGTGTCCCAGAGTGATGTGGTGGTGTCCCAGAGTGATGTGGTGGTGTCCCAGAGTGATGTGGTGGTGTCCCCGAGTGATGTGGTAGTGTCCCCGAGTGACGTGGTGGTGTCCCCGAGTGACGTGGTGGTGTCCCCGAGTGACGTGGTGGTGTCCCCGAGTGACGTGGTGGTGTCCCCGAGTGACGTGGTGGTGTCCCCGAGGGACGTGGTGGTGTCCCCGAGTGACGTGGTGGTGTCCCTGAGTGACGTGGTGGTGTCCCCGAGTGACGTGGTGGTGTCCCCGAGTGACGTGGTGGTGTCCCCGAGTGACGTGGTGGTGTCCCCGAGCGATGTGGTGGTGTTCCCGAGCGATGTGGTAGTGTTCCCGAGTGATGTGGCGGTGTTCCTGAGTGAGGTGGTGTCCCCGAGTGATGTGGTGGTGTCCCCGAGTGATGTGGTGGTGTCCCCGAGTGATGTGGTGGTGTCCCCGAGTGATGTGGTGGTGTCCTCGAGTGATGTGGTGGTGTTCCTGAGTGATGTGGTGGTGTCCCTGAGTGATGTGGTGGTGTCCCTGAGTGATGTGGTGGTGCCCCTGAGTGATGTGGTGGTGTCCCTGAGTGCTGTGGTGGTGTTCCTGAGTGATGTGGTGGTGTCCCATAGTGATGTGGTGGTGTCCCAGAGTGATGTGGTGGTGTCCCAGAGTGATGTGGTGGTGTCCCCGAGTGATGTGGTGGTGTCCCCGAGTGATGTGGTGGTGTCCCCGAGTGATGTGGTGGTGTCCCCGAGTGATGTGGTGGTGTCCCTGAGTGATGTGGTGGTGCCCCTGAGTGATGTGGTGGTGTCCCTGAGTGATGAGTGATGTGGTGGTGCCCCTGAGTGGTGCCCCTGAGCGATGTGGTGGTGTCCGGGAGTGATTTGGTGGTGTCCCAGAGTGATTTGGTGGTGTCCCAGAGTGATGTGGTGGTGTCCCAGAGTGATGTGGTGGTGTCCCAAAGTGATGTGGTGGTGTCCCCGAGTGATGTGGTTGTGTCCCAGATGATGTGGTGGTGTCCCAGATGATGTGGTGGTGTCCCAGATGATGTGGTGGTGTCCCCGAGTGATGTGGTGGTGTCCCCGAGTGATGTGGTGGTGTCCCCGAGTGATGTGGTGGTGTCCCCGAGTGATGTGGTGGTGTCCCCGAGTGATGTGGTGGTGTCCCTGAGTGATGTGGGTGTGTCCCTGAGTGATGTGGTGGTGTCCCTGAGTGATGTGGTGGTGCCCCTGAGTGATGTGGTGGTGCCCCTGAGTGATGTGGTGGTGCCCCTGAGTGATGCGGTGGTGCCCCTGAGTGATGTGGTGGTGCAACTGAGTGGTGCCCCTGAGTGATGTGGTGGTGTCCCTGAGTGATGAGTGATGTGGTGGTGCCCCTGAGTGGTGCCCCTGAGCGATGTGGTGGTGTCCCTGAGTGATTTGGTGGTGTTCCAGAGTGATGTGGTGGTATCCCAGAGTGATGTGGTGGTGTCCCAGAGTGATGTGGTGGTGTCCCAGAGTGATGTGGTGGTGTCCCAGAGTGATGTGGTGGTGTCCCAGAGTGATGTGGTGGGGGGTGTCCCTGAGGGATGTGGTGGGGGTGTCCCTGAGTGATGTGATGGTGCCCCTGAGTGATGTGATGGTGCCCCTGAGTGATGTGGTGGTGCCCCTGAGTGATGTGGTGGTGTTTCCGAGTGAGGTGGTGGTGTGCCCGAGTGATGTGGTGGTGTGCCCGAGTGATGTGGTGGTGTGCCCGAGTGATGTGGTGGTGTGCCCGAGTGATGTGGTGGTGTCCTCGAGTGATGTGGTGGTGTCCCCGAGTGATGTGGTGGTGTCCCCGAGTGATGTGGTAGTGCCCCTGAGTGGTGCCCCTGAGTGATGTGGTGGTGCCCCTGAGTGATGTGGTGGTGCCCCTGAGTGATGTGGTGGTGCCCCTGAGTGATGTGGTGGTGTTCCTGAGTGATGTGGTGGTGTCCCATAGTGATGTGGTGGTGTCCCATAGTGATGTGGTGGTGTCCCTGAGTGATGGAGGGTGGAGTAGGAGTTGGAGGGTGGAGTTGGATTTGGAGTGTGGAGTTGGAGGGTGGAGACCTGGTTGCAATCTTGGAAAATCAATCTGCCCACAGGCATCGTAAGATATGAGAGCAGAAACTGAACACAAAATTGACAGTCGTCTAAAAACACCAAACTGTTTTCTAGGGGTAATATGTAAACACAGAGGTAGTGTCTAAAAACACGGAAAACAAACCGTTCTGTCGTTACAGTGCCCAAAGGGTTCAATACTAATTGAGGGTGAGAAAACATAAAACACATGCCTCAGCGGAGACTGGAGATGTGCCAGTCTAAATTCACAAAAGGAAGAAGCTTCTATATAAAATTATTTACAATACTAATACTTAAACTTTTGCAAAATGCAAGACTTATTGCATTGCAATAAAGGGCCCTTTTGACCTTTTGTTAGATTGTAAATATCAGAGAAAGACAGGCCTGCAAAATTTTCAAAGTAGTGATAACTAGATCAGTGAAGAAGATGTGTAAGTGTTGTAAATTACACAGACAAAGTGTGAAGTGAGAGTTACATATGATCTGGAGGTGGCGGTACTTGTGGTGGTGTTATTGTGTTGGTGGTACTGGTGGTGGTGGTACTGGTGGTATTGGTGGTGGTACTTGTGGTGGGGGTACTGGTGGAGTGGTCGGGTGATGGTACTGGTGGTGCTTTTGCTGGTACAGGTGGTGGTGGTGGTAGTGGTGGTGTTATTGGTGGTGGTACTGGTGGTAGTAGTGGTGGTACTGGTGTTAATGGTGGTGGTGGTAGTATTGGTGGTACTGGTAGTGGTAGTACTGGTGGTGGTGGTTCTGGTGGTGGTAGTACTGGCGGTGGTAGAGTTAGTGGCACTGGTGGTGGTACTGATGGTACTGGTGGTCGTGATGGTGCTGGTGGTACTAGTGGTGGTTGTGGTAAAGGTGGTATTGCTGGTGGTACTGGTAGTGTTGGTACTGGTGGTGGTAGTGTTGGTGGCACTGGTGGTGGTACTGGTGGTGGTACAGGTAGTACTGGTGGGGGGGGTACTGGTGGTGGTGGTAAAGGTGGTATTGGTACTGTTGGTGGTGGTGATAGTGGTACGGGTGGAACTGGTGGTGGTATTAGTGGTGGTACTGTTGGTGGTATTGGTACTGCTGGTACTGGTGGTGTTGGTACTGGTGGCGTTGGTGGTACTGGTGGTGCTGGCTCTAGTGGCGGTGATGTATTGGTGGTGGTTCTGGCACTGGTATTGGTGGTGGCGCTGGTGGTACTGATATTGGTGTTGGTACTGGTGGTGGTACTGGTGATGGTGGTATTAGTGGTGGTACTGGTGGTACTGGTGGTGGTGCTGGTACTGGTGGCGGTGATGGTACAAATAAGTTCAAAAACAACTAAGGCTTTCCGGTACGAACAATAAAGTTTTTTATTTTATACTGGCAAAGTTGTAACATAATGAAAAAGTTGCCGAACTTAAAGTTTACAGGGAGCCAGTCTGACGTATAGCGCTGTCTCACCAAAAAGTACACAAACGAGTGGCTATGTACAACGGTGATATACATTTGGGCTGAGATTTCGCTATATACTCTTGCTTAAAAGCTATTAAAAACGTGTTCTGTAAAGTAAAAATGTTGTTTTCCTACTTCAGTCACAGCCTGATTGGCACCTGTTGCAGCACTTGCTTCGACCCGGCTCACTTAAAGCCGGTTAAGGAAAGTGTAGTGCTAATAATGTTTCGTGGAAAGCGGGGGAAAGGGTAGCGGGGGCTGAATCCTAATCAGCCTAACCACGTTACGCGCCAGGTTAGCAGCAAGTGTTTGTATATTTTTTAAAAACCAAACACGCATATGTAACAGAAGTGAAATGACAGCTAGCGGTGCCTCAAGAAAAAGAACACCCACGAGTGGCTATGTACAACAGTACTATGCATTAGGGCAGAGATTCCACTATACATAATTGCAGAAAAGGCAAAACACATTTAAATCTTAATGTGCTGTAAAGTAAAAATGTTATTTTCCTCCTACAGTAACGTTTAAAACCGAAAGCATTATTAGCAACTGTTGCAGCACCCACTTGGACCCGGCTCACTTAAAGCCGGTTAAGTAAAGTGTAGTGATTATAATGTTTAGGGCGATAAAAACGCGGTACAAAGTCCTCCGCTACAGTGTTCTAATAACCAAAAAAAATGCCAAGGCAAGAGTGCTCAAAACACGGCAATAATAAAAAAACACACTTATAACGAATTAAAAATTATGCCCACGTCACTGTTGTAATCATTTATTTATCTGGATGGAGCACAGTAGCTGTAAACTGTAATTTCTGCCCCGGCATTTTGTATATTTACAAGACTGTACCAGGAGTCATTTTTACCGTGTTATAACTTTCATATTTATTATTAACGTGTTTGCGGTAAAAGTCCTCCGTTTCAGTATTCTAATAACCCAAAAAATGCCAAGGCAAACATTACAGTTCTGAGACAGCATGCTCAAAACACGGCATTAACAACAAGTGACTATGTACAGCGGAGCAAAACATTAGAACTGACATTCTGCTACATATATTTGCATAAAAGGCAAAATACATTAAAATTGTATTCTGCTGTACAGTAAAGATTTGTTTTCTCCCTACAGTAACATTCAAAACAACAGAAAGCATTATTAGCACCTGTTGCAGCACCCGCTTGGACCCGGCTCACTTAAAGCGGGTTACGTAAAGTGTAGTGCTAATAATGTTTAGGGCGAGTGGAAAGCGGGGGTGGGCTGAATCCTTTACAGCCAAACGCCGTTACGTGCCTAATTAGCAACAAGTGTTTGAATTTTTTGGGGAAAAACGAACAAGCATTTATAAGAAAAGTCAAATGACACATACAATCAGCCATAACTATTGACTTTGTTGAATGGTTCATTGCACAAATAAGTTAAAAAAGCTAAGGATTTACAGTTATAACAATACAGTACTTTATTTTATAGGGGCAAAGTTGTAACGTAAAGAAAAAGTTGCCGAATTTAAAATGTACAGGGAGCCTGTCTGAAGTATAGCGCTGCCTCACGAAAAAGAACACCCACAAGTGGCTATTAACAACGGTGCAATACATTAGGGCAGTGTTTCCCAAACTGGGGTCCGCGGACCCCTAGGGGTCCCTGACACATTTCCAGGGGGTCCTCAGGCAGCAGTTTTAAAAGCACAGCAACATTTCTTGTATCATTAGCAGCTTTCGAGCAACAATAAAAGTGTCAAGATAATGCCAGTGATTAATGTACCTGCTGGAGAGACAGGAGAGTTTTGTTTGGTTGTAGCTTTGACTTAAGTAATGTAGCACAGAGGGTTAATATGCCTACTGCAAAGAACGTGTAACATGCATTTTAAAAAGCAGTATTTTATGTGCATAGGTCCGGGGTTACTGCTTTTGTCACAGAGACTATTTTCTTACTGTGCACTTCATAAGTGACAATCGTAATCTAGCAGAGGGACCTATAAACTGTCATCAAAGAGCTGCTTGCAATCTGATTGGTACTAGTTAGTTACTTTTTTTTCCCCATTCATTATCCTGATGCTGCTAAAAAGCCTAGTACCAGCAATTTAAAAGTTAGTCACAGAGATGCAGCACCAACCTTCCCCTACATTTTTTCCTTTTTTGCAAATTCCTTCAATATAAAATCTAAGGGCCAGATGTACAACCCGTTTTTATATGGGCAAACTGGTTTGCCAACCCGTTTGCGCATGCAAAAACCTATTGGGACATGTACATAGCCTATTTCGCGAGTCTCAATTTTTTTACGACTCGCTAAATAGGTTTTGCGACTTGCTATTTGGAGGGGGCAGTCCCTTCCAAATAGCGAGTCTCAAAACCATGTACAAATGTTTTGAGACCGCAATTGCCGTCGCAAAATACTTGCAATTACCATCTACTTCAAGTAGGTGGTAATGCATTTGCAAATGGGAAGGGGTCCCCAGGGAACCCCTTCCCCTTTGCAAATGCATACAAAATTATTTTTTAGTGGCAGGCAGTGGTTCCAGCACCACTGCCTGCCCTTAAAAAATGAAACAAAAACGTAATTTTTTTTTTAAATGCATGAAAAACGGCTCAATTTTTTAAAAAAAAACTGATTTCTTTAAAAGCAGCCCCAGACACTGTGGTCTGCTGAGCCAAGCAGGCCACCATCCCTGGGAGGGCTGGCATTCCCAATGGGCTCGCAAATTGCGAGAGGCTCATTAATATTAATAAGCCTCGCAATTTGCAACCACATTGGGAATCCCAAACAGTGTTAAACACACTGTTGTACATTTCATTTAGCGACTCGCAATTTGCCACTCGCAATGAGTCGCCAATTGCGAGGCGCTAAATGAAATGGTCGTACATCTGGCCCCAAAATCCTTAGTAATTTGAGTAGTTGTTTTGTGTGCACACGTGTTTTTTTTCGAATTACTGTTTTAATATTTGAAATTTAAATCATACAAATTGCTTGGGGGTCCCCCGGGTTCCAGTGGTGACTCAATGGGGGTCCTCAGGGGTCAAAAGTTTGGGAACCACTGCATTAGGGCTTACAAGCCGCCATATATAATTGCATAAAAAGCAAAACATATGTAAATCTTAATGTGCTGTAAAGTAAAATGTTTGTTTTCCTCCAATAGTAACGTTTAAAAGAGAAAGCAATATTAGCACCCGTTGCAGCACCCGCTTGGACCAGGCTCACTTAAAGCCGGTTAAGTAAAGTGTGGTGATAATAATATTTAGGGCGATAAAAAGCAGTACAAAGTCCTCCGCTACAGTGTTCTAATAACCAAAAATATGCCAAGGCAAACATTACAGTTCTGAGCCAGCGTGCTCAAAACACGGCAATAATAAAAAACAAACTTATAACGAGGTAAAAATGATGCCATCGTCACTGTTTATTATTTTAAATAATTATTTATTGATCTGGATGGAGCACAGTAGCTGTAAACTGTAATTTCTGCCCCAGCATTTTGTATATTTACAAGACTGTAGCAGGAGTCATTTTTCCCGCGTTATAGGTTCTTTATTATTAACGGGTTTGCCGTAAAACGTCCCCCGCTATGCAATAATACTAAACAACCTTATAACGCAGAAAAAATTCCGCCCGCGTCACTGCTGAAATCATTTATTGCTCACCAACACATGACTAAAATTTATTTAAAAAGTCCTTAATTTGCCCAAAAATGCCTCTGCTGCTCAGATTAGGCTAGAATTTGGCCAATTAAACTACGAAATCTCCAGCATCGGCACATTCCTAATCTCTGCCATAAATTCAGACAAGCAGACATAGGCTCATAGGAGTCACTAGTATGGCAAAACATTTGAGAAAAACCCAGGGGGCACGTATGGCCGCCTTTAAAGGATAAATGAATTGCCTGCGCACACCCTTGTGAATGCTAAGTACTCCATGTATTAAACTGCTTCTGAAAAGTGTGCGTGCCGTTTGGTTAAAAGGCAGCCAGCCCAATTGAGAGCACAACTTCTGGTGGAGAAACCACTAGTATACCAAACGCACAGCAGAATGAAAAGAATGCCAATCTAAGTGCTTCAAACTGTCTCTTAAAGTCAGTATTAATCAATCAAAATTACACTTTTGAAATGAATATCAATTACATTTTTATATTCAAGTTCATTTTAAGCAGATACCTGAAACTGTCGATAACAAGACATTTCCTTATATTGTGACTAAACCATAATGCTACTGCTGTCAATCAACGTGAAAAATGAAATACTTGTTGCTACCAGACAATCTTCGATACATTGTGTTGTTTTCCCAACCAAAGAATAAGACATTTGAAAAGAAGCCCAATGCATTTCGGGAAAATCCCTTCTTCAGGGGCACTGTAGAAGTAAATGAAAATTTTAATTTTTTAAGATTTTCTTATTGGAATTGTTGATTTTTGTCTACAGCACAGTTATCTGACATGGCAAGAAAATTTTTATTTACAAGTGAGTGGAACCTCCATGGGTTTTTCAGGGGCTCCTGCCTACGCCAATATGTTTATGGCGCAATTTGAAGAGATCAGCATTTTCAGTCAAGAGATTTGGTCTGAAAACTTAGCATTCTACACAAGATTCATTGACAATATTTTTCTAGTGTGGAAAAATTCAAAAACTGTGCTGGAGCAAGCAATTCATGAACTGAACAGTAAACATGAACGAATCAAATTCACACATGAGATCAATCAACACAGTATCCATTACTTGGACGTACTGATTAGCCAACACAACAACAAACTTGAGACGTCTGTTTTCACAAAACCTAAAGACAGAAACAATCTTCTACAATATTCAAGTTTTCATCCTCCATCACTAATAAAAAATTTACCGTATTCTCAGATGCTGAGAGTCAAACAAATTACTTCTGACATTACTACCCTCCAAGATGCACTAGATAAACAACAAGCAAAATTCAGTTAGCGGGGTTATCCATCTGCAATCTTGTCTGAAGCATTCAGTAAGACCGAATCAAATGAACGTGAGACTCTACTCACTTCTAAGCTGAAGGTACAATCTAATCGACACGTTTTTGTCTCCAAATATTCTTCCAGGTCCCATGCAATTAAGAGTATCATAAAATCAAGATGGGAATTACTCAAACAAGAACCCGAATTCAAAGGTCTGTACGATGAGGAACCATTGTTTGCATACACACGCAGTAAAAATATTAAGGAAATCCTAGCACCTAAAGCTGCAGATGAACAACAGTATCAAGGAATGCGCAAATGCTATAACTGTGTGTATTGCAACAATGTAATGATTGGAAACACGATACATCACCCACACTCAGGAAAAGCAATCTCCTTGAAACACAACGGTGATTGTAACAGCTCCAAAGTAATCTGCGCAAGTAAATGTCCATGTGGATCATTGTACGTTGGTAAAACTTCAAGAAAAGTAAAAGTACGGATAACTGAGCACAAAAGTACTTTTCGAACGAAGTCCACAAAATCGTATTTCTCATCACACTGGTTAGAACACCAACACACCAATGCACAATTATGATTCACTATTCTGGAAATAGTGACAGAAAATCCTGAATACAACCACACTACACTACTAGCACAAAGAGAAGCTTGGTGGATCAAACATTTGCAAACTCTGGTACCGGGTGGGCCTAATGACAGAATTGAACTTCAATGCTTTCTATGAATTTGTTATGCACTAGTGACAGTGTTGTAACAACAGCTATCCTTGTATTTTCATCTATGTCTTTCCCAGTTGTAAATGGGCTTATTTTCAGGTCAACATCCGCATAATGCATGAACACTGTTATTATTTCATTCATTGTCGGTTCTCATTTACGCTTTCAGTTTTATCTATTTCATCACTTTTGTTACTATATTATTTTTTCTTAGTTTTGTTCTCTCGTTCCCTTGTCCACAACAACTTAAGCACAATCTCAGTTCCTGTCGTTGTTCTTTCTCACTTTCGGGGGAACTTGTGTCAGTATCAACAACTAATTGTGAACCGTCCGCCCTCAATTGCGCTCATTGTTATTAGGTTCCTCGCATTCTTAACAGATTACACAGTTGGTCACTTCACGATTATAACACGGCAGACTATTTCAGTCCGCTCTCTATGGCCTTTGAAGAGAAGCAAGTTCATTTAATACGAGCGCCTCACAGCGTCCGTGATCATGATCCGGGCAGACCGTTTGTGCTGCTCGCGGATGTAATCTTGAACTTTTAGGTGAGGTTGCTATTAGCTTACATAGGGTTTGAGTCACACAACGCGTTTCAGATATCATAGTTGGTCATTTCACCACCACAACATGGCAGACAAATCCAGTCCGGTTTCTATGGCCCTTGAAGAGACATGTGTGCATATTTAATACGGGCGTTTTACAGCGTCCGTGATCACGATCTGGGCAGACCGTTTGTGTTGCAGGAGGACGTATTCGTTAACTTCTAGGTGAGTTTGCCATTAGTTTACATAGGGTTCGAGTCATAAGGCGAAATAAGTTGTTACTAAGTAACGCATTCCATGCACGTTCACGGCGGACCACCGTTTTGTTTACAGATCCCGTTTAGAAGTGAGTCAATGCTGTGTCTTAAACAGACGTTTCCTTCAACTCCTTGGTGAGTTTCTCGGCATTTGAGATACATTTTGAGCAGTGAGAAGTAAAATCTTGTTATTATGCAGCGCCCATACACACGCTTAATGTTCTATGCTTATGGTGCTCACTGTATTTATTACAGACCACGCTATAAAGCAAGCTACCGCACCGTCACAAGCAAGTCTGATACTTTTTCCTTCAAAGAGCATTCAACTTGGCTCTATGGTGAGTCTTGTTCTCTTTAGATACAGTAATACAAGTTGGATATAAGGTTGGCTCTGGAGTCAGTGTAATTAATACTAAAATAAGCCTACCAAAATTTTTCAGGCTCGTGTTTGAGATAACATCACAAGTCGCGGACGAATACATTTTCCAGTTAGGAGGCTTCCAGCCACATTGTATTTTGTAAGTTTTTCAGTATACTCATCTTCCACATTGATTACGGATACACACCTTGTGCAATTCAGTGGTGACAATAGAGTCCGTCTTTATCTCTCACTTAAACAGAATCCTGTGTAACAGACTTGCAACAAGATTTCATTTAAACCATCGTCAACATTACCCAACCTGGAAGTGAGTGTACTCGCCTAAGGAAGGCGTGGCGATTAACTTTATGTTTTGATATGTTAGGTTGAGGTTCCTGTATTTCACACCTTGATAATTTTGGTGGTGGATTCTTACTAAACGCACCAATCTCTCTTTCGTTTCCCACATTAAGTTATGGGCTTGACCTAGAAACAAGCACATCAGGTTTCTAATGAGAATAACAGATCATGTCTTCAGGATGTAATAAAAACCAGTTACTTTGTTAGTATCATGTGTTTAATTAGAACATGTATATATGAATTCTAGCTCTCATGTATAGTGCTGATAATGTGTTTTATTTTCATTTACTTCTACAGTGCCCCTGAAGAAGGGATTTTCCCGAAATGCATTGGGCTTCTTTTCAAATGTCTTATTCTTTGGTTGCGAAAACAACACAATGTATCTATGATTGTCTGGTAGCAACAAGTATTTAATTTTTCGCGTTGATTGACAGCAGTAGCATTATGATTTAGTCACAATATAAGGAAATGTCTTGTTATCGACAGTTTCAGGTATCTGCTTAAAATGAACTTGAATATAAAAATTGAATTGATATTCATTTCAAAAGTGTAATTTTGATTGAATAATAGTGACTTTAACAAGAGACAGTTTGAAGCACTTAGATTGATATACTTTTCATTCTGCTGTGCATTTGGTATACTAGTGGTTTCTCCACCAGAAGTTGTTCTCGCCTTTAAAGGAGTCCATTCAAGAACTCTCGGCAGGTGACCTATGGATCCCAACCCCAGCACAACAGTATTTAAATCCACCATTAAGAAAAGCGTCTGAATTAGTTCCCTCATTATGGATAAAAACCACCTTGCCAAACGTAGACACGCATGGGCCATTATGAACTCGTACGAGCGTTTAGGTCCCACAACCTATCTGTCCTGCACCTACTCCTTGCATCTAAAACTCAGTTTTATGGCCATCAGACTCGGTGACTGGCAATTTTTAAAAGACCTGCCAGGCTGGCGTCGCACGTCAGATGTAACATGGTGCAGGGGGTGCGGCAGGACGGATGAAACTTTGGAGCACGTGGTTTGTCTTTGCCCAGCACTCATGTCACAGCGCAGATGAAAACTGAAAGCAGAGTGGAATAGGTTGGGAATTCGGTCCTGCAGACAGGCAATCATTGCAGCCTTATGCCCAGAAAACACAGCCTTAAACATCGGCCTCACATTGTTTATACGCCTTGCATATCGCAACTTTTTGCATGCTCCCCTGGCGTTGGGATCAGCCTAAATCAAATTGTATCATTTTTAACTTGACAACTGTACTATTACGTCTTGCTGCTATTGATCTGCTGTTGCTAATTTATCTGATCCTTTTTTTAACATTTGTACTTATTTATTAACAGTGGGTTGGCCTATAAGTTCAATACTGTAAATCACTGGTACAACAACCTCCGTATCTTTTAAAGTCATTTTTAACGCTACCTAGACTGTTTAACAGGGAGATACACAATGCAATGTGGGAAATCTGTATCTATTTAAAGTTGATCATTTGATGTTAGTTTTGCTTTTACAATGTGTATTGCTGTTGGCGCGTCTTTTAAGGATATTATTTTATATCCAAATAAAGATTATTATTATTGCTCTGTTTAAAGCACAGGGTCTGCAAACTATAATTTCTGACCCGGTGTACTATATAAATACAAGTCTGTAGCAGGAAACATTTTTACTGCGTTAAACACTCAAGCTACAATGTTGTTATACAAACAAAATGCCGGGGAACACATAACAGTTCGAAACCATTATTAAACATCAAACTTAGACCCCGTTTAGACCCGGCTCACTTAAAGCCGGTCAAGTAAAGTGTAATGATAATAATTTTTGGGCGAGTGGATATTTGTGTGTATTCTAAATGTCGCTAAGCAAAACACTAAAACAAAAAAAGAAACATAAACAATGTGTAGAGGCCCTCAAGGTAACCTACTAAATATTTCCTAATCGTACAAAAGGCTAAAGTGTTCCAATTTAAATCGTGGTTTTGGGTGGCCAAAAGCAGACCGAAAATCTGTGATAGTGTGATGTTTTGGAGTGAAAATCGACACTTTAGAAAATAAACAAGGGCAGGCTAATGAAGACCTAACAAGCAGAGAAGGACAGATTGAAACCTATTCGTAGGCAGCATCTGTGGGATGCAAAACAAGCACAGTAGGCTGGCAAAGTTGTGTTCACACCGAGGCACGCCAACAACTATTTAAAAAAAATTTGATGTACAGCTCGCACATGATATTAATTACAAAAACCCTTTAACCAGATGTATTTAGACATCTTATACAAACAAACAAGCATATGTAACGAAAGTAAAATGACACATACAATCAGCCAAAATTATTGGATTTGTCAATGGTTGCTGTTGCACAAATCAGTTAAAAAACAACTAAGGCTTTCCTGTACGAACAATAAAGTTGTTTATTTTATACTTGGTTTTTTTCAGGTCTGCTGTGCCACATTTGTTTGCGGCAGCTAATCTGCCAAACTTCGCAGGGGAAAGCAAATGCGTGCTCACCTCCCCCACACGGCTCTGATTAATTAGGTTAGAGGGAATGTAACGTTAGAAATGTATGGCACAGAACCCCATGCATGTCATCCTTGGCATCCTGTATGTATTCCGTGTTCACGAAACAACCATCAGCAAAATGGAGTGCATTGAGTGCAAGGCCAAAACAAGAAAAGAAAGGGGGCTATGGAGATTAAAAGAAAGAAGAGGATGAGAGAAAAGAGGAAAAGTAGGAGGCAGAGAGGGAGAACAAGCTCTCGGCAAGGGGGGGGTAGCGGTATGGGTGCTTGTTCACGAGAGCGAGGCCAGCAAGTTCGGGAGCGCATTCCTTTGAAGTCTGATGGGGACATCAAAGGAAGGGTGGGAGGAAACAAGCAGACCTGCAGAGCTCGTGAATGGGAAGAGCTCTGCATCGCTGTGGCGGGGGAGCGGGAGGCATTCTTTTGAATTCTGATGGGGGGCGGGGGAGCAAATGGCAAGCGCGCGCCCGGCGCACATGCACTGTCCATAATCCGCATTCCAAAGCCCTCTTGGTAGGCTTTCCTGGAGCACCTCTATATCTCTTGCATAGCGATTGCTTACGCACTAGCTAGGCAAGTCCTAAAAACCAGAGCCAACACTTTGGAGTTTTCCATTTTACTGCAGTGAAAGACTTAGAGAAAGACCAATCACTGCGCCTCCTGCTGCTACAACACATGTTTGCATCACATTTCGTATTTTCAGGTCTGACCTGCACCACCTGCTTTGTGCATACATCTGCTATCCCTCTTGCTACATTTTAGACTTATGATAACAGTCTTCAAAACGCAGCATAGCCCTTTTATCAAGAGTTAAAGTCAGACATTTTTACATGAGGTTCTACACCAAATAATACTCAAACAGGAGACTAGAACTCATGATGGACAAACATGCAGTGGCATAAAACCATGGGTTGGGGGCACAGGTAGCGCCATCGGGTTAGGAAGGGTTTACCTAGTGAGGTTATATCAACTGTAAGACACTAACAATTTTGCAATGCTGAAATTGGAGATGGCTTTATCAAACAGCTGTTTAACATTTATTGAAGAAAAGTAAGGCCATGTCAGTGAAAATATTGACTACCTCTGACCTAAAGGCAGGTTTAAGGACATTTATTAGTTTATCCCACCACTAATTTATTAAATCCATTCTTACACAAATACACCTATTTTATTAGGCATCCCACAACCTTTAAGTCTGCCTTTGTTAGTTTTAAACATATTCTGTTCTATGAAAAATGTATGAACCATGTGTACTATACAATACCATGGTACTTTTGTGGGGTTTTTTTTTCATTTGTGTTTTGTTTTAAGGTATACTGTTGCTTTGAAACAATTCAAAAGATAGAGCAAGTGCAAAAAAAGTGCACATTTTGAGTTCAAGTTACAAAACCTTTAAAAGTACTAGTAAATGCTACTACTGATAATGCGTATGTAAAAAATCTTTATGCAATATAATAGGTATTTAGCTACAGGTAAACACTAGAGGGCGTATTCCGATGTCGGACGGGCCTAAGTCCGTCCGACATCGGGCAGGAGCTGTGACCGACCGACCTGCTGTCGTCGGTTACAGCCCTGCAAGTATGATGTCGCATTCGTATACCTGACAATGCAAGCATGCTTTCCGGTCGGAAAGCATGCTTGCATTGCTGAAGGTAGGGGTGCAGTTCATCACTGCACCCTGTGGCTGGCACCCCAAGGTGCCTGTCACCGGGTGAGAGGATCAACGGCCATCCGGCAGCCTCACAACCTTAGGGGCCCTGCTGGGGGCCCCCAGAGACAGCTTCCGACTGCCTTTTCGTGCCGGACTGACGGACACAAAAAGGCATTGAAAAGCTGCCATAGTACTCCCGCGGTCGTAAAGAGGCAACCGGGGGAGTACTGGAGGATTTTCGGATGGCAGACAGGCTCTCCAAGCCCGTCGTAGGCCATCCGGAAATCTGAGTCGGGTTCCATTCCGACCGAGCCCATCGGAATGGCTCGGTCGGAATGGAATCCGGCCGGCAATGACCGATTCGGTCGGAATCTGCCCCTCAATATTCTCTCAAATATAATTATGCCAAATCCTTTGTCTTAACCGTGAGCATTTAGTTTTTCCTCAGCTGTATTCTTAATTCCACAGCTATGCTAATACCAGTTTCTAAGTAAACTATTTATTTCTCTGTGCCTGATATTTCTCTGCCTAATGTTCCGGTTATTTGCTGGTAATCCTAATTACTCCTAGTCGTAGTCTTCCTTGTCCCAGTACACCCAGTTATGTCTCACCTTTAAAACAGTTCTGTTTCAAATAAAACTGGGAAAAAAGACTCATCTGTTGAGATACAGACTTTGATCTTTCTTTCTTTTCTTTCAAAAAATCCCAATTCTTGACTATCAGACCCCTTAAATCCCAGGGACAAGTTGTGGTTTTCTCTCTCTCCATAGAAACATGTCTTTTGGTTTCCTAAACGTTGAAAATCAAGATGATAAGTTTAGTTTAAGATTTTCAACATAGTTACCATTATAAATAATTATATTTTGTATAGTAACTATAGGCAACACTCTCCTCGTGTGGCTATGGAATAGGACAAGGGAGATAGACATGGGTGTAATTCACATTCCTGTATTCAGAATGTTCGATCTCCATTTAACACAAAAATTGAACACAAAATGCAGGTATTGGATAGTTTCTCACAAGGCATTTGATGACTTTCTGTTAAAGTGACAAGATTATATGCCCACAGTTCTCTAATAAATACACTCAAACCCGTAAGAGGGAGTGGTTGGACATGTCACCTTCTCTTGCATTCCATCATAGATCCTTTATTTAACTTCAACTAAAGTTTACGTTTTTTATTAGGTCTCGCGTCTAGTGGTGCAGTGCGCAGCATTACAAGCGCAGCGCGAGACATTTAGTAGCTAAAAATGGGGTTTTCCAGCTGACCTAGGAATCGCACACGCTTGTGCGTGTGCTTTTCCTTTTGTGGGCCGCTATTGGCCTTTGCATGCGTCTTTTTATAAAAGACTGCATGCAATAGGCCAAAAGCGGGCGCATTGCTCCGCCCATGGCCTATTGGTGTCTGTTACGTCAAGGGCTTTCAATATCGTGCCCAGACACGGGCGCGATAATTGGAAGCACATGTCTCGATGTGGCGCACGCGCGCGCACCACTCGCAGGCTTTTTTGTTTTTCAAGCGAAAGTGAAAGCGATCGCTTTCTCTGGCGTTTGGTTCTTCCTTCTCGTTTGGTGTTGGTACGGGCAGCTAGCATGAATTATTGGAGATAGCAGGTGAGTGCTTGTTAAAGTCTGTAGTAAGAACCCAAAGTGGGGGGAGGGAGGAGCGACGCAGGTGAAAAACACACCTCTGCATCTTAGAAATAACTGCGCCAGTCAAACAGTGCTCTCCTCCACATTTACCCCATTAGAAAAATTACACCACCTTCCAAGGGAAGACAAACTATACCTGCAGCCGCCCTTATTAGCCGTCCGCGCTACTCACCAGCCTGCTGTCTCCATGCGAGCTGCAAATGTCCCAAAGCCCCTGGCTGCCTTTCCACCAATAGGGGCCTTGACCCTCAACACTAGCGGGGCATCGGTGGAGTGCGACAAACCCAGTCGGGGGCAAGGAGATAAATTTAAAAAGTGTCTCACCTGCCTTTCGCTTGGCATTTCCTTCTTTTTATATTTATTTATCACAATTACGCAGGCTGTAAGCACACTCTGACATCTCTAACAGATAGATAAAGATTTTTCCCCTCCGCTTTGGGGAAGTGGTGGCAGCTGTAAAATGATCATGTATCTCCCTTGTCGGTTTTCACGCTAGCACCTATCGTTCACTTCAGTCTGTTTACCAGGAAAGGCGCAGTTATAGAGTGCCAGGCTGGAGAGAGGCCAGGGTGTGTGATAACACACACTGTCCAAAGTCCGCTTTCTGTATTTTTCTGACACACAGATTAGTTCACATAATGCTGACTGACATCTCAGTTCCATTAACTTACACCTCCTCTCACACCAAGCTATGCTGGACAAAAAAGCCAGACTGTTGGTGTGCACTGTAGCTCGTCGTTTCTTTAATAACAAGCACAATTTCCCTTTTTTTCTGATGGACACTGTTTCTGTATCCCAAGGGCCGTTATCATCCCAATGTGCTGCCAAAAGAAGTTTGAATCCAAAACGGAATCCCAGCTGTGGTGCAAATTGTGCACTAAGGGTTTCTGCTTGTTGAGTTTGGAATTGACTGTTTCTTGCAGCCTCGCAGACAGAAACATGAATGTATGTGTGTGTGCGGTTGGTGTGTGTGTGCCTGGGCGTTTGTCCGCATCTGTTTATGTGTGCATGCCTGCGTGTATGTGCACATCTGTGTATGTGCCTGTGTATGTGTGCGCATCTGCGTGAGTGCAGCAGTGTATGTGTGAGCAACACTGTGTCTGTGCGTGCCTGGGCGTGTATGCCCATCTGTGTGTGTTTGCCTGTGTATGTGAAAGCATCTGTGTGTGTTTGCCTGTGTCTGTGCGTGCCTGGGCGTGTATGCCCATCTGTGTGTGTTTGCCTGTGTATGTGAAAGCATCTGTGTGTGTGTGTGTTTGCCTGTGTATGTGAAAGCATCTGTGTCTGGGAGTGTGTGCGTGCCTATGTGTGTGTGTGCCTGTATATGTGTGTGCATCTGCGTGTGTGCTTGCGTATCTGGGCCTGTGTGTGCATGCCTGGGCGTGTGTGCGCATCTGTGTGTGTGTGGGTGTGTGCCTGAGTGTGTGTGTCTATCTGTGCTTGTGTGCATGCCTGTGTATGTTTGTCTGTGTACGTGAAAGCATCTGTGTGTGTTAGCCTGTGTATGTCAAAGCATGTGTTTGTGTGTGCGTGTGTGTGTGTGTGTGTGTGTGTGTGTGTGTGCGTGTGTGCGTGTCCAGGGCAATGCAATCCTTCACTTCTGTCAAGATTAACATAAAAATGAATGTTATGTTTATATCACATTTGCCGTTGTCAGAATAAAAAGAATGCCGATGTGGCCAGGCCTCGCCTCGCCATGGGGTTCCAATTAGCTGTTTCCCTCCAGCCTGAAGTGTGTTTTAGGTCAGGCAGAGCTCAGTGTCGTGGTTCATGCGAGGGGCGAGCTGAGGTCTGGCATTTTGTTATTTCGAAGCATGTTCCCCTGGTCAGAAATGTGAGCACACACATGTTTTGAGTTAACTCTTGTTCCCACCCTCCTAGACAGAAATGCACGCCCAGGCGTCCTTAGGACAGCAGCATTTAATATGTGCAGTGTTATCGGGGAGTCTTACATACTCATAAAGCAGTGTGCAGTATTGTTGGGGTGCTTAGAGAGCGGCGAACCAATAGAAGAACTTTCATTTAGAGGTTTTAGGTAATTCACAGAAGCATTTGTCTGTCTAACCACAAAATCCCCGAGCTGCAGGCTGTGATCTGTTTTCAATGACCTCTCTGTGGGGAGGGGGGCGAGAGAGAGAGATCGGTGTCCGTCTCAGAGTGTCTCTTGCCTCTTCCTTACTGGGTGTTGCATAGCTCTGTCTTTTTAGGTGTCTTAGTCTTTCTCTTTCTGTGTCTGTCTCAGGGTGTCTCTCATCACTCCCTTATGGACTTTGTGGCAGCTCTGTCTTTTTCTAGGCGCTTGTCGGTCTCTTTTTGTAAATGTCTCTTTCTCAGAGTGTCTCTCGTCCCTCCCTTATTGGACTTTGTGGAAGCTCGGCCTTTTTTTGGTCCTACTCCGTCTCTTTTTGTGTCTATGTCCGGAAGAGTACCAACCTCATGGCGTAAACCAACTGCTGATATCGCTCAGGAAACCCTTCAAGGCTGTGTCTCCTCCCAACATTGCAAGATGGATCAGATGGGTGATGCCGGAAGCAGGCATTGACATTTCGCACTTCAGTGTTCACTCTGTGAGAGTAACAATGGCCTCCAAAGCTTTTGCCCTCTGGGCATGCCTTGAGGATATTATCAATGCCGCTGACGGGTCATCGGACTCGATGTTTAAAAGAATATATTTTAAACCGGTCGTTGACATGGCTTCCCTAATGGTGGACAAGCTTTGAGCAAGCATAATCCTCGCCTCCAGTCCTGCCATAAAATGAAAAATTTCCTAACAGACACAAAGGAAAGTTGCCATTCTATTGAGGACTCGGAGGCGAGGATTATTCCCACCCAGAGTTCCTAAGGATTCAGTTGCTTTTTCCCACCCTAGTCTATGGTTACACACTCCGTAAGGTATAAGAGTTGTTCTTCATTTTTGTGCTTAAGGTTGTTACTTTACTTGAATTAACACTTTAACTGGTCTTGTGTTTTCTTCATGATATTAAATCTCATCCGGACGATACCTTTGTGATTCCTATGGTAGTTAAGTTCTGATTCATTCAATATTCTTTCACTTCTTTCAGGACCAGAAACACCTAAAACGTACTAATGAAATTCCTAAATGACTGGATGGTTCCCAGTCAAAGAAAGAGGAGATATCCCAGCAATCCCCAGACCCTCAGGACATGCGTGGATGCTGATTGCCAGACCTCTCGGACTGTGCTTTCCCTGTGGTTCTTGGGAACGAGAGTTTTTTTCTGTAAATGTTGAATCTGCTGGTGTTGGAAAATAAAGAAAGCAGAGCATAATCCTCGACTCCGAGTCCTTAATAGAATTGAAACTTTCCTTTGTGTCATTCTCGCAACTACAGGATCAATATGTTGTTATTCCTTCGAAAATCTATCAGATGGTAATTCACTTGGATGTGTCTGCTCGCAAAAAGTTCAAATAAAAGTTCTAATATGCATGCTCCTTCTTAATTATGATGAGTAACTGATCTATTTTACATAATTTTGGGATTTGTTGAGACACGGTTTATGATATATACCTCATGAATTTTTTATCAATTAGCTGTCAAAGCGTACTTGAGCAATTGCAATCTGTGGACCCCTTTAAATGCATTTCCCATGGACTTCTCATGCTCGAAATAGGCATTTAGATCTGTACAGTAATTTTCTTATCCTATGGAAGTGAAATTAATATATATATTGTAATTTCTGGGAATATCAGACAATTTGTGTTACTGTTGCAACTCAGGAGTGGATAAACCTTAATTGAAAGTGATGTACAGGTTTGTCTAATTAATAAGAATCAAGATCATAGTAACCCATATTCTAGAGGTGGAAACAAACACAAAAGTTGTAAAGAACCTTGTTGCCAATAATAGTCCCCACAGTGTTGTGTTGAGTAAAAATACTCATTGAGGTTGCTACTGATAAGTCATATTTCACTTTTTATTTTATTAACATCGTTATTGGTTTTATTCTAGAGAGCAATGATTATGAAAATGAGGGCTCACCAGTAGATGTCATATCTATAGGTTCTGGGAGTGGGTATATTTACCATCCAAACTATCAACCAATTATGGGGATGAAGAACAAGTTACTTAACTTCGGTAACGATGTATCTGTAAGAGACATAGGTTAGATATGGATTCCTTACCTTAGAATTACCCCAGGTGTCAGACTGGATCCAGAGAATTTTTTCTTAGCAGTACTCCTGCGCGTCAGTAGGTGGCGTCGGTCGACTCTGCGTCCATCATTGGTGTTGTGGTCACTGGGATGAGGTTGCGGTGCCTGCTTAGACGCCACCCCTGCGCGCTGACGTCAGTACTGACACTACTTTCTATGTCAGAAGCGCAGACCCATGAAAAACTCTGGCCACTGGTGCGCCACAACTAGGGCCATGTAAGGAAGTCCCTATCCCTTGAAGTCAGTTCACAAAGTGGGAAGGATGGGTGGGGCAGTAAGGAATCCATAACTAACATGTGCTCTAACAGATACATTGTTACCAATCGTAAGTAACTTGTTTATCTGAAAGAGACAGTTAGTTATGAATTCCTTACCTTAGAATCGATACCCGAGCAATACCAACCCGGGAGGAGGGTCTACGAACCAAGTTCACACCAGAAAGTCCTGGAGGACATAACGAGCAAACAGCTGTCCCTCTAGCCTTGACTGTCCAGACAGTAATGTCTAGTGAACGTGTGCAGAGATGCCCCTGTAGCCGCCTGACAAAAGTCAAGGAGTGGGACTTGTGTTTTATCAACGAGAACTAGCTCTGGAGTGGATCCTCCTAGCGTATGTTTGTTTTAGAAAGAAAATACATTATGTTATATGTTGTGGGACTCCACATTCCAATGCAGTAGTGGCTGCTGTAGCCCTAGTGGAATGAGCACTCAGCCCCACTGGAGGTTCCTTTTTCACAAAGCGTAACAGATTTTAATACAAAGGACAACCCATCGGGAGACGGTAGGCCTTTGAACAGCCTGATCTTTCTTGACACCCACATAGCCAACGAAGAGTTGATCATCCACCCGGAAATCTTTTGTGCAGTCAAGGTAGAAGGACAGCTCACATTTAGGGTCCAGGCAGTGGAATATCTCCTCCTCCTTGGAAGGGTTCAGAGGCAGAAAAAAGGTGGGAAAAGTGATAGTTTGTCCTATGTGAGAAGGTGTAACCAGGTTAGGAAGGAACAAGGGTCTTGTCCTAAGGACCACTTTGTCCGGATGCACAGAGAAGAAAGGGGGCTTAGAAAAAAAGAGCCTGAAGCTCACTCACCCTAAGAACAGAGGTGATGGCAACCACAAAAAACAGTTTTCAGGGTAAGGAGCCTGAGAGGAGTGTTGTGGAGGGGCTCAAAGGGAGCATACATAAGATAAGTTAAAACGAGATTCTAGTCCCACGGGGGCATTATGAAAGGAGATGGAAGAAAGAGATGAATTATGCCCTTAAAGAATCTGTTTACAATAGGGGACTTGAATAAAGAGTCCAGTGTCCAAGAATGACTTGGGCCTGGTCGGGGTTGATCTTCTTCAGCACTTGGGGCCGAAGTGGTACAGGCGGAAAGGCATATAGGAGGCCGCAACTCCACGCGCAAGAAAAGGTGTTTTGGAAACTCCAACACGCAGAACTGCTGACATTGCGCATTCTCTTTGGTGGCAAACAGATCTAGCCAAGGCTTTCTCCACAGCTGAAAGAGACCTTGCACCACCTCCAAGTGACTACGCCATTTGTAATCTACCAGGAACCAACGGCTGAGTTTGTCCGCCCAGGCATTCAGAGAACCTGCCAGGTGTTGAACCACCAGGGTCATGCCCTGATGTTCCAGCCATGTCCAAAGGCAAAGAGTCTCTTCACATAGGCTCCACGACCCCACCCCGCCTTGTTTGTTGCAGTACCACATGGCGGTGGTGTTGTCTGTGAACACCTGCACTACCTTCCCCTTGATGGAGGGAAGGAATGCCTTCAGTGCCAGGCGGATCGCCCGAAGCTCCAACAGGTTGATGTGGAGCCCGTACTCCACCCGAGACCAGACACTTCTGATCTCTGCCTCTCCCAGGTGGCCGCCCCATCCCAGGAGTGATGCATCGGTCACAACTGTGAGTTCTGGTTGGGGAAGGGAAAGGGATCTGACTGTGACCCAATCCTTGGCCGTTAACCACCACTGCAGTTGTTGTGCAGTTCCCTCCAAGAGCTGGACGTAGTTGAAAAGATTCCCCAGATTTTTTTGTTTGAATATCTTTTATTACATTTTGTAGTTAGAAGCACATTACATTGCAATATGGTCATATACCAGGGTCCACAGTTACCTCATCGCCCTCTCGGGTACAATAAATGAAGAAGATAAAATAAATAAATGGCGGAGAGCGTGAGCCGCAATTGTACAAAGATACACACTCAACAGCAGTCTGCTGACACCGCAGTATAGATTGCATGTCTCCTGCCAGCCAAATTTCGCAGTCGTGTGGCACCACATCCAGGTTAGGGAAAGGTGGGGACATAGTTAGTACAATTCCGCTTGGTAAACAAAGATAAAATGCGTCCAACAAACAAATGAAATACACTCTGCCTGGTGTGTGTCATTACACAAAAAGGAACTTTTGTAGAAGAATAATACAATATGATATAAAGTATTACAACACTCCTGAACAGATACAAGTCCCATCTGCAATTCCTTGCCCAAGGGGTGTCCCCGTCTTGCTCCCGAGAGGAGCACCCTCCGCCCCTCGAGGTGGGATAGCAGCGTAGCCAAATCCACTCCTGCAGCCACCATAGTGGGCCCAGGGGGATCAATGCACCAATTGACATTAAAATCCTTAAGCTTACTATAACAATCATAAAATATGAACAACAAAAAATAAAAATATAAAAGCAATAACTTGGGGCATAAGGAAGAAGGTAAGCAAAGCAAATGAGGGAAAAGGTAGGTCGGGGTAGGTGTATGTGGTGTCCCGTCAGTAGTGTGAGTCGGCCGGTAGATGGTGTAAGTGGGCATGGGAAGGGGGGGGGGGGGAGGAGCGCTGTGACCAGAGAGGGGGTGGAAAAGGGGTCCGGGGGCCTCATCAGGAAGACAAGAGTCAGCAAAGGGCGTGTCTAAACCATGCCGCCCTGTTGGCACACCCGATGGAAGGCGACCAGGGTGTCGTCCCATGCCTGGGCTATAGGTTACATGCGGAGCCCTGCCGTCTCCTCTCTGTGCAAAGCTACACTCTCTGCTCTTGCCCAATTGTCAAACAAGTTTCGCCAGTGTATCGCCTGGGGGGGCTCATTAGTCTTCCATCGCTTAGTAATGAGTTGTTTGGCCGTTACCAAACCCAGGTCCCAGAATATGGCCAGGACTTTCGTCTGCTTCGTCCGTTTGTAGAGGCCCAGTAAGCACGCCTCCCACGTGTGTTGTAAGCCTCCCCCTGCCCCCGCTGCCAGGGTAGACGACACTACCTTCCAGTAATCATGGAGAAGAGGGCAAGATCAGAGCATATGTAGGACAGTAGCGTCCGTCAAGTGGCATTTGGGGCATGCTGTCGTGGTCAAGCCAAAATATTGGTTTATCTTGTCCGGGGATAAACATGCTCGATGTATAATATAATATTGGATGATTTTAAAGCGGGAGTTAAAGGGAATGTTTTGCGCACTGGCTAATATTGCCGCCCACTCCTTATCCGTTCTTTCCTGGCCCCTGTCCGCCGCCCATTTATCCCGCAGGCGATGGGAGGAGGACTGCGTGTGTATGTGTAAGGCCTGCGCAAGCCAGTGCACCACGTGAGACCCGTCGCCCATCACTTGGCGGTATTGTATCAACAGGTGGGCCGGTGGTTCTTCTGTGAGGTTACCCCAAGCCTGTGTGAGCGTGCGCATAAGTGTTGCATGCATTAAGAATTGTCCTGCCGGCAATCCCGCATCCGCCGCTAGCGTCTCAAAGGTAAGCAGTGAGCCCTCCGCAAACAGGACCCCCAGTGTTTCCAGCTCTGCCCGTGTCCAGCTGGTCAGCACTACCTCCGTGAGTGCGCCGTCCCCCCACGGGTTCCCCAGCAGTGAAGTTCGGGGCATATGGCTTTGTGGAACTCGTAAGCTTCAAGCTGCGAAGGTAACATTTCCGCGCCACCGCCAGATGAATCTGTTCCGGGCTGCGTGACTTGGCCAACGGGTGAAAGAGTGTGCGTATCTAAGCCACCGTCATCACCGTAGTATCCGCGGCCGTGTCTCCCAGGTTTTTCCCGCTGAGCCAGTAGACCACCCATTGTAGCTGCGCAGCTATGTAGTAAAGTTCCTGATTTGGGACAGCGAGACCCCCTGCATCTGTAGGAGCATATAGAGTTTTAAGCGCAACTCTAGGTCTGCCCGCGTTCCAAATCTGTTGTCTAACCAGAGTCTCCAAATCACGGAAGATTCGGGCAGGGACATAGATCGGTATATTGGCATAATAATACAACAATTTAGGCAGCACTATCATCTTTGTCAAGGTTATTCTGCTCGGGAGATTGAGCGGGAGTGAATTCCAGAAGGCAACCTGCGCCCTAATCGACGAGATTGGCCGCAATAGATTGCCTTCTAAAGCGTCGGTGGGGCTCCGGTATATGTAGATCCCCAGATAACGAAAGATGGATGAATACCAGACGAGTTGCTCCTCCAGAACCTCAATGGCGCACTCCGGAGTGGCGGCATCAAAGGAGTACACTCCAGATTTCGCCCAATTGACTCTAAGTCCCGAGACCACTTCGAACGTACGGAATATATTCGTAAGTGCAGGTGGAAAGCGGGTCAAGTCTTTGATATAAAGCAATAGGTCATCGGCGTACAATGACACCGCGTGGATCCCATCCGCCAGGGGGATGCCCCATTCCGCGCCGGAGCCGGGCCGCCAGTGGTTCCATCAGTAAAACAAAGATAAGAGGGGAGAGGGGGCACCCCTGCCGGGTGCCTCTACATACCCTGATGGGGTCCGAGAAGAGCCTGCCCGTGCGAACTCTCACCACAGGCCGATGGTACAAAAGTTCCACCATTTGAAGAAAGTTTTCACCCAGTTCGTATTGCCGCAGCACTGATACCAGGTAGGGCCATTCCACTGAATCCAAGGCCTTTTCAAGGTCAAGTATTAAACATCCCAAGTGAGGCCATTGTGACATGGCCAAACTCTGCACCCTGAACAGCCGTCTAATAATATAGGACTTGCTGCGAGTCGGCACAAAGCCGTTTTGGTCAGCATGGACAAGGGCAGGCACTAGTGGCACTAGGTGTTGAGCCAGTGTGACCTAGGATCTTATAATCAGTGTTGAGTAGGGCCAACGGTCTATACGAGCCCATGTTAGTTTCATCCCTGCCTGGCTTCAAGAGCGATATCAAATGCGCCTCATTCAACCTGGGCGGGAGAGCGGAATCAGCAATCGCTGATTCGAAAACTCGCAACAATTCAGGTATAAGAATGATGGAGTAGGCTTTGTAAAACTCCGCGGGCAGGCCATTGGGCCCCTGGGATTTACCATTGGAGAGGGAAAAGATGGCCGCACGAATTTCCTCAGACGAGAGCCGCGCCCCCAGTTCATCGCGCTGAGCATCATCAACTACCGGCAGGGGCAGGGCTGACAAATACTCAACGATGTCAGCAACAGAGACCCCCAATAGAGAGCGATAGAGGTCCGCATAGTGCGACGCAAAGGCAACATGAATATCTCTCTGCGTGTATGCCATGGTACCCCCAGCAGTGCAGATAGAGGTCACCGGGGCCGTCCGGTCATCCCATCTGATCAGCCACGACAATAGTTTACCCGGCTTATCCCCAAAGTGGTGGGTGCACGCTGAATGAGCAGCGTAGTTCAGATGCTTTAGCCTATCAAGCAAGTGTGTGTGCCGATCTCTGGATGCTAATAAAGCCTCATCATCACCCTCCATCACCTCCTGCTCCCGGTACAGCAGTTCAGACTCAACACGTGTCAAATCACTGTCTATCTGTTTCCGCATACCCGCCTGCATGCCCAGACAGTGACCCCGCTCTACAACCTTGAATGCATCCCACTCTAATTGAGGGGTAGAGGCAGTGTTAGTATTATCCTCAAAATATTGCAAGATGCATGCCGACAGGGTCTCCCTGAATGGGGCGTCCAGCAGCGTGTCAGGTTGAAGCCTCAAGGTGGGCACTGGGGGGTGAGGTCGCTCCCAAGCGAAATCTAAAATATGGGGGTTGTGGTCTGAGTGAGTACGGCGGAGATAGTGATTGTTCGTAACCTGTGGGAGGAGGTCGCTTGACACCATTTATCTGTCCAATCTAACATGTAACGTGTGGGCTCCAGAATAATAGGAGTACACCCTCGTATGCGGGTTGCGGTCCCTCCAGGCGTCATGCAGGTCCCATTGTGTCGCCCAATCTAGCAGTGCCCTCATTGCTCCGCGTGCCAGTGCGCTGGCAAGTGGGGGGAATGACCGGTCAAGGTTAGTGTCCAAAACACTGTTGTAGTCACCTCCAAGCAACAATGGAATGTCATGCCAGGGCGCTAGTACTGTCGACAGTCGGGAAAAGAAGAGACCCTGGTCAGTGTTAGGGGCGTAAAGGGAAGCAAGCACCAGAAGTTGACTGTCTAATTTGCCCTGTAGCACTACATATCTGCCCTCCGTGTCTATCCTGCCGTGGGAAAGGGCAAACAGAACTCCCGGGCGCACCCAGATCAGAGCCCCCCCCGCGCAAATGCAGAGAACCCAGTGGCGTTCAGCTGCCCTCGCCATCTGCGACGCAGTCCCATTGTCTCTGGGCCAGTTAGATGAGTCTCTTGCAACAACGCTATTTGGACTTGGTGTCGTTTAAGGTATGAGTGTATCTGGTAACGGTGGGACGGTGTGTGCATTCCACACACGTTCCACGTACAAAATTTTATTACAGCCATGGTACTCCTGTTCCAGTGTCATTCCAACCACCCACCCCCCACCCGCCGTCAGCATGGTTTCCCGGCAAATTGCACATCCATGGCCTGACTCCAAACTCCTTCACACACACATACAGCATATAAGGGGAGTGTGTAGGGAAAAAAAGGAAGGAAAAAGGGGAATGAAACAACATCAATAGCAAACAATACAGGAATATAATACCAAAAGGGCGACAGCAGAACATGTTATCGTCCAAACGCTCCAGTGAGCTTGAAAAAACGTGAGTTCAGGGGGGGTCGCTAATCGCCCGGCTCTACTTGTGCAGAAACACTGTCCAATCAGGGTAAGGGTGCCTCCCCCCTTACAGGCATCTCATGGTACGTAGCCCAGCAGTTACATGCAGTCTTTGAACGTGGAGTACCAGCCCTCAGAGATACAGTGTTCCAGAGACTGCTAGTGCCCCCAGGGAATCACCAGTTTGTCACTCACCTACGGGGGTCAGATCTCCCCCACGGCGCCGTCCCCCCTTCACCCGGCAGAGCCCGCCAGCACTTCCCATCATGGCACGCGAGACTGCAATTAAGGCACCACTGCAGCCCACACTGATCACATCCCCGCGCAGAGCAGTCACGCTGTTGTCTCAGCAGCGCCCCGGGAGGATAGAGTTCCGGTTGGCAACAAAGCTCCCAGGAGCAGCGCAGGGGCCGCAGGTGCTCCAATTCCCCTGTCAATGAATGAGGTCAGCAGTTTGGGGGGTGACATCCGGCAATTCCACTGATATCTGCGAATCCGACAATCCGTAGATACGCTCGTCGGCACTAGGAAATTCACGGGGGCTGGCGTCCAAGGCAGGGTACGCTGGTAAAGAGCCACTGATTTCCGCTACCATCCGAAGGGCCTCCTGCTGTTCACTGAGTACAAGGGAGGCCGGAGGGCCTACCTCTGCCTCCGGGCTCCACCGTCTCGCCGGCGAGGATCTCCGTCCGCGGCGACGTCTGGACCCCCGAGGACGCCTCATGGCCGATGACGACGGCCCTGCGCTGGGTTCCGTGTCGACTCCCGAGTCCAACCAGGCCTCGACTGCCTCAGGGGTGTTGAAAAAGTGGATTTTGTCCCGGGCAATAACGCGGAGCCGAGCCGGGGAAAGTAGGGAATACTTCAAGTCCAGCTGACGGAGCTGTTGCTTCACTGCCAGGAAAGAGTGTCTTTGGCGTTGCACCTGGATGGTATAATCAGGGAATAGGATAATCTTGGCGTTTTCAACCCTGATGTCCGACAGTTTCCTAGTCTCCCGCATTATGGCATCGCGGTCGCGATAGTTATGGACACGGATAAGCATGGGTCTAGGTTTGGAGCCCGTCGGTGGGGGTCGGTCCGGCACCCGGTGAGCTCGCTCCACCACGAAGTACTGAGATAGGATGCCCTCGGGAAGCAGACCCTCCAGGCAACGTTCTATGTGTGCCTCCGGCTCCCTCCCCTCCCCATATCTCCAGCAAGCCACACATTGTTTCTACGCGCCCTCCCTTTCGCATCCTCCGTGCGGTCTTCCAGGAACTCTACCCGGTTGAGGAGGTCTCGGACATGCCCATCCATTTGCACGACTTTGGGCGTAAGTTCTGTTGTGGTGACTTCCAAGGCTGAAGTGCGCTCCGACAGCTTCTTGTGATCTGCACGCAAATGAGAGATCAATGGCAACGCCATCGATCTTCGTCTCCAGGGAGGTGCGGGTGAGTTGCATGGATTCCTCAAGACACTCCATCGCCGCCAGCATTGCATCCAATTTGGAGGCAGTCTGATCGGGTTCAGCCAGCTTTGCCATTTTACCTTTTACCAGAGTGCCGCCGGTTCTAGCTCTAGTCTTAGGACCCCCAGACATGGACGGTGTGGTGTAAAATCCGTGTGCGTGCCCAACTGGAAGAGACACCCCCAAGCTCCGGAAGAGGGCGCGGTCCGTTGCGCCGACAATGGAAGGCAGCTCCGAGGGAAAGGCAAAGCAAAGAGTCCAACAAAGCATGTGGAAGTCTCCGTCGCGGGCCAAGGTAGGCAATGGCCATGGTGTTGAAGGGCATCAGGGCGTGGGGCGCATCCACGGCGCTCGGCCGACTCCTGGCAGCACGCCCGGGCGACAGGTAGTCTCACGCTCTCAAAAGAGCCACCAGTAAAATAATGCCTCTCCTGCCTCCGCCTATCAGCACACCAGTGCGGCCGGCACCCCAAGTGGGTCAAGTAGTCCTCACCAGCACCGCAAGGCCAATAATAGAGGATCCCACGTCGTCTCCTACCTCAGCGCACTCCCCTCAGGATGTTCCGGGAAGGGCAGCACCCTCACTGCGGCTGGGTGTCCTGGGCAAGTACTGCAGGGCAAGAATGGCTCCACTCATCGTCTCCTCCAAGCTGAGCAGCAAAGGCCGTGGCCCAACCGCGGGTGCCTGCGGGGCCTCGATCAATGGTCTTGTGGCGAGGTAGGAGGAGGGCGAGGGGCAGGACACCCCCCGCTGCTAGGAGAAAACAAGAGCGGCTAGGCCCAGGAACGTCCGTTATCTTTGCTCGCTTCCCCCGAGACTTCCCACTAGGAGTCCAACACAGGGGGGCCTCAGAGCCGGCCAGCAACTGTAGCGTCCCTCAGCCGCAGCGCGGCACCAGACCAGCGCAGACACTCCTATCGACCGGGAGGGCCAGTGAGCAGGATAGCCCCCAGATCGCAGCCCGGGCAGCCTCCATCGGCCGTAGACCCCGCAGCACCTCGTGTCCACCCCGCAACTCAGCAATGGCGGAGGCCAAGCGCCAAGCAGCTCCGGGCAGCCCCCAGTGTGTACCTCGGAGGCTCCCCGCTGGTAGGCTCCACAGTCTCGGGCCGGCTCCGGCGCAACACCCAGATCACGCGCCAGCCGGGTTGGTCAATCGGGAAAGGCCGGCCGCCCCCACCGCCACCAGGGCAGGACAGGACAACACCCTGGGTATCTTGTGGGCTGGCGTCTGGAGGGCGAGTCACCGCGGGTCCAGTGACTGCAAAAACCGGAGCCAGAAGGGCCGTCCGGGGGAGTCTCTCAGCGTTTGTCACGGAAACAAAGCCCTGTTACAAAGAAACAAGGGAACCCGAAAGGTATAGTATAGGGACCTTGGGCAGTATCATATTCTAGAGAACAATGGTCCCTATTTTTAGAGCAGAAATCACAATCATACAATAATCATACTCTAAATAGCTAGTATGTCTTTTGTCCAGCTGGACAAGAATTTATTTTTCAAATAAGAGTGAAACTAAGGAGGTTTTTCAAACACTAGATAACAAGTGGGCACAGCCGTGACCCACAGAACATTGAGACAACAACGAACACAGAATGGGTAAAGTAAGATATGTCTGTACACTTGTGTTTTTAGAATTTTACAGACTTAGATCATTACCATCTACACCATTGCACATTACAATATTGTTTAGTCATGTTGCATATGGCGTGTGGGTGTCGACGACGTTTCGATGCCAGCACTAGATACTGGGCATCATCTTCAAAACATTTAGATCAATCATTGTTGTCTTATTTAATAAATTACACATTGCCTTTATCGCATTACTGTACATGTAATTGACATAAGGAAGGGGGGAAAAAGAAAAGACAAAATTGTTGATACACATAGGTTCTGCTAGGCATAATATATCTGTGACTTTGGTGGATAAAAATACGGCGTTCTGTGTAAGTGGGGGGGCAAGAAAACTGGTAAGTGAGTGGTGGGTGGTTAGATACGATGCATATTATTCACAAGGATCTCACTCACAGCTGCTTTCAAGAGATGTGATTGTGGGCGCAGAAAGGTGGTAAGTATCATGTCATGCATACTGTAAGGTAAGTCTAGATAATAAGAGTCCGGGGGCACGTGGACCCGGTGGGCACTTGCTCAAAATAAGTGATGCCTCTTTTTAACAGGACAGCGCGGTGAACGAGTAAAACGGCGCAGTGCTGACCACGGAAAATTGTAAGGGACCATGGGGACTGGTGATGCTGAGTTCAAGATAAAAGCGGCATGCATTTTAAGAGACCTGGGCATGCGATCACAGTAGCTGAAGGCCCCAGAGTGCCTCGATTATAGTGGACGTTGCAGTGATCGGTTATAAATGGTGCGCTGTATGCCAAAGGTCCTAGAGGACTCGACATGCTAAGTGCGTACGATTCAGTTGCGGCATGGTATCAGAAATGAATACCTGTAATGATATTACAAACCGCTCGTGTGAGCGGGCGCCAATGATGGGCGTGGTTGCTCGTATTTTATAAAAGGGTCAGCTGTTGGGACCTATGGAGGGGGGAGAATGGGATTAGCAGTGGGTCCTTCATAAGGGGGCAGTGGCATATCACAAGGCGGTAAGCTTCGCCATAATTACCTTAGAGTTGGATATCTCGCTCATGTGGAGATTTATTCGGGTCCAAAGCAAGTGCAAAATCACACGATCTGTGAAAGGGTAAGAGGAGCGTGTTAGGCATTGAAACACGGCGTTCCGCGGGATGTGGAGATTCAAGGAAACGAGGGGATAAACTTACTTTAGAGGCAGAAGCACGATGGCCTGTCCAGCTGCAAACGCTGTGGTTTGAATGCCCGCCATGGAATCCATGATGTAGGAGTGCTTTGCCATCGACATAGAGGAGGGACTAACTCGGAGTGGAAACAAGGCCCAGCAGCAGCGCAGCAGCCTCGACCTCGCATAGGCGCTTCTGCCAGCCGGGTAAATTAACGGGGGTGGGGATCCTCTCTCCGCCGCCGTCAGTACCCCCAGGGAGCAACTTTCCTCCCGAAATTCAGCAGGGGCACAGCAGGAGGTCTCCCACAGCTCCGCTGGCGATTTGGGCTGAATCCAAGTAAATGTCACTGAGAAGTGACCTGAGATTGGGGAGCTCGGCACGGAGCTCTACCCGGGCACGTCCACCACCATAGCGTACTTAGCCACGCCCCCTGAAAAGATTCCAATGATTCTGCTTCCACTGAAACCGGTCCCACACAGAGCCCGCATATGCCACCTGGCACGATCCACCAGCAGGATGCAGGAGGCCATGAGGCCCAGAAGCCTCTGGGCCATTCTCAACGAAATCTGGGATAGAGGCCTAAACATCGGTATCATAGCCAGAATATCCTCGCTGCTCGGGAGGTTAGGCTCGAAACTGCACAGAGTCGAGAACAGCTCTGATGAAAGGCACGTTTATAGTGGACCCCAACGAGTGCAGGTCGTCTGCTGTAGTTGGGGGGGTGGGAGACGATCGCCTGACCTGTGCAGATGAGCTGCGACCACCACCATTACTTTTGTGAATACCCGAGGGGCACTGGTAAGGAAGTGGAGCACGGTGAACTGAAAATGTTTGTGGCCTACCATGAGCCGCAGGTAGCCTGCCCACAGCTGGCAGTATGGGAAAATGGAAATAGGCATCTTGCAAGTCTAACGCCACCATCCAGTCTCCAGGGTCAAGAGCAGAAAGGCCCCGAGCCAACGTGAGCATTTTGAACTTCTCCTTCCGGAGGAAGCCGTTAAGGGCCCTGAGGTCCAGAATAGGAGGCAGGTCTTTGTCCTTCTTCGACACCAGAAAGTACCGGGAATAGAAACCAAGGCCCACTTCTGGCGCAGGAACACTTTCGATAGCTCCCATGAGCAAGAGAGCTGAGCCTTCCTGGCGGAGAAACACCAAATGATCTCCCGACATGCGATCGAAAGACGGTGGCATGGAGGAAGGGGTAGTCTCAAATGGAAGGGAGTAGCTCCTACAGACTATTTGCAAAACCCACCTGTCCGACGTGATGGATTGCCAGTGAGGAAGGTGAATGCAAATCCTGCCACACGCTGGCGGTTGATGGCCTGAAGGGTCGGATTAGGAAGGTTTGGAAGCTGCTGCAAGGAGGGGGGGGGGGCAAAACTGGCCCGCCAGCTGGGTCCCAGACCCGCAACGTCACTGGGTCCCACGTCTACGGCCAAGGAGAGGATAGGCAACTTGCATGGACCGGTGGCTGAACTGGGCCAGACATGGTGGGGTGCCCCTTTCGTAGCCACGAAAAGCAGACTAGGGTGGACAGGAAGTGAGGCCCAAGGATTTGGCCATAGCCCGAGAATCCTTCAAGTACTGAGTCTGCTTTTTCGCCAAAAAGGCGATGGTCATCGAAGGGCATGCCCAGCAAAGTTCACTAGACATGAAGGGCGTGGCCACGGAGGCGACCAAGATGGCCACCTCTGCCTGAAGCTCCGTAGGTCGGACTTATGTTTGTCCACCTAACCATGCTTTAATCACCTTATAAGCCCAGCAATCTTTCTCCATCTTTCAGCTGACCTGACCGGCGATCCGGCGGCGCTTGAACGGAGTTTGGAGAGGGTGTGTAAATCGAGAACGGCGGAGGGGATCGAGGGCCGCGCTGCCTTCTCCCTTGGGAGTTCCATCTGCGCCTGATTGGCCAGTGAGCCTTGCCCCTGCGGGGCCCGTGCTGGTTGCTGTGCCCTTCCGCAGCGCTCGGTGAGCCCCCCCCCTCTGCCCACCCTTTCTTCCACTGGGCTGGGTCGTTCGGTTCCCGGCTTCTGGGGCACGCTCGCGGCTCTTTGGCCTGTTGCGCGGTCCGGGGACTCTATTTGCGATCCTCCCTGGTGGGCTGGGGGGCTTGGGGTGTGCTCTCCGAGGGCCGTGGTGGGGCAAGGCGGTGGCGGTGGAACTACGGGGGTGAGTGCCTCCACCGACTTGTGGCGGCCCCGCCGGTTCTTCATTACCTCTGGTCTAGCCGCAGCTCCACCCTTGGCGCCAACCTCCTACATTTAACCCGGCAGCCGGAGCCCTGCTGCCCCGAGTCTCCGCTGCAGGCCGCTGCCTCCTGATCTCCCTGCCTTGGCCATTAGGTGGATAATTCTGGTGGTCGCGGGGCGCATGGAAGGGCAGCGCTGACTGCCTGTGGACTGTCCTGGGGCGAGCCAGCCGCTCTACGCTACAGCGCCATTTCTGGGGCAGACGCAGCCTCCTGTTACCACTGCTGGGCCTGAGGTGCTGTGATTTCACGCCCTGACTGGCTCCTGACCAGAAGGTGGACTGTGCACACGCTGTGGTGTTTATTCCTCCGGCTTCAACATTAGCACTCCCTTTATGCTTCTCTGACCACTGTAGTCGCTGGTACTGCCTTAGCCTGGGCGATTGTGACATTGTGGGATCACTTACTGGACCCTGCTTCCTATCTCGCACGCAAGATTATTGGCCACAGCCTTTTGTGTATACCTGCTGCTGCCTGCCACCTCCCCTCTCGCGCCATGGGGAAGAGGGATCCAAACCAACGCAAACTTAGCTTTGACAAGGCTTCCCTTACCACCACGGATGCGCCCTCTGGCTCCTCCACGGGCGATGTGGGTACTACTGACCGAGAAGACGCCGCGTCCTTAGTCGCCATCATGATGAGCAAAATGAGGGCCGGCTTTAAGTCCCTAGACGGCCAATTCGACAGTCTCGAGCAAAAAAAGGCCGACATGGGTACTAAGGTAAAGGCTCATGACCAACGCTTGGACGTGGTGGAGTCAAGGGTCTCAGATATTGAGGACGACGCATCAAAATCGCTCAAACGCCTGGAGCGAGTAGAAAAAATTCCTCAATGATGTGGCCATTAAAAACGAGGACCTCGAAGAGCGTAGCCGACGCAACAACATCCGCATCCTTGGCGCGGCAGAGACGACCTCGACTGGACGCATGGATACCTTCGTGGAAAAGTTACTCGTGGATCTGTTCGGCATGGAAGTCTTCACACAGGGGTTTGTGGTGGAGCAGGCTCATAGATCTTCGGGCCCCCGTCCTCGCGCTGGCCTGCCTCCGCGCCCCATCATTGCAAGACTCATGAATTTCCGAGATCGTGATGCCGCTCTCCGGGCGGCGCACGAGAAGGGAGAGATCCAGTGGCAGGGCAGTACCTTATCCTTTTTCCCGGATTTCACCCTCATTGTGCAGGAGGCGAGACGTAAGTACAACGGAGTCAAGGCTGCGCTGAGGAACCTGGGCCTCAAGTATGGTATGCTATATCCAGCACAGTTAAAAGATAAAATTGCCGGCAGGTTTCACATTTTCGACACCCGCGCGGAGGCGCAGGAGTTTTGCCAGAACTATAAGAAACAGGGGTCGGGCGCGGCTTACACTTCTGGCTCGCTTTCTCCTGTGCACGACGATTCCCAGGCCAGTGCAGATCTGTTCACAGACCCGGGGACTGGCTGATCACTCATTATTCCATTTCTTATCCTTTTTGCTGGACTACATGCTTTTGCAAAATGTAATGTTCATTTGTAACCTGATATATAAGTTTGCCTGACCGTCGAGGCGTTGCTGCCCCCCATGGCGGATGCCTTTGATTGCTTGATTTTTGTGTTTTTTTTTCGGAATTGTTTATTGATCATTTATTCTGTCAGTGTCACACACCTTACGATGTTACGCTATAGGGGTTTATTGGGTTTGCCTCTTAGGGGTTGACAAGAGGCTGGGTGGTGGGAGGTGGGTGGGTTTTGTTTTGTTTTTTCTCAATTATAGTTGTTACATTGCTTCTTATGCATATAGATTGAGTTGGAGTAACGTGCGCTTAAGATTACTTTTGATATCGACCCTCGCATGGCCAAGTTAGGCCTTCAGCCCGGGGCATCCGGGCTTACATTGCTTTCATGGAATGTTCGGGGGTTTAATAATACTAAAAAATGAAAACAAGTCATCAACTATATCAAATAGACACAATGTCGATGTTGCTTTCTTACAGGAAACACATCTGTCCTCTTCAGACTCCTCTTGGGTGGCCAGTAGATGGGGCCCACACCGGTTCTTTTCTAACTACAGCAGATATTCCAGAGGTGTGGCCATACTTATACACAAGCGGGTCCCATTTGCTCGTTCTGACACCATGACCGACACAGAGGGCCGCTACTTGATAGTCACTTGGACGCTAATGGGACATAAACTCACGTTTGCAGGGATCTATGGACCCAACGTCGACTCCCCGTCTTTTTTCCAAGACTTGCAAGTGTGCCTTCTAACGCTCGAACCTGGTTTATTAGTTATAGGAGGTGACTTTAATTTATTGATGAGTCCCACTAGGGACAGCACGTCCTCGTCTACGGACACTAAACCTAGATCACGCCCGGTTCTGCTTGACTTGTGCAAACACCTCTGCCTGATTGAGGAGAGACTACACCCTCATTCCCCTGATTATACCCATCACTCCGGGTTTCACAATACATGGACCAGAATTGACTATTGGCTCATTTCTCCTGGGGTGGCTGGCTGGGTAGATAACCTCCTCACGCTCCCCCGCCCACTATCGGACCACTCCCCGATAGTTCTTCAATTAAGGGTCCCCAGATTGGGTGAATATGAGTGACAGTGGCGGTTTCCCGGGAGAGCACTATCTGACCCTGTATTTACCAAAGAAGTCAGACAAGCCATAGAGGACTATTTTGACCTCAACACAGGGTCTGTGAACTCTTGGGCGGTTCTTTGGGAGGGATTCAAAGCATATCTTCGTGGTGTTTGTATTGCAAAACATATTGGCGTGCTGAGGGACATTCGTTCCTCGTTATCATGTATTGAAAAGGACATTACTGCTCCGGATTGGGAAGTATTATGTCAAAGATGAAAAATTACAATATTGAATTGAACTGCAGTTTATATTAATTTCTGTCTGTAACCTGCTTGCAAATGAACAGATCCCACTTGTCATAATGAAATGTTGCTCCATGGTGCACGGCTGGTGCACAGAGGGTTAAAATTAAAGTTGTCTGAAATTCAGCTGAAAACCAGGAAAGAAAGACAGATGAGCTTGTGCGTGTCCACTTTGCTGAAGCTTCAAATTGTTTAATGATTCACTAGCTTTCACCTCTATACCAGAGGCAGTTCAGTCAGTTCAGTGAACGTTTTCCAGGAATTGCTCGCTGACCTAGAATGTGATAAGTTCGGCCTGTCCTTGCCTTGTTGTCCTAAAGAGGCAAAGTGTGTGCCCAGCACAGATAGCAAGTGCGTCATTGTATGAGAAAGCAGAAAACACGGGCCACTGCTGATAAGTAGATCAACATTGAAATGTACATTTCAAGATAACCAACTAGGGCAAGGCTGACACGGGCCTCTGCCGATAAGTGGATCAACATTGAATATGTACATTTCAAGATAACTGGCCAAGGCAAGGCTGAAAAGACACGAGATGGTGGTTTAAAGATTAACCTGTAGCTGCATGGTCCGATGTGTCGCAAATAATGTAAAATGTGAACGTAGACATATTTTTGAAATGCACCTTGATACTGTAATGTACACGTGGATCTAATTCTAGCATGGTCACACCATGATGTAATAGTTAATGAATAACCTGTCAAGAGATTGTGAACATATATAAAGCCTGAATTCTCTCTGTGAAATCAGATCACTTTGCAAATCTGCAAATTGTCTCAAGCTGCAGCTTTATTGGCAATAAAGCCACTATTCTTTTGAAAACCTTGTATGTGTTCTTCATTGTCCCTATTAATAATTTTCATACTTTTACAGATGGTGCCCGTGACTCGTGGGGAACTGATGGTCTCTGCAGAGGATACAGAGCTGCTGTCTTTGGACTCTTCAGGAGCCTTGATGTCTCGGTGTATTCTGCGCAGCTACTGAGAGGACTTGTTTCCTGACACGCCCAGATGACGGGGCTCCCGTTGATAAGCCTTTGACAAAAGACACCACCAGCTTCCCTTGAGCCATCAGGTGATTTTGTTGCCACAGCAAAGAAGGACGCATACAACGGCATACTGAATGGTCTAATGTTCAGGTAGGCAGTGCTTCATTGCACTGGACTCAATATTGTCAATTGAAATAGTGTTTTTTCTACAATACATCAGAAAATACAAACTGAGATCCATTAGGGGTCTCTAGGGGAGGTCTGAGGGCGCCTTTAAGATAAGTGCCTGAGGAGGACTGTCCAACCTGTGAAAGATCTTAAGGATCCCAAGGACAGGAGAAAGGGCCGTGGGTGGTCGCTTTCCTAAGAGGGATCATGGGTGGTCGCCTTTAGACAGAGCATGCTTTTGAAAGACGTCTAAAAATTAAAAGTACATATGCATATTGTTGAAATAGGTCATACAACTGTATCTTGCAAAAAGTTTTGAAAAATAGTATAAAAAGTGTGTAAAGTAGTGTACAATAGTGTATTTTAAGAGCACTTTAAAAAGAAATTACAAGTGCTAAAAGAGAAAAGATAATTAAATTAGTAACTGAATAAAATTCAAAATGCTTAGCAAACTATTTTTGAGCACAGCTAAAGGCCGCAGGACAGCCTTAGATGTCACTCAACCAACACCTCCTCGTGGCACACCAGCATGGTACGTGGCACGGAAAAAAGGGTACCATACAGCTATGCACTTAGATCAATGGACTCATTATACTAGAAAAAATAATGATCTACAGTTTCCAGAATATGGAACATTTGACAGAGATAAAATGCTTTATTTAGAAGATTGTTTAAGGGAACGTGAAAAGAAAGGGAAGAAAGTACGTTTATTACAATGGGATGCATTTCATGCATGGCGATCATATGCCGCTAACAGATGGCCAGGGGAACCTAGGACAACGAAAGGGAAAGCTTTGGCATATGATAGGGAGAAGGCAAAAGAAAGATGTGTAACAAGTTGTAGGGAAAAAGAAATGGAAATGGATAAATGTCTTACAGTTCACAAGCCCATACCAGATGTGTACCCCACTCTACCTAATGCTCCCTTAGAACAGGAAGATACAGAAGACCCTGTAATAGAGGCATTATTAACAACTCCACCACCATACAGCCCACAAACAATGCAAACTACATCAGCACCACAGACACACACACCGCAATATACATCACCAACTAGTAAGACAGTACCTGTATCACTGCAAGACACGCCTCTCTCTACCTCTGGTAGACAAGGGTTAAGGCCAAAAATAACAGAAAGAGAACAGAAAATGATACACGAGTGGGTGATAGACATTATGAAAAATGGTACTTCTACATGGCGTACTGCGAAAAGTCGCTTCCCCCCAGAATTCACGCCTGCACTTCAACGCAGTGCTTTGGAAAAATTAGACAAAAAAAGTTACAACTGGTTTAAAGACTGGGAAAAATATTGGCCTGAGGAAGACGGCTACCCCCAACCTGACAGATTGTCCCGTGATCATAGCAACACAATATCAGAAGCAATAGATGATGTAGGGGCATCAAGCACAGATATATTAGAGGCTGTCCAGATATTAGCTGAATGGATAGATACTCTTTTGATGCTACAACAAAAATGTACAAAAAAGAAAAAAGGTAAACAGGAGGAAGATAGTACTCTTTCCACTTCTAGAGCCTTGCCATTAAGAGAAGTACCAGGAAATAAGGAAGGGAAGCCCACTATTAAAGTTCACACACCATGGTCAAATGTTGAATTGCATAGATTTGCACTTCAATTTCCAGACATTAGACAGGACAGAGAAGAATGGTACAGACAGACAGAAATAATACTAAGAGTTGGCACTCTCACACTGGATGACATAGAACAAATGTTTTCTATAATCTTGCCACCAGACATTTGGGGAAAAATAAGGAGAGAGGATGATGAAGTATTAAAAATAAAATGGGAAGATATTACTAAAGCAAAAAGGGAACAAGGAGAGGACATATCAGATGATATTAGAGACTTACCAGCAAAAATAATGGCTAAAGTAAATACACTGGTCCCCAGAAAACAAATAGACTGGTCAAAATTAAATGCATGCATTCAGGACACTGAAGAAACAGTATCTGGATTTTTCGCCAGAATACAGAAAGTCTTCACAGCTTCAAGTGGTTTAGATACTGAAAAGGAAGCAACACAAAGTGCACTTGTCTCTTGTTTTGTAAATAATTTAAAATAATCAATTAAAAAAGGGATTCTAGAGTACAACCCTACTTGGTCATGCAAACCCCTAACAGAAGTTTTACAATTGGCACAGTATTACGAAATGCTAGGTAAAAAGGAGTTGGAAAGTAAAAATAACAAATTAAAAGAGTTAAAAACTAAAGTTTTGATTCAGCAGTCAAACCAGTATAGCGGCAGAGGACAAAGAGGCAGGGGTAGAGGAAGAGGCCGTGGGGGCCCACAAAGGTCATTTTCTACTCCCCCTACACAGCATACCACCACAAATGAACAAGCACACACACAAGGATACTTTAATTGTGGGGGTCAGGATCACTGGAGAGCTCAATGCCCACACCCCGTCAAGCAGTCACAAAGAGGGGGTGGGATGGGAAGATCAAGAGGCCGGGGAAGGAGCATGGGAAGAGGTGGATATCAACAGCAAGGACGTGACTCACAGCATGGCCCTACAGAGTACCCCCCCAACACAAATTTCTTTGATAATGAACAAATACCAAAAATGCAGGTACATCACCCTTATGATGGAATATATCAGGAAGGGCCCCAAGGGGAATGGGACTATTATGCACAATAGGGGGGCCCGAGAGAGTTCATACAGAGGATGGTAATCCCTGTAGATCCCACTGGACCATATGTGAGGGGTAAGATTGAAGGTACACCTGTGGAATTACTAATAGATACAGGGGCCACCAATTCCTCCTTGACCAAGAAAAAGTTTCCAGATGTTCCTCTCTCGGGAAAAATAAATAAGTCAGTGGGATTCACCAACATACTTGTAACAAGCCCAATTTCAGCACCCTTGAAATACAGCATTGGCCCAATTCAGGACACCCATTCATTCCTTATATCAGACAAATGTGCATTTAATTTGTTGGGATTGGATTTGCTAAAAAAGATGAATGCCACTATTAAGTGCACTGCAGACGGAGTTTTCTTGGAAGTAGATGGACCAATGACAGAGGAAATGGGCAACTGTTTCCTATCAATAGGAATACAAAATATAGCCGCACAAATAATGGATCAGATAGATTAAAGGATATGGGCAAAACACAAAAATGACACAGGGAAAATGAACATCACACCTGTCACTATTACAGTCAAACAGAATGTAAAATTACCAAGAATACCACAGTACAAAATTGCTCCAGAGGGTCTAAAGGGATTGCAGGATATAATAGCTGACTTACTGAAAGAAGGGATTGTTAGAGAAATATCAGGCAGTCCTTGTAACAGCCCTATCCTACCGGTCTTAAAAAAGAGTGATGGAAATACTAATGAAAAAAGTTACAGATTCATAGTTGATCTAAGGGAAATAAATAAAATAGTGGTGCCACAGTTCCCGGTTGTCCCAAATGTAGTATCAATATTGTCAACACTGTCACCAGAAATGGCATATTTTTCTGTCGTGGACTTGAAGAATGCCTTCTTCTCCATTCCACTAGATGAGGGTAGCATGTACCTCTTTTCATTCTCTATAGCCGGTAGAACTTATTGCTTCTGTAGGATCCCTCAAGGGTTCACAGAAAGTCCGAGCATTTACAACCAGGCCTTAAAGAGAGAACTAGACACATTCAATTTATCACCTAACTCTGTGCTAATACAATATATAGATGACCTGCTACTTGGTAGCATCTCTGAGGCACAATGTACAACTGACACCATTAATTTGTTAAATTTCTTAGCTGAACGTGGTCACAAAGTTTCACCAGAAAAGATTCAATTTGTTCAACAGGAAGTATCCTACCTAGGACACATCCTGTCGAAAGGGCAGAGAAGATTGGATGATAAGCGCATTAAATTGATTCTACAGACACCAGTGCCACGCACCCAAAAACAGGTGCGAGCCTTTTTAGGTATGGCCAGTTATTGTCGACATTGGATTGCTAACTTCTCCTTGATTTCAAAACCTTTATTGGCCCTGACCCACAAGGACACGCCCGAACCCCTTCAGTGGTTGCCAGAACATGAACAAAGCTTCCTTGCCATTCGGCAAGCTCTCTGCTCTGCTCCTGCTTTAGGCCTACCAGACTATTCTAAGTCTTTCCAACTCTATGTTCATGAGTCTGACGGGAGTGCTCTTGGGGTTCTATGCCAGCAGTTTGGTGACCACAAAAGACCATGCGCATATTTCTCTGCCACCTTGGATACTGTAGCCAAGGCTTTACCTTCCTGTATACGTTCTGTTGCAGCAACCGCCTTAGCACTACAACGTGCAGAAAGCATAATAATGGGACATGAAGTTGATGTCTATGTTCCACATGCCGTAGAGCTGATACTAAACAAGACACGTACGCAACACCTCACAAATGCCAGGCTCACGCAGTATGAGATCTGTTTATTTGCAGCACATGTAACACTTCACAAATGCAATGTGCTTAACCCTGCTACTCTGTTACCTATTCCCACTGATGGTCTAGTGGACACAGACCATGATTGTATTTTGTTAACTGAAGAGCAAACAAAAGGGAGAATTGACATGACAGACATGGCCTATGCAGATGCAGAGGGAGAATTGTGGGTGGATGGTTCCTGCCTTAGAACAGAGGATGGAAATACATCAGCAGCCTATGCAGTCGTAACAAATAAAACTGTAGTTGAGTCCTGTAAGATACCCGAGTTGTCTGCACAAGCAGCAGAACTTGTGGCACTCACACGAGCTTGTGAATTATCTGAAGGAAGGTGTGTTAACATATATACAGACAGCCAATATGCCTTTAATGTGGCACATTCCTTTGGTAGACTCTGGAAGGAAAGAGGTTTCATTACCTCACAAGGCACAAAGATACAGCACGGAGTGCTTATCACCAAATTACTTAACTCCCTGGCACTTCCAAAGAAATTGGCCATAGTTAAATGCAGCGTCCACAGAAAAGTAACAGACAAGGTAGGCCAGGGAAATGCATTTGCTGACATAACAGCCAAACAAACAGCAAGAAATAATTCAGCACTAGTACTAACTGTCCAAGAATTACCAGATGAAGTGAAGTCACTAGATCTAACAAGTGAAGGTATAAGACTAATGCAACAAGGAGCAACCACAGAAGAACAGATGAGTTGGTCAAAGAATGGGTCATTTGTTCAAGGATGTTGGATGAATGACGCCAAGGATAAATACATGTTACCAGACAGGATGGTCTACTCTATGTGTTTGGCCATGCATGGCCCAGCACATATATGTAGAGATGCAATTGTAAATTGCATGGACAAGTTCTGGGTGAACAAGAACATAAGAAAAATAGCACAGGAGATATGTCACTCATGTATGGTATGTGCACAGTACAATGTGGGTAAGACTGCTCCAGTACCCAAAGGCCACTTTCAGAAACCAACAATGCCATTTGAAGCCCTGCAAATAGACTATGTGGAGATGCCCCTTACCAATAAGTATAGGTATATCCTGGTGGTGGTGTGCATGTATTCAAAGTGGATAGAGGCATATCCGGTGAAACACAATGATGCCATCTCAACAGCCAAGTGCTTGATAAAGGAACTGATCCCACGTTTTGGGGTCCCAAAAACAATATTTTCAGACAATGGCAGTCACTTCTGTAATGAACTAATAAAGGTTACATGCAAAGCCTTGGGAATACAGCAGAAGCTACACTGCGCCTATCATCCAGAGGCCGCTGGCGCAGTGGAAAGAAAGAATGGCGTGCTTAAGTCCAAGATAGCAAAAATATGTGCTGACACAAAATTGACCTGGATGGATGCCCTACCTATTGCCCTAATGAGCATGAGGAGCACACCAGATGCCAAGACCAAACTCAGTGCACATGAAATTGTCACTGGGTTGCCAATGGTAGCTTGGGGAGTTCCAGACAAAAATGCTCTGCCTATGATGACGAATGAACTGTTGAATGATTACTGCATGTCACTTACACGTACTCTTGCTTCTATCAACCAGCACGTGAAGGGAGCCCTTCCAGAGCCGCTGCAGGTCGAGGGGCATAAGTTCAAGCCCGGGGACTGGGTGCTCATTAAAGCATTCCAGAGGTCCAACTGTCTCCAAGCTCGCTGGAAGGGACCGCAGCAGGTGCTGCTCGCAACAAAGACAGCGGTGAAGTGCACCAACAACAAATCTTGGATCCACGCCAGCCACATAAAACTGGCACCTCCTGAGACTGCATCCAGCCAAGACCCAGGTCAGCAGCACATGCCAACACCAGAACTGATCAAAGAAGAAAAAAGGTACAATTTGAGATCTACAAAGAAGAAGGAGATGAAATGTCAGTAATTCTGGTACCTGATCTTCTGCAAGAAATAGATGAAGTACTACTATTAGATATTATCTTAACAGATATCTTGACAACGATTTTTGACTTTGAGAATAGCAGTGAAGAAGACAACGAAGTCGCACTCAGTTACCTTGAGGAAGTATTTAGTCAGCTAGAATACCAACTAATGCAAGATTTGAATAGTCTAGCATTACAAGAAGCCTTGAATAGAGTACTTGCTGACTGAGAAAAATAAACTAGGGTGTATTGCACACTACCACCAGGAATAACAACCTGTCTGCATAACAGGAAGAGACTACAACAATTCATTGGGGAAGTTCTTAGTAAAAAGTGGGCCAATACAACGTTGAGTAGATGAACTGATCCAGGAGGTATTTGCGAGTCCTCCTGTAACTGCATAGTGCCCGTGCCACTGCAGTAATTAGTAGATGAACTGATCCAGAAGGTATTTGCGAGTCCTTCTGTCACTGCGAGCACCCGTGCTGCTGCAGCAACCAGCAAAGGACTTGAACGGATCCAGAAGGAATTTGCGGGTCCTTCTGTCACTGCGAGCACCCGTGCTGCTGCAGCAACCAGCAAAGAACTTTTTCCAGATCATCAGGACAGTCAGCTTCAGAAAGAAAGATTTGGGGGTGAGGTATAGTGGACACTCCTGTAAATGTAAATGTGGCTGCACTAACAATTGATATTCATGATCAAAGGGTCGTGCCTTATAGAAATTACATGCATATCTTTGGGAGGAGAGAAGTACCAAAAAATATTCAGAGACCATCTGAAATATTAACGAATAGCTGTTCGCAATATATTTTATACTACAGCCTCACCTTATATGTGTTTATGCTTTTTGTGTGTTTAGCTTATATTATAGTAAAGATTCATAGTGATAATTCACAACATAGTATAATCAATAGCACTACATCCAATTAGAGAAAGTATAAAAATAGATAGATAGATATGGATAGGGAAAATACAGTTCTAAAAATGAGGAGAAAATGGTACAAGTCTAAAATGTGCATATCTGGGGTGATATTCTGTCTGTTATTATTAGCATTAATTACTGTATATCTATTAGATGTGTTCTATCCCATGGAAAAGTTGATCTCAACGCCAACAACACCTGCTACAATACCTGCATACACTTTGTCACCTGAAGAAATAGCCCACAGAGAAGAAATGCACCACAATTCCTTTGTGACTTTGATGCATCATACCAATAAGATATTAACAAGGGGAGATTGCTGGATATGTTTGCAATTCCCAGCTTCCGTAGACCAAAGTTTGCCCCTAGTTCAAGTCCCACTACCGTTTGCAGCCTCCTGTTATGCCATCTACATAACAATAGTAAAAATAGAACTGATAGCTGTTTTGCAGAATTTAAAGAAAAGTACTGCTGGTGCAGGGACAACTATGGCTCCACCTGCAGGAACATTATATAACAAATATATGGCAGATATTCTGACACTAGGGAACTGCACGGAAGTGATAGAACCAAATGCAACATTTCCCCTGTCTGACATCTTTACCCCGCTCTTTCCAAATAAGAATACAAGCATTAGGATAGCAGGCCCATCAAAAGAAGCAAATAAGAATATACCATTTTTGAAGTTAAAATTAAGAAAACACAACGCAATAGGGAGTATATGTATTAAGAGTAATGGGACCTATCAGGTAGGAAATAGTACAAATTGTAACATGACATTTGAAATGACGGCCGGAAATATTAGCATTCCACTTTACGTAGGTGACTCAATTTATTTCATTTGTGGAGAGAAGGCTTATACATGGCTTCCAACAAATTGGGGTGGTTGTTGTCACCTAGGTTTTGTATTACCTGCTATAGCAATAAAAGACACAAAAGAAGTTCGAAGGGACATGCAAAGACATGCACCACGGAGAGGCAGGAGAAGTGTGGATGTGGATCAAAGAGATACAGCATCACAGATAGCGGGTGACATATTTAAAGGAGTGATACCATGGATTGGTCCAGCTATCAACTCCAGAGATATACGTAATTATCCAGGCTACTAGAAGCAACAATAAATGAAACAACAAGCATACTTGAAAATATTACAGTAGAGCTTCAAGCTGTGAGATTAGTTTCGTTACAAAATAGAATGATCCTCGACATGATGCTAGCAGAAAGGGGAGGAGTCTGTGCAATTATAGGGGCGTCCTGTTGCACCTATGTCCCGGACTCCTCTGTTACTGTCAGGGAAGCAATAAAAAGATTGCATCATATAGGTGTAGAAGCACATCAGGATTCTGGTACATGGGATATAGGAGGTTCACTTTGGAGTTGGTTGAGCGCATGGGGTTGGAAGATAGGGATGGTATTCATAACAATTTTCCTACTAATAATAGGCTGTTGTCTATTAGTTAATTGCCTGCCAATGTGCTGTCAACTATTGGGACAGATGACAAAATGCCAAGTGAGAAAATTAAAGGAAAATGAAAGGATGCTGATGCAAACAGTCACTACTGAGTTAATGAACATAGACATTTCTGACGATGATAAGAATGAACAATATAATTATTAATTATGATCTGCTGCGTGATGAAATTATTTTAAACTGAGGTTCAAAGGGTCGATTTGTCAAAGATGAAAAATTACAATATTGAATTGAACTGCAGTTTATATTAATTTCTGTCTGTAACCTGCTTGCAAATGAACAGATCCCACTTGTCATAATGAAATGTTGCTCCATGGTGCACGGCTGGTGCACAGAGGGTTAAAATTAAAGTTGTCTGAAATTCAGCTGAAAACCAGGAAAGAAAGACAGATGAGCTTGTGCGTGTCCACTTTGCTGAAGCTTCAAATTGTTTAATGATTCACTAGCTTTCACCTCTATACCAGAGGCAGTTCAGTCAGTTCAGTGAACGTTTTCCAGGAATTGCTCGCTGACCTAGAATGTGATAAGTTCGGCCTGTCCTTGCCTTGTTGTCCTAAAGAGGCAAAGTGTGTGCCCAGCACAGATAGCAAGTGCGTCATTGTATGAGAAAGCAGAAAACACGGGCCACTGCTGATAAGTAGATCAACATTGAAATGTACATTTCAAGATAACCAACTAGGGCAAGGCTGACACGGGCCTCTGCCGATAAGTGGATCAACATTGAATATGTACATTTCAAGATAACTGGCCAAGGCAAGGCTGAAAAGACACGAGATGGTGGTTTAAAGATTAACCTGTAGCTGCATGGTCCGATGTGTCGCAAATAATGTAAAATGTGAACGTAGACATATTTTTGAAATGCACCTTGATACTGTAATGTACACGTGGATCTAATTCTAGCATGGTCACACCATGATGTAATAGTTAATGAATAACCTGTCAAGAGATTGTGAACATATATAAAGCCTGAATTCTCTCTGTGAAATCAGATCACTTTGCAAATCTGCAAATTGTCTCAAGCTGCAGCTTTATTGGCAATAAAGCCACTATTCTTTTGAAAACCTTGTATGTGTTCTTCATTGTCCCTATTAATAATTTTCATACTTTTACAATTATTGAACCCCTCGAGTGAGAAAGAAGCCAGGCGTTTGTCCTTGATGGTGCAGTTTAGAGATGAGGCAGACAGGGAGCTGAGTTCCATGATCTACGTGGTGTTACGGGTCGTGGGTGACTGAGCCAGGACGAGCCTACAGAACGATTGCGTTCTTTGGCGTCCTCCTCACCGGACACCAGTTCGAGTTTGTAATTGATATAAACTCGCGAATGTTCTCCCGCATTTGAGGGGACACTCTCCACATACATTACAGGAGAGGTACGGATCGATTTGACCTGCCTCCCTGTTGGGGTAATTCTTCTCCGAAGTACGTGGGAACCCTGAGTGACACCGAATGCGACGGCCCTGAAGAAGACCGGAGTGACCTTACAGGCGCATACAGAGCGGTCGAAACATGTTGACTCTGGCAGTGGTAGGAGGGAAGCCTTGAGGTTCCTAATTATCTCTTAGAGGCGTTTTCCCATCCTTTTTCATTTATTTTTAATCCTGGTAGAGGTGTCAAGAAAAGTTTAATAAAGGTTGCATTCTGGTTGACACCTTTAATCAGTTTTATTCACTCCTCATACTGCACTTTTTTGTCGCACTCTTCCGTTGAGATCACTTGGTGTTTGCACGATTCTCACCAATTTATGTGTTAAGTGTTGTCTATGTTCAGCTGTCTTGATTATATGTTGTGTTAAGAGAAATGTATTATTTTTCTCCCCCTCCCTCATGCTCCGCCCTGTGTGGGGTACACCAGGGCGTATTGTAAGCAGGCCCAATGATGAAGCCTGTCACATACCTTAGTATGCGAGTGAGGGCAGTTTTTTTCAAATAGAGCTATTTGCCCTGTTGGGGCCCTCTCTGTTTGTTGTGTATGTATGTATTTTTATGTTACTTACTCTATCCACCCCTTTTGTGTGTACAGTTTAGGTCCTGGGGGTTTGGGGTGGTAGAGTCTAAACTTATCTGACCCTCACCCCTCTTTTGTGATTGAAAGCTGAAGTTCCTGACCAAACAATTTGTAGCATGACATTACGGAGAAGGCGACAGACCCGGATGACTATGGCACAGCTGCTCCGCCCCCCCATATAACACTTGATACATCACAGAACTTGAGGGCCCACAGGGCGATCTTCTAGGCTCCACAACAGACATTTGCAACACATACCTGTCATACTACAAAACTTTATATACATCCACACTGTCTGGCGATCTGAGAGATCAGGGTGACTACCTAAATGAGATCGCCATGGTTTACCTGGAAAAATACATGCAGGACTTCTTAGCTGTGCCCATCAATCCAGATAGCATTGTCGAAGCTATAGATGCGCTAAGGGGCTCCTCAGCGCCGGGACTAGATGGCTTTTCTTCCGACTTCTATAAAGCCTACAAGTCAAGTCAAGTCAAGTCAAATAATTTATATAGTGCGCTACATACCCAGAGGGTCTCAAGGCGCTTGAAGAAGGGTGGGGAATTACTTGTCGAATATCCAGGTTTTAAGTTGCTTTCTGAATGCTAGGTGGTTCAGAGTGAGGCGAAGGTGAATGGGAAGTGAGTTCCAGGTTTTAGCCGCCAGGTAGGAGAAGGATCTTCCTCCCATGGTGGTTTTGTTGATGCGAGGTACAGCGGCAAGGGCTTGGTTGGAAGAGCGTAGCTGGCGGGAGTGGGTGTAGAAGGAAAGTCGTGTGTTGAGGCATTCGGGTCCAAGTTCGTAAAGTGCTTTGTGTGCGTGGGTTAGGAGGCGGAATGTTATCCTCTTATTGACGGGGAGCCAGTGGAGGTTTTTCAGGTGACCAGAAATGTGGTCTTTGCGCGGGATGTCTAGTATGAGTCTGCCTGATGCGTTCTGGATGCGTTGGAGTTTTTTCTGAAGTTTTGCGGTGGTACTGGCGTATAGGGTGTTTCCGTAGTCCAGGCGGCTTGTAACCAGTGCGTGGGTGACCGTTTTTCTAGTTTCGGTGGGGATCCAGCGAAATGTTTTTTTGAGCATGCGAAGAATGTTGAAGCAAGATGATGAAACGGCGTTGACTTGTCTGGTCATCGAGAGTGAGGAGTCCAGGATGACGCCCAGGTTCCGTGCGTGGTCCGTCGGGATGGGTACTTTTCCAAGGGCCTCTGGCCACCAAGAGTCGTCCCAGGTGGAGGGGGAGGTGCCTAAGATAAGGACTTCTGTTTTGTCTGAATTCAGTTTCAGACGGCTGTGTTTCATCCACTCAGCAACTTCTTTCATTCCTTCATGTAGGTTGGTTTTGGCGGTGTTAGGGTCTTTGGTGAGTGAGAGGATCAGTTGAGTGTCATCAGCGTAGGAGATGATGTTGAGGTTGTGTTGGCGTGCGATGGCCGCGAGGGGGCTCATGTATACGTTGAAGAGGGTGGGGCTGAGTGAAGATCCTTGTGGCACGCCGCAACTGACTTCAGTGGCCTCTGACTTGAATGGTGGGAGGCGGACTTTCTGAGTTCTTCCGGCAAGGAACGAGGTGATCCATTCCAGTGCTTTTCCTTGGATTCCGATGTTTGAGGCGTTGTAACAGGGTGCTATGACAGACTGTGTCGAAGGCTGCGGAGAGGTCGAGGAGGATGAGGGCGACTGTGTCTTCATTGTCCAGAAGAGTTCGAATGTCGTCTGTTGCTGCGATGAGTGCGGTCTCAGTGCTTTGTTTGGCTCGGAAGCCGGACTGTGAGGAGTCGAGGGATTTGTTGGTTTCGAGGAAGGCGGCGAGCTGGTTGTTGACAGCTTTCTCGATGACTTTGGCCGGGAATGGAAGGAGCGAGATGGGGCGGTAGTTTTTGAGTTCGGTGGGGTCAGCGGGTTTTTTCAGAATGGCGCTGAGTTCGGCGTGTTTCCAGCTTTCCGGGAAGGTGGCGGAGTTGAGGGAGCAGTTGATAACGTCTCGGAGGTGTGGTGCTATGATGGAATCTGCTTTGTTGAAGATGTGGTGAGGGCATGGGTCTGTGGGGGATCCTGAGTGGATGGAGTTCATCAGGCAGATGGTGTCCTCAGTGGAGATTGGGTTCCAGTCATAAAGGATGTTCAAGGGGGGTGTAGGTACGGCAGAAGGTTGGGTGGGTTGGTTGTCGAAGCTGTTGTGGATGTCTGCGATTTTGTCGTGGAAGAACGAAGCTAGGGAGTCGCAAAGGGTTTGAGAGGGAGTGATGTCGTTGGAGTTTGCAGTGGGGTTGGTAAACTCTTTGACGATGTTGAATAATTCCTTGCTGTTGTGGGCGTTGTTGTCTAGTCGGTCTTTGAATGCGGCTTTCTTGGTAGTCCAGATCAGTTGGTGGTGTATGCGGGTGGCGTTTTTGAAGGCGTCCCTGGTGCTGGTGTTTGGGTCTTTTTTCCATGCCTTCTCCAGGGAGCGACAGAGTTTCTTGGATTTCTTAAGATCATCGTTGAACCAGGGGGCGTTTTTGCTGCCTAGTTTGATTTGACGTTTTTTCAAAGGTGCTAGGCTGTCGGCGCTGTTGGTTAGCCATTGAGTGAGGTTAATGGCTGCTTGGTTGGGGTTCGAAGAGTGGGCCGGGGGGGTTTGAAGAAGCGATGAGGAGATCTGGTCGATGGTGATTTTGTTCCAGTTTCTTTGCAGAGTAGGTTGAGGATGGTTGTGGGTTGTGGTCTTTTTGTAAATAAAGTGAACGCAGCTGTGGTCCGTCCAATGGAGAACTGTGGTGTGACTGAAGGAGATATGTTTGCTGGAGGTGAAGATAGGGTCGAGTGTGTGACCTGCGTAGTGAGTGGGGGTATTGACAAGTTGTTTGAGTCCGAGGTTGGCGAGATTGTCCAGAAGGGTGGTGGCGTTGCTGTCGTTGCTCTTTTCCAGGTGAAAATTGAGGTCTCCCAATAGAATGTAGTCCTCGGAGGGTAGGGCGTGTGGGGTGATAAAGTCAGTGATGTCTTCAATGAATTGTGCACGGGGTCCTGGTGGCCTGTAGAGGAGGGTGCCTCTGAGTGTGGTCTTGGGGTCGGTGTGGATCTGGAAGTGAAGGTGTTCGGCGCTAGCGAGGTTGACGTCTGAGCTGGTTGAGATGCGGATGGAATTCTTATGGACGATAGCGATGCCTCCTCCTGTTTGGAAGGTGCGGTCTTTTCGGATGATCTTGTAGTCTTCCGGGATGGCAATGGTTAGTCCCGCGACTAACAGATCTCTTTCTTTATTAAACCTTGACTAAGATTTTAGCGAAGGTGATCGCCATCCGGCTTTAATGGAGGCTATCATATCCCCAGCACAGTTGGGTTTTGTGCCACACCGCTCTACTTCTTTGAACCCGAGGACCCTCTTTTCTGTTCTACATCGAATAGACCCATCCACTTCTGCTGCTGCGATCCTGCTTGACGCTAAGAAGGCGTTTGACTCCTTGGAGTGGACCTTCTTCCTGTCCATAATGAGGCGCATGGGCATGCCAGAATGCTTTGTCTCCACGGTTTCACTGTTATATACGGCACCTACTGCCAGGCTACTCCTTAACAGCACTATTACTGAGCAGTTTTACTTGTCGCGAGTCCCCTATCCCCGCTACTTTTCATCCTAGCTATGGATCCTCTAGTCCGCCATTTTCAGGAAAAACATTTACACCGAGGGCTCCAGTTTCACACGGGTCCTCTTCTCATTTCTCTGTATGCGGATGACACTATTTTATATGTGAGAATGACTCACATCAATCTTGAACCGCTCATTTTGGAAATAATTCGATTTGGCAACATTTCTGGTCTCCACATTAATTGGCACAAATCGGAGATTTTCCCACTTACCCCCAGCACGTCTGCATGGAACAGCGCTTTCCCTCTTGAGTGGAGTCGCAACTCTGTTAAATATTTGGGTATCCATGTTCATCTGGATGCCGCTGCCATCGTTAGACTGAATTATGGAAGCGCTGTTGGTTTATTAGAGAGCCAGATTGAGAGATGGATTCGCCTCCCTCTCTCTATGGCGGGACGTATTGCCATAATAAAAATGGTAGTTCTCCCTCGTTTTTTATATCTTTTTATTAATATTCTGATACCTCTTACCAAGGTTTTCTTTTCCCAGCTACGCTCCCTGCTATCACGCTTAGTTTGGGGGGGACAAAAATCCACGTGTCACATGGCGTTTTTTGACTCTTTGTTCATCCTTTTTTCCTGCCGAAGGTGACACCGGTATCTTCGTGCGTTTGTCTGCAATATCTTGCCATACGTTTTTAAGAAGCTTGAGTAGTGACAGGGGGCCGTAGGTCACTATATTCGCCTGCCCCATCAAGTAGACCATATATTAACCGCAACTTTGTCTGCTGATAAGAGTTATCTGCTTCCAAGGATACTCTTCGTGCCCATTGGAATAGGGCTACCTATCACGTTTGATAGTCGAGTGTATACTGAGCACCACCAGGATAAAGAATCCATTACAGTATTAATTTTACCCTTGGAACCATATGACCTACACTGGTGGTGGGAGTGGGACGTCCGTCGTGTGCGTCTTCCCTATTCGTTTTTTCACACAAGAGTCAGGATTATATGGTTTCCTGAACCTTTTTATCAACGGAATGAAATTGAAAATATCGTCAAATCCTGTGACTCCTTGTATCTATAACTAAAACTGTGTGGCTCCTGAAGAAGGTGTTGTGTACGCCGAAACGTGCGTCGAGAGTTTAATCGCCACTGCTTTTCTTGGACAGCGTTTATGTAATTCGTTTGGTTGTCCATGATTTTATGATTAGTGTCTTTTTATTAAATGTATGAATGTTTATAAAAATAATTATTTGTCTGTTATCATATAGTGTTTACCTTGTGTTTAACTATATGATTTTTAAATGTGTTTATTAAAATTCGGTCCTTTTTTATATTATTTTTTGGGGTCCTTCCTTTGCTGTCATTATTTGCCACTTGTTTTTCCAGTATATAATTGCCTAGGAATTTCTATTTCACACATTGTTTTTTCCCTATCCTAGGAGTTGTTTTATGATACTACTCAGGGGGTCCTTGTTTTTTACAATCCGTTTTTTGACTCTCTCACATGAAAGAGGTGTATTTGGCGTTCCCGATTTTTATCTTTACTTTTTAATTGCACAGTGTTTTTACGCGCACTCCTGGTTCCACCCTGATGCCCGCATCTTGTATTTAAAACATGAGGCAGATTTGGTCCTCCTGTGACTTCTTTCTACTGTTTTACGGCGTGGCTTCCCCCGAGACCCACGAGACATACAGACTGTTTCGTCAACCTGCTGGGCCTGGGACAGGCTTCACAGGCTTCTTGGCCAGGAACAGTTATATTCACTGGCCCTCCCTTTGGCCAATGCTTCGTAGTTCCCGATCACCGGGGAATGGGTAGTTAAAAATACACTGGACAAATTCCACATTCACACCATTGGTGACCTGTTTCCGGAGGGCAACGCCTTCTCTACATCTGAAGACCCTCGTTTCACGGACTGCTCATTTATTGACTCCTTTGTTTTGACCAGACTACGGTCCATGCTGCGAGCTACGTTCCCTACATTTCCACTGGCTCCCGACTCTGTTCCCCCACTTACGTTACTCATTCAACACACATCAGAGGCACACATGGTTTCTAAATTGTACAGGCTATGCAGCGTCTCAATCCCCACTCTGGACGCTAAAGTTCGCGCTGCATGGGAGGGTGATCTGGGGAAGTCTATATCAGATGCTCAGTGGGATTGGTGCTGCAAAGCTACGAAATAAGTTTCTTTGAACAGCAGACATAAACTTATCCATTTCAAATTTCTCCGAAGGTTATACCAAACCCCAGCGCGATCACATAGAATTGACCCTAGCTGTCCACATCACTGCCCCAATTGTAGAGCCCCCTTTGCTGATTTTGCCCACCTCTCCTGGACTTGTCCACTCCTGCATGATTATTGGTCACAGGTACACCGCAGTTTCAGTGACATCCTAGGCATCAACTTGACCCCCACCCCAGAAATTGCACTATTGGGCTATGTCTCCAACTTTCCTCAAAATCTCCGTAGACTTGCTGCACTGGGATTCATGCTGGCAAAGCGGGAAATTGCACTACTATGGTGTGATAGAAGGTCCCCGAGATTGAAGTCGTGGCTCATGAGTATGGCTTTTTGCAATATTAATTGTGTGAAATACTCTACTATAGTTTCTTACTCGTCTAGACCTACTGATATTTGGGGCCCATACCGCTCCTACATTGCAAGGATCACTGCTGACCGTCAGTCTCAACTAGACAGTCAAATTGTTCCTGTGGGGGTGGGCTGAGGAGCCATACGGTTATGAAAATGTACATCCAGGGTTTTTTTGCTTGTCAAGACACTACATACAGGATGTACTATAATTATGGACACATATGGTCCCTTTCTTTTATGTCTGGTTGACTCATGCCTCATGTTTTTCACTCCCCCTCTTTGTGACACATGTCCTACACGTCCCTCTATTGATAAATCTCAATGTGTGACATTTACCCAAACAATATGTCATGTATTATTGTATATTGTGTATGCACGCTCTCCCTCCTAGACAACTACAATTTGTTATGCTATGTAACCAAAGATACATCATTGTTTGATTATTTGGAAAATGATAATAAAGTTTAAAAAAAAAAAAAAGTTCACTGGACATCCCTCAAAAGGCCAGACGTTCCTTAACCAGCCGTAGCGCCTAAGGGCTACCGACGTGGCAAACGTTCTGCCCAGTGAGTCGGAGGTATCATGTCCACATCTTATCGTGAATTTGCCTACGTCTCTCCCATCCGCCACTGCCGGCGAAAGAATGGCCCAGGCCTCCTCCAGGCACTGAGGCACCACTTGCGCAACCGTTTCCCAGATAGTATTGGAGTATCGGCCCAAGAGGCACACGGTATTCACAGACCGCAGCTGGAATAAGAGATCATGTGCTTCCCAAGATGTTCCAGCTTCTTGGATTCCCTGTCTGGGGAAGCACAGGGGAATGCACCCTTGGAAGAAGAAGCTTGGACCATTAACCTCTCAGGGGAAGAGTGTTGTGTGAGAAAAATTGGGTCCCCCGGAGCCGGGCGGGGGGCAATCATCCTTTCCACACGAGCCCCTGTGCTGGGCTTGGACCAAGTGCCCAGAAGGACGCCAGTGAGGGCTTCGTTGAAGGGCAGAAGGGGTTCTGAAAAGGTTGCCGCAGGCTGAAGCACCTCTGTCATGAGATTAGTCATGACTGCCACTGAAGGGAACTTTAGGCCCAAGAACTTGGCTGCCTTTCGCACCAGCACAGCGTAGGACGCTCCCTCCTCCGTAGCCACGGTAGGGGGAGAAAGCATGCCAAGATGTGGGGAAGTGTCCAGACCACTTGAGTCACCCAGGTCCTCTCTCCAGTCTGGCTCTTCAAGCTGGTCTGCCTAAGGGTCTAGCGACCCCACCCAATCCTCATCACCAACTTCTGTGCGATAGGGAACACCAGGGATGAACAGGGGTAAAAATACCCTTCGACGTCGGATTAGACAGTGACTGACGTCGGTCTGGCTCCGGGTCCATCTTGGAGAGGAGGACGGTGATAGCGTCAGCCAGGAGAGCGGCTGATGCCAGGGGTGTCGTCGCCGGAGAAGGTCGAGTAAAATCGACCAGCGTAGATCTGGATCCAGGCCTGGATCCACTGGGGCCGGAGCCACCAGCATCGAAGACCCAGGGCCCCGTACTGGCTCTGCGGGGCCCAAAGGCGCGCCAGCGAAGTCGGGCTTCCCAAAGATATGGTTGGCGGCTTCACAAAACGCATGAAGTTGATCAGGAGTTGCCCTGGCTCCCGGAAACGGAGGCGCGGAGTTGTCCCTAAAGTAGGCACCGGAGACAGAGTCTTAGGGTGAGGTCAACGCACAGGGGCAGGTTCTATGAAGGCACCGCAAAAACATCCTGGCGACCATGATGCCAGACGCGGAATCAACCGACGCCACCTACCAACGCGCAGGGGTACTGTTACCAAAAAATTCTCCGGATCCAGTCTGAAGCCTTGCGGTAATTCTAAGGGCAGCTGCCCTAAAAATTGTTTGTGCATGTATTCTTCCGTTTGCGAGTGCTTTACTACCCTTCTGAGAAGGGTGCTGAACTGCAAGTGTTTAGTAACTGCAATTGCGGTCGCAAAACATTCTTACATAGCTTCCTAATAGTGAGTCGCTAAACACTATTTTGAGTTGCAAATTATTTGCGACTTGCAAAATAGGGTTAGTACATGGCCTGTGGGATTTTTGCATGCGCAAACGGGTCTAAACCCCATTTGAGCATACAAAAATCCATTGTACATCTAGCCCTTAATTCAAAAATTGATGTAAGTCAGGCTTTCTAGGTTGAATCTGAAAAAGCCTTGTGCAAGAATATAATTTATTATCGCTAGTAATGTACCTCAAAGGAGTCCAGGTTCACAGTGCAATAGTTTCCAGAACAAAAAAATAATTTATACTGTTTTGATCATTTGACCGTTCAATATCCAGAAACATGTTTAAACAGGTGAAGACTCTTGAACCCTGTATCTAGGAAAGGATTTTGAACAATATATGGGAATTGGCCACCAGAACTGATGGACCCTTTCATTCAATTTTCAGAGGTCTGTACAGCCCACTCATTGGGCTTCAAGTTTTCTAATAACGGATTAATGTAGGGACTATGAAAGGAATGCATGTTCTTTCTTTGTTCTGCATTCTTGATATTCTTCATCAAAAACTTCAGTGAGGCCAGTGACAGACACTAGTGTCTGACAAAAAACAGTTGCATGTTAAGAGATCCGTTGGAATGATAGTCCCATAGGGTGTTTTAAAACCACAATCAAAAGAATCCTATATAAATATAACCCAAACAAAGATTTTGTTATCTGTAACATGTCCCAGGGACCCAGTGGCGGAAAAAAACAATCTAAGGATGGAGCTGATGCCCATGTGCACTATCGTCCAAGGGAGGAGTCACCTATCTCGTGACTACAAAAGACTTCTTCCAAGATGACAACAACATGCAATCATCCGAGCTCAACACCAGGTGGCGATCTAATGCACAGTGAAGTATCTGCAGCTCATATGCCTCGAACAGTTACTTACCAAACCGCAGATTTCTCGCAGTGTGAATACCCCAGGCACCAGAGTGGATCTGGGGAGATTTTCACAGCATTCCTCCCGCTAGCTGGTAGATGCAGTACTGTGTCTCAACATCAGGATCATCCAGCCCTGTAAGGGACATTGAAGCAGCATTCAAACTCCACCCGAGTGCTGAAGTCAGTTTCTTTATTGACTATGCCCGCTATCTCGGATGCAGAGCTCGTTAACTGATCAGATAGGATCAGTTAACGATAGATTGATGCCATCATGTGTGTGGAAAAACGGACCATTTCGCAGAGCGGGACGGTGAAAGAGTTCTCCTTGGACACTGGACACTCTGGTCATTGTCTGACAGAACAACTACATCAAGAGCATGACCAAGTCCAACAAAAGTATGTCTTATGCTAGTAGATGTTATCATCCATTGAGGAAATATTTCACAACTTTCTTCTTTCTTTATCATCTTTATTTCGACAAAATTGCCATAAAAGAGAGTACAATGCATTCAACAATAAAATTTAGGACACTTTTAATCAGTTCATTAGCTTAAAACCCACCATTCGTTCTTGTACATTTAGATAAAACATTGCGATGAGATAAAAAATCAATAAAACAGAATAAAAATATGTACAGCATAGAGCCCTACCCTAAATAGTTAACAGTCAGGCTCACCAGGCCTGTTAGCATGGGTCTGCACACTCACCCTGAGCTAAGCATTTAGATAGTTCCGTCTCATAAACCACATTGTTGATAAGAATTTAGTTACAGCAAAAACAATTGGAGGGGAAAGATCAGTTTTTAGTATTCTAAAGGATTCATAACACTGTCTAATCCCCAAGTTTTTACAGATTGGAACTATCCATTTTTTCTTTGGCACCTGATATCCTGGGCAAAAAAATACAACATGCATTTCATTTTCTGAGTCCGCTGAACAGCCTGGACAGTTAGTTGGGGTGGGAGGGCACCATCTACTCGTGAGGGTTCTAATTGGCAGGGAGCCGTGTCTCCATTGGAGATAGAGTTTTCTCGAGCCAGGAGGGCTGATGTCATTCAAGGCAGACTCAAATTTATAATAATCCTTATTCGTCAGAAATGCGTTGGTCAGAGTTCCTAGTTGGGCATTTGCTAGTCGTGCAATTAAATTATGTTCAAGGTATAAATTAGCCAGCTGCTTACGTGATATCTTAAAGCATGCTTGCTCCGGGTTACTCCACATAAGAGGGAGGCTAAGCCTCTCAAATTCCTGTTTTATGTATTTCAACCAGGAGAGTTGCCATGCGTTGGGCAGTCTTAGGACCTCGGCAAGCTCTTGCCTGTATATGTTAAGCTCTGGTGTTACCCAGAGTCGCCTCCAAAAGGTCAGCGGTTTAAGGCCCAGTTCCTCATTAAGAGGTCCTAGGCCCAGGTCAAACCTTAGGGGCAACATTGGCGTGCTAGATGGAAGTAAAACCAACTGCCTGAGGAACTTGTTTTCTGCGATGACTAACGCGGGAGCACATTTGTGTCCCCACAATTCGCCTCCGTAGACTACCGCCCCTCGAGCCTGCAATTTGTAGATTTCTAACGGTGGTCCAATTGGCTTGACTGTAGCTTTACTTAAGAGTTTAATAATGCCCCCTGCCTTCTGAGTGAGCTTTAGTTGTGATTTCGTTTGGTGTTGAGCCCATGTCATGCTCTCATTGAGAGTTAGACCCAAGTACTCGAAGGTCTGCACTCTTTCGAGGCGGGCTCCTCCGATCACAGGACTTGGGCGTGTTACTGCCGGGGGGTTAAAAATCATGAATTTTGTTTTTGAAGTGTTTATTTCCAGGCTCCGTTCGTGGCAGAAATCTACAAAGGCATCCAAGACTCGCTGGATACCCATCGGGGTCTTCGAAAGCAGTAGGGTGTCATCCGCGAACATAATCGCGGAGACCCCTACCCCCGCCAGCCTTGGAGCGTCTCTGTTGGCGACCGCATTCAGGTGGGCGATTACCCAGTTGACAAAGAGGCAAAACAGGGTGGGCGCCAAGACGCACCCCTGCCTCACCCCTCTGCCAACAGGGAATCTAGATGACAAATTGCCTTCCCTCCCACACCTGACCTGCGCAAAGTTCTCTGTGTGGAGTCGAATTATAATAGTAAGCAGAGGGGCAGGAATGCCCATATCTGTGAGCACACTCCACAGTTTTGTGCGTGGGACCAGATCGAAGGCCGCACGTAGATCCACAAACACTGTATATAGTGATCCACCCTTGATTTTGACCGTTTTCCAGAATAAGAGGGTTAGGAAAACCTGGTCCGTGGTCGAGACATTCCTTCGAAAGCCTGCCTGATAAGGACTTAGGACTTCAAGCTCCTCCATCCAAGCCTCGAGGTGGGCTAGAATCAGCCTAGCAAAAAGCTTCTGTGAAACGTCTATTAGGCTGGTCGGCCTGTAGTTGGCCGGGACTATCTCTGCTCCCAGCCAAGTACTAGGGACTGCCATGCCCCGTAGGATTCCATTAAAAATCAGCGTTAAATATAGGGCCCATACCCTGGGTTCGTGTTTAAAAAGGTCACCGGGGACCTTGTCCAGCCCCGGGGCTTTCCCAGCAGGTAGTCCGATAATAGCGTCCATAACCTCCCCTTCAGTAAACTCAAGGGCAGCAGTGACTGGGGCACAGTTAAGCTCTGTTCCAGATATGGGGAGATTCCTCATGGAGCTATCCCCCTGATATAGTGTGTGAAAGTGGTCTTCCCAGATCTCTGCAGCAATGTTGGGTGTTACTGCCCGCTCAGGTTCAGCCGAGCCCGTAGTTGTAATTTGCCAAAACTTACGAGCATCCTTCACTGCAAGGGCTAATACTAAATTTGCCCATTTGTCATTCCCACACTCAATCTTAGCGTGATGAATTAGCTGGCGATATGTTATCCTCCTCAGCTTTATGAGTGCCCTATCATCATTTTGTTTTAGTGCCTCAAGGAGTTCTCTTTTCGCCACTCTACAGGCGCTATTACACCAGGTAGGTTTACTAGCTGCCCTGTTCCTTCTGAGATCTGGAGGATTTAGGATTTCAGCCAGGCTAGTAAATAACACCTTATTAAGTTCTGCTAGCCTGTAGTAACTTTCTTGTCCCGGTTGTTGTTCCTTTAATACTTCTGCGACTTCTAGTACTGGAATAAGCCGAGCATAAAGCTCAGCGACCTGGTCTCGATGAGTGACCAACTTGTCCCATCTTACCCTGCGTCTATTATAAGCAAGAAGGGCCCTACTAGCTGACCCGGGCTCAAGTATAGAACTACCCTTGGTACCACTGGGAAGGGCAAAGTCAAGGATCAGTGGGTTGTGATCACTCTTACCCCTGGGTGCCACTCTAAAATCAAGAACCCTGTCCCAGGCACTGCATTCTACTAGAATGTAATCAAGGCGTGCCTCCCTCCCTGGTTTATTAAAGGTATTCATAGGAGGGATATCTGATTTCACCCTACCATTGCAGGCCTTGATTGAGTGGTTGAGAGTCAGTTTGGTTATCTGAACTGCCAGAGGGCCCCATGACCTTACTGAGGGCCCAGCCACTTGGGGGATTTTCCAAACATCATCCTCCTCCTGATTAACACCATCTAACAGACCCGCCAGTGGCTCAAATTGTGAATTAAAATCTCCCCCTATTACAAGGGTCTCTTTCTCGGGAATGTCACCTAAAACGGAGGCAAGCTCCTCGATTGCTCTTGACTCCGATGTGACACTCACAGGTCTGGAATAGATGTTGACCAGGGCGAGTCTGGTACCATTCCGCCACTCCAGGATCACACACTGAACATCATCTGATCCCGTGTTCCTGACCTTAGCAGTGCAGCCTAAGTCGGCTCTTATACAAATCGTTAACCCTCCCGACGGTCTGCCCTGTCCTCCCCACCTTGCAGAAATGGAGTATGAAGCATACCCCATTCGAAATTGCTCTTTTCGAGCCCACGTTTCCTGAAACAGGCAAACGTCGGTCGAGTCTATAAAAGAACCCCAGTCCACACAGGCCAGTTTGTTACCGAGGCCTGCCACATTCCATGATGCTATTTTTATTGTGGTTGGACCACGGGGGCTGCCTTGGGGTGGGGTAGAGAGATTATTTGCAGTAAAACCTGTTGGGTCCTGATAAGTGCATGCTTGCTGCGTGACCAGTGTATCTGTTGTATCCACCCCTGACGGAGTGCACTATCTGAATCTGTTTTTCCACATGTTAGCCCCAATTCTGAGGTCAAACCGGTCATCTCCGCCCTGAGGACATCCTTCCCAGTGTAGTCAGTCTACCTGGTCGAGGATGCTGTACCTATTTTCGTGAAAATAATCAACAGGTCTAGGAATTTCATAAAAGTTTGGTCTGAGGCCTCTCGTATATCCTCTAGGGCCCACCCTGGTCCACCCATCATCAGACCCAAACTCCCGAGATGGGTTTGCGGATGCGTAAAATGAAGACAAGGATAGTGGCTGAATTACGGTATCTCCCATACTACTCCGCCAATTGCATATGTACGAAACAATTGCCGGGTTCCTGAAATTTTCCAGGATACAATCTCCCCCAATATTCTTAGGGGTGTAACCCACCCACGGAACTCTTCGAACCATCAGAATTTCAGTGTTGATGTTTGGGGGAAGGGGTCTATGAATATTCAACCATCTCGTCACCTTGTTTTTCAATGAGGCAAATTTTTCTAGAGCAGGATCTTTAAGCTCAGGGGCTCCAGTTAGGACCACTACATAGTCAGCAGCCTCAGGGGGTAAGTTGACTATGTCTCTCGGGTTCGCTCTGCGTACATCTGGCGCAGAGCGAACACCCGACCCTAATGATGTCCTGGTCAGCCTGTTAGAGTTTGCAACAACTAAAGCCTCAGATATCTGCGAAGGTCTTGGCGGAGGTGTTTGCACCCGAGGTGTTGCTAGTGTGGGGGCGGTAGAAAAAAGGGCATTAGTTACAATAGGGAGATTAGGGGGACAGGTAATTCCTGGATTGGGAGGGATGGGAGGAGGAGCACTAGGATGGTTCAGCAAGCGGGGTATTGCTGCAGTAGGGGGGATAGATGAAGAGGCAGCACCCCCATTTGGACCGGACATTGCCCCCATGCTTTTCATAATGTCCACAATACCTTCGGTAGCCGTTTCCAGAGCTTGTAACCTACTATCTATACAATCTAGTCGAGCCACCATGGGGTCCAGTAGCGATTTCAAGGTGTTACTTAGGGTACGGGTGAAATTGTCCTCCCCTCGAGTAAGCCCATCCCCAAAATTAAAAGTAGTAGGCTGTACTACCGACAGAGTTGGGTGGGGCAAGATGCAGATGTCCGTCGCTGTTGGGGGGGAGGCCCGGTCCTCTACGGGGCCCGTAATCTCAGTGGCATTAGAGCGGGGATCTAGTTTAGGCTTTTTCCCATCCTTATTCTGCCACCCACGCTTCCTTTTTGGAACAGCCCCTTCCCTCACCCCTTGCAACTGAGGGGAGCTGGAGACCTGGAGCCTTTCTAATAACGAACCGTTACCAGTCTCAGGGGCAGTAGTAAGCTCATCAATAGCCGGCAAAGAGACATTAGGCAAAGGCGGACTGGACCTTAAGTCTTGTAAAACAGATGCTATCGTTTGGTCAATACTGTCTAAAAGGGTGTTATTGTGTTGGTCCACACCCTTTTCTGGGGTTTTCACATTCGCTATTAAACCCAGAGATGATCTCCTGGCGCTTTCAATGCCCTGTGAGAGTCTTCTTTCTAGAACCGTTAGTTCATGGGACATCAGAGAGTTCGCTCTGATAAGAAAGTTGTCCAAAGTACCTGCAACCATGGCAGAGGAAGCCGTGGCTTTACTTCTCGTTTCCCTTGTCGCCATTATCGCTGAGTTGCGTGGATCACCAATTCCAGTTGTAGTCAGGCTTCAGGGGAATTCAGGAGAGTCAGGCGGGGACCAAGAGAATAGGCCCGGTCCGGGCTAGAACGGGCCCGCCCTTGGCCCGGGCTTCGCCCTGCGAACGCCTGCGCGCGTCCCGTGTGTGCGCGAGTGGGAGTGGCTTAATAGGGAGGTATAGCGGGAGGAGGACCCAGGTGCGGCCGATGGCTATGTCGCTAAGGTACCTGGTCCTCGCAGTCCCGCTGTCCCACTAGTCCGCAATCAATGCCCCCAAGTCGGCGTCTTCCTCGGCGATGAAAACAATCCAGAGTCCACAGCAGCTAATCTCCTCACGAGCGGCACGCAGGAATAAAACGTACTTTGGGGCTATAAAGTAACCTACAATTAAAATGTCACTTTTCAATTGTTCGACACAAATGACGCGAACAGTAAAGTCTTAAAAGAGGCTCAAAGTCAACAATGTTCTTACGGCACCTCAGGAGATAGTCCCCGAAAATGCGCCCAAGAGGGTGGCCCTGCCCCCGACGGGCACAGATGGGCAATGAGTGGCGCACTCGTCGATTTTCAAGCGCCTCTGGGCGCAGGCAGTTATGTCACTGGTGTGCTTGGTGTCCCGGGGCTGCTGGGAGTTGTGGTTTTGCATCCCGGGGCTCGCTGGCTGTTTCCCTCATGGCGCGACAAGGACTGCTGGAACCCCTTGCTGTTTCCCTCACGGCTCCGTGCTGGGGCAGGAAGTAAGAAGGCTTATTACCAACTGCATGACATTTCAACATTCCAGTAGTTTTATTCAGGGGGAGAAAGACATAAAAGAAACTGCTCACCAACTTCTCCAATACTTACAAAGCGATATAATCAAGAATGGTAATTGGGCCATTTCCCATTTCATTAGTTGGCTGATGACTGTGCTAGGGTTTCCCATAGACACTGGAAATGGGCACTCCAGGAAAAAACTGTAGCTCAAGGTTCATTCAGCTGATGTTTGTGATTCTGTCTGAATCCAGTTTAAAATGGTAACATGTAGGCAGATCTCCACTCCTCGCACAAATTCTATTATGAGAACTTATATCAGAGGCAGCATATAGAATACGTTTACGGATGTTCCTTCACAATGTTTAAAGAGACGGAGGGCGATATGGTGGCCTGCATTGTAAAGGATTGGGACTACGAGTACTCTCCCTAATCAGTCGGTTATAGCATTAATCCTCGGAGTAGTCAAGTTACTGAGTGGATGTCAATTTATAAAGCTTCTGCTACAGTGTGCAAAAACAAGCTCAAAGGATTAGTTATTGTCTCAAACTACATCTGAGATAGATGTGTTGAGTTTTTGTCTTGTTTGAAAGCTAGAGGTATGTTCTGTGTAAATAAAAATTTGAATTAAGTCATCGTAGAATCATGGCTCCATCTACTACTACAAAGGGACCACTAGTTCCTCCTGGGTAGCAGGACCAGATAAGAATGGAAATATTGAAACAGAATAAAATGGCTGATGAGGGTTCTCTGCATGGAAAATATACTGATGTGTCAATCAAACTTCTGCTGTGACCTAAGAAGGAGCAGTCATCAATTATTTAGTGGATCCACAATACTATGAGATGGAGATTTGATTACTTTAATGAAAGATCACAAAATGGGCCTGTTTTATCAATACATTCAAGACCCACAAACCAATCCTCTCACTCCAGGTGACTGGGTGTTCACTGCTCCTTAAACATCAAAAGTCCTTTGAACTACAAGATGAGTTGAAAGTGAATGCAAACCAGATTTTAGAAATGTTCAATAGGTAGAATGTAAAGCCTTAAAAGGTACCATGCTAGATCATGATCACTCAAATTACAGCAGGGCCTCAATTTGTGAAACAGGTTATTGAACTCGTTTAATGCAAGACCCTAAGATGTAAATCAGAGGTTGTACAGTTTGTACACAGTTTCAGCCAGATTCACCCAAAAGACGACTCTGTTACAAATGAGGGGTTTACTCTACACTGTCGAACCTCCAGGTTGATTTTATTGGTCACCAACTCTGGTTCATCAGTGGTAATACATTTTTTTACTGTGACATGCACATTCACAAGGTGGGTGAAATGATTCCAGCTCCTATTTGTAAGGTAAAGTTGGTGGCCATTCTGATGATTAATCACATCCTGAGAATGTCTGTCCGCCTCTAAAGCTGGAATCAGATGTAGGGAGTAATTTTACTAGTGGATGTGGGAGACACTAGATATGAAAAAGAAAACTCAATATAGTGTATAGACCTGCTAGTAGTGGAAGGGTGAAATCAGACAATAAATACATTGTAAGTACCTTGAAAAAGTGTGTCCAAGACACTGTTCCCTTGATAATAATGGCTCTACAAAGTAATTTAGCATCAGGTGTTAAAAGTTACCCTCTGAGAGAGACCAGAAGAAAGATAGTTTCATCACAGCATCTTTTACACCAGTCATGACCAAGTGCTAGTTGATGTTTTCACGACTCATAAATATGTAGAGGATCTGCACAAATATTTGCAACATGCTTTTGCTTATTCCCAGAGGGACCTACAAATATCTGCTCATAGTGCTAAACATACCATGCATGGCCTTACAACTAACAGGGAGGAATATCAGAGAGGTGACAAGATATACCTGTAAACCTCCAAGAAAGATCAGATGAAGAAGTGTAAAATCCTTCCCAGTATTGGAGGACCATTTCGTAATACTGACAATATACTCCCTGAATAAGGCATGCATGATCCTCATTATAAAGGAGTGTAAAAGCAGAAGAGAAATGTGTTCACATCAATCAATTTAAAATGGAAAAATATGTAATCCCATATGACTTTTTAAAGGCTGAAGAATCATAATATCAGACGTCCGACGCAAAACATAGTTTATAAGAATATCCTCAAAATCTAGATTACTAAACTGAGGTAGGTAATTTATGTATTGGATAAATATGCATGTATTAGATAAATATGTTGCCAAATGCAATTTTGAAAATCCGAAAGAGGCTTATTTTATTTCTCCCTGCTAGAAAAATTGGGCTACTTGGGACCACATGACCAGCATACGCCCAAACAACTAAATAAGCCTGTGAACATCAGCCTATCTGGAGGTCCACCACAGGAAGAGACGATCAGTGTACATCCACATCGCAAGGAAGTGAGTAGCTGGTTGAATCAACAATGTATGTTTAAAATAAGCATTTGCAATGCAATAGGTCTCGCATTTGTAAAGTTAAAAGTTGTTGGTATTGTAAATAGCAATGTTTTTTGCATGGTGTCGTCAATTGTGCACCCTCAGACCCCATGAAAAGCCCCCTTCCCCACCCGAGAGCATGGCCTGGTCTCTTGTGCACCCTTAGACCCCATGTGAAGCCCCCGCCCCCCACCTGAGAGAAATATACTGTGGATATTACCTAAAAACAAGCCCACGTCCTTCCGATTCCAAAGTAACCACTTTGATTCTTAAACAGAAGTGTAAAGTAACGCCTTTCAGTGTGTAAACCTTGGAATAAGAACGCTCACGTGGCTGGGGCGGCCCCTTCCGGAAGAGATATTGTTGTTTCTTCTGGGGCGGCTGGCTTCATATTTTCCGGGACGGGTTTTTACTTTCTAGCCAATAGGAGGCGTTACCAGGTGGTAAAGCCAAACTCATGCCTGCTAGTGCAACCCTTCAGCTTGTCAGTCAGCATAAACTACGTTTTCCATTGGCTCTAAGAATCAAAGTGTTTACTGTGGAATCAGAAGGTTTTTAACCAAGAGCCATGCTACTAGCTAGACCGGCATAAAAATCCCTATCTTTTGTGAACAGACTAATTAATATTTGGCTACGGTATTTATGCCTCAAGGAGGTGAACAAACCTGCTCCAGCTGTCCGCTATCTCTGCAGGGGCTCTAGGGTTCTCGTAGCTAGGTCCAGTTGCATAGGTCTCCACAACAGAACAGCACCAACGCAGTCAAGTAGGGGAACGCGGCTGAAAATGTTAGAAGCCGCCGACAGGCCCACTCTCTGGGCGTGGTCTGGCTTCTAGGGAAGCAGGCACTGAATCGACCCATTTAAGGTAACCCTTGAACATGCATTTGTGCTGCTGGTGGTGGGGAGAGACGAGCGCGTGGCAGCTTAACGCTTTGGTGGCTTCCGGTCGAGTAGGCCCATAAATCAAGCTTGTAATACAAACAGAAACAAAACACCTCGCAGCAGAGATGGGCCAGAAACTGCTTTTGTAGGGTTGGTCCACAGTCGTCAGAGAGCCAGGAAGTGAACAAGGTTCTGGCTGGCACCTTTCCCGCGGCTTTCTGTTCTTCCAGATGTTGCCTGCTGCCAAAATGAATCTTCTTTCCCATTACTATAAAATACAGAAAAATACAGAAGCTGTAGCCTGGCGGCATCCGATATCCTAAAACAGCAGGAAATGTCCAGTGTAGTTACTTTGTGGGGATATAATTTGGGGATTTTAGTGCTGGCAAAAGGTGTTGGATTGAAATGAGCATGAACGGAAAGCCCAGTTTATCCAGGGACTGGTGTGCAGTGCGAGGGACTTGGGGTAAGGTGAAGGGAATGCTGCCCTTGCATGAAATTAACTGCAAAGTACAGACAGTAGGTAAACGTTTTTGATGTATTTCTTAGCTTCAGCCACAACAAGTTTGCCCGGTTGGCTTATGAATGTGTTCCTGTAAAGTTTGGTAAACCTTTGGCAGTTCTCGCAGGCTTGTTTTTTAATGCACTGGGGCCGCGAAAGAGAGAGGGAGACAAGATTCCGCTTTTGTAGTTTAAGCTGCTGAGAAAGCAGGCTCTTCTTCGAGGCTTTATTTTACAGTTCATATCAGCCGTGCATCGCCCCACAATAACAGACAGCAGGGTTCAGGAGAAAGTAGCGCGAGCAGGGTAGAAGAGGTCACAGTTAGAGCAGCAGGGAGAGAGTGAAAGGAGAAAGCAAGCGAGTGACACTGCGCGCCATTGCTCCCCGCCCCCACCAGAATTGCCTTGTTCCCAAGAAGGCTGGCTGCAGGACCAAATAGAGCTGCCGGTGGGCTCCCAGCCACTGCTGGATGTTTTCACAATCCGGAAATGATGACAAGGACAGCCTGGATCGGTGGTGGGATGGGGGAAACAAGAACAAGCACGCGAGTGGTGCGCGCGCGAACGCCACAGCCAGACATCTGGTTTCAATTATCGCACCCGTGTCTAGGCACGATAATTGAAACACCAAGGCGGCCGTGCGGGTAACCGACACCAATAGGCCATGGGCAGAGCAATGCGCCCGCCTTTGGTCAATTGCGTGCTGTCTTTGTTAAAAAGACGCACGCAAAGGCAAATAGCCTGGGCCAAAAGTAAAAGCACACACACAGCGTGTGCGAGCATCTGAAACGATTTCCGAAAGCCCCTACACGAGTCTTCGCCAGAACAGCGCATGTGCGCTGTTACAGGCTCGACCTAAAAAGCCATATGACCAGATATATGTCTTCGCCCCTTGATGGTTCTGAGGTTCCCATAACCTGTGTACACTGGGATATAGAATGTAATCCAACCACACACTGTATGATGCAGACCGACAGTAAACAGATTTCATTAACTGTTGTTTTTCTCCCTCACCTACCTAAAACTGTTGTTTTTGGGGATCACTATGGCAAACATAATGCAATTGTTTTATGAAGACTTCAGAAGTCTGGAATAATGAGAAACATATTTCCTTTCTTAAAGTACCGTTGCATATTTACATTACTTATAAAAGGCTTCAAACACATTATATTTAATAAATTATTATTCTACAAGTTTATAATAGTTCAAAAAAATAATAATGGGGTGAATATGTAAATATATGTTATAACGTAATATTTATTAACAATTACATATGTTTATAATATAAGGAATTATTTAGAAATAGGCAAATACAGTTACAGCTAGATATTAAAAAAAATTAAATTGCGTATATCAATAAATAATCGGTATAATTTATATAGTAAAACGAAATAAAGTTGTATTTCAAACAAATGTATTTTGCTTAAAGCTTGTTTAAAAATGTAAACCATTTGACAAAAATTACATGTTTTTTTTTTTTTAAGCAAAGTGTATAACATTTACATTATTTAAAAATAACTATACTTTCATTTTAGGTTTACGTAGTGTTATTTATTAGAATATATAATAGTTGTAATATAATTTAAAAATATTTTGTGGACTATCTTTAGTAGATATTTTGGATGTCAATATTTTAACATTGATAAAATTGTACCACAACATTTCTGTGGTCACTATTCAAAAATAAAACTGTTAAGGGTGTTGTAGTCTTTGTTTGCTTCCATAACCTCAGTGTCCTGACACATCTACTAAAAATATTTTGCCACAGAAAAGCACAGGGCTCAAAACATGGTCCCTGTCTACCCAGAACCAGAAGGAAACTGAATGTACATTTGGGAACTGTAAGCCAGATCGAGAACTATAATTGACATATTTTAGCAGCTCGTTTTGAAAAGAAAGATATAGAGAACTGACTGTACAGATGATGTTGACTTCTGTGACGAATACTAACTTTTAATTTCTTAAAACTGAGTAAACATTGGTATGCTTCTGTAATCACAATTTGCATTACATATCTCTTGTGAGTAGTTATTTTTCAACTCTGCAGTAAGACTGAATTGAGCAAAACTCTGGTTTGTTGGATTCTATGTGCAGCGTAGAGGGTTAGGCGGAAACCCATATTATCATCAAACATTCATGCGTTTACAATCAACTAGCACTGTGACATAGCGAGGTGTGGCTCACTGGTTAGAGGCGGCAGACCCGGAGGCTGAGAACGGCCCGGGACCAGGGTTCGATTCCCGACGCGGCAGGGTCGAGGACCAGGGTCAGCGGACTGATAATTCTCGCCTCGGTGCCCACTTTGGGCAGTGATCACACTCGGTAACTCTGGGCATTAAGCTTGCCTCATCGCTACAACGGCCCCCCACAGACGCCGGGGATGCCTGGCTTCACCTTGGAGATACCCAGCATGGGACCATCTCACAGGGAAAGCCAGGACGGGTTCCCCAGCGGTCATTCGCGCCAGGATACTCCGGTAGTAATTGAGCGCGCTACAAAACACCTTACATTTACATTTACATTTACATTTACATTTCTCGACAAGGACAAATCACACGATAGTAGCAACACCCCCATGTGACTTCGTAGGAGCCTATTGTTACTAAATTTAGGAAATGTCATAATACGAGTTGGAAATTCACAGAAAATGTTAGCAGTAGCATAGGACCAGTATTTTCAAGCACTTGAACGGAGAGTAATTTTTTGTCCTGGGTTGCATTATAATTGATACATGTATCCCAAACCCATTCATAGAGGAGAGACCTTTGCATATCCAGGGTAAATAAACAGGTCAATAGCTTCAGTAATGGTTTTAGGAAACACTCAGTGATTTCATGCACTGAGGTAAGGAAATAATAAATGGATAGTAGTGCATTTCAGGATCCACTATAACACTGATGGACAGTGCAAATACTAAGTGGTTAGGATAGTGCAAATGCTTTCAGTCAACCAGAAATATCAATTAGAAGCGGACTGGTTGTTACTTACAAACACTGCTCTCATGGGAGGTAACAACTGACACATTTAAACACAATTAATGCAGGTCGAGGGCTAAGAGAAAAGATAATACAGTGGTTAGCATGAATATGTAAATATATTTTTAGTTAACTGACAAACAGAAAAGCTAAATAAAAAAAAATAGAAACATCAGAACATTTCTAAAGGATATGTAATCAAGTTGCAGGCAGAACGGTTTATTTACAGTCACATACCTTCCTTCGTGCACAACTAACGTTACATTAGAAGGTCAATAACCTAAGAATATATTGATACTAATATACACATGGGAGCAGCTCCTCAGGGCATTCATTATCTTTTTACAACCCGACCACATATTTCTTCCTGTGGAATAGGACCCGCCCAATTGCATTATTAACTCATTTCAGCTACTTAACGAGGGTCAGTCTTGGCTTAGTGCTGTACACCAGAGGAGGACAAATGCAGCATCATAGCTTTATAAATGGCTGCACATTTAATTTTACTTTTCTGCTGTTGATAAGGTGCTCACTCAAGAGAGGGATAGAGGGATATATATATATATATATTACCTATATACCTGTATATATAGTTAGGATTTTTTCCCTATGGGATTTTTGAAAATTCTATGTCTAATAACTTTGGCGTTTGTGGACGGAATCGGCTGAAATTTTCAGGAAAATGGCACCGTTTGTTTCTGGGCAGCCCTTTAAAATTTGGGGGGGTTTCGTCAAGGGGGGGCCGAGAAAAAAGGGGGGTCCCAAAACGCGTTTTCCCCATGTTAATTTCCATAGGGCGGTTGGCCTCACTTTTAGCTCGAACGGCTGAATGGATTTGCACGAAACTTGGCAAAATTGTAGGGACTGTTAGCCCGATGTTCCTTTGCTAGGTCTCAATATATGTGCTCCAGTGGATTTTGAGAAATTAACGTTCAAAACAAGATATATATCTGTAACAGCGCTCCGGGCTGCGCTCCGGTCCGCTTACTTTTCGCGTAACGGAGCTTTGCGTAGCGAAGCTGATTGGCTCTCAGGTGTCTGTCAACATTCTAAACAGTCCGGTGCGGCCGCCATCTTGTCTCTCGGTAGGATCGAGAGACAAGAGGAGGAGAAAAACGAAGGGGGAATTTAATGAAAGGGGGCAAGGTAGACCCCTCTTGACCCCCTAGGAATGATGTTGGGGTTATTAAAGGGTCCCGTGGGGAAAATAAAAAAAAATTGATTTTTCACGGTAGAAGCGCTTCTCGGGCCGCGAACTGGGCCGCAAACTGGTAGCGAAACGGGAATTCGCCATTTTGTGTTTCGTTTTAATTAAATTACTAGGTATAAGGGGGTGCGGGAGACGTATCCTGATCCCTTATGTTTTCTGAGGGTGGCTGAGGAGGCTCATATATATTGATATATGTCTTCCAGCGGCTGTGCGGCCGCCATCTTGTCTCTCGGTAGGATCGAGAGAGAAGAAGAGGTGAAAAACGAAGGGGGAATTTAATGAAAGGAGGCAAGGTAGACCCCTCTTGACCCCCTAGGAATGATGTTGGGGTTATTAAAGGGTCCCGTGGGGAAAATAAAAAAAAATTGATTTTTCACGGTAGAAGTGCTTCTCAGGCCGCGAACTGGGCCGCAAACTGGTAGCGAAACGGGAATTCGCCATTTTGTGTTTCGTTTTAATTAAATAACTAGGTATAAGGGGGTGCGGGAGACGTATCCTGATCCCTTATGTTTTCTGAGGGTGGCTGAGGAGGCTCATATATGTTGATACATGTCTTCCAGCGGCTGTGCGTGAGCGTTTTTTTTTTTTTGCTGCGTGACATCTGTTAACGTTCGATTCGATGGAAATCAGGAAGTGTTGACCGCCAATTTGTCACTGCGATAAAATATTTTGTTATAAATGAATCCTTATTGATAAACATTGTCTGCGCCATCTTGCCTTTTTTCCAATGCCACAATTTTGTCGTGCACGGCAGCCATTTTAGATGCCTTGACCAGACCCACTCTCTGCACGCCGCCGATCCTCAGCACGGCTCCCCACCCTCGCAAGCATCTCCCCCACGCACTGGTCACCCCCGCTCTCTCTCTCATGCATGGGCCATAAACTTCCCCCCATCTGCGCTGCTCTTCCGTGAGAATCACACCCTGTGCCCGCCCGACACCTCCCTTTCACCCTATTCACTACCCCATACATGACAATAACCCGATTCAAGGCCCCATTCACCCGATTTTTTAAAAATATATAGTACTCCAACAAAGTAGGATTATAAAACTTTATAAATATATCGAACACAACAAAAACTGTAAATACATTTAAACATTTTTTTGCAAAAAGAAGCAACAATGGTCAGTAGCTGTCTTTTGTGCGAATAGTCCCAAGGCAGCACAACGTGCTGAGTTCTGGACGGCACCCAGGTGATGTTACCTGGGTGCCGCACTGGTTTTTGGTTTCCTACAATGCAGCTCAGAAAAACAGCGTGGGGCGTCCCGGGTGGTGCGCGGGGAGGCCTCGTCAGTAGCGGTCTGTTGTGCGAATAGTCCCAAGGCAGCAGAACGCGCTGAGATGTGGATGGCACCCAGGTGATGTCCAGTAACTTGCTGCACTGGTTTTGGTATACTACAATGCTGCTCCGAAAAACGGCGTGGGGCGCCCGGGGGGGGGGGTGGGAGAGGCGGCGTGAACGGGCGTCCCCAGGTGAAGGCTCGTCTGCTGTACTGGGGCGCCCCTTTACCGTTTCAGTTGCCATTCCGCCCGCTTTTGCTACACTGTGCCTCGTCCTCCATTCAGCTGTTTATCGCCCGCTCTTGCGGCTACAGTGTCTCGCTCACCATGTAGTTGAGTTGCGCCCACTCTTGCGGTGCAGCGATAGGCGGCTGCCATTGGATTCTTAAAATGGCGGACGGCTCTTCGGATTTGGGCCTGGTCCGATAAAATGGCCCTGGGACACCTTGGAACTCGGACGGTTGCCTGCTAGGGCTTGGGCTCCATCCTCGAAAGCGTCCCCTCAGCCGTGAAGATTCTACAAAAGTCTTGGGGGCCCTCGACTCCTGCAGGCTTCCGGTTGGGAGCGGCTGCCATGATTGCTCGCGGAATGACCATGACGGAGCCACGAGATGGTGGTGCTCTCATGCTGACGCCAGCTTCAGTCTGAAACATCCAGAAACAAGGTGGGGCTTTCATCGTTTGGGAAAAAAAAATGTTCTAAACCAATGAAAAGTGTTATTTTTAGGTCATATGACCAAGCCATCCATCTTTAGGAAACTAAAAGTAAAATGAACCAATGAAAAGTTTTATAAACAAGTCACATGACCTGTTATGCGGCATAGGGCTACAAAAAGCGTAGAAAATCCGTTGGCACGTGAGGCGGCGTCAGTAGCGGACCGATGTGCGAATAGGCCGAAGGCAGCACAACGCGCCGAGATCCGGATGGCACCGTGTTGGTGTCCAGCAAGTTGCTGCACTGGTGTGGCTATCCTACAATGCTGCGCCGAAAGTCGGCGTGGGGCGCCCCGTTGGCCTGTGAGGTCGCGTCAGTCTGTGGGGGCTGTGCGTCTCCGCCAAGATGGAGGCTCCTCGGCTGCAGTGCGGCGCCCCTTATCTTTTCACTCGCCGTCCAACTGAGTTGCGTCCGCACTTGCGGCTACAGTAGGCCGAAGGCATCACAGCGCGCCGAGATCTGGATGGCACCGAGGTGGTGTTCAGCAAATTGCCGCACTGGTGTGGCCATCCTACAATGCTGCGCCAAAAGACGGCGTGTCCAGCTGAGTTCCGGTCACTCTTGCGGTACAGTGACTCGAACGCGCCGAGATCCGGATGGCACCGAGGTTGTGTCCAGCAAGTTGCCGCACTGGTGTGGCCATCCTACAATGCTGCGCCGACAGTCGGCGTGGGGTGCCCCGTTGGCTTATGAGGTGATGTCAGTAGTGGACCGATGTGTGAATAGGTCGGAACCAGCACAAGGCGCCAAGATCCGGATGGCAAGTCCTGGATGTTGAGTGCCATAGTTGAGAGTTCTGAGCAGTGCTTGTAAGACTATCTGAAGCTTATTTGCACCTGCTGCAGCTTCACTATTGCCCGAGGTGGTGTCCAGCAAATTGCCGCACTGGTGTGGCCATCCTACAATGCTGCGCCGAAAGACGGCGTGTCCAGCTGAGTTCCGGTCACTCTTGCGGTACAGTGACTCGAACGCGCCGAGATCCGGATGGCACCGAGGTTGTGTCCAGCAAGTTGCCGCACTGGTGTGGCCATCCTACAATGCTGCGCCGAAAGTCGGTGTGGGGTGCCCCGTTGGCTTATGAGGTGATGTCAGTAGTGGACCGATGTGTGAATAGGTCGGAACCAGCACAAGGCGCCAAGATCCGGATGGCAAGTCCTGGATGTTGAGTGCCATCGTTGAGAGTTCTGAGCAGTGTTTGTAACACTGTCTGAAGCTTATTTGCACCTGCTGCAGCTTCACTATTGTCCTGGTGTGGCCAAAGATCGCCCATGACATAGGCGGCCGGCTCCCGGGGTCCGGCGGAACTTTTTCCCTTTTCCATTCTGCATCTTGTCCCACAATCCGTTTGACATGAAGACACGACCAGGTCCCTGAATGTGTGCAGGGGGACGCTATTGATTGAATCAAAATGGCGGCTTCACACAAAGCTGACTCAAGCGTTGCTGTTGATGCTATACAGACAAAAATTGGTTTTCAGTTTGTACATTCTTCAGGATTTTTTTTTCCATCCAAGGCTGGTTGAGAGTTTGTAGAACAATGTCTTCAGATTTTCAACATACTACTCTTCAACATTCTTCCTAAATGTAACAATGTGAGACTCACTAGGAGAACGGCTGTTTATCTTTCCTTTCAAAATGCTGCCAACAATATTTTCTAAATGGAAGACACCATCTTGTAGCATAAAGGGCCGAAAGGGGTTCTGGTCTGGCCGATGGTTGGTGGAGACATTTTGACTATATCTTGGACCTGCCCGGCCTCGCCCAAAATGGCGCCGGTATAAAAGGGACTCGTAACTCCTTGTTGTGTACTGGTTGAACAACCTTGATATCACGAGATATGAATGTAGTGTTGATGCTCATGGCGGGCGGGGACGAGATTTGATTGAATATTTCGACATCTCTATTGATATTAAGTTCTGATGTGTTACTGATTACTGTACTATTGAAAGTTCGAATTAACGTCACCCATGGTACTTGCCCGCAAATGTATATCTAGATGATTTTTTGTAAGTGGCTTTGTCGTATTTTAATTACAAAATGTACGTCCACCGATTCCGCAACTGTTAGACACCTTAGTTCTTGCAACCTAATGGCCCGCTCGTTACGTTCCTCTACAGTGTAAATGTCTCCTCATCATATACGATTTCAGTTTGCTCCGTGGCCGGCCCACGTGGTTATAGGCCCGTATTTGTATACTAACATTTTCACAATAAAGGTTTTTAAAACAAAACATGGTAGTAGTATTTACATTGGTAAAGTTTTTACTTTTAGTCACTGTTTTCGAATCAGTAAAAGGCAAGTGAAATAAAGCAGTCCAATTACATGACGGATAAAAGGTATAATGCGTAGGAACGCAGTAAAGATAAATGGTCAAGGGCAGTTGTGTTTTCCACTCATGCAACATAAAGTGATCGATAAGAATCTGATAATCAGGCGTATCGGCGACTAAGACAGCAGGCCGAGCCTCTTTTACTCAACGGCTCCGTCATGGGACGAAGAAACGCCCTTTTTCTCGAAAAAGGAATATATTTTACTTGCAGGACAGTTGTAAATTTTCCGGGAAAGTACATTAGCCTGGAACATTATAACATATATGTTTAAGAAAAAATAATGTTCGAAACCAATAAAAAGCGTAATTTTTAGGTCATATGACCAAGCCTTCCATCATTAGAATAACAAAAGTAAAATGAACCAATGAAAAGTTTTATTAACAAGTCACATGACCTGTTATGCTTACGTTACGCGCTGCGCGCCGCGCCCCGGATCACTTCCGGGTGCGCTAACGCGGCGTGTCATATAACGCATTACGCGACAACGTAGGTCAAGAATATAGTCAAAATGTCTCCACCAACCAGCGTTCGGAACACAACCCCTTTCAGCAGTCCAAAAAGTTCTGTTAAATGACAACAGAGGGGACAGGCAACAAGAACCATCAGTCAAAGAGGGGAGGGCAAGTTCTTTTCTACCGGGTCATGTTGGGGCGCTACCGGAATTGATCGAATTGGTAGTCTACAGTGTTGCTGGATGTTTCAGACTAAAGCTGGCGTCAGCATGAGAGCACCACCATCTCGTAGCTCCGTCGTGGCCATTCCACGAGCAAACATGGCAGCCGCTCCCCACCAGAAGCCTGCGGGAGTCGGGGGCCCCCAAGACTTTTGTAGTATCTTCACGGCTGAGGGGACGCTTTCGAGAATGGGACCCAAGCCCTATCAGGGAAGCGTCCGAGTTCCAAGGTGTCCCAGGGCCATTTTAGTGGACCACGCCCAAATCTGAAGAGCCGGCCGCCATTTTGAGAGTCCTGTGCTGTGGCAGCCGCTTATCGTTGCATCGCAAGAGCGGGAGCAACTCAACTACATGGTGAGCGAGACGCTGTAGTCGCAAGAGCGGGCGGTAAACAGCTGAATGGCGGAAGAGGCACAGTGTAGCAAAAGCGAGCGGAATGGCAACTAAAACGGTAAAGGGGCGCCCCACTACAGCGTGTCTTCAGGTCAAACGGATTGTGGGACAAGGTCCAGAATAGAAGAGTCATCAAAAGGCAAAAAGTTCCGCCGGACCCCGGGAGCCGGCCGCCTATGTCGGGGGCGATCTTGGGGAGGGGGTCGGAGCCAAGCGTCTTCTCCGAGTCCGTCCCATCACACCGCCCCTCGGGGGCCTCCGTAAAGCGGTTTAGGGAGGTACTATATCACATTGTTTTCAAATGCAGTCAGGTCCACAAACGACCCTCACTTACTTTGAGAATAGTGAAGCTGCAGTAGGTGGAAATCAGCTTCAGACAGTGTTACAAGCGCTGCTCAGAACTCTGAACTATGGCACCCAACATCCAGAACTTATGCCATTTGAGAATGGCAGTGACATCGAAGCAACTCAGGGACCAAAACCATTAACGTACTTTCACGTATGAAAATCTTACTTGGGGAGGGGGCAGGAGCGAAGCGCCCCCTCCCAGTCCGCGCCACCACACCGTATGTGGAAAATCTGAAGCCATCGTTCTACAAACTCAACCAACCTCGGATGGAAAAATCTAGAAAAATGTACAAACTGAAAACCAGTTTTGGTCTGCATAGCATCAGCAGCAACGCTTGCTATCGGAGTGCATGAGTTTCATGCTCGATCGATTGAGCTAGCCGGATCGGGCAACAAAAAGTATAAAATAGTTATGTAAATAGTTATTTAATAAAATGTTTTTCCCTGTTACTTTGCTGGTGTGTTGTATATATTTTTAATATTTGCATAGGGTTTGTCGTTATTTTGGGCGGGGTGGGTGACGGAGCCGAGCTGTCTTGCAGCCCTCATGGTGTGGAGCTCAATTCATCTCACTATTTTCGTATTTCTCATGAAGGGTTGTTCCTAATGTTTCTATTTTAGCGACGTCAAAAAGAGATCCAATTAGTGGCCTACTGATTTTGCTCGATTACTTCTATTTTTTTACACAATTTTTCAGTATCTGCAAAGACTAAACAGAGTATTGCAACTTTGTGCTTGTTTGTAAATAGAGAATGAACCAAAGAGAACCAATTCTAAAACAGTAAATGCTTGGATAACAATCAATCAAATGGAGAGGCAAGCAGGCACGACGGATTACAACGGGGTTAAAGGTCTGCGTTAACTACCCTTCACTATCTGCAAAGAGAGAGTACTACTAAGAGTAAAGAGGGGAGGGGGGGGGGCAGCGTTCAAAGCACATCAGTGTGCATAAACACGAAAACGTTTTTACCTATCACGTACTTGACATTTGACAGCTTTTGATATTTGTTATTAAAAAACCATTGAAATTCACAGAAAAAACCATAGGTTATAGTCCATATATAGTTAGGAATTTGCATTTACAAAACCTTGAAAATTCAATGAAAAAACCATAGGTTATAGACCATATATAGTTAGGGATTAGCATTTACAAAACCTTATTTTACTTGCATAAAACCATTGAAATTCGCATATATAGTTAGTTGCGCTAACTATATATCGCGCACCCGCAATCCACTGCTGATGATGTCACATATTACATCATTCATGACATGGTCAGTGACATCACTGATGACATCTCAAATGACATCACTGATGACATCACTGATGACATCTCAAATGACATCACTGATTACATCAATGATGACATCTTAAATGACATCACTGATGACATCACTGATGACATCTCATTTGACATTACTGATCACATCACTGATGACATCATTCATGTGATTATACAATGAACCTCTTCAGACTCTGATATAACCTTAGATACACTCAGTGTAAACAGACACTCACAGACCGTCACTCATCCATGGAGTTACTCACACACCTAGTCAGTCATGCAAAGAATCAATCACACCTCCATTTCCTCAACTATACAGTTATACACATCTTACTTATTCAAACATATACTAACACATATTTACTCCCTTATACAATCCCTGATACAAGTTCACAATGATCCATACAGCCACTCACACATTCACTGGCTCTTATGCACAGTTATTTATATATGTCAACTCTCACATGTACTGTGTTTTACATATGTACTTACTTTGACATGTAGCACTGAGATATCCATTCACTCACCAATACACTCATGCACACAGTCAACCGCCCATACAGCTGTTTCCACATGCACTTTTGAACCCATACATCTAGTGAATCAACTGCTCACACATCTATGCACAGTCATACACCTCCCAGCCACCCCCACACACACTCAGTCTCCCATACAAATACTTGGGCAACCAATCAATAACCCATATAGTTACTCATATAGCTACTGATCAACAAATGCAGCAGTTTACAGAACAACAGACATAATGATGCACATTTAATAGTCACTAACCCATGCACTCAGTGAGACACATTTAATCACTCACTTATACAGTCAGTCATGCACCTACTAAATCCTTCATCCAGACACTTATACATCCACTCATTCTTCAATATGTAATACATATTTTAACTTTACAGAAACATACAGTCACTGGATAATGTCATCAGTGATGTCATCAGTGATGTCATTTGAGATGTCATCAGTGATGTCATCAGTGATGTCACTGACCATGTCATGAATGATGTAATATGTGACATCATCAGCAGTGGATTGCGGGTGCGCGATATATAGTTAGCGCAACTAACTATATATGCGAATTTCAATGGTTTTATGCGAGTAAAATAAGGTTTTGTAAATGCTAATCCCTAACTATATATGGTCTATAACCTATGGTTTTTTCATTGAATTTTCAAGGTTTTGTAAATGCAAATTCCTAACTATATATGGACTATAACCTATGGTTTTTTCTGTGAATATATTATATATATATGTATATATATTCACTGAAAAAACATAGGTTTCAAGCCTTATATAGTTAGGAATTAGCATTTAAAAAAACCTTTCAAATTCACTTAAAAAACCATAGGTTTCAGGCCTTATCTAGTTAGGAATTAGCATTTAAAAAACATTGCAAATTCACTTAAAAAACATAGGTTTTAGGGCTTATATAGTTAGGAATTAGCATTTTAAAAACCTTGCAGATTCACTTAAAAAACCATAGGTTTCAGGCCTTATATAGTTAGGAATTAGCATTTAAAAAACCATTGAAATTGCTCCTATATAGTTAGTTGTACTAACTATATTTTGCGCACCCACAATCCACTGCTGATGATGTCACATATTACATCATTCATGACATGGTCAGTGACATCACTGATGACATCTCAAATGACATCACTGATGACATCACTGATGACATCTCATTTGACATCACTGATGACATCATCCAGTGACTGTGTGTTTCTGTAAAGTTTAAATATGTTTTACATATTGAAGAATGAGTGGATGTATAATTGTCTGGATGAAGGATTTAGTAGGTGCGTGACTGACTGTATAAGTGAGTGATTAAATGTGTCTCACTGAGTGCATGGGTTAGTGACTACACTGTCTGAATGTGTGCATCAGTATGTCTGTTGTTGTGTAATCTGCTGCATGTGTTGATCAGTAGCTATATGAGTGGCTATATGGGTTATTGATTGGTTGCCCAAGTATTTGAATGGGAGACTGAGTGTGTGTGTGTGGGTGGCTGGGAGGTGTGTGACTCTGTGCATAGATGTGTGAGCAGTTGATTCACTAGGTGTATGAGTTCAAGAGTGCATGTGGAAACAGCTATATGGGTGGTTGACTGTGTGCATGGGTGTGTTGGTGAGTGAATGGATATCTCAGTGCTACATGTCCAAGTAAGTGCATATGTAAAACACAGTGCATGTGAGAGTTGGCATATATAAATGACTATACATGAGAGCCAGTGAATGTGCGAGAGGCTGTATAGATCATTGTGTAATTGTATCAGTGATTGTATAAGAGAGTAAGTATGTGTTAGTATATGTTTGAATAAGTAAGGTGTTGTGTGTATAACTGTATAGTTGAGGAAATGGAAGTGTGATTGATTCTTTGTATGACTGTCTAGGTGTGTGAGTAACTCCATGGATGAGTGGCAGTGTGTGAGTGTCTGTATAGGTGTATGAGTGCATATGATAGTGTTGTATTGATGAGTGACTGTATGTATGAGTGATTCTATAGGGGAATGAGTGAATGTGTGTGTAGACCTAGGAATCAGTGAGTGCGTATGTAGTAACTGGTATTGGTTTGTCAATGGTTTCAAGAATGGTAGTCTGTATTTAACACTGGGTGTATCAAAGGTTATATTAGAGTGTGAGGAGGTGCATCGTATTATGACATGAATGATATCATCAGTGATGTGATCAGTGATGTCAAATGAGATGTCATCAGTGATGTCATCAGTGATGTCATCAGATATGTCATCAGATATGTCACTGACCATGTCATGAATGATGTAATATGTGGCATCATCAGCAGTGGATTGCAGGTGTGCGAAATATAGTTAGTACAACTAACTATATAGGAGCAATTTCAATGGTTTTTTAAATGCTAATTCCTAACTATATAAGGCCTGAAACCTATGGTTTTTTAAGTGAATTTGCAAGGTTTTTTAAATGCTAATTCCTAACTATATAAGGCTTGAAACTTATGGTTTTTAAGTGAATTTGCAAGGTTTTTTAAATGCTAATTTCTAACTATATCAGGCGTGAAACTATTTTTTTTTCCAATAAATTTCAAAGGTTTTGTAAATGCTAATTCTATTAGCGGATAACGTTTATATATGTTATTATCCTTCTGGGACCACCAGAGCAGCCATCTTGTTTCTCAGGAGAAGTGAGGCACAAGAGAGCCCAAAATAAGAGTGGCAAACGCGAAAAGGGGGCAGGGTTGAGACCCCCTGAACCCCTAGCCCTTCTCAGGGGGTCCCAGAAGGACCACCAAGTGCAAATCGCGGGGTACGCGCACGGTACGCGTACCGTACGCGTACGGTGCGCGTATCCCGTGTTTTGTTTTTTTTGCTCTTGGGGGTCCTTTTGGGGCCCCCTGAGAAGGGCTAGAGGTTGGGGGGTCTCTACCCTGCCCCCTTTTCGTGTTTTCCACTCTTGTTTTGGGCTCTCTTGTGCCTCAGTTCTCCTGAAAAACAAGATGATGGCCAACACTTCCTGGTTTTGACAGTTTGGAATGTTGACAGTCGACTGCCAGCCAATCAGAAACTCGCTTGCGCACGTAAGGGTACGCGTACGGTACGCGTACCGTACCGTACGCGTACGGTGAGCGCATATAGATATATCATTTGCTCAAATTCAATTTTCTCAACAACTACTGGAGGGATTTTCACCAAATATAGAAAAGGCACTACTGCATACCTGTCCCTACCATTTTGCCAAGTTTGGTGTAATTCCGTTCAGCCGTTCGGGCTGTAGCCGTGTCTAAAGGTCCCATGGAAAATGCCATTTGAAAAATTTCAAATTCAATTTTCTCAAGAACTACTGGAGGGATTTTCACCAAACATAGCAAAGGCACATCTGCATACCAGGCCCCACCAATTTGCCAAGTTTGGTGTAATTTCATTCAGCCGTTCGGTCTGTAGCCGTGTCTAAAGGTCCCTATAGAAATTAACATGGGGAAAACACATTTTGGGACCCCCCCTTTCGGCCCCCGCTTGATGAATCCCCCCGAAACTTTTAGGGAAGATGCAGAGCGGAGCTTGCCAAAATTCTGGAAAATTACACACAGATTCCTCAATCAGCACCAAAGTTATTCCCAATAGAATGTTGAGCGCATATAGATATATAATTTGCTCAAATCAATTTTCTCAACAACTACTGGAGGGATTTTCACCAAATATAGAAAAGGCACTACTGCATACCTGTCCCTACCATTTTGCCAAGTTTGGTGTAATTCGGTTCAGCCGTTAGGGCTTGTAGACCATATATAGTTAGGGATTCGCATTTACAAAACCTTAATTTACTCGCACAAAACCATAGAAATTCGCATATATAGTTAGTTGCAATAACTATATATCGCGCACCCGCAATCCACTGCTGATGATGTCACATATTACATCATTCATGACATGGTCAGTGACATCACTGATGACATCACTGATGACATCATCCAGTGTTTGTATGTTTCTGTAAAGTTAAAATATGTCTTACATATTAAAGAATGAGTGGATGTATAAGTGTCTGGATGAAGGATTTAGTAGGTGCATGACTGACTGTATGAGAGAGTAATTAAATGTGTCTCACTGAGTGCATGGGTTAGTGACTAAACTGTCTTAATTTGTGCATCATTATGTCTGTTGTTCTGTAAACTGCTGCATGTGTTAATCAGTAGCTATATGAGTAACTATATGGGTTATTGATTGGTTGCCCAAGTATTTGTATGGGAGACTGAGTATGTGTGTGGGTGGCTAGGAGGTGTATGACTCTAGATGTGTGAGCAGTTGATTCACTAGATGTATGGGTTCAAACGTGCATGTGGAAACAGCTGTATGGGCAGTTGACTGAGTGCATGAGTGTATTGGTGAGTGAATGGATATCTCAGTGCTACATGTCAAAGTAAGTACATATGTAAAACACAGTACATGTGAGAGTGGACATATATAAATAACTGAGCATAAGAGCCAGTGAATGTGAGAGTGGCTGTATGAATCATTGTGAACTTGTATCAGGGATTGTATAAGAGAGTAAATATGTGTTAGAATATGTTTGAATTAGTAAGGTGTGTATAACTGCATAGTTGAGGAAATGGAGGAGTGATTGATTCTTTTCATGACTGACTAGATGTATGAGTAACTCCATGGATGAGTGACAATCTGTGAGTGTTTGTTTACACTGATTGTATCTAAGGTTATATTAGAGTCTCAAGAGGTTCATCGTATTATCACATGAATGATATTATCAGTGATGTGATCAGTAATGTCAAATGAGATGTCATCAGTGATGTCATCAGTGATGTCATTTGAGATGTCATCAGTGATGTCACTGACCATGTCATGAATGATGTAATATGTGACATCATCAGCAGTGGATTCCGGGTGCGCGATATATAGTTATTGCAACTAACTATATATGCAAATTTCTATGGTTTTGTGCGAGTAAATTAAGGTTTTGTAAATGCGAATCCCTAACTATATATGGTCTATAACCTATGGTTTTTTCAGTGAATTTCAATGGTTTTTTAATAGCAAATATCAAAACCTGTAAAATGTCAAGTACGTGGTAGGTAAAAACATTTTCGTATTTATGCACGCTGATGTGCTTTGAACGCTGCCCCCCCCCCCCATCTCTTTTCTTTTAGGAGTATTCTCTCTTTGCAGATAGTGAAGGGTAGGTAACGTAAGCCTTTGCCCCCGTTGTAACCCGTCGTGCCTGCTTCCCTCTACATTTGATTGATTGTTATCCAAGCATTTACTGTTTTAGAATTGGGTGCTCTCATGCTGACGCCAGCTTCAATCAGAAACATCCGAAACACTGTAGACTACCAATTCGATCAGTTCCGGTGGAGCCCCAACGTGACCCGGTAGAAAAGAACTTGCCCTCCCCTTTTTGACTGATTGTTCTTGTTGCCTGTCCCTTCTCTTGTCATTTAACAGAACTTTTTGGACTGCTGAAAGGGGTTGTATTCCGACCACTGGTTGGTGGAGACATTTTGACTATATTCTGGACCTGCGTTGTCGCGTAATGGGTCATATGACGCGCCGCGTTAGCGCACCCGGAAGTGCTCCGGTGCGCAAGGCGCAGCTTCCCGGAAACGATCCAGAGCGCGGCGCGCAGCGCGTAACGTAACCATAACAGGTCATGTGACTTGTTAATAAAACTTTTCATTGGTTCATTTTACTTTTGTTATTCTAATGATGAAAGGCTTGGTTATATGACCTAAAAATAACGCTTTTCATTGCTTTCGAACATTTTTTTTTCCCAAATGATGAAAGCCTCACCTTTTTTTTCTCACTCTGACTTGTAAAGTAAAGGACCCAGATGCATTTACAGTTTATCACTAACAATGTTCCAGGCTAATGTATTTCCCCGGGAAATTTACAACTGTCCTGCAAGTAAAATATTCCTTTTTCGCGAAAAAGGGCGTTTCTTCGTCCCATGAGGGAGCCGTTGAGCAAAAGAGGCTCGGCCTGCTGTCTTAGTCGCTGATAGGCATGAATATCAGATTCTTATTGATCACTTTATGTTGCAGGAGTAGAAAACACAACAGCTCTTGACCATTTTTCTTTACTGCGTTCCTGCGTATTATACCTTTTAACAGTCATGTAATTGGACTGCTTTATTTCACTTGCCTTTTACTGATTCGAAAACAGTGGCTATTATTCAAAATTTTACCAATGGAGGTACTACTACCACGTTTTAAAAAAAAAACCTTTATTGTGAAAATGTCAGTATACAAATACGGGCCTATAACCACGTGGGCCGGCCACGGAGCAAACTGGAATCGTATATGATGAGGGCACATTTACACTGTGGAAGAACGTAACGGGCGACCCATTAGATTGCAAGAACTAAGGTGTCTAACATTTGTGGAATCCGTGGACGTACATTTTATAATTAAAGTACGACAGGACCAGTTACAATAAAATTATCTAGATATACATTTGCGGGCAAGTACCATGGGTGACATTAATTCGAACTTTCAATAGTACAGTAATCAATAACACATCAGAACTTAATATCAATAGGGATGTCAAAATGTTCAATCAATTCTCGTCCCTGCCCGCCATGTGCTTCAAAACTGCATACGTATCTCGTGATATCAAGGTTGGGCAACCAGTACACAACAAGGAGTTACGAGTCCCATTTATACCGGCGTCATTTTGGGCGCGGCCGGGCAGGTCCAGGATATAGTCAAAATGTCTCCACCAACCAGCGGTCGGACCAGAACCATTTTCGGCAGTCCAAAAATGTTCCGTTAAATGACAACAGAAGAAATAGGCAACAAGAACAATCAGTCAAAAGAGGGGACGCTTTAGGGAATGGGGCCCATGCCCTAGCAGGCAAGCGTCCGAGTTCCAAGGTGTCCCAAAGCCATTTTAGTGGACCAGGCCCAAATCCAAAGAGCTGGCCGCCATTTTGAGAGTCTTGTTGCAGCCGGCTATCGCTGCACCACAAGAATAGCCGCAATTCAGCTAGATGGCGGGTGATTCACTGTACCGCAAGAGCGGGCGGAACTCAGCTGAAAGGCGAGTGAAACACTAAGAGGCACCCCACTGCAGATGAGGTGCCTCCACCTGTGGAAGAGGGAGAGGCCCGTTTGCGCTGCCTTCCCCCCCCCCCGGGCACCCCACGCCGTCTTTCGGCGCAGCATTGTAGGATGGCCACACCAGTGAAACTTGCTGGACACCACCTCGGTGCCATCCGGATCTCAGCGCGTTCGAGTCACTGTACCGCAAGAGCGGGAGAAACTCAGCTGGACACGCCGTCTTTCGGCGCAGCATTGTAGGATGGCCACACCAGTGCGGCAACTTGCTGGACACCACCCCGGTGCCATCCGGATCTCGTCGCGTTGTGCTGCCTTCGGCGTACTGTAGCAGCAAGAGTGAGCACAACTCAGCTGGACACGCCGTCTTTCGGCGCAGCATTGTAGGATGGCCACACCAGTGCGGCAACTTGCTGGACACCACCTCGGTGCCATCCGGATCTCGGCACGTTGTGCTGCCTTCGGCCTATTCGCACATCGGTCCGCTACTGACGTCGCCTCATGGGCCAACGGGTTTTGTATGCTTTTTATAACCCAAAGCTGCATAACAGGTCATGTGACTTGTTTATAAAACTTTTCATTGGTTCATTTTACTTTTGGTTTCCTAATGAAGGAAGGCTTGATCATATGACCTAAAAATAACACTTTTCATTGGCTTAAAACATTTTTTTTTCCCAAAACGATGAGACCCACCTTTTTTTTTCTCACTCGGCAATCAAAAAAGGTTCCGTCAGATGACAACAGAGGGGACAGGCAACAAGAACCATCACTCAAAAAAGGGGAGGGCAAGTTCTTCCCTACCGGGTCACGTTGGGGCTCCACCGGAACTCATCGAATTGATAGTCTACAGTGTTTCTGGATGTTTCAGACTGAAGCTGGCGTCAGCATGAGAGCACCACCATCTCGTAGCTCCGTCGTGGCCATTCCGCAAGCAATCATGGCAGCCGCTCCCCACCGGAAGCATGCGGGAGTCGGGGGCCCCCAAGACTTTTGTAGAATCTTCAAGGCTGAGGGGACGCTTTCGAGAATGGAGCCCAAGCCCTAGCAGACAAGCGTCCGAGTTCCAAGGTGTCCCAGGGCCATTTTAGTGGACCAGGCCCAAATCCGAACAGCCGGCCGCCATTTTAAGAGTCCTGTGGCAGCCGCCTATCGCTGCACCGCAAGAGTGGGCGCAACTCAACTACATGGTGAGCGAGACGCTGTAGCCGCAAGAGCGGGCGGTAAACAGCTGAATGGCGGATGAGGCACAGTGTAGCAAAAGCGGGAGGAATGGCAACTGAAACGGTTAAGGGGCGCCCCACTACAGCAGACGAGCCTCCACGCTTCAGGCTCAGTCCCACACACCCTCACAGTGAGAATCCCCTCCCCAATCACAATACAGGATCGTTATCAGATAGTAGGAACGCGTGTGGTGTGACGGATCTCATCGGGTGGGGGCCTTGATCTACTGTAACTCCTTTGAAGAGGGGTGATTCTTTACAGTTGAGGCCATAAACTACATCCACAGGGCTACGTGATAGCCTGGGACCGGCCTGGACAATCAGACACAAAGGAAGAGGAATGTCTGAGGGTGCGGTAGTGAATAGGGTAAAAGGGTGGTGTCAGGCAGGCACAGGGTGTGATTCTCAGGGAAGAGCAGCGCAGATGGGGGGAGGTTTATGGCCCATGCATAAGACAGAGAGCGGGGGTGACCAGTGCGTGGGTGAGATGCTTGCGAGGGTGGGGAGCCATGCTGAGGATCGGCGGCGTGCAGAGAGTGGGTCTGGTCAAGGCATCTAAAATGGCTGCCGTGCACGACAAAAGTGTGGCATTGGAAAAAAAGCAAGATGGCGCAGACAATGTTTATCAATACAAATTAATTTATAACAATTATTTTTAACAATATATTTACTCGCAGTGTCAAAATGGCGGTCAACACTTCCTGATTTCCTTCGAATCGAACGTTAACAGACGTCACGCAGCAAAAAAAAAAACGATCACGCGCAGCCACTGGAAGACAAGTATCAACATATATGAGCCTCCTCAGCCACCCTCAGAAAACATAGGGGGTCAGGATACGTCTCCCGTACCCCCTTATACCCATTTCTCACATTGTTTTTCCTCCATATTGTAATTTAATTAAATCGAAACACAAAATGGCGAATTCCCGTTTCGCGTCCCGGTTCACTACCCGGTTCGCGAACCGGAAAGCGCTTCTACCTTGCTCCCTTTCATTAAATTCCCCCTTCGTTTTTCTCCTCCTCTTGTCTCTCGATCCGACCGAGAGACAAGATGGCGGCCGCTCCGGACTGTTTAGAATGTTGACAGACACCGAAGAGCCAATCAGCTTCGCTTCGCAAAGCTCCGTTACGCGAAAAGTACGCGAACTGGTGCGCTATCCGGGACGCTGTCACACATATATCTGTTTTTTGGAACGTTAATTTCTCAAAATCCACTCGAGCACATATATTGAGACCCAGCAAAGGCACATCGGGCTAACAGTCCCTACAATTTTGCCAAGTTTCGTGCAAATCCATTCAGCCGTTCGAGCTAAAAGTGAGGCCAAACCCCCTATGGAAAAATGAATGGGAAAAATGTGTTTTGGGACCCCCCTTTTTTCTCGGCCCCCCCTTGACGTAACCCCCCCAAATTTTCAGGGGCTGCTCAGAAACAAAATGTGCCATTTTCCTGAAAATTTCAGCCGATTCCGTCCACAAACTCCAAAGTTATTAGGCATAGAATTTTCAAAAGTTCCATAGAGAAAAAATCCTAACTATATATACCTACTGGCGACCGCCAGTAGGTAATATATATATATATATATATATATATATATATATATATCCAACACAGAGAGTTGCCCCCTCGGAAGAGCCACAAAGCATGTAGGTTTGCTTAAGTTTATTTATGGAAGCAGGATACCCTGCATCAGTTCATAATACCTGCCCATGTGGGCGTGACTCTGAGCAGAGTCTCCTGGTATCTGTAGTGCATGGCTGATAACCTTTGTCGATTTTCGGAAATACCTGTGTTGTGGCTCTTCCGAGGGGGCAACTCTCTGTGTTGGATGTTTTACGGCCGGCCCGGAGGAAGCCCACGCTTGTCATGAGCAGAAGACAGCGATGTCCCTCGAAAAGGCAGTCAGCAGGAGGCTGTTTTTGGACGTAGTTATGCGCAGCCCAGTTTGAACGAAACACTTTGCACACCAACTTGGGAATTATCTGCGAAAATCAACAAAGGTTATCAGCCGTGCACTACAGATGTTCATTTTTCTGAAAATGTAATTGCGCGTAAATACCCGAGGTGTCTCGGCGCAGATCGGACTCCTGAGATGAAACTACCTTAAAATCATTGATCAAATAACCACGTTTTCAGGAGTTTTCCGAAGATAGTGAGGGTTGGGCTGGTTTTGATGGACAAAGGAAGGGAATTCCACAGCCTGGGGGTGGCTACCAGGAAAGGCCTGTCTCCCCAGCTGGCGGTTCTGGTACGCGGGACAGCAAGAAGATGGGTGCTAGCAAAAAGAAGGTATCTTTGTGGGGCATAAATGTGAAAAGCATATTTAAGGAACTTTGGTCCAGAGTCGTGAATGGCTTTGTAGGCAATACAAAGGGCTTTAAATTTTATACGATTCTTAACTCTTAACCAATGCAGATGGCGTATAGCCATGGAGGTGGAGCGGCGACTAGGGATGTCGAGCAGAATTCTGGCCGCTGCATTTTGCACAGACTGCAATTTAGATAGAATCCGTTCCTGTGTGCCAAGGAAAAGGGCATTGCCATAGTCCAATTTTGAGAAAACAAGAGTGGTAATCAAGGTTTTCCCAGCTCCTGACGGGAGGTATGGTAGCAGTTTTCTGATTTTCCTTAGCATAAAGAAAGATGAGGAGACCACCTTGTTCACATGATGTTTAAACACCAGCTTATCGTCGAACACAACGCCGAGGTTTCTGACCGTGGCAAACGGGGTGGGGGGTGGACCCATTTCACTGGGCCACCAGCTGGAAGACCACTTTGGTGCAAGATTGCCAAAGGTCATAACCTCGGTTTTGTCCGAGTTTAGCATCAAGCAATTACTTGACATCTACGAGCTGATGATCCTCATTCCTTCCTGAAATCTTGCAGCCACAGCTGGTCCATCTTTGTGTATCGCCAACACCAATTGGGTATCATCCGCATAGGTGGTTAGGCGGAGACCCTGTACTTTAATGACTCTCGCCAAGTCTGCCACATATATATTAAATAATGTGGGGCTTAGTGCAGAGCCCTGCGGCACCCCACAAGGGAGGGTAAATTTTGGCGAGTAGAAGGAGCCTAGTTTTACTGCCTGGGTACGATTAGCCAGAAAGGAGGCAATAAGGTCCCTGGCACAGTGGGTCACTCCTAGGGATGTGACGCGGTCGATCAAGATGGAATGATCGACCGTGTCAAAGGCGGCAGAGAGATCCAGAAGTACCAGGGAAGCTGCCCCGCCCTGGTCCAGTATAGTCCTGATCTCATCTGAGGCCTTTATTAGTGCCGTCTCAGTCCCATGGCCCTTCCTGAAACCAAACTGGGTGTTATCTAGAAGCTGATGGCGGTCGATGAAATTCGCCAGCTGTTTATTCATAATGGCTTCAAATATTTTGTCCGGGAAAGGGAGGCAAGCAATCGGTCTATAGCTGACTGAGCCTGAGGGGTCCAGGGAAGGCTTCTTTAGCGAGGGCTTGATGATCGCAGTTTTCCAAATTTCATGGTATATACCGGTTTGAAAGATGGAATTACACAGGTCTGTGAGAGGGGAAGTAATGGCCTCTATTAAAGGCGCTCAAGATAGAAGGGGGACATGGATCTAAAGGAGACCCAGATTTAATAGAGTTGATTAGCTTGCTAATCTGATCTGTCGTGGTCAAATGGAAATTGGAAAAGGAGGGAGTGAGAAGGAGGGGCTGAGAAAAAGGTCCAGCATGATCGGAACTCATTGCAGGGGAGAAAGATGAGTAGATGTTCAAGGCCTTAGTGAGGAAAAAGTTTGCCAGAGTGTTACAGAGGTCTTGAGATGGTTCATTTATAGGCCCTGTTGGGGGATGGGAGAGAGATTCAACGACTTGAAAAAGCCTTCTGGGCGAATTCTGGACAGACTCAATCTGATCACAAAAGAAAGCACTCTTGTGTTTAATACCAGGAGGCTTTGCTCAGAGTCATGCCCACATGGGCAGGTATCAAGTTGTGAAATAAAAGTGCGCGAACTGCTCTGCGCTTTGTATGAAATATGCCTGTGAAGAAGTGCAACATTGCACGAAACGCGTCTGCAAGAATATTTCGAGGCTTTATGAACTGATGCAGGGTATCCTGACTACTGTGCTGCAGCTTCCATAAATAAACTTAAGCAAACCTACCTGCGTGGTGGCTCGTCCGAGGGTAACACCTTCCTCCAAAAGAACGAAGCAGGAGCCCGGGGGGACAGGAAAGACGGGTTTTATTAGCAAACAGGCAGTCCCAGTGGCGGTAGATGCATTTCGCCGTGGTGGCTTCCTCAGTGCCCAACACCGGGAGCCCTCATCTGTGTTGTTTCATTCCTGCTGCCTCTGATGTAGTGCTGGCGTGATCCGCTCCTCCCCCTGACGATAGGGCACACCTGCCGTAGTCCGTTTGACTTGGAGGACTACAACTCCCAAAAGGCCATGTGATATCGGCAATTCGGGTCGGTGAAATAGGGAGGGTGTGCAGGTAATCTTCACTGCGGTCACACAGCAGGACACGATGACCGAGCCTTCCACTGCCATAGAGCCAACAAGCATGTCTTCAAGTCCCCTTATAACGCCACAGCCTCGCATGCAGAAAGTCAAATATGCAGGGATCAAGTATGCAGGATGCACAATGTCCAAAACGAGGTAAAATACCTCACTGCTCCGGGTCCTCTGCAGGCGAAGCGGAAACTGGACTATCCTTCCCAGGAAACCGTAGATGCCGTGAAGCAAGAGCCAGCAGCTGTCCAGACCCCTTAACGTTGCGGTGCTCCTGTATTGTGCAACTGGCAAGCACAAAATATATAAGCAAACACCTTCCTCCAAAAGAACGAAGCAGGAGCCCAGGGGGGACAGGAAAGACAGGCTTTATTAGCAAACAGGCAGTCCCAGTGGCGGTAGATGCATTTCACCGTGGTGGCTTCCTCAGTGCCCAACACCGGGAGCCCTCATCTGTGTTGTTTCATTCCTGCTGCCTCTGATGTAGTGCTGGCGTGATCTGCTCCTGCCCCTGACGATAAGGCACACCTGTCGAAGTCCGTTTGACTTGGAGGACTACAACTCCCAAAAGGCCATGTGATATCGGCAATACGGGTCGGTGGAATGGGGAATGTGTGCAGGTAATCTTCACTGCGGTCACAGTGCGCTAACTGCTCTGCACTTTGTAAGAAATATGCCTGTGAAGAAGTGCAACATTGCACGAAACGCGTCTGCAAGAATATTTCGAGGCTTTATGAACTGATGCAGGGTATCCTGACTACTGTGCTGCGCAGCTTCCATAAATAAACTTAAGCAAACCTACCTGCGTTGTGGCTCTTCCAAGGGGGCAACTCTCTGTATTGGATATATATATATATATATATATATATATATATATATATATATATATATATATAAACACACATACCTCAGGTGACCCTAAGGATTCAAGGGGACTTAATCCCCCAACTTAAAACGTGCCACGGGCGTGTTTACACAGTGGTAAAGGGAGGAGGCGGACATAAGGTGACGTGTGCAAACACGTCCTGTGGGTCATTTCAAGTTGGGAAATTAATTTCCCTTCAATCCTGAGGGCCCCTCGGGCCCAACTAGCCCATCAGGTATCTCCAAGAAGCGCCAGAGGCTTGTATTGCACAGAGCTGGTCCAGGCCACCCCCCCTTTTTACACCTCTCTGCAATGCAGCTCTGTGGCGCTTACTGGAGGTACCTGGTGGGCTAGTTGGACCCCAGGGACCGTCAGAATTCAAGGGGACTTAATCCCCCAACATAAAACGCGCCACGGGGTGCGTTTGCACAGTGGTGAAGGCAGGGGGTGGGGCCTGAGGTGACATGTGTGCAAACACGCCCTGTGGCGCATTGTAAGTTGGGGAAGGGATTCCCCTTGAATCCTGAGGGCCCTTGGGGGCCAACTAGCCTACCAGGTACCTCCAGTAAGTACCAGAGGCCAGCGTTGCAGTGAGGTGGTCCAGGCCACGCCCCTTTTTACACCTCTCTGCAACCCAGCTATGTGGCGCTAACTGGAGGTACCTGGTGGGCTAGTTGGCCCCCAGGGACCCTCAGGATAAAAAGGAGACAATCCATCAACTTAAAACGCGCCTCGTTTGTCCAGTGGTGAAGGGAGGGGGTTTGGCCTGAGGTAACGTGTGCAAACACGCCCTGTGGTGCGTTTTAAGTTGGGGAATTAATTCCCCTTCAATCCTGAGGGCCCCTGGGGCCAACTAGCCCACCAGGTACCTCCAGTAAGTGCCACAGGCCTGCGTTGCAGAGAGGTGGTCCAGACCACGCCCCTTTTTAAACCTCTCTGCAACGCAGCTCTGTGGCGCTTACTGGAGGTACCTCGTGGGCTAGTTGGACCCCAGGGACCCTCAGGATTCAAGGGGACTTAATACCCCAAATTACAACACGCCAGGGGGCGCGTTTGCAGAGTGGTGGAGAAAGGGGGCATGGCCTTTGTCTACCTCTCACTAATTCCACTGTGTGGGGCTTACTGGAAGTAAAAGGTAGGCTAGTTGGCCCCTAAAGGACCCCCAGCATTGAAGGAGACTTCAATCACCATCCAAGAGCGTGCCAGGGAGCGCGTTTGTAGAGTGGTGGGCAAAGTGGACATGGCTTGGTACGAGTACTTACCAATGCTGCTGGGTGGGACTGGAGGTAATAGTTTTGGAAGTTGATCCCCAAGGATGTCCACGGGGGCCAACTACCCCTCGTTACCTCCAGTAAGTCCCACACAGTGGGACTGCTAAGATGTCTTCGGAGGCCATGGCCCACTTTCTATAGCACTCTGCAAACGGGCTTCGTGGCAGACTACGGGATGGGGGATGAAGTCCAATTAAGTCTGAGGGAATTTGGGGGCCAAGAATCCCTCCTGGTAGTCCTCCGCAGAGGAATTCCTGAGCATTGGTTGGACACCCAGCACCCTTTCTCCACCACTCTGCAAATGTGACTACTAGTTAAAGTAGCAGATTTCTAAACCTCTGACTTAGAGGTAGATTTAATCCAACTGCCCTATTATGTACTAGGGTCTTACAGAGAAGGTCATGCTAATCACAGGGGTACCCCAACGCATACTGTTCCCTAGTGCATGTAGGTGTTTTCACTGTATTATAAGTGTCTTTTAGCATAGCACATGCTCTAGGCCTGGTAAGTCAGAGTCAGTTACCACCAGTACCCATCTGAAAAAGTTGTGGACACAGGATAATTTTGCAACAAGGCCTCTTTCTGCTCCTCTGTTGGTTCTTTCTGCACGTCTTGCTTCTTCCTGTACTTTTCTTTGTCTTTGTGGACTTCTGTTGCTTCTTTCTGCATTTCTTTTGCTTCTTTGTTGTGCGTTTTTTCTTCTTTCTTCACATGTCCTACCTCTGTAGGCATAGTTAGAAACTAGCATTTAAAAAACCTTAGAAATTCACTTAAAAAAACATTAGTTTATCGTATACTCACGTCCTTGCAGCAGTTGGTGTCTTTTTGGAATTCTTTGCCACTCTCGTTGATGGGACGCCTGGCCGTCGCCAAGATGGTAATGCTTCCTAGGACGTTATATGTCCTCCAGAACTCACTGTGTCCACTCCCACCACGAGTTTTCCGCACTCTTAATATGCTCCTCACGTCCCTGCTGTGGGCGGGACGACGCAGTAGTTGGTTTACAGACGCGGACAATTGGGAGACGCACCTCCTCTCTGGTAGGGCAAACATCCAGACGCTGCAGGTCGGCATGATGCAGGGTAGAGGGGCGGACACGTCTCTTCCTTATGTTGTGCGAAACACAGCCGGCATGTGGCAGCGGTTTGTTGAGAGGGTCTTAAGGAGGGCACCCTTTCACAAGGAGCTCCCCCTCTGGATACTGGCCCCCTTCTTCGACATCGGGCAGTAACATGTCCTTTCAGTCCTGGAGGGAGGGTGGTTGTGAGGTTCTGGCTGACCTTTACCCTAACGAGTCTTTCCTAACTTATGAGCAAGCAGAGGAGGCCTTTGACCTTGTACCTGGACAATATCTACACTTCCGAGGACTCCAAGAGGTGGTGAAGATCACCTGGCCCCAGTACCCAGACGCTCCACCACTGACTCACACCTTAGACATCCTTCTTTCCTGCGGCAAGGGGCGTAAATTGATTTCTCTCCTGTATAAGACCATGAAACAGGATTCCACCCCCCCCCCCCGCCCACCCCCCCCCCGGTGCCACCGTCTCGGGTGGCCTGGGAGGTGGATCTCGGCACTTCACTGGAACTGGGTCAATGGGCACGCATAGGCTCACTCACGCGCAAGGTCTCATGCAACGCAAGGTTTAAACTGACGTACTTCAATTTTTTACACCGCACCTACCTAACCCCAGTTTCTCTGAGGCGTATCTCTGGGGATAGAGGAGACGGATGCCCTAGATGTAACGCTAAGAAAGCGGGCTTCTTACACTTAGCCTGGGACTGCCCTTTGCTCAGGTAATTCTAGGTGCGGGTGGTGGAGCGAATAGTCGCAGCTACAGGCCTTCGGATGGCACTCGACCCCATGCATTGTTTGCTTGCGTTAGTCCGGAGACCCAAGAAAAAGAAACTTTCCTATAAATTCTTACAATTAATGTTGGTGCTAGCCAGGCACAGGGTGGCGATTACTTGGATGGGGCAGAGGGCCCTGGAGGTTGCCCATTTGGCTCAGAAATGTACGGGAGTGGTCCCTGGCTGAGGAAACTCACATGCAACTCACTCGGACGGATGAGAAGCTGCAGGACGACTTACTGGCCTGGCGCGTCATGTGTGCATCGGGGCTAGCAGAACAGGAACTTTCCTCACATGATGCGTCTGACAGTGGGGGCAGTAGGTTGGCTACGCCAGTTGGGTCAGGGTCTGACGGAGAGCGAGGGGGTGGACCCTAGAGATAATCGTTGCCTGCAGTAGCCCCATGCGTGGTTCCTTCCTCACGATGCTTTAATTGTATGCTATTGTGTTCCTTCCCCATGAGTCAGTTAAGTCATAATGAGGTCGTCGATCTGCTTACGTACACTGATTTGATGCAGTTTGTGTGTTATTGTTTAGCTTGTGTAAACTGAAAAATAGAATTTGTTTTAAAAAAAGGTTTCAGGCACGTTATAGTTAGAAATTAGCATTAAAAAACCTTGGAAATTCACTTACAAAATCATAGGTTTCAGGGACGTTATAGTTATAAATTAGCATTTAAAAAACCTTAGAAATTCACTGAAAAAATCATAGCTTTCAGGGGCGTTATAGTTAGTTGGACATTTTACTCGTACAGAACCAATGAAATTCCCCTGTTATAGTTAGTTCAGCTAACTATAACTTCCTCGCCCGCAAAGCACTGCTGATGATGTCACATATTACATCACTCACAACATGGTCAGTGACATCAATCATGACATCACTGATAAAATCACTGATGACATCATCCTTGTGATAGACTGGCAGACCTCCTCTCACCCTAATATAACCTTTGATACACACACTCAAAAATATAAACTAACATTTTCAAAACAATGGAAATATCAATACCAGTTACAACATACCCATTCATTAATTCCAAGATCCACACACACATCCACTCATTCACCAACAGTCCTATACGGTCACTCATACATGTACTCACTCATCATATGTACTCATACACCTATACATACTGTTACACACCGCCACTCATCCATAGTTACTCACACACATAGCCACACATGCAAACAACGTATCAAACATCCATTTCCTTGCATATACAGTTATACACACACCACCACACTTAATTCTACAGAAACGTATACATACTTACTCTCTTACACAATCACTTATAGAAACACATATTTATATAGGATCTCCTCCAATCTCTCACTCTCACATATACTCACTTATATACACCAATACTCACGTATACTAGTTTAAAACATATGTAGTTACTCATAAAGACACTATTGAGACACTAATTCACTCACTAACACACCCATACACCCATACACACATTCATCCACCCATACAGTCCTGCACACATGCTGTCTTCAACACATACAAACAGTGAGTCACTCATTCATGCATCTATGCACTAAGTAATACCCTCCACCGAATCATACATACTCAGACACTCATACTGATACTCAAGTTTCAAGTTTTCAAGTTTTATTTATTTATGATAACGGAACTCTGTCGAGATCCACATAGCAGTTTATCAGACAAAAAGAAGGACAACTATAAATACGTAAATAAATAAAAATGTCAGTACAATGTTAGAAAACATTTAAAGAAAGAAAACAATTTGAAACAAAACATTTCATTTGGGGGATTAAACATAGCTGCAATAAAATCATAAGCGGTAAAAACAACCAACTGAAAGCACAAAGGTTTTAACCATTTACGCCTGTGTACCATAAGGGCTGGACAAACAAAAACAACATGGTATAAATCCTGGGAATAAAGTTTACAAAAATCACAGATATCTGTACCACCATGCCATTTAAACAAAAGGCAATTCAATGGGAGTAAATCATATCTTAACAAAAGAATAAATCGCCTAACTGCATGAGGAAGATTCCAACCTAAATATGGCTGAAGTTTTTTAATTTCGCAAGAGTTACCAAAAGAGAACATTCCTCTCTTAACTTTACGGGTCCTACTATCTGCTCTAAAACTCAACTCCCAAGACGTGGTCTTTAAGGATACCTTTAGTTGGGCAGTTGATGATGAAAAAAGACTTTGTTCATCTATCTGTAATAAAGTAATTGCCTGTCTGAAGTTCCTTACAATAGAGGAGTAGACATTATAGGAACCCAACAACTCATTTTTTATTTGAAACCTCAGAGTGCCAGGCTTTCCTTCAGCTATATTAAAAACCCAACGCACCACACTCGCAACTGCCTGAGACCGTGCACTGCGCAGGCCAAATTCTTGTCTTAACGAAGACGTAGAGCTTGCAGTATTTACAGAGGCTAAATTACGAAGAATTCTTCCTTCAATAGAGTCCAAAAAATTCCAGCATGCCATGTCCACTATTTCCAGTCCGTAGATTAGGGATGCAGGGATTTTTGCCCGATAAACTTCGAGCAATATGGAAAAATGCCTCCGACCTGTCGCTTTATATAAGGAGATAAGACTCTTCCCTTGAGCAAGAGCTTTCCTACTATTGTTCTCTGTATGAGTTTTTTCGGATAGATTGCTCGTGACTATCTTCCCAAGAAAGGGATAGGATTTAACTACTTCTAGTCTTTCGCCCCCAACAGACCAGTAATATTCATTGTATTTAGGTTTTCTCCTTCCACAGAAGCACATTATTTTACTTTTTGAAATATTAATTTTTAAAAAATGAGCCTCAGAGTAGGAGTTCAAAGCTTTTAAACGATGATTCAAGCCCTTTGGGGTGAGGTCCAGAAATAAAATATCATCAGCATACATTAAGCATGCAATGGGTGATCCCCCTAATACAGGTGCAATACCATTGCTAATGGATAATATGGCTTTGGGTAGATCTGCAATGTATAAGGAGAATAACAGGGGCGCCAATAGGCAGCCCTGTTTAAGCCCATTATTTGTGGGTATTATCCTGGAAAGTCCTCTCTCACCACCCATTAGAACTCTGCACCAGGTGTCTGTATGAAGTGCGATAACTAGTTTCAATAAGCTCGGGGGCATCCCTAACTTTATTCACTTACTCCAAAGCAAAACTCTATCCATCTGGTCAAAGGCCGTAGAGAAGTCGATAAAAGCACCATAAATACCTCCTCTACGGACTGTGACATATTTTTCAACCAAGATTTGTAGAGCGGTAAGATTATCTAGGGTACCGTGTTGTTTTCAAAAACCGGTCTGCTCTAGTGGGAGAATTGCGAACATAGTCACCCAGTCATTTATAGAATTCAGTAAGCATTTAGTGAAAACCTTGCCTATGGCATCTAGTAGTGCTATTTGTCTATAGTTTTGGGGTAAATCCCTAACGCCCTTTTTGTAGATAGGGATTAACAAACTCCCTTTCCAAGAGTGTGGGACGATGCCATTGGTATAACAAGCTTTAAAAACAGGGTATAAAATTTTTCCCCATAGGGTACTATGAGTTTTCAATACTGAAATTGGTATTTCATCTGGGCCTAATGCACCAGACGAGCGGAGAGCTTTAATTGCGGCAGTGATTTCTAATTCGGAAGGAGGATCGTAAGGGGATAAATCTTCCTGCAATTTAGTGGGGTCAAACTCTTCACCATTGCTGCTATATAGACTCTGAATAAAATCTGCCCAAGACTGCTCATTTATTGATATCGGAGAAGGTCTGGATCTTACCCCACAACCCTCCCCGATTAATGACCAAAAGGTCTTGGAGTGGCCACTCTTAGCTGCTTCACAAAGTTTACTCCAAAGAGCGTCTTCTTTCTCACATTTTAATCTAACCTTCAACCTATTTCTTCTTCTCCTCAGAAGTGAGATTCTTTGTCTGCGGTCTGGGGTAGGGGAAAGATATTGGGCCCTGACCAATTTGTTTATTTCTTTATTTAAATTACGAAGATCAGGAGGAATTTTGGGCGTTATCTTAACTGATAGAGGCTTTCGAGCTTTTAGTTTTAAGGTTTGTAGAAATGACGTAAAGCAGCCTAGTTCTCAGCCTTCCCATAAAGTTAAGTTATCTACTGTATATTCTAATAAATTGGTCAGGTTTTTGATAGTCCCAGAATTCCAGTGGCATTTCCTTTTTTTAATCTTGAGGTTCAATAGATCATCCCCAATATTCCATAAATCTCTTTGAGAAGATTATACATGCATTTTTACAATTAAAACATTATGGTCACTAAGATCGGTGACAAACACTGTCAAATCCTTCAAAGAGCTAAAAAAAAGTGCTATCGACTATCACGTAATCCAAAATTGAACCACCATTCCCTGATTTATGTGTTAGATGGGCAGGGCTATCAGAGGGGAACCTTCCATTGACTATGATACAATCTGCCTCGATTAAACTCTCCAGGATTAATTTCCCTCTTTAATTTGTTTTAATATTCTTTAGGAATATGGCTTTAGGTATCTGGAACATTTCCTCCTTTGCTTTATTTCTAAATAACTCTAAAGCTCCGTTAGATATTTTACCATTTAAGTCACCCACCAATATAATATAAGGGGGGGGACAGGATTCCTGTAGGTTGAGTATAAAAGAACAGATCTTCTTAATTCCGCAATTATAATTTAGGTCAGGGGTTAAATAAGCATTTATTATTATGACTGATTTATTAGAGCCATCATTAACAAGATTTGTTAAGGTGATCGCCTGAAATAATTTGTTCGGATCTACAAAGTGGGTATAATTCCATTTAACTTTGTTTGATAGAAAACAAGCTAACCCACCTTTCGCTCGGCCTCTTATAGAGGGAGTGGCATTCTCCAGCACATAATAGTCTTTCACAGCCGGCGAGTTCCCTATCAACCAGGTTTCCTGTAAGCAGATTATATCTGCATCTAAAGAGTTTAAAAATAGCAACTTATCGGACCTCTGGGTTAAACCAGCAACGTTCCATGATATTATTTTTAAGTTATCGCTAAAAATCTGGATTTATTCTAGATGTAGGACCAGGTTTGTTTGACAGAATAGAGGGTAGCCAGCTCCACTCAAAGTCAGCATCTTTTACCCTAATTTGTTTTATCGGGAGCGGGTTATTAACTGTCACCTGCCGCTTATTTTTTAATATACGTATTTTCAACTCTTCAGTCTTTACAGGAAGACTGCCCGAGGGATATGCATTTGAGCCCTGATAGGTTAACAACCCCTGGCACCTTTGTCCGTCTATTTTGACCGGTATAAAAGGATCGACATCGATTCCTCTTATTTGAAATTCTTCTGCCCACTGTAGAATGTGATTTAGTACCAATTTAGAGTAGAATTTTACGCGTGCTATCTTTCCATTTTTCGAATTTATTAGTTTTACAACATCAATGTCTACCGATTGTATTAATTTTAGACTCTCTATTTCCTGAAAACAATTAACTAGAGCAGATCTATTTAAGATAAGATCCGGATCAAAGATGGGAATAAAATCAAGAAAGAGAGTATCTAAATTTTCGCTAGTCTTGGGGCGTGTCTTAGATGTGGTTTCAGATGCAACTACTTGTGAAAATGGGATAGCCAAGGGATTGAGAGTCACTCTTGGAGTAGAATCAGAGGCGGGGATTAAATTTAGATCGTTTACAAACGTACGCTGAACATCAGAATATAGCTGGTTTGTACGGCATAATAGTTCTTGTTGTACTACTGTGGAGATCACCTTTGGACTTGCCACTTGTTCATGTGAATAATTAAGATCCAAATCCACAAGATTGGAATTATTCAGTGGAGAATCTTTATCATTGTCAAAAGTAATTTTCCGTTGCCTCTTTTTGTAAAATCTACGATTTGGTTTTCTTTTTTTACATCGTTGTTTTTTTGATACTATTATTTCGGATTTATTCTCTTCTAATGGAGGAACTTTGTCCGATAGAGCCAGATGATTTAATGTTTCTTTATTTGTTTGGGGGAAAAAAATAGGAAAGATAGGGGGTAAGGTATTAGACTCATTATTCTCTATAGGAGGAGATATCTTGATCTCTTGACTAATAAGAGAAACACAATTGTTTTTAATTAGATTCTCATTCCTTTGGATGGGAGAATGAATCAGGGCTATAAGGTCCGTATTAGTCTTATCCAGGGGATCAGACGTAGTAGGTAGATCAGTAATTATTTTATCCTTTATTTCGTTTTGTTCTTCCTTACTTAAGTTTTTTGGGGAATTTATTATTTTTGGATAGAGGATATCTTTCAATCCTGTATGATTACTCAAAAGTGCCTTTAGGATCAAGGTTACTGTATCGAATACGTTGTCTGACCCATTTACTAATTTTTCCAAGAGCATTAAAATAGAAGCAATAAGTCGCTCTAGAACAGTTAAAGAATCAAAGATTACATTATTTTCTCGTGCGTATAAATTTTGACGATCATTATCTTGATTTTGGTCGTGGGAGGGGCTAGCAAATAAATTCATTTCAGGGGTAGAAAAGTCAGAATTTTTTGAAGGTGTGCTGCTAAAAAGATGTAACACTGGAGTGGCCATAATATCCTGTCGTGTGGTAAGATTCTGAATTAAAACTTTCTGGGACTCAAGATTAATATCAGGGAGATTGTAATCCTCTGGAGGGAAATGGAGCGAGGTAGATGAACCAGAACATATTTTTTGATCATTGTTTAAAAGAGGGGAAAGATTATGAACTATAGCTATTACTGGAGAACCTTGATCTACCGCTTTTGTTGCCGAATTTTGGGCTTCTGGAAAGAGAACTATGTCTTGTTCTTGGTTCTTATAGGTTAAAACATCAGAGTGGAATGGGGCAGTAACACCTGGTAAAGTACTATCTCTTTTATTAATATAGAAGTCTTGTACCTGTTCTTTAGTACTAATAATAGTATCTTCAATTAGGACTTCTTCTCGGTTCACTTTATCTTTACCCTTATCCCATAGAGAATATAGTTGGCATGTACTTTTTACTTGTAGAGCTGGCCCATTTCTATTTCGCAAAGGGTTGGATTTAGTTTTAGAACAAGCTCTACCGACTACTACTCGCCCGGATCTTAATTTCTTGGTAGTCATCTTATATGAGAGAAGAGTATACAAATGTGGGTCACAATATAATACAATAAATAACAATAATACAATATATAATAATAAAGAGATACTAGATACTACCACAATCTACATAAAAAGGAGGCTGAAGGGATGTGGCCCAGCCCAGCCTCTATCAGTCTCTGTCGGTCACGGTCGGTCCCGCCCTTGTCCCGGGCTTCTCCCGGCGCCCTCCCGCGCAGCGGGACTCTTCAACTACTATTAAGCTATCTGAGCTAAGGAGGGAGGAGCCGGCAGGGAGAGCGCCCCAGCTGGTCCCAATTTGGGGTGGTTGCTGGCGCTCCTGGGACAGGTAGTCCTGCGCCAGCAACGAGCTCGCAGCCCTGCTTGTCTCTCCCCCTCGTCGAGGCTTTCAGTCCGCCAGTCCACCAGTCCGCCTTCCGCGAGCAGTAGAATTAGGAGGATTACAACTGAGGCTCAATAAAATGCAGCGACAGCGACCAAAGCAAAAGGAATCCAGTTGGTGAGAAGGGCTTTTCAGCGCGAGTAGGGCGAGGGAGGAGCCGGCAGGGAGAGCGCCCCAGCTGGTCCCAATTTGGGGTGGTTGCTGGCGCTCCTGGGACAGGTAGTCCTGCGCCAGCAACGAACTGGCAGCCCTGCTTGTCTCTCCCCCTCGTCGAGGCTTTCAGTCCGCCAGTCCACCAGTCCGCCTTCCGCGAGCAGTAGAATTAGGAGGATTACAACTGAGGCTCAATAAAATGCAGCGACAGCGACCAAAGCAAAAAACCAACTAATAACCCATATAGACTCATGTAGCTACTCACCAACCCAGACAGCCCCGTATACACAAAGTGAGAGACTGATACTCATAGTTACATATTTAAACATTACTCACTAACCCATGTATTCACTAAGATACACTTAATCACTCAGTTATACAATACATTTTACAAAATAAATCATCCATTTAAACACTTATATTCCCTTTTATTCTTCCATCGACCTTGAGATATACATGTATAAAACATTTAATTTTCACAAAAACACACATTCACTGGATGATGTCATCAGTGATGTCATTTGAGATGTCATGAGTGATGTTACTGGCCATGTCATGAGTGATGTAATATGTGACGTCATAAGCAGTGCATTGCGGGCGAGCAAGTTATAGTTAGTTTGAGAATTTCACTGGTTTTGTACGAGTAAAATGTCCAACTAACTATTCCTTTGTGTTCTACTGCAGCTTCCCAGATTGTTCTAAAGAACGACCTAGAGCGCTAACAGTCTTACTTATGACAAAAGTATGGCACACCTGAAGTCATCTTGATTGGAATAAACTGGTAACACTTAAAACATTTAATTTGCAAAGGAACAAAATGAGGGAGTTCATTTTGCCATATAAAGTATGATTAGTGCTGCAGAAAGAAAAATTAGGGCACACTTTGACTTCTCAAATCCTATTTTATTTCATTAAAAAATTCTGACATGCTGACTGAAACATGCACTTTGAATACCAGCAGCAGACTTCCCTGGTGAGCAGTAGCTTTACTACAGTGATCTAATGAGCAACTAGAGTGCTAACATTCAGAATTCATGGCAAATGTGTGACACATCTGAATGCCTTTCTCGATGGAACCAAAGTAAACAAAATGCAATAGGTCTCGCTCTCGTTTAAGTTAAAGCAATTCTATTTGTAATTAGGTGGCTTTTTAGCTTTGCTTTCATTAGTGTTTTTCAAACCTTCATGTACATAACATGCATATGTATGCATGCATTTATATTTGTATGAATATAGATATGCAGACTATATATATGTTTATATAAGTATATATATATATATATATATATATATATATATATATATATATATATATATATGTATATATATGTGCATATGTGTGCATGTAGAGAGAGGAAGAGGTGTAGAGGTAGAGGTAGAGAGGTACTGAGGGAGAGAGCAGTAGAGAGAGAGGTAGAGAGTAGAGGATGAGTAATAGAGAGTAGAAATTGAGTAGTAGAGAGAGTAGCAGAGAGTGAGTAGTAGTAGTAGAGTGAGTAGCAGAGAGTGAGTAGTAGAGAGTAGTAGAGAGCGAGTAGTAGAGTGAGTAGTGGAGAGTGAGTTGTAGAGTAGTAGAGAGTGAGTAGTAGAGTAGTAGAGTGAGTAGTAGAGAGTGAGTAGTAGAGAGTGAGTAGAAGAGAGTGAGTGGTAGAGAGTAGTAGAGTGAGCAGTGTAGAGAAAGTAGTAGAGAGTAGTAGAGTAGTAGAAAGTAGTAGAGAGTGAGTAGTAGAGAGTAGTAGAGACCGAAAAGTAGAGTGAGTAGTGACGAGTGAGTAGAGTAGTAGAGAATGAGTAGTAGAGAGTGAATAGTAGAAGAGTGAGAAGTAGAAGAGTGAGAAGTTGAGGAGTAGTAGAGAGAGAGTAGTAGAGAGTAGTGGAGTGAGTAGTAGTGTGAGTGGTAGAGAGTAGTAGAGAGTGAGTAGTAGAGAGTAGGAGTAGAGAGTAGTAGAAGAGAGTGACTAGAAGAGAGTGAGTAGTAGAGAGTAGTAGCGAGTGAATAGTAGAGTGAGTAGTTTAATTTAAAAGGAACAAAATGAGGGATTTCATTTTGTCATATAAAGTATGATTAGTGCTCCAGAAAGAAAAATCAGGGCACATTTTGAGTAACTTCTCAAATCCTCTTCTATTTCATTAACAATTTCTGAAATGCAGACTGAAACATGCCCTTTCAATACCAGCAGCAGACTTCCCTGGTGAGCAGTAGCTTTACTACAGTGTTCTAATAAGCAACTAGAGTGCTAACATTCTGAATTCATAGTAAATGTGTGACACATCTGAATTCCATCTTGATGGATTCGACGTAAAAAAATGAAAGTATTTCATACTGAGGAGACTGTAGTAAACAAGGAAATTAGGAAACTTCATAACAAATAAGTCTTCCAAGATGGCCACCAGAGACAAAAGAGCCCAAATGTAGCACAAATATCACCCAGATGTAGTCCAAGCATAGCCCAATGACAGAATGTCCCAAAGTGTTCTAAAGAACAACTAGAGTGCTAACAGTCTTACATATGACAAAAGTATGGCACACCTGAAGCCATCTTGATTGGAATAAAGTGGTAACACTTAAAACATTTATTTTGCAAAGGAACAAAATGAGGGGGTTCGTTTTGCCATAGAAATCATGATTAGTGCTGCAGAAAGAGAAATAAGGGCGCATTTTGACTTCTCAAATCCTCTTCTATTTAATTAAAAAATTCTGACATGCAGACTGAAACATGCACTTTGAATACCAGCAGCAGACTTCCCTGGTGAGCAGTAGCTTTACTACAGTGAACTAATGAGCAACTAAAGTACTAACATTCAAGATTTATGGCAAATGTGTGACACATCGGAATGCCCTCTTGATGGAACCAAAGTAAACAAGCATTGAAAATGCAATAGGTCTCGCCCTTGTTTAAGTTAAAGCAATTCTGTTTGTAATTAGGTGGCTTTTTAGCTGTGCTTGTATTAGTGTTTTTCAAACTTTCATGTACATAACATGCATATGCATGCATACATGTATATGTGTATGTATGCATGCATTTATATTTGTATTTATATAGATATGCATTGTTTATATATGTAGAGAGTAAGTAGTAGAGAGAGAGTAGTAGAGTAGTAGAGAGTGAGTAGTAGAGAGTAGTCAGTGAGTGTCAGTCAGTCAGTCACCGTCAGTCAATCAGTGTCAGTTAGTGTCAGTCAATCAGTGTCAGACAGTGTCAATCAGTCAGTGTCAGCTAGAGAAGCTCTGCTGACCTGGTTCGCTGGCTCTAAAGCAGCTCCGCTGACTTGGTTTCTCTGACTCTACAGCAGGTCTTCTGACCTGGTTCTCTGGCTCTAGAGTAGCTCTGCTGACCTAGTTCTTAGGCTACAGAGCAGCTCTGCTGATCTGGTTCTCTGGCTCTACAACAGCTCTGCCGACCTGGGTCTCTGGCTCTAAAGCAGCTCTGCTGACCCGGCTCAATGGCTCTAAAGCAGTTCTGCTGACATGGTTCTCTGGTTCTAGAGCAGCTCTGCTGGCATGGTTCTCACCCTCTAGAGCAGCTCTGCTTACCTGGTTCTATACCTCTAAAGCAGCTCGACTGACCTGGTTTCTGTGGCTCTACAGCAGCTCTGCTGGCCTGGTTCGCTGGCTCTAAAGCAGCTCTGCTGACCAGGTTCTCTGGCTCTAAAGCAGCTCTGCTGATCTGGTTATCTGGCTCTACAACAGCTCTGCTGACCTGTGTCTCTGGCTCTAAAGCAGCTCTGCTGACTTGGCTCTATGGCTCTAAAGCAGTTCTGCTGACTTGGCTCTATGGTTCTACAGCAGCTCTGCTCGTTCTCTGGCTCCAGAGCAGCTCTGCTGACCTAGTTCTTAGGCTCTAAAGCAGCTCTGCTGACCTGGTTCTCTGGCTCTACAACAGCTCTGCTGACCTAGTTCTCTGGCTCTAAAGCAGATTTGCTGACCCGGTTCTATGGCTCTAAAGCAGTTCTGATGACCTGACTTTGAATACCAGCAGCAGACTTCCCTGGTGAGCAGTAGCTGTACTACAGTGAACTAATGAGCAACTAAAGTACTAACATTCAAGATTTATGGCAAATGTGTGACACATCGGAATGCCCTCTTGATGGAACCAATGTAAACAAGCATTGAAAATGCAATAGGTGTCGCCCTTATTTAAGTTAAAGCAATTCTGTTTGTAATTAGGTGGCTTTTTAGCTTTGCTTGTATTAGTGTTTTTCAAACTTTCATGTAGATAACATGCATATGTATGCATACATGTATATGTGTATGTATGCCTGCATTTATATTTGTATTTATATAGATATGCATTGTTTATATATGTATGTGTGTATATATATACACATGCATATATATAAATGCATATGCATATATAAATTCATATATATGTGCATATGTGTGCGTGTAGAGAGAGACAGAGAGGTTGGGGTTTAGAGGTGTAGGGGTAGAGAGTAGTAGAGAGAGAGGTAGAAGGAGGTAGAGAGTAGAGTGAGTAGTAGAGAGTGAGTAGTAGAGTGAGTAGTAGAGTGAGTAGTAGAGAGTAGTGGAGAGTGAGTAGTAGAGAGTGAGTAGAAGAGGGAGTAGTAGAGTGAGTAGTAGAGAGAGTAGTAGAGAGTAGTAAAGAGTGAGTAGTAGAGTGAGTAGTAGAGAGTGAGTACTAGAGAGTGAGTAGTAGAGAGTAGTGGAGCAGTAGAGAGTGAGTGGTAGAGAGTAGTAGAGAGTGAGGAGTAGTAGAGAGTAGTAGAGAGTGAGTAGTAGAGTGAATAGTAGAGAGTGAGTAGTAGACAGAGAGAGTAGTAGAGAGGTATAGAGGATTAGAGAGTGAGGAAGAGGGAAGTAGAGAGGTAGAGAGTAGAGTGAGAAAGAGTAGAGAGTGAGTAGTAGAGAGAGAGAGTAGTAGAGAGTAGTAGAATAAGTAGAAGAGAGTGAGTAGTAGAGAGTAGTAGAGAGTGAGTAGTAGAGTGAGTAGTAGAGAGTGACTAGTATAGAAGAGAGTGAGTAGTTGAGAGTGAGTAGTAGAGTATTAGAGAGTGAGTAGTAGAGAGTGAGTAGTACAGAGTAGTAGAGTAGTAGAGAGTGAGTAGTAGAATGAGTAGTACAGAGTAGTAGAGTGAGTAGTAGAGGGTGAGTAGTAGAGTGAGTAGTACAGAGTAGAGAGTGAGTAGTAGAGTGAGTAGTAGAGAGAAGTAGAGTAAGTAGTAGAGAGTGAGAAGTAGAGTGAGAAGTAGAGTGAGTAGTAGAGAGTAGTAGGGCGTGAGTAGTAGAGTGAGTAGTAGAGAGAAAGTAGTAGAGACTGAGTAGTAGAGAGTGAATAGTAGAGAGTGAGTAGTTGAGAGAGAGTAGTAGAGTGAGTAGTAGAGAGTAAGTAGTAGAGAGAGAGTAGTAGAGTAGTAGAGAGTGAGTAGTAGAGAGTAGTCAGTGAGTGTCAGTCAGTCAGTCACCGTCAGTCAATCAGTGTCAGTTAGTGTCAGTCAGTGTCAGTCAATCAGTGTCAGACAGTGTCAATCAGTCAGTGTCAGCTAGAGCAGCTCTGCTGACCTGGTTCTCTGGCTCTAAAGCAGCTCCGCTGACTTGGTTTCTCTGACTCTACAGCAGGTCTTCTGACCTGGTTTTCTGGCTCTAGAGTAGCTCTGCTGACATAGTTCTTAGGCTACAGAGTAGCTCTGCTGATCTGGTTCTCTGGCTCTACAACAGCTCTGCCGACCTGGATCTCTGGCTCTAAAGCAGCTCTGCTGACCCGGCTCAATGGCTCTAAAGCAGTTCTGCTGACATGGTTCTCTGGCTCTAGAGCAGCTCTGCTGGCCTGGTTCTCACCCTCTAGAGCAGCTCTGCTTACCTGGTTCTCTACCTCTAAAGCAGCTCTACTGACCTGGTTTCTGTGGCTCTACAGCAGCTCTGCTGGCCTGGTTCGCTGGCTCTAAAGCAGCTCTGCTGACCAGGTTCTCTCCCTCTAAAGCAGTTCTGCTGACATGGTTCTCTGGCTCTAGTGCAGCTCTGCTGACCTTGTTCTCTCCCTCTAGAGCAGATCTGCTGACCTGGTTCTCTGGCTCTAAAGCAGCTCTGCTGACCTGGGTCTCTGGCTCTAAAGCAGCTCTGCTGACTTGGCTCTATGGCTCTAAAGCAGTTCTGCTGACTTGGCTCTATGGTTCTACAGCAGCTCTGCTCGTTCTCTGGCTCCAGAGCAGCTCTGCTGACTTAGGTCTTAGGCTCTGAAGCAGCTCTTCTGACCTGGTTCTCTGGCTCTACAACAGCTCTGCTGACCTGGTTCTCTGTCTCTAAAGCAGATTTGCTGACCCGGTTCTATGGCTCTAAAGCAGTTCTGCTGACCTGATTCTCTGGTGGTTCTAGAGCAGCTCTGCTGACCTGGTCCCTTGGGTCTAAAGCAGCTCTCCTGACCTGGTTCTCTCCCTCTAAAACCAGCTGTGCTGGCCTGGTTCTCTCGATCTAAAACAGCTCTAATGACCTGGTTTCTCTGGCTCTACAGCAGCTCTGCTGACCTGGTTCTCTTGCTCTAGACTCTAGAGCAAGAGAACCAGGTCAGCAGAGCTGCTCTAGAGCCTAGGAACCAGGTCAGCAGAGCTTCTCTAGAGTCTAGGGCGGCTCTGCTGACCTGGTTCTTAGGCTCTAGAGCAGCTCTGCTGACCTGGTTCTTAGGCTCTAAAGCAGCTCTGCTGACCTGGTTCTTAGGCTCTAAAGCAGCTCTGCTGACCTGGTTCTCTGGCTCTAGAGCAGCTCTGCTGACCTGGTTCTCTCCCTCTAAATCAGCTCTGCTGTCCTGGTTCTCTGCCTCTAGAGCAGTTCTGCTGACCTGGTTCTTTGGCTCTAAAGCAGCTCTGCTGACATGGTTCTCTGGCTCCAGAGCAGCTCTGCTGACATGGTTCTCTGGCTCTAAAGCAGCTCTGCTGACCTGGTTCTCTCCCTCTAAAGCAGCTCTGTTGACCTGGGTTCTCTGGCTCTAGAGCAGCTCTGCTGACCTGGTTGTCTGAGTCTAAAGCAGCTCTGCTGACCTGGATCCCTCCCTCGAGAGCAGCTCTGCTGACCTGGTTCTCTGGCTCTAAAGCAGCTCTGCTGACTTGGTTCTATGGCTCTAAAGCAGCTTTGCTGACCTGGTTCTCTGGCTCTAGAGCAGCTTTGCTGGCCTGGTTCTCTGGCTTTAAAGCAACGCTTCAGACCTGGTTCTCTCCCTCTAAAGAGCTATGCTGACCTGGTTCTCTGGCTCTAAAGCAGTCCCTTGGGTCTAAAGCAGCTCTGCTGACCTGGTTCTCTCCCTCTAAAACCAGCTGTGCTGGCCTGGTTCTCTCGTTCTAAAACAGCTCTAATGACCTGGTTTCTCTGGCTCTACAGCAGCTCTGCTGACCTGGTTCTCGGCCTCTACAGCAGCTCTGCTGACCTGGTTTCTCTGGCTCTACAGCAGCTCTGCTGACCTGGTTCTTGGCCTCTAGAGCAGCTCTGCTGACCTGGGTCTCTGGCTCTAGAGCAGCTCTGCAGGCCAGGGTCTCTAGTTCTAGAGCAGCTCTGCTGACCTGGTTTCTCTGGCTCTACAGCAGCTCTGCTGACCTGGTTCTCGGCCTCTAGAGCAGCTCTGCTGACCTGGTTTCTCTGGCTCTACAGCAGCTCTGCTGACCTGGTTCTCGGCCTCTAGAGCAGCTCTGCTGACCTGGGTCTCTGGCTCTAGAGCAGCTCTGCAGGCCTGGGTCTCTAGTTCTAGAGCAGCTCTGCTGACCTGGTTTCTCTGGCTCTACAGCAGCTCTGCTGACCTGGTTCTCTGCGCTCCCGATGCACGCACCTGACTTCGCGAAAGAATATTTAAAAATAATATAAGTTTATTATAAGTACAAATATATTCTTTTTATGAATATCTTAGATAATCGTTTGCCCTAATATGTATATTAAAGACACAAACATATCATTTTGGAACATACATTTTTTTTGCGGGAGTCACGCACCCAGCGTGACCCAGCATGTATATGACGTCACGCGGGACCCGCCACCGCGCAAGCGTCTCGTACCGTAATGCGCAGGAATCGCGGACTGGTCGCATACCAATCGCACACATCACGTAATATGAAATGTATATGATGTAACTGAAAAACACGCAGATGACACACACCGTACAAGGATCCTTCACGACTTTTCTAAAATGGCGGCTAGAATCCACGCACCCACCGTGATGTGTACGCTTTGAGTGCGCGACTCCGAAAAAATATGGGAACATTTTTTTTTTAAAGAAAATTATATAAATATATTAAAATAAAAAATGAAAACAAAAAAAGAATCAATATTTCGGTTTGAATTTAAAAAAATGGTTGCAATGTTCAGAAAAATATATAATGTTATTTAATGAATAAAATATTTATAAATGAACAGTTAAAAAACTGTAGAAAATCCGTACAAAAAAATAGGCATAACTACTATCACACTTAAAAATTAGCATTTAAAAAAGCTTTGAAATTCACTGAAAAAAACCATAGTTTTCAGGGGTGTTATAGTTAGCTGGCCATTTCACTCGTACAAAACCATAGAAATTCCTCCATTAGAGTTAGTTCGGCTAACTATAACTCGCGCGCCCGCAATGCACTGCTGAGGATGTCATATATTGCATCATTCATGACATGGTCAATGACATCACTGATGACATATCAAATGACATCCCTGATTACATCATCCACGTGACAATCCGATACACCTCATCATACACTAGTATAACCTTTCATCACTCACTGTAATATACAGAGTACCATATTTGAAACCATTGACACACTAATACCAGTCACTGCATACCCACTCACTGATTCCTAAGACAACACACACAACTACCCATTCAACAGAATCATTTATACATGCAGTCACTAATTAATGGAACACTTTCAAAATGAACTTATATACATTTACAGACATTAACACATCAGCAGTCATCTTAGTCGGTGGTGCAGTCATCCTACTCACTCATGAATAAAATTAATCACACTTACATTTACTCACTTACACAATTATCCAAACACACCTCATTTATTCAAACACATAGTAACCCATAGTTCATATGTTAAAAAATCACCATTACAATTATACACTCATTCATATAGTTACTCTCACAATCACTGACTCTTACATATACTTATTTATTTATTTACACCAACTCTCACATACAATGCCTTTTATTTTTTTACTTTGTTGAAGATGTACACCTAAAACATATATTCGCTCTCCAACACACAAATAAATACACTCAGTCACCCAAACAACTGTTTCCTCATGCACTCCTAAACCTATACACCTAGTCAATCAACCATTCACACATCTATGCATAGTTACACACACCCTATCCAACCACACACAAACTCAGAGTCCCATACAAATGCTCACCCAACTAATCAATAGCTAATATCCACACTCATGTAGCTAGTGACGAACTGATGCACCATGTTATACAACAGAGACAGTGATACACACATTCACATAGTTTAGGTACTAATCCATGTATTAAGTGAGACACTTTTAAATACTCACTTAAACAGACAGTCAGACAGCTACTAAATCCTCCATCCAGACAGGAATATATCCACTCAATCTTCAATACAGATTGGTGTATATATATATATAAAATACATATTTAAATTTCAAACTAAACCACATTCACTGGATGATGTCATCAGTGATGTCATTTGAGATGTCATCGGTGATGTCATCAGTGATGTCACTGACCATGTCATGAATGATGCAATATGTAACATCATCAGCAGTGCATTGCGGGCGCACAAGTTATAGTTAGCAGACTAACTATAACAGGGGAATTTCTATGGTTTTGTACTTGTAAAATGCCCAGCTAACTAACACCCCTGAAACCTATATATTTTTTTCTCTGAATATATGTATATATATTTTTTCCACTAAAAAAACAAAGTTTAAAGTATCATTATAGTTAAGTGAAATATCCATGGACGCTGAAACATTTTAAACTAAAGAAAACACAGAAATTCACAAGCTATAGTTATCTCAATTAACTATAATTTGTGCCCCAAAGAAACTATGACTTGTGCCCGTGCCATGCACAGTGTTCTCATCATTAAATCAACTGCAAATTGTACGAACAGTGTCTTCGTTGCATCAATCTTTATTTTTAACAATCCATACAGTTTGTAAAACACATTAGCCAACGTGTTTCGTTCAAGAAATGATCTTCGTCAGGGCAAATTGGTGCCAGGAGGCCTGGTGTTCGTGTGGAGCAAGTTGTTTCCCTGCTCATTTGAAGAGGAGAGCATTTTTGGGGAGTGCATTTTCAAAAGGAAAACATCCTGGCGACCGTTGTTTTGTACTCAATAGTAGGAAAGCCATTGTTTGTCGTTGTCTCAAGGATTCTTCTGATGCTCTGTGGCTAGTGGTATTGTGTAAGGGAGTCCTCACTCTTCCTTTTGAGTGTCATTGTCCTGCAGTTGACCCCTGACTCGCAACACTGCTTTGCCGCACGACAATGCCTGAGGTAATGTTGCATGTCAAGTGTTCTTGCGTGGCCCAAAGTGGCAGCCATCTTGCTTCAGGGAAATCTTACAAAGGTACACCGAAAGTAATCTGGGAAGTAAGTCAGCTTGGTGAGATGCAAACTAGGCATGTCCGGTCTGATCAAGTTTCAGATCTGTGACACGCACACTAGGCATGTCTGGTGTGTTTTTACAGGAAATCGGAGACGAGTGAGGCGCTTATCTCAGTGACATGCACACCCTCGTGTCACGTGTAACCGTGCGTCTCCATCTTCACGGATACGCACACTGTCTACTCTGATTTGAAAATAAAGGGTTGGTCGAAATTGCCTGCTTCACACTGGGGACAATTTCATTCCTAACGGAATAATCATTTAGTTCTCTTTTTGTCGAATTGTGTTCTCTTTATTTCTCTATGTCATAACTTATAACCTATTATTGTGTATACTCATTGCAGGTGTAATTTTAGCGTTTTGCTATTTTGTCAAAGCCTTAACATTTCTTTCAAGTAGCATTGTACAAAGTTCAGATTTATTTTAGGAAAGAGCTTTCTTCTAAAAGTTTTTTTTTTAAAGTTGTTGTATACATTTCAAGCATGCAAAAGTTAACAGCACCACCGTTTTTTTGTAATCTTCACCTGGTGAACCACCCTTAAGACGGCGCAAGATATTAGAAAGATATACCAGGGTGTGTGGGGCATCACTTAGTTCAGACAGAAAGACTGCGTTACTTCTGCACTGTTTAGGCTCGGAAGGGCATGACGTTTTTGATCACTTTCTGAACATTGTGGATGAAGATTTAAGTGAGTATGAAATTAGTATTGCTAAATTGGATAGGCACTAACCCCTAGATGCATCAACGTTGTCATTTGCGATTCCTTATTTGCGAAAAATAAGGAATCGCAAATAAGGAATCGCAAATGGCAATGCATCATTAATTTCGCTATTTTATTGAGATTCGGTAAAAATCGCAATTTTTACCGAATTCCAATAAAATTGCGAGTTCCAAATAGCGAATCCGCAATTCCCATTCATTCCTATGGGCTGAAATGCCCATAGGAATGAATGGGAATTGCGAATTCGCAATTTCAAATCGGAATGCATCAAAGCCTTTCAAGGGTGGAGAGGGGGGTCCAAAGGACCCCCCCCTGCACCCATGAAATGCACTTTTACATGTGAGTTACATACACACATGTCCTAAAGACATGTGTGCCTGTAACGTACACGTTTAAAAAATGCATTTTTATGCGTTTTTAAACATTTTTGCAAATTACCACGAAGTTCAACTTCGTGGTAATTTGCATTTGCAATTTGTAAAATCGCAAATGTTTTGAGGATGATGCATTGCTTTTAAGGAATCGCAAATTTGCGATTCCTTAAAAGCAATCGCATTTTTGGAACTCGCAAAAAATAGCGATTTTCAAAAAATGCTTCATGCATCCCAGTAACCAATTTAGGAAGTGCAAAAGGCCGATTTTTGCGAATCGCACCGTTTGCACTTCCTAAAAAGGTTGATGCATCTGGGCATTTCTGCCTAAAGTCAGCACCATACTCAAGCATTAACATTTTGGTCGCAGGAGCCAGGTAGAAGGGGAAACAGTGCAGAACTATATTACTGTTCTAAAAACTTGGCATCAACATGTAAATTTGGTTCCTTAGTGGATGAGAGGATAAGGGACCAATTAATGTTGAAATGCAACATTGAAAGGGTGAGAAAAAACTGGGGCAGAAGAATAAACCTTCTTTGGATGATGTCCTCCTCATCGCTAAAAAATAATAGAGCATTCCAAGAAGTGTGCTGAATCATAAAAAAAGAAGGGGAGAAGAACAATACAGTACATCTGGTTAAGCACACACAAAAATGCAAGACAAGAAAAAAGAGGTTGACAATAAGGGGGAGAAGATAGGTATATTTAAGGGTAAATGCTTTCGCTGTGGGAAGACATGTCACTTAGCCAATGACAGACAATGTCCAGCCAGTAAATCAACCTGCAGCAATTGTTAAAGAAAAGGGCCCTTTGACATTGTTTGCAAAGGCAAGACATTCAAAGGGAAGGTGAGCCAAATAAAGGATAAATGTGGTTAACCAAGTGATGAGGACGCAGATTTGGAGTGTGGGCAGATTATCCTGCAAATAAGTGGTAATAAGAATAGTAGCCCGTTAGATGAGGTGATTATTGAAGGTGAGACTACAAATGTCTTGTTTGATTCTGGGGCCAAGATCATCATTGTTTCAAATAATTTTTACTCTAAGAAGATAAAGGGGAAAAATAAGTATTTTGCCTAATATAAAACCATGTGCATATGGTGGTAAGGTGGTGAGCCAATTAAACTATTTGGGTATTTTGGGGGGTCTTATGTTATGTTATAACGTTTTATTGAGCGCGAACAGCTGCCCCAGCAACGAGGCGTCCCGGCGCTAAACTAGAACAAAACCTGAGGGGGGAGAAGGAAAGGAAGGGGAGTAAGAGGTTAGGATGGGGAGAATAGGAATGTTTTGATCGCTTTGCGGAAGGCCAGCAGGTAAGTTATGGAGCGAATGTGAAGTGGAAGGGAGTTCCAGAGCCTTGCCCCCAGGACTCTGAAAGAGCGACCGCCCATTCTGCTTAGCCTTATACGTGGGGTAACAACCAAGTTTTGACCCGAGGAGCGTAGGGCCCGCTGAGGGGTGTAGGGCTCTAGGAGTGGACGCAAGAGACCAGGACAGTCAGTCTTGAGAATTTTGAAAACCGTAGTGAGGGCTTTAAACTGGACTCGGGCTTCCATGCGCAGCCAGTGTAGTTTCTGGATGGTGTTTCTTGCAGAGCACCTCCGAGGGAGGCCTACAACTGCCCTGGCGGCAGAGTTTTGAATACGTTGTAGCCGCGCCATCTCAGCTTTATTAAGGCCAAGAAAGAGGACATCGGCGTAGTCCAGTCGAGCCAGGATGGTGGATTGGACTATCAGTTGGCGCGTATGGTGATCAAAAAAGCCAAGGATAGGATGAAGGCTCCTCAATAGGCCCACACAGGTGGCAGCCAGTTTCTTAGTGTGGGTCTGGAAGTTAAGAGATGCGTCCACCCAGACACCAAGGTTTTTTACCACGGTTTTGGGGGGGGGGGGGGGGGGGGGGGAAAAGGGCCCAGTGCGGACGGCCACCAGTGATCAGTCCAGTAGTCAGGGTTTTTACCCAAAAGCAACACCTCTGTTTTGCCAGCGTTCAGCTGGAGGCAGTTGTGTGACATCCATCGAGCAACTGCCTCTAACCCGTTCTTGAATCTCGCCGCTGAGATCGAGGGGCCCTCAGTCAGGGAGATGACGAGCTGGGTGTCGTCGGCGTACGACACTAGTGTCAGGTCCCATTCTTTTGCTATTTCGGCGAGAGGCTGGACATAAAGATTGAATAGGGACGGGCTGAGCGCCGATCCCTGGGGGACGCCTTGCTCTATGGGGTGAGGCTGGGATGTGAACGGGGGGGGCAGAGACCCGGAAAGATCTGTCTGTTAGGAATGATCGGAACCATTCTAGAGCAAGGTCTTTGATACCTATGGCTTCGAGACGTTTTAGTAGGATGGAGTGGGAGACCGTATCAAAGGCTGCGCTGAGGTCGAGTAAAATCAGCGCAGCACTTTGACCGGCGTCCAGGATGTTCCATAAGTTTTCGATGGTGGTCAGCAGGGCGGATTTGGTGCTGAATCCTGGCCTGAAGCCATTTTGTGATGGGTCTAGAATTTGGTGTTGCGTCATGTAGTTGGCTAAAACATTGTTCACATGGGCTTCTGCCAATTTAGAGGCCCATGGAAGCAATGAAATTGGTCTGAAATTTTCTGGTTGTGATGGGTCTAGGGTGGGCTTTTTTATAATTGGAGAGACCCAGGCCTGCTTCCAACATGTGGGGACCACTGCTGAGGAGAATGATAGGTTAAGTAGGGTAGTCAGAGGAAGGAGGAAGAACTCGAGAGATTCTAGGAATTTGACGGGTCTCATGGCGTCTGTGGGCGAGCCAGATTTGACTTTGGTGCACAGTTTGGCAAGTTCGTCAGATGTTAAACTGGGGATGAGAGACAAACTGGGACTGTCTGGCGAAGGCTCACGTGGTTTGGAGGTATCCGGGAGGTTCTGAGGGAAGGAGGTGTAGATTTTCTTTACCTTTTCCGTAAAGAAGGATGGATGGAATATGAGGGAAGATACACCAATGCCAAGTTTTTCAGTTCTCAAAAAGGGAACAGTATACTTAGTTGGTTCCACCAGAGAGTGGAGGTGATAATTGACACAAATAGTTGCCCTTCCATCAAGTTGAAGGAAAATTTTTATGTAAGATGGGTGGATACCCAAACCAATTCCTTTGATTTGTTTGTACACAGTTTGAAAGTTTGAAAATTTTCCATGCGTCTTTGAGGGAGCAATTGGTTGTCTGCGACACTATGTCCACCATATACGTCTGATCGAGGGGGTCAAACCTTTTTTTGGTAAAGTGCATGTTATGCCTGTAGCTGTGTGGGAGAAGATGCAAGCAAAGTTGAACATACTTAAAAGTGATGGCATTATTCGGGAGGTGGAAGGAACACAATAGCTTACTCCGGTTGTAGCAGTCAAGAAGGCCAACTGAAGTTTGCGTTTGTGTGACTTGAGGGAGCTAAACAAGCATGTGATAGTAGATAGGTACCCCTTATTTAAGGTATCAAACATATTGATGTTATTGCAAGAAGCTTGAGCATTTTTTAACCATAGACCTAAAATCTGTAGATCATCCGATTAGGCTTGATGAAACTTTCACAGATCGCAGAACATCTGCCTCGCCCTTTGAGACTTATTACTTTGCCAGACTTCTTTTTGGGTTTGTGTCAGCAGCTTCAGTGTTCCAAAGGGGCTTGAAGTGCGAGAATCTATCAAGATGATATTTTGGTCGTCAGTAAGGATAATGCTTAACATGATGAGTGAGGTATGCATGTGTTGAGCAGACTGAATGAGATCAATTTGACTGGAGAAGTGCAAGTTCAGGAGGGAGTCCACAGATTACCTAGGACATACAATATCTGGGGAAGGTATAATGTCCAAGAAGGAGTTGGTTGATGCCCTACGTAAGTTCAACAAGGAGGAGTTAATGAAGTTTCTTGGGATAGCTGAATACTACAGTAAGTTTGTGCAGGGATTTGCAGGGATGTGTGCCCATGTGTGAGTTCTGCTTCGTAAAGGGACTGAGTTTGTTTGGGTTGAGGCTTGGTAAGAGGAGTTCAAGGTGGGGAAGGAGAAACTGAGGAATGCCCCCAAGATGAGGAACCTTGACCCGAGAAAGAAATCTGTTTTGATCACAGACGCTAGTATGAAGGGGTTAGGAGCTGTACTGCAGCAGGGTAGTATGGATTCCGACAAGGTCATCCTTATTTTCTCCCAAGGTCTCAAAGGGGCATAATTGGTTTATTCTATTGTAGAAAGGTAAGCATTAGCGGTCCATTAGGCTGTAAAAAAAATTAAGAATCTTCTACTGGGTAGTTGTTTTGAGGTACAGAGGGACCACAAGCCCTGTTATGAAATCTTTAAAAAGATAGGCATTGATGCTGTTTCCAGAATAATCAACGAATGGGCTGTTCCTCTTCAAGAATACGCGGTTCAGTCCTTACCTGAAGTTAACAATAAAGTTGTAGACGGCTTATCTAGAGTGGTGGCGGTGGATGAGTAGAGTTTGCCTGACGCTTCCGATTAGGATGATGAGATGGTTTGTGAAATAAATACGTGTGGCATCACTGAGGAACTATGGCGTGAAGCACTAGTCGCTGATCAGGGAATGGTGAAGGCGATGGAATTGTTAAAGAGTCGATGGATTACCAGACTTAAGGGTGATGAAGAATCTGAGAAGTTTTGGCATGTCAGGGACGAATTGTCTGAGAAAAACAGTTTCCTATTCAGGGGCACAAGGTTGGTACCACCCACTTCTCTCAGGGCGGAAGTAGTAAGCTTGGCACATGGATGTCCAAGACTAACAAAAGGCTCCGGTTAAGGTACTGGTGGCCAGGGATGGACACCCATGTGGAGAGGGTCATCGGGGAATGCCTCCCATGTGCCATTGGTATAAAGGTGTCCAAACCAAAAGTTCAACCCATGATAAGAGACCGACCCATTGGTCCTTGGAAGGAGGTTGCCGTGGACATAGTGGGGCCCATACGTGCTGCGAGTTGTGAGTCTTATGTAATAGTCTTGCACTCTAGGTGGCCAGAAATTGCCTTCTGCAAAGTAATAGAGACCAAACACATGATACACGTTCTTAAAGAATTGTTTGAGAGGGGTGCAGTTAGTGTCACAAGAAATGGAACATTTTCTGTTTGAACATGGTGTTTGACACAAAAAGTGCTCTTTGTACCAAGCAGAAAAGAATGGCATGGTGGAAAGCTTTAACCTTGTATTGAAGAAGACTATAACCATGGCCAAGGTTGCTAGGTTGGATTGGAGAGAGGAGATCATCAAGAAGGTAGAAGCGCACACAGTGTCTACCCAAGTCATCACAGGTAATACCCCCTTTGAACTCTTTAAGTGTAGGTAGCACAATACCCTGGTAGCGCTGACGTGGGCCAACCATATGGAAAATAGATCTGGGCATGTTGAACTTGATGCTGATTGGATGCTGAGGGAGGCCAGGAAGATTAAGGCTCCCGAGAAGCAATTTGACAAAACAAAATCTGTCAACAAGACTGTGGTCATAGTAGGGAACTGGGTTATGGTTAAAAGAGGTTGTGTGGGTTGTGTGGGAGAAGTGTGGCTCAAGTGGAGAAGTGTGGCTCAACGGTTAGAGGCGGCAGACCCGGAGGCAGAGGTCGGCCCGGGACCAGGGTTCAATTCCCGACGCGGCCGGGTGCAGGACCAATGTCAGTGGGCCCGATAAATCTCGCCTCAGTGCCACTCTAACCATGGGGTCCCACGCTGCAACTCTGGGCAATAGCTTGCTTAATCTCCACTCAGCCCCATCACCGCCGGGGATGCCTGGCTGCACCTTGGGGATGCCCAGTAAATGGACCATCTCACAGGGAAAGCCAGGACGGGTTTCCCCGTGGTACAGCGCTGGGACGCACCAGGGTAACCACGCGCTCTATAAATCCAACATTCATTCATTCTTCAAACCAATGCAAGTTATTAAAGTTTTCAACAATGCTGTTAGGATTGACTACTATTGTATATGGAATCTGAACAGAGTGGTGGTGCTCAGGGATGACATAGTCCGTAGGGGTTCTACATATTCTGGGGTCCCAGGTTTCAGGAATGATGGAATCGGTGCCCCAGAGTTTGTCCCCAGAAGGTCTGGGTGGAGAGCTAACCCACCTGACTATTTAAGGGAGTATGTGAGAAAGGTAGATTCCTCACATGTTGAGGTTCATGTAAGATCAGACTTTTCACACTTATTTTTCCTCATGTATATCTTGATATTATAGGGTTTATTGTTTTTTCAATTTATTAAGGAAGGGGGTGTATGGCATCTGTGATGCTCGTGAATGTTTAACCTGTACAGCGGGGTAAGCATGGTAATGAAATACGGCTATGCCATTGAGAATGACTAGAGGCTCTGTTACTGGCATACTTGGTCAGCAGCTGATGTGAATTGGTGGATGGGACCCTTCATGAAGAGTAGCCTATCTTGTGAAACTGTCGCCTGCCATCTGTACTTCATATACATAGGTCTACCTTGTTTCAGTCCCGTATATCTATAGTGGAAAGGAAGTAGGATGCTTCCTAATGAATTCTATCAAATATCGTCTCTTGACTGAACCGAGTCCCCACTAACCCCTGATGAAATTTCCCAAATGTTGCACAAATCCAGCAGCCTTACAGATTCTAGCTGGATCCAGTCTGCTTTCCTGACTCCTGGGATTTAGAGGATTTTGGGATTAAAATCTCCTTCTCCTTGAAGAATATTCTCTTGAATCCTTATTTGAGAAGTCCCTAGAGTTCCAGTTTTATGACTGACTTGTAAGACTCTGAGGATATTCCCTTATAAAGAAGAGCGTGCTTCCTGTTCATGAAAGAGTTTGTGATGGTTGCAGCCAGCTGATTGTCAAACAGTTTCTTCCCTTTGAAGGATATCTTGAGAGAACCTTTCTCCAAATAATTGGTCTGCTAGATCTGCACCAATAAATTCAGACGAGCAATAGTGGAAGCACAAGATGCCACTGCGAAGGATCTTGTGACACCAGAAGACATTTGCCTGCAGCTTCGCCTCCTGCACCCTCTGCAGAATCTAACAATCCACACTCTCCTGAATGGCTGAGGATAGAGGGCTTAAGTTCTTCACCAACAATTGTGCCATATACGCAGCATAACTTGACGCTTTCATGGAAACAGAACTAGCCACAAAAGACTTCTTGCTTGCACTGTACAGCTTGTGATCCTCTCCATCAAACTGCAAGCAATCATCTGGGTGTATCGCCATGCTGTCAATGAAAGGTCCAAGGATGGAATCCACTTTAATGTTTGGAAAAAAGACCTCCTTATTTTCCATCAGGTCATACATGTTCTGCAGGAAACGGGTCATGTTGGATTGATCTACCTCTTGCAAGTGCTTGATGATCAGCTCCTGGACTCTCTTATGAAGTGGAAAGGTCAGCACTGGTGGTTTAGCATGCTCGAGGAAGAGACCCTACCCCCTTCTAGCTGGTAGCAGCACCTCAAATTGCTTCTGACATGGTCCAGAATGTGTGCTAGTCCTCTCTGGATATTCCCGTATCAGTAGATAAACGAATGACCACGTGATGCTGAATCCGATGATATGTCAGGAGACTCATCCTTGCCCGTAGAGGACTTGGACTTCTTGGTCTTTGTCTTAGTAGCCTCAGCCTTAGCAACCATCTCCTATATCACTGACTGAACCTGAGTCTCAGTCAGGAAAGCTGGACTGCCATGAGACTGCTTCATGGGGTTCTTTGGTTGCAGCTCCCAGGTAAACTCCCCTCAGAACCAGATGAAGATGAAAGCAAACATCTCTTCTGTTTACTCTTCTTGCACTCTGTAACAGCAACAACCACATATCACAGTCAAGGAACAATCACCAACTGCCAGACAAGATTTTTAAATAGCCCATGTGCTCAATCAAACCAATGATCACTAAACTTTGAAAGTTCATATTGCATATTGCTTCTCATAATTGATAAAACCTTAAGGTAAACACGTGCAAATTGAAACACCTGTAGTTGACTAATAACCATAAGCTTGAGCGTCAATCATTATGGCATAAATTAGTCCCATCACTATTTAAAATGTACCAGCAATAAACATAGATGCTTGAATCCAGTCCTTTAATTTACTGAATGACAGTTTAAGCCCCAAATCACCAAGCCACAATGAACCATCCTTACGAACATTGCGACCTGCTTTTCATAATCTTTTTGGAATCCCCTGCATTTGCTCTGCAGCCCCGAGGATGACTAATACTCACCTCCTTCACAGTTACACAGCGAAGCAGCCACCTGAAAGGGCGACATCAGTAAAGCCAGCTCTACTCCTTATCCAGCGTCCACCAAAGGCACTCTGCACACTCGGGGACACCCACCACCTACCTCATTCTACACTGAGCTCGCTCAGCAAAGCGCGGTGTTGGAGGGGTCAGCAAGATTTCTTCCTCGCCACCCAAACCCCACTCCCCACAGGTGCTCAGCAGCCCCCAAGGATACCTACTGCTCAACTACTTTTCTATCAGAACAGAGGGGCAGAAACACGGTACCGTAGCAATACACCTCCTTCAAGCTCCCGAACAGCAAAGAGATTCTGAAAGCTGCTCAGGAAAAGCTCTCTCTGCGATGCTGAGCTTCGTAAAAGAAAAACAAAGAAAGTAAAACTAAATAAATAAAGGCTGAGTCGCCAGTCGGTAGCAACCCACTAAAACAGGAGGTGGTAGGTGCAGGAGTGGCTTTAGTGCTTTGTAGATTTGGAGGGGTGTGTCTGTGAGGAACTGCAGCCTCATTACATCATTTATCATGATAAAAACAGTACGGGAAGGTAATGTGTTCTACCTTCATGCACTTGTGCACCCTAAGTACATACATTTTTCTCTATACCGTTATTTTTTCGATTACAAATGGGGGTGGGGTCGCACACTACTCACACACCGACTGTGTCGCCCCTAAGGACTCTGGTCAATGTAGTAAAGTGTTTGCGATGCATCATCTTTCGTTCTTCTGCTATCCTCGCTGTCTTTGCCATCCCTGGACACGTGTTTCGGGGTTTCACCCCTCGTCAGCAGGGATAGGCAGTGTTCTGGGGTTGCCGATGGCTGCCAATATCTGCCAGGTATACCCTGCTGGGAGGTGAAGCAGTGTGCTCCCACACCAATTTTCCCGTTATTTTTTCGAACATCTTTTGCACTTCCCTGATTTCTTCTGAATTCTTTAACAGTGTACAACACTAACATTCTAGCTCTTTTTTTGCTGATGTAAAAACAATATTGGCAAACTGAACTTAAAAAGGTATCACATGATCTAATGATTGCGGAGTGCCTTATTACTTCTTTATTTTTATTATTAATTTATTTATTGGCATTTCAAAAGAGAAAAAAAAAAGACCAAAACAGCAATGGCAAATACATACAAAGTGTGAAATCCAAGGCAGATAGCTGTAAATGACACATTTCCATTAGCACATTCAAGGTGTAAACCAAAGCAATGTGACAGCATCACCCCAAATTAGATATGCTTGTGACAGTGTCCCACCCTCTCCCCAGTCGACAGACTAACCCATTCTATAACTTATCTCTCTATATCCCTGGTGTATTGCCTGCCAGGAAGGTATGCATGTCGCAGGGCCTTATAATAGGACAATTATATGTTAGCTGCAGGGCGATCTTCCCCGGCAATCGTGGCTGCATCCTCTTCAGCTGTCATCTCGTGTGTAGGTCTCCTGGTCACAAATAGGGACCAAAAGTTCTTAGGCCTGTTACGTGGGGGCAATAATTCACTATATAATTCTGTCTGTGCTCTGCAATAAAGCATTTCCTTATTCCACTGCGTTAATGTTTGCGTAGGGCCTCGAATCCAGGAGAGAGCCACACGTCTCCTGGCCAGGAGAAAGGCCATGTCTACAAGTCGTCTAAGGTCCTTGTGGAGAGGTTTAGAGTAGCCTAAAGCTAGAAGTGGATCTGGAGTCAATGTTAATTCAGCGACACGATTCACCTCTGTATATACCCTGCCCCAGAAGGATGCAATCCCCAGACAGCACCATGCCACATGGAGAAAATCGGCAACCATCGCTCCACATCTCCCACATTGTGGGCTCTCTCGAGGACTGTATCTATGAAGTCTTTCAGGGGTATAGTACACCATATTAAGAAATTTGAAATGGATCAGCCTGTGGCATCCATTGAGCGATATTCGTTTAGTGCTCAAGCAACAGTACAGCCACCTTTCATCCATCATTTCCACTTCGAGGTCCCTCTGCCATTCCATTCGTGGTTTAGCATATTCAGTGTCCCTCTCTGAGAGGGCTATGCGGTACAACTTGAAGACCATTTGAGCGGGCGACTTAGCTTTAATAATGGTGGTTAAGGCCGTAACCTCTGGGGGCTCCGTCATATCCTCCCCTAAGAGGCCCCTGGAAACACGACATCAGCAAAGACGACTCTCCCTCCACCGCCAGATCGTCCCAGGAGCACGCAGTGCCATCAGCAAAAACTATCACCCCTTTGTCTTTGCATGGGGTGAGCCAATAGCACCAATTGAGAGGAGCTAACGGGGCATATAGCAAGTTGCCAGCCTGAACATGCCACACACGCGTGACCGTATTTAGCGAGTCTATTATGCCGGTGCGTCGATCTCGGGGTAAATACAAAAGCGCTGGCATAGGAACAAGGTCAGCGACAATAGTTTCTATACGAATGTGTGGAACCTCTGCAGGTCTGTAAATCCAATGATAGGTGTGGGAGCTTTGTGCCACCTTATAATAAAGTTCCAGGTCAGGGGCGCCCAGATCTCCCGCTGTGTATGATCGGGTATGTATTTTTTTTCCAGGCCACCCTTCGCTGCTGGCCGACCAGGCCAGGCGGATCATCAACGAGTGTAACTGCTGAAAAAATGTTTTGGACAGAACCATGGGTATATTGGTGAATAGGAATAGGAGACATGGCAGTACAATCATTTTCATGAGGGATACCCTCCCCATCCATGACAATGGTAGGGCAATCCACCTTTCGATGCCATCTTCCAGTTTCGATATGGCAACCCCGTAGTTTTCCCTCAGCACGACCTCTGAATCCGTATGCAGCCAGATCCCTAGGTATCGCACCGCGTCTGTGGTCCATTGCAGTGGGTATTCTGGGTCCACTCACGCCGTGGCCGGCGTGAGGGGAAACATGATGGATTTGTTCCAGTTGATGTTAATGCCGGAGAGAGAGCTGAACAGCACCACCTAACGCAGGACTGGGGAGAGATGAACTTCAGGGTCCCGAACATATAGAAGGTTATCATCCGCATATGTGGAGACAATGAGATGGTAGTTCAGGAACCGTATGCCCCTATGCCCGTGGTATTCGCGCAGAGTACAAGCAAGTGGCTCCGCCGTCAGAGCATAGAGTATGGGGGATAGGGAACAGCCCTGTCCCTTACCCCTGCAAATTTGTATAGAGTCAGTAACCAAAGATGCAATCCGGATACGAACTGTGGGAGCGGAATACAGTGTCGACAAGAGTTGAAGGAAGACTGCCCCCACCCCCATTCCGTCAAGAACCTGCCTAATGAAAGGCCACTCAACAGAGTCGAAGGTCTTTTCCATGTCTAGAAATACTGCCACTGCGGGGACCTCGGGCGCGTGTGCTGCATGGCTACAAACACCGTCCTAAGGTCTTAGATGAGATTGCGACTGGGCACAAAGCCAGCCTGTTCCGGAGCAACCAGTGTGGTAACCAAGGGGCTAAGTCCATTGGCTACCAATTTCGCAAATATCTTCGTGTCAACATTCATTAGTGACAAAGGCCTGTATGAGGCACACTCCGCTGGGGGCTTCCCAGGTTTGAGTACAGCTACCAGTATCGCCACACGCATAGTCGGCGGCATCATCCCAGATGTACAAATGTGCTCAAACAATGCAAGTAACTGCGGGATCAGCAGGTCTGAAAACGCCTTATAAAAGGTGACACTAAGGCCGTCACTACCCGGCGCGCTCCCAGCCTTCATCGCCGACAGCGCCCAAACTACCTCCTCACGTTCTATCGGTCGAATCAGAAATTTCTGGTGCAAGTTCGATAACCACGGTAATTACAAATGGGTTAGACAATCTAGGATACATTCCTCCGGAGCAGGTCCTTGGGAGGCGTACAAAGCCGCATTGTACTCACGAAACCTCTCCGCCACCTGTGCTTCAGTAAGCGTCGGGTCTGTCGGCAAAGTCCTCATGTACGGTATCGCAGTTCTATCCTGACGTTGTCTAACTATCTGAGCTAATACCGTTCCCGGGCGCTCCCCCTCACCATAAGTTCTAGCAGTGGCATACTTCCCAATATGTTTTATTTCCGCATCCGCTTCCTCGTGGTATTCACACAGCGTCGGCACCAGTTCGTGAGTGAGCACTTCACTCCGGTCAGTTATACGCAGGGCCTCTAACTCTTTCAGTTTTTTCTCTAAAGTCTCAAGCCCGCCCCGGATTGATCTCAGCACCCCTGCGTGTTTAGAGATAGTGATCCCTCTAATATATGCCTTAAAGGCCTCCCACATTGTCTGGAATGAGTCAACCGATCCTACATTTGTTTCAAAAAACAACTCTATGGATTGGCCAGTTCTTTCCTAAAGGCACTGTCAAGCAGGGAATAGGGTGGAAAACGCCAAATAAACAGGGGAATTCGCTTCTTGGGAGAGGCAACAGTCAGTAGGAGAGGCGAGTTATCCACCTTATTACTTCTTGAAGGTTTCTCCTTGAATTCCAAGAGAAAATATACTTTTTTTTCCATAGAACTTCTCCATAATAACCTCTGCTTTTATATAAATTACATACAGCCTGACTGTGTCAAACCTGAGTTGGCCCTTGTGGAGAATTTGGGAGTATACAGCTTGCCAGTCAGTCAGCCTACCTCCCTCAAACAAAGAGGGATTTGCATGTGGGTTACTGAAAAGGAACAGCCTAAATTGCAACATTGGTGCTTGCATCCACATGGGTGGAAGTTGGAGTGCAGAAAACCACAAGAAAGCACCAAAGCATGGCCTTATTTTAGAGCAACAAGCAGTGGGAAGCACACAAGAAGTTTATCATATGGCATATGTCCCAGTACAATGGCCACGGACAAATAGACCAATGTTTTGCTCTGTCTGTGGTGTGGATCAACCAGGTCTCCTTGGGCTGCTGTGAGAACAAGGGAAGGGGGCAGTGCACTGCACGTGGGTTTATAATTCTGTCTTCTCTTCATACCCAGTACTGCAGTCTACACAATGAACTGTGACACATGTGAGAGGTTACCAGCCTACTTCCCTCCATTCTGAAGAACAGCCTCTAGATCGCGTAACAAAAAGGCAGTCACACAGAAGCGCAGAATGCTTTAGTAAACGGAAGGTTAAGCGCATCACAGTCTGTCCTCAAACTGAATGGAGTTGTCTAATTGTGTGTAACACTCGAAAAATCTTATCAACTAAAATCTTGGCCCCGTACGTTTATTCAATACACAACTTCTAGCCTCCACTCAGGAGATGTTGTGTAGTCCAATATTATAGTGTGTGTATAATGCTCATTGGATCCTTTCACACAATCTTGGTCCAACCCACTTTCCACCCGATACATGTCCTAATTCTTTTACGTTAATTGCCCTATCGGAAACCTGATCTATGGCTGTTAGTTTCTAAATTTGGTCTCAGTATTCTTGATGCCATTTTCGTTATTTTACTGGAGACGTTAACATGACAGGTGATGGACGAGTCAAGATGGCTGTCACACTCGAAGAGTGCTCTGGATCCCTCTAATATCCGACACCATCCTTATACTCCTCCAGTGCCACCCTTTCAGCTTGAGTATTGATGATCCTAAGGCGACCTTCTCCGCAGTAACATGGCGACAAACAACTGCCCGAAGGAGCCGTTTAAGCATGAAGCAGCAGACCAGGAGGCGGCCCAACTCGAGCCAAGATGGCGGCGGCTGGGCCCACCCCCCAGAAGCCGGCTCTATGAAGTCCGCGGACAGTCATTGCTCCAGTCCTGAGACGCTACACACCCTGCTGACGGACCAGGAGACTCCCCCCCGCCCCTTGCGCACTCGGCGATCTCAAAAACCAAACTGAGCCGAGAGGCTGGGATGAAAACCAACCTGGGCTAAGGACCGCTGAATACGGCATGGGTAGGAGGAGTGAGGAGGGGACCCTGAGGGAAGCAGCAAGACTCCTGCGCTGACATCAGTGCTGCTCCTGGGAGCATCAGAAGCTCCCGGTGCCCTGGGAGGGCAGGTCGCGGGGGTGTCCTAGCCCGCGCCTATCGGGGTACCCGGATGAAGCGTTGGTAGACGAGAGACCTGAGCCCCGTAGAGGTGAAGCACTTGGGGAGCCGGAAGCTGGTGGTGGCCCCAGGAATCAAATCCTGCATTCTCTAGACCTGCCGCTGGTGGTGCAGATGCAGCCTACCCCGTGACCGACCGGGGTCGACGCTGCCCCACGCCTGACCCTGGTTACCTGGGGCTCTTGGTATCTGGAGCAGGAGCCTGCAGCACAGGGGACCCGGTGGGACCCACAGAAATACACACATGATGGTGGTGACCCCTAGCTGATGCAGATGGACTAGTCGGCAGTGACCAGTGGTTACAGACCTGCAAGCAGCAGGACATCCCCAGGGAAGGTGCATAGAGGCCCGCTAAACAAACAAACCCGCCAACAGTTGCAGGTTAGCCCTGGGGGTCCCACGAGGGGAGCGGCCCCTCCCTAGATCCAGCTCTGCTCACCCCGCCCCGACCCCTGGCTTGCGGGGCCTGCTCGAAGCGCCTGGCCGGTGATCTACAGGACAACATTGAGGCACGACGCACTGCCCATTTCAGCCGTGAGGGTGGAAGACATATGAGGCAGTCGTAGGCCTGTGCTGGACCCTGCAGGGCGGGACCCTGACTCCACTCAAGTCTGGGTGGTGATAAATCGACCTGCAGTGTGCGGTAGCTACTGTTCGTTTGCAGGGTGGGACTCTTTTTTTGTTGTTTTTTTTTGTTTTATATCCCCCTTGCCTGTGCCCTCAGCATACAGAGTCCTGCTTAAGGGGAGAGACTGAGGTGGAAATTTGCACCGAGCCCACCAATACCTGCATTGCGGGGGATTCGGCAACAAAAGACACTGCAAACAAACAAGGGCCTCCCCGAGACAGGGCAAAGGAGAAGTGGGTGGCAAAACGAGGCAACGCCTGGCACTCCCCAATCTGCACACCAACACCTAGAACTGAGGACCCAGCGGGGGCAAGATCAGCAGTAGTAAGCCACTGGTGGGCACCAATATCCGTTACAATACCTGGGAGTGCTGAGGCCCCAAATAGGCCTGTGAATCTGTCCTCGACCACTAGCATTCACTCATCTGTTCTTTGCACCTCTTGGATGGTAGAAGACCTGAGCTGGAAGATGCGCTAACCCAGGTACCCCAGCCTCAATAGCCCGCTGAGACCCCGCTGAACCTACGAGTTCCCATTGCACAGCAACTCAGACCAACACCCCTGAAGCCTGGCATCCTGGGGAGGGACAAGTCAGGGCCATCTCCTGGACAGGTCAACCAGCCATGGGAAAAGATAAATGATTTAAACCCTCGTCAACTCAGACCTGAATGGAGCAGTATGTAGTCAATGGCCCCGGGCGTTGAGAGCCGGCACCCCCTACGACGAACCACCCGGATGGAGACCTGTCCATCATCCTGCAGGCCATCAAGACCTGTCCAGTGTCGATGGAGACGAAGATTGGGGAAGTGAGAGTAGATATGGCCCTCATCCGGCAAAACCCCTGCAATGCAACTGCTCGCATCACCGAAACTGTGTCTCGCATCTCGGAGGTAGAAGATGATGTTTCCACCTTGAAGACTCAAGTGAAGCAACTCCTATCCCACAAGGAAGACCTTCACAGGCAAGTCGAAGATGCCGAAAACAGATCGCAGTGAAATACCCTGTGCCTAGTGGGCCTTCCTAAAGGGACAGAACCCCCACAAATTAATACCTTCATTGAAAACTGGATTAAATCCTGGATGCCCCGAACGCCCTGTCCCTGTGGTTCGTAGTGGAGAGGGCTCACCCGACCTTACGCCCAAACCGCCACCAGGAGCCCCGCATCGGCCAATAATAGCAAAGATCCTGAACTTTAGGGACCGCTCCCAGTCGGACCTATTCCACAGCAATGCCAAGATCATGATCTGTACTTTATGGGGGGAAAATCGATAGTCTGTTTGCTATATGCCGACGACATATTAATATTGGATTTAACTCCGAGTGGATTAAATAGTCGTCTGCAGGTATTACATGAATATGCAGAGGCCCATCACTTAAAGATAAATGTGTCTGAAAGTAAAATAATGTGCTTGCGGGGAAGGAAAAAGTTGAAGTTTGGGAATTATGTTTGGTCTGTTGGTGGACAAAAATTGGAAGTGGTAAATTCATATGTCTTCCTAGGAAAAATAGTGTGTGGAAACTCAAGTGAAAATGCTCATATAGGAATCAATATTAGGAAAGCAATGGTACAAGGTAAAAGCTTAATCTCCCTTTACAGATCCACAGGCAGAAGACACTTCGCACTCCTACTAGAGGTTTTCCATGCGAAAATCCCAGCGTCCTTGTTGTATGGTATCGAACTACTCGACTTAAGAAAATGGGGCTTTTTAAATACAACAGAAGGTAAAATTTTGCGTAATCTAGCCTCAGTTTACTCTGCCTGTGCTGTTGCGGCTCTTAGGCTGGAATTTGGGCTGCGCAGTAGTTGGGTACAGGGTCTCGCAGGGGTAGTGCGCTGGGTTACAAGCCTTGTAAAGGATGAACCTGGTACATTAAGATCCTTTATTCAGAAAGAATGATTAGGAACCTTAAATGAGCAATCATTAGTTGTAAAACAATTTAGAACTGCGGTGGACTTACTTCAATTGGACGAATCGGTACTTTTTACTTTATCATCATATCAGCTTAAGGCAACTTTGAAGAAGGCCGTCTGGAAATTAAGTTTTACTATGGACAGGGAAGCACGTATTTCAAAGAGAGGCATTCATCCAGCTATTGATTCTTGCCTGATAAACAAAGTACAATCTTATATTACTTGGAACCTCCCTCATGGAGTACGTCGTTTTTGGCTTTTATTGAGGCAGGGTTCTCTTCCACTTAACAATGTATTGTCCAAATGGTACGGTTCCTCCCCTGAGTGTAATTTGTGCAATAATTCCACCCAGGATGTGCCCATGTGCTCTTTATTTGTCCGGCTCTTTTATTGTATCGATGTAAGTGGATGAGGCCAATCTGCCTGCAACTATCCATTTTGTCTGCCACCGCATTTATAGATGCCATTTATAATCCTCCTAATGAAATGTTTTGCCACAGGATTTGTAACTTTTTAAAATGTTTTTAGATATATATTAAAATTTCTAAAGGATGTTAGGATTATCATCAGTGATTTTATCTGACGTTTTATAAGATTATGTATATTTGTATATCTTATTCTATTGTTCAAAAATATGTTTTATCCTCTGTGTTTCTTTTTATGTGGATCTCATTTGTGTTCCAAAATCATAAATAAATTGAACTTGAACTTGATGATCTTTACCGATTACATGAAGGAAGTACAATCCCAGAGAAGATCATACACTCAGGTGAAACAGAAACTGTGGGTGCTCAACCTGCAATACAGACTCCTCTTTCCGGCTCGCCTCATGGTTATATTCCAGAACAAAACACACTTCTTTGACATGTCGGTGGGGGCCTAGACCTGGGTGTCTGAGGAACACCCATTCCACCAGCTGACGAACAACTCACTTTCTGAGCACAGAGATGACCACAAACGAGAGCAATGGCGAACATCTGGGCGAGGCGTACTGGATCCCGTAGATGACGCAATACCCGTGGCACGAACTCTGTTTTGCCGGTGAGATCCCCTCAGGGATGGAGCAGACAATCGAGATCACAGGAGCCCAGGGAGGCGCTGAGGGGTCCGATCAGACACCTGAGCTGTGCTCCACAGACTCCCCTGGGGCAAGATCTGAGGACACCAACCTATCACGCAGCCCCCATATTTGAACATTAGGTGTAATCACATCAATGACTCAAACTGGAGGAATGTGAATACTTAACTGTAGAGCGGTTTAGTGCACTGACCCACACCACACTACCGTAGTTAATTATCTTACTACACTCTTAGTCTCTGTTCACTGGGGAGGGGGTGGGTTGGTAGCTGGGTAAGGGAATGTTTTCCCTGCTGTTGCTTTGGTTTATTTGTTTCTCTGCAACACTGTGTACAGTATCCATAGTGTTTCCCTGCGCAGTCCGAAAAGTACAGCGGAGCGCTTTCATCCTATCAGTGGGCAGACCCCCTGAGAGCTGCTAAATACCCCAGACCTCTGGCCACACATGTCACAGCCTTGTCATAATGGCATGACTCTATAGTGGGGGAGAACCACTTAGAGTCCTTCCATGGAACGTTAATGGACACTTAGATAAAATTAAATGTACTGTGATCTTAAAATACGCGCAGAGACTCCACCCAGATGTCCTTTTACTGCATGAATCACACCTGATGGGAAATTGATGCCCCTTTCTGATGCATCAGGGATTCAATAGGGTGTGGCACTCATGGTTCACCAGGGGGGCTTGCAGCACTGTGATCCTATTGAGACGCTCCCTCCCCTTCACGCCAGCCCGTGTGGTGACCGACCCTCAGGGCTGTTTTGTCACCCTCACAGGTACCCATCAATCTGATGTCAATATATGCTCCACCGGCAAACCTAGACTGTACCCTACACGCAACGATAGAGACGTTATCCTACCTCCCCCAAGGTTTGATGGTGATTGGGGGAGACTTTAATGTGGTCCCCAAACCAGCCAAAGACTCCACAGGCCCCCCATTCCCCCATAGGAACACAGGGGCTACATGTCTCTAAGACTGGTACTCTACACTGGGCCTCTGCGATGTCTGGCGAACCTGGCACCCCTAGAACGCTCGCCTACACACATACTTCAGCCGCCCACTCACGTATCGACCTCATCTTCATGCCTGCCCCAAACTATGGGTCAGTCAAAGAGGTTCAGATCTTGGTACAAGCCATGTCGGATCACTCCCCGCTCCTTCTGAAGATAGGGGGGCCCACGGGCATCCTACGTCCAGTATGGAGGTTGAATGCATGGTTCCTCAAAGAGTATAAGCAAGCAATTGAGGAGGAACTATAACACTACTTCCACACTAGCGAGAGCTACCTGGATAGTCCCAGAGATTCGGAGCCATCAAGGATAGTTCCTCGCTCCCCCGCCGCCATTGCAAAGACATTTGGGAACTATTATGCGGGGCTTTACACAGCAGACTGCCCACGGACGACAACCGTTGGCTCCCTCTTCCTGCAAAATGTTCCCCTTCTGCAGCTCCCGGAGATTGATGCAAGGGCCCATGATGAGCTCATTACACCTCAGGAATTGAGAGAGGCAATCTCAGCACTGGCAACCAGCAAGACCCCTCGGCCAGATGGGCTCCCGGCTGGATTACTACGTGGCGTTCAGTGAAATTCCCATCCCGCAGCTCCACGCCCTGTTCTTTGAGGTGCTGGAAAGGGGCGCCTTCCCTTCTGATACGGACACAACCAACATTGTGGTGATATCCAAAATAGACTCATGCTCTAATTACCGCCAAATTTCGCTGATCAACACTGAGATTAAAATCTTCGTGACGATCCTGGCAACCCGGCTGAAGCAGGTACACCCCGATCAGTGTGGCTTCATGCCATGTGGTAGCACGCTCACTGCCATCTCTTCACTCCATACTTAGCATTAGTGCTACTTGACTTTGAAAAGGCCTGTGAAACGGTCAACTGGATTTACCTGGAGTGTGCTGGAGAAAACGGGCCTTGGTCCTCACTATCGTAAGTTGGTGTGGGTCCTGTACTCCAACCCAGCAGTCAAGGTCCTTGTAAGTTGAGCATTATCAAGCACCTTTCTCATTAGGAGGGGTACCCGCCAGAGGAGCTCCTTCTTCCCTCTCTTATTTGCTTTAGCGATAGAGCCTCTGGCCTGTAGCACACGTGCTGACGGGTGGATACAGGGGTGGCACTGCCGCTGGCACCGGATTGCTCTGTATGCGGACAATGTCCTGCTCTTTCTGGCCGATCCGGCCCAGTCTGGGCCGAGGTGCTTCCAGATTCTCCGGTCCTTCAGGAAAGTGTCGGTCCAAATCCAATCTGGTGCCCTTGCATGTCTCACGTGAATGTGTGGACTGGCAAACAAACATTCCCTTGTGGAGTCTTTCCTTTAAGTACCTCAGATGATCTCAGGTGTTGGCAATCCCACCTGCTCAACCCCCTTGGTAGGATCGCCCTCTTCAAAATGATGGTCTTTCCGCGCCTCCTATATGTACTTCAGAATTTCCCGATACACCTCCTACTGAGGTTGTTCCGCAGGCTTGATGGCATTATCACGTCTTTTCTCTGGGGTGGTGCGAGATCGCGCTTGGCCCTTACACATTGTTAACGGGCCCCATACGATGGGGGAATGGCGAACCCCTTTTTATACTACCTGGCCACCCGCCTCCTGGTGATCCATGACTGGTTTAACAGTGGATCGTTTGATCCGTCCTATCGATTAGAGGCATCCAAAGTGGATTCTACTTGGTTATGTAATAATAGTGTGAATTAAACTGGAGGATATTGCTCTATTAAAACATTTATGGATAAAGAAATAAATGTAATTTCATAGTGTTGAATGCAACAGGTCAATTAAGAGCACACATGAGCCTGGATGCCTATACAATGTACCTAATATAGAGCTATCTCTCCTGATGATGTTTTTTTCCACAGTCTTACATCCTAATATTGCATGCTACCCCAGAAACTGTCAAACTCTGCAAGCAATTGCAGGGGGTCAAGGCAGTGAACATAAATAGACGAGATAAAATGTCACCATAACACAAGCAAGTGAACTTACTCTCTATGCCTATTTGCTAGAGTGGTTCAGGGCATGGTAGCGCTGAGGGGGCTATTAGAAACATCATGGTGTATAGGTAAGCCCACAAACACTCATCTTTGTAGGAGGGTAGTGAAATCACCTGATATATGATAATGTTAGAAATGGCGATTTCCGGTTGGCTAAGGCTTGTTCCAAAGCAAGGCAGAAACCACCACTCTAGTCAGGGCAAGGAAGTCACCCGCCAAGATAACCCCTGCTCATCCCCTTGGTAGCTTGGTACGAGCAGTCAGGCTTATCTCGGATGCAAGGTGTAAAGCGTTTGCACGCGCACCCAGCAACAACACCCAAGGCCCACAACAAAAGAAACTCCACACAAGGTTATATATAAAAATAGCCTTTGTATTATACCTAACACATTAGATAATAAACACACACTTTTTTTTTATCCCGACCAGCAAATACACATCCTGCATTGTCATACAACAATTTTTTTACAATACACAGCTGACACCCTAGAAGGCCTTGTAGAGTACATATAATCCGACATTCTCAACAGCACATAACAGGACATATAGCATTGATTGCAAGTTACTTATTCATGCCTCCTTCCTTCTCATATACCCGTTCATCTCTATCTGCCACAAAATTAATCAATTAGCATTTCACATTAAAGGCTCCACATCTGCGTGAGAAACGGTTGACAGTTGTGTATTACGTTTAATCGAAGTGTCTTGCAAATATAACGTCAGTGGCTCCCAGAAGTCTGGAATTTCTTCAGCATAGGCCTCCAGTGTCGTTTCACAGTCTGTAATTCAGTCTTTTAGTCTGGGTGGTCTCTTACTACCCCATCTGATCGCTACTCTTCGTTTCGCAAGGAGCAGTGCCACTGCCAGAAACTTCCTTCATCTAGCGTGTTTGAGTTTTTTAATTCCCAATAGGCACGTCAGAGGCGTGTTTGGGATGTGTTCCGCAAGCATGGTTTGTAACGCATCGGTGAGAGCGTGCCAGAAGGCCTGTAGGCCAGGGCAGGACCACGCCACGTGTAAAAAATCTGCACCAGCTGTATTGCAGCAACAGCAGGAGTGAGTGTCCCTGAGTCCCAATTTGTGTAGTTTTGCGGTTGTGTAGTACACTTGATGTAGGAACTTGAAGTGTATTATTCGTAGATTACAGTTAGACGTAAGGAGTGTGAGCTGTGTACAGCTATACTGCCAGTCCTGTTCATCTATTGGTGTGCTCAGCAACCTCTCCCATCTACGTTTCAATGCCGTGATCTCCATGGCCTGTTCGCGTTGGGCTGTGGTGTATAGCCGTGTTACCGGGTGCGTGCGTTTTGGGGCCATTAACAACGCCTGTAGCGTCGCCAATTGTTCAGGTTCATTGGAGAACATGTTGTATAGTGCCCTCATGGCTGTACGAAAACGCAGGTATGCATTTTTCATCGGAGTCTGGTGTGCACATAGGGAGGAATCCTACCATTTCAGGAATGTGTTATGCGGGAACGCTTGTCCCATGGTTCGGAAGCCCATGTCCTCCAGCAATGTCTGCATTTTGGGTTCTTGTGTCACTGTGAGATTAGGGTGGTTGGATGTTGGTAGAGCCCGCGCATATACCGGTAATTTATTTGCTCTGCGCGCCAGTGCATGGCATGCTCTCAAAGTATTTTTAGCTGTGTGTATCGTGTCGTTTGGTGCACAGCATATGGGTTCGGCTAGCAACGCCACCAGTGGCCTTGTGGAAACACTGTCCTGTTTCACCGCCACGTATGGTATGTATGCGTGGGGCCTTGTCCAGTAGTGTGCGTGTTGGGCTTGTGCACAAATATAATATAGCTGCAGGTCAGGTGCCTCAAAACCGCCTAGATAATATGGACTGGGTGAGGACTTTCCACCTCACTCTGGCTTGTTTTCCGTCCCATGTCAGTCTCTGAAGCACAGAGCGCAATTTATCAAAAAAGGCGTTCGTCAGCCAAATGGGGACATTCCAGAACAAATACAGGAACTTGGGTAGTATAATCAGCTTCTGGAGGGCTATTCTGTCTGCCATTGAGTGGGGCATTTTTATCCACCTTTCCACTTACTCTTCCAATCTAGTCAGTGCTGTTCCACAGTTTTCCCTAAAGACTATCTCTGGGTCTCTGTGGATCCATATCCCCAAATACTTGACCGGGTCAGTGCACCATTTTATGGTTTAAAGCATTTTATTAAGACAAAAGAACACGGGGAGAGGGAACAGGAGGTTAGGGTTACATACAGTACAATAAGAGAAAAATCGTAGTATCAGGAGCGTGCTCGTGGAACAGTTCGTTAGGCCAGAGGAGAAGCAATAGCAGATGAAAAAATGAAATGCAATTTAAATCTCCACTCTGCGCATATCCAGCACCCCAAATCTGATCAAAGAAGGCAATGAAATTGACACAAAAAAGCACAGCCCATCCCCCTCCAGAACCCCCGCCCCAAAGAAAAAACCAACTCCCCAACTCCCCCCAACCCCCCCGTCCAATGGCCCATTACCAGTACTACCCGCCCCAGAGCCACACCCCCCCTCACTAAGAACCCGCCCCCCACTCAATCTAGTCTGCCGGAGTCGCCGGCGGCGTCAGCCTCAGAAGCCTGAGGTACCTCGGGCAGGTGAGCTCCCTGAATTCGGTGGTTAACAGCGCAAGGAAGGGTTGCCACAGCTCATCAAATTGATCTATCTCCCCCGCCACCGTGAGCGACAGTTTCTCCATTCCCAACACGTGCCAGAGTCTATGTAACCAACCCATGATGGAGGGGACCGTGGTAGTGCGCCAATGGATGAGGATATTCTGGACCGCAGACCCCAGCGCGATTGCGATCTGCCTGCCCCTGCGGGACTTCAGCGGATACATTAGGCCATTAGGGAGGCCCAGCAATACATACGCCGGAAAGCGCGGGAGCTCAATTTCAAAGTGCTTATCCACCTCATCCAGAACCTCCTTCCAATAGGCGGCCAGCACTCCTTCCAATAGGCGGCCAGCACAGTGCACCATTTTAAAGGGTATTCTAACTCTGGTTCCTTAGTAATGGTGGTGAGTGGGATCACCACCGATTTGTCCCAGTTTATACTGAGGCAGGCATATTGTTCATACTGAACATACTCTCTTATGAGCGGGTTCAGGTTCCTGTCCGGGTGTGTGGTATAGAGGACCATGTTATCTGTGTACAGTGAAATGCCGATTAGCCGGAGGGTGAATTGCAAAGCAGTGTCGGAATGCTTTTCTCGAATTTTACAGGCTAGTGGTTCAAGTATCAGAGCAAAAAGCATGGGCGACAGCGGGCACCCCTGCCCGTGCCTCTAGTAATTAATATAGGATCGGAAGTTAAGCCATTAATACGTATCCGTGCCTTTGGTGTCGTGTATAGTAGGGAAATCCACTGCAGAAAAGCTTCAGGAAACCCCATTTTGCGCAAGGTTACGAACATAAACTTCACTCCACGGAGTCAAATGCCTTAGCGGCGTCTAGCAGAGTCGCAGTCGCTGGCACTTACGGGTCTAATTGATGATAGAGGGAAAAAATTGTGCGAAGATTTTGAGCAGTGGACCGCGTTGGCATGAAGCCTGCTTGGTCCGGCAGTATTAGGTTACAAAGGAGTGGGTGAATTCTATTCGCTATTATTTTTGCCAGAATCTTCGCATCCATGGTAATTAAGGATAAGGGCCTATAGGATTCGCATTTAATACTACTAATAGTGCTTCTGTGAGAGTGGCCGGCAGTGTGCCTTCTGCATACGCTTCTTCAAGCATTTCTGCAAAGCGGGGCACCAGTATATCCAGATATTCCTTATAGAACTCGCCCGGGAGTCCGTCCAGACCAGGAGACTTATTATTAGGCAGTGAGTTAAAAGCCTCTATTATTTCGTCTTTGGAGATTGGGAGACAGAAATATTTCCTATGAGTATCGGACAGCCATGCAATTCCTATATCGTCTAGTTATTGCCATATGTCTGAAGTGGGGGGGTGTTGCTCGGGTTGTATACAATTGTGCATAATATTCAGTAAAGCCATTCAATATGGTCAGTGTATCATACACAGGAACATTCTGGGCAGTTTTTAATTCGGTAATGTAGGCCATGGTTTGCGTAGGCTTAATTTTGGAAGATAATGCCCGGCCTGGCCTGCCTCCCTCGCCATAATTCCACGCTACATATCTACGTGAGAGGTATTTGTCTTCATCGGCAGCGAATTTGTCATACTTGTCAATGTGTTGCCTTATCTCAGCTAGGATAGTCAGAAGGGTTCTCTTCAAACCTACGTACCAATGCCTTAATGTCACTTTCAATTTTGTCCAATTGACTCTGGATGTCCCTTAATATGCCTGCGTAGGTGCTAATGCAGTGGCCGCGTATGGTCACCTTTAATGCCTCCCACAGGTTTCTCGTGCTCTGGACAGAGCCCGTGTTATGCTCAAAAAAGCTCACTACGGCCTGTCTCAGTCCCTCTCTGAACACCTGATCCTGCAGTGCTGTGTGCCTCAATTTCCAAGTAAACTGTTGTGGCGTGTGCGTTGGTATGTCTAGTTTTAGTATGACCGGTGCATGGTCTGACAATGTCTTAGGCATTTGTGCCACCTCTGTGGTCCAAGTGCAAGCGTCTTGTGTTTCTAACAATTAGTCAAGTCTGCACCATGAGAGGTGCGCGGACGAAAAACATGTTCCCTCCAATTTATCTGCATTTCCCTGTCTCCACACATCCAGCAAGTTCCATTCAGACATGCCTTCCCGCAGTACCTTGGCCAAGCGTTTGCCATACCTATCCAGTCCAGTTTACCTATCTAACGTTGGGTCTAAACAGGTGTTAAAGTCTCCTCCCCAGATTATGGTGCCTGGTTGCATCTCCCTCAGTGTCGACCAGAGTTTAGCATAGAAAGAAGGGTCATCTATGTTCGGGCAGTAGACATTCACTATGGTCAATACTGAGCCCCCATAATTACCTTGTAATATTACAAAGCGCCCTTGATCATCTCGTACTGATTTAAGGTGAGTGAAGGGGACAGTGCGTTTTACCCATATTAAGACCCCTCTGGCGTAGGACGAGTAGGAGGATGCCAGTCGGAATGAAGCCCACCGTTTTCCGATATGTTGTTCCCGAGTGTCAGTGAGGTGCGTCTCCTGCAGGCAAGCTACATCTATTTTGTATCTGTCTAGATACGCCATCGTCCTGCGTATTTTCTGTGGGTTGTGTAGACACCGTAAATTCCATGTAAGGAGATTCAGAGGCCTGCAATCTTTAACCCCTCCCACGCTTATGACTGAACCGCTCCGTCATGGCCCTCGGGTGGGCTGTGCTGGTGACGGAGCGGTTCCGTCATGGCCCGCCCGACGCGGCGCTGATTTCGCGCCTGCGCTGACGTTCTAAAGAACGGGCGGGGCCATGACGGAACTGCTCCGTCACAAGCACAACCCACCCAAGGGCCATGACGAAGCGGTTCCGTCATAAGCGTCGGAGCGCCGCGCGGCCGCCCCACCCCCTTAGCGCTGCGGCGGATTTGCCGCCGCAGCGAAAGGGTTAAAGGGACATCCCATCATGTGTAGTCAAGTCTAGTGTTGATCCTCTATGTGTTCGCAGTCGGAGAATGTCAGGCTCGAGTGTGTCAGCTTTCGATTTGCCAGTCAGAGTTTTCGGTTTGCCCCCTACCACCCCCGCCCACTCCACCACCCCAAAACTAGTGGAGACATCCCTTACAACGGTCCTCATCTTGTCCCACAACCAATTTAATGAAAAACAACAAAGAAAAAACATAATGCAATGAACTGTGCGATTCACTCGTGGGGGTCAGAGCTGCCTACCCATTTCTTGTAACCAAAGTTACATGAGTCTGAGCCCTCCGCGTCGTATTACCAACTCACCGCACCCATTATTTTCGGTCTCATATGTGAAGCCGTTGGGTAATAACATTGAACAGCATTACATTTCTAGCATCGATCCCCCCATGTTTGCAGGCAGTAGTCGTAGCACATGAAATATATAGCAGATGTCCACTTATCTGGGAACGCTGTCAGCTGCAGTCTTATGTTCAGGTACCAGTGTCCTGTTTCTACAGATCCTTGCGTCGCGCCCGTGACCACCGCAGGCCCCGTTCAAACCTAAATACGAGCTATTCCACATCAGACATTGCGGGTTGTTCTCCTTGTTCGCTTCTTGGTGATCTTCTCCTCACGCTTTGCTTCTCCTTTTGCTTCAGGAATTTCTGCACCTCTGCTGTGTCATTGAAGATCCTTGTTTTGCCCTCAGCTGTGATTTTGAGCCTTGCTGGATATAGCATTGCATAGGGTATGTTGAGCTCACGTAGTTTCTGCTTTGCGTCCATGAACTTTTTTCGCGCCTCCTGCACCGCAGAGGTGAAGTCTGGGTATAGAGAGATGTTCATCCCTTCATGGGTGAGCATGCCTAGTTCCCGGGCTTTCCGTAGCGCCGCGTCCCGATCTCTATAGTTTAGTATTTTAGCTATAATTGGCCACGGTCTGGACCCAGTAGGTGGTTTTGGCGCCAATGTCCTATGCGCTCTTTCTACAATGAACACTTGAGAGAAGGTGTCCCGGCCTAGCATGGAGATGAGTAGTTTCTCTACATAGTGTTCCATTGGGCCCGTGTTTGTAGTCTCGGAAACACCCATCAGGCGGATGTTACTCCTCCTGGATCTGGCCTACAAGTCCTCTGTCTTGGACGCCATTGTCACCAACTGTTTCGCTATCCTCGTTTGTTTTGCTTCCATTTGTACCGGAGAGTCTTCGGCCTCTGAAATCCGCCGTTCCGCCATATCCAGGCACTCAGTGTGTTTATCTAAGCGTTCTGACATTCTATCAACCCTGTAGAATAGAGAGTCTATTTTCCCATCAATGTTCGTGAGCGAGGTCTGTGTGGTGTGGAACATGGCTTGTATGGCATCATTTGTGATCGCTCCTGCTTCCGGTGACGTGAGCGTGAGTGGGGCCTGCTCTTCCGTACTGTTATCCTGTTGTTTTTTGGCCTGGTCAAAGGTTATCTTCGCAATATAAATAGAAAAGAGCACCCTGCTAGAGTAAATAACTAGTGGTCCTCTAAAGGATCCAATTCTGTTATGGGGGTCTTTACCAGCCTCACGTCGCCACTGGAAGGAAATGAAAAAAGCCCCCGCAGTCTGGAAGCGCGTCGATCTCCTACAAACCTAGGGACTCTTCCCCTTCTAACAGTTTTGTTGAAAGCGAGTGGGTGTTGTGAAGTCCTCAACACAGCCGCCCTTCGATATCCGGACGCGGCTACTGTGTATTCTTAACTACCAGGGATTCTTCCCCTCCGAATCTTTTCGAGAGGGAGTGGATGCTGTGAAGCCCCCTCCACTGCTGCTCATCGATATCCAGACGCGGCCACCATGTATTTATAACCACCAGTGCTTGATCGTCTGCGACACGAAGCCTGATCTCTCGAAGAATGAATTGTATTACTGCGCATTTCCCAACTTTCATTTAAAGGAAAGAAATAAAGAAATCCTTCCTCTGACTAAATAGAAACCCTCATCTAATAAATTGTGGAAATACGAACCGTGCAAACCCGGTATCGCCTTGAAGTCCCCCTGATCTCAGCATGTGTGTTCCCCTCCTTGGCTGCATCTGTTTGCCCTGACGAAGGTGCCTTACACCGAAACGTGCGTCAGCGCTACCCCTAGGAACGGCAACATTATACCACCTAATCTGCCTTCCCACCATTGCACCCGTCCGTGCAACCACAATTTCATCTCTTAGTTGCAGGCCATGAAAAATCTATCCCAATGAATTGTTTGAATGTGTGTGAGCTTTAATGATCCCTTGAAGGTGTGAGTGTCTGTTGAGTCCCCAGAATTGCCCTGGAGTGAGTGGAACACTGAACATCATGAAGATGTTTCTTTCTTTATGTGACATGAAAAATTGCACTGATTGTATTTATTAATTCCTGGAAAGAAATTTTAAGGAGGCCCCCTTTAGGTACTTGTCTGGGACTCAGGGGAATGTATGTAGGAAATAAGGGATGTCCCACTTTTACAGATCCACAGGACCTGTTGTCCAACGGGACAATTCTGTATATGTATGAGTTTTGGGCGGTCTAGTCCAGACTTGGCAGCAATATGCAGTTAGTATTTGATATAAACTTTGTACATAGACAGTCAAAAAAACATAAAATGCTTCAAAATACTTAAAAAGTAGGGTGACATTAATAAGAACTAACACAAATACAAATTAAATTCTGGTAAAAAAGTGCAGTTTTATTCTTTCGGTACAAATTAAAACATATCGTGATATTAAAAACAGTAGTAAAAACAGGCATGAATATCAGTGAACATAATGGTATACAAATAAATTCAAGAGATTTTTTTAAAAATCGGGTACATAACAACAAGAATCGAAGATTATAAGTCATTAATTCCTGAACATTTAATCTTTGAATGTTTTTTAATAATGACTAATTGTATAAAAACTAATAAAAATATATATTTTCTATAAAAAGTATGACCTGATGCCCACATGATTGATGTCCTTGGCTCTGATACACTGCTAATATTGCTCCCACCATAACAGAATTGGATCCTTTAGAGGACCGCTAGTTATTTACTCTGGCAGGGTGCTCTTTTCTATTTATATTGTTTTGATCCCCTCCCTTCCTGCCTATATCTCTTATCGCTCTGGGGAACCCCCTTCTATTGTGCAAAGGTTATCTTCGGTTGGTTACGGTCCGGTTTCCCCATGACTCTGCCGCTCTGTACTGTAATTGGTCAGTTCAGGAGGTCTCAGTCGGAGAGGATGCCTAGGGAACAGATGCGCCGGCCGGGGCTATGTCTGGAGTCAGGTCAGGGGAGTGGCGCCAGTGTGCGGTTAGCGCAAGAATGACCAATGGCAGCAGCGTCTCGCTCTGTTTCGGTGCCAGTTCACATGTACCCACGCCGCTTCCTCCTAGTGTATGCCAGCACCTGACCTCCGCCCCGCTCCAGGGTGTGTGCCAAATACCTTGTAGTTGCGTATGGTGCCGGCTCACGGTAGTGCGTTAGCTCTTCAATGTGGCGCCGCCCCAGCTTTTTCAGTCTGCCCCCCACCTCAGCAGGGCCAGCAGGAGAGGCAGGTCTAGCGTGCCCTTATGCCAGTGTCTAGTGCCCCTCTCTTCCGCCGGTACAAAGCCTCCTCGTCCCGCACCACGGCAACCAGCTCTCCAGGCGTCTATGCAGGCCGCAACCCGCCACTCAGGCCCAGGGGGGCTGTGTCCAGCCCCGATGTAGCCTGCCTCGAGGTCCCACGGCAGAGGTTTAGGGTGAAAGGGGGATGAGGGGGAGCGCCGCGCCAGGAGGTCTCAGCCCCAGAGTCGGCCTCCAAGTCGACAGGCCCCACCTCTCAAGCTTCATTCCGGGCCTCTCCCAGCATCCACACGACCTCACCCTACCAGGTCCGCCCGCGGGGCAGAGTGTCTCAGTTCCGGGGCTCCTGGTGCCCACCGCGGCTCAGGACAGTGCAGCACAGTTCGTCGAGTGTGGTAGGCGGGACACAGCATCCAGCGCGGCCCGGGTCGCCACTCACGCGAGGCCGAGGCTCCAGCCCCGCACTGGCGTCGTTAGGCCCCCAGTCCCGTGACCAGAGATCTGGGGTTCCGGGGCTTTAATCGTCTTCCCTAGTCCAGTCTATGATGTCCCGGTGGTCCCAACAGCTCTCGGCTTCTGGCAATGCGGGTTCAGCTGGGAATAAAGGATGGTATTTAAAGGATTGCTGGAGCTCAGGCGAGGAGCTCGCTCAAGCCGCGGCCATCTCGCTTCGCGGCTAGCTCTGCCCCCCCATTAAACACACACTTTACAATGTACCACAGGCACGGGCAGAATTTACAGGGGATTATATACACAGGACAGGGCCAGAGGGACCACTGTCAGGAATAAGCAATTGGTAGAACTAGCATTTTGTAGGAATAACGCTTAGCACGAAGCACATATAATAATTGTAGCACCAATCAGCAAATGTAGCACACAACCAGTACCACCTATGCAATCCTAAACACCTTAGGCCAATATCACGCAGGGAACCATGAACTCACTTGCATCACCTATACTAGGAAAACACCCTCCTAAGCATAAACATACATTTAGGGGTATAGGCATAAAAGCATTGCATATGACATAATCACATTAGGCAGGTAATCACAATTGCGCAAAAATCACATGAGGGAAAAACAAGTACTCCTAGCAGGGGCAAAACACGTGCAAATGTCCCTAGGCCAACTTGGTCTTTCAGGGGCGAGAACGCCCTGTATCCACAATGTCAGGGCAGGCTGCGCAGGCAGCCAAGGAAGGATGCGCAAAGGGAATGGGTCCCAAAGTTGCAGCTGCCCACTAAGTGCTGGGAAGCTGTGGCACTGAGCCTGGCACCAGCGTGCCTCCTGGCTCTCTTCTGGGGTCTGGATAGACAATGGGGCCCAAGAACACATGGGAGCCTCGTGGGCTCAAGACACAAAATGCCCCCATGAGCCTCTCAGGCTCTGAATAGAAAAATGCGCCCAAAGTGATGGAGCCTCGTGGGCTCGAATTACAACAATGCCCCCGGGAGCCTTGTGGCTCCAAAACGAATGCGGCCTTGGAGCCTCGTGGGCTCGGAATAAAAGGTGGCCCCCAACGTTGGAGTCCCGCTCGGGGGACTCGTGAGCCCTCGCCCTGGGGCACGGAACATGGGGACACAGGCCCCTCTGGCTCAATGACACTGGGGCCACGGGTAAGCCATGAGGCGGAACGCCTGGAGAGAGGCGCAGGCAGAGTGCCTGGAATCGACTCCCCCTAGCACTCCCCAGGCGCTGGCAGGCACAAGAGCCCCAAAGGCTTGTGGCAAGATCCAAGAAGTAAGGCAGGAGGTTGGGGGGGGGGGGGCAAAGGCTGGGCCTAGCTCACAGGGTCCTCCAGGCGGGGAGGCAGTCCCAGTGGCGGTTCCTCCTGGCGCCCAGCAGCAGCAGCAGGCCCCCCTCAAGTTAGGATCAGCAAGAGAACATTTTGTAAGGGGTCACAGCCCCTTTTTATATACACAAATCCTTTGTCTGTCTGCAGGGTGGGGGGAAAGCCAGCTCCAGCCAATCACAAGCCAGACAGTCATTTCACCTTTATTACAAAGACATGCCAACGTCTAGAAGTATAAGTATATTTGGGGAAACCCAATAAACCCTTGTAGGCTTGGGCAAGTTCAATGATTAAGGTAAAAGGTGTCTACAAGGGGTTTTATTTCTTAGACTGAGTATATGTAATTAAAAAAGATTACTTCCAGGATTCGTGAATCAATTGAACCTGACTGTATCCGTAAGATAACCAATGAATTTCAATGTTGTTCACAATCATACATTCAATGAAGAGCAATAAGAGGAGAATATGAACTTAAAAAACACACAACAAACTGATTATATTACAAAAAAACTTGTATTTGAACAAATCATGGGGATGTATAAAAATTAATCAAGGTATAAAAGTCATGAAAGACTGTACATATGAATTCACAGATCAATTCATAACAAGGCATCAACTCCGTTAATTGATTAGGAAAAACCAGTTCATAAATGCAAAAAGGTTTCTTCCAGTGCACAAAGGCTGTGGAGGTGATGTTATTGGTCGACGTTTCGGTCTTCCTTGTAGTCCTCTATGAGAGCATCATCAGGACTATTGTTTTTTCAAACAGAAAGCCCCTTGAGGTAACTGGGCACAAATTGCCACTGGTCTCCAAACAGAACGATTGTTTTCTCTTGAATCTAGGAGATCTGAAATGGTAATACTAGTCACTCAGTATTACAGAAATTAAGTTCCAATGGTAGCCGCAATTGGAAGAGCCAAAACCGTGGTATGAGTCTCACGATCGGCAGTTAGACCTTCCGCAGTTGCGAGTAGACATTGTTGGGGAAAGATCCAATATTTATACTCTGGAGTCTCAGCGTACCCGCTGAGAGAGTCCACTGCGCCAAGGGAGCCACTCACAGCTGAGGAATGGTATGGCACCCTTTGCCAAAGCACTCCCTCTCCCCTTTTTGGGGAAGGATCCAGTATGTAGGCCCTGGAGTCTCAGAGACCCCTCTGAGAGAGTCCACTGCGTAAAAGGAGCCTTCCGCAAAAGAGATCGAGAAGTGATACCACTTCCCCTGGGATCACAGCTTACTGGACTTTGGACGTTGCTTTGATTCGTCTACCGGTTTGTGTCCCCGTCGCCCTTCCCCTCCTCTTTCCATGGGATGTCCTTCACCCTCCCCTCCTCTTTCCCGCCTTCATTACCTGTTTACTTCCCGAGCTCCTTCCCCCCTCCCCTGAATCATTCCCCTTGCCTGCTTTTCCCTTACGTATGTGTGCTTATTGTTTATCTTGACCTCACAAGTATATATGTTGCCATGCTCTAATAAATGTGTAACCTTTGTAACAATGTAACCTGTAACTATGATCTGATGCTCATGTAAAGGGCTCTGATACCTCCGGGTCTAGCCAGCGCTATATGAAACCTTTAAAATAAATAAAAATAAAATAACAAAAGTCCACGTCGTGTGCCCGAAATCTGCACCCTTGGAGCCACACTTCAGACAGGCATCAGATCTAGCAGGATCCATAGGATTCAGTTTACTAGGGGTGATATTCACTCTCCACAAGAATTTAAAGTGCAGTAGCTTGTGACGATGATTAGGGTACACCTTGAGTGTTTGTGCGAAGCAGCGGGACCATTGCACATCCGACAGGGGGTGCCCCAAATTGCGCTCCCACGCACTCCGCACCCTTCCATCACGGCATGGTAGCTTTGCCACCACTTCCCTATACATGCGTGAAAACTCAGCGGGTGCCAGATGTCCAGTCTTGCTCGCAGCGCATTCTGCAAACGCAAAAGAACAAAGCGGTCCATAATGGTAGCCCCATGGAAGAAGGGGTCCTCAGTATGTGAGAAAATATGCCCCCCGGGAATAGGTCGCCAATGGAGGTCAAGTGAAATTTAGTTAGCATCCGTTTTACTAAGGGCTCTTGCAAGATGGGAATCCAGCTGTTACTAGCTAAAGGCAGCCCTGGAGAGTATAACACATGTGCACCAGTCACCCTCAATAGCTTATGCCAAGCCCAACAAGTAGTGGACAACATCTGTATATCTTGGGGGTCTCGAGGGAAAGCACGTGGCAATAGCGTGTTAAGCTGTTGTAATTCGACCATGGCCGTGTTAGCGCTTAGCTGAACTACACGTTTTCCCGCTTAACTTGGCTATACACGAAAACGCCATTTTGGATGTTACGGCGGCCATCTTAGACCATAAGCGGCCTCGTGGCTAGCGTGCCCTTTAGTCCGTTGTCCGTACCACTGACCACTTGAGTTTGCCCAGCAACAGGCTATTTTTAGCACTGGTCAAGCCTGTACATGCGCAGTCCCCACTGACCAGTCACCCCTTAGGAATGTGCCGCCAAACTGACCCTCGGGGTTGTAACCCTCCAATGAGCTGGCTGTGTTCCAGAAAATGACCATATATGTACATAATGCCTTGTAACTTTGTGCCGCCTATCTTTTATTACCTGTAAATTGTATAAAAGACCGAGTCACACCGATGTTCGGGGTGATACTTCTTGCATTACCGAAGGGTGCTGTAGGAATGTACCACCACCCCATGGGGTCTTAATAAACTTGTTCTTTAAATTTTACAGTTTCCGTGCCAACAGTTCTTGAATGTAAGTGGGTTATCTACGGAGCATGTAGGCCTTGGGAACCCCAATACTACAAAGCTGGGCTGGGAGCGCCAGGTCATCCTCTGGACTGTAATATGGAATACTAGTGTCTGTAGTGTAACAATGTCGGGCATAGCTCGCCTGAGCGACCAGATAATAAATCTGTAGGTTTCGGGAAACCAAACCCCCTTTCTCATAGGGTAGCACTAAAGTGTCCCTACAACGCGGGGCTGCTTACCACCCCACACCAGGTGTGTTAACAGGGTGCGCAGGTTGGAGAAAAATCCATTATACAGCGGTATGGGGATATTTAAGAATAAGTAAAAAAACTGTGGCAAGACCACCATTTTGATTATGGATATTCGACCTGCCATGGACAGAGGAAGCTGCAACCACCGATCAATGTTACGTTCTAATCTGCCATAATTTAATTGAAGAGTACGATCCCTATCTCGGTGAATATGGACTCCCAAATGCTTTACGGAGTCTTCACACCATTTTAGCAGATATTCTCCGATTTGGTTGCATGGTGCCTCAGTTAATGAGTACCTCAGATTTCTCCAAATTGATATGTAGTCCTAAATGAGTGCCATACCTTATAATTTCCCGGAGTAGTGGCGTTAAATTTTCATCAGGATGCCGTACCTATAGGATGATGTCATCCACATAAAGCGTAAGCAACAGTGGTCCTGTATTAAACTGCAAGCCACGGCAGCAATGTTGTTCCAAATTATGGCGTACCAACAGGTCTAGTGCAATTACAAAAAGAAGGGGGGAGAGGGGGCATCCCTGCTGTGTGCCCCTAGTCAAGGGGAAGACCTTTGTCACTGTACCGTTCAAACGGATACAGGCTGTGGGTTGAGTGTATAGGAGCGGTATTACTGCTAAAAACCGCACCAGCATCCCCAGGTTCCAAATGGTTGCATAGAGAAAAGGCCATTCGAGGGAATCAAACGCCTTCTCGGCGTCGAGCAATTCAGCTCCGCAGGGACAGTTTGCGAAATCCTGTTCAGCGTAGCAAAAAGCGTGCTGGTATTCAGGGCTGTTGATTTATGAGGGATGAAACCAGCCTGTGCTGGGGAAATCAGTTCCTCTCTTATTAGGGCCAGTCTAGTTGCCACCATTTTAGCTAGAATTGTATTATTTATTTTATTTATTTCTTTATTTTAGAGTTTGTATTGCGCTAGAATTGACTACCGAAGGAGTATCTCTGCGCTTACGCAGACTTTGAAAGAGGTAGAGGACACCAGCATACTTAATAGATGAGAAACAAAAAAGTCTTTAGCAATTTCCTAAATTTCGCGTGTTCTGGACATCGCCTAAGAGAGTCAGGAAGGTCATTCCAGAACCGTGGGCCGAGGTAAGAGAGGGCCTTCCCAAACATTCTTGCCAGCTTGATGCTTGGTACTTCGAGAAAATGTTTGTTACTAGAACGAAGAGCGCATGAAGGAGTATAAGGTATGAATTTGTCCGCCAAGTAGGAGGGGCCCATGTTATGAAGTGCTTTATGGATAATGCAACATGTTTTAAATTTGATCCGTTGGTGGATGGGCAGCCTATGGAGCTTCAACAACAGTGGGTGCGATGGTGATCTAGGAGGCGCATTCTGGACCAACCTCGCTGCTGTATTTTGGACTACTTGTAATCTGCTGAAATCAGCAGCCCATTAAAGTAGTCCAAGCGGCTGAGCACTAGAGCCTGGACCAAGGTTTTCCGGGTAGAGTCCGGGAGTAGCGGAAAGACTCTCCGGAGCATTCCAATTACATGGAAGCATGAGCCAGCTGTCTGAGTCAATTGTTCTTTAAGACTAAGGGCTTGATCTAACCTGATGCCTAGGTTTTTTACTACAAGTTTGGGGACAGGATTGGGGCCCAGATCTAATGGCCACCATTCAGGAGACCACAGAAGAGGGGCCTCGCCAAACAGCATCACATCAGTTTTTCCCACATTACATTGTAGAAAATTGTTTGCCATCTGCTGGGATACAGCTCGCATTCCATCAGAGAAGGTCCGTTGGACCACAGTTGTAAATTTGGTGAATGGGAAGAGAACCTGTGTGTCGACGGCATATGAAACGGGGATAAATCCGTAGGTCCTCAGGAGACTAGCCAAGGGGGGCGACATAGATGTTAAATAGGGTGGGGCTCAAGCAGGAGCCCTGTGGCACCCCCTTGGTCAGTTCCATCGAGGTCGAGCGATACGAGCCAAGGTTGACAATTTGCGTGCGACCAGACAGAAAACTTCTCATTCATGACAGGGCCGACCCCCGTAGTCCCACCTCTTCCAATCTTCTGAGTATGATGTCATGGGAAACAGTGTCGAACGCCACGGATAGGTCCAGCGGCACCAGAATCGTAGAATGTCATTTGTCAAGGGACATTCTAATGTTATCAGTCACTAAAAGAAGTGTGGATTCGGTGCTGTACTTGGGCCTAAACCCGGACTGGGAATGATCTAGACCTCCAGTTTGTTCAATTAAATTAGACAAGTGGGTGTTAACGTGTTTCTCCATTAATTTGCTCAGGTAGGGAAGAAGCGAGATGGGGCGGAGATTCGACAGCTCTGTCCATGCAATGTTGCAGTTTTTTCGAATGGGTCTCACCTGGGCTATCTTCCATTCCTGTGGCACTCGACCCTCAGTGAGGGAAAGGTTGACAAGGGACTGCACCATAGGGAGAGTTGTTTGGCCAGGGATGGGATGGTGTGACGGGGTGCTAGAAGAACCCCGAAACAACCAGGAGTGGTGGTCCGCCGCTCCTCTCTCACCTTGCCCATTGTCCCCACAGCTGCCAGAGAACGAGTGGAGAGAGAAACAGGACGGCTGCTGGATACCACCTGAAACGAGACCTGGTTCCTTTAAGTGGAACGACGAGGATGGCGCAGCCCCGCCCCCTTTCTACGGAGCGACGTCAAAAGGTGGAAGTGTCTCTTCATCGGCGGACGGCGTTTCCCTGGAGGTAGACGGTGCGGAGAGAAGGAGCAACGCGAGTGGATATCCGGAGGAGGACGACGGAGCGCAGACGAGCCCAGCTGATACCATCAAGCCTGGAGGCCAACGTTTCGGTGCATCGCCCCGCCACGGTCCCGACGGAGGAACGTGGCTTAACAAGGTACGGGACAGAGTTGCGGGCTGGGTGGGACGGAGTAGTCTCCCTACCGAGTGAAAGCCGCTGCCGAGTGTAAATAGTGTCCCATGTGCCCCTCCCTTCACGAGCACTGAGAGCACTACGTGACGTTAGTAAAGTTCACTGTCACTTGGTTTCCTTCACTTTCCCTACCCCTCCACTGATTATACTGGACGTCCCAGTAAGCGTTATCTTCTCCATTTTGCTTTCTGGGTATTGCGGTCCCGACGAGGAAGACCAGATACCGGCGGATTGCCAAGACCGGAAACCTTCCTCCGAGCCAGCGGGAACCACGGATTAGACCAACGAAAGTACTCTGAATTCCCCGTTACCAGAACTTTGTTATTGTTCCCTTGCAAAGAGACTAAACCCCCCCCCCCTTTGAACACTCTGATTGTTATGCAGAGGAAGACATATATCCCAATAAAACCCTCTTTAAAATCTCTAATTAAGGATCCAACCTTTGTGTTCACACCGAGTTCGGTAGTATCTGAAGGGCAGTTACTAGCTGAGCAACCCCCCCTGGGACAACTGGTGTCAGAAGTGGGATCAGAAACACCAACCATCTGCCAAAACAAGATGGAAGCCCTCATTGACCACATCATTAAAGGCCAGGAGAAGTTGGAATGGGCAGTACAGCAACAGATACAGTCCGCCAAGCAGACAGGGATCTGATTAAATCCACCGTTACTGCCCAACTCGAAGGCCTTAAGAATGTGCCGCCTAACACACAAGTCATCACGGGAGAAGTACGCCAAATCTCCCCTCATCACGCAGGTGTGGCCCTACAAAAATACATAACTGGAGAGGATCCCGACGCATTCCTCCTTAATTTTGAGAGGGCAGCCCGGGCTATGGGATGGCCCGAACAAAAATGGCCATTTTTCTTGGCTCCTCTCCTCACTGGTGAGGCCCAATCGGCCTATCAAGCCGCGAACCCCCTAGGGAACACCGCCTATAAGACAATTAAGGAAGTCATCCTTGACCATTTAGGCCTAGATCAGGAGGCCTATCGAGTGAAATTCAGAAAAGAGCGGGGAGCCCCGGGAGAGAACCCTAAGACCCTCTTCTTCAGACTACGGATGGCCGCCGACAAGTGGTTAAGACCAGATGTGTGCACCAAGGAGGAGATACTAAACAAGGTATACTTGGAGCAGTTTATGGAGGCGCTGCCTTACGCAACCCAGCGTTGGTTACGTCAACATGCCAGTCTGGACGTTAACCAAGCCATTGAGATGGCCTCATTTCGCCAGAGCCCAGCCCCGGACGATAGTATGGGATACCGACAAAACAGAAAAATCACAGAAACAGACTGTCCCTGGGAAGCCGGAGAAGAAACCCAAGATAGGGACTGAAGTTATGCGGTCCCGTCCAACCGGGATGACCTCCCCCATTACCAGGGGACCACAATGTTTCGAATGCGGGGAGTGGGGCCACATAGCCAGGATGTGCCCTCGGAAAAAAAAACCCGAAGAGCCCATGGAAGTCGGCTACCTCCCTCGGACCGTGATGTATTCGGCGGAACTGGGTAGCGCATTTTATGTGAGTATGAAGCTTAATGGACTCATGGTAAAAGCTCTACTAGATTCCGGGTGCCGACAGTCGGTGGTCCAGGAACGCTTCGTTAAACCTGAACAGCTTTCTACCCCTGCCACAGTTTACGTCCGCTGCTTACATGGCGATGTAAAACCCTATCCGGTAGCAGAACTAACACTGTACTTGCCCCAGAGAGATCCTTGCCAGGTCAGGGTGGGGGTGGTGGAATCCTTACCAGAGGACATGATTCTGGGGACCGATAACCCTGAATTCCTCTCACTTTTTAGGGAAACCCTGACCCCATCTCCCTCTGACAAAGCCAACATTCCATCCACTTACCTCTCCCTCGAACCTTGGGTTATAGACAAGAGTTTCCGTTTTGCGCAGGCTGAAGACAGAACCTTACATAATGCCTGGGAAAGCGCCCATGCCAGCGAAGTAACCAGCACCCCGACATATCCCAGGTTCTTGATCAAGAAGGACTTGCTGTACCGCCAAGCGCAGTGTGATGGGGAGCTTCAATTGTTGGTTCCAAGGTCCTTTAGAGAACAGGTCTTATTCTTTGCCCATGCACATCTAACGGCCGGGCATGCAGGCAAAGAGAAAACCACGGATGTCATTCTCCAACATTTCTTTTGGCCCGGGATATACAAGGATGTTCAGGACTATTGCGCCAAATGTGAGATATGCCAAAAGAGAAACTCACAAAGTGCCGCCCCTCTGCAGCGGATGCCGATAATAGGAACGCCATTTGAAAGGGTCGGCATGGACCTCATAGAACCTCTACCGAAGACACCACGAGGACACTTGTACGCATTGGTCGTCGTAGATTACGCCACCAGGTTTGTGGAAGCATTTCCCTAACATACCACCACGACTTCAGCCATTTCAGAGAAGTTTGTTGAATTGTTCTCTAGGGTAGGGTTTCCGAAAGAAGTCCTCACCGACCAGGGAACCCCCTTCACCTCCAAGTTAATGAAGGAAGTATGCAACCTCCTAAACATCAAACATCTGAAGACCTCCGTGTACCACCCTCAGACGGATGGTCTCGTCGAAAGGTACAATCAAACCCTAAAGATGACCTTGAAAAAAATGTTGAGTGCAGAAGGACCCTCCTGGGACAGGTTGCTACCCTTGGCCCTTTTTGTAATCCGGTCCCAAAAGCAGAGCAGCCTAGGCTGTTCCTCATTTGAATTATTGTATGGCCGCCTTCCCAGGTCACTGTTAGAAATGACCAAAGAAATGTGGGAAACAGAGGAAGAACAAGATAAGAAAGGAATGCTGGAATATACGACCCAGCTGAGAAATAAGCTAGGGAAACTCAGGGAGTTGGCTCACTCCTCTTTGGACCATCAACAAGAGAGGTACAAAAAGACCTACGATAAGGGGAAGAGGCTACGCAGGATCGCTGTAGGCAAGTGGGCTCTCGTTCTTCTACCCTCCGTCAGCAATAGTTCAAAGAGTGAATGGAAAGGCCCCTATCAAGTAATTGAAGCCATAGGGCAAACCACCTACCGGTTAAGGATAACTGCAAAGAAAACACAAACCTACCACATCAACCTTCTAAAGGAGTGGTTGGGACCCCCTACTCAAGACAGCCACCTGGTCGTACAGTCAACATCTTCACAGTCATCCTTACAGCATCTCGTGGTGAATGATGAGTTAACCAACGAACAGAAACAAGAGCTGCAGGACATACTGACCCCCTTCTCTGATGTGTTCTCTGATACTCCTGGGAGGACCACTTTGGTAGAACACCGGATTGAAACTTTACCGGGAAAGATAGTGAAACAACGGCCCTACAGAATTCCGGCAGCCCGCCGTGAAGCCGTAAGGAAAGAAGTCTCCGAGATGCTCCACTTGGGGGTGATACGTCCGTCCCAGAGTCCCTGGTCCTCCCCGATCGTTATGATCCCCAAACCTGATGGATCGAAGAGATTCTGCATGGATTTCAGAGCGCTAAATGCAGTATCCCACTTCGATACCTATCCAATTCCCCGGGTGGACGAGCTGGTGGAGAAGATAGGAGATGCCCGTTATATCACCACCATTGACCTCACGAAGGGGTATTGGCAGGTGCCTCTTCGTGAGGAAGACAAGAAGAAGACCGCCTTTGTTACAGATGAAGGCTCGTATGAATTCACTGTACTCCCATTTGGCCTTCATGGGGCTCCAGCGACTTTTCAGCGTCTCATGAACCAGGTACTGCGGCCATACACCACCTTCAGCTCCGCTTACTTGGATGACATCGTTATCAACAGCAACCATTGGAATGATCACCTGAGACACTTGCAGACCATCCTCTCGGCCTTGCGGAAAGCTGGTCTACATATTAATGCGAAAAAGTCGAGAGCAGCCTTCACTAAAGTCAACTACCTGGGATATGTTTTGGGCGACGGTGCCATTGCTCCCCAAAACGAAAAGATCAGAGCAATAGAGAAGTCAAGTCAAGTCAGTCAAGTCAAAACATTTATATAGCGCACTACATACCCAGGGGGTTTCAAGGCGCTTAGGAAGGGGAGGTGGATTATTTGTCAAATATCCACGTTTTAAGCTGCTTTCTGAACGCTAGGTGATTCTGGGTGAGGCGAAGGTAAGCGGGGAGAGAGTTCCATGTTTTGGCAGCCAGGTATGAGAAGGATCTGCCTCCCATGGTGGTCTTGTTGATGCGAGGTACAGTGGCGAAGGCTTGGCTGGAAGAGCGAAGTTGGCGGGAGGGGGTGTAGAAGGACAGTCGGGAGTTGAGGCAATCTGGTCCGATGTCGTAGAGTGATTTGTGTGCGTGGGTAAGCAGTCGGAAAGTGATCCTCTTATTGACGGGTAGCCAGTGGAGGTCTTTAAGGTGACCAGAGATGTGTTCGTTGCGTGGGATGTCTAATATGAGCCTGGCTGAGGCGTTTTGGATTCGTTGTAGTTTCTTCTGGAGTTTAGCGGTGGTACCTGCGTAGAGGGTGTTTCCGTAGTCCAGTCGGCTCGTGACTAGAGCGTGGGTGACTGTTTTCCTTGTTTCGGAGGGGATCCAGCGAAATGTTTTTCTGAGCATGCGAAGAATGTTAAAGCAGGAAGAGGATACGGCGCTGACTTGTCTGTTCATTGAGAGTGAAGAATCCAGGATGACGCCAAGGTTCCGTGCGTGGTCTGTCGGGATGGGTGCATTTCCGAGGGCTTCCGGCCACCAGGAGTCGTCCCATGCAGAGGGGGATTTACCTAAGATGAGGACTTCTGTTTTGTCTGAGTTCAGTTTCAGACGGCTTTGTTTCATCCATTCGGCGACTTCTTTCATTCCTTCGTGTAGGTTAGTTTTAGCGGTGCTGGGGTCCTTGGTGAGAGATAGGATCAGTTGAGTGTCATCCGCGTAAGAGATGATGTTGAGGTTGTGTTGGCGGGCGATGGCCGCGAGGGGGCTCATGTATACGTTGAAGAGGGTGGGACTGAGTGAGGATCCTTGTGGTACGCCGCAGATGATTTCAGAGGCCTCGGACTTGAATGGTGGTAGGCGGACTCTCTGGGTTCTTCCGGTGAGGAACGAGGTGATCCACTCCAGTGCCTTTCCTTGGATTCCGATGTTTCTGAGGCGTTGTTAAAGGGTGCTGTGGCAGACTGTGTCGAAGGCTGCAGAGAGGTCGAGGAGGATGAGGGCGACTGTGTCTCCATTGTCCAGTAGAGTTCGAATGTCGTCTGTTGCTGCGATGAGGGCGGTCTCAGTGCTGTGTTTGGCTCGGAAGCCAGATTGTGAGGGGTCGAGTGATTTGTTGGCTTCGAGGAAGGCGGCGAGCTGGTTGTTGACAGCTTTCTCGATGACTTTGGCCGGGAATGGAAGAAGCGAGATGGGGCGGTAGTTTTTGAGTTCGGTGGGGTCTGCTGTTGGTTTTTTCAGAAGGGCGGTGAGTTCAGCGTGTTTCCAATCTTCTGGGAAGGTAGCGGAGTTGAAGGAGCAGTTGATGACGTCTCGGAGGTGCGGAGCTATGACGGAGTCTGCTTTGTTGAAGATGTGGTGGGGGCATGGGTCTGTGGGGGATCCAGAGTGGATGGAATTCATCAGGCGGATGGTGTCCTCAGTGGAGATTGGGTTCCAGGCGTTAAGGGTGTTAACGGGGGGAAGATGGTCAGTTGATGGTAGGGTGGGTTGGTTTCCGGGTTGGTTGTCAAAGCTGTTGTGGATGTCAGCAATCTTGTTGTGGAAAAAAGAGGCTAGGGAATCGCAGAGGGTTTGAGAGGGGGTGATGTCGTTGGAGTTGGCCGAGGGGTTGGAAAATTCCTTGACGATGTTGAAAAGTTCCTTGCTGTTGTGGGCGTTGTTGTCAAGTCGATCTTTGAATGCTGTTTTCTTGGCTTTTCGGATCAGTTGGTGGTGAGTGCGGATGGCGCTTTTGAAGGCGTCCTTGTTGCTGGTGGAAGTGCCCTTCCCCGCCACTAAAAGAGACATGAGGGCATTTCTAGGGCTGGTAGGATACTACCGCAGGTTCATTCCTAAGTTTGCCGAGACAGCTGCTCCCCTAACAGATCTCCTACGAAAAGATGTCCCGCTCAAACAGTTCACGAATCCATCCCCGGAGTCTGTAGAAGCCTTCCAGTCTTTAAAGAGGTCTCTGACCACAGCTCCGGTACTGCTATCTCCTGACTACACAAAATCCTTTATACTAGCTACAGACGCCTCTAATGTGGGGATTGGGGCAGTATTATCCCAGAATGGGGAGGACGGGACTGAACACCCGGTACTGTATATAAGCAGGAAATTGTTTCCCCGCGAGTGCCACTACTCTACTATCGAGAAAGAGGCCCTGGCCATCAAGTGGGCCATCGATAAATTAAAGTACTACTTGGAAGGCACTAAATTTATCCTCCATACGGACCATGCCCCTTTGAGATGGATCCACAAGAACAGTAGCCAGAACCCTAGAGTACTTCGGTGGTTCCTGTCGCTGCAACCCTATTCATTCATTGTGCAGCATCGCAAAGGCAAAGACAATGGGAACGCGGACTTTCTGTCCCGAGTCTTTCCTCTCCCCGATCGGGAGAAGCCAGGGGGGGAGGTATGTGACGGGGTGCTAGGAGAACCCCGAAACAACCAGGAGTGGTGGTCCGCCGCTCCTCTCTCACCTTGCCCATTGTCCCCACAGCTGCCAGAGAACGAGTGGAGAGAGAAACAGGACGGCTGCTGGATACCACCTGAAACGAGACCTGGTTCCTTTAAGTGGAACGACGAGGATGGCGCAGCCCCGCCCCCTTTCTATGGAGCGACGTCAAAAGACGGAAGTGTCTCTTCATCGGCGGATGGCGTTTCCCTGGAGGTAGACGGTGCGGAGAGAAGGAGCAACGCGAGTGGATATCCGGAGGAGGACGACGGAGTGCAGACGAGCCCAGCTGATACCATCAAGCCTGGAGGCCAACGTTTCGGTGCATCGCCCCGCCACGGTCCCGAGGGAGGAACGTGGCGTAACAAGGTACGGGGCAGAGTTGCGGGCTGGGTGGGACGGAGTAGTCTCCCTACCGAGTGAAAGCCGCTGCCGAGTGTAAATAGTGTCCCATGTGCCCCTCCCTTCACGAGCACTGAGAGCACTACGTGACGTTAGTAAAGTTCACTGTCACTTGGTTTCCTTCCCTTTCCCTACCCCTCCACTGATTATACTGGACGTCCCAGTAACCGTTATCTTCTCCATTTTGCTTTCTGGGTATTGCGGTCCCGACGAGGAAGACCAGATACCGGCGGATTGCCAAGACCGGAAACCTTCCTCCGAGCCAGCGGGAACCACGGATTAGACCCACGAAAGTACTCTGAATTCCCCGTTACCAGAACTTTGTTATTGTTCCCTTGCAAAGAGACTAAAACCCCCCCCCTTTGAACACTCTGATTGTTATGCAGAGGAAGACATATATCCCAATAAAACCCTCTTTAAAATCTCTAATTAAGGATCCAACCGTTGTGTTCACCCCGAGTTCGGTAGTATCTGAAGGGCAGTTACTAGCTGAGCAACCCCCCCTGGGACAGATGGGTTTTGCGGGGATGTAATCAGACGGAGAACCAGACTTGATCTGGCATATCAATATTTCAACCTCCGTGATAGTGATGGCGGGGAGATCGTTGAGCAGCACAGGGTTAACCAACTTAAGGGTATGTGTGTCATCATGATTTTATCGTATATCACCTTAATTTTATTGGAGAAGTAGGAGGAGATATCATCACACATCTTTTGAGAGGGTGATTCGAGGCTTTCACATGCCTTAGGTTTAGTGAAGGATTGTAATGTTTGATACAACATCTTTGATGAGTTTCCAGCCTGTGTTAGTTGTGATGATATGTATATTTTTTAAGCGGATTTTATGTTTTTATGATGCTGGTCAAAGAGCGGTAGTATTGCTTTCTGTCCGTCTCAGAATGTGTGGTCCTCCAGACCCTTTCTAACTCCCTACACGCTTGCTTTTGTAAACACAGCTTATCTGTGAACCATACTGCCTGATGTTGATTAGGGCGGTTCATACATACTTTCATAGGGGCTATCTGATCGATCGCCTTGGCAATAGCCGAGTTATATTTAGATAGGGCTTCATCAATATTTTCAGCTGGTTCGAACTGAGGTTCAATGAACACACTTTGGAAGTTATCCGCTGAGACCTTGTGCCACTGTCTACGCGAATAAGAGGTGGCCACGATCCAGCTTTTGGGTACCATCAGGTCGTGCATATAAAATTCGATGACAGAGTGGTCTGACCAGTTCACCTGCCTGGGAGGGTCACATTTAATTTTAGTAGAGTTTGAAAATACCAAGTCCAATGTGTGACCTGCTACATGCGTAGGGCCTTCATTCAGCTGGAGTAGTCCTAATAGGGACAGTTCAGTCAGGAGTGTCTGAGCATCCAAATTTTGGATGCGGTCACTATGCACATTAAAGTCTCCTAATAATAGAAAGTTATTGTCTGAGTTTAAATGTGGAGCCAGCAATTCAACTAGTTACAAAGAAAAGTTGGCTACAGGACCTGGTGGACGGTATATCAGCGCCCCTTTCCAACAGACATGTGTGGGTGCATCTATTCTGAAAACCAGTACTTCAATGGTTGCGATACTACATTGGTCTAAGACCGAGATGTTAATGCCGTTTTTATAAATAATGGCAATACCACCCCCTTTTTAAATGGTCTGTCCAATCTAATCATTTTGAATCCTTCCGGGACACCTAGTGTTATGGCCAGAACCGAATGAGGCTTCAGCCAGGTTTCAGTAAGGAAACCCAATTCCGGATGAATTGAGGAGATTAGGTCCCATACTTCAGTTGAGTGTTTGGGCAGAGAACGGATATTGCACAACAGATTCCTCCACCCTCTCTGTGTGGTATCTACGAGGGACATGATAGTGTGATCGGGATGAAAAAGGGAGGCTTGAAACCGACAATATTGACATGAAAACGGGCCTTCCATGCATGGCCACATTTCAAATACACAGCCCAAAGCTGTTGTCGGCTGTATACCAAGAAGATCTTGTCTAGTGTAGCTAATTTGCGCAATGGGCTTATGATTTACGAAAAAATGGCCAGGATCTCTGGCATCGTCCTGGCTCGGACTCAGGCACGCCACCGGCGCACCCACTGCCCGCTCCGCCTTCTGGGGGCATTTGTAATGAGCCCAGCAGCAACACTAGACTGCCAACCACCCGGAAAAGTGCACTTTCCTCCACTCAAGCGGGACAGAAACCCATGGTGGACCGGGGAAGGAGACCGGAGGTGGGACTAGCAGGCAAACAGAGGCACAGCAAGTATCCTAATTTAAAACAGTTTACGAAAACGAAAATGATAATATTTAAAAAAAAAACAGAAGTATTATCAAAGTTTAATAGGGACAGCGGGCAGTAGGAACTGCACCGCCTGGGATCTTTATTGGGTTTAAGTATGAGAATTATAACAGCTTCTCTCAAAGTGGGCAGAAGTATACCGGTTTCAATGGCTTCCTGATACATGCCAATGAGGTGGGGAACAAGCAGGTCCCTATACTGTTTGTAAAAACACCCTGTGAAGCCATCTAACCCAGGAGGTTTAGAGCCATCAAGTGAAGTTATGGCCTCCATCACTTCGTCCTCAGTAAAAGGCTCAGCCAGAAATTCCTGCCGGGTACAGCGCAATCAATATAATGGGGGAATCTCACTGCCCAATATAGAAGCCTATTACTGGGCGGAGCACCTAACCCCAATCAACAAATGGATACATACACCAGTAACATACCTGATGTACAGCCTAGAATGGGCAACCTTGAGCAGCCGCACATTCTTGCACTATTTATATGGTGGCAGAGGCAGGGGTAAGCTCCTCCAGGCCACTCAGGTCACAGTTGAATCCTGGGGGAGGGCCACGAAGGTAACTGGGAAGGACCATAAACCGTCGAAAGAGACACCCTTGTTGCACTGCACCTGGCTTAAGGAACTGGATAAATTGAAGGGCAGGGCTTCGGAGGCTGGGATGCTATAGGTATTTCCAAGTTAGGGGACTTTTTGTAAGAGGACGATGAAAAGCTTTGACACGCTCAAGGCTGAATACTTGTTACACCCATCTCAGTTCCTGAAGTACGCACAGCTTAGAAATGCCTGGCTGGCTGAGAAAAGAGACAATACCCAGTGACCGGAAAATGCACCATTAGAGGGGAGACTGCTCCACGAATGTATCACGACTAAAGCCGTTTCGTTCACACATAAAACCCTGAATTACAACGCTCCAGATAGACTGGGCAAGTTGAAGTTGACCTGGGAGGGTAACCTAGGCGCACTTGAGAATGTAAACTGGGAGGAAGCCCTAATGTTCCCCAGGGAGGTGGCGATCAAATCACGACTTTGCCTCATACAATATAAAATACTGCATAGAATATACTATAACCGGGTCCGATTGCACAGGATGGGGCGCGAGCAGAGGACTCTAGATGCCAGAGATGTGGGCATAGAGAGGGCGACTTCTACCATACCATTTGGGAATGCGCACAGATACAAACCTATTGGGAAAAGATAACAAGGGAATTAGGCAAAATACTAAACACCACGATTCCCCTAGATCCCAAACTTATACTGTAGGGTATTTCACATGATGTTGACCTAGGCAGACCTCCGTTCATTTTCCTTGCACTAGCCCTGGTAGTTGCTAAAAGAGACCTGGCAAGGAAATGGGAAGCTGTTGATACACCACGGCTGCGAGAATGGAGGGTAGGGATAGACATGTATATGGCAGCAGAAACGGTCACCTATAAGGCGAGGGCCTGCCCCAAAAAACTTCAAAAGGTGTGGGGCAAATGGAGAAGGTACTATTGTCTCTATGTAATAGGGGACATGCCCAACAGGATCCTAAACAGCCCAAGAAACCCAGGGACCTAGGACGGAGAATGGTTCCTTGAAATTGTTTTCAATCAATAATTACTGCATGCTTGCGCTACAAAAGGATATGTAAGACATACGAAGTTCTATTGTTTTGTATAATGAGTAATTGCACTGATGGCTGGATGACTGTAAACAATGTTATTTATGTTATGTTTGTTTTAGAAAACGACAATAAAACTATTTATAACAAAAAATATATATAATCCAACCATGGTGTTACTTATGCACGATCCCAGTACCCGTGAACCTTTTCCGGTCCAAATCATTTTCTGCAAAACGAAGAATACCAGGTAAATCGGATTTGCACAGAGGATTAATAACACATTTGGTGCTCGGTGCAAAGGCGTGACCGCAACCTCACATACTGTGGATTTTTTTCGTGCTTTGTAAAGCGCTAAAATGCCTCCGTTTGATTGCCTCGCCGGGCTTTCAGGCCATTGGTAAGGTGAGAAGGGAGGAACCGTGGAGGTAATGAGAGGGGGATGATTGACAAGAGAATGCTGAGACGCACGCCGAGTTCTGTATCCCTAAGAGGAAAGGCTTCCTAGCGCTCAAACGAGCAACTAAGCACATAATCTTCTACAACACTCCCTACGGCCTAATCAAATTTCACTGAACAAAAGCATAACAGACTACTAACCTTTGAGTTCATGGATCAAAGTTTAGTTCTTATTGTTCGTAGAATTAGAAACTGCACACACATCACTATACAGTGAGTTGAAAGACCACACACACAGCACAGAGGCAGCCAGCGAAGCACTGACCAAATGAACAAAATCAGCATAAACAGAAACACAAATATTGCATCAAACTGAATAGGAAACTCCAAAAGATGTACTAAATTGTTATGTGAGTATGTGTGTCCACTTCTGGGCACCATATGTTCCAAGCGCGTTGTCCCTGCGAGGACACCATACGGATGTTTTCCCCACCAGCTGTCAGTTATGTTTGACAGTTGACAGCTGGTGACCTTGCTAGCAGCTCCTGTATATTACGCTCCACACCGGAGCCTGTGTTGGCATGTTATATTAAAGAACTTTCTTGCACCAGTCCGAGTATTGGAGTTCTTTACATAAATAGTTTAGAAATTATGTTAAAAAACTAGCCTAGGTTATTATTGTGGATATTGTGCCAATAACACTGCAGTGACACGTAAAAATGCAGGCTGTGATGGATACATTTCAAATAAAAAGGAGTGAAAAACAACAGCCTTCTAGAACAGTCCTTTATTTAATGAGGTGTGCTTGGGTTTTGAAAAGCGTTGTAAACTCATTCAGCAAAGGGAGCCTTAAACGTTGCGGCCCCTTCACTAATCCTCTCACAGTTGCTCTCACTTTACACAGTTTATGCATAGTTTTTTGTAGGATATATTATCCAATGTAAAACGAGGCAGCTATTTTACCCCACCTGGATTTTTTCAATCAAAGCTCCCAATAGAGAGCCATGACAGCAGAGTTGGCTACAAAACACACATCTAGTCAGCGCGACATGCTCATCTCTTCGCAGCACTTGTTCTCTACAATACAAGTTCGTGGCGCCGAGGTCTCGCGCTGATTAGTAAATAACCAGGTAACTCCCCCTCCTTGTCATCCCACCTGGCAGCTCGGCTACAGCCGTCCACTGGCCCTCGGTTAAAGGTTTTGTTTTGGTCTTGTCCAAGGAGTATTGTTCAGCCAGCGCAAGCTTCCCTCGTTGGCTAATAATTGTATTACACAATTAAGTGGAAGTATAATTTGCTTCGACTGTTAATGAAAAGCGAGAAATGAGGAAGGCAAGGAATGCTCGTGGCCGGCTGAGGTGCTGACATGTATTCCTTCAATGTGTTATGCTGCCTACCATTTTATTTTCTGCTTCTCGCACTGTGAGAAAGCAGTGGAGCGGCGTTCCTATGCCCTAATGGAGCTGCCTCCACTGGGGGTAAAGTATGCTCTGTGTAGTATCATGTACCGTATGAATTTAAATTTAGCGTTGCTGAACACTTTTTTAGGGAATTCCAGGAGGGAGGTCCACTCTTTATCAGTTAGGTCTCTGCCGAGGTCCCTCGTTCGTTTGTCACTTAGGGGCGTAAGAGAGGCCCCCAGCTCTAGTACCCCTATATAGCCACCTAATTAGATGGCGGCTTTGTCCCATAAGGTGTACAGCATAAATTAATTTGTGAGTAGCGAGCTCATTGCTATCCGGGTACCAGCGTTATTTCATGTAGTGAGTGATGGTTGCATGTAGCAAAAACAGCGTGTGGGGGACTACCTGTGTGTGGACAAAGATTTCATGATCTGCTCATAGACCATCTATATACAATGCTCCTTCTGTTGTCACTCCTTCCTGTGCCCATTGGGAGACACTGCGTCAAGAAATTAACCCGGTTGCCGTGGGGATTTCAAGTTAAGGGGTATTAGGTGCATATTGGGCATTTCGCCTGGTATATTGTAGCACCCTCTTACAGTATAATAGAGCTGTTCTAAGTAGAGGGGTATACTGGGGGATTCCAGTCCCAAGCAATATTAATGTATGGAGCGTGCCCGGATTTAGCATTTGTGGTGTATAGCCAATTTCATATAAGTTGCGTCCGGCAAGCTAATATGACATCCATTGCAGCTAACTAGCCATACAGTATGCACGAAAGTCAGGAGTCCGGAATCCTCATTCTTCTGGCCGCAATTGCATTTTGGCTAGGCTTACCCTCTTACGTCCCTTTTCCCAGATAAGGTCCTTTTAGGAGCTGATCTAGCATTTGGAAGACTATTGCGGGGATCAGAACCGGGAGATTAGCAAACAAGTACAATAATTGAGGGAGCACCACCATCTTAGAGACGGCTATTCTACCCATCGCCAATAGGGGTAATGATGTCTAAACAGAGACTTGAGCCCGTAAAGATCTAATCGCTTTCATCAGGTTTCCTTCTATGAGGTCCTGAGGGGCCCTGTACAGCTGTATTCTCAGGTATTTGAAAGTAAGTGGAGCAATTGATAGAGTAAGTTGTCTGAATTTGATGGGCTATAAATCTTCTCTATAGAGCACAAAGCATGCGTGCGATTTCGTTTCATTGATTGCCAGCCCTGAGATACCCTCAAATTGTCGGAATATGTGTGGGATAGGCTCTAGATCACCTGTTAGGTTGTTGATGTATAATATAAGGTCATCGGCATAAGCCGATACTATAAGTACTGTGTCTCCCAGTCGTATTCCTTTGGTTTCTGTTACCTCCGGAGTTTAATGATGAGGGGTTCTAGAGCTAACAGAAATAGTCATGGCAACAGGGGGCAGCCCTGTTGTGTACCTCATGCCACTGGATAAGGACGGGATATGTGGGAGCCAGTGTGGATTCGGGCCGTAGGTGCGGTGTATAAGAGCTTGACCCACTCCATTGCTTAGTGGAATACCAAATCTTTCCATTGTTGCTACCATGTATTCCCAATTTAACATGTTGAATGCCTGCCGTAAATCTAGGGAGATACATCCAGCCTTGTGGGAGATCTCTGAGGCAGCCTCCTTGATATAATGCAGATGCCTGATGTTAAGGGATGTGTTTCGGCATGGGACAAAACCGCACTGATCAATATGGACTAGTTTTTGGAGATAGGGAAGAATATGACGGGTCAGGATTTTGCTAGGTATCTTGTATTTAGTGGGCAGCAGGGAAAGCAGATGGTACCCAGGCTTGTCTCGTGGATGTCTATTCGGCTTGGGGAGGGAGGTGACCAATGCTTGCATAGTAGTAAGTGGAATGGAATGAGCCTTGCAAGCTGATCTGTACAAGCATTCAAGGTGTGGAGTTAATTTATCAGCAAAGGTAGAATAAAATTCTCCCGGAAGACCATCTAGCCCCAGAGTCTTATTACGTGGGAGCTCACGATTGCCTCAGTAATTTCAACCCCTGTGATAGGGGTGTCTTAATTCCTTCTGTGCGGCCACCGTTAATTGGGGTAGGTCAAGCCGTCAAGGATATTTGTTTAGGTATTGCAGCTGTGGGGGCACTATACAATGTCTCATAATAGTTACTAAAGCAAGATTAATTTCTGCCTGAGCGTGCACAATGGTGCCGCCTGGTAAAGCCAATTCATGTATAGGGATAGGGGGAGGTATGTCTCACAGCAGTCGAGCTAGCAGGGCACCCGATTTATCAGCTTCTGCATTTTTGTGTTGGGTGTAAGCCCAATAGTCAATCGATAGTAGTTGCTCAAGGAGTTCTGCATGACGTATTTGGACTTCCTGCAAGTTTATTTGTTTGGAGGGGCACCCGCTGTAGGATCACTGATTTAAATGCATCCCATTCTATTAGGCGAAACGAGACAGTTTCCATTTTCATTAAATAATTTGTGATAGTCGAGCCTAGTTTGTCACAGAAGACAGGGTCTTCTAACATCTGCGGCCAAAGTCTCCAAGTAGGGACAGGGGTAGGTATTTTCCCCATTCTAAGATGATCTCAAGCGGATTATGATCAGATAGAGCTTTCCCAAGATACGTGGTCTGGGAGATTTAGGGTGTAACGGCCAGGGAGCAGAATATTCGATCCAATTTAGTATGCAGCTGGTGTGGCGGGGAATAGCAGGAATATTCTATGTTGGTAGGGTAGGGAGACATGATACATTACTCAAAGTGCACTGTGCTATGGGCACCGCAGAGCGTCTTTCAAAAAGGAGCCTACACAGTAACATTATCTCAGTGTCCGTCAAGCTGGCTTGAATTGCCTTAAATTCTGAGACTTCATAAAAGAGATTAAAAATTGTTTGGTATACATTCTATAAGACTTGCAAAAAAAGGTCAAATGCAGCATAGTTTGTCCAGATCTACCCTCTGATGCACAAGAATTAGTGCCAAGATTCTTCTGATAGCCCGGAGGAAAACAGCAAATAATTAGCTGTATCTGCCCTAAAACGAAATCACAGAAAATATTCCCAACGCCCTCGTGCACTAAGGAGAAAGCTAGTCAATGGGCTGTCTGTGCTACAGCTTATGTAACCTGCAACGGCGGGCTTCAGGTTTTCCAAATTAAGTCTGAGACATCAGGTTGGATTAGATAGTAACAACTGTACATGCTTTTTAGGTCTCGCCAAGGCAGCGTTTGGGCTGTCTCTGCAAGATATGCTGTAGTCAAGGATATGAGCTTTGAAGCACTGCCCATTTTCAACAACTGCTAATGTTACATGTGTTGTTACTCAGAGCTTGAGAGCACTATTTGTTTCTTTGAGCTAGAGCACTTGAGACCAGTACTCGTGATTTATATGGCTCTTTGTAAACAGGGCTGTAAATCTTGCTCTTCTCCTGCCTCATTTGCTGTGCATTCAAAGACCGAGGTCTGTGTTTTTTAGGGCTCGCCTGCTGTGCGCCTGCGCATAGCTGGCGAAGCTCTATAGGGGCTTAAACAGCGTTTAACCAAGCACGATTCCACTGGCGATTCCATGCGGTGCATGTGCTTTTTAGGTCATTGCACAAGCGCAAGCCCTAAAAAGCGCTTGCACAATGCCACCAGCCGCCTGCCTGCCTGCCTCGCATTACCACATCAAAGGCAGCCCAGCCCCCCTCCCACAAGTTTCTCAGCATGTGCTCTGCCTCAGGCCGGCATTTCTCCTCCCCTAATTATTCACTGCCCGGCCTGCTGCTCCCCATGCGTCTCGTCACCCTTCCTCCCTTGTAATTATTTACTTCACTTTTGGAAGTAACCTTTTATCACTCCTTGCTTATATATCTGTCTTTAATTCTTGAATTATTGTATGGTACCTAGTGCTGGTATTGAAAGGATTGTTTTAGGACTAGTTTGGTTAACTTGGTCTTAGTCACACCTATCGGTGTAAGCAAAACATGCACACAAAATGTTAGACTCTGCCAGTTCTTGAGTAGGACATAGAAGAAAGAAGCACATAATTTCAAAAATTTCAGTGGCTGCAGGTGTAAGAGAACGCTCATTTTTCTATTTAAGGAGATGCTAAATCTGTGTTGTATTCAATAATCATTTTTTGCGTATGAATCTTGATGCAATGGAAAGTTGTCATAATTTGTAAGAAACTCGTACAGTATCTCACATGGACAGGCACCTACGGAGGCTCACGAGGAGCAAAACAGATAGGCACCTGTAACTCATTTGTTTATCGAGCGGACTACCTAAATCATTGCAGGCTGGAGTCCTTTGTCTGCCGTCAGACCAGGGATGCTGGCTGGTATGTTGCTTCTCTGTGAAATGAGATCCTGATGCAGACACGTCCTCGCGCTCCTGGCACGGACCTATTTCGTAACCCTGTTTACTTTGCTAGACCCTACTACAGGTGCTTCTCTGCTAACATCAGGGTAGCATATTTATAGGTGCACTTTGAAATAAGTGCATGCTCCGTTGGCGGATTGCCCAGATGACGAGGGCCTCTCCCCGTAAAATCTACATCAGATGCGCGAATGGAAGCCACGGGGCTGTTTTGATGAACTCTTCATGACTGACTGAGAGCGTCTTATTCCAGCTGAGAGCACCAGGGGGGTTTACTTTTCTCTTGGGGCCGATGTTATGTACAAGGCATTGCTTCTCGGACGCATCAATCACGGGAGAGAAAACATTTCGATGTTACAGATGTTAATATTTCACTTCTGTTCTTGTTTTTTCTTCACAATAAAAAACACTGAACATAATCTTCACAAAAGTTATTTACAAAAGTTTAAGCTATTGCCATTACAAATTAAATGAATTATTTAAGTATTAATTATTTAAAAAAATTAAAAGCCATTGTTATTTGTAATATCAATACATCTAAGTCACGTAAATACAAAACATGTTGCATTACAAATGCTATCGGTGCCACATTTGCGAAAGGTATAACTATTGGCATTGTAAATGACAAAGCTATTAATTTAGCTATTTTAAAAAATAACACATAAATAAAAAAAAATGTCATTTATAAGACCAATAGCTCAAACTTTCCTAATGCAAGCCCTATTGCATTTCCAATGCTTGTTTCCCCATGTGCTCCATGCCATTGATGCTTCGCCCATCCTTATGTTAAACTGAATAATAGGGCTGTGAAGCCTCAGTGCATGATGGAGGCAATGTTTAAAATATATGGCTCTATACTCCCACTCTCGCCTGTAGCCTCATTCCCTCTCCTTCCCGTCAGCCCTATCGCAATCCAGCCAGATGGCCCTCACATCTGAACGCACCATATTTGTAAACAGGGAACCAACTACTCAACTTTATGTTACTGCAGATACTGTTTATGCACATTTTCACAGTTTCTGTATTTCTCCTTCTACAATTCTTTAATGTAGTTCTGAATCTGATATTTCCTTACAAGCCAATTGTGTCACTAACACCACTCCTTGCAACGCCAATTCACTCTAAGCATGTGTACTTCATACAACTGCACTTCACTCTACCCAACCCACTCTACTCCATGCAATGCCACTCCAAGGAGTGACACTCGAGGCAACGCAGCTCTCCGCAGTGACACTTCGCTCCACTCTACACAATGCCACTTCCCGCTACTGCACTCCACACAACTGAATGCCACTCTGACATGGCACTCCATGAAACTGCATTCCACTCTATGCAACCCCACTCCACTCTACGTCTCACCACTCTAATCTATGCAATGTCACTCCACGCAACACCACTCAGTAAAATGTCACTCCTTGCAACGCCACCCCACTCTATGCTACGCCACTCCCTTTTACCCCAAACCACTCTTTGGAACGCCACTATGCTTTACTTCACTCCATGCAACTCTGCTTTATTCTACTCTGCTTTACTCCACTCCACTGAACTCCAGGCCACTCTACTTTACTCCAGTCAACTCAAGCCCACTCTGCTCTCCTCCACTCCAGTCAACTCTACTCTGCTTTACTTCACTATGCTCTGCTTTACTCCACTCAACACCACTCTGCTTTGCTTTACTCAATGGCACTCTACTTTACTCCACACAACTTTACTCCACTTAACATCCCTCTGCTTTACACCACTCCACTCAACACCACTTTTCTTTTCTCCACTCACTCTGCTTTACTCCGCACCACCCCACTTTACTCCACTCCTCAATGCCCCTCTGCTTTACTCCATGCCACTCTGCTTAACGCAACTCTGTTTTACTCTACACCACTCTGCTTTACTTCCCGCACCTGCTTAACACCACGCCACTTAGCTTTACTCCACACCGCTCTGCTTTACTCCACTCCATGCCACTCATCTATACTGCACTCCACTCTGCTCCACTCCGCGTCAATCTGCTTTACTCCAGGCCGTTCTACTTTACTCTTTTCCACGCCACTCAGCTTTAGTCCACTCCACTCCACTCCACTCCACTCCGCTCCATTTTGCTTTACTCCACTCTGCTCAATGCCAGTCCGTTATATTCCACTACACTCTGCTTTACTCCACGCTGCCGCACACCACGCCACCACAATCCACTCTACACAACTGCACTTCACTTTACGCCACGCCATTTAGCTCTACACAATGCCACTATACCACTCAATGCAACATCACTCTACTCTACACCACTTCAGTCTACGCCACTCCACGCAACTGCACTCCATTCCACACAATGCCACCTCACACTACGCAACTCCACTACATTGTTTGCCACGCCAATCCACACAGCATCAATCAATGCAGCGCCACCCATGCAATGGCACTTCTTGAAATGCCCCTCCACTCTACACAGCTCCACTCTACACAGCACCACTCTACACAGCACCACTCTACACAGCACCACTCTACACAGCACCACTCTACACAGCACCACTCTACACAGCACCACTCTACACAGCACCACTCCACACAACCCCACTCCACACAACCCCACTCCACACAACCCCACTCCTCTCCACACAATTCCATTCTGCTCTATGAAACACCACTCCAACCAACTGCACTCAAAACAAAACGCTACACAACTGCACTCCACTTAAAGCCACTCCACTCCACACCACTCTATGCAACACCACTCAATACAACGATGATCCATACAACCACACCAGGCAAAATAATTACAATCCACATAATACCACTCAACACCACATAATTCAACTCTACCTAATTACACACTACTTAATACCCGATAAATACACCCCACATAAAAACGCTATATACAACATATTAATCCACATAAAAACACTCCACACCATGCCACATAGTTCCACTCAACATAATTTACTCTATACCACAATGTTCCATGTCAAACTATTCAACTCCACACAAATCCATTCCACACCACATAATTACAAAAAAAATCACCCCACAACACAATTCCACTACACACCACATATATCCAATTTACACCACAATTTAACTCCACACATTTGCAATCCGCACCACATAGTTCGACACCAAACTGCATAATACAACAACACAATTACACAACACACCACATGTCTAATCCACACCACACAATTCCACATCGTGCCACCAAATTCAACAGTACACCATATAATTAAACTCCACTACAAACCACTCCACAGCACAAAATACCATTCCAAATATTTACACTCCGTAACACACAATCCCACTCCACGTAATACCAGTACACTCAATACCACATGTTTACTATCCATATAATTCCACAGCACACCGTTCCACATAATTCCACGACACAAATCCAATCCCAGCCACAACACGCGATTACACAACAAATCCAATCCAACACACATTATTCCACCACACACCACATACCTGCATTCTAAAACCCATAGGTAAAGACATTGCCATGTACAAAGCCAATAGCTCTAACACAAACAAATGCAAGCCCTATTGCATTTTCAATGCCCGCCGTTTATGCGGCTGCTACAGCCACGTTCAGAGAATGTGTAAGGCATCCCAATCTCTTGGAGAAAAAAAATTCACGTATGCCATCCATGGGATAGAAAGGCCTTTGTCGCAAGCAAGACAATCCAAATGATATCTCTTGTTAAAGTCGTCACCTATATTCAGTTCTAAACTGCATGCCTGCTTAAGGTACCCATTGCATTAGGCTGGAGATACGTGGTATGCTTAATAGTTGATTCCTAGCAAAATATTCTCACTACGATCTTGATAACACGCAGCATTTAGCAGGCAGCCCCCAGGGCTCACACTGGTGTGGAATTTCAATCTCAGTGGCTATCTGTCCAGACAGAAGCCATTAGCTTGTTATAAATGAGGATAACTCCCTCTTCCTCAGCAAAGATAAGCACTTTACCTACCGTTTCGAAGGCAATACATCGTACAACAAAAATCTTGCTGCCACCCGTACAGATTAGTTGGAAGTAAGATAAAATGGCGAGATTAAAAGATTGTTTCAACTCTCCAGGTCACACGATGTACTGGATGAATCAGTGTATTATTTATGTGCCCTTTCATACCAGCATCATGAGTGAAACAGAGAATTCAAGAAGCACACAGCGACATGACCGTATGAATAATGCAATGAACAGTTCCTGATGTTCAGCCTCTTCCTGCATGCTACAAAAAGCAAACGATACCCAAAGCGTGTACATCTGTTCATATAATGATTGTCATGCGATGCTGAGCACCTGAACTTAGGCTATTTGCCAACATTTATTAACATTTCCACTCGCATTTCTTAAAAAACATAATACCCTGAAACGTTCTTCTCTTCCATTCCACGTTTTAGGATCCTAAAATATTACCACAGAAGACTTCTTAACTGGAGGATTTGGCAGCATGTCGTGGAAACGTAGCAATTTACACAGGACAGTACTGCTTTCGTCTAATATTTGTGGGCTTCGATCGGATAATACCCAGGGTCGGATCGGGACGAAAAACAGGCAAAATAGCCCTAAAAAGACAGCACCACTTTTAATAAGCTCATTTTGGCTCCACAGTCTTCACGATTTATGCACGACCCATGCAGAATTCCTATCCCTTAGGTGCCCGATGAGCTCATGGTACAGTTTAAGCAGTGACTAGCTATGGCAAGCCTTAAAACGTAAGGTTAGCTATCACACAAATCAGCATACAAAAACAGAACATAGGCCATACAATCTTAAATACATTCACCGGGGTATTATGCAGATCACCACACAAAATGTTAAACCTTACAATTGGGGTGGGGGGATTACTTTGACTTTGATTCTTAACTCTGTCTAACCCCAGTACTTGTTTCCTTTGAGTAAATAAAGGGCACGTATTGCCTGCTGGAAATAAGTACAGTCCTTAGTACTACAAGATAGGGCACTGTTGACCATCATAATGTGGGGGGACACAAGCCAGTGCAACTTGTAGAGCTGAACCTTAAATGACAGGCTCAAGTATGCCTGAGTGAGTGGCGTGCTCTTGATGTGGTGCAGTGTAAATCTTAAAACATACGTACTCAGTGGTTTCCCCTAGATACTAGAAGTACAGGAACTGTTGTTTACTTCCCTGAATAAACAGAAAACGAGGTTCTGCATACCAAACTCCTCTTCTGTGGAATACTGAAACTGGAGGATGAGGGCAAAACCAAACTTCTGGAACCAACATCTGTCATAAACTCATAGGCGCTCACGCAAGAGTCCTCGCACTCACAAAGCCCATGTGACCCAACTACTAGCAAGGTTACAGAGAGCCGGACTAGGTCATAAATTGTGGATATCTTAGGTATTCACATGTAATTTAGTCCAAGCTATCATGTTCCTGTCCTAATGGTTTCTCGAACAGGATTTCCCTGGGCCTAAGGCAGGGGTATTCAAACTGTGGGGCGCGACCCCCAGGGGGTGCCGGCGATGCAAAGGGGGGTCGCACCTTCACAGTGTCACTTCTGCCCTGGCCTCCAGGGCTTCAGCCCCTCTCCTCCCCATCCTGTGTCTCAGCTCGCGCTCCTGGGGCCTCGGCTGGGCAGTGTCTGGAGTCTTATCTCTGGCCGAGTTTTTCACAGGTCTTTAAAGACCATTAGCATATTTACATGCCTTTGTTAACTGATTACCAAGGCATTGTTTTTTTATGGTTCCAGTACCCCCTGGGCCCCCACTCTGCCTATTCCTAACATTTGTATTTTTACACTTACTGCTGTAGTGTGAGAATGCATTTAATGAAAAGAAATATAAAGTTGGGTTGCCAAATGAAACATGCCTGCTATGTGTTGTCTAAAGATCCTGCAGAGACCTGCTCTTGACACTAAATTGAGTTATAAATAAAAAAGTATATTAATTAGGCATGTGACTTTTCTGTCTTTATTCTCTTTAATTATAAGTCATGGATCATTGAGGCAGCCCTAGAACACAATTAAAAGTGCTTTCTATTTATATATGCTGTTCTAAATATTCACAGATAAGTGCTAAAAATACAGCTTTAGGTGACTGCTTATTTCTGGACCATCAAAATAATGAACTGGTAACCCTAATCATAAGAATGGAAGTTTGTTGCAGGATCAGCACATTATTTATTTCCTCCACCCTTGAATCCTGATTAATGCCATTATAGCAATAGTTTAACTTATATCTGAAACCCTACGCTTCAGGTTTTGGGGAATGCACCCTGCTTTCAGACTACTCACTTCTCATTCTCGCCTTCACTTTCACGTTCACCCTGCACTCCCAGCGATCGCAATGCACTCACACTGATCACCATGCACTCATAGCGATCACCATGCACTCATAGCGATCACAATGCACTCACACTGATCACCATGCACTCACATTGATCACCATGCATTCACATTGATCACCATGCACTCACATTGATCACCATGCACTCACATTGATCACCATGCACTCACATTGATCACCATGCACTCACATTGATCACCATGCACTCACACTAATCACCATGCACTCACACTGATCACCATGCACTCACACTGATCACCATGCACTCACACTGATCACCATGCACTCACACTGATCACCATGCACTCACACTGATCACCATGCACTCACACTGATCACCATGCACTCACACTGATCACCATGCACTCACACCGATCACCATGCACTCACACCAATCACCGTGCACTCACACCAATCACCGTGCACTCACACCAATCACCGTGCACTCACACCAATCACCGTGCACTCACACCAATCACCATGGACTCACACCATTCACCATGCACTCACACCATTCACCATGCACTCACACCATTCACCATGCACTCACACCATTCACCATGCACTCACACCATTCACCATGCACTTAAACCAATCACTGCACTCAGTGATCACAATGCACTCACACTGATCACCCTGCACTCACACTGATCACCCTGCACTCACAACATTCTCCCACTCACCCTGCACTCACAGTGATCACAATGCACTCACACTGATCACAATGCACTCACACTGATCACAATGCACTCACACTGATCACCATGCACTCACACCAATCACCATGCACGCACACCAATCACCATGCACTCACACCATGCGCTCACACCAATCACGCACACCAATCACCATGCACTCACACCATTCACCATGCACTCACACCATTCACCATGCACTCACAACAATCACTGCACTCAGTGATCACAATGCACTCTCAGGGATCACAATGCACTCACACTGATCACAGTGCACTCACACTGATCACCATGCACTCACAACATTCACCCACTCACCCTGCATTCACAGTGATCACAATGCACTCACACTGATCACAATGCACTCACATCATTCACCCGCTCACCCTGCACTCACACCAATCACCATGCACTCACACCATTCACCCGCTCACCCTGAAATCACAGTGATCATAATGCACTCACACTGATCACAATGCACTCACACTGATCACCATGCACTCACAACATCCACCCACTCACCCTGCACTCACAGTGATCATAATGTACTCACAGTGATCACAATGCACTCACACTGATCATCATGCACTCACAACATTCACCCGGTCACCCTGCTCTCAAACTGATCACAATGCACTCACACTGATCACAATGCACTCACACTGATCACAATGCACTCACACTGATCACAATGCACTCACACTGATCACCATGCACTGACACTGATCACCATGCACTCACAACATTCACCCACTCACCCTGCACTCACAATGATCACAACGTACTCACACTGATCACCATGCACTCACAACATTCATCTGCTCACCCTGCTCTCACAGTGATGATAATGCACTCACACTGATCACAATGCACTCACACTGATAACCATGCACTCACACTGATCACCATGCACTCACACTGATCACCATGCACTCACACTGATCACCATGCACTCACAACATTTACCCACTCACAGTGATCATAATGTACTCACAGTGATCACAATGCACTCAAACTGATCACCATGCACTCACACTGATCACCATGCACTCACAACATTCACCCGCTCACCCTGCTTTCACAGTGATCACTCTGCACTAAAACTTTGCTAGCATTGTTCACTCTGTACCCCACCCTGCAGTCACACGAGCACACTTCTCACCCTGCACTCATGTGACACTTCACTCACCTGCCCCCCGTAATGCTCAATCTGTAGCTCACTCAAACAAGGCCATCACTAACCATGCACTAATTTGTCCCACTCTGCACTTACAGCCGAACCCAAATTCATATGGTCACCTCACTCACCCTGCAGTCACTCCTTTTACCCTACTCTCACACTGTTGCATTGCTCACCGTGCAGTCACATGGGCACTCTTGTCACCCACACAGTGCAGAAGGTTAAAGTGCCTGGTACAAAGAAGATGTACCATGCACATCACAGAACTGAGTGTGAGTAAACTATGAGTAGGGCTATAAAAAAATGAAATGTTTGTCAGACAGGTGCTATAGAAAGATGAAGTGTATTGTTGGTGAGTGGTAGTGAGGGAATTCATGGTGAAGGTGGAAAGACTGTTGCACCGTGTGCGACCAGTGCTTGGACAAGCCCTGGCTGGGAGTGTTAACCTCCCCAGGCAGTTCGGGTCTAGTGGATCCCCTGCTTCTGCCTATTATTTACATTTGTAGTGCGCTACTGTTACCAAAAGGTGTCCTGGGGCTAACAACCATCCGCCTGCAATGTGAGAGAGGGATCCGGGAATGGGAGAGGAGAGAAGAGAGGGATGGAAGGAAGGGGGTGAGAGGAAAGGGGCATGGGTAAACTGCTTAACTCTGCACAAGACCGCCACGGTTTGAATGCACCCTTGCTGCTCCTGGCCATTGCCAGGTGAGCTTCTAATTTGGAAGCGTATTCCTGTGGATTGGGAGGCCCTTCACAGAGGTTGACTAGACACCTTTCTGATGTTAATTGCTGTATTTTGGTTATAAACTGGTACTGATGGGGTGAAATCTTTCCTCAGTATTACTGTGTTTAAAAAAATTCTAAATAATAAAGCAATGCTACCCCAAAATACGCAGCATCACAGAACATTATTTACATTTTCTACTCACACAATTTAGTCAAGCCTGTCTCATAATTTGGTCCTCACCTTCCTCATAACCTAGAGGTTTAGAAATTTTTGTCAGAAGGGGGTCCTTACGCTTGAAAATATAAACAGGGGGGGTCTCGGCATCCAAAAGTTTGAGGACCTCTGGCCTAGGGGAATCTATTTAGTATCAAGGGATATAAACAATGTAGGGCATGTGGCCCTATACTGAGGGTACCATTCTCATATACACACACCTGAATAGGGAAACTAGAAAATGAGCAGCCCCGACTTTTGGGCTGGGAAGCCTGCCTAGATGTTCTGTCTGCCTGCTGGTGTTTGGAAAGTACAAGTAAATCAACTGCATAGAGGCCAGACCAAAAGGCAAGACTGGTAGTCTCATTACTGTGACCCTACATTCATGTCCACTCAATGTCCTCTGTCTGGAAACCATTGTACCAAGTCTCCAACAATTTCCAGACCACTGGAACAGTCAGGAAACAGGTGATCCTAGGGAAGTACATTCCAGAAACGGAGAATGGACTTAGTATTCACATGTTCAATTCTTGCAACACCCCAATAAGCTTGAGTTAGCCATGTAAGGAGTCAGACAATGAAAAAGGTTCTGAAGGATAGAAAAATACCAACTTTCCTGGTGGCTTTCTTCCACTTAAGCACTCTGATTTAACTGCAGAACAATTTTGTGCATGCAGACTATAACTGTGCCCAACCCTCTATCGGCCCAATCACACTCACCCATTGGAAACTGGTAGCCATTCCCTGTCCATGCAGCCATGCAGGCACCATCCTTTCTCTAGAGGAACCCTTCAGTTAATAAATCCCTATTAGGAAGGGTGCAGCAGTGCTACCGAAGAGAGCCATCAAGATCACGCAAACATATCCACATTGCCACTAACATCAATCACTAAAGGAACGTATCCAATGCTTTCAGCAAACCGTCATTGACGCTGTAGAGTGAACCACTACAAATGTTATTTGTTATCCGTGACAATAGGGGTGCTTATATTTGTGGGGCCATATACAAATTTATCTTTTCATTCGTCGAGTCCTAATTCTATTTCCTTCTAAGGTTTTTACATCAGAGCACTAAGTGAAAAAAAAAATCTTCCATACCGCATGACCTTCTTATTAAATGTGAACTGTGATGTCATCCTCAACGGTGCGGAAAGAATGTAGCACTTGGAAATCGTTGTACATACTTCTAATATAGACTACCTCATATATCACGACTGTGGTAATCAGAAGAGTGAGTTGAAACGGAAAGGCTTCTATTAGCTGCACGGAGATGTCGATAAAACACGAATAGGAAGTTTTTCCATGACTGCCACAAAACGAATCTATTTATATTGCATGCTTGAAGCCGTTTGTTATTACAATGGATGTCTTCTTAAGCTATTTCACTTTCAACACTAATCAAGTTTGCATTGTTGAATCACTGTAAAACATTACTATGAAAAATAATGCAGGCCATTTTTCAGATCCATGAATGCACTGCACAGTATGTCGACAGTGCCTTCATGAAACTGAAGATTACTGCAATCCATACAAAAAATGCAGCAAGAGAAATATCAGATCGAAGTCAAGATCGCAGAGTAAATATTCTAACTCCATGTGGAAGGATACTATCCAGTATTTCTTCTAAAATACTACATGGGAAGGCATCAGTCTCCATTATCAACCAAAGGAAAGGGCATGATTCATGCGTCGGATGGCACTCGTGCCCAGTCTGATATCAAATTTCACACTCAACTTCACAATAAGTAGGAGCTTCCCCCAGTGATTAATCCCTTCCTTCACCGTCCAACCTACCTTCACCACTCTTTTCCTCACCTTCCTAATAATTTGTACCGTCCTACCCAATCCACCTTTTTCTCAGTCATTTCTACCACCTCACTTTTGTTATAACAACTCACCTCGCACCACTCACCTGTTCTCATATCTCCTGCTACAGAAGACAAGCTGCCTTATGTCATTTACAAACATTATTCATTAAGTAACACAGTCCTCTTCCTGAACCTTTAGCTTACCCCCTACTAAAACCTCAAAATGGATCACAAACTAGGAATCTCACCATTGCTATTTAATCGCCCAAACACAGAACCTGCCTGGCCCAATTGCTAGGGTCTACCATTGCTACCAGGTGCAGGTATAGGAGAAACAAAGATAAACATAGTATTAGGGCATTCAAGTGCCACTCTGTAATTCTGCAAAGATTGTACGCATCGGACGATGACGCATTTACAGTTTTTACTTGATTTTATGATGCAGGCTCTTCTGTATTTAATGGTGCTGCTGATAACCTTAGGGGATCCTCCCAATCACCAATAAAGCTCTGTGGATATTAGTGTCCCTTCACACTGAGAGGTGGCCGATAAGCTGTCGTTCCCAGCGTCCTATTGGACAAGGACCTAACTGCTGCTTTAGTGTGTGAAAATAAGACATTTTCTGCCGTACCCAAGGAGAAGACATAGGACATAATTGACAGTAGATAAAGACGTGCAACCAGAACTGCCGGCCAAGCTTTGGAACAGGAAGCTGAGATTTGGATACTTTCCCCAACCTTACAGCCCACTGGAGGACACTAGTAATCGAAAAGCTGAAATCACTAGAGAAGTAACACCCTCCATTCATGTTTTAGGCCCATATGAAAACTATGGAGACCAGCGCTGTCCTGGTATCTGGTGCTCTGGGGAGATTGACACTATAATGGGTGAGGCAGGACATGGTAGTGCCCTTAGAGAGAAACTGAAATGGTCCCTTACCCACACAACCATATAGAGAAGACTGAGGAATGTACATTATAAGGAAAAGAGGTGGGAGACAGAAGACCATTTAGGGGATGTGGAATCCTCTTGAAAGTGGGAGAGAGAACCTGCTCTTTGAGTTTGGTGCAGGCGTTCATGAAGCATAGTGGCAAATGAGCATTTTAACACCAACGTAAGGCGGCATCTGAAACATAATGACCAATTTACTAGGTTACCAGAAGGACAAATGACAGTACCCTACTTCAATTTGCGAATGGGGGATGTCCCAGAATGAGACAGACTGAAGAGAACTGTAATCCCACCTAAAGAACGATTAATGGGGAGTTAAAGACCTGTGACCACAAGCATCCTTATGCCTTAGAAATAGTACAGAAAAAAATACAACACTGACTTGCGAAAGACTAGGGTGAAAAGGTGACAATCCTTTAAATGTGCAGCCCCTTGTAAAGCATTTCATTGCCTCTAGCAAGACCCACAAGATTAAGATGCATGCTGCCTTGATTTTTGTTGGGACCAAAATATCACCTGTAGGTTATATTATCTAGGCCTGGGTGGTAAATTCCATTCCGCTCGCAGAATTTGGGTAATTTCACGTTCCGCGGAGAACACGGAATTGCCAAAAATTCTGTGATACCTGCCTTTGTGGAATTTTTTGCTTGTTCGCGACTTCAAAATGCGTGTTCGCAAGATATTTCCCCCGAGCACCCAAACAGCGTTCGCGAACAGGAAAAAAGCATCACGAACGGTCAGAACAAGCAATTCAGTGTGTTCGCAGAACTCTGCGTGCTCGCGGAGATTTTTTACCATTTCACGGAGCTTTGAGGAGCACGACTACGCAAATTCTGCCCACCCCTAATATTATCTCGATAGCCTGTTCAGTGTGCTTGACTGCAAGTGAATCTGGTATTCTGAATTCTATTTTGGATCTGGCTTCACACTAATTTAGTTGTGTGTAGAGGCCTATGGCTGTTACTGACAATGTGCAGTGTCCAGGACCTATCCCTGTAACCTGGAGGAGCATACCAAGTGTGCCCTCATAGTGTGCACAGAACCTCTGTCCATGTTCTAGGTGCAGCACATAAAGGAGCAGTGGAAGTGTAACATATGTTGTGATTTATATTGTCCAGGTTTCTTTTATCGGTTCCCATGTGTCACTAAGCGACCCCTCTTGTGTAACGTTCAGCAATTATGTTTACCTCAGAACCTTGCTATGACGTGTGTATGTCAAGTATATTTGTGTATGTGCATACAGTGAGCCTTTGATACATTGGTGCCAGTAGGACTGTGTGAGTGTCTGTTTAAGAGGGATGTGAGAAGTTGGCCTAATATATGATGTTTCCAATTCTGGAACCACCTTGTATCAGTCCAAACAATCCCTTATGGTGTCTGGTTGTAAGTCAACCTTATAGACAAGCTATCCTAGGGGTAGCATGGACTAAGCAGCCTGAAAGGCTAAACTCAAGAGGTCCTGTTAAGCGAGCTGTTTTACCAATCACAATCCTGTAATATCAAATGAAAGGACACCACTCAAGTATGTATTATACAAATATATGTATTTATTACTAGAATAATCCCCAGTACTCTTTATGAGCAAAGGGGCACAAGCTTTTAAACAAAAGAACAGTATAACATATGAAAGTTGCACTATTATGGATGAGGGCGGGTGGCCACTCAAACCATATATTAAGAAAATCGGATAAGAGATACCAATCGAACAGTGGTTGGGCCTAGGTCCTAGGGAATCGCTGGGAGAAGTCGGGACTAGCAATGCTGAAGTCGGGAAAAGCCCGCGGGATTCGGGTGCAGCGCTTAAAGCACACGCATGCACCAATGCAAAGTTAATGGTGCGTAAAACTTACAAAGTTATAGTTTAAGGATACTTCCGCTCAACCTAGAAGGATAAAACTTTAGACACAGACCCTAGAGGTGTGTACCAGTGTGGGAACACCGGCGTTGCTGAGTTACCTCACCCACAGGAAGCGGGTGCATAGGGTCGAAGTGGCGTCGGGTTTCGTCACGCAGGTTGATGGTGCTTGAAGCTGAAGATGCTGCAGGCGATGTGAAGGAGAAGTGTCCGGTGTGATCCAAGGGTGGATCAGAGTCGTAAAGTACCTGAAAGCAGAGGGGACAGAGTCAGTGTCACTCAGCAGTGACCCGGGTGGAACCAGGACGGAACCAGGTGTCGGGCGCAATCAGGTGGTTGTCGAGGAGCTTCTCTCCGCTGCCACGTGGGCTCTGGGGCATCTGTGACGTCCAGGAGCGGGTCACGAGCTGTCCCACAAAGGCTCTCACCGTCGGCGCTGTCGGCTTCAAGATTGGAGCAAACAACACTTGGCAAGAGCAATCCACGCAGGACTGGAAGATTGCTTCTCACTCGGACCAGGAGGGTCAGAGCGGGTGCTCCTTTTCAGAGGAGCGGGTGCAAGTCTGGAGCAACCAGAATCACAAGTCGGATTTACAGGTTTCGTCGGCACAGGGGCCCCAAGCCAGCGGGCAAGTGACCGGGCCAACGCGCTGAGCCAAAATAAGCAGAAGGGCCCCACACAGCACTCGTTGAGTGTAGAGGGGTGAGCTTCGGTGCAAAAGTGGCTCAGGGCTGGGGCTTCTCAAACCCCGATGTACAGCTTCGAGGGTCACTCGTGGGCTGCACGGTCAGCGTCTCGTGGTCTTTTCAAGATGGCGGGCCCCACGCTTCCGGTCGCCTCCACGGGTCTCAGCTCTGCAGGGACTGTGGATCGGGCTGGTAGAAGGCAGGCAAGCTTGATCTTGTCGATCTCTGTCACTCGAGTTCCGGCGGGAACTGCAACAAAGCAGACGTCGAGGTGCTGGATGATGCCTGTTTGCACAGGGTGGTCACTCCTTGACCACAAGGGAGATTCTTCAGTCTTCTACGTCGAGTAGGATGTCGAAGGGTCCAGAGTTTCTTTTCAAATGTTTCATCAGGATAATCTGAGTGCGTTGGCACTGCTCCCATTCTTATACCAATCTAGGGGGCTGGATTACCTGCTAGGTCCCCTCCAATGGGTGGGACCTAGGAAGGGGGTGGATACACCCCTTTCCCTTTGTCCAGGCCGCGCTGGGACTGGGACTGGGGCTGGTCTGCCCCAGAACCGGTTTGGCCGGATTATGCAAGGGGATGCCTTGTGCTCCCCAGGCAGTGTCTGGTTTCTTTCAAACCTCCCTGCTACAATCCACTATCTCCTGTCTGGGGTGGTGTGACACCTCACTGCGACAGGAAAGCCTTTGTCCAGGCCTCCTTGGCTGAGTTTCGGTCAGCAGCAGGAGGTCAGACTCGTGTCTGTGGCAGAAGCATCCATTTTGTGGATCTGAGGCTCTTAGCAAAGTAGCATGTCGTCTCCCTCTAGAGGGATGGAATGTTATCCCCGTCGACAGGACTGTCGAAGGGATAGTATTCCAAAACGTATGACACCTTACACGACATGTTTTGATAAAGCCAAACCAAAGTTAACATATAACCGCAAGGATTATAATGCACTTAATAGTATATGGTATGGCATTATCCCGGAACAGCTTAGGGAGTTGGTCCGGACAGCTGCAGACAGGCTCAGCTCATGCTAGAGCACCATCTCACATAAAACCCCGCACTCTGCCTCCAGGATTGTTAAGGCCTGCCATAGGAGTGGCTTATAGGTTTATATGTGTCCAGATAGGTTTAGATATAGGCATACTATATCTAAGCAAGGGGTGATTACACCACCTTGCCCCAGCTGAGTGATCAGCCAGTTGTGTCAATTTTGGATAGCCAGCCAGGGGTGGCAAAAGATATGCTGCAGTCCCTGGTAGGCCTTGGATGCACCTATGCCCTGGGCACCTATAGTGCTCTGTACAGGGGCTGATAAGGTGACCCAAGCCAATTTAGTTATGCACCTAGGGTACATGGAATCCATTTTACAGAGAGAGCAGATAGCCTGGGGCCCTGATTAGCAGGGAACCAGGTCAACTAAGTCGAAAACCAGCTAAACACAAGGCAAAAAATCTGGGGTAACCATAGTCAGGTAGCCACCTTCCTACAAGGGAGTACTCCCAACAGTGAGATCAATTTTGGATGCCTGTGGTTTAGGATGGCGCAAGATGGAGGATAAGGACAGCTTCCACAGGCAGTGGAAGTGTTTTGCCTGCATTCCTGTGGCTGAAGGGCGGAGGTCCAGAGACTGAAGTGAGGAGGATAGAGAATGGGGTACCTTTAGACCTTCCATAAAGACTTTCTTATCAAGGGCCTGTTGATTGGTTCTTCCAGAGCACTGCCAAGTGGTGAGCAGTAGGGTTGATGGGGGGGGGGGGGGGGGGGGGGGGGGGGCGCTTCAATTTGCTGTAAAAGTGGAGGAAGTTGCTAGGTCAGTCCAGCCATTTTCCCTGCCCATGATTACTGTTTTAGAAAGGCTAATGACAGCCAGGAGCAGAGGTCTCACACTTCACTTTGTCCATGTGATGGGTGCTCCAGTGTGGAGAAAGACAAAGTGCAGACTTTACACAAATGTTTTGCTTGGGGAAGAGCCTCTGAAGGACACTTCAAAGAGAATCACCCCACACCGGTTCTAAAGTTTGAGATAGTGGATCCACATCACCTGTGTAGAAAAAGGGTAAAAGAAAGTAGGATGGAATCCATTCCACTTTGTTCCAGTCCCAGGTTTTGTTTGACAACGGAAGTGTGTGCCTCGCTAAGCACTCAAAGAGGTGATCTGTAACCAAGATTAGTGTCTAACAGCCAGTCTCAGAGGACAGGGGAAATCACCTGATGGTGAAAGATTATCAGCCGATAAGCATTGAACTGGTAGATCATTGGACTGGTCGATCAGTGATAAATGGGGTTAGCTTTTCTAGTTCTGGGATCTGCTTCTCAGCATATACATTTTTATTATTTGTGACACCCACTTTTTCTCAAATAATCGGTATTGTGCTTGAGGCCTGTTATCTAGTTCCAAGCCAGTGCACGATTTTGAAATTCTTATCACCTGACTCATAAAGCCTCTCCTGGATTATGAAGCCCAATTCCTGTTCCAATTGCACCACATGTGTCTCGAGGGGCACTATCTCTGCCTGTATCTTCTTTTTCCGACCCGCAAAGTAGGCCATAGCCTAATTACTACCTGAAGGCTGCCCCCAGAGGGTAGCTGCCAACTGCACAGAGTGGCATTAAGAGAGAATAATTCTTCTATACCTCATCTGAGCTTCTTCATTTTTTCATGGTCCGCAAGCCACAAGACATTCAGCCTCAACAACCCTCGGTGTTGATCCTCTGCTCTGTACAGTCTGAGTACAACCAGTGAATGGTCAGAAATTCCTCTGGGTAGAAAGTCCACCCCTGCAACATGCTGGGTGTCTGCCAGAGAAAGACAAAATAGGTTGATGCATGAGGAATTATGTAAGCTTAACACATTCATGAAGGTCCTGTCACTTAGAAACAGTAAACCAGTCTAATTTAAACTTGGGTACGTGGTGGTGGCCATGTCAACCACCCCAGTTGCGAGATAACCGTGTTGCTGCAGGATCCTCATGTTAATGGAAAGGAAGCAGGAGAGAGGACAGAGGGGACGCCATCTAATGCAAAAGGGAGGATCATTGCTTATTATCCTCATGGGCACTGTTTGGTTGTGTCAAGTTCTGTTGATGCCTTGTGCTCCATCGAGGTGAAGCAGCGCTTAGGATCCCCTGAAGGACAGACCTTCTGATCAGTGCCGTCTCCTGGTTCTCCTACCTCTACTCTCTCAAGCTCCCCAGTCAGATTCCTTTCATTTGCTTTTGGGGGAGGGGAGCTATAAGGGCGAGGTTCATTGCTGGTCTCTCCTCCGCCCAGTCCCAGGCCATTTCAGGCCTGTCAAAGAATAACATGTTATCCTTGTATATTACTTTTAATCTAGTTGGAAACAAGAGCATGTATTTCACTTGCATTGCCCAACATTTCTACTTAACTTCAAGGAACAAGTGTCTTTATTGTTGAACCTTTAATGTGTAGTCTGGAAACACCATCGTTTTTTCAGAGCCATAAGTAAGGCTTCCAATTTTGCAGAAAGCTTCCAGGACTGCGTCTATCGCTGCATAATTAAACACACATGCAATTAGAGGTATAAGAATGTCTCCCGGCATGGACACGCCACTAATGATCTGTCTTCTCGACGATGAAACAGGGGGATACATTTTCCACTTGTCCCCATGACCGCAACCAGTTAAAACAAATCGTTTTGGAGGGGAGCTCTTCGTGTACCCTCAGGTACCCCCAGCAGTCTAATGTTGTTGAGCCTGGACATCCCTTATGCATTTTTGGCATGAATGTCCAATTGTTTGAATGCCTTCTGTATATCCGCAATTAAGGTTTGCAATGCCTGAGCGGAGTCCCCCATTTCCTTAATTCTGCTTTTAACCCGTTTCTCTGTCGATTATATCACAGAAATCCTGTAGCAGGATGGACATATGAACACTGTTCCCCTATTTTCCCCTAAAGTGAGTGGCATGTCTTATGGACTGCTAGCAAGATTGCTGAAGCGTAATCTGGAGGGGAGGCCCAGTCTCTGGAATGTTGTGGGTCTTACTCCATTTGAGGGTCAGCAATTGTTCTGATCAGGAGAGAGATCTCAGCTGCTTCACTTTAACCATTGTGATGTGTCCCTCGTATTAGTCTCTCCCCGTTCTATACAAGAAACTGGTTTTACAGTGGCTTTGTAAGCAGACACTTCTTCCCGCGAGACCGGCAAGACCTGGGGAGAGGAAGCAAGGGGAAAGTAGACTTCAGTCCTCCCAGCATGTTGGTTAGCGGGATCCCTTCTGGTTTAAGTGTAGCTCAACCTCACAGGAAGAGACACCCCTTTGCCCAAAACCAAGGTCCAGCCAGACTGCGGAACCAGCATCCAAGTCAGACCCCATCTGACCACATATACTCCAGGCTGTCAATTACCAGTACCAGATTCTAGTCACTCTAGTTCACACCAGTGGACCCCCTCAGCAGCTGCAAGTAGAGGTCCAGCCTTGCCTTTCTCCCCATTGTCCGTGTGGCATTGTCCCGGTCCCGCCCCTGCACTCCACTCACATTTGCAAATCACCATGCTTATTATTGACAGGGATCTGAGTGGGGAGGGTGGGGCTAGGGGGACCTTTATCAGGTTCACCGCTGACTGCCAAGGCTGTCGTTTTCAATCAACCACTCCAGCAAGCCAATCCGTCCACGTCTTTGGCCCAGTCTCACCTCAATCTCCTATGAAAGCCACCAGAAAACAGTGTTCCAGTCAGGATTCCAGCCTCCCAAGCAAAGTTGTTTCACCGGCACTCGGATAGTTCCAGAGTTCCCACTCTGGCTTCTTCTCCACTCAACTCACACAGTCCATAGGGGAGGGACTCACAGACCTCAGATCAGGTATAAGGCCACGTCTCTTATCACCTTTGACACCAGTCTCTCTCTGGAAGGGTCAGGACCTGGTCACCTCCTTTGCCTCACACCAGGCAGCAGGATTCGGCGATCTGCAGCAGAGATTATGCCATATTTAATGGGGTTTAAAGCAGAGATCATGGCCGAATGTACGCGATATTAGGCCTCTTTTGACCCTACCTACCATAATTGGCCTACTTTACCTAACCTTCCATAGCTAATATATCATGCCTTCCATTCCTACCTGCCACACGTAACTTACAATCCATCACCAACCTCGGCACTGTAGATGCTCCTCCCTCATGGCAATGGGAGTTAATCCTGCTCAGCTATGTGTACTGATGAGACTTAATGAGGGAAACTTTGCCCAAGCGAGCGATGGGGTGGGGGCGAGCTCACAGATTGCATACCTGTTGAGCGTTGGGTGCATCAAGGCTGTGCGTTTGCCCCACCTTTATTTTCCATTTATATAAATGATGTCATAAAATATCTCAGAACCTGTGCCCACAATTCTCCTAAATTAGGGTGTACTCCTGTTCCAAGTTCTGTTAATTGCTAATGATACCCTCTTGGTCTTTCGCACTCCATCTGGATTACAGAACCTGATGAATGTTTTTGCTGATTATTGAGAACTTCAAGACCTGGAAGTGAGCACGCCCAAAACTAAGGTCATGGTGTTAAACCCCCAAAGGTCATCTAGTGCAAAGTTCTCTATGAAATGTCCGATCCTGCAATCTGTTCTTAATGTTGATTATTTGGGTTTTAGACTAGATAAAGGTTGCAATTGGAGATCACATACGCTGAAAAGCAAGGTGACCCTCTTACACAGAGCTTCTGTGATTACCAAAATATATAAAGCTACCACCTCCAAATCTGTCTCTACAGCCATTGAGGTCGACCGCGCAAAAGCACAAACCACGGCACTGTATGGGGCAAAAGTCCGGGGAGCAGGGAATACTATTGGGCTGAACTCCCAGGAAAATAGCTTTGTTAGATTTTTATTTAGTTTGCCTCAAAGTACCTCTTTGATTCTTCTTCTTTTGTTTTGTTGGGTTTGAAAAGGGTTGAAGACCTAGCCACTTTGAAACCCATATTTTTTGGGGGTTAGACTGTGGTCCACTCCCAATCTATTATACTATATGTCTGCCATAGTAGAAATCATGAACACAGTGACAGTGCATTTAATTCCATGGCTACAACACATTAGATCACACTTCAGTGACATAGGCATAATAAATTGCAGGAGCAATCCAGCATCAATTAACTTAAGTGCTAGATCAGATCAAAATACTTTATTTGACTCTAAAAAAGTCAAAAGGGTTGGTGTACATACAGTTTCATTAAAATCGATTAAACAAACACAGTAAAACACAGTTTAATAGAAATACCTAGTATTTTCTATGGACCTTACAAACAGTAAAAAGGGTAGTTTCAAACTTCATGTAAGATATCTGTAATTCCTAGGGAAAACAAATAGACCATCGCCAATTCATTAGCTTTAATCCCCGATGCTAATAATAATGGACGGATGAACTGCCTCTTCTTAGGAATATAACATTTACAAAAAAATATAAAGTGCTTAGTGCTTTGATATGAGAAACTGTCACAGGGACAGAAAAGAAGTGAGGAAAGCCATGAGCCCTGGGGTGGAAAAGCAGCCAAGAAATATATAGTTTTTAGGCAGAGCCTGGTCAGCAACATTGTTTGCCTTTCATTGAGGTCTATTTGGAGATAGAAGGCAAGTTTTATTTGTGGCGTGGAAGAAGGCACCGAATGTTCAGTGTTATTACACAGTGCACTTGGCCGCTTAAGGTTTTGATAAAACAGTGATTTGTTTCTAGCAGTTGACACATTTCTCGAGGTGATAGGATTTGTATAATATTCTGAAACCCCCATTTTAGCAGAACTCGGTTTAATGCATCCTTAACCAGGATATGTCTAAGCTGTTGTCCAATTTCATACAGTCTTGCTAATATTGTTCTACAAAAATCAGCCTAGTGCAACAACGGCTACAATGTAATGTAATCTTTTTAAAAAACTCAGGCCAGTTTCCTCATGACAGAAAGAGGCAGAGGAGCTCTGGGGCACTGCAAGAAGTCTCCTTACAAACTTGTTTTCTGCTATTTGGAGTGAGTTGCAATTTACGTATCCCCAGACACCAGCCCCAAAAATTACTACTGAGAGACTTTTACTCTTATAGACACATAAAAAGTCCTTTGATTGGCTTATGGCTGAGTCTCTTGGCAAATTTAAAGATGGTGTCTATCAACCTTTGAAATTGCATGGCTCTGACACTTCATAGGCATTTCAACTAAAATCCATATCAAATGGTACCACCAGGTAGGTGAAATGAAGGACTTTCTTAATCCCCAAGTAATATTGTCCTTGTTGTAGACTTTTTTGGACCACATTTCATTATGAATGATTAGGAGTGATTAAGAGTTGCCAAATCATTCATAAAAACATTAAAGTATTCAAGCAATATTTGTAAGCCGTTAGCTGTCCTGGCTATCAGGACAGCATCATCTGCATATAGTAGTAAAGGGTTTCGGCAGGAATTAGTTCTCAGGGTGTCCTGCCCCACCTTACATAATTGTTCTCCTAGCCCATTAATATACAATAAGAAAAGAATTGGGGCCGGAACACACCCCTGCCTGACCCCCATATCAGAGGGGAATTCTTCTGTTACATCCTCCTTACTATTTATCGTACTGATGCTGATGTATATTCATGGAGCCTACTAAGCAGGGGATAATTGCTCCATCGATCTTAACTGTGCCACTATGGACCATAATTTAGAACGGTCCACTGTATCAAAGGCACATGTTAAGTTAAATTTGTGCCTTTGTATATTTTTGGGCAATTAGTGCCAGATTTAGTGTCTGCTCCATGGTTCCAAGTCCTGGCTGAAATCCAAAGTGATAGATCGAGAGTGCTTGGCAGGTTGGCTATTAACGGAGCCTAAAAATATGGTAGATATTTATACAAATCAACTAGAATGCTATCCGGTCCCAGAACTTTCTCTAGACGGCAATTCTCTATTGATAGGAGTACATCACTTACCTCAACTGAATTACTCAAAGACTGGGCTGCTCTTACATCAAAGGAAGTTTTTGGGCCCAAAACCGTGTTTACTAGCTGAGGGTTACGAGAAAGTATTTGTTCTACCCAGTCTTTAGCTAATACTGTGGTATATAGTTTGGGCATCTCATCGCCAAGCATGGAAATTGAATTTACAACCTCACAGAAAGCACAAGTCTTAGTATAGAGGCAGTTTTTAAATCTGCACAGGCCTTGTTCTTCAGATATAATTTTCTTCCCCTATTACCTCTTTGTAGCCTTTTCTAGCTTTTGCAACATCATCCTTATTCCTCTGGATCTTTTTCAAAGCTTGCATTAGTGTCCTATGAGCTTCTGAACAGGCACTATTAAACCATCTTGGGGTATCAGATGTTCTGCTGACTTGTTTAGTTAATTTATCTGCCATAAAGCCATTAAGGGCTGTAAAAGCCAGTATGAGGTCCTCTGGGTAGCAGAATCTGAGAGGACTATCTCAATTTGTGCCTGATTATTTGCCATAAAACTCTGAGGAAGACTGCCTTGTCAATTTTCTCCAATTTAATATTCACACCCTTTTTTGTATTATACACAGCCCTGCGGTGTACTTTCTTGCCCCTCTTATTATTCTATGCTAAATTTGGAGTTAATATAATGGACCGTGGTCGCTTATACATCTAGCCATTATGTGATAGATCTTCACTGATTAAAATACAGTCGATAATTGAGTTAGATGTAGCACCCATATATTTTGGGATCTGGGGTAAGATGGTCGAGCCCGGATCTTGAGTAAATATCAGATTTTTAACAAAAACAACTCTATTCAGTGAGTATTTATATGGCGTGTGTTTAAAATGCATCAGGGGCAGATCCCTCTCATCGCAGATATCACATGATGTTTGAACGCTAGGGTCATAAAATCCTATATTAAAATCCCCGGCCCAATTTCTTTGAAGATCCTTTGAGATGTCAAATTGGGCTTGAGATATTGCATCCTCTAGGTCATCTATAATCTTGGTCACAGTTTGATTAAAAACATTATAGTAACAGCAGTGGCGGCTGGTGACATTTGAAAGTGGTAGGGCGTAAAACAATTCCCGTACTGCACTCGGGCCCTCAGTACACGTTGCCGAGTGAGGTCTCGCAAGAGACACCTTAAATACACCGCCTCCCCCGCCCCAGCACTATGGACACACAAAAAATGGCCCCAAACATACTTGCTCCTGCTCAAAGCAGGTAGCAAATGAGTGCGGATTTTGACCCGTTTCCCTCAGAAGAGGTAAATATGAGACGGAGGGTGTCTCCATGTTAATCCCCATTCAGATACATTAGCCACTGCTTTCTCTCGTGAATACCAAAGCTGGAGCTCCCAGCCCGCCCCTCCTCTCAGTCAGGAGGAAGAGGGCTCCACTGACTGCTGGTTCGAGGACCACGCCCACTTCTTTCCCACTTCGCTAGCAGATAGCATCGGCAAAACAAAATACACTAAACATCTCTTCATGCACGGAATATAAAGTACGAAGTGACACGGCGCGCAGGAGAAACAGGGTTATACGACATGAGAACACTGTCACCCCTACAAGCCTCATTTCACGCTCCATGCACGATCGCAACTAGCAACACAGATTGCCCTAACCATTAACCATATCGCTTTGTATAAGGTAAAAGATCGCTTCCAGCTTACTGTCATTAAGGTTACATTTAAAATTAATTTAAATATAACAAACTTACCTTGGCTTCCCGACTCGAGTCCCGAGACTGCTCCCGCCGTCCTGCATTTGAATACCGCCGCTCTCCTCACGGAAGCCTGCAGGCAGCCTCCCTCCCCTCCATGGCAGCCAGCGCTGATTGGTTCGGCTGGCTGCCCTAAATACGTCATTTCTCCGAGTCTGCATCCTGCAGAACGGAGAATGGGAGGAGGCTTGGGGGAGTGGCTTGCCCACTGTTGCTAATACTGTCTGTTTGGACTGCCTCTCAGGCTGTCCAAACAGTCCGTATTCACAACATTGGGCAAGCCACTCCCCCAAGCCACTCCCCCCTGCCCTGAGGCTCGAGTTAGTAACCAGGAAGTTCGCTGATTTCTCGCCGTGCAAGAAGGGCAGGCAGAAACAAATGGTAGTTATAAATAAATAACTACCATTTGTTTCTGCCTTCTTCTCGCACGGCGAGAAATCAGGGGGGGCGGCGCCCAAACGCCCCAATGTAGAAACCGCCACTGAGTAACAGTTAATTTAAAGCAAATCAAATGGCTTTTGCAGAGTGATTAGAAGCAACTGAAAATACGGGGATTCACAGAGTTCTCTAACCGAACTGTCTGTCAAAGGCACTGAAATAAAAGTAGCCAGGCCTCCTTTAGATCGGCCTGCTCTAGACCGAGTTACTGGGACACAATAAGAGGCATAGCCATCTATATAAGGTGAGTGTATTAGCCAGGTCTCTTGGCAACAGATGATTATGTGGTGCTCTGCCAGCGTTTTCCAGTACGGGTTGTCAATCTTGGAGCGAAGACCCTCAACATGAGATCATACTAAAGACCTCCTTCCGGGTGATTCCCAGATTAGACACGGAGTGGAGTGGCAAAGACGGTATTTCAGGTGTTCTTTTGTAATTGTGCCATCTGATGCCGGCGGCTGTTAATCTTGTAGTTCTAGGGTAGACAGAACCTCAAATCTATTTGACAGGGGCAGCTATGGTTGTCTGTTTGAATGTTCTATCGATGCACAGACTCTCGGCTGATAGAAATATCCTAGGAGTTGTGCTCTAATGCCCTCAGTGAAAGAAAGAAAATATGGGAGACAATATAAAAGAGTTTTAACCAGGTTCGGATTCCTGAAGTTTACAATTGTACAATACCCAGTTCACTTGGCTTTTGGAAATAATTTCCCTGGAAAGATAAATTGGCCAGTTAGAGTTTTTCTTCAACCAGTATGAAACTTTATTGACTAATGATGCATGAGATTCATACTGTGCCTGCCGGAGTAAGGGAATGTTCTCCAATACTATTATATAGGGTGTACAGGTCGGTGGACTATGGGGTCATACATCCATTGAGTCAGGTTGAATGACATTATCTAATACATGAGACACCCTATGATCAGTGTCCCAAGATTCTCGTACCACTTGTTTAACTGAGGGCTGCTTAGATGGCAATGGGATGTCAGAACTTTGGACTTGCATATTGCTTAATTCTTCACGTTGTCCAGTAACATGTTCTTTATTTGAAGGCCCAATGTTTGCCCTTATGGCTGCTGTAAAAGAGTCTTTCTGAAATTTTAATAACTCCTATTATAGTGATTCTAAAGCAGGCGGACTCATGCATGTGTTTCTGTCTAACAAATATGTCCCCTGTTTGGAACTTTATATGGATACAATTGCACGTTTGTCAAGCCCTAACACTGTACATTAAATTGAGGCTAGGCACGCTAATCACTATCAATTGGAAGACCAGTCTATTCAAATTGCCACACTGTATATTATGTGGTGATACGACTGAGGATGTTGAACATATATTATTGTTTAGCCCATTGTTTATTAGGCCAAGAAGGGTATGGATTAGGTCTCTCTTCTCGGTCTAGCCTTAGGTGTGATACAATATGAAGTAGCTTCTCTGATCTTTCGGACTGATACTAGCCCTATCATTGTTTCTGCACTTAGACGCTACGGATATGTGGTTAGGAAGGGACTGAGCTTATTGTTATGATACAGAACCGGCTGCTTTTAATTATCTTAAATTGATTATTGGTACAATTACTTTGTTACATTTTTAAATGAGCTGAATGAACTTTGTGAACAAAAACATTTTAATATCATAGCGAATCTATATCAATATCATGTACTTTATTGTTAAGACTTATTGCAAAGACTTTTTATGACATTTATGATTCATAATATTACATCTACGATATCACATATAACTCTTATTTTTTATTTTCACTTTTTTTCTTCTATTTTTACTATTGTCGCTCATAGGTGTATGTTGTCTAATATGTGATTATTGTCCTTTTTTTGGAGATAATGTTATTAAGTTTTATTGGGCTAGTGCCCGAAATAAACTTATTTATACATCACCTACTGTAACTAACATAACTATGCCCAATATCTAACTTAATCTACCACACCTGCTAATCAGTCATGCCTAACCTTTCATACATAATTTATTATACCATACATCTATAACATATCAGACATAACCTACTATACTTAACCTACTTCCACCTCTGCAGTTTGTATAGCTTACTTCTGGCCTGAAGCTGCAGTTTAATTTTGTTACTATTATGCCTTGGGACCTCTTGTATCAGCTTAGGTAACATCAGCTTTCTACAAACACAACGTGTAATTCAAAGGGCCTATATTAACGGCCTAGTGTACTGCAACCTGCTTTGGGAAAATGCCTCTAGCAACATTTGAAGAGTCTGAAAATGTGAATGTCATTGCCTTTTTTTAAATAATGAGACCCGTTAGCTTTGTCACTGCTAGTTTTATGTCTGGAATGCTCCACACAGCAAGGAAACCCTTCAAAGGCAAAGGTATCTTACTAATTATGACCTAGCACAGGCATTGCATCATCTTGAAAGACCACCATCAGCCATGATGCACACATCATATAATATTCTATTTACAATTTTTACATATTGTACCTTGAATACAAACACTGTTGTTTGCAATACGATAAATAGCAAATTAGATGCAGCAAAAAGACTCCTATCTGCTACATCCCATATAGTAAAATGCAGTCTCTTTGGTTTGCATACAACACTGTAATCATAGTAAAAAGCACAATAAAAGAGTCTTTAGATAAAGAGCATTAAGGAAGAAGACATTATTTTCAGACCGCCACTGTCCAGCTGGGTGGGGCCTTGACTTTGCCTGCAGGAATTAATTATAGAAAAATGTTGCTCTCCTCTACAAGCTTAAACACGCATTGGCAACGTAAAAAGGTCTGGCCTTGGCAGACCTGTGATTTTTATGTATTTATTTTACAAACAAATGCAAAAGACATTCCAAGTGTCGAAGTAATAAAAAGTAGTACTGCTACTGTGTACGTGTTTGTGTATATATATATATATATATATATATATATATATATATATATATATACACACATATATATACATATATACACATACATATATATACACATATATATTACCTACTGGCGGTCGCCAGTAGGTAGTTCTAGTTAGGACCTAGTTTCCATAGCAAAAGCGTTTTTTGTTTGCCCAATAACTTTGGTGCCGGTTGACGAATCTTCGCGAAATTTTCAAAACTAGCGATTAGCCCCGGTCAGCACCTGGCTTGAAAGTTTCAGGGTGATTCGCCAAGCGGGAGCCGAGAAATAAGGGGGGGGTCCCAAAACGTGTTTTTCCTGTGTTATTTTCTATAGGAAACTTTAGACAAAGCTACAGCCCTAACTGCTGAACAGAAATACACCAAATTTGGCAAAAAGGTAGCCCTTGATTCAGAAAGAGTCCTTTTTGTTATATGGTGTAAATCCGTTCAGTAGTTCCTGAGAAAATCAAAAAATAAAACGTTTTGGCTGCCAACACTTCAAGCCAGGAAGTGTTGGCAGCCATCTTGTGCCTCGGAGGGAGAGAGAAATAAAAAGGTGAGAGAAAGATTAGACTCGGTTGGTTTAGGGTCGAAGTTCATATTTTCATCTTATTCATGGTGTGTGAAAGATGACCTTGAACAGATAACATTTCAGAATGCTCAGGGGCGCTTGTTTGCAGGCCCTGAGCGAGACGGAGAGTGCATGTAAGTAGCTTTAGGTCGGACATGAATGAGAGGGCCGAAGTCCGTGGAGTAATCTGCTATTGTTGGGCCACCTGTTAAACAGCTTTGCCCACCCGAGTCCTTTGCTCGCTAAGTGCTATTACATGATTGTCATAAATAGAACAGATAGTTAAGAGCCGCCCCTCGAAACTTGTTTCAACACGTTGCAGCCTCTGACTACAAGGACGCCCCAGCCACCTGGCGTAAGGTTTACTTACCTAACTTAAAAGAAGAAAACTGTCTTCTCCTGGCAAAGAAGCACTTGTATGTGTTAAACGTGCAGAGACAGTGTGCTTAGAAGAGGAGGATCCGTGACCCAGAGTGAGGATCGGGGGCCACGGGGTGCACGTGAAATATGTGGATTTGTATGAGCTTTCCATGAACCTGGGTGTTAGACACAGGAGTGTCATCGACATGGAGAAAGGTGTCCTGTTGGCGGGCGGGCGGAGGTGGCAGGCTGAGTTGGAGGGGGCGGTGGCGTAGCGTTTAAGAGCACCGAGCTGTTAGCTCAGTTAAGTGATCTTGTGATACACTGAACCCAAGTACATGGAATCGTTTTTGTATATACCACGCTGGTTGCTATTCTTGATTTTCGTATGTTTGTTTTTCAGTTTCAAGTTTGGGAACAGCGCGCAATAAAAATTTTTTATAATGTTTGCAGGTTGTGTCAGGCGCTGTGATGGCCAGGGCCGCAACGGGAAGCGGAGCGGTTTGGAAGGCTGCTGTGTTGTTGAAGATGAGGCTGTATGTGGTTTGCTGTGTTTCGTGTTGCGTGCTGTGTGCTTTCTTTTGTGCTTCAGTTTCCTTGAATTCTTCTGGTCGCATGCGGGGTGTCGCTTCCTGTATTTTTGGTAGCGTGCACAACTATTCTCTCTCCTGTGATTCTTTTGCCATTGCCCTGCTCGTTGCTGCGTATTCTATGTCCTGTAGTATGTTCTCTCTGTCTGCCAAATAAAGATATCAGTTTTGTTCACACAAGGCGGGGCGCTGATTTTCCGCAGTTGCTACATGGTCCATCATCTGCTGTTTTATCTGCAGATTTAAACGGAGAGCATGTGGCTACCTTATACAGGTCAAAAGTTGATGACAATGCAGTGACACGCGTGGCCGCACGGTGGAGGCCCTCCCCAGGGGTTTTCTGGTCACCTATCTATTGCTGGTTTCAGTATTTGGGTGTCAAAGCGGTGCGAATCATGTCACATAACAACACAGAGCGGGTGCATGTAGCAGAAAATGCATGCTAGCGTACATTGTGTTTACATAGTGCTTATTATCCCTAGAACTCTTCCCTTGTTAGGTGCTTACTCGGGCACAGAGCGTGTGTGTTTATCCGGCGGTTCAGTAAGAGTCACTGCCGGGGGTATATCCCACACACCCATTCAAATGTTGCTGGGGCTTCATCTGAATTCATAAGTGCCCCATTGAAAATGTACACTTTACAAATTCGGTATTCGTTACATAGCGGCGCATCAAAACAAAGTGATTGTGAAATTGAGTGAAGTGATCTATCGTGCAGTTGTGATCAGTGACTTATATACAAGTGAGAGAACGAGGGGAGGGGGTAAAATGTTGGCCAAAGTAATATTCGTTTGGAGTTATTCCTTTGAGCCGCAATGTTTGGCAGGTTCTCTGGAATACTCTCTGTTGGTCCAGGGGTTTGTCGACGTTTCGACCCTAGTATAGCCCGATTCTCGGGTCAGAGCGGGTCTTCATCAGGACGGGGTGGTGCGGGAGGGTGATGTCACCTCTGGGGACCCAGAGGGGTCGCACCCAGACTTGACTTGTGCTGAATCTTGTAGGCAAATTGCTTTAAGTTCCAACCGGGACCGGATTCCCTAGTCCAAAGGTAGATAACTCAATCAATTCCTTCTAGAGCGTCTCCTTTTGTTTTCAAATATTTCTAATCACGTTGTCACGGGTAGATTCCTCTCGCTGACCCGTGACAGCGCGATTAGAAAATATTTCGACGACACACAGCTAGCGGTCACGATCAGCGGGGATGCCGAACTGGATGCCCCCAGGTTCCGAGACGGGCTGAGAGAGGTGGCCAGCTGGATGAATAACAACTGTCTCCAGCTGAACGCGAAAAAACCGAGGTGATGATCGTGGGAAGAGGAACGGACTGCTGGGGGGACAGTTGGTGGCCACAGGAGCTCGGGCCTGCCCCCATGCCGGTGATGGAGCTCAGAAACCTGGGAGTATGGCTCGACCACACCTTATGCTTTACCACCCACACCAAGCGAGTGGCAGCATGCTGCTTTGGTGTTCTGCGCGGACTGAGGCCGGTGCTTAAATTTTTCGATGCCCCGACGAGACAGTTGGTCATCCAAGCAACGATCATCTCCCGGCTGGACTACGCCAGTTCGCTCCTGCTGGGAGCTAACCAAGCTGAGATCGTCCGCCTGCAGCGCGTCCAGAACGCTGCTGCGAGAGCAGTGGTGGGCCTGCCGAGGTCCTGTCCCACGTCCAACACTCTGCGGTCCCTACACTGGTTACCAGTGAAAAGCCGAATCCATTTTAAGGTACTCAGCTCCCTCAGATCTCTTGGGCAATCCCTTGCGGTTACCCCGCGTTTCAGGCTTAGCCGGATGGGCGGGCGCTCCTTCCGTGTGAGAGCTGCGGCTCTCTGGAATACTCTTCCTTTGGAAATCCGCCTTTTAGAGGATCTACTAGCATTCCGCAGGGCCGTGAAAACCTACCTGTTTTAAACTTTTTATGTTGATTTTCTCTTTCTTACTCGCGTTGTGTTATGTTCACCTTTTCCATGCGCCAGGACGCTCCTTCGCTGGAGCAGCTGTGCGCAAAATAAATGTAGCTAACATAACATAACATAACATAACAGCACCTGTGCACCCGTGTGGAAAATTAGAGAAATTGATGTACATAAACAGCGTTCATTTCCCTTTTCCCACTCCTCTCCCTGTAAGCACCATGAATACCATAAAATATTGACCGCATCACTCCGCCAGTAAAAGCCCGTACCCATATGTACATGACAGCCATTCTAGGCACCCTGGCCTTTTTCCCGCTCATTAGAATCACCGGCTTCCCTTCTGCGCGTATTTGAAACCCCCCCCTCTCTTACATGCATAGACCATGAAACCCTCTCCCTCTGCGCGACCCTGCCCTGAAAGGCAACCCTTCTGCTTGACCCACGCAAACCCCCCATTTCCTCTTGAAGAGGCATCCTTCGCCTCAGCTGACATAGCCCTCCCCAGCTGCACCTGACTGCCCCCGCTCTCTCATATACGGGTCATAAGATCTCTCTCTGTGCGACTCTGTCCCTGTGAGCACCCTGGCTCTCCCCTCCTCCCTCGCATGGACAAGTCATAAATCTCCCCCTTCTGCAAGGCCCTGTCCTTGGGAGTCACGGCCGCACCTGACCAGCACCTCCTTTCCTTTCATGAATAACCCCTCTGTTAGTAAACCCTCCCTCCGCGATGGACTATCCACACATGTCCGAGGCCAACGCCTAAGCCAGAAGATACTGTTTATTGCCCCTTATTGTATGGAGTCACTCCTCTTCAAAGAACCCACTATTGATCCTGGCTTCCCCACCCCTTGGGATACGATCAGGCGCACATATCCTAATAATCAGCGGAACACTCAGCTGCGTCATTGCCCCTTCTCTTATCAGCAGTTCAAGGGTCTCTATTGTAAACATATGTGGGGTAGGATTGACACGAGGATTATGGGGATGTCTTTTCTTTGTGTCACAATGTCCTGATTGTAATGCCAAGTGTTTTGTAAAGTATAAAAGACGGTATCTCAGCTCACTTTGTTAGAGCACCTCCCGAAAGACACTGTGTTTCGTGTCCGAAATGACAGGCTCTCCTCATGAGAAATAAAACTCTGTTCTTGTGATTCCAGCTTCCAGCGCCCGTCTCTTTATTTGGTAACTATTCAGAATGAGAACTAAGAGGCGACTTGCGCCAGCAGCCCGGGCATCGATACTAATATGGGCTCACATTTTACAAATTGGCGTCCCAACGCGGGGTCCATCAGTGACATAAGGTCCAGTAAGAGAGATCCAGACGAAGAAGTGAACATCTAAATGATTGGAGTATACCTGCCTTGAGAGGGCCCTCGTCCGGCTGCAGATCGAAAGAACTTCACCGATTCTGAACGGATCTCTCTCGAGTGACCTATTGTCCTGACTGGAATCCCACAGGAATGCTACACGGAGTAAGAGAACGATCGGGCACTGGAGGAGGAAGATAAAGAACTATCCATATGGTCCGGTCCGGGTAAGATTAAGTAGGGCGTTTTACGCCTGATTGGTAGGATGGTTTCATCCATCTGATTGTTTGATTGATTGTATTGGAATCGGTATTTGAATACTGATATTGTTGTTATTGGTTCATTTAGCTTTGGTTGCTACTTGAAATATTGGTTCTCTTCTTGAGAACGAGACATTCTCTGTTTGCAAACAGCGGCGAATAGGAACGTTCGTCTCTCTTTGCAGATAGAGAAGGGTAGGTAATGCAGACCTTTGTCCCCGTTGTAATCCGTCATGCCTACTTTTCTCCCCACTGATTGTTTGAAATCGATTAAATAATCGATTGTTGCTCTTTGAGATCTTCCCTGTCCACAAACAGAGACGAATAGAAGTATTCTGTCTCCCTTTGCAGATAGCGAAGGGCAGGTAATGCAGACGTTTGTCCCAGTTGTAATCCGTCATGCCTGTTTTTCTCCCCACTGATTGATTGACTGGACATTGTTGTCCAAGGAATTGTTTGTTTGAGGTATTTTCTGTTTGCAAACAACGTGGAATAGAAATATTCTGTCTAGTCTTTGCAGATAGAGAAGGGTAGGTGATGCAGACTTTTGTCCCCGTTGTAATCCGTCAGTCCTACCCACTCCCCACTGATTGACTATTATTTGGGGGGTAGCTCACCTGGTCCGTCCAGGAGACTACCCTAATGGAGGACACATGCCCCCACTTGTTGGCCATTTATTGGAAGTAACCCATCTGGTCCGTCCAGGAGGCTACCCTAGTAAGTGGAGGTACATCATTTGGTCTGTCCAGGATGATACCCTAACGAAGGATATGTGTTCCCCTCTGATTGATAATCTAGTTCCACCCGGACCATTTATTGGAGGTAACTCACCTGGTCCGTCCAGGAGTACCCCTAATGGAAGGACATATAAAAATGAAGTGATCACCGTACCCTACTAACAGAAAACTTTAGCTCGAAACACGCAAAGGAAAAGAAGGAAAAATGAACAGAAATCGGGCTAAGTCAGTAACCCCCTGATGAGCTTCCGACTTCACTAAAAATAAGAAACATTAGGAATAGTTCGTAATGAGAAATATAAAACGGCGAAAGGTTTGACAGCAAGACAGCCACGAGGTAGCTAGGCTCCATTGCCTATTCCTGCTCCAAACATGTCCGCCTCATTGCCCACCACGCCCAAATAACGGTCACATGAAATAGGAACAAACCAATAGGTACCTACCCCCATTCCGGAAGCTCCCGAAGTGCAACAGGTCCGCGGTTACGCCCATCCGGAAGGCGAGGCCTCGATGCGTGCAGGGCTCGGCTGGCCGCAGTCGGAAGGGGAGGCTGTAGGGTGGACGGCCCGAGGAATCGTGGAGGTCTCTCCCTTTCCCCTCTTCTGCTGCCCTGCAGGCCACAGGGGGGGGGGGAGCTGTCTTGCCTCAGCCATCGACCACCCCCCACCCCCTCTCTTGCCTGATCTGGCCATCGACGAGGACCGGAGCCAAGGCGAGGTCGGACAACCCTGAGAGTTGCAGGTAGTCCCGCCACATGACCACGCCTGAAAATTACAGGTAGTCCCGCCACATGTCAACGCCTGAGAGTGACAGGTAGTCCAGCCACACGGCGACGCCTGGACAGTTGCGGGTAGTCCCGCCACATGTCAAGGGGGGGATGTCTTGCCTCAGCCACCGACCCCCCCCCCCCCATCTTCAATAGCTGGCACGGCCAATACCGAAGCGCTGGAGCCGAAGAACGGCGCGGGGTCGCTGGAAGGGGGAGGCGGCGCCAACGACCCTCCCCCACCTCCCTCCAGGTGGAGGCTTCCAGCGACACCCCAACGCTCTTGCTTAAAGAGGGTCCACATCGAAAAGCGGTCTTTTGCCCGGGACGGGCACACGCCCCATGCCTTCTCTCCTCAACTTTGAAGATTCTATGAGAGCCGGGGGGCCCCCCGACCCCTTCGCATGGGCGCCCCCGTCCCCCTCACTGGGAGCCGCGACATCGGCGCACTCCTGCCTGCGCCAGCCTCAGTTTAGAAATGGATAAAATACAGCCAAGGTACAGACTTGTTCAGTTCCGGTGGAACACCAGAATGACCCGGTAGGAAAAATTGTTGCCGCCCTCCCCACTCTTTGACTGATGGTCCATATTGTTAGACTGTTACCACATTGCGAAAAACTTTTGAACTACCAACGGAAGGTTCTGGTCCTACTACGAGTCAGTGGAGGCAATCTGACTATACTGGGACTTGCCTGACCTCGCCCAAAATGGCGCCGACACAAAATGAGACTTTTTTTTTTTTTTTTTTAAATCCTTGTTGCACCCTGATTGCTCAGCTTTGATGCCCCGGGATATGTATGCAGTTTTTGGACAATGAAAGTAGATAAGAAGGATATTGAGTATGTGCTTGGAAAAGAAAGCGATATAAGATGAACATTGATTATGTGTTGGGATGATGAACTGATTTAGAGTGGGTACTAATTATGTGTTGACAGCTATGAATCGGTATGAAATAGGCACGGAGTGAGCATTTAAACAATGAATTGATATACATTAGATATTGAGCAAATAGTAGAATAATGAGATGATATTGTTGAACGCTTGACACGCATTATACTTGCCGCTTAAGAAAGTTCGATATGATTTTCATTACACTACTGCACTTTATGAAATAAATGGCCACCGATTTCGTTTCCCTTATGCACAGTTCCAGTCTGCTCCGTAGCCGGCCCACTGGGTTGTAGGCCCGTATTTGTGGGCCAACCTTTTCATTAAAGTTTTTGAACACGCAAATATTCTCGTAGTGTTTGTATTTATGAATGTTATCGAAATGTATGGCTACTGTCACCGACATAAGAAACGTACAGTATGATTAAGGCTGAAGGTTAAAAAGGGCCCGATATTTAGCAGCTACATTATGTGTCACAGGCAGCCGGAAAAGTGTTTTAGACGCCCTTAAACGACACCACAGAAATACCACCTGACCGCCACCCTTGCACACGACCTATAAGGCCACGATCGTGTGATCCATGTAGATACACAGACCATCGATGATTATCTATCTGATGCTACTGATCCCTATGGGCTTAAACGCCGAGATGGTAGAGAATGCGGCCCGTGGAGATAGATCAAGTATGTGGTAGGTAAAAACATTTCCGGATTTATGCAAGTTGATGTATTTTGGATGTAGCCCCCACCCCCTTCCTTCTCCTCCCTTCTGCAGGTCACGTCGGAACGTCGGCTGAGGTATGGAGGAGTGACGATCAAACAACCAACGAAAAGGGAAGGAGGAAATATGAGCATAGCCCTTATGTTGATGAGTTTAAAAAAAAAAAAAAAAAGAGACGTAGACTTAGACATGACTGTTCCTCCTTAGAATGTAGCGACTGGGAGGATGGACTGACATAGAAACTTGACGGGTACTGTATGACGAAAATTGACTCGAAATAGCATGTTAAATAATGTAACTAGACGTTTGACTAGATAGGGAAAGGACAAAGAAGAATCCTGGGGTAAGGATTCCCAGGCACCACCCGTCTGGGAAGTTAGAAACGTTGTTGATGTTCGAAATGTACCACCTCCTTCTCACCCTCTTATAGATGTAACCAAGCTGTCCGACTGTTCTCCTGATCAATACCCTCTGTTGCCTCAGCCTGGAGAACTTCCAACCAAAAGAAGAAACTCAAAAGTGGTTTAAGATCCACCTATGGGCAATGGCCCGACCAGGTTAATTTCTGACCGGCTGACCGAGGTGTAAGTATTGACAATTGGGAACGCTCGCAAAGATAGCAAGCGAGAGGGAAAAGGAGGGAAAGGTAAAAAGAGCTAAGCACGTAGGTAAATAGGATATTAAAGATACGCAGGATGTAAAGATAGATCTTTCTGGCCAATATTTGTTTTATGTTTTGTCGTGAATGTCTTATATATGTAATACATGTACTGTCTTCCTTTGTCGGAGTTTGTGTGTGTATACTGTAGGGATTTATGTCCTCCCTCTGTTTGCGTCTCTCCGTTACCTGACCCCCTGCTGTTCTGTGTTGTGAGCGCACTAAATGACCTATTTTCGTACACGTCTCTCTTTCTCTCTCTCTCTCCCCACCCCCTTATCTATCTCTCTCTCTCTCTCTCTCTCTCTCTCCCTCTCTCTACATGTCATACGTGTACCGAATGGCTCGTTTAGATTGCGGACGACTCTCACTCTCTATGAGAGTCTCCCTATTTCCTCTTCCTCTTTGTGGTAAAATTGTGCCCCACCGGCACCAGTCTGATTGGATACTTATTGAACGCGAAGGTGTTCAGCGAAATTGACCGAAACTAAAATGATCGTATCTCGCCATATTACTACCTCTCCTTTCTGCAAAATGAATGAACTCGAATTGGCTGAGAAGGAAAGGACAGGTAAGACGACTAAAGTCCCCCAATCTGGCCTTTTATAGGGGAACTGTATGTCAATGGCACCTTATTTTTTAGTTCATCAGAGACGAACGCCAACGTCTAGATTGACCTCCAATGCCCAGATTGCCCCACCCCTTTGCACCCAAGCGCTAATGCCCGAAGCATCCCCGCCCCACTTGATTGACCCCAGCTGCTGTCCCGGATATAAACATGATGACCCTGAGTAACTGTCGTCCCTCGAGAAAAACCTGTTTTACCCTGACTCTCGATGATAGCGCCCCCGCCCTGTTTGAAAAGGTTAGCCAGCCTTGAAGGGAAATGTTAGACTGTTAAGGCTCAGGTTAGAAAGACGAGTCTCCCTGGAGGTTCTGAAATGTTGAGTTTGATGAAATGTACAGTTGATAAGAGTCTGACTTTTCTCCATATGTGACATGTATAGACGATGAATAAAACTTGGCATGAACTCAGTAGGAATGCTGACATATGCACTGCTTGGTAATGAACCTCTGACTGTGACCGATGAGCGTATCTCCCAAGTGCGTAGGATTGAGGGAAGAATTCACATGCATAAATGTCTTCTCCTGACCAGTTCTCTAAAGCTTGTTTTGTACCTATTTCAAAGATATACGATCACCGGAGGAGAAGGGTCGGACGTGACACACAGCCTGGCCGCAGATCATGGGACACATGCGACCTCGACCAAAGGTGGAGCCCCAGCACGACAGGAATACGGGACGAGGCAGCACTCTCCAATGTGGTAAACGAAAGGATGAAAGGCTGCCCTGAAGCCCTCTGTCCGCCTACCCACACGTGCCTGAAGCTTCCGTCCCCCTCTTCAAGCCCGGTTGATGGGCTTGCTTGCTTGTTATCATTTGCTCCCTTGGTCCCTTTGGTGTGTCCCAGGAAAATCTGCCCCCACTCCGCCCTCTCACTCCCATCGACTATCGAAACCACACACCCTCTTTTCCACATGACTTCTTGTCGAAAGGAAGAACAGCATCCAGGTGGAAATGGGGTACGCCGCAGGAATATGGGTGCCGAGCATAAGGCGCCACTAAAAGGATTGGTTAGGGAACAGGACTGTGGTCTAACAGCAGAGGACTGACCGCACCCTGCAACGCGTAAGGATGGACCCGAGCTGGACCTATAGCTCCACCGCCGGTGCTCAACAGCGCCAACGAAAGGACACGGACTAGAGCCTACCAGTGATGGCTCACTGCTAAAAAGACACTGTGACGAAGAGATCTTGTGTATTGAACTGAATTCCGCCCTCAACTACTTGGTCAAGATGTTCATTGGTCACATTTTTAAGTCAGAAACATTTATGCTATGTAGTGCTTTTGAAATGATAGGAACTCGACAAATGCAATTTCCTATGTGCTGCATTTTGCCCATCACATCAACTGTCCATGATTATATGCCAAATGTTAGTATTGACAAATGCTAATTCTTCAACCACGCCTGTTTATTTGTACCCCCATCAATTACAAAAATGAACTCTGTAATGTAAAAAGGGGCGACTGTGGAAAATTAGAGAAATTGATGTACATAAACAGCGTTCATTTCCCTTTTCCCACTCCTCTCCCTGTAAGCACCATGAATACCATAAAATATTGACCGCATCACTCCGCCAGTAAAAGCCCGTACCCATATGTACATGACAGCCATTCTAGGCACCCTGGCCTTTTTCCCGCTCATTAGAATCACCGGCTTCCCTTCTGCGCGTATTTGAAACCCCCCCCCTCTCTTACATGCATAGACCATGAAACCCTCTCCCTCTGCGCGACCCTGCCCTGAAAGGCAACCCTTCTGCTTGACCCACGCAAACCCCCCATTTCCTCTTGAAGAGGCATCCTTCGCCTCAGCTGACATAGCCCTCCCCAGCTGCACCTGACTGCCCCCGCTCTCTCATATACGGGTCACAAGATCTCTCTCTGTGCGACTCTGTCCCTGTGAGCACCCTGGCTCTCCCCTCCTCCCTCGCATGGACAAGTCATAAACCTCCCCCTTCTGCAAGGCCCTGTCCTTGGGAGTCACGGCCGCACCTGACCAGCACCTCCTTTCCTTTCATGAATAACCCCTCTGTTAGTAAACCCTCCCTCCGCGATGGACTATCCACACATGTCCGAGGCCAACGCCTAAGCCAGAAGATACTGTTTATTGCCCCTTATTGTATGGAGTCACTCCTCTTCAAAGAACCCACTATTGATCCTGGCTTCCCCACCCCTTGGGATACGATCAGGCGCACATATCCTAATAATCAGCGGAACACTCAGCTGCGTCATTGCCCCTTCTCTTATCGGCAGTTCAAGGGTCTCTATTGTAAACATATGTGGGGTAGGATTGACACGAGGATTATGGGGATGTCTTTTCTTTGTGTCACAATGTCCTGATTGTAATGCCAAGTGTTTTGTAAAGTATAAAAGACGGTATCTCAGCTCACTTTGTTAGAGCACCTCCCGAAAGACACCGTGTTTCGTGTCCGAAATGACAGGCTCTCCTCATGAGAAATAAAACTCTGTTCTTGTGATTCCAGCTTTCAGCGCCCGTCTCTTTATTTGGTAACTATTCAGAATGAGAACTAAGAGGCGACTTGCGCCAGCAGCCCGGGCATCGATACTAATATGGGCTCACATTTTACACCCGCTTCCTGTGGGTGAGGTAACTCAGCAACGCCGGTGTTCCTACCCTGGTACACACCTCTAGTGAATGTGTCTAAAGTTTCATCCAGCTAGGTTAAGCGGAAGTCTCCTTTAACTATAACTTTGTAACTTTCACGCACCATTGACATTGCATTGGTGCATGTGTGTGCTTTAAGCGCTGCACCCGAATTCCGCGGGCTGTTCCCGACTTCAGCATTGCTAGTCCCGACTGCTCCCAGCGATTCCCTAGGCCCTAGGCCTAACCACTGTTTGATTGGTATCTCTTATGCCACTTTTTTAATATATGGTTTGCGTGGCCCCTGGGCCTCATCCATAATTGTGCAACTTTCATATGTTTAACTGTGCTTTTGTTTAAACGCTTGTGCCTCTGCACTCATAATGATTACAGAGGATTATTCTAGTAATAAATACATATATTTTTATAATATATAACTTGTGTTATGTCCTTTCATTTGATATTACAGGATTGTGATTGGTAAAACAGCTTGCTTAACACGACCTCTTGAGTTAAGCCTTTAAGGCTGCTTAGTCCATGCTACCCTTAGGATAGCTTGTCTATAAGGTTGACTTACAACCATCACCATAAGGGATTGTTTGGACTGATACAAGGTGCCCCCAGAATTGGAGACATCATATATCAGGCCAACTTCTCACACCCAACTTTTGTTTTTGTTTTCATCTTGGATTTGCATGAGGTGTATATAGAGCAATTAGCATTGTAACCTGAAATCATTCTATGAATTTAATTATATAAGCTTGAATTACTCACTTTTACCCGACAGAACTATTGTTTATATAAAAAAAGCTTTGCCCAGGTTCTGAGGGGTACTGGGTTACCCATAGTAACTTACTGTGGCTTCATCTGAAAGCTGGTTGTGTCCACAGCTTGGGTTTTGATTAGACCCATGCATGATTTGTGTTTCTGGTATGGGGTCTTGTGGAGATCCCGATTCCTGGGCTGCCCATGACTTGCATGACTGCTGGTCTTCCTTTGCTCATGCTGACAGCAGCTTTCGCTCGTGGGAGAGTTTGTTCAAGTGGAACTATCTGGTGGCGGTGAACAGCGCCAGGGTTAAGCACACAGCCTGGTTTTATCTTGCCGGAAAGGGTGAGGGCGAGAGTCTCGCTGTGAAAATCGTTGTGAAAGTCCTAGTGTCGATGCACCACATTTTATCTGCCTGTTTTGTGCGCATATATATCAGGTCTTGCTGTTGCCCATTGCTATAATATTCGCATTGACAATCTCGGAAGGCAAGGCAAATCAATGTATGGGTGTTTTGGCACGGAAAAAACAGCTCAAACCTCAGTAATGGTTAATGCACATTTTCAACGTTGAAATGTTTAAAATACAATTTTACAACAATACCTTTGTTACTCATTTATCTCATGTAAACAAAAGGCATTGGAAAAAACAGTGGGTCAGGCTTGTTCTAGGGTACTCACAAACACTTTACCGGGGGCCGCAAAGGTTGGTCCATGGTGTGACCGAGGGCTGCACTGATGCCAGCGGCGAGTATAAAGTGGGTGTAAGGGAAATAAATTATGTACATCTAGTGGCTGTCTTTAAAATGAAGGTGTTCCTAAAGTTAAGGGCCTAGTACCTTCCTTTACCTAACTGTGAATAACTTTTAAATAAATGCTGGTTGTATATTTAACAGTTTATTTCATGTTAATGCTGAGTCGAGTAAACAGCAGCCCAGTGCACCCAGGGGGCCGAATGTAAAGGTCAGGAGGGCTGCATGCGGCACCTGGGCCCTACTTTGAGTATAACCGTTCTAGGGTATGTCTGCAGTCGTGTGATGTGTCTTGAATACAATAAACCTGACAGAGGCAAGCAAGTACTAGTCAGAAGTCCCGATGTGAGAACCCCAGAATTTTTGTTTACATGTTTCAGCCATGCCTTAATTGCATAGGCCATGCCTCTTGAAATGATTATTTGGTCACGTCTCTTTTATGGACCTGCTGCTTATAGCCCCAGAGGGACCACTTTGGTCACGAGGGAGTTAGCACAGGAGCAAATATGAGAGGGAAACAATCACAGATAAAAGGGCACAGGAGTGAATGTCAGATGCCATTGTCCGCATATGGGGGAGCATAGGAGCGATGGTCAGGGCGGTGTGATCATTAATGACGCAGCCCTAGAGTGAGTTACTTTACACACGGTACAACTCCTTTCATAGTTTTCATTTCATATATATTGTATGCGCAAAAGTATGGCATAGGCTGAGATAGGGCGGAGCGGTATATAGAAGCATACAGTGAAAACCTAATGAATGCAGAAGTATGCATAACGACTCAGTGGGCGTAGGAGACTTGAATTCTGTCAAAAAATATTTTGCAAACAAGCACATTTGGAGGTTACATGGACACAATTATTAATAGGTGCCGGGACAGCTAGACCGGCCGGGTTGGAATATGGTGGTACAGGGTTTAAGTCTCTGCGCTAAATACAAACCACATTTCCAAGGCTTGCTGTGTGTACTGTATGTGTGCAATCCTAGGGGCGAACCTCCTCAGTCGTGGGCAAATAAAATGCATCTAATATTCTGTAATAAACACAGAATGTAAATGTAAATGTATTTGAGCTTATATAGCGCACAGCTACCCACAAAGGGTTTCCCGGCGCTTGCTTAGGGAACCCGTCCTGGTATTCCCCTGTGAGATAACCCTGGCAGGGTATCCACAAGGTGAAAGCCAGGCATCCTGCAGCGAGGGGCCGTTGTGGAGATTAAGCAAGCTATTGCCCAGAGTCGCAGAGTGTGAACCCGTGAGTTGAGAAGGCACCGGAGCGAGAATTTGCGAGTCCGTGGAATTTTTTGAGCTCAAGACCCGCCGAGGCGGGGAATTGAACCCTGGTCCAGGGCCGATCTCAGCTTCCGGGTCTGCCGCCTCTAACCCCTGAGCCACACTTCTCCACTGAAACGCGCCAAACATTGATGGCTTGTTTTTTTTGTTCCCTTTTATCATCGTGGAAGGCTCACTGCAGGGACCTGGAAGCAACATGCTCTCAAGACGGCGACTAGCAGGAACTGCAGGATTGCCAACATATTGGTACCAGCAGACATGGGAAAGATTCTGTGTCCCGTGTGATAACTGTTTGGTATGGTAGATGCAAATGTGCTCAGGGTTGGTTTTGTGGATTGTACGGTTGGGTCATAATGTAAAGAAGGGTGTTGGAGTAAAGAACTGCCTCTTTGGGAGCAAGGGAAAAAAGTCAAGTCTCAGTGTTGGCTCACCATCCTGGGGTAGGAAATACGCTGCTAACGTAGAGGCACCATGCGGTAATGTCGGCCCTCGATTCATGTGAAGTACAACATCATATCGGAAGGGGGAGGCCCACCCCCGGTGTGGAGCTCCATGAGAGCTTTCACGGAGGTTGTCCCGGGCATGTATATGCACTATCAGTCTGCTTGGTTTTAGCTGGGGAACATGTTATCATGCCTGGCATGTGTGGAGCCATGCAGTCCCTCTCCTGGCACACTAAGGAGGCGGAAACACAACAGGCATTCTTTCTAATTTACTTAAGTTTCTGTTCACATGGGTGGGGACAGGACCAGGGTGTGTGGTCTGCCACTTTAAATAACACGCGATCAGACAATGCTGGGGAGGTAGATCCAGCGGAGAATTGCTTACAGATTTAATGATTTGCAGGGCTGAGCGCCCTGGCAGTACTAAGATCATCCATTTGTCACTGATTTTTCAGTATGTTCTTTCACAATACCCCTGCCAGGGGCAATGGTGGTTAATTTTCTCCAGGGTAAGAAGGTCCGGTTAGAGTCCAGCCCACATACCCATGCTTACATCTAACCACATGGCCGGGGTGATAGCAACAGGGTTGAACTAATTCCCATCATTAATAGGAAGTCTCTCATTTAGTTCTCATGGTTCTACTAATGAGTTTATAGACCATTGTGAGATCCTTCTGGAGGCGATCATCACAAGAGAACCACATTCTACCCAAAGTTGGGACAATCAGTCTGTGACCATGTTGAACAGAATATATTCATTTCCATAAGGGTGGTAAAACAGCTTTCGGTAACACCTTTATAGGGACAGTAGCTGTACACAACCACAGTAGCGGACGAAACAAAGCCGTAATAGAACCTCAAACTGTTTGCAGCCGCACATACCCCAGCTCCATTTTCCGGATGAAGGGAGAAGGGTACCGTCGCCACAGGGTGGTGGCTGTAGCAATAGTCCTTTAAAACACTGGGCTAACATTAGAAGCTAGTTTTAAAACTAAAACAACACAATGAGCACCTGGGAGGAGACAGTTACTTAGCATGAATTGGTATCAAAGTACATTGCTTTATAGAGATGTTAGCACTCTTCATAAAGTTGGCCAACAATAACAGTATAAGGAGGGGATCCTTATAGTTTATTACTAGGAGTCTCTTCTTATCAGGTATCACGGTGGCATCTTCTTATCAGGTATCCCGGTGGCAGTGCTTCCTTTAAGAGAGTGAGGGCAGGTGCCCAATTTTCTTCTGTTCCAATGCCCACTATTCAAACATAAACTATTCGGTCCATGTAAATAACTTAGTGCCATGTACGGGCTTTATCTGACACCAATTAAAAACTGCCCAGTGGGCCAATGCGGTATGCAGTGCCCGTAGTTGGTGTAGGGGTCAGAATCATTGTTTAACAAACTTCCTGCGGGAAGGGCAGGTATGCCTCAGGTGGAACCCGGGGAAAAGCTGTTGCAAGGCAGGGCCTGCTGGCACGCTGCGCACAGCGGACATCTCAAGAAGTATGTTCTCAACTGATGGTGGACGAAATGTGCATGTGGTGAAGTTATCCCGCATATTTTCCAGTGTATGCCATTTATGAACGGGTATGTTCTCCACTGATGGTGGACAAAATGGGCATATGGTGAAGTTATACCGCATATGTTCCAGTGCTCATGGGAATCTGAAAAAGGTTGTTGCAAAGCGGGGCCTGTTGGCATGCTGGGCACACCAAATATCACATTAATATGTGCTGGATGTTCTGAGAATGGGAAAGTGATAGTTCACTAGGGTATTCAGCTTTTAGCTTGAAGATTAATAATACCTTCCGGTATGGGCTCGAGGTGAGGGGTTGGGGGGGCTCCAGTCCAAGCAGAACAATTAACAACTTAATCAAAATGATTTTAGAAAGTCCAACAATAGGCATAATTGGCTACACTGGTTCTAGTCAGGAATGTGGCATTGTTCTGTAAAAGTAAAACAGGCAGGTATTGTGGAGCACAGTCAGCGTCTGGGGGAGGGGGGTGGGGGGGTGTCGAGTGTGCCGGGGAGCTTTTTACCCTGTGGCGGAGCGCTGACAGTTAACAACAAAGAGGGATGCACAACAACGGAGGTGCAGCCATTCGATAGACCGCAGGAGGGAGTGGATTCCACGTGTGCAGTGGGTCGGTGGGGAGGAGGGACTGACCTGCCGGTAGTCCTAGACTCTACTGCCCTAACCCACAATGTATGGACTGAGTAGATTCTTGGGGAGGCTGCCTGTGTTCAGGTACCCCGGTGGGCCGGTGTGGTATGCAGTGCCCTGAATGTCATTTAGTGCATCTGTTGGCTGTAGTGCGTTGGGGCCTAGTGGAACACTGGTGGGTGAGACAGCCAAGTTCAAGTGTACGGCCAAGTTCTAGTGTACGGCCCAGTTAAAATGTTAAAGTGTAAAGTTCAAATGTACTGCCAAGTTGTTCTAGTATATGGCTGAGTTAAAATTAAAGTGTAATGTTGTGCCTAATTCCCTTACTGCCGTTGACATGTTAATGCAGCTTAAGTGTGATGCTGTGTATAATTCTTATATATCCTAGAAGGATATTTTTCTTTGGTAATGGTCTGTGGTAAATTACCTGGTTTGCTCTGAATAAAAGGCTACGCCGTGGACAACATACCCGGAGTCTGGGAGATCTTGGGCGTAGCGGGCAGTAAGGTGACGGAATTTAGGGAGGAGGGAATGTCACGTTGTGCGCATAATAGGAACAGGCAACCCCCCGCGCCTAGGGGAGGAGCGCCCTTAGTAGCTCCACAGGGCTGAGACTGCTCAGGGGCCCTTGTAAAAGGAAGGGGTTGGCTGGTTGAGGTGATGTCACCGGTGAAATTAAACCTAGTAGAAACGAAACATAGCGGGTATTTAAGTCTGTGCCATGGGGGGTTTAGTTCTCTCTGTCCCCTTGGACCACGGCCTAGCCAAAGGAGCGTCGTCGGCCACCCACCCACCCGGCAGAAGAGCAAGGTTTCACGGAGGTGGAGCGCTGGTGGAGCGGAGCGCTGACAGTTAACAACAAAGAGGGATGCACAACAATGGAGGTGCAGCCATTCGATAGACCCCAGGAGGGGGTGGATTCCACGAGTGCAGTGGGTCGGCAGGGAGAAGGGACTAACCTGCCAGTAGTCCTGGACTCTACTTCCCTAACCCACAACGTATGGACTAAGTAGAATATTGGGGACGCTGCCTGTGTTCAGGTACCCCGGTGGGTCAGTGCAGTATGCGGTGCCCTGGGTGTCAAGTAGTGCATCCGTTGGCTGTAGCGCGTTGGGGCTTGCGGGCACAATGTGCGCAGCAGAGTGGAACATTGGTGACCGAGACGGCCAAGTTCAAATGTACGGCCAAGTTTTAGTGTACGGCTGAGTTAAAAAGTTAAAGTGTAAAGTTCAAATGTACGGCCAAGTTGTTCTAGTTTATGGCCGAGTTAAAATTAAAGTGTAATGTTGTGCCTAGTTCCCATACATACCGTTGACATGTTAATGCAGCTTAAGTGTGATACTGTGTATAATTCATTTATATCCAAGAAGGATATTTTTCTTTTGTAATGGTCTGTGGTAAATTACCTGGTTTGCTGTGGATAAAAAGCTACTCCGTGGACAACATACCCTGATTCTGAGAGTTCTTGGGCGTAGCGGACGGTAAGGTGACGGACTTTGGGGAGGAGGGAATGCCACGTTGTGCGCATACTATTGGAGGGCACGAGCATCAGGAGGTGATGGCACTTGAGGCCACAGGCTTCGGTGAATTGAGTAGAGATATCAGAAGTGTGCTGCTCAGCCATACTTGATCCAAAGTGTACCTTTTGTTATTAAAATTGTGAAAATTATAAATTCTTTATTAATCTTTCTGGTTTAGTGTGAGAAAGTGCCATCTTTCTTGCATTGGTATGCACCCACTTTTTTTTCTGAACTGCTGATGTGCTTTGACTGAGTGTGCCCTGGACTCCTGCCAATCAGGTACCCAGGGCCTGTGTTCCTTCCCTAAAACTGTATTGAAACTAAAACCCAATTGGCATCTCTGGCCACCTATCAGCCCCTTGTAAATGGTACCCTAGCACGATTGTTCACCGGCTCTGGCTCTGTTTTAGAAGTGGGAGACGCGGAGGCAACTCTAAGAGTGATATAAACAACTCTCATTTCATTTCATTTCATAAATCTTTATTCAAATTTCAAGAATTCATAAAAGCACATCACAATTTTACAATGGTATCCTAAAATCCTTATTAAAACTTTGTTGAATCATAGTAGACATCAGACAATTGTAAGGATTGCTATAGAAACGGAAAATCAAAGGTTATCCATCATTTTATGGGCTCGGATGGCAGTTCTCAAGTTAGTGCTAGTGCGAAAAACTATTTTTTCATTGTTCAAAGAAAACAGCATCTGATATTTTAAATAATATTTACAAAAGAAGAAAAAGTGCAAATCAGTTTGTGCGCTCACTCCATCGCAGGGGCATGGTATATTTTCCAGATTTTGCCGATAGCCTAAAGGAAAACTCAACAAGAATCTTACAGCTCCCGCCCTTAATCGAAATAGGAGGCTTCTTTCCCAATTGCCATTGGTAGAGTGAGGTATATTGGTAAAGGGTACCTATGCAGCTCCTTACCCATGTAGGTAGAAACTGTAGATTTCTTAGATTCCTTGCTGATCCTGTCTAAGTTGTAAAGTGCGTAGAGTGCTTTTTTCAAATCGTTCTTATGGAGTGAGTCGGCTCTGGTTGGGTCTGAAAAGAGGCTACCTTTATCAACACTACATAGACTCTGATAGACCCAGAGAACCAAGGAATGTCCATTCCTCTCTCGCACTTAAGACAATCACTTATAATTTCTTGCGTCAGGGAGGCAGATTTGTTCCTCCAAACTGAGAGCCAAAATAGTGCAGGTCGAGCGCTGATGAAATCACAGATAAAATCACAGATAAAATGTAGGTTGAGTTCCTTATGGCAACTATACTCAGAAGTGGAGATCGGTACACCCAGCAGCTTTCTACAAAAGCGATTTTCTTCCTGTTGGATGCACCGATTCTTCGCCAAACCCCATATCTAAGCCCTATACGTGGCCACTGGAACGCATTGCAATTTAAAAATCCTTAAAATAGCTTCAATAGCGCCTGTTTTCTTTGGACGGGGAGACTTAAAATTGAGTTGATGGCCTTTGAGAACTTGCTCGTGGAGTGGGCCATATGCACAGTCCACGAGCCGTTCGCAGCAAACACCATCCCCAGATATGGAAAGGTACGGGTGGAAATTAATCTGTCATTCCCCACCAGTATAGAGTTGAGCTGGCATTTCCCTGGTCCGCATGACATAATGAACGATTTTTTGAAGTTCACGCGTAAGTCCAGACAGTCCATGTACTCCACAAAACTTTTAACCAGGATAAGCAGAGAATTTGGAGTGCGTCCCATAAACACCGCATCTTCTGCGTAGAGGAGTATTGGTAGCGATTTACTGTTGCTTTTCGGGACGTCTGGGGTTGACTGTTTCAGGGAATTGCTCAACCCGTTGATGTAAATAATAAAAAGCAGGGGTGCTAAAACGCACCCCTGTCTGACTCCCCTTCCTACTCGGATTGCACCCGAGACCTCCCCACCCATGCCGATCCTGACTTGTGCTTTAAGATCAGTATGTAAGAATGCCAAAAAATGTACCGGGATTCCTCCAGTCCATAGTCCAACAGAATAGACCAGAGTTTAGACCTATTGACTAAATCAAAAGCAGACGATAGATCCATAAACGCTAAATAAACTGGGGAAGATCGGGCGATATTATATTTGCTGACAACCAAATTAAGGTTTAAACACTGTTCTATTGTGCCGACCTTACTTCTAAAACCCAATTGACACGGGTCTAACATACCGCTTTCCTCTGTCCAGTCTAGATCCCTATTGTATAGGAGTCGACCCAAAATCTTCAATGTGTTGTCAAGCAGGGAAATTGGTCTATAGTTAATTGGATCTGATCTATCTCCCTTTTTTTATAGATTGGGACAATGATACTCGTAGCCCAGGTATCAGGCATGGGGCTTGGGGTAGGCTATTCAAAACATTCAAAAGAAGTGTGGCCCAGAATTCTGGTTTCCACTTTATTATATATATGGGTAACCCATCGGGGCCGGGGGCCTTATTGCCAAGGCTCTGTGCAATCGCCTCTTCTACCTCCGACAGCGTAATCTGTAGGCAGCATAGGTGACCCTGCACATAGTGAGCTAAGCCATGTGGAGGTGTGGCATACATTTTAGAAAAGTGATTTTCCCATAAATTGCTGGAAATGGTGCAGCTGACTGGTGTTAGTTGTTGACCCATATTGCACAAGTCCCTAAGTGCGGACCAGAATGAGTTACCATTCTTTCCCCCAGCTGAGTCCGCTAGTGCTTCCTAGCGTTCACCCAGGAGAATACCCTTCCGCTCACTTATTGCAGTTTTGTACGTCTTTCTTGCTGTCCTTACGTCTGCAGGGCACCTATGTTTAGAGGTTAAGGCTTGCGTAGGTTCTTATTAGCCTTCGAGCAAGTATGGTTGAACCATCTCTGTTCTTTATCATCCTGAGGAAATGGTACTGACAGGAGGGATCTAATCGCAGAACACAGTTTGGTGAAATCCTCAATTACCCTTAGATGGTTACTTTTAGTTGATAGGCATGAGGTAATTAGGTGCGAGTGCCCTCATATCAGGGTCTCAACTATTTTGCCGCTATCAACCCCCCTCCACTTCAATCTTAATTTGTCTGTTGAGAGAGTGACGTCCCTAGCCCCATGAAAGATGGTATACACAGGGCGGGATGCTAATCTTAGTACCACTATCAGGGGGTTATGATCCCCAAAATCTGTTGCATAAACCTCAGCAGTTATTAAGCGATCTGCAAGGCAGGAGGAAAAAAAAAATCAATAGTTGAAGCACAATCCCTTCCTCTAAATGTCGGTGCCTGCTGATGTGTGGGAGGTTGAACCAAGTCCATTACATTGGTGAGGATATGCTCCCTAAGAAAAGTGTCAAATTCAGATCCCCTTCGCACAGCTGGGTCTGCATGTGATATGTCCATACCCTGAGATTCCGTTAGGACTTTAGCATTAAAATCAGCCCCATGAAAAATCCCGATACAATCGTCTGCACCTTGGTGTTTGTCTAAGTTTGAAATAATTTTAAAAAGCTCAATAAAGTTCCTATTTGGGACAGAATAGAAATCATTATTGTAAAAATATATTAAATAAAAAGGGACCAGTCTTTTATATTCCAATATTTGTATATTGGGACTATTAGTTGGTATCACCTTTATACACCCTCCAGAGGCTATGCTGATCCCAATAAATAAACCCCCGGATGCACGACCAAAGTCAGGCTTAGATGCTATTAGACTAAAACAATGAAACCCTTCTATGTGCAAATCATGTGTGGCCCATGTTTCCTGGAACATTATGATAGCTTGATCGGATATTATATGCAACCAGTCTAGGTCAGCGAGCCTTGACTCAAGTCCTGCGACATTCCAACTCAAAAAATTGAGATCAGAATAATTTTTACTTCTCTTGGGATTATAGGGGATCTTGGATGTTTCAGCATTAGCAGCTGATGCGTGTCCTATGCCACCCTCTACCTGTAACTGATGGTCAACTAAAACTGCTAAATGAGTAGTTCTTGATTCCTGTGCTTCTTGCTCCTTCGCTGTTAATCGAAGAACTAATGTTTCCCTTAATAGGTTTCCCTCACGGATTGTCACGGACTGTGCATCTAGGTCTGAAAAAGCGTGGTCAAAACGATTATAGGTCGGAACATTATATTCATACATCCCCTGGGTATGGACAATTGCTGGATAGTTGCGTCCGTGTACAGATAAGGTCGGGGGGTTATAGTAGAAAAAACCCAGAGGTAGAATGAGAATCCCCTCCCTACCCATTTGAGTTGTTCCTGTTCTTTCTAAGATTGTTTTTACTAGATCAGGTGACCCAAAGTTCAAAACTATGCAATCGCCTCTACTAGTTTTATTCGATTTCCCTATCCAGGGAACCCTGCGAATCATTTTGAACTCCTGGAACAGGTAGCTACCCAACCCTGTTTTAGTATCCAGCAGGTGAAGTGTCCTGTTTCTTAGAGTAGTCCAATGTTCCCCAGAGTTAGGTGCTGTGTGTGGTACATTTGAAATCACAACGGTGTAAGGTGTAGACTCAGGAGGTAAGTTAAGGTGTCCCTTACCATGAACAGTCGCTGTGCCACCACTATTCAAACCCTTGTAAATTCCCCCAGGTGTTACGCCTTCGCAGGTGGGATTAGTTTGTACTGATTGAGCATTAGCAGTGTTCAATGCGGGGGCCTGTGTACCTGCATTAGTGATGACATCATTGGCCATTGGGGGCCGATTTAAATCAAAAGCCAAACGTGTTCCTAATCCCCCTGAACTAATGAGCATCCATTTGGTAGTTGACTAGTTGGGAAAAGGAGTTTTTGCTCAATACTACTTAGACAGGTGTCAATGTCTACAAGTTTGTTTAGCAAGGGTTTTAACAACACCATTAACTTTTCCTCCAATTTGGCCAGTATACCATCTTCCGAATCAACTTGGGGATACATAGTGGGACATTCGTTTCTAGGGGCGCTTGAGCTAATGGGGCTAATAACAGATACCTCTTCTGAGGGGCCTTTTTTACCATGAACAGAACCTTTTGTTTTCGCCACTATGCTAGTTTGTTAAGCGGTGAGAGGTACACCCGCCGCCTTTCTTTTCCTTGCAGCAACCAGAACCATGCGCCCCCTAACTTTTGACTGCGATTGTCATGTCAGTCGAGTCACGATCGGGGGCGATGATAGTGCTGTAGCAGTTGATTCTATAGCTATCGTGGGCGAGTCTTCTGAGATTGCTATCAAAGGCTCAGGGACAGGTTGGGGCATACTGTCCAAGTTGCATTCAACCGGAATGACTAAATTAAGAAGGGGCCCGCCTGTGGTGGCTTCCATAGACACTCGACATGTATCCAGGAAAAGTCTTCTTTGCGTGAGTTCTATTTCGTGGATTAAAAGTGACTCCGCCCTAATAAGGAAGGCATCTAGAGTGCCCACAATCCCATGGCCCCCTGCCCCTTTGCGAGTGCCCTTACTCACACTCATACTTAGGACAATTAATACAATCAACAACTAGAACAATAAAATGCGCTCAGCGCTAATATGAAATTAAGAAAGTCACTGACCAAGTTCGTGAGCAGAAGGGCGAATGTCCCGATGTAATGGGGGTGGCCCTGCCCTGCCTTCTCCTGGCTTCGACGGGTTCGGACGGGCCCGCCCTAAGCCCAGGCAGTGCCCGGGCACGCCCGCGCGCCTCCGGCGCTGCGGGAGCCTTGGTCTGGCTTTTAGCGCCTCCTGGCGCGTAACGCGGCATCAGCAACCGCAGGGAATGCTGGGGATTGTAGTTTGCAGCCCCCCGGCGGTCTCCAGCACAATGGTAGCCACAACACTTGTCCCTTCCCCTCCGCAGAGCGTTCGTGAGGCAGTGGGCAGCAGCAAGAACAGGTGAGTAAAAAAGAAGGCGTCCCGCGCTCCGGGAGCCCTGGTCCGGCTTTTAGCGCCTCCTGGCGCGTAACGCGGAGTCATCAGCCGCAGGGAATGCTGGGGATTGTAGTTTGCAGCCCCCCGGGCGTCTCCAGCACAATGGTAGCCACAACACTCTCCCTTCCCCTCCGCAGAGCGTTCGTGAAGCAGTGGGCAGCAGCAAGAACAGGTGAGTGAAAAAGAGTGCCAAGTACCATTGGGGAAACGCAACTTCGCTCTGCCCTGCCGTGAGGGAAACGGCTTACCTTAAGTGAATTACCGGCCCCTGGCTTCCACTAACTTTGCCAGTATCTCGCTTTGAGGGGAACGGCCGAGGGATTCTCTTTGCCTCCCTGCCTACATTTCCCAGAGTGCCTTCCTGTGGTCGCCTGTCACCGTGTAAGCAGAGGGCGCCGGAGGCCCTCAAAGGACGCCCGGCCTTCGCGCAGCGCGGGCGTACCCGGGCGTTGCCCGGGCCCGTCCCACGCCGTCAGCGCCAGAAGGAGCCAGGACAGGGTCACCTCCCTTGAGTTTTCGTTTAAACCGGCCGGTGAGTTGGTGGCATAATAGTTGCCTTCCACACAAAGGTACTGTCATTCTGTCTGGGACATTTGTTTTGTTCTTCAAGCCGGGGGGCTCATTCTTTTTCATTCTTTCTTATGGACACTTAGTGGACTTTAAATTAAGTGGTGTCGTATCGGTATTATTGTTGTTTGTTATTCTACTGGAAGGGGGCGATTCGGATGTGGAAGCGCAAAACAATGGAGGGGGGTAGTAGGGGGCTCGAGACTGGAACTTCTTCTAAGACACGTAAGGGCAAAAAGGCAAGGAAGGTGGCTAGACATGCAGCAGCCAATTGTATCCTTGATCATATTGACAATCTGGTAGAAGAATGTGAGGTGATTCTAGGCAGTGATCTTAATACAAAAGTTACTGGTGTGGTCTCGCAAATTGTCATAGGTGAGGTGGGGATAGAAAAAGGGGACAATGTTTTGCCTGTTATTCCTGCCATGTTTCGCACAAAACACAAGGGTGTTACTGAATCTGACCCTGGCACAAGAGAGTCTCTAACTGCACCAAGTATGAATATTATAGAGAGTAATACTGATAACTTGAATTTAGTAGAGAATTGCCAGCCTTCTCTAGCTAATCAATTTGTCCCATGTGTTAACAGGTTCTCTGTCCTGGCCAATATACATAGTGATAGTAATACGATAGATATACCTCCTTAGCTGAAAACAGTTTAGCCACCCCAACAACTCTATTCCTAAGCCCTTTCCAAATGGAGTACATCAAGTTTCTCTGGTACAACCTGGCTCTAAGGGCAACAATGTTTCGCAGGAGATCTGTACGTTAACAAGTTTTGTTTCCCTTTTAACCTCTTCGCCGCTAATGACAAGGGTAACTCGTCATGGACTTTCCATTGATTTCAATGGAAATTACATAAAAGAAAGAAAATAGCCTTAGCAGTAAAGGGGTTAAGAGACGAAATCGAATCTATGAAAACTCTAATTTTAAATTTAACAGCCATGGTTGCACCCCAGATAAGTGAGAGGTTACCCCCAACATTAAATTTAAGCTCGACCAATGGCAATGCGTTCCCCTTGAAAATCAGCAGTGTTAGGCTGAGGTCTCAAGCTGAGGGTTTTATAGCCAGGAGTGGGAATATAACGCAATCCACAGTTAAGGAACAGGCTAGGGCAAGTGAATTCACTACACTTGGGAAAGGTCAAAATAAATTACCAAAACCAATGGAGTATAAGTTGATGCACCAATCGAAGACACCAGTGAGGGAGCATTCCATACCCGTTAGTGGAGAGGGTTTCGCTGATACGGTCCACAATAGAGCTAAAACCCTATCTAGGAGAGAGTGTCCAGAATCTAGTAGGCTCCACAGTTCTAACAAAATCTATATGACAAATGTCCCCAATTAAGGCATGGGGGTAAATTCGAGAGTGCAGACTCCCTGACCAATAAAGCCATAAACTGGGTACGTTATGTTAGAGGCAGCCGATCAGTAATTAGGGAGGACATTACGAAGGCAACTAGGCTAACCTTGGACAAAGGCCAATACGATTGTATAGAATTGGTGTTAAGAACGGAGTCACTGGCCGATAAGGATCAGTTACTTACCTGTAATCCTAGTTCTCTTCCAGGGGTATCCTTATCAAAGTCATTAGAATATTCCCGCCCATGTGCGGGACCCCGGAAACACTATATTATATGTGCCCCACATATATATATACATATATATATATATATATATATATATATATATATATATATATATATATGTAAAAACATGCAATAGCAGCCAAATAACATCAGAGCTGAAATATGCTGTGAAGAATTTCCACCATACATGAATAATACGCATTAGAAAATGAGAAACAACACCAAAGATTGTTTAGAAACTGTTTTAATGCTCAGAAAGCAGTAGAAATTCTCATAACTCACTGGAAGCATAGGAAGCTCCCAGGCTGCATTGCAAACACACAGTCCAAAAAGACTGAAAAGCTAACCTGTAGCTAAATAGCAACAAACTGACACCGTGCCTTTAAGGCACTCATGACCCCCTGTATCCCATCATGCCCCAGGGGTGACAGTTAGTTCAGTTGTTCTTTTGGGAGACTGAAAAACAAACCCAATAACAAATAGGTTAACAAAATCTCCTTATTAAAGAGTATCCTTTGCCCGGGGAGGCGGGAGGGTTGCTTATGACTTTGACGAGGATACCCCTGGAAGAGAACTAGGATTACAGTTAAGTAACTAATCCTTCTCTTCCAGGGGATCCTCATCAATAGTCATAAGCATTAGAATAGAATAGCGAGCCTCTCCTCTTCCCTGCGGGCAAAGGAAAGATAAAACAGTAATCTCATCAACAAGTCTGAGTAGACTATAGGCTACCCAAACAGATTCCTCAAGGAGGCTTGCCCTACTGGAGTATCGGCCCTGGAATCAGATTCGAGGCAGTAATGCCTCGTAAAGGTATGAACCGATTTCCAGGTTGCAGCCTTGCATATTTCTGACATTGGAATGTCATGCAAGAAAGCTACTGTAGCGGCTTTCCCTCTAGTGGAATGCGCTTTTGGTGACATCAACAAAGGCTTGCCTGCAAGCTGATAGGCTAATTTAATGCAAGAGACAATCCATCTGGAGATGGACCTCTTGGCCGCTGGAAAACCTGTCCTCATTGAACCATAGTTCACAAACACTTGATCCGTTTTCCTAATCCCTTTAGTCTTTTCCAAATAAAACTTGAGCACTCTCTTAAGATCCAAGGAGTGAAGTGACCGCTCGGCTGGGGTCGTAGGATTTGGAAAAAAGGAAGGGAGGGAAATAGACTGATTTATATGAAAATCAGAAATGACCTTAGGCAAGAAAGATGGATGAGCCCTTAGGACTACTCTGTTGTGGTGGAAAACAGTATATGGTTCCTTCGCACAGAGCGCTTGTATCTCACTTACTCTGCGCGCAGAGGTAATCGCCACCAAAAAGGCTGCCTTCCAAGAGAGATGTTGCAAGGAGGTCTTGTGGATGGGCTCGAAAGGAGGTGACATTAACCTGGATAGAACCAGGTTTAATTCCCATGGAGGCGAAGGATTTCGCACAGGGGGATACACTTTTTTCAACCCCTGGAGGAAGTTCTTCACCACTGGAACCTGAAAGAAAGACATCTGATCAGGTGATTTTCTGTATGCTACAATGGCTGACAAATGCACTCTATTAGAAATGTACTTTAAACCAGCAGTTGCCAGGGAAAGGAGGTATGGCAAGATGACGTCCTCCTGCCCTTTAGTCGGATCTAAGTGATGATCCCTACACCACAAGTAAAACCTTTTTTGCACTTTAACGCATAGGACGCTCTCGTGGAAGGTCTCTTAGCCTCCTTTAAAATGTTCATGCATTTGGGAGGCAAGTTCAAATGTTCATATTGCAGGACCTCAGGAGCCATGCTGTTAGGTTCAATGATGGGAGGTCGGGATGCATTATCCTCCCGTTCATCTTGCTCAACAGGTCCGGCCTACAAGGAAGTCGTTTGTGTGGACACACAGACAGATGTAGAAGGTCCGGATACCACCACTGCCGCGGCCAATCCGGAGCTATCAGGATCCTTTCCATGTTCGACCTGAGGATCTTGGAAAGTACTCTCGGATATAGAGCCAGTGGAGGAAACCCGTATGCGAATGTCCCTGACCAATCCATCAGTAGAGCATTCCCCAGCGTTCCTGGCCGGTGGAACCTGGACGCGAAGGCGTAGCATTTGGCGTTTTCTTCGTCTGCAAACAAGCCTATGGATGGACGACCCCAGCAACGAAAAAGCTCTTCAACTACTTCGTCGTTTAGCACCCAGTCTGGCTGATCTTCGAAGTGCCTGCTGAGTGCGTCTGCTTTTACGTTCAACTCGCCCGGAAGGTGCACTGCCACTACTGTGAGGCCTCGAGAGATAAGCCAATGCCAGATTGTCTGAGCCTCTCGAGAGAGTGGGCGAGATCTTGTGCCTCCTTGTTTGTTCAGATAGAACATTGTGGTCGTATTGTCCGTCTGAACTAGGACTGAGTTGGACTCGATCGCTGGAAAGAAAGCTTTGAGAGCCAGGAATACCGCTCTGAGTTCCAGCATGTTGATGTGGTATGTCTGCTCCTGCGCAGACCACTGGCCTTGAATTTGAAGCGGACCCATGTGTGCTCCCCAGCCTTGCAGGGAGGCATCCAATCAATCAATCAATCAATCAATCAGTGACACTTATAAAGCGCGCTACATACCCGTAGGGTCTCAAGGCGCTGGGGGGGGGGAGCCGCTACTGCTCGAACAGCCAGGTCTTCAGCTTCTTCCTGAAGGAGAGGTGGTCTTGGGTCAGGCGCAGGTCGGTCGGGAGGGAGTTCCAGGTCTTGGCGGCCAGGTAGGAGAAGGACCTTCCTCCTATAGTCGCTCTTCGGATGCGGGGGACGGCGGCGAGGGCGTGGTTGGCTGATCGGAGGTGGCGTTTGGGAGCGTAGAAGTTGACTCGGCTGTTGAGGTAGCTCGGGCCTTGGTCGTGTAGGGCTTTGTGTGCGTGGGTGAGGAGGCGGAAGGTGATTCTTTTGTTGACGGGGAGCCAGTGAAGGTCTCTCAGATGTCCGGAGATGTGGCTGGTTCGTGGGATGTCGAGGATGAGTCTGGCTGAGGCGTTCTGGATCCGCTGGAGTCTCTTCTGGAGCTTGGCGGTGGTACCGGCGTAGAGGGCGTTGCCGTAGTCCAGTCGGCTGGTGACGAGGGCCTGGGTGACGGTCTTCCTGGTCTCGGTGGGGATCCACCAGAAGATCTTCCGTAGCATGCGTAGGATGTTGAAGCATGCCGAGGAGACGTTGTTGACTTGCCTGGTCATGGAGAGGGAGGAGTCCAGGATGAAGCCCAGGTTGCGTGCATAGTCTGTCGGTTTGGGTGCGGTGCCCAGGGCGGGAGGCCACCAGGAGTCGTCCCAGGCGGAGGGAGAGGAGCCCAGGATGAGGACCTCCGTCTTGTCCGAGTTCAGTTTCAGGCGGCTGGTCGTCATCCACTCGGCTACCTCTTTCATCCCTTCGTGCAGGTTGGCTCTGGCGGCGGCGGGGTCGTTGGTCAGGGAGAGGATCAGCTGGGTGTCGTCGGCGTAGGAGATTATGCTGAGGTTGTGTTTGCGTACGATGGCCGCGAGGGGGCTCATGTAGACGTTGAAGAGGGTGGGGCTCAGAGATGATCCTTGGGGGACGCCGCAGATGACTTCGGTGGCCTCTGACTTGTACGGTGGTAGGCGGACTCTCTGTGTTCTCCCGTCGAGGAAGGAGATGATCCATTCCAGCGCCTTGTCCTGGATTCCGACGTTGCTAATGGTGTGTGTATAGCCATCCGTCACTATAGACTGGGAAGGAACGGGTTGGTGAAACTGTACCCCCACCAGCACATTCTTTCTCCGAGTCCACCATTTGATGGCATCTTTCGTTGCCTGGGAAAGAGTGATACGATCTTCCCAGCGTCCTGTCGCTTGGTCCCACTGATCCTCCAGAGCCTGTTGTAGAGGACGCATTCTCAGCCTGGCGTTCGGGATGAGAAAAATGCAGGACGCCATGGAACCCAGCAGGGATGCTACTTGTCGGGCTGTTGGAAGCCGAGACTCTAGCAGAATCCCACATTTCTGACTCATGGAAAAAAGTCTCTCCTCCGAAGAAAAAGGCTTTTCCAAAGCTTGTGTCCAGAACGGAGCCTAGGTAGTAGATGGACTGTGTAGGCCCCTGGACTGACTTCTCCAGGTTCACATGGAGGCCGAGCCTGTGTAGCTGGTGCAGGCACAGTTGTAGATCGTGCGTTACCTGTACCGGAGATGGACCTTTTAGGAGCCAGTCGTCCAGGTATGGGTAAATGAAGAGTCCCTTTTTGTGAAGAAAAGCCACCACCACTGCCATGCATTTGGTGAGGACTCGTGGTGCGGACTTGAGACCGAAGGGTAACACCTTGTACTGGTAGTGCTTGTTCCCTACGACAAACCTCAAGTACTTGCGATGTTGTTGAGCAATTGGAATGTGAAAGTACGCATCTTGCAGATCCACCGAACACATCCAATCTCCGGCTTGAAGATGTGGACATATTTGGTGAAGCAAAAATGTAAGAGATAGGAGGTGCACTGCTAGGTTGTTGCTGTTTCACAGTGGAAATTTAAACAAATTTCGGGTGCTCTTGAGGGTGGTGCAAACCGTCCATGCACCGGATATTTAGGAAATTGAGTTGTGTATACAGAAAGCCTTCTGATACATCCCCTGTTAAGGCACACCAGTAGCGTTCACGTTAAATGATTCGCAGGATAGCTGATTGGTACGTTCAAAGTTTTCAAGATTTTAATCACAATTCTTCATACTGATATTCACAACATATCAGTGACGGTACATATTCATTGGGTTGATGCATAAGTTAGTCCCCAATGCATTTCGGGCATGAGTGCCCTTGATCACGGAGTTTTCATGCTACGGTGTAGCGTGCGTGGTGGTTCATTCCATTCGCGGGTCGCTAACGACCCGCGAATGGAATGAACCACCACGCACGCTACACCGTAGCATGAAAACTCCGTGATCAAGGGCACTCATGCCCGAAATGCATTGGGGACTAACTTATGCATCAACCCAATGAATATGTACCGTCACTGATATGTTGTGAATATCAGTATGAAGAATTGTGATTAAAATCTTGAAAACTTTGAACGTACCAATCAGCTATCCTGCGAATCATTTAACGTGAACGCCACTGGTGTGCCTTAACAGGGGATGTATCAGAAGGCTTTCTGTATACACAACTCAATTTCCATATTTGGTGAAGCGCCAACATGCGGAACTTTTCTTTGACGATGACTTTGTTTAATAGTCGTAGATCGAGTATTTGTCTGAACTTGTCCTCCTGATCTTTTTGGGGGACAAGGAAGTATCTGGAGTAAACTCCCTTTCTTCTTAGAGCGGGAGGAACCTCCTCTATTGCTCTTTTTTGCAGTAGGACTTTCACCTCTCTTCGGAGCAAACTTAGCTGGTGAGGGCAAGAGCTCTTTGGAGGAATGCTCTTTGGAGGAGCACGGAAACGTAGCTTTATCCATTGCGCAGTATATTCAGCCCCCACTGATCTTTTGTGATGCTGTTGAGCCCCTCTCCCCCTGTTGGTCTTGAAGCGGCGCTTGAATTCTTTTTTCTTCTCCAAGCCCACCGCTTTCACCGTATCTAGCTCCGTCTTCATTCGGGTCATCTCTTCGTCAGCATGTTCCCCGAAGGGAGCGGAACCCGAAAAGGGGAGATTAAGGATGCGATGCTGAGCATCCGGCTTCAGACCTGTCAGGCGCAACCAGGCCGACCTTCTGGCACAAACCCCATGTGAATAGGAATGTGCCGCATGCACTGCCCCATCCGCAGCTGTGCTTATCATCTGATTCGCCACCAGACACCCTTCTGTAACAGTCTCTTCAAAATCCTGCTTGTCTTCTTTTGGCAGTTTGGATTTGAACCTCTCCATAGAGTCCCATAAGGCTCTGTCGTATCGACCCAGAAGCGCAGCCGCACTAGAAACCTTAAGAGTGGATGCAGCTGAGTTGCAAACCTTGCGACCCCAGGAGTCTTGAGATTTGCTGTCCTTGTCTGGTGGGACTGAAGAGGAACCAGCAACTGCGTGCGTCTTCCTCGCCGCTGCCACAATTACAGAGTCTGCTGGTGGGTCAGATTTGACAAAAACCGGGTCAGAAGATGCCGGTTTGTATTTCTTCTGAATGCGGGCTGGCACCGCCCTGATAGCCGCTGGAGTTAGGAAAACCTCCTTGACAGGATCCATAATTCCCGGGACTAAAGGTAGCAGCGGACAAGAGATGGCTTTCTTGTGTAAAGTCTCAAAAATGACTGTCGTTGTTACTTGAGGGACAGACATTTCAATGTTCAGTTTCAGCTCTCCTCTTTGCAGGACATCCAGATACGTGCCAATGTCATCCAGTAGGGAGGATCTGGACGTAGGGCTATCCGTCAACGTAGGGAAGTAGTCCCTCTTGGACCACCTGGTAGAAGAGGTAGATGAAGTAGACGGAGTTCGTTGACGTCTACGGTGAGCACTGTGTCTCCGTTCTCGCGATCTTTTTGAGCGCTCCTCCCGTCTAGGAGAGCGAGACCTGATCGGATCTTCTGACCGAGGTCTTCTTCTGGGAGATCGGGATCTTCTGGGAGATCTGGTTGGTGTTCTCACAGGTGATTTGCGCCTGGGAGGGCTTCGCTTGTCCATCTCCTCCACCAGACTTTGAAGAGGAGACCTGTGTTGTGGGCTGGCATATTCCTGCATACGCTTGGAGGCCCCAGAATCTCTCCAATGGTCCAAAGACCTATACAATCTAGGTGATAGTCTGATTTGGTCAGCTGAAGGATCTGGCCGACGCTAAGGAGATTTACGCACAGGACTTCTTGACTTTGAAGATGCAGTCGAGGAGCCAGAGGACCGTGAAGTGGAATGACGGGAAGCTGACTCCGTTACCATAACCCCATCTGAACACCTCGACGTCGAGCGTTCTTCCCTCGCCGTCGAACGCCGTCGGGGAGTCGGCGGGTCAAACAATCTCGACTTTGATCTATCTGAGGATCCATGGTCTCTCGACGTCGAGCGGCGATGACCAGCCGTCGACGGAGTTCTCTGTCTCGACGTCGAACGGTGATGCCCAGCCGTCGACGGAGCCCTCTCCCTCGATGTCGAACGACGATGTCCAGTCGTCGACGGAGCATCCTGCCTCGACGTCGAACGGCGATGACCGGCCGTCGATGGAGTTCTTGGTCTCGACGTCGAACGGTGATGACCAGCCGTCGACGGAGTCCTCTGCCTCGACGTCGAATGTTTGTGCGACGACGGCGGAGGGGTATTGGACACCCTCGACATTGAGCGTCGACGAAACGCTGACGGAGACTGCTTCCTCGACGCCGATAAACTTTTTCCTGTCGACGGCGGAGGGGTCTTGGTCCTCGACGCCGAACGTCGTTTCTTAGACGACGGCGGAGGGGTCACACTTCTCGACGCCGGTCGTCGCCTGGTTGACGACGGCGGAGGGGTTATGGATCTCGACGCCGACCGTCGCCCGGTTGACGGCGGCGGAGTCGCCTTCCTCGACGCCGATCGTCGCCCGGTTGACGCCGGCGGAGGGGATTTGGATGACAGAACTGGATCCTTCGACGTCGTCGACGTACCTGGTCTTCTCTTCGACGGCGAGCCCGCCATCGACGGTAGTTTAGAAGAGAGATGATCCACCGGTGGTTCTTTTCTCAGCGCCGAGCCCGACGCTGAAGATGAAGGGTGTGAAGACTTCTTTTTTGAAGATGTATGAACCTTCTTGGAGCCCTTCTTCACCGGTGATCTTCCTCTAGATGCCCTGTGAGCCAGGCCATAAATGCGAATCCTCTCCCTGTCTTTGAGAGTTCTTCCTGACAGGTGCTCACAATGAGGACAGGTGCCTGGATCATGATCTTCAGGCAGACACAGGATACAGACGTCGTGGTTGTCTGATTTTGCCTTCTTGTTGCCACAAGAAGGACATTTGTCAAAGAGTGAAGGCATTCTCAGAAGAAAATGTTCACTAAACTGAATGAAAAAGGCAGTATCTTACTTGACTAGATGATAACTGTCAAAGTAAGAGCAAAAGTTGTTCAAGTGAAGTATTTTTCTGTCGAAAACCAGAAAATAGTGGAGCTGTGTAACCAGGGTCCTTCTCTGAAGGAGCCGGAAAGAACAACTGACCTAACTGTCACCCCTGGGGCATGATGGGATACAGGGGGTCATGAGTGCCTTAAAGGCACGGTGTCAGTTTATTGCTATTCAGCTAACGGGTTAGCTTTTCAGTCTTTTTAGACTGTGTGTTTGCAATGCAGCATGGGAGCTTCCTATGCTTCCAGTGAGTTATGAGAATTTCTACTGCTTTCTGAGCATTAAAACAAATACCTAAACAATCTTTGGTGTTGTTTCTCATGTTTCTAATGCTTATTATTCATGTATGGCGGAAATTCTTCACAGCATATTTCAGCTCTGATGTTATTTGGCTGCTATTGCATGTTTTATATATATATATATATATATATATGATTTATATATATATATATATATATATGTATATATATGTGGGGCACATATAATATAGTGTTTCCGGGGTCCCGCACATGGGCGGGAATATTCTAATGCTTATGACTATTGATGAGGATCCCCTGGAAGAGAACTTATTTGCCTTAGAACAGAACTAGACCCTGGCCCACTCTCGCATCCAGCTGAGGAAATCTCCCATAAATGACCAGAAACCGCGGAATAACAACGGGGGTTCGGGCTTAGAGAACATTGACTGACTCCCAGTTGTTGTTTCTGCAATGACTTTCCCTGGCTCAAGTTCTGGGGACCTCTTTAGGGGTGGAGTCGATATAGATATGAATATAGTTGATAGTAGCTTAGGGTCCAGTAGGAGGATAGTGGTACAAACGGGTAATGATAATATGGCCGACCACTCTATTAAAGCAAAATCTTGTAAAGGGCCTGATTCCCACCCTGGTGCTTGTTCAATTACTAGGGCAGACTGTTCAGTACAAATTAATATGTCGCCCTCTACCATTTCTAGTCTGGATATGCCTATTAATTCAACTCGGCCACGTACTTCTTCTGACATAGGGACGGACGGGGGTTCTAGGGCAAATGTTGTGAACCAGGACAATATTCCTTCATTTGTGGACGGTGGCCCCAAGGGGGGGACACTCATTTCCAGGAATATTGCAGGCTTGGGCGCCAAAGTGTTATCACTGGAAGGGTTAGCGTTCTTTGGAGGTTATGATGTCTGCCTCTTAAAGGAGACTTGGTTACTTCAACCGCATTTTTGCCCTGGCTATTTAAACTTCTTTGTCCTTGCAATAAAAGGGGCTAAGGGGCGTCCAATGGGTGGGTTAACTATTTGGGTGTGGCAGCAACTCCCTTTAGCCATCAAAGAACTACCCTCAGGGAGTAATTATATTCAAGTTTTAAGACTGGAGGTTCAATGGGATGCTTGGACATTTATAATGTCTATGTGAGGGGGGTCCGAGGGGGTAGATCACAGGCTATAGCGGCCTTGGATTCCTTTATCGAGCTCCACTCGCAGCACACTAATGTGATTGTTGCAGGTGACCTCAACTCTACCTTTGAGCCCCTGGTATTTACTGATTTGTATCCAGCCAATGAAGATGAAGATAGTCAGTGGGGGGTACCAAAAGTAGAACTTGAACCTGTCAAGGAGTGGTCAGAGGTAGTCATACAGATTAATACAGTCTGTTATGAAAGGGGCCTTAGGGCAATTAATGATAGGCTGGGGGCTGCTACATTCAATAACGGGCGTAGCAAAAGTAGAATTGATTATGTCCTTTGTAGCCTGAAGTTCTGGTATACGATTGCCGACATGGTGGTTAAAGACCACATGGAAAGTGACCATAATCCCCTGTGTGTCGTACATGACTGGTGGGAGCAGGACCTACCTCAAGCAGAACGTGTTGAGCCTTGTCCCCCTACTATTGGTTCTACCAATGATATGAGGCGTCTCAATTCGTCAAATGTAGCCTCCAATTCAGAGGTTTTGAATAAGATAGATATCGAGGCAGACAGTGCTTTATTGTTACTAGAAGAGGCTACTGTTAATCCTGATTTGAGTGGTGTCACTCTAATTCACGATAGCCTGTTTAAGTCCATTAGTGCCCATTTTCTAGCACCTGTCAAAACCAAAAAAGCGGCTACCCCAAAAGCACTAAGGTGGTATAATGACGATTGCAGGAAAGCTAGAGACGACTTGGGCAAGGCCATAAGGGATGGCAATCTGGATGCGGTCCGTTGTGGCAGACAGATGTTCAAAACAGCTATTCTTAAGGCCAAAAGACAATGGGACGAGCGCCGATGGCTGGAGCTTAAAGAAGCTAGTGGCAAAAAGAACTCCAGATTATTCTGGAACATTATCAAGTGGGGCAGAGGGGGCAAGTCTGAACGGCCTGAAAATGTTGTCTCTCAAGAAGGGTGTATTGATTATTTCAGACCGCAGTACGCGTGTAATCCTGTAGGAAATCAAGTGGAGGTTTTAAGTTTTGTCTTTTTTGAAGACAATGCTTTTAAAAGTAACAATGTTTTAATTGCCCTCAATGCTGTGGCAGGAGGTAGAGCTCCGGGGCCGATGGTGACCCTGCAATGTCTTTTTGTATGATAAGGCTCGTTGGGGTAGATACATATTGCTGCTGGCAAATGCTACTGCCCTAGGTGCCCTGGTCCCGGCCTCCTGGAAAGGGGCGGTGATAATTCCTGTGTACAAAAAGGGTGACAAGACTCAACCTGGAAATTACAGACCTATTAGTCTGATAGACACAATCCAAAAAATAATCGGGAGGAGGACCCTGAATAAGATTCTGGACTGGATCGAAGAGAATAATGTACTGTCCCCCATTCAAGCGGGTTTTAGAAAATATACCAGTACTATCTATCAAGTCTTTCGATTTACTCTCCTCTACTGGAAGTCTGTGATTCTGGGTAAAGGCAGTCTTTATGCTGCCTTTGTCAACCTCCGTGCAGCCTTTGACCTTGTCCCCCAGCTATGGATGACATTAAAGCAACAAGGTCTCCCTGTGGAGATTTTAACTATGGTGATGCGGCTGCACAAGGCCAATTATGCTAAAATCCAATGGGGAGGTCATGGCAGGGTCACCGCCCAATTTCAGGTTGAGCGTGGAGTGAGGCAAGGTTGTGCTATTGCTCCAACTTTGTTCTCTTTGTACATTAACGGTATAGTTGATTGTTTTTCACCAGTAAATACAGATGCCCCTTCGTTAGCTGGTGTTAAGGTTCCGATTTTAATGTTCGCGGATGACACGTTAAGTATTTCCAAAACTCCAAGTGGCCTCCAGCTTGCATTAGTAATTTTTGAAGAGTTTTGTTCCACGAGGGGCCTTGAAGTTAACGTGGCTGAAACTAAAATGATGATTTTTAATCTGCATCCTACTTTTAAGGGGAATGTTTTTATGAATGGGAAACCTCTCGAACGTGTCAAGGCTTTTACTTACATGGGTGTCCATTTGGGTAAGGACCATAAATGGGAACACGATGTAGATATAGCTGCCCCTAAACATCGCCAAATTGTAGGATCTCTCAACTTGGAGCATAAAAAGTCGTTGACTAAACCAATCTAGCCTGTCTTGCCAGTCTACGAATCCAAAGATGTTAGCTCGGTGCTCTATGGCGCTGAATTATGGGGCTATGAGAAGTTGGCACCATTGGCATTGTCCGAAAATACGATTTTTTCGTAACATTATTAGTCTTCCGCAGAGCACAACCCTATTGACATTAAGATATGATCTGGGAAGAAAAGCTATTGTTCAAATTGCCAGGTTACACCGCATTTTATATTGGCGCAGACTCTGGTCGACACCTGAGCTCTCCGCATATGCCACAGGGTTTATAGACGTTATGAAATCAGACTCATTCCATAAGATTCGCTGGTTTTGTCAATTAAGAAATAGTCTGGTAGCCCTGGGCATGCAAATGTCTTGGGATAGCCCCACTGAAGCCTCGTTCCCGTCAAAGAAAATCCTGAAGGAAAAATACTGGGAACTGATTGTGCACCAGGCATGGAGCAACATTGATTCATCCACCATGGCGGGGGTCTTTTTAGGGGCAAAACTTGTGCCCAAACTTTAATCTTATAGGGACACTATTGCCAAGCATTGGGATAGGAAGCTCTATTTTCAGCTTAGAGCTGGTTCCTTGCCCCTGAAGGCACTGACCTCTAGATAATCTGCTGCAAGTATTAACATCTGCCCAGCCTGTGGGAACCATACGGAAACCCTCGCACATCTTCTGTTTATCTGCCCAGTCTATACGATCCCGAGGCGTGTTTGGCTTACGCTAATGTGCAAGTTACTGGGTACCAACAGAAGCTCTGTAGCGGAGAGGCTGATACGCACTAGCACCATACCATTCATTTCAATAGCAGTAGCTAAATACCTGCTTGGGTATGGGTGCTAAGGCAGAATACAATTCGAGGCCAATTTATTGTTTCAGAATAATATACAATTGATGTCTCTGACCATGTATTGACTATCTGTTAATTGATTTTTATCACTTTTTAACTTTGTATCAAATGAATCTATTTATTGTATTTTATGAAATTGGTTGCTCATCCCCCCACTTGCTGCTTCTATTTCTACTTTTGAATTACTCTTTTTTACCATATTTCTTAATCCAGATTCATGTAATCATGTTTCCATTATGGATAATGTGTCTTGCTTTTATGAGTTTTTATCTCGAATAAAGCTAATTTGACTGACTATTTGTCTGACTGGTACCCTAGGTACCCAAGGCATGGTGACCACAGAAGACCCCTAAGGGCTGCAGCACTTATTGTGCCACCCTTAGGATGCCTGTACCCTGACACACACACACATGCCTTTGCAGGCTGAGTGTCTAAGTGCAGAACTAAACAGAGAGTCGACTTGGCCCACATCTCTGTGTGCCATGCCCACCAACCCACTGCCCTGGCATACCTAAGTCACCCCTCTAGCTGTGTGCCCTATGCCAGCGGTGTGGGCACAGGTGCATGAGCCCTGTGCCCCTACAGTACCCAGGGCCATTCCTGGGCACTGTAAGTACAGTGCTGCCATTAAGAGTATATGGTGCTGGGAGGTCGTCATTACGAACTCCACAGCACCATAATGGCGGCACTGAAGACTGAGAAGTTTGGTATCAAACCTCTCAGCACATTAAACCCGCACTGATGCCAGTACAAGATTTAAGGTAAAATACACCAGAGGGCATCTTCGGGATGCCCCCTAAAACCTAATACTGCAATCCACGTCTGGACTGAGAGGCTGCCTATGCTGCCAAACAGCTGACATTTTGCTGGACCCCTGGGTGGAGCGCCCCCCGCTCTCCTGGGCCTGCAACAATGCACATCCTGGGCAAGGTGCTAGGTCTCCTCCCCCAGGATGGGCAGGGGGAAGCTTTAAAGACCTGCCGCCTCTGTGAGCTTCTCCTGACCATTTGCTGTACCCAGCAACTGGCCCCCACCAGTCCTGACCCCCACTCTGGCGGGAAGACTGGCGGGGAAACCTACGTCAGGAAGGGGGGGGTGCCAGCCTGTGCCAACCCCACCCCTCAGGTGGGGGAGACGAGGTGAAGCACGACCTCGGGCTCCGGCCGCCTTGAAGATGGGGAACCCTGCCCAATCATAGCTAGGCTCCTGCCCTGCTCCCACAGGACAAGAGCAGGCTAGGGGGTGTACCCACCCCAGGACAGGGGCCTGTTGGTCCATGCCCTTGCCCTACCTGTAACGCCCCTAAATTCAGTATTTAGGGGCTCCCTGAACCTTTCTTCCCCAGATCCCGATGTGAAACGAAGAAAGAACATCAAGCAGAAGAAGACCAGCCGTGCAGCGGCTAACAACAGGACAACACCAACTGACTAGGCCCCAGCCCTACCGGCCTGTCGATCCCGGAACCTGCTCCTGCCTAAACCCGGCGACTCCTGCAGACAGCAACCTTGGGTCACCCGGAGGACCTGCCTGCCTTGACCCTCTTAAAGACCGGGGCTCCCATAGCATAGGCTCTGCTCAAACACTACCCCTGGTGCAAGCCAGGAAGCTCCAGACCAACCCACTCTGCACCCGCCGAGCCCGGCCCGCTCCCGAGTGATCCAAGACCACGAGGACGTCCCCCCGGCGACTGGGACCCGAAGTCCAGTGCCCAAAGACCCTCCTGAACAAACCAGATGACGCCTGCAGCCTCAGAACCAGGGACCCCCCCCCCCCCCCCCCCCCCCCAACCGCGACCAGCCGATGGTAAGATTTCCGGACGCCCAAAGACACCCCTGCACCCGGCGCCCTGCGACTCCCTATGCCTTCTTGTGTGGTACCTACCTCTGCTCCAAGATCCCAACTTACCTCTCAAAGTGGTGGTCGCACCTGAAGAATCACCGTTCCTGAGCCTGCAGCCTTTGTCCCCTTTACTTTTCCCATTGGATAACATTTGGCGCCCGAAGGTTCAAAGCACCCTGCACCCAGCCGCCCGAGTGCCTCTGGCCGTGCACCCTGTGTCCTAACCTAAGTCCCCATTTGCCCTGAGCAGGTGACCAGGAGCCCAACTCCCACAGCCAAGTGGCCTGCTAGCCAGCAGCCACCAACCGAAGGCCCCCTGCCTCTCATTGGATAACATTGGGCCTAACTACCTCTGCACCTGGCTGCCCCTGTGCAGCTGAGGGTGTACCAAATTTACCTACCTGACCCTGGGGGACCCCTGAGTCTATGCCCAGAACCTTAACTTCACCAGTCGAGTACTAACCTGGAAACAGATACCTCACGTTCATGCCATAGGATAACATTGACTGGTTTGACTCGAAAAATCTTCTGAGTGTGAAGTTTTGAATCACTGAAATATTCCTATAAAATCATCCGAGTAACAAATTTTGAAATACTCACCTGGAATCGGGAGAGGAGCCAGTACTGTACCTTTCAGCCCAGTACTGACCTGCAAAAGTAATTTTAACCGAACTTACCCATAACTGAATTTTCTCCCACGGGAAACCATTGACTGAAGTGCCTACTTTTGAAAATTACAAATATTCCTTAAAAATCGTATCAACTACTGAAACGTAATTGCTTACCTGTCTAGGGTAGAGTTCCCAGTGCTGGACCTAGGAGCCCAGTACTGGATTACAAAAGTAACAAGAACCTACTTTACCTGTGAATTGAATTTCCTGCCATAGGATAACATTGCCAGTTTTTCATTGAAACGTTTTTAAGTTTTAACTTTTAAAATACCTTTTTATACCTTAAAAATCATTGTAATAACCAAAACATTTTTACTAAACTGTTTTCAGCTCAGACCCAAGACTGAATATAGGATCCAATCCTGGGATTGTAAAAGTAATCTATAAAAGTAATCACCTGCATTTATGTAGAAAAACTCATTGAGCTCAATGTTAAATTGTGTTTAGAATTGTGTTGCCTACTGTAACCCCTATACCTATATTGTGTTTACAAAGTATTGCCTTTCTGCAAAGTATTCATCCGAGATCACTCATATTGAGAAAAGTATATTTTGATACCTGTTGGTTCTAAAAATAAAACAACTATATCTTTTTATATAAAAACAATTGGCCTGGAGTTCAGTCCTTGAGTGTGTGAAATCTTTTGCTGACTGAGTGTGTACAACAAATGCTTTACACTGTCCTCTGGTACTGCCTAACTGCTCCAACAAGCTACCACTTTAGAGAGTAAGGTCACACCTGGCTTTAACCTCTGTTATACCTCTAGGGATTGTGCACTCTATACACACTGTAACTTACTTTGGTCCAGTATATATAGAGTAACTTTCTCACGTTGGTGGATCAGTGGTGGAATGTAAACTTGCATTTGTTGGACTACTTGGTTACCATCTGATCACACAACAGAACTCATAAATTGCCTTTAGAATTCTGAAATTGGTTTTTCCAAAATACTAAAAGTCTGTTAGGGCCTTGCTTAAGTCCCATTAGAATTTTAGAAAAATAAAAAGTCACTATAGTTAGGGTAGAGGGTTAGAACTGTCAGGTTAAAATGTCTCAACAGAACCCAGCTGTTAGTGGAGAAAACATGGACCCTGTTGAGGAGCTCGACCTCACACCTTACTTGCACTTGAATTTGAAGGAATTGAGGTCCCTATGCAAACTTAAAAATATAGTCATGGACCTGCATCCAACCAAACAAGGGCTCCAAGAGCTCCTGGCTGAGTATGCAAAAAGCCACCCCTCTGAACACACCCGGTCAGAGGAAGAAGAGGAAAGGAGGATAATACCCCCCGCCCCCCCCCCCCCCATCTATAGGGAAGTAAGGGTCTCTACGCCCTTAAATCCAAGAGTCAGCTCTTCTGGGGGCCTGGGAACCACCCATGTGGACTGGGCACAAGAGAACACATTGGGGGGAGCCCCAATAAAGAGGACACCTTCTTAGCAAAGTTGGCCAAGAGATTAGATCTAGAGTCCAGACTCCTGGCTCTAGAAAAAGAAAGGAAAGAGATGGGTTTAGCTCCCATCTCTGGTGGCAGCAATACCAATAATAAGGTAAAGAGCAATCTTATGATCCTAAGATCCCCAAAGGGATTGTCCCTAAATTGGAGGGAGGTGATGATATCACCAAGTGGTTCACAGTTTTGAGAGGGATTGTGAAATCAGAAGATTAAAGAAACCTCTCTGGAGGGCACTCCTGTGGGAATTGTTCTCTGGTAACTGCAGAGACAGGCTTCTGACCCTCTCTGGGCCAGATGCAGGGTCTATGACCTCATGAAGAGGTGTGGCGCAGAGGCCAGGGCGACTGACGCTGGACCCTGGAGATCATGGTTCGATCCCCAGCTCCAGTGGCAGGGGTCTGCCCAGCACCATGTGACTCTGGGCAATAGCTCACTTAATCTTCCCAATGGCCCCCAGCGCCTTGATACCTTTGGGTAATTGTTCGCGCTTTACAAATACTGGACATTTACAAATACTGGACATTAAGAAAACTTTGATTGAGGGGTTTGAGCTCACTACTGAGGAGTGAGTAACAGCGCAAATAAAAAGTTGCATCAGCATTTGGTAGACCTAGGTCTAATTTCTCCCCAAGAATTGAGAAAGAAGGCAGGCCATTTGGTCAAGATTAGGGTGACAAGGATAACTGTAGGAGAGTAGGGTCTGCTATCTTATGGTGACCCCAATTTTTGCTTTTTGCTTCACTGGTTTTCAACTTATTGAGGCTGTGGGCCTGCTAATCAGACCCCCAGCCTGCTGTTCTCTCTCTAAATTCACATACATGTACTATAGGTGGATGTATGACGTTACATCGCAAACTTTTACAACGCACACCGTTACAACGCAATTTTTACAACGTAGATACATTTACAACGAATGCCTTTACAACGCAAGACCTTACATAGCAGATGCTATTACAACGCATGCCATTACAACGTAAGTATAGGTAAGTATATTATTTTATTAAAAAATGTATTTAATAAAATTTAATTAAATAAATTAAATTATTATTTAATAATTAATTTGTACATATATATATTTAAAAAAATTGTTTATTTTTAAAATAACTATTATTATTATTAAATAACTATTATTAATACATATTAAAATTATTCAAATTAATTTTTTTAATTATTTTAAATTATTTATTTAAAAACAGAACCCTAAAAATACCCCTGTACCCCAAAATCCAAACCCAACCCTGAACCCTAAAAATACCCCTGTACCCCAAAACCCAAACCCAACCCTGAACCCTAAAAATACCCCTGTACCCCAAAACCCAAACCCTGAGGAAAATAGAAATTTTACGTGGCCAATGTGTCCCCTGCATGTACCCCACGTTTAGTGTATGTTCATGTCACTCATGCACTTTCCCTCTCAAGCCTGTTTTGTGGCTCAGCCTGAGCCAGGACCCGAATTCAGGCTCCATGCCTCCAGACACTCTGAAAGCTGCAGCTCAGCTATGTATCCCTGACCTCTCGCATACTTTCTGCTCCGCCGAGAGGGGCCCAGTCCGGCCTGCCAAGACAGTATTTTGCACACAGTTATCTGCCTGCTCCACAGAAACACATTCCTGCCTAGTGAGGAAGGTAAACAGGACCCGACCTTTACTTCAGACAATACATCCTCCAAACTCAAGATATCAGATAATACCAGACGTGCAGGTCGTCCCGACATTGAAGGTTTCTCTACTAGATCGAAAGTCAGCTATCGAAAGTCAGCTCCCCCCAGTTACACGTCAATTGTACGTCATGACCAAGTTGCGCGCACAAGTAGGGTAAAGGTTCCAGCTGACCGCGCAGACCCCCTCCATGTATCCACCCACCTATGACACACCTATGACTCCTCAAGGGAACACCCACGTGTACGCCTTCTTACACGCCCTCTTGCACGCCCTCTCGCACGCCCACATGCTCTTATCTCTCTCTTTCGCTTGCTCCGCCTGGAGCGCTCCGCCTTCTCTATGCAATGCAATGTATGTTTAATGTATAAATAATGTACTCTGTGAATAAAGTTCAGAAGACCCTTCCTGAACCTTAGTGGTGATGGAACCCGATTCTCCCTTAACTCGAGTTACTGAGATAAAGCCCTTTTGAATCGGACACCACGGACTCTGCCTCTCATTATATGCATGACCCATTGTTCAAGTATAGAAATTCCGACAGGGTAATATTTTATTTACCACATAATTCTGGCGCCCGAACAGGGACTAGTCCCCTTCCCCACGCGCCGGCGATGTAGGTCCAGCCCTTGCCCCCTTCTACAGCCGTGACGGACTTCACAGTGTACACGCCAGCGGGATTTCCTGCTTACTCCCTCAGGCCCACGGAGGAGACGGACTGCGACCAGGCATCCACACGAGGCGGTGAGGATCGCGGATCATCCCAACCAGAGCCCAAGCCGTGAGAGAGCAAGGTCCGAGGTTTCCAGAGGTCCACCTGTTCCGAGGCGCATGCGCAGCACCTCAGTGCAGTAGTATCGAGTTCACGCAGTATCAAGTTTTCCGAGGCCTTCAAGTTCTGCTTCCCGGTGAGTACCGTTACAGGGAACGCATAAAGTTCAAGACGGGTTCATTTATTTGAGCTCGGTAAAGACGTGTCTGTTCCCACAGGCACGGTAAAGACGGGTCCACGGTAAACGTGGACACGGTAAAGACGTGTCTCTTTAAGAGACCGGTATGGTTGTGCTGTATTCCAGTGCACAAAGTTAACTGTTTTCGAGTACATGTTTTAACTCCATGTATCAGGTTAGACTATTATCTGTTTTAGTGTTTTAGTGTTGTAGTGTGAATGATTGTTTCAGTCAGAGTATTTTTGTGTGTATTGTGTTTTCATTAAGTTAGTTTCAACATGCCACTGTTTTCGAAATTACGTCAGATAGGGACCAGGAAAGGGATACTCGAAGAGTCAGTTCCCGTCCCGCCTAGAGACACACCTGGTCATTTTATGTACAATAAATATGGGCTAGATGCCATATTGTTTTTAGACTTATGGGTAGATTACACGAAGGATCTAGAGGAGAAATATAGATGGCCTGCCTCAGGAACATGGGATTCTGAATGCATTATGAAAGTAGAGGAAGCGCTATGGAAAAGGAGAGTAAGACCGTCCCAGAAAGATGCCATTGAGTTATGGCGTAAAGAAGCGCATAGGAGAGCAGAGAAAGAATTCCACCAAGCAGAGAGAAGTAAAAAAGCGGCGGAAAAAGCCAAAGAAAAAGAACTGCGGGAGGAGGGGGAACGGGTCAAGGCAGAACAGGCCGATAGAGAAAGAAATGCCCTTGTTGCTGGTAGAAGAACTAGCTAAAGTGACCCCCTCAGAAAAACACCGTAGGTCGCATACGCCACCACCAGTACCCTTTAGAGTACGTAGACAGAAGCCGACAGCCTCTGAAGCTTTTATTTCCACCTATCTAAAAGAGCCCGCACCAGACTATGTAAACGCAGAATTCCCTCCGCCCCCATCACAGGATCAGCTTCTACAGCTTCAGCTTCCGCAGGTCGTGAAAGACGACGTAGGTCCTGGGGCAGTGGGAGGGGGGCCACCAACAACGCCACGAACACCGCCAACGACACGAACACCGCTAGGGCTAGGGCCACCACGAACGCCACAAATGACATCAACACCATTTAAGTATGTAGGTGTAACAATTCCACGTTGTATATACGATCCAGTACCAGGAGAGGGTTCAATGCTCGTGTTTTCACTAAGATTAAGACATGCCGTCGACTATTTGATCACATTACCAGGCATGAAGGAACACCTAGATAAAATATACCATTTCATTAGAACGGGAGAGGGACCCGAGTGTATAGAAAAGGCCATGGAACACAGAAAGGTGGAGGTTAAGAATGTCATTTTACGTTTTATGATTAACTGTCTGATCAGGGAACAAGACCAACCAGACAGAGACGTAAAGAAAGGTCTGACGGATTGGAGTGACAACATAGCTGCCGGTCGGCATGATAGACTAGGACAGACAGAAAGCATGTACAAGAAAATACGAAAGGAGATCTTAGAAATACACCGTGAAGAGTCTGATGGGAAGTAAAAGTCATCATCGGAAGATGTTGATCCAGAAACGGAGGAAAAGGACAAAATGAATTACGTAGGCAAAGCACGACAGTTTGATAGGCCCAAGTGTCTCGACTACCGTAAACAGGGACATTCTATAAAAGAAAGATATTCCCTTGAGAATCTATTCCAAGCTACTGAAAAAGCACTGAAACGACGGGTAGAGAGCGAGAGACCGCACACCCCACACGAACAGGAATTGGTCCGGTCAGCCGTCCAATGGGTGTCGAATTCTAACATTTATAGCAATGATATAGTGGCTCAGACCTTTTTGAGCCTTCCGCCGAACGAACAGCGTTTGGCTGGTATTTACATGGTTCAACATTTAATACCGTTGTACGAGAGTCAATATTCTGATCCCGGTCCATTGTATAAATTACTTGACGATATACTTCTAGAAAGATGGACAGACTTAGGTACTGAAATAATCAATGTCATTCTGGACCAACGAGATAAGTACTTGACTTCTCTGACCACATGCATGCTTCCCGCCCTACACCACGACAGAAAGAACTTACACATAGACAGACAGAACCCCCTACGAGAGGTACATCCCGTTAAAAATGCAAACGGTGAGCTTCAACAAGTGTATGTTTACACAGCCTTGACGAAACTAGAAATACTGGAAATGAAAAAGATGTTGCCCTGCCATGATAAAGACCCGGGGGGGGGGGTTTCACTGTGAATTAAAGGACATTCTCCGCATAGGGGATTATACGTACGCTGACATTATAAAACTTTTGAAAGTACTGTTGCCTGCTGGTATTTATGAAAAGCTTAAGGAAAAAGACTGGGAGGTGGGAGAGAAAAAGTTAAGTTGGGCAGAATTGGAAGCAGAGGATAAAGGACGGCACCCTGGTGTTGGTCTTGGGGATAAAGCTAAAGCACTACCTGAACTCCTAATACAGGTTTTGCCGAGACTATTGATTACTAAAAAGGAAGATTGGGATGCTATTTCAGCCTGTAAACAGAAACAAGACGAGGACACAAGTGATTTCTATTCTAGATTCGAGAAATGTTTTTCTATTAACCACTTCAGCGCTAATGACAAGGGTAACTCGTCATGGACTTTCCATTGATTTCAATGGAAATTAAATAAGAAACTCAATAAAGCCTTAGCAGCCAAGAGGTTAATAGTGGTCTTAAGCCCAGTAGCGAGTCATATCCACATCTTTTCGTGAGCAAATTAGTAGAGAATTCCTTACCCCCGATCAAGAATAGAGTACTGAAGGTTGAGAGTACTTGGCAAGCAAATAGCCCTTCCCAAATGCTGCAAATGTTACAATATCACCAGAACAGGATTAGAGAGGAACAGGATCATGAAAAGAGACGAAAATGAAAGTGCTGGTTGCCCAGTCAGTACCAACAAACGCGAACAAAAATGGCAAAAATACCACGACACCTGTTAATGGGAACTGTAATTATTGCAAGCAACCAGGTCACTTTGTAAAAGATTGTGCTGTCCTGAAACACAATATAGCTACAGGCAAGACAAAAGAACGACCGCATCCTCCTAGGCAGAATAGCACCCCACAGAACACGCAACAGACAGTAGCGAATTTTCCACCCCCACCACCACATGCCACACAACAAATGTACCAGTACACACAGTCGGACTATCCAGAATACCAACAGTTCTCATGAAACAGCCTAGAGAGGGAAGTTGGCTTGCCCCTTATCGAGGTTCCTGTAGATCAAGAGGGTCCCTATGTACATAGTCGTGTATTGGGAGAAGACAGAAAATTTCTGATTGACACAGGGGCGAGCAAAACTACCATCAGTCATGACGAGGTTCCAGGGGCACCCCTCTCAGGCTCACAGAATGTTTCCCTGGGATTTTCAGGAAAGCCTATTGTTAACGAAGTGTCAAAACCAGTTTCCCTAGGGGTCGGTCCATTGTCACGTACCACAGACTTGCTACTTACTAAATCATGTCCAGAAAACTTGCTTGGTATAAGGACATTAAAAGAACTAGGAGCAGTTATATGTTGTTCTCCGGAAGGAGTACGACTGTTTTTACGTGACTTTAAAGGACATTATGTGTTGAGGGATTTTGACCACAGACTCCGGAATGTACCACAGCACTTATGGGCACAAGGTCCGACTGACGTAGGTTACATGCACATTACACCACACCGTGTCACTCTCAAAACAGGAGTAGTACTACCACGTATCCGACAATACAAGTTACCACCTGATGCCGTAGTAGCCTTACTGAAAATTGTTGACGAGCTCATTGCACAAGGGGTGGTAGTGGAGACTGACTCGAATGTATGTAATTCACCTGTCATCCCTATTCTTAAACGAACAGACCCTAATGCACCGCCAGTTTACAGGCTAGTTGTTGACCTTCAAGAATTGAACAAATGTGTAGTCCCTCAATACCCAGCGGTACCAGATATTTCTTCATTACTGACTGCTATTGATTCTGAGGCAACGTTCTTTACTGTAATTGACTTGAAGAATGCCTTTTTCAGTGTCCCAATTCATCCTGATAGTCAGTACCTTTTCGGATTCAGTTTTAATGGACGCAGCTTTAAATTTACGAGAGCTCCCCAAGGTTTTACAGAGAGTCCTAGCATTTACAGCCAAGCATTAAAAAGACAGCTGGACAGTATTCACATGCCTGCCAACGCTGCACTGCTCCAGTATGTAGACGACATCCTTATCACAGCACGATCAGAACCAGTCTGCGAAAATGCATCACTGACTGTCTTACACTTTCTGGCAGACAAGGGGCACAAAGTGTCCCCTTCAAAGTTGCAATTCTGTGCACAGCAAGTGGTGTACCTTGGACACTTGCTGTCCAAGAGGGGTAGACAGCTGACACAAGAACGTATTCAGTTAATTGCTAACCTTTCACAGCCCAGGACACAAAAGGAAGTACGGGCCTTCATTGGCCTCACTTCATACTGCAGACAATGGATTCCCCAGTATGCCTATCTAGCTAAACCACTCATACAGTTGACATAACAGGAGGCAGCGTCTTCGACTGTCCTCCCTTGGACACAAGAACATACTTTGGCATTTGAAGAATTAAAAAGAGCCTTATGTCAAGCACCAGTTATAGCGACTCCTTGTTACAGCAAACCTTTTACGCTTTTTGTCACTGAACGAGATGGAACAGCATTATCTGTCCTCACACAAGATCAAGCAGGAAAACACAAGCCTTGAGCTTATTTTTCTAGTACACTGGATCCAGTGGCCCAGGCTCTGCCTGCGTGCCTGAAATCAGTTGCAGCAACAGCCCTAGCCATAAGACAGAGTGACTCCATTGTGCTGGGACACCCTCTGACAGTCCAGGTACCACATGCAGTGGAAGTTCTCTTGAACAGGACACAGACACAGCACTTGACTGTAGCAACACTGACAGGATATGAACTGACGTTATTTCAGCCACACATAGAGATCAGACGATGCAACATTCTCAACCCTGCTACACTCTTGCCCTCAAGTACAGTAGACACTGCACCACATGACTGTGTGGAAGTAATTAATACGGTGACGAAACCAAGACAAGACCTGACAGATATTGCACTGCCAGACCCTGACCTGACACTCTATGCAGATGGTTCATGCATGAGAACAAGCACAGGAGAGTTAGTGGCCGCATATGCCGTGACCACTGATACTGAAGTCATAGAGACACAAAGAATAGACACACTGTCAGCACAAGCAGCAGAGCTCATCGCTCTGACACAAGCCTGCATAAGAGCCAAGAACTTGAAAGTGAACATATATACAGATTCACAGTATGCTTTCGGTGTTGTTCATGATTTCGGAGTGTTATGGAGGGAGAGAGGTTTCCTGACCTCTCATGGGGCTGAAATTCAGCACGGTCCGCTTATTCAGGCTCTGTTAGAAGCAATACATTTACCTGCAGCCATAGCCATCCTGAAGTGCAAAGCACACACCAAAGTTACAGACACCATTTCCAAGGGTAATGACCTGGCAGACCGAACTGCTGAACTTACAGCCCAGACACCAACAGACACGACAAAGACAGAGGTACCATTACTGACAAACAGCATGACAGTCAGGGATCCTTCACAAGATGTACTCGACATACAGACACATGCCACTCCAGACGAAATAAAGAAATGGACTGAACAAGGACGGGTCCAGACTGACCAAGGTTGGATGACAAAAGGCAAAGCTACATGGTTTCTCCCAGACTCTATGGTACAAGTCATCATAAACACAGCACATAGTCCAGCACACTTAGGAGAAAAGGCAATGCTAGACAGCTTACAGAACATCTGGTTTAACAAGCACCTACGTGCAGCAGCAAAACAGAAAGTACGTACCTGTATGATCTGCTGTCAGTTCAATCCAGGCAAAGGCATTCCGGTGGAACAAGGTGGATTTCATCCTCCTGACCATCCTTTTGAAGTTCTCCAGATGGATTATATCCAGATGGACAGGTGTAGAGGTTACAAGTATGACCTGGTAGTTGTATGTGCACTATCTAGATGGACAGAAGCGTACCCAGTCCCAGATTATACTGCTGTGACCACCGTCAGGCAATTGGTGCGTGAGTTTTTCCCACGGTATGGATTGCCCCGTGTCGTGTACTCAGACAACGGTCAGCCATTTTCCTCTGAATTAATTAAACAAGTGTCCCTTCTGTTAGGATACCAGTGGAAGTTTCATTGTGTACGACACCCAGAAGCAGCTGGACTTGTCGAGTGCCATAATCAGACACTTAAGACGAAATTAGCAAAAGTCTGTGCAGAAAAAGGTGTGGATTGGATGGTAGCCTTGCCGGTTGCCCTCTTTTACATGTGTATGGTAGCTCATTCCAGAACAGGCCTATCTCCTTACGAAGTGGTTTTCGGTAGACCACCGAATATGTGGGGTACGCCTATGCCTAAGAAAATAACCGATGTTGACAGTAACATGCTGACAGATTACCTGGCTTCCTTGATGTCTGCACTACTCTCTTGTCGTTCACAGGTTGCCGCCGCCTTCCCTGACAACACCCAAGTCAAGGAGCATACCATCGTCCCTGGTGACCACGTATATATTCGGAACTTTGATCGATCAAGCCCCCTCGAGCCGCGCTGGAAAACACCGAAATTATTACTGCTCACCACGAGGACTGCCGTCAAGGTCGAAGGACGTAAAGGCTGGCTTCATGCCCAACACTGCAAGAAATTCTTTGGAGTTTCCGGAACTTTGATCAAAAGTAAAGACAGTCCTGATAGTACAGACTGTAAGCCCCCTTTGCTAGAAAAGACTCTGCAACAAGAATATAGGTCCAGGTTACTATCTAGTAAGTCAGACAGCGTTTCATTGTTTAAGTCCACTAGGTGGTGAATCGGTTAGACAGGTTCCTGACATGTATAAGATCGTAGACCAGAATAGTAAAAAGAGCAAGATGAGAGAAAAATACTGCAAGATTTTACACAGTAGATGTATAGTAACTCTGATTTTTATGTCTCTTCTGAGTATGACTGTAATATGTATCAGCTTGACACTACATGTTTTCTTTCCTCCTATTTCTTCACGTATATACTTTTCGTTCAGTGACACTGTAGAGCACACATTTAGTGATCTGCCACCCCATGAACTGTCATATCGACTAGCTCTGCGCAACAATACATTTATTCGAATGTTGCACCGTTCTCATCAGACCAGCAATGTAACAAATTGCTGGGTATGTGGCCGACTCCCACCTTATCAGAAAACGAAGGGAGTTTTGCCCCTTTTTCCTTTTCCGTTCTCACACAACGGTTCGTGCGGAGCATGGTTTGCTTTAATGTCATCACTAGACAGAAAGTCTGCAGTTTCTCAGGGTGTCTGGATATGGGGAAACTTGAATACAGTCATGAATGAGGCATGTTTTCCAGACGAAGACGGTCTTCCCCAAAGGAAAGGGACCGATCTAGATAATGAAGTGTACGAACAAGGAAATGCTTCCCTTAACTTTATGATTCTGAATGTCCAGTCCGAACAAAATACGAGTCCACCATTTATATCAGTCCTACCAGTAAAAGGTGAATTGTGCGTTAGAAAGAAAGGATCAGTGCATTTGGGACACAGTGAATGTAATACTGTAGTCGAGTTTAATGATAAGGGAAAGTCTTCTTTCAAAGCTTCCCGCCATTCCTATTTCATTTGCGGTCAGACAGCCTATGTACGTCTGCCCTTAGACTGGGGTGGGACATGTTATATAGCGTTCCTGCTGCCACCCGTCTTTCTGGCCCCATCCCATTATCATCGAGATTCACGACTAGTACATGTTAGACACAGGAGGGAGATCGATTCCCCAGTAGTTGATCAGTCTGAGACAGTTTGGGAGCAATATACAGATTTCATTAAAGGATACTTCTGGTTCATAGGTCCCGTCCAAAACAGTAAACTCATACGCAGGTTAACAAGAACCCTAGAAGCAGTAGTGAATGAGACTACTTCTGCCCTGGCGAACTTGACCGAGGAGCAGTCTGCCATGCGACTTGTTGTTCTTCAGAATCGTCTTGTTCTTGACGTAATCCTGGCAGATAGGGGCGGGGCTTGTAGAGTGATCGGCTCCAGTTGCTGCGTGTTTATTCCTAATAACGCGCCATCCGTGTACGCAGCAATAACAAGGCTCCACCAGATAGCTCACGAGATGCATCAAGACCCATGGACTTGGTCCGGTTGGTTCTGGAGTGGAATATCAGGATGGGGTTGGACAGTGTTATCGTTCCTAGGAATGATACTGCTTATGATATTCGGTTGCTGTCTCTGCCTGCAATGTGGCCCGGCGATTTGCTGCCTGTGTGCCACTGCCTGTATTCCCCATCCACGTATACAAAAGAAAAAAGACGAACAAATGATGCTGTATGATCAGATATACGGTCTCATGAATATAGATGTGTCCTGAAGGGCACAGTAGGGGACAAGGAGGGAATGAGGAAAATAGAAATTTTACGTGGCCAATGTGTCCCCTGCATGTACCCCACGTTTAGTGTATGTTAATGTCACTCATGCACTTTCCCTCTCAAGCCTGTAATAATAATGCCTCTGTATTTCCGTCTAATGTTAGAATGTCAGTTACCAAGCCTTCCATGAAAGAAATGTTAATTCTGCACTGAGGCCTATGTTGCCAAAGTATTTGCATGGTGCACGTTTAAAAGTCGAGATGAACCCGTTTTGTGGATCAGCCTGAGCCAGGACCCGAATTCAGGCTCCATGCCTCCAGACACTCTGAAAGCTGCAGCTCAGCTATGTATCCCTGACCTCTCGCATACTTTCTGCTCCGCCGAGAGGGGCCCAGTCCGGCCTGCCAAGACAGTATTTTGCACAAAGTTATCTGCCTGCTCCACAGAAACACATTCCTGCCTAGTGAGGAAGGTAAACAGGACCCGTCTACAGAGATAGAGCATAGCCTTCCTGTCTCCGTTTAAGTGATTTACAGAGCTTGCATCCATAGAAAGCCCATGCCCCCCACGCAATGCACGAAGAAATATATGCACACACTGGCTCTTAGTGATGAGCAACCTTTTCTCGAGCGACCTTTACTCCAGACAATACATCCTCCAAACTCAAGATATCAGATAATACCAGATGTGCAGGTCGTCCCGACATTGAAGGTTTCTCTACTAGATCGAAAGTCAGCTATCGAAAGTCAGCTCCCACCAGCTTCCCCCAGTTACACGTCAATTGTACGTCATGACCAAGTTGCGCGCACAAGTACGGTAAAGGTTCCAGCTGACCGCGCAGACCCCCTCCATGTATCCACCCACCTATGACACACCTATGACTCCTCAAGGGAACACCCACGTGTACGCCTTCTTACACGCCCTCTTGCACGCCCTCTTGCACGCCCACATGCTCTTATCTCTCTCTTTCGCTTGCTCCGCCTGGAGCGCTCCGCCTTCTCTATGCAATGCAATGTATGTTTAATGTATAAATAATGTACTCTGTGAATAAAGTGCAGAAGACCCTTCCTAAACCTTAGTGGTGATGGAACCCGATTCTCCCTTAACTCGAGTTACTGAGATAAAGCCCTTTTGAATCGGACACCACAGACTCTGCCTCTCATTATATGCATGACCCATTGTTCAAGTATAGAAATTCCGACAGGGTAATATTTTATTTACCACAACCCAACACTGAACCCTAAAAATACCCCTGTACCCCAAAATCCAAACCCAACCCTGAACCCTAAAAATACCCCTGTACCACAAAATCCAAACCCAGCCCTGAACCTTAAAAATACCCCTGTACCCCAAAATCCAAACCCAACCCTGAACCCTAAAAATACACCTGAACCCCAAAATCCAAACCCAACCCTGAACCCTTAAAATACCCCTGTACCCCATAACACAAACTATATATATAAAATTACTTTAATTAATTTATTTAAATTATTTTTAATATTTTTGTAATTAAAAAAAAGGTTAAATAAAATAATATACTTACCCATACTTACGTTGTAATGGCATGCGTTGTAATAGCATCTGCTATGTAATGTCATGCGTTGTAAAGCCATGCGTTGTAAAGGATCCTGCGTTGCAATTGTGTGCGTTGTAACTGTGTGCGTTGTAATAGTTGCGTTGTAACAGTTGTTTCCCACTATAGGTACATAACCCAATTGGAAATGGACTCCTTGTCAGCCCCTGTACCATGCACTATAGGTGCTCAGGGCATAGGTGCCACCAAGGCCTACCAGCGGCTAAAGTATAGCTTTTGCCACCCCTGGCTGGTTCTTAAATTGACACAATTGGCTGATCACTCAGCTGGGGCAAGTGGGTGTAATCACCCCTTGCTTAGATATAGTATACCTATATCTAAACCTATATCTGGACACATATAAACCTGTGAGCCACTCCTATGGAAGGCCTTATCAATCCTGGAGGCAGAGTGCGTGGTTTAATGTGAGATGGTGCTCTGGCATGAGCTGAGCCTGTCTGCAGCTGTCGGGAACAACTCCCTAAGCTGATCCGGGATAATGCCATACCATATACTATTAAGAGCCTTATAATCCTCGCGGTTATATAGCAACTTTGGTTTGGCTTTATCAAAACATGTCGTGTAAGGTGTCATACGGTTTGGAATACTATCCCCTCGACAGTCCTGTCGACGGGGATAGCATTCCACCCCTCTAGAGGGAGAAGACATGTTACTTTACTGAAACGCGGTTGATTTTTAAAAGAGCCTCAGATCCACAAAATGGATGCTTCTGCCACAGACACAAGTCTGACCTCCTGCTGCTGACCGAAACTCAGCCGAGGAGGCCTGGACAAAGGCTTTCCTGTCGCAGGGAGGTGTCACACCACCCCAGACAGGAGATAGTGGATTGTAGCAGGGAGGTTTGAAAGAAACCAGACACTGCCTGGGGAGCACAAGGCTTCCCCTTACATAATCCGGCCAAACCGGTTCTGGGGCAGACCAGCCCCAGTCCCAGCGCGGCCTGGACAAAGGGAAAGGGGTGTATCCACCCCCTTCCTGGGTCCCACCCATAGGAGGGGACCAAGCAGGTAATCCAGCCCCCTAGATTCCTTGTCTATAAGGTTTACTTACAACCAGACACCATAAGGGATTGTTTGGACTGATACAAGGTGGTTCCAGAATTGGAAACATCATATATCAGGCCAACTTCTCACAATAACCACTGGGGGTGACCAAGAGAAAGTGGTTACAAACCCTCCCCAGGGGAAGGGTAGTGAGAATCCCCAAGATAAAAAGTCTGAGTCTTCCACAGGGCCCCAAAAACCTGTACAGGTGGGTGGGTCCCAAACTACTCCCTATGTGCCTTAGCCCTATATGGGGAAGTACTTTGATCCTAACAAGGCCTATTGTAACAACTGTAAGAAGTTGGGACATTTAACTGTAGACACAAACTGTCCCTACAACAAAGCCTCCAAGGCCCCCATTCAGTACAGCTACTCCAGGGACAGTGAGTCTACAGATGGGATCAGAAGAGTGTCCTAGAGCATATCTGGGAATACACTCAAGCTAGTCTAGTCTCTTTGGGGGAAATGGAATTTGCCAATGTAGCTGGTTGGCCACCCAACTGTAAAAAATATTTGCAATATCCCTCCATTAATGGAACCAGAGTAGAAGCCCTGAGGGATGCAGGTGCCAGTATGACTATAGTGAAAGATATGCTGGTTTCCCCAGAGCAATACTTGATTGGGAAAACGTACCCAGTCAACAATGCTGAAAGCATTACCACCCAACGCCCAATGGCTATGGTGACATTAGGTTGGGGGGAGGTTACTGGCCTGAAACTGGTAGTGGTCTCCCCACAATTACCAGCTGACTGTCTGCTTGGAAATGACCTGGAAACCTCAGCCTTGGCTGAGATGGCGCAAATAACCCATGCAGCCATGCGGGGTATCCCTAGACTGGTGTGTGAGCAAACCAGAGCACAGAGGAAAAAGAAGGGCGAACAAATGGCCCAACCAACCAACCAAGAGAGAAAGCAAGAAGAATGGGGGAGAAGCTTCTACAAAGCAAGCCTCTCAGGACCCCTCTCCTCAGGGAGAGGACTTGGAAACCCTAGAGGGAACTGAGCCCATGGAGCTTGAGCCTTACCAGGTTGGACTCCTGGGCCTAGGAGGACCCACTAGGGAAGAACTGAGTCAGGGTCAGCGAGGCTGCCCCACTCTTGAAAGCCTGAGGCAGAAAGCTGTTTCAGGAGCACAGGGAGATGTCAGTGGTACCCACCAAGCTTATTGGGAAGAGGGATTACTGTATGCTGAGGCAAGAGACCCCACCCCTGGAGCTACCAGGAGGGTGGTAGTACCACAGAAGTACAGGGAGTTCCTCTTAACGTTAGCTCATGACATCCCCCTAGCTGGACATCTGGGGCAGAACAAAACTTGGGAAAGGCTAGTTAGTCACTTCTACTGGCCCCAGTTGCACCAAAAGGTGAAGGAGTTTGTGAGCTCCTGTGTTACCTGTCAGGCCAGTGGCAAGACAGGAGCCACCCAAAGGCCCCCCTGATACCACTGCCAGTGGCGGGGGTTCCAGTTGAAATGGTAGCTGTGGACATTTTGGGTCCACTTGAACCTCTCACAGCCTCAGGGAACAAATTAATTCTAGTAGTAGTGGATCATGCTACTAGGTACCCTGAAACAATTCCCCTTAGGGTTACTACAGCTCCTGCAGTGGCCAAGGCCCTCCTGGGTGTCTTCACCAGGGTAGGGTTTCTTAAGGAGGTGGTTTCAGACAGAGGTTCCAACTTCATGTCTGCTTACCTGAAGCACATGTAGAAGGAGTGTGGTGTGCAGTACAAGTTTACTACTTATACCAGCCACACACCAATGGCCTTGTTGAGAGATTCAACAAGACATTGAAAGGTATGATCATGGGACTCCCTGAAAAACTCAAAAGGAGATGGGATGTCCTGTTGCCATGCCTGCTTTTCGCTTATAGGGAAGTGCCACAGAAGGGAGTAGGATTTTCACCTTTTGAAATTCTGTTTGGTCATCCTGTAAGGGGACCGCTTTGCCTTGTGAAAGAGGGTTGGGAGAGGACTCTCCGAGAACCCAAGCAAGACATTGTGGACTATGTGCTTGGCCTAAGGTCCAGAATGGCTGAGTATATGGAAACGGCATCCAAGAATCTTGAGGCCAGCCAGGAGCTTCAGAAGCACTGGTATGACCAAAAAGCTACCATGGTTGAATTTCAACATGGGCAACAGGTGTGGGGTTTGGAGCCAGTGGCACCAAGGGCTCTCAAAGACAGATGGAGCGACCCTTACATTATCCTGGAGAAAAAGAGTGAGGTCACTTACCTAGTGGACCTGGGCACAAGCAGGACACCCAAAAGGGTTATCCATGTGAACCGCCTTAAACTCTACAATGACAGGGCTGACCTCACCATGCTGATGGTGACTGATGAGGAACAGGAAGCAGAGAGTGAACCTCTCCCTGACCACCTCTCTTCAAGCCCAAAAGATGGGTCAGTAGATGGAGTGGTCTTTTCAGACACCCTCTCTACCCGACAGCAGGCTGACTGCAAGCAAGTCTTGCAGCAGTTTGCTAGTCTCTTTTCCCTGACCCCTGGTCTGACCAGCTGGTGTACCCATGATGTGGACACTGGTGCCAGTAACCCTGTCAAAAACAAACTCTATTGACAATCAGACCAAGTCAATGAAAGCATCAAAGCTTAAATTCTCACCTGGAATCGGGAGAGGAGCCAGTACTGTACCTTTCAGCCCAGTACTGACCTGCAAAAGTAATTTTAATCGTACTTACCCATAACTGAATTTTCTCCCATAGGAAACCACTGACTGCTTTTCTCTGAAAATTCTTCCAAGTGCCTACTTTTGAAAATTACAAATATTCCTTAAAAATCGTAGCAACTACTGAAACGTAATTGCTTACCTGTCTAGGGTAGAGTTCCCAGTGCTGGACCTAGGAGCCCAGTACTGGATTACAAAAGTAACGAGTACCTACTGTACCTGTGACTTGAATTTCCTGCCATAGGATAACATTGCCAGTTTTTCATTGAAAAGTTTTTGTGTCAACTTTTAAAATACCTTTTTATTCCTTAAAAATCATTGCAATAACCAAAACTTTTTTACTAAACTGTTTTCAGCTTAGACCCCAAGACTGAATCTAGACCCAGTCCTGGGATTACAAAAGTAATCTATAAAGTAATCAACTGCATTTATGTAGAAAAACCCATTGAGCTCAATGTTGAATTGTGTTTAGAATTGTGTTGCATACAGCAACCCCTATACCTATTGTGTTTACAAAGTATTGCCTGCCTACAAAGTATTTATCTGAGATCACTCATATTGAGAAAAGTATATTTTGATACCTGATGGTTCTAAAAATAAAACAACTATATCTTTTGATATAAAAACAATTGGCCTGGAGTTCAGTCCTTGAGTGTGTGAAACCTTTTGCTGACTGAGCGTGTACAACAAATGTGCATCCGTTGACTTTAGCGTGTTGGGGCCTGCGGGCACTATGTGCGCAGCAGAATGGAACATTGGTGACCGAGACGGCCAAGTTCAAATATACGGCCAAGTTCTAGTGTACAGCCGAGTTAGCAAGTTAAAGTGTAAAGTTCAAATGTATGGCCAAGTTGTTCTAGTTTATGGCTGAGTTAAAATTAAAGTGTAAGATATCGTGCCTAATTCCCTTACTTACCGTTGACATGTTAATGCAGCTAAAGTGTGATACTGTGTATAATTCATATATATCCAAGAAGGATATTTTTCCTCGGTAATGGTCTGTGGTAAATTACCTGGTTTGCTGTGAATAAAAGGCTACACCGTGGACAACATACCCTGATTCTGAGGGTTCTTGGGCGTAGCAGGCGGTAAGGTGAGGGAGTTTGGGGAGGAGGGAATGCCACGTTGTGAGCATACTATAGGAGGGCACGAGCATCAGCAGGTGATGGCACTTGAGGCTACAGGCTTCGGTGAATTGAGTAGAGATTTCAGCAGTGTGCTGCTCAGCCATACTTTGATTACAGCTGCTCTCAAAAGTAATGTTTGCAACAGAATCTGACTTTTGCGCAGTGAAATGGACATTTATTAATTCCTCCAGGATCCAAAGTGTACATTTTGTTATTAAAATTGTTAAAAGTCTCCCATGTGCCATTCACATATCATACCAAGCAAGGGCATACTAATAAATGCAAGGCTTCCATAATTATAAATTCCTTATTAATCTTTCTGGTTTAGTAACATCTAAAGATTATCACTCATTTGAAGAGGGGCAACAGGGTTTATACCCATTGGAGATCTACATGATCCCCCCCACTGATTGAGTGGACTCGCAGAACGGACTGTTGTGCCAAGGCAGAGCAATTTGTGTACAAACCAAGAGGCTGTCCAGAGAAGCATGGTCAAGTCTGGGGAGATGGGCTTACTTACTCTACAATTACCAATGTTGGAGAGTACTTCCATCATAAGCTCAATTTGTACCCTTGCTGCCGACTAGGTAGGAGCTGGATCGCTAAACTGTAATTTGTCATGTCTATTGTGGCTTAATGGTCGCTGCTGCACATCTTACGTTTATAAAAGCAGTACATGTTATTAAAAAAAAAAAACAGGACTATACCCAGTTAGTTGTCTTAACAAAAAGTAGGACATTGCTTGTCTAGACGCACCAGTGTCGTTCACACTGTCATGAACCTTGGAGAAATCAAAGTTCTCCAGTGAGAAAACGCATAACGCCTCTTTAACAGTTAATCTGTCCAGTTACCCGTCTTGCACACTTTCTTTAGGAAGAAACAGTCCAAATTCTTGCTTGGGAAAACTTTAAAGTTCTTCTCATCTTGCACTCGTAATTTGGCAGTCTCCTTACTCTGGCTGGATCATCAGTCTTGCTGTGGATTTCATGTTCATCTGGTCCGATCGTGTTCCTTTGCTCGGGTCTGGCAAGAGCCGGATTCTGTGGGATCTCTATTGAAGAACTTATTTTAAGTCTCACTGCCTTAAGGATCTTGTCCGGCTTATTTGCTTCCACAGGTAGGGTATGATGCCTTGTTAGGACTGCAGCACGGCCTCCAGACTCGTACGCTGCCCATCTCTACAAGCACCACTGTGAACACCACTGCACCCAGACTGTCTGATACAGAAAAATATGTTATTTACTCCCTCTGTGGTTGGTGATTGAGGGACAGGTTTGTTGCAGGACAGTAAGTGCCAGGCACGCCTCATGTTTGACAATAGTTTAGTCATAAATAATGCTTATAAAACATTCATTTCTGGTATTGCTTCTACTAAAGTAGCCCCTGGATTTGTGAGCCAGATGTGATGGGTAGTAATAATGTGTAGTGCGGCAGCCATAATTCAGCTAGGTAGCAGTCCTGGAAGCTTTGAAGCTGCTTACTAGCAAGGTGTTTGTCCTATGTCCTGTTTCAGGATAAAAAGCATTCATTCTCTGACCTGTGTCCGAATCCTGATCACACTTGCTGGAATCATTTAAGTCATTTTGACTACCTCCATCATGTGTTAAGTTCGCCATTCCAAATTTTAGGCCATTTTTCACATTCAGTATCACTCATAGAACTCCAACGTCCTCTTCTTTTACAACACAATTCAGATGTCAGCAGGGGAATTCCATTTACCCTTCAATTTTCTTGTGAAATCTTTGGGCTCATTAAATTTCTTTTGTGCTCTTAAATTTCTATTGGATGTTCTAGCTAGTGTGATTTAGGGTGCTCTAATGTAAATGTCCAATCTTTGACAGGTCCCATAAACATTTTTGTGTATGTCTTCTAGGGATATATAACAATCTCTCTTCCTTAACCATAGCTCAATCTCTTTTGTTTTTTCTAAAGGAGGTACTATTTTCTTTCTTTCTTTTTATTGGCACCATAAGAGGTAGAGGGGGACAGAAAAGGAACCAAGCTTCGGGAGAAATCAGCACACTACGCCAGACGTACAAGTAGACAAGCACACCAAAATCCTGATCAATCAATCCAAGTACTTGTAAAGCGCGCTGCTTACCCGTGAGGGTCTCAAGGCGCTGAGGGGAGGGGCTGCCGCTACTGTTCGAAGAGCCAGGTCTTGAGGAGTTTTCCAAAGGCGAGTAGGTCTTGGGTCTGCCGTAGGTGGGTAGGGAGTGTGTTTCAGGTCTTGGCTGCGAGGTAGGAGAAGGATCTGCCGCCGGAGGTTGTTCGTTGGATGCGGGGAGACAGCGGCGAGGGCAAGGCTGCCGGAGCGGAACTGGTGAGTGGGGGTGTAGAAGCGGAGTCTGCTGTTCAGGTAGGCTGGTCCGGGGTTGTGGAGTGCATTATGTGCGTTGGTGAGGAGCTTGAAGGTGATCCTCTTGTCAACAGGGAGCCAGTGTAAGACTCTCAGGTGGGGGGTGATGTGGCTCCGGCAGGGGACGTTGACAATCAGTCGGGCGGAGGCGTTTTGGATGCGTTGTAGTCGTCGTAGGTGTTTGTCTGGGATTCCTGCGTAGAGTGTGTTGCCGTAGTCCAGTCTGCTGCTGACAAAGGCCTGTGTCACTGTTCTTCTAGTTTCGGTCAGGATCCTGAGGAGCATGCGGAGGGTGTTGTAGCTGGAGGAGACGGCTTTGACCTGTTTAGACATGGCGAGGGACGAGTCGAGGATAAATCCTAAGTTGCGTGCATGGTCGGCGGGTGTTGGTGCTGTTCCCAGTGTGGTCGGCCACCAGGAGTCGTCCCAGGCTGAGGGGGTGGTTCCGAGGATGAGGACCTCCGTCTTGTCCAAGTTTAGCTTCAGGCGGCTGTTGCTCATCCAGTCGGCGACAGCCTTCATTCCCTCGTGGAGGTTGGTTTTGGCGGTGTGCGGGTCCTTGGTGAGGGAGAGGATGAGCTGGGTGTCGTCGGCGTAGGAGATGATGTTGAGGTCGTGTTGGCGGGCCACTTGTGCGAGGGGGGCCATGTAGACGTTGAACAGCATCGGGCTGAGGGATGAGCCCTGGGGGACGCTGCAGATGAGGTCTGTGGCCTCGGATCAGAAGAGCGGGAGGCGGACGCTCTGGGTTTTGCCGGCAAAGAAGGACCTGGTCCAGTCAAGGGTCTTCTTTTGGATTCCGGCTTCTAGGAGGCGTGTCTTCAGAGTGCAATGGCAGACCGTGTCGAAGGACGGCTGACAGGTCCAGGAGGATGAGGGCTGATGTTTCGCCGTTGTCTAGTTGGCGCCTGATGTCGTCTGTGGCGGCGATGAGTGCTGTCTCGGTGCTGTGGTTTCACCTGAACCCTGACTGGGACGGGTCCAAGATGTTGTTGTCTTCCAGGTGGCGGGCCAGTTGCATGTTGACGATTTTCTCGATGACCTTCGCCGGGAACGGGAGCAGGGAGATGGGCCGGAAGTTCTTGAGGTCCCTGGGGTCCACCTTGGGCTTCTTGAGGAGGACGTTGATTTCGGCGTGTTTCCAGCTTTCTGGGAATGTCGCTGTTTCGAAGGAGATGTTGATGACCTTCCGTAGTTGAGGTGCGATGGCTGCGTCTGCTTTGTTGAATACGTGGTATGGGCACGGGTCTGACTAAGATCCTGAGTGGGTGGAGTTCATGAAAGCGTCGGGACACTCTTTGAGTAGCCGTACGCTATACAAAATACAGCTTAACATAACATAACATAACATAACATAACATGACCTTGCGTGTCTTGTCGTCGTTGGGCCAAGAGGTCAGGCGGTTGGCGCTGGAGGTGTTCACAGGGGAGGTGGGGTCTGGCCTAGTCGGGGCGGTCATGGTGTTGAAGCTGTCATGGATGTCAGCGATCTTGCGGTGGAAGAAGATGGCTAGTGAGTTGCGGGGGTCCAAGATGTTGTTGTCTTCCAGGTGGCGGGCCAGTTGCATGTTGACGATTTTCTTGATGACCTTCGCCGGGAACGGGAGCAGGGAGATGGGCCGGAAGTTCTTGAGGTCCCTGGGGTCCACCTTGGGCTTCTTGAGGAGCACGTTGATTTCGGCGTGTTTCCAGCTTTCTGGGAATGTCGCTGTTTCGAAGGAGATGTTGATGACCTTCCGTAGTTGAGGTGCGACGGGCGGTCATGGTGTTGAAGCTGTTATGGATGTCAGCGATCTTGCGGTGGAAGAAGATGGCTAGTGAGTTGCACAATTCTTGTGAGGGCGGTATGTAGTTGGCGCTGGGATTGGAGAGATCCATAGTGTAGTGCATTGGAACAAACTACTAGGTAAATTAAACTTTCGAAAGGGCTATATTCTGCAATCACAAGATCCACTGATTGCATGCAAGTGAAACAGAATTCAGTACATTTTTTACAAAATATCTGATTGAAGATCTATTTTGAAGGCGTGTAAAGTAGCAAACCATTCCACAGCATCTCTAATTTGTGCCCCACTACACAATATATAGCACCAGAGGTGACTATGTTTGAAAAAACGAATAATGAAATTTAAGATGAATTGGACAAAAAAGATACGTCAGACCCAATTGAACAAGGGAGCAGTTTGAGGCAAATAGATACCTAAAAGAGTGCAAAGGTGTGATTATACAATTCAAAGATGAATTGTCTTCTTTCCAACACAGAGCATTACTGACCACTGCCATTAGATCTCCCGATAAGAGACCCACTTGAGGAGCGTTTTCATGGAGAATGAGTCAATTAAGCATTGGCAAAGCCAATAGGTCTCGCATTTGGAACCCATTTCATTTGCCAATGGTTTTAAGCCATGGTGGACAGCACCCACCCGCCCTCAAAAAAGGTGCTATGACGCAATGGCTCCATTCGTTTGTAGGCTTGCTCAGACCCCATGCGTACATCTACAAAATGATGCAAGTACATTTTTTATTTATTTAGAGTTAGATCAGGTAAAAAAAAAATCAGCACAAAAGCGTTTATTTAGTTTATTGAAGTGCAGGTGGGAGAGTAATATATAAAGAACAGCGGTCACCCTTGAGCTCCCCACCATCATGGTATGTGATAAATAGAAGGCCTCCTTTGCCCATTATTTCTCCAAGGTTTGCTGCCAGCTTCCTCCCACAGGCCTTACTATCAGTCATCTAATACAAACAATACTTTTTTGCTAGTTAATGAGAAACATGATAACACACCTGCCAAAAAAGAAAACAGCCTACTAGCAAGGTTAAAACATATTTCAGCTAGTGCCTAGAGTCAGGCTAAGTTAACTCAAGAATCAAAATAAAATTAATTTACACAATAGATGTGAATATGCAAATAACAGGTTTACATTGAGGAATGAATCTACCTAATACTTTTACGTGTGAATTCTTAATGAATGCAATTATTACATTAATTGGTTTAAATGCATCACACATGTTAATGAAGTTAAGTCACAAGTTGAATATAGATGCGGTTTAGAATATAAATGTATATTTGTGACGTACAAAGGGTGGAGCCCAAATTTTGCTGCTGCAATGTGAGTGACTCCAGTAAAAAGGTATAAAAAGATAGTACAAATTTGAGTAAAGCCTGTTCTGCACATTCAGGAATTTGAACTTGGCAGTGTCTGTGCCACACTAATCAGGGCTTTTTTGATGATATGTGAAATGTAGGATAGAACTAGTATAACAGGATAGAATACAAAATGCGATGACCAACACATTATTTTTTTCAGTCCGAGACCCCCACATGTTGGATGTTCTGATTGCTGATACCATGCAGGACACCACACTAGAAAGCTCACGAGCATGCACCAAAGCTGCCACTTCTATTCCCCCCTTTTTAATGGAATGATACCCCTTTTTAATGGAATGATATGGAAATATACTCGGATGAACGTAGCATACGAGTACACTTTACAGCTGTATAAATAGTGCTGCACTATTCTATGCAAATATGGTTAAAGACAACACGGTGGTAGTGGATGCAATGTTGTCGCACTATGGGAAACTTTTATTCAGAAGCATAAGAACAGTGAAACCATGTAATGTGCAGTGTGTTGTATTCTGCAGCATCCAATCACACTTCCTTGCTGGATCATGAATTTAGGGACATCAGTTTTATTTATCGAGTTTTATATAGCGCAAACTTGACCTAGGGTATCATAGCGCTTTACAGAGTGGCATAGCAGCAATTACATGGGTTATGTTTGTGGTACAATTAAATACACAGTACCAATAAGTAAAACAGAATATACAGAAGACATAAGAAACTGATGACGACACAGCTATGAGGTAGATATCTTATCTATCTATCTATAAATATAGTTATAGTTAGGACCTAGTTTCCATAGGAAAAGCGTTTTTTGTTTTCCCAATAACTTTGACGACGGTTGACGAACCTTCTCAAAATTTTCAAAACTATTGAAGTGCTCTGGTCAGCTGCTGTCTTGAAAGTTTTGCGGTGATTCGTCTAACGGGGGCCGAGAAAAAAGGGGGGTCCCAAAAGCTACAGCCCGAACTGCTGAACGGAATAACACCAAATTTGGCAAAAAGGTAGCCCTCGGTTCAGAAAGTGTCCTTTTTGTTAAATGGTGTAAATGCGTTCAGTAATTCCTGAGAAATTAAAAAATTGAAAGTTTTGATATCTGGGCGGAGCCTAACCCCCAGCACGGCTTGGATCTAATTGGCTGCCCGCACTTCAAACCAGGAAGTGTTGGCAGCCATCTTGTGCCTCGGACGGAGAGAGAAAAAAAAAGGTGGGAGAAAGATTAAAAAACAAAAAAGGGGCAGGGTAAAATACCCTGAACCCCCAGGCCTGCTCCCCCAGGCCCAAAAAAGCATTTTTTTTCCGGGCGGGTTCGCGCCGGTGCGCGAATCCGTCTGAAAACTTTATAGAAGCGAAGTGGGGTCTCCCACGATTTGTTTTCAAAGTCTCTGGGTAGGCCAAGCCCTGGGGGCAATTTACTTATGTACCGGGGGCCCGCAGGTGCCCCCGCAGCCCCAGGACCACCACCTCCCCGGGGCTATGTGAATTATACTATGTGGGAGGGCACGCGGCCCTACCGCAGCCCTGGTGACCGCCACCTCCCCGGGGCTTGTTTTAAAAAAAAGAATAAACCTGTGTGGGGGGCTCGAGCCCCCCCCAAACATGCCCCGGGGACCGCCACCTTCCCGGGGCAATAAAAATGTAAATGTGGGGATCCGTTACGGACCCCTGAGCACCGGGGACCACCACCTGTGCACTAGTAGGGAGAACGGCTCCCGCACTGTCATAGCAAACACTGCTTTGGATTTTGTAAGCGAGAGCTCTCGCTTCCAAAATCCAAAGCAGATTGCTTTTCCACAAGGGGAGCTGCATGTCAGCAGCTCCTTGTGTGGAAAAGCAATGCTGTCTCCCGCAGGAGGCGGGGAGCCGGCGGGACTGTGGGGTCATTGGGGCTCCCCCCACGGTCTCCAACGAAGTGGCAAGGCCCAGGGGATGGGGTCTCCCCGGGGTTAGAAGTGGCCTGGGAGGGAGGGGGGGGGGGGGGGGTCTGGCGGGGGGTTAGGCAGATTACAAATAACAAAAAAACGAGGAAAGGCCGGTCCCGGGGGATGGGGTCCCCAAGGCCCGAGGAGGGGGCCACGTGGCCCCCCTCCACATATTGTAATTTAAGTAAAGGCCAAGCCCCGGGGGATGGAAGCCCCGGGGCCAATAGTGGCTTAGGGAAGGGGGGCCGCGCGGCACTCCTCCAAATACCGAGCAAGTCCTATGTCCGTATCCAATCATTGCACCAAAACCCAAGCACTTATGAATTCACCATGCACTCTCCTCACAGTCACTACCCATGTAGTCATGCAATGACCCAAGCACTAACGCATGCAGTGGTACAATAGCCTGTGCACTGCCCATGCAGTCTTTCAATCACCAAGCCAACACCATGTACTTATCCAATCACTACACCAAAACCCAAGCACTTATAAATTCACCATGCACTTACCTTGCAGTATTCTCTTCATCCAGTCAGTACCCATGTACTTATGCAATGATCCAGGCACTAACACATGCACTGCTACAATTCCCTGTGCACCACCCATGTAGACCTCTAACCACCTACACAGTATTGATTCACTCCTGCAATTACCCAGGTAGCACCCATGCAATACAGCCATCGTCCTGTCACTCACTACCCATGCACTCCTTCAATCACCCAGCCAGCACCATGTACTTATCCAATCACTCTGCCAAAATCCAAGCACTTATCAAATCACCATGCACTCTCCTTGTAGCACTCTAATCATCCAGTCACTACTCATGTACTCATGCAATGACCCAGGCATTAACTCATGGCAAATACAGAGGAGGCCATGCTAATCACAGGGGTACCCCAATGCATAGTGTTCCCTAGTGTATTTAGGTATTTTCACTATAGTCTAGGTGTCATTTAGCATTGCACTGGCTCTTGGCCTGGTTAGTCAGAGTCACTTATCACCAGCTTCTTCCTGCACTTTTCTTCGTCTTTCTGGACTTCTGTTGCCTCTTTCTGCATTTGTCTTGCTTCTTTCTGCGCTTTTCTTCCTCTCTCCACATGTCCTACCTTTGGAGGCATAGTTAGAAATTAGCATTAAAAAACCTTTGAAATTCACTGAAAAAACCACAGGTTTCAGGGACGTTATAGCTAGAAATTAGCATTTAAAAAAACCTTAGAAATTCACTGAAAAAAAAAACATAGGTTTCACGGACGTTATAGTTAGAAATTACATTTCAAAAACCTTAGAAATTCACTGAAAAAAAACACAGGTTTCAGGAATGTTCTAGTTAGTTGGACATTTCACTCGTACAAAACCAGAGAAATTCGGCCGTTATAGTTAGTTTAGCTAACTATAACTTGCGCCCCCGCAATGCACTGCTGATCATATCACATATTACATCATTCATGACATGGTCAGGGACATCACTAATGACATCTCAAATGACATCACTGGTGACATCACTGATGACATCATCCATGTGATAATCTGATGCAGTTCCTCATACCCTAATATAACCTTTGATACACCCACTCTAAAATACAGACTACCATTTTTGAAACCATAGACACACCAATACCAGTTAGTACATACCTACTCACTAGTTCCTAAGTCTACACACACATCCACTCATTCACCCATACAGTCACTCATACATGCAGTCAACCATCAATACAGCATTATCATATGCACTCACATATCTATACAGACACTCACACATCACCACTCATCCATAGAGTTACTCACACACGTAGTCACTCATGCAAACAATCAATCACACTCCCATTTACTCACCTACACAGTTATACACACACCACCTCACGTATTCAAATATATACTAACACATACTTACACTCTCATACAATAACTGATACGAGCACACACGGATCCATACAGCCACTCTCACAACCCCTCACTCTCACCTCAGTCTTTTATACACTCCAACACTTACATATACTGCCTTTCACATATGCAGTTACTCACACATGTACCTCTGAAGCATCCATTCTCTCACCAACACACTCACTCACCCACCCTTACAGCCCTTCACAGATGCACTCTTGAACCCATACACGCAGTAAATCATTCACTCACGCATCTATGCTCAGTCACACCCCCCACCTACCCACACAGACACTCAGGCACCCATACGGATAACCAGACAACCAATCAATAACCCATATAGATCCTCATTTAGCTACTCACCAACCCATGCAACCAATTACACACAAACTGACAAACTAAACTGTGTGAATGTCTGCATCAGTCAGTCAGGCAGTCGAAGTAACCTTATTCGGTTAATTAAAACCATAAAAGCATAGTACAAAATACACAGTAAACAAAAAAAATTTATTATTACAAAATCAAATTCATAACAAAATACCAGTGGCAAAATCTAAATCATCAATATTTACATAAAAATTTCATGAATTTTCTAAAAGGAATGCTTATTATTAACAATTCTTCCTTTTCTCCTTAATCTGACAGCACCGGTCAAAAAGTTAGCTATATTAAAAATTTCCCAAACGTTATTCAGCATTTGTAAATATATATATAAGGTGGTCTAGCCTGGGTAAATCCTTTGCCTTTTAAAATTGGTAAAATTAAACGGTTTCGGATGTGCAAAAAATGATCACAAAATGATATATAGTGTATTGAGCACTGGGTGGAAAAATTATCGTAAGTACATACATTCAAATCCTTCAGTTTTTTCCATCCCGTCGGTTCAGCAAGGAGTATATGTAATTGATTCAATCTGAATCTCACCAGAAGGAAACAATGATGTTGGTTTGTAACTATAGTTAAGTATGGCTTAATCGTCTGTATCAGTCACTAACCCATGCATTCAGTAAGACACATTTAATCAGTCACTTATACAGTCAGTCACGCACCTACTAAATCATCCATCCAGACACCTATACACCCACACATTCATCAGTACACCTTGTCATATATATAAAACATATTTAAAGTTTATAGAAACACACAGTCACTGTGTGATGTCACCAGTTATGTCATTTGAGATGTCATCAGTGATGCCACTGACCATGTCATGAATGATGTAATTTGTGACGTCATCAGCAGTGCATTGCGGGGGCGCGAGTTATGGTTAGCTGAACTAACTACAACAGCCGAATTTCTCTGGTTTTGTACGATTGAAATGTCCAACTAACTATAACGTCCCTGAAACCTGTGGTTTTTTCAGTGTATATAAATATTAATTTCTTTTTTTAAAACATCAGGCTGGTGAGACAACTAAAGCTGCCCCCCAGGTCAAACTTTAAAAGTTAGCAAGCTTGCTACACATTTGGTAGGCATTCAATTTGAAAAGTTGTCTGTAAAAAATTGGGTTACTCGCTGACTGGGGTTTGAGCCTTAGTCAAACAGCAACCACAATCCTAGACACGGTACGGCACAAGCAAACCGCAAAGTAACCTGTGCTCAACCCCCTAGCAGCTTTTCACAGAGCAGTCAGGCTTACCTTAAAAGCAATGTGCAAAGTATTTGTAAAGCACTTCAAACGGTGAAAACACCTCACAAAAGGGATTCCACACCAGGTTAGTACAACAGAGCTCACTTAATAAATAAACCAAGACCAGAATGACAAAACTTCAATCAGTAGAACCAGAGTTATGAACTTTTAAAGAATAAAGAGAAAGAGTGCATAAAAGCATGAAGCGCCAACCACGGATATCTGGTCAAACACGACCGGGTCAAAATTAAGAGTTCAGGTCGACTGTGATAAAGAACAGATCGGATACAATTCCAGGTTAGTCCCACTATAGGTTTACCTTCTCAAGTATGGTGTCAAGAGTCCTGTTCGTGTTAGAGAGGTTTGCGAAGATCATTGCAGGTGGCAGTCAGCATGGTGCAAAGAGCAAAGAATAGGACAGCATGTCGGACTGGGGGGCCGGTGATTCGCATTGGCGAGCCCCCATGGGCCGTCAATGCTGCAGTGTGAAGAAATAGGCTAGCAGCAGCTTGCCCTGGATTTTGGTGCAAGTGGCTCAGTCTCGGTGTGAGTGGGCCCATTTGCGGTCACAAAGAGCCCAAAAGCTCGATTTAAGAGCGCGTAAGTCACACCAAAGGTCCAGTACCTGAGATGCATCACTTGGAGGTGGGGGGAATCAGGATTTCACTGCAGCTGGGTCCAGCAACTGGTTGGAGACCCTTTTATGTCCCTGAGGCTCAGATCAGGAGTCCAGCAGACTAGCCCTTAGAGTCACTCTGGAATTCTGGGTTCAAGATGAAGTTGCGGTCCAGTTCTCTTTGAAGCAGAACAGCAGTCCTTCTTTCTGGCAGAGTATTCACAGCTCCAGACATGTACTGAAGAACTGCTGTCTGAGGTCTGTCTTTGATACACAGTTGTGCCCTTGAAGAGGGAAGGAGCGTCTAGAGGCATGCCTTCGAAGTGCACAGATGCCCTGCCCTTCTGGCTCTGGTCCCAGACTAACTACAGGTTGTATGCAGATCTTTATGGAGAGACAGGACACAGCCTATTCAAGTGTAAGTAGGGATGGGCACGGCTCCTCTCGCCCATCCTGCCAGTGCTATCCCATTGAGTCACACCTAAGCCTCCCAGGGGTGGCTCCTACATTAGAGCAGAGAAGCGTCGACCCACTAACTAAATTGCTTGCAGAGATGACAAATAAAAAGGTAATAAAGTTAATTTGTTAACATTGTATTTTTCAATAATCCTGCCCCAAGCCAAGCACAAGGACAGGGCCGCTGCTGACTGGCAGCAGCAGAGAGCAGTCATGGGCAGGGCACTATGTTTTAAGTTTAAAGTGCACTTGTCTCTTTCACCGGCCATCTTGTGACGACCTACCAGACATGCACATTTCAAACATCTCAAACGCAGTTGTCTTAGACAGCTGGGTTAAAAAAAAGCCCAGGCCTCCAGTGCTCTTGGGAAAGCCAAGAGAAGCTATTCTATCCAACCCTAGGGCTGCTCTCATGCTGGTTAACAGCATGAGAGTAACACCAGGATTGGTCAAGGGAGTGGACTGAATGAAGCCTTGATGAGACAAGAAGAGGAACGGAGCAGAAGGATGTGCCGTCGTGCAGGCTGCTGCAAGCCAGGTAAGTTCTTTTTTTTAAATATTTTATTTCCTAGGTGCTTTGCATCTAGTACTCATGAATGGTGCCACCCTCACCCATTTGCCCGCCCCACCTCTTTGATACTTGCCAGTTGCCACTGAAGCTTCACATTGTGTGTGGCTTTCTAGGAGGAATACACAAACCCCAACTGCCAACTACACTCAGCCATGTGACTCAGAGACAGTCTGCAGGCACCAAATGGCTCTAGCAAGATAATGTTAACTTTCTAAACTTGTAATTTTCAAAATTGCATTTTGAAATAAGACTTCACCATAAGTTAGGTTTTTAAATTATGATCCCAGAGACAAACATGAACTGGTTATTTCTTCCCATGTATAAAATACACTTATAGAATGTAATGAGGTATCTCCAATGTCATCATATGGGAGAGGTAGGCCTTGCAGTAGTGAAAATCGAATCTAAGATCACTACTAGGACATGTAAAGTTAAAAGTACAAGTCTAACATTTTCAATTAATTTCACCCTGCTCTCTGGGCTGCCCAGGGCATTCCCTAAGGGTGCCTTCTATGTATTAAAAAGGTAGGTTTAGCCTGGCAAGAGGTTTATTTTGCCAGATCAAAATGGCAGTTCAAACTGCACAAAGCAGCTGTGGAATGGGAGACCTGAAACATGTGTATGGTGCTACTTAACCTCTTCGATGCTGATGACGAGCTCAGCTCGTCATCAGCTACAGCGCTCGTATGCTGATGACGAGCTGAGCTCGTCATGTAACGCGGGTTTTCGAAAAACCCAGCACACAGCGGGAAAACCGCTAGCGCGCAAGGGGTTAAGTGAGTGGCACAACCAGTGCTGCAGACCCACTAGCCTGTACTCTGTTGAGAGTCAGGATTGCTGCCGCGGGCTTTCATAACGAACTGCAAAGAAGTGCTGAGTAGCAGTCAAATGAACCTTGAAGCTGTGATTCTGAAGGACAATTACATTAATTACACAACAGCACGCAAGTTCAGGAGATACCAGATTGCATTGACTGTGAAAAACAAGGAGGGGGCTGCCCTTCTTAAAAGGGACAGATCAATAACATACAAAAGTCAAATAACAATTATCCCTTTTAAGATGCTGCTAAACTTACGGATGCAAACAGATATCCACACCACTATAGTACAATCATCAACTGCTCAACCAGGTATCTCACCAACTCAGGATGTCAAGGCACTTATAAAGATATTTCATAAAAATTCTCACAATGATAAAAATATACACTTTGAAAATGTAAATTCAATGTATCTAAAGCACAAAATATAATACATTTTACAAATGTATAATAACCCCCTGGAAGGGAATATCATAAGACAGTCCGATTTGTCATTTGGAGGTTAAAATACAATCATATACAGTACAACATAAAGTAATCAATTTTCCGTCTTTGAGTCTTTACTGTTTTAGGTTTAAAGTATTTTATTGAAGCAGGGTGGGGTAGGACACAAAGAGGCAAGGAACAAGGAAACCACAGGAACCGCACATCAATGCGCATTGTACAGCAAGTACAGTAATGCAGTTATAAGTTTGCAAGAGGCCCCATCCGACTCGGGAGCATAGCTTTCGCACCTGTGGTCACATACAAACAACGAGGGGGGGGGGGGGGGGGAGAAAGGGAGGGACGGGATGGGGGGGAGGAAAGAAAATCAGGGGGGGGGACCAAGGGAGAACGGAAGAAAAAAAAAAGAAAAGAAAAAAAGGGGGGGGGGAGGGGAAGAGGGGAAGGGAAAAAAGGGTGGGGTGAAGGGAGGAGAAGCAACCCCGCTCCAAAAACCCAAAAACCTACCTAACCAAACAGAACCCCCAACTACCTAACCCTAACCCACCCCCTGTACTGTGCCAATATCTACAGTCTCCGCTACATGCAACTCTCAGAAAATCCCCGCTATACAGTACCGACCCCACCCAATCAAGCAGGCGGGTCCGGTGGCGGTGTCAGCCATAACAACCTAAGGTAACTAGGGCAGGTGATCTCCCGAAACTCGGAACATAACAGGCTGTGAAAGGGCTCCCACAGTTCCTCAAAGGTATCAGTATCCCCCAAGGCTACTAAGGACATCTTCTCCATTCCAAGGACATGCCATAATCTGTGCAGCCAACCAACTACAGAGGGAAGTGTGGTAGTGCGCCAGTGTATGAGAATATTCTGCACCGCTGACCCCAGCGCAATTGCGATCTGTCTACCTCTCTTAGATCTAAGGGGATACATCAGCCCATTCGGCAACCCTAGCAGAACATAGGCCGGGAATCTAGGCAGTTCTATCCCAAAGCATTTGTCTACCTCGCCCAAAACCTCTTCCCAGTAAGGAGCCAGCAGGGGACAGTCCCATAGTATGTGTGTTAGTGTACCAGTATTGCCACAGTTGCGCCAGCACGTCCCTGGTATTGCCCTGTCCATCTCGTGCAGTTTCTCCGGAGTACGGTACCAGTAGGTCGAGATTTTAGTGAAGGTCTCCGTAAGACCCGTGTGGTAGGCCGAGTGACGTGCGCGGAAGGAGATGTGTTTCCATTCTTTATGGCTCAACACGCGCCCGAGCTCACGCTCCCAACGTTCCCGACCGGGGTTGTGAATATGAAAGGAGGGGGGCTGCAGCATTTTATACAGGTCTGAGATCAGTTTAGCGTCCGACGTGCGAGTAATTAACCAACGCTCATACGCCGTGATTTCCCGGTGTGCCGCGTCGCGCACTTGGGGTTGCAATGCCCAGTGGCGCGCCTGCATGTATCGCATGCGCTCCGTTTCGGGGAGGCCATAATCCCTCCTCAGGTCCGGGAAGGGGACAACCCCCTCAGGGCAGTACAAGTGATACAGAGTGCAGCAGCGGGCCACCCGCCAGCGCTCATAAGCGCCCTGCTCCATCCCGGGGCCAAAGTCCGGGTTGCCAATGAGCGGCGTAAAGGGAGAGGGGAAGGTGGTAAGCTCGCACCTGGCAGCCACCGAGTCCCACGTCCGGAGCGGGACCCGCGTTACCAGAGACGCATAGAGATTGGGGGGTCGATGGGCCCGCTTCAAGAATGGTACTTCCTGCAGCGTCCTACCCGCCACCGCCTGGTCCTGGAACAGCCAGTGCTTATCAGACTCCCACCGGCTCCATTCCACTAGATAGCGGAGCTGAGCGGCCTGGAAATATTTCCGCAAGTCCGGTATCCCCAGCCCCCCGGATTCCGGTGACAGCATAGCGATGCTTCTCTTGATCCTCGGCCTGCAGCCCTGCCACACGAACCGCGCAATGGCAGTCTGTGTCTCCGCAAGCCACCCCGCTGGGGGCTGGAGCGGCAACGCTCTGAAGAGGTAAAGCACCTGAGGCAGGAGGGTCATCTTCACCGCGGCCACCCTACCCAGTAACGACAGCGTGCCCTTATCCCACCGGCCCAATTCCTCCCTGATTTTCGCGCCCAGAGCCGCGTAATTGGCCGTGACCATCTCCGGGAGGGAGGGCGCCAATAGGATCCCCAAGTACGGGATCCGGTCCCTGGACCAGCTCAGAGGGTAAAGCCTCTGTAGTTCCGCTCTAGTGGCGTTAGTAAGCGAAATGTCAAGGGCGGCCGACTTCCCCAGGTTCACCTTGAAGCCCGCCACGTCGGCGAATAAGTTCAGTTCCTCTACACAGGCCGGCAGCGATCTGCGCGGGTCATCCAGCGTCAGAATGACATCATCCGCGTACAGGCTGATCGCATGATGGAATCCACCCATCTTGACACCGACAATGTCGGGGTTCTGCCTAACCCTCTGAGCAAAAGGCTCCATGTACAGGGCAAAGAGCAAAGGGGAGAGAGGGCACCCCTGTCTCGTACCCCGCTCAATGGGGAAGGGTCGAGAGCTGCCGCCGTTCACCCGGACTACCGCAGAGGGGAACCGGTAACAATTGAAGATCAGATGACGGAACTTCTCCCCAATCCCGAATTTGCTCAGGACCTTCTCTAGGTAGGGCCAGTGCACCCTGTCGAAAGCCTTCTCCGCGTCTATGGACAGGAGCATCCTCTCCCCAGGGATCCTGGAAGCCTTCTCGAGGATGTGCGTCACCCTCTTTGTGTTATCTACTGTTTGCCTACCGGGCACGAAGCCCGCTTGGTCCGAGTCAACCATGCCCCGGAGGTGCAACGCCAGGCGTGCAGCTAATATACTGGTGAACACTTTCAAATCTGTGTTCAGCAGCGAAATGGGACGGTAGGACCCACAGGCGGTCCTGTCCTTACCCGGCTTCGGAATCACGGAAACCGTGGCCTGGAGAAATTCGGAGGGGATGGTTCCAGGCTCTGCAAAGGAGTTAAAAAGGCGGGTCAGTAGAGGCGCCAGTTCCTGACAGAAGGTTTTATAGAACAGCGGAATAAAGCCATCCGGACCCGGGGCCTTGCCCAATTTAAGCCGGGATATCGCCGTGATCACCTCTTCGATACGAATGTCACGCTCCAGATACTGAGCCTGCTCCTGAGACAACGACGGGAGCGGGACCGAGTCCAGATAGGCCATCTCAGCCCGGGCCGAAGGGGCCTCCCCGGTGTAGAGGTCAGCATAAAAGCTGCGAAAGACGTCTGCTATTTGCTCATCAGCCGTGACCCTACCACCGGTCGGGTCCACCAGTTCCTTCACTCGGTGCTGCTGGTGTTGCACCCTAAGTTTGTTAGCCAGGAGCCGCCCACACCGATCGCCCCCTGTATAATATTTGTGTTTCAGGCGAAGCATCGCATACTCCGCCCGGTCCGTGTCAAGGGCCGCCAGGAGTTTCCGTGCCGCCTTCAGCTGCCTCCACACCCTGGGGGCCCCTGTCCTGTGATGAACCTGCTCCAGCTCCCTCACCTGCTGGGTGAGCTCATCTCTCTTGAGCCGTCGGTCCCTATTCTCGGCCGAGGAAATCGCTATAAATTCGCCTCGGAGCACCACCTTCAGGGCTGCCCACTGTGTCGCACGAGAAGTATCCCCAGTATCATTCATGGTCTGAAAATCCAAAATGGCCGCCCGGATCTGATCCACCACCGACCGCCTGTGCAAAAGCGTGCTCCGGAGCCGCCAGACCCCTCTCGGCCGAACCACCGGGGGCAGAGTGAAAGCTCCCTCCACCGGGGCGTGGTCAGAAAGAGAGAGGACCCCAATGTCCACACTCGAAGCCAAAGGGAGCATTGGGCCCGACACAAGGAGATGATCTAATCGCGCATAAGATCTATGGGCATGTGAGAAGTAAGAGTATGCGCGGGTGGTGGGGTGGAGGTGGCGCCACATGTCATGCAGATCCAGCTCCCCAAGTCGAGTTCGAATCGAGCCCGAAAGCTCACCCAACTGGTGGCGCCGCTGCACAGACCTGTCCATCGCCGCGTCGAAAACCAGGTTCAAATCACCCCCCAACACTATGTGCCTATCAGAGGTAGATGCTACGTCCTCCAAAGCCCTGTGTAAGAATTGGTCCTGGTGATCATTGGGGCAGTAGATGGTGCCAACAGTCAGTGCTAAACCCCCCATCTTGATCCTGTACACTAGAAGTCTCCCTTTCTGTTCTGCCACCTTGCACACGACCTCTCCCCTGAACCCCCTAGAAAACAAGATCGCCACCCCTGCCGTCTTGGAGGCGCTAGAGGAGAACAGCTGCGTGGGGAACTTAGGGGTACGCATCCTCGAGCAGTCCTTAGCCAGCAAATGGGTCTCCTGTAACAGACAGATATCCGCTTGTGAGTTTTCTAACAAGGATAACACTGCCCGCCTCTTAACCGGATTATTCAGCCCTTTCACATTGAGAGTAAGCACCTTAAGAGCCATCAAGGAGGGGGATCAATGGAGCACATGTCAAGAGGCAAAGCCCCGCAAGCAAACACAGAAGGCACCACTCGAGGCCTCAAAACAGAGCAACTTCGAACCGTCCACTGGCACAGTACAGTCCCCGAACCCCAACACCCCACAACTAGAAAAAACCCCCTTGTCCCCACACAACCAAATCTACACCACCCCCCGCAACTGGCCCCCCCTCTAGGCCCCAGAATCAAAACATCTGCCCGCCTGTCCCAACCCCATTCCCTGCTACTCAAACTTTTCAAAAAAGACATTGTCCCAGTCCGGCCCGTAACGGGCAAGGCCGTGGTAAATCAGTCTAGTGGACGTCCAGCCACCTCCTCCAGCACTCGCCATTCCTCCCAGCCCACCCCCCGGATCCCCGCACCTGCAAGAGGTATAAGCTAGAGTAGACTCCCCCCGGAGTGAGTTCAGGCCGTCAGGGCCACTTCGCCGTTCGCCGCCACTCTGGAGGCCTCCTGGATGGCGGCCGCCATGTCCGCCCTGATCATGGGCGAGCCCGGACGCTCCGACGGAGGAGAGGTCCCCCCTCCAGCTTGCTGCCATCCGTCACGAGTGCTTCGCCTCCGCCGCGGAGCCGGGGTATCTGTATCCGATGCTGTGAGGCCCAACACCGCGCAGACATCCTGGAGGGACCGAAGCTGATGCAAAACACCGTTCCATCGAAATATCAGATGGAAGGGGTGCCCCCAAGAGTACTGTGTCCCTTGCTCCCGGAGGAAGTCAGCGGCGATCTTGAATGATTTCCTCTTCTGCAGCGTGACTGTAGATAAGTCCTGAAACAGGGTCACAGGGTGGTCCCGGAATCGGAAAGATTGCTGCCCTCGTGCTTCTCGGAGGATCCGCTCCTTCAAGGGAAAGTCCGGGAGGAAGGCCAGAATGTCCGGGGCGGGCGCCGTAGCTCTGCGATGTGCTCGGTCTATGCGGATCCGAAAGTCCTCCGACTCTCCCAGGATCGCACGAAAGAGGGCCACCAGATATGCAGTCACGTCTTCACCCTCCTCACCGGACGGCACACCGCGGACCCGTATGTTGTTCCGCCTGGACCGATTCTCAAGGTCCTTGGCGTGGGCCTGTAGCTCAATCTGTTGCTCCCGCAGTCGCAGGACCTCCTGCTGCAGATGGGTGATCTCTTCATCCCTGGAGTGACCCGTTTCCTCCACTGTGTTCACCCGTTCCCCCAGGGAGTCCATCTCTCTCCTTACTTCGCGGACCTCCCCGGCCACCTCACGCTTGAGCGTTTGAAAGTCCTCCCGAAGGGAGCTAAAGAGCGATTCGAGAAATGATCTCGTCACTGGGGGTTCTCCATTTGCTCCCCTGGTCGGGGCCGGGGAGGTCTGGCGGGTTGGGTTCCACCGCTGCGTAGGGCGCCGCGTCCCAGCATGTCCGGCAAGGTTCGTTCGCCCCGTCGCTGTCCTCTAGCGTTCGCCATTGCAGCTGAGTAGAGGACGTTGAGGGTTACTGTCCAGCAAAGAAAGCAGCTATATGCCAGCCGGGGGCAGCGCCACACAAAGAGCACCAGGAAGGCCGAGCTCTTCACCTCCGCTCTGCTCCGCTCCGTACAACCGCCTTCGGACAACTCCGAGCCGTTCGCGAAGCCGCTGCTGACTCCCACTCCGACAGTTCATGCACCGCTGCGGGCTTCACACACAGGCGGCTGGGCGCTCCGTCATGCTCCGAGGGTCGGGAGACTCGCGGCTTCCGGCTCGCACACGGGCCATTCAGCGGGCCTCGACCCGGGCTTCACCGGTCAGGATCTCACCCCCGACGGCGCAAACCGGGCTCAGCAGTCGCTCCACACCTCCACCGTGGGCACCAGGCTCAGTCGCCGCGTGATCCGGGGGGGAATCAGCGGTTACAAGCGGTGCAGGGATTCAGGGGTCCGGGAGCTCTCGGCAAGTGCGACCTTTCAGCCCGCCATCTTGGCCACGCCCCCCGAGTCTTTACTGTTTTAAGCAAATTTAACAGAGCTTCCAACGTTGACGCGTTTCGGTGGATAAAATCAATTTGACCACCTTCATCAGGACAAACGTGTTTTACTTTCCTCCTTTCCATTTTTGTTAAAAAAAACACAATTTTCTTTAAAACGGGAGCTAGCGCACTGGGTGACAAGACGTATTCAGTTTCTTTTCATTTGTTCACGGATAATTTTCCATATCTATTTGACACCACTGTTTATCCGGGGTGTTCAATTGAGACAAAAGATACTCCAATATTAGGGTCAGCAGTCCATCACTTGCTGCCTACTGTATTCTGAAGTCTTCTAAAGGTCCTCTTAATCTATTTAAACCCTTGGACCGGCTCTATTACCATAGTTACCGGAAAAGCTGAGACGTAAAGTAAGGAAGGACCAGGCCATGAACATCTCGTCAGATTGAAAATCTACGGGTATGAAGCCAGTCCGAGGGTGTAACCAGATTAAGAGAACCTTTAGAAGACTCCAGAATACAGTAGGCAGCAAGTGATGGATGAGAGAAAGTGTCTTCTTTCTTGCATGGTATGCCCCCACTTTTTGCTGAAGTTCTTTGACCGAGTGTGCCCTGCGCTCCTGCTAATCGGGTACCCAGGGCCAATGTTCCTTCCCTAAAACTGCATTGAAGCCTAAACCCCATTGGCATATCTGGCCACGTCAGCCTCTGGTAAATGGAATGGAATGGAATGGAAATTGCACTTGTATAGCGCGTAGCTACCCAGAGGCCTCGCAGCGCTTGTGAATGATTACTTAGTGCGGGCTTGGGGTAGATTAGCAGGTGTTAGCAAACAGGTGCGTTTTCAAGGCCTTCCTGAAAGACATATGGTTGTTGTGTTCCCGAAGAGAGAACGGGAGGGAGTTCCAAAGTCTCGCCGCCGTATGAGAGAAAGAGCGGCCTCCCCAGCGAGCTTTCTTGATTTTGGCGGACGTTGCCAGCTGAAGGGTGCAAGAGCGAAGGGAACGGGACGGGACATATGGCGTAACCACAGGTACCCAGGGCGCTATGATCGGAGAAGGTCTCTAAGGACTGCAGCACTTATTGTGCCACCCTTAGAAGCCCTGTACCCTGACACTCACACACTGCAGGCGGTGTGTCTTGGTGCAGAACAAAGTGAAGAATCGACATGGCACACATCCCTGTGTGCCATGCCACAAACCACTGCCCTGGCATACATCAGTCACCCCTCTAGCTGGCTGCCCTATGCCAGTGTTGAGGGTACAGGTGCATGAGCTCTGTACCCCTACAGTGCCCAAGTCCATTCCTGGGCACTGTAAGTGCAGTGCTGCCCTTAAGAGTATATGGTGATGTGTGTTTGTCATTACCAGACATGTTTCTGGACCCCTGGGTCGAGAGCTGCTACTCTTGGAGGCCTGAAACAATGCACATCCTAGGACGAGGTGCCAAGCCTCCTCCCCCTGGATGGGCAAGGTTCACGAAGGAGAGGCTTCAAATGCATGCCGCCTTTGTGAGCCTCTCCAGACCATTTGCTGCTTTCAGCCTTCTTCCCACTGGTTCCCCCCCCACTTTGGGTGGGAGAACCGGCGGGGACAAACAAGTGAGGAAGAGAGGTGGGCCTACCTCTGCCAACTCCACCCCTCAGGTGGGGGAGGCGAGGTGAAGCACAACCTCGAGTTCCCGCCATCTTGAGGATGGGGGACCCAGCCAACCAGGGACAGGCTCCTGCCCCCCTACCACTGGAGAGTGGCAGAATAGGGGGTGTACCCACCCCAGGGAAGGAGAGGCTTCAAATGCATGCCGCCTTTGTGAGCCTCTCCAGACCATTTGCTGCTTTCAGCCTTCTTCCCACTGGTTCTCCCCCCCCCCCACTTTGGGCTGGAGAACCGGCGGGGAAAAACAAGTGAGGAAGAGAGGTGTGCCTACCTCTGCCAACTCCACCCCTCAGGTGGGGGAGGCGAGGTGAAGCACAACCTCGAGTTCCCGCCATCTTGAGGATGGGGGACCCAGCCAACCAGGGAAAGGCTCCTGCCCCCCTACCACTGAAGAGTGGCAGAATAGGGGGTGTACCCACCCCAGGGAAGGGACCCATTGGTCCCTGCGCTTTACCTACCTGTAACGCTGCTAAATTTAGTATTTAGGGGGCACCCTGAACCTTTCTTCCTCAGATCCAGAACAAGAAAAGAAGATAAGAAGAAGGACAACAAGCTGTGCAGAGCCAACAAAAGGACGACGTCCACTGATTTGGCCCCAGCCCTACAGGCCTGTCTCCCCTCGAACGAGCTCCTGCAAAATCCGGGAGTGTACTGCAGCCAGCAACCTCAAAAACCCCGGAGGACCTGCATTCTTTCCCTTCAAAGACTGAATCTCCCATGAACACTGGACTTGTTCAAACTGCAGCTTCTGGTGCCAGCCAGGGACCCCGAAACCAGCCCACTCTGCACCCACCGAACCCGGCCTGAGCTCGAGTGGAAAAACACCATGAGGAGGTAACCATGGAGATCCTGACCAGAGATCCGGCGACCCCTAACCTACCTCAGGCCTCCAGATGACGCCTGCAGCCTCAATTCAGAGGACCCACCCTACAGCGAGCAGAGTGGCTAAGAAAATCCGACGTCCCAAGGCAGCCCTGCACCCGATGCCCCACGGCCTTGTGTGCCCAAACCAACGGTACCTAACCAACCCACAACATCCTAACTTACTCCTCGAAGTGGTGGTCGCATCCAGAAGATCCTCATCCCCAAGCCTGCAGTGTTTCTTTGTACCAGAGGATCTCCATTGAAAACAACAGGGCACCCAACCTCAAAACAGCACCCGGCCGCCCTAGTGCCGATGAGAATGCACCTTTGGTGCGACTTTGGTCCCCAACTTGCCCTGAGCTAAACCCTAGGAGCTTTGCTACCACAACCATGTGGCCTGCTTGCCAGCAGCCACCAACCGGAGGCCCCCTACCCCCCGTTGGATAACATTGGGCCTCACTCTGAACCTGGCCGCCCTAGAGCCACTGAGGGTGCACCAACAGTGCATCACTGACCCTGGGAGACCCCTGAGTCTAACCCCAGAACCTTAACTCCCACAGCCGTTTCCTAACCTGTGAACCGTTAAACTGTTTTCCGCCCATAGGATAACATTGACACTTTTTCTCCAAAAAATGTACAAGTGTGGAGTTTTGAAACTTAAACATATTTCTTAAATATCACACAAATAACCAAAACTTGTTTACTCACCTGTTTGCAGGAAATCTCCCAGTGCTGAATCTAGGTATCCAGCACTGAGTTAGAAAAGTAAGGTAAAAAGTAACTTACCTGCAACATCGGACGACAGAGCAAGACAATCTCCCCATTCACTCCTTTAAGAAAGCGAAAAGTATCAAGGAGCACATAGTACTTTCCTTCCTAGAGACCCCTGATGCACCCTCGATCCGATCAGTGTGGAATCTACCACCAATACTGGGCTATTTTAAGTGTGGCCAGTGCAAGGCTTGTTTAACACCCATCCAAACTAAAGAGTTCACCTACAAACACCATGCGATCACTTTAAACTCTTTTACCAACTGCAACACAAATAACATAATCTATAGCATTGTATGCCAGTGTGATCTCATCTATATAGGCCAAACAAAACAGAAAATAAAGGCTCGCATTCTCCAGCACTGTAGCCGTATAAGATGTGGTGTGCAGGGAGCACCTCTAGTGGAACATTTTACAACTATGGACCATAATCCAGATGAATTGCGGTGGGTGGTCCACGAGAAAGCCTCCCTGGGCCCCAGGGGAGGGAATATTGGAGAAATTCTTAATTTGAAGGAATGTAAATGGATGTCCCTCCTGGACCCCATACAAAACGGCCTGAACAAATCAGAGGTTAGCCAGGCCCACTTTGCCTGCCTGACACTTGAATAATGCAAACGGAGCGCATTTTCTAGGATGTAACGTTTACACAACAACCAAGTAACTATAATGTTTCTAACATCTTGTTTTTATTAAATGTAATAAGAACTGTTGGAAGTCTCTTTGATTTCCAGATCGCGATGTCTTTCACTTTACAAAAATATGAATGTGATCAATCTTTTGTTGACTCTTATATAAAAGATCTTTGGAAATGCCAATCTAGATTGTAGGCCCGAGCATGAGATGTAACAGACAATATTCAAACGTATGTAGACCCTTTTGTCTGTGACATCCTGTCCATTCATGTTATAATTATGACACTGCTAAATATGTTATAAAACAACAACGGTCCCATGCATAAGAAATATATGCGAAGCAATGAATATAGACAAAATCAATTCTATATCTGGAGCGACATGTCCAGCCGGACAGAGGTCTTCAATTTTTTACTCAATTGAAAGTTTATATACACAAAGAATACCTTCAACAAATCACCAGTGTGGGGCACAAGCCTGTACCCAGACACAATCAGATCAGTACAGAAGGTTAACAGGAGACAAGACAGGGCTTTTAAGGCAAAAACAGCGATTTCTGTAAAAATTCTAATGTACAGAAATATCAGACAAGCACCATTACATATACATAACATATAAATCAAGTTTTTGTATAAGGTGCACAACAGGTCGACGGCGTTTCGGTCCCACTACTTAGTCATGGGGACCATCATCAGGACATTTATTAAATGCCTTAAGGTTGTAAGCCTCTAATGCCAGAATCGGGAGCATTTCAATATGTACGCGTCACAAGCCAGGAAGCAGACCTAACAGCCGACTGACCCGGCAGATTCCTGGTACCGCGCATTGACACTATTGTGACGAGTACATATTGAAATGCTCCCGCTATGCTGCAAAAACGGCCCTGTAATAAAAACGGCAAGCAGGGCCCAAAACCGGCACCCACCCTTGCGGCGCACCGGGGTATTGCCCGGTGCCCGCAACGGCCAGTCCGGGCCTGGCTAAGATCGATAGACGTGTCTACACCATTTCACAGCGAGTTTTCCAGTGAGCATGTATGTAAATGTTCAAAAATTCATAGCCGCTTTGGTTATTTCTTTTTAAAGTGATGGGTATGCGGGCGCTCCCCCTTTTCAATATTGAACACAGCATCCCACAGGAGAATCTTTCTCTTTCAGTAATTTACAGCAAGTCTTTCTTCACTGACTCCCCCCTTGTCATAGCTGCCGAGCACTGAGCGTCTGCACGGTTGACTGACATGCGTGGCTGACGGATCTATTTGAACAGCTGGGTTTTGAGCTCTGGTTCGCTAGTCACGCACAGAGACATCCCAGACGAGCAGAGGTGAGTAATCATGAAGCGTTCAGCTTTTTATTCATCTTTCACGCACACTCTGAGTGCGAAGTTCAGGTTTACTAACTGAAACACTTTTGTTTCTACCATTTTAGACATGGAAGAAACCAGGACTATTTTGGCCTATACTTTTAAACTCAGGTAATTTAATCCTTCATTGAATACAAGGCGCACCATGCAACACGTCTACCTTGCGCACAGCTACTGCGTATGTTCTTATTACCCTCTTTTGAGTGTACTGTTTGGTTTTTTAACCACAGCTTTTTCTGTATATGTCAACAGATTCACTCGGAACCAGGGACGTTTCTGCCTAACTGCTTTACAGTAGTTCAGGTATTTCACTCCCTTTCGCAGCGCGTGTTGTAATACAATGTGGTTTAGCTATTGTGGGGATGTCACATTTTAGGTCCTTAATGGCGCTTTTTCATTTATGTTTTCAGATTTCATTAATTATGTCAGGTCCAGCCGATTAATCCGCCATGGGCCAGCTAACGTTTAATTCTCTATAAAGTAAGTGACCATTTCTGGTCTTCTTTTCCCCGAATCAGTTTATGGGTTGGTTATGCTAATACTGCACCTTAACTTTTCAGGTGCCGGTTCTCGCTCAGGTGGTCTAGGAGCCTATGCGCCCTTCTTTGTCCTCAGCCTTCATTGAAAGGCTTTACATGGTAATAACAGTTTTGGGCATAGGCCCATTTTTACAATTGGATCCTTTGGGATTACCCCAGTTTTAAGGTATTTTATGTTTTATCCCTAGGTTATTCCCCCTCCCTTCCCTCCCACCTCTGTCCTGAGGAAGTAAGGGATATAACAGCCTACATTTTTCTTGGGTTCGAAACATCGACATTATTTTGTTAGCCAGCTTGAAAAACAGAGATTCAAGACTGTGTTATTGTTTAAAACCATGGCTATTTATTGTTTTGATACATTGTGAACAATAGGCTTGAGAAATCAGCCACGTGCTTTCTAAGTAACGGACTGCTGTGATTTACACTTGACTCTACATTCACTTCCTTACCCTCGCTTGAGCCACAATCACCCCACTTCCCTCCTTTCCCTTTCCTTTCTAGGGGCACTTTACTTGCAATAGTGTTTAAATGATGATACTAATTGACCTATGTCCAGTGTGATTAAATAACACTGAGTACAACAAATATCTTTTGTGCTTTCCGAATTTATGTTCTGATCAATGTAAATTACGTGTGTTGTATAATTGTTTTCTGGAACCATTGTTCCCACGTACTGTTCTGCATCCAGGTCCCAGAGACTACATTTCTTTTTACCCTTTTTAGGTAACTACGTGAGATTGGAAGCATGTTAAAAGGGAAAATTGTGATTTGACTTTTGTCTGTTGATACCAGATTGCAGCCAGTCAGGGTCCAGAGGAGATCCCCAAAAACCACGAGAGATTTGAAACGTTTCAACTGATACCCTTGGGGAGTGCCTTTAAACTGCATCATATGGCCAGTGGGCAACCTCAATGACCTTTCACTAAACCCACTATAACTAATCAGCTTTGAAACCCCCAAGAGACATTAGTAAATAGAGGTTCATATTCGAGAGAATGACAGTGATGGTTACCTCTGTTTAATGTTAAAATGTATTGACTGGCATTCTCTTAATGCACTAATATGCTTCTTTAAAGCACATTCACTGTTGGTGTTTCATGCATAATGATCTTGTCTAGGGCTGTGGTGCAAATCATGTATTTTGAGAATGGTCCCTTTTCGTAACATGTTGAAAATCTTTCACATATGTTGAAATGATAATGAAAGATATGTAGTTAAATTAATCGCCCACAATGAATTATTTTTTTGTCCTTGATTCCAAAAAGAAGTGGGTTAAAAATTACAGCTAGATCCGGTTTGTGTTTGGAAGACCTACTAATAATAGCATTTAATTTGCAGGCGTTGGGCACATGTAGTTAAAAGTAAATTAAATATGCCAATTGGGTATAAGTCAATGTTGACATGTTTAGAAATGAGAGCACAAGCTCTTTACCTCTGCTAAACAGTGCTAAAGTTCACAGAGTCCTAAATTCAACAAAAACGAAATTAGCAAAAATGGAACAGTGAAAGCAAACAGTCTGGGATGACCCTGCACAAAAGGGCCAAGTCCAACTATGTTCTAATTTCGGTTTTAGTTCTTATTTTGTTAGGGGAAGATGTGTTCACCTGTAATAGCAGATGTCAAGCTACTTGTGATGCTGTAGGGTAGGAACCGTAATTGGTAAACAAAATTAACTAAAATCAATATGATGGAAATTTCTTCTGTGATAATAACCTATATGATGCAGATAATATGATCAAAACAGCGGTTGCATGACTTTGGTTGAATAAAGCCACTCCCTCAGATGAAAGACATTCAGCTGTCCGAGAAAAACAGCATTTAGCCCATTCAGACAAACCGCACACAACCATATCAGAGAAACCGCATCAAACCCTACCATAAAAACAACATGCAGCTGTCTTGTAGGAAAAAGATTCTGCGCTGTAGTATGTGGTTTAGATGAGGTCTTCTTCAGGTTACATGTGGGCACACTGCACAGCCAGTGGTGTAATGCAAAATGACAGGACCCTCCGCAGAATGTAATGAGGGAACCCGGAGATGGATGTGTCTGGGGGAATATGGCGGCCAGCTAGGTAGCTAGGTCGGGAGCTCCGTGGTGGCTCCAGTAGACAAAAAAAAAAAACACTGGAAGAATGCCCTTTTAATTTTTTTATTTTTCGACATTGAGAATGTCCAATTTAAGTCTATCATTCAGTAAGCAGTCCTAGGCAACTCTAAAAGAAAAAAACCCACCTAAAGCCCTGGTATTCCCAACTCCGAAAACAGAGAAGAAACAGAAGAAACAGCGTACCTGTATGCCGCCATTGAAGATAGCGGGAACAGTCACGGAGCCTCGCCGAGTGGGGGTCGTGAGCTGCCAGCAGACGAGGTCTCGTATTCAGGATCTTGTGCCCTCTGGGGAGCAGAGGATTCCCTTCAGCACACACACGGGGATATTGTGCGTGGCACAGGAGGCTCGTAGAGCTTGCCAGAGAGCCGCACGCAGAATTCCTTTCCCTATTCCGGGGTGAAGGAGGCAGCGTCAGCACAATACCAGTGACTGGAGGCGAGGACTGTCAGACCTGCGGGAGGTACCGAAGCTGTGGTAGTGGTGGGGGTTCAAACTCCTGGAAAAGGGGACCGAGTGAAACGGAGGTGAAAAGTGCAAGGGTGAGTCACGGGGTACTGACGGGGGGTGAGGAGAATTTTTACCAACTGAGGAAAGGGCAAAGTGAGGATAAAACAGAGCATTCAAATACTAACACACTTGATATAGAAACGGAGCGGAAACCAGCAGTGAGACATATGCATAGAGGTGAGTGCTCTCAATGGGTAAATCAGTTTCCTGGGCAAGAGAAAGTAGAACAGCGGATGACAAACTTTAGTGGTACAGACACTACAGAGGAGGTGAGAAAAACTTGAAAATGGGGTGGTAAATGGCGCAGCAAATAAAGAGGATAGAGGGGCTGGAACACTTCCACAACTCGAGGAGACACAAAGCGAGGAAGTGATAAAAAAGAGAGAACAGGAGAGAGGAAGATCAAGCTATTGCCTGAGAAATAGACAATTTCTTAAATCCGCAACTACAGCCTCTACAGATAATAAACAATCTATTGCCCCCCGTAGCACTAAAAGAAAATCTAGGAAGACAATGAAGTCCGATCCAAATAATTTCTATAACAAGAGGAAGACCCCCAAAGAAACAGGGAAGATCGGGAATTCCCTAGACCCTCTACCACGAGTTACTCCATCCCTCAGATCGTTTTTTAAAGTACAGTAGCAAAATAAGTTGACATTAACCGGAGAGGAACAAGCAAAAAAAGTGGTAACATATTCTGCAGCTACTTTAGCGGCCTCTTCACCGGTAAACACAAAAGTGACCTCGCTAGATAATCTGAGACCGACTCAGCCTCTACAATACATTTCACTAATGGAGCCCGCTATAGCAGAAGGAGCAAGTATGGAACTTACTCAAAGCAACGATATGGCTATCACATTGCAGATACAGGAAAATTTAACCACAAAAGAGGTTATCTCCTCACAGTACCAGCATCCAACAAACCAATTAACCCCTCTCTCAAAAGATAATAGTTCCACGGAAGTGCAAGCTCAAACCTCAGCTCAGGTACCTGACTCAACAAACCAATTCTTGGAAAAAATGCTAGAGGAAATGAGGGCTTCATTTGCGGTATCAGAACTGAACCAAGGCAAAATTCGCGAGGTATGTGAAGCCCTAGACACCAAAATGCTTTCTCTAAAAGACCGGGTTACTGAGGTGGAGTCTGCAGTCGAGGGGTTATCCAAAAAGGTGGAAAAAAATGAAAAAGACATAAGAGCGCTTAGAGAGAGCGATAGGACCATGAATGAAAAGTTGGAATCCTTAGAGAATCAGGCAAGGAAAAACAACCTGAGAATATTGAATGTCCCGGAAGGGGAAGAAGGGGCGGATATGAAAAAAATTGTTATTCAATTACTCAATGAACACTTTCCGTGGACGAAGGATATAGGACTGGAGGATGACATTCAGAGAGTGCACCGAGATCCCTTTGGTAAAAAAAAGGAAAGAAAGAATCCTAGAAAAATCTTGCTAAATTTCAAAACATATACAATCAAAGAGAGAATCTTGGGAGAAGCTTTAAAAAATGGGCCCCACTCCAAAGAAAATTGGACATTCAGGTTTCGGTCTGACATCTCCAAAGCTACCCAGGACAGACAATGGGAGCTAGGCCAATATATGCAGGAAATAAAAAGCCTGTGGGCTACAGTACAAATGAAATTTCCCGCAGCCCTCCGAATTATGTGGCGCAATAAAATGCACAATATAAGAGAGCCGGCTGAGGTCGCAAATTTTTTGGAGCAAATGAAGGACCAAGTGAGAATTGAGTCTGGGGCACACTCCTAATTCTTTGATTCTAGAAGGTGAGGAGAGTTTGATTTAAAATAATGACATTAACCAGTGATGATACACAAGCTTAAATAGGAGGGAGTACGAGCACACAGATAGAAGGGCATTACTCTTTAAGAAAGGGGAAACCACGGAGCTCAAAAAGGGGCGAAGATGAGGCCCGAAAGGAAAGAAGGGAGGCTTCCCCAGGGAGGGATATTTTACCACACAAGAAAAATAAAACCAAAAAAAATGCACAAGGGTGGGGAGCAAAGGAGGGAAAAAAATTGAAAAAATATCCTCAAAATGCAAGAAGGAAAATAAAAGGAGATATCATGGCTGGACATACACAACAACTGGCAAACGCGGAAAGATGGCAAATAAAGGAATGAGGAAGAAATGGGGAAAAACAAACATTTTAACTTGGAATGTTAACGGACTTAGACTACCAAGTAGAAGAAGAAGAATCCTGGAATATTTGAGGTTGGCAGATAGTGAGATTATAATTTTAAAGGAAACTCACTTGTTAAAAAAGGAATGGGAAGAAATTATACGAAAATTACACTGGGTGGATAGCTATGTATGTACTGATCAGGAATGTGTAGTAAAGGGAATCGCTATACTCTTTAAGAAATCTGTAAAAGCAAAAATAGAGCAGATAGAGCTGGACAAAAAGGGTAGATGGGCGATCACCAGACTAAGAATTCTTAATAAACCATACACCATAGCAGGCTATTACGGGCCTAATCTAGATGATCCCATCCCATTACAAAACCTGTTTACCCAACTGTTGTCATTCGATGCCCCAGTTATACTAGGAGGGGACTTTAATCTAATTCCTGATCCTAAGTTAGATCGTCGACCCCCAATGAAACAAGTACATTTACCTAAAATGAGGGAGTGGCTGGGAATTTATAAAAGAGACTAGGGGCTGATGGATGTTTGGAGGGAGAAAGGGGATAAAAGATACCCATTCACATTTAAAAATAAAAGGTTAAACATACAATCCAGAATTACCTACTTTTTGATGGATAAAATGCTAGTTGATAAGACACACAAAGTAGAACACTTGCCAGCCTTACTCTCGGACCACTCCGCCGTTCTACTCCGAATTCACCTGGTTGGGGGACAAGTGGCAGGGAGATGGACTGTGGACCACACCACTCTTAATGACTCACAAATCATGGAAACACTTAAAACAGATACGGTCGAGTATTTTGAGAATAATAGAGAGGAAACATCTCTGCAAGTTAGATGGGATGCTTACAAAGCAGTCATAAGTGGGAAAATACTCAGCTTATCGGCACATAAATCAAAAAAATCAAAACAAGAAATAGGAACGTTGGAATCTAACATCCAAAATTTAGAGCAATTAATAGAAGTTGAACTTGACCCCGAAAAAAAACAAGAGTTGGTAGCGGATAAGGAAATTCAAGGGGAAAGGCTAACAGGGGCATCAGAGAACAAAGTAAGAGAGAGATGGGAAGCAAGCAAACTGGCTAATTATGAATATGGGGAGGGGTGCAGCAGACTCCTAGCGTGGAAAACAAAGACCGAAGCCAGCAGGAATAAGATACTTAATATCCTCCCTCAAGATGGATCCAACTCAAGCTCAGAGGAATCGGTAATAAAGAAAGAGTTTACTGACTTTTTCTCTTCATTATACACGGAAGAGATATTTCCCTCAAGTGAGGATCTAAACGAGTACTTGGACAATCTAGAACTTCCTGAGATAACAAATATAGAAAAAGAGAGGTTGAATGCCCCAATTACCATGGAGGAGGTAGTAGAATCATTGAAAGGTTTAAAGAGAGGGAAAGCAGCTGGGCCAGACGCGCTTCCGAATGAGTTTTATATCAAATTATGTGAGGTTCTGGCCTCCCCACTCATGAACCTGCTAAATAAAATCTATATAGAGGGGGAGAAACTTCCTGAATCCTGGAACGATGCAACGATAAGCATCCTGTTAAAACCAGGTAAGAACCCAGCAAAAAGCGAATCTTATCGCCCTATAAGCCTACTTAACTGTGATTATAAGATCTTCACTAATATTTTAGCAAAAAGGCTAGGAAAAATCGCGGGTAACCTGATAAATAAAGATCAGAAAGGGTTCGTAAGAGGCAGGTATCTGCAAGATTTAACACAAGAACTCATTATGTCCATAGATATTGCTACAGGCAAAAATATTCCACTAACCATAATAACCGTAGACGCAGCTAAGGCGTTTGATAGAGTGAATTGGGCATTTTTGAACGCAACTCTAAAAAAATATAATCTGGATAACAATTTTCAGGGAGCGGTTAAAGAATTATATCGAGCCCCAAAAGCAAAGGTCTTAATTAACGGAAACCTCACAGAGAGTATATTAAGAAACAGAGGGACCAGACAGGGATGTCCCTTATGCCCAATTCTATTCAATCTATACATCGAACCCCTGGCAACCAAGCTCAGAACTCACACAGAAATAGTCCTGTTTATATATCATGCATGGGAAAAAAATAGCCCTGTACGCAGATGATCTGATGATTTTTACTAGCAACTATGCGGGTTCTAACAAAGCAATCGAGATATCCTTAAAAGAGTTTGGGACGATATCAGGTTACCAAATAAATATGTCAAAAACAGAGATCATGAGTTAGAATACCCAAGTAAATAGCAGCTTTTCCAGGGAAAAAGGGAAAAAATCAAATATCTGGGAATAGAACTGGTTAAAAATATAGAAAAGGTGCCCAGTACAAATTTGGATAAGACAATAGTGGAGGTTAGAAGACTGTTAAAAACGTGGGGAGGCCTTACCCTGACTTTCCTTGGTAGATCTAATTTGATTAAAATGTCGATCTTACCCAAATTCACATTCCTGTTTAGTGCAATACCCTTAGAATTTAAGAGGGAAACCCTGAAAAAAATACAAGGGGAGATATCGAGTTTTATCTGGGCGGCTAAAAGCACACGAATAGCCTGGGGCAAACTACGAAGATATAAAGCAGAAGGAGGAATTGCTAGTCCTGACGTATTTGAATATTATAGGGCCTTTCAATTCAAGCATATGAGGATCCTGTTAAGCAACTTTGATCTATATCCAGAACATCTTAAAGCAATGACGGAAAACACTGGGCACTTCCTATTTAAATTTGGACATCCAAAGTACTTCAAAAAAATCAAATTGAAGACGTTAAGATCGGCGGCAAAACTTTGGTACCAGATAAAGAGCACTTTGAACATTCAGTATTATAGTAAGTTCACCCCAATTTGGGACTCCCCAGGAACCCCAGAATGCCTCAAGGACAATCTGGCTAAACCTTTGAAAACAGCAGGTTTTCAAGTTTGGGGCCAGCTTATGGTGGAGAATAAGATAATTGACTGGGTAACTATATCAAGAAAAACAAATGCATCTCTTTCAAAATTTAAGTTTTACCAGCTCACGAGTTGGGCAAAAACAATTAAAGAGAAAAATACTGGAAACAAGACAATTGAAACAAACATGATAAAGAATTCTCAGATGAAAAAAGAAATAGCATCATGGTATTGGGTTCTTATTACAGCAGGGGAGGAGAACTTCCTAATTCCAGAGGCGACCTGGGGGAAAGAACTGCCGTCGCTGTATCTCCAAAATATGTGGCAAGTATCTATGGGTAAATGCTGGGCAATTGTGAAATCTGCTGCTTTAAGGAGAAATCACCTCTTTACCATCCACAGAGCCTATTGGACACCAAAGCGGTTATCTAAATTCAGTGGTACAAATATGAAAGTATGTCTCAAATGTGGACTAGCAGGTGCGGACGATGTACATATGTTCCGGCAGTGCCCCCAGATCGATGGCTTCTGGCAGGAAGTGAGTAAAATCATAGAGACAGTATTGAGGAGGCCAATAACTAAGTATGGATCTTGTTATTTTTGGGATCAATAGCCAAGAGGGGTGAATTTTTTAACACTTAAAGAACAGAACCTTCTGTTTATACTGATATTATTAGCTCGTAGGGAATTATGCATCAAGTGGATAAAGCCGGTTGCCCCCACACACTTGGAATGGGTGGCCTCTATAAACAAGATAAATAAATGGGACAGAAAAGGCAAACCCAGCAAGAAATATAACTTTTGGGAGCTTTGGGAAGGATCACAGTATGTAAATTGATAGGTCACTTGGACCATTACACGTTAAGTTCGTACATTTCCAATGATTATGCAATGGCAAAAAAAAGATACACAAACATTGTGCTTGTGTGAGTGGCCAGGGTGGTCAGCTCCCCCAGTTCGATTTTGAAGGTGTTAAGGAGACAAGGGAACTCCACTCTGAAAACCAGAAAGCGTGAATACCCCATTACCCAAGGGTCGTAAAGGAACAGAAATCAGAGAAGTGGGTCCCTGATAACTCCAGTTACACTCTATTGCAGAATGAGGAATAATTAAAAAAAAACATGATGGAACCCGGAGTCTCCCAGATCACACGTATATTGGTCTTGAGCTCAATGAAGGCCCCTCTGAATGTGTGGAGCCCCCTGAAAGTATAGAGGCGGCAGGGTCCTTCGTTTTGCCCCTGTACGCGGCGGCAGGGACCTGCGTTATGACCCTATACGCAGCACCCCTGTTTAGAAACAGTTCTCTGGTTGATAGAGGGTGTGTAGCACTCCTGCATGTGCACAGAGCGCATACGTCTTGTTTGGGAAATCTTTACAGCTCTAATGCGGGCATGGTGTGTAGATCATTTGCAAGCACAGTGTGTAACACTTTAGTAGGGTCAGAGAGCACAACCCTCTCGTGCGTGCAGCACACAGTACTCATCTAGTCATAGTTTTGTAGTTCATAAGTCTTTTGTGTGAGCCCAGCGTACAGACTTCGTCTTTGAACTGACCATGTAACCCTATAGCGGGCTAAACGAAAAGCAATCTTTAGGGCATGGTGCATGATCCTCTTATGTGTCAAGTTCCTTTTTGAGTACACTGTTCTTTTTTTACATCAACAGCACAGTTGCCCACATTTGAGAAAACAATTCCCGGGACTTTTTGTAGCACAGGGCTGCTTCAGATAAAAGTTCTTGTTTGCGTACCTGTGTGTAATAAAGAGGAACAGTTTCTGCAACAATGTTACCCGTGACAGCCTCCAACTTCCCGGGAATGTCCCTGCAAAAACGGGACCGTTGGCAACTATGCAGTTGTGTGAAGTTCTTTGTGTCTGCCAAGTGGGCAGAAAGACCTCTGGGACTGGCTCAGAGTGAAGGACTACCGTGCAGGCATAATACCCACCCACCCACGAGGAATGCACAGTGTGCCACTTGTGGAGGAAGAACACTGTATATTCCTCAGTGGAGGGCACATTCTGTAGTATTATTGTATCATAGGCACAATGTAGATCGCTCGAAGCCATTCTTTGTCCTCTACACACAAACATGAATTTTCCAGATGAACATCGGAGATCTGTACTGTGCTGTTGTTTAAATAATTTGAAATGTTCAAACAGGAGCAGGCATTCAAGGAGCTGAAAACACTATATTGCAAACAATCGTCGTCATTTGAGCACCATGCTTATAGCCTATTTGTGTAGGCCCCATGGGTGACCCATTTGCGCACAGATATAATGTGTCGACCCCTCATGTGTTACACGTCGAGTAGCCTTCTTTAATGTGTATTATTATGCAGCCATCCAGGGGACACAGCATGAACTTGCTTGTCAGCACCACAGACGGCCCACGTGTATAGATAGCCCCTGCGTGGCCCACTTTCATAGACTTACTATGAACGTTTCGTCAGAGCAGTGTAGAGCATTTTTTTATTGGTCTAAGGTGCGAAATCACACTTATACATGGGCCACCCTCGTGAAGGCCGAGTGAACCTCTGGATGGCAAAGACTGTAGCTCCTTTGCATGGAGGCTGCATGCAGTCCATGTGTAAGAACAATGTGCAACGCTCTCATTAGCACATAATACAGCTTGATAACACGAGCAGGTAGCAATCCCAATGTTTAACTGATGCTTGTGCATTCAGCTACTAACAAAGCTTACAAGAACTGCGATTTAACTCTTTACTTAGAGGAAACATTTACCCAGGTTAATTGATAACACGGCATTTTAGAATGGATATCAACTGCTATTTTAATGAGTAAAGTGCTGTCAAGAGGTAATATCGGCTAGAATTGTTATCTCTTGATTTCAGAGATACAAGCGAATGTTTTTGTTTTCGCAGATGTCTTCCAGTCTAAGAGAGCATAATGCGGAAAGTAAAAGGTTGAGCTATTATTTTACTGTTGGGCGTGAGCACAGCAATATCGGAGGGAAGAAATGAAAATAAATGTGCTGTATTCGAATGTGTGGAAATTATAACTGCTTTCACCGCTGGCTGGCTCTAACCGCTTTGAAATGTTGTCGATGTGTGATTAATTGAGTTGCCGGGCTCAGTGCATCATTGCTAGAGATCAATAGAAATGGTTGCAGGTATGCACGTAATATAACAGAAAAAACGGAAATAAGAGAACTGTGTTTATCACAAGCTTTCTCTCACAGAACCATGCAGTCATTAAAAAGAGATTCGCACATTAACGTATGTAATTCTTTAGTAGTACACAAACAGAAGTAATGCCTTTTTTCATGACTTACGGTGTTTACTGGCAGCTTGCAGATTTGTTTCTGTGATCTGGAGGGGAGAGGCTGTCGTGGTCTCAGGAAACTTTGCATCTAGTGTAGGTGGAGGCACCGATGGATCGGCAGAGGGCAGCAGTGTAAAAGTTAAAATATGGCTGTGGCGAGTGGGGAGATGGAAAGCATTTGAGGGTGTCAGGGAGGGTTCTCCATGTTCTGTAACTTGAACACCGGCCTCAGAGCTCGTGACTGGAAAATGACTGCTGGGAACGAAGGAAGGCTCTCCAGCAGATGCTATGTTGAAGTCAGCAAAAATAATGTGGTCTTGGCCTATTCTTCCAGGGTCGAGGTGGGTAGGGGAGTCATATTCAAATATCTTGTCCACAAACACCCATTTGAGACCAGCAATACAAAGGCAAAGACTGACCAGGCAGGCAACGATGGGTACAATGCAGATCTTTTCCGAGTTAAGGCAGTGCCTCACTCTCTCAGCTTCCAGACATACGCAGCAGGAAACAGCAAAGCCTATAATTCCACAGAACCTTCTGTCCTCACCCTGTATCTGCGGTACATCATTCACCACTGGAATTTCCAGACGAGATACATCTAAGCTCAAATGGGAGGAGCGATCAGGTAAAACAGCTCCCTCAGACATCATTGATGAATAAATTCTCTTCTCTTCACCTACAAATTGCCTTGAGTGGGCCACTTGCTTGGTACACTAACAAAAACTAAGAGCCTCCTAAAATGGTGCAACATCTTCCACTCCAACCCTTCAAGAAGTTCAATGCCATAATCAGAGACGGAAAGGCTGGCATACCTCGAGAGTTTAGAAAGGAACAATTTGCTTTACCATCTGGCATCTGAATGCGGGTCTTCATTGTAATTCCATTTCCTTTATTAATGTCTTTCAAGTCATTCAAGCTCATGCAAGGTCAGTGGCGAAAAAGTCCATAAATGAACCAATTATTTTCGATTAGGTGACCCAATAACTAAAGACGAAGTTCTGAATATTTACCTGAAGCATCGGGGATGGATATGCGCTTAGCTGAAGGGAAGTGACAGGCAGAAGCAGCAGCAGCCATAGAAGCAGGAGCAGCCGTGACAGCATCCTCTGCATCCCGTCTTGTTCCGACGTCTGAAAGAAGCTGATTCATTGCAGAGCAGCAGGTGCCTGCATTCCCATCACCGATACAAAAGCTATTATTTCTTAGCAAAGCAGAGAGTACATTTGCTTGGGAGGTCGGTTATCGTCAGTCCTCCATTCATGCGCTTCCGACCTCAGCACCCATTTTCTTGCCGTCTTCCCTTAACCCAAGAATACGGAGTCCCACCCTCTCTTTGTCCCTCCCTTGTTCTCCATCTTCCTTCCCTATCTCTTTCATATACCCCCTTTTTCACAGACTTTAAGTCTCTGCCGTTCTAAGGGCAGCTCTGGCTAAAATCGGTAGCCAGCGGCGCGGGGCGGACAGCCACGTCCTTCTTTATTTCATTTATCAAATTCTACGGGGAAAGGGTACGAAATCAAAAGCAGCTAACCCGGTGAATAGCCCTTCACTCGTCCTCTGCTCTCCCTGCAGCTCTCCTCTCCGGCTGGTGTAAGAAAGACTTCAATCGATGACAGCAGGGTAGCGTCGCGGGGTGAAGGGAAGAGTAGGTGGGAGTCGTGTGCTTCAGTGCAGCCAGTCTGACATGCAATCCCTCCCAGGAGATGCGCCTCTCTGAACAGCAGCCTCTTCCAGCTGATGCCAGGAGATCGGCGCACTGCAACCTCATGCGCTTCACGCACTAGGGAAGCAGTGATGGGAGGGAGGGGGTAGGGAGGGGTTACATACACAGCCACAACAGAGGTCTATGTGTGGATATCTACCTTGTGGGGACCATCCTTTCCCAATTATTTTAAAACATACAAACAGAAAAATATTAAGAAAAAAATCGCCATTGAGGATTCTGCTTCCAAGTAACAAATATATTGTTGTTTAATAGTGCCTCCTTCTGGGGACTTCAACATGTGTTGCCATCCTTGTGAGGACCTATTCCATATTTGTTATTAGTGATCGAATACAGTCAAAGGCGCATGGCTAAATGTTTATTTTATCCGTAACATGCAGAAAAATCTATTAGTGTATAAGGTGCTGCACATATCCTAGGGGTACACAAAAGATGTCTAATGCTAATAATGTGTTAGAAAACACCATATATAATACTTACAGAAATTCAGTTGACACAGCATTTCACACATTTTTCAGTGCTCAAAATTGCAGGTGATATTAGCTAACAGAGACATTAAGGGATGGAATCAAGCAATGTGATCAAGCAGCAATTAGAAAATATCTTCATGGGAATGCCATGAAATCTTAATACCCGAATAGGGATGGTGAGTGATGATGCTTAAGTAGTTCTGATGACTGCATATGGCTCGTGTGTCATGATACCCACAGAAGTGGTGCTTTTTGCGACTGCATTTTGGTTGCAAAACATTCTTACATACCGCTGCAATTCAATATTTAGAAGGGATGCCGTAAACATGCCCCTTCCTAACAATGAATTGCAAATCCTATTTGCGATTCGGTAATAGGTTACCGATTTGCAAATAGGGTGTACATAGGAAAAGCCTTTTTTTCCAGTCACAAACGGCCCGTTTGCTGCGACCTTAAAAAAGGTACATACATGTGGCCCTTAGTGCATTACATCCTGGTTGATTGTACAGTGATGTTCATTGGGTGGCAAATTATTTAATTATTTAACTATGTGTGTGTGTATGTGGGCCTTAAGTTGAATTGGCACCCTTGTCAACCAGCTGATGAGCACACCTTTGTTCTAGTGCTGCCAGGTGAATGTGAGTTCCAAGCAACTTTTGGCAATCAATTTTTCAACACACATGTATTGAGCACAGGGCTAGGTGTATACGCTGGAAAGTTTAATTGTTTAAACAGTTGAAATGTCATCGTGCCTTTTCACTCGGATAGGGGTAAACCAGTAATTTTGTTTAAAAGATGGAAGAACCTTTTTGATTTGTATCTGTTTGTAATTGGAGGTGGGGCGAGTTCACAGCGGCCAGGAAACAAGCAGTGTTGTCAATGCTGAAGGAGATGTTGATGATGTATTTAATGTCAGTTCTTATGTTGGAAAAGCATTTTGAGGCAAGGATCATTGTAGTGTTGGAGCACCATAAATTATTTTCCAGATTACAAGGGAAGAACAAAAGTTGGAATTATGAAGCTTGTTTGCGAACTCTTAGCATGTGCTTGTAAATTTGGCCCTTTGACTGATTCCTTAATTAGGGACCAGTTAGTAAGATGGACAAATAATAAAAAGGGACCAAGAGAAGTTGTTGGGCAAGAACCCAGATTTGAAGGAAACTGTTACCACTGTTGTGTGTATGGAGAGTACCAACATTAGGGTCCGAGAGATGCACGCTGTGCCCTCCACATCCTTGAGTGATGCAAAGGACTCTGCTGTGTGTGAAGTAGTGGGGGCTTTGCGGTTAAAGTCAAGTTGGAAGGTGAGAAATCGAAGAGTGAAGTGAAACAAAATAGTGGTAACAAAGAAGGCACATTTTCCAGAATGAAATGCGATCGTATTGGTAATCCTGGTCATTCGACGAACAGCACGCAATGTTATGCTTGGAATTCGGTGAGCCGCAAGTGTGGCGAGAAGGGTCACTATGCCCAGGCATGCAAGGGAGAGGGGAGTCAATTACAAAGTGTGGTTTAAATCGCAGAGGATGCAAGTAGAATGGTGCTGACCATAAAATCTGATACTAGTGAAGTGGGTGTCGGTCATTTGAAGACTCCAGAATGTCATATCAAATTGGCTGATAAAGATGGGTTGGTATTGGCAAATTCGGGTTCACCTTATACAATGTTAAGCATTGGTAGAGGGAGTTTGGGGGTGAGGAAGTAAGCCTGTTTTCACCAGATATGAATCCTGTGAGTTATGGAGGGTCCAAAATTGATTTGTTGGGTTATTTTGTTAGGAGGATCTCCACTGAAGGCAAAGAAACTGTTGGCAAAGTGTACATTGCAAAACGTGGGGACAATTTGTTGGCGTGGCGACACCAATATGACATGGAAATATGCTGCACATTCAGTTATGTTGGTCTCACCGGAACTGGGGAATGAAGACATTGTCTCAGAATTTCCCAGAGTGCTTAAGGACAAGTTGGGCCTCCTCAAGAACTTCGAACATGAGATTATTCTAAAGGGGAATCCAGTTCCATGTGTTCATAAGTAGAGGAAGGTCCCTAACTGTATGCTTGAACTTTTGAAATTTGAGATTGGCAGGTTGGTCAAAGGTGGAATAATTTAAGAGATTGAATACTCTGAGTGGCTTGCGCCTTGTTTTGGTACCCAAGGATGGTGGGAAACAATTGTCCATGTGTGTGGATCTTCACAATCTTAAACCTATTTAGGTTTAACATCAGCTGCTTTCCAGTATTTCTGGAGCCCAGGTTATGCTGGGGGAGGCTAACGTTTTTAGAGTGGAAGATCTTACATGTACCTATCATCAGGTCAAAAAGTACGATGAGTCTGGGCACCTAACTTCTTTTGTAACGCCTCTGGGGGCTTATCCTTTTGTGTGGATGCCTTCTGGGCTGGCGTCTGCGGCAGCATGCGTCCAGAGGATTATGAAGAAGGTGCTGGAGGGGGTCAACAACATACTTTTCTTCCAGGATATCCTGATATAAGGGAACAATGGTGAGGAGCACAATGGAATCTTATTGGATGTGTTGAGAATGTTGGCTGGAGTGGGTTTGACATGAAAAAAGAATAATGCAAGTTCTGTGTCACTGGGGTTCTTATTTGGGTCACACAATATCGGCAGAGGGATTTAAGCCTAAGGCTGAACTGGCGGATTCCATCATTAGGGCACCAGCACTGTCGGACAAGGATCAAGTGAAATATTTACTTGGTCCGGCTGAGTCTTATTCCAAATTCAAGTCCAATTTCTCTGTGTTGGCTCAGTCTATTAGGATGTTATTGAAAAATGTTGCCAAGTTTGAATGATGTGAGGATTGCGGAAGAGCTTTAGAGTCCATTAAAAGACACATCAGCGTATTGCCTACATTTGGGCATTTTGATGCTAGAAATAGAACCATATTGACCACTGATGCTAGTCTTGAAGGCTTGGGGATGGTGCTCTCGCAGAAAGATGTTTGGGGGATAGAGTGGTGGCATTTGCATCACAAGCACTGAGGGGTGAAGAAGAAAACTGCTCTGTGATAGAGAGGGAGGCCTTGGCGTGTAGGTGGAAATTTAGACACTAGGTTTTATCTGTTGGGAAAACTATTTACTGTTCAGTTTGATCACAGGCCATTGGTTCATAAGTTTTCCAACTGAAAGGATGATGAGCGGACTCCTCACATTAAAAGGTAGATGGAGGGTCTATGTGAGTTTAATTTCCAAGAGGAGTAGATTTTTGGTTCTAAAAGTGTGATTACTGTTTGCTTATCCTGGCTACCAGTGGATGGGGAGTCAGGCAACAAGTTGTTGGAAGTGGAGGTTAACAATTCCCACCCAGTCAGTTTCATTTGTGAGAGTGCACTGCAGGAGAGGGAAAGAGAAGCTGTGAGAGAGAGACAACATTGCAAAAGAGCTCAAGGAGTACATTGTTAAGGGATGGCCATATTATAAGACACTCTCAGAGGATTAGAGGGTATTGCAAAGTGAGAAATTAACTCAGTTGGGTTGGTGGCGAACAGTACAGGAGAAATAGTTTGGTTCCGCCCACGGCGTGGAGAGATAAAATATGAGTCACTTGGGGAGAATCCTCCCTAAATCCAGCATGAGAGAGTGGTATTAGTGGCCTGGTTGAGATGGACAGGTGGAGGGTGTTGTTAAAGTCTGTGATTCATGTGCAAGAAGTGATAAAAGCAACGTTGTCTCCAAGGCTCCTTTATCTCAGGTATAAGTCCCATTGAACCTTGGACAAAAGTGAGTTTGCGTTACTGGCCCATTCCACCTTTTGCCTCACTTAAAACAATATGTGATTCTTATGGTTGATTAGATGTCTATGTGGTTTGTGAAGAAGTGTGTGTGTGTACCATTGACACCAGGGTGGTGATCAACTTCTTTAATGAGGAATTCTTTCGTGAAGGTATTGCACACGAGCTTATAACCGACAGTGGCGTTCAATTAACTCCTCACAAGATTAACATTTTTCAGCACTCTGTCCATCACACATCTAAAGACAGCACTGTATTCTCCACAGGACAATGGTCTCGCGGAGTGAATGAACTGTGTGGTGAAAACCTGGGTGCGGAAAGTGATTTTTAGCATTGGTTCTGAATGAGGTGTGGTTGGTCCATCGGAATACACCTAATTCAGTCACATTAAAATCGCCGTTCTCCTGGATGAGAGGTCCTGTTGGCAATAGAAAGTTGAACCCGGCATGGTTGTAAGGGAAGGGACGAAGGATGAACAGGTGCGAGGTGAGGATTTGAGTGAACTCAAAAGGAGAGGCTGATGGCTAAGGAAAAATATCAGGGGAACTATACGCTTTTGTATGACCTGAGGAACTGCACCAAGGACAAAGTATGGGATGTTGGGGAGAAAGTTCTGGTTAGGAAACCAGGATGTGTGAGGAAAGGAGAATCTAACCAAATGGGCCCTTTCATAATCAAGAAAGTTATGAAAAATGTGGTCAAGTTGAACAATGGAAATGTATGGAGGATGTCCCGCTTGGTGAAGTCACTGATGTGGTCAAGAGCTGGTGCGGACACCACTGATTAGGGTTGTCATCCTGACAATGTAACTGTTGACTCAGCCCCTCGAAGCACTGGTGGAAGGGGGCATGTGAAACCCAAGTGGTGGGATAATTATGTAGTACTGGTGATTACTGACCAATATGTCTAAGACCATCAGTGACATCAGCAACCATTAACCAGTGTGTGAAGATTATCTGCTGTTCTTTTTGGTGAACTCTTATAACTAGCCTCCTTGTTATTTCTCATGTGAGGGTATCTTGACTATAGGATTACTTGTGTTATTCAGTTTTATTTAGCTTAGCTGCTTTTGTTTCCCTTCTGATTTGTTTTAGGTGGGGTATGTGTTGTAATGGCCTTGGAGTGTTGAAGGGTGGTGATTCCAATTATCATAGGTCATCTTAGAATGACCACATGTAAGGGTTCTAAGGCAAGCAGTTGTAGCAGGAGAGTTGGAGGAAAACACTGCCCTCCATGGTTGGTGCCCGATTAGAATAAGGATCTTAATTACACCCAACAGGACTGGTGGATCCTTACTTATTTCAACAATAGTGTATGATTATAAGAATGTTCAAGTCCTCACAGAAATGGAGTATGAAGGTAATCATGTCCGAATCCCTACAAAGATATTCAGTGAGTAAAATGATGTTCATGTCCCCATAGAAAAAGCTTGTGAAGAGGATTGTGTTCGAATCTCCACAGAGAGAGAGTGTTTTGAAGATAATGATGTTCATGTCCAAACAGAGATAGTATATGATTATAGGCAAGTTCAAGCCTCCACATAGAGTGTGCAATACATGACTGGTATAGCCCTCCTGTAGATGGAGTGTGAAGTTAAACTTTTTCAAGTCCCCACAAAGATAGTGGCTTATTACAGTGATGTTCATATCTACACACAGAATCAGCCGAAGAGCCAGGTCTTGAGGTTCTTCCTGAAAGTGTGCAAAGCAGGGGAGCATCTGATGTTGACTGGGAGTTCGTTCCAGGTCTTTGCTGCGACGTATGAGAAGGCTCTACCGCTTGCTCTGGTTCTGCGGGTGTGTGGGGTTTCTGCCAGGGTGAGGTCGGCGGAGCGGTGGTTCCTTCTGGGTACATGGAAGGAGACCTGCTGAGGTATTTAGGTCCGATGTTGTGGAGGGATTTGTAGGCATGCGTGAATAGCTTGAAGGTTACTCTCTTCTCGACGGGGAGCCAATGGAGGTCTCGTAGGTGCTGGGTCATGTGCTCTTGTCGAGGGGTTCCCAGGATGAGTCTGGCTGCGGTGTTCTGGATGGTTTGGAGCTTGTCTAGCAGGGTTCTGTTGATTCCGGTGTAGAAGACGTTGCCTTAGTCCAGTCTGCTGGTTATGAGTGCTTGGGTGACGACCTTTCTGCATTCAGGGGGGATCCACTTTAAGGTCTTGCGCAGGATGCAGAAGGAGTTGAAGCAGGTGGAGGCAACGTTGTTGATCTGGTGGGTCATGGTGAGTGAGGAGTCTAGCATGATGCCGAGGTTTCGGGCGTGGTCCGGTGGAGTGGGTGGGTTTCAGAAGGCGGAAGGCCACCGGGTGTTGTCCCAGGCAGTGGAGGGTCCGAGGACGAGGACCTCTGTCTTCTCCAATTTGAGCTTCAGGCAGCTGTTGTTCATCCAGACTGCGAGGTCGGTCATTCCTTCCTGGAAGCAGAGTATGGTGTCTTTGGGATTCTTTGTGAGGGAGAGGATAAACTGGGTGTCGTCGGCGTAGGGTACTATGCTGAGCCCATACTGTCTGACAATGGCGGCGAGGGGGGCCATGTAGATGCTGAAGAGCGTGGGGCTGAGCAAGGATTTTTGGGGTCAAGTCCCCACAAAGACAGATTGTGATTATAGTGATTTTCAACTGCCAACAGAAGATAATGTGTAATTAATATGATATTTAAATCTCCATAGGGCTAGTGTTCAATTCCTGCCAGAAATATTGTAAGAACACTGTATTAAATTCTTCAAACAGGAAGAATGTGAGGATAAGAATGTTCAAGTCCACACATAAATGTGTGAGTATAGGAATGCAAAAGTCCCCACAGAGATAGTGCGTAAGTATAGCGGTGTTCAAGTTCAAGCGATGTTCAAGTCCCCGCAGAGATAGTGAGTGATTATAATGATGTTCAGGTCCCCACCAAGTGTTTGACCATAAAGCTTTTCAAGTCCCCACCAACAGTGTGTGCAATTATAGTGATGATCAAGTCTCCACAAAGATAGAGATTGGTTATAGTGCTGCTTAAGTACCAACAAAGATAGCGTATGATTAAAGTGATTTCAAGCGACCACAGAGGATAATGTGTGATTAATGTGATTTTTGAGACCCCATAGAGATAGTGTGTGAAAAAATTGTGTTAAACTCTTACCTGAAATGTTGCAAGAACACAATATTCAATTCTCCAAACAGGACGAATGAGAGGATTAGGATGATCGAGTCCACACGTAAATTATGTGTAAATATAGGAATGTTCAAGTCCCCATAGAGATAGTGTGTGACCATAAAGCTATTCAAGTCCCCACCAAGAGTGTGTGCAATTATAGTGATGTTCAAGTCTCCTCAAAGATACAGATTGGTTATAGTGCTGCTTAAGTACCAGCAAAGATAGCGTGTGATTAGTGATTTCGAGCGACCACAGAGGATAATGTATGATTTAAAAAAATATATATGTTTTTACTTTTATTTTCAGATTTTTGCATATTAAAGGAATAGGCTTTACAGTGGTAATTGCAGCAATAAAGGCAACATGTCTCTTACAGATAGGAGCATTGCACATAATTGACAATCATAATCCAATAAGTGTGAAAAAGAGGGAGGTACAATATGACTGGCAAGTAGTGACATACATACATTGCATGAGCAACAATAGTAGCATCAATCATGAGATCTCGCACAGGGCAATCCATTCTGGCATAACAATCAGCAGGGGTGAACGGGGGGCCAATACTCAACCAGAGGTGAGCACTCAACCAATGCCCTCAGGTGAGATGCCGCTAGAAGCCGCCGAATCCTGCTCAGCCCTCTTTCTGTCAACATAGTCCCGATATGGTCCCCAAATATCTACAGGGCAGGAGGCACTGGGTATCAAGGTGGAGTATTCTTCACAGTTAACATTACAGTAAGCTAGGCTGCGGAGCCAAGACTGCAAAGTGGGGACCCTCTTACTGCCCCATAATAAAGCAATTTCGCGCTTGGCCAGCAGGAAACCCAGAGCTGGCAGTTTCCTGACCTTCGGGGGGAAGTTCGCTGTATAGCCTAACAATGCGATCTCCGTGGTGGGCTGCAGTTGCATGGACTAAATATCCCCCAACATGGCGTGAACTGCTAACCAATACTGGTGTATTCTGGGGCACTTCCAGGCAAGATGGGGAAAGTCAGCGTAGGGAGAAAAGCATTTCGGACAGTGATGTGGCCTAATGGGGTCAAGTCTGTGAGAGCGGGCAGGCGTGTAATATATCCTGCGAAGGAATTTAAAATGTAGCAACTTGTGTCTGTTGTTTAGTGAAACCTCCTTGGCAACCCTACAGCACCATTCCCATTGATGATCTGCAATAGGTTTACCAGGGTGCTCCTCCCAGGCTGTCCGCACCTTAGTATCAGACACAGGCCTGGACATTCCACATTGCTTGTAAAGTTTGGAGACCAAGTGTGCCCCAGTGGAGCTTTGTATCAACAGTGTCAGTGGGGGAGTAGGGTCAGGGGCCGCAGGAAAGGATGCGAAAGTGGCACAAAGCATTGAGTGGACCCTTTTCATGACAAAAGAATCTATAAAAGTGTGATCCGCAAATCGGGTCTCTTCGGTCACGGAAAAAACATGGCCGTCTGGGAACGGATTACCCACTGTGCGGATGTGAAACTTTTCTAGGGTTCACTGGACTAGAATTTCGCCTGTGATTGGAAACAAAGAAGGGTTGGACAGGGGCAATTCGGGAGAATAAAAGCAGGTAGAGCCCAAGCAGTCTTCGCAATTGGATCCATGCCCAACATGTGGTGGATACAGTTTGAATGTCCCGGGGATCCAGCGGGAAATCAGTGGGCAGGATATGAGACAGAAGGCGTGGATGGACCAAGTCGGCCTCCGCTTTAGCGTATGGGATACGAGCATCGGGGTGAAATCACATATGTGCATAGCAGCATTGTGCTATGAGGTAATACAAATGAAAATCAGGAACTCCAAAGCCTGCCTCTCGTACAGTAAGGTCAAAGTTCGCCAGCAAACTTGAAATGTCTTATCCGACCAGACAAGGCGCAGCAGCAATGAGCGTAGCTGCATGAAGAAAGTTTTGGTAAGGGGTATGGGAATATTGTTAAATAAATATACGAAACGGGGGAGCACCACCATTTTGATTATGGTGACTCTACCCGCCATTGATAGGAGTAGGCGTAGCCATTTTGAGATTTGGGACTCCAGGGTGTCAATGGCTCTGCCATAATTCAGCCTAATTATGGTGGCGGTATCAAGGTGAACATAAACCCCAAGATATTTAACCTCATCATCACACCATTCGAGCGGGAACTCGCAAGGCCATGTAGTAGTACCAGTCGTAAGCGGGAAGATGACAGACTTATGCCAGTTAATACTAAGGCCAGAGAATTTTCCGAATCGCTTAATCTCCACTATCAAGGGTTCCAAGTTCAGGTGAGGCATTCGAACATACAGAATGGTATCGTCCGCGTAAAGCGAAACCAATAGGGGACCCGTGCGAAACTCAAGACCGCGGTATAGGTGCTTTTCCTGAAAGTGACGGACTAAAGGGTCCATCGCGAGGACGAATAATAAAGGAGACAAAGGGCAGCCCTGTCTAGTACCGCAAGATAAGATGAATGATTCAGAAAGCGTACCATTCAGGCGCAACCTGGCGGTAGGCTGGGTGTATAAAAGAGCTACTGTGGAGATAAAGCATTCCGGCATGCCCATGCGTCGCATCACAGACAAGAAAAAGGGCCACTCGAGGGAGTCTAATGCTTTTCAGCATCTAAAAGGACAGCAGCCGCTGGTGTGGCAGGGTCAATCCTGTGTAATACCGTGAATAAAGTGCGAAGATTAAGGGAGGTGGATCTATGGGGGACAAAACCAGACTGGGCCGGAGCAATAATGGATTCCATAAGCAATGACAACCGTATTGCGATGACCTTGGCCAGAATTTTATAGTCCGTGTTTAACAATGACAACGGCCTGTAAGAACCGCACATTGTAGGATCTCTTCTCGGTTTGGGAAGAACAATAATGACCGCTTCCCTAAACGTCGGGTGGAGGATTTCGGACCCAAGCGATTCCGCATAGACCTCGACAAGCCTCGGGACTAATATATCTTTGTAGGACTTGTAGAAATCGTCCGAGAAGCTGTCCAGGCCAGGAGCAGAGGAGCCCCGCAATGCGTTGATGGCCTCAATGATGCTGTCCTGGGAGATAGGAACGGACAGGAAATCTTGCATATACTTTTCTAAGTACACCAGCGCAATTTCAGATAGGTATTCTCCCTGTGCCCGCATATCACCAGTGACTTTGGAAGTGTATAATGTTTAATAGTAGGAGAGAAAATGCTCGCAGATCTCTGGGGTAGAGTGGAGCAAGTCGCCATGTGGCACAGCCACCTCTGTGGTGTAGGTGGAGTTGCGAGGGGGGCGCAAAGTTTGTGCCAATACCTTACCCGGGCTCTCACCCTCACCGTAGCATCGCGCAGAGCATCTTTTGCTAAGAAAGAGTAGTTCACGATCAGCTGCCTCCTTGAATTCAAGCATCAGGGCCAGGCGTTTGGCCTCACCGGAGGCTGAAGCCTCGAGTAGAAGCTCCCGATCAAGTATAGTGATGTCTCCCTCGATGCGACCAAGGTCTGAACGGAGGTCCCGCTGAACCCCAGCATGCTTGGCAATACAGACTCCCCTCATATAGGCCTTGAAACCTTCCCAGAGGACCCCCCAGGTATAAACTGTCCCAGTGTTCAATTCAAAATACTCTTCAATCGCCTGCCGAGCTTCTTCACAAAAGACTGAATCCAACAATGCGGTACCGGGGAAGCGCCATTGACGTTCGTAACCACCCGGTCTAGGAACCTTCAGGCAAAGAATAACAGGAGAGTGGTCCGAAAGTGTGCGGGGAAGGATAAGAAGATCGTCCATCAAGCCCGCCACCTCGGGAGAAACCAACCAATAATCTATCCTGGTCCATGTATTGTGAAACCCTGAATAAATAGTTTGTGAAGTTCGGGAGGGAGGAGTTAAAACGTCGCTCGACATCAATTAAGGAAAAATGCGAACATATGTCTTTGAGAGTCTACCGGGCACGGGGTTTGGTGTCAGGGGCAAGGGAAGTACTGTCTCTGGACGGGTCCAATAATAAATTGAAATCCCCACCCAATATCAAAAGCCCGGGATCATGGGACAAAAGCCGGACCTGAAGGTCATGGAAAAAGGATGGGGAATCAGTGTTAGGGCCATATACTCCTACAATAGTGACTTAGTGCCCCAATAACGAGCCAGTGACAAGTAGCGTACGTCCATCTGGATCAACCACTTTTTTATGCAACGCAAAGGGGATTCGCTAGTGTATTAATATCGCTACTCCCCAGGCATGCCGACTATAATTGGAGAAGTATCTGTGGGTGCCCCAGCCCGCGACCATGGAAGAGTGGTCCGACCCGAACAGATGAGTTTCCTGAAGAAACACTACATCAGCGTGGTGCCTAACAACATAATTAAGGACTGGTCTGCGCTTCCTGTTATCGTTTAGCCCCCTGACATTCCATGATATCATAGTAAGCCCGGAGGGACCGGGCTGCTGTCCCAACCTTACCATAGTGAAGGTGGTAACCCCCCTGTACTGCAATGCACTTCCAACACTTGCCGCAAGCTCGCACCACAACCAATATTCCAGCAAAAATCGCAAAATCTAAACAACCAACCCCCCCTCCACCCACCACCCAGCCTCCAAACCCACATAAGAGGCAAACCCTTCCCCGACAACCGAAATATCTGCGCAATGAACATAATACACTTAGTTCAAGAACCAAACAAGCACAGAATAGTAAGAACATATCAGCTAAGAGCAAAGTGGTATACACCATAGGAGGTGGCAACGCCACGCCGATCGGGCATTAGAAAAATTGCAATTGTATGTAGGAAAAAGCAAACCTAAGGAGTGAACGAGCATGAATACAATGCAGCAGAGTTGTACAAATCAAAAAACGAAAGGATTCAGCCAGTCCCCGTTTGAGAGAAAAGTTCAACACTGTCCTGCGAGGCACTGGGGATGGAGAAGATGGGAGCGGCTCCACTGGAGACCCCGAACAATTTTTCTTATAGTACTGACAAAATTCCTGCGCCTTCGTTGGAGTGTCAAATATGCGAGGCTTACCGTCCACATCAACCTTCAATCTGACTTAATACAACATGCCATACCGGAGACCCAGATTTCTTGGAGTGGCCTTGACTCCATTGTACTTGCGCCTCGCCTCCTGAACCATAACGGTGAAGTATGGGGAAAAAAGCCAGTTTGTTTCCCTGCCAGCTGACGTCGCCCGCGTTGCGGGCCGATTTCAAAGCTGCTTCTCTGTCCCTAAAGTTCATAAGCCTAGCAATAATGGGCCGCAGGGGGAGGCCCGGCCGAGGATTGTACGATCTGTGAGCACGCTCGACCACAAAGCCCTGCGTGAAGGTCTCCCTGCCGAACAGTTCAATAACCAGCTGCTCCACAAAGGTGTCCATACACCCCGTGGCAGTCGTCTCCGGTACAACAATGATTCAGATGTTATTTCGGCAACTACGAGCTTCTAAATCGAATATGCTACTTACCAGTATGCATCTGTTCTTGGCATGTAGGGCTGCTGACATTCATATCTGTGCATAGATCGCTGCCTAGTGTTGGGTCCGGATGATTGCACATTGTTGTCCTGGAAGAGTCTTCGAAGTATCACGAGATAGGTGGCTCCTCCCCAGGACTACAGTGCGCATGGGCATCGACTCCATCCCCAGATTGTTTTTAGCCATTGCTGCCAAGACGGAGTGAAACTCAGTGAATGATGACCATGCTATGAGTATATGTGAATACTGCAGCTGCTACAGGCGCCGGGGAGGAGGGATTTTGAAAGAAAACAGGTAATTCGATTGTTTGGTTGATGTGGAATTAAGACACAACCTTGGGTAGAAACTTAGGGTTAGTGCGGAGCACCACCCTGTTGGAATGAATTTGGATAAAAGGCTCTTGGATTGTGAGGGCCTGCAATTCACTAACCCTCCGTAGCGATGTAATTGCTATGAGGAAAGCCACTTTCCATGTCAAGAACTGAATCTCGCAGGAATGCAGTGGTTCAAAGAGAGGACCCATCAGCCTGGTAAGGACCACATTGAGGTTCCACTCAGGAGCTGGTGGAGTCCGTGGCGGAATGACTCATTTGAGGCCTTCCAAAAAAGCCTTGATGGCAGGCACCCTGAAGGGTGAGAGGTGCTGCCTATTTTGGAGATAAGCGGCCATTGCAGACAGATGAATGCGAATGGAAGCATAGGCCAGATTACACTTGTACAGATGGAAAAGGTAACAGATGATGTTCTGAATAGAAGCATCCAACGGGTTGATGTTGTGGTCCGCACAATAAATGACAAACCACTTCCATTTTGCCGCATAGCAGGCTCTAGTAGTGGGCTTCCTCGCCTCCCGAATGATGTCCATACAGTCGGGAGGTAAGTTTAGGTAGCCAAACTCTAGGACTTCAGGATCCAGATCGCCAGGTTGAGCTGTTGCGGATCTGGGTGCTGAATGTCGCCATGGCTCTGCGTCAGAAGGCTGGGTGTGAAATGTAGCCTTTGATGCGGTACCACGGACAGTTCTAGAAACGTGGTGGGAACCTGGCGGCGAAGCTTTGGCATTTTGCGTTCTCCTTTGTGGCGAACAGGTCTATCTCTGGATGACCCCACCTTTGGAAGTAAGGCTGGAGTACTGATAGATCTATCTCCCACTCGTGCATCTAGTGGCTGTGCCTGCTGAGCAGGCCCGCCATCTGATTGTCTTTGCCCGGGAGATGCTCTGCCATGAGGAAGATGTTCCTCTGAATGGCCCACTTCCACATGCTCTGAGCCAGATGATTGCATATAGCCAGGTTCTGAGCTGGGATGGGGCAGTGAGATAAATAACGGTGATGGATCAAGCCCTGATCTTTGGACTGGGTAAGAGTGGTCTGTTTAACTCAGACACTCTGTTCATCACCACCCCCCTTTTTGTAAATCGTTTTTGGCCACTATAGGTGTGGCAGGGTATACTCAGACATGAGTCCCTTTCTCACTGCTCCATCAGGATTCAAGCAAGCCGGGCCGAAGAAGGCTGAAATGCCAGAAACCGGTCCCCGGTAGCTTGTCTCCTTTCTGGTGAAGAATTGGCTTGGTAGTTTAGTCTGCCCTGTTCCCATGATGCACTGGGCCAGGGACAGACTGATTTGCATATAGCCAGGTTCTGAGCTGGGATGGGGCAGTGAGATAAATAACGGTGATGGATCAAGCCCTGATCTTTGGACTGGGTAAGAGTGGTCTGTTTAACTCAGACACTCTGTTCATCACCACCCCCCTTTTTGTAAACTGAGCCAGATGAGACAGCTGCGGAGAGTGTGTGCCTCCCTGCTTTTGAATGTAGTACATCGCCGTCATGTTGTCCGTCCGAATCAACACGACCTTGTTGCATAGATGTACTTTGAATGCTTTCAATGCCATGAAGATCGCCATCAGTTCTAGAACATTGATGTGCATCTCCCCCTGTTGCTGCGTCCATAGTCCCTGCACAGTGTATTGGAGTACATGCGCTCCCCATCCCTGGAGAGAAGCGTCCGTTGTCAGGATAATCTGTTGCACAGGCTCCTGGAACGGTCGGCCCTTGCAAAGGTTTCGTGGATTCCACCAATGCAGAGAGTTGTATGCCCGACCGCTCACCAACACTAGGTCTTTCAACTAGTTGTAAGCCTGAGTCCACTGACGTGCTAAGCACTCCTGAAGCGGACGCATATGTAGTCTGGCATGCAGGACAATGGAGATGCAGGAGGCCATCATGCCTATCAACTGCATGAACACTCTTGCTGGAAGCGAGTGTTGAGGGCTGAATTTTTGGATCAGCGACTGAATGCTGCTGACTCTCACTGAATTTGGCTGAGCTTTGGCCGCTAGAGTGTCTATGGTCGCACCCAGATACTGACGTATATGGGCGGGCTGGAGGTGGGACTTTGGGTAATTCAGTGAGAATCCCAGATCGTGCAAGAGGTGAATGGTGTGGGACACGTGGTCGGCTGACTTCGCTTGGATGAGCCAGTCGTCCAGATAGGGATAGACGTGGATGTTGCGACGTCGTAGATGTGCCGCCACCGTCGCCAGGCACTTTGTGAATACCCTGGGTGCCGTGGTGACCCCGAAAGGCAAAACCTTGAACTGGTAGTGCTGGTTTTGGATGGTGAACCTGAGGTATTTTCTGTGTGAAGAATGTAGCGGAATGTGGAAGTACGCATCCTTCAGGTCCAAAGTTGCCAGAAAGTCCCCCTGTTGTAGCAGTGGGAGAACCTGCTGCAATGTTAGCATGTGGAAATGCTCGGACAGGATGTAAAAGTTGAGGGGCCTGAGATCCAGGATGGGCCTGAGGGATCCGTCCTTTTTTGGAATCAGGAAGTACAGGGAGTAAACTCCTGTGCCTCTTTCCTGCATGGGCACGAGCTCTATTGCCCCTTTTTGCAGCATGACTGTGACCTCCTGCTGCAATAAGTGCAAGTGCTCACCTGACATAGGACGGTGTTTTGGGGGTATGTTGGGTGGAGTGGATGTGAGCTCCAGACAATAACCAAATTGGACAAGCTTTCTGACCCACCTGTCCGTGGTGATGGACTTCCACACGGGCAGGAACTGCTGGAGTCTCCCCCCGACCGGTGTTGTGTGGTCGGGGGGCAGTGACAATGCGTCACTGTTTGTTGGCGGTAGAGGACCTGGAGCTGTTGTTGCCACGTCCTCTGCCCTTGGCGCTGTTGCCGCAGTAACCACCTCGACTCTTGTTGGCATAAGTAGTCTGGGTGTTTCCTTTGTAGAACTGCGCGGACTGCGAAAGTTGACCCCTTGAGGTGCCTCTGGTATTGGAGCGACGAAAGGACCCACCCCGAAACTGCTGGGACTGTAAGGCACCCATGGATTTTGCAGTGTTGGTGTCCTTCTTCATTTTCTCAAGGGTGGTATCAACCTCAGGGCCAAACAGGTGATCTGGGTTGACCGTTTGGTTCAGGATGGTAGTTTGAATGTCCGGTTTGAATCCAGATATTCTTAGCCAGGCATGTCTGCGAAGCATAACGCTAGTGTTAATGGTGCGTGCGGCGGTGTCAGCCGCGTCTAGAGCGCACTTTATGGAAGCGTTGGAGATCAGCTTCCCCTCCTGTATTAGCATCTCAGCCCCTTCCTTATATTGACCGGGGAGGTGTTGCAAAAGTGTCTCTAGGGTATCATAGTGTGCCCTGTCATAGCGCGCCAGGAGCGCCTGTGTGTTTGAGATGCGCCATATGTTGGCTGCCTGCGCTGCTACTCTCTTCCCTGAAGCTTCAAAGACTTTCGATTCCTTGTCTGGGGGAGGAGCATCATCCGTAGTCTGCGAGTTGGCCCTCTTCCGGGCACTTGAGACAACCAGGGAGTCCAGAGGCAACTGTCCCCTAATATAAGTTGGATCTGTAGGCGCTGCCTTATACTCCTTGTCGATCCGTGGGTTGATGACTCTCGCCCTGGTGGGTTCTTTGAAGACTTCAGCAGCGTGCTTTAAAACACCCTTCAGCATTGGCAGAGTTTTCACAGTCCTTTCAGAGACAGAAAAGGTATCAAAGAGGAAGTCTACGTCCACATGGTCAGCATGCAGCTGTACGTTGTGATTGGCTGCAGCCCGCTCAATGAGGGCATTGAAAGTCGCAGAGTCTTCAGTGGGCGAAGTTTTAGCGGAGAAGAGCTGAGGGTCCTGCCCAGAATGTGGGTCCCCATGCACACCAGCACCAGACCAGGGCTCTGCCACATCCTCAGGGTCTGTGTAGACTGGATAGCTATACTCGTCTTCGTCATCGCCCTCACCAGCGTCTACATCGGAGTGGGTGGGCGAGACTTCGTGAGCTTGTGGTGAAATAGGCTCCACCAAAGCTGGAGTACCAGCAGAGTCCATCTTCCGCTTTAGTGGGATCTTGTATGACTCCAATTGGGGCTCCGGGTTGATTTTCCTCTTCAGGAGGGAAAGTCTGCCGGTGTCGGCGTCGATGAAATGTTCTTGACGCTCCTCTTCCGAAAGCTGTTTAGGCCGCGGGGCATGGACCACCATCGATGCCTTTGTCGTCGAAGAGACCTTTTCGGGCACGCCGGCCCCCGGCTTAGCAGCGAAAGCCTTCGGTGCAGTCTTAGGCAGCAAGGTAAAAAGGATTGACGTGGGCGCCTTGGCCGGTTTCTCCAGAGGCTTGGCCGGCGGAGGGTCTTTCGGCTCGACTGCTGCGGCGCCGTCCCTTATGCGCTGCAGGGACTCTGTGACCTTTTTCGTGAACGCGGCAGATGGACGTGCCGGTTCGACGGACTCCTTAGAGGTCGGTTTCGGAGTGGATTCCTTCGAGGTCCCCTTCGGAGCCGACACACTTGGCACTGCCCCCTTGGCCTTGTCGTGTGGAAGCGGGGCAGAGAGGGCTTTCGGGTCGTCTAGCCGCTTTTTCGGGTCGGTAAGAGACCTCTTGGGGTCGTCGACCGTCTTCTTGTGATCGAGTCGACCCTTTCCGGCGTCGACAGCCTTTGGCGCCGATGCGGCCGTGTCCGACCCCTTTACTTTCGGCTTCGACGTAGCAACCTTCGGATCGGCCATTTTGACGTGTCCCTTCGACTCGACGGCCATCTTAGGTTTCTTCGGCGCCGAGGCCTCCGAAGTCTTCGATCCGACCAATGCGATGCGCACTTTCGGTTTCGATATCTGTGGCGTCGAGACCGTAGATTGCACTTTCGGTTTCTGTTTCACCGGGAGTGAATCGGTACAAATGTCCGTGGCCGGGCCAGGAGGCGGGGCCGAGGAACTCATATCAAGGTCTTGGGTAAGGCCCGAAGGCGATCCCTCGACATTCGGCCTTATTGATTGGAACGGCCCCAGAGTCAGTTTGAGGAAGCATCTCGTCCGAGCTATCCTCCATGGTCACAAGGGCCCCGTCGTCGTCTCCTACCTCCTCGACGACTTCACCGAAATCTTCGGCCTCAGCGTCATAGTCGTCCTCGACCTCCGACGCGAGGTTAGATTCTGAGATGTCCTGGATATCTTCATCCTCGACCTCCCCAGCATCAAAAATGTCCGTAGGCGCCGGTGCAGATTGCTGGGCGTCCAGGCGCCCAGCTCGACGGAGCTTGAGTGTCTTCTTGGACCGGAATCTCGAACAGGCCATACACTTGGCCTCGTCGTGGTCCGGCGACAGGCACTTGTTGCACACCGGATGGACGTCGATGTGTGGGTACTTGGAGTAACACACCGGACACCTCTTGAATGGACTTCGGTCCATGATGGTCGATGAGTCTGGAGCGTCGACTAGGCCCTCCGCGCCGTAAGCACGCGGAAGTACAAAGCTCGGCTCGGAGCCGAGGAAAAGTTGCGAAGCCGAACGCAACACAATACCGACGCAAGTCTAAAGACTTTTTGGTTTTAAAGTCAATTTAAGTTAAGTTAAATCTTATTGATTCCGAACCCAATGGCGGAAAAAAACAATCTGGGGATGGAGTTGATGCCCATGCGCACTGTAGTCCAGGGGAGGAGCCACCTATCTTGTGATACTTCGAAGACTCTTCCAGGACAACAATGTGCAATCATCCGGACCCAACACTAGGCGGCGATCTATGCACAGATATGAATTCAGCAGCCCACATGCCTCAAACCCTCATTTTTGATAGCCACTTCCTTGATATTTTTTCCATTCTGTCAAGCCGTTTCAGGGATGTTGACGCGCCGTCCTCAATATCCGATTCCCTCGCCTCCACCACGTCTAGTCGGCGGTCATGCACTTGGATCCTGGTGCCCATGTCCGTCAGCTTCTTGTCCAAGTCGTCGAATCGACCATCCAGTGCCTTAAAACCTGCCTGCATCTCCGCCAGCATGACTGTGGCCAGGGAGGAGGCGTCGCCGGAATCATCCTGATTTGCGGCCCCATCAGGTGATTCTTGAGGAGCTTTGGAAGCAGCTCCAGCCACTTTATCAAACTGCAGCTTGCTCTGTTTAGCGTCTTTCTTCACCATCATGAAATAAGGAGAAAACGGCGAGAGTGTGAAGAGAGCCGGGCAGCCGGACTCTCAGGGACCAGGAGGTAGCAGGTTAATGGGTAGGCACGCAAATGGCGCTCGAGAGGGTCGCCAAACAGGGAACACCAACAATCCCAACACAATCCCCGCAGCAGAGGCTCAGAAAAGAAAAGGAAATAGCCGTCAGCGACCAGTCAGGCCCCCTCAACAGGATGGCGTCATAGCGGGCCATCTGAGCTTATCAGGTGGAGCCCCAAGTAGACCACAGATCGCCAGGCCTCAACCATCCGGAACAGGGGCCAAGCGAAATGTAGGGAGAACAATGTGTAGCACCAGCGTGCGGGCGATTTACAAAGAATGAGGCGCTGGTTTCCAAAGATGCTCCGCAGGAGCCAATGTTAATAGCAAGCACCAGATGCAAATATCATAGCCAGGGCCCAAAGCCAGCAACAGCTGCAAGATCACGAGGCCAGGATTGCCGGGGGAAAGGCAGGGTAACCCTGCGCTGCAGCGTCCACTCCATATCGGGCCAGCCAGTAGATGAGGGGGCCGGGGGGAGTCAGCACACACGACGGGGTCCGGTGCCACCACAGCTCCAGCATTGCGATCTGGGGCCCTCCCCACTAGCCCGTCATGCCCCGCCAAGACCCGTAATGGAGGCCCCGGTGTGAGCGCGCCCCGAAGGCCTATCAAGCCCCAGGAGACTCAGGCAGCAAACGGGGGGCAGGGGGGAGAAGGACCCGCGGCAAAGAGCGATGGGGGGAGCACCGGGCAGCGCCAGAACCCCGCAGAGGCCGCCACTCACCGCACCCACCGTAGCTGCGTCATCCGCCGGCGGAAGCTGCGAGGCCACACCGGCTCGGAGTGAAGATCATCCGGGCGCCGCTCATAGGGGCCCTAGCCAGTCGTGCTGGATATTGGCATGCTCTCCACGATCTCCGGGGGCCGCCGGATAGCGTCTGCTGTTTGTGCGGTGTTCCTACATCCTACATATGCCAAGAAGGAGTTAGTAAGGCCCGATCGGCGGAGCTTCAGTCGGAAGCGGCCATCTTGGTCGCCTATGTGGCCACACCCCCAGGATAATATATGATTAAATAAAGAGTTAATAAACTCTCATCTTAATGTTGCAAGAACACAACATTCAATTCACCAAACAGGACGAATGTGAGGATTAGGATGGTCGAGTCCACGAGTAAATTATGTGTAAATATAGGAATGTTCAAGTCCCCGCAGAGATAGACGGTTTTTATGATCATACACCATGTTTTAACTGTGTAGTATATTAACTGTGATATTGTTGCTTTTAAGTTTTTTTCGCATGAAAAACCGAATAAAGTTTTTCTGAATCTGAATCTAGTGTGTGATTATAGTAATGTTTAAGCCTCCACATAGATAGTGTGTAGTCATTGTAATGTTCAAATCACCATAGAGACAATGCGCAATTATAGTGATTTTCAAGTCCTCCAAAGAGAGTGGGCGATCAGAGTGATGTTAACGTCCCCAAAGAGATAGTGAGTGGTTAAAGTGATTTTTAAGTTCGCAAAGAGATAGTGTGTGGAGACACTTGCGTTCACGTCCCCTCTGAAATTGTGTGTAAAGCCTATGTTCAATCCAAACACAGATAGCGTGTAAAGATTACAATGTTCAAGTCCAAATATAGGGGCAAATCTACTATTATCCACAGAATGTGGTGCTGCAAAGGCAACCTGCTATGCTGCACTGAATAAAAGGGAGGGTAAAGAAATGCTTAATTTTTAACAAAAAAAGGAGCATTTCCCCACTCCCCTTGCACTAGTACACTCTTTGCTGTCTAGCTCTAATGCAGGCACTCTTGCATTATGCGTTAAGGGCAGAAAACATACCTTTCTGCTCAAAAACAATCCAAAAGGGCATTTTTCTGTTTATGAGCAATGCAGAATGCATCATGCATAGAAAGCAAAAATTGGGCGAAAAATATATTTGTCCTTTCTACGCCATCCTTTGGGAGGTGTACGGATTTGGTGAAATTCCAAAACTTTGCAAATCTGGAATTGCATAAAAACCATGGGTGTATGCACGGGAACGCCTATGCGCCACTCATTTAATGCCTTCCAGCTCAAATTGTAATGTAACAGTGCTACGTTGCGTTACATCTGTATACAAAGCCATGTAAAGCAATGCAAACTGCTCTTTTTGTGGTTTTGCAAATATTATTAAAGCCTTTTTGCTGTCCTTGCGTCACCCGGCACAACAAATGGACAATGCAAAGGCTTAGTAAAGCTGGGCCCATAGTTTGTGTGTAATTAAAGGAACGTTCAAGTCTAACAACATGGTGTGTGAAGACAATCATTTTCAAATTCCCACCAAGGCAGTGTGTGCTTCTAGTGATGTTCAAGTCACCACAAATATATTGTGTGATTATAGTGAAGTTCAAGTCCCCACAGAGGATAATTTGTGGTTATTGTGATTTTTATGTCCCCATAGAGATAGTGTGTGAAGAAAATTGTGCTCATGTCCATGCTGAAACTGCGTGTAAAGACAATGTTCCCCTACACACACAAATAGTTTGTGAAGATAATGATATTCATGTCCAGAGATAATGTATTTATATTGGCATGTTCAAATTTCCACATAGATAGTGAGTGATTATAGTGGTTTTCCAGGCCCTACAGAGATAGTGTGATTATAGGAATGTCAAACCCACAAATGGCGATGGGAAGAATGCTTGCAATAAGTCTAACCACTGTACTGTTTTAACCCACTGTTCTTTTGCCGACCATGCCATCTCAGTTTACACCCAGTCACATGCAAATGGCTATCAACCCTTCTCCAAAAGGAAATGTCCAGCCTGAACTGCCAGCCCTGGTCCTCCCTAAACGGAAACACAAGCAACTCACGCCTGGTTTTGCCCTCATTGGGTCCCTTCAGTCAGGTGTAGAATGGCTTCAGTAGCACAGTGAGCATGGGACCCATGTCTGGGCATACCTTTGAAACTTAGAGGGTGGTTCAAGTCAAGTCAAGTCAAGTTTAAATTTGTATAGCGCACTACTCACCCATAGGGTCTCAAGGCGCTTGGGGGGGATGGGATCTTTAATTATCGAATATACACGTTTTTAGTTGTTTTCTGAAGGAGAGGTGGTTTTTTGTAAGGCGGAGGTGGGTGGGGAGAGAATTCCAGGTCTTGGCCGCAAAGTAGGAGAAGGATCTTCCCCCCATGGTGGATCTTTGGATGCGTGGAATTGCGGCGAGGGCTTGATTGGACGATCGTAGTTGGCGGGTGGGGGTGTAACATGACAGGCGCGTGTTGAGGTATTTGGGTCCTAGGTCGTAGAGGGCTTTGTGTGCGTGGGGGAGGAGACGGAACGTTATTCTCTTGTTGACGGGGAGCCAGTGGAGGTCTTTCAGGTGACCGGAGATGTGAGCTTGGCGGGGGATGTCTAGGTTGAGTCTAGCTGAGGCGTTTTGGATGCGTTGGAGTTTTTTCTGTAGTTTGGCTGTGGTTCCGGCGTAAAGGGTGTTTCCGTAGTCCAGTCGGCTTGTGACCAGAGCATGGGTGACTGTCTTTCTTGTTTCGGTGGGCATCCAACTGAAGATTTTTTTGAGCATGCGTAGGATGTCGAAGCATGATGATGAGACGGCGTTGACTTGTCTGGTCATCGAGAGGGAGGAGTCCAGGATGAAGCCCAGGTTAAGTGCGTGGTCCGTTGGTATGGGTGCGGTTCCCAGGGCGGAGGGGGATGATCCTAAGATGAGGACTTCTGTTTTGTCCGAGTTCAGTTTTAAACGGCTGTTTTTCATCCACTCGGCTACTTCTTTCATCCCTTCGTGTAGATTGTTTTTGGCGGTGTTTGGTGAGGGAGAGGATCAGCTGGGTGTCGTCTGCGTAGGAGATAATGTTGAGGTTGTGTTGGCGCGCGATGGATGCAAGGGGACTCATGTATACGTTGAAGAGGGTGGGACTGAGTGAAGATCCTTGTGGTACGGCGCAGATGACTTTGGTGGCCTCTGATTTAAAAGGGGGGAGGCGGACTCTCTGGGTTCTTCGGGCGAGGAACGAGATGATCCAGTTCAATGCTTTTCCTTGTATTCCGACGTTGCTGAGGCGTAGTATAAGGGTGCTATGACAGACTGTGTCGAAGGCTGCAGAGAGGTCAAGTAGGATGAGGGCAACTGTTTCTCCGTTGTCCAGTAGAGTTCGAATGTCGTTCGTTGCTGCGATGAGGGCGGTCTCGGTGCTGTGTTTGGCTCAAAAGCAGGACTGTGAAGGGTCAAGGGATTTGTTGGATTCGAGGAAGGCGGCGAGTTGACTCTTGACGGCTTTCTCAATGACTTTGGCAGGGAATGGGAGGAGCGAAATGGGGCGGTAGTTCTTAAGTTCAGTGGGGTATGCTGTGGGTTTCTTCAGGAGGGCACTGAGTTCGGCATGTTTCCAGCTTTCCGGGAAGGTAGCGGAGTTGAGGGAGCAGTTGATGATGTCTCGGAGATGGGGTGCGATAATGGAGTCTGCTTTGTTGAAAATGTGGTGGGGTCATGGGTAGGTTGGTGATCCTGAGTGGATGGTGTTCATCAGGCAGATGGTGTCTTCAGTGGTGATTGGGTTCCAGGCGCAAAGGTTGTTGGAGGGGGTTTTAGTTCGGAGGAGGGTGGGGTGGACTGGTCTCCAAAGCTGTTATGTTCATCAAATACCCAAATGGTAAACAGAGGAATGCTTGCAATAAGCCTAACACTGGCAATGACTTGAGTAGCATTTTAACCCATTGTTTGTTTGCCAACTATCTCACCAGTTTGCACACAGCCATATGGTATGGTATCAATCTCGACCCTGCTCCAATAGAAACAGTGCAGCCTGATCTACCAAGCTTTGTTGTCCCTGAATGGAACACAAGCAACCCAAGACCGGTTTTGCACTGACTGGGGTCCTTCAGTTGGTTGTAGCTTGGTTCCAGTGGCACAATGCACACAGGGCACATATCTGGGCATAGCTCTGCCACTACGGATAGTACATTAAATATAAAAAAAAGGAGATGGAGCAGTGCCTGCAATAGTCAAACCACTGGCAATCACGTGGGGCAGTAATCTAACCCATCTTTATTTTTCCCACAATGACTTGCCTATGGCTGGAGCCACACTGGAGTTTCATAGTGGGCAAAAGAACAATGGGTTGGAATGTTATCATGAGCAATTGCCAGTGTCTTGTTGGAATTGAGTTTCAGGCAGTTGCTCCTCATCCAGTTTGCAGCTTTTGACTTCAATTAGTAAACTTCAGTTATGGACTTGAGGTGTAGGCATAGAGGGAGAGGAGGGGTTGGGTGGCTTCTGCATAGGATATTATGTTGAGTTTGTGGAATCGTACAATGCTGCCCAGCGGAGCCATGGAGAAGTTGAATAGCGTTGGGCGCAGGAAGGAGCATTGAAGGACTCCAAAGATCAGGTTGGAGTCAGAGAGTGAGTTAAGAGCCAGACTTACGGGTTAAGTGCCTGCCTAGAGGAAGGAGCTGATCCAGTGATGGATGAATCAGCATACATCAGTGTTGTCGGGTGTTGGATAAGGATAGGGTGGGAGACAGTGTTGAAAGCGCAGAGAGGTCAGATAGAATAAGTACTGCTGTGTCTCCTTTGTCCATGATAAGACAAATGTAATCAATGGTCCAGATGAGGGCAGTCCTGTTACAGTGGTACAGTCTGAATCCTGATTGGGAGAGGTTCAGGAGGTGGTTGGCATCAAGGTGGTTATGTAGTTGCTTCTTCAAGATATGGTTCCAAGAATATAGCCAGATATAGGAGGAGGGAGATGGATCAGTAGACTGTCAGTGTTTTTGGGTCCGCTGTGGTTTTTCAGGACAGGTAGAATAGTAAAAGGTTGCCAGGGGTACTGAAAGGTGGGTGTGATGAGAGAGTGATTGAGGAGCAGTATGAGGGTACTGCAGATGGGGTCAAAATCTTTGTTGAAGATGAAGTGCAGGCAAGAGTCCAATGGAGCTCGCAAGTGGATGGAGCAAGCGTGGTAGCAGTTTCCTGATGGGTGACAGTCAGCCAGTACATCACGTTGGTCTCCTGAGTATCGTCCTCATCAGAATGGAGAATGGCGAGCATTGAGAAGTCTGGTTGGGATGCAAAGTTGTTGCATATGGTGGTGAATTTGGTGCTGAAATAGTGGGAGAGCCGGGTACAGAGCGCCGGTGATGGAGTGATGGTAATGAAGCTGCCAGCTTGGGACCAGAATTCATTTATAATGATGAAGATTTCTTTTGCATTGTTGGAGAGGTTGTCAATTTGCTTGCTGACTCCAGAACGAACTCTCCCAATGCTGCTGCATCGCTCTTGCTACGGTCTTCTCCTTGCTTTCCTCCCTGTTTTTTGAGTGCCTTCTCCTTCCTTTTCCCTCGTTTGCCACTGCTTTCTCCTGCATTGTCCCACGTTTTGAGAGCCTTATCCTTGCTTTTTTCCTCTTATTCACTACTTTCTTCTTGCTTTTCCACCAGTTTTGTTCAGCTTCATCTTGCATTCCTCTCATATTCAGGGCTTGTCCTTGCTTTTCTCCATTTTTTGAGTGCCTTCACCTCCTTTTCTCTCATTTTCACTGCTTTCTCCTCACTTTTCCCCGTTTTTTTGAGTGCACTCTCCTTTCCCTCATTTTTCACTGCTTTCTCCTTGCATTCCCCCCCCCCCAATTTTTTTAAGTACCTTCACCTTGCTTTTCCCCACGTTGTCACTGCTTTCACCTTGCTTTCCCCCTCGTTTTTTGAGTGCCTTCTCTTGGCTTTTTACTTGTTGTTCAATGCTTTCCCCTGCTTTTCCCTCTTTTTGGGAGCCTTATCCTTGCTTTTCCCTCAGTTTATTTCGGTATTCTTCCTTTTCCGCCTGTTCTGAGTGCCTTCTCCTTGCTTTTCCCCATTTCTCACTGCCTTCTCCTGCTTTCCTACCCATTTTGAGAGAGCCTTCTTGTTTTCTGTTGTGTTCACTCCTTTCTCCTTGCTTTTCACCATTTTTTGAGTGCCTTCTTGTCCTTATATTGCTCCAGTTTCATTGTTCTCACCTCACTTGATCCTCTGTATTTTCAGTGCCTTCTCCTTGCTTTTCCCTTGTATTTCAGAGCTTTCTCATGTTTTCCCTCCGTTTTTAGAGAGCCTTCTCCTTGCTTTTTCCTAATTAATTTTTCACTGGTTTCTCCTGGTCTTCTCCCTTATTTCCGTTGCGTTCTCCTTGTCTTTCCTTCATTGAGACTGAATGAACAGATCATCATGAAGCAGTTAGCAACTCCAGCGCCCTGAGACCCTCATAGGTGAGTTGCTGCAATTAATAAATCCTGAATGATTGCAAGGCGCTTGATGACCCTAAGTCGCTAGTAGTGATCCAGAGGGCTGCTTTGTACGTGTTCCTAAATGTGGCATTGTCTGTACGTCTCCATCAGCATAACAACTGTTTGCAGGAGCATTTGGAGAGTTGGATGTCATCTGTGTATGAGCTTGTCTGTGGCTTGGTTCATGCTGCTGGGACAGATCTGAGCAGTGCCACGGTTTCTGCGCAATAAGTGATTCAGTTGTTAAAGTTTGAAATGGAGCAGGTAAATTTGTCGTAATGTTGCAGCCATGAAAATAGGAGTTCTGAAATCCAGACTTCCTTGGGAGGTTTTGGTGAGCATCAGTCTGTGTTGATTGAGTAGGTGTTGACTGTCTAGGTGAGGGTGGTTGGTTTGTCTATTGTGATGTCTGTGAAGTTGATGAAGACGGGGTCAAGGAGGTGTCCGGCTTTACTGGAGGGTTTGCTTTCCCTTTGAGTCCCAGTATGATCATGTCTTCAAGGAGTTTGGTGGTGTTGTGTTAGTGATGTGCTCAAGGTGAAATTTGAGGTTTCCGAGAAGGGTGACGGAGCTGGGATCAAGCACCGGAGGTTCTATGAGGTCCACAAGGGTGATCTTGAAGATGGCCCAGGTCCGGGAGCTTGGTAGAGTAGGGCTTCTGCCCTGTTGTGTTGCTGGAGGTGCTGATATTGAAGTCCATGTAATTGAAGGGGGTCGCTAGAGTTGGCTGATAAGATGGTGAAGATGATATTTTCTTTGGATATGATGGTGATTACTCCTCTGGGTTTGCTAGTTCTGCCCTGTGTTGCAATTTAGTAGCCAAGAGAAATGGCTAGCACAAGTGAAGTGCATGGGGGTGTGTTGGGAGGCATTGTGGTGTGTGTAGTGATAGTGAGGGGGATCCCAGGGAGCAGTCTGTGTGAAGCATAGGAGAAGAGGCGTGTAGTACAGCTGAATGAACCTTCAGCGCTGGCAGGGGAGGCTAGGGTGATAGCAAACAGTTGTAAACGTACACAATAGTGTAAGTTTACCTTATTAAATCAGGCCCTAAATGTATTGGTTTCTGTTAGAAATGGTGTTTCGAGGTGGCAGTGGTGTATACCCTCTCCAAGCAGGGACACTCACTCTAGTCAGGGTAAGGGGATTACACAGCTAAGATAACCCCTGCTTGCCCCCTTGGTAGCTTGGCATGAGCAGCCAGGCCTGTCTCAGAGGCAATGTGTAAAACACTTGTGCATTCACACAGAGTAACACATTGAAAACACTACAAAAGGACACCACACTAATTTAGAAAACTAACCAATATTTATCTTAATAAAAGAAGACCAAAATGATAAAAATCCAACATACACAAGTCAAGATATGACTTTTAAAAGGTTCAAAAATAGTGTAGTCCATTGGAAACTATATATGTGTCGCTTTTAGCACAAAGTATCTGCAATGCTTCAAAATCAAAGACGGAAACTGGCGCAGGGGAGGTGAGGAGCCAGAAAAGTCAAGGGGTGCGTTGTTTCTTTACTTACAGGTGAGTTGATGTGTCAGATCCTTACTGCCAGGATAAGTGCTGCGTCGGTTTCTTACTGCAGCGCAGGGGAGGTGATGTCAGTTCCTTACTGTCAGGGGAGGTGATGTGTCAATTTCTGGATATGTGCCTCAGTGCCTTACTGCTAGGCAAAGCCGATGAAGGACTTGGCACCCAGGGACGATGTGTCGAAAAATTCAGATGCGATGTGCCGATGCTGTGGTGGCGGTGGAGCAGGCGATGCGTCAATTTCAGAGCCATGAAGCAGGTGATGCCTTGATTCTTCAGTCGTACAGCAGGGCCTGCGTGGGAAATGTTGCCAGGCGCGTCAGTAACACGGTGCACAGGACTTGGAATGCGGTGATCTTTAAGTCGCAAGGTATGCGCGTTGTGTCGATTCTTAGAAAGCACAGTGGTGATGCATTGATTTTTCAAACTACAGGGTTGCTGCCTTGAAAAAAACGGTCTATGAGTTATCAGATACTACTTCCAAGGGCCCAGGAACTGGAGTTGGCACCACATGGCAAGTCAGGGCTCTCAGCAGAAGAAGTAGATTAGTTCTTTGATGGCTCCACTTATAACAGCTTAAAAATAGCTAAGTTCATATGAAATCATCCAAGAAAGTTTTCATGAAGATTGTCTTCTTTTATTCTTATTGTCCACATCCAAAACCAACGCGTTTCGCCGAGGTTAATAAACACCTATCGGCTTCGTCAGGGCTGGAAATAATACAAAACAATGCTGTCTTACCATTATGTACATATTTCATAAATTAAGAGGATAGAGCCCCACATGGCCCATGAAGAAACCTGTGTCATATTTTCTATGGTGAATACATGCAACTCAAATCATCAACATCTTATGGCAACAATAAATCAAAGTTCATGTCATCAAATTCAAGTGAAGATGCAATACCCTCCTACACATCATCGGTGATTTTGATCAGAATACATTTTCATGCAAAATTGAGTGAAAAAAGCCTCATGTGAAATTGCTCCAATGGTCCATTATAACCCTGAAGTGAACAGATTTGTTTTATCGGTATTTTACCTTGTCTTCTATATGAACCTGCCTACAAGGAGAAACATATCCTTACTCTTAAGCTTCGGCATGAGGGAGGATTTTGAACAGTCTCATCAGTCCTTCTACATTACTGCGTTAAATAATGAAATTTCCATACCTCAAGTCTTTAGGGAGGGTGCTCGTTTAATATTATTTGTTGCAGTTTTCTTTGGTCGGACTAAAAGCTTCCTTTATTTTTATGGTTTCTAGAAAAATAAGGCATAACTATGTCTCAAAACCAGTATATTTTCCATTTCCATTAGCCTATTCTAAACATCAGCACCAATTACCAGTTCCAACTATTGTAAGTCTCACCTGCACTTATATCAAAAGCACCAAAAGAATTCCACTTGTTTCTTTACCAATTTCAGATCATTCCAAACTTCACCTTTTCCTGAAAGTAAAGATTCACAATTATGTCTACTTCCCATTTGCCACTAATGCCTAGGTATTACCGACAGTTCGTCCCTATACTTGGTAAAGTTATAGTACCTCAGATTTCTGCTTCGTTTGGATATGCTAGCTTTCACTCCGCCGCCCTCTTCAATTTGCACCTATTCCCTGTTAATTAAAACGTACCATTACTACGACGTTAATCCAGCTAACTGTTATGAACTTAATACATTCATTTTCGGGCGCTTACCTCCCTCGCTGTCTTGGCGTCCCGTGTACAGGCGGCACCATCAGCCTGCCTCGCACCCGTTAAGTTAAATTACTCAACATAGAAAGCGGACTACCTCTGTAAATTCTTGAGCGCCATCTTAGAGTGGGGATTATCCGTCACTGTATAAGTCATTACTTCCTTAGCGTTTGTGCTCGTAATCAAGTAGAGTATAAGAAAACCAAAACCCCAAACCATTTCTATTTCTTATTCCCTTTGCACTCATAAAAATTACGACATTATGTGACATCTATGTCCCTAAATTTTTAAGCTTTGCACATTTCTCGGGATCACTTTAATTAGGGTCCGAATTTATCCTGATATTTACCAGGTCCCTAAACAAAATTCTAAAATGTCTTTCACTGTAGTTGAAAATCATTCGAACCTACACGGTCTGCATGACAGATCTTAATAATCTCTCAATAAGCTTCTGATATTCATAAGGTACCCAACTATAAGTGGGGTTTGTGTAATTTCATTCATTAGATCATTACTTATACAGTTTCTTCAGAGACAGTCCACATAATGAACTTACCACTATCTCAGTAGGCACTACTTCTAATACTTTCTCAGCCTCCATCGGATATAAGAGTATTTAATGAACTAATCAGGTTCAAATTATGTTATTATTACATCGCTGCTTCACTCTTATAGTTGCTAGTCTCCCAAAAAGAATTCCAACTCCCGATCAAAGTTTAGGCCGTCCTCTACAGCCCGCAGTTTCATAACCCATCTTGCCTCCTTCTGCCTTCATTTCAGTTCTCTGTTTCCCCCTCATGGGTCAATACATACATGAGCTATTCCATAAAATGTAAAGCTTTTGCTTTGATCTTGCTTTTCACATGTATGTACATGTTCTGCTATTGGGTATCGCATGTCATTATTTTTCACCGCTCTCAAGTGTCCACTCATTCTGTCTTACAGCATGCGAATTGTGCTGCCCACATATACCTTTAAACATTTACATTCAATAATGTAAATTACATATTTTGTACTACAGGTTATGTTCATTCTTATTTCATATCTTTTTCCATTTGATACCTGAAAATCTCTAGTCTTATCCTTAGCATGCCTGCACATCCCACAATGACCACATTTGAAGAACCCCTTCGAATGCACGTCTAGCCAAGTTTCTGTTCGATCGGTTCTCGGATAACTAGGACTTAATAGTGTTCCCAGAGTCTTTCCTCTTCTATAGGTTATCTGAGGTCTCCCTCCCACATATTCACAAAGCATCCTATCCATTCTTAATACACTCCAATGTTTTATCATACTCTGCAGTAGTAACTTACTCATGGGAGTATAATTAGTGATTAATCTAACTGGTTGCTCATCCTTATTCTCTCTCATTTTGGGTTTCAATGTCATATTTCTTTCCACATTCATCACTCTCTGTTTAGCTGCCAAAACATTTCTCTTATCATAACCTCTTCTAATGAATCTTTTCTCCATATCATGAATACATTCATTAAAGTTCTGGGCTTCACTACAGTTCCGCCTTGCTCTTAACATTTCACCAAATGGAATTGCTTTTATCTGGTGAGGCGGGTGAGCACTTTTCGCATGCAGAATTGCGTTACATGAGGTCGGCTTGCGATACAATCTACTTTCAATACATTCATTTTTTATATACAGTTCCACATCTAAAAAAACAATACTTGTTGTACTGTTGTTGGTGGTGAATCTAATGTTCATATCATTGTTGTTGAGATATTCATAAAATTCAATCAGGGACTGCTTAGATCCAGTCCACACCATTATACAATCATCAATGAACCTACCTCAAAATAGGATAGGTTCGGTCCATTCACTTCCTCCTGGGTCCCAAACAACCTTTTCCTCCAGCCAACCCATACAAATATTTGCATATGCTGGAGAAAATTTGGAGCCCATGGCCACCCCTTGTTTTTCTTTATACCACTCATTTTTAAACAGAAAGTAATTATTGTCCAAAATTAGTTCTGTCATAGCCAAAATCATCTGTGTATGATGCCAATGGGTGGCTGGTTTTTTTGAGAAAAAGTGGTCCAAAGCCTTCAATCCTAATTCATTCCTGATACTCGTATATAACGAGACTACGTCCAGGGTTACCAACGTCATCCCTGGTTCCCATTTGATTTCACCAAGGACATTTAAAATATGCTGTGTATCTTTTATGAAAGAGGGCAGGTTGAACATAATCGGTTGGAGGAAGACATCCACAAACTGTGAAAGTCGCTCCGTTGGTCCTCGTATGTCCGATACTATTGGCCTCCCTGGTGGAAAAGGCAGGCCTTTATGAATTTTAGGTAAAGTGTATAAACACGGGTATCTTGGACGATTCACCCGCAAAAAGAAATATTCGTCATCATCCAGTAAACCCGTTTCATGCCATTGTTTAAGAATTAATTATGAAACTGCGGGCTGTAGAGGACGGCCTAAACTTTGATCGGGAGTTGGAATTCTTTTTAGGAGACTAGGAAATATAAGAGTGAAGCGGCGATGTAATAATAACATAATTTGAACCTGATTAGTTCATTAAATACTCTTATATCCGATGGAAGCTGAGAAAGTATTAGAAGTAGTGCCTACTGAGATAGTGGTAAGTTTATTATGTGGACTGTCTCTGAAGAAACTGTATAAGTAATGATCTAATGAATGAAATTACACAAACCCCACTTATAGTTGGGTACCTTATGAATATCAGAAGCTTATTGAGAGATTATTAAGATCTGTCATGCAGACCGTTTAGGTTCGAATGATTTTCAACTAAAGTAAAAGACATTTTAGAATTTTGGTTAGGGACCTGGTAAATATCAGGATAAATTCGGACCCTAATTAAAGTGATCCCGAGAAATGTGCAAAGCTTAAAAATATAGGGACATAGATGTCATATAATGTCGTAATTTTTATGAGTGCAAAGAGAATAAGAAATAGAAATGGTTTTGGGTTTTGATTTTCTTATACTCTACTTGATTACGAGCACAAACGCTAAGGAAGTAATGACGTATACAGTGACGGATAATCCCCACTCTAAGATGGCGCTCAAGAATTTACAGAGGTAGTCCGCTTTCTATGTTGAGTAATTTAACTTAACGGGTGCGAGGCAGGCTGATGGTGCCGCCTGTACACAGGACGCCAAGACAGCAAGGGAGGTAAGCGCCCGAAAATGAATGTATTAAGTTCATAACAGTTCGCTGGATTAACGTCGTAGTAATGGTACGTTTTAATTAACAGGGAATAGGTGCAAATCGAAGAGGGCGGCGGAGTGAAAGCTGGCATGCCCAAACGAAGCAGAAATCTGAGGTACTATTACTTTACCAAGTATAGGGACGAACTGTCGGTAATACCTAGGCATTAGTGGCAAATGGGAAGTAGACGTAATTGTGAACCTTTACTTTCAGGAAAAGGTGAAGTTTGGAATGATCTGAAATTGGTAAAGAAACAAGTGGAATTCTTTTGGTGCTTTTGATATAAGTGCAGGTGAGACTTACAATAGTTGGAACTGGTAATTGGTGCTGATGTTTAGAATAGGCTAATGGAAATGGAAAATATACTGGTTTTGGGACATAGTTAGGCCTTATTTTTCTAGAAACCATAAAAATAAAGGAAGCTTTTAGTCCGACCAAAGAAAACTGCAACAAATAATATTAAACGAGCACCCTCCCTAAAGACTTGAGGTATGGAAATGTCATTATTTAACGCAGTGATGTAGAAGGACTGATGAGACTGTTCAAAATCCTCCCTCATGCCGAAGCTTAAGAGTAAGGATATGTTTCTCCTTGTAGGCAGGTTCATATAGAAGACAAGGTAAAATACTGATAAAAGAAATCTGTTCACTTCAGGGTTATAATGGACCATTGGAGCAATTTCACATGAGGCTTTTTTCACTCAATTTTGCATGAAAATGTATTCTGATCAAAATCACCGATGAGGTGTAGGAGGGTATTGTATCTTCACTTGAATTTGATGACATGAACTTTGATTTATTGTTGCCATAAGATGTTGATGATTTGAGTTGCATGTATTCACCATAGAAAATATGACACAGGTTTCTTCATGGGCCATGTGGGGCTCTATCCTCTTAATTTATGAAATATGTACATAATGGTAAGACAGCATTGTTTTGTATTATTTCCAGCCCTGACGAAGCCGATAGGTGTTTATTAACCTTGGCGAAACGCATTGGTTTGGGATTGGATGTGGACAATAAGAATAAAAGAAGACAATCTTCATGAAAACTTTCTTGGATGATTTCATATGAACTTAGCTATTTTTAAGCTGTTATAAGTGGAGTGCTTCAATTTGTGTGTAATTCTAAAGTGTGCCTAATCATCTTGATTACGCAGGGAGGAGTTGGGTGTTTTCCTCCCCTGAACCTTGTAAGCACCCTTAGTGAATATTAGTTATAGTGGTAAAATACAGGTGTGCATTACTTCTTGAGCGCTTTGAAAACTCCCATAGCACCCAAAGTTTAAAATAGTTCTTTGATGGCCTTGAGACTTCTTAACAGGAGGCAAGCATGCACAAGCCCTTGGAAAATCTTGGGAGCAGGATGTAAAAAAGCAAAGTCCAGTCCTTTCACTCCAAGGAAAGAAGTAGCGAGCGGCAGGCATGCACAACAAAGCAACAGACTGCCAGTCCTTCCTACAGCATCCAGCTCTTCTTCCTGGCAGACTGACCTTTGTCCGGAAGTGTTACGAAGTTATGGTGTCACAGCTCCAGTACTTATACCAGTTTCTGCCTTTGAAGTAGGCAACCTTCAAAGGAAAATCTTATTTGTGCAGAAGACCCAGCCTTTCCCTGACCTGGCTCCAGATACACTACAGAGGGTGGAGACAGCTTTGTGTGAGGACAGGCACAGCCCATTTCAGGTGTCAATGACAACTACTCCCACCAGTCTAGCTTAGGAAGGCCATCAGGATATGTAGGGTGCACCTCCGCTCCCTTTGTGTGACTGTGTAGAGTGAATGCACAAATGGCTCATCAATCAACCTCCCTCAGAGGTGGATTCCACAGGCAGGTAAAGGCCCATAATGGAAAAGCATGAAAATACCCACTTTCTAAAAGTGGCATTTTCAAACACACAATTTCAAAACTAACTTCACTTAAATATGCATTTTTAAATTGTGAGTTCATGGACCCCAAACTCCAAATCGGCATCCCTTCAAAATTGGAACTTAAACTTGTAAGAGGTTATAAGGCAGTTCCAATAATAACCTATGGGAGAGATAGTCCTAGCAATAGTGAAAAACAAAATTAGCAGTATCACTATCAGGACATGTAAAACACACTAGTACATGTCCTAGCTTTTAAATACATTTTACCCTGCCCATGGGGCTACCTGGGGCCTATCCTAGGGGTGCTTACGTGTAGTAAAAGGGAATATTTGGGCCTGGCAAGAAATTGCATTTTCCATATCGACATGGCCGTTTAAACTGCACACACAGACAATGGAGGGGCAGGTCTGAGGCATGGTTGAAGGGATACTTATGTGGGTGGCACAATCAGTACTGCAGGCCCACTAATAGCATTTGATTTAAAGGTCCTGGGCGCACACAGTGCATTTTACTAGGGACTACCAGTATATCAAATATAACAAACGGATAGCCAATTACAGATACAATTTGCACAGAGAGCACTTACACTTTAGCACTAGTCAGAAGTGGTAAAGTGCCCAGAGTCCTAAAACCAGGAAAAACGAAATGTTGCACACAGTCAAAAACAGGAGGTCAGAAGCAAAAAAAGACAAGGAAAAAAAAGCCAACGATGCCAGGTCAAACAGTTTCCAAGATGCAATGTTAAGTAAATGTATGAATATGTGCTGTGCCCTAGGCCCCACCAGTACTCATTTCCTGCTCTACCAGTTGGCCAAAATCTTCTTTATATAATTTGTTTGTGCTGCCTTTTTCTCTGAGTGAATTATGCAATATATTTATTTTCTTAATTAATCTCTGGAGGATTCCGTGTGCGGTTTTAGGTGAAAGTAATCCTGTCTATGTTAAAGTATGCTGGATACAATCTTACTTTATTGCGGTTTATACATTCCACAAAGCAGAAACACAGGAGGGTGTGGCGTTGCAGCAACTGTTCCTTGTGGTGTGAATGTTTGTAAGAGTAAGGACTCTGCTTCCCACATTCATAGTTCATCAGGTGATGATTTACGGGCTGATTAAATAACTATGCATTGTGGGTACCTGTATCTAACTTCACTTCAAGTCAGGAGAAGAGAGGAGAGGCATGATTGCAGAATGGTGGATTACCTACACATGAATTGATTGCTAAGTATTTGGTAGATAGTGTCTGCATGCAGTAGGAGCACATCACAGTGTTTGGCCTGAAAGTTAATAATGTCTCTGACAAAATGGGCACTCACCTTTCAAAATCAAATAAAATACACCAAGTTCTGCATTTTAATTGTCAGTATGCTGAACATCATAGATCAGCCAGCTTTGACTTTCCTATAATGATCAAATATTTTTATTACTATGTTCGTGGCACAAGCTGCTCACCTATAACTGCAGACAAGGCAGCATTCACTCATTAATGCGATAAAATTATTTCAAGAGGCTTCCCAAACATAATATCTTAGCTAACTACCCTCAACCAAAGGAGCACCTGTTTGCTGTGTTCAACCTTCCACAACCCCGTTGCCAACACTGACAGCTTCCGAACATCCCTCTGTCTGGTATTATACATGCCACATTTAGCTTTATTGAGAAATTGCTGATGGAATGAGCCAGAGTACTCCGATTACATTGGTAAGTTCCTTCAAGCCTTAAGGTATGGAACTTGAGCCGTGGTTAGTTTGTCTATACTTAGCAGGTCCCTGATTCTGAGGTTCCCATTCCCCAATATCTGGTATACACATTTCCCCAAGTAGCATGTGATCACCTGTCTAGCCCCAAACAGTGCCTGTGCGATCTGATTTGATGTGTTTGCGTACTGGGTAGCCCAATCAACATGTAGGCTGGGTATCTCGGAATGCCCTTTTGAAACACACTCTCACTCACATCCAGCATGTTATATCAGAACAAAACGAGTTCAGGGCAGTTCCAAAATTATATTATTATTATTATATATTATATATCTCCTCAGAAGCGAATTATTGGGTAATTTTAAAGAGTTTTCTCAACTTGTAAGGAATTTTAGAAAAGCCGTAACTCTTCTAAAATTAGATGAAAACACTTTGTTTTTGTATTCTCCCTTCTATGTTTTCAGTCTGATAAAAAGTTAATCTGTGAAAAAAGGAATGTAGACCTTCTCCTTAATTCTTATGTGATGAAGTTGGCCCAACCTTATGTTACATGGAACCTGCCGCATGGTATTCGAAGATTTTGGTTTCTTTTACGTTACGACCTAGTTCCATTAAATCTACTCTTATCTAAATGGTATGGTTCTTCTTCTATGTGCAATTCATGTAAATTGAGTACCCAGGATTGTATGCATGTTTTACTGATCTGCCCCGCGCTCCGTAAATTGCGTCTCAAATGGTTAAAATGTATTTGTATCCGTCTGGGCATTTCCACTTTGAACGGCTTTCTCCATGCACTTTATTGGCCTCCTAATGAAATGTTCTGTTTCCATATTTTTAACTTTTTTAAAGGTTTTTTAGCTATTTATTAATATGCCTCTGGAGATGTTTGACATTGCGACCCGCTGTGGATTTGTCATTGTATGTTAGTTTTGTACTTAAATATGTTTTTCTCAAACGTCACAATTTTGATATGTACTGGTCTTCTGCTTTTATTTTGTAAATTTTATGTGGCCCTCTTTTGAGAGCCAAAACATAATAAATAAAATTGAATTATAAAGGACACTTATTAAAATGTTGCACAACGTAGCACAGTAACCAAAGTTGCTACACTGCATTGTATTAAAGGGAGAATAAACATAATTGTTTTTCCCTCCTCCTCCGCTGGTGCACTTTAAGCTGACATACACCAACGTGACCTATAATGCAAAAGTGTGTGCGTTCGGTCCATGCCCTTAAGAAGTTACCACCTTCTCAGAAGGAAAAAAAACAAGGGCACAAAAAGCCTCCTTACTGGATGAAGTCTTCAAAGGACTTAAGAAATCCTACATTTAGGAGTCAAATCAGTAAATTCTTCTGGAGCAATGAATAAGGATCAGCAAGTGGATAGAGTAAGGAAGCAACTGATGGAACACATTACGACACACACTCCAACCAGACTGAAGCTCTTGTATAGCAAATAAATAGAAACAGGAATTAATTAACATGTCAGGAAACATAATTAATTAGGAAGGAACCAAGGAATAAACAGCCATGAAGAAAACGAAAAAGAAAGAGAACAAAAACCTGAACAGGACTGTTAGAAATGGGATTTCTGGTTGGCTAGGGCTTGCGCCAAAGCCAGGCAGACACCACCCACCAGGCATGGCAAGGGAGTTACATGCTGAAGATAACCCCTGCTCACCCCCTTGGTAGCTTGGGACGAGCAGTCAGAGGCAAGGTGTAAAGAGTTTGCGTAACACACTCACACAGAGGCAACACACTAGGCACAACACAAAAAGGAACTCCACACAATGTTTTTATAAAAAATAGCCTTTGTACTATCATAAACACCTTAGAAACGTAATCACACATTTACACAGTGCTCCATATTAAACTTTAGGGAGTACAATAAAGACATTCTTATTTTCACGTTCTCACTTACTTGCACTATCACTGCGAAAAAACCTGGTCCTTTAATTAGGCGTCGAAGCCCACCCAGGTGGCATTCGGCTACTCGGGTGGGACCCCAATGATGAAGCATGTCACCAACTATGAACAGAACCTGTACACATGTATTACATTCTACAGTTGATACAATATTGTAAGTATGATATAGTCGACACCGGTGGCTTTCTTATTGGTTGTTTATGTGAAGATGTTCATGAGAAAAACAACGCCAGCCGACACGTGTTTCGTCAACAGGCCAATGCCTGTGACTCTTCAGGGCTTAAGAAGCGGGGAGGCGGTATCGAGTGTCCGGTGATACTTCCAACCCGGAGTGCGGGTATTTGGCAGCTGTGAAAAGATCGTCGGGTAAAAGGGTAGTCAAAAGGGCGGGTATGTCCGTGACAGATGCGGAGCCTGAGAGTGCAGACCCCAGTCGGTGCTCGTCTCGTCGAGAGAGTAAATCCGAGCTCACATAAACAACTAATAAGAAAACCACTGGTGTCGACTATATCATATCAACAATATTGTATCAACTGTTGAATGTAATACGTGTGCCCAGGTTTTGTTCATATTTGCTGAGAGATGGGCTTTTAGCTCCTCGCTCATTCAGGGGTTTCGGGTCTCCCCCTGTCCTGGCAGGACCACAAGCTTGTTTTCTTCACTATTCAGTTATTTCCTGTTAAGGCTACCTGCTTGAGCGCCACTTACCTGCTACCCAAAAACCCTGTGCAGAATCCATGTCACCAACTAGGTTGGTGAGTGAGTGGTCTTTTTAAAGAAAGGATCATTTTTTCCTTCCTTCTTCCTCTACATATCTCACTGATCTTGTTCTTCAGGGTATATTTCTTTATTTGTTTATAGTACTTATCTTAAGGGGACTGGGAGTATCCCCTCTGATAAATAAACTCTACCTCTCTACTTTGTTGAATACAGCATAAACACATTAGGCGTAAACCCTCCTAGGCATATTTCCGGAATTAACAGTGCACCCCAGTAGCATCTGTCATAGATACATTATGTAAATAACATTGGGCATCAACACATTATGCACCACACATTTAGGCATAAATACATTAGGCCTAAACACTGAATTAGCCCATGTGCACCACAGTATCACTGTTAGGGTGCACACGGCGCGTTAGCCCCTCCTGGCCGTTACAGTCACTGTTCAATGGCACCAAATTCCACCAGGTCTCCTTGAGCCCACTGGCCCTCGCGAGGCTTTGATCCTGGCCTCCCTGGCTGCCGATGCAGCCACAGCAAATGTGCTAAACAAGAAATGCCCCCGTTGGTGGAGAGACTTCCCTCCGTCTCCGTTCCACAGTAAAAAGAACAATGACCCAAGGGCAGGCGCCCGCTGCTCCTCCTCGTGCTCTTGATCAGCACTGAAAATGCCCAACACCGTCAGCCCTCACTCACTAGGACTCTTCCGCGCATCAGCAGTGTGTTTGGGGGGAGCCCCTCACCTCCACAGCGGATTGTGGGCACCGAAAGTGCTCCCCTCTGCGGTAGCCTAAATTTCTCAACGGAGGCTTCGGCCACACGTGGGGCTCCTCTCCTTTCCTCATGGGGAGCTCTGCCCACAGCAAGGCTTCGCCTGGCTTCCGGAGGCTCGACTACACCCTCCACCGGGCCTCGAAGGTCACCGCAGGGGAGCCGCGAAGACTTCTACTTCTTAGCACCTCCCGCCTCTCTTAGCTCCCTCCTCTCTCAGCACCCACCCAAGGCGATCCAATGCTCCCTATAGCAGGGGCGGAATGCGCAGATTTGTGCAACAGCAGCAGGACTTCCGGGGACTTCCCAGTCATGCACCGAGTCAGGTGCTCCTCGCCTGGCTTCCGGGCCAGCAATTCCTCTACGGCAATCCCGGCGGCTCTTTTCACAAGTGCGGGGTGGGCTCCCACTCCTTCAAAATGCATAAAAGCGGGATGGACACCCGCTCCTTCAAAATGCATAAAAGCAGGGAGGGCACCCGCTCCTTCAAAACACCGCAAATGCGGCATGAACGCAGGGCAGGTTCCCGCTAAGTAAATACGCATAAAAGCGGGATAGGCTCCCGCTCCTTGCAGCAGCTCGGGGGGATCCCTACGCTGGGGATTCCCTCTCCATGATGTGCAGCACAGCACTGTGTAGTTCAAGTACTCTCCTCTCTCCTGGAAAGAAAGTTGAAGCGCTCACGAGACGCTAGGGCCCTTCACAGCCCAAGGGCACAGCTGGGCCCAGGGAGGCCAGCACACAGGGCCCTCCAGCAGGGAGGCAAGCACTCATGGCGGTTCCTCTTGGGCCCCAGCGGCACAGGAACGACACTCCGCTTCATGGGGTCACAGCCCCAGTATTTATACACATTTTCTCTTTGTCTGCAGCACAGGGCTTTGGGGAACCAGTCCAAACTGGTTCTGGGGGTTTTTGGAGCACTCTGTTGACAGGGCTCCTCTTCTCCATTGTTAGGTGGGGGCTTTTCATCAGACACACCACAGGACAGCGGAGCCAGCATTCACTAGGGCAGGTACAATCCTATTCAGGGACCAGGGACTACTCCTCCCACTACTCCAAATGCAGATGTCCCATTCAGCCTAGTGCTCACTCACCCTGCCCCTCCTGGAGCCACAAACACCTCACCAGCCCCTGTCACTCAAAAGCCAGACAAGCAATTCACATCAGGCAGGCAGACACATAGCACACAGAAATGCCAACTTCCAAAAGTGGCATTTCTAAAATAGTTATCTACTATGAATTTGTAGACGAATACATTGCGCAGTTGCGACTCTTAGTGTCAACTTGTGAGTTTGAGGCGGATCCTGACATTTAAATTTGTGATTAATTTGTTTTTTCTTGTTTTTCAAGAAAAATTCCAGAGCACCTCCTCAGTTGTAGAAAACCATCTCTCCAAGAAACAATTGATATTGCCAAGAGTATTGAGAGATCTATCATAACCTCTAAAGCTCTTTATCATGATAAATCTCTCAACTCTTTCAAAACTCCAACGCAAGACATGGTTAATTCTGTCAATGCTGTCTCTACATACAAACCTAATAAACAAATTGTTAAAAAAGGGAACACTTTTTGTTATTGATGTGGATCTAAATCACACCTGAGCAATTATCCTATGTGTTGTGCTATTGGAAAAAGATGTGTTCTTTGTATGAAGATAGGTTGTTTTCAGGGTTCTTGCAGATCTTCAAAAAGACCTACCAGAATTAATAGCATTGACTACTCTGAAACCATTGATGATTGTACGGATCATTTGCAATATTTGGTAGTTTCTATCAAATGTAACTCCGTTTTTACTCCTCATTTTGTCAAAGGTCCTTTAGGAACTGCATTCTTTGGGAATATAGAAATTCCATTCATGGCAGACTCTTGTTCTCCCATAACCATTTTATCAGATGTCATGTTTCTTGAGAAATGGCAAGTGTCCATCACATTGTGTCAAACAGATATCAACCCTAAAGCGTTTGGTGAATTTGACATAGATATTTTGGGATATTTCAAATCAAGATTGGAATGTTTAGGGAGGTCCATATTCACAAAGGCATATGTTGCTGTTGAGGAACGCAACATCATTGGTTGGCAAGACCTCGCACAAATGGGTTTACATCTTCTTCCAGGTTCTGATAACCCAATTACCCTTGGTGATCCTCCTCACGGTTACAGTCCAGCTGGCTCGAGGAATGATTCACACCCTAAAATAGATAGATTATGTCTCACAGACCATACCTCTGATCTTAAAAGGGTTCTGGACAAATTTCCCAGTCTATTTCCAACAAATTAGGAACTGTCAAAGGTTTTCAACACCACATTAGACTGAAAGCGGACGCTCAGCCTTTTATTCATGAGGTACGTACTTTGCCTCTTAGTGAGAAGGACAAACTTAAATCAGTCCTCAAGTCATTGTGCGATGATGGCGTCATTGCTCCTCATTACTCCTCCAAATTGGTTTCCCCCATTGTTAATGACCAAAATAAATCTGGAGAGGTCAGATTATGTGCAGATTTATGCACCTTAAATAAAAACATATTGATTGACTGCCACCTCCTTCCCAAATTTCATGAACTCCTCGCCAATTTGGTGGGTGGGGGGGAGAAGACATTTTTCTCAATCATTGACCTGCGTTCAGCTTACCAGCAGATTCCCTTAACAGTTGATTCCCAGGAGTTCCCCACTTTTGTCACACCTTTCGGAGTTTTCAAGTACCTTAGACTTCCTTTTGGCCTGGCCTCTGCGGCCAGGGTGTTGCGGAAAATTATGGGCAATCTCTTTAAAAACATGACAGGAGTCCAGTTCTACCAGGACGATATTTTGGTCTATGCTAGTGACTGTGAAACTCATTTGAGACATTTATCTTCCGTTTTAACCAAATTAGATGAGGCAGGCATGACAAATAGAGCTGAAAAATGTAAATTTGCTACCCAGCAATTGGAGTATTTGGGCCATAAATTGTCTCCAGAAGGAGTCAAGCCCAAAATGTCACTCATCAAAGCCATCAGCCATGCCACTCCTCCCAAAGACAAAGACTCACTTCGGTCTTTCTTAGGCTTAGCAGAATACTACGCCTGCTTTGTTAAAGGATATGCGTAAACTGTTGAGCCACTGCGTGCTCTTCTACAAAAAGGCTCTAAATTTGATTAGTTGGAAGAAGTCTCAGCCTCTTTTAATCAATTTAAAAAACTCATTGTGGAAGCACCCGCTCTTCACCCTTTTCATGACTCTTTAAAGAGTTTAATTATGGTGGACGCTAGTCTCACGGGGTTAGGGGCGATTCTTGGCAAATGGGTTTCAGAAAAAGAACACACCATAGCCTTTTCTTCAAGAATGCTCAAACCATCTGAGACTCACTATAGCACTATTGAACGTGAGGCTCTTGCATGTGTTTGGGCTATCGAAAAGTTCAAGAATTACATTTGGGCCGTGAATTTGAACTATTCACAGACCACAAGCTCCTTACGCAGTTACTGAATGGTAATGAGCTCCAAGAGCAAATTTCTCGAGCTATGGGTAGAGCATACGAGAAAAACTGCTCAGGACTGGACAGCAATGATTGACATCTAATATATCCAACTGAAGGAACTGGGGTCACTGGGGAGAAAGTGAATGACATAGAAATAATGGGGACCCCAAAAACAGTGGACGCTACAGACCAGAGTGCTGATCATCCTCCGAAACATAATCTAAAGCTAGGTGTAAATTGTGGGGATATTTCCGCAACTGGCCCGAATGGAAGATCCATTGGTGTAGGTGAGCTGGGGTCGCCTGTTACCCCTGCTGTACCTTTTCTTAATGGAATATCTGAGGACATAGGGGGTGATATTGGCAAGCTAGTCTCCTGGAATATAGCGGGGTTAGGCTCTAAACAGGAATATCAGGAATGGAGAAGTTTTGTAAACACCTTTGATGTGTGCATCTTCCAGGAGACCTGGCTCTGTGAACCATGTTTTCTCGAGGGCTACCTGAATTATCATATCCCAGCATTAAAAGGCGCAAAGAGGGGGGGGGCGTGGCTACGAGGGCGACAATGGCGGACGCGGCTTGCTAGAGCTCCCGCCGGCCCGTAATCCATCCGCACAATTATCCTGACCCCAGACCTAATATCAATCACACAACAACAGCTGCGGTGGTAGACGACTGTGTGCACCCTCCGGAGCTTGCATCTGGCTCCTTGGTCCCGACCCGGTGGGGTAGGCAGCAGCGGCGCCTCCGGGCCTACATGTAGCGTGGTGAGCCGGGGCCTCGATTTTGGCTGACCCCGGCCGGAAGTTCTGCACATCGGCCAGCTGGCTCGCCGACGGGGTCTGTGCTCCGGTGGCTGTGTGACAAGCAGCGCGGCCGGAGGGAGAGTGGCGGAGCATCGCGGCGGCGGTGGAGGTACCGGCGCCAGAGAGAGCTGTGCTGGATCGGTGCCGACAGTGGGATACGCTGACCGGAGACTCTCATCGCATTCCCCACGTCGCAGAGACGATCGCGCATTGAGGCTGGGAGCTGATGGGGGGAGAGCCCTACCGGCGTGACCATCGGCACGCGCACTGCTGTGGGAGAGATGCGATCTGCCTGACCGCCTGGGTGAGTGCCCCCCCGCCCCCCCCGGGCGGCCCCCGGCGCAAGGCGCTCTGTATCCTGTAGCAGGGAGCGGTGCCTCCAACCTGCCGAGTGGTGCTTTGGTGCTGGTTGTGCTAGCAGGACGGCTGGCGGACCCTGGGGCCCGATCCGATTCTACCAAACCAGGGCATAAATTGTTGTGACGCCGGGGCGGACGTCCCTGGGATGGTCCCCCGGTGTGCCAAGGAGTTGCCCAGCGTAATTGAGCCCACTGAGTGCACGACGTTTGGACGCTTTGCAGTGCACCTCTCGCCCTTCAGCACTGGGGGCGGGAGGCCAGGGCGGCGAGAACAGTAGTGGCTGGCGTGGGGCCTGGAACCGGGGATTGGAGTTTCGCGACCCCCCTGAGCGAGGGACCGGATCTAGAGCCGCCATCCTTGGAGGGGCTGGGGCAGCCTGCCTGCGGCCTCGAAATTTGCCTTGGACGTCGCGCCGTGGTCCTGGCACGGGTGACAACTGCGGCCTCTGCTGATCGAGTGCCTGGATCCTAAAGGAGCTTTATGGTGGTGGACGTTGCGCGGCGGTGCGCCCTGTGAGTCCCCCCGGCCTCAGATTCAGCAGGCCAGGAGCCAATCTAGTGGGCATCGGACTTAGACTGCGGTGAGCGGAGGGCCTGCTACCGCGCGGAACGTCAAGCTTCAAACATCCTTGAACATGACCAGAGGCGGGGGTGGAAGTGGCTCCGCCAAGCAGGGGCCCATTGACAAATTTACTGGACCCAGCGGGGGACCCGGGGCCTCCGGGGGCGGCCAGAGCACGGGGCCCGACAACGCAGCCTTGATGGCTGCCATCACCCAATCGAGAGACATGTTGGACGCTAAAATAGGTGCGGTGGGGGCAGATGTGACACTGCTGCGACAAGATCTCTGCAACGCAGTTGCTCGCATCACGGAGGCCGAGACCAGGATCACGGGAGTGGAGGATGATGTGCGCACGCTGAAACAGAAAGTGTCTGAGATGGACAGAATTCAAAAAGGGATGGCGCTCCGGGTCGAGGATGCAGAAGGGCGAGCGCGCAGGAACAACCTCCGCTTCGTTGGTTTTCCAGAGGACTGTGAGAAGGGGCCCATGGATAGATTCCTGACACGGTGGCTGGAGAGTTGGCTTCCTCCCGATGCCCTGTCGCGTTGGTTTGTAGTGGAGCGTGCGCACAGGGCCCTGACGCAGAAACCACCCGTGGGGGAGCGACCCCGGCCGGTCATAGCCAAAATACTGAACTTCCACGACAGGGACGCAATACTGCGGGAGGCGAGGTCCAAGGAGTCTCTACTGTTTGATAATCACAAAATTATGATTTTTCCAGACTATACCAAACAGGTACAACAGCAGCGTCACTCATTCCTGGCGGCGAAGGCCAAACTGCGTGGCCTGAAGATTCAATATTCATTTCTGTATCCAGCCCGCCTTCGAGTAATTTTTCAGTCCAAAACCCACTTCTTTGATACCCCGGAAGCTGTGTTCAGGTGGACTGATGAGACGGTCAGACTCCGGCCGAACGCCCAGCCGGGCCTGGGCCCTGGCGCGTCGCGTGGCTCGTCTCAGGAGAGGGATGGCTCTACTGTCAGGGGTAAACGACACCGGAAATCTCGGTCACGGAAATGCTCTCTTTCCCGCAATGGTCTACCGGATGAGACGCAGCTCGACACTGATCAGTCGGGGAAAGAAAACTGAGCCCGACAGGAGTCCGGCTCTCCTCACTTAGCACCTGTCCATTGCCGGATTTTACAGAGGGTTCTATGTGACCGCCTCGTCGGCGGAGCCGCGAGCATCTGGCACTGTGCGACGTGGACCTTGGCTTGGAGCATGGGGAACAGTACTGATGATGTATGGCTGCCGCACCCTACTTGAGCTAAGAACATTGTGGTACAATGGGGTCTGGGGTACTGACTTGTAGGGCTGCCCAGTCCCCCCACGGAAGGGGGTGGCCCTGAGGGAGGGTACTGTTGGTTAGCGGGTTTAGTTGGGATCCATTGGCATGGTTGGTTTTGGGCGCTCTGTTCTGGGCCCGAGGCTCCCCATGCCGCGACAGGTTCTTCAGTGTTCCATGAGGTATAGGGGAGGGGGGTGGGGAACAGGTGTTGGGGAGTTGGGGGGGCTGTGTTGGGAGGGAGTGGTGGGGGAAGTGGGGGGTGTTTTGGAGGGGGTGCATGTGATCTCTGCTGCATTGACGTATATAATGTTGGGCGCCTGGGCTGGGTACTGGGGTCCTCGAAGAGTCTTCCCTCGTGACTATGGCTGATACGACAGGGCAGGGGCTCGCTAGGCATTCTATGCGGGTCGTAAGCTGGAATGTCAGGGGACTGTTGGACAAAATTAAACGTGGGGCAGTCCTGCGATGGGGCAAGAGGGATACAGCTGATGTGATGCTATTACAAGAGACACACATGATGGGGACAAAGGTGCTTAGCCTGCAAAGATTTGGTTACCAACAAGTATTTCATGCTGGGTTCTCCAGGGGTTCGAGGGGAGTGGCTGTTCTGATCCATCGGAGGTTGTCCTACACTCACGAGCGTCAATGGATCGACCCGCAAGGTCGTTATGTGTTTGTTAAGGGCATGATTGGCACAGAGCCGGCAGTGTATATGCCCCCCCCCCCTTTACAATGGTCCCTGGCAGAGAGACTGTTCGAACTGTGGGCTGAGATCCCGGAGTCCCTGGCCGTGATAGGTGGCGACTGGAATGATGTTGTGGATGTGAGCCTAGACCGTAGGAGGCTGCAGGGGTCTGTAGTGGCTGCCTCCTCTACACGGCTGAGAGCGATGATGGATGGATTGGGTTGGGTGGATACCTGGAGACAACTGCATGCCAGGACGCGTGAATATACATATGTGTCTGCTGTGCATGGTTCCTTCTCACGGCTGGACTGCGTGTTCGTACCAGGAACCTTCCTAGATAGAGTAAAACAGGCCACGATTCAGCCTAGAGGACTGTCAGACCACTCCCCTGTGGTGGTGCGCATTGAATTACACAAGAAACGTCAGCCATTCCGGTGGCGGATGTCCTCGTGGCATCTCCAACAAGTGGACTATACGCAACATATGCGCAGCGCAGTTGCTCACTGCTGGCAGGAGAATCTGATTGAAGGGGCGGACGGGGTAACTGTCTGGGAGGCCATGAAGCCCACTTTGCGGGGCGTAGACATATCATGGTGTACTGCTGCCCGTCGCCGCCATCGTGAGGCTATCGTCGCGGCTGCGGCACGAGTGGAGGTGTTAGAACAACAGTGTCAGGGGGGAGGAGACGAAGTGATGGTACGGCTGCTCCTGCAAGCACAGCAATCATACGCCTCGGTCTTACTGGACGAAGCTAGGCAGGCATGGCTAGCCACGCGGAGCAGGGTATACCAATGGGGCGACAAGTCCTGCACCATGTTGCATAGGCTATGTCAACGCACATTACAGCCGATCACACTGCCGGGCCTCCTCGACGAAGAGGGAACGGTCATAACAGACCCGGCGACTCTGGCAGCAAGCTTTGCCCACTACTACGCAGCGCAATATGCTCCCAGAGATAGTCTCCCGCCGGACGCAATAGACAAGTTTATTGCTGACCTACCCCCCGTGCGGTTTCGGACGATGCCAGGAAATCTCTAGATCTCCCATTGACGGCGGAAGAGCTGGGAGATGCGCTAGGACAACTCAACACGGGTAAGGCACCCGGGCCGAGTGGCTTCCCCTGTGAATTTTATAAGAAGTTCCACCTACTGCTGGGGCCGCACTACAGACGGGCGCTGGAGGCGGCGCGGGAACAGGGTAGCTTGCCAGCGGACTGGCGCCATGCTGAAATTGTGGTCTTTCAGAAGCCGGGTAGGCCTCCTGACCGTCATGAGTCCTATCGCCCCATATCACTGCTTAACTACTGGCCAAGGCGTTGGCAAACCGCCTTCTTCCATATATCACAGACTTGTTCCATCCGGATCAGGCAAGCTTCATGCCGCGCAGGGCGACACGACAACATCAGACGTGCACAGGCAGCGGTGGAAGCCATGGGGGCCACTGAGGAACGGGCTGCGCTACTCCTGGCGGACATCGACAGGGCGTTCGACTCGGTCAGCTGGACGTACCTGTTCGCCCTCTTGCCGCGCCTCAACTTGGGCCCAGTCTTTATCTCCTACATCAAGCTGTTGTACACGGACATCACTGCGTCGGTACGAGTATCTGGGGCGATCTCAGAGAAATTCTCAGTGGCCAGGGGAACCCGACAGGGGTGCCCCCTGTCCCCCTACCTCTTTGCGCTGGTCATGGAACCACTGGCCGCTTGGGTGTGCATTGATGCGCAACTCCGTGGTTTTGTGTGGGGGGCAGGACTCTCGGATAGGATTGCGCTGTATGCGGATGATGTCCTTTTCTTTTTGACGAACCTTAATCGATCTGGCCCTCGTATACTGGAAATAATGCGCATCTTTGGAGAGGTATCAGGTCTCTTTCTCAACCCGCGCAAGTCGACCCTTTGGGTGCTGGGCGGGGAGACTGAGGTATACCCCTGGGCATCGGCCTTGCGGGTGGCAGCCGGGGGTCTGAAATACCTAGGAATCTTTCTCTCAGAGTCCTCCGCAATCGCATGGGAGCGTAATGTGCTGCCTGTGTGGGATAGAGTCTAATCGGACATCAAAACTTGGTCTCGCATGCCGCTCAATATCTACGGTCGATCTGCCATCTTTAAGATGGTCGCCCTCCCGCGCCTCCTGTATCAATTGCAGAACCATCCATATAAGATCGACCCACGGTGGTTCCGCCAGGTGAACTCGGTACTGGGCCGCTTTTTGTGGGCTGGGGGCGCCTCCAGGGTGGCGTTGCGGACTTGTTTTTTATCCACGTACTGTGGAGGTCTGGCCACATCGGACCTCCTGTCTTACTACCAGGCCTCCCACCTCTTGGTTCTGAACGAGTGGTGGTACGGCGATAGGAATGACCCTGCATACGCCCTGGAGCGTGCGCTAATGGGAGACGCCACGCTCCATACACTGCTGTACTCGGCCGGACTACGGAGGAGACTACCACAGGTCACACAATTGGTCTTTGTGATCTGGAGACAGGTGCTGCGCCGGATGGGTTGGTGGGGCAGACTAACGGCGGAAACCCCGCTGTGGAACAATGGACAGCTCCCCGCACTGGCCTCGCTGACGGGGTTTGGTGGTTGGGACTCTATCGGAATATCATCGCTCGGACATGTCCTTACTGGGGTTACACTCAAGTCCTTCCAAGACCTTAGCTCTGAATTTAGTATGCCCCGGACCCAATTCTTTAAATACCTACAATTCCGTCATGCGCTTACGCCTAGTCTAGCTGGTCTAGATCAGCTTCCCGACTTTCGCTCAGTGGAGGCCAAACTCTTCATGGGAGACCTGGGGGATAAAAAAGTTTCCAGGATATATCAAACACTAGTCACTCATTGCTCCTCTTCCCTACTGTCGCTGAAAGACTCCTGGGAAACTGACATTGGTCCATTGGATGAGGATGACTGGAGGGAGGCCCTGGAGTCCCCTCGTGGGGCGGCCATAGCCGTACGACTCCGGTTCATACAATTCAAATGCCTACATAGGTCCTATTACACCCGAGAGAGACTGTGAAAGGCTGGCCTTATTGTGACTCCAGAGTGTCTGCGATGTGGAACCGAGAGGGGTACGCTATTACATACAGTATGGTCCTGTGTAGGCCTGTCCCGATTCTGGAATGGTTTGTGGGATTGTCTGTCAGAAGTGCTGGGGTGGGACCTTCCCCGTACACCCAGGTTAGGTCTCCTGCATATCCTGGAGAATGTGGGAGGAAACATATACAAGCGCCACCTCCTGTTGTTAGGTCTGGTAGTGGCCAAGCGGGACCTGGCGAGGGCATGGAAGAGTGAACGTGCTCCTCCGCTGAGCGCCTGGAAAGCTGGCCTGGATTATCTCATGGGGTGTGAATTGCCGGTGTTTGAAGCCAGGGGATGCCCCCGGAAGCACTACAAGATCTGGAAGCGGTGGGCAGACTATAGAGGGTTGACCTTGGACCCCCCAATTGACTTGGAAGAGGATCAGCCTGCGGATGGAGACCTTCGGGCCTAGAGGGGCACTCGATATTTGCTGTGCTATGTTCATGTTTTGCTGCTGAGGATGATCACGTGCATGGGGTGGATGTGGGGGTGGGATAAGGGGCGGGTAGTTGGGGCATTGGGTAGTAGGAGGGGAGAGGGGGCGCGGGTGGGGGGCATTTGAGCGATTAGGCTTTGTGTATACTTTGCTATGTATTTGCCATTTGACAGTGTCCTCCTGATTGTGGTGACCTGTAACTATGCTATGCCTAATCAATCAATAAACACAGATGTGAAAAAAAGGCGCAAAGAGGCGACATTGGGTGGCCTTACTATTTGGGTACGACAATGTCTAGCGCTTACTATCAAAGTAGTTGACACCAGAAGCAGAGACATCCAACTTATTAGAGTCGACTTGGGCTCTCAGGGTTGGCTTGATATTTATAATGTCTACGCCAGGGATAACAGGGGAGAGAGTTCAGAAGTTTGTGTGGCTTTGGGTTCCCTCCTTGAAAACCATTCGCTAGATAGTAATGTTGTGATAGCGGGTGATTTAAATAGAACTTTCGAACCCTTGGCTATTCAAGAAGACTGGGTTGGAGATGAGGAGGATAGGCAGTGGGGTGTCCCTAAATTACATCTGAAACCTGTCACTCGTTGGTCTGAGGATATCATCTCCCTAAATGCAATATGCTACGAAAGTAGCTTGAGGGCATTAAATGGAAGGACCTTGAGCGATAAGGTAGGGGCAAATACCTTTGATAACGGGCGATATAGGAGCAGAATAGACTACGTCCTATGTAGTCTAAAGCTCTGGCGACAAGTGGTCGATATGGAGGTAAAATCTAGAATAGAAAGTGATCATAATCCGTTATGTGTTAAACACAAATGGTGGGTTCCAAATAGTGTGGTTATGACACACGAGGTAGTTAATGCCCCTTTGACTGTTCCGACTAACGACATGCGCAGGTTGAAATGGGTACACGTTAAGGCTAACCAGCAAGCAATAAACAGTATTAATGCTCAGGTTGATGAAGCAGTAATACTCCTTGAACAAGCAAACCTAACGGACCTAGGCTGCGATAAAGCAACCAGAATCCACGAGAACCTCTTCGTAGCTATCAGGGATAATTTCCAGAAACCTGCAAAGAAAGTCAGTGTGAGAAATCTCAAACCAGCTAAGTGGTATAACGCTGAGTGTAGGCAGACTAGAGTAGCTTTAGGAGCCGCGATTATGGGGAGGGATTTGGTGTCTATTCGCCTTGCTAGAACAGAGTATAGAAAAAGCATAGCAAATGCGAAGAAACTATGGGACGAGCTCCATTGGCAAGAGTTAAAGGAGGCTAGTGACAAAAAAGATTCTAGGCTATTCTGGAATATTGTCAAATGGGGTAAGGGGGGTGTATCTGAGCCTCCCGACAATAATGTATCTCAGGAGGCAGGATCAATTATTTTAAACCTCAGAATGCAGACACATAGCCCAACAACCTGATGGTTGACTACAGGCCTTCTTTTTATAAAGATATCTTATTCTGTAACAGTGAAGTTATGATGGCCTTGAGCACAGTTTCTAATGGTAGAGCTCCGGGACTAGACGGGGTGCCGGTGGATCTTTTTATCAATGACAAAGAGCGCTGGAGTAATTACATCCTTCTCCTCCTGAATGCGGTTGCCCAGGGCGCTAACATACCGGCATCATGGCAATGCGCAGTGATAATTCCTGTCTTCAATAAAGGAGACAAATCGCACCCAGGAAATTATAGGCCCATGAGCCTAATTGACACCATCCAAAAGGTGATTGGGAGAGTGGTCGTTAATAGACTTTTGGATTGGGCAGAAGAGAACAATGCCCTGTTGCCATTTCAAGCAGGTTTTCGAAAATCTATCAGCACGATGGACCAGGTCTTCCGTTTCACTCTATTACAGTGGAAGACCGTGTTACTGGGCAAGGGCAGCCTGTATGCTACATTTGTAGATTTGCGGGCTGCCTTTGATCTAGTCCCAAGGTCTAAACTGTGGCAAGTGCTGAAGAACCTGGGCCTACCAGAAGAACTTTTGACAATGTCAATGAGGCTGCATGAGGCAAATTTTGCGAGGATCCAGTGGGGAGGACATGGTATGGTCACCTCAGACTTCCCCGTTGAGCGAGGGGTACGCCAAGGTTGCTCGATGGCCCCCACGCTGTTCACGCTGTATATTAATGGAGTTGTTTCCCGTATGTTGTCAGACAATGTGGACGCCCCATCATTGGCTGGCACCAAGACACCGATTTTAATGTTTGCAGATGACACTCTGATTTTATCCAAGACCCCGAGTGGTCTACAACACGCCTTAACCATCTTTGATCAATTCTGTGAGGATCATGGACTAGAAATCAATGTGTCCAAAACAAAGCTTATGGTTTTTAACCAATGTCGTGGCCGTAGATCTCACATTGTTATGAATGGTCGCTCATTAGAGATTGTTAACGCTTTTACATATTTGGGAATTCATATATCAAATGATCTAAGATGGACCAAACATATAGACATTGCAACTATAAGACACAAACAAATAGCTGGTGCACTTGGCTCTGAGCACAGAAAATCCCTAACAAAACCAGTAAAACCAGCACTTCAGGTGTATGAGGCCAAAGTCCTAGGATCAACACTCTACTGGGCTGAGCTGTGGGGCTACAAGATCCTTAAGAAATTGCAAATTTCGGAAAAAAAGTTCTTCCGACTAATTACTAGCCTCCCTAAGGGTACTCCTTTGTTGCCGCTCAGGTACGATCTGGGCAGGAAGGCTGTATCTGATTTAGCAAGGTTGCCCCCAATTATGTACTGGCGTAGACTTTGGACTACACCTGAACTTTTACATTACGCTGAGGAATTATGGACGAAATCAAAGCAGATGTGTTCCACAAAATAGGATGGCTGAAAGAACTTAGAAAAATGTTGGGCGCCCTCGGCCTCCACACGTTATGGGAAAATCCAGAAGGTGCCTCAATTCCATCGAAGACTAATCTTAAAGAGATCTATTGGGAAAAGGTGGTCGAACGAATTTGGAATGAAACTTGCCCAGAGACTATGGCTGGAAAATTCCTGGAAGCGAAGTTTCTTACCACCCTCGAACTTTACTGGGATGTCATCACTAGCTAGAGGGATAGGAAGTTGCTTTTCCAGATTGGAGCAGGTGCTCTTCCCCTCAGATCTCTGACAGGCAGGTGGGGTGGCCCATCGAACAGTTCTTGCCCATCCTGTGGAGTGCATGATGAAACAATTGGTCACTTTTTATTTGCATGTAAGTCCTATGCAGAGCCCAGTCACATCTGGCTTACCCCTATGTGTAAGAACTTAGGTACGACTAGCAGTGCGGTGGCCCTAAGAATTATACCTACCAGTTCTTCACTGTCTATAGTAACAGCCACTGCTAAATTTCTCGGGTGGTCATGGTCCATTAGACAAAAGTTTTTAGAAAGATGAACACAGAAGAGTTCATTGTTAGAGTGTTTATACTTTAGTTTATCTGTAACATTTTACGTGATAATGTAATTAAAGCACTTTATTAACTTTTTAGCCTTATTTTTAAACATAAATGTTTTTTAATGGTTTTAATGTTGTTTGTAAATGCTTTTATGAGTTAATCTCAAATAAAGCGAATTAAAATTGAAAAAATTGGTAATGAGCTTGGCAAAGCGTCAGCCAGGTTGGTTAGACTTCTTTCAAAGTAACAAGCATTCCATTTCTCTATTAAACATATTTCTGGGGGGAGAAATTTCAGGGCTGATTGCCTTTCTCGCATGGCTCTTCATAATCCCTCAGAAGTTGAGAATTTAGAATATACAGAATGTGTAGTTGCTACTCTTGATGCTGTTAAATCATGTCTCAGTATTACTGAAGAATCCTGGTTGGAAGCAAACAACAAGGATGAAAATCTCAAACTTGTCTCTGAGTATATTGTTAAAGGTTGGCCAGAAAATAGGAAACTTGTCAATGAGTTGAAAACATTTGCCATGGTTGTATCCGAGTTATCCCTAGTCAATAACATAGTCATGAGACATGATTCTTTTGTTCCGCCGCCAGTCTCAGGAATGATATTATGAAGTTTGCACACAAAGGTCATTTAAGAATTTCAAAGACCTCACAACTCATCAAGTTGTACTATTGGTGGCCATCCTTAGAACCTCGGGTTAAATTTTATATTGATTAATGCCTGAATGCCTCATATCGGACAAGAAATGGAAAGTTATTAATACACCTTTACAACCCGTCCCTTTTCCTACCGGACCTTGGGATAAGGTTGGTTTAGACTTTTCTGGACCTTACGATCTTATGCCACATGACCTTAAATATCTCATTTTGTTGATTGATTATCACTCCAAGTGGGTTTACCATGTTTTGTGACTCACCCAATTCCACTAATGCCATTACATTTTTAAAGAAAATATTTTCTGTGGCAGGTTTGCCCTCTGTTTTAGTCACAGATAATGGTACTCATTTCATTTCTCAAAAAATCAGTTAATTCTTAACTGAATGTAATGTCAAACATTATAAAAGTGCTCTATACTCACCAACCTCTAACGGTTTGGTTGAAAGGGCAAATAGATTAGTTAAAGATGCCATTCAGACAGCTCTTTCTTCCCACCATGATGTTCAAGATTTCCTTGAAGCCAAACTGTGGTCTTACAATATTTCTCCTCATTGCACCACAGGCTTTTAACCATTTTCCCTTTTAAGGGAATTGAAAGCTGGCGATTGGGTCCTCATTAAAAAACCCCCAAAAAAGTCAAAGGGGGTCTTCAAGATTTTCTTCCCCGGTGCAGGCTACTGGTGTCAGCAGGGGCTCAGCCTTACTTAGTCATAAAGGATGGTGGAATAAAAGATCGCTGGTTCATCTTTCTGATTCTCAAGCTGGTTCCTTACTCAAGTTATCCAGATAAGAATTGGAGGATTCTGATTGGATTCATTTACTACATGAGCCAGTTGCTGATGTTGAAAATTTCTCCTCCACTTCGGTTCCCATTATACAGTCCAGTCCGGAATGAGGTTCTAATCCTTGTTCTGTTGTGACCAATGTTGACGCATGTTCTTCATCACCGGAATTGGGAGTTCGCTGTAGGAGATTGCCCTCAAAATTAAAGGACTATGTTTTGTCATGATGCTGTAATTTATCGCTTCTTATAAGTTTCTTTATTTCATTTGATTTTATAACAATAGTACCATAATTTATTTAGTTTTCTCATCTTAGTTGTTCTTTGTATTTAGTTCCTTGTGGGGAGGGAAAAGTTGTAGTGTTTATAGTGGTTAGCATCCTTGTGCCAGAACCTTGGCTCGAGGGCGCGGGTCTCATGTCATGTATGCTTTCAAACAATGTTCCATGATCCGGTGCAGAACGTTGCATGCCAGGATTCTGACGTTATTCAGTTGTCAGAGATCCTGGTATGCGTCTGGAGCGTCTGGTTGTGGGTGCTTCTGAACTTGAAATAAAGAAACACTTACTTAATTCAGAATTTCTTTGGACATCATTTACTTCAGGGTCTCAAGGTGCTGGAGGGAGAGGTGTCAGCAGAGCTATTGACCTGAGAAGCCTTCTTGAGAGTCTTCCTGAAGGTGTTCATTGGAGGCGAGGGGCGTATGATGTCTGCTGGGAGGCCATTCCAGGTCTTGGCCGCGATGTAGGAGAAGGATCTTCCACCTGCTTTGGCTCTGTGGATGCACTGGGTTTCGGCCAGTACGAAGTTGGCTGATCAGAGGTTTCTTTTGGGTATGTGGAGGGTGACTGTGTTGGGGTACTTGTTGTGTAGGCATTTGTAGGCGTGGGTAAGGATTTTGAAAGTGACTCTTCTCCACAGGGAGCCAGTGGAGCGTCTGTAGGTGTTGGCTGATGTGCTGGTGTCGAGGGATGCCGAGTACGAGTCTGGAGGCAGTGTTCTGTATCGTCAGGAGTTTGGGGAGTAGGGACTTTTTTATGCCGGCGTAGAGTGCGTTTCCATAGTTCAGCCTGCTGGTGATGAGTGTGTGGGTGACTGTCGGGAGGGGGGGGGGTCCATTTGAACATCTAACGGAGGAGGCGGATGGTGTCAAAGCAGCTGGTGGCGACGGCGTTGATCTGTCGGTTCATGGTGAGGGATGAGTCGAGTACCATGCCGAGGTTTCTGGCATGGTAGATGGAGGTCGGTGGGCTGCGGAGGGCAGTAGGCCACCAGGTATTGTCTCATGCTCAAGGGGTGATTCCGAGGACGAGGACTTTTGTCTTCTCAGCATTGAGCTTCAAGCAGCTGTTGGTCATCCAGATTGTGGCAACCTGCATTCCTTTCTGGAAGATGAGTCTGGCAGTGGTGGGGGGCTTGGTGAGGGAGAGGATGAGCTGGGTGTCATCAGTGTAGAATACGATGTTGAGTCCATGTTGTCAGACGATGGCGGCGAGGGGGGACATGTAGATGTTGAAGAGGGTCGGGCTGATTGATGACCCCTGTGGGACTCCGCAGGTGATTTCCTTGGGATTAGAGAGGAAGGGCGGCAGTCTAATACTTTGGCTTCTTCCGGTAAGGAATAATCAGATCCAGTCTAGGGCAGCTCCTTGGATGCCGGCGTCTTGTAGACTGGCTACGAGTGTGCGATGGTAGACAGTGTCGAAAGCTGCGGATAGGTCGAGTAAAATTAGGGCTGCGGAGTGGCCTTGGTCAAGCAGGGTGCGGATGTCATCTGTGGCGTCAAGTAGTGCGATCTCGATGCTTTGGTTGCTGAATCTGGATTGGGACGGGTCGAGGATGGCATTGTCTTCAATGAATCTCGTCAGTTTCGGGTTGACTGTTTTCTCCACAACTTTAGCGGCAAAGGGGAGAAGCGAGATGGGCCGGTAGTTCTTGGAGTCCGTGGGGTCAGCCGAGGGATTCTTGAGCAGGGGCAATGACTTCTGCGTGTTTCAAGTCGTATAGGAAGGTGCCTGTTTCAAAGGTGGTGTTAATGGTGCGTTATAGTTCAGGCGCAATGGCGGTGGCAGCTCTGTGGTAGATGTGTAGGAGCCAGGGGTAGGTGGGGGCCCCAGAGTGGATGTTTTTCAAAGTCGAGGTGTCTTCGGCCGTGATCGGTGTCCAGGAGGAGATGGTGGGCTGGCTGGTGTGCGTGGAGGGCAGGCCGGCTGCGGACTATAGCGTATGGTCGATGAAGTTATCGTATCAGGTTTTGATCTTGAGGTAGAAGTACGACCCGAGCTTGTCGCAGAGGTCTTGGGAGGGGATGATGTCCGTGGCTTCACTGCGTGGGTTGGTGATTTCTTGGATGACACTTAAAAGTTCCTTGGAGTTGATGGAGTTAGCGAGGATTTTGTTGTGGATGAAGGTCCTTTCGGTGGTTCTGATTCGTTTGTGGAAGTCTGTAATGGCGTCCTTGTAGGTGGTGTAGTTTCCAGGTGTCTTGTTGTTTCTCTAGTTCTTCTCCAGGGGTCTGCAGGTGCGTCTGATTTCTTGGAGATCGGTTGTGAATTAGGCCGCTTTCATGGGATGTTAGAACTGGGTTTTCTGGTTGGCTAAGGCTTGCGCCAAAGCCAGGCAGAAACCACCATTCTAGTCAGGGCAAGGGAGTCACACGCCAAGATAACCCCTGCTCACCCCCTTGGTAGCTTGGCACGAGCAGACAGGCTTATCCAGGAGGCAAGGTGTAAAGCATTTCCGCACTTACACAACAGCAACAACATCCGAGGCACACCACAAAAGGAACTCCACACAAGGTTATATAAAAATAACTTTTGCAATATTCACAAGAGATTATTTACACCAGGACAGGGCCACGTGGGCCACTGTCAGAATAAACACTTAGCAGAAATAGCACTTCTAGAACATAGAATAAGTGTGGCAAAAAATAACAATTACAGACCACAACTAGTAACCACTGGTAACAGGTAGGTACACACTACGCAATACTAATAACCATAGGCATAGATCACATGGACACATAACCTCTCTAGTATAAACTATACTAGGCAAAAAAACCTCCTAAGCATGAAGCACATCTAGAGGTATCACGGGCATAATGGCAAAGCACATTACGCAGAAATCACAGTTAGGCCTAACCAGTATAAATACAGTAGGCAATCTCCTCACTAGTCTAAACACATTAGACCCTAACCCCTAAGAATAACTCACATTTAGGGGCGTAACTCACAGTGAAGCAAACTCTCACTATCACCAACCTCCATAGGTAAAACCATCTCTAGAGGTATCAACACAGGGTGCGTAAAACATACTAGATGCATTACATTTCCTAGCACCACATTTAAAGCACTTATCACCTTTAGCACATAAATCACATTAGGCAATTATCATCACAAACATAGTAAGTAATCACATTAGGGCCTATCCACATACCAGCCCCCTGGCCTACTGGCCATCCAAGAAGGGGCTCAAATGCCCCGTGTCCAGAATGTCAGGGCGCTCTGTCGCGCAGCGCCAGTCAGGGGTGCGCCACCGGCGCACCTAAACGTTGCAGCTTCCCACTAATTGCTGGGCAGCTGGGAACAACAGGGCCTAAACGTTGCAGCTGGCACTAAGTGCTGTGCAGCTGTAAAGGCCTGGCACCTCTGTGCCATCTCCGTCCCTCTCAGGAACTTTCACTCAAATTGCGCCTAAACGGTGCAGCTGCCCACTACTTGCTGGGCAGCTGGGAATCAAGAACTGCGACAGGGGCTCTCACTAGCCCCTCATGACAAGACTGCGCCAACTGTTGGAGCCATCTGGCTCTGAAAATAAACAGGTCCCTTCAAACACTGGGGACAGGACACAGGCCCTCAAAATCAATGGCCACAGCGTGGGAGCCCCTCAGGCTCTAAGCATAATGAGGCACAACATGGGGACCAGCACATAGGGGAACTCAACGGGTTCTGACACAACTACTGCCCTCAGGGAGCGCCCTTGCACTTTGCCAATAATAATGCCCCCAAATAATGAAGAACTTACCCCCCTCGGTGGAGCCCCTAGAAATAATGTGGGTGACAACAAGGACAGCACGGACTCACGGGCCTTGGGACCCCCACGGGGGCCCTCTACGAGAAAGAAATGCCCAATCGTTTGAGTGGCCCGCTGCAACCTGGGGCCGCTCTACCCCTACAGAAACTGCCAACAACAAGGCATGGGCCTCTCTGGGCCCGGGTAACCAATTCTGGCCATGGTGCAGCTGAGGAAATGCCCTTCAGGGGCGGCATGAGCATACAGGGGCTTGGGACCCCCACGGGGGCCACTAAAGTACTTCTGGGAATGTTAGAGCCTCACGGGGCTTCTTGAAATACACCTGCCCCCCCTTTCGCTGGAGCCCTCTAGCTCATTGAATGTACAGGCCCCCATCGGGGGCAATAACGGGCCCCTCTGGCTCTCTAACCAACAATGTGCCCCCTGTTCGTGGGAGCGGCCTGCTGCAGGACGGGGCCGCTCGAGAAGCGTTAACTGGGTACTGGGCCTTGCACTGACCCTAACAACTAAACAGGCCCAGGAAATAGCACGCTGGGACCCCGCTCTGGGCTAGAAAGATGCCCCCTCGCTAGGTGAGCCACACTTACCGGGCTCTCCTACCTGGCCGGTCTCTTCTCTCTCCTTCGCTTGCAATGGAGGCAGGCACCGGAAATGTGCCTCGCGCCCCCTCCGCCTTCTGCCACGACTGGCTGGTGCCTGCGGGCCTTTCACTCAGCAATGGGAGCCCCGCACCGGCAGGCGCCAGCATCCATCTCCAAGGCGGCTTCTCTCTCGGCGGCGGGCACAGGACTTCCTCTCAGAACCGGTAGTCCCGCCCGCCGTCAGGCAGTACGGTGCCTGGCTTCCAGTTTCGCCGCAGACTGCGGCGGCGAGACCTTCTAGGGGCACAACGAGGGGTAGGTTCCTGCGAGAGCTAAAATAAACAGCGGGGTGGGCACCCGCTCGGCTCTCACAAAAGGGGTGGGCACCCGTAGCGATTAAAAACAACGCGATGCATGGCCACAATGCAGGGTAGGCTCCTGCCATTCAAAACTAGGGGCCATAGACAAATAAAACTAAGAGGGGTGGCAACCACGCCCCTGGCAACATCACGGCGACCTCACTGGGGAATCCCCTTGAGAGGGGTTCCCTCATCAGGGGCTGCAACCTCAGCGCTGCGCAGCCCCCAGGTTCTCTTCCTCTGGGGGGGATCCAATCAAGAAAGAAAGCAAAGCGCTCCCAGGGCATCCCAAAATCCATAGGGCTAGCAGAAGGGAAGCACAAACAGGGATCCACAAAGTTCTCCAGGCATCCAGGGGCAGGGCAGGGTCCAGGGAGGCAAGCCTTCCCCTGGGTCCCAGCAGCAGCACGCCCCTGGTTGTTTCAAGTTAGGAAAAACAAGAACATCTTCAGGGTGTCACAGCACTCTTTTTATATTTATTTATTTATTTATTTATTGTGACTTATATAGCGCCCTATAACCCAGGGGTCTCTAAGCGCTTTGTTAGGATCAGCTAGACAATAAAAGATGCATCAGAATTACATTTAAAGGCCACCCCACGCTTGCTGGAAAAGCACAGTTTTTAGTTGTTTGCGGAAAGCCATTAGTTTCTTTTCATTGCGGAGTTTCATCGGTAATTTATTCCACATAGCTGGCAAAGTATGTGAAAAAGCGCGTCCACCCACAGTAGTCAGTCTACAGCGTGGCTGAACCAGATAAATAGAGTCAGCAGATCTAAGCGCCCTCCCTGGTTTGTAAAGGGACAGACGAGATTTCAGATAGGTGGGTGCTCTGCCATGAAGCGCCTTGTGTACAATGCAGAGCCCCTTGAACATTAATCTCTGCCTCACTGGCAACCAATGGAGTTCCCGCAGGAGGGGGGATGCCTGGGTACTCCTTGGTTTCTTGAAGATGAGCCTAGCAGCATCATTCATAACCGTCTGCATTCTATTTAAGAGGCCCTGTGGGAGTCCTATATACAATGAATTGCCATAATCCAGCCTGGCCAAAATCATTGCAGAAACCGCGCTCCTTAAGGTGGAAAAAGAAAGCAACGGGGAAACTTTCCTAAGTTGGCGAAGGAGGCCGACGCAACAGCCCACCACAGCTGAAACTTGCTTTTTCATGGACAGCTTACTGTCCACCTGGATGCCCAGACTCTTAACCACCTCCGCCGGTTCTGGCGGCGTGCCCAACTCCCCAGGCCAGAAACGATCACACCAAGGGTTGCCAGCGATGGTAATCGGCAACACCTCGGTTTTGTCCGGGTTGATTTTTAGGGAGTTGCCGGACATCTAGTTAGCTGTGCTTCTCAGAATGTTTTGCAGTCTGGTAAAGGCATTCTGGCTATCCTCCAGCTGGATAATAATCTGGGTGTCGTCTGCGTAGTTATATACCTGACAGTCCATTTGATTAAGCATCCGAATCAAAGGCTGCAGGTATATATTGAATAATAGGGGTGACAGAGCCGACCCCTGTGGGACCCCGCAAGTGATCGAGGTTGCGGTAGAAAGCATGTCACCCAATTGCACTTTCTGCGTCCTCCCTTGAAGAAAGGATGTGAACCATGCCAGTGCTATGCCCTGAATGCCGATATCCCTCATCCGCGACAGTAGTTGTTCATGACACACAGTATCAAATGCCGCGGAGAGGTCCAACAGCACCAGGGCCCCCGGGATTTTCTTGTCTGCTCTGTTCCTAAGTTCATCCACGATTGACAACATCACCAGCTCCGTGCTGTGGTTCGTGCGGAACCCTGCTTGGTTCGGTTCTAGCAGCATGTTACTTTCCAGATGTTCAGAGAGGGTGATAAGGACATGCTGATCCAGAACCTTCGCCAGGAATGGTAGCTGGGAAATTGGTCTGAAGTTCTTCTTATACAGCAAAGACCTTTGTCTACAAGGTGCAGGCAATGTGAGAACCAGCTACAACTGGTTATGGGGAACTCCCTTTCACTGGCCAGACTAGGGACACCAGACGCACCACAGGGGGTGGAGCCAGCATTGTGGAGGGAAGGACCAGCCCTATTCAGGTCCCAGGTGTACCCCTCCCTCACATCAGCATGCTAATATCTCCATTCACCACCGGGGCAGACGCATCCTGACTCCTGGAGCCAGGCTCACCAGCCAGCTCCAGGCAATCACACGCCAGACACAAATTACACTAACATGCCAACTTCTAGAAGTGGCACTTCCACACTAGATACAATCATGCCGCATACATCATTGCGCAGCATTCAATCTCACAAGTTTGCACATACCAAACTCAACCCTGCACTCCCCACACATCAGAAACTACCATGGTAACACATATTCCCCATGCATTCCTATGGGAGGGCAGGTCACTCTCACCACACACACAGGGAGTGCACGCACTTTACACTGGACCATAGAGAAAAAGTGCGCAGAGGCCTAAAATCACCAACACCAGGTTACGAAAATAGGCTAGGCAAAAGCAAAAAGTTTCGGGGTGAACCTGCCGAAAGGGCCGGGTCCAACACAACCCCCTTCCAGCCAAAACGCAGGGTAGACCAATCATTCCCTTGATGGGCTTCCCTGCTTTGGGCGTCAAAACACGGACACGGGCCCGCACGGCAGGGACACCCTCCGGTTCTACGCCACTCTGTACCCACATGGATTCTTCCAAACAAGAACTCTCTGGCCCAACTAGGATACCCCACTGGCACCCTCTAGTCGTCCACGGCCAGGACCAGGCCCTAGGCCATCCAGATGTCACAGGTCCTGATCAATCCACAGAGTGGGGGGCAGTAACCCCTGGCACACAATAGCCGGTCTCCACTCTCCCTCTCAGTGTAGCTACAACTACCACTGATCCTTCAACCTAGGGTCCGCACCCTCAGGCTGACCAGAGGTCACGGGCAAGAATGCCCTACCCTACCTCTACTTCTGGGGTTCCGCACCCTCAAGGGAAGCGCCCACCAGAACACATCTCTCCAACCAGATCAAGACCTCTCTCCTCCCAGGGAAGCACCCACCAGAACACATCTCTCCAACCAGATCAGGACCTCTCTCCATCACTGGTCTACAACCTGGAACCTGGAAACCATTTCACTTCGGAGATACAAAGCACACAGCACAGTCCCTATTCAAGCAGGTGGGGGGACACAGCACACAGCAAAGTCCCCTTTCCTCTACCTTAGTGGAAACAACAAACTGCAGGTGAGCCCCAGAACACACAGCAAGGGCAGCCCCCTTAGTCTGTTCAGCTGATCTACTTTGGCAGTGATTCCTTCTTGACCTGGAAGTTTCCTAATCTCCAAACCTAGGGTCTAAACCCTCAGGCTGCACCGGGGTCAGAAGCAAGGATACCATCCCTCTGCACCCCCTTCCAGAGTTCTGCACCCTCCCACCTTGGAGCGGTACATTGGTGGCACCGGTGGGATCCCGCTCGGGGCTAGAAAGATGCCCCCTCGCTAGGTGAGCCACACTTACCGGGCTCTCCTACGAGGCCGGTCTCTTCTCTCTCCTTCACTTACTGCGGGGGCAGGCACCGGAAATGTACCTCGCGCCCCCTCCGCCTTCTGGCACGACTGGCTGTCGCCTACGGGGCTCTCCCTCAGCAATTGGAGCCCCGCACCGGCAGGCGCCAGTATCCATCTCCGAGGCGGCTTCTCTCTCGGTGGTGGGCGCGGGACTTCCTCTCAAAACTGGAAGTCCCGCCCGCCGTCAGGCACTACGGTTCCTGGCTTCCTGTTTCGCCGCAGACTGCGGCGGCGAGACCTACTAGGGGCACAACGAGGGGTAGGGTCCCTCGAGAGCTAAAATAAACAGCGGGGTGGGTACCCGCTCGGCTCTCACAAAAGGGGTGGGCACCCGTAGCGATTAAAAACAACGTGATCCATGGCCACAATGCAGGGAAGGCTCGTGCCATTCAAAATACAAAACTAGGGGCCATAGTCAAATAAAACTAAGCGAGGTGGCATCCACGCCCCTGGCAACATCACGGCGACCCCACTGGGGAATCCCCACGAGAGGGGTTCCCTCATCAGGGGCTGCAGCCTCAGCGATGCGCAGCCCCCAGGTTCTCTTCCTCTGGGGGATCCAATCAAGAAAGAAAGCAAAGCGCTCCCAGGCAGCCGAAAATCCAGAGGGCTAGTAGAAGGGAAGCACAAACAGAGATCCAGAAAGTTCTCCAGGCATCCAGGGGCAGGGCAGGGCCCTGGAAGGCAAGCTATCCCCTGGGCCCCAGCAGCAGCACGCCCCTGGTTGTTTCAAGTTATGAAAAACAAGAACATCTTCAGGGTGTCACAGCACTCTTTTTATACAGCAAAGTCCTTTGTCTACAAGGTGCAGGCAATGTGAGAACCAGCTACAACTGGTTATGGGGAACTACCGTTCACTGGCCAGGCTAGGGACATCAGACGCACCACAGGGGGTGGAGCCAGCATTGTGGAGGGAAGGACCAGCCCTTTTCAGGTCCCAGGTGTACCCCTCCCTCACATCAGCATGCTAATCTCTCCATTCACCACCGGGGCAGACCTATTGTGACTCCTGAGCCAGGCTCACCAGCCAGCTCCAGCCTATCAAACGCCAGACACAAATTACACTAACATGCAAACTTCTAGAAGTGGCACTTCCGCACTAGACACAATCATGCTGCATACATCATTGTGCAGCATTCAATCTCACTAGTTCGCACATACCAAACTCGACCCTGCACTCCCCACACATCAGGAACTACCATGGTCACATATATTCCCGATGCATTCCTATGGGAGGGCAGGTCACTCTCACCACACACACAGGGAGCGCACGCACTTTACACTGTACCACAGTGAAAAAGTGCGCAGAGACCTAAAATCCCCAAAACACCAGGTTACAGAAACAGGCTAGGCAAAAGCAAAAAGTTTCGGGGTGAACCTGCTAAAAGGGCCGGGTCCAACACCTGGGGCACGGTGTGTCTGGGTTGCGTAGCGGGGCGAGCTTGTCTGCAACGCTGGAGATCCAATGTAGGAATTCCCTGGCTGCTAGTTTGGCGATGGATGTCGCAGTGTGGTTGTCTCGGGTGAGGGTGGAGTTGAGTTGCTCGTCGGTGACTTTGCTCCAGTTCCTTCACGTTGGGTTTGGGTGGCTTGGCTTTGTCAACGAGGAAGTGTACGCAGTCCACGAGGGTTGCGTTGTGTGGCTGAAACGGACGCTGTTTCCTGCTGCGAAGATGGGGCCGAAGGTGTGTCCTGCCCTGTGGGTTGGTGTGGTGACTAGGTGTTTAAGTCCGATGTTGGCGAGGTTGTCACGGAGGGAGGTGGAGTTGGGGTCGCTGGGGTTGTCGTTGTGGAAGTTCAGGTCTCCTATTAGTATGTAGTTCATTGAGGCGATGGCGTGGGGTGCGATGAGGTCGGTGATGGTGGCAGCAAAGGGGTCCTGGGGGCCTTAGACGAGGGTGCCGCAGAGTGTGGAATTGGGGCCGGTCTGGATCTGGAAGTGCAGGTGTTCCAAGCTACTGCACCTTTTGTGTTTTTTCGCTGACTTGTATTAAATAGTTCCTAATTATCTGTTTGTCACAAATATTTAACAGGTTTCTTGTCTGTTTAATATTACAGTAGAGATTTTTTTTTTATTCTTCATGTTTGCAAACATGCTCGCTCTTTCATATGAAAGAGCTACACACCAAGGTTTTATGTGGTTTGTGGAAAAGGTAATGGGGTGAACATGCAATATATGGCATAACTTACTCCCTGGCATACATGATTGGATATTACAAGTCACCTTGGAATTTCATAAGCTTATAAAGCTTATAACTGGGCCCTCAACCTCGTTCCACTATATGGTTATGGAACTCCTCAGTGACTTGCAATATCCTTAGAAAGTACTGCAGGGGTGTACTGTATCCCCTATATTATAGGTGACTTGTGATTCAGTCGCCTATTATAAAGGAAGTACGTAGCTGTTCAACTGTAATAACTTGTTACAGTTGAGTTTTGACATCAAAAGGCCTGCTGCCAGAGCAAGCAGCTAAGGAAAAAGGCAAGTCAGGTTATGAAGTATAACTGATGCAGCTGATAAAATATGGCTTCTTTTTTCTGCTCTATTTTTCTAGCTGTACAGTGGAAACAGTACAGAGATATCTATGGCAACATGTTTAGCTTTTGCTCTCCTTGGGTAAGTATAGAAAAGTTTAAATATCTATATTTCTGCACATTCAGAGCTACTGCACCTTTTAAAAAATAATATGGACTAATATGACATATAAAATTCTAATATCTTTTTGCAACAGGGCTACATAACCCTGCCCCCACTATATCTAGAATCTGGGAAGAGTCACAATCAGCACTGCTCTCACTCCCTGCCATCAATACCTCCCTCGAGACAGTAACTCAACCAGCTAGATGGAAACATGCCAAAGTCACTGCCCTCCTCAAAAAACCCTTAGACAACCCTGAAGTACTCATCAACTACTGACCTATCTCGTTGCTCCTCTTTCCAGACAAAATTATCGAGAAGACCATCAATAGACAACTCTTACCAACAAGAATGCCTCAAACTACTGGAAGACTCTCAATCAGGATTCCAAAACAACCACAGTACCAAAACAACCCTCATTGCTGCCACAGACAGCATACACACCACCCTCGAACATGGACAGACCACCTCGACCTCTCTATCTCTTTTGGCACCTTCTCTCACCACACACTCATCGCCAGACTGCACACAACGAGAATAGAAGGACCAGCAACCAAATAGATAGCTACATTCCTATTCAGAATAATACAAGTCAGGCTCATGCTGTTCACATCAGAATCCAAGGACCTTTCAACATATACATGCCTCCTCTGACTAACATCCTCAGATCCCACGGAATCAAAATAATCTCCCTTGGTGACAATACCCAGTTCATTTTTTCACTCTCAGACAACACTGCACCACCAAGACAAACTTCAAACAATGCATGAGCAGCGTGGCTAATTGGATGAAAGATAACTGCCCTATGCTCAACACAGACAAAACTGAGGTGCTGGTCTTCTGGAATAAGAGCTCACCTTTGGACTCCACCTGGTGGCCTGCCAAACTCCTCCCCACTCCCACAGCATTACCACAGGAACCTAAGCGTCATCCTAGACACCAACCTCACCGTAAAGTCCTAGGTCAACACTGTCACCTTCACATGCTTCCACATCCTCCACATAGTATGTAAAATCTTCAAATGACTCCCAATGGACAACATACATACCATCACGCAGACGCCAATAACAAGCCGACAGGACTACGGCAACGCACTCTACACCAGTATCCCAACTCATCTTCACAGACATCTAACCATCCAAAACGCTGCCGCCAGACTCGTCCTCTAGCTCCCACACCACTCTTCAGAGAGCTCCAGAAGCTCCCCATCCAAAAGCGCTGCAAGTTCAAACTTCTCACACATGCATTCAAGTCACTACACAAAACCGGACCCGCATATCTCAATCACCGGCTTCACTTCCACCAACCTACCAGACAACTTCGCTCAGCATCACTCTCACTAGTAGACACCCACTCTGCAACCAAAGAAGCATAAAGGGAGGTCGGTTATTCTCCTACAAAGCTGTCAAATCCTGGAACGACCTTGCCCAACAAAGCAGGATCTCCTCCCCACTTTTTGAATTTTGCAAGTAGCTGAAGAACTGGCTTTTCAATTAGTCTGCTTGCAGAACCATTGAGATTGCCTGCACTCAAATCTTGCCTCACCACATGCCTACTCTCACCTACTCAGTGCTGGGATACCCTCACATTAAAAATATCTAACAACTTTTCTCTTGTGTTCAATTGTTCATTAGAGATTCTATTTGTATTCTTCATGTTTGCGAACCTGCTAAATGCTACACATCAAGGATTTTAGTAGTTTGTGGGAAAGGTAAAGGCGTGACCATGTATGACAAATAATAAAGTTCCCCCTACCATACTTGGTAAAGATATTGCAAGTCATCTCAGAGTTGCATAACCTTAAGAAGGACTTCCGCTTTTTGCCTTGTTCCTATATATGGTAAAGCAACTCCTTGGCTTGGAATATCCTTATCATATACCGCAGTCTAAATTTTTTTATAATTGGCAACTTGTGATGCACCCAATGCTATTATATTCCATCAGGATTTGTAATTCACCTGGCTACCAAAAGGCTTCTCAACGCTATTATCCACAATACTACTTATATCTATGCTCATCAGGGGACCCTTTCAAGACAAAGACTAAGCTATATAAAGCCATGCTTTTTAGGTGCTTCCTAAATGTGTGTTTATTCTCCATCGGCTACAGGCTGCTGGTCATAAAGTTCCAAAGCTTGGAAACTAAGAGAAAGAGCACCCACACCATCGCATCCTGCATACTTGAGGCACTCATGAGTTAAGCATTGGATGGCTTTAGGCCCCTGCTAGGGACTTAAGGCACCATAAGGGCCCGTAACAGAGGAGGACCTTTTGCATGAAGTTTTCTAGGTGCCAACACAGAGCCCTGAACTTCACTGGCTTCCTGTTGATCAGGGGGTGAAGAGTAAGCAGGGCATCCTTCGCTGAAAGATGTCTTAGAATGTTAAGCAAAAGCAGAGCCGTTGCATTTTGGACGACTTGTAACCTACTGGTCAAATATCGTGGAGCCCCCAAGTATAGGGAGTTCCCATAGTCCATGCGTGAAAGTATTAATGCATGTACAACAATAGTTGGAGAAAGGAAAGGGAGCAGAACTAAACTTTTCCGGAGTGTTCTAAGACAATAGCAGCTGACGACAAGTGCTTCCATTGAAAGTGATTTTTCTAGCCACTACACCAAGCTTTTTATGGGGGTATGTTAATACTCCCCTATTATAGAGAAATGATGCAGTCGCTCAACTATGATAACATATTACAGATGAGTTCCTATATTGCCACCCTTGCCAGCTCCAACAGCCCGTCTCTGGACTTTAGACTTTTGGTCCCTTCCTCATCCTCATTTTTATCTGGCGGAGTCCGAAATGTATGACCGATTCCCGGTGGAACTGCTCCAACAGCTATAGTGGCACACCGATATAGCCGTCACCTACCCAGCCGGACCTCGGACTTATGTCTTGTTTCTTTCTCCGCTGCTGACTCCCTATCGTGGACTCCCTGCTCTCCCTGGCCTTTTTCTTTTTTTCTTTTCTGTGGATCTTGTTTTTCATGCTTGCTAACAACTCCTGTAGTGAACCTGTAACCTTTCTGTATTTGATGTGATTATTTTTGTAACTTGTAACACGCTGTTTCCTTATGTAAAACGCTCTGATACCTTCGGGTCTAGCCAGCGCTATATAAAACTCAAATAAATAAAATAAAATACGTTCTGAGGTCACAATGCCTGCTGCCAAAAGCCAAGGGGAAAGGCACGACAGATCATGAAACATAATTAAAGCAGCAGTTTAAAGAATGAAAACAAAATGTCACTTTTCTTTCTTTTTTGTTTTTCGATCTGCACAGTGACAAGCAGAAAAGACAAACTTATTGCAGCATGTTTATTTGTTGCACTCCATAGGTAGTTATAGAAACATTCCGCTGATGATATGCTTGTGTATGTCTGGGAGCCGGCAAAAAACTTGAGCAGTTGGGTGCCATGTCAGACCTCAAAGTTAAATGGATTAAATCCATTCTTTTACCCCTGACCCCCTCTATGACAACTATTGAGTTGGACTTCCCATGCAATGGAATATGGAGCCAGTACGCTATTTGGGCATCCAAGTGCATATGGATTCGGAATTGGTGTTGAATGAAAATTATGGTAAAGCTATTTCTAAACTTGAAAATGATGTGGTTCGGTGGATTCGCCTCCCGATATCACTGATGGGGTTAATTTCCCTCATGAAGACGATAGTTCTCCCCAGGTTTTTATTTCTGTTTCAAAATATCCCGATGCTACTCCTGAAGCAACTGTTTAAATCCCTCCGTTCTATATTGATTAAGCTTGCCTGGGCTGGGAAGCAACCTAGAGTTAAATGGGAAATCCTAACATTGCCCTACTCCATGGGAGGCCTCAACTCACCAGACAGAGTTATATTATAGAGCAGCGCAGTGTGCTCATGCATATCACTGGATTCACTGCTCACAGAATCACCCGCACTTGCAAATTGAGAGGGTGGCTGCAGATCCTTACACTCTTCTGCAGAAACTGTTTCAGGGCCCCTCTAGGAGACCTGGCACATTGGACTCCATTAACTCTACGGTTCACGCGTGGCATGAGTATTTTAGAATACATAAATAAAAACAATCAAAATGTAGATTTCAAGCTCTAAGTGCCGTCTCACATATCCCCATATTTGTTCACCCAGCTTTCTCTTACGATGACCCTTCAGGGCGTATAAACTATACTCCATGTTAAATATTGTGAAAAAACGTGCCCTCCACATCTCAAAGGATGGGGGTTCCTGCTGCAGCCAGAAAGATGCAATACTAAGTCTATATACAGCAGTAGCTAAAAATATTAGATACACATGTTGTCTGGGTATGAGAGTCTCTACTGCTCCCATTTCTACCCCTAAAAGAATTTGCGTGGCTGTCAATTGAAGTGGGGTCTCAGTAATGTCTGATCAGCATTTCTCCACCTGCAGTAATAACGGTGCTAACTTTGAACAACTAAAAAAAACATGTAAATCATCTGCAGATGGATATCCACACAGAAAACATTTACCAATTGCATCTCCCGGCCATTTTGAGATCTTGTCAGGTGTGTATTATAAATTGAAAAGTGACTTAAAATGCTGTGCGGATAACTTTGCAGAGAGGAACACATTTTTGGCCATTTCCAAAGAAGTTTCAATCTGAATATCATGTCTACCTAATTTTGTCCCCCATTTAACGTTTTGTTGCTCAATGTCATTCACCTTCATACTTAACATATGACCATATAATACGCCAATCCTTGCATTTTTCCCAATGTCTTCTATCAAATCGTTAGCTTGATAAATACCACCACACTTCTCCAAATGTTTCCTGATTTGTAAATACTTAGCAAACTGGTCTCTAGGGAGTTGATATTGTTCCCTCAATTGTTCGAAAGACTTCAAACACTCATCACCATATAAATCCCCCACCAACCTTATACCTTTTCCCCTCCAGTGGTGAACCACCCGATCCCATAAGTCCAAAGGCAAAAATATCGAGGACACCAAAGGAGTATACCACAAAATTTTCCCAAAACCAAACATAATCCGTACAACCTGCCAAATTTTATATACTGCAGCCAAAGTCTTAAATCTTGTGCGTTTGTAATAGCTCCACTCATGATGCAGGAACAAACAGTTTCTCGCGTTCACCCCTAGAAGCATCTAATATATATCTGGGCATTCAGCGATGTCCAAAGAAGGTGCCCCTGTTAACAAAACATTAATTCCTAACAACATACAAGCGTAATAATATAACGTAAAGTCTGGTACAGACCAGCCACCTAATTTTCTTGATAGGATCATGTATCGTACCGCCCTGCGGGCCTTGCCACCAGCCCACATAAAACCCATACAGATAGTTTGGAGCTGTATCAAGGTTGCCCTGGGGATTTCAAGAGGAACACATCTAAAAAAATAAAGTATTTTCAGGAGTATCATCATTTTTAATAGATTGCATCGCCCCACTAAGGAAAGATGCAAACATTCTGCCTGATCTAATCGTTTCTTTACCCCCGAAATGAGGCCCTCCCAATTGGATTTGACCAAGGCAGTTGTAGAGACCCTTCACTTAATCCCCAAATAAATAACCTCCTGGCATACCTTTGGGTCCGAATACTTCGGCATATTAGCACATAACAATTGGGTCTTAGCAGCATTCAACTTATAGCCAGAGACCAGACCAAAATTTAAGGCTAACTCTTCAATCTCCTGCATCGCTGCAATTGGAGACGGTGTGATGACGGCAACATCGTCCGCGTAAGCAAGGACCTTAAATTGATAGGTTTGTATCGTGACCGGTTGAATCTTAGCACTAACTGCTACCATTCTTAAAAACGGCTCAATATATAATGAAAATAAAGAGGGGAGCAAGGGCAACCTTGCCTAGTTCCCCTTTGTATTTGAACCACCTCTGACACGAGTCCCATGGTGCTGCTGCGGGCGGTGGGTTGGTGATACAATGTTTCCAAAGATGTTACGAATTCTTGACCAAACCCACGACGCCTCATAACCTCCCATAAAAAGCCCATGAGACCCTGTCAAAAGCCTTCTCTGCGTCTAACAAAATTAAACTTAATGGATCCCGGGTTACATTAACATAATCAAACATAGTTATCACACGCCGAACATGGTTCACCGTACCTCGATGTGGGATAAACCCGTGCTGTATAGTAGAAACTAACGGAGTGATAACAGATGATAGCCTGTTGCTAAAATCTTGGAATAGATCTTCCCATCCGCATTTAAAAGCGAAATGGGACGAAAAGAACCAGGCATATTCACCGGCTTACCTTTTTTATGAAATACAACTATACAAGCTTCACTCCAACTCTTAGGGGGGGGCCTTTCTGGGCCATACGCATTGTTATTAGATCTTCTTTTAAAACAGAGAAAAAAGTTTTGTATATTTCGACCGGAAGTTTATCAGGTCCTGCCGCCTTACCACTTGCAAGTCCATATACTGCTAATTCCAACTCTACTAAAGAAATAGGGGCCTCTAAAACTGCTGACTCCTCTATAGGCAGATCAGACATGCAATACTGATTGATAAGAGTGGAGGCTGCATCACTATCACACTCATCCCTAGAGTATAATTTCTCATAGTATTGCCTAAACACCTCTAAAATGCCAGTACCATTTTCAACAGAGTTACCATTGTGGAGTGGTGTGGCTCACTGGTTAGAGGCGGTAGACCCGGAAGCAGAGGACGGCCCGGGACCAGGGTTCAATTCCAGAGGCGGCAGGGTCGTGAACCAGGGTCAGCGGACTCGATAATTCTCGCCTCAGTGCCTACTTTAACCAGGGATCACACTCGGCAACTCTGGGCATTAGCTTGCCTCATCTCCACAACGGTTCCCCACAAACGCCGGGGATGCCTGGTTTCACCTTGGAGATACCCAGAAGGGAATATCTCACAGGGAAAGCCAGGACGGGTTCCCCAGCGGTCTATAGTGCCAGGACGCCTCCGGGTAGCAGTGCGCTTTACAAGACACACACATTTACATTTACATTAGAATCCAGAATGTTATCTATCCTTTGAGATAATTCCCTGACTCTTAACCTTTGGACGAGGCATCTGCCACTTGCCTCGCCATATTCATAATGTAATTGCTGTTTAATAAAAAACTTTTTTGCGGTTTCCTTAGACCAGTAAAGGTTTAATCTTGCTTTACATTGAGCCACAAGCGTAATTGATTCAGTTATATCCTCACCAGTCTGAATTCCCTGAACGAGTAACTCCTCAGCCTTCATCAATCCTTGGTATAGCTCTTGAAACTTAGCTACCTGTTTTTTTTGGTTGTATAAACCAAAGCTCAAAACTCTCCTCTAAACGCCACCTTGAAACTATCCCACACATATCCCACACTGCTAGTCCCGCGATTTCGTAGAAAAAATTAGTGATCCATTGTAGCATGTTTTCAGTAAATTGCTGCTCTAATAAAAGTTTACGATCAAAAGACAAACCTCTGGGCATTATAACTGGTGTTATGCCAGGTATTGATAAGACTACCTGCCCATGATCAGATGTAATTCTTGGATACACCTGGATCTCCGCTTGATTTATTAATGACTTTGCCCTGCTGTGCATCCAAGACGCGGAAATTCTCCGAAGCGCACCTCGGCGCCGAGTCAAACAAAATCCAACAGCTCCTCCTCGAGCGCCTGCCACAGAAAACTCCCCACAAACGCCGGGACGCCACGGAAGCAATTCGGTAAGCTTCCCACTGCACGAAATACAGAAGCAACTCAATTCCGCTTTACTCTGCTCACACCGGTATCTTCCACACAGCTGAATCCTGGAGAGTCGGTAACTACCGGGGTAGAGGAGAGTCACACAGGGCTTGTGGATAGAGCACTTCACACAGCCACACTAGCGGCCGCCATCTTGCCTCCCAAGTTATTCTAGCATTAAAGAAATTGAACATCACCAAGCTGAGGGATTTGTTACTGCAGGGAGCGGTCCAGGGTTGGTCTGATGTTGAGGCAGAGGATGTGACTCCTTGGCTATCACACAATATCACTTCTAATAGATCAGACTTGAGTTGTGTGAATTGCTTGGAGATGATATGCAAGAGGCCCCAGAACTGCAACCCCTTTCTTTCCTACTACGCACCTCATCCTCTGCTAAGATAGTGACTATAACATATACCATGATGCAGGAGACTAAGAGGATGCACTCAATTAATGCTAGGTTAGAATGGCAAAGCAACCTAGGTTTAATTAGATGACAGCACGTGGCAGTATTGCTGTGAAATGACCAAATACATCTCGCTAAACCAAAGGCACCGCCTCATTAATTTTAAATTCCTTAACAGGGTATATTACACACCAGAGAGACTGTGTCGATATGGGTGGCTTGCTAACGATGCAGTGATAGAGTAGCTGGGTATATGCGTATTGCCTGGTATTAAACTAGATCGCAGTATTTTTGGCAGACGTCTGTACATTAAATGAGGTTACAGGACTCTCGCTTACTCCAGACCCTTTACTTGCCCTACTGGGATTCAATTCAACACTGAGCAAAGCGGTCAGGCTCTTAGTTGCAATTGGGCTGTTAATAGCTAAACGCAGAATAGCAATGCGCTGGGCTAAGGGCTCTGTATCAACTATAGAGGAATGGCCAAAAGATATGTTGTATTGCAGTACACAGTCAGAAGTCTACGGGCTTTTGGGGGCTACATGAGCAATATCTTGTGGGTAAGGATACTGGGGAGCCGGAAGGAAGTGATAATAATTAGAATTGCTGCACATCAAACTAGTTGGCTTATTGTTTGGGAGTGTCGAGTTTTGAGGGGAGATTGGGAGTGCCATTGGGAATTCACTAATATTTATCTAGGTTGTGAATAATACACTTGTCTACCGTTGTATGCTTATATGGCATTATCTGTCAATTTGTTATCTCAATCATGCAATGTCCCACCATAGGCAATCTAGTAACTAGAAATTACTTTGAATCTCCAAAACCTCAAGAACTAAATTGGCTACCACCACCTCCTAAAGATTTTTTTACTTGAGGTGCCTGTAACTTATGTAACTCAGAAATGAATAAAATCAAGGAATTCAGGTATAATACCCAAAAAATATTTAAGATCAACAAATGTATTAATTGTAACAGTTCTGGGGTGGTGTATGTCATCCTATGCAACTGCAATAAGATATATATTGGGAGAACAAAAAGAATGTTGAAATTTAAAATTCAGGCACATAAGAGAGCGATTATGAATAAGGATATAAAGTGTCCCATTTTTCAACATATCAAGGATAATCATGCAGAAAAAACAAGAATAAAGTTTCATGGCATTCAAAACATCATACCAAGAAACAGCGGTGGTGATTGGGAATTTTATCTACGTCAGCAAGAAGCAAGATGGATAAGTAGATGCAGAGCTGTAACCATGGGGCTTAATAGTGACAATGAGTTACATTATTTCCAGTGAAACAAAGGACTGTTCAAGTAGATCAGGGAACTGTACAGAATATAGTTAGTATTCAAATAATTTTGATGTAGTGTGATGGGATTGCTCGAAATATGTTTTCCCCAGTTATGAGTATGTAGTTTAGATGCAGTTTGAGAAGAAAGTTATATAAAAATAAGCATGATTGTTGAAAACATGATCAGGAGGTAGAAGTATTCGATTGCCTTAAACAAGATTTTGGAAATTTGGGTTGGTGTAGATCTTTTGCAGCTTACTTAAATCATAATAATATGGTGGTTTAGAATAGGATTCTTCGATATTACATCAAGATTAAGTGAAGAGGGGAGGATGGTGCACATTAGAAGTGCTTTTGTACTTTTACATTGAGGATTATGAGATAGAGAGGGAAAGACAGAAGAAAGAACTTAGACGTTATTTGACATTGTTATGGGGAAAGAACAGAGTTATTAGACCTTATTTAATCAGATCACCATGAGGATGTAATCATTGGATGAATGCAAATGAGGTAGCAAGGACACTCGAGAATGCACAGAGTGGCCAGCTAGAGGTACACCTATGTTTGAGAGATTATACTGATAGTAACAGCGTATTCGTAGGAGTGAATTTCACCGGAGGGTGACAGAACGAGTTTCAATATGAGAGGGGTTTGTGTCCATTGTCCTTTTGTCACATTATGGATAAACATATTAGAGAGCCAATTAGGATGGGTTGAAATATGTTAAATATTCACGAAGGAATAGGTGATTTGAACTTAAGTTAACAAAATAGGGAAAGGGGATGTACAAAAGTAGCGGACGAGACGAGATAGGGAACTGATGAATTAGCACACGGATCGGTGGACAGTAGCAAAAAGCTAGACTGAACGTCCGTTTTAAAATATTGTCTTCTGACAGGCTAACTGAAATTCACACACAGATTGGCAGACTGTAGGAAAAAGCTAGACTGAACACCTGTTTGATAATAGAGGCTTCTGATTGGTTAACTGAAATTAGCGGACCTGAAAGGGAACAGATTTTGAAAGTGAAAGCGGCCTATGAACTGAGCCGTTCGGATTGGGTAATGGACCAATGGTTGCTTTGGATTGGTCAATTGAAATAGCGGACCTGAGAGGGAACTGAACTTGTAGGTGAGCGCAGGTTATGAACAGAGCCGAACTAATAGGGTAATAGACCAATTGGATATGGAATCTGATAGGTGGGATTTCATTTAAAAAGAGATGAGTCAGTTGAGTGGGGTCACAGTGGGAGTTCAAAGACGGGCAGCGAACGAGGATTGACATTTAGACTTCGATAACAGTGAGACTATACGGGTCTATCGGGAGTTGTAGGAATGATAGTAAGATTTGGGGTGGATTTTAATGAATATTTCTTTTTATGTTACAGCAAACTGGGTCTACCAGCAGTATCCATATACAAAATATTTCAGGAATTGATTAAGAACGATTGAGGGAAAGTAGAAAATTGGGACATCCTAAAGAAAGGAAATTAGCGGTACGTGGGTGTCTACTCAGAGTTGAAATCTAATTAATATTGCATAGGTGATATGTGAATAATCATTAATTTTATATAATCAGGATGAAGGAGGACTCTTGCAGAATAAGGAAAGGATGTCAGCAGACCATTAAAGGATATTGATGATCCTGTTACAGTAATAAGGTAGCTGATGGGCAAAACATTGGGCTCCAGGTTTTATGTGTAATCTGCTAGGGAAGGGAGGGCCGATGACTGACAATTTGAGAGGATAGATATCCAGCCCATGCAAAAAAATTATACTATCCACTTTCTAGAGTTAAAAGTACTACCCCGCCAACGGAATATTCTGAGATAAAAATATAGACCTCAAACGAAATACATTAGGTATGTAGTTTTTAGTGTTTAATGTGATAATAAAATTGAATACATTTGGGGAGTAGTTATTCTAACCATAATCTGTTTTTAATAAATCCAGCAAACACAAATCGAGACACCACTTTTAAAAAGACTACTGTAAAAATATAACTCCTAGAAAAAGATAGCTCCAACTGGGGCTATCTTGACATAGTGACAGGTGCTAATACTACAGTTTGGCTCTGCTGCGAGAAGCGCGAGCCGGCTAAGAATTCACCGGGATCCCCAGTAAAAGCACCTTGAAAATGATGAAAAAAAGACGTTGCATAGTGTCGGTGAGGTGTCGCTAGGCCAGTGTGACGTTGGTTCCTTTCTGCCACAAAGGAAGTAAGGCATTGGTTCCTTACTGTTGCAGGGGACAGTGCATCGGTTCACAACGACGGTGCAGTGTCGAATTCAAGAGGTCACCTATTTTGGTTATCGACTCTGCAATGATGCGGTTGAGACACTGGTGTCGACAGGCATCAGGGCTGCGGTGTAAGTTGAGGCAGTGCATCGTGTACTTCACGACCAGTGTCTTCGGCTCCGGGGCAGGCAGCAGGGTGGCATCAGTGCAAAGCGCTGTCGTCTGGGAGGTTGGGTCTACGGTGCAAGACGGGGCAGTGCATCATGCTCTTCATGAGCTGTGCCATCGACTCTGGTGCAGGAAGCAGCATTGTTGACTGCATCTGTGTTGTTTTTCTTGGGTTGCAGCGCCAACCACACGATTCCAAGGGTGCAGGAACTGAATTTGGCACCACCTGTCAATTTGGATTCCCAGCAGATAGGTTCGGGTGCTGTTAGCAAGATGTACGGGAATTCTTTGATGGCCCTGAGTCTATTTCACAGGAGGCAAGCACACACAAGCCCTTGGAGAACCTTGTAAGCAAGATGTAGAAAGCAAAGTCCGGTCCTTTTACTCCCAGGACAGACGTAGCAGCAGCAGGGCAGCACAGCAAAGTACCCAGCAATGTGTCTGTACCTCCCGACATCAATCCAGCTCTTCTTCCTGGCAGAATGCCCTCAGTCCAGAAGTGTTCTGATTGTGGGTTGTCTGAGGTCCAATACTTATACCCCTTTTTGCCTTTAAAGTAAAGTCTTGGTAGTGCACAAGACCCTGCCTTTCCCTGACCTGGCTCCAGACACACTACAAGAGGGTGGGGAAAGCTTTGTGTGAAGACAGGCAAAGCCCTTTTCAGATGCCTGTGACAACTCTTACCACCACTCTAGTTCGGGATGGCTAATCAGCCTGGTGAAGGCCCATCAGGATAAGCAAGGCACACTTCAGCTCCCTTTGTGTGACTGTCTAGAGTGAATGCACAAGAGCCCAAATGTCAGCCTGCCCAGACGGGGTTTCTACAGACAGGCAAAAGCACAGAATGGTTATGTAACAAAATGCCTACTTTCTAATAGTGCAATAAAAAAGATAATAGAATGCACTCATTTCCTTGTACTCGTTTCTATCTAAGTTGTGGCATGTGAACGGATTCCGTAATCTGTCCCAAAAGTCACGAATGTGTGGTTAGCAGTACAAAAGACATGTGCCTTACGCGCCAATCAGTCGCACTGCGTTATGCAGGAACTGATCCTCACAAAAAACAACTATGCATCGTGTTTACATTCACTGCGAAGACAGTGTAATTCCAAAATTCTTTCACTTTTTTCAAATGCCTCCTGCATGCCCAAACGGGCCTTGACAGCGACATGTTGGAATAAACAATTCATACGGAGTAGCCTCATGTTGTTCCACCCAATGCACTTTGGGCTGCATAGCCCTTCATCAAGGGTAACTGAAATAATGAAAAAGACTAACCCTGGGCGAAGAACTACGCTCCGTTCGCGGAGTTTGCGGAGTTTCGGCAACTCCGCGCTCCGTGGAGAACGCGAAGTTGTCGAATACTCCGCAAACTGCTGCGTAGCGTAGTTCTCGCGCGCTCAATAGCATTTTCGCGTGCGCGAGGATGCTTGTCGGTAAGATCGAGTTGCCGAACACTCAGAAACTGCAATCTGGCACAGAATAACTCGTGAACACGTTAGTAGTGACCGGAAATAAGGGGACGCAAGCGGGCGGGACAAACCTCATGGGTAACTTCGCGCACTACACATCCCGAGCATGCAGGCAATCAATCAATCAATCAATCAGGATATTTGTATAGCGCGCTACTCACCCAGAGGGTCTCAAGGTGCTTGGGGGAGGGGGGTCCGCTACTGCTCGAACAGCCATGTCTTGAGTTGCTTCTTGAAGCAGAGGTGGTCTTGGGTCAGGCGGAGGTGGATGGGGAGGGAGTTCCAAGTCTTGGCTGCCAGGTAGGAGAAGGATCTTCCTCCCATGGTGGATCTTCGTATGCGTGGCACGGCGGCGAGGGCGTGGCTGGTCGATCGTAGCTGGCGGGTGGGAGTGTAGAAGGTCAGGCGGTTGTTGAGGTACCTGGGGCCCAGGTCGTGGAGGGCCTTGTGTGCGTGGGTGAGGAGTTGGAACGTGATTCTCTTGCTGACGGGGAGCCAGTGAAGGTCTCTCAGGTGTCCGGAGATGTGACTGTGTCGGGGGATGTCCAAGATGAGTCGTGCGGAGGCATTCTGGATGTGTTAGAGTCTTTTCTGGAGTTTGGCTGTGGTTCCGGTATAGAGGGTGTTTCCGTAGTCCAGTCGGCTGGTGACGAGTGCCTGTGTGACCGTCTTCCTGGTTTCGGTGGCGAGCCATCGGAAGATCTTTCGGAGCATGCGTAGGATGTTGAAGCATGATGATGAGACGGCGTTGACTTGTCTGGTCATCGAGAGGGAGGAGTCCAGGATGAAGCCCAGGTTGCGTGCGTGGTCCGTTGGTTTGGGTGCGCTGCCCAGGGCAGGGGGCTACCAGGAGTCATCCCAGGCGGAGGGTGATGATCCAAGGATGAGGACTTCCGTCTTGTCTGAGTTCAGTTTCAGGCGGCTGTTCCTCATCCACTCGACTACGTCTTTCATCCCTTCGTGTAGGTTGGTTCTGACGGTTCCTGGGTCATTGGTGAGGGAGAGGATCAGCTGGGTGTCGTCGGCGTAGGAGATGATGTTGAGGTTGTGTTGGCGTACGATGGCTGCGAGGGGGCTCATGTAGACGTTGAAGAGGGTGGGGCTGAGTGATGAGCCTTGTGGTACGCCGCACATGACTTCGGTGGCCTTGGATCTGTACGGGGGGAGGCGGACTCTCTGGGTTCTTCCGGTGAGGAACGAGATGATCCACTCCAGTGCCTTCTCTTGGATTCCGATGTTGCTGAGGCGCTGCACTAGGGTGCGGTGGCAGACCGTATCGAATGCTGCGGAGAGGTCCAGGAGGATGAGGGCAGCTGTTTCCCAGTTGTCGAGCAGGGCTCGGATGTCGTCAGTGGCTGCGATGAGGGCGGTCTCGGTGCTGTGGTTGGCGCGGAAGCCGGACTGCGAGTGGTCGAGGCTGGTTGGGCGAGCGCAATTGGTGATCCACTGTGTGAGGTTGTTGGCTGCTTGGTTGGGGTCCATTGAGCTGGCAGGAGGGTTCTGGCTCAGTGAAGTGGTGAGCTGGTCGGTGGTGATCTTGTTCCAGTTCCTGCGGGGAACCTGTTGCGGGTCGTGGTGAGTCGTTTCTGAAGCTGAAGTGGACGCAGCTCTGGTCTATCCAGTGGAGTCCAGTGGAGTGGCTGAAGGAGATGTACTTGCTGGAGGAGAAGACTGGGTCAAGCGTGTGTCCGGCGTAGTGGGTGGGGGTGTTCACCAGTTGCATGAGTCCGAGGTTGGCGAGGTTGTCCAGCAGGGTGGTGGTGTTGTCGTTGTTGTTCTCCAGGTGGAAGTTGAGGTCCCCTAGGAGGATGTAGTCAGCGGAGGCGAGGGCGTGCGGGCTGATGAAGTCTGCGATGTCTTAGCTGAATTGTGTGCGAGGTCCTGGGGGTCTGTAGATGAGGGTGCCTCTGAGTGTGGTCTTAGGGTCGGTGTGTATCTGGAAGTGAAGATGTTAAGTGGCTGTGAGGGTGTCGTCTGAGTTGGTCGTGATGCGGATGGTGTTCTTGTGGACGATGGCGATGCCTCCTCCTGTCTCGTTGACGCGGTCTCTCCGGGTGATCTTGTATCCGTCCGTGATGGCGATGGCGATGTCGGGCGCTGAGGAGGCGTTCATCCATGTTTCCGTGAGGAAGGCGACGTCTGGAGATGTGGTGTCGAGCAGGTTCCAGAGTTCCACGGCGCTCCCGAAGACGAAAAATGGCTCGCGAACGGGTCAAGCAAGCTACTACGCATGCTCGCGGAGCTATGCGTAGTTCGCGGAGTGCAAGTTCATCTTCGCGTAGCTCCGCGGAGTGCGGCTACGCGAACTACGCCCAGGCTTAAAAAAGACATCTAATTCATCTGCTCAATGCAAGCTATCCTTAGCATATCCGTGCAAATTATATCCCCAGCAGTTTGCACTTAACCAATCGTATCCTAAATGTGCATGCACCATCATGCAAACATATTTATGTGAGCATAGTAATGTTACCCCTTGCCTACTACATACAAATTCTCAACCTAAATTGCGTGCTCCAAAAACGGTGTCTAATCCAAACTCAAAATGTTTATGAAAACAATCATGGCGAACTAATAATCAAACCCCTTTTTTCTGTGTTCAAGAAGCCCTTAGTGAACTCAATGCTATTGAAAATCCCGCCGTCATCACCACTTCCTACCTAATACCTACTACTGAACAACCCATTTCATATCCAGAAGTATAAGCTTATAAAAACGACCTTTATAGCCGCGACCGGCAACATAATTGCCTCCTCCACGCACTCTTCAACTACCATTGATGCGTTTTCCTTCGCCTTCACATTCACAACTAAGCTCTCCCACGTTGATACCATCTGTTTTTAAACTATCGAGGAGGTGTGACGCAGTACCGGTTCAATCTGTGAACCATAAAGAAATGCATTACTCAACCTCTCTGTGTAATGATGCTCACCCTAATAAAAGAAATTAACTATAACTAAACAAACAAACTAAGCTAACAAAACTGAGGCATCACATAATTACGATATGGGTGCATTACATTAGGTTAGATGATGATCGTCATTTCGACGATCTATTTTGATGAACCGTCAAAATAAATAAATAAAATAAAATAAACAATATAAAGTGGTCTTGCATGTAGTTGAACTACTCAGTTGGCACCGCCCAAGGCTACTACCTATGTTAGGGTACCCCAGAAACACTGCTAAGCACTGAATACCGTGCAGGATAACTGCACCTTGATGGTCATCACGCACGCCATGGAAACACTTCCAACACAGGATCACAACAAAGGCAACACACTTCCAAACACACACCATACATGGTGTAGCCTAACACTTCTGCGCTCAACATAGGAGTAATACGTGCTATATAAATGTTGGATTACAATACAATAAAATGCCTGCATGCTCAGAGCAGGGCTCCTCAGGACTCTCTCTGCCTCATGAAGTGTGCCCCCTCCCACTTTGCCTCACACACCACATCTTCATCGATCTTACTACTCACATCATAGCTCCTTACTAGGATTGTGCGACAAAGGTGACTTTGCATTTACTGTAAATGTGGCCTGCATGCTATTTTAAGGCCAGCTGGAGCTGCAGAGCAGAAGTGAAAACAAAACAGAATTACTGCAACTCCTTCCAGTTGTAGAATTGTAGAATAAATGATGGCAGAAATGTGACCTTCCCCTTCAGATATTGAGCTACATGCTCAACTTTTAATCTAACTCGACTGAGATGGCCAAACGATGTTAATTATTTTCCTATAAATATGAACTTTCTGCATATTTAACCTTAGGTTTGAGAAAAAGAGAACACCGACAAGCAATCTGAAACTTCCATGATCTTTTCACACCCCTTCTCCTACCAAGCATTTGCAATGCAATAGGTTTAACATTTGCGAGATTTTGAGTTATTGGCATTGTAAATGACAATGCCTTGTATTTATGTGTTGGTTTTGCAAATTGACAAAAGGCATATTCAGCAAGCAAAATTGCGATCGCAATAGCTGCGAATTAGCTATTGCGTTCGCAATTAACAGAAAAGCAATTCATGATGTGAAAAACACAGAAATTGCTAATTTGCAAAATTAAAATAGCGAAATCGCAAAATAAATCGCAGAATCTAGGAGGAACCCCTATAGCGAATCGGAAATAGCGAGAATCCATGGATTGTGCGATTTCGCTAAATAATCGCAAATGCAATTCATGAAAACTCGCAATTACCGAAAAATCGGAAAATCGCTATTTGCGAGGCGCAATTTAAGGAGAAGCAAAAGCAGGTGGTAACCATGAAGGAAAAAAAAATTGCATCTAACGAGCCACAGGTGCAGACCTGAACAAACACACTTAAGGAATCACAGTAGGAGCATGAGGACTCTCACAATGCCAGGACTCTACATGGTGGTCAGGTGGCGAAGGCTCCAGGCTGCAGCACAGAACAGACGCAGGATCCAGGAGCGAATATTCCGGCAGCGGGTCACCCTTCTGGGCCAAACTGCGGAGAAAATTTACTCTAAGTACCGCCTGAATGGGGCAATGATCATCAAGCTGATACGGGATCTAGATCCCCTGATGCAGCACCCAACAAGGAGGACCAATGCCGTGCCCACACATGTCCAGGTCTTGTGCAGCCTGCACCTACTGGCCTCCGGAAGCTTCCAGGGGATAGTCGCTGTTGCAGGGGGAATATCCCAGAGCACCATGCATGTCCGCTGCCTAAGGAGTTTCCTGGAGGCTATGCTGACCCGGCTACACCACTACATCTCATTCCCGACCAGCCAACAGGACTTGAATGAGACCAAGCTTCAATTCTACAACGTTGCGCAATTCCCACATGTAATAGGATGCATTGACTGTACCCACATCCACATCTGCCCACCAGCACAAACGGAATACATGTACCGCAACCGCAAGTCCTACCACTCCCTCAATATCCAGATGGCATGCAACGGTAAGACTTTAATCACGGACATAGTGGCACAGTATCCGGGGAACACACATGACTCCTTCATATTCCGGCACAGCGGCATTCACACACGACCGCCAGGGGAGACTTTGGCGAAGGACATCTACTAGGTAAGTACACAGGACCCCAAAAAGTACACTGTGATCATGTAGCTGCGCAGAACATGCACTCACCCTCTGCTCCTATCATTTAGGTGACAGCGCCTACGCTCTCCGTGAGTACCTCCTCACCCCATACCTCAACCCTGCAACACCACAGCAACGGCGTTACAATGCTGCACACATACGCACAAGAAATTGCATTGAGAGGACATTTGGCCTTTTGAAGAGCAGATTCCACATACTTCACAAGACTGGTGGGGCCATCAAATACGAGCCTGAGGTCTGCTGCCGCATCGTGGCCTTGTGTGCAATCCTCCACAACATTGCTACCAAGCGCAGGATACCTGTAGAGATCTCTGGCAGTGAGTCGGAAGGGGACAACCGACCACCTGCACATGTGTGTCATGCACGCGGGGAGAATCCTGCAGAAGGACACAGGCGCCGCAACCAAATCACCATTAACTTTTTCTAGTGCACCCACTTTCCACACCCAACACTTCACTCATGCATGACAATAGAAATCATGACATGAGTCATTAAGTTTAACAGAATATTTGTTATTGTTTTTTGCACAATAAAGTGGGAATTCTTCACACAGTAACATGAGAGCCAAATTGAGTCAAATGTCCCATGTATTTGAGGAGGGCATGCCTGTCTCAGCAACATGGCCCTTCATGGTACTATACAAATGTTCAATGGCGCCTCCGGGCGGATGCGCCCAATCTTCTTTCCAGCTCTTCCTCCGGATTTACCCGTGAGGCAGCAGAGGGCCTGGTGCTGCGGCGGGGTGCTATCACCAGTGGCACGGATTGGCTGCTGTGGCTTGAATTAGCCTCACTAGTGTCATTCCCCCCCACCCGCCTGGCCATGGCCAGTTCCCTGCATACCCTGGACTGCAGTGGTCACTTGCTCCAGTGCTCTTGCGACATCCTGGCAGCACTGGACCATTTGCACTTGCATGGCCAAGGAGCGTCGTGAGAGCTGGAAGGTCGCATTCTCTATGATATAATTTGACCGCGTGTACGCAGACAGGCGGGTCAGCAGCTGCCGGTATCTGCGCCGGTTGACGTCCCGCTAGCTATACATGGGCCTGGGTGTTGGCCTCCACTGCAGAGGTCATCCTCTCCATCCGGTCTGACAGCTGTCCAACATTCCTAGCGGTCTTGTTGAGCTGTAGATGTATTGCTGCGAGATGACGGGCTTGTGTCTGGTGGATGTGGAGCATACGGCGCTCAACAGAGAGCCCAGGTGCCCACACATTCACCCCCCTGCCAGCGCGTGGTGTGGCATTGCGCGGTTCCCTCACCAGTCCGCTGGACTGGCTCCTCACAGCGGCAGTGCGGCGGGTTTGTTTGCGTGCTGCAGCTGTTGTTGTCAGCCCCACTGGCGAGTGAGTCACACGCTGTGGTTGTGCTGCGCCTGTTGGATCCGAGGTGGCACTGTCCACAGGGGCAGGTGGTGGTACTACAGCTGGTGCGGCAGCTTGCCCTGATGGTCCTGGGTGTGGGGATGGATGGACGTCTCCCTCGGTGTCCTCAGTAATGCTTCAATTTGTAGGGCATCGCTATCCGTACTGGACACTTCAGCGCCACCTGTGATGTAAAGGGGACGTTGATTAATGACATGTATCTTACGCATTGAAGGTTGCTACATGCATGCAGGCTACCATTCCCTGACTCGCTGCAGGATTTACTCTCACTGAACAAGTCTGGCTGTATGGGGCTAGATGGTAATTGTGGTCAGACTACATGTCCCACAATGCAATAGGGCTTTTGTGGTGTGCTTTGGCAGCATGACGGGGGTTTCTAATGGGATGATCTGGGGTCATGGCCATTGTTAGGGGACAGGGTCGCAGTCGCTTACCTTGTGTATCTTGGGTGGGTCGGGAGGAGTCCAGCTGGGTTACCCCCACGCATGCCTGGGCATTCAGGGTGTCCTCAACTCGGTCCTCAAGTGGGGTGTTGGGTGGGACAGTGGGCTCCCCTCCTCCTGTTGCAACACGCACCCCCAGCCGCTCGGCGATCCTCTCCTTGGCCCGCCCTCTGAGGTCGTACCACCGTTTTTTCAAATCATCCACAGAGCGCTGGGTCACTCCCACAGAATTTACTTTTGCGCGGATGCGCACCCAAATCTTCCTTTTGTCGGCCTCAGGCACCCTTCTCGAGACCTTCCCAAAGCGGCAGTCGTGGTCCTTGCACACTCCCTCTATGAGATATTCAAGTTCTTGTTCCGAAAATTGTATTTTCCTTTTCCTTCCTGTGGAAGTTTCCCCTGCAGCTTCCTGTGACATGTTCTGCAGTGGGGTGTCTCCTGGTTTTCAGCTGGAGTTACTCTGGAGTGGAGCTCTGAGCAATGCTGCTTCCACTTCAGGCTCACAATGCAGAATGAGGGTGTAATGTAATGTAATGTAATGATGTCTTGTAAAGCACATGAATCACCCCACATGGGGTATTTCCGCCCTGTAGACCGCTGGGCAACCCGTCCTGGCTTTCCCTGTGAGATGGTCCCTACTGGGTATCTCCAAGGTGAAACCAGGCATCCCCGGCGTAGGTGGGGGGCCGTTGTGGAGATGAGGCAAGCTAATGCCCAGAGTTGCCGAGTGTGATCCCTGGTTAGAGTAGGCACCGAGGCGAGAATTATCGAGTCCGCTGACCCTGGTCCACGACCCTGTGGCGTTGGGAATTGAACCCTGGTCCCGGGCCGTCCTCTGCTTCCGGGTCTGCCGCCTCTAACCAGTGAGCCACACCACTCCACAGGGTGGAACCTGCCTACTGTCTGGTTGTGATGTCATCACTGTGCTCAGAATGAGACTTCCCGTTTTTGCGATCTCGCAATTAGCGAGATCGCAATTTGCGATTTCGGTAATTGCAAGATCGCAATTTCAACAAGGGTATCGGGCGATTCTGCGAATTTTATGCGATTTTCGGAAACTCGCAATCGGCGATTGCAATTCGCTTTTTTTTATGGCAATTTTTCTTGAATCCCATTCTGCGATTTCTACATTGCGATTCGCATTTTCTCGCAATATAAGAATCGCAGAATTTGAGGTTGATGAATCTATGTGATTGTCATTTATCATGCCAATAGCTTAAACTCATGAAAATGCAAGACCTATCGCATTGCAAATGCTTGTTTGTAAAAGCATCCATGTGTACTTTCACTTTAGTGGCGGCTGCGCTCCTTTCTTTAGACGCGACTTGTCGGCTGCTATTAAAGTAAAAGCGCGGTATGGGGTGTTTTAGTTAAAAAAAAAAAACATTTGTTTGTCAAGTCAACTAACACATTCTTTTTTAAGTAAAAGCACCCGATTCCATACTTTCACTTTTTTTTTTTTTTAATTGTATTTATTATGAAAAAGCACAGCACAATGTATACGCAGTCACTTGCCTACAACCCATCCCGGGCCGGCAACAGGTCTCCATGCGACAACAAGTACAAATACCATGACACATTAACATCATAGAGTCCAGTGTGAGAGTTCGTTGGAGGTCTGCCGGGGACGGGCCTCCTCTGTAGGCTCGTACCATCTGCAAAGTAGTGTGCAATTCAAATAAATTGGCAAAGCAAAACAGTTTTATATTTTTTTCCCCCCCCCCCCAACCAACCCCAACCCTCTAAACGCCCCCCTCCCCTCAACTGGTCCCTAATTCGTGCTCCCCGAGTCGCCTGTAGACGTCTCTATCACCTGTGGTAGCTAGTGCGGCCTGCCGCCCTCCCCCTGCCCGGAGTGCCTCCCCCCTGTTCTCACTTCTAGTAGGATGGAGAAATCCCCACCATTTACAGTACATTAGTCGTGCAGAGGAGCACCCTAGTCATGTGTATCCGATGGCTCTTGCACGTCACTCCCTCTGTCTCCCCCCTCCCCCTCCTCCGAGACTTCCCCGTCCAGCTTGGAGGACAAGTAGGTCTGGTACAGCCCCCAGAAGTTCTTGGGGCGACTCCCGGGCGGTAGGAGCTCACTGTATGTGTCCGACTGCGTGTTGCAGTATTTCATGTCGCTAACCCATCGCTTGAGCGTAGGTAATGGCCCCCTCATCCAGCATAATGCGACTACCCTCTTCGCCAGGAGCAGTCCCACGCTCACCAGTTTCCTAACCGCGACTGGGATCGATTTTGTGTACCCCAGTAGAGCAAGGGCTGGGTCCATTGCTAGGTCCAATTCCACTATGGCGCTCAATTCAGCGAAGACGATGGCCCAATACCTCTGGACTCCCGGGCAGCCCCAGGCCATGTGCAGGAAGTCCGCAACCCGAGCCCGGCACCTCTCGCAGTGTGGGGTGTCACGGAGACCGTACCTGTGGAGCCTCTCCGGTGTGTGGTATACCCTTTGTAAGAACTTAAAGTGGATCAACCGGTGCCTCCCGTTCAGGGAAAGGCGCCTGGTGGCCGCACAGCAGTAGGCCCACATGCCGTCATCGACGTGTGTATCCAAGTCAGTCTGCCAGGCCAGTCTCGCCCTCGTGTAGAGCAGGGCCGTGTGCTCGTGCCCTATCCTGTATAATCTAGTAATCAGCTTCTTTGGTGAGACGGTGTCAATGATATACACCAGTTCCGGGACCGCAGGGGGTTCCTCCATGTCGGGGTCCAGCAGCTCCAGCAGGGCGCTACGGACCCGATGGTACTGAAAGCGTTGGAGCAGTGTGGGGCTCTCCCTCCGATGTGAGATCTGTGCCCACGTCTTCACCTGTCCATGCTCGAATAGGTCCCCCAAAGTAAGAGCACCCAATTCGTGAAGGGCCCTATGGACTCCCGGTTCCGCCAAGGTTGGTAGCCAGAGCGCCCATTGTAGAGGCATGTTGGGAGCGTACATTAGTTCTTTATTTTGCCTCTGCAGAATAGAATGCCATGCATGGTTGGTAGACAGGAGGGAGTCTAGTACGCCAACTCTGCGGTCTTGCGGGCCACAAATGGTAGCCGGAAGCGGAGTAGGGTCCGCGAACAGCCGCTCCAGTATCACGTGCGGAACATCACGGCTGCCATGTATCCAGGTGTGGAGGTGGGAGGCCTGCGCTATCCTGTAGTAGCGTTCCAGGTCCGGGGCAGCTAAGCCCCCCTGCTCATACGGTAATTGCAGTACCTTCCACTGCACCCTAGGTTGTTTCCCGGCCCACGCTAGTCGCACCAAGAGTTTGTTCAGGGTTGCAAAGAAGGCTTTCGAGAGAACAATCGGGAGATTATTGAACAGGAACAGAAACCTCGGGAGAATGACCATTTTCATTAAGGCAATCCTCCCCATCAGAGATAACGGGAGTTTAATCCAGAGCTCTACGTCATCCGCTAGTTTGCTGTAAGCAACCCCGTAGTTTTCCCTCAGCATAACTTCAGGGTCCGTGTGGAGCATGATGCCCAGATACCTTATCGGTTCAGTGGACCATTGGAGCGGGTAGTCCATCTCGAAGGGGACAGTGATTGGGGTTAGTGGGAAGGCAACTGATTTCGCCCAGTTAACCTTCAGTCCGGAGAGCGCGCCGAACCTCACCACTTCCCTCAGCACCGACGCGAGGTTATTGGCCGGGTCCCTGACATAAAGCAGGGTGTCGTCCGCATATGTGGAAATGCCCATTTTGTAGGTGGGGTAGTTGATGGCTTCATACGAGTGGTATTCCCGAATCGCACACGCCAGTGGCTCTGCCACAAGGGCGTAGAGTAGCGGGGAAAGGGGGCATCCCTGTCTCGTGCCCCTGGTGATGGAGATCGGCTCCGAGACTGCATCCCCCAATCTGACTCTGGCCGTGGGCTCGTGATAGAGGGCACCCAGCAGTTGGAGGAAAAGTCCTCCTAGCCCCAACTTTTGCAGCACCTTGCGCATGAAGGGCCACTCCACAGAGTCAAAGGCCTTCTCCATGTCAAGAAAGACCGCAATGGCCTTAGTGTCATGCCTAGTATGTTGCATGGCTCCCATGACCGTACGGATATTGTAAGTGAGGTTCCTGGCCGGGATAAACCCAGCCTGCTCCGGGGCTACCAACCCCGGCGCCACTAGTGCCAGCCTGGTAGCTAGTACTTTTGCATAGAGCTTAGCGTCAACATTAAGAAGGGACAGTGGGCGGTACGAGCCTGGCTGGTCGCTGGGTTTACCAGGTTTGAGTATGGTGACAATCAGCGCCTCTCGCATGGAGTGTGGCATAGCGCCGTTCTCGCAGATTTCGTCAAAGAGGGTGGAGAGGTGGGGTAGCAACTTATCCTTATACGCCTTGTAAAAGGCCACCGTCAGACCATCTATCCCGGGGGCACTATCCGCTCTCATGGTGGCCAGTGCATCGGATATCTCCTCACGGTGTATGGGGGACATCAGAAATTCCCTCTGCCAATTCTCAAGGAATGGCATCCTGATATAGGCGAGGTAGTTGTCAATTTGGTCCTCGACCCCCGAGATTTTAGTGGTGTAGAGCTCCTCATAGAATCTCCTGAATTCCGCCAGAATGTGTGTCTCCTCCGTGAGCGTCTCCCCCCCTGAGGTACGCATTTCCGCGATGGTCTGTTTGCGCCTAGTGCCTTTCATAATCCTGGCAAGCAGTGCACCCGGGCGGTCCCCTTCGCCATACGCGCGCGCTGTCGCGTATTTTCCTAAATGTCGCACTTCCCTGTCAGCTTCCTCGTGGAACTCACTCAAAAGGTCTTGCAGGGTCTCATCCCCAGGCAGGTTCGGGTCAAGCAGCTGGCGGCGTTCGTAGTCCGCTATCTGCCCCTCCAGATATTTCAGCCTGTTTCTAATTGCCTTTAGTACCCCTGAGTGTTTCGCCATGACCACCCCCCGCACGTACACCTTAAATGTCTCCCAAACCGTCCCAAAGCTGTCCACTGATCCCAGATTGGTGTCGAAGAAGGTGTCTATGTCCTCCCCCAGGTCAGCCCTGAAAGCCTCATCCAGCAGCGAGTAGGGTGGAAAGCGCCACGTGAATGGCGGGATTCTCTGCTGGGGAGTACGCAACGCCAACAGCACCGGTGAGTGGTCCGACAGAGTGCGGGGAAGCACACTGCAGCCCCTGACCATGGTGAGCAGGTAGTGTGAAGCCAGCCAGTAGTCAATCCTGGTATGGATATTGTGGTAAGCTGAGTAATGCGTGTACCCCCCCTTGGCGCTATTTCTATCCCTCCACACATCTACCAGACCCAGTCTCAACATTTCTGCCTGCATGCACTGCGCAGCCGCCGCCGGGCGCCTGGCAGGGCCCGCAGACCTATCTAGCTCAGGGCTAAAGGTGAAATTGAAGTCCCCACCCCAGATCATAGTACCAGCGGCCCATTCAGTACAATGTTCCGCAACCGTTGTATAAAATTCAGGGGAGTCATAGTTCGGGCCATAGACATTCATGACCAGCAGGTTGAGTCCCTTGCCCGTGCACTTGCTTAACAAAAACCTCCCCTCCGGGTCCGCCTTTACCAGGGCGAGGGATAGCTTGGATTTCGGATTGACCCAGGTGAGGACCCCTCTGGCATGGGTGGTGAAGCCTGCGTAAGTGGAGTGACCCTGAATCCCCCTGTGCATTAGCATCTTACTGGTGTTGGGCAGATGCGTTTCCTGCAGCAGCGCCAGGTCTATGTGGTGTCTCTGTAGATAGTGTAGCACCTTACGGAGTTTCCGATAATCATTCAAACCCCTCACATTCCAGGTAAGAGCCCTGAGGGACTCGGTATCGCTCAGTGTGTCTGCCTGTGGTGTGTCAGCCATTAACAGTGAAGGAGTACAACAATTGTAGTGCAGCGTCAAGGACCCCCCCGCACCAGTGGCAGCAGCCGCCCACCCATCCTATAGAACAAAACATTTTAGAGCACATGTCGGACCTTTCCCCAAACATCCCAAACTTCCCCGAACTCAGAACCCCCATCGCCCCCCACCGCCCACAGTCAACCAACCCCAACCTGGTGTGACCGAAATCCCTACATTCACCCCCCCCACCCATCTTCAAACTCCCCCAAGCAGTCTCAAGAAGAGCCGCAAGCACTATGAGCGCCAGGGCAGAGGTAGCACGCTCAATGTCTCAATCGACCAACGTCCGGTCGTCGCTTCTGCGCAATGTCTTTTGGCCGCCCCTACGCCAGCGCCCCCATTTGCCAGTGCGGCTTTTAAGTAACAAGAACAATATCGTACCCGCCTTACCACCCCCCCACCCCCCCCCCCCCCCAGACCCCATCGAACTCTCCCTGTCGTGGGCCGTTATCAACACCACCCCCGGGCAGGCTAGTTGAGTCATGGAGAGTGCCGCCCACCACCTAAACCCGTGTGGCCCGTACAGATCTCACCCGTGATACCATGTCCAGATGTCCGCTCACTGCAGTGGAGAGCCCAGATTGGGCATCCCCCGGGCCAAGAGTCTGTGATCATGGCAAGGCCTCAAGTGGCCAGGTCCTCAGGAGAGACCACTGCGCCCCTCCGTCACACTAGCCCTGCTCATCCAGATCCTCGTTGTCAGCGCCCTCCTCCGCAGGCGCCGTCCGGCTCTCCTTATGCTCCTTGATCCACTGCTTCAGGGATTTTTGCAGCTCCTTCGGGTCGGTGAAGAAATGTGAGTGGCCCTGCCTATTGATGCGCAGCCGTGCCGGATACAACATGGCATAGTCCAAGCCCAGGTCTCTGAGCTGCTGCTTATAGGGGACGAATCTCCGTCTCTCCTCCTGTACCTTGGAGGTGAAGTCAGGGTATAGCGAAATGTTCATTCCCTCGTACTGCAACTCCCCCTTCTCTCGAGCAGCGCGGAGGGCAGCATCCCTGTCCCTGTAGTTGGGGAGTTTCGCTATTATCGGCCGAGGGTTCGCCCCTGGAGCGGGCCTCGGGCCCAGGGTACGGTGGGCTCGCTCCACTATGAACATGGGAGAGAAGGTGTCGTCCCCCAATAGAGTTTTAAGGAGTTTCTCGACAAATAGCTCCATTTTCCCTGTCTGGGTCGACTCCGCCACGCCCGTGACGCGTATGTTGGACCGCCTGGAGCGAGCCTCTAAGTCCTCCGACTTTTCTTGTATCACCTGTAGTAGCCTCCCAAACTGCTTGCGGTCAGCGTCCCACGTTGTCTGCGCCTCCTCCGCCTCCGTCAGCCTGCGCTCTGCCATGTCCAGCCTCTCCGCATGCTTATCCACCCTCTCCGTCATGCGATCCATTCGATACGCCAGGGCGTCAATCTTGGTGCCAATGGCCGTCATGCCCTCCTGTAGGCCTTTCTCCATCGTGTTGAGCATGCCTCTGATTTCTGTGCACAGCGCGGTGTTCGTGTCCGCAGTTGCACCCGGGGACTGGGCCGCCGGTGGCTCCGGTGCCTTCTGTCTCCTCTGGTCAAACGAAAGTTTCGTTTGCGTCCTATCGCTCTTGCCCATCGTTGCTGCTGATAGGGAGGCCAGTGTTCACAGACCTTACAGTGTCAATTGTGTCCCAATGGGACGATGCAGGAGCTGACCTCGTGCACAGACCGGCACCGGAGGCCACGCGTTCAGGCCACTGTCGCGTTTAGTCCTGTGTGCCCAGTAACGCCTCAGGTCAGGGTAGGCACTCGCCTCTTGCTGTCCCCCTCCGGGTGCCTTAGTGTCAGGACACCCCCAGTCAGCTCGGGGGTGCAGTGCTCGAGAGAGCTAGGCACGTGTTGGGTGGCCTCCGTCCCAAAGCTGCCCGCTGCTCCGCGAGGCTCCTTCCAAGTGTTCAGGCCGTCAGGCGGGTCCCCTCCGCAGCATGCAATGGCGCCCGTGAGAGCGCCACGTGTGTGTTCCCAGCCGGGCCGTTTCGCCGCTGGCTCTCACTCGGCGCCTCCGCTCCTCTCCAGGGGTTCAGGCGTCACAGCAGTGGTCCGCAGTGCAATCGCGGAATGCTGGATGGGCATCAGCTCCCGCCGGCCACGCCGCCCGCACCACAGCGGGGCTTCCTCTCGCCGGGGCCGCACGTCGGGTGACGCAGCGCGGCCTCGGCGTCCAGGGCAGAGCGGGGATCCCGGCCTGGTCCGCGGCTCTTCGGTCGGCGACGGCGCCGGGGGAACCGGTGCACGCAGCCCCTCAAGAGTCACACCGGAGGTCCGCAGGGGGTAGGGGAGGCAGCCCCCGCCGGAATTTCGCAGGTTTTGCCGCTTTGGAAGGATATTGGACGGATAGTCGGCAGCGCTAGCGCAGAGCTCCGCACTTAAGCGTCCACCATGAACGCCGGCTAGCTCCGCCCCCTTCCATACTTTCACTTTAATAGCGTCCACGCAGCTTTCTTTAGGCAAGACGCGACAAAAGAAAGGGGTCCGACCACCATTAAAATGAATGCATAGCATGGGCGCTTTAAACAAAAAAGTTAACAAATCGGAAGAAAAAAAACACGCAGCTGTGATCGGCGCCGCAAAAAACAAAAAAAACAAAGGCACAGCCCCAATTATATCATCTGAGGGGTGCTGTGCTATGAAAAACGAAAAAGAAAGCATTGCAAGAGAGTGTGTCCTGCCTGCAACAGCAGGCACAAGGAAACCATTTAACCAAATAGGGCTCAGAAGCTGAAATCAAAACCTACAGAGTAACAACACATGTAAATGGGCCAGTCCTTATGGGAAGTTATAAGAGGAGACAAGGCGGTACTCTACTAAGCCTACAAAGCAATAAAAAGATACAGTTTACAAAGGACAGTGACAGGAGCCAATTAAAATGATTCCAAGCAGAGCAGCACATGCGCTGCCCAACGCTCGACCTAAAAAGCATGACATGCACATGTTTTTATCTCCACAGAAGATTTATTTTCCCCCCAAAAATATATACATTTTTTGCATTCAATATATTATTCAGTTTTACAATCCCATTAAGCATCTTTTTCTAAGCTTACCTCCAACACGTTTTTAGGTCTCGCCTTTTCCATTCCGAAGGAATGGGAAATGGCGAGAATTCAAAGTGCTCAAAATACTCGTGAAACCACGGGTTTTTTCGTGCGGTTTTCTTCGAGTTCACGTGGCCACAGGCACGCGCTTTTGGGCCATAAACTTTCACGGCCATCTGTTCCCCAGCTCCAGCACCTCCCCTCTCTCTTCCCGCGCACAGCCTTACTTGGATTTCTCCTCCCCCTCCCCAGCCAGCTTCCCCCAGGCCGTAGCAGCACTCCTCCCACACCTTTGAAGTGAAGCTTAGCTTCACTTCAAAGGCCCCTGCTGCTTCACACCCTCATCGCCGCTCTCCCCGCTCGGCCCCCTCCCCTGCCCGCCGTGTCGCATTTCTCCTCCCCCCTCCCCTTCTCTGCCTTCCCTCCGTCTTGTTTTTTTGCGGGATCACCACAGCGCCTACCGAGATATAAACGTGATGCACAAGTATCTTTAATGAAAATGGCAAAACCATGTCATACAAAAAACGACCACTAAACAATCAATTAAAATGAACACGGACAACATAAACCATGAAAAAAATCTGCAAAAGTAAGATCGTTAACAAGAGCAGGCAGATGCCTTGGTAAAAACATCTATTCTTCCAAGGCGGTATTCGATACCAGCTCTTCGTGTGAAGCGAAGGAGGCATTTATTCTTTTCATGCCCACTTAATGTCATCGTGTCCATGTCATACAAACACATATCAGCGATTCAGCGCACAGCTGTCGAGGCCTACGCATGAGCTGATGGCCACGCGCTGGGCTTGAGTGACAGGCGGCGAATGCAAAGGTAAACATGTTGATATGATGAACTGATAACAGGGAGGCCTGCCTCGCGGCCAATGGTGAGGGGCGCTTGCACCGCAGACCGGAGTGCTGCCCACCAGCGGGTATACCTGATCCGCGTTCCGCTGGGCTCTCACCGCTCCCATCTTCGCCTGCTGCTTGCACAGGGAAGCAAAAAGTGACATCATCAGTGCCGACCCCCATGAACTTAGAAAATGGTGAAAGATTACAAAGATCAAGGGACAAACTTCTTCCCACAGTAGTAGAAACTAACTTTGTGCTACACGTGGTAGTGTACTGGCCACCCACAAAGTGCTTCTACATCCCGGCTTGGGTAGTAAGCGCTACATAACTCTACAATACAAATCTATACCTCTGGAGAGGTTTCATTGCCTTCGTTCGGTTCCTTCCCACCACATACATCTTACAGTACAAAGAATAATTATTTGTGTGATTTACTTAATTTTTAAAAAAAGGTGCTACAGTTATTCTATAGCACTCTTTTCACGCTCCAACATACTTCAACACTTGATTCTTTGATGTTGGATCTTCTATACAAGAAGTAAACATTGCCCTTCGTTCTCCGACGCCCGAGTAAAATTACACCCCACCGGTGATCTCCTGCACATCAGGCACACGTATACTGCTTTTTGACAAGTGTAATCTCTCAAAATATAATGCATACGTGTACATATGCAAAATTTCTCGAGGGGGTACACACAACAGGGTAGAAAAAATGTGTACCAAAAGTACTTCAAAAAACAATACGGCAGACCAGATATGTTAAGATTTAGACAGGATGTACAGACAGATATGCATCCTCTGAAAAACTAGTCACATGCATTGATGCATAAAAAATACATCTCGATTTGGGGTGGGTGCAAGTCATTTAAAATGAATTGCCAGCAAGTTCAGTTGGCTTTCTTCAGGACCGAAAATATGTATGAACCACGATCTGTATGCTGTAACCACCACGCGCTATTTGTGCAGTTAGCCAGTTCTGTGAACTAAGCTCATTCACACTTCTTTTGTCACTGCATGCCGTACATTACAAATCATACTGAGTGTAAGCCTCGATTTTTGAAGCAGAGTCTCACTTCTTGAAACACAGTCTGACATCTGTAGCCTGAGTCTCACTTCTTGGAACACAGGTCAAATCCAAAGTGCGATTCTCTCTTCTTGGAACACTGCCTCGCATCCGTGCCTTAACTAATAGAGGTTTCATAACATACAATAGTGCATTTCCCACGGATTCATTATGAATTTTCATTTAAGCTGTGTGTAATTTGACATGTAGTTACTGGAAGGTGAAAGACACAGATGGGAGGAAGGAAGTTAGGCTATATGCATTGCTGTATTTCTATTTTGCCACTATTTTATCTACTTCGGACCATTGCCATTATGAATTACAATCACTTTTATTTAAGTATTAATTATTTAAAAAAATTAAAAGACATTGTTATTTGTAATATCAATACATCTTAGTCACGTCAATACAAAACATGTGGCATTACAAATGCTAAAAGTGTCACATTTGCTAAAGTTAAAAGTATTGGCATTGTAAATCACAAAACATAAATATAAAATGTCATTTACAAAACCAATAGCTCTAACTTTGCTACTGCGAGACCTATTGGCAACGCCAGTGCTTGTTTCTTCTGGTCTGACTATTGCTGCCTTTCTGCTCCTTGTAACTCACAAAGCCTTTAGTATAATCAATTATCTTAATCTAAACAAAATTATTCACAATAAAACTTCAAAACAGAGCAGTCCCTGAAACTATTCATATTGTCTAATGTCCTTCCACATATTTGCACTTCAAGCACAAATTATAGTATAGTATTAAGCTCAGGGGGTCGGGGAACAACTTCTCTTGAACCATGTGATATAGGCAGTACAATTCAGTGTCCGCCCTCTACGTCTTGGCCCGTTGTGTACAATTATCTACATTTGTGCGTTGTGGTATTTGGGGCAACGTCGCCAATATCCCTTGCCAAAACCTTGTGATGTCCGGCAACTTACACATCATAGAGACTGCCTCTGTCACGATTCATGGCATTTGGAGCAGTGTGAGGGTGCCCCTCGGTATATCTTGTTAACGTTTTGGGGGGGTTAAATAAGCCCTATGCAGGACATTGAGATGTAAAAACTTAAATCTAACGTTGTGGGGCACTTTGTGTGGGTAAGCAATGGCCCATCTCCATTCCTTTTCATTCAATTCCCTCCCCGGATCAATGGCCCATTTATCCCTGGGAGGGGCCAAATAGATTCCGATTTTGATAGAGGCCAGCTATATACAGCTAGGTAGTACGAAGAGTTTGAACCAGTGCATGTGTTTGAGGTTCGTTAGCAATGTTCCTCAGAGAGTTTGCATTGAATCAGTCATCCATCTGTTAGGTACAGGCCTCAATGTAACTCCTTTTTTTCAACCAATTAATTAAAGGTGACTAGGCTCCCTCCTTTTCAAAGAGTTGTAATCCCTGCAGATTCCCAGTGTGATAATTGTTCAATAATTTCAAGTTAAGGTTCAGCAAGTACCCACAACACACTGTGTTCCATGCAACTGTGAGTTAACCACCCGCAACAAAATTGTGGTTAAAAAGATGGATGATCAAATAACAAAAAGATGGAAGAAAACAGAAGTCTAGAAAGGAGGACCGTTCTCTGTAATTTTATACATAATTTCCTGGTGAAGGAAGGCTGGTTTGGACTGAAAGATTCTGGTTCAGCTAATAGTGCAGATGGCCCAACAATGATCTAATAAATTGGAAAAAGTGCTAGAATTACTTTAGCAGCAAGATCTACAACTTATTTTCTTGCTCCTGTGCATTGGTTTTTTTTGTTCAACAAATGAGGCCTAGATTATTTTTCCCAAAACGTATGGGAAAATGTATACACTGCGTAATAATGATCAGTTTCTGCTAGATAGAGTACTCAACATAGTAAATCTAAAACAATGAAAGTGAGGGCAGGCTTAGAAGCCATCACCAACGAGACAGCCCAGAACATGGAAAGTGAATTAACGTAAGCACAGGTCTATACAATTCTAAATACAATCCGAGATCTCCGAATTTTCCTTTGATTGCCTACAATCGCTGTTACTTTTCACTTAGTGTCAAAGCACAAGAGCTATCAGAATAAAATATCCTTGTAAAAATCAGTGTGGTCTTGGGCATGTGCAAGTTCTCCAAACGTGTTCATGGCAACGCTGCATTATAGTACATGTTTATCCAATTACCGAAACTATACAGACTGCTCTCAAAGTGAAACATAGGCTTGTCAGACAACACCACAACAATTATACTACCAACGCTGCAAAACACAGTAAAAATCTACAATCAGCTGAAAAGAAAATGGCAAAAAACACATTTGGTTATACTGGTTTTTATCTATTTAGGCTCTCATTGCATGTGATAATTATCACACGCAATAATAGCAGACTCCTAGATGTTCGGTCTTCATCGATTACGATAATTATCGCCTGTCATGGGTTTTGGGGGAATAACATGAATTAGATTTGTTCAGAATGTCACACATTGTCTTCAATAACCAATATATGTCCTGCAAAGATAGCCATTATGTCAAAGAAGGGTAAGCACCCAAAATGTGGATGCATTCGGGCCTGAAATTTGGTCAAAACAAGTTGTTAGACATTCTATGTTCACTTAAACAAATAATGGAAATTATAGAGGAGATGGCTCCATATGGCAATTCAATCGCTCCGCTAGTATTAAGGGGTTGGATTCAATGTGCTATTTGTTTGATAGGAAATGCCACTGCACTCCATTTGGCAGAATGCAGAAAGACTATGTTGATGAATATTGATCAGGCTGATGGAGATGTTTGGTAGAAAGGGAAAAACAAGGGAACCCTTCTCACAACGGAACCAGGGTGATTTAAGTATTTTTTTTTAAAAGGACAGTGGTTCCTGTGGAACAATACTTATTATTTATTGATAATACAAATAGCGAAATTCGCATGTATAGGCAGGGATTAAGTGGGATGTCAGATAGAAAGAGACTCAAATGCACTGGTTTTGGTTGTACAATGATTGTATAAGATAAAACAAAAATGAAATCAGAGAAAATCTACAAGAATTATTTACAGTCATGTATTATGTCCCAAGTGAAATTATGAACCAAAGCATACAGAAACATTTGTGAAACAATAAGTGCAAGGTTTCAGATACATTTTGTTATATACAAAAAACGAACAATTTCTTTTTCCAAATACATAACATCTGTAGAATTATAGTGTCAGTTCTATTGTTTCGCTTTTCTCAATTGTCGACGGTGTTTCGACCCTAACATGGATATCGGGTCCCTACAGGACCTATGATGTGGGGAACATCTGGGAAAAAGAAATGTGTATTTAGAATCTAAGACCAAACTGTAGTTTAAGACATCGTCTTAGAGGATTGTGGGCTGGATTTTACCTGGTGTTGGAGTTGCTCAATGTTGATGAAGTGCGTGGGAACCATGTTGTGAGAAGTTGGCCTGATATATGATGTTTCCAATTCTGGAACCACCTTGTATCAGTCCAAACAATCCCTTATGGTGTCTGGTTGTAAGTCAACCTTATAGACAAGCTATCTTAATGGTAGCATAGACTAAGCAGCCTTAAAGGCTAAACTCAAGAGGTCGTGTTAAGCGAGCTGTTTTACCAATCACAATCCTGTAATATCAAATGAAAGGACACAACACAAGTATATATTATAAAAATATATGTGTTTATTACTAAAAATAATCCCCAGTACTCTTTATGAGCAAAGGGGCACAAGCGTTAAATCAAAAGCACAGTATAACATACAAAGTTGCACAATTATGGATGAGGGCGGGTGGCCACTCAAACCATATATTTAGAAAGTGGTATAAGAGATACCAATCGAACAGTGGTTAGGCCTAGGGTCCAGGGAATCGCTGGGAGCGGTCGGGACAAGCAATGCTGAAGTCGGGAAAAGCCTGCGGGATTCGGGTGCAGCGCTTAAAGCACACGCATGCACCAATGTAAAGTCAATGGTGCGTAAAAGTTACACAAATAGAGTTTAAGGATACTTCCGCTGAACCTAGATGGACAAAACTTTAGACCCAGGCCCTAGAGGTGTGTACCAGTGTGGGAACACCGGCGTTGCAATGCTACCTCACTCACAGGAAGCGGGTGCATAGGGTCGAAGTGGCGTCGGGTTTCGTCACGCAGGTTCTTGGTGCTTGAAGCTGAAGATGCTGCAGGCGATGTGAAGGAGAAGTGGCCGGTGTGATCCAAGGGTAGATCAGATTAGAAAAGTACCTGAAAGCAGAGGGGACAGAGTCTGGGTCACTCAGCAGTGACCAGGGTGGAACCAGGACAGAACCAGGCAATGTCGGGCGCAATCAGGTGGTTGTCGAGGAGCTTCTCTCCGCTGCCACGTGGGCTCTGGGGCATCTGCGATGTCCAGGAGCGGGTCAAGAGCTGTCCCACGCAGGCTCTCACTGTCGGCGCTGTCGGCTTCAAGATCGGAGTCAACAACACTTGGCAAGAGCAATCCACGCAGGACTGGTAGATTGCTTCTCACTCGGACCAGGAGGGTCAGAGCGGGGGCTCCTTTTCAGAGGAGCTGGTGCAAGTCTGGAGCAACCAGAATCACAAGTCGGTTTTAGGTTTTTGCAGGCACAGGGGCCACGAGCCAGCTGGCAAGTGACCGGGCAAACGCGTCGAGCCAAAGAAAGCAGAAGGGCCCCACGCAGCACTCGTCGAGTGTGGAGGGGTGAGCTTCGGTGCAAGAGTGGCTCAGGGCTGGGGCTTCTCAAACCCCGGTGTACAGCTTCGAGGGTCACTCGTGGGCTGCACAGTCAGCGTCTCGTGGTCTTTTCAAGATGGCGTGCCCCACGCTTCCGGTCGCCTCCACGGGTCTCAGCTCTGCAGGGACTGTGGATCGGGCAGTAAGAAGGCAGGCAAGCTTGATCTCGTCGATCTCTGTCGCTCGAGTTCCCGCGGGAACTGCAACAAAGCAGACGTCGAGGTGCTGGATGGTGCCTGTTTGCACAGGGTGGTCACTCCTTGACAACAAGGGAGATTCTTCAGTCTTCTTAATTGAGTAGGATGTCGAAGGGTCCAGAGTTTCGTTTCAAATGTTTCATCAGGATAATCTGAGTGCGTTGGCACTGCTCCCATTCTTATACCAATCTAGGGGGCTGGATTACCTGCTAGGTCCCCTCCTATGGGTGGGACCCAGGAAGGGGGTGGATACACCCTATTCCTTTGATCCAGGCCGCGCTGGGACTGGGGCTGGTCTGCCCCAGAACCGGTTTGGCCGGATTATGCAAGGGGAAGCCTTGTGCTCCCCAGGCAGTGTCTGGTTTCTTTCAAACCTCCCTGCTACAATCCACTATCTCCTGTCTGGGGTGGTGTGACACCTCCCTGCGACAGGAAAGCCTTTGTCCAGGCCTCCTCTGCTGAGTTTCGGTCAGCAGCAGGAGGTCAAACTCGTGTCTGTGGCAGAAGCATCCATTTTGTGGATCTGAGGCTCTTTTAAAAATCAACCGCGTTTCAGTAAAGTAACATGTCTTATCCCTCTAGATGGGTGGAATGCTATCCCCGTCGACAGAACTGTCGAGGGGATAGTATTTCAAATCGTATGACACCTTATACGACATGTTTTGATAAAGCCAAACCAAAGTTGCTATATAACCGCAAGGATTATAAGGCACTTAATAGTATATGGTATGGCATTATCCCGGATCAGCTTAGGGAGTTGTTCCCGACAGTTGCAGACAGGCTCAGCTCATGCCAGAGCACCATCTCACATTAAACCACGCACTCTGCCTCCAGGATTGATAAGGCCTTCCATAGGAGTGGCTCACAGGTTTATATGTGTCCAGATATAGGTTTAGATATAGGTATACTATATCTAAGCAAGGGGTGATTACACCCTCTAACCCCAGCTGAGTGATCAGCCAGTTGTGTCAATTTAAGAACCAGCCAGGGGTGGCAAAAGCTATGCTTCAGCCCCTGGTAGGTCTTGGTGGGACCTATGCCCTGAGCACCTATAGTGCATGGTACAGGGGCTGACAAGGAGTCCATTTCCAATTGGGTTATGTACCTATAGTACATGTCTGTGAATTTAGAGAGACAACAGCAGGCTGGGGGTCTGGTTAGCAGGCCCACAGCCTTAGTAAGTCGAAAACCAATGAAGCAAAAAGCAAAAATTTGGGGTGACCATAGGATAGCAGACCCTACTCTCCTACACATGTGCAAGTGAAAATAAAGTTAAATATGCTCACTAAGAAACCCAGCCGGGTTCTATATAAAAAACAAAATCACTTAGTCCATATTAGAGAAAGGAAAATACATAGGAAAGATGTAGAGAGGCATACACTGGTAGTTCCTGTGGGTGGGTGGTTTATAGTAACTTACCCCTAGTGAATATGTGGGTTTCGCAATTCCAATTGTGAAACTCAATACTTTCCTTTCTGCTTCAAGGTTTGAAGGTACTGTCCTTGGTTTCTGTGTGCGCTGGGTAGCAGTCACCGCAGTCTGGATAAGATTCTGTATTCAGAAATTAAATTACCTATCAGAGAGTTGCTGAGTCCTAATTCGCAATGCCAGGATGTTAATTAATTGGGTAAGGATGCATTTTGAGTGCAGACTCCTTCGCGATTACTCACTGTCTCTCTATATGGCGCCACAACTACTACAGTTTCTAGGATAAGATTATTTAAGCTGAAAAGAAATTAGTGAAAGCACAGGGCTTAATCCCTTTGCGATTTCAGTCAGGTGCTAAGTTGCTGCGTTTGATGTCCTTTAGAATCAATTTATAATACATAATGAACTGGTTTTGAGTGATCATGTCGTCACTGCAGTATACCTCCCTTTTTAGTACAGTAGTTGTATGCTATTTTAATTAACTCATTATATACATACAGCAGAATAATATTTCCAAGGTTAAGCCGGGTTATATTATTTGCAGTCTTCCTGTAAATTATGCTAGCGCTATCTATTGTCTGCAGTCTCCCTGTAAATTATACTAGCCCTATCTATTGTCTGCGTGTCTGTTTGGCTAGCGTAACGGTTTCTCCAAGGGTCTGTGTGGAGGAGCCGCATCAGTCCGTCCTCCGCAGTGTCAGTAACGACGACCGAGTGTGCTCTGAAAGTATTTAAGCCGTATTCTATTACCAGAATTATCTGGTTGTTCCACGGCGTGCAAGGCGGCCGTCGTGCATCGTCGTACAAAGAGCGGCACAAATGACGTGTCACGCTCCCCGGTCTTTTGGAAAGAGAAGGGGGAGGAAAGGAGAGAAAAAACCTTTCTATTTTGTTTGAATTGCCCGTGTGTATGCCCAAGGAGTGGACAAGAAAAAAAGATATCTTGTATGATAATACCGGTCAAGTATTTTTTTTAAACGGTGAAGAATAAAAATAAAAATGAAAAGTTATAATAATAAATAATAATAGTAAGAACCGAACCGTACCAATACAGTCATTATGTTAGTTGAGTGTGTGTCTGATAGAATTGCACATGTTCCTATGTGTATTCTATGGTAAATAACGTTGTTTGCAAGGCAAGGTGTGGTTACATGTCAATCATATACGGGACCCATAGGTTTCTGACTGTAATGTTTGATGGTACATCTGTAGGTCTGTAGAGTGGGGCAAAAACGGTGACCCGAGTGGTGGGACATGTTTGTGCATGTTTATAGGAACAAGAGCAGGGCCAGGTATCTAGTATATGGAGTGTCAGCCATGCGTAATCGGTTCTGGTTTGCAGTATGTCTACATCAATATGTAAGAACAAGGTAAGAAAGTGGGGTGTTTGTGGCGATACCTATTCAATGTGTGGATATCCAATCTGGGTGGTTATAATCTCTACTATGCCCTTTTAGGGGGTGCGGTAGAGGTGCAATGGTGGCACAGTAGTTAATGAATTGATCTTTGGAATAATGCCATTCCTCTGGTCACACAGTTATAATACAGTACAAAGTTATATAGTAGGAGTCCAAACTGTAAAATATTTATGAGACATATACACCAGTGATTGTGTGACATTTGAAGTAATTATACAGCATTATACATGGTTTTGTTGATTAGTTAGGAATTATATACAAGCGATACTCTGTTACATGTAAAGGGAGTTAAACCTGCGTTGCCACAAAAGCCCTGCCATTCTTCAACAGTATTTAGACCCTGATTAATAGAATCAATATGGTCTATCCAATGGCATTCACGTCTCTGTAGGATTTGTGCAATATCACTCCCTCTTTCGGGTACCAAGCCATTTTCAATAACCTGCCAACTGATGTTCTCTGCTGAGTGGTTTTTGTCTTTGTAGAAGGTCACTAGAGGGGCATTTTCCACCGAACGTCGTATGCGACTCCGGTGTTGTCCAATGCTTGCTTTGATGGGCTGCTGGGTTTGTCCGATATATGGTAAATCACACGGACACCATATGCAGTAGATCACATTTTGGTTATTGCAATTTGAAAAGAATTTCAAAATAGGCTTCCATGACCCATGTTCAAAAGTTTGTGTATTGGTGGTAAAGGGACACACCACACAGTTTCCACATTTGTGATGGACTTTGATCTCTGGTAGGCCCCATGTTGATTCCAACGTTTTTACCTTTGGTCTAGTTATCTCAGTAGAGGATCTAATTAGGTGATCTTTTATATTTTTGCCTCTTTTGTATGTAAACGGTAGGGTTGTCATTTCAGGGTCAGCTCTCAATTACGCCCAAGTTCTTTGTGATAAGTTTCCTTACTTCGTTTGTGTGCACGACAAAAGTGGTTACACATACACTTTTCTCTTGCTGTTTCTTTTGTTTGGGTTTCAAAAGCTCCTCCCGCGGGCAGTACCATGCTCGTTTTAATGATTTCTTGACTACTCTATTTGGATATTCTCTACTTGTTAGTTTGGTTTTCAGGATTTCAGCTGCATGCATGTAGTCCTCCTTAAGTGAACAGTTTCTACGAATGCGCAGAAATTGCCCGAAGGGTAATCCATCTCTCAATGCTCTGGGGTGTTGACTTTTATAGGATAACAATGTGTTAGGTTCTGTGGGTTTCCTATGTAAGGTGATATAAATTTGGTTTTCCCTGTGTCTAATGTTCAAGTCCAGGAAGGCTATACTAGATCTATGTAGAGTAGATGTAAAGGTCAGGTGTTGTTGCACTGTGTTGAGGTATACTACAAAATTGTGAAAGTCAGTCTCACTGCCCCTCCAGATCAGGAAAATGTCATCCAAATACCTATGCCAGCATTTAATATTTCCATATTGGGGGTTGGTAATATTTAGGACAAACGTCTGTTCTATGTGGTCCATATATTCATTTGCCATATTCGGTGCAAAAATAGCTCCCATACTCGTACCCGAGCATTGTTGATAATACTCTCCTTCCGATACAAAATAGTTGCACTGTAACGCGATGCGTAGCAGTGAAATGATAAGAGGTAGGGACTAGTTGGGGTCTGGGTCTTGAGTTCAGAAGTCTCTATAGCAATAATACTGTCCTCTTGGGGGACATTTGTGTAGAGTGATGTGATGTCAAGTGTTGCTAGCCAGTCTGTGGAGTCATCAAAGTGTTTCCCTTCTACCAGGTTTATCATGTGCATGATATCCTTTACATGACTTTCTTGAGTAGGCACAAAGTCCTTTATAAAAAAATCAATGTACTGTTCAATAGGTTCTAATAAAGAACCACATCCTGATAAAGTGGGTCTGCCTGGGGGATTGGCGGAGTCCTTGTGGATCTTTGGTAATGTGTACAATACCGGTGTCCTTGGGTTATCAGTATTAAGAAAATCAAATTCCTTTTTGTCAATATAGCCTTCACTTAAACCTTCCATGGTAGTTTCTAATATCCGTTTGTTAATGTCTGATAGAGGATTTCTCTGTAGTATCTTGTAGTGTTTCTCCTCTCTGATCTGTTTGTTTAACTCATTGTCATAGTCTTTGCGATCTTGAATGACAATCCCCCCTCTCTTATCCAAGGGTTTCAGTATTATGCTTTTGTCGTTTTTTAGGGAGTTCAAAGCATACCTTTCCTGTAGTGTAAGGTTATATGGTATGAACTTTTTGGTGTTCTTAAGCTTGTCCACACCTGTTAGAATACATGTTTCAAAAGTTAGCATTTCGTGTGGCATCATACCATTCATGGGATAGAATGTGGAGGGTGTTCTGAGATCTGTCACAGAGCCCTGTGCGAGGTTTTCTTTGTCTTTGAAAAACATTTTAAAACGCATTTTTCTAAAGATTGGGAATAGTACTGCATTTAGGGAAAAGAAATCGGGTTTCTCAGTTATGACATTGGATAAACCTTTAGTCAAAAGTGATATCTCGGGGGGCGTGGCCAACAGCATGGCCGGCTTACACGTGCTTCAGCAGAGCTCCCGATGAGCTGCTCCATGATCCAGCGTTCAAAACAGTCCTGCTGCACCAAAAGTAAGGAGTGCAGTCTATAGAGGTCCAAGACCCCGTTATGGACTAGAAACTGTGGAAAAGCGGTGCACAATTGAAGAAAACTGGCCAGTTAGCAACCACTCGGGGGACCGGACAGTGGCAGGATGGCGGCCGTCGCCAGTGGAACGCATCGAGTGAGGTAGAGCCCGGCTCCCCACCCTACTAATTGCTGCTCCGGTAAGGGGGACATTTAGGGAGACGAGGAGCTGTGCCATCGTACCCAGCGAGGACCAGGGGAGAGGCCCCTTGCAGCGTTCGGGCTCTCGGTGGCGCCCGGGAACTCTACCAAGATGGCGACCGGAGCCGCGATGTAGGTGTCGAGCGCTGCTGGAGATACATCCCGGCCTCGAACCTGCCAACGGCTGGGATGCACCGAAAAATTGACAAAGCGCTGGGGGCCCTTGGAGAGCGCCCTGCTCGCCAGCGACGGAGCTCCTTGACAACGGGGATGATTCAGAAAAGGGGGTGGTGATGAACAGAGTGTCTGAATTAAGCAGACCACTCTTACCCAGTCCAAAGATCAGGGCTTGATCCATCACCGTTTTTTAGCTCACTGCACCATCCCAGCTCAGAACTTGGCTATATGCAAATTAGTCTGACCCTGGCCCAGTGCATCATGGGAACAGAGCAGACCAAACTACCAAGCCAATTCTTATACTGGGAAGGAAACAAGCTACCGGGGACCGGTTTCTGGCATTTCAGCCGTCTTCGGCCCGGCTTGCTTGAATCCTGATGGTGCAATGAGCAAGGGACTCACATCTGAGTATACCCCTCCACGCTTATGGTGGACAAAAATGATTCAGAAAAGGGGGTGGTGATGAACAGAGTGTCTGAATTAAGCAGACCACTCTTACCCAGTCCAAAGATCAGGGCTTGATCCATCACCTGTTTTTAGCTCACTGCACCATCCCAGCTCAGAACTTGGCTATATGCAAATTAGTCTGACCCTGGCCCAGTGCATCATGGGAACAGGGCAGACCAAACTACCAAGCCAAATCTTATACTGGGAAGGAAACAGGCTACCGGAGACCGGTTTCTGGCATTTCAGCCGTCTTCGGCCCGGCTTGCTTGAATCCTGATGGTGCAATGAGCAAGGGACTCACATCTGAGTATACCCTTCCACGCTTATGGTGGACAAAAATGATTCAGAAAAGGGGGTGGTGATGAACAGAGTGTCTGAATTAAGCAGACCACTCTTACCCAGTCCAAAGATCAGGGCTTGATCCATCACCGTTTTTTAGCTCACTGCACCATCCCAGCTCAGAACTTGGCTATATGCAAATTAGTCTGACCCTGGCCCAGTGCATCATGGGAACAGGGCAGACCAAACTACCAAGCCAATTCTTATACTGGGAAGGAAACAAGCTACCGGGGACCGGTTTCTGGCATTTCAGCCGTCTTCGGCCCGGTTTGCTTGAATCCTGATGGTGCAATGAGCAAGGGACTCACATCTGAGTATACCCTTCCACGCATTTGGTGGACAAAAATGATTCAGAAAAGGGGGTGGTGAAGAACAGAGTGTCTGAATTAAGCAGACCACTCTTACCCAGTCCAAAGATCAGGGCTTGATCCATCACCGTTTTTTAGCTCACTGCACCATCCCAGCTCAGAACTTGGCTATATGTAAATTAGTCTGACCCTGGCCCAGTGCATCATGGGAACAGGGCAGACCAAACTACCAAGCCAATTCTTATACTGGGAAGTAAACAAGCTACCGGGGACCGGTTTCTGGCATTTCAGCCGTCTTCGGGCTGATTTGCATATAGCCAGGTTCTGAGCTGGGATGGTGCAGTGAGATAAATAACGGTGATGGATCAATCCTTGATCTTTGGACTGGGTAAGAGTGGTCTGCTTAATTCAGACACTCTGTTCATCACCACCCCCTTTTCTGTATCGTTTTTGGCCACTATAGATGTGGCAGGGTATACTCAGACATGAGTCCGTTTCTCACTGCACCATCAGGATTCAAGCAAGCCGGGCCGAAGACGGCTGAAATGCCAGAAACCGGTCCCCGGTAGCTTGTCTCCTTTCTGGTGAAGAATTGGCTTGGTAGTTTAGTCTGCCCTGTTCCCATGATGCACTGGGCCAGGGACAGACTGATTTGCATATAGCCAGGTTCTGAGCTGGGATGGTGCAGTGAGATAAATAACGGTGATGGATCAATCCCTGATCTTTGGACTGGGTAAGAGTGGTCTGCTTAATTCAGACACTCTGTTCATCACCACCCCCTTTTCTGTATCGTCCTTGACAACGGGAGCTCCACGAAACACGCCGGAGCCCCGACTGCAGCCCCTGAAAGCTCCGCAACATACACTGGGGGAGATTCCTCCTCCCCCCAGTGGAGAGCCAGAACGGAGTCCCCGCCTGCCGGCTGCTGGAGATTCAAGAGCACCCCGGCGGTCTGCAGGTATCCCTCCTCATCAAGACGATCCTTTGCAGCAGAGAAAGGCATTAAAGGCAAGGCAAGGGAAGTGGCGGCGGGACAGGCCACACGATAGAGGACTGAGCATTGCCCCGGCCCGGGGTACTGTTGGTGGCTCCACCGGACTTTGGGAGGCGAGAGGGCCATAGCTGCTTTGCCGGCTACATTGAGCCCCTCACCCAGCACAAACGACCATACCGGTGAGAGGGGGTGCTGTGCGGCAGGTACATCGAGTGGGGCCAGCCCAGAGTGACCAGGAGGCCCGGCATCGGAGAGCCCCCGACGCGTGGCTGACGGTGGAGCCGTTACTGCGCCACCGCCTGGATGAGTGCGTGAACCCTACGATTTGAAGTTGGCTGTGGGGGAAACGGCGAAGTTCCTGCAGGGGTGGAAAGGGTCCCCGGGGTGCCACCTACTACACAAGAACTAATAGAGCGGAGCCCGAGGCTGGCTGGGGGACGGCGAGCTATCCCCCCACACCCCAGAGTGCCAGAAACGAGAGGGGACCCCAGTGTGCAGGGAGGAACGGACAGAGCGGCTGAAGGGGCTATATCTACGCACTTCCTACCCTGACATCTGTGAGGACATTCCTGGGGGGCGACGCGAGGATAACTAGCGCGCCATCTGGACACTTATAAAGACCCTCAAGACGGGGAAATAAGACCCAGTGGTTAGGTCCACACGGCAGGAAACTATTGACAACTTTGCCACGGCCAGCCAACCAAGGGAGACACTTCCTACGGCCCAGAGCGCGCGATCTCACAACACCATGTTGCTGGAAGCGATACAGGCATCGAGAACGGATATACAAGACTCGAGGGCAGTTCTGGAGATCAAGATAGGAGAGGTGGGCTCGGAGGTGCTCCTCCTACGTCAAGATTTTCGGAACCTCACGGAGCGGGTGACGACAGCGGAAACAAGAATTGGAGAAGCAGGGGACTCTATTACCACTCTTCAAAAGGAAATGGCGGAACTTCAGGCATCGCACCGGCAACTGCTGTGGAAGGTGGACGAAGCGGAAAACAGAGCGAGACGCAATAACCTGCGTTTTGTAGGTTTTAGAGAAGGCATTGAGGGGTTGGACGTGGCGGCCTATCTCTACTCCTGGCTAAAGACAACATTCCCACAGGCGCGATTCTCGAACTGCTTCATCATCGAAAGGGCGCACAGGGCGTTGCTGGCGAGGCCACCGGAGGGGGCACGGCCAAGACCGATAATTGCGCGCTTCCTCAACTTCACGGATAGAGACCTTATTTTGCGGGAAGCCAGGAAGAAATGAAGATACGGTTGGAAAACACTAACATAATGATCTTCCCGGACTCCAGCCAAGAGGTCCAGAAACAGAGACGTACTTATGACACGATAAAGACAAAGCTGAGACTAAGGTACATGCTACTCTTCCCGGCGAAGCTAAAGTACTATATGAAGGGAGAACGCACTTTTTCAACCGACCAGAGGAGGCATGGCAATGGTTGGAAGAACGACCTATACTACAAGGAGCTGTAGAGGAAGGCCGCAGGCTCAGGGAAGAGACGGCGGCTGCTGGCTTCCGCCGGAATCCACCTTAAACCCAAAGGATAAAGAAACCACAGAGTAGGAGGCACACACAGACGACCCCATATCCGGGACCTGGCACACAGGGCCGAAGAAGGGTGACTCCGGCAGCATCGGCGGGGGCAAAGGCGACGTCTGGATCCAGATACGACTGCTTAATCGACCACAATGACACGGAGGAAGAAGACGACACAGGCGACTGGACATCGGGAGAAGAGGAGGTTACTGATCAATCCCTAAATCCTCTGGAGAAGGCAATACATGAGATGGAACAGGAGGCGAGAGGCCTCCCCGAAGAGCCCGACACTGAGACTCAAGACTCGCATTCCTGAAAAGGGGACAGGACTAATCTATGGCACTGCAGCTCATCGTAGAAGGGGCACGCAAGTTACACACACCCCTTTATACATTTGTTTAAGTTTGTTGCTTACATTAGGCACTTTGCCTTGCAGACTGATTAGGCATCCCGCTCACTACGGTGCAATCGTAAGTTTGTAGGGGGAACTAAGGGTGGGCGACAGACCCTCTCCGCCGGTAGCTCGGGATATGTGGAAGCTAGGGCTGCGGGGGGCGGGGGGGGGGGGGGGTAGTTGTGGGTGTTTTTGGTTTCTGAGAGTTTAGAGATGGCAGGGGAGGAAGTTTGTTTTGTAATGCACTTTTCAAGCAGAAGCGCACACTTCGACACAAAGCCCATCGTGGGCATGGAATCCCAACTGCCCACAATGCAAGACCTGCCCATGGGTGACCCACAGGGGGTGACTGGGCCTAAAGATGACCTTAAAATACTAGCCTGGAACGTAAATGGCCTAGGCTGTAAGATTAAACGGGGACTGGTTCACAACGATATTAAAGGATATGGGGTGGATGTAGTTCTCCTCCAAGAAACGCATCTGCAAGGTACTAAATGCGCCTTCTTGGCGAGGGGGCAGTATAGTACACAGCAGACACGACCCAGATCCTCGGTTGGGACTTTAACGACGTAATGGACCCTGCGCAGGACAGGACAGGAGACCTTGCTACACCTTCACATATGACACCACTGGCCAATTCTTTGTCCTTGCTTGGACTACTGGACGTGTGGAGGTGGCTCCACCCGGGCACCAAGGTCTATTCCTATTTCTCAGGGGCCCACAAGGTGTACTCCCGCCTGGATTACATTTTTATGTCACGACAGGCGTTGCAGGTATCAGACACAGCGGAGTACTGTGCGCGTGGAGTGTCTGATCACTCCCCCCTATTGATAGAGGTGGGCAAGAGAAGGAGCGGGGGACCCAAGATACTCAGGCTGTCAGCATGGGACCTACAGAACACAGAACTACTCAAGGGCCTGAGAGCAGATGTAAGGGTGTACTTGGCGGAAAATGTTGGCACAGTAGAATCCCAGGTAACTTTTTGGGAGGCACTTAAGATGGCACTTAGAGACAGGGCCCATTGTAGGCTTGCAGAAGACAGAAAGAAAATCCAGATCGAGGTACAGGAACTAGAATCACAGATACTGACACTTGAAACGGAACATCTGCAAACCAAAGAACCGAGAACACTTAGGCGACTGTCTGATCTGAAAACTCAGTATAGGCAACTGGTGACGGGTGAAGCGAAGACACAGGCCCTGGCTACTCTACATCGTCTATACGATGTAGGAGACAAATCCGGGAGGCACTTGGCCTGGCTTAGTAGGAAAGAGAGAGATGATCGCTGGGTAGATAAAGTGAAGGACGATCGGGGGAAATGGCCTGACACAGATGCTGAGATAGCGGAGGCATTTGCTGCATTCTATAGGTCCTTCTATGAAGCGCAGGACCTGGGCTTAAAAGAGGAAGCAATGCAATACATGGCACATATTACTATTCCGGAGCTTAAAGAATCGGACCGGGCGGACTTAGAGGTAGACATAACGGAGGAAGAAGTAAGGGCGGCACTGACAAAGCTCCAACCGGGAAAGGTCCCAGGCCCAAATGGTTTCCCAGCAGAATTCTTTAAGAGAACGGCGGATCTACTGACCCGTCACCTGCTGGGCCTAATACTCGATGCTGAGAAGGAGGGGCAGTTCCACCTGGACCTCAGACAGGCAACAATTGTCCCGATCTACAAGCAGGGGAAGCCGGCGGACGATTGCTCGTCCTACCGCCCCATCTCCCTCCTCAATGTAGAGGCGAAACTATATGCCACGATCTTAGCACTCCGCATGCGACTGTGGTATCAGGGTTGGTCCACCTAGATCAAACGGGGTTCATGCCGGAACGGGCCACCAGGTACAATCTAAGACGGACCAATAACTGGCTCAGGGAGGTGGAGGGCAGGACTGAGCCCCACTGGTTCCTTTCCCTGGACGCCGAGAAGGCGTTTGATGCTGTCCACTGGCCCTTTCTAGAGGGTGTGCTGGAGCGCATGGTATTCGGGCCCAAGTATAGCCCCAGCGCTAGGGTTAGGGTGAATGGGGCGTTATCGGAGGCCTTCCCGATTCAACGAGGCACCAGGCAGGGATGCCCTTTATCCCCCCTGTTGTTTGCACTATCCATTGAAGAGCTGGCATGTGCAGTGAGACAAAATGTAGGAATTACGGGGTTCCGGATGGGGCCAGAGGACGGAGCAGACGATGTACTACTCTATGTAACACACCCGGACACTACCATACCGGCACTGTTTGAAGAATTAGACCGCTACGGGAATAACTCCGGGTTTATGTACTTAGGAATATTTGTCACGACTGATGGTAGTCTCTCCTACGAACGTAATATCAGCCGGGTCCTACGCACTTTCTCGGACGACGCTAGCAGATGGCAATCACTCCCACTGACGATTCTGGGGCGGTCAGCTATGTTTAAAGCCCAGATTTCTATACGCATTTCAGAATGAATACTTTCCCCTACCATGCAAGACATTTCAAGACATCCACGCGGCGTTGAGGTCCTATCTGTGGCTGGGTAAGCAGCCTAGAGTAGCTCTCTCGACCTTACAGAGACATCAATACGATGGTGGAATATCCTCGCCTGACCTAGAGGCCTATTACTGGGCAGAACACTTGGCACCCATAAATTATTTATTTATTTATTTATTAATAACATTTATAGAGCGCGAACAAATGCCCTTGGGCGTCTCAGCGCTAGCATATCTGCATGTACTTACTCCTGATGGCAGAGGGATCTATGTTTACTGATTAAACAGCCAGGACTTTAAATGCTTGCGAAATGACCAGAGTGAGGGGCTTGTTTTTATTGACAGGGGCAAGGTGTTCCATAGTTTCGGGGCTGATACCAGGAACCTTCTATCCCCCCAGGAAACCGTTTTGGTACGGGGAACCATTAGGTCATTTAAAGTAGAAGAAGGTAAAGATCTTGGTGGACAGTAAGGAATAAGGTTTTGTGTAAGAAAAGCAGGTCCTTGTTTGTGCAGAGCCTTATACACAATACAGAGGGTTTTGAACTTAATCCTATTTCTGATGGGCAGCCAGTGTAGGTGTCTAATGGTTTCTGTAGCAGATGTATATTTAGGAATTCTGCCCAAGAGTCTAGCTGCTGAGTTCTAAATAACTTGCATTTTATTAATGACCCTTGCTTGGGCATATGTGAACAGGGCGTTACATAAATGAATGGCTTCACGCACCCGTCACACACCCCACCTATGCACTAGAACGACACAAGATGGGCAGCCACAGCTGTCTTCATTACATCTATGGAGGAAGGGGGCAGGCCAGATTACTACAGGCTACTAGAATCACGCTGGGAGCATGAAAGAGGGCGACAAAGGCAATACAGTGGGAACACAAACCGACGAAGCAAACCCCATTGTGGCACTGCACCTGGCTGAAGGAATTACACAAGTTGAAGGGGTTCCGGGAGTGGGATGCCATTGGTATCTCTACTCTAGGGGATGTAATTAAAAAAGGGGTGTTACAATCCTTCCCGTGGCTCCAAAAGGAGTATGGACTTCACCACACCCAGCTTTTTAAATATATGCAACTCAGACATGCATGGAGGGCGGAAGGGCCATCGCTGGAGGCACTCCCCGAATATGCCCCACTAGAAGGCCGCCTTTTACAGGAAAAAATCCCTGGGAAAGCTGTGTCCCTGACATATAAAACCATCATGAATAATAGACCAAACAAACTAGAAGGCCTCAGGAACACATGGGTACAGGAGGTGGAAGAAATGGATGATGTAGACTGGAGGTTAATACTGATGCACCCTAGAGAGGTAGCGATCAAATCACGCCTCCGTTTGATCCAATTTAAGGTCCTTCATAGGTCATATTTTGATAGAGTACGGCTTTATAGAATGGGGAGGATACCAGACTCGTGCTGTCTACGCTGTGGCCATGATAGGGGAGACTTCCTGCACACTATTTGGTCCTGTCCCCGCATTCAAACGTATTGGAGGGAGGTCTTAGCTGAACTGGGGGAGGTGCTGGAGACAGACATCCCGCCGGACCCGAAGGTAGTACTATTAGGAATGACCAATGATGTCGACCTAGCACGCCCACTCCTGATTTTTCTGGGGCTGGCCCTGGTAGTGGCCAAAAGGGATATAGCTAGGAAATGGGGGGCACCTGGTGCTCCGCAGCTTGAGGAATGGAGAAGGGGCATGGACCTATACATGGCAGCAGAAAGGGTCACAAATCGGGCGAGGGGCTGCCTGAAGAAATTTCGTAGAGTGTGGGGCAAATGGAGACACTATCACTGCCTTAATGGAGGACTATGAGAGATCGCAGACACTTGCAGGCTTGGGTATCAGAGAGGGAGTGAACATTTGGGGCTGGGAGATATTAATGCAATGGACTCTGCTGTTCGTACTGGGGGGCTACTTAGGCGCTGGACTTTGGGGACTGACGCATAGGGAGGGCTTGGAGGGGACAGGGGAGGAGGCGTTGGAGAGGTGCTTAAAAATGATGTGCATGATCTTTGTGTTCTTAGCTGCAAGCGTAATGGAAATGGTGCAAAAACAAATGAGGGGAGAATATGGGGTGGGGGAAAAAGTTAAAAGACTGTACTTTGTTTATAATATCATACTATGTACTGTGATATACGATGCAGTCGCAAATAAAGAAGTTTCCAAAAAAAAAAGTGATGTCTCAGGAGACGATAATATATGTTGGGACAGGTTAAAAATGGGGACTGTTTCCATGTTGTTTGTATTTTGTGTTAGTAAGGTTGTGGACCCCACTGGTAATGTTTGTTCCTCGTTTGTCTCTCCCCGGGGTGTTGGTACCATGTTTTCCTTTTTGCCTTTCTGTCCCTGTCTAAAAAAGGCTGTCCTGGGTGATTATCTATGCGACTTGGTCCAGGTTGTGAGTCTGAATCACTAGAGCCTCCAGAGGATTCTGAGAAGGTTATTGGTTTATTATTTCTGTATCTGCCCCAGGTGTTTTGCCTATTTTGGTTACCCAATGTACTGTAGTAGTCTTCTCTAAGGTAAGGGTATGCTTTTTCTTTCGGAAAACTTTTAATGTCCTTTGTTACCTTGTCCGCCTTCTTTTTTAATTCGAAACAATTGAAGTCCTCAATTGTTTTATTCAATTTCGCCAACAGTTTTTTAGCCTCTTCTATTCAGTTGCCATCTAGCAGTTACTTCTCTATTTCTTCAATTTCTTTCAATTCAGCCTTTGCGTGTCCTAAAGCGGTTTCCACCCCTAGTACCATCCAGTGCGTGAGCAGATCATAGAAATGCTCCTAAAGCCTCCTTTAAATTTTGGATCCTCACGAAAAATGCCTGGTACATTTCTGACTTGAAGTCCCTGTGGAATTATGCCTGCCCTTAGGTAGTCTGTTAACATTTGCGCATGCAATTCTGTTCTCACATGTTTTTCTTAAACTGCTCTAGTTTATCCAGCAGTTGTCGTCTTGGGCTAGTACTATTGTTTGGTAGATTTGAAAATAAGGATGGACCACTAATGATCTTTGCATTGTAGTCCTCAGTGTATAGTGGTGCCTCTCTATCTGACATCTCAATCCCTGGGGAAGACTAGTGACCCTATATATCCTATAGGGTATAGGGAATCGATCCTGTTATGGATGAGACCATTGCGATGCAGCCACCGCACAAAGAGTTGAAAGGGAAAAACAAGGGAACCCTACTTACAACGGAACAAGGGTGATTTAAGTATTTTTTTTAAAAAGGACAGTGGTTCCTGTGGAACAATAAAAATAAAAAGTTATAATAATAATAGGAAGAACCGAACCGTACCAATACGGTCACTATGTTAGTTAAGTGTGTGTCTGATAGAATTCCACATGTTCCTATGTGTATTCTATGGTAAATAACGTTATTTGCAAGGCAAGCTGTGGTTACTTGTCATAATCATATACGGAACCCATAGGTTTCTGACTGTAATGTTTGATGGTACATCTGTAGGTCTGTAGAGTGGGGCAAAAACGGTGACCCGAGTGGTGGGACATGAAATGAAATGAAAATAAATTTGTTAAGCACGGTTGCTGCCCACGGGCGTCCAAGCGCTGAGTTAAAGCAGAGATGTGACGGAACAGGGGAGATTAGGACTAGGAGGGTTTGGTGAACAGAAGGGTTTTCAGCTTTTTCCGGAATGAGAGCAAGTCAGGGTTGGACCGAAGTGACAGGGGGAGAGCATTCCAGAGTTTAGCGGTGTTCAATGAGAACAGCCTACCCCCGGTCCTGGCTCTCTTCACTCTGGGGACAACTGCCAGGAAAGCCTACGTAGACCGAAGGTTCCTGCTAGAGTGGTAAGGGGTGACGAGGTTGTTATTAATTGCTGATCCCGTCTTCCAAAAGGCCCGATGCGCAATACACAGCGCCTTAAAAGCCACTCTATGCCTCACTGGCAGCCAGTGCAGGCTTTTCAGTCCAGGTCTGGCTGACTGGGTTCGCGGAATCTGGAGTAAGGTACGTGCAGCGCAGTTTTGTACCACCTGTAGCTTCCGAAGAGTCATCTCAGGGGCCCCTACGTATAGAGCGTTGTTTGAGTCCAGGCGGGACTGGATGAGGCCTTGTACTGCCACTTTTTTGGCCTCTAGTGGCAGAAGTGGGAGGACCTTCCTCACGGTTCTGAGTAGGCCAAAACAGGTGGCGGACAGCTTGGTGGCCTGAGTGGAGAAGGAGAGCTTTTTATCTAACCATACTCCCAGGCTCTTGACACTTTCCTTGGGGGTGGGGGGAGCGCCCAGACCGCAGGGCCACAAGGAAGTGAAAGGAACTGGCGAGGCTGGGCCTAGGAGCATGAGCTCTGTTTTTTCTCCATTCAGCTTGAGGGAGGAGTTGGTCATCCACTCCTTGACGTCCTCTAAGCATTTCAGCAGACCTACCGGGGAATGCCTGTTGTTCTCTTGGGCCATTGAAACGGCTAGCTGAGTGTCGTCGGCGTACGACACGATTTTAATGCCGTGCGGTTCGACTACCCCAGCCAGCGGTTTCATGTATACATTAAATAGCACAGGGCTCAGGGAAGAGCCCTGCGGAACTCCGCAGCTGAGAGGTTTGCTGGATGACATTGTGTCGCCGTCGAAGATCTGGAAAGATCTGTCAGACAGGAAGGAGTCGAACCACCTTAATGCGTCACCTGAAACTCCGATGTCATAGAGACGGTTCAGCAAGGTGGCATAGCTGACCGTATCGAAGGCGGCACTTAGATCAAGGAGGATCACTGCCACTGATCCTCCCTGATCCAGTATCCTTCGAGATTCTTCGGTGACTGCTAATAAGGCGGTTTCAGTCACATGTTTTGGTCTGAAGCCTGTCTGGGACGTGTGTAATAGGGAGTGGTTCTCTAGGAACTGAACCAACTGGGCATTTATATATTTCTCTAGCACCTTGCTAGCCCAAGGAAGGAGTGAAATGGGGCGGTAGCTGGATTGGTCATCAGGGTCCAGATTAGGTTTTTTCAACAGCGCCCGCACCATGGCTTGCTTCCAGGCTGTGGGGACTGAGCATGTGGATATGGACGAGTTTAGAAGTTCCAAGATTACAGGCAGGGTAGCTTCGCCTGCCTGCATCAGGACTTCTGGAGGAGCTGGGTCACGTGGAGAGCCAGACTTAACTTGGCGAGCCATTTTGCCAAGGGTGTCAAGGTCCATAAGAGGGAAATGATCAAGAGTTGGCTGGTCTGGGGAAAGAGGGATTCTAGGGGGGAGTAGATCAGTTGCATCCGGGGTTGAGGCTATTGTTGGGAAGGAGGAGTAGATTTTCAAAACCTTGTTATGGAAGAATTCCGCCAGCTCATTACATTGGTCCTGAGTCTTGATCGGAGGGGGAGCAGTGATGGTACTGGTGCATTGTTTTATTATGTGGAAGATTTCCTTGGGCTTTGATTTTGCTTCCAGGATTTTATCAGAGTAGTAGGTTGCCTGGGCCGTCCTAACCCCTTCTCTGTAGGCTTTGATCGCCTCTTTGTAGGATGCCTTTTTTTCCGGGAGAAAGTCTAATCGCCAGGCTCTTTCTCGTTGCCTACAAAGGCGTTTTAGCTCTCGTAGCGAATCGGAGAACCAGGGAGCTGATTTCTGCGTTCTCTTTGAGGAGGATCTGCGGAGAGGGAGGATCGTATCCAGTGAGTTTGTGATCCAACCTACATAGTTTCCGTTTGCCACGTTGGGGTCTGGGCAGGGTGGCGGGCGGGTGGAGTCCAGGTTGTGCATCCGGATTCCACGGGGAGTTTTGACCAGTTTCTCCTCATTGTGACTTGAGGGGGTAGCTGGGGGGCTTTGTGGGTAGTCCATGTAAACGGAACCAAAAAATGGTCCGACCATGGGAGGGGAGTGGGTTGGTCAACAGTCAGATTGGTGCAGTTGCTAAAAATAGGGTCGAGAGGATTGCCCTTTTCATGGGTCGGGGCTGTGACCAGTTGGGCCAGTTGAAGAGCTCCAAGGTTATCTATTAGCTCCTTAGCAATATGGTCTGAGGGGGAGTTAAAGTGGAAATTGAGGTCCCCTAAAACCGTATGATTGGCAGAAGATAAAATTCTTTTTGCTATAATCTATGGGAGAGACCTATGGAACAACTTTGCAGGCTCGGGGGGGCGATAGATCAAAGTGCCGGAGAATGAACTATTTGCGTGGAACTCTATGCAGAATTCTACACTCTCGCATTCAGGGATAGATTCTGCTGTAGTACGGCAACGGTACTGGTCCTTTAATATGATGACCATACCTCCGCCTCTCCCTTCCGGTCTGTCTAATCTGAGGATGTGGTAACCAGTGGGTAAGGCTGAGACTATATCCGGCTCCGATTGAGCAGTGAGCCAGGTTTCTGTCAAGAAAAAACGTCTGGCTTGTGTTCCTCGAGCAGCATGGCAATTTGTGTGCTATGCTTTGGCAGTGATCAACAGTTTAACGCATACATGCAATATTTCTGGGTTGTGGCCAACGGGGAGGTGTTACGAAAGGAGTGTTTGCAGTCCGAGCAGCGGGGGGGGGGGGGGGGGGGGAGCTCTGTAGGAGCATAGATATGCATGCATTGGACAGCAGATGTTCTTCCTATGCTGTGTAAGGCTGTCGAGCTATATGTCCTGCTCTGGAACGTGAGGGAACCAGGGTTTGTGGCCCCTGGTCCCGTCTGGTCGCGGACGGGCGCAGACGGGCTTGCCTTCGGCGCACAGCCGGCGCGCCCGCTGCGCCCGTCCGCTGCGCCTCCGAAACCAGCACATCCTTATATGACGATATAAGGGGGGTGTGGCCTATTCCAATGGGCGTGGCCCTGGTGTCCCGGCGATTCGCCTGCGACCCGCTGCAGCGCCTGACTCGGCTGCGCGGGGAGGGAGTCACGTGGGGACATGTTTGTGCATGTTTGTGCATGTTTATAGGAACAAGAGCAGGGCCAGGTATCTAGTATATGGAGTGTCAGTCATGCGTAATCGGTTCTGGTTTGCAGTATGTCTACATCAATATGTAGGAAAAAGGTAAGAAAAGGGGGGGGGGGGGGTTTGTGGCGATACCTTTTCAATGTGTGGATATCCAATCTGGTTGGTTATAATCGCTACTCTGCCCTTTTAGGGGGTGCGTTAGAGGTGCAATGGTGGCACAGTAGTCAATGAATTGATATTTGGAATAATGCCATTCCTCTGGTCACACAGTTATAATACAGTACAAAGCTATATAGTAGTAGTCCAAACTGTAAAATATTTATGAGACATTTGAAGTAATTATACCGCATTATACATGGTTTTGTTGATTAGTTATGAATTATATACAAGCGATACTCTGGTACATGTAAAGGGAGTTAAACCTGCGTTGCCACAAAGCCCTGCCATTCTTCAACAGTATTTAGACCCTGATTAATAGAATTATTACGGTCTATCCAATGGTATTCACGTCTCTGTAGGATTTGTGCAATATCACTCCCTCTGGGAAAACAGAAATGTGTATTTAGAATCTAAGATCAAACTGTAGTTTAAGACGTTGTCTTAGAGGATAGTGGGCTGGATTTTACCTGGTGTTGGAGTTGCTCAATGTTGATGAAGTGCGTGGGAACCATGTGCAAGTGAAAATAAACTTAAAGATGATCACTAAGAAACCCAGCCGGGTTCTATATAAAAAAAAAATCAATTAGTCCATATTAGAGAAAGGAAGATACATAGGAAAGATATAGAGAGGTATACACTGGTAGTTCCTGTGGGTGGGTGGTTTATAGTAACTTACCCGTAGTGAATATGTGGGTTTCGCAATTCCAATTGTGAAGCTCAATAGCTGTCCTTTCTGCTTCAAGGTTTGAAGGTGCGGTCTTTGGTTTCAGCGGGCGCTGGGTAGCGGTCACCGCAGTCTGGAGATGTTTGGTAGGCGTTCCGGCACATGGGAAGTTTGGTAAGGAAATCACATCAGATTATGCTCACACCTTCCCATTCCTTGTCAAAGCCCAACAGACTTTGAAAAAAGTCTTCAGCTATTGTGTTTGTGGAAAGAGTGACTAAGGCAGAGCAATGGGTTCCGTAGGGTGGGGTAACAGGGTGGAGGGGGTGCGCTTGCCCCCCCCCGATCACTCTGGCAGTGGAGAACTAATCAGACACTAGTGGCACAGACAGTATAGCTTAACACTATGGCCGCCACTGCAGTGTTTATGCTGCTGTAGCTGAGCGCTACCAATGATAGCGGCCTAACCGTGACTCCCAAGTTGGATGAATCAAAGTCTGAACTGCTCCCCCAGCCCCAGCAAGTGGGCACTGCACAGAAAAAGGCGGACAGTTGAAGAGAGAAGCAGCATCTGTGTTGTGTGCATCACAGCAGCAGAGGCCCCCGTTCACTTCAATCACTGGCTCATAGGCGCTTTTTGGCCCGACCAACCTGCTGCATCCAATCCTCCTAGCAGCAGTGGCAGCTGTATATCATAGTTTGCAACCTGAAACATTTGTTGGGCTTGGGCATTTATAAGAAAAAAGGGGGAAAGAAAATAAACAGGGGGAGAGGAAGGAAAAGCATTAATAAACAATGTAAAAGCAGCCAGGAGAAAAAAGGGAGAGAGGAAGTAGTTATAGTGGCTACTTACATGAAGCAAGGCTCGCAGGTACTGTGCCTCTTTCACTGCAAGCCTTGTTTCTCCTAAGCAAGGATTATTAAATACAAAGAAGCAGGGTAAACACCATTGCGTGCTGCCCCGCGCCTCAAGTGAGGAGTCCGACGAATAAGAAAATGCCCTCTTCCCATTTACAAGACCTGTACATAGCGGGTTTTCAAGGAGTGGGCTGGTGATGATTTAGGTGAGGTCCATGAAACAAGCTGTTGTCTCTTTTTGTTATTTCTTTTAGCAAATCATGCTTTCATTAGCTTTTTTTATGTATGACTGTGGAGAAGATAATTGTATGACTGGAGGAGTGGGCAGAGCTTTATCCTCCAGGTGTGGGGCAATGACGCACCTGCCAGAACTTTAAATTGAGTGATATGAGATGCCGGCGGTGTGGGATTGTATTGGGTTAATTGTAGGGTAAAGTAAAGATTTAAAATCTGATGGATACTCCACAACCACTAAAGACCATGGAGAGCATGGCTGGCTGTATTGAATAAACTAAGTTGTAGATGAGCTGCAGGTCGCCAGTAGGTAGCTATAGTTAGAACCTAGTTTCCATAGGAAATTTGCCAATAGCTTTGGCGCCGTTTGATGATTCTTCACGAAATTTTCAAAACTAATTGTTCACTGAGGTCAGCTACTGTCTTGAAAGTTTCAGGGTGATTCGTCTTAGGGGGACCGAGAAAAAAGGGGGGTACCAAAACAGGTTTTCTCCATGTTAATTTCCATAGGAAACTTTAGAAGAGAAATAGCGCTTCAGCAGCCAGAAAGCACGTTTTTATTAAATGGTGTAATTCTGTTCAGTAGTTTTTGAGATATATAAAGATTTATAGATATCGATATTTGAGAATTGTGAGATATGATTGTCTGAGCCCTCCCGAGCATGAGCCTGCCTCTGATTGGCTGCCAACACTTCAAACCCAAACCAAAAAGTGTTGGCAGCCATCTTGTGCTTCAGACCGAAAGAGAAGGAAAAAGGTAAAAAAAATATTCAAAACAAGCAAAGGGGCAGGGTAAAAATACCCTGACCCCCCATGTCTGCTCAAGGGGTCCCAAAGAGATAAAAAAAAGCAATTTGAAATTTTCAGCCGGGGCAAAAAAGAAAAAAAAAAAAAAAGAAAAACGAAGACCGGTCTCCGGCGCTTCGCTTTTTTAAACCTGCGGGTGCGCCAGGTCCCGGGGGCATTTTTGAATTGTGAAGCGGGGGCCCACGGGGGACCCTGCAGCCCCGGGGCCCACCACCTCCCTGGGGCTTTATAATTTATGCGCAGTGGAAAGTGGCCCCCCTCCAGCCCCAGGGACCGTCACCTTCATTAAAATAGGATCAGGGGGCCTCGTGGCTAAAATAATCTGTGTGGGGGGGGCTCGAGCCCGACCACACTGCCCCGGGGACCACCACCTCCCCAGAGCACTGTTTATTCAAATGCAGGGGTCCGTTACAGACCCCTGAGCCCCGGGGACCACCACCTCCACAGGGCTATAAATACTTGGATGGGGGCAGCGCGGCCCCCCCTCCTGGAGCCCTCGATGGCCTTAGAGACCGCCACCCCCCCAGGGACGGCTCCTACAATGTCCTGGGCTGCCATTAGCTATGATAGGGCAGACGCGTGTTTTGGCGCACTGCTAGTGGGGCGATGAGGTCCTCTTGTGTACCGAGGACCTCAGTACACAAGTGGACTTCATCCTCCGAGCAGCAGTGTGCCAGGAGCTGTGTTTGCAGAGTGGTGGAAAAAGGGGGTGTTTTCCCAATTTACAACGCGCCAGGGGGCGCGTTTGCATAGTGGTGGAGAAAGGGGCGTGGCCTGGTATGAGAAGTTAGCAATCCTGCTGTGTGGGACTTACTGGAGGTAATAGGAGGGGTAGTTGGCCCCCAAGGTTGACGTTGGGGGTTAACTACTTCTTCTGTTACCTCCAGGAAATCCCACACAGTTGGATTGCTAATTGGTGTTCGGAGGCCACGCTCACCTTTCTCCACCACTTTGCAAATGAGACTGCTATGTTATAGGTAGAAATTAGCATTTAAAAAACCTTAGAAATTCACTGAAAAAAATTACAGGTTTCAGGGACGTTCTAATTAGTTGGACATTTCACTGGTACAAAACCAGAGAAATTTGGCTGTTATAGTTAGTAGAGGTAACTATAACTCGTGCCCCGCAATGCACTGCTGATGACGTCAAATATTACATCACTCATGACATGCTCAGTGACATCACCACGCCACGTCCGTTTTAATACCTCTCTGCAACACAGCTCTGTGGCACTGACTGGAGGTACCTGGTGGGCTAGTTGGACCCCAGGGACCCACAGGATTCAAGGGGGCTTAATGCCCCAATTTGCAGTGCGCCAGGGGGCTTTCTGCAGAGTGGTGGAGAAAGGGGGCATGGCATTTGTCTACCTCTCACCTATCCCACTGCGTGGGGCTTACTGGAGGTAAAAGGTAGGCTTGTTGGCCCTTAAAAAAACATCAGTGAAGGGGACTTCAATCCCCATCCAAGAGCGTGCCAGGGAGCACGTTTGTAGAGTGGTGGGCGAAGAGGGCGTGGCCTGGTACGAGTACTTACCAATGCTGCTGTGTGGGACTGACTGGAGGTAATAGTTTGGGAATTTGGCCCCCAAGGATGTCCTTAGGGGCCATCTACCTCTCTTGTTACCTCCAGTAAGTCTCACACAGTGGGAAGGCTAAGACGTCTTCGGAGACCATGGCCCCCTTTATCTACCACTCTGCAAACGTGCCTCGTTGCAGACTACGGGATGGGGGAGAAAGTCCAATTTAGTCCTGAGGTAGTTTGGGGGCCAAGCATCCCTCCTGGTACCTCTTGTAAGTCCTACGCAGAGGAATTCCTGAGCAATGGTTGTACGCCCAGCACCCTTTCTCCACCACTCTGCAAACGGGAGCTACTAATTAAAGTAGCATAATTCTGCACCTCTGACTTAGAGGTAGCTTTAATCCCCCTGCCCTATTATGTACTAGGGCCTTACAGAGGAGGTCATGCTAATCACAGGGGTACCCCAATGCATAGTGTTCCCTAGTGTATGTAGGTGTTTTCACTGTATTCTAAGTGTCTTTTAGCATAGCACTGGCTCTAAGGCCTGGTTAGTCTGTTACCACCAGTACGCTTCTGAAAAAGTGTGGGCACAGGATGATTTTGCAACAAGGCCTCTTTCTACTCCTCTGTTGGTTCTTTCTGCACATCTCTTCTTCTTCCAGCAATTTTCATTGTCTTTCTCGACTTCTTCTGCCTTTTTCTGCATTTGTCTTGCTTATTTTTGCGCTTTTCTTCCTCTTTCTTCACATGTCCTACCTTTGTAACATAGTTAGAAATTTGCATTTAAAAAACCTTTGAAATGCACTGAAAAAAATTATAGGTTTCAGGCACGTTATAGTTCGAAATTAGCATTTAAAAAACCTTAGAAATTCACTGAAAAAACATAGGTTTCAGGGACGTTCTAGTTAGATGGAGATTTCACTCGTATAAAACCACAGAAATTAGGCAGTTATAGTTAGTAGACCTAACTATAACTCGCGCCCCCGCAATGCACTGCAGATGACGTCACATATTACATCACTCATGACATGCTCAGGATGCAAATCAATTGTAATGCTCCTCAAGCACAGTGAGCTTTCTCTTTTGCTTGTCCATAGTTTCAGATTACTCATCAAGATTGGAATCTAGAAGCCAGGCTCTCCAAGCAATTCATCTTGATAGGCTCAAGGTATGTAATCACATGTAAGACCTTAAGACTGTGTTACGTAATCACAGACAAAAAGCAGAAGAGCAATTTAAGTACTTTTTTTCAAATGTTCAAACAATGGCAGAAAAATTAAACATCGAACTTTGTATTCCCAGACAGTGTGTCCGGCAAGTATTTTGTTCTAATTGTGGTTCTTCCACTATGGAAGAATATCTTCATTAGTCTATCTATGTGTCCATACATGGATTCTATCATCGCATTATTAGAAAGCCGGTTTGGCAATGAAAACAAGAAAAATGTAAGTCTGTTCTCTCTTTACCCAAAACACAAGGCGAAAATAACAAATGCCATATTGCAAACATCAGAGAAATGTACGACATTGAAAACCTGGAGGCCAAAGCAGTCACATGGTTTGAGATTTGGCCAATGAAGGATGAGCAGTTGGACATTGTATTTCTGGATTTGCTAAACCGCAAAGATTTATTTCCATCAGTCCAGAAAGCAATTCTCATTGCTCCCACCTTACCAGCGACAGCTTTGACAGTGGAAAGGTCTTTCAACACAATGAGAAGGGGGAAAACCGAGTTGAGGTCGATAATGGCAGATGATTGCTTATCCGATTTGTGCATGATAAACATACATTGAGCAAAAATTGATGAAAATATACAGCTGACTGAAAAGTAATTAATACATTTGCACAAGACTACAGATGTTTCCAGATCCTTTTTCAAGATCACTAACCAGTGATCAAAAACTGTAAAAAAATACTTATTGAAAACTGAAAAGGTTTTGTTACAGCAACAGTGAAGATGTTTGCAATTCCTAAGCTGCAACAGTTATCCAGGTTAAATTTATGGAACAAATCTTAATTGGTAGGTGTCTCGACATTTATACAAATCCATTTGCCTACAGCCACAGGGGCCGACGGCTAAAAAAATAAGGCATTAAATGAAAATAGAACACTAACGCATTAATGAGGACATCCCGGAGGCTAGCAGCGCTCAGAGTTAAATGTAGAAATTAGATACAGCATACTCTGTCAAGGACCTCGTCAGTCCAGAAACGAGCACCCAACTAGAAAGGGAAACAACAAATAAAAACCCAACCAAGGAGAAAGAAAATAAAGGGGAACCCATACCAAGATTTCAGAGGTCAAAGAGCAAACCATAACTCCCACCATGCCCACCCTCCAGCCCTCCCGCTCGCTCAGACGGGGCGTCACCTACTCCGCAGCTGATGGTATTAGACGTAACCCTTACAGGAGTTTGGGGCAAGTGACTCGCGGAAGTCCTTCGACAGCAACGTTATGAAAGGAGCCCAAAGCTCTGCGTATTTCTCAGTCCACTGATTTTGGACCAGCGAGAGTCGCACCATGGCAAGGGTCAGCCAGAGCCTGTGGAGCCAAGCCGTATGATCTGGGACCGTGAGAGTACCCTAGTGGACTAAGAGCGGCTGGCGAGCTGCGTATAGTGCCAATGCCATCTGCCTGCCTCGAACTGACCGTAATGGGAAGGTGAGTGGATTCGATAGCCCTAGCAGAGTGTAAGCTTGGAAGCAAGGGATCTCGGTTTCAAATGCAGAGTCAATGTCATTAAGTACCTGTTCCCAAAAGCACTCTAGCCTCGGGCAGTGCCAAAGGAGATGTGCAAGAGAGCCTGTCAAGCGACAACCCCACCAAAATTTTTCAGTGTGGTTTTTGTCCCATTGGTGGATCCTTGCTGGTGTGAGTTACCAATAAGATGCTAACTTGAATGCGGATTCAGTCCCTGCAGTGTTGTATGCCTTGTGGTAAGCCCTATAATGAATATTGTTCCACTCTTTGACTGTTAGGGCCCGACCCAGTTCTTCTTCCCACCGGAATTGGCCACGAGAGCGGCGGGACGCCGTGCGCTGAGTGAGGAGAACATAAAGTTCTGCTATGAGGTGCTTATTATCTTTCTTGTTTGCTATCCATTTCTCGAAGGGGGTAAGCTTACGAGAGACGTGTGGCAGATAGGCCTTAGAGTTAGCCCAGTGGCCGAGCTGCAAATAGAACTCAGTGTGAGGAAGGTCAAGGTCTTGTCGAACCCGATCAAATTGGATGAGGCACTCAAGATCAAATAAGTAGCCCAAACGCTTACAACCCGCTTCCCTTCATCTCTCAGCAACTGCAGTCTTATCTCCCGGGGGAAAAAACGGGGAGGGAAAGGTGGTAAGCCCTTTCGAGAGTGCCACCTCATCCCATACCTTCATTTTTGCTGCAGTGACCGGTGAGGAGTATAGGCCCCATGAACGTGACCAGCGGGGAAGTCAGATTTAACACCAAACATTCGCATCAGCAACTGCCTGGTCCATAAAGGTCCAGTGCTTCTCTGAAAGTGGGCGATTCCACTCCCACATGTATCGAAGGTGCGCGGCCTGAGGGTATCTGTGAACTAGAGGTAGATTCACCCCTCCGTACCCTTTGGGCGCGACAGCTGCACTTCCAAAAGGCATGCTTTCTTATTGCCCCAAATGAATGAATTCATGGCAAACTGTAAGGCAAACTGTAAGGCTCGCAGTGCTTTAGGTGTGGGCACTAATGAGAAGGTCTGAAATAGGTATAGTATGCGTGGCAGGATTGTCATTTTCACCGCAGCAATGTGCCAGAACCAGGATAAGTTGTGCGTAGTCCACCCGTCCAGCGCTGTTCGCGTCTGAGCCACTAAGGTTCTGTAGTTCAGCTCCAGCTTATGTGCGAGCGAGGGGGTCAGGAGAATGGCAAATAGGGCACAGGTTTGCTAGACCAGTGCAGGAGAAGAGTCTGCCTGAGGTCTTTCACCTGTATTTCCCGCAAGGAAAAGTTGAGGACCTGGGACTTGCTACGGTTGACCTTGAAACCGGAGAGCCGACCAAATGATTTGAGTTTGTCAATCAGCTAGGGGGTGGAGGTAAGAGGTTGTGCGAGGGAGAGTATGACATCATCTGCATAGAGGTTTATCTTGTGGATGTCACCTTCAAACTTGACACCCTGGATGGCAGGGTGATCGCGGATTTTCTGCGCGAGGGGCTCCATATTAAGGGCAAATAAGAAGGGTGAAAGGCGGAACCCCTGCCTCGTAGCATGGGCGATCTCAAAGGGTAGGAAGACAGCCCATTTACTCTAAGAAATGCCCTGGGGGCACAGTAGATACACTGCACCCATTGAATAAAGCATGGCCCAAACCCGGAGCCCCGCAGGACGTCAAAGAGATATTTCCAGCATACTCTATCAAACGCCTTTTCAGCATCGACGGAAAAAAGCACAGCTCCTAATTGGGAGTGGTGTTGGGCTTAAGGATGACGGCTGCCTCAGCAATAGAGTCCGAAACCGCCCTGCTGTCTTGAAAGGAATTGAACAGATGGGTAAGGAGGGGTGCTAATTTGTGACAAAATGTTTCATAAAACAGGGCAGGATAACCGTCAGGGCCCGCCGAATTGTCAAGCTTCAATCAAGAGATGGCTGAGATACCCTCGTCCCGCCGTATTGGGTCTAAGGGGTCTTCTTGTGCCTTTAGAAGACGAGTAAAGTTACTAGAATCCAAGTAGTCTCGGGGTCAGGTATATCTGCTCTATAGAGAGCGTGGTTAAATCGCTGTGACTCCTCAACAATCTGGGAGTGAAGGTCGATCCCCTCTCCTGTAGGCTGCTTAAGGGAGATAATAGTCCCCGCCACTGCCCTGGCACGCAATCTCTGTGCCAACATTCTCCTACATCTGTCACTATATAAATAAAACTTATGTCGAGACGAAGTAGGGGATATTCCGCTCTGTCAAGGTCTAAGCATTTAAGAACTAGAAACAAGGATGGTGGGGGAGGGTCTGAGGGGCAATATTTAAAGACTCCATGCCCCTGAATTAACTTTACTAACCAAAGGAAGGGAACCGGTCTGTTTGGTGTGTTGAGAAAGACCACCAATATAAGAGCAACTACAGTTCACCAATAGTACATAACTCGCACAATCTTAGGCTTGAGTATGGATTCCATCAGCCCACCCATTTGGCGGAACTTCGTCACCTGGAGAACCACGAGAGCGAGGTCACCTGTAGCCAAAGAGTATTTAGGCGTAAGTGGTAGATCTCCTGCTCTCGAACCAGTCTCAGTCTCTTAGTTTGTTCAAGGTATGTGAGGACTGATGGAGTGCAGTGCAAGTGATAAACGTGTGTGTGAATAAAAAGGACTAAAAGGACAAAAATTATGTTAATTGGAGATTGTCCTGATGCCATATGTTAAAAACCGCCTGATAGTCTCGTATAATTTGAACTATCTATTGCCTAAAAGTGAGGTCGACATGTTTCAGCCGTTAAGCTCATTAGCTCGGCTTTCTTCAGGACCTTGTGTTGGAAAGTACTACTGCGAAAAAACTTAAAGTGAAAAAGTATTTTATTACTACATTTAATGGAAAAAAATGAAATCAGTGGTTTATTACCACCCTACCAGACATGTTTCTCACGTCTATGTAGTTTAGGAGCTACTTCTTCATCCCTGTAAAAGGAAGGAATAGTGTCAAAATAAGCCAACTCAATACAGTGGTGAACGGCATAATGTGCTCAAAACAAGGAGGTGAATCATATCACCCAGCTTTTGTGGGAGTGAGCCTCCCCCTGTGTTTTTCTCACTACTAGTGCGGGCCTCTACCACCGAGCAATTGCCGGGTGAGGTGAGGCTCACTCCCACAAAAAGCTGGGTGAGTACTTTCTAAATTACTAATATAATCTCTATTTGCCCCATAATAAACACTTTATGACTATGGGTTTAGTCGAATACAATGCTTAAACAACTGTGTGATATGATTCACCCCCTTGTTTTGAGCACATTATGCCATTCACCACTGTATTGAGTTGGCTTATTTTGACACTATTCCTTCCTTTTACAGGGATGAAGAAGTAGCTCCTAAACTACATAGTCATGAGAAACATGTCTGGTAGGGTTGTAATAAACCACTGATTTCATTTTTTTCCATTAAATGTAGTAATAAAATACTTTTTCACTTAAAGTTTTTTCGCAGTAGCACTTAACAACACAAGGTTCTGAAGAAAGCCGAGCTAATGAGCTTAACGGCTGAAACATCAGGCGGTTTTTAACATATGGCATCAGGACAATCTCCAATTAACATAATTTTTGTCCTTTTAGTCATTTTTATTCACACACATGTTTATCACTTGCACTGCACTCCATCAGTCCTCACATACCTTGAACAAATTAAGAGGCTGAGACTGGTTTGAGAGCAGGAGATCTACCACTTACGCCTAAATACTCTCTTTGGCTACAGGTGACCTCGCTCTCGTGGTTCTCCAGATGACGAAGTTCCGCCAAATGGGTGGGCTGATGGAAACCACACTCAAGCCTAAGATTGTGCGAGTTATGTACTATTGGTGAACTGTAGTTGCTCTTATATTGTTGGTCTTTCTCAACACACCAAACAGACCGGTTCCCTTCCTTTGGTTAGCTAAGCATTTAAGAAGCATCAGCTTCTTCTCTAGTGACCGCCACACCCTCGGGGCTCCGGTACGTTTATGCATCGCATCCAATTCTGCCACTTCTTTTTCAAGGCTTCCTTGTGTCTCTGAGTGTCAGCAGATGAAATAGCCATGAATGACCCGCGAATCACTGCTTTGAGGGTTTCCCAAACAATAGACAGGGACGTTTCACCAGTGTCATTGTGTTGAATGTATTCAAAGATCTTAGCCCGAACCCCTTCTACAGTGGCAGGTGAGTGTAAGAGTCCTACGCCCAGCCGCCATCTGGCAGGGACATGCCCAGCTCAGTCAGGGCGTATAGAAAGAGAGATATGTGCATGGTCGGAGAGGGAGCATGTGGCGATAGAGGCGTCACGGATTCTGGGGAGAGGCGTATTAGAGACCAAAAACATATCTAGACGCGCATATGTCTTGTGTGCCACCGAGTAGTGGGTGTAATTGCACATGTCCGCGTGCTTAAGGTGCCAAACATCGTGAAGGCCACAATCAGCCAACTAGTGCTTACCCTCTGGAGAGAGAGCTCCCACCTGCGTGGAGCGCTGCCCTGAGCAGTCCCAGTCGTTGTCCATGACCAAGTTGAGGTCCCTACCCACCACCAATGCGGAGTAAGGGGAGACCAAGCCTTCTGCAATATGCTGATGGAAAAAGGCCTCCTGCTGTGTATTGGGTGCGTAAATGTTAATTAGAGTAAGAACAGTGGACCCCCACTGAATCCGGAGAGCCAGAACCCTGCCTTTGGACTCATAGAAGGTAGACAGTACCTTGCCGTCAAATTTAGCCCCCAGGAGGATTGCCACCCGATTCTTTTTCACTGCGCCAGAGGCCCAGAATTGGCGAGGGAAGCACCATGAATGCATGCAGGGAGTATCTTTAGCAAGCATGCAGATATCCCCTTCAGCCTGTTAGAGTAGGGAAAGGACTGCAGCGATTTTGGTAGGATGATTCAGGCCACGAACATTGAGGTTCAATGTTTGAGAACTTTAGTCATAACCGATGGGGTTTAGCACGCAAGGCACATCTATAGGGTTGAGGGAACAGAACGCACATGGCGGGCCAGAGAACGCGTGGGCAGACAAGGCGGGGATGTAAACGCAGGTTCGGGTACTGGAAAACCCTGTAAGAAACCCCAATAAGTGTACATAAAAAAATCAACCCAGCATAACTCAACCCCATGAAGGAACAGTAGGCATAAGTACGCCTGCAAGGAAAAACCAAAGGGGGTCAGGCCCCTGGCGGCAGACCTCTGAACAGAGTACCTGGCGAACCAAGAACTACAGAAGGGCATTCCACTTGGCGAGCAAAGGTAATCGACCCAGGAGCTGCTCCAGACTCACTCCATGACATCCATCCCTGTATGCTGAACTGGGGTGCTCAAGGGGAACACAGGCGGTCGTGGGGTTGCGAAAGAGAGGAGATCACCGCCTCCCGTTCCTTTGCCATCTCCTCCGGGTCTGGTTTTGCGGAGGCCATCGGTTTCCCAACAGTATGCCATTGTGAAAGTCTTCGTGCTTCCCGCCTTTGGGGCTCTCCCTCCTCTGTGCATCCACTGTGTTGTCCAGCCCCAGAAAAATCAAGAGCCTCAGCAAGAGAGGGGGATCTGTTGCAATTTCCCTTGGTGCTTGAATATGATGCGAAAGGGATGGCCCCACGAGTAGAGAATTCCATTGTCGCGGAGGTATGAGGTGACCAGTCAGAATTAACTCCTTTTGGGTAGCGTGGATACTGTAAGATCCGGAAAGAGGGCCGTTGTGTGTCCCTGGAACTGGATCGGATGGACCCGCACGAGCCCTGTGGAGATTCTGCTCCTTATGCTGGAAGTCATGCACGCAGACGAGCACATCTGCTGGGGTGGCTTTCCCTCCGCTGGGCAGGCCCACGGGATGCACCCTGTCCATCTGAATTTCTTGCGGGCCGTCGTCTCCTAAAATCTGCCGAAAGAGAGCCAGGACATAGGATCGCAGGTCATCTCCCCCCGCTCGCCATGGGATTACTCAAGTGCGGATATTATTCCATCGTGAGCGATTCTCCAAATCCTCCACGCGGGCCTGGAGGTTCAGCTTTTGATCCCACAGCCAGAGCACTTCCTGTTGTAGCTGGTGCAAGTTCTCTTCTCAATGCATTTCTGCTCCTCGAGGGCGGCCACCCTTTCTCCTACTTCCTCTACGTTTTGCCGGACTTCTTTGAGGTCAGCAGAGAGTTGGCCCTTCAAGTCCAATATGTCCTCCTTGATGGTAGAGAATAGCTCCATCATGAAGGCTTTCGTGGCCGGCCCACCAGCTCTGTCTATTTGCTCCGGGTGCCCCGAGGCCCGGGGTGTTGTGTTCGCTGCGTCAGGGATAGTTGTCTGGTTTAATAGCAAGTCCTTGAGGGTCTTCTGCCTCTTCGCTCGTGCTGACACCATGGTGTTGAGCTGGGCTCGCTGGGGAGGCTACAAGGGATCCGCTAGGATGTCGCCCAGCAGCCCTCCAAGCTCGGGTGTATGACAGTGTCAGAACACAAGCTGGAGCCCGCGCCGGGGGACCACCGGACTGTCAATATGTCGCTGTAGACCTGAGGTACGCGGTGGAAATACTCCCAGGCTCATGCGTCGTCTTCACTCAGGGCCTGTACTTCCAGGGCGATTCTCCTGCTCTACGAATTCCAGTATCCACGTGGCCAGTGGCATGTGCAGGAACCCAGGCCCTTTCCCGCCGGTAGACAAGTAAAGGGCACGGTGGTGTCACATGCGGAAAAGTGGCCTGTACAGCACCCAGTTACCTCTCCCAGCCCCCCGGAAGTAGAGGAGCTCTCCCCCTATACAAGGCAACGGTTTCTGAGGCTGTGTCCACTGACAGCAGCTGGGGCCTCGGGTGGGAGGCCTCAATTATCAGCTGGATTAACCCCACTGACAATGCCAGGCGTGTGATGTGGCTGCCTTGCAACCGGGCCTTCTACTCTGTGCAGACTCGGAGATGGCAGACGAGCCCTCCCTCAATGAAAATGAAGAAGGCCCATGCAGCACTCACTGGAGATCTGTCCCTGATGCAGAGGCCCACTCCTGCTCTGAGACAGACAGTCCTTGGGGCCGGCCTCTCCTTTGTGCCCTGTACAGCGTACCCGGCAGGTACTAGGCCCAGCGGCTCCCAGATTGCAGGACCAGTCCGCGCCGGAAAGGAGAGAAGAAGGAGGGCGCTCGAAAGATCTGCCGTGCTCCCCTGCAAGTCTACAGTCGTGGTGGGGGCCAACTGCTGTGCCGGGTAAATAATCGCCCAGTCTGTCTGTTTCCAGGCCTCGGTGGGGGAGCCATGACAGGTCCCGGGCCAGGTGCCCCCTGGAGCGCAATCCTGGCCGGGACCGGGAAGGAGACAAGATGGCAAGTTGTCCACGGGTTGCGCAGCCAGTAGATCGCGGAGTCATCGCGCCGGGCAGCGTTCTTTCAGCCACGGGCCTTCTCATGGCCCGCAGACCACATACCAGCAATGCAAGGGCTTGGGGGCCCGCTTAAGCAACGCCGTCATGGGCAGATTGCAGGTCCGTCTAGGGGCGTGGCAGCCGCCGCTTCCCCCCCTCGCCAGGGCCTTTGTGGTCAGAACGGGAACGGGGTAAAGAGTGACGCTGTAGCCGCCAGTCTCTTTCGTGCCATTTATTTTCCAATTTGGATGAGAACAGTTGTTATTGTATTAACGTTAATATATTTTATTTTATTTATTTTAATATATTCAAGTTAATACCTTTCCAAAATAAATACATTTGTCATATATTTTAATTGTCAGTCTTTTGTGAATGTTAACACCAAATGCAGATTCTACGTGTTTCTTTTTATAATTGAGTTATAGTGCTTTAATTATGTGTGTATGAATAATGTGGTGTATTCTATAGTGGTGACATAAAAACAGATTAGAAATTGCTAAACAGACAATGGCACCTTGAGCTTTGCATTAAGCACTTGCATCAGTTTTCATAATCCTTTTTATGCCTGCATTTGGCCAAAGAGCGAACCTGCCTGCAGCTCTACTTTCTTTTCTTTGCCAACTGATAGAAGGTGTGATTTCTACCAAAGGCCACATAAGAAAGAGATGGCTGTGGCACAACAACCCTATGGTGTAAGGAAACAGGCGGTCTGCTTCCTGCGCACCATAGCTCCTCCTGTGCCCCAGTGTTTCTTGTGCCCACCTTGCACATATCATGTTGGAGGATGGATGAGTTTAAAATGTTGCCCCCCCCATCTTTCTGGACTCTTTCAAGGCTACATTTCATATTCCTAGACATGGGCATTATTCATCTTACAGCAACAGAAGAGGATGCATGTTTACTGAGTCAGGGGCTGCTTCCACCCCAGCAATAGTAGGTCATCAAATATTAAATGTATTTTCCCCACAACATTGAGCGGCAGACTCTCTCCGTCAGTGGGCATGATAACTTCGGTTCCCAGGAATCTGTACATAATACGACAAATTAGAATATTATTCTTACTTATTTAGAGGAAAAATCCTCCTTATTACTTGACTGAAGATCTGCTCTAATATAAAAAGGGTTTACAAAAAGATGGCAATCTGGTAACCCAAGGACCTGGGTAGAACAATAATTAATAACACAAATGGTCCCTATGGGGGAAGTCCAGCCCTTGACTTACACGTCAATAGTCAAGAGAAGGACACGTTATGTACCTTTGGTAACGCCTTATCTGGCAGAGATTCTATCTAGCCACAGATTCCTTACCTTAGAATTATCCTGAGGCGTCAGACTGGAGCTGGAAATTTTTCATAAGTAGTATCCCTGAGCGCCAATAGGTGGCATTGATGGGCTTTGCTTGGCGTCACTGGCGCAGGATGTGACATGTGCGGTGCCTATATAGATGTCATCACAACGCGCTGACGTCAGTTACTTTTCGCGCCATGCAGAGCCACGAAGAATACTGACCACTGGTGTAGAAAACTAGGGCTCTGAAAGGGGAAAGCCATATCCCTTGAAATCCGTACGCAGTGCAGGTAGGATGGGTAGATAGAGACTCTACCAGATAAAGCGGTACCAAAGGTAAGTAACTTATCCATCTGATAGGCTTTTAGCCGCCGACTCCTTACCTTAGAATAGATACCCAAGCAATACCTCTGCAGAGGTTGGTCTGCAAAACAATTTCACGCAGGACCGAATGGGCAAATTACCCATCCCGACAGACATGACTGCCCATGCAGCAGTGTTTTGTGAACATGTGCAAGGAAGCCCACATTGCTGCCTGGCACATGTCTAGGACCGGAACTCGGCATGCTAACGCAGTTATCCCAGCCTTGGCTCTCGTGGAATGAGCATGCAAACCCTCAGGGAGTTGCTTTTTGCCCAATGCGTAGCAAATTTCTTATGCCAAGCCTGATCCATCGGGAGATTGTCTGCTTCTACATAGCCTTTCCATTCTTGGCTCATACCCCACGAAGATTTGGTCGTCCACTCGGAACTCTTTTGTGTGGTCAAGGTAGCACATCAACGCTCTTTTTGGGTCCAGACGATGGAGTCGCTTCTCTTGGGAGGGATGCAGCGGAGCATAAATAGTATGTAGGTTAATGGACTGACCTTAGTGAAAGAGGGTGAGGACTTTAAGCAAAAAGGAAGCTCTATTTCATAGAAACAGCTTGTATGGGAGGATGTTCAGGTATGGAGGCTTGGGTGACTAGGCCTGAAGCTCCCTGACCCTCCGGGCAGATGTTATTGCCACAAGGCTGTCTTGATGGTAAGGAGCCAGAGAGGACAGTTGTGCAAAGGCTCAAAGGGCGCACACATCATCAATATCAGGACGAGATTATGGTCCCGTTGAGGTATGATAAAGGGAGAAGGACGAAACGTAGGTTCCAAATCCTTCAAGAACCTTTGTACAATAGGAGATTTGAAAGGGGTTGGACTGGTCAGGCAACCGCAGAGAGGCTGAAATATCAGAAAGATAACTCTTTAGGTTGTCGGAGCAGACCCCTGCTGGGCAAGGGAAGAATAAAGCGAAGAACTTGAGAAAGGGGAGCAGTCAACCTGCTTTGCTGCACACAATGCCACAAACTTTCCCCAACAGCAGGCATATAATATTTTGTTGGAAGGACGCCTGTTTGCCAGAACAACACTGCAGACTTTGGGTAAAAGGTTGTAGTATGTCAACTGTCACCGCTCAATCCCCAAGGAAGAAGATGGAGCGATGACAGGGCCAGGTGAAGAACCCTCCCCTGGTCTTGTGACAGAAGATCCTCCCGAAGGGGCAGCCTGGTGGGAGGACCAATGACTATGTTCAACAGCTTGTGGTACTTAATTCTCGGAGCCCAGTCCAGAACCACAATAATAACTTGAGTTCGGTCATTCCTTATGTTCTTAAGAACTCTGGACAGGAGTGGTATGGGCGGAAAGGCGTGCATGAGGCTTGAGCTCCACTTGAGACAAAAAGCGTTGCCTAGTCATAGATGCCATACAAATTCCAGCACGCAGATCTTCTGATATTGCGAGTTCTCAGAAGTGGCAAACAGATCTAACCAAGGCTCTCCCCACTGCTCAAAGAGACCTTGCACCACCTCCAGGTGGATGCACCATTCGTTATCTGCTAGGAATCTTCGACTGTGTATGTCCGCCATAGCATTCAAAGAGCCAGCTATGTGTTGGACCACCAGGGATATGTCCTCCTGTTTCAGCCATGTCCAGACAGGCAGGTCCTCTTGACAAAGGCTACACAACCCCTTCCCTGCCCTGTTTGTTACAGTACCACATGGAGGTGGTGTGGTGCGTGAACTAGCTTTTCCTTGATGTAGAGCAGAAAGGCTTGTATGCCAGCCGGATCGCCTGGAACTTCAGAAGGTTAATGTGGAGTCTGGATTCTGCCGGAGACCAGAAGCCTCCAATCTCCACCTCTCCCAAATGGCAGTCTCATCCCTAGAGTGAAGCATCTGTCACTATGGTCAGATCTGGTTGGGGAAAGGAGAGGGGTGTGCGGCTGACTAAATTGAGGTTTGTTCACCACCACTGCTGATCTTGCGCAGTTTCCTCCAAGATCCTCTGACCAGGTCAGAGATTTCCCTGATGCTGCTCCCACTGGAACTAGAAGTCTCACTGCAGAGCCCACATATGCCAGTGGGCATATGTCACAAGTAGGATGCAGGAGGCCATGAGGCCCAGCAGCCTCAGTCAGTCTCACCCAAATCCAAGATAGAGGCTGGAACATCGGAATCGACTTGACTATCCTGGACTTGCCTGAAAAACTAGACCCGGCACTCTAATTCTTATGAGCACAATTTGAAAATGAGTTTTGAATACCAAAGGAAACACCATATGATAATGAGAGGAATCTTCTATCACAGGGATTTGGTAAACAGAATAGAATTGCATGATTCAATAGTGATTTAGTGCACCAAAAGATACACAAATTATATTTCAAACAGTCTTAGCATTAGAAAGAACACAAATTCTTTGATGTAGTTATAATTTCAGTTTCTTGACTTGGTAGCACAGAAACAGCCAACGCGCGTTTTGTCACCACCGTGACTTCCTCAAGGCTTATAATCGTAACAGACGAGCCCGGAAGGATGCTTCAATTTTGGCTCTATAATCTCGAAACTGCTGAGGATCCCTTGTCAGTACTAATGGAAAACATGCTTAAAAATGATGGCAAGTGGGCCTGGGAAAGTAGTCCAGATAGCGGCTCCAACGTCGCAAATTACTACAGGTTCTAGGTAGACGCTAGTGGCGGAGGAAAAGCTATTGGTCCATATTCAATAGCCAAGCCTCCCTAATCGAATAACGGCTTTGAGAGCAAGTGTGAGCTCAGACAAGAGGATAGATTCTAGTAGCTCCTAAGACTCCGTTACAGGATACGGACGTTTGCAGTTGCTGGGATCGCTATCGGATACTTTCTTGGGTCTTATCATAGTACCCGTTTGTGATGTCTCCTTTTGCTTCCTGGTTTAACTAGGGGAGAAAACCATTACCATCACTTGAATAAAAGAATTCTACTCTGAGATACCGAACTTTAGAACTCCTACCGTGGAACTAACGACCAGCTTACATATATCTATATATTCTCAGTGAATTATTTTAAACTTCGCATGTACATTCAATATATGGTCCGAACAAGGAGCATAACGGTAGATCAACATGGCACGATTGGCGCCAGTCTGGCTCTATCTGTGGATCACAGGGGCTCGGCTGGCACTGGGACTGGAGCTGCCGGCGTGGATCCAGTAGGAGCCTCACCCAAACGTGCAGGGGCCAAATGCATGCCAGAGGGAATGTGCCACCCAGTTATGAAGTGCATAGGCTCATAAGATTCTCTGAATTGCGTGGGTGTCCCTCCGGCTCCCTGAAAACTGGGGAGGCGCGGAGACGGCCCAGGCACTGGTTCAACAGCAGAGCCAGGCCTCGAATGAAGACACTCCCTTGTCTCATCATCCTACGGATGAGGAGAAGTTAAAGAACTCTTCGACTTCTTTTTCTTCTTGCAGGACTTACTCGCTTGACCAGAGGACTTTGAATGTGACAAAGATCTTGGGCTTCACGACCTCTCCTGAAAGCTTCCTCTCGACCTGGATCGTTGTTGCATCGGACATCGAGCTGCCAGGAACTTGAGGGATTGCTGTCTCAAGGCCTTCGGGTTCAGGGTGCAGCAACTGGAGCAGGCCTTCGGATCGTGGTTGCACTTGAGGCACCAAAGGTATACAAGATGCAGGTCCATGACGGACACTGCGTAGTGACAGTTGCTGTAGGGCTTAAAGCCAGCCTTCTGGGAGGACATCCCTGCCACACCAGGAGGAAACCCTCAAAAGCACTTGGAAAAAAGTTTTTAAAAAGTTACTCAAAAATTGACTAAAGGGTGTTCTCTCCGGATCTGCACTGAATGCCTTGGAAAGAAAAGAAGTGACATCCGCAAGCTGGGTTGGCACCTATATAGGTACCGCGCGCGTCACATCTGGTGCAGACGACGCTGACCACGCCACGCCGAGCAACACCACCTGCTGGTGCATAGGGGTAATTTTCCAGATCCAGTTTGACACCTGGGGATAATGGTAAGGAATCAACCCTGCTGAGTGCCTGATCGCTTGGAGAATCGTAGCTTGCCTGCCCGCTCTGCCAGCTACTTCATCGGCAAATACTTCCACGACTTGCCGCTCCCGCTGCGTGTTACAGAACTCTGACCTGCCAGAGAAGAAATCCTCGGAATAGCTGCCGCGGCGTGGAGAGGCTGCAGGGGTGTTGCGCGGCAGGGACTCACTGTTCCAGGAGTCCCTGCGAGACCTGACGTCACCTGGTCAGCGCCCCCTGCCTGCCCCGCCCACGGCCGGCTGACCACTGATAAGGCGCTTGCCCTTTCAACTCGGAGACAACCCTGCTGAGTGCCTGATCGCTTGGAGAATCGTAGCTTGCCTGCCCGCTCTGCCAGCTACTTCATCGGCAAATACTTCCACAACTTGCCGCTCCCGCTGCGCGGGAGCCGCTGCGTATTACAGAACTCTGACCTGCCAGAGAAGAAATCCTCGGAACAGCTGCCGCGGCGTGGAGAGGCTGCAGGGGTGTTGCGCGGCAGGGACTCACTGTTCCAGGAGTCCCTGCGAGACCTGACGTCACCTGGTCAGCGCCCCCTGCCTGCCCCGCCCACGGCCGGCTGACCACTGATAAGGCGCTTGCCCTTTCAACTCGGAGACAACCCTGCTGAGTGCCTGATCGCTTGGAGAATCGTAGCTTGCCTGCCCGCTCTGCCAGCTACTTCATCGGCAAATACTTCCACAACTTGCCGCTCCCGCTGCGCGGGAGCCGCTGCGTGTTACAGAACTCTGACCTGCCAGGGAAGAAATCCTCGGAACAGCTGCCGCAGCGTGGAGAGGCTGCAGGGGTGTTGCGCGGCAGGGACTCACTGTTCCAGGAGTCCCTGCGAGACCTGACGTCACCTGGTCAGCGCCCCCTGCCTGCCCCGCCCACGGCCGCACTTCCAAGTACAAAAACAGCAGTAGCTCCGTCTCGCGGGACGCCGGGCGAAGCCCGGGCAAAGGGCGGGCCGTCTGTGGCCGTCCAGGGACGTACAAGGGACGGGACGGGCCACCCTATTAACATCTGCGCCCAAAACGTAAAGTTACAGTGTAATATTGCCCTAAAGGACCCCACCTTAAAAGAATTAAATATTGTAAGAGCTCAATATAGATATAGCTAGCAAAGTGTGGGCCGATAGAGGAACGTCCTGAAGTCTGACAGTAACAACAAAACTAAACGTCGGAGTAACCAGCCTCACTAAAACTCAAACCGGCCGACACTAGGAAAAGGAAATGGGATTTAAAAAACTACGATCACGTACAATATTCATGAAACGTATGGGCACAGAGGATGCAGTACGGAAATCCTCAGACAAAGCAATAAAACAAGGCCGCATAACTCGGACCCCGGCAATCAGTGAATATTTTTCTGCCCTAACATCTAAAGAGGATCTAGACATGAAATTACTGGAAACAGAAAATATTCCCAATCCACCGTCACACACAGGGGCAGAAACATGCACCGCAATGAAACCTCAATCAACCCTAAATTTGAGCAATCTGGTCTCTGACCCTATAAAAAAACCTACTAATTCCTTACAAGACCTACAATCCCTGGAACACGAGGCGATTCATCTAAAATCCTCCACACCTATAAAAAGCTTCGGGAGTTCATACCAATTAGAAGAACTTTGTGCAAACAAATTAAAGATAACAGAAAATCATTTAGAACTCAAGTTAACTAATAGTCCTCTGATAAAAACACCTGAACAAGCTCTTACACTTGATTCCTCATTGGATCCCTTATCATTAAAAAACAATATTCCTGTTAACACAGTCACACCAATGTCAAAGGCCCTTTTTTCGCTACAAGAAATATTGGAATCGGTCCTTTCCTTTTTGGGAAATATATTAGAAAATTCGGAACAAACTTTGGACGTCCAAATTGGTATACTAAAGCACCTAGTGGAAGAAAAAAAGAAAAAAGATCTCCCTGAAATAGAGAAAAATCACTTGATACCTAACAACAATCGACTGCAAAAGAATAACACAAGTAATTATAATAATGAAAAGGAGCAAACAAAACGTGACTTTGGTACTCAGAAATCAGAATTCCCAAAACGAAAAAAAGAAAAGTTGGAAACCCAAAATGAAACAATAACATATTCTTTAAAAAAACTATTTAAAGAAAAACCTCAAAACGTAAAACAATATCCAATCTTCTCAAAACCAATCAAAACAGATACACACAAAAATGATCCTGTTCAAGACGCCCAAGAAATCAGCCTTAATAATATATCAGAAACTGAAAAAGGTGAAATAATCAACAAAAAAACGGAAACCGAACAAGTAGGAGGAAAAAGAAGGAGGAAAAAACCTTTAAGACGGATCCACAAAAAGAAAAACCGCAAGTTAAAATTTCAAAAACCTATAACTACCAATAAACCACAAGAAGTACAAGCAGTTGAAACCATAAAGCCTCAATCTTTTGAAAAAGTGGAAACCTGTTATAGAAATAATGAAGAGAAAATGCAACCACTGGACCCGAGAGCAAAAGTATATCTTCCACGCAAGCTCTTCGAAAAAACAGCATACCGAAACACAGGTGAAAGTGAAGACGTTGACAAATACCAACAAAATGGAGAAGGGTCACACTCCAAAACGTTACAACTTGAAGAACTTTTTCCAACGGATACAGTCCCACTTAATAGAGGAAGGGTCATCAATCTCCTACACCACATAAGGCCTCTGAAATCATTGAACAGTAATGAAATTGATTTAGTAACTTTTCCGAAAAAAGATAATATCAAAATAGTAACGGTAACATTCTGGTCATCTGTTCTTCCAGGGATCATACTCAATGAAAAGGAGACACTGCATAAACATGGATACGACGTCATTGAAAGATCGGAACCAAAGGAAAAGAAAATCCCTAAATGGTACAACGACCAAATACGATTAATCTCTAACTCACAAAACAAAAATCTCCTTAGAAACTCTGATGTAATAGAAGAACTAGGAGTCATGTACTCAGGAGTTAAATATCCAGGGAAAGATACTTTAAAAATTCAGGTGGATAAAGGTGAAAGGGCAGTATGGTATCATGATTCAAAAGAAAAGGAATCCAATGATTGCACAAAGTCCTGGTCTTGGGTCTCGGAGACTTTGAACAGTAATAAAGTCTCTACATGCCTACGACAACCTGTTTAACAATGGATTAAAAATCACATCGTGGAACATGGCAGGAAAAACGAAGAATAAAATGTCTGAAGCCACCAGTAATCAGCCTGATATCCTGATCCTGCAAGAAACCTGGGCAACTGAATCCTTCTCTCAGAAAGGCTACTATGTTTATGACATTCCAGCAAAAGCCACCAACCGGGGCCACGCAAAAGGTGGTCTGGCCATTCTACTGAGGGAAGAATACTTGTGGGCCCAGGAAGTTGTTGAGTCCAAATCAGACAACTTACAATGCATTAAGGTTTCCATAAAAATACATAATACAGCACCCAAAAAGGCAATTCTGCTCTTCAATGTATATGCCCCTCCTGGCAAGAAACAAGATATCATATTTTCCGATATCATGGAAACCATTATGCTGATAGTAGAAGATCAACTCCATTTGTCATACATAATTGCAGGCGATCTAAATGGCAAAATCTCTAATACTGAAATCAGTAAGTGGGTAAAACTGTACAATGAGGAATCTTTAGAATTTACAACTCCACATTTCCCTAAAGGCATACAAACTGATAAAAGAGGCAAACAACTACTATCTGTATTGCCTAATCTAAATGGAGTAATCTTGAATGGCAACATAGAAGGAGCCATTCCGGCTTCTTACACTAGACGGGGTAACGGAACCTCTTCTATCATAGATTACATCATTTGCGGTATGGATTTGCTGGAAACTGTTACGCATTTGCACGCAAAGTTTACTCTAGAGAGTGACCACGCTTTGATGAATCTAACTACCGATTGGATGCCTAAACCTAAACAAAATTGGTTGCCGTTGCACTCAAGACGGTGTAAACAATGTTAAGTAACATAAAGCAATCCACAATTAACAAAATGACAGAATTATCCAAACAAAAGAACCCTCGATAGGTAAGTCTTGGAGTCTTTAATGTTGTAAACAGCCAGCCGACACGTGTTTCATCGCACTTGTGATTCCTCAGGGCTAATAGGTTGTGTTCCAGTCAGAAGGTCGCTCAGCTGGTGATATTTCCAACCCAGCCGGGCTCTTGACCGCCAATACCCAGTCCGAGTATTCAATATGCAATCAATTATTATGTCCGTGGTTTCCCGCTAGGAGATCAAGATTATTCCTATAATTTCCTCTTTATTTATTGCCCACGGCGAGTCGAGTAGTGCTCTTAGGTAAGAAGTGAAACATCTATGCCGTGTAACGTCCGATAAATCTGGCGCTTCCCGCTCGTTGAAGCGGAGACGCGGCGTGTAAGGCGTCCGGATCCGTGTTCCTGTTTGGATGCCTAAACCTACACCTGACAGTCAGATCATTTTCCATAGAAGTTCTGTTTTGATAAAAAGTGAACAGAGACGAATTTTCTGGAGCTCAACAACCCTGGACAAAATTTCTACATTGATTGAGCACACTCAACTCCTAGCGAAAACAATTTCGGAAGATCCAATAGAAAATTTTGAATACATAATTAAGGAACTTAAAAAATTTCTATTAAATAAGATACATCATGACACAGCAGGAAATAACAAGAGGAAAAACCAAAATCAAAATAAAAACAATACCCAAAACTCTATAACTAAGAAAAAGCTCAACAAACTTATACGTGCCCAATATGTGAACTTTCTCCGTGTAGTAAGAAAGAAATTAATAAACTAAAAAATCAATTGAGAAGAGAGAAACAAAGAAATAAAAAAGCAATGCAAGATCGTAATTGGGTTGACATTCAAATAGCTGCAAAAGAATATAATCAACGCAAATATTGGTCCCTTATAGCCAAAATAACAGGAACAAAAAAGAAACTTCAAACAATACCGGTTCCACTGAAGGATTGGGAAAATTACTTGACTGATCTCTACAAAGCAAACCCGATTAAACCAGATGGGAAAAGTCCGGACAATAACAAGGAAAAAGATAATTCACCAATATTCAAAATCACAGCAACCTCAGTAGAATGGAACATCCGAAAAGCAAGAAACACAGGTGCCTCTGGCCCTGATCAAATACCTATTAAGATCTTTCAAGCAAACCCAAAGGAGTGGAGTCAGTTGCTATCAACCCTTTTTAACCATATTTTCAACACCGGACAAGTACCAAAATCTTGGCAGGGGAGTATCATCATCCCCATACATAAAAAGGGGAGCAAGATCATCGCAGGGAACTACCGTCAAATAGCACTAATGGATGCTGTAGGAAAAATCTTTGCCGCAGAGGTATTAGATCGATTGAAAGATTGGGCTTTCTCGTTGGATCTAATACCTATGTTCCAAGCAGGTTTCAGACCGAAACATTCCGTTACAGACAACATTGCTATCATCCAGACAATATTAGACAAATATGTAACAGAAAAATCTCAGGTTGTATACGCAGCATTTATTGATTTCTCGACTGCGTTGATCGACCAACACTATGGAACAAACTCAGGAGACTTGGAATTCCAGAACAATTGCTGCAAATCATAGTAAATCTTCATACCAGCACTTGGTGTCAAGTACAAATGGGGGGGGGGGGGGAGGCTTAACGAAAATGATTAATACAGCTAACGGGCTAAAACAAGGGTGCCTCCTAGCCCCGATATTATTTTCCTTATATCTAAGCGACTTGCCCAATCAGTTACAACAGGGCTCAAGTTTACCTCCTAAAATCGCCAAGCATAGTATACATGCACTACTTTATGCTGACGACATAGTGATGCTAGATCTTACTCCCTTCGGTTTACAAAAATCACTGGATATCTTGTACAAATACTCAAAAGAAAACTTTTTAATCCCAAATTTAAAGAAAACAAAAGTTGTAGCCTTCTCGGGGAGGAAACAAAGTGCTAAATACAGCTGGAGTCTCGGAGGAGAAAAGATAGAAGTAGTTGACGAATATCCTTACCTTGGCAGGATTCTCTCCAAGAACTTAACAAATACAAAACATATAGAAAATTTAATAAGGAAATCTGAATTACATGCTGAGGCTCTCTCAAGACTCTATTGTTCTACTGGGAACAGGCATTTTTCCTCACTGTTAAAAATATATAGAGTAAAAATCCCCCCTGTGCTATCCTATGCAACAGAGTATATTCCAATAAAGCAGTGGATCTATATGGATTGCAAAGAAGGAAAAATCCTAAAAAGAATCATGAAGGTCTCAGATTCTATACCTGTTCAAGCACTGAGATTAGAATTCTCCATCACAAGTTCTTACGCTACAGCCGTAGCAAATGTAATTAGGTGGACCTACAATCTCCTTCATGCAAAAGAGGGCACTTTAAGAAACCTACTGAAAAATGAGACTTTTGACTCCGAAGCCAAAAAGCAAACTTTTCTAAAGAACATGACAGTTGTACTCAAAATGGCAAAAATTAGTCCGGACATTTTGCTCACCTGGTCAGCAGCACAAATGAAACTTTTTTTAAAAATGTTTTACCCCTAAATTGAGCTATGAGCTAGACTACGAACACTGTAATAAATTATCAACATATAAACTTTTCGTAGACTCACTGGAATATCAATACATCCAGCCATATATCGGGTTTTCCTTGACGCATGGTGCAAGGAGGACGATTACTATGTTACGATTGGGTATCCTACCCGTATTAACCTATACAGTAAGATGGCTACCAGGAGGATCGCCACTATGTCCACTTTGTGAAGGGGGTGACCAAAACATTGAGCACTTGTTATTTGTATGTCCTAGCCCAAAAGTAACTATAGCACGTGCAAGATACCTTGACCCTATTTACTGCACCTGTAGAATTACAAGAGTGAGAGAACTTTTAGAGTTGTGTAAACAGCCACCGAATGAATTTGTTTGCTACAATTTTTATAAATTATTAAAATCTTTTTTATCTTTATACTGATTAATGTTGAAATTATCTTTTATTAATTCTGTAAAATGTAACATTTGTGGTCCTCTGTCGAGTACCAATACAAATAAAAACTTTTGACTTTGACTTTGACTTGGTAAGGAATCTGCGGCTAGAAGTCTCTATCAGACATAAATAAATCTTTAGATGGAGTTCTTTTCTCATAAACCCAGGTTTACATTTTATCAGTAACAATATCATTAGCCAGGAATATTTTTTTTAATTTCAGAAGCTTTCTGAGCTCCTTTCCAACTAGCACAATGGGAGCTCAATCAAATGCAAAAACTACCCCCAATTACAAAAGTCAATCACTCTTGATGGATACCAAGAAATATACATATTTTCAATCATTTTTATTATTAATCCCCTTCACCAGGTATCCCAAAAGAAGGCTCCTTTGGTCGCTAAGAATAGGGGCAGAAAGAACATTAGGGTGATTAGTGACAAGATTAGTATTCATTGCAATTCATGCTTCATACACTGATACTTTTATGAATAAGTTAATTATTGCTTATTAACTGTTGGCAGTGACTCTAAAATATCAGCCAAGCTAGAATGGTACGGAATAAGATCACTGAACTCCAACATAGTTGAAATTTGTATTAATTGTGGTTTATTAATTAGGATGGATGGTAGTTCACCAAAAGACATAAAATCACAAACCTATTAGGTTCATCCAGTCAAAGGTTTCAATAATGTAGACCTGAGCTAAACCCCTGGTAGCTCTGGCATACAGAAGGCAGATTAATTTAGAGAAAATGTGTGAAGTATATTGAAAGTCCAAAATTACAAAAAATTGCGTTTAAGTATACATTCAAGAAAATTGTAAAGGAAGACAGATAATCATAACAGGACCGACACCTTCTGTTAAAGTCTGAGCAAGCGACTGAAGTATAACTTGGGGGCCTGTTAGAGTGTAGCAAAGCTGAAAGTGTTGTGCGTAAGTATTGCAGTGCAAATATAAGGGGGAAGAAAAGAAAGACAGAAAGAAAATAGGCAGGGGTGGGGCTGGAATAGTGGGATAATGGAAGTCAAAGTTAAAGACAATGGTCAGGGGAATCTAGCCCGTCCAGGAAAGGTTATGGCAAGCTTGAAACTAGAGCAAAGAATTTGTCCAATGAGCACCAGATCACATTAGAGATTTGGGGGTAAACAAGGCGGGTATAGTGAGAGCTGTGTGAACTCCTGGGGCATGAAACCCACACCACCCAGGTATGGTGGGAAAGATGAATGAAAGATTTCCACTCCGAGAGAATAACTTTCACTGCAATCTCCAGTAAAAGGTCAAGTAGATTCATAGCATTGGCGTATAGGTGTAGTGTATGTCTAGAGGCCCAGGGACCTAGAACTATAGTGGGGAAGTAAAGGACAATGGGTATCTTAAAGATCTCAGAGAGCTGATTCTGTATTGAGCCCCAATAAGTGTCAAGGAATGAGCAATGGAAAAACAAGCGCTCATGTGAATGAGCCTCCAGATTATAGTTCAAAGAGATATCACAGTCTCACAGATTAAGTTTATGAAGTCTGGCTGCGGTCCCATGGAATAGGTTCAGTGTATAGAATTTAGATTGCAGGAGTGTCTGAGCGGTTTTATTATGTAATGCAAACTTGCTAATCTTTTGAAAGGTCTTGTTGGAAATATGGTCAAATATCCCAGGGTCAAAATACTTGGCCCATTTTGAGTAAAGGATCCAGATATGCGTTTGAGATGGATTGGATACAAAATTTTCATTTTTGAAGTGATATGGCCTGCATGGAGCCATCGGCATGAAAGAGACGGATGGCTAGAGTGGTTAAACTTTTTTTTTTATAATTCTCTTTATTAAACTTTGCTCTTAGTACCAAGTCACAGTGATCGATAATCAATAGACAAGTTGGAACACTGCATCGTGGTGAAAAAGGAAAGATAGCACAACAGTACACAATTGGGTTAAACATGTACATGATTACTCCTCAGGGCCCCCTCCCGTCTCCCTATATTTCCGCCATGGTGACAAAATCTTTTTCCATTTCTTCCTGCATCCCCTGCTCTTATAGATGGTTTCCTCTGCTATTTGGCACCAATCTAAGTCCCTTCTCCACTGCTCCCAGGACGGGGGAGTCTGTGAGCCCCAGCCCTGGGCTATGTTTCTTTTAGCCACCCCCGCCGCCAAGGCCAACCACAGTTCAACATGTCTTGACCAATCTCTGTCTCCCTTAATCATCAACAAAAGCCACCTCGGCTCCAGTGGGACGGTGTCACCCACAACTCATGATATCGTGTCCGCAACTTTGGTTCAAAAAGGAACTAATGCTGGGCACTCTCAAAGTATGTGGTAGAAGGTACCCTCCACCCTCGCAACCCCTCAAACAGAGGGCCAATGGACTCCTGCCCCATTCAAATAAGTGTGTGCGGGGGTAGTATATATGGTGGAGTATTTTCAATTGAACCAATCGGAACCTAGGACAAATTGCTATCTCACGGGGGCTCTGTATGCCATCCTGCCAGTCATCATCTTCGAGGGCACCTATGTCTCGGGACCACCTCGCTCTGAGCTTCACCAAGAGGTCCGGCATATTGTTTATGAGTTTAGGATAGATGGTGGCTGTGGGCTTCTCTAACATAGGGTCTAATAATAACCTATCCTCTAGAGGGCAATACTCCGGGATGGAGGAATCTCTATCCAGGTGGGAGCTGATGGCATGTGTAAGGCGCATGTAATGAAAGTGTTGGGAATCGTAAAGGTCGTACTCCTTCTGGTATGCAAAGGAGCGGCAGAGTGGATAAACTTAAACAGTTTACCTTTGATCTTCCAGCCACATCTGCCGTCGTTTTATAGTTGTTCCAAAGAGATGCCATCATAGAATATCGAAACAATACAAACATGCATTTGTCCAGGAACTTTAGTGCAGACGCTGTGTCTGTGAGTATGCAAAGAGAGTGTAGAGGTTTGAATCTTGGCCTGGTAATGTTGGGAGATAGATGGAAGGGACAGCATAGATCTCGCTCTATCTTGATCCAAAACGGAGAGTTCGGGAATCTGAAACTAGTCATAGCGCTCCCTGTGAACTCAGAAAGCCAGATGGATATAGGCTTCGATCTGGAAAACTGCATCCCCTATGAGAAAGTTCTTTCTGAGGGCCTTTCTGAGGGCCATAAAAGACATCCTCGCCCTCTTATTGCTCCATAAGAATTTGATCAATTTCTTAAAAGAAAGACATAGTGAGTTTTAGTGGCAGCATGGTGGAAACAAAATTCACAATCGGAGTAATCATCATTCTGAGCGTTTGGAGCCTACCCCACCATGTAATGTGTTTAGGAGACCAAGAGGTAAGCAAATCTTTAACTGTGGTAATTGTTTAGGATTCTTTATATCGTAGAGTTTCAGATAAATCTTAACAAAACCAAATGCCAAGATACTGAAGACGTTTGGTTTGCCACTTAAGACCTAAGTCGCTTAAAAGTGAGGAGAAGCAATAAGAGTTCAACTGGAAAACATCAGTTTTATACTTATTCAGTATGCACCCAGACACCTATGAGAATTCCTGAAATATGTTATCGATATTTGGGATAGTGCATCTCAATGTATTCTGTAAAAAAGAGAATATTGTCAGCATATGCTGCCGTTTATAACCAAACTGTAGACCTTTAATGTTGGGGGATATGTTTAGGTGTCTCAGTAAGGTATCATTCATTCGGAAATCATTATTCGGCTGTGCTCCAAGCCATAAAAGAATACATTATAAAAACAAAGATTTCTAATTTAGAAAAATAAGCAATATTATAAACAATATTTCTTGAAAAGAAAAAGAGAGACAATCCATATTACCGCCCTAGGCACAACAATAATTATACTGAGACAGAAAAGAATCTACATTCCTAGTGCCATATGGCAACACTTTTAAGACAACAGTATATATATATATATATATATAGTGCTTTGATAAAGTGCAATATAAGGTCATTTCCCAACAATATTTCTAAGTCGGATTGAAGAGGAGATATATCTATAAACCATCAGAGAGATACATTCATCCTTTAAAATCTGGAGATAGTGCAAAGCTGCCTGACACCTTATTTTCAAATGTTTCAAAAGTGGTATTAAAAAAGTGCGCCTTGGAGTAATATAAAGATAGCAAAAGAACAAAGTACAACGTGCTCTGCTTCGATTTTTAATCACATGGGCAGACATCCAGCCCGGCATCTGTGTAAGCGTTTTGTGGATATGAAAACAACAGATGTGAGGTTCCAAACCTAAACCTTATAAGGTAATATAATTTGACATGATTAAAATAAAAGGAAAGGTAGGGCTGAGTCCGCATTGAGCAAAACAAAAGTGAGTGGTCAAGAACCCTTCTTTTACCCATCTCTTGCATATCTCTTTCCAAGTACAGATACGCCATGTATTCTTTCTTTAACTTGGCCCTTGGAATTTTAGCAGTTTCCTGGGTTGTCGAAACAATCTGACAAACCCAGGTTCCTCAGTTTGGCTTTGACATAGGAGAACCAAGGGATTTTGCTTGCCCACTCTACTTTTCAGCAATCTGCAATAATGGCACAATTCAGGACTGTTTCTTCTTTTGCCCAGATATTGTGCCACAGTAAGAGAGGTGCTGATTGCGTTCGAAAGGATATGGGGATCACACCGGCACATGGCACATGGTGGCAGGGGAGGTCCGTGGAAGGGTCAGTAGGCGTTTTTAAAATGAGTTTTCCGCTCGCTGAAGACCTAAAGTATTGCAGGGGCCCAAACTCCTGCGCCATATAAAGCGGCAGCGCATGTGCGAGCTTTATAGATCTCTATTATAGCATTTACAGGACATGAGCCTAACTTTTTACTAAATCTAAAAACAGCTTCCAGGATTTGATTAAAACCCCTAATCCTTGTCTCCATTAACTGCAGCCATGTGCTTTTTGAGTCAAAGAGGACTCCTAAGTAGGAAAAAGTGGGCACCTGAATCAATTTCTCACTGCCTATAGAAAACGTCTTTACAATAGTAGAATGTTTACCCAGCACCATAATCTGAGATTTTGCAACATTAGTCTTGAGGCCAAGGTCACTCATAAAATTGTTAAAACCAATTAAAAGGTGTTGCAGCCCCACCCCGGTTCGAGACATTAAAACACAGTCACCCGAATATAATAAAGCTGGTAATAACCTACGGCCTATCTGGGGTGCGTCCACGTGCCCATTTATAATAGAGGTTTCCAGATCATTTATGTATAAAACAAAATAAAAATGGGGCAAGCACACAGCCCTGGCGGACTCCACGACTCATTTTAATTGGAGCAGTGAGCTACCCGCCTAATCCATATCGGACCCTCCCAGTGACCTCCCAATGCATAGCAGCTATAAAATGCACAATTGGTGGTTCTATGCCCATCTCCAACATCTTCTCCCAGAGCATTCCTCTCTGCACCCAGTCAAAGGCAGATGTCAGGTCCATGAACCCTAAGTAAAGGGAACCCTGCTTAGCTAAGGTATATTTGCCTCTGACCAGGTACAGATTAAGGCACTGTTCGACCGTCCCCAGGCCTCTCCTAAATCCATATTGAATATCAGAGAGCTTACCATTCTCTGTTACCCAGGCCTTCAATCTTTCTAGGATTACTCTGCCCATGATCTTACTGGTGCAGTCAATCAAAGATATTGTCCGGTAGCATTTTGGGTCAGCCCTATTACCCTTTTTAAAGATGGGGACTATTGTCACAGTTCTCCAGGAGTCAGGGGGTCCTTGAGCAGTAAGGGATCAATAGTGAGGAGAACGAGCAATGGGGTAAGGGGACACCCCGTTCTCATCCCTTGATAAAGATTAAAGGAAGTGGCAGTGGAGCCATTAATTCTAATGTTTGCCCAGGGATTGGCAAACAGGACCATGACCACATTAATGAATGTACTTCTGAGGTTATGGGCCTGTAGAAAAGGCCAAGAGACCTTGTCAAAGGCCTTTTCGGCATCCAGTGCGATTGCGGCTGTCAGAGATGAGAACAGGTGTGCCTTTTCAATTATATGGTAAAATGTATGAATATTGTTTCTAGAGAGTCACCTCTTGATGAAGCCCGTTGGGGATTTGTGGATAGAAGATTTTAATCTTATGGCAAGAATTTTGGCTTCCATGTTCAAAAGTAAAACGGGCGGAAATTGTTCGGGTCCGAATGGTCTAACCTGTTTGGGAAGAACTATTATTGAGGTGTCTGATGCAATCCGGAACACTAACACTGTTAGCAAAATGATCAAGGGTGTTTTTAAGATGCAAGATAATCGGATCTGTGAATGTTTTAAGGGGAAGCCATCAAGGCCTGGTGCCTTCCCTGAACGGGTCGATTTTAATGCCTGAGTCTTTTCTGTGATGATTAGCTCGTTAAAAAACGTTAAAATCACCTCCCAAAGTCAGCTTCAAGTCCCGTGGGATGTCAACCAGCTTTTTGTTGAGAGTATGCCAAAAAGTTGTGTCACTTATATTGGGTGTGTATATATTCATTTTTTCCACAAACCGTTATTGGGTTTTCATAGTTCATATAATACATGATGATATTGCGGCAATGCACTTCAAATATGACAAAATATTTTACTGTTTACATATGTCTTGCATAATGTCAAGATGCAAGTCTATAACAAACATGTTGTCAATACAGAGTTCAGTATTCGTGCCTTGCAGTGAATTGTAATGGTTACATTACTAGCCCTAAAAATGGTAAACTTCGAACTCCCTCCCACCTCCCCCCTACTGGCGGAACTCAAGTTGGATTTGCTGTACTGTCAGTACCTTCCCAATTGATTCAAACATAGGCATTGATATTAACACAGTATGGTATGTGAAAGGATCCGGGGCATTACAAAATATGCAAGTGTGTATATAGTACATCCATTCCATTATGTCCGGGTGTTAAGTTATTAGATAGTACCCCACAGATGTCCGCCCAGAGGCTATCCAGGCCGGAGTCAGTGAATGGAGTGTTCAGGTACTCAGCATGTCTTGGATTTTAAAGTGTTCCAGCAAATTATTCCATCCAATGGCTATTGTTTTTCCCCATAACCCCCTGTATTCCTCCCTGTGGAACTTGCCACTTTCCGCCATCCCCCATTGTATAACATCTTCCCTCCAAGTTAATATGCCAGGAGGGGATGCCGACTTCCATGTTTTAGTAATCAGATGCTTCGCGAGAAGTGCCAGGTCTGTGATTTCACTTGTACCCTATAGTTTTTTGGGCGAGGGTATAGCCCCAACAAACAACTTTCGGCTGTGTGCCAGTTAGTCCATCCCGTTATCTCCTCTAATGATAGGGTAGGACAGGCCAATAACATGCGTAATAATTCAGCATCCTGTTCATGGCATCTGCGGGATGCCACAGAGACTCTTGGAAACATGGCATGCAGTCAGTTGGGTGTGAGGTGGGCCTTGTGCTGTACCATATATTGTATGAATTTGAACCTGGAGTTACATGAGACTTTCTTAAGGAATTCAAGAAGAGTATTCCATTCCTTGTCCTGCAACCCCCTGCCCAGATCGAGCCCCCATTTTTCTTGCAGCTGAGCCAAAGGTACTGCTAAATATGTTTGTATTCCTTGATATTGCCACTATATCAAATATTTGCCATTACCCATTCAATATAAGGCATGTACAAATTCTTGTGTCCTGGGTTCAGTGCTGTCCGGTGCTCAGTGTAGCTTGAGGTACAGTGTGATATTTGCATGTCTAAGGAGCAGCGAGTCCAATCGAACACTGTACATGTACGAAGTCTGCGTGGTTCAACAACACGTCAACTCCAAACAGCGCCCCCACAGTTGACACTACTGTCTGCTCCCATGAGCGCTGTCAGTGTGCCCGTTGGGTTAAGGAGCCCCAAGAGTGGTATGTTGGGGGTGTAAGGAACAGTCTGTGCAGTTTATTTTAGGGCCAGTTTCCAGTAAATAATGGTGACTTTCAGTAGCAATGGAACATTAGTGGGGTTAATTCCCGGGGACATAGCAGTTTGTGCTCCCTGGGTGAGTATGTAAGGCATGTAAGCTATCTCATGCAGGTTGTAGCAAGCTAACCAGTACAAGAGCTATTACAACTGACCTGCCAGGCAGTATGAATTTAAATCAGACGCTCCCCATACTGCCACTATCAAACGGCAACTGTCGTTTTGCTACTCCTACACTCTTTCGGCCACTTCCCCAAATCAAGTCTGTCAGGAAGGAGTATGTTCAATATTTTGAAGTAATGCATCAGGACCACTGTAGGTAAGTTAGTTAACCCCTTCCATGCTCATGACGGAACAGTTCCGTCATGAGCGTAAGGTGGCCTGTGCTTATGACGGAACCGTTCCGTCATGGTTCCATAGGCCCAATGGAACGTTCAGCACCGGAGCAAAATCTGCGCAGCACAGAAGGGGTAAGTAATACAATACTCGTGGGAGCATTACCATTTTTGAGATCGGGAGGCGCCCTGCTACAGAGAGGGGAAGAGTTGTCCAGAAAGACACCTGAGGGCACAATGAGGATATCGCTTTCAGGAGATTTCCTTCTAAAAGAACTTGGGAAATCCTATACTCCTTTATCCCTAGGTATTTAAATGTTTTGGGTATGACCTTGATTATCAGATCTCCAAATGCAACTGTCAGAATCCGGGGATCACACCCAAAGAATGAGTGGGAGATCGCGAGGCACCCTGCTACAGAGTGGGGAAGAGTTGTCCAGAAAGAGACCTAGGGCGCCATTAGGATATCGCTTTCTGGAGATTTTCTTCTAAAAGATCTTGGGCAGTCCTATACTCCTGAATCCCTAGGTATTTAAATGCGTTGGGTGTGACCTTAATTATAAGATTTCCAAATATAACTATCAGAGTCCGGAGATCACTCCCAAAGGAGGAGGAGGAGTGGTATTTATCCACATTCACTGCCAGTCCAGAGATGCATTCACAGAATGAAAAAGTGAGGGCCTCAGACTGAAAATTGTCATGGAGGTTTTTGATGTGTAAAATTATATCATCCGCATAGAGTGCCAATGAGCGGACTGTGGGGCCAAGGGGATGCCCTCTTCTGGGGCTTCCTGGTGCAGCCGCTGTGCCAAGGGTTCCAACACAAGCACGAATAGCATTGGGGATAGTGAACATGCCTGTCTTGTACACCTGTGCACTGAGTATGGGTGTGAGCTCCAATTGGCACCCTCACAGTGTAGAGATATATAACAGAATAACCCATCAGAGAAAGCAGGGGTGAAGGGAGGCACTAAATTTGCGAAGGGCAGCTAGCATGTATTTCCAAATTAATGTCTCAAAATCTTGGTGTAGGTCAAGCAAAATACATCCTGCCGAATGGAGTGTATTTGGGTCGCATCCATTACATGATAAAGCCTCTGTATGTTCAGTGATGTGCTTTGGCCAGGAATAAAGCCGCATTGGTCGGTATGTACAAGTCTCGGCAAAAGTGGGTGGAGATGGGAGGCTAGTACCCAACACTTTATACTCTGTGTGCAATAACAATAACTGTCTATAAGCTGTGAAGTCAGTGGGGTCCCTGCCGGGTTTCGGCAATGAAGTCACTCGGGCCTGTACCGCATTAGAGCTCCTGTGTGCAATGCAGTTTGATACAACCATTCCAACTGAGGGACTAACTGAGCGGTGAAGGTGGCATAGAACTCTACCACAAGGCCATCAAGGCCTGGCGTTTTGTTGCGAGTGAGTTCTTTAATGGCTTTTTGGATCTCAGTGGCAGTCACAGGTGCTGCCATGGCCCTCCTATCCTCTGTTGTGAACCAGAGAAGTGTTAAGATTACCAAGAAAGTCATTAATTGCTTGGGACTCTACCGCCGGGGGAGCCCCACATAGCGACTCATAATAGCTTTAAATACATTAACCCCATCTGGGTGGTAATGTAGGTCATAGTCGGTGTATTAATTTCAAGTATAGGGACTGATGTAGGAGTGTTTCTGATAATTTGGGCAAGTAGTGTACCTGAATTGTCTGTTTCTGCATGCAGTTTCTGTGTATAGGATCGGTGATCGATCACGCGTAGGCGCTCTAGTAGTTCAGAGTCTTCGATACGTGCTGTTTGAAGCTCTGTCACCCGATCTGCATCCATCACTACGGCTTGTTCCAGTGCTCCCAGTTCCCCTTCCACCCTCCTCAGTACGCAATTCACCTGTTGGAATGCTTCCATCACTGTGCTAATTGATGTTCCCCTGGTGACAATCTTGAATGCTTCCCACTCTATCAAATGGGAGGAGGCTGTGTCTTTGTTTTTATTGAAGTAGTTGTCTATGGAGGTGGCTATATTATCACGGAATTACCCCATCCTCTAAAAGGCAGGGGTCTAGTCTCCATGTAGGTACTGGTATAGCGATTCGGCCCCAGGACAAAGCGAGTTCCAAAGGGTTGTGATCAGAGAGCTTTTTCTCAAGGTAGGTGGTATGCTTTGCCTGGGGAAGGAGTGCAGTGGTACAAAGTATGCAATCAGGTTGTGTATGTAAGGCATGTGGTGGGGAATAATATGGGTATTCACAAATGCGCCCATTCTTACAATGCCAAGCATGTAAGATTGCCCCCCCTGAACCCAAGTAGGGAGAGGCTTAGCCTGGAGAATGGAGGTTGTGCCCGGTAGAGGAGGATGTGAGTGGTTCAGCTCGACATCCAATACTGCATTGAAATCTCCTCCTAATATTGAAGGGTACAGTGACCAACCAGCCAGTGCCAAGGTCAGTTGTGCAAGGAACTTATTTTGTTCTGTGTTTGGAACATAAATGCTTCCTAGTATTACAAAAGTGGTATCTAATTTACCTCAGAGTGGACAATACCTGCCATTGCTGTCTATTCGTTTATCCAAGACTTCAAATGGGACCCCTGTTCTAATCCAAACTGCTGCTCTCCTTGCAAAAACAGAGTAGATTGTGTTAAATATCTGCCCTCTCCATTTTTTTGGGAGTTTGAGCGCTTTCGAATTAGTTAAGTGCCTTGCATATGCGCAGTTGTGCATAGATTTTGAGGCATTTATGGATGAAGCCCATTCCCCCTACATTCCATGTTCTTGTATGTTATATAGTCCAGTAGTATCCATGGAGGTACATAGTATGTTCCATTTGTACCCTGTATATATGCGATTAAGGCACCTGGTAAGTCCCTTATAACGGAGAAAGGCCTGCCATTTAGTTTAATTAATTTCAAAAACATCTACGTACCCAATACAAGGTCCGTCGTTGAAACATCGTCCAACCAAACATTAAAGGTCAACCATATTAAATGTAATGAACAGGGGGCGTGGCCAGCAACACGGCTGAGTGAGGCGTGTTTCAGCTCTGCTCCGGCGAGCTACAGTGATCCGACATTAATATTGGCAGCCTAAGGTCCTTTAAAACGCCACAAAACATCCAGGGGGCTCTCAACCACCCCGGCGACAAGAGCTGGTGAGGAAAAGGTACTTACGGCTGGTAATCCCTCGCGGTGGACCTTGGCAAGTGAACTCCGCAGCGGCCTGCAAGATGGCGGCGTTGTGGAGTTGGGACTCCCGGTGAGGAGGCCGGGAGCCGCGGAGAAGATCTCTGTTGGTGCGGGACTGGCGCTGCGTTGCCGCACCGCTGGAGGTGCCGAGGACGGCTGTGGGGAGCCTGCGGAGCGTTGACGCTGCTCCGGACACCCGCCCGACATCGACTGGAGCTGCGTTCGCCGACCAGACTGCGGGTGCTGGGCCGGGAGGCAGAGACAGGCTGAGGCGGGCGGACTGCCCGAGCTACCCAGCGGTAAGGCACTGCACGGGAGGACACAGGGAGGCGGCAGCCGAGGTACGCGGCGATCTGCTGGCAGGGAAGTCTGCCTGAAGCGGCGGGTGCCCGGGGCCCTACTGACGCCCGCCCCCGAGGACACACTGAGTGAGAACGGGCTCGCAGGGCCCTGCAGACAACACGGGCGGCCTGCTTCGAGGAGCTGGGGCCGGGAATTTGGTGAGGGCTGGGGCCCGGCGCTGAAGTTTGGCGAAAGGTGTGGCGCTCGGTGGGGTGAGTCGGGGGGCCCTATATCCGCCGAGGAGGCAGTGGAGAGCTTGCTGGGGACCATGGAACACCAGGAGGAAGGCAGACAATAGCGGTCCCTGCGGAGGCCAGAGGAAGGCCCGGCCCTTAAGACATGTCTCCTGCGAGGGTGTGCGCGGACAGCAGGGACCCCCGGTCCCCCCTCCTCCGCCCCGTGGCATTGATAGGCGGTCCCTGCCACTGGTGACTGGCGAGTTTTACTGTGAGTCGTGCAGGCCTAGACACCGGCGTTACTATCGCTTGACTCACACCACCCCCCCCCCACGGGGTGTACGGGCTGTGATTGACCTGCCGGGACGCGGTTTGTCTAAGCTGGTGGTGCTGGCCTTGTGGATCCGGGCCTGACTACGTGGACCTGCAGAAGCATTTGCCTGGTGGCGCCTCGTTGCCCCTAGCCACCTCCCCGCCTCTCTTTCTCCCATGCTGATTGTGCGCTGCTGGTCCGAATAAGCATGTAGGGAGATCCTCCGACTAAATGACCTGAGAGTGGTAGGACGGACTTGGACGGCATTTCTGTTACAAAGGTACCTGGAGGTGCCTGCTCTGCGACAAGGAGACATGGGCAAGACAAAGGACAAGGACACCAGGCTCCTCAAGCAGGGAACACTAGATCGCTATACTAAGTCAGGCCCCCTTTGGAAGAGGACGCCGAGGCCTCCCGTTCGGATACAGCCCTGCTGATGAATGCAATACAGGCCTCCCGCAAAGCCTTGGAGAACAAAATTGGAGCAGTAGGGTTGGAAGTAACTCTCCTGCGGCAGGAGCTCTGGAATCTGGCGGCAAGAGTGACAGAATCCGAGACGAGATTGGGTGACGCAGAGGACACACTACACCACCTCAAAAAAGGGATGACAGAGCTGCAATCATCCCATAAGCAACTAAAGTGGAGGGTGGATGATGTCGAAAACAGGGCAAAACAGGGCGAGACGCAATAACCTCAGTTTTGTGGGATTTTGAGAAGGAATTTAAGGGACCAACATGGCGGAATTCCTGCACTCCTGGCTGATGCGCACCTTCTTAAGGAGAAGTTTTCGACTTGTTTCGTCATTGAAAGGGCTCACCGAGCATTATTGGCAAAACCGCCGGTGGAGGCGAGACCCAGGCCGGTCATAGCCAGTTTCCTAAACTTCCTAGACAGAGACATGATACTGCGAGAAGCGAGCAAACTCGGGGAAATCCGTCTTGATAATGCCCACATAATGATCTTTCCGGACTACAGCCACGAAGTACAGAGGCAGAGACGCTCCTATGACTCGGTAAAATCCAAACTACGAGACCACCAAATTCAATACATGCTACTGTCCCCAGCAAAGTTAAAAGTGATCTATAAGGGCAAGTCACTATTCTTTCAAACCCCGGAGGAGGCATGGCACTGGCTGGAGGAGCGCCCGACGCTGACGCGGGGGGAGCCGGGGGCCCCGCGTGTCACTATGCTATAGTGGAGAGGCCTGCGGGAGACCTGGGAGAGGTGGCCCGCGCCGGGGCCGAGGGCCCTGCTCCCGGGCAGCGACTCCATACTCTGCGCCTAGACACACAAGACGAAGACGTTAAAGCACAGTCTCCATGGACCCCCCGAGCGTCGGGGTCTCGCTTCCAGTGTCTGGCGAACAAAGCACGCTTCGAGGAAGAAGAAGATCCAAAGGGTACCTCATCTGAGGGGGAGGAGGCGGACGACCACTCTCTACACCCTCTGGAAGTGGAAATACACAAACTGGAAAAAGGACAGACGCCAGACACAGCGGCCTCTCAGGGGGACCCCCTGGACTCTAACTCATGAACCGATTTGGCTGACCAAAGGAAGATGGAACATGCCTGGAGCACGCAAGTTGAACACAATCCCCGCCCCCTTTTTTAGGTTTTGCCTGGGCCACGGAGCTTTAGCTCCGCCCCTAGGAGAAATCTTTAGTTTTCAGTGTGGGTGCCTTGAATACGCCCTCTGTTCCATTGGCTAGCTCCATAAATGGAGGCTAGCCATTGGAACAGAGATCTGTCCGTCAAGGCCGGACCAGATTCGGGGGCGTTCCCGAGTTTTTTTCCCTCTCCACCCTTTTTGCCTCGTCATCGGGCGGTGGGCGGGGTTTCTTTTTTTTTGTCGTCCGTGTTTGCTTTTGTCATTCCGAGGCCGACCGCCGCCGGACGAAGTCTTCCTCTGGTAAGTGTTTGCTGCGTCTCATGTCGTCTGTGCCGTTCCGCCCCCCCACCCCACCCACCCCTCCTGCTGTCCGTGGCTCTTTGTTTTTTCAACTTCATGTAATTCTGTGCAAAATCACTTTGTCTTCTTGTGCCTGCCAAAATGAATATGTCCTTGTAATGTAACTGGTACTCATGACGTCCCTCCTCCCGCTGTCCGTGTCTTTGTTCGCCCCCCCTCTTGACTCCGGCTGTCCGTGTCTTTGGTCGCCCCCCCCCGACTCCCGCTGTGTGTGTGCCCGTCCCCGCCTCGAGATTTACCCCCCGCTTGATGAGATTTAACTCTCTCTGGGCCGGTCTTCCAGGCGTGGGCGGTCCAGACTCCCCTATAGTGCACGCCAGGGTCTGATGCTGGGGGGGTTGCCACAGAGCCAGCTCCTAGAGGCCTCTCAGCCCGCTCTGGGCGCTGGATCTGAAGCCCGGTCTCGGGACCCCTGCCCCCGCACAGCAGCCTCGTGTCAGCGCCATCCTTCCCTTCATAGCTCCTCGCGGGGTGACCAGCCTTTCCATCCCCAGGCGCTACATTCCGTAAACACAGGAGCGGGATATATGGCTCCCTGAACACCACCTTTGCGCGCTCCTGTCACGCCCCCCTCCCCTAATACCAGGGTACGGGGGCGTGCCCGCACACACGTGCACTTCATTCATGCTGGGCCCCTCAAGGCGCTTGTTCCTTTCGAGGCGCCCCACGCATGAGACCCCTGCTGTCTGGGCCACGCCCACACGCACTTTAAAGCGGGGGTAGGTTTAGAACTACAGGTTCCAGCATCCTTCGTTCTTCGGGCTGAGAAGCCAGGAGTGGCAGAGAAGCGAGCTCGAGGCGACGGCAGTGATGCTGCAGGGGCAGCAAACGGGGGCGCTGTATGTAGCCAGGCCGGAGACAGCTGGGGGGTCTGACTGCAGCCACCTCAGATGAGACTGGCCGAGAGGCCGCTGGCAGCCCGGCTGAGTCTGCAGACTCTGAACCGCACAGGTGCTCGGGGTTGGCCAGGGTCACAGGTGAGTCAATGTGTCCCGCTCGTTGTTTGTCCTGAATTTTAACCTTTTGCTCTGAATTTCCAGTCAGTGCTCCCAATCTGCCTTCTTGCCAGGTGGTCTCCTTCGGCATACACTGGAAAGCTTAATATGTATTTTGTAAGATTGTTAACTTTTTTTCAACCTCACAATATGACCCGAGTGTGCCTTTGTGGAACGTGCTTTGAATACGGACAACGACACTGCTGTGCTCATCTTATTCAACATCTGCGTCACAGAGCACAATACAGACTTCAGGGCATTTACCAAAACTCAACAAAAATAAGTTAGGGGCATACATTCTTTTTGCTTAGTCATGATTAGATGACTTCCAGCTGTGTTGCTTCGTGAGGAAGATATTTTGGCGGTAGCATGCTCAGATAGTCCTCAGATGACTGCTCGGGATACTGTTTACAACCTTCCCTTACTGACTAAATACCAATACAGCAGGCCAGGCCTTAGCACGACTTGAACAACTTAATTTCCAACTGCTGCCTTCGATAAAGCCGTCTCTCTGTGAAAAAACATACGTTAACAAAAATCATCTTGACTCTGGAATAAATATACATCTGAAGGTGCAGACTGGGATGTGTCAAAGACGGAGGGCCAGCATTCTACAGCTTTGAAGACTCCCAGCTACTTTCATAATGAAAGACAGAACCTCCACCGGTGGATCAAACCAGCACTGGCTAAGCCAATCGGTCTGGCATTGGCTGCAAGACTTTGCCCATGTCAATGCTTGTTATCTTTTTTCCTCCCCGCTCCTTCTAACGGCCGTCGAGGTACTTCAGTATCCCTGCTGTTATTCTGCCCCCCCCCATTGTCCCTGGGGGGCCAGGAAGGCGGAGGCTACTTTATCACCAAGGACATTAGGCCAGAATTAGCCAGACGTCCTTTTCCTGTCCTCTCGCAGCCTGCCCTCTCCCAGCCTGCCCACTCCCAGCCTGCCCTCTGCCAGCCTGCCCTCTGCCAGCCTGCCCTCTGCCGGCCTGCCCACTCCCGGCCTGCCCACTCCCGGCCTGCCCACTCCCGGCCTGCCCACTCCCGGCCTGCCCTCTCCCGGCCTGCCCTCTCCCGGCCTGTCCTCTCCCGGCCTGTCCTCTCCCGGCCTGTCCTCTCCCGGCCTGTCCTCTCCCGGCCTGCCCACTCCCAGCCTGCCCACTCCCAGCCTGCCCACTCCCAGCCTGTTCTCTCCCAGCCTGTTCTGTCCCCTCCTTGCCCTTTCCCAGCCTGTCCTCTCCCAGCCTGCCCTCTCCCAGCCTGCCCTCTCCCAGCCTGCCCTCTCCCAGCCTGCCCTCTCCCAGCCTGCCCTCTCCCAGCCTGCCCTCTCCCAGCCTGCCCTCTCCCAGCCTGCCCTCTCCCAGCCTTTCCTCTCCCAGCCTGTCCTCTCGCAGCCTGTCCTCTCGCAGCCTGTCCTCTCCCAACCTGCCCTCTCCCAGCCTGTCTCCTCCCTGCCCTCTCCCAGCCTGTCCTCTCCCAGCCTATCCTCTCCCTGCCTGTTGTCGTGTCCCGGCGGCAGCAGGCAGCAGCGTGCACTGCGTCCCCGAAGTAACAGTCCTAAAGCAAGCAAGAAGTACGCCCCCCTCCCACCAATCCCTGTTAGGTAGTGGAAACTGTCCACACTGGGGTGCAGACAGCCCCTCTCACCTTTCGGCCTGGTACCACTGCACCAGCCGCACTACTTCCCTACTGACCGTTCTCCACTTCAGCCCCGTCTAAATTACAATTCTTGCTTGTGACCCTTTTGCCTGCTTGTGCTTGTTTTCATGACCCTGTTGCCTGCTTGTGCCTCTGTGTGCCCCTGTTGCCTGCTTGTGCCTCCTTGTGCCCCTGTTGCCTGCTTGTGCCTCCGTGTGCCCCTGTTGCCTGCTTGTGCCTCCGTTTTCATGCCCCTGTCGCCTGCTTGTGCCTCAGTTTTCGTGCCCCTGTTGCCTGCTTGTGCCTCAGTTTTCGTGACCCTGTTGCCTGCTTGTGCCTCCGTAAGTGCCCCTGTTGCCTGCTTGTGCCTCCGTAAGTGCCCCTGTTGCCTGCTTGTGCCTCCTGCGTGTGCCTCCGTGTGCCCCTGTTGCCTGCTTGTGCCTCAGTGTGCCCCTGTTGCCTGCTTGTGCCTCCATGTGCCCCTGTTGCCTGCTTGTGCTGTGTGGGTGTGTGTGGAAGGCTCTGTGTGGGTGTGTGTGGAGGGCTCTGTGTGGCTGTGTGTGTGGGAAGCTTTGTGTGGCTGTGTGTGTGGGAAGCTTTGTGTGGCTGTGTGTGGGGGGGCTTTGTGTGGCTGTGTGTGGGGGGGCTTTGTGTGGCTGTGTGTGTGGGGGGCTCTGTGTGGCTGTGTGTGTGGGGGGCTCTGTGTGGGTGTGTGTGTGGGGGGCTCTGTGTGGGTGTGTGTGTGGGGGGGCTCTGTGTGTGTTTGTGTGTGTCATTTGCGAGAGATAAAGCTAGTGGCATTGTAAATGACAATGCCATTTATTGATGTTTAAAAAAACATAAATAAAAATAATGTCAAGAGCAATGCCAATAGCTCTAACTTTAACAAAGGCAAAACCATTGCATTGTAAATGCTTGTTACTTGCTGGTTCTGTATTCTGAATTTCACTACTTGACTCTGTTTGCTTTTCTCTTTCTAGTTCTTTATTCTCTTTTCTCAGTGTTATAACTCCTAAAGTCCGTGTCTTCAGGGCTCGTCCTTGCTGGTTTCGGGGTATCCACAGGAGTTGAAACTTGTGGATTGAGTTTGTTATGGGAGGGCGACAGACCTCCACCTGCCCTAGGGTCTACCTCCACGTCATGTTGCCGGGAGGGGGGTCACTGGGGAGGGAGAGGTGGGGTGGGTAGGGAGATGGACGGAGTTACAATGGGTTCTGGGTTATGAGACATTTGTTCTATGTACTGTTTTTGTTTGATTGGCATATGGGACACAGCACCACACCACCGGGTACACACGCTGCCAAACCCCCCTCATGGCCTACACCTACCTACTGCTACGATATGTCTGCTGTCAATACACACAAAGCCCCTGGGGGTAGTGGGGAGACGGGCCCCTGTCGAATACTCACGTGGAACGTCAATAGTCTGGGGGACAGGGTAAAACGAGGGCTAGTAACGACATACTTTAAACGGCTGCGCCCAGATATAGTCTGCCTCCAGGAGACTCATCTTAAGGGCACGAAATGTGGATTCCTAGCAAGAGGAGCCTACACAGTCTTGGCACATGCAGGATATACATCTGGATCACGGGTGGCTATCCTGTTAAAATAATCCCCACCTTTTACTGTGACTTGAACCTGGATTGATCTACAGGGGACCTATGTGGAGGTGACAGGAACGTGGAGGAGGCAGAGGATCACTATAGCTTCGGTCTATGCCCCCCCCCCCGAAACTACAAGCCAGGACATTGACCAGGGTAGCGGACATATTGTTAGACACGCCCGATACCCTACATATCATAGCCGGTGACTTTAATGATGTTATGTCCACCCCCCTGGACAGGTCTGGGACAAGACTTGATGGCTCCCACACGACGCCACTAGCTAGGACCATGGGAACGATGAGTTTGACGGATATCTGGAGACTGTTGCATTCCGACGTGAAAAGTTACTCCTACTACTCGGGGGCACATAACGTACATTCCCGACTAGACTATGTTTTCCATCCCCGACACGCCCTAGGACCGGACGATTAAGCTGTTTACCTAGCGCAAGGTATTTCGGACCACTCGCCTCAACTGGTCCGGCTGGGAGGAAGGCCACGTCCACAGACAGGGGGCTGGAGACTGACACAATGGAACCTACAAAACCACACAATCTTACAGGGCCTTCGGGCCGATAAAAGCTTTACTTTGCCGAAAATCTAGGCTACGTGAAGTCAGGGGTGACCATATGGGAAGCCTACAAAAGGGTTCTTCGAGATAGGGTGCAAAATAGGGTAGCCAGGGAGAAACGGAAAGCCCAGGAGGAGCTGTGCACACTGGAAACCAAGATCTTAGACCTTTAACGACAGCATCTGCTTGACAGAGAACCTCAGATACTTTGACGCTTACTTGACGCCCAGCAACAGTATAGGGACCGGGCCACCAATGAGGCAAAGGCACAGGCACTTGCAACCCTGCACAGGTTATACGATGTTGGGGACAAATCTAGGAAGCTCCTGGCCTGGTTGAGCCGTAGGGAGAGAGACGCACAGTGGGTGGAGGGCGTGACTGATCAGCCGGGACAATTGCTCAAGGGAGACCCCCAGATAGCCCAGGCATTTGCTTCCTATTTCCGAGATTTCTACGCGGCTGGGGATCTGGGAGATACGGGCGATTTAGCGACTTACCTGGCCGAGATCCACACCCCAATCTTGACGGAGGAAGACAAAAAAACCCTTGAGACCGATATCACGGAAGCGTTAACTAGGCTCCGCCCAGGGAAAACCCCAGGCCCAAATGGGCTTCCAGCGGAATTCTTTAAGGAGCTGACCTCCTAATACCCCACCTTCTGGCGATGTATGGGGACGCAGCCCAAGATGATGAGCTCCCACCAGACCGGAGAATGGCCACGGTTATACTGATCTATAAACAGGGCAGACCTTCAGAAGCATGTGAGTCGAATAGGCCGATTTCTCTCCTCAATGTGGAGGCCAAGCTGCTGGCTACGGTTCTGGCCCTCCGCTTACGTCAGGTGATCTCCGGATTGGTACACCAGGACCAGACGGGATTACTGCCGGATAGGGTGACAAGGCAAAACCTCCGGTGGACCCATAACTGGCTCATGGAGGTGCAGCACAGGACACACCCACATATGTTCCTCTCCCTGGATGCTGAAAAGGCATTCAATGCGGACCACTGGCCCTTTTTGGAGGCGACACTGATCAAGTTCGGGGTTGGCCCCAAGTTCCAAAGATGGGTAGGTCTATTGTACACAGACCCTGGGGCTCGGGTACGAATCAATGGTGTAGTATCCGAGGAATTACGCGTTCGGAGAGGGACATGCCAGGGTTGCCCCCCGTCTCCGCTACTATTCGCCCTCGCGGTCGAAATCGTGGCATGTGATATCCGTCAAGCGGAGGGGGTACACGGCTTCCGCATTACACAGGTAGACGTCCAAAAGGAGAAAATATCATTATATGCGGACGATATCCTCCTCTACGTGACACAGCCGACGATCACGATCCCAACGCTTTTTGAACTCCTAGGCAAGTATTGCTCCCTCTCGGGATATAAGATAAACTGGCACAAACCGATCCTGTACAGCCCACGCCCAGAAGAGGACTGGCCCCCACTACCGGGAGCCCTGCAGGTTACCCAGTCTGGCTTTAAATATTTGGGGATCTACCTGACAGCGACAAACTTGTCTCCTATGAAAAAAACATACATCGGGTAATCAAGAACTTTGCAGATGACGCCCTCCGATGGAAGTCCCTACCTTTGACGATCCTTGGCCGAGCGGCAATGTTCAAAATGATTACACTGCCACGATTCCTGTATGCCCTGCAGAATGAATACTTCCCCTGCCCAACAGACATTCCAGACAATTAATGCAAAATTGCGCGCCCTTCTATGGCTAGGACAGCGGCCTCGAATAGCCCTGAATACACTTCAACGCAATCAATATAACGGAGGGATTTCCCTGCCGGATATAGAGGCCTATTGCTGGGCGAAGCACCTCGCACCGATAAATGAATGGCTGCATGCGCCAGCGGATCACCCAACATATAGGCTAGAGAGGGCTACCATGGCAAACCGCACCTGTTTGCACTATTTATACGGAGGACCCGGGAGACGACGGCTGCTACCGGCCACACAGATTACCATAGATGTATGGGACAGGGCGACAAAAATGATGGGATGGACACACAAACCGACCAAGCAGACACCAATCTGGACATGCACGTTCAAGTTCAAGAATTTATATAGCGCACTACTCACCCAGAGGGTCTCAGTGAGAGTGAAGAGTCTAGGATGAAGCCAAGGTTACGTGCGTGGTCCGTGGGTATGGGTGCTGAGCCCAGATCCGAAGGCCACCATGAGTCGTCCCAGGCAGAGGGGGATGATCCTAGGATGAGCACTTCCGTTTTGTCTGAGTTAAGTTTAAGGCGGCTGTCTTTCATCCATACGGCTACTTCTTTCATGGCTTCGTGAAGATTGGTTTTGGCGGTGTTGGGGTCTTTGGTGAGGGAAAGGATCAGTTAGGTGTCGTCAGCGTAGGAGATGATGTTAAGGTTGTGTTGACGCGCGATGGAAGCGAGTGGACTCATGTAAACGTTGAAGAGGGTGGGACTGAGTGATGATCCTTGTAGTACACCGCAGATGACTTCGGTGGCCTCTGATTTGAATGGGGGAAGTCGGACTCTCCGAGTTCTCCCAGCTAGGAACGAGATGATCCAGTCCAAGGCTTTTCCTTTTATGCCGATGTTGCTGAGGCGTTGTATGAGTGTGCTGTGACAAACAGTGTCGAAGGCGGCGGAGAGGTCGAGTAGAATGAGGGCCACTGTTTCTCCGTTGTCCAGTAGTGTTCGGATGTCGTCTATTGCTGCGATGAGGCCGGTTTCGGTGCTGTGTTTGGCTCGAAAGCCAGACTGTGAGGGATCGAGGGAGTTGTTGGATTCGAGGAAGGCGGCGAGTTGGCTATTGACGGCTTTCTCAATGACTTTGGCCGGGAATGGGAGGAGGGATATGGGGCGGTAGTTTTTAAGTTCAGAGGGGTCTGCTGTGAGTTTCTTCAGGAGGGCGCTTACTTCGGCATGTTTCCAGCTTTCTGGGAAGGTGGCAGAGATGAAGGAGCAGTTGATGACATCACGGAGATGGGGTGCGATGATGGAGTCTGCTTTGTTGAAGATGTGGTGGGGACATAGGTCGGTTGGCGAGCCAGAGTGGATGGAATTCATGAGGCGGATGGTGTCTTCAGTGGTGATTGGGTTCCAGGCGCTGAGGTTGTTAGAGGGCGGTTTAGGTTCTGAAGGGGGTGGAGAAGATTGTTTGTTGGAACTGTTTTCGAAGCTGTTATGTATGTCGGCAAATTTGTTGTAGAAGAAGGAGGATAACGAATCGCAGAGGTCTTGGGAGGGAGTGATGTCGTTTGAGGCTGCGGTGGGTTTGGTGAATTCTTTGACGATGTTGAATAGTTCCTTGCTGTTATGGGCGTTGTTGTCGAGTCGATTCTTGAGTGCTGATTTCTTGGTGGATCGGATCAGCTGGTGGTGTTTGCGGGTGGCTGCCTTGAGGGTGGTCATGTTGTCGGTGGTTGGGTTTTTTCTCCATGTTTTCTCGAGGGTGCGGCATAGCTTTTTGGATTTTTTTTTTTTTTTGGGAACCTTTATTATTACTTCAAGCAAATACAAATATGGGCCTACAACCATCCCGGCCGGCCGCTAGCCAAGTCATAAGTACAGCAAATCAATGTAGGAAAACATAGCAGCCCGAGAACCGGGGTCTAACAAGTGTTCAGGATATGACTCGTATTCAGGCGTAGTGGCCGATATTCAGGATTCATGAAGGTTCATTTTACAATAAAGAAAAACTAAGGATCAGTGCCGTACAGTCATACATGGTCCTACAATAACAAGCCTGAATCAGGAAATCCGCAATTAATGCAAACACAGTTCAAGTATTGGGGGTAAGGTATAAAAGTCAGGACAAATGTGACCACAAACCCGTTCCATAGCAAGCCGCACCCCCCCCCTCAAAACGAAGCATACTGTAGGAAACATGAAAAACGACGACACTAAAAAGGAAGAAAGACAAAAGGGCCATAGAAACAAATAACGGACAAAATAACAAAACCCATCCCCCTACCCCCCACCCTGCACGCCTGCAGAAGGCAACGGCCTACCCCCCCAGCAGCGTGCCTGTCGCCCTAAATAAGAGACCCGAAATATAGAAAAAGAGGAGAAAGAAGAAAAAAGTGGAGAAGGGCCCTCGATCCTGCCACTCGGCCCCCCCCACCCCCGCACCCGGTAAACATTCTAAAAGCAAAATCAGAATATCCATGGAAAACATTAATCACTGAGAACACCATCAGTAAGCTCCCCGCCGAATGTCCCCCAAATCACCATCAGCCATCAATAAGTCCACCGGATCTCAGGCAGTATCACCCTTGGCCTTTCTTATCAATAGCACCAACATACGTCCACTTATCAATCGGCAGACAGAGCTGCGTGGAGGGTCCAAATGATCCGGGCAGGCCGGGCCGTGTTATTACTCCATGGGACTTCAGCAACCAGAACCCAGCCGAATATGTATAGCGGAAATCCATCTGCGTCGGTATCGACACCGAAAATATCCTCAAGTCCGAACACAGTCTCACCATCAAAGGAGAAAAAGTCACACCATACGGCAAGCACTGAGACGGCGCCGGGGCAGCCCGAGACATGAACCAGCGTTTTTTCCCCAGTCGCCGATCAGGTAGAGGCACCGACAAGTCACTCACTAGTACTACAGAGCTGTCCAAGGCGATCTCATGAGCCTGGCCTTCCGGCGTCTCCACGAACATAGGCGTAGCTGGAGCACTCTTCGCTGACATAGAGGCGGGCACGTTGGCGCTTCCTTGAGATCGAAATGTACCCGTGTGGAACGGCAGGACAACAATGGCGGCCATCCTTCTTCCCAGGTCTCGGGCGCTGCGGATCAGGGCCGTATGCAGGGTCTTTAGAGCAGCCAATATATCTTGGGACGTGGGCTCGTTCTCGTGCCGCCAGACCCCTGAACACTCCCGCACGGCGGCTTTTTCATCTAGATGTGGTCTGCGTAGGAGGGCAACAGCCGCCATCTTAGCTGATCCGGCCTCGTCCTTCTTCACCTCACCCCGGGACCAGGCCCCAGACCAGGGCGCAACAGGCTCCACAGTGAGCATCCAGGAAGTCTAGGCAGGCCACCCGGCGAAGAACCACCAAAGGGTTAAACAAAATCGCTGCCGCTCCCCGGGAGCCGCCCGTCGATTCCGGGGGAAGTCTTTAGTTATGCCCGGACACCAGACCGAAAAGGGGCCCAAATTTCACGCACCCCCCTCGATCCTGCTCTGCCACTCATCTCCACGAGGTACTCTGCCAGATGGACTGAGTCGTCACCGTCGCCTTCGGCCCAGCAAACCTCCGGCGCCCTCCGGCCGACTCCGCACCTCCATCAATGGCCGCTGTTGTGACAGTCGCGGCCGGCTGCTCCTCTCACTCGACACCCCGGTCCCAGCTCCGTGAAGGCCGCAGAACAGTCGGGGACATTTCTTCGGGTCTGCCGCACGTAGAAGCCCCAGGAGCAAACGGTAAGTGAAAGTTTTCCTTCGCCTACTTAAATATGCCGTTACAGCTCAGGATAATTGTTAGGATGTATGTGCGGGGTGAGAGGGCTCCCGGAGCCGAGCGTCTATGCGGCCATTTCGGTCGCTTTTTGGATTTCCTAAGGTCATCGTTGAACCAGGGGGTCTTTTTGCTGTCTTGTTTGGTGTGATGGTTTTTCAAGGGTGCTAATTCGTCAGCTCTGTGAGTGATCCATTGTTTGAATTTGATGGCAGCTTGGTTTGGGTCCGATGAGAGGGCGGGTGGATTTTGGTTGAGCAATGTGAGGAGCTGGTCGGTGGTGATTTTGTTCCATTTTCTTCGGGGGATAGGTTGTGGGGGGTTGTGGGTCGAGGTGGTTTTGTAGCTGAAGTGAACACAACTGTGGTCCGTCCAGTGGAGAGCTGTGGTGTGGTCGAAGGAGATGTGTTTGCTGGAGGTGAATATTGGGTCGAGCGTATGTCCAGCTACATGGGTGGGGTGTCAACAAGTTGTTTGAGGCAGAGATTGGCCAGATTGTCAATAAGGGTGGTGGTGTTGCTGTCGTTTTTCTTGTCCAGGTGGAAGTTGAGGTCTCCTAATAGAATGTAGTTCTCGGAGGCGAGGGCATGTGGACTGATCAAGTCAGTGATGTCTTCGCTGAATTGTTTACGGGTTCCTGGAAGCCTGTAGATGAGGGTGCCTCTGAGTGTGGTTCTAGGGTCGGTGTGGACCTGGAAGTGGAGGTGTTCGGCGGTTGTAAGGTTATCGTCGGAGCTGGTCGTGATTTTGATGGTGTTCTTATGGACGATGGCGATGCCTCCTCCTGTTTGGACGGTGCGGTCTTTTCGGATAATCTTGTATTGTCCGGGATGGCTATGGCGATGTCGGGTGTTGATGATGCGTTCATCCATGTTTCAGTAAGGAAGGCGACGTCCGGTGATGTAGTGTCGAGTAGATCCCAGAGTTCGGTGGCGTGTCTGTGGACCGAGCGGGTGTTCAGCAGGATGCACTTCAGGTGGTTAGAGTCGGAGCTGTGTTTGGGGTTAGTGGATGTGGTATGGGTCTTGATGCTGGTAAATTTGCAGGAGTGGCAGGCGAAGGGTCCATGGGTGTGTCCTGGGGCAGCTACGCAGCATAGAGGTGTGCGTCCGGGGTTAAGGGCTAGGAGGGTGGGGGCGTCATACGTTATGCTGGAGGAGTGCGGTTTGCGGGGGCCAGGGGGTCTGGCGCTGGGCGCGGTCCAGGCGCGGACGGGCGTAGACGGGCTTACCTTTGGCGCACCTTCGGCGTGCATGGGGCGCGACCGCTGCACGCTGAGACATCTGTCATATGTGGAGGGGGGAGGGGCGAGGGAGGAGCAGCTGGGAGGCGGGGGCGGGGTCGAGAGCCGGGCAGGGAGGCATGAAAACAAACAACAAAATGGATGGCTGTGAGCCAAAAGCAATCGAGGATTGGGGCACAAACAATCAAAACGCTCACAAATGGTCAATGGCGCCGGCACAATCAGGCCCAAAACATTAAACTAGGCAGAGGCAGCACTGCACAGCACAATGGCATAGAAAGCGTACTCTCGCAGTATAGCGCTTTAAATACAAATCACGTGAACAGTCAAGCAGCGCTTTAAATACAGATTACATGAGCAGTCAAGCACTGTTAATTGCGTCAGCAATGCGATTTAGCAGGCAATATTAAGGCAGTCAGGCGCTACGATACCGATCAGCAGGGGGCTGGGAGCTGCGTAAGGAGCACAAGCTTACCGGCTTTGGAGGGTGGGATGACATAGGGATTTCGACGCTCGGAGACCTAGTGGTAAGAGGAGAGCTCAAGCCATATGATTCCCTACGGACGGAATATGGACTGACCCCAGTGCAGTTCTTTCAATACGCGCGCTTGCCTCACGCCTGGAAAGCTGAGGTAGCATTAGTATTCCAGCTACCGGAATATGCCCCCCTGGAGGGACGACTGTTGCAAGAACAGGTTCCAAATAAACTGGTATCCCTGACATACAAAACACTGAACAATAATACACTGGACGGACTAGGGAAACTGAGTATGATCTGGGAGCGGGACGTGGGCGACCACAGATTGGGAGGCGGCCCTGATGCACCGCAGGGAGGTTGAGATCAAAACCTGACTACGTCTCATGCAATATAAAATACTGCACAGGGTCTGTTATGACAGGGGCAAAATGCACCGCATAGGCAGGTAGAGTGACCCCTGCTGCTTGAGATGCGGACATCCCCAGGGAACGTTTTTCCACACCATGTGGGAGTGCCCCATCATAAACGCTTACTGGACACATATCCTGGGTGAACTGAGCAAAATTCTGGAGGTGACGCTGCCAAAGGACCCTAAGCTTGTGTTACTGGGTATAACCACAGAGATAGATCTGACCCGCCCACACTTGATCTTTGCCCTGCTGGCACTAATAGTGGCAAAGAGAGATTTGGCACGAACATGGGGAGCACCATTACCTCCAAAGGTGGGAGATTGACGGAGGGGAATGGACATGTGCATGACGGCAGAGAGTGACATATAAAGCTAGGGGCTGTCCCCAAAGTTTCACAAGGTTTGGGGGAAGTGGAGGAAGTACCATGGATTTGATGTGGGGCTGGGGACGGACTGAAAGCTCTTGGGCACCCAGGAGGGAATGTCTTCTATGGTCCACAGCTTGTGGTGTACGTCATTGGGTCCCAGGAGACCCCCTTAAGGGACGACATAAGTATGACTTTGGGTTCAATGGGCCAGAAATGGTCACTGTTGAATTGATGTATGCAATTTAACTGAAAGGAATGGGGGGTGGGGGGTGCTTGATGGGGTGGAAAACTGACTGTGATATGCCAATTATGTGTAAATTGATTCAAAATGCCAATAAAAAGAGTTTAAGAAAAAGATTTAATGAACATTGTACAGATTAAAGTGTCTGTTTTTTTTCCCTGCAAATGGTACCAAAAAAGGGGTTGTGGTGCTGAAATCACCATCTTCCCAGCTTTCAGGGACAAGCAGACTGTTGTCAGAAAAACAAAATATTTTACAGTTTTGGCATCTTTCTGGGACATAACCCATTTTTGCTATTTTTTTGTGCTTTCAGCCTCTTGCCAGTTAATGGTAGAAATGGGTATGAAAGCAATAATGGATCCTGGAAAGCTATACCGTTTAGAAAAGTAGATACAATTCTGAATTGAGCAAGGGGTCATTGGTGTAGATCCTTCAAGGTTTCTTTATAGAAAAAAAACGTTGGTCACAGGAAAAATTGAAAATTAGTTAAAAAACAGCCAGTTTGTCAATGTTTTCACCTGTAACTTCTTCTAATTATGACAGCTGTTTGAAAGCAATATATTGTTACATACACTGGACCATTCTGGTTGTGGGGATATATAGGACGAACAATAGTTACTTACCTGTAATCTGTGGTTCTCCAGTATTGGTGTCTTTCATAGATTCACATGCCTGAATCATTCCCCGTCGTCGAAGTGGGAGTCCCACGGTATATAAAAAAGAAATAATATGCCTGTAATAACCAAAGAACCCTGGTAATAACCAACCAGGAAGTAAAGTAGTCCTCAGCTACAGGAGCAAAAGCTCCCACACTCATGACTATCCTAGTCATTATATTAGACCAAACTGCAGCCAATCAGGCGACAGCACCCACCAGAATGCTCTCCCCAGAGGCTCAGGCTCTCAGATTTTCTCGCAGAGGAGTGAAACCAACATAATTGCCTGAGGGAGCCTCTGAGGGGAAGGTGGGCGGGTTGCATGTGAATCTATGAAAGACACCAATACTGGAGAACCACAGATTACAGGTAAGTAACTATTGTTCTTCTCCAGTATTAGGGGTGTCTTTCATAGATTCACTAGCCTGAATCAGAGTAGCTAGCAGTACATATCCTCGCTGGGCAGACGCTAATGAAGCCAAGGTTGTCAGCAAGTAATGCATATAACAATGCAAATTGAAAATACACATATCGTATAAAGCAAAACATAATGCAGTCAAGGAAATATGTGTGTACATAACATAAGAAGCGTCTGACAGCAGAAACAAGGAGGTGGGAAACAGAGGCTCACCTTAGTGAAACAGATTCCGTAGAACAGCTCGACCCATAGAAGTATCAGCTTCGCTGATCGATTCTAGACAGTAATGTCTGGTAAAGGTATGGCGACTAGCCCAAGTAGCCGCTTTGCAGATCTGCTGAAGAGGGACTCCAGCGAATAAGACCGTAGATGAAGAGATCGCTCTTGTACAGTGCGCTCTGGGCGCTGATAGTAAAGGTCTCCCAGCCTGTGCATGGCAAAAGGCAATGGCAGCAGAGATCCATCTTGAAATAGTCTGCTTTGAAACTGCCTGCCCCTTACGAATCGCACCGTAGGTAATGAACAACTGGTCAGAAGTGCGTAGAGTAGATGTTCTTTGTAGGTAGAATTTAAGACATCTTTTAATGTCAAGCGAGTGTAACGCTCTTTCCGCAGGTGTTTGCGGGTCTGGAAAGAATGTTTTAAGAACAATAGGTTCGTTAAGATGGAAATCCGAAGGTACTTTCGGAATGTATCTTGGATTTGTGCGAAGTATCACAGAGTCACTTGTGAATTGCAGGAAAGGATGGTGCACAGTGAACGCTTGGATATCACTAACCCTCCTGGAGGATGTTAAAGCCAAGAGCAGCGATACTTTCCACGAAAGGTACTTCAAGTCGGCCTTGTGGATGGGCTCGAATGGGTGACGCACGAGTTGAGCTAGGACCACATTTAGATGCCACGAAGGAGGCGGACGGCGTACTGGAGGGAACATTCTAAAGAGGCCTCTGAAGAATTGTTGGATAATCCTTGCTGAGTACAGAGAATTGGTCCCATCCTGTCGATATCTAGATATTGCAGCCAGAAACACCTTTAAGGTAGCATGAGATAGACCTGTTCGTGCTAACTGCAGGAAAAAAGGATGAATTTCCTCAGGTTTTGCTGAGAAAGGGTGAACCCCTGCTGAACGGCACCAGATGCAGAAGCGCTTCCATTTCAGACTGTACGTCTTGATGGTAGCAGGTGCTCTAGCCTTGGCCAACACCTCCTTACAGTCCTCCGGGATGTTTAGGTGTGCGAACTCACGGTGTTCAGGAGCCAGGCCGCTAATCTCAGAGATGCTGGGTCCGGATGGAAGACTTGTCCTTCCTGAATGCTGAGCAAGTTCGGGATTGGATGTAACTGAATTGGCTTGCACTCTGACAGCAGGAGGAGCTCTGTAAACCAATATTGGCGCAGCCATCTGGGCGCAATCAGGATGAGTCGGCAAGGTTCCTTCTTCATCTTCTGCAGAACCTTGGGGAGTAGTGGAATCGGTGGGAAAGCGTACGCAAACATCCGAGACCAATTGATGTTGAACGCATTCCCCAGAGATTTCTTGTGGGGATGCCAGCTTGCGAAGCTTCGGCATTTGCTGTTGGTCCTTGTCGCAAATAGATCTAGGTCTGGCCAACCCCACTGATGAAATATGTGTTCCACTGTCTCCTGGTGAAGCTCCAATTCGTGGGTGGTGACCGTTGTCCTGCTGAGCGCGTCCACGAGGACGTTTTCTGTCCCCGGAACATGCACTGCTTGCAGATTCACATTTTGGTGAAGAGCCCATGTCCATAAATCCTGAGCCTCTTGAGACAGGAGAAGAGATCGTGTTCCTCCCTGTTTGTTGACGTAGTGCATGCTTGTTGTGTTGTCTGTTCGTATCAACACATTGGCATCCTGAATGATGGCACAAAACGCCTTGAGTGCAAGAAAAATGGCTCTCAGTTCTAAATGGTTGATGTGCCACCGTTTTTGCTGCGCAGTCCATTTGCCGCTGATCGTGAGGCCTTGTAGATGAGCCCCCCAGCCCTCGAGGGACGCATCTGTAGTGATGGTTAGACTCGGTGCTTCCTGAAGGAACGCGCACCCCTGTCTCAGATGACTTATCTGTGTCCACCAGAGAAGAGATTTCTTCATGAGTGGTGTGACTTGAATGAGGTCCTCGAAAGTGCCCGAAACGTTTTGCCATTGTAAGGTCAGTTCCTCCTGAAGCGGCCTAATTCGGAGACGACAATTTGGAAGTAATGGAATACAAGCCGATGCCATCCCCAGAAAAGACTTGTACAGTCGGACTGAAGCTGACTTTCTTTGCAACAGATCTTGTGCTAGTCTTCTTATTTTTATCTGTCTCTCTTTTGAGACGAAAGCTCTGAGTTTTCGAGTGTCCAGAGTCGCTCCTAAGAAGGCCCTTCTTTGTGACGATTGAATTTGGGATTTGCTGAAGTTGATTGCCAGGCCTAGAGACTGAAACAGGTGCAGACACTGTTGTAGGTGTTGATGCACGGTTTTGTGAGAACTGGCCTTTATAAGGCAGTCGTCCAGGTATGGGAAAATTGGTATTCCCTCCAGCCGGAGGTGCGCCCGGCACTGGAGCTAAAACTTTTGTAAATACTCTTGGAGCTGACCGTAAACCAAAGGGAAGGACTTTGAATTGGTAGTCCCTGCCAGCCACCCTGAAGCGAAGGAATTTCCTGTGACGAGGTAGAATGGGAATGTGGAAATATGCATCCTGGAGATCTAAGGTGACCATGCAATCTCCTGCTGCTAGAAGATGCAATATCTCCTGAAGCGACAACATTCGGAATGTCAATTTCCTTAGATATTTGTTCAGAGCGTGAAGATCGAGGGTCGGGCGCCACTCCCCGTTTTTCTTCTTGACCAGGAAGAACCTGGAGTAAAACCCCATACCTCTCATCTTCTGTGGAACAATCTCGATCGTTCCCTTTTGTATCATCACTTTGATTTGGGCAAACAGCTCTTTCAAGTGAGCTGGAGGCGGTCCTTTTGGCGGAACATTTGGAGGGAATTTTTCGAATTCTAGGGCATGGCCCCTGGCCACAATATCCAGGACCCATTTGTCTGTTGTTATTGACTGCTAGTTGGAGTAAAATTTCGATATTCTTCCGCCAAGTTTTTTGTGAGGGTGGAGAAATGGTGGTGGCAGGTGAAAAGACTCATTGGCGCTTGTCTTTGCCGCGGTAGTTTGTCTTACCCCTGTTCTGAGTGTAGGTTGATCTTTTCTGCCCATACGACTGGTAGCGCTGTGTCTGATAGCGCTGGTTACTTTGTCTGTATGTGGATTGCTGATGGTATCCACCTCTATTGGAGGACGTCCCTCGTCCTCTTGCTCCTCGAAAGGGCGGCTTGCGGAATTGCAGGGTGCCCAAGGATCTTGCTGTTTCAGTATCCTTTTTAATTGTTTGCAATGCCTCCTCTACTTTGGGACCAAATAAATATTCGCCATCGAATGGCATGTCTAGAACTCTGTTTTGGACTTCTTGCCTGAAAGAAGTTGAATGTAACCACCCCTGTCTGCGCAGGACAGCAGCTCCTGCTAACTGTCGAAATCCTGTATATGCGACATCTATAGCTGAATCGATAATCTCTTCTGAGATTCTTTGACCTTCTTGTAGAATTTGAAGTGCTTCAGCTTTGGATTGCTCAGGGAGGAGATCGAAAAATGGTGCGATGTCAGACCACATTTGGCGGTCGTACCGCCCCAAAATGGCCAATGCATTGGCAGCACGAACGGTTGTTGCAGCCATGGTGGAAACACGCTTTCCGATTGAGTCTAGACGTCTGCCATCTCTGTCCGGCGGTGCCGTAACTGCAGAGGATGGATTTCTGGCCTTCTTCTGGGCAGCCTGGACAATTACGGAGTCCAGTTTTGGATGTCCGATCAGACATGCAGGTGATTTTTCAGGTGCTTTATACTTTTTATCTATGCGTGGCAAGACCAGAGGAATGGAGGCCAGCGTTGACATCACCTTAATCCCTTCTTGCCAGATGAAATCAATGATGGGTATTGTTTTTATCTGTCGTCTGGGCTGATCTTTGAAATCGTACAAGAAACATTCTTGCTCCGTCTGTTCCATTTGTATATGAAAGCGTTTGGTTGCACGCTCCATTAGTAAATGAAAACTAGCCACATCCACCGGAGGGGAGGCCGACGTAGTCTGAGGATATGTTGAAGGAGATTGTACTTGATAGTCATCCCACTCCGACAAATCGTCCACTTCTCCTTCTTCCCTTTGGTCTTCATCCTCCGAAGACTGCGGAGCTCCTTCTTGATTAGGTTGTGGTTGTGAAGACGGACGCACCGGTGGAAGCACGGGTGGAGGTGCTTCGGAAGTTGGGGTTGTCGGCCCAGAACCTGCTGACTCAGATGGTGGGAACCTCCTATAGTAATCGTCCAACATATACTGTAAGTTGGATAGCAAAGCCATAGGCACTTCAACAGGGTTCTCTGCCACTGGCGTCGATATATGATCAGGAGATTGAGAAGCATCATCTTCTTCTTCTTGAAGTTTGATATGCAACTCCGAAGGGCTAGTTGCTTGTCCAAATGAATTCTGGACCATCTCATCCTCACTTTCAGTGTCCAAAAGTTGGTCTGGCACTTCAGAAGACACCTTTTGAGGAGAAATACGTAGGGGTGAAAATTGCATCGCTGTTTCACTCTTTTGCCTCGATGCTTGTTGTGGTGTGAGAAACACCGTCGACGGAGACCAAACCTGTATTGCCGTACATGATGACAATTGCAACGTCGACGGAGGATTCCCTTCCGATAGTTTCGTCGTCGACGAGGCATCCTTCGTCGACGGGACACTCTTCGTCGACAGTAAAGTTTTCGTCGACGGGACACTCGTGGTCGTCGGGACACTTTTCGTCGACGGGACACTCGTCGTCGACGGGACGTTCTTCGTCGACGGAAAACTCGTCGTCGACGGGACACTCTTCGTCAACGGTGCTACCTTCGTCGACGGATCATTCTTAGTCGACGGCGTTACCTTCGTAGACAGTGTGGAGCCCATCGACGAGCTCGTCGACGGATCATTCTTAGTCGACGGCGTTACCTTCGTAGACAGTGTGGAGCCCATCGACAAGCTCGTCGACGATTTCTTTTTCGTCGGCAGTAAAGCCTTCAGAGAAGTCGACGACGAGGCGTCAACGACGGACGTCGACGGTACAGGCTTCACAGAGACAAAAACCATAGTAGAAGACGGCGTCGACGAAGACATAATCATACGAGGTTTAGGTGAGGAAAAAGTTACCGTCGATGTTACTGTAGTCGTCGCTCTCGTCGACGAGGAGGTAGAAGATGAGGTCTGTGGTAACTTCCTCTCAGATGACAGAGGAATCTTGGTGGTGAGTCCCTTTTTAGGATCAGAAGTGCTCTCCAAGCTTCTGCCTGAGGGGACTGCCTTGGAAGTTGAAGGCTTATCCAGCCCCTTAGAAGGTGGTTGTTTTTTAGTCACCTTTGCCTTAGGTGAAGATAGTCCTTCAGGCGAAGGCCTCTTCCTAGAGGCTGCAGTTGAACCAGAGGCAATACTGCCCACCTCAGATGCAGGATTAGAAGAATCCTTTAGCCTTTTCAACCACAGAAGTAAACAACCCTCTCTATCCCTGAGAGTTTTTTGAGGCATGGTTCTGCAGATCTTACAGTCAGAGGCCTGATGATCTGGGTATATGCAATAGATACACTTTTTGTGTGGATCTTTCTCAAAAAGCCGACGCTTACCACAACAATCACAGGCTCTGAAGAGAGACTTCTTAGAAGACATCCTGGAAAGTAGTACAAATTGAAGTTAAAGTTGAGAAAACTGAGCAGAGCTCAGGGAGACTCCCTTTCACACGACGTGCGGTAGAAAATCTGAGAGCCTGAGCCTCTGGGGAGAGCATTCTGGTGGGTGCTGTCGCCTGATTGGCTGCAGTTTGGTCTAACATAATGACTAGGATAGTCATGAGTGTGGGAGCTTTTGCTCCTGTAGCTGAGGGCTACTTTACTTCCTGGTTGGTTATTACCAGGGTTCTTTGGTTATTACAGGCATATTATTGCTTTTTTATATACCGTGGGACTCCCACTCCAACAACGGGGAATGATTCAGGCATCTGAATCTATGAAAGACACCCCTAATACTGGAGAATTATAGGTTCACCAGGAACCTGACGAACCCAGACCTAATACCTGAGCAGCGACTTGCAATGGTTTTTTGGTCTCGGCTGGCGATATCAGAGCATATGTGCTGCTCTCGGCATTCGAGAGCTTCTTGAAATCAATACGGTTGAAAAAGGGGACTTGAAGCCCCGCCCTCTCTTCATATAGGCTCAAGTCATAGCTTAGGCTAAACGCTGGCATTCTATTGTTATGGAGGATTTTTAGTCCCTCCTTGTTGCCGCCCAGTCCACTTTTGGCCCCATGCACCGGGACTGGATCTTTTACTGGCAGCAGTACACAGACTCCTTTAATTATTAGCTAAGCACTTTTTCCCCCATTCGTTTAATGTGTTGCTTAACAATCGGCCGCGCTTGTTATGTCTAGTTGAGGTCAAGTTGGTGATAGCCTCCATGCTCCTGGTGGCCGTGTTCGGCCCATTCACTTTTCTATGATGCTGTCGCGTAGCTAGCAGTATTTTATTTTCCTGCCTAAGAAACCGGACATGCTCCACGCCGCTTTCTGAACTTGCTGCTTCTCCTGGTTTTTTGCGGCATAGCGGGGGGTGGGGGGGGGGGGGTTAGAGGGGGGGGGGGGGTACGTGGCAAATCACAGAGCTCCAAATGTCTCCCTAAGTGCCCAGTTATCTAGCATCGCCGCTTCTACAGCTCTGGCATATTTGAATGAGTTTCATCAAGTAATTAGATGAATTGCCAGTCAGTCCAGACAGGCATGTCTGCAACAGTCTTGTCTAAAAAAAACAACTAACATGACACAATATCAGGAGGAAAGTGCATTTCCCTTGATTTTGTATCTCTGCGTGCTTGGATTTTTTAACAGCTCATGCTTGCTGTACAGTATTTTACTGCTCTGGGAGACGCAACCCTATCACCGGTGGAGCTGGCGTGTGCACACACACCAAGCATAATGATTGCTCACCGTTGGGTGCCAATAGCAGCCCATCTGTTCTGCCTTTGCAGGGTAGCCCTAAGCTTCCACCTACCACTTAACAAGCAACTGGGGAAGTAAAGCCCCTCGACTGTGTAACTTCATGAGTCCCACTACCTGTAGTCCACATTGCTTCTTTCGCGTGCCCATATCGCTTCCTTCTCCCCCTTGAACTTCATGCTTTTTCTCCTCCGCCACTGTCTGCGTTGTTTCTTTGCTTCTCAATCCATGTCCCCCACTGTCTGTTACTACTTAGTCCTCCCACTTCATTGTCCGGGTTTTCACCCCACGCGACCATTCTCCATATTGTTTCATCCACAAGTTGCCCATTTTATCCCCTGCCCCACTTAAAGGGGAAAAAAGAGGCTTGGTGCTTTTTTTGACTTGTTACCCTTTTCTGGCTACCTTCCCTCTAGTTATCACAGTTGTCTGTTCCTTCGTTGCCCGTGTTGGTCACTCCAACCCACCATAAGAAGAAAAGGCACTATCGCACATTCTGAGCTTGCAATGTCTTAACACTTTTTTAATAACCTTTAGCGGTGCTGCATAGCAGCTGTTCTGCTCTACATTATGGCTAAACGACATTGGAATAGCCAGTAGCTCTTGCTTAGGAAAGACATATTGGCTTTGCTAATGCTTGTTGTAATCGATCATTAGTTTACAATGCAAACAGGTCTGACTTGTTGCTTTTTTGAAACTGTACCCTTAGCCTAGGAAACATGCTTTGATCATAGCTAATACCATTGTGGAAATGGCCCAGCCAATTAACGTTGCAGTGCTGCTTTAATAATTACTTTTGAACTTATTTATTTTGAAACCGGTATCTTATTTTATTCAAAGCAAGTTTAAATACAAGGTAAATCTAAGTCTGAGATCCAAGTAGACAGCATAACTTTGGTGTGTCAATAGGAAATGAGAAAAAGAAAAGCCCAAATTAACAATGTAACGAAGACCAAGTATATGTTTTTGCAGGGAAAAGTCACCCTGTTGACTATAGACCATATAGTGCTTTTTAGTAGGGAGTTGTTTGCTTCAGCTGGACACGATCACGATCACAAATTGAGAAATGTGAGAGGAAAAAATGCACAGTATTTGGCCTGTGGACCACAGTTGCAACCCAGTTTTATTTGTGTGCAAAATGAAGAAGCAGCCACTGTATTGCAGTGCCAAGTGTGTGCTTAGATTGGTCATGGATATACGGGCCATGGTAGATGGACTGTATTTATACCATCAGGTGACATATCTTAAACTGCAAGGATGGCATTGGCATGTAGAGTTCCTTTGTCTTCTCTAAGTACTATCTATCTCCAAGGGTAAATGGATCTCATCGTCCATCTCTATGTGCATAGATTTTCGTGCAACTTTGTCCTATGAGCATGCATACCCTTGTTTTGTTTGGCATTGGTGCCCGTATAAACAGATGTCTGTGTTTGTTAGTTTGCTGCTCTACGTAGGTGCCCTTTGGTGTTTGTTTACTGCTCAGCACAGGGCCACGTTTCGGACCAGAAAACAATAATAATTCAGGATTGCGAGATTTATTTTTCTTTTGCGCCCTTCTTGGATTGACTTGAATCGCGGACTACAAGGTTGTGTTTTTTTACTTTTTTCTCAGATATATGAAATTTAAGACAGTAAAAAATGTGTATGCGGCAGTTCAAAGGCGCCACAAGAAGCTTGTGTGTTACACTGCAGACAAGAAACAGCGTTTGTGTTTGATTTAGCGCAGAGCCACGTCACTGTTTAGTGAAGCTGGCGTGGTCTTACATAGGCTATGTAGAATTAGAAAATCCTGCATCCCGAGCACAGTGCCGACTCGAGCTCCAGTACAACCACGGATTCAAGCCGCTTGTGTTTAGTGCACGGACACACGCATCATCCTCTCGAAACCAGCAACGGTGGGAGTAAGTTTCACAAAATCATTTGCATGCGCAGAATTCCTTTATATTATTGATTCAGAAAAGGGGGTGGTGATGAACAGAGTGTCTGAATTAAGCAGACCACTCTTACCCAGTCCAAAGATCAGGGCTTGATCCATCACCGTTTTTTAGCTCACTGCACCATCCCAGCTCAGAACCTGGCTACATGCAAATTAGTCTGTTCCTGTCCCAGTGCATGATGGGAACAGGGCAAACTAAACTACCAAGCCAATTCTTATACTGGGAAGGAAACAAGCTACCGGGGACCGGTTTCTGGCATTTCAGCCATCGTCGGCCCGGCTTGCTTGAATCCTGATGGTGCAATGAGCAAGGGAATCACATCTGAGTATACCCTTCCAGGCTTATGGTGGACAAAATGATTCAGAAAAGGGGGTGGTAATGAACAGAGTGTCTGAATTAAGCAGACCACTCTTACCCAGTCCAAAGATCAGGGCTTGATCCATCCCAGCTCAGAACCTGGCTACATGCAAATTAGTCTGTTCCTGTCCCAGTGCATGATGGGAACAGGGCAAACCAAACTACCAAGCCAATTCTTATACTGGGAAGGAAACAAGCTACCGGGGACCGGTTTCTGGCATTTCAGCCGTCGTCTGGACTGGGTAAGAGTGGTCTGCTTAATTCAGACACTCTGTTCATCACCACCCCCTTTTCTGATTCCTTTAAATTATTAGCAGGTTCCATCGCTCACACTTGAAACAAGGGGTGTAGGAGAGTAGGGTCTGCTTTCCTTTGGTCACCCCATTTTTTTGCTTTTTGCTTCACTGGGTTACGACTTAATGTGGCTGCGGGCCTGCTAATCAGACCCACAGCCTGCTGTTCTCTCTCTAAACTCACAACCATGTACTTTAGGTACATAACAAATTGGGTATTGGATTAACTTATCAGCCCATGTACAGTGTACTATAGGTACCCAGGGCATAGGTGCATCCAAGGCCTACCAGGTGTTGCAGCATATCTTTTGCCACCCCTGGCTGGCTATCCAATCTGACACAACTGGCTGATCACTCAGCTGGGGCAAGGTGGTGTAATCACCCCTTGCTTAGATATAGTATACCATTATGTAAACCTATATCTGGACACATATACACCTATAAATCACTCCTATGGCAGGCCTTAACAATCCTGGAGGCAGAGTGCTTGGTTTATGTGAGATGGTGCTCTAGCATGAGCTGAGCCTGTCTGCAGCTTTCAGGATCAACTCCCTTAGCTGTTCTGGGACATTGCCATACCATATACTCTTAAATGCATTATAATCCTCGCGGTTCCTTGCTAACTTTGGTTTGGCTTTATCAAAACATGTCGTGTAAGGTGTCATACGCTTTGGAATACTACCCCCTCGCCAGTTCTAGCGACGGGGGTAGCATTCCACCCTTCTAGAGGGAGAAGACATGTTACTTTGCTTAAACGCAGTTAAATCTAACCATAGCCTCAGCATCACAAAATGGATGCTGCTGCCACAGACACAAGTCTGGCCTCCTGCTGCTGACCGAAACTTCGGCAGGGGAGGCCTGGATAAATGGAATCCTGTCACACGGAGGTGTTACACCACCCCAGACAGGAGATAGTGGATTGGGGCAGGGAGGGCGGAAAGAAACTAGACACTGCCTGGGGCGCACAAGGCGGCCCATGCATAGTCCAGCTCAAACCGGTGATGGGGCACTCCAGCCCCAGCTCTGGCACGAAACTGGACAAAGGGAAAGGGGTGTAACCTCCCCCTTCCTGGGTCCCACCCATAGGAGGGACCTAGCAGGTGATCCAGCCCCTTGATTTGGAATAAAGGTAGGAGCTGTGCCAATGCAAACTACATCATCCTGACTGAAACTTTGAAACGAAACTCTGGACCCTTCGACATCCTACTCAACGTAGAAGACTGAAGAATCTCCCTTGTGGTCAAGGAGTGGCCACCCTGTGCAAGCAGGCACCATCAGGGCATCGAGACTTGCTTTGCCGTTGCTCCCGCAGGAGCTCGAACGACAGAGACCGACAAGACCTGGACTCCCAGACTTCCAACAGCCCAATCCACAGTCCTAGCAAAGCTTAGACCGTGGAGGCGACGTGGGACCGGCCAGCTTGCAAGGTCGACAAAGTGCTTCCTGTGCAGCTCCCGAGGCTCCCTCGACGCTGTGCTTTGGGGTTTGAAAAGCCCCAGCCCCGAGCAGCCTGTGCTCCAAAGATCACCTCTCCACACTCTCCGAGTGCTGCGTGGGGCCCTTTTGCACTTTTCCTGCTAGACGTGTTGTCCGGTCGCTTGCCCGTTGGCTAGTGGCCTCTGTGACGACGATCCATAGAAACTACACTGCTGGTCTGGTTGCTCCAGACTGGCCCCAGCTCCCCTGAAAAGGAGCCATCGATCTGACCTTCCCGGTCCGATCAAGGAGACATCTTCGAGTCCTGCGTGGGTTGCCTTTGCCAAGGCTTGGTGACTCCGATTCGAGTACCGACACCGCCGACAGCAAGAGCCTTCATGGGACAGCTCGTGTTCACCAGCTGGTTCCTCGATCCTTCCCGGTCCACGTGGCAGCGGAGACAAACTATTCGACAGCACCTGATCGCAACCCGACATTGCCTGGTTCCGTCCTGGTTCCATCCTGGTCACTGGCTAGTGACCTAGACTCTGTACCCTCTGCTTTCAGGTACTTTTCATCTTCGATCCACCCTTGGATCCAACCGGACTCTTCTCTCCTGGCCGCCTGCAGCATCTTTTCCTCCAGGCTCCATAGAACTTCATGACGAAACCCGACACTTTGGCACCTATGCACCCGCTTCCTGTGGGTAAGGTAACGATATAACTCTGGTGCTCCTATAGTGGTTTACACCTCCAGTGTCCTAGTTTTAAGTGGCTGAGTTCTAGTCCAGTCGGAAGTCTCTGAAACCTAAAACTTTCAGATTTTTACGCATAATTGACTTGTATGGTACACGCGGTTGCCTATAGACACTGCATCCGCATCCTTTGGGCCTCCTATGTCCTAACCTTCGTTATTCCAGTGTAGGCCCAGCGATTCCCTAGGCCTGTTCATTGTTCGTGACGTGGTACTTATACCACTTTCTTAATATATGGTTTGAGTGGCCACCTGTCCTATCCATAATTGTGCAGCTTATTGTATGTTATACTGTGTTCTTTGCTTAACGCTTGTGCTTCTGTGATCATAAAGAGTATAGGGGATCATTCTAGAAATAAATACATATATTTTGTAAATATATAACTTGTGTGGTGTCCTTTCATTTGGTATTTAAAAGGATTGCTTATGGTAAAACAGCTGGCTTCACATGCCCTCTTGAGTTTAGCCTAAGACTGCTTTTGTCCATGCTACCCCTATGGTTTATAAGGTTGACTTACAACCAATCACCATAAGGGTAGTTTGGACTGGTGCACGGGGCTCACTAGAATAGTGATCATCATATACCAGGTCAACTTCTCACATTGGTGGGCAGCGGTTGGGATTTGAGCTTGCTGTTGTTGAACCACTTGTAATCTTTGACAATATCATTTGAAAGATCACTTCAAGTACCTTAGGTACATATACACAAAGCTTAACATACTTAGGTTCTACTGAACTTATTGGTTGTAGACCAAAGGGCTTAGCACACCCTGACTACAACCTCTAGAGGTTCCAGTAGGTAAACACATAGTGTAGGTAAGTGCACCACTTACACCTCACTAGTCATGCCTGGCACAGGTGAACCATCCAGTTCTCTACCTGTGGGTGCCCCTCACAAGGAACCATCCAGTTATGAAAACCTCAGCCACAAAGACTTGAGTGCCCTGTGCACTGCAAGAGGGCTGAAAAGGGGTCAAAACCCCACCACCCCTATATTCATAGCAATCCTAGAGAAAGCTGATCTTAAGAAGGAATTTGTAAAAGGTCCTTCAGGTAAGATAGGAGAGGGAAACCCTGTTGATGTTGGGACCCATACCCCAGAAGTTGAACCTGAAGAGGTAGACGATGATGAGGACTCAGATAATCAGGAGGATGGCCAGGTTCAAGTTAAAAGATTGAGCCAGGCCAACTTAAGCTTACATGGGAATGAAGAAGGTGTCCACCTTCCCAAGCCCAATAGTAAACTTAACCCTGGCACTAGAAGGGTCAGATCTCCTTCCGGGGAATCTGACCAGTCTAATGCCTCCAGGGGATCTCAAAGGGGAATGACTTTCCCCCAGAGAAGAGAACATGAGGCTAGGCTGAGAGCTGTCCAACTTCAGATTGAGAAGGAAGAGGTAGCCCTGGCTCAAGCTAAACTTGCTTTAGCAAGGGAGCAAAAGTTAAGTGGATTAGATTCCACTTGTGGCAGCATTATCCCTAAGGATAAAGACAGGTCTTATGATAATAGAAACCTGAGTAAGATTGTGCCCCCCTACAGAGATGGGGATGACATCCACAAACGGATAACTGCTCTTGAGAGAGCCTGCATGGTACAGCAGGTTCCTCAGGATCAGTGGGCAGCAATCTTGTGGCTCTCCTTTTCAGAAAAAGGGAGAGACAAGCTCCTCATTCTTAGACCCGAGGATGCTAAAAACTACTCTGTCCTGAAGAGAAGGGTTTGGCCTAACCACTAAGCAATACAGGTTGTTGTTCAGAGATACCCAAAAAGCTCAGACTCAGGACTGGACTGATTTTGTTGATTGTGCCACTAAGGCTCTGGAAGGTTGGTTGCTGGGAAGTAAAGTTACAGACTATACAGGATTGTACAATCTAATAATGAGAGAACAGATCCTTAATAATTGCCCGAACCGGTTGTTGCATGAGCATCTGATTGACTCAGATCTGACCTCTCCCCAAGAATTGGGAAAGAAGGCCGACAAATGGGTCAGAACCAGAGTTAAGCAGAAGCCCCAGAACCAAAGTGGTGATCAGAAGAAGGCAGACCAGAAGGGTGGAGATCGGAAACAAAAATAATACTAATGGGGGGGGGTCCCAAAATGGAAAGAAAAAGAAGAAGAATGATGGCCAAAAGAAACCTTGGTGTAATTACTGTAACTCAGTTTCTCACTGGTTTAGTGAGTGCACTAAAAGGTGGAGCTCCAGCCCCTGCAGCCCCTAAGGCACCTGCACCCCCTAGTACAGTCAGCAGTGGCAGCCCCCAAACTAAAGTTTTAGTGGGGTTAACCATGGGTACTGAGATGGAGTCTGGCCTAGTCAGAGTTCCTACTCAGGCAGTCTTGATCTGTGATGGGGACATGGATATGTCCCCTACTATGAGTCCCAGTACTCTGGGCAAGTACAGGCAGACACCTTTGATTAATGGTAAAGTGGCTCAGGCCTACAGGGACACATGTGCCAGTGTCACAATGGTGACACCTAACTTTGTGGACCCTGGACAACTTGTACTTGGTGATAATTACCTGGTGAGCAATGCTAGGAATGTCACTACTACCCATAGTGTGGCAGTTGTTAACTTCTCCTGGGGAGGGGTAAATGGCCTCAAGAGAGTTGTGGTAAGTGCAGACCTTACAGTTGACTGTCTTTTGGGCAATGATCTAGAGGATTCTATGTGGTCAGAAGTGGAGTACAGTGTAGGAGAGTAGGGTCTGCTATCCTATGGTCACCCCAAATTTTTGCTTTTTGCTTCACTGGTTTATGACTTAATGTGGCTGTGGGCCTGCTAATCAGACCCACAGCCTGCTGTTCTGTCTCTAAATTAATGCCAATGCACTCTAGGTGCATTACGAATTGGAACTGGTTCACCTTATAGGCCCCTGTAACAGTGTACCATAGGTACCCAGGGCAAAGGGGTAGCCAAGGCCGACCAGGGGCTGCAGCATGTATTGTGCCACCCCTGGCCTGGCCTCCATATTTGACACAACTGGCCGATCACTCAGCTGGGGTAAGTTGGTGTAATCACCTCTTACTTAGATATAGTATCCCTATATCTAACCTTAACTGGACACATGTTAACCTATAAGACACTCCTATGGAAGGCCTCTGCAATCCTGGAGGCAGAGTGCGTGGTTACATGTGAGACAGTGCTCTAGCATGAGCTGAGCCTGTCTGCAGCTGTCGGGAACAACTCCCTTAGCTGTTCCGGGATATTGCCATACCATATACTCTTAAGTGCATTATAATCCTCGCGGTTATTTGCTAACTTTGGTTTGGCTTTATCAAAACATGTCGAGTAAGGTGTCATACGAATTGGGATACTACCCCCTCGCAAATTCTGGCGACGGGGATAGCATTCCACCCTTCTAGAGGGACACGACCTGTACATAACCTGAACCCCGGTTAAAGTTAAACTCGAGCCTCAGCATCACAAAATGGATGCTGCCACCACAGACACAAGTCTGACCTCCTGCTGCTGGGAGTCCTTCCAGCGAGGGAGGCTTGGACAAAGGGTTTCCTGCCTTGGGAGGTGCGAGCACCACCCCAGACAGGATTTTGTGTATTGGGTAGGACAGGGCTGAATAGAATCAGACATGCCCGGGGGCACACAAGGTGTCCTCGTGCATAAACCAGTCCAAACCGGTACTGGGGCTTCCCAGCCCCAGTCCTGGCGTGGAACTGGACAAAGGAAAGGGGGTGTAACCGCCCCCCTTCCTGGTCCCACCCAGAGGTGGGACCTAGCAGGTGATCCACCCCTCAGATTGGGAATAAGAGTGGGAGCAGTGCCATAGCACCTCAGATCATCCTGAATCAACTTGAAACTAAGAAGACGACTGGACTTCGACATTCTGCTGCACAGAAGATTGAAGAGCATCTCCCTTGTGGCCTAGGAGTGGCCACCCTGTGAACACAGGCACCATCCAGTAACTCGACGTCTGCTTTGCCATCGCCTCCTACCGGAGCCCGAGCCCAGAGCCCGACGAGACCCAGACTGCCAGACTTCTCACAGCCCGATCCACAGTCCCTGCAAAGAAGGGACCCGTGGAGGCACAGAGAGACGTGGGACCGGACATCTCGAAAGACCCCAGAGAAGCTGACTGCGCAGCACCCGAGGCACCCTTGACGCTGTGCTTTGGGGTTTGAGAAGCCCCACAACCGAGCAGCCCTTGCACCGAAGATCAGCCCCCCCAGCATCTCCACGATCTGCGTGGGGCCCTTTTGCATCGTGCCACTCGACGCGCCATCCCGGCCACTTGCCACGTGGTCAGCGGCCATCTTGGGACGAAACCTACAATTTACACTGCGGGTCTGGTTGCTCCAGACTTGCCCTCGCTCCTGTAAAAAGGAGCACCCGCTCTGACCTTGCTGGTCCGAGTGAGACGCTTGCATCGATTCCTGCGTGGCTTGCATTAGCCAAGGCCTGTTTGCTCCGATCAAGAAGCCGACACCGCCAACAGCTAGAGCCTTTGTGGGACAGCTCGTGACCAACGCCTGGACGTCCTTGACCTCTTCGTGTCCACGTGGCTGCAGAGACAACCTTCACCTCATCGCCTGTTTGCACCCGACATCGCCTGGTTCCATTCTGGTTCCACGGTAGTCACTGGCTAGTGACTTTGAACATTGTCCCCTCTGCTTTCAGGTCTTCACCACTTCAGATCCACCCTTGGATCCACCGGAACTCTTCTCGTCTCGACGCCTGCAGCATCTTCAGCTCCAAGCACCATCGACCTGCGTGACGAAACCCGACACTACTTCGCACCTGTGGGTGAGGTAACTCAGCAACACTGGTGTTCCTACACAGGTACACACCTCTAGTGCCTAGGTCTAAAGTTTTGTCCTTCTAGGTCAGCCGGAAGGTTCCTTAAAAACTAACTTTGTAACTTTTACGCACCATTGACTTTACATTGGTATATGCGTGCACTTTCTGCACTGAACCCGAGTCCCGCGGGCCTTTCCCGACTTCTTCACTGTTAGTCCCGAACAGCTCCAGCGATTCCCAAAGCCCTAGGCCTACTTCCTTTCAGCTAGGTGGTTCTTATACCACTATTTTAGTATATGGTTTAGGTGGCTCCTAGGGCTCATCCATATTGTGCAACTTTTGTATATTTAAACTGTGCTTTGTTTTAACGCATTTGCTCCTGTGCTAATAAAGAGTATAGGGGATTTTGTAGTAAATAAATATATATATATATTTTCAATATATATCTGTGTGGGGTCCTTTCATTTGGTATTCAAGGGGATTGTGTATGGTAAAACAGCTTGCTTCACATGCCTTTACAGAGTTTAGCCGAAGACTGCTTTGTCCGCGCTATTAGGATAGCTGGTCTATAAGGTTGACTTACAACCAATCATCATAAGGGTTGCTTGGCATGGTACAAGGTGATCACTAGAACTAGTGAGCATCACATACCAGGCCAACTTCTCACATTGGTGAGCAGCGGTTGGGATTTGAGCTTGCTGTTGTTTTACCATTACAATATTTGAGAGTATCATTTGAAAGATCATACAGGTACCTGCTAGGTACATATAAAACAAGACTAGTATACTTAAGTTCTACTGAACTTAGTTGTTGTAGAGGATAGGGAGTAGCACACCCTGACTACAACTACTAGATAGGTTTAGTAGGTAAACACCAGTGTAGGTAGATTGCAACATATCCACCCACACTAGAGCAATGTCTGGAGCAGAGGGGTCCACTGGACCTGTCCCTGTTGAGAGTGACCCTCCAAGGGCACCATCCAAATTTGCTATGCTTAATTTTAAGGAATTGAGGCAGCTTTGTGCCTCAAGAGGTCTCAAGACAGGGCCAACCCCTACTACAGACCACCTTAGAGAGCTTTTAGACCAGTCTGAAGCTCTAAAGACCTCTAAAGCAGACCCCACAGGGAATGCTGAAGGAGGCTCTCCCACTGAAGATGACAATACTTACACCCCTGTCCCTGTAGTCCAGATAGATGAGGATGAACACGTCACTGGAGATACTCAGCCTGATGAGGAGGAGGAAGAAGAGGAGACAGAAGGGGGGAGCAGTGATTCTGATGATGGTAGAAATAGTCAGGTGCAAGCCAGCAGGCGTACCCATGCTAACTTAAGTGTATTTGGGACTGAGCTAAGGATGACCTTAACCAGACCCCAAGTGGACTTAACCAGGAGCATAGGAGGAGGAGGAATGACTCAGGTGAATCCAATACCTCCCAGGCTTCTAGAGATTCTCATGGTCACTCCAGAAGGGGGATGACTAGCCCTCAGAGAAGGGAACATGAGGCCAACATGAGAGAGGCTGAGCTTAGGATCCAGAAGAGGGAACTAGAGGTTGCCCTGGCCCAAGAGAAACTTGCTAGAGCAAGACAGCCTAGAGAGAGTGGGTTAGGCTTAACCACTGAACAGTACAGGTTAATGTTCAGAGAGACCCAGAAGACACAGACTCAGGACTGGTCTGAATGAGTTGAATGTGCCACTAAGGCTCTGGAGGGATGGTTGCTGGGTAGTAAGGATACCGACTATAAAGGATTGAACAATTTGCTTATGAGAGAACACATTTTAAATAATCGTCAGAACCAGCAGTTGCATCAACATTTGGTTGACTCAGATCTGACCTCTCCCCAAGAATTGGGAAAGAGGGCAGACAAATGGGTTAGAACTAGAGTTAAGCAAAGGAACCAGAACCAGAACCAGGGTGGTGACCAAAAGAAAACAGAGCAGAAGGGCGGGGAGCAGAAAGCTGAAGACCAGAAGCCTTCAACAGGGCCCCAAACTAATACTGAGGGTGGGTCCCAAACTTCCAAGAAGAAGAAGAAAGAAGGTCAAAGAAAACCCTGGTGTAGTACATGTAAAAACACCTCTCACTGGACAAGTGAGTGTAAAAAGAGTGGAGCCCCCAACACTGCAGCCCCTAAGGCACCTACACCCACTACTACAGTCAGCAGTGTTGGTCCACAAACTAAGGGGGTAGTGGGTATCACCTTGGGAACTAAGGGGGTAGTGGGTATCACCTTGGGAACTGAGGGAGATTCTGGCCTAGTCGGAACCCCTACACAGGCTGTTATGATTTGTGATGGTGACATAGATTTGGCCCCTACTATAAGTCCCAGTAATCTGGGCAAGTACAGACAGACCCCTTTGATTAATGATAAAGTGGCTCAAGCATACAGGGACACATGTGCCAGTGTCACTATGGTGACACCTAGCTTTGTGGACCCTGGACAATACATACCAGGTGACAATTACCTGGTGACCAATGCCAGCAATGTCACTACTACACATAGTGTGGCAATTGTTAATGTCTCCTGGGGAGGGGTAACTGGCCTAAAAAGAGTTGTGGTTAGTGCTGATCTCCCAGTTGTATGTTTGTTGGGCAATGACCTGGAGAGCTCTCTATGGTCAGAAGTTGAGTACAGGACTCATGCAGAGATGTTAGGGATATCATCACCTGTCCTTGCTGTGACCAGGTCACAGGCCAAAAAGTGCCTCTCTGAACCTCAGGTCTTGGATTCTGGAACAATGGACCAAGCACCTTCCAAGAAGAAGAACAGGAGGGTAAAGCCTGTGCCTTCCCAACCGCCTAAATGTGAGGATCAGCCTTCCCAGGAAGACGATCTTGAGACCCCTGAAGGAACTGTCCCTGAAGAACTTGAACCTGATCAGGTTGAATTTCTGGGGACAGGGGGACCTTCTAGGGCAGACTTGGGGCAGGCTCAGTTAACCTGTCCTTCTCTTGAACCCCTCAGACAGCAGGCTGCTGCTGAGGCTGCTGGGAATGCTCAAGGTACACATAGAGTGTATTGGGATGATGGGATCCTTTATTCAGAGGGTAGAGACCCCAAGCCTGGTGCAACCAGGAGGTTGGTTATACCTCTGCAATTTAGGGGCTTCCTTCGTACCTTGGCCCATGATATTCCCTTAGCAGGACACCTAGGCCAGAATAAGACTTGGGACAGACTTGTCCCTCACTTTCACTGGCCTCACATGTCTGAAGACACCAAGGAGTTTTGTCGCTCCTGTGTAACCTGCCAAGCCAGTGGTAAAGCAGGTGGCACAACAAAGGCCCCCCTGATACCACTACCTGTTGTGGGGGTTCCCTTTGAAAGAGTGGGGATTGATATTGTAGGTCCAATGGATCCCCCTACAGCATCTGGGCACAGATTCATACTGGTGGTGGTGGACCATGCCACCAGGTACCCAGAGGCAATTCCACTTAGGACCACAACAGCTCCTGTTTTGGCCAGGGCCTTACTTGGAGTTTTCTCCAGAGTGGGGTTTCCTAAGGAGGTAGTATCTGACAGAGGTGCCAACTTCATGTCAGGATACTTGACAGCTATGTGGAAGGAATGTGGTGACAACTACAAGTTCACCACTCCTTATCATCCACAGTGTAATGGGCTTGTTGAAAGATTTAACAAGACCCTAAAGGGTACAATCAAAGGATTACCAGAAAAGCTCAGGCGGAGATGGGACATCCTTCTACCCTGCCTTCTGTTTGCTTTCAGAGAGGTCCCCCAAAAGGGTGTTGGCTACAGCCCTTTTGAACTTTTGTTTGGGCATCCTGTAAGGGGTCCCTTGTGTCTTGTGAAGGAAGGATGGGAGTTACCTCTCAAAAAGCCTAAGCTTGACATAGTGGACTATGTACTTGGTCTCCGCTCCAGGATGGCTGAATACATGGAGAAAGCTTCCAAAAACCTTGAGGCTAGCCAAAAACTTCAAAAAGCTTGGCATGACCACAAGGTTGTGCTGACTGAGTACCAGCCAGGTCAGAAGGTGTGGGTGTTGGAGCCAGTGGCCCCAGCAGCTCTCCAAGACAAATGGTACCCTACACCATAATTGAGAAAAAGGGAGAGGTCACCTACTTGGTGGACCTTGGCACCCCTAGGAGCCCCCACAGGGGGCTCCATGTAAACAGATTGAAAGCATTTGTGGACAGGGCAGACACGGGCTTGCTCATGGCTACAGATGGAGAGCAAGAGGAAGAGAGTGACCCTCTCCCAGACTTGTTATCCCATAACCCTGATGATGGTTCAGTTGATGGTGTGGCCTTAGATGACAGCCTAACTGACCAGCAGCAACAGGACTGCAGACAAGTTCTACAATCTTTCAGACACATGTTTTCATTGACACCTAGTCAGACTAACTGGTGCACCCATGAGGTGGACACTGGTGACAGTCTGCCTGTGAAGAGTAAGATCTACAGGCAACCTGACCATGTCAGGGACTGTATAAAGACGGAGGTGCAGAAAATGCTTGAGCTTGGAGTGATTGAGCCATCAGAGAGTCCCTGGGCCAGCCCGGTAGTCCTTGTGCCAAAACCTCACACCAAAGATGGGAAGAGAGAGATTAGGTGTTGTGTGGACTATAGAGGTCTCGATGCTGTCACTAGGACATATGCTCACCCCATTCCAAGAGCAGATGAGCTCATTGATAGATTGGCTTCTGCCAAGTTTCTGAGCACATTTGATTTGACAGCTGATTATTGGCAAATCAGGTTAGCTGAGGAGTCCAAAGCCAAAACAGCATTCTCAACCCCTGGAGGTCATTATCAATTTGTGGTAATGCCCTTTGGATTGAAGAATGCACCTGCCACTTTCCAAAGGTTGGTGAACCAAGTCCTTTCTGGGTTGGATGACGTTTGTGCAGCTTATCTAGATGATATTGCTGTCTTCAGCTCCATCTGGGAGGATCACCTGATCCACATGAAGAAAATTTTGGAGGCCCTGCAAAAGGCAGGCCTATCTATCAAGGCAACAAAGTGTCAGATAGGGCAGAGCAAGGTTGTGTACCTGGGCCACCTGGTAGGTGGGGGTCAGGTTCAACCACTGGAGAGTAGGATCCAGACCATACAGGACTGGGCTCCTCCAACCACCCAGACACAGGTCAGAGCTTTGTAAAGAAGTATGGGTCCATTGTGACAACATTAAATGATCTAACATCCAAGAAGATGCAAAAGAAGGTTCAGTGGACAGTTAGCTGTCAAAAGGTGTTTGATGACTTTAAGAAGGTCATGTGCTCTGCACCTATTCTAAAGAGTCCTGACTACTCCAAAGAGTTCATTGTCCAAACAGATGCTTCTGAGTTGGGGTGGGAGCTGTGCTTTCACACCTTAATGTAGATGGTCAAGATCAGCCCATTGCTTTCATTAGCAGAAGGCTGACCCCTAGAGAGAAATGTTGGTCAGCTATTGAGAGGGAGGCCTTTGCTGTGGTTTGGGCTCTGAAGAAGTTGAGGCCATACTTGTCTGGCACTCATTTCAGAATTCAGACCGACCATAAGCCCCTCTTGTGGCTAAATCAGATGAAGGGTGAAAATCCTAAACTGCTCAGGTGGTCCATTTCCCTACAGGGGATGGACTATACAGTGGAGCACAGACCAGGGACTGACCCTGGCAATGCAGATGGTCTCTTCAGGTATTTCCACTTAGAACATGAAGACTTATCTGGTCAAGATTAACTTTAATGTCCCTGCATTGGGGGTGGGGGGGGGTATTGTAGGAGAGTAGGGTCTGCTTTCCTATGGTCACCTAATTTTTTGCTTTTTGCTTCACTGGTTTTTGACCTGCTGTTCTCGCTCTAAATTCACAACCATGTACTTTAGGCACATAACCAATTGGGTATTGGATCACTTTATCTGCCCCTGTACAGTGTACTATATGTACCCAGGGCATAGCTGCATCCAAGGCCTACCAGGGGCTGCAGCATATCTTTTGCCGCCCCTGGCTGGCTATCCAATCTGACACAACTGGCTGATCACTCAGCTGGGGCAAGGTAGTGTAATCACCCCTTGCTTAGATATAGTATACCTGTATCTAAACCTATATCATGACACATATACACCTATAAGTCACTCCTATGGCAGCCTTAACATTCCTGGAGGCAGAGTGCTTGGTTTTATGTGAGATGGTGCACTAGCATGAGCTGAGCCTGTCTGCAGCTTTCGGGACCAACTCCCTTGTTTTGTTTGGCATTGGTGCTCGTATAAACAAATGTCTGTGTTTGTTAGTTTGTTGCTCTACGTAGGTGCTCTTTGGTGTTTGTTTACTGCTCAGCACAGGGCCATGTTTCGGACCAGAAAATAATAGTAATTCAGGATTGCAAGATTTATTTTTCTTTTGCCGCCCTTCTTCTTGGATTGACTTGAATCGCGGACTACAAGGTTGTGTTTTTTTGTGTGTTACACTGCAGACGAGAAACAGCGTTTGTGTTTGATTTAGCGCAGAGCCACGTCACTGTTTAGTGAAGCTGGCGTGGTTGTCCATAGGCTATGTAGAATTAGAAAATCCTGCATCCCGAGCACAGTGCTGGACTCGAGCTCCAGTCCAACCACGGATTCAACCCGCTTTTGTTTAGTGCATGGACGCACGCTTCATCCTCTCTAAACCAGCAACGGTGGGAGTAAGTTTCACAAAATCATTTGCATGGGCAGAATTCCTTTAATTTATTCGCAGTTTCCATCGCTCACACTTGAAACAAGGGGTGTCTGTGCACTTCATAAAAAGAAAAACAAGCAATGGCATAGGCAATAGGTCTCGCCATTGGGACCTTATAAGTGTTTAGCCATGCAACAGTTGATGTTCTTGCACCAAGAATATTGTGCTGCATGACTAAATACTCATAAGGTCCCAAAGTCGAGACCTATTGGCTATGCCAATGTTTGTTTATTATGTACCGGGTATACAGCAATTATTCTGGGCTAATTTATACATGGAAAAATCGGTATGAAAGAAACCTATGCATTTCTGAAATGGGAACCAAATATAGAGTTTATAAACAGTAGATATTTGCACATTACCGAAATTGGGAATACCAATGCTAGCATGGAAATTTTAGGCCATTTTTCAAAATTACTATTTTTTTAATTATTGTCTTTCATTTGGAAGGTAGAAATGCATCGAAAGTCAATAGATAATAACAGTTTCTCTACAATTTTGTGTTACCCTAAGTATCCCGATCAAAATGGTACCTCACTTGTGTGGGTAGGCCTAGTGCCCACGACAGGAAACGGCTCAAAACGCAACATGGACACACCACATTTTCACAATGAAATATTACCCTTTGTTTGCAAAGTGCCTAAATGTCGTTTTTGAACCCTAGCTCTGCCGGTACCTAGGAAAATCTAGCAAACCTATAAATTTTTTAAAACTAGAGACCCAGGGGAATCCAGGATGGGGTGACTGGACTGGCTCTCACTAGGTCCTGTTACCCAGAATCCCTTGCAAACCTTAAAAATTGTAAAAAAAACAAAACATTTTCCTCACATTTCTTGGGTGAAAGGTTCTGGAATATGCGTGGATCCACAAAATTCTACCCACCCCGCGTTCCCCAAAGTCTTCAGAGAAAAATAGTACCTCACTTGTGTGGGTAGGCCTATTGCCCGCGACAGGATATGGCCCAAAACGCAACGTGGACACACCACAATTTCACAGTAAAAAATTAACCTTTTTTTGCAAAGTGCCTAGCTGTAGTTTTTTAACCCTAGCTCTGCCGGCACCTATGAAAACCTAGCAAACCTATACATTTGATAAAACTAGACACCCAGCGGAATCTAGGATGGGGTGACTTGACTGGCTCTCACCAAGTTCTGTTACCCAGAATCCCTTTCAAACCTTAAAAATTGTAAAAACGGGGAGGAGCCAAGCTCGCGACCGTGATGGCCGCACTGTAGCTCGGCTCCGTCAACCTTCCTGCCTGAACCGTAAATCCGGTACTTTATCCTGCCCCAAGGAGACACATTCGACGGAATATGGGAATATGAAAGGCTGCTTGCACTCACCGTTTGTCCCGGGAGCTCCTGGGTGCCGCGGATCTTGAGCTGTACCCTTGTTTGCTCCGGAGCCTCCGTGGCGTGCAGGCCGGAGACTCGCCTGCTACGGTCGGCCGGAGCGGGGTATCGACGCCGACCCCTGGTGGAGGAGAGGAGGCGACTGACCGGGCCCGGTCTGGTGACCCGGGGACTCAACTGCGGGGCGCAGCTTCCCTCGGACGGGGGTTGACCGTACAGGAGGCTTGTCCCCCCTTTGTTCTCCTGTCCAGCCATCTTGAAGCCCTGCGCCCGGAATCGGCGGGCGGCGCCCATGAGACGGTGGCGCCGTCTACCCCCAGTGTCTTGGCGACCCATCTTTCTGCACCAAGATTGCCATTAGCGGGACCCGGCGAGACTCCGCTGGGCCTTGTTTGACGGCCCGGACCGGGGTTGAGGAACGGAGCGGCCTTGTTGCGCCGACAAAATGGCGGTCAGCGCCCTGGGTCTCGGACCTGTTGGGGGCGGCGAATCTGGTCTGTCGAACTGCACGTCGGCTGAAGATTGTGGGAGTGAGCCCACGATTGGCGATGTCTTCGCCGCCCTGTGTTCCTGGCGCGCGACCATGGCCTTTGACGCAGCTGTGCAAGATAACGGTTCTGCCGCCGGGCCTGTTGGGCCGCCCCCCATGTATGCGGCCCGACCGAGGGAATGTGCTGATTTGTCTCCCCCGGCTGTTGCAGGGAATGCGACCGCCGTTCATCTGGGAGTTCATATGTCTGTTGCCTCGAGTCTCCAGGAGGTTTTGCTTGAGATGGACGTGGGTGAGGGCCCCACGCCGGGGTCTGTCCAGGTCAGTTTGGCTGGGGTACCCGGCGGCTTTTTGACTCGAACTGCTTTGATGGGGTCCCATGGTTGTTCCGTGGGGGACACCTCCCCCCTTTGGTCGGCGGGATTGCACCCACGCTGCTTGCTGCTCCCGACGTTGCTCTTCGCCAGTTTGGTCCGCGGCCGCCATTGTTTGTATTGCTGCTCGAGACTTGGATCCCCTGTTTTGCACCCTTGGCCTGCCTTGTTCCGATCCTATGTACACTCCTTGCCTAACTGCTTGCTTTATTTTCCTTTACTGTGTACTAAAGTAATGATCAGGAGAGGACAGGGGTGAGACAGACTCGCCTCGGCGGACTGCTAATTAATGTGTGGAGATGAGGACTGCTCGCAGCTATAACAGTATGACCAATTTCTCTTCATGTTCCTGATGTTTGAATTTGTGTCGATTTCATCTCGATGGGGGTTCTAATTGTGTTAAGGCGGGGGGTGGGAGCTGAATGTTCGATTGCATATCTCCTCTGGCACTGTTTTTTTCTTCCCCCTTTCCTCTGTAGTGTTCTTTCCTTACTTTCTGATTTTTCTGTATTTCGGGTTCTACTTAGGGCGACAGGCACGCTCCCGGGGGGGGGGGGGGGGGGGGGGGGGGGGATTAGGCCGTAGCCTTCGGTAGGGGTGCAGGGTGGTGTGGGTGGGATGGGGTCTGTATATTGTTCGTTTTTTCTTACTTCTATGGCTCTTTTGTATCCCTTTATCGGGACGCTGTGTCCGCACGCATACTCCATGGGGTGTTAGCTGGCAGTGTAGGACATGACTTCTTCGCATTAATGATAATGATAGCACACTTACACGTCCTACTTGCCTCGACCCCGATTGTGGGTCTCGAGTATTGTGTGCCTTATTCGCCATGGGGCGCGTACTGCGGCGCTGCGTTCTTTCTTCATTGTTTTTCACATTCCTTCTTCTACCCTTCCTCTCCTTTTCCCCTTCTTCGGGTTAGTATAGTGGATGGCTATCTTTGTGTTGCTGTTCCGACTCCTTTGATTGGTACCAGCACATATTCAAGTGGTGACGGGTGGACGGTGGGCAGCGGTGGGAACTGATTTGAAACAGGGAAACTATGTGTTGCCTTTGCCAATTGTTGCTATTATTTCCGATTCTCACTGCTCCTTTGTACTGCTGCTTCACCAACTGCCCGCCATAGGAATTCGGAAATCAACAGTTGCAATTGTTCCTGCTATACTTCCTTCTATATTATAAAATTAACCTTCTCTTATCCTGCTCCTAGCGGTTATATCGGGCCTTTTAATGTTTACTGATTGTTCATAGAATGCTGAGGAACTGCTGGAGAATTTCAATCCTGATTTTGTGCGCCCGTAATGTGTTGTGGCCGGCCTGATTGGTTGTAGGCCTGTATTTGTACGCTTCTGCTTGCACAATAAAGGTTTTCACAAAAAAAAAAAGAATTTGTAAAAACAAAAAAAAACATTTTCCTCACATTTCTTAGGTGGAAGGTTCTGGAATATGCGTGGATCCACAAAATTCCACCCACCCCACGTTCCCCAAAGTCTTCAGAGAAAAATAGTACCTCACTTGTGTGGGTAGGCCTAGTGACCGCAACAGGAAATGGCGCAAAACGCAACGTGGATACACCACATTTTCAGTGAAAAATGACTTTTTTTTGCAACGTACCTAGCGGTAGTTTTTTAACCATAGGTCTGCCGGTACCTAGCAAACCTATACATTTTTTAACACTAGACACTAAGGGGAATCAAGGATGGGGTAACTTGACTGGCTCTCACCAGGTTCTGTTACCCAGAATCTCTTGCAAACCTAAAATATTATCAATAAAAACACATTTTCCTCACATTTCTGTGGTGGAAAGTTCTGGAATCTACATGGATCAACAAAAACCACTGACTCCGCGGTCCCCAAAGTCTTCCGAGAAAAATGGTACCTCACTTGTGTGGCTAGGCCTAGTGCCCGCAACAGTAAACGGCCCGAAACGCAACTTGGACACACCACATTTTCACAGTGAAAAATGACCCTTTTTGCAAAGTGCCGAGCTGTAGTTTTTTAATCCTAGCTCTGCCGGCACCTAGGGAAACCTAGTAAACCTATACATTTTTGAAAACTAGACACCCAGGGGAATCCAGGACGGTGTGACTTCACTCGCTCTCACCAAGTTCTGTTATCCAAAATCCCTTGCAAACCTAAAAATGTGTCCAAAAAACAAATTTTCCTCACGTTTCTGGGGTGGAAAGTTCTGGAATTTGCGTGGATCCACAAAATTCCACCCACCCCGCGTTCCCGTAAGTCTTCCGGGAAAAATGGTACCTCACTTGTGTGGGTAGGCCTAGTGCCCGCAACAGGAAACAGCCCAAAACGCAACGTGGCCATACCACATTTTCATAGCGAAAAATTACCCTTTTTTTGCAAAGTGCCTAGCTGTAGTTTTTAAACCCTAGCTCTGCCGGCACCTAGGGAAACCTAGCAAACCTATACATTTTTGAAAACTAGACACCCAGAGAAATCCAGGATGAGGTGACTTGACTGGCTCTCCCCAGGTTCTGTTACCCAGAATCCCTTGCAAACCTAAAACATTGTACAAAAAACACATTTTCCTCACATTTCTTAGGTGGAAAGTTCTGGAATCTGCGTGGATCCACAGAATTCCACCCACCCCGCGTTCCCCAAGTCTTCCGAGAAAAATGGTACCTCACTTGTGTGGGTAGGCCTAGTGCCCGCGACAGGAAAAGGCGCAAAACGCAATGTGGACACACCACATTTTCAGTGAAAAATTACCCTTTTTTTGCAAAGTAACTAGCTGTAGTTCTTGAATCCTAGCTTTGTGGGCACCTAGCAAACCTAAACATTTTTGAAAACTAGACACCCAGGGGAATCAAGGATGGGGTAACTTGACTGACTCTCACCAGGTTCTGTTATCCATAATCCCTTGCAAACCTAAAAGATTGTAAAAAACACATTTTCCTCAGATTTCTGTGGTAGAAAGTTCTGGAATCTGCCTGGATCCATAAAATTCCGGCTACCCTGAGTTCACCAAAGTCTTCTGAGAAAAATGGTACTTTACTTACGTGGGTGGGTCAAGTACCCGCGACAGGCAAGGGCCCAAAACCTATTGAGGCGACATAAAAATTACCTATCCCAAACCAACCTGGTTTTGCAAGGGGGGTTCAATGAGTTTTTGGCCCGAGGCTCGGTGGCCATCTAGGGAAACCTCCCAAACCCACATATTTCTGGAAACTAGACACCCTTGGGAGTTCAGAGAGGTATGGCTTGCGTGGGTCCCCCAACATTGTCGTACCCAAAGTCCCCTGCAAACCTCCGATTTCGCTGAAAAAAATCACTTTTTTCTCAAATATCTGTGTGGGAAAGTTCTGGAATCTGCGTGGATCCACAAATTTCCTACCACCCAGCGTTCCCCCAGGTCTCCCGATAAGAAAAATGGTACCTCAGTTGTTTGGGTAGTCACAGTGGCTGCAACAGGAAATGCAAAAAGCAAGATATATCCTGAGCTAAACACAGGAGTCAATAAAGTTCTCTAAAACTTGTCGTGTAGCTACACGCCGTGTTCCTAGTTTTAGAGTCGGATCACATCGTATCCGAAGGTCATTAGAGGCTCTTCTGTGATTTTGAAGTTCATTCCTGTACCAAGATTGACTGGAACGAGAGTCTCCAGACCCTTAATCCTGATTACTCGTTCTATTACTTCCTGATATCACTTTTCTATTAATATCGATTTGTTGGACTAGCAATAGCCTGAAGAAGTCTATGGTCTATATTACCAAAACGAAACACGTGTTGGCGGCTAGATTGTTTTAAGAAGAACAACATCGCAATAAAGGCAGACATGAAGACCATCCCTTTTTCGAGACTCATTTGAAGAACTTTATTGACTCTTGTGTTTAGATCAGGATACAGCTTGCTTTTTGAATTACATGTGGTTTTGTTTTTGCATTACCCATTTGGTTGATGGTGGATGGCCATCAACTTATCCTTGGAGCTCTACAGATTGTGACTTTAGATTTTGTCATAACCCAGCTCAACTATCACTCAGCCATCCCTCGCATATTGTATTGCAACAGGAAATGGCCCAAATCGTACTGTTGAGACTTCAAAATTACCTAAAACAAAACTACCTGGTTTTGTGGGGGCAGCTGGGGATTTGACCCTGGACTCGCCGCCATCTAGGAAAACCTACCAAACCCACACATTTCTGAAAACTAGAGACCCTGGGGAGTCCAATGTGGTATGGCTTCCATGGATTCCCCCGTTGCCCTACGCATAATCCCCTGCAAACCTCAAATTAGGCTGAAAAAACTAATTTTCCACATATTTTTGTGCTGAATCACTGTGGCGGCACAACTGTCCTATCCCAAAGCATTCTCCTTAGTGTGCCGAGTAAAAGGATACCTCACTTGTGTGGGTGTCACATGCAGAATTGACTAAGAATTTATTTTTAAAAAACTGTAGCGCTTAGAATTCTCAGTGCTATACCCTTATTCCCTATGTTTTGGGCTCTTCCCAGTCACAGGCCCTTGCCTCACCCACACAAGTGAGGTATCATTTTACTCCAGATACTGAGTGGAACACTGTGGGGTGAGACATTTGTGCTGGCACAGTGATTCCACCCAAAAATATGTGGAACATTTGTTTTTTTCAGCTAAATTTGAGGTTTGCAGAGCCTTCTGGGTAGGAAAACAGTTGGTGAGCCACGCAAGCCATACCTCGCTGGACTCCTCATGGTATCCAGTTTTCAGAAATGTGTGGGTTTGGTAGTTTTCCAAGATGGCCGCCGAGCCCGGGGCCAAAAACCCAGGTGAGCCCTCTTGAAACCCAGGTTGTTTGGTGATAGGTCATTTTGATGTCTGCTCAATTCGTTTTGGGCCCTTGCCTGTTGCGGGTACTTGACTCACCCACGCGAGTGAGGTATAATTTTTATCGGGAGACCTGGGGGAACGCTGGGTGGTAGGAAATTTATGGATACACATAGGCCATACCTCATTGGACTCCCCAGGATATCTAGATTTTAGTAATGTGTGGGTTTGGTAGTTTTCCAAGATGGCCACTGAGCTATGACCATAGAAGGGGTTAATGCTCTCAGTTGTTTTTTCACCTCTAGGTAGGGAAGCCCTCTGGCATCGTACCATTAGTGTATAGTCTGGGAGTAAAGAGGTGCGAGTACCATCATAGGTTAGAGGTGCTTTCTCTAGGGCACATCTGACAAGGGTATCTCGGTCTTTATAATTAAGGATGCATGTCATTATTGAGTGTGGTGGCACACGCTGGAGCGGGGGACTACATTTCCCAGCGGCCAGTGCGCAAGACACGCCAGGGACGAGCCAGGAGGCGCTTAAAAAGAACGTCATCACCCGTGTCGCGGGAGCGCGCGGGAGCGCCCGGGGCTAAGCCCGGGCAAAGGGCGGGCCCTCTGTGGCCCTCAGGGGACAGAAGGAGACGGGACGGGCCATCCCCCTTTCATCGTCATCGCCGTGGGTCTTTGCACAAGCTGAAAGTGTCTTTTTGGTTTTCATCACTGCGTTTGAGGTCTGTAATAGCTGTTAAGTTGCTCTTATCAAAGAGCCTACTACCCTATTTCACCTTCCGGCTATTCCTTACAAGATGACTAAAGTAAGAAAGACTCCTGTGGCCACAAGATCGTCGACCAGGAATAAAACTGTTCCATCTACACCTTTACCGACGCTTACAGCTATTGATTTAATGCCACAAAAGACTATAGGTGTAGTTGCAGTGGCCTTCACTTTACCCTCACATCAGATAAATCCTCTATTGACTTCCTGGACCTTTCCATCTTCCACCAGGAGGTAGTTCTTCTGACACGTCTGTTTAGAAAAACCACAGAGCGTAATACACTATTAGACTATTCCAGCAACCACCCCAGAGCCCTGCGGGATTCACTCCCATTCTCTCAGTTCCTGCGAATCAGGAGAAATTGCTTGTGTAGGCAGGACTACTTTAAAGAAAGTGCCATTCTAGCAGACAAGCTTAAAAACAGGGGCTATCCGAGACGTATTGTCAAAAATGCACTCAAAAGAGAATAGCCTGTGTTACTACTTTCTCCCCTGTGTCGAACAAAATGAGAAAAATGATACTCCGCCACTGGTCTGTCATTAATGCAGGCGTACTAGAAATTGAGCGTCCTTTGTTTGCTTTTAAAAAAAGCAAAAATTTGAAGGACCACTTAGTCCGAGCAGCATTACCAAGCCCCAGTCAACCCTCCACACTTGAAACCATATGGGGTCTGTCCCCCGTTGTAGGACATGTAAAATGTGGCAACTGCAGTGTGTGTGACATGAGTATTGAAGGGAAAACCAGAGTATTTAATAACATCACCTTTACTAGTTCTTCACTGTCAAATTGTAACACCTGCAATGTGATATATATGGTTCAATGTCCATGTATGAAAATGTATGTGGGTCAAACTTCACAGAAGGTGAAAACAAGGATCTGCCAGCACAAGAGCCGCATTCGCTGCCAAACCCAAAATGCCCCGCTTGTGGAACATTTCATCAGTGCCAAGCACACGGAAAATGACTTACAGTGGACTGTGCTGAAGGCACTAAAGTTACCACCTAGAGGAGGATGTAAGGCTCAACTTCTTAATAAGGAGGAACTAAAATGCATTATACTTCTGGACACAATACAGAATGGTCTTAACCGCACTGAGGACTGGGCTGGATTGCTGTGAATTGCCAGATGTTGAATTGAGAGACTGTCTAAATTGACACAATTGGAACAATAGTCAATTACGAACTATTTTGATGGCTCCAGTGCTTGTTGCTTTGATGGATGAGGTGTTCTAACATAATGTCTGCCGATGCCCGTCTTGTAATCCAATACTAATGTGAACAGAGACTGAACTTTTTATTGGAAACGCAATGTAATGGTTTTATATGTCAGTTTTTCTATCATGTACATCAGGGTGTAGTAGCAATCCGGGTACAACCCTAAATGCATGAATACGAGCACAATCACCCCGTTTTGCCTGACCGACACCACTCTAAGATGGCCGCCACTGGGACACTCTCCCCGCCCTCTGTCGCTCTCACTCCCTCATCACTGTTTATTAATTTACGCGTTTTCGGGCTTGGGCTTACTTCCATATTACCGTGAAGCCGGCGGACTGCCATTGTGTACACCGCCCGCACTTTGCTCGTATTGCGAGTGAAGGAGTATTGCCTCTGCGCCAAGGTAAGGGTTCCTGGTCTTCCCCTTCCCCTCCCTGCCAAGGGCACGTAATGCTTTCCTCCTTTTTGTTAATTTCAATCCTGTTTGTTTTCAGACTCTGGAATAATTAGAGTGTATACTCTCAAGAGGTCTGGATACACTATATCGCCCCAAGCGGGATATTATCCAATGCAGGATAGGAACTTATGGCAACAATCCTAAACCTATCGGAATAGGAATCGAGGTAACGTCTTGCTCCCCCCCCCCCACTTACCAGCGCATGATATCATTACTTGATCCTAATTGATCCTCTTCGCTTTAGGCAACAGCCCTCCACCCAACCATCTCTCCTAGACTCACAGGAGGTTCCTGAAGATCGCTCGAAAAGGTGTGCTCTTCACCTACTATCATCGCAATTTCAATAGGCATGTAGATAATCCCGCCACGCTTACGCAACGCATGTTTACGTCGTAGTCACTATAACTGTAATCACAAGATGATACTTTAGTCACAGATACAAGCGTCCTAAATCGTTTTTAAGCTCACCTGGCTGTATGTTCGAAATAATATGAACTTCACATGAATCATCACTATTGCGCCACTTCTGAAAGCGACACATGTAGCCACACCCACGATAGCGTCTGAAGGCTCACGGTGTAAGAATTCGAGTTGGCTTCAGCCTAAACTCTTCGCACCCTTTCGAAAAGCATGATATTGGAACACTGGAAGACTTGTGAATGAAATCAACATGATCACATTGGGATGACATAAATGAATACTATGTGCATTGTAACCCCTAATTAGTGCTGTATTTAAACAGAATTTCCTTTCTCTCTTTTTCTCCCATTTCTGTAAATTTTCATTCCAAACAGGTTTTTTTTAAAAAAAAAGCACATACAGGCAATACATTGTTTAAGTCCTGATGATGATCCCAGTTCACTAGGAGCCGGGGATCGAAACGCCGTCGACACTTTTTTCAATTCTGTAACTTTCCCATTGTGTTGACACTGTTACATGAATTGTTTGTCTGAACTTGCCTTGCGAATATGCTATTGATGCAAGGGACAATTGGCTCCCATGTTCTTTTTGCCTGATATTCTTCACCCTCTTTTCTTTGCTTACTTTCTCACCCTCGAATTCTTTTTGAGTGTACTTTGGATAGGTACAGGCTTGTACCCTATCAACTGTCGCATTAGACCTCCTTGATGGTCTTTTAAAATTGTTTATATTTGAAATAAAATTTCAGGCCCGGCTGGGTACTGAAAAACTAGTCAATATAGTACTGATTGGAGTCTATATTTGCATTTGTTTTTGTGAAAATTTAATCCTATGGACCACTGTTTTCCATAAAAATTATTGAGTGTGGTGGCACATGCTGGAGCGGGGGACTACATTTCCCAGCGGCCAGTGCGCAGGACACGCCAGGGACGCACCAGGAGGCGCTTAAAAAGAACGTCATCACCCGTGTCGCGGGAGCGCGCAGGAGCGCCCGGGGCTAAGCCCGGGCAAAGGGCGGGCCCTCTGTGGCCCTCAGGGGACAGAAGGAGACGGGACGGGCCACCCCCCTTTCATCGTCATCGCCGTGGGTCTTTGCACAAGGTGAAAGTGTCTTTTTGGTTTTCATCACTGCGTTTGAGGTCTGTAATAGCTGTTAAGTTGCTCTTATCAAAGAGCCTACTACCCTATTTCACCTTCCGGCTATTGCTTACAAGATGACTAAAGTAAGAAAGACTCCTGTGGCCACAAGATCGTCGACCAGGAATAAAACTGTTCCATCTACACCTTTACCAACGCTTACAGCTATTGATTTAATGCTACAAAAGACTATAGGTGTAGTTGCAGATGCCATTCAAAACACGGAGAGGCGTCTATCACTGACTCCGAATTTGTGTTTTCCTAACCTTTCACTGCATACTACCGCTAATAACAACACTGCGGATTCCTCCATTAACTTAGAGGAATCTCTTTTGATGCAATCTTTTACAGGGCTACCTAGTGGCCAAAAAAGTAGTAGGAAAAATGCACAATTAGCCTCACCTATACCAGCAAACAGCATTGAAGGAAGCCCTCTGTTTACTTCCAATTCTGGGGGTAATATGTGCTCGTCCCATCCAGGAACTATTACACCAAATTCCCCAGGGGATGTTTTTGCTGAAAGTTCACCTCTTGTAATTACAACAGCAGTAGATAAACCACTATCCCCAAATAAGACAAAGCGACGCTATGGGAAAAAAATGAAAACTAAATCTATAGTGAGGAAAATATATAGACCATTAGGTCTCCACAAGCCTTCAGCAAAGGATGTATGGTTAAACTTTAGATTGGCTAAACCATTTCCTGGAACATCTAATCCTACTACTACATCGTGTACCCAGAGCGTAATATTGCCCAACGAAACACAGCCAGAGCACACTAAAATTTACACAGATCAGACAAGTCAGACTGAAAGGGCAAGCTTACCAGATAAAATATATCTGACAGAATTGGAACAACTAGTTAAATCTCTCCTGCAACCTTTAAGCGATAAAATTATCAGCGTAGAGCAAACCTTAGCGAAGCTTGAAAAATCCCAAAAAAAGGACACTTCGAGCATATTAAAGATCCTTACCGCACCCAAACCGAAGGATAGCTCTTTACCACCTAAAGGTAACCTTAAGAAACCTAATATCAGGAGGACACGAGTCAAGAGTACCACTCAAAGTGATAGCTCTATTTTGACATCTACCCCTTCTTTGGGTGTCACAGCTCTTAACACTCCAATTTTGCATATATGTGCAAATACTGACATAGCAGTAGCACCGACCCTGCCCACCATCTCTGAGGGTTCTTCAACTGGCAGTGAAGAGAGTGAATGGGCTGCGGAAGGTTTAACCCCTGACCCACTCGATGACCAGGCCGAGCCTGAAAGGCCAAAACCAATACAAAGTGTAGCCTTAAACACACCAGTACAAACACCTAAGCTGACAACCAAAAAGAGTTACTCACATTAATCTCCCTCCGGAATCCCACTTATACACCATAGTAATGATTGGTGTACCGCATCTAGAAGCGGGTAAGGCAGAGAGTTATGGGGACTTGAAAAAAAAAGTAAGTCATTGGTTAACCGCTCACAGACCTATTCCGCCCCACATTAGTGGCAAAAAAACAAATGTCAGAAGGGTCGACTGGGTGGGACACAGATTTAAATCCACTGAGGGCGACTGTATTGTAGTCAACTTTAAGGACAGTCGTGTGGCAAGGTACATAACTGGCTGGAAGGACGGCTCGATTAGTAGCTTGATCCGTACTATGGATCTAAGTTATTTCTATCCTTCAAATGATCACAGTTTAAATAAAGCGCATTCATATTTCACCACAGAGCAGGAGAAAACTCAGGATAACGTCAATTTTTATTACAATGGAGTAATTCCAAGAAATCATGGTCCCTATACTGCATAAGAGCCAAGACAGTATAGGAGAGAAATACCCTGGGAGTCTAGACAGGTCAGCCAGCCAGGAACCTATCAAGAGAGATGGGAGGCCCCACATGGGCCGAATCACCATCGCGACCATTCTCAACCAACATACCCAAGCACCTACTATAATGTACCCATCTCAAATAGGTTTGATGCCTTCTATGATCAGAGTGGCTTGGAGGGGGTCGACTGACTTCATGCTGTCCCAGTTATATCAACATCTACTGATCCTATACAAAATAAACATGCACAGGGGGATTTTAGGGTTGTACATACACAAGTTATAACCGTTCCCCCCCTGATGACCAAATCAGATAACATCAGCCAGATAGACCTAGATGTAGATTACATAAAGGATAGCGCTGTATCTTATGAGGACAATAGCACATTGCCTGATCCGCCTGAGGCACTTAATCTTCCTCTAATCCATACAGAACTATACCCATCCAGTACAGGAACACCGAGAGTCATACACGCAGAACAACTCAACCCGTTGCCAGACCCTATTATTAGAGAAGATATCCTTGGAATAGCGTCTAGTGGCTGTAATGTGAGCTTAGTTTCCTGGAATATAGCAGGGTTGGCTGATAAAATATGTGATCCCGCTTGGTTACCATTTGTTAAGAAACATGCAGTTATATGCCTCCAAGAGACATGGATGGAAGAGAAAAATGCCTTCATTGAGGGTTATCAAAGTCTTGTTATACCTGCAGCTCCCTCAACTAGTGGAAGAGCAAAGGGGGGCCTGGCTATTTTCATTAATCTGGTACTCTGTTGTAAAATAAGTAATTGTTACCATGCAAATCGGAACATTCAAATGCTCGAACTGAAGAGAGGCAAATATGCCTTGACATTAATTAATTTCTATAATGCTACTAACAGTAAAGGTGAATGTAATATTTTGACTTTGAAAGAGTTGCTGAGAAAGGGGGCAAATACATTGTCACGAATGGTAATGATCGTAGGTGATTTCAACGTACACCCATGCGGTAACCCACTTACCCCTATGGGATCTCTGGGGTGTAATAGCATGGACGGATTTCACTTTGTCCACTCCAGGCGAGGAGCTAACCTTAACGACATGGTGAATGAAAATAATCTGACTGTAGCCATGTCCATGGTTCCCGAGTCCAAGGTTTCTGATGTCCCCACATTTAAAGGTATAGGCCAGGGGGTCCTTTATAGATCACATATTACTTTCTGCAGACCTTGTCAACTGGGTCTCGAGATTTACCATTCAAACGAACATCTATGGTGATCCTAATCCCTTAACCATTAGATTGGGAGGGGGATTATTTGAACAGCGAATGATCCGTGAAGAACGGGGAACGTTAAGCTGTATTAATGGCAAACGCCGACTGAAATGGTCAATGGTAAATCAAGAGAACTTGTACACTGAAATAAATAAGTTATGTGGTGAGGATCTTGTGTCCTGTATGTCATTATCTACATCCCCAGAGCAAACTTTGGCTGGTTTTGAGGCCGTGGTATCATTAGTAGGCTCCTTATTAACAGCTCCAGCTAGGGGTCAAACCAGAAATAACCCTAAATGGTTTGACCATAATTGCTCTAAGGCAAGCAGAGACTTGAGAAAGGCGCTAAGAATCAAACCCAGAGACCAAGGCCAAATTAAAAACATGCGACAGATCTATAAGAAATCCCTAGCCATACGGAAAAAAGAAATTAAGGCTAGTACCCTGGAGTCTTTACTTGACCCATCAGTTCTGGGTAATAGCAGTACATTCTGGCAAATCATCAATAAACCTTTGTTTGACAATCCCAGTGACACAGCAATTGGCACTAACATCTCAGAAGAGGACTGGGTCACTCACTTTAGTGCAATCTTTAAGAGTAACGAGCAACAGGCAGAAAATTCTTTTTTAATTCCTACGGAGAACTCTCTGTGCTTTTCTGTTAACGAAGTAGAAAGGGGTATTCAAGGATTAACTAGTAATAAGGCGCCAGGCTTTTTAAATCTTGTATCTCATTTTGGGCCCCTGTCCTCACTGCTGTAGTAAACGCAGCTGCAATATCGGGGTGCCCAAGGTCATGGGGGTTATCGACCATAGTGCCCGTGTTTAAAAAGGGTGATCGTAGCAGTTCGCTATGCTACAGGCCCATATCCTTAATCAACTCTGTAGCTAAAGTGGTAGGTGGTATAATCTTGAATAGGTGAGCCACATGGGCAAAGGATAACAATGTTATATCCCCGATACAATACGGCTTCAGACCTGGTCACTCGACAGTTACCCAGTGTCTGAATCTGTATCTGATCCTAGGTAAATATACTTTGGCCAAGCAGGGAACCATCCATATGGCCTTTATGAACTTATCGTCCGCATTCGATTGTGTGGACAGAGGCAAATTATGGGACACCCTGCTAAAGATGGGCGTAGAGAAGAACCTAATTAATTTTCTGGCTGACCTGCACTCCGATACAAGAGCCAATGTTCGATATACCCAAGACTTGAAAGTGACGGGGGATTTCAGAATAAATCGGGGTGTTCGTCAGGGGTGCATCTTGGCTCCATTCCTCTTCAACTTGTATATTAACGAGTTGGAGGAGCATCTGTTAAAAACAGGAGCCGATTACCCCTATGTAGGCCGAAAAGGCATCCCAGTTCTGCTCTACGCGGACGACGCTGTCCTTATTTCTAGGACAGCAATCGGCCTCCAGACACTTTTAAATTCTTTCTTTGATTTTATGGAGTCCCGAGGCCTAAGTATTAATAACTCTAAGTCCTATGCTATGAAGACAGGCCTAGGATCACGAAAACCTAACAATTTTTGTATAAATGGGGAAAAAATTCCAACTACCAATACCTTTTCATACCTTGGGGTCCTTCTTGATCATAAATTATCCTGGGGCCCTGCTGCTCTCAAGAAGAAGGGCGAGGTAACACGTGTTAATGCGGCCATACTTGACTTCGCAAGAAAAATTGGCAACAGCCCGGTGGCCGCTTTACTTAAACTATATCAGGCAAAAAGTGTCGCCGTCGCCTGTTATGGAAGTGAGCTCTGGGGCTAAAGGAAGTTGAGGGATTTGGAGGTTACAGAAAATAACTTCCTGAATAAAATACTGAGGCTGCCAAGGGGAACCGGTAATTTCTCAGTACATGAGGAGTTGGGTGTACCCTATCTAAGTGATAGAATAGCAGCTAATCCTGTGTTGTGTTGGTTGAATTGCTGGCTTAACAACGATATACCTCTCACCCATGAAATATTAAAAGAAGCCTTAACATTGGATGGCAGGTTTAAGGTACCGTGGCTGAAGTATATTTATGATCGCCTTATCGAAATAGGACGGCCTGATTTGTTTTTAACCCCAAACCTTATCACCAAATCAGATGTCATTTTTGTGAAAAATGCATTCATTACAACTAGGTACACTGCCCGGGAGGAGGTTGAGTTGCAGAAGGACAGTGTTAGGAAACATGTTCTACTTAAAAAACCTGTCTACAAATGGAACCATATCTATCATGGCCTATGACTGGCTATGAACGTTACCTACTAACAAGGTTCCGTTTTGATCTGTTTCATCTCTTACTGGCGGTACCAAGTGTGGCCCATCGGGGTGAGGTGTTGCCAGCTTGCGGCTGCGACGGAAAGTCTCCGCAAGATCTGGCACACTTTTTATTTATCTGCCCTTATTACATAATACCTCGGAGGCTATATTTAAAACCTTGCCTCAAAAAATTGAATTTTGCACAGATAAAACCAGCACTTTATTACCTTCATCTTTTGAAATCCGACTGCACTTTATTTGTTTGTAGTTTTCTGAAACTAGCAATTACCTTCAGGAATAGTATGGAGGGATAATTATGCTGTTAATGCAGTTAGGTATTTTTAACCTTTTTAATGTACTGTAACTATTTATATATCTTTTAAAAAAAAGTGTTTATTCTGCCTGTTATTTCTGTCTTTCATATTGTCTAAAGAATTATTTGTCTCATAAATGTAATAGCTGGATTGTTTTTAACTGTATGTTTATGAATTGTGCTTTTATGATTGTAAGGTTTACAATCGAATAAAGATATTTGAATTGAATTGAGTAGAAATGCTGAAAAGCTACCCAATTCATTACTTCTCAATGGGGAAGCTATGATGGACAAAATAGAAGTCTCATGTTGTCCATTTATCCCACTAGTCCGGGAAATGCAGAAACACAGTAAGCATGTGACCCACAACTGGCCATACCCGGTGCACTAAGGACAAGAACGCAAAAGAGACACAAATGATGGACAGAATTCAGAACAAATCAAACATTCACCCCCAATGTGCCAGGTATGCCCAAGCGTGGATCTCCACTCACTGTACCACTGGATTCAAGATAGCCTGGCTGATGATGGGTGATACCACAAAACTGGTATCAGGATGCTTGGTTCTGGTCCAGGGAGGAACTTGGCTTGGCAGTTCGGGCTGGTCTGCTCCCATGAGGAGTAAGGTCAAGACTGAATTGCATATGGCTAGGTCTAAACTGGGGTGGTATGGTGAGCAAAATAATGATGCATTTATCCCAGATCTCTTGACTGGGAGTGAATGTGTGATTTGCTCAGCATTTCATCCATCGTTTGTGTGTCTTTTGCTTTCTCGCTTTAAGTGTGCCGGGTATGCTCAGACGTGGGTCCCGGGCTGACTGTGCCACTGGCTTCAAGCTAGCCTGGTTGGTATCCCAAAATCAATCCCAGGAGACTTGTTTTCGTATGGCTGGGTTTAAACTGGGATGGCATGGTGAGCAAAATGAAGATGGATTTAACCCGGATCTCATAACTGGGGTGAATGTTTGATTTGTTCTGTATACCATTCATTATTTGTGACATTTGTGTGTCTTTTGTTCTAGAAATTTAATCAGAGGATAGGCACGTTGAAATTCCTGGGACGGCCTCCGCGTCCATTTGTAACTGGTTATTGAGAAAAGTTGGTAGCTCAGCAGGGTCTGAAAAGATTCTTATTTAGTATTTAAACGTAATACAGAAATTCGAAACGTCTGAAAGGATAACAGTATCTCCATGTCTGTAAGTTTTTTATGTAATGCCAGGAAACCTTTCCAACGTATGACCATTTCTCTTGCGTTGTCTTTTGAGGTGGAGATTTTATGGTTCTGCCTCATGATCGTTCTAAACCTCCGCATCTTTGCCAGGATTTGTTCCGTGTGCTGTTGACGTAATGGTTTAAAGATTAGTGTACTTGGAGAAGACCTGGTCTTTGGTCTAAAGGTCGTAACATATAGTTTCTTACCCGTCGGTGTAGTTTTGCTGCTTGAAGACTTTCTGGATTCACTATGTTGTGCATTATTTTGACATCTAGTAGTTGGGTCCGGAATTGTTGTCTTTCTTCTCTTTTTTTTGTGGCCTAGGTGGGCGTCAATATACCACCTTTGGTATCCTTCTTTTTCACTAAGGTGCTCTAAGTGTAAGAAGGGGATTCCCTCCTCAGGCATACACTAACGATTTGTCCACGATGCATCTAGGAGTGGGTAGGTTAAGGAAATTACCGACAGTCTTGGTCAGGACCTGCGGGATACCTGTGTGCCCTCCTCGCACTCCGGAGCACATAGTCCACAACACTCACTTAATGATTTCTTTGATTTGCACCACACTTAAAAATACGGTCCAGAGGAAAGCCAGATTTAAAAGAAGGCACTGGCTGAAACATGTCGACCCACGTTGGATGTAGGAGGCCGTAATTCGCCACTGTAACATTCCCACTGCCTTGTTTTTAACCGCTGACAGGAGCCCAGTTATTAAAATGTTATTAGCCTTCAGGTATTGGGACCCCTGTCAAGCCGTTTTAATCCCACTTCACTTTTTACTACACTGCACTCCCAGTAAGAATACCTGCTCGGCTGTAATCAGGCGTCGAAGCACACCCGGGTCACATTAGGTGTCACTGGGTGGGCCCGATGATGAAGCATGCCACCAACTAGGTTGGTGGGTGAAGGGCTTCATGAAGACACCCAATAGGTGTCAATGTACATGTCATAGCGTTCTGACACACTAGCTTTAATAGTGTACTGATTATGTACTTCCTGGTTTGTTGAGGTAGAACATGGTGGTTGTGTTGTTGGTTTGGATCAACACCCTGTTTCTGTACAGCTCCTACTGAAAGGCTTTTAAGGCTAGGATCACTGTTTTGAGCTCTAAGTAGTTGATGTGTTTGACCACATCCTGCTGCGACCATAACCCCATCACCTTGAGCCTGTTCATCTGTGCGCCCCACCCCAGTTGGGAGGGGTCTGTTGTGATGGTCACTGTTGGATTTGGCTGTGTGAATGGTTTCCCAATGTTATATGTTTTCCTTTTCCGCCACGCTATTTCCTGATGCACTGCGTATGTGACAACCACTTGATCTTCCCAACTTCCTGTTGCCTGGGACCATTGCTGCTGTATCCATTCTTGGAACGGTCTCATGTGGAGGGGAACATTAGGGACCAGGTGTATACATGATGCCATAATTCCCATCCGTTTGCTCACTGTCCTCACTGTCTGAGCTTGCCCCTTGTGGTAAAGACGTGTCACCTTCAGTACTGCCAAAGTTCTCTTTGTGCTGGGGAACACCTTGCCCTGTATGGTGTTGATCTCAGCACCATAGAATATCTTCACCTGTTCCAGTTCTACTGAAGACTTTCCCCAATGGATTGAGAACCCCAGTCGGATTAGCGTTTGTATGACCTACTGGATGTGTTGTTAGCATTGTTTGTAAGAGCTTTCTTTTACGAGCCAGTCATCGAGGTAGGGGTATACATGTATCCCTTGCCTCCTTAGGTGCGCTGCTAGGCTTTTTGTAAATACCCTTGAGGCTGATTTTAGCCAGAATGCTAGTACTGTGAACTGGTAGTGAGTTTGGTTGATAACGAACCTTAGTAGGCGTTTGTGTTTCTTGTTGATGGGGATGTGTAAGTATGAGTCCTTTAAATCTATAGTTGCCATGAATTTGGGGTATTACTTCTCGCAGAGATGTCATTTTGAATCTTTGTGTCCTTATGAACTTGTTTAATAACCTTAGATCTAGAATAGGTCTTAGTGTTTTGTCCACCTTAGGTACGAGGAAGTATCTGGAGTAAACCCCCTTGTTTCTCTCCTTGTACGGCACTATCTCTATTGCCTCCTTGCAGAGCAGTTCCTGCGCTTCTAGTAGCAAACGCAAAAGTTCCTTTGCTGAGTGCACCTTGTTGTTTGGTCTCTTGTTTGGAGGTAGTTTTTCTAGCTCTATACAGTAGCCGTGTTGTATGAGGTTTAGGATCCATTTGTCTATTGTGACCTTCTTCCATTCCTGGAGGAAGTCCTTTATTCTGCCTCCTACTGGTGTTATGTGTTCGAGGAACTGTTTGTCTTGTAACATCACGTTTTTGTTTTGTCTTATGGTTTGATACCCCCCTAGAGGTGTTGTTAGGGTGGGCTTTTACCTTACGGTGGAGTCCCTTGGAGGTGGGTTGTTGTCCTCCTCTCCGTGCCTGTCCTCGTCCGTTTGAGCGCCCTCGAAAGGACTGGCCTTGTGGCTGGTACTGACAGTTCTGCTGCTGCTGTCCCTGCTGCGGCTGGCCCTGGCGATTTCCTTGATAACCTTGTTGGAAGGTTTGGTGCGATGTACTAGGTGGTTCGGCATCTGTGGGTACATTGGCCCTTTTCCTAGCTGTTGCTTTTATTATTGAATCAGCTGCACTGATCTCTGAATGTATGCAGAGTCCTTTGAGGAGTGCTTGTACTTCTTTTCGTCCTCTGGGTACCTGATTTACATACAGCTGGCTCCCTGAAAGCCTCCTGGTCCAGCACACTAGGGGGAATGGGCAGGAACTGACTCCTTGTTTGTATAGGTAACAGCATTTCTAGGAGAAAATATGCCTTGGGTTGCTCCTCCTCCAATGTCACTCTATATGTCTCTACAGCCTTTTTAACCACCATATTATAGACCCCTATATCGTCTGGTGGTGAAGGCCTCGAAGGGTATCGTCTACTCCTTCTTTAGGTAAATCGGAGTTGAGGTCATGGCACTATAAGTCTTGCGCCTCCAAGGACTTTGAGTCCTGGTAGGTTTGCTGATCCTCCTCGCCTTCACCCTCGAAGTAATACAGGGCCTTTTCCACCTGTTCCTCGACCACTTAAATTGTTTTCAGCGGTTCAAGGTCTTCGACGCCCCTTTCGACCTCGGCCACTGGCTTCGGCGGGATGGTGTACTGGCTCATCTGTTCGTCAAAGTTCTTTTTTCGCTACAGGCTGCTCGCCATTTCGGTCTCAATCCTCCTTTTCTTCATCTCCATCTCTGCAGCTGGTTTGGCGTCGAGGGTTTGAGCGCTTCGCTTCGAGGTCGTCAAAGTCGTTGTTGACCCTTCTTTTCTCGACATGGAGCTGTCCTTTTCGGCGGCATCTTTCAATGTCCTTGATTTTTTTGTGGATCTTTGCTGTCTTGGAGTCCTTTTCAAAGGATTCACTGGGCTGCTTGTCCTTGGGTGCAGTTGCTTTCGACGGCAATGCTTCCTTCCAGGACTTTGCTTCACTCTTACGAGTGTCGGTCAAGTGTATGGGGGTTGGCGACTCTCTTACCTCCTTTGACTTTTTCTTTTGAACTTCGACGACAGTGCAGTCCTCCGGTCCGTCGACGATGTTGTCCTACTCTCCACTGGAGAGGCCCAAGTCTCAGAATGTTGGAGGTGGCCCCTGCCTCTGCATTGTGTAGTTCGCCCTTCTCTGCCTCTCTCGTACTTTGAGGGTCTTGGGTGTGAACGCCGAGCACGCATTGCAGTCCTCGCTGTTGTGGTCGAGCTGTTGTGGTCGAGCGGCAGGCAGAGGTAGCAGACTGGACGCTGGTCCTTCTGGGTGTATTTGCGGTGGCAGTTGGTACAAAACTTGAAAGGTGTTTTGTCCATCCCCGCGCTCAGGGAGCCCCCCTGTGTGCGCATTTTCCGTTGACCGTCGAGATCTCTGGTGAAAACCTTCTCCTTTGTTGTCCCGGTTACCTGACCTGTAGTCGGGTGCGTTGAAATCTGTGATTTTCATCAATTTTCTGGTATTTTCGTCGATTCGCTCTCCAAATCTCTGGAACTCTTTAGTAACGATCCAGACCCAACGGCGGAAAAAAGAATCTGAAGATGGCGACCAAAGGTGAGAGCTTCCGGAGTAAGCGCTTCGACGTCACGAAGGACAACAAATGGTGGTATGTCGACGCCCACCGGGGCCACAAAGAAAGACAACAATTCCGGACCCAACCACTAGAAGGCAGAATAATGCACAGCATAGTGAATCCAGAAAGATTTACGCTGCAAAATCCTGTGAGCTTGTTCGAACTCAATGTCTTTGGAGAAGGTGATTCGGAGCACTTCTGAAATCCATGAGATTAGGAAGTGAGATACAGAGCCAACTGAGTTTTCAATGCCCTCTGGAAGTCCAAAGATAAAAAGATTGTTCCTTCGGTTACTGTCTTCCTGCTCCGTACGTTCCCTTTTTAGTGAAGATCAAGAACATTTCAGGCATTGTAGTGGTTTTGCTTGAACACTGATGTAGTCTTCCACGATGCATTTATCCGAATTTCAGCATTAGAAATTCTTATTGTTAAGTCTTTGATATATTTGTGAATCTCTGCAACTTCAACCTGTAGTAAATTGTTCTTTGTTTTAGTGCTTTGAGCTCTATTGTGCACAGTGTTCAGTTTGAGGAGTATGGCCTCCAAGGAGGGGATGAGTCAGGACTGCTTTACACTAGAGACTCTGGAATTGGAGGTGATTGCTTGGAAAGCTTGAGATTCACCTTGGCTTCTCTCACCATGTTGCTCTCTCTGGTATCTGACATCCTGGAACAGAGTTGTGTGTAGCTAAGTTGTTCAGGCTACCCTGATAGAATTGATCTTTGGCCCGTTGTTGTAGGCTCACAAATTAACTACCCCCACTCACACAGATGGCATCGCTTCACCTGCAGGAGATAGATGGTCCTCAAAAGTCCCTTAACACATATATGCTAATAGTGGTATCAGCAGATCTTGGCCATTAATGAATTGTATAAGGAAAGGTATTGGTAGGAGTTGATAGATGTCAGCTGCAGCAAGAGGGTCCCTTTATTTTCGCTCTCCAAGGACACTAATATCCTCAATGGATTGAAATGTCCAATGATATGAGGTAATGTTGGCCCAGGTCAGTGCACTAAGAAGCAGTGGAACGATGCTGAGGGAAGGGCTTAGATCGTTGTGCAATTGCCTCAGGGTGGCAAGTAGTACACAGTATCCCTTTAGTACCTAGATAACTCAGCTGTGCAAGGAAGCAGGGCGATTGATGTTCATGGAGTACCCAGGAAATAGGGGACAGTATTCCTGCCAGTACACCTAATGTAGCTCTAATAACTCCTTAGTTTGTACCTCATGTAACTCGCAGCACTTGTAGTTCCTCAGGATTTGCTCCTAATAGCCAACCACCGGTAGCAGACGCAGCCCTGCCAAATGGACCTCAAATGCCAGGTTTGGACAAGCCGATCATGCAATCATGTGAGATAGATTCCGTTGAATACCGCCATCTTGTGCAAGCGCCACTGCCCGCTGTAAATACATTTCCTTACCATAGAGCACAGTACCTTTCAGTAGGCCAGAAGTAGTCCAGGGACTGCCACAGAGGGGGATCTTACTCAAGAATCAGAATGAGCTCAGGTTAGTCTCTCATCCTTTTCGCAGGTGTCTGCTGATGCCTCAATTCACATGCACACGCGGGCCTGACGAAGGCGAGCATATTCCAATTGCAGGCAGTTAGTCAATCAAAAGCGGCTCCATACTGCCTATAATACGTAGCGTCGCCTTCAGACAACCAGAGAACAAAAAGCTGTGTAACAATCTAGGCACAAGCCTGCACCCGGTCACACTCCGCAAGCAGGTAGGTGTGCTGCAGGGCTTCTGAGGAGACAGGCCTGCACTACCATCTTAGGTGGTTCTGTCACGGTCACTTAAGAGCAAGGAGTCTGGTTCTGAACTGTGGCTCAAACCGCTTGGATGATTGGAGAGATCGCATCAGGCTGTAGATCAAACCAGCTCGGAGTCTGCCCGCATCAGACTCCACAAGTAGCAGGCAGGCAAGAAGTTAGGCAGACTGCGAAACATCTGAGGGAGCAGCTGGCCACTGCCATCTTTGATAGTAAGGCAGAATCTTCCCAGGGCTCTGAGACACTATAAAGACCAGTTCTGGGCTGTTGGTCAGACCACTGCCTACTCTCATATGTCTGTTATTAGTTCCACCGCTTAAACCTCAGTTTGGAAGATAAGACGTCCGCCAACCCATGGATATGACAGAGGATTCGCCGAGCTCAATCCAGTGCTGCCATCTTTGGCCTGCACATAGCCATGCCCCCTGCATTTTTAAAGATTTAAGACAAACCGTGAGGAGAAAAAGAAAAGTATCTATAGAAAGCCCTGTTCATGTGTAACCAGGATCTAGGCATGATTTCAGGCCAACAGTGATGGAGCGCTTGTCGGATACACCAAATAGGTTCATCATGGTCAAGATTTTTACCTTTTCAATTAGTCTCTGAAATGAAAGTCAAAATCCTCTAATGGGGCAAGGTAGGAAACTGTACCCAAGAAAGTCCTCTCAACGCTGCATAGTCATTGAACAAGTTCCTTCAGAAACCATTGTTTTGGTAGAAAAGCTTGGGGGGAGGGTTTGAAATTCCACACCATGGGAAGTTGTTTTGGATACTTTGTTTGCCTTTGCCTCATAAAGATTTCTGCGTTCAAACTCAGGCCCTGATTTACAGATTGGCTGACAGGGTATTCCATTACAAAGGTGATGAAATATCCTGCCCGGGAAATTCTAGGTCCAACTGCCCAATTTCATTGTGAGCCAACTGCAAGGCTTATGCCAATAGAGTAAAATGTTCTCTGTTAACATAAACCTTCCCTTTATGGCCCGATTGAGTAGGGACCGTTAGAGGGAAGCCATTTGACCATCTGCCCTATTTACAGTAGGCAGTCAAATGTAATTTCAAAAAAAAATTCCAGTCACCTCCATGAATATTCTGCCAGAGGGGCAGTAAAAAGAAAATAAGTGACCCCCACACCATGGGAGAAACCTCCCATGGTGTAGGCATCATTACTTTAGTTTTGAAAACTCTGGGAGTCATGTTTAACTGTGACATACATCAAACTTTCCCTAAACTGTTGTCCACAGGGCTACTAGTCAACATTTGGCGGATGGTGGTCCCTTGGAATGACAGAGGTAAATCTTTCTTCCTTCTCTATGGATTTACCTTCATCAGCCAAACTCAAAAGGATGACTTTAATCTGTTTTTTAGAGCTCAGAATCCTCCAGAGGGCAAAGCTCCAGTCTGTATTCGGGAAACGAGCGCCAAAGTCGGATAGGCCCGCCGCGAGGGTCTGCTGAACACGTTTTTCTAGCCACAAAAAGCTTTGAGCAAGACCAACTTAAAATCTTTGCATGTCGAGATCACACTGTGGTCAGGTTGACTTGGGTGGCTGGTCTTGGTGGTATGGAAGCCCAAACCTCTCTAAGTCCAAATTTTCCAGATATTTCTGGATAAGTCCTTCTGTACACTACTAAGAATCCCTGGACCTCAGGGACAGAACTTAGTAGCCAGTGGATAAGTGTGACTTTTGGACACTGCCTAACCAATGAGGATAACGTTCCCAGGGGAAATCCTACCTAGTTTTGCTGTACATATTGTTTGTTTTACCACACACTGGTCCAGAATGCACTATTATAGAAGGAATTCATAAGGACACATGACTTCTGCCCTGTGTGTGCTAGTCAAAGTAATGTTTAGGGGAATGAGCTCCTCCTCTCACTGAAACAGAGCCAGGCTGACTACCATGTGTTCTAGGATTGAAGAGTTTTCCTATCCCTGGTCTTTACTTACACTAACTCGAGAGGGTAGGCCTCACGTCGGCTCCTTTGAAATTAATGAAGCGTCTGGATCCTCCCCAACTGCCCTTCCAGAGCTATTAAGGATCACGTGCCCCAAAACCAGCCCAACCTGACTAGGCCTAGGCAATTTTCCTGCTCTAGGAGCAGTTTTCATAGTTCATTAAGGTCAAGCACAGGCAGGGGCAGTTGCTGGCAGGCTATCGCAAATTCGCCTCAAGAGCTTCAGGCAGTGAAAAGGTACCTTTCCAAAAAATACTTCCCTAAATTTTATTGAAAATTCATCGCTAAATTGAATTTTTAAGAAGTATTAAAAATAATGGTTGAACCCTTTTTCCAGCTTGTCCCAAACCAGAGATAGGAAAATTAATGTATTAATCTGTACTTTTTCCTCATAGGACAGCCAGAGCCTTCCACAGCGAAAATTGTTTTTGGATGCTAGTCACTGTATTAAGACTCGAAAGAAAGGTGTTACCCCTGTCAATAGAGTTATTTTGACAGGTCGGACAGCAGGTTTCAATTGCAGCAGTCAGGCTACAATGAAAGGCCAGAAACGATGTTTTCCTTTGTCATACTAGTGGATGGTGCAGCAAGTGCTACAGTCCGCAGGTGATATTTAACATTCCATGCAAGGGGTATATTTCTGTAACATATACAACGGTCCTATAGGAAAGTTAAATATAGCAATTAGTAGTTAGCCAGCTGTACAATATTTTAGGGGTCAGAGCACATGGAATGTGGCCTGATTAGCAGTGTCCCACTGCACAGAGTATTAAAATTAGCAACATCGGTCCGAAACAAATGGGGCTAACCATGCAAAAAGGATCACTTTCGCACTGAATTATTCATGAACAACATTTTTTTCATGCGATATTAAAAAGGGTAAACAGATGTAATCTGACTAACCTCCAAGTTGGAGAGTGCCACTGGTTTCAAAGAAAACACAAGCGAAGACAAAAAACAGCCTTGCACAATCAGGCATGCAACAATGTGCATTTGAGGCTTCAAGGGCCATATGTATCATTCCAAATTGAGATTGCAAACGCCGAATTTCGCAGAATTTCGGTGTTTGTGATCGCGATTGGGCTCAGTGGTATGCATGAAAAAAAAACTGCCTTGCAAAATAAGCAATCCCAAAAATTGCGATTCCCTATTTTGTGATTGTATCTAAGGAATCGCAAATTGCTATTCTTTAAATGCAATGTAAGAAGCACAGAAAAAGTGCAATTTGACCATAAGGAATCGCAAATTACCACCAACTTCAAGTTGGTGGTAATTTGTGATTTCTCTGAAAAATTCACTTTTAAAAATTTTTCAAAGTGCCATGTGGCGCACATACATATACCCTTAGGGCATGTATGTGTGCCACATGTGCACACATGCACATTTCAGGGGTGCAACAGGGTGTTTTTTTGACACCCTGGCACCCTTGAAATTGCATTCTCAATTTGCGATTCTCTAAGTGAGAATCGCAAACTGAGCGCGTCTTCCCATTCGTTCCTATGGACCTCTAGGCCCATAGGAATGAATGGAGAGATATTCCTTAATTGCGAATTGCAATTTGCAACTAAAGAATATGTAGGATTCGCAAAATTATTTGCAAATTCTACATACATAGCGTTTTGCGATTCTCAAATAGCAATTCGCAAAAAATCGCAATTTGAGAATCGCAAAACTAGAGTTTGATACATATGGCCCTAAATGTTTTACAAAGCTCATGCAATGGCCCTCAAAAAACAAAAGCATCTCTTGATCAACTTAGTATTTTTGTTACCATTGCTATTTTTAAAATGTTTTTCAACAAATTTGCTCAGTGAGTAAGCAAATGGGTAGGATTATTTACTCAATGATTCAGATATACACCCACATTCCTAGGATTTTCTTATACTTTCATGACCTCAGAGGATTATCTTCCCAATAAATTAACAGTGAATGAGCAGACATGTATAAAACAGGAATAGTTACCAAAACTCGGAAATGTTCTCACCAGGGATTTTGGTCCTTGTTCCTTGCCCTTCATATCACAGATTACTTGCATCAGCTCTCTGGTTGAAGAGCCGAAATAGCCATTAGAAGGGTGGGGGAGTGTGGGTGGATAAAAGAGCAGTGGACATGATGTATGAGGGAGTAAAATGCCCACAAAGGCACAACTCTCCCGGCAGCAGACAAGACTCTGGAGGTGCCAGTGCTAAATTTGAGATGGTTGGGTTCCAGTGCAACATTTGCACTTAATTGTCAACATCGGTGCTTAAGACAGTCAGTCACAAGGTGGCGCTGTCAGGCAAATTTAGAGGTGACAGCAGTTACCTATTATTCAATATATATTTAAAATGACTATTACCTACCCCCAAAGTCATTTGTGGGGAGTCTGAAATAGTCAGAATTGTCACACTTGTAGGCGTATGATGGTTAGTAGTTGTGTCGTTAATATGTTTGGCAGCATGGTGTGGTGCAAGCTGCAGTGGCCTCCGGACAAGAGTCGTGGCATTTTTTGTTTTTTTTAAAACAAATTTTGCAGAACTTGGGGTACAGTGACACAAGTAATCTTTTGGAGCTAATGTCCAATCTGGGCCTACAACAAGCAATCTCAAGGGTAAGAGCTTCACTTTCCTGACCAACTTCCTAATAGTACCTCTTATGTTAATTCCTTGTCTGCCACCACCACAGATCAGGTGGTCAAACTGCTTAGGACAACTAAATCTGGCTCCCCTACAGATCCTTGTTCCACCAATACCATCGGTCTAGTCCCAGAAATTATACGATGCCAGCTGACAGGTTTTTAATAAAATCTTCTAGACCAGGGGTCTCCAACCTTTTATGTAGTCAGAGTTACTTCTGGCCAGTGAGCTACTGAACCTGTAGCAACTCGCGCATTTTTCCGAGAGACCCCCCACACACCCAGTTTTATTGACTTTAAGCCTAATTTCATCAGAGCCCATACTGTGGTTTGAACAAAATACCCAAGACAGGCCTGACTTAAGAGTTCCCTAGAACACCAAAAGGAATGACTTTAGATTTGTGACGCTTCAACACATTTCAATTAATAGGTCCAAATTTAAGGTCCAAAATTAAGACCTTTCAGTAATAGTTGTCATTGAAATAATCATTGTAATGCAGCTCTCTCTGCCCGGTCTTTCCTTCTGTACACCTTGCTGCCCCGTGTCTCTGCCCCGTTTTCCCTTCTGTTCCCCTCGCTGCCCCCATGCCTCTCTGCCCGTTCTGCCTTCTGTCGTTAGCTGCCCCTATATTTCTGTATTCTGTATTTTGCCTCTGTACCATTCGTTTTTTGTGCCCGTCTGCCCTCTGTGCCACTCGTTTTTCCCTTGTTTTTGTGCCCCTTTTGCCTTCTGTTCCACTTGTTTTTTGTGCCTTTCTACCCTCTGTTCCACTCGTTTTTTGTGCCTTTCTGCCCACTGTTTCACTCGTTTTTCCCTTGTTTTTGTGCACCTTTTGCCTTCTGTTCCACTTGTTTTTTGTGCCTTTCTGCCCTATGTTCCACTCGTTTTTGTGCCTTTCTGCCCTCTGTTCCACTCGTTTTTCCCTTGTTTGTGCCCTTCTGCCCTCTGTTCCATTTGTTTTTTGTGCCATTCTGCCCTCTGTTCCACTCGTTTTTTGTGCCTTTCTGCCCTCTGTTCCACTCGTTTTTGCTTCGTTTTTTTGTGCCCTTCTGCCCTCTGTTCCACTTGTTTTCCCCTTGTTTTTTGTGCCTTTCTGCCCTTTGTTCCACTCGTTCTTTGTGCCTTTTTCAGCAATGGAGATTGCTTTCTTTGCACTATCATAAGTCATCTCCCGATGTAAACACGGGACATCCATTAGTGCGCCGGCAGAGTAGGCACCCCCCTTTGACAAATGGCTGCCATGGGTTAACCAGCCATTTTATTGGGAGCTGGCAACCGACCTCTGGAACTGCAAAAATCAAACATTTCTCCCCATACGTTTCTGCTCCAACAAACCTCTGGTTATGTCCATAGTTCCTTCGTCAAAATACATATAGTATCTTTGCACTTACAAACAATAAAAGCACCATTGAGCTTACCTGCGGTGGAAGTTACGTCTCCTACTGCTCCGCGCTGGCACCCGTCGCACAATGGCAGACAGTGCGATGCCAGCGCGTTTTCAGTAGATGATGACTTCACAAGAGTCAGACTCTCACAAGAGGAGTCTGCAGCTCCAGGAGAGGAGAGTCATCCTCTTCGCCAGCCCCCATCCCAGCTTAGCTCCAATCAGAGCGGCTGGTTTGGATGAGGGCGGTCAAATGGAGCCGGAAAGGCTGAAGGGCTACACGAGCTACTCTCGGGGTCTCCGCGAGCTACCGGTAGAAGACCCCGGTTCTAGACAGTGGTCTTTCTATAAAAAAAATAATCCTGAACTCACCTCTTTTATCAATAAGAATCATTTGTTTGACGACTCCCAGTACGGCTTCAGGTCCGAGTACAGCACTGAGCTGGCTTTTATTAATGCAACAGAGGAAATCAGATGCACAGTGGACAGAGACAACAACGCCGCACTGATCCTGTGGGACCTCTCAGCGACATTCAACACTGTTGACCACTGTCTGCTGACAGCCATCTTCGGGATTCGGGCGTTGGTGGCTCTCCTCTACCCCTTCACAAAACATTTGTAATGGATCGAGAGCAAGTAGTGGAAATAGGCAATTCAGTATTCACCCCTTTCCAGATTCCTTGGGGGGTGCCGTAGGGCTTCTCCCTTAGTTCTTCTCTTTTTAGCTTGTATGTCACCGCATTGGCACAACTCATCAAATCCTTTGAGTTTGCCATGCTATCATACACGAATGACATCCGGATTATTGTTTCAATATCAAGCAATATTCAGGATACTGCATCTAGGTTTTACCAGAGCATGCAACAGATCAGCAAGTGGATGCTGGAAAACTGAGGTTGAACTTGGAAAAGACCAAGGTCCTACTTTTCGGATCCAATGTTCCCTTCCGGTCACCTCACTGATGGACCCAAGAACAGGGATATCTGCCCACCCCAGCCGTAAAAGCCAAGAACTTGGGGATAATTTTCAATACTAAGCTTGTTTTCGGATATCATATCAATTCAATTTCCTCCACTATCTTTCTCCTTGTAAAGATTGCTTTAAAAAATTCTGCCCATTTATTTTGGAGTCCCTTCAGAAAATGGTGGTTTCTGCCCTCATTGTGTCGAGGCTGGACTACTGCAACACCCTTTTCTTCGGTCATCAGAAGGGGCTCTTGGCCAGACTTTGAGATTTTCAAAACGCAGCTGCCAGACTATTGTTAAAAATTCCCAGGTGGAAGTCCGCTAGACCAGCAGTTGCTAACCTTCACTGGCTTCCTATGCAGGCAAGGATCAATTTCAAAGCCCTCTGTATTGCCTTTAGCTCTTAATAAAACACACAATGCAGTCTAAAAAAACCAGGAACTAATAGTATTCACTTTGGTACAAAGTGGTTTAAACTCATCATTTAAAGAAAAACACACTTAAATTCGAGAAGGAATTAATGTTAAAATATCATGCATACAGTAAATGCGTTTAATAATATCATGGTCATTTTTCGCATCAAATATAAGCAACAGCAAGATATCTGTCAGTCCATTCTTTGGATGTTTGCATCTTGATAGGACAACCCTTGCTCTCAAGGGTGCCTGGGGGACTAATATAGGCCTGTGGTTTTCTCTGCATGCGTGTGTAGAAACGTGTCCTTCACTGCAAACTGTAGTTTTTAGAGTGAAGATGCCAGAATACCTTGAGTATTTTGCTGCCTAAAGATTAAATTATTGTTTTTTGTGTGGCGCAATATGGCACATTATTCATTAGAAACAACGTGACTCTTACCAGGTATAATTTCAACGCTGGCTTTTTTCGTGTCATTGCCCAGTTTGTTGTACACCATGCAGGTGTATTCCCCAGCATCAGCCAGCGAAGCTCGATTAATCTGCAGTTCTGAGGACCTTTTCCTGAGATAAAAAGATAGTTTATGTTAAAAGTACAATTTATTCTGTAACTTTAATAAATATGGCATGCATTATCCTTTACTAAAACCGATAGCTTGCATTATAGAATGTGTAAACACAGAACTGTAAAGAGCATATATTCAATACGTTTTCTTTTGTAGGACAGGTTCTATGTCAATTATGACAAATGCGTCCCTTAAAGATACAGCAGCTACTTACATAAAAGACACTACAGATTTTTTTATCAAAATTTCTCAAGTAATTTTACCGGAAGATCAAGAGGTATGGTTATGCACGATCGACGTAAAGGCACTTTAAAGAAAACACATGGATTTTTAAACTTGACTCTATGAAGCCCTTTGGGCTCAATGACCGGCTTGAAATCTCATGTTACCTGTAATCTAACTTAATGAATCATCAGGAACACGTAATCTAATGTCACACTTTTTATGATTATACATTTTTTGTGACTTTATTTTGCAGGATTGTTTATCTGAGACATTGATCTTTTCCTACTCTTGGTAGATTTGGAATGTTTACCTGTTTGCTAGCACACTCACTTAATACATACTCAATACTATAGACACCATCTTAAGATGGCCGCCACACTTTTTCACGCTTTGCGTCTTATCGTGGTACAGCTAAGAATCATCTATTTTCACTTCCCGCTATGTTTAAACTCGCTACGTGCACTCTGCTTGTTTAACACACATCGGAAAAGACGCCTTGTCTTCCGTGAAATCTCTGCCTTGGGCATACCGGTAAGGATGTACATTTATATAGTGAGCACGTTAGACTACAAGAAATTTGATACTTAGTTTAACTATTGTTCACAAATAAGACACGGGCTGACGGCTTTAACTTTATTCAACGCACTCTTTCGCTACCGCGTCTCACGGCTAATTCACTCGCAATACACATTTCATTCCAAACATAGATTAATGGCAGAACTCCGACCTCCTGTTTGCATGTTTCGAAAGCACACGTGTTTCTAGCAGAATATCGAAGCTCACTGCTAATGACACTGGATATTCGCAACCCGCATTTATTGTTTCATGTTTTTACGCTGCTACGCCTAATTTCGAGCACTGAGCAACACTTGATCTACTGAAACTCGTTTTCAAGAGCACATTACTTATTGCACACACAGTTCAAACTAATCAGATATTTGACACTTAATAGTGTGAGTCCTCATGATATACTTTTGTTTGTAGATTCCCCTGATGAAGTGCCATTGGCACGAAATGCATTGGGATCATGATATATTGAAATAAGCATGCATTTGATGTGATGAACAACATTAAAACGGATCTCATATACGCTTGAAATAATAAACGTCTAAGCAACTATCATGGAACTGTTCAAGTTATTAACTTCATGAAAAGGGAGTGAAGTATATATCTTTGGTTGATTTGGAGAATTTGCGCCCAGAGGGTCGCCCCTTAAATATTTAAGGGCCGCATTTGTCATTGTTTTATATTAACACCTCTAGGACGACGGGGTGATACCTCCGTGGCACGCTTCAAACATTCAAGACCGGATTGATTACGCCTGTGCACAGTCAAAAAAAACTTACTTTTGTTTATTCTATGTCAATTATCATATTTGAGTAGGGGATGCATGGTGCCATAATCCAGCCCTCTGATAATGCTTCTTCAGTGAGGTGTTTGATATTCATGGAGAGTCTCTTAGTCTCCGACAAAGCCTGCTGTTCTTGGTTTGAGAGATTCATAAACGGTTTGTCAGTCCTTGAAAACAGGATCTGAATGTCGTGTCGCACTGCTTCCTCGAAAGTTAAAACCTTGGTTGGAATGGTGTGAGGTAAAGGCATAAAGTTTGAGGGTTTCTTGAGTCCCGTATTTGATTCAGTAGGTGGGTTCTCAGATTTCAGAAAGAAAAAATGTAGCATAACCTTCCTGAAGAATTGAGCTAACTCAACATTGGTCTGAAATGGATCTCCAGTAGTGGTCTGAACAAAACCAAGCCCTCGGTTAAGCACTTGAGTTTCAATAGGGAAAAGCTCTCTGGAGCTCAGATTGATGATCAAACTGTCTCTGAACTCGTGCCTGCTTGATCCCGAGGTATTTGCTCCCCGCTCCGTAAACCCATCGATTGCGGGGGGACAGTCCACTGTACTTGTCCTCTGGAGGTTCGTCTTCTGTCTCGTGTCCTTCCTTGGCCAAACCCTAAAAAAGGCTGCATATTTTGATTGTGAGGGAAGGGCATAGGGCCGAAAGGGCCCATAGGATGTGGTGGAAAAGGACCTTCAGTCATCCATGGATTAGGTGACCACCACGGGTTAAATTGATTCGGGCCGTAGATTTTACCTCTCCAATTTTTTCCATTTGCTCTGCCACGTTGTTGGTTGGTGGAGTTGCCTTGATTGCTCGAGTCTGAGTCACTGGAGGTGTTCTCAGAGGTCGAAGTCCCGTAGGTGGAGCCCCCTCAGCGTCCGTTCCTGTTATATGCAGTCGGGACATAGGTGGCGCTAGTATAAGGATAAACTTTATCCATGGCGAATTTCGCCAGATCTTTTTTGCACTTCTCAAGCTTAGCGAATAGAATATAGTCCTTGAATTCTTTAGTGGTTTTGTTATTTTCCTCTTGCTGTTTGGTAAATAACTTCCCTGTGATCTTTGTCCTGATTTGACCCTCCAGTACCTGAATCTCCATGAGCATTTTGTCGGAGACCCGTTTTGCAGTTTTAATTATTAACACGAGCCAGTCACAAGTGCATTTCCATGCTATTAGTGACCAGTCGCACAAAAAGTCTTTGTCATCTAGGAAAAGTCTAGGGGCATTGGTGACTATCAGTCCCGATGGTGCACAGTTTCCCTGGAGGTACTCAGCCATTGCGATCCCAGGTACACAAGAACAGGAGTAACTCTTTTTCAATATCAGAATCTTAGGCCATCCATCTTCATTGATCACTGGTTGGACTGGCATCGATTCTAACATACTCGGATTGTCACTTAAAATGGATTGGATTTCTTCCTCATCAATCAATCAATCAATCAATCAATCAATCAATCAATCAATGCATTTATATAGCGCACTACTCACCCAGAGGGTCTCAAGGCGCTAGGGGAGGGGGGTCCGCTACTGCTCGAACAGCCAGGTCTTGAGTTGCTTCCTGAAGGCGAGGTGGTCCTGGGTCAGGCAGAGGTGGGTCGGGAGGGAGTTCCATGTCTTGGCGGCGAGGTAGGAGAAGGACCGTCCCCCTGTGGTGGCTCTTCGGATGCGGGGGACGGCGGCGAGGGCGTGGCCGGTCGATCGAAGCTGGCATTTGGGAGCGTAGAAGTTGAGGCGGCTGTTGAGGTATCCTGGGCCAGACCTAAATGTCGCCATTGTCAGATCAGAAGAAAAGGAAGAGGCAGTTGTCTATTGTGAGGGAAACTTTCTCGAAGTTATGGTTCGTCGGTTTGGGATATACTTGTGGAGCTCTGCTTCACACTGGCCCAAGCTACTATGAAGAATTAAAGGAACAAAGGAAAAAAGGACCCGCAGTCATGCAACTGCACTAAGTAACAACACACATGGAGAGAGTAGGGTCCAAGGGAAATATTTAAAGACCCAAACACAGTTATAACCCCTTAAGCAGAACACTATATATATTAATAATACCTGTGGGTCTAGAGAAACTCAGGTCTCTGTGTTCAAAATGTGTCTAATCTACTACAAGATACATCTGGACCCATCACTGTGTGATATGGATTCCCATCAGTTACACACTCTGGACCACCCTTCTTGTCATCATTTGGGCCAGTCTCACCAAGTGGTATGTCCACAACATACATATAGTACACTAAGATAGTGGTAACCGAAAAGCAGTGCACAAAAAAAATTGAGTGAAAGTGATGTGGTTAAAAATGGATAGTGGGTGCACAAATGACTTTAATGAGTAGCAGTCCACTTCCAAGATTAAAAGACGTGAAGTGCAAAATGACTGTAGTTTTTAACAAATATCTACTGCATGTATGGAAAGGTCAACATGTTTCTGCAGTTGACAGATACTAAGTGTATCACCTGCTTCTTCAGGACCAAGAGAATATTTTGCTACTGCTTAAAAAGTGCGTGCGTGCATAATAGAAATTATATAAATACTAGGATATCACCTGAGTAGGCCCTCTCAATGCTCCTGTTTAGGAGAAGCTGATTTCCACAAACGAGAGGAATCATGTGCAGACGACACATATAAAAGAAAACAGAAAAAATGGGACAATATATTAATGAAAGTTATCACTCCTGAGTTTCAACAGTTGAAATTACTTGTATACTTGTGTATCTCAAGTGCATTACCCAACCATTTATTGTTTGGATATGCCTCTCACTCACCTAAAGTTTGAGGGACTGGCGCCGCTCCTCACCTGGCCACAGCGCAGGAAATAGGGGCACCGCTCTACTTAAATCCACATCTACTGATGAGGGAAACTATCCCGAAACTTGGGCCATGCCTCTGGTCTAGAGATCCTGGGAACCACAAGTACTTACTTGCACCAACTTTGGTGAACCACTCATGAACTTTTCTTTCAACTCTTCAAACTAAATGCACTTCATATACCAGAGTGCTCAGGGGCGATCCGGAGGAGAGGCTAGCGGTGTGCGATCCATCGTAGATTTCTAGTCTCTGTGAACGTCAGGCAGTGTTTAGTTTTCAGCAATTTGTTCCTTTTCCTTCCACGTTCATTGATTCCCCTAGGAGCAATTTTATTATTAGTTCTCGAAATTATTACCGAAAATTGGACAAGGAAATGATCAGTCCAGCATAGAGGTAATATATCCTCCATCTTTACACATTTATTATCTGCAAATATTAAGTCTAAAACATGCCCACACTGGTGCGTTGGGTGCATCACCAGCTCTTGCATATTTATGCTCTCACAGGCTTGAAGCAGTTCTTTCAACGCAGGGTCTAGATTCCCATTTTCCCAGAAAATCACCTAGGATGTTCATTTTAGAGTGGGTGAGTGACATATTATAGATAGTGTCAATTAATGCTTGATGCTGAGGACTCCGCGAACCAGTAGGTCTATAGCAGATTATGCTGGTAAGCAATTGTCCTTTGACATCTTTAAGGGAGAATCCTAAAAGTTCAATATCCTCTAATTCATCCACCTCCATAGGGGAAAACTTCCATATATCCTTATAGATCACTCTCAGCTCTCCTTTCTCTTCCAGTGAGCCGTGGATTGTGGAAAGCTTTGTAGCACGGGAGGCATGCTAACCCCAACTCAACCTCCAAGTCCTGTCGGGTCCATGTTTCAGTTAGAAATAGTGCATCCAAACTGTGGTCTTCTAACATAAGATGTATCTCCTGGTGATGTTTAACCAGGGATTTAGTAATTAACCAGGCCACACTTGAGGTTGTCTGTGCTATTTTTCACTGAGATTGCATTTATATCTCTTAATTCTGTAGATTTGGGTGCCTCCCCTCCCTGCTCACCTATTAGCAAAGGTTGTTCCCTTGAGTAGCGGTAGCGGACATCCCCGGTCGGGTAGCGTCCCTGACCGGCAGCATGGCTGGCACGGTGTGTGGCCGGGCTTGCCTTTTGCACGCCGGTGGTGCGCCCGCTGCAAGTGTACACTGCGCACTCGCGTTTCCATCTCCTTAAGTAGGGAGGGAAACCTCTTTACTACGAATAGCTAGAACGCCGACCAAGATGGTGAATGCTCGGTGACTCGCTTGTACAGGCGGTGTTACACCAGCTCACCCTGGTCAGGTAAAGTGCAAATGCTAATACAATTAGTAGGGGAGGATATTAAAATGCAGTAGCAGTTATTTCCACAATTAAAAAAATATATATTACACAATGCAATTCAAAAACGCTTCACTTCCAGAGCCCTTCAATTTCAGTAGCAATTAAAAGTGCTTCACTTTTCAGAGCATGCAGATTCCGTTTGGGGATTGTGGTTGTAATACGTGCAGAGGTGTAATCTTACTGTCTGCTGTGTGCTCGCTGTGAGAAGTTGGCCTGGTATATGATGCTCACTAGTTCTAGTGATCACCTTGTACCATGCCAAGCAACCCTTATGATGATTGGTTGTAAGTCAACCTTATAGACCAGCTATCCTAGTAGCGTGGACAAAGCAGTCTTAGGCTAAACTCTGTAAAGGCATGTGAAGCAAGCTGTTTTACCATACACAAACCCATTGAATACCAAATGAAAGGACACCACAAAGATATATATTGAAAATATATATATATTTATTTACTACAAATATCCCCTATAATCTTTATGAGCACAGAAGCAAATGCGTTAAAACAAAACACAGTTTAAATATACAAAAGTTGCACAATATGGATGAGCCCTAGGGGCCACCTAAACCATATACTAAAATAGTGGTATAAGTACCACGAATCGAAAAGGAAGTAGGCCTAAGGCCTGGGGAATCGCTGGAGCTGTTCGGGACTAACAGTGAAGAAGTCGGGAAAGGCCCGCGGGACTCGGGTGCAGCGCTTAAAGCACACGCATACAACAATGCAATGTCAATGGTGCGTAAAAGTTACAAAGTTACTGAAAAGGGAACCTTCCGGATGACCTAGAACCTAGCAACTTGGAAAATAGACACTAGAGGTGTATTGCTACACAGGGGCACCGGAGTGCCAGGTTTACCTCACCCACAGGAGGCGGGTGCATATGTCTCAAAGTGTGTCGGGTTTCGTCGCGCTGGTCTATGGAGCCTGTAGACGAAGATGCTGCAGGCGGGTCGTCGTGGAGAGTTCCGGTGGATCCAAGGGTGGATCTGTAGAGGTGAAGACCTGAAAGCAGAGGGGACAATGTTCAAAGTCACAAGCCAGTGACTACTGTGGAACCAGGCGATGTCGGGTGCAAACAGGCGAAGATTGTCTCTGCAGCCACGTGGACACGAAGAGGTCGAGGACGTCTAGGCGTCGGTCACGAGCTGTCCCGCAAAGGCTCTAGCTGATGGCGGTGTCTGCTTCTTGATCGGAGCAAACAAGCCTTGGCTAATGCAAGCCACGCAGGAAGTGATGCAAGCTTCTCACTCTGACCAGCAAGGTCAGAGGGGGTGCTCCTTTTTACAGGAGCGAGGGCCAGTCTGGAGCAACCAGACCAGCGGTGTAGTTTTCGGATTTCGTCGCAAGATGGCCACTAGCCAACGGACTAGTACCCGGGATGGCGCGTCGAGTGGCAAAGTGCAAAAGGGCCCCACGCAGATCGTGGAGATGCTGGGGGGCTGACCTTCGGTGCAGATGCTGCTCGGGGCTGGGGCTTCTCAAACCCCAAAGCACAGCGTTGAGGGTGCCTCGGGTGCTGCGCAGTAAGCTTCTCGGGGGTCTTTCGAGATGGCCGGTCCCACGTCTCTCGGTGCCTCCACAGGTCTCTTCTTTTCAGGAACTGTGGATCGGGCTCTGAGATGTCTGGGAGTCTGGGTCTCGTCGGGCTCGGGCTCCGGCAGGAGGCGGCGGCAAACCAGACGTCGAGTTTCTGGATGGTGCCTGTATTCACAGGGTGGTCAATCGTTGGCCACAAGGGAGATGCTCTTCAGTCTTCTGTGCAGCAGAATGTCGAAGTCCAGTTTTCTTCTTAGTTTCAAGTCGAGTTCAGGATGATCTGAAGTCTTGGGACTCAGGGGGGCGGAGCTTGCCAGCAACGATGGAGGACGCTTAAGCGTTGAGCTCCGCGCCGTCACCAGCAATATCCTGCTCAAAATCCTTAAATCACAGAGCCTGCGGATCATCGGGGTGTGGGATAGCCCCCTGTTGCTGTTTGCGCCCATCGGAAGCGCCGCACGAAAAATCCGGTGCCGACGGACGGAGCCAGAGTGAGTGTAGGCGAGCGAGCGGACTAGGCCCTGGACGCCGGACTTTCCTGGGAAGCTGCCCGGCTTGCGTGAGCTTGCGTGCGGCTTGGGAGAGGAGATCGGCCCCCGGGCCAACAGACCCTTCGCTGGGACCCGGAACCCCTGGGCAGTGCAGATCGGAGGAAAGGCGCCGGAGGGTGAGTCCGGGCTGCGCAGCTGCCGAGCGGAGGCAGGGGGTGCCACGGACCCAGACGATCGGGGACAAGAAGGAGCGAGTATGAGGCAAGCCGGGCTCTAGGCGGCGGGGCCGCGAGCTCCCCATTTGCGCCGCCCCGGAATCGGTTGTTGACCCTGGGACCAGGTCAGCGGTGAAAACTGAAGCATGAGGCTTAGCAGTGCTGTCCTGGAGACCTGCGATTTGGGCTGGGCCACACGAGGCTGACTTTGTGAATCCTGGCTCCTTCCTTGCTGCGGCTGGGTTGAGCCTGGTGCAGGGGTCCAGTGATCTGATCTGACTGGCGGGCGATCGGAGGCGCAGAGATCGGCTTGGAGAGACGCAGAGGGATCGGTAGCCGCTGGTCGCCTGAAGCCCCCCGGTGGTCAGCCGGACTTTGCCATCAGCGCCACGCCACCTAACGAAGAGTGTTCCCCCAGAGCACGGTAGGGAGGAGGTATTGCTGGATCCGTTAAGGGCATAGGGGAAACACGGTGGAGGGGCCCCTGGACTGGAATTGGCAGGCATAACCGAACTGGAAGATCGCGGCTGCACTGGTCGTGAGAGCAAATAAGTGAGACGCACTGCACAGTCAAACTCAGGACACGCTTAGCTACCCTCGATCGGGGAAGTAGGCGGGAAGGAGTCCCTGTGCTGTTGAGTGGGGGTGCCGGAGCCCTCCCACTCCACTGTTTCAAACCGTGCTGCGCACTACAGGACGCCCTACGCAGAGTGCGTACTCCCCACGTGAAGAGGGGCAGCGATCCCATTAAGCACATCGGAGCTTTCTGACACGTAACTGGTGGCTGGATAATTATATCTGGAACTGCTGCCCCACACGTGCGGTGAGGCCGGCCATCGCTGATACTTGGCCAGCCGCCATGGGCAAGAGTGACAAAACACAGACCAAGCTGGCATTCGAGCAGCGCAAAACGAGGGCGCCGGACCCTCCAGCAGTAGCCTCGCCGCAGCAGGACAGGAGACCGGAGGGCACACTGTATTCGGACATCAAAGATATGCTGGTGTCAATGGAGAAAGGTCTGCAGGAAAGCATGACAAATATTGGGTCCAAAATCGACGCCCTCACGTTCCGCATGGACCGTATGTCGGAGAGGGTGGACAAACACGCGGAACGTCTCGACATGTCGGAGAGGCGGCTGGCCGAAGTCGAAGAAGCGCAGACAGAATTAGACAAAGATCGCAAGCAGATGGGTAGGCTACTCCAGGTCATACAAGACAAGTCAGAAGACTTGGAAGCCCACTCGAGGCGCTCGAACATACGCATTACAGGGGTTGCGGAGACAACCCAAACTGGAAAGATGGAACTCTTTGTGGAGAGGCTCCTGGTTACTCTGCTCGGAGACGACATCTTCTCTTCGATGTTCATCGTAGAAAGAGCGCATCGCACATTGGGACCTCGCCCGCGCACGGGGGCACCCCCGAGGCCGATAATTGCGAAGCCTTTGAACTATAGGGATAGGGACGCAGCGTTGCGTGTTGCAAGAGAAAAGGGGAAACTACATTTTTAAGGTATGGACATCTCCCTATTCCCTGATTTCACCGCGAAAGTGCAGGAGGAACGGCGGCACTTCGCACCATATAAAAAGCAGCTCAGAGACATCGGGCTGGATTACGCCATGCTGTATCCGGCAAAACTTCGGATCAACAGACAAGGACATTCGCACTTCTTCACGGACCCTGCTGAACTCAAGAAGTCTTTGAAGGTGTGGGCTAAGGAGGAAAGGAACAGCCCGAGGAGTCACGATGACGGACAAGACGATAGCAGCCGCCTGGATGAGCAGGAATAGACTAACTGTCGCAATCTAGGCCTCTCTGGTGGCGCTCCTGCTGGGGGCTGTATAATGTTGCAGGTGCGACTAACTTGGTATGCGGAGCAGTGCCGGTATATGGGGACCTGGGAGTCCTGAGAGAGCACCATTGCACCTACACTGGGTGAGATCATTTCATTATCACTTTGCCAATTTCCGGGTGGGGGATGTCGCCCTGTGCTGAGCGGGGACAGCCTTCCACGCACGATGCAATGTATATCAATCGTTGACACTGACACTCATCGTGATAGCGGTGAAAGGTGGGGGGGGGGCTCCTCTTAAGAGGCGCACTGGGATGTGTAGTAGGCTCATGTTGATTGCTCCTAAGGGGTGATGGCGCCGGAGTGATGATTGTAGCGCACCTTACTGGAGTGCTGGGACGCGCATACATGGCAACCTCTGCCCTAGCGCTTTTCGCACTGATGGTCCTTTGTGGGACCAGTTGGGATTGTTTTTTGTATGACTACAACGTAAGTAGGGAGGGGGGTGGGCTGGGACTCTGCCAGGCCAGGTTGGGGGTGGCCGACTGTGGGAGGGGGGAGGCTGTGTGGAAGGGGTTTCTTGCTTCTGATCTGTTGTGGGAGGGGGGGGCAGGATTGGTAAACATGCTAGGCCAAGTTGGGGGTGGTCGGCTGTGGGTGGAGGGAGGGGGACTCATGAGACGAGGGGGAAGTTATTGTTTGGATGTTTCTTCACGAAATACACTGCCTCGGGGGACACAAAGCGCTTGCTACAGCCTACTGAATGTTCAGGTTATGGCCAACCTTGTACTCCTGACTACACACATAGAATTCATGACACACCCTCATGGCTGAGGTAACCAGAATGCAGACGAACGAACGGCCCTTCTTGCTAAGTGCCCTCACATGGAATGTTAAGGGTCTGAACGACTATAGAAAACTTAGGAAAGTGTTAGGCTACCTTGGACGCCACAATATCGATATAGCACTCTTGCAGGAGACGCACTTACCGCTTGCGAGTAGAATGCTGCACACTAAGGGCCTCACAGGGCGTATAGCAGCAGCGGGATTCACCACACATGCGAGGGGGGTTATCACGTGGGTGAACCGAAAAAACAAACATCCAGATACAGACTTTGGGAGCGGACACGGAGGGCAGGTATGTTATAGCATCCTGTAAGGGCCTGGGGATGGACCTGCTAGTGGTTAATACTTATAGCCCCAACTATGACTCCCCTGAATTCTTTGACACACTAGCCAGTGAGATAGCTAGGCACGGTCACCCTCATGTACTGTGGGGAGGGGATTTTAATTTAACGCTTAACCCGGACATAGATAGATCATTGCCCCCCCCCCCCCCCGCAGACCCTCGGCGGCCGCGCAATCACTCACAGCAAAGTTAATAATGCTAAATATGGATGACGTATGGAGGAGTAGAAACGTAGGGAGGGGCGGCTTTACACACTATTCTGCATTCCACGAAATACACAAGAGAATAGACTACTGGTTTGCCACTGCAGGGATCAATCGCACTGTCCGGCAGTGCAAGGTGCTTCCGCGCACACTCTCTGACCACTCCCCGGTACTAATAACCCTGGAAACCCCTGCGAGATGGATCGCTCCCTTCACGTGGCGATTCCCGCCTTCTCCCTTCTGGACCCGATCTTCCGCGGGGAACTCGCGGAAGCGATTGATGTGTTCTTCGAGAAGAATGTGGGTTCAGTGGAAGACTTTCAAACAATCTGGGAGGCGTTTAAGGTCTATATACGGGGCATTGCGATGTCTAAGCACTCTAGCGTCCTGAAGGCGACAAGGACCAAACTGGCTGAGCTGGAACAACAGGTGCTTGAGGGACAAAGAAGCTCTGGACCAGACGAGGCAGTAGAAGGAGAGATTAAGCGCCTTCTGGTGGAATACCACGAGGCAGCTGACAGGGAGGTCCAGCACCTAGGAAAGTATGCCACAGGCAGAACATACGGCGAGGGAGAACGGCCAGGATCAGTATTGGCTAATATTATCAAGGGTCGTATGGGAAAGGTGCAAATTTCGGAACTCAGAAACGCAGAAGGAGACAGGGTGACGGACGAGGCAGAAATAGCTGCAGTCTTCAGAGACTACTATTCGGAATTGTACTCTTCCAAAAGTGGAGACATGTCAGCCGAGATTCTAGACTATCTGGAGCATATAAAGCTTCCGTTCCTCCCAAATTCCGACGGGAATTCCTCATGTGCCCCTTGCAACTGGACGAGGTTAGAGATGCTCTGGCCACTATGAGGTCAGGCAGCGCGCCAGGTATAGATGGGTTATCAGTCGAATTTTATAAAACTTTCCAAGACCAACTTTTGCCGCACATGCTTACACTCCTGGAAGAAGTCTGTGATCAGGGCAGCATGCCTAGCTCTATGAGGGAGGCGATGATTATTACTATTCTAAAACCAGGTAAGCCGCATGACGACTGTGGTTCATACCGCTCTCTCTCTCTGCTTAATGTGGACACCAAATTATATGCTGAGGTACTGGCAACTAGACTGGCGATGTTGGCCACTGACCTAGTGGCCCCGGAACAAGCGGGTTTCATGCCTTCCAGAAATCTGACTTACAACATCAGGACAGTGTTAGGGACTATCCAACACGTCAAGCAAGACGTACAGGCGGTAGCGCTATTCCTGGACATGGAGAAGGCGTTCGACTCCGTAGAATGGCCGTTCCTTCTCATGGTGCTCCGGCGTATGGGGCTTGGCGAACCCTTCATTCAAATGGTGGGCGCGCTTTATGAAGGCCCTTCAGCTAGGGTGCGCGTGGGAAACGCGATCTCTCAACCTCTATACATAGGCAGGGGCACCCATCAGGGATTGCAAATGCTACTTACCAGTATGCATCTGTTCTTGGCATGTAGGGCTGCTGACATTCATATCTGTGCATAGATCGCCACCTAGTGTTGGGTCCGGATGATTGCACATTGTTGTCCTGGAAGAGTCTTCGAAGTATCACAAGATAGGTGGCTCCTCCCCTGGACTACAGTGCGCATGGGCATCGCCTCCATCCCCAGATTGTTTTTAGCCATTGGCAGAGATGGAGTGAAGAATGTGAGTGATGACCATGCTATGAGCATATGCATGAATGAATACTGCAGCTGCTACAGGCGCCGGGGAGGAGGGTGGGCGATATGAATGTCAGCAGCCCTACATGCCAAGAACAGATGCATACTGGTAAGTAGCATTTGCAGTTCGAGGCATGTGGGCTGCTGAATTCATATCTGTGCATAGAATACATAGCAGTCCCTCCATTATCGGCGGCCGCCCGTGCCAGCTGCAGCGGTCTGAAAAAGTGTTTTTAGAACAGCCTGACCAACAGCTGCCTGCTGTTTGGAATGCACGTCTACACAGTAGTGCTTAGTGAAAGTATGTGTGGTAGACCATGTGGCTGCTCTACAGATATCTTCTAAGGGAATGTTACCTAGGAAAGCCATAGAGGCCCCCAACTTTCTGGTGGAGTGGGCCCTCGGTGGGATAGTGAGGGTGCGCTTAGCTTTAGCGTAACAGATCTGAATGCACTTTACTATCCACCTAGCAATCCCTGCTTTTGAGATAGCGTTTCCCTTGTGGTGTGTGGCAAAAGCAACAAAAAGCTGCTTGGTTTTGCGAAAATCTTTTGTTCTGTCTACATAATACATCAAGGCCCTCTTAACATCAAGGGTGTGGAGCATGCGCTCCGCCAGCGTCTCTGGGTTTTGGAAAAACACCGGCAATTCAATTGTCTGGTTTAAGTGGAATTGGGATACCACTTTGGGTAGGAATTTAGGGTTAGTGCGGAGCACCACCCTGTTAGCATGTACCTGGAAGTAAGGTTCTTGGATGGTGAGCGCCTGCAGCTCGCTAACCCTCCGTAGCGATGTAATTGCTACTAAGAACGCAACCTTCCAAGTCAGAAACTGAAGCTCACAAGAGTGCAGTGGCTCAAAGGGAGGACCCATCAGCCTCGTAAGAACCACATTGAGGTTCCATTCTGGAGCTGGTGGGGTCCTTGGTGGAATGACCCTTTTGAGTCCTTCCAGAAAGGCCTTGATAGCAGGGACCTTAAAGAGTGACAGGTGCTGCCTATTGTGGAGGTATGCTGCCATAGCAGACAGGTGAATGCGGATGGAAGAGTATGCCAGATTGCATTGGTACAGGTGGAACAGGTAATAAATGATGTTTTGAATGGAAGCATCTAGCGGGTCAATTTCGTGGTTAACACAGTAGATGACAAACCTCTTCCATTTAGCCGCATAACAAGCTCTAGTAGTGGGCTTCCTTGCCTCCCGAATGATGTTCATGCAAGCGGGAGGTAGATTAAGGTAGCCAAACTCTAGGACTTCAGGAGCCAGATCGCCAGGTTGAGCTGTTGCGGATCTGGGTGCTGAATGTCACCATGGCTCTGCGTCAGAAGGCTGGGTGTGAGATGTAGCCTCTGATGCGGTACCACGGACAGTTCTAGAAACGTGGTGTACCATGGTTGGCGAGCCCACGTTGGAGCAACCAGGATGAGAGTCATCGAGTGCTGCCTGAGCTTGCGTGCCACCAGCGGTATCAGAGGTGCTGGGGGAAAAGCGTACGCAAATTTGCCTGACCAGTTCATCCACATCGCATTGCCCTGTGATTGGGGGTGTGGGAACCTGGCGGCGAAGCTTTGGCATTTTGCGTTCTCCTTTGTGGCGAACAGGTCTATCTCTGGATGACCCCACCTTTGGAAGTACGGTTGGAGTACTGATGGATGTATCTCCCACTCGTGCATCTGATGGCTGTGCCTGCTGAGCAGATCCGCCATCTGATTGTCCTTGCCCGGGAGATGCTCTGCCATGAGGAAGATGTTCCTCTGAATGGCCCACTTCCACATGCTCTGAGCCAGATGAGACAGCTGTGGAGAGTGCGTGCCTCCCTGCTTCTGGATGTAGTACATGGCTGTCATGTTGTCCGTCCGGATCAACACGACTTTGTTGCACAGATGTACTTTGAACGCCTTCAAGGCCATGAAGATTGCCATCAGTTCCAACACATTGATGTGCAACCTCCTTTGCTGTAGTGTCCATAGTCCCTGCACAGTGTAATGGAGTACATGCGCTCCCCATCCCTGGAGAGAGGCGTCCGTCGTCAGGATAATCTGTGGGACAGGCTCCTGGAATGGTCGGCCCTTGCAAAGGTTGTGTGGATTCCACCAATGCAGAGAGTTGTATGCCCGACCGCTCACCAACACTAGGTCTGTCAGTTGCCCATGAGCCTGAGTCCACTGACGTGCAAGGCACTCCTGAAGCGGACGCATATGTAGTCTCGCGTGCGGGACAATGGAGATGCAGGAGGCCATCATGCCTATCAACTGCATGAACACTTTCGCTGGAAGCGAGTGTTGGGGTCTGAATCGTTGGATCAGCGCCTGGATACTGGCGATTCTCACTGAATTTGGCTGCGCTGTGGCTGCCAGAGTGTCGATTGTCGCACCCAGGTACTGTCGCACGTGGGCGGGCTGGAGATGGGACTTCGGGTAGTTCAGAGAGAATCCCAGATCGTGCAGGAGATGGATGGTGTGTGACACGTGGTCGACGCACTGCCGTTCTGTCCTTGCTTGAATGAGCCAGTCGTCCAAGTAGGGAAAGACGTGGACGTGCTGGCGACGGAGATGCGCTGCCACAGTCGCTAGGCACTTGGTAAACACTCTCAGTGCCGTGGTGACCCCGAACGGCAGAACCTTGAACTGGTAATGCTGGTCTAAGATCGTGAATCTGAGATACTTCCTGTGGGAAGGATGCAGGGGGATATGAAAATAGGCATCTTTCAGATCCAGCGTAGCCAGGAAGTCCCCCTGTTGAAGCAGGGGAAGCACCTGCTGCAACGTGAGCATATGGAAGTGCTCCGAGAGGATGTACCAGTTCAGGGGCCTGAGGTCCAGGATCGGCCTGAGGGATCCGTCCTTCTTGGGAATCAGAAAATACAGGGAGTAAACCCCTGTTCCCCGCTCTTGCAATGGAACGAGCTCTATCGCCCATTTTTGCAGCATGACTAGAACTTCTTGCTGCAACAAGGTCAAGTGCTCGCCTGACATAGGACGGCTTCTTGGGGGTATGTCTGGTGGAATGGACGTAAGCTCTAGACAGTACCCGTACTGGATAATAGACCTCACCCACCTGTCCGTGGTGATGGACTTCCACGCCGGCAGGAACCGCTGGAGTCTCCCCCCGACCGGTGTTGCATGGTCGGGGGGCAGTAACAAGACGTCACTGTTTGTTGGTGGTGGTGGACCTGGAGCTATTGTTTCCACGTCCCCTGCCCTTGACATTATTGCCTCTGTAACCACCTCGACCCTTGTTGTTATACGAGGCTTGGGTGTTACTCTTGTAATACTGGGTTGACTGGGACGCCTGTCCCCTTGAGGTGCCTCTGGAGTTTGAGCGGCGAAAGGAACCACTCCGAAACTGTTGAATTTGTAAAGCCCCCATAGACTTGGCAGTTTCCGTATCTTTTTTCATTTTCTCCAGTGTGGCATCCACCTCAGGGCCAAACAGGTGGTCAGGATTCACTGTTTGATTGAGGATCGTAGTTTGGATGTCGGGTTTGAACCCCGAAATTCTAAGCCAGGCATGGCGTCGAAGCAGCACACTGGTATTGATAGCCCTGGAGGCTGTGTCTGCCACATCCAGTGCACATTTGATGGATGCATTCGTAATGAGTTTACCCTCCTGAATGAGCATCTCTCCCGCCTCCTTGTATTGGTCAGGCAAGTGTTGCAGTATGGCCTCTAATGTGTCATACCGGGATGGCACTCAGATGGATAGAGTCCTTTCTCACCGGACGCACGTTCCAGGTCTGGGACGGCGAATTCCACTCGTCCACACTTCCACTCACCAGCGGGGTTCCTCAGGGCTCCTCCCTGAGCCCCACACTTTTTAATGTGTACATGGCCCCCTTGGAAGATGTGGTAACACCATTCGGGATAGAAATCGTGAGTTACGCTGACGACACACAATTGGTCGTCTCCCTCTCCCAACTTGACGACCACCCAGACAAATTACCAAACTGTCTCACCGAAATTCACGGGTGGATGTGTGAATCGTCATTGAAACTCAACGGTTCCAAAACCGAGGTGATGCTCATGGGCAAACAATGGGCTACCATCCCCCCGGCAATATGGCCAGACGTGTTCGGGGAAATCCCCACCCCGAAACACGAAATCAAGACCCTCGGAGTCTGGCTAGAACCCGACCTCTCAATGAAGACCCAAGCGGCCAAAACCGCCGGAACCTGTCTTGGGCTTCTGCGAACTATTCGGAAAATTCTCCCCCTCCTACCGCCCGTGTCCAGGAAACTACTAGTACAGGGCCTCATATTGTCACGGCTAGACTACAGCAACTTGGTCTACCTAGGTGCGCCGGAAGCCACCTTAGCGAGACTGCAAAGAACCCAGAACGCTGCAGCTCGCCTAATCATGAGTGTACCCCCTAGAGTATCCGCCAAACCCGCCATTAAGGCGCTGCACTGGCTGCCAGTCCGCCAAAGGGTGGAGTTTAAGGCCATGTGCACGGCCCATAAACTAATCAACGGATCGGGACCTGCGATCCTCAGCGGTCTGGTCACCCCCTACATTGCACCAAGGGCCCTACGGTCTGAGAACGAGCACCTGGCTAACATCCCTAAATTCAAGAGAACACGTACTGGAGGCCGACGTTTCTCTGTCAAAGCGTCCGCGGGCTGGAACTCTCTCCCACGCTCCCTCAGACTGGAGCCCAACCACCTGACATTCAGGAAAAAACTTAAAACGCTTTTGTTCCCTAAATAAACCCTTCACCTCTCTCCCCCTCAGTAGGACTCAATGTTAACAGCGCGGGGATGCCCTCGGGTCACCAGGCGCTATACAAATTGCTAAATAAAATAAATAAAATAAATAATGGGCCCTATCATAACGTGCAAGTAATGCTTGGGTGTTAGATATTCTCCAGATATTAGCTGCCTGTGCAGCAATTCGTTTGCCTGAGGCCTCAAAGATCTTGGACTCTTTGTCTGGGGGATGAGCGTCACCAGTAGTTTGAGAGTTCGCCCTCTTCCGAGCGTTGGAAACAACCAAGGAGTCCAATGGCAAGTGTCCCTTGATATATGTAGGATCCGTGGGCGCTGCCTTATATTTCCTGTTGATGCGAGGGTTGACCACACGCGCTCGGGTGGGCTCCTTGAAAACCTCCGTTGCATGTTTAAGCACCCCCTTAAGCATCGGTAGTGTTTTGACAGACTTTTCGGCTACCGAGAAGGTGTCGAACAAGAAGTCCACATCCACGGGGTCCGAGTGCAGCTCGACGTCGTGGTTTGCAGCAGCTCTCTCTATCAGAGCATTGAAGGCCGCCGAGTCCTCAGTCGGGGACGTCTTGGCCGCGAAAAGTTGAGTGTCCTGACCCGACTGCGGGTCCTCCGTGTCGCCTCCGGCGGACCACGGTACGTGCTCCTCCTCCGGATCCGAGTACGCCGGATAGTTGTACTCGTCACCTTCCTCGTCCGCATCGGCTGCGGCGGAATGCGTCGGCGAGTGTCCTAGGGTTTGCGGGGACACAGGTTCCACCAAAGCCGAAGAGTCCTCGGAGTCCCTTTTGTTTTTGAGAGGGATCTTAAAGGGTTCCAACGTCGGCTCCGTCGTGATTTTCCGTTTGAGGAGCGCCAGTTTTCCGGTGTTGGCGTCGATGATTACCGCACGACGTTCCTCTTCCGCAAGCGGCTGGAGACGAAGCTTCGACACCGCCAAGGCAGCCTTCGGCGTTAATGCCTCCCTCGAGGGTCCGCCCTGTTTCGGCGCGAAGGCCTTCGGCGCCGACTTGGGCGGTAGGGTGAAACGGATAGGCGTTTGCTCCCTCGCAGGCTTAGGCGTCAGCTTAGGCGCACTGGTGTCCTGAGCGGGAACCACACTGGCCTTTCGGATCCGCTGCAAGGATTCCGCTACCTTCTTTGTCGACGCCCTCACGTTCCGCATGGACCGTACGTCGGAGAGGGTGGACAAACACGCGGAACGTCTCGACATGTCGGAGAGGCGGCTGGCCGAAGTCGAAGAAGCGCAGACAGAATTAGACAAAGATCGCAAGCAGATGGGTAGGCTACTCCAGGTCATACAAGACAAGTCAGAAGACTTGGAAGCCCACTCGAGGCGCTCGAACATACGCATTACAGGGGTTGCGGAGACAACCCAAACTGGAAAGATGGAACTCTTTGTGGAGAGGCTCCTGGTTACTCTGCTCGGAGACGACATCTTCTCTTCGATGTTCATCGTAGAAAGAGTGCATCGCACATTGGGACCTCGCCCGCGCACGGGGGCACCCCCGAGGCCGATAATTGCGAAGCCTTTGAACTATAGGGATAGGGACGCAGCGTTGCGTGTTGCAAGAGAAAAGGGGAAACTACATTTTTAAGGTATGGACATCTCCCTATTCCCTGATTTCACCGCGAAAGTGCAGGAGGAACGGCGGCACTTCGCACCATATAAAAAGCAGCTCAGAGACATCGGGCTGGATTACGCCATGCTGTATCCGGCAAAACTTCGGATCAACAGACAAGGACATTCGCACTTCTTCACGGACCCTGCTGAACTCAAGAAGTCTTTGAAGGTGTGGGCTAAGGAGGAAAGGAACAGCCCGAGGAGTCACGATGACGGACAAGACGATAGCAGCCGCCTGGATGAGCAGGAATAGACTAACTGTCGCAATCTAGGCCTCTCTGGTGGCGCTCCTGCTGGGGGCTGTATAATGTTGCAGGTGCGACTAACTTGGTATGCGGAGCAGTGCCGGTATATGGGGACCTGGGAGTCCTGAGAGAGCACCATTGCACCTACACTGGGTGAGATCATTTCATTATCACTTTGCCAATTTGCGGGTGGGGGATGTCTCCCTGTGCTGAGCGGGGACTGCCTTCCACGCACGATGCAATGTATATCAATCGTTGACACTGACACTCATCGTGATAGCGGTGAAAGGTGGGGGGGGGGCTCCTCTTAAGAGGCGCACTGGGATGTGTAGTAGGCTCATGTTGATTGCTCCTAAGGGGTGATGGCGCCGGAGTGATGATTGTAGCGCACCTTACTGGAGTGCTGGGACGCGCATACATGGCAACCTCTGCCCTAGCGCTTTTCGCACTGATGGTCCTTTGTGGGACCAGTTGGGATTGTTTTTTGTATGACTACAACGTAAGTAGGGAGGGGGGTGGGCTGGGACTCTGCCAGGCCAGGTTGGGGGTGGCCGACTGTGGGAGGGGGGAGGCTGTGTGGAAGGGGTTTCTTGCTTCTGATCTGTTGTGGGAGGGGGGGGCAGGATTGGTAAACATGCTAGGCCAAGTTGGGGGTGGTCGGCTGTGGGTGGAGGGAGGGGGACTCATGAGACGAGGGGGAAGTTATTGTTTGGATGTTTCTTCACGAAATACACTGCCTCGGGGGACACAAAGCGCTTGCTACAGCCTACTGAATGTTCAGGTTATGGCCAACCTTGTACTCCTGACTACACACATAGAATTCATGACACACCCTCATGGCTGAGGTAACCAGAATGCAGACGAAAGAACGGCCCTTCTTGCTAAGTGCCCTCACATGGAATGTTAAGGGTCTGAACGACTATAGAAAACTTAGGAAAGTGTTAGGCTACCTTGGACGCCACAATATCGATATAGCACTCTTGCAGGAGACGCACTTACCGCTTGCGAGTAGAATGCTGCACACTAAGGGCCTCACAGGGCGTATAGCAGCAGCGGGATTCACCACACATGCGAGGGGGGTTATCACGTGGGTGAACCGAAAAAACAAACATCCAGATACAGACTTTGGGAGCGGACACGGAGGGCAGGTATGTTATAGCATCCTGTAAGGGCCTGGGGATGGACCTGCTAGTGGTTAATACTTATAGCCCCAACTATGACTCCCCTGAATTCTTTGACACACTAGCCAGTGAGATAGCTAGGCACGGTCACCCTCATGTACTGTGGGGAGGGGATTTTAATTTAACGCTTAACCCGGACATAGATAGATCATTGCCCCCCCCCGCAGACCCTCGGCGGCCGCGCAATCACTCACAGCAAAGTTAATAATGTTAAATATGGATGACGTATGGAGGAGTAGAAACGTAGGGAGGGGCGGCTTTACACACTATTCTGCATTCCACGAAATACACAAGAGAATAGACTACTGGTTTGCCACTGCAGGGATCAATCGCACTGTCCGGCAGTGCAAGGTGCTTCCGCGCACACTCTCTGACCACTCCCCGGTACTAATAACCCTGGAAACCCCTGCGAGATGGATCGCTCCCTTCACGTGGCGATTCCCGCCTTACTCCCTTCTGGACCCGATCTTCCGCGGGGAACTCGCGGAAGCGATTGATGTGTTCTTCGAGAAGAATGTGGGTTCAGTGGAAGACTTTCAAACAATCTGGGAGGCGTTTAAGGTCTATATACGGGGCATTGCGATGTCTAAGCACTCTAGCGTCCTGAAGGCGACAAGGACCAAACTGGCTGAGCTGGAACAACAGGTGCTTGAGGGACAAAGAAGCTCTGGACCAGACGAGGCAGTAGAAGGAGAGATTAAGCGCCTTCTGGTGGAATACCACGAGGCAGCTGACAGGGAGGTCCAGCACCTAGGAAAGTATGCCACAGGCAGAACATACGGCGAGGGAGAACGGCCAGGATCAGTATTGGCTAATATTATCAAGGGTCGTATGGGAAAGGTGCAAATTTCGGAACTCAGAAACGCAGAAGGAGACAGGGTGATGGACGAGGCAGAAATAGCTGCAGTCTTCAGAGACTACTATTCGGAATTGTACTCTTCCAAAAGTGGAGACATGTCAGCCGAGATTCTAGACTATCTGGAGCATATAAAGCTTCCGTTCCTCCCAAATTCCGACCGGGAATTCCTCATGTGCCCCTTGCAACTGGACGAGCTTAGAGATGCTCTGGCCACTATGAGGTCAGGCAGCGCGCCAGGTATAGATGGGTTATCAGTCGAATTTTATAAAACTTTCCAAGACCAACTTTTGCCGCACATGCTTACACTCCTGGAAGAAGTCTGTGATCAGGGCAGCATGCCTAGCTCTATGAGGGAGGCGATGATTATTACTATTCTAAAACCAGGTAAGCCGCATGACGACTGTGGTTCATACCGCTCTCTCTCTCTGCTTAATGTGGACACCAAATTATATGCTGAGGTACTGGCAACTAGACTGGCGATGTTGGCCACTGACCTAGTGGCCCCGGAACAAGCGGGTTTCATGCCTTCCAGAAATCTGACTTACAACATCAGGACAGTGTTAGGGACTATCCAACACGTCAAGCAAGACGTACAGGCGGTAGCGCTATTCCTGGACATGGAGAAGGCGTTCGACTCCGTAGAATGGCCGTTCCTTCTCATGGTGCTCCGGCGTATGGGGCTTGGCGAACCCTTCATTCAAATGGTGGGCGCGCTTTATGAAGGCCCTTCAGCTAGGGTGCGCGTGGGAAACGCGATCTCTCAACCTCTATACATAGGCAGGGGCACCCGTCAGGGATTGCAAATGCTACTTACCAGTATGCATCTGTTCTTGGCATGTAGGGCTGCTGACATTCATATCTGTGCATAGATCGCCACCTAGTGTTGGGTCCGGATGATTGCACATTGTTGTCCTGGAAGAGTCTTCGAAGTATCACAAGATAGGTGGCTCCTCCCCTGGACTACAGTGCGCATGGGCATCGCCTCCATCCCCAGATTGTTTTTAGCCATTGGCAGAGATGGAGTGAAGAATGTGAGTGATGACCATGCTATGAGCATATGCATGAATGAATACTGCAGCTGCTACAGGCGCCGGGGAGGAGGGTGGGCGATATGAATGTCAGCAGCCCTACATGCCAAGAACAGATGCATACTGGTAAGTAGCATTTGCAGTTCGAGGCATGTGGGCTGCTGAATTCATATCTGTGCATAGAATACATAGCAGTCCCTCCATTATCGGCGGCCGCCCGTGCCAGCTGCAGCGGTCTGAAAAAGTGTTTTTAGAACAGCCTGACCAACAGCTGCCTGCTGTTTGGAATGCACGTCTACACAGTAGTGCTTAGTGAAAGTATGTGTGGTAGACCATGTGGCTGCTCTACAGATATCTTCTAAGGGAATGTTACCTAGGAAAGCCATAGAGGCCCCCAACTTTCTGGTGGAGTGGGCCCTCGGTGGGATAGTGAGGGTGCGCTTAGCTTTAGCGTAACAGATCTGAATGCACTTTACTATCCACCTAGCAATCCCTGCTTTTGAGATAGCGTTTCCCTTGTGGTGTGTGGCAAAAGCAACAAAAAGCTGCTTGGTTTTGCGAAAATCTTTTGTTCTGTCTACATAATACATCAAGGCCCTCTTAACATCAAGGGTGTGGAGCATGCGCTCCGCCAGCGTCTCTGGGTTTTGGAAAAACACCGGCAATTCAATTGTCTGGTTTAAGTGGAATTGGGATACCACTTTGGGTAGGAATTTAGGGTTAGTGCGGAGCACCACCCTGTTAGCATGTACCTGGAAGTAAGGTTCTTGGATGGTGAGCGCCTGCAGCTCGCTAACCCTCCGTAGCGATGTAATTGCTACTAAGAACGCAACCTTCCAAGTCAGAAACTGAAGCTCACAAGAGTGCAGTGGCTCAAAGGGAGGACCCATCAGCCTCGTAAGAACCACATTGAGGTTCCATTCTGGAGCTGGTGGGGTCCTTGGTGGAATGACCCTTTTGAGTCCTTCCAGAAAGGCCTTGATAGCAGGGACCTTAAAGAGTGACAGGTGCTGCCTATTGTGGAGGTATGCTGCCATAGCAGACAGGTGAATGCGGATGGAAGAGTATGCCAGATTGCATTGGTACAGGTGGAACAGGTAACAAATGATGTTTTGAATGGAAGCATCTAGCGGGTCAATTTCGTGGTTAACACAGTAGATGACAAACCTCTTCCATTTAGCCGCATAACAAGCTCTAGTAGTGGGCTTCCTTGCCTCCCGAATGATGTTCATGCAAGCGGGAGGTAGATTAAGGTAGCCAAACTCTAGGACTTCAGGAGCCAGATCGCCAGGTTGAGCTGTTGCGGATCTGGGTGCTGAATGTCGCCATGGCTCTGCGTCAGAAGGCTGGGTGTGAGATGTAGCCTCTGATGCGGTACCACGGACAGTTCTAGAAACGTGGTGTACCATGGTTGGCGAGCCCACGTTGGAGCAACCAGGATGAGAGTCATCGAGTGCTGCCTGAGCTTGCGTGCCACCAGCGGTATCAGAGGTGCTGGGGGAAAAGCGTACGCAAATTTGCCTGACCAGTTCATCCACATCGCATTGCCCTGTGATTGGGGGTGTGGGAACCTGGCGGCGAAGCTTTGGCATTTTGCGTTCTCCTGGCGAACAGGTCTATCTCTGGATGACCCCACCTTTGGAAGTACGGTTGGAGTACTGATGGATGTATCTCCCACTCGTGCATCTGATGGCTGTGCCTGCTGAGCAGATCCGCCATCTGATTGTCCTTGCCCGGGAGATGCTCTGCCATGAGGAAGATGTTCCTCTGAATGGCCCACTTCCACATGCTCTGAGCCAGATGAGACAGCTGTGGAGAGTGCGTGCCTCCCTGCTTCTGGATGTAGTACATGGCTGTCATGTTGTCCGTCCGGATCAACACGACTTTGTTGCACAGATGTACTTTGAACGCCTTCAAGGCCATGAAGATTGCCATCAGTTCCAACACATTGATGTGCAACCTCCTTTGCTGTAGTGTCCATAGTCCCTGCACAGTGTAATGGAGTACATGCGCTCCCCATCCCTGGAGAGAGGCGTCCGTCGTCAGGATAATCTGTGGGACAGGCTCCTGGAATGGTCGGCCCTTGCAAAGGTTGTGTGGATTCCACCAATGCAGAGAGTTGTATGCCCGACCGCTCACCAACACTAGGTCTGTCAGTTGCCCATGAGCCTGAGTCCACTGACGTGCAAGGCACTCCTGAAGCGGACGCATATGTAGTCTCGCGTGCGGGACAATGGAGATGCAGGAGGCAATCATGCCTATCAACTGCATGAACACTTTCGCTGGAAGCGAGTGTTGGGGTCTGAATCGTTGGATCAGCGCCTGGATACTGGCGATTCTCACTGAATTTGGCTGCGCTGTGGCTGCCAGAGTGTCGATTGTCGCACCCAGGTACTGTCGCACGTGGGCGGGCTGGAGATGGGACTTCGGGTAGTTCAGAGAGAATCCCAGATCGTGCAGGAGATGGATGGTGCGTGACACGTGGTCGACGCACTGCCGTTCTGTCCTTGCTTGAATGAGCCAGTCGTCCAAGTAGGGAAAGACGTGGACGTGCTGGCGACGGAGATGCGCTGCCACAGTCGCTAGGCACTTGGTAAACACTCTCGGTGCCGTGGTGACCCCGAACGGCAGAACCTTGAACTGGTAATGCTGGTCTAAGATCGTGAATCTGAGATACTTCCTGTGGGAAGGATGCAGGGGGATATGAAAATAGGCATCTTTCAGATCCAGCGTAGCCAGGAAGTCCCCCTGTTGAAGCAGGGGAAGCACCTGCTGCAACGTGAGCATATGGAAGTGCTCCGAGAGGATGTACCAGTTCAGGGGCCTGAGGTCCAGGATCGGCCTGAGGGATCCGTCCTTCTTGGGAATCAGAAAATACAGGGAGTAAACCCCTGTTCCCCGCTCTTGCAATGGAACGAGCTCTATCGCCCATTTTTGCAGCATGACTAGAACTTCTTGCTGCAACAAGGTCAAGTGCTCGCCTGACATAGGACGGCTTCTTGGGGGTATGTCCGGTGGAATGGACGTAAGCTCTAGACAGTACCCGTACTGGATAATAGACCTCACCCACCTGTCCGTGGTGATGGACTTCCACGCCGGCAGGAACCGCTGGAGTCTCCCCCCGACCGGTGTTGCATGGTCGGGGGGCAGTGACAAGACGTCACTGTTTGTTGGTGGTGGTGGACCTGGAGCTATTGTTTCCACGTCCCCTGCCCTTGACATTATTGCCTCTGTAACCACCTCGACCCTTGTTGTTATACGAGGCTTGGGTGTTACTCTTGTAATACTGGGTTGACTGGGACGCCTGTCCCCTTGAGGTGCCTCTGGAGTTTGAGCGGCGAAAGGAACCACTCCGAAACTGCTGAATTTGTAAAGCCCCCATAGACTTGCCAGTTTCCGTATCTTTTTTCATTTTTTCCAGTGTGGCATCCACCTCAGGGCCAAACAGGTGGTCAGGATTCACTGTTTGATTGAGGATCGTAGTTTGGATGTCGGGTTTGAACCCCGAAATTCTAAGCCAGGCATGGCGTCGAAGCAGCACACTGGTATTGATAGCCCTGGAGGCTGTGTCTGCCACATCCAGTGCACATTTGATGGATGCATTCGTAATGAGTTTACCCTCCTGAATGAGCATCTCTCCCGCCTCCTTGTATTGGTCAGGCAAGTGTTGCAGTATGGCCTCTAATGTGTCATAATGGGCCCTATCATAACGTGCAAGTAATGCTTGGGTGTTAGATATTCTCCAGATATTAGCTGCCTGTGCAGCAATTCGTTTGCCTGAGGCCTCAAAGATCTTGGACTCTTTGTCTGGGGGATGAGCGTCACCAGTAGTTTGAGAGTTCGCCCTCTTCCGAGCGTTGGAAACAACCAAGGAGTCCAATGGCAAGTGTCCCTTGATATATGTAGGATCCGTGGGCGCTGCCTTATATTTCCTGTCGATGCGAGGGTTGACCACACGCGCTCGGGTGAGCTCCTTGAAAACCTCAGTTGCATGTTTAAGCACCCCCTTAAGCATCGGTAGTGTTTTGACAGACTTTTCGGCTACCGAGAAGGTGTCGAACAAGAAGTCCACATCCACGGGGTCCGAGTGCAGCTCGACGTCGTGGTTTGCAGCAGCTCTCTCTATCAGAGCATTGAAGGCCGCCGAGTCCTCAGTCGGGGACGTCTTGGCCGCGAAAAGTTGAGTGTCCTGACCCGACTGCGGGTCCTCCGTGTCGCCTCCGGCGGACCACGGTACGTGCTCCTCCTCCGGATCCGAGTACGCCGGATAGTTGTACTCGTCACCTTCCTCGTCCGCATCGGCTGCGGCGGAATGCGTCGGCGAGTGTCCTAGGGTTTGCGGGGACACAGGTTCCACCAAAGCCGAAGAGTCCTCGGAGTCCCTTTTGTTTTTGAGAGGGATCTTAAAGGGTTCCAACGTCGGCTCCGTCGTGATCTTCCGTTTGAGGAGCGCCAGTTTTCCGCTGTTGGCGTCGATGATTACCGCACGACGTTCCTCTTCCGCAAGCGGCTGGAGACGAAGCTTCGACACCGCCAAGGCAGCCTTCGGCGTTAATGCCTCCCTCGAGGGTCCGCCCTGTTTCGGCGCGAAGGCCTTCGGCGCCGACTTGGGCGGTAGGGTGAAACGGATAGGCGTTTGCTCCCTCGCAGGCTTAGGCGCACTGGTGTCCTGAGCGGGAACCACACTGGCCTTTCGGATCCGCTGCAAGGATTCCGCTACCTTCTTTGTCCAGGCCGGAGAGGGCTGGGCCGGTTCGAGCGACCCCTCATCTTCGAGAGCCTGTTCGCCGGCAGGCGCCTTCTTCGGGGCCGACGCCCCATGTCTATGCGCGTCGTCGCCCTGATGCTTCTTTGAAGCAGTCTTCGGGTCCGCGACCCCTTTCGGCGCGGACGCAGCCGCGTCGGAGGACTTCGCCTTCGGCGCCGACCCCGAGGGCTTCGGGACGGCCATTTTGGCGTGGCTCTTCAAGTCGGCCATTTTGGTTTTCTTGGAAGTTGACACCTCCAGAACCTTCTTCACCTGCGCCACTTTCACTTTCGGTTTCGCATCCGAGGATGCGTGACCAGTTGGCTTCACTTTCGTTTTCTTCGACGTAAGTGATGGTTCATAAATGTCCGTGACCGGGCCCGGAGGCGGGGACGTAGGACTCATAGTTAGATCTTGGGTAAGGCCCGAAGGCGATCCCTCGACCCGGGTCGTATGAAGGGGAACAACCCCTGAGTCAGGTTGGGGATGCTCTTCCTCCGAGCTATCTCCCATCGTGGTAAAAGCCTGATCGTCGTCCCCTACCTCGTCGGTGACTTCGTCAAAGTTCTCCTCACCCGCGTCGTAGGCCTCTCCCTCGGATGCGGGATTAGAGTCCGAACCTTGCACGTCGTCTTCTCCCTCGACATATTCTTGGAAAATGTCGTCTGGCGGGGGCGCCGTGGCCGATAACCTAGTCTGGAGCCTATTGGCCCGACGAATCTTTAGAGTCTTCTTGCTCATGAATTTCGAACACGCCATGCAGGTGTCCTCGCGGTGATCCGGCGACAAGCAGGTATTGCACACCGGGTGCACGTCGAGGTGCGAGTATTTAGAGTGACACAACGGGCACTTCTTAAACGGAGTTCGCTCCATAGCAAGAGTGTAGTATAGGCCCGACCGCGCCGAAAGCACGTGGAAGGTCAGCAAGAGATCGGAGCTGAGAGTCAGAAAGAAACCCGTACGCAACTATACCGACGCCCAGCCTAAAGACCTTTTGGTCTCGAGTAGAAGTTGAACAACTATCGGTTCCGACAGAGGGAACCGAAACACATCCGAACCCAATGGCGGAAAAAAACAATCTGGGGATGGAGGCGATGCCCATGCGCACTGTAGTCCAGGGGAGGAGCCACCTATCTCGTGATACTTCGAAGACTCTTCCAGGACAACAATGTGCAATCATCCGGACCCAACACTAGGTGGCGATCTATGCACAGATATGAATTCAGCAGCCCACATGCCTCGAACGCCCATTATCCCCATTGTTATATGCTCTAGCAGCTGAGCCTCTGGCCTGTGCGTTGCGAGAGTATCACAGTCACCAAGGCATTCGCTTCCCCACGTATAAAATAGTTGTGTCCATGTACGCTGATGATACGTTATTATACGCACATGACCCTGCCACCACGCTTCCCCCACTTCTGCGAAAGGTGGTGCGGTTTGGCACGTTATCGGGTCTCAAGGTCAACTGGGCGAAATCGGTAGTGCTGCCCCTAACTCCGGTGACCAAACAAGTGGAGACCGAGATCCCTGTCCAGTGGACTGAGGATCCGATCAGGTACCTGGGGATTCAGATTCATACAGATTCGGAACTGCTCATAAGCCAGAGCTACGGGAAAGCGGTCAGTAGGCTTGAGGATGATGTAGAGATTTGGAGCAAACTACCTCTTACCTTAATGGGACGTATAGCCATAATGAAGATGGTGGTCCTGCCGAGGTTCTTGTTCCCTTTTGACGCTCTGCCTATCGTGCTCTCCAGGGCCTTCTTTCAGCGCCTGACGAGCCTTATGATAAAACTGGCGTGGGCAGGGAAACAGCCGAGGGTTAAATGGACAACGCTCACCCTGCCGTACAGTATGGGGGGCCTGGCGGCGCCGGACCTTGAATTGTACTACAGGGTGGCCCAGGCAACCCATCTACACACCTGGGTTCATGGTGACCGCAGGATACAGCATGTCCGGTTGGAGCGCCTATTCGCGCACCCGCTGCAGCTCCCCGCCACGATCTGCAAACCGCTGGACAGTCGAACAGGAATTCTGGACTCCATCTCATCCACCAATCATGCTTGGCCATCTCTCCTGCTCCGCCAGGGAGGAGCCACGCTATACTCACCGGAAATGCCGATGGAATGGATGCTATGGCTTCCGCCTATGGCGGAAAGAGCAGCCATACAGGAACTAGCGAAACTGGGGCTAAATAGAGCGGGTGATCTGTTCTAAGACGGGGTAGTCAAAACCTGGGAACAAGTGCGGGGAGATGGAGGCGAACCTTCGCTGCTCCAACGCTTCCACTTTCACAGAACCCGGAGGGCCCTCATGGAGATACTGGGCCCGGACATGGCGGAACCTACGGATGTCCCGGAATTGACTTTTGTAATTAAACGCAAGGAGCCTAAAAGACTCCTGACAAACATTTATAGCATAGCCAGGTCACATGGTGTGCACCAACTCATGAAAGCCAGGTTAGAATGGCAGAGGGACCTGGACACCACGTTAGACGATGCGACATGGCGCTATTGCTGTGAGAGTACGCAACGCATATCTCTGATTGGGAAACACCGGCTCATACACTACAAGTTTCTTCAAAGGGTGTACTACACCCCGGAGAGACTCCACAGATATGGACTACGAACAGAGGCGAACTGCGAGAGGTGTCATGCAGCGGACGCCTACTTCCTACATTTGGCGTGGGGTTTGCGGGGGCATACAGACGTTCTGGCGCGAGGTGTTCGCCGAAATGAGCAAAATACTGGAAGTTGACTTGGACATAGATCCGGGCATAGCACTCATAGGCAACTCCAGGAGGCTCCCTGGTGTGATACGCAGGCTCACGGACATGGGTATGCTAATGGCCAGGAGAGCAGTGGCCCAGTGCTGGATGAGGGGGCCTTTACCGACTAAGGCTAAATGGGCGCGGGATATGCTGTACTGTAGCACACAGACGGAGACGTATAGCGAACTACTACCTCCGAAAAGTCGCCCGAAAAACTTCTGGGCCTTATACCAGACTTACCTGCAAGGACAGCAGGGTGTGAGCGGAGGCACCGCGGGTACTGATCCCCAGGGATAGGAGATGAAAGACATAAATGACACTACACTAAGGGCTAGGGACGGAGTGATGAGTCTGGAATGGATAGGGGAAGGCTTCCACTGGAGAGGACAGAGGAGAGGGAGCACATAGAGGGAGGGGCGAATTGGCGAGGTGACATGTTAAGTAACACGCGGTAGGCGCAGCCAAGCTTCAAACATAGCATAAGGTAAGAAGGATAGATAGCCGAAAAGTGACAGGGGTTTGGTTCCCGTGGGAATACAAGTAATGAGGGGTGAGTGGAGCGGGAGATAGGTTAGGCTACCACACTATTGAACAATTAGGAGTAGCGAGGAGGTCTCTCCGAGGCAGGGGCAGGGGGGTGGGAGGGAAGTTGACGGCACTGTTGAGGCTACTTTGGCCTGTTTTGACACGAACCGTCAGGTATTGTCAGCAGTTGGGTAGAGTACATAGTTGAGTTGCAGTGGGGGACACAGAGGGAGAAAAGATGAAAATGCACGTGTACAATGCAACCGGCAATGCGGGGGATTGCAACAGATTGTCGATCAACTATACTTTGAGGTACGCCGTCGGACCCCCGGGTTGTCGGCCGACGGGCTGTGTAATATAAGAACTAGTTTTGCCTGATAAGCCTGAGATGCGGCCAGCCCGAGAGGTTGTAGGCCTGAAGCTGTGTAAACTGAATTTGTGCAATAATAAAAAAAAAGTCTTGGGACACAGCTCCTACTCCTATTCTCAATCTGGGGGCCGAATCACCTGCTAGGTCCCTCCTCTGGGTGGGACTGTCGTAAATATTTAATTTACCGTCTTAATTTCTATGCAGGTAAGTACTTAATCAATAATAACTCAATCGGAAAGAAAGAAACAGAGTCCGTGGTGTTAGAGTTCTTAGGGGTTTTATTCCTTAAAAAGGAATCGTTCCGGAACTGGATATCAGGTTTCTGCAACCACAAAGGGTTCAGGAAGGGATAGAGCAATATTTTATTGACAGTACATAGCTTATATACTTAATTTACATCATAGAAACCAATATAGGAGGCGTAACAGCTGAGAGAAGACAAAATAACAGCATCCACGTGTTAGTGGTACGTAATCAGAAGGCGTAAACTAGGCGTGAACTAGAGGTGTGTGTTAGGAACGTCACAGATAGGTGTCATATGTGGGTGGCACTAAACAGAAATGTTGCAATGTCAGCAGAAATCGGAGGCTTGGATGCGCGCGCAGCTGCATGAAGTGTGATTGACGTGAAACTGGAGGGTGCAGGGGACTTGACATTTACACTGACGGAAAGAGACAGAAGTCTGGCATGTCAGATCAACTTGTACTTCTATCATATCTGATATCTGATGTTTGGGAACCATATTATCTGAACGGAAAAGGTCTCTGGGGCAGAAGCTATTCTATACTGACTGTGAGTGCGTGTATAAGCGCCCGAGTGTCTGCATGAGAAGCGTGGGGGCATGGGCCTTCCATGGGAGCATGGTAACAGAGGCTATGAATTACTTGCACGGAGACAGGCCGGCCCTCCTGCTCTGCAGCTGGGGGGATGTTTACTTAAACTAGTAGGCAGGAATGTATTTTCGAGGAGCGGAACAGATAATTCGAAGGTTGTAGTCAGTCTTGGCAGGCAGCAGGCTGAGCTAAGCGCGGTGGGCCGCGCTGGAAGTAAGTCAGAGTTCACGGGTACAGAGACAGCCTGGGCTGAGGCTTTCAGAGTCAGAAGCCGAAAAAAAGCTCGATAGCAGAAATTCAGGGCCTACTTCGCCAGAGCAGAAAAACGTGTAAAGTACACTACAAAAAGACGTTGGCATAGCATACTTAGGAACGGACTATTCAACCCATTCAGGGTGGGTCTGAAAGAGGACATGTTAACGTTGGACGCAAATGTATTTGCGTCTTCATAGCTGGCACAGGAGGGAAGTTACATGCACTTCAGGCTGGTACATGGAGACGGTGGGGTACACGCTAGGGAACATAACTTGACCATAAGATTTATATTTCCTCATTCCCTCCTTGTTCCCTACGGACCCTTCATGATATATCGATCCTCATGAATCGATCAGTTTGTTCTTGTAACATCATTTGCTCTTCTTTCTTTCTTTGACGTTGTGAGAGAAAACTAGAATGTTCAATGCATGATGTGGCACACAGTCCACAAATCGCTGGCCCACACTGTAGGCACAGGCAGCAACTGAATACTAGGACTAGGCCAATGCCTAGGAAGGATAGGATCTTCCATCCCCAAGCGGTTAACGTTGTCCAGAACCAACCGGACCAAGTCCAGGTGCCTGGATTCTGATGTATCAGATTGGCAATTTTATGAAGACGTGTAATAGCTTTGTATACAGATGGCGCGTTTTCTGGAATGAAAACACAGCAACTTGACCCGATGACCTTACATGCTCCACCTCTATCTGCCAAGATGACGTCAATAACAAGACGATTCTGAAGGACAACAACCCGCATGGCGGACTGCTCTTCGGTTAAGTTACCTAGGGCGGAGTCAGTTTCATTCACTACTGCTTCAAGTGTTCTAGTTAATCTGCGTATTAGTTTACTATTTTGGACGGGGCCTAAAAAGAAAAAGAATCCTTTATTAAAATCGGTGTATTGTTCCCATGCCGTTTCTGTGTAGTCGACAAGCGGGAGATCTCTTCGGAGTCTATTCTTTACTAGATTTGTATTTCTGTGATAATCAGGAGGAGCTAGAAAAACAGGTGGCAGAAGGAATGCAATATAACAGGTACCATCCCAATCTGGAGGTAAGCGTATGTATGCGGTATGACCACAAACAAAATAAGAATGACGGGTAGCTTTAAAGGACGATTTACCTTGATCACTGAATTCGACCACAGTAGTACATTTACTATGACCTAAGTGTACTGAACCTTTCTTCCTGACACATAATTCACCAGTAACTGGTAAAACTGACATAGCAGGCAGAACTGGTGCAGCTTCGGATTCAACAGTGAGAATCATAAGATTGATTGTGTAATTTCCTAATTCATATACTTCATTTTCTAGATCAGTTCCTATTCTAGTGGGGAGTCCCTCCTTATCAGGGTAACAGACATCGAGCAGAACTAAGTTCAAGTTTCCCCAAACCCAGCTCCCTTGGAAAACAACAATATAAGGATCTAAGGAATTAATCATTTTAAACCATGCACCACAGGAGCCATTGTGAGTGAACGGGTACGGAAAGAGGGGCAGAGCTCCCTTGTAATTCTGGTAGGGAGGGAGTCGGCCACATATCCAGCAGTTTGTAGCATTGCTAGTCTGATGGGAATGATGTAGCATACTAATGAATGTGTTGTTGCGCAGCGCAAGTCTGTAAGAAAGTTCATGTGGAGGTAACTCGCTAAAAGAATGTTCAGCAGAAACATTGTAAGCAGATTGTTCACGCTTGAAAATAGGGTAATAGATAGGAAGTAGTATACTTGCAACAATAATCAGAAGACTTAGAAAAAACATGATTAATAATGTCACTATACAGTGACTACGCAGTGATTTGCAATATGTACGTTTCTTGAATTGTCTCTCTCTCTCTCTATCTCGATCTAGGGGATACATGTCAGAAACTATTTAACCGATTCACCTAGGGGAGGACTTAAACAATTAAACTGTCTGACTTGCTAGATCGGAGCTTAAGTTTATACTCCTCTTGGGGAGTTTTCTCTCGTTCGGAAACTTTAAAGTCACTAGGCTCAATACAGTCTTTGGAAGGGGTGGACGAGCCTGGGTCTGGTTTCAGTTCGTTGCATTGTTTAATATGGCTCGTGTGGATCCACCCCTTTCTCCCTTCCACTTTCACTGCTGTCCTCGTAGTAAGAAGGACGGTCTTCGGCGCTTTCCAGCGGGCCTCCAGCGGACTTTTCCTGTCGAAGTTCCTAATTAAGACCAGGTCGCCAGGACGGACATCATGCGGCTTTACATCAGTGTTGTCAGGGAAGGCTGCGGCAACCTGCGAACGACATGATTGGAGTGCAGACATCAAGGAGGCAAGGTAATCTGTCAACATGTTACAATCAACATCAGTAATTTTCTTAGGAATGGGCGTCCCCCACATATTCGGTGGTCTACCAAAAACCACTTCGTACGGGGATAGTCCTGATCTCGAGTGGGCAACCATTCTCATGTATAACAGTGCAACTGGCAGGGCGACTATCCAGTCAACCCCTTTCTCCTGACATATTTTACCAAGGCGGGTCTTTAGTGTCTGGTTATGCCTCTCTACAAGGCCTGCGGCTTCGGGATGTCGGACACAATGGAATTTCCACTGATATCCTAGCAGCAAGGAAACTTGTTTCATTAATTCGGATGAGAATGGCTGTCCGTTATCTGAGTACACGACACGAGGCAAGCCGTACCGTGGGAAGAATTCACGAACCAGCTGCCTGGCAGTGGTCGGAGCAGTGTAATCAGGGACTGGATATGCTTCGGTCCAACGGGAAAGTGCACAAACAATTACGAGGACATATTTGAATCCTCGACAACGGTCCATCTGGATATAATCCATCTGGAGGACTTCAAAAGGGTGATCGGGAGGATGAAATCCACCTTGCTCTACAGGGACGCTTTTACCTGGATTGAACTGACAACAGATCATGCAAGTACGCACTTTCTGTTTTGCTGCTGCTCGTAAGTGTTTATTGCTCCAAATATTTTGTAAACTGTCTAACATCGCTTTCTCTCCTAGATGTGCTGGACTATGTGCTGTATTGATCATGACTTGAACCATAGAGTCAGGGAGAAACCATGAAGATTTTCCCTTCGTCATCCAACCTTGATCTGTCTGGATCCCTCCTAGTTCAGTCCATTTCTTTATTTCATCTGGGGTAGCATGTGTCTGAATATCGATTACATCTAGTGTGGGATCCCTGACTGTCATACAATTTGTCGGTCCTATTGTCTTTGTCACGTCAGTTGTCGGAGTGTGCGTCAATGCTGTATGTTTTGCTGTCTGGTCTGCCAGGTCGTTACCCTGGGAAACAGAATCTGTAACCTTAGTATGTGCTTTACACTTCATGACGGATATGCCTGAAGGCAGATGTATTGCTTCTAACAGTGCTTGAATGAGGGGACCGTGTTGGATCTTGACACCATGAGAGGTCAAAAAACCTCGTTCTTGCCATAACATTCCGAAGTCGTGTACAACTCCGAACGCATAACGGGAATCAGTGTATATGTTAACATTTCTGTTCTTGACTAGTATACAGGCTCGGGTCAGAGCAATAAGCTCTGCCGCTTGAGCGGACAGTGTGTCAATACGATGTGTTTCTTTAACTTCGGTTTCAGTGGTCACTGCATACGCGGCCACTAATTCTCCTGTACTTGTTCTCATACATGAACCATCCACATAAAGTGTCAGGTCTGGATTTGTCAGTGGAACATCTGTTAAGTCTCGTCGAGGCTTCGTTACTGCATTAATGATTTCTATACAATCATGCGGGGCTGGATCTGTTATAATTGTAGGTAACAATGTTGCGGGGTTCAGAATGCTGCAGCGTCTGATTTCTATGTGTGGCTGGAATAGTGTTAATTCGTAACCTGTCAGTCGTGCTATAGTCAAGTGCTGAGTCTGGGTTCTGTTTAAAAGAACCTCTACAGAGTGTGGAACTTGTACTGTTAACTGATGGCCTAAAACAATTGAATCGCTCTGTCTGATTGCTAGGGCTGTTGCTGCTACTGACTTTAAGCACGCAGGGAGTGCCTGGGCTACTGAATCCAATGTACTTGAAAAATAAGCGCAAGGCTTATGTGAACCTGCTTGGTCTTGAGTGAGGACAGACAATGCTGTGCCATCACGTTCTGTAACAAAAAGTGTAAAAGGTTTGCTGTAACATGGTGTCGCTAAAACTGGTGCTCGACATAATGCTTTCTTTAATTCCTCAAAGGCTTGCGTGTGTTCCTGAGTCCAAGGGAGGACAGTCGAGGTCGCTGCCTCCTGTGTTGTTAACTGAATGAGTGGTTTAGCTAGAAATGCATATTGAGGAATCCATTGTCTGCAGTACGAGGTGAGGCCTATGAAGGCCCGCACTTCCTTTTGTGTCTGGGGTTGTGGCATATTTACAATTAACTGAATGCGATCGGGAGTGAGCTGTCTCCCCACTTTGGACAGCAAGTGACCCAAGTACACAACTTGCTGAGCACAGAATTGTAGCTTCGAAGGAGACACCTTGTGCCCCTTGTCGGCCAGAAAATGTAAAACTGTCAGTGATGCTTGTTCACATTCGGGCTCACTTCGTGCGGTGATCAGCAGATCATCGACGTATTGCAGTAAAGCGGTGTTAACTGGCATTTGAATACAATCTAGTTGTCTTTTCAGTGCTTGACTATAGATGCTGGGGCTTTCTGTGAATCCTTGAGGTGCGCGGGAAAATTTGAAACTTCGTCCATTTAAACTGAATCCGAAGAGATATTGGCTCTCTGGATCAATGGGTACACTAAAGAAAGCGTTCTTGAGGTCAATTACAGTGAAGAACGTTGCTTCAGAATCAATAGCAGTCAATAGGGAAGAGATATCGGGGACCACAGGGTACTGTGGTACAATGCATTTATTCAGCTCTCGCAGATCAATCACCAGCCGATATACTGGCGGTGCCTTAGGATCAGTACGTTTAAGAATTGGAATGATGGGTGAATTACAGATATTGGAGTCGGTCTCTACGACCACTCCTTGGGCAATGAGCTCTTCAATGATTTCCAGTAAAGCCACTACAGCATCGGGTGGTAACTTGTATTGTCTGATTCGGGGTAAGACAACTCCTGTCTTAAGTGTAACACGGTATGGTGTGATATGCATACAACCTACATCAGTTGGGCCTTTTGCCCACAAGTGATCTGGTACCTTTTTCAATCTGACATCAAACTCTCGTAATACATAACGACCCTTGAAATCCCGCAGAAAGAGTCTAACTCCCTCCGGGGAACAGCATATTATGGCTCCTAAAGCCTTCAATGTTTTTATTCCTAACAGATTTTCTGGACATGATTTCGCAAGTAACAAGTCTGTAACTCGTGATAATGGACCCACAGCCAGGGGGACTGGTTCTGATACTTCATTTACAATGGGCTGTCCTGAAAAACCAAGGGAAACATTCTGTGAGCCTGAGAGGGGTGCCCCTGGGACTTCGTCATGGCTTATTGTGGTGCGGCTTGCCCCTGTGTCAATTAAAAACTTTCTGTCTTTTCCCAATACTTGACTGTGTACATAAGGACCTTCTTGATCTACAGGAATTTCAATAAGAGGCAAACCCAACTCCCTCTCTAGGCTGTTTCATGCGTAACGTTGGTAATCGGGGTAAGCAGCTTGGGCATACTGGTACATCTGTTGGGAAACTTGTTGAGTCGCGGCAATGGGCTGTGGCTGTGATACCGCTACTGTCTGTGCTGTATGAGATGAAGCATGCATAGGCTGCGTGTTCTGCATGGGTTGTACATTCTTTGAGGTCTGTTGCTGGGCCTGATCTTGTCTTGGTGGATGCGGTCTCTCTTTAGTTTTACCTGTTGATATGTTATGTTTCAGAACTGGACATTCATGTACGTAGTGACCTGGCTGCTTGCAATAGTTGCATGTCCCTTTAACGGGAACTGCGGCGTGACCTGTCTGGGTCGTACCCTTTCTGTGGCCGTCGGTTGGGACCGACTGGGCTACTAGCATTTTCATTTTCGTGTCTTTCATACGTTTCTGTTCCTGATCCTGTTCTTCTCTAATTCTGTTCTGATGGTATTGTAACATTTGTAACATCTGTGATGGCGTATTGGCTTGCCATGTACTCTCGACCTTGTATACACGGTTTTTAACTGCTAACAGGGAATTCTCGACTAACTTTGATACAAAAAGATGCGGGTACGACTCGCTACTTGGTTTAAGACCACTATTAATAATAAAACATTTCTCGAATCTTGAATAGAAGTCACTAGTATCTTCGTCGGGTTTCTGTTTACATGCTGATATTGCATCCCAGTCTTCCTTTCTAGTTGTCAGTAATCTTGGCAGAACCTGTACTATCAAACCTGGTAATGCTTTAGTTTTCTCCCCAAGGCCTACCCCTGGGACACGTTTGTTCTCTTCATCTTCTATTTCTGCCCATACAATCTTTTTCTCTCCCACCTCCCATTCCTTTTCCTTGAGTTTCTCGTAGATGCCCGTGGGCAGCAGTACCTTTAACATTTTCATGATATCTTCATACGTATAATCCCCCATCAGTAACATGTCTTTAAGCTCTCTGTGAAAACCTGCAGGGTCTTTATCATGGCACGGGACTAGTTTCTTCATTTCTAACAGTTCTAACTTAGTCAGAGGCGTGTGTACATACACACGTTTCAAGGTATGATCGTCACCCATAACTGGATGCACTTCTCGTAAGGGGTTCTGACTTTCAATGCCATGCAGACGTTCCATATGATAAATTTTTCTTTCTGGGGGCGGAGCGGGAACATATTCGGAGCTTATGAAAGTGTTATATCTATGTCGTTGTTCTAGAATTATTTGTATTAACTTGGTACTTAGACCTCTCCATCTATCCATGAGTAGTGCTTCTAATGTATCGTGTAAGGGACCTGGATCAGAATGTTGGTTCCTGTATAACGTGAGGAGGTGCTGAATCATGTATACGCCTGCTAATTTCTGCTCGTCTGGGGAAAGGTTCAGGAATGTCTGTGCTACGGTGTCATCATTGTATATATCCGGATTGTCAGTCCATAATATGGCTGACCGGGCTAGTTCTTGTTCATCCATAGAATTGAGTACATGGTACCCCATTCGTTCTCCAAGCCTTTTATCAGTCTCCTGGAACTGATGTTCAGGAGAATTCGGGTTGGTTAAGCTGGAGAGGAAAATTCTCTTGCTTTCTGGACGAATGCCTTTCCTAAGGTAAGTTCCCTTACCTACATACGCTATAGTATCTGTAGTCTTTTCTGGTTCTTCAAGTTCTTCTTCCCCCTCGGAGGAAGCCTTTTCTTTCTCTTTTTCGTGTATGTCTATCACTGCTTTTCTTATTTTCTTGTACATACTGGCTATGCAAGTCCCCTTATCATGTTTTCCTTCAGATATATTTTGGCCCCACCTGTTGAGTGCATCTAATTCATCCTGATCTGTTTCAGGCCTGTCTCGTTCTTTTTCCATAGTGCTTCCTCTACCTTCATGATGCACTCGGCATCCCATGTTCCGGTAACTGGCCATCTGTGTCTTTCGTCTAGATGCTTAGTATAATCGGCCCATAAATCTAGATATAATATGGCATCTATGCCATGCTTATGGTACATAAAATTTCCAGGAGTATCCCTAGGGGGGATAGGAATTTCTTCCTCTAGTATCCCTTTCCTAGTTCCTATCTGCTTTAACTTGTTGAAAAACGGCATCTTGTTTACTTAGTACTGAATGCTCAATCCTTGCTACTTAATACTGAATACAGCTAGTTATACAAGAACACAATAATGCACATTAAAAAAACAGTCACACTCATACCACGACATTAATCACATGAAAAGACATTTGAGACATATATGACTACCCCCTATACCGGATGTACTGCTAAACAGCACAGATACACTGTCAGAGACAATGCAAAAACTTGAATAACTGATGTACTGCTAAACAGTACAGATACACTGTCTAAAACAGTGCAGACCGGACTTGTGTACCCAAACCCGTCTAGATACGTCCCAGCAATGGTACTCACCGGGAAGCACGGAAAACAGAAGGCCTCGGAAAACTCGACTGGACTGGACCGGACTCGACTCGACTTGACACGTGGATACTTCGGAAAACTGGTGGGCCTCTTGACACCTCGGACCTTGCTTCTTTCGGCTAGGCTCTGGTCGGGATCCTCCGCACTCCTCACCGCCTCGTCTGGGTGCTGATCGCAGTCTTCGTCACCTCCGTGGGCCAGAGGGAGATACAGGAAATCCTGCCGGTACGCGTAGGTTCCGTCTAACTGATGGCAGGGGACAGAGCTTGCAACGCACCAACCGGCGCGTGGGGTGGGGGAGGGGTCCCTGTTCGGGCGCCAAAATGTCATAAATATTTAATTTACCGTCTTAATTTCTATGCAGGTAAGTACTTAATCAATAATAACTCAATCGGAAAGAAAGAAACAGAGTCCGTGGTGTTAGAGTTCTTAGGGGTTTTATTCCTTAAAAAGGAATCGTTCCGGAACTGGATATCAGGTTCCTGCAACCACAAAGGGTTCAGGAAGGGATAGAGCAATATTTTATTGACAGTACATAGCTTATATACTTAATTTACATCATAGAAACCAATATAGGAGGCGTAACAGCTGAGAGAAGACAAGATAACAGCATCCACGTGTTAGTGGTACGTAATCAGAAGGCGTAAACTAGGCGTGAACTAGAGGTGTGTGTTAGGAACGTCACAGATAGGTGTCATATGTGGGTGGCACTAAACAGAAATGTTGCAATGTCAGCAGAAATCGGAGGCTTGGATGCGCGCGCAGCTGCATGACGTGTGATTGACGTGAAACTGGAGGGTGCAGGGGACTTGACATTTACACTGACGGAAAGAGACAGAAGTCTGGCATGTCAGATCAACTTGTACTTCTATCATATCTGATATCTGATGTTTGGGAACCATATTATCTGAACGGAAAAGGTCTCTGGGGCAGAAGCTATTCTATACTGACTGTGAGTGCGTGTATAAGCGCCCGAGTGTCTGCATGAGAAGCGTGGGGGCATGGGCCTTCCATGGGAGCATGGTAACAGAGGCTATGAATTACTTGCACGGAGACAGGCCGGCCCTCCTGCTCTGCAGCTGGGGGGAGGTTTACTTAAACTAGTAGGCAGGAATGTATTTTCGAGGAGCGGAACAGATAATTCGAAGGTTGTAGTCAGTCTTGGCAGGCAGCAGGCTGAGCTAAGCGCGGTGGGCCGCGCTGGAAGTAAGTCAGAGTTCACGGGTACAGAGACAGCCTGGGCTGAGGCTTTCAGAGTCAGAAGCCGAAAAAAAGCTCGATAGCAGAAATTCAGGACCTACTTCGCCAGAGCAGAAAAACGTGTAAAGTACACTACAAAAAGACGTTGGCATAGCATACTTAGGAACGGACTATTCAACCCATTCAGGGTGGGTCTGAAAGAGGACATGTTAACGTTGGACGCAAATGTATTTGCGTCTTCATAGCTGGCACAGGAGGGAAGTTACATGCACTTCAGGCTGGTACATGGAGACGGTGGGGTACACGCTAGGGAACATAACTTGACCATAAAATTTATATTTCCTCAGGACCAGGAAGGGGGCGGTTACACCCCCTTTCCTTTGTCTAGCTCCGCGCCAGGACTGGGGCTGGAAAGCCCCAGCACCGGTTTGGACTGGCTTCTGCACGGGGACACCTTGTGTGCCCCAGGCATGTCTCATTCTATTCAGCCCTGTCCTCCCAATACACAAAATCCTGTCTGGGGTGGTGCTCGCACCTCCCAAGGCAGGAAACCCTTTGTCCAAGACTCCCTCGCTGGAAGGACTCCCAGCAGCAGGAGGTCAGACTTGTGTCTGTGTTGGCAGCATCCATTTTATGATGCTGAGGCTCGAGTTTAACTTTAACCGGGGTTCAGGTTATGTACATGTCGTGTCCCACTAGAAGGGTGGAATGCTACCGCCGTCGCCAGAATTGGCGAGGGGTTAGTATCACAATTCGTATGACACCTTACTCGACATGTTTTGATAAAGCCAAACCAAAGTTAGCAAATAACTGCGAGGATTATAATGCACTTAAGAGTATATGGTATGGCAATATCCCGGAACAGCTAAGGGAGTTGTTCCCGACAGCTGCAGACGGGCTCAGCTCGTGCCTGAGCACCATCTCACATGAAACCAAGCACTCTGCCTCCAGGATTGTCGAGGCCTTCCATAGGAGTGGCTTATAGGTTAACATGTGTCCAGATAGGTTTAGATATAGGTATATAGGTCGCTCCCCACGGCCCCTGGCCCTCGCTGCTATCTCTGTGCTGATCGCACCGCTCAACACACCACGCCAGTACCATTGCCTGCATTGGTATCGTTGTGCTGCTCGCCCAGCATTAATTGTTTATTTGTTTATTCCTGTTGCCCATATAGACATCGCTGTGCATTAATTGTTTGTTTATTTGTTTATTCCTACTGCCCATATAGACATCGCTGTGCTGCTCGCTCTGCATTAATTGGGTACTTCTGTTGCCTTTATCCATATTGCTGTGCTGCTCGCTCTGCATTTGTTTATTTCCGTTGCCTGAAGCCGGCATTGGTTGCATTGCCTCATCGAGTCTTCCTGCCTTTGCATATTGTACACGCCTCGCCTCGCGTAGCGCTCACATTACCAGCGAGATTAAAATTAAGTTAAGTGTGCCTACTCGTGTTGTTTGTTGCCCCAACAGGTTCCGGTTTCGATTACGCTGCCATCTTGTTGTTGTTGTGCCTCGGAGCCCGTCATCTCCACCCCGCCCCCGCCTCCCAGCTGCTCCTCCCTCACCCCTCCCCCTCCAATATCCACATATGACAGACACTATTGCTCGCCAAAGGTAAGCCCGTCTACGCCCGACCGCGCCCAGCGCCAGACCCCCTGGTCCTCGCAATACCCACTCCACCCGCATTACATATGGACGCTGCTACTCTCCTTGCCCTTAACCCCGGACGCACCCCACAATGCTGCGTAGCTACCCCCGGACACACCCACGGTCCATATGCATGCCACCCATGCAAGTTCGCATGCATCAGGACCCACACCAAATCCTCCTACTCCAAACACAGCTCCGACCCTAACCACCTTAAGTGCATCCTGCTGAACACCCGCTCGGTCCACAAACACGCCACTGAACTCTGGGACCTACTCGACACCACATCACCGGACGTCGCCTTCCTCACAGAAACCTGGATGAACGCATCATCAGCGCCCGACATCGCCATAGCCATTCCAGACGCATACAAGATCATCCGAAAAGACCGCACCAACCAAACAGGAGGGGGCATCGCCATCGTCCATAAGAACACCATCCGAATCACGACCAGCTCCGACGTTAACCTCGCGTCCGCCGAACACCTTCATTTCCAGATCCACACCGACCCCAGGACCACACTTAGAGGCACCCTCATCTACAGACCACCAGGAACCCGCACACAATTCAACGAAGAAATCACCGAATTCATCAGCCCACATGCCCTCACCTCCGAGAACTACATTCTACTGGGAGACCTCAACTTCCACCTGGAAAAGAAAAACGACAGCAACACCACCACCCTTCTGGACAACCTGGCCAATCTCGGACTCAAACAACTTGTTGACACCCCCACCCACCTTGTCGGACACACGCTCGACCCTATCTTCACCTCCAGCAAACATATCTCCTTCGATCACACCACAGCTCTCCATTGGACGGACAACAGCTGCATTCACTTCAGCTACAAAAAGACCATGACCCACAACCCCCCACAACCTATTCCTCGAAGAAACTGGAACAAAATCACCACCGACCAACTCTTCACATCGCTAAACCAAAACCCTCCTACCATATCATCGGACCCAAACTAAGCTGCCGCCAAACTCACACAATGGATCACCCACAGCGCGGACGAATTAGCACCCTTGAAAAACCATCAGATCAAACAAGGCAGCAAAAAGGCCCCCTGGTTCAACAATGACCTTAAGAAATCCAAGAAGTTATGTCGTACCCTCGAGAAAACCAGGAGAAAAAACCCAACCTCTGACAACCTGACCACCTTCAAGGACGCCACCCGCAAACACCACCAATTGATCCGATCCACCAAGAAATCAGCATTCAAGGATCGACTCGACAACGCCTGTCAACAGCAAGGAACTATTCAACATCGTCAAAGAATTTACCAACCCCACCGCCGGCACCACCGACATCACTCCTCCCAAGACCTCTGCGACTCCTTATCCTCTTTCTTCCACAACAAAATCGCCGACATACATAACAGCTTTGAAAACCAGTCCGATGAACAGCCCACTCCACCCACCCCCGAACCAAATCAGCACCCTCACAACCTTTTCGCCTGGAACCCAATCACCACTGAAGACACCATCCGCCTGATGAACTCCATTCACTAAGGATCGCCAACCGACCCATGTCCCCACCACATCTTCAACAAAGCAGACTCCATCATCGCACCCCATCTCTGCGATGTCATCAACTGTTCCTTCAAATCCGCTACTTTCCCGGAAAGCTGGAAACACGCCGAGCTCAGCGCCCTTCTGAAGAAACCTACAGCAGACCCCTCTGAACTTAAGAACTACCGCCCCATCACACTCCTTCCATTCCCTGCCAAAGTCATTGAGAAAGTCGTCAATAGTCAGCTCGTCGCCTTCCTAGAATCCAGCAATTCCCTCGACCCTTCACAGTCCGGCTTCCGAGCCAAACACAGCACCGAAACTGCTCTCATCGCAGCTACAGACGACATCTGAACGCTACTGGACAACGGAGAAACAGTTGCCCTCATCCTACTCGACCTCTCCGCCGCCTTCAACACAATATGTCATAGCACACTCATACAACGCCTCAACAACGTAGGAATACAAGGAAAAGCTTTGGATTGGATCATCTCGTTCCTCGCCGGAAGAACCCAGAGAGTCCGCCTCCCCCCGTTCAAATCAGAGGCCACCGAAGTCATCTGTGGTGTCCCAATATGTTCTTCACTCAGGCCCACCCTCTTCAACGTATACATGAGTCCCCTCACATCCATTGCGCGCCAACACAACCTTAACATCATCTCCTACGCAGATGACACCCAGCTGATCCTCTCCCTCATCAAAGACTCAAACACCGCCAAAACCAATCTACACGAAGGAATGAAAGAATTAGCCGAATGGATGAAGAACAGCCGTTTAAAACTTAACTCGGACTAAACGGAAGTCCTCATCTTAGGATCGTCCTCCTCTGCCTGGGAAGACTCATGGTGGCCACCGGCCCTGGGCACAGCACCCATACCTACAGATCACGCACGTAACCTGGGCTTCATCCTTGACTCCTCCCTCTCGATGACCTGACAAGTCAACGCCGTCTTATCTTCATGCTTCAACATCCTATGCATGCTCAAAAAAATCTTCCGTTGGATCCCCACCGAAACAAGAAAGAGTCACCCACGCACTGGTCACCAGCCGACTGGATTATGGAAACAGCCTTTACGCCGGGACCACAACCAAACTACAGAAAAAACTCCAACGCATCCAAAACGCCTCTGCCAGACTCCTACTGGACATTCCCCGTCATGCTCACATTTCCGGCCACCTGAAGGATCTCCACTGGCTCCCCGTCAACAAGAGAATAACGTTCAGTCTCCTCACCCACGCACACAAGGCCCTCTACGACCTAGGACCCGAATGCCTCAACACACGACTGTCCTTCTACACACCCACCCGCCAACTACGATTATCCAATCAAGCCCTCGCCGCAATCCCGCGCATCCACAGATCCACCATGGGAGGAAGATCCTTCTCCTACTTAGCGGCCAAAACCTGGAATTCTCTCCCCACTCACCTCCGACTTACACAGAACCACCCCTCCTTTAGAAAGCAACTAAAACCCTGGCTATTCGATAAGTAATGCACCCACCCTCCCTCAAGCGCCTTGAGACCCTCTGGGTGAGTAGTGCGCTATACAAATTCCTGAACTTGAACTTGAACTCTTGGCAAAGTCAAAGGCTGGTGTTGGGATGGAGTACTGAAGTGAGATTCCTCTGTAGGACTCCGCTTCCTCCAATCACTCTCCACCATGTGTGCCTTTCTTTCTTTGACTGAGTTGCACTGTGCTCTCAGGGTCAACCTCTGGCTACCTAAAGCTGGAGGCTGGGTCCCCTTGTTTGGCTTACTGGAGGGACAGGTCAGGTTTGGGCCCTTTGGGTCCCAGGTTTGGCTGTGCCCAACAGTATCCATCTGTGGGAGGTCCCTAACTACTTTTAAGGGGGATCCCTCAGGAATTTTTAAAGTTTTCACCTGGCTAGGGCTGCTAGCTTTGGTGCCCCTAATCTGCTGATGGGGGTGCTTTATTTGACAGGGGGCCCTTTGGGGCTCACTGTCCTTCTTGTCCTCTGCAGCCCTGGGCTGAGTAAGGTAAGGTAGAGAGGGGCAGGTTACCTGCTCCAGACTGGGTCCCACCTGAGAAGTGTCCACTGACATCAGAGGCTCTGTCAGGCTAGGCCTAACCACCTCTGGGGCAGTTCCTTCATCAGGGGTAAGATCAGTTACCTGAGGAGGCTGATCCTTTCCTAAAGTCTGGTGGGAGGGAGATTTCTCTTCCTCCTCAGTGCTCTCTGTTTGTGTGGAGTGATCCATCATTTCAGGCTTCACAACACATGAATCAGTTTGAGTTTGGGCTGTGGCCATCACAGCCCCACCAACCTATTCAGGAGGAGACTCAGTTTGGGTATGGGCTGTTATCATAACAGCTCTGCTAACTTGTTCAGGAAAAGAATCTGTTAAAGATGGGGCTGAGACTTGCACAGCCCTACCAACCTTTTCAGGAAGGACATCTTGGATTGGGGCTGTGGCCAACACAGCCCCACTAACCTTTCCATGGGCATTTACCATTCTAGAATGGGTTTTCTGTTCAACCTCAGCCCAGGCTGAGATTTCCAAATCATTCCCCAGTAGACAATCTACAGGCAAGTTTGGGGACACTGCCACTCTCTTGGGGCCAGTGACACCTCCCCAGCTGAGATTTACCACTGCCATGGGATGATTTTTCCGAACTCCATCAATGTTTGTCACCTGGTATGTGGCACCAGGTAAAAGTTGCCTTGAGGGGACTAGGCTCTCAGTCACCATGGTGATGCTAGCCCCTGTGTCTCTAAAGGCCTCAACTTTCAAACCATTGATGAGGGGTTCCTGTCTATACTTGCTCAAAGTGTTTGGGCAATCAGTGAAATTGGCAAACCCCATGCCAGTCTCATAGACAAGATCAGTTGGGGACCTGGTTAGGCCAGAGTCCACCTGTGTTCCAAAAGTAAACCCACCCAAATTCTTGGGGGTGCTCCCACCACCTGGGGGACCACTGCTAACAGTGACAGGAGGTGTTGGAGCCTTACTTGGAGGTGTATTTTCCTTATTACCATTCTTTGGACAACAGCTGTCTGTTTTGCAATGTCCAACCTGTTTACAGGTATGGCAGTAAGGCTTTTTCTGTGTAGAGGAAGTGTCTTTGGACCCATCCCCATCCTTGGAGTTTTGGGGCCCTGGGGAAGTCTTCTCTTTGGATTTATCCCCACCTTTCTCTTGAGGCTTGGTAGTCTCTTTCTTTTGGTCACCACCCTGGTTCTTAGGCCTGATCCTGGTTCTGACCGATTTGTCTGCCCTCTTACCCAATTCTTGTGGAGAGGTCAGATCAGAGTCCACCAGGTGCTGATGTAGAAGCTGATTTTGACAATTACTTAAGATTTGCTCTCTCATAATTAAATTATACAATCCTGTATAGTCTGTAACCTTACTTCCCAGCAACCAGCCCTCCAGAGCCTTAGTGGCACATTCAACAAATTCAGACCAGTCCTGAGGCTGTGTCTTCTGGGTCTCTCTGAACATTAACCTGTACTGTTCAGTGGTTAAGCCTAACCCATCAATCACTCTTCAGGACCAGGTAGTGTCTAGAATCCCCATCACTAACTGTGAGGAGTCTGTCTCGGCCTCTACCTTCAAAGGAGAGCCACAAGATTGCTGCCCACTGCTCCGGAGGAATCTGCTGTACTCTGCAGGCCCTCTCAAGTGCAGTCATCCATTTGTGGATATCATCCCCAGCTTTGTAGGGGGGCACAATCTTACTCAGGTTTCTATTATCATAGGACCTGTCTTTATCCTTAGGGATAATGCTGCCACCAGTGGATCCTAATCCACCCTCTCTAGGCTGTCTTGCTCTAGCAAGTTTCTCTTGGGCCAGGGCAACTTCCCGTTCTCTCTTCTGGATCCTAACCTCAGCCTCTCTCATATTGGCCTCATGTTCCCTTCTCTGAGGGCTAGTCATCCCCCTTCTGGAGTGACCATGAGAACCTCTAGAAGCCTGGGAGGTGTTGGATTCACCTGAGTGATTCCTCCTCCTCCTGTGCTCCTGGTTAAGTCCACTTGGGGGTCTGAGTGGGTTTACCCCTGACTCTGTCCCGAATAGGCTTGAGTTAGCCATGCTAAGCCCTCTGGCTGGCACCTGACTATTTCTGCCATCATCAGAATCACTGCTCTCCCCTTCTGTCTCCTCTTCTTCCTCCTCCTCCTAAGGCTGAGTATCTCCAGTGACTTGGTCTTCCTCATCTAGCTGGACAACAGGGACAGGGGTGTCAGTATTATCATCTTCAGTGGGAGAGCCTCCTTCAACAATCCCTGTGGGGTCTGCTTTAGAGGTCTTTAGAACTTCAGACTGGTCTAAAAGTTCTCTGAGGTGGTCTGTGGTAGGGGTTGGACCCGTCTTGAGACCTCTTAAGGTACAGAGCTGCCTCAGTTCTTTAAAGTTTAACATAGCAAATTTGGATGGTGCCTTTGGAGGGTCACTCTCAACAGGGGCAGGTCCAGTGGACCCCTGTGCTCCAGACATTGCTCTAGTGTGGGTTGATATGTTGCAATCTACCTACACTGGTGTTTACCTACTAAACCTATCGAGTAGTTGTAGTCAGGGTGTGCTACTCCCTATCCTCTACAACAACAAAGTTCAGTAGAACCTAAGTATACTAGTCTTGTTTTATATGTACCTAGCAGGTACCTGTATGATCTTTCAAATGATACTTTCAAAGATTGTAATGGTAAAACAACAGCAAGCTCAAATCCCAACAGCTGCTCACCAATGTGAGAAGTTGGCCTGGTATATGATGCTCACTAGTTCTAGTGATCACCTTGTACCATGCCAATCAACCCTTATGATGATTGGTTGTAAGTCAACCTTACAGACCAGCTATCCTAGTAGCGTGGACAAGGCAGTCTTAGGCTAATCTTTGTAAAGGCATGTGAAGCAAGCTGTTTTACCATACACAATCCCCTTGCATACCAAATGAAAGGACACCACACAGATATATATTGAAAATATATATATATTTGTTTACTAAAAATATCCCCTATACTCTTTGAGCACAGAAGCAAATGCGTTAAAACAAAACACAGTTTAAATATACAAAAGTTGCACAATATGGATGAGCCCTAGGGGCCACCTAAACCATATACTAAAATAGTGGTGTAAGTACCACGAATCGAAAAGGAAGTAGGCCTAGGGCATCGCTGGAGCTGTTCGGGACTAACAGTGAAGAAGTCGGGAAAGGCCCGCGGGACTCGGGTGCAGCGCTTAAAGCACACGCATACACCAATGCAATGTCAATGGTGCGTAAAAGTCACAAAGTTACTGAAAAGGGAGCCTTCCGGATGACCTAGAACCTAGCAACTTGGAAAATAGACACTAGAGGTGTATTGCTACACAGGGGCACCGGAGTGCCAGCTTTACCTCACCCACAGGAAGCGGTGCATATGTCTCAAAGTGTGTCGGGTTTCGTCGCGCTGGTCTATGGAGCCTGTAGATGAAGATGCTGCAGGCGGGTCGTCGTGGAGAGTTCCGGTGGATCCAAGGGTGGATCTGAAGAGGTGAAGACCTGAAAGCAGAGGGGACAATGTTCAAAGTCACTAGCCAGTGACTACCGTGGAACCAGGATGGAACCAGGCGATGTCGGGTGCAAACAGGCGAAGAGGTGAAGAGTGTCTCTGCAGCCACGTGGACACGAAGAGGTCGAGGACGTCCAGGCGTCGGTCACGAGCTGTCCCATGAAGGCTCTAGCTGATGGCAGTGTCGGCTTCTTGATCGGAGCAAACCGGCCTTGGCTGATGCAAGCCACGCAGGAAGTGATGCAAGCTTCTCACTCTGACCAGCAAGGTTAGAGGGGGTGCTCCTTTTTACAGGAGCGAGGGCCGGTCTGGAGCAACCAGACCAGCGGTGTAGTTTTCGGATTTCGTCGCCAAGATGGCCACTAGCCAACGGACTAGTAACCGGGATGGCGCTTTGAGAGGCAAAGTGCAAAAGGGCCCCAAAGATGCTGCTCGGGGCTGGGGCTTCTCAAACCCCAAAGCACAGCGTTGAGGGTGCCTCGGGTGCTCTGCAGTCAGCTTCTCGGGGGTCTTTCGAGATGGCCGGTCCCACATCTCTCGGTGCCTCCACAGGTCTCTTCTTTTCAGGGACTGTGGATTGGGCTCTGAGATGTCTGGGAGTCTGGATCTCGTCGGGCTCTGGGCTTGGGCTCGGGCTCCGGCAGGAGGCGGCGGCGGCGGCAAAGCAGACGTCGAGTTGCTGGATGGTGCCTGTATTCACAGGGTGGTCACTCCTTGGCCACAAGGGAGTTGCTCTTCAGTCTTCTGTGCAGCAGAATGTCGAAGTCCAGTTTTCTTCTTAGTTTCAAGTCGAGTTCAGGATGATCTGAAGTCTTGGGACACAGCTTCTACTCTTATTCTCAATCTGAGGGCCGGATCACCTGCTAGGTCCCTCCTCTGGGTGGGACCAGGAAGGGGGGCGGTTACACCCCCTTTCCTTTGTCCAGGTCCGCGCCAGGACTGGGGCTGGAAAGCCCCAACACCAGTTTGGACTGGCTTATGCACTGGGACACCTTGTGTGCCCCAGGCATGTCTCATTCTATTCAGCCAGGTCCTACCTAATACACAAAATCCTGTCTGGGGTGGTGCTCGCACCTCCCAAGGCAGGAAACCCTTTGTCCAAGCCTCCCTCACTGTAAGGACTCCCAGCAGCAGGAGGTCAGACTTGTGTCTGTGGTGGCAGCATCCATTGTGTGATGCTGAGGCTCGAGTTTAACTTTAACCGGGGTTCAGGTTATGTACATGTCGTGTCCCTCTAGAAGGGTGGAATGCTACCCCCGTCGCCAGAATTGGCGAGGGGGTAGTATCCCAATTCGTATGACACCTTACTCGACATGTTTTGATAAAGCCAAACCAAAGTTAGCAAATAACCGCTAGGATTATAATGTACTTAAGAGTATATGGTATGGCAATATCCCGGAACAGCTAAGGGAGTTGTTCCCGACAGCTGCAGACGGGCTCAGCTCGTGCCAGAGCACCATCTCACATGAAACCAAGCACTCTGCCTCCAGGATTGTCGAGGCCTTCCATAGGAGTGGCTTATAGGTTAACATGTGTCCAGATAGGTTTAGATATAGGTATACTATATCTAAGTAAGAGGTGATTACACCAACTTACCCCAGCTGATTGATCAGCCAGTGTGTCAAATATGGAGGCCAGGCCAGGGGTGGCACAATACATGCTGCAGCCCCTGGTAGGCCTTGGATGCACCTATGCCCTGGGTACCTGGGGTACACTGTTACAGGGGCCTATAAGGTGAACCAATTTCCAATTGTGTATGTACCTAAGGTACATGGAGTCCATTTTAAGGAGAGAGCAATTAGCCTGGGGCCCTGAATAGCAGGATCCCAGGCCAACTAAATCAAAAACCAGCTAAATACCAGTCAAAAAGTTTGGGGGTAACCATAGTCAGATACCCACATTCCTACACTCGCGGTCCATCTCCTTAAGTAGGGAGGGAAGCATCTTTACTACGAACAGCTAGAACGCCAACCAAGATAGCGTGAGCTCGTTGACCCGCTCTAAAAGACGGTGTACACCAGCTCACCCTGGTCAGGTAAAGTGCAAATGCTGATACAACTAGTAGGGGATGGTATTAAAATGCAATAGCATTTATTTCACAATTAAAAAAAAGTACATAAAGCAGTTTAGAAACGCTTCACTTTCAGAGCACGTCAATTTCAGCAGCAATTAAAAGCGCTTCACTTTTCAGAGCATGCAGGGTCCATTCGGGGGTTGTGGTGGCAATACGTGCACAGAAGTAATCTTACTGTCCGCTGTGCGCTTGTGTTTCCATCTCCTTAAGTAGGGAGGGAAACCTCTTTACTACGAACAGCTAGAACGCCGACCAAGATGGCGTGTGCTAGGTGACTCGCTCTAACAGGCGGTGTACACCAGCTCACCCTGGTCAGGCAAAGTGCAAATGCTAATACAACTAGTAGGGGAGGGTATTAAAATGCAATAGCAGTTATTTCCACAATTAGAAAAATATTTATTACACAATGCAATTTAAAAACGCTTCACTTTCAGAGTGAGTCAATTTCAGCAGAAATTAAAAGCCCTTCGCTTTTATGAGCATGCAGATTCCTTTTGGGTGTTGTGGTTGCAATATGTGCAGAGGGGTAATCTTACTGTCATCACAGTTGTAAAAAAGATTGAAAATGCCTAGACTTTGAAGATGATTCGGTAACAGTTAGCCAGATTGTAGATTCCAACATCTGACTAATCTTCTTTTGACACAACTGTCAGATAGGTCCACTGAGGTGATATATAATTTTAGTTCGGAGTATTTATTTTTTGTTGGCCTTGTAGCACCAAGCAATTCACTGTCAGTAATCTCAGGATCAATTTCAATTGTCTATGGTTCTTCTCTGATAGACTTCTACTTGGTTCTTTTATTGCAACAGGCCACTGGTCTCATGGATGCACTCTCGATTTCTATATGTTCACTTATGACTACTGATGGATCTTCTGCACTCACAGCAAAACGTGTGCCCTGCAGCATCTTGACTCACTTTCCATTGGGGGTTCTCGAGACTTGTATTTTCAGCTTGACTTGTTCAAGCTGAAAATACAATCTTCTTGATGATCATGACTTCGCACCAATTCTTCACTCTGATTTTCAAACTGAAACAGACTACTGGTACCTTCACTAGGATCTTCTTCACCAGTTTCAGGATTTACTTATTCCCCCCTCTCTGGATCCACACAGCACGCTTTAGCTTGACTCTGTGAATGAGTGGTGGTTATCCCCAATTCTTCATCTGCAGTCTTCACTCTTCTTGTGTGAGCTGCATGGATCGACTGTGGGAATCCAGCATACTTTACAGCAGTGTTAGTGACCAGCACAATTTGATGTGGCCCTTTCCCCCTCATCTCAACAGCTTTTGTCAACATGCTTTTTGATCAGAATCTAGTCACGGAGTTACAGTGTGTGGCACTAAGTTTCTTTTGTCAGTGCTGTTGCCAAATTCACCTCAGAGGCAGATTTCACCACATCAGTCAGACCTTCGCAGTACTCCAATACAATATTATCAGTTATGATACAAGGATTGCTGATGGGATGTATGCCTCTCCCATAGCTCTACCCATCAGGATATCATGGGGTGAGAGACCAGTCTTTATCTTTGTCACAAAAACAAGAAGAAGAGTATCAGGGCACTTTAGATTTGTGGAGACACATAATATGACAAGTTTAGATTTGATGGTGCCATTCATTTTCTCAACAACTACTGATGAAGCGGTTGATAACTACAGTAAAACGTCTGTTCAATTTGAAGAGCAGTAGACAACAATTCTAGGACCTCATGTTTTTTAAACGAGTTTCACTATCTGTCTCAATTGAATTAGGCAGGCCACCCAGTGGTGTTAACTCCCTCAGCAGAATGACTGCAGTCATGCTGTCACTTCTGGTTGAATAGGCCTCAACCCATTTAGAAAACAAGCAGACAATCATGAGAATACATCTAAGCCCCTTTTACAGAGGTATCTTTATGAAGCTTAGTAAATGGGCCTTCTGATTTGCATGTGTGACTCATTACAACTAGTGTATGCTTCGCCTGATTATTAGCCTGGCAAATAATGCATCTGTGGCACAAATCTTCTGCTACATGTCTAAATGTTGTATTGTGCTAGTATTTCTTAAAGGTTTTGACCATTTCATCCCCTCTACATGACTGTCCATGTAGATACCTGGCTATTGAGTGTAGCATAGAATCTGTTACAACATTTTGCTGATCTGAGGTTAACTCCTACATCGTTGCGATTTCTCCTACAACCAGTTAATTCCCATATTTTCTTTTCATCCTTTGGCATTTCTTCCTGCAGCTCTTTAAGTTCACTTAAGGTTGTCTGTACTGGATTCAACAAGAAACAATTAACATTAATTACACCATCATCAGTCTTTACATCAGGTTCACATTGTTTTAATTTTTGTATTTGTTTTTGTAAATTTGATTTGTTCAGTTGTGCTTTCAAGAGAGCAGTAATTAGCTACCTGATATCTGTAACAGTTGCCCACTGTAACTATGTCATCACCAAACTTATGGGATATGCAATTCACCACCAAAACTTCTCTTGGTTCGTGTATTGCTTCCATCAAATCTCCAATATGCTAACCATTCCTAATGGGAGTACCAGAGGATGACATTAAGCCCTTTTGTGACCAAAACTGGCCAAATCATGTACCACTCCAAATGCATACTGTCTGTCTGTGTAAATAGTCACACTCAGACACTTATGCTGACAAAAATGATGGGTCAATGATTTCAGAAATAGAACAGACTTCATATGCGGCAGTCAGTATTCCTTGATCTGTCTCGTAGACAAGAACTATCTACAAAGTTATTTCAGCTATTTTATATCTGGTTGGCTTGGTACATAATTCTGTTCCAATAACACAATAATGGTATCAGATCCTTAATACACAGCAAGTAAGTCTTACTAAAGGTTTTGCGATCTGGGAAAGGTTAGGAACCCACTGAAGACAGTAGCCAACTATTAACAAGACATCCTCACTTCTCTCTGGGTATCTGGAGTATTCATCTTCATGATTGCAGAAAAGCTTTTTTTAGAATCTTTGCCTGCCCTTTCCTCAGTATGATGATCAAGGTAATGCCATAGAAGACTTAACTGCAACACCAACTCTTCTGCTTTGTGGCAACAGTCTGAGTCACGTAGTGAGATGCGCGGCCCGAGTGAACGTTCCTCGTGGCTGCAGTGCCCTGGTCGGGCCTCCAAATTCCGGGTGCCTAGCCCCGGTGGGGGACGCATAGCAGTCCACGACTAAAGTGGTAAACAACATCTGGCTCACCCGACCGCATCGCGAGGCCTATCATGCACCCTTACCCCCAAGTGCTGATGCATCGGAGGAGACATTATAGAGGCACACTTGGCGACAATAAATACAGCCTACAGACCATGCAGGACACTGGCCAGACTCACGCACTAGCATTCGCCTCACTGGACTCTCAGGGGGCTACCTCATTGCAAGGCATGGCACCACCTGGGCCCAGGTGAAGTAACTCTCTGGCACATACCGCATGACGTCAGTAGCAAAAAACAGGACTGGGTAGCTGAGCAAACACTTTACAAGAGATAGCAGCCTCAATACATTTTGACCCGCAACAGAGCAGAGGGAACACCAACAAATGTAAAAGGAGACACTTTGCACCCTGAATTGACAGAAGTGATCCACAGAACTCAGGATGAAAGTGTTGCAAGTACCTTTGACCAGGCACAATTACAGTGTATTCTGTCAGGCTTTGGGGTCAATGAATCGTGTACCCTTTAAGAGGGGCTGGCTTACTAATAGGATCATTGTAATCCTGACCCTCAATATGGCCACACATTCGGACAAGAAAGACCCATATTAAGGATCTACTCAAAAAAGCAGATTTCAGAAAACAGGTGGCCCACAGGGATCAGGATCCACAGAAAGATGGCAGTCATGAACCATCCCGCAAAGGCTGCCACGAACCACAATGGAGACACCTCTGACGCATGCCTTCATGGAGGCCCGTTTTGGAAATTTAAAGCAGCACATTGCTTCACTATGGGATTACGTCTTGAAAGACCTAAAGAAAATGCAATAGGACCTGGGGTAGCTGGATCAGAGTGATTCTACACCGGACGTCATGGGAGACATTAAGGACAAAGAACTGGAGTCCTTCATGTGGGAAATATTAGAGTTGAGAGACCAAAATATCGAACTGCAGGGCCTCCTCAAAGACCTTGAGAACAGATTTCACAGATCTAATATAAGCATTAGGGAAGTCCCACGAAATGCTGAAAAGGGGATTTTGAGGATTACATGAACCACCTATTGTTGCCAGATATTTTTGAACTGTGTTCACAACTTCCGATAGAAGGAAGTCATCATGGAGGAACCAGAAAAAATGGACGTGATTATGTTTGAGGGAGCCATGGTGTGGCTTAAAGATAAGGGAATTCTTTACTGTTGGGTCACCCCTTCAGGTTGAATTTCCCTAGGTATGAAGACATTCATGCTGTCTGAACACTGCCTAAGGCCAGCATGATGCCAGACTTGCCTGAATCCCAGAAGAGACCTTCAACCACAAGTACTAGGAGCTGTACAGGGAAAATATCACCAAGCTATTTGACAGAAGACTGCCCCTTTCACCACACAAACTATTAAACCAATACAGGAGGAAATACCACGCAAAAGAAAGGCAATATTGGATAAACTACTTTCGGACAACCAACACAATAAAATTCGAGGTTCATAACATTTGGTCCACTGAATAACGCTCTGACAAATACTGAGAACCTGACTCTCACAGGGTGACATGCTGACTGCTTGAGGGGCAGAGATCCTGCTGCTCTTCAGATGGGCTGTAGAAAGCTACAGCTTATGATTAGCCAGGGGATGGGGTGAAGGGGGATAATGAATCCTATAGACTGAGACACTGGACTGACTATGGGCATGTTATGTTGACTGTTCTCTTCCTTTGTTGCTTGAGATGGATGTTCCCAATGGGGGACAGAGAAGGTATCCCCTTGTCTCAGGCATGTGATGCCCAGTGATACTACGTAATGTATAAGGTCCTTAGTCTTAATATCTGGGGACTTAATGCCCCCACTAAATGTATATCCTTACTGCACATGTTAAAGGGGTCCAATTTTGGTATTTGCCTCCTCCAGCTGACTCATCTAATTTGGCATGACCGAGGGTGACTCAGATCCCGCTGGTTTTCCTGGCAGTTCTTCTCTTCAGGTCTCAGTAAGAAAGAGGGGTGGATATTTTGTTGGCTAATAAGTTAAAAAGGTAAGTCCTGAGTACTGAGGCTGAAATCCCAAGCCCTTGCGGTCAATGAGGATTTCAATGTTAACCCACACATTTAATATCATCCACAAGGACAGCTGGAGCACCACAGAAACCTCCTCCTTCGAGTACGACTCATTTGAATGTCTATCCGCCGTCATCAAGACCTACGACTCCCTACTGTGCCACCTACTCTATCACCCCCGGGCATAAATAATGAGTTTGGAGAACAACTATCAAACCGGATTGCACAAGACGCACTCGGCGATTCCAAAAACTTAATTCTTGGTGACTTGAATCTCCTGAACCGCGTTATTCAGCTCTTTGGGATGTGAACCTAGTTCTGAATTTGTTTTTATCCTGGCAACCTAACAGATTTCTATCAAGGAAAGAGCTTTCAGCCAAATTTGCAATGTTGCTCTGTCTGATATCTTGCTGACGAGTCTCCGATGTAAGAGCTTTGGATATCTCTTCTAGGGTGTTTACTCCCTCTGGAGTAACCTTTACCCTACACCGACGGACAAAGTGTCACACCCGGGTGATTCCGTACCCAGAGTTTCCACATTGTCCCAAGTTATGTGTTGTTCACTGTTTGAAAGCTTACGAGGAGATGACAGAAGAATTTCGCCCTTCAGGTGAGCGCCAACTTCTCATCTCTCTCCGCAAGCCTTTTAAGGAGGTTTCTTCCCCCACCATTGCCTGATGGGTTAGATGGGTTATGCAAGAAGCAGGTATCAGCCTCCCAGATTGTGGTGCCCACTCGGCAAGAGGGGCTATGGCTTCGGAAGAATTTGGCTTGGGTGCCCGTTTGGAGGATATCCTTAACGCGGCAGATTGGCCTTCGGACTCTACCTTTAAAAGGTTTTATTTCAACCCTGTGCTGGACATGGCTCACCTTGTGGTGAGCAAGCTTTGAACTAGCATAATCCTCTCCTCCAGTCCCGACTTGGAATGAAAAATGTCCTAGCTATCGTAACAGAAGGTTTCAATTCTATTAAGGACTTGGAGTCGAGGATTATTCCACCCTAGGGATTGCTAGAGGATACCCCACCCTGTATTTCAGTAAGTAACAACATTTGGGGTTTCTATCTTTTATTATGGATGATTAATCGGTGGGTTTTACGACACTGATGAAAAGTATTTCCAGATTTTGTAGTTTTGCATCCTACTTTCATGCTCCTTCTGGGTTACTGATCAAGGTTTGATGGATGTCTGCCATGTAGTATTTCTCTGCTTGCATCACATTCCTTCCGTGAATTGATGGCTCCCTTTTGTCCTCGTAGGTTCCGACTCAAGTAAGAAAGATGCCTCGGGTTTGGTTTCCGGCTGACTTCGCACAAAGAAAGAGGAGGAGGGGCCAGTGAGGGCAGACTATATGGAGACTGGAGGACCCCAATTGGTTGACCCAGGACTATTATGATTGGACAATTTGTTTGACTACAGATTTCCCCAGGTTTGATGGGAAATGTAGTCTTGCTGTTTTTTAATGGCTGCTGTACAAAATAAAGTGAAGAAAGAAGGCACAATCCTCGCCTCCGAGTCCTTCATAGAATTGAAACTTTCCGTTATGATAGCTTGACATTTTTTATTACATGTTATATTTTTTATTATGATTATAATTTTTTGTATAACATCCTTTTTAGCATGGGTTTGAATTTGCTCATTTTGGCTTTTGCCTTTTTATAAGTTCCCTCATGGACCTAAGTTGGTTCTCCCTTAGTTCTGCATATTATACATTTTAGGCTGCCTTTTGCTTCTTACAGACTCACAAAATACATTTGTATTGGTGTCACAATATTATTTTAGAAATATGCTGCTTATAATATTTGTTATGTAGTTCTCCTTCTCGGGACTCAGTCCATACAAGGTCGAACAACATATTGCAATTTTCATGTGAGAGGTTAGCAATATGTCGTAACATTTAGACACAACACAAAAGCACAGCTACTGTTTTCCAAAACAGCACTTCTTATCATACAAACCGATACTTGCTTTTTGAAAACAGAGTAGGTTTTTGCAGAAGGACAGTTCATGGAACGTGTGCCCTAGGCCTTGCTTAAACTGAGTTCACACTTACAATGCGGACCACCTAACTACAAAATACCAGGTATAGGGTCCGATACTAATTCCAGCGAGCGTCAAAATATTCCTGTGCTCATGTAGTGAGGGTAGGCTTGAACAGCTATATCATTTACCATGTTAGGGCTTTTCATTGTATACAATTTGATAGTAATGTTTATTACTTTGCTTAGTTGTATATATTTTCTAATTGCAGCCCACTTGCTTCATAATAGAGCACAATAGTTACAATAAATATTGTAAACTTTCCTTGTGTCTTTATTTTGTTTATCATGGGCATGCACGAGTGAGAAGCGAAAGGCAAAGATCTGTTTCTACAGTTCCTTTGGGTACTAGGGTGTTGCGTTCTAGGTTGTAAAAATTGCCTACTACTGGGAAGTTTAAGAGTTCAGGTAAGGCACTGTGAGATAGCCAGGAAATTTGGGCTGACTGGCACTGATGTGGCAGAGAGATGCAGTTCCTGCATTCTGACGTTCTGTTGACCCAAGTAACATTAGGCGCAAGCAGAAACCCTGCAACAGTAGTTGGAGAGCATGGGTTTCACTACTTGATAGATAAATAAATCGCTCCTGGCTAAATATACCCCTATGACGTCACTGTGAGAAGTTGGCCTGATACATGATGTTTCCAATTCTGGAACCACCTTGTATCAGTCCAAACAATCCCTTATGGTGTCTGGTTGTAAGTCAACCTTTTTAGACAAGCTATCCTAGTGGTAGCATGGACTAAGCAGCCTTAAAGGCTAAACTCAAGAGGTCGTGTTAAGCAAGCTGTTTTAACAATCACAATCCTGTAATACCAAATGAAAGGACACCACACAAGTATATATTATAAAAATATATGTGTTTATTACTAAAATAATCCCCAGTACTCTTTATGAGCAAAAGGGCACAAGCGTTAAATCAAAAGCACAGTATAACAAATGAAAGTTGCACAATTATGGATGAGGGCGGGTGGCCACTCAAACCATATATTAAGAAAGTGGTATAAGAGATACCAATCGAACAGTGGTTAGGCCTAGGGCCTAGGGAATCGCTGGGAGCAGTCGGGACAAGCAATGCTGAAGTCGGGAAAAGCCCGCGGGATTCGGGTGCAGTGCTTAAAGCACACCCATGCACCAATGCAAAGTCAATGGTGCGTAAAAGTTACACAAATAGAGTTTAAGGATACTTCCGCTGAACCTAGAAGGACAAAACTTTAGACACAGATCCTAGAGGTGTGTACCAGTGTGGGAACACCGGCGTTGCTGAGTTACCTCACCCACAGGAAGCGGGTGCATAGGGTCGAAGTGGGGTCGGGTTTCGACACGCAGGTTGTTGGTGCTTGAAGCTGAAGATGCTGCAGGCGATGTGAAGGAGAAGTGTCCGGTGTGATCCAAGGGTGGATCAGAGTCGTAAAGTACCTGAAAGCAGAGTGGACAGAGTCTGGGTCACTCAGCAGTGACCACGGTGGAACCAGGAAGGAACCAGGCAATGTCGGGCGCAATCAGGTGGTTGTCGAGGAGCTTCTCTCCGCTGCCACGTGGGCTCTGGGGCATCTGCGACGTCCAGGAGCGGGTCACGAGCTGCCCCACGCAGGCTCTCACCGTTGGCGCTGTCGGCTTCAAGTTCGGAGCAAACAACACTTGGCAAGAGCAATCCACGCGGGATTGAAGATTGCTTCTCACTCGGACCAGGAGGGTCAGAGCGGGTGCTCCTTTTCAGAGGAGTGGGTGCAAGTCTGGAGCAACCAGAATCACAAGTCGTATTTCGGTTTTCGTCGGCACAGGGGCCACAAGCCTGCTGGCAAGTGACCGGGCCAACGCGTTGAGCCAAAGAAAGCAGAAGGGCCCCACGCAGCACTTGTCGAGTGTAGAGGGGTGGGCTTCGGAGCAAAAGTGGCTCAGGGTTGGGGCTTCTCAAACCCCGGTGTACAGCTTCGAGGGTCACTCGTGGGCTGCACAGTCAGGGTCTCGTGGTCTTTTCAAGATGGCGTGCCCCACGCTTCCGGTCGCCTCCACGGGTCTCAGCTCTGCAGGGACTGTGGATCGGGCTGTAAGAAGGCAGGCAAGCTTGATCTCGTCGATCTCTGTTGCTCGAGTTCCGACGGGAACTGCAACAAAGCAGACGTCTAGGTGCTGGATGGTGCCTGTTTGCACAGGGTGGTCACTCCTTGACCACAGGGGAGATTCTTCAGTCTTCTACGTCGAGTAGGATATCGAAGGGTCCAGAGTTTCGTTTCAAATGTTTCAGCAGGATAATCTGAGTGCGTTGGCACTGCTCCCATTCCTATACCAATCTAGGGGGCTGGATTACCTGCTAGGTCCCCTCCTATGGGTGGGACCTAGGAAGGGGGTGGATACACCCCTCTCCCTTTGATCCAGGCCACGCTGGGACTGGGGCTGGTGTGCCCCAGAACCGGTTTGGCTGGATTATGCAAGGGGCAGCCTTGTGCTCCCCAGGCAGTGTCTGGTTTCTTTCAAACCTCCCTGCTACAATCCACTATCTCCTGTCTGGGGTGGTGTGACACCTCCCTGTGACAGGAAAGCCTTTGTCCAGGCCTCCTGTGCTGAGTTTCGGTCGGCAGCAGGAGGTCAGACTTGTGTCTGTGGCAGAAGCATACGTTTTGTGGATCTGAGGCTCTTTTAATATCAACAGCTTTTTAGCAAAGTAACATGTCATCTCCCTCTAGAGGGGTGGAATGCTACCCCCGTCGCCAGGACTGGTGAGGGGGTAGTATTCCAAATCGTATGACACCTTACACTACATGTTTTGATAAAGCCAAACCAAAGTTAACCGCGAGGATTATAATGCACTTCATAGTATGGCATTATCCCGGAACAGCTTAGGGAATTGATCCTGACAGCTGCAGACAGGCTCAGCTCATGCTAGAGCACCATCTCACATAAAACCAAGCACTCTGCCTCCAGGATTGTTAAGGCCTGCCATAGGAGTGACTGATAGGTATATATGTGTCCAGATAGGTTTAGATATAGGCATACTATATCTAAGCAACGGGTGATTACACCACCTTGCCCCAGCTGAGTGATCAGCCAGTTGTGTCAATTTTAGATAGCCAGCCAGGGGTGGCAAAAGTTATGCTGCAGCCCCTGGTAGGCCTTGGATGCACCTATGCCCTGGGCACCTATAGTGCTCTGTACAGGGGCTGATAAGGTGACCCAAGCCAATCTAGTTATGCACCTAGGGTACATGGAATCCATTTTACAGAGAGAGCAGATAGCCTGGGGCCCTGATTAGCAGGGAACAAGGCCAACTAAGTCGAAAACCAGCTAAACACAAGGCAAATAATCTGGGTTAACCATAGTCAGGTAGCCACCTTCCTACAGTCACATTCAGAAGTACACGACCCTGAGTTCCGACTCAATCTTATGTAGGCACCAACTCCATCTTGGCTAATGGAAGTCGCCATCTTCTCACTCTTAATGGAAGTCGCCATCTTTTCCGATTCATGTTAAATCATTGTCATGTCTGCCATTCAATGAAGATGTCGTCTGACCTTTATCTTTATAAGAACTTTGAAAGTGTCAGGTCATTGGACTAATGAGACAGATGCAACATTCATCTGGGTCAGATTTCTACTTTCTACCATGTCAAGATTAAATAAGACACACACAGACATATAACCAAAATAGTGTGATCTGAATTGACTTCTTATTACCATATATGTTCATAAGAAAATATCTGGGACGCTCAACTTGATGCACATAATCTATATCTGATATTCTTAAACGTATGTCAGAAATTCCAATTTTCTGATAAGATTCAGTATGAATGAATGAATGAAAATATTTTCTATTGCGCAAAAGTGTACCGGTGCTTTTAGACATGCTGAAGAGGATTTTACAGAAGTTTGTACATCTATTCTCACCCCTAAAGTCTAAATAAGAATGTTTTCAGCTCCTTGCTAAACTTAACTTCCTCAGGGATAAATCTCAAGTATTCAGGTAATTTATTCCACAAGCTTGCTGCTTTAAAAGTGAAGGACGAGCCTGATTCTGAAAGCAAGGAGTCACAATAAGGCCGGCAGAACTAGAGCGCAGAGCTTCCCAGGGCTCTATGCCTCAATGGGTTCATTTAGGTACAAAGGACCCCTATTATGTAGGGCTTGGTGTCTTCAGGTCAAAGCTTTGTACCTAACGTGTTGATGAACTGGCAGCCAGTGAAGTTTGCCCTTATATGATGACAATGAGGTCATTTTGGGATTTTAAATATTAAACAGAGTGCCATATTCTGCATGATCTGTAGCCGCTGGATCAGATATTCTGGGGGACCAAGGTAGGGAACATAGGCATAATCCAGCCTAGATAAAATCAGTGACCGGACCACTGTCACTTGGGCCTAATGGGGGAGAAAGTGAAGAAATTTCTTCAGCATGCAAAAAATCCAGAAACATGATTTTATCACTGCTGACACCTGTGCTCCGAATGAAAGCTGGTCATCAAACAACACAACCAGATTTCTGGCCACTGCCAAAGGAGGTGGTGGAGGGGGGACACTGTTGGGCCAGGTCCCAAGCCAGCTAGGTAGAGGATCCCGTTCAAACTATTAGACTTAGGTCTTTTCCGGATTTTACTGTAATCTGTTGGCCTTCAGCCAATCTAGCAGTGCCACCAGACAGCTGAGAAAAGCAGCCCCCGCACTTGCAGGATCCCCATAATATGTGAGCAGGAGTTGGGTACCAGTAAATTGAGATGATTTTGATGTTAAAGGATTCCAACAAGTTTGCTAAAGGAGACATGCAAATGTTGAAGAGCGTGGGACTGAGGGAGGAATGTTAGGGCACCCCCCACTTCAACACTTTTCTTCCTAAAGCATACAGCTTCATCCAAACCATCTGCTCGTGGAATGAAGGAGCCCAGCCAACTCTGTTAAGAGCCTGTTACTCCCAGGTGCTCTAACCTGTGCAGCAAGATGTTATGGTCCACAGTGTCAAATGCTGCTGAAGGGTCCAACAGCACCAAAGCCACATTGAGGCCAGACTCCAGAAAGAACTTGATGGACTCAGCAACTTCTAATAGTGTGGGCTTGGTGCTGTGGTGGGCTCTAAACCCTGATTGAGAGGGGTGACATAAATTGTTTTCTGTCAAAAAGGTGGCGAATTGCTGGTTTCCTAACTTCTCCTGGCAGCAGATAGACTGGACTAAAGTTAGCTAAAGATCAAGGATCAGCGTTTGCCTTTTTTAATAGAGGGATCACCCTAGCTTTTTTCCAGTCATCAGGTATCATACCTGAGTAGAGGGAGATAGCAAATAACTCCTGGTAAATCGGAGCAATAATGTCAGAGATAGACTTCAATAAGTGAATGGGGTATGGCATCCATTGGTGACCCTGACTTACAACTTAAAGCATAACTTTGGATCCGTAAACTTGGCTACAATTTTAAAAATCTCCCTCCCATCATTCTCATCCTCCCTGATACATTGTGTATAGAAGGTAATGCCAGTCCTCTTAAGATTTCTATGGTAGGCTTTCAGGGCCAATTTGTAATGGACTTTGTCAGAGTCCAAATACGCATGCTGCCACACTCGTTCTAATTTCTTGCACACTGCTCTTTCATGAACTAATTTCTGCGAGAACCAGGGTGCTGAGAGGTTCTTTGTAGCCTTTCTTGAAGCCAAGATCTGGGCCATTAGAATAGCCACCGTCGTAAGCTAACCATCGTAAGCTAACTGTCAGGGATCACAGGTTTAGAGTCCAACATATGCTCCTTCCCTCATGCAAGGGCACCCTCCTACAACATCTCTCTTGATCTGGGGCAAGGAGGGATAGGGGTTCTATAGATAATCAAACTTCCACAAAAAAGGAAGAATGAAGCGATCCGACCATGGTACTGGCTAGGAAGAACCCCCTGTTAGTATTGCATTAGAAAATATGTCATCAATAGTGTGACCAGTCATGTTGGTAACCATTAAAGAAATGGGGTAACCCAAAAGTACTGGACCTGGGTATCAAATTGATAACAACATACAATGGTCCGAGACCTATAACTTAATATAAATGAATTGAATCAAACCATAATTGATTAGAGAGCATATACAATTAGTCGCTGCTCAACTCAACTAATGAAGAAACATAAGAATTAGCAACAACAACACCACGGTCCAAGAATATATGCAATATTTTAATCTATTGTCCTATATAGCATTTGTATTGCAAATTACAAATTTTTATGTATTTTTTGTATTTATATATACATCTAGAATTATAATAGTAGTTACCCCATATAGAGCGTGCAGTAGAAAAGGGGTGTCAAAGAAAGTGCCAGTGATAAGGTGAAAAAGGAAAAGAAATCACACAAAATTAATAGAAACAACAATTTCTGCTTTTTCAAAAAAATGCCAGCCAGTAAGTGCTGGATCAGAGAACCTGACCACATTCAAATAGTCCAAAAAGGCTTCTTAATCATTGTTAATAGACATAAGATGTAACCATTGTCTGCACTATATCACAAGGGGAGGATATAGGTAGTGGTCCAGGTATTAGACAAAGTGTCGACGTTTCGACTCGTCTTACGGCCTTGCGGTCAGTTGTGCCTGGGCCATGCGAGTCTTCTTCAGGACATAAAAGATGGGGCAACGCAGGGTATCTTGTTGACCCTGTGAAAATATGAACGGACCGTAAGAATTGGGGGTGCTGCCTAATTAATGAAATGAGAACAGGGGTATTAAAATAGCTTACCCTGTTGATGAAGTAGTGGTCGTATTTTACTCAAGTAGGGATTATTTCATGTAGTCCAGTGGCTTCTATTGAAAGCCCAGATACCAAAAACCTGGATTAGAAAAAATATATAATGGAGGACCTATGTAATGATTGTATATATGGTCCTATGATCACAGTCATAACCAGGTCAAACATAAATGTTACCTGCACAATGAATCTGATGGGTGTATGTTCCCAGGTGAATTTCAAAGTTACCACGAGGCTGTAATAATCCATAACATACCCAAATTAGTAAAGGTTGAGTTGAGTGAAGAAAATGAATTATCAATATAACTAAGTAAATTGGGCTCACCAGATAGTCAGAGTCCAAAGATTCAATCAAGAGGGCACTGTGTGCAGCTATTGTTAAAAATCCTCAAACTGTGGAGAATAATAAAACAATAGATGTAATAGCTTCCAAAAGGAATCATATGTGCAATTTAGATAAAAATATACACAAGGCATATTGGTTACCTTGTTCCATAGATTTAGGTCCTATTAATGGCATCCCAATTCAGTGGTTTAGATGGTCAGACGTAAACCCACTGAGCCGATTTCAATCGCAATCGTCAACTCCCTTGGATGGAGCTGTAAAATTAAATTGAAAAGGGGGGTTGCATATACGTTTAAATTGAGCCCGCCGGCAAGCGCTATCAGGACAAACTAAGTGCGCTTACCGGTATCACAGTCAGGGCTTCCTAATCGCCAACGCGCCTCCAAGCGTTAGAGTGGCAGCGGCTCACTCCGAACGCTAGCGTCTCACCGAGGCGCCAAGATCCTCAGCCTGCGTGAGTAGCCGGTTGCCGTCGAAAGCGACGAAGGACTACGATAGAATTTCACCGTAATGGGGCAGTTCTGAGCGCCCACAACAACCGGGTACAATTGATTAGTGATCCCGCCTGATAATGGCGTAATGTGGGGCATATTAATCGCCGTTATGTAGTAATCATTTTATTGCATAAATTCATTTTTAGAATTCACGATAAAGCACGCCCAACTGATTGCACAATAATACCATACATTTGGTGGTGGGATAAGTCACAGGAACAGAAATAAAGTGATTATATCGAAAATGGTGGCGGCCATCTTGGATTGGGAGATAAGTTACAGTAGGATAGTTCCATGGATGTATATAATAAAAACATATCAACATATATATACATATTTACATATTGCATATGCAAAAAAACATTGATTAATCACATTAGCAAATACTGAACAACAAAAACAAGACTACATAACCATGTTAACAGTAGTGATCATTAGATAGACATTAAAGAACCGCAATCTGTCTATTTATTTCCTCCAACTCATTTAGTCCCTTCCTGGCTGTATCCAGGAGGTATATCCAGCGGCATTCCCTTCTACTCAAGGTACTTTGGAAGTCACCTCCTCGTTGGTTTTTTTGTACCTTTTCTATCACCCACCATTTAATGCTCTCAGGTTGGTGGTCAAAAGTAGTAAAGTGTTGTACGAGGGGTGCTCCCACAGTTTTGCAGCGTACCCGGCTTACATGCTGGAGAATCCTACACTTTATTTTCTGTATTGTCTGTCCCACGTACAGGAACCCACAGGGGCACATGATGGCATAAATTACCCCTGAGGTATTACAATTACTGTGTACTTTCAATGTGTGGACTTGGTCATTGTGTGAAAAGGTGGTGCATTCCAGAGTCAAGGGGCAAGCTTTACAGTTGCCACATTTCTTGTGGCCCATTACCGGGGGTAAGCCCCATAGTGTAGTCTGAGAGGGAACTGTCAAAACTGGGAGTAGTGATTTGACGAGATGATCCCTGATACTCCTGCCTTTTCTAAAGGCATGTAGGGGAGTCTGGAGTCCGCCCACTTCATCTTTTACCAGATGCCAGTGCCGGTTTATGGCTGTTTTTATCTGGTTACTTTTGGTGTTAAAAGTTGTAACACATACCAACCTATCTTCGCTTGTAATTTTCTCCTGTGCTTCGAGAAGTTGATCACGATGGTTATGCCAAGCTCGCTTCCGCGCTTTTTTTAGTAAGCGTATGGGATAACCTCTTTCACTCAGTCTGGCAATTAGGAGGGATGATTCATCAAAGAAATCCTCTTTTTTGGTACAATTCCTGCGGAGTCTCAGAAATTGCCCAAAGGGCAGATTATCCCTGAGATTCCGAGGATGGTGACTGGAATACCTAAGGAGCGTATTACGCTCGCTGCTTTTTCTATATAAAGTAGTATACAGACAGCCGCCATCAGCCTTGATTTTAATGTCCAGGAAATTTATTGAGTGGTTATCACACTCCAGAGTGAATTGGATGTCAGTTAGCTGTAAGTTAAGCCACTTATGGAATTCAGTAAGGGATAGTTTGTTACCATACCAAATTAAAAGGACATCATCGATGTACCTGGTCCAAAGTTGGAGTTGGTCTCTGAATGGATTGTGGTCGCTCAACACAAATCTATTTTCATACTCGCTCATGAAGATAATCGCAAGATTAGGTGCAAAGCTGGCACCCATAGCCACGCCTTTAGTTTGTACATAGAATTTACCTTGGAAAGAAAAAAAGTTTTGTGTCATGGCTATGTCTAAGAGTTTGATGATAAACTCAGTAGGGACCCTATGTGGAGCCGGTCTGCGATTCAAAACAGTTTCAATGCACACCAATGCTGCTCGTTGGGGGATGTTTGTATATAAGGCAGTGATGTCCATTGTGGCAAGCAAACATGTTTCTGGATCATACTGCCGTCCGTCAACCAATTGTATGGTCGCCATGGTGTCTCGCAGATAGGTGGGGGTGGCAATCGCTATCGGTTTGAGAAATATATCAATGTATTTACAAAGAGGTTCCAGAATAGAACCGCAACCCGAAATGATGGGTCTCCCCGGTGGATCATCAAGGCGTTTATGTACCTTGGGGAGTGTGTAAATTGTGGGCATACGTGGGTGAGTATTGTTTAGGAAGTCAAACTCATGTTTGGTGATGTAACCCTCCTGTAGTGCGATGTTGGTGACAACACTAACAGTCTGACTGATTACTTTAGTTGGATCCCTTTTTAAAGGCTTGTAGTTGCCTTCCACTTGTAGTTGAGATAATATCTCACTCTTGTAATCCTCAACATTTTGTATTACAATTGCCCCCCCCCTTATCAGCAGGTTTCACTACAATATCGATGTTACTACTTAAATTGAAGAGAGCCGTTTTTTCTTCTTTGCTCATATTGTATGGAACATACTTTCTTGTTGTTAGAATCTGTTCTACATCCCGTGTGACCACTTGTTCATAAGCAAGTATTTTACTGTCCACCAGATGTGAGGGTGGGTTGAACTTAGACGGAGGTCTCAGTCCACTGGCTGAAAGAACAGGGTTGTGAGGGACCTTGTGAAAGTAATGTTTCAGTCGGACCTTTCTGAAAAATTGTTGTAACTCCATCTTCAGATTAAAGTCATAGGGCATGGCTGTCGGGACAAAGGACAATCCCTTTGAAAGCACACTCTGTTCGTTTTGGGTAAGAACGTGGTTAGACAAATTAATGACTGGATTTTCTGGGCTGTGCACTACCATCTGTAGTGTTGGCGCCTCGTTCTGATCTCGCCATGGGAATCTGACTGATATGTTTTCTTCCCTCTGCCTGTTCCTCGATTCCATGTCACACCCCGTGTCCCCCTGGGTCGTCCCCAGGGACGGCCTCTGCCGCGTGGTTCCCACCATTGGTCCTCGGCTAAAAAAGGCTGTTGATCCTGAAAATTCTGAGCCGAGGAATTGGACCCTGTGCTGGTTCCTGGGCGGTCAAATTCAATGTCAGAACCACTGCTAGCCGAAGAACCTGAGAAGGTATTGTACCGTCTATATCCTCCCCGTCCCCGGCTCGAGAAACCCCCTCTCTGGTCCTGTGTATAATATCCTTCCTGCAGGTAGGGGTATGTGACCTTTTTGTCGTATGCTTTGATATCCTTGGCCACTTTATCCAACTTAGTTCCTTGTGTGTATATGTCAAATTCACGAATAGTTTTCTCTAACCTCTCCAGAGCCTCCTTAGCATTAACTAGGGCTTTATCATCAGTGATTTCTTTTTTTAGAGTAGCTATCTCCCTAGTGAGCCTTTCCACTTCCACTACAGCGGTTTCAATGCCCAAGACCATCCAATGTCTTGAGCATGTGTTTGATATAAAGCTGAAACCTTCCTTAAATTTTGGGTTCTCTAGGAAGATGGCTGGCTCATTGCGGACCTGAAGTCCAATGGGGATGACGTTTGACCTCAAGTATTTTGCTAAAGTGTGCCCATGTAGCCTAGTTCGTATTAGCTTCTTTTCAAGGCGTTCAAGTTTTGTGATCTTCTCATTTAATGACAAGTCACTGGTGGTGGTGTTATCAGCAAGGAAGGTGCCACTGCCTTCCTCCAATAAGAGCTTGTCTATATAATCCTCACTGTATGTTAGGGTTTCTTTCTCGGAATCTCAGGGATAATCTGCCCTTTGGGCAATTTCTGAGACTCCGCAGGAATTGTACCAAAAAAGAGGATTTCTTTGATGAATCATCCCTTCTAATTGCCAGACTGAGTGAAAGAGGTTATCCCATACGCTTACTAAAAAAAGCGCGGAAGCGAGCTTGGCATAACCATCGTGATCAACTTCTCGAAGCACAGGAGAAAATTACAAGCGAAGATAGGTTGGTATGTGTTACAACTTTTAACACCAAAAGTAACCAGATAAAAACAGCCATAAACCGGCACTGGCATCTGGTAAAAGATGAAGTGGGCGGACTCCAGACTCCCCTACATGCCTTTAGAAAAGGCAGGAGTATCAGGGATCATCTCGTCAAATCACTACTCCCAGTTTTGACAGTTCCCTCTCAGACTACACTATGGGGCTTACCCCCGGTAATGGGCCACAAGAAATGTGGCAACTGTAAAGCTTGCCCCTTGACTCTGGAATGCACCACCTTTTCACACAATGACCAAGTCCACACATTGAAAGTACACAGTAATTGTAATACCTCAGGGGTAATTTATGCCATCATGTGCCCCTGTGGGTTCCTGTACGTGGAACAGACAATACAGAAAATAAAGTGTAGGATTCTCCAGCATGTAAGCCGGGTACGCTGCAAAACTGTGGGAGCACCCCTCGTACAACACTTTACTACTTTTGACCACCAACCTGAGAGCATTAAATGGTGGGTGATAGAAAAGGTACAAAAAAACCAACGAGGAGGTGACTTCCAAAGTACCTTGAGTAGAAGGGAATGCCGCTGGATATACCTCCTGGATACAGCCAGGAAGGGACTAAATGAGTTGGAGGAAATAAATAGACAGATTGCGGTTCTTTAATGTCTATCTAATGATCACTACTGTTAACATGGTTATGTAGTCTTGTTTTTGTTGTTCAGTATTTGCTAATGTGATTAATCAATGTTTTTTTGCATATGCAATATGTAAATATGTATATATATGTTGATATGTTTTTATTATATACATCCATGGAACTATCCTACTGTAACTTATCTCCCAATCCAAGATGGCCGCCACCATTTTCGATATAATCACTTTATTTCTGCTCCTGTGACTTATCCCACCACCAAATGTATGGTATTATTGTGCAATCAGTTGGGCGTGCTTTATCGTGAATTCTAAAAATGAATTTATGCAATAAAATTACTACATAACGGCGATTAATATGCCCCACATTACGCCATTATCAGGCGGGATCACTAATCAATTGTACCCGGTTGTTGTGGGCGCTCAGAACTGCCCCATTACGGTGAAATTCTATCGTAGTCCTTCGTCGCTTTCGACGGCAACCGGCTACTCACGCAGGCTGAGGATCTTGGCGCCTCGGTGAGACGCTAGCGTTCGGAGTGAGCCGCTGCCACTCTAACGCTTGGAGGCGCGTTGGCGATTAGGAAGCCCTGACTGTGATACCGGTAAGCGCACTTAGTTTGTCCTGATAGCGCTTGCTGGCGGGCTCAATTTAAACGTATATGCAACCCCCCTTTTCAATTTAATTTTACAGCTCCATCCAAGGGAGTTGACGATTGCGATTGAAATCGGCTCAGTGGGTTTACGTCTGACCATCTAAACCACTGAATTGGGATGCCATTAATAGGACCTAAATCTATGGAACAAGGTAACCAATATGCCTTGTGTATATTTTTTATCTAAATTGCACATATGATTCCTTTTGGAAGCTATTACATCTATTGTTTTATTATTCTCCACAGTTTGAGGATTTTTAACAATAGCTGCACACAGTACCCTCTTGATTGAATCTTTGGACTCTGACTATCTGGTGAGCCCAATTTACTTAGTTATATTGATAATTCATTTTCTTCACTCAACTCAACCTTTACTAATTTGGGTATGTTATGGATTATTACAGCCTCGTGGTAACTTTGAAATTCACCTGGGAACATACACCCATCAGATTCATTGTGCAGGTAACATTTATGTTTGACCTGGTTATGACTGTGATCATAGGACCATATATACAATCATTACATAGGTCCTCCATTATATATTTTTTCTAATCCAGGTTTTTGGTATCTGGGCTTTCAATAGAAGCCACTGGACTACATGAAATAATCCCTACTTGAGTAAAATACGACCACTACTTCATCAACAGGGTAAGCTATTTTAATACCCCTGTTCTCATTTCATTAATTAGGCAGCACCCCCAATTCTTACGGTCCGTTCATATTTTCACAGGGTCAACAAGATACCCTGCGTTGCCCCATCTTTTATGTCCTGAAGAAGACTCGCATGGCCCAGGCACAACTGACCGCAAGGCCGTAAGACGAGTCGAAACGTCGACACTTTGTCTAATACCTGGACCACTACCTATATCCTCCCCTTGTGATATAGTGCAGACAATGGTTACATCTTATGTCTATTAACAATGATTAAGAAGCCTTTTTGGACTATTTGAATGTGGTCAGGTTCTCTGATCCAGCACTTACTGGCTGGCATTTTTTTGAAAAAGCAGAAATTGTTGTTTCTATTAATTTTGTGTGATTTCTTTTCCTTTTTCACCTTATCACTGGCACTTTCTTTGACACCCCTTTTCTACTGCACGCTCTATATGGGGCAACTACTATTATAATTCTAGATGTATATATAAATACAAAAAATACATAAAAATTTGTAATTTGCAATACAAATGCTATATATGACAATAGATTAAAATATTGCATATATTCTTGGACCGTGGTGTTGTTGTTGCTAATTCTTATGTTTCTTCATTAGTTGAGTTGAGCAGCGACTAATTGTATATGCTCTCTAATCAATTATGGTTTGATTCAATTCATTTATATTAAGTTATAGGTCTCGGACCATTGTATGTTGTTATCAGTCATGTTGGTAGGCCCAGTGAGGACTCCCACTAAATTAAATAAAAAAGGCTAAGATTTCCACTAAACGCTTTGTTAAAGGCTCCTCTGCCATATCTAACTGAATGTTAAAATCACCAAGAATGGGGCGTGGCTTGGTGAGCACGCCAGGCTACAATAGTTATTCCCTTCACACTTGAACTTTTTAGCTTACTGGGCGACAGATACTTTAATTGAGGAAGTATGGGGAGGAGGGTTGGGTGGGAACTTTGGTAGGGACTATTCACCCAGCGTTTGTTTGTGTTTATTCTGTTTTCCTGCAAAACCATGTACAACATACACGATGCGCCTCCGGGCGTTCCTCGTGGTGGATTCAAAAGTGCCCAGCTGCCCCAAGGCCTCACCAACCAAAACAGTTAGGCCTCCCAGGCCATTGGCTCTGAGTACCACCACATTATCGTAATGTCACAGCCATGTAATGGAGATGAACCCCTTAGAGTTCTTTCATGGAACATTAATGGACTCCTAGATAAAATTAAACAAACAGCAGTTTTAAAATATGCAAGGAGGGTTAACCTGGATGTCCTGCTACTGCAAGAGACGCACCTGTTGGGAAATCAATGTCCCTTCCTAGTACGCCCGGGCTTTGACAGGGTTTGGCATTCAGGATTTTCTAGAGGGGCTATAGGAACGGTGATAATCTATCGACACTCCCTCCCTTTCACACCAGTCCACAGAACTAGCAACCCTCTGGGCTGATTTGGCACCCTCACAGGCCCTCTTAGAGGCACCACTATCAATATGATGTCACTATAAGCCCCCCAGTGAAGCTGGAGTCCACTCTCTGAGATGCGGTGGTGACAATATCCTCCCTCCCCCAAAGTACGATGGTAATAGGGGGAGATTTTAATGCTGTCCTAGAACCCTCCAAAGATGTCACGGGCACACCATCCTCCAGCAGAAGGCTGCCTGTCTGACGACTCTGAGATTGGGCCTCCAAACTGGGCCTTTGCGATGTATGGCTCACCTGGCACCCTGTTATACGACAGTATACCCACACATCCGCAGCACACCATACCCACTCTCATATTAACATTATCTTTATGCCTGCCCCAGACTGTAGAGTGGTCACCGAGACCCAAAAACTGGGGCAAGGGGTTTAAGACCACTCTCCACTCCCCCTGCAGGTCGGGGGCTCCACAGGAGCTCTACGGCCAGTATGGAGATAGAATGCCTTGTTCGTTCTGGACGAAAAATACAAACAAGGGATTGAGGGAGAATTAAAAAACTACTTTCACACCAATGAGGGCACCGTGCAACTCCAAAGCACGCTGTGGGAAGTAGGCAAAGCCACGATCCATGGGTACGACTAGGGGTTCCTTTAACACAGACGGCAAACCCATGACCGTCACCTCTCCCAACCTGAAGCCAAGCCGCTCCGCCTAGAAAGGACTGTGGCCGCGACGGATGGAGAGCTGGTACGAAGACAGCTCAATTTAGTACAAGGAAGAGATCAAAACCACGTCTTTCGAATCTGCTAAACTGATTTGGTGGCCCGAGCCTATGGACGGGGAGAAAAGAATGGCAAAATGCTTAATTGGCTCGCCACCCTGCCCCTGGCCAACCAAATTGTCCCCAAAATTTGTGACGCACAAGGGCAGGTCTTTTGTGCCCCTGCTGACATCCTGCGCACCTTTGCGGATTATTGAGCTACGCTTTACTCATCTGACCACTCACATACTTTGGCTGATAGCTTACTCTTCCTCCAGGGAGTTTTACTTCTGCAGCTTTCCGAGCATGAACGCACAGCCCTGGATGAGCCCATTATGGCTGAGGAAATCGGTGAGGCGATTTCGTCACTTGCTACTAGTAAGACTCCAAGTCCGGACTGGTTCCCGGCCGAGTACTACACAGCATTTCGGGACATCCAGACCTCACAACGTCACGCCCTGTTTGAGGACGTTCTGGAAAAAGGAGCCTTTCCCCCTGGCATGGACACAGCCACGGTTGTGGTCATACCCAAAGGGTATATAACTGTTACCACGGATTTTTTAGCACGCAGTACCGTTACCACGGATCCATTACCACGCAGGATCCATTACCACGGATACCTTTACCACGCATTTTTTTACAACGCAGGTACTATTACAACGCATACCATTACATCGTAAGTTTAGGTAAGTTTAAAGGTAAGTATTGGGGTATTGGGTTTGGGTTTTGGGGTACAGGGGTATTTTTAGGTTTAAGGGTTGGGTTTGGTTTTTGGGGTACAGGGGTATTTTTAGGTTTTAGGGCTGGGTTTGGGTTTTGGGGTACAGGGGTATTTTTAGGTTTTAGGGCTGGGTTTGGGTTTTGGGGTACAGAGGTATTTTTAGGTTTTAGGGTTGGGTATGGGTTTTGGGGTACAGGGGTATTTTTAGGTTTTAGGGCTGGGTTTGGGTTTTGGGGTACAGGGGTATTTTTAGGTTTTAGGGCTGGGTTTGGGTTTTGGGGTACAGGGGTATTTTTAGGTTTTAGGGTTAGGTTTGGGTTTTGGGGTACATGGGTATTTTTAGGTTTTAGGGCTGGGTTTGGGTTTTGGGGTACAGGGGTATTTTTAGGTTTTAGGGCTGGGTTTGGGTTTTGGGGTACAGGGGTATTTTTAGGTTTTAGGGTTGGTTATGGGTTTTGGGGTACAGGGGTATTTTTAGGTTTTAGGGCTGGTTTTGGGTTTTGGGGTACAGGGGTATTTTTAGGTTTTAGGGCTGGGTTTGGGTTTTGGGGTACAGGGGTATTTTTAGGTTTTAGGGTTGGGTTTCGGTTTTGGGGTACAGGGGTATTTTTAGGTTTTAGGGCTGGGTTTGGGTTACAGGGGTATTTTTAGGTTTTAGGGCTGGGTTTGGGTTTTGGGGTACAGGGGTATTTTTAGGTTTTAGGGTTGGGTGTGGGTTTTGGGGTACAGGGGTATTTTTAGGTTTTAGGGCTGGGTTTGGGTTTTGGGGTACAGGGGTATTTTTAGGTTTTAGGGTTGGGTATGGGTTTTGGGGTACAGGGGTATTTTTAGGTTTTAGGGCTGGGTTTGGGTTTTGGGGTACAGGGGTATTTTTAGGTTTAAGGGCTGAGTTTGGGTTTTGGGGTACAGGGGTATTTTTAGGTTTTAGGGTTGGGTATGGGTTTTGGGGTACAGGGGTATTTTTAGGTGTTAGGGCTGGGTTTGGGTTTTGGGGTACAGGGGTATTTTTAGGTTTTAGGGCTGGGTTTGGGTTTTGAGGTACAGGGGTATTTTTAGGTTTTAGGGTTGGGTATGGGTTTTGGGGTACAGGGGTATTTTTAATATATATTTAAAAATAATTTAATTAATATAATTATTTAATGATTAAATAATGAATAATTAAATTAAATATTAAAAAAATAATTATTTTAAATATAATGAATTATTAAATTAAATATTACAAAAATATATTTTTTTTAAATATATATACTTACCTATACTTGCGTTGTAATGGTATGCGTTGTAATAGTATGCGCGTTGTAGTGTATTGCGTTGTAAGGGTATCCGTTGTAACATGACCTGCGTTGTAAAAAATCCGTGGTAATGGTATGCGTGCTAAAAGTATGCGTGGTAACGTGGTACATCCGAATCGTTGCATATATTTTAATCTCGGTATTGATCAATGAAATTGGACGGTAGTTGGAACACATGGCTGGGACGGGTCTGCTTTGGGTAGGATGTACCACGTTACCACGCATACTTTTAGCACGCATACCATTACCACGGATTTTTTACAACGCAGGTCATGTTACAACGGATACCCTTACAACGCAATACACTACGCACATACTATTACAACGCATACCATTACAACGTAAGTATAGGTAAGTATATATATTTTAAAAAATAATATTTTGTGTTCCAACTACCGTCCCATTTCATTGATCAATACCGAGATTAAAATATATGCAACGATTCTCGTCACCCGGTTGAAGCAGGTACTTCACACTCCCATACACCCTGACCAATGTGGCTTCATGCCACATCGAAGAACAAGGCACTGCTTGAGACGCCTCCATGTGGCCCAGGCTCACCGTAACCTTCTTTCTCCGTATCTAGCTTTACTGCTACTTGATTTTGAGAAAGCCTTTGATACAGTTGACTGGCACTACTTGGGGGATGTGCTAGAGCGAGGGGGCTTAGGCCCCCAGTATCAGAGAATGGTCGGAGTCCTCTATTTCAGCCCATCGCCCAAAGTCCTCATAAACGTAGCAATATCAGAAGCATTCCCTATTAAGAGGGGAACCAGACACGATGCTCACTCTCCCCTCTCGGATGATCGAATTCAGGGATGGTGCTGGCAGGGCTTGCACGAAGATCGGATTGCCTGCTCTTTCTCTCCAACCCGGCTCATTCGGGGCCAAGGTGCCTCCAGATCCTCCATTCCTTTGAGAGAGCGTTGGGCTTACTCCTCAACCCGGTGAATTCCTTTTTGGTGCTCCTTCATGCATTGAGAGATTGTGTGGACAGACAAATTACTACCCCCCTCCAAAGACTCTCATTCAAGTATCTCGTAATCTGGGTGGAGCTTCTACTGGAGCTGACCTGGCCTCTTGATGTCAACCCACTACTCAAACGTACGAAAGACGACCTCTGTCCTTGGCAATAGCTTCCACTTAACCCCCTTGGTAGGGTTGCCCTGTTCAAAATGATAGTTCTTCCCTGTCTTTTCTTCGTGCTTCAGAACCTCCCGCTCCATCTCTAACGGTTCCGTCGGTTGGATAGGGTGGTTCCGACATTTCTCTTTGAGGGTGGGGGGGCTACCTCGAGATCGCAGATGGCCCTTGGGCATTGCCAACAGGCCCCGTATGATGGGGTAACAGGGATGACAAACCCCTTCCTACACTATCTGGCCACCCGTCTTCTGGTGAGTCACGATTGGTCAGGTCAAGGTCAAACGGTACTTTATTTGGCAACTAAAAGCCATAAAAGCAAACATGTTAAAAAACATTTATTTCATTAACAGATTCGAGTTATAAAAACCTTACTGACTTAAAAAGATAAAATAGAGACATCAATTGTATCAATAAAAATGTTAAAATACAGGCTTTGGAGTTACACAGAATACATTTTGTAAAGTGCAAAGTGCTAAAAACCGAATGCAAGGACAAAATATCGTTAAGTGCATATGCTGCCATAACGTGGGCCTGGGCACAAGGTAGGAAAAATTGTCTGGCTACTATAAAAACAGCTTTTTCCTATGCATGGTAGCCCCTGTTAAAAAAAACTTGCACCCCGAAACAGACCATACGGGAGGATAGCATTTGAAGGTACAACAAAACAGGCCTAACTTGGGTAAAATGGCAATCTCTGAGAGGTGGGAGTATAAACCTTCTATGCAGTGAATGAAAAACATCACAGAAAAAATGTAAGTGTACGGTGTCGTGCTCTGAGAAATTGTCACTGGGGCAGGGTTTTAGAGTACCAGTTTTCGTGAAACCTTGGGGAACAGCCAAAAGCCAAGGGACCAAATGCAGTCAGAATCTAGTCAGTACGAAGCGAAGAAAAGCATTACTAATAACAAGTAAATATGGTTGGATTGCTTATTCAGGGACAATGTGACACACCTTCTCACAGTGGGCTTTGCCAACTCCTTTTCCTCCCTGAGCCCCTGGCGTTTGTCCAGGAACTGTTGTTTGATAATTCTGACTGCTGGTTTACCTAGAGGTTTAGGGCTCAAGTACAAGTCAGGGCTTCCGAGCCATTTCATATTTTAACTAAGGAATGTGCATAGCCCTCTCCAGCGCTACACAGTCTGTGATTGTGAGTTGGTTTAAATTGGCGGTGGGACATGCCCATACTCTCAGCCATTGCAACAGGAGGCTACCAATATCAGGTCCGAGATATACCCCACACCTAGTTCTTCGTGTAATATAAATTCCAGGGTAGTGGGCGGACAGCCAGGAGCTAACGCATAAACTTGTTCCCTGCCCCCTGGATATCCTTACCATCTATGTAACCCCAGACATCACATCCATAAATTGCCATGGGGATGCACTTTTCTTTGTAGATCATCAGCAGGGCGGGGAAGGGTTTTGACCCTAGTCTTTTGACAAAATTTAGAGTAGCCCCTGCCGCTCTAATTAAACGTGTTCTTTTTTGTGTGATATGTGCGCACCAAAACCCACGTTAACCAAAAAGTACCCCCAACTAGGGAAAGGTTGGGGCTCTAGGTAGGTCTGCCCCCCTGCAGTACAATTCGGCCTTTGAGTCATTTCGGGGGCCTGTGGACATTGTTTGTGATTTAGTAAAATTTGTGGTTGTCTAACGAGTCCATAAATGCTATAAAACCATCTAAAAATAATTGGAGGCCATCAGCGGTATTAACAAGCAGGACCGCATCGTCTGCATAAAGGAGTGCAGGTATCATCTTGGCACCAACCCTGGGGATGTCTTTGCATCTTGAAATTAAAAAATCCCCTAACTTATTAATCTAAAGTGTACACAGCAGTGGGGCCAAGATGCAACCCTGTCGAACCCCTCTCTTTACGCCCCAGGTAGCCGTCAAACCGCCATCCCTATTATATCTGACTGTGGCCAAGGTGTTTTCTTGAGCAGTATGTAAAAAGGCTACCAGCTCCGCGTCGAGGCCCAGGTTACTTAAAATCGACCATAACTTAGACCTGGTTACACAATAAACAGCTTGAGTCAAATCCATAAAAGCAAGGTGTAAAGTTTCCTTCTTGGCAGGGTATATTTCCCGATCACTAAGTGTAAGTTAAGACATTGGTCCAGCGTCCCTTTGCCCTGCCTAAAACCATACTGTAAATCAGAAATAACATTAAAATGATCAAGCCATGACGTTAGGCGATCCAGTATCACTTTGCCCACAATTTTTGGAGCAGAATCTAAAAGCGCGATTAGTCTGTAGCATGAGGGGTCATCTTGTGCACCTTTTTTGAAAAAATAGGGATAATAACTGCCATTATCCATGAAGGGGGAAAACCACATGGGCATGCTGCGTTAAAAACATGAGCTAAAATCTTGGCCCAAACCTTGGTGTCAGCCTTATAGAGATTTGCTGGTACCCTGTCATGCCCGGGAGCCTTACCCCCAGACGTAGAGATGATTGCCTTATGGACCTCCTCTATACTAAAGTGGAGGGGGGCACTGAATGACCAATCATCCATATGAGCCTCGGATTCTCCCAAGTTGGAGCAGCTACAAATATGTCCAAAGTGCTTTACCCATTGGTCAGCTGGATGATGCAGTCTGTATTGGAGTTTGGCATATCAGAGAAGAAGGGACTGTTAACCATGGACCAGAATTTGGAGCTATCAGCCAGGACACTAACTTGCCCTAGAGTCTCCCAGGCCTGCTCTCTTATCGTCTTCTTCCTCTCCTGCACAGCAAGTTTGTATGCTTTTCTTCTACTCCTGACCAGCGCCTTGTTCCTTGGGTTATGCTCAAGAGCCTCCAAAAGCTCTGTGTGGGTCGCGGAGCAGGTGCCATCAAACCAGCTCTTGACCTTTGGGCGGCTTACTCTACGATGATTAGGTTGGATGATATCTGCTTAGTAAGTTTATCACAGGCCTCTAAGGTGACTCTACCATGCGCAGTGGGGTCCATGCATGCTTCGACCTCTGTGGCACAGACAGCATACACATTGTCCAGGAAACTTTACGGGATAATCCTTTCCCACTTCAGCCTGCGAGCTTGAACTTTGGTGCTAATGCTTTTATTTTTCGGCACAGGTGGTCACCTCCCCAGTTAAAATGGAGGAGAGGGATAGAACCAATGTGAGGAAATTATGATCACTGAGACCAAACCAGGAAAAATTCAAATGCTCAACAACCAAGACTAGAGTCACAGACAGCAATATATAATCAATAGTGCCGGACCTTTAATTGCCAGCATAGGAGAGGACCGGAACCAGCGTGTCTGCTTGCTGGAAGCAGTATAAATTATGTGTTGAAAGAAAGCCTTCTAAGAATGATCCTGGTGATCGTCCCCCCACTCGGATCTGGATATTTGGATCGCTTGCCTCCTTCAAGATGTCTACCGTGAGGCCGGACTCTGTCGCTGCCACATATCGCAGGGGGCAGGGTTGAGTGTGCCCCCCCTTTATGTCGGGACTGCATCACTTGTACTGCTGGGACACTGATTGACTGCCGGGGATATCGACTATGGGTATTGTATTGGTCGCGGGGTCTGGGTTCGGGCGGCCAGAATGAAACGTTATGGTGCTTTGGGGATATTTGCTGGCCCTCCTCCGATCTTCTGTGAATGACGTTTTTTCTTTCCCTTCTCTTTTTGTCTTTCTGTTCTAAATTTCGGGTTTGGTTTGTGGGCGACAGGCACGCAGCTTTGGGGGGTAGGGATTTTGTTTTAGTTTCAGTTTCTATGGGCCTTATTTCTCTTGTCTTTTTCCTTTCTCTTTTTCTTTCCTCCCTTTGGGTTGTCAGGTGCTTCGGGGTAGTATTACCTATTCTCTCCGCTGTCGATGTTGTCATTTTTGTGGATTTGGGTGTTCTGAGTCCGTGGGGCGGGAGATGGCCAGCATGTACTGTTTTATTGTGCTGTTATCCTGAGGGTCACTATTCTCTGTTGCTTTTAATTTTATTCCTCGTTATGCTCATGACTCGCTGGTTCGTTGCCTGCCATTGCTTTCGGTGGATTGAATGCACCTGATCCTTCTTCTCTACAAAACTTTTAAAATTAACCTCATTCCTCCTGTGCCCGGTGGTCCCGCTTCGATCTAGTCACGTCTTAGACAATTATCCTTTGTACATTCACTGGGACTGCTGAGTTGAACTATCCGTACTTTATGTGCTATTGATTGCTCTCGAGGCCGGCCTGTATGGTTGTAGGCCCGTATTTGTACGCTTGCTATGCACAATAAAGGTTTTCAAAAATTAAAAAAAAGAATGATCCTGGTGGTGTATGCTTAAAATGATTAGATGACTGGAAAAAACCCTGCTCCGACTTTAAACAACAATTGGAATAGCATAGATGAATGTTAAAATCCCCTAGGAATATCAGGTCATAATGACTTGATTTAACTTCCTCATAACCTTCCAAAAGTTCCTCTAGAGCTAGGAGGTATTCCAACTTGTGGCTTCTGGAAAAGGAGTTGTAAAGGTTAACCACTAGCAGAGTAGGAAGGTTCTTAAAAGGCAGCTCTACTGCTAGCACATGGGGTGATCGGGATGCAATCATTCTAGTCTTACAGGACAGTTTAAGTAAGAACATTAAACGCAGACCCCCTCTAGCTATTCCAATATTCGAAGGGGTAGCGTATTTACAGAATGAAACGAAACCGTCTTAATAGAAACAGTCATTAGCCTCCCACGTTTCTTGTAGTGCAAAATGTAGTCGTTGAAAGGAAGTTTTCCCAGGATATATTGCCCCTTTTGATCTAAGACCCGCTATGTTTCAAGAGAGAATCTTCACATGTGGGGCAATAGAAAAGGTTGATGTGAAAGTGTTACGGGGTGATTTATTACATAATAAATTGGGCACAGAGGCTGATGGAGTTAGAGCATTAGGAGCCTTAGGCGGTGATTGGTTGCCCAGAGTCTTATCTTCCTCCATCTTTAGTCAGTCATTTTCATCCAGGTCCTGGAGATTGTCTAGGGGTTGAAAGTGGTTTCTCATGGGTAGGATTGTGTCCATATTGCTTATGAGGCCGGGCCTGGCTGGGTTTGAGTGTAACTGCCACTGAGGGGTGACCAGCAACTGCTTAGGGGGATACAAGAATTGTAGGCGAGCATTTCTTACTGTGGAGGTAGAACTATTCTTATGGACACAGCCCACTAGCAACTTGGCCTGCACAGAGTGCTTGAAATTTACAACTATGCAATCCCCCAATACACTTTTTTTTGTTAGATAGCCAATCCATCCCACTCTTCTGGCCATAATAATATCAATAGACATGTTCTGGCCATTTACCACATTCTTGCCACACCAGTGAGTAACTTTGTGTATAAGGTCCAGGAAGGTTTCCTAAGATCCTTGAGAAGGTGAAGGAACCCCTAGTAATTCTGCAACAAGGGGAGAAGATACAGGTCGAGAATGCACTTGGGCAGGGCAAATTGGTGCTGGTAACAAAGGTAATAAGCCATCCTTGGATGCTGGGGGCTTGTCCATCTGCACTTCCTGGGCTGCCTGGTCCACTAGAATCGGCTCTCCGGGCATGCGGTTGTGTTGAGAACTACAAAACACTTCCTCTGTCGCCAAGTCTTTAAAACTTAATGCCTAAAGAATTTGATTCGGATTGTCAGATACAGGACAGAGTGCACCCCCCAATCTGCCCCCCCCCCCCGCCCACTGGTTTTGACGTTATAAGGCATTTATTACACATGGGGACAGAAGTATTAACTCTCCTCCCAACCTCTTCCAACTTTAACATTATCGGTGCTAAGAGAGTTTTGGTCACTGTCTCCAGTCTTACAGAAGAGTGTCCAACAACTGTTCAAGATTTGAGCCAGCTGATAATGAAAGTTTGGACTGTGGAGACTTCCTTGTGGCCTTGTTACAGCCTATTTGTTTCTTCTTGGATTCACAATTGGTTTAAGGGCGGCTGGTCGGATCCAGCTTACCAACTCGAACTAGAGAACCTTGGATTTTCCCATGTCCAGGCTATGCTCTTCAGGCCCCGATACCTCACACTGTACCAGCGGTCACCCGAACTGTCCTCCTTTCGTGCGGGCCGCGCTGCGGCACACCCAATGGGATGCTAAAATCACACTACAAACACCTCCCGGGCATGGGACTTGGCTGTGGGAGACTGGAACACTAGCGGGCTTCCAGAAGTGGGACCAGATAAGCATCACTCACCTAGGGGACGTATGGAAAGGAGATCATTTGTCCTCCTTCCAGGAACTGCAGCTAACATACTCCCTACATTCGACTCAATTCTTCAAGAGCCGCCAGATGCGTCAAGCACTCGCCCTCCACATTCCAGAACCCACAACATTCCTAGAATTTAGTCAGTTGGAAGCTAAGCTCCTTATGGGGAACTTGGGGGGGGGGGAGGGGGGGGGGGGCGATATCCCAAATCTATCGACCCCTGATAAACAATACCATGTCCAGGCTGGATTCCCTTAGGGCTCGCTGGGAACGCTGTATTGGTCCTTTAGAGAAGGAGGATTGGAGGGATGCATTGATGGCCCCTAGGGTACTAACAATATCAGCTAGGCTCCGCCTCATTCAAATCTACTATCTCCACTGTGCATATCTTACCATGTGCGACGACACAAAGCAGGATTCCTTCTGACCCCAAAATGTCCCAGTTGTGGGGCAGATCCAGCTGATTTTAACCACATGGTCTGGTCCTGTGCCATTCTTTTCAAGTACTGGACGTGGATTGCAGCTTAACTACGCAAAATACTGGGCTGTGTGGTTCTTCTTAGTCCTCTTGCCCTTCTCTTGGGGGTGATGGAGGAATTTGATGGTTCCCATACTGATAAATTGTTCCTTGGGACTGCCATTTTGATAGGCAAGTGAGACACTGTAGCGAATTGGGAGGACTCAGCAGCTCCCTCCATTGTGAGGTGGCGCAGAGGAGTGGACTGGTGCACCAACCAGGAAAGTCTGTGTATGAGGCACAAAGCTGTCCGGCTAAACACAAGCATATCTGGGGTAAATGACTGCGTTTGCTGGGTTGATATTTGAAATTTTGGGATGCAGTACGAGTCTCGTCCATCGTGAGCCCAGATGAGGGGAAATCCAACAAATGCATTAGAAAGCTGTATATATCATGGCAAAATTGGCATAGGAGGTGCATTTAGGGGCTAATACTTGATATATGGATAAAATAATATCTCCTGTACACCCAGGGAGGGGGGGGGGGGGGGAACGCGGCATACTAATATCCCCGACAGGCAATGCTGTTGTCAATGGCTAAGCCAAAGTCCAAGTTTTCAGCTCCTATTATCCCATCTGTCTTAAAAGTCTTACACTCATATGACCCTTTGAAGACCATTGCCACCCTACCTCATCTCCTACCCACCGTCTTCATTTACACATACACAAGCTTCCGGGATAGCAAAGTATAAATCAGGACACGCGTCCTCATTCATCCACGTTCCAGTCATAAAGAGTATGTCCAAAGTTCTTTAGCAAATCATAGAAGTCTAAAGAATGCTGATGCAAGGAACTAATGTTCATCAGCGCTGCCTTAACATCCCTTTGACCCTTTCTGAGGGCTGCATTATTAATGACTGGGTAGTTCAGGTGGAAGAGGTTATGCTTACAATTGCCACATAAAACAGGGCCAGTGGCATCCACCAAAATAGGACTACACCCCAGCAAATTGCCCCTCCTGTACCTATAAGCTCCTCTGACAGGTAGGTCTGCAGGGCAGACACTCTGCTGTACAACCAGCATAATGGCTGGTGCTGTCTGTGGTCGGGACGGGCAAAGACAGGCACGCATGCGGCACGTCTGCACTGTGACCATGATTTTATAGCAAAAGAGAAAAGCCTCCTCCTACTTCACTGATTAAGACTACAGCGCGCCCTATAAAAGGTGGCGTTGTTCCGTGTTTCAAAAAGCCATCCTCCCAGGAGGCAGTCTGACCCTCAGACCTTCGGCACAGTGCAAAGCCCTTGGCCACTTGTCAGGAGAGGTCCTTCACCCAGATTACTGCACGAGATTCTGCAACAGACAATTTCACCTACTGCCCGCACCTTTCACAGATGCTACATCTCATCTGTAGCTGAAGCAAAGTCCCGGAAGAAGACAAGACCACTATTGCAGCATGTGTTTGCACTTTGTGAGGAACATTGTCTTCACAACTGCGCTGATAAAGACCGCTTTAGCTGTCAACAAGGAATGCAGAGTATCTCTTCTCCATTAGAAACTCTAGACTGCAAGTTCCTCTACCTTCCATGCTCTCTTAGTGTAGTGCGTATAATAGAAGTAGATGTTAGGGCATTAGTTTCTAGATAACATTTTAACCACGTTCGAATTGTTCATTTTTCTCGAAGGCACTGCAGGTACGAGGGGGATACTCGGTTGTATGTAAGATGTTTTTGTCACCATCCTTGTATACTGTAACCAAGTGCGAAATAATGTATACTAAGCAATGTGCAATTCTCGAATAAAAACAAGCTGAAAAAAAAATGTTAATTTTGTTCTCATTATTTATATCATGTCTTCTTGCCATTTTTTAAATATTCTGTGTAGTTGGTTTAGTCTTAAAGAGAAACAGATCATTCCTGTAGTAATAAATACTTTTTAACTTAAAAGTGTTCATTCCTCTTAGCATAAGTGTGATACTGTGAATAATGAAATAAGGTTTGTTACGGTTACCACAGCACCCCTTTATGGGATGGTTAGTAACCCAAAAGCAATACTTCTTTGTCAATTACACATTGAATATGGTTATGTGGGGCTGCAATAACCTGTCTTTCACATTTATCGCAGGTGCAATGAACCAAGTTCACCAGAGTCACCCGTGGGTGGGAAAGCGCACCTTGTAGAGCTGCGCTAAAGTTGTAGTTTTCGCTACAAGCTGAGCCAGATTTCGGCACGGGCCTTAGTGAAGGAGTGAATGGGTTTGTTGGTGTCAAGGATACCTGCGGCTTATGTTGGGCCTTCCCTGCCAGGAATGGGGACGGTATTTGCTCCGAGGCCTTGTGTCTGTGCCGCCCAAGACCAGATGGCAGTGGTGGACTGGAGGGCAGTTAAGGAATCTCTGGGCTCAATGATAACCCCACTTGGGGGCAGAGCTAGCCTGCGCATAGTGTTTGTGTGTGGCCACTGGGTGTGTTGCTGTACTCACTGTGGGGTATTCGGGAGCATGCTGGGTCTCTGACCCCTGTTGCTCCTCTGCCTTTCACTTGGATTGCAAACTGGCCAGAAGACTAAAGTGATGTATCGTTCCTGAAGATGTCTGGGGTACCATCTCCTTTCTGGTGATGCATTCTCCAGCGAGCAAGCCTCATTTCACGCCGGTACTGAAGAAAGTGATGCAGGCCTGATGCACTCTCATCATGTATAGGGGAGAGGCACAAGTTACAGACCTGGAAGCGGTCAGTCCAAGGGCACCTGGAGTGACACTGGGGTCAGTATTGAAATGACGTTGTTTCCATCACTGTTGCCTAATTTTTGTCTTGGAAGCACCAAGGATGAGGATGCAAGGACCCAAGAGGGCAAGTCACTGTAGAAAGCCTCTGAGACAGTCTCGGTTGTTTAAGTCTGGTGAACATGAAGAGCAGGGGAAAGCACCTAACAGGAGAGGATAGACTGAACTTATCCAACAGCGCGCACTAAGAGGAGTCGACCCAGAGTTCAATAAGTAAATTTCCAAACCCGATGGCGGAAAAAGAAATCTAACAATGGAGCCAATGCCCATGTATGTTACGGACTGTAGGAACATTCACAATACCTTGTGACACTGTAGACTTCTTTGAAGAAAAACAAGTTGCAAACATCTGTTTTCAACATTAGATGGCTGGATTAAGCAGAGCATGTGTGTCTTCGTGTGCGACTCCAGCCACACGAGGCACAAACATTTACCTATCTGACCATATTCTAAATGCTTCTGGTAATTGTTATGAATGTGTGTGCTGCCTTGTCTGGGCAGATTCTCTCCTTTCTGACTGCCATGGAGACCTCAGCCCGATTTTTTTTGTGTTAACAGCTTTTCAATAACTAGTTTGCTGACTCAACCAAAATGCAGAGTACAGATATTTTTTCAATATTTGTCACTGTAGCGAAACACTTAAAGATAGGTGTAGGAGAGTAGGGTTTGCTTCCTATGGTCACTCACACTTTTTGCCGTGATACTCTGGTTTTTAGACTTTAGTGTGACTGTGGGCCTGCTAATCAGACCCACAGCCCAGCTGTTCTCTCTAAATTCAGACCATGCACTTTAGGTACATACCTAATTGGGAATTGGGTCACCTTTGTGAGCCCCTGTATAGTGTACCATAGGTACCCAGGGCATAGGTGCATCCCGGCCTACCAGGGGCTGCAGCAGGAATTATGCCACCCCTGGCTGGCCATCCAAAATGACACCACAGGCTGATCACTCAGCTTGGGCAGGTGGTGTAATCACCCCTTGCTTAGATATAGTATACATATATCTAACCTTATATATAGACACATATATACCTATAAGTCACTCCTATGGCAGGCCTTGACAATCCTGAAGGCAGAGTGCTTGGTTTTATGTGAAATGGCGCTCTAGCATGAGCTGAGCCAGTCTGCAGTTTTCGGAACAATGTCCTTATAGCTGTTCTATGATATAGCCATACCGTATACTCTTAAGTGCATTATAATCCTCACGGTTAATGCTAACTTTGGTTTGGCTTTATCAAAACATGTCGTGTAAGGTGTCAAACACTTTGGAATACTACCCCCCACCTCCACAGACAAACTGTAGTGTATTGGGGCAAGGTGGGTTCATTTCCAGACACTGCCTGGAGCACACAAGGTGCTCCATGCAAAACTGGACAAAGGGAAAGGGGTGTAATCACCCCCTTCCCAGGTTCCACCCATAGGCGGGACCTAGCAGGTAATCCAGCCCCTTAGTTTAGTATAAAGATAGGAGCTGTGTCTAGAGACATTAGATTATCCTGGAAAGAAACTTTGAAACGAACTCTTGGACATTCGACGTTTCATATCGACTGGAAGACTGAAAACATCTCCCTTGTGGTCAAGGAGTGACCACCCTGTGCAAACAGGCACCATGAGTAACTTGCCGGTTTGCTTTGTCGACGCTCCTGCCGGAACCCGAAGACCTAGCGACTCAGGAACTGGACTTTCAGACTTCTTTGACTCCAAACCACATCCACAGCAAAGCTGAGACCCGTGGCGGACACGAAAGACGTGGGACTGGACATCCTGCTTTTTGCCAACCGTGCAGCTTCAGAGGTACCCTCGTATTTGTGCATTGGGGTTTGAGAAGCCCCAGACCCGAGCAGCATTTGCACCGAAGCTCAGCCCTCCACGAGTGCCACGTGGGGCCTGCGCCTGCATTTCAGCTCACCGCGTCTTCCCGCTTGCTAGCCCGTTGGCTAGTGAGCCCTCCTAAGACTTCTTTGTGAAACTACACCGCTTGCCTGGTTGCTCCGGGTCCCCTCCAGCTTCCCTGCGAAGGAGAAGCTCCCCAGACCTTGCTGGTCTGAACTGAAGCCAATCTTCCCATCCTGCGTGGATTGCGTTTGCCAAGGTTTGTTGGGTCCACTCCGGATACCGACACCGCAGTCAACTAGATCCTTCATGGGACAGCTCGAATCCAGCTCCTGGTCGTTGTCGACGCCTCCTGGTCCTCGTGGCTGCAGAGACAAGCTTCACCTCTTCACCTGATTGCATCTCAACATCGTCTGGTTCCTTCCTGGTTCCTTCCTGGTCACTGACTAGTGACCCAGACTCTGTCCCCTCTGCTTTCAGGTTCCTCACTACTCCGATCCACCCTTGGATCCACCCGGACACTTTCCTCCTGGTCGCCTGCAGCACTTTCCTGCAGCTCTCCATAGGAAACAGCGACGAAACCTGACACGAAAGAAAACCTATGCACCCGGCTTCCCTGGGTAAGGTAACTCGAGTACTCCGGTGCTCCCGTGGGTGTTGACTCTCGAAGTGTCCTAGTTTAAAGGGGTTTTAGCGTAGTCCATCCGGAAGTGTCCAAAATCTACTACTTTGTAACTTTTACGTTCCCATTATAACTCTATGGTAACCCGCGTGCGTGTTTAGACACTGCACACGCCTCCCGTGGGCCTCCTACTTTCAATCCCTTGGTTGTTCAGTGTAGCCCCAGCGATTCTCTAGGCCCTAGGCCTATTTACCTTTCCTGAAGTGGTTCTTATACCACTTACTTAGTATATGGTTCGTGAGGCCCCTAGGGCAGAATTGTATTTGTGTAACTTAAAGTATGCTTATTGAGTAACTTGTGCTGTATCTCGATCTCTGTATGTTTCAAACAACAAGGGAACCCCAAGCAAGTCAGCACAGGACCTCAGGGAGTAACTTTTTAGAAACAACAACGGTCCCATGCAACAAAGAATCAAGCATAAAGATAAATACAGACACAGTCGATTCTATATTAAGTGACTTGTCCAGCCGGATAGCGGTCTAAATATTTTTACTTTTAACAGGAATACAAAGAGAATTTCCTTCAACAGTTTCACGTTGTGGGGCACAAGCCTCTACCCCAATTAAACACAAACACTTTAGTACACTCAAAGTGAACAGGAAAGGGCTTTTAGGCAAAAAGCTTTAAGTGTTCTCAAAATCGTAGTAAGAACAAGAATATCAGGATGCACCTTTACATCAACAGAGTACATGATATAAACAATGTATAAGGCACATAAGCTGGTCGACGGCGTTTCGATTCCTTTTTAAATCAAAGGGAACATCATCAGGACATTTGGCAAGTGCCTAATTAAATGCAAGCCTCTAAAACTTAAAAGAAAATGTTGGGAAGAAAGAAATATAGGGAGATATATAAACTCAACATATATAGATAATAACTCACAACGTGGTGATAAGTGAAGGAGTGGTGTTGATTAAAAACAGCCTTAACGCTAGGGCTAGGGCTAAAAACAATTCATAATGTGCGATCGACTGGAGTGGGGCTTCAGATATTTACTAAAACAGGCAGGATAATTATGGCTACTAGAGGTTATAGCAAAGAGGCGCGACAAGGGCACCGGATGAACCGGAATGTCCCCAGTGGAAGGATACAGAGAATTGCCCATAGACTTAGTGACTATCAGTAGTTCCCGTGGGTGGGAATCTGCTAACGTGATGGATATGGAGGTTTACGTGTGGTTCAATGAAAAAATGCAGTCCCACGTGGGTGAGGAGCTGCAGTGAACGCGACCATATTAGAGTAGAGAAACTTCCGGCAGTGGTGTAATTTACGGGGGAAATGGCGCGGAAAGGCCGTGATAACCATGCCGAGTGTGGCCAAGGAAGATGGAATTGACTTCACGAGCGCCGGGTAAAAGGAGAAGTGAACAGGTGACGTGAAACGATAAAAAACGGCACAGTGAAAAAGCGGGCTTACCATGTTGAATCCATGGCTATGGGTTGGGCAAGAAGAGTAAAGGTGGTCACCTAAATAATTAATGGGGAAGGTAGTCAAAATATGGAGATAGAACTGGATCGGTGCCTTGCGGGCAACAAAAGGTGGACAAGGAGCTTACCAATATCAGGAGACACCTAGTAAGGTCGGGAGTACGATCACTTTCAGGGTTGCTGGGAGTACCTGGGAGGGGAGGAATCATGGTTAGGGAATGTTACCTAAGTCATGGCCATAGATAAGGAGAAAAGCTGGACGGTGGAATGGAGCTTACAGGTTTAGTCAGTATCTAATCCCGCTCGGCAATGCGATCTCCAGCTGAAGGCACTGTGGCCTGCTTAAAAAGGAAAGGGGCAATCTAAATGGTCTAGACGGAGGGAGTGAAAATAGAAGATAACACGAGTTGGATTGGGAGGGTGGGATATGCGGCGGCCATGTTGGAACAGGAAAGTACGTGGGGTGACAATCTGACTGGGGTAGGAAGGAGACCATAGAGGTGTCGGTTACGTGAGGGGGTGAGGGGGTTGTGAGTGGTGCCGGTGTCGGTGAGGTGTGAAGATAAAAATTAAAATTTAGAAAAGGAGAAGGTCAGCATATAGGAACACAGTAACTGAATCAAGAGAATAATCGAAGCATTTTAGTACATTTTGTTACAGTGAGGTACCCAATATTCTACAGAGGATACAGCAATTATAGTGGAGGAACCGTTTAGACCAGATTTGTCCAGTCTTCCTGAAGATTAAGTCCAGAATTTAAGCTGTCCGTTTTCAGGATCCATCTCAGTTCTTCTCTATTCAGTAGTTTGGTGAGATCACCACCTCTCGGCGGGAGGATTACTTGGTTAATCACAGTCCAGCGGACATCATTTTCATTATGGCCCTTGTCAGTGAAATGTTCAACAAGGGGAGCATTCGCTGTTCTGCATCGGAGCTGGGAAATCCGTAGTTTTATCTTTTGTGTTGTTGGTCCCACAAAGATCTTATTGCAGGGACAAAAAATAGCATAGATGACATTACAGCTGTTACAGTTCGTGAAGGTCTTGCGCTCATTTTTTACATTTTCAAAGATGAAATCTTTCCCATCAATACAAAATTCACAAACAACACAAGACCTACATTTATGGTGACCCCTCACCGGCGGTAGAGACCAATGACCATTCAAAGTGGTGTTTACGGTCGCAGTTAAGGGCAAGGCTGCCCTAACAAGTTGATCCTTCAGACTTTTGTTTTTCTTGAACGCAAACATGGGTGCTTCTAGATCAAGTGTCCCAGAGTTGAGAATTTGCCAATTCTTTTTAATGGATTTACGCACTTTATTAGAAACTAGCAGCCCGTCCCGACCTTGTCCGGGTGCAACAGGCTTCCACGACCCCTGCCCACCACGACATTGTGCAGCAGCCCGGGCCCCCTCCCGGCTCGTCCCCGCCTGCCCCGACCCCCGCCTGCCCCGACATGGGTTCCCTTACCCGAGCCGCTTATTCTCCCGCCTGTCCGCTGCTCGCACCGCCGCTGGCCTGTCCGCTGCTCCTCACGTCCCCCCTCCTCCCCCGCGCCATGTCCGCCGCTCCCTTACCTCAGCCGCCGCTCCTCCAGCTTGTCCGCTGCTCGCACCGCTGCTGGCCTGTCCGCTGCTCCTCACGTCACCACTCCTCCCCGCGCCATGTCCGCCGCTCCTTGTCGCGCTCCTGGACGCCACTCCTCCCCGCGCTCCTGACGTGAGCACGAACGTCGCGGCCGACGCTAATTCGGAGGGACTACTTTCTTTTTTTAACTGTAAATTTTTTAAATAACTTTTTTTTTTATGTATATAGCCTATAACCATCTACACACCCTGACTATTCCAACGGTGTATCGGGTGTGTGGGTTGGCGCTGTGGTTCCCGAGTTTACCCGCCTCAAAGGCTGAAAGTTCTTCCTTTATTATAGTAGTATAGATTGTGGAGAATGTAGTGACACATACAAGTTTTTCAGTCGACTTTTTGGGATTTGGTTCTAGCAATGTTTCCCCGAGGACAGTACCAAGCCCTTTTCTTTGCATTTTTCACTAAACGGCGAGGATAGCCTCTTTGTTGCAGTTTAGCTGATAAAGTGTTTGCTTCATCAAAGTAGTCAGTTTTCTGGCAACAATTCCTTCTCAGTCTAAGAAATTGGGAGTATGGTAGGCTGTCTCTGAGTGCTCTGGTGTGGCAACTCTGGTAACTGAGTAAAGTATTCCTTTCGGTAGGTTTGCGAAAGAGGGAGGTGAACAAGAGACCCTCTTTGTGTTTGAGTAGTTGGATGATAAATAGAGTAGGCACCGTATGTGGACGGGTCCTGTTATTCAATATACTTTCCATGACCAAGAGTGACTCTCTCTGGGGGATGTTAGTATAAAGAGACTCTACGTCCAACGTACATAGAGTCTCTTTAATTGGGTCAAAAGGATGATTTTCAATTAAGTTAATCATAAACATACTGTCTTGAATGAAACAACATGTATCGGGCACAAAGTCTTTAAGAAAAAAGTTTACATAATGACCTAGCGGCTCCAGTACCGACCCACAGCCGAATACAATTGGTCTTCCAGGTGGGGAATCAAGTCTTTTATGAATCTTGGGCAGAGTATAGATTACTGGTGTTCTGGGGTTGGTTACATTGAGGAAGTTGAGTTCATGCTTACTTAGAAAACCGGCATCATAAGCCTCCTGGGTAATTTGTCTAATCAGTTTTTAGAGTTCTTTGGTGGGATTGGTAGATAATCTACAATAATGATCTGTATTGGAAAGCTGACGTAAGACCTCTGTTTTATAGTCATCAATGCCTTGCAAGACAATACCACCCCCCCTTGTCTGCTGGTTTAATGACAAGGTGGTTATTGTCACGAAGGGTTGAGGTGGCCATTTTTTCATCCAGTGAGATATTGTAGGGGATGAATAGGTGGGATTTAGCTAGATCAATTGTTTCCTTAAGAATCACTTTTTCAAATGTGATTATCTCTTTGGGGATCACATTGGAGGATGGAGAAAAAGTTGATGGGGGTCTGAAGGGAGTCGCAGCTAGGTTTTAAATCAAAGAAAGCACGAAGTCTAATCTTTCTAAAGAAACCCAAAAGTTCGGATTGAAGGCCTAAAAAGTTTGGGTAGGTGGAGTCGACAAATGATAACCCTTTACTGAGAATCGAAATCTCTGAGCTAGAGAGGATATGGTCAGATAGATTAAACAGGGGAATTGTCATGTTAGTGTTGCGTGCTTATCTAGGTTCCTGATCGATACTGTAACCGTATGCCCCTATTCGGCTATAAATCCATTTATTCCCTATATTGGCATAACCGTTCAAGTGCGATTTTCTGAAAAGTCATCTCTGGCCTCACACGAACAGAGCCACATTCCAGCATGACTCTCTGCTACTTCCTTTGCGACCAATTAGTGCAATGACAGAGCAGCAGTCACTATCTGATATTCCTAGATAACACTCCGAGTTCTTCAACAAGATAAAAACTTAGCAAACCTGGAAATCCCCGCTTGCTATGTTTTGATTAGTAATAGAACTCTAATGAGCAACTGATAACTGTCACTTCCTAGTGACATCTTTAATTGACGTCTTATGTCCAGCAAACTTGCGTCAAACCCGGCACCTGTCAGGTATAAATATTACCAACGTTGCCTTAAGCAATGCGAAGCTGTGAGCTGTTAGCTGTGAGCTACTGTTGCTGATGCCAGCTGCCTGCATGACCCCGTGTTGGTAAAAACTAGCACTCTGTCGCTGCAGCCTGCTATCCTGTGGTGGTGAAGCTGCTGATTACCATTATCGCCGCTACAGCGCGACCTATGGTGCAGTACGCTTGAGGAGCCGTGCAGCCGTCCTCTGCGAAGACATCCAGCCGATTCCAGCTGCCCGCGGACGCTGTCACCCCTCCTTCCTCGACGCGCTGAGAGAAGCCGCTGCCTTTCTCGTGCAGAGAAATCCAGTCCCGGCGCTTCCAGTTTACCCTCGCGGGTGACTGGGATATCGAGAGAGACCCCTGAAGGAGATACCAATCCTCCATCATTCTATTCAGAGGTATGGTGTTGACTAAACCCTTAGACGAGAATTCTTGAAACAAACCTTGGCAAAACCAACTTAACTTTAGCTACTTACTTACTCCCCTTTTCACGTGTTAGGCTTAGGTCAGGCACACTGGGGTAGGCTTAGTTAGAAGCACCAGTTGAGTATGTTAGCCTAATGTATATATGACTGTATATATGTTTTATTACTTTTAACCATTGTATGGCTAAGAAACCATATCAATGCTTTTACAGTTCTATTTCGCAATACTTATCTTACTGTACGTACTTTTTATAATAACAGTTATTGCAATTGTGGCAATACATTTCTCTTGTACGAGAAGAAAGACTGTTCAATAAATGTTAACCTTTATTGATAAACGCCCGTCTCTCTATTCTCTACATACTGTGAAAGTAAACTGCACTAGACTGACTGAGTGAAATCTGTGTCTATTGTTTCACACGACCCTAGAGATCGACTCTTGATCTGAGGAGCAAAGTTGTCATGTTGCACGGTTGTTGGAAAGCTGAATCCCTTCTTGTCTGTGCCAAGGAAGCTGATCACTTCCTATGCAGAGAAGAAAGTTTCCAGTGACCTCTGAGCTAGTTGGTAACACAACCCAATTAAGTTTAGCATAGTCAGTGGAGGCCTGGAATATAAGCAGTTCCACGTCGATACTACTGTTTATGTTATTCCAATGCGCAGGGCCTAGTGGGAAACTAGGAACTACACTACATGGCGCCCAAACGTTTGGTAAGGCGATAAACTAACGCAAGACTTGTAGAGTAACTCAGTCGTGCATATTTCACACCCCTTTCTCCCGTAAATACTCCAATAGACGTCTGGAGTGGGTGAAAGGTTAAAATCCGCCCGACCTTAGTAGGAAGAGATTCCTATGTAAAGCTCTGGTTTATTCAACGTTGAAGGATACAGTGTTCCAAAATATTGTGCATCTAATCTTTGTCTCCTTGGAGACCTACTCTGCAAAGCCTGCATTTCTAAAAAAATGTCAGACAATGAAGAAGAAAGGGAAGCAGCTAGGCTGGCTTCCATACTAATAGAGGAGGACTCGAGTCTCCTACAGGCAGACCCGGATGCTATTATCATCCCGGTCCAGTTAAGAAGATCTATAACTTTAAAACTTATAGAAAACGGACTGCCACCTCAAGGTGGTACAGTAATTTTCGTGATAGAGGCTCACGAGTATCGGCAGACAGAGGTATTCTATTCATGGATAAACTTTCCAGCGGTAAACGCTATAACACAAGAGTTTCACTATTACAAAATAGAGGAACCTCCGGATGAGTACGCCCCTTTCGAGGAGGTTGAAATTCCACTTAAATTTCAAGAGCACCTGCTCTGGTTTAATGGCGCCCTAAAACATAATGATCACATAACTAGGCTCGGTCCACTAGGTAGACCAGGAGCCACGTGGCCGGTTCTAGCCAGCTACACACCACATCCTGACATTGCAAAAATGTCTAGAGAAGAGCTGTTAGCACAGCTAAACACATTAATAAAAATACATAGGCAATTAGTCCAATATGTAATACGGACTGCAACAGTCCAGCCAGCTGTTAATACACCACAGCTGGCCCCTCATCAGGGGAAGACAAATAAAATTACACCACAGAACATACAGTCATGTCTTGGTAAAACACCCGTAAAACAGGAACAAATTCCTTTCTGGTTAGCCCAGAAAATCACTCAAATAGAGGCAGTATTTCCTGATACTACCCCTATTGAGAAACACAGAATCTTGACCATCTGCCTTCCTATGGGAATCGCACCACACGTGGAGGACTGCGACACTTGGGGTACAGTCTTTGCTTCCATTTACACAAAAACACACGGTGTTCCGTCTATGGCGGTAATACCAGAAGTGCTAAAACAGATTCAAAATGAATTCGGTCCAGAACCCGCTTTAAATCTAGGTATGAAATTACTGAAAGACTTCAAGCAGGTCACGGCTATATTATTAGCCAACATAAAGGGAGAAGCAGCATCTGTGGCGATCCGCCAGAAGTTGAGGGAAACAGATATAAAAGATCCTGTTGAGCTTGCAAAAATTATAGAAAAGTGCTATGAAGAATTAGGTAGAGACAACTTGGGTGGAAAACCAGTTAAGCCCCAACTGCTCGAAAATCCTGAAAAATTATTTATTAAAAATAATTCAAACACTCCTAAAAAGAGCTGGGATGGAAATAAACAATCCAGTCCCAAGGAAAAAGTTTTCCAGTCCAGAGGAAGGTCTCCTCGACGGAGGGAAAGAACTCCGACTCGAGAACGCCAGTCTCCCCAACGGGAGCCCTCTGAGAAAAGATATAACCTTAGAAATAGGGATAATATAAAAAAACCTGATAGATATCAAAGTATTGATACACGTCCCTCTCGATCTTTTCCACAGAATTCGGAAAGAAGAGGACGGTCAGACCCAGGAGAGCACACCAAGTCCAAAGACAAGGAACCTGCTCAAAATAAGAAATCTCAATTTCAGAAAAAGAAGGTAGCCAGTATTAGAGTAATCAACCATGCCGAGAATACTGAGGACACAGTTGAAAAACGGGGAGTGGGCATTGACAATGTTGGACAGTGCAGCAGAAATCAGTATAGCGCGCAAGATCTTGATGAGTCATCTGGAGACAGTGGACACGAATGAATACATTCAGGTTGAAACTGCCGACGCCAGGCTTAGCGAGCCCCATAAAATATACGAAATAACATTGCGTATGGAGGGTGATAAGACTAGGAAAATTAAGGGTCTATTTTGGGATAAGCTCTCAAAAGGCTATGATATTCTGTTAGCTGAAAAAGGTTGGCCCCCGGAGTTTGTCAGGGAGTGCCCTCGTGGCGAAGAAGTGATTATGCCTGCCTTCTCGAATCACATTCCGATTCACAAAAAATACACATATGCAAGGAAATGGGCAGTAGCCCAGGCACCTGCATTGTATAAAAATCATGTTGGATGGGATGAGGATTCACCGCCTCACAAAATCCAACTAAAAAGTGAACCAACTGCCCAACGGCAGTATCCCATAAAGCAAGAAGCTAAAAAACAAGTCAGGGAGATCTTAGATCAACTTGAGTACCAGGGGGTGATTGAAACATGCACCTCTCAAATGAACAATCCTTTGTTTCCTGTCTCCAAGCCAGACAATTCATGTCGTCTAGTTTTGGACTACAGACACCTTAATACATGTTGCAAAACCTTTGCAGTACAAAACTCGCATAGTGCAGCCCTAATGAATAACATAGTTAGGAAAAAATATATAACGACATTAGACATTTCTAATGGTTTCTTTTGTCAAAACATTGCACCAGAAAGCAGATACTTGACCGCTTTCTCCGCATTTGGGTCACAGAAAAAATTCTGTCGACTCCCACCGGGGTTCAAGAACAGCCCAGGACTATTCTCAGCTAGGGTAACAGAGTTACTACAAATCTATGATGATGATGCATTATCTTACGTAGATGATATTTATCTCACAGACGACGACTTGGATACTCACTTGAAAAGAGTGAACACCATTATACTTGGGTTCGCAGCAGAGGGTTACAAATTCAACTTTAAAAAGTCCCGAATTGCCCATCTGACAGTACTATTTTTAGGGTACGAATTATCAAGTGAAGGGAAAAGCCTAGCGGACAACTTCTTAGAGAAGTGCGCTGTACTCCAAGCTCCAAAAACGCTGAAGAATTTACAATCAATACTAGGTTTTCTGAATTTCGGAAGAACTTACATACTAAATTACGCAGAAAGGGTTAAACCTCTCTACGAACTAATAAAACCTGATTTAAAACAAATCAATTGGACTCAAAAACACACAGAAATTTTGAGATCACTGCAAACAGACATGTTAGCAAAAACAAAATTAGATACACGTGACAACACGATCGATCTTGTAATCCGAGTCATCCCAGGAAGATGCGGATTCACGTACCTAACCTCTAATGAGGGAGAAAAGGTACCAATTTCAATTAAATCTCACTTGTACACACAAGCAGAAAAAGCATTCAGTCGCACAGAAAGAACTGTGAACGCAGTGCAAATCGCATTAGCAAATGAACGAGAACTAGCACACGGCAAACGGATTAATATCCTTACAGCGGAATCCGCCTTCGAGGCGCTATTCAGCCCAGTAAACCTGCCTACAGTGTCACTGGATCCGAAATGGATACAGTGCATAGATTCTCTAGGAGCGGAAGACGTGAAATACTATTTTGCCCCGCAATTTGAAGAACTGAATGATTTAGAGTATGAAGAAGAATATCCTCTGCCAATCGAAATCCTGCCTCTCCCACAATACGCCTGTATAATCTATACAGATAGCTTTGTACAGCATTTTAATGTAGAGAGCAAATCCTACAATGCAGCATGTGCGATCATTAAAGGTCGTTGGCTGTGCGGTAAATTCAGACCAAAAGTAACAAAAACTGAATCTGTAAGAAACTGTTCGGTTCAAAGAACTGAAATCAGATCTTTAAAGATGGCGCTCGAAAATGCAGAACGCGAATTCCCCACACTTATAGTGTGCGATTCTCATTTTTGCGTCAACTCTTACAACAATAAACTGCAGAGTTGGATCGAAAACGACTACAAAGATGACACAGGTGCCACAATAAAGCATAAAACGCTCTGGAACGAGGTAGCTCTTTTAAGTAAAGAACTACCAAAGACTCACGTGATTCACGCACAAAGTCTTCAACGTGATGGCGTTCACGTTGCAGGGAATTCATTGGCTAAAACAGCCACCGCGGAAGCAACTAACCCGGCTTCCGTAGCCACAAAAAAGCGTACAGATAAGTACATAGACGGGGAAACCATGCTGGCAGTAAAAACGACCGTAAAAGGCGACTGTGCAGCACTACCCGTAAACTATCCACTCAATTATGCATACATAATCGATGCAAACTCCGTTCCTTTTGCTCGAATCCCTGGAGTGGGGGATAGAGTAATTCCAAACACGAACAGGAGAATATTTTTAATAGCAGACGCACACATGGGTTTGGGTCTAAGGCACAGAGAGATCAAGGAATCACTGACTGAATTACAATCAGTATTCTGGTGGCCGGGAATGAGTGTAGAACACCAAATATATGCAAACAACTGTGAAAACTGTAATAGGGATCGCAGTAGCGAACCTTGCTACCGGCTACCAGTAAGAAAGAGCGTAACGCTGCCTACACCCCACCCTGCGTCCTATTAATAGTTAAGACGAAAAGCACTTAAAAAATGAGGCCACCAGCGCTCGGCTGACGCTAGAACGGTTATAAAAGATTTGCGAGTCCATATCGGCATATACGCAATTACCACGTTCCATTCTGACCAGGGTCCTGCTTTCAGCTCTCGAGCTTATGAGGAGGCCATGGCTAGCATGGGAATTGGGTTGTGGTATTCTTGTCCGTCGCACAAGTGTGGTAGAAAGAAAAAACCGGGACATAAAGCAATCTATAACAGCGAAGGTATTAGGTTCAGGCGCTGGGTGGGTCAAACATTTAATAAGTGTCCAGACTAGTCTTAACAACATGCCAAGAAATTCTCTAAAAGGTTTCAGCCCATACGAACTATTGTTCGGAATTAGAATGAACGTTCAGGACCTCGATAGTCAGATGTCAGTGGTACAAGAAGAAACAAAGCAGTTTGAAGTAAAAGACCGTTTGGCTGTTTTACAGGAACTGAATGAAACAAGAAAATCATTAAGCAACATAAAGTTAAAGCAACAGCCAAGTACCACTGACGAGGCACCACCCGCAACAGCCCCAGCAAGGCCTGTCTGGATTCCAAAGATTGGGGATCTAGTCAGAGAAAAGATCGCGGTGAAGAAGGAATTTGGGCCTTCTTACAGAAAAGCAGTACCTGTCTTAGCAGTCACCGGAACAAGATCAGTTGTGCTACCGCCCCTTGCTGGTAAAAAGGAGAACAGAGTCGTGTCTATCGATCTGGTAAAACCACAAGCATGTGGCCTATAATCAACAGTAGGCCCAGTTGACTCCCAAGAAACAACAGAATACCCAAACTTGCAACAATCCAAGAGGTTCAAACTGAAAGACTAATCACATTCGATCAGCCTGCAGTGCACAATGAAGGACTATGCAATAATGCCATGGAACTCGTGCCTCTTGAAACACAGATTGAAACAGTTCGTCAAGAAACAACACCAGTCTACACTAATGTGGCATTAGAAAGTGCTACCGAGAGACAGATTGAAAGAACAATCCCATCAATTGACAGAACTGCCTCTGGTTATTTTATCAACTTCGACAGCTTCTCTGAAGATTTAAATGACCCCGAAGTGATGCCAGAAACAAAAAAGTCTTTTAAAGAAAAAGCAACGGAACTCTTTCGTCAACTGAAGGAAATCTACCTTATTTCCCCTTGGCTAGAGTTCTGGTTTGGTCTAGGTGTATTTTTCCTCCTGCTTTGGCTCATCATGGTACTGTGTTTGGGAAAATTCATTGAAGGAAAATATATTACAATGGACACAGCAAGTCAGAACATCAACCTAGTCCTGAAACCACACAGATCATCCCACGTGAAGAAAAGAGAACTGTCAACAGTAAATGTCACAGCAATTCCAATACCTGGTGGGGTAGTATGGGAGAAAACAGACTATGAGATCTATGGTCCGGTCGAAATCCTGAAGTATCCTCATCAACTAAAGGTTTCCTTAAGTGACTTTGTGACACCAAGTACATTCTCTGATGATTGGGACTTTAACAGTATTAATGACATGATGTCTGATTTAGTAATGTCAGCTAGATTCACAGATCATGATTATTTACAAGGTTCATCTAGTTATGAGCAGTTATTCTGTTACACCCATTATGGGGATCATTACTTGCATAAATCTGCACAGCCTAGAAATGTTTTTTTGTATAATCAATGGGAACATTGTTCTACACCACCTAAAAGCAGTTCTAAAGCATTTTTTGAGAAATTCAAATACTTCTCAGGGTTTAACACCAGTGATGCAGAAACGTTTTATTACAAACTGTTAGATAAAACAGGAATGAAAACAATGCTGACAAATTCTAAATTGATATATTCAGAAGCATTTTATGACAAAATGATGACATTTGGTTTTGATTATTGGAAAAATAATATTGAAACGAAAACGATTTGGGGTACAAAAGATTGGCAGGTGCAAGGCATAGAAGCACTGTTTAGAACCTGCATGATACCTGAACAAATGTTATTTTTAAATGACACAGTACACCAAACATCTTTTCTTGGCCTAGCTAAGATCAAAGACCTTAAAACACCGTCTATACCAAAGCCAATACCTGAAAATGCAACAGCTGATATTGAATTAGACGTGTCACAAATTTTACATTTCAACAGAACACATCCTGATTGGAAAAAGTGGTTAATCTGGCCTACAGACACAAATAGCTGTCAAGATAGATTCCTGAATAAAACACAGGGTTTAAAAATGACCAGATTAGACTCTAGATACTCCCAGAGACAACATCCAGGGATTATAACAACATACAGTGTAGGGAAACTCTGCCTAGAATGGCTAACTTCGTCCACACTGGCTGAAATTAAGCAACACTTGTCTTTATTAAAAGATGGTGCTGATTTGCGCGATTTCATTCTTGGACCACGCAAACAGCGTCAAAAGCGTTTCATAGCGACCAGTATCTATGCTGCTTACAACGAGGCTTGGAAAGTAAAGCAAATTGAAACTGCTGAAAAAATACGAGAAATTGATCGTATTAATTTGGAGAAATCACTTTCTGTGGTAGACAATGGGTTAATGACTCTGTCTTCCAGAATATATTCTTTGGACAATATTGTATCCTCTGCCTTTGATGTGATAGACAGAGATTTGCTAATGTTACAACATGGCCAGTCTCAATTACGCTCTATTATAGAACTAGGCTGGACGCTGCAAAATCTTCGTTCAGGCTATGTGCCTTGGCGTTTAATCAACACAACGTCATTATTTTCCATTTTTAACCTTACTGATAAACAGATCAGTTTGGCACAGAAAGGAGCAGACTATACAATCTTGAGCATCGAGAAACTCGAGAGATTACCATTGACAATGTCAGAGAGCCCTGTCATTGAATGGATAATACACGGAATTATCACAATTCCGATAACAACTTTCCGATTTCATAAATGCCTTGAGTACATACCTGCTGGCCAATATGAACAATTGGGTAAGGGATATGTAAAATCCGAATGGAAATTACCATACACTCATTCTTGCTATAGTGACAGTGACAAAAATGTATTTCTTAGTGGTGACAACTGTAAACACTCACTAAGCGGTATACTTTTGTGTCAGGGTATTAATTTACACGGAGCATGTGATGGAAATTCAAACAACCTCTCATGCCACCAGCTAGTCACACCTGCAACTCAGATAGAGCCCTTCTTTATGCAACTCGCAAACGGGAGTTACATTCTTAGAACGGATCACAGGTGCTGTGGCCTCGCGCCCGGACTAAGTTATCTAGTACAAGTAACGTCCATGGTCAAATGTTGTATGCAAGCATTGTTTCCGAGCGGGCCTCCAGACATAGTGACTCCCCTCTGGCCTCGTCTGAATCTCTATTCTATACGAATTGATACATTAAGCAAAATGAAATCTGTGCTTTTACAGACAACAGTGCCTATAACGTCATCTAAAGAGACGTATGATCTTCTAGTCGCAAGGACGGCTACTGAAGTTCATGACCTTTTATCAACAAATTGCCCCGTGCATTTCGTAGAAATGTTCAGCCAACTCCTTAACATGTCTAGTGCAACAAGCATCCCAGGCATATTTAAGACAGTCTTTACAGGACTGCTGACACCCTTCCAGGCAATTTTGGGAATCTTTCCTAATTTTGTGCACTCCATCTTTGGCGGCATTCCACTATTTTTGGGACTCATCGCAGGGATTCTATTTTTGACCATCCTGCTACGTTATGGCAAGCCTCGGCTCAGACATAGCTCCCATGGGAATGGAAGAGACAATCCTAGCAATGCGCTACAGGGACAGGATAACTAACGTCCTCGGATTGGCCAGGCTGAGAGATCTAAACATGACCTGGTTCCTTTCATTCAGACCAATATGGCAAAATTGCATTTTACCTGTGCTACGGTGTATGCTTTGCGGCGAGGAATGCGTGTTGGACATCTGTCTTTCACTTCCATCAGCAGTACCAATGGACGTCGATACTTTGCTAAGTCCAATAACGGCTCACGCATTGTGTTGTCCCCAGCGGCTACCAATCCTGATGACGGCATTCGTGGAGACTCCTGTACTACAGCCAAGTGGTAACAGTGGAGCGAGTGACAAAAGCAACATCATCCAGGTACAACGTTCTGTGAGCATTGCTGGTCCTGCCTTCGATGACAGCAATCATTCTCACACCTGCCAAGTTACAGCGCTATCTAATTTGGTTGAACTATCACCTGATTTTGTAGACCAATTCTTTGCGAGCCTGTCTGATACGATGTTCTCACCCATAGAGAAACAATAACTTTTGAAAAGCTTTCCGACACACAGCGTTCCCATAAACTCTGAATTCGGCCTTCAGTTTTGATCAACAAAAACTGCCAGGAGCTTTGGAAATCTATTTTCTTTGAATTGGACATTTTTTTTCTAATATTGACCCTTTTTTTGGCACGAACAATTCTTTGCTTAACGTAAAAACTATTCTTAGAGAACAGAAGCTTCACACTTCTATTTCTAAGCACATCTAGAGACATAACAACATAACACCAGCCTCTAGCACACATGTTATTACAATGCATTTTTATGTGATGATTTATCTCGCATTTCTTCTGTCAGAGATACTTCATGTGTAATTCTTTTGCATAATTGTTCATTGACTTCATATGCAATAATTTTTTGAATGATTACTATGCTTTAAAAAACGTACAGTACCTAAATTCCATGTATTACAAGTACGCCTATTTCGAATGCATTTATGTATTTTGGGGTGGGCAATGTTACACATGCATCTAATTGCTTTAGTTTTAGTAATTTTGATGGACATGTATACGTGGAGTGGGTGTTGCGTGCTTATCTAGGTTCCTGATCGATACTGTAACCTTATGCCCCTATTTGGCTATAAATCCATTTATTCCCTATATTGGCATAACCGTTCAAGTGCGATTTTCTGAAAAGTCATCTCTGGCCTCACACGAACAGAGCCACATTCCAGCATGACTCTCTGCTACTTCCTTTGCGACCAATTAGTGCAATGACAGAGCAGCAGTCACTATCTGATATTCCTAGATAACACTCCGAGTTCTTCAACAAGATAAAAACTTAGCAAACCTGGAAATCCCCGCTTGCTATGTTTTGATTAGTAATAGAACTCTAATGAGCAACTGATAACTGTCACTTCCTAGTGACATCTTTAATTGACGTCTTATGTCCAGCAAACTTGCGTCAAACCCGGCACCTGTCAGGTATAAATATTACCAACGTTGCCTTAAGCAATGCGAAGCTGTGAGCTGTTAGCTGTGAGCTACTGTTGCTGATGCCAGCTGCCTGCATGACCCCGTGTTGGTAAAAACTAGCACTCTGTCGCTGCAGCCTGCTATCCTGTGGTGGTGAAGCTGCTGATTACCATTATCGCCGCTACAGCGCGACCTATGGTGCAGTACGCTTGAGGAGCCGTGCAGCCGTCCTCTGCGAAGACATCCAGCCGATTCCAGCTGCCCGCGGACGCTGTCACCCCTCCTTCCTCGACGCGCTGAGAGAAGCCGCTGCCTTTCTCGTGCAGAGAAATCCAGTCCCGGCGCTTCCAGTTTACCCTCGCGGGTGACTGGGATATCGAGAGAGACCCCTGAAGGAGATACCAATCCTCCATCATTCTATTCAGAGGTATGGTGTTGACTAAACCCTTAGACGAGAATTCTTGAAACAAACCTTGGCAAAACCAACTTAACTTTAGCTACTTACTTACTCCCCTTTTCACGTGTTAGGCTTAGGTCAGGCACACTGGGGTAGGCTTAGTTAGAAGCACCAGTTGAGTATGTTAGCCTAATGTATATATGACTGTATATATGTTTTATTACTTTTAACCATTGTATGGCTAAGAAACCATATCAATGCTTTTACAGTTCTATTTCGCAATACTTATCTTACTGTACGTACTTTTTATAATAACAGTTATTGCAATTGTGGCAATACATTTCTCTTGTACGAGAAGAAAGACTGTTCAATAAATGTTAACCTTTATTGATAAACGCCCGTCTCTCTATTCTCTACATACTGTGAAAGTAAACTGCACTAGACTGACTGAGTGAAATCTGTGTCTATTGTTTCACACGACCCTAGAGATCGACTCTTGATCTGAGGAGCAAAGTTGTCATGTTGCACGGTTGTTGGAAAGCTGAATCCCTTCTTGTCTGTGCCAAGGAAGCTGATCACTTCCTATGCAGAGAAGAAAGTTTCCAGTGACCTCTGAGCTAGTTGGTAACACAACCCAATTAAGTTTAGCATAGTCAGTGGAGGCCTGGAATATAAGCAGTTCCACGTCGATACTACTGTTTATGTTATTCCAATGCGCAGGGCCTAGTGGGAAACTAGGAACTACACTACATTAGTACTACCGGGATCAGTTACCACTGGTAGAACTTCTGGCGGGTTTGCCTCTCGCCTGGAGGGTTGTACCACCTTGGTTGACGTTTTAGCCCCTTTTGGCTGGTTCTGAGTTGCCTCTCCCTAAAAAATGGGGGTTTTGATTATGGGTTGATGAGCTGGCCCCCTCTCCAGGATCCGAGCTATCGGAAGAGTCTGCAGAGGAGTCTGTGAAGCCAACAATGGTGTTTCTCCTGTTAAAGCGGCCCCAAGGTCTAGGGTTTTGTGGGTTTTGATTGAAATTACGGTTCGTGTAAAAGTCTTTTTGGAGATATGGGTATGCACGTTCAGCTGTGAAGGATTTAATACCTTTTTTTACTTTATTAGATTTCTTGTTCTGTTCAATGCGGTGGAATTCAAGTACTGTTTTGTCAACTTTGTCTAGAAGTTTTTTCGCGTCAGGAACGGTATTGTTATCATTTATTTGTTTCTCAATGTCCTTGATAATTTCACCTAATGTCTTTAGTTCCTCATTTGCTGTTTCAATACCAGTGACTAACCAATGACGGGAACATGTAGTTCCTATGTGGCTAAACCCGGTGATATATTTGGGGTGATCTGTCAATACTCCTGGAATGTTCCTCACTTGCAAACCCAGAGGTATGGTATTAGATCTTAAGTATTCAGTGAGCATCAGTATCATTAACTCCAATCGGACAAATTTATTTCTCTGTTTCTCTAGATTCTCCGAAAGATTAGAGCCTGCTGTTGGGGTATTAACATCTAGGTCCGTGAATATTGAGGGACCTTCACAGATCTTTTTAATATACTCGATTGAGTATAATGGAGCTTGGTCTGACATATCGGTTAAACTGTGTTCGTGTAGGGAAAAAGAAGGACAATATAGGGGTTGGTAAAAAAATGCACACAAGGTGAGAGTGAAAAAAAGGGGCGAGGAAGTGAGCCACTTGTGAAAGTGGAAGGCCGAGCAATTGCCCTTGAATATCATGCGATTGCGCAAAGTATGTTTCAAACAACAAGGGAACCCCAAGCAAGTCAGCACAGGACTTCAGGGAGTAACTTTTTAAAAACAACAACGGTCCCATGCAACAAAGAATCAAGCATAAAGATAAATACAGACACAGTCGATTATGTATTAAGTGACTTGTCCAGCCGGACAGCGGTCTAAATATTTTTACATTTAACAGGAATACAAAGAGAATTTCCTTCAACAGTTTCACGTTGTGGGGCACAAGCCTGTACCCCAATTAAGCACAAACACTTTAGTACACTCAAAGTGAACAGGAAAGGGCTTTTAGGCAAAAAGCTTTAAGTGTTCTCAAAATCGTAGTAAGAACAAGAATATCAAGATGCACCTTTACATCAACAGAGTACATAATATAAACAATGTATAAGGAACATAAGCTGGTCGACGGCGTTTCATTCCCACTTTTAAATCAAAGGGATCATCATCATCAGGACATTTGGTAAGTGCCTAATTAAATGCAAGCCTCTAAAACCTAAAAGAAAATGTGGGGAAGAAAGAAATATAGGGAGATATATAAACTCGACATATATAGATAATAACTCACAACGTGGTGATAAGTGAAGAAGTGGTGTTGATTAAAAACAGCCTATTTTTTCAACATTTGTCACTGTAGCGAAACACTTAAAGATAGGTGTAGGAGAGTAGGGTTTGCTTCCTATGGTCACTCACACTTTTTGCTGTGATACTCTGGTTTTTCGACTTTAGTGTGGCTGTGTGCCTGCTAATCAGACCCACAGCCCAGCTGTTCTCTCTAAATTCATACCATGCACTTTAGGTACATACCTAATTGGGAATTGGGTCACGTTTGTGAGCCCCTGTATAGTGTACCATAGGTACCCAGGGCATAGGTGCATCCAAGGCCTACCAGGGGCTGCAGCATGAATTATGCCACCCCTTGCAGGCCATCCAAAATGACACCACAGGCTGATCACTCAGCTTGGGCAAGGTGGTGTAATCACCCCTTGCTTAGACAGGGTATACCTATATCTAACCTTATCAATAGACACATATATACCTATAAGTCACTCCTATGGCAGGCCTTGACAATCCTGAAGGCAGAGTGCTTGGTTTTATGAGAAATGGCGCTGTAGCATGAGCTGAGCCAGTCTGCAGCTTTCGGAACAATGTCCTTATAGCTGTTCTATGATATAGCCATACCCCCACCCTCTTCAACGTATACATGAGCCCCCTTGCGGCCATCGCACGCCAACACAACCTCAACATCATCTCCTACGCGGATGACACGCAACTGATCCTTTCTCTCACCAATGACCCCAGCACCGCCAAAACTAACCTACACGAAGGAATGAAAGAAGTTGCCGAATGGATGAAACTAAGCCGCCTGAAACTGAACTCAGACAAAACAGAAGTCCTCATCCTAGGTACATCCCCATCTGCATGGGACGACTCCTGGTGGCCGGAAGCCCTCGGAAAAGCACCCATCCCGACAGACCAAGCACGGAACCTAGGCGTCATCCTGGACTCTTCACTTTCAATGAACAGACAAGTCAGCGCCGTATCCTCTTCCTGCTTCAACATTCTTCGCATGCTCAAAAAAACATTTCGCTGGATCCCCTCCGACACAAGGAAAACAGTCACCCACGCTCTGGTCACGAGCCGTCTGGACTATGGAAACACCCTCTACGCAGGTACTACCGCAAAACTCCAGAAGAAACTCCAACGAATCCAAAACGCCTCAGCCAGACTCATATTAGACATCCCACGCAACGAACACATCTCTGGTCACCTTAAAGACCTCCACTGGTTACCCGTTAATAAGAGGATCACTTTCAGACTGCTTACCCACGCACACAAATCACTCTACGACATCGGTCCAGAATGCCTCAACTCACGACTGTCCTTCTACACCCCCTCCCGCCAACTACGTTCTTCCAGCCAAGCCCTCGCCACTGTACCTCGCATCAACAAGACCACCATGGGAGGCAGATCCTTTTCATACCTGGCTGCTAGAACATGGAACTCACTCCCCGCTTACCTTCGCCTTACCCAGAACCACCTAGCATTCAGAAAGCAACTTAAAACTTGGATATTTGACAAGTAATCCTCCCCCCTTCCTAAGCGCCTTGAAACCCTCTGGGTATGTAGTGCGCTATACAAATTCTCTGACTTGACTTGACTTGACAGTATACTCTTAAGTGCATTATAATCCTCACGGTTAATGCTAACTTTGGTCTGGCTTTATCAAAACATGTCGTGTAAGGTGTCAAACACTTTGAAATACTACCCCCCCCCCCCCCCCCCCCAGTCCTGGTGGCGGCATTCCACCCTTCTAGAGGGAGAAGACATGTAGTTACTGCTTTACCCGGTTAAAGTTCAACAGAGCCTCAGTATCACAAAATGGATGCTGCTGCCACAGACACGAGTCTGACCTCCTGCAGCTGGACAAAACTCCGGCAAGGGAGGCTTGGACAATAGGTTTCCTGTTGAGGGAGGTGCTAGCACCTCCCCAGACAAACTGTAGTGTATTAGGGCAGGGTGGGTTCATTTTCAGACACTGCCTGGGGCACACAAGGTGCTCCATGCATAGCCCGGTTCAAACCAGTTGCTGTGGCACTCCAGCCCCAGCTCTGGGGCGAAACTGGACAAAGGAAAAGGGGTGTAATCACTCCCTTCCCAGGTTCCACCCATAGGAGGGACCTAGCAGGTAATCCAGCCCCTTAGTTTAGTATAAAGATAGGAGCGGTGTCTAGAGACATTAGATTATCCTGGAAAGAAACTCTGAAACGAACTCTTGGACCTTCGACTTTCCATATCGACTGGAAGACTGAAAACATATCCCTTGTGGTCAAGGAGTGACCACCCTGTGCAAACAGGCACCATCAGTAACTTGCCGGTTTGCTTTGTCTACCTGCTTTTTGCCAACCGTGCAGCTTCAGAGGTACCCTCGTATTTGTGCATTGGGGTTTGAGAAGCCCCAGACCCGAGGAGCATTTGCACCGAAGCTCAGCCCTCCACGAGTGCCACGTGGGGCCTGCATTTCAGCTCACCGCGTCTTCCCGGTTGCTAGCCCGTTGACTCCCGACCTTAGTTGGTGGCTCCTGATATTGGTAAGCTCCTTGTCCACCTTTTGTTGCCCGCAAGGCACCGATCCAGTTCTATCTCCATATTTTGACTACCTTCCCCGTTAATTCTTTAGGTGACCACCTTTACTCTTCTTGCCCAACCCATAGCCATGGATTCAACATTGGTAAGCCCGCTTTTTCACTGCGCCGTTTTTTTATCGTTTCACGTCACCCGTTCACTTCGCCTTTTACCCGGCGCTCGTGAAGTCAATTCCATCTTCCTTGGCCACACTCGGCATGGTTATCACTGCCTTTCCACGCCATTACCCCCGTAAATTACACCACTGCGGGAGGTTTCTCTACTCTAATATGGTCGCGTTCACTGCAGCTCCTCGCCCACGTGGGACTGCATTTTTTCATTGAACCACACGTAAACCTCAATATCCATCACGTTAGCAGAATCCCACCCACGGGAACTACTGATAGTCCCCAAGTCTATGGGCAATTCTTTGTATCCTTCCACTGGGGACATTCCGGTTCATCCGGTGCCCTTGTCGCGCCTCTTTGCTATAACCTCTAGTAGCCATAATTATCCTGCCTGTTTTAGTAAATATCTGAAGCCCCACTCCAGTCGATCGCACTTTTGAATTGTTTTTAGCCCTACCGTTAAGGCTGTTTTTAATCAACACCACTTCTTCACTTATCACCAGGTTGTGAGTTATTATCTATATAAGTCGAGTTTATAAATCTCCCTATATTTCTTTCTTCCCCACATTTTCTTTTAGATTTTAGAGGCTTGCATTTAATTAGGCACTTTCCTGTTCACTTTGAGTGTACTAAAGTGTTTGTGCTTAATTGGGGTAGAGGCTTGTGCCCCACAACGTGAAACTGTTGAAGGAAATTCTCTTTGTATTCCTGTTAAAAGTAAAAATATTTAGACCGCTGTCCGGCTGGACAAGTCACTTAATACAGAATCGACTGTGTCTGTATTTATCTTTATGCTTGATTCTTTGTTGCATGGGACCGTTGTTGTTCCTAAAAAGTATCTCGATCTCTGACCTCATAAAGAGTTCAGAGGGGTTGTGTTAGTAATAAATACATATATATTTTATATATACCTTGTGTGGTGTCCTTTCATTTGATATGCAAGGGATTATTATTGGTAAAACAGCTGGCTTCACATGCTCTCTGAAGTTTTAGCCTAAGACTGCTTTGTCCATGCTACCACTAGGATAGCTGGTCTATAAGGTTGACTTTACAACCATCACCATAAGGGTCGTTTAGATTGGTGCAGGGTGCCCACTACAATAGTGGACATCATATACCAGGCTAACTTCTCACAATAGGTAGTTGTTCAGCAGCTCTGAATCTGATGAACTGATTGGAAGGGTTTGGGGACTAAGGATGCAGAGCCTAAAACTTACTGCCCACTTTTTGAATATATTTTGTACATTTTCTTCCAAATAAATGGCAATAAGGTGACTATAGTAGTAGTGGGGTTTCAGAGTTTTTGCAATATGTGGAAATGTGTGTTGCGGAGATAAGGCAACATAAGTGCATTGATTAAAAGAAGTATTCTTGGCATTGTAAACAAGTGTCATACAGACTCTCACATCTAAGGTAGGTGTTTTTAGAGCCTGAACACAAATATTCTTTCTAAGCTCTCGCCATTCTTCTTTAAGCATCATGCACCGTGGCTTTCTTTTTGGAAATTCCACTTTATTTCAAAGTGATGGAGTGTTAAAGAGCATTGAAACAACATCTAAAGTGCCTATTTTACAAAGCTCTTATTCGTCTCAGTCCAGCAAGTCTCAAAATTAACGATTTGAGAAGGTGTTAGATTCAATACAGCCTCCCTTAGCAAGAAAGTTGTATCTGCAATTCAGATATGGGTCGCTCCCGCTGTTTGCAGTAACTAACAAGTGGGCGGGCGCTACAAAGTCCCTCTGCCCTGGATGCTTGGTGGAGGAGGAAACAGTGGCCCACGTAATGCTTTTCTGCTCTGCATATAAGCAGCCCAGGTCCAAATGGATCATTCAATTGTGCAGAAACGTGGGTATTAGGAACAATTGTGAATTTTTTAGGATCCTAAGATCTGACACAAACCAACTTTATGTTGTTGCAAGTTCCAAATTTCTCCTTGCTATGTGGCTAAAACGAAGGTATCTGCTAAAGAATGGCACTTAGCTACTTGTGGCTGTTCTTATGACAGTTAATTAATGTGACAGCAATACTTTGGAAATTGCCTCTGTGTGAGAGACAGAGTGCTTGTAAGCTGGTAGCCTCACTGAATACAGCTGTTTAATTTTTAAGGTTTTTTAATATTACTTAAATGCTTTTGTACCTAAATTATTGTTTTTTGAAATTAATGTTTTAAAATGAAATTGCCTCACTTGTTATTCTGCCCTGACCCTCACTGAATCTGTAAATGCCAGTTTAATAATGAAAATGTATTTTCTATTGCTGCTATTGATATACTTTAATGTATTTTATTGTATTAGAAATGCTTTTATGGCTGAAATAGCTGCAATAAAGTTTTTGATGATGATGAATTATAGTGCTTGTGACCACATAGTACTTTTTAAAATGAACCAAATTCCTTTCAAAGCCTCTCCAAATTGCTAAAGGGGTTTTGTAACTCGCTTCAAATCGCAAATCGTAGGTGGGTAGAAAGTGGCATGTCCTACTATTTGTGATTCGAAATGAGATGTATCAATGTTTTGTAAATGCAATTTCAGTTGCAAATCATAAAAAACTTACGGACTCCTGAATGGAGGTGGTATCTCGTTCGGAAAGGAGAAGCTGTCCCTCGGTGCCAGCTTTCAATACTGGAATCGTTGCAGGCAGCTTCAGAGGGAGTAGACAGTGGTACAGGGCGTCACTACCTGCTCCCCTCATTTTCTTCATAAATTTCTTGTTTGATAATCTGAAAACAACAATGGCAGTCTTCCTGGGTTGAAAAAAGTGTGTGAGGCGAGCACTTCCGGTCACCCCCACAAAATGTTCTCTTGCATATAAGATTTGTGCCAACGTAATGTACACTCCTGAAAATGCACAAGAGAGCGAGAAGCATTGAGCACAGACATGTTTCATTTGTGATGAAAAGTTAAACCCACCTCAAAGCCAAAGAGAACCATGTACTAAATAAAGCGTGTCTTTAATTATACTAATCTTGCCTAACTTTGTTGAATGGATTAACCATAGTTGCTTAAGCACAACCGGAGCCCGAAGCTAAAACATGTGCAAAGGTGGAATCTAGAAAACCCTCCAGATCCTCTAAAATAATTGTCACACAGAGTCAAGTGTCTGGACACTACACTTTTGCACCGAATACCTTACAAGGTACCTTTTGAAGGCATAAAACAACATTTGAGATAACCTTAGGTTTGCCATTGAGAGTTATGAGTATTGTGCAGCAAAAGCCTGACCACGACGATTGCTTTATTTCTATTATACTGGTGTGTTAAGAATCAAACAACGTCTATAATACGGGTAATATCTGAAATAATAAATATGCATTGAACTGAGGATTATATCGTATCATTGTTTCATTCACAAATACTGTAAAATATTGTTTTTGATATGATGTCTATTTTAATACTTGTGCATAGTTTATTTAAATTATAGCCTATCAACCTGTAACAACCTGTAACAGTGGCCTGAAATCTGTGACTGCAGAAATACTTCAAGTGTCTTTAGAAGTAATTGGGTTAATTGGATTAACGGAGTTAATTAGGTTAACTCCGTTGTTGTTATGACCAAATAAATGAGCCTGCACGTCTCTAAAAGCAGCTCTCCAAGTAGCATATATAATAGGTGGGAAACTGAAAATGTTAACCTAGATACATTAGTTAGCACATTTTGTAGTTCACAGCAATTATTTCACATTATTTCAAGCTACAAATAACATTCACACGGCTCTGTAATGATGCAGCCTGCACGATATTGCCATCACTGCAGTTATGACTTAATTCGCAACTTACTTTTTTCTGTCCTTGATCTTGACGTTTTCAGGACTGTTTTTTCTGTTGAGATCCGTCCCGTCCTTTTGCCACTTAAATTGAAGATGAGAATTTTCAGTAACAGCTTCACACTTCAGCACCACCTTCGCACCCTCGGGTTTCGTTGCATCTTTCAAGGTCTTCAGTTTCGGAGGTACAGCTGAAAGGCGACACGTTCATATGATTATGCAGTCTTTTAGGCGAATGCTCCCATCACAAACAACACATACAGCAATAGGTTTCTTGTTTGTCCCTGGAGACCAACTAACAAAAAAGTGTCGCGGGAGAGTATTTTACATTCAGATGCATGAAACGAAGATACACCTCTGCACATCAAAAGTTACGACTTCGTTCCTAAAGTACCACTATGCTTTGCAATCAAAATTGAATCACTAAGTTTGCATTTAAACGTTCAATGGGGTTGTCAAACTCTCTTCCCTGTCTGCACAAGGACTTGCCACATCCACCCTGGGGTGGGACTATGTCCTTTAAACAGCAGCGAGTAGGAGGCGGGGCCAAGATGAGGCCAGGTTCCGGACATGCTCAAGCGCCTCAGTTGTTCCGCAGTGCGGGACGCGGCAGGGGGCGAAAACCTTTACACCATAAATATTTTCCTAGGCACATCTAATAGCCCTTAGCACAGAGATCGACAACAACTCTTTGAGTCATACCACTTTTCCCAACCCCCTAGTACAAAATCCAAAAGGGTAACAGATCAGTAGGAGAGGGAAAGTTCGGGTATCCGAGTCTCCCAAACATCCAATTCTACTACCAGATAAATCCTCACAGGGTAGTGACCTGCTTCCCCAAACCCAGCTCCGTGTGGCAAACGAGGGTTCTCATAAGGTGCATTGCAGCCAGTGGTCGAAGTGGGGGAAAAAAAGTAGGGGAACTGTGGGTGGAGCATCAGGAGGTGGGAATAACAGAGGATTGGGTCAGTGGGCGGAGTCAGAGGTGTGGCTAAAAAGAGCAAAGCATACCAATTTTTAGTATGTTTGGCATTTCACTGATCAGTTACAGCTTATAACGAACGTTATTTAATACAACCAATGGATGCACGTTTATTTGATGTTTAATATATGCGTTAATGACATTAATATACATTTACAATGTGGAATACGTTTTCAATCACAGAATGTCCCAAATACGCTTATAAGTAGAACCAGACCCAAGTTGGCTCCAAGCCATTCAGTTTCTTTCATCAGCACTTCTCCCTTTTTTTAACCGTTTCTGAACATAAAATTTGGGTTTAAATTCTATGACAGGAGGCCCGACGTGTTGGGGAGTACTGTTGATTACATCATTCTGTGCCCCTTTGTCAATGCAAAATTGTACTCCTACATTGTTTACAAAGGTTGACTGGTCACCGTTGTCACTGCTGCACTTGTATGTTAAACTGGTATTAATGAGGCAAAAGCTTTGCCGATACTGTTAGTATGTGAAAAAAGTCAAAATAATAAAGTATCCAAAAATGTACCAACCACACATTACACTGCAACCTTTCTTTGCTGCATAATTTAGTCAACACTGCAACATAATTATGTACTCCATTGCTGCATAATTGCAGTGACCCCAAAACAGGCAGCACATGTTAAAAGTGCTTGTGCAAGAAGCAGAGACCGCGAAGTTTAGGCATTTAGAGGCGTATGTACGTGAATAGTGGCACAGGGCAGTGCAGCAAGTTATTTTGCTGAGCTGCCCTGCGTGACAGGGAAAGGGCAGGAATGCACTGCATTTATCCAATATAGTCCATCTCTGTCTTTTCCCCCTGCACTGGCGTTGTTTAGTCAGCATAGAGCCAATGCAGGCACCCTGCTACATGCAGGATTGTTTTTGTGCAGGAATGAGCACCTTCCTGCACAAAAACAATGCTGAGAGGCTTTTTCCTCTCTCTAAGTGTGCTGCACATATAGGAAGAAAGAAAAACAGGGAGAAATAAAGATATTTCTTCTTGTGCCTCCCCTGGGGAGGCATAAGATTTTGATACATTCCTGGGTTTACAAGTCCCTGTAAATCTAAGAATGCATCAAAGACCATGGGAGTTGAATGGAACACCCATCACAATGCATCTCTTGTGCAGAGGAAGGCAAAGCGGCGATTTGCGCTGTGTCGCATTACTCCATATTTATGAAACCATTCAAAGCCATGCAAAGTTGCTATGATTGGCTTCATAAATTTGACTTGGAGATTTGCGTCGTGCATTTACCACGTTCCATGGTGCATGGTCCTTGTAAATTTGCCCCTTAGTTTTATATCCGTGCAAATCCTGCATTGTCGATCCCTGGTGAGTTTCACTACTACTGCTAGAACAAAGCCAATGGAGGCACCAATGGGTGAGACGGACTGGCCTCAAGGATCCTGTGACCACAGTGACAAAGTCTCTGTTTATCCAGGGTGTGCTGCTTCGCAGGCCTGCCGGCAAGACTGGAGGTAAACTTCAGTATGGATTGTGGTGGACAGGGCTTCAAGGTTAACCCATCCTGGCCACCGGAAGGGTCCACCTGCTGGTGCTAAGAGACTAGGGCTTCTATGGCCTAGCGGGCCCTTCTATGGTCTAGTAGGGGAATGTGCTCCCTCAGGAGAGTGGTCTGGTCATGAAGCCTGTTCCTGGTTCCCCAGTTTCAAATTTGGTAGCTCTGGCCATAGTGCTACATCTCTCCCCCACAAAGTCCCACCTTGGATGGGGTAGACAAGTGGCTCCGGTGCTCGGTTGTCACAGAACTAGACACATAGGGCTGCTTTTTATTTCATATCCTTAAAAAAGGTAAATAGTATTTTTGAAAAGACCACATACCTGAACACAGACCGAGCAGCATTACACATTTTATAAAATAAAATAAGGAAAACAGCTGATAAGACATTAAATGTTTTCTACAGTCATTTTTAGGTTTTGGCTAGGAAGTGCTTGCGCTGTCTCTTCAAGACATGCTGTATTGAGGTATCGATTTTATACTGCATCCACTCTCTGCCCCTATTTTGTATTGGCTTTTGTGACTGTTCTTTGTAAATGTTGGGCTCTGATTTGTTAATAGGCTTATTACTCCCTCCTTAGTACCTCCCTGTCTCCTGTTGTTACCTACAATAACAAAGGGAGCTTAGAGGGAAAAACAGGTACCATAGGGAAAGCCCTCCACTCAATGAAATTCAAACACAAGAAATCCCTGTACCCAGGACTCAAGTTAGCAATCCTCTAACGGGCATGAGAACATTCTCCACTAGAATCTTCTATCGTAAAATTCTGGATATACCCCCTCTTAATTCTATGATTGGGTATCTATTGTCTCTAATGCCCTACTGTCCATGCCAAAAACAATGTTTCCGACTACTAATAGGGGGTTCCAATGTGTATTCAACTCGACACAACCTATGATGTCAGCCCTACTGAGGCCATACATACAACCACACACAGACAGTTGAAACAGAAAAAATGTGTGGCGGAGAGGAAGGCACCTCACGGGCGAACACCCTCGGGGAAATTGGTCAGATGTTTACCAATACTTTGCCCCTTTCTCATCATTGGTTGCCATTCCTTTTCCAATAGACAAACGTGTCACAACAAAAATTAGTGAAACAGATAGTAAAAGTAAAGGTGCAGAACAAGGAGCTCATAGCATAGCTCCCGGACGTGACAAAACAATACAGAGTGAGGGTACAATCAGCAGTCACACCAACTGTACCACTTTATTACCGAATAAGGTATGCACTGCTGAGTTAAAAAGGCCGGTAGCTTACTGTCGCATACCACTACCTGTAACCAACATGTTTCCCTGCCCAGTCAATTTTATGGCAGATTCATCAGGGTTAACACTCTGTTGCTGCACCAGCTTTGGACATCTTTAAATCAGGAAACTGCCGAGTTGAAAAAACACACAATTTAAAAACAATTAGAACCCATTCTGAACCAAATTTACTTTCCACATATTTCTCATAACTATGAATGAGAATAAAGGGTCACATTACCCTGAATCAGCCATGTTCACTCGTACCAGCCGATCAGGCAATTCTCCGCCTTACTGTCGATTGTAGTATCAATCTGTAAGTCATTCAGATGTAATTAGTGCGGGAATGACCCACCCAGAAAGTAACACTCTCATGATGTACTCTTGTTTAAATGAAGGGGGGTCCAAGTACTCAAACTCGTAATCCTCATCGGTTCCATATTATACCCAAGAGGAGACTGCAAGCTTATTTCAAGACCAGTTGTTACATAGGCATCGGACATGGTTATGCCAGGGATTGATGTCCGACCCAACCAAACTTTGCCATGGCTTATTTTGTATATCAAGACCCTTCGTGTCCTAATACATAGCGGTTTTGAATGAAATTCTGCGGTGCGCTTTTACCATCAAAACCCCCATCATGGTTCGTTTCATACCTCAACACTGCATGTAATAGTGCAAAGAGATGTAAAATGGAAGTGCCGCAGTACATTCCTGACAGCGACACCCTCGCCCAAGATGTAAATATCATCTGAACTTCCCCTCCATGTAAATCTAATCTAAACACAAGGAAAACATCCTCAGAGAGCCCGCTCTTTACCGTACAGGTATCGTAACGGGACCGCAAATCATCCCAGGAACGCCAACAGAGAAGCGTTCACGCCTTTTAAAGTCTATGCGCGATATCCAGGTTCGTGGACCAGCCGGTCATGTGATCGCGACACCAGTCATATGGTCGTTGTGGGAGGAGCGTATTACCCAATGAATCTAACCCTCTTCCCATACGTACTAATGCGGGGGCCATCTTAGAGTGGGTATATATTACGGGATCGCCTAAGATTTTCTTTGGTCATCAGTATCGAAATACCTTATTATTTAAAATTAGAGGTAAATCAAGGTATTAAAGTATTAAAGCTTCCCGCATGATCCTGTCACCATAATTCTCATTAAAAAAATGTTTTGCCTGGACGGAAAAGCCACTATGCTAATGCAAAATAATGTGTTTTGGTAGTCACAAAATACAGTATCGGGGATGGCGCATCACGATGGTGACGAGCCGGTTGTATTCTCCTCCCATATATGCCGATATTACGGGCCATAATTGTAATTATGATTAAAAAGCACAGTCAGTGCAGTGATACATAATGCTTTATTAAACCACAAAAGATGGCCGTATCTCGACCAACCTTTACTTCTCATATTTAAGCCCTACAACAGAGCAATGCATAATTGTTAGACCTTACAGCATCATAATTTAGAGGGGCTGTCAGCGTACCAATCAGAGATAGGCATGTAGGAAAGGCAAGCGAGCTATTTGACTTTATTCCATTCAATAATTTTATTTAAGCCCCGCCTGTCACTGCCCTCTCTAAAAATCCATTTAGCTTCTTTTGTGATCAAGACTGATTCGATGTTATTCGAATTGCCCTTCACTGTCTCCAAAACTGTCCATGTGAAGCTGTGTTTTTCTTGGTGGCAATGTTGAACCAGTTTGGTCGTCAGTTTTCCTGCCCTGATAGTACTTAAATGTTCCTGTGTGCGGACCTTTATTTTCCTCGTAGTGAGTCCAATATATTGTAGGACGCAACTACATAGTAACCTGTAGACAACATTGATGGTGTTACAATTACTAAATTGGTTTAAAAACCATTCCTTTCCTGTAGATAACGTAACACTACTGCATCTTTTGGTCAGGGGACACACCGAGCACATCCCACATGGGTAATGTCCCTTCGGTACCGTTGTGGATTCATTTCTTAAAGGCACCCGGTTCCGGGTGTGGACAAGCCTGTCCTTAAGATTACCTGACCGTTTAAAGGCAAATCTGGGTGGGGGCATGGAAAAGTCTTTATTGCTCAGTAAGTTCCAATTTTTTCTGATTGACTGCCTGATCTTGGTGGCCATGGGCTCATAGGTCATCACTACTAGTAAGCAATCCTTTTTTTCTTTATTGGCATCGTCAAGAAGAGCACTACGAGGGGTATTGAGCGCCCTCTTTCTCGCGTTCTTAACAACCTTACGGGGATAATTTCGCTGTTCCAACCTCTTAGTAAGGTCACCGGACGGCTCAACAAACGTATCTGTGGCTGAGCAATTTTTCCGGTATCTGAGAAATTGGCCCACCGGAAGGTTATCCCGAAGGGCCCTCGGTTGATATGAATTGTACATTAGGAGAGCATTCCTATCAGTCAGTTTTTGATGTACTCACGTGCTCAACGAGCCCTCTCCACAAGCCTCAATATCTAGGTCTAAATAAGTAGCATTGGTGCAGCTATAAGACCAGGTGAACTTCAGACTCTGATCTTGTGAGATTACCCAAGTAAAAAACTCCAGCAAAGACTCCTCTGAGCCCGACCATATGCAGAGCACATCGTCTATATATCTCTTCCAGAGACAAATCTGACTCTGGAAGGGGTTGGTATCAGGATAGACCATGTGCTCCTCAAACTGGCTGACGTATATACATGCCAGGCTGGGGGCCATAGTGGCCCCCATAGAAGTGCCAGAGATCTGCAGATATAACTGGTTTTTGTACATGAAATAGTTGCGGGTCAAAGCCACTTCGACACATTCCATGACAAAAGATTGTGGAACGTCATAGAACCACTCAAGATCACCCAGGGTGCGCGCTGCTGCCACCAGCGTAGCGTCCTGGGGGATACTCGTGTACAGAGACTCAACGTCAATGGTTGCCAGCCATTGTACTTCCGAGTCATATGGGACATTCTCCAAGATGTTCAAAACATAGGTGGTATCCTTTACAAAGGACTGCTGGTTAACAACTGCTTCATGGAGAAAATAATCTGCATATTGAGAGAGGGGCTCCAGAATAGATTGTATCCCCGACACTATGGGCCTGCCGGGTGGAGGACGGGTTGGTTTGTGTATCTTTGGTAAGATATAAAACGCGGGAGTCCTGGGGGTATCATTCACCAGAAACTCCGCCTCTTTCACAGATATCCATTTATTGGTCTTAGCTCTGCTCACCATTTCATTTCTCCTCATCAGATGTTAAAATGTGATCTTTGTCCCAGCACCTAGATATGATGCTTTCAAATGTCGCACTGAATTTCACGAAACGATGCGTAAGATCAAACTGAAGAAATTCTTTGCGAATGAAGAAAAAACTCTGATCCATTTCGAGGGACCAATCTTAAAAAACCTTCGACATTTTGTCCACCCATGGCCACAGTAGGTCCAGAAGTGGCTGTGTTTGAGGAAAGGGTCCTCCGTGATATTGAAACGTTTGAAAAATCCCAGGAACATTGCAGACAAACCAATATGACTACCGACGACTGGAAGGCAGTTAGGGCACTGGAACAGAACAGTCTATTGACTATAAAGTCAGCAGATAAAGGGGGTGCAGTTGTGGTCTTGAACACCAGGGACTATGACGCAGAGGTACAACGTCTATTAAGTGTACGTGCAAATTACCGACCCCTAAATAAGGATCCTGTTGATGATTTACTAAAAACGATTCATGAAATGGTGAGCAGAGCTAAGACCAATAAATGGATATCTGTGAAAGAGGCGGAGTTTCTGATGAATGATACCCCCAGGACTCCCGCGTTTTATATCTTACCAAAGATACACAACCAACCCGTCCTCCACCCGGCAGGCCCATAGTGTCGGGGATACAATCTATTCTGGAGCCCCTCTCTCAATATGCGGATTATTTTCTCCGTGAAGCAGTGGTTAACCAGCAGTCCTTTGTAAAGGATACCACCGATGTTTTGAACATCTTGGAGAATGTCCCATATGACTCGGAAGTACAATGGCTGGCAACCATTGACATTGAGTCTCTGTACACGAGTATCCCCCAGGACGCTACGCTGGTGGCAGCAGCGCACGCCCTGGGTGATCTTGAGTGGTTCTATGACGTTCCACAATCTTTTGTCATGGAATGTGTCGAAGTGGCTAACCCGCAACTATTTCATGTACAAAAACCAGTTATATCTGCAGACTTCTGGCACTTCTATGGGGGCCACTATGGCCCCCAGCCTGGCATGTATATACGTCGAGCAGTTTGAGGAGCACGTCGTATATCCTGATACCCACCCCTTCCAGAGTCAGATTTGTCTCTGGAAGAGATATATAGACGATGTGCTCTGCATATGGTCGGGCTCAGAGGAGTCTTTGCTGGAGTTTTTTACTTGGCTAAACACACAAAATCAGAGTCTGAAGTTCACCTGGTCTTATAGCCGCACCAATGCTACTTATTTAGACCTAGATATTGAGGCTTGTGGAGAGGGCTCGTTGAGCACGCGAGTACATCAAAAACTGACTGATAGGAACTCTCTCCTAATGCACAATTCATATCACCCGAGGGCCCTTCGGGATAACCTTCCGGTTGGCCAATTTCTCAGATACCGGAGAAATTGCTCAGCCACAGATACTTTTGTTGAGCAGTCCGGTGACCTTACTAAGAGGTTGGAACAGCGAAATTATCCCCGTAAGGTTGTTAAGAACGCGAGAAAAAGGGCGCTCAATACCCCTCGTAGTGCTCTTCTTGAACATACCAATAAAGAAAAAAAGGATTGCTTACCAGTAGTGATGACCTATGAGCCCATGGCCACCAAGATCAGGCAGTCAATCAGAAAACATTGGAACTTACTGAGCAATAAAGACTTTTACATGCCCCCACCCAGATTTGCCTTTAAACGGTCAGGTAATCTTAAGGACAGGCTTGTCCACACCCGGGACCGAGTGCCTTTAAGAAATGAATCCACAACGGTACCGAAGGGACATTACCCATGTGGGATGTGCTCGGTGTGCCCCCTGACCAAAAGATGCAGTAGTGTTACGTTATCTACAGGAAAGGAATGGTTTTTAAACCAATTTAGTAATTGTAACACCATCAATGTTGTCTACAGGTTACTATGTAGTTGCGGCCTACAATATCTTGTACTCACTACGAGGAAAATAAAGGTCCGCATACAGGAACATTTAAGTACTATCAGGGCAGGAAAACTGACGACCAAACTGGTTCAACATTGCCACCAAGAAAAACACAGCTTCACATGGACAGTTTTGGAGACAGTGAAGAGCAATCCGAATAACATTAAATCAGTCTTGATCACAAAAGAAGCTAAATTGATTTTTAGAGAGGGCAGTGACAGGCGGGGCTTAAATGAAATTATTGAATGGAATAAAGTCAAATAGCTTGCTTGCCTTTCCTACATTCCTATCTCTGATTGGTACGCTGACAGCCCCTCTAAATTGTGATGCTGTAAGGTCTAACAATTATGCATTGCTCTGTTGTAGGGCTTAAATATGAGAATGTAGACATGAGAAGTAAAGGTTGGTCGAGATACGGCCATCTTTTGTGGTTTAATAAAGCATTATGTATCACTGCACTGACTGTGCTTTTTAATCATGATTACAATTAAGGCCCGTAATATCGGCATATATGGGAGGAGAATACAACCGGCTCGTCACCATCGTGATGCGCCATCCCCGATACTGTATTTTGTGACTACCAAAACACATTATTTTGCATTAGCATAGTGGCTTTTCCGTCCAGGCAAAAAACATTTTTTATGAGGTTTTATAGTGACAGGATCATGCGGGAAGCTTTAATTCTTTAATACCTTGGTTTACCTCTAATTTTAAATAATAATGTATTTCGATACTGATGACCAAAGAAAATCTTAGGCGATCCCGTAATATATACCCACTCTAAGATGGCCCCCGCATTAGTACGTATGGGAAGAGGGTTAGATTGATTGGGTAATACGCTCCTCCCACAACGACCATGTGCCTGGTGTCCCGATCACATGATCGGCTGGTCCACGAACATGGATATCGCGCATAGACTTTAAAATGCACAAACGCTTTTCCGTTGGCGTTCCTGGGATGATTTACGGTCCCGTTACGATACCTGTACGGTAAGGAGCGGGCTCTCTGAGGATGTTTTCCTTGTGTTTAGATTAGATTTACATCGAGGGGAAGTTCAGATGATATTTACATCTTGGGCGAGGGTGTCGCTGTCAGGAATGTACTGCGGCACTTCCATTTTACATCTCTTTGCACTATGACATGCAGTGTTGAGGTATGAAACGAACCATGATGGGGGTTTTGATGGTAAAAGCGCACCGCAGAATTTCATTCAAAACCGCTATGTATTAGGACACGAAGGGTCTTGATATACAAAATAAGCCATGGCAAAGTTTGGTTGGGTCGGACATCAATCCCTGGCATAACCATGTCCGATGCCTATGTAACAACTGGTGTTGAAATAAGCTTGCAGTCTCCTCTTGGGTATAATATGGAACCGATGAGGATTACGAATTTATTGAGTACTTGGACCCCCCTTCATTTAAACAAAAGAGTACATCATGAGAGTGTTACTTTCTGGGTGGGTCATTCCCGCACTAATTACATCTGAATGACTTACAGATTGATACTACAATCGATAGTAAGGCGGAGAATTGCCTGATCGGCTGGTACGAGTGAACATGGCTGATTCAGGGTAATGTGACCCTTTATTCTCATTCATAGTTATGAGAAATATGTGGAAGGTAAATTTGGTTCAGAATGGGTTCTAATTGTTTTTAAATTGTGTGTTTTTTCAACTCGGCAGTTTCCTGATTTAAAGATGTCCAAAGCTGGTGCAGCAACAGAGTGTTAACCCTGATGAATCTGCCATAAAATTGACTGGGCAGTGAAACATGTTGGTTACAGGTAGTGGTATGCGACAGTAAGCTACCAGCCTTTTTAACTCAGCAGCGCATACCTTATTCGGTAATAAAGTGGTACAGTTGGTGTGACTGCTGATTTTACCCTCACTCTGTATTGTTTTGTCACGTCCGGGAGCTATGCTCTGAGCTCCTTGTTCTGCACCTTTACTTTTACTATCTGTTTCACTAATTTTTGTTGTGACACGTTTGTCTATTGGAAAAGGAATGGCAACCAATGATGAGAAAGGGGCAAAGTATTCGTAAACATCTGACCAATTTCCCCGAGGGTGTTCGCTCGTGAGGTGCCTTCCTCTCCGCCACACATTTTTTCTGTTTCAACTGTCTGTGTGTGGTTGTATGTATGGCCTCAGTAGGGCTGACATCATAGGTTGTGTCGAGTTGAATACACATTGGAACCCCCTATTAGTAGTCGGAAACATTGTTTTTGGCATGGACAGTAGGGCATTAGAGACAATTGATACCCAATCATAGAATTAAGAGGGGGTAGATCCAGAATTTTACGATAGAAGATTTTAGTGGAGAATGTTCTCATGCCCGTTAGATGATTGCTAACTTGAGTCCTGGGTACAGGGATTTCTTGTGTTTGAATCCTGTTGTTACCTACCATCAGGACTGCCCCTCTTTCATGTGTCCCTGAACTCTACCTTTCAATAAGAGGTTGGATGCACTATTTACTTAACCCCTTCGACGCTCATGACGGAGCGGTTCCCTCATGAGCGCCGGTTGGCTGTGCTTATGACGGAACCATTCCGTCATGACCACGCCCCGTTCTTAAGAACTTTCAGCACAGCGCGAACATTTGCGCCGTGCTGATGTGGTTAATTCCCGTCTTGCTGAAGCAGGAACGTTAGAAATGGCACCCTTTTTCTTTGTATTTGCCACAGAGCGCCATGCACGCTTTTGCTTTAATAATGTCTGTCAATTACTTTAAATACACTTGTGGGACTCCAGCCTCGAAGCCAGTGGTTGTTTTGCACTCCCCGGCCGGCTTTGGCAATGGCGGCCGAGTGTTTATTTATGTATAGCGCTTTCACTTTATTTCGTTTTAAGCTAAGGATAGTTATTTGCATAGCTGCTAGTAGTAAACAAAAATATTTTGAGGCGTTGCAGCATTGCACGTCCATGCATACGAATAATGTTAACGCACTTACTGTTATATACTATATAGACATACTTACATTTAAGGACTGGGCTAGTGGTGGGAGATTGAAGGTCTAGTTAGGCCTCGCTTGAGTGAGGTGAGTTATTTATTTATTTGAATTACGTAAGGAAGAGCATGCTCCTGATGTGATTTGGAAGACATTTATTTCCATGGAAGAGTTCAAAGTAGTAGAAAGAGTTAGAACTTTGAGGGAGCACATAAGAGGGCAATACAGGGCTTCTCATGGTGAGAGGATGATGGTTAGTTAATCTCATGGAAATATTAGGGATGTTCAAAGCCATTACCCATTCGGCGAGGTAGAAGGGAATGACTCTGAGTTGCTTTGTAGGCTAGGCTTGAAAGACTCTTGTAACTCACCCTATGTGTGACTGATGGCTCACTACTTTGTGTGGTTTTCCTGGGGCAGGGGGGCGGTCAAACCTTGTGTGCTGTATGCCCTGCCAGAGTGGTCACCACATTAAAATACTTTATTATTTCATACAGTAGTTCTGTGAATTGTCAGAACTTGTTTAGAACCAATCTTTGTTAAGCTTTAAATTGTTATTTTACGGTCAGGTAGCTGACTGTGGTGAAAATTCTACTTGAACAATTATAAATGGTAATACTTGAACAGTTATGAAGTGGTTCAAACAGGATCCATTTACATCCTATCAGTTGTTTATTGTGTATTAGAACATTGGAAAGTTGGGAGCTCCATTGCAGACAATGTATAAAATAAAGAATGTATGTAATTAAGAAGGGAATTTGTACTGGTTAAACACAAATACTAGTTTAAAGCAATATAGACTAATAGATCCCAATTCTAAGGTGTAGCTACAGTGAACTTACAAGTTCTCCATTTTGTTTCCAGCCTATTCCAAAATCCAGCTGGACAACGTTCATTCTTCGTGGGTTTTTTTTGTCACCTTTTAAACCTTTTTCTTTGCTGTTAAATACTGCATTGCCTAATGCTTCTAACCGGGTCCCAGTGAAATTATTTGTAATTAATAGAAGTGCAGTGAGGCAGTTCAGTTCAATAACTGATGACCATGTGTCTGTAATGGTTTTTTCAGGGCAGATTTTGTACATTGCTTCATGAGTAGGTTTATAAGAGTCGGGTGCAGGTGGAAAGAGATAATAATAATTTGTATGGGAACCCCTCGTGTTCTCTGTACGTTTTAAATTCTTGCTTTGTTTGCTGTTTTAACTGGTATATTGTGATTTTCTTTGTATGTGCTTTTTTAACTTCGAATTTACTAAACAGTGCTCAGTATACAAGTTTGTCAAAGTGTGCTCTTCACAAACAAACAAGCATTAACAGTGGAATAGGTCTCGCATTTGCGAGTCTTTAAGCTTTGGCATTGTAAATGACAAACCTTTCTTTAGTGTTGGTTTTGAAAACAGATAAATAAAAGGCATTGTCATTTACAATGCCAATAGCGTAGAATTTTGCAAATGCAAAACCTATTGCATTGCAAATGCTTATTTTTTATAAGTGCCAGGTTTGGGTACAAATTCCACACCTGGTGTGCTCTTCCTTTCCTTGTAGCAGCGTCAGTCTGGGTGAGCCCCCAAAAAAAGAGAGAAGATGAGGTCAAGGGTGGTGCCGAAAATGCGTCCAGATGTGACCATTGGATTGTTCACAGTGGGGGCAGGCAGGGAGCCTTGTCAGTAAATGAAGTGATAATCACTGCAGCAGCAGGGCCACCAAAGGAAGCTGTTTTGGCTGCTGATTGATTACTCCTACAGTGAAACACTTCTCCTACAGTGTGGCCTCAGATACAGAGGGGAATGGGGAGGAGGTTGTGGCGACTTCAGAGTCCTTCCTTAATCTGCATTACACAGGGCTGGACCATCACGCAATACATTTTACATTCAGACCATCCCTGCCGTCCTGGGATGCATTTTTTAAATAAAGAAGGAGAGGAATGGACTGAGTTTCATTTATAAAGTAGGGGCACACGGTGCCCTTCCAATCCCGCCCACTTCTACCACTGATTGCAGCTTATATCTAAACAACTGGAAACAACTTGGCCTGTTATACGCTGTCCACTAATTAAAGTGGGCATCCTGTACCAGTCCAAACAACCCTTATGGTGATTAGGTCAAAGATAACCTTTATTGAAAGCTATCCTAGTGGTAGCTACGGACAGCAGCCTTCAGGCTAAGTATTGAAGGAATGTTAAGCACCTTGTTTTACCAGAATGCAACCTTACAGTATTTGTTAAATGAAACGGAAACCACACAGTAGTTATAGAAATACGTATTAAATATATATAACACTCTCTAGTATCCTCTACATGAGGATAGAACACAAATCAATATTACAGTTAAAAATAATCAACCGTAAGTAGCACAATATACAGTAGCCTCCAGGGGGAGACCAAACTATATACTAAATAAGTGGTATAAGAACCATGACTCTGAACTAGACTTAGTCTAGGAGGAGTAGAATTGCTGGGACCCCAAGGAACCACCCTAGGTGACTGAATAGGGACACCGCGGAGAACGGGTACAGAGTGAAAACACGACCACGTGCTCTGTACAATTCAATGGGAAATTTGCGGTTGGAAAATCAGAGATTAAGGACCCTTCCCAGCAGATTACGAAGAAAACCCTAGGAACTTAAGAGTTTGTAGAGCCTGCCCACCCGGGGATACCTGTGTACCAGAATTACCTATCCCAGAGGAGCCGGGTGCATAGGCACGAAGTGGTGTAGGAATTCCTCGTCGTTTTCTATGGATGTCAACAAAGTAATGCTGCCGCTGGAAGTATGAAAAGTGTCCGGTGGAGTCCAAACGTGGATTCTATATGAAAAGAACATGAAAGCAGAGGGGTCAATTTGCAGTGACCAGGGGCTCGGTAGACGAATGCCCACCAATGTCGGGTGCTTCAGGTGTGTTGATGGTGATCTTGACTCTTTAGCTGCGAGCACCCGGAAACGTCGGACGTGCCACGAAGGATGTTGAGTGCTGAGAGGTCGGTGTACGGAGGGAGGACCAATAAGCCTCGATAGTGGCAAACAAAGTAAATAGTCAAATTCAGTGTTGATCTGGCCCCGCAAGGACCAGGGGACTCACCACAGCAAGGGGAGTCAGGGCAGGCCTGGAGCAACCAGGGGAGGCCAGATAAATCAAAGTTGACCCTCAAGTGGACACACAGGCCGAAGGCACAGGAGTCGCAAGAGGACCACAGGCGGTTTCACAGGATACCAGCTAGCAGGGCACAGAGTCCTTCTCAGAAAAGATGCGCTGGGGTCCAGGCTACAAATAGCTCAATGCATGGAATTGTTGACTGACAACAAGCATGTGCATGTGCAGCTGCAAATGAACGTGATGCACAGGGGTAGGGGAATACAGTCCCCACAAAGGGTATCTGCCTCAAACTCTGTGAGCGGGCAGCTCAACCTCGGAGACCTTCAGAAACCCACCTCCTGTGTGGCTGGAGACTTCGGAGTCGGCAGGAGCTCTGGAGCAGCAAACCAGTCAGATGCGTTACGGTGCCTGCGTTTGCAGGGGAGTGACTCCTTCACCCCAAAGGATATTCTTCTGTTGTCTTGGAGGTCCACAGGGTCCTTTATGGATCACGGACAGCGGCAAGACTGGGCAAGGCAAGGGAAGATGAAGTCAAGCCCAAGGGAGGTTCAGTTTAGTCCAGCGTGTCCAGACGGTCGAAGTGTAATGGTATCTTCTTGCAGAATCTTGTCCACGTAAAATTTAATTTCGTGTAGTCAGGTAACTCATGTTATACTCAAGGGAAAGAATTGGACAGATTCTAGGGACCCTACTAGGGGAGGGACAGGACAGAGGGGTGGCTACACACATGCCCTTTGCCTAGTTCACGTCAGAGCAGGAGCAAGCGGTTCCCAGAATTAGTTTGAGCTGGACTATGCACAGGGACACCAAATGTGCCCCTGAGGTACACTTTCTGGCACGGAGACCGAACACCCACACAGTTCCAATACACTAAATGCTGTCTGGGAGGTGGTCACACCTCCCTGTGACAGGATACCTATTGTCCGACCTTCCTATGCTCGAGCTTGGCTCAGCAGCAGGAGTACAGACCCGTGTCTGTGGCTGGCAGCATCGATTTTGTGCTGTAAGGCACGAGAAAGTTGATACCTGTAGACTTAGGTACCCCCAGAACCTCGGTACTGAGGGGAGGAATCAAACTGGTGTGGAGGTATGATTTCAAGGTGTTTGACACCAAAGACAACATACTTTGTTGCAGCCATTTTCGAGATAGCATTTACCGCGAGGTTATAATGCACCTCTACCTATATGTCTGGCAGTATCACGTACAGCCCGGGAGAATGTTCTCCGAAGACTGCAGACGGGCCCTGCTCATGGAGGAGCACCCTCTCACATAAAACCCTGCACCCTGCCTGGATTGTTAAGGCCTGCTATAGGGGTGACTTATAAGGTTTTAAGCGCAGTGATATATATATACATATATATATATATATAGATATAGTCAACCTATATCTCTTGTAAATGGAGCAAGCTGAGGAAAATTAAATTTTGGCCATGTTGTGTTCCCTAGCGCGTACCCCACCGACTCCATGTACCAGCTTAAAGTGCATGTAACTTCCCTCCTGTGCCAGCTATGAAGACGCAAATACATTTGCGTCCAACGTTAACTTGTCCTCTTTCAGATCCACCATGAATGGATTATGTAGTCCGTTCCTAAGTATGCTATGCCACCGTCTTTTTGTAATACACTTTTCATATTTTTCCTGCTCTAGCAAGAGTAGGCCCTGAATTCCTGCCATCTGAACCTCTTTTGTGGCTCCTGACTCTGCCCAGGCTACCTCTGTACCCGTGAACTCTGTCCTACTTTCAGCGCGGCCCCTCGCGCTCAGCTCAAGCCTGCTTTCTGCCAAGACTGACTATAACCTTCGAGTTATCTGTTCCGCTCCCCGAGAATACATTCCTGCCTACTAGATCCTGTAAACATCCTCTCCAGCTGCAGAGCCAAAGGGCCGACCTGTCTTAATGCAAGTAATTCATAGCCTCTGTTGCCATGCTTCCATGGAAGGCCCCGTGCCCCCACGCTTCACATGTAGACACTCAGGCGCTTACACACGCATCCACAGTTAGCATAGAATAGCTTCTGCCCTAGAGACCTTTCCGCCCAGATAGTATAGTTCCTAAACATCAGATATCAGATATGATAGAAGTACAAGTTGATCTGACATGCCAGACTTCTGTCTCTTTCCGTCAGTATGAATGTCAAGTCCCCTGCACCCCGTCAATCACACGTCATGCAGCTGCGCGCGCATCCAAGCTTCCGATTTCTGCTGACATTGCAACATTCTGTTAGCACCACCCCTTGGTGCCACCCACTTACGTCACCTGTCAGTGACGTTTCTAGCACACACCTCTGGTTCACGCCTAGTTCACGCCTCTTGATGATGTATTGGTATCACGTGTATAATGTTATCTTGTCTTCTCTCAGCTGTTACGCCTCTTACACTATTCTTTATGGTATAAATCAAGTATATAAGCTATGTATGTCAATAAAAACGGCAGCGCTCTATCCCTTCTGACACCCCTGTGGTGGTCAGAACATGATATCCTGATTCCTTTATGAGGAATAAAACCCTTAGAAACTCTAACACCACGGACTCTGTCTTTTTTCATTCTGATTGAGTTATTATTGATTAAGTACTTACCTGCATAGAAATTAAGAGAGTAAATTAATTATTTACGTCATTTTGGCGCCCGAACAGGGACCCCTCCCCCACCTCACGCGCCGGTTGGTGCGTTGCAAGCTCTGTCCCCTGCCATCAGTTAGATGGAACACACGTGTACTGGCAGGATTTCCTGCATCTCCCTCTGACCCACGGAGGTGACGAAGACTGCGATCAGTGCCCAGACGAGGCGGTGAGGAGTGCGGAGGATCCCGACCAGAGCCCAGCCGAAAGAAGCAAGGTCCGAGGTGTGAAGAGGCCCACCAGTTTTCCGAAGTTTTCCGAAATTTTCCGAAGTTTTCCGAAGTTTTCCGAGTCGAGTCCAGTCGAGTTTTCCGAGGCCTTCTGTTTCCGTGCTTCCCGGCGAGTACCATTGCTGGGTCGTATCTAGACGGGTTTGGGTACGCAAGTCCGGTCTGCACTGTTTTTAGGCAGTGTATCTGTACTGTTTAGCAGTATATCAAGTATTCCGAATTTTTGCACTGTTACACCAGTGTATCCGTACTGTTGAGCAGTACATCCAGTATAGGGGGGTAGTCATCTATGTCTTCAATGTTTTTATGTGATTAATGTTGTGGTATGAATGTGACTGTTTAAACATGTATTATTGTGTTTCTTGTATCAACTAGCTGTAACTCGTATTACATAGTAAAGATCTAGCGTTCAGTAATAAGTAAGCAAGATGCCGTTTTTTAACAAGTTAAAACAGATAGGAACTAGGAAAGGGTTACTGGAGGAAGAAATTCCTATCCCCCCTAGGGACACTCCAGGCAATTTTATGTATCAGAAACATGGCATAGATGCCATATTATATCTAGATTTATGGGCCGATTACACCAAACACCTAGACGAGAGACACAGATGGCCTGTTACAGGAACATGGGATGCCGAATGCATCATGAGGGTAGAAGAAGCATTATGGAAAAAGAAAGCTAGACAATCTCAGAAGGACGCCATAGAATTTTGGCGTAAGGAATCACGTAAGCGTGCTGACAAAGCACTCCGTAGAGAAGACAGACTTAAAGAATCAGAAAAAGACCAAGAAAACGAATTAGTTACTGAAGGAGTCCGAGTAAAAACAGAACAAATAGACCGTGCCCGAAATAACCTAGTAAATGGTATGTATCTTGCAGCAGATGGCACATCTGAAGCCCAATCAGAGTCACCGAAAAACTTACCGACACCATTAGTTCCAACTAAAATAATGCATAAAACTACTAAAGACATATTCCTAAATTCATATCTAGAGGATGTAGCACCTGCTTATACCAATCTGCCTGTTCGTGCCCTGCCTACAGACAGGGATGGGGGTGGCACTGCGCCCCCAGATAATGTCCCGCCGGTACCGCGACAGACCTCCCCTGTTCCGCCAGCTCCGCCACTTCCCGTACTCAAGACTGACCTACCGAAACCAGTCCTACCTGATCTTACTAAACGACAAGTTCAGACTCAGATCCAGACTCCACGGAGAGATAATGCTCAAGCATCCGCCTCAGGAGGTGCGACTGCGGGTCTTCAGACCCCGCCATTGACACACAGATTCAATTTAAGGGACACGCAGAATCCTTTCCAGACCCCCCACTCGCCGCGCCTTGACGCATTTAAAGAGAAAATGTCAGTTTGCAGATATGATCCAATCCCTGGAAGAACTGATCTAATGATATTAGCATCACTACGATTAAGATCTGCCACCGATAGCTTGCTATGCTATGTAGGAATGAAGGAACTCCTCGACAGATTATATAAGTTTATCCAGACAGGGAAAGACCCCGACAGTGTCAAAGATGCCATGTATAAACAGAAAGTTGACACTCAAGCACTGATATTACGATTTTTTATAAATTGTGTAATAAGAGAACGAGACAGGCCCGGGACAGATCAAAGTGAATTAGACGCATTAAACAAGTGGGGTCAAAATATAGCCGATGGAAAACATGATAAGGGGAATTGCATAGCCAGTATGTCCCAGAAAATTAGAAAGGCAGTATTGACTGCACACCAGGAAGAGAATGATAAAGCTTCCTCCGAGGAGGAAGGAGAACATGAAACATCAGGAAGATCTACAGATACTATAGCGTATGTAGGTAGGGGAGCCTACCTTAGGAAAGGTGTCCGTCCAGAAAGCAAGAGAGTTTTTCTCTCTGAGTTAACAAATCCGAACTCTTCTGAACATCAGTTCCAGGAAACTGATAAAAGGCTTCGAGACCGAATGGGGTACCATGTACTCAATTCTATGGATGAACAGGAACTAGCTCGGTCAGCTGTATTATGGGCCGAAAACCCAGACATGTATAATGATGACACGTTAGTGCAGACATTCTTGAACCTTTCCCCGGAAGAGCAGAAAATAGCAGGTGTATACATGATTCAGCACCTCCTCATCAAGTTCAGAAACCATCATTCTGATCCAGGTCCCTTACACGAAACATTAGAAGCACTACTCATGGATAGATGGAGAGGTTTTAGTACCAAGTTAATACAAATAATTGTAGAACAACGATGTAAGTATAACACCTTCATAAGTTCTGAATATGTTCCCGCCCCGCCTCCAGAAAGAAAAACGTACCACATGCAATGCGGTAGTGGCATTGAAAGTCAGAACCCCTTACGAGAAGTACACCCAGTTATGGGTACGGACCAACGCTTGAAGCGTGTGTATGTTCACACACCACTGACTAAGTTAGAACTGTTAGAAATGAAGAAATTAGTTCCGTGCCATGATAAAGACCCTGCAGGTTTTCACAGAGAGCTCAAAGACATGTTACTGATGGGAGATTACACGTATGATGATATTATGAAAATGTTAAAAGTACTGTTGCCTACGGGCATTTACGAGAAATTAAAGGAAAAAGATTGGGAGGTGGGAGAGTCAAAGATAGCATGGGCAGAAATAGAAGACGAAGAAAGCAAACGAGTCCCAGGGTTAGGCCTTGGGGATAAGACTAAAGCATTACCAGGTTTAATAGTACAGGTTTTGCCAAGATTGTTGACAACCAGAAAGGAAGATTGGGACGCAATCTCGTCCTGTAAACAGAAACAAGATGAAGATACTAGCGACTTTTATTCAAGATTCGAGAAATGTTTCATTATAAATAGTGGCCTAAAAGTTAGCAGCGAGTCATATCCACACCTTTTTGTAACAAAATTAGTAGAGAATGCCCTACCATTAGTCAAAAATAGAGTGTACAAAGTAGAAAGTACTTGGCAGGCAAATACGCCATCCCAGATGTTACAAATGTTACAATATCACCAGAACAGAATTAGGGAAGAACAAGATCAGGAACAGAAACGTATGAAAGACACGAAAATGAAAATGCTAGTAGCTCAAACGATCCCAGCCGACGGTCATAGAAAGGGTGGGGCCCAGACCAATCATTCTGCAGCTCCCGTTAAAGGGACCTGTAATTATTGCAAGCAGCCAGGTCACTACGTACATGAATGTCCAGTCCTGAAACACAACATCGCGACAGGTAAAACTAAAGAAAGACCGCATCCGCCTAGACACGAACAGGGTCATCAACAGACCTCACAGAACGAACAGCCAATGCAGAATACACAGCCTATGCATGATCAGTCCCACACAGTACAGACAGTAGCAGTACCGCAGCCACAGCATGCCCAGACACAGCCCATTGCCGCAACTCGGCAAGTCTCACAACAGATGTACCAGTATGCCCAGTCGGCATATCCAGATTATCCCCGTTACACATGAAACAGCCTAGAGAGGGAAAGTGATTTGCCTCTTATTGAAATTCCTGTAGATCAAGAAGGTCCTTATGTACACAGTCACGTATTAGGAAAAGACAGAAAATTTTTAATTGACACAGGGGCAAGTCGCACTACCATCAGTCACAATGAAGTCCCAGGGGCACCCCTCTCAGGCTCACAGAATGTTTCCCTTGGTTTTTCAGGACAGCCTATTGTAAACGAAGTATCAGAACCAGTACCACTAGCTGTGGGTCCATTATCCCGAGTTACAGATTTGTTACTTACGAAATCATGTCCAGAGAATTTGTTAGGAATTAAAACACTGAAGGCTCTAGGAGCTATAATATGCTGTTCCCCGGAGGGAGTCAGACTCTTTCTACGGGATTTCAAGGGTCATTATGTTTTACGTGATTTTGATGTCAGATTGAAAAATGTACCAGATCACTTATGGGCAAAAGGCCCAGCTGATGTAGGTTGTATGCATATCACTCCATATCGTGTAACACTCAAGACAGGAGTTGTTCTACCCAGAATCAGACAATACAAGTTACCACCCGATGCTGTAGTGGCTTTACTGAAAATAATTGAAGAGCTTATTGCCCAGGGAGTGGTCGTAGAGACCGACTCCAATATCTGTAATTCACCCATCATTCCAATTCTTAAACGTACAGACCGCAATGCACCGCCAGTATATCGGCTGGTGATTGATCTTCGAGAACTGAACAAATGTATTGTACCACAGTATCCTGTGGTCCCCGATATCTCTTCCTTATTGACTGCTATTGATTCAGAAGCAACGTTCTTTACTGTAATCGATCTCAAGAACGCTTTCTTCAGTGTACCTATTGACCCGGAGAGCCAATATCTCTTCGGATTCAGTTTAAATGGACGAAGTTTCAAATTTTCCCGCGCACCTCAAGGATTTACAGAAAGCCCCAGCATCTATAGTCAAGCACTGAAAAGACAACTAGATTGTATTCAAATGCCAGTTAATACCGCTTTACTGCAATACGTCGATGATCTGCTGATCACCGCACGAAGTGAGCCCGAATGTGAACAAGCATCTCTAACAGTTTTGCATTTCCTGGCTGACAAGGGACACAAGGTGTCCCCTTCAAAGCTTCAATTCTGTGTTCAGCAAGTTGTGTACCTGGGTCACTTGCTGTCCAAAGTGGGGAGACAGCTCACTCCCGATCGCATTCAGTTAATTATAAATATGCCACGACCCCAGACACAAAAGGAAGTGCGGGCCTTCATAGGCCTCACCTCGTACTGCAGACAATGGATTCCTCAATATGCATTTCTAGCTAAACCACTCATCCAGTTAACGACGCAGGAGGTAGCAACTTCCATTGCCCTCCCTTGGACTCAGGAACACACACAAGCCTTTGAGGAATTAAAGAAAGCTTTATGCCAAGCACCAGTTTTAGCGACACCATGTTACAGCAAACCGTTTACACTTTTTGTTACAGAACGTGACGGTACAGCATTGTCTGTGCTCACTCAAGATCAAGCAGGTTCACATAAGCCTTGCGCTTATTTTTCAAGTACATTGGATTCAGTAGCCCAGGCACTCCCTGCGTGCTTAAAGTCAGTAGCAGCAACAGCGTTAGCAATCAGACAAAGCGATTCAATTGTTTTAGGTCATCAGTTAACAGTACAAGTTCCACATGCTGTAGAGGTTCTGTTAAACAGAACCCAGACTCAACACTTGACTATAGCACGACTTACAGGTTACGAATTGACATTATTCCAGCCACACATAGAAATCAGACGCTGCAGTATCTTGAACCCAGCAACACTGTTACCTACAGTTATGACAGATCCAGCCCCGCATGATTGTATAGAGATCATTAATGCAGTAACAAAACCCCGACGAGATTTAACAGATGTTCCATTGACAAATCCAGACCTGACACTTTATGTAGATGGTTCATGCATGAGAACAAGTACAGGAGAATTAGTGGCCGCGTATGCAGTGACCACTGAAACAGAAGTTAAAGAAACACATCGTATTGATACACTGTCTGCTCAAGCAGCAGAGCTCATCGCTCTGACCCGAGCCTGTATTCTAGCCAAGAACAGAAATGTCAACATATACACAGATTCCCGTTATGCGTTCGGAGTCGTACACGACTTCGGCATGCTCTGGCAGGAACGAGGTTTCCTGACCTCTCATGGCACAAAGATACAACATGGTCCTCTCATTCAAGCACTGTTAGAAGCAATACATCTGCCTTCAGCCATATCCGTCATGAAGTGTAAAGCACATACTAAAGTCACAGACTCTGTTTCCCAGGGTAACGACCTGGCAGATCAGACAGCAAAACATACAGCACTGACTCACACTCAGACAACTGATACGACAAAAATAACAGATCCGACAAACTGTATGACAGTCAGAGATCCCACACTAGATGTTATTGACATTCAGACACATGCTACTCCAGACGAAATAAAGAAATGGATCGAACTAGGAGGGATCCAGACAGATCAAGGTTGGATGACGAAGGGAAAATCTACATGGTTTCTCCCTGACTCTATGGTTCAAGTCATGATAAATACAGCACATAGTCCTGCCCATCTAGGAGAAAAGGCAATGCTAGACAGTTTGCAAAATCTCTGGCACAATAAACACTTACGAGCCGCAGCAAAACAGAAAGTGCGTACTTGCATGATCTGTTGTCAGTTCAATCCAGGTAAAAGCGTCCCTGTAGAGCAAGGTGGATTTCATCCTCCCGATCACCCTTTTGAAGTCCTCCAGATGGATTATATCCAGATGGACCGTTGTCGAGGATTTAAATATGTTCTCGTAGTTGTTTGTGCTCTGTCCCGCTGGACCGAAGCATACCCAGTCCCAGATTACACTGCTCCGACCACTGCCAAACAGTTGGTTCGTGAATTCTTCCCACGATACGGCCTGCCTCGTGTCGTGTACTCAGATAACGGTCAGCCATTCTCGTCTGCCTTAATGAAAGAAGTTTCCTTGTTACTGGGATACCAGTGGAAATTCCATTGTGTCCGACATCCAGAAGCCGCAGGCCTTGTTGAAAGGCATAACCAGACATTAAAGATCCGCCTTGCCAAAATATGTCAGGAAAAAGGGGTCGACTGGATAGTCGCCCTGCCCGTGGCACTATTCTATATGAGAATGGTCGCCCATTCGAGATCAGGGCTATCTCCGTACGAGGTGGTCTTTGGCAGACCACCGAATATGTGGGGGACGCCCATTCCTAAAAAGATTACTGATGTTGATTCCAATATGTTGACAGATTACCTTGCCTCCTTGATGTCTGCACTCCAATCATGTCGTTCACAGGTTGCCGCAGCCTTCCCTGACAACACTGATGTAAAGCCACATGACGTCCGTCCCGGGGATACTGTCCTCGTCCGCAATTTCGACAGAAAAAGTCCGTTGGAGCCCCGCTGGAAGTCTCCGAAGACCGTTCTTCTAACAACAAGGACGGCGGTGAAAATCGAGGGAAGAAAGGGGTGGGTACACACGAGTCATATCGAAAAGTTTGCTGGACTGAAACCTGACCTAGACTCGTCCACCCCCACCAAAGACTGTGTTACCAAAGACTTTACCGAATCTAAACGAGAAAAGACTCCTCAAGAACAATATCGCATGAAATTACGATCTAGCAAGTCAGACAGTTTAATTGTTTAAGTCCTCCCCTAGGTGAATCGGTTAAATAGTTTCTGACATGTATCCCCTAGATCGAGTTAGAGAGAGAGAAGCAAAGAAACGTACATATTGCAAATCACTTCGTAGTCACTGCATAGTGACACTAATAATCATGTTTATTCTCAGTATTTTAATTATTGTTGCTAGCATCTTATTGTCTATCTATTATCCTATTTTCAAGCGTGAACAATCTGCTTACAATGTATCTACTGAACACACTTTTAGTGAGTTACCTCCACATGAGCTTTCCTACAGACTTGCGCTGCGCAACAATACATTCATTAGTATGTTACATCATTCTCATCAAACTAACAATGCTACAAATTGCTGGATATGTGGCCGACTCCCTCCCTACCAGAATTACAAGGGAGCTCTGCCTCTCTTTCCGTACCCGTTCACTCACAATGGCTCCTGCGGAGCATGGTTTAAAATAATTAATTCTTTAGATCCCGACGTTGCTGTTTTCGATGGGGGTTGGGTTTGGGGAAACCTGAACTTGGTCCTGCTCGACGTCTGCTACCCAGATAAGGAGGGACTCCCCACTAGAATAGGAACTGATCTAGAAAATGAAGTGTATGGATTAGGTAATTATACAATTAGCCTTATGATTCTTACTGTCGAATCCGAAGCCACACCCGTTCTACCCATTATGTCAGTACTACCAGTCACTGGTGAATTATGTATCAAGAAGAAGGGTTCAGTACACTTAGGTCATAGTAAATGCACTACTGTGGTCGAATTCAGTGATGATGGAAAATCATCTTTCAAAGCTATCAGTCATTCTTACTTTGTTTGTGGTCATACCGCATACATTCGTCTACCTCCAGATTGGGATGGTACCCGTTACATTGCATTCCTTCTGCCACCTGTTTTTCTAGCTCCTCCTGATTACCATAGAAATAGCAATCTAGTAAAGAATACACCCAGAAGAGATATCCCACTTGTCGACTATACAGAAACGGCATGGGAACAGTACACTGATTTTAATAAAGGATTCTTTTTCTTTTTAGGACCTGTCCAGAATAGTAAATTAATACGCAGATTAACTAGAACACTTGAAGCAGTAGTGAATGAAACTGCCGCCGCCTTAGGTAACCTAACAGAAGAGCAGTCCGCTATGCGGGTTGTTGTCCTTCAGAATCGTCTTGTAATTGACGTCATCCTGGCAGATAGAGGTGGAGCCTGTAAGGTCATCGGGTCAAGTTGCTGTGTTTTCATTCCACAAAATGCACCATCTGTATATCAAGCTATCACCCGTCTTCATAAAATTGCAAATCAGATACATCAGAATCCAGGCACCTGGACTTGGTCCGGTTGGTTCTGGACAACGTTAACAGCTTGGGGATGGAAGATCCTATCCTTCCTAGGCATTGGCCTAGTCCTAGTATTCAGTTGCTGCCTGTGCCTACAGTGTGGGCCAGCGATTTGTGGACTGTGTGCCACTTCTTGTATAGAACACTCCAGTTTTCTCTCAAAACGTGAACGAAAGAAAGAAGAACAAATGATGTTACAAGAACAGACTGATCGATTCATGAGGATCGATATTTCATGAAGGGTCCGTAGGGAACAAGGAGGGAATGAGGAAAATTAAATTTTGGCCATGTTGTGTTCCCTAGCGCGTACCCCACCGACTCCATGTACCAGCTTAAAGTGCATGTAACTTCCCTCCTGTGCCAGCTATGAAGACGCAAATACATTTGCGTCCAACGTTAACTTGTCCTCTTTCAGATCCACCATGAATGGATTATGTAGTCCGTTCCTAAGTATGCTATGCCACCGTCTTTTTGTAATACACTTTTCATATTTTTCCTGCTCTAGCAAGAGTAGGCCCTGAATTCCTGCCATCTGAACCTCTTTTGTGGCTCCTGACTCTGCCCAGGCTACCTCTGTACCCGTGAACTCTGTCCTACTTTCAGCGCGGCCCCTCGCGCTCAGCTCAAGCCTGCTTTCTGCCAAGACTGACTATAACCTTCGAGTTATCTGTTCCGCTCCCCGAGAATACATTCCTGCCTACTAGATCCTGTAAACATCCTCTCCAGCTGCAGAGCCAAAGGGCCGACCTGTCTTAATGCAAGTAATTCATAGCCTCTGTTGCCATGCTTCCATGGAAGGCCCCGTGCCCCCACGCTTCACATGTAGACACTCAGGCGCTTACACACGCATCCACAGTTAGCATAGAATAGCTTCTGCCCTAGAGACCTTTCCGCCCAGATAGTATAGTTCCTAAACATCAGATATCAGATATGATAGAAGTACAAGTTGATCTGACATGCCAGACTTCTGTCTCTTTCCGTCAGTATGAATGTCAAGTCCCCTGCACCCCGTCAATCACACGTCATGCAGCTGCGCGCGCATCCAAGCTTCCGATTTCTGCTGACATTGCAACATTCTGTTAGCACCACCCCTTGGTGCCACCCACTTACGTCACCTGTCAGTGACGTTTCTAGCACACACCTCTGGTTCACGCCTAGTTCACGCCTCTTGATGATGTATTGGTATCACGTGTATAATGTTATCTTGTCTTCTCTCAGCTGTTACGCCTCTTACACTATTCTTTATGGTATAAATCAAGTATATAAGCTATGTATGTCAATAAAAACGGCAGCGCTCTATCCCTTCTGACACCCCTGTGGTGGTCAGAACATGATATCCTGATTCCTTTATGAGGAATAAAACCCTTAGAAACTCTAACACCACGGACTCTGTCTTTTTTCATTCTGATTGAGTTATTATTGATTAAGTACTTACCTGCATAGAAATTAAGAGAGTAAATTAATTATTTACGTCAAAGCACCAGCTTACACAGGCTGCAGTAGCAGACCTGAGGTTCCATTTTGCATGGCCTCTCAGGGGTGGCATAATACAGGCTTCAGCCCGTGGGATGCCCCTGGGGTACCTATGCCCTGGGTACATGTGTATCATATACTAGGGACTGACAAGAGTACCCCAGTATCCAATCTGGAGTTGTACTAAAGTACATATTTGTCAATTTAGAGGAGGAAGCAGATAGGCAGGGGTCCTAAATAGCAGGATCCCAGCCAGACTAGTCAAAACAGAGGGAGCAAAAAGAAAAACGTTGTTGGTTGTAATGATAAGAAGCAGATACTACTTTCCTATGCACCCCCCCCCCCAACAAAAGGAGATGAGAATAACCTTGCCCAGTTGAGTCTTCATGTTCGAAGTGGAAACATCTGGCGAGTCTGTTAGACCCGGCTTTGTGGCATGGTCCTCCCTGACCCGTAGCAGCACCCTTCCGAGCTTACACCACCACAGACCCCTGATTCCCCGTCCTAGCCAACCCTTCCCTCCATGTTAGTCCTGACCCTTCCCGGACTTCCCAGCCCGTGCCTCCATCTTCCCGACCCGTAGGCCCTGTGTGCCCACTTTTCGGCACCTAAGATGTCTGCCCGAGCCAGCGCGGCCTAGGCCGAGAGGCGCCACCCTGGCGGGAGGACAGAGCGCTCCCCGCGAGTGAGAAAGGGAGGAGCAGTATGCTTCACACCTCCGACCTCTCCTCGAGAAGTGGGTTTTGATCGCCCCTCCAGCCGCCCGGAGGGCTGGCTCCACGCCTGCTGTGTGTCTAGGACTCCTCCCGAACCCGACCTGAATGGATCAAGGGGCCGCGTGGCAGGAGCCCCAACAAGCGGCCCCCAGGTGCCAAGTCCCCTGCCGACCAGACTCCGGAGATCAAAGAGGAACAGTCCTATAACTGGGGTTGCTCCGGGACTATCGACAGATTCGATCCTGGAACGACGAGAGCCCTGCTGACGCGGTCGCGGCTCGTTTGGCAGAGAAGGACTTCTGCTGGAACCACCTGAGCCCTGCTGAGTGACTCGCGGCTCCCTTGCAACTTTGAAACACCGAGCCCTGCTGAGTGACTCGCGGCTCCCCTGCAACTTTGAACCACCGAGCCCTGCTGAGTGACTCGCGGCTCCCCTTGCAACTTTGAAACACCTGAGCCCTGCTGAGTGACTCGCGGCTCCCGGGAAGAACGGAAGACCTCCAACATCTTGCTTGAGCCCTGCTGAGTGACTCGCGGCTCCTTGACTCTCCTGGTCCGGCCGGACCCTGAAAGATCGCTCCGTATCCCCCAGCTCGAGGATTGAGAGCTGTGCGTTGGGTACGCAACGATATTGACACTAATCCCATAAGACTGTCCCGCTACCCCGACCCTGACCAAGACTCTTTGAGCATTTGCTCTACTTGTACTACTGGCTTTCTCTGATCATAAAGATCCCTTGAATCACGAGATAAAGAAAAGTTCTTAAGAAGCTACGTTCTGGTGTCTTTTTGTCGTGTGGTGCTTGTGTGGTGTGTACGATCCTAGATTTGAGACTCTCCCCCTGAGGAGTCTCCCTCCAGTGCTCGTCTTCGTACCTAGGGAGGTGGGTCCCAAGGTTGTCAGGTTCACTTCCTGCCCTCCCCTGAGGTCGCCTTCTAACAGAGTCCATCTGCATTGGCATAGTTACTCCCAGGTCTATGTTCCACAGTATAGTCCATCCCCTGTAGGGAAATGGACCACCTCAAAAGTTTGGGGTTTTCACACTTCATCTGTTTTAGCCACAAGAGGGGCTTGTGGTCAGTCTGAACAATGAAGTGAGGTCCAAACAACTGTGGCCTTAACTTCTTCAGAGCCCACACCACAGCAAAGGCGTCCCTCTCAATAGCTGAACAACGTTTCTCTCTGGGGGTCAGCCTTCTGCTAATAAAAACTACTGGCTGATCCTGACCTTCTACATTCAATTGTGAGAACACAGCCCCTACCCCCAACTTAGATGCATCAGAATTAATTGTTTGGACTATGCCGAATGGGAGCAGTGCACATGGCCTGCTTGAGGTCATCAAATGCCTTTTGACAGCCAACTGTCCACTGAACTTTCTTGGGCATTCTCTTTGATGTAAGATCATTCAAGGGAGTCACTATGGACCCATAATCCTTTACAAATATTCTGTAGTACCCAGTCAGACTCAAGAGAGTTCTGACCGGAGTATGGGTAGTTGGAGCAACCCATTCCGCGATGGTCTAGATTTTGCTGTGCAATGGTTGAACCTGGGCTCCACCCACAAAGTGGCCCAGGTATACAACCTGACTCTGCCCTATCTGGCACTTGGTAGCCTTGATAGTGAGGCTTGCCTTTTGCAAGGCCTCCAAAACATTTCTCAGGTGGACCAGGTTGTAGGAGAGTAGGGTCTGCTTCATATGGTCACCCCCACTTTTTGCTGTGATTCTCTGGTTTTTCGACTTTAGTGTGGCGGTGGGCCTGCTAATCAGACCCACAGCCCAGCTGTTCTCTCTATAAATTGATACCATGTACTTTAGGTACATACCAGATTGGTTACTGGGTCACTCTTGTGAGCCCCTGTATAGTGTACCATAGGTACCCAGGGCATAGGTGTACCCTAGGTCTACCAAGGGCTGCAAGCATGTATTGTGCCACCCCTTGTTTGACTTCCAAACTGACACCACAGGTCGGTTCACACAGCCTAGGTAAGGTGGTGTAATCACCCCTTACTTAGATATAGTATACCTATATCTACCATTACATATAGACACATATACACCTATAAGCCACTCCTATGGTAGGCCTCGACAATCCTGGAGGCAGAGTGCTTGGTTTTATGTGAGAGGGTGCCCTAGCATGAGCTGAGCCCCTCTGCAGCTTTCAGAACCATCTCCTTATAGCTGTTCTATGATATAGCCATATCATATACTCTTAAGTGCATTATAATCCTCTAGGTTAATGCTAACCTTGGTTTGGCTTTATCAAAACATGTCACGAGTATGAGCTCCTGTTGCTGGGGGAAACTCCAGCAAGGGTGCCATGGACAATAGGTTTCCTGTCCAGGGAGGTTCCAGCACCTCCCCAGACAGGGGTTTTGTTTATTGGGGCAGGGAGGGGTGCATTCAGTGAATGCATCTAGACACTGCCTGGGGCACACAAGGTGCTCCATGCATAGCCCGGTGCAAACCAGTTGCTGGGAAACTCCAGCCCCAGCTCTGGCGCAAAACTGGACAAAGGGAAAGGGGTGTAACCACCCCCTTCTCAGGTCCACCCATAGGAGGGACCTAGTCAGGTAATCCAGCCCCCATCCTTAGTATAAGTATAGGAGCTGTGTCCCCAGGACTTCAGATTATTCTGGACGAATCTTTGAAAGACATATCTTGCAACTTCGACATTCCATTCTGACTGGAAGACGGAAGACATCTCCCTTGTGGTCAAGGAGTGACCACCCTGTGCAAGCAGGCACCAACAGCATCTATGCCGGTCTGCAGTTTCAAGGCTCCCGTCGGAACCCGAAGACTCTGCGACTCAAGAACTGGACTTCCAGACTTCTCTGACCCCGACCCACATCCACAGCAAAGCTGAGACCCGTGGCGGACACGAGAGACGTGGGACCGGACATCTTGGACATCCTGCATTTTCCTAACTGCACTCCTTTCCTGAAGTCTCAGTAAGTTGTGCATTGGGGAACGAGAAGCCCCAGCCCGAGTACCATTTGCACCGAAGCTCAGGCCCCCACACTCCGCGAGTGTCCGGTGGGCCCCGCATTTGAGCTCAACGAGTCTTCCCAGTTCCTTGCCTGTTGGCTAGTGAGCCCCTGAAGACGACATCTTGAAATTACTTTGCTTTCCTGGTTGCTCCAGGCTTGCCCAAGCTTCCCTGAAAAGGAGAAGCGCCTCAGACCTTGCTGGTCTGCAACAGAGCCAATCTCGACATCCTGCGTGGGTTGCGGTTGCCAAGGCTTGTTGGGTCCAATCCGGATATCGACACCGCAGTCATCTAGATCCATCATGGGACAGCTCGAATCCAACGCCTGGTGATCGTCGATGCCTCCTGCACCTCGTGACTGAAGAGACAAACTCACCTTCTTCACCTTTAAGCACGCGACATCGCCTGGTTCCTTCCTGGTGACTGGCTAGTGACCCAGACTCTGTCACCTCTGCTTTCAGGTTCTTCACATCACCGATCAACCCATGGATCCACCCGGACACTTTTCCTCTGGTCGCCTGCAGCACTTCTTTGCAGCTCTCCATAGAAAACGACGAGGAAACCTGACACGAAAAGACACCTATGCACCCGGCTTCCCAGGGTGAGGTAACAGGACTACTACGGTGCTCCAGTGGGTCTTAACTCTCGAAGTGTTCTAGTTTAAAAGGGTTCCATCCTAGTCCATCCGGAAGTATCCTTAAATTGTAACTTTGTATCTTTTACGAATTCTATAGAAAGTCAATGGGAACCCGCACCTGTGTTTAGACACTGCACGCGGCTCCCGTGGGTCTCCTACTTCCTAACCTTTGGTTGTTTAGTGTAGCCCCAGCGATTCTACAGGCCCTAGGCCTGCTTTCTAACTCTCACGTGGTACTTATATCACTTTCTTAGTATATGGTTAGTGAGGCCCCTAGGGCATAATGTATACTGTGCAACTTATCGTATATTAACTGTGTGACTTGCATTGTATTTTGACCTCTGACCTCATAAAGAGTGCAGAGGGGTTGTGTTTAGATTAAATACATATATATTTGATATATACCTTTGAGTGGTGTCCTTTCATTTGGTATTTAAGGGATTATATATGGTAAAACAACTTGCTTAACTTGCCTTCTGAAGTCTTAGCCTGATGACTGCTGGTTCATGCTACCACTAGGATAGCTTTCTATAAGGTTGACTTTACAACCATCATCAATAAGGGTCGATTAGACTGGTGCAAGGTGCCCACTAGAACTAGTGGACATCATATGCCAGGCTAACTTCTCACACAGGTGATCCTCCCAGGTAGAGCTAAAGACAGCAATATCACCTAGATAAGCTGCAATATAGTCTTCCAGGCCTGTGAAAACTTTGTTCACCAACCTCTGAAATGTGGTATGTGCATTCTTCAAGCCAAAAGCCATCACCACAAATTGTTAATGCCCACTAGAGGTTGAAAATGCTGTATTTTTTTTTTGTAAGGCGCACAGCTACCAAAAAAGTTTTCCCGGCGCCGCTAGACGGGAAAAGAAAACGACCCAGATTAGGCTGAAGATTATTGGTTAAACAGCCAAGTTTTTAAATGTTTACGGAAACTGCTGAAAATCGTTTTATCCCTAAGAGATTGGGTGAGCGAGTTCCACAGAAAAGGACCCAGGTAAGCAAAAGTCTGACCTCCCATACGAGACAGTCTAACCTTAGGGACTAAAAACTTAACCTGAGTAGAGGAACAAAGTGATCGTGCAGGAGTATAGGGATGGACGATGGCTCTTAAATATTGAGGGGCATTGCCAGACTTCACTCTAAACATATAGCTCAGGGTCTTGAACTTTACACGATTCTCAACCCGGAGCCAATGAAGCTCTCGAAGAGACCTTGAGACAGGGGTCATTCTTGGGATCTTACAGAGCAACCTGGCCGCTACATTCTGCACCACTTGCAACCTGCATAACACGTCCTTATTGGCTCCTAGGTATAGGATGTTGCCATAGTCCAGCCTTGATGTAATGAGGGCTTGGACTACCGTTCTTTGGGTAGAGCTAGGCAACATCCAAAGAATCTTTCTGAGCCACTTCAGGACGGTGAAGCAGATAGATACCACCTTAACTGCTTGCTGCTTCATTGAAAGTTGGTCATCAATGATAATCCCCAAATTACGGACTTGAGCAGTGGGTTGGAGGCAGATCCCCATTTCAGGTGGCTACTGCTGGGGGCCCAAAGGTCCTTGTACTTCCCCAAGATTAATTCCTCAGTTTTGTCACCTTTAGGTTTAAGTTAATTGGCTTCTATCCATCCAGCAATTTTCCTTAAACCTGTCTGAAGATCAGATGTTTTAGAGGTCCTATCTGCCGACAAAGAAAACATTATTTGAGTATCATCGGCATAGGAAAAGATCGACAACCCGGCTTCTTCAGCTATAGTTGCCAGAGGATTAACATAAATATTAAACAATAAAGGACTCAAAATAGAGCCCTGAGGAACTCCATAAGGTGACAAATGAGTTTAAGAGACTGCCTCAGAAGAAAACACCTGAAATGTGCGGTTAGTCAAGAAATCAGTAAGCCAATTGAGAGCTGGACCAGCAACGCCCAATGAGCGCAGGGCTTTCAGTAACACCAAATGAGACACCGTGCCAAAGGCAGAGCTTAAGTCTAATAATATAAGCGCCGCCGTATTCCCAGCATCCAAAAGGCTATGTAGCTTCTCAAGTCTTTGGCTTGGCATCCTCAGTTAGTCTGATTTGCCAGTAGCCAGTTGTAAGGTCAAAAGTACTCAGAAACTTGGCTGAGGCCAAAGTATCTATAAGTTCATCTGCCCTTGGAATAGGATGAGCATCAGTCCTAGTGACTGCATTGAGTCCTCTGTAATCAACACAACACCTCATTTCGATCTCTTACCATCTTTGGTGTGAGGTTTTGGTACCATGACCACTGGACTAGCCCAAGGACTAGTTGAGGGCTCAATGACTCCCAACTCCAGCATCTTTTGGACCTCAGTCCTGATGCAGTCCCTGACATGGTCAGGTTGCCTGTAAATTGTGTTTTTCACAGGTAGGTTTTAACCAGTGTCCACCTCAAGGGTACACCAGGTGGTCTGACTTGGAGTCAGTGAGAACATGTGCCTAAACTGATTGAGGACTTTCCTGCAATCAGACTGTTGCTGCTCAGTGAGGTTGCTTGCCAAAGCTACACCATCTACGGGGCCATCATCAGTCTTCTGTGAGAGGAGGTCAGGGAGTGGGTCACTCTTCCTTCTGTCCCTTCCTGTCAACACAAGGCTTGAGCCTGTTCACATGGAGCACCGTATTGGGGCTCCTGGGAGTTCCAAGGTCCATCAAGTAAGTGACCTCTCCCTTTTGCTCAAGTATGGTGTGGGGCCCTCTCCATCTGTCTCGGAGAGCTGCTGTGGCACAGGCTCCAATACCCACACCTTCTGTCCTGGCTGGTAAACAGTCTAAACAGCCTTTCGGACATGCCAGGCCTTTTGCAATTCCTGGCTAGCCTCATGGTTTTTGGATGTCTTTTTCAAATACTCAGCCATCCTGGAGCAGAGACCAAGTACATAGTCCACAATATCTTGTTGGGAGGTAACTCCCATCCCTCCTTCACCAAACACAAGGGACCACTAACTGGGTGACCAAACAAAAGTTCAAAAGGGATGTAGCCAACCCCCTTCTGTGGCACCTCTCTATAGGCAAATAGAAGGGAGGGCAACAGAACATCCCATTTTCGCCTGAGCTTTTCTGGGAGCCCCATTATCATTCCTTTTAGGGTTTTGTTGAACCTTTCAAATAACCCATTGCATTGAGGATGATAGGGTGTGGTAAACTTGTTCCACACTCTTTCTACATTATAGGTATGTAACTAGACATACAGTTTGTACCTCTGTCTGTTAAGACCTCCTTAGGAAAGCCCGCCCTGGAGAAAACCCCCAGGAGGGCCCTGGCCACCAAAGGTGCTGTGGTGGTCCTAAGGGGAATAGCTTCCGGATACCTGGTAGCATGGCCCACCACCACCAGGATGTGAGAATGTCCAGATCCTCTTGGAGGGTTCATGGGACCAATTATGTCAATCCCAACCCTCTCACAGGGAACCTCCACCATAGGTAGTGGTATAAGGGGGGCCTTTGTAGTATCACCTGCCTTACCACTTCCTTGGCAAGTGATACAGGAGCGACAAAACTCCTTTGTGTCCTCTGACATATGAGGCCAGTGAATGTGAGGGACAAGCCTGTTCCAAGTCTTGCTTTGGCCTAAGTGTCCTGCTAAGGGAATGTCATGTGCTAGGGTGAGTAGGAAGCCCCTACATTTCATACCCAACCTCCTGGTAGCACCAGGCTTGGGGTCTCTTCCCTCTGAATATAGAAGTCCATCATCCCAATAGATCTTGCGAGATCCACTGACATTCCCTGCAACCTCAGCAGCAGCTTACTTTCTGAGGGGGTTCAAGAGAGGGGCCGGTTTGCTGCTCCTGGCTCAGATCTGCCCTATAAGGTCCCCTGTCCCCAAAAACTCAACCTGATCAGGTTTAAGATCATCTGGGACACTTCCTTCTACTGGACTGGAGTCACCTTCCTCAAAAGACTGACCATCACTATAACCCTGGGGTGAAGACACAGCCTTACCCAAACACATCTGCAGTGATGCCAAAAATTGCTGCATGAGTCCTGAGTTCTACTTCAGCCCAGGCTGAAGTCTCCAAATCATTGCCCTACAAGCATTCCCCGAGGAGGTCTGAACTTACCACAACCTTCCTAGGGCCAGTTACCTCAACCCAGGTAAAATTAACTTCCAAAGAATGGTCTGTCCTGACATTGCCAGCATTGGTCACTTGGTACATCTCTCCAAGTATGATCTGGTCAGGGTCTACAAGATCTTTTGTCACCATTGTGACACTTGCACCTGTGTCCCTGTATGCCATGCCCTCTTTACCATTCATTAAAGGCTGTTGTCTGTATTTGTCCAGGTTACTGAGACTAACAAATAAGGAGGCAATATCCAGGCCTCCATCACAGACTAGAACAGCCTGAGTTGGGGTTCTGACTAGGTCAGAGCTTAAGGCTAACCCCACTATTCCCTTGTTCTGTGTACCACCATTTGAACCTATGCTAGGGAGAGCAGTTGCCTTAAGGGGAGAGGTTGTAGGAGTAGATTCCTTGGCCCTTTGACTATTGGCATCTTTTGTCCAATGGGTCTACTCTTTATAGATATAACACCACAGTCTCCTTTTGCCTTTTCCCTTGTTAGATTGTGAATGCAAAACTATACTATTTAGTAGGCAGGATGCCACCAATTGCATTCCCAATAGAAGACATACTAAGTGAGTTGTGGTGTAGGCACCTTCTTAACCTAGTGGAAACTAATCTCTCTTAGGTTGGAGAAAGGGTGTGATAAACCCTTGACTTACAGAACCCCATGTTCAGTATAACTTACTATCTTAAGCTAGCATTATATGTTCCTTGATACTAGTTTAGGAGGTGTAGAAATGCTGGGACCCCAAGGAACCACCCTAAGTGAGTGAATAGGGACCCCACGGAGGACGAGTGCAGAGTGAGAACATGACTGCGTGCTCCGTACAATTCAATGGGAAAGTCACAGTTGGAAAAGAAGAGATTAAGGACCCTTCCCAGCAGATAACCAGACAACCCATTGGAACTTAAGAGCTTGAAGAGTCACCCCACCCGTGGATACCTTTGTACGAGAGTTACCTATCCCAGAGGAGCTGGGTGCAAAGGCACGAGTGGCATTGGAAACCCTCGTCGTTTTCTATGTACGTTGACAAAGTAATGCTGCTACTGGGCGAATGAAAAGTGTCCAGTGGAACCCAAGCATGGATTTTAGATGAGTAGAACCTGAAAGCAGAGGGGACAGAGTCTGGGTCACTTTGGAGAGACCAAGGGCTCGGTAGACGAATGCCCACAGATGTCGGGTACTTAAGGTGTGTTGACGGTGATCTTGACTCTTTAGCTGTGAGGACCCAAACACATCTAGCACGACCAGGAGCCGGAGCCGAGCTGTCCCACAAAGCACGTTGAGTGCTGAGGGGTCAGTGTCCGGCAGGAGCACCAACAAACCTTGGCAGCGGCAAACAAGGTAGATGGTCAAATTTGGTTTTGATCTGGCCCAGCAAAGACCAGGGGACGCACCACAGCAAGGGGAGTCAGGGCAGGCCTAGAGCAACCAGGGGAGCCCAAATAAAGCTAACTTTACCCTCAAGTGGATCCACAGCCCGAAGGCACAGAAGTCATGAGGGGACCTCAGGCGGTTTCCAGGAAACCAACTAGCAGGGCACAGAGTGCGAGGATGTTGGAGTCCTTCTCACAAAAGATGTGCTGGGGTCAGGGCTACAAATGGCCCAATGCACGAAATTGTTGCACGACAACAAGCATGTGCAGCTGCAAATGAACGTGGTGCACAGGGGTATTGGTATACGGTCCCCACAAGGGATATCTGCATCAAACTCTGTGAGAGGGCAGCTCACATCAGGGACCTACAGAAACCCACCTCCTGTGTTGCTGGAGACTTTGGAGTCCGCAGGAGCTCTGGAGCACCAAACCAGTCAGATGGGTTACGGCGCCTGCCTTTGAGGGGGAGTGACTCCTTCATCCCAAGGGAGATTCTTCTGTTTTCTTGGAGGTCCAGAGGGTCCAGCCCGGAACCCGTGTGGATCACGGACAGTGGCGAGACTGGGGATGGCAAGGGAAGACAAAATCGAGCCCAAGGGAGGTCCAGACGGTCGAAGTGTAATGGTATCTTCTTGCAGAATCTTGTCCACCTAAAATCTAATGTCCTGTAGCCAGGTAACCCATATTATACCCACGGGAAAGGGTTGGACAGATTCTAGGGACCCTCCTAGGGGAGGGACAGGACAGAGGGGTGGCTACACCGATGTGCTTTGTTCACTTTCACGCCAGAGTAGGAGCAAATGGCTCCCAGAACTGGTTTGAGCTGGACTATGCACAGGGACACCAAATGTGCCCCTCGTGCAAACTTTCTGGCACAGAGACTGTGCCCCCACCCTATTCCAATACACTAAATCCTGTCTGGGTGGTAGTCACTCCTCCCTATTGTCCGCCCTTCCTCCTGCGCGAGCTTGGCTCAGCAGCAGGAGGGCGGATTCGTGTCTGTGGCTGGCAGCATCCATTTGGTGCTGTGAAGCTCAAGAAAGTTGGTACCGATAGACTTAGGTACCCCCGGAACCTCGGTTCTGAGGGAAGGAATCATACCTCCCACACCAGTTACTGGTGTAGAGGTCTGATTCCAAGGTGTTTGACACCAAACACGACATACTTTGTTGCAGTCATTTCCGAGACAGCATTTACTGCGAGGTGATAATGCTCCTTCACCTATATGTCTGGTAGTATCATGCACAGTCCGGGAAAACGGTCTCCGAAGAGTGCAGAGGTGCCCAGCTCATGCAAGAGCACCTTCTCACGTAAACCCCGCACAATGCGCTCAGGATTGTTAAGGTCTGCTATAGAGATGACTTATATGGTTTTAAGTGTAGTGATATATATATATATAGATATAGTGAACCTCGTAAGTGGTTCAAGCATCAGCTTACACAGGCTGCAGTAGCAGACCTGAGGTTCCATTTTGCATGGCCTCTCAGGGTGGCATAATACATGCTACAGCCCATGGGAGGCCTCTGGGGTACCTATGCCCTGGGTACATGTGTACCATATACTAGAGACTGATAAGAGAACCCCATTATCCAATCTGGAGTTGTACCAAAGTACATATATGTCAATTTAGAGGAGAAAGCAAGGCTGGGGTCCTGAATAGCAGGATCCCAGCCAGACTAGTCAAAATAGTGGGAGCAAAAAGTCAGGGGAACCCTAAGAAGCAGATCCTACTTTCCTACAGACAGGTTCAGGGATGTAATAAGGGCATAGCTAGCCCCTTTAGTGGTTCGCCTCGACGTTTTGGACACAAAAATAGAGGCCTTAAAAGCCTCCTCGATCACAGACATAGACAACAGACCTCTCTTCATTACTGAACCAATACACTAAAATGTGCTGTAGCCGCACCATAGGTCAGATATACCCTAAACATGTCCAGCTTGACTAAAACTCAAACTGACCAAGGTTAAGAGAGTAAACCAGGGGGGCAAGTCCAAAGTCTCACCATGGTCCAGTGGACTGACGATACAGGAACACTCAAACCACCTACTCACTCAGGTAGAGCTTCGTTAAAGCACCCTCAACTGCCACCAGAATTTCACTCCCTACTTGATAGTTCTTAAGGATGCTCCAGAAATGTCTCCCGATGTAAATGAAGATTACCAGGCACTGACAATTATGGCTGTCCAGTGGATAAAAACGAATGTGAGATGGCCACATTATCTCGCTCATGGAAGTTATATCTGCCCTGGAGATTTTGTACTAGTAAGCTTTAAGACCCAGTCACTAGTGGAACTACTCCGACAACAACTAAACTTGATGACCCTTTCCTCAGCCAGAATGAAAGTATTAGGACTAGGGTACTTTTATAGACCACTTCCTGCCCCTTACTCCAATAGGAATGCACATCGATTGGAAATGTTTAACATTAACCCGGTCCAAACAGTATTTAATATAGCTTTCAAAAACCTTTTTAAAAACTCTTTCCTTCCTGGATGCCCCGTACTGACTATGTACAAACCCAATAACCGAGGGCATTGGAATTCCATCTAAAAGAAGACACCATCAGGATGATCTTGATAGTTCTACTACTTTAAATGTGGCCTGACCAAAAGTGGTGCTGTATCTACCAGTGGACCACTGTTTCCCTAGAAACCAGGTTACTTGTGCACTAGGAACTATCCTAAAACAGAGATGTCATCAGAGTCATCCCTGGTATAATAATAACAACTACCCCTTACTTGGAACCAACAATGGGGTCAAACAAAGAACCTCCAATTTTGTTGCCTCCACTAATGGATTCCAAACCCAGGAAGAATTAGTTGCAGAACCATCTTTAACTGGCCAAAACCATACACCGATTGATGCAATTAAAATTCTCTTGTGTAACACTGCAGGCATAATTTCCAAAGAATGTGCACATGATTGAAGGGAATATATAGCCCAATTTGATGTATGCCTGTTTCTAGAGACTTGGGCAATTAAACCTTCACATAAACCTGGCTATATCACTTACTTTGTTAAAGCCATGCCATCAGTTTGCGTAAAGGCATGGGGGGAGCTTATAATTTGGGTTAGATATACTTACATATTTAAACTGAAACTTAAACATTGACTCAGGACATTTTGGGGTTAAAAAACGACTTGCAGGATGGAAATTGCATGTATTTGTTCAATGTTTATTGTTCAGTAAGAGCTTGAAATCATCTACTCCGACTATCTTACAACATTCTTTTAGTTAGACTATTCCAAAGGACTTAGTCATCATAGATGGTGACAAACAGATATTGAACCTATATACCGTTAGGACTTGATTGTGGAGGACAGGATGAAAGCTGGGGTATACCATCCCTTAGTTCCAGACACTATGTCCCGAGCTAAGTGGCTGCCATGCAAGTAGTCTGCTTTATGACAATAAACTGGCTGAGGGCTTGTAACGGCAGGTCCATATCTGACAAGTTGGGGGCAACAACATTTGGCATGGGCCCAATAAAATCTATAATCGGTTATACTTCTCAATCAAGGCAGCATGTGGGGTAAAATAGAGGATTTCAAAGTGGATAAAAGAGAGGAGAGTGGTCCTTACCCCTTATGCCTCAACCTTTTAGGCTGTTGTTCCAATATCCATCCCGCCTCTATGGCACCCCAAATTATGCCAATAGTGGGAAACAATCACAGGACCATTAGGCGGCCTTCAATAGTGGGGAACGTGGAGACTATGACCAAAATATACAATTTATTTGTAAAGGTCTTGTCCGAGGTAAATGCTTTTGAAACTCCAGAAGTCTATCTCGTACATCCATTAAAAATTAAAAGCATCACTAGAACCAATCTTGCCTCAACCACAAAAAATGAAATCTCCTACTAACATGCATAGTGCAGATAGTAACCTTTGGTGCACAAAGAATTGTAGATTTGCAAGAAAGCTCTGATCAATGCTATCAAAAGGAAAAATCCCCAAGAGATTCGCACTGCAAGAGAACTGTACAAGAAGACACAAAAAAGGGCACAGAGCAAATGAGAGGAAGCCAACTGGGGTGATCTAGTAGTGGCTGCAAGTTCCAGTAACAATCAGCCATTTTAGAAAATAATCGGCCACGGGAGCAGGTGTTCCAACTTACAGATTGACTGTTATTGGAACCCTGTGACTTGGGTAGATCACTTCACCAAGCTATATGACAATGCTCCAATTTAGTTAATTGCACCTGCCTGTCCCCCTCCAGATCTTAATTTATCAGACCTCTACCTCAGGCTGGAGGAGACTAGAGTGGCTATTGCTGCAATTAAAATAGGCCAGGCCCCAGGACCAGATAAAATCACTGAATTACTTAGTCATAATATGTCAGTTTGGGCTCCATATGTCAACAGCTTGACATGGAAAGGGAAGGAAACAATCTCTATCTATCAAAATGTGGATCGTAGAAGCCCAGGTAATTTTAAGCCAATAAGCCTTTTGGATATTCTTCAAAAGGTGTATGTGAGACAGATACTAAATAAACTACACAACTGGATTGAGAGTGCAGAGATTGTATCCCCATACCAAGCTGGGTTTAGACCCAAAGTCAGCACCATAAACCAAGTCCTGCGACTGCTCCTCATAATCTGAAAGTATACACGGTTCCAAGAAGATCACCAGTATATAGCCTTTGTTGATCTCGAAGCAGCTTTTTTACGTGGGTTTTAGAAGTCCTCACAAGAACCAGCTCATAGGCGAGACCTAAATAGCATAAAGGAAACGTAACCAACCTCTGTGAAAAGAGTAGAGTGAAGGCGAACCAATCAAACCTGTCCCGGTCAGTGCACCACACATGGAGTGTCCAAAGAGGGACGGTTTCTGTCACAATAAGTAACAGAGTTGTGAATAGTGTGCACCGTTTCGGTACAATGGCATAGTTTTGCTGCCTTTTTCTGTGTTGCCTTTATGTCAGGAAACCAAGTCCTGCTGCTCCCGATCATCTTTACTCTGGTCATTAATGGTCTAATGATCACCACCAATTGCTAACGCTATCGACTGAAGAGGAAGCTACGAAACGAAAATCCTGGCTGTATTTTCGGTTTCCTCCTCGGGTTCTTCTGTAAAAAGAAGGGAGGCCATTCCGTGCAGCCAGAGGGAGAAGAGGGAAGACACAAGGTACAAAGACTCCCTTCATTTTTACAGAACAATCAGAGAAGGAAACCGAAAATACAACCAGGTCAGTTACGCACACCGGCCCAGCCCTACCGGCTGTGCTGATACATTACAGAGATCCACAAAGTTAGAACTCGACTGAAGCACTGCGTAGGTCGTCTGTTAACAGTCCTCTGTGAGCTGGTGGGTGCCGAGAGCCATGAAGGGGAGGAATTGACACTAGGAATTAGCAATCAGGCCCCGGGAGGCTTACAAACGTCACAACTTTGGGGTATTCCCAGACAGCAGAATAGACAGGGTTCGAGTCAAGAATAGGCAAGGCAACCTGCAGCTGTCTGCACAATTTTATCCTGCAGACAAGCTTCCCCTTTGCAAACATTCAGCATTATTACCATTACATTTCTGACTGTGATGTTGGTGGATTTTGAGCAGACATTTTAGTGCTTTGCGTTATTTCTAATATTTATCTCTTTCCATCATTGCGTATTTTGCTCGCAATAAAGTGTCACCCATAGTCGTTGAATGTCACTCATAATTACACTGAAATTATGGAAATATCACTCATAAGCAACCTGAAACCTTGGCAGATATTTATGTGACCCCCAGAATATGCGACATCATCCATGGGTCCTGGTTTCACCCACCACAAAACCTTCACAGGGCACGGAGGTGCACAACAGTGGGTCCTTACCAGCTTGGGAGATCAGCTGAGACGATTAGAGCTTTGAGGTGGAGCGTGACCGAGGCCCAAGATGGTGATGGGCGTGACTTACTACTAGAAGCGGTCGCGGATGAACAGTGACGAAAAAGGTAGAGACAGCTGAGGTCCCCTAATCTTTCCCTTAACTTGGTCGGGACATCACCCGATGGCTGGTGGCAGCATAGCTAGGACTACTCCTTTGCGGACCGGAGATGGGGAGCGGGGCTAGACAACGGAGGGGCCGAGGACTACAGGCAGAGTCTGGCTGGGACCTTGCTGCTTTGCGGCTAAGTGAGCTGGCTTGGAAGCCGATCGTTGCTGCCTGGGTCTGTGGACATCGGCACCACCCAGGGACTAGATTAGGTGTGAAGGAGGTGGGGGTGGGTGGTGCGGACCTTAGTGGCTAAGCGTGTGAGAAAACTGGGTCTGTGGACATCGGCACCACCCAGGGACTAGATTAGGTGTGAAGGAGGTGGGGGTGGGTGGTGCGAACCTTAGTGGCTATCTGCCAGAGGGAACAGCAGGCGCCAAGGGCAAACTGGGTGGCACAAAGCCCTGACGGCGGCTTGCAGACTCTGGGCCTGCTGGCACAGTGACCATGGCGAGCTGCATTGACTGCAAGAAGGCCATGGAGGTGATATTGAGGAACAATTGTCATCCGCCTGCCCTTTAGTCCTAGGGCAGTTTGTTATCTCCCTAATCGCGTTGCTGGCTCAAGCCGTGAAGGCAGTAAGCATGAAGGGTTTGGGTGAGAGGCAAGCCTGACATGCATATCAGCGCTGTGACCTCCGATCTTGACGGACAGAGGTAGGAGTTGATTGCGACGTTCCCGGCTGGAGGGAGGTCTTAAAGAATAGCTTGTGGACTGGGCACCCAGATTGCCTCATGACCGGATCACAAATTTCCATAAACCAGAAGAGACATATGTTGAAGATGGTTCGGACCAAGGGCCCTCAGCCAGGTCAGACTAATCAAATTGATAAATACAGAGTTGCGATGGGACAGGCAGGAGGAGCACCAGGAGGGTCACGGCCACCAGTGAGAATGATCCCACGTCAGAACCCTCACTAAAAGACATTATAAAGGCGATAAGGGAACTCCGGGTACCCTTGAACCCAAACTGGTTACAGCAACCGAAGAGGAGAATTTGCTCAGAGCACACTTCCACAAGAAGGCAGACAAGGTGTCTATGGCTGAAACTAATATAGGGGGCCTGCAAGCAAAGACTAAATGCCTGGAGGAGCAGGTGGCTCACCTCACGAGGCAACAGAATGACATGATGGCCCACCTGGTTGCTGAGGCTCTTATCCCCAGCTGTTTAATTCCCCCGGTCAGGAGTGAGATGCAGTGTTTGCACCAGGTGAAGTGTTGAGTTTTGATTATTGCCATTGTGATGTTTGGCCAGTGGCTTTGATCATTTGAGGAGCTTGAGCTTTGATCATGGCCATCGTGATATATATATATTTTTATAACCTACTGGCGGTCACAAGTAGGTAGTTCTAGTTAGGATTTTTTTCAATGTTAAATCTCAAAATTCTATTTGGAATAACTTTGGCGCCGGTTGACTAATCTGCATGAAAATTTCCTCAAAATGGCCTCTTCGAGCTCCGGTCCTTCCCTGAAAGTGTGGGGGGGATGCGTCAAGCGGGGGCCGAGATAAAAGGGGGTCCCAAAACGCGTTTTCCCCATGTTAATTTCCATAGGGCGGTCGACCTCACTTTTAGCCCGAACGGCTGAATGGATTTCCACCAATCTTGGCAAAATTGTAGGGACTGGTAGCCCGATGTGCCTTTGCTATGTCTTAAGATATGTGCTCCAGTGGATTTTGAGTAATTTAGGTTAAAAAAAATATATATATCTGTAAGCGCGCTCCGGTACGCGCTCCGGGGAGCGCTCCGGGCGCGCTACGCGACTTGCGCACGGAAAGCTGATTGGCTTTCGGGTGTCTGTAAACATTCCAACCGGTCCGGAGCGGCCGCCATCTTGTGTCTCGGTATGATCGAGACACAAGAGGTGGCCAAAACAAAGAGGTAAAAGACCATTAGGGGGCAGAGTAGACCCCCCTGACCCCCTAGGTTTCATGTGGGGGCTATAAAAGGGCCCGCGGGGCAAAAAAAAAATACTTTTTTTTCGATTTGTGCGGGGGGAGCGCCCGGTACGCGCACCAGGGAGCGCACCGGGGAGAAAAGAGAATGGCAGAGTCTAAAAATTTAAGTCATTTTATATAAATGGGAGATAGTTCTGAAAAGAACTGTTTTTTTTATTCTTTTTGTTTTATATTTTTTGGGGGGGTTTTTAAACACTTTTTTCTTTTTTGGGATTTTCTGAACATTTTTTGTTTTTTTTGTATTTTTTAAGGGAGAAAAAAAAAAGTGCAACAAATTAATATTTCCTGTGGCACTTGTGGTTTTCCCAAGCACGATTAATAAGTGTGATGCATTGCTCACCATAGCAAATTATTTAACCACAAAATTTACAAACCATTTTAAAATTTGAAAAGTTGGTTTGTATGATGGAGCATGTCTCCCTAACTTCCGGTCCTGATGGGGTGGAAACAGTAGTTTGGGAGGTGCTGGCAGAAGATTGGACAGGGTTTTTGGCCAGTTCCCTGACCTCTGCCCTAGAATAGTTATTGGGATGCTTTCTAAGCATATGCCTAATCATTGTGTGGTTGCAGAAGGAGTATTTCTTGTTGGGATTCCCCCTTGACAGCTCCTGATGACAGATTAAGCAGGTTGCTTTAGGTGCATTTACTATTTTTTTTGTCACTCGGGATAGAAAAAAATTGCCATATGATGTGCTCTTTTGGCTTGTAGGTTATGTTGTCCTCTCGGACGAATCTACTCTCCTCTTCGTCCTCATCCTCCTCCTGTTCTTGATCTCCACCACTGTGAAGTTGTGGAGGTCCTTGTGGTGGTGGTGGTGGTGGTGGTCCAGAAGATCCAGCAGCTGCAGCTAATGTAGCCATTTTCGACAGATATAAGTACAGGTCTTCCTCTCTCAAAGCAAAAAGGTAGAATAAGGAAAAAAGGTGTGGGCTTTCATCATTTGGAAAAAAATAATATCCTGAACCAATGAAAAGTGTTAATTTTAGGTCACATGACCAGGGGTTTCATCATTATGAAACTAAAACTGTTATGAACCAATGAAAAGTGTTATTTTCAGGTCAAATGACCCGACGCGCTTACGCTACTCGCCCCGGGGCGCGTCCCGTAAGCGCGTCGGAAGATTACGTTGCGCGATCGTATTCGCTCGAGTGCTTCCGGGTGCGCTTACGCCGTGCATATCACGCGGACGCGGCTACGCGTTACGTCACGATCATGTTTTCGTTCGCAAAAATGGCGCTTACGGGACGCTCCCCGGGGCGCGCTCCGGGGCGCTTCATAATAGTACGCTTTCCGTTGCGCTCCCCGGGAGCGCTCCGATGCAAAAAAAATAAAAAATATACAAAAAAAATTTGCAAAATTGAAGGGACTGGTAGCCCGATGTGCCTTTGCTATGTCTCAAGATATATGCTCAAGTGGTTTTTAAGAAAATTAACTTAAAAAATATATATATTGGGCCACATTGGGCTATATATATGTTAGAGCCCAAATGTAGCCCAATGTAGCCCAATGTAGACCAATGTACTTATAAAGTGAGACTTATAGTTAGGAATTAGCATTTAAAAAATCTATTAAATTCACTGTAAAAACCATAGGTTTCACACCAGTTATAGTTAGGAATTAGCATTAAAAAAACCTTTGAAATTCACTGAAAATTGTAGTTACATTACAGTGAAAGGAGGTCTGTCACTCTGTCACAAGGATGGTATCATCAGTGATGTCATGAGTGATGTCACTGACCATGTCATGAGTGATGTAATATGTGACGTCATCAGCAGTGCATTGCACGCGCAAGTTATAGTGAGTCCAACTAACTATAACGTGGGAATTTCAATGGTTTTATGTCAGTAAAATTTCTAGGTAACTAAAACTGGTGTGAAACCTATGTTTTTTTCAGTGAATTTAATAGGTTTTTCAAATGCTAATTCCTAACTATAACTGGTGTGAAACCTATGGTTTTTTCAGTGAATATATATATATTTGAATGTTGTTCCTTTGGCATCTGGGAAAGCCTTTCTGTTAGAGAGCATTGTGTAACATAAAACGCCAAGCCTTATTCTAAAAGAGAGAGTTTCTGCACTTTGTAAAATAAAACCCTTTTCTAAAGGTGTTGTTTGTTTGATTTTCAATGTCTTTTGCATCGCCGAGTGTTGAGCCACCGTGGGAGCTGTATTATCTGAAAGGCGAAAGCAAGACATTTTTGGCAGCACTTGTCAGGATACGAAAAGAAAATTAAAAGGGGAAAGAAAAATCTTTTTCAGAAAAATAATGCCAGAGTCCCAGATGCTAACTGAGTTATTTGAGAGGGAGATTTCCTCTTTTGTAAAGGTAAAACAACTTGGTATTTCAGACAGAAATAGTAGTGTCATTTTGAATGCATTGCTTAACGTGTGAAGATTTGTCAAGTAGCGCCAATTTATTAGCAAAACAAAAAAATGCTCTTCGTATGGAAACTAGGTGCTAACTATAACTACCAACTGGTAACTGCCAGTAGGTAAAAAAAAAATATCAAATCAACAAAACGCCCTTGAGCTTCGAAAGCTCTCTTCAACAGTGTTCCTCCCATCCTGTTTCTGGCCTCTCAGCAGCTCAAAAACCTGCTTCCATTTGTTCACGACCATGCCCGATGCGTTTCAAGGCCAATACGCCTCTTCCTCATGGGCTCTCCAACTGAAGCATCAGAGTCACCTCAGCATGGAGATGGGCATTATTTCATTCCTTAAGTAGGTTCCATGCTTCTCTTTATGTTTGGAGCTCATTTTTTACCTTTAGTAGGAAATGGAATCGAAGGCCGTTGAACTGTCATTTGCAAAAAGGAACATTGTGCCAAAATGACGGGAAGGTTCATCGTGCCAAAATGACAGGAAGGTTCAATCGTGATAAAATGACAGGAAGGTTCTCCAAACATAAACAGAAGCATGGAACTTACTTAAGGAATTAAATAATACTCACCTCCATGGGCTACGCATACCAGCATGCCTGCAATCTAGTGAGCCACGTCCACTGAGGGCGATGAAATTCATTAAATACAGTTTTGAATACTGAGGTGAGTCTCTGATGCTTCTGTTGGAGAGCCCATGAGGAGGAGGAGAATTGGCCTTGAAACGCGCCGGGCATGGTTGTGAACAAATGGGAAGCAGGTTGTTGAGCTGCTGAAAGGCCAGAACCTGGATGGGAGAAAGATCGTTGAAGTGACCTCTCGAAGCTCAAGGGCGTTTTGTTTTTTAACTTTTTCATTTTATGAAAGTTAACAGTTTGGCATCAAACAAAGCTCACTATCAGTACTGAATAGATGCATAAGATAGTTGTACTAACATTTCAAATACATGGTAGACATAGAAATACAAAGTGGATTGACATATTGGTAGTGAATGTGCACAAAATACAGGAAACTTTGTCATCGAATAGTTACCAATGACCATGCATTAGGCTTGGACTACAGTGAGAGTCCTCTGGCAACATTCATGCATGTAGGCGCACTCAACGCAGAACAATGGAGGCTTTCAGCCACTGCCACACTACCCACAAAATAACGCAGTCTGGACCTCTTACATGTGATAGGGGTTCAAATATTTCCACTGCCACGGGACACTCACGCCGAAACTCCCAGATCCTTCTCACCTTCAGTATTGTTTCTGATACGAGACAAATGCTTCTGGTATTGGCCCCATATATCTCTCGGGCGACCACGTGGCAGCATAAGTTCATGATAAGTATTAGATTGTGTATTGCAATGTGCCATATCAGAATGCCATTCTGTCACTGTTGGGAGTGGCCCCTTCATTCAAATCATTGCAATTGTAGACCATGCCAATAAGAGGCCCATCACTACTAGACACCGACAGGTTCATGGAACATCACGATCATAGCCCAGAACGGCCACCACTAGTGTGTAGGCCAATATCTCCCTGTGATCTTTCCCAAGACCTTGACTACCATTTTTTTTTTTTAAATATCTTTTATTCAGCGCAATTGTTGAAAAAAAGAATTACAAGCATATATCATACAGAGTCTTGGTATATGAAGAGTCAACAGTTAAAGAAGTTCATACATAAATCACGGGGCGGATCGCAAAGTGTGTTGCAACAGTTCGCTAATAAAGCTTACGTCCAAACATTGCGTGATCATGCTATCTCTGGTGTCGGATTTTGTTGAGCGAGCAATTTCAATAAAAGCGTAATAGGGTAGGGATATCGAACTTGGAATCATGCGGCGTGCGGTGTATCAGGTAGTGAAGATTGTGGCGGGGGGGGCGAGGCTGGGGGGAAAAGAGGGGGGGGGGAAGGGGAGAGTACGGTGGTAGCGCGGCTGTCATGTTCTGTCCGTTCCTGCAAGTGCGGGAGCTTTGTTGGTAATACGGGAGGGTGGTAGCAGTCCCGGCGTGTCGGCCGGGCAGGGGGGGGGGGGGGGGGAAGGAGGGGGGATCTAGGTGTCTGGTGCGTGGGTGGTGTGTCTGTTGTCTGTGGCGCCTGGCGTGTGGTGGCCATCACGGTGTTCCCCGTCTGGGAGTGGCTGGCTCTCTGGAGTCCCTGGTGCCCGGGAGTCATTGTGGAAGGAGCGGACCATGTCGTCCCAGAGTGTCGCTATGGGGTATTTACGCAGTCCCGCCGTCTCCTCATTATGTAGAGATATACTCTCCGCTTTCGCCCAGTTATCTAGCGAAGCGTGCCAGTGTTCCATCGCTGGTGGTGCCGCCCTTTTCCAATGCTTTGTGATGAGTCTTTTGGCCGTGATGAGGCCAAGGTCCCAGAAGCGGGAAGGTACCCTGTTTAATTTGGTCCTATGGAAGAGGCCCAGCAGGCATGCCTCCCACGAAAATGGGATCGGCATCGCCGTGCAGCGCTTCAACAGTGCTAGTATCGATTGCCAGTATGCTAGAAGCCGGGGACAATGCCATAGCATGTGGAGGAGGTCTGCTCCCACAGTGTCACATCTTGGGCATTTGGCCTCCGTGCCCGGGAAGTATGAGTTAATCTTGTCCGGGGATAGATATGCGCGGTGCAGAACGTAAAATTGTATCTGTTTGAAGCGTGCATTACGTGGAATGTTGCGGGGGCCCGAGAGTATCACCGCCCACTCCTTGTCCGTCCATGCCTTCCCTCTGTCTACCGCCCATTTATCCCGCAGAGGTTGTAATGTAGTTTGTGTGTGTGAGAGCAGCGCCTGTGTGAGCCAGTGCACTACATGCGTCCCGTTGCCCATCACGTGCATGCATTGAACTAACTGGTGTGTGGGCAGCTCGTTAGCAATGTTCCCCCATTTCCGCGTAAGTGTCCTTAGTATTGAGGCATGTTGCAGGAATTGTCCCGCAGGCAGTCCCGTGTCAGCAGTCAACGTCTCGAAGGGGAGCAGGGCGCCATCTGCGTACAGATCCGTCATTGTTTCTATGCCTGCACGTGTCCACTGTTCCAATGCCGCCTCCGTCACGACTGTCGTGGCCTTGGGGGTACCCAGGAGTGGCAACGCTGGTGCATATGGTATGGTGGTTTTAGTGAGACGTAAGCATCTGCCGTAGCATTTCGTGGCCACAGCTACATGTAATTGAGTGTGATTCCTGGGGCTCGTCAGTGGGTGGAATAAGGTGTGTATCTGCAGCGGGGAGAGGATGTCTGTGGCCGTAGCCGTGTCCTCGAGGTTCCTTCCTGCGATCCAGGCCACTACCCATTGCACCTGTGCCGCCAGATAATAGAGCTCCAGGTTCGGGACCGCCATGCCGCCTTCCGTGACCGGGTTGTGTAACTTCGTCAGCGCTACTCTTGGCCTGCCCGTGTTCCATATCAGATCTCTGAGCATGCACTCCAGTTCTCTAAATGTACGGACAGGGATGTATAGTGGGAGATTGGCAAAATAGTACAGGAGCCTGGGGAGTACTATCATTTTCGTTAAGGTCACCCTGCTTGGCACGTTGATGGGGAGGGTTTTCCAGAAGGCGATCTGTGTTCTAACAGACGTTATGGCCCGTGTCAGATTGCCGTCCAATATGTCTAGGGGGGTCCTGTATATATGTATGCCCAGGTACCTGAACGTGGTGTGATACCATGGTAATCGTTCATTATTGATGTGGAGTACAGGGTCTGGGGCGTCAGGAGTGAACGAGTATGCCCCCGATTTAGCCCAGTTGACTTTGAGGCCCGACATTAGTTCGAACGTGCGGAATATATCCGACAGTTCCGGCGGCATATTATCTAGGTCTTTAATGTACAAAAGTAAATCGTCCGCATATAGTGACACGACATGTGTGCCATCTGCTAGCGGAATGCCCCATCGCGTTCCGCTGGATCGCAGCCGTTCGGCCAGGGGCTCGATCGCTAGGGAAAACAGTAATGGGGAAAGCGGGCAGCCCTGTCTGGTCCCTCTTCTGACATGGATGGGCTCGGAGATCAGTTTCCCAGTGCGCACCCTCACCTCGGGTTTCCCATACAACAAGCCCACTAGTTCTATAAAATCATCGCCCAGGTCAAATTTACGCAGCACTGCCGACAGATAGGGCCATTCGACATAATCGAACGCCTTCTCCAGGTCAGCACTAGGCAACCCGATCTTGGCCACGTCTGGACTGCATATTCCTGCACTCGAAACAGCCTCCGAATATTTTGGGAGGTGCATCTTGTTGGGACAAACCCATTTTGGTCTTTGTGTACCAGGGCCGGTACTAGGGCCGCCAGTCTACGGGCCAATGTTGATGCCAGGATCTTGTAGTCCGTATTGAGCAGGGCTAATGGCCTATATGACCCAAGAAGTGTCTCTTCTCTGTTGGGTTTGAGAAGTGATACCAGTAGTGCTTCGTTCATGGACGCTGGTAAGGATGAGCTGTCCAGAGCCGCCGAATATGTTCTAAGCAGTTCGGGGATGAGGATGTCTGAGTATGCTTTATAATATTCTGCAGGCAGCCCGTCCGGGCCAGGGGCTTTCCCGTTAGAGAGGGCAAATATGGCCTCACGTAGTTCTTCCGCTGCCAACGGCGCTCCGAGATCATCTCGTTGGCTGTCAGTTGGGGTGGGAAGTGTGAGTTCCTCCAGATATGCTTGGATGTCTGGTTGCGGATTGCACATTTGCGACCGGTATAATGTCTTGTAGTGTGTCACGAAGGCATCATGTATGCCCGTCTGGGTGTATACCACAGTGTCCGCGGTCGGGCTTATGGCCGTCACTGGGGCAGAACGGTCTTCTCGCCGTATCAGCCAAGCTAGTAATTTGCCTGGCTTGTCGCCGTAGCGATGTGTGCGTGCCGAGTGTGCAGCGAAGTTGACCAGTTTCAGTCTGCCTATCAGTCGGTCGTGTTCCGTCCTTGCCTCAAGCAGTTCTGTGTTGTCCCCTCCCGTCGCCTCCTGTTCCTTTTGTAGCAAATCCCTTTACAGCCGTTTCAGGTCTGCTTCTAGCTGCTGGCGGGTATGTGCCTGGGTGCCGAGGCATAGCCCCCTTAGGACCACTTTGAATGCATCCCACTCTAGCTGGGGTGTGGAAGCAGTGTTATTGTTATTGTCGAAGTGCTGCGCCGTTTGTGCCCCTATCGAGGTTCTGAATGTACCGTCAAGTAAGAGGTCTGGTTGCAATCTCCAGGTGGGGATTGGCGGCCGCGGCTGTTCCCAGGCGAGTGTCATAAGGTGTGGGTTGTGGTCCGAATGTGTGCGGCCCATGTATTGCGCGTCTCTGATCGCCGGTAGCAGGTCTCTAGACACCATGTACCTGTCCAGGCGTACATGCAGGTTGTGTGCCCCTGAGTGGAAGGAGTAGGCCCTTGTGTCTGGGTTGTGGCTGCGCCATGCGTCTTGTAGGTCCCATTGCACGGACCAGTCTAGGAGGGCTCGCGCTGCGTGATGAGCTTGGGAATTAGGTGGTGGAGGACGGGAGCGGTCCAGGGAAGGATCTAGTGTGCAGTTGTAGTCCCCGCCTAGTACCCACTGTATGCCATGCCAAGGCGCCAGGATGTTGGATAGCTGTGTTAAAAAATCCTGAGTCCCTGTGTTGGGTGCATAGATCGAGGCTAGCACTATCGGGTTCCCGTCTATTCTGCCCTTGACTGCTACATGTCTCCCCCCAGGGTCCACTAAGGTGTCCTGCGCTATCCACGGGGTACCCGGGCGTATCCATACCAGCGTCCCCCTGGCATAGGAGGAGTGGTGCGTGGCATAAAGGTGGCCTCGCCATCTGCGGCGTAGGGTGGTGACTTCTGCCTCACAGAGGTGCGTCTCTTGTAAGAGAGCAATCTGCACATTGTGGCGTTTAAGGTATGAGAATATTTGATACCGTCTGGACGGTGTGTGCATCCCTCTCACATTCCATGTGCATATATTAATCACAGACATTGCATCACATTAACGGTCTCCCCGAAGCGGCCCCCCCGCCCCACCTCCCCCCCGCCCGCCGCTCGTAAGGAATATTGTCTGTCCCGCACGCCATTGCTGTATTGTGAAGGGGGAAAACAGGTGGTTAACATGGCCAATAAAACAGGTAGCCAATGAACATCGCAAACATGCGAAATACCAAAAGGTCGGTGGGCAAACGTGCTCCCGTCCATGCTCTCAAGGAGAGTAACAAAGTTTAGTTCAGTTCTGGGGGTGGCTGTGCAGTGCTAGCAGTAGCAGCTGAGTAAAAGTTTCTAGAGTCATCATATAGGGGTCGGTCCCCTTCCCGGGGGGTATATGAAAGCCTAAGCCAGCCTTAATCATAAGAGTCACTGGTACAAAGCAAACATTCAATGCCATACATTACGTGTCTTGATCAGTGTGTAGCAGGATGGGTGTCCGCAGGAGTGGAGGACAGTGTCTGTCGGGGTATCTTCAAGTCGAGTCGTAGCTCACAGTTTACCAGAGGTCTCGCCGAGCCAGGGTTGTCCAGTCCGAGACTGCGAGCTCACCGCAGACGGCCTGCCGAGTGTTCTTGGGGGAGCCCCGGTGGATATGCTCTGGGAGCTGGTCAGCCAATGTACTCTGATGTTTGGGGGGTGACGTCCGGGCCAGGATCCGTCACAGGAGAGTCCGAAATCCCATATAGTGCTTCGTCGTCGCTTGGGGGGTCTCCTGTGTCATTACCAGGTGGTTCGCTAGATGCCGGGGAGCGGCTGAGGTCCCGTACAAGCCGGAGGGCTTCTTGCTTTTCCTGCTGTGCAGCGTCCGCAGGGGGAGACGTCCTCTGCGACCTGCTCGCGTTTCCTTGCGCCCGTTGCCTCGGGCGGCGTCGTCTCCTACTCCCGCCAGGTTGTCGCCCGCGTGTGCGGTCCGCCGGTGCTCTGGGGGTAGAGTCTGTGCCGCTGTCCAACCACACCTCCACTTCGTCTGGGTCTGTAAAGAAATGGGTTCTCTCTCCGGCTATCACTCTGAGTTTTGCGGGGAATAGCAGGGAGTACTGTAGGCCCTGCTGGCGGAGGCGTCTTTTCACCGCCAGGAAGGACTGTCTCTGCCTCTGTACTTGTATGGTGTAGTCTGGGAAGAACATTACCTTGGTGTTTTCTATTCTCACCTCCTCAAGTTTGCGCGTTTCTCTCAGTATGGAGTCTCTGTCTCTGTAATTCAGAATGCGGAGAAGCATAGGTCGTGGATTAGAGCCTGTCGCCAGGGGTGTGGTCGGGACTCGATGGGCGCGTTCCACCACGAATTGAGGCGAGAGTGAGCCCTCAGGCAGGATGGATGTCAGCCATCTTTCCATATGTTCCTCCGGCTTCCTCCCTTCCCATTTTTCCGGAACGCCGACCAGGCGTATGTTATTTCTTCGTGCCCTGCCTTCCGCATCCTCAGCCCTGTCCTCTAGGAACTCCACTCGGTTCAGCAAATCTTGTATGTGGGTATGTGTCTGACTGGCTTGGGGTTGGAGCTCTTTCACAGTTCCTTCCAGTGTCGAGGTGCGGTCGGTAAGTTTTTTGTGGTCTGCTCGGAGGTGCGTGAGGTCTATGGCTACGCTATCGATCTTGGTGGCCAGAGAGGTGCGTGTGAGTTGAAGCGATTCTTCCAGCCGCTCCATGGCTGCGAGCATGGTGTCTAGCTTTGCTGCCATTTGGTTCTGGTCCGCGGTTTTACTGGTTTTGTCCATTTTGCCTTTGGACATCGCGCCTCCGGTGCCAGCCCGTGTCCTGGCCCCGCCAGACATCAGTGTCCAAGGTAGAGTCTGCTCTCCTCGCCCCGGCGTGGTCCTGCTCAGCCTGGGCGATGGTGGGCTGGTGGTTGTAGGCTATCGGCCCCCAGCGGAGGCTTGGCAACCGGCGTCAGCAGAGCCAGCTCGCGTGGTGATTGCGAGGTTTTCGTTCTCTCTTGGGCGGTAGGTGACCGGTGGGTGCCGTTTTCCCCGGCACAGTTCAGTGCGTCTGGGTGTCGCCGAGTTTGCGGCGTGTTTCCTCGGTGTGTCCCTGGTCAGTTACGAGCACGCTTGTGGCAATGGGTCCGAGTTCTGTGCGTATCCCTGCGGGCTGTATGCGCAGGTTTTGTGTGTATCCATGCGGGGTGTGTGCTGCGCCGGTGTGGTGCAGTCTGAATGTCTACCGCTGTCGGCTGGCAGCTGTCGCAGTGTGTGACCCGGCCGCCACTGCCCAACCGCTCTCCAGGCGTTGGGAGCCCAGTCGCGCTCCTCACCTCTACTCCGTGTGTTTGGGCCTGCACGATGTTCGTCGCGATGTGGTCGCATCCGGGCCTAGCAGCCGCTCCCAGCCTCAGGGTGTGTCCTGCGATCAGCTCCGGCGAGTGTGTGAGGGTACCAGCCGTGCCAATGTATTCGGTTCGCCTTATTGTCCCATCAGCGTGTGCTGCGAGCGGTCTCTGGTGCACTGGGGCGCGGGTGTGCAGGGTTGGTGCGTACTGTGTCCCCGTGGCCTCCGATCCGTCCTGACCCTCGGCGTCTCCCGCATGGACGCCAGGGCCGGTGGCACCACGCGTGGCTGTGGGCGGCGACGGCCGCTGTTTCTCCCGGGCTGGGCCTGCGTGCCTGGATGGCTGTTATTATTGCCGCCGGTGAGCAGTGGGTCGCAGCGCCGTGGGTAGTCAGGGGTCTACATGCAGTTGTGGGTGCCCGACTCCGCTCTAGTGCTGCTGGTGGCCAGGGCTGCGTGTGTGGTGGTTTGCGGCCTGTTCGTCTGCCGCCTCCCGGCTGTGGCCGTCTCGCTGTGGGTCCCCGCCGCCGCCGTCCTTTAGGCCCCCAGGGATTCAAGGCTGGATCGCTCACCTCTGCGCCTCGCTATGTAGCGGATGCGCGCGGTGTCCGTCGCAGAAGGCTGCTGCTTCCAACCCTGGGGTCCGTCCGTCAGCGCGGACTTTGCAGGAGGAGTCCGGCCGGGCTGATGTGGTCGTCTCTCCCCGGGGCCGCCCTGGCACAGGTGGTGGGCGATCGTCAGTGCACCGGTATGCAGGCCGTGCGGGGTGGGGGTGGGCCGCGATTTCGGGCCTTCCGCCTCGTCTGGATCCCCGGTGTTTCCTGGGCACTCGCCGGGATCAGAGGCAATGCTCGCGGCCGCGGGCGTCCAGTGTCCCCCGGTGTCGGGGTATTGCTCCGATCCGCGCCAAATTCGGGCAGGCGCTGCGTCAGGACCACCGGTGCAGTCGCCCGTGGTTTTTCGTCTGGCTTCGCCGAGGATAATCCCGGATAAAAGGACCGGGAAGGGGAGCTCGGCGCGGAGCTTCACCCACAAGCGTCCATTCACTTCGCGTCCCAAGACCTTGACTACCATAAGCCAAAAGTGCTGCACACTAGGGCAGGATTATTCTGTGTGTGCAAAGCCTTTCGTCACACAGCGTAGGCATCAAGAGTCGTCACTTAGACCATATAGGAATAATCGGGTCGGGGTATAATATACCCTATTATCAGTCAGTCAGTCAGTCAGTCAAGAATTCTTTATTCGATAAAATTAATATCATAAAAGACATGGTACAATCATTTTTAAATAGCAAAAAAAAACACTTGCAAAAAAAGTTAAAACAGTTCATTGGCATTATTAAGAAATACAGTACAATTCATTCATTATGATTATTAAAAAATACAATACATTTTAAAAATAATTTATAGCACTATAAAATTTGTACCTTTAAAATCTGTTAAAACTGCAACCTTACTACGCAAGTATATTACATATTTTTACAGAAAGTGTTACTCAAAACAACTTTGAATCTGCGGTAAGCTGATGTTGTTTTTCCTTACACGAGTAGCTGCCGTCAAAAAACTAACCACAGAAAACATAATGTAAGGGCTACCCAGTTGCATTAAATATACTAGAGCTGGTCTAACCTGAACAAAGCTCGCCTTCTTCAGGAATGGTAGTAAATATTTACGTCTGCACTGTTCATAATGAGTACAAAACATTACAAAATGAAGCGTGTCTTGTAATGAAAAACAGTCACACGAACAAGGATCTGCCTTGTCCGGAGTACACCAAGTGCGGAAGGAGCCCAAAGAGTAATGAATCAGATTTAGGCGGAATCTCGTCAAAAGGAATCGGTGATACCGGTTATTTACCACAGATAAGTATGGTTCAGGGCCTGGGCAACTAACCAGCCCATAATTGGCTCTTACAAGAGGTTTTCTCAGCTCCATCTCCTCCCGGTCTAATGTTAAAAGATCCATTAGAGCGTTTTTTGTTAGGGCAATGTCTTTTTTGGTTATTGTGTCGGGAGAGTAAAACATGGCTGGGCGGCCTTTCTTCTGGAAACCCTTTTTAATGTAATTCAACCATACAATATTATCAGCCCTCTCCAAATGTAAGCAGTCATTAATAATAGAGTGGTTTAGGGTAATTTCTTCGTTGAGCCAGATTTTTAGCCAATACAAGAGGGGTGCTATTTTGATTTGGTCTGAGATGTAGCCGATCCCCACTTCAGTGTGTGTGGTAAAAGTGGGGGTAGACTGGGGAACTGAGCGGAGCCCTCTTAGGAATTTATTTTCCACCAGTTGAATTTTATTTATTGGGGTATAGCCCCATATTTGGCATCCATAAGAGGCCACCGCCAAACACTTTGCTCTATAGACCTTAATAATAGCTTCAACTGGTCTACCTCCCAGTTTTTTTTGCAAACCCCATGAGGCCCGAAACACTTCTGCTAAAAGCCATGTGCCATGTGCCCTTTTCATCGAATACTACCTCAAGATAGGGAAACGAGGGGACCCTGCATACCACTTCATTGTTACAATAAAAGCTTTTTAGTTTCCCCTTATTTTTGCCCCTCCCTGCTATTAAGACCTGGGATTTTTCTTGCATTTACGTTGAGATCAAGGTTACTCATGAAAGCACCAAAGGCGTTCAACAGTTTTTGGAGGCCCACCCCGGTACGAGCCATGAGTACAGCGTGATCCGCGTATAGGAGAACAGGTATAACCTGTTCCCCTACACGCGGAATGTCCTGGGAGACCTCCCTAAGCTCAGTCTCAAGGGCACTTATGTAAAGGGTAAACAACAGAGGTGCCAAAATGCACCCCTGTCTCACCCCTCTTTCAGATTTAAATGGCCTAGTGCATCGCCCCTCAATGTTCACTCTAATTTTTGCAGAGAGATGTGTGTGAAGGTTTGCCAATAAATGTACTAGGGGAGGGTCAAGACTTAACTCAAGGAGTCCTATCCAGAGCTTTGACCTATTAACTAGGTCGAACGCCGAGGATAGGTCCATGAAACCCATATATAGGTTACCCTCCTTGGCCACCGTATACTTACTAACTAATAGATGCAGGTTTAAACATTGGTCAATGGTACCTCTATTTGACCTAAAACCATATTGCATATTAGACAGGACCCCTTTCTCCTTCAACTATTCACTTAGTCTATTAAGAATTTTAAAATACACAAGTTGTTTGTGACCATTCAATGAAATGGTGCATACTACAGTAAATCAAATGCTTTTCAGTGAGGTCTGTGTCCAGATCTTCTTGCCAGCAAGCATTAGGAATATCTTGCGAGATAGCATGTAATGTTGCTATGGCCCATAGTGGTGTCGTCGACTAATTGATAGGCAAGGTCAAGCACCTCCGATGGTTCAGCCAAATTGTCATCCAACAAGGTCCGCATCGCATGACATGCCCAGTAGTAATGAAACAGCCCTAGCACGGTTGGCGTGTCATTCTGTGTACTGACCTGGGCTCAGTCACGAAGCAGCGTGTTATGGTGAAAGTCGCCCATAAGGGCGGGGGGGGCGAGGGGGGTGGCCAAGGTGGCCAAGATAGCGGTCAAGCTTTCATGAAGCGCCAGTCGTCCAACAACAGTCCTCTGCCATCCTGCCTGATGACAACATCCCCTGCTAGTGCTCGTGCACTGGGGCTTACCACTATGTCCACTGCACCCCGGGGCTTGAGCGGCACCTAGAAGGATGCCTCCTACTGCGCCATCAGTGCCCTGGAGGCCGGATCGCACAGCAGTGGGGGTGGTGTGGTGTCGCTGTTTCCCAGCATCTGTTGGGACCACTAGCCTGGCTCCTCCTGACCGGAGGGGCGGTGTCAGACCCTGTCCACTCTGCGGACAGCGCTGGGAGTGGCGTATCGACTTGGTGATGTGCTGCACCCTCATGGACTCCCGTTGTGCCCTGGAGCTGAGACCAGCTGCCTGCATTGTAGCAGCGGACAACATGGGAGACCAAGCAGGTGGCGAGAATTTTGGAGGCCGGCCGGTAGCTGGGCTGTGGGACCTGGTTTGCCTGCATCGTTGGACCGACGGTAGCCTGCGTGAGCAGGAGGCAGCGAGGGGGCTTGGCAGACTGAGGAGCTGTGGTGGGTGGACATGCCACCCAGGCTGTGTGGCGTTTTGGTGGCTACATGGGGGTGAATTTCTGCACTGAAGGCCCCCAGGTAATTGTAATTGTTGTGTCTTGTAAAGCGCACTGCTACCCGGAGGCCTCGTAGCGCTATAGACCGCTGGGGAACCCGTCCTGGCTTTCCCTGTGAGATAGTCCCTCCTGGGGGTCTCCAAGGTGAAACCAGGCATCCCCGGCGTTTGTGTGGGGCCGTTGTGGAGATGAGGCAAGCTAATGCCCAGAGTTGCCGAGTGTGATCCCTGGTCGGAGTAGGCACCGATGCGAGAATTATCAGTCCGCTGATCCTGGTCCAAGACCCTGCCGCGTCGGGAATCGAACCCTGGTCCCGGGCCGTTCTCTGCACTCGGGTCTGCCGCCTCTAACCAGTGAGCCACACCTCTCCACAGGTAAGGACAAGGGGGACCCTCTTCCCAGCAGTGTGGGGATTGAAGTGTTCCCCCCCTCCCCCAACATTGGTGGTTGGATTGTCGGCTAAGCCGTGGCCATTCTCACTGCAACTTCCTGTGCCCCAGACACTGCAGGCCCAGCCCCCCTCTTGAATCTGCCCACTGGGGTACACATGGCAAGTGGGCCTTCAGCAGTCCAAATCTCCAGAGGGCAGGTATAGTCTGCTGCTTCGCGACAGACCACATCCCTCCTGGTTGGCGGACGGATGCGCCAATAGCCCTGGGAGGAAGGGACTTCAAAAGATACCATTGGGCACTGGCCCAAACCAAAATGGATCAGTACACGCTCCCACCGGGTGACCACCGGGAGAATAGTGAGATCTTGGCGGGCCAGGCACCGGCATCGGCGCAGCAGACAGCAGCGATCTGGGGACAATCCTTAAGGCCATTCAGGAATTTAGAGACGCTGTGGAATCCAATTTGGATGGCCTTCGAGTGTATATTCAAGTGTATCTCTTCCTGCTGCACCAAGACCTGTGCAATGTGGTGGACAGAACGACTGAAGTAGAGGCACGTGCACGCAAGATTGCATCGCTTCACTCAAGAGCCAGATGTCTAGGTTATCTGCCTCAGTATCAACCTATACTGACAGGGCAGAAGATGCAGAAAACATTGAAGTGAAACAATGTCACCATGAATCTCTTTTTCCGTATGAATTAATCAAAATTTATTAAAGAAATCACATATATAAATCAAAAGAAGAATATTAAATCCAATTAAAACATTTTGACAAACACCAAGCTCCCTTAACCCACAAAAAACATTTTTAGTATATCCTTCCAACCACAACAACTTCTCTTTCACCACCCCTCAATGCACCCATCTCTGTCAATCTTCTCAATCATCCACTAGTTCCACTCTCCACACATTCCAGCACACCTGTTTGGCTTTTGTTTATTTATTTTTTGTGGCTGTACAAGTATGAAATATTGAAAAGTGGGCAGGGCGTGGGTGTGCTGGAATGTGTGGGGAGTGGAACTAGTGGATGATTGAGAAGATTGACAGAGATGAGTGTATTGAGGGTGTGTGAAAGAGAAGTTGTTGTGATTGGAAGGATGTAATAAAAATGTTTTTTGTGGGATAAGGGAGCTTGCTGTTTGTCAACCATTTTAAAATTGATTTAATTGTCTTTTTTTGATTTATATATGTGATTTCTTGAATAAAATGTGATTAATTCCTATGGAAAAAGAGGTTCATGTGACATTGTTCCACTTCAATGCGCCAGTTGAAATGTGAGAATTGCACATCAGTATTGGCATTTTGCTGCTTTTGTTTGAATGGAGTTCAGCCGTGCTGATTAGAGCCAAAACCACTTTCTGGTACTTGGAAAACAGATCAAGGCCCAACAACCCTCGGGTCATTGGCCTCCCTGATTTCCTGGAGCAATGGGGTCTTGCAGATGTACTAGAGGACTCGTTAAGACTGTGGGTCCCTGAGAACAAATGGTTGACCTTCTTTGTTATAGAAAGGGCCATCACTCCCTGGCGCTGAGACCCCTGCCTGCAGTCCCCCTCAGCCAGTGATCCTGTGGCTGCTTAACTTCGAAGACTGGGACGTGATCCTGTAGGATGCCCTTTCCCACCCAGATTTGCTATTCTCCGACTTCAAAGTTCAAATTTTCCCTGACTACATCAAGGTAGTGCAGCAGTGTTGACGGTCCTTTGGCGAGGAAAAACAAAAGCTCAGTGCCTTCAATCTTCGGTACATACTTCTCTTTCTGGCCTACCTGAAAGTTGTTTTCCAATCGAAGACTCTCTTCTTTGACTCTGCCGAACCGGCCTGGGAGTGGGCGACAGAGCAACAGTTGCTGAGGCACCCATCCCAGATCTGCGCTGTCCCAATCATCCGATGGAATTCACCCAGGCACATCCCCGTCAACTGCCAACGAACAACCACTCCTGCAAGTCCTGGGTGGAACAGCTGGGGGTTTCAGAGGGCCCTGGCTCAGTCCCAGAAAACATGGTCTCACCTCCTGCCTCCCCAACATCAGATGGAAACCTGTCAAACACTCCAATGATCTTTCACCTGGTTGATGCTGATCTGGGCTCTACTTCTAGTCTACCTCCGCCTCCCTGATTTTGGTATCTCCCTGACTTTGCTTCTCTCTTTTTCTTCTCTACATGATGATGGCTGAGTGAGGTCGTCCATACTGGGGGCTGGTTCTGCCTCTTCCCTGCGGGGTCGCATGATTTGTATTCTGCTGCCGGCCCTAGATGAGTCCATTGCTTACCTTCCTCCCATGACTTTTCATTCTGTTGAGGCAGACTTGAATTCTTTCTCCTTACTTTCAACAAGGCTCTGGCTTGTCTGCAGCCATATCTCCTCAACCTTGCTGACTGACTCCTGTTGTAGAGAGGATGACTGTGGGGGGCCGAGAGTGTCATTGGCTGACTTTGCTTCTTCCTCGGTGGGGGCGCAATATGTTAGGCTCTTCATTGGCCCTCAGCGTCACCTTTATTGTGTACTTCCCACTAATTGCATTTACCAGTGTTGATGTACGTTGTCAGGAACTAGAGCCTTTTAAAAGGGCGCCTGAACGCTACAGTCATTCCCTCCGATTTGAGCTGTTGTGGGTAGTTATTTAAGGGCAAAAGATGCTTCCTAGGGTAAAGTGTGGGGTGGGTGCACCAGTTGAGCCCAGTTTACTGTTTTTACTATTTTAACTATGCTTTTCCCTTTCAGGTTGTCCAGGGCAAGCACAAACACTATTACAGTTGCATATCTATGGCATGGTACTGTGGGTCCCAGGCTACAATATTGAATCCTGCTTCCCAACAGGAACAGCCTCATGTTCTCTGCACATGTCATGACCACCCTAGACTGATGGTTTTCTGCTGGAAAATGAACGACCTGCTTAACCGGATTAAACATTCTGCAATATTATGGTACACTAGGCGACACAGGACAGCGGTCGTCGTCTTGCAGAAGACCTACTTGTTAGGGATATGCTACCCCTCTTTGGGCCATTTCAGATATGACGGGGTATACCACTCCAGCTTTACGCATGACTCTAGAGAAGACACCATACTTCTACATAAATCTCTCCCGCTTGCAGTCACTTCGCAGCACACGGACGCACATGGATTATACGTGGGTATTGACGGCCGCCTGGATGCTAGACATTACAACTTTGTGTCCTGTTATGTCCCTCCGCCTCCTTGCAAACACTGCGATCCTTCCTCTTAATGCTCCCTCAGGGATTTAAGGTTGTTGGAGGCGACATAAATGCAGTCCCCGATCCTGGTCTGGATACCTCAACTGCCCTGTACCTTGGCAAGCGCACCCGATCTGTTGGTCTGTCCTCTTGGGCAGATTCAGTCGGTCTCTGTGATGTATGGTGCTCCTAGCATCCAGCCCGGCATGCCTATAGTATCGACGGTGGAGTCAAAACATGAACAGGTAGGGAAATACCTAGATAAACATTAGCAACCTCTAGTTCAAAATATGACAACCTACATCAAAGACACAACCAATTTTCTCAACATTGGAATCTTTCAAAAGAAGAAACACCAACCATACCATTTTATGTACTATTGATGTAAAATCCTTGTACACTTCTATTCCTCATAAATTCGGCATCGCAGCAGTAGAATCTTTTTTGATCACCAGTGAAAACTGGAGGCCTCATTAAAAGTTTTTTTATGTAATTACTCTATTTCACTTTATATCATTAGTTTTTTAAATGGCAGAACAAGTATTATATACAAGCATCGGGTACTTGGATGGGCAATTGTGCTGCTCCTACATATGCTAATTCATTTATGTATCGATTTGAACTCGATAACACCCTAAACCAAGAAGTATGGAAAAAACATCTGATCACATATAAGAGATACATAGACGATATCTTCGTTTTATGGGAAGGACCTGAACACACACTTCTAGAAGCAATAGAAAATCTCAACAAAGTCGATCAGAAAATCGAATTCACCGCATCAATCAATGCTCACCAAGTCACATTTTTGGACACGTGCGCCATCAATCACAATGGACAACTCAACACTCAAGTTTACACAAAACCAACCGATCGCAACAACCTCCACTCAAGAGACACTTGCCATACTCTCAATTACTTCGCCTTAAAAGAATATCGTCCACCAGTGAACAATACAAAATGAGTGCAGAGGTGTGTATCAACTAATTTAAGGATAGAGGATATCCAGAATCGATTGTACAGGAAGCAATGACCAAAGCAGACATCAAAACACAAGATGAGTTTTTACGACCCATAAATAAAGATAGAACTAATAGAATGGTTTTTGTATCCAAATATTCCACAGAAAGTCATCGCATCAAGAAAACCATTTTGACATACCGGCTGATGTTAAGAAAAGAGACAGATTTTAATGGGATCTTTGAATTATAACCAAGATTCGCGTATCAAAGGACTCATAATTTGAAACAATTACTCAAGATTCCAAAGAACACCTCAGAAAAGTTCAAAGGTACTCTACCCTGTTTGAATTGTGAAAACTGCAATGCTGTTATAAAAGGAGAAACCATCAGACACCCTGAAGTGGGAACTTCCATTAAATTGAAAGTCACAGCAACTTGTAACAGTGAAAATGTAATATTTTTGTTGAAATGTCCTTGTGGACTAGCGTATGTTGGCAAAACCAAACGCAAAATAAGGATATGTATGAACGAACACAAAAACAACATACGCACAGGAAACTAGAAGTCACCCGTGGTGGTTCACTTCAATTCCTTTAAGCATAATATCTCTCAACTACGCATCTGTGTCTTAGAACAAGTTACACCCATCCAGGGACGTGATAACACGAAGCACGTTTTACAGAGTGAAACTCTTTGGATACATTTTCTCTGTATACTAAACCCCAAAGGACTGAACGAGAAACTTGAATTCAGTTGTTTTCTTTGAGACATTGGTAGTCAAGACGTTCATCGACACGTGGGCGCTTGGCATAGTCAAAATATGTTGATTTATATCAAGTCCATTTACATTTAAAACAATTTTCATTTTACAGCTTTGATTTTTACAAGCTCTTTGGAAAGGTTTTAATGTCCATTCATATTGATAAAATGAGGAACACCAGAAGTAGATCAATTAGATTGGAGAGGTGTGGCGCCGCGGATGGGAGAGGTGTGGTGCCGCGGCCAGGGTGACTGACTCCGGAATCTGGGGATCACGGCTCAATCCCCGGGTCCGGCGCCAGATTAGCCCAGCACCATGTGTCTCTTGGCAATAGCTTGCTTAATCGTCCTGACAACCCCACAGCGCCTAGAGACCCTAACGGGTGATGGTTCGCACTTTACAAATGTGGATTATTATTATTATTTGTAGTAGTAGTACAAATACGAGCTTCATTATGTTGTTTTTTGTTCAATTTTGTTCAGGTTGTATTGCTTAGGATTCACCATTTTTTAGAATGTCTTGTACTTTAATATGAGGTATTTCACTGATAATCTAATCTGCAACTGTTTTTCAACATCGGGATATGCACCACTAAAAACGACGAACTTTTTCATTTCTATACACCACGTGACACCTCGGCGTGTCGCGCTCCGTACAACGCTGCCCCGTTCTATGGCGCTCATATTCTTGCGATCACTATACCCGTATACACCAAACACTTTTGAGAAAGCCGACTCGCGATCAGAAAGGTCGCGGGTAAGAAACTTGGTATTATTATTACCACTTCTTCTCATAACAGCGTTACTAGAACGATTCACTGAATATTATGATTCACTCCTTAGTAAAGAGCTGTGACGCGGTAATGGGCGTGATAGAGGCATTTTCACTGCAAACTATTTTTCAAGTAAGCACCGAGCCCCTTAATCGTTCGCTACTTATCAAAAATCCGAAAGAAACCAAGTTGCACAAGCACCCTCTAGGAAGTACATGTATGTACATGTATTTATATAGCGCAAACCGCCCACATCGCAGGCATCTAAGCGCTTGCTTAGGGAACCCGTCATGGTATTCCCCTGTGAGATAACCCCGGCAGGGTATCCACAAGGTGAAAGCCAGGCATCCCGCCGCGAGTGGCCGTTGTGGAGATTAAGCAAGCTATTGCCCAGAGTTGCAGAGTGTGAACCCGTGAGTCGAGTAGGCACCGGAGCGAGAATTATCAAGTCCGTGGAATTATTGAGCCCAAGCCCCGTCGAGGCGGGGAATTGAACCCTGGTCCAGGGCCGATCTCTGCTTCTGGGTCTGCCGCCTCTAACCCCTGAGCCACACTTCTCCACACAAGTCAATTGGCAGTGCAAAGCTGGAAAACTTTTAATGTGTTTAAAATAAAGATTTTGAAGTACAACAACTGTTTTGGATCCATACTTTGAAGCTCCTTAATTCCAAATGAACTCTTGGTTGACATTGGTGTAAAAACCTTGAAATAACCAATGCTCTATGGAAATTCCCTGGATAATTGACTTCCTAGAGGGTGCTTGTGTAACTTGGTTTCTTTCGGATTTTTGATACTAGCATTAAGTTGCTTTGTTTCACACCCTTGGTGGTGGGTGTCTTACCAGGTTCCCAGTGCACCTCTTTTTGATACTTCACATACTACTTACTCAGTGAAAATAGTCATTAACAGAAGGTGCGGACGTTTTCTCTCCTTGAGAAACACTACCACCAAGATTGTTGTGTACGTTCGCTACTTATAACTGCTAGTATCAAGACGTTTTCACTGAGCACGTTCTCATATTTTTTCACTTAGGCTGGTTCATGAGAACTACTTGTTAAAAAAAAAATAAACACGCAATATACAAATTGGGTAAGCGCATATTCACTGATATGACTTCACACATTTTAACATCAGCTTAACAGTATTAACTTTCACCACAGGTTTTTATGAGAACCGAACACGACACTAACAACAAGCACAGTCACCATGACACTTGGAGCATGTTTTGGAGATTTCAGGTCTCATCTGTTGGCGTTATTGATGAATACTCACTGTGATGATACCGGTTTACCTAAAGCGTTTATTTTGAAATTGGAGCTCAGAATTTCTATTTCCTTGATTGGTACTCACCACTTCTCACTGGAGTCATCTTTTTGTTAAAAAGCATGCCATTACCACACAAGAGCTGTATATTAACCCCACCTAATGAACATTTGATTTAAGGTCATGTGTGGCGACTGATCTAACGTTTCCTTTAAAAATTACAGATGTTATGCCCCTGAGGCCCGAAATGCATTGGGCAACCAGGCACACAGAAATATTGTGTTGAAATACAGTTTTCCTATCATGAAGATGAAATGATTATAAGGAAATAAGGCTACAAAAAAGCTTCAACCAAACTTGAGCAAAAGAAGAACAAATTTGATTTGAAAAATTGTTTTTTGAACATTGTTGACTTGATTACACGTCATATTTGAGTGCGAGTGGGGGACGCCCCTCTTTTGTTGAGGAGCGCGCAACCTATTGCCTACTATGTCCCTCCGCCACCATTGCAACCCTCCTTGCAAAACACTGCGGTCCTTCCTTCTGACTCTACCTCAGGGATTTAAGGTGGTTGGAGGCGACATAAATGCAGTCCCGATCCTGATCTGGATGCCTCAACTGCCCCATACCTTGGTAAGTGCACCGATTCGTCGATCTGTCCTCTTGGACAGATTCAGTTGGTCTCTGTGATGTATGATGCTCCTGGCATCCTGCCCAGCATGCCTACCCTTCGCTTCTGTTGTCTTGGGAAACCCAACCCACCGTCCTATTCTCCGCCTGGATATTAAGTGCCTGGCACTTACAAAGCACTGAGTGCACTGCTTTTGTTGAAGAACTGAATGAGTTTTTTAAGCTTAACATAGGCTCAGTTTCATCAGCAGCAACGCTCTAGGCATTCAGTGAGCCTCCTTTTAGAGGCCACCTTAAGGGCTATGTTAGTCAGTCTAAGGTCTGTCAGATGGTACGGGTGACTGACCTTGAAGGGCAAATAATGCATCTGGAGGCCGCCGTACGTCGTCTTGACACTGACGCCACCCATCATCTCCTGGCCATAGCCGTACAGAATTGCGAAGGATCTCCCTTGAGGAAGCCAAACTCTGCTGGATGGACTCTAAGCAGAGGGTGTATGAGTTTGGTGACAAATAGGCTAAATTATTGTATTGGGTGGTGACTTCTGGAGGCGCTTCTAGCTATAGCTCAGACTTTCGCTGATATTTATCAGGCGTTATACTCACGACATCCCCTGCCACCCACAGAGGGTCAAACCCTATTCTGGATAGCATACTGCTGCCATCCATACCAAGAACTTTGGCCCAAGAACTGAACCAGGACCTCACGCTGGAGGAGGTGGATTCCGCTGTGATGGGATTGCAAGCTGTGAAGAAGGCTGGCCCTAATGAGTATCCCATTGAATATTAAAAGCACTTCTGTGAAATCTTATGTCCCCCTCTTTTGAATTTGTAGGCAGCTGCACTGCAGCAGGGGTCTTTTCCACCAACTTAGAATGTGCCACAATTGTAGTCCTGCCCAATGAGGGTCTCCCTAACGACCAATGTTCAACCTACCTTTAATTTCCCCCATCAACGTTGATTTTAAGACCTGGGCGAAAGTTCTAGCGGCTCAGTTGGTTTGGGCATTACCACACATGATTCATCCAGATCAATGTGTATCTATGCTGGGTCGAAGCAAGTGTCTTTGTATCACGAGGGTCCACGCTGTGTTATCTCACGCACAGGACCTTGATGCCACTCTGGTCCTTGTTAGTTGATTTTACTACGGCTTTTGACACGTGTCCTAGGATTTTCTGGATAGGGTCCTTTAGCGGGCTAGAACAGGGAGGTGTTCTGTTGTATGATAAATCTTCTTCATAATGCCCCAACCACTCAAGTACGAGTAACTGAGGTTCTTTCTCCCCCATTTTCCATTGAATGCGGCACACGCCAGGGTTGTCCATTTTCCCCATTGTGATTTGCCTTAGCTATAGAGCCCCTGGGGCAACTTATGAGCTGCAACGCCCAGGTCTGGGGCTGGCATTCGGGGAGTGACTTTGAGGACCGCATAATGTTATACACTGACAATATCCTTCTGTTTCTGAAAGATTCACAGCATTCCGGCCCCCGATGTCTGTCACTTCTTCTGTTATACGTTGAGGCATCCGTTCTCTGAATTAACAAGGGCAAGTCCTGTCTGGTAGAGGTGAGTGAAGATGTCCTGGGGCTGATTTGGTGGCCCATCGTTCCCACCAGACAGAACTCCCTCAACTATAATGGGATTCATGTGTCCCCCGTCCCGGATCTGGCCTGGGTCCTTAACTTCCAGGGGCTGGCACTTACGCTTGAACGCAACCTGGACCACTGGGCTATGCTTCTATTGAACCCCATGGGGTGTACTGCCCTCCTCAAGATGGTGGGCCTGCTGTGCTACTTGTACGTCATTGGCAACTGTCCCTACCCCATTCCTCGCAAATGGTTTTACTCACAAACTGCCAATATTAATCATTTTGTGTGGGTGGTGGTTGGCACGAGGTAGCTTTTCAGTCACTGTGCCGACTCCCCTTTTGATGGTGACTTGGCTTTATCGGATATGTATCTTTACTACCTCGCAGACCACTTGGTACCTATTAACAACTGGTTAATGGATGAGTGGGATGACCCAGTATATCGCCTGAGTCTGGACGGTCTGCTTGATCTGTATGGGGTGCCTCTGCCTGCCACACTACCTTCTTGTATGCAGTTGTACCTTACCTGCTGGAGGGCGACACTTCGGCTGGGACTGCCGCCTCGCTGAGATGACCCTTCTGTCGCTGGGAAATTGTTTAATTAGCTCTCAAACCTGGAGGGCTTCGTCCCCTGGGACCGGATTGGGATTTCCTACCTGGGGGATGTCTATAGGGGAGGTAGCCTTGTGAAATTTCAAGGCTTGAAGGCCCGATATACCTTGTTTAGTTCACAGTTCTTTTATTACCTCCAATTACGCCACGCCCTGCGGGCACATGATCTCCCAGACGTTTCGCTACCAGAGTATAGTCCGCTTTAGGCAAAGGTTTTCTTTGGGAGTCTGGATAAGGGGACAATCTCCATGATCTATCCCTCGCTGGTAATCCATGCCCCTGGTGACCTTGAACAGGCTAGGCGCAGGTGGGTGGCCTGGGTGGGAGAACTGGATGAAGATGAATGGAGGGAGTTCTGTAAGGTGCCCCAGGCATTGGTGATTTCTTTGCGGTTGCGTATGGTTCTATTTAATTACCTGCATGCAACATACCTAACCCGCAGAGTTTACAGTACCTACTCCCTGATGCCCGGCCGTATTCCCGACATGCACACTTCCAACAGCAGATTTTTTCCATGTAGCATGGGATTGTCCAGTTTTAAGGCCCTTGTGAAAGGGAGTGGGAGGGGTGCTTTCCTGTGTTCTGGCCGCACCTTGGAATTTACACCCTGTAATGTGCTGTTGTTGGAGGAGATTAGGGGCCTCCGGCTGAGCAAGTTTTCTTGGGGGTGACCTGTTTGGTCTCTTTGCAATTTTGATGTCTGGGCTTGCTGTATGGTTGTGCGCATACAATTTTCTCTTTCACTCTGTTATGCTATGTGTCTTGCTGCAAAACCTTCAATAAAGTTGGTTATAAAAAAAAACATCACCCATATTCTGTATCCAGAGTCCACGCAGTGCTATTGCTGCTGCCCGCTCCAATACCAGTGTAAAACACCCACACCACTGTAGGGGAAGTCGTGGGGAGTAAAGCAATGCTCTTTACCTCTGGGAATATCTTTCAGTGCTGCAACAATATCTGTGGGATGGAGCGGTGCCATATGCATCTCCCTATGCAGATCAGACAGCCACTTCATGCAGATATGTTCAAGATAGTCAGTCATGGCCTGTTTATCATGTGTTAAGCATGAGGTGTACATGTCAGTGTAATAGCGGAGGAACTGAACAACCACCTGTGCTACCCCATGTATAGGTTCCCCTTGCTCGCTAAAAATAGATGCACTTTGCTATATAGAGGATAATTAGTAGGCCTTGAGGAGAACAAGGGAGAGTAGTTCCCGATCAAATAACCCTCTTTTTATGTGAACATGGAGAGTTAAGAAATAATCAAATTTCCTTCTCCAGGTTCCTGGGTATAGGTCAGAGAACAGGGATTAGTACAAGCCAGAGGGAATGCGATGAGTCCCAAGTAAGAGTAGTCACACTCATGTTCCAAAATTATAGAGCTCCAAAAGTGAGAAACTGACAGCCATCACACAAATTGGATTGTGATGAGTTTAGGTATCGCAATGGCTATGTGAGGCAAGGATATCTTTTCTTGTTTGATATTTTTGAACTAGGAATGGGGGAGGGGTGAAGGATATTGATTGGTAGAAGGCAGCGGATCCACTGTTGGGTTACGCATTGATATGAAACGTACATGGGTTCAAAATATTTTTGGAAGCAGAAAATTATTGAGAGGTCTTGACCAATTACCCAGTGTTGTTCCTGTTAGAAAACCTGGCTGCAAGTTTGCCCGGCAGTTGAGGGTTTTGCTACTGTAGGTCAAAGTGCTAAAGCTTCTGCAAGGGGTAAAGCAGTGGGCATATTGGTCTCGGTCTGTTGAGAGAAAGGTAACTAAGCTCCATACTTTCTGTGTATAGACTCTAACTGGCATAATTGACTTGTTTCCCAATGATGTGGGGCTAAATGATATGGTATGTCTCAATGTATATGTTTCCCCTACCGGAATGTGAATTATGTAATGTCAGCTTGTCGTGGATAATCATCTTACCCCTGATGAGGTAACTGATGAAGTTCCATGGTTTATGCCAGGCATCCAGGGGTCCTTGGGTCAACCACCTGTTCTTTACTATCAGCCACAAATGTAAGGTCAGGTACCAATGAGAAGGATACCAGGAAGCACCTCCTCTGTACCAGTGACCAGGAACTGGGAAATGGATGAGGACAGTCAGGATTGGATGTGGCAGGAAAATGGAATGGGACATGGTCCCTTTAGAAAATGAAGGCGTGGTCAATGAGGGCTTTTGCAGAGACGGTGAAGAAGCTGCTGTGGAATCACAAAAGGAAACCAAGATCCTATCTACAAGACCCAGAGCAGAGGAGGATCAGAGAACCTGGTAGAACCCCAAAGGAGGCCTTATCTGGAAGATTTCCCCTCGACTGAATCAGAGGGCGTCGAGAAGCCAGAAGCCCACCGTCCCCAAGACTCGCCCGTCACGCTCCTGGAGGCGTGTGGATTCCTCAGGTACGAGCTTGTATTCTAGTCGCTTATGGAAAGCGGGTAAGGGAGCTGGATGAGACGAACCATTAGGCACTCCATGTGCCAATAAGGCATATTGTTTGCACACAACATCTTTGTTGTTTGGCCCAGGTTGGGCCTTTACATTTCCTGATTTTCTTCTTTTTGTGTGGGCCAAATTGATAACCACAGAGGTTTGGCCTTTTTGAAGGATTTCTCTTTTCATTTATGTCAAACAATAACTGTTAGATTTGGGGGTCTTTATTTGGCAGAGGTAGATACCTTTAACCAAATAGGGACCCTTGCGTCTAGTCAGGGTAAGGGGCTACACTCCTAAATAACCCCAGCTCACCCCCTTGGTAGCTTGGTAGCTTGGCACAAGCAGACAGGCTTTTTTCAGAGGCAGTGTGTAAAGCACTTGTGAACACATACAGTAACCCAGTGACAACACTACAGATGGACACCACACAAGTTGTAGTATAAAAATAAGTAGTTTTATATAGACTTAATACAAGACCACCAACAACGAAAATCCACAATACTGTACTTCAAAAATGGTAGAAATAGCTTAGTTCTCTTTAGATGTAAAATGCAACACTTTGAGACTTCAGCAGGAGGCAAGCTCTATCTCAAGCCCTTGGAGATCCTTTCCAAGTTGATTTGAAAGTAGCACAAAGTCCTTTCTCCTTTCTTTGCAGTCAGGCAACCACTGCAGGCCAATCCCCCAAACAGCACTCAGCTTATGGATAGTCTCCTCCTCCGTTTCTCTGGTTCGTCTCCTCAGCAAAGGTTATTCCTGTTTCCCAAAAATGATCTAAAGTTCTGGGGTCTGGGTCCCCATATTTATACTAGCAAATCCTTTGTCCTCTGAAGGCAGAGGGTCCTGTACTCCGTCCAAACCAGTTCTGTGCAGTCCTGGAACACTTGACAAGACTCCTTCTTTCCTTTGACAGTGTGGGACAGGGACATCAGACGCACTACAGGAGGTGGAGCCAGCATTTTGGAAGGCAGGCACAGCCCCCTTCAGGTCCCAGGTGCACTCCTCCCATTCATGCAGATAGCTATAGTCAGCCCTGTGCTGACTCACCCTGTCTCCTGGAATTCCATGTCAGGAAACACACTCTTGCATCAGTCTTTTGCTCAGAAGGACATCCCAAAACTCGAGTTTTGGTAAAACCCAGTCGAGTAAACATTTGGTGTTATTGTCAATAAAGAACTTCCCTCCCCAATATGGCCGCCGCTATTGCGGTATTTTAGTAATCAAGAACGCTCCCACATTGTCTAGTGGTTGTGGGAAGTGCGCAAGATTCGATATGCGCACTTCAACAAACTTTTGATCGAAGCAGCAGCTTGGAACCGTTGCTCCGCGTCTATCTCACAACGGGAGTAAATGGTATTTAAGGCATTTGGGCTAGGACAATAAAGTTTCCTGAATCGCTTCTCCGCGTCCATTTACATGACAGGAGAGAGCGGTTAAATATTCGGCAAGTACCGAGTGAGTCGGATACAGTTTTGAGTAAGTGCGTGACTTGACACCTCAGTAGAGTCGCGCACTGTAGTCAGAGACATCGAGTTTCCAAGAGTGGCAGTGAAGAGAATCGTTTAATCCACAGTGGTTCGTCCTACAAACGGAAGGAGTTACAGCAGAGTCAAGGTAAGACTAGCGTTCATGCAGGAATGTTCAAGGCAACATAATTTCGGCCAGTAAAAACCTCTTCCCTTCGCTTGCGCTTTTCCTGTCTTTCCCTTCCCTCTTTTACCTTACCTTATTCCTTATTGCGCGCTACCCAAAGGAATTACATTTGGCCTGAGACTTACCATTGTACATATATGAGAACCAGTTCTTGGAGCATATGAAGCCCACTATACAACGCTTCTTCAGGAAGTTCCCCAGGTACTAGTTAAACAAATTCATTGCATATGTAATAAGAGAAGAAAGGTCAGTAGAAAGTTCCTAGTTAATCAGTTGTTTTCTTTCCTCAGAGAGTGAGCTTCCTTTAGAACACCACATACTTTTAAAATAGAAAAGTGGCGAATATTCTGGAGACAGCTGGTAGGATAAGCTCCAATTAAAGTATTTAGAGTAGATTGGCGGGGCGTGGCTTGGAGCTCGGCGAACATGGCCGCACTGTAGTGCAGCTCCGCCAGCCATTGAACAAAATTAGCTAACATCCTGTCCTTCATGCCCTCGGGGCCGAGGTGCGCCTACCGGAGTGAATTGCTGGGCTTTGGCGATCGACTGAGCACAACCTGGGTCGTCCGAGGTCGCTCTGAGGCATAATTGCTGGCCTGAAGCGGGGGAGGCCGGACCGGAATCAAAATGGCGGCTGCATAGCGGGCTGAGAAGCGGACCGGAGAAAAGGGGGACCGAGAGGTGAAGAGCTGCCCTGAGAGTGTTCCGTGGGTCCTCCCGCCGTCTCTTGCTCCCGACACTGGCTGCGCCGCAGAGACAAAAAAGGACAAACTGAACCGAGCTACTGCGGCCGCGGTAGCAACATCGGGGTCTGCCTGGACTGGATGGCGCTTCTGGGCTCCATATAACGTGAGTCCCCGGCTTTGGGAGAAAGGAGCGGGCCGCGCCCGGACGCCGCGCTCAGAGCGGTCGGCCCCGGGGGGACAGGAACAGAGGATCATCAGGTCTGTACCAGCGCATTGCGGGGCACTACATCTCACGAAGGATCAGGTTGGGTCTGCACCATTTGTGAGGGGAAAATACGCGGTAGAAGGGACAGACAGAGTGACACGTGGCCTCGTTGACTGGGAAGCTGCCAGTGTTGTGTAGAGCGAAACACGCCTGAGAACGGTGGCGCTGTGACTGGTGAGGCCTACTTCCCGAAACCCTCATAACACGCGCCAAGTGGCATACTAGCACTGGGGGCATCACTTTCGTACTGCGCAGGACATTGACAGCGGCCCGAGCGGGGAAGAGGCGGTCTGGGGGGTGAAAGAAGTATGCCCGCCGGACTGACCTTGACACAGCAAGGCCCAGACAGAGGACGCAAACGGGGATTGGAGAGGCGGGTAACCGCGGTGGTGGTGGCTTGCTGGGGTGCCCTGCTGCAAGCAAGTAGCTGATTCCTGCGCGTGGTCTGGACTATCTGCGGGGTGAGGTGTTTGTGGAGGCCCCTGAGACCTAGTGCGAATCAGAGAGAGACTGCGACTGCGAGGGCTCGGCGGCGCCTTGTTTAAGACAGCCTCATTTCTGCTGATAAGCGCTTGTAGTGACTCAGGGCAGATATGGGAAAGCTCGACAAGACCCAGCCTAAACTCTCATTCGAACTACGTAAGGGGGGAAGACCGGGACAGACATCAGCGTCCGACACTGAATAGGACGCAGGCGCTGCTTCCCCATCTGCCCTGGAGCGGACACTCTCGGCCATTCAGAACTACAGGCCGTAGATGGTAAAATCGAAGTTCTCACTGGCAGAATGGACCAATTCTCATCCAAACTTGACAAGCACACGGCCCGGCTGAATGAGGCGGAGCAGCGCATATCGGATGCCGAAGATGGTCTAAGCCAATGGAGGCAAAAACAGGGGAATTTGCAAAGCTACTTGAGGTAATACAGTCAAGGAGCGAGGACAGTGAAGCGAGATCTCGAAGAAATAACATTCGACTACTAGGCCTTCCGGAATGGACAAATGTGGGTAAAATGGAGGACTACATTGAGACACTACTTCTGGACATCTGCGGAAAGGATGAACTGTCCCCCTTATTGGCTGTCGAAAGAGCGCACAGATCCCTAGCGGCGCGGCCACCGCTGGGCGCACCACCTAGACCAATAATTGCCAGACTGCTCAATTTTCGTGATAGAGACACAGTGCTGCGCATCTCTAGACAGAAAGGAACCATTACCCATCAGGGAAACACACTGTTTTACCCAGATTTTACGCCTGCAGTACAGGCGGCGCATGAGGAGTTCCTGAATGTTAAAAAAATCTTGCAGAAAGAAAAAAAACCTTATGTGATGCTCTACCCAGCCAGGCTGCGCATCGGATCGTTTGAGAAAGGTAAAATATTTGCGTCACCCAAGCAGGCTATGGAACATACAAAATTGATTCTGCGCCGGCAAAAGGACTCTGCAGCTTCCCCGACATCAGACATTGATGAATGACAAGTAAGGGGGAAGTGCTGATAGGGTGGGGGTCAGGGTGTTGCAGAGCGCCTTCAGCCCCACAAGGAGTGAGAACCCACTGTGGAACTATATGGGGGGGTGCAACACAGCCGCAGTGGTGGGCGACACCGGAGGCGGAGGGGGGTATTTTGGACACCGAGAAAGACTCTATGGCTCCCCTCCCAATAGGTAATATGGAGTGATGGTAGCTGCCACGACCCCCAATGGGTGTTCCCCAACTTGTTGATTGGATGTTTGAAATGTTACTAGATAAGGGTTTGCAAGGGGAAAATGTCTTTAGCGATTGGGGTATGCTGAAGTGGGTGGTGGGAGGCGGGGGGGGTTCAGTTGTTCTATTGGACTGGGAGCGTCTGAGTTCCGATATGACCTGCTGTGGGTATACGCTATACATGTGCACACGCAATTAAATTCTCATACTAGTAGTTCTGATTTACCACAGATACCGCCATGATGGGTACACCTTGTAGGGCAATGACTTGGAATGTGCGGGGCCTTAACTCACCACAGAAGATAAGACAAGTTTTGGCGCATTTGGATAGGCACAATGTCGGGATAGCACTATTGCAGGAAACCCACCTCACTAGGAAATCTGAAGATAGTGTAGCTAGGAAATGGGCAGCACACAGATTTGCCTCTTCATATTCATCATATGCGAGGGGGGTTTTGATACTCATAAAGAAAGGGGTGGACTTTAGGGTGATAGCCTCAGGGAAGATGGGCGATGGTGCTGGGACAGCTGGGCCAGACGAAGGTTACGATTGTGAATTTCTACGGGCCGGTAGTAGATGATACAGCAGATTACGAAAAATTGTTTCATACCCTGCGAACATGGCCTGATACAGAGATACTCTGGGGGGGAGACTTAAACACTCACCTGGACCCTAAGATGGACAAGTAAAACCTGCAGGGGGCCAGGATGGTAAAGGTGGCGACATGCATCACCAATGCTATGTTGGAATTCGGCCTAGTAGATGCATGGCGTCACAGAAATGCACATACATTAACAGGCACACACGTCACGCCATCTACACACGTCACGCCATCTACGAACGGCTGGTCTAGACTGGATTATTGGCTGATTAGTGAGGGTGTAAACAGCTGGGTGACTGAGTTGCTGATATTACCGAGAACACTGTAGGATCATAACCCGGTGCTGCTGGCAGTGGAACTCCCAAAGAGTCTGAGGCCACCATTCACATGGAGATTTCGAGCAGAGGCACTACTAGACTCCATATACGAGGATTCACTAAGGGGTGCTATTGAACAATATTTTGCAGAAAACACGGGGTCAGTGGACAGCGAGGAGATAATATGGGAGGCCTTCAAGGTCACTATTAGGGGTACGTGTATTAGCATGACGGCGGGAATATTAAAAGACATACGGAATAAGCTGTGAAATGTGGAGGGTAGATTGAGGGAGCTTGAAACCCAATACAACACAACTTGCGATAAGGAGACGCTGGCACATATACATGAACTAGTTGATGAATACAACGATCTGGCTGATTCGGAGGTTAAATATATCTCCAAAAGGCATCTAGCTACACGATATGGGGAGGACGGAAAGCCTAGCAGGTCACTTGCGGCCAGGCTGACATGCAGAGCTATGCAACCTCCAATAGATTGTATAGTGGATAGTGAGGGGGAGGCACATCATACAATGAGGGAAATTTTGGAACAATTCTGCATCTTTTACGGACAATTATACACTTCTGGGGGGGACACGGATGGCCAGGAGCTGAATAGATATCTAGATGACATTGCCTGCGCCTGGCTATCAGATGCGCACAGGACATACCTTAGCCTGCCATTAGATGTGGAGGAAGTGGAGGCGGCCATCAATTTACTTCCGAATGGGAAGGCGCCGGGGCCGGTTGGCCTAACAGCCGAGTGTTACAAGGCATTTGGGAAGGTCCTGGCGCCTCACATACTGGAAATGTACGCGGAAGCTTACGAGACAGGCAAGCTACCGCCGTCTCTACGGCAGGCAATGATAATTACACTGCTAAAGAAGGACAAGACTCCGGAGGAATGAGAGTCATACCGCCCCTTGTCCCTCATCAACATTGACTCTAAAATATTGGCGAAAATATTAGCTACGAGACTACAGCCGTTGATGCCTCTACTGGTGTTACCTGACCAATCTGGGTTTATCCCTGATCGATCCACGGCTATGAACCTGCGCACCATATTTTCCATGCTGCATGTTTTGAATCCTGACCTGCAGGCCGTCGCGGTGTTACTTGACGCCGCAAAGGCTTTCGATTCTATAGAGTGGAGTTACATGCTACACGTACTTTACAGGATGGGCTTCCCTCCCATATCCGTTAATTGGATTAGATTATTATACACTGAACCCACTGCGAGAGTGCGTATTGGTGGGGACATGTCTGAACCCTTACGAATTGAACGAGGCACACGTCAGGGGTACCCGTTATCCCCATTGCTGTTCGCCATTGTGCTCGAACCGTTAGCGTGTAAAATCCGGCAACTGCACAAAACTGCGGCGCTGAACTTTGGAAATAGACCAGTAGTGATCTCGCTCTACGCGGATGACATGGTACTATATGTCCGAAATCCGACTGCGCAATTATCTCCCCTACTGCGCGAATATGTGAAGTTTACTCTGTACTCTGGGCTTAACATCAATTGGAAAAAGTCGGTGATCATTCCGCTAACTGAGTCCACTAATGCCCCACCTGTGGAATACCCGCTGGTATGGTCTGCCGAGCCAGTGAAGTACCTGGGAGTGTAGATACACAGGGATCCAGCGGTGGTCATCGCAGAGAATTAAGGGACAGCCTACGCATCTCTGGTCGCTCAAGTGGACAAATGGCTGTGCCTGCCGCTGTCATTAGCGGAAAGGATAGCCGTTATCAAAATGGTGATTTTACCCAAATTTCTGTATTTGTTCGGCTATATCCCAATACCCCTGACAATGCATTTTTTTTAAAACTGTTCAGACACAGTTGCTGAGGCTGGTTTGGGGCGCGAAACAACCAAGAATTAGCTAGGAAACACTTACACGTCTATTCGGCAAAGGGGGGTTTAAGGCACCTGATATGCACTTGTACTACCTATGCTGTCAGGCCCAATACCCCCACTACTTGTTCAAACACCACGCATTTCTGCCACATGTTGCAGTGGAGCAGGGGGATGCTGACCCAGTACCACTGAAGGGAATCATCACGCACTTTGCTAGGCACACTCCAAAGACTGAGATTTACACGATCGATGTTACCATAGCGGCATGGCAGGCAATAGGGCGCAGGACTCAAAAACGTATGCCCCCATGCTGCCGATTGAGGGTCACGCAGCATTATCTGCAGCTCAAGATAAGGGGTCCATTAAGGCACGTGGCGAAGTTGGAATAGTGCACATGGGTGATCCCTATGAGGACGGGATGTATATGTCTGGGGAGGACTTATCGTACATATCGAACATGACACTTCTGTTTAATTTCACCTGCTACAGGATGAGACGGGCGGTACAGGCCCATTACACCACTTTTCCGGCAGAGCCTGACATCTCCCTGCCACTACAGATGGTAATCACGGCCCCCACAAAAAAGAAAATGGTTACTAAATTGTACAAAGCCACACAATCTGATATGCCACATACTGAGGACGCTAGTCTGGTGAGATGGAACAAGATATTAGACACTCCACTGACGCAATTAGACTGGGAGAGTATCTGCTCGACCACTGGGCGATTGACCCCCAATAGCAACCTAAGGATCATACACCTAAAGTTCCTACACCAGACATACCACACACCTCACAGACTGTGGAAAATAGGGCTACGCGAGGAGGGGACATGTAAAAGATGCGGATTGGGCCCTGCGGGTTTCCTGCATCTAGCTTGGGAGTGCAGATATGTACATGCATACTGGGAAGACGTACTAGCTGGTATTGTAAAAATGACAGGTGTTGAGCTGCTAAACACCCCAGAACTGTGTTTGTTGGGGCACGCCCCGCAACTAAAGGGTATTGTGGGCAGACTGATACAGGTGGCTCTACTGTTGGCGAAAAGGCGTACTTTGTTCACCTGGGACAGCAAACTACGCCCTAGAGTGGAAGCATGGCTGAAGGACATGGTGTACTGTAGGGACCAACTAAACACTTACGCAGAAAAACTGCCTACTAAGTCCAAACCCAGAGATATTTGGGCCCCATTGCGAGAATACCTGTTAGCCTGCAGTGAGGGCCATTCAGAAAGCGGCTCACAGGCTCGGGTGGAGTGAGGGAAAAGGAAGAAGTTACTTGTGACAAAAGGTGGTTTGGGGTGCTGACTCCAGCAGTACAGATCGTGTTGAGGTGGTAAGGGTGTGACCCATTGGGTAGTGTGTTGTACTGAATGAATCAGAACTGTTCTTGCTCCTATTTTATGTGTTTCAGTTACTGTTTATTACTGTTTTTCTTGATTACACAGATAGCAATTTGCAATACCAACAACAAAACTGGATTGGTTGAGTGATGCACGCTTCTAACTCAGACTATGATAAGGTGACACAAATTTGCACTAATATTGCTGTGCCTGCTTCTACTGGACTATTGAGTGCGGACCACACACACTTACAAGAGCCGTGGAGACAGGGGGCACTACTGTGCCTACCGGGGATGGGATCTGCACGGATGATCAGCTAAATGCTTGCTATGGGGGACATGTACTGATAGCTGTAAAGCGGCCGGCCCGAAGTGGTTGTAGGCAGCTTGCTGTGTATGACGCTCCTGTAGGCTTAGTCGCTTGGTACTTTGTTTAATATTGAAACTGAAAAGCTGCCGGCCACCAGTTGGTTGTAGGCATACAGCTATGTAACACCCAAATGCCAATAAAGGTGCTGGTATTTAAAAAATAAAAAAAGTATTTAGATCAGATAAGTTGTTGTTTTTGTTTATGATTTTCCTCCTCTGTGTATTAGGTACCCTACAGAGTAGTCAGGAAAATCTATATAGAAGAATCCAGCAGTATTGCGAGGGTAGTAGCAGTCTAGGGAGTGTCTCTTCTCTCAATCCACTTCCCCTTTTCCCCCCTGTTGGTTACGTTGCTTTTTAGAAGTGGCGGCACTGGTAGGCTCGGGCGATTGGGACTAGCATCCATACTGCCTCTGCGAAGAGTTTGGAGCCCTGACAGATTGAAGTGCCCAAGAATTTACTAGGCAGAGGGAATGAATTTCAAGGCGTTGGGGGAAATACTCACAGGAATCCAGCACGAAATAGGTGCGGTTAGAGAAGAAAATAAACATTTTAAACAGGAATTAATGGCATCTCGGCAAGAGACTCGAGTTCTTTCACAAAAGGTAGATGGATTAGCAATGGGAAATCCTGCCACTTGTTCCCCTGCTCCTAGTACTAGTATTCCAAGTACAGACCCAAAGACAGTTGTGCAAGTCATTCATTCTGTTTCCCCATTAATTCCTCTAGCAGCACCTGAAAGATTTTTAGGAGACCCACAAAAGGCCCAATTATTTTTACCACAATGTTCTTTACATTTCATGTGTCGTCCCACTCTATTCCCAGATGCTCAGTCTAGAGTAGCTTTTGTTGTGTCCTATTTGGGAGGGGACGCAGCAAATTGGGCCATGTCATTAGTCTCTAGAGATGACCCCTTTATTTATGATTTTACCCTGTTCAAGAGTGAGTTTCTTCGATTCTTTGACAGGAGAAGGATATCCCAGGCTACCGATAATGAGCTGCTGGAGCTTCGCCAAGGATCTAAAGATTTACTTACCTATTTAACGCAATTCAACAAATTGATTATAGAAACAAACTGGCCAGAGGAAAAAAGAGCAGCTCTTTTCTATCGAGGACTGCAAGACGATATCAAAGACATTTTAGCACAAATACCTAATTGCCCTACTGAACTAACTGCTTTCGTGGATTTAGTACTAGAGTTAGATTTCATAACTCAGAGCGTAAGGGTGAAAATAAGTAAGATTGGAAGTTGAGTTTTCCTCGTTTTGATTGGATGAGAACTGATAGAGGAACAGGGGGGACTAACGACACCAAACCCATGCAAATTGGGGCAGTTTGAGGTCCCTTGAGTAAAGAAGAAAAGGAACAACGGCGATTGAAGAAGTTATGTTTATACTGTGGGGGATCTGGTCACTTTGTGAAAGAATGCACTAAGCGTCCCAAGACTCCAATGAAGGGAAACGATTCGAACCAACAGTAGACGGAGTCGCTCTGGTGGTGAAAGAGGATAAGACGACTCCAGAATCCCAGTTGATAATGAATACTCTGCAGTCCATGACCCCACATGTCATTCTTCATATGACCTTGAAGTTTCGAGAACACAAGATACTGGGTGTCGCTATTATGTTGGATTTCGGGGCCACAGGAAATTTTTGCGACATCAAATATGCTCGAAGAATGGGAATTTAGTCAATTCGAAAAGAGAAGAATAAACTGGTACATGCGGTTGATGGAACCATTTTGTCTTCTGGTCCAATCACAAGCAACACAGAGTGTCTAGAGTTGATTCAATCAGATGGTCATAGAGAAATCCTGCAATTTAACTTAATAGATGCCCCACAATTTCAGCTATTAGGATTACCGTGGTTGTCGACACACAATCCAACCATTGATTGGGAGAATCGTACAGTTAAAATGCAGTCTACCTTTTGCTTGGAACACGGTTATCAGATGGAAGAAAAGCTGGTAGAACCTTCGCAAGCCACATTACTCTCCTTTGGGGGTCAGTCCATTGGAGTCGTCAACTCAGTCGATATTCCTACAGAATACCAAGAATGCAAGACAGTTTTCAGTGAACAGGAAGCAGAACTTTTACCACCTCATCATACTTATGACTGCACAATAGAATTGGAGCCTGGAGCTGTACCTCCCTGCAGTCAAATATATGTTTTGACTGAAGCAGAAAACTATCATCTCAAGGATTACTTAGACCGCTATCTTGCAAATGGGTTCATTCGGCCATCTCAGTCTCCGGTGTCATCTCCACTGTTTTTCATACCTAAGAAGGAAGGTAACCTCAGGACCTGTATAGACTATCGCGCCTTGAATTAAGTCACTATTAAAAATCGTTACCCTCTTCCTTTGATATCTGTCTTGCTGAACCAGATTAAGGAGGCCCAGATTTTCACAAAACTTGATTTGCGCAGAGCATACCATCTAATTCGCATGAAAGAGGGACATGAGTGGAAGTCCGCTTTCAGAACCAAGTTTGGCCCATTTGAATATTGTGTAATGCCTTTTGGACTCTGCAATGCTCCTGCGGTTTTTCAACATGTTATTAATGATGTCATGGGAGACTTAATTGACAAGATTGTGATTATCTACTTAGATGACATTTTGATCTATTCCAAGAAACCACAAGGCCACCCTGAACATCTACGAATGGTGTTGGAACGTTTAAGAACCCATCGATTGTTTGTCAAACTAGAATAATGTGTGTTCAGAGCGACAAGAGTCGCATTTTTGGCGTTTGTCACATCATCACAAGGTATTACCATGGATCCTGGAAAGGTGCAAGCTGTAGAGAATTGGCCATCTCCTCACAATATCAAAGAGATTCAAAGATTTCTGGGATTTGCCAATTTCTATCGACCCTTCATTCAGGGACTTTCGCAATTAATTGCACCTATTACCCGTTTACTAAAGAAAGGAGTCCAGTTTGTGGAGAAGTGTGGCTCACTGGTTAGAAGAGGCATACCCTGAAGCAGAGGTCAGACCCGGGACCAGGGTTCAATTCCTGACGCGGCAGGGTCTTGAGCCCGATTGTCCACGGACTCGATAATTCTCGTGTCGGTGCCCACTCTAATCACGGGTTCACACTCTGCAACTCTGGGCATTAAGCTTGCTTAATCTCCACAACGCCCCCCCCACCCGCGGCGGGATGCCTGGCTTTCACCTTGGGGATGCCCAGTATGGGTTATCTTACAGGGAAAAGCCAGGACGGGTTCCCAATGCAAGCGCCGAGATGCCCCAGGGTAAGTCGAGCGCTATATAAGAACACACATACATATAAGTTTGAGTGGTCGACTGAGGCAGAGCAAGCATTCCTCAGCCTTAAGAGAAAATTTGTTTCAGCTCCAATCTTGTTGCATGCGGATCCCACAGAACCATTTTTTGTAGAGGCTGACGCATCTGATCAAGCCATAGGAGGGGTTCTCTCGCAAAGACATCAGCATACTGGACAACTTCACCCGGTAGCTTATCGTTCCCGAAAGCTAAATCCAGCAGAGTTGAACTATACGAACTTTTGGCAGTAAAAGAAGCCTTTGAAGATTGGGGGCATTACTTGTTAGGCGCTAAACAAACGGCCACGGTATTCTCAGATCATAAGATTGTCCAATTCTTGAAGACTGACAAGACTTTGACTCCCAGACAGTTACGTTGGTCCTTATACTTTGCAGACTTTGATTTTGTCATCACCTACCGTCCTGGTAACAAGAATGGGAAAGCAGATGCTTTATCACGTTTGAATACTGAAGAATTTGACCATCCAGGGGAGTCACAACCTATAATTCCAGAATCTAAGATTATTTGCACTATCTCTTTTGACAACATTCAAGAAGAAGTGCGGAAGAGTTTGTCTATGGAAGAAATTAGACATTGGGTGGCTCAAGGAGTGGAAAGACGATTACATCAGCAATTGCCTTACTACAAAGACGCATTATATCTTCCGACTTCTACGTTACAACAGAAATCTCTACAAAATTGTCATGATCATCCGTTAGCCGGACATAAAGGAATTTCCAAGGCAAAGGATTTGGTGCAGCGTTATTTTTGGTGGCCTGGTTTGTCCTCTCATGTCAAACAATATGTTCAATCTTGTGAGTTATGTGTCAGAAGTAAACCCAGTAGGCAAGCCCCCCAGAGATTGTTACAGCCACTCCCCACCCAGACTCATCCATGGCATACTATTTCCATGGATTTGATTGTTGAGTTGCCAGTAAGTAAGATGAGTCATTTTATTCCATTGTCTGGTTCCCCTACTGCTCCAGAACGAGCGAGAGTATTCAGTGAAAACATAGTAAAGATCCATGGAATTCCCAAGGTGGTGGTTTCAGGGTCCTCAGTTTATTTCACATTTTTGGCAGGCCTTTTTGAAAGGCCTGGAAGTGGAGAGTAGATTGTCTACCAGTTATCATCCTGAATCCGATGGTCAGACAAAGAGAATAAATCAGGAACTGGAACAGTATCTTCGCTTGTTCCTTATCGATCAAGGCGGAGATTGGTCAGACATGTTGTGGATGGCTGAGTTTGCATGTAACAATGCGAAAAGTGCGTCCACGGGCTACTCCCGGTTTTATTTGAATTATGGATGCCATCCTAACCCCTTTGAGATTCAAGAAGATTTGGAAGTACCAGCAATGGGGGTTTAATGAAAGATTTTGCCTCTCTCCATAAATCTGCAGAACTTCATTTAACTAAAGCCAAAAGTTCCTATAAAAATGTGCTGATAGACACCGAAAACCTGCACCACAGCATCAGCTAGGAGATCAGGTTTGGTTATCCTGCAAAAATCTGCATTTGAAAAGGAATATACAATTTCAACCCAGGTTTGTAAGACCCTACACTATTGAAAAGGTTTTGGGACCAGTTACTGTGAAATTGAAGTTACCAGCTAAAGTAGGAATTCACCCAGTCTTTCATATATCCCTGTTAAAATAGTCAAAACGACAAATGAGATTAACTAGACCTCAAGAACCCCTTGACATTCTAGGTCATCCGGAGTATGAAGTAAAGGAAATTCTAGACTCTAAAATCCGTAAAGGGAAACTTCATTATTTAGTGGATTGGAATGGTTATGGACCAGAAGACAGGTCTTGGGAACCTGTAGATCACATTCATGCCTCACAGTTGTTAAAAAGATTTCAAGCACAGAAACCATCCAAACCAGGACCGATAAATCGGTCTTTGAGAGGGGGTACTGTCAGGGAACACACTCTTGCATCAGTCTTTTGCTCAGAAGAACATCGCAAAACTCGAGTTTTGGTAAAACCCAGTCGAGTAAACATTTGGAGTTATTGTCAATAAAGAACTTCCCTCCCCAATATGGCCGCCGCTATTGCAGTATTTTAGTAATCAAGAACGCTCCCACATTGTCTAGTGGTTGTGGGAAGTGCGCAAGATTCGATCTGCGCACTTCAACAAACTTTTGATCGAAGCAGCAGCTTGGAACCGTTGCTCCGCGTCTATCTCACGACGGGAGTAAATGGTATTTAAGGCATTTGGGCTTGGACAATAAAGTTTCCAGAATTGCTTCTCCACGTCCATTTACATGACGGGAGAGAGCGGTTAAATATTCGGCAAGTACCGAGTGAGTCGGATACAGTTTTGAGTAAGTGCGTGACTAGACACCTCAGCAGAGTCGCACACTGTAGTCAGAGACATCGAGTTTCCAAGAGTGGCAGTAAAGAGAATCGTTTAATCCACAGCGGTTCATCCTACAAACTGAAGGAGTTACAGCAGAGTCACAGTAAGACTAGTGTTCATGCAGCAATGTTCAAGGCAACATAATTTCGGCCAGTAAAAACCTCTTTCCTTCGCTTGCACTTTTCCTGTCTTTCCCTTCCCTCTTTTACCTTACCTTGTTCCTTTTTGTGCGCTACCCGAAGGAATCACATTTGGCCTGAGACTTACCATTGTACATATTTGAGAACCAGTTCTTGGAGCATATGAAGCCCACTATACAACGCTTCTTCAGGAAGTTCCCCAGGTACTAGTTAAAGAAATTCATTGCATATGTAATAAGAGAAGAAAGGTCAGTAGAAAGTTCCTAGTTAATCAGTTGTTTTCTTTCCTCAGAGAGTGAGCTTCCTTTAGAACACCACATACTTTAAAAATAGAAGAGTGGTGAATATTCTGGAGACAGCTGGTAGGATAAGCTCCAATTAAAGTATTCAGAGTAGATAAGATAAGTTGTTGGTACGCTAGCAACCAAGATGGCCGCGTAAGCTCCTGGCTCCGCCGACCTCTGCCAGTGGCTCATAAATCCTGCTATTAATCCTGAATTCGCACCAGACTCCCGTGTGGCTGAAGTGTTGCTGAGCTTAAAGGTGTAATCCCGAGATTTCCATCTTCTCTGATGAAGCTACGCCGTGTTTTCATTTTCGGCCTAACCCAGTGTGGAAGCCGGGCCTCGATTTCTAACCCATCCGGGTTGGAGTTGAGCAACATCGGCCGCAGGACTTGGCCGGTGTCCGGTCTCCCGAAGTGGAGAATATCCTGACCGTTTTGGATGGTGGTATGGTGGCCAGGTTGATTCCTAGGATACGGCTGTAAGATGCACTGGTTGCTGTGGACAGGGCTCCGTTGCCCGAAGACCCTGCTGACCCCCCCGGGGTCGACGGGCCTGGATCCTCGCTGGAGACGACGGTGTTTGGACCGCGAGAAGGACGGGTGCCCACCGTTAACGTTGGCCCGCTTATGCCTGTTACCCCGGAGTAGTCGACCTCCGGGGTCAAATATCTGACCTGTCGCTTTGCGAGAGATATGGAGCCGGTGGAATGTACGCCGTCGTTGCAGACCGTAATGGCCGCCATTGGGGCGCTTCACTCGCAGGCCACCACCATCATCCACAAAATGGTCATAACAGCTGAAAATATGCGTCTGGGACCGGACTACGACCCTTCGATAGACTTGAAACATGTTGTATTACCCGCGAAGCAGGGCATGCCTGAGACAGAGGGCTCCGAGCGGAAACCAGATCTGGTGTTCTCTGTCGGCTCCCGAACAACAGCTAGCGAGCCTGGAACTATCAAGAACTCCTCATACTCAAGTCAAGTCAAGTCATACTCAATGCCGATCCCGCCCAAGATGGACATAGCCGATTGTATACTCCAGGGTAATTTACTCTGACTTTCGGATTGATTTATCATTCTTTTCCTCCCAGTTGGTTCAACCACGTTCTCGTGATTTACTGTTGGTGGACAGGTATCTCCGTTTGACTTGTGGACTTCGAGTACTAATACTTTGGATTTGATTGCACCGTACTGACTTTGACCTTCTTGAACGTTTGGGTTCTCCTGTCGAGATGGTGGTTCAAGCGGAGAGAGCCCGCACGAAAAATCATAGTGGCCAGGGTTGAGTTTGATTGTCTGGGTTTGATAACAAGGCTTTATTCGATACGGGACTTGTAGCCTACAATGATGCGGGAGTCGGGCGGTTTTCACAAACTCCCCCGGTTGTTCTGCAATTGCTGCTTCATAATTTTTTGATTATATTTAGGGGTGGTTTGCTTCTGGTGGGGAGCGAGGGGGGCCGGGAGCCTGTATGACTTCTCCTACTCCACTCTTTACCTTCTTTTAGGCTTTAGTTGTTGGGTGACAGGCACGCTGCTAGTGGGTTTAGGCCGTAGCCATTGCAGGGGTGCAGGGTGGGGGGGAACGAGGGAGGTTTTTTTATTTTGTCTTTGTTTAGTTCTATGGCCTTTTTCTTTCTTTTCCCCTTTTTACAAGAGGTGGGTTGCTTATCCTGAGTCGATCTTTTTCACATAACTGGATGTCTGCTCTGGTCTTAATTATCCTGAATCGTGCGTGGACGGATCTTGCTGGCGTCAGCATAACGGGGTTGTGGATAGTATTGTTTCTCCTTTTCATATACCTGTTCATGTTGACGTCCCACTCTCCTGTGCATTGATTTTACCATATTGGCTTATTCGCCTACTCACTGTTGTAATATATTTTACTGTATGACACCTGATATGTGTAATATTTCCTCTTGTTTTTCTTCTTTCAATAAAAATATATATAAAAAAAAGATAAGTTGTTGTTGTTTATGATTTTCCTCCTCTGTGTATTAGGTACCCTACAGAGCAGTCAGGAAAATATATATGGAAGAATCCAGCAGTATTGCGAGGGAAGTAGCAGTCTAGGGAGTGTCTCTTCTCTCAATCCACTTCCCCTTTTCCCCCCTGTTGGTTACGTTGCTTTTTAGAAGCGGCGGCACTGGTAGGTGGGGCGATTGGGGCTAGCATCCCTACTGCCTCTGCGAAGAGTTTGGAGCCCTGACATTCCCCAGCCCCTGTCACTTAAACTCCAGACAAGGAATACAAAACCTAGCAGAGGAAGGCTTGAGCAGTTAGGCAAGAAAATACCTACTTTCTAAAAGTGGTATTTTCAAACACGGAATGTTAAAACCACCTTCACTAAAAGATGTATTTTATCATTCTGAGTTCAGGCATACTAAACTCGAATTTCTACCTAGTTCCCCTAGTCAGTTAGGAGTATGAGATGTAATAATCAAACTGCCCATTCTGGCCTATGGGGAACAGCTGCCTTGCAATAGTGAAAAACGAAAATGGCTGTAATTCACTATTAGGACATGCCACACACACCAGGGCATGTCCTACCTTTTACCTACAATGCACCCTGCCCTTGGGCCTACCATAGGGGTGATTAATATGCATAAAAGGGTATGTTTAGGGACTGGCAAGTGTGTGCACATGCCCAGTCAACATGGCAGTACCAGACTGCACACAGGCTCTGCAATGGCAGACGTGAGATACACTTGTACAGGCTGCTTCTGTGGGTGGCACAACCAGTGCTGCAAGCCCACCTGTAGCATTTGGTTTGCAAGCCCTGGGCACGCTCAGTGCACTATACTAGGGTCTGACAAGTAAACCAAACCCGACAATCATGGAATCACTTATATATACATCAATTTACCATAGGGAGCACTTGCACTGTGGCACTGAATAGCAGTGGCACAGTGCCCAAAGCATCTATAACCAGCAAAAACACACAAGGCAACAGCAAAAAAATGGAAGGGAGACCCACGCCAACAGTGCCAGGTCTACCAATAAGCATATCTAATTACCCTCTAAGAGTATAAAGAAAGAAACTCGAGAAGAGTAATACACCGGGTCATAGGAGCACTGTTTTATAGCATGCGTCTAAAGGCGTCAACCGCCTGCAAACCCACTATCCTGGTACATTGTGTACTGTTATACAGACTCTGACTTGAGCCATTCTTTTTCCTTTTGAGGGGCATACTCCAGAAAGGTGGTCCTGATTGGATGTTAAAAAGTTACACTTGAACCTTGTAAAACAAGATCGCTAAACTGAAAAAATATATTAAAAAATGGTGGTTCATTCTGATAATTACCGCAGACCTAGACACGTAATTTGGTCAATGATGTGAAAAAATTGTTAATGGATTATCCAGATGCTCTGTTTGTGGTGGGAGGTGATTTTGAAAAAAAATCATCTTTTAAGGAAATTGATGATTCAACGAAAGAACTGAGATCTGCATTAAACACACAGATTGTATTTTTTCAGTGAATGCAAGGGAAGGGTATGTTAAGGTCTTGGCCTGTCTAGCCCAACTGAATTTGATTAATGTCAACATCGATGTAATGACATCCCTGTGGCCAGGACCTTTGAAGATAGTAATAGCAAAATGCCCATTGATTATGTTTGTCACAATTTATCAGTTCCTTCAGGTGAAAAAATGTAGAGTTCTTGATCTAAGACAAAGTGACCACCTTGCTCTTCACTTGGAATTTAAAGACACAGACCCATTATGTGCTTGCTTTTTCTTGTCCCCGGAGGTAGTCTTTCAAAGGAGAGTTTGTGTGCTGATCACTGAAGGCGCCCTGCAAACCCTCTCATTGTTGACTCTGAACATTTATATCTGGTATCAAGCGAAGATGTAATGGGCTGGTATTGCAGACTAACAAAGCACTTACAATCCCATTTTAATCTGGTAATGGGGAGCCCTCATAAATCCAGTGGGCCAGAATGAAGGGGGCTCAGTCGTATGATTGTCGGGAGGGTAAAAGAGTAGTAAATGGGAATTGCCAGCGTTTAAATTTAGATCCAAATAACACCAGCCAAAGGGAAGCAATGGTGGCCTCTAAAACTGCTTACCGAAATCTGTGTGTCCTAAAAAATAGGGTGTTTTAAAGGCTAAACTGGGAATTAATGTCGCTCGCCATTGTGGACAAAAATAGTAGGACATTCTGGAGGCTGGTAATTTCCGTAGCCCTCTCATCACCATCTTCCCTTGAGGCACATATCAGTGAGAAAGACTGGTATACTTTTATTCACTCACTTTATAGTGGTGGTGATTCTGAGAACTGTGGAGCGATTGAGTCCTGTTCCCAAGTCGATGTAGAGGAATCGCAAATAGACAGACGCCAGTAATTCTTTCGGAAATAATTAGCAATATGAATGCCTCTAGGTCAGGTGGCCCTGATGGCCTGCCATCCATGACCTTTAAAAGGATCCCTGAAGTGGGGTCTAATTCAGAGTGTGTTCTTTAAGTGTGTTTAAACGTATTCAGGCTGTCTTCCGGATTCCTGGAAAGGAGCCATAGTGAAGCCTAATCACAAAAAAGGCAAATTGGATCAGCCAGCTAATTATTGCTTGATTAGCTTGTTAGATTTTACTTCTAAAGTGTTTGTTCAAACCTTGTTAAAGCATTTAGCTGCTTGGGCTTCGATTCCGGGCTGTTCCCCCATCAGGGCAGGATTGGCAGTAATGGTCATTGGGCATTTTCTCGGGAAGCTGGAACGCTAGGGGCTATTTTTGCAGAAGTGGGGGTGGATTTGCAGCAATGCTGCAATATCCGCACAATGTAACAAAAGCAACAAGGGTTTTCTGCCTCCTGGGTCCAGGCAGTGCTTACCCAGGGGCTGGTCTGAGAAAATTGCCTTAGGTTTCCAGTGTAGCCCGATCCCCATTGAGCAAATGGGCTTCAGACCAAATTATTCTACAATGAACCACTGTTTCACCCTATGGGGAGTTGAAAAAGTCGATAAAGCAGGCAGGTAGCCTGTGCTGCTGCTGCTTCTTCTACTCACGTGTGGCCTCCGCCTGAGTGGACAGAAACAAGATTTGGCATAAACTCTATCAGTGGAATATCTCTTGGGTCCTGTTAGCCTTGCTGACGAGGCTTCACAGTGACAACTGGGTCCAGGTTGGCCTAGATGGGTTACGTAGTTTTGTTGAGTAAAATACCAGCACATAATGGTGCTCACCATGGGTGCGTATAAGCTCCTTTACTATTCGGTTTGTTCATTGCGGACCTTCCACAGATGTTAAGTGCCAACCATAGTTTTCCATCAAAGATTGGGGGTAGGTCTTCTGTCTATTGTACGCCGTCGCTGTCGCTGTGATAGATCTTTAATGCTCTGAACTCCTACGGTCTCAAAAAAATTTAACTAATAATGTTGATAAAATAAAAATATTGTTCTTTGCGAAAAAGAAAAGGACCTTCACTTGGGGCCTCATTTGATGTCTGACCGCTGACAGCACTTTGGTCAGACTGCCTCATTTTAACGCTAGCCACCAGTCACACAGTGGACGGAGTCCAAACTGCTGCCTCAGCTAGGATCTCCGATCCTGACGGGGTGGTGGTAGGAGTAGGGGCCCTGAATGGCGGTGGTGTCGAGCCAAGCACTGCCATCAGGATTTGATCATTCCTTTGCGACAGCTTGTTCATGGCAGGAACACTGCCATGTACAGGCTGTTGCAAAGGGATGTAGGGAGCCCCACACAGGGCTTCTGTCTGTCGTGGATCATTGTAAAGTGGCCTTGGGGGCATATGTAGTGCCCCTACTCACCTCAATGCACGACATGGTGCATGGCATACTGTCATTGGACGTGTAGGAGGTGCTACTAATCACAATGGCTTGTGCTACTGCCTTTTTCCTTGGTCTCAGCGCATGTTGTCATGATAAAGAGTACTTTGTGATTGCAGCCTGGCGGTCACATCCTAATGCGGCGGTCAAATAGTCGCCTGCTTGTCAGGTGGTTTCCTGACCACTCTGATAGTAGTTGGCAGTCCGACCGCCATCAAAATGAGAGCCTTGGATCCTAGGGCATATATGACTGGAGCAGGTCTGAGAATATAAGTATTTGGGTATGATTTTTGCAGATAATCTGTGCTGGGATAAACATGCCAAAAACAATGAGATGATGACAGAGGGCTGAAACTTTTCAGACACTCTTACACCCTGTCACAGATATGGGTTGAATCCATCATCATTCTTTAGCTCACTTCGCCACCCCAGTTCAGACACAGCTATATGGAAATCAGTCTTGGCCCTGTGGCTCAAGGAGACAGTCCAGCCCGAACTGCTAAGCCATGTCTTCCCTGGACAGGAATCAACATGTGGCCTCTCGGAAACTTACAATATCTACCGAAGTGAAGGCCCAGAAAAGGTTTGACTATAGATATGGCAGTTATACTTTTGAGCTATCAAGCAAGGTGATACAGGGTGAACTTTTTCTCAGGCTCTTTATGGAGCTGAGGTGTTAGCAACGGACTGGCATGTACAATGGGAGAGCATAGAAGGATGCATTTTGAAACAGCCCCTCTACCATCCCAAAAGTGCGATGATCCAAGCTATAAGGAGGCAGCTAGGTAACGTTGCCTGGAGTGCCCTGGCAGATACAAGAGCCCTCGCAGATGCAAGAGCCCTGTGCTTTTACTTTATGATCACAAATGTTAAGGGCTCCTTCCACCTAACTCTCTTGCCCCTTCCTCTATTCCCCAAACTCCACCTTTTTACCTATAATCAAAAAGGGGAGACAAACCAAGTCACTTCCTGGTATCCCAAAGCAGGTAGGAATCAAGGTCGCGATAACGGGAAGGAGGGTCAAGGAAAGATAATCAGAATAAAGAAGATTACTGGTATGTAATCTGCACTTTACCCTTTCAATCGTACGCATCCCTGTCCTTAATCTTTGAGAATATACCAAAGCATAGGGTTGCGACCTGCTGTCCGGACAACACACAAGACTCAAATATAATGCTGCACATCAATTTAATCAAACAAATATAGCATAATAGACAAAAATGAATTTGGAAAGGGCAGATTTTAAAGTCTTAAATCCGAGGTCCTAAAGTGATTTTTTTTATTGCATGTTTTACCTTTTCTCTCCCCTATCTTCCACCCTCTGTCCATGTTTGGCATTGGAACGTTCACCCTCACTGTTCAAAGGCGACAGTTGTAACAGCATTCTGGTGCTGACCTCTATCACCGTAAGAGCTCAATAAAAGTTGTTCTTCTCCTCACCTTTGTTGGTTTCCGATGCAACATAGGGTTTTGCAAACGTTGAGGAACCTGCCCAAGATGCTGCTTGACAAATGTCTTAGATGGTGCCCCCATTAGCTTCTGCTCAGGAGGCCTCCATTCCATAAGTAGAGCATCCCATAATTGATTATGGCTAAGTGATGCCTTGAGAATCATAAGGATGGGGGAATGACTACTCCCTTAATTCATGTACTAATAGAAGCTGAAATTTTGAAACCCTTCTTAAAACGACCAACACTGAGAAAGATTCTCTCATACTCTACAGCCAATGCAACGAGAGAAAAAGATCTGGACTGCTCTACTTATATCTAGCAAAGGCATCCTTCCTCCTCAGACAAGGAAAGGAAAAAAAGGAAGAATAATCTTAGTCTTAATTAAAAAGAAGAAACTTTAGCACAGAACCACATTCCTTTCAGGGAAAAAGTGAAAACAGGGAGTTCTAATGGAAAATTATCCTACCTTCCCTAATCAGTGTGTTATGGTAACAGCCACAAGAAATAAAATGTTAAAACATAAGGATTTCTAAGAGACTACTTCTAGTGGCTCAAAGGGCTTGAGCTGCAGCAGCTTACACGCTCAAGGAAATTCTTAAGAACTAACAACTGGTCATAGAGTTGCATAATAAGTATGAATCTTTCAGAAGCTGCTAACCCAATATTTTCGTGTCTGACAAATGCCGACCAGGGAGCCATTATAGTCCTTATTAGGTAGGCAGGTGGAAAGGCACATTTGCCTAAGGCATGAAATTACTAACATTCTAAAATTGGCATTTTCAAGATAGTAATTTAAAATTCAACTTTACCTTTAAAGAAAATGTTAAATTACAATTAAAATGAGTGGAAGACGTTCATTATTGCCTTACCGTATTGCTGCCACTGCTATTGGGACCACGAGAACCCGGCTCCCAAGCAGCTTGCTGCCGCCATCGTCATTGTCAGCGCCAGGAGGTGCTTTAAAATCCAGCCCGGGACGCCCTTACTCCCTCATGTATTGCTGCCACTTCTATTCGGACCACGAGAACCAGCCTCGCAAGCGGTTTGCGCTGCCAATGTCATTGTCAGCGCTTTAAAATTCAGCGCAGGCTCCCGCAGCGCGGGACCTCCACAACTGCCTCACCGTATTGCTGCCACTGCTATTGGGACCACGAGAACCAGCCTCCAAAGCGGCTTGCTGCCGCCAATGTCATTGTCAGCACCAGGAGGCACTTTAAAATCCAGCGCGGGACGTCCATTATTGCCTCACAGTGTTGCTGCCACTGCTATTTGGACCACGAGAACCAGACTCCTGGTGAAGCCCGGGGCAAGGGCGGGCCTGTGGCAGGATATGGCTGGGCTGGGCCACCCCTCTTGGCCCATAGGAAGGGGTTAAGAGCTGATAAGAAAACCTTTACAACTATAATTTAAGTAGAACTACTAGCCCGGGAAAATGGGTAAAAGGAAATGATGGTCAACTATTGGGAAGCAAGCAGGTAAATGTGTCCCGATTTACTAATTATTTGAAAAGCGCCATGGGGTTGATTAATAACGAGATCGTTCAAGTAGAAGAGGACTGACTGCCATAAAACGGCAATCAATGTAGCTTTAAAAGAGTCCAGGTCAGAACTGATAGATTTTGTTTAATCAGAACTTGAAACGGAACTTACCTCGGAGGCTCAGGGCAATAGCATAAATAAGGAGGACAATGTACCAAATATGTGTAACCTAAACAGGGCCCTTGTATATCAACGCTCCCACTGGAGATATCTGCATTATCAAACAACTCTGACTTGGTTGCCCCACTGGCCAAAAAGAGCAAACAATAAACATTACAAATTAAAGAAGCACCTTCAAATCAGTCAATAAATCTGAAACAAACCCAAACAAAGGAGAAACAAAACTTCAAGGGGAGGCCAAAGGAACAGGGGAAGGCAAATTAATAAACCATAGGCAAAGTTTTGAAACCTTTTTTTAAAAATTGCATAGAAAAATGTAGTAATTATACCATCAAACTCCAGTTCCTAGTATTTGACAGAAAGTGCTCCCACGTCACCGTTGGTCGCAGCATGCCCCGTTCCACAGCAGGATGGGAAGAACCCGATGATGAAGCATGCCACCAAGGGGATTCTTGGTAGATGAGGGTTATTTTAAGAAAATTGTTTGTTTTCCTTAAATAGAGTGGAAAGATAGTCTGAATAAAATTGGCTATAGCAAAGTTAGGAGGCCGAGACCTCGATTCTCATACCTCTTTCGCCCCCTCTTTTGATTTAAAGTTTAGGAACTGGAAGCCAGAGGACACAGAGGAAACTGCAGTTCTAAAAATAACAATTTTGGGAGTGAAACTTATCTGAGAACAGCAAGAACAAATGGTGACAGAGGGAGGAAACGGCCTTTTCTATAATGGTATAAGTATATGTTCTTCCACAGTGGGGCAGGAGTCTTAGAAAATCAGTCATCTAAGTCAAAGAAGTAGAGGTTCTGCGCACAATGTTCAAGGAAGAAATCTGCTTCTGCAACTCAGCTATCCGATCAAAAATATCAGCGCTCCTGATTATTGGTGTGTAATGTGCAGAAACCCACTGGAGATGCTTTGTCAAAGACTGTGAAGATGTAGTAGCGCGTCTCTGGGAATTGAGAGTGTTTTAAAGAGGTTGATCTTTAGACTTCTACTCGTTCTTCATTCTAAAACTTTATTCGATCTTTGCATTTGAGATCATAAAAGTGCATGGTAAGTATTCACAGAGATACTGATAAAAATTTCGCAAAAGAGAAAAAGAAAGCAATAAAATTCCTTTATCTCTCAAGTGGGTATACATTACACACCTATCCATTCTTCAATGACGTTTTGAGCCATATCAGTTAAAAAAACAAAATAAAATAAAACAATCCATAACCTTTTGTACAGTAGCACATGTCTCCTTTTGTTCCTACAAGCCCACAAAAATGACGCTAATGAAAAACACACTAAAGGAATAGGCAAGGATTAAAAAAAGCATAAGGCAACCCGACATTGCTTAAAATGGTATTATTTTAAAATGGGTACAATAAATGGATTTCTTTCCCACTGATAATAGCCACAAAAAAATACTACTTCCCCACTCCTTCAGATTCAAGTCTCACCACTAATCCAGACCCAAAAAACAAGGTCGAAGCACAAGCCTTGAGGGCAAGGATTGCAGCCCTCGTTCAGAAGACGGAAGTGGTTCCTGTAGCCCCCAAAGAACAAGGTATAGTATTGCCCTTAAATGGTAATCAGACAAGGCAAGTCCTAATGGTAGATTTACTGCCAGGCCATCAGCACCCTCATCCGTCCTAGAATGAGGAGCTGTATGACAAAGGAGTAGAAGGGAATGGGTGCTAAACATGTAGTTAGAGCAAGTGTTACACAGTGCCAGCCAGCCATCACTAAATCCTGCACCACTGAAACACCTCTGGGTAAAGGATGTTAAAGAAACCAAGCCCATATGCGGAAATTACCTATAGTTTTTTACCATACCAGTTTAAGATACCAGTGCAGAGAGTACTTCCTGCTGTCATCAAATGAGTATACATTGTCACTCTTGTTTTAACATTCCTTTTAATTTTTTTTTAATGATGATTAATTGTTGTATATCTTTTATGATCAATCGATCGAAATAAAGATTTGAAATTTGACATAAAAAATGAGTATCATCAAAATACCCAATGGAGCTATAAACTAATGGTGCGGCACGGCCCGGCAACAGATACCACAGTGAGTGTGAGGGGTACACAGCATCAGCCACCAAGAGGTAAACTCTGCACAAGTGAAAATCCGCCACGAAAAGACTGAAACTACTTAAGTGCAAAAATACCTTGGGGCTCAATGTGCAAAACACCTTTGCAGTTGCAAATCCTTTCATTCACATGATTATGGAGTTTGTAGTGTGCCTTTAAGGCCAGGTGAAATGTTTATGATGTTCAGTGTATTCCCATAAAAGAAGTAGTTCCAAGGTTTGGATTTTCGATGCGGGGTGGCCACACATGAAAACGCTCAGGTTGTACTTCGCAATAAAGTTACTTACCCTCTACAGTGTGTCCTGTTTTCTTCACAAAATTATTCATGCAACAAGTTGGAGTCAACAACCCAGGCAGTGGTAAGGATATGCTTCGAGTTGAATGGTGAGGAACCTGGTAAACTATACCCAACAAGTAAGCTTTCCTTTTAATAATACTTCCAGCGAGATTAATAGCGCTGGCAGCGTGGCAACACTGAAATTCAAGTCTTTTTAAAGGAACATTTGAATGTTGGAGCGGAAGTCGGTAGGAGAGTCACTGCGTGGATACTAACATCAGATCGGCATGAAATCCATGGTTAATGTTTAGGTATGAGAGCAGATTCAGAAAAGGGGGTGGTGATGGACAGAGTGTCTGAATTAAGCAGACCACTCTTACCCAGTCCAAAGATCAGGGCTTGATCCATCACCGTTTTTTAGCTCACTGCACCATCCCAGCTCAGAACCTGGCTACATGCAAATTAGTCTGTTCCTGTCCCAGTGCATGATGGGAACAGGGCAAACCAAACTACCAAGCCAATTCTTATACTGGGAAAGAAACAAGCTACCGGGAACCGGTTTCTGGCATTTCAGCCGTCGTCGGCCCGGCTTGCTTGAATCCTGATGGTGCAATGAGCAAGGGACTCACATCTGAGTATACCCTTCCACGCTTATGGTGGACAAAATGATTCAGAAAAGGGGGTGGTGATGAACAGAGTGTCTGAATTAAGCAGACCACTCTTACCCAGTCCAAAGATCAGGGCTTGATCCATCACCGTTTTTTAGCTCACTGCACCATCCCAGCTCAGAACCTGGCTACATGCAAATTAGTCTGTTCCTGTCCCAGTGTATGATGGGAACAGGGCAAACCAAACTACCAAGCCAATTCTTATACTGGGAAAGAAACAAGCTACCGGGAACCGGTTTCTGGCATTTCAGCCGTCGTCGGCCCGGCTTGCTTGAATCCTGATGGTGCAATGAGCAAGGGACTCACATCTGAGTATACCCTTCCACGCTTATGGTGGACAAAATGATTCAGAAAAGGAGGTATGAGAGCAGCGCAGCGCATGAGACTGAATAATCTATTTTAAGAAATAACTGATACAATAGGGTAACGGCCATGAAAACTGGTGCGGTTATACCCTCACCTGTTTTTCTGGCCGAAGCTGGGCTCCCACCCATAGAAATAGCAGGAACGGTTTGAAATATTCAAAACATTACTTAGGAGCATTGGGCAAGACTCTTGGTGTGCAAGAAAGTCTTTCCTGTTATTGAGTGCATTAATAAGGGAGGGGCGTCACATAATTACGTTTCTTCCAGTTGCCTTGGAGCCTTACGCACAGACTAAAAAGAAGTGAAAAGACTAGAGATCAGATTTGCTAAGGATGGTAAACATTGAAACCACTGGGTTCAAATTCTACACGCAACATCAAAGAGGGTTGGAAAGACAGTGGATGAATTTGTCATGCGGCTCCGCCAATTGTCTATTAAATGCCAGTCTGGCACAATAAACTCATCCGGGATCATTTCATTGTGCACGGCAACAGAAAAATCAGCATTGGCATAGCCAATAGGTCTCGCCTTTGGGACCTTATGTGTTTAGCCAGAACTTTTGGCTATGTTGTAGAGCATTGTGGTTGCTGCGCATTATGTTGAAAACATAATAAAAAGTGTTAAACATTTTTGTTACCTTTATACAAACAAAGACAACATTATATACAACAGAAAAACCTGATTAAAAAAAGATTTTAACATAAAAATTGCCTTCTACTTTTTCTGTGCTTCCAGTGCTGGAAACTTCTTCCTGCCTGTTCTCATGCTGGTTTGTTATAATTTTTTTGTTATGGGGGAGCAGGACATAAATAACGGGGGCGTGGATGTTTGAAAACAGTAATTTAGTTAGAACACGAGCAGCGGACAGACAATAGGGGCAGCGGACAGGCACTAGGGGAGAATCAACAGATGCTAGATTCCAAGGGCAGACTGAAGTGATGCTTAGGTGGTGCGCTGATGCAAAATGGTGGTGGTGAAGGATGTTTGGTGCTCAGGTGGTGCCACTAAATGGAGTGGATTGGAGGTAAGTTGTGGAGTGTGGAGTTGAAATATGTTGTTTGGTGTGTAATTATGCGGTGTGTATTGGAAATGTGTGGAGTCGAATTGTGTGGCCTGGAACTGTGGTGTTCAGTGAAATTATGCTTAGTGAAATTGTGTCTTGGTGTGGAGTGCATTTTGCATTAAGTGCAGAGTAATTGTGTAGCATATAATTATGTGGTACTGAGTAGTATTGTGTGGAGTGTATGTTGCATTCAGTAGAGTGTAATTATGTGGCACTGAGTGGTACTTGGAGTGTATATTGCATTGAGTGCAGTGTAATTATGTAGCATTTAAGTATGTGGCACTGGGGGAGGAGCTTCGCGCGCATCCTAGATGGACGCGTGAGCACAGGGCTCCCGAGACCCTTTGTGCCTCCCGCATCTATCCTGTCACGTATCCTGATTTAGACGACGGGTTCTATTAGCTGATGCCCTGCTGACAAGATATCTCTTTTCAAGAATCGATTTGGCCGCCGAGAACCGGACTTACGGCACTTTGAACTTTGCGGCCTATGTCGAGGATTATCCACGGACTTGAGTCCCGAGGTACCCAGGTGGCAATTGAACAACAACGGCCAGTGAGACTCGGCCACTGGCCCTGTGGTACTTTCTGTTTAGTTTTTGGTCATTGTCTACCGCGACTTGCTGCCTCTTGACACGGCTGGCCCGAGTCTTGCTGCCGGTTCTACACTTGTCCTTAGCCTTCGTTCCCTGCCTCTGCAAGTCTGCTTTGCCGAGAGCCATTCTAACCAGGTCCCAAAAGGCCCGTCAGGGCTCGCCGCTCATAATGGCGGTCAAGGCGGAGAGCGAGAAGCGTGCCACCAAGGGCACATTCCGAGGAGGAATCATCCAATCCCATACTATGGATCGCTTCACCCGCCCGAAAGGATCCCCTGGCGGGGTGGGTTAAGTCTTGGACGAGACTGGAGATGGCTCTCCTGCAGCGGATGAATTGACATTGAGGGACGTCATGGGCGCCATTGCAAGTGTTAAGACCTCTATGGGCCAGCAGTACGAGACATTGGCTTCTAAGATAGACACGTGGCAATCGAAGTCAACCTCATCAGGACGGATCTCGCGAAGACCAATGAGATGGTCAAGTCCCTGGACATCAAGACCGCAAGTCTCACTACGGATGTCTCAGATCTTCAGACCGAAGTTCGTAATCTCCGAACATCTAATGACTTGTTTGCCCGTTGGCTGGATGATTTCGAGAGCCGGGCCAGGCGTAACAACGTCCGCATCATTGGTGTTCCGGAGAATTCCACGGAATTATCCACAGACCTTCTGGTGGAGGACCTCGTGTTGAAACACTTAGCACCCAAGGGCCTCAGTAACTTTTTCACGGTGGAGCGCGCCCACAGAGTTCCCTGTGGGAAGCCTAAACTGGGGGCCGCCCCGAGGCCTATCATAGCCAGGATCTTTAATTTTCAGGACAGAGACGCTATCCTTCAAGCATCACGCACCAATGGTCCCACTAAATTTGAAAACACAACGATCAGTTTTTATCCGGACTTTACACAGGCGGTGCAAAAACAACGCATGGGCTTTACGGGGGTGAAACGGCGACTTAGAGACATGGGACTGAAGTACGCTATGCTTGTCCCGGCCCGACTGAGGATTGAATATGAGGAACGTGCGCTCTTCTTTGACCGCCCTGAGATGGTCAGTGTGAGAAGTTGGCCTGGTATATAATGCTCACTAGTTCTAGTGATCACTTTGTACCATGCCAAGCAACCCTTATGATGATGGTTGTAATTCAACCTTGTAGACCAGTTATCCTAGTGGTAACGTGGACAAAGCAGTCTTAGGCTAAACTCTGAAAGGCATGTGAAGCCAGCTGTTATACCATACACAACCCCCTTGAATACCAAATGAAAGGGACACCACACAGATATATATTGAAAATATATATTGATTTATTAACTATAAAATCCCCTGGACTCTTTATGAGCACAGAAGCACAAGCGTTAAATCACAAGACAGTTTAAAATACACAAAAGTTGCACAATATGGATGAGCCCTAGGGGCCACCTAAATCATATACTAAGAAAGTGGTATAAGAGATACCAGGAGGAAAGTGAAGAGGCCTAGGGCCTTGGGAATCGCTGGAGCTATTCGAGACTGGAGTTAACTAAGTCGGGAAAGGCCCACGGGACTCGGGTGCAGTGTTCAAAGTGCACGCACTTCTCAATACAAAGTCTATGGTGCGTAAAAAGCACAAAGTTAGAAAGTTAGGAACCTTCCGAGTGACCTACGGAGCTGAAACTTAAAACACAGGCCCTTGGGATGTGTACCAGTGCAGGAGCACCGGCGGAGCTGAGTTACCTCACCCACAGGAAGCGGGTGCACAGGGTCGAAGATGTGTCGGGTTTCGTCACGCTGGTCGATGGTGCTTGGAGCAGGAGATGCTGCAGGCGGCTCGATGAGAAGAGTTCCGGTGGATCCAAGGGTGGATCTGAAGATGTGAAGACCTGAAAGCAGAGGGGACAGTGTTCAAAGTCACTAGCCAGTGACTGCCGTGGAACCAGAGTGGAACCAGGTGATGTCGGGTGCAAACAGGCGTTGTCGGGTAGCTTCTTTCTGCAGCCACGTGGATACCCGGGGTCGAGGACGTCCAGGAGTCGGTCACGAGCTGTCCCACGTAGGCCTCTCGCTGTTGGCGGTGTCGGCGACCTGATCGGAGCAAACAGGCCTTGGCAAATGCAAGCCACGCAGGAGTTGAAAGATGCTGTTCACTCGGACCAGCAAGGTCAGAGCGGGTGCTCCTTTTCACAGGAGCTTGGGTAGGTCTGGAGCAACCAGACCTGCTGTTTAAATCTTCGGGTTCGTCGCCAAGATGGCCGCTGGCCGCGTGGCTAGTGGCCGGGATGGCGCGTCGAGTAGCACAGTGCAAAAGGGCCCCACGCAGATCGTGGAGATGCTGGGGGGCTGATCTTCGGTGCAAGGGCTGCTCGGTGGTGGGGGTTCTCAATCCCCAAAGCACAACGTCGAGGATGCCTCAGAAGCTGCGCAGTCAGCTTTTCGGGTGTCTTTCAAGAGGTCCGGTCCCACGTCACTCGGTGCCTCCACGGGTCCCTTCTTTGCAGGGACTGTGGATCGGGCTCTGAGAGGTCTGGGAATCTGGTTCTTGTCGGGCTCTGGGCTCGGGCTCCGGCGGGAGGCGGCGGCAAAGCAGACGTCGAGTTGCTGGTTGGTACCTGTGTTCACAGGGTGGTCACTCCTTGGCCACAAGGGAGATTCTTCTTCAGTCTTCTGTGCAGCAGAATGTCGAAGTCCAGTCTTCTTCTTAGTTTAAGTTGATTTCGGGATGATCTGCTGTGCAATGGCACTGCTCCCCCTCTTATTCCAATCTAGGGGGTGGATCACCTACTAGGTCCCTCCTCTGGGAGGAACCAGGAAGGGGGGCGGTTACACCCCCTTTCCTTTGTCCAGCTCCGCGCCAGGACTGGGGCTGGAAGGCCCCAGAACCGGTTTGGGCTGGCCTATGCACGGGGACACCTTGTGTGCCCCGGGCATGTCTGATTCTTTTCAGCCCTGTCCTACCTAATACACAAAATCCTGTCTGGGGTGGTGCTCGCACCTCCCAAGGCAGGAAACCCTTTGTCCAGGCCACCATCTGCCGAGTTTCGGTCAGCAGCAGGAGGCCAGACTTGTGTCTGTGGTGGCAGCGTCCATTTTGTGAAGCTGAGGCTCTGTTTAACTTTAACCGGGGTTAAGGCTACGCACATGTCGTGTCCCTCTAGAAGGGTGGAATGCTATCCCCGTCGCCAGAATTGGCGAGGGGATAGTATTCCAATTCGTATGACACCTTACTCGACATGTTTTGATAAAGCCAAACCAAAGATAGCATTTAACCGCGAGGATTATAATGCACTTAAGAGTATATGGTATGGCAATATCCCGGAACGGCTTAGGGAGTTGTTCCCGACAGCTGCAGACAGGCTCAGCTCATGCCAGAGCACCATCTCACATATTTCCAAGCACTCTGCCTCCAGGATTGATGAGGCCTTCCATAGGAGTGGCTGATAGGAACATATGTGTCCAGTTTAGGGTTAGGCACAGGCATACTGTACCTAAGTAAGAGGTGATTACACCAACTTACCCCAGCTGAGTGATCAGCCAGTTGTGTCAAATATGGAGGCCAGGCCAGGGGTGGCACAATACATGCTGCAGCCCCTGGCAGGCCTTGGCTACACCTATGCCCTGGGTACCTATGGTACACTGTTACAGGGGCCTATAAGGTGAACCAATTCCAATTGTGTTATGCACCTAAGGTACATGGAGTCCATTTTAAGGAGAGAGCAATCAGCCTGGGGCCCTGAATAGCAGGATCCCAGGCCAACTAAGTCAAAAACCAGCTAAACACCAGGCAAAAAGTTTGGGGGTAACCATAGTCAGATATCCACCTTCCTACATAACCCCCCCCCAAACGAAAGGAGATAAGGCTATCCTTGACCAGGTAAGCCTATATTGCCTAAGTGGCCATATAAGGAAGTACCAGCTCTGGCTTGGTAACCCCCTGTCTCATGGTCCACTAAGCAATCCCTCACCCTAAGGGTATCTGAGGGTCTCCACCATAGGGAATCTCTACCTGTGGTGTGTCTTTGCAAAGTCAAAGGCTGGTGTTGGGATGGAGTACTGAAGTGAGTTTCCTCTGTAGGGCTCAGCTTCCTCCAATCACTCTCCACCATGTGTGCCTTTCTTTCTCTGACTGAGTTGCACTGTGCTCTCAGGGTCAACCTCTGGCTACCTAAAGCTGGAGGCTGGGTCCCTCTGTTTGGCTTACTGGAGGGACAGGTCAGGTTTGGGGCCTTTTGGTCCCAGGTTTGGCTGTGCCCAACAATATCCATCTGGGGGAGGTCCCTAACTACTTTTAAGGGGGATCCCTCAGGAGTTTTTAAAGTTTTCACCTCACTAGGGCTACTAGTTTCGGTGCCCCTAATCTGTTGATGGGGGTGCTTTATTTGACAGGGGGCCCTTTGGGTCTCACTGTCCTTCTTGTCCTCTGCAGCCCTGGGCTGAGTAAGGCAAGGTAGAGAGGGGCAGGTTACCTGCTCCAGACTGGGTCCCTCCTGAGAAGGGTCCACTGCCATCAGAGGCTCTGTCAGGCCAGGCCTAACAACCTCTGGGACAGTTCCTTCATCAGGGGTAAGATCAGTTCCCTGAGGAGGCTGATCCTTTCCTAAAGTCTGGTGGGAGGGAGATTTCTCTTCCTCCTCAATGCTCTCTGTTTGGGTGGAGTGATCCATCATTTCAGGCTTCACTACCCATGTATCAGTTTGAGTTTGGGCTGTGGCCATCACAGCCCCACCAACCTTTTCAGGAGGAGACTCAGTTTGGGTATGGGCTGTTACTAGTACAGCCCTGCTACTCTTTTCAGGAGGGAAGTTATCTAAAGATGGGGCTGAGGTTTGCTCAGCCCTCCCAACCTTTTCAGGAAGGACATCTTGAATTGGGGCTGTAGCCATTACAGCCCCACTAACCTTTCCATGGAGATTTACCATTCTAGAATGGGTTTGCTGTTCAACCTCAGCCCAGGCTGAGATTTCCAAATCATTACCCAGTAGGCAATCTACAGGCAAGTTTGCTGACACTGCCACTCTCTTTGGGCCAGTGACACCTCCCCAGCTAAGATTGACTACTGCCATGGGATGATTGGATTCTATGCCATCAATGTTTGTCACCTGATATTTGGCATCAGGTAAAAGTTGCCTTGAGGGGACTAGACATTCAGCCACCATGGTGATGCTAGCCCCTGTGTCTCTGAAGGCCTCAACTTTCAAGCCATTGATGAGGGGCTCCTGTCTATACTTGCTCAAAGTGTTTGGGCAAGCAGTGAAATTGGCAAACCCCATGCCAGTCTCATAGACAAGAGTATCTGAGTTAGGGGACCTGGATAGGCCAGAGTCCACCTGTCCTCCAAAAGTAAACCCACCCAAATTCATGGGGGTGCTCCCACCACCTGGGGGACCACTGCTAACAGTGACAGGAGGTGTTGGAGCCTTACCTGGAGGTATATTCTCCTTATTGCCATTCTTGGGACAACAGCTATCTGTTTTGTAATGCCCCACCTGTTTACAGGTATGACAATAAGGCTTTTTCTGGGATGTAGAAGTGTCTTGGGACCCACCCCCATTCTTGGAGTTTTGGGGCCCTGGGGAAGTCTTTTCCTTACTTTTATCCCCACCCTTCTCTTGAGGCTTGGTAGTCTCTTTCTTTTGGTCACCACCCTGGTTCTTAGGCCTGATCCTGGTTCTGACCCATTTGTCTGCCCTCCTACCCAATTCTTGTGGGGAGGTCAGATCAGAGTCAACCAGGTGCTGATGTAGAAGCTGATTTTGACAATTACTTAAGATTTGCTCTCTCATAATTAAATTATACAATCCTGTATAGTCAGTAACCTTACTTCCCAGCAACCAGCCCTCCAGAGCCTTAGTGGCACACTCAACAAATTCAGACCAGTCCTGAGTCTGTGTCTTCTGGGTGTCTCTGAACATTAACCTGTACTGTTCAGTGGTTAAGCCTAACCCATCAATCAGAGCACTCTTCAGGACCATGTAGTTTCTAGAATCCTCATCACTAACTGTGAGGAGTCTGTCTCTGCCTCTACCTTCAAAGGAGAGCCACAAGATTGCTGCCCACTGCTCCTGAGGGATCTGCTGTACCATGCAGGCTCTCTCAAGTGCAGTCATCCATTTGTGGATATCATCCCCAGCTTTGTAGGGGGGCACAATCTTACTCAGGTTTCTTGTATCAAAGGACCTGTCTTTATCCTTCTGGATATTGCTGCCACCAGTGGATCCTAATCCACTCTCTCTAGGCTGTCTTGCTCTAGCAAGTTTCTCCTTGGCCAGGGCAACCTCTAACTCTTGCCTCTGGATCCTAAGCTCAGCCTCTCTCATCTTGGCCTCATGTTCCCTTCTCTGAGGGCTAGTCATCTCCTTTCTGGAGTGACCATGAGAGCCTCTAGAGACATGGGAGGTATTGGATTCACCTGAGTGATGCCTCCTCCTCCTATGGCCCTGGTTAAGTCCACCTGGGGGTCTGAATGGGTTGTTACCTGATTCATTCCCAAGTTGACTTAAGTTAGCCTGGTTCAGTCTACTGACCAGCACCTGACTATTTCTGTCATCATCTGACTCACTGCTTTCCACCTCCTCCTCCTCTTCTTCTTCCTCTACATCTACTTGAGGAGCTCCAGTGGTGGAGGCTTCCTCATCTACCAGGATGATAGGGGTAGGGGTGTCTACAGTGTCATCCTCTGAAGGATGGCCTCCTTCAGCATTCCCTGTGGGGTTTGCTTTAGAGGTCTTTAGAGCCTCAGACTGATCCAAGAGCTCTCTTAGGTGGTCTGTAGTAGGGGTAGGCCCTGTCTTCAGACCCCTTAAGACACAAAGCTGTCTTAATTCCTTAAAAGGAAAAATAGCAAACTGGGATGGTGCCCTTGGAGGGTCACTCTCAACAGGAGTAAGTCCACTGGACCCCTCTGTTCCAGACATTGCTCTAGTGTGGGTGGATGTGTTGCAATCTACCTACACTGGTGTTTACCTACTAAACCTATCTAGTAGTTGTAGCTAGGGTGTGCTACTCCCTTTGCTCTACAACAACTAAGTTCAGTAGAACTTAAGTATACTAGTCTTGTTTTATATGTACCTAGCAGGTACCTGTATGATCTTTCAAATGATAATCTCAAAGATTGTAATGGTAAAACAACAGCAAGCTCAGATCCCAATCCGCTGCTCACCAATGTGAGAAGTTGGCCTGGTATATAATGCTCACTAGTTCTAGTGATCACTTTGTACCATGCCAAGCAACCCTTATGATGATGGTTGTAATTCAACCTTGTAGACCAGTTATCCTAGTGGTAACGTGGACAAAGCAGTCTTAGGCTAAACTCTGAAAGGCATGTGAAGCCAGCTGTTATACCATACACAACCCCCTTGAATACCAAATGAAAGGGACACCACACAGATATATATTGAAAATATATATTGATTTATTAACTATAAAATCCCCTGGACTCTTTATGAGCACAGAAGCACAAGCGTTAAATCACAAGACAGTTTAAAATACACAAAAGTTGCACAATATGGATGAGCCCTAGGGGCCACCTAAATCATATACTAAGAAAGTGGTATAAGAGATACCAGGAGGAAAGTGAAGAGGCCTAGGGCCTTGGGAATCGCTGGAGCTATTCGAGACTGGAGTTAACTAAGTCGGGAAAGGCCCACGGGACTCGGGTGCAGTGTTCAAAGTGCACGCACTTCTCAATACAAAGTCTATGGTGCGTAAAAAGCACAAAGTTAGAAAGTTAGGAACCTTCCGAGTGACCTACGGAGCTGAAACTTAAAACACAGGCCCTTGGGATGTGTACCAGTGCAGGAGCACCGGCGGAGCTGAGTTACCTCACCCACAGGAAGCGGGTGCACAGGGTCGAAGATGTGTCGGGTTTCGTCACGCTGGTCGATGGTGCTTGGAGCAGGAGATGCTGCAGGCGGCTCGATGAGAAGAGTTCCGGTGGATCCAAGGGTGGATCTGAAGATGTGAAGACCTGAAAGCAGAGGGGACAGTGTTCAAAGTCACTAGCCAGTGACTGCCGTGGAACCAGAGTGGAACCAGGTGATGTCGGGTGCAAACAGGCGTTGTCGGGTAGCTTCTTTCTGCAGCCACGTGGATACCCGGGGTCGAGGACGTCCAGGAGTCGGTCACGAGCTGTCCCACGTAGGCCTCTCGCTGTTGGCGGTGTCGGCGACCTGATCGGAGCAAACAGGCCTTGGCAAATGCAAGCCACGCAGGAGTTGAAAGATGCTGTTCACTCGGACCAGCAAGGTCAGAGCGGGTGCTCCTTTTCACAGGAGCTTGGGTAGGTCTGGAGCAACCAGACCTGCTGTTTAAATCTTCGGGTTCGTCGCCAAGATGGCCGCTGGCCGCGTGGCTAGTGGCCGGGATGGCGCGTCGAGTAGCACAGTGCAAAAGGGCCCCACGCAGATCGTGGAGATGCTGGGGGGCTGATCTTCGGTGCAAGGGCTGCTCGGTGGTGGGGGTTCTCAATCCCCAAAGCACAACGTCGAGGATGCCTCAGAAGCTGCGCAGTCAGCTTTTCGGGTGTCTTTCAAGAGGTCCGGTCCCACGTCACTCGGTGCCTCCACGGGTCCCTTCTTTGCAGGGACTGTGGATCGGGCTCTGAGAGGTCTGGGAATCTGGTTCTTGTCGGGCTCTGGGCTCGGGCTCCGGCGGGAGGCGGCGGCAAAGCAGACGTCGAGTTGCTGGTTGGTACCTGTGTTCACAGGGTGGTCACTCCTTGGCCACAAGGGAGATTCTTCTTCAGTCTTCTGTGCAGCAGAATGTCGAAGTCCAGTCTTCTTCTTAGTTTAAGTTGATTTCGGGATGATCTGCTGTGCAATGGCACTGCTCCCCCTCTTATTCCAATCTAGGGGGTGGATCACCTACTAGGTCCCTCCTCTGGGAGGAACCAGGAAGGGGGGCGGTTACACCCCCTTTCCTTTGTCCAGCTCCGCGCCAGGACTGGGGCTGGAAGGCCCCAGAACCGGTTTGGGCTGGCCTATGCACGGGGACACCTTGTGTGCCCCGGGCATGTCTGATTCTTTTCAGCCCTGTCCTACCTAATACACAAAATCCTGTCTGGGGTGGTGCTCGCACCTCCCAAGGCAGGAAACCCTTTGTCCAGGCCACCATCTGCCGAGTTTCGGTCAGCAGCAGGAGGCCAGACTTGTGTCTGTGGTGGCAGCGTCCATTTTGTGAAGCTGAGGCTCTGTTTAACTTTAACCGGGGTTAAGGCTACGCACATGTCGTGTCCCTCTAGAAGGGTGGAATGCTATCCCCGTCGCCAGAATTGGCGAGGGGATAGTATTCCAATTCGTATGACACCTTACTCGACATGTTTTGATAAAGCCAAACCAAAGATAGCATTTAACCGCGAGGATTATAATGCACTTAAGAGTATATGGTATGGCAATATCCCGGAACGGCTTAGGGAGTTGTTCCCGACAGCTGCAGACAGGCTCAGCTCATGCCAGAGCACCATCTCACATATTTCCAAGCACTCTGCCTCCAGGATTGATGAGGCCTTCCATAGGAGTGGCTGATAGGAACATATGTGTCCAGTTTAGGGTTAGGCACAGGCATACTGTACCTAAGTAAGAGGTGATTACACCAACTTACCCCAGCTGAGTGATCAGCCAGTTGTGTCAAATATGGAGGCCAGGCCAGGGGTGGCACAATACATGCTGCAGCCCCTGGCAGGCCTTGGCTACACCTATGCCCTGGGTACCTATGGTACACTGTTACAGGGGCCTATAAGGTGAACCAATTCCAATTGTGTTATGCACCTAAGGTACATGGAGTCCATTTTAAGGAGAGAGCAATCAGCCTGGGGCCCTGAATAGCAGGATCCCAGGCCAACTAAGTCAAAAACCAGCTAAACACCAGGCAAAAAGTTTGGGGGTAACCATAGTCAGATATCCACCTTCCTACAGTCAGTGACTGGCTCGATACTCTGCCGACGCATCGTACTAGCCCGGAACAATCGAGGGGCGCTGAAGGTGGCCTGGAGGAACAGAAATAGTGAGTCCGTGCCGGCGAGCTAGCTTTATGGACTTACAGCAGTGGTTCTATGATTCTTGTGTACATATATTGCGATTACCCGGGGGTGGGGGGAATTGGGACTCTTCCTCCTCTAGGGGTTGTTCTCTCTTCTTGTAGGTAGTTTCATGGGGCGACAGGCACACTGCAAGTTGGGGTGGCTTTTTAGTCTAACGCAGGAGTGCAGGGTGGGGGGGGCAGTGTTTTGGGGATTCTTCTGGGGGTGGTGGGGGGCTTTTGTTTTTTTGTTTCTTTCGAGGCTACGCAATGCTGCATATTTTGTCTTTTGTGCCTGTTTCTTTGTGGGGGGCATTGTTCTCATTTCTGGGATGGGGGTAGGGGGCTGAGGGTGCTGAGCTGGAATGTCAATGGTCTGGGCGATAGGATAAAGCGGGGGATAGTTTTGCAATATCTGAAGCGTCTTTCCCCAGATATAGTTCTACTACAGGAAACACATCTAATAGGAAACACATGCCATGCACTGAAAAGGAGGGTCTACCGCCTGGCGGCACAATCCGGTTTCACTACTGGATCGAGGGGGGCAGGCGTCCTCATTAGGAGCTCCCTCCCCCTGGAGATAGAGGACACTCTATTGGATGATATCGGCCGATATGCGGCCATTACGGGTCGCTGGGAGGGGAAGACGATCTCCATACTCTCTGTATATGTCCGGCCAGGCCTACAGTCCACTACATTTTCTGATTTGGGAAAGGTGGTCCTGGGGTTTCCTGAGGGTATGTTGGTTGTGGGTGGTGATTTTAACTCGGTTGTCAATGGTAGTGTGGATCGTAGCCCCCCCAGGGTTCTCCCGAAATCGCAATCATGGCTAGGCAATTTTTTGGATGCGCTGGGTCTGGTGGATTGCTGGAGACAACTGCACCCCGGACAGTCACAGTATACCTTTTATTAGGGAGCACATGGGAGTCTCTCGAGGCTTGATTATATTCTCATACCGGCGGTGCAGGTGGTCTCTGTCTGGGAAATTAGACACCTTGCTAGGGGGATCTCGGACCACTCCCCACTTTGGCTTACCATTGACATACAGTTGGGAACCGAGGGCCGTATCGCTCCGATTAACCCCTGGCACCTTCGTAATCCTAAAACTAGAGCCGAGGTGGTTAAATGCATGGATTATTACTTTGCTGAGAACGTGGGGTCGGTGTCCTCCCCCATCTCCCTGTGGGAGGCTTATAAGACCGTGATTCGTGGTCAAACTCTGTCCTTGATCGCTAGTGCGAGGAAAAGTAAGAATGAGGAGGTGGTGCGTTTGAAAAATGAAAATACTGCATTGGAAGAGGAGTTGGAGTCCATGGTCACGCCTGAGGGATTACATGTTTTAGCCCTCAAAAAGTCTGACTACAGGGCTCTGGTGTCTGATGCGGCCAAGGCAATGAGTCGTGAGTAACAGGGACGTCTGTATGATGTTGGAGATAAAGCGGGTAAACTGATTGCTTGGTTGGATAAAAGAGACAGATTGAATCGGGTGGTGCCTGTTGTTGAAAGAGCAGATGGAACGCGGGTTGTGGACCCGGTTGAGATAGTCGAGGTCTTTGCCCAGCATTTTCAGAAAGTTTACGCGCCGGTTTCGGACAGACCGGAGGATGACTCACATTTGCTACTTAGAGATATCGCGTTGCCTAGCCTGTCGGAATCTGACAAAGAGCTTATGGAGGCGGATTTTTCCACCGATGAAATAGCGCTCGCTATCTGCTCCCTTCGCTGGGGGAAGGCCTGAGGCCCGAATGGTATTCTGATTGAGCTGTACAAGCTATGCCCCGACAAAATGGCGTCGTATCTTCGCCAAATGTTTTCGGCATCGCGAGATCTCGGATCCCTTCCCCGGGATCAGAGACTGGCGTCCATTGTAGTCATCCATAAAGATGGGAAGCCCCGCGATCAATGTTCGTCATATCGGCCGATTTCGCTTCTGAATGTAGAGCCAAAGATCCTTGCAAAGCTTTTGGCAAATCGGCTGATAAAGGTGATTAGCGATTTGATACACCCGGACTTCCTGGAATGTTCATGGTTTTAATAGTATGGGGCACGACCATGAAACCGCAAATTTCTTGGATCAACACGACTTAATATTGCTACAAGAAACCTGGAACCTGCGCCAAGTTTCCATCCCGGGTTATATCGAGTTTCATGTCCTTGCGGAAAAACTCTCTAAATTTGGTCATCCTAGAGGAGGCTTATCAACGTATATCGCCCAACAATATAGATGGCAATCGGAAGAATTAGACACTGTGGTAAACTGGATACAAGCAATAAAACTCACAGAGAAGTTGGACTCTGGTTCAGATATTTGCAATCTGTTAGTGCTTAATGTTTATATACACCCGGAAAAGAAAGAGAAAAATGAAAAACTGATAACACTACTAACCTTGATCAGGGCTTTGCAAAGCACTCATGCGTCGCATTCCATGATCATCTCAGGGGACTTCAATAGTAATCTAACAAAAGATGACAAAATAACTCAAGCTCTCGGAAAACTGGGCCTTTTTATCCTGAACAAGAAAAATAGTGTGGTCAGCGGCACACCTATAACTTTTGTAAGCGGTAATCGAAAGTCAACAATTGACTTCACAATAATGAGCAACAGCTTGATATCGATGGTGAGCTCATTTTCGGTGGAGCAACGTGTGGAAAGCGACCATCTTCCTCTAATTACCAAAATAAAAATGTTGGTCAGCAAGACGGAAAAACAAAACACCGTCATCCAGTACACCGAAAAATTCAATCTACGTAAACTGAAATGGGGAGGTAAAGATATAAAACCAACAATGGATAAATTCAAAAATGAACTGCTCAGACTAACATCGGAAGAAAAAGAAAACCCGGTAAAAACATGGGAACATCTATGTGAAGCAGTAACAAGAAATCCCCCAATTATAAATCAGAATTCGAGAAGAATCAATACTGGGAAAAAGCCTTGGTATAACATCACCTTGAGAGAGGAAAAAAGAAAAATCGCACGAGAAGTTCGAAAACATGTACTATTGATAAAACGTGGAATAAAACCAGATAAGTCAAAACTGAAAGTCATGCGGAAAAGATATAATATCATGCTGAGTAGCGCAAAAACATCGTACCAAGAGGAAATGTGGACAAAATTACTAATTGCCGGGAAACACAATAATGCCAGAACATTTTGGGGTATTATTAATAAATTGACAAAGGGGAATACCCTAAGACAGGAGGCAGGCATTGGAGGAAGCAAGTGGACTCAGCATGTTAAAAACATGTTTATCGACAAAATGGATGGTCAGAACTGGCCCTGTAAATCAGATTGCAAATCCTGCATTAGAAATTCCGAACATGCGGAAACTATCTTAAGAATAGGTCATAATTCACCAGAAGTAAGTCTGAAGCTAACTTTGGGTTGTGGAATTGGGGACAAAGGGAAACTTGAAAACATACTTGTTAGTAAATCAGAAAAATTAGTAAACACCGTGCCTGATACCCTAGTAACAACAGATCAGCTGAAAGCTATAATAAACCATCTGAAAAAAGAGGGTGCAGCGGGTCCCAACGGGCTTCCAAACTCTATCTTCAAACATTCGCCTGAATTCTGGGCAGAATATTTAACACCATTCTTTAATTCAATTTACAACCAGAATACACTGCCAAGATCCTGGAACGGGAGTATAATTCACCCCATTTTCAAACAAGGTGACCATAATGAGCCAGGAAACTATAGGCTGATTTCGCTGATGGATGTTGAGGCAAAATTATATGGGTCGTGCTTACTATCACTTCTACAAGACTGGATGGAAGACACGAATATAATACCAATGTTCCAAACTGGCTTTCGGCCAAGGACCGGCACAGTAACAAACTTGATAACCCTGGCTCTCCTGAAGGAAAAAGCCGAAAAAAGGAAGACAAGACTGTATGCTTGCTTTATAGACCTGCGAGCAGCCTTTGATAGAGTGAATAGAACCCGTCTATGGGAAAAATTAAGATCATGGGGCATCCCGAAGAAGCTTCTGGAGGCTATTATAGGCTTGTATAGTAACACCTGGGCTCGAGTAAAATTGGGAGACGGTAGCAGCGTAACGGCCGAAATTAGAACACAACAGGGCTTAAAACAAGGCTGTGTACTGGCCCCCAGTTTATTCAACCTTTACATGGCAGACATTGTCAGTCACATGGAGGTCGGGGAATGTCATCCACCCTATTTGTCAAAAATTCCTATCCCCTTCCTGCAGTATGCGGATGACATTGTCGTTCTGAGCCAAACGCCAATAGGCCTGCAAAGGTCGATCAACAACTTGGTAACCTATTTGGAACACGAATGTCTGGAACTGAATAAAGACAAAACCAAAGTGGTCCGCATCGTGGATCCAAAAAAACCAAAATTTAAATGGTACGCAAATAGTATCCCAATAAAGGAGGAAACATCTTACAAGTACCTAGGTCTGAAGTTGGGACGAGGACAAACGAACAAAGAACACAAAATCGATCTAAAAGCTAAAGCACATTCCCTGATCTACGCATACCGGCAACTACAAAAAAAACTCAGTTGTCCAAATTATACACACCTGTTGAAAGTGATAAAAGCACAAACCCTACCCACCTTGTCATACGCATTAGCCACCTGGTGTGGCAAAGAAGCAGGGCTGTTAAACAGCTTACAAACAAAGGTATACAAGGCAGTCCTAAACCTCCCAAAATCGTCAGCGCCGGCGCAGGTTCGTCTAGAATTCGGCCTTCTGAATCAGAAGTTTCGCAGTATGGGAACCTTTGTGAAACTCTGTCATAAAATACGATTGTCAGAGGACGGCTCAATGGACAACCTGTGCTGGAAAGAAATTGATACCCAGCAGAAATTGCACGTGCCGAACAGTTGGGGAGGTTTCTTGTCCCAATCCCTGAACTGTATAGGAATTCAAGAAATTTGGGACACGAGGCCAGATAGACATACTTTTGACAAAATAGCAAACAACGCGGTCAAATGGGAATCCTATCTGGAAGATAAAAAAAGTACCGCAAAACGACGACACGGGTGGACTATGATAAATTCATATTCCGGGATAAAGCCACAGACCTATCTGGAAAGCCACTTTAATAGTTCCCTAAAACAAAGATATATAAAACATCGACTAGGCTTACAGTTTTCAAAGGATTTGTTACCTTCCTGGAAAAATTGTCACACTGACCCTCATTGTCGTCTATGTGGATATCAGAATGAAACATTGACTCATTTGCTATGTGTTTGCCCGGTGCTTAAGGATTTGAGGAGACGGCTTTTAAAGAACATTTTTAATAAATTGAACATTCGGACATGTAGACAAGCTGTAATACGATGGCTAGATGGATCATCTCCTATGTTAGCCTGCAGGGGGGTTAAATACATGATGAAAGCCCAATCCCTCTTACAGCAAGCTGAACTGGGAATCATAGCACCAAATTGAAATACATGATATTTATTTTTCATATGGCTAACAGTCTTTAATAGTTAACATTACACATGTGTTTTATGTTCTATGATGATCAAAATGCACTTTGTAATAATTTTTAATAATTTTATACAATAAAATTGACTTGACTTGACTTGATACACCCGGATAAGTCTGGGTTTATTCCCCATCGAAAATACCGCCCTTAACCTTCGCCGTCTTCACGGAGTACTGGCAAGGGCGGGGTCTCTTAGTGAGCCGGCCATCTTGGTTTCTTTGGATGCCTCGATGGCCTTTGACACGGTGGAATGGCCGTATTTGTGGGCTGCCCTTGCAAAATTCGGTTTTGGCCCCAATTTCATTGAGTGGGTTAGACTCTTATATGAGCAACCGCTAGCCCAAGTGGTGGTCAACGGTAGGGCCTCGGAACCCTTTGTCCTCGGAAGAGGCACACTCAGGGCTGTCCTCTGTTGCCGCTGCTCTTCGCGCTTGCCCTTGAGCCCCTTGCCGCGTGGGTTCGGTGGGAACCATCGCATAAGGGCATTAGGTGGTCCCCTGACTTCGAGGATTGCATATCGTTATATGCGGACGTCATATTGTTATACCTTACTTCCCCTCGTAAATCATTGGGAATCCTGTTCGACGTTTTGAGTTCCTTCGGGAGAAATTCTGGCTTGGTTATTAATTGGGCCAAGTCCTGTATTTACTCTCTTACTGGAGAACTGCCCCCCTGCCCCGTGTCTGTCCGATTTCGCACGTTGGCTTTAAGTATTTGGGGATTTATATATTGTTGGACTCCGCAGTACGATATGAGCGAAATTTGCTTCCTCACCTTGTCCGGCTTAGATCGGATGTCGCATCGTGGTGTAATCTGCCGCTGTCCCCGGTGGGGAGAGCGGCCCTCTTTAAGATGATGTCTCTTCCCCGATTCTTGTACGCTATCCAAAACACGCTTGATTTAGTGCCTGCCAGCTACTTTCGCGAAATCGAGGGCCTCCAGAGAAAGCTTGTATGGGGCGGGCGACCTCGCATTGCACTTGCGAAATTGACTTTGCCCTGGTACGATGGCGGCATAGCATTGCTCGATATCAAACGATATTATTGGGCATCTCAATTGAGTGCAGTTAACCGTGCAATGTACGGTCCTGTTCCGAATCCCGCATTCGAAATGGATAGATGGCAACTGCCGGGAGGCGATTATAATAGGGCACTTTACTTTAAGGCGGCTAAGAAGAATCTGACTGGCCCCACTGGGGTAGCGGTACGAGTGTGGGGTAGTGCGACCGCGGCCACGGGCTGGTCGGACAAGCTAACTAGAGCCACCCCCTTGTACGCGGTGGAGAGACTGGGCAGTCTTTGGACTACGAAGGGATTCGACAAATGGGACCTCATTGGCATTAGTAAGGTCGGAGATCTTTGGTTCAAGAATAGAATCAAGACTTTCGACGAACTCAAACGGGAATATACATTGAGTGATAGGGAGCACTTCCGCTATATCCAGATCCGCCATGAGCTTGAGTCGGTCTTCCCAGCCGGAACCACTATTCCAGAGTCCTCTCCTCTGGAAGACAGAGTGCTTGACGGGTATGTCCCCGATAGCACTATTTCTCTCATTTACAAAAAACTTATCAACGACCGCTCGGATCTCTTCGTACAGCTTCGCGGGGCTTGGACCAGCGATGGACTGGAGTTGGACGATGAAGACTGGCAGGCCGCGATATCTTCCCCCAAGGAGGTCGCGATTCTGGCGCGTCTCCGGCTGGTGCAACTGAAGATTTTGCACCGTGTCTATGTCACGGGTCCACGCCTAATGTGTATGGGTTATTCTGTGGATGGGTTGTGTAGGAGCGGCTGCGGTATGCTTGCTACTTTTTTTCACATCATATGGGAATGTCCGGATGTTGCGCTGTTTTGGAATTGGCTGCATGTTGTTATGGAAGAGGTGACGGGTGTTGCGTTATTGCCGGAGGCCAGACACTGTCTTGTAAACATTTGGGAGCCGAATGATTACAGTGTTGCTCAGACTCAATGGGCCACCGTCGCCAACATGATAGCGAAGAGGGACATAGCCCAATTGTGGGGGTCTCCAAGGGCACCTTTAGTTTCCACATGGGAAGAAAACATGGATTGGTGCATGTTCAGAGAAAAAACTGTATATGTTGCCCGTGGCAGACCCAAGAAGTGGGGGAGGATATGGGGCCAATGGAACTCGTATCGTGGAGAGATTTGCAACCCCCCTTTCGTAGAAGTCTCTGACTTTCCTCTATCCCAGTGACCATGCGTTCCATGCTATCTACTTCTTAACATGTATGATTGCTTGCCTACTCTCGGCCCCCTTCCTTCCCCGAGATCCCTCATCCTTCACTACATTGCCTCCTTTCGCTGGGTCGCTCCCCCTACTGTTTGAGACAGCCACTAAACTGTATAGTCTATTTATTTATTTATTTATTTACAGACTTTTATCGCGCTAGGAACTCGACTCCCTAAGGAGTATCTCCGCGCCTTTGGCAACATCTGTGAACAAAAGCCCTGACCAGTGTATAACAAATGCCCTAACAGAGCTAGTAATTGAACAAGAATGTTTTTAATTTTTTCCTAAAAGGAAAATGTTCCTTACACACTCTGATGTCATAGGGAAGATCATTCCAGAGCTTTGGTCCAGCTACTGACAGAGCCCTTCCCCCTTGTCTAGATTTCCAGAACCTGGGGACACATAACAGTTGTTGCTCTCCAGATCTGAGAGACCTCAAGGGGGTATAGGGAATGAACTTTTTGGTCAGATACTCGGGACCTTTGCCAATGAGGCATTTGTGAATGGTGCAGCATGTTTTAAACAACACCCTCTGTTTTACAGTAAGCCAGTGAAGTTTGTTTAGAAGTGGCATAGAGGGAGTACGGGCTGGGGCATTGAAAACAAGCCGTGCAGCTGTATTTTGCACGACTTGTAGTCTGGTCATGACGTCCTCATTGGCGGCCAGCAACAGACCGTTACAATAATCCAGTCTGCTTAACACTAGCGACTGTACTAGTGTTTTCCTTGTTGTATCAGGTAACATGGGGAATACTATTGCCTCGAAATTTTTTGTTTGAGTGTGTGTTTATAAAATACAAAATGTGAAACCTTTCGTTTATCCTCCTATCACCACAGGTCTTCTATGTTGTCACAAGGTATCGCTGCCGGGCCTAAGGGTTGTCGGCTGATGAGCTGTGTAACACTTTGATTTTGGTATTAATTGCTACTGGCCGGCCTCAGTGGTTGTAGGTATGTAACTGTAATGCTTTTATTGCAATAAAGGTTTTAAAAAAACAAAAAGTATGTGGCACTGTGTGTAATTATGTGGAGTGTATTTATAATGCATTGAGTAAAGTGTAAGTATGAGACGTGTAATTATATGGCACTGAGTGGTATTATGTGGAGTGTATTTACGTTGCATTGAAAAGAGTGTAATTATGTAGTGTGTAATTATCAGGCACTGAGTGGTAATATGGGGAGTGTATGTTGAATTCAGTATAGTGTAATTATGTGGCATGTAATTATGTGGCACTGAGTGGTATCATTTGGATTGTATGTTGTATTGAGTGCAGTGTAATTATGTAGCAAATAATTATGTGGCACTAAGTGGTATTGTGTGGAGTGTGTGTTGCATTCAGTAGAGTGTAAATATGTGGCGTGTAATTATGTGGTGTGTAATTATGTGGCACTGAGTGGTATTTGGAGTGTATGTTGCATTGAGTGCAGTGTAATTATGTAAAATATAATTATGAGGCACTGAGTGGTATTGTGTGGTGTATATGTTGCATTCAGTAGAGTGCAATTATGTGGTGTGTAAGAATGTGGCACTGAGTGGTACTTGAGTATATCTTGCATTGAGTGCAGTGTAATTATGTAGCATATAAGTATGTGGCACTGTGTGGTATTATGTGGAGTGCATTTATGTTGCATTGAGTACAGTGTAAGTATGAGGCATGTAATTATATGGCACTGAGTGGTATTATGTGGGGTGTATTTATGTTGCATTGAGAAGAGTGTAATTATGTGGCATGTAATTATGTGGCACCGAATGGTATTATGGGGAGTGTATGGTGTATTCAGTAGAGTGTCATTGTGTGGCGTGTAATTATGTGGCACTGAGTGGTATTATTTGGAGTGTATGTTGCATTGAGTGCAGTGTAATTATGTAGCATATAATTATGTGGCACTGTGTGGTATTATGTAGAGTGTATTTATGTTGCATTGAGTAGAGTGTAATTATGTGGCGTGTAATTATGTGGCACTGAGTGGTATTATGGGGAGTGTATGTTGTATTCAGTAGAGTGCAATTGTGTGGCATGTAATTATGTGGCACTGAGTGCTATTATTTGGAGTGTATGTTGCATTGAGTGCAGTGTAATTATAGCATATAATTATGTGGCACTGAGTGGTATTGCCCCAGTTACTTACCGGTAATCTTCATTACTCCGAGTCCTAGTCTTTCTCGCCACAGTAATTACTAATGAGCATTCTGCTCCCACAGAAACTCCAAGCAAAAGTTACCATACTAGTCTCCCTATCCCTCCAATTTAGCCCCCAGTGGCAACCACCAATCACATAAAAAGATACAAGATCCACACCACGACCTGTAAACCAAAGCAGTATACATGAAGCCACAACAGAGGGCCGGTTGGGTAGGGAAACTATACTGTGGCGAGGAAGACTAGGACTCAGAATAATGAAGATTACCGGTAAGTAACCGGGGCATTACCTCCTCGTCCATCTTCCTTGCCACAGTAAATACTAATGAGCAGAAACCAAAGCATTATCAGCTTCATGGATAAGAATCACAGCCCACACACGGAAGGCACAACAACAAGAATCCCAGCGGAGTAGTGCAGAAACAAAAAAACAGGTCGTGGTGTGGATCTTGTATCCTTTTATGTGATTGGTGGTTGCCACTGGGGCCATATTGGAGGGATAGGGAGACTAGTATGATAACTTTTGCTTAGAGTTTCTGTGGGAGCAGAATGCTCATTAGTAATTACTGTGGTGAGGAAGACGGACGAGGAGGTAATGTGTGGAGTGTGTGTTGCATTCAGTAGGGCATATTTATGTGGTGTGTAATTATGTGGCACTGAGTGGTATTTGGAGTGTATGTTCCATTGAGTGCAGTGTAATTATGTTGCATATAATTATGTGGCACTGAGGGGTATTGTGTGGAGTGTATGATAGAGAAAGCAAAACAGAGATCATGGGAGGCTGCGAGTGTCAGTCGCTGGTAGGATGAGGGGTGTAGATTGGGACAGGGATAGATACTGATGTGCAGGGATGAGCGGGGGAGAGAGACCATAGGATGGTGAGGGTACCAGACACTGGTAGGCTGAAAGAGCTAGATTGGGACAGGGACAGATATTGATGGGCAGAGATAGGCGGGAGGGGGGTTTCGGAGGCTGGGAGTATCTATGCTGGGTGCGAGAGGTGTGCACACGTAGGGTCGCAGTTCACTGCGTCCCTGTACCATTTTCCAAAATAGAAGCAAACAGCCATTAATCCAAAGGTCGCCTGTGATCTTGGTGAGATGTTCTTGTGCGAAAGGAAATAGCCCCATCACTTCCTCCCATACGCACAGACCAGCGTCTGCAAGGCATGAGATAGCTCAGTGGTTTGAGCACCTGCTATAGATATCCTAGTGTAACTTGCAAGTCACTGGTGTAGGTTTTGTCGGGGCCAAATGAGGTATTCAGCCTTCCAACGTCAATTAAATACATTTGGATTGGTAATAATAGCATCAGATGCTATTTGAAGTGCTAAAGTGTGGTTAACTTTGTGTAAAGCGTTTTGTAGGGGGTCAGGGTTTTCATGCACTGTGACTAGAAGCTGAAATGACTTCCCTCTAGTTCTACTGGCATTTAATTCATATCTAGCTGTGGTTGGTATTTTGAGTTCTGTTTCTGCCACTTCTTTTGACCTGACTATTTAATGCATTATTGCTGCAACTTCACTAAAATCGTCTTTGCACCCTGTCCGCATATCCGCTCGAGCCCGCCCCAAACAAACCAATTTAATTCGCTTCGTAGCGACTTTAGAAATGTTATGATTTCAAAGAAAAACTGGTTTGTGGATCAGCCTGGTGTTACTTGTGTCACCCCCCCCCCCCCACACACACATACCTCCTCCCAAGCCACCCCACCCGACCCCCCTCCCAGCCGCATGAATAAGATATAAATGAGACAGTGTCAGGTTCTAAGGCCTACATCTGGGTGGCAGCAGGCTGGCTGCTAATCCTGACCCCTGGTTTCCTCTTGGTCAACCGTTTGACCTTCGACAAATCGTGTTGTCACCATGGGCTTCTGTATCTTCAGGTTTCAAAATCGGAAAGGCTGGAAAACAAACAGAAGTTATACTTCACAACAGGTAGAGGGTAAGGAGCCCCAAAATTATCGAAGACATTGTGTTATGTTTTCTGATAGGCGGGGCTTGAATTGACATGGCAGAATGGAGTGTGAAGTGAGGATTCCATGCCGCAGGACTTTCTAAAAGAGCGGCAGGTTGCAAGTTTATGTCAATAGAAGGTAGCTCGGTGAGTTAGTGTTCTCATCACTGCAACTTTGATAAAGTGAGAACAATTGGGTCAGGGAATAGAAACCTCAGCTTGTGTGCAATAGGAGCCCTCTCAGTGTGCAAGGCGTACTATCACCCCGAAAGGGCTCACACAGCATTTCATGATTTTGAGGTCGACATCTTATGTCCATTGTAGGAGAGTAGGGTCTGCTTTTCCTATGGTCACCCATTTCTTTTGCTTTTTGCTTCACTGGTTTTTGACTTAATGTGGCTGTGGGCCTGCTAATCAGACCCACAGCCTGCTGTTCTCTCTCTAAATTCACAACCATGTACTTTAGGTACATTACCAATTGGACATTGGGTCACCTTATCAGCCCCTGTACAGTGTACTATAGGTACCCAGGGCATAGGTGCATCCAAGGCCTACCAGGGGCTGCTGCATATCGTTTGCCACCCCTGGCTGGCTATCCAATCTGACACAACTGGCTGATCACTCAGCTGGGGCAAGGTGGTGTAATCACCCCTTGCTTAGATATAGTATACCTATATCTAAACCTATATGGAGAAGTGTGGCTCACTGGTTAGAGCAGGCAGACCCTGAAGCAGAGGTCAGACCCGGGACCAGGGTTCAATTCCCGACGCAGCAGGGTCTTGAGCTCAAATGTCCATGGACTCGATAATTCTCGCTTCGGTGCCTGACCTAATCATGGGTTCACACTCTGCAACTATGGGCATTAAGCTTGCTTAATCTCCACAACGCCCCCCCCGCGGCGGGATGCCTGGCTTTCACCTTGGGGATGCCCTGTAGGGGCTATCTCACAGGGAAAAGCCAGGACGGGTTCCCAAGGCACCCCCTTTTCTGTATCATTTTTGTCCACCATAAGCGTGGAAGGGTATACTCAGATGTGAGTCCCTAGCTCATTGCACCATCAGGATTCAAGCAAGCCGGGCCGAAGACGGCTGAAATGCTAGAAACCGGTCCCCGGAAGCTTGTTTCCTTCCCAGTATAAGAATTGGCTTGGTAGTTTGGTCTGCACTGTTCCCATGATGCACTGGGCCAGGGTCAGACTAATTTGCATATAGCCATGTTCTGAGCTGGGATGGTGCAGTGAGCTAAAAAACGGTGATGGATCAAGCCCTGATCTTTGGACTGGGTAAGAGTGGTCTGCTTAATTCAGACACTCTGTTCATCACCACCCCCTTTTCTGTATCATTTTTGTCCACCATAAGCGTGGAAGGGTATACTCAGATGTGAGTCCCTAGCTCATTGCACCATCAGGATTCAAGCAAGCCGGGCCGAAGACGGCTGAAATGCCAGAAACCGGTCCCCGGTAGCTTGTTTCCTTCCCAGTATAAGAATTGGCTTGGTAGTTTGGTCTGCCCTGTTCCCATGATGCACTGGGCCAGGGTCAGACTAATTTGCATATAGCCATGTTCTGAGCTGGGATGGTGCAGTGAGCTAAAAAACGGTAATGGATCAAGCCCTGATCTTTGGACTGGGTAAGAGTGGTCTGCTTAATTCAGACACTCTGTTCATCACCACCCCCTTTTCTGTATCGGATAAGCTACAAGTCATTCAGAACACGGCAGCTCGCCTTGTTCTGAATGCCTCCCCCCGAGAACTGCCTCCAAACCCCTCCTTAAACAATTACATTGGCTTCCAGTTAGACAAAGGGCAACATTTAAAATATGCTGCCTGATCCATAAGTGTTTGAACGGACAGGGACCCATCTATCTTGAGCGGAGATTTGTTCCTTATGTTCCAGCACGATCCCTCAGATCAAGCAACAATCTCCTCCTTGTGGTCCCCCATGTCAAAAGGGTCAGACATGGAGGTAGAGCTCTGTCTACCATGGGTCCCAAGCTGTGGAACAAATTACCCCTGGCTCTAAGACAATGCAAAGAGCACCTAACATTCCGTAAACTTCTAAAAACTATCTTATTCAAAAATGAAATCTAATTCCATCCCTACATTATGTCTGCTGATTTACCGGTCAAAAAGCGCAGAGATACTCCTGGCGGAGTGATTCAAGCGCTATATAAACCCACAAATAAATAAATAAATAAATAAACATCGTGAAGGAACTCTCCAACCCCAGCTCCAACACCGACATCCCACCCTCGCAAGACCTGTACGACTCGCTTGCCATCTTCTTCCATTGTAAGATCGCAGATATCCACGACAGCTTCAACGCCACAAGCACCTCGACAACCACCGAGATCTCCGCCACCATGACCACCATCCGTACCAACCGCCTGCTCTCCTGGGCCAACATCAACGACCATGACACCTTCAAGATCATGAACTCCATCCACTCCGGATCTCCATCAGACACCTGCCCACACCACATCTTCAACAAAGCCAGAACCACCATCGCACCCCGCCCCTGGAAAGCCATCAACATCTTCTTCGAAATAACAACCTTCCCGGAGAGCTGGAAGCACGCCGAGATCAACGCCTTACTTAAAAAACCCAAAGCGGACCCCAAGGACCTCAAGAACTACCGTCCCGTCTCCCTGCTCGGCGAAGGTCATCGAGAAGACCGTCAACAAACTATTGACCAGCTACCTCAAGGAGAACTGCATCCTGCACCCGTCCCAGTCAGTTTTCCTCAGCAACCACAGCACCGAAACTGCCCTCATCGCCACCACCGATGACATCAGGACCCTGCTAGACAATGGAGAAACCGCAGCCCTCATCCTCCTGGACCTGTAAGCCGCCTACAACACGGTCTGCCACCGCACACTACGAACACGCCTCCATGACACCGGGATCCAAGAGAAGGCTCTGGACTGGACCACCTCCTTCCTCTCCAGAAGAACAGAGAGCGTACGCCACCCCCCTTCCGCTCCGAAGCCACCGAGATAATCTGCGGTGTACCTCAGGGCTCATCCCTCAGCCCAACGCTGTTCAACATCTACATGGCACCGCTCGCCCGCGTCACCCAACTGCACGACCTCAACATCATCTCCTACGCCAATGACACCCAGCAGATTCTCTCCCTCACCAAGGACCCCCACAACGCCAAACCCAACCTCCACGAAGGAATGAAGGCCATCGCCGAATAGATGAGGAACAGCTTTCTGAAGCTGAACTCGGACAAGACAGGAGGTCCTCATCCTCTGGTCCTTCCCTTTGGCCAGGGACGACTCCTGGTGGCGGATCGCACTGGGAACAGCTCCAACACCCACCGACCACGCCCGCAACCTAGGGGTCATCCTCGACTCCACCCTCTCCATGTCTTAACAGGTCAACGCTGTCTCTTCCTCCTGCTTCAACACCCTCTGCATGCTCCGCAAGATATACAAGTGGATCCCCGCCGAAACTAAAAGAAAGGTCACCCCGGTCCTCGTCAGAAGGAGGTTTGACTACAGAAATGCCCTCTACGCAGGAGCCTCGGCCCAACTCCTTAAACAGCTTCAACACATCCAGAACGCCTCTGCACGCCTGATCCTTGACATCCCTCGCTGCAGCCATATCACACCTCACCTGAGCGACCTTCACTGGCTCCCCGCCAACAAGAGGATAACCTTCAAGCTCCTCACCCACGCACACAAGGCACTCCACAACACCGGACCAGCGTATTTATTTGTATTTATTTGAAAAGTTTTATATAGCGCTGGCTAGACCCGGAGGTATCAGAGCGCTTTACATGAGGTAGAACATTGTTTCATAACATTGTTACATAGTTACATCTGTTGCTGGAGCGTCGCATAACATAGAAAGGTAAACAGTATAACATAGTTACATGAGTTACTAAAGCATGGCATAACATAGAAAAAAACGACAAGGGGGAAGGTACTTCAGGGGACACAGAAAAAGCAGGCTGGAAAAGGGGAGGCAGTCAAAGAATCACAGAGGGAGGAGGGGAAAAGAAACACAACGGGGAGACGAGGAAAGCCATGTCTGATGTCCGGCTGGGTAAGTGGCGGCCGAGGGGTGAACCAGAGCCAAACTCCTCTGTAGCTGCATAGGACAGCTCTACCGGGCATTGGCCAAGGTTGCTCGGGCACCGCGGGAAGTACAGACAGTTATGGTTTCTGCGGTTACTCGTCAAAAGTTCCATCAAGAGCCCCAGTCACGGTGTTACTGGGAGGCACCATCTGCCTTATCCGCCAGTTCGTTCCAAGGTCAAGAGTGGTGAGAGGGGACTTGGAAGGGACAGTTCCAAAGTCTGCAGATCTACCCCATTCCCAGCAGTAGTAGTGAGTGTTGGGCATTTGTGCAGGATCCCAGTGGTAGGGGGACCACTCCCAATCCTCTTCTGGGTGTGTCTCCCTTGCAATTGTGGTCACTCACAGAGAGGTCCCAGTAGCCTCGGAGAATGAATGCTGGATCCCTTGCCAACCAGGGGAGAAAAGTGTGCTTTTGTGGCATATGTGCAGGTAAGTAGGCTCAGTTCGAGGGGGAGCGGTCTCCCCGAGACCCAACCCTCTGTAGTTACCAGTGTATCTGAAGCCTTCTGTCAGCATGCTTCTCTTCCAGCAGAGACAGCTCCCCAAGTAGAGGACGGTGGCCATTTTAGGGTCAGGCACAGAGTGAGTAGCCGGTCTGATTGTGAGAGCAGGTGCTTCCCAAGACTTGCACACTTGCTTCTGCGGGTTCAGGATCACAGCTGTCCCCCTCTAGGTTGAATGCAGCGACATTCAAGGCTAATCATTGAAATGAAGCTCGGCATCGCAGCAACCACAGACGGCTATATTGCGGACTGATTTGCCGATAGCCACATCATGGGCGCCATCTTAGGGCCTGGCTCCACTCTGGAGAAGATAGTCATGCTGGTGAAATCAGATTTGTGCAAAAAGCATTCCTTACAGTAAGCGGACACAGTCTTACTTAAAATATTGGTTCGCGTTGCTGATCTTTACAGCACAACTCTGCACGGAAAGATAGAGCGCTTCCCGTACACTTCAGCCGCCATCTTAGTGTCAGGCCACTTTAATTTACGGTTGACGCAAGGTTAGGAAACACTGGTCATGGCATCAAAAGAAATTATGCCTTGATGGAAAATAAGGTCGGAAAAATCCTAACGAAGCGGGCGCTCAGGAGGACAATCCAGTTGTTATTCAGTACCTTCTGTGCTGGTTTTGTTGATGTCTTTCGTAATATGCAATTTTAAATCGCCGCGTTACTTCGTCCGACGAGGATGCAGCAGTGATTCTGCTTTAATCAGCGCCTTTCAGCCTGTGTGCCTCGCGCTCAGATCAGCAGTCACCCTGCAGCCCCCCGCAGACTTCATTCAATTGAGGCAGCAATAGTGAACATTTTCTGAATCAACCAAAGGTGACGCTCGGAGCTTCATAGTTGGCTCGGATCCACGAGCACAGTCCCACATCCAGGATCAGGGCGGCGGGGTGGGAGAACTCCCTGTATATCCAGAGTTCAGCCACCGCACCGGGCAAGCTTCGGAGGAGGCTCGGATCTTCGAGCTCAGCAGTCCGGGATCAAGGTGGCCGAGGGGTGGGAACACCATGAATGCCCAGAAATCAGCCTCCTCAACACTCGGATCCTGGGGCGCTCCGCAGGGGTCTCAGACTCACCCAACTGCTATGGGGACGGGACTCAAACCGTAGATCCGCTCCTGGGTCAGAGGGGGTCCCAAGGGACCACCTTCGCCGTAGATGGCCTACAGGGGTAGGTTGCCAGTGGCCCGGTTGCAGCAAGACTCAATGCACCTGGAATGCCTCAGTGCATCAGCGGGACTCACCAGCATCTGTGCGTTGGGACTCGACAGTCTAAAATCCATTCCCTGGACAGATGTGGTCCCAGGGAGCATCAGCATCTTAGTCGATGATCTGGGTCAGTTGCAGGGAGAACGGTAACATACACGTCCAGAGCTTCCTTGCGGCGATGTGGAAATCCACTCTCAGGTCAGAAACAGTACCGGGGGAGCCTCTTTGTCATAGTTGACTACCGGGTAGAATGCCAGGAAAAACTGCTGCAACCGCGTCCAAATCTTCCTTGCTGGGATGAGTAGCACACCGAAGCAAAGCAGTAACAGGCCTCTCTGCGGCGATGTCAAGCAGAGGGGTTGACGAGGAGGCTTGAACGGGTATATTCACAAAAAAGTGAACCCCAGCCCCGGAGCTATTTCACAGAGCTCCAGCACATCGGCCATACCTCAACAGACGACTCAGCTTCTACGCCCCCACCCGCCAGCTCCGCTCCGCCGACCTTGCCACAGTCCCCCGCATCTGAAGAGCGACCTTCAGTGGCAGATCGGTCTCCCACCTCGCCACCAAGACCTGGAACACCCTCCCATCCACCTACGGCAGACCCAAGATCTGCTGACCTTTAGAAAACTCCTCAAGACCTGGCTCTTTGAGCAGTAGCATCATCCCCCTCCCCTAGCGCCTTGAGACCTGCACGGATAAGTAGTACACTTTACAAATGCAATCATTGATTGATTGATTGATTGAGAACCAACTCAAAGAATAAGTTGGGTTTCATCAGTGGTCACTCAGAAGAAGGCAGATGGACTTGGGTCTTGTGTACATCTGCACTGTCACAATCAGAACATTGATTTTAGGAACTCCCCCCTGCTAAACATTAATGAATTGGCCTTGTTACTTAAAGGAGGAAGCTGGAGTTTTCCAAGCTTGTCGTAAATAATGACTCCCACAACATCAAATTACACAAATAATTCAAAAAACTTTTGCCATACATATCCATGGAGAGGGTTTCCTTGGTGTATACACACCCCTCTGCAAACACAAGATGATGATGGAAAGAGCGCTGAAACTTGTTAGACACTCACCCCCAGTCACAGGTCTGGGTTGAATCAATCATCATTCTATGCTCACTTCGCCACCTCAGTTCAGACCCAGCTATAAGCAAATCAGTCTTGACCCTAGCCAGGCTAGCTTGAACCCAGTGGCAAATGAGCAAGGGACCCACTTCTGGGCATACCCTGTCAACTTAGGGCGAACAAAGCAAACACAAGGAGATGATGGGCGGAGATCTGAAACTTTTCAGACACTCCTTTGCTCCAGTTCCTATGTTAACCACTAAATGTCTGGATTATTTTCTCCTTTACAAGATTGTTATAATTAATAGCATGTTTACTATGTCTAAAGAGGAGGATTCCCAGCAATTTAAAGACAACTTAAAGCCTTTCATCAAAGACTCTGTACAACAGGCGGTTTCAGACTCTATGTTGGATGTTTCTAAATCTTTATCTAAAATGCTTGCTTCTTCTAAGGAAGATTACTCTGGTAAAAGTTGAAAATGTGCAGCGACCTTTGGGTCCTCTTAAGTAATTTCAATAAAAATTGCTCATCCCACCGGAGAGGTTTCAGAATCTGGGACTCCCTCCTCTCCCCTTTTTGTTTCCCATTCAAGAGACACTGATGAGGACGATGATGATGTTCTAAATGACACAGATGATATGAGTGGATCTGCTGATCCTTATGTTTATGGGCCTCTGGAGAAAAGGGGTAAGTCCTCTCCTATTGACAGTGGTGCGTCTCACCCATTTTCTCATGCGTTGATGGACCACCTAAGTGAACCTATGTTTAACCCTCTCATTTGTTCACCACCCTAACTCAACTGAGTGGTTGACCACGTGGCAGAGTATGCATCCCAATATGCTTATGTTTTTACCAAGTTTGGCAAGGGTCCAAAAAAGGGAGTTGATAAGAGTCTGATCTACTTGCCAGGATAGAATTCTGGATTTGGTGGACAAAGCGATACAAAAGGGGATGATGGACGAAGCGTTTGAGCAAATCAAACACTCACCCCCAGTCAACTGATCTAGGTTTACTCCATTACCATTCTTTAGCTCACTCAGCCACCCAAGTTCAGACATGGCCATATGCAAATCGGTCTGACCCAGTGCCTCATGGGAACAGTCCAGCCCGAACTGCCAAGCCATGTCTTCCCTGGACCGGAAACAAGCATCCTGGGGCCGGTTTCGGATTCATAATCTTTATCAGCCAGGACCGGAAACCAGAATTCTTGATTTGGATGAGGAAACCAAGATGGAGGGTTACTCGTATTGATCCCGATAGCCTATCCAATTGGGCCCAACAGGCTATTTGTATTTTAGGTAATGTAAATGTAAATGTAAATGTACAGGAATTTATATAGCGCAAATCACCAACCGGTCTCTAAGCGCTTGCTTAGGGAACCCGTCCTGGTATTCCCCTGTGAGATAACCCCAGCAGGGTATTCGCAAGGTGAAAGCCAGGCATCCCGCCGCGAGGGGCAGTTGTGGAGATTAAGCAAGCTATTGCCCAGAGTCGCAGAGTGTGAACCCATGAATCGAGTAGGCACCGGAGCGAGAATTGTCGAGTCCATGGACATTTTAGGACTCAAGACCCAGCCGAGCCGGGAATTGAACCCTGGTCCTGGGCTGACCTCTGCTTCCAGGTCTGCCTCCTCTAACCAGTGAGCCACACTTCTCCACAATGCCAATACCCTTATTTTGTTAGAATGAAGAAAAAGCCTGCTATTAAAGATTGACCCTAAATTGGTTTCCCTGGCCTCTAAAGAAGAAGGTCCCTTGCTAAAGGACTGTTATTTGGGGACTCTTATCAAAGAGTTAGGCAGATATGTCTCTACCGTTGCCACCATGGAAAAGGCTCAAACTTCTTTCGAATAGATTTTTTCCTTTCTGGTCATCACCAAGGCTGGCATAGGTTGGAGCTGCTTTGCCAGCCACTCCTCTAATAGAGGCTCCTTCCACCAGCAAGGCCAATCCAATTCTTAAACAGGATATAAACCTAAGATCGATCCCGCCGTGCCAGAGGCTACAGAAACATAGGGGAGAAAAATTCTGGTAACTGTTTCAAATTCTGACTTTTCTCCCATCTGACTGGCTTTGTTTCTCAATTCATTGCTTTCTCTTATTCACAGATCGCTGGGTAATCCAGTCAGTTCAGGGATACCTCAGAGTTTTACGAAACCCCGATTCAGCATCATCTTCCTCTTCATTTTTTCCCAAGAGCAAAACATCCTCATACACCATGAAATTCAGTGTCTTCTCTCCTAACAAGCTATAGAAGAGATTTCCTCCAATCCTCAGGATTTCCTCAGCACCATTTTCTTGTGCAGAAAAAGAACAAGAATTCCCGTTTGGTCCTAAATGTAAGGAATTTCAACAACTTTTTAGTGCACCATCATTTCAAAATGAAGACCATATTACAGCTCAGAGATATTGTCATCCAAAACGATTGATTGGTCAGATTAGATGTTCAGGACACTTCTCTCACTGTTCCAATTTATCCTTCTCACAGGAAATATGTCCAGTTTTAATGAGAAAATTATATTTTTATCATTACAAGACTCTTCCCTTCGGCCTGTCTTCAGCCCTGTGGTGTTTCCGCAAAATTCTCAAGCTGGTTGTGGCTTTTCTCAGAGCTCAGGGTATTCGCCTGCTCATTTATCTCGATGACATCATCATTGCCCAGAACAAAAATCTTCTTTTTGTCTCATCAACATCTTTGCCAGAATCTCCTGTTTCGTTTAGGTTTTATGGTAAACTTATAAAAGTCGGTCCTGCTGGAGTTTCTCGATTTCCTCATCGCCACTTCCCGCTCTATTCTTCAACTTCCATCACACAAAGTATCTCTCATAAAATAGGAAGTCTGTCACGTTCAAATCTTCCTTTCTAATCCCTCAAGTCTTTGGCCCGATTGGTAGGCCTTAAAGCCTCTTCAATTCAGGCTCTCTTTCCGGGCCCTTCAACAATGAAAAATTCAGCATCTTCACAAAGGTCTTGCCTATTCAGATCCCATGTCCCTTGACCTAAAGTCCTCAGAGGAGCTTCTTTAGTGGTTTCAACACCTAGACGCTTGGAACAGGAGAACTATTTTCTCTGCCGCCCGGTCTTGTATTAGAATCTGACGCAAGCCAGACAGGTTGGGGCGCAAGATGTGGTGAGTTCTTGACTAGAGGCGTATGTCTCAGAAGAAATCCTTCTTGCATATCAACAGTTTAGAGATGCCTGCAGGCTCCTTTGCCATCCAGTCATTAACCAAAGAAAGAGTAAGTTGCACCATCCTTCTTTGCATGGACAACCTGACAGCTATCAGATAGATGAATCACCTTGGGGTTACAAGAGCCAAGATTCTGGCATATCTTGCTAAACATCTTTGGGATTACTGTCTTCAAAGCAATCTTTCCACATGAGCGGTTTACCTTCCAGAGACGTTAAATGTAGTTGCAGACTGGTACTCCAGACACGTGGAGGATTCCAGCGACTGGCAGTTGCACCTTGCAATGTTCAATCAGCTTTCTTCCATTTTCGGCAAATGTCTACAGATTTTTTTGCTTCTCGCCTCTACTCCAAAATCGATTCCTTTTTTAGGTCTCGCCTGTCGATGCGCATCGAGCTTGCGAGACTATGGGGGCTTAACCACTCTTTAACTGACTTGCAAGAAATCGTGGCGATTCCTTGCAGTGCCCGTGACTTTTAAGCTCAATGCGCATGCGCATTGAGCTTAAAAGCGCGTGCACATCAGTTCCCTCAGCCGCACTCCAGGCCCCCGCTCCGCCCCCTCCCCTGCCCGCCGTGTCGCATTTCTCCTCCCCCCTCCCCTTATCTGCCTTCCCTCCGTCTGTTCCCTCTCCCCGCTCCGCCCCCTCCCCTGCCCGCCGTGTCGCATTTGTCCTCCCCCCTCCCCTTATCTACCTTCCCTCCGTCTGTTCCCTCTCCCCGCTCCGCCCCCTCCCCTGCCCGCCGTGTCGCATTTCTCCTCCCCCCTCCCCTTCTCTCTCTTCCCTCCGTTGAATCTGTGTATATACTGTACTTCATAATAGAGAACGTGAACATACATCGAGGTCCGCCTAAACGTGGGTTCCACACAGACTTTGTGCTGGCTTCTGTTTCCTCTCGGCTTATGGGGATGCTTTCATTGAGCAAGGAGAGGGTGGTGGTGACATCTGCAGAGTTCTTACTTATCATCTGTGACACTTTCTCTATCCACGTTTGCTTCGCCTGAATCGCCCCTTCCTTCAGTGGAAGAGTAGTTTGCACTGTCTACGTCGGCTTCAGGGATTTCCCGCTGAGTAAAGTCACTGTGTGTGTGCCCGCCTCCCTCCTCACAGCCACAGTAGAGCCATTTCACTTTACGGCTAGAGCGAATCACACTCCGTGACGAAAACCTCTTACGATCCTGGTGACAAGACGGGAAGTGACATGCAGCTCTTCTGGCCTCGGGTGGCACCATCCAGATGACACCATGGAAAGGAGTAAAAAGTCCTGGATTAAATATACAATAAAATCAGCATATTACTGATCCAGCTCACTGACGCTTCCAGGCGCTACAGCCCCTATCTATGTAATCGCTAAAAATAATGATTCATACACTACAGATCAGAAGATGTACATAGACGTTGTTGGGGGTGACAGCAACTCCACAGAGGAAGGAAGTCTATCGGGCAACTTGCTTATTTCTAAAAGCTGTCAGTTCAACGATGTTGTGTACACGTGGAAGTAACACGCACATTAAAATGTGAATGACATTTCAGGCAATGATTCTTACACTAACCCCTTTCAAAATACAACTCGACTGAGCCCCCTGTCTGCTGCTGTGTGTATAGCAGTTGGGGAATGCCACGTCTTGAAATGAATCTCGCCGCCTTGTTTTTTTTCTTCTTTTTTGATAGAAACCGCATGTGCGTTTAAGTAACATAAAATAACAGCACTCAATATGGGTATACATACTATATTTTTCCTTATCAGTTTGTTGGAAGGGAACTTATTTCGAACAACTAAAATGTAACCTAAACCGTTTGCAAGAGTGTGAGGGGAAGAGTTTGCAAGTGAGGGGTAGCCCATACATTAGAACAGAGTACATTTCCCCCCAGAACTGCTTCACCTGAAAACGTTTCTTTGTATGCTGTGGTTGGTGCAAGAGTTTGTTCTAATGTATGTAAAACGTGCACGAGGCACGCATTACAGCGCTTTGACACAACGTGTACATTGTATGTTTAGACTTTTTAATTGTAAATGAACACTAAAACAATGCTGTTGTCTTTCAAAGTGCGCTTGTTCATGTTGAGTTCACATCGTGTCCCAAAATGCAAATGCACCCTGTGACGTACGCACTACATTTGAGAGAAACGTGGGACTAAGAGAGTTCCCCCACCCCCTCCTCCCCCCAACACACACACTAATTACCTTTTACATAAAATCGACGGAAATTAATTGTTATTATTTGCCAAGAGGCAAGAAGTTCCCTCCGTCTTGTTATTTTTTGTGTGTGCAATTTACAGCAGTATATTAAATAACGCACGTCCATTCGGACCGGCGAATTTTCACCCAGTAAGCTGCTCGCGATAGTCCGAACGCTCACAGGAGGCTCGCGGATCCAGAGAAAGTGAATGTACAATTTGTCCCACAACAATATTTTGGCCTGCTCTAAATAACAGGCACTTTCCGCTTCTCGTGATGTAGTTTCCAGCTACACTATATGCTTTCCTGAGATCCAAATCTTAGATTATATTTTCTCACGGATGGAGAGCCTGTGTTGAAAAAAATATGCTACCGCGCCATTATAACCAGCGAATCCTCCAAGATTAAAAGTTTCAAAAGCCAACGGGCCATGATTTTGCATCGACCACGTGGAGGTGATAAACGTTTTCTTGCAGACAAACCAAAAAAAAAAAAAGAATCATGCCTGTTATATATTACACACGACTTCAAGGTCACATAACAAATCGGTTACCATAAAGTCTACAAACACGCTAGGACTGTTCACGTTGCCTGCAAGACACGGCTTCACATACTCGACGTAGTAGATAGATACATTAACATGTATGAAGGTTGTCTAAGCGTGTGAGTGTGCTTGCAGGAAAATAAACATGAATGTAAACATGTATGTACACATATATAAATATATACACAGACACATGCATGCAACCCTAAATTGCATCAATGGGTATGCACGTTAAAAGTCGTGTGAAAAACAGATGTGTAAAGCAATGCATTTCGAAAATTAACTTTTTTATTCTATGTATTTTGCGACTCGTCCCATTTTAAATATTGGATTTTCAAGAAAACTACAGTTTTTCAAATGATAACTGCGTTCAAGAAGAATGAAACCATGCGTATCAGTTTTTGAACAGCTGTGTGGCACATACTTTAAAGTTTTTTTTCGGTCCCGGTTTCTTTCTAGCTTGTGAAAACAGAAAGCTCTCTGCAGAACAAGACACACGATCAACCCCCACAATGTTTGTTGCATTACAATTCGGCCTGGAATAAGACGTGAGTGGTCGGGCCATTACGCGGTTGGCCCGGGCTTTTGATTACAAGTGTGAAAGCACAGATGAACAACGTTTCAGCAGCTGGAAGTGTGTACACTGTGTGTGTGGCGAAGTGGCCTTTCATTTCAGAGCCAATTGGCGCTCCAAGGTCTGAGGGAGCTCTCTGGTTTGCCAGCTGATGCCCTCTTCCCGCCACACTCACCCTCACACACACTCACACCCCCTCACACTCACACACCCTCACTCGCCTCAAAAAATAACACCCCTCACAACAAGCTCACACTCACTACACCGGACAGCCGCACCCACTCACACCCCTCACACTCTCACCATCAACACCCCTCAGCCTCACACAGCCTTACCCTCATCCCCTCACCCTCACACACCCTCAATCACCCTCACACCATCACCCTCACACACCCTAACTCTCACCCTCAACAACTCACTCACACTCCCTCGCTCACCCTCACCCTCACACACACCCCCTCACCCTCACACCCCATCACCCTCACACCCCCTCACTCACACTCACAATCACTCACACTCAGCCTCACACACCCTCACGCTCACACACCGTCACACACCCTCTGCCTAACAACACCTCTCTCACCCTCAATCACCCTCACACACACTCACACTCGCACACCGTCACACACCCGCAACCTCACACCCCATCACTCACCCTCACACACACACACCCTCATCCTCAAACACCTTACCCTCACACACACGCTCCCCTAAAACCCATCACAACACTCTCACACTCACTACACCTCACACACTCTCAGACGCTAACAACCTCACTCATCCTCACACACACTCACACCCCCTCACCCTCACACCCCATCACACTCACACACGCTCACTCCCCTCACCCTCACAACAACACCCTCACACCCCCTCACTCACACTCACTCACAATGACTCACACTCACACACCCTCACCCTCACACACCGTCACACACCCTCTGCGTAACAACACCTCTCACACCCTCACTCACCCTCACACACACTCACACTCACGCACCGTCACACACCCGAAGCCTCACACCCACTCACTCACCCTCACACTCACACACACACACACACACCCTCACCCTCAAACACATGACATTCACACACACACCCTCCCCTGACACCCGTCACAACACTCACACTCACTACACCTCGTACACTCACCATCAAACACCCTCCCACACACTCACCCACGCTCAGCCTTGCAACTTGTCACAATAAACACGCCTCACACTCACACACCCTTACCATCATCCCCTCAGCCTCATTCACATTCAATCAACATCACAACACCTAACTCTCAGACTCACCCACTCACACACAATCACACTCCCTAACTCACCCTCACACACCCTCAGCCTCACACTGTCACACACTCTCACTAAACATCAAAAACACTCACTCACCCTCAGCCTCACAAACACTCACTCAACTTCACCATCACACACACTCACACCCCCTCACACTCACACTCCCTCACACTCACAACACTCATGCTCACACCCCTCACACTCACATTCCTCACTCTCACACCCGTCACCCTCACACCACTCAAGCCACAGATGGGTGGGCGATGGGAGGACGCTCAGCTTGCAGGGCTGTGCTTCTATCCCCTGCTGCACTCTCCTGCTCTCTACAAATGTGGCATAACAACATAAGCTGCCATCAAAGTCACGTCAATACAAATCATGTGGCATTCAAAATGCTATAGGTGTCACATTAAAAAAAAAAACAATTGGCATTGTAAATGACTAATCTATCAATGTAGCTATTTGGGAAAACTACACACAAAAAAAAAAAAATTACAATACCAATAGCTCCCACTTTTCTAATGCGAGACCTATTGCATTTCCAATGCTTGTTTAGTTCGATACCAAATCCTAAGGCCTAGGTTATGGATGCATTCTCCAATCTTAGCCTCAGACTCTTCTTTAAGCTTTCCTCCTTTTCTTCTTATTGCACAAGTTCTGGCTCAATTCTGATTCTGGCAGACAACGTTCTTCTCTAGTTCTAATATCTCCATTTTGGCAAACCCAACCCAGGTATCCTAATCTGCTGGAAATGGCCTCAGATTTTCTGGTCTGAATTTCTCCATTCTCTGATGTACTGCTCAATCCTCTGGCTCACCCTCACATGATTTTAGACAGCTTCCTGGTTCTGACCATCTGGAAGATTTTGGGTCATCCTGGAGAACCCCAAGAATTCCGAAAAAGGCTATCCAACTCATTCAACAGTTTGTGTCTGTTATTGCAATGCTTTTAACTTTCATAATAGGAGCCTCTGTGTCTTGTAATAAAATTGAGATTTTCCTAGCCCTGGTGTCAGAAAGGCTCTATTTTATTAAAGACACAGGGCCAGATGCACGACCCTTTCTTGCGCATTTGCAACTCTCGCTGTTAGGAAGGGGAGTCCCTTTCTAATAGCGGGTCACCATGCCAAGTACTATTGGTATGCAACCGCATTTGCGGCCGCAAAACACTTATGTGAGAAATTATTTTCTAAGAGCAGGCAGTGCTCCCAGGGACCACTGCCTGTCCTTAAAGAAATGAAACTGAAAAGTTTCATTTTTCTTTTTTAAAAGCATCCCGTTTTCCTTTAAGGAAAACGGGCAGCATTTTAAAAAAAAACTGCTTTATTAAAAAAGCAGTCACAGACATGGTGGTCTGCTGACCCCAGCAGGCCAACATCCCTGTGAGTGCTAGCCATTTCTAATGCAGTCGCATGTTACACCTGCCTCATTAATGTTAATGAGGCATGTAATTTGCAACTCCATTAAGAATCGCAACCAGTGTCTGAGACACTATTGTGCGTCCCAATTTGCGAGTCAGAAATGCAATGCAATTTTCGAGTCGCAAGTTGGTGGGTCATACATCTGGAACACAGAGGCGAGTATTATCCAACCACCATTTTTTAACTCTTCCCTATTGTTGTTTTTTTGCAGTGTAAGCTCCTTCCACCAGCACTTTCTCTTAATCCGGATGGCACAGTTTCTTCCTTACAGAATTCGGCTCCTCTCCTTGGATTTCAATCCCTGTGTGGTTAGCATAATCATCATATCTTCACGGACTGTTTTTTGGACCTTTTTTATCACATTATTTACTTTCTACTCAGTTTTTAATTTCTCTTCCTTATCTGTTTAACTTCTCGCTTCAAGAAAAGAAGACTTGTTGTTCACAGTCAACATAATTATTGGGTTACTTGATATCCGATTGGTGTATTCATTTTGATATCATACTGTAGTTGATTTCTTAGTTTTTCTGGGAAACTTACAGCCAGATTCAACATTGAAAATTGCGCTCGCAAAGGGACAGATTCTGAGAATCTGGCCCTTTGCGAGCGCAATTTTTGCATTTGGGATTCATCATCCCAAATGCAATAATCGCTAATAGCAAAATCGCTAAATTGCGAGGAGTTGAATTTAAGGAATCTCTATTTGAGGTTCCTTAAATGCAATTCATTAACCATTTTTTTATTTGCGAATGTGCAATTTTTGGCCGCTATTTACCCTGAAGTCTGACTTCTTGGTAAATAGCGAAAACGTAGAAAAATGCACTTCAGTGCATTTTTCTAAGTTGTATGTTACACACACACATGTCCTTTGGACGTGTGTGTTCGCAACATCAGTCTACATTTACATTTCATGGGTGCTACAGGGTGTCCTTTGGACACCCCTGGCACCCTTGAAATCGCATCCTTATTTGCGATTAGCAAATTGCTAATCGCAAATAAGGAATAACTCTGAATGGGGAGTTATTCCTTATTTGCGATTAGCAATTTGCTAATCGCAAATAAGGAAGCTGTAGGAATCGCAATTTATTTTGCGATTCCTACATGAATCCCGTTTTGCAAGTCCTTAATAGCTATTCCTTAATAACGCTATTAAGGACTCGCAAAACGGGACAATGATGAATCTGGCTGATAGTTATTGCTTCGCTGCTGGAAAATGAAAGCAAGAAAAGACTGCATAATACTCGCCTTTTTGTCTTTAATAAAATCTAGCCTTTCTGACATCAAGGCTAGATTCTGCTCCTACACAGAACTGTGCATAGAGACTTGGAACCTCAGTGAATTAGGGTGTGCCAAAACTCACCTTAGTAGCCAAAATCCCCTACCAGACTAGCAATCAGTGTCTCATTGGTTCTTCTATACCCCCAATGATTAGACAACCCAGAACATGAACTTAGAACACCTCAGGTAACGTGGAACACATGAACACTTGTTCGTTATACTATCATACCAGTCCAAAACGAGGAGTAAATGAAGACATGTGCAAGTTTGAAATATTCATTTCTAATGCAGTGTTCTCAGGCGCAGTATCTTAGCTAATACAAGCAAACATATTATAAGCAACAAGGTTATCAGCATTGTTACTATTCCATAAAATACAAAGGGTGAAAGCATGTTAAAATGCTAAAGGGAAGAAGTCTAAATAGCACCTCAGTCTTACCCTCCCTTGCTAGTATATTATATTATATCTACAGAAGGTCTCTTTGGGTTTTAGAAGGGCGGCCCCATACCTCTGGTTTCAGTAGAAAGGTATCACATCTTCTACACCAGCTCTCTGCATGCGAATATTCTTCAAGTGTGTTTGCATGCTCTGCGCAGTGCATTATTAAACGCGCCCAAAAAATCAGAGTTGGCCACAGCTGCATATGTGTTATGTCTAGGACGTGCGCTGATCAGACCGAACAATAACCACTGTGTTCAATCAATCAATCAATCATGCAAATTTGTAAAGCGCACTACTCGCCCGCTAGGGTCTCAGGCGTGGGGAGGAGGGGGGGGGGGGGGCAGTCTCTACTGATCGAACAGCCAGGTCTTGAGTTGTTTCCTGAAGGAGAGGTGGTCCTGGGTCAGCCGTAGGTGGGTGGGGAGGGAGTTCCATGTCTTGCCTGCCAGGTAGGAGAAGGATCTTCCTCCGGCGGTGGTTCTGCGAATTCGTGGGACGGAGGCGAGGGCGAGGCTGGCCTAGCGGAGCTGGCGGGTGGTTGTGTAGAATGTAAGGCGGTTGTTGAGGTATTTGGGGCCTATGTCGTGGAGAGCCTTGTGTGGTGGGTGAGGAGTCTGAACGTGATCCTCTTGCTGACGGGGAGCCAATGCAGGTCTCTCAGATGGGCAGAGATGTGGCTGTGACGGGGGATGTCCAGGATGAGTCCTGCCGAGGCGTTCTGTATGCGCTGGAGTCTTTTCTAGAGTTTGGCTGTGGTTCCAGCGTAGAGGGTGTTTCCGTAGTCCAGACGGCTGGGAGGTGGGAGCAGGGTGGCCAATCGGAGTGAAGGGGGCGGGGCCGCAGGAGCTCAGCGGCGGGCGAAGAACCGGGGAAAACGGCAGGAAAAGACGGCGGCAGGGGGACAACAGAGCACAGGGGTACAGAAGGCAAAAGCAGGGGCAGAGAAAGCAAATACAACAAGGTGGCACTGGATGCCAAGCGCAGGGGTACAAAAAGAAAGAGGGAGCGAGCAGACAGGAGGAAAAACAGCAACAGCGGATCAACCCACAGGGGGCTGCGTGGCGGATGGGGGGAGCGACCTGCCTGGTGCCAGGTGTTGAAATAACCTTGAAGGCCTCGGCAATCACTGTTAAAACTTAGCTTACCAAGCAAAGCTGATACAGTAGGAAAACATATTATTCTTGTGTGAAGCAAAATATTCTACTAGGCTCAAAGCATTAATAACAATATGTGCCGTGTGCAAAAGCAACAGACAGAAAGAATGGCGTTTAAACTGCTAACAAGCTCATGCTAACTTAACACAGTGTAAAGGCAAAGCCCATCTCCATGACACCCTTCCTTGATCCGAGCACGGATAAGATAAGATAAGATAAGATAAAGGGCAAATTTTGGAAAGCAGAGTTCAAGAATAACAGTCAGAACAAGTCTCAAATTTGCACATGGAGGAGAATTTTTTTTTTAAGAAAAACCTTATAGTTCTCAATAGTTCAATTCTCAAAAAAGATAGCCATTGGACATAGTGAAGTCAATAGGTCTGGGCAAAAAAATTACCGAAAAAGAGAATAAAAATCCGATGACCAATAAGTGACGTTGGTCATTGAAGAAACATCTCATCCTAATAATGAATATGCAAAATATGCAGAAACAGACTCCAACAGGAAGTCACTGTTCTCATCCGAAAATAATTCGGCCATCCAGTTAAACAAAGAGAAAGAACATACATGTTCCTCAATTACCGGAGCCTCTAGCACCATCAGAGGACAACTCGGTGGGTTTTCAATGAAGCTGCGTGCCAAGAAATCTTACGCCGCTGCGAACACATACCAACAACCCAGAACTCCATGCATCGCTGCAAAGGCCATAATCCCTCCATCAGAACAAAGCAATTCATGAGCAACTAAGGGGCTCATAAGCTGATTATAATCCGCATCGGGAGTCACTGTATTGCAGAGACACAAATCCAGGGCCCAGTCGAAATCGCAACTCAGGCAATGAAAGACAGGCTGGACGCATGTAAAGTAGGAAAATCGAAATGATAATCCATAAGCCGCACTCAAAGTAGAAAGAGGCAGCGCTCCATAGTACTCAAACATTCGGGTGCGAAGCAGCCCCAGCCGTGACAGCCCGTCTTGTAACACAGGATGTGCATCCATTTTGAAACAAGCAAAACAGTAAAAGCACGCCAGCAGCCAGAGTCAGCAGTAAGGGAAATCCACCAAACAGGCTGGAAAAAATAGAATGAAAAAATGCTGGGAACACACCAAATATAGCGTGAAAGTAAGTCACAAGGCCACTGCTTACAACTTTAAACAAGCATTTACAATGCAATAGGTTTCACAGCATTAAAGTTTGAGTTACTGGCATTGTAAATGACAATGCTTTGCATTAATAATTTTTTTTTACTTTGCAATTGGTATATAAGCATTGTTTGTGAATGGTTAGTTGTTGCTTATGCTAAGCAAAGTTGGCAGTAATATAGAGTGCTAGTCTTGCGTGTTATAAGCATGCTGATTTAAAGCGCTCTGATACCTACGGGTAAACTTTGCGCTATATAAAAGTGAAAACTAATCAATAAATAAATAAAAGCCTACCTGTACCACGTCCGTTCTTATTCTGCGATGCCACATATCTTTGGGTCCCTGTACTTATTAACTGCACCCGGCTGTGGGAAACCTCCATGGCAGGAACATCGTGTTGCGGGGCAGACACGGACAATGTAGCCACTGTCCCGTGACTGCACCGCGGGCTAACAGTGTAGGGGCAGGAAGGCAGGCAGTTGGTAGTGCTGTGCCATAGCAGTGTAGTTCTCGGTGTATGCTGGCCATGGGGGTTGCTATTGGTTGAGAAGAAGTGGTGAGGAGGTGCCGGTTCGGTGTGCCTGCTTCCTGATCTTGGGCAGGCAATAGGTAAAAAAACAAGCATTAAAGGGCTGGAGGAAATCGGAGCTGGGTTGATGGGTTTGTACAGAAAAGTCGGGGACTGCCTGTGTTAGAATTTGTGTATGTCATTCCATGGGCATCAATGCCCCCCTTGTGAACAATAACACCTTCTTCGGCCAGATAGTTTCTCAGATCGTTATATTCAAACACACCTGTTTAGCCTACCAATGCCTTCACAAAAAAGCACCTCTTAATCTTATCAAGCAAATTTACATACAATAGGTAGTAGAACTCTTGGGTTGGCTCACTAAGAATAGTATTCTGTCCTGAACTTACATCTGATCTAAAAGAAACTAGATATTTTTGACATAGGCCCCCTAATGCACAGTTCTGCTACACATGTCTTATTTGACCGTAGATGCTTTTTAGGGCTCGGCGACGTCACCACTTCTTTAGAAGTGGGGCGGAGCTGCGAGCTCCTATTCTTACGGGGTTCCGACTCCTGCTTGAAAAATTCCTCTGTGCGCGAGTTTTTACAGTGCTTAATTGTAGCAGCTGCATGGTGATTGGTCCTCGCGGTGCTGTCTTTTTAGCAGTCTTGACGCGATAGGCCATATAGAATTTTCGTCCGCCATTTTTGGCATTTTCTGTGCGGTTTCACGCACGGCAGTCCATTAGTTTTAATTAGGAGCTGTCAGGGTGCCCTTCTAATGCAATGCAGATGGTCGGAGCGCGTTCACCATTCTGCATTGCATGTATCGGGCGCGCGTTTGTGTAATGTGGCGCTGCCTCCCCTCAGGCTCACAGAGAGAGGGCGGAGCCCGCGCCGAGCCTCACCGGAAAGACGACACCGGCCGTTCGGCTGCTGCTCCCCCTTTCATCTGCTGGGTTCCTCCTTTTGGTGTGTCCCCGCGCCCCCTATGTCTCTGCTCCTCCGGGGGCCTGTGGACACCTCCGCGGGGCGCTGCGGCTCACAGGGCTGGGATAATGCCTAGGTGGCCGGATCGCTAACCGCGGCTGTATTCACAGCTCTCCCGGCCGCCCTTTTACATGCACAGTGCGAGCGGGAGGTTGTGGCAAGAGTGGTTTTGTGAGGTGTCCCCTCAAAAGATGCGATGAAGCCGGTCCACGTGCATTTGTATCGCAAGCTCAGCCGGGGGTGCTATGAACAGCCCACATTCGTGGAGTTCTCACCGTGCGCTGATTGTCATTGCTACAAATAGGATATTTGCTAATTCTGAAGCTCCCTGAAGGCAAGCAACTAATTTATAGGCACATGCATGTTCCGCCAATTACCTCCTTGCAGGGGGAGTTTAGAAGGAGGGGGATCGCGAGGAATCGTGTGAAATCAGGGCGGGGTTTTCAGTCCTCTTAATCCTAAATTGCTTTACCATCACCCCACACCCCCGCCCCCGTCCAAAACACACAAGATACACCAAAACAATAGCAGAAGCCCCGTCTGGGTATAGCTTAACACTAAATTACACGAAAAATCAATTTCAAATAGGAGAGTAGACCTTGGATTGCACACACGCAGAGGCTCTGTTGCAGACTTTCATGTAATATTGCCGAGCAAGGCAATGGGAAACATGAATAATGTTGAATTATATTGAATATGTATGCAAGCGATTCTCAGTCATCATGAACCAAAGCAAACTTGCACAGTCTGAATTCATTGGTGCACCGGGGGGTCACAGGTCATCCGTGATAATAGTTCATGGCACTGAGAGCTGTCTGGGAAGGCTGCCAGCAGCCTTGCATTGATGTCTCTGGTGGCGCCTTGTGTTCTGACGCTCTTAAAAGGGTCATTTAATCCTGTCTTGCAAGGCCAGTAGACAGTCGCCTAGACACAGCATCATTGGATGGGACAGATAGGGCCAGGTCTGGTCCGACCTGTAGTTGACCTGCTAAGCAGGACGAGATCTTCAGGATAGGCGGGAGGACGATGGACTTACTAAACGACGGTGTCCTTACTGGGACAGAAACGATATGTGTAGCCTCCAAAGTGCCAGGAATTTCCAATCTGATTCCACAGCCAATCACAAAGGCATGTGGCTCTGTGCCTGGAATATTTGTATCTATTGGACAGAAATGTGCACACTGCCTCCCATGGTTCATTCCGCTCTCTGACAGTGAGTGCAGAGTGACAGTGAGTGCAGAGTGACAGTGAGTGCAGAGTGACAGTGAGTGCAGAGTGACAGTGAGTGTAGAGTGACAGTGAGTGTAGAGTGACAGTGAGTGCAGAGTGACAGCAAGTGACAGTGAGTGCAGAGTGTGAGTACAGAGTGACAGTGAGTGCAGAGTGACAGTGAGTGCAGAGTGAGTGCAGAGTGACAGTGAGTGCAGAGTGACAGTGAGTGCAGAGTGACAGTGAGTGCAGAGTGAGTGCAGAGTGACAGTGAGTGCAGAGTGAGTGCAGAGTGACAGTGAGTGCAGAGTGACTGAGTGCAGAGTGACAGTGAGTGCAGAGTGAGTGCAGAGTGGCAGTGAGTGCAGAGTGGCAGTGAGTGCAGAGTGATAGTGAGTGCAGAGTGAGTGCAGAGTGGCAGTGAGTGCAGAGTGAGTGCAGAGTGACAGTGAGTGCAGAGTGACAGTGAGTGCAGAGTGACAGTGAGTGCAGAGTGACAGTGAGTGTAGAGTGAGTGCAGAGTGACAGTGAGTGCAGAGTGACAGTGAGTGCAGAGTGACAGTGAGTGCAGAGTGACAGCAAGTGACAGTGAGTGCAGAGTGACAGTGAGTACAGAGTGACAGTGAGTGCAGAGTGACAGTGAGTGCAGACTGAGTGCAGAGTGACAGTGAGTGCAGAGTGACAGTGAGTGCAGAGTGACAGTGAGTGCAGAGTGACAGTGAGTGCAGAGTGAGTGCAGAGTGCCAGTGAGTGCAGAGTGAGTGCAGAGTGACAGTGAGTGCAGAGTGACTGAGTGCAGAGTGACTGAGTGCAGAGTGACAGTGAGTGTAGAGTGAGTGCAGAGTGACAGTGAGTGCAGAGTGACAGTGAGTGCAGAGTGACAGTGAGTGCAGAGTGACAGCAAGTGACAGTGAGTGCAGAGTGACAGTGAGTACAGAGTGACAGTGAGTGCAGAGTGACAGTGAGTGCAGACTGAGTGCAGAGTGACAGTGAGTGCAGAGTGACAGTGAGTGCAGAGTGACAGTGAGTGTAGAGTGAGTGCAGAGTGACAGTGAGTGCAGAGTGACAGTGAGTGCAGAGTGACAGTGAGTGCAGAGTGACAGCAAGTGACAGTGAGTGCAGAGTGACAGTGAGTACAGAGTGACAGTGAGTGCAGAGTGACAGTGAGTGCAGACTGAGTGCAGAGTGACAGTGAGTGCAGAGTGACAGTGAGTGCAGAGTGACAGTGAGTGCAGAGTGAGTGCAGAGTGCCAGTGAGTGCAGAGTGCAGAGTGACAGTGAGTGCAGAGTGACTGAGTGCAGAGTGACAGTGAGTGCAGACTGAGTGCAGAGTGACAGTGAGTGCAGAGTGACAGTGAGTGCAGAGTGACAGTGAGTGCAGAGTGAGTGCAGAGTGCCAGTGAGTGCAGAGTGAGTGCAGAGTGACAGTGAGTGCAGAGTGACTGAGTGCAGAGTGACAGTGAGTGTAGAGTGAGTGCAGAGTGACAGTGAGTGCAGAGTGACAGTGAGTGCAGAGTGAGTGCAGAGTGAGTGCAGAGTGACAGTGAGTGCAGAGTGACAGCAAGTGACAGTGAGTGCAGAGTGACAGTGAGTACAGAGTGACAGTGAGTGCAGAGTGACAGTGAGTGCAGACTGAGTGCAGAGTGACAGTGAGTGCAGAGTGACAGTGAGTGCAGAGTGACAGTGAGTGCAGAGTGACAGCAAGTGACAGTGAGTGCAGAGTGACAGTGAGTACAGAGTGACAGTGAGTGCAGAGTGACAGTGAGTGCAGAGTGAGTGCAGAGTGACAGTGAGTGCAGAGTGCAGAGTGACAGTGAGTGCAGAGTGACTGAGTGCAGAGTGACAGTGAGTGCAGACTGAGTGCAGAGTGACAGTGAGTGCAGAGTGACAGTGAGTGCAGAGTGAGTGCAGAGTGCCAGTGAGTGCAGAGTGAGTGCAGAGTGACAGTGAGTGCAGAGTAACAGTGAGTGCAGAGTAACAGTGAGTGCAGAGTGACAGTGAGTGCAGAGTGACAGTGAGTGCAGAGTGACAGTGAGTGCAGAGTGACAGTGAGTGCAGAGTGACAGTGAGTGCAGAGTGACAGTGAGTGCAGAGTGACAGTGAGTGTAGAGTGACAGTGAGTGTAGAGTGACAGTGAGTGCAGAGTGAGTGCAGAGTGACAGTGAGTGCAGAGTGAGTGCAGAGTGAGTGCAGAGTGACAGTGAGTGCAGAGTGACAGTGAGTGCAGAGTGAGTGCAGAGTGACAGTGAGTGCAGAGTGAGTGCAGAGTGAGTGCAGAGTGAGTGCAGAGTGACAGTGAGTGCAGAGTGAGTGCAGAGTGAGTGCAGAGTGACAGTGAGTGCAGTGACAGTGAGTGCAGTGACAGTGAGTGCAGAGTGACAGTGAGTGCAGAGTGACAGTGAGTGCAGAGTGACAGTGAGTGCAGAGTGACAGTGAGTGCAGAGTGACAGTGAGTGACAGTGAGTGCAGAGTGACAGCAAGTGACAGTGAGTGCAGAGTGACAGCAAGTGACAATGAGTGCAGAGTGAGTGCAGAGTGACAGCAAGTGACAATGAGTGCAGAGTGAGTGCAGAGTGACAGGGAGAGCAGAGTGAGTGCAGAGTTACAGTGAGTGCACAGTGACAGTGAGTGCAGAGTGACAGTGAGTGCAGAGTGACAGTGAGTGCAGAGTGAGTGCAGTGACAGTGAGTGCAGAGTGACAGTGAGTGCAGAGTGACAGTGAGTGCAGAGTGAGTGTAGAGTGAGTGTAGAGTGACAGTGAGTGCAGAGTGAGTGCAGAGTGAGTGTAGAGTGACAGTGAGTGCAGAGTGACAGTGAGTGCAGAGTGACAGTGAGTGCAGAGTGACAGTGAGTGCAGAGTGAGTGTAGAGTGACAGTGAGTGCAGAGTGAGTGTAGAGTGACAGTGAGTGCAGAGTGAGTGTAGAGTGACAGTGAGTGCAGAGTGAGTGCAGAGTGACAGTGAGTGCAGAGTGAGTGCAGAGTGAGTGCAGAGTGAGTGCAGAGTGACAGTGAGTGCAGAGTGACAGTGAGTGCAGAGTGACAGTGAGTGCAGAGTGACAGTGAGTGCAGAGTAACAGTGAGTGCAGAGTGACAGTGAGTGCAGAGTGACAGTGAGTGCAGAGTGACAGTGAGTGCAGAGTGACAGTGAGTGTAGAGTGACAGTGAGTGCAGAGTGACAGTGAGTGCAGAGTGAGTGCAGAGTGACAGTGAGTGCAGAGTGACAGTGAGTGCAGAGTGACAGTGAGTGCAGAGTGACAGTGAGTGCAGAGTGAGTGCAGAGTGAGTGTAGAGTGAGTGTAGAGTGAGTGTAGAGTGACAGTGAGTGCAGAGTGAGTGCAGAGTGAGTGTAGAGTGAGTGTAGAGTGAGTGTAGAGTGACAGTGAGTGCAGAGTGACAGTGAGTGCAGAGTGACAGTGAGTGCAGAGTGACAGTGAGTGCAGAGTGACAGTGAGTGCAGAGTGAGTGTAGAGTGAGTGTAGAGTGAGTGTAGAGTGAGTGTAGAGTGACAGTGAGTGCAGAGTGACAGTGAGTGCAGAGTGACAGTGAGTGCAGAGTGACAGTGAGTGCAGAGTGACAGTGAGTGCAGAGTGAGTGCAGAGTGAGTGTAGAGTGAGTGTAGAGTGAGTGTAGAGTGACAGTGAGTGCAGAGTGAGTGCAGAGTGAGTGTAGAGTGAGTGTAGAGTGAGTGTAGAGTGACAGTGAGTGCAGAGTGACAGTGAGTGCAGAGTGACAGTGAGTGCAGAGTGACAGTGAGTGCAGAGTGAGTGTAGAGTGACAGTGAGTGCAGAGTGAGTGTAGAGTGACAGTGAGTGCAGAGTGAGTGCAGAGTGACAGTGAGTGCAGAGTGAGTGCAGAGTGGGTGCAGAGTGGGTGCAGAGTGAGTGCAGAGTGAGTGCAGAGTGACAGTGAGTGCAGAGTGACAGTGAGTGCAGAGTGACAGTGAGTGCAGAGTAACAGTAAGTGCAGAGTAACAGTGAGTGCAGAGTAACAGTGAGTGCAGAGTGACAGTGAGTGCAGAGTGACAGTGAGTGCAGAGTGACAGTGAGTGCAGAGTGACAGTGAGTGTAGAGTGACAGTGAGTGTAGAGTGACAGTGAGTGCAGAGTGAGTGCAGAGTGACAGTGAGTGCAGAGTGACAGTGAGTGCAGAGTGACAGTGAGTGCAGAGTGACTGCAGAGACAGTGTGTAAGGGTGCAGGGTGCACATTGTGTGAGTGTGCAGAATGAGTGTGCAGGATAAACAGTGTGTGACTATGCCGGGTGACATTGGGAGTGTGCAGGTGAGCAGTATGTGAAGGGGCAGTGTGTGAGTGTGCAGAAAACACCACACACACACATACACCACACACACATACCACACACACACACCATACACACATACACCACACACACACCACACACACACAACGCACACACAAACCACACACCTCAGTCTCTCAACACCACACACTCGTCACCACACTCACTCCCCAAGCTCACCCCCACAGACTCACCACCACACACTCACCAGTACACAGAAAACAACACACACAACAACACACCCCCAGCCGTCAATGAATTCTTTCACCATGCACAAACACCAACAACCATCAGCCATCTGTGCACGCTTTTACCAAGCACACACCCACCAGCCGTCAGTGCACCCTTCCACCAGGCACACACACCTCCAGCCGGCAGTGCACTTTTCCACCAAGCACACACACCACCAGCCATCAGTGCACGCATCAATTGTTAACGCATCCACAATTAACTATTGTAGCAATCGCAGTATGGTACACTTTACTTTTAAACATATTCATCTAAAGCACAGCATGCCACCATTGCTAAAATTACAATCCAACCCACATAATTCCACTACACACCTCATGCACACACTCCATAACACATGGCGAAAAGACATTGCCATTTACAATGCCATTAGCTCAAACTCAAATAAATCCGAGCCCGATTGCATTTCTAATGCTTGTTTCCAATGCCTGCAAGTGCAAAGCAACCAAAAGCTGTCAGGTCCTTGTGGCGCCGTAGAACAAATTGTGCTGGATCTCCGGGGAGTGTTCGTGGTGGACACAGAAATTCATGGTGGAATTATGTTGTTGTGTTCCTTTTCCCACACGTGGGCCAAGGTTTTCCATGTGGTCAGCAATTTTGTGGCTCAAGTCACATGCTGCACAACACTAGTAGTGTCTTTGAATCTGCTAAACACAGACAACTTAAAAACAGGCAGGTATTTTTTTCCACCAAATATTCTTTAATGGTGTAAGCCAAAAACATTTTTGGTGGAGGGAAATACTGGGACCCAATTTTAATTCAATTACCCATATACCTACTATTATACAGCTTGGATACCATTGACATGAACAGAACACTTGTTTGAAGGCGAGTGGCGGCCTGGTTACTGGACTGCCAGTAAGATGTAAATTACACAGGTAATTGTACAAAACGTTGTGCCACCTTCCCCTACTTTCAAAACAGAAATATGAAATACTTTAAGCTGTGCCTACATTACCCCTGCCACTGTACTCCTGTACTTGAGGGCAGCTAAAACACTGGAATTCGGAGTGGTAAGAGAAGGATTTTAAAGCTTGTGATAGAATTTTTGTGGCTTTAAATTGGGCCTTGCCTGCAGCATTGAACAGGAACTGAAAAGTCTGTATAGGGCCAGTTTGCAACCAAGGAGAGTGCGAGCTGGGCAGCAACGTCCGTGCCCCTCCGAATACCAGTTTCAGGTTAACTGATTGGGCTTGGGCCCAGAGTAACCTGACCAGGCTTTCCTCCTCCGCTCCCTCCTAGCACAGCTCCATTTGGGAAAAGAATCCCAAGAAAGCCATCTCCATTAGCTGCCCCCCACCTTCTGTGAGCCTTGAGCAGCCCAGGGGAAAGCTGGTAAGGGCATGCGGCTTTTGCTCTGAAATTTCACATTCGAATCTGTGCTTGGTGTGCAGCTCTGTATTTCTTCCTTTTTGTCCAAACTGTACCAAAGTGACAAAAGACAGTTTTTTCCCTGCCAAAAAAGGGAAAGCATTTGCAATGCAATAGGTCTTGCATTACTAAAAGTTTGAGCTATTGGCGTTGCAAATAATAATGCAACGCCAATAGCTCAAATCTCGTGCAACACCATCTGTGAAAGTTTATCCCCATGAACATCCACTCACCTTAAATGTGCAGCTCCGTCTGAAAACGTCTATCACCATGAATGTGCACGTATGTGTAGCACCATTAGTTTAAGTCTCTCACCATGAATGTGCACTTGTGCAGCACCATCGGTGAAACTTTTTCACCATGAACATGCACTCATCTTAAATGTGCAGCTCCGTCTGTGACAAGTCTATCCCATGAATGTGCACCCCATTTCTGAATGTCTAACGTGAACTGCGTCTGTGAAAGAATAACAATAACAAGTTGCACAGCATCCACCACGGGTGACTAAAGTTAAACACAAAAAAGCATTTGATGCCCACACCACGCATGCGTACCTAGAATATGTTAAAGGCGCTTTTTTTCTTTTTACCTTCTAATCCGAGTTGAATTTGTAACTAAAAAGAAAGGAAAACGAGCAAAAGCATGTCTTTATGACACAGGGAGCGGAAGCATCTGTTACATTTTCACCCCATTGCATTTTCCTGTACCTTTAAATCCTGCATGTTTTTCTTTAAGTGTTCTTAGAACACTACTGAGTTCTTGCCTTCAGGTCAGTTGCACTGTTCCTGTGGACCAAGAGACTACTGTTCATGTTGCTGTGCTGCTTAATAAATCAACCTGCATTCCCACCAGTTCCTGTGGATTATTTAACAAATTTGGCGACGAGGGTGACCTTAAACTGGTTGAAGAGCAGCACAGAGGTGGAGTCCATCTTAATTATTATTATTTTTTTTAAAACTACTATCAAGTACTTCTTTTTAAGAAGCTTCTAGGAAGATTTACAAGAACATTCTACTACAAAAGAAGAAAATCCGATTTCAAGGACTCCTACCAACGCAAACTGATTGATTTTGCAACTTTTTCAAGGTATTTCAGATTGTTTACCTTTGAATTATTTGACTCTGGCTGGTGGATCGGGAGTTGTGCGTGTGACAGACGCGAGATCGCATCAGCTGTTGTTGTTGCACGAGGCTCGTCAGCGCTCGAGATTGCATCAGCTGTTTTTGTTGCGCGAGGCTCGTCAGCCGCGCCAGCTGCTCATCACAGAAGACGAGGTTCCGCTGCTCGCACTGCAAGACGTCAGCAGGAAGAATCTTTGCGGCGCAAAGACATCTACAAGGCGAATCAGCGCGTAACCAAGGCGCGTGGTGACGTAATCACGCACCCTTCTCAAGCACGGTGGCCATTTTGAATTGGGATCGGATTAGATCGCGTTACCACAGCAACCGATCACCGCAATTCACCGTTTCTTCACTCGTTCTTCGTTTAAATCTGTTTGACTAGGAAACGAGGACACTACTAGAAGAAACAACAGGGAAACAAGGATATTACTTAAGAAAACCTTCAGTATTCTGGTATCACACATTTTTTTTTTGTTGTTCAAATTATTTTTTCTTTACTTTGAAGGAAGTCGCATGGGACAAGGTTCACATCAAGAAGTCACAGAAGGCTTATATAGATATTTACTGTTGCGTTTTGACTTACCTGGTATTTTTGTTTGTTCAGAAGTCATTTACAAGATATTTATATGAAACTGTGTTCACTTGTTTACCTGGTAAATTGGATTGTTTTTATTATTTTGTTTTATTGTTTTTTTAAAAAAAAAGGGCACTAAAATAGAGGATATGCAGTTTGACCCACCTGAAAATTTTTTGCAGAATAAGGGTGATCCACCTATTCCATGGACTCGTTGGAAAGAAGAATTTTTCAACTACATGAAGGCAATAGATGGGGAACGCATGGGTGCTGAAAGGAAGAAAAGTATTCTTTTACACTGTCTGGGTTCTGAGGGGCAATTGGTATTTAGAGCTTTACCTCCTGTTCCACCTGAGTTAGGTGAAGGAGAAGGTACTAATGTATATAAAGAGGCTCTTCTTAGAATTGAGAAACGTTTTAAACCAGTTTCTAATATAGCACTAAATAGGTACAAATTTTACACTCGTGCGCAACAAGAATCTGAATCGTTTGATGAATTTATGACTGCATTGAGATCTTTGTCTATTCATTGTAATTTTGGTACCATTTGTGATGAGATGTTGAGAGATCAAATTATAGTCCATGTGAAAAACAAGAAATCGCAAGAACGCTTATGGGAGTTAGGTGATCCAAAATTATCAGAAGCTATTGCCATTGCAAAGTCTCTAGAACAGTCTGAGAAATGGATGCTTACTGTTCAAAAACATGTGATTAATAAGCCTGATTCCCATGATGAAGTTTGTCTGATTAAACATAAAGAAGGGCAAATGAATGAAAGTCAACATGCAATTGCCAATAGCAATAGATTCAACAACACAAGTAATTTTAAGAGGTATGGGAAATCTATGATTTGTTATAAATGTGGTAGTAAAATGCATGTTGCTTCATATGCTGGATGCCCTGCTATCAACAAAGAGTGCAGGAAGTGTGGAAGGTTAGGACATTTTTCCACTGTTTGTAGAGATTCAAGGATGTCTTTTCAAAATCCCAAAGATAAAGTAGCAGTTGTTACAGAAGGTCCTTCAAAAACTTGCAGTTGTGCCTGTGTTAGTTCAGAGTATTGTGATACAACAAATAAAGGTTTTGTAGTTTATTTGGCTGAAGAGATTTCTTTGATCGATGACAATGATCAGCTCATTAAGAAACCCATTTGTGAGATGTTTGTTTTGGGTGTCAGCCTTAACTTGATGGCTGATTCGGGTTCACCTTGGACCATTATTACTAAAGATTATTTTGAAGAACAGTTAAAACAGGTTCTGAATTTCAAAGACATTCTTCCTTCTGAGATTAGTGCAGTTAGTTTCAATGGTACTAATGTAGCAATGTTAGGTCTTTTTCAAGTTAAAATTACTTTCAAATCCAGGTCTGTTGAGATTAAATTGTACATTGCAGTCAAAGGCGTGAATGTCATTGGATGGAAAGATTTGTGGAAATTTGGTATTATTTTAAATCCCCGTGCAAAGGATCCTGTTATATTAGGTGACATTTTTGAAGATAATAGCATTTCCTCTATTTCAAATGAAGGAGGAACCGATATTATTAAAAGTGAATTTCAGGATGTTTTTTCTGACAAGTTAGGTATGCTTAAAAATTTTCTCACAAAATAAAACTGAAATCTGGTGCTGTTCCGGTTAGACAAAAGCTGAGAGGGGTCCCCCTTAATGTGAGGGAGGATCTGAGGAAAATGTTAAATGATTTAGTGTCTGAAAAAATAATTGAACCGATTGATTCTGCGGAATGGGTTTCCCCGATTGTTTTGGTCAGGAAACCGGACAAATCTTTGAGAATGTGTGTGGACCTCAGGGCACTTAATTTGGCCATTATTGTGAACTGTCATCCCCTTCCCAATATAAATGAGGTGGTTTCTATGTTGGAAGGTGCTAAAGTTTTTTCTACCCTGGATTTAAGATTGGCCTATCACCAGATCACACTTACTGATGAATCCAAGTGTCTAACAGCATTTATTACTCCTCATGGTCTCTTTCAGTATAACAGAATGCCGTTTGGTTTAGCCTCAGCTGCCTCAGTTTTTCAAAGGGTCATGTACAATATTTTTAGGGATGTGGATCAGTTCGTAAAGTGTTTTCAAGATGACATTTTAATTTTTTCTGGTACTGTGGAGGACCATATTGGTCATTTACGATCTGTGTGTGAAAAGTTAAGGAAAAGCGGTTTAACTTTGAAAGCCAGCAAGTGCAAGTTATTTTAATCTTCAGTTGAATATTTGGGACACACATTATCAGGTGATGGTGTAGTGCCGAAAAGATCGAATGTAGATGGAATTAGTAATGCTCCACCGCCAACAAATAGAGACCAGTTATTATCCTTTGCAGGAATGTGTGAATACTATAGTAAATTTGTAAATAACTTTGCCACCAAAATGGAGCCTCTGAGGAAGCTGTTGAGACATGGTAATTCGTTTGTTTGGGAAGGGGAACAACAAGTAGCATTTGAACTCATCAAGTCTGATATTTTGCATGCTCCACCACTTAGACCATTCTGTTTGAATAAATTGTGTGTCATCACGGTGGATGCCAGTATGTATGGTCTTGGGTCTGTTTTGTCTCAAAGGTCTGGCAAAGATGAGTGGAATGTATGTTTTGCGTCCCGTACTCTCAATGATACGGAATGTAGATATGCTGTCATTGAGAAAGAGCTTTTAGCTTGTGTTTGGGCTATTGAGCACTTCAGAAATTTCATTTGGGGAAATAAATGTATTCTGAGAACTGATCACAAGCCATTGGTTAACATTCTGTCCCCAGGTGGAGGTTGGAATGCCACAGCTCGCATTTCCAGACTTACTTCACGACTCCAAGAATATTCTTTCACTCCGGAGTATGTCCCTGGTAAAAGAAATGTGGTGGCAGACTTTATGTCTCGTCATCCATCTCCAGCTTCTGTGTGCAAGATTTTGAATGACACTGATGTGGTCACTTGCTTGCAGGATGTCCTTTCTACCTCTTTCAATGAGATTTCTGAAGACTTGTGGAAAACTGCTGATGAACAAGATCTCACTTTACAAAGTATTAAAAAATTCATTCTGGAAGGTTGGCCTGATAAAAAGTTGTTAAAAGAAAATTTTATGCCATTTTTCAATATTTCAACCGAACTAGAGTTGGAGAATGATTTAGTTTTTAAATCTGGTAAATGTGTTCCACCTTTTGATATACAAAATCTGATTCTAGATCTTGCACATAAATCACATCCAGGTATGTCGGCCATGAAAAGATTGATTAGGAATTATTTCTGGTGGCCATCGTTGGATCGTTTGGTTGAACACAAGGTTAGAGAGTGTTCTGTTTGTGTAGGAAACGACAAAATGTTGAAAGTTAATGTTCCTCCTTTGAAGACAACCCCTTGGCCCACTTTGCCCTGGAAAAAACTTGCCTTTGATATTTCTGGTCCTTTTATGTGTCTTCCTTCTGATTCCCGTTATGGACTTGTTCTTATGGATTACCACTCAAAATGGCCAGAAGTTAAATTTGTTTCTTCTACTTCCACCAATGTTGTGGTAGAGTTTTTTAAGGAAGTCTTTTCTAGAGAAGGCTGTCCGTCCACCTTGGTCACGGATAATGGTGTGCAACTTACCTCACTAGAAATGGAGAATTTTCTCAAATTACATTCCATCAAGCACAACACCGTTTCATTTTATGAACCACATGAAAATGGTTTGGTGGAGCGTTTTAATAGAGTTTTGAAGGGTTTTATATCTGAGGTCTGTAAGTCTGGGTCAGATTGGAAAACTTTCTTAAGAGAAAAGTTGTGGTGTTACAGAATTACTCCTCATTCAACCACTGAAGTCAGTCCTTTTCGTTTGCTTAAAGGACGTGATCCTGCTTCTACCATTTGTCCTTGGTGGTTCAGGGATAAATGTCTCAACAAGTCCTTTTCACAAGAGTTGGTCGAACAAGCATCTCAGAAAGTTGAGGATAAACAATCTAAAAGTAAATTGTGGTATGACAAAAAGTGGAATGTTAAATCTCCTGATTTTTCTGTGGGGGATGTGGTGAGGATCAAGAGACCTGGTATTCTTTCAAAATGTTCTGATAAGTTTAGTAAGCCAATGAAACTTGTAAAAGTTTTTAGAAATAGTGTCATTACCCAGGATGGCAGGTTATGGAACGTTAAGCGGGTTGCAAAGTGTCCCACTGTGCAGCAAACTTCCATTTCCTCTGCTCCTAAGCCTACTAGCAGTTCCATTGCTTCAAGAGTTAAGTTATCTGACCGCCCCAGATCGTCCCCTGTGAAATTTCATGATTATGTTTCTTAACCTCTTTCTTTCTTTTCTATAAAAGGGAGATGTGTTACATTTTCACCCATTGCATTTTCCTGTACCTTTAAATCCTGCATGTTTTTCTTTAAGTGTTCTTAGAACACTACTGAGTTCTTGCCTTCAGGTCAGTTGCACTGTTCCTGTGGACCAAGAGACTACTGTTCATGTTGCTGTGCTGCTTAATAAATCAACCTGCATTCCCACCAGTTCCTGTGGATTATTTAACAGCATCATTATGGAAGGTGGTGGGAACATCATAACAACATGGGAGACATTACTGGACAAACGGCAAAGTAGCACGAGGGCTTAAGGGAGAGGACGAGAAACATCTGAGCGGTTAAAAGAGCGTTACTGTTAAGTGGATGTTAAGAATAAACTTCCCAATGCAAAATAAAACCAGCCATAACCACATTACAGAGTCTCTCATTTTCCTTCTCCTGTGGCACTATCCAGAGACTTTGGGTCTGTTTTTTGTTCCGTCTCTCACATGTAAAAACAAGGCTTAAGAAAAACAATCCATTTACACTATCCAAAGAAGAAACTAGCAATCTGCAGGAACCAGCCACAAACCTGAAAACTCGTCTTTTCTCTGCTGATTAGTACCTGGTTACCAGGGCAGTGTGGACTGACAATAGGCTGCAGGCTGCTGCGCGAGAGAGAGTGAACCCGATTTAAGGTATTTTTTAAATCATGTTCTGCTGCGTCATGCCGTCTTTAACGCTTGGCATCTATAAAACGCCCAAGACCAGTCCACCCTACGATCACTGCCACCCACCCGTGCGCTGCGATGCTACAAGTGTCAGGACAGGCGGCTCAGGGGCAGAACAGCAAGCAAAGCCCTGATAGTGGATCGATGCTGCGGAGTCAATGAACGGCAATAAGAAGAGGTTAGCACCAAAGGGCTGGCGCGCAGCGTCACAGAGCATGGAAACCACAACAAACAAGCATTGCAAACAGCCGCAGCAGTTTAAATGGCAGCACTGGTGGAGGTCCGGGTGACTGTCAAAATGCGCTCTGGAGCGAGAAGTGTGAATATTTGGCACAACGCCTTCCTACCATAGTATGTGTTTTCCATGAAGCCCCCCACACATACACACAGCTTCCCCAGTAACACGGGATTCAGTGTCGGGAGCCGCTCCGTGGCGCCCCAGTTCCCAGCTGGAATCTAGTATTTTGCAGGGGCTACTGAAGTGCACCTGAAGTGGGCAGAGCGCTGCTTCCCCGCGGGCAGAGTGCCATCCGAGTGAGGGACAGGCCTCTTTTGTGTCCCTTCAGGCAGGCAGGCGTCAGCAGACAAAGGCCTCCCTCCATCAGAAAGTCAGCCGGCACCCGATGACAAGCCTTCGAGCCGCCAGATGGGCAGCGCCTGCCGGCAGAGCCGCACTCACCGGGGGAAGGAGCGCTGCGGAGGGGAGGCTTCCGGGGTAGAGCGCGAGGCTAGAGGGGGGACACAAGTTCTCTGGCAAGGAGGCCACGCGCAGTCTCATCTGTGACTATGGGAGGCGCGAGAACGTCCCACAGCGCGCGAAACTGAAAGCGCGTTGAGAGCACACGAGACGACGTGAGCATGCACATTGGCTGTCCCGGCGCAAGCTGAGGATCGACGGAGAAGACACGGCGTTTACCTGCCCTGATGCTCCAAGTCTGAATTGGAGATTGAACTGTCCTTGAGCCTGGCCCGCTCCTAAGGCAGCACGGACAGCGTGACGGCGGCCGCCTGGGCTGAGAAGTACACCGAGCATGGCGGTACGACGGTAAGGAATGCGGGGAGAGAGTAGCTGTTGGCAGATGGCGCATGGCTGGCTGACACCGGAGGGGGTGCAAGGAGAGCTGGGGATTCAGGAGTTGTGTGTGTGTGCGTGCGTGTGTCTATGTATGCTTTCAAGGGAGACAGGAGATGGTGCGCTCGCGTGTATTTCAGGCATGCTGTCTGCGCCCGGCCTGGGCCGATCCGATTCCTGAGCCTGCGCGTGCCCATCTCCTGTCCCCTGGGAAGCAGAGCCGGTGACAATAAGTCTCTGGCGAGACCGTGCTTTCGTGCGGTAAACGCCACGAGACCTAAAAAGTGAGCCAGCCCTGTGGTGGAGGATGCATTAAAGAGTGTGAATTAATTCACCAAAATGCAAGGGAAAATCAGTATTCAATAAGGCATGCACCTCTGTGCGGGTGTTAGCCACGTGAAGGATGAATGTCTCACGAGCAGATGTGAGGACAACTTCTTTCTGGGACAATAGAGCTCTTATGCGACTCATCTTGTTGAACTCTGCTTTCAAAAATGTGCCCCATATCATATCTTATCTTATCCGTGCTCGGATCAAGGGAGGGTGTCATGGAGATGGGCTTTGCCTTTACACTGTGTTAAGTTAGCATGAGCATGTTAGCAGTTTATGTTTAAAATATTTTATTTATCATGACACACCAAGACAAATACACATCATCATAAAGTTTCCAGCAGCACCTAAGGATTTAACAAGTACAGAAGCCAACAATCACGGGCCACGATGGTGGTCCAACCAGGCAGGTGAAAGAGTGCATAGGTCCGGTGCGACACAATATTTCCATATAAACACCTCCCCCACCTCCCCCAACTGTCACAACTTAACTCCCCCCCCCACCCTCCCCACCCGTCGGCCAGTGCATTATCATCGCCCCGTGTGTATAACAAGATCAATAGTCCTGAGGAAAGGGGGAACCCCGCACCAGCTCATCGGTCCGGTATCGGTGGGCTCGTGAGCTGCAGGAGGCGGAGATATCTGGGGCAAGTAAGTTCTCTGAACTCCGTAAGCAACAGAGCATGGAACGGTTGCCAAAGCTCATTGAATTGGGCTATGTCCCCAGCCACCATAAGGGACATTTTTTCCATACCCAGCACATGCCACAACCTATGAAGCCAACCCGTGACAGTGGGCGGTGTGGCCGTGCGCCAGTGAATCAAAACATTCTGGACCGCAGAGCCTAAGGCAATAGCGATCTGCCTACCCCTCCTGAACTTCAGGGGATACATCAAGTCGTTCGGGAGCCCCAAGAGGGTATATGCAGGGAAGCGCGGAAGCTCAATATCGAAGTGAGAGTCTATTGCATCCAACACTTCTGTCCAATAGGCGGCTAAAAGAGGGCAGTCCCATAGGATGGGTGTGAGTGTACCACGATGTCCACACCCCCGCCAGCATGTGTCTGCTTTACTGTGATCAAATTTGTGAATTCGCTCCGGCGTGTAATACCAATAGGTAGTGACTTTAGTGAAGGTGTCAGTAAGGCCCACATGATATGCTGAGTGGCGTGCCCTGTAGGAAATCTGGTCCCATTCCTTAGGACTCAGCGTCCTGCCAAGCTCCCCCTCCCATCTCTCCCTCCCCGGGTTGTAAAAGTGTGTGGAGGGTAGCTGCAGAAACCTGTATAAATCCGTGATTAGCTTTGAATCTGACGCACGGGACACCAGCCATCTCTCACATGGCGAGAAAAGCCTGTCCGCTGCTTCTCTGACCTGTGGCTGAAGGGCCCAATGTCGGGCTTGCATATAACGGTGCCTCTCAGTCTCAGGGAGAGAAAACTCCTGACGGAACTGCGTGAAGGGAATAACCCCCTCAGGACCATACATGTGGCACAAAGCTCTACAACCTGCTTGTCGCCAATGCGCGAAGGCGCCCTTCTCCATTCCGGGAGTAAAAGCTGGGTTATCTACCAATGGGGAGAGAGGCGACGGAAACGAGGTAAGATCAAATTTAAGGCAAGTAGCGTGCCAAACTCGTAAAGGCACCCTAGTGATGAAGGAAGCATACAGGTTCTTAGGCCGATGGGAGCGGTGCAAAAACGGAATCTCCTGCAGAGGCCTACCCGCCACCACCTGGTCTTGGAAAAGCCAGTGCTTATCCGACTCCCATCTGCACCACTCCACCAGGTACCGCAGTTGCGTCGCCTGGAAGTACTTACGAAAATCCGGGATGCCCAGACCCCCCGCCTCAGGAGACAAAAGAGATAGGGCCCTGCGCATCCTGGGCTTCTTCCCTTGCCAAATGAAGCGGGCCACATCCAACTGCAGCTGCGGGATCCACCCAACCGGCGGCTGAAGCGGCAATGCCCTGAACAGATAGAGAACCTAGGGTAAGATGGTCATTTTAACGGCAGCAATCCGTCCTAACCATGAGAGAATCCCACGGTTCCAGCGGGCCAGCTCCTCTCTGATCTTTGCTCCGAAGGCCGAGTAATTTGCCAAAACCATGGCCTGCAGCGTGGGCGCTATCTTGATCCCCAGATACGGTACCGGCTCCGAAGACCAAAGCAGGGGAAACCTGCCCTGTAAATATTCCCTGGTGGCTGGGTCCAAAGAGATATCCAGAGCCACCGATTTCCCTACATTCATCTTAAAGCCGGAGACTGCACCAAAGGCGGCGAGCTCCTGTACACAAGCCGGTAGGGCCGTCCGGGGTGTATCTATTGTGAAGATGACATCATCAGCATAAAGGCTGATCGCGTGACTAAACCCACCCACTCGTATCCCTTCCACGGCCGGGTTATCCCTGACCCGCTGGGCCAACGGCTCCATGTATAAAGCAAAGAGCAGGGGCGAAAGTGGGCAACCCTGCCTAGTGCCTCTCTCAATAGTGAAAGCCGTGGAAGTATATCCATTCACACGGACCACGGCTGTCGGTTCTTTATAGCAGTTGAGGACCATGGCGCGAAACTTCTCCCCGATGCCAGACTTCACTAGTACCTGTTCTAGGAAGGGCCAATGTACTCGGTCGAACGCTTTCTCCGCGTCCACCGCCAGCATCATCCTCTCCCCAGGAATCCTAGAAGCCTTCTCCAGCAGATGGACCACCCTTTTTGTGTTATCAACAGTCTGCCTCCCTGGGACAAAGCCAGCTTGATCCGGGTCTATCAGACCGGGCAGGTGAAGTGCTAGGCGACTGGCCAAAATCCCGGTATAGAGTTTCAGGTCTACATTCAAGAGGGATATCGGTCGGTAGGACCCACAATGTTTGGGATCCTTTCCAGGCTTAGGAATAACCGCGATGGAGGCCCCGAGGAGATCAGGTGGGATGGCACCAGGTTCTGCGAAAGAGTTAAAAAGGCGAGTGAGGACAGGAGCTAAGGTCGCGCAAAACGTTTTATAAAAAAGGGCGGAGTATCCGTCCGGGCCCGGTGCTTTGCCGTGTTTGAGTTTGGCAGTGGCCGAGACCACCTCCTCTATTCCGGTGTCCCTATTCAAATGCTCGGCTTGCCGGACGTCTAAGGACGGCAAGATGATCGAATCTAGGTAGGAAGATATGGCAGTCACATCCGGCGGATCCCCGGTGTAGAGGGTTTCGTAGAATCCTCGGAACACCGCCGAGATGCGGGCATCCTCCGTCTCCACATTTCCACCAGGGTCGAGGATCTCCTTCACTGACTGGCTCTGCCGCGCAGCCCGAAGCCTATTGGCCAGCAGTTTACCGCAGCGATCTCCCCCTGTGTAAAAGGCATGGCGCAACCGAAGGGCTGCGTATTCTGCCCGATCCATGTCCAAGGCTGCCAGAAGCTTCCTCACCTCTTTCAACTGCCGCCAGATCCTCGGAGCCCCGGTCCTTCTGTGAATCAACTCAAGCTCCCGAACCCTACCGGTAAGCTCCTCCCTCTTGGCCTGCCGCTCTTTGTTTTCGGCCGCGGAGACCGACATGAATTCCCCCCTAAGGACAGCTTTTAGTGCTGCCCATTGCGTGGCCCGGGTGGTGTCGGCGTTGTCATTGTGTGGCAGGTAGTCACGGGTAACCTTCTCGATACGGTCCACTACCACCTTCCTATGTAAAAGGGTATCCCTGAGGCGCCAAGTTCTCGAGGGGTGGGCAGTAGGGGGCAGGCACAACGAGGCCTCAACCGGAGCATGGTCCGATAAGGATAACACTCCCATGTCAGTCGATGAGACCAATGCCTTCACCGGGGTTGTAACTAAAAGGTGATCAAGCCGTGCATAGGTCTTGTGTGCATGAGAGTAATACGAGTAGTCTCTATCTGTAGGGTGTAGATGACGCCAGAGGTCAAGGAGATCTACCTCCGCAAGCCGTGCCTTACAACCGGCCGAGAATTCCCTGACCTGTGGAGAGCGCTGCGCTGACCTATCTACCGCAGAATCGAAAACCATATTAAAATCCCCACCAAGAATGATATGTCTGTCTGGCGAGGCAGTGACATCCTCCACAGCTGACTGCAGGAAACGCTCCTGCTTGTCATTAGGGCTATAAAGGGAGCCAATCGTGAACGTGAGGCCCCCAACTCTGAACCTATGCGCCAGTAACCTCCCCTTCTGTTCAGCAAGTTTGTGAAGATTCACCCCCTTAAAGTGTCTGGCCACCAGAATCGCCACCCCCGCAGTCTTCGTGTTGCAAGCGGAAAAAAACTGGAGCGGGAATTTGTGAGATTGCAGCCTGTGTGTGTCCTGTGCCAGCAAGTGTGTTTCCTGAAGAAGGCAAATGTCTGCATGAGCATTTTCTAACAGTGAGAGCACCGCCCGCCGCTTGACAGGGTTGTTCAATCCCCTAACATTTAGAGTTAGGACCTTAAAAACATAAGGAGGCATAGCGGGCAGAGTGCAAGAAAGCGTATGTACAGCGTGCGGAGGCCATTGAAGGTGTGTGTACCCCCCACCACTCCGGAAACCAGGCAAAGGACAAGAACAAGCACACAGGCCCCCAGTCCTGGCAAACCCCTACATGCTGCGAACTCCAGTGTGTCCGCTGGCTGTCCTAAGCATTGACCACCCCCCATTCCTTGTTCCAACATCCACACCACGTCCCCCGAAGTCAAAACCAAATGAAGAAGGACATCTGAGATATTCAATTCCTGTACCGTGCACTGGACGACCCCCCCTTCACACCCAACACATATTCCCCCCGTCCGCCCTCCACACCCCAACAGAACTGTCCCCGCTCCCCCAACCCCATCCCCACCCCCCCCAAACTGAGTGAAAAAGAACCATTGTCCATGTCCGGCCTATGAAGGCAAGTCTATGGAAAGTCACCAAAGTGGACGTCCAGCCACCACGCAACTCCCGCTCCCCCCCCCCTCCCCCCAGGCCCCCAAACCTGCGATTTCAATCAAGCGATGTCGATTTCCCCCCGGAGAGCTTCTCAAGCGGTCAACGCCACCTCCTCTGCCGCCGTTTCTCTGGCAACGTCTCGTACTGCGCTATCCATTTCAGCCTGGATAGTGGGCGGATCAGGCCTCGCTGAGGAAGCGGAGTGTCGGCGACCAGGGACGGTCTGCCAGCCGTCCCTGGTGATCCGTCTACGGCGAGGAGTAGGGGCCTCCTCATCAGTCGCTGTGATGCCCAATACTGCACAAGTGTCCTGGAGGGAACGTAGCTGATGTAGTGTGCCATTCCAGCGAAAAATAAGACGGAACGGATGTCCCCAAGAGTACTGAGTACCATGCTCTCGTACGAAATCAGTGGCAATTTTAAAGGACTTGTGCTTCTGTAGAGTGACCACCGAAAGATCCTGGAAGAGTGACACGCGGTGGCCCCTGAACTCCAAAGAAGGTTTGGTTCGAGCTACCCGGAGGATTCTTTCTTTCAAGGGGTAGTCCGGCAGGTAGGTTAGGAGGTCGATGGGGGCGCCGGTGATCTGCGTCGTGGGCCCACCCTATGCGCTCTATCAATCCTGATAAGGAAGTCGGTCGGCTCATCCAAAACGTATCTAAATAGGTCTTGCAGATAATCCGCCGCGTTCTCCCCCTCCTCTGCAAGAGGAACACCCCGGACCCGGATGTTGTTCCTCCGGGAACGGTTCTCAAGGTCCTCCACATGCGACTGAAGATCGATTTGCTGGTCGTGAAGTCTAATCACCTCCTGCTGAAGCTGTGCGAGTTCTTCGACCTGAGCATGTCCTGCCTCCTCCACAGAGGCCACCCGCTCCCCCAGGCCGTCAACCTCCCTCCGTACCTCACGCACCTCTCCCGCCACCTCCTGCTTTAGTGCCTGGAAGTCCTCTCTGAGAGTGCCAAAGAGCGATTCAAGAAAGGATCTGGTGACTGGCGGCTCCCCTCCACTCGCCCCCTGAGAGCTGCTCGACTGTCCCGGGGAATGCTGCCCCGTCTTGCCTAGCAGCGCCCCTGCTTAGCATATCCAGCAGGGTACGATCCCCCTTCTTGTTTCCCTTGTTACCGGCCATCTTGAGCGACGGACAGTGCTCCCCAGGTTCCACCAAGGACGTCAACGTCTGCCACCCCACCAGGCTGCCGGCCAGTCGACCCAACCAACTGTCCTGGGCCCCCTACTTGCGTAGGCCGATGCTCACCAATTAGGCACTCCCGCGCCGGGTGTTCCCTAGGAGATCAGCCCCGAAAGCTAGTCCCACTCCAGCTAGAGGCCGCAAGCGTAAGGCTGTCCACCTGGAGCAAGGCGACCCCTCCGGGCACTCCAAGCCGGCTCTGTGCCCCACCTGCCTCCTCAAGACCACTCCGATGCCATCCACTCCCACTCAGATCGGCCAGGAGCAGCGCTTCGCCGTTCGTGAGCAGCGCGTTTCAGGGTCCACGCATACTCATCACCAGGGCCCCCCATCGTGATCCAACCATCGGCCTGACCAGCCTCCTAGTAGGTCCTGCACACAGGCCTGCAACCCCCTTCAGTCAATAATAAGGGATGGCCGGTAGATCTGCCTCACGTCCACCACTAGGCCCGGCACTGTATCAGCGGCATAGGGCTCACAGGTTGCGGCCGTATCGTCATATCAGGTCCCCCGCTGGAGGGCCACTCGCTCTCTCGTCCCCCAGCCAAGGTCCACTTTACACTCCCATCGGGGGTATCAGGGCAGGGGGAGTGAGTCCTGACCTCTTCCTAGGCCCTTTCACCACCGCTACCGGCCGACTCGCCACCCGTCACTGCCAGCTGCCCAGGTGCTCCACTCCGGTCAAGGCGGCCTCCGCTCCAGTCCCCCCCGGACCGTCCGACCGGGTCCGGTCTCCGGCAACCGCAGCAATCCTCCCGCTCACCAGGGAGCTTCGGCCACGTCGCACCAGGCCTAGCGCGGCGGAAGACGGGGCCTCGCGCAGGCCAACTGCGCCACCGCAATCAGGGACGTATCCCGCCCCCGTCGGGTCACTCTCCGCGCACAAGCGCTCGTCTTCCGTCGGGCTGCCGAGGGGGGGACCGTCGCCAATTCAGCCTCCCGGCCAGGCAGGTCGGGGGCGCAGCCCAGCGCCACTCGGAGCTTTCCGGGCGGCTCCTCACCTGGCTCCGCTCCGTCTCCTGGACCGGCCGCCCTCACTGCACCGATCACTCTCAATCCTGGCGTCCGCGAACCGGAGCCAGCGGAGACATCAGCTGGGCCCGGCCGAGACACCACTCCGGTTCAGACGGGTCTCCTCCTCCACAGCCTCCACCAAGCTCGATCCGCTCCGCAACGCCGGCCTGGACCCACTTCCGGCCGGAGCTCAGGCCCACGCCAGCCCGGTGTCCGGAGCTTGCCAAACACGCCCCCAGCTCCTCAAGCGCCTCGGGATGAAGCTCCGAGGTCCCCCACCCCTTCCGCCGCCAGTAGTTAGCAGCGAGGGGGGAGATCAGTGCAATTGAAGTCGTTTAGGGGCCCGGACTCGGAGGAGATCGCGAGGAGAGCGACCACTCACTCTGCCATCTTGGCCACGCCCCCCCCTGTTAGCAGTTTAAACGCCATTTTTCCTTTCTGCTGCTTTTGCATACGACACATATTGTTATTAATGCTTTGAGCCTAGTAGAATATTTTGCTTCACACGAGAATATTTTGCTTCACACGTGGAGAAGTGTGGCTCAGGGGTTAGAGGCGGCAGACCCGGAAGCTGAGATCGGCCCTGGACCAGGGTTCAATTCCCCGCCTCGGCGGGTCTTGGGCTAAAAATTCCACGGTCTCGATAATTCTCGCTCCGGTGCCTTCTCGACTCACGGGTTCACGCTCTGCGACTCTGGGCAATAGCTTGCTTAATCTCCACAACGGCCCCTCGCGCCGGGAGGCCTGGCTTTCAACTTGTGGATACCCTGCCGGGGCCTCTCACAGGGGAATACCAGGACGGGTTCCCTAGGCAAGCGCCAGGATGCCCTTTGTGGTGACAGGTCGCGCTATATAAGTATACCTACATTTACATTTACAATAATATGTTTTCCTATTGTATCAGCTTTGCTCGGTAAGCTATGTCTGAACAGTGAGTACCGAGGCCTTCAAGGTTATTTCAACACAGTGGTTGTTGTTCGGTCTGATCAGCGCACGTCCTAGACATAACCCATATGCAGCTGTGGCCAACTCTGGCTTTGGCGCGTTTAATAATGCACTGCGCAGAGCATGCAAACACAGTGTAAAGGCAAAGCCCATCTCCATGACACTAGGAAAATCTCAATTCATAAGGATGTCTCTGTCTGTCATCTCTTACAAATCTATTCCAAAGAATGATGTTCGCCACGTTTGATAAGGTTAAGAAGGATTATGTTACTTACCCTGTAAGCATCTGTTCTTGGCATGTAGAGCTGTAGAGTCGCAAGCTTTGCATACTTCTACCATCTAGTGTTGGGTCCGGATGTTTGTAAGTTGTTTTTCTTCTAAGAAGTCTTTCCTAGTCATGAGGTTAGGTGACTCCTCGTTTCAGTAATAATGTGCATGGGCATCTACTCCATTGTTAGATTGTTTTCCCGCAATAAGGTGAGAATGGAGTAAATTAGTGTAAAGAAAGAAATTGTATTACTAACTGTAACAACCATAGGTGTCCAGGGAGGAGGGAAGGTGACTGTGAATCTATAGTTATACATGCCAAGAACAGATGCTTACAGGGTAAGTAACAATCTGTTCGAGGCAGGTGTGCTGCAGATGCACATGCTTTGCACAGATTATATAGCAATACTCCACGAAACAGTGGCTAACCAGTGGATGTTGCAGTTGTCTGAAGAAGGGTCTTTAGCACAGCTTGTCCTACATTAGCTTGTTGATGTGCTAATACATCCACACAATAATGTTTAGTAACCATGTAGCTGCTTTACATATGTCAGCTATAGAGATGTTACCTAAAAAGGTTACAGATGCTCATATTGTGCTCTAGTAGGAACAGTTCAAGTTCTTTTAGCTTCAATATACCAAGTTTGAATGCATTCGACTATCCACCAAGAAATACTAGATTTTGAAATAGGATTTCCTTTATGAGGTGGAGCAAATGCAACAAAAAGTTGTTTTGTTTTACGAAAACTCTGTCCTCTCAACATAGTAAAGTAGTGCTCCTCCAACATCAAGCGTGTCTAGAGCTCTTTCTGCTACTGAATCAGGCTGAGTAAAGAACACAGGTAACTCAACTGACTGATTAATATGAAAAGCAGAAACTACTTTTGGGAGGAATTTAGGATTTGTATGAATAACCCTTTGTGTAGCTGAAAGAAGGGTTCTTCCAAGGTTAATCCCTGTAAAGCAATAACGCGCCTGTGTGAAGCGATGGCGATTAGAAAGACAACTTTCCATGAAAGAAACTGTAACTGACAATCATGTAATGGTTCAAAAGGGTGGACCCATAAGCCTTGTGAACAACAATATTAAGGTTTCAGGTAGGTGCAGGTGGCACTCTTGCCATCTTTTAAGTCCTTGCACAAAGGCTTGAATTACGGGAACCTTGAATAGAGACAAATGCTGTCTATTTTGCAGAGATGCGGCCACTGCTGCAAGATGTAACCTTATAGATTTGTAGGCCAATACTACTCATTGTAGATGCAATAGATAACAAATTATATTTTGTATGGATGCATCAAGCGGCTCAAGGTTGTTATTTTGACAGTATATGACAAATCTTTTCCACTTTGCTTCATAGCATGCTCTAGTGGTAGGTTTTCTTGTTTCTTTCAGTATTGTCATACAATCTGGTAGTAAATTCAAACATGTAAACTCTTTGACATCAGAAGCCATATCGCAAAGTTGTGCTCCTTGCGGTTTGGAGGTCTGATATGTCTATGGTTCTGTGTGAGAAGGTTGGAAGTGGGGTGTAGTTTTGGTGTGGAACTGACAGTTCTAGTAATGTGGTGAACCATGGTTAACGAGCCCATGTGGGAGCCACTAGAATCAGTGTGAGTGATGTCTGGCTGAGTTTATGAACCAGAAATGGAAGGAGAGGGAGATTAGGAATATTATTATGTTTCTTATATAGCGCCAGAATCGACCCCCGAAGGGGTATCTCCGCGCTTGCCTTGGGAACCCGTCCTGGCTTTTCCCTGTGAGATAGCCCCTACAGGGCATCCCCAAGGTGAAATCCAGGTGTCCCGCCGCGGGGGGGCCATTGTGGAGATTAAGCAAGCTTAAAGCCCAGAGTTGCAGAGTGTGAACCCATGATTAGGTCAGGCACAGATGTGAGAATTATCGAGTCCATGGACATTTGCGCTCAAGACCCTGCCGCGTCGGGAATTGAACCCTGGTCCCGGGTCTGACCTCTGCTTCAGGGTCTGCCTGCTCTAACCAGTGAGCCACACTTCTCCACGTAGCGTAAGAAAATATCCCCGACCAGTTCATCCATAGGACATTGCCTTTGGGTAGATGGTGTGTGAACCTGGAGGTGAATTTTGGGCATTTTGAGTTCTCTGCTGTGGCAAAGAGATCTATGTCTGGAAATCCCAATTTTTGGAAATCGGGAAGAAGAACTTGGGGAGGAAGTTCCCATTCGTGCACTTGATGCCGCATCCTGCTGAGGAGATAGGCAAACTAGTTGTGTATTCCTGAAAGGTGTTCTGCTAGGAGATTAATTCTGCAATGCATTGCCCAACGCCAAATGGTCTGGGAGAGGCGTGACAACTGTATAGTGTCCCCCCACATACTTTTGTACATAGTACATCGCCCATACTAAGACAACTTTCCTTACAAGATAAGGTTAAAATGCTTTTAATGCTAGTTGAACTGCTAGCATCTCCAAGTAATTTATGCAGATACTATTTTGTTTGGTGTCCCATAAACCTTGAATTGTCAGGTGGTGGAGATGCGCGCCCCAACCTGTTAAAGATGCGTCTGCTGTTAGCATGACTTGTGGAATGTGGTTGTTGAAAGGTTACCCTTTTGATGAATTTTGTGTGTTCCACCACTGCAGAGAGTGATGAGTGCGGCTGTCTACCGACACTAGACCTGTTAATTGACCCTGTGCCTGATTCCACTGTCGTGCTAGACATTCATGAAGGGGGCGCATGTGTAACCTCGCATGAGGCATTATGTGAATGCATGATACCATAATTCCTAACAACTGCATGAAAATTTTAACTGGCAGATGCTGGTTTAACTGAAACTGCAGTAAGATCCTTTGGAAATTTTGAATTCTGGCAACATAGGGAGAAGCCAGATCTGTATGGGTGTTAAGCATTGCTCCCAGATATGTTTGCAGTTGTGAGGGTTGAAGATGAGATTTTTGAGCATTTACTGTGAATCCTAATTGATGAAGGTTTATTGCAGATTGAGTGTGTTGTAAACACCCTTCCTGTGTTTTGGCTTTAATGAGCTAATCGTCTAGGTCTGGGAGGATATGGATCTGCTGTCTTTGTAGATGAGCTGCTACTACTTCCAAACATGTTGTGAATACTCTGGGTGCAGTAGTCACTCAAAATGAAAGTACCATGAATTGGTAGTGCTTTCCGGCTATCACAAATCTGAGGTATTTGTGATGCGTTTGGTGGATGGGAATGTGAAAGTATGCGTCCTTTAGGTCTATTGTAGACATAAAGTTGCCTTGCTGTAACAGTGGAAGGACTTGTTGGAGGATGACCATGTAAAAATGCACTGATAGTATGTGCAGATTTAGGGGCCTTAGATCTAGTATTGGTCGAAGAGACCTGTTTTGGGGGGAATTAGGACATACAGTGAATATATACCTAAAACTTGATACTGTATCGGAACAGGTTCAAAGGTTCCTTTGCTAATAGAGTTTGTATCTCATGTTTGGGTAGCTGTAAGTGTTGTAATGACAGCTGATGATTGCGAGGTGGAATATTAGGAGGATCGCTGGTGAGTTCCACACAATAACCATGTTGGATATTTCTAATACCATTTGTCTGTGGTTATTGCTTGTCAAATGGGAAGAAAGAACTGTAGTCTTCCCCCCACAGGTGTAAGATGATTGGGGGGAATTGTAGGCAAGTCACTGCTTATTGGGAGATGGAGTGGTACGTGTTTGTGTACCTCTTCCTCTGCCTTTGAAGTGGTTCCCTCTGTAGCCTCCCCCATAGAAAACCCTAGGTGAATTTGGTTGTGTGTTTTTTTTATAGGAGGAATTATTGGGATCCAAAGTATTACTTGCGTATCCATCCCCTATAAAATGACTGAGGAAAGGAACCTCTGCTGGATGGTGACTGCAAAGCTCCTATAAATATTTCCACTACTGTGTCTTTTTTTTTTCAAGTGACACCTCTACTTGAGGTCCAAAAAAAGGGTCTTCCTTATCAAAAGGGACATTTAAAGTAGACTGTTGAACTGCTGGCTTAAAACTAGAAATCCTAAGCCATGGATGCCTACAGAGGAGAATGTTGGTATTAATCCCTCTTGCTGCAGTGTCAGCAGCATCTTCTGCACATCAAATATAAGAATTCCTGCACTAGCTCCCGACCCTTTTTTCTATGCTCTTCTGGAAAGTTGTAGAATCTCTTCTATTTCATCCCAGTGGGCTCTATCATATCTTGCTAAAAGAGCCTGTGTATTAGCAATGCACCACTGGTTGGCAGATTGCGCCGCTATTCTCTTGCCCTATGCATCAATTCATTTAGACTCCTTGTCTAGAGAATGTGCATCTGCTGTTGTTTGTGAATTACCTCTTTTGCAAGCATTTGACACCACAAGAGAATCTATAGACAGCTGCCTTTGATACGAATTGGGTCAGATAGGAGAGGTTTCGACTTTTTACTGACCCGAGTTGTTAAAACAAGGACGCGCATTGGGCCCTTAAAAATGTAATCTGTGTGTCTCAACATACCTTTCAACCTAGGTAAGCTTTGTGTGGTTTTATGTGTGGAACCTAAAGTCTCAAATAAGAAATCTTCCTCTAGAGATTCTTTTTGGGAGCAACTCCATGATAAGATACTGCTCTTTAAATCAACTCCTGGTAAGCTATATTATCATCAGGGGGTGAAATCCTGGTAGGGTAGAGATCAGGATCATTATCTAATGGTTGATCATAATCAATCCATCGATCTGTGTTTGGAAGACTATTATAATCTCCTTTATCAATGTCAGGTTGTGTGTGAGGAGAATCTTATAGTGTGATCTGAAAGGGATTTGACCCTGGTGATGGTAGAAGTGGAGGAGGGGACTGAGAAAGAAGATACATAGGGCTTGTAGCCATGTCCTTCTTTTTATTCAAAGGAATTGTAGGACTTGTATCCTCAGTAGCAGTTTTTTTCTTGGATGGTGTATCATCCTTGGCTACAATGTGTCCAGTATCTAGAATAGTGTAGAGACTTTTCTGTTTAGAATCCAATTTCTCTTTCATAGTGTCCAAAATCGGTTCTGGAGGTTTTAGAAGAGAATCTTTAACTTCCGGGCCGAAGGTTCAGGTGGCAAACCAGACCAATGATTTTTGTCTTTCTTAGTCAAAGGTTTCAACTCCGGAGGGGTCTTGTCTCAATTAGAGCCAAAGGCCTAATCTCTTGTTTCGGTGCCGGGCCTGAAGGCGAGGCGTTCAAAAGGGTCTCTTGGTGCCGACCATGGCCTGAAGGCAGTGGTGGCCCAGGAGCCTTGGGTTTAATGAGACAGGTTTGGTGGGCAAAGGTTTTTTGTTTTTTTTTACTCACGGCCTGCTGTCCCGCTGGAAGTTCTTCGGACTGTAGTTCAGAGTCCGATTCATGAATGGAGAGGGTTTCTTACTCCTCCGCTGGTGATGCTTCCATCTACTCTTGATCGGTACCTCTCTGAAAATATCTGGGGTGTACTTGATGTTTTGTCTCTGCATGTCCCTTTGTCGAGCCCAATGATCCTGCAGAGTCTTTTTCGACCGAAATGATAGATAAGCATCACAAACTTCCTCCTTGTGCTCTGGTGAAAGCAACAATTTGCAGACTCTGCGCTGGTCGGTGCGTGGATAATTGGTGTGGCACCAGGGACAGAAATGAAACTGAGTCTGTTCCATCAGCGGTAGACTCGACGAGTACAATGGAGTGGAAGTCGAAAGAAACATCTAGGCCGGAAGGCCGCCCACAACGTCTTCTGGGTCAAAGATGGGAGTTTTCTCGCTTTTTTCGGCACACAGGAATAAAGGAATGTGTGCGAAAAGATACCAAGGGAATCCCGAAGAATGGTCTCAAACTGGAGCGCCACAAACCACGTCCAAACCGGAAAGAAAGCAATCTAATAATGAAGTCAATGCCCATGCGCATAATCACCGAAAGGAGGAGTCCCCTTACCTTGTGACTAGAAAAGACTTCTTGAAGAAAAACAACTTACAAACATCCGGACCCAACACTAGATGGAAGGAGTATGCAAAACATGTGTATTCTACAACACACATGCCTCGAATCGTAATTTACTTTCAAAACTATATCCTGGTATTTAGCTGTTGTGGTATCAAGGAGGACTGTCTTTCAATACTACCCATTCCAAATCAAGGCTGCTGCTGTTAGAGCAGGAAAGAGGAAAGATGCAGTTGCCAGCATTCAGGGCTTGTTTCAATGGTGTGGTGGAGTGATCTCTAAGAAGGAATAAACTATGGCAATGTAAAGGGACATGATTTTGGTTGAAATGAATCACCTGATGCAGAAAGTGAGAAGATGAGTAATCATGGTGCAACTTGCTACAAGACTGTGTGTACAAATTCTAGATAAATTGTTAGTATGTGAGGGTAGCTTAGTGATACAAGAAGACAAATCTTTGCTTTTGAGAGAATCAGAAATTTAGCCCATGAAGCACATTTAGGCCAAACATTAACTAGGAGGATAGTTGTAGGAGAGTAGGGTCTGCAATCCCATGATCACCCAGATTTTTTTGCTTTTGTTTCACTGGTTTACGACTTTCTCTGGCTGTGGGCCTGCCAATCAGACCCACAGCCTGGCTGTTCTCTTTCTAAATTACGACATGTACCCTAGGTGCATTTACCAATTGGTACTGGGCCACCTTATCAGACCCCGTAACGCAGGGCATAGGTGTACCCAGGGCCGCCAGGGGCTGCAGCATGTATTATGCCACCCCTGGCTGGCCTCCTAAATTTGACACAACTGGCTGCATGACAGCTGGGGCAAAGCCGTGTAACCACCCTTTGCTTTAGGTATAGTAGCCCTATATCTAACCGTACAATGGACGCCCGAGTTCCTATCAGTCACTCCTATGGCAGGCCTTGACAATCCTGAAGGCAGAGTGCGTGGGCTCGTGTGAACTAGGTTCTGGCCCGAGCCGAGCCCGGTTGCAGCTTGCGGAACAAAGACCCAATGGCTGTTCCAGGATAACGCGCACCACATCGGTAACTTCGGTGTCGCATTATCGAGGCATGTCGAGTAAGGTGTCATACGAATCGGGATGCTGCCCCCTCACCAATTCTGGCGATGAGGTTAGCATTCCACCCTTCTAGAGGGACACGACATGTGCGTAACTGTGAACCCCGGTTAAAGTTAACTAAAGCCTCAGCTCCACAAAATGGATGCTGCCACCACAGAAACGAGTCTGACCTCCTGCTGCTGGGAGTCCTTCCAGCGAGGAGCGCTTGGACAAAGGGTTTCCTGTCAAGGGCGGTGTTCGCACCGTCCCAGACAGGGTTTGTGTATTCTGGGTAGGTAGGGCTTTTGCGAGAAGGTGACTGCGGAGTGGCACCCCGGTGCTCACTACGCATCTGCCGGTCAGAACCAGTTCCAGGGGCGCCAGCCCTGGCCTGGGGAAAGTCCGGCTAGGGAGAGGGGTGTAACTACCCCCCTTCCTGGTCCCACCCTTAGGGCAGGACCTAGTCATGTACCCACCCCTTTCTTTAGGATAAAGGCCGGAGCGGGGACCCTTCCAAATTAGATCATCTTTGAATCAAGAACTACTTTCTACGAAAGGACATTCGAGACTCTTCTCAAGATTTCTCCCTTGTGACTAAGGAGTAGTCACCCTGCATCAGCGGGCACCACCTAAGAACTCTGCGGTTTGCTGCAAGTCCTTCCTCAAGGAATCCGACGGCCCAGCTCGACGAGAACCGGCTTCCCTGGCACCTCTGACCTCTACCCACGTCATCAGCCCAGCTGTGATCTGTGGGTGCGACGAGACCTCGAGGGACCGGCCATCATCAGAACCTGCACGCTCTTAACCAGCACGACCATCGAAGTAATTCCCTGGTGAGTGCTCTGGGGTCCGAGAAGCCCCGACCCTGAGCCGCTCCAGCACCGAAGTGCAGTCTCCCAGCATCTCCACGATCTGCGTGGGGCCCTTCTGCTCGCCGCTCAACACGTTGTCCGGTCACTAGCCGCTGGCTTGTGCCCTCCTGTGACGACATCCGACAACCAACGCTGCTGGTCTGGTTGCTCCAGACTGGCCTCTGCTTCTATCTTTGAGAGAAGCACCCCGGACCCTCCTGGTCCCCTCAAGACGCCATTTTAGGCCCACCACGTGGCCCTGAAATCTGCCAAGGCTTGTTGCCCCAATCCTGGGCCCAGCGACGCCGACAGCATCATCCTTCGTGGGACAGCTCGCACCTCCATCCGGGTCGCCGACAACGCCTCCTGGTCCGTGAGACTGCAGAGCCTAGCGTCGCCCACTCACCTAGTCGAGGTGACGGCCAACCGGTGCCCTCCTGGTACCCTCTGACTACTGGCTAGTAGTACGAACTTGGTCCCCTCTGCTTTCAGGTGTCAACGATCTCTGATCCAGGCTTGGATCTCTACGAACTATTCATCACTGGTCGCCGGCCAGCAACTCCCTTTCTTCCGGCTCCTGGCTCGTCAGCGAAGACCCCGACGCCTGTAAGACTTGTGCAGCCGCAGCCCTCGTGGCTAGGTAACTCGGCATTTCGGTGCCTGCATAGCCTCTTTACTCTAGGGTCCTGAGTCCCTCGCTTCCGACTTGCCTTATCGGTTCCGCCCGAGACCTCTAAACTTTCCGTGTCCTCGGACACTTGTTTTAATTGTGCACTTGAAGTATTTTCCTAAGAGATTTGGTTTGTGCTTAGTACCCGGTCCTCATAAAGAGTACAGGGCTGTTGTGAATCTTAATAAATATCCTGTTTATTTTCATAACACTTGTGTGGTGTCCTTTCACCTGGTGTTCAAGGGGTACATGTGTGGTAAACGGCTGGCTTAACACGCCCTCTCGAGTCTTTAGCCTTAGACTGCTCGTATCCACGCTACTAGGATAGCTGGTCTATAGGTTGACTTACAACCAATCATCATAAGGGTCGTTTGGAACGATACATAGCGGTCGCTAGAATAGCGAACGCTGCATATCGGGCCAACTTCTCACATTGGTGAGCAGCGGTGGGATTTGAGCTTGCTGTTGTTTTACCACACGTATCCTAAGAATATCTTGTTGAAAGATCACATAAGTACTGTTAGTACATATAACTAAGCTTAGAATACTCTGAGTTCTACTGAACCAGCTGTTGCAGCTCCTCAAGGCCTAGCACACCTTGGCTGCAACTCTTAGCAAGGGATCGGTAGGTAAACACATAGTGTAGGTAGGTGCATCACTTACACCACACTAGAAACAGTATGTCGGACAAAGGAGGAAACTCTGAGTCTCCCCTTGTGTCAGCTGACCCTCCACAGGTCATCCCTTCAAGATATACTGTGCTGAGCTTCAAGGAGTTAAGACAAGTGTGTCACTCCAGGAAGATCAAGCAGGGGTCTAACCCCACAACTTCCTTTCTGATTGGTCTCTTGGAGACTTATGATGCCAGAAAAGCTGAGACCCTTCTTAGCTCTTCTAATCCAGAAGGAGACATGCCTCCCATTGAGGGAACCAGAGACGATCCTGACCTCATCCACCTCTCAACTGAGACTGAAGATGTAGAGGATGATGAGAATGAGGATCCCTCTGGGGATGAGGCAGATAAGGGACAGGTAGAAGTCGGTAGACTAAGCAGGTCCAACTTAAGCAAACATGACAGTGGTACTGGGGGACCCCTGGGGCCACTATCAGGTCAGCTTAACATTGGGAATGGACGAGCCCGATCTCTGTCAAGAGACTCTGGCAGATCCCTTCAAACCAATGGCTCTCACAACTCTTCTCAAAGAGGGATGACGTCCCCTCAGCGGAGAGTGTATGAAGCTAAGGAAAGGGCAGCTAATCTGAGGATTGAAAGGGAAGAACTTGCCCTGGCCAAAGAAAGGCTTGCCTTTGCTAGAGAGCAACAGTTAAGTGGGGTAGTCCCCACTGGTGGCAGCATTGTACCTAGTAATAGGGAAAGGAGTTTTGATACAAAACACCTTGGTAAGATAGTGCCCCCCTTTAAACAAGGGGACGACATCCACAAATGGATTACTGCTTTGGAGAGGGCCTGCACTGTGCAAGGAGTTCCCCAGAGTCAGTGGGCAGCTATCTTGTGGCTATCCTTTGAAGGTAAAGGAAGAGACAAGCTCCTCACCACAAGGGTAGAGGATGCTAATAATTACCACGTCTTGAAGAATACACTGGTTGAAGGGTTTGGCCTAACCACTGAGCAGTACAGGGTGCTGTTCAGGGATACCCAGAAAACGCAGTCTCAAGATTGGTCTGACTTTGTCGATTGTGCCACTAAGGCTTTTGAGGGCTGGTTGCTGGGCAGTAAGGTTACTGATTACCAAGGATTGTATAATTTGATGATGAGAGAACAAATTTTAAACAATTGTCAGAACCAGTTGTTGCATCAGCATCTTGTCGACTCGGATCTGACCTCTCCCCAAGAATTGGGAAAGAAGGCAGACAGATGGGTTCGTACAAGAGTTAAACAGAACCAGGGCCAGAATCAAGGTGGTCAGAAGAAAGCAGACCAGAAGGGTAAAGATTCTAAGGGGGAACAAAATGACCAGAAGTCTTCGACAGGTCCCCAACAACCCAAAGAGGGTGGGGGTCAGGCTCCCCAAAAGAAGAAAGAAGGCCAATCCAAAAGATGGTGCCAGTACTGCAAAAGTAAATCTCACTGGTTTAGTGAGTGCACCAAGAAAGGAGGAGGGCAGACTCCTGCCACTGCAGCCCCTAAGGCACCTGTGCCCCCTAGTACAGCCAGCAGTGGTAGTGCACCTCCCAAGGGTTTAGTAGGGTTAACCCTGGGTTCTGAGGGGCGTGACAACTTAGTTGGTACACTCACTCAGGCTGTCCTTGTCAGTACAGGGGATGTGGATATGTCCCCTGACGTAAGTCCCAATACTTTGGGCAAATACAGACAGACACCTTTCATAAATGGAAAAATGGCTCAGGCCTATAGGGACACTTGTGCCAGTGTCACCATGGTGACGCCTAACTTTGTGGACCCTGGACAGATCATGCCAGGTACAGAATTCCTGGTGACCAATGCAAGCAATGTCACTACCAATCACAGTATGGCAATTGTAGCTTTCTCCTGGGGAGGGGTAACTGGCCAAAAGAAGGTTGTAGTTAGTTCAGACCTCCCAGTGGATTGTTTGTTGGGCAATGATTTGGAGTCATCACAATGGTCAGAAGTGGAGCACCGGACTCACATGGAAATGTTAGGCTTGCCAGCACATGTGTTCGATGTGACCAGGTCACAGGTCAGGAAATGCCCCACTGAACAGGTGCTGGATCCTGGAACAACGGACCAGACACCTCCCAAGAAAAAGAGCGGTAGGGTTAAGGCTGCGCCTTCCCCCTTGCCCCAGGTCGTGGATCAAGTCTCAGAGGAGGCTGACCTACAGGAATTGAGGGAAACTGAGCCGAGAGAGTTCGAACTTGATCAAGTTGAATTCTTGGGTTCAGGGGGACCCTCAAGGGAAGACCTGGGGAAGGACCAGTTAGACTGCCCTTCTCTTGAACCCCTCAGACAGCAGGCTGCTGCTGAGGCTGCTGGGAACGCCACAGGTACCCACAAGGTATACTGGGAAGATGGACTCCTGTACACTGAGTCAAGAGACCCGAAGCCTGGCATGACCAGGAGGCTGGTTGTACCCTTGTCTCAGCGAGGTTTCCTACTTACCTTGGCCCACGAGATTCCCTTAGCAGGTCACTTAGGCCAGACGAAGACGTGGGACAGGCTTGTCTCACACTTTCACTGGCCTCATATGAACGAAGACACCAAGGACTTTTGCCGCTCCTGTGTCACTTGCCAAGCCAGTGGTAAGTCAGGTGGCACGACAAAGGCCCCCCTTATACCAATGCCTGTGGTGGGGGTGCCCTTTGAACGGGTGGGGATTGACATCGTCGGTCCCATGGAACCACCCACAGCATCAGGGCACAAGTTTATACTGGTGGTAGTGGATCATGCCACCAGGTATCCTGAAGCTATTCCCCTTAGGACCACTACAGCACCTGTTGTGGCAAGAGCCCTAGTTGGAGTATTCTCCAGAGTGGGCTTCCCTAAGGAGGTCGTCTCCGACAGAGGTGCAAACTTTATGTCGAGCTACTTAACTGCTATGTGGAAGGAATGTGGTGTCAACTACAAGTTCACTACACCCTATCATCCACAATGCAATGGGCTTGTTGAGAGATTCAACAGGACCCTAAAAGGGATGATTCATGGACTACCTGAAAAGCTTTGGCGTAGATGGGACGTCCTGATCCCCTGCCTTTTATTCGCTTACAGAGAAGTCCCACAGAAGGGGGTTGGCTACAGCCCTTTTGAACTTTTGTACGGGCATCCTGTAAGAGGACCCCTGTGTTTGGTGAAGGAAGGATGGGAGAGACCTCTCAAAAAGCCTGCAACCAACATAGTGGACTATGTGCTTGGCCTCCGCTCGCGGATGGCTGAATACATGGAGAAGGCATCCGAAAACCTTAAGGCCAGCCAAGAACTCCAAAAAGCTTGGCATGACCAAAAGGCTGTCTTGACTGTTTACCAGCCCGGACAGAAGGTGTGGGTGTTGGAGCCAGTGGCCCCAGCAGCACTCAAGGACAAATGGTCCGGGCCCTACACCATCCTGGAGAAAAAGGGAGAGGTCACCTACCTGGTCGACCTGGGAACTCCCCGGAGCCCCCACAGGGTGCTTCATGTCAACAGGCTCAAGGCATATGTCGACAGGAAGGACATGAGTTTGCTCATGGCCCTAGATGAGGGACAGGAGGAGGAGAGTGACCCTCTCCCCGACCTGCTCACTCAGAATCCTGACGATGGATCGGTAGATGGTGTTGTCTTTTGTGGCAGCCTCTCCGAACATCAACAGAAAGACTGTAAACAGGTTCTTCAGTCTTTCAGACATATGTTCTCTCTAACACCCAGTCAGACCGATTGGTGCACCCATGAGGTTGACACTGGTGACAGCTTGCCCGTCAAGAGTAAAATCTACCGGCAGCCTGATCACGTTAGAGACTCCATCAAGAGTGAAGTGCAGAAAATGTTGGAGCTGGGAGTCATTGAACCCTCGGATAGCCCTTGGGCTAGTCCCGTAGTTCTAGTGCCGAAACCTCACACCCCGGGCGGTAAGAAAGAGATGAGGTTCTGCGTAGACTACAGGGGTCTCAATGCAGTCACTAAGACTGACGCCCACCCAATACCGAGGGCAGACGAGCTTATCGATAGATTGGCTTCGGCCAACTACCTAAGTACGTTTGACCTGACAGCTGGGTATTGGCAAATCAGGTTAGCTGAGGACGCCAAGCCTAAGACCGCATTTTCTACCCCTGGTGGGCATTATCAGTTCGTGGTGATGCCCTTTGGTCTGAAAAATGCACCTGCCACCTTCCAAAGGTTGGTGAATCAAGTCCTTACTGGGCTGGATGACTTCTGTGCAGCGTATCTAGATGATATTGCTGTCTTTAGCTCCACCTGGGAGGATCACCTGGTCCACCTGCGGAAAGCGTTAGAGGCTCTGCAAGCAGCAGGCCTCACTATCAAGGCCACCAAGTGCCAGATAGGGCAGACACAGGTTGTATACCTGGGCCACCTTGTAGGTGGAGGCCAGGTTCAGCCACTGGAGAGCAAAATACAGTCAATCAGGGACTGGGCTCCTCCAACCACCCAGACTCAGGTTCGAGCTTTCTTGGGCCTGACTGGTTACTACCGAAAGTTTGTCAGGAACTATGGTTCCATTGTGACACCATTAAATGAGCTGACAAGTAAGAAAATGCCAAAAAAGGTTCAGTGGACAGCAGGCTGTCAAAAAGCATTCGATGACCTAAAGCAGGCCATGTGCACAGCGCCTATCCTTAAGAGTCCGGACTACTCCAAACCATTCATTGTCCAAACAGATGCTTCTGAGTTGGGTGTGGGAGCTGTTCTTTCTCAGCTGAATTTTGATGGTCAAGACCAGCCCATTGCTTTTATAAGCAGAAGGCTGACCCCTAGAGAGAAGAATTGGTCAGCCATTGAGAGGGAGGCCTTTGCTGTGGTTTGGGCCCTGAAGAAGCTGAGGCCATACTTGTTTGGCACTCACTTCAAGATTCAGACCGACCATAAGCCCCTCTTGTGGCTAAATCAGATGAAGGGTGAAAACCCCAAACTGCTTAGGTGGTCCATTTCCCTACAGGGGATGGACTTTACAGTGGAACATAGACCTGGCACTGATCATGGCAATGCCGATGGGCTCTCCAGATATTTCCACTTAGAACAAGAAGACTCACCTGGTCAAGGTTAGCTTATTGTCCCAACGTTTGGGGGGGGGGGGGGGTCATGTAGGAGAGTAGGGTCTGCAATCCCATGATCACCCAGATTTTTTTGCTTTTGTTTCACTGGTTTACGACTTTCTCTGGCTGTGGGCCTGCCAATCAGACCCACAGCCTGGCTGTTCTCTTTCTAAATTACGACATGTACCCTAGATGCATTTACCAATTGGTACTGGGCCACCTTATCAGACCCCGTAACGCAGGGCATAGGTGTACCCAGGGCCGCCAGGGGCTGCAGCATGTATTATGCCACCCCTGGCTGGCCTCCTAAATTTGACACAACTGGCTGCATGACAGCTGGGGCAAAGCCGTGTAACCACCCTTTGCTTTAGGTATAGTAGCCCTATATCTAACCGTACAATGGACGCCCGAGTTCCTATCAGTCACTCCTATGGCAGGCCTTGACAATCCTGAAGGCAGAGTGCGTGGGCTCGTGTGAACTAGGTTCTGGCCCGAGCCGAGCCCGGTTGCAGCTTGCGGAACAAAGACCCAATGGCTGTTCCAGGATAACGCGCACCACATCGGTAACTTCGGTGTCGCATTATCGAGGCATGTCGAGTAAAGTGTCATACGAATCGGGATAATGCCCCCTCACCAATTCTGGCGATGAGGTTAGCATTCCACCCTTCTAGAGGGACACGACATGTGCGTAACTGTGAACCCCGGTTAAAGTTAACTAAAGCCTCAGCTCCACAAAATGGATGCTGCCACCACAGACACGAGTCTGACCTCCTGCTGCTGGGAGTCCTTCCAGCGAGGAGCGCTTGGACAAAGGGTTTCCTGTCAAGGGCGGTGTTCGCACCGTCCCAGACAGGGTTTGTGTATTCTGGGTAGGTAGGGCTTTTGCGAGAAGGTGACTGCGGAGTGGCACCCCGGTGTTCACTACGCATCTGCTGGTCAGAACCAGTTCCAGGGGCGCCAGCCCTGGCCTGGGGAAAGTCCGGCAGGGGAGAGGGGTATAACTACCCCCCTTCCTGGTCCCACCCTTAGGGCAGGACCTAGTCATGTACCCACCCCTTTCTTTAGGATAAAGGCCGGAGCGGGGACCCTTCCAAATTAGATCATCTTTGAATCAAGAACTACTTTCTACGAAAGGACATTCGAGACTCTTCTCAAGATTTCTCCCTTGTGACTAAGGAGTAGTCACCCTGCATCAGCGGGCACCACCTAAGAACTCTGCGGTTTGCTGCAAGTCCTTCCTCAAGGAATCCGACGGCCCAGCTCAACGAGAACCGGCTTCCCTGGCACCTCTGACCTCTACCCACGTCATCAGCCCAGCTGTGATCTGTGGGTGCGACGAGACCTCGAGGGACCGGCCATCATCAGAACCTGCACGCTCTTAACCAGCACGACCATCGAAGTAATTCCCTGGTGAGTGCTCTGGGGTCCGAGAAGCCCCGACCCTGAGCCGCTCCAGCACCGAAGTGCAGTCTCCCAGCATCTCCACGATCTGCGTGGGGCCCTTCTGCTCGCCGCTCAACACGTTGTCCGGTCACTAGCCGCTGGCTTGTGCGCTCCTGTGACGACATCCGACAACCAACGCTGCTGGTCTGGTTGCTCCAGACTGGCCTTTGCTTCTATCTTTGAGAGAAGCACCCCGGACCCTCCTGGTCCCCTCAAGACGCCATTTTAGGCCCACCACGTGGCCCTGAAATCTGCCAAGGCTTGTTGCCCCAATCCTGGGCCCAGCGACGCCGACAGCATCATCCTTCGTGGGACAGCTCGCACCTCCATCCGGGTCGCCGACAACGCCTCCTGGTCCGTGAGACTGCAGAGCCTAGCGTCGCCCACTCACCTAGTCGAGGTGACGGCCAACCGGTGCCCTCCTGGTACCCTCTGACTACTGGCTAGTAGTACGAACTTGGTCCCCTCTGCTTTCAGGTGTCAACGATCTCTGATCCAGGCTTGGATCTCTACGAACTATTCATCACTGGTCGCCGGCCAGCAACTCCCTTTCTTCCGGCTCCTGGCTCGTCAGCGAAGACCCCGACGCCTGTAAGACTTGTGCAGCCGCAGCCCTCGTGGCTAGGTAACTCGGCATTTCGGTGCCTGCATAGCCTCTTTACGCTAGGGTCCTGAGTCCCTCGCTTCCGACTTGCCTTATCGGGTCCGCCCGAGACCTCTAAACTTTCCGTGTCCTCGGACACTTGTTTTAATTGTGCACTTGAAGTATTTTCCTAAGAGATTTGGTTTGTGCTTAGTACCCGGTCCTCATAAAGAGTACAGGGCTGTTGTGAATCTTAATAAATATCCTGTTTATTTTCATAACACTTGTGTGGTGTCCTTTCACCTGGTGTTCAAGGGGTACATGTGTGGTAAACGGCTGGCTTAACACGCCCTCTCGAGTCTTTAGCCTTAGACTGCTCGTATCCACGCTACTAGGATAGCTGGTCTATAGGTTGACTTACAACCAATCATCATAAGGGTCGTTTGGAACGATACATAGCGGTCGCTAGAATAGCGAACGCTGCATATCGGGCCAACTTCTCACAATAGTGAAAGCAGATTTTGGTGTACAGGTGTAGATGACCAGTTTACCAAGTGGGTGAAACACTGAGTAGAATGAAAGGAGAACAGAAAGAGGTTAAACCTTGGTGGGGGAACCCAAAATAGGCATATATGTGAACCTGGAGAAAAATTAGACAGTGCGTTTGGATTACATTGGACCAATGGCTGGGTTGTGTAGTGAGGTGAGAGATGTGTGTTTCATGGTTGATGTTCACTTGAATTGTTGTAAGGGGAAGTTTTATAGAGGAATCCACAAAACCTACAATTGAGGGGGCGTGGCTAAGGCGGCAAACATGGCGGACAAAGCCTAAGCGGGCTCCGTCCCGCCGACCAGATATCCGGCGAGAATCGTGCGTCTCCCCGACCCTAAGACACCCTAATCAGAGTATTTAGCTGTCGGAACCGGCTGCGGTGCCCCGACTGCAATTTGTAAGCTGAAGTTGACTGCTGGGCGGAGGTCCGGGCTCCGAGGTGGTGCGGCCTGCTGACACGTGAAAAGCCGGGACCTCGAGTTTGACACCGCCAGGCGGAAGTGCGGCGCGTCCGGCATCGCAGAGGAGCATGGGGCGGCCCGGCACTTCCGGTGCCTGAACAATCGCAGTGTGCTTCAACGACACGGTGGGGGAAATGTGCAGTAGCTGGCGACACGGCTGCATTGCCCCAACCTTCAGTGCTGACGAGGTGAGGTGGCGGCAGAGACTGAACAAGCCCCATTCGGCGGTCGTATCGGACCGGGGGGACGCGGCTGGCCTGTGAGTGCAGCGGAACACCTCTACCCCCCGTTTTGCCCCCTGCCCCCTAATGGAACTCGACAAAGAAGCCTGGCGCTTACTGTAGGGGGGGCGAGGAACCTCGGTTGAGGCTGGCTGCCGCGTTCAGACGGTGCTTCCTGCGCGGCGTGCTGGGGCCTCCCCCCTGTTCAGCGACACTGTGAGGCCACTAAGGAGATCCCCCTGAGGCGGGGGGGGCCGGGAACTTGCTGGCCGGTCGTGAAGTGGGCGACCACGGGCGGCAACACAGTAGTGCTCGTAAGCGGAGGCGAGCTACCCCAGTGACTGACTACATTCCGTAGCCTGGCCCCATGATGATGGTCCTCGGCGGACTGGTGGTGGGGCCCTTGGAGTGAAGCCTACAAGACGGTGAGATCAACGCACCCCGGCACTGACCGTAGCGCACCTGCCGGCCTTGGGTTGGAAGAGGGTGGTAATCCATTGCGGTGCCGCTGGCACGGGGAGGCGAAACGACTCAGGCGGCCACGCAAACTGGCCTGGGGGTAGACACTCATACCCCGATCAATACTCCTGTGACGCCCTGGACCCAGTACCTGTATTCACAGGCCGCCATGACGAAGGGTGGCAACAGTGGGCACACTTCGAAGCAAGGCACGATAGACAAGTTTACGGGGCCGACGGGGAGTGCCGGAGCAGCGGGGGGCCCTCCAACATCCAGCCCTGACAACGCCGCCCTCATGGCGGCGATAACTCAATCCAGAGACATGCTAGACGCAAAAATTGGGGCAGTTGGAGCCGACGTTACATTACTGCGCCAGGACCTGCGCAACGCGGTGGCTCGCATTACAGCAGCGGAGACAAGGATCACGGGAGTGGAAGACGATGTGGTGACCCTGAAAAAGAGGGTGGCCAACATAGAGGGGATCCAGAAGGGCCTTGCCCTGCGGGCTGAGGATGCAGAAGGGCATGCTCGAAGAAACAATCTATGCTTTGTGGGATTTCCGGAGGGCTGTGAGAAGGGCGACATGGAGGCCTTCCTGACTCGCTGGTTGGAGGAGTGGCTCCCTCCGGAATCCCTATTGCGCTGTTTTATTATAGAACGCGCACACCGAGCACTGATCCAAAAGCCGCCGGTGGGAGCAGGTCCCAGACCAGTGATAGCCAAGCTACTCAACTATCACAACCGAGACACGATCCTGCGGCAAGCGCGCATGAAGGAGCCTCTGCTGTTTGAAAATCACAAAATCCTGATATTTCAAGACTATACCAGGCTGGTACAGCAACAGTGCCAATCCTTCACCGAGGCCAAGGCGCGACTGCCGGGCTTAAATATCCAGTATGCTTTGCTTTACCCAGCCCGCCTGCGGGTGGTTTTTTAGTCCAAGACCCAATTCTTCAACACTCCAGAAGAAGTTGCCTGGACAGATGAGACGGTCCGGATCAGGTACATACTCCCCCGGGTCGAGATTCAGACACATCCTCCACAACAGGGACCCCTCTGACCCCCCGGCGGTCGCGTAGCAAAAGTAATTGGAGATCCCGTACTAAGAAGAATCCTCCTTCAGAGAATGGAGCTGCAGAGGCCACTGAGGCTACAGACTCCCAAAATCCAGCATCATAGCCTCTGAGGTGTGTGGCGGACTTCAGCTCACGATCCGGGGAGGAGACTACACTCCTCCTGAGCATGGACAACTTTTGCAGATTGCTGTTTGAGACTTCAGCTGAACAAGTAACTTTGTGGTTTGGGAGCGCGGGTTGGGGGACGACATAGGGAGGGCGGACTCAACCCCTCAGTTCGGAAGGGTTTGTTAGTGGGGGGTACGTTGGGACTTAGTGGGTAGTTCTTGAGGATCCATTGGGATAGTGGGTCTCGGACCTCCCGTTGGGGTCCGGCGACGATCTATACCGCGACAGGTACTTCAATGTTGCTGAGGTATGGGGTGGGGGAGGAGGGGGTGTTTTGGGGGTAGTTAGCAATGGGGAGGTAAAGGGGGGGTGTGTTGTGGGTGCAGTTGGGCAGGATGGGGGAGAGGGAGGGGTAGGGGTGCGATCGGGGGGTAGTTAGCTTTGACACAGTGTCTGCGCGTGTTCGGCTGCAAATGTATGTATGTGTGTGGCTCCAAAAGCCCAGGACATTGCTTTTCCTTCCCATCGATGATGGCTGATGTCTAGGGAACAGGCCCTCCACAAGCGATATTGAGGGTGGTGAGTTGGAATGTCCGGGGAATGCTCGATAAAATAGAACGAGGGGCGGTATTGCGGCTAGGGAAGAGGGAACGGGCGGATGTCCTCCTCTTGCAGGAGACGCATCTCCAAGGCACTAAAACCCTCAGCTTGCAGAGGTATGGCTATCAACAAGTGTTTCATGCGGGTTTTGTGAGAGGGTCTCGAGGGGTGGCAGTCCTAGTGCATCGCAGACTCCCCTATGTACATGAGACGCAATGGATTGAAGCCCATGGTAGATTTGTGTTTGTGAAAGGTACGGTGGGGGATGAGCCAATGGTCTTTGGTAGCGTGTATGCCCCACCCCCATTGCAAGAGGCACTCATTGAAAAGTTGTTTGAGGTATGGGCAGATATTCCGAATGTGCTGGCGATTGTGGGTGGCGACTGGAATGATGTGATGAATGGACGAGTGGACCGACATAGGCCCGGAGGGGGGCTTATAGCAGACACCCCCACTAAACTGATCGGCATGGTGCAGGGAATGGGATGGATTGATACATGGCGGTACCAGCATACCCATGGCCGTGAATACTCCTATGTCTCTGTTGTACACCGGTCCTTTTCCAGACTGGATTATCTGTTCATTCCTTCTACCTGGATAGGGAGGGTAGCCTCTACGTCTATACTCCCACTTGGCATATCAGACCACTCCCCTGTGGCACTAAACCTACAATTAGATAAGAAGCGGCAGCCCTTTAGATGGCGCCTGTCTACGTGGCACCTGCAACAAGACAGCTACCAATCGCATATACGAGAGGCCCTATCTCAATACTGGGATGACAACGATAGGCCCAAAACGAATGCTGTCACCCTGTGGGAAGCTTTCAAACCCGTGATCCGGGGAGTTGATATTGCCTGGTGTGCGGGAGCCCGCAGGGCCCGTAAGAAGGACATAGAGGAGGCAGCAGGGCGGGTCCGGGATTTGGAGGGGGAGAGTAGTGCTGGGGAAACGGCTGAGGCCATCGGGCAGCTGCTGCTGGTGCAGCAATCTTATACGTCCCTGTTACTGAACGAGGCGCGCCAGCTGTGGTTGGCCACGCAGAGTAGAATTTACCAGTGGGGAGATAAATCCAGTACCATACTCTACAGACTCTGCCAGAATACCTTCCAGGCGCAGTCCCTCCCGGGACTTCGCGACGAAACGGGGGGACCCTGTGATGGCCCCAGAGGACCTGGCAGCCAGCTTTGCACAGTATTATGCGGCCCTGTATGCCCCCCAAGATGTTCTCCCAGCGGAGGACATAGATACATTCTTGGCAGACCTCCCGCCTCGCGCGCTCTCGGATGAGGGTCGCGACCGACTGGAGCTCCCTTTATCACTGGAGGAGCTGGGTACGGCGCTTGGGGAGCTGAACACTGGGAAGGCCCCTGGACCTAATGGGTTCCCCTGTGAATTCATGAAGACTTTTCATCTCCAACTGGGGGTGCGTTATAGAAAGGCATTGGAGGCGGCCAGGGAGCGTGGTCACCTTCCGGCGACATGCCGAAATCGTAGTCTTCTGTAAGCCCGGGAGGCCCCCCGAAAATCATTCCTCATATAGGCCAATATCCCTCCTAAACTTTGAAGCGAAAATTTTGGTGAAAGCCCCGGCCAACCGTCTCATCCCTTATATTACGATTTAGTTCATCCTGATCAGGCTGGGTTTATGCCCCATAGGGAGACGAGACACAACATCCGATGTGCGCAGGTGATAGTGGAGGCGGCCCGGGCTGCCGGGATCCCGGCGGCGCTCCTTCTGGCCGACATAGATAGAGCATTTGACTCACTTAGCTGGGTCTATCTCCGAGCGCTTCTGTCCCGCCTGAATCTTGGGACTCGCTTTCTCTCATACTTACAGTTGCTGTACACAGATCTGACGGCGTCTGTGAGAGTGGCGGGAGCGGTGTCAGACCCCTTCTCTATCGGCCGGGGCACCAGGCAGGGCTGCCCTCTCTCACCCTATTTATTTGCATTGGCCATGGAACCGTTGGCGGCGTGGGTGCGGGTGGACGCGCAGTTGCGGGGACTTGAATGGGAGATGGGACCGTTTGATCGTATTGCACTCTACGCTGACGACGTCCTCTTCTTTCTTACCGACATAAATAGCTCAGGGCCTAGAGTCCTTGAGATAATGCGTATATTCGGGGAGGTATCAGGCTTACACTTAAACGTACGGAAATCCACGCTGTGGGTGCTGGGGGGACGTGAGAGGAGGGGACCTTGGGCGTCAGCGCTGAAGGAGGCGGCTGGCAGTATTAAATACCTGGGCGTCTTGTTGACCGATGTACCTGGAGTAGCTTGGGCACGCAATGTGGTGCCTGTCTGGGACCGCGTGCGATCGGATATGAAAACATGGTCCAGAATGCCCCATAATGTATATGGTCGCTCTGCAATATTTAAGATGGTGGCCCTCCCGCACCTCCTATATCAGCTGCAAAATCACCCATATCCCATAGCGCCGCAGTGGTTTCGACAAGTGAACTCGGCGCTAAGCCAGTTTCTCTGGGCTGGAGGGGTGGCGAGAGTGGCACTCCGTACCTGCTTTCCCTCCACGTATTGTGGGGGCCTAGCAACATCAGACATCTTGTCCTACTAAAAAGCGTCTCACTTGCTGTGCTGAACGAATGGTGGTATGGGGACCGGGGTGATCCGGCCTATGCCCTTGAGAGATACATGATGGACCCGCATACGCTGCATACCATCTTGTAATCGGCGACCGTCAGGAAGAGGCTTCCCATGGTTACCCAGGTGATCTTCCGAGTGGTGGAATAAATTAGCGAGAGAGACTCCGCTGTGGCAGAACGGACAACTGCCGGCCCTGGCGTCCTTGCAAGGGTTCCGGAGCTGGGTTGCCATCGGCATATCGGCATTGGAACACGTCATGAAAGGCACGACCCTAAAGTCGTTTCAAGCCTTGAGAGAAGAATATGATATGCCTCGAACCCAATTTTTTAAGTACCTGCAGCTGCGACACGCCCTAATCCCCCTCCCTGGTAGGCCTGGACTCGCTGCCCGAATTCAGTCCCCTTGAGGCTAAGGTGTTTATGGGGGAACTGGAGGAAAAGAAAATTTCTAACATATATCAGACCCTGGTCACACATTGCTCCTCTTCATTAGGTAAATTGCGCTCTGTGTGGGAGGGAGACATGGGGGCCTTTGAGGAGGAGGACTGGAGGGAAGCCCTGGAAGCTCCGAGAGGAGCGGCAATAGCAGTGCGCTTACGTTTCATTCAATTCAAATACCTACATAGGGCCTATTACACCAGGGACCGACTGTGGAGGGCTGGTTTGATTGCCTCTCCCGAGTGCTTGCGGTGCGAGCGTGCGGTGGGCACATTTATACACACGGTATGATCATGCGAGAAGCTGTCGAGGTTTTGGATGGGTATATGGAATTGCTTGTCTGAGGTGCTGGGCTGGGACCTTCCCCGATCGCCGCAGCTGGGCCTTCTACATATTATGGAGCAGGTTGGAGGAAACATATATAAACGCCACCTACTAGCCCTGGGCCTTACAGTGGCCAAAAGAGATATAGCTAGAGCCTGGAAGGACCCCAGGGCCGCCTTGCTGGAAGTGAGGAACAGGGGTTTGGACTTTTGCATGGGACTGGAGCGCCCGGTATTCGAGGCCAGGGGCTGCCCCCGGAAACATTTTAAGATATGGAAGCGATGGGCGGACTATAGAGGGCTGTGGCTGGAACCACCTGCGCAACAGGCGTTGATGTAGAACAATTACATGATGAACCCGGGTGAAAAGGAGTACACACTGTTTGTGATTTGATAACTTTTGCTTTTGGACTATGTAGACACTGTGCGGGGATGGGGGTGGGATCCGGGAAGGAGGGTAGGGGGAGGGAGGTCTGGAGGGCTCAGTGGTCCTCCGGTTTCTTGGGGGACAGTGTCCCATATGTAATTCATCAACAACATAATAAAATTTTGTTCTGAAAAAACCTACCATTGAGGTCTTGGGAGAGCTATTAGATTAAGATTGGTATTTCTCTATTTTGATTGCAGATAATGATACCCCAGTTAACCTCAGTAGAAATGAGTGACCTTTTGGGGCAGTAGAGAGTTCACCACTGTTGTTGAAGGTGTTTATACAATTCACACTGTTATGTTATGTTATGTTATGTTAATTATTCATTTCTATAGCGGACGGCTACTCAAAAAGAGTGTCCCGGCGCTTTATTGGAGAAAGACTCAATCAATTCTCTCAAATCAATGTCATTCTGGAAAGGGGTAATAGCAAGATTCTTTCAGTTAGCTTTGATGAGCAGGAAGGACATGAGAACGTGGGAGCAGAATTGGTGTGCACCTACCACACCACTATCAGTACTGCAAAGCAGAAAACTCCTTTCGGAGAATAAGAGGGAGAGAGCCTAGTACAAGCATGGCTAAAGAAGATGGTTCAGAGTGTGTGCAATTGTGGAGATAAGAGCAAAGTAAATCAATCACAAAAAAGGGGCGAGGGTCAACTCAGTTTTAACTCGATCACCCCAGACCCCCAAAGACCTCAATTGTACACACATCAGGGGTGAATAGAGTAAATAACATAAAAATACATATATACACAACAAACAGAGAAGGCCCCAATAGGGCAAATCACTTTATTTGAAAAAACTGCCCTCACTCACATACCAAGGTATGTGACATGCTTCATCATTGGGCCTGCTTACAATACGTCCTGTTGTACCCCACGCAGGACGGAGCATAAGGGAGGGGAAAAAATACTAAATTGCTCCTAACACGACATATAGTCAGGACAAATGGACATCGACAACATAAAACACATAAATTGGTGAAAATTGTGCAAACACCAAGTGATCTCAACCGAGAAGTGAAACAAAAAAGTCCAGTATAGGGAGTGATTAAAGCTGATTAAAGGTGTCAACCAAAAATAAACTTTATTAAACTTTCCTTGACACCCTTATCAGGATTAAAATTTGAAGAAAAGGATGGGAATAGGCCTCTACGGAATAATAAAGAACCTCAAGGCATCCCTCCTACCACTGCCAGAGTCAACATGTTTAGACCGCTCTGTATGCGCCTGTAAGGCCACTCCGGTCTTCTTCAGGACCGTCGCATTCGGTGTCGATCTGGGATCCCCCGTACTCTGGAGAAATATTATCCCACCAGGGGGGGGGCAGGTCAAATTGATCCGTGCCTCTCCTGTGTTGTGTGTGAAGAGTGTTCCCTCAGATCCGGGAGAACATTCACTACAGCAAAGAGAGAGAGTATAGAGAGAAGGTGATATAATCCCTTGTTAGTATACACCTACTCTATCAGATTTTTTTCATGTCATCCCTGTCTCTCTTATTTAATAATGGTACTTGTTGTCGATGTCTGTGGCCATTAAGAACCATTATTGATCACTCGTCCTTATGTGGTCAAATATATACAAGATACCGTTCCTTGTAATTAACCATGTCTCTGTATTTAGCGTAATCACCCGTACTCCGTGCCTAGCCCACTCTATGACTGAGGGACCATCATTGCGCTACAATCTGTAACTCTTGCTCTTGTGAAGTGTTATTCACTTACCGAGTTCATAATAGTTACAAACTCGAACTGGTGTCCGGTGAGGGAGACGCCCAAGAACACAATCTGTAAAGAAAAATGCGGGAGGAGATGTTACCTGCCAGGTCTCCCCCTCACGTTATATGTCTATTGGTGGATATAACGTAAGTGTTCTTCAAAATCAAAGTCCCTTCGTGGGTGTTGCCTGTAGGTAGTACTACTCGCGCTCGCCCCCATGAAGCCCTCTCCTTACCATTCCGTAGGTTCGCCCCGGCTCAGTCACCTTCAAACCGGAACACAGCGCAGGTGATATGCGCCGTGTTTCCGCGTTCATTTCATGTTGTGAACCGGCCGGGGCGTTCCACGTGACAACGTAGGAGGCGTTGTCACGCTGAGCGCTTTTGCGCTCATAGAGGGAACCTTGGGAAATGTAGTCAGCGCTTGGAAATATCACAAGCGTTCCGGGTTCGAGACTCCTATGGCATTGAGTATTTTAATTGAAGAAAGAAATTTAAAAAAATACCAATGCACAGAGTCACTTAATCTGCCCTATATTGTTAATTTGCCTAGGTGAATGCCTTCAGATGGAAACCTCAGCGAACAACCAGAATTCGTTGTGCAGGATTCCTTTTACCACTTAACACTAGGCACGGAGTGCTTGCTCAAAGACCAGGCTACGCATGCAATATTAGCACCCCAAAAACCTCAAATAGAATATTAGGGTGAATAGTCAAATACACTGACAAGGTACTTGGAAGTGGAGGTGACAAAGAGGTCCAGACATTAAGCGGATCAAATATATAGAGGGCTACAATAGACCCTAGAAACTTGTTTACATTCTTAACGGACATTAATTAAGGATGCAACTAGACAACCTGAATACACAGTGGCCATCTACTGTCTGCTCAGTGCCTGCCAGGGGATATCGTCATTCAGTCCTACCAAATGACTCTTAAGGCGATAGACCCATCTTTGCTCCCGCCGGAGCAACAGGTCATGATCATCTGCTAGGTATCTGCCTAGTTGGATTTTTTCGATGACAGTCCACTCTAGGTCATCTATACCAAGTCCCTTTTCCAGGAAATGTGCTGAGAGTCGAGTGTTTAAGGGACTGAGGCTCCTTGTAAGACATTTTCCATTTGGAAATGCCATCCATCCATTTGATCTTTATTTCGACATTTTTCAGTCATAAAAGATTGCAGTTAAAACATGTATAAAACCAATTGACATAAAATAAACATTTCATAGAATCAGATTACCAATCAGAATGTAGATCATAGGATAATCAATTCATAAGATCAAATTTCATTCAGTGTATACTGTCACAATTTCATAATATACAATCACCCCTGGGTGCCGCTGTGATGAGGGAGCATCTCTTGGACCGCATGGCTAAGAGGAACTTGGAGAGTGCAAATCTTATGTGCGGTGACGTGTCAGTCTTAGGGATTCTCATTGCAACAAAACATTTATCAAAATCCATATTCTTACATAAGTGCACCAACCAGTACTTTCTGGCTTTACTGTAGGCGGGCAAAAAAAGAGCATGTGTACTTCATCCTCCTTGATCGCACCACATCCAGGGCAGAAGTTACTCGTGGGATTAGACCACATGCTTGTGTGTGCCCTTAGTGGTAGTGTTCCATGCCTCCATTGGATGTATAGCTTCCTCGCTCCTACAGGATATATGACATTCATAAACTCCTCAAAACCAAATGAGTGTTTGAGAGTTAGAAAGGTGATGGTCAAGGAGCCAGCTTTGGAGTCATGCAACCATATGTTTTGTTTTTGATCCATAAAGGACTTCGCAAGCGTTTTGCCTGAAAGCCCCCTGCATGCCCGTTCTGGATCATACCAGAGGTCAGGTAGGTGTGGTAAATAAAATTACCGGGACTATTTTTCTATACATTAATATGACAATAAGGATAGCTCATAAAAAAATGAGAGGCAGAGTCCGTGGTATCTGAGTCATACGGGCTTTAATTAAGATGACTCGAGTCACCGAGAATCGGGTTCCATCACCACTAAGGTTCAGGAAGGGATATCTAATGGTTTATTAACATCACACATTATATATAGTAAAACTGAACAGTTGCATTGAATACAGTAGGCGTAACAAGTGAAAAAGAGAGAGATAAGAACACATAGGCGTAAAAAAAGGAGTGTACAGGGGCGTACACGGAGGTGTGTGCTGGAAGCGTCACAGAAGTGTCATAGGTGGGTGGAAGCATAGAGAAATTCTGCAGGGTCAGCAGAAACCTTTTACCATGGATGCGTGCGCAGCTGAACGTGACGTATATGGACGTGTAACTGGGGAGAGCTGGGGGCTTGACTTTAGCACTAGTAGAGGAGTCTGGTGTCTGGGATGTCAGAACGACCTGCACCTATAGCATATCTGATATCTTGTGTTTGGAGGATGTGTTGTCTGAAGTAAAAGGTCTCTCAGGCAGAGGCCGTTCATCACTGAATGCTAGTGGGTGCATACGTGTCTTCGTGCAATGCGCGGGGCTATGGGCCTACTATGGCAATGGGTGCAGTAAATGACTTGTAAGGAGATAGGAAGGCCGGGCCCTTTGCTCTGCAGGCTGGAATATGTTTACCTATTTCACTAGACTGGAATGTGTTTTTGCGGAGGCTGAGCAGATAACTGTAGGCAAAATACCGTCTTGGCAGACAGGCCAGGCCGAGCCGGGCACCGCTTGGCTGGGCAGGAAGTAAGGTAGAGGTCAGGGATGCATACCTAAACTGCAGCTTTCTGAGACAGAAGAGGCTCGGAGCCTGAATTAAGGGTCTGGCTCGATTGAGCCACAAAAACGTGTGCTTCGCGTTATTTAAAAGTGCACCATGTAAATGCATTGGAAACGTAGGCCTGGATGCGATATTAACATTAGAACCATGGAGGGCCTAATTAGTGACATGCTAACCTTTGACGGAAATGCAGGGACATTATTAAAACAGGCACAGGAAAAGGAATTACATGATAACATGGACATACATGGGACATATGTACATAGATAGGGTACGAGGGGGGGACACACTGGCTACCTGAAAATTTCTATTTCCTCATAGTCCCATTTTCCCGAGTTCGTTTTTCACAAATACAAGCCAGGGAATTCTTGCTGCGCTACAGTGGCTCAGCACATCCTTCAATTCGAGCCTATAATTGGACAGTTCTGGGGTTATCCATAGCCAGCGCCAAAACCGGAGAGGTTTCAGGGCTAGCTCGTCCTGGATAAAACTCAGCCTTAAGTCCAATCTCAACAGCAAGAGAGGTGTGCTTTGGGGGAGTGCAAGTAACTGCCTCATAAACTTATTCTCCTCCCTGGGGATTTCGGGCCTACAGGAGTGCCCCCAAAGTTCCCCACCGTAAAGAGCCGATGCCCTCGCCTTTACTTTGTAAATCTCCAATGCGCGGCCCTCTGGCTTGAATGTCGATGAATTTGACATTTTAAGGATACCACCCACTAGTTGGGAGAGTTTAATTGGGATTTCGCCTGTTGGGGGCCCCAGGAAAGAATTTTGTTAATCGTTACCCCTAGATACTGAAAGGTCTGTATTATTATTATTAACGAATTTTGTACCGCGCACGGTTACCCAGAGGCATCCCAGCGCTTATAGAGAATCAGAGCAAGCTGCCTATGTGAAGCAGAACAGATTTAGAATTATTCTGGAAATAGATAAGTTTTCAAATGTTTCATAAACCTGAGCAGGTTTGGTTCAGAGCGTAGTGAGAGTGGGAGGGAGTTCCAGGCGTGTGCAGTATGGATAGAAAAGCTCCTGCCACCTGAACGGGCTCTCCTAATTCTCTTTATCTGAAGGAGGTGTTTATTATCGGAGCGTAAGGCTCTGGTGGGCTTATAGGGCCGAATCATGTCCTTCAGAATAGCAGGTCCTTTTCCCTGAATGCTCTTGTGAGCAATACAGAGGGCCTTGAAGGTCACTCTCTCTTTGACCGGGAGCCAATGGAGTGCCTTTAGAGCGGGCCTGGCTGATTGCCTGGCCGGAACGTTCCGCAGCAGCCTGGCTGCCGCGTTCTGCACTTGTTGCAGGATTTTGAACGTTGATTCCGGTGCTCCGAGAAAGAGTGCATTACTGTAGTCCAGGCGTGAGATGATTAGACCTTGGACTAACAGCTTCCGGGAGAGTTCAGGTAAGAGGGGGAGAACCTTACGGGCCGAACGGAGCAGTCCATAACAAACGCCAGCAATCTTCTTGGCGTGTGTCCTAAAGGACAGATCAGGCTCCAGCCAGACCCCCAGGCTCTTAATCTCCTTCTTTGGGTCAGGCGGAGTGCCCATACAGTTGGGCCAGCTGCTCGGCGAGAGGGCAAAGCTTGAGTGGCCCAAGATCATCAGCTCAGTTTTTGAGCCGTTCAATTTGAGCGATGACCTGGTCATCCAGTCAAACACCTCTCTTAGGCATGAATGGAGCGTTTCAGGCTGTTTCTCCAGCTGTGTCAGACCCACCACTAGCTGAGTGTCATCCGCATAGCTTATGGTCTTAAAGCCAAACGGAGACACCACACCCTCCAGGGGTGCCATATACACGTTAAATAACGTGGGGCTCAGGGATGAGCCCTGAGGCACCCCACAGTGAAGTGGAAGGGGAGGAGATTTTGCGTTGCCTTCCCAAACCTCGAAGGTACGCCCCTCCAGAAAAGAGGCCAGCCATTCCAGGGCCGCTCCTGTGACACCTGTACCCTCTCCAGTCTAACCGAGCCCAGAATCGGAGTTGGACGGGTCCGTGCTGGTGGACTGAAAATCAAAAATTTGGTCTTATCAGCATTGATTTCCAGTCCTCGGCAGCGGCAAAAGTCTGTGAAGCCGTTCAGGACTCGTTGAATCCCCATAGGGGACTTGGACAGCAGGAGGGTGTCATCGGCAAACATTATCGCTGGCACCCTCCTGCCTGCCAATCTGGGTGCGTCGTTGTTGGGGACCGCATCCAGGTGCGATATAACACCATTCACGTAGAGGCAGAACAGGGTTGGTGCCAGGACGCACCCCTGCCTGACATCCCTGCTAACTGGAAACCGGGACGACAGCGCCCCATCCCTCCTGCATCTGACCTGTGCATAGTTTTGTGCATGCAGCCTCATCAGCATCGCCAGTAATGCATTTGGGACTCCCAATCCCAAAAGCACCGCCCACAATTTTCCCCCGGGTACTAGGTCGAATGCGGACCGATGGTCCACGAAGACCATGTAGAGGCTGCCACCCTCTAATGTCGCCGTCTTCCAGAATAGCATTATTAGACGGAAGATCTGGTCCACAGTCGACGTGTTCTTCCTAAAACCAGCCTGTTAAGGGCTGAGGATGTCACGCTCCACGATCCACTCCTGTAAGCGGTCCAGGATTAAGCGGGAGAAGATTTTTTGAGAGACGTCAATGAGGCTAATAGTCCTGTAGTTGGTTGGGAGCAGAGGAGAGCCCTTCTTGAAGATCGGGACGATCTCTGCTTCCAACCAAGTACCCGGTACCTCCATGCCTCCCAAAATAGCGTTGAAAAGGGCACATAGGTAAGGGGCCCGAATCGCCGGATGATCCTTGAATAGGTCACCGGGGAGTCTGTCTAGGCCAGGAGCCTTGCCCATAGCCAACATCTCTATGGCAGTATAAACCTCCTCCACTGTAAACTCCTGGTCGTCGTCTTGTTCCCCCAGACTAGGTATATATGCCGGTAGGCTTTCCAGACATGTGTCAGCATATAAGGTCTTAAAGTGTAGCTCCCAGACCCCTGCCTGAATGTTAGGTTCAGTTGCGGATCTAGGCTCTCCTGAACCAGTGCTGACAATTGCCCAAAATCTACGCGCGTCCCTCATATCCAGTGCGGAGGAGAGGTTAGACCATTTCTCCATGTCCCACTCCTTCCTGGCATGGTTCAATGTTTCTTTATATTATGATCTTAGGGAGCGAATTTTAGGTTTGTCTCTCCCGTCTTAAAAGGCCCCAATAAGCTCTGATTTTGCCTTCCTACACGAGGCGTTGTACCATGTGGATACAGGTGCCTTACGCCTCCTATTAGGGCCAGGGGGGTTGAAAAATTCCGCTAAGCAGGCTACTAGGTCCTGATGCGCACCCTGCATAATATCTTTAAAATCTAGTGCCAGAGGCTGGGAGATTAAAGAACCCACCTCCGTGAGAGAGGGTAGAATTGCACTATATAATTTGGGCAGGGCGTCTCTTGATACCGCCAGTTTCTCCCATTTGACTCTGCGTTTGTTGTTGGTTATGGTGTGTTTTTTTTTCTTTTAAAGCATCCAATGGTCATTTAAGGGACTGAGGCTCCTTGTAAGACGTTTTCCGTTTCGAAATGCGTATACTGGGATGGAGGTTTACTGTCCCTTGCAGGCTTCCATTCCTTCATTTATAGCCATGTGCATGAGGTAGTACACAGCGACCAGCCTAAGCAATATTCTTCAGGCAGGTGGATTTATGACCCGTGCGAAAGGGCTATTTTTAAAACAATCTTAGGAACATAAGTCACATCACAAATCGCATACCTATTCATGAACTAGTTGGTGTGAAATCTGCACTTACTGATTGCAAACAGATAAGTACTACATCGGGCCCATAATCATTTTAAAATCTCTTCACAAAGATCGCTTCCCAGCTACAGCACTACCACCCCATAAACACCCTATTCAGTAACTTGAGTCTGACAGTGACTTATTGCAAAACGGAGTACCAGAAGACTAATAAGGATGCAGCCTTAGATGATGAACTTCTCGGTGTATCATGTCTGCTTCTCATGAAAGTCATCTGCTCAAATGATTTTACGCTACTAACCGAACTGCATGTGGTGCCAGCTACAAGTAAAATCATAGGCCCGGGTGAGAACAGAAGTAGGTAGTCATCAAAGGACCCAGGCACATGCACCACCTCAACTGGTGCATGTGCAGTGCGCAGACTAGTCAATATAGACATGCCCTTGAAACACCACTGTCAATGAATCCTAAGTTAGGGTCCACCTAAATGTTACTTGAAAAAATGACCACTTCAACACTAAAATTTAGAATGAAGTTGAAACTAACCCTACTGTAAGATGATTTAAAAAAGAAGACGGCGACAGAGGGCCCAGTAAAGGTTTTGAATAATAGTGAGGCAATCAGGATACTACAGCGTACTTACTGGGCCCGGTTTACTAACTGAACAAGTACAATGCTTGAAGCTATGGAAGCCCCATCATGATGAACTCTGCTGGCTCAGTGCAGAAGGGAGTTTTTATGCACCTGCAGTGTTAAAAGCAAATTAATTTAACCCAATATTCTCCCAGTTGGTGCATTACTTTAGACAGCATAGCTCTGAAACAGAAAGAGGCGAACCTCGCTTAATGTTTACGCGCTATACTTCCTGCAAGCTTTAACTCCTAGAAATATCAGGTTGCATTATTTTTTTCCATGCTGCATGCACGTAAAACAGGCGCGTTAGGTCAGCAGAGCCATCATAATACGGCCCAGATCATCAGTACAAAGGAAGCACTAGAAATTGAGTAAGTGATTTGGTTGCAAAAATGCCGATCAGACAAGATGAAGTAAATGTGCTGATACGAAACTACTTCTTGGAAAAAGACAGGACACTCTGAAAGAGGTGGTTAACAGTGTAAGCAGCCTCTTTTCAGAGGGCATCCAGTTATATAGCTTCCTCAAAAGACTTCAACCGATCTATCTACGCCTACATTATGCTTCAAATAACGGCTTTTGAACACTTTCATGCAAGCCGTTAAGTAACTATCGTATTTCTGCTAGCAATTTCAGGGAAAAACCATATTGCATCGAAGATTAAGTCTCAAATGCCTGAACTATGTCCACAAGGAGGCAGTGTTGCTTCACGAGACAAAGAAGAAATGAAAAGACGCCTCGCTGAAAGAGGTCCATGTGTTGTAGAATAATCTGAGCATGCTTTTTGTACCCCCTAAACACTCAAAAGATAACACCTAGGGCACATGTAAGCAAAGTAAAGCTTTACAAATCAGCAAACCAGATGATACATCTTCGGATTAGTGATGGAGGCCTTGATGTATTGAGGACTTGCGTTGTCTTTGCGTAACGCAAGTCGTCGCAAGGCACCCAAATCCTTAAATGGGATTTACAAAGCCACGCAAGGGCTATATACGTGCCGCCTTGCGTTACTTTGTAAAGTAATGGAATTTAACGCAGCAGTTGCGCTGCCTTGCATTTAATTATGGTAAGCATTCCATGGGTCTAGCATGGGCATCCCCATACATCTGATGGAGCGAGGTGAGAAACAAAATGTTGTATACCCCTCGTAAAATCGCTTTCTCATAACAGTAACATGAACTAATTGTGTGGTTTTCGAAACACTAATCAACATAGATTAGAATGCATACATAAAATACACGTGGGATACTAAATTGCTTGTGTTGCAACCATAATCAACTAATATAGCCTGCCGTAGAGGGCTATACTGGCTATTAAAGGCCCTCTTCAGCGTTAAAGGCCCCGAACCGAAGGCGAGGGCCTTTAACAAGGGAGAGGGACTTTAATAGCGGTATAGCCCGTCTACGAAGGGCTATAAGGCTATTAGAACATTCTGTCACTAGAGGACAGAATGTTCTAACAAAACAAACAAAGCCTTTTAGAAGCGTGAGGGAATTGGAATCCCCTCTGGCTCCCTGAAGCCTTTGTTCACAGCCAGAGCTGTGAACAAAGAAACATTGGAATGTTGGAGCTCCTGGCTTATACCAGCCATTATAAGCCCAGAGCACTCCATTGTTTTCAATGGAGCTCCCAACGTTCCAATGTTCTAATTCGGTGATAATGTCATGTCGGAGATTAACGCAAAAGCTATAATTTAATCGAGAGTGGCATATATGTGCTTACTGTCTGTTTATTTGTGGCAAAACATGAAAACAGGTGAGCAAATCACGCATAAATGTGGCTTTGTTTTCTAGGTAACAAGGATACCTTAGTAAGGGGGGAGGTGAACAGAAGGGCTATAATTCAATAATTAACATTTAATTGTGTTTGTTTCTTTAATAGTTCCCGTTGTGGCCTGTGAGTCCTACTTAAAGATGGATGATTTTTGTGACTCCGAGATTAATGTGAACAACGCATGCGCATATGGAGTGAAGCTGCAGACGCGTATGAGCTGACTCTCCGGAATGGAACGGGTCAAGGACGATGCGCTCTGAAACCCTGACTGACTGCCAATAAAATGGACATCCGTATTGTAAGCCATGGGACAATATTATTAACTAACGAATTAAAGGACATAATGGAACTTGTAACCTTAAAGACAATGGATGAATTCATTTAGCTGACTCTGCGGAAGTCAAGTAATAAGATGATGAGGTTATGCTCATCCACCCCTTAGACTGACCAATTAAAATCGAAGAAGACCCTAAATGTTTCAAAATTTAGACAGTTTAGCTAGTGGAAAAGGGTATAAAAGACTAGGTCTGGATTTAAGAAAAAAGCGCTCTTTTTGATTTCTATCTGCGTATCCTGACATGCTGCTGGAATGCTGAATTTCGTTGCAGCGTAAGAACTTTACATTTTTGTTTTTTAACTTTAAGCTTTGTTTGAATCAGTGCGGAGTCATTTGATGAGGGTGAATAACTTGAAGGAATAGAGAGATAGAATTTGGGACTATTTGTCTTTTTACTATTGCTTATGTCTGGTAAATGTCCTTTTTGAACTTAAAATTAAATGAAATATAAATGTGCGAGTTACAATTCTTTATTTCCTTAGAACTAACTGCAATAAATGAATTAAAAATGAATAAAAAATGATTATGCCAGGAGAACCTTCTTTAAATAAAAATTAGATAAATGAAGAATTAAGCTGGTCTTGTTCATCCTTAGTTGTAATCAAAAGAGAGGGGCTCGTAATTACCCAAAGGGAAATAGAGCACCAATATACTATCAAGTAAACAAAGAGTTTTCCCTATGGGAGATCCAATTTTCTCAGATCCAAACAGGATTCAGAGTTCTATCATGCTCAATCCGCAACATTCACTCCACTCTCCGTCTGTTGGCTTGGGAGACACTTACCAGAAGGAAAAAACAATGTGTACGTAAAAATATACAATTTATTTTAATAAAAAACATATGAATTCTTATGCATTTGTAATTAAAAACATATAGTTAGACAAGTTAAAACCACCTAATGTGGAAATGGAGAAAAGACAGGGAAAGACACTAGTATCTGTCTTAATCTTGTCCGGAGATGTGGTTGCGTCGGGGGATGTACAGGATGAGTCGGGCGGAGGCGTTCTGGATGCGTTGGAGTCTTTTCTGTAGCTTGGCTGTGGTTCAGGCGTAGAGGGTGTTTCCGTAGTCCAGTCGGCTGGTGATGAGGGCCTGGGTGACCATCTTCCTGGTTTCGGTCGGGATCCATCTGAAGGTCTGTGAACTGTTGCAGGGAGTCCCACAGGGCACGGTCGTACCGCCCCAGCAACGCCGCATCGCTGGAGGCCTTCATGGCCGTGGATGCAGTCCCACAAGCCTTCCTTTCAGCCGAGTCGATACATCGGCTTTCCTTATCGGGCGGCACGGTTGAGGAAGGGGAGGTGGAGTGTAACTTCCTGGCTGCCGTCACTATAACAGAGTCGGGTACCGGATCTATTCGCAGAAAGGACGGGTCTGAATCCTGGGCCGTATACTTCTTCAGAAGTCGTGAGGGAGCGGCCTTCACCACCGCTGGCGTGAGGAACAGCTCCTCCGCAGGTTCTACCAAACCTGGCACTAGTGGTAGAAGAGGGCGAGACAAATGCTTCTTGTGAAGCGTTTCAAAGATCACGGACGTCGTGGGTGTTGGAGCCGTCACCGTGATTCCCAATTTTGCAGCGCCCCTCAGGAGAACCTCCTGGAACGTGCTGATGTCATCCACCGGAGACACCCTTGTCCCTGGGGAGTCCGACAAGGTCGGTGAATAGGATCTTGTCCTGGAGGAGTCCGTGCGGGACCTGGATCCCCGCCTCCTATGGCGACATCTTGATCTAGTGGAGGATCTACGTCGACTCCTCGATCTTCCTGTCCGTCCGGAGCGCGATCGCGACTTCCTAGGCCTCGGTCGATCCGCCGGTTCCACCGGAGCGGGTGTCTTTGGTTTGGCCGGGGCCTTCGGCTTAGGAGTCCCCTTGGGAGGGGTTGGAAGTCTAGGCAGTGACGCCGACCTCGGAGGGACCGGAGGTAGCTTTTCTTGCAACTGAGGTCGAGGTCCGGGTTGCGGCAGTGTTGGTAAAGGAGGAGGGGTAGGAGCCCTCGGAGGGAGACCCCTCGACAATGGATGCGGAGGTGTAACCAGTCTTTGTGACGGAGTATACACGTCGGAGTACACCGAGCCCGGTGATCCGCCTTCCTTTCCAGCCTGGGACGTTGGCGAACCCCCCATGGCGTCAGGCCTCCTTCCACGCCTCTTCGGCGTCAAAGAACGGCGACCGGACGGAGAGTGTCGGTCCCTCGACGTGGAGCGTCTTTTCCTCGGCGTCGACCGTCTCCTCCTCTACGGCGAGTGTCTACGCTTCAACGGCGAACTCATCCGCCTCGACGGCGACCTCTTACGCCTCGACGGCGACCTCCTGCGCCTCGACGGCGACCTCCTGCGCCTCGACGGCGACCTCCTGCGCCTCGATGACGAGGATCCCCTCGACGATGATCTTCTCCTTTTCGCCGACGGCGAACGGCAGTGTCGCCTCGACGGCGAGCGCCGACGCCGGGCCTTTCGACGACGATCACTCGACGATGACTTCGACGAGGACGACGACGAAATAGTCACAGGAGACTTCGACGGCGGTCTGTTCAATTCCTTCGACGCCGAGAGTTGACGTCGCTTCGCCCCCGACAACGGGGAACAGACTGTAGTCATCCCTCTCGACGCCGTAGTCGGTGCAACAAACCCAGACGGAGAATGGGGACGCTTGCTGGTCTTCCTGCCCCTGGGGAGCCCCCCAGAGGCCTCAGCATGGGCAGAGGAAGCCCCTCCAGGCCCACCTTACGCCTTCAGCCTTCTTTCCTCAAGGCCCTGAAGCCTGATCTTCTTTCTTTCCTTCAGGGTCCTGCCAGAGAAGCCCTGACAAATCACACACTCCTCTGGGACATGGGAAGAGGGAAGGCAGAGGTTACACACCTCATAGGGATCTGATTTGGCCTTCTTCCTGGAGCATTCCGGACATTTGTCAAATAATGCAGGCATATTTGACATCAAAAGGGTGCAAATACCAAGCAGAAAAGCCTAAAGTACTTTAGAAAGCACTCAATTCGAAACAAAAGTGAAAAATCACCAATAAACCCTTGAAAAGGGAGAGCTCAGTGCTCCAGGGTCCTGCTTGCAGGAGCCGGAAAAAAGAACTGAAAGTAAAAGGGACCTGAAGTGCATTCTGGGCTACTGTGAAGTTCTGGAAAGTTCTCTTAAAGGCATAGTATCCTATTTTGAGCCACATAATGGCAGCCTAAGGGGCTTGTCTGTCCATGTCTTCCTCTCTATCATTCCAGAGGGTTTTTGCTGCTGAAGCAAGAGAAATCTGGACAGACTTTGCTGTTTGTGGATTTTTGGTGGAATTTCTAGCTGAAGAACTGGACAGTGTAGCCTGGTTTTATAACGATTCAGAAAAGGGGTTGGTGATGAACAGAGTGTCTGAATTAAGCAGACCACTCTTACCCAGTTCAAAGATCAGGGCTTGATCCATCACCGTTATTTATCTCACTGCACCATCCCAGCTCAGAACCTGGCTATATGCAAATCAGTTTGACCCTGGCCCAGTGCATCATGGGAACAGGGCAGACTAAACTACCAAGCCAATTCTTCACCAGAAAGGAGACAAGCTACCGGGGACCGGTTTCTGGCATTTCAGCCGTCTTCGGCCCGGCTTGCTTGAATCCTGATGGTGCAGTGAGAAAGGGACTCATGTCTGAGTATACCCTGCCACACCTATAGTGGCCAAAAACGATTCAGAAAAGGGGGTGGTGATGAACAGAGTGTCTGAATTAAGCAGACCACTCTTACCCAGTCCAAAGATCAGGGCTTGATCCATCACCGTTATTTATCTCACTGCACCATCCCAGCTCAGAACCTGGCTATAGGCAAATCAGTCTGTCCCTGGCCCAGTGCATCATGGGAACAGGGCAGACTAAACTACCAAGCCAATTGCAGTGAGCTAAAAAAACGGTGATGGATCAAGCCCTGATCTGTTGACTGGGTATGAGTGTTCTGTTTAATTCAGATACTCTGTCCATCACCACCCCCTTTTCTGAATCGTTTTGTCCACCATAAGCGTGGAAGGGTATACTCTTTCTTTCTTTCTTTCAATCTTTATTTCGGCATGAATACCATAAAAGAACAAATACATCAATACAATAAAACAGTACATTTAAAAAATACACACCGTGCTATATAAATACATTCAATTTTCATGTCGATTTTAAGATTACATGCAGTTAAGTCAAGGTATTTAAAACATACATAATGCTTGGTGAGAACACTTATGGGCAACAGGAATAGAATTTCATTAATTAACCCTCAATTAGTACTAAGCAGCACTTTTGACGTAACCACATTTTACAGTTTATAGCCCATCTTTCTTCTTAAGAAAAAGATACTGTGCAAAAATCTGCTTACGCTAAATACAATCGGTTGACTGGTATTAGACAAAAGAATCCTTAAAGCCTGGGAACACGATCTTACACCTAATGTTAAACATATAGGTTTAATCCATCTTTTTCTAGCCTGGGCATATGCTGGGCAGAAGAAGAGGATATGTGATTCGTTTTCTTTTTGGTTACATCCACATATGGTACACAGTTCATCTTCTACATAATTCTCCGAGTTTACACCACCAGACCAACGGACTAGTGATGAACCAATCTGAAGATTTCCGTATCTGAATTTCATGAATAGGGTCTTTGCTAAGGGTGGTTCTATTTCATCAAGGAAGGTCTCGAAGAATGGATCATCTTTAAAGGTAAGAAACCTTGTTACGAGTGACCCATTAGAAGAAGCGTTTTTGATCATTTCCATAATGTACGACCAAAAGCACTTTTTTACCATGGTTTTTGATTGGGACGAAAGTGAATCAGGATGTTCCCAGTAATGCGACAGACCTAGTAGGGTAAGCCAGAATTTAATATGTTTAAACCAGGGTATCACCTTAAAGATGTCAAGCTCCATAATTTCTATTAACCCATCCTTATATACTTTCAGCTCAGGTACACGCCACAACCTAATCCATAACAGTAAAGGACGTAGAACGATATGGTGGTCCGTTCTACGAAAATTTAGGTCGAGCTGGAGTGGGACCAGCGGAGTACTTCTAGGGACTCTGACCAAACTTCGCAAGAAGTTATTGTCCAAGACCCTAAAGGTATCTTTAGACCCTGGGCCCCAAATTTCCGAGCCGTATAGCACTGCAGGTTGGACCTTAAATTTAAAAAGTTCAACTGCCGGAGACACGGCCTTGCTTGTACTTTGGCCCTGCTCCCTAAGGATGGGTTTTGCGTTCTGGTTAAACATCATCTTGCATTTTTCCAATTGGGCTTTCCAAGTAAAATTGGAGTCCAAAGTTACGCCTAAATATCCAAAGTGTGGAACTGATTCCAATTTTAGTCCATTCAAAGTTAGGCAACCCTTATCAGTTTTAGTTGGATTTAAGACCATACATTTCGTCTTTTTCCCATTTATCTCCAGTCCTTTCTTGATGCAATAATCATTAAAGGAGTTTAAAAGAGCTTGGAGACCTTTTTTTGTCTGGGAGATCAAAATAGTATCGTCCGCAAACAATAGGGAAGTAACTTTTTCGCCATTCAACTTAGGAGAATCATTTTTACATCCCTCCAAGTGTGTAGGGATGTCATTCACGAAAAGCGAGAACAAAGTGGGGGCCAGTACACACCCCTGGCGCACACCACGTTCAATTGGGATTTTTGGAGTTAATTCGCCTTTAGGGCCCCATCGTACTCTGGCGAAATTGCCTCTATGGAGTTCTTTTATTTGTGCTATCAGGGTGGGTGGCATCCCTACTAAGCTTAATGTTTCCCACAGTAGATTACGTGGGACTAAATCGAACGCCGCCCTTAAGTCGACAAACGCGACATATAGTTGTCCCTTTTTGATCTTAATATACTTCCAGTAGAGGCAACAAAAGCGAAAGATTTGATCAATGGTACTAACTTTGGATCTGAATCCCGCTTGATATCTAGACAAAATTGCCTTTTCCTCCAACCAATCATTAACTCGAAATAGGATATGTCTTGAATAGATTTTTTGTAAAATATCCATAAGGCTTATTGGGCGATAGTTTGAGGGATCCATCCTGTCACCTTTCTTATATATTAAGACTATTTCAGCCCCCTTCCAACTCTCTGGGAAGTCTAGACTCCGGGATAGCTCGTTACACAGATGGTTAATGTATGGAGCCCAAATTTTTACTTCATGCTTGTATAAGTCTCCCGGAATCTTGTCTAACCCAGGGGCTTTACCAGACTTGATCTGGGTTATTGCCAGTTCTGTCTCACCTAAGGTAAAATCCAGGGTAACCCCCGGAATAGCCTTGCTTAGAGTTCTTTCTAAAATGGGTGCCTCATATTCCTTATAAAGGTTAGAAAAGTGGTTTACCCATGTCTGTTCGTCTAGGTAGACGTCCTTGACCACTCTGCCTTGATGGTTTCCATTCGCTATCAGCCTCCAGAAGGCTATGTTATCTCTAGTTTTTGCTGCATGCAGGAGATCTGCCCATTTTGCTTCCTCCCATGCCATTTTGCATATCTTTTGGACCAGTTTATAATTATTCCTGGCTAACAAAATGTCTAAGCGATCCTTTGATTTTATCGCGATTAAAAGTGCCCTCTTGGACTCCCTGCAGTCCTTGTTATACCAGGGTTTACTATGGGGCAAGTTTTGTGTTTTCTGCTGCCCTTTCTTGGGCATCTTAGTGACTAGGGGTTTTAAGGCATCAAAAAATTTTTGATGTAATTTCATAAAAAGACCACCACTCCCCTCCTTTAGGGTGTTATTTGAATATCCTCCAAAGATGCTAGCAAAAAGCTTATAGATTTCTACAATAATTTCACCATTATCCAATATTAGTGGCCATTTGAGGGAGCGTCTATTATTAATAATATGTATCTCATTTTGGTCACAGTTGGTTACTTCTCCAGTCAAAGGAAAAACTGAATCCCCTAATAGGTAGTCCTTGATCTGGAGAGCTAGAGGGAAATGGTCGCTTTCTAATCTTTCTATTACCTACATGTCAAGGAGGAATTCCCAAGATGGCACTGAGGCAATAATGAAATCTATGTTGCTTTTATAGTTCCCTCTGTAGAAGGTAGGCTTTTTCTTAGCATCTGAAGGTAATCGCCCATTGCACGCTCTAGTGCAATGTTCCGCACATAGCCTGTTCATTTGGAGGGCCTGGGGGCAGCATTTAACTGTTTTAATGTTATCTAGAACAGGGATACCATTTGCCTCGTCTTCTTCTAAGAAGATGTCACTGAACCCCACAACGGGCTCAAAATTACAATTAAAATCCCCTGCCATGATCACATAATTCTCTCTAGTGTCTAAGTTACCCAGTAGGAGATCTAGATGGGTTAGTAAGGGAGATTCCTTTGAAATAGGTGTTGGTCTGTTGTAGACGTTCACCAAATAAAGTTTTTTCCCTCTGGAAGCATTAATTTCCAAGATCAATATATCAGGGGAATTGGTGTCCACAACTTCTATATTCACTTTTAGATTAACCTTTACCCAAATCAACAACCCTCCCGAGGGTCTTCCACTTCTGGAGGGGATCGCACTGATACCATAGGATTTATAGCCTAGCCTGTGAGTAATTTCAACTGACCAGGTCTCTTGCATCATACAGAAGTCGAAGGTATCAATAAAGCTTGACCATTCCGGGTCCCTTAGGTTTTTTGAAACCCCAGCTATGTTCCAGGAAACCAGTTTAATAGTTTGCCATGGTTCCTGAATTGTTTGCGTCAATACATCTCCCACCACCTCAGGCACTATGATATGGCATTCTTGGCTAGTTACATCAGATTCTGAGAACAAATCATTTTGTGGTACAGCACTTCCCCTTTTTGTTAGGCTGTCCCCTATTATAGGGACCAACACAGGTAATTCGATTGCATCCTCAGAAAAAATAGTTTCAATAGTGGTAACATCAGCTCTTTGGAAACAGGATTCACTCCCTATTCCACCCCCCCCCCCCAACAATTTAACATCCAACAATTCATTTCCATCCAACCCCTTAGACTGTTGGCATCAATCACAGTCATCTAGACCGCTGAAAATGTCAAACCTGTTAATGGTTTCTAAAGGGGTAAAGGGCTTTAGGTGGTCCATTCTTCTGTTGGGGTTATTTTGCCTATGCGGGACATAGTTCCAACCAAAAGCTCCAGGTGCAGGTGGAGGATTTGGGGGATAAAAGGGCTCCATGGGATTAGGTCTAGTAAGTGATTGCATCATTTGTTGTGTATTACCAGCCCTCTGCATAGCTGATGGGTAAGTGCAGGATGTAATTTGGGATGTTACATGAGAGGCTAGTTGTTGCTGGGAGGGAAAAACCACAGACCTAGGGTAGAAATATGTCAATGGTCTGGGTATTATGCAGTTATTTGTAATTCCCGGGGGCCAATTCAGTACAAATTGTACTGCATTGGGATCCCTGAAATTTACAACCACCACATCTCCCTCAATATTTTTCGATCGGCTTCCCAACCATTGGAGGCGGCGGACATGGACAATTTCTCCATTTATATGTGGTGCTATAGGCCTATATAGACCTAGCCAGTGCATGATCTTATTTTTAAGTTGTGCGAATCCCTCCCTTTTATTATTTGGTAACACCGGAACCCCCGTTAGAACTACCACAAAGGGCACTGCCTCTGGTGGTAATTCTGGGTTTGGGATCGATTTGGGCCTTCCCCATCCTGGCTTTTGTCCCCTTGCTTCCATCCGTTGATTTTCATTTGGAATGCTAGCTACTTCGTTAGATGGTTTAGTTGTGACAGTAGCTGGCTTAGTAGCAGATTTATTTTGTGGATTTTTTGGTGGTGTGATTAATTGAACAGTTGTTGTAATGTTCCCTTTAGGCACCAAATTAGGGGGGTTCACCAACGGTGTAAGACTAGCTGATGGAACTGGGGCAACTATGCTGGGCTTGGTCACGCTAGATGTTTTATGCGTTATTATGTTTGGTGTTTTTGCAACCAATTCGCCCTTATTTCCCAGTGCACGTTCAAGTGAGCTTATTCTAGATTCTACTTCAAACAACCTCTCCAAGATCGATGCAGAGTAGGTTTTAATTAAATTTTCTATAGAATCTAGAGTAGCAGAATCGCAGGCTATAATAGGCGCCTTAGACTGCACAGAGACTTCCATGATGTCCTCCGTGTCTATGGCTACAGCAGTAGATGGCGGAGAAGCAATGGTGGTAGGCCCTTCATTGTCAACAGGTGTAATAACAGTGCTGACTGTAGGACCTTTGGCCTTTTTCCCAAAATCTGAGTGACTTAATTTTGATTGCACTTGAACCCCCCCTTTTCGTCGTTTTTTACATGGAGGTGGCCCATGTACCCTTGAAACTAACGAGGGTTTCTTAGCTCTACTACGCACTACTTTTGATGGTATAGGAGTGGGCGGTCTTAGGGCATTAGGCGTACTCGTATGTGTAATGCCCTCAAGACCAATCGTATCCAGTTTGGGAGAGTTAGTTATACAGGGGGTACTAACTACTGGAACCACGTGCTGGCTGTCCAGTGTGTGGACTATGACGTCAGCTAGCTGGGAATTTACGCTAATATTCACGGGAAGTATGGATAATGGTGACAAGTGCCGATTTTTTAAACTTTCCACTGAGCGGAGGCGCTCTGCGAGACGCTCTGCCAAGACAATTTCCAGAGGCATGTCTGGGGAAGCTTTGGAAAAATAATCATCAAGAGTTTTGTTTAGCAAGGCTCCCTGTTTTTCAGACATGTCAGCCACAAATATTGAATCACTACGTGGTTTTCCAAGGGCACGAGGACACAACAATTTAAAAGCAAAGTGTCACAGAATAAATACCAGGATTATATGTCCAGTCCGGTCTCCTCGGTTCTCGGAGGGTCTCAGAGGGTCCGCCCTTAGTCCGGGCTTTGTCCCGGGTGATGTCCCGCACACGCGTCCCGCTAACGCGTAATTTGACCGGAGCTTATGCTGACTGGTAATAGAGGGGGCGGAGTCACGGGAAGAGGCGGCAGGTGTGCTCGATGTCACACGCACAGCCTGCTGGGCCTCGCAGTCCCGTCCCCCTGCGCAGCAGCTCTCCCACACGGATGAAAGTGCCCAACGGGGCTCCAGGCGCTGATCACAATGCCCAACGGGGCTCCAGGCGGTGATAACAATGCCCTACAGGGCTCCTTGCATCAAACAGGCAAACAGGACAAAGTATCCTCTACGAGCGGCCCCCGCGAAGCGGGGGCCGCGAGGAGTTTTCAATGGTCAGCAGGGGGCGGAGTCACGGGAAGAGGCGGCAGGTGTGCTCGATGTCACACGCACAGCCTGCTGGGCCTCGCAGTCCCGTCCCCCTGCGCAGCAGCTCTCCCACACGGATGAAAGTGCCCAACGGGGCTCCAGGCGCTGATCACAATGCCCAACGGGGCTCCAGGCGGTGATAACAATGCCCTACAGGGCTCCTTGCATCAAACAGGCAAACAGGACAAAGTATCCTCTACGAGCGGCAAGGGTATACTCAGATGTGAGTCCCTTGCTCATTGCACCATCAGGATTCAGGCAAGCCGGGCCGAAGACGGCTGTAATGCCAGAAACCGGTCCCCGGAAGCTTGTTTCCCTCCCAGTATAAGAATTGGCTTGGTCGTTTGTCTGCCCTGTTCCCATGATGCACTGGGCCAGGTACAGACTAATTTGCATATAGCCAGGTTCTGAGCTGGGATGGTGCAGTGAGCTAAAAAACAGTGATGGATCAAGCCCTGATCTGTTGACTGGGTATGAGTGTTCTGTTTAATTCAGATACTCTGTCCATCACCACCCCCTTTTCCGAATCCTTTTGTCCACCATAAGCGTGGAAGGGTATACTCAGATGTGAGTCCCTTGCTCATTGCACCATCAGGATTCAAGCAAGTCGGGCCGAAGACGGCTGTAATGCCAGAAACCGGTCCCCGGAAGCTTGTTTCCTTCCCAGTATAAGAATTGGCTTGGTAGTTTGGTCTGCCCTGTTCCCATGATGCACTGGGCCAGGTACAGACTAATTTGCATATAGCCAGGTTCTGAGCTGGGATGGTGCAGTGAGCTAAAAAACGGTGATGGATCAAACCCTGATCTGTTGACTGGGTATGAGTGTTCTGTTTAATTCAGATACTCTGTCCATCACCACCCCCTTTTCCGAATCGTTTTGTCCACCATAAGCGTGGAAGGGTATACTCAGATGTGAGTCCCTTGCTCATTGCACCATCAGGATTCAAGCAATTGGGCCGAAGACGGCTGTAATGCCAGAAACCGGTCCCCGGAAGCTTGTTTCCTTCCCAGTATAAGAATTGGCTTGGTAGTTTGGTCTGCCCTGTTCCCATGATGCACTGGGCCAGGTACAGACTAATTTGCATATAGCCAGGTTCTGAGCTGGGATGGTGCAGTGAGCTAAAAAAACGATGATGGATCAAGCCCTGATCTGTTGACTGGGTACGAGTGTTCTGTTTAATTCAGATACTCTGTCCATCACCACCCCCTTTTCTGAATCGTTTTGTCCACCATAAGCGTGGAAGGGTATACTCAGATGTGAGTCCCTTGCTCATTGCACCATCAGGATTCAAGCAAGCTGGGCCGAAGACAGCTGTAATGCCAGAAACCGGTCCCCGGAAGCTTGTTTCCTTCCCAGTATAAGAATTGGCTTGGTAGTTTGGTCTGCCTTGTTCCCATGATGCACTGGGCCAGGGACAGACTAATTTGCATGTAGCCAGGTTCTGAGCTGGGATGGTGCAGTGAGCTAAAAAACGGTGATGGATCAAGCTCTGATCTGTTGACTGGGTACGAGTGTTCTGTTTAATTCAGATACTCTGTCCATCACCACCCCCTTTTCTCTAGCCTGGTTTTATAGGCTGCATTATCGGTCTTTAATTCTCTCTTAAGTGCTGTGCAGTTCTGCATTTTGCAACACCTTAAGAGATTATTTTTGATTGCTCCTGGGTCCACGCACATGGGCAGGACTATTCACTAGATTAGGACTATACACAGAGATCCCCTACTACAGAAACAGACGTTATAAAGTTCATTATAAATGACACTGTTGAAAATACTGAAAGTGAAACTGATAGTGGAGATGAAACTCAATTGAGAAAGAGTTCAAGGAAAAGAGCTTGGAGAGTGGAATATAACACAACAGAGCCAAAGACAAAACGAGCTCGTAAAGGAGATAATTGGCCTAGAGAAAATGATGGACTAAGAGTCAAACTGGGTAACAGAACAAGAAAACCAGAAAACCAAGTGAATGAGATAACAAGCCAAGGAGAGTTATTGGGAAAGAAAATAGAAGTTGTCCAAAAGGCCAAAAAGAGTGAGGAGACCAAATCAGAAATATAAATCACCTGAATGGACTTCGATGTTTTTGCCTCCTATGGAGGAAATAGACAGCAGCCAAGAGAACTTGAATTTGGCAAGTCAAGAAAAAGAAAGTGAGTAAAAGACTGAAACATAAAGAAAGAAAATAGATATTTGATCTGGAATTACCAGGTAAAAGGTAAAGACTTGAAGTGCTGGTATATGACAATTACCGTGAAGGTAAACTGAGACCTTTTAGGCAAGATAACTGAATAAAGAGAATTGTAAAAACAATTGTTGTAAAAAAAATAAAAAAAGTGGCAACTACTAATGAAATTACGAAATGTTCAATTTTTAAAAGATGGTGTAAAATGCGGTTCATATGTATACTGGGTTATTAATTTTAGTATGGTTAGTTTTAGCTATTATAATTCCCTTTAGAGAACACTTTGAGAAAATGAAATCCAATGTGACTATGAATGAGAAAAAACAATGAGTTGAAATTTGATAAACCACCTCTATACAAGCCAGAAATTCATCAGGATAGGTCGATTAGCGACTTCTCCAAAAACACACTTTCAAGATTATTATCTGAGTATGTTAGGACCATGGATGCTCAAGATTGTTATGTGTGTTGGAAATTACCACATCAGTGTCAGAAGGGGTGACCTATCACCACCTTCAACTTACATATGGAATAACTTGTAGTGTGATAGCAAGTTTGCTTTTTAGTACAGGGAAATTAGAATATTATTATTCAAATTCTGATGATGTTTTTGCAACATTGAAAGTAGTAAATGCATTGAACAAAGTTAAACCAGCAAAGATTATGGGAGAGTTTTTCTTGATAACAAGAACTGGCGCACGACTATGCATTTAAACATAATTTGACTTGTAAATTAAGAAATGAGGAAAATATCTTTTTGGATATGGTGGAACAAAGAAGGAATATTTATAAAAGATATAAAGAAGTGAAACCTACCAAATCAAAATATTGGGAATTTGAGGATGAGAATTTAGAAGGAAGAAAAGTAAACGTAGCTATAAATATAGATACGCCATTGTTAGGAAAATGTTGTATTCGAAGAGACAACACTGTATATGACAATTATTTGGTGGGAAGACACCAATGGTATAATAGGGATTTGAGGATTCAAAGGTGGTAAAGATCCAATTTTTCATGGTATATACTTCATCTGTGGGAACAAAGCTTATTACAAATTGCCGGACTACTGGTACGGGACAGGTTATGTAGGTTTGGTCTTTCCTAAAAATTTTCCATGTAGATAGGGGCACAAATGGAATACAAGAGCTAGGTAAAGCATTAAGTTGCAGAAAAAGAGTGTAGCAGAAATAATAGGTGATATTTTTGGAGCACTGATACCAATGGTGGGGATATCTTTTAATGCAAACAAGATTCGGAGATTGTCAACAATAGTAGATCGTTTGTCAACAGACACTGCAGGTGGATTTTTTTTTTTTAAACTTTATTCTTTAATTTTATGTCATACATTGTAGAAAAAAACCCCAAGGCATCATAAAAACATTTGTATACAAATCGACGGACTCATTAAGGCACATTACGGACAAGGCTTACAACTCGAAATACAGGAGTTCATGAGGTACAGAAAACTAACAAGCTAAAATTAGGGGTCATCATGAGGGAACATACCAGGCCGTGTTCCGTGCACCAAACTCGCGCCCCCTCAATTATCCTCGCCCTCCCCTCCCTCAGACCCTGATTCGTGTGCTGAGAACAATTCGCCACTGGTCCTCTCGGAGTCGCTGTGAGACGACTGCCCCTCCGCAGCCAAACCTGCCATACACATGGTGCGCCACGCCAGCAGGTCCTCCTGCAATTTCTCGTCTCTCCTAGTAGACTGCATGTGTGTCTCCTCTGCAAGGGTCCATTCCCTCACTTCTTTGAGCCATGTACCTATCTCCAGGGCCCTTTGTCCCATCCATGTGATAGCCACCCTCCGCCTAGCCAGCACCAACATTAATTGCAATAATTTATAGGAGAGTTTCCGTTTTCTCTGCCTAGGGACCAATGCCAACAGACAATGCAAGGGTATATGCTGTATCCGCAGACTGTGGTAGCAGTGATATGACCCACAATCCCTGCCCAGAAGCTCCCCACTATCGGGCACTCCCAGGCCAGGTGCAGGAATCCCGCCTCTTCGGCGCCACATCTGGGGCAGTTGTCTCTTCCATCCGTCGAGAACTGGCTCAGCCTCTTTGGAGTAAGGTAAGTACGGTGAAGAAAGTTAAAATGAATAAGCTTGAAGTGCGCATCACAGGACACACGCTTTGTCAGTGCCCCTATGCGCGTCCGCTGTCCCATATCCAGTGAGAATCCCAGGTCCGCCTCCCAGGCCACCCATGCCGGTGGCAATGGCGGGGTGGAGTCACGTCTCATGGCCGCATACAGCAGGGATATCAGTCTGCGTCACCTGCCACAGGACAGGAGGATATGTAAGGTATGTGTCATCGGGGGTATCTCCGGGGATTGGGGCCACACCTCACGCACTATGTCACGCAATCCCCGGTAATGCAAGTACTGTCCCACACCAAGACCAAAGCCTCTGCCGCCTGCTCGTATGTCAGAAAGCTCTCCAAGGGGTGCAGATCAGCCAGGACCTCACAGCCCCCCTCTCTCCACTCCCAGGAGGAAATCTGGTGTTCGACTTCTACTATGGGTGCCAGTATCCAGATCGGTAGATCTCTATGGAATGGCGCTGATCGTACGACCCGCTCTATGAATAGCTGCCATACGGATGCTGTATGCCTTACTATGTAAGGTAACGTGGTCTCAGCCCCCCGCGCATCAACGCCATCTGAAGCTCCGGAACCGACGCTCTCCCTGCTAGCAATCACGTTTCCCAGACATCCGCGTCAGCAAACTATCTGGCAGCTGGAAGTAGTTGCTCGGCATAATAGTATAGATCAAAGCGTGGGGCCTCCAAACCCCCCTCCTCATAGGAGCGCACGAAAGTATGGAGTGCCACTCCGCTGTGCCGACCCGCCCAAAGCAGGGATGTGAGCAGCATGTTAAGGGTCAGAAAATTCCTCGGCAGGAGAGGGCACAATGTGTTCTGAAGGACATACATTGTCCATGGGAACATGACCATTTTGGCGATGGCCAGTCGTCCCATTAAAGATAGTGGCAGCGTGTTCCAGAAGGACACTGATTGCTGGAGGAACTTAATCACCCGGTCCATGTTGCGGGCCAGTGATTGCGCCTCCGTAGAGGTCACATGGATGCCTAGATATCGGAAACTGTCCTGTTCCCAGCACAGCCCGAGATCTGGTAAGTCTTCAAGGGGCTCCAATTCAAATCCCGATAGTGGGAAAATCAGGGATTTGCTCCGATTAAGCCGCAGGCCCGACACCTCACCAAAGCTGTCTAGATGGTACAGTAACAACGGGAGCGCCACCCTTGGGGCATTCAAGTAAAACAAGGCGTCATCTGCATAAAGCGACAGAAGATTACATGTGTCCCCCACCTGGATGCCCCAAGGCTCCATCTCAGCTCGAATCCACACAGCGAACAGCTCTATCGCTAGGGCAAAAAGCAGTGGCGAGAGGGGGCACCCTTGTCTCGTGCCCCTTCCCAACTGCCACTCCTCCGACCTCGCAGCTCCCAAACGTACCCGGGCGCAAGGGGAACTGAATAAAATACGAATCCAACTGCAGAAGTTGCGCCCCAATCGCGCCAGCCGAAGGACCTTCTGCAAGTTGCCCCAGTCAACCGTGTCAAAGGCCTTAGGGAGATCTATGGAGACCAAGACCGACTGGTCTTCTCTATCTCGTACTTCATGCTGGATATGGTTTAAGCGTCGCAGGTTCATGGCTGTGTTGTGCCCAGGGATAAACCCGCACTGGTCTTGGTGAACCAAGTGCTGCAAGTGGGGTGCTAGCCAGGTGGCCAAGAGTTTAGTCAATATTTTCACATCAGTATTTATCATGGTAATCGGACGATACGATGACAGATCAAGTTTGTCCCCCCCCTGGTTTTAGGATCATGCAGATTTCCCCTCGAGCCATACTCGGTGGGAGACTACCACGTTCGAACGCCTCGAGAAACACTTGCAATAGGAGTGGAGCCAAAGTCTCCCGGAATTCGTGGTAAAACTCCAGTGGGAACCCATCGCTCCCCGGCGACTTAGCACGCGGCAAACGGGCCAGGGCCTTCTGAACCTCTGCCAATGACAGGCCCGCGTCTAATTCCTCTGGGTCTGAGTCCGACAGGGTCGGTACAATCAACCCCTGTAAGTAAGGGAGGTAAAGGACCTCGGAAATTTCCGGGTTCGCAGCATAAACTTGCCGAAGGTGGGTTTGTAAAACCCTGAGGATGGCCTGCTCCGAGTATACCATGTCTCCGTTCTGGCCCCGCAGGGCCATGATACGCTCAGGGGTTTGTTCTCTCCGAAGGATCCAGGCCAGGAGCCGCCCGACTTGTCGCCCTCCCTATGGAGGTGCGGTCTGTATTGACCCAAGGTATATTTGTCTAATCTATCAAGGATATCGTGTAGCCGAGCCCGGGCAACCCGTTCCTCCTCCCCCTGCGGAGGACTAGGGTCCACCGAGTGTAGGACATGCAGAAGAGTATCCTCCGCCGTCTTGAGATCCTGTAGGAGCTGTTTTCGGACTCCGAAGGTGAGCCCCATACAAGCGCCCCTCACCACCCCCTTCAGGGCCTCCCACTTGTTGTCCAATGATATGCGTCCCTCCCCCCAATTAAGGTCTACATAGTCCCCAAGGGCCTTTTCCTCATGCGCTTTCCCTACCTGGTCTCGGAGGATATCCACCGGGAGCCTCCAATTCCGAGGACGGTTCACCGGGGACCCCCACTGAACCACGCAAGCTACTAGCGAATGGTCCAATAGAAACCGAGCCTGGTGTGTGACGTCCACTGACATGTTGAGCTCTGCACTTGCTACCAAGATTCTATCCAGGCGACTGTATGTGTTGTGGGTGGGTGAGAAGCAGGTATACACCCACTGTGTTGGGTTTTTCAACCTCCAAATATCCACTGCGCCTACGTTTTCCATATCCTTCCAGAGCTGTACAGTCATTCGGGGTTTAGTGCCCTCCCGGGGTGGAGACCTATCCAGGTCTGGATCGAGAACACAATTAAAGTCCCCACACCAGAGGACAGGTGTCATGGAACAGGACGCCCTGCAAGGCCTGAAAGAAGGTCGGGTCATCAGTGTTGGGTGCATAAGAATTCAAAATGACAATGCCCCTACCATCCAGCTTGGCCCTGAGAAGCAGGTACCGAACCCTGTATGTCTGCCTCCACATACTGTATAGCAAACGGTACCCCAGGTGCCAACCAAATCAGAACCCCCCTGGCATAAGTGGAGAAGAATGCATGGAAAAATTGACCTCGCCACTTTTTACCCAGCTTCTGTGCCCCGTCATCTACAAGGTGGGTCTCCTGGAGATATGCAATGGAGACACCATGTCTTCGAAGGAAGGAGAGAACTCTATATCTCTTAGTGCACATGCCTAGCCCCCTCACATTCCAACTCATAAATGTATACCCCATGCTTTCCGATGTATTCTACCTCGCCAATCATTCCTGTATACAGTGTAGTTCCCTTCCGGTGCCCGAAATGTAATACAAACGATGCCTGAAACAGTCCCCTGCAACATCCCCTTCCAACAGCCCCCCCCCCCCCACCCACGAGCAAAATACCAGCAACAACAAAACCTGCCAATATGCCCTTTCCCCGCTGGTGCCAATATGCACACGGCCACCCCATTCGCCCAACAAGGCGAACCCACTCAAGAAAGGAACTAAACTCCCCCCCCCAAACCCGACTCCCAGCAAGACCACTCACACACTATTAATATTAAGTCAGGGTCCAACCCATCCATTCCAAGGCTAGACTCTCTCCAGACACCAGCCACCCTGCCTCCATCCCTCCCCCCTCGGACATACTATACTAAAGGAAGTGGGCTCCCCTATGTGTTATTCAGCACTCACACTCCCCACAGGGGGATACCCATGCAGGCCAAGAAGCATAACCTCCATCAAACTAGTCAATGAATCAATCTTCTCTGATTCTTCAAGATGGAGCCGCCGACTCCGGGGTCTCGGCCCCCGCTGTTTCAGGGATCGCAGAGGCAGTAGGCAAAATGGCCTCCATCAAGACCTGCAGGGTGTCAGGGACTGAGATGTCATTGGACTCGGAAGGGTTCAATAACGTCATCACATCTCCGGCGTCTAATGGTTCCAGGCGTATGGCTCCATCGTCCCCCACCGTAACTCGGTGCCTCTCCTCACTGTCAGCTGTCTCAGAAGGGCGCCGTCGTCTGCTGGCGAGTCTGCGCGATCGACGGGTTCCCCAGTTCCCGCGGGAGGCCTCTCGTTCACCTAGCAAGAGGTCATCGCCCCTGATCTCCAACCATTTCCAGACGTCCCCCGGGGAGTCAAATAAATGCGCCTTCCCCTGGGACAGTACCTTAAGCTTGGTGGGACAGAGCAGCATGTACTGTAGGTGCATCTCCCGGAGTTTCGGTTTGACACCCAGAAATTATTTCAGCTGCTCCTGGACCTGCTGGGTGTAATCAGGGTAAATGGAGACCCTGCTATTCTCGAAGGTGAGATTCCGCGACTCTCTCGCGGCCCTCAGGATACAGTCCCTGTCGCGGTGATTAAGGATTTTGGCAATGAGGCGGCGCGGTGGGGCCCCCGGCCGCCGCCGCGGAACCAGTGCTCTATGCGCCCTTTCAATCACGAAGACCTCTGACAGACCCCTCGGACAAAGTTCTGCTCGGATCCAGTTCTCCAGGAAGCGCTCTGCGTTGCCCGCCTCCGCCCGTTCCGGGACACCAAGGACCCTGATGTTACTGCGGCGCGCCCGTCGTTCCGCGTCTTCTGCTCTCCGCTCCAGGGCTCCTGTCGTGGCCGTGAGTTGTGAGACTGTTTTTTTGAAGGACGCCACTTCTCCCTCCAACTGCGCAATGTTCCCTTCAGCATCCGTAACTTTATCAGCTACTTTACGGAGGTCCGTCCATGGACACTGTTTCTATTTGTCTCTCCAACGCTGAGTGCGAGCCCTGGATCGCCTTCAGCAGCTCCGCTCAAGAGGGCTCCTCAGGAGCCTCGGCTCCGTCTTCCTGGCCGATCTGGCGCGTTATCCGCTGTGAGGGAAGTCTCTGGGTGGTGTATTGCGTTATCGTGTTCGGCTGCGATGAACGAGACATCCTGTTTTTACGCATTGCTGATGCCCCCTGCGCTCTCCCTCAGCGGCAGTGGTTCCCCAGTGCGTAGTGCCCAATCCGCTCCATGTCCCACTTCAAGGCCAAGTCCCAGTGGGAGCCTACGCAAATCCAAGCTACAACAGTGTGCCGCAACACTCTCAGAAGTCTACGGTCGGCAGGAGCCACTCAGTGCTGCAGGGGGCCTCCCTTTGTCACCCCCGCTGGCTGTTGCTCCCGTACTGGTGGGCCAGTGGATCTGTCTCCACTGCGTAACTGACTCTCTAGTTCATCCGCTCCAATAGCAGCCCCCCCGGGAGCAGTCGGTGCTCCCACCGCTATGGTCTCCCGTAGCACCAGTAGTGCAAGTGGCAAGTAGTGAGAGTCCTTTTCTGCGCCCACCCCTCCGTCCCGGCGGGTCCTCACCGGGCTATCTGGACTCCAGGCTCCAATGCCTTACGGCGGGTCTCAACGGTGGCAGCTCCCCTCCAACCTGAGCGCCTCCCACGGCGGTCGGGCTGGGGCGTCTCACAATGGGCGTCGCGGACAATAGCCAGGGCACCTTCACAGGAGAAGTCCCCAGGGTTTCGGATCCCTAGTCCGAAACTCCTCTGAGGGTGGGAAGCCCTCCTCAGCAGACCCGGGGGGCGCAGGATACTTTCACCTCGGTGGGGCCCCAGGCGACAGCCGACCCCCGACCGTCGCCGTCAATCCTCTAATAACAGGAGACCCGTGGCAGTGGGCCCCCTGACTCCCAGCTGCCCTTATCTCAGGAGTGCGGGTCCTCACTGCCGGACGGGCCGGGTCAAACCCTCCGCCGCAGAACAGGCGGGCGCAGGACACTCTCCGTCCGGTGGGGCCCAAGCAGCAGTAGGCCTTAGTCCATCGCCGACCGCCGTCCCGCAACGGAAGACCCCGATGGCAGTGGGCCTCCCTACATACAGCCACTTAGATTCTGCGGCAGCAGTCCACAGCTCCGGCCGCAAAAGATAGTGGGCCCTTCACCGGGTAGCCCGTGCCCCTCCCTCCTCCGCAGTCCAGGCAGGCACAGTTACCTTCACCTCAGCGGGCCGCGATTCAAGGCCGCAGCACTTCTCGTTGTGGGAGGCCCCGATGGCAGCAGGACTCCCGACCTCCCGGCGATCTGGGTCCGCCGAAGCAGGCCTCAATCCCCGGCCTCTATTTACAGCGGGCCCTCCACCGTATCGCCCGGGACGGGCCCTCCACAGCAGCTCTGGCGGGGGCAGGTCTCAGCACACACAGCGAACCCCAGCGGACGGCGGGCTCCGGTCCAGTCCTGTCGCCCCTCTCGTGCCTGTCACCGTGTGAGACCCCAGTGGCAGCGGGCTCCTCGGCGTCCATTCGCCACAGCCTCACGAAGCTAGGCCTCAGACACCGGCCTCTAGTATCTACGGCCCCGCCATCGGACAGTCCGGGCAGATTCCTCTGCAACGCTGCCAGCCAGCAGCCCCAAATCGGGTCCGGATACAGCGGTCAATAGACAGGGCTCGTGAACACCTCGAATTCCAGTTCAAGGGCCCTGTATAGAACTTTTTAACAGGATTAAAGGGGTGGCCTGCCGGGAGCCGAAGGAGCTCACGTCCTATCGGCCATGTTGCTTGGCCACGCCCCCCCTGCAGGTGGATTTTTAACGGTAAATACCGAATTAGTTGCTATGAGAGCTATGGTGATGCAAAATCAACTTGCTCTAGACATCATTTTAGCGAAAGAAGTAGGAGTTTGTGGAATTTTACATGTACAGCACTGTTGTACATACATTCCAGGCAAGAGTCAAAACATTGAGAAATATATTAAAAACATTACGGAGTTGCACAAGTAAATTGACCACTGGAGGTTGATGGTGTTCTTGAACTAATGGGTAAAAGTTTTTCAGAAGTTAAACATTGGTTGCTTGAGTTAGGCAGTTCTATTGTAGGTAATATAATTTTTAGAGTGATAGTAATAATAACAGTAATTTTGATATTAAGATTGTACTGTATGATTAGAAAGAGAAGGAATGTTAAAAGATCAATAAAGAAAGCAATTCAGGAAGAAAAAGACAGAAAATAAGAAATGAATGACATAGAAATGGATGAGGTTCAAGAGCAACTGTACAAAGATACCAGAAATATAGAAGAGACTAGAGTATAACATTTCATACTAATCATAAAAATTTGAAACACCAACCCATCTATGCAACCTGCACATCTTGTACCACCTCCCAGGCATGAACGACCCCTTCACTGACCACCTCATGGAAATTATCACAGCTAAGAGCTCCCTCAACACCAAAGACATTTTCCTCAGAGATTTCAACCTGCACTGGAACGATCTCAAGGATCCTCATGTCAACACCATTAAAGACCTCCTGGACGATCAAGCCCTCACCCAAGCTTGCTCACTCCCAACACATTTGAAATGGTCCACCCTTGACTGGATCATCTCTAAGGAGGCAACTGTCAAGCTGATCGCTATAGACCCCTGTGACTGGTATGACCACCACGCCATCACCTTCCTTCTACCTGACACCCACAAGACAAGAACACCAAAATCTGTGCATCCTAAACGCTGGGTCAGAGACACCAAGAACCTGGACCCCAAGGAACTTGAGATCCGCTGCAAATCCGACCTCCCCCCCCCAACATATCACATTGGTCAGTGACCTCAATATTCACTACTCTACAACGATGTCGAACATTCTGGATGACCTAGCCCCTCTTAAACTAAAAAGAATTCAAGTCAAAGATGGAAACCCTTGGTTCACTGGATTCCTCAATCCCTCCGACAAGCCGAAAGAATCTGGAGACAGCACCCCTCGGCCACTCACCTAAAATTTCACCGCCAGGCCAGAAATACATACAACATGAACATCCTCAACTAAAAAAAAAAAAAAGAGTTCTTCAGAGCGGAACTAGAAAATGCCCAGAACAGACCACGCAAACTCTTTGAACTGGTCAAACATCAATCGAACACATTGACCAAAACAGTGAAAGAAAACCCCAAGGATCTCATCTCATCCGAGGAATTCTCCAAGTTTTTCTCAAACAAAATCGAAACCCTAGGTAACAAACTTAGTGCTGCCTCACTCTCTCTACCGACCCCTGACCTTCCACCTCCTCCCCCCCTGCCTCCACAGTCTTCACCCAAGAATCTAGCACATTGGACCAACTTCTCACTCTACGACGAAGACTGTGTGGCCAAAATCCTTTCCACCATAAACCCGAACAACCATTTCAATGACCCGTTCCCTTCTAACTGTCTTGAGACCACTGCCCAATCCATTATTCCCAGCTGGACTGCGATAATCAACGCCTCTCTCCGGCAGGGATCAATCCTGGACTCTCTGAAAGCGGGCCAAGTCCTCCCCATTCTGATAAAGCTGTCGCTGGATCCAGCCTTCCCAGACAATTTTAGACCAATTTCCAACATTCCTTTCTTGGCTAAAGTGCGGGAGAAGTGTGTGCAACTGCTGTTACGGCGCCACATCAACAACTTCCATCTACTCGATGACTGCCAATCTGGTTTCCGACCTGGACACAGCACTGAAACCACCATGCTCCACATAGTCGATGATGCCCTACAAGCCCTTGACCAAGACAAAACCTGTCTCCTAATCCTACTAGATCTATCCTCGGCCTTCGACACGGTCAACCATGACATGCTACTTGACCGCCTTAAACTTAGGATGGGATTAGATGGCACTGTCCTCGACTGGTTTAGTTCCTACCTCCAAAACCGATCTCACAGATTCCTTATCAACGGTAACCTGTCCACTCCCTCCTTGGTCACAGTGGGAGTCCCTCAAGGATCAACGTTGTCCCCCACCCTTTTCAACCTCTATTTAGAACTCCTTGCCGAGGTCCTTAGCACTGCAAATATCTCCTACCATATGTACACAGACGACACTCAATCAATCAATCAATCAATCAAATAAGTCTTTATTTCGACACGTCATAAAAGACTGCCCAATATATAAATACACATTTTAAAAAGAACCAAGACACAACAATAAAACCCCAGAAGTATCTGGGACACAGAGTTCCTACCAAGACCTACAGATTGTTCCATTACAGTGTGATCATAATTATATTTGTTGTTAAAAGAAACAATATACAATTTAAAAACCTAGTCAATAATTTAGTTAAAAAAGGATTTAGAGGTAAGTAGGCAGTTCATATCACAATAGTGGTAGTATATAAAGTTAAAAGAAGAATTAACCTAGGTTCAGTTAAAAAAAACATAACTTTCTGCTCCTTATAGCCCACATCCAATGCAGGTATTTAGAAACAGCGATGACAATACTTTCAGAGCCGTCTGTTTTGAAAATCCTTAGTGCAGCTGTCCCACTAGTAATGCCTTTCAACAAACCTATTGACTTTAGCCACTTTTGACTTGGTAGTTTGTACTCCTGACAGATAAAAAAGATGTGGGCTAAGCTCTCCAACTGGGTGTTACAGAATGGACATGATAGATTTTTACCTACAAGCCATTTACCAGTGAAGGAATTATAGGGAAGAGTGCCCACCCTGTCCTGATGGAACCGTTTCCTATCATCAGGAATTGTGATGATGTCCCAGTAGCCTTCGTATGCTGGGTCCTGCTTGAGCCCTAAAAAATCTCTTGTTAGTGATGGGCCAGTGCACGTTTGAAAGTTACGCATTGACACCATTGACCAATAGTGCTCTTTTAGGACCTTACTTGGTGCGAAGGTGTTAGCTGCTGGATTCTCCCAAAGAATGCCCAGGCCCATTGCATTGTAGGCAGCCTTGACTTCTTTAAACCAAGGGATTTTGTTAGCTCTATCGGTACTCCGGACTTCGAGGAGGGCCTGGGTGTACTGTGAGAGTTCCGGTGTTACCCAGAGCCTCCTCCAGTATGCCACTGGTCTATACCTCGCCACTTCCTTCAGTCGTTGGTATCCCAGGTCGTAGTATAAGGGTAAAAGAGGCGTGGAAGATGGTAGACCAACTGGTCCCCTCACAAACTTATTTTGGGAATTTGCTAATGGAGGGATATTACTATAGCCCCATAGTTCGGCCCCATAAAGGGTGGAAGGACTAGGGCAATAGGTTTAGTGGCCGAACGTCGCAATTCCTTTAATAGTGCTCCTGCTAGGTGGGCATGTTTAGTGGTTAGGTGGTTAGTGTGAGGTTTCCATTCTGGCCTGGAACCCAGTGTAATTCCAAGGGAGGTAAATTAATGTGTGTAGGAAGGTGAATACCCGACTATGGTTACCCCAGATTTTTTGCCTAGTGTTTAGCTGGTTTTCGACTTAGTTGGCCTGGGATCCTGCTAATCAGGGCCCCAAGGTATCTGCTCTCTCATTAAAATGGACTCCATGTACCCTAGGTAGATCTCCAATTGGATATTGGGTCACCTTATCAGCCCGTGTACAGTGTACTATAGGTACCCAGGGCATAGGTGCCTCCAAGGCCTACCAGGGGCTGCAGCATATCTTTTGCCACCCCTGGCTGGCCATCCAAACTGACACAACTGGCTGATCACTCAGATGGGGCAAGGTGGTGTAATCACCCCTTGCTTAGATATAGTATACCTATATCTAAACCTATATCTGGACACATATAAACCTATAAGTCACTCCTATGGCAAGCCTTAACAATCCTGGAGGCAGAGTGCTTGGTTTTATGCGAGATGGTGCTCTAGCATGAGCTGAGCCTGTCTGCAGCTTTCGGAACCATGTCCCTATAGCTGTTCTGGGATATTACCATACCATATACTCTTAAGTGCATTATGAACCTCGCGGTTAAATGCTATCTATGGTCTGGCTTTATCAAAACATGTCGTGTAAGGTGTCATACGCTTTGGAATACTACCCCCTCGCCAGTCCTGGCGACGGGGGTAGCATTCCACCCTTCTTGAGGGAGAAGACATGTTACTTCCATTAAACACGGTTAAATCTAACCAGAGCCTCAGCATCACAAAATGGATGCTGCTGCAACAGACACAAGTCTGGCCTCCTGCTGCTGACCGAAACTCCGGCAGGGGAGGCCTGGACAAAAGGTTTCCTGTCACAGGGAGGTGTTACACTACCCCAGACAGGAGATAGTGGATTGGGGCAGGGAGGGCTGAATGAAACTACACACTGCCTGGGGCACACAAGGTGTCCCATGCAAAGTCCAGTTCAAACCGGTGCTGGGCAAAGGGAAAGGGGTGTAACCACCTGCTTCCTGGGTCCCACCCATAGGAGGGACCTAGCAGTAGATCCAGCCCATTGATTTGGAATAAAGGTAGGAGCTGTGCCATGAAACATTGGATCATCCTGACTGAAACTTTGATACGAAACTCTAGACCCTTCGACATCCTACTTGACGTAGAAGTCTGAAGAATCTCCCTTGTGGTCAAGAAGTGGCCACCCTGGGCAAGCAGGCACCATTAGCGCTCAAAGGTTTTCTTTGCCGTTGCTCCTGCCGGAGCTCGAACGACAGAGACCGACAAGACCTGGACTCCCAGACTTCCAACAGCCCGAATCACAGTCCTAGCAAAGCCGAGACCCGTCGAGGCGACGTGAGACATGGGAATGGCCATCTTGGAAAGCCAGCGAAGTGCTTCGTGTGCAGCTCCCGAGGCACTCTCGAGGCTGTGCTTTGGGGATTGAGAAGCCCCAGTCCCGAGCAGCCTGTGCACCGAAGATCACCTCTCCACACTCACCGAGTGCTGCATGGGGCCCTTTTGCACTTTTCCTGCTCGACGCATTGTCTGGTTACTTGCCCGTTGGCTAGTGGCCTCTGTGACAACGATTGTTCGACTTTACACTGCTGGTCTGGTTGCTCCAGACTGGCCCTAGCTCCCCTGAAAAGGAGCCACTGATCTGACCTTGCTGGTCCGATCCAGAAGCAATCTTCGATTCCTGCGTGGGTTGCATTTGCCACGGACTGTTGACTCAGATTCGAGAACCAACACCGCCGACAGCGAGAGCCTTCGTGGGACAGCCAGTGTTCAACTCCTGGTCGTCATCAATACTTCCTGGTCCACGTGGCAGCTGAGACAAACTACTCGACATCACCTGATCGCAACCAGACATCGGCTGGTTCCTTCCTGGTTCCATCCTGGTCACTGGCTAGTGACCTAGACTCTGTCCCCTCTGCTTTCAGGTACTCTACATCTTCGATCCACCCTTGGATCCAAACGGACTCTTCTCTCCTGGTCGCCTGTGAGAAGTTGGCCTGATATATGATGTTTCCAATTCTGGAACCACCTTGTATCAGTCCAAACAATCCCTTATGGTGTCTGGTTGTAAGTCAACCTTATTAGACAAGCTATCCTAGTGGTAGCATGGACTAAGCAGCCTTAAAGGCTAAACTCAAGAGGTCGTGTTAAGCGAGCTGTTTTACCAATCACAATCCTGTAATATCAAATGAAAGGACACCACACAAGTATATATTATAAAAATATATGTGTTTATTACTAAAATAATCCCCAGTACTCTTTATGAGCAAAGGGGCAGAAGCATTTAAACAAAAGCACAGTATAACATATGAAAGTTGCACAATTATGGATGAGGGCGGGTGGCCACTCAAACTATATATTAAGAAAGTGGTATAAGAGATACCAATCGAACAGTGGTTAGGCCTAGAGCCTAGGGAATCGCTAGGAGCAGTCGGGACAAGCAATGCTGAAGTCGGGAAAAGCCCACGGAATTCGGGTGCAGCACTTAAAGCACACGCATGCACCAATGCAAAGTCAATGGTGTGTAAAAGTTACACAAATAGAGTTTAAGGATACTTCCGCTGAACCTAGAAGGACAAAACTTTAGTATTTGAAATCCTCCAAATATTAGCAGCCTGAGCTGCCACCCGTTTTCCTGAAGCCTCCAAGATCTTTGATTCTTTGTCCGGAGGAGGAGCATCACCACTAGTTTGCGAGTTTGCCCTCTTGCGAGAATTGGCCACTACGAGGGAGTCCAATGGGAGCTGGCCCTTGATGTAGGTAGGGTGCACAGGCGCAGGTCTATATTTTTTTTCAATCCTTGGGTTTACAACCCTTGCCTTTGTGGGCTCTTTGAAAATGTCCGCATAGGCAATGTTTTTGCTGATTTTTCTGATGTGGAGAAGGTATCAAACAGGAAATCTTCTTCCACTGGTTCTGCGTGCATTTCCACATCATGGTTGAGGGCTGCCCTTTCTATTAAAGCGTTAAACGCTGCAGTGTCTTCAGTGGGCGAGGTTTTGACATTATAAGACTGAATGTCTGGTGCAGCTTGTGGATCATCAGGGTCTGCAGCATCAGTCCATTGCTGAGGTTCCTCTTGGTCAGTGTCAGTATGATAAGTGAAGGCCATCTGACCGTAATCATCACCCACGTCCTCCTCGCTGCGCGCTGGAGAATATGCAACTTGTAGTGAATAACTCTCAACATGTTCAGAGAGAACTGGTGAGGTGGTTGAGTCTTTTTTCCTTTTAAGAAGGATTTTGTATGCCTCTAAGGGATGTTCTGGTGCGATATTCCGTTTATGGATGGTGAGTCTGCCAGATTCCGAGTCGATAAAGAGCTCGACTGGTTGTCATACGAGGGTTCTTGGAACATAAGCCCTTCAGGATTGGACTTTGAAGGAGCGGACACTCTTTTGGATGTGTCAGTGCTTTTGTGCGGCTCGATATGTTTGGGTCGAGCTGTTGGTGGCAGACCGTATTTAAGTGGTGGAGGGTGACCTGTGGACGAGCCGAGCTTTTTAGAGCTTGCCGTAGTCTTCGACCCGATTTGCTTCGGTGGCTCACTAGCATGCTTGCCTCCTTGCGTCGACTCGAGCTCACGGTGCGTAACGTGTACGGCCTTGGGCGTCGATGCACTCTGCTGTTTCGGGTCGGGTTTGGTCTTCGACTCGAGAGCTTTGCTTAATAGCGGTTTAAACGCTGCAATTGTCGGTTCAACAGTCTTTTTGGCCTGGAGACTCTTGGTCTTGTCGCCATGCTTGGACGTCGACGTTGACTGCGTCGAGGTGACGTGCTTGACTGTAGAGACTGGCTTTGGCGCCCAGATTTTCGAGGCGGCGCCCCCTTGTGACCCCGAAGGGTTGATGACACTCTTCGACTTGACTGGCGTCAATGAGTCTGATGGCGTTGATCCGATGACTACTTTTAGCAGTTTCGGTTTTGGCTCCATAGGTTTCGGTTTGATTTTGATGGATCGACCGATGGCTCCTTTGAAGTATTCTTAGCCGGGCATGGACGCGGGGCTATAGAATGTGGAGTAAGATCTTGGCTAAGGCCTTCCGGCGATGCCTCGACCTGAGCCGTAGGGAACGTATTGTCATTATTAGGCCCCGCACTGCGGTTGGGCCTGGCTCATCGCTTGAGTCATCATCGACGGCCCCGATGGCCTTCGTTTCGTCCCCTACCTCGACGACGTCTTCTTCATGGACGTAGTCTTCGTCTTCTTCGTCCACATCGAAGTTGGAGTCATGCTCCGACGCTGGGTCCGACTGCTGGTCAGGATCTTCTTCGTCTGCGCCTTCCTCGTCACCGGCCTCGAAGATGTTGTCCGGCTCGGGCGCCGACTTCTGCGCTGACTGTCTTGCTGCGCGTCGAACTCGAAGCATTTTCTTCGACCGGAACTTTGAGCAGGCCATACAGCTGGCCTCGTCGTGGTCCGGGGATAAACATTTATTGCACACAGGGTGCACGTCAATGTGAGGGTATTTAGAGTTGCAGACGGGGCATCGTTTGAACGGGCTCCTTTCCATCGTCGTCGTAGTTTGGGCCTTTGGTGTCGAAAGTCAAAAGCGGCTTTCGACGTCCTGTTCGAAGAACTGGAGAAAAACAGGCACCGAACGAGACAATACCGTCGCCCGAAGGCCTTTTGGCCTTAGCAAAAAGTTATTATAAAGATTCCGAACTGGAGTCGAGAAAGTACATCCGAACCCAATGGCGGAAAAAAACAATCTGGGAATGGAGAGGATGCCCATGCGCACTGTAGTCCAGGGGAGGAGCCACCTATCTCGTGATACTTCGAAGACTCTTCCAGGACAACAATGTGCAATCATCCGGACCCAACACTAGGCGGCGATCTATGCACAGATATGAATTCAGCAGCCCACATGCCTCGAACACCAAGTTATTCTCTTGCTTTGTTCGATACACCCATTTAATGACTTAAATATAATATATCACGAGCGCATGCTATTTGTACGGAAATCATACTTAGCCGGTAGCAAAACTGAGGTCAGGAGACGGGGGTCATTCACTGTACTAAGGCAGTTTATCAGCCTTGCCAGGCGCTTCCCTCCCCCAGCACCACCTCACCTCTGAACTTCCGTCTCCTATTTTTAAGGTAGCTTTCATATAGTGCGAAGTCCTAAACTAAGGACATTAGAGCACTTTACATCAGCCCCAAACTACATGAAAGCATTTTTTATTTTGCAACATGAAAAGATTACGCAGTGTGCCCAGAATCACAAGATGTTGAGCGGAGCCGACAGTCGAACATGCCGTCCTAGTTACAAAGTCGGCAGCTCTGCTCGTTAGGCCATACTACCTTTATATCAGTTTTCAGATGACTTGAAAACATATCTGAGTTTGTATTCACTTTTTTGCCCCCAGAGGCTGTCCCCCCGCCACCCCGCCCCTTCACTCCCCTCGCTCCTGTGCTGTGTTTGCGGCATTATAAAGAGGATTTCTCTGGAGATCTGTCAGATGACTGTCCTTTGGCCAGTCTTAGATGCTAAAACTATTGCAACTTGTGCATTTGTTTTATTTTACAGTTGACAGGTATTTCCACATCTCCAAATTCCCTTGTTGTTTTCTGAATATTACTTAAACGTTATGCGTTTTTAATCAAACCAGCCTTTCAAAATTCCCATGTGTTGGCATTTTCTTGCCTTACTTGCAAGTCAAGTCAAGTCAAGTCAAAAAGATTTATATAGCGCGCTACATACCCGGAGGGTCTCAAGGCGCTTGAAGAAGGGTGGGGAGTTATTTGTCGAATATCCAAGTTTTAAGTTGCTTTCTGAATGCTAGATGGTTCTGCGTGAGACGAAGGTGAGTGGGGAGTGAGTTCCAGGTTTTAGCTGCGAGGTAGGAAAAGGATCTACCTCCCATGGTGGTTTTATTGATGCGAGGAACGGTAGCAAGGGCTTGGTTGGAGGATCGTAGCTGACGGGAGGGGATGTAGAATGAAAGACGTGTGTTGAGGCATTCGGGTCCAATTTCATAAAGTGCTTTGTGTGCGTGGGTTAGGAGTCGGAAAGTAATCCTCTTATTGACGGGGAGCCAGTGGAGGTTTTTCAGGTGACTAGAGATGTGGTCTTTACGCGGGATGTCTAGTATGAGTCTGGCTGATGCGTTCTGGATGCGTTGGAGTTTATTCTGGAGTTTTGCAGTGATACCGGCGTATAGGGTGTTTCTGTAGTCCAGGCGGCTTGTAACCAGTGCATGGGTGACCGTTTTTCTGGTATCGGTGGGGATCCAGCGAAATGTTTTGTGAGCATGCGAAGAATGTTGAAGCAAGATGATGAAACGGCGTTTACTTGTCTGTTCATAGAGAGTGAGGAGTCCAGGATGAAGCCTAGGTTCCGTGCGTGGTCCGTCGGGATGGGAGCTTTTCCAAGGGCCTCTGGCCACCAAGAGTCGTCCCAGGCGGAGGGGGAGGTGCCTAAGATAAGGACTTCTGTTTTGTCTGAGTTCAGTTTCAGACGGCTATGATTCATCCACTCGGCTACATCTTTCATTCCTTCATGTAGGTTAGTTTTGGCGGTATTAGCGTCTTTGGTGAGTGATAGGATCAGTTGAGTGTCATCCGCGTAGGAGATGATGTTGAGGTTGTGTTGGCGAGCGATGGCCGCGAGGGGGCTCATGTATACGTTGAAGAGGGTGGGGCTGAGTGAGGACCCTTGGGGTACGCCGCAGATGACTTCAGTGGCCTCTGAGTTGAATGGTGGGAGGCGGACTCTCTGGGTTCTTCCGGAGTGCTTTTCCTTGTATTCGGATGTTTCTGAGGCGCTGTAGAAGGGTGCTATGGCAGACTGTGTCGAAGGCTGCGGAGAGGTCGAGGAGGATGAGGGCGACTGTGTCTCCGTTGTCCAGTAGAGTTCGAATGTCGTCTGTTGCTGCGATGAGGGCGGTCTCCATGCTGTGTTTGGCTCGGAAGCCGGACTGTGAGGAGTCGAGGGATTTGTTTGTTTCGAGGAAGGCGGCGAGCTGGTTGTTGACAGCTTTCTTGATGACTTTGGCTGGGAATGGAAGGAGCGAGATAGGACGGTAGTTTTTGAGTTCGGTGGGGTCAGCTGTGGGTTTTTTCAGAAGGGCGCTGAGTTCTGCGTGTTTCCAGCTTTCCGGAAAGGTGGCGGAGTTGAGGGAGCAGTTGATGACGTCTCGAAGGTGTGGTGCTATGGTGGAGTCTGCTTTGTTGAAGATGTGGTGAGGGCAGGGGTCTGTGGGGGATCCTGAGTGGATGGAGTTCATCAGGCGGATGGTGTCCTCAGTGGAGATTGGGTTCCATTCATTAAGGATATTCAAGGGGGGTGAAGGTCCTGCAGAAGGTTGGGTGGGTTGGTCTCGGGGTTGGTTGTCGAAGCTGTTGTGGATGTCAGCGATTTTGTTGTGGAAGAACGAGGCTAGGGAGTCGCAGAGGGCTTGAGAGGGGGTGATGTCGTTGGAGTTGGCTGAGGGGTTGGTAAATTTTTTGACGATGTTGAATAATTCCTTGCTGTTGTGGGCGTTGTTGTCTAGTCGGTCTTTGAATGCGGCTTTCTTGGCAGATCGGATTAGTTGGTGGTGTATGCGGGTGGCGTTCTTGAAGGCGTCCCTGGTGTTGGAGTTTGGGTCTTTTTTCCAGGCCTTCTCAAGAGAGCGACAGAGTTTCTTGGATTTCTTAAGATCATCGTTGAACCAGGATGCGTTTTTGCTGTTAGGTTTGATATGACGTTTTTTTAGCGGTGCTAGGATGTCGGCGCTGTGGGATAGCCATTGGGTGAGGTTAATGGCTGCTTGGTCGGGGTTTGAGGAGTGGGCAGGGGCGTTTTGGAGAAGCGATGCGGAGATCTGATCGACGGTGATTTTGTTCCAGTTTCTTCGCATAGTAGGTTGAGGATGGTTGTGAGTTGTGGTCTTTTTGTAGATAAAGTGTACGCAGCTGTGGTCTGTCCAATGGAGAGTAGTGGTGTGACTGAAGGAGACATGTTTGCTGGAGGTGAAGATAGGGTCGAGTGTGTGACCAGCGATGTGGGTGGGCGTAGTGACAAGTTGTTTTTGCAGGGCAATATATACAGAAACGTGCAAGAAACTGGTATAATTTTAAAGGCCTGGCGTCATCTCATCTGGCGTTCTAAAGTGTACATCGCCTAGGTATAACACTATGTGCTGCCCTGTGTTCTCACTGCAGCACGAACCTTGGTTTGTAAACAGGCGGTCACAGGAAGAAAAAAATACTACTGTCTAGGTGCTCCTAGCTCCTTTTAATAGAAGTGCATCTCCCCCAACCCTGGTGTCCGGTGTACCTGCTAAAATATATACTCTTTAACTGCCTGGCAAGTTCCTGTGGATGAAGCAGAACTCTGGGATACATGTTATGAAAAATGCATCGTAATATTCTGTTCTTTCAAGTAGGAGGGCGGAGTATCCATTTTAACTTGACTCCAAAGCAACCCCAGCACGGAATTAACACAACCACACAACCACACACACACAACCACACACACAACCAACCACACACAAAAACACACAACCACACACAAAAACACACAACCACACCGTCAGTGCACGCTTTCACCAGGCACACACAATCAGCCGTCAGTTCACGCTTTCACCAGGCACACCCACACACCACCAGCCGTCAGTGCATGCTTCCATCAGGCACACACCACCAGCAGGCAGTACACACTTCCACCAGGCACACACACTAGCAGCCCTCAATGCACAATTTCTACAGGCACACACACCACCAGCGTTCAGTGCACACATCAATTGTTAACGCATCCACAATTAACTATTGTAGCAATCGCAGTATGGCGCACTTTACTTTTAAACAAATTCATCTAAATCGCAGCATGCCACCATTGCTACAAAAATAAATACACATTGTTTTGGCCTAATTTTTATAGACTTTTGTTGCAATTGGCGTTGCAATATTTAGCAATGCTAATAGCGCAAACGTAATTAATGAGAGACCTATTGCATTGCAAATGCTTGTTTTAACAGTCATGAATATATATGAATTACTAATTATTTTATTTCAATGTATTAACAAAGACCTCAAAATATACAATTGTTGAGTTTTGCTGCACTCCATTTGAAAAAAATGATTTTAAACGTTCTAATTAATGTTTTAGGTGAAATACTTTAAATTAACTGAAATAAATATTACTTGATATAACCACTACATTTCAACTTTACACTGCAACACTACATTATTTATTTTCGGCTGTAAACACCCATTATCACGAATCTTTCTTCCTGCATACCATCAATCCACATACTAATATTAAGAATCTACCATGACTCCCCAATGCCATTATAACGCATGGCATTACATTTGATATGCTTTTACGACGCATACATTTACAACAAAATTCGTTATAAAAAAAACATGCTTTTACCATTCATGCATTTACATGATAGGATAAGGTAAGTATGGGTATAGGGGTATATGTTTAGGGGTTCTGAGGTATAGGTTTTGGGGTGATTGGGTATTTTAAGTGTTCAGGGATAGGTTTGGGTCTTGGGGCCGCAGGGGTATTTTTAGGGTTCAGGGATAGGTTTGGGTTTTGGGGAAATAAGGTTTAATGAGAGTTTAGAGGGTATTACAATTTTGGGGTACAGGAGCATTTTTAGGGTTCAGTGGCAAATCAGGAGGCACCACAAAGGCCCCCCTTAATACCACTACCTGTGGTGGGGGTTCCCTTTGAGAGAGTTGGGATAGACATTGTAGGACCAATGGATCCCCAAACAGCATCTGGGCACAGGTTTATTCTGGTGGTAGTGGATCATGCCACCAGATACCCAGAAGCTATTCCCCTAAGGACCACAACAGCACCTGTTGTGGCAAGAGCACTTCTGGGAGTTTTCTCAAGAGTGGGTTTTCCGAAGGAGGTTGTCTCAGATAGAGGTGCAAACTTCATGTCCGGGTACCTAACTGCTATGTGGAAGGAGTGTGGAGTGAACTATAAGTTCAACACACCCTATTATCCACAATGTAATGGTCTGGTGGAAAGATTCAACAAGACCTTAAAGGGCATGATCAAGGGTTTACCTGAAAAGCTTAGGCGGAGATGGGACATCCTTCTGCCCTGCCTTTTGTTCGCTTATAGAGAGGTCCCACAAAAGGGGGATGGCTACAGCCCTTTTGAACTTTTGTTTGGGTACCCTGTAAGAGGACCCCTGTGTCTTGTGAAGGAAGGATGGGAGTTACCTCTCAAAAAGCCTAAGCAAGACATAGTGGATTATGTACTTGGTCTGCGCTCCAGGATGGCTGAATACATGAAAAAGGCTTCTAAAAACCTTGAGGCTAGCCAGGAACTCCAAAAAGCCTGAGATGACCAAAAAGCTGTGCTGACTGTGTACCAGCCAAGACAGAAAGTGTGGGTGTTGGAGCTAGTGGCCCCAGCAGCACTCCAAGACAAATGGTCTTGACCCCACACTATTGTTGAGCAAAAGGGAGAGGTAACCTACTTGGATGACCTGGGAACTCCCAGAAGCCCCCACAGGGTGCTTCATGTCAAGAGACTGAAGGCATATGTTGACAGGGCAGACATGGACTTGCTCATGGCTACAGATGAGGGACAGGAGGAGGAGAGTGACCCTCTCCCAGACCTGCTTTCTCAGAACCCTGACAATCGCTCAGTTGATGGAGTAGCCTTGGCAGGCAGCCTCACTGACCAACAGCAACAGGACTGCAGACAAGTTCTACAGGCATATAGAGATATGTTTTCTCTGACCCCAAGTAAGACAAACTGGTGCACCCATGAGGTGGACAGTGGTGACAGTCTGTCTGTGAAGAGTAAAATCAAGAGGCAACCTGACCATGTCAGGGACTGTATTAGGAAAGAGGTCCAAAAGATGTAGGAGTTGGAGTTATTGAGCCCTCAGAGAGCCATTGGGCCAGTCCAGTAGTCCTTGTGCCAAAGCCTCACACCCAAGATGGTAAAAGAGAGATGATGTTTTGTGTGGACTACAGAGGTCTCAATGTTGTCGCTAGGACAGATGCCCACCATTGGGTGAGTTGAGCTCATTCACAGATTGGCTTCTGCCAAGTTTTTTAGCACATTTGACCTGACAGCAGGCTACTGGCAGATCAGACTAGCTGATTTTGCAAAAGCCAAAACAGCATTTTCAACCCCCAGGAGGTCATTACCAATTTGTGGTGAGGCGCTTTGGCTTGAAGAATGCACCTGCCACTTTCCAAAGGTTGGTGAACCAAGTCCTCTCAGGCCTGGATGACTATTATGCAGCTTATCTAGATGATAGTGCTGTCTTTAGCTCCACTTGGGAGGATCACCTGATCCACCTGAAGAATGTTTTGAGGCCCTGCAAAAGGCAGGCCTAACTATCAAGGCTACTAAGTGCCAGATAGAGCAGAGTAAGGTTGTGTATCTGGGTCACCTTGTAGGAAGAGGTCAGGTTCAACCACTGGAGAGCAAGATCCAGACCATAAAGGACTGGACTCCTCCAACCACCCAGACACAGGTCAGACCTTTCTTGGGCCTGTCTACTTACTACAGAAAGTTTGTTAAGAACTATGGGTCCACTGTGACACCACTTAATGACCTAACCTCTAAGAAAATGCCAAAAAAGGTTCAGTGGACAGTAAGCAGTCAAAAGGCATTTGATGACCTGAAGCAGGCCATGTGCTCTGCACCTATTCTAGTAAGTCCAGATTACTCCAAGGAATTTATTGTCCAAACAGATGCTTCTGAGTTGGGTGTGGGAGCTGTTCTTTCACAATTCAATTAAGATGGCCAAGGCCAGCCCATTGCTTTTATTAGCAGAAGGCTGACCCCTAGAGAGAATCGTTGGTCAGCTATTGAGAAGGAGGCCTTTGCTGTGGTTTCGGCCATGAAGAAGCTGAGGCCATACCTGTTTGGTACTCACTTCAAGATTCAGACAGACCATAAGACCCTCTTGTGGCTAAATCAAATGAAGGGTGAAAATCCCAAACTACTCACGCGGTCCATTTCCCTACAGGGTATGGACTTTACAGTGGAACATAGACCTGGAACTGACCACGGCAATGCAGATGGACTCTCTAGATATTTCCACTTAGAACACGAAGACAAAACTGGTCAAGGTTAGTTTAATGTCCCTGCGTTTGGGGGGGGGGGGGGTTTGGTAGGAGAGTAGGGTCTGCTTCCTATGGTCACCCCCACTTTTTGCTGTGATACTCTGGTTTTTCGACTTTAGTGTGGCTGTGGGCCTGCTAATCAGACCAACAGCCCAGCTGCTCTCTCTCTAAATTGATACCATGTACTTTAGGTACATACCAACCCTGTATAGTATACCATAGGTACCCAGGGCATAGGTGCATCCAAGGCCTACCAGGAGCTGCAGCATGAATTATGCCACTCCTGGCTGGCCATCCAAACTGACACCACAGGCTGATAACTCAGCTTGGGCAAGGTTGTGTAATCACTCCTTGCTTAGATATAGTATTCCTAGATCTACCCTTTTATATAGACACATATATACCTATAGGTCACTCCTATGGCAGGCCTTGACAATCCTGAAGGCAGAGTGCTTTGTTTCATGTGAGATGGTGCTCTAGCATGAGCTGAGTCCGTCTGCCGCTTTCGGAACCATGTCCTTATACTGTTCTATGATATAGCCATACCATATACTCTTAAGTGCATTATAATCCTTGTGGTTAATGCTAACTTTGGTTTGGCTTTATCAAAACATGTCGTGTAAGGTGTCAAACACTTTTGAATACTACCCCCCCCCCGCCAGTCCTGGCAGCGGGGGTAGCATTCCACCCTTCTAGAGGGAGAAGACATGTAGTTACTGCTTCACCCGGTTAAAGTTAAACAGAGCCTCAGCATCACAAAATGGATGCTGCTGCCACAGACACGAGTCTGACCTCCTACTGCTGAACGAAACTCAGGCAGGGGAGGCCTGGACAATAGGTTTCCTGTCGAAAGAGGTGCTAGCACCTCCCCAGACAGCCTGTAGTGGATTGGGGCAGGGTGGGTTCAATGGAAAGATGCTTTTCCAGACACTGCCTAGGGCACACAAGGTGCTCCATGCATAGCCCGGCTCAAACCAGTTGCTGGGGCACTCCAGCCCCAGCTCTGGCGCAAAACTGGGCAAAGAGAAAGGGGTGTAACCACCCCCTTCTCAAGTTCCACTAATAGGAAGGACCTAGCAGGTAATCCAGACCCTTAGATTAGTATAAAGATAGGAGCTGTGTCTAGAGACATTAGATTATCCTGGAAAGAAACTCTGAAACGAACCTCTTGGACCTTCGATGTTCCATATCGACTGGAAGACTGAAGACATCTCCCTTGTGGTCAAGGAGTGACCACCCTGTGCAAACAGGCACCATCAGTAACTTGCTGGTTTGCTTTGTTGACGCTCCCGCCGGAACCCGAAGACTTAGCGACTCAGGAACTGGACTTCCAGACTTCTCCGACTCCGATCCACATCAAAGCTGAGACCTGTGGCGGGCACAAGAGACGTGGGACCGGACATCCTGGACTACCTGCTTTTTGCTACTTGTGCAGCTTCTGAGGCCCCTCGAAGTTGTGCTTTGGGGTTAGAGAAGCCCCAAACGCGAGCAGCATTTGCACCGAAGCACAGCCCTCCACACTCCACGAGTGCCGCGTGGGGCCTGCGCTTGCATTTCAGCTCACCGCGTCTTCCCGGTTGCTAGCCAGTTGGCTAGTTAGCACTCTGAAGACTTCTTTGTGAAACTACGCCGCTTGCCTGGTTGCTCCTGGCTTGCTCCAGCTTCCTTGCAAAGGAGAAGCTCCCCATACCTTGCTGGTCTGAACTGAAGCCAATCTTCCCATCCTGCGTGGAATGCATTTGCCAAGGGTTGCTGGGTCCAATCCGGATACCGACACCGCCAACAGCTAGATCCTTCATGGGACCGCTCGACTCCAGCTCCTGGTCGTCGACGACGCCTCCTGGTCCTCGTGGCTGCAGAGACAAGCTTCACCTCTTCACCTGATTGCATCTCGACATTAGCTGGTTACTTCCTGGTTCCTTCCTGGTCACTGGCTAGTGACCCAGACTCTGTCCCCTCTGCTTTCAGGTTCTTCACTACTCCGATCCACCCTTTTATCCACCCGGACACTTTTCTCCTGGTCGCCTGCAGCACTTATTTGCAGCTCTCCATAGGAAACAGCGACGAAACCCGACACGAAAGAACACCTATGCACTTGGCTTCCCTGGGTGAGGTAACTTGAGTACTCCGGTGCTCCCATGGGTATTAACTATCCAAGTGTCCTAGTTTAACAGGGTTTTCCCGTAGTCCATCCGAAAGTGTCCGAAATCTACTACTTCGTAACTTTTACATTACCATTATAACTCTATGGTAACCCGCGTGTGTTTAGACACTGCACAGGCTTACTGTGGGCCTCCTACTTCCAAGCCCTTGGTTGTTCAGTGTAGCCCCAGCGATTTCCTAGGCCCTAGGCCTACTCACCTTTCCTGAAGTGGCTCTTATACCACTTCCTTAGTATATGGTTCGTGAGGCCCCTATGGCAGAATTGTATTTTGTGAAACTTAAAGTATGCTGATTGAGTAACTTGTACTGAATCTCGATCTCTGACCTCATAAAGAGTTCAGAGGGGTTGTGTTAGTAATAAATAAATATATATTTTATATATACCTTGTGTGGTGTCCTTTCATTTGATATTCAAGGGATTATTATTGGTAAAACAGCTGGCTTCACATGCTCTCTGAAGTTTTAGCCGAAGACTGCTTTGTCCATGCTACCACTAGGATAGCTGGTCTATAAGGGTGACTTTACAACCATCACCATAAGGGTTGTTTGGACTGGTGCAAAGTGCCCACTAGAATAGTGGACATCATATACCAGGCCAACTTCTCACAAAGACCAACCTGCTCATTCTGACTCTAGCAGTGGGGCACGTATAGAGTAGACATACACATCTCAACCACCCTTCCCCGAGCTCCATCTTTCTCATGACTTGCATCAGAAAGTCCCATCTTAGGGAGTCGGATGGTTTTTCTAGGTCAACTGTCATTACCACTGCATCTAGGGATGCAGAAATGCCATGATGGAATAAGACATTATACAGCTGTCTTAGATCCCTGGAGGTTGATCTAGATGAAATAAATCCATTTTGGTCAGAATGTATCAAATCTGGCATGTATGGGAGCAACCATGTGACCAAAACTTTACTGAGCAGTTTAAAAACTAAATTTAACATAGAGAGTGAGCGGATGTCAGTTGTGCAGGCCAGGTGGATTTAGTTTTGGGCAGTGGGACCACCAGAGCCACTCTTGTGGAGGTTGGGAACTGGCCTAAACGCAAAGAGTCAGCATACATCTTCTCCATGTGGGGGGATGTCACAATTGAGACAAATGTGAAGTCAATCAATCAATGGTTTATAAAGCGCGCTACTCACCCGTGAGGGTCTCAGGGTGCTGGGGGTGGGCGGTTTGTGGCAGCTCCGAGTCAGTCGAAGAGCCAGGTCTTGAGGTCCTTCCTGAACTTATGGAGGATTGGGGAGCGTCTGATGTTGCCCAGGAGCATTCCAGGTTTTGGATGCGATGTAGGAGAAAGCTCTCCCGCCGGTTCTGTTTCTGCGGATGCAGGGGACCTCTGCCAGGGCAAGGTCAGCGGAGCGGAGGTTCCTCTTGTGTACGTGGAAACATACTCTGTCATTGAGGTAATTGGGCCTGATGTTGTTGAGGGATTTGTAGGCGTCGGTGAGGAGTTTGAAGGTGACCATCTTCTGGGCGGGAAGCCAGTGGAGGCTTCCTAGGTGTTGGTCCATATGTTCGCTGCATGGTGTCCCAAGAACGAGCCTGGCGGTGGAGTTCTGGATGGTTTGGAGCTTGTGTAGAAGAGTTTTGTTGATTTCGGCGTAGAGGGCTGTGAGAAGTTGGCCTGCTATATGATTTCTCCAATTCTGGGGGCACCTTGTATCAGTCCAAACAATCCCTTATGGTGCCTGGTTGTAAGTCAACCTTATAGATAAGCTATCCTAAGGGTAGCATGGACTAAGCAGCCTTAAAGACTTAACTCAAGAGGTCGTGTTAAGCGAGCTGTTTTACCAATCACAATCCTGTAATATCAAATGAAAGGACACAACACAAGTTATATATTATAAAAATATATGTATTTATTACTAGAATAACCCTCTATACTCTTTATGAGTCTAGAAACACAAGCGTTTAACTAAAAGCATAGTTAAACATATAGAAGTTGCACAATTATGGATGAGGCCGGGGGGCCACGCAAACCATATATTAAATAAGTGGTATAAGTATCACTAATCGAACAGTGGTCAGGCCTAGGGCCTGGGGAATCGCTGGGAGCAGTCGGGACTAGCAATGCTGAAGTCGAGAAAAGCCTGCGGGATTCGGGTGCGGCGCTTAAAGCACAGGCATGCACCAATGTAAAGTCAATGGTGCGTAAAAGTTACAAAGTTACTGTTAAAGGAGACTTCCGCTTAACCTAGAAGGACAAAACTTTAGACATATACACTAGAGATGTGTACCAGTGCAGGAGCACCGGCGTTGCTGAGTTACCTCACCCACAGGAAGCGGGTGCACGGGTGCAAAGTAGTGTTGAGTTTCGTCACGCAGGTTGATGGTGCCTGAAGATGAAGATGCTGCAGGCGTCGAGAAGAGAAGTGTCCAGTGTGATCAAAGGGTGGATCGAAGATATAGATGATCTGAAAGCAGAGGGGACAGAGTCTGGGTCACTCAGTAGTGACCAGGGTGGACCAGGAAGGTACCAGGCAATGTCGGGCGCAATCAGGTCGATGTCGTAAAGCTTGTCTCCGCTGCAACGTGGACTCCGGGGCACCGAGGATGTCCAGGAGTGGATCACGAGCTGTCCCACGCAGGCTCTCGCTGTGGGCGGTGTCGGCTTCCGGATTGGAGCAAACAAACCTTGGCAAGCGCAACCCACGCAGGATTCGAAGATCGCTTCTTACTCGGACCAGGAGGGTCAGAGCGGGTGCTCCTTTTCAGGGGAGCGAGGGCAAGTCTGGAGCAACCAGACTCACAAGTCAAATTCAAAGGTTCATCTGTACTGGGGCCGCTAGCCAACGGGCAAGCAACCGGACCAACGCGTTGAGCCAAGAGATGCAGAAGGGCCCCACGCAGCACTCGGTGAGTGTTGAGGGGTGAGCTTCGGTGCAAGAGAGGCTCAAGGCTGGGGCTTCTCAAACCCCAATGCCTCGGGAGCTGCACGGTCAGCGCCTCGTGGTCTTTCCATGATGGCGGGCCCCACGTTTCAGGTCGCCTCCACGGGTCTCAGCTCTGCAGGGACTGTGGATCGGGCTGTTAGAAGGCAGGCACACTGGGTCTTGTCGATCTCGGTCGCTCGAGTTCTGGCGGGAACTGCAACAAAGCAAACGTCGAGGTGCTGGATGGTGCCTGTTTGCACAGAGTGGTCACTCCTTGACCACAAGGGAGATTCTTCAGTCTTCTACGTCGAGTAGGATGTCGAAGGGTCCAGAGTTTCCTTTCATAAGTTTCAGTCAGGATAATCTCAGTGCGTTGGCACTGCTCCCATTCTTATACCAATCTTGGGGGCTGGATTACCTGCTAGGTCCCTCCTATGGGTGGGACCCAGGAAGGGGGTGGTTACACCCCTTTCCCTTTGTCCAGGGTCGCGCTGGGACTGGGGCTGGTGTGCCCCAGAACCGGTTTGACCGGATTATGCAAGGGGAAGCCTTGTGCGCCCCAGGCACTGTCTAGTTTCTTTCAACTAACCCTGCCCCAATACACTATCTCCTGTCTGGGGAGGTGTAGCACCTCCCTGCGACGGGAAACCCTTTGTCCAGGCCTCCTCTGCCAAGTTTTGGTCAGCAGCAGGAGGTCAGACTTGTGTCGGTAGCAGCAGCATCCATTTTGTGATGCTGAGGCTCTGGTTAGGATTAACCGCGTTTTAGTAAAGAAACATGTCTTGTCCCTCTAGAAGGGTGGGATGCTATCCCCGTCGACAGGACTGTCGAGGGGATAGTATTCCAAATCGTATGACACCTTACACGACTTGTTTTGATAAAGCCAAACCAAAGTTAGCACATAACCGCGATGGATTATAATGCACATAAGAGTATATGGTATGGCATTATCCCAGAACAGCTTAGGGAGTTGGTCCCAACAGCTGCAGACAGGCTCCGCTCATGCTCGAGCACCATCTCACGTAAAATCAAGCACTATATCACTAGGATTGATAAGGCCTGCCATAGGAGTGACTTATAGGTTTATACGTGTCCAGATATAGGTTTAGCAATAGGTATACTATATCTAAGCAAGGGGTGACTACACCAACTTGCTCCAGCTGAGTGATCAGCAGTTGTGTCAATTTAAAAACCAGCCAGGGGTGGCAAAAGATATGCTGCAGCCCCTGGTAGGCCTTGGATGCACCTATGCCCTTCGCACCTATAGTGCACTGTATAGGGGCTGACAAGGTGTCTAGTACCAATTTGGTTATGCACCTAGGGTGCATGGAGTCCACTTTAAGGAGAGAGCAGATAGCCTGGGGCCCTTATTAGCAGGGAACCAGGCCAACTAAGTCGAGAACCAGCTAAACACAAGGCAAAAAATCTGGGGTAACCATAGTCAGGTGTCCACCTTCCTACACACACCCCCCCTCCAAACGAAAGGAGATAAGGCTATCCTTGACCAGGTAAGTCTATATTGCCTGAGTGGCCATATAAGGAAGTAAGGAAGTACCTGCACTAACATGGTTACCCCCTGTCTCATGGTCCACTAAGCAATCCCTCACTCTTGGGGTATTAGAGGGTCTCCACCATAGGGAATCACTACCTTGGGTGTGTTTTTGCAAAGTAAAAGGCTGGTGTTGATATGGAGTATTGAAGTGAGGCTCCACTAATTTAGGTCTCAGCTTCCTCCAATTATCTTCCATCATATGTGCCTTTCTTTCATCAACTGAGTTGCACTGTGCTCTCAGGGTCAACCTCTGGCTACCTAAAGCTGGAGGCTGGGTCCGTTTTGTTGACTTACTGGGGGGACAGTTTAGGTTTGGGCACTTTGGGTCCCAGGTTTGGCTGTGCCCAACAGAATCCATCTGTTGGAGGTCCCTCACTACTTTTAAGGGGGATCACTCAGGAGTTTTTAAAGTTTTCACCTGGCTAGGGCTGCTAGCTTCGGTGCCCCTAATCTGCTGATGGGGGTGCTTTATTTCACAGGGCACCCTCTGGGGCTCACCGTCCTTCTTGTCCTCTGCAGCCCTGGGCTGACTAAGGTAAGGTAGAGAGGGGCAGGTTACCTGCTCCAGACTGGGTCCCACCTGAGAAGGGTCCATTGCCATCAGGGGCTCTGTCAGGCCAGGCCCAACAACCTCTGGGACAATTCCTTCATCAGGGGTAAGATCAGCTCCCTGAGGAGGTTGATCCTGTCCTAATGTCTGGTGGGAGGGAGATTTCTCTTCCTCCTCAATGCTCTCTGTTTGTGTGGAGTGATCCATCATTTCAGGCTTCACAACACAGGAATCAGTTTGAGTTTGGGCTGTGGCCATCACAGCCCCACCAACCTTTTCAGGAGGAGACTCAGTTTGGGTATGGGCTGTTATCATAACAGCTTTGCTAACTTGTTTAGGAAGGGCTTCTTCTAAAGATAGGGCTGAGACTTGCACAGCCCTACCATCCTTTTCAGGGAGGACATCTTGGATTGGGGTTGTGGCCAACACAGCCCCACTAACCTTTCCATGCACATTTACCATTCTAGAATGGATTTCCTGTTCAACCTCAGCCCAGGCTGAGATTTCCAAATCATTTCCTAGTAGACAGTCCACAGGCAAGTTGGGTGACACTGCCACTCTCTTTGGGCCAATGACACCTCCCCAACTGAGACTTACTATTGCCATGGGATGATTGGTTTGTATTCCATCAATGTTGGTCACCTGGTATGTGGCACCAGGTATGAGTTGCCTTGAGAGGACTAGACATTCAGCCACCATGGTGATGCTAGCCCCTGTGTCTCTAAGGGCCTCAATTTTTAGACCATTGATGGGGGCTCCTGTCTGTACTTGCTCAAAGTGTCTGGGCAAGCAGTGAAGTTGGCAAACCCCATGCCATTATCACAAACAAGAGTAGCTAAGTTAGGGAACCTAGTTAGGCCAGAATCCACCTGTGCTCCAAAAGTAAACCCAGCCAAATTCTTGGGGTGCTCCCACCACCTGGGGGACCACTGCTAACAGTGACAGGAGGTGTTGGAGCTTTACTTTGAGGTATAATTTCCTTCTTGCTATTCTTTGGACAACAGCTGTCTGTTTTCTGGGTTGAAGAAGTGTCTTGGGACCCACCCCCATCCTTGGACTTTTGGGGCCCTGGAGTAGTCTTCTCTTTAGATTTATCCCCACCCTTATCTTGAGGTTTGGTAGACTCCTTCTTCTGGTCATTGCCCTGATTCTTAGGCTAATCCTGGTTCTGACCCATTTGTCTGCCCTCTTACCCAATTCTTGTGGAGAGGCCAGATCTGAGTCCACCAGGTACTGGTGTAAAAGCTGGTTCTGAGAATTACTTAGGATCTGCTCCCTCATAATCAAATTATACAATCCTGTAAAGTCATGTACTTTGCTGCCATGTAGCCAACCTTCCAGAGCCTTAGTAGCACAATCTACAAAATCAGTCCAGTCCTGTGTCTGTGTCTTCTGGGTATCTCTGAATTTTAACCTGTATTGTTCAGTGGTTCCATCTATCAGAGCACTCTTCAGGACATTGTAATTTTTAGCATCCTCAGGTCTAACTGTGAGGAGCTTATCTCTCCCTTTATCAGAAAAGGAGTACCATAAGATAGCTGCCCACTGTTCTTGAGGAACCTGCTGTACCATGCAGGCTCTCTCCAGAGCAGTCATCCATTTGTGGATGTCATCCCCTTCCTTGAAGGGGGGCACAATCTTTGTCAGGTTTTTAGTATCATAGGACCTGTCTTTCTCTCTAGGAATTATGTTGCTGCCACCAGTGGAATCTAATCCACTGAATTTGTGTTCCCTTGCTAAAGCAAGTTTAGCTTGGGCCAAGGCTACCTCTTCCCTCTCTATCTGGAGTTGGACAGCCCTCATTCTGGCCTTATGCTCTCTTCTCTGGGGGGGGGAAGTCATTCCCCTTTGAGATTCCCTTGAGGCACTAGAAATGTGAGAGTCCCTGGAGGGAGGTCTCAATCTTCTATTGCCTGGAACAATTCTGCTTTGTACTCTGGGGAGGAGCTGGCCCTCTCCATTTCTAAGTAGGTCCAAGTTTGTTTGGCTAAGCCTCCCCACATGTACCTGGTTACCCCTCTGATCCTGATCTGACTCTTCCGCTTCTGATTCAGGGTCTACCTCCTCATCTTCTAAGTCTGGAGATGTGTTTTCATTCTCTGGGGGGTTCACTCCATCTCCTGACCCTAAGAGAGCAGTACTAGCTTTCTCAAGATCATCCTTCTCCAGGATGGTAATCAGGATAGGAATGGTAGGGTTGTGACCCTTTCTCAGCCCCCTTGAAGTGCACAGGGCACTCAAGTCCTTGTGGCTGAGGTTGTCATAGCTGGAAGGTGCCTTGGTAAGGTCAACCATCACAGGTGAAGAGCCTGAAGCTCCCTCTGTACCAGCCATGACTGCTAGTAAGGTGTAAGTGGTGCACTTACCTACACTAAGTGTTTCCCTACTGTACCTTGCTAGTGAGTTGTAGGCAGGGTGTGCTAAGCCCTTTGATCTACAACTACTACGTTCAGTAGAACTTAAATATGCTAAGCTTTGGGGGCGTGGCTTGGCGGGCGAAGATGGCGGTCGCAGCCTTGTAGAGCTCCCGCCGGCCCGGACATAATCTGCTCATTTATCCTGGCCCCCGAGCCCGCAGTTGGTACCTTGTGAGTGGCATCGGTTCAGGAGAGTGTCCTGCCTTCTCCGGTGTCTTGGTCCCGCAATTCCATCTCTTCTGGGTCCCTGAGGCGACGGCGGCGACGTGCGGCCTAGTGACTGGCTGTGAACCGGGGACTTCGATTTTCAGGACGCCGGGTGGCGGTTGCAGGCACGCAGCTGGAAGCGACATCGGCGGCGCGGATTCCGGCCCGGCCTTACAGTTTCAGTTGCCCACAGATTGCTGAGGTGCCCTGTGTCCCTGTGCTGCGCCTTGGGAGGACACTTGCAGGCGACACGGCGTGGTGGAGGCCTGCCCCGCCCTTGTGAAGCCGCGGCCTCGAGTTTCGCGACACCGGGATTACCCCGGCCAGGAAGCAATCCCTGTCACTCTTCCCTTTGAGGACACCCTCCTGCGCCCGTGGCTGCGGATTTGCTCCTGAGGGTCTACTGAGAAACGTCGCTGGTTGTGTCCGCCCCACCCAAGGAGAGGACCCGCTGAGCCTGAGAGCGGCCATGACCAGGGGTGGTGGAGGAGGCCCGCCTAAGCATGGCCCTATTGATAAATTTACGGGGCCCAGTGGTGGCTCCGGGACATCTGGTGGCGGCGGCGGGTCCGGGCCGGACAACGCAACTATCCTTGCCGCCATCACCCAATCCAGGGACATGCTCGATGCTAAAATCGGGGCAGTGGGAGTGGACGTTACACTGTTACGCCAAGACCTCCGCAATGCGGTGGAACGGATCACGGAGGCCGAATCTCGGATCTCGGTGACCGAAACGGACATCGGCGCACTGAGGAAAAGAATGGCGGAGGTGTATTCAAAAGACTCTCGCTGCCCGAGTGGAGGATGCCGAAGGGCGTGCACGGAGGAACAACCTCCGCTTTATAGGTTTTCCGGAGCGGTGTGAGAAGGATGGCATGGAGCAGTTTCTGACTCGATGGCTGGAGAGCTGGCTCCCCGAAGGGGCACTGTCTGCATGCTTCGTGATCGAGCGAGCGCACAGGGCTTTGACTCAGCGACCGCCGGAGGGTGAGCTTCCTCGGCCTGTTATTGCTCGGCTTTTGAACTACCACGACCGCGATGTCATACTGCGAGAGGCAAGGAACAAGGGTTCGCTCACTTATGAAAACCATAACATTATGATCTTCCCGGATTATACGAAAATGGTGCAGCAGCAGAGACAGTCTTTTGTGGCCGCCAAAGCCAAGTTGCGGGGCCTGAAGCTCCAGTACTCTCTTCTGTATCCGGCCCGACTGCAGGTGGTATACCAGTCCCGGACACATTTCTTTGACACGCCCGAGGAGGTCTTTCGTTGGACTGATGAAGCAGTGAGACTCAGGCCGCATGTCCAACCGGGGCTGGACCCAGGCGGGTCCCGGGTATCGTCGCCGGAGCGGACAAATCGCCCAAACCGGAAAGGACGACATCGGCGGTCCAGATCGCGCAAACGGTCAGCCTCCGCTAGTGCAACGCAGACCAGTGGTACGAGAGACTCTGAACATTCTGATGCTGGCAGTTGAACTCTGGTGGGGCCTGGACCCTGGTTCTGTCTGGTAATGTGTTACCCTGCTTTGTGATGGATCGGCTGATGAAACTGATATATTGGGACTTAGTTCATGCCAGTCTGTATACGCCTGAGACACTCTGGGGCTACTGATGGGAATGCTGTGGGGCTCGGGAGGCGGCTTCTATGGGCCTTAGACCCTCACGAGTTGTGGGTGTTGTTGGGGGGGTGGTGAGTGCGTGATGACTGGGGTGTTGGGATCCATTGGTATGGCGGGCCCTGGGTCCTCTGTTTTGGACCCGGGTCTCTCCATGCCGCGACAGATACTTCAATGTTCTATGAGGTATTGGGGTGGGGGGAGCGGGGTGAGGGGGAGTGTTGCTCTGTTGTTGGGGTTTGGGGGGGTTCGGGCCAGGGGTGGGCTGGTGGGTGTTGGGGCTGGGACCGCACGTGTATATTGCTGCTAGCTCGAGTGGATGGTGGGGTGCACCGGGGTGGCGTGGAGGGCCTGATGGAGGGGACAGCTTTGATGATGGCTGATCGTGCGACTGTGTCTCCTAATAAGGCCATTTGTGTTGCAACGTGGAATGTGCGTGGGATACTTGATAAAATCAAACGTGGTGCAGTGTTGCGCTGGGGGAAACGGGAGGCTGTAGATGTGCTGTTGCTTCAGGAGACCCATATGTTGGGCTCCAAGGTCCTTAGCCTTCAGAGATTCGGCTTTCAGCAAGTGTACCATGCAGGCTTCGCAAGGGGCTCCCGGGGGGTGGCTATATTGGTGGATCGCAGGGTGGCGTATGTGCATGAAAAGCAATGGATTGACCCTCAGGGCCGCTATATTTTCATTAAGGGGCTGCTGGGTGCTGAACCGGTGGTCTTTGGTAGCGTCTATGCCCCCCCCTCCCATGCAGTGGGCCCTGTCCGAGAGACTGTTCACGCTGTGGGATGAAATCCCGGATGTATTGACTGTGGTTGGGGGTGATTGGAATGAGGTTATGGATGTGGGCTCGGACCGCCAGAGAAGGGTGCCTGTTGTTGTGTATCCCTCCCCTGCAGCCGCACACACTAGACTGCGTGCGACGGTGGACAGCTTGGGCTGGGTCGATGTGTGGCGCCACTTTCATCCTGCTGCGCGTGAATTCATGTATGTGTCGGCGGTGCATGGTTCCTTCTCGAGACTTGACTATCTTTTTGTGCCTAGTGCCTGTTTGAGCCTTGTGAGGGATGCTGCGATACTACCCAGAGGTCTGTCTGACCACTCCCCAGTTGTGGCTACTATAGACCTCCCCTCGAAGCGACAGCCGTTTCGTTGGCGGATGTCTTCGTGGCATCTTCAGCAGCCCGAGTATGTGCATCACCTGCGTGAAGCGATTGATATTTATTGGCGAGATAACCTTGTGGGAGATGTGGATGCAATGGTGGTATGGGAGGCGCTGAAGCCCACGATATGGGGCATTGATATTGCTTGGTGTGCAGCTGCACGGCGGAGGCATCGGGAGGCCATTACGGACGCCGACGCCAGAGTGGAGGAGTTGGAACGGCGTGGCCGGGATGGAGGTGGCGAGGACGCGGTACGGCAGCTCTTGCAGGCGCAGCAAACCTATGCTTCGGTCCTATATGACGAGGCCAGGCAGGCGTGGCTCGCCACGCGTAGCAGGGTTTATCAATGGGGCGACAAGTCCTGGACGATACTTCACAGGTTGTGTCAGGCGACCTTCCAGCCTCTCACATTGTCGGGTCTCACGGCGGAGGACGGCTCGGTGGTAACGGACCCGGCCATACTTGCAGCTAGCTTTGCTCATTACTATGAGACGCAGTACGCCTCCCGGGATCACCTAGAGACAGAGGAGATCTCGGCCTATCTCGATGACCTGCTGCCGCAGGCCGTATCTGATGAAACTAGAACTGCGTTGGACGTCCGGCTCACGGCTGAGGAGCTCGGGGAGGCTTTGGGACAGCTGAATACAGGGAAAGCACCGGGCCCGAGCGGCTACCCGTGCGAATTCTACAAAAAGTTTCACCTCCAGCTGGGGCCTCAGTACAGGCGCGCGCTTGAGGCGGCACGGGCCCAAGGGGAACTACCGGCGGACTGGCGCCATGCCGAGATCGTGGTTTTTCTGAAACCGGGCAGGGCGCCGGATAGACATGACTCCTACCGGCCCATTTCCCTTTTGAATATCGAGGCCAAAATTCTGGCTAAGGCCTTGGCAAACCGACTACTGCCCCTTATTGCAGACCTGGTCCATCCTGACCAGGCCGGATTCATGCCCCGCAGGGCTACTCGCCATAATGTTCGTCGGGCGCAGGCGGCGGTCGACGCCATGAGCGCTCGGGATGAGCAGGCGGCGCTCCTACTGGCGGACATGGACAGGGCCTTTGACTCTGTGAGTTGGGCATACCTGTTCACACTGTTGGCCCGTCTTAACCTTGGCCCGGTGTTCCTGTCGTACTTGCGATTGCTTTACACCAACGTCACGGCCTCGGTCCGAGGCCACTTCCGGGCGTTTTCGAATTGGTCGGGGCACTCGGCAGGGTTGTCCGTTGTCCCCGTACCTGTTCGCCCTTGCAATGGAGCCCCTGGCGTCCCGAGTGCGGGCTGATGCCCAGTTACGAAGGTTTGTCTAGCATGACGACCTGGTGGATAGGATCGCACTCTATGCGGACGACGTCCTTTTCTTCCTCACCGACCTACAGCGCTCGGGTCCCCGGGTTCTGAAGGTCATGCGCGTCTTTGGCGAGGTCTCTGGCCTTCGACTCAATCTCCATAAATCGACCCTGTGGGTGCTGGGTGGCGGAGTCGTGACTGACCCCTGGGCTGCGGGACTGCGGATGGCGACGGATGGTCTGAAGTACCTTGGCATATTTCTGTCGGAGTCGCGCGTCGTGGTGTGGGGTCGTGGCGTCCTGCCGGTGTGGGAACGGGTCCAGGCCGATGTCAAGACTTGGTCTAGAATGCCCTCTACCATCTTTGGAAGATCGGCCATCTTCAAAATGGTGGCGCTTCCGCGCCTGCTATATCAACTTCAAAATTTCCCGTACCCTATCGACCCGCAGTGGTTTCGCCAGGTCAATTCCGTGCTGGGTCGATTCCTATGGGCTGGCGGTGCGGCCAGGGTGGCGTTGAAAACATGCTTCTTGTCTACTTATTGTGGTGGACTAGCCACCTCTGACCTCCTCTCCTATTACCAGGCTTCCCAACTGCTTATTCTCAATGAATGGTGGTACAGTGATAGGGGGGACCCGGCGTATGCCTTAGAACGATCGCTTATGGGTGACAATACGCTCCACACCATTCTTTATTCAGCTCGCCTGCGTCGCGCATTGCCGTCGGTTACCAGGGTGGTCTTCGCTGGATGGAGGCAGGCCCTACGCCGCATGGGCTGGTGGGGCAAGTTAACGGCCGAGACGCCGCTCTGGCACAATGGTCTGCTCCCGGAGCTAGCGGCCCTGGCCGGTTTTGAGGGTTGGGAAGCAATAGGTATTACGCTGCTGGGCCAGGTCGTGTCCGGCACTACCCTTAAATCGTTCGAGGAACTCCGCACAGAGTTCCAAATGCCTCAGTCCCAGTTTTTCCGCTACTTGCAGCTGCGCCATGCCCTCACGCCGAGCATTGCCAACCTAGACTCCTTACCGGAGTTCAGCCCGGTCGAGGCAAAGGTATTTATGGGGTATCTGGGGGACAGAAAGGTTTCCCGGATATACCAGACGCTGGTCATTCATTGCTCCTCTACCCTACACTCTCTTCGGGCGGCATGGGAAGTGGACGTTGGCCCTCTTGATGAGGACGACTGGAGGGAGGCGCTAGAATCCTCACGTGGAACCGCCATTGCTGAACGTCTCCGACTCATCCAATTTAAATACTTGCACCGGGCCTACTATACTCGTGAACGGTTGTGGAGGGCTGGGTTGATTGCGTCCTCGGAATGCTTGCGGTGTGGGGAGGTGCCTGGGTCCCTGATACATACTGTGTGGTCGTGTGGTCGGCTGTCTGGTTTCTGGAGAGGTGTGTGGAGTTGTCTGTCCGAGGTCCTGGGCTGGGACCTTCCCCGCACTCATCGGCTGGGACTATTGCACGTTATGGAGGGCATCGGTGGGAACGTATATAAGCACCATTTGCTGCTTTTGGGGCTTGTGGTCGCCAAGCGAGACCTAGCCAGGGCATGAAAGGCGGTGAGGGCCCCCCCCCCCTGTCTGCATGGAAAGCTGGGCTGGACTACTTCATGAAAGATCTTGAGGCGCAAACACTACAAAATTTGGAAGCGATGGGCCGACTACCGGGGTCTGTCACTGGATCCCCCGGCGGAGCGAGAGGAAGACATTTGATGGCAAAGACTTTGTTGGCCCGAGTCCGCGACGCTCCAGTCGCGCTGCACCTGCACCTTTATTCTATTGCTATGTGTACACGTGTAGATGGGGGGTGGGGGGGAGGGGAGTTTGGGGGTTGGGGGGGTCGGGGTTGGGGGGTAGGGTGGGTTGAGGGGGGGGTTTCTTCATTCTGAGCCTATTCTTAAGACCTGCTTGGACATTTGCTACCTATGTGATTTATTGTACCTTTATTGTTGTGGTGATCTCCGGTCTTGGGGGTGCCACGTTTTTATTGCTCATTTGCTCAATAAAAATTGGTTGTGAAAAAAAAAAATGCTAAGCTTTGTTTATATGTACCTAAGGTACTTGATGTGATCTTTCAATTTGATAAAAGATTGCAATGGTAAAACAACAGCAAGCTCAAATCCGCACCGCTGCGCACCAATGTGAGAAGTTGGCCTGATATATGATGTCTCCAATTCTGGGGGCACCTTGTATCAGTCCAAACAATCCCTTATGCTGTCTGGTTGTAAGTCAACTTTAAAGACAAGCTATCCTAAGGGTAGCATGGACTAAGCAGCCTGAATGGCTTAACTCAAGAGGTCGTGTTAAGCGAGCTGTTTTACCAATCACAATCCTGTAATATCAAATGAAAGGACACCACACAAGTTATATATTATAAAAATATATGTATTTATTACTAGAATAATCCTCTATACTCTTTATGAGTCCAGAAGCACAAGCGTTTTAACAAAACCACAGTTAAACATATAGAGGTTGCACAATTATGGATGAGGCCGGGGGGCCACGCAAACCATATATTAAAAAAGTGGTACAAGTATCACTAATCGAACAGTGGTCAGGCCTAGGGCCTGGGGAATCGCTGGGAGCAGTCGGGACTAGCAATGCTGAAGTCGGGAAAAGCCCGCGATATTCGGGTGCAGCGCTTAAAGCACAGGCATGCACCAATGTAAAGTCAATGGTGCATAAAAGTTACAAAGTTACTGTTAAAGGAGACTTCCGCTTAACCTAGAAGGACGAAACTTTAGACATATACACTAGAGATGTGTACCAGTGCAGGAGCACCGGCGTTGCTGAGTTACCTCACCCACAGGAAGCGGGCGCACAGGTGCAACGTAGTGTCGGGTTTCGTCACGCAGGTTGATGGTGCCTGAAGATGAAGATGCTGCAGGCGTCGAGAAGAGAAGTGTCCGGTGTGATCCAAGGGTGGATCGAAGATATAGATGATCTAAAAGAAGAGGGGACAGAGTCTGGGTCACTCAGCAGTGACCAGGGTGGAACCAGGAAGGAACTAGGCAATGTCGGGCGCAATCAGGTCGATGTCGTGAAGCTTGTCTCCGCTGTGGACTCTGGGGGCCGAGGATGTCCAGGAGTGGATCATGAGCTGTCCCACGCAGGCTATCGCTGTGGGCGGTGTCGGCTTCCGGATTGGAGCAAACAAACCTTGGCAAACGCAACCCACGCAGGATTCGTAGATCGCTTCTTACTCGGACCAGGAGGGTCAGAGCGGGTGCTCCTTTTCAGGGGAGCGAGGGCAAGTCTGGAGCAACCAGACTCACACGTCAAATTCAAAGGTTCGTCGGTACTGGGGCCGCTAGCCAACGGGCAAGCGACCGGACCAACGCGTTGAGCCAAAAGATGCAGAAGGGCCCCACGCAGCACTCGGTGAGTGTAGAGGGGTGAGCTTCGGTGCAAGAGAGGCTCAGGGCTGGGGCTTCTCAAACCCGAATGCACAGCTTCGAGGGTGCCTCGGAAGCTGCACGGTCAGCGCCTCGTGGTCTCTGCAAGATGGCAGGCCCCACGCTTCAGGTCGCCTCCACGGGTCTCAGCTCTGCAGCGACTGTGGATCGGGCTGTTAGAAGGCAGGCACGCTGGGTCTTGTCGAACTCTGTCGCTCGAGTTCCGGCAGGAACTGCAACAAAGCAAGCTGCCTGTGGAAAGCGCCGGGACACTCTATCAGAGTAGCCGAGCGCTATACAAACGCATTTTAACATAACATAACATAACATAACGTCGAGGTGCTGGATGGTGCCTGTTTGCACAGGGTGGTCACTCCTTTACCACAAGGGAGATTCTTCAGTCTTCTACGTCAAGTAGGATGTCGAAGGGTACAGAGTTTCGTTTAATAAGTTTAAGTCAGGATAATCTGAGTGCGTTGGCACTGCTCTCATTCTTATATCAATCTTGGGGGCTGGATTACCTGCTAGGTCCCTCCTATGGGTGGGACCCAGGAAGGGGGTCGTTACACCCCTTTCCCTTTGTCCAGGGTCGCGCTAGGACTGGGGCTGGTGTGCCACAGAACCGGTTTGACCGGATTATGCAAGGGGAAGCCTTGCGCGCCCCAGGCACTGTCTAGTTTCTTTCAACCCACCCTGGCCCAATACACTATCTCCTGTCTGGGGAGGTGTAGCACCTCCCTGCGACAGGAAACCCTTTTTCCAGGCCTCCTCTGCCAAGTTTCGGTCAGCAGCAGGAAGTCAGACTTGTGTCGGTGGCAGCAGCATCCATTTTGTGATGCTGAGGCTCTGGTTAGGATTATCCGCGATTTAGTAAAGTAACATGTCTTCTCCCTCTAGAAGGGTGGGATGCTATCCCCGTCGACAGGACTGTCGAGGGGATAGTATTCCAAATCGTATGACACCTTACACGACATGTTTTGATAAAGCCAAACCAAAGTTAGCACATAACCGCAATGGATTATAATGCACTTAAGAGTATATGGTATGGCATTATCCCGGAACAGCTTAGGGAGTTGTTCCCGACAGCTGCAGACAGGCTCAGCTCATGCTCGAGCACAATCTCATGTAAAACCAAGCACTCTGACTCCAGGATTGATAAGGCCTGCCATAGGAGTGACTTAAAGGTTTATATGTGTCCAGATATAGGTTTGGATATAGATATACTATATCTAAGCAAGGGGTGACTACACCAACTTGCCCCAGCTGAGTGATCAGCCAGTTGTGTCAATTCAAGAACCAGCCAGGGGTGGCAAAAGCTATGCTGCAGCCCCTGGTAGTCCTTGGATGCACCTATGCCCTTGGCACCTATAGTGCACTGTATAGGGGCTGACAAGGTGTCCAGTACCAATTTGATTATGCACCTAGGGCGCATGGAGTCCCTTTTAAGGAGAGAGCAGATAGCCTGGGGCCCTGATTAGCAGGGAACCAGGCCAACTAAGTCGAAAACCAGCTAAACACAAGACAAAAAATCTGGGGTAACCATAGTCAGGTGTCCACCTTCCTACAAGGGCGTTGCAGTAGTCTAGTCTGCTGGTTATGAGTGCGTGGGCGACAGTCTTTCTGCAGTCGGGGGATCCATTTGAAGGTCTTACGGAGGAAGCGGAGACAGATGAAACTGGTGGACGCGACGTTGTTGATCTGGCTGTTCATGGAGAGTGAGGAGTCGAGGATTATGCCGAGGTTCTGAGTGTGGTCTGTCGGGATGGGTGGGCTCCCGAGGGCGGAGGGCCACCAGGTGTTGTCCCAGGCGGAGGTGCAGGGTTCGCGGATGAGGACCTCGGTCTTCTCGGAGTTGAGCTTTAGGCAGCTGTCCTTTCATCCAGGCTGCTACGCTTCTCATTCCTTCCTGGAAGCGGAGTCTGGTGATTGCTGGGTCCTTGGTGAGGGAGAGGATGAGTTGAGTGTCGTCGTTGCTGGGCCCGTGCTGTCCGACAATGGCGGCCATGTAGATGTTGAAGAGTGTCGGGCTTAGTGAAGATCCCTGGGGTGCTCCGCAGATGATGTCAGTGGGGTCGGAGAAGAAGGGGGGAGGGAGTCTGATTCTCTGGGTTCTGCCAGAGAGGAAGGATTGGATCCAGTCGAGGGCAGTCTGGCGACTAGCGTGTGATGTGAGACGGTATTGAAGGCTGCAGAGAGGTCTAGGAGGATGAGGGCTGCGGTTTGTCCCTGGTCTAGCAGCATGCAAATGTCGTCTGTGGAGGTGAGCAGGGCAGTGTCAGTGCTGTGGTTGCTGCAGAAGCCAGACTGGGATGCGTCTAGGATGGAGTTTTCTTCGATGAAGGGGATCAGCTGGGTGTTCACAAGTCTTTCGGTGACTTTGGCTACGAGGGGAGGAGAGAGATGGGTAAATGTGGAGTAAAACTCTGTGGGGAGTTCCTCTGGTCCCGGGGTCACAATTGAGGCAAATGTGGAGTAAAACTCAGTGAGAGTCCATCTGATCCCGGGGTCTTCCCTCTGGCCATATCTTTAGTCGCCATTTGTACTTCCTTTGCAGATATTGCCTCTCCTAGAATCTTCTGTACAGCCAGGTCTACCCTGCGTAGGTCCCCAAGTATTACACCATATAGTCCGCTGGCACCTCTCCCGGTTTTGCATATAGAGCAGCATAATATTCCCAGTGGTGTTAATGATTTTAGGGAAATACATCACTTGCCTGTCAGTGGCCCAAACGCTGGTGATGGGTATGCCTCTGCTCTCCGGCTTAACCAGACATGCTAGTAGGCTCCCAGCCTTTCCGCCTTCTACATGTTGTCTCTCCTGATAGGCCCAGAGCTCTAATAAGCACAAACGTTCCAGAGCTATGTTGTACTTACTCTTGGCGTCAGAGAGTTGTCTTTGAACCTCACCCTCCGACCCCAATCTATTATCTAAGGAATGCATTTCGATTTCTAGAGTATGGAGTTCTGTGCTACTTTCTCGTCGTGCTCCCACTGCCTGTCCCATACATTGTCCTCTCTCCACCACTTTAAAAGCATCCCACTATAATAGGGAGGTGCTCGGAGTGTTTTGACTTAATTGAAAATAGTCAGAGACGAAGGTGGATAGTTGTTCTCTAAAGCAGTCATCGACCAGAAGGCCAGAATTGAGGCACCAAACTAGGATGGTCACACTGTCATGAAGCAGGAGAGAATCTTAGGAGCAGTGGACTATGATCCGATAGGGTACACCCCAAGTACTCCCCACCAGCCATCGCGGTCAATATCTGCGTTGAGCATAAACACATGTCTAACCGGGTGTGTAAGCAATAGACTGGGGAGTAACACTAGTATTCTCTCTGTTGACCATTGTGTAATTGCCAAACATCCAAGAGATCCCAATGACTCATCCAATCCTAAAGACCCCTGGAGCCACAGCTGCTACCATACAATGCAATGGTGGGTGGGATCTGTCTATGTCTATGTCCGCAACGAAGTTGTAATCTCCACCCAGGACTAAGTCGCAAGCTGCCACCCCTGATAGGGGTTTGGATAGCTGTTGGAGGAACGGGATCTGGTCTTGATTAGGTGTGTAAATGCTCCCAAATGTCACTTCTCAACCCATCAATCTATCCTTCAGTATGACATAGCATCCCTCTAGGTCAATGATTTTATGAGTTACTTCAAAGGGAGTTCCCAGGTTTATCGACAACAGGGCCCCCTTCAAGTACGCAGAGTATGTGGTCGCGAATAACTGTCCCTGCCATCTACGGTGGAGACTGAAACTTTCCTAGCGTTTAATTAGGGATCCCATACCTCAAATATTCCAGGACAGGAGTAATAGTTCCAGTTGTCAAGTCTGTACCAGGTATTCCATTCTGCTCTTCCCTCCCCGTTCCTTCATTTGACTTGGTACCAACATCAGAGGCAGATTATATTCATTTGACCTGAGAGTACAAAACAACAAACCCCACAAACGAACTCCCTGCCCCAAGAGTAGCCAAGCAGCGGTCAGCCACCCAAACCTGCAAACAAACAACCACATTATAGTGAGAACGCCACCCTCAGCTTATCCGGCTGGTCAATCTGATGGGGGGGGAGGGAGAGTGAGGACGCGGGCCTGCTCCGGCTCACAGTATACGTTAGGAGTTGGCCAATTGGTTCCCAGAGGTGCGTTCATGCCCTTACCTTGGGATATCAGCCTTTCATAAGTCTCCGTTCAATACTCAAACCAGTTATATAATATAGTCTGCTCAGCGGAGAGTCACTTTCGGTAAGTGGCACTCGCTTCCTGCGAAGTCCTCTGAGTTTGTTGTTGCGTCACTCAATTTCGAAGAAGTGTCGCCTTCCTGTCCTGCTGTGTTTGAGATACTGTGGGTTTCTGCAAGTGTGCTTTTCTCCTTGATCGCCATTGCCTCTTCCTGAAGGTGCGTTTCGTTGCACGGGGACCTGACTGGGATTTGGGCAGGGGCGCCCCTTTGTTATAGGCCTCGAGCCAGGACCATGTGTCTTCTGGGGAGTCTCAAAAGTCAGAGGCTCCATCAAGTAAGATTCAGAGTTTCACTAGAAACACCTGTGAGTACTGGAGTCCTGTCTCTTGGAAAGCTCTCTTGGCTTCTATGAAGGACGCTAGCTGTGCCTGCACTTTAGCTGGGTAACAATACTTTGCTGTTATGCAAGGCTTAGGGGCCGTGTGTCGGGCTTTTTGCAGTATTTTATCGTGGTCCCGGTAGTAAAGGATACTAGCCATCATGGGGCGGGGAAACCTTCAGCACATCAGAGGGTGCGCAGAGACCCAATGGGCCCTCTCTAGTGCGAAAAACCGGGAGAGGCAGTTTGGAGCCATTTCAGTTTTCGACCAGTTTTCCAGATATGCGATCACGTCGGGCCTCAGCACCCTCCGGGATACCCACAACTCTTATGTTGTTGCGTCTACTGCGCCCTTCAGCATCTTCAGTGCACCGCTCCAACACCGTCACCCTAGTTGTGGGTTCTTCTAATTTAATGGCTGGTGACTTTCGCTCCGGTTGGAGCTCAGCCACTGAACATTCCACATCCTTTACCCGGTCTGCTATTTTATGGCGTTCTGCCTTTAGGAGCCCCAAGCCCACCAAAACTCCTCCAATATCTTGCTACAGAGCAGCCTTGGTGTCGGCAAAAGCAGCTAGAACTTTGTCGAGGTGCAAGTGGAGCGGAGGCCTCCGTATTAGTATTCTTGCCATCCTCCTTCTCCGGGGGTAGTGGGGAAGGTTGTCCTTTTGTGGGCTCTGTGCTTTCAGGCCTTGGTTTCTGTGTGCACATTATGGTACACGGATAAGTAAAGTCTTGGTATAGGGTAGGTAGCTATCTTCTGTTACACTCCTTCTGCCTTGAGGAACAGTTGCTCCGAGTATATCCAAGGGACTCTGCGCACAAAACTCAGCGTATGACTTATATCCTTAAGTCTCAGGGCTACAGTCCACTATGAGGCAGTCACGTTATGGGCTCTTCCGAGTCATTCCTGAGTAGCTGATTGAGGGGAGCAAGGGCTTCAATCGTGCAGTCCGTGTCAGCCACCAGGGCAACTCCAGGCCCCCTTGCCCCTACGGGATGCCCGGTTCCCAAAGACACACAAAGCAGGAAAAGCAGGCCCTTCTCTTTCAAACCAGTGTATTCCAATGCAAAGAGCCGTGAAACCCAAGCCAGTCTTTAACCATGCAACTTAACAGCACTCCCGGCACGAGCCTTGTCCCACTTGTCAGGAAGGTCACGGGGCAGCGTCAGTAGGAGCACCACAGACCAAATCAGGCACAACTTGTTGGTTGCTGCAGACACTCAAGTGCTGAGGGCAAGCAGCCAGCACTCCCCGGGCACCAGCAGTGGTCCCGACCTCCCAAGTTGGAATCATCCTTGGGCCTGCCTCTCCATCAGAGGGAAGTTGCCTCACTTTTCCCCCTTTTCGCTGTCCTTGGATCTCTCCTTACCTCCAGGCAGAACCTCGGCCGCAGGGCAGGTCCATCCTCCAAGCCGCCGGGCAAACAGGCTGCCACAACGCCCCGGAGGAGTCGGTCCAGGCAGCCTTATCCTGGGGGTCTCCTCACACACCCCTGTGCCACTGTCGCCTTCCAAGAGTTGCTCTCCTGAGGCTTGAGGCCCTTGTTACTAGCACTGCCCTCTGATATGCGAGCCTCCAACGTCCCGTTGCCTCTCGGTCTCCTGTCTGGACATCCAGGGCGTTCTCCCCGGGAAGTACTCTGGAGCAGTGTGGGCTGGTCACACACTCCGAGGCATTGCGGCATTCACCAGCAGCCACAGGCGGTATGTAGCGGGAGGTGCAGGGCAGGAGGCAGGCCACAGGATCTTGGCTTCCCTCTACCACCTCCCCTCTCTTGGGTACCTCGCCTGCGTAGCAGCAGCAGGCCTACACCACCGTCACTGACTCACGGTCTTGTCTGTCTCTGAGGATTGTCTTGGAAATCACCCCCTCCGTATCTATACATTGGCATTAGGGGTATGTCACCCCTCGGACGTCTCAGAGCCAGTCTCACCGTCTAGAATTGCAGGATATATCATAGGCCGGGACGGAGCTCCCAGCTTACGCTTACGCCATGTTCAAGGTCTCAGCCACGCCCCCCAAACGCTTTCTTATCTTGACATCATTGAAAGTCACACCAGTCGGAGCAAAATATCACATTTTATTTTTCCAAAATAACACATTTTATTCTTTTATAACTCATTTAACTTGTTTTTTTAAATCTATTTACATGGCTAATCTTAGGGAATACAAGCTAAATAACAAGAACATACCCAACTACATGGAAAGTTAAAATTGGCTGCATTATGTTATGTTAACTGTGCTTGTACAGCGCTCAGCTGCCCCAGCAAAGGAGCGTCCCAGCGCTTTCACTCACAGACACCCATCCAAATGTGATAAATACCTCTACATATAGGACTTGACCCAACATAAAATGTCTATCAGTCAGTCAGTCAGTCAAAAATCTTTATTTCGATTAATTAAAATCATAAAAGAAGCAGCAATACATACATACGTTGTGCAAAAATGGGTAAAATAGATACAAATAAATAAATATACATAAATTTACAAACATTCATGCATATACACTACTTACAATTCATGATTCGTACGAAACAATTAATAAGCAAATGTCTCTGCCTAGCTTATAAGACCGTTATGTAAAATACAATATAAAAATATAAAAACAACTTTCAAGTTTCCATGATTAAAATATCAAAAATACCCCCCTCTCAGCCTACTGTTTTTAATTCATACATATGCTTCTTTTATTATTCACTCTAGCTGCGGCCACCAAAAAGCTTGCTACGCTGAAAATAACACGCACGCTACTCAGTAGTTGTAAATATAAAAGTGTAGGCCTCACCTGCAGAAACCCAGCTTCTCGTAATATGGGATATAGGAATTTTTTACGTACATCAGAAAAATTTTCACAAAACATAGTCAGGTGGAGGGTGTCTTGTGTTGAGAAGTTATCACAAGAACATGGTGGGGATTCATCTGGTTTACCCCATTGCGGGAAGTTTCCTAAAATGAAGTGAATTAAGTTGAACCTAAATCTTGTCAACAGAAAGCGATGGAACAGCTTAGTGACTATCTTCAGGTAAGGTTCAATGGATGGGGAAGTCTGTAAGAAATAAATGCTTCTTACACCTGATTTTGTAAGCTCCACCTCCTCCCTATCTGCCTCCAACATGATCCGTAAATTGTGTTTAATCCATACCAAATCCTCTTTCTTAATTCCCTCTGGGGCTGTATACAGTTCGGGACGTCCCAGTCTGACACATGCCGCTCTAACGTATGCCAGCCATGGGATTCTGTCTGCCTTGTCGAAGGCCAAGCAGTCTTTTAGGATAAGGTGATTGAGCGTGATATCCTCATTGAGGCCCGTCTTTGCCCAACAGATCAGAGGGGCTGCTTTTAGATAGTCTGTGATGTATCCCACACCTAGTTCGCAGTGTACAGACAGAGTCGGGGACGATTGAGGTACCGCCATCAGGGCTCTAAGGAACCTGTTTTCTGCTAATTGTATTTTACCCACAGACCCATAACCCCATATCGATGCCCCATAGCAGGCAATCGCACTACACTTGGACTTGTAAGTTTTAAGCATGGCCTCCATGGGCCTAGCTCCCAGCCTTTCTATGTCTACTTCTTTGATGTCTATCAATTATATAATTATAACTGCACAGACTTATTACAATCATAGCTTAAGTATCCAATCGATCAAGAGGTGACCGGGGAACGGAGCAGGAAGAAGGCCTATTGCCAGGCACAAATGGGAAGGTTGCTTCGTCTTGGAGCACCACAAAAGAATGCACACCGGACACAATATTGGCGCTGGCACTTGGAGGTGGTGATGTATGAATGCCTGGAGTTGTTAGCAAGCGTGTCTGGGTTGTACTAGAGTGCTCAGGTGGGTTGGAGGGGACATTGAGTACAGCCCTAGTAAGACGTGGGATTGAATGACCAACATTGATGTAACCTGCATCTGTATCAGATGATGACTGGAGAGTGGTAGTTCATGTATGCCGTAATGAGTAGATGATGGATGTGACAAGGCAGTTATTTATGGCTTACATAGTTTAGATGGAAAAGAGTGATTGGTAGGGGGGCTGGTTGTTGCAGTACATTTGTTGGTTCCTCTAGGATCGAATGGGTTGTGGTGTACGTCCTGACACCAGCAGGAGGTGGGCTTTAATGGTTAATCAATTGCACTGTACATTCCCGTAGGTAGGGGAGGGGAAGTTCGAGTTAAGGGTTATATGCATCAGTTCAATACTCCGCAGTGGGCAGTTGAGGTGGACAATGGGTTGGGGCGGGCGGACGACTATTTGCGATACCTTATTACCAGGATGTGGCCACACCTAAAATACTGAATTGGAATATCTGGGGACTAGGGACGTATGTTTAAAGGTATAGAGTGCTGCCCTATTTAAAAAGACATAAAATCTCCATAGCGTGTTTACAAAAAACACACCTGGATGACTGAGGTTGAACACGCTTAGCTAGACAGTGGCAGGGTTAAGTATGCCATCCTACACTACATACTCCAGGGGCACGCTGATATGGATGGCACCTGCAATCCCCTTCACCCTACATATTTGGAGGCTGATGTGGGCAGACCCTTTGTGTGCATTAAGGGGGAAATGGATGGACAGGATTTAATTATACTAAATACATACGCACTGAAAACAGACAAATGGATCCCTCGACCTCTCACAGTCTGGCTTCCAGGCCAACCACAGCACCGAGACCGCCCTCATCGCAGCCACCGATGACATCCGAGCCCTGCTCGACAACGGAGAAACAGCGGCCCTCATCCTCCTGGACCTCTCGCGCGGCATTCGACACTGTCTGCCACCGCACCCTTGTGCAGCGCCTCAGCAACATCGGAATCCAGGAGAAGGCACTTGAGTGGATCATCTCCTTCCTCACCGGAAGGACACAGAGAATCCGCCTACCCCCGTTCAGATCAGAGGCCACCGAAGTCATCTGCGGCGTTCCTCAGGGCTCCTTGCTCAGTCCCACCCTCTTCAATGTCTACATGAGCCCCCTTGCAGCCATCGTACGCCAACACAACCTCAACATCATCTCCTACGCCGACGACACCCAGCTGATCCTCTCCCTCACCAACGACCCCGCCACTGCCAGAGCCAACCTACACGAAGGGATGACAACGTTGCCGAGTGGATGATGAACAGCCCCCTGAAACTGAACTCAGACAAGACCGAGGTTCTCATCCTGGGCTCCTCGCCCTCCACCTGGGACGACTCCTGGTGGCCCCCTGCCCTGGGCAGCGCACCCAAACCGACAGACCACGCACGCAACCTGGGCTTCATCCTGGACTCTTCCATCTCCATGACCAGACAAGTCAACGCCGTCTCCTCGTCTTGCTTCAATATCCTGCGCATGCTACGTAAGATCTTCCGGTAGATCCCCACCGAGACAAGGAAGACGGTCACCCAGGCCCTCGTAACCAGCCGACTGGACTACGGCAACACCCTCTACTCCGGAACCACTGCCAAATTCCAGAAGAGACTCCAGCGGATCCAGAACGCCTCAGCGAGACTCATCCTCGACATCCCCCGGCACAGCCACATCTCCGAACACCTGGGAGACCTGCACTGGCTCCCGGTCAACAAGAGAATCACCTTCCGTCTCTCCACCCACGCACACAAAGCCCTTCACAACCAAGGCCCAAGATACCTCAACAGCCGCCTTAACTTCTACACCCCCACACGCCAGCTTCGATCGACCAGCCACACCCTCGCCGCCGTCCCCCGCATCCGAAGAGCCACAACAGGAGGAAGGTCCTTCTCCTACCTGGCCGCCAAGACTTGGAACTCCCTCCCGACCCACCTCCGCCTGATCCAAGACCACCTCGCCTTCAGGAAGCAGCTCAAGACCTGGCTGTTCGAGCAGTAGCGGACCCCCTCCCCAAGCGCCTTGAGACCCTCCGGGTGAGTAGTGCGCCATATAAATGTTTTGATTGATTGATTGATTGATTGATTGACGATCCCCTGTTTTACCATACCATGCATGATTTAATTGCGTGCAACATAGGAGTGCCATTCTGTGGATGGGAGACTTTAATTGCATATTGGATCCTAACTTAGACAGGTCACCTCCTAGAGCGGGCACAGAACCATAGATGCCGAAAGCCCTACAAGGGGTAATGCACGACCTGGACATTTATGATGTCTGGAAAATGGGCCAACCAAGCAGGTCTACACATGCTGCTCGGCTACACAAATTACCTATAGTAGACTAGACAGGATATTTATGGCTAAGATTTCAAGACTTGAAGATGTCATTGTGAAGTATATGGCACATTTTTTGTCTGACCATGCTCCAGTCAGTTGTGTTGTGAGATGGGGTAGACCGGCAGAAGAGTTTAGGTACCGGAGGTTGTCTGTGGACATCCTAGAGGACCCAAAAGGGAGGTAGGCACTAACGCAGGCACTGTCAGAATATAGGACGATTAACTGGGACATGGCGGCTAGCAGAGCTAATGAGTGGAAGGTGATGAAGGCTGTGTTGAGGGGTCTGTGCCTGTGACTGACATGTGGCTCCTGTGGACCGCTCCAAACGGAGCTCCTTGACTGAGAGAGGCAACTGGCAGATCTGCAGACGGGAGGGCTCTTACAACCAGAAGATTGAAACCTGGAAGATACACTGCGCAGATGAATTACAGACACTTTGGACAGCCTAAATAAATATACACTCAAACAAAATAGACGTCTATATAGGGAACAAGATAAAACAGGCTGGTTATTGGCCTGGATACTGCAAAGAGAGCATTCCACACCCTTGACTACATATCTGGCATCTACTGATGGCACCAGGGTTAGTACAAGGTCTGGTATCAAACGTTTTTCAGAAACATTTGCAGCAGGTCTATATGGCTGTTTTTGCTGTTTGCCGGGGCTGTTTTCTTCTGTTATCTGGAGGATTTGCCCCTCCTGAGATTGGAACCCCTGAGCGCAGTCAAGTTGATGCTCAATTAACCCAGGAGGTACTGGGTAGTCGTTGAATGTGCTGCCGAGGGAGAACGCGACGGGCTGCCAACCGCGTTTTACCAGGCTTTTTCAGCTACAGTAACAAAGAGTCTCCTTCAGGCCCTGACCGAGGCACAACAGACTGGGATACTCCATTTAAATATGGATCCCGCTATAGATACGCTGTGGAACTCAGTCGCTTTTTGGAACACTCTGCTGCTGTCTTTACCGACATGCTCATACATGTTGCAGAACTTACCATGTCACATACCCAAGACGTATTTTGAATGACTACAGACAGCCCTTGTCTCATTGTTATGTGTTGGTCGACTTAGTAGAGTGGCTATATGTATACTTTCCCTACGATACGAAGAGGGAGGCCTTAAAGAACCCCAATTTGACCTGTACTGATATGCCACACACTTGCAATGCACAGCAAGGTGGTTTGACAATGGGGATAACTGGAAACAGCATTTACTAGTGCAATGGTGACAGCAGAATGTCTGCCCATGACCCTAATGGAGGAATCGGCAGAAACCAACCATTCATAGTGCATCACACTGAACATATATGGCAACAGTACTTTAAACAAATACTGAAACATTCCCCTTTTCAAGGGAAACTCCCCCTACGGATACTGGCCCCGGTTCGACAAGTGATGGAGCACATATCCTTCCTTTTTTTTTAATATATATTTTTATTGAGATTTTTTTTTAAACAGTTTCCCCCCTCCCCCTTCCCCCACAGGACCATTTCCACAAAATCTTAAATCAGGAGCTAACAATATAATCCATTTACAGTATATTACTGATACATTTTGTCATGAGAGCGCGAAAGAAAATGGAAGGAAAAGGTCTAGACAAGATAGAAAAAGAATATTTGTATAGAACGAGAAGAGGAGAAAAAAAAGGGCTACATATAAACATATACATATAAATGGGGTTAACCCACCCCTTTTCCCCATTCATTAATTGGAAACCAAATTTGCCACCCCCTTGTTACACCCTTTTTCCCCTTCCGTGCATATATCGCATTTTCTATGTTACAACTATATAACAGCCTTGCTACCCACTGCTGCAACGTAGGGGGTGTTCAGTCCTTCCAAGCCGTAGCTATACACAACCGCAATACTGCCATTGCTACCAAGAGAAAGTACTCTTGGTTACATTGGGGAGTCTCATTTGCGACCCCTAACAGAATTAACTCTGGTTTTATCTTTACTTTTACTTTTAATGCCACATCTAAAAATGTCTCCATGGCTTCTATGAGGGGCAGCAAACTAGGACAGGTAGCAAATATATGAGTTATATCCCCCTCCATGCTGTCATATCTGGGGCAGGTAATCCCTTGCGATCCCCCCCCATTGTGCGATTTTGGCAGGTGTATAGTACAGTGTGTACAAAGTTTTAAAATGCTGCGCTTGCAGAGCTGATGAGCGAAGGATTTCTTGACCCAGCTGTAATGATTTCCCAAACATCCCCCGCGCTATCCCTAATCTGTTCATCCATTTTATTGCCACCTTTTCTTGGTCATCACCTCTATTCTTAATCGCGTACAGCCTCCTAATTGTGCAACCCTGCCCCTCCTCGATAATCTGCAGTATTGTATTGCTTTCAAATCCTCGCGCCCCTCCTGCCTTGCCTAATAAGAAGCTTCTTATCTGTAAGTACTTGAAAAAACTTCTTGATTTCATTTCATATACCCCTTGAAGGACTGCAAATTGCAGCATACCCTCTGGCCCTATGAGATCCCCCACCTTCTTTACCCCCAGTCTTTCCCACTCCCCAAAATTTACATCTGCAAAGATGTCCTGCAGTATTGTGGGATTTTTAACCAGTCTAGTATGTGCATTAAATCTGCCCAAGCCGAAGCTCTTCTTAAAGGCCCTCCAAATCTTATATGGCGCCTCCACTGTTTTAGATTTTGTTTTTTTGAAGAAGCTCAGCTCTGTATATTTCAAAAACACGTTCTCTGTTTCTACTCCTAACACCAAACCATATATTTCCGTGGACCCAGTATGAGTTTCTTCTTCCATTCCAGCACCACCCAAAAGACCTGTCATCTGCTGTAACGCTGCTGCCCAGTAATACAATTTCAAATCTGGAATAGCCCAACCCCCGCTCCCGTGGTAATGACATAAATCTCAGTGCTCTTCTTGTTTTGCCTTGGGACCAGATGAAACGATTAAATACTTGTTCTATTGTATTAAACCAATCAACATTAAAAAATAACAGAATCGATCTAAATAAGTATAAAAATTTAGGCTGGAGATTCATTTTCACAAAGTTCACGCGTCCCACTATAGACATGTGGATATTATGCACTCTGTCTAGGTCTCGCTTTGCCTTGCTTATTATTGGACTAATATTTATATCGACTAGCTTATCTAGTTTTGCCGTGATAGTCACTCCCAAGTAAACGCCTTCTGCCACCACCCGTGAGTCTGTACATACTGTATGTGCCTTATGAATGATGTGTGTTTTGGCCTTATTCAGATCATAGCCAGCCACCCGTCCAAACTGATCTGCTTCAATTTCTATCTCCCTGATAGCCTCGGTGGGTGTGGGTGTAATAACTGCCACGTCATCCGTGACCGCAAGGACTTTGCAGAGGCCAGTCTTTGTTATCATTGGCGGTATCAGAACATTTTGTTCCAGTTTAGAAATCAGCCGATCTATGTACAATGCAAACAATAAGGGTGAACACGGGGAGGGCTGTACTGGGAACCAAAACCAGCCCCGGCAAAGTGCTCGACCGGCCGGAGGTCTGAGCTCTTTGCCGGGGCTGGTTTTCGGCCGATTTTGTTGCAGGGCCGAATTTGCAGCTATGCTGCATAAACGGCCCTGCAACAAAAACGGCCCCCAGGGGCCCAAAACCGGCCCCCACCCTTGCGGCGCAACAGGGGATTGCGCGGTGCCCGCAACGGTCAATCCGGGCCTGAACACGGGCAGCCCTGCCTTGTACCTCGTGAAATTCCAATCGGGCGAGCGACCCGCATTCACCCTTATGCATGCAGTTGGAGCCCTGTAGAGTGACTGTATTGCTTTCACAAAACTTTCCCCGCATCCTGCTTTCCTCAGTACCGCCCAGAGGAACTCCCAGGCCACGCGGTCAAAAGCCTTCTCGGCGTCTAGCAGGAGAACTGCCATGGGTCCTCTTGCCCCCCCCCCCGTACTATCCCCTGCGCAACAAATAAGGTGATTACTTTCCTTATATGTTGTGTGGTGCCCCTGTTTGGAATAAACCAGTGTTGATTCTTGCTCACCAATCCTACTATTACTCTTGCCAATCCTATAGCTAGGGATTTAGAAAAGATCTTGACATCCGAGTTTATTAATGTTATCGGGCGATATGACCCTGGCTCAACAGGTGATTTTCCCTTCTTAAGAATTATTGTTATATCTGCTCCCACCCAGCTTGCCGGGATTGATACTCCTTTCTGAGCCTCAAGTATTGTGTTTATTAGATCTATCTTCAGTGTCTTATAAAACACTTTGTAAAATTCCCATGGAATCATATCCGGCCCAGAGGCTTTCCCAGAAGGTAAGCTCAACAAAGCCTCCAGAATTTCCTCTTCACTCAGCGGGGCCCCCAGCATTTCCCTATCCTCCCCGGTGATTACTCTGCTTTGTACGTCCTGAAGATATCTATCTATGCCCTCTACTGATGTGTCCTTTTCCTCCTTATACAGTTTATGGTAAAAGTGCGTAAAGACCTCTCTAATCTCATTCTCACCCGAAACCATATTGCCTCCACTATCCCTTAATTCCTTGATTTCCCCCCTAGCTACTCTTTGTCTGGTTTTTATTGCAAGAGTGTGGCCAACCCTTTCATTATATTCATAGCAGTTCTCTCTTTTCGTATCGAAGATTTTTGCTGCTTTTATGGCTATTCTTTCTTCTGCAGCCGCTTTCGCCAGTGCAACCCGTAAAACGTGTTGATCTATATCTTTCCTTTCTCCGATAGCCTGTACCAGCTTCTGCTCTGCGTCTGACACTGCTTTCCTTAGCTGCTCTGAGAGTTCCCTTTCTTTTTTCTGCTTGGCCAGGCTAAAACTCAGTCTCGCCTCGGAACCCTGCCTTAAAAGCGTCCCATGCATTTCCTACCGTAGTGCTGCCCCTTTTAATGTCCCAAAAGTTATTCATCCATAAATGCATATGACTTACAGAGTTTGGATCTACTAATAACTCCTTCTCAAATGTCCAGTCCCTTTCCTGTCTCCTAAAACCTTCTCCTTTAATTGTCAGGATAAGTGGGTTGTGGTCCGATACTATACGTGGTAGTTTCTCTATATGCAAATTAGATAAAGGTAAACCGGAAGTAAAATAAAAATCTAATCTAACACAAATTTTATGCGGCGCTTAATAATAGGTGTAGCCTGGTTCCGATGGTTTTAACTTCCCCCATACATCAATTAGTGAGTTATTGCACGCCATACTCTGAATTGCCCGACAACCCCTTTTTTTCCTACCAGAATATTGTCCGTTTATATCCAGGCCTAGCCCATCAGCTCCATTTATATTGAAATCCCCAGCTAAAATTATTTTTGGGGCCCCTGTTGCCAGCTCTATGTCCAGGAAGTCAAACACCTCTGGGTCGTTCTCAGTTGATCCATACAATGAACCTATTGTGACCCATTCCTCCCCAATCCTGCATTCTATCAGTACCCACCTACCCCATTGGTCCTCTAGTTTTTTCCTTGTCTGGGTATCAGACCTTTCAGTTAAAATGGCCACACCCCTATTTTTTGCACCCTGCTTAGAATAGGCTAACACTCGGAACCCTAGCTGCTCCAGCAAAAACGGCTTATTTTCCTCTATGTGGGTCTCCTGCAAACATATGCAATCTGCCCGTGACTCCTTAATCATCAGTGCGACTTTCTGCCTTTTGACCTTATCATTAAGACCACACACATTTAGTGTCAATATCTTGATATTAGCGTTGAGGTTAGTTTTGGTGCACATTTAGGCTAGACATAATCTCACAATCCATATATTTCCTTCTAATTACAATTTTGACAACTCTTTTATGATTCCTTGAAACTATCATCTCCATGCCCTCATCCCTGGTCCCGATTACCCCTGCACCTACCCCTTGTCCTGTGTCACCCTGACCCCCCCCCCCCCCCCCCCTTACAGGCAAATAGGTCAGTCGTGACCTATGTGTGGCTGCTTCTTAGCCCCCGGGAGTGTCGCTCCCCTCCCCCTCCCTACTTCCAAACCCTTAATGCTGTCTTATACTGTACACTTCCTACTTAAATAATACTTCAAAAAAGAGAAAGAAAGAAAGAAGCAAGCGAGAAAGAACCCCTTGGAACCCCCCTTATAAAATCAAATCAAATCCCCCTTCAAGACCTATCATTATGCCCAAATTTGGGAATCCAGTATCAGTATATACAGTTCATCTTCCACATCTCAGGCATTTTGAATACCCAACCTGGAGCCCCCCCCAACTCCTTTTCTCCTTCAATTCATCCAAGAAGGCCTGTGCCTTAATCTCCGAGAAGAACATCCTTGTCTTCCCTTCCCCTATTATTTTAAGTCTTGCCGGGAATAAAAGATGCGCCTCACATCCTAAATTTTTGAAAGGATCAATCATCTGGCGCAACCTCCACCTCCTTTCCACGGTGACATGGCAAAAGTCTGTCGTGCAAAAAAGGTTATTCCCTTGAATGTACAACGATCCTGTGGCTTAACCCTGTCCATGATCTCCTGCCTGGACAAGAAATTCCCAATGAACACCAAAATGGCTCTAGGTTTGTCTTTCTGTGAAGCACCGTATGTTTTCTTTTGCAGTAACGGGAACCTATGTGCTCTCTGCACCTCCACTTCCCAGTTCCATTTCTCCATCTCTGGAAATGCCCCCTTGAAAAGTGGGACTACGAAGGACCTAGGATCTTGCTCCTCCGATCCCTCTGGAATTCCCAAAAGCCTAATAGTGGTCATCTTCGGTCACCTGTACCCCGGGCTGGTCACCTGTCTGGTGGCCACCATCTTTCGGTCCCCCGCCGAGCCCAGCTAGCAAAGTGAGAAATCTAGGCGTCATCTTCGATGCTGGCCTCAATTTTATGGCACATGCGAATAAAACTGCGGCTTCAGCTCATATGAAATTGAGAATGATTAGGAAAATACTACCTTTCCTACCGAACACGGCCGGGAAAACACTGGTCAGCTCACTAGTCCTGTCCTCCTTGGACTATTGTAACGCTCTATTCTTAAATGCCCAAGTCCGAGTGACAAATAAGATGCAGTCAATCCAAAATGCAGCCGCACGAATGCTGGCTGGGATCCCCAAGTTCGCACCAGTTACAAACATCATTAGGGATCTCCATTGGCTCCCGATACGCAGCCGTATCAAATTCAAATCGCTGTGTATTGTTTACAAGTCACTCAATAATCAAGGTCCCCACTTTCTCAAACAGAATCTTCTCCATCATGTCCCAACCCGATCTCTTCGTTCCTCTATTCAGAACCTCTTGGCTGTGCCTCGCACTAGAACAGTCACCTGGGGCGACAGGCGTTTCCTGGTTGCCGCCCCTAGACTCTGGAACACACTTCCTGCACATATCCGAGCAAGTCCCTCCCTGTTCACTTTCCGCAAACAGCTAAAGACGTGGTTATTTGACCAATAGCCTTGTATATCTTCTTTACCCCAGTTGCTGATCCATCCCTTAATTAGCGCCGAGACGCCCACGGGTATTCGCCGCGCTCTACAAATGTCAATAAATAAATAAAATAAATAAATTGCGTCTCTGTCTATTTTCATTGTCCTCGAGCTTCCAGTGCATGTCCGTAGCTTTCAATTGAGCCCCCCTAAACTCCTGCCATCTAGTCACCTCATCCTCCAGTTTCCCGGTTCTTTCCTCCACCTCAGTAACCCTACCTGCCATCTCAGCATATAGCTTGTTCATCTTGCAGAGGGAGCTCTGGATTTTCTTGTTCACCTGTTTAGATCTTTTACTCTCTGCCCTTGCTTCTACCTGCATCTGCTTCAGAGTAGAGTATAGTAGTTTCAAAGTGGGAGCATCATTGTGCTGGTTTCTCTGCTGAGCTCTGGACCCCCCCCTGAGCCAAATACTCTTCCTGATACAAACTCGATGTAGCAGAGTAATCCCATAATAGGTTTTTGTCACTTCGGTTTGTGTTGGACTAACAGGCTCCTGCCGCTTATAACGACAATGACTTCTCTGCTGCTGCTGCTGTTGTTGTTTCTTTTTTTGCGTTTTAGGAACCTGCTGTATTGATTCTTCTGAATCTATATCTGAAGTCTCCAGATCTGAATCTTTATCTACATCATCGGAGGTTACATCAGCGCTGCTATCGGACTCGCTCCCCGTTATAGCCCCCTCTGAATTACCAGAGGCACCTGTTTCGTCATTCACTAAGAAAAAACACTGGGGCCTGCTGCTCCACCTCAGTGTTTACTTGTATATTCTGGGTTACTGAGTCCCCCTGTGCTCTCCTTTCTTCTGCCGCTGCTTTGGCTGCGAGAGAATTCCTCAGGTCTATATTCACAACATCAATCGCCTTGGTGCCGTTAGTGCCGCTGACATCCCCTTCTGTCTCATTTTCTGCTAATTGTTCCACTCGGGCAGATGAAAGCAATGTGAAGGCTCTGTTATGCTCATCGCAGCCACGGCGCAGCTTACCTTTCCGAACTCAGCAGCATCTAACCCCTCGTAGCTGCTCCTATGTCATCAGCAGCCCCAGCATCTTCTGCGGCACTGTTCCCCTCTCCTACGGAATGTGCCGCCACCTCCGGTACCTGCCGGTCTCGCTCTGCATTCGGCGCATCCATATTCCGCATTCTCTGCGCGCGCACCTCTGTAGAGGAGGATGACCCTGCAGCTACTCCGTGCTGCTTCTCAGTACCGCCGCCATAGACCACGAGGTTGGATGCATCTCCGGCTTCGACTCCGGTGCCTGCTGTAAAGACTTCTTGCAAGGTAGGTTGCCTCATAGTCACAGCCTTTTGTAACTTACTTTTCAATAGTTTTCGGAGTCGCTTTAGCCAGTTTTTCTTTCGCTGCTGCTGCCGCTTATCTTTCCGCCCTCATCTCCGCTTTTGATTCAGCGTCCTCTCCTTATCTTTTCCTTTCTCCTTCTCCTTTAATTTTTTGGCTTGCAGGACCTCCAGCGTTGGCTCTGCGGCAACGCTGCACAACTTAGCAACTGGCATTGTTGTTACGGCGTGGGTGTCCGGTAGAGTGTTAGCACCATCCTCGCATTCGTCATCCCTCAGGTTATCTTTAGGTCTTGCTCGCGGGCGGCATCCTGAGGCCTTCGCTCACTTTCAGCGCTGACGGACGTGACACGCTGCCTTTCAGGTCGGCCCAGACCTTACTGAGAATTCTCTTGTGCAATATCGCCAGCACACTACGTAGGGCGTTCTTTAACCAGTCTTCATTCAGCATTTTTCCCCCACTAGACTGCCATTCTTCACAACCATCGGGAGAGGGAGGTAGGAGCGACCTACTCCTGCGACTGGTCCGCGGCCATCTTGCCTCGAAAAACACTGGAGCACATGTCCTTCCAAGCCAGGCACGAGGGTGGATGCAAATTCTTGGGAGACATACGCCCAGGCAAGTTCTTCCTCACATCTGAACAGGCCTGTGATGTTTTTACGCTTGGACAGGGGCAGTATTAAAACTATGCAGGATTGGCTGATATTGCCAAGACTACTTGGCCCACATATCCAGCTCCCCACGTTCCACATGTACACTTGACATTCTACTGACCTGTGGCGCAGGCCGCCACCTGATAACCCACCTCTGCAGGGCCAAGAACAGGACTCAACCAGCCCATTACCTAAATCCTGTGTAGTGTGGGATGCAGATCTCGAAGCCCTATTGACGGGTTGTGAGTGGACAGCCATCACTGACGTACAGTGTCTTGTAATGCCTGGTTTAAATGTATCCATTATAACTTTCTTCACAGGACTTATGTGACCTCAAAAACACTTCACTGTATAAACCCCCTCAGACCTGATGAATGTCCACGATGTAATACCAATAGTGCAGACTTTATACACTGAGGATGGTGGTGCCCCGCGGTTCGGGGCTACTGGACGCGAGTTATGTCGGAAATGCGTAGGCTCACACACATCCACACCAGCGACACTCCATTACCTGGACTATTGGGCCACGTTAAGAGGTCAAAGAAGTGTAAAATGGCTTTCAAGTTCTTGCACCTAGCCTTAGTATTAGATCGACGTAGGGTGGCTGTTAGACCGGGCACCATTGGTGTGGGTCTCCCTTCCATTTTTTCACTGTTGTCTCCTGTGTTTTTGCTATGTTTTTGCAGGTGTAGATGCTTTGGGCACTTTGCCACTGCTATTCAGTGCCAAAGTGCAAGTGTTCTCTATTGTAAATTCTTGTACTGGATTAGTGACTCCATAATTGACTTACTTGATTTACTTGTCAGACCCTAGTACAGTGCACCTTGGGTGCCCAGGGCCTGTAAATCAAATGCTGCTGGTGGGCTTGCAACACTGGTTGTGCCTCCCACTGAAGCAGCTTTTAAAATATGGCTCAGGCCTGCCATTGCAGAGCCTGTGTGCAGTCTGGGACTGCCATGTCAACTTGGCAAGTGCACCCACTTGCCAGTCCCTAAACCTTTTTCTACATGTTAGTCGCCCCTAAGGCAGGCCCAAGGGCAGGGTGCATTGTATGGGAAAGGTAGGACATGCCCTGGTGTTTGTGGCATGTCTTCATAGTGAATTACAGCCAATTTCGTTTTTCACTATTCCGAGGCTATCTGTTCCCATAGGCCAGAATGGGCACTTTGATTAGAACATTTTATACACCTGACCCTAGGAACAAGAAAGGAGAATAAAGTTGAATATGCTTGAACTCAGAATGTTAAAATACATCTTTTAGTGTGGGTGATTTTTAAATTCTGTCTTTGAAAATACCACTTTTAGAAAGTAGATATTTTGTTGCGTAACCATCCAGATTGCCTCTGCTAGGTTTGTGTATTCCATGTCTGGTTTTTGAGTGACAGGGGCTGGAGAGGGCCTTGGCTCCGGCATTCTGATGGGTCAGGGCTGGGCTCAATAGGACCTGCATTGAATAGAGTAGGGGAGGAGATTTCCTTTCAGTGACCCGAGCCTTCATCGAATAGAGAGTAGGGGGAGGAGTTTTCCTTTCCGCTACCTGGGCCAGGTCTGCTTTCAATAATGCTGTCTCCACCTCCTGTCAGGAAGTTGCACCAGGGAAGACAGAACTGGTTTTGGTTGGGCACAGACACTATCTGTCTACAGAGGACAAAGGCTTTTGCAATATAAATATTGGGGTGCAGACCCCAGAACTTTAGATCACTTCTGGAAATCAAGATGAACCTTTACCAAGGAGAGAAAAAAGGAAGCTGAAGGAGGAGACTGCCCCTGTGCTGTTTGGTATTTGGGGGTTGCCATGCAGTGGTTTACTCATTGCCAAGGAAAGAAGAATAGGAACTTTGTGTGTACTTTTACTATCTTAAGGAAGATCTCCAAGGGCTTGAAGCTGAGCTTGCCTCCTGTTCTGAAGTCTTAGGGACACAAAGACTTCACCACCAGCTCCCCATAAATTTCATTGCAAGGAATTCTACCTGCAGAGAAGTGCCTGCTGTTGTTTTGGGCCCTCTGGAGACTGAGTGTCGCTAAGAGTTCGAAACGCGACGCAACGAGGAAGAAGAGTGCCGTTGCCATCGGATCGCCGAGGAAGCGTTTCACTGCTGCAGCTGTTCGCAGTAGCATCAATGAAGAAGCATGCTGCATCATCGAATAAGCTTGCCGCCGCCGCCGCCGCCGCAGAGGTTGCCGTTGCATCACTGGAGAAGCATGTTGCAGGGCCTGTCGCGGCTCAAGAGTTTACAGAGTTCGCCGCACTGCTGTCGGCCGTGCACGCATTGCATACACGTTGTCGCATTGCATAAAGGACGCCATTTTGTCGAATCGTACCGGATATTCGCATCGAAGTGCCATCTTGGCGCATTATAACAGGAACGAAGTAAGAAACCGACGCATCACCTCCTCTCTGGTAAGGAACAACACATCACCTCCCCTGCGCTGCATTAAGGAACCAAAGCATCACCTCCCCCAAAGCAAGGAATCAACGCATCAAATTCCCTGTGACCATTTTGTTTGTATTGCGTGACGCATTCAAGGTACTTTGAAAGTAAAGTGTTGCATTTACCATCTACAGTGAACTAAGCTATTTCTACAAACTGAAAATCATATTTTTGAATACTGTATTGTGGATTTTTGTCGTTTGGTCTTGTGTTAAGTCTGGTGTGGTGTCCATTTGTAGTGTTTTCACTATTATTTTATGTGTTCACAAAGGATTTGGACTTGCATTTGTGACTCATATACAGTGATTGGTGTACACTACTTGTGAGTGCAGACCATAACGCGACCACATACATTTGGAAGAATATTTTTCCTTGGAACTTCTATTTTTGCTGAGAACTGCCAATTCTTGTCACCATGACCAAAGCAGCATCCAACGCATCCATCAATCTACAATTTGAAGAAGATAGGTTGGAATGTACTCTGTGCCACATCTTTAAACCTTCTATAAAAGATTCAAAATCCCTGTGAAAGGCATAATCAGGAAGAAAGTGTTCCAAAAGGTGCTGAGCGCCTGGTTGGAATCTAGAAAGGCTACTGAGCATCCTGAAGAGCCTAGGGAGGAGGCAGAGAATACAGATGGGCAGCTGGATAGGCCAATGGGCCTCACCGGGGAGAAAGTACCTTACAGGCCAGGCAGCCGTGTTTCTTCAAAGGTCCTGTCCACAGAGGAGCTGGAAGACAGGGAGAGGGATAGAATGCATAAGTTGGAGCTGGGTGGTCAAATGGAGTTAGAGAATGAGAAGTTAGCCTTGGAAGATAAGAGGCTACATTTAGAGCAAGGGGATGTTGAGGGAGGTGGAATTGAAACACAACCGCCACACTAACTGCCTGAGAAATCTTGGAAAACTTTCATCACTACCATAAGAGACAGGTACCAAAAGTGGGAACTGGAGCTCAGTTTTCAGAAACAGAGTAGGACAGCCACCAGGATATCACTATTAAAAATGCCACATCCACCGTGATTGAGGCCCAGTAGCACCCGCATGCCACAAGACGCAGAAAATGGTTGTGATATGCTCCCGTTGGGTCTAGTTTATGCATCACAAATACCCCAATTAAAATTGAAAATCAAAGGCAACAGCCTATTTAAATGCCAAAAAACTGAAAAACAGATTTATAAAGAAGCCAGATTATTAAATGCACCTATGTGTACAACAACAACAAAAAATCGGAACTCATAACGACTGCTCTACTACAGAACAGTAGAAAATGGGGGTGTTTTGCAGTCATCAGAGAAAAAGATTAGGCATTCAAACAGACCGGGAAAAGCAAACCTAGTTAAAGAACTGACAGAATGCCAGCCTCTTACCTCAGACTTTCTGTTGAATGCACTTAAGCAGTTAAACTGCAGATTAACGTGAACAATGGCGTGTGGGTTATTTACAAATACAGGGTATCATGCAATAAATAATGTAAACCCACCCTGATCCTATTTCAAATTTACGTCAGATGAGGTACTCCTACATATAGCATGTCAAATACACGTTCACACTATTCCAATGTCTGTGTTCAGCTGTATCCTCATCATCTTATATGAATGGCCTACATGTAGTACTGGGAACCCTTGGAAGTAATTCTGTTTATGAGGCCTTTCTGACATGCAAGAAACCACTGGATATGACTGAAAACACCAAATGAAGCAGAGTTGGCTCTCGTTGGATCATGGATAAATCTGCAGCTGTCCGCGTGGATAAATCTCTCCAGCTGTCTGCAAAAGGCCTGCACTAACTTGGAAAGATGAGATTTGGGTGCCCTGGCAGTGGCACAGTGTCAGATGATTACGACTTTCAACCGAATTCAGGGAATGTTATGTTCATGGCAACTTCAGCAGCCTTTAATGACCTTCCCGCAACACACAAGAGAGTGGTAGGAAAGTTCAATGTCGGTAATGGTGTCAGACGCAAGCATTATTTTAATGATTCGTGAGTTAAAACAAGGCGATTTTTTATTAATGAAGTAACAAAAAATGTAAAACACGAACAGTCACAGACGCATCTAGGAAAGGTTTCAAACACCAACCAGAGTGAGTGTTTCTGCAGGGAGTAAAGCCGCTTGCATTCCCGGGTAATAAATCATGTGATTTGCTTACAACCTATTAAATAATAAATTATGAAATGTTAATTTACCAAAAAGAAATCACGAGTCGAACCATGAGATTTCATTATACCGAGCAGGAGGCAGGGGCGTAGCTATCAGTGGTGCAGCAGGTTCAGCAAGGCAGAGGGCTATGAGAGGCTCTCTGCACCCCATTTATGAATATTTTACTCTCCAACAATGTACAAGAGGGCCCATTTCTAGGTCGAGCCTATACAGCGCGCATGCGCTGCTCTATTGGAGGCTTCTGGTGAGCACTCTAAACATCCCCAAAACTTCTTCATGTGGGTTTGGCAACTCCCACACATTCCATTGGCCTTTGCATGTGGCTTTCAATAATGAAAGCACGTAAATGGCCAAAGGCGGGTGTATGTCTCACCTTTTCTCTAAATGTTCACTCCCATAGCGTTTTGGTGTCGGGAGCGAGCAGAGGCGCTCATTGAGGCAGCTGCATTCCTTCCTTGTTGTTGTGGATCACGCTACTAATGAAACACAGTGTGGTTGCTTTCACTTTCACGGCTGCGCTGGTTTGCTATTTCCATGATTTTTGTCCTTGTAGCAGTTCTGACTTGCACACTCGTTATGGTCGCTTTGGGTGCCTATACTCGCTTCAAACCCACCCCCGCCACTGAGCGCACATGTATGGCTATCAGGACTGGGGAAACCATCATGTAAGCCATGGCCTCCCACCACCATGCTGCGCTTTGTTTTCCGGAGCTGCATAGTCACCAGCCCAGCCCAAAAGACTTACAACCAAACATGACTAATATTATGAAAGTCATCTCGCAAATTACTTGCTGCAAATACAGTATTCTCATGCTTGCTTCACAAAATACGTAGACTGAGGAATGGTGCTATCTGAACATTTGTACTCTCACTCTAAGCACAAGAGGTTAGACATAAAAGAAGGACTCAACCGAGCCTGCTGCTTTAAATGTAAAGAAGAATCTGCCTGCCATTTTACAATCGGATCTCTAATCCCAATATTACAGCAATGTATGGCTTCACCAAATGCAATCGCACCAAGCAACGCATACTTAAGACTTACAGAGACAATGAAAAGCTCACCGAAAGTCAGAGTATGTTACTTACTGTGTTGGATGTATTTTTTTAATGAGAGTTAGGGTAATGGCCATCGGTGTTATGTGATGCCACTGCTCGCTCACGCCTATGTTGCAGATAATGTGAAACGTTAAATAAAGCATGGAAGCCACCCACTGGCATCTAATTAGTTAACATTAGCACAATACTGTATTTTATTGAAATTGGATGGTAGTCATATTCAGACAAACACTGACTGGAGAAGCGAGTGTTACTCGTATGGTGGAAGCTCTGCATTTTGAGGTTCCGGTTGACGAAGTAGCGTTTTCTTTTTGTAGATGAATGATAACAGACAGGAATGTTAGGTTGTGTTTGTGTAGGTCCTGGGTCCTGTTCTTGTCTTTGTCGCATGCCATGGAGCTTTTGTGAGATCGCTCTGTAAGGTGGGTTTGTCTGGTTGGTGGTCAAACTGCTCGCTATGTCTCTTGAGCTACTGAGATTTCTTTTTGTGCCCTTGTTGTTGTGCTTAGTCAACCGTGGAAAGTACTGTATTTCTAAAAAAAATTATTGTGACTTACATTGAGGTTTTACATTATTTTAGGAGGACCAGCGTAGGCTAAACCCAATTCACAGCTGATAAATTACCAGTTCACTTGTGTGACATTTTCATACTTTCAGTGTCGTTAGGTGCGGCGTTCCCACATCGTGTGACCATATGAGTGAAACTTCCTAACAAACTGAACCAAGTCCTTATGATACTGTCAATGTAAGTGTTTAGCAATGTAACAGTTGATGTTATTGCACCAAGGATATTGTGCTGCATAACTAAATACTTATAAGGTCCCAAAAGCAAGACCTATTGGCTATGCGTATGCTTGTTCCTCCTTGCATTGAGAGGCATGTAGAAAGGAGTTAGGCCCTTGTACACAAGAAGGATGGGTCGTAAATTATAATAAAAAATGGGAAAGAACCTGAAGTAAAATAAGGTGTCTTATTATAGAAGAAATAGACGGACTCCGTGTCTTCATGAAGACTCATGTTTACGACGAACCTGCATGAGTTTCGGGATCTGCGGTTGAAGTCATGCGTGAATCGTTACAACGATCTCCACATATATACAGGGTCGGATTGGTAACGCAGGCACTCAGGAAATGGCTGAAGTGGGGCAGTCTGTGGGCTGTCTGTGCTGTTAGGATGTCGCCAGCAGGCCAGTGAGTGCCTGAGTGACATTTCTAGAGACAGATGGACGGAGGTATCACTCCCTTTCTCTCGTTGGGCCGGCCCATTAATGTATGCTGATTGAGAGGGGGCAGGGGCCTAAGCAGAAGTTGTCTTACTTGCATTCATGTGTGGTTCAGCTGTGTGAAATAATCGGCACATTTTTTTATCTAAGTGAAGTTAATAAAACATGCCCATACCCCCTTTCTTTTCATAAAACTTCGCTGAGGCAGTGTTTTGCGGAAAGGCAATACCCAAATGTGGGCCACTTTTTTTGGTGTGCCAGGGCCAATGTTTGATCCCAACCCAACCCTGCACATATATATGTCCTCCACAAACATTCAAACATACACATCCCCTTCCCCAAGAGGCCCGTACATTGTTCCAGGTAAGGGTGATATATAAAGTGGGCACAAGCACGCCACATTGGTGTCCCGCTCGTGTCCACTTCGCAATGCACATAAGAATGGGAGGGTGTGAGTACGGGGAAAACATGCTTGCACACAACAGGACCCCTCCCTGGTGATAATTTAAACATTAACTGGAAACCAGTCACCTCAAGAGATCAAAAATGGTAAGGCATTTAATTCAGTGACTTATGCTTGAAATATTTATTCCAGTAATTCTTCTGGAAACACTATTAGCAGCTATTTTTCAATGATATTTAAAAACATTTATCTGAGATAAGAAAATATTTTTGATCATAAATACATTTTTGTGCATTTAATCGTTTCTCATCTTGGGGCCACCATCATTTGTGAATGCCTGGAATACTTACCTGTAATCTTCATTACTCCGATTCCTTATTCCTCATCCCATTACTTACTTTATACATTTGTGAGGAGATTCCTCCCTTCAGTTACTCTTATCAAGCATCTCTAAGAAGAGAAGCCATGAAAATAAGCTCACCCCCTTTGACTACTAACCGGGAACAAGACTTTCAATCTTCCTGATAATACCAAGCCTCCACAAACACTCCCAATATAAGGAGGGGGGGGAGCCAGGGAACTTAAGTAATGGGACGAGGAATAAGAGGAGTAACGAAGATTAATGGTAAGTAATCCAGGGATTTCATCCTCATCCATTTCTTTTTTTAAACAATATATTTTATTGATTTTACATCGTATATGCCGGGTCGTGTCCCGGAGGATACATTATGATGGATATACACGTAACAACATGTATATCTGATTGTAATTGCTGAGAAATTCGCAAACATAATAAAAAACAACATTGTGCAGTTCCTTTAAAATCCCACCAAATTATAAATCGAACCAATACATATGTGGCCAGGAGAGTTCAAATGATACTCCCAGTTGTATGGAGACCAATCTCATCAAGGGGACATCGTTTTTAAGGGGTCTGACGTGATGAGGTGGGGTAATTCTATGCCCCTGTAATCCGCCCACCGCAGCCAATATTTTCTTGTGCTTTTGGGAACATCCCGAACCTGAAACACAGCTGTCTCTGAATTCATATCCTCATCCATTTCTCTTCCCATTACTTACTCCATGCAGATACACCCACGCATGCACTACAGAAATTACATTTTGCAGAATTGATGCCACATATATGTTTAAACGACAACAAACAAAAGATCTACAGTGGGACTGCCGAAAATTTGACTAATCCTTTAGAATACCTTCCTCGAGATTTTCAAATTCTGAGGAGGAAACACTCTGCTCTAGCTCTGTATTATTGTGCACTTGTCACCTCGAGTGGGACGGGTATGCCCAGAAGTGGGTCCCGTGCTCTTCATGCCACTGGAGTCAAGCTATCCTGGCTGATGGGGGCTGAAAGCCCGAAACCGTTCCTAGAATGGTTGTTTCCATTCCAGGGAGGACCTGGCCTGGCAGTTCGGGCTGGACTGTTCCATTTGTGCGGAGAGTGAAAACTGATTTGCATATGGCTGGGTCCAAACTGGAATGGCATGGTGAGCAAAAAGAACAATGGATTGAGGCCCAGATCTCTGTAATGGGGTGAACGTATGACATTGTTCTGCATTCTGTCCATCTATTGGTTTTTTTGCATCTGTGTTATTGTGCTGTCCTTGTCCTGATGATAACTCGCTCATGGGGATGATAATCCCCTCTCTGCCCAGTCTGTAATCCTATACAGAAGTAGATTTAGCCAGTTCCAAACTGCCTATTACGATATGACATCACTACTGCATTGTCCATTCATACAAGTACATTCTTCTGAAAGATCTTGGACTGAAACCACAGTAGAGCCATCCAAACTGCACCGAGTTATCCCTAATTGGAAGAAACCATTAAAGGAACTGTGGATATTAGGGAACACTTACCATTTCTCCACGTATTTGTAAGGATTCCCTTGCCAACACGTTCCATGTTCAGGAGAGCTGTCAATCTGTGAATCAATTTCAGCCTTCTTTCTACTAAAAGACATACCAGACACAGATCCATCCAGAAGCAGGCTCAAATATATATATTAGGCTCTGAGAACAAACCAGACACGATTTATTCAGACTGAGAAGAAATCCAAAAATTTTTGGGGTCTGTACTACCTTCGCAATGTCTGAAGCCAACTTCTGAGCAGAACTGGAATTAATGACAAGGTAGTCTTGATGAGGATGAACCTGAATATTTAATTTGAGCAGGATGGCAATCACTGAAGCCAAACAGTTGAAAAGTACCCTGTGAGAAGCTTTGAATTCAAGCAAGACCCAAAACTGCCAAGGACTCTTTCCGATTGCAAACGTTAGAAACCTCTGGTGCTCAAAGGAAATGAGAATGTGTAAATAAGCATCTGGAAGAACAAGGGATGCTAAGTAATCCATCCAATGAACCATTTAAAATACCGGTTGAAGCAAATTCATCTTGAATGGAACTGTCTTTACAAAAAAAGAGTCCAATCCTTAAGATCTATGATAAGGCAACCGTCCCTCAAGCTTTTTTTTTTTTTTTTTTTTACAAGAGCGTACCAACACTGGCCTCTTTCCGAATCTAGAACACACACAACAGCTATTTTATGGATCAACAATCCAATGTTCTGTTGCATTGCATGGCTCATCCCATGGAAACTGTTGAGCTGAGTTAATTACAAATACTTCTCTGGATGCAAAGTTTGGAATTCTAAAGTAATTTAGCGAAACCAACCGAAGGGCCCTGTTGTCCGTGACTAGATCCTTCCAAGAGTTGACAAATAGGGTCAGTCTCCCACCAACAACCTCATCCACCAGACCACTTTCGGCGTAGTCAGGCCACCAATTGTTCTTTGGACTACGGTATCCATTAAACTAACCCCCCAAAGATTTCGGTTGAAACCAATTCTTATTCAATGAGGGGTTACATTTCTTCTTCGAGGAGGATCCTAAGGCTTTCACCTCTTTAAAATAGACTTTGAATCATGCTTCAAAAGAAGAGTATATTTTCTACTCTTGAACTACCTGCGGATCACATTTTCTAATTCCTCTCAGAAGAGCTCATCACCGAAAAAAAGGCATCTTCAACAGGAAAATCAATTGAGAAGTCAGTCTTCCATCCCCTCTGATACAACTATTTACTACGAGCCACCATCCCTCTTGCAGTAAACGCTGCTGCATTTAGATTGTCAAAGGAAATATATGAGATAAATTAGACTATGCCTCTAAACCTGCCATGACATGCAGGTCATCTTCTACCTCCTGGATAACTGAGCAAAGAGCCTGAAAATCCTTTTCTAGAGACTGAGAGGTATGAACAGAATATATCCCAGCTCTCGGTCTTGGATTCAGGCTAGAATAAGCTCTTTTTAATGATACCTTGACCGTCTTATCAACTGGATATGGACTCACCATTGCATCTGGCAACAGCTTGGCTGACTGACCAATCAGATTAATAAGCAACGAGTCCACAGAGAGTTTCTGAAAAAGCGGTTTCTCCTTTAGCTGAAGGATAAAGCATTGCCATAAATCTGGAACAGAAGTCTTCTCTGGATCATTCCATTATCTTTTTAAGAGAATGCAACTATGTGCTGCTGAATTAATAGGGAAAGAATGGCTTTATAAACTGTCTAAAATAGTCACCACTTATAGAAGTCTGCACCTCACCATAAGAGAGATGCAAATTAGAGGAAATATAAGAAACCAGTCCATTTCAATTTCTCCTTTTGATTGTATTTTCCTCTCAGGCACCAAGACATTCATCAGTGTCATTGGTGGGACAAGAGGAAGAGAATAGACTGTGGATGGAGATGAACAGTAAAATGGAGAAGAGTCACTTCAAGAAGGAGACAGATAGCCACTCTCTCCCTATTGTGTGTTACGGGCATCAGATATAGCTTTAATCATCACTTGAAATTGTTTATCCGAAACATTAGGAGAAACACCAGAAGTGACCCTCTGAAACTGGTTCTTACTTAACTCATGGTTGCCTCTTCCCCTCGAGGGATGAAGAGATAGGTGCCGTCGCTTCTCACTGTGTTTTCCCATTTTGAGCACCACACAGAGACTAGAACAAAGAGAGGGGGTACATATACCCCTTGAAAGGACCCGTGATCAGAAGATTCTATGTCAGGACCGGAGGCGAGGATTATGTTATTCTTTCCTCACTTTATTGAATAGCAGCCATTCAAAGAACACAGTAAAAACTACGATTCCCATGAAACATAGGGAATAGACAAGTTTTAACTATAGAGAATCCAGGTATAGGGTGTCCATGTGAGTCCACCAATCACAGGGCTCTAGGCATATCTTAGTCCTCTGTCAACCTCCAATCCCTCTCTTTCTTCGCTGCTTGCAGACAGAGAAGTGCCTTTTTTATATCTCTCAGTGTTTGCCTTATAGTGCTTACAGTATTATTGAGTATTTTCAGCTGTGGCGCTGTTCTTTTATTCAAATTGTGTGCTTAGTTCATGCGGTTACCTTTTGTATCTGCCTTTGTGGGGTTTTTGCTAACTTTTCCCCCTGAGTACTGTTATTGCCTACTTTCAACTGTAATGCTGTTTCTTATTAATATTGTGTGCTCGGTTCATGCGGTACTGTTTTACCTGCCTTTGGTTTTATTTTTACAAATGTTTCCCCCTCAGGCTCGTTAGCACGGTCGCGCGCTCTATTCCGGTCGTTGACACCCGTGTCTCCTTTAGGTGTAGTCTCAGAGCGTCTTTTCTTGTGGCGCTGGCGGCTTTAAGAGCTGCTCGCTCGGCCGTCGCCTTCCCTAGACTTTCTGCTTCATACCTTATTCATTTGAGTTTCTGAGAATCAGCCGCTACTCAGCTCACCCGCTTTCAGCCATGGGAGTGTTCCTCCCTAGCGGCTGCGTGTTTGGTGCGGCTTGCAGCGCTCTCCTCCCGCCGCCTGAGGGCGCGTCTCTGCATCCTCCTCATGATGTGCAATCACGGGATTCCGCGCACTTCGATCTCGGGTTTGCAGCGCAAGTGAGAGGAGTCTTCGCCTGCCTCCTACAACGGATTACCGGTCTGTCAGTTGCTATTAGGCAGTTTACTGTTTCTCGAACAACCCCGAACGCCTCTGCTTAGGTCTGTATCTGCCATTAGGCAGTTTGATGAGGATTGTATCCCACATTAGGGGGGTCTGTATGTTTAGGCCTTATTAACGCTCAGCCATTCGAGTTAGTATTGGCAGGTTAGACCTGCGGGGCCATATTAGGCAGACTGCCCTTATATAAAAATGTGCGCATGGGCTGTTGCGTCCCAGGGCTTTGTCCGATTGCGAACACTATTCGCCCAAAGTGTAGGCTGACACCAAGCCCCCCTTTTTTTTAGAGGCTATCCCTCTCCTTTGCCTATCTCTTTACCTGAGTAGTGTCTTTCACTGGCCCTTATGGAATCTTACCAGGAAGAAACATACTAAGACGATTAATGGGAGGAGGACCCACTGACAGCCTTACAGTGGGATGATGATGATTTTTACGACGCTGTGGACAACTCGATCCATAAAGCGGTGGAACAGGCAATGGGGCCTATAGAGGACCGCCTATCCTGCAAGATCGACCAGGCCTGCAACAGATTGGCCAAAGCGGCCCAGGCCATCCCAGGTAGGGGTGACTGTTGTGGAAATTTTCTTTCCATGGGGAATATTAACTGATTTGGTGACTTGAAAGTGAAGAAGGAAGGTGTTTTTTATCACTTAGTTGGGTGATTTGTATAAAAGATTAAGTTAGTTTTCGTGTTACCGTTAGTAGCAGTGTGGTAGTTGTCTACTGTAAGGTGCTGTTTTAAGGTACTGTGCTTAAGGTTCTTTTTAGCATTACTAGTCAGATTTTCTGGGTAATTTATGGACCATGAGTTGGGATCGTAGCTCACAAGTTTAGAGTTCCAGGTGGGGTTTGGCGGGTGCATATTATATGGCTGCGAGTACAGGTTCTGTATGAATCTATGGGAGGAGAGGTAGGTTGCGTATTAGCATCTTGTTGCAGTGAATGGTTGAGATGGAAAAAAATATTTAGGGAACAGGCTGCTAATTACAGGGCGTCCAGAGAAAGAACAAAAGCCACAGTCGGTGTCTATAGAGTACTTAAAACAGAGGTGGGGATGGAACCTTACTTAGCACTATTTTACAACGCCCAGGACAGATTTTATATGACTCGCTTTAGGCTCAACCTTTTGCATCATATTTTGGCTGATCCTGCTGGTTTTACGCAAACGGTTGAGCAGAAGGGTACCTGCGGCTGCGACAATAGGTCTCCGCAGGATACCCTTCATTTTGTATTGTTATGTCCATTTTATTTCTTACCTAGGCGTACGTTTTTAGTGGGTATTTTAAAACAATTAAAGTTTAAACATGCTAACCTTGCATTGTTGTTTTTGCAACGGGCCAATGATTCCCACACTCTCTTTTGTATAATGAATTTTATTAGGATTTCTGTAAGGTTAAGGACTTTGAGAGGACAGTGTTGATGTATGGTGCACATTTGTATATTTGGTATAATTATGGGGACTATGAACTGTATTTTTAATGATTTGAACTGTTTTTATGTACTTTCATGGTATTTTTTAAATACCGAATAAAGATATATTGAATTGAATTGAATGGTTGGACTTAGAAAAGAGTGTCAAATTATTGATCAGTTCAAGATGGTTGTTATCTTCTTTGATCATAGGTTGTCCCTTTTTCTAGTTCCATGGGGGGATAAAGAAGGTCAATTCCATGTATGGTTGTCTAGGGAGGCGGATGGTAGCATGCGATGCCTGCAAGGTGCAGAAAATACACTTTTGTTTAAAATCTACTCACTAGAACAACCATGTCATTTGATAAGGGACCTGAATGTACCAATTTCAGAAATTAAGGAGTAATGGTTCAGGCCATCTTCGAGGCCAATTTCAGCAGTATCCATTTTGAGTATTGTCTTAAAGTGGGTGAATAGCCTTGAGAGGTGCCATTTTGAGGTTCATTTGAAGGACCGTAGAAAGAAAGATACACGCAGTCCAGGGCCGGCCTGGGAACCAAAACCGGCCCTGGCAAAGTGCTTGGCCGGCCCCCCCTCACCACTTGGGGGGTTGGAGGTGCCACAGAGCGCTTTGCTAGGGCGGGTTTCGGCCGATTTTGTTGCAGGACAGATTTTGCAGCTATGCTCTAAAAACCGCCCTGTAACTAAATCGGCCCCCAGGGGCTCAAAACCGGCCCTCACCCTTGCGGCGCACCGGGGGATTGCCCGTTGCCCGCTATGGCCAGTCCGAGCCTGACGCGGTCGAAAGGAGGTCAGTTACCTTGTGGCCCTGAGTGAGCTGCCATTGTTGCAGGGAGGATTTAGATCGTAGAAACCGGGTGTAGGCGTCACTCCTTAGCACCCAAGCATAGGCCATATGAAGGGAAACAAGGCGGGTAAAAGTATTTTTCCCTAGAACACAGAAGGCGTCAGTTGCAGGCAATTAGGCGCTAAATACTGCGGTGGCAGCTGCAACTAAGTAGCCGCATGTACACTCTCTCCATTATAGTAATGGGGTAACCCTAGAGGTACTGGACCTGGGTAATCAGTAATATAAACAAACAATGGTCCGAGACCCAATTTAGTTGAAGGTGAGAGATCAAGATTTGAGTAGTTCAAGGTGTATACTAAATTCACAGACCTAAACACAATTAATGAAAAACAAAAGAATAGGCAACAGCAACAGCCTCAGACTCTTTCATAGCATTTAATCAATTTTTTGAAACAAGATTCAATCCACAATTATTTTACATTTTATATACAGTGCCCCGTATCTAGAGCGTGCAGTAAAGGAAAAGAAGGTGTTGAAAGGGCGTGATCGTGAAAAGGTGAAAAGGAGAGGTTTCACACAGAGTGTACAAAAATTATTCTATATTTTTTCAAGCAAACACCAGTCAAAAAAAGAACTGGGACAGTGGATCCTGGCCACTTAAGTAAATCAATATGTAGTCCTTCTAGTTATTCAAGGGACATCAGATGAGTCAATGTCTGCACAAGGGGGGAATAACATTAGTGGTCCAGGTATTATAGGATGTCTGTCGACGTTTCGACTCGTCTTGCGGCCTTCCGGTTAGTTATGCCTGGGCCATGCGAGTCTTCCTCAGGACAGGTGCAACGGGGCAAGGGATCAGACAGATGACCCTGTGGAGAATACAAATAACCATGAGGGTTGGGGCTGTTGCCTATTAGATTTAAAACTGTAGGAGGGGGCAAAATTGCTTACCCTTCACAGGATGAAGTAGGCGTAATGTCTTCCAAAATAACTCGGTCCAAATAATTCAAATGAGGGTATTGAACAGATCCTCTGAAAAAATCAAATGAGGAACTTATGTTTTACTATGATGCATACTCAGTAGAATAGATATCAGGATAAATACTGTAAAAATATATATTACCTTGTTCTATGCGTAGGGGGTTCCTATCAAGATACTGAGACCATATAACATTATATGTGTCTTCAGGGACAATCCATAGTCAATTGTGCAGTATTGAATTATTTGGACCGAGTTATTTTGGAAGACATTACGCCTACTTCATCCTGTGAAGGGTAAGCAATTTTGCCCCCTCCTACAGTTTTAAATCTAATAGGCAACAGCCCCAACCCTCATGGTTATTTGTATTCTCCATAGGGTCATCTGTCTGATCCCTTGCCCCGTTGCACCTGTCCTGAGGAAGACTCGCATGGCCCAGGCATAACTAACCGGAAGGCCGCAAGACGAGTCGAAAAGTCGACAGACATCCTATAATACCTGGACCACTAATGTTATTCCCCCCTTGTGCAGACATTGACTCATCTGATGTCCCTTGAATAACTAGAAGGACTACATATTGATTTACTTAAGTGGCCAGGATCCACTGTCCCAGTTCTTTTTTTGACTGGTGTTTGCTTGAAAAAATATAGAATAATTTTTGTACACTCTGTGTGAAACCTCTCCTTTTCACCTTTTCACGATCACGCCCTTTCAACACCTTCTTTTCCTTTACTGCACGCTCTAGATACGGGGCACTGTATATAAAATGTAAAATAATTGTGGATTGAATCTTGTTTCAAAAAATGGATTAAATGCCATGAAAGAGTCTGAGGCTGTTGCTGTTGCCTATTCTTTTGTTTTTCATTAATTGTGTTTAGGTCTGTGAATTTAGTATACACCTTGAACTACTCAAATCTTGATCTCTCACCTTCAACTAAATTGGGTCTCGGACCATTGTTTGTTTGTACACTCTCTCAGCAGATTGACAGACGGATGGTTAACAACCTCATAAGAGAGTCTCCAGACGTAGCGCCCACAAGCATCTTAGCAGGCCGATACAAACAAGAGCATGAATGAATCCGGGCTGTAAAAGGCACCCGGAGGCAGCAGTGAAGACTTCGGTCAATGCAAGACATGAAATGCCCTGCGGTCTTAAAGAAGATTGAAGAACTGGGGCGCCAAACATCCGATCCCCACGGCATCGGCCGAAGACTGACCATATCCTTGTATCGCCTTCAAATCCCTTGTTGCGCCAGCCAGACTGAGGGACCCAGACAGAAGCACCCACCGCCCCTCCAAATAATTCCACTTCTTGGGCCAGCCAGATACTGAGTGCCCTGTCGGAGGCAGGCAATCACACCATGCTCCGCAGTTCAAAAACTTAGGCCAATCAGATACTGAGTGCCCCTTCAGAGGCAGTCGAAGCACACCCTGCCCCCAACCAACTCTGCTGACGATGCTGTTGAGGCTGCTCCCAGCTGCACCCAACCCGAGATCATCCGAAACTCCTGAAACGCCTCAACAGAATTTTGGGCCAGCCAGATCAAGGGCCCCGGCGGAATCAGGCCGAAGCACCGACATCTCTCATCAACGCAGAAGACGATGTCGGAGGCATAGGAGGTCACCGCCTCTCTAGGTCATCCAGTTTCCCTCTTTTTCTGCCTCAGCCCTCCACATATGCGAATGTGCCAGGTCAGTATAGGCAAACTCGTTGAGTCTAAGCCGAGTGTGACAGGTCAGCAGAGGCGAGCCCGTCGAGTTTGGGTCTTCGATGCCGGAGGCATAGGAGGTCACGGCCTCTCTGGGTCATCCAGTGCGCTAGGCCAGTAGAGGCGAGCTCGCAGAGTCCGAACAGGATGGCTTCACACCGTGTCGTCCCACAGCCACAGCGCAGCTTCAGCCCTTATAGGTCTCAGCGGGGACTAGAGTGATCAGTCAGCAGATGTGTGATCCCTCTTTGTCGTCGATGCAGCCGCGACATTGAGTATAGGACATTGGCATATGCAGATAACATCACAATACTTACTAGCGATGTCACCTTGGCACTTCCAGAAGTGAAGGTTTTGGCAGAACGGTTTGGTGCTTTTTCAGGGTATAAACTAAACAGGGATAAAACTCAGATGCTCCATTCACACAGCATGTCCCTGTAGGACTCTCAGTTGTTTCAGAAGCAACTTACTTGGGGATTAAGATAACAGCTGCAGTAGACCAAATTCCAGAGTTGAACATTGTGCTAAAGATAGATAATGTTAATAAAAAATTGGAGAGGCTAGATCATCTGCATCTTTCTTTGCATGGACGAAGCAATGTCATCAAAATTTTGGCCCTTCCTAAATTCTTATACCTTTTTAGGACTGTTCCTCTTGAATTTTCTTTATCTTGTTTAGCAAGGGTAGAGAGGATATGCTGTAGATTTCTTTGAGGGTATCGCAAACCAAGAAGACAGGCTAAATGGGTGATTTTTCCAAAACATCAGGGGTGGGCTAAGCCCAGCTTTCTTTCTCACTACTGGGCATCCATTCTACAAAATATCGGGATCCTCCTAGTTGGGGCAAAGACTGAAATCCCACTGGCACTATATATGAAACAGGGTTGGGGAACGAAGCGAAGAGCTGTTTGGTTAGGATACTCGAACCCAGCTACTATAAAAAGACCAAATTTAAAATACTTGAAGCTGCTTACAAGGTTGGAGACAAGTACGGCGCAAACTGAAGATCCCAAACCTGAATGGATATACTCCATTCTCAGTTTCCCGTATTTTGCCACCAATTTTTCAGGACCAAACTACGTTCAGGTGGAGGAGTAATGGAATTTATTACCTGGGAGACCTTTGTAGTGAAGGTCAACTTGTTTCGTTTACGAATTTACAGAAAAAAAATTGATTTATGTAAGCGAGATTTTTTTAAAGTACTTTCAGATCCAGAGCTTTTTGGGGGGAAATGTGCATAGGTCAGCTTTAAATCTTGAAAAGATATGTTTGGTTTAAATAGTACAAATGAAATCTCGGATAGGGAAATGTTATCAAAACCTGCTGGAAGCTCTCCCTGACGATATTGGTGTCCAGAATACTAAGTGGGAGACTAGGTTGGGGAAGGAAGGAGTAAACATTGAGGATTCATTGGAATTATCAAATTGGATATTAATAACAACTGGAAGACTTAGGAGTCAACATTTCATGTCAGTTTTTGATCTTTACTACACTCCAGCAAAGATAGCTAAATGGGGGGAACGAGGGGTGGGAAATGTAATAGATGTGGGGTGCAGGCGGCCGATATTATACATATGTTTTATTCCTGCCCCAGATTGGGTATATTTTTACAGGATGTTGAATCTTTCTTGATAACAGTCTTAGGGATCTCAGTATCAATTAAGTCGGATCTTGTATTTTGGGATTAGAATATAATATGGAGTGAAATGAGAGGCTGCGATTCGAGAGGGGATTTTTGTTCATTGCAATGGCTATTGTTAGTTTATGCATTACCTCCCAATGGATAAGCTTCGATCCCCCTACCTTTTTCAATTGGCGGTCAAGGATGCTGGCTACATATAATATAGAATCCTCAGTATATAAATTAAGAGGACGAAGGAAAAAGGATTTGGGGCAGAAAAGCTGAGCCCCTATTGCAGGACTGATGCAGTAAAGAAAGATTAGGCAAAAATTAAGATATATAATCTGCTTATGTGTTGAAGGGGATATATTGTAAAACAGGTAGGGACAACCTCACTCTGTTCCTTATCTTGAGATTATCTTCTTTGATCATTTTAACTAGTGAGCCGTTGGAGTTTATAATAAATTACTGTATTTATTGCACAGGCACTTTTATTCCTCTGTGTAAGATATACTAGTTGGGGAGATACGTCCATTTAGCCTTTGTATATTTCGCGTGAATTGTCTGGTCTCAATCGATAATCTTGCACTGCACTTTTTATGGTTTTTGTTATTGAGTTTTTAATGATTAATGAATTGTTTCTTGATGAATTGTCATGACTTGCAGTAAAGTAATGTTTTCTATTTTTTTGTGCAATGGGGGTGTGAGAAGTTGGCCTGATATGTGATGTTTTCAATTCTGGAACCACCTTGTATCAGTCCAAACAATCCCTTATGGTGTCTGGTTGTAAGTCAACCTTATTAGACAAGCTATCCTGGTGGTAAAGGCTAAACTCAAGAGGTCATGTTAAGCGAGCTGTTTTACCAATCACAATCCTGTAATATCAAATGAAAGGACACCACACAAGTATATATCATAACAATATATGTATTTATTACAAGAATAATCCCCGGTACTCTTTATGAGAAAAGGGGCACAAGCGTTAAACAAAAGCACAGTATAACATATAAAAGTTGCACAATTATAAATGAGGGCGGTGGCCACTCAAACCATATATTAAAAAAGTGGTATAAGAGATACCAATCGAACAGTGGTTAGGCCTAGGGCCTAGGGAATCGCTGGGAGCAGTCAGGACTAGCAATGCTGAAGTCTGGAAAAGCTTGCGGGATTCGGGTGCAGCGCTTAAAGCACACGCATGCACCAATGCAAAGTCAATGGTGTCTAAAAGTTATAAAGTTACTGTTTAAGGAGACTTCCGCTTAACCTAGAACGACGAAATTAAAGACACATACACTAGAGGTGTGTACCAGTGTGGGAACACTGGCGTTGTTGAGTTACCTCACCCACAGGAAGCGGGTGCATAGGGTCGAAGTTGTGTCGGGTTTCGTCACACAGGTTGTTGGTGCTTGAAGCTGAAGATGCTGCAGGCGATGTGAAGGAGAAGTGTCCGGTGTGATCCAAGGGTGGATCAGAGTTGTAGAGTACCTGAAAGCAGAGGGGACAGAGTCTGGGTCACTCAGCAGTGACCAGGGTGGAACCAGGACGGAACCAGGCAATGCCGGGCGCAATCAGGTGGTTGTCGAGGAGCTTCTCTCTGCTGCCACGTGGGCTCTAGGGCATCTGCGACGTCCAGGAGCGGGTCACGAGCTGTTCCACGAAGGCTCTCACCGTTGGCGCAGTCGGCTTCAGGATTGGAGCAAACAACACTTGGCAAGAGCAATCCACGCAGGACTGGAAGATTGCTTCTCACTCGGACCAGGAGGGTCAGAGCGGGTGCTCCTTTTCAGAGGAGCGGGTGCAAGTCTGGAGCAACCAGAATCACAAGTTAGATTTTGTAGTTCGCCGGCACAGGGGCCACAAGCCAGCGGGCAAGTGACCGGGCCAACGCGTTGAGCCAAAAGATGCAGAAGGGCCCCACGCAGAACTCGGTGAGTGTAGAGGGGTGAGCTTCGGTGCAAGAGCGGCTCAGGGCAGGGGCTTCTCAAACCCCGATGTACAGCTTCGAGGGTCACTCGTGGGCTGCACGGTCAGCGTCTCGTGGTTTCTCCAAGATGGCGGGCCCCACGCTTCCGGTCGCCTCCACGGGTCTCAGCTCTGCAGGGACTGTGGATCGGGCTGTTAGAAGGCAGACACGCTTGGTCTTGTCGGTCTCTGTCACTCGAGTTCCGGCGGGAACTGCAACAAAGCAAACGTCGAGGTGCTGGATGGTGCCTGTTTGCACAGGGTGGTCACTCCTTGACCACAAGGGAGATTCTTCAGTCTTCTACTTCGAGTAGGATGTCGAAGGGTCCAGAGTTTCGTTTCGTATGTTTCATCAGGATAATCTGAGTGCGTTGGCACTGCTCCCATTCTTCTACCAATCTAGGGGGCTGGATTACCTGCTAGGTCCCCTCCTATGGGTGGGACCCAGGAAGGGGGTGGTTACACCCATTTCCCTTTGTCCAGGGTCGCGCTGGGACTGGGGCTGGGATGCCCCAGAACCGGTTTGACCGGATTATGCAAGGGGAAGCCTTGTGCTCCCCAGGCAGTGTCTGGTTTCTTTCAAACCTCCCTGCTACAATCCACTATCTCCTGTCTTCGGTGGTGTGACACCTCCCTGTGACAGGAAACCCTTTGTCCAGGCCTCCTTGACTGAGTTTCGGTCAGCTGCAGGAGGTCAGACTCGTGTCTGTGGCAGAAGCATCCATTTTGTGGTGCTGAGGCTCCTTTTAAAATCAACCGCGTTTTAGCAAAGTAGCATGTCGTCTCCCTCTAGAGTTGTGGGATGCTATCCCCGTCGACAGGACTGTCGAGGGGATAGTATTCCAAATCGTATGACACCTTACACGACATGTTTTGATAAAGCCAAACCAAAGTTAACATATACCCGCAAGGATTATAATGCACTTAGCAGTATATGGTATGGCATTATCCCGGAACAGCTTGGGGAATTGGTCCCGAAAGCTGCAGACAGGCTCAGTTCATGCTAGAGCACCATCTCACATAAAACCAAGCACTCTGCCTCCAGGATTGTTAAGGCCTGCCATAGGAGTGGCTTATAGGTTTATATGTGTCCAGTTAGGTTTAGATCTAGGCATACTATATCTAAGCAAGGGGTGTTTACACCACCTTGCCCCAGCTGAGTGATCAGCCAGTTGTGTCAATTTTAGATATCCAGCCAGGGGTGGCAAAAGTTATGCTGCAGCCCCTGGTAGGCCTTGGATGCCCCTATGCCCCGGGCACCTATAGTGCTCTGTACAGGGGCTGATAAGGTGACCCAAGCCAATCTAGTTATGCAGCTAGGGTACATGGAATCCATGTTACAGAGAGAGCAGATAGCCTGGGGCCCTGATTAGCAGGGAACCAGGCCAACTAAGTTGAAAACCAGCTAAACACAAGGCAAATAATCTGGGGGTAACCATAGTCAGGTAGCCACCTTCCTACAGGGGGTAAAGCAATATAAATATATATATTTTTTTAAAACAATTCACCTTGTGTCATATCACCAAGCATCGTTTCTAAGTCACAATTATTCATGTGGGTTGGCCGTGTATCAGAGACTCCAATCCCCTCGCGCCCGTTTTACCGGCACCATGTTCACAAAACTAAGCACAATTGTCCTCTCAAGCTAAACTCTACTACTAAGGGCATTTTAACCTTCATTTCTTGACCGATTTGGTACACAATAGAGCACCATCCATTGGTTTATGTGCTCTGGACAAATGATAATAAACTACGAACTGGCCCTTTGAGAGCCTAATTGGTCAGTTTTGTATTGCCTCCACCTCCAATGCCTTGTTGATTCACTTTATGAGCAGCGTTCAAAGACTTTCACCAGTAGTTTGGTGGACCCCACGTGGGACCGGTAATCCTCAGTCTAACAGTTTATGTTTTCACTTTCTTTTTTTTTCAGGTTTTTGACTTTCAGGCTATACGCCATGACTCCAGAAAGCACGTCTGGTTATATCATGATGCACTGCACCAGCGTTGCGGTAGTGTAAGAGTCAAGATCACCTTCTCTTCTACTTTTTAATCACTGGTCCTGACGAATTTCCGCTAGACCCTTTAAGGGCTGTAAGGCAAGAAACATGTTGACCACCTACACTAGAAAGACCCTGTACGATCATTATCTCCAGGCAGGGCTCACTTATTTTAGCTAGGCTAGTGCACCTTTAGAATAAATATTATTACTTAGGGCAGGACTGGATCCATTTTAAATCACATCACTCACTCACGACACTACCCTGACAACATACCCTCGCACACTCAACAGCTTCATCAATACAAGATCTCCGGGAAAGAGCCCCTTCGCGGGTGCCAGTCGGGCATTGCAGCGCCGGCCCGACAAGGAGCAAAAGCCCTATGATGAAGCATGACATCCTCCGGGGTGTGTGAGGGCAAGCTGTAAGACACCTGAACACTCCTTCACTTTAGGAACTGCACATTCATACATTTTCCATACCTTAGTTGGAAGAACATGAGCAGGCCCTGGGTAAACAAAGCTCCCGGTTCCTCCCTTTTGAGAAACATCTCCTTTTGAGGACACACTTTAGGTAAGGAAATAGCAGGTGAGAAGGGAAAGACGCTTTGAAAGGAATTCCAAAAAGTAGCCACTCACTGGGCATGAGAGAAGCACGTTATAAGATAATATACAACTGGTATCTATACCATACAACATTAAAGAAAATCTTTGGCAAAACATCTAATCTAGGTTTGAAAGATATGGTTTTGTCTGGGATTTGCGCCACGTTCTGGGGAGAGGTTCTAGGCAGAGATTCTAGCAAAGATCAAAGAAGTGTTGAGATAGATGACTCCAGAAACTGCTGAGTGTGCGTTGGTAGGTATACAAGATGACCAAACCAGAAGTCATAGGCTATAATGTGGTTATGCCTGGGAGCAGCAAAATTACCTATAGCTGCAGCATGGAAAAAGAAAGAGGCTCTAAAGCTTAACCAATGGCATGCATGATTGTGGCACAGACTTAAAATGGAAAGAATGGCGGACAACTTTAGATAAGACTAAAAACTTTGAGTATGCTTGGCGACCTATGGGAGACCCTTTCTAAGTGTCTCCCACTCACCGCCTGCTCCCCACGAATGAGGGCACTACAGCTATTTCGGTTCTAAAATTACAACATTCCCCTTGACATCAAGATCTCCTAAAAGACATTCTTATGTAGCCTAGAGCACCCATTAATAATGATGGCATATTCAAGGCACCATAGTTAATTTTTAGGTCTCGCCTTTACCATTCCGCAGGAATGGGAAATGGGGAGAATTCAAGTCGGCAAAATCCACTTCAAACAACGGGCTTTCAGCCGCGGTTTTCTTTAAGTTCACGTGAATCACGTGATTAAACATGCACGCGCATCGACAGCATTTCTCCTGCAGGCTCGCAAAAGGCTCTCCTCCCTCCCCACATCAAAGGCATCAATCACCCTCCCACAGGCTTCCCCAGCGCTGCCCCGCCCCCTGCTTCACAGCCAGGCCATCTGTTCCCTGCCAGACCTCTCACACCTCCGTCACAGCATGCCTGTGTACTTCCAAGGCTTATTACTTCACACGGCCGGCCGCAGGCCGTGCAACCAGAGCACTTCAGTTGGTGTGCAGCCCCCCTCCCAACACTGCCTTGTTACTCTTGGCAGCCGTGAGTCCCTAAACACTTTTTATATTTAATTAGCAGCAGCAGCATTTCTCCTGTGCCAGGCCACATCAAAGGCTCTGTGCCACTTTCACCCACACAGCAACACTTACAGACACGCAACGCCACTCACACCCACGCAAGCCCACTATCATCCACTCAACACCACACTCACCCACGCAACGCCACTCACTCACTTAATCACGCAAAGCCACTCACACCCACTCAGTGCCACTTTCACCCACACAGCACCACTTTCAGACACGCAACGCCACTCACACCCACACAAGCCCACTATCACCCACGCAATGCCACACTCACCCAAGCAACGCCACTCACCCAAGCAACCCCACTCACCCAAGCAACCCCACTCACCCAAGCAACCCCACTCACCCACGCAACGCCACTCACCCACGCAACGCCACTCACACCCACGCAACGCCACTCACACCCACGCAACGCCACTCACACCCACGCAACGCCACTCACACCCACGCAACGCCACTCACACCCACGCAACGCCACTCACGCAACGCCACTCACGCAACGCCACTCAACCATGCAACGCCACTCAACCATGCAACGCCACTCAACCGCACAACGCCACTCAACCGCACAACGCCACTCAACCGCGCAACGCCACTCAACCGCGCAACGCCACTCACCCACGCAACGCCACTCACCCACGCAACGCCACTCACCCACGCAACGCCACTCACACACGCAACGCCACTCACACACGCAACGCCACTCACACACGCAATGCCACTCACACACGCAATGCCACTCACCCACGCAACGCCACTCACACACACAACGCCACTCACACACGCAACGCCACTCACACACCCAACGCCACACACACGCAACGCCACTCACACCCACGCAGTGCCACTTTTACCCGCACAGCACCACTTTCAGACACACAACGCCACTCACACCCACGCAAGCCCTCTCTCACACACGCAACGCCACTCTCACCCATGCAATGCCACTCACACATGCAACGCCACTTACACACGCAACGCCACTCACCCACGCAACCCCACCCACCCACGCAACGCCACTCAACCACGCAACGCCACTTACCCACGCAACGCCACTCACCCACGCAACGCCACTCACCCAACGCAACGCCACTCACCCAACGCAACGCCACTCACCCAACGCCACTCAACCATGCAACGCCACTCAACCGCGCAACGCCACTCAACCGCGCAACGCCACTCAACCGCGCAACGCCACTCACCCGCGCAACGCCACTCACACACGCAATGCCACTCACCCACGCAACGCCACTCACACACACACACAACGCCACTCACACACGCAACGCCACTCACACACCCAACGCCACACACACGCAACTCACACCCACGCAGTGCCACTTTTACCCGCACAGCACCACTTTCAGACACACAACGCCACTCACACCCACGCAAGCCCACTCTCACACACGCAACGCCACTCTCACCCATGCAATGCCACTCACACATGCAACGCCACTCACACACGCAACGCCACTCACACACGCAACGCCACTCACACACGCAAAGCCACTCACACCCACGCAGTGCCACTTTTACCCACACAGCACCTTTTTCAGACACACAACTCCACTCACACCCACGCAAGCCCACTCTCACACACGCAACGCCACTCTCACCCATGCAATGCCACTCACCCACGCAACACAACTCACACACGCAACGCCACTCACCCACGCAACGCCACTCACTCAAAGCCACTCACACACACGCAGTGCCACTTTCACCCACACTGTGCAGTGCACAATAGGTCTCGCAGTAGGAAAGTTGGAGCTATTGGTTTTATAAATGACGAAGCCCTTTATGTTTTTAAAATGAAAACAAAAATAAAAGGCTTTGGTATTTGCAATTGTAATAGCTCCAACTTTCCTACTGCGAGACCTATTGGCAACGCCAGTGCTTGTTTTTTCTTTCTTTATCTCGATATAGTTTCTCAGTCTTCGTTAATATGAGAGGGGGAAGAAATGGTTTAACTTCGAAAAGGAGTTTTATGTTAATCCTGTTAGATGGAAAACTCTTTCAAACATTACATTGAAAGAACGTACGTATGGTATGGCCTGATCTGTTTTTTGACACTGTATCTTAATAAAGCAAGCTGCTGTAATTTGGTAGGTTGATGCTTGTATGCAGACGTATCCTTGTTGCTCTCTGTAAAAATCCAATAAAAAGATGTGTGAGAAAAAAAAGAAAATAAACAGTCAAATACACTGCAATTCCATCGGATAGTCTGAAATTCAAGCAAGCTCCTTTTGAGGTCCACAGTTCATTGTATCAGCTGTGGGTGGGGCCTTACCCTTGTCGACAGATGTTAGCATTTGCTAAATATGGAGAAGTACAACAACTGTTATATCACAGGAAGACCACACTAAACGCATAAACCATTCTCACAATTAAAAAGAAACACACCAGATTTCCCTTTGCCAAGGTGATTCCAGAGGCATCACAGAAGCCGAGGTTAAACAGGCAAATCAATGTCATGGTATAAACTGTGTATTTATTTAACACAAAACATTTACCACCAGTTTGAGGAGTGGGAAAAAGAAAACCTTTACTACACGAACCCTTGAAGTGAAGTGTTCCATTAGAATAGCAAGACGCTTACTAGTTTTCACATGTGCTATTAAATTTCCTTTCAATATAAAAGTAAGCATGTTCTTGCTAAAATTAAACATTTTGCGTTTTGCCCGATCAGAAGCTTTACGATAAAGTAAAACTGTGCATATCACCTTCTGCAAGATCAACCGACTGTGTCAGTCTTATAAAACATAAAAAGCATAGAATATGCATAAAAATCCCTGCACGTATTGCTCGTTTCAAATGAACTCTGATGTCAGAGCTGTATTGTTACATTGACATAGTGTCAGACGCCATCTGCAATATATAGCATTATAGAGGTGCAACACTAATGACTGGGATGTTTTTCACCTTAAGGTTCTGAATGACATCAAATAGACATGAGCGAAACTCGAGTTGTCTATAATATCATTCCGAACCCCGAGGTGAAAAACATCCCTGTAATTCACTTCTTACCCTTCTAGAATTTTATTTTATGTATGGCCCCTAAAATCATCTGGCAATGCTTACATTCAACTGCTATACCGTGGTAGAGAAGTAATGGGGGGATCCATACCTAGCATGTCATCTGTTTTGTATCCCTGTCCCGAACACCAACAAGGTGAAAAATTAACACCTGCATGCCATCCTTGCCAACCCCAAACACCTTCCCTGCCTTTCTTACTATTCCTGCAGCTGTGCTTCTTGCTTTCAGTCAGAGCAAACAAGCAGAGCTGTGTTGACAGGCTCCCTGAGAGCACTGGGAGGCCTTTATAACACCACAATAGTGGGTAACCAGTTTTGTTATCAACTGTTGCTATGTCACAGCAGTGAGCTATGAGATTCGGAAACTGAAATAAACTATACAAGTTCTCTATAAGAGTGATATATAAAATAAATATAGAACACTGCTGCTGTCCAGTGTCAGCATCCTGCCCATTCAAGGATTCACTCATTAAGTGTAAGTTAAAACACTGAAGGAGCTATATTCTAAGGTAGAGCCTTAGTGTGCGAAGAATGCATAGAGCCTGTCTGCAAAAAAACTTGTTTGGACTACCCCAGACATGTTCTCCTTTTCTGGGAGTGAGCGAAAGTGGACAACCATGCTTCAACCTTGTAAGGGCCAATGAAAATATAAGTAGCTATAGGGGATTAACATCAGAGATCTAGAGTCTGCGGGTAAATCTGTAATGATTACAACAGAAATGTTAGGTGGACAACCATTTCCTTGTAATGCAGATTTCTACTTTACCAAACATGTGGTCTATTGGCCACTTCACTTTACGTTTCCGGTAGTGCATGTGTTTCTGCGGCGAGATTAATTAGTGGCTGTGAAGGGAGGAGGAGATCACTTTGAGAATCCTGCCATATTTGCACCTTCCAATTATATGTTGCATATTCACTATATCTCAATATTCCAAGCATTTGTTTTATTTTTCTAAATCTCTCGGGATGGAGGGAGCGGGGAAGGAATGGGAGTGGAGGTTGTCTCCGCTGTCAAAAAAGCAATGACGTTGTTCAAAAGTCGAGAGTTCTGTACTCCAACCCTCATTTTTGTCAAATTAAATGTTGAGGCATTGTTAATGTCTTAGTGAAGTGAAGGGTTGTGACAGATGTGTACTGCAGGACTGGAATAAGCGACTTAACTAATAATTTTTTCCAGTTCAGCTCGCACGTGAGTAATTAAATTTGATTCTGGGTTCCACTGGGAGCAATGGGATACTTTTAGTTCAGAGTTACTATGTTCATGTTTTCTACATAAGCTATCCCATCTGGGTTCCTTGTTTTGCACCTGTTGCAGCCGTCAAGAAACTTTTTTGGCAGAGCGGCCGAGATCGCACTACAAAGATGTAATTGTGCCATGTCCAAGGAGAGCGTAATTTGGTGGTTTGTTTGGAGTAGTGAAAGGATTTTTCAGAGCACTAACAATTGGAAAATGTCGCATTGGAATTGAGGTCGAAGGAGGGTATCGGGTCAAACAGAAGGCTGAAGATTTTTATTTTTGTATTTAAGAGATACAACTAATGGTGATCCATGCAAATTCAGACACATTTCTAACTACACAATCCAAGGTCCATTTTATTTGTGACTATCTCGTACTATGAACTCCATTAAGGAAGAGGACGTTCTATTCGCACACCAATGATTTCATCAATGGAGAGCTAGGTGAGCATAATCCCCTTTAACATCGACACTTAGCAGTCTTTAGTTGTGTATTATCCAGGGGTTTTATTTAGCTTTGTAGGCAGACACATGCAGCTTATATGCGGACAGAAGTAATTTTTTAGGTGACTCTGCAGTTCATGATTGAGAGTAGCTGAGAAGCTTTCAGCACATGAATACAGTTTGCAGAGCTCTAACACCTTTCACACACAATCAACATTTTTCTTTTATCAAAACAAAACATGATACACCATCAGTTTGAGCAAACCACAGTCAAGTCTTGTCACTTTTGGAATGCTGATAAAACACTGAATTAAGTCAAAATCCATTGCATTTGTAGAGCTTCTGAAAAATGTAAATTTACAATATTGCTTCTCATTCGACACCTGTTTCTACTTTGCCATGGAACATAAGTCTCTAGATGTTCGCTGAGAAGACAAAATGATCTTCCGCTCAACCCTCACGTTAAAGGCAAAAACACTAACTGCACAGGATGGCTTATGCTGCCTTTTTCAACTTTACAAAAACCGATACCTATTTCTCATCCATAGCACCAAATCGGATCTCGGTCTTTCTTCACCTCATGCCTCCAGATGCCTTGATGCCCATACCCTCATCCAGCCCAGGAAACTAATGTACATGTTGACTGCTGGAACAAGATGGCCAACTTCTTCCAATCATCAAATGCATGTCTTCAGCTCATCAACATTATTACTGCACATGTTCTAATATCATCCTTCCCACCTCAAAAAATGCAAAAGGTTAGCTAGATTTCCATTGTCTTCCCTCCCACCACTAAAAAATTAACCCAGTCACAACTACATGACAATAGGGTGAGTGAACTTACCAATATTAAAACTTACTTCCTGACCTGAAGTTAAATAGATCTTACACCTCCTGCCAGCAACATTTAGGCTATTAATCAACCTTTACTGTTGACCTTAGGGTTTTTTGTTACAAAGAAACAGCAATATTTTTTTTAACATTGATATGACAAAACTGTAACCATTAAATGACCTAAAACAACCTACTTCAAAGTGTACACTAATCTTATCATAGATATTTACATTATATTCACTGTGATTTTAATTGTAAGCACTGAAGCTCTGTTTAGGTACTGGACTCAGGACAGTTTCAAACAGGAAAGCTGAAAATAGATGTAAAGCGGTACATATTAGCAACTGCAGTTGGATGGATACAATTATAAATGGTGGCAAAGAATGGTTGATGGAAAATAAGACTGATAGTGAAATTAAAATCTTTGATACAGTGTAGCCCATCCATTTACTTGGGTGCTGCAAATTAATGACAAAAGTGACATTAAATAAATATAGCTCGGGTGGTAGTAGTTTGCTCGTGCAAATATGGATGAAGGTTGTACACTGACCTACATTTAGCAGTTAGACAGTGGAAAGTTGTGGGTCAGCATAATGACTGCGCACACAGTAAAAAGAATTAATTTTGTCCACATAAGAGGAAAAACTACGGGGAAATACCAGAATGTTAAAGTAATCCACTTTACTCTTAACTAGAAGTTGGGACGGAATTTGGGAGAATAGTGTGGATTTTCCTAATTTTTAATGGCTTTAACCTAACTGTTACTGGAGTAGAGATGAAATAATCAAGTTACATGCAGAAGATGAATATCACACAAAGGCTTCAAGCCAGAGGGCACAGAGAACAGAAGGGTGATCGGAATGGAGAACACGGGCAAGCAGATTATCTCAATTAACATGTCTGAGTGTTGTATAGCAGTTGGAGAGCCTTACTAGATCAGGCATGTGTGTATATGGTTGTACTCAGTCTTACTCATATGCAGATTTTTGTACATTTTAAAATTGGTGCATTCTAAATGATATAAAACACATAGACTAGTACTTCCGTTTGCCATAAATCAAATAAGAGTTATCTAGATTTCACTATTACAAAACACAGTCAGAACTTTTTATTTTTAGAATGACCTGGGAGAACCCTTCCTGGCAGCGATAGGCTACCACTTCTCTTAACATACAGAGGCAGGAGTGCTAGCTTGTGTATCTTTCACATCTCTGTCATGAAAGTGTTTTCTGCATTTGCATGTGGGTCTGCCTGAAGCAAACTGCATGCACACCTTCCACCACGCCCACCTCAATGGCTGCTACTTTGACCATTTCCACAAGTGTCTTACTCAACGAACTGGTGTGGTGAAGCTTCTGGGCCTTCTAGCCTCAAACTGAATGTTGCAAACCAAAGACTGGGGATTGGTCCTATTGCTTATGACTCGTTTCAGCAGCCAATATCCCCTCTGCATTTGCATGTGGGTCTGCCTGAAGCAAACTGCATGCACACCTTCCACCACGCTTACCTCAATGGCTGCTTCTTTGACCACTCCCACCAGGGGCTTACTCAACGAACAGGTGTGGTGAAGCTTCTGGGCCTTCTAGCCTCAAACTGAATTTTGCAAACCAAAGACTAGGGATTGGTCCTATTGCTTATGACTCATTTCAGCAGCCAACACCCCCTCTAGACCAAATGACAGTAAAATTGGGCCACCCAGGTATCTTATCACCTCAGCCAAATGTGATAGATTTGTTTATGTAAAGATAAGGCAAATATCACAATGACAAACAATGATAAACAGAACTGTCAGCCACAATGGCAAATTATCTGCTGGCACATGCCCATCCTTTAATCATTTGTTTAGATTTGTCCCTAGAATGTGTTATGGACAATAATGTGATGCGTTTTGAAAATCACAGACAATAGTTTGGTTTTCATGTTAACATTATAACTTCACCTTAATTCCTTGCCATCAACCAAAGAACATGGTTTAGCAATGGCTTCTCTTCTAAAGCCTTAGACCCCATAACAAACAAAATTCCCCAAGTTAATTCCTATCAGATTCTTTTTCTTTCCACGGGGCAACGAGCATCTTTTTTAAACATGTATAAGTCAATTAATGAAATGTACTCTTGAATTGTTCAAGGATATTTCCGCATTTCTGAGCAAGTGCATATAAAGCTGATCACATTACTTAAAGGGTAAGAGTGAACATTCAGAAGCAACAAAAAGATTGCCAGATACCATTCAAAATGACAACATATTTCAGAACTAAAAAGATGCAGATCTTAACTGTAAAAGGTGGCTGGCTTTCAGTCTGGGCTATTAGACTCCTAGCTATTAGTACTCTAGCACTGGCAACTATAAGTCCTATGAAAATGCAATTATTTCCCTAAGCACAAACGTGTAACTCATTCTCGAGCACTCATTCTCATTCTTTAATGGAGTTACTGAGGATTCCCCTAATCCTGGAGTTGCCAGCAAGTAGATTTGCTCAGCGTATTTTCAAACTCGGTTAACATAGCAGACCGGTGATGTCATTCGGAGAAACTGATGTCAGCTTCCATCAGTTTGCCGTGCTAAGTAGTTATGTTTCCCACCACCTGGCCCTGGAAAGTTCAAGTGCACCCGTAGGGAAAAAAGTTCGAGGTCTAAAAAAAATTAGGTCTAAATTGCAGATACGCATACAAAATGGATTTGTTGTGGATAACCGAGATAGATTTAGTTCCCTTTGCGATCTATTAAAAAGAACAGTAATAACTTCACAACTGATTGTTACATGTTCTTTTATGGTGTTATTGCATTGTCATACACATTTCTAACCTCAAACTTGTTTTTCTTCAATAGGTACAGAAAAGGAAGATAACCTTTGATCATAAAGGGACAGGCGTCTGAAGGAGTTTCCCCGCAGCATTTTAGCGATGCCTTGCTTAACCGTAGCCAAGCAAGCATCATTTTCCAAGTTTTATCTTTTCACACACTATGTGAATGTAGTAAGTACTTGGCTCAAGGGCTATGCAACAGTACTTTATTGCCAAGGTACAGAGCAAGGTGGACACAGCCCGTCCTCTATTCAACTGTATCCCGGCATAATATACTAGAATAAAAATGCATTACAAATAATAATACATACAGTGACACGAGCCCACAATATATGTTATGTTATGTTATGTTATGTTATGCAGGGGTTTTGTATAGCGTGCGGCTACTCAGAAGAGTGTTCCGACGCTTTGGATTGCACACTAATCTCATAACACAACAGGGAAAATAAGAAACAGAGATAAAAGAAACCTAATAGGGACCGAAACTAAGAGGAAAAGAGCCAGGTTTTAAGCCCTTTCCGAAAGGCCAACAAATTAGGAATGCTGCGCAGGGACACAGGCAGTTTATTCCATAACTGAGGCGCTAGTAGTTTAAAAGAGCGGCCTCCGATGCGGGCTCTCTTCACGCGAGGAACCGCCGCAAGAAACAGGGCTTCAGACCTGAGCGACCTGGCAGGCAAATAAAAGGCCAGCCTCTTCTGCAGGTATTTTGCTCCGGAGGCGTGCAAGGCTTTGTGCGCCAGAGTAAGAGTTTTAAAAATTATCCGCTTCCGGACAGGGAGCCAGTGCAGAGCCTCCAGAAGACCCAAAGCTCTGGCACGGCGAGATAGTCCAAAGATGGCCCGTGCTGCCGAATTCTGGACAACCTGTAACCGTTGGAGCAGATACTCTGGCAAGCCGAGATAAAGGACGTTGGAATAGTCAATTCTCGAGCCTATAATCGCCTGCACCGTGATCTTCCTATGTTCCTCTCCTTTAACACAATAGAGTAATAATTGATTATAACAATACATTAACATTACTACACCACGGGAGGAGGAGCTTTGCGCGCATCCAAGATGGCCGCGTGAGCTTAGGGCTCCCGAGACCCTCGTAGCCCCCCCGAATATATCCTGTCGTTTATCCTGTCTACTATGGAGTGCTTCTTGCAGCGGAACCGAAGGAGTGTCGATTGCTGAAAACCGCGTCCCGAACGTTCCCCGGGGGCAGAGTTAGAGGTCCGGACAGTTTGAGGCCTCTATCTCTTGAATCCCGGTGTTTGAGTTGGCACTGTGCCCGAGTTGTAATGCGACAACATCAGTTCTAAAGACCGGAAGCTACTGGCCCAGCCTCGCGACCCCGAATTTGGTTTCACTTTCGCTCTCGCTTGGAACTCCCTGAAACCTTGTTTTGGAATAGTTGATACCCTGACAGACGACAGGGGATCCTATTGTGAGGGCGCTTTAACGGAGTGCAGAATTGTGGAATCGGGATTGAAGGTTTTTGCTGCGTGTCGCACCAGTCACTGTGCCGAGGCCTAAGATCTTTGCCAGCAGCACGGATAAGCAGATGGCTGCCGGGCATTCCTAATGAGTCGTCAGTAAGATATTGGTCTAAATACAGAGACTATCTATCGCTTCTGCCCTGAATCGAGCGACGAACGTGGTCCCACAATGGCGGCTAAGCCAGAGGGAGATAAGCAACAACTGAAGTCCAACAGAGGTGGAAGGTATACCCAAACTAATAACATGGACCGATATGCACAGACTAAAGGGTCGCCTGGTGGAGTCGGAAAGTCGCAAGAAGGAGCAAAGGAACCTTCTGTGCTGGAAGCGGAGCCGGCGCTACAAGATGTGATGATCGCCATTGATGGTATCAAGTCCTCTCTCGGACACCAGATGGAAACCCTGGCTCATAAATTGGATGCTGTATCAATTGAAGTGAATCTGATTCGGACTGACCTCCCGAAGACAAGTGAGAAAGTTAAATCGCTTGACATCAAGACTGCTAGTCTTACTGACGATGTAACCGAACTGCAATCGGAGGTTCGGAATTTGCAGACCTCGAATGATCTGGCTATCCGTAGACTAGAAGATTTTGAAGGACGGGCCCGGAGGAACAACGTACGTCTTATTGGAGTACCGGAAAAAGCGGAGGGGCAAGCGGCGGATCTCTTCGTCGAGGAGCTGGTACTTAATCATCTGAAGCCCAAAGGTCTGAGCAATTTCTTTACCATCGAGAGAGCGCACAGAGTTCCCGGAGGTAGACCGCGTGTCGGTGTTCTGCCTCGACCTTTGATTGCTAGAATATTTAACTTTAGGGACTGAGATGCGATCCTCCAGGCCTCCAAATCGGAGGGCCCCATGAAATATGAAAACTCATCCATCAGTTTTTTCCCGGACTTCACACAAGCGGTTCAGAAGCAGAGAATGAGCTTTATGGGAGTTAAGCGGAGGCTTCGTGACCAGGGACTCAAGTACGCCATGTTATACCCGGCCAAGCTGAGAATTGAACATAATGAGAAGACTTATTTCTTTGACAAGCCGGAGGTTGCAGCGGACTGGTTGGACACCTTAACTGCTCAGAATGAACCCCAGAGACAGAGTGGAGACGAAGGAGGGGGGCTCGCACGAGCAAGAATAAGTACTCTCGTTGTGGAAACCGGGGAGCAATTGGGGACAGACTACTTCGGAATTCTTTCCGATAAAAAGGTTTTTGACACAGTAAATATGGGGGGTCAACGGGCTATCGGTGGGACTCTTCCCTCCTCAAATGTATCTTTTTTTGGTAGTTTAGTTTAGATGTGGGGGCGACAGGCACACTGCAAGTTGGGGAGACTAGAGAGTCATAAGCAGGGGTGCAGGGAGGGGGGTAGTGCAACGGGAGATTTGGTGGGAGGGGGGTGGGGTGTTCATTTTTTAGTTTTGTTCTCATGTTCTTTGTGTTTTCCCAAGGCATCGTCTTCCGAGATTGTTTATTGATGTTGCAAGGATTGGAGGGGGGTTGGACCTTCTTTATGTTCTGTGATGGGGGGTAGAGGGTTGCCAGTTTTGAGTTGGAATGTGAATGGGTTGGGGAATAAAATCAAGCGCAGTGTGGTCTTGCAATTCCTTAAAAGACATTCTACTGATGTTGTCCTACTCCAGGAAACGCATTTGGTGGGTAATGCATGTAAGGCGATGCACAGGAAAGGCTACCGGATGGTAGCACATGCCGGATTTACTTCGGGGCCCCGGGGAGTCGGTATACTTCTTAGAAACTCTCTCCCATTTGTAGTTGAGTCCGTAATTGCAGATGAGAGGGGTCGATATATAACAGTGTCGGGACGTTGGGAGGGATACACTCTCTCCTTGGTCTCTATTTATGTCCCCCCCGGGCCTGCAAGCCACTACCTATGTTGACTTGGGTAAGATTGTTCTAGACCTCCCTAGTGGCTTGTTGATTCTGGGTGGGGATTTCAATGCTGTGGTTTCCGGCGCCATGGACAGGTTTCCGCCCCGGGATGTGGGATGGACGCAAAAATGGCTTCCTGATTTTTTAGAGACTCTGGGTCTGGTGGATAGCTGGAGATTGTTCCATCCTACTCAGCGACAATATACCTTCCTCTCTGGTGCACACAGTAGCCTCTCTCGAATAGACTATGCCCTCGTGGCAGGCGCCGTATATTACTGAAGTGAAACATCTAGCTAGAGGCATCTCTGATCACTCGCCGCTCTGGTTCAAATTTGATATGACCCTGGGTTCCGGTGGTAGGCTCGCCCCCTTTAACCCGTGACACTTGCATAATCCTAAAATTCGCAAGGAATTGCTACAAACGTTGGAGCACTATTTTCAGGAGAATGAGGGATCGGTCTCCTCGTCAATTTCGCTTGAGAGGCCTTTAGGATAATGATTAGGGGTCAAGCTTTGTCCCTGATCGCCGGAGTCAGACAGAAAGAGGTGATCAGGGTTGAATCAGAGATAGCGAACATCGAAAAGGAAATGGAACAGGAAGTAACCCGGTCTAGGTTACATGTTTTGAAACTTAAGCAGCTTGAGTACAGGACGCTGGTCACAGACAGTGCTAAAGCCTTGAGCCGAGGAGGCAAGGCCAGTAAACTAATTGCTTGGTTTGATAGGAAGGACAGAGTGGATCGAGTGGTTCCTGAGATTGAGACGAAGGAAGGGACTTATGTTACTGACCCACAAGGGATAATAGATGGTTTTGCGGATCATTTTCGTACAGTTTAAACTTCTGTCTCAGATAGACCGGAAGAGGATTCGCGTCTACTGTTGAGGGACATTCAACTTCCATGTTTGTCGGAGGAGGATCGCGATCTCATGGATGGTAAACTTACCGCTGATGAGATTGCCTTGGCAGTGCGCTCTTTGAACTCGGGGAAGGCAATGGATCCCAATGGTCATCCTGATCGAGTTGTATAAACTTAGACCAGATAAGATTGCCCCCTATTTGAAGGACATGTTTTTGGAAGCTCGAGAATGTGGAGTGTTGCCCCAACACCAGAGAGTGGCATCGATAGTAGTGATACCTAAGGAGGGGAAGCCGAGATCCAAGTGCGCTTCTTATAGACCGATCTCATTGCTGAACTCGGAACCAAAGATATTGGCTAAAGTGTTGTCTAATAGGTTGGTCAAGGTCATAAGTAGTTTAGTACATCCTGATCAATCTGGATTCATTCCACACAGGAATACGGCATTGAATCTAAGGCGGTTGCATGGAGTTCTGGCCAAGGTGCATACATTGCGAGAACCAGCCATATTAGCGTCGTTGGACGCGACAATGGCCTTTGATACGATGAAATGGCCATATCTCTGGGCTGTATTGGCTAAATTCGGTTTCGGTCCTGAGTTTTTTAACTGGGTGCGCTTGTTATACACTGAGCCTCTTGCACAGGTTGTTGTGAACAATCGTGTCTCTGCGCCATTTTGTCTTGGGCGGGGCACTAGACAGGGGTGCCCACTTTCTCCTCTTGTTTTCGTTGGCGCTTGAGCCCCTAGCGGCTTGGATTCATTGGGAGCCCTCGATAAGGGTATTCGTTGGTCCTCGCAGTTCGAAGATCGTATTTCATTATACGCTGATATATTGCTTTATTTTGCTTCTCCCAGGAAATCCCTTAATGTTGTTTGTGATGTCTTGCCCTCGTATGGTAGGAATTCAGGATTAGTAATAAATTGGGCAAAATCCTATCTTTATGTGTTATGCAGTAATGCCCCTGTCCTTCCTCGTAATTGTCCTATTCAGAGCGCTCAGAACGGGTTCAAATATCTCGGGATCTATGTTTCAATGGATCCCACACTCCAGTATGACATGAATCTCCTTCCTCCATTGACTCGGCTGAAAAGTGATGTAGCTGGCTGGAAGAAACTTCCATTGTCCCTATTGGGACGGGCGGCCCTTTTTAAAATGATGTCCCTAGCCCGATTTCTTTATGCCCTCGAGAATACCTTGGATGTGGTACCATCTAGCTATTTTCGAGAAGTAGAGGGACTGCAGCGCAGCCTACTTTGGGAATGCAGACCGCGTATAGCGTTGGCCAAGTTGACGCTCCCATGGTACGACGGAGGTATTACCCTCCCAGATATTAAGAGATACTATTGGGCGTCACAGTTGGGAGCTATAAATCATGGTACCTATGGATCCAATATGGATCCTGGCTATACCATGGATAAATGGCTGCTCCCTGACGGTGATTACAGTAGGGCGCTGTACACCAAAACTGTAGAGAAAAGTTTGACTAGACCCACTAGAGTTGCGGTGCGCATATGGCACGACGCTCTTTGTTCACTGGGATGGAAAGACCGTCTGACTCTGGCTACCCCGTTATTTGGATCGGATAAGTTGGGCAGGTTGTGGAATTCGAAGGGTTTTGATCGATGGGATTTGATAGGGATTACCACTGTGGGGAATGTTTGGGTGAAGGGAAGAGTTAAATCATTTACTGAACTACAAACTGAATATGAACTGAGTGGGACGGAGTACTTTCGCTATGTGCAGGTGCGACATGCATTGAGGTCGGTGTTCCCTGATGGGGAAGAGATACCGGAAGCGTCCCCATTGGAAGATCGGATACTGGATGGGCATCTACCAGATAGCACCATTTCTCTTATTTATAAAAAATTCATAAATCATAGAGCAGATCTCTCAGTAGACTTAAGAGATAAGTGGAATCTAACACAATGTCCAGCACTCTACAAATGTATGGAAATTATCTATTTCTTTATCGCATAGTAGCTAATGAAACAATAATTATGGAAAAACACCATATAATTACAACATTTCAATCATTCCATCCAAGTAAGTTAGGAGTCTTCAATAGTTGAGTAGTCAGGTCTTTTATTCTGTTCAAAATGCTATCTTCATAAAAGCAATGTTGTAGCCAGTGCCTACGCGTTTCGTCCAAACGGACTTCTTCAGCGCAGGTTAGTCACTGTTTTTTTGTCTAGTCTGATGCTTCATCTAAGGAGTTTGTCTGTAAATTTCTTTCTCAGCGTGGTTGTGCAAGCATTATGGCAAATATCTTATAAACAGTAAGTATGTTTTCTTAGTTGAGGGTCCCGTAGCTCAAAGAGATATTTTCATGCTTTCTTTGATGAAGTAATTTTGCTGAGCCGGAGCGTTGTAGGTCCAACTTATTGTTGTAAACTGTAGAATCGAAGCATCATGGCATCATAACCGCATTCGTTTACCAGAGATAAGAGATAAGTGGACGCAGGAGGGTATCGAAATTGATGACGAGGATTGGCAATCAGCAATTTCTTCCCCTAAGGAAGTTGCGATCCCGGCAAGATTGAGGCTTGTTCAATTGAAAATACTGCACAGGGTCTATGTCACTGGTCCGCGACTGGTTAAAATGGGTTTAACAGAAGATGGTTTGTGTAAGGGTGGTTACGGCCAGTTGGGGACGTTTTTTCATATCCTTTGGAAATGCCGATATATAATAGACTACTGGAACAGTGTTCATAATATCATGCAAGAAGTGACGGGTGTGGCTCTTTTACTGGAAGCTAGGAGATGTATATTGAATATTTGGGAGCCGACAGACCTGAACACTGCACAGACTCGTGGCTCTTTTACTGGAAGCTAGGAGATGTATATTGAATATTTGGGAGCCGACAGACCTGAACACTGTACAGACTCGATGAGTCACTCTGGGGGCCATGATTACCAAGCAGAACATAGCACAGCAGTGGGGAGCGGCTAGGCCACCTACGCTAGAAGGATGGATAGAAAGTATGGATTGGTGTATGTTCCGTGAAAAAACTGCTTATCTGGCACGGGGTCGCCCTAGAAAGTGGAATAATATTTGGGGAACCTGGAACCAATATAGGGGGAATATATGTGTACCACCTGCAATGATTGTTTTTGATACTCCTCTTTCCCCATGACCCTTACATGTTAATTTGCCTGATATTTGTGCTCCATGCCCCCCCGACTAATATTTCTGTACCATATGTTGAAGTTGTTACCGACCCTCTTATACAAAATGTAACAATGGCTTTCTTGATGCCTTGTTTTAATAAAAAGAAATATAAAAAAAAAGACATTACTACACCACGCACATCCCCCTTTTTAAAAGAGAGATACTGCGTGACACTTATGATTCTATGGCATTACTTTACTATTTTTAAAAAACTACTAACGGTAATATAAACCACCTTCATGAATATAGTCCTCCAACCACATGGGTGGTTTCCTTGTCCTACCAGGTTCATTCAGACCTACACAAGAAGATGAATCCTCCTCATGCCTAAGTGCAACTCCTTTCTCAGTTGATTCTCAAGAATCATCATCATTATGTGGCACAACATCCCCAGAAGAATTAACCAAGGAATGATTTCCTAGTGGGCTGGAATCCTTACTAAAATCAATTTGGGTACCCACTTCACAAAACATGTCTTCTTCATCCAACCAATCAAATGCCTTACTACTGCTGTTCTCCTTCAGATGGTTCCACTCCTTAATGTTACTCAGAGCCACCCGTTTAAGGTTCCAAACCTTGCCATTGTCTAACCAGATGGCATTGTGCAACAGTTCCGCAACTTCCTCAGGTTCCTAGAATTTACTGTTCCCTTTCCTAATAAAAAAAACCAGGCTTCTTTGTGCAAACCCAATATTCAACATGAACAGACACAGGTGTGGTACTATTCTTAAAAGCATAGTAAAATTTACTTTTGAAATGTCCTTTGGCTATAGTGTCTTACTCTACAGACCATGGCTTAACACAAGTGCCAAACAACCAACCAGGGGTTGTACTTGATATTTGGATTTCTCCCTCTCATTATCAAAAAAAGTGATAAACCAGTGGTTTCATTCCAAGTGACCCTGTAGGCCCATATCGTTTTCATCATTTGTACCTCACAGTCCCTGTTGTTTACGCAAGCTTCCTGAATCACACACTTCATGACAGTTGAATCTCTCAACCATTCCGTTGCCACTAGGATCATATATCGAAGTAGTTTTCAGCCATACTTAAACTTTATCACAATACTGTGTAAAGGGACAGGATTTTTACTGCAGCTATTATCATTTAACAAAGTAATGGGAATTCCTTCTGAACAAAAAAACGTTATCCATGAAGATTAAAACTGCATTGGTATTAGCATTCTGTACAACTTTGACCAGCAGCTACCTAGAAAATAGATCCAGGATTACAATAACATACTTTTGTAAAGGACCCACAGGTCCCGTTATATCAATGGCAATGGACTTACACTGATTTTTATTTTACCAAAGTTATCGCTTGTTGGGGGCCAGAGGAGACTTGGCTGCTCTACAGCATTCCATGCATTCTCAAATCATATGCCCTATATCAGAATCTACCCCGGGCCACCAAAACAATTTATCGACCACAGCTTTGGAATGATTGATGCCAAAATGACCCCATGACACAAAAACAAAAAGTATTGCAAAGGCTATATGGAGGGACTATTCTTTCCCCCCTCAAAATCACCCAACTATTCAACAACAGTTCAGATGGCACTTCACAGAAAGGGCTGATAACATCTGCCACATCTATTTTATTAGGCCACACTCCCCATATGAACGTAACAATCTCTTGTAATACCATTTCACCCTAATGCTCTCATTCCCATTCCTCTTTCCTCACTGCAGCCAGACCATTATCTTGTATAAGCGACACATGTAATCCATTTCACTTTTAAGTCTTCGCACTCCTCTAACTCTTCTAACTGTGTTGGCGCTGTAGATAAAAAAAAATCTGCCACCACATTTTCTTTTCCTAGGATGTATACAATTTTAAAGATCAAGGGCCCGATGTAGGTAATTCTAATTTACCACTTCTAAAATACCGAATCATACCGATTCGGTATTTAAAAAGTGGTAAATTAGAGGGGGAAATGTAGGTAATTCAGAATCGGTAAATACCAAATCGGTAAGATTCGTTATTTACCGATTCTGTAAATACCGAATCGGTATCCCCCAACGATTCCTATGTGCCTTGAAGCCCATAGGAATCAATGTGGAATACCGAATCGGTATTTACTGATTCGGTAAATTCCGAATGTTGCAAGGGTGCAGGGGGTGTCACTTTGACACCCTCTGGCACCCCAATTCCGGACTTGTGTGCCATGTGGTACACAGACATGCCCTAAGGGCATGTCTGTGTGTCACATTGCACAGGTGTGCATGCACAGATGTGCATGCACACCTGTATTCGGTATTTAACCACCCAATAGGATTGGGTGGTAAAATACCGATTCGGTAAGGCCTGTGGGACTCAGAAGAGTCCCACCTACATCTCAAAGTTACCGAATCGGTAAAAATACTGATTTGGTATTTTACCGGTTCGGTAAATTTACCGAATCGGTAAAATAGGCCACCTACATCTAGAATAGCCATTTACCGGTCGGTAAATGTCGACCTACATCGGGCCCCAAATCTTGCATAAGCATGGAAATTCTAGCAATTCTGGCTGATGTATTGGTGGTACCCTCGTTGATAGTAATTTCAACAGTGGTTTATGGTCGCAATGGATGGTAAAAGGCCTACAGCACACAAATGCTCAGAAATGCTTTGGGGTCCAAACACAAGCCAAAGCCTAATTCTCGAGGGTTGGGTACTTCGCTTCTGTTGGTGTCAATGACCAAGATGCAAATTATATCACACATCTGTCATTCACCTGAGCCAACACAGCACCCAGGCACTTGTTGCTAACATTGGTCATGACAAAACAATCCGCATTTGGAGCAAAGCTCAACAATCTGGTAGCATCAGTTATACACTCTTTTAAGACTGCAAAATCGTCTTCACATTGTTACGACCACACAAAATGTGTTCCAGATTTCAAAAGGTGTTTGAAATGGAAGCATTTCTCCAAAAACATTGGTATGAATTTGGCACAATATTCGGCAAGGACAAAAAAAACAACGGAACATCAACCGTACTTTTATGTGTGGGTGCATTCTTTATGGACTGAACCAGAGTTGGTTTAGGCTTAACTCCCTATTCATCAATTACATGACCTAAATACTTTGCACTCTTGTTGGACTTGGCCCTTCTGGCAGGTTCACCCCTGAACTTTTTGCCTTTTAATGTTAAATCATTGTAGTGATTTCTGGTCTTTGCACACTTTAGCACTGTGGCGCAGTGTAGGAGAGTAGGGTCTGCTATCCTATGGTCACCCCAAATTTTTGCTTTTTGCTTCACTGGTTTTCGACTTACTGAGGCTGTGGGCCTGCTAATCAGACCCCCAGCCTGCTGTTCTCTCTCTAAATTCACAGACATGTACTATAGGTACATAACCCAATTGGAAATTGACTCCTTGTCAGCCCCTGTACCATGCACTATAGGTGCTCAGGGCATAGGTGCCACCAAGGCCTACCAGGGGCAGAAGCATAGCTTTTGCCACCCCTGGCTGGTTCTTAAATTGACACAACTGGCTGATCACTCAGCTGGGGCAAGTGGGTGTAGTCACCCCTTGCTTAGATATAGTATACCTATATCTAAACCTATATCTGGACACATATAAACCTGTGAGCCACTCCTATGGAAGGCCTTATCAATCCTGGAGGCAGAGTGCGTGGTTTAATGTGAGATGGTGCTCTGGCATGAGCTGAGCCTGTCTGCAGCTGTCGGGAACAACTCCCTAAGCTGATCCGGGATAATGCCATACCATATACTATTAAGTGCCTTATAATCCTCGCGGTTATTTAGCAACTTTGGTTTGGCTTTATGAAAACATGTCGTGTAAGGTGTCATACAATTTGGAATAATATCCCCTCGACAGTCCTGTCGACGGGGATAGCATTCCACCCCTCTAGAGGGAGAAGACATGTTACTTTACTGAAACGCGGTTGATTTTTAAAAGAGCCTCAGATCCACAAAATGGATGCTTCTGCCACAGACACAAGTCTGACCTCCTGCTGCTGACCGAAACTCCGCAGAGGAGGCCTGGACAAAGGCTTTCCTGTCGCAGGGAGGTGTCACACCACCCCAGACAGGAGATAGTGGATTGTAGCAGGGAGGTTTGAAAGAAACCAGACCCTGCCTGGGGAGCACAAGGCTTCCCTTTGCATAATCCGGCCAAACCGGTTCTGGGGCAGACCAGCCCCAGTCCCAGCGCTGCCTGGATCAAAGGAAAGGGGTGTATCCACCCCCTTCCTGGGTCCCACCCATAGGAGGGGACCTAGCAGGTAATCCCGCCCCCTAGATTGGTATAAGAATGGGAGCAGTGCCAACGCACTCAGATTATCCTGATGAAACATTTGAAACGCAGCTCTGGACCCTTCGACATCCTACTCAACGTAGAAGACTGAAGAATCTCCCTTGTGGTCAAGGAGTGACCACCCTGTGCAAACAGGCACCATCCAGCACCTCGACGTCTGCTTTTTGCAGTTCCCGCCGGAACTCGAGCAACAGAGATCGACAAGATCAAGCTTGCCTGCCTTCTTACAGCCGATCCACAGTCCCTGCAGAGCTGAGACCCGTGGAGGCGACCGAAAGCGTGGGGCACGCCATCTTGAAAAGACCACGAGGGGGCGTGGCCGAGCGTGGAGCGAGATGGCCGCCTAGTCCGCGAGCTCCGCTCGCCACGGCATTCATCCTTTGAATATCCTGCTCTTCCCCGGGTCGCACAAGCTCGGGCAATGCTGGCACGGCGTCGGAAGTTGCGAGGATTGGCGGGCGGCAACTCCGGCGCTTGGCCGTGATCGGCGGCCCTTCCATTCACCCTTTTTGCTTGATGCCGTGGCGGCGTCCGACTGCTGGCCGAGGGACCGGATGTTGATGCGGGCCGCGGATGCCACTCGAGGTCGCGGCTTCGCGGGCCACGAAGCCCATATCTTGAGGCTGCGAGAGAGTCACTGCGCCATCCCAGACGGACGTGGGGATTTAGCGCCACCACAGACGCGGATGCACACGCTGGAGATCTGATCCACCACATAGTAAGACTGTTCCTTTGTTCTCTGTGCTGCGTGTGGATCCACTGGACGGGCTGGGATCGCCATTTTGGAACGGGAGCAACATTGCTGGCGCTGGCGGACCTGGGGCAGACCGGTGCATCGTTTCCAGACCTCGGAGGTATGGAGGTCGGCGCTCCTGCGCACAGTTGGTGGGTCTGTCCCTGCTACTGAGACTCTGTGCCACATAACGCTAATGCTGCCCGCGCTTCCTATGGGGCATCATGTGACTGAGTGAACTGTGTATTGGCAAAGTGTAATGGCGGATTGATCGTAGCAGCTGGATGTGGCGCCAGCCCCCGCTCTGGTGGATTTCATACTAACTTTTTGGCTGGTCGGTTCGGTGGGGGCCACTGACACTGGCCGGGGTAGAAGATACCCAGAGAGCGAGTGATTTTATATCGGCTAAGCACCATGGAACCTACGACTCGTGACCTCATTGCTGCTCTGAGCTCCCTGCGCCTTACCTGGGTGGATGGGGCCGGGGACCTTGGACGGCGACTAGACGCTATTATCACCCAGCCGTGGGAAGAAAGCTCCGGCGATCCCGTGAGAAGTAGTGTCGTGAGCGGATCTTTGCCGCCATTGAATGCGCCTGCTACGTGTCTACTGGTGGTGCCATGGAGGGGCCTGGATGATGTTGGTCACAGATCCCACTTAACCGGCCGCGTGAGTGTGACATCGGGGCCTAGTGCTGCAACACGTGCGGATTGCCTTCATGGGCCTGTTTCACCACCCAGCAATCTTGTGCTGCCCCTGCTGGGTCGCAATCTGAGGGATTTGCTCGGAGCCCTGTTCTTGTGCCTACATGTCTTGAGGAGATCTCTTCTCAGTCCCTTGCTTCTGGGGTCTCTCACGGAATTGCTTTTGTTCTACCCGCCTGGCCACCTTGTTCGTCCGGGGCGGTGCCCCATTGCAAACTTCCAGTAGCTACGTATCGACGGAAGGGTCAAGTTGGGACAGGGGTGAACTCTTCCTCTATACATCGCAGGACTGATCCCCGGTCACCCATTATGATGTGGACGCTTTGCTGAACTATACTACGACGCCGCCATTGCTTGTCGACCTGCTGGTCTGTTTGTGATCGAGCCTGAGCTGCTTTGTGCGAATGGGGTGGGGCGGGAGTCTGGTTGTGCTGACTTTCCCCCATCTTTTCCCTTATGTGGGTATTCTTGGGGCGACAGGCACGTTAGTAGGGGGGGGGGGGGCCGTAGCCTCTTCGACGTGCAGGGTGGGGGGGTTGGGGCTTGATTTTTGTTTTCTTTTTTGTTTCTATGGCCTTTTCTTCTTGTTTTTTCTCTTGTTTCTCTTCTTCCTTCCTATATATCTCGGGTCAGATGGGGGTTGGGTTTAGTTCTTTCCGGACGATTTTCCGCGCTTTGCGTCTATGTCACTATCGCAAGGTTTATTGATTTACGACCAGGATATCGATTTTAATGCATAGTTACTGAATGATTACATATCCTGCTTTTCCTCCCCTCTTATACTACTGTTTGAGGGCGCATTTTCTGTTGCGAATTTTCCCATGTAATAAGTGCCTTTTTTGTATGTCGTAGGATCCTTTCATCGTTGTTATAGAATGATCCCTCTCATATCCTACTATACCGTAGACGAGCTAGATTGCAACTCCTGAAGTGATATATTGACTGGGCGGGCGCTAACTGGGGTGATATGTACTTCGGTGCTTGTGTATCCTTATTGTAATGATTTACGCCAGTATTTTGATAATGATGTTTAACTCATGGATATCCTTTTACTTGGTCCGCCCTTTCAGCTACCCGATCTGACTTTAGGACGATTCGTCAAAATTACAAAATGAAACCCTCTCTATCCTTTTCCTGTGGCTCCTTGCCAGTCTATCGTAGTGTTGTTATTGTTGTCAACTATTGCAACGCAAGGTACCTTGGAAGGTTATATATTGTCATAGCGGCCGGCCCGCAGTGGTTGTAGGCAGACGCTGTGTACTATGTTTATGATAAATAAAGGTTTTCAAAAAAAAAAAAAAGAAAAGACCACGAGACACTGACTGTGCAGCCCACAAGTGACCCTCGAAGCTGTACACCGGGGTTTGAGAAGCCCCAACCCTGAGCCACTCTTGCACCGAAGCTCACCCCTCCACACTCGACGAGTGCTGCGTGGGGCCCTTCTGCTTTCTTTGGCTCAACGCGTTGGCCCGGTCACTTGCCAGCTGGCTTGTGGCCCCTGTGCAGGCGAAAACCTAAAACCGACTTGCGATTCTGGTCGCTCCAGACTTGCACCAGCTCCTCTGAAAAGGAGCCCCCGCTCGGACCCTCCTGGTCCGAGTGAGAAGCAAGCTTCCAGTCCTGCGTGGATTGCTCTTGCCAAGTGTTGTTGACTCCGTTCTTGAAGCCGACAGCGCCGACGGTGAGAGCCTGCGTGGGACAGCTCGTGACCCACTCCTGGACGTCGCAGATGCCCCAGAGCCCACGTGGCAGCGGAGAGAAGCCCCTCGACAACCACCTGATTGCGCCCGACATTGCCTGGTTCCGTCCTGGTTCCACCCTGGTCACTGCTGAGTGACCCAGACTCTGTCCCCTCTGCTTTCAGGTACTTTTCTACTCTGATCCACCCTTGGATCACACCGGACGCTTCTCCTTCACATCGCCTGCAGCATCTTCAGCTTCAAGCACCAAGAACCTGCGTGACGAAACCCGACGCCACTTCGACCCTATGCACCCGCTTCCTGTGGGTGAGGTAACATTGCAACGCCGGTGTTCCCACACTGGTACACACCTATAGGGTCTGTGTCTAAAGTTTTGTCTATCTAGTTTCAGCAGAAGTATCCTTAAACTCTATTTGTGTAACTTTTACGCACCATTGACTTAACATTGGTGCATGCGTGTGCTTTAAGCGCTGCACCCGAATCCCACGGGCTTTTCCCGACTTCAGCATTGCTTGTCCCGACTGCTCCCAGCGATTCCCTAGGCCCTAGGCCTAACCACTGTTCGATTGGTATCTCTTATACCACTTTCTTAATATATGGTTTGAGTGGCCACCCGCCTTCATCCATAATTGTGCAACTTTGTATGTTATACTGTGCTTTTGATTTAACGCTTGTGCCCCTTTTCTCATAAAGAGTACTGGGGATGGGGGCGCTAGAGGGCGCCGGACAAGATGGCCGCACTTGCGTGAGGCTCTGTCGGGACCACTTAACATTCGTCCATTAATCCTGTATTCCTTGCAGCCTGCACCCTGTAATTGAGCTGGGGGGGCCCCGCTAACATCGGGGGCCTGCCGCATACCTTTTATCCGGAGTCCGAGGCTGTCCTGAGCGCGCTTGGGAACGGATTGCTCCGAGCCACGAGCTTGCCGACTGCAACACTCGCGCCTCGTGGAACCGAACTACCGCTGCTGGCCAACTTGGGCGCCCGCTGGATCCTGAAGCTGCTGCCCTGCGAAGGAGAGGGCTGGGACCGGCGGAATCGAGGCGGAGACGGAGTTATCCTGTGGAGTGTCCCCGGAGAGACGCCGGAGCAGAGAGCGGACTGGACCCGGCCCTGCCGGAGTTGGTGAGTGGGGCGGGGCGCTACGCAAGCCCGGGGCTGCGGAGGTGGCGCCAGGGCTGCCGGGGCCGCGCCGCGTGAGCCGATTCTGGTGGGGGCAGGGAGAGGGGTTCGGCGGAGTGATAAAGCGGAGAGGTGGTGACACTAATTGCAGCGCTTATACCCTGGTCGATGTCTGCGCGCTAGTCTGTCCGCTACTACACTGCTACCACTTGTGGCCATGCTGGTTGCCTGAACATCTATGGGGAGCCCGCCAAATTGCTGATCCACACCGCGGACTTGAAGCTACCGGACCCAGAGTGGGGTGCTGTGACCCGGGGCTAGAGGTGAAGGCTTGCTGGGGGGGGCCTTGCTGAACATAGCGCCACCGGCTGACAAACCCCGACTCGCAGCACTTGGGGGGGGGAGCGTTGAGGCCGTCCAGGATCGCTTGGGGGTGCTGATTCCTATCAAGCGCGGAAAACTTGACTGTACTGTAAACAGGTGCACAGCAGTGGGCTAAGACCGCGAAGGCCGCCCGGTAATCACAACAGACCCACTTGGCTGGCCTCGACTGACGCGTCGAATCTGCTAAATTGTGTATTTGGCTGTGCTGAGTGAGCTGCCACCATGGGCCGACAGGAGAGGAACCAGCCGAAGCTCACCTTTGAGGCAAAAAAGACTGCACTCATGAACTCCCAGTCTCCAGCTGACACTGAACAGGGGGGGGGCTGTGGGGGGCGCCCCGAATCTGGAATCCATGTTAGTAGCTATGCAAAAAACCCTACAATCCATCGAGGGCACCATGGAATCAGTCAATCACCGACTCGACCAAATGGCGACGCAATTTGACCGCCAAAACGAGCGAATGGGGGAGGTGGAGCAGAGGGTGTCTGCCACGGAGGACGGGCTGGCCACCGTATCGTCTAAAGTATTCAGCATGGAAAGGGTGCTGGCGGTCATACAGGCGAAGAATGAGGAGTTGGAAGGGAGGTCCAGAAGAAACAACGTAAGGGTCACGGGCCTGCCGGAATCCACGAACGTAGGACGCATGGAGGACTATATGGAAAGGATGCTCATTGACATATTTGGGGCGGATCAGCTATCTAGAGTCTTCATAGTTGAGCGCGCCCATCGCTCACTGGCCAAACGGCCACCACCTGGGGCGCCGCCGCGGCCGATAGTAGCCAGAATTCTGAACTATAGGGACAGGGACACAATTCTTCGGCTCGCCAGGGAGAAGGGCTCAATTGAATATCAGGGCAATAGGCTTGAGTTCTACCCCGACTTCACCATGGCGGTGCAAACAGCCCGTAAAGAATTTGCCCCGGTGAAACAACTGCTGAGGACTAATGATGTTGCGTACGCCATGTTATATCCTGCGCGCCTACGGATAGGGCCACCGTCGGATAATAAGATTTTCTCTTCCCCCCAAGGCAGCAATGGACTACGCCAAAAAATTGAAAAAACGCGCCAAAGAGCCGGACGGGAGGCATGCGGCTGAGAATGAGGGGCAGGATGAGGCCGAGTGAGCTGTTTCGACTGATTGACTACGACAAGAGCGCTGCTGCGGGGCACCTTGCTGAGTATTCCCCTGCGGCCTCTCATCTGCTCTTTCCTTAACAAAGTTGAGATGCCCACTGGGGCCGGAATTGTTTAAGAGCGAGAACATGGACATTGTGGCGGGAGGGAGGAGCTGGCGGGTGGCATCCTTGCATCTGCTGTTGACTTACGTCTGGCTGGCTCTATTCCCAGTGCACATGATTGGAAGGTGGTGGACTCTGGAGGGGCTCATACTGGGGCTGCCCTATGGGATGGCAATGCTTTCAGCTGAGTCTATAGCGCTATTGGTTGTGGACGCATCAGGGGCTCTCCTGGCAATGTACTGTAAACTGTTGGCTCAACACTGGGTCTTTGAACACGAGATCAGGGTTGTAAGGTTGGAGATGTTCTTATTGAGCGTAGTCCATGCTCCCGTCGCCTCTTGGCGGGAGAAGTGTGCCACTATGCCCCCGATATGGGAGATCCCCGCACGCTGTTGTTTGAATTGTTGGGGGTTGTGCAGAGTTGGGTTTTGGGATGGCTTTGGCAAATTGGGAGTGCTGAAGTGGGTGGTGGGATGGGGGATGGGGATTTGAGGGCTGTTGGGGGATTCTTTTCTTTCCTGGTCTGGGATGAGGGGTCTGAGATGCTGGTAACATACGCTCGACTCCTCTGGTTGAGGGTCGGCTTTTTCTACGAAGATGTTCATGTTGCTTATGGTTTATGGGGTGCAGAGTTGAGATTTCTGGGGTGGGCAGGGAGGCTGCTCTATTGGCTTTTGGGAGGCTTACAGAATGGGAGATATGGACAGGGGGGGTAAGGTCACATGCGTAACTTGGAATGTGCGGGGTCTTAATAGGCCACAAAAGACAAGACAAATGCTTGCATTTTTGAATCGACATGGAGCTCAGGTGGTATTCCTTCAGGAAACGCACCTTCAGGGCAGGGCGGCTGAAATGGTGGGCAGACAGTGGGCGGGGGTGCGACTGGCTACTAAGTACTCTTCCTATGCTCGGGGGGTGATGATTTTGATCAAGAGAAACATACCTTTTGAAGTGGTACACGAGGAAATTGACCAGGAAGGAAGGTTTATTATGGTACAGGGCAAATTATGTGGTACGCTGATTACTTTGCTCAATGTGTATGGTCCAAATATTGACTATCCTGATTTCTATTTTATGCTCTGGAACAAACTTTATTTGCTTGCACCGTCAGCTATCTTATGCGGGGGGGATTGGAATGTCACGCTCGATTCAGAGCTGGACAAGAAACATGACAGACCTGTTGTGCGCAAGAAGGCGGCGGAAGCGGTGTGCGAGGGTATGACTGGGCTGCAACTGCTGGATGTGTGGAGACTGCGTAATCCAACTGCGCGAGTGGGTACTTGCTACACGTCAGCACACGATACATGGTCGAGACTGGACTTCTGGCTGGCGACTAGGGATGTGAGTGGTTGGGTGGTGGACGCTACTCACTTGCCTCGCACTATCTCGGATCACGCACCTGCTACACTGGTATTGCAGATTCCATCACATGCCCCGGCCCCTTTCACTTGGAGACTCTCTCCGGGGATACTGACCGACCAAGTGCTTTCTGAGCGCCTGGGACAGATCGTGGAGGAGTTCTTTGTTAATAATGTGGGATCTGTTGAAGATATAAGTACGGTGTGGGAGGCCTTCAAGGTGACGGTGAGAGGTGCATGTATAGGCCTAAGATCAGGGGTGCTCACGTCCATCAGGGACTCCATGTCCAGGCTGGAAAAGGAGTTGCTATCCCTCGAGAGACGGTTGGAAGGGGGCGCGGAGGGCACGATACTTGCAGACATCAGAGTGAAGGTCACTGAGTACAATGAGTTGGCGGAGCAAGAGGTGAAATTCTTAGCTAAACACGCTACTGCTAGATACTATGGAGAAGGGGGCAGGCCAGGAAAGGGACTGGCGGAGCGCATCAGGGAGCCGTGGGCACGTCACTGCACGGTGCAAGAGATTGAGGATCAGGGGGAAGTGGTGACCAGCACTGAGGGTATCTTAGCTTGCTTCTCGAAGCATTATGCGCAACTCTATGAGCAGAGGGACACGGCTGACGAGGAGGAAGTGAACCGGTACCTAGAGGGTGTTGCCTTGGTATGGCTCTCCAGAGGTCAGCAAGAATTCCTAATGCACCATATTACGGAAGCTGAATTTAGGGACGCCATTGCGGCACTTCCGAATGGGAAGGCGGCCGGCACGGACGGTCTTCTCTCCGAATTTTATAAAAAATATGCGGATATCCTGATTCCTCAGCTGGCGCAGGTCTTGGAAGAAGCGTTTGAGCGCGGACGACTCCCAGCGACCATGAGGGAGGCACTCTTGGTGGCGCTGCCTAAACCTGGGAAACCGCCAAACAAATGTGATTCATTTCGCCCCCTCTCACTTATGAATACTGATGTCAAAATCATTGCCAAAGTGTTAGCTACGAGACTACGTCTCCTCCTGCCAGTTATGGTCCTGCCGGACCAATCAGGTTTCATTCCTCTCAGGTCCACGACGCATAATCTGCGGGCTCTTTTCGCAGTATTGCACCTGCTCAAGCCAGACCTTCCGGCAGCTGCAGTCATGCTTGACGCGGCCAAGGCCTTTGATTCGGTGGCATGGAAATATATGCTAACTGTCTTGCACCGGATGGGGGTGCCTTTTTTCTTCACTTCACTTATCACTCTATTGTACACTGCGCCAACTGCGAGAGTCAGGGTCAACGGACATGTCTCCTCGTCATTCCCGATCCAGAGGGGGACAAGGCAGGGGTGTCCTCTGTCGCCGCTATTATTTGCCATCATGATGGAGCCTTTGGCCTGTATTCTGCGGCAGAGGTATGCGGAAGCAGCGTTGAAGTTCCCCCTCAGATCTCTGGCTGTGTCGATGTATGCGGACGACATGGTCCTGTATGTAAGAGACCCGGCGCTTCATCTTGAAAATATACTTCGCGAATTTATTAAGTTTGGTCGGCACTCCGGGTTGACTATAAACTGGGACAAATCGGTGATACTCCCACTCACGGATGCGACTAGTCAAATTCCGCTGGAGTTCCCTCTGGAGTGGGCGACGGAATCGGTTCGCTATCTGGACATCTGGGTGCATAGGGACTGCCAGGAAGTCATAAGGGCTAACTATGGGGTAGCCATCTCTAAGCTGGAGGATCAGGTGGCGAGATGGACTCGGCTCCCTCTGACACTCGCTGATCGAACTTCTCTGATTAAAATGGTAGTGCTGCCGAAATTTCTTTATCTATTTGTGAATGTCCCTGTCTCGTTGAAGTCGCACTTTTTCGCACGGCTGAAGTCTCTTTTGATTTCGCTCACCTGGGCTGGCAAGAAACCGCGGGTGACTTGGGATGTCATGATCAAGCCGCATGCACTGGGTGGGTTCGCCTTACCGGACATGAAGCTTTATTACCTATGCGCGCAAGCTCAATTTGCTAGTTACTGGATTCATGCTCCGCCGTATACACCACATGTGGCGCTTGAGGCTAGTGCAGTCTTGCCGTATCCGCTAAGGGCGATGATAGCTAACAAACATTCAGTCTTCGAGAAAGGAGAGATCGATACTGTGCGACGCACGGCATCCGCTTGGGAGGACCTTGGTAGACGGGCTGCCAGATTGCCGTTATACGCTCCGGCTATGCCACTACTATACCACTCAGATATTTCAGTGTCCAGTGAGATCGGGGGATTGCAGGTTTTGAGGGAGGCTGGAGTTCAGACCATGGGAGATCTCTTCCCGGGGACCTCCTTTCTCTCTTTACAAGACATGACAGCAAGCTCCACTAACACAGCTATGACTACCTTTGTTTATGCACGCTTGAGGGCAGCAGTACGAGACTTGTTTCCAACGTATCCGGCGGAGCCATTAACACTTGGGGCATTACAGCTGCTCTACACAGCCAAAGATAGAACTAAATTACTCTCTAAACTTTATAAGGCTGCGCAGGAGGATGAGGGAGGAGGGGCGGTCTTGGCCAGGGCGCGCTGGGATAGGAGCTTGCCAGAACCTCTGAGCGATGATGAATGGGAGGAATGCTGTAACATGACTGGGGGATGTGTGATTAATGGCAACTTTCGCCTCTTGCACTTTAAATTTCTGCACCAATGGTATTACACGCCGGTCCGGCTGGTCAGATATGGGCTCCGGGCTAGTGCCCAATGTGTCCGATGTGGTGCTGACGATGCCGATTTTATACACATGGCCTGGGGTTGTCCGCGTGTGTATGACTTTTGGAAGGAGGTGACTGAGAGACTGACTGTCATGATCTCAAGCGAGGTAAACCTGGACGTACGTCTCGGCTTCTTGGGAATTGCTTCTGGGGTAACGGCCCAATCGAGACGGCTTGTGGTCCTGGCTTTGCAGTTGGCTAAGAGGAGGGTCGCTATTGGATGGGGGGGAAGAAGGGCACCTAATGTGCAGCTGTGGCTGAAGGACATGGCCTACTGTAGAGACCAACTACACTGCTATTATGAGGGGCTGCCAGAGAAATCTCGCCCGCGGGATGTGTGGGAGCCGTCTACGCTGTATATGCTGTCACTGGACGATTCTGACAGCGAAAGGAGTGAGATAGTAGAGTTGCCGGGGGGGGGACCAGGATTCTGCGTGAATGCGGCCTCAATATGTGTGGGACGTCCCTGCTATGTGGGTTGTGTGGCTAATGGTGCCCTCTGGGACTCTCGCACTTGCCCTGAAAAATGATGAGACGTTACTACCCTTTGCTGCTCCGTACTAATGTGGGTGTTGTGAGAGAAACTGTGGGGTAATGCCCAACTCGTTCATATACTTTCTGTACCCTACTGTACCGGCTGACATATGGTTTATACACTTGCTAGCTTTGGAGTCTTCGTTAGGACCAGGACAGAGAGGGATGGGAGGGTGTTGGGGTTGGTTGTCGGTTAACTTTAGTTCTGCAAAAAAATGGAAAAAGACCGAGATCACATAAGGGCTATACGGCCGAAATTGATAGTGTACCTTGGACACTGCTTCTGGAACATTTGTGGTGCCTTCGTGGGCTTAGCATACACTGCATATGTGTTTGAACTGGAAAGGTGTATTGTTTGCCCTGCCTATTCTGTGGTGCTCTGATTGCGGCCGGCCCTATAAGTGGGTTGTAGGCACACCGCTGTGTAAATGTGAAATGTGCAATAAAGGTCTACCAAAAAAAAAAAAAAAAGAGTACTGGGGATTATTTTATTTATTTATTTATTTTATTTATTTATGGAATTTTTAATGCGCACTACTACCCTGAGGTGTCTAGGCGCAATGAGATACTCCAAGATACAGTGGTCAGGACACGATATTATAAGAAAGAGCTATAAGCTCTTTTTGCCAGATGGTTAATATTAATAATATTATTGATTGAAGAGCCAAGTCTTCAGAGCCTTGCGGAAGCTAATCAGGGTTGGCGCAGTTTTAATGTCTAAGGGGAGTGAGTTCCACAATATTGGAGTTGCTACCAAGAATCGTCTGTCGCCCCATGTTGCCGTTCTTGTGCGGGGTACAGACAGTTGATAGCTTGCTGCTGATCGTAGGTTCTTTTTAGGAATGTACACCTGAAATGCCTCCTTTAGGAACTTCGGTCCAGTCTGATGGATGGCCTTATAGGCAATGCACAAAGCTTTGAATTTGATCCTGCTCTCCACTCTTAGCCAGTGGAGCTGACGTATGGCTGCCGAAGTGGAGTGGCGTCTGGGTATGTTGAGCAGTATCCGTGCTGCCATATTTTGGACAGATTGAAGCTTGTTCAGGATGCATTTATGCGTGTTGAAAAAGAGAGCATTTCCATAATCAAGCTTGGAAAACACTAAGGTAGTAATCAGTGTTTTTCCTGCTGATGCTGGTAAATACGGCAGAAGTTTTTTTATTTTTTTCAGCATGAAGAACGCCGCAGAGACCACCTTGTTAACATGATATCCAAAGGATAACTTGCTATCAAATATCACTCCTAAATTCCTGACCTTGGCGGCTGGAACCGGAGGAGGGCCCATCTGACTGGGCCACCATGTCGGGGACCATTCTGGAGAGATATTACCAAAGGTCATCACCTCCGTTTTCTCCGCATTAAGCTTCAAACAGTTCCTGTGCATCCATGATTGTATGTCCAGTAACCCCTCCTGAAGCTTAGCTGCTACCACTGGGCCGTTCTTATGCACCGCCAGCACAAGCTGGGTGTCATCTGCGTAGGTGGTTAAACGCATCCCATAAGATTTGATGACCCTCGCCAAGTCCGCGACATAAATGTTGAAAAGCGTCGGACTTAACGAGGATCCTTGAGGGACCCCGCAAGGCAGTTCAGACGTCGGTGAGTAATGATTACCCAGTTTGACTGCCTGCTTACGGTCAGCTAAGAAAGAAACTATGAGTTCTTTTGCCAGATGGTTAATCCCGAGGGCTGCGACACGGTCGACCAAGATGACATGGTCGACCGTGTCGAAGGCCGCCGATAGGTCCAACAAGATAAGCACTGCCGCTCCTCCCGAGTCCATAATATGTCTGATTTCATCGGAGGCCTTTATCAGCGCTGTCTCGGTTCCGTGTCCTTTCCGGAACCCGAACTGAGTGTCATCCAAGAGTCCATTTTGCTCAATAAACTCTGACAACTGTTGGTTCATAATGGCCTCTACGATTTTAGCCGGGAAGGGAAGGCAAGCAATAGGCCTATAGTTGGCCGTAACGGTGGGGTCTAGGGAAGGCTTCTTGAGCAGAGGTTTGACAATAGCCTACTTCCAAATCTCAGGGTAGACACCAGTTTTGAAGATGGAGTTACAGATATCGGTGAGCGGCTGGGTGATGGTGTTATGTAGTTGGTTCATTATGAGGGGAGGACATGGATCAAGCGGAGATCCAGATTTGATCTTGGCAACAAGCATGCAGACCTGATCTTCAGTGACTGACCGAAACTGAGCGAAGAGAGGGTGAGTGGGCGCTGGATGGATGGATAGGTCCATGGATCCTCCCACTGGTTCTTTGGAGAATGTGGAGTAGATATCCATCACCTTAGAGGTGAAGAATGTAGCCAGTGAGCTACAGAATTCCTGCGAATTCTCAGTTGTGGGTCCAGTTGGAGGATTAGAAAGAGAGCTCACCACTTGAAAAAGCATTCTGGCTGAGTTCTGTGCTTGCTCAATTTGGCCAGTGAAAAAAATATTCTTTTGCGTAATGAGAGCTTTCTTATATATTGCCAGTGCAGTTTTATAGACTTGCTTAGCGGGGGGGCTATAATGCTTTCTCCAGCGCCTTTCTAAGTTTCTGCAATACTGACGTTGGAGTCGCAGCTCCTCTGTATACCACTGGGCAGATGGAGTGGCTCTATTTGGACGATAACATTTTTCAGGTGCAACTTGATTAGCTGCCTTCAGGATCCAATCTTGAAAATTAGTGGACATGGTTTCAGGATCACATGATCTTTCTGGGGCTGATGTCATAAGGAGATTAGTGAGGTGTGGAATGTCTGCATTTTTCCACCTCCGCGTCCCCACTGACGACCGGATTTTGGTCTGAGAGGGTTTGGAGGGTGACAGTCTAATCCTAAAAATAATAGCTTGGTGGTCAGACCATACCAGAGGTAGTACCGCTGACAGATCAATGCCCGGGTTATTTGTGAACAGACCATCCAGTGTGTGCCTGGCCTCATGCGTGGGGCCCCTCACCAATTGCTCCAGCCCTATTGCCTGCATATCAGTGATAAGTTGGGCTGTGTCTTTATTGTCAAGGTTTTCAAGCGGGAAATTAAAATCCCCTAGAATAGTATAGTCCGAGGATCCTATTACTAGTTCAGTTATTTCTGTAAGTTCAGCTAAGAATTTGGTGCGGGAACCCGGTGGCCTGTACAGAAGTATCCCTTTGAAAGCTTGCCTCTGCGTAAGATTGATAACAAACGCAAAAGCTTCGCAGGTAGTGCTTTGAATAGGCTCGAATTTTGCACGATAAGTGTCCTTATGAATTACGGCTAAACCTCCGCCTCGCCCAGAAATTCTGTCTTGTCTGGCCACACAGTAGCCTTCAGGGGTGGCCAGAAAAAAGTCAGGGCCCGAAGCCTCATCTCCCCCAGGATTCCGTAACAAAGAGAATATCTAGATTCTGGTTGAGAATACACTCCCTAATATCCAAGCTATGTTGGGGGAGGGAACGTGCGTTAATCAGTGCTGCTCTATAGTGCTGCTATATAATATTTTAGTAATAAACACACATTTTTATAATATATACTTGTGTGGTGTCCTTTCAATTGATATTACAGGATTGTGATTGGTAAAACAGCTCGCTTAACACGACCTCTTGAGTTTAGCCTTTAAGGCTGCTTAGTCTATGCTACCATTAAGATAGCTTGTCTATAAGGTTAACTTACAACCAGACACCATAAGGGATTGTTTGGACTGATACAAGGTGGTTCCAGAATTGGAAACATCATATATCAGGCCAACTTCTCACACGCAGTGTAAAGTCCGTGCGCTTTCTGAGTGCATGTGTGAGAATGGCCTGCCCGCCCATAGGAATGCATGGGGAATGTGTGTATCCATGGTGATTCCTGATGTGTGGGGAGTGCAGGGTCGAGTTTGGTATGAGCGGACTCGTGTGATTAAATGCTGCGCGATGATAGGTGCGGCATACTTGTGTCTAGTGTGGAAGTGCCACTTCTAGAAGTTGGCCTGTCTGTGCAGTGAATGTGCTGGCTTGTGATTGGCTGGAGCTGGCTGGTGTGCCAGGCTCCTGAAGTCTGGGTGGATCTGCCCCGGTGGTGAATGAGGAGATCTGCATGTTGATGGCAGGGAGGGGCTGCACCTGGGACCTGAATAGGGCTGGGCTTTCCCCGCACAATGCTGGCTCCACCCCCTGTGGTGCGTCTAATGACCCTAGTCTGGCCAGTGAATAGTGAGCGGGGCAGAGCCCATCAGAGTGCTCCCAAACCAGCTGCGTCTGGTTTTGCCTCCACCATACACCCTTTAGACAAAGAAATTGTGTGTATAAAAAGAGGCAGTGACCTCTTGTAAAATGTTCTTGGGTTCCTACTTGAATCTACCTGGGGTGTGCTGCTGCTGGGGCCGAGGGGAAGGCTTGCCTCCCTGGGCCCTGCCCAGCCCTTGGATGCCCTGGATGCTGGATGACTGGGGGACTTGCTTTGCTGGAAAGCTGCCTGCCCCTTTTCCTTACTCCTGGACCCCTTTTTGACTTTCTCACTTGCCCCCAGGACTTTTGCAAGCCTTTTGCAGCATGAGAGAGCTGTATTTTCCTTTGGGAATGCTGGCCTGTTGAGCGCTTGGTTTTTCCCTCTGGGAGCGCGCCATTGGGACTCTGCAGTGCTGGGCTGTGTTGTGTGTGTGAGGGAGTCCCCCTGCTGGGGGATCCCCCCTCTTTGTGCCCTTCTACGGTGCCTACCCTGCATGATGGCCGCCGTGCCGATATTATCCTCCTTGCCCGTGTGCTTATTTAAATTAACACGGGTGCCACCCTGTTTAGGTGTGCCTTAGCGAGTGCCCACCTCGCTTCTACATTTTATGTGCCTTCAGAGGGTGCCCACCCCTCATTTCCGAGTCTCCCCGCCGCGGCCCGAGCTGCGTTAAGATGGCCGCCGCCGTCCGCGGCCCACCTGGTTGTGGGCGGGGCCGCCGGACGGAAGTGACACTGGCACCAGAAAGAAGCAGCAGGCCGAGGGATGGCTTCTCGCGGCCCGAGGCTCCGGTGAGTTATGAAGAGCCCCGGGGCTGCCACCAAGGGAAAGTAAAGCAGGTGCCTTGCAGAGGCGGGGCTCCCATGTGGAGAGAGCCCCGCAGAGTGCCGCCGCATAGATGCCCCGCCGCCGGAGAAGGACAGAGCAGCCCGTGAGTGTACAGGGACGGGGAGAGGAAGCAAAACGAAGGCACCATGCTGGTTCCTCCCTCAGAGCAGCCCCGCTTGGTAGAGGGCTGCTCCAACATTTGCGGGCATGATTGTTTGAGGAGCAGAGGTAGCTCCTCCACCCCATGTTTGTTTTAGAGCCCGAGAGCTCAATCGTTTGGCACAAGTGGTTGCTCGGGCCCAGAGGGGCCCACACTTTGTTGTTTAGGGGGGGGGGATGTCGGGGCACGTTGTTGGTGCCCGCTCCCGCCCCCCGTGCCCATACCAGCGCAGTGCCCGTTCTCGGAGCGTCCCGATGGCAGCGGGCCGCTCCGACCTATGGGGGCATATTTAATGAGCTAAGGAGCCAAAGTGCTCCCATGTGCACAGTTGATTTCCCGAGCCCAGTGTGGCTCCAACCTATGCCGCAATCTTTGTTCCAGAGCCTAGAGGGCTCCAACAGTTGGCACAGCTTTGCTCCTAAGGGCCAGTGAGGGCCCCTGTCATAGTTTTGGCCGATTCACAGCTGCCCAGCAAGTAGTGGGCAGCTGCACCATTTAGGTATTCCTTCCTAGGGACTTGATGCTTGGACTCAGGAGTGATGCTGTACAAAAACAGGGTTCGACCCAAAATAATCACTGGGACCTGGGTAATTGTTGATAAGGACAAAGGGGTCCCGGACTTATACAGTGATTGATATATAGTAAGGAGCATAGAATGAAAAAGAAATGAGAAAGAAACCAAACAAATGAGGTTACGATGTTTTAATTCACAAAGTACCTATATCAACCACTTCATGGTTACGCTATTTTCTGTAAAGTTATTTACGCTTCATAAAACAATTGTGCCCACATGGGGTAGGGGGGGAAGGAAAAGTGCTGTGAGGGAATTGAGTGAACAGAAGTGAAATGCATAAACAATAGTCAATTGTACATCATTGATCAGTAGTTTAAATACATTCTGAGATGGTCTCCCAAAGTCGGAGCCAAAAACGGAATTAAATCACAATTTGTTGAAAAACAATATCTCCTCTTTCAGGCTGTTCGAATCCCGATTAACCATGGGAGTAAGATTATAGAAAGCAGTCTACGTTTCGACCCTAGCAAGGTGTAGGGTAGTTGGCCCTTACAGAGCGGGTCTTCATCAGGACTGGGGGGCAGTGGGCAAGCTTCCTTGGGAGCGGGGGACCGATAGAGTTTCCATCAGGTTGGGTCTGTATCGCCTTATGAAATTTCTTTTGTCCCGTTACGGGCGTCGTGATCGGTGTTTAACAGATCGTATCTTGTTAAACACAAAGTCGCATCAGCGGGGTCTTGAGGCAGTCAATGGACGCAGCTCTCGTAACCAGGAAGCCCCCAAGGAGGCTTGCCCACTGCCCCCCAGTCCTGATGAAGACCCGCTCTGTAAGGGCCAACTACCCTACACCTTGCTAGGGTCGAAACGTAGACTGCTTTCTATAATCTTACTCCCATGGTTAATCGGGATTCGAACAGCCTGAAAGAGGAGATATTGTTTTTCAACAAATTGTGATTTAATTCCGTTTTTGGCTCCGACTTTGGGAGACCATCTCAGAATGTATTTAAACTACTGATCAATGATGTACAATTGACTATTGTTTATGCATTTCACTTCTATTCACTCAATTCCCTCACATCACTTTTCCTTCCCCCCCTACCCCATGTGGGCACAATTGTTTTATGAAGCGTAAATAACTTTACAGAAAATAGCGTAACCATGAAGTGGTTGATATAGGTACTTTGTGAATTAAAACATCGTAACCTCATTTGTTTGTTCCTTTCGGATTTCTTTTTCATTCTATGCTCCTTACTATATATCAATCACTGTATAAGTCCGGGACCCCTTTGTCCGTATCATGGACTCAGGAGTGAGTCGCACTCCTTCGCCCCTACCTTGGCTTCCCCAGCTGCACAGCACTTAGTGCCAGCTGCAGCATTTAGGCCCCTTGCTATTATCCCCAGCTGCCCAGCAAGTAGTGGGCAGCTGCTACGTTTAGGTTCTGGCGCAGTGGCGCAACCTGGACTTTGATGTGAGTTGTGCGCTAAATGTGATTTATGTGATATTATGATTTATGCGCTAATGCTTTGGATGTTAGGAAGTGTACTGTGTGTAGTATGTTTTGCGCACCCTGTGTTCTGACACCTCTGAATGTGTTTTATGCATCATGTGTATAGTTTCTGTCCTATACCCCTAAATGTATTTTTATGCTTAGGTGGTTGTTTTACCTAGTATAGTGATGCTAGTGAGTTCATGGTTCCTGCGTGATATTTTCCTAAGATGGTTAGGGTTGCATAGGTCGTACTTACCTTTTACCAGTGGTTACTGGTTGTGCGCTACATTTGCTATGTCTACAAAGTGTTATTTCTACCAAGTGCTACTTCTAAAAGTGCTGATTCCGGACAGTGGTCCATGTGGCCATGTCCCTTGTACATAATCCCCTGTGAATTCTGCCCATGCCTCTGGCACATTGTAAAGAGTGTGTTTACTATCTAATGTGTTTTGTAATACAAAGGCTATTTTTATATAACCTTGTTTGGAGTTCCTTTTGTGGGGGGCCTGGGATGTTGTTGCTGGGGGTGCGTGCACAAATGCTTTACACATCGCCTCTGAGATAAGCCGGACTGCTCGTGCCAAGCTACCAAGAGGGTGAGCAGGGGTTATCTTGGCGGGTGACTTCCTTGCCCTGACTTAGAATGGTGGTTTCTGCCCGACTTTGGCGCAAGCCTTAGCCAACCAGAAATCCCATTCCTAACAACTCTTCTCAGCAAACTTCGACTTGGTGAAATCAACATTTAGTCCTTTCGATTTAAGGATGGGGGGTACTCTATCCAGTTTTAAATCGCGTTCACATCTATTCTTGCCAAAAAACAGAACGTCTTGAAAAAACATAATACTCTGTTCTTTGCTGAATAGTCTCTGAAAGGCGGCCGCCACCGACTCCTGATCAAATGGCATGCATTGAAATTGGAAACAACTATCTGGGGTGATAAAAGCTGTGTACTTCTGGGAATCAGGTGTCAGAGAAATCTGGTGATACGCAGTAGATAAGTCGATAGTGGAAAACCATTGCGCATCTTTAAGCAATGCTACCATTTCATTGATTATAGGTAATCGAAACTCGTTGATGATAATGTTATTATTCAGATGGCGGAGTCAGATGCATAATCTGATTTTACCATTACTGAGCCGAGCTACAACCATCGAAGAAATCCATTCGGAGGCCTCAACGGGTCCCTATCACCCAGATGACACAAACTTGTTTAATTCCCTTGAGACTTCCTCGCTCATAGCCATTGGCACATTCTGAGCCTGTGAACTTTGGGGCAAGCATCCTTCTTCAAGTGACTCTTATATTCAAACCCGACACGATTACCTAGCTCGTTTAAACACCACTGCAATTTTTTTAAAACAACTTGTCCCCCATGGTTGTACCTTGATCTACAATCAAAACCCACTCTTTGTTATTGGGGTCTAACGCATTATACAAATCTTTCTGATCTCGCCAACCCAAAACTGGCGGATCCTTCTTAGCTATGCACAACTTACAATGTGACACCATGCGTCTGAATTTGAAATTTAGCCTTCTGAACCCCAGTATGTCTATCTTCTCACGGCCATAACCTTCACAGTCAATGTCAGATGGGATCAGAAATTCACCAATCTTTTCCACAAACTTATCTATACCGATTCCTTCATTGATAAAGGTGTAGGGGGAACTCGAACCTGCAAAATGGTTAATCCCAGCTCACCAATGGTCATCTTACACTCAGTTTCTTTCAGCATGCATCATCATGTATTTCAAAATGTGCTTTTCTTTAAAATTTGTGACAATATTTAATCTATCCTCATCCAAATCATGCTCTGAATCCTTCTGCTCTGCAGTCCCCCTTTCATCATAGATACATTTTACACATTTATTTTCTTGCACACATTTTTTTTTATTAATAGCAGGACAACTTTTGCTGTAAGCAAGGTGTTCTTTGCGGTCACATCTATCTCTTTCACACACTTTTTTTTATTTATTTTAAGATGATGCACTATTGTTTGTACTAGAACTTAAAAAGATTCTGCTCATAGACATTGGTTCCTTATCATTTTGCTTCAAAGTTACAACACTTTTCTGAAATTTCAGCTTTCCGGACAAAAGCCAAGATAGTATCCAAAGGAGAATCACCATTCACCCACAACTTCTTCTGTATGGCTGGAAGCTCGCATGCATCATAACCTGATCTCTTATTAAATCATCTTGTAGGGTGCCAAACTTACTATCGCTTGCTAACTTTTGCAAATCAGCCACATATTCATCAATAGTCTCCAGTTTTGTCTGTTAGCTCTGAAAGACTTTGTACCTACTTATGCCAATGCAAATTTCAGGTTAAAAATACTTATCTAAATCATTAAAAGCAGCAGTGGAAACATTCACGTCACCCACTACAGAAATTTTAGACAGTTGAGAGTAAAGTTTTAAGCCCGTAAGACCCAATGAATGTAAAAAGATCATTTTCTATAGTGCAGTAGACATTTCCTCTGTCTCAAAAAACGCTTCAATGTAGTTTGTAAACTATTCCCTCCATTTCAGCCTACTTCAAAAGAGGTTCAAGAGACTGATGACCAGAAAGGCTGAGACGAACTGATGCTGAAATTTTAGCCGTTCATGTTCCTAATGGACTAGTTGAGTGAGCAAGAAACCGTCCACTCTTCACCATTAAATAAACTCTAACAATCGTTTCTTTTTTTAAAACATACTTAAGCTCCAAAACCTGTTATCACTCCTTGCTGTAGAGCGCGCTAGCGCAGGTAAATCCACTAGAGGAAATTATTATATACATATTTTTAATTTCACCTCGGACGCTGTCTTGTTTTCGTCTGTCAGATTCCTTCTGACAGTGGTGAGTTTTTGGATACCGAGGCAGCAGCCTCATTACTCCACATTGATTTTGAATGTTTTTAGTCGCTGTTTAGGTTGATTTATTGATGTGTGACACTTTGTCACAGTTGAGGTTGCATCACATGGTCAGCTCAGTGATGGGCCGCGGGTAGCGGTCAATTGAGTTGGCAGAATTGTCAGCATGTTTCCTCAGAGAGTCTCGTCTTTGTCCATCTAGTTTCTTCTGATAGTGTTGAGTTTTTTGTGCCTGCCGCGGCGATTATGCCATCAGACAGCGAAAGGATTTTGGTTGCTTGCCGAGGCGATTATGCCATCTGGCAGCTAAAAGGTTTTGGTTGCCTGCCGGGGCGATTATGCCATCTGGCAGCTAAAGGGTTTTGGTTGCTTGCCGAGGCGATTATGCCTTCTGGCAGTGGTGAGTTTTGGGTACCTGCCGGCGTTTGCCTTCAAGCAGTGATGAGTTTTTGGATGCTGCGTTGCTGTTTCAGTTTCGCAAGGTTAGCGCTTCAATGGGTAGCGGGTAGCGGTCAAATGGGTTTGTAGAGATGTCTCTTCGTTTTCATTGCTTTCCTCGAGTGTCCGACGTTCCACTATAAAAGACAGTGCCAAATTCAAAATGGCGTCACAGAAGGTATGTCAAGGTGTGATACTGTATATAACAAGTCAAGCATAAGTTGCACCCCTGAACTGTGACTGACACTGCGTCCTTGGGAAGATAGCTCAGTGAGATATGCTCCCGCTGTCAAGTTGAGTGTATATATGTGTGTGTGTGTGTTTGTGTGTGTGTGTAATCTGCAAGCTTCACACTTAGTCATTCAACCTTTTGAAGTAGATCCACTGAATAGTAACACCTAGTATTTACAGTTCTTTAAAGCGTCAAAGTCCACAGTTAGCAAGCGCTATAAAAACAAATAATCACCCTTTATGGTTCTAATATTTAAACCAGTCACATATATCACACTATTGTCTAGATAATTGTATAAAGCAAACACAAGGAGATGGTGGACAGAGTGCTGAAACGTTTCAAGCACTCACCCCCAGTCATAGATCTGGGTTCAATCCATCATCATTCTTTAGCTCACTTTGCCACCCCAGTTCAGACATAGCTATATGTTCTGCATTCTGTCCAACAATTGTTCTCTTTGCATTTTTTAGATAAATGTATATGCTCAGATGTTATTCACTTATTTGCTTCAGAGTCAGAAGGCTCCCTGCTGAATTTCAGATTGGGTATTAAACCTGACTTTCAACAGTGCAAGTTGAGTATGTGGGTGGAGCCAGTGGAATAAGTAGGTGGAGCCGGGGAACGTGGGTGTGGCCTCTGACAAAAATTTGAGCACCTGGACTTCATATTTTACAAATTAAGCACTGGGTAGGATACTAACGTGATGGACGAGTAGGCTATCCGCAGTAGGTGGTACAGCCCAGTACGAGCTGGGCCACGAAGGATTATAGTATGACGTGTTGATTTATCCCTAGGCTTATATATCAGTAGAAATGTGCATTATGGGAACCAGGTCGCGACCTCACTAACAGGAACTATGCATCTTCTGGACCGTAATAAACTAAATTAGTAGAACCTACTAGCAATCACAGAGCGACTTCAGGATGAACAAATACTGGGAAATACAGGGCGGAACGGCCTTGCCCCACCTCCCAATAGGGTAACATCATAGTAATTCTCAACCCAACGGGTCATTACTTAGCTGTGTGGACACTGAGGGAAACAAAGCAAAGCCCCGAGTCCGATGTTGCCTCTGCTGTGGGACTCGAGCCAAAAGGTGGCTAGACAGACCTCAGAGCAGTCGCCGATGGGAGAGCCTCCTGCCTACCCTCCGACACCATCGTAGGAAATGGGGCACACGCCATGCTGTTTTGTGTAGTTAGTCCCATTCTGCGCCTATGTGGGGGTTCTGTGGTTTCGGTTGTGACCATTCGCGGTGGCCAATGTCCCCCGTTTCCGGGAAATTTCTGTCCAACTAGTCCCATGCATTCTGAGGCGTTTCAAAACGAATGAATGCTGGTTATTAAGGAGTTTTAACTTGGATTGGAATAGGAGAGCAAACAAAAAGGCCAGCTGCGCAAATTGGAGATTTGACCTCTCGAAACGTGGAGCGTTTACACTACAGTCAGTATATAGTCTGGGAAGATTGAGACGTTTGCGTTATTGAACTGTAGTGGGTCATTTTTTATTTTTGTTTATTTATAAAGTTTTATATAGCTCGAACTTGATCCTGAAGGATATCAGAGCGCTTAACAATTAGTTTAACTTTGGGACAGCATCAAATCAGAGACGAATTATGAAATGTTCACGAAGAGCATGTGCCAGCAGATGGAGGCAATAATCAACTCTATGTCAATGCTAGGGGCATACAACCCTTATATTTTGCTTTTAGGGAAGACATTTTTGTCAAACTGATGACATTTTTGTGATATATGACACCTGTAATTGACAGTAAAAGCTGCCAGTCGAACCCCCAAAAGTGACTACAAGCATAGTGGCAGGATCTTGTATACTTTTCCAAATACATTTTATTCCCAGGTGCTGGGGGGACAATGTCTCGAGCCGGATACTGCAGATATTAATGGATGGTGACCAGGTGTGGTGCTCAGCCCCAATAAAGTTCATACATTTGGCTGTTGCTTTTCCTCTCACAACAAGGCCATTTGTTGCAAGCTGGTGCCCTTTTTGGGGTAATCCGGTCTGGAGCCTTTAGGCAACTGCCTATAATATACCATGGCTCCTGAAAGGAACAGAGCAGAATGAAATCGTAAGTAACATGGGGCTGCGTGCAGTAGAAGATCTTAGTCTCTAAAGTTTAGAATATTGGCTATGATCGGACGAGGGTTTGCACCAGGAATGGGTTTTCTGGTAGGAACCAGATGTGCTTGTTTACGATGAGTTCTGACAGTCCTGTGGGAGCTCCTTTTTTTTGAGCCAGTTCTCAATAAACGTTGTCGGCTGCGGGCCCTACGATCCCTCAGGAAGGCTCACTATTCTCAGTTTGTTTAGTCGGGACCTCCTTTCTGCATCGCCCGTGCTGGCCTGAAGGGTCTCTATTTGCTGGTGTAGTTGTAAGAGTTGCACATCATGGTCTCTCACCTTAGGTGCTCTTGAGTCCAGCGATAGTTCAGAGACTGAGGTGCCGGGTTTTTAGGAACCCAGTGGTGCCAGGGGATAACACCCGAAGACCTCTGAGTTCTTCCTGTTCTGGACCACAGAAACACAGAGTCTTCTAGGTGAAGTAAAAGATTGAGTTTTATTGGCTGCAACCAAGTAACAAGCGTCCTAGAAGTACAACAGCACGGTTTGTAAGTTCTCAGGAGACTGTTCGTTTTTACAGAACCAGACTTCTCCTTTTATACAAAAATAACAGCTGCAGGCAAGAATTCTTCAGTTTACAATACGGTCATATACATATTTCCACAATAAAGCAAAAAGTAAAGTCATGCCGGCCAACCCATATTTTAGATGTCCAGTTTGTGATAGATGGCCCAGCCCGGCCCAGAACTACCATCAGATATCGATGGAACCCCAATAAAATCGGGCACCTCCTCATCGTAAAACTGGCCATAAACAAGAAACATGGACAGGTGTATGTGTGTAGAAAACATGGTCTGTGTGTAGTGAATGGTTTATGGCATGTTGTGCCTTGATGCTATCTTACTCGGCCACTGGGCGAGGAACTGCCCGAACAGGTTTGGCTGGAGGCAGTGGAGTCAGCTCGGCCAGGTCATGGGGAAGTCAGCTAAGGTGGACGTGTCCTTTCAGATCAAGCTTGGCCTCAATCAATTGACTATATGGAGGGCAAGCCATAAGATGGATGTCGTTCAAAAAATGGAGTCCGAGGGTTCGGAACGGAAATCACGATTTAAGGGTGTTAGCATCACTCAATCACGATGCAAATGCTTAGGGATAATGTCCTACTCATTACCGGTCTGCCGACACCAAATTCATCATGGTACGATGATATTTTGTGACACGAGGGTTGGGCCTCAGTACCATATTACAGCAGGGTCCAGAATTTCAGAACCACAGACCCTCCTTTTGCCCTCATATTAGGCAATAACTCATGCTAATCTGAGTCCAAATCTGTATTCATGAATTCATGGAGATGCTGCTGTAGCATCATTCTGTTGCTCAATTCGTCCCTTGACACAGGCTTCCTTACACATGAAGTAGTACAGAGGCCACATATTGCAGGAGCGCACTGCACAAACAGGCAGAACATAAACAGAATGGCTAAGATCATCCCAATGAAGATCAGAGTTTTCCATCCCCAGGCAGAGATTAGTTCCCAAAACCACCCTAGCAGGGACCAATCCCCTTTATCCACGTGCAGGGAATCAGAGATTTTGTGCAGTTTGGAGATGGCCTGGTACACTGTCGGAGCATTATCATGGATGAAAATGCAGCAACTGGATTGGATCACTCTACATACACCACCACGGTCTGCAAGTATGACATCTAGGGCAACCCTGTTCTGAAGGGTCATGAGTCGGTCCGACTGGAGCTCAGCTGTCAAGTTACTAAGGGCACCGGCCGTTTCGGTCACGGCGGATTCAACTACCCTCGTTAACTGGCGAATGTTCCTGCTGTTCACCATAGGCCCCCAAAATGGCAGAAAACCCTTTGCGAAGTCTCCAAACTCTTGACCCGCAGTGTCGTCTTGACTCACGACACCCCTAACTGTCCTTGTCCGATGGTAATCTGCCCCGGCCGTGTAGGTGGGTGGCAGCAGAAACGAGATAAAACATGTGCCCGAGAAGTCAGGGGGCAACCATGTGTATGCTTTGTCATGGCAGACGAAGTATGTACCCTTAGCCGCTAAGAATGGAGGGGAAGTTCGGGATGCAAACACATATGTTTCCGTGCATACGCTCTTTCCCAACTGTGCTTTGGGATCCCTGCCAATACCTTGCAGACATAGGTGACCTCGGTGGGGTACTATCCAAACCGGGGAGGATTTCTTTGTTTTCTGGCTCTCACTAAAGGAAATCCCATACTTAGTGATGTTCCATCTACTGTACGGGGTAAACTCATCTTTGGGAATCGTTCGATACGTGTCGATATCCCTGCTCATATTCCTTATTCCTGCCACTAGTGCCTTGTTGCTGGAATTGCTCCCTGTGGGACGCGGGGGATATGGTTCTATGGCAAACAGGAACATTGTCTGGAAAGCCCACAGAGAACCATAGTAACTGAAAGGCAGGACGAAGTAAGGGATGCCCTTATCTGTTGTGTGCGGCATAAGTCCACATATCCAACAGTTCGATGTGTTCATTATAGACTGGTGCTGGTGTAGGAGTTGGATGAATGAGTTATTTACTAATTCTAGTCTTCTGGCAGACTCGTGTTCTGGTAGGGGGTGAAAGGAGTGCGGGGAAACAGTAGGAGGAGGTGTGGCCTGAGTGTTATTTACGAAGGTAACTCGAAATGTGAATAAATTATAGCCAATCAAGAACATCATTATGCTACACAACATTAAAATACATATTATCAAGAATCTTTTTCTGGCCATCACAGTGCATATTTTCTTTTTAAAGTTCGTGGGTCTAGCAGGTCTCTCTACCCTAGGAAACTCCATCCTCTAGTTGCTGCCCGCGGTGGGAGATTGATTCTGCCAAAGAGTGCTTTCTGTTCAGCCCAGGGTAATTCCCTCGGACCAACCAGAACCGTTGACCTAAACGTCTCCAGCTGCACTCCCCAGACTGTCAACCGCGACCCTAGCAGCAGAACCGGATGGCGGTTCGAAAATCAAAAATGAGCAAGTTCCCTGGGCGAGAGAGCTGTAAAATCAAAAATAGTTCTTGGGGGAAAGGAAAATCGCATTAGTTTGCTTTTATTAGTTCGTTTTTCTTGACCTCAGATTATATCGTTGTTTCCCAGGTACGGTGTGGTCTTCAAACAATGTTTCAGGTTCTGTAGTGTCCAACTGCATGGACGGTGGCACAAATCCTTGCAAAATACGATCACTCTCCTTATCGGTACCAGTTCCTTTTAATCGTGCATCGCTGAAGGGTGCAAAGCGTGGTACGGACTCGGTCTCAGAGTCAGCAATTCCCTCCTGGACCCACCGGTCATATGGAAGAGGCAGAGGGACCCGTTTACAATGGATCCCGTGGATCCAGTTCTTCTTTCCTTCCACCCGAATGGCTGATCTCGTGGAAAGAAGGACGAGGTATGGGCCGGTCCACCTGGGCTGTTCGTTCTTCGTTCTCTGAAAGTTTTTCACCAATACCCAGGTGCCAGGTTCAATTGCGTGACCTGGATCATCAGATGCTGGCGGAGAGGAACTGTGAACCTGTTGGTGTAAAACACGCAATTTAGTTGTCAATTCGCACAAATAGTCAAGCAGTACAGAGTGCTCTATCTCGCTTAGTTTCTTGGGCCTTGGCACTCTCCATATGTTTGCTGGGCGCCCGAACACGATTTCGTGGGGGCCAAGTCCCAGTCTAGAATGGACAGTCATTCTGGTAGATAGGAGTGCTAAAGGCAAGGCGTCAGGCCATTTAAGACCTGTGCTGGCTTGGATCTTGGCCAATTTTAACTTTAACGTGCCGTTGTAGCACTCTACTAATCCCGCTGATTGGGGATGATTTGCAGCGTGGAACTTCTGGTGTATGCCTAGACATTCGCACACTCTCTTCATCACTCGTCCCACGAATTCACTTCCATTATCCTTCCAGACCATTCTAGGCATACCAAATCTAGGGAAGAATTACTTGACAAGGGCTTTGGCAGTTGACAAGGCAGTGTTGTCCTTAAGGGGATACGCTTCCACCCATCTGGAGAAGGCGCAAACAACAACAAGCACATATTTCAGATTGTTGCATCTTTCCATGTGGATGAAATCGAGCTGTAAAACCTCAAACGGATACGTTGGAGGCGCAAAACGACCAGCTGGAGTTGGGGTTCCCCTACTGGGATTGTACTTCAAACACACCATACAGTTCCTGACCAAATTCTCTGCGCATTTCGGGATACCACTATTCTGCCATACTGGGGCCAACAACTTACATATTCCTTTCGCACTAATGTGAGCCATTCCATGGGCCATTGTCACCACTGCAAACACATAAGCATCGGGTAACAGCCATCTTTGATGCTCTGACAATTCGACCCAACAACCATTCACATCCAATCTACCCTTGCTTTCTCTCCATTCATTCACCTCTTTTTCAGTGGCATCAGATTGTATAGACTTCACACTTTCAATAGTGTCCTCACACATACCCACATCAGCAATCCATCTCGCAGGACCTACAACATACATTCGACTCATTGTGTTCCTTGCAGTCTCTTTCGCAACTTCATCTGCAAATGCATTCCCACGACCAACATCATCTTGAATCTTTCTGTGTGCACTGCATTTCACAATTGCAACTTGTAGTGGCAAGGTCAGTGACTCGAGAAGCTCGTTCACTAGCGGACCATGTTGGATTCTCGCACCATGTGACGTCAGGAACCCACGTTCACGCCACAATCTTCCAAAACTGTGAGCCACGCCGAAGGCGTATTGGCCATCTGTATACACATTCACTCGCTTTCCTTTTGCCAACACACACGCTCTTGTAAGTGCAACTAACTCTGCTGCTTGCGCAGAATTGTGCGGTATACGTGCAGTCTCTACAATTGTGTGCAATGTTGTTACAGCATATGCTGCAGTCGTATCACCATTTGGCAACTTGAAGCATGAACCATCAACCCATAAAGTATCATTACATTCAGGCAGGGGAGTGTCCTGCAAGTCTACTCTCCCTTTTGTCTCTTCTTCTGTCCTAAAGCAGCAATCATGTTTTTCAACCTCATCGGTCTCTGCCGGAATGGGCAATAACGTAGCGGGGTTGAGTGTATCACACCTCTTTATGTGTATATGACTCGCTAATAGTGTCAGCTCATAACTGGACAGTCGAGCACTAGTTAAATGCTGTGTCTTCGTTCTGTTTAGTAAAATGTCTACTGCATGTGGGACCATAACGATCAGTATGTTATTCATCACTAACCCGGCAGACTGTCGAATACAGACAGCTTCTGCAGCAGTGGCCCTCAAGCAGCTTGGTAATGCCTTAGCTACAGGATCTAGAGTCGCTGAGAAATACGCGCATGGGCGCTGTTTGTCCCCAAAGTATTGTGTCAGGACTGATAATGCGCAACCTTCCTTCTCATGGCCATATAATGTAAAAGGTTTACTGTAGTCGGGGTTGCCCAACACAGGAGCCGAACACAATGCATCACGCAACTCGTGGAAACTTGTCTGACAATCTTCAGACCAAGGCATAGGATCGGGTGTGTCTTTACGGATTAGTGCCAGCAAAGGTTTAGCCAATAGTGAAAAATTTGGTATCCATGGTCTACAGTACGATGTAATGCCCAAGAAGGCACGCACTTCTCTTTGTGTCCTTGGGACACTCAATCTTGCAATTGCCTGTATTCTTTCTGGGGTCAGTCTCCTTCCCTCCTTCGATAAGATGTGACCTAAGTAGGTCACTTCTTGTCGACAAAATTGCAGTTTTGAAAGAGAGACTTTGTGCTTCATGTCACATAAATGACGCAACAACGACAATGTGGCTTGCTTGCAAATCTCTTCAGTATCTGCAGCGATCAGCAGATCGTCTACGTACTGAATCAGAGTTGCACCATCATGTAGAACAATCGTGTCAAGTTGTGATTTCAGAGCTTGACTGAATATAGATGGACTTTCACAGTAGCCCTGAGGAGCGCGTTTGAAGCGGAAGCTTCGTCCTCCTAAATTGAAGCCAAAACTATCTCTGCTCTCCTCAGCAATCGGGATGCTGAAGAAAGCGTTCTTCAGGTCAATCACCGAGAACCAAGTGGCTGAAGCTGGAACCAAAGTCAATAGGGCAGTAATGTCAGGGACAACTGGAAACTGCGGTACAACAATCTTATTCACTTCTCTGAGATCAATCACAAATCTGTACACAGGGGGCTGTGAAGGATCAGTACGCTTTAAGACTGGCAAAACAGGACTGTTACAAATGTTGCCTGTTGTCTCTTCAATGACATCTTTCTCAATCAGATCGTAAATGATCGCTAACAACGCCTTTTCACATTCGCTAGAGATCTTGTATTGGGGAATACGTGGCAACCTGACATTGGCTTTCAATGTTATGACATATGGCGCTATCTCCAAAAGACCCACATCATTTGATCCACTAGCCCAAAGTATATCTGGAAGAGATGACAATTCAGTTGGAATATTCTCCTTTGCCAAATACATTGGAGAAATAATTTTCTTACCTAGGGTAAGTTGTACTCCTGAAGGAGAACAGTACAAAGTCGCATATAATCTCTTTAACAAATCCAAACCAAACAAGTTTTCACCACAACCTGTTGTAAGAATGAGGGGTGCTTCTAATTCACATGGGCCAACAGAAAGGGGCATAGGACTAGAAATCGGGTTTCTAACAGGGGCGCCAGAAAAACCTACTGAAACATTAATTTCGCCAGACAAAGGTGCGCCAGGAAGTTTTGAATGCATAATCGAACTTTTTGTAGCACCAGTATCCAGCAGAAAAGGTTCTGACACTCCTGATGTGATCACCTCGACATAAGGTCCATTCTGGTCTACTAGAACTGAAACAACTCCCTCTCTTTGTCCATGGCTGTCCTAGCAATTATTACCCTCATTCTCGTTTTCTGCGTGATAGTCATCAGCATAGTACTGAGTTGTCCTAGAAGACACATTATTATGTTGATCAAAGCTATTCATAGAATTCTGAGGCGGAAAAGAATTGGTATTCTGGGGGAAATTTCCACGGCCCCTACCCCTAGGAGCCTGTTGGACACCTCTACCTCTTGCACCAGAAACGCCATTTAAACGTCGCAATAAAGCCGGACAATTATTCTTGAAATGACCCTCTTCCTTGCAATACGCACAATGGTTCGGACCATACGGTAAACGCTGATGAGAAAACTCGTTTCCTTGCGAGTTTCTCGAATACTGCTGTGGTTGCTGATAATTGGGCTGACTAGGAGTGCGAGGCGGATAGGCTTGCTGGAGAAGAACTTTAGTTTTTAAATCTTTAGTCTTTTTGTCTGCCTTATCTAGCTCATCTTTGCGCCTATTTTCGTAGTACTGGGCTGTGGCTAAAATCTGCGCTGACGTGGAAACAGCCCAAGTACTCTCTGAATCTTTCAGTTTATTACATAGTTCAGGAAGCAAATTATGTACAAATTTGTCTACAAACAATCTTTGGCCACCCTCGGTAGCCATATCCTTACCACTGTGGTCGACATAAGTTTCTTCAAATCTTGTGAAAAAGTCAGACACATTCTCATCTTTCTTCTGCTTGCACGCAGACAACTTATCCCAATTTACACGCAATTCAGGCATTAAAGTCTTCATACAAGTAATAATTCTACCAGGAAGTTCAGCTACTAAAGGCTCAGGTTTGGAACCACCAACTTGTCTAGCATCTGCAGCAGTAATATTAGCCCATGTGTCACCCAATTCTTAATCATGATCTGTATGACGAATCTTACTCCATAAGGGCGGTGGAACAACATTCCCAAACAACAGGTCTACATCTGCTAAATTCATTATACATGAGCTGGCAGTCTGTGGTAACTCCTTATAATACCCTGCAGGATTTTTACGAGGATCAGGCAATGTCTGCTTGAGTGCTAAAACTTCAGATCTTTTCCAGGGGACATGTACCCATACACGCTGGAAATGTGGCAGAATTGCTGGATTCGCATTCGCGTCACCTTCCCTCCAAACTGGAGGAACTTCTCTCATAGGGTGCTGTTGCGCCTTTTTCCTACCTGACAAATCATCCTCATACAGTGATCTAGACACGTTTCCCTTACTCCTATAAGATAACAACAAATCTATTGCACGTTCAACATCGGCACCTACAATCATGCCTTCATAGAATTGGAATCGCATACGGAATAATTCCTGCATTTTGCGTTTGGGATCATTGGTCTCCAAATCTTCGCAAAGATATACACACATCTCTTCGAATACATATCTCTGAGTGGGTGCATCCCACTGTCGGAAGACTTCCATAACAGACTGAACATCGTATCTTACAGTATCAGTAACCCATTTGCGTGCTAACTCATTCAGCACTTCTCTTTCCTCATAATCAGGCATTTGACTACGCAACTGTCTACGTCCTGTTTTAGGGGTCGTCTTAGGCGACCCAAAGAAAGGTGAGAACAGACCAGTGACAGTACTTGCCACTCTCTGTCGAACAGAAGGGGAAGCTTGCGGAGAGGCAGATGTGCCAGAAAAGACAGGCTGATGTAAAGAGGAAGTCGAGGCAATAGCAGAAGAAGTCGAGGCAGTGGCAGAAGTAGTATCAGGATAAACAGTTGGAGCAGTAGGCAAAGTCGCAGAAACAGTAGATGGAGTATGTAGCAAAGGCGGCGGCCCTTGAGAAGGCTGCGCCGGAGAAGTAGGAACCAGCTGAAGAGTAGCTGGTGCTTGTGCAAGAGCTGTATTTCGTGCGCCGGGGCGCGGTATAACAAAGCGCTTCGGGGGTGCAGTAATACTCGATGTATATGGGGGTGGTGAATTCAATAAATGGGACATTAAATGGATCTTTCTCGGATGTTCCCTTTGAATCTTGTCCTTCATGGGGCAACATCGGGTAGCATTTTTCTACTGCTAATTTCTTGCTTCTGAGCATTTGTTCACTCTCTTGCTCTTCCTCATTATCCCTGTATGCAATGGCAGCTTGCACCATTGACATAGCTCTTTTATTTTTCTTAGCTAGTTTCATTTCTTTCTGTTTGGCTTCTTTGCGCCACAAGCGAAAAGAGTCAAACATCGCCGGCCGGGCTTTCTTCTTGAAGAGTTTGACCTCGAGGTTATCTAAAATTTCTGTGTCAAAGCTACCATATTGAGGCCATTTTAAAACACCATCTTTTCTGGTGTACTTTATCCATACCTCATATGTGATAGGGCCTACTCCGTGCTTTATATACAACTCATATGTTGGAGTTCCAATCGGAGGAACCGGACACGAATCCTCTAATCGGGAGTCCTTACTACAACCAAGACAAAACAAGTTTCCAAGTCTGCTAAGACCAGGCATCTTTGCTCACTAGTCTAGCTTCAAACTTCAAGGGATTATCGAATACGATTTTTTCGTGAATACACGAATCCCTCGGTTTTGGCGCTTGCAAGTTCCAAACAAGGTGTATCTCAGGGATACCAAAACTAAGAACAAAACTAAGGACTAGGAGACGCTCCACTTATACTTAACTGAAGTATTGAAGATCGATGACGTCACTAGAAGACTCGTCTATCGTTTCGCTCTACCAAGGATCACTGGGTCCAAAACAGGGCGATAGTCAGGGCAGCAGTCCTTCGTAGCCGTCGGGACGCGGGAAACCTCGCAGCAAAGACCTTCGGAACCACGTCGACATACAGGGGTCGCTGAAGTGGCTGGCCGTCCTCTGGAATTTTCACACGAAGCTCCTCACGAACATCTGGCTTGGACCGTCACCGCTTGATACCGCCCCGAGTTGGGCGCCAACTGAGGTGCCGGGTTTTTAGGAACCCGGTGGTGCCAGGGGATAACACCCGAAGACCTCTGAGTTCTTCCTGTTCTGGACCACAGAAACACGGAGTCTTCTAGGTGAAGTCAAAGATCGAGTTTTATTGGCTGCAACCAAGTATCAAGCGTCCTAGAAGTACAACAGCTCGGTTTGTAAGTTCTCAGGAGACTGTTCGTTTTTACAGAACCAGACTTCTCCTTTTATACAAAAATAACAGCTGCAGGCAAGAATTCTTCAGTTTACAATACGGTCATAGACATATTTCCACAATAAAGCAAAAAGCAAAGTCATGCCGGCCAACCCATATTTTAGATGTCCAGTTTGTGATAGATGGCCCAGCCCGGCCCAGAACTACCATCAGATATCGATGGAACCCCAATAAAATCGGGCACCTCCTCATCGTAAAACTGGCCATAAACAAGAAACATGGACAGGTGTATGTGTGTAGAAAACATGGTCTGTGTGTAGTGAATGGTTTACGGCATGTTGTGCCTTGATGCTATCTTACTCGGCCACTGGGCGAGGAACTGCCCGAACAGGTTTGGCTGGAGGCAGTGGAGTCAGCTCGGCCAGGTCATGGGGAAGTCAGCTAAGGTGGACGAGTCCTTTCAGATCAAGCTCGGCCTCAATCAATTGACTATATGAGGGCAAGCCATAAGATGGATGCCGTTCACAAAATGGAGTCCGAGGGTTCGGAACGGAAATCACGATTTAAGGGTGTTAGCATCACTCAATCACGACGCAAATGCATAGGGATAATGTCCTACTCATTACCGGTCTGCCGACACCAAATTCGTCAAGGTACGATGATATTTTGTGACACGAGGGTTGGGCCTCGGTACCATATTACAGCAAGGTCCAGAATTTCAGAACCACAAGGCCTTGACCCTTTCAAATAGTTGTCGGTGGTCGCCTTTTAACAAATTACGTTCTGTAGAGGTTGTACCCAGTTGCTGTACAATGGCCAATCTGGACTCCCGTATTCCCTGTAATATCAGGTCCAGTTTATCTGGGAGGGTAGGGGGTTGGAGCTTCGCTCTCACCCAGTGTAGAGTGCATGGAGGCGGCCTCAGAGGGTGATGAACGGGGCCAGGTCCTCACAGATGCCGCAGCTGCCTTTGCCTTTATGCGCCCCAATGTTAATGGCAAGGAAAACTCAGAGGAGAATGAAAAGGAGATGGTAGTTTCACTCCCCTATGTGCAGTGGTTTGCAGGTCTATTGTCAGTTTTCCAGGCAATTTGCAGAAGCAGTGCACTTCAGGGGCTTATTCGACCTTCTGAAGATGCCCCAGTGAGCTGGCCGGGGGTGGGTAATGTTGTGTGGACATGTTCAGGCCGTTGGTGCGGGGGGACCTCTTTCCCTGGCACTACTCGGTAGGTCAGTGGTTAATCCTTGGTTTCAGGTGGCTCAGTTAAACCACCAAGGTCGCCTTGCCTCTCTTTATACTTTATACATTTTCATGTCCCGTGCTTCAGGCACCAGGACCTTGGTTGGCCACCTACTACTCGGGCTGGGATCCTCCATCCGGCGCAGGGTTCTCACGGCCAGCAACAGAGGGTATCTGCAGCGGGCGCCATCCCACCCTCCACCCACATCACTGGGACCACAACAAGGGAGGCCACCGGCTCTGGCCACAAATCCTCTAGTTAACCAGGCACCCCTCGCTACTCCGGCTATGGTAGTGAAGGTAAGGGCTGATCAGCAGGCACAAGCCGGGCCGCCCTCTCTGCCCCACACGGCTCCCAGCCTCTGCCGATAGTAGACACCAGTCTGCCCTAAAGAGAGGGGTAGAAAATCACTGCAGGGGTCCTCTAGTTCAGTACAGCAATGCAGCTCTGCCTCTTCAGGCAGATCCCGTGGTGCTACAGCTGGTATTTCCTCACCCAGCGGTATTGGTCACAGTGAAGGCCAGGAAGTGTCTTCTCTGCGCCCCAGGCCCCGATGTGACGTGCAGGCCTGCAGTCCCTTAGGAGCGATCAGTGCATTAGGCCGCCCCTGCAATGCTATCGCTCAGCTACAGCGGCAGGGCCGGTCTGACCCTCAATCTCCTAGCAAAGTCCACGCTGTTGGGGGAGGGGGGCGGGGGGGGAGAAGCAGAGGAAGGGCAGCTCCCCACTCGACTGAGCACAACATGTCCCAGCGGAGCCAGATGGACTGTCACTGCCAACCTCCACCTCTCCCGGGCAACGTCGATCTCTCCAGCATTCCGGGTCCTAGGAGCTCAGCAGGGGCGGAGGGGGTTACTGCATCTTCAGCAGCGATGTTGCAGCTCAGGACATCTGAGCCACTCTCCTGAGCAGCCTTCAGGGGCACTCCAGTGGCAGCCTCCCACTCATGGCGTCACCAGCTGCAGCACAGGTCGAAAGCAGAGCCTGCTGCGTCACAGACCCCATTGACGTCAGTAGGCCTGGAACCTGTCGGGAGGGCTCCGCGCCCGCAGCCGCCCGGGCGCACAGCCCACACAGCACCTCCATGCCCGCACTGATGTAGTCAGCAACCTGGCCCCCAATCACAAGTATATGGGTGTTTTTGACAGATTCTCGGCCCGGAGCAACGCCCTTCACAAGCCCACTGTTCATTAGGAGGGCTACATCTACTGGTTAACAGGCAGTTAAGTCCCTATTGCTTTTGTAACTTTCTTTTAGGTCTCTCTTTTGCAGAGACTCCCAGCTTCATCCCACCTTATTGCCAAGATCTTGTGACAAAAACCCTGACACAATCAATCTGTATGGAATAAGGAGAGAAGGCAGAACAGCACATAATCAGTCTTAGAGCTGACTTTTGCAATATACAAATACGGACTTCACTTTAGTATAAAGATTGAGCAGAATCTATCAACGAAGATGCAAAGATTCTCTTTCGGAGTTCAGGATCCACACATCAGTGGCAACCAGAAACTCTGTGCTCCAAGGATTGGGGTATTCACCTCCTGTAGGAAATTAGGTTACTGGTTGGAGGGGACAGGTAAAACACCCCAAAAGCAGCAGCGACAATTTCTGTCAGGATAATGGTCACAAACAATCCCAAATTAACTTGTGCTTAACCAGCTGGTAGCTTTGCACAAAAACGTAACTTAAAGGGGATGGGTAAGTATGTATGCAGCACTTCAAACAGTAATAAAGTGAAAGCACAACACATGAAACATCCCACAGCAATTTAGAAAACCAGAATAAAATATAATAAATTATTTGAGGGCAAAAACGACAAAAAACAAATCAGCAGAATTAAGATATGCAATTTTAAAGATTTAATTGAAAACAGTGCCTAGAAGCAGAAAGGGCCAACCGAGGTGATCTGGTAGCGCCGGACCATCATGACTTCAGGCAGAGCACGATGGAATGCCGGCCGGATACAGGGACCAAGGTAATCGGGCCGAACAAAGTACCTTAATTCTGGTTTGCGGAGTGCTGCGAGATCCCTTGCCAAGGATGTGCCACATAGTGGCGGTTCCAAGGAGCTGCAGGGATGCGATGCAGAGTCCTGTGTCATAGTCAGGGATGCCATTCACAAAGGGCTTGCAATGCAGAGAAAAGCATAGAGAATGTGTTGCGCAGCAGTGGTTCCGAAGCTGCATGGTTGCGATGCGAAGTCCTGTGGCGGGATCGAGGATACCGTTGACAAGTGTGTTTCAGGCCCACTCCGAAGGGTCCAGGACTGAGGTGGCACAACTTAGATGAGAAGCCTCAAGTCAGGTAGAGTCCTGGTGCTGGGTTCAAGGGGTTTGGAGCATTTCCTGTCCCCGAGTCTCTGATCAGGAGGCCAGACAACTAGTCCTAGTAGTCACTCTAGTGGTCCTGGGTTCAAATGCAGTCGTCCTTGCAGAGTAGCAAAGCAGTCCTTCCGAGTCTTCCACAAGTTAGGAGGTGTCTGGAAGAGTTGGGTCTGAGTATCCAACATTTAAACCTGCTACTGGCACTTTGAAGTAGGACATGGTTCTGGATGTTTCCACTCCCAAGAGGTGTTTGGAATTTCCTGCCTCCTTGCCCTGACCCCAGTTTACATGGGGTCAAAAAAGACTAGTGTCAAAATCCTTTGACTGTGCTCTGCAGAGCCCTTTGTGATGTTCAAGTGTAGTATCTAACAGCTCATCAAGTGAGAGATGGATCATCTTGCAACAAATATTCCCCCTTTTGTCTCACGGTCTGTGAGTAATAGACAAAGACCAACTGGTAGTCGTGTGACCCAGGATGCAGGGATCCAATGGTTGGAGGAAAGAAATTCCAACGTTCTAAAAGTGAAATTTTCAGAAGTTTGACTTAAAATCCGACTTTACCATTAGGGTTTTAAATTGCAATTCTTTAGACGCCAAATTCGATATTCCTACCCGTTCCGAATTAAAAGTCATTACTTATTAACTGTAAAAAGTTAACCCAATGTTATCAAAAGGGAGAGGCGGGTCTTGCAGTAGTGATGAGTAAATATGAAAAAGAAATTCACCCATAACTACACTTGTTCCAGGAAAATAAAGCTTTACCTACATAGTGAATGTAGTTTTTTTTTAAACTGTTAATGGTGAGGGCACACTTTTCTGAATTTCTCATATGTCCAGGGACACTGGAATTACGCGATTCTGCAACTGCAGCTTTTTACGCATGATTATGGACCAGTCGCATTTGCTACATAATGCGTAATCTGCTGCATAACCTGCAAATTTTAAACAATAAAAAACGTGTTACATGTCAAACAAATAAAAAGTTACTAAAATAGTGGGCATGTGCGTTTGTGTGCAGTGGATGACCTTTCTTAACCAGTTTAGCGCGTCGAACATTCCGCCCCAGTGCGGACGTTCGATCGCGCTAACGGGATTCGGACGTCCAACGGTCGTGCGCAACACCAGCGAGGTAGTGCACGCGACGACCGTTGGACGTTCGAAGCACGGAAGGGGTTAAAGGTTAACTAGTCCTCTTTCAGTTGCCTATTTCTGTTACTGGTACTGGGGATATGAAACCTTTGCCCAGACAGTCTTATCTTGTGTAAAATCAACAAATTCATGAAGTACTGCTGTCAAAAGATGTGCCATATTATGCTCCACGATTTGCCTTTTCTTGCCACATAATTTAGTCAATATTCCAACATAATGTGATGCTACGGTGCCACATAACCCCTGTGGCCCTGAATATGGCCCAATTTTTATATATATATTAAGCACCCAGACCTGTGCGCTTACAAAGCACAGTTTAGGGATGACTTTAATCGTAGAGAAACCCTTATTTATATATATTAGCTATGGCAATTTTCCTAGCTGTGCCACTACAGTGCAGCTAAAACAACGCTGAGCTACAGGGCCATATATTTGGTTGATATATATGGGTAGTGTAAATACTAACTAAAGCCCACTTAGGACACTTAACTTCCACGCCAACCTGCAATGGTCTTAATGTAAAGTTAAATAACGCAATGGGGATTGACCACACCGACTATGGCACTAAATTAGAGCATCACAGTACACAGAGTCCTATCACTATGACAAATAAGGTCCGTAAAAAAAGGACAGGGGCACTGCAAAGTGTTTTGCTCATTCTGGAAGTCTGTCTGGAGCAGTGGTAGGCTCTCGCAAGCCTCCCCCTACACAGAAACAAAAATAATTTTGAGAGCATCCCTTTATGTTTTCATCTGGGATGCATAAGCTGATCAGTTACTGAAACGTGTTTTGTCATTGGTGCGACTCATCTGGATAAAGCAGTTATTTCGCTGCTGCTACCTTGTTGCACGCGCATTTAATAGCACTAACGTTATAAATGTGTGTGAAATGAATACTAAATACTGCAAACACCACAGTGCACTTGGGCAGATGGTTGCAAACATGTCCAAGTATGAACTAAGATGCACACATGTCAGTGTGCCGACCACTTCAAAATGCTTTTGGAATATTGTTACAAAATGGTGACAGCAACACGAAGAGGTCGACATTTCTGTTGCATTTTTTTAATACTTTGAAAGACTCTTTTAGTATGCATTGAAAATGATTACAAAGGCATGGTTGCAGTAACTGGTGGACTGGGTGAGTATCACCATATTACCTACAATAAAATGACTGATTTAAAAGTGCCTGTGGACAGTAAGAGAACAGCAGATCAGAGCAACAAAAATACATATCACCCAGAAGGGTATCTTGATGTAACCCATCACAACTATATTCATTTTATCAACTACGGAATGAAGAGCTGAGTGAACCTGTTGGGGTTTGAACCAGTCACCGTTAGGTTAAACATATCCCTGCAGTGCATGCATAAATCTACTGAGTCACCATGCCTGGCTTAATGTCATTTAAACCTAAAAGAAATACCTGCCCTCTTGATTTCAGACTTTAATGCACGTTTAAAAAATAGATGCATAATTTAGCAAAGACAACCTTTTCATAGAGCAATTATCAATTACTGGGAGCAGAAGGGATTTAGTTTGACAAACGCTGCTTTACTAGCTTTAAGCGGCAAACCAGCTGGTTGTAGAACGCATTGATGATCTCTATTACTCGTTTGCTCACAAATTATGGGCAGTAATTCTTCCATCAAAATATATGTTGTAAGACACATACACAAGTCCTTATTGTATGTGACAATGCTTAATACTAATGTTTTCAAAAGCAGGATCTACTAGACCTGTGGATATCTATTCCAAAAGACCTGGGAATTAACTGTATACGACTGATTCACATTGTGCTAGTAAAAAACATGACCGGACCCTAAGCACATCGTAAGGAACTTTCTAAAACACACCATGTTTAAAATAAAAGTAAACGAGTCGAAGGTATTAAATACAGTGAGATACAATCTTGTTACAAAAACCTAACTGACCTCTTGGCACATTAAAGTACCCCACAGGCAAGGTGTGAAGCAATCTCAAACGTTGAAAATAAGGTCATCTAGTGGGGACAGAGTGCAGACCTACATCACCACAAGGCGGGACAAATACCAGGTTTGCATTAATCAGTTAGTCCACTAGTAGAAAACAAAATGAGCTCACCTGGGGACGGAGAAAGGGTGAGTAACCTATTAGCAGACCACATGGCATGGTAAAAACACTAGCAAAAACAGGCCAATTAATTGGATTTCTTTCCTTTCCAATGTGTACTGTTCCTTATCAGACTCTGGTAAAAAATGCTAAGGTGCAATCTCCTCGCTAAAGGCTGGGAAAACACCGGGGCCAGACGGTTTACTGCAGATATACTATGCTGCTTACTGAGACTTACTGGTACCCCATCTCCCTGCTCTATATCAACATGTTGCAAAGGTAGGGCCCCCTCCCCGAAACGTATGTGGCAACCATTACGGTTATTCCCAAAACCCAACCACCTGCACGGACTACCACCTGATCTCGCGAATCAACACCGAGATCAACACATAAGCTGCGATCCTGGTGGTCAAGATATAAGCCACCATCCTGGCACAACTCCTGCGTCCATTCCTTAAACTATTCCACCTGGACCAGTGTGGCTTCATGCCAGAGCACAGCACCAGACACTGTCTGAGACGCCTCCATCTGGCTCTTGTGCGCCGTCACATACTTTCCCCCTACCTAGCACTCCTCCTTGTCGATTTTGAAAATGCTTTCCAAACAGTCGACTCGCTCTACCCGGAGGACGTTTTGACGAAGATGGGCCTGGTCAACAATGCAGGCGCTTCGTTCAGGTCCTCTACTCTAACCCCAGTGCTCATCAATGGAGCCCTGTGTGAGGCATTCCTTATTCAAAGAGGCACAAGACAAGGCTGTCCCCTCTCACCCCTCCTATTTGCATTGGCAATAGAGTCCTTGGCGTGCCTTGTTCGGTCAGATGACTCGATCCAGGGCGGAAAGGGCCTGGGAGTCACCACACTGGCACAATAACCTTGTATGAATGCCAACCTGTACCGGCAATATAGTGACTCCATGGATTTCAATCATCTGCCCTTCTATCACAATAAAGTGGCAATTGGAGAGACCCTCTGAAGTCTGGTCCTACACTGTCCTCCTACACTGTCCTTGGCTACATGGACACCTATCATATGACGCCCATTGGAGAGAAAATAATTTTCCTCTTCTTTACCTCCCTATTTCGACCTTTCAACAGTGGTGACAATTTTGTGAATACTCATGGACACGCCAACTTTTAGGGACAGTGGTTCTCATTTTATCTTTTCATGATTCTCCCAACACCTCGTGAACCACTTCTATTATGACTCCAGAGTATGCTCTGGTCGATGCCTTTTTTTCTACTTTAGAAATATATTAGTCTTGAAGAACATACTGGTTATTCTTCATACGTACCCCCTTAGCCTTTTTTGTGTGATTGCTTTTTCTCTGCTTTATAAACACATACGTTTTGGCGAACATACTCGTTATTCTCTATACACACCCCCTTAGCATTATATACAAAGAGCGGTACCGTTTTCCACTTTCTTGAAAGTGAATCATAGAGGGAGTCTTTCTTCACCTGCACCAGCGAGGTGATTCAGCGAAGTCAGTCAGAGAGCAGTCTTTCTTCACCTGCAGCAGCAGCGAGGTCTAGTCATTAACACGCTTTTCGCCGCCCCGCGACCAGGCGCCAACAGCACCAGGAAGTAGTTCATCCGAACTACTTCCAGGGGACTGTCAGCAGGTGAAACACTGTTCCCCCTGCAGGGGTGTTACAGCCTCCTTGCCTCACAATTCTACAAATACCTGCAATGCATCATGCCCTCGGCACACACATCCCAACAGGCACAACACTCCCCGAGTTCAGTCCACTAGAGACTCAGATCATGATGAGGAAGGGTGAGGTATCCTGGATATATCGCACCCTTATCAATAACGGACCGACAACGCTTAATTCACTCAGGACCCGGTAAGAGGGATGGCTGGGCCCCCTGGAGGAGGTGGACTGGAGTAACGCCCAAAACCCTCACAAGTTCAGCTGAACTCCACCTAATCAAATTATACTACCTACACACTGCCTACCTCACCCCAGAGCGCCTTTACAGGGCGGGTTTACGTCCTTCTCCGAACTGCACGTGCTGCAGTCAGGAACCGGCTGATTTTTATCATATGGTCTGGTCCTGCCCCCACCTTGCCCCATAATGGGAAGCAATAGAGTCCGAGCTCACACACACAGCCTAAGTTGGCAGGTTACCCATGACCCCCTACGCCTCATCCTGGCAGTAATGGACAGCCTAGATGGATCCTGAGTTGACAAACTGTTCCTTGGGACAGCCACCATGGCAGCCAAACGTGACATTGCAGCGACATGGGCACAGTCTACACACACCCCTGTGAAGTATAACCAAATGGCACCAGGGCGTAGATTGGTGTGCCGCACAGGAAAAACCCTTATTTGAGGCCCAGGGATGCCCAACCAAACATAAAATGGTCTGGGGCAAATGGACAAACCAGTTAGAATTAATAGAACTGATATTTACCTGTCTATACAGCTGTACTGTTTATGCGCTCAGGATAGGGACTGATATGCTTACCTGTGTGAAATCAATGCAAGCAAGCACACTCTGAAGTGCCAAAGACTATTGGTCAAAAATGCTGTGGTGTTGTTTGTACTCTCTTAAAAATCAATAAAGTTTATTATCAACAAAAAAATGCGAAGGTGGGTACTTTTATGCATGCCTTTACTGGAAGTCCCACTGTCGATCCCGCCAGACCACAATATTTAGGAGTCACCAATGCACATGGTTGTAGTCGGTATGGACCGTATTGAGACCCCTTCCAGGTCATTGCTGCTGCCTATCCTTACCAGAGATGTTAAAACCCTGTGGTCCTCTATTGCTAAACCTTAAGCACTACAGTCGATCCTTCCAGGATAGCTTAGGAGCAATCTCAAATATCGTTTCAAATTATTTTGGCTATTTCTGTTGGTGCAAAGTTTTGCAAGACAGGATTGCAGAATACTTTGCACGAGGAATAACGTTTACATTATGCTGAGGAACATGGTCGATCAAAGAGATATAAACTTCAACGGATAACCATTTTACATGATAGTAGGATACGTTTTACATTTGCTTGGGGAATACAGAAGGACATAGGTACATACTGACAGATTCAGTATAAACAGAGATTTACGTTTACAGGAATATACGATGCAGTGTGAGATGTTAAACAAAAATGAGGTAATGGACCCTAGTGCCCTAGTGGTGTGCTGAACTGTAACTTCAAAACGTTCTTATGTCACAGCAGTGTAGAATAATAGACTCACCATAGGCTATACACTGTACAAACGTTACTATAATTTCAAATTACTCAGACCCTCAGGATATTTTAGCCATTCAAACAAATATTCTAACTTTTTTATTTCGTTACAAAAGGGGGTGGTGATAAAAATAAAAGTAGACTTTGCATTCTCAAAATGTGTATTTAAAGCTGCATGCTTGTTGCAGGTGACAAACTTGCGTTACATCATATTAACACAAAACATAATTTCAGAAATGCCTTGCTTCAGCATGTGTGAATGGGTCGAGAGTTATGCACAAAACATAGGATATTAAATGCATTGTCGTTAGAGAGCCTCTGAAATGCCCAGTTTACCTCACGCCAACTTCTTTGAGAAAGAAAAACTAGCTCTCAAAGAAATGGTGTGTATTGTGTTTGCGGGTAACTAGGGTCACCAAGGATCACTGGGTCCAAAACAGGGCGATAGTCAGGGCAGCAGTCCTTCGTAGCCGTCGGGACGCGGGAAACCTCGCAGCAAAGACCTTCGGAACCACGTCGACATACAGGGGTCGCTGAAGTGGCTGGCCGTCCTCTGGAATTTTCACACGAAGCTCCTCACGAACATCTGGCTTGGACCGTCACCGCTTGATACCGCCCCGAGTTGGGCGCCAACTGAGGTGCCGGGTTTTTAGGAACCCGGTGGTGCCAGGGGATAACACCCGAAGACCTCTGAGTTCTTCCTGTTCTGGACCACAGAAACACGGAGTCTTCTAGGTGAAGTCAAAGATCGAGTTTTATTGGCTGCAACCAAGTATCAAGCGTCCTAGAAGTACAACAGCTCGGTTTGTAAGTTCTCAGGAGACTGTTCGTTTTTACAGAACCAGACTTCTCCTTTTATACAAAAATAACAGCTGCAGGCAAGAATTCTTCAGTTTACAATACGGTCATAGACATATTTCCACAATAAAGCAAAAAGCAAAGTCATGCCGGCCAACCCATATTTTAGATGTCCAGTTTGTGATAGATGGCCCAGCCCGGCCCAGAACTACCATCAGATATCGATGGAACCCCAATAAAATCGGGCACCTCCTCATCGTAAAACTGGCCATAAACAAGAAACATGGACAGGTGTATGTGTGTAGAAAACATGGTCTGTGTGTAGTGAATGGTTTACGGCATGTTGTGCCTTGATGCTATCTTACTCGGCCACTGGGCGAGGAACTGCCCGAACAGGTTTGGCTGGAGGCAGTGGAGTCAGCTCGGCCAGGTCATGGGGAAGTCAGCTAAGGTGGACGAGTCCTTTCAGATCAAGCTCGGCCTCAATCAATTGACTATATGAGGGCAAGCCATAAGATGGATGCCGTTCACAAAATGGAGTCCGAGGGTTCGGAACGGAAATCACGATTTAAGGGTGTTAGCATCACTCAATCACGACGCAAATGCATAGGGATAATGTCCTACTCATTACCGGTCTGCCGACACCAAATTCGTCAAGGTACGATGATATTTTGTGACACGAGGGTTGGGCCTCGGTACCATATTACAGCAAGGTCCAGAATTTCAGAACCACAAGGCCTTGACCCTTTCAAATAGTTGTCGGTGGTCGCCTTTTAACAAATTACGTTCTGTAGAGGTTGTACCCAGTTGCTGTACAATGGCCAATCTGGACTCCCGTATTCCCTGTAATATCAGGTCCAGTTTATCTGGGAGGGTAGGGGGTTGGAGCTTCGCTCTCACCCAGTGTAGAGTGCATGGAGGCGGCCTCAGAGGGTGATGAACGGGGCCAGGTCCTCACAGATGCCGCAGCTGCCTTTGCCTTTATGCGCCCCAATGTTAATGGCAAGGAAAACTCAGAGGAGAATGAAAAGGAGATGGTAGTTTCACTCCCCTATGTGCAGTGGTTTGCAGGTCTATTGTCAGTTTTCCAGGCAATTTGCAGAAGCAGTGCACTTCAGGGGCTTATTCGACCTTCTGAAGATGCCCCAGTGAGCTGGCCGGGGGTGGGTAATGTTGTGTGGACATGTTCAGGCCGTTGGTGCGGGGGGACCTCTTTCCCTGGCACTACTCGGTAGGTCAGTGGTTAATCCTTGGTTTCAGGTGGCTCAGTTAAACCACCAAGGTCGCCTTGCCTCTCTTTATACTTTATACATTTTCATGTCCCGTGCTTCAGGCACCAGGACCTTGGTTGGCCACCTACTACTCGGGCTGGGATCCTCCATCCGGCGCAGGGTTCTCACGGCCAGCAACAGAGGGTATCTGCAGCGGGCGCCATCCCACCCTCCACCCACATCACTGGGACCACAACAAGGGAGGCCACCGGCTCTGGCCACAAATCCTCTAGTTAACCAGGCACCCCTCGCTACTCCGGCTATGGTAGTGAAGGTAAGGGCTGATCAGCAGGCACAAGCCGGGCCGCCCTCTCTGCCCCACACGGCTCCCAGCCTCTGCCGATAGTAGACACCAGTCTGCCCTAAAGAGAGGGGTAGAAAATCACTGCAGGGGTCCTCTAGTTCAGTACAGCAATGCAGCTCTGCCTCTTCAGGCAGATCCCGTGGTGCTACAGCTGGTATTTCCTCACCCAGCGGTATTGGTCACAGTGAAGGCCAGGAAGTGTCTTCTCTGCGCCCCAGGCCCCGATGTGACGTGCAGGCCTGCAGTCCCTTAGGAGCGATCAGTGCATTAGGCCGCCCCTGCAATGCTATCGCTCAGCTACAGCGGCAGGGCCGGTCTGACCCTCAATCTCCTAGCAAAGTCCACGCTGTTGGGGGAGGGGGGCGGGGGGGGAGAAGCAGAGGAAGGGCAGCTCCCCACTCGACTGAGCACAACATGTCCCAGCGGAGCCAGATGGACTGTCACTGCCAACCTCCACCTCTCCCGGGCAACGTCGATCTCTCCAGCATTCCGGGTCCTAGGAGCTCAGCAGGGGCGGAGGGGGTTACTGCATCTTCAGCAGCGATGTTGCAGCTCAGGACATCTGAGCCACTCTCCTGAGCAGCCTTCAGGGGCACTCCAGTGGCAGCCTCCCACTCATGGCGTCACCAGCTGCAGCACAGGTCGAAAGCAGAGCCTGCTGCGTCACAGACCCCATTGACGTCAGTAGGCCTGGAACCTGTCGGGAGGGCTCCGCGCCCGCAGCCGCCCGGGCGCACAGCCCACACAGCACCTCCATGCCCGCACTGATGTAGTCAGCAACCTGGCCCCCAATCACAAGTATATGGGTGTTTTTGACAGATTCTCGGCCCGGAGCAACGCCCTTCACAAGCCCACTGTTCATTAGGAGGGCTACATCTACTGGTTAACAGGCAGTTAAGTCCCTATTGCTTTTGTAACTTTCTTTTAGGTCTCTCTTTTGCAGAGACTCCCAGCTTCATCCCACCTTATTGCCAAGATCTTGTGACAAAAACCCTGACACAATCAATCTGTATGGAATAAGGAGAGAAGGCAGAACAGCACATAATCAGTCTTAGAGCTGACTTTTGCAATATACAAATACGGACTTCACTTTAGTATAAAGATTGAGCAGAATCTATCAACGAAGATGCAAAGATTCTCTTTCGGAGTTCAGGATCCACACATCAGTGGCAACCAGAAACTCTGTGCTCCAAGGATTGGGGTATTCACCTCCTGTAGGAAATTAGGTTACTGGTTGGAGGGGACAGGTAAAACACCCCAAAAGCAGCAGCGACAATTTCTGTCAGGATAATGGTCACAAACAATCCCAAATTAACTTGTGCTTAACCAGCTGGTAGCTTTGCACAAAAACGTAACTTAAAGGGGATGGGTAAGTATGTATGCAGCACTTCAAACAGTAATAAAGTGAAAGCACAACACATGAAACATCCCACAGCAATTTAGAAAACCAGAATAAAATATAATAAATTATTTGAGGGCAAAAACGACAAAAAACAAATCAGCAGAATTAAGATATGCAATTTTAAAGATTTAATTGAAAACAGTGCCTAGAAGCAGAAAGGGCCAACCGAGGTGATCTGGTAGCGCCGGACCATCATGACTTCAGGCAGAGCACGATGGAATGCCGGCCGGATACAGGGACCAAGGTAATCGGGCCGAACAAAGTACCTTAATTCTGGTTTGCGGAGTGCTGCGAGATCCCTTGCCAAGGATGTGCCACATAGTGGCGGTTCCAAGGAGCTGCAGGGATGCGATGCAGAGTCCTGTGTCATAGTCAGGGATGCCATTCACAAAGGGCTTGCAATGCAGAGAAAAGCATAGAGAATGTGTTGCGCAGCAGTGGTTCCGAAGCTGCATGGTTGCGATGCGAAGTCCTGTGGCGGGATCGAGGATACCGTTGACAAGTGTGTTTCAGGCCCACTCCGAAGGGTCCAGGACTGAGGTGGCACAACTTAGATGAGAAGCCTCAAGTCAGGTAGAGTCCTGGTGCTGGGTTCAAGGGGTTTGGAGCATTTCCTGTCCCCGAGTCTCTGATCAGGAGGCCAGACAACTAGTCCTAGTAGTCACTCTAGTGGTCCTGGGTTCAAATGCAGTCGTCCTTGCAGAGTAGCAAAGCAGTCCTTCCGAGTCTTCCACAAGTTAGGAGGTGTCTGGAAGAGTTGGGTCTGAGTATCCAACATTTAAACCTGCTACTGGCACTTTGAAGTAGGACATGGTTCTGGATGTTTCCACTCCCAAGAGGTGTTTGGAATTTCCTGCCTCCTTGCCCTGACCCCAGTTTACATGGGGTCAAAAAAGACTAGTGTCAAAATCCTTTGACTGTGCTCTGCAGAGCCCTTTGTGATGTTCAAGTGTAGTATCTAACAGCTCATCAAGTGAGAGATGGATCATCTTGCAACAAATATTCCCCCTTTTGTCTCACGGTCTGTGAGTAATAGACAAAGACCAACTGGTAGTCGTGTGACCCAGGATGCAGGGATCCAATGGTTGGAGGAAAGAAATTCCAACGTTCTAAAAGTGAAATTTTCAGAAGTTTGACTTAAAATCCGACTTTACCATTAGGGTTTTAAATTGCAATTCTTTAGACGCCAAATTCGATATTCCTACCCGTTCCGAATTAAAAGTCATTACTTATTAACTGTAAAAAGTTAACCCAATGTTATCAAAAGGGAGAGGCGGGTCTTGCAGTAGTGATGAGTAAATATGAAAAAGAAATTCACCCATAACTACACTTGTTCCAGGAAAATAAAGCTTTACCTACATAGTGAATGTAGTTTTTTTTTAAACTGTTAATGGTGAGGGCACACTTTTCTGAATTTCTCATATGTCCAGGGACACTGGAATTACGCGATTCTGCAACTGCAGCTTTTTACGCATGATTATGGACCAGTCGCATTTGCTACATAATGCGTAATCTGCTGCATAACCTGCAAATTTTAAACAATAAAAAACGTGTTACATGTCAAACAAATAAAAAGTTACTAAAATAGTGGGCATGTGCGTTTGTGTGCAGTGGATGACCTTTCTTAACCAGTTTAGCGCGTCGAACATTCCGCCCCAGTGCGGACGTTCGATCGCGCTAACGGGATTCGGACGTCCAACGGTCGTGCGCAACACCAGCGAGGTAGTGCACGCGACGACCGTTGGACGTTCGAAGCACGGAAGGGGTTAAAGGTTAACTAGTCCTCTTTCAGTTGCCTATTTCTGTTACTGGTACTGGGGATATGAAACCTTTGCCCAGACAGTCTTATCTTGTGTAAAATCAACAAATTCATGAAGTACTGCTGTCAAAAGATGTGCCATATTATGCTCCACGATTTGCCTTTTCTTGCCACATAATTTAGTCAATATTCCAACATAATGTGATGCTACGGTGCCACATAACCCCTGTGGCCCTGAATATGGCCCAATTTTTATATATATATTAAGCACCCAGACCTGTGCGCTTACAAAGCACAGTTTAGGGATGACTTTAATCGTAGAGAAACCCTTATTTATATATATTAGCTATGGCAATTTTCCTAGCTGTGCCACTACAGTGCAGCTAAAACAACGCTGAGCTACAGGGCCATATATTTGGTTGATATATATGGGTAGTGTAAATACTAACTAAAGCCCACTTAGGACACTTAACTTCCACGCCAACCTGCAATGGTCTTAATGTAAAGTTAAATAACGCAATGGGGATTGACCACACCGACTATGGCACTAAATTAGAGCATCACAGTACACAGAGTCCTATCACTATGACAAATAAGGTCCGTAAAAAAAGGACAGGGGCACTGCAAAGTGTTTTGCTCATTCTGGAAGTCTGTCTGGAGCAGTGGTAGGCTCTCGCAAGCCTCCCCCTACACAGAAACAAAAATAATTTTGAGAGCATCCCTTTATGTTTTCATCTGGGATGCATAAGCTGATCAGTTACTGAAACGTGTTTTGTCATTGGTGCGACTCATCTGGATAAAGCAGTTATTTCGCTGCTGCTACCTTGTTGCACGCGCATTTAATAGCACTAACGTTATAAATGTGTGTGAAATGAATACTAAATACTGCAAACACCACAGTGCACTTGGGCAGATGGTTGCAAACATGTCCAAGTATGAACTAAGATGCACACATGTCAGTGTGCCGACCACTTCAAAATGCTTTTGGAATATTGTTACAAAATGGTGACAGCAACACGAAGAGGTCGACATTTCTGTTGCATTTTTTTAATACTTTGAAAGACTCTTTTAGTATGCATTGAAAATGATTACAAAGGCATGGTTGCAGTAACTGGTGGACTGGGTGAGTATCACCATATTACCTACAATAAAATGACTGATTTAAAAGTGCCTGTGGACAGTAAGAGAACAGCAGATCAGAGCAACAAAAATACATATCACCCAGAAGGGTATCTTGATGTAACCCATCACAACTATATTCATTTTATCAACTACGGAATGAAGAGCTGAGTGAACCTGTTGGGGTTTGAACCAGTCACCGTTAGGTTAAACATATCCCTGCAGTGCATGCATAAATCTACTGAGTCACCATGCCTGGCTTAATGTCATTTAAACCTAAAAGAAATACCTGCCCTCTTGATTTCAGACTTTAATGCACGTTTAAAAAATAGATGCATAATTTAGCAAAGACAACCTTTTCATAGAGCAATTATCAATTACTGGGAGCAGAAGGGATTTAGTTTGACAAACGCTGCTTTACTAGCTTTAAGCGGCAAACCAGCTGGTTGTAGAACGCATTGATGATCTCTATTACTCGTTTGCTCACAAATTATGGGCAGTAATTCTTCCATCAAAATATATGTTGTAAGACACATACACAAGTCCTTATTGTATGTGACAATGCTTAATACTAATGTTTTCAAAAGCAGGATCTACTAGACCTGTGGATATCTATTCCAAAAGACCTGGGAATTAACTGTATACGACTGATTCACATTGTGCTAGTAAAAAACATGACCGGACCCTAAGCACATCGTAAGGAACTTTCTAAAACACACCATGTTTAAAATAAAAGTAAACGAGTCGAAGGTATTAAATACAGTGAGATACAATCTTGTTACAAAAACCTAACTGACCTCTTGGCACATTAAAGTACCCCACAGGCAAGGTGTGAAGCAATCTCAAACGTTGAAAATAAGGTCATCTAGTGGGGACAGAGTGCAGACCTACATCACCACAAGGCGGGACAAATACCAGGTTTGCATTAATCAGTTAGTCCACTAGTAGAAAACAAAATGAGCTCACCTGGGGACGGAGAAAGGGTGAGTAACCTATTAGCAGACCACATGGCATGGTAAAAACACTAGCAAAAACAGGCCAATTAATTGGATTTCTTTCCTTTCCAATGTGTACTGTTCCTTATCAGACTCTGGTAAAAAATGCTAAGGTGCAATCTCCTCGCTAAAGGCTGGGAAAACACCGGGGCCAGACGGTTTACTGCAGATATACTATGCTGCTTACTGAGACTTACTGGTACCCCATCTCCCTGCTCTATATCAACATGTTGCAAAGGTAGGGCCCCCTCCCCGAAACGTATGTGGCAACCATTACGGTTATTCCCAAAACCCAACCACCTGCACGGACTACCACCTGATCTCGCGAATCAACACCGAGATCAACACATAAGCTGCGATCCTGGTGGTCAAGATATAAGCCACCATCCTGGCACAACTCCTGCGTCCATTCCTTAAACTATTCCACCTGGACCAGTGTGGCTTCATGCCAGAGCACAGCACCAGACACTGTCTGAGACGCCTCCATCTGGCTCTTGTGCGCCGTCACATACTTTCCCCCTACCTAGCACTCCTCCTTGTCGATTTTGAAAATGCTTTCCAAACAGTCGACTCGCTCTACCCGGAGGACGTTTTGACGAAGATGGGCCTGGTCAACAATGCAGGCGCTTCGTTCAGGTCCTCTACTCTAACCCCAGTGCTCATCAATGGAGCCCTGTGTGAGGCATTCCTTATTCAAAGAGGCACAAGACAAGGCTGTCCCCTCTCACCCCTCCTATTTGCATTGGCAATAGAGTCCTTGGCGTGCCTTGTTCGGTCAGATGACTCGATCCAGGGCGGAAAGGGCCTGGGAGTCACCACACTGGCACAATAACCTTGTATGAATGCCAACCTGTACCGGCAATATAGTGACTCCATGGATTTCAATCATCTGCCCTTCTATCACAATAAAGTGGCAATTGGAGAGACCCTCTGAAGTCTGGTCCTACACTGTCCTCCTACACTGTCCTTGGCTACATGGACACCTATCATATGACGCCCATTGGAGAGAAAATAATTTTCCTCTTCTTTACCTCCCTATTTCGACCTTTCAACAGTGGTGACAATTTTGTGAATACTCATGGACACGCCAACTTTTAGGGACAGTGGTTCTCATTTTATCTTTTCATGATTCTCCCAACACCTCGTGAACCACTTCTATTATGACTCCAGAGTATGCTCTGGTCGATGCCTTTTTTTCTACTTTAGAAATATATTAGTCTTGAAGAACATACTGGTTATTCTTCATACGTACCCCCTTAGCCTTTTTTGTGTGATTGCTTTTTCTCTGCTTTATAAACACATACGTTTTGGCGAACATACTCGTTATTCTCTATACACACCCCCTTAGCATTATATACAAAGAGCGGTACCGTTTTCCACTTTCTTGAAAGTGAATCATAGAGGGAGTCTTTCTTCACCTGCACCAGCGAGGTGATTCAGCGAAGTCAGTCAGAGAGCAGTCTTTCTTCACCTGCAGCAGCAGCGAGGTCTAGTCATTAACACGCTTTTCGCCGCCCCGCGACCAGGCGCCAACAGCACCAGGAAGTAGTTCATCCGAACTACTTCCAGGGGACTGTCAGCAGGTGAAACACTGTTCCCCCTGCAGGGGTGTTACAGCCTCCTTGCCTCACAATTCTACAAATACCTGCAATGCATCATGCCCTCGGCACACACATCCCAACAGGCACAACACTCCCCGAGTTCAGTCCACTAGAGACTCAGATCATGATGAGGAAGGGTGAGGTATCCTGGATATATCGCACCCTTATCAATAACGGACCGACAACGCTTAATTCACTCAGGACCCGGTAAGAGGGATGGCTGGGCCCCCTGGAGGAGGTGGACTGGAGTAACGCCCAAAACCCTCACAAGTTCAGCTGAACTCCACCTAATCAAATTATACTACCTACACACTGCCTACCTCACCCCAGAGCGCCTTTACAGGGCGGGTTTACGTCCTTCTCCGAACTGCACGTGCTGCAGTCAGGAACCGGCTGATTTTTATCATATGGTCTGGTCCTGCCCCCACCTTGCCCCATAATGGGAAGCAATAGAGTCCGAGCTCACACACACAGCCTAAGTTGGCAGGTTACCCATGACCCCCTACGCCTCATCCTGGCAGTAATGGACAGCCTAGATGGATCCTGAGTTGACAAACTGTTCCTTGGGACAGCCACCATGGCAGCCAAACGTGACATTGCAGCGACATGGGCACAGTCTACACACACCCCTGTGAAGTATAACCAAATGGCACCAGGGCGTAGATTGGTGTGCCGCACAGGAAAAACCCTTATTTGAGGCCCAGGGATGCCCAACCAAACATAAAATGGTCTGGGGCAAATGGACAAACCAGTTAGAATTAATAGAACTGATATTTACCTGTCTATACAGCTGTACTGTTTATGCGCTCAGGATAGGGACTGATATGCTTACCTGTGTGAAATCAATGCAAGCAAGCACACTCTGAAGTGCCACAGACTATTGGTCAAAAATGCTGTGGTGTTGTTTGTACTCTCTTAAAAATCAATAAAGTTTATTATCAACAAAAAAATGCGAAGGTGGGTACTTTTATGCATGCCTTTACTGGAAGTCCCACTGTCGATCCCGCCAGACCACAATATTTAGGAGTCACCAATGCACATGGTTGTAGTCGGTATGGACCGTATTGAGACCCCTTCCAGGTCATTGCTGCTGCCTATCCTTACCAGAGATGTTAAAACCCTGTGGTCCTCTATTGCTAAACCTTAAGCACTACAGTCGATCCTTCCAGGATAGCTTAGGAGCAATCTCAAATATCGTTTCAAATTATTTTGGCTATTTCTGTTGGTGCAAAGTTTTGCAAGACAGGATTGCAGAATACTTTGCACGAGGAATAACGTTTACATTATGCTGAGGAACATGGTCGATCAAAGAGATATAAACTTCAACGGATAACCATTTTACATGATAGTAGGATACGTTTTACATTTGCTTGGGGAATACAGAAGGACATAGGTACATACTGACAGATTCAGTATAAACAGAGATTTACGTTTACAGGAATATACGATGCAGTGTGAGATGTTAAACAAAAATGAGGTAATGGACCCTAGTGCCCTAGTGGTGTGCTGAACTGTAACTTCAAAACGTTCTTATGTCACAGCAGTGTAGAATAATAGACTCACCATAGGCTATACACTGTACAAACGTTACTATAATTTCAAATTACTCAGACCCTCAGGATATTTTAGCCATTCAAACAAATATTCTAACTTTTTTATTTCGTTACAAAAGGGGGTGGTGATAAAAATAAAAGTAGACTTTGCATTCTCAAAATGTGTATTTAAAGCTGCATGCTTGTTGCAGGTGACAAACTTGCGTTACATCATATTAACACAAAACATAATTTCAGAAATGCCTTGCTTCAGCATGTGTGAATGGGTCGAGAGTTATGCACAAAACATAGGATATTAAATGCATTGTCGTTAGAGAGCCTCTGAAATGCCCAGTTTACCTCACGCCAACTTCTTTGAGAAAGAAAAACTAGCTCTCAAAGAAATGGTGTGTATTGTGTTTGCGGGTAACTAGGGTCCCATGTTTTATTTTTCATATACACGAACAGATATGAGTGCCACACCAGTGGATGGTGGCAAGCTAGATTAGATGAGGGTAAGTGTCAGAGGAAAGGCCTTCGCACAGGTGGCATATTATCAAGAAAGGCGATAAAATTATCGCCGCTTTAGCGGCAGGAAACTGCCACTAAAGCGGCGATAATGGGCTTGATAATATGCCCTTGTGAGGTCCCATAGCAGCCCAGGTTAACACCAGAACTTGGGCTGCTATGGGAATTCACAAGGACATATTATCAAGCCCATTATCGCAGCTTTAGCGGCAGTTTCCTGCCGCTGGTGCGGCGATCATTTTATCCCCGTTCTTGATAATATGCCCTTGAGAATTCCAATAGAAGCCCATGTTAATACCACAACATGGACTTCTATTGAAATTCTCAAGGGCATATTTTCAAGCCCATTATCGCCGCTTTAGCTGCAGTTTTCTGCTGCTACAGCGGAGATAATTTTAACGCTGTTTCTTGATAATATGCCCCTATGTATTTTGGAATAAAGTAAATTGGCTCCTTTTTTAATTTGGAAATACTTTTAGGTTTGCACTTTCTTGAATTAAGGAGTGGAAGTAAGAGAACTCTGTATATCATAAGTGAAGGGTTATTTATCCCTTTGTGCATCTTCTTACAGCACGTGTTTGAACGCAGTAAGCTAATGAATATCGTTTACAGTTTTAATTCAATTTAAATGTCTTTCGGGTTTGATTTCTATTCAACCAATATTCTAATTAAAGCAACCAAAAATATACAAAACTAGTGTGCATACCATAATCACATGTAATAAAATCAATTCCATTAAATTCCCACGTAAGGAACCAACCAGTTATATTACTTTTCTTAGCATTAGTTCATTATTGTATTTGATAGAAAATAATGTTTCACCTCGGGTTGAAAAGATGACAACAGTTCCTTCCATACCCATTTGGCACCCCCTCTCAAAAAGAACCCACATTGCAGAAAAAGTACAATCCACATAAAAAATGCATTCATCATGTTCTGGCTAAAACAATTCCAAAAAGTAATTAAACACAGTTTTGTATGGACGACAGCTCCTAATCTGATTTTACACCAGTGTCGAATGTGATAGGACAGTGCTAGACTAGGGAGCAAACACAAAACGATGTTTTCTAGTCCTGCGACGCACTTAAAGAGATGGTACGTCGAAGCAAGGCAGCTCCACGCGCCTATTAGAGCGCCAACAATCGGGATGCTGGGTACCTCTGGGGCTCTATTACTACAAGGAAAACTGTGACACGCCAACTGGAACGGTGACAGCAGGCTAGGGACATCAGAGGACTTTTAAAAAAAACTGTATTGTTGTTTGTTCCTTAACACTGCCCACACTTTTGCTATAATACAATGGTGGGTGTCTGAAGTTAAAAACTGAAACGGGGTGCAGGGATAGACTCCCGGCCTTCGTAGTTAGTATCTGTTGCTTAGTGCTGACTACGACTTCAAATTGCTCAGGCTGTGCACGAGGAATCTGCACGCACGCCTACAAAGAGCGGGTACGGACATCTGCTGTCTGGTTGGGAGTTCAGCCAGGGAGATCAGCGTGGCTGAAGACCGGGGAGGCGCGTGCAGCGAAGGGCATAGCGGACAGTTCAGCGTCCTCCCTACTCTCAGCTCTTCTCTCACAGAATAGACGATCCGAGAGCAGTGGCCCACAACACGTCACACCCCTCCGGGAAAGCTGGGAAGTGAGCGATTTACACAACTCCCTGGGAGAGGGGCGGAAGCACACCTGAGCTGCGCATAGGGGCCGGAGGGGGCGATCAAGAGCAGGAGAGAAGGGAAGCACAGTAAGCAGCAGCAGCAGCAGCGTTGGCTTACCTGGCTTGGGCGCAGCGCCTTCGTTCGGAGGCTGCTTTCCCTCCTTCCTGTCCTTGCCTCCTTTATTCTTTTTGGGTTTACGCTCCTTCTTGTCTTTCTCACCATTCTCGGACATCGTGGAATTATTGGAAGCGCCCCTGGCTTTTCTCTGCCCCGGGTGGTAGACGACTCACTTACCCTAACGTCTGCTGCGCAAAAAAAAATGCGCGCCTGTAAAATTCCACCTGAATCTGTGTGTCGTGCAGCTGCTAAAATGAAGCTCCAAAGTTGAATAAGTCTCTTGCCCTGTGGTTGATTTGGAGAAATCGGGGGCACCACCTGCGTAGGCTTGAAGCGGCCGCCCTTTTTTTCTGGCTCTGCCTACAGCCTCCCTCCAATGTGCCGTACAAGACTTTCTCTCTCAGCCATCGGCCTCGTGGGACTTTTTCTAAACTCTCGCCACCCCCGGTCCTTAATTCTGCCAGGTTGCTCTTTCCTCTCCGCCCTCCTTTTTTTCGGCCGCACACACAGAGGTGGAAAGATTACCATCACACCGGGTGGAGTCAGAGGCTCAGGGCACGTTCTTCGTTATGCTTTACCCGCCCTCTTCCTCCCATCCGGGTAATCTGGCCTGCAATGCCCCTACATTTTCGCCAGATGGTGCTCATACTAAGGATTCCCGGGCTCTGTTCCTCCCTTGACAACAAAATGCCTCCGTTGACTTAAATAGAATCACCCGCTTTTCAGAACTTTGTGACCCTCCAAAAAAACGTTATTCCTTTTTGATCTAAATGGGATAACCATCTTAAACACTTTACTTAATCTGTATTTTTTAACTGGACTTTAACCGGTATGGAGACAGAAGGGATGAAACAGAACCTGCTCGAGTGAAATAATATGAAAAGGAGTTTGTAGGGTTGTGGAGGAAAAAAGAAAGGGTCGCAACTAGACTAAAACTTGGGGGGTGGGAGGGGGGCATTCAGAAGGGGCAAGAGAAAGCCTCCTTTCAAAATTTAGAACCCCCTGTTTATGGCACCCACTATCATTTTGATGTTTGAGGATCTACATCTTAGAGGAGGCACACGCCATATTGTAATCCAATGTATGTTTCTTCATTACTCCAGCCCTTCCAGCAGCTCAAATAGGCCAGGGGGGCAACTCTCCTCATCCTTGGGGGGGGGGCAACATGCATTAGTGGAGACAGGGATATCATAAGCGCCAAACCAGCAGCTCAAATAGGCCAGGGGGGCAACTCTCCTCATCCTTGGGGGGGGGCACATGCATTAGTGGAGACAGGGATATAATAAGCGCCAAATCAAACGTACTTGTGAGTAGGGGATTCAATTAGCTTTTCTGATGTAGTGCGCAAGACACAGATTCATTCTTTGAGACTTCATGTTGGCAAATAGTCAGTGCTTTAAATGGGCCGGCACTCACCTGTACTGAGTATCGGCACTTCTTATTTTTACTGATCAGAGTACCGGCACTTATCCACTGCTAAGGAGAGTACTGATACTCAGTGAAGGTAAGCTAATTGGTGCTTGTGCTGTTGAGCCTGGCATGTGCACACACTTGCAAGTCCCTGAACCTTCCCTTTTCTACATGTGAGTCGCCCCTAAGGTAGGCCCAAGGTACCCCCATATGCAGGGTGCATTGTATGTGAAAGGTAGGACATGCCCTGGTGTGTATGGCCTGTCATGATAGTGAATTATAGCCTACTTCAGTTTTCACTATTGCACGGCTACCTGTTCCCCATAGGCTAGAGTGGGCAGTTTGATTATAACATCCTATAATCCTAACTGACTCAGTGAACATGGTGGAAATTTGAGTTTAGTATGGCTGAACTCAGAATGATAAAAAAAACATATTTTAGTGAAGTTGATTTTAAGATTCTGTGTTTTGAAAATACCACTTTTAGAAAGTAGGTATTTTCTGACCTAACCATCCAGCCTGCCTCTGCTAGTTTGTGTATTAGCAGTCTGGGTTGTGAGTGACAGGGGCTTGGGGAGACCCCAGGAAACCGGGTGAGTCAGTAGAGGGCTGAATAGACACATCTACACATAGATGGGTGTGAAGAGTCGCACCTGGGTCTGAATAGAGCTGGGCTCGCTGTCCACAATTCTGGCTCCACCTCCTGTGGTGCGTCTGATGACCCTGCCCCACACTGACAAAGGAAGAAGGTTCACACTGGCAGAATGCACCCCAAACTGGTTTGAACTAGATACAGGCCCCTCTGCCTTCAGAGGACAAAGGATTGTGTGGTATAAATATTGGGGCCCAGACCCCAGAGATTTAGATTACTTCTGAACTAAGGAACCTGCCAGGAAGAAGGACCGGGAAAGCTGGAGGAGGAGTACTGCCCCTTTGCTGCGTGTTGAGGGGTTGGCCTGCAGTGGTTGCTTCTGTCTTGAGCAGGGAAAGGACTGGACTGTGCTTTCATCATCTTTCTGTTTTCTCCAAGGGCTTGAAGTAAAGCTTGCCTCCTGTTGGAAATCTCAGGGATAGAAAAGACTTCAGAGAACTCACTGGAATCAAGTAACCTGCCAAGAAGATCTGGAAGAGCTGCCAGGAGGAGTACTGCCCCTTTGCTGTGTTGTTGCTTTGTTGGGTTAGCCTGCAGCTGCTGCTTCTGCCTTGGGCAGTGAAAGGACTGGACTGAACTTTCTCTACTTGTGCTGAGTATCTCCAAGGGCTTGAGGTAGAGCTTGTCCCCGTTCAAGAAGTCTCAAGAACAGCAGAGACTTCAAGCCTGAAGCCTTCTACGACGCCACCGCCGTGTCCTGAAGGCACCGCAGAGGGCACCGCCGCAATGCCGCAACGCGACCTTGGTCTCACCGACGACGCCTGCTGACGCCGCCACCAAGCCGCTGCTCGCACCGCGGCCTGTGGGCACCGCACTCCGCATCACCTCGCTTCACGATGACGCCTTGTTATCCCCGACGAAGCCGCTCTATGCCGGACTCGACGCCGCTGCTTGCACCATGGTTCGAGGGCACCGCTCGTAAAGTTACACAACGCACCACCCTCATACCACACTGCAGCCATGGCCTAATGACACCGGTACCATCGACTCCAGTTGTCAGCCGACGACAGTGCTTCAGCGACAACGATGCCGCTGCTTCACCGTGACCTGCTAGCACCGTGACAAGCACCGCCTTCATCTCACACCGCTACCCTGGTCTCACCGACAACACCATTTGTGACGCCACTGAGCTGCTGCTCACACCGCGACCTGAGGGCACCGCTGTTAGAAGTTGGCCTGATATATGATGTTTCCAATTCTGGAACCACCTTGTATCAGTCCAAACTATCCCTTATGGTGTCTGGTTGTAAGTCAACCTTATAGACAAGCTATCTTAATGGTAGCATAGACTAAGCAGCCTTAAAGGCTAAACTCAAGAGGTCGTGTTAAGCGAGCTGTTTTACCAATCACAATCCTGTAATATCAAATGAAAGGACACCACACAAGTATATATTATAAAAATATATGTGTTTATTACTAAAATAATCCCCAGTACTCTTTATGAGTAAAGGGGCACAAGCGTTAAATCAAAAGCACAGTATAACATACAAAGTTGCACAATTATGGATGAGGGCGGGTGGCCACTCAAACCATATATTAAGAAAGTGGTATAAGAGATACCAATCGAACAGTGGTTAGGCCTAGGGCCTAGGGAATCGCTGGAAGCAGTCGGGACAAGCAATGCTGAAGTCGGGAAAAGCCCGTGGGATTCGGGTGCAGCGCTTAAAGCACACGCATGCACCAATGTAAAGTCAACGGTGCGTAAAAGTTACACAAATAGAGTTTAAGGATACTTCCGCTGAACTTAGATGGACAAAACTTTAGACACAGACCCTAGAGATGTGTACCAGTGTGGGAACACCGGCGTTGCAATGTTACCTCACCCACAGGAAGCGGGTGCATAGGGTCGAAGTGGCGTCGGGTTTCGGCACGCAGGTTCTTGGTGCTTGAAGCTGAAGATGCTGCAGGCGATGTGAAGGAGAAGTGTCCGGTGTGATCCAAGGGTGGATCAGAGTTGTAGAGTACCTGAAAGCAGAGGGGACAGAGTCTGGGTCACTCAGCAGTGACCAGGGTGGAACCAGGACGGAACCAGGCAATGTCGGGCGCAATCAGATGGTTGTCGAGGAGCTTCTCTCCGCTGCCACGTGGGCTCTGGGGCATCTGCGACATCCAGGAGCGGGTCACGAGCTGTCCCATGCAGGCTCTCACCGTCGGCGCTGTCGGCTTCAAGATCGGAGTCAACAACACTTGGCAAGAGCAATCAACGCAGGACTGGAAGATTGCTTCTCACTCGGACCAGGAGGGTCAGAGCGGGGGCTCCTTTTCAGAGGAGCTGGTGCAAGTCTGGAGTAACCAGAATCGCAAGTCGGTTTTAGGTTTTCGCCTGCACAGGGGCCACAAGCCAGCTGGCAAGTGACCGGGCCAACGCGTCGAGCCAAAGAAAGCAGAAGGGCCCCACGCAGCACTCGTCGAGTGTAGAGGGGTGAGCTTCGGTGCAAGAGTGGCTCAGGGTTAGGGCTTCTCAAACCCCGGTGTACAGCTTCGAGGGTCACTCGTGGGCTGCACAGTCCCCCTGTCCCCAGAAACTCAACCTGATCAGGTTCAAGTTCTTCAGAGACACTCCTCTTGGACTGCAGAATCAGCCTCCTGTGAAGTCTGATCCTCAACCTGGGGCACATGGGAAGGCACAGCCTTAACCCTCTTGCTCCTTCTCTTGGATTGTGGTTGGTCTATAGTTTCAAGATCCACCACAGGTTCTGGTAGGCACTTCTTTGCCTGATTTCTGGTTACAGCAATGACATGTGCTGATATCCCTAGCATTTCTGCATGAGTCCTGTACTTCACCTCTGACCAAACTGAGTTCTCTAGATCATTGCCCAACAAACAGTCTACTGGCAGGTCTGCACTCACAACAACTTTCTTGAGGCCAGTTACCCCTCCCCAGGAGAAGTTTACAACAGCCACACTATGTGTAGTAGTGGCATTGCTTGCATTGGTCACTAGGTAATTCTCACCTAGTACAATTTGTCCAGGGTCCACAAAGTTAGGTGTCACCATAGTGACACTGGCACATGTGTCCCTGTAGGCCTGAGCCAGTTTCTCATTAATTAATGGCGTCTGTCTATACTTGCCCAAGTTACTGGGACCCATAGTAGTGGGCATTGCCATGTCCACATCATGATTTTGATTTGATTTTGATTGATTTTGATTGGGATTTATAGAGCGCGTAGCTACCCTAGGGCATCCCAGCGCTAGTGATCAAAGCTCCAGCAAGGTGGAGAAACAGGGGAGAAGTGATCAGGGGAGATTTTAGGGGAAGAGCAAGGTCATAGATCATAGAGCAGAACTGCCTGAGTTGGGATTCTGACTAAGCCAGACTCTATCTCAGTACCCAGGGTCAACCCTACTATACCCTTAGGTTGTGTACCACCACTGCTGACTGTACTAGGGTGTGCAGGTGCTTTAGGAGCTGCAGTGGTTGGAACTGGATTTTTCTTGGTGCATTCACTCCCCCAGTGGGAAGTGGACTTACAAGTATTAAACCAAGGTTTCTTTGGGCCATCATTCTTCTTCTTCTTGTTACCATTTTGGGAACCACCCTCCTTATTAGAATTTTGTGGGCCTGAAGAAGACTTCTGGTCTTTTTCTTTATCTTTCTTATCCCCACCCTTCTGGTCTGTTTTCTTCTGGTCACCACCATGGTTCTGGGGTTTCTGCTTAATCCTTGTTCTGACCCATTTGTCCGCCTTCTTTCCCAATTCTTGGGGAGAGGTCAGATCAGAGTCAATAAGGTATTGATGCAACAGCTGGTTCTGACAGTTATTAAGGGTCTGCTCTCTCATTATAAGATTGTACAATCCTGTATAGTCTGAGACTTTACTTCCCTGCAGCCAACCCCCCAGAGCCTTAGTGGCACAATCAACAAAATCAGTCCAGTCCTGAGTCTGAGCTTTTTGGGTATCTCTGAACAACAACCTGTATTGCTCAGTGATTAGGCCAAACCCTTCAATAAGAGCACTCTTCAGGACAGAGTAGTTTTTGGCATCCTCAGGTCTAACTGTGAGGAGCCTATCCCTCCCTTTCTGAGAAAAGGAGTACCATCAAATTGCAGCCCACTGATCTTGGGGAACCTGCTGTACCATGCAGGCTCTCTCCAGAGCAGCCATCCATTTGTGGATGTCATCCCCTTCCTTGTAGGGGGGCGCAATCTTTGTCAGGTTTCTATTATCATAGGACCTGTCTTTCTCTCTAGGAATTATGCTGCCACCAGTCTCGAGGGAACATGGTCAGTCTCGAGGGCAAGATGGCCGCTGAGGGATGCAGTGAGTAAGTCGCATCTTCCACTACTCCCCACTGCCCGTTCTTGATGGCTCAATGGTGGAGCCTCGCCTGAAGAGTGTTGCCTTCGGTTACTTCGTGCCTTGTCAGAGCGATACCAATGCTACATTTACCTTCAGAGAACGCAGCAGTTTTATAAAACTAGCAGTTTGGCACATCAGGAAGAGACTAACAGAAACTACCAGGCTGTTTTTAAGATCCTGGTTCAGGATGCCTCCTCGGTTGCAGCGCGGTAACGATGTTAAGGACGGCAAAGGTGGTAAAACTACAAAAACAGACGCTACAAGAGGCCAGACAATCAAAGAGAAAATTAAAATTGACCCGAAAGTTCCATTAACTACCGCTCAGAAGAGTGCATCTAGCATCAAGAAATCAACCGTTAAAAGAACTAGACTGGACAACGCGGCTCCACTGAAAGAGCCGGGGAATGCCGCCAAGTTCAAAACGAAAGAAAACACGCTGCGCCAGCCCTCAGTTTCAGAAAGTTTTGCAAACGTACCAGTGACAAATGGCAGTGGGAAACCTGGGAACAAAACTGGCGTCCTCTCGGGCCCCGATACCGGTGCAGGAGCAGGGGCTGATGCCGGCGTCTTCGGCGCGGATGTCGGAGCGGGAGCCGGAGCTGGAGCTGGGGTTGCTAGGCAACCTGAAAGACCTGAAGCAGGGAAGCCGGCCGGGTCATTGCCTGTTGTTGCTCCGGGAGGGAGCGGAGTTCGAGCAGCTACAGGCTTGGAGGGGCATTACGATTCCAAGCACGAAGAGCAGCCAAAAGTGAGTAATGAGCCTGGGGGTTCAATAGACAGCCGAGCCCTGCGCACTCAGTTGCCAGATGAAGAGGGGAGCTTTGACATACCGGCTCCAGGACTGTGTGGAAAAAGGTAGGGCTGGGACCTTTCTCAAGATTTGCCCGGCGCTAACCGCCCTTGTACCATTCAAATTACCAAGCAATGAGGCAGGCGCCGGAGACCAGAAGGCAGGAAACAGAAGTTTTATTCCGACGGAGCAGAACACATCAGATCGGACAACAAGGTATCGTCTCGAGGTGCTCTAACAGCCTCTCTGAGGCCTGGCCTCTTATACACTGGTTTATGGCATGTGACCTTTCTTTATTACAATCAGAACATTGTGACATAAAGGAAAAGACATCTCTGTAATCCTCGTGTCAATCCCACCCCCATATACCTTTACAATAGAGGTCCTCAACCCGCTGATAAGAGGAGGGGGTCATCACGCAGCTGAGTGTTTCGCCAAGTCTTAGGATGTGTGCGCCTGATCATATCCCAGGGGGTGGGGAGGCCCTGATCAACAGCGTGTCCTTTGAAGAGGGGTGGCTCCATACAATGAGGGGCAGTAAATGGTATCTCCTGGTTTAGGCGATGGCCTCGGACCTGTGTGGTCAGTCGGACACGGGGTAAGGGGTCATCAATGGAGTGGTATTCATGCCGCGTGGACAATTGAGTGCGGAGGGAAGGTTTACCAACAGAGGGGCATTCATAGGAAGAGAGGAGGTGCTGGTCAGGCGCTGGTGTGACTCCCAAGGACAGGGTCATGCAGCTCATGAGGGGGAGGGAGGGGGAGCCAGGGTGCGCGGAGGATGCTTGCTGGGTCAGAGGGGCGCGCTGGCGATCGATCGTGGACAGGGAGACCATGATGCCTAAAATGGCGATCGTGCACGTTGTACATGGGTGACAAGCTGGCGCAGATGATGTTCAGTTCGTAAACTAAAATTCCACAGTCCTCCCTTTTAACATGTCTCGCCAACTTGTCAGTTTGGATTTATCCCCATAAGGCCACGTATTTCTACTTCATAGAGGGGACTCATGTGCTCATTTCGGAAGTCCAAAGTCTTTGGGCACATACAGTTGGAGACAAGGCCGCACAAAGATGGCAGACATTGGATACCTAAGCAACACCCACATAATATCACAACAGGTATCAGCACGAAGGAAAACAACTTCCAACCCCAGTTCCTCAAAGTGTCCCAAAACCAGCTCCCAAGCGACCATCCTTCCTGCTCTTGGTGAACCTCCGAGGAAAGTCTGTGGAGGTGTTCAATGGCTTTGTAGACTGAAGGCGAGTTATCTGGCACGTATGTGCAGCAGCTGGATCCGATGATGCGGCATGCTCCTCCTCGGTCGGCTAGGACCACGTCTAGGACAAGGCGGTTTTGAAGGGTCACAAGGCGGACCGCCTGAAGTTCCGCCGTGTTGTTGGCGAGGATGCCAGCCGTGATGTTGATCGTTGTTTCTACTGCCTGGGTCAGGTGTCGGATAGCGCGGCTGTTTGCCATGGGGCCCCACAGAGGAACAAGTCCCTTAGCTGCATCTAGGAACTGTGCTCTGGTGGAGTTGGCTTGTCCAATGTCATCTGCACGCCTCTGCCGGTGATGGTTGGCAGGGGCTATATATGTGGGTGGAAGAACGAAGGCAATGTAGCAGGTACCCTTCCAACCTTTCGGGAGCCAGGTGTAAGCTTTGGTGCCACACACAAAGTACATATTCGGAGAAGCAACAAAGGAAGGGGGGTCAACTGAGTCCAATGTTCTGGTGATTCGGCAGGAACTGTGACCCACTAGTTGCGTTCCCCGGCCTTCCAGGCACACAAGACCGGTGACATTGATAACAGACAGAGCCACAGTCAGAGTGGCGGTGGTTTGTTTTTGCAGATGAGAGAAGGTGGACCTAGCTGGATTGTGGAGTACCTGTACTTCAACACGTTCTTTGGCTGGAATGTCTTTAAGGAAGGTGGCGCCTGTGAGCGCAGGACACAGGGGAGCAGAAGTCTTTCCGGTTTTGTTCAGCCAGAACCCAGAGTAGAAGTGCGACACTGTCTGGCTGGAAGTGGCGTTGTCCTTGTGGCTCTCTTGCATGAGGATCAACCAGGCGAGGCAAGAGCCGTGAACTGAGAAAGGTGAAGGGATGAAGGGGATGGAGTGTCCAGTGGTATGCGGGAGCAACCCGCAGATCCAACAGTTCGTAGCATTTGCAGCGAGGTTGTGTTGGTGCAACAGTTGCACGAAGGAATTGTTCCAAAATTCCCTGCGTCTTTCTCGGAGCTGAGGCGACAGAGAGATTAGGTGATGCTCTTTCAGGGGTGTCGGTTGTGCAGTAGGTAGCAGTGCCTCATGAGCCGGTGTGCTTTCCTCCAGAATCCAGAAGGAGGTCATGAGGAGGAGGCAGAAGAGGAAGACAATGAAGAGTGCGATTGTCTTTGATTTGTGCAAGTTGTCAGTCTTTGGATTTCTATACTGGGTATTTCCTGTTGCTTCCATCATCTTCTTTTCTGGCGCTTCCATCACCTTCTTATCTGGCGCTTCCATCACCTTCAAGGGGGCTCGGTAGTGGGCAGAACCACAGACTTCGTTTAGCTTCTCTCCCGGTAACCCTTGATTGTGTTTAGGTCACCGTTCTGAGATTTAACTTAGTCCGTGGCCTACTTAGCCGAAACTCCCTCCTTTCGACGCAGGAAATACCCTTCTCTGGATGGCACAGTGGGATCAGAGAATTTTGCAAGTTCGAGTGCCTCAGTATCGGGATAACAGTCCAATATCGGTCGATCTTTGCTCAGGAGCTCTTCTTGGGTGCTGACACCTTCTGTCATGGCCAGGTTCGCAGAGACCTTCCGGCAATGATGCGCGTGCAGCCAGTGCTTCTTCCCCTCCACTCGAAGCGCCGTTCGGGTGGTAATCAGCACTTGCCAGGGGCCCGTCCACCGAGGTTCCAGACTCTTGGTTCGCTGGAAATTTCGCACTAGGACGAAATCTCTCGGTTGGATGTCGTGGCCGGGGCCCCTGGAAGCATCGGGGATGGCCTGCTGCACCTGTTGATGAATGACAGACAACGTTTTAGTTAACTTGCACAAATAATCAGATAGTAGGACGTCTGGGACGTCATGAATGGAGGTCGGTTTGGGAGCAGTCCAGAGATTCATCGGTCGCCCAAACACGACCTCGTAGGGGGTCAAATGGTGCTTGGTGGGAGTGGAGCGCATCGATAACAAGGCCAGTGGGAGGGCATCCGGCCAATTAAGTCCAGTGGTGGCCACTATTTTTGACAATTTCAGCTTCAGAGTGGCATTATGGCGTTCCACCAGACCGGCGGATTGGGGGTGGAAGACCGCATGAAACCTTTGCTTCACCCCCAATCCCTTTAGGATTAGTTGGATAACCTCAGCTATGAAGTGGGGGCCATTGTCGCTCCATAAAATTCGACAAAGGCCATAGCGAGGGAAGAATTCCTTCAGTAGTACTTTGGCGGTAGTCATGGCAGTGTTGTCACGGGTTGGATAGGCCTCTACCCATTTGCTGAAGGCACATACGATGACTAGTACATACTTCAAGCTTTGGCATCTCTCTAGCTGGATGTAGTCCATCTGAAGGACCTCAAAGGGGTGATTGGGGGTCCCAAACCCTCCCCGGGGTACCACAGTTCCTTTCCCGGGGTTGTGTTGCAGACAGATAAGACATTGTTGGACTAGACGTCTGGCTGAGTCGGGGATTTTGTCGGTGTGCCAGACTTTGGAAATGAGTTCGATCATGGGTGCGGATCCTATGTGTGCGGGGGAATGAGCCATTGTCAGTATGGGGATCAGGTATGAGTCGGGTAGCAACCATCTGTTTGCATCTTTTGTTCGCCAGCAGCCCTCTTCGTCCTTCAAACCCACCCCTGCCCACTTAGTCAGTTCGTGAGGGGTGCTGGCCGACTGGATGTCTCTGATCATTTCCCTTGCGTCAGTCCATCTCTCTGCTTGTGACCTGGTCACGTACATGCGTGTTGCCGTCCTATTCTCAGCTGTGGTTCGTGCAGTGATGTCGGCCAATGCATTCCCTTGTCCGACTAAGTCTGTTACCCTTTTGTGTGCCTGACATTTGATCACCGCTAATCGTTTTGGGAGGAGAACTGCTTCAATCAGAGCGGAAACTAGATCTCCGTGGAGGATTGGGGTGCCGTGGGACGTCAGGAATCCCCTCTCCCTCCACAGGAGCCCAAAATGGTGGACCACTCCGAAGGCATACTGGCTGTCCGTATATACGTTCGCGGTGGTCCCTGCGGCTATGATGCATGCTCGGGTGAGGGCTATCAGCTCTGCTGCCTGGGCAGATCGTTGTGCGATGCAGGCTGTTTCAACTACTGTTCGGGCTGTCGTTACTGCATAGGCAGCTGAAGTGGTGCCATCTGGGAGTTTGATGCATGAGCCGTCTACCCATAGCTCTCCATCGGGGTCAGTAAAAGCAGTGTCTCGGAGGTCAACCCTACTCCTAGTTTGTTCGTCCGTGAGGGTCACACAGTCGTGGATGGGAGGAGTGTCGGGGTCATTTTCAGGCAGGGGCAACAATGTGGCAGGATTCAGAGTTGTGCATCTCTTTAGTGTGATGTGGGGTGCAAGTAGCGTCAGTTCGTACCCTGTCAGTCGTGCGCTAGTCCGGTGTTGAGTCTTGGTTTGGTTCAGGAGGGTGTCGACAGCATGGGGTACTAGCACGGTGAGGGAGTTGGAAAGTACGATTCCCTCGCTCTGACGTATAGAGACAGCAGCGGCAGCTACTGCTCGAAGGCAGGCAGGCAAAGCTCTGGCTACAGGATCAAGAGTGGCGGAGAAGTAGGCACAAGGGCGCTGCTTAGGACCAATCGATTGAGTTAGGACAGACAATGCGCATCCCTCCCTTTCGTGGGTGAAGAGGGAGAAGGGTTTGGAGTAATCTGGCGTTCCGAGGACGGGGGCTGAGCAGAGTGCATCCCGTAATTCCTTAAAGGAGGCCTGACACTCAGCGGTCCAAGGAAGCGGGGAGGGGACATCTTTGGTCAGCAGGGCAAGTAATGGTTTCACAATGAGGCTGTAATTAGGCAACCACTGTCTGCAAAAAGAGGTTAGGCCAACCAAAGAGCGGACCTGCTTTTGTGTTTTTGGGATGGGGGTGTCTAGGATGGTTTGGATTCGGTCGGGTGTAAGTTTCCTCCCTTCTTTGGACAGGAGATGGCCTAGGTAAGTCACTTGTGGCTGGCAGAACTGTAACTTCTTTTTGGAGACTTTATGGCCATTTTCTGCAAGAAAGTGTAGGAGTTGGACGGTGGCTGTCGTTGCAAGCGGGGTGGTGTCGGCCGCCAAAAGGATATCATCGACATATTGGATCAACACCACTCCCTCTGGTAGCTGGAAGGCATCCAGCTGTCTTTTGAGGGAATGGCTGTAAATGCTGGGACTTTCAGTGTACCCCTGGGGAGCTCTACAAAATCGGTACGAGCGGGATTTTAAAGTGAAGCCGAAGAGATAACGGCTGTCTGGATGAATAGGGATAGAGAAAAACGCGTTCTTAAGGTCGATAACAGTGAAGGTGGTGGCAGTGGACGGGATGAGGGTCAGAATGGTGGTGATATCGGAGACTACAGGATATTGGGGTACAACCACTTTGTTAATCTCTCGCAAATCGATGATGAAGCGGTACGCTTTCTCATCTCCTTCACCTTGCTTCTTAACAATAGGTAGGATTGGGCTGTTGCAGACGTTGCTAACCACCTCTTCAACCACTCCTGCATCTACCAGAGACTGAATGATCGCAACCAGTGCCTTCTCACCCTCTGGGGATATCCGATATTGTGGGAGTTTCGGGAGCATAGCGTCCTGTCGTACAGTTATGTGAATAGGATCAATCATCATTCGCCCCACATCAGAGTCATTTTTGGCCCATAGGTACGGAGGCAAGGTGTCAAGCAAGGACATGTCAGCGTCAGTTATGGAGCACATGTGTCGTGGGGGACGGGATCGGGGCAAATCTGGGTTGTCGTACAGGATGACTCGTATTCCATCTGGGGAACACCTAATGGTAGCTCGAAAATGTTTCAGTAAGTCAATGCCCATAATGGCGTCAGGGGAGTTGGAGGAGAGCAGAAATGTCGCGTCAGTGGTGTTGTTTTCTAGGTCAAAGGTAATAGGTACGGACAGGGGGTTAGTGGAGGGCGTTCCATCGAAACCTATCGACGTTATGTGTGAGCCAGACAAGGGTGCCCTTGGAATCAGTCGTTTTGATAACACACTACGTGTCGCCCCAGTGTCTACCAAGAATGGAGACTCTGTACCCAGGACCTTAGCGGTGACATAAGGACCTTGCTGGTCAACACAGAGCTCGACTGGATCCCTCCCTTGCCCCTGACAGTCCTATGCAAAGTCGGGGGTATTTTCACCTTCGGACAGCTGATATTGGTTCTGTCGGGGACGGTCAAATGTGTTCAGCCTCCCTGATCTGTCATTGTTGGTGTCGTTGGGGTGCCCTCGTCCCTGTACTCTATTCCTCGGACCACCTGCCACATCCCTGGAATCCCTATTTCTATTCATCTCTAGCAGAACCGGACACTGGGATTTCCAATGGCCGAACCCTTTGCAGAAGGCGCATTGGTCATTGCTAATGTCTCTACGTCCAGTGTGGGGTGCTGGGGTGTGATCTTTAGAAGGTACATCTCTGGGGGTGGTTGATTGGTAGTTCCCCCTTTGGTGTTCTCGTCCTACCGTTATACCTTGTATCTGGGCTATCATTACCCTTTCTTTTAAATCTTTCTTCTTTTTCTCGGACGCCCTATCATTCTCATTCTTTTGGTGCTCGTAATACTGAGCCATCTGAAGGATAGCTGCGGGTTTGGAGGCCCCCCAACTACTCTCGCTCGTCTGCAGCTTTTGGGAGACTTCTTGTGTTAGGCCTTTTACGTAATTTTGTACAAACAGGTGCTGTCCGGTTGCGGTGGTCATGTCTTGGCCACTGTAGTCGGAGAACACTGTCTCGAAACGGGAGAAGTATTCTGACACATCTTCCTGCGGTTTCTGTCGACAGGCCGTGACTATCGACCAATCTACCTTTCTTTCTGGGATCAGTGTCTTTAATTTCTGGACTAGTTTGTCTGGGAGTTCCAGTATGTCTTTTACTGGTTTCCTTCCAGGCTCCCGTTGTCTATCTAGTTTACCGAGTTGGTCCCAGGTATGTCCAAACAGATCCGTGTGGTCAGCCTTCCGGATTTGCTTCCACACGTCAGCTGGCAGGCATAACCCAAAGAACAAGTCAATGTCTGCTAAAGTCATTATTGTCGAACCCAAGGCTGTGCCTAATTCGGTATAAAATGCTGTCGGGTTCTTTCTTAAATCGGGCAGAGTTTGCTTAAAGGTTAGGATATCTTGTCGGTCCCATGGTTGGTAAACCCAATTGTACACAACCCTCCCTTTTGCATTTTCATTATTAATATCATCGCTTGTTCCCTGGCCCCGTGGCGGGATCCAGTACGGGGCCGCTTCTCTGATGGGCATCATGGTGTTGGCTACTGCTACTGAGGTTGTTTCAGGGACTGTAACCTTGGTTTCTGGTTTTTGTTCCGTGAGGTGGCGGAAGACCTCAAGCATCTGCATGAAGAGCTCCGTCGCCTCACATTCAGTCCCATCCCCAACATCAATCTTCCTATACAGTGTTGTTAGTTTAGCGGGACCCTTACTTCGATACCTATCTTCATATGCGTTCAGGGTGTGGTAGCTGAATCGCAAGATGAAATGCCGTCTGTGGCTGTCGGCATGTGAATTATATACGCTCATTGTGTAATCTTCGCTCTCCCTTCGTTCTACTAATGTCTTTGCTATTTTGTCGATCCCATCCCGCTCATCTTTGCTCAACCTATTTGGTCTGGCTGGTGGTTTTTTACTAGCCTCGGGGTCGTCTGACGATGTTGTTAATGTGGCTGGTGCAGAGGCCGTGAGGGCTGGTGCACTAGCACTAAGGTCACTTTCGCTCGCAATCGGAGCTTGAAAGCTTTGTCGGCAGGGGGCATATGGAGGGGGCATGTAGATGATTGGGGGACCTAGCAGTAACTCATCGTTCGCCCGTTGTTTGGAGGGCAATTCAGGGTAGAGTGCAGAGGGGGTCCTAACAGGACATTGACCTGTCGACCCTGATTCTTGGTTTTGTGCAGCTTCTTTTCTTTCTTTTATTTCTTCTTCTAATTGCTTAGCGGCTAGGTGGGCTGCCTTTCGTAATTCTTTCCCTATTTTTGCTTCTTCCCTTTTCTTTCGTTGTTCCGTTTCTTTGCGCCACATGCCTATACTATCGAGCATAGTGGGCGTGGTCTTATTTTTCTGGAGCGCTATTTCCAATGTTTTTATTTTATTTTCATCAAAGGAACCTATCAGTGGCCACTGACTTTCAGGGTTCTTTTTTGTATATTTATGCCATAACTTAGTATAAGCTATAGCGACTAGTCCATGCTTAGTGAACATGTCCTTATTAGGGGTGCCCTCCAGTGGAGCTGGATGGTTCATCTCTAATAAGCGGTCCGGGCTAAACAGGCTACCAACCAGTGGGGAGAAGATAGGCATGACGGATTACAACGGGGACAAAAGTCTGCACTACCTATCTTATCACGGCGGGCAAAGACTAGACAGAATATTTCTATTCTCCGTTGTTTGCCGGCGGTGAATACCTCAAACGAACCAATACCGAATAATCGGTCAATCAAACAATTCAGTGGGGAGAATAAGTGGGCACGAAAAGTTATCGTTACCCACTCTTTCTCTATCTGCAAAGAGAGACCTTGTTCTTCCCCGTTTGCAGACAAAGAATCTCCAGACAATAATCCACGAACGGTAGTTCGGGAAACAGTGGGGGAGAAAGATAGGCACGACGGGTTACAACGGGGACAAAAGTCTGCGTTACCTATCCTTCACTGTTTGCAAAGAGAGAGCCTGTTGTTTTCTCCGTTTGCAGACAGCGAATCTCCAGAGGTTTCAACAAAGCGTAATACTAGTATTATCCAAACAAAACAATCTTTTCTCGATTCGTCGTGTTTACACGACCTTACCCGGACCGCATGGACGGTTTCCTGTCTTCTGGATCCAGCGCCCGATCGTCCTCTCTCCTTCGTGATGCCCGTGGTACTCCTGATGGTTCCCAGTCAGGACCGTAGATCACTCGAGAGAGGTCTGTTCAGAACTAGTGAAGGTCGGATGATCGGCTGTCAGACAAGGGTCTATCGGACACGAGCTCTTCCCGATCGTTGCAGTCGTTCACTCTGTCGTCGGGACCTCTCCCACTGGATCCACGTGTCGCTGATGGGCCCCACGCTTTGGGACGCCAATTGTGGAAAAAGGTAGGGCTAGGACCTTTCTCAAGATTTGCCCGGCGCTAACCGCCCTTGTACCATTCAAATTACCAAGCAATGAGGCAGGCGCCGGAGACCAGAAGGCAGGAAACAGAAGTTTTATTCCGACGGAGCAGAACACATCAGATCGGACAACAAGGTATCGTCTCGAGGTGCTCTAACAGCCTCTCTGAGGCCTGGCCTCTTATACACTGGTTTATGGCATGTGACCTTTCTTTATTACAATCAGAACATTGTGACATAAAGGAAAAGACATCTCTGTAATCCTCGTGTCAATCCCACCCCCATATACCTTTACAATAGAGGTCCTCAACCCGCTGATAAGAGGAGGGGGTCATCACGCAGCTGAGTGTTTCGCCAAGTCTTAGGATGTGTGCGCCTGATCATATCCCAGGGGGTGGGGAGGCCCTGATCAACAGCGTGTCCTTTGAAGAGGGGTGGCTCCATACAATGAGGGGCAGTAAATGGTATCTCCTGGTTTAGGCGATGGCCTCGGACCTGTGTGGTCAGTCGGACACGGGGTAAGGGGTCATCAATGGAGTGGTATTCATGCCGCGTGGACAATTGAGTGCGGAGGGAAGGTTTACCAACAGAGGGGCATTCATAGGAAGAGAGGAGCTGCTGGTCAGGCGCTGGTGTGACTCCCAAGGACAGGGTCATGCAGCTCATGAGGGGGAGGGAGGGGGAGCCAGGGTGCGCGGAGGATGCTTGCTGGGTCAGAGGGGCGCGCTGGCGATCGATCGTGGACAGGGAGACCATGATGCCTAAAATGGCGATCGTGCACGTTGTACGTGGGTGACAAGCTGGCGCAGATGATGTTCAGTTCGTAAACTAAAATTCCACAACTGGAGGTAGAGTCAGACCCATATCCATGTGCTCAAATGGCTAATAATGAAGGTGTTGAAGGTACAGAAAGTATGGTGCCTAATTCTTTAACCTGGGCAGAAGATATGGACCTAGACATGGAAAGTGGGGGGATTCAATCAGGAGGTGAATCCTCTGCCTCTAACTCAGTTGATATGGCTATCATTAACGGAGCTGCTTCAGCAGAGAGATTTTATTCTGTGGATGAAGACTCACATTCTCAATCACAGTCATTACCTTCAGGCGAAATTAGCTCAGATGAATCAACTGGTATAGATTCTGTCAGCAGCTCTCCTGCTCAGAAAATTACACAGAAAAAACGCCTCTCTAAAAGAAAGCCCTCCACAGCAAGCAGTACCACAGATCCTACAAAAAAATTGGCATGGGACTACTCTACTACTACTTTTTCTTTCCTGGAACAAGACACTCCGGCTACAATGATTGGTGATCAAGGTTCTTCGCAGCCCCCGCAACCCCCCCGTTACACTGGATCTATTATTTAACACTTTGAAGTTAATGCAATCTGAGGCTAGAGGGGAAAGTAGGAGGGCAAGGCAGGAATCAAGGAAGATACAGAACAAACTCAGAAAAATAAGTAAAAGGCAGGATGAGATGGTCGAAAGGGTTGCCCATGTGGAGGAAAGAACTGGAAAAGTAGAGGATGACATGAGAGAGTTGAAAATGTACAAAGAAGAGCATCAGAAGGTGGCTGAAGATGTCAATTGGAAACTGGAGGATTTTGAGAATAGGCAGCGTCGTAATAATATTAGACTGCTAGGAGTAGAGGAAGGTCTTGAAGGGGAGGACCCCAGAATGTTTGTTGTAAACCTGCTAAAGGGGGCTTTCCCAGAACTAACTACTTGGCAGTGGGAGCATGAAATTCAAAGAGCCCATTTTTTCCCATTTTCTAAAAGGGGCCAGGTTGGAGCTCAGGGCGGGCGCCCGAGGGCATTGCTAATTTTTGTAGGGAATTTCCTCTTGCGGCAGTTGATATTGGATAAGGCTAAGCCTGAGACTAGACGTTCATTTAATAATGTCACTTTCTTTGCAAGACCTGACTTCTGCCACGCCACAGTTGAGCGCAGATGGAGGCTGAGGCAGATGATACCGCTTATTCAGGCCCTGGGTTCAGAAGCTTATTTGTTATACCCCGCTAAATTGAAAATAGTAACTAAAGGCCATCTTAAATTCTTTTTTTCTGAGATTAAGGCGAAGGCTTACATGACGGAAGTTTTGGGGTATTAGGAGAAATAAATAAGATGGTTCTGTTGATATTTGGTACGGTGGTGGGGAGGAGTGGCGACTGCTGCTTCCCTGGCGTTCACACATAGGTCATGAGTGACCTATTTGCCTGTAGGGGGGGTGGGGGAGGGGCAGCACGGGGGGGGTCAGGGGTGGGGGTGGGGGTGAGAAAATGGCACACATCGAATACACAGAGATACATTCTTAGGCAACTACAGTTCCAAAATAAATGGTGGAAGAAGGGAATAAAGGATGAAAAAGAGAGTTGGAATAGCAAGTTGGTACCGATTTTTGACGTTTTTTAATGGCTTGTCGAATTATCTCAATGAATGTTTGTGGTCTTAATGATCTTCAGAAAAGGTTACGTGTTTCAGCATTTTGTAAGTCAATGCACCCTTATTTGATTTGCCTGCAGGAAACTCATGTGGAGGGACGTAAGGGTTATTTGTTGGAACAATTGGGTTTTAAAATATTGGCATTTACTAAACAAGCCTCAAAAACACGTGGGGTAGCAATCTTGGGAAGTGGGAGGGATTGTATTGCGGTTAGGAGTAAAGAAGACACATGGGGAAGATGGGTTATCGTAGAAGTAGATTTCAGAGGAACTAGATTTACATTGGTTTCTGTTTATGGTTCAACGTGTGATGAGCCAGATATATTTCAATTTCTGGATCAGGAACTATCGACCTGGGTGGAGCCCATTGTTTGCTGCGGGGATTTTAACATCAACCGCCCTGCCAGTGTTGAGCTGCAACTGGGCCATTCCTATATTGGGCGGAAGAAGAGGGTCCATAGGGCCATAGTAGACATGGCTGCGCATAATGCTTTATCGGATGTATGGGCTAATCTACACCCGTTGATTGATGGTGATACTTTTTTCTCTGCACCACATAGAATTACGGTCAGGTTAGATTATTTTCTAATCTCCAATGTTTTGCTTTCAAATGCACAGATTAAGAAGCTACCCCGCTTGGTTTCAGACCATAACCCACTGTTATTGACAATTAGCTTAAGTGGTATAGCAAGAAAAATATATAAATGGACATTCGAGAGAGCCTTACTAAAAGACGAGGACTATTGTAAACATTTGGAAAAATGGATTAGTGAGTTTTGGCTTAATAATAAGGGAAGTGCTATTAGTGGTAACATCTGGGATGCCTTTAAAGTAGGAATAAGGGGGGAGACAATTAGCTTTTCAACATTCAGGCAGAAAAGAGAAAGAGAGAGGCTAGAACAGCAAATTAATTTGCTCCTGACTGCAGAGGCAGAACTGAGCAGATTAATCACGAGTGGTTGCTCGCTGGATCAACAAATTTTGGAAATCATGGTGTTAAAGGCTGAAACTGCTGAAAGGATTACTAATAAAACTGCAGCAAAATATCTTGCAAAGAAGGAACAGGTGTTTGAGTATAGTGAAAGGGTGGGACATATTCTTGCTGTCAGAACTAGACAAAAAGTTACCGCAGGGGATATAAAAAATATGGTAGATGATTCAGGTAATTTGATCTCGGACTCTGCAGGTATAAGAAATGAATTCTGGAAATATTATACAGGATTGTATGACGCAGAAGCTGAGGTGGGCAGGGATAAAATTAGAGACTATTTAGGAAATATCCAATTTAATGAGCTGGAATTGGAAGATCAAATTAAATTAGACTCTGTTATAACGTTAGAAGAAGTGACGTTAGCCATATCAGAACTCCCGTCTTCTAAGGCTGCAGGTCCGGATCTTATTCCGATTGAATTTTATAAAACATTTTTTTCAGCTTTGAGATTGGAGTTATTGGACACTCTCATACAAGCTCAGAGTGAAGTTTCGGTTCCAAACTCATGGGGGGGCACTGAAATTATAGTGATCCTGAAAAAAGGCAAACCATCTACTGCCCCTGGGTCATACAGACCTATTGGTTTAATGAATGCGGATGTGAAACTGTATTCAAAAAGTTTGGCAACAATATTGTCCACTGTTATAGATAAATTAGTCTCCCCAGTTCAACACAGATTTATCCCTGGGAAGGGTACTACAACACACGTTAGGACAGTGATTACCTGTTTAGATGCTATGGAGATTGCCGGCGGCCCTGTCGCAGCTCTATTTCTTGATGCCGAGAAGGCTTTCGACAGGGTCGCATGGGAATATTTGTGGGAGGTGATGAAATTATATGGCTTTGGTGTTAATTATATTAGAGCAATTCAGGTATTATATAAGGCACCAACGGCCAGAATCAAAATTAATCGAGATCTAACTGCGGCAGTACAGATAAAAAGAGGTACAAGACAGGGCTGCCCCAGTTCCCCTCTCCTCTTTGCACTTTATATGGATCCATATTTACGTTATCTTAATTTTAATCCTAGTATTCCCCCCCTTTGTTCAAATGGGCTAGAAGTTAATGTGTTGGCGTACGCAGACGACGTTGCTATAATCACTCCAGATCCATCTAAGGCAATTGGTGAGATCGAGTTAGAGGCCCTTAAATTTGGCATAATATCTGGATATAAATTAAACAGTGCAAAAACACAGATTATAAAAAATGCAATGGTTCAATGCAATGATTCACGGGTGGTTTCTGCAGCAGTTTATTTAGGGGTTGAAATCTCGCCTAATCTTGATATAGTGGTAGAGCGTAACATCTCCCCTCTAATGAGGAAAGTAAGTCTAGATTTGGCCAGAATAAACAATCTTAGACTCACGTTAGTGGGCCGCACTAATGTCATTAAAATGCTTATACTCCCCAAATTCCTTTATTTTTTTCGTACGATACCTCTTATGTTTGAATCGATCTGGTTTAATGAGCTGGAGTTGATTCTAAATAAATTTATCTGGTCATATGGAAAGACCAGAAGGGCTTACACATTTATGACTTTACCAAGGGCTAGTGGAGGATGGGGGGTTCCTGACTTTAGGTTATACTACTGGGCCTCTGTACTTCAATATACCCAGGGTTTGACAGGAGCATGTGAAGCAGATTTGAATGTTAAATCCTTTTCAACTATGGTATAATCTTTAGTAATGGGTTCAGATACTGCAAATGCTTTCTTAAACTGCGCTGATTTTTCCTACTATAAACGAACGCGCTTTAAGACAGTTACTGCTGCTTACAATATCTGGTCAGTGGTAGCAAAAAGATACGGATTGGGTAGATACAATAGATATACCAGATTATATAGGAATAAGACCTACCATCTTTAATTTTCTCCGATGCTACAATGGCAGAATGGGATATGAAAGGAATCAAAAAAATAGGAGATCTGTTGGGTTTAGACGAAAAAATATTACAATTTTCAGATTTGATGACAAAATTCAACATAACAAGACATAGCTTTTTTAAGTATTTGCAGATCAGGAGCTTTTTCAACAAGAAAAAAGGAGGCGAAGGTGGATTTGGAAAAAATAATATTATGGAATCCATGGAGCAAGGCGGGTGTGCTCTATTCGCTATTTTTATGCCAGTTTAGCAGAATTAAAGAAGGATGACACTGAAAAATTTGGTGATAAATGGGCAGGGAAATTAGGGATACAGAGCCAGTTTTTCCTGGACTCGTTGAAACTAGGATGTTCTGTTTTGCGCTCTGCCTCGCTCCAATCTCAACACTTCAAAACTTTATACCAACTCTACCATACACCGGATCGCATTGCACAGTGGGGTGGGACTACAGGGATTACTTGTTCTCGCTGCAGTGCACCGGCAGCAGATAGCATTCACATTTTTGCGTTGTGCCCACAGTTAAGCATGTTATTGAAGGGTATTGAAGAATTTATGGGTCACACACTTGGTTTGAATGTGATTTTAACACCAACTATTATTATGTTAGGGGTTAGGGGATTTGATGGTGACCATTATGAATTTTTATTTTTAGCAATGGCTGTGTATAGGTTACTAATTGCTAGAGCTTGGCGGGATCCCTTACCTCCCACAACACAACAATGGATTGCTTTATTATTGGGGACTTTCAACCTCGAAAAGGGCATATATGCTAGGAAAGGTAAAAGGGCAAGAAGACTGGGTATGAAAATATGGGAACCAGTTCACAGTTGGAAAGAGAGACTAAATGTAAACTGTGGATGATTTAACAATATTTTTGTTTTTCCCTTTCATATGCTTTGTCGGTTGTATGGAGGGAAAAAAGATTTGTTTAACGATATACAGTACCTCTTGACAGTAGTTGTTTTGTTTGCTTAATTTTATGTATAAATATTATGCATTTTGTGTATGATGTGTGCCAAAATAAATGTGTTTTATCTTACAATAAAAATATATTTTAAAAAAAAGGAAATATGCTGCCACCAGTGGAATCTAATCCACTCAACTTTTGTTCTCTTGCTAAAGCAAGTTTAGCTTGAGCTAGGGCTACCTCTTCCCTCTCTATCTGGAGTTGGACAGCCCTCATTCTGGCCCTATGCTCTTTTCTCTGGGGGGGGAAGTCATTCCCCTTTGAGATTCCCTTGAGGCACTAGAAATGTAAGAATCCCTTGAGGAGGATCTCAGCCTTCTATTACCTGAGGGAACTATGTTATAGGATATGGGGAGGTGCTCGCCCTCTCTGGTGAGGTAACAAGGACCCCTTGAAAGGGATACATTTCCTGGGTCAGGGTTAAGCAAACATGTGCAAGGGTAAAAGCCCAGGCCAAAAATACAAAGTCTGACAACAACAGGAAAAAGGACACACCATAAGGAGAAAAGGACTCAAGAAAAAATATTATATGATAAAGTAGAAAGTTTAATTACATTAATAAAAATTGATATGAACATATTCCTTGATCCACATAATTAAAACAGAGAGGATAAAAAATGGATTTTTATAAAATAAACTTTTGCTACAAAGAAATATACATAGGTCACGAAATTATTGTCAACATAATGATAATGCCCAGAAAATGTTGAGGATGCTGATGCTCGCCCTCTCCATTCCTATGTAGGTCCAAGTTGGTTTGGTTACGCCTCCCACTAGTACCTGGTTGGTCCTCTGATCTTGATCTGAATCTTCATTAGTATCTGATTCAGGTTCCTCCTCTATCTCTGGGGAATTCTCAATCACTCCATCTCCTGTATCTAAGGGAAACTGCACTTGCCTTATCTAAGTCATCCTTCTCCAGGATGGCTATCAGGATGGGAATGGTAGGGTTGCGACCCTTTCTCAGCCCCCTTGATGGGCACAAGGCACTCAGGTCCCTATGGCTGAGGGTGTCATAGCTGGAAGGTGCCTTGGTAAGGTTAACCAACACAGGTGAAGAACCTGAAGTTCCCTCTGTGCCAGCCATGACTGCTAGTGAGGTGTAAGTGGTGCACTTACCTACACTAAGTGTTTTCCTACTGTACCTTGCTAGTGAGTTGTAGGCAGGGTGTGCTAAGCCCTTTGATCTACAACTACTAAGTTCAGTAGAACTTAAATATGCTAAGCTTTGTTTATATGTACCTAAGGTACTTGATGTGATCTTTCAATTTGATAAAATATTGCAATGGTAAAACAACAACAAGCTCAAATCGGCACCGCTGCTCACAGATGTGAGAAGTTCACCTGATATGTGATGTCGGCAATTCTCGGGGCACCTTGTATCAGTCCAAACAATCCCTTATGGTGATGGTTGTAAGTCAACCTTATAGACAAGCTATCCTAAGGGTAGCATGGACTAAGCAGCCTTAAAGGCTTAACTCAAGAGGTCGTGTTAAGCAAGCTGTTTTACCAATCACAATCCTGTAATATCAAATGAAAAGACACCACACAAGTTATATATTATAAAAATATATGTATTTATTACTAGAATAATCCTCTGTACTCTTTATGAGTGCAGAGGCACAAGCGTTTAAACAAAAGCACAGTTAAACATATAAAAGTTGCACAATTATGGATGAGGCCCAGGGGCCACGCAAATCGTATATTAAACAAGCATTGGAAATGCAATAGGTCTCGCATTAGGAAAGTTTGAGCAATTGGTATTGTAAATGACACTTTTTTTATTTATGTGTTGGTTTTGTAACTAGCAAAAGTAATAGCTTTGTCAGTTACAATGTCAATAGTTATAACTTTCGCAAATGTGACACCTATAGCATTTGTAATGCAATGTGTGTTGTCTTTACGTGACTTAGATGTCAGCTCTGGTCGTTAGGCCACATCTCTAGAGGAAAGGAATAGATGGTGTCAATGAAAATGTTTGTGCACACACGTTGCTGATGACCACAAAATACGGCGCAAGGAAATGCAATGTATAGAGTACTACTTAAGTGTGCACGCACAGGGGGGTGCAGATACGTAGGTCACCACTGAAGGATTCACAGAATAAGCACTAATAGTAAAGGTGTGCTTATCACCGCAAGATACACTTGAATAGGGTTAAATTCCGATAAAGGGTGCATTAACTTGTGCTTAGATGCGCTGTATTAAGTGTGCATATCACTGTTGACACGCAGAGGTGAAGGGTGATAGTGTCCGTATCACTGTGGTTTGCTACGAGATTAAAAAAAACTTCCAAGTAACTGTTTGCAAAGCAGTAAAAGTGTGTGTATCACTGTGGAGACACAAAGGTGGTACAGAAACAGATGACCAGCTGAAAGGTGTGCACATCACCATGCAACACGCACTAAGGAATTTTTCGCTGTACCACGGAAAGGCAGCACACTGGCGTGGAGAAGCAATCTCACATGAGATGGCTGTTATTGATGTTGATCACACGCTGAAGGGTGTGCGTGTCATCGTGTAGACATGCGTTGTAGAGGTAACTGTAGAATACCTTGAAAAGGCACACTGGAAGGAGAGCTTACATAAGATGGTCGCTGTTGTGAGGCGTGTGAGGGAAATGGCTGATGACATGGGGGAGTGCGCTGAAACTTTCGAGAGGATCGAGTGCTCAGGCAGTTGTGAGCAAAAAGTACGGGAAGACGGAGGGCATTTCTGTGGGGAGGGGGGAGGAGAAATGCGACACCGCGGGCAGGGGAGGGGGCGGAGCGGGGAGAGGGAACAGACGGAGGGAAGGCAGATAAGGGGAGGGGGGAGGAGAAATGCGACACTCACTGTGGAGACACAAAGGTGGTACAGAAACAGATGACCAGCTGAAAGGTGTGCACATCACCATGCAACACGCACTAAGGAATTTTTCGCTGTACCACGGAAAGGCAGCACACTGGCGTGGAGAAGCAATCTCACATGAGATGGCTGTTATTGATGTTGATCACACGCTGAAGGGTGTGCGTGTCATCGTGTAGACATGCGTTGTAGAGGTAACTGTAGAATACCTTGAAAAGGCACACTGGAAGGAGAGCTTACATAAGATGGTCGCTGTTGTGAGGCGTGTGAGGGAAATGGCTGATGACATGGGGGAGTGCGCTGAAACTTTCGAGAGGATCGAGTGCTCAGGCAGTTGTGAGCAAAAAGTACGGGAAGACGGAGGGCATTTCTGTGGGGAGGGGGGAGGAGAAATGCGACACCGCGGGCAGGGGAGGGGGCGGAGCGGGGAGAGGGAACAGACGGAGGGAAGGCAGATAAGGGGAGGGGGGAGGAGAAATGTGACACTCACTGTGGAGACACAAAGGTGGTACAGAAACAGATGACCAGCTGAAAGGTGTGCACATCACCATGCAACACGCACTAAGGAATTTTTCGCTGTACCACGGAAAGGCAGCACACTGGCGTGGAGAAGCAATCTCACATGAGATGGCTGTTATTGATGTTGATCACACGCTGAAGGGTGTGCGTGTCATCGTGTAGACATGCGTTGTAGAGGTAACAGTAGAATACCTTGAAAAGGCACACTGGAAGGAGAGCTTACATAAGATGGTCGCTGTTGTGAGGCGTGTGAGGGAAATGGCTGATGACATGGGGGAGTGCGCTGAAACTTTCGAGAGGATCGAGTGCTCAGGCAGTTGTGAGCAAAAAGTACGGGAAGACGGAGGGCATTTCTGTGGGGAGGGGGGAGGAGAAATGCGACACGGCGGGCAGGGGAGGGGGCGGAGCGGGGAGAGGGAACAGACGGAGGGAAGGCAGATAAGGGGAGGGGGGAGGAGAAATGCGACACGGCGGGCAGGGGAGGGGGCAGAGCGGGGGCCTGGAGTGCGGCTGAGGGAACTGATGTGCACGCGCTTTTAAGCTCAATGCGCATGCGCATTGAGCTTAAAAGTCACGGGCACTGCAAGGAATCGCCACGATTCCTTGCAAGTCAGTTAAAGAGGGTTGATGGTGCCTGAGGATGAAGATGCTGCAGGCGTCGTGAAGAGAAGTGTCCGGTGAGATCCAAGGGTGGATCGAAGCTATAGATGATCTGAAAGCAGAGGGGACAGAGTCTGGGTCACTCAGCAGTGACCAGGGTGGAACCAGGAAGGAACCAGGCAATGTCCGGCGCAATCAGGTCGTTGACGGGAAGCTTGTCTCCGCTGCCACGTGGACTCTGGGGCACCGAGGGTGTCCAGGAGTGGATCACAAGCTGTCCCACGCAGGCTCTCGCTGTCGGCGGTGTCGGCTTCCTGATTGGAGCAAACAACTCTTGGCAAGTGCAACCCACGCAGAATTCAAAGATCGCTTAACACTCGGACCAGGAAGGTTAGAGCGGGTGCTCATTTTCAGGGGAGTGAGGGCAAGTCTGGCGCAACCAGACTCACGAGTTAGATTTCAAAGTTCATCGGTACAGGGGCCACAAGCCAACAGGCAAGTGACCGGACCAACGCGTTGAGCCAAAAGATGCAGAAGGGCCCCACGCAGCACTCGGTGAGTGTAGAAGGGTGAGCTTCGGTGCAAGAGTGGCTCAGGGCTGGTGCTTCTCAAACCCCAATGCACAGCTTCGAGGGGGCCTCGGATGCTGCACGGTCAGTGCCTCGTGGTCTTTCCAACATGGCGGGCCCCACGCTTCAGGTCGCCTCCACGGGTCTCAACTCTGCCGGGACTGTGGATAGGGCTGTTAGAAGGCAGGCACGCTGGGTCTTGTCGAACTCTGTCGCTCGAGTTCCGGCGGGAACTGCAACAATGCAAACGTCGAGGTGCTGGATATTGCCTGTTTGCACAGGGTGGTCACTCCTTGACCACAAGGGAGATTCTTCAGTCTTCTATGTCGAGTAGGATGTCGAAGGGTCCAGAGTTTCATTTCCTAAGTTTCAGTCAGGATAATCTTGCGTTGGCACTGCTTCCCTTCTTATACCAATCTAAGGGGCTGGATTACCTGCTAGGTCCCTCCTATGGGTGGGACCCAGGAAGGGGTGGATACACCCCTTTCCCTTTGTTCAGGGTCGCGCTGGGACTGGGGCTGGTGTGCCCCAGAACCGGTTTGACCGGATTATGCAATGGGAAGCCTTGTGCGCCCCAGGCACTGTCTGATTTCATTCAGCCCTCCCTGCCCCAATACACTATCTCCTGTCTGGGTTGGTGTAGCACCTCCCTGCGACAGGAAACCCTTTGTCCAGGCCTCCTCTGCCAAGTTTCGGTCAGCAGCAGTGTAGGAGAGTAGGGTCTGCTATCCCATGGTCACCCCACATTTTTGCTTTTTGCTTCACTGGTTTATGACTTAATGTGGCTGTGGGCCTGCTAATCAGACCCACAGCCTGCTATTCTCTCTCTAAATTGATGCCAATGCACTCTAGGTGCATTACGAATTGGAACTGGTTCACCTTATAGGCCCCTGTAACAGAGTACCATAGGTACCCAGGGCATAGGTGTAGCCAAGGCCTTCCAGGGGCTGCAGCATGTATTGTGCCACCCCTGGCCTGGCCTCCATATTTGACACAACTGGCTGATCACTCAGCTGGGGTAAGTTGGTATAATCACCTCTTGCTTAGATATAGTATCCCTATATCTAACCTTAACTGGACACATGTTAACCTATAAGCCACTCCTATGATAGGCCTCTGCAATCCTGGAGGCAGAGTGCGTGGTTACATGTGAGACAGTGCTCTAGCATGAGCTGAGCCTGTCTGCAGCTGTCGGGAACAACTCCCTTAGCTGTTCCGGGATATTGCCATACCATATACTCTTAAGTGCATTTTAATCCTTGCGGTTATTTGCTAACTTTGGTTTGGCTTTATCAAAACATGTCGAGTAAGGTGTCATACGAATTGGAATACTATCCCCTCGACAGTTCTGTTGACGGGGATAGCATTCCACCCTTCTAGAGGGACACGACATGTACATAACCTGAACCCCGGTTAAAGTTAAACTCGAGCCTCAGCATCACAAAATGGATGCTGCCACCACAGACACAAGTCTGACCTCCACCTTGGGAGGTGCGAGCACCACCCCAGACAGGATTTTGTGTATTGGGTAGGACAGGGCTGAATAGAATCAGACATGCCCGGGGCACACAAGGTGTCCTCGTGCATAAGCCAGTCCAAACCGGTGCTGGGGCCTTCCAGCCCCAGTCCTGACTCGGAGCTGGACAAAGGAAAGGGGGTGTAACCGCCCCCCTTCCTGGTCGCACCCAGAGGAGGGACTTAGCAGGTGATCCACCCCTCAGATTGGGAATAAGAGTGGGAGCAGTGCCATAGCACCTCAGGTCATCCTGAATCAACTTGAAAATAAGAAGACGACTGGACTTCGACATTCTGCTGCACAGAAGACTGAAGAGCATCTCCCTTGTGGCCTAGGAGTGGCCACCCTGTGAACACAGGCACCATCCAGCAACTCGACGTCTGCCTTGCCGCCGCCTCCTGCCCGAGCCCAGAGCCTGACGAGACCCAGACTCCCAGCCCGATCCACAGTCCCTGCAAAGAAGGGACCCGTGGAGGCACCGAGAGACGTGGGACCAGACATCTTGAAAGACCCCCGAGAAGCTGATAGCGCAGCACCCGAGGCACCCTCGATGCTGTGCTTTGGGGATTGAGAAGCCCCACAACCGAGCAGCCCTTGCACCGAAGATCAGCCCCCCAGCATCTCCACAATCTGCGTGGGGCCCTTTTGCATTGTGCCACTCGACGCGCCATCCCGGCCACTTGCCACGTTGTCAGCGGCCATCTTGGCGACAAAACCTACAATCTACACTGCGGGTCTGGTTGCTCCAGACTTGCCCTCGCTGCTGTAAAAAAGGAGCACCCGCTCTGACCTTGCTGGTCCGAGTGAGAAGCTTGCATCTATTCCTTTTTTTAAAAAAATATTTTTATTGACAATTTTTACAGCAATTCCCCCCCAAGCACCAGTCAATATCTTTCAACAGCAGGTAAATTTCTAGATGATCACATAAAAAAAATTCCATTGCATACTTCCATAATATATACATCTTGTAGCAAAAACAAATTGGGGAAGAAAAAAATAAGGAATAAAAAACAGTAGGTAAGAAAGCATTAATAAAACACAGTTAAAGAAAGAAAATCAATAGTCAATAATCCATAGTCACAATTACTAAATCCGAAATGGAGAGAGGACAGAAGATACGCCAAATGGCATATGTATGGCATATGTATATTTTATCACATCCAACTATTCACCCCCCTAGACACTTGCCATCCTACTTTTCCATTCTGCGATAGGCTTCCACAGCTGTAATCCAAGCGCTCTACCCTTTTTTCCCCTTCTGGCATAGATAGCTTTCTCCAGATTATACATATACAGTAACCTAGCCAACCAGTGCTGGAACGGGGTGGTATCTTATCTTTCCATGCAGCTGCTATACATAGGCGCAAAACAGCCATGGCCACAAACATAAAACCCCCATCTTGATATTGCTGTGAGTTACTCCCCTCTAATCCTAATAGTATTACTTCTGGTGTCAGCTTCAATTTATATGCCAAGGAGTTATAAAAAATGTTTCAATACTTTTTATTAGCGGAGAAAGGTTTGGGCACCCCGCAAACATATGCACTATATCTGCCTCCGTATTGTCGCACCTAGGGCACCTAACCCCCTGTGTTCCTCCCGATTGGGCAATTCTGGCTGGTGTGTAATAGAGTTTGTATAAGGTCTTATAGTGTTGTGCCTGCAGCGCCGCCGAGCAGAGGGTTTCCCGTCCTAATCTTAGTGACCTTAAGAATACGCCCTCTGGTACTCCTAAGGCTTCCCTCCATTTGGTCTTATATTTTTCGAGGTCATCCCCTCGATGTTCTATAAGTTCTGCATACAACCTTTTAATTGAGCATGATTGGCCCCCCTCAACCATCTGTAATATCGAATTTGCTTTAAAGCCCATCGGTCCACCTCGTTTATTACCTAGAAAGCTTCTTAGTTGTAAATATTTTTAAAAAAGTCCTATTGCTAACACCAAATTCCTGCTGGATTTCTGTGAATTGCCTTACCCCTGCCTCCCCTATTAAATCCCCCATATTTTTAATTCCCAAACGAGCCCATTCCTTGAATATAGCATCTGCAAATATTTCTGGTGGCAGCATTGGATCCTCCATTAATCTAGTGTATGCATGAAATCTTCCCAAGCCAAAACTTTTCTTAAATGCTTTCCATATTTACCAGCAGCTTCTAGCGTCTTAAACCTGGTTCGCTTAAAATAGCTTGGCTCCGAATAGCTAAGGAAAGCATTGTTTGTCTCCTCGCAGAGTATTATCCCATACACCTCCGTTGACCCTGTAGGAATTTCAGTTTCCCCCTCAGCACCTCCCAATAAACCCGTCATCTGCTGTAATGCTGCCGCCCAGTAGTACATTTTAAAATCTGGCAACGCCCATCCCCCCCATCCCGTGGTAATGACATGTATTTCAATGCTCTTCTCGTCTTCCCCTGGGACCACACAAATCGATTTACCATATTCTCCAACTTATTAAACCAAATCATACTAAAAAACAGCGGTATTGTTCTAAATAAATACAGAAATTTCGGCAACAAGTTCATTTTTACGTACTTTACTCTACCTACTATGGACATTTGTAAATTATTTACCCTATCCAAATCTTTCTTTGCTTTTGTAATAATGGGATTAATGTTAATTTCCACCAGTTTTTCCAGTTCAGCCGTGATCGTAATACCTAAATATATCCCCTCATCAACCACCCGTGCATCTGTACATATTGTGTAAGCGTTCTTTATAATTTGTGACTTGCTTTTGTTCAGAGCATACCCCGCTATTCGTCCAAACCGATCTGCCTCTAGTTCTATTTCCCTTATTGCATCTATTGGGCTAGGTGTAATGACCACAATGTCATCTGCATATGCTAGGACTTTAATATCTCCCCTGCTAGTATTTATCGGATTAATTCGATCATTCTGCTCTAACCTCAGTATCAAGGGGTCAATGTACATAGCGAATAAGAGGGGCGAGCAAGGGCATCCTTGCCGAGTACCCCTTGTAATATCCAGGGGTCTAGTGCGGCCAGAGTTCACCCTAACACAAGCAGTAGGGTTCGTATAAAGTGATTGAATGACTTTGACAAATACTTCACCTACCCCTCCCCTTCTTAAAACCGCCCACAAGTACTCCCATGCCACCCTGTCAAAGGCTTTTTCTGCGTCCAATAACATGGCCGCTATAGGTTTCCCTTCTACTTCCTGAGCATCAAAGAGTGTTATCATTTTCCTAATATGTAGTGTAGTGCCCCTTTGCGGTATAAAGCCATGTTGATTAGTGCTAACTAATTGGGTGATTATCTTAGTGAATCTATCTGCCTGTATTTTCGAGAATATTTTGGTGTCTGCGTTGATTAATGTTATAGGGCGGTACGACCCTGGTTCTGTTGCGTCCTTTCCTTTTTTTTTTTAAAAACTTTATTGACAGGAAGGAGTATTAGTCACATATCAGAATTACATTCACAATTTCACGGTCTCATATTGTAACGTGTCTGTTGACATTCTTAAGTACATTGTCGCATACTGTAGTCATATGTAGTACGTCGGTTAAACATTACCTTCTCCCTGTTAGTCAGTAAGAACATTTCTTTAACAGTACATAGAAAATAAACATTCCCCCCCCCCAACCGGTGTCATCATTGCCAATACTTTCCCAATCGCCTCTCCTAGCAGCCATTTCCTTAGTGCCTGCACTGTTACATCGACTAGTCAAGACACTACCTTTTTTATATGTTTATCCCGAGAATTGTAGGCCCTCTATTTCACTCTCTCACTCCTCCTCCCCTTCCGAGTCCAGGTCATCTCCTTCTGGCAGCGGGTCACAGATCTCACCCCTATACACATTCCATGCTAGCCATATCCTGTTCCATTTGCGCGGCGCCGCGCGTAGGGTGTAGACTGCCCTCTCTGTGATCATCAGGATGTCCATACCTTTAGCCCATCTATTCGCTGTGGGTAGTTCTTGTGTGCCCCATCTTTGTGCTATGTCTCGCTTAGCCACTGCCATGGCCAGTGTAGCCCAGATCAGTTCAAATCGGCCTAGGTCATTGGGGTCCCAGATGTTTAGGAGGCATTTGCGAGGTTCCGGCAGTACGGAGGTGTTAAGAGCCTGTGAGATTGTGCGCATTATCTTTGTCCAGAATTCACGTATGCGTGGGCATTCCCATAGGGTGTGCAACAATGTCCCCTCCTCCCCGCAGCCTCTCAAGCAAAAAGGATGTGGCGCTCTCTGTATCTTGTGGAGTAGTGTCCTGGTGTAGTATATGCGGTGTAAAATCTTTAGTTGTACCAATCTGAACCTGCTCGAGATTCCTGCCTCTCTCGGGGAGGCCAGCGCCGCATTCCACTCGTTTTCATCCATCCCACCTATTTCCTCCTCCCACCGTTCTTTGAGTTTCAGCGTGGGGTCCTTCAAATTATTGATCAGTTTTTTATATGTGAGTGAGGTCGCGCTTTGGATCATGAAGTCTGTTAGTAGCCTATCTTCTAGCGGGGAGGATTCTGGCAGTGTAGTATTTACTGGAATTGCACCCAATAGTGCATGTCTGATTTGGACATAACGGAATGTTTCTGTGGGTCCGAGGTGGTACTGCTGTTGCAGTTGTGAAAACGGTATTACTGTATCCTTGTCCCATAGGTCCCCCACCGTGGAGATACCTATGGAGTCCCAACGCTCAAAACCCTTACATCCCCTGAGATTACCTAAAGATTTCGTGTCCCATAACGGTGTCATTTTAGTGATTTTCCCTGCCCATCCTAGGCGAGCCTGCGCTACGTGCCATAGGGTTGCTGTGTGTTTGGTTGGACCGATTAGATTTTTAAGTTGTTGTTTATTATAAAGTACTGAGAATATGCATTCCACCCCAAGTTGTGCCCAATCTGCTCGATAGGCCGGGTCCTCTCTCGGGGTGTGGATCCAGTAGTTTATCACTTTAAGCTGGGCCGCCCAGTAGTACAGCTGGATGTTGGGGAGTGCTATTCCGCCCTCGTACCAGCTTTTAACCAGTTTGTCGTACGCTATACGAGGTGGGCCCGTGTCCCAAAGCAACGTGGTGACTAGCGCCACGATCTGCCTGAAATATCCCGGTGGTACCAGATGTGGTGTGTTTTCCAAGACATAGAGAAGCCTCGGGAGTGCCATCATTTTGTATAGCGCTGCCCTTCCCAGGAGAGTCAGGGGTAGGGCCGCCCAGTGCTTGACATCTGCCCGTAGGCGATCTATAGGCGGCTTCAGGTTACTGGCAAAGAAGTCTGTATCTGCCCGCGTGATGATAATACCCAGATACTTAAAGGAGGTCGTAGAGACGGTCAGGGGGCAATCAGCCCTCAGTCTCGGTGCTGGGCCATTCAGTACGTATATGACTGATTTCGACCAATTCAGGGTGTAACCCGATGAGTATCCGTGTGCATTACAAAGTTCTAGCAGGGCTGGGATGCCTTCGTCAGGATCCGTCATGTAGACTAGCATGTCGTCGGCGTATAGCGAGACCTTGTCCTCCCATCCTCCTTCCCATTTGATACCTGCAAAGAGGGGAGTGGACCTGATTTGAATCGCCAGGGGTTCCAGTACCAGTGCAAAGAGCAAGGGCGACAAGGGACAACCCTGTCTGGTGCCCCTGCCCAAGTGGAACCTCGGTGAAATGTGGCCATTGGCCACCACCTGTGCGACCGGCTTGGTATAAAGTAGTCGTACCCACGCTATATATTTTGGCCCAAATCCCATACATTCCAGCACCATGAAGAGGTACTCCCATTCCACTAGGTCGAACGCCATTTTAGCGTCGAGGGAGAGGATCGCGGCCTGTTCTGAAAGGAGGTGTGTACGGGCCAACACTCCATGTATTCTCCGGAGATTCAGCGCCGTGCTTCTGTGAGGCATAAAGCCTGATTGGTCAGGGTGGATTAGAGTACTTAGGTGTGGTTGCAGACGGGCGGCCAGAAGCTTAGCTAATATCTTCGCTTCGATATTAAGCAACGATATCGGGCGATATGAGGCCCTGTCAGTCGGGGGTTTCCCCGGCTTGGGTATTGCGACAATCGTGGCCGTACGTTGGTCCAGTGGCAGTTCCATTTTGTCCCTGCTTTCTAAATACATGTTCAATAATGGGGCACTTAGTTCTGGCGCCATTGACTTGTACCACTCCACAGGTATCCCATTCGGGCCCAGGGCCTTACCAGATTGTAAAGCTTGGATTGCCAGCTGAATCTCGTCTTCCGTCGGGTCTACCTCCAGGGCTAGCCTGTCTTCCTGTGTAATGCTGGGGACTGCTATGCCCGTCAGTGTTGCTGCCGCCATTTGTTTTGTGACTACATGGTCCGGAGTGTATACCGTTTGATAATGCCGAGCCAAGGCGCAGACTATTGCCTCTGGATGTGTCAGTGTGTGCCCCCCCTCCGTGTGCAGTATTGGAATGCCTTTCGTTCCATTCTCCCTCTTGTCCAGCCATGCCAGCATTTTACTCGCTTTGTCGCCCACGTCATATATTCTGCACTTAGTGTTTGCAATGTAACCCTTTTCCGTCGTCCTAAGGTGGGCCTGATATTGCTGTTGTCGCATCAGAAGTGTGTGCGTTGCGGCCGGGGAGGGGTCTGTCATGTGCGCAGTATTGGCCACTTGGAGTGCCAGTTCCAGTTCTGTAAGCTCCTTACGGGAGTCTCGCCTATGCCCCGTTATTGCAGATATGGCCGCCCCCCGGAGGACTGTTTTATATGCTTCCCACAAAACTGACGGTGATGTCACCGTTCCCGTGTTTTCTGTAAAGTATTGTGTTGTCGTTAGTTTGAGCTTTTTTCTAATCTTCGGGATTTTCAAAAAATTCGGGTAGATTGGGTAGGGCCTAGTACATTTCCTTTCTCTGGTGGTAAGTGATAGAGCTATGGGGGAATGATCCGAAATGCCCCTGGGAAGAATGTCCACTTTATCTACCATTCCCAGTCCCAACCCCAGGGCTAGGAAATAATCTATACGTGATAGGCTGTTATGTACGGCAGAGTAGTAGGTGAATTGAGCGTCGCCTGTATGTAGGTGCCGCCAGATGTCTATCATGCCCAGGGCCTCCACAAAATCCGGGAGTGAATTTGTGCCACGTGAGTGGGTTCTAGTAGGAAGGGAGTCTATCAGTGGGTCCATGATTGCGTTAAAGTCCCCTCCTATGATTGTATCCCCCTCAGGAAGGTTAAGAAGGAGATTGCTAAGAGCGGGTAGTGCCACAGAGTGGAGCGCCGGGGGGATATACACCGATACTATATTAAGGGTTCTGCCCTCCCACTGGCCATGTAGTGCCGCGAAGCGACCCTGATCATCCGCCACTCGGTGTGTAATGATAAAGGGAGATGATTTCTTTACTAGTATTCCTGTCCCCCTGGAGCCAGTGGTGAACTCAGCATGTATCGCCATTGAGTAGCCCCGTCTATTAAGAGCTTTACAAGTGGAACCCGCAAGGTGGGTTTCCTGTAGAAGGACCAAGTCCGGGCTTTGTCTCTTGATGGCCTGTAGTACTAAGCCTCTTTTTATTTTGTCCCCTAGGCCCCTGACATTCCAGGTGAGCATGCGCAACGGGGGAACTCCCATGCCTACAGGGGAGCCTTCAGCAGGCGTGTTGCGAGGTGACCTGTCCATGGATTCGGTGCTGGCGCTTCGCACTAGGTGCGTCTCTAGTATGAACACAGGCAGTGCCGTGTGCTGATCCGCGGAGGAAAATGGCGACAATCGGGGCAATAATACAGTGTGAGTGCTGCATGATGACTATGAACAAAGACATAACTTCAAACAAGAAAACTTCAATCCCTTCCCCCCTCCCTGCTACCCTGCTCCACGGACGAACTCCCGCCCGCTCCCCCAACTTTGCAGAGTGCTTTGTCCCATCCCCGCCCATCTTACTTGCTTGTGGGGTTGGTGAGACCCCCTTAGCCACCGGCCAATGCCCGCCCTACTCAGCTCCACCGGCAGCAAGTCCCCAAGGGCTGCCAATAGATTGTTCCACCTATAGTCCATCCAGTTCAGCCCCGTACAGGTTGTCCAGAGTCTAGCGGGTCCCTTTCAAGATCCGATTCTGGGTCCGTTGCCTGTTCCCCCATCGCAGGGCCGTTGGATCGATGAACTGCCGGCTCTTCGCTGCGTTGACGTTGTCTTTCCCTGTGCGGGCGCTGGGGCTGCCCCACCTGCCTCCATCCATCAAGCCACTCCCTAGCTACTTCTGGTGTGTCAAAGAACCATGTCTTTCCTTCAGCCACTATGCGCAATTTGGCGGGGAATAGCATAGAGTATGGTAGACCCTTGTCTCGCAACGCCTTCTTCACTTCCGTGAACGATTTTCGTCTCCTAGCCACCTCCGCCGTGTAGTCCGGGAAAAAGGCCAGAGTTGAGTTCTGAATCTTTATGGGTGGAGAGACCCTTGCTGCTTGTAGAATTGCGTCCCTGTCGCGAAAATTGAATAGTCTAGCTATTACTGGTCGCGGTGTAGCCCCCGGCTTAGCCGCTCCACCCGGAACCCGGTGTGCCCGCTCCACAGAAAAGAAGTGGGAGAGGCCTTTAGGTTTCAGGTGGGCTTTAATTAGGTCTTCAATGTACAAGTCCATCGCGGCCTTCCCTTCCGATTCCGGCAGGCCCAGGATGCGGACGTTGTTCCTCCGGGAACGCCCTTCCTGATCGTCGAGCTTCTCTTGCAGCTGTTTCGTGACTTTCTCCATGCGTTCCATTGCCACCTGCAGGTCCGAGGTGTCCTCGATGAGCGACTTCGTGACCACCTCTACTTGGGACACTCTCTCCGCCATTTTCTGGAAGTCCGCTCTGAGCAGAGACACCTCGGAGGAGATGGAGCCCACTGTTGTACGGACCTCAGTAAGGGTTTTCATGACGTCTTCTAAGGTTACCTTCGGGGTCCCCCCCGGTTCTGAGGCTGTACCTGCAGAGTGGCGGCCGCCGCTCTGTGAGTGTCCAGACTGGTTGTATGCAAATTTATCCAGCTTCGCCTGGGTCGACGCACTCCTTGTGCCCCTGCCCGCCATGTTGTCGCGTCGGTGGGGGTGGCAGATAACTTCGGTCGTCGGGTCCGTCCTGCCCTGTGAGACTTGCAGTTTTGCTGATTGCCAGGCGGTCCAATGTGTTCCCTGCCGAGAGCAAGGGGTACCGCGCTGTCGCCACAGGGCCTAAGCAAGTTGAAATCTGTAGCTGGAGTCAGTACCACAGCCTGCGAGGCGGTCTTGCGCAGTTCAGTGCACTGATGCGTCTTGTCTTCGCACCTCCTGTAGCGTTACTGAGTGCTGCTTTGCTGCAGTTGAACACCGGAGGTATCCCGCGGGGCGTCCCCCAGCCCTCTCGGATGTCTGTAGGGTAAGAATGGTTATGTAGCAGGAGGGGGGCGCCACTGCAAGTCCCCCTACGATGTCTTCCTTTTTTTTTTTATTTTTTTTTATTATCACCGGGGTCTACACTGGCCCCCCGCTGAATCAGGGCGCAATCCGGGTCTGTTGTGGCAGAGGGGGACTGCTATGCCCCCGTTTCAGAGTCTGCCGCACCACAGCTGTTACGGGATGGCCGGCTGTCCGACCGTCCTAAAATGGCGCCTCCCGGAGCTCCGAGACAACTCCACTGCCACCGGCGTGCGCGCTGGCTGCGGGGGTACCCGCAGGCAATCTGGCTCCTCACCGTCCCTCCGGGATACGCCGAGGTGTCCGCCAGGCAGGCTGCGCGCGCTGGTACCTCTGGTGAGAAGGACGCTCGTGGTCGGCTGTTCATAGACCGCCCTGGCCGAGGTGGGCAGACTTCCGCCCGGGCTCGCTGGTCACTTGAGGCCGGTGCGCTGGATCGTGCGCAGGCCGACGCTCGCTGCTGCAGGTTAAAGCAGTTCCCGGTGGCCGATCTTCACCGGGGTCGGATCTGGTTGTGCCACGCGGTTCCCCGAGTCGGTGTCGCTCCTTCGAGCGGGCGCTGGATCGGATCAGTGAGCGGATTTACTATGCAGGCCGGTTAGCCTGGAGGAGCTCCCGATTTACGCTGCCGCCATGCTCGGCAGTCGGCCACGCCCCCCCGTCCTTTCCTTTTTTAAGTATTATTACGATGTCCGCCCCGGCCCAACTTACCGGAATTGCCTGCCCATGTTGCACCCCCCTAAATGTTCTTGCTAGGTCTTTAAATATTGAGTGCAGGAATACCTTATAAAACTCTCCTGGTATCAAGTCTGGACCTGCTGCTTTCCCCTTTGGTAAACCCAATATAGCCTCATTAATCTCCTCATCTCTCAGATCAGCATCAAGAAAATCTCTATCCTCACTATTCAAAACCTTACCCGGGATATTCGGTAGGTAATCCGCTATTTCCCCCCTGTCCCGTACTTGTTCTTCTTTGTATAGCTTGCTGTAAAACTCCTTAAATACCTCTGCTATCCCCTTCTCATCCGTAATTAAATGCCCAGCATTATCTTTTATTTCCTTAATCTCTCCCTTAGCCACCCTTTGTCTTGAACGTGCTGCTAAGGTATGTCCTATCTTTTCACTAAATTCGTAGCACCTTTCTCTCTGTGTATCATATTCTAGCAGCCTTAATTGCCACCCCTTCTACAGCCTCTGCTCTTGCTATAGTTACTTCCAATACCCGCTCATTGTACTCGCACTGGTCTAATGTGGCTTGTTCCAATCTTGCTTCCGCTATTCTCAGGGCATTATTTACCCGTTCACCCTTTTTTTTTTCCTTCCTTCGTTTGGCTATAGAGTAGCTCAGTGTCTCGCCTCTTACCCCTGCCTTAAATGTGTCCCAATCATTCCCAATGGTGGTGCTCCCCCTATTAATGTCCCAAAAATCCCTAATCCACAAGTGCATGTGTGTAATGTAATCATCATCTTTCAGCAATCCCCTTTCAAATGTCCATGATACTACCACTCTCTTGAACCCGCTTCCTTCAACTGTTAACTTTAGGGGATTATGGTCTGACAATATCCTTGGCATCCTATCTATCGCCGAAGTACCTCATAGTGTCCTAGATACAAAAAAATAATCTAATCTAACGCATTTCCGATGCGGAGCCGAAAAAAATGTATAGCCTGGGTCAGAAGGTTTCTTGGCCCCCCACACATCCATCAATGCGTTATCTCTTGCTAGATTCTGTATTGCCCTACATACCCTCTTTTTCCTCCCCTTGTATTGTCCCATAGAATCTAGCCCCAATCCCCTGGCCCCATCAATATTAAAATCTCCTGCCAAGATAGCTCTTGGCGCCCACGCGGATAGTTCGGTGTCTAGAAAATCAAACAACTCTGGATCATCCTCTGTCGACCCATAAATAGAGCCTATAGTGACCCATTCTTCCTCTATGAAACACTCGATCAAGGCACATCTCCCCCACTGATCCTCGAATTTCTTCCTCGTTCTTATATCTGAATGTTTTGTCAGGATAGCAACCCCTCTTATTCTAGCCCCCTGTTTGGAGTTAGCAAGTAACCTAAAACCCATTTGCTGGAACAAAAATGACCTATTCCCTTCCACATGTGTTTCCTGTAAGCAAAAAAAATCCGCCCCGGTGTTTTTCAGTAATAGAGCTACCCGCTGCCTTTTTATTCATCGTTCAGCCCGCATACATTCATAGTCACGATTTTAATGTTTGTGCTCATAGGAGAGTTTTCAGATCTTCCAACATTCTAAACTTCCCGTCTCTTAGCCCAACTCTTATGCCCCAGTATCCTACGCAGTTCTTATTTTTGTTGCTTCTCCTTGTTTTCATCAATTTCTTTTTTTTTTCCCCCACTGTGTGCTGTAATCTTGTTTCCCTTCTTTGCCCACAACCTGCCCGAACACCCCTGTCTCTCTCTTTCTGGTGCTCCCCCCCCCCTAACCCTCCCCCCAGCCCCTCTTTCCACAGGCAACTAGGTCAATCCTGACCTACGTATGACTGGTTCCCAACCCCCTTGAGTGGTGCTGTACCACCCCCTCTCCCTACATGTACTCTCCTTTATTAGCTGCGAATACAAAAGAAAAGAATATGATTTTTAAAGATATCCCACAAGCCCCTTCTAAGTATTCCTTACCCCTACATTGTGTCTCACCAAAGCAATTCCCACTGTGTATATACAGAATACCTTTCCGACCTGATCAGTTAGTATCTCGTCCTTTATTTTCTAGTTCTGTTTTCTTCTATTTTCTCTTAGTTCAGTCAAAAAGCTCTGTGCTTTGATTTCCGAGAACATTCTAGTACGCCCCTCTAGTATTACTTTCAGCCGAGAAGCTGAGCGCAGCACCCGAGGCACCCTCGATGCTGTGCTTTGGGGATTGAGAAGCCCCACAACCGAGCAGCCCTTGCACCGAAGATCAGCCCCTCAGCATCTCCACAATCTGCGTGGGACCCTTTTGCATTGTGTCACTCGACGCGCCATCCCGGCCACTTGCCACGTTGTCAGCGGCCATCTTGGCGACAAAACCTACAATCTACACTGCGGGTCTGGTTGCTCCAGACTTGCCCTCGCTGCTGTAAAAAAGGAGCACCCGCTCTGACCTTGCTGGTCCGAGTGAGAAGCTTGCATCTATTCCTGTGTGTCTTGCATTAGCCAAGGCCTGTTTGCTCCGATCAAGAATCCGACACCGCCAGCAGCTAGAGCCTTCGTGGGACAGCTCATGACCAATGCCTGGACATCCTTGACCTCTTCGTGTCCACGTGGCTGCAGAGACAATCTTCACCTCATCGCCTGTTTGCTCTCGACATCGCCTGGTTCCATCCTGGTTCCACAGTAGTCACTGGCTAGTGACTTTGAACATTGTCCCCTCCGCTTTCAAGTCTTCACCACTTCAGATCCACCCTTGGATCCACCGGAACTCTTCACATCGAGCTGCCTGCAGCATCTTCAGCTCCAAGCACCATCGACCTGCGTGACGAAACCAGACACTACTTCGCACCTGTGCACCCGCTTCCTGTGGGTGAGGTAACTCTGCAACGCCGGTGTTCCTACACTGGTACACACCTCTAGTGTCTGTGTCTAAAGTTTCATTCTTCTAGGTCACTCGGAAGGTTCCTTAATAACTAACTTTGTAACTTTTACGCACCATTGACTTAACATTGGTATATGCGTGCACTTTCCGCACTGCACCCGAGTCCCGCGGGCCTTTCCAGACTTCTTCACTGTTAGTCCCGAACAGCTCCAGCGATTCCCCAGGCCCTAGGCCTACTTCCTTTCAGCTAGGTGGTTCTTATACCACTATTTTAGTATATGGTTTAGGTGGCCCCTAGGGCTCATCCATATTGTGCAACTTTTGTATATTTAAACTGTGTTTTGTTTTAACGCATTTGGTTCTGTGCTCATAAAGAGTATAGGGGAGTTTGTAGTAAATAAATATATATATATTTTCAATATATATCTGTGTGGTGTCCTTTCATTTGGTATTCATGGGGATTGTGTATGGTAAAACAGCTCGCTTCACATGCCTTTACAGAGTTTAGCCTAAGACTGCTTTGTCCACGCTACTAGGATAGCTGGTCTATAAGGGTGACTTACAACCAATCATCATATGGGTTACTTGGCATGTTACAAGGTGATTACTAGAATTAGTGAGCATCACATACCAGGCCAACTTCTCACATTGGTGAGCAGCGGTTAGGATTTGAGCTTGCTGTTTGTTTTACCATTACAATCCTTGAGAGTATCATTTGAAAGATCATACAGGTACCTGCTAGGTACATATAAAACAAGACTAGTATACTTAAGTTCTACTGCACTTAGTTGTTGTAGAGTATAGGGAGTAACACACCCTGACTACAACTACTAGATAGGTTTAGTAGGTAAACACCAGTGTAGGTAGATTGCAACATATCCACCCACACTAGAGCAATGTCTGGAGCAGAGGGTTCCACTGGGAATGTCTCTGTTGAGAGTGACCCTCCAAGGGCACAATCCAAATTTGCTATGCGTAATTTTAAGGAATTGAGGCAGCTTTGTGCCTCAAGAGGTCTCAAGACAGGGCCAGCCCCTACTACAGACCACCTTAGAGAGCTTTTAGACCAGTCTGAAGCTCTAAAGACCTCTAAAGCAGACCCCACAGGGAATGCTGAAGGAGGCTCTCCCACTGAAGATGACAATACTGATACCCCTGTCCCCATAGTCCAGGTAGATGAGGATGACCAAGTCACTGGAGATATTCAGCCTGATGAGGAGGAAGAAGAAGAGGAGACAGAAGGGGGGAGCAGTGACTCTGATGATGGCAGAAATAGTCAGGTGCCAGCCAGCCGGCTTACCCAGGCTAACTTAAGTGTATTTGGGACTGAAGTAAGGATGACCTTACCCAGACACCCAAGTGGACTTAACCAGGAGCATAGGAGGAGGAGGAATCACTCAGGTGAATCCAATACCTCCCAGGCTTCTAGAGGTTCTCATGGTCACCCCAGAAGGGAGTTGACTAGCCCTCCGAGAAGGGAACATGAGGTCAAAATGAGAGAGGCTGAACGTAGGATCCAGAAGCAAGAATTAGAGGTTGCCCTGGCCCAAGAGAAACTTGCTAGAGCAAGACAGTTTAGAGAGAGTGGGTTAGTACCCACTGGTGGCAGCATTATCCCTAAGGATAAAGACAGGTCTTTTGATAACAGAAACCTGAGTAAGATTGTGCCCCCCTACAAAGCTGGGGATGATATCCACAAATGGATGACTGCACTCGAGAGAGCCTGCAAAGTACAACAGATCCCCCAGGAGCAGTGGGCAGCAATCTTGTGGCTCTCCTTTGAAGGTAGAGGCGGAGACAGACCCCTCACAGTTAGTGATGGGGATTCTAGAAACTACCTGGTCCTGAAGAGTGCTCTGATTGATGGGTTAGGCTTAACCACTGAACAGTACAGGTTAATGTTCAGAGATACCCAGAAGACACAGACTCAGGGCTGGTCTGAATTTGTTGAATGTGCCACTAAGGCACTGGAGGGATGGTTGCTGGGAAGTAAGGTTACAGACTATGAAGGATTGTACAATTTGCTTATGAGAGAACACATTTTAAATAATTGTCAGAACCAGCAGTTGCATCAACATTTGGTTGACTCAGATCTGACCTCTCCCCAAGAATTGGGAAAGAGGGCAGACAAATGGGTTAGAACCAGAGTTAAGCAAAAGAACAAGAACCAGAATCAGGGTGGTGACCAAAAGAAAACAGACCAGAAGGGTGGGGAGCAGAAAGCTAAAGACCAGAAGTCTTCAACAGGGCCCCAAACTAATACTGAGGGTGGGTCCCAAACTTCCAAGAAGAAGAAGAAAGAAGGTCAAAGAAAACCCTGGTGTAGTACATGTAAAAACACCTCTCACTGGACAAGTGAGTGTAAAAAGGGTGGAGCCCCCAACACTGCAGCCCCTAAGGCACCTGCACCCACTAGTACAGTTGGCAGTGTTGGTCCACAAACTAAGGGGGTAGTGGGTATCACCTTAAGAACTGAGGGAGATTCTGGCTTAGTCAGAACCCCTACACAGGCTGTTCTGATTTGTGATGGGGAACTAGATTGGACCCCTACTGTCAGCCCCATTAATCTGGGCAAGTACAGGCAGACACCTTTGATTAATGAAAAAGTGGCTCAAGCATACAGGGACACATGTGCCAGTGTCACTATGGTGACACCTAGCTTTGTGGACCCTGGACAATACCTGCCAGGTGATAATTACCTGGTGACCAATGCCAGCAATGTCACTACTACACGTAGTGTGGCAGTTGTTAACTTTTCCTGGGGAGGGGTAACTGGCCTCAAAAGAGTTGTGGTTAGTGCTGATCTCCCAGTTGAATGTTTGTTCGGCAATGACATGGAGAACTCTCTATGGTCAGAAGTTGAGTACAGGACTCATGCAGAGATGTTAGGGATATCATCACATGTCCTTGCTGTGACCAGGTCACAGGCCAAAAAGTGCATCTCTGAACCTCAGGTCTTGGATCCTGGAACAATGGACCAAGCACCTTCCAAGAAGAAGAACAGGAGGGTAAAGGCTGTGCCTTCCCAACTGCCTACAAGTGAGGATCAGCCTTCACAGGAAGATGATCTTGAGACCCCTGAAGGAACTGTCCCTGAAGAACTTGAACCTGATCAGGTTGAGTTTCTGCAGGCGAGGGGACCTTCTTGAGCAGGCTTGGGGCAGGCTCAGTTAACCTGTCCTTCTCTTGAACCGCTCAGACAGCAGTCTGCTGCTGAGGCTGCTGGGAATGCTCAAGGTACCCATAGAGTGTATTGGGATGATGGGCTCCTTTATTCAGAGGGTAGAGACCCCAAGCCTGGTACAACCAGGAGGTTGGTTATACCTCTGCAATTTAGGGGCTTCCTTCTTAACTTGGCCCATGATATTCCCTTAGCAGGACACTTAGGCCAGAATAAGACTTGGGACAGGCTTGTCCCTCACTTTCACTGGCCTCACATGTCTGAAGACACCAAGGAGTTTTGTCGCTCCTGTGTAACCTGCCAAGCCAGTGGTAAAGCAGGTGGCACAACAAAGGCCCCCCTGATACCACTACCTGTGGTGGGGTTTCCCTTTGAAAGAGTGGGGATTGATATTGTAGGTCCAATGGACCCCCCTACAGCATCTGGGCACAGATTCATACTGGTGGTGGTGGTGGACCATGCCACCAGGTACCCAGAGGCAATTCCACTTAGGACCACAACAGCTCTTGTTGTTGCCAGGGCCTTACTTGGAGTTTTCTCCAGAGTGGGGTTTCCTAAGGAGGTAGCATCTGACAGAGGTGCCAACTTCATGTCAGGATACTTGACAGCTATGTGGAAGGAATGTGGTGTCAACTACACGTTCACCACTCCTTATCATCCACAATGTAATGGGCTTGTTGAGAGATTTAACAAGACCCTAAAGGGTATGATCAAAGGATTACCAGAAAAGCTCAGGCGGAGATGGGACATCCTTCTACCCTGACTTCTGTTTGCTTACAGAGAGGTCCCACAAAAGGGGGTTGGCTTTAGCCCCTTTGAATTGTTGTTTGGGCACCCTGTAAGAGGACCCCTATGTCTGGTTAGGGAACGATGGGAGTTACCTCTCAAAAAGCCTAAACAAGACATAGTGGACTATGTACTTGGTCTCCGCTCCAGGATGGCTGAGTATATGGAGAAGGCATCCAAAAACCTTGAGGCTAGCCAAGAATTACAGAAATCTTGGCATGACCAAAAGGCTGTCTTGACTGAGTATCAGCCTGGACAGAAGGTATGGGTGGAGAAGTGGAGAAGTGTGGCTCAGGGATTAGAGGCGGCAGACCCGGAAGCTGAGATCGGCCCTGGACCAGGGTTCAATTCCCTGCCTCGGCAGGTCTTGGGCTCAAAAATTCCACGGACTCGATATTTCTCGCTCCGGTGCCTTCTCAACTCACGGGTTCACACTCTGCGACTCTGGGCAATAGCTTGCTTAATCTCCACAACGGCCCCTCGCGGCGGGATGCCTGGCTTTCACCTTGTGGATACCCTGCCGGGGTTATCTAACAGGGGAATACCAGGACGGGTTCCCTAAGCAAGCGCCGGGAAACCCTTTGTGGGTAGCTGTGCGCTATATAAGCTCAAATACATTTACATTTACATATGGGTGTTGGAGCCAGTGGCCCCAGCAGCACTCCAAGACAAATGGTCTTGACCCCGTACAATTGTTGAGAAAAAGGGAGAGGTTACCTATTGGTGGACCTAGGAACTCCCAGGAACCCCAACAGGGTGCTCCATGTCAACAGACCGAAGGCATATGTTGACAGGGCAGACATGGGCTTGCTCATGGCTACAGATGGGGGACAGGAGGAAGAGAGTGACCCTCTCCCAGACCTGCTCACTCAGAACCCTAAATATGGCTCAGTTGATGGTGTGGCCTTAGATGGCAGCCTCACTGAACATCAGCAACATGACTGCAGACAAGTTTTGCAGTCATACAGACATATGTTCTCCTTGACACCCAGTCAGACTAACTGGTGTACCCATGTGGTGGACACTGGTGACAGTCTTCCTGTAAAAAGCAAGATTTACAGGCAACCTGACCACGTCAGGGACTGTATAAAGACTGAGGTGCAAAAGATGCTGGAATTAGGTGTTATTGAGCCTTCAGAGAGCACCTGGGCTAGCCCAGTGGTTCTGGTCCCCAAACCTCACACCAAAGATTGCAAGAGAGAGATGAGGTTCTGTGAGGATTACAGAGGACTCAATGCTGTCACCAGGATAGATGCACACCCTATTCCAAGGGCAGATGAGCTCATTGACAAGTTGGCTTCTGCCAAATATTTGAGCACATTTGACTTGACAGCTGGCTACTGGCAAATCAGGATAGCTGAGGAGTCTAAAGCCAAAACTGCATTTTCTACCCCAGGTGGGCATTATCAATTTGTGGTGATGCCCTTTGGTTTGAAAAATGCACCTGCCACCTTTCAAAGGTTGGTGAATCAAGTCCTTACTGGGTTGGATGACTTTTGCGCAGCATATCTGGATAATATTGCTGTCTTCAGCTCCACCTGGGAGGATCACCTGGTCCACCTGAAGGAAGTGCTTGAGGCTCTGCAAAAGGCAGGCCTCACTATCAAGGCCACCAAGTGCCAGATAGGGCAGAGTAAGGTTGTGTACTTGGGCCATCTTGTAGGTGGAGGCCAAGTTCAGCCACTGGAGAGTAAGATCCAGACCATCAAGGACTGGTCCCCTCCAACTACCCAGACTCAGGTCAGAGCTTTCTTGGGCCTGACTGGGTACTACAGGAAGTTTGTTAAGAACTATGGGTTCATTGTGACCCCTCTTAATGATCTGACACCAAAAAAGATGCCCCAAAAGGTTTAGTGGACAGTAAACTGTCAAAAGGCATTTGATGACCTGAAGAAGGCCATGTGCTCTGCACCTATCCTGAAGAGTCCTGACTACTCAAGAGAGTTCATTGTCCAAACAGATGCTTCTGAGTTGGGAGTGGGATCTGTGCTTTCACAACTTAATGTAGATGGTCAAGACCAGCCCATTGCTTTCATTAGCAGAAGGCTGACCCCCAGAGAGAAACGTTGGTCAGCCATTGAGATGGAGGCCTTTGCTGTGGTGTGGGCCCTGAAGAAGTTGAGACCATACTTGTTTGGCACTCACTTCAAGATTCAGACCGACCATAAACCCCTCTTATGGCATAATCAGATGAAGGGTGAAAACCCCAAACTACTCAGGTGGTCCATTTCCCTACAGGGGATGGACTTTACAGTGGAGCACCGCCCAGGGACTGACCATGGCAACGCAGATGGTCTCTCCAGGTACTTCCACTTAGAACATAAAGACACAACTGGTCAAGGTTAGTCTAATGTCCCTGCGTTTGGGGGGGGGGGTTGTGTAGGAGAGTAGGGTCTGCAATCCTATGCTCACCCCAAATGTTTGCTTTTTGCTTCACTGGTTAATGACTTAATGTGGCTGTGGGCCTGCTAATCAGACCCACAGCCTGCTGTTCTCTCTCTAAATGCACTCTAGGTGCATTACGAATTAGAACTGGTTCACCTTATAGGCCCCTGTAACAGAGTACCATAGGTACCCAGGGCATAGGTGTAGCCAAGGCCTACCAGGGGCTGCAGCATGTATTGTGCCACCCCTGGCCTGGCCTCCATATTTGACACAACTGGCTGATCACTCAGCTGGGGTAAGTTGGTGTAATCACCTCTTGCTTAGATATAGTATCCCTATATCTAACCTTAACTGGACACATGTTAACCTATAAGTCACTCCTATGGCAGGCCTTAACAATCCTGGAGGCAGAGTGCGTGGTTTCATGTGAGACGGTGCTCTAGCATGAGCTGAGCCTGTCTGCAGCTGTCGGGAACAACTCCCTTAGCTGTTCCGGGATATTGCCATACCATATACTCTTAAGTGCATTATAATCCTCGCGGTTATTTGCTAACTTTGGTTTGGCTTTATCAAAACATGTCGAGTAAGGTGTCATTCGAATTGGAATACTATCCCCTCGACAGTTCTGTTGACGGGGATAGCATTCCACCCTTCTAGAGGGACACAACATATACATAACCTGAACCCCGGTTAAAGTTAAACTCGAGCCTCAGCATCACAAAATGGATGCTGCCACCACAGACACAAGTCTGACCTCCTGCTGCTGGGAGTCCTTCCAGCGAAGGAGGCTTGGACAAAGGGTTTTCTGCCTTGGGAGGTGCGTGCACCACCCCAGAAAGGATTTTGTGTATTGGGTAGGACAGGGCTGAGTAGAATCAGACATGCCCGGGGCACACAAGGTGTCCTCGTGCATAAGCCAGTCCAAACCGGTGCTGGGGCCTTCCAGCCCCTGTCCTGACGCGGAGCTGGACAAAGGAAAGGGGGTGTAACCGCCCCTCTTCCTGGTCCCACCCAGAGGAGGGACCTAGCAGGTGATCCACCCCTCAGATTGGGAATAAGAGTGGGAGCAGTGCCATAGCACCTCAGATCATCCTGAATCAACTTGAAAATAAGAAGACGACTGGACTTCGACAGTCTGCTGCACAGAAGACTGAAGAGCATCTCCCTTGTGGCCTAGGAGTGGCCACCCTGTGAACACAGGCACCATCCAGCAACTCGACGTCTGCTTTGCCGCCGCCTTCTGCCGGAGCCCGAGCCCAGAGCCTGACGAGACCCAGACTCCCAGATTTCTCACAGCCCGATCCACAGTCCCTGCAAAGAAGGGACCCGTGGAGGCACCGAGAGACGTGGGACCGGACATCTCGAAAGACCCCCGAGAAGCTGACTACGCAGCACCCCAGGCACCCTCGACGCTCTGCTTTGGGGATTGAGAAGCCCCACAACCGAGCAGCCCTTGCACCGAAGATCAGCCCCCCAGCATCTCCACGATCTGCGTGGGGCCCTTTTGCATCGTGCCACTCGACGCGCCATCCCGGCCACTTGCCACGTGGTCAGCGGCCATCTTGGCGACAAAATCTACAATCTACACTGCGGGTCTGGTTGCTCCAGACTTGCCCTCGCTCCTGTAAAAAAGGAGCACCCGCTCTGACCTTGCTGGTCCGAGTGAGAAGCTTGCATTGATTCATGCGTGGCTTGCATTAGCCAAGGCCTGTTTGCTCCGATCAAGAAGCTGACACCGCCAGCAGCTAGAGGCTTTGTGGGACAGCTTGTGACCAACGCCTGGACGTCCTTGACCTCTTTGTGTCCACGTGGCTGCAGAGACAATCTTCACCTCATCGCCTGTTTGCACCCGACATCGCCTGGTTCCATCCTGGTTCCACGGTAGTCACTGGCTAGTGACTTTGAACATTGTCCCCTCTGCTTTCAGGTCTTCACCACTTCAGATCCACCCTTGGATCCACCGGAACTCTTCACATCGAGCCGCCTGCAGCATCTTCAGCTCCAAGCACCATCGACCTGCGTGACGAAACCCGACACTACTTCGCACCTGTGCACCCGCTTCCTGTGGGTGAGGTAACTCAGCAACGCCGGTGTTCCTACACTGGTACACACCTCTAGTGTCTGTGTCTAAAGTTTCATTCTTCTAGGTCACTCGGAAGGTTCCTTAATAACTAACTTTGTAACTTTTACGCACCATTGACTTAACATTGGTATATGCGTGCACTTTCCACACTGCACCCGAGTCCCGCGGGCCTTTTCAGACTTCTTCACTGTTAGTCCCGAACAGCTCCAGCGATTCCCCAGGCCCTAGGCCTACTTCCTTTCAGCTAGGTGGTTCTTATACCACTATTTTAGTATATGGTTTAAGTGGCCCCTAGGGCTCATCCATTTTGTGCAACTTTTGTATATTTAAACCGTGTTTTGTTTTAACGCATTTGCTTCTGTGCTCATAAAGAGTATAGGGGAGTTTGTAGTAAATAAATATATATATATTTTCAATATATATCTGTGTGGTGTCCTTTCATTTGGTATTCAAGGGGATTGTGTATGGTAAAACCGCTTGCTTCACATGCCTTCACAGAATTTAGCCTAAGACTGCTTTGTCCACGCTACTAGGATAGCTGGTCTATAAGGTTGACTTACAACCAATCATCATAAGGGTTGCTTGGCATGGTACAAGGTGATCACTAGAATTAGTGAGCATCACATACCAGGCCAACTTCTCACAAGCAGGAGGTCAGACTTGTGTCGGTGGCAGCAGCATCCATTTTGTGATGCTGAGGCTCTGGTTAGGATTAACCGCGTTTCAGTAAAGTAACATGTCTTCTCCCTCTAGAAGGGTGGAATGCTATCCCTGTCGACAGGACTGTCGAGGGGATAGTATTCCAAATCGTATGACACCTTACACGACATGTTTTGATAAAGCCAAACTAAAGTTAGCACATAACCGCAATGGATTATAATGCACTTAAGAGTATATGGTATGGCATTATCCCGGAACAGCTTAGGGAGTTGTTCCCGACAGCTGCAGACAGGCTCAGCTCATACTCGAGCACCATCTCACATTAAACCAAGCACTCTGCCTCCAGGATTGATAAGGCCTGCCATAGGAGTGACTTATAGGTTTATATGTGTCCAGATATAGGTTTAGATATAGGTATACTATATCTAAGCAAGAGGTGATTACACCAACTTGCCCCAACTGAGTGATCAGCCAGTTGTGTCAATTTAAGAACCAGTCAGGGGTGGCAAAAGCTATGCTGCAGCCCCTGGTAGGCCTTGGATGCACCTATGCCCTTGGCACCTATGGTACACTGTATAGGGGCTGACAAGGTGTCCAGTACCAATTTGGTTATGTACCTATAGTACATGTCTGTGAATTTAGAGAGAGAAAAGCAGGCTGTGGGTCTGATTAGCAGGCCCACAGCCACATTAAGTCGAAAACCAGTGAAGCAAAAAGCAAAAATTGGGGTGACCATAGGATAGCAGACCCTACTCTCCTACACCGGCACAAACAAATAGGAGAAGATTGGGCTGGGGCGGAGCGACTCGGCTCTGCCTGCGCGTCCGTGTAGGGGATAGTGTCGCACTTGAGGGGTAGCGCGATCGGCACACTTGGGGGCAGCGTGGCATAGCCCCTAACAGCGGCAAACTCGGAGCAGCACCTACATCCCCCTGAATCAAAGCAAAAGGCACATTGGACAGACTGCGGGGAGAGACGTATCCTTCCGGCGGGAGGGGAGAGTGCCCTTTGTGCTGGGTGCGCGGCGGAGCTGCGGATATGCTGTGACCGGCTCCCTCCGCACGTGGCTGGACAGATACCCCCCTGGACCTACCGCTATTGTAATAACGACCGTTGAAGGGCCAGTGCGACACCAATACCTGGGGCCTCCTCATCATCACGCCTAGAGACAAGCCAAGATGGGCAAGACGGAGCCGCGACAATCTAAACTGCCCTTTGACACATGCAGAACGCCGGGCGCTACCTCCAATAGCCAGGGCACTGTTGACTCTCCTGAACCACGAGACAAAAGCTGGAAGGCCTCCTGGTCAGCATGCAGCAAAGCCTAACGTCCATAGACTCGAAAATGGACTCCATGACACTCCCTTTGGACAACGTAGTTGCGAAACTGGACGGACTCGACAAGCGTATTAAGGATGTGGAGCAGAAGGTGTCGGATTTGGAGGACGGGGTAACAACCAGCAGACAACACATGGCGCACATGGACATACTCCTGAAAGTTATTCCTGACCGGAACGAGGAGTTGGAATCCCGTTCCCGACACAATAATGTCCGCATGCTAGGCCTGGCCGAAACTACCAACACAGGGCGCCTAGAAGACTACATGGAACGCCTGCTGGTTGAACTCTTCGGCCGCGACGTCTTTTCAGCGCACCTTGTTATCGAACGTGCGCATCGCTCCCTGGCACCAAAACGCCCTCCAGGTGCAGCGCCGCTCCCGATTATTATGAAATTTCTTAATTACAGAGACAGGGACTCACTTCTGTGCCTGGCAAGAGAGAAGGGTGATGTGAGATATGAAAATACCACCCTGTCTTTCTACCCTGACTTCACCCAATTGGTACAGGACGCCCGAAGAAAGTTCCTAGCGGTGAAAAAGCAACTTCAGTCCCGCAGTATCCAGTACGCAATGCTATACCCGGCGTGCCTACGGATCCATCATAGAGGCCGACAACACATCTTTTTGACACTTCAGCAAGCTGAAGACTACCTGAAGCACGACAGGCTATCAACTTCCAGAGAGGCAGCTGCGAGACGGAGATCACGCTCTAACTCGCCATTGTCGGAACCCGCTTGAGACTCGCTTCGCTCTCGAGCTGAGTGGTCGCTCCCCTGCCTCCCTGGCGACCTGTGGTATTGTTGTTCCGCTTTTTCTTGATTAACTGCCTCCTATTGTTGCCTGCAGTCTGCCCTGCTTGCCGCTTTACTTTAATTGCATTTTCAAAGCGCTATTGTTATTGTATCAGTTTTTGAGCATTTCGCCCCAAGCGCTCCGCTCCGCTGACCCCTCCGCTGCCATTTTGGTTGTTGTGGTCGCCCTCTGGAGCCCGCCCCGCCTCCCAGCTGAGCCGCCCTCCCACTGCCTACAAACAGCGCTCCTTGACCTGAACGCGCTGTGACTCGCTTCGCTCTCGAGCTGAGTGGTCGCTCCCCTGCCTCCCTGGCGACCTGTGGTATCGTTGTTCCGCTTTTTCTTGATTAACTGCCTCCTATTGTTGCCTGCAGTCTGCCCTGCTTGCCGCTTTACTTTAATTGCATTTTCAAAGCGCTATTGTTATTGTATCAGTTTTTGCGCATTTCGCCCCAAGCGCTCCGCTCCGCTGACCCTTCCGCTGCCATTTTGGTTGTTGTGGTCGCCCTCTGGAGCCCGCCCCGCCTCCCAGCTGAGCCGCCCTCCCACTGCCTACAAACAGCGCTCTGTGACCTGAACGCGCTGTGACTCGCTTCTCTCTCGAGCTGAGTGGTCGCTCCCCTGCCTCCCTGGCGACCTGTGGTATCGTTGTTCCGCTTTTTCTTGATTAACTGCCTCCTATTGTTGCCTGCAGTCTGCCCTGCTTGCCGCTTTACTTTAATTGCATTTTCAAAGCGCTATTGTTATTGTATCAGTTTTTGCGCATTTCGCCCCAAGCGCTCCGCTCCGCTGACCCCTCCGCTGCCATTTTGGTTGTCGTGGTCGCCCTCTGGAGCCCGCCCCGCCTCCCAGCTGAGCCGCCCTCGCCCCTCCCCCTCCACTACCCATATATGACAGTTGTTCCCGCGCGCAGCGTTCACGCCCCAGCCGCGCCGAAGGTGCGCCAAAGGTAAGCCCGTCTACGCCCGTCCGCGCCTGGACCGCGCCCAGCGCCATACCCCCTGGCCCTCGCATTGCCCAGCCCTCCCGCATTACCTACGATGCCACCACCCTCCTAGCCCTTAATCCCGGCCGCTCCCCCAACTGCGTCCAAGCCGCTCCTGGACACACCCATGGACCTTTCTCCTGCTACTCCTGCAAATTCATCGGCACCGTCTACAACTCCGCTACGATCACACCTCAGATTCCCGACCCCAACCTCCTACAACGCATCCTGCTCAACACCCGATCGGTCCACAGGCACGCCATTGACCTATGGAACCTACTAGACACCATCTCTCCAGACGTCGCCTTCCTAACAGAAACATGGATGAACGCCTCCTCCGCCCCAGACATCACCATCGCCATCCCTGAAGACTATAAGATCACACGCAAGGACCGTACCGGCCACACAGGAGGAGGAATCGCTATCGTCCATAAAAAATCAATCCGCATCTCAACCAGCTCTGACGCCAACCTCGCCAACTCCGAACACCTTCACTTCCAGATCCACATCGACCCCAAGACCACACTCAGAGGCACCCTCCTCTACAGACCACCAGGACCCCGCGCAAAATTCAGTGAAGACATCACGGACTTCATCACTCCACACGCGCTCCCCTCCAAAGACTACATCCTTCTGGGAGACCTCAACTTTCACCTTGAAAAGATCAACGACCGCAACACCACCACCCTCTTGGACAACCTCGCCAATCTCTGACTTAAACAACTGGTCACTTCCCCCACCCACATCGCAGGTCACACACTCGACCCCATCTTCACCTCCAGCAATCATGTCTCCTTCAGCCACACTACGGATCTCCTCTGGACTGACCACAGCTGCGTTCACTTCACCTACAACAAGCCAAAACCCATCAACCACCTCCAACCAACTCTGCAAAGAAACTGGAACAAAATCACCATCGACCAGATCTCCTCATCGCTCCTTCTAAACACCCCAGCCCACTCTTCTAACCCAGACCAAGCTGCCGCCAACTTCACCCTATGGCTATCCAACACCGCCGACACCTTAGCACCACTGAGAAAACGTCAAAACAAACCTGGCAGCAAGAAGGCCTCATGGTTCAACGATGATCTTAAAAAGTCCAAGAAACTCTGCCGCTCCCTTGAAAAGGCCTGGAAAAAAGACCCAACCACTAGCACCAAGGACGCCTTCAAAAACGCCACCCGCACACACCACCAACTAATCCGAAAGGCCAAGAAAACAGCATTCAAGGATCGACTTGACAACAACGCCCACAACAGCAAGGAACTTTTCAACATCGTCAAGGAATTTACCAATCCCTCGGCCAACTCCAACGACATCACCCCCTCTCAAGTCCTCTGCGACTCCCTAGCCTCATTCTTCCACAACAAAATTGCAGACATCCACAACAGCTTCGACAACCAACCCGGAGACCAACCCACCCAACCATATGCTGAACATTCTCCCCCCTTGAACACCCTCAACAAGTGGAACCCAATCTCCACTGAGGACACCATCCGCCTGATGAACTCCATCCACTCAGGATCCCCCACAGACCCATGTCCTCACCACATCTTCAACAAAGCAGACTCCGTCATAGCACCGCACCTCCGAGATGTCATCAACTGCTCCTTCAACTCCGCCACCTTCCCGGAAAGCTGGAAACACGCTGAACTCACCGCCCTTCTGAAAAAACCCACAGCGGACCCCACCGAACTCAAAAATTACCGCCCCATCTCGCTCCTTCCATTCCCGGCCAAAGTAATCGAGAAAGCTGTCAACAACCAGCTCGCCGCTTTCCTCGAAGCCAACAAATCCCTCGACTCCTCACAATCTGGCTTCCGAGCAAAACACAGCACTGAGACCGCCCTCATCGCAGCAACAGACGACATTCGAACTCTACTGGACAATGGAGACACAGTCGCCCTCATCCTCCTCGACCTCTCTGCAGCCTTCGACACAGTCTGCCACAGCACCCTTTTACAACGCCTCAGAAACATCGGAATACAAGGAAAAGCACTGGAATGGATCACCTCGTTCCTCTCCGGAAGAACCCAGAAAGTCCGCCTCCCACCATTCAAGTCTGAGGCCACTGAAGTCATCTGCGGCGTACCACAAGGATCCTCACTCAGCTCCACCCTTTTCAACGTATACATGAGCCCCCTCGCGGCCATCGCCCGCCAACACAACCTCAACATCATCTCTTACGCGGATGACACTCAACTGATCCTTTCTCTCACCAATGACCCCAGCACCGCCAAAACTAACCTACACGAAGGAATGAAAGAAGTTGCCGAATGGATGAAACACAGCCGTCTGAAACTGAACTCAGATAAAACAGAAGTCCTCATCTTAGGTACATCCCCCTCTGCATGGGATGACTCTTGGTGGCCGGAAGCCCTTGGAAAAGCACCCATCCCGACAGACCATGCACGGAGCCTATGCGTTATCCTGGACTCTTCACTCTCAATGAACAGACAAGTCAGCGCCGTATCCTCATCCTGCTTCAACATTCTCCGCATGCTCAAAAAAACATTTCGCTGGATCCCCACCGAAACCAGAAAACAGTCACCCATGCTCTGGTCACGAGCCGACTGGACTACGGAAACACCCTCTACGCAGGTACTACCGCTAAACTCCAGAAGAAACTCCAACGAATCCAAAACGCCTCAGCCAGGATCATATTAGACATCCCGCGCAACGAACACATCTCTGGCCACCTGAAAGACCTCCACTGGCTACCCGTCAATAAGAGGATCACTTTCCGACTGCTAACCCACGCACACAAATCACTCTACGACATCGGACCAGAATGCCTCAACTCACGACTGTCCTTCTACACCCCCTTTCCGCCAACTACGTTCTTCCAGCCAAGCCCTCGCCACTGTACCTCGCATCAACAAGACCACCATGGGAGGCAGATCCTTCTCATACCTGGCTGCTAAAACATGGAACTCACTCCCCACTTACCTTCGCCTTACCCAGAACCACCTAGCATTCAGAAAGCAACTTAAAACGTGGATATTTGACAAGTAATCCTCCTCCCCTCCCTAAGCGCCTTGAGACCCTCTGGGTATGTAGTGCGCTATATAAATTCTTTGACTTGACTTGACTTGTTAAGCATTTATGACCACATACAGTAATAAAGTGAATACACTACAAATGGACACGACACAGTAGTATTATAAAAATAAGGATTTTTATATAAGGCTTAGCACAAGACCAAATAACGACAAAAATATACCACAATCTGAATAAATACTCTTCTTCTTGGCAACAATGTAACCCACACGGGAGTCACACGACGTCGAGGCAAAGTTAATCCAAAGGGTTCGGCGTCGACCGCGAGGAGCGCTTTTCGAGCCCGGAGTCGAGCAGACCCCCACAACACAGTACCTTGGAAAAGCGAAGCACACCATGATCAGCGGTGTCGAGATGTCCGGGGTCGCGTCCTCGGCGTCGATCCGGCCTCGAAGTCGGGGCGACCTGCAGCGGCGTCGACAGATGTCAGGCAGGAGCAGCGCTCACGAGGTGAAGCAGGATACGGCGTCTTCGTCGATGTCGATGTTGCAAGAGTGAGCAGCGCTCACGGCATCGAGAGGGCATGAAGTCGATGCGATCAGCAGCGGTGCAGACACGAGGTTCCTTGGAGCTGGAGCCGAACTCACTACTCACTGGCGTTGCTGCTGGCGTCGATCGGGCCCGGCGGCCGGCATCGAGGAAGCGGGACACTGGAGCCGTTACTCACGATGTCAAGCAGGATTCGGCGGCGTCCGTCGGCGTCAAGATTGCTGGATTCTTTCAGAGGTGCTGGATTCACAAGTTCCAGCAAACAGCACTTTAAGCAGATGAAGTCCTTTAGCCCTGTGACTTCAACAGGAGACTGGCACTCTTCCAGCCCTTGGAGATTTTCTTAGCAAAGTTTGAGAGTACACACACAGTTCCTCTCTCCTGGTTCCTTGGCAAAAATAAAGAAGCAATGCAGGATTCCCCCAGCAAACAGCACACTGGCAGAGAGGTAGGCAAGTCCTTGGATCAGCAGGCTTCTTGTCCTTGGTTTCAGGGTTCCTTGTCAGAAGTGATCTAAATTCTTGGTTCGGGGGTCCATCTCTTATACCCCTTTTTGGCTTTGATCCCTTTGTCCATGCAGGGGAATTTCCCAACATCCTGGGTCTGTTGTGGGTTTAGCCAGGCAGAGGCACCTGGCCTATTCACTGAGCAGGGCAGAGTCCTCAGCCGCCCAGTAGGAGGTGGAGCCAGTATTTTCACTGGCAGGAGCAGAGCTATCAGCCTCCCGGCAGGAGGTGGGGCCAGGATCGTCCCTGGCAGGCATAGAGCCATCAGTCGCCTGTTAGGAGGTGGAGCCAGCATTGTATAAGGCAGGGCAGGCTATCAGAAGCTACTCTCCCCCTACTCTCAATGCAAATGTCCCACTCCTCCCACACTGACTCAGCAGATCTCTTGAGCCACCCAGCTCCTGTCACACACACACCAAACCAGCAGAAACCAGAAATGGTTAGACAAGAAAATAGCCACTTTCTAAAAGTGCTATTTTCAAACCCAGAGTCCAAAAACCATCCACACCAACGGATGCGTTATTAAACCCCGAGTTCAGGGATACGACATTGCACCATTCTCCCCGAGCCAGCTAGGATTATAGCAGTAATAACCCAGGCAGCCCATTCTAACTAATGGAGAGCAGGTTACCTTACAACAGTGAAAAACGAATATGGCTGTAATTCACTATTAGGACATGCCAACCTTGTCAGGCTTGTCCTACCTTATGCTTACAATGCACCCTGCCCTCAGGCCTACCATAGGGGTGACTAACATGAAGTTAAGGGAAGGTTTGGGGACTGGCAAGTAGGTGTACTTGCGCAGTCAGCGTGACAGTACCAGACTGCACGTAGGTCTAGCAATGGCAGACCTGTAGACACATTTTTACTAGACCGCTCTTGTGGGTGGCACAACGGGTGCTGCAAGCCCACGAGCAGCATTTGTATTTACAAGCCCTGGCACTCCTGGTGCACTAGACTAGGGACTGACAGTAAACCAAATAAGCCAAACATGGAATTCAATCAATACAGTAATTTAACATAGGGAGCACTTGCACTGTGGCACTGATCTGCAGTGGCACAGTGCCCGAAGCAGTATACCATCAAAAACATCGTAAACAGAGGAGGCAACAGAAAAAATGGAGGAGAGACTCAAGCCAATGATGTCAGGTCTAACACGTGTCCCCTCCAGCTGAAATGTGGGGAGAACTACCCTTGACCTAGGGAGTCCTCATCACTAAGGCGGAAAAATCTGGACAGACCTTCAGCATTGGCGTGATCTGTACCAGGGCGGTGTTCCACCGTAAAGTCCATCCCCTGTAGGGAAATGGACCACCTCAACAGTTTTGGATTCTCACCCCTCATCTGCATCAACCATCTGAGGGGCCTGTGGTCTGTCTGAACCCGGAAGTGAGTCCCAAACAGGTAGGGTCTTAGCTTCTTCAGCGCCCACACCACAGCAAATGCTTTCCCTGGGAAGTAACCTCCTACCGATGAAGGCTACGGGTAAGTCTCGGCCCTCTTCATTCACCTGAGCTAGAACAGCCCCCACGCCATGCTCGGAAGCGTCCGTCTGGACAATAAATTCTTTAGAAAAGTCGGGTGCTTGGAGTAAAGGCGCTGTGAACATTGCAGCTTTCAGGGTGTCAAAGGCTGTTTGACAGGCGTCAGTCCAGATCACATTTCGTGGCTGCTTCCTGGAAGTCAGCGAAGTCAAGGGGTGCACAATGTTACCATAATCCTTGACAAACCTCCTGTAGTAACCTGTGAGACCTAAGAAGGCTCTCACCTGAATTTGGGTTTTGGGCGGTGCCCAAGCCAGGATGGTATCAATCTTGGGTTGCAGGGGGGCCACCTTGCCGCTCCCTACTTGGTGCCCCAAGTACACCACAGAACCCTGCCCAATCGGGCCCTTACTGGCTTTGATTGTGAGGCCTGCTCTGCGCAGGGCCAACAACACTTCCTGGAGGTGGCGCAAGTGTTCCTCCCAGCTGGCGCTGAACACTGCGATGTCGTCCAGGTAGGCGGCACTGAAACCCTCCAGTCCAGCCAAGACCTGGTTGACCAACCTCTGGAAGGTGGCAGGGGCATTCATCCCAAAGGGCATCACCCGGAACTGGAATAGCCCATCTGGTGTGGAGAATGCTGACCTCTCTTTTGCCCCATCAGTTAAGGCGATCTGCCAGTACCCAGACGTTAGATCAAACATGCTATGGTACCGTGCAGCCCCCAACCGATCTATGAGCTCATCAGCTCTGGGGATGGGGTGCGTGTCAGTCTTGGTGACTGAATTGAGTCCTCGGTAATCCACACAGAACCGAAGTTCTGGTGAAGCACCAGGCGCTGCAGCCTTCGGGACCAAGACCACTGGGCTGGCCCAAGGACTGCTAGAGGACTCAACCACCCCTAAGGCAAACATTTTGGAGACCTCCTCCTTAATGTATGCTCTGACCTTGTCAGTCACCCTGTAAGCCTTGTGCTTGACAGGAGTGCTGTCTCCGGTGTCCACATTATGGACACACCAATGAGTGACACCAGGAACCAAGGAAAACAGATCAGGGAATTGCCCCAACAGTTGGTGACAATCTTGCTGCTGCTCAAGGGTCAGTGTGTCAGAGAGGACCACACCATCCACTGACCCATCTTGCCCTTTTGCAGACAGGAGGACAGGAAGAGGCTCACTCTCCTCCTCCATTCCAGCATCTGTAGCTAGGAGCATGCCCACTTCGGACCTTTCTAAGTGGGGCTTCAAACGGTTGACATGCAGGACCCTCAAGGGGTTCCTGGGAGATTTCAAGTCCACCAAGTAGTTGACATCGCTCTTCTTCTCCACAACCTTAAACGGTCCAGTCCACCTGTCATTGAGCGCACAAGGTTCCACAGTGGGCATGACCCAAACTTCTTGACCAGGCTGAAGTTCAACCAGAGTGGCATTCCGGTCGTACCACCGCTTCATCTCTTCCTGGCTGGCCTCCACATTTGCCTGAGCAAGATCTCTGAAGCGCCTAGTCGGGTTCCTAAAGGCCAGCATGTAACTGTAAACATCCTGGGGAGGTTTCCTGGGAGATTGCTCCCAGCCTTCTTTGACCAGACTCAAAGGTCCTCTTACCGGGTGACCATACAAAAGCTCAAAGGGGCTGAACCCTAGAGACTTCTGCGGCACCTCTCGGTAAGCAAACAGCAGGCATGGCAAGAGGACGTCCCATTTCCGCCTCATTGGTTCTTCAAGACCCATTATCATGCCTTTAAGGGTCCGGTTGAATCTCTCAACTAGCCCATTTCCTTGAGGGTGGTAGGGAGTGGTGAACTTGTAGGTTACCCCACACTCCTTCCACATATAGTTGGAAATGAAGTTGGTGCCCCGGTCTGACACCACCTCTCTGGGGAACCCCATGCGGGAGAAAACACCCATCAGTGCCCGTCCCACCACGGGGGCCGTCACTGTTCGGAGAGGGATGGCTTCCGGGTACCGTGTGGCATGGTCCACCAAGACCAGGATGAACCTGTTGCCCAGGGCTGTCTTGGGGTCCAGGGGCCCAACAATGTCAATCCCCACCCGGTCAAAGGGGGTACTGACCACTGGAAAAGGTTGGAGGGGAGCCTTCTGCTTCCTTCCGCTTTTCCCACTTGCCTGGCAAGTGTGACAGGTTTTACAATGGATGTCTACATCCCTTCTCATCTGAGGCCACAAAAAATGGGTGGCAAGCCTGTCATAGGTCTTGTCCTGCCCCAGATGTCCAGCTAACGGAACGTCATGAGCCAAACCCAGTAGGAGGGCTCTGAAGCGCTGGGGTACCACCAGCACATGGGCTGACCCAGGCTCAGCAGCCTTAGGCTCGCTATACAGGAGGTCGTTCTCCCAGTAAACAAAATGTGACCCTGACTGATCACCTGAGGTTTGGGCGGTGGCCTGCTGCCTCATACCCACAAGAGAAGGGCACACTTTCTGTTCTGCACAAAATTCCTCCCTGGAGAGACCACCATCCTGCTGCCAATGGGTCAGCTCGGGCAGGTCTCCCAGTTCAGCTACTTGTTCCCCTGTGGGCTCCAGGGCATCCCCCTCAGGGTCTACCTCCTCCTGGACCACGGGAACTATGGGGGCCGGTTTCCCGCGCCTCCTGCCTCTTCTCTTCACAGCTGGGTCCTGGGCCATACTTTCAGGCTCCGGTACCCCATCAACACCCTTACTCGCTGTCATGGATCGAGTGGTTGCACACGCCCACTCTGGCACACCCAACATTTTCAAATGTGTCTCCCTCTCCACCTTAGCCCAAGGGGAGTCTTCTAAATCATTGCCCAGGAGACAATCAACAGGCATGGCGGGCCTTACAGCAACTTGAAGAGTACCTGAAACTCCCCCCATTCAAAGGAAACCTGAGCTACCTCACACTCTTTCTGGGAGTTGTCAGCACCTATCACGGGGTAGAATGCGTGGGGAACCACCTGCTCTCTGGACACCAAGTGACACTTGACAGCTGTCACACTCGCTCCGGTGTCTCTGAGAGCTTCCACTCTATGGCCATTAATGGTCACCCACTGCCTATATTTATTAGTGTTACTAGGCAGAGGGGGTGGAGGGACCATTTGCATGTCTCCTAGAGAGACCAGGGACATCTCTGCGGGACCCCTCCCACCAGGGGCAACCATCTCCTCCCCTCCCAAGGCTACACTCGCCAACTGACGGGGGTGCACGTGGTGGTGCATTAGAATTCTTCATGGGACACTGGGGGATCATAATACCGGTGTCCCACCTGTCCACAAACATAGCAGGTCAGTGGGCCCCTATGAACAGGTTTACCTGTCGGGGCCCCTGGCTTCTTCTCAGGGGGAGGCTGGGAACCTTTCCCTTGGTTCCCTTGGGGATTACTTTGGGGCCCTTTCTAGAACTCCTTCTGTTTTCCCTTGTCCCCCCCCACTCTTCTGCTGGGGACCCTGCACACCTTTGGCTGAGTCTCCCACTGGACCCTTGTGGACCCTGGTACTGACCCAGCGGTCCGCCTCCTCAGCAAGTTTTCTAGGGTTAGATATCTTGCTATCAATAAGGTGCTGGCGCAGCTCTGGAAAACAGTTATTAGACAAATGCTCCCAAGCAAACAAATCATAAAGAGCTTCATAACTTTCCACTTTGCTGCCCTTTACCCAACCATCCATGGCTCTGCAAAAAAAGACACATATTCAACCCACGTCGTACCAGGCAACTTCTTACATTCTCTAAAAGCTTGTCTGTACTTTTCTGGGGTTAGGCCATACCTTAACATTAAACTGTATTCGCTGGAGGGGTTTTGTCCTACAGGACCAGACAGGACAAGTTTACAATATAAAATAAAGATTGCCTGGTCTCGGGTTCAATCGCTGTTTTTTTATTTATCAGCAAGTGTGAGCTCTGTTATGTAGTTTTAGAGACTCATTATTAATTAACTTTTTTCAAGTGTTTATCTTACTTGTACGTTTGCAGTAAGAGGTTAAAACACAACCTGAAGCAGTTCTTACACATAAATCATAATTCAAAAAAACAATTATGCATGGAAAATCATAACAACAATGGTTTGCATGACCATTACATATGTAAACATCAGTTTAATGCCTTATAGTGGATTTATGTGATTTATTTTCAAATCCACTATAAGGCATTAAACTGAAAAAGACGTCCCGCGCTGTTAGGACGTTCTCGAACCTTGAATAAATTAGATGCCCATAGTGTGTCAGTCTTAAAAAACTCTCAAAACGAATCATTACCTAAGACTGATTGTTGAAAATTCTGGTGTACCTTTTTAATGATTGAAATTCATGTTTACGTATGTAATGGTCATGCAAACCATTGTTGTTATGATTTTCCATGCATAATTGTTTTTTTGAATTATGATTTATGTGTAAGAACTGCTTCAGGTTGTGTTATAACCTCTTACTGCAAACGTACAAGTAAGATAAACACTTGAAAAAAGTTAATTAATAATGAGTCTCTAAAACTACATAACAGAGCTCACACTTGCTGATAAATAAAAAAACAGCAATTGAACCCGAGACCAGGCAATCTTTATTTTATACCTTAACATTAAAGCATCTTTCATATGAGCATACGACATCCTATCCTCAACAGGCATGTCTAACAGGGTATCTCTCCCCTCATTCACAAAGAGACCCCACAAACCCGCTCCCCAATCCTTCTCAGGGACCCGGTGGGCCAGCAATGCTAACTCATATGCTTTAAACCATTGACCAATATCTTCATTCTTATGATAATCTTTTATCACATCTTTAGGGAAATAAAACCTACTTTCTGCAGGCACAGATGGGATGCTGCCACCAGAGGGATTCAATTCTAACTTCTTAGCTTGGATCTCCAACTCCCTCAACTTGGTATCACGCTCCAAAGCTAACTTTTCTCTCTCAAACTCCAACCTTTTGGTCTCCAAATCAGCTTCTCTCCTACCTCTTGCACTTTCTAACTCCAACTGCCCATTTATCTTAAGCCTTCCCATTTCCATGTTGTATGCTCGCTCTTTCGCCCTTTCTTCTCTTTCTTCAGGGGAAAGACCTTTGGAGGAAACACTGCTACCGGGAGAGGACACAGGCCCATTCACTGGTACCTCCTCATCCCCTTCCCCTGGCGGTACCACCACTGCATCAGAGGGATCTCTGGACTCCAACCAGGCCTCCAGTGCTTTGAAATATCCATCCTTTCTTGAGAGGCCTGTGGTAGGAACTTTAAACTGCTTGCAAAAGTATTGCAACTGCTTTTTCCCGTATTCCTTCATCTTCTCCCTATCAAATTCCTCCACAACAACAACAGGGGTAGTGACTCCGGTGTCACTCATGGTCAAAACTGGCAGTGTTAAAAAAAATCAAGCTTCAGAAAAGCGGAGAACGAAAATAGAATCCTTCCAAATTAGATTGTGGCTGTGCTATGGTCTGCTTTCACTATGTAGCGCACACTAATCACTGCACATGGGTCATAAATGCAAGGTTCAAATCCTCACCGCTGCGTCCAATGTTAGAACCGGCTGTCTCTAGTTGGCAGAGGTATGCACTTCTGACAAATAGGGACACACCTTTTCTAGTCAGGGCAAGGGGATCACACCCTTTGATAACCCCTGCTCACCCCCTTGGTAGCTTGGCAGAACAGACAGGCTTATCTCAGAGGCTGTGTGTTAAGCATTTATGACCACATACAGTAATAAAGTGAATACACTACAAATGGACACGACACAGTAGTATTATAAAAATAAGGATTTTTATATAAGGCTTAGCACAAGACCAAATAACGACAAAAATATACCACAATCTGAATAAATACTCTTGGAAGGGAAAATAATAGTTCAAGTGTAGTTTCTTCTTAGCACAAAAAGTCTTTAGTATCAAAAGCAACTCTTCTTCTTTAAAACACAGTTCTTGGCAACAATGTAACCCACACGGGAGTCACACGACGTCGAGGCAAAGTTAATCCAAAGGGTTCGGCATCGACCGCGAGGAGCGCTATGTCGAGCCCGGAGTCGAGCAGACCCCCACAACACAGTACCTTGGAAAAGCGAAGCACACGATTATCAGCGGTGTCGAGATGTCTGGCGTCGCGTCCTCGGCGTCGATCCGGCCTCGGAGTCGGGGCGACCTGCAGCGGCGTCGACAGATGTCAGGCAGAAGCAGCGCTCACGAGGTGAAGCAGGATACGGCGTCGGCGTCGATGTCGATGTTGCAAGAGTGAGCAGCGCTCACGGCGTCGAGAGGGCACGAAGTCGATGCGATCAGCAGCGGTGCAGACACGAGGTCCCTTGGAGCTGGAGCCGAACTCACTACTCACTGGCGTCGAGGAAGCGGGACACTGGAGCCGTTACTCACAATGTCAAGCTGGATTCGGCGGCGTCCGTCGGCGCCGAGATTGCTGGATTCTTTCAGAGGTGCTGGATTCACAAGTTCCAGCAAACAGCACTTTAAGCAGATTAAGTCCTTTAGCCCCGTGACTTCAACAGGAGACTGGCACTCTTCCAGCCCTTGGAGATTTTCTTAGCAAAGTTTGAGAGTACACACACAGTTCCTCTCTCCTGGTTCCTTGACAAAAATAAAGAAGCAATGCAGGATTCCCCCCAGAGTCCTCAGCCGCCCAGTAGGAGGTGAAGCCAGTATTGTCACTGGCAGGAGCAGAGCTATCAGCCTCCCGGCAGGAGGTGGGGCCAGGATCGTCCCTGGCAGGCACAGAGCCATCAGTCGCCTGGCAGGAGGTGGAGCCAGCATTGTATCAGGCAGGGCAGGCTATCAGAAGCTACTCTCCCCCTACTTTCAATACAAATGTCCCACTCATCCCACACTGACTCAGCAGATCTCTGGAGCCACCCAGCTCCTGTCACACACACACCAAACCAGCAGAAACCAGAAATGGTTAGACAAGAAAATAGCCACTTTCTAAAAGTGCTATTTTCAAACCCAGAGTCCAAAAACCATCCACACCAACGGATGCGTTATTAAACCCCGAGTTCAGGGATACCAAACTCGACATTGCACCATGCTCCCCGAGCCAGCTAGGATTATAGCAGTAATAACCCAGGCAGCCCATTCTAACTAATGGAGAGCAGGTTACCTTACAACAATGAAAAACGAATATGGCTGTAATTCACTATTAGGACATGCCAACCTTGTCAGGCTTGTCCTACCTTATGCTTATAATGCACCCTGCCCGTAGGCCTACCATAGGGGTGACTAACATGAAGTTAAGGGAAGGTTTGGGGACTGGCAAGTAGGTGTACTTGCGCAGTCAGCGTGACAGTACCAGACTGCACGTAGGTCTAGCAATGGCAGACCTGTAGACACATTTTTACTAGACCGCTCTTGTGGGTGGCACAACGGGTGCTGCAAGCCCACGAGCAGCATTTGTATTTACAAGCCCTGGCACTCCTGGTGCACTAGACTAGGGACTGACAGTAAACCAAATAAGCCAAACATGGAATTCAATCAATACAGTAATTTAACATAGGGAGCACTTGCACTGTGGCACTGATCAGCAGTGGCACAGTGCCCAAAGCAGTATACCAGCAAAAACATCGTAAACAGAGGAGGCAACAGAAAAAATGGAGGAGAGACTCAAGCCAATGATGTCAGTTCTAACACTAACTTGTTTTTTATTTAAATTTACTGGGTCCTTTAGTGTGTAAGTTGACACCTAGGGGCATGTTCTTTGCTAGGGAGGGGAGGGATGTTATTCTCTGGCAGGTTGGGGCAGCCGGTGTGGGAGGAAATGGGTGGAAGGGGAATTGGGGAAAGGGTTTAACGCTGGATGTTGAGTCATTGGAGGGAAGTAGTTGGGGTGAGCTTCAAGAGGGATGTTTGGTACTGACTTGAGTCGCAGAAGAAGGACAAGAAACTTCAGAAGGAGTTCAAATGTTGTATTCTTAAATGCAGGATAAACAGGTAGACGCTGCTCCAGGCTTTAACGTTATGTCATGGAATGTACGAGGGCTTAATGATCCCCGGAAACGGAGGCAAGTACTAGGTTATCTAGACAGACACCATGTCAACATTGCTTTCCTACAGGAAACGCACTTGACAAAGGGGTCCACCCCTAAATTTGCATCCAGGTGGGCTTCGCATGGATGCTACGCCTCATTTTCCTCATACGCCAGAGGGGTGGCTATTTTGATTAAACGCTGGGTGCACTTTGTAGAGAGGGGAAGAGAAGAAGATCCAGATGGAAGGTACTGTTTGTTGTGGGAGCCCTGCAGACACATGATATTGCGTTGGTGAACTATTATGGACCTAATGTAGATGACCCTCACTACCTGCAACTGATAAATGGCAAGGTGAGAACGCTGGGTTGTAGATACCTCATCTGGGGTGGGGATTTCAATACTGTGGTTGATCCGGCACAGGACAGGGCACACACCGCACCTGCACACTATACCACCTCTCAGCGCGCCTTGCAAGACATAGTAAAAGAAGAGGGATTAATAGACGCATGGCGTTTTTTACACCAGTCAAATCGGGAGGGCACACACCACTCATCTGTCCATAACACCTGGGCTAGGTTAGATTATATGTTCTTGGCGAAGGGAATGACAAACTGGGTCCAAAGAGCGACACACATGGCTAGGACATTTTCGGACCATTTCCCGGTAAAAATCTCCCTACACATACCTGTAGACACCGCTCCCTACCTTGGCTGGAGGTTGAACCCCTCACACTTACATGATGCTGCTTTCAGATCTGAATTGGAGCAAGAGATAACTGATTTCTTCCCTAGAAACACTGGCTCAGTTGCGAGTCTCACGACTGTCTGGGAGGCCTTCAAAGTAACTGTCAGAGGGTGGTGCATTGCTAAGGGAGGTGGCATATTGAGAGCCTTGCGCGGCACCCTACATACTCTAGAGTCTGAATTGAGGGAGCTGGAACGAGAAGCTAAGAGCGCTGTAGATCCTACCCCCATACAGGCGCGCATACGGGAGAAATTGTCGGAGTACACCGAAGAGGCAGAGCGCGAATGTAAATTCCGAGGGAAACAGGGAGAAGCAAGAAGATATGGGGAAGGCGATAGACCGGGACGTTCACTAGCTGGGGCAGCACGGCCTCCACGCTTTCAAAACTTTGTCACAGAACTGCAGGACGGTCAGGGGGGGACGAGTAGGTCACTACTGGAACAAATGGATATCCTGACTGACTATCATAAAACACTTTACACCTCACAGAGACAATCTACGTTACAATTGGAAGACTACTTCGAAGATGTAGCCCATGCGTGGATAGGCCCGGGGGCGCAAAAATTCTTAGCATGCGACCTTGAAGTAGATGAAATTAAGTAGGCAATAATGGGCATGGCCTCTGGAAAATGCCCGGGATCGGATGGGATTAACATTGATTTTTACAAAACCTACGTACACATCCTGGCCACTATCCTTAAGGCAGTATATTATGAAGCGCTGGAAGAGGGCGTACTCCCAGACACCATGCGAGAAGCGCACATACTGTCCTTACTTAAGCCTGGTAAAGCCCCCGATCACTGCGACTCTTACCGTCCATTGTCCCTGCTAAATAGTGATACAAAAATATTGGCCAAAGTCCTCGCCACTAGACTGAACCTCCTTCTTGAAAAGATAGTCCTACCGGACCAAGCGGGCTTTGTACCCAATCGGGCCACCTCGCACAATTTGCGCATACTGCTTGCGATCCTCCAGGACATAAACTCCAAATGCGCGGCGGCGGCAGTCTTTCTTGACGCCACCAAAGCGTTTGACTCCCTGGAATAGGATTATATGTTTGGGACCCTGGCCTACATGGGGATGCCGGGACAGTTTCTCAGGTGGATTAGACTCCGGTATGAGGTGCCATTGGCCAGAGTACTGCTTAATGGGGCGTGCTCTGACCCCTTTCCGATAAATAGGACAAGACAAGGGTGCCCCGTCGCCTGTTTCATTTGCTATTGCCATAGAACACCTTGCAGCTAAGCTGCGTCAGCACCATAATCACAGAGGTCTCAACTACCCGTCCCGCCATGTGCTCGTCTCCCTCTACGCAGACGATATTGCTCTTTATATTTGCAATCCAGGGGAAAACCTTAACCCTGTTTTGCGGGAAAGTACGAAATTTGGAGCGTTTGCAGGAGTGCTAATGAATTGGGGTAAATCTGCTGTGTTCCCGTTGACTTATCGCACCGTCCCTCATCCCCTTGATTAGCCACTACAGTGGGAAGAATCTGACTTTCGCTATCTGGGGATCTATATCTCCAGGGACAAAGACACACTAATGAGGACAAACTACGGTAGGGTCATGTTCAAAGTGACGGACAACATCACATCCTGGCTGAAGCTTCCGTTATCTATGGCTGGACGCATATCACTCATCAAAATGGTGATAGTGCCTAAATTCCTCTACCTGTTTGTGAACATCCCTTACCACCCCGGGGCACATTTCTTCGCCACTCTGAGGACTCAGCTCATAAGGCTGATTTGGGGAGGGAAGCAGGCCCTCCTGAAGCTGGACTCACTGGCACTGCCATATAGATTTGGTGGGTTTGACGTTCCGGACTTCGAACAGTACTGCCACAGTGCTCAGGCACATTTCGCAGCATACTGGTTTCATCCCCCCCCCCTTACATGCCCCATCTGGCGGTAGAGGACGGCCACATGACGCCTGTCCCCCCGGCGGGGTATGTATTTGTCCCATATAAAGCGGGTAACCGAGACCCTACTACGGTGGACTGCACTGTGAAAGCAATGCACTGGCTAGCGAAAGCTGAGGGCATAACACACCTCTATTCACCTAAAATATCGTTGCACGCGTGCCCGTTGTTAAAGGTTACCACCGAGAAAATTTGTCAAAATATGCTTGTTCGACTAGGGTACTTCACGCGTGGCGACCTTTTTCTAGACGGAAGGTTCCGATGCGGGAACAATTTTTGGGAGAAGACCCCCGCATTTATGGACCTTTTCCTTTATACAAGAATAAAACAGTGTATGAAGGACATATGCCCTGACTTCCCAACGGAACCGGAAGTATTCCAATCTCTGCATCTGATGTTGCAGGGAGAAACACTGAAACATGCCACGTCTGTATTATACGCTAGAAGCAGATCGGTTCCCCCCCAGGAGCCGGCTAGGGCTAGAGCGGCCTGGGACAAAGATTTGCCTACCCCACTCACGGATGAGCAGTGGGAAGCGGCATGCACACAGACGGAACGCCTTTCTGGTAGTAGCAGGCTTAAGATACTCCACTTTAAATTTTTGCACAGACTATATCACACACCGGCGCGTCTGCATAGGCTGGGGCTACGGCAGGATGATCGTTGCCATCGTTGCCGTCAGGGTCCGGCTGACTTCTTACATTTAGCTTGGAGCTGCCCTAGAGTGGCGAAGTATTGGGAGGAAGTACTAGTGGGCTAGCTGATATGCTGGGGATCACCATTGAGCCACTCCCAACGACGACTCTACTAGGCCTAACCACACACATTAACTCCCCACACAGGAAATTACTTTCACTGGGTATGCTGCTGGCGAAGCGGCAAGTGGCATGTCGCCGGGGGAGGGGCAGGGTGCCCAAGTTCAAGGGGTGGATACGAGATATGGTAATGTGGCAGGAGAACCTGCATGCGTATGCGGAACAGATGCCCTTAAAAACCAGGCCTAAAGACATTTGGGGCCCGTTTTTAGCATATCTCAGAACGCACCAAGGGGAGGACGACGAAGCGGCCGATGAGAGGGGTGCAGAAATGTAAGCCCACATGTATCATCTGTGTGTTGACGCCTGGATGATCTGCATGCTACTTAATCTTAATTCATTATGCCTACCATGACTTACCTGTATTGTATGAGATGTTTATGCTCCTCTGCTGGAAACAGAAAGTGATTGCTTAAATCATTTGGTTTTCTTTGTCGCATCATGCTTGACTCACATAACCAATGTACCTAGAACTTGAACTAGACGACAGTGACATGGGAGGGTAAGGAGAGTTGTTGAAAGGGATTCCTGGTTCCTTTTTCTACTAAGGGGGAGGGGTGGGGGGAGTTAATTGCCATATGAATGTCTCAAGATGCCAGCTGACTCCTATATGTTATATTTGTATCTTGTACTATTGTAACAAGCTATAAATAAAGTAAAAAAAAAATAAAGAACAGCTTGAGTTGGTATTCTGACTAGGCCAGAATCCACCTCAGTTCCAAGAGTCAACCCTACTATACCCTTCTGTTGAGAACCACCACTATTAGCTGTACTATGGGGAACAGTTGCCTTAGGGGCCATGGTGGCTGGAGCTGCCTCCTTCTTGGTGCAATCACTGGTCCAGTGAGTATTACCCTTACAAAAGTTGCACCATAGTTTCTTTGGACCTTCTTTCTTTTTAGACTTTTGGGGACCCCCACCTGTAGAAGCTTTTTTGGGACCTGGCGAAGCCTTCTGGTCTTTTGCTTTCTCCCCACCCTTTTGGTCTTGCTTCTTCTGATCACCACATTGGTTCTGTACCTTCTGCTTCTGACCCATTTGTCTGCCTTCTTTCCCAATTCTTGGGGAGAGGTCAGATCAGAGTCAATCAGGTGTTGATGAAATAACTGGTTCTGACAGTTGTTAAGTATTTGTTCTCTCATGATCAAATTATACAATCCTGTATAGTCATTAACCTTACTGCCCAGCAACCATCCTTCCAGAGCCTTAGTAACATAATCTACAAAGTCAGTCCAGTCCTGAGTCTGTGTCTTCTGGGTATCTCTGAACAGCAACCTGTACTGCTCAGTGGTTTAGCCAAACCCATCTATCAGAGCACTCTTCAGGACATAGTAGTTGTGAGCATCCTAATCACTCACTGTCAGGAGCTTGTCTCTACCTTTGTCTACAAAGGAGAGCCATAGGATTGCTGCCCACTGACTTTGGGGTACCTGCTGTACTTTGCAAGCCCCCTCCAAAGCTGTTATCCATTTGTTGATGTCATCCCTAACCTGATAGGGAGGGACACTCATATTCAGGTTTCTATGGTCCTGAGACCTTTCCCTATCTCTAGGAATATTGCTGCCACCAGTGGGTGCTAACCCACTTAACATTTTCTCACTCTCAAGAGCCAGGGTCTCTTTTGCAAGGGCAATTTCTTGCCTCTTGATCCTAAGATGTACTTCCTTCATTATAGCTTTATGCTCTCTCCTCTCAAGGGGAGTCATCCTCCTTAGAGCAGTGGCATCAGACCCTACTGAGTCATCAGAATGCTCAGAGCCACTGGACAGTGACCTGTGCCTTCTGTGCCTATGGGTAGGCCTACTTGGTAGGTTAGGAGGGGGTCCGCCAAGGCCTTCTCCCCCCCAGATTGTCCTGTGTTGCCCAGGTTAGGTTCAGTAACCTCATCCTGGTCATCATCCACCTCCTCATCATATAGTGCTGGATCATCCCCAACATTCTCTTCTGTGGATGGATGGCCTCCCTCTCTACTACCTGGGTTATCTGTGTCTGATGAATTTTCTATGTCATGAGCCACTAAGATGTCTACCAGGTGGTTAAAGGTTGGACTATCTCCTTGTCTCAATCTTCTGACTGCACACAGGCTTCTAAGTTCATTAAAAGTAAATGAATCATACTTAAATGGCACCCTCTGGGTGTCTTCTTGAAGAGGTACACTAGGGCGTGCTTCCAAGGACATTTTCTAGCGAGGTGTTTTGTGTGCACCTACCTACACTAAATGGTTTCCTACTAGAACCTCTCAAGGAGCTGTAGTCAGGGTGTGCTAAGCCCTTTCCTCTACAACTGCTAAGTTCAGTAGAACTTAAAGTATTATAAGAACTTGATTTATATGTACCTACAGGTACCTTAATGTGATCTTTCAAATGATATCCTAAGATTATATGGTAAAACAACAGCAAGCTCTTATCCCATCCGCTCCTCACAAATGTGAGAAGTTAGCCTGGCATATGATGTCCACTATTCTAGTGGGCACCTTGCACCAGTCTAAACAACCCTTATTGATGGTGGTTGTAAAGTCAACCTTATAGACAAGCTATCCTAGTGGTAGCATGGACCAGCAGTCATAGGCTAAGACTTCAGAGAGCATGTAAAGCAGGCTGTTTTACCTATTATAATCCCGTAAATAGCAAATGAAAGGACACCACACAAGGTATATAGCAAATATATATGTACTAGCAGCCCGCTCCAGCGTTGCCCGGGGCAGAAGGGGTCTGGGGGCAGCATTTCAGGCTTGCGTGCACTCCCGCCCCTGCCCGCCACTACATTGTCTGTGTCCCGGACAATGTCGTGGCTGCCGGGGCGGGAGTGCACGCAAGCCTGAAATGCTGCCCCCAGACCCTGAGCCTTACCGCAGTTGTTCCGGGCCAACCTCCCGCACCGGCTCCCTCCCGTCCCATATCTCTGAGCCTTACCTGAGCCGCCGCTCCTCCCAGAGCTTCACCGTCGCTCATCCTCGTCATCACGTACGTTGAGGCCAGCGCTACGTCGTGGCCGTCAGCGTCGCGGCCGGCGCTACTTTCAGGGCACTACTTTTTTTTTAAGTTATATTTTTAAATGTACGTTTTTTTTTATTTTCTATAGCCTATGTCCATCTGCACACCCTGAGGATTACAACAATGTATTGGGTGTGTGGATTGGCGCTGTGGTTCCCGAGTTTACCTTGCCAAAAGGTTTGTGTTCTCTCTTTATAATAGTAGTATAGATTTATTTCTAACACAACCCCTCTGCACTCTTTATGAGGTCAGAGATCGAAGTACATCACAAGTTACTCAATTAGCATACGATAAGTTGCACAAATAGAGTTTTGCCCTAGGGGCCTCACAAACCATATACTAAGTAAGTGGTATAAGAACCACTTCCTGAATAGTGAATAGGCCTAGGGCCTAGGGAATCGCTGGGGCTACACTAGACAACTAAAGGTTAGGATGTAGGAGACCCAAGGGAGACGCGTGCAGTTTCTAAACACAGCCGCGAGTTACCATTGACTTATAACGGAGAACGAAGAAGTTACAAAGTTACTGTTGTAGGGCACTTCCGGATGGACTATGACAAAACCCCTTTAAACTAGGACACTTGGAGAGTCAATACCCACGGGAGCACCGGAGTACTTGAGTTACCTCACCCAGGGAAGCCTGGTGCATAGGTGTCTTTTCGTGTCAGGTTTAGTTGATGCTTTCAATGGAGATCTGCAAAGGAAGTGCTGCAGGCGGCCAGTGGAAGAGTGTCCGGGTGGATCCAAGGGTGAATCGAAGAAGTGAAGAACCTGAAAGCAGAGGGGACTGAGTCTGGGTCACTAGCCAGTGACCAGGAAGGAACCAGGCGATGTCGCAAAGATCTCAGGTGAAGAGGTGAAGCTTGTCTCTGCAGCCACGAGGACCAGGAGGATCTAGTTGACTGCAGTGTCGGTATCCAGATTTGACCCAACAAGCCTTGGCAAACGCAATCCACGCAGGAAGGGAAGATTGGCTTTGGAGCAGACCTGCAAGGTCTGAGGAGCTTATCTTTGCAGGGAAGCTGGAGCAAGCCTGGGGCAACCAGGAAATCAGTTTGGTTTCAAAGGTTTGTCTTCAGGGGGCTCACTAGCCAGTGGGCTAGCAACCGGGAAGACGCATTGAGCTGAAATACAAGAGCGGGCCCTACGTGGCACTCGTGGAGTGTGGAGAGCTGAGCTTCGGTGCAAATGGTGCTCGGGTGTGGGGCTTTTCGTACCCCCATGCACAACTGAGAGGGTGCCTCAGTAATTGTACTGTTAGTAAAATGCAGGATTTCCAGCGTGTTCGGTCCCATGTCTCTCGTGTCCGCCAAGGGTCTCAACTTTGCTGTGGATGTGGGTGGGAGTCGGAGAAGTCTGAGAGTCCAGTTCCTGTGTCGCTGAGTCTTTGGGTTCCAGCGGGAGCATCGACAAAGCAGACTGGCAAGTTGCTGGTGGTGCCTGTTTGCACAGGGTGTTGTTATCAAAACAGGGGTTGACCCAATGCAGTCAAAGGACCTGGGTATTCAATAGTATAGAAAACAGTTGGTCCTCGACATAATTATAACATATAAAGCAATTATAGCATTTAGTTAAATTAATTTTCTTTAAACCAAGACTGAATCTGTATTGTTAATTCAATAGGTAATACTAGCCCACATTTACAGGATATCATACAGTAAGCACCAACAAACCATCAGAGCTGAGAAAAATCCAATCAGGTCGGCCTGTTTAATGTACAGTATAACAAAGTTTAGAATTTCAACACATCTTTATACATGTATTTACATAAATAATAAACCAAGAGATAATTCTATAATAAAAGAGAACGTGCACAGAGAAAGATTAAAGTGTGTGCTCAAGCGAATGATCAAGAGGATCAGAGAAACATAGTGTAGGTCATTTATATACAAGAAAAACGAGCCTGCCCTGGATAACGCTTGTAAAAAATTTACTTCTTTTTTACTCGCTTATATACTATATACAATTCCGTAGTCCTTAGTTTGCACAGATGGCAATGGGATTTTTGGAAATGGGGCAGGGGACAGGGATCAGTAGGTGCAGGCTCCCAAAGGGAAATGTCGTCGACGTTTCGACCCAACCGTACAACGGGTGGTTTAAGTCTTCAACAACGGGTCTTCATCAGGACGGGGTGATGGGGGAAGGGGGTATTCTTTCAGAGTGCACGTCGGTTAAAAACTATTATCAATGGGCACCTGTAATGATAAATGAAAGAAAGGGGCTAAGTATCACTAGATCATGTAAAATGAGTCCATTAGTGAGGGTCATGGAAATGCACTCACCCTTTTGTGGTGCATCAACATCGGTGCGACGTTTGGTCCGCACTCAAAATTAGATAGTTCACAAATTATTACTGTGAATAGAGAAAGGAAAAGGTAGCCATTAGTGCTACTCAGGTCATTCCCATTTGAGTTGCTTCACACATAAGGGAAGATATTACATCATCAAATTAGAGCAGCAGTCTCACTTTGAATTGTATCACCTCTTATATATCATTTCATTGATTTAGGGTTTCTACAATAATTAGATGAAAGCCCACTTGGGCATGTAGTGAATCATTAATTAAAGGTTTAATGCACCCAATTTAGATTGGCTGTATATACAGTCCTATTGTCAGGTATCAAACTCAAACTCATAGTTACACACATAAGTACTCACCCACCACGTTAGTTCGGGGATAGTTTCAAAGAATTTTGACATCACACAGTGCTAAAAAGGGGGACAAGAAACGTCTCTGTTAGACGTTGAGGCTGTAATTGTATATAAGGATACTTAGTGCCAAGTAGTCTAATCGAGGGATCGAGTGTCACCTACCCAGTTTCGCTATGTCCAGCACTGAACGATAAATCCTCTAGCTCAGTGTGCCGCACGGCTTTCCAGCTACACCTCGCGTTATGGAATGCGGAAGCATACCAACGCGACGTAGCTATCCTAGTTACCGGGCAACCGACGTACATACGTCATACGCAGAACCTGTGTGGCGTCCCAGTGGTTGCTAGGAGATCGAACGTGTCTCCCTCTTTCGTCAAGATGTGCGCACAGCGGCATTGCGCAATGCTTTTTGTCAGAGCCTTACACAATTATAGTATTCTTGTTTTGAAAAATGAGTGAATAGTTGGTCTTCGATGCAACCATGCCCTAATTCGTCAGCGCCTTGAAAATACAGCGCCACCCCTAAAATGAGCAACAGTTGAAAGAAAGAGAAAAACAAAGGCAATGTGACTTGTAAAACATCATAGCAAGTCCATTAAGATTAGGCATTGGAGGGTTATTAAAATATATATACAGAACATTAGCATTAGATATGTAACACATAGATGGACTCAAGATTACAATATTCAGTCAAAAAATGCAGCAAGGTATCCCACATGTTACACACAAAAGGAAATTCAGCCATTATAGAGTGTCGCCATCTGTCTCGTTATTTCCTCATATTCATTGAGGCCCTTGTTTACAGTATCGAAAGTGTGCATCCATTTACATTCCCGTACACTTAAACAGTTGGAAAAATTGCCTCCTCTTACATTGACTGTAACCTTCTCCAAAACCCACCATTTCAAACTTTCAGGTGAGTGGCCAAATTTAAAAAAATGTTCCACCAGTGGGGCTCCTTGAACTCTACAGCGAATTCTACTACAATGCTGTAGGATTCTAGTTTTTACTTTTTGTTTTGTTTGCCCTATGTACCAGAAGTCACAGGGGCACGCAATTACATATATGACTCCAGTCGAGTTACAATTGGTATGTTGTTTCATAATATGCGTGTAGGGAGGGATGATTATAAAACAGAGATTCTTTCACAACTAGGAGTAGCTGGTAATTATAAAAAACTAAAAACTGATCCCACGAAAGAGATAGCACTGAACATTAATACAATTACAGATAAAGCACTGGAGGAGGGATATCTATCCAAACAAGAATATGCTTTCCTAAACAGTAACCATCCTAGGCTCCCTACGATTTATACACTTCCAAAGGTACACAAGAGGTTAAACAATCCCCCAGGCAGACCCATTGTGTCTGGTTGTGGGTCTATTTTAGAACCCTTATGTAAATTTATCGATATTTTCTTAAAACCAGCGGCGGAGGGAACAATGTCCTATGTAAGAGACACCATGCAAGCGATCCAACTGGTTGATGGATATTTGTTCGACCAGAATAAGAATTTTCTGGCCACGATGGATGTTGCATCGCTTTACACAAATATCCCCCAAACAGCTGCTATTGAAGTGATTAGAGGGGTCCTGGAAGAACGCCCTAAACCATGTCAGGTACCTACCCAATTTATTTTAGATCTACTTGAGATTGCTATGCGTAAGAATTTCTTTTACTTCGAGGGAGACTACTATGTGCAGACACGCGGAGTGGCCATGGGGGCAAGCTTTGCGCCGGACCTGGCCATACTCTTCATGGATGCATATGAAAAAGAATTCATATATAGTGACACAAACCCATACTTTACAAACATCAGGACATGGCGTCGATATATCGATGATGTCCTGATGGTTTGGGAAGGAAATGAACAAATTTTGATAGAATTCCATGGGTGGCTTAATCAACGATCCAAGGATATACAGTTTACTCTCGAATACAGCAAAAAGAAAATACATTTCCTTGACATCAGTATAGTTGAAGAAGCAGAGTTGTTACATACCACCCTCTACAGAAAGTCCAGCGAGAGAAACACCCTGCTTCGGTACAACAGTCACCATCCGCGCAATCTCAGGGACAATTTACCTTACGGCCAGTTCCTGAGGTTGCGCCGGAATTGTACCCGGAAGGAGGATTTCTTTAATGAATTTATATCACTAATGGAGCGTTTACTGGAGAGGGGTTATCCACAACGACTCCTCAAAAAAGCCAGAAAAAAGGCTTGGTTCTGCCATAGGGAATTTTTGTTGGAACCAAAAACCAGGAATAATGGAACTGAAGATAGGATGACATGTGTCACTACGTTTAACACTAAGAGTAGTGAAATTAAGAAGATCATAAACGCACATTGGCACTTGGTGGCCGACGAAATAGGGATTACAACTCCACCTATGTTCGCCTTCAAGAAGGGAAGAAGTGTTAGGGATTATGTGGTTCAATCACTATTACCTAGCATAACCAGAGACTCCCAATCCACACTATGGAATACATCTCCTGTATTAGGCCACCATAAATGTGGCTCATGCAAAGCGTGCCAACTAACAGAAGAACTGAAATTATGTACCCATAACAACTACACGCATATTATGAAACAACATACCAATTGTAACTCGACTGGAGTCATATATGTAATTGCGTGCCCCTGTGACTTCTGGTACATAGGTCAAACAATACAAAAAGTAAAAACTAGAATCCTACAGCATTGTAGTAGAATTCGCTGTAGAGTTCAAGGAGCCCCACTGGTGGAACATTTTTTAAAATTTGGCCACTCACCTGAAAGTTTGAAATGGTGGGTTTTGGAGAAGGTTACAGTCAATGTAAGAGGAGGCAATTTTTCCAACTGTTTAAGTGTACGGGAATGTAAATGGATGCACACTTTCGATACTGTAAACAAGGGCCTCAATGAATATGAGGAAATAACGAGACAGATGGCGACACTCTATAATGGCTGAATTTCCTTTTGTGTGTAACATGTGGGATACCTTGCTGCATTTTTGACTGAATATTGTAATCTTGAGTCCATCTATGTGTTACATATCTAATGCTAATGTTCTGTATATATATTTTAATAACCCTCCAATGCGTAATCTTAATGGACTTGCTATGATGTTTTACAAGTCACATTGCCTTTGTTTTTCTCTTTCTTTCAACTGTTGCTCATTTTAGGGGTGGCGCTGTATTTTCAAGGCGCTGACGAATTAGGGCATGGTTGCATCGAAGACCAACTATTCACTCGTTTTTCAAAACAAGAATACTATAATTGTGTAAGGCTCTGACAAAAAGCATTGCACGATGCCGCTGTGCGCACATCTTGATGAAAGAGCGAGCCACGTTGCTCATTTTAGGGGTGGCGCTGTATTTTTAAGGCGCTGACGAATTAGGGCATGGTTGCATCTAAGACCAACTATCCACTCGTATTTCAAACCAAGAAAACTATAATTGTGTAAGGCTCCGACAAAAAGCATTGCGCGATGCCGCTGTGCGCACATCTTGACGAAAGAGGGAGACACGTTCGATCTCCTAGCAACCACCGGGACGCCACACAGGTTCGGCGTATGACGTATGTACGTCGGTTGCCCGGTAACTAGGATAGCTACGTCGCGTTGGTATGCTTCCGCATTCCATAACGCGAGGTGTAGCTGGAAAGCTGTGCGGCACACTGAGCTAGAGGATTTATCGTTCAGTGCTGGACATAGCGAAACTGGGTAGGTGACACTCGATCCCTCGATTAGACTACTTGGCACTAAGTATCCTTATATACAATTACAGCCTCAACGTCTAACAGAGACGTTTCTTGTCCCCCTTTTTAGCACTGTGTGATGTCAAAATTCCTTGAAACTATCCCCGAACTAACGTGGTGGGTGAGTACTTATGTGTGTAACTATGAGTTTGATACCTGACAATAGGACTGTATATACAGCCAATCTTAATTGGGTGCATTAAACCTTTAATTAATGATTCACTACATGCCCAAGTGGGCTTTCATCTAATTATTGTAGAAACCCTAAATCAATGAAATGATATATAAGAGGTGATACAATTCAAAGTGAGACTGCTGCTCTAATTTGATGATGTAATATCTTCCCTTATGTGTGAAGCAACTCAAATGGGAATGACCTGAGTAGCACTAATGGCTACCTTTTCCTTTCTCTATTCACAGTAATAATTTGTGAACTATCTAATTTTGAGTGCGGACCAAACGTCGCACCGATGTTGATGCACCACAAAAGGGTGAGTGCATTTCCATGAACCTCACTAATGGACTCATTTTACATGATCTAGTGATACTTAGCCCCTTTCTTTCATTTATCATTACAGGTGCCCATTGATAATAGTTTTTAACCGACGTGCACTCTGAAAGAATACCCCCTTCCCCCATCACCCCGTCCTGATGAAGACCCGTTGTTGAGGACTTAAACCACCCGTTGTACGGTTGGGTCGAAACCTCGACGACATTTCCCTGTGGGAGCCTGCACCTACTGATCCCTGTCCCCTGCCCCATTTCCAAAAATCCCATTGCCATCTGTGCAAACTAAGGACTACGGAATTGTATATAGTATATAAGCGAGTAAAAAAGAAGTACATTTTTTACAAGCGTTATCCAGGGCAGGCTCGTTTTTCTTGTATATAAATGACCTACACTATGTTTCTCTGATCCTCTTGATCATTCACTTGAGCACACACTTTAATCTTTCTCTGTGCACGTTCTTTTATTATAGAATTATCTCTTGGTTTATTATTTATGTAAATACATGTATAAAGATGTGTTGAAATTCTAAACTTTGTTATACTGTACATTAAACAGGCCGACCTGATTGGATTTTTCTCAGCTCTGATGGTTTGTTGGTGCTTACTGTATGATATCCTGTAAATGTGGGCTAGTATTACCTATTGAATTAACAATACAGATTCAGTCTTGGTTTAAAGAAAATTAATTTAACTAAATGTTATAATTGCTTTATATGTTATAATTATGTCGAGGACCAACTGTTTTCTATACTATTGAATACCCAGGTCCTTTGACTGCATTGGGTCAACCCCTGTTTTGATAACAATTTCCTTGTGCAGGAATTCCTGCGAGGGTGTTGTTCTTCATGTGCATGCATTTGTTGTGATCTGTTTTCTGTGTGTATATACTGTGTGTGTATGAAAAACTGAGCAAACTGTTGACAAAAACTGACTGAGGATGTGACAGAGAAGGATACTCTATCGTATAGCGAGGAGTACATTAATAAATTGATAGAGACCCAGGGAGGTGGCAGCTTCTTGGGGAGGAACACCAATCCAATTGATTTAACGCTCAATGACAAAATCAATAAATTAGAGAGATTAGAAAAGAAATTAATTCGTACAAGACTACATGGCCATACACTAACTCAATACTTGCAGGCCAATGTAATCCCAATTGGATTACAGGTACGAAACGAACCAGCTATTTTTATTGACAATCCGAAGTTTAAAGGAAATGTCAGCTTCATCAGTAATAACTGTTCCAGGCACTGGATGGTGCTTGGGGCGGAGACAGCATTGGAGGAGGTTGAACGTCTGATGAAAGAAATATCTGACCTCAGAAAAGAAATAATAGATGACAAAGCTCTGAGTAATGCTAAAGAAGCTCTTGAACGCCTAGAAAAAAAACTAAAAGAATTTGATGAGTTTACACAATCCACCAAATTGGTGAAATTGGCCAAGGATTTAAAGTTTTACGATAAAAAAGCAGTCTACCCAGACTTAGCCGAAGGCTATTATAAACAAGACAATCAAGGCAGGTTCTTTACCAGAGGGCGTCGTGGTTTCAGGAAGTACAACACTTTCTCTGACTCCTCAGCCACCAGTAACTCTGATAACGAACAGGAGAGACCCAGTACTAGCCACCAATACTCTGAACAACAAAACACTTTTTTAGAGGAGGACCAATGGGCAGGATATCAGAGCAGGGGCCGCCCCTGGGGGAGACCCAGGGGACGGGGCCAATCCAATTGGAACACAGGCAGGGGAGCAGCTGCGAAGAAACAAGTTTGCTTCAATCAGGAAGCTCATGGAGAGATTCGGACCAGACGACAGCATTACCAGTGGTAAATGTTGTTTGTGAGAGTCCGATAATAAATCTATCATCATACACTCTGAAACCAGCGGAGCTAAATGTACTGGAGAAGGGTCTCTCCTTTGTCCCTACTAATCCACCGAACACATTCAGTCTAAAAACAGAGCTACATCAGTTTTTTCGTAAAGTCAGACTGAAACACCATTTTAATAAAGTCCCTTTCAAACCAACATTTACCAGCACTGGTTTACGACCGCCATCAACCTTCACCCCAACAGCCCAGATGATATCACACAAAATCTTAGCCTTTGAACAGGTGGTGATGCGTGACGTAAATCTAGTACTCAATAAAAAGAAATACATCAAATACAATATCAGTAGACAGGAACGCCAGGCCCTTGAATCTTTGAAACAGAATACCGATATTGTCATAAAACCGGCGGACAAGGGCGGGGCCATTGTTGTCCAAGGGAGGGATGATTATAAAACAGAGATTCTTTCACAACTAGGAGTAGCTGGTAATTATAAAAAACTAAAAACTGATCCCACGAAAAAGATAGCACTGAACATTAAGACAATTACAGATAAAGCACTGGAGGAGGGATATCTATCCAAACAAGAATATGCTTTCCTAAACAGTAACCATCCTAGGCTCCCTACGATTTATACACTTCCAAAGGTACACAAGAGGTTAAACAATCCCCCAGGCAGACCCATTGTGTCTGGTTGTGGGTCTATTTTAGAACCCTTATGTAAATTTATCGATATTTTCTTGAAACCAGCGGCGGAGGGAACAATGTCCTATGTAAGAGACACCATGCAAGCGATCCAACTGGTTGATGGATATTTGTTCAACCAGAATAAGAATTTTCTGGCCACGATGGATGTTGCATCGCTTTACACAAATATCCCCCAAACAGCTGCTATTGAAGTGATTAGAGGGGTCCTGGAAGAACGCCCTAAACCATGTCAGGTACCTACCCAATTTATTTTAGATCTACTTGAGATTGCTATGCGTAAGAATTTTTTACTTCGAGGGAGACTACTATGTGCAGACACGCGGAGTGGCCATGGGGGCAAGCTTTGCGCCAGACCTGGCCATACTCTTCATGGATGCATATGAAAAAGAATTCATATATAGTGACACAAACCCATACTTTACAAACATCAGGACATGGCGTCGATATATCGATGATGTCCTGATGGTTTGGGAAGGAAATGAACAAATGTTGATAGAATTCCATGGGTGGCTTAATCAACGATCCAAGGATATACAGCTTACTCTCGAATACAGCAAAAAGAAAATCAATTTCCTTGACATCAGTATAGTTGAAGAAGCAGGGTTGTTACATACCACCCTCTACAGAAAGTCCAGCGAGAGAAACACCCTGCTTCGGTACAACAGTCACCATCCACGCAATCTCAGGGACAATTTACCTTACGGCCAGTTCCTGAGGTTGCGCCGGAATTGTACCCGGAAGGAGGGTTTCTTTAATGAATCTATATCACTAATGGAGCGTTTACTGGAGAGGGGTTATCCACAACGACTCCTCAAAAAAGCCAGAAAAAAGGCTTGGTTCTGCCATAGGGAATTTTTGTTGGAACCAAAAACCAGGAATAATGGAACTGAAGATAGGATGACATGTGTCACTACGTTTAACACTAAGAGTAGTGCAATTAAGAAGATCATAAACGCACATTGGCACTTGGTGGCCGACGAAATAGGGATTACAACTCCACCTATGTTCGCCTTCAAGAAGGGAAGAAGTGTTAGGGATTATGTGGTTCAATCACTATTATCTAGCATAACCAGAGACTCCCAATCCACACTATGGAATACATCTCCTGTATTAGGCCACCATAAATGTGGCTCATGCAAAGCGTGCCAACTAACAGAAGAACTGAAATTATGTACCCATAACAACTACACGCATATTATGAAACAACATACCAATTGTAACTCGACTGGAGTCATATATGTAATTGCGTGCCCCTGTGACTTCTGGTACATAGGTCAAACAATACAAAAAGTAAAAACTAGAATCCTACAGCATTGTAGTAGAATTCGCTGTAGAGTTCAAGGAGCCCCACTGGTGGAACATTTTTTAAAATTTGGCCACTCACCTGAAAGTTTGAAATGGTGGGTTTTGGAGAAGGTTACAGTCAATGTAAGAGGAGGCAATTTTTCCAACTGTTTAAGTGTACGGGAATGTAAATGGATGCACACTTTCGATACTGTAAACAAGGGCCTCAATGAATATGAGGAAATAACGAGACAGATGGCGACACTCTATAATGGCTGAATTTCCATTTGTGTGTAACATGTGGGATACCTTGCTGCATTTTTTGACTGAATATTGTAATCTTGAGTCCATCTATGTGTTACATATCTAATGCTAATGTTCTGTATATATATTTTAATAACCCTCCAATGCGTAATCTTAATGGACTTGCTATGATGTTTTACAAGTCACATTGCCTTTGTTTTTCTCTTTCTTTCAACTGTTGCTCCTTTTAGGGGTGTCGCTGTATTTTCAAGGCGCTGACGAATTAGGGCATGGTTGCATCGAAGACCAACTATTCACTCGTTTTTCAAAACAAGAATACTATAATTGTGTAAGGCTCTGACAAAAAGCATTGCGCGATGCCGCTGTGCGCACATCTTGACGAAAGAGCGAGACACGTTGCTCATTTTAGGGGCGGCGCTGTATTTTTAAGGCGCTGACGAATTAGGGCATGGTTGCATCTAAGACCAACTATCCACTCGTATTTCAAACCAAGAAAACTATAATTGTGTAAGGCTCCAACAAAAAGCAATGCGCGATGCCGCTGTGCGCACATCTTGACGAAAGAGGGAGACACGTTCGATCTCCTAGCAACCACCGGGACGCCACACAGGTTCGGCGTATGACGTATGTACGTCGGTTGCCCGGTAACTAGGATAGCTACGTCGCGTTGGTATGCTTCCGCATTCCATAACGCAAAGTGTAGCTGGAAAGCCGTGCGGCACACTGAGCTAGAGGATTTATCGTTCAGTGCTGGACATAGCGAAACTGGGTAGGTGACACTCGATCCCTCGATTAGACTACTTGGCACTAAGTATCCTTATATACAATTACAGCCTCAACGTCTAACAGAGACGTTTCTTGTCCCCCTTTTTAGCACTGTGTGATGTCAAAATTCTTTGAAACTATCCCCGAACTAACGTGGTGGGTGAGTACTTATGTGTGTAACTATGAGTTTGAGTTTGATACCTGACAATAGGACTGTATATACAGCCAATCTAAATTGGGTGCATTAAACCTTTAATTAATGATTCACTACATGCCCAAGTGGGCTTTCATCTAATTATTGTAGAAACCCTAAATCAATGAAATGAAATATAAGAGGTGATACAATTCAAAGTGAGACTGCTGCTCTAATTTGATGATGTAATATCTTCCCTTATGTGTGAAGCAACTCAAATGGGAATGACCTGAGTAGCACTAATGGCTACCTTTTCCTTTCTCTATTCACAGTAATAATTTGTGAACTATCTAATTTTGATTGCGGACCAAACGTCGCACCGATGTTGATGCACCACAAAAGGGTGAGTGCATTTCCATGACCCTCACTAATGGACTCATTTTACATGATCTAGTGATACTTAGCCCCTTTCTTTCATTTATCATTACAGGTGCCCATTGATAATAGTTTTTAACCGACGTGCACTCTGAAAGAATACCCCCTTCCCCCATCACCCCGTCCTGATGAAGACCCGTTGTTGAGGACTTAAACCACCCGTTGTACGGTTGGGTCGAAACGGCAACGACATTTCCCTTTGGGAGCCTGCACCTACTGATCCCTGTCCCCTGCCCCATTTCCAAAAACTCCCATTGCCATCTGTGCAAACTAAGGACTACGGAATTGTATATAGTATATAAGCGAGTAAAAAAGAAGTACATTTTTTACAAGCGTTATCCAGGGCAGGCTCGTTTTTCTTTGATAAATGACCTACACTATGTTTCTCTGATCCTCTTGATCATTCACTTGAGCACACACTTTAATCTTTCTCTGTGCACGTTCTCTTTTATTATAGAATTATCTCTTGGTTTATTATTTATGTAAATATATGTATAAAGAGGTGTTGAAATTCTAAACTTTGTTATACTGTACATTAAACAGGCCGACCTGATTGGATTTTTCTCAGCTCTGATGGTTTGTTGGTGCTTACTGTATGATATCCTGTAAATGTGGGCTAGTATTACCTATTGAATTAACAATACAGATTCAGTCTTGGTTTAAAGAAAATTAATTTAACTAAATGTTATAATTGCTTTATATGTTATAATTATGTCGAGGACCAACTGTTTTCTATACTGTTTGCACAGGGTGGTCACTCCTTGACCACAACGGAGATGTCTTCAGTCTTCTAGTCAGAAGAGAACGTCGAAGGTCCAAGAGTTTCGTATCAGAGTTTCGTTCTAGGATAATCTAAAGTCCTGGGAACACAGCACCTATCTTTATACTAAGAAAATGGGCTGGATTACCTACAAGATCCCTCCTATGGGTGGACCTGGGAAGGGGGTGGTTACACCCCTTTCCCTTTATCCAGTTTTGCGCCAGAGCGGGACTGGAGTGCCCCAGCAATTGGTTTGAACCGGGCTATGCATGGAGCACCTTGTGTGCCCCATGCAGTGTCTGGAAAAGCATCTTTCCATTCAACCCACCCCGCCACAATACACTACAGGCTGTCTGGGCGACAGAAAACCTATTGTCCAGTCCTCCCTTGCTGGAGTTTCCCCCAGCAGCAGGAGGTCCGACTGGTGTCTGTGGCAACAGCATCCATTTTGTGATGCTAAGGCTGTTTAACTTTAACCTGGTAAAGCAGTAACATACATATCGTTTCCCTCTAGAAGGATGGAATGCGATCCCCGCCGCCAGAATTGGTGGGGGTGGGGGTAGAATTCCAAAGTGTTTGACACCTTACACGAAATGTTTTGATGAAGCCAAACCAAAGTTAGCATTAACCGCTAGGATTATAATGCACTTAAGAGTGTATGGTATGGCTATATCATAGAACCGCTATAAGGAGATGGTTCCGAAAGCTGCAGAGGGGCGGCTCAGTTCATGCTAGGGCACCCCCTCACATAAAACCAAGCACTCTGCCTCCAGGATTGCCAAGGCCTGCCATAGGAGTGGCTTATAGGTGTATATGTGTCTATATGTAAAGGTAGATATAGGTATACTATATCTAAGTAAGGGGTGATTACACCACCTTACCCAAGCTGAGTGATCAGCCTGTGGTGTCAGTTTGGATGGCCAGCCAGGGTGGCATAATACATGCTGCAGCCCCTGGTAGGCTTTGGATGCACCTATGCCCTGGGTACCTCTTGTACACTAAACAGGGGCTCACAGAGGTGACCCAATACCCAATCAGGTATGTGCCTAAAGTACATGGAGTCCATTTTATAGGGAGAGCAGATCGCCTGGGGCCCTGAATAGCAGGATCCCAGGCCAACTAAGTCGAAAACCAGCAAAACACTAGGCAAAAAGTGGGGGTAACCATATAGTCAGATATCCACCTTCCTACAGTTCCTGTCCAGGGAGGAACTGGCCTGGCTCTTCGGGCTGGACTGTTCCCATTGGTCACAGGGTCAAGATTGATTTGCATATGGCTGGGTTCAAACTGGAATGGCATGATGAGCAAAATACAATGTATTTAGGCCTAGATCCCTGTACAGGGGTGAATGTATGACATTGTTCTGCATTCTGTCCATCAACTGTTCTTTTTGCATTTGTTACCCTGAGAGGGCCGGGTATGCCCAGACATGGGTCCTGTGCTCTACATCCAACTGAGGTCAAGCTATCCTCGCTGATCTGGAGTGAAACCCCAAAACCGGTCCTAGGATGCTTGGTTCCAGTCCAGGGAGGACCTGGCCTGGCAGTTCGGGCTGCACTGTTCCCATTGTGAACAGGGTCAAGACTGATTTGCATATGGCTGGCTGGGTTCAAACTGGAATAGCATGGTGAACAAAAGAAATCAATGGATTTAGGCCTAGATCTCTGTACTGGGGTGAATGTATGACATTGTTCTACATTCTGTCCATCAATTGTTCTTTTAGCATTTGTCACCCCAAGTGGGATTGGTATGACCAGAAGTGGGTCCCAGGCTCTCCTTGCCACTGGAGTCAAGCTATCCTGGCTGATGAGGGGTGAAACACCGAAAACGGTCCTAGGATTCTTGGTTCCAGTCCAGGGAGGACCTGGCCTTGCAAATCGGGCTAGACTGTTCCCATTGGGCACAGGGTCAAGATTGTATTGCATATGACTGGGTGCAAACTGGAATGGCATGGTGAGCCAAAACAAAAGATGGATTTAGGCCCACATCTCTGTACTGGGGCAAATGTATAACTGTAGGAAGATGGATACCTGACTATGGTTACCCCAGATTTTTTGCCTTGTGTTTAGCTCGTTTGACTTAGTTGGCCTCGTTCCCTGCTAATCAGGGCCCCAGGCTATCTGCTCTCTCCTTAAAATGGATTCCATGTACCCTAGGTGCATAACTAAATTGGCTTGGGTCACCTTATCAGCCCCTGTACAGAGCACTATAGGTGCCCAGGGCATAGGTGCATCCAAGGCCTACCAGGGGCTGCAGCATATATTTTGCCACCCCTGGCTGGCTATCCAAAATTGACACAACTGGCTGAACACTCAGCTGGGGCAAGGTGGTGTAATCACCCCTTGCTTAGATATAGTATGCCTATATATAAACCTATCTGGACACATATATACCTATAAATCACTCCTATGACAGGCCTTAACAATCCTGGAGGCAGAGTGCTTGGTTTTATGTGAGATGGTGCTCTAGCATGAGCTGAGCCTGTCTGCAGCTGTCGGGACCAATTCCCTAAGCTGTTCCGGGATAATGCCATACCATATACTATTAAGTGCATTATAATCCATCGCGGTTATATGTTAACTTTGGTTTGGCTTTATCAAAAGATGTCCTGTAAGGTGTCATACGATTTGAATACTATCCCCTCGACAGTCCTGTCGACGGGGATAGCATTCCACACCTCTAGAGGGAGAAGACATGTTACTTTACTGAAACGCAGTTGATTTTTAAAAGAGCCTCAGCATCACAAAATGGACGCTTCTGCCACAGACACGAGTCTGACCTCCTGCTGCTGACCGAAACTCAGCCGAGGAGGCCTGGACAAAGGCTTTCCTGTCCCAGGGAGGAGTCACACCACGCCAGACAGGAGATAGTGTATTGTAGCAGGGAGGTTTGAAAGAAACCAGACAGTGCCTGGGGAGCACAAGGCTTCCCCTTGCATAATCCAGTCAAACCGGTTCTGGGGCACACCAGCCCCAGTCCCAGCGCGACCCTGGACAAAGGGAAAGGGGTGTAACCACCCCCTTCCTGGGTCCCACCCATAGGAGGGACCTAGCAGGTAATCCAGCCCCCTAGATTGGTATAAGAATGGGAGCAGTGCCAACGCACTCAGATTATCCTGATGAAACTTATGAAACGAAACTCTGGACCCTTCGACATCCTACTCGACGTAGAAGACTGAAGAATCTCCCTTGTGGTCAAGGAGAGACCACTCTGTGCAAACAGGCATCATCCAGCACCTCGATGTTTGCTTTGTTGCAGTTCCCGCCGGAACTCGAGCAACAGAGTTCGACAAGTCCCAGCGTGCCTGCCTTCTAACAGCCCGATCCACAGTCCCTGCAGAGCTGAGACCCGTGGAGGCGACCTGAAGCGTGGGGCCCGCCATCTTGGAAAGACCACAAGACGCTGACTGTGCAGCCCACGAGTGACCCTCGAAGCTGTGCATTGGGGTTTGAGAAGCCCCAGCCCTGAGCCTCTCTTGCACCGAAGCTCACCCCTCTACACTCACCGAGTGCTGCGTGGGGCCCTTCTGCATCTTTTGGCTCAACACGTTTGCCCGGTCACTTGCCCGTTGGCTTGTGGCCCCTGTGCCGACGAACCTTGAAACCTAACTCGTGAATCTGGTTGCTCCAGACTTGCACTTGAAAAGGAGCACTCGCTCTGACCCTCCTGGTCCGAGTGTTAAGCCATCTTCGAATCCTGCGTGGGTTGCGCTTGCCAAGGGTAGTTTGCTCCAATCCGGAAGCCGACACCGCCGACAGCGAGAGCCTGCATGGGACAGCTCGTGATCCACTCCTGGACATCCTCGGTGCCCCAGAGTCCACGTGGCAGCGGAGAGAAGCCACTCGACACCGACCTGAAAGCACCCAACATTGCCTGGTTCCTTCCTGGTTCCACCCTGGTCACTGCTGAGTGACCCAGACTCTGTCCCCTCTGCTTTCAGATCATCTTTAACTTCGATCCACCCTTGGATCACACCGGACACTTCTCGTCTCGACGCCTGCAGCATCTTCAGCTCCAAGCACCAGCAACCTGCGTGACAAAACCCGACACTACTTCGCACCTGTGCACCCGCTTCCTCTGGGTTAGGTAACCCAACAACGCCGGTGTTCCTACACTGGTACACACCTCTAGTGTATGTGTCTAAAGTTTTGTCCTTCTAGGTTGAGCGGAAGTCTTCCTTAACAGTAACTTTATAACTTTTACGCACCATTGACATTGCATTGGTACATATGTGTGCTTTAAGCGCTGCACCCGAATCCCGCGGGCTTTTCCCGACTGCAGCATTGCTAGTCCCGACTGCTCCCAGCGATTCCCTAGGCCCTAGGTCTAACCACTGTTCCATTGGTATCTCTTATACCACTTTTTTAATATATGGCTTGCGTGGCCCCTGGGCTCATCCATAATTGTGCAACTTTCATATGTTTAACTGTGCTTTTGTTTAAACGCTTGTGCCTCTGCACTCATAAAGAGTACAGAGGATTATTCTAGTAATAAATACATATATTTTTAATATATAACTTGTGTGGTGTCCTTTCATTTGATATTACAGGATTGTGATTGGTAAAACAGCTCGCTTAACACGACCTCTTGAGTTAAGCCTTTAAGGCTGCTTAGACCATGCTACCATAAGGATAGCTTGTCTCTAACATTGGCTTACAACCAGACACCATAAGGGTTGTTTGGACTGATACCAGGTGCCCCCAGAATTGGAGACATCATATATCAGGCCAACTTCTCACAATAACATTGTTCTGCATTCTGTCCATCACTTGTTCATTTTGCATTTGTCACAGCGAGTGGGATGGGTATGCTCAGATGTGGGTCCCGTGCTCTCAATGCCAGTGGAGTCAAGCTATCCTGGCTGATGGGCGGTGAAACCCCGAAACTGGTCCTAGGGTGCTTGGTTCCTGTCGAGGGAGGAACTGGCCTGGCTGTTCGGGCCGGACTGTTCCCATTGGGCACAGGGTCAGCAACAAACGATGTATTTAGGCCCAGATCCCTGTACAGGGGTGAATGTATGACATTGTTCTGCATTCTGTTCATCAATTGTTCTTTTTGCATTTGTTACCCCGAGAGGGCCGGGTATGCTAGACATGGGTCCTGTGCTCTACATCCCACTAGAGTCAACCGGTCCTAAGATGCTTGGTTCCAGTCCAGGGAGGACCTGACCCAGCAGTTCGGACTGGACTGTTCCCATTGCCAAGACATGGGTCATGTGCTCTTCATGCCAGTGAAGTCAAGCTATACTGGCTGATGAGGAATGAAACCCCAAAACTGGTCCTGGGGTGCTTGGTTCCAGTACAGGGAGGACCAGGCCTGGCAGTTCGGACTGCACTGTTCCCATTGTGAACAGGGTCAAGACTGATGTGCATATGGCTGGGTTCAAATTGGAATGGCATGGTGAGCCAAAATACAATGGATTTAGGTCCAGATCACTGTACTGGGGTGAGTGTATGACATTGTTCTGCGTTCTGTCCATCAACTGTTCTTTTTGCATTTGTCACCCCGAGTGGGACGGGTATGTTCGTACTTGGGTCCCGTGCTCTCCATGCCACTGGAGTCAACCTATCCTGGCTGATGAGGGTTGAAACCCCAAAACCGGTCCTAGGATGGTTGGTTCCAGTCCAAAGAGGACCTGGCCTGGTAGTTTGGGCTGGACTCTTTCCATTGCGCACAGGGACAAGACGGATTTGCATATGGCTGAGTTGAAACTGGAATAGCATGGTGAGCAGACAATTGATGGATTAAGGCTTGGATCTCTGTACTGGGGTGAATGTATGACATTGTTCTGCATTCTGTCCATCAATTGTTCTTTTTGCATTCGTAACCCCGAGTGGGACGGGTATGCCCAGACGTGGGTCCCGTGCTTTCCATGCCAGTGAAGTCAAGCTATCCTGGCTGATGAGTGGTGAAGCCCCGAAACTGGTCCTGGCAGTCTTGGTTCCAGTCCGTGGAGGACCTGTCCTGGTAGTTCGGGCTTTACTGTTCCCATTGGGCACAGGGTCAAGATTGATTTGCATATGGCTGGATTCAAACTGGAATGGCATGGTGAGCAAATAAGATGTATTTAGGCCCAGATCTCCGTACTGGGGTGAATGTAGGACATTGTTCGGCATTCTGTCCATCAATTATTCTTTTTGCATTTGTCGCCCCGAGTGGAACGGGCATGCTCAGACGTGGGTCCTGTGCTCCCCATGCCACTGGAGTCAAGCAATCCTGGCTGATGAGGAGTGAAACCCCGAAACAGGTCCTGGGATGCTTCGTTCCAGTCCAGGGAGGAACTGGACAGGCATGTCGGACTGGACTGTTCCCATTGCCCAGACTTGGGTCCCGTGCTCTCCATGCCACAGAAGTCAAGTTATCCTGGCTGAAGAGCAGTGAAACCACAAAACTGGTCCAAGGACGCTTGGTTCCAGTCCAGGGAGGACTTGGCCTGGCAGTCCTATAGGTACCCAGGGCATAGGTGCATCCAAGGCCTCCCAGGGGCTGCAGCATATCTTTTTCCACCCCTGGTTGGCTATCCAATCTGACACAACTGGCTGATCACTCAGCTGGGGCAAGGTGGTGTAATCACCCCTTGCTTAGATATAGTATACCTAAAACTAAACCTATATCTGGACACATATACACCTATAAGTCACTACTATGGCAGGCCGTAACAATCCTGGAGGCAGAGTGCTTGGGTTTATGTGAGATGGTGCTCTAGCATGAGCTAAGCCTGTCTGCAGCTTTCAGGACCAACTCCCTTAGCTGTTCTGGGATATTGCCATACCATTTACTCTTAAAAGAATTATAATCCTCGCGGTTACTTGCTAACTTTGGTTTGGCTTTATCCAAACATGTCATGTAAGGTGTCCTACGCTTTGGAATACTACCCCCTCGCCAATTCTGGTGACGTGGGTAGAATTCCACCCTTCTAGAGGGAGAAGACATGTTACTTTGCTGAAACGCGGTTAAATCTAACCAGAGCCTCGGCATCACAAAATGGATGCTGCTGCCACAGACACAAGTCTGGCCTCCTGCTGCTGACCGAAACTCCGGCAGAGGAGGCCTGGACAAATGGTATCCTGTCACAGGGAGGTGTTACACCACCCCAGACAGGAGATAGTGGATTGGGCAGGGAGGGCTGAATGAAACTAGACACTGCCTGGGGCGCACAAGGCGTCCGATGCATATTCCGGTTCAAACCGGCGCTGGGGCACTCCAGCCCCAGCTCTGGCACAAAACTGGACAAAGGGAAAGGGGTGTAACCACCCCGTTCCTGGGTCCCACCCATAGGAGGGACCTAGCAGGTGATCCAGCCCCTTGATTTGGAATAAAGGTAGGAACTGTGCCAATGTAACTTAGATCATCCTGCCTGAAACTTTGAAATGAAACTCTGGACCCTTCGACATCCTACTCAACGTAGAAGACTGAAGAATCTCCCTTGTGGTCAAGGAGTGGCCACCCTGTGCATCAGGCACCATCAGCGCATCGAGACTTTCTTTGCCGTTGCTCCTGCCGGAGCTCGAACGACAGAGACCGACAAGACGTGAACTCCCTGACTTCCAACAGCCCGATCTACAGTCCTAGCAAAGCTTAGACTCGTGGAGGCGACGTGAGAAGTGGGAACGGCCATCCTAAAAAGTCAACGAAGTGCTTCCTGTGCAGCTCCTGAGGTTCCCTCGATGCTGCACTTTGGGGTTTGATACGCCCCAGCCCCGAGCAGTCTGTGCTCCAAAGATCACCTCTCCACACTCCCCGAGTGCTGCGTGGGGCCCTTTTTCACTTTTCCTGCTTGACGCGTTGTCCAGTCGCTTGCCCGTTGGCTAGTGGCCTCTGTGACGATGAACCATCAAACCTACACTGCTGGTCTGGTTGCTCCAGACTGGCACCAGCTCCCCTGAAAAGGAGCCATCGATCTGACCTTCCCGGTCCGATCAAGAAGACATCTTCGAGTCCTGCGTGGGTTGCCTTTGCCATGGCTTGGTGACTCTGATTTGAGTACCGACACTGCCGACAGCAAGAGCCTTCGTGGGACAGCTTGTGTTCACCAGCTGATCATCCTCAATCCTTCCTGGTCCACGTGGCAGCGGAGACAAACTACTCGACAGCACCTGATCGCAACCCAACATTGCCTGGTTCCGTCCTGGTTCCATCCTGGTCACTGGCTAGGGACCTAGACTCTGTCCCCTCTGCTTTCAGGTACTCTTCATCTTCGATCCACCCTTGGATCCAACCAGACTCTTCTCTCCTGGCCTCCTGCAGCGTCTTTTCCTCCAGGCTCCATAGAACTTCACGACGAAACCCGGCACACTTTGGCACCTATGCACCCGCTTCCTGTGGGTGAGGTAACGATATAACTCCGGTGCTCCTATAGTGGTTTACACCTCTAGTGTCCTAGGTTTAAGTGGCTAAGTTCTAGTGCAGTCGGTAGGTTCTGAAACCTATAACTTTCAGATTTTTACGCACCATTGACCTGTATGGTAAACGCGGTTGCCTATAGACACTGCACCCGCATCCTGTGGGCCTCCTATGTCCTAGCCTTTGTTAGTCCAGTGTAGGCCAAGCTATTCCCAAGGCCCTAGGCCTGTTCATTGTTTGTGATATGGTACTTATACCACTTTCTTAATATATGGTTTGAGTGGCCACCCGGCCTATCCACAATTGTGCAGCTTATTGTATGTTATACTGTGTTCTTTGTTTAACGCTTGTGCTTCTGTGCTCATAAAGAGTATAGGGGATTATTCTAGAAATAAATACATATATTTTGTAATATATAACTTGTGTGGTGTCCTTTCATTTGGTATTTAAAAGGATTGCGTATGGTAAAACAGCTGGCTTCACATGCCCTCTTGAGTTTAGTCTAAGATTGCTTTTGTCCATGCTGCCCCTTGGATATCTGGTCTATAAGGTTGACTTACAACTAATCCCCATAAGGGTCCTTTGGACTGGTGCAAGGTGCTCACTAGAATAGTAAACACCATATACCAGGCCAACTTCTCACACATGGTGAGCCAAAATACAAAGCATTTAAGTCCAGATCCCTGTACTGGGGTGAGTGTATGACATTGTTCTGCGTTCTGTCCAACAATTGTTCTTTTTGCACTTGTCACCCGAGTGGGACTGGCATGTTCGTACGTGAATCCCATGCTCTCCATGCCACTGGAGTCAAACCATCCTGGCTGATGAGGGGTGAAACCCCAAAACCGTTCCTAGGATGGTTGGTTCCAGTCCAAGGGGGACCTGGCCTGGCAGTTTGGGCTGGACTCTTTCCATTGCGCACAGGGACAAGACTGATTTGCATATGGCTGGGTTGAAACTGGAGAGGCATGGTGAGCAAAAAAACGATGGATTTAGGCCCAGATCTGAACTGGGGTGAATATATAATGTAAGAAAAACAGGAAATTGGATAATACAACCAGGGAGAGATAACATATGAAAAGCACAACAACCAATTAAAAAACACAAGATTGTATTTATTTCTAAGTATACATATTCACGATAAAAGCATTTTAATTCAAAGACATAAAAATCAAATAAAATAAAAATCAAATAATTATGTAGACAATTAATCAAATACAAGTAATATATTTGTAACACAATTACACAAAAGTTCATAAAACAGTGGCAGACAAATATAGTCATCGACGCGCGTTTCGGCGTTTTAACAAGAACGCCTTCCTCAGGAGCCACTTTAAAATCTGAAAAACATATGTAAAATAAATTAAAAACATACAGAGGAGTATCTCACACTCCTATCATAATCATACTAATACATGTGCATATAACTTTGCTTACATATCAATGCCTCCCTACTAATGCAGCTAACCAATATAGCTACAAAAGGTACAGACTAATTATTTTATATTTGAGCAGTGGTATAGGGTTTACTGAGAAGGTCAAGATAGAATAGTTCCACATGGGATTTTTTCCCCCCATAAAATGAACCTAGGACAATGGACTCGTATTGCTCAGGATAAGAGATTGAAAAAACATGAGCATGCACACTCGGTTAAATTCATACCTGACCAGAGAGAACACGAGATGAGTGTTCACTGTGTATTCCTTATGTATGTATCAAGGCCGGATAGAAATATAGTCTGTTTGTTTTCCTATCGCCTGGGTGGAGTCACATCTCACTCGACGAAACTTGATATCTAGAGTGGTAAGAACACAGCTATTGTAGATACGAAACAGTTCCAGATCCTGTGCCTATGGATTGGTACTGGATATGATGAAAGCAAGTATGGTATTGCTTTTTGTGTCAATTGTTGTTATCGAACTAATACTGAAATTGAGCAACACATATACACTGGTCAAAAAGGTACCTCCATATTATAAAGAGTTCCTATATACATTTGATTTATCCTAATGCCCCCATATCTAGAAGATTCCTTTATACATATGATTTATGATTTGTCCAAATAGAAGCTTGACTGTGTATCAGATTATAATTTCTAAGGACCAAAATTTAAAAATTAAATGGCTATAGTTTATCCTAGAAACCAAATCTACATGGTATCTATGATATCTGATACATGTATGGCACCGATGTATGTTGGACATATTTTTCTTACCAAGGTAGTAGATGCAGCCGTGATTCCAACCGATAGAGGGACCACAGAAAAAGACCCGCTCCCAGTCTTTTAAATGGTTAAATAACCCAGGTGCTTATCCTTGTCTACATGCATTCGATGTGCTAGTAAACAACCGTCAAGCGTCAATGCTAAAAGGGAAATGAATAGGAACACTAAATGCCCTTCTATATGCGGATGCTGCAAGTTTGCAAAACTATTAAGGGCTACAAATGTCAATATCTTACCGAGTGTGGTGCAGAATGGAAAATTATGCCTGGGTACACGAAGAAGCCTCCGTCAGTCTTCGGTACTAAGAATGAAAAACCGGACGTTAATTATCAGCGGATACAGAAATGGTTTAAATTGCCAATGCAATTTCGCGGGTGAAAGCGGCAGAACTTACCAAATCTATACAAAAAGATAATTGATAATATAGAAACGAGGGAGCCGCATTCAGGATATCCGCTAGCGTCCCTTGACAATGTCTTCAATACTGCAGGTGAAAATGAAACAAACCTGCAGTTACTAACAAATATTGGGGTGTTTAGTTGCAAATGCGCTATCAAAGGGAAAATTCTTGGGGGGAGCTGTTCGCTTACCGAATATGATTGACGACGAACGGTAACATCAACCTGTGGGCGCCACGCTCGAGGTGTCTGTTGGCGTTCCGCAGCCGTTGGAAAAGGTGATTAACCCGGCCAGCTGCTACGCCCCTTCTTAAATGTGCGTAACAGAATTACCTGTGCTGACGCGTCGGTTCGTCAGAGCCTCTGCTTAAAGGGAGAGTGTCCCAAGGTTCACAATTCGAGGGATGGAACATATAATGCATATATCAGGGGTGGGGAATTCGTATCGCCCAACGCCCTGGACATGAGGATTCTTGTTGCGGACAAGAAGTTTTATTGTCTACTTAGTCCTCCGGGCAAGTAGGCCTTCTCTGTAACCCTTGTGCGTCTAATATAATTACATACTAGTTATTTCTAATCGGAATCTTAAATCTTAGTACATGCGCCTTTTTGTAGGTAATTACGGTAACCAAGCTAAGCCTGGCTGCAGCTGTGAGCAAATTGGTGCTCACCGTCAATCAGAGAGGCGGAGACCTCACACTGCCAGGATGCCAGTGAGCGATGTCGGCTTCCATATTAGTTCTGCTTCCGGGTGCTCTAAGTTGCTGCACGTGTGCTCTTGATGAAACAATAAAAACATGCCACTTGTGGTGCCGTGCGGTTTCTACTGCAGTGGTAAAGACCTGTGTGTGCGGGGTCAGAAGGTGCATGTCCCGCAGCGTTATGAGTCCTTAAGAGAGTGAGGGTACCACCGACCCCCCGGCACGTAAGCCGCGAACACAGTCAGCCACGCTAATGAGGGCTCTCCACCACGTAATGGCCCGAACGCTGCTCTCAACACCACAGCCTTGACACAGCCCGCACGAGTACACTTCCCCCCCCCCCCTACTTCTGATTCCCTCTGCACATTCCCATGTTGAAGGTTTCGCATTCCTGTTCTTCCCAGCTGCGGGTGTACCCACTATCACACAGCGACAGACAGACACCCCTGGCTGAACAATTGGCTGAGAACACGGGAGCGGGTGGCACCCACCGAAAGTGTCATAGGGGCGACACATATGTTTGCCACACATGTCGTGCAACGAGCGGACAGTTGGTGGAACGCCACCGCTTATTGACCCTGTTCACCACCCGCTATACAACTAACCACACAGGAAAGCCACTGCTCTCTCACTACACTGATGCGCTCCTAGCACATGCATAAACAAGTTGAAGAGACATTAATGCCGCACGCACCGTAGGTGCATGGAGTTGCGCTGACACCGTAGGCACACTGGGACATGCCGATGAGAACGGTCCTGTTTCTTGTTGAAAAGTTACTGGTTAAATTATAAATAAAATGTAAAATGAGACGTCATTTACAGTGATGGCTGAGTGATAAAAGCACATGTTATGTATAATTTTCGCGTGGCACGACACGCCAGACAATGAACAGAAATAAGCATAATACCCTCCCCTGTAAACATCTGCCTCAACAATGCACAGATTTTTTGCAGCCGGCCCGCAGGGTTGTAGGCTCTGCTATATGTACTGCACTTTTTGAACAATAATAAACGTCTTCAAAAAAAAAAAAAAAAAATGAGTCCTTAAGAGTGGACAGGCATGCTGCGTACGCAAATTCTCGGAAAAAGTAGTCAGAGGAGCCCTGCGAGCTCAGATTGAGGGTAGCTGAACAAGGAGGATGTGGTGACCCTGGATGCCATCAATTATGTAAAAGGTTAAGGATATACGATGTACTTGTTTAACAAAACACACACAGATGCCTCACTGCTTAAAAGCCCATGAAGTCAGCTCTGCATGAAATAACACCAGAGAGCCTGAAAACCAGTAATGTACAGCGTTCTAAAGTTCCTGATTCAAGGACCCGCTGCGACATTCCTCTATTTACTGTGCAGAAAGATGGCATGCTGTCATTTGTGACGCCATTTTCCACAGGAAAGCCCTTTCTGTCCAGAGGAATAGATTTATTCATTTCTGTACGAGGCTCAGAAGACCGAATCTAACGTGCTTGTAGAAACATTTATGGCAGCTATAAGAGATACGGGGCACCTGTCAGGTCACAGCCCTGCAGGTAAGAATTACACGTATTTGTGTTGGATAGTTGGAGTACTATAGGAGAACACCTGGCGCGCACACAGACTGGGCCAAAAAAACAGGAGATTATAATAAGGAGCACAAGGGGCCCCTCATCACTTCACCTGCCCTGCTGGCATAACGATGAACCGACCGATAGTAAGCAATGCACAAGTAACTGTTATTATGTGAACTCCTCAACATGGCTTCGAACATACATGCTAACATTTGCAAATTATAAAGAGGGCGATTTAAAATAAATAAAAAAAGATTGTGAGACTATATTTTGTCCATAAACCTTCATTGAAGCAGAGGCATTTTCAGGCAGCACACTGCTAAAAATAAAACAGTTTAAACCAGGAGTCTCCTGTCTGAATTGGGTCTGTTGACATTTATGGCTCCAGCAGTTTTCAGGGGCATCCAGATTGACTCATACGGAGCAGCAGAGACAAAGTGATGTGTGAAAGGATGGGGGCCTCCACCTCAGGCAGCTAGAGATTAACAGTGTCAAGGTTGATAAAAAAATACATGCCTGCCCAGTGCACGGCAGGAGCTCACAGGAGGCACTTACGAAAAGCGCAAAAAACTCAACTAGTAGGAACCAAGTCCCAACAAAGAAGCAGGCAGCAATGCTCAACGCTTCTTTTACCACCTCGTCTCAAAGGCATTTATTTCCAAGTGGAGGTGGTACTGAAAGAGTACCATTCCTTCCTTTCTTCACTGGGAGCTCGATGGTGGTGGTAAGTGCACCCACTGTGCCCACCAAGCTGCGCATTCCTCCTTCTCCCGGTCTTACCCAGTTTCCTAACTTCACTGTATTCTGTTCCCGTTCAAGTAACCTAACTGATCAGCTGCTACAATTTGTGTTTCACCATGCGTCGCTCACTTATCCTGAGCCGGAGCCCATTCTCTCATGGGGATTATCAGGTTCCCATGGCCAAACGCTAGTAATCTAACCTACGCTCCCTCTCCCTCCACTTTTCTCAGGTGTTTGGATCCTTTTCTCTAAATACCTCCTCTACTTAATGCTACACCATAATCAAATTCCCACCTCAGGCTATTCTCAAATGCCCCCATATCTGCTTGGAATCCTTCAGTGGCTTGTGCCCAGCCTCTCTTCATCCCACCTCTCACTGAACTTTCACCACCACATTCTATATTGCTGTATCCCAGCTGTTCACTAGTTCTCCCCTATTAGCCAGTACTTGTTGATATTATAGTGCTTCAGCCTTCACGTTTGCTCTTCACAAGCTTATAAAAAGAGACTTTACCACTACTTAATAGGATACTATTCAGCGACCTTAGAAGGATGTATGGCGGAGGCTGCCCTGCCAGGGTTTCTAATATTCTCTTCCTTCTTGAGCCCAAAACTGAGAGAACGTTTAAAGTGCCATCAGCCCTCTTTCTGTTAAAGTATAATCCTGGCTGGATGCTATCTTGATCCTACTTAAATGCCAAAGTAACGGGGAAACAAAGGCACACAGCTTGTTATTACTTATTTAAAAGAATCTACAATTTGGAGGCTAGTTTTTGATTTTCTGCAACTCCTATATGTAACATACGCATGCACTGTAAAAATGTCTGATGTATAAGTACGTATGAGTATTTACATGAATAACAATTTAAATAGCCATTCCTTGTTTTTTAATGTAATACTTTCATAACGCTACTCATCCCACTGTAGGGTGTCGGAGCGCTTTAAATCACACACACATTATACACTGACTATTAGTCATATAAATGTGTAGTGTAAATCAATGTACATGATGAGGCATAAGACAAAGAAGGTTTCAAGGTGTAGGAGTCACAAATAGTTTTTACTGGTAGGGATTATATGCCAAGATTGTATAGCTGGTAGAAATACAAAGTTGGGGTTTAAAATATAACCTTGACTTATTAATGCTCCCAAAAACCTTAGCAGCCTTATAATAACGGGTTTAGAACCATGTTTGTTCTCAATCTATATCTTGCAGTTTACATGCAGGTGTTTGATGCCGGTTCATAGCTCACTGTGCTATATTAGAAAGAATGCAAATTATGAACTGCAAGTAATAAAACAGTGGCCCACTTCCCTGTCTACACAATATAATAATCTGTCATCTGCATGTGACCTGATGTGCTTTGCAGGAGACACATTACTCCTCTGTACCACTTTATGCGTCAAAACTGTGACTTAACAAAACACAGATCTCTCCAGCAGTTGCTTTAACCACCAGAGTTTCCTCACCGTTATTATTATTATTCCCTGAGATTTACCAGGCACACAGGGCTCGCTGCAGCACGTGCTTTGACCCCATGCAATATTCAAAATAGAGACTTTGCAACCAATGAAGCCAAAACAGATTTTCTGTCATGTTTCCCCTTAGTGGCATTTTTTTTGTGCCAGTTTAAAAAAAATGTACAAGTTTAACGGTTTTCAGGGCTCAGCCCCGTGTGATTTCATCCTCTATTTGTTGCCCACTTTGAACCCGTAATTTAAAGGTTCCCAAGTAAAGGATTCCTTGTTGGACCGGTTGTTGCCGTGGTCTTTCTTCTGCACTTGGACCCTTCCTTGTTATCGCAGCTCCTCGCCGGACCCGCTCCGCGGGTCCCGCTTCGCCGTGTGGTGCGAGGCGCTTTGTGCTGAAAGGGGCGCCGTTTCCTGAGATTGGATTATTGGACTGGGGAGAAAGAACAGGCAGGCTCAGGGCTGCGAGCGGACCCGCAGGGACTCTAACTTCCAGGAGTCCCTGCGCGCGGTCAACCCTCAACACCTGGGTCGCTCTCCCTGACCGCCACGCCCCCTGCCCCAGCAGTGAAAGCAGCCTCCGTTCAGAGTGTCGTGGGATTCCTTGTTGGACCGGTTGTTGCCGTGGTCTTTCTTCTGCACCTGGACCCTTCCTTGTTATCGCAGCTCCTCGCCGTGTGGTGCGAGGCGCTTTGTGCTGAAAGGGGCGCCGTTTCCTGAGACTGGATTATTGGACTGGGGAGAAAGAACAGGCAGGCTCAGGGCTGCGAGCGGACCCGCAGGGACTCTAACTTCCAGGAGTCCTTGCGCGCGGTCAACCCTCAACACCTGGGTCGCTCTCCCTGACCGCCACGCCCCCTGCCCCAGCAGTGAAAGCAGCCTCCGTTCAGAGCGTCGTGGGATTCCTTGTTGGACCGGTTGTTGCCGTGGTCTTTCTTCTGCACCTGGACCCTTCCTTGTTATCGCAGCTCCTCGCCGTGTGGTGCGAGGCGCTTTGTGCTGAAAGGGGCGCCGTTTCCTGAGACTGGATTATTGGACTGGGGAGAAAGAACAGGCAGGCTCAGGGCTGCGAGCGGACCCGCAGGGACTCTAACTTCCAGGAGTCCTTGCGCGCGGTCAACCCTCAACACCTGGGTCGCTCTCCCTGACCGCCACGCCCCCTGCCCCAGCAGTGAAAGCAGCCTCCGTTCAGAGCGTCGTGGGATTCCTTGTTGGACCGGTTGTTGCCGTGGTCTTTCTTCTGCACCTGGACCCTTCCTTGTTATCGCAGCTCCTCGCCGTGTGGTGCGAGGCGCTTTGTGCTGAAAGGGGCGCCGTTTCCTGAGACTGGATTATTGGACTGGGGAGAAAGAACAGGCAGGCTCAGGGCTGCGAGCGGACCCGCAGGCACTCTAACTTCCAGGAGTCCATGCGCGCGGTCAACCCTCAACACCTGGGTCGCTCTCCCTGACCGCCACGCCCCCTGCCCCAGCAGTGAAAGCAGCCTCCGTTCAGAGCGTCGTGGGATTCCTTGTTGGACCGGTTGTTGCCGTGGTCTTTCTTCTGCACCTGGACCCTTCCTTGTTATCGCAGCTCCTCGCCGTGTGGTGCGAGGCCCTTTGTGCTGAAAGGGGCGCCGTTTCCTGAGACTGGATTATTGGACTGGGGAGAAAGAACAGGCAGGCTCAGGGCTGCGAGCGGACCCGCAGGGACTCTAACTTCCAGGAGTCCCTGCGCGCGGTCAACCCTCAACACCTGGGTCGCTCTCCCTGACCGCCACACCCCCTAACCACCTTTTCCTCCTTATTAGTGCACTGAGATCCCGCTGCGCGGGAGGGCGCCGGGAGAAGCCCGGGACAAGGGCGGGACCGTCTGTGGCCGTCAGGGGCCAAGGGAGGCCGGGCTGGGCCACCTCCCTAATATCTACTTCCTAATATTCTTAGTACTTCATGGTATCACCTAACAGATGTTTTAGCTGTTGGTCTTGTAAATATTGTTTTTGACTATATCCAGGGTTGTGCCCTCATTGTTAGTAAAACTGCTTTGACCTAATTTTGCCCATTATTGCATACAATTTGAGGTCTGAGGTCGATGCTAATTTGTATATCTCAAGATGACCTTAAGATCAGGTAAAGAAAGGCAAGTTCAGGTCTCTACCTCTAATGGTACTTTTACGGGTACAATTGACCAGTTTTTTAAACGCTCTACTGCCATACTGGAGAAGGAAATCGTTCTAGCTGAAAAACGCCTTTCACTAGATATAATTACTGGCAAGCGATCCTCTCTTGGGAAAATTAATGAGGCTGTCTCCCCTATCCCGCTTTCCCTGTTAGACACTGATAGCGATGTTGTTAACGCAGATTTAGTGTTAGTAACTGTTCCTGAGACCCAAACTGTGGAGTTAGTGGGATCAGGTCAAGATAGCTCATATAACACTGCACACGATAACGTGCTAAATGGAGGGACTACTATTTTTCTAGACCAGCCTGGAGAGAAATCAGGTCTCTCGGATTCACCAAATCTTAATATCAGTAATGAGCAAGTGAATTCCCCTCTTCCTTTACAACTTCCACTCTCACAGAACCCTGGGAAATGTAAAAGGTTAGACTCTCCTGACCTAGATGAGCAGACTGAGGGGGCGGGAAATACTATCGACTCACCTACACTGTTGCCCAATGCTAATGTGGTGGTCCAACCAGAAGATCATAACACCACAATTAGCATTGCAGAAGGTATATTTCTGGCTAAGATAGAGTTGCTAGTGAAATCCTTACTCTTACCACTATTCGAAAGGACAAGACTATTGAACACAAAAATGGACTCCTTGGATAAGTTGGTAAAAGATAACATAGCGTCTTCAAACAAAATTCTTGCCAGTTTAGCCTCTAAAGGATTGTCCCCCACTGTCCCGTCACTTCCGAAGTCTACCCTGGTAAATAATAAAGCAGGGGCCACTAGCGCAAAAGCGGGACCTTCTATGACAAAAGCCCCACAGCTAACAACCGTATCGGCCCCCAAGAAAACAGCCAGCTCTGAGGGCGTACCCAGACAAAAGGCTGCAAAGCAACCCCAGGCCAAGAAAACCCTTAGTAGTCACGATCAAAACATCCGGCCCAATATCAAACCTATCCCGAGGAAACAATGTGTGAATCTCCCTCCAGAGTCACAGCCTTACACTATCATCTTAACCGGCGTGGCTCCTTTAGGAGATGGTAAAAGAGAAACACACAAGGACCTCTACAATAAGGTAACATTCTGGCTTAATAAAAATCGCCCGCTCCCACCCAACCTGAATCCTGAAATTCTTAATGTAAGGAGGGTGGATTGGGTACGTTATGGTAAGAAAGATCTTGAGGGGGATTGCGTGGTAATAAGCTTCAGAGAGCCATGGGTGGCTGAATTCATCAGTAGGGAACCTAGATTCGGAAGAGTTGGGGATGTGCAAACATTATCGTTGAATTGTTTCTATCCTGCTTTATATGTAAATAGACCTCATACTCCATTTCAATATTCCAGAAGGGACAGGCCAAGAGGGAGATTTCACTTTTACACCCCAGTCTACCCTTTGTTTCATCCGCACCTCACAAACCGGTTTGCTCCGCTGTCCGGCTTGGATGGTGTGGATTGACTTGATAAACTACTATCGATCCCCGGGCCGAGTGAAGTTGTACTGAGCTCCCCTAACTATTCTCCATCTCTCAGAGCTGAGATTGTTTCAGGGCTGAGTGGAAGCATCCAAGGGGAGGTAGGAAGGGTAAAATTACCAAATGACACTTCTAGACCCCCGGTCCCTGGGGAGACTGTGAACCCATCTAACAACTTGCCGAAAGAAACTACTCACATCCTAACAGTCTTGTCCTGGAATATAGCGGGATTAAAAGGGAAAATGTCTGAGAGTGATTGGGGTTCTTATGTGGACTCTTTTGATGTAATCATTTTACAGGAAAGCTGGTCAATCGGTGCTATTTTCCGGGTTGGGTACCTTAACTATTATAAACCAGCCTGTAAAGGACCTAAGGGACGTCCTTCAGGAGGTCTGGTTATTTGGATCAGACAATCCTTAGCTTTTAAAATTACTGACATTCCTACCTTAAGTAACGATATTCTTGCCCTGAAACTATCTGGTAAAAATAACCAGGACTTTTTTCTGATTAATATATATGCAAGAGGGCAACCTGGTGGGAAGCCCGCGAGAGCAGCTAGCGATTTAGATTCCCTATTGAATAATATTACTAGCGACAAATGTATAATGGTGGCAGGTGAACTTAATTGTTCTTTTGAACCTTTTCCTAGTCTTGATAAAGACGGATATGGGGAAATCGATCAAATTTGGAATATTCCACTATTATCTATCCCCCCAATTAAAAAAGTCACTGAGGCCGCTATGCAGTGGTTAGGCCTTTGCCTTGAATGGGATCTGCGTGCAGCTAACGGCAGAACTAAATCAGACTCGATGGGAATGGTCACTTTTGACAATTCCCAGTATTCGAGCCGTATTGACTACTTCTTAATAAAGATAGAGTTCTGGAATATCCTAGAGGACATGGAAGTAGTCTCAAGACCAGAAAGTGACCATAATCCGTTGGCAATAAAGTTATTACTGAATGAGGGTCTCAGATTGGACCCTGCATCTACTACCGTTACAGCTGAGGCTATTCTCGCTAATGATTGTAGAAGGGTACGCTGGACTAGGCTCATAGACAACCCTACCGTTTTAGATAGGGTTGCGGTGGAGGTCTCAGTAGCTACCAATTCGATGATACCTATAATTAACGAAGGGACTTCCCTTGAACAAATAGGGTTGATCCATGAGTCTCTTTTTAATAAGATTAAAACTTTTTTTAACGAACCCATAAAAGGAAGGAAAAATGGTCCAGTACAAACTAGGTCAAAATGGTATGATAAAACTTGTCGCCTTGCCCATAGCTCCCTGATAGCTGCTATTAAATCTAAGTCAGCCAAGGACATTAGGTTAGCTAGGGTTAATTATAAGAAAGTACTTAAAGAGGCAAAAACTAACTGGGACGAACAACGCTGGTTAGATTTATTTCAAGCAAGTACTTCATCTAACCAACAAAAATTTTGGGAGGTTGTGAGATGGGAAGGGACTGGGGACTCGAAAGTCCCTGTTAACCATGTGCCCGCAGAACAATGGGTCAAGCACTACGCGACGCAGTTTAGTAACACGGAACGGATCTCCCACACTTGGGAAGATGCCAGTGTACAGACTGCGGTGCCCATACTTGATCACATTGTCTTCACTGAAACAGAAACTGTAGCTGCTCTTAAACAAGTCCAGAACGGTAAAGCCCCCGGTATGGACTGTGTCCCAGCGGACCTCTTTAAGTATGACCAAGTGCACTGGGTTCCGTACATAACTACCCTAGCAAATGCGATAGCTAGAGGGACCAGGATCCCAAATTCGTGGAAAGGGGCAGAGATTCTGCCCGTGTATAAAAAAGGGGACAAAACTGATGCAGGAAACTACCGACCCATCAGTCTTATTGATGCCCTACAAAAGGTTGTGGCTAGAATGCTCTTAGGAAAAATCGACTCATGGATGACTGAAGCTGACATTCTCTCTCCATTACAAGCCGGCTTTAGGGCTCACATTAGTAAAGTAGATCAGATTTTAAGATTTTTTATGATCTACTGGAAAACTGTGTTTTTGAGAGGTGGCACGATATACGCTGCATTTGTGGATCTCAAATCAGCGTTTGATTTGGTCCCCAGAGGAAAGATGTGGGCTGCTTTAAGAAAGATGAGTGTTCCTTCTGCGCTCCTAGAATTCACCATCAGGATGCACGAGGGAAACTTTGCTAGAGTCAGGTGGGGTCACCAGGGCCAGGTCACAGAATCCTTCCCCGTGACTCGTGGAGTGAGACAGGGCTGCGTCCTGGCCCCCACCCTCTTCATACTTTTTATTAATCAAGTGGTTAAGTTTCTCTCAGATACCCCTACCGATGTTCCGACACTGGGCGGGACTAAATTCCCCCTTTTCATTTTTGCTGATGACACGCTCATACTGGCTAAAACACAGAAGGGTCTGCAGGTAGCTATAAACAAATTTGTGGATTTCTGTAATGAGAACGATTTAGAAATTAACATCAATAAAACCAAATTTATGGTCTTGACAAAGAAAAAACCTATGAGGGGCAATGTTACCATGAACGGGTCTAGTCTGGAACAGGTCAAAGTTATGACTTATCTTGGTGTGACAATGGACTATAGGTTATGCTGGAAAGAGCAAATAGCGGCGCTTAGCTTGAAATTAGCGCGTCTGTCCGGTTGCTTGGTGAGGGAGCAGCGGAGTTCTCTGACCAAAAGAGTATTGCCCCTCTTAAAATTTATAGTGCAAAAATCAGCTCTGCCATATTATACGGGGCTGATATATGGGGTTGTGTGGACCTGGCTGTCCTTGATAGGATTCAGAACAAATTCTTTCGAAATTTAGTCAGTCTCCCTCCATCAACACCCACTTTACCACTTTCGATGGACATGGGCTTTCATTCCATTAAACATCAAGCCCAGTACAGGATGGTGGCGTTATGGAGACGCATATGGTCCACCCCGGAACTTGCCATGTTTGCCCAAGAGCTTCAGGATGTTAGATCGCAACAGGGGGCAGGTGAAATTCCATGGTTTAAGTTAATTAGAAATACTCTTATCGGAATGGGCCTCCCCCTGATGTGGTCTGAGCCGGGCTCCCATATCTTTCCGTCTAAGAAAGATTTTAAATTCCTCTTCTGGTCCATGGTTAAAGAAGAACACGTTGCTCTTTCAGAGAAACCGAACCTGACCGGTCTGTTTTTGCTTCATAAAATAGTCCCTCACACCGAGAGGTTTTTGGGATGTAATACTCAAAACCTTAGATAGGAAACTTTACCTTCAGTTCCGTCTAGGTACACTGCCGCTAAGGGCCTTCACTAGTGGTTGGCAAAAGTCGGAGTCTTCATTTTGTCCCTGTTGTCCTGATCATAAAGAAACAACAGAATTGAAAGAAAGAATGGTGTTTAGATGTCAGAGAAAGGGCGCACTGCCAGTATGGAAGCACTGTAGGACTAAGTAGGATGTGGTGCAACTGGGTGAGTGGACAACCATATAACCACTCAAAGGATAAGTCAGCAAGCTATACTAATCCAACGTGACAAATAGAGACATACCCTATGCACACACTTGAAAGGTACAAAAAATGGGCACAATATGTCCAAATGCAAATGTTCAATACAGTGCAGAGAAACAACAATAATATGCAAGTTGATGTAAATAAATAAACGAGTATTTGTAAAGAAATCTTGGTCTCCTTGTTTTAATCAATCACAGCTTATGAACAACCAGCCGACACGTGTTTCATCGCATCTCGCGAATCTTCAGGACTGGAAATAATACAGAAAACAAGGGGCTATATTTGGGGATATGTACAGATGTATGATGACCTTTAGACACCACTTCAGCACTCGAGACAAGCCTCTCATAAGATATTCTCATGCATAAATCTAAGCCCTTGAGATGGTTATGGGAAAACATCCTTTAGTGTGCTAAGGTGCTCTCCGATAGCTCATTAATTTCATGCACTAGGGTGAGCGGTTGTGCACTTAAGCACCCTAATTGATGGCGTGGATTCACATGTCTATTCCGTGCTAATATTTCGAAGATGTGAATGGTGAAGTGCTTGACTTAGTTTATACCGATGTGAGAGTTCATGCGTGCGATAGGTGCATTGTGATACAGCATCAAAAAAACTCTGACACATACCTCCAATGGTTGTGTTTGGACCAAGCGGTCTAACATGATTATTCGAAGTGAGTAGAATTGAAAAAACAAGAGAAGGGAAAAGGCAATGGAGAAAAGGAGGAAAGAAAAGAAGAAAGGTCGGAAAATTAGATGTATGAAAAACGCAAGTTATTCTACACTAGACCCGTGACTAGGTACAGACATAAGGTCTGATCAAGAAATCCCATTGAAGACAACTGTTAGTCTCATGGGTAAACTTAAATTAGGAATTAAGTTGTAACATAAAGTAAGAAATGGTAGGCTCACCGCTCTTCCGGTGATATTTCCGACCCGGAAGGGCCCAAAACCGTCCAATCTCAATTTCGAAATGAATTAAATTAGCTGCAATAAATTCAAAGACAAAATATACATATATCCGAGTGTGTGGGGAGTAAACTTGTGGAGCTATACATGGTCCTTATTACTGACGGAGAATTATCAAATATTACACTGGTGCTTTCATATGTTCACGTTCCTCTAGTTTGTGAACTCAAATTTGCAAAAAATGATTTCATGCAAGACCACATTGCAACAGCTAGTTTGAGCCTGCATGGAGATTTAACTGGGTGGGGTTTGTCAGAAATGCTAGTAGGGGAGAGAAAGCTATTATCTTAGTCCATTAAACAACATTCTATTACAGTTTGAGACAGAAAAGCCCCTATCCGAGCAAAACACGTACAACAAAATGGGAGTTTTAATATTATTTATATGGAAGTCGCGTTACCTTGCAAGCGTAATGCGCTTGTTGTGGGTTGCCCGGGAGAAGGTGTAGAAGTCAATCACTCTATATCTGTAATGCGATATAAGTGAGTGGTATTAAAATAGAATACCAATGTGCTGGCAAACAGCATGTATTTTACGTTATACATGGGACATAAATCCAGGCAGCTTACCTATACTTGTTCGTATCCCGCGAATATTAAGAATTGCTCAATGGCCTCGTCCGGACTTGATGTCTGTAAGACAAACATTCCGACCAGGCGGTTTTAGTCTCCGGAGCAATAAATAGTCAAAAGCCATGCCCCTAAGAAAGCTGTCCGTATGCGCTACCTTATAGACGTCTTTTCCCTTTCGTGTTCTCCCGGGTCTCTGTGTTCGGAGTGCGGACACGTGACCCGGAAGTACCTGTTGTTTAAATAGCGTCCGGCCTCCTAGGTGACGCGATCGTCATTCTGGCAGGATAGATTAAAGAGACAGTAACAGTGAGGGGAAGCCAGGACAGAAGTGTGCGTCCATCAAAGTTGTGAAACAATTAGATAAATATTCCAGGCAGATATATCATGCCGAGAAAGGACTGCGTATATATTTTTTTATTTTTTAAGAGACATGCCTATTGTTTATTTCTAGGTGAAATGTGTACATGCTGGTGGGGCATATCCTTAATCTCCGTGATAGCGATGACGCGCAGCGTGTGGTGGGTGAATACGATATGCTCCCACAAACACAGTGCTAGCAAACATACATGCTCAATGCCATTATAAAATTGTCAGTGAGCCGTAATTCTTGACTATGTTCGAGACGATGTTGCAATAGTCTCGCATAATATCATAACGGTTGTGGAAGAAGTGAAAACGATATCTTCCTAACCTCTCTTACATTTCTAAGAACCTTATTAATTCAATCAGATTGAAAATATCATTGATATGTTGTAACCAGGATGTAACAAAATGATTTACATTGCAGTTATCACATTTGTATGAAGCAAATATACATTTGTTGCGGTTTGATAAGCTGACTCGATATCTAGTAGATACCTCCATGACAAACAACAAATTCAATAAATGTCAATCCAACCTTGTAATTTATCAAACAATCACATCATATTTGTTGTCTGAATGGTATGTGTTCAATGATTGGTATCATTAAGGAATTCAGTCACCTAAGAAAAATTGAAGCTCTGAATCAAAGTTAAGGCCTAGGCCGACTGCGTACATTTTCATGATCCACATAGCTTCCGTACGTCTCAATTTTAGTTCTCTATTACCTCCTCTGATTCCCAAGTTTACTACATCAATGCCAAAGAAGGAGACAACTTTCTCATTTTCAGAATTTTGGCAACTTGCCACATGTAGGGCTACAGGATATTTGGGATCTTTTTGACAATTGCCCTCATATGTTCCGAGATTCTGTCCTTAAGGGCACGTATGGTGCTCCCTACGTATTGTTTCCCACACTTACATTCAATGATGTATACTACATATTTGGTGAGACAGTTGATGTTGGTATTTATAGAGAAACATTCGCCTTTGGGATTTGAGAATTGTTTGGTTTTGTGTTTCGCCCATCTGGACATGGCACAAAATCCACATTTAAAAAAAGCTTTGCTTTTTGTGGAAAGCCAATCTGTTGCCTGTAGACCATGCGGTACAGTGGGACTCAATCTATTTCTGAGGGTGTTGCCTTTCCTGAAGCAGATCTGGGGCCTGTCTGTGACAAACGGAATTAAAGATTTCTCCTTTTTCAATATACCCCAATGTTTATTCATGCTTTTTCTCAAAGTGTGGTGAAAGAAATTGAATTCTGTGATCAACCTGATTGTGTTGTCTGTGGACAGAGGTTGTTTTTTCGGTTGCAAAATGTCTGTTCTCACAGCTTTGTTAATTTTCCTTTCTGCATGTTTGATAACATTACTGGCATAACCTCTTTTGGAGAACCTGTTTTTCATGTCATGTACGCAGTCTTTGAATTGGGATTCTTCACTACAGAGCCTTCTAGCTCTTTAGAATTCACCATACGGTATAGACTTTATCTGGTGCGGAGGATGTGAACTATCTGCATGTAATATAGAGTTGCATGAGGTGGTTTTCCTGAACAGTCTGCTATGCAAATTGTTGTTTACAACATACAACTCTATATCTAGAAATTCAATTCTGGTTTGACTGTGTGTCATTGTAAATCTGATTTCCCACGTATTGTTGTTCGAGTAGTTAAAGAATTCCATGAGTAGTTCTTCTGAGCCTGTCCATAAGAGAATGCAGTCGTCTATATAGCGTCCCCAGAAAATTATGGAGTCAATGTATTGGGAGCCCTTATCCCCCCAGATGAGATCAGATTCTAAATTGCCCATGAACAGGTTGGCAAACGATGGGGAAAATTTTGATCCCATCGCCACTCCCTTCTTTTGGCGATACCATTTCTTGTCGAAGACAAAAAAGTTATTGTTCAAAACCAATTCCATCATTTCAGAAAGCATTACAGTGTGCTGATACAGTGAAGCTGGTCGGTTACCTAAAAATCTATTCATAGCAAGAAGTCCCAAATCAATATTGATACTCGTATATAAGGACACAACGTCCATAGTAACAAGAAATGTATCTGGTTGCCATTGAATATCAGAAAGAATGCTCAGGATGTGTCTGGAGTCCTGAATGTATGAAGGAAGGTTGTGTACTAGTGGACCCAGAAAGAGATCAATGTTTTCTGCCATCCTTTCCGTTGGACCCCCTATGCCCGAGACTATTGGTCTACCAGGAGGGAAGGGCTGGTTCTTGTGTACCTTGGGGAGTGTGTACAGCCAAGGGTATGTTGGTCGAAAAATTTTTAGATAGTAGTATTACTGGTCATTTAATAGACCTGATTGTTTCCAAAGCAACAATTTATCATTGATCTTGGTTGTTAAAGGACCTATTGGATTGAAGGGTATTGGTTCATAGCAAGTGGTGTCTGCAAGTTGGCCGTGGATTTCTCCTTCATAGTCAGTTTTATTCATCACTACTACATTGCCGCCTTTATCGGGCAACCCACAACAAGCGCATTACGCTTGCAAGGTAACGCGACTTCCATATAAATAATATTAAAACTCCCATTTCGTGGTACGTATTTTGCTCGGATAGGGGCTTTTCTGTCTCAAACTGTAATAGAATGTTGTTTAATGGACTAAGATAATAGCTTTCTCTCCCCTACTAGCATTTCTGACAAACCCCACCCAGTTAAATCTCCATGCAGGCTCAAACTAGCTGTTGCAATGTGGTCTTGCATGAAATCATTTTTTGCAAATTTGAGTTCACAAACTAGAGGAACGTGAACATATGAAAGCACCAGTGTAATATTTGATAATTCTCCGTCAGTAATAAGGACCATGTATAGCTCCACAAGTTTACTCCCCACACACTCGGATATATGTATATTTTGTCTTTGAATTTATTGCAGCTAATTTAATTCATTTCGAAATTGAGATTGGACGGTTTTGGGCCCTTCCGGGTCGGAAATATCACCGGAAGAGCGGTGAGCCTACCATTTCTTACTTTATGTTACAACTTAATTCCTAATTTAAGTTTATCCATGAGACTAACAGTTGTCTTCAATGGGATTTCTTGATCAGACCTTATGTCTGTACCTAGTCACGTGTCTAGTGTAGAATAACTTGCGTTTTGCATACATCTAATTTTCCGACCTTCTTTTCTTTCCTCCTTTTCTCCATTGCCTTTTCCCTTCTCTTGTTTTTTCAATTCTACTCACTTCGAATAATCATGTTAGACCGCTTGGTCCAAACACAACCATTGGAGGTATGTGTCAGAGTTTTTTTGATGCTGTATCACAATGCACGTATCGCACGCATGAACTCTCACATCGGTATAAACTAAGTCAAGCACTTCACCATTCACATCTTCGAAATATTAGCACGGAATAGACATGTGAATCCACGCCATCAATTAGGGTGCTTAAGTGCACAACCGCTCACCCTAGTGCATGAAATTAATGAGCTATCGGAGAGCACCTTAGCACACTAAAGGATGTTTTCCCATAACCATCTCAAGGGCTTAGATTTATGCATGAGAATGTCTTATGAGAGGCTTGTCTCGAGTGCTGACCTGAAGTGGTGTCTAAAGGTCATCATACATCTGTACATATCCCCAAATATAGCCCCTTGTTTTCTGTATTATTTCCAGCCCTGAAGATTCGCGAGATGCGATGAAACACGTGTCGGCTGGTTGTTCACAAGCTGTGATTGATTAAAACAAGGAGACCAAGATTTCTTTACAAATACTCGTTTATTTATTTACATCAACTTGCATATTATTGTTGTTTCTCTGCACTGTATTGAACATTTGCATTTGGACATATTGTGCCCATTTTTTGTACCTTTCAAGTGTGTGCATAGGGTATGTCTCTATAAAGAAACAACAGGTCATTTTTTGTTTGTTTGTAATGCTTACCGTGAACCACGTCACAAGTGGCTAAAGCCTGTATGCATTAGATTAAAGACCCGGTCGAGTAGTGAAGCCTTGCTCATTTTAAGAACTAACACCTCTGAATGGCTATCCATTGGATTGGCCAAATTCCTTGGATGGGCTTGGCTATTAAGGTCTAAGACAGTTCGTAACATCTCGACGTGAAAAATCCATACAGCATGTTAGCCTATTAGACTGTGACCCTGACCAGTATTGAGGTTGTGTCTTTTTATACTTACTTGTTCAATAATAATTCTCTCTTGTCGTCTTTATACACATATTTAATTGAGGTTTCTTAATCAACTCTTAATTCTTGTTTTTTACGTTTATTTTTTATATAATGTTCTTGATTATGTTATATTGCTAGTATTTATATGTATGTAAATATTTTGTCTTTTATGAAGAAAATTCGAAATAAAGACGTTAAAAACTGAACTGAAAACTGTAAAGTTTTTCCAATTTCAGAACTGCTCATGACCATACAAGTTAAGAGCAGGGAGTTTTGGCTCACAAAGACATTTGCTTTTCTGACTTTGCCTCTTCTGTAGACTACCTCTCCTCACTGGATCACAAGCAAAAGCTCTCATCGCCCACTATGTCCTCCAAGCTACTTATCTGCTCTTCATCTGGCTAACATTATTATATTTAGGGTTAGTTTGTACAGCGCTGCTAATCACCAGAGGGGATTTCCCAGTGCTTATCTGACCTATGTCCTCTATTACTTCTCCCTCTGATCTTGACCCAGCTTTTCCTCTTTCAGCAAAGTTTCCACTTTATTTTGTATCACTGTTGACTTTTCCTATACCTATTCCTCTGTTTCTGCAGTCCATTCCTCCCTAAAATTTGGTTTTATTGATAGTGCTTAATAATCTTCTGTTTTTAGCACTATAAATTATAGAGATTATTGTTAACGTAATAGTACTCAATTTGATATCCTTAAATTGAGGGAAAGCAAAAAGTATTGCCAGAATCTGAACTAGTAGTGAGCAGACAACAGCAGTTGTCTGGAGTAAATCTTAACCCACTAAGCCATATGGTCAATTTGCTGATTATGCCTAAACAACTCTGGTTGCTTTCTTTGTGCTGTCATCAAGTCACCTGCTCTCCCTCTGTCCTAAGATTATCTGACCTTCTATTTACTAAACACCATGGTTTGGCTGCCTTTATATTTCTCTTGCCAGTCTCGTTTCCCTACAACATCCTTTGTTGTTTTTGCCCTTGAATTCACCAAGGTTCCCTTCAGAACCTGTGTGCCTTTTCCTAGTACTAGGTCCCTTCTGTCTCAATTCTTCCTCAATGTAGTCCTTGGATCTTGCTGCAGGCCTCTCCAGGTATCCTTATCCTAATACCTGGCCAGCCCCCTCTCTTGAATATTGCCTGGTAATTCTTTCAATAATTCCCAGCTCAGGCTTCTGTTCTCTCCACCTCAATCCAGCCTCGCCCCTTGAGGTCTGCCTCAGTGCTATCTGTAACTCTCATGACATTCCCTTCATTGATTTGGGTATTATGCTATTGAAATATCCACTCTCAGAACTGTACTGTCCAGGTTTCTCAATTTTGACTCCTTCTTCCATGGCCAGTCATTGTGCTCCTCGCCACTCCCTTCTATTGCCCTTCTGAAACAGATACATTTGCTTTGCCATTACTGTGTTGCCATCAATACACTGGGCACAAAAAGTGTCTACTTGTAAATGCCTCGACCTGTGCTGCTCTTTACATGTCTTTACTACTAGTGTTACTATGGGGGCAGTTGGCATGGCTGCTGGAAGGCAGGAAGCAAAGTGGGCTGCTTAGGTAAATGGGGTGCTCAGAGCCCTTAGATGAGTACACCCCTATTGGGGAGCAGAATGTGATGAACATAGGCAAGGTAGCAGCAGTAGATGAGAGAGGGGTTTGGCAGTGATGAAGCCTATGGTGAAACTGGAGGGGGAAAAAAAACCTCTTCTGAGAGTGGAGGAGAACCTGCTGTAAAATGTACAAGGGATACACAGCCTGTGATGAGGGAGTGGAGAGGTGGTCATGGGATGGATAGTGAGACGAATATTCATTCCAATGAATTTAGTGTGAAGGTATATGTGTAGTAAGGGAGTGTTGTACTTTAACAGTAAGTGTGTGATTGCCTTGTGAGCAAAGAACAGATGGGTGATGAACCCTATGATGAAGATGTGGAATTGGTATGGGCCGTATGGCAAGTTATTGGAAAGGCAAATGTTTTACTGCTGATATCAAGAAAACAGTGTGGAAGATAATACTTTATAATAAGAGAGTTTGCAAGGGCAAAGAGACAGAGGTGATCAAGTTTACTTTGGCTTTTATAGTGGACTAGTAATCAGTTCTTGCTAGTCCTTATATCTTTTAGTTTTATAGAGTACGTTTTACAAGTGGATTTCTTTACAGGGCTAGAAGATTATTGTACCCCTTTGTCCCTTGGACAAGTACAGTTTTACAAAAATTCCACACCCCTGATATATTAAAGTCCAATATTTATTTATTTTTATTTTTATTTTTAACACTTATAGAGCGCACTGATACCAGTCGGCGTCCTGGCGCTGAAGTGATGATTCCAGAGAAGTGGAAAATATGGGTACTTAATGGGAGAAGAGCTATGTTTTTAGATCTTTCCTGAATGTCATGAGATTCTTATTGAGTTTGAGGGAGAGAGGGAGGGAATTCCACGCCATCGCAGCTCCCCTAACAAAACTCCTTCCACCCCAGCGTGCCTTCTTGATCCGAGCGGTTTTAACCAGCCCAAGACTGGCCGACCTCAGTTGTCTGCCTGGTCTATACCATTGTAAAAGATCCTGAAGGAACGCTGGACCAAGACCATGTAGTGCCTTAAAGACAATACAGAGGGCCTTGAACATAATCCGCTTCCGCACTGGAAGCCAGTGCAGTTTATCCAACTCCTTGGAGACTGAGGAGAATTTGGGCAATCCCCCAATCAGGCGGGCGGCCGCATTTTGTAAAACTTGAAGCTTATTGAGCAACCCCTGTTGTGCCTCAAGAAAAAGGCTATTGCAGTAGTCGATGCGTGAGAGAACAAGGGCTGTCACCACCGTCTTTCTACAACCCTCAGGAAGGAAGGGCATAACCTTTCTGATAATTCTCAGGGTGCAGTGTACAGAGGAACTCAGCGCATTGACTTGGGGTTTAAAGGTGAGTAGGTTATCAATAACGACCCCAAGATTCTTCACCTTTGAAACAGGGAGAGGAGGAGACCCCATATCAGTGGGCCACCAGTTAGGGCTCCAAAGATTAGTATTTGGGCCAAAGATGATCACCTCAGTCTTTGATGAGTTCAATTTTAGACAGCTTTTTGCCATCCAGGAGCTGACTGCAGACATGCAATCCTGAAACCTGCCTGCCACCTCCCCCTCAGTCCCCGGGAGCACCGAGACCACCACTTGTACCCGATCAGTTAAAAAGGCCTTCAAGATATTAAGTGCTTGACCGCGGACCCCGCAGCCCTCCAGCCGATCCAGCAGCAGTGCATGGTGGACAGTATTGAAGGCCGCTGACAGGTCCAAAAGGATCAGCACTGCCTGGCCCCCTTCATCAAGCACCTTCCGGATCTCCTCCGTGGATTTGATCAGAGCTGTCTCGGTGCTATGACCCTCTCTAAATCCGTGTTGGGCTGAGTCAAGGCCTTTTGATTTGCGCAAGAAGGAACAGAGTTGGGAATTCATAATTTTCTCAACCAGTTTCGCCGGCAATGGCAACCTAGATATTGGTCTATAGCTGTTAGGGTCCGCAATGTCAAGGGAAGGTTTTTTTAAGAAGCGGGCAGATTGAGGCCCGTTTCCAAATTTTAGGGAAGTTCCCTTTCTCGAACATTAGATTAAAGATGCCGGCCAGCTGGTTCGCGATAGGAGCAGCCGCCAGTTTTGCAATAGAGGTGGGGCAAGGATCATGAGGTGAACCTGACTTAGTGGCCAGCAAAAGTTTTAATACCTCCTCTGCCTCAACTGGGTTGAAGGTTGAGAGTAGCCCCCGGGGGTCCCGCATGAGTGTTCCTGTGGGGCGTTTCAAGGAGGCTCTGGGCCACCAGGGGCCCAATACAGGGCTTTGCAGCGTATGTTATGCCCACATGGGGGTATAACTCCCGAATTATGAAATTGATCTCAATCCTAAGGCAATGTTCTTAAATGGAAAACCGTAACAGGTACATGCAGCGGCAAGGGAGAGGCAAAGAAATGACAAGGGTGAATCCCTATTTGTCACATGATTGACAACCCCAAAAATAAAGTGGGCAATCTCAAGGATGTTTACCTGGGAGTAATAATATCCCAATAATGATAATGAAAGGTATCCTCATATGCAACTTGATCGGCATGTGAATCACAGATATACTTTACATCATGAATAATGGACCTTTCTGAACTGGGGAAAGTCCCCCATCGGAAAAAAAAAAAAAATTCGCCTTAGTAATCCCAATACAGTGATCAATACCAGGATATTTTTTGTATATACGGACAAAGGGCGGAAGGGGGGAAAAATTATTTGTATTTTCATCAGTGAATACGAAGGAATATTGGAGGGGGTATAGGAAAGGCGCCCTATTGGTTCCAGTCCAAGGGGGACCTGGCCTGGCAGTTTGGGCTGGACTCTTTCCATTGCGCACAGGGACAAGACTGATTTGCATATGGCTGGGTTGAAACTGGAGTGGCCTGGTGAGCAAACAAACGATGGATTTAGGCCCAGATCTTTGTACTGGGGTGAATGTATGACATTGTTCTGCATTCTGTCCATCAATTGATCTTTTTGTTTTTTTCACCCCGAGCGGGACGGGTATGCCCAAACATGGGTACTGTGCTCTCCATGCCACTGGAGTCAAGCTATCCTGGCTGATGAGGGGAGAAACTCCGAAACAATGCTAGAATGCTTGGTTCCAGTCCATGGAGGACATGGCCTGGCAGCTCGGGCTGGACTGTTACCATTGGGCCATCTAACCAGTGAAGTAGTGTGGCTCACTGGTTAGAGGCGGCAGACCCGAGAGCAGAGGACGGCCCGGGACCAGGGTTCGATTCCCGGCGCGGCAGGTTTCTGGACCAGGGTCAGCGGACTCGATAATTCTCTCGCCTCGGTGCCCACTCTGATCAGCGATCACACTCGGCAACTCTGGGCATTAGCTTGCCTCATCTTCACTAACGGCCCCACCAGACCGCCGGGGATGCCTGGTCTCACCCTGGAGATACCCATTAAGGGACCATCTCTCAGGGAAGCCAGGAAGGGTTTCGCAGCGGTCGAAGCGCCTTGGGACCCTACGGGTAAGTAGTGCGCTATATATAAATGCCAATACAGGGTCAAGACTGATTTCCATATGGCTGGGTTCAAACTGGAATAGCATGGTGAGCAGAAAATTGATGGATTAAGGCCAGTTTGGGCTGCACTGTTTTTATTGGGTAGAGGGGCAAGAGTGATTTGCCTATGGTTGGGTTCAAACTGGAATGGCATGGTGAGCAAAAAAACAATGGATTTAGGCCCAGATCTCTGTACTGGGGGGAATGTATGATATTGTTCTGCATTCAGTCCATCAATTTTTCTTTTTGCATTTGTCACCCCGAGTGGGACTGCTATGCCAAGACGTGGGTCCCGTGCTCTCCATGCCAGTGAAGTCAAGCTACCTGGCTGATGAGGGGTGAACCCCCGAAACTGGTCCTGGGATGCTTGGTTCCAGTCCATGGAGGACCTAGCCTGACAGTTCGGGCTTTACTTTTCCCATTGGGCAGAGGGTCAAAATTGATTTGCACATGGCTGGGTTGAGACTGGTATGACATGGTGAGCAAAAATTGATGGATTTAGGCCCAGATCTCTGTACTGATGTGAATGTATTTCATTGTTCTGCATTCTGTCCATCAATTGTTATTTTTGTATTTGTCACCCCGAGTGCCCAGACGTGGGTCCTGTGCTCTCCATGCCACTGGAGTCACGCTATCCTCGCTGATGAGGAGTGAAACCCCAAAACCAGTCCTAGGATGGTTGGTTCAAGTCCAGGGAGGAACTGGCCTGGCTGTTCGGGCTGGACTTTTCCCATTGGGCACAGGGTCAAGATTGATTTGTATATGGCTGAGTTCAAAGTGGAATGGCATGATGAACAAAACACAATGTATTTAGGCCCAGATCCGTGTACAGGGGTCAATGTATGACATTGTTCTGCATTCTGTCCATCAATTTTTCTTTTTGCATTTGTCACCCCGAGCGGGACGGGGATGCCCCGATGTGGGTCCCGCTCTCTTCATGCCACAGGAGTCAAGCTATCCTGGCCGATGAGGGGTGAAACTCTGAAGCCAGTCCTAGGATGCTTGTTACCAGTCCAGGGAGGACCTGGCCTGGCAGTCTGGGCTGGACTGTTCCTATTGGGTACAGGGTCAAGACTGATTTGCATATGGCTGGGTTTAAACTGGAATGGCATGGTGATCCAAAATACAATGGATTTAGGTCCAGATCACTGTACTGGGGTGAATGTATGACATTGTTCTGCGTTCTGTCCATCAATTTAGGCCCACATCTCTGTACTCGGGCGAATGTATAACATTGTTCTGCATTCTGTCCATCAATTGTTCGTTTTGCATTTGTCACCGCGAGTGGGACGGGTCGTGTGCTCTCCATGCCACTGGAGTCAAGCTATCCTGGCTGATGAGAGGTGAAACCCCGAAACCGGTCCTAGGATGCTTGGTTTCTGTCCAGGGAGGAACTGGCCTGGCTGTTCGGGCTGGACTTTTCCCATTGGGCACAGGGTCAAGATTGATTTACATATGGCTGAGTTCAAAGTGGAATGGCATGATGAACAAAACACAATGCATTTAGGCCCAGATCCGTGTACAGGGGTCAATGTATGACATTGTTCTGCATTCTGTCCATCAATTTTTCTTTTTGCATTTGTCACCCCGAGCGGGACAGGGATGCCCCGTGTGGGTCCCGTTCTCTTCATGCCACGGGAGTCAAGCTATCCTGGCCAATGAGGGGGTGAAACTCTGAAGCCAGTCCTAGGATGCTTGTTACCAGTCCAGGGAGGACCTGGCCTGGCAGTCTGGGCTGGACTGTTCCTATTGGGTACAGGGTCAAGACTGATTTGCATAGGGCTGGGTTTAAACTGGAATGGCATGGTGATCCAAAATACAATGGATCTAGGTCCAGATCACTGTACTGAGGTGAGTGTATGACATTGTTCTGCGTTCTGTCCATCAATTGTTCTTTTTGCATTTGTCACTCCGAGTGCGACGGGTATGTTCGTACGTGTGTCCCGTGTTCTCCATGCCACTGAAGACAAGCTATCCTGGCTGATGAGGGGTGAAACCCCAAAACCGGTCCCAGGATGTTTGTTTCCAGTCCAAGGAGGACCTTGCCTGGAAGTTTGGGCTGACTCTTTCCATTGCGCACACGGACAAGACTGATTTGCATATGGCTGGGTTCAAACTGGAATGGCATGGTTGGCCAAAAAACAATGGATTTAGGCCCAGATCTTTGTACTAGTGTGAATGTATTACATTGTTCTGCATTCTGTCCATCAATTGTTCTTTTTGCATTTGTCACCCCAAGTGGGACTGGTATGCCCAGACGTGGGTCCCATGCTTTCCATGCCACTGGAGTCAAGCTATCCTGGCTGATGAGGGGTGAAATCCTGAAACCGGTCCTAGGATGCTTGGTTCCAGTCCAAGGAGGACCTCGCCTGGTAGTTCGGGCTGGACTGTTCCCATTGGTCAAGACTGATTTGGATATGGCTCGGTTCAAACTGGAATGGCATAGTGAGCAAAACAACAAAGTATTTAGGCCCCAGATCTCTGTACAGGGGTGAATGTATGACATTGTTCTGCATTCTGTCTATCAATTGTTCTTTTTGCATTTGTCACCCGAGTGGGACGGCTATGCCCAGACATGGGTCCTGTGCTCTCCATGCCACTGGAGTCAAGCTTTCCTGGCTGATGAGGATTGAAACCCCGAATCATGTCCTAGGATGCTCTGTTACCAGGCCAGGGAGGACCTTGCATTGCTTTCGGGCAGGACTGTTTCCATTGGGCACAGGGTCAAGACTTATTTTCTTATGGCTGGGTTAAAAGTGGAACGGCGTAGTGAACTAAAAACAATGTATTTAGGCTCAGATCTCTGTACTGCGATGAATGTATGCCATTGTTCTGCATTCCGTCCATCAATTGTACTTTTTGCATTTGTCACCCCGAGTGGGATAGGTATGCCCAGACGTGGGTCCCGTTCTCTCCATGCCACTGGAGTCAAGCTATCCTGGCTGATGAGGAGTGAAACCACAAAACTGGTCCTAGGATGCTTGGTTCCAGTCAAGGGAGGACCTGGCCTGGCAGTTCGGGCTGGACTGTTCCCATTGGGCACAGGGTCAAGACTGATTTGCATATGGCTGGGTTCAAACTGGAATTGCATGGTGAGCCAAAATACAATGGATTTAGGTCCAGTTCACTGTACTGGGGTGAATGTATGACATTGTTCTGCGTTCTGTCCATCAATTGTTCTTTTTGCATTCGTTACCTCCGAGTGGGACGGGTATGATCATATGTGGATCCGGTGCTCTCCATGCCACTGGAGTCAAGCTATACTGGCTGTGAGTGGTAAAACCCCAAAACCGGTCCTAGGATGGTTGGTTCCAGTCCAAGGAGTACCTGGCCTGGCAGTTTGGGCTGGACTCTTTCGATTGCGCACAGGGACAAGACTGATTTGCCCATGGCTGGGTTGAAACTGAAGTGGCATGGTGAGCAAAAAAACGATGGATTTAGGCCCAGATCTCTGTACTGGGATGAATGTATGACATTGTTTTGCATTCTGTCCATCAATTGTTCTTTTTGTTTTTTTCACCCCGAGTGGGACGGGTATGCCCAGACATGGGTCCTGTGCTCTCCATGCCACTGGAGTCAAGCTATCCTGGCTGATGACTGGTGAAACCCCAAAACGATGCTAGAATGCTTGGTTCCTGTCCATTGAGGACCTGGCCTGGAAGTTTGGACTGGACTGTTTCCATTGGGGTCTGGGTCAAGACTGGTTTGGATATGGCTGGGTTCAAACTGGAATAACATGGTGAGCAGAAAATTGATGGATTAAGGCCTAGATCTCTGTACTGGGGTGAATGTATGACATTGTTCTGCATTCTGTCCATCAATTGTTCTTTTTGCATTTGTCACCCAGAGTGAGACGGGTATGCCCAGACGTGGATCTGGTGCTCTCCATGCCACTGGAGTCAAGCTATCCTGGCTGATGAGAAGTGAAACCCCAAAACTGGTCCTAGGATGCTTTGCTCCAGACTAGGGAGGACCTGGCCTGGCAGTTCGGGCTGGACTGTTCCCATTGGGCACAGGGTCAAGATTGATTTGCATAGGGCTGGGTTCAAACTGGAATGACATGGTGAGCCAAAAAACTATGGATTTAGGCCCAGATCTCTATACTGGGTCGAATGTATGACATTGTTCTGCGTTCTGTCCATCAATTGTTGTTTAGGTCTCGGCTAGGCAGCCCGCATGCGCTGTCTCTCCGAGACATACAGTAATCCATATGGTGATAGTTATCCCACCTGCTGCTTGTCTGCTTGCAATTGGCTGAGTCTGATTTCCGGCCTCCCTATTGGTTGCTGCTCCGATTCGTCACTTCCGTTTATATCGGAAGCAGCACCGACCAGCTACAGCTGTATGGCGCTGTAGGGCTTTCTCACTTTAGTTTAGGGACTACTTGTTTTTTTATGCGCCCACTCCAACAACCCCCCCTCTCATTCCAAACAAATTACAAGTTCTCCTTGTGGTTGTGAAATCAGACCCCCCAGGATATAGCGGCATAAAAGTGCAAATATAGCGGCACAAAAATTTAAATTTAGCGGCACAAAAATGTAAATTTAGCGGTATTATAGCGGCATTACTCATAATCATTCTTTTCAGCCCTAAATCAATGGAACCTGTTTTAGCATAGTATTTCTCTTTGAAATAGGCATGTGTAAAGTTTTTGCAGCTCTACGGAAGCACAGCTCCAATCTACTAACCTTGTGGAAGGGGTCGTATTTCTCCTTGGAATTTTTTTGGCGCCCATGAGTGCACCCCTACGGGGTACCACTTCCACCGCTCCCTGGTTGCAGTCGCACAGCCCCCATTTGCTTCCTTGGTGCAGTCACACAGACCATCCATCGCTCCCTGGGTGCAGAGGTACAGCCTCCTTTTGTGTTGCGTGCACTGACTCCCTTTGGGTAGTGCTGACAGGACAGACATCTCGCAATAATCATCCTTCAGAACCAGGTTCCCCAGTTCCAAATTCAGTAGCTCTGACCATGGTGTCACATCCTCTCCCCCACTAAACACCATACCGCCCACTGAGAGAAACTCGCCCTGTCTCAACTGTAAACCAATTGTGCCCGCTATAAACACCTGGATGCGGCTCAATTTAAATTATGCACTAGACAAGAGCAATATGCTGCCTACAAAAAAAGTAACATCATCCTGGAAAAAGAAAATACTCATAGGGAATACAAAATTAAGTAAAGCATGTGAAATGTAAGCAGGAAAAACATGGTTACTTCAACACTTTTACACTCACTATTCAGAAATCAGTGAGTGCTTTTACCTGAAAAGTTAAGAACACGACTACAGGGCACGGAATGGACCCATTTCAGTGTCCATTGCCTATGTCCTTACAGAATGTAAGCAGTATAGTAAAAAGACCAATTCTCTGAACACCGAGGCGCAGTTCACATTTTGTTTTCCAATCCATGTGTTGCAGTGCCTCCAGCACTTGTGCACTAGTTCCCCGCCTGGGGAAAACAACGCTATTCAAAGAAAGACAAGTAAAACAAAAGTAGAGCTTCACTGGCAAACTCTGTAGAGTGGCGCAAATGTGTTTTGGTATGAATAAAATCAATCTGCCCACTTTGCTATCACTCGGTTTGGCTTTATTTAGTTATTTTCATGTTTTGAACCTTTTATTCCCACAGCTACACTTTGGAACATTGCTTTCATTGGGCCGGTGCTGTCCAGTACAAAGTACCAATCACTTATTTAGAGAGAGAGAGTCCCTGCACTTCTCAGAAACAAGCAGGTACTTTGTTACAGAGTACCTGCACTTCTATTAATCCATTTCAAGCACTGTTTTGGAAGTGTAAAATATCACAAAAATACATCAATTACAATGTTTTTCTTTTTTGGATCCATTTCACAAGGAAACAAATCACCGAACGAAGAAAAGAGAGGGGGAGAACCGTTTCTGAAATAAGGGTTTTCAGTCAGAGAGAAGGTGCTAGACAAAGCGAAGGAAGAAAAGGGAGGAAGAAAGAAAGGGGGGAGGGCAGTTGAAGCGGCAGAGCAGACACACACAGTGTATTGTGTGTGCAAGAAAGGAAAACACAGTCCTTTTCCTTATCTGCGCGCCCCTCCCGTCCCGGGGTTGGAATCCTAATTGTTTACATTATTTCCAGTCGAGCCTGCAGCTGGAGAGAGGAGAAGCGATACTTTGCTTTTCTCGCTCCTCTTTCATAACTATGGTAAATAATCGAGGAAGCAAATACAGCTGTAAAGCGCCCTTTCACGGGATGACGTATGGGCGCACAGCCAATATAATGGCTTCATTTTTTCATGCCGACCGGGAGAGAGTTTTTTCGCGGGCACTTTGGTAAATATCGCGCCCGTAACGCTTGCCAGCTGATTTCGCGATTTTTTCGTGAATCGCGAAATCGGGAAATGCTGGACGGTCTGAGCACCCATGCGTGGCATGCTTTCATCCCTCCTTTACCACCCGCACTGCAAACCAAAGGATTGCAGGGATGTAGGCGACTGACAGGCGAGAGGAGCATTATGAACGGGCATTTTCGTAAAACCTTTATTTTGCAGTATAGTAGAAGGGAAAATAAAAAAGAAAAAAAATAAATAAATAAATAAATAAAACAGGCGACATACCGCCACGAAACCCCACACAGGGGGCGCAAAGAGGGGGGAGGGACTCATCCAAAGGGGAAGGGCGATAGAGCTCCATAGTCCATCCATAATAGGGATTCTAGTCCAACATAGGCAGCGGCAGAGCGAGGCAACGCTCAAAGTCCGCATGTGGCATTGTAGCCCTCCCCAGGCACAGTTAGTCGCAGCGAGAGAAAAGGGGGAAAGGAGAACAGAGAACGAACACCCCAACTATCCCCCTCCCACAACCCTCCCCAACATCACCCTCCCCCCAGTGACGGCGACTAGCACTCATAGCACTCAACACAGGCATTCTTGAAATCAAATCTGGAAAAGATGGAGAGATCGCAATGTTGGCGGGCACACAGCTGAGGGCAAACCTCGGGATAGAAATCTCACAAGTGAGCCCCAATTGTACATGAAGTTCTTAAAGCGCCCCAGGAAGATGTCAGAAAGGCGTTCCATGCTTAACAGACGCCACAGTCGGGCATGCCACAAGGAAATGGCCGGGGCAGATGGGGATTTCCACGCTGCCGCTAGAGTCTTTTTGGCCGCACCCAAACACAGCCACATCACCCGCTTGTCCGCCTTAGTCTGGTGTTCAAGTAGCGGGTCTCTAAGCCCCAGTAGGACAAAGTCCACGGAGTTCGGTATCGGGTAACCCAAGATGTCTCTAATGTGGGACAGAATCTCAGCCCAGTACGGCTGGATGGTAGGGCAGTCCCACCAAATATGTTTAAAGTCTCCCAACATCCCACAGCCCCGCCAACACCTATCCGAAGTAGCTGGGAATATGCGGCGCAACTTTGAGGGATACAGGTACCAATCAAAGATGACTTTCATATGCGCTTCTCTGAGATCAGCAGAGTGATTGTGCGCTGTCACGTCTCTCCATAGGGCCCGCCATTCGATAGCAGAGATGTCCCTCCCCAACGTGGCCTCCCAGTGATCCTGATATCGTGGGCGTGGTGACACGGCAGAGTCTAATAACAGTTTATACAAGAAGGAGATCGCGCCCCTCATGGTGGTAGTGTGAAGAAGGAAAGACTCAAATTTTGACAAGGGTCTGGTAGCCGCGTCCACCACTGCAGGTGATGTAGCCCAATGCAGGAGTTGGAGATGCCTAAAGCGCTCCGTCGGGATAACGCCATAGTCCCTCATACAGTTGTGGAAAGTGAGGGGTACGGCACCATGGAACAGATGGGTGAGTGCTCTACAGCCACCCTCCCTCCACCCGTCAAACGGTCCCTCCTCCAGAGCCGGTGGAAAAGCCGGATTGAAATGAATTGGGGTGAAAGGGGACGGGAACGTGGTCCAGCGGTCATCTCCGCTCACCGTGTCCCATACCTTCAGCACCGTGCTCGTGGGGGTGCTAATGTAGGCATTCCTGGGGCGGTCCGCTTTAGGTTTCCAGGCTAAGTCCCAAACGGAGCGGCCCGCCACGCTACGGTCCATGTGGAGCCAGTGTTTCTCCGACTGCTGTTGGGACCACTCTACAATGACCCTCAGTTGGGCAGCTTTGTAGTATAAATGCAGGTCCGGAAAGCCCACCCCCCCCTCCGAGCGTGGGCGCCTCAGGACGTGGAAAGGGAGCCGTGCTCGGCCGCCCTGCCAGACATACCGGAGCATCATGGTCTTTAATTGGCGGAAGTAGTCCAGCCCTATCGGAATAGGTAACGCCTGGAATAGATACAACAATTTGGGAAGGAGCACCATTTTGAGGGCGTGCACCCTGCCTAGCCACGAGATGTATTTAGGCTTCCAGCGTTCCAGCCCAGCCCTCACGGAGGATAGCATCGGGGGGAAATTAGCGTGGAACAGGGCATTCACGGTAGAGGTCAGTCGTACGCCTAAATAGAGCAAGGACTCTGAAGCCCAGGCAAGCGGGGTGAGCAGCCCGGCCGCGTGTACCTCCCCCGTCGAGAGAGTGAGGTTGAGGATGTAGGATTTATCAAAATTCACCTTAAAGCCCGCCACTTCTTCGTAGGCTGATAGCACTGAGTGGACATGTGGCAGCGACAGCGCCGGGTCCCTGATGGACAGCAGAACATCATCCGCAAAGAGCGAGATCTTGTGCTGTTCACCCGTAAAGGGAAGACCCAAAATCCCCTCATCACCCCGGACTGCTAATGCCAATGGCTCAATACTCAGAGCAAAGAGAAGAGGTGAGAGGGGACAACCCTGGCGCGTCCCTCGGGAGTGGCGGAAAGCCGTGGATCTATGGCCATTGACCAAAACACGGGACGTGGGCCCACTGTAATTAGCCTCAACCATCTTCACGAACGCGGGCGAGGAGCCGAAAGCCACTAGAGTCCGATGTAGAAAGCCCCAGTCGACGCGGTCGAAAGCCTTCTCTGCGTCGAGCCCCACGAGCACCGCGGGTATGTGGAAGCGCTCCGCCTTCTCGATGAGGTGTATGACGCGGCGCAGGTTATCATGGGTCTGTCTGCCCTTGATAAATCCCGATTGATCAGGATGGATCAGGGCCGGCATCAAGTCCTGTAGCCTAGTCGCCAAGATAGAGGAATGCAGTTTGGCGTCCAAATTGAGGAGTGCTATCGGGCGGTAGGATGAACAAAGGGTAGGGTCCTTCCCTGATTTGGGAATAATGCTGATTAGCGCCTCAGCCATAGAGTCTGTGGTTCTGCCCTCAATCGCCATTGCGTTGAAGAGGGAAACCAAGTAGTCGCATAGTTCAGAAGCAAATGTTTTGTAAAAGAGGGCCGTGTAGCCATCAGGGCCGGGGGCCTTGTGCAGCTTCAGGTTTTTGATGGCCTCCAGGATCTCCTCACGGGTGACGGGGGAGGATAGCAATTCGTTCCATTCTCTAGAAACCTTCGGGAGTGGCAGGCCCTCCAGGAATTTGGACTGCGCGCCGGGATCGAGAGTGTCACTCGAGTAGAGTGCCGCGTAAAAGCGCCCGAAGATGGCTGCTTTGTCCGCGTCTCTATGCTGGACAGATCCTGCCTGATCGCGAATACCCCCGATATAATCCTTCTCGCGTTTGTCCCGCAGTTGTCGGGCCAAATGACGCCCGATCTTGTTGCCCTGGGAGTAGGAGGTACGCCTGAGTCGCAGAAGGGTGAATTCCGCCCTGTTATTGTAGTGGGCCCTCAGTTTCCCTCGGACCGCTGTTAGGGGGCGTAGGGTCACCCTGGATGGGTTCGCCTTGTGGGCCTGCTCCAAGGTAGCCAATTCCAATTCCAGAGCCTCCCTCTCCTCGCGCCGCAGTTTGTTCAGGTTCGCGTTGAGAGCGAGGCACGTGCCCCGCAGGGAGGCCTTGCATGCGTCCCACGTGGTATATACCGACGTGTCCGAGGGCGGGTTAAGGAGGAAGAAATCACCAATTGCCTTACGCAGTGCCTTACACGACTTCTCGTCCCGGACCAGAGCCGCCGGAAAGTACCACTTACGCCAACCATCCCCCCCAGCGGCCCAGCGCAGTCCCAGAACAACGAGGCTGTGATCCGACAGTGAAAGTGGAAAAATATTCGCCAGTTGTACATCTCCCCGAAGAGCCTGGCTGAGTAGGATATAATCAATACGGGAGTATGTGTGGTGTACGTTGGAAAAGAAGATGTAGTCTCTGGCCTGTGTGTGAAGAAAGCGCCAACCATCAAACAACCCTAGATCTCTCAACTGTTGCTTAGTTTTGTCCGAAAAGACGCCTGTGTCCACCCTGCGGCCCCCAGAGCGATCCTGCCCTCTGTCCCATACCATGTTGAAATCGCCTAGCATTATTAAGTGACCCTCCACAAAGTCCCCCATTCTGTCCAGCAAATCCTGCAGAAAGCCATTCTGACCTGTATTAGGGGCATACAAGACAGCAAAGGTACACAGGCGATCTCGCAACAGACCTTTCACCAGAAGCCAACGGCCGTCTCTGTCCGCACTCACACCCAGGGGCTGAAAGTGAAGGGAAGCCCGGAAGAGTAGGGCCACCCCTCTGTGCTTCGTGGCTGCAGAGGCCCTGTAGATAAGGGGGAACTGCCGATGACGAAGCCTCAGTTCATCTTTCCTAGCTAGGTGGGTTTCCTGGAGGGCCACTATGTCCAGATGGTGATCTATGATGTACTTCCAGAGCTTCTGCCTCTTCTGTGGGGAGTTAAGGCCCTTGACATTCCAAGTCCCTACGCTAACATGCATTAGGGCTCACACAGATTCCATGCCATGCTCACCATCAAACAGTCACGAGGCCCGCCCCAGACTCGTACTTGCCCCACCAGCCAGGCCCAAAGAGAAAGAACAACCACGGGGTCTCCAGGGAAGAAACCCAGCCACAACCAATTCAGGAGGCCCTCCCGGCCACCCCGCGAGTCCCATGAGGCAGCCACATCACCAAGGCACATAAGGGTCAACAAGGGTAGTTCCCAGAACCCCACGTAAAACACAAATGAAAGTAACGATAATGAACCTGTCATCCCAAATTCTCCACACAGCGTCGCCGCCACCCCTCGAACACCCAACCCCGCCCCAAAACACCCCGCTATGCCACCCACAATTAGAGCGCCAACAAACCCCCCCAGCACCCCACCAAGAACAAAGAACAACAAAATGCCCCTCAAGGCACTGAACCTGAACCTCGCAGTCTTCAGTTCCAGCAGGTCACGGTTCAAAAGTCCCCCACTGGACTGTGGCAGGGGCAGGGGAGTCCACCTTGGGACCCCCAGGTCCGAATCCGGGGTGTCTTCTCCAAAAGTACCTTAGTACCCCGAGGACCTCAGACCAAGAGCCCCCTCCGACGCCACTTCGCTGTGGTGGGGTCAAGCTGCTCCAGAGCCCAGCTGGGAGTCCGCCACAGTGGCGGAGGCTACTGATGCTACCGCTGCATCCCTCTCCTGTGCACTAGCCGCCGAATCTGGTCGCCGTCGCTCCGGTGATGGGCCCACCCTGTGCCACGAGGAAGAGCGCCGCCGCCTACGGAATGGCGAGCCACGCGGCTCCTGCGATGGTGTCGTCTCTTCGATGCCCAGCAGCTCCTTCGCCACCTGTAGGGAGTTGATCTGCCTCAATCTATTCTCCCACCGAAAGACGATCCGGAAGGGGTGACCCCATGAGTAGGACACCCCACGCTCCCGGAGGAAGGCGGTCACAGGACGGAAATCCCTCCGTTTCTGTAAGGTTGTCGCCGCTAGATCCTGGTACAGCTGGGGGTGGTGGCCCCTGAATTGTAATGGGGAGATGGTTCTAGCCTTCCTCAATATCCTCTCCTTCATCTGAAAGTCATGTACACAGACAAGGATGTCCGGCGGTGGGCCCCCATTTCTCCTGGGTAGCCCCACTCTGTGCACTCTGTCCATCAGGATGTCCCGCACTCCTTCATCCTCTAGGATCTGAAGGAACAAGGCCAGGACGTACCCACGCAGGTCCCCCGCTTCACCATCCCACGGTACCGCCTTAATACGTATGTTGTTCCTTCTGGAGCGGTTTTCCAAGTCCTCTGTGTGGGTTTGTAGGCTCAGATTCTGCTCCGTGAGACGCAGGATGTCCTGCTGGAGTTGGTGCACATCATTCGCCATGCTAAGGTCATGGTCCTCCAGCGTCGCCACCCTCTCGCCGATCCCATCGACATCCCTCAGCACCTCCCTGAGGTCCGAGGCCAGCTGTGTACGGAGTTCGGTAATATCCTCTTTGATGGTAGCGAAGAGTTCCTTCATGAAAGCCTTAGTCGCCGGAGCTTCATCATCCGACTGTTTAGAGGAACCACTGGCTCCCGGCGACGCAGGCTGCTGCGACGGTTTGGAGGCCCCCTCCTTCCCCTTATTCCCTCCTCTGCGCTGCGAGTTGGACATGGCCGTGAACTCCGTCACCCTCCTTCCACCAAACTCTAGGCAGACGCGGTCGGGAGGACCAGTCACCGGCAAGGGATTCACAGCTTCGGGCCTCCTGTCGGCGGTGTAGTCCACCTTGTCCCGGGTTCAAGCAGGCGTGCTCAGTCGGCAAGGCGGCCTCCCCCTCTCGGGGCGTCTACTGCACTCCGGTGCCCGGGTTGGGCACCCACCTCCAGCGCTCACAGGACCATGCGGGCCGTTGCGGGAAGAGACCCCCTCCTGGTGGTCAGTGAATGCAGCTCGCCACCATCCGGCCTCCGCGTCTTCCAGCTGCGTCCCCTCCTCTACCTCAGGGCGCAAGGGGCAGCAGCACAGGGTCAGCGGTCAGCCGAGCGCAGGTCCGAGGGGAACGCGGTGAGTGTCTCCAGTTAGCAGCACAGTGAGTGCGAGCGCCAAACAGGGGTACATCAAGAAGGCGGCGCCAGTCTGCACGGTGGGTCTCCCACCTCAGGCAGTCAATTGCCCCAGCCGCTGGTGCAGGTGGAATGCTCCTTCGGGCAGGGCCAAGCAACGTAGAGGAAGCGCCCCTGGTTCGCAGGTGCCGCTCTCGATCCGCCCTCGGCTCAGGTCCAACTTAGCCGCGGTGCCTTGCGCGTCCCCGCCAGTACCTCGCGCCTCACCGCCGTTCCGGTGTACCTTCCGCTGTGCTCCGGTGGCGGGGGTAGCAAGGGCGCCCCGGCCTGTCCACCTCCGTCGGGGTCAGGGCCGCTGTCTGTGAGCCCGCCTCGCTGGGTCCGCCGATGCGCTCCTCCCCGCAGTTCCTCGCAGGGACGTGCCCCGCTCCTCGTCTGACCCACGCTGGGGTCGTCAGCAGCAGCCGGGCCCGCCAGGGGCGAAACGTCGCTCGAGGGGAGGCCGGGTCCTCCAGTACGCGAGGACGCGGCGTCACAGGCCGCAACTTGGATCGACCCCCAGAGGCGCCGCAGGTTCCAAAATTCCTCCTCGGCGGCACCGGAGCACTCCGCCAGGCACCACAATTCGCAGGGCGCCGAGCAGCGCTCTCGGGACCCCGCTATACGCTGCTTTGTAGAAGCGGCGCCGGAGAGGATCGAAAGTGCGTCCTACACCGACGCCATCTTGGCCACGCCCCTGAACGGGCATTTTCATTAGCTTTGCGCGTTACTTGTAGAAAGCTACATTGGCATCATGGATTTTATGTCGATCGGCACGTATAGCTCCTAATCTCAGCCTGGCTGCCAGCATCATGAACTTTATGGTGGGCGGCTGCCGCTTGCCCTTTCTTCCCATAGCCCACCAGCCCAGGTGCGCATGCCCATTGCCCCCCCCTCCTCTCCTCCTGTGTGTCAGCTCGGAATGAGACAGCTTCCAGGACACACACACAGCCGCACCCAAGTACCTCACAGGTCTTTTAAAAGACCATTTATGTGAAATGAGACTTTGCTGTTTTTTCACTTCTTCTTAGAGCCCCTGCATCTCCACTGAGATCGCTGGAAGACTTAGCCCCCCGAAATTTTTAGTAGCCCCCTCCCGGAAATGTGGCTCCAGTTCTGACTCTGCCACCGCTGCAGTTTCACTGGTAGTGGCAGCTGAACTCTCCGCAATCAGCAGTACCGGTTCTTGCCAGGCCAGGGCTGGGCTGTGTCAGTCACTCCTCGCTGATTGTAAGTGAGCACTGATTGATGGTGAAGGAGGCATGAAGGACGGGCCCAGCCGCGACGTGCAGTGGTAGCGCAGCCCACCCGAGAGGAGAGGACTCGAGTGCCTTGCACAGATCAGGCTGCATTCGGAATTTCACTTGGCTGCAGGCCGCTGCGCTCTGCAATAGCAGGGTGGGCAGGCTGCTGAGGTACCTGCCACCACTTCGTAGTGGCCGCGGGCCCCATTGACTTCAGCTACGGGTGTGGTGGTGCGTAGTATAGAAGGAACTTCCTGGTGCATGCGGATACCATTTTCTACCGCCGCACTTGGAATGAGAGATATTGCCTCAGTAAAGTGTCACCCCTGTAGTGTCTACGGTCACAGACCTACTCCCGCCTGTGACAGCCTGAGCAGGCTCATTCATACTTTAAATGTATCGCGTGCGCCCGCCCGATTGTGTCACACTATTGACTGTTGCGATTGGATGCAGGCCTACCACGTTAATACCGCGCATCATCATTGGGCAACCATCATCACGTTGAGAGACTCTCGTGAGCAACAGGTGCTAGTGGAACATTGTAACCAGGCGAGTCCAGAGCGTGCTCAGCCAGCCCCCAAACTTAGTTTACTGGCTGCAAAGCAGCGCAGAGCAACAATCTCATCTAAGGCAGGAACTCTGAACATTCTGCACCGAGTTTTGGGGAAATCAATTATATCAATAAATATCACGTGAATAATGTGACGTCACGTGCAGCAGACGCGTAGACCCGGCCCTGATAAGAAAGTGCCGGTGCTAAGCACCAGAAAGCACCGGCACAAATTAAGCACTGCCCCCACTTTTTGCTGTGATTCACTGATTTTTCGACTTTAGTGTAGCTGTGGGCCTGCTAATCAGACCCACAGCCCAGCTGTTCTCTCTCTAAATTCATACCATGTACTTTAGGTACATACCTACTTGGGAATTGGGTCATCTTTGTGAGCCCCTGTATACTGTACCATAGGTACCCAGGGCATAGGTGCATCCAAGGCCTACCAGGGGCTGCAGCATGAATTATGCCACCCCTGGCTGGCCATTATATCTACCCTTATATACAGACACATATATACCTATAAGTCACTCCTATGGCAGGCCTTGACAATCCTGAAGGCAGAGTGCTTGGCTTTATGTGAGATGGTGCTCTATCATGAGCTGAGCCTGTCTGCAGCTTTCGGAACCATGCCCTTATAGCTGTTCTATGATATAGCCATACCATATACACTTAAGTGCATTATAATCCTCGCGGTTAATGCTAACTTTGGTTTGGCTTTATCAAAACATGTTGTGTAAGGTGTCAAAAACTTTGGAATACTATCCCCCCACCAGTCCTGGCGGCGGACGTAGCATTCCACCCTTCTAGAGGGAGAAGACATGTAGTTACTGTTTTACCCGGTTAAAGTCAAACAGAACCTCAGCATCACAAAATGGATGCTGCTGCCACAGACACGGGTCTGACATCCTGCTGCTGGACGAAACTGCGGCAGGGGAGGACTGGACAATAGGTTTCCTGTTGAAGGAGGTGCTAGCACTGTGAGAAGTTGGCCTGGTATATGATGCTCACTAGTTCTAGTGATCACCTTGTAACATGCCAAGCAACCCTTATGATGATTGCTTGTAAGTCAACCTTATAGACCAGCTATCCTAGTAGCGTGGACAAAGCAGTCTTAGGCTAAACTCTGTAAAGGCATGTGAAGCAAGCTGTTTTAGTAAACACAACGGGGAAGAAGGGTCAGAGGGAAAATGTTTAAAGACCTTCCCAGGGTGGAGTCCCCCAACCAGTAAATGCAAGAAACAAAAAGCACACACTGGGGGTCTAAAGCTGGGCCTAATACGCTCCAGAGGACAAACTGACAAAAAGACTGCTCAACAAGTCAGTGGACGTTTGCCAATGCTGTGTAACAAAAGAGTTATTTATTTTATTTTATTTATTTTATTTTATGTAGTTTGTAGAGCGCGCAGCTACCCCCGAAGGGGTGTCCCGGCGCTAAAAAAAAAAAGTTTACGGGGTATTTACAAAAAATGACCTATGCAGAGGGATTCACTTCAAATTTAGACTAGACCCATACAGAGAAATGTAGGATGTCCATCAACGTCAGATGTAGATCATATATTCTCATTTGGCCATACAAATAGGAATGGTGTGTCCCATGATCATTGGGACTAAGCCATAACCTAAACTTGTCTGGGTCTTGTCTCCAGATGCAGTGAAGACCATATGAGTGAAAGGATCGTGATGGAATCCAGTGCAGTGCAAAGAAAATGTGTGGTGAGGTTAAAAAAGGGTAGTGAATCAATACAAAACTTTAATATCACTTGATCACTCCTTTAGTAAAAACAACAGGAACAGTGCAAAGATGCAGTCTAAACAAATAACTGCATATATTCGGCCAACATGTTTCAGCCTAGAGGGAACCAAATCCCGCGGCTTTCTTCAGGGCCACAGTCCTTAACGTTTGCTACTGCGTGACAAAAAACAGTGAAAAATAACTAAATCAATTAAAGGATACAACTGTGTCGTGATATGTATCTTTCAAACCTCTGAATCAACCAGTGTCTGTTTTATCTGTTTATGGAAACAAACAAAGATAATTTGTATGAATCCCAACAAAAATTGTTTACAGGTCACTATTCTGTACTAAAGAGTACTATAGTTTGATAACCACTTAGTACAGGGAGTAGATCTCACCTCTCCTGGAATGTGGCTCAGGATAATATGAGGCCCGCTCTAGAAAAAGGTGAAAAAAGGGATAAGGGACTAGCATAGGGTAACAATCACCTGGTGTACCTCCTAACTACCTGAATTGATATCCCTATGAACTTTACACCTTGTCGAGCACAAACTCAATCTCAGGCTGATGAACAAACAGGCCCCTCCTCACTATAGTCAGCAGGAACCATCTCCAGCTCTTCACTACTATCTTTGATATAGACAAATGTATTTCATTTGATTATTCTACTAACCAGGATGTCTTAAATCTGAGAGTGAAACAGAAGCAATACTATCTGTGTGTTGAAGGACAACTAGTAGATAAGAAGTCCCTCTAAGTATCTGTTGTCCCATGTTAGAAGAAGTAACAGCGCGGAAAAAGAAAAAGAAAAAGCAGTTAACTGCTGTATTTAGCTTAGAAACAGGTATTGCACCTGATTATCATACTGACCAGGGTATCTTAAATCAGAGGGTGATGGTAAAGAATTCTCCCTGTATTCTGAACGAGGGAAAGCTCTCTGTAATTAGACGGATAACTAGCCCTCCCCATGTCTGTCTTTGCATAATATAGGCTATGGCAACCAAAGGAGGGATAGAGATGAGAGAAGAGCTCACAGCCTTACCTGTCTGTCGTTGCCTCAAAGCTTCCAACTGAGCTTAGAGGGAGGCAACGAGGGCAGGGAACGCCACGGCTAAAAAGAGTTTGAATATGGGCGGGGCTTCCTGCCAGGGCTGCGTTATTAATGACTTGCAGCTGTCACATACTGCGGCGAGGAACATGTCTTGCTCGGACAATAATAACTATTAGATTACATTTTTAATTATTATTTACAGCTCACCTCCGAAGCGCTGTGGTGTTACGTGCGTCTCAGTGCAATCGGCTACGTCGGATTAGCCCGAACCCGCTCTCTCGCAAGAGCGACGAACACGAACTACAAAAACGCGTCATAGCGCGAGAAGATGTAGTTCATAGTTCATGCTGCTGGTTTAACGCTTAGGTAGATCAAGCGTGTATGTAAACTAATTATCCGTAGTCATAAGCTTACCCATTTTTGATTAGAGACTTGCTCTGTAAGGCCAGTTAATAATAATTATGTATCACAGACGATGGAAAAGAAAAGAACTACAACAGCGCATCGTAGCGCAGGGAATTGTAGTTCTTAGACTGTGCTTGTGTCTTAATGCTTAGAACAGATCGAGCGTGTGTATAATGAAATAAATTCAAAATTCTCCCCTTTGATTGTTGGACTTGCTCTGTGAGGCCAATTTATAATGATTAAACATGTGTCCTATCAATGCAGGAAATAGCACGCGTAGTGATCTGGAGCAAAGCAAAAGTCTTTTTAATAGGAGGCATGAGAGGCAGATTGAAGAAAAGCAGAATTTATAAAGCTTCGGACAATAAAGCACTAAGGATGTAACTTGAAAATTATATCTGCACCCGACTTGTATCGGAACGCAGTAGTATTTAGAGTCTTATCTGTTAAGTTCAAATGCACTCACACCTAATGAAGGCTGTGGATATATAAATTACTCTATAGAGTGCCGGACAAGATGCCTGAGCCATCTGGTTGGATAGAGGATAGTGCAAGCATCACTTGTTGTTTAACACTACGTAGAGCTGTGACTACGGGAGTGTGTGGACCGGCCAGGCAGATTGAAAGTGGTGGTAGGTACCTATCTTTCAGTAGACCTCCACACACAAGGGTGCGCATCATGTCGTAGGTGACAAAACACTACAAAAATATGATCATCCCTTTAACTCAAGGCTGTCCAGGGTATCTCATCATTCAACCCATTAACATCAGAAGCCAATCTATAGACCCATTTCTGTTCTTTGAGAAAGAGGAATCTAGAGATATCAGCAACATGTGGTGCAACATAGGGTTTCTCTAAAACAGTCCAGTAGAACTTAAGTATACTAGTCTTGTTTTATATGTACCTAGCAGGTACCTGTATGATCATTCAAATGATACTCTCAAAGATTGTAATGGTAAAACAACAGCAAGCTCAAATCCCACCGCTGCCACCAATGTGAGAAGTTGGCCTGGTATATGATGCTCACTAGTTCTAGTGATCACCTTGTACCATGCCAAGGAACCCTTATGATGATTGCTTCTAAGTCAACCTTATAGACCAGCTATCCTAGTAGCATGGACAAAGCAGTCTTAGGCTAAACTCTGTAAAGGCATGTGAAGCAAGCTGTTTTACCATACACAATCCTCTTGAATACCAAATGAAAGGACACCACACAGATATATATTGAAAATATATATATATATATATTTATTTACTACAAATCCCCTATGCTCTTTATGAGCACAGAAGCAAATGCGTTAAAACAAAACACAGTTTAAATATACAAAAGTTGCACAATATGGATGAGCCCTAGGGGCCACCTAAACCATATTCTAAAATAGTGGTATAAGTACCACGAATCGGAAAGGAAGTAGGCCTAGGGCCTGGGGAATCGCTAGAGCTGTTCGGGACTAACAGTGAAGAAGTCGGGAAAGGCCCGCGGGACTCGGGTGCAGAGCTTAAAGCACACGCATACACCAATGCAATGTCAATGGTGCGTAAAAGTTACAAAGTTAGTGAAAAGGGAACCTTCCGGATGACCTAGAACCTAGCAACTTGGAACATAGACACTAGAGGTGTATTGCTACACAGGGGCACCGGAGTGCCAGGTTTACCTCACCCACAGGAAGCGGGTGCATATGTCTCAAAGTGTGTCGGGTTTCGTCGCGCTGGACTATGGAGCCTGTAGATGAAGATGCTGCAAGCGGGTCGTCGAGGAGAGTTCTGGTGGATCCAAGGGTGGATCTGAAGAGGTGAAGACCTGAAAGCAGAGGGGACAATGTTCAAAGTCACTAGCCAGTGACTACCGTGGTACCCGGAGGGAACCAGGCAATGTCGGGCGCAAACAGGTGAAAAGGTGAAGATTGTCTCTGCAGCCACGTAGACACGAAGAGGTGGAGGATAACCAGGCGTGGGTCATGAGTTGTCCCACAAAGGCTCTAGCTGATGGCGGTGTCAGCTTTTTGATCGGAGCAAACAGGCCTTGGCTAATGCAAGCCACGTAGGAATCGATGCAAGCTTCTCACTCGGACCAGCAAGGTCAGAGCGGGTGCTCCTTTTCAGGGGAGCGAGGGCCAGTCTGGAGCAACCAGACCAGTGGTGTTGTTTGTCGGTTTCGTCACCAAGATGGCCACTAGCCACGTGGCAAGTGGCCGGGATGGCGCGTCAAGTGGCAAAATTGAATCTGTTTAAGTTAGGGGGAGGTATGAGATAGCGTTTTTCACAAGTTATGTTTAAGTTACGGAAAGATTACTTTTGAGGACACAGGATAAATGGGGGGTTTTCGTCATGGCAATAGGGTTTCATAAAATAAACACAACACATGGTGGGGATTAGAAATCATTAGCGTAGTGAAAAGGTGTTTTATAATTACAGAGTGGGGAGTGGATTTATACAGCAATGTTGAAATGTTGAAAGTGCAATTTAAAAAGTGATGGAAACATGTGAATTTTTTATCGTAGATACCCCTGACGAAGCGTAAAGCGAAATGCATTGGGTGTGATGTAATGTTTGCATATTTCGGAGGACTCGAGATTCAGCACATGCTCATGTTTAATCCTGGATAGGCAATCATGAAGCACTTACACGCAGAAGTTTAAATGAATTTCGTATCCCTGGCGTGACAATGAAGTTTGGATACAGATTGGAAATAAAATGGATTAAATATGAAACAACTGTGGTTAAAGTGAATCATTTGGAACACTATGTGTATACAGCTGTGCAACTCGTTTATGACCAGCACGGAGCGGGTCATTGTTTGAGTACAAAATGCAAAAGGGCCCACGCAGATTGTGGAGATGCTGGGGGGCTGATCTTCGGTGCAGATGCTGCTGGGTGGTGGGGCGTCTCAAACCCCAAAGCACAGCGTCGAGGGTGCCTCGGGTGCTGCGCGGTCAGCTTATCGGGGGTCTTTCAAGAGCTCCTGTCCCACGTCTCTCGGTGCCTCCACGGGTCTCTTTTTTTAGGGACTGTGGATCGGGCTCTGAAATGTCTGGGAATCAGGGTCTTGTCGGGCTCTGGGCTCGGGCTCCGGCGGAAGGCGCCAGCAAAACAGATGTCGAGGTGCTGGATGGTGCCTGTATTCACAGGGTGGTCACTCCTTGGCCACAAGAGAGATGCTCTTCAGTCTTCTGTGCCACAGAATGTTGAAGTCCAGTTTTCTTCTTAATTTCAAGTCGAGTTCAGGATGATCTGAAGTCTTGGGACACAGCTCCTACTCTTATTCCAAATCTGGGGGCCGGGTCACCTGCTAGGTCCCTCCTCTTGTTGGGACCAGGAAGGGGGGGCGGTTACACCCCCTTTCCTTTGTCCAGCTCCGCGCCAGGACTGGGGCTGGAAAGCCCCAGCACCAGTTTGGACTGGCTTATGCACGGGAACACCTTGTGTGCCCCAGGCATGTCTCATTCTATTCAGCCCTGTCCTACCCAATACACAAAATCCTGTCTGGGGTGGTGCTCGCACCTCCCAAGGGTGGAAACCCTTTGTCCAAGCCTCCCTTGCTGGAAGGACTCCCAGCAGCAGGAGGTCAGACTTGTGTCTGTGGTGGCAGCATGCATTTTGTGATGCTGAGGCTCGAGTTTAACTTTAACCGGGGTTGTGAGAAGTTGGCCTGATATGTGATGTTTACAATTCTGGAACCACCTTGTATCAGTCCAAACAATCCCTTATGGTGTCTGGTTGTAAGTCAACCTTATAGACAAGCTATCCTAGTGGTAGCATGGACTAAGCAGCCTTAAAGGCTAAACTCAAGAGGTCGTGTTAAGCGAGCTGTTTTACCAATCACAATCCTGTAATACCAAATGAAAGGACACCACACAAGTTATATATAAAAATATATGTATTTATTTCTAAAATAATCCTCTGTACTCTTTATGAGTGCAGAGGCACAGGCGTTAAAACAAAAGCACAGTTAAACATATGAAAGTTGCACAATTATGGATGAGGCCCAGGGGCCACGCAAACCATATATTAAAAAAGTGGTATAAGAGATATCAATCGAACAGTGGTTAGGCCTAGGGTCTAGGGAATCGCTGGGAGCAGTCGGGACTAGCAATGCTGAAGTCGGGAAAAGCCCGCGGGATTCGGGTGCAGCGCTTAAAGCACACGCACGCACCAATGCGAAGTCAATGGTGCGTAAAAATTATAAAGTTAAAGTTTAAGGAGACTTCCGCTTAACCTAGCAAGATGAAACTTTAGACACATTCACTAGAGGTGTGTACCAGTGTGGGAACACCAGCTTTGATGAGTTACCTCATCCACAGGAAGCGGGTGCACAGGTGCGAAGTAGTGTCGGGTTTTGTCAAGCTGGTTGATGGTGCTTGGAGCTGTAGATGCTGCAGGCGTCGTGAAGGAGAAGTGTCCGGTGTGATCCAAGGGTGGATCGGAGTTGTAGAGTACCTGAAAGCAGAGGGGACAGAGTCTGGGTCACTCAGCAGTGACCAGGACGGAACCAGGCAATGTCGGGCGCAATCAGGTGGTTGTCGAGGAGCTTCTCTCCACTGCCACGTGGACTCTAGGGCATCTACGACGTCCAGGAGTGGACCACGAGCTGTCTAACAAAGATTCTCGCCGTCGGCGGTGTCGGCTTTAGGATTGGAGCAAACAACACTTGGCAAGAGCAATCCACGCAGGACTGGAAGATTACTTCTCACTCGGACCAGGATGGTCAGAGCGGGTGCTCCTTTTCAGAGAAGCTAGTGCAAGTCGGGAGCAATCAGAATCACAAGTTAGATTTCATAGTTCGTCAGCACAGGGGCCACAAGCCAACGGGCAAATGACCGGGCCAACGCGATGAGCCAAAAGATGCAGAAGGGCCCCACGCAGCACTCGGTGAGTGTAGAGGGGTGAGCTTCGGTGCAAGAGTGGCTCACGGCTGAGGCTTCTCAAACCCCGATGTACAGCTTCAAGGGTCACTCGTGGGCTGCATGGTCAGTGTCTCGTAGTCTTTCCAAGATGGCGGGCCCCACGCTTCTGGTCGCCTCCACGGGTCTTAGCTCTGCAGGGACTGTGGATCGGGCTGTTAGAAGGCAGGCTCGCTTGGTCTTGTTGATCTCTGTCGCTTGAGTTCTGGCGGGAACGGCAACAAAGCAAATGTTGAGATGCTGGATGGTGCCTGTTTGCACAGGGTGGTCACTCCTTGACCACAAGGGAGATTCTTCAGTCTTCTACGTCGAGTAGGATGTCAAAGGGTCCAGAGTTTTGTTTAATAAGTTTCAGTCAGGATAATCTGAGTGTGTTGGCACTGCTCCCATACTTATACCAATCTAGGGGGCTGGATTACCTGCTACGTCCCCTGCTATGGGTGGGACCCAGGAAGGGGGTGGTTACACCCCTTTCCCTTTGTCCAGGTCACGCTGGGACTGAGGCTGGTGTGCCCCAGAACCGGTTTGACCAGATTATGCAAGGGGAAGCCTTGTGCTCCCCAGGCAGTGTCTGGTTTTTTTCAAACCTCCCTGCTACAATCCACTATCTCCTGTCTGGGGTGGTGTGACACCTCCCCGCGACAGGAAAGCCTTTGTCCAGGCCTCCTTGGCTGAGTTTCAGTCAGCAGCAGGAGGTCAGACTTGTGTCTGTGGCAGAAGCGTCCATTTTGTGATGCTGAGGCTCTTTTAAAATCAACCGCGTTTCAGTGAAGTAACATGTCTTCTCCCTCTAGAGGGGTGGAATGCTATCCCCGTTGACAGGACTGTCGAGCGGATAGTATTCCAAATCATATGACACCTTACACGACATGTTTTGATAAAGCCAAACCAAAGTTGTCATATAACCGCGAGGATTATAATGCACTTAATAGTATATGGTATGGCATTATCCCAGAACAGCTTAGGGAGTTGTTCCCGACAGCTGCAGACAGGCTCCGCTCATGCTCGAGCTCCATCTCACATTAAACCACGCACTCTGCCTCCAGGATTGATAAGGCCTTCCATAGGAGTGACTCACAGGTTTATATGTGTCCAGATATAGGTTTAGATATATAGATACTATATCTAAGCAAGAGGTGATTACACCAACTTGCCCCAGCTGAGTGATCAGCGAGTTGTGTCAATTTAAGAACCAGCCAGGGGTGGCAAAAGCTATGCTGCAGCCCCTGGTTGGCCTTGGTGGCACCTATGCCCTGAGCACCTATAGTGCATGGTGCAGGGGCTGACAAGGAGTCCAGTTCCAATTGGGTTATGTACCTATAGTACATGTATGTGAATTTAGAATGATAACAGCAGGCTAGGGGTCTGATTAGCAGGCCCACAGCCTCATTAAGTCGAAAACCAGTGAAGCAAAAAGCAAAAATTGGGGTGACCATAGGATAGCAGACCCTACTCTCCTACACAACCCCCCCCCCCAAAGGCAAGGACATTAAACTTAACCTTGACCAGATAAGTCTTCATGTTCTAAGTGGAAGTACCTGGAGAGACCATCTGCATTACCATTGTCAGTCCCTGGGCGGTGCTCCACTGTAAAGTCCATCCCCTGTAGGGAAATGGACCACCTGAGTAGTTTGGGGTTTTCACCCTTCATCTGATTTAGCCACAAGAGGTGCTTATGGTCTGTCTGAATTAGGAAGTGAGTTCCAAACAAGTATGGCCACAACGTCTTCAGGGCCCAAACCACAGCAAAGGCCTCCCTCTCAATAGCTGATCAACGTTTCTCCCTGGGGGTCAGCCTTCTGCTAATAAAAGCAATGGGCTGGTCATGACCATCTGTATTCAGTTGTGAAAGCACAGCTCCCACCCCCAACTCAGAAGCATCTGTCTGTACAATGAACTGTTTGGAGTAGTCAGGACTCTTCAGGATAGGTGCAGAGCACATGGCCGTCTTCAGGTCATCAAATCCCTTTTTTGGCATCTTCTTGGATGTCAAGTCATTTAATGGGGTCACAATGGACCCATAGTGCTTCACAAACTTTCTGTAATACCCAGTCAGGCCCAAGAAGGCTCTGACTTGTGTCTGGGTAGTTGGAGGAGCCCAGTCCTGTATGGTCTGGATTTTGCTCTCCAATGGTTGAACCTGACCCACACCTACTCGGTGGCCCAGGTACACAACTTTGCTCTGCCCTATCTGGCACTTAGTAGCCTTGATAGTCAGGCCTGCCTTTTGCAGGGCCTCCAGAACCTTCTTCAGGTGGATCAGGTTATCCTCCCAGGTGGAGCTAAAGACAGCAATATCATCTAGATATGCTGCACAAAAGTCATCCAACCCAGCAAGGACTTGATTCACCAACCTTTGGAAGTTGGCAGGTGCATTCTTCAAACCAAAGGGCATTACCACAAACTGATAATGTTCACTAGGGGTAGAGAATGCTGTTTTGGCTTTTGACTCTTCAGCTAACCTGATCTGCCAGTAGCCAGCTGTCAAATCAAATGTGCTCAGAAACTTGGCAGAAGCCAATTTATCAATGAGCCAATCTGCTCTTGGAATGGGATGTGCATCTGTCCTAGTGACAGTATTGAGACCTCTGTAGTCCACACAAAACCTCATTTCTCTCTTTCCATCTTTGGTATGGGGTTTTGGCACAAGGACTACTGGGCTGGCCCATGGGCTCTAAGATGGCTCAATCACTCCAAGCTCAAGCATCTTTTGCACCTCAGCCTTTATACAATCCCTGACATAGTCAGGTTGTCTGTAGATTTTATTCTTCACAGGCAGACTGTCACCAGTGTCCACCTCATGGGTGCACCAGTTAGTTTGACTAGGTGTGAGTGAAAACATGTGTCTGTGGGCCTGCAACGCCTGTCTGCAGTCCGCCTGTTGCTGCTCAGTTAGGCTGCCTGCCAAGGCTACACCATCAACTGAACCATCATCAGGGTTCTGGGAAAGCAGGTCTGGGAGAGGGTCACTCTCTTCCTCCCGTTTCCCATCTGTGGCCATGAGCAGGCTCATGTCCTCCCTGTCAACAAATGGTTTCAAACGATTTACATGGAGCACCCTGTGGGGGCTCCTAGGGGTTCCAAAGTCAACCACATAGGTGACTTCTCCCTTTTTCTCAACAATGGGGTAGGGTCCAGTCCATTTGTCCTGGAGTGCTGCTGGGGCCACTGGCTCCAACACCCACACCATCTGCCCTGGCTTGTACTCAACCAGAACAGCCTTTTGGTCATGCCAAGCTTTCTGTAATTCTTGACTGGCCTCCAGGTTTTTGGATGCTCTCTCCATGTATTCAGCCATCCGGGAGCGGAGACCAAGTACATAGTCCACAACATCTAGTTTAGTCTTTTTGAGAGGTAACTCCCATCCTTCCTTCACCAAACATAGTGGACCCCTCACAGTGTGGCCAAACAAAAGTTCAAAAGGGCTGTAGCCAACCCCCTTCTGTGGGACCTTTCTGTAAGCAAAGAGCAAGCAGGGTAAAAGGGTGTCCCATTTCCGCCTAAGCTTCTCTGGTAATCCTTTTATCATTCCCTTGAGGGTCTTGTTGAATCTCTCCACAAGCCCATAGCACTGTGGGTGATAGGGTGTGGTAAACTTGTAGTTTACTCCACACTCCTTCCACATTGCCTTTAAGTATCCAGACATGAAGTTGGTACCTCTGTCTGAAAGAACCTCCTGTGGAAAACCCACTCTTGAGAAAACTGCAAGAAGGGCTTTTGCCACAACAGGTGCTGTTGTGGTCCTCAGGGGAATTGCCTCTGGATACCTGGTGGCATGATCCACTACCACCAGTATAAATCTGTGGCCAGATGCTGTTTGAGGATCCATGGGACCCACAATGTCTATTCCAACTCTTTCAAAGGGTACCCCCACCACAGGTAGTGGTATCAGGGGGGCCTTTGTTGTGCCACCTGACTTACCACTGGCTTGGCAAGTGACACAGGAGCGACAAAACTCCTTGACATTGTCTGACATATGAGGCCAGTGAAAGTGAGGGACAAGCCTGTCCCAAGTCTTGTTCTGGCCTAAGTGTCCTGCAAGGGGAATATCATGGGCCAAGGTAAGAAGGATGCCCCTAAACTTCAATGGAATGACCAACCTCCTGGAAGCACCAGGCTTGGGGTCTCTAGCCTCTGAGTAAAGGAGCCCATCATCCCAATACACTTTATGGGTCCCTTGAGCATTCCCTGCAGCCTCAGCAGCAGCTTACTGTCTGAGGGGTTCAAGAGAAGGGCTATCTAATTCGGCCTGCCCGAGGTCTGCCCTTGAGGGCCCCCCTGTCACCAGAAACTCAACCTGATCAGGTTCAAGCTCCTCAGAGACAGTCTCCTCTTGGACTGCAGAGTCAGCTCCCTGTGGAGTCTGATCCTCAACCTGGGGGAAGTGGGAAGGCACTGCCTTAACCCTCTTGCTCTTTCTCTTGGGTTGTGGTTGGTCTATTGTTCCAAGATCCACCACAGGTTCAGGAAGGCACTTCTTAGCCTGAGTCCTTGTCACTGCAAGGACATGTGCTGAAATCCCTAGCATTTCTGCATGAGTCCTGTACTCCACTTCTGACCAAACTGAGCTTTCCAGATCATTGCCTAACAGACAGTCTACTGGGAGGTCTGCACTCACAACAACTTTCTTTCGGCCATTTACCCCTCCCCAGGAGAAGTTCACAACAGCCACACTATGTGCAGTAGTGGTGTTGCTTGCATTGGTCACTAGGTAATTCTCACCTAGTACAATCTGTCCAGGGTCTTCAAAGTCAGGTGTCACCATAGTGACACTGGCACAAGTGTCCCTGTAGGCCTGAGCCAGTTTCTCATTTATCAAAGGCGTCTGCCTACACTTGCCCAGGATACTGGGACTCACAGTAGTGGACAAAGATAAGTCCACATCATAAAGCAGAACTGCCTGAGTAGGGACTCTGACTAGGCCAGACTACATCTCATTACCCAGGGTTAACCCTACTATGCCCTTAGGATGTGTACTACCACTGCTGACTGTACTAGGGAGTGCAGGTGCTTTAGGAGCTGCAGTGGTAGGAACTGGATTTTTCTTGGTCCATTCACTCCCCCAATGGGAAATGGACTTACATGATTTGCACCAAGGTTTCTTTGGGCTGTCATTCTTCTTCTTTTTGTTACCATTTTGGGAACCACCCTCCTTATTAGAATTTTGTGGGCCTGAAGAAGACTTCTGGTCTTTTTCTTTATCTTTCTTATCCCCACCCTTCTGGTCTGTTTTCATCTGGTCACCACCATGGTTCTGGGGTTTCTGCTTAATCCTTGTTCTGACCCATTTGTCCGCCTTCTTTCCCAATTCTTGGGGAGAGGTCAGATCAGAGTCAATAAGGTATTGATGCAACAGCTGGTTCTGACAGTTATTAAGGTTCTGCTCTCTCATTATAAGATTGTACAATCCTGTATAGTCTGAGACTTTACTTCCCTGCAGCCAACCCTCCAGAGCCTTAGTGGCAAAATCAACAAAATCAGTCCAGTCCCGAGTCTGTGCTTTTTGGGTGTCTCTGAACAACAACCTGTATTGCTCAGTGGTTAGGCCAAACCCTTCAATAAGAGCACTCTTCAGGACAGAGTAGTTTTTGGCATTCTCAGGTCTAACTGTGAGGAGCCTATCCCTCCCTTTCTCAGAAAAGGAGTACCATAAAATTGCAGCCCACTGATCCTGAGGAACCTGCTATACCATGCAGGCCCTCTCCAGAGCAGTCATCCATTTGTGGATGTCATCCCCTTCCTTGTAGGGGGGCACAATTTTTGTCAGGTTTCTATTATCATAGCCCCTGTCTTTCTCTCTAGGAATATTGCTGCCACCAGTGGAATCTAATCCACACAACCTTTGTTCTCTTGCTAAAGAAAGTTTAGCTTGAGCCAAGGCTATCTCTTCCCTCTCTAGCTGAAGTTGGACAGCCCTCATTCTGGCCCTATGCTCTTTTCTCTGGTGGGAAGTCATTCCCCTTTTAGATTCCCTTGAGACACTAGAAATATGAGAGTCCCCTGAGGGAGATCTCAACCTTATATTGCCTGAGGGAACTATGTTATAGGATCTGGGAAGGTGCTGGCCCTCTCCATTCCCATGTAGGTCTAAGTTGATCTGGTTAAGCCTGCCAACTACAACCTGGTTACCCCTCTGATTCTGACCTGACTCATCTACTTCTGAGTCTTCTTCTTCCTCCTCTTTTTCCTCCTCTTCCACCTCTGGGGTGGCCTCAGTCTCAGGGGGGTTCACTCCGTCTCCTGCATCTAAGGGAGCTATACTCGCCTTATCTAAGTCATCCTTTTCCAGGATGGCTATCAGGGAAGGAATGGTGGGGTTGTGACCCCTTTTTAGCCCTCTTGCAATGCATAAGGCACTCAAATCTTTATGGAAAAGTTTGTCATAGCTGGGAGTTGCCTTGGTAAGGTCAACTGTCACAGGTGCAGAGCCTGTAGCTCCTCCTGTGCCAGACATGACTGCTAGTAAGGTGCAAGTGGTGCGCTTACCTACACTAAGTGTTTTCCTACTGTACCTTGCTAGTGAGTTGTAGGCAGGGTGTGCTAATCCCTTTAATCTACAACTACTAAGTTCAGTAGAACTTAAATATGCTAAGCTTTTGTTTATATGTACCTAAGGTACTTGATGTGATCTTTCAATTTGATAAAAAGATTGCAATGGTAAAACAACAGCAAGCTCAAATCCCACCGCTGCCACCAATGTGAGAAGTTGGCCTGATATGTGATGTTTCCAATTCTGGAACCACCTTGTATCAGTCCAAACAATCCCTTATGGTGTCTGGTTGTAAGTCAACCTTATACACAAGCTATCCTAGTGGAAGCATGGACTAAGCAGCCTTAAAGGCTAAACTCAAGAGGTCGTGTTAAGCGAGCTGTTTTACCAATCACAATCCTGTAATACCAAATGAAAGGACACCACACAAGTTATATATAAAAATATATGTATTTATTTCTAAAATAATCCTCTGTACTCTTTATGAGTGCAGAGGCACAAGCGTTAAAACAAAAGCACAGTTAAACATATGAAAGTTGCACAATTATGGATGAGGCCGTGGGGCCAGGCAAACCATATATTAAAAAAGTGGTATAAGAGATACCAATCGAACAGTGGTTAGGCATAGGGCCTAGGAAATCGCTGGGAGCAGTCGGGACTAGCAATGCTGAAGTCGGGAAAAGCCCGCGGGATTCGGGTGCAGCGCTTAAAGCACAGGCACGCGCCAATGCAAAGTCAATGGTGCGTAAAGGTTATATAGTTATAGTTTAAGGAGACTTCCGCTTAACCTAGCAAGATGAAACTTTAGACACATACACTAGAGGTGTGTACCAGTGTGGGAACACCGACGTTGATGAGTTACCTCACCCACAGGAAGCGGGTGCACAGGTGCGAAGTAGTGTCGGGTTTTGTCACGCTGGTTGATGGTGCTTGGAGCTGAAGATGCTGAAGGCGTCGTGAAGGAGAAGTGTCCGGTGTGATCCAAGAGTAGATCAGAGTTGTAGAGTACCTGAAAGCAGAGGGGACAGAGTCTGGGTCACTCAGCAGTGACCAGGGTGGAACCAGGACGGAACTAGGCAATGTCGGGCGCAATCAGGTGGTTGTCGAGGAGCTTCTCTCCACTGCCACGTGGATAGGAGGGCATCGGCGACGTCCAGGAGTGGATCACGAGCTGTCCCACAAAGACTCTCGCCGTCGGCGGTGTCAGCTTCAGGACTGGAGCAAACAACACTTGGCAAGAGCAATCCACGCAGGACTGGAAGATTGCTTCTCACTCGGACCAGGAGGGTCGGAGCGAGTGCTCCTTTTCAGAGGAGCGAGTGCAAGTCTGGAGCACCAGAATCACAAGTTAGATTTCATAGTTCATCGGCAGAGGGGCCACAAGCCAACGGGCAAGTGACCGGGCCAACGCGTTGAGCCGAAAGATGCAGAAGGGCCCCACGCAGCACTCAGTGAGTGTTGAGGGGTGAGCTTCGGTGCAAGAGTGGCTCAGGGCTGGGGCTTCTCAAACTCCGATGTACAGCTTCGAGGGTCACTCGTGGGCTGCACGGTCAGCGTCTCGTGGTCTTTCCAAGATGGCGGGCCCCACGCTTCCGGTCACCTCCACGGGTCTTAGCTCTGCAGGGACTGTGGATTGGGCTGTTAGAAGGCAGGCTCGCTTGGTCTTGTTGATCTCTGTCGCTCGAGTTCCGGCGGGAACTGCAACAAAGCAAACGTCGAGGTGCTGGATGGTGCCTTGACCACAAGGGAGATTCTTCAGTCTTCTACGTCGAGTAGGATGTCGAAGGGTCCAGAGTTTCGTTTAATAAGTTTCAGTCAGATTAATCTGAGTGCGTTGGCACTGCTCCCATTCTTATACCAATCTAGGGGGCTGGATTACCTGCTAGGTCCCCTCCTATGGGTGGGACCCAGGAAGGGGGTGGTTACACCCCTTTCCCTTTGTCCAGGTCACGCTGGGACTGGGGCTGGTGTGCCCCAGAACCGGTTTGACCGGATTATGCAAGGGGAAGCCTTGTGCTCCCCAGGCAGTGTCTGGTTTCTTTCAAACCTCCCTGCTACAATCCACTATCTCCTGACTGGGGTGGTGTGACACCTCCCCGCGACAGGAAATCCTTTGTCCAGGCCTCCTCAGCTGAGTTTCGGTCAGCAGCAGGAGGTCAGACTTGTGTCTGTGGCAGAAGCGTCCATTTTGTGATGCTGAGGCTCTTTTAAAATCAACCGCGTTTCAGTAAAGTAACATGTCTTCTCCCTCTAGAAGGGTGGAATGCTATCCCCGTCAACAGGACTGTCGAGGGGATAGTATTCCAAATCGTATGACACCTTACACGACATGTTTTGATAAAGCCAAACCAAAGTTGACATATAACCGCTAGGATTATAATGCACTTAATAGTATATGGTATGGCATTATCCCGGAACAGCTTAGGGAGTTGTTCCCGACAGCTGCAGACAGGCTCAGCTCATGCTCGAGCTCCATCTCATATTAAACCACGCACTCTGCCTCCAGAATTGATAAGGCCTTCCATAGGAGTGACTCACAGGTTTATATGTGTCCAGATATAGGTTTAGATATAAAGTGTGGCTCACTGGTTAGAGGAGGTAGACCTGGAAGCAGAGGTCAGCCCGGGACCAGGGTTCAATTCCCGGCTCGGCGGGGTCTTGAGTCCTAAAATGTCCATGGACTCGACAATTCTCGCTCCGGTGCCTACTCGATTCACGGGTTCACACTCTGCGACTCTGGGCAATAGCTTGCTTAATCTCCACAACGGCCCCTCGCAGCGGGATGCCTGGCTTTCACCTTGCGGATACCCGCCGGCGTTATCTCACAGGGGAATACCAGGACGGGTTCCCTAAGCAAGCGCTTAGAAATCGCTCTTTGATTTGCGCTATATAAATTCCTGTACATTTACATTTACATTTACATTTAGATATAGGGATACTATATCTAAGCAAGAGGTGATTACACCAACTTGCCCCAGCTGAGTGATCAGCCAGTTGTGTCAATTTAAGAACCAGCCAGGGGTGGCAAAAGCTATGCTGCAGCCCCTGGTAGGCCTTGGTGGCACCTATGCCCTGAGCACCTATAGTGCATGGTACAGGGGCTGAAAAGGAGTCCAGTTCCAATTGGGTTATGTACCTATAGTACATGTATGTGAATTTAGAGAGAGAACAGCAGGCTGGGGGTCTGATTAGCAGGCCCACAGCCTCATTAATTCAAAAACCAGTGAAGCAAAAAGCAAACATTGGGGTGACCATAGGATAGCAGACCCTACTCTCCTACAGGGGTTCAGGTTTTGTACATGTCCTGTCCCTCTAGAAGGGTGGAATGCTACCCCCGTCGCCAGAATTGGCGAGGGGGGAGTATCCCAATTCGTATGACACCTTACTCGACATGTTTTGATGAAGCCAAACCAAAGTTAGTGTCGTGATTGGCAGTAGTGTAAGCTCCAAGAACACCACTAACCTTGTCCTGTGGGCAAGCAGAGACGATATCTGACGCTAAGCCCCTTATTTCCTCACAATACGGAACCCAGCAGAGAATATATACTACTCTGTCAGACTCCGCACCCCAGAGGAAAAAAGGGAAAGAGGATGAAGGTGTGTTCCCCCGACTTCTCTCTGGGACTTGATTTACTCTTTGGGCTGGGTCGAGTATACCTTCAAGGCTGCAAGTGGGATGACAAAACACACAATTACTCATATACTCACTGACCCCTGTTTCTCCTGTATTGTGCGTGTGCCTTTCTTCACTCACCAGGATTCCTCTATTCCCTTCCTTTATTTCCAGTGTAATCCCAGACTTATCTCACTGATGCCGATAAAGGAAAGTCCAAAACAAATGCGGGTTCAGGAGGCTAATACCAAAACACGGGCCTCTTCACAGCACTAGTCCCCTTCAAGAAAGTCACTTCACTTTCACTCGTGCTCCCTTAGTATTGTTTCCTCCACAATACTGGGGCTGGATTATCCACAAAAAGATACAGTGTCACTGGCACAAAGAAATAATAACGTGGCCTTTGTAAGGCTACAAATGTCTCGAATACAAAGAGCAGGCGATTATACTCTGATGATTCAGTGCCTGCTTAACTACACAAAAACCTTGCTACAAACTAACAGCGTTTTTCCATGAGCGCGTCCAAAATCCGGTCGCGTTACAGAAATAGAAACGCTTTCTCTTTTCTCGCGTGTCAAATCAGAAGCGTCTCGCGCCTCCCAATAACACCGCGGCTACACTTACTATCTGGCCGAAGCAGAAACAAAGTATCCAGTTTCCAAGGCTTTCAGGACAAGTAGAGAAAAGGCGAGCCCGCGCTTTTCTCTCCAACAATCAAAAATGGGTTTACAATACCAGCCGGTATTCAGGCACTCGAAGTCAGGACAAAAAGGCTTCCAAAAAGTCTGTGCTCTTCTCGCTGGGATCCGGCGGGGAACACCATCCGCCCTCCTTGATTCTCCAACAGGATTAATTGACAAGCACTTTCCCCTTGGAAAGGAAGTGCTTATATCCCACTAGGAAATCCCAGGGCAGTCTGGGACTTGTAGTTACCATGATTCTTCCTGATTTCTCTGCATACCTTGAATACTGTCCTCGTGATCTCAAAATCGCCACAGAACCCCCTCTCGAGGACTGCCGTCCCGGCGGTCGTCCAGGCTTCCCAGGATACTTCTCATGGAATTGCGCGACCAACTCAGGACAATTCAGATTGGCCAAAGGCTCCCACGTTCTTTCCTCAGGTCCGTAACCCTTCCACCCAACCAAGTATTGGATCCTACCCCTAACCATACGGGAGTCAAGGATAGCCTGCACCTCATATTCCTCCTGCCCATCAATGTCAATAGGAAGTGGCCTATCCAGTATTCTTGCACCATCAGGACAAGGAAGGAGGAGGGAAACATGAAATACGGGATGTATCTTCCAGGAATCAGGGAGGGACAATCTCATAGCCATAGGGTTAATAACCTCCACTATGCTGTAAGGCCCCACATACTTAGGTTTCAGCTTGTTTTCCCCTCTCAAATGTATGTGCCTAGTGGAAAGCCACACCCTGTCTCCCACCCCATATTCAGGTGCTGGTGATCTCTTCCTATCAGCAAAGCGTTTCTGGGAAGATTGAGCACTCGCCAAGCTGTTACGGGCTGCCACCAACACCGCCTTGAGATGGGCATGATGTTCATGAATGCTGGGTACAGGGGAATGCACGGGTACCTCAAAGGGAAGGGCATTGGGATGATACCCATACAAACAAAAGAAAGGAGAACAACCCAAGGTGGAGTGTATGGCATTATTATATGCAAACTCAGCCATCCAAATTAACATTGTCCAGTCCATATCATTTTGCAGAGCAAAGCAGCGTAGATACTGTTCCAACGTCTGGTTCAGACGTTCAGTTTTGCCATCAGTCTGGGGGTGATAGGAGGAAGAGAGACGAGCATTGACGTCCATGGTCTTACAAAGAGCCTTCCAGAATCGGGAAGTAAATTGAGTTCCTCGATCCGTAATGAGCACGCAAGGTATGCCATGTGCTCTAACGACATGTTGCAGAAACACCTGCGCCAGTTCAGCTGAAGTAGGAAGACTCGTCAACGGAATGAAATGACCCATCTTTGTCAAATGGTCGACGACCACCAGGATCACGGTCTTATCATTACAGGGGGGCATTTCAACTATGAAATCCATAGACAATGTGTGCCAGGGTTTAGGAGGAATAGGTAGAGGCCTCAGAAGTCCCATGGGTTTGACATGGACGGATTTCCCTTGCATGCAAACAGCACAGTTTTTGACATACTGTCTCACATCATCTCTAAGGTTGGACCACCAAAATTCACGTTCCACACCTACTATGGTCTTGTAGATTCCCAAATGGCCCCCTAGGGGGGAGTCGTGTATCCATTTCAGGACTTGCAGCTGTAAGATCTCAGTGGGTACATAGATAGCGGACCCATGGTAAGCAAGATCATCTTTTTCCATTCGATGTTACGGATCTTCTTGTATCCATGCTTGTACATCTGACTCTGCCAGGGCTATCTTCACGTCGTCCAGAAAGTCCTGTGTAGCCAACAAGGCAATAGCGGGTAGACAACCACTTGCTTCTTTCAGGATTAGTGGGGGTTCTTCCGTGGTTCCTGCATGTTGGTCTTCAGTTTCACCTAGGCGAGACAGGGCAACCGCTTTACCATTCTGTGGTCCAGGTCTGTACTTGATAATAAAATCATAATCCGAGAAGAACAATGTCCATCTCAACTGCCGAGGCGTAAGCGCCTTCGCAGTTTTCAAGAACAGAAGATTTCGATGGTCTGTGTAGATTTCAACTGTGTGAACAGCTCCCAATAGGTAGTGACGCCATTCTTCACATGCCCTTTTTATTGCCAGGAGTTCTTTATCCGAGATGGAATAGTTGATCTCGCAAGGCAACAATTTCTTGGAGAAAAAGGCAACCGGATGCAGTTGACCAGTGTCAGGATGGCGTTGTGATAGTATACCCCCTATCGCATATTGCGAAGCATCCGTTTCCAACACGAAGGGTATTTGAGGATCCGGATGGCGAAGGATGGGAGCTTGGGTAAACTGATCTTTCAGATACTGGAAAGAGATAGCAGCTTCTTGGTTCCATACAAACGGTGTGTTTTTTCTCAACAAGCTGGAGATGGGATGGATTATCTTTGAAAAATCCTTGATGAACCGTCTATAGTAATTGGCAAAGCCAAGGAAACTTTGAACGGATTTCACATTTGTAGGCGTACTCCATCCGATGATCGCCTCAATCTTACTAGTATCCATTCGGAATCCATTGGCGTTGATGACATATCCAAGGAATGCGACCTCCGTGACATGAAACAGGCATTTTTCAAGCTTGGCATACAAGGAATGATGTTGCAACTTCCTGAGAACGATCTTCACATGCTCCACATGTTCATGAAGGGTCGACGAATAGATCAAAATGTCATCGATATACACGATACAAAAGGTTTCTAGACAACCTCTCAATACTTCATCCATGAAATATTGGAAGGCGGCAGGGGCGTTACAGAGCCCGAATGGCATCACTCTATATTCGAACAACCCGAACTTTGTTCGAAACGCCGTCTTCCACTCGTCTCCCTTCTTGACTCTGACCAGATGATACGCCCCTCTAAGATCGAGCTTGGTAAAGAAACGGGCACCCTTCAATTGATCCAACAGCACCTGTATAAGAGGGAGCGGATATCGATTCTTGATGGTCATTCTATTGATGGATCTGTAATCGATGCATGGTCGTAGTTCGTCGCAGTCCTTCTTCGGGATGAAAAACATGGGGGATGAGGCAAGCGATGTAGAATGCCGAATAAATCCCGTAGCCAAATTCTCATCGAGGTAATTCCTCAGATACCGCGTCTCTTTTTCAGTCAAGGCATATACTCGACTACACGGTATGTCTGCTCCCGGAATGAGATCAATACGGCAATCATACACTCGATGTGGAGGTAACTCCGTTGCCTTCTGTTTGTCGAACAATGATCGGTAAGCCTTGTATTCTTCAGGTAGAACCGTGGCGCAACAATAGTGTCCTCGGGTACACTCTGTTGCCAAACACACAGAGGGCGTGATGTTATTCATTTCCAGGTCAGGCAAAGCTTGCCTACAATTCTCTTTACAAAAATCCGATGATAGAGTGATGGTTCGCGCCGCCCAACTAACCTTAGGATCGTGAAGGGTCAACCACGGCATTCCAAGGATGAGCCGGAACTGGGACGCGTCAATCAGATCAAATTGTATATGTTCCTGATGATTCTGGTTCGTCTGCATCAATAACGCACGTGTATGATAGGACACAGGGCCCGATGACAAGACAGTCCCATCGACTGCTTTCACTAACTCCGGTTTGTCCTTCTTCTCGCAGACGATTCCTATCTTCATCGCATATTCTTGATCGATGTAGTTGCCTGTAGCACCTGAATCCAGTAATGCATCGATTTCCATAGCTTCACGAGAATTAACCCGCAGGGTGACCTTCAGGTTCATATGAGCTACTGCGGGATGCAAGGTGTTTGCAAGTATTGGTGAGATCGTTTGTAATTGACAACCCAAGGCAGAGACCTCTTCCTGATTTGGGCGTTCTAGTTTTCCGCCGGTCTTCCTGCTTGAATCATCGCTTGGGTATGTGGCCCTTGGAATCTTCCCGGCAAGGCATTCCTCGCCCTACAATCCTTAATGAAATGACCTCCCTTGCCACAATACAGGCATTGCTTCAGTCTTCTTCTCTTCTACTTCTCTTCCTTTGAGAGGGGTCCCCTTATACCTCCGATCTGCATAGGCTCTACCCCATCAGGCGATTTCGGATGCTCCTCTGTGGTATTCTTGAACCGGGGATAGAAGAAACGTCCTTCTCCTCTGTTCCTATCACCCCTTCTTTCCAGAAGACGGTGGTCCAATTGGACTGTCAGGTCGATCAACTCTTCACAGGTAGAAGGGAGCTGCACTACTTGTGCCAACACGTCTTTAAGCTCCCCTCTTAGTCCTTGATAGAAGATAGATATTCTTTTCGCCGTGGGCCACTCTGTTTCAACCACTAGTCGATTAAACAAAGTGATGTAAGAAAGCAAGTCTTGAGACCCTTGGCGCAATATTAATAGCTCCCTATCCAGGGACAACATGTGTAGCTTCCTATCAAAAAGTCTTCGGAGTTCTAAACAAAAGTCCTCGAAATTGTGCAGCACAGGATCGTTTCTCTCCACCAAGGGAATCGACCAACTAGATGCATTGCCTCCCATATACGACATCATGAACGCCGTTTTTGCACCATCTTCCTGGAATACCCCTGGTTTACACAAAAAGTGTAACCTACACTGGTTCAGGAAGGTCTCAAACTTACGGGGATCCCCATAGAACCTTTCAGGGGGCGCAAGAGGAATACCCGTGCTTTGTATCACATGCACGGTGGGTACAGTGTCAGGAGGTGAGGAAGTGTCTGAGGAGGACAGAGAAACCCCCCCCCCCCTTCAGCTCCTTGAGAGACCGCAGATGCAGGGGGTTGTAATGTGGCTGGCTTGATGTAAGACGCCCCTCCTGTTTGTTTACGTGCTAACCCTGCCACTTCTGACCGAAGCACCCCCACTTCCTTATATAACACCTGATTCTCCGTTCTAGAAGTAGTGACCTCCTGTTGCAGAGCAGCAAGGCTCTCTACCACAGAGTTCAACACACTTTCTATATTCATCGTCTAGGCCGGGCTCGTACACTTGGGCTTGTCAATCTGTCGTGATTGGCAGTAGTGTAAGCTCCAAGAACACCACTAACCTTGTCCTGTGGCCAAGCAGAGACGATATCTGACGCTAAGCCCCTTATTTCCTCACAATACGGAACCCAGCAGAGAATATATACTACTCTGTCAGACTCCGCACCCCAGAGGAAAAAAGGGAAAGAGGATGAAGGTGTGTTCCCCCGACTTCTCTCTGGGACTTGATTTACTCTTTGGGCTGGGTCGAGTATACCTTCAAGGCTGCAAGTGGGATGACAAAACACACAATTACTCATATACTCACTGACCCCTGTTTCTCCTGTATTGTGCGTGTGCCTTTCTTCACTCACCAGGATTCCTCTATTCCCTTCCTTTATTTCCAGTGTAATCCCAGACTTATCTCACTGATGCCGATAAAGGAAAGTCCAAAACAAATGCAGGTTCAGGAGGCTAATACCAAAACACGGGCCTCTTCACAGCACTAGTCCCCTTCAAGAAAGTCACTTCACTTTCACTCGTGCTCCCTTAGTATTGTTTCCTCCACAATACTGGGGCTGGATTATCCACAAAAAGATACAGTGTCACTGGCACAAAGAAATAATAACGTGGCTTTTGTAACGCTACAAATGTCTCGAATACAAAGAGCAGGCGATTATACTCTGATGATTCAGTGCCTGCTTAACTACACAAAAACCTTGCTACAAACTAACAGCGTTTTTCCATGAGCGCGTCCAAAATCCGGTCGCGTTACAGAAATAGAAACGCTTTCTCTTTTCTCGCGTGTCAAATCAGAAGCGTCTCGCGCCTCCCAATAACACCGCGGCTACACTTACTATCTGGCCGAAGCAGAAACAAAGTATCCAGTTTCCAAGGCTTTCAGGACAAGTAGAGAAAAGGCGAGCCCGCGCTTTTCTCTCCAACAATCAAAAATGGGTTTAAAATACCAGCCGGTATTCAGGCACTCGAAGTCAGGACAAAAAGGCTTCCAAAAAGGCTGTGCTCTTCTCGCTGGTATCTGGCGGGGAACACCATCCGCCCTCCTTGATTCTCCAACAGGATTAATTGACAAGCACTTTCCCCTTGGAAAGGAAGTGCTTATATCCCACTAGGAAATCCCAGGGCAGTCTGGGACTTGTAGTTACCATGATTCTTCCTGATTTCTCTGCATACCTTGAATACTGTCCTCGTGATCTCAAAATCGCCACAGTTAGCAAATAACCGCGAGGATTATAATGCACTTAAGAGTATATGGTATGGCAATATCCCGGAACAGCTAAGAGAGTTGTTCCCGACAGCTGCAGACGGGCTCAGCTCATGCCAGAGCACCATCTCTCATGAAACCAAGCACTCTGCCTCCAGGATTGTCGAGGCCTCCCATAAGAGTGGCTTATAGGTTAACATGTGTCCAGATAGGTTTAGATACAGGTATACTATATCTAAGTAAGAGGTGATTACACCAACTTACCCCAGCTGATTGATCAGCCAGTTGTGTCAAATATGGAGGCCAGGCCAGGGGTGGCACAATACATGCAGCAGCCCCTGGTAGGCCTTGGATGCACCTATGCCCTGGGTACCTGGGGTACACTGTTACAGAGGCTTATAAGGTGAACCAGATCCAATTCGTAATGCACCTAGAGTGCATTGGCATATAATTTAGAGATAGAACAGCAGGCTGTGGGTCTGATTAGCAGGCCCACAGCCACATTAAGTCATAAACCAGTGAAGCAAAAAGCAAAAATTTGGGGTGACCATAGGATAGCAGACCCTACTCTCCTACAAGCACCTCCCCAGACACCCTGTAGTGGATTGGGGCAGGGTGGGTTCAATGGAAAGATGCTCTTCCAGACACTGCCTGGGGCACACAAGATCCTCCATGCAAAGCCCGGTTCAAACCAGTTGCTGGGGCACTCCAGCCCAAGCTCTGGCGCAAAACTTGGCAAAGAGAAAGAGGTGTAACCACCCCCTGTTACGTTAAATTTTATTTCTATAGCGCACGGCTACTCAATAAGAGTGTCCTGGCGCTTTATTTAGGCAGCTCAGTGTGACAAACATAACACCATAAAAACAGAGACAAACAGGGGAAAGAAAGACATCCTAAAGGTTAAAAAGCCAGGTCTTGAGGCTCTTCCTAAACAGGAGCAGGTTCCACCCATAGAAGGGACCTAGCAGGTAATCTAGCCCCTTATTTTAGTATAAAGATAGGAGCTGAGTCTAGAGACATTAGATTATCCTGGAAAGAAACTCTGAAACAAACTCTTGGACCTTCGACGTTCCATTTCGACTGGAAGATTAAAGACATCTCCCTTGTGGTCAAGGAGTGACCACCCTGTGCAAACAGGCACTATCAGTAACTTGCCGGTTCGCTTTGTCGACGCTCCCGCCGGAACCCGAAGACCTAGCGGCGCAGGAACTAGACTTCTCTGAATCCGACCCGCATCCACAGCAAAGCTGTGACCCGTGGCAGACACGAGAGACGTGGGACCGGACATCCTGGACTACCTGCTTTTTGCTACCTATGCAGCTTCTGAGGTACCCTCAAAGTTGTGCATTGGGGTTTGAGAAGCCCCAGACCAGAGCAGCATTTGTACCAAAGCTCAGCCCTCCACACTCTATGAGTGCCGCGTGGGGCCTGCACCTGCATTTCAGCTCGACGCGTCTTTGCGGTTGCTAGCCTGTTGGCTAGTGACCGCTCTGAAGACATATTTGCAAAACTACACCACATGCCTGGTTGCTCCAGGATTGCTCCAGCTTCCCTGTGAAGGAGAAGCTCCCCAGAGCTTGCTGGTCTGAACTGAAGCCAATCTTTCCATCCGGCGTGGATTGCATTTGCCAAGGGTTGTTGGGTCCAATCCGGATACCGACACCGCCAACAGCTAGATCCGTCGTGGGGCAGCTCGACTCCAGCTCCTGGTTGTCGTAGACGCATCCTGGTCCTTGTGGCTGCAGAAACAAGCTTCACCCCCTCACCTGATTGCATCTCGACATCTCCTGGTTCTATCCTGGTCACTGGCTAGTGACCCAGACTCTGTCCACTCTGCTTTCAGGTTCTTCACTGCTCCGATCCACCCTTGGATCCCCCCGAACACTTTTGTCCTGGTCGCCTGCAGAACTTTCTTGCAGCTCTCCATAGGAAACAGCGACGAAACCCGACACGAAAGAACACCTATGCACCCGGCTTCCCTGGGTGAGGTAACTCGAGTACTCTGGTGCTCCCGTGGGTATTAACTATCCAAGTGTCCTAGTTTAACAGGGTTTTCTTTCCCGTAGTCCATCCGGAAGGGTCCGAAATCTACTACTTTGTAACTTTTACGTTCCCTTTAAAACTCTATGGTAACCCGTGTGTGTTTAGACACTGCACACACTTCCCGTGGGTCTCCTACTTCCAATACCTTAGTTGTTCAGTGTAGCCCCAGCGATTTCCTAGGCCCTAAGCCTACTCACCTTTCCTGAAATGGTTCTTATACCACTTACTTAGTATATGGTTCGTGAGGCCCCTAGGGCAGAATTGTATTTGTGCAACTTTAGTATGCTCATTGAGTAACTTGTGCTGTATCTCGAACTCTGACCTCATAAAGACTTCAGAGGGGTTGTGTTAGTAATAAATACGTATGTATTTTATATATAACCTGTGTGCTGTCCTTTCATTTGGTATTCAAGGGGTTACATATGGTAAAACAGCTGGCTTCACATGCTCTCTGAAGTTTTAGTCTAAGACTGTTTGTCCATGCTACCACTAGGGTAGCTGGTCAACAGACGGTTGACTTTACAACCATCACCATAAGGGTTGTTTGGACTGATACAGGGTGCCCACTAGAATAGTGGACATCACATATCAGGGCAACTTCTCACATTGGTGTGCAGCGGTTGGGATAAGAGCTTGCTGTTAGTTTACCAATTGTAATCTTAAGATATTATTTGAAAGATCACATTAGGTACCTATAGGTACATATAACAAGTCTTATAATACTTAAGTTCTACTGAACTTAGTTGTTGTAGAGCAAAAAGCTTAGCACACCCGGACTACAACTCCTAGAGAGGTTCTAGTAGGAAACACTTAGTGTAGGTAGGTGCACACACCACACCTCACTAGATCATGTCTACCTCAGGAGAGCCTAGTGTGACTCTCACTGTGGGAAGTGACCCTCCCAGGGCACCTTCAAGATATGATACCCTAACCTTCCATGATTTGAGGCACTTGTGCAAAACTAGGAGGTTAAAACAGGGTTCCAACCCTACCCTCAAGCACCTGATAGAACTCATGGAAGAATATGATGTTCTGAAAGCCTCTAACCCAGGCCCCTCAGGTAATGCAGATGAGGGACTGCCCTCAACAGAATGTGCCCCTGACCCTACTCTGATAGATGAGGATGAGGTGGAGGAGGAAGACTCTGAGGAGGATGCAGACAGCCAGGTCCTAGTTAGAAGACTTAGCCAGGCTAACCTAAGCCTACATGGGGTTGAAGATGGGATAGCCCCATACAGATCCCTAAGTGGACTTAACCAGAGGTATAAGAGGGGAAGATCCCACTCTAGGGAAACTCTCCACTCTAATGCTTCAAATGGCTCTAATGGCTCTGCTCAGGGGAGAATGACTTCTCCTCAGAAGAGAGAACATCAGGCCAGAATGAGAGAAGTCAATCTGAGGATTGAGAGTCAAGAACTTGCTCTAGCCAAAGAGAGACGTGCTCTTGCAAGAGAGAAAAAGTTAAGTGGGTGCGAAACCCACTGGTGGCAGCAATATCCCTAAGGGTAAAGACAGGGTCTATGATAATAGAAACCTGAGTACGATTGTGCCCCCCTACAAAGTTGGGGATGACATCCACAAATTGATAACTGCTTTGGAGAGGGCTTGCAAAGTACAGCAGGTACCCCAAAGTCATTGGGCAGCAATCTTGTGGCTCTCCTTTTCAGAAAAAGGAAGAGACAAGCTTCTCACAGTTAGTGATGATGATGCTAACAATTACACTGTCCTGAAGAGTGCGCTGATTGATGGGTTTGGCCTAACCACTGAACAGTACAGGTTGTTGTTCAGAGATACCCAGAAGACACAGACTGGACTGATTTTGTTGATTGTGCCTCTAAGGCTCTGGAAGGCTGGTTGCTGGGAAGTAAAGTTAAGGACTATACAGGATTGTATAATTTGAGAAGCAAGATGGCGGCCGCGTAGTTGCGGCTGGCAACAGTCCCACAGTGAGGACATGTTACAGGTATCCCCAAAATGAATTAAGTAGCCGGAGTCTTACCCCCCAAAACTCGGACAGCTGGACGCTAAAGCCCAGATACTTCTGACCCTCACTTGCCGAGTGTTTTTCCGGAGGTCGGTGTGCTGTCCCGACCAAACAGCAGAGCTCGTCCGGACAGTCCTCTTTCGCTGCTGCTGGTTCTCCATGAGTATCGGAGCGCGGAGCAATCAGAGAGTGCGGGAGGCAAGACCCGGGGCCAGATCGAGTATGAGGAGCCAGGACAACCCGAGCGCACGGCAGATAGGGACGCGGCGAATTGGAGATATGGCTCCAAAATCGATCATGGGTGCCAAGGCAGCATTATTGAAAAAAAAAGTCAGAAATGCCGGCAATACTGGAAACGCTGCAGCGGAACCCTTGCTGAGGAAAGAACAGTTGCCGCAGGGAGATCCAGGTAAAAAAGGCAAACAGGCAACAGTTAGAACCCACCTAGCCACGGCCTCAGTTCCAGAGATGTTTACTAGGAACAGTAAGGAGAAAGGCACTAAGGGTACCAAGGGCTTGAATCCTAAGGGCAGTGTTGGGACGCAGGAGAGCTGCGACAAAATGAGCTCGAGTATAAGTGCAAGTACTGTTGCTGATACAGATACTGTAGTGACTGTAGTTACACAAGACCACCCTCTGGTGGAGGGCACTGGGCATGCCTTATTGATCTCCTCGGCGATGGTATCAAAAAGCGTAACTCCTGGTCCGTTGGTTCATCTGAAGGGGACCCCCACGGGGCGGGATAAGGAGGGCGCAAAAATCAGTGCTAAAGCAGGAGAGGAGAATAGGAGCCCAAAACAGGGAAATCCGGTTGTAACAGTAAGGGAGGTTCAAGAGTCACAACAGGTGATGGAAACACCGACAAGTAACAAGGAAGCCGCGACTGGAGGATCTGAGATCAATATCCCGGGTACCCTGGATGAAGAGAACAGTAAGAGTACTCTGACTCTGAAGAAAGATAAAGTGAAGGTCCCCAGTGAGTGCTTTTATTCAGTATCAGAGGACGCAGAGTGGTCAGATAAGGAGGACGAACGTAGTTCGTATTTGGGGGATAGAAATCTGGAATCCGAGAGTGATCCGGAGAATGAACTCCCGGCAACGGCAATAAAATCTGCCTCCCTACTCCAAACATTCGATCATCCTCAACGAGAACTAAGTTGGGATCATTCCTCCTCCTCGATGCCGTTACAGGGAATCCCTACTCTGGAAAAAACTCAGCTCTCTCTATTAGAGGTGATCCAACAAGAAATTATAGCGCACAGGGAAGAAACACAGCAGGATAACCGCAAATCACAAGCCGCGATGAGGAAAATGCAAGGTGTGGTCAGAAAACTGTCCAAGGCCTGTCTGAATGTCGGGGACAGGGTTTTGAATCTGGAGGATAGGGTCGTTTCAGTGGAAGCAGAGGTCGCTGCATCTACTAGAAAGGTTGAATCTCAGCATGCCCAAGTTATAGACATTCAATGGAAACTAGAGGATATTGAGAATAGGCTCAGGTGAAATAATCTGAGGGTGCTCGGTATCCCTGAGGGGGCAGAAGGCACGGATGTCAGAGCCTACGTCATCAAGCTCTTTGAGCTAGCATTCCGGGAGCTTTCCAGTTGGAATTGGTCTGGAGAAATCCAGAGGGCACATCGTACCCCCTTTAAAGTATGCCGAAATGCAAGAGAAGGACATAAGCCAAGGGCGATCCTAATCTTCCTTGGTAATTTTGTTTCGAGACAGGCCATTTCAGAAAAGGCAAGACCAGACGCAAGAAAGTCCAGCGAGGGAGTGTCATTCTTTGTCCACCCGGACTATTGTCATACCATCGTTGAAAGGCGCTGGAGGCTAGTACAAATGATCAAGCCTTTTCAGGATAAGAAAATGCAAGCCTATCTGATAAACCCAGCACAATTGAAGATAGTCAATGAAGGACGGACACAATCCTTCGCATCAGAAATCAAAGCGCAGGGATATCTGGACTCTTTAGCCAGTTAGAGAACTATTCTGTCTGGGGCTTAGCTCTGTATAGGTAGTATTTTAGGTGGGGGGGTTAAGGCTTGGTATTCGAAGTAATCTCGTATGGCAGGAGGGGAGTGACATTTTTGTTGAAGTAAGTTTTTGGAAGGTAGTCCTCACTGTTTGCTCACTGCAACCATCACACGCACAGACTTAGTCTGAGCGCTTCATGAGGGAGGGTGCAGGGGTCAGGGGGGTGGGGGGCGAAGGGGGAGGGGGAAAGCTGGGTGGAGGGGAGATGGGAGTGGGGAGGGGGTGGTACGACAGTGGAGGGGAAATAATGCAAGAAAGAGATTTTTTTAACACAAATGTAAATTGGCATATGGAACAAGATCTTTGTTTTGAATTTGTTTGCATCAATCATCTGGTACAGGTGGAAGAGAAGATAAAATGTAAACAGAAATATGTCCAAACTTAAAATCTGTTCTTTGAATATTAGTGGCCTGAATGACTTGAAAAAGGGGAGAAGGCTTGCAAAATTTGTTAAATCTAAACAGATAGATATATTGTGTTTGCAAGAAACACATCTGCCATGGGGGGGGAAAACATTGGTTAAATTTAGGTGGATATGAGATCCTCTCTTGTTCCTCTCAGACTTCAGCAGTAAGGGGGGTGGCTATTATAGGAAAGACAGGGCTTGGACGTGCTAAACGCTGTAAGGTCGATGCTATGGGTAGATGGGCAGTATGCGAGCTGAATATAGGTTTTACCATTTGTGGGATATATGGTTCAAATCAGGATGACCCCGAGGTTTTTGAGTATATGGAAAAGGAACTAACAGGGTGGCCTGCTCCCTTTGTGGTCCGTGGGGATTTTAATATTTCAGCAGAATTTCTGGGCGATATCCCTTATATTGGTCGCAAACCCAGGGTCTATGGGGCCGTCTGCTCTATGATGCAATCCCATGGGATAAGCGATGTTTGGGGGGCAAAGGAACCGGGAAACCCGGGGTTTACATACTTCTCATGCCCATTTCAGAAGTTTACTAAACTGGACTATTTTATGATCTCCACTCAAATACTTAGCCAAATAAAGATCCAGAAATTTCCAAAAATAATTTCGGACCATAATCCACTGATTCTAACTTTGGATTACCCCAGGCCCGGCAAAAAGCATAGGGCTTGGACATTTGATAGGAAGCTATTGGCAGATAACTCCTATGTAGAACATACAAAGTCTTGGTCACAGAGGTATTTTGATGCGAACAGGTTCAGCGCCTCACGAAATATAGTCTGGGACAGCTATAAAGCAGCATTAAGGGGTGAGACTGTTAGCTATGCTGACCAAGCCTGGAAAAAGATCCGCCTAGAGAGAGAACGATTAGTGAACCAGCTAATGGAGGCGGAAGAACAACATGGGTTAGATATATCACAGGGCAGGGAGGGAGTGGAGAGTCTAGCAAGAGTTAGCTCCATTAAAGCGCAAATCCATAAACAAATGGCAATAAAGACAGATCATGAGTATCAAGCGCAGAGAGGCAAGCTCTATGAGACAGGCGAACAGGTGGGAAGGGCACGCGCGCTTCGTATCAGGCAGGTCGCTTCGAAAAATGTAATTACTCGAATTGTACAGCAGGGTCGGGATTTTGTTGAGCCTTCGGAAATTCTGAATGTTTTTAAAAGGTTCTATCAAAAATTATACCAAGAAGAATCAACCGCAGAAATACCTTTAGAAGAACTGGGGGAACCAGGAATTAGATTAGATTAGGGGGATAGGGAAATCCTGGATAAGGACATCACGATGGAAGAACTATTGGGAGCCATACGAGATCTAGCTTTGGGTAAGGCGGCAGGCCCTGATGGTATACCCCTCGAAGTTTACACTAAGGTACTAGAGGAGACCGCCCCAATACTCCTGGATCTATTTAATGGGATCATAAACACTGGAAAAATACCTGACTCGTGAAGAAACACAAATATAGTGGTGTTTCATAAAAAGGGGGAGGCAAAGGAAAATCTGGGGTCATATAGACCAATATCTCTAAGAAATACAGATAATAAAATCTATGCAAAAATCCTTGCAATCCGGTTGGGGAGGATCATTGGGGGCTTTGTCTCTCCCTGGCAGCATGGTTTCATTCCTGCCCGTGGAACTACGGACCATATAAGACGTGCAATTACTTTGTTTGACATGCATGCTGCGGGGGAGGGGGGGTGGCAATGATCCTCCTCGACGCGGAGAAAGCCTTCAACCGTGTGAGGTGGGATTATCTGTGGGGGGTGATGGAGGGTAGAGGGTTTGGGCCAAGATTTAGGAAGGCTGTACAAGCGATGTATTTGGATCCAGTTGCAAGGATTCAAATAATGGGCGTGAGCTCAAATGAGATTTATATAACAAGGGGGACTTGTCAGGGGTGCCCCTGCTCACCTATTCTCTTTGCGCTCTATATAGATCCCCTGATACAACGAATAATGGATAGCACAACCATTAAACCTGTGAATACAAAGGGTTTTGAAACAAAGATAATGGCTTATGCCGATGACCTGGCAGTCATCACGGTTGAACCGGAAGTTGCCTTTCGGGCAGTGGTGGATATTACTAAGTCATTCGGTAGACATTCAGGGTACCGTTTAAATGAAGGGAAGACCCAGGTACTTTGTTCACAGAACATACAAACAGATCCTAGATTCGTTGATTCCGCAGTATATCTGGGGATCACGATCAACGCCATACCCGCTCAAATAATTAGGGATAACTTTACTCCAGTATTGAAATCAATGGAAACATATCTGAGAAGAATGGACACATTACACTTGTCAATAGTAGGGCACGCAAACGTCCTCAAAATGATAATGTTTCCAAAGATACTATATTTGTTCAGAGCCATCCCCTTTTTAATTGATGAAAAACTTATTAGATCAATAGAAGCTCTTTTTATGAACTTCCTCTGGCAATACGGCAAGGTTAGAAGATCTTTAAAATTTATGTCACTGCCTCAGGAAAGGGGAGGTCTAGGGGTACCTAATATAAGGTATTATCACTGGTCTTGTTTACTCACCCAAATGGCAATCCTGTTTGATCCTGGGATGAATGAACCAAATAGCTCTTATAGAAATGACAACTCCCCTACAATATATGAATTGATGTTAGGTAGGGAGGCAATAGGTGTTCTACTGAGGAAAACAGATAAATAATACTATAAGAGAATGTGATATAAGACATTGGATGCTATATGGGGGATTTGGTCGCTGGTTCAGAAATGCTTGAAAATTCCAAGATTTTTTCACCATACCCCCCTGTGGTTCTCTGGGCTGTTTCCTAATCTATCTAGGGACGGTACGTGGAAACATTGGGTGCAAAAAGGCATTCTGAAATTGGGGGACATAATGGTTGGGGAAGAGATCAGTTCCCTGGATAATCTACAGCGGAGGTATTCCATGTTGGGGAATCAAGAGTTTAAATATGCACAAGTCACTCACACAATCAAATCTAAGAGGCCACGTATCACTCTAGGTGACCGGTGTAGTATATTGGGTTATCTGTTAGGGGGAGGGCGCAGAGTCAAAAGTATTTATGGGATATTACTAGAAGAAATACAGGATGACATAGAAAAATCTGAGGTTTCCTGGGCCACAAAACTAGAAAATCCTGATGTCGACTTGGACAGAGCACTACTTTTGGATAAAAGATTTCTGCGTTCCTCTAACCTGAAAGTACAACATTTTAAAACACTTTTTAATCTTTATTATATACCCTCTAAGTTATTTGATTGGGGGAAGAGGGAGGATAACAGATGTCCCAGGTGCTCAGAGGTTCCGGGGGACCTCGTACATATGTTCTATCAGTGCGATAAACTAGGAATGATTAAAAAAGAGATGGAGGCATTCTGGGAGGGGCTGCTAGGCATTAAGATAAGCCTATCCCCAACATTGATGATCTTAGGCTGCGATAGTAAGTTGGCTCTAAATGCAGAGACAGAGGCTTTGGTTTTTATTTCAGTCGCAGTACTCCGCATTCTGATCTCAGCAGCATGGAAGGATATGGAGGCACCTTCATTCCAGATGTGGCTGACGAGACTCTTAGGTATGCATAATATAGAGGCCGCTCTTTATGAATTAAAGGGCAGAAGAACACAGGAGATGGGCTTAAAGATCTGGGCACCTGTAGAGCTCTGGAGGGCCAACAGGTTGCAGCAATAATCCATTATAAGGTGCGAAATGGTATAGAGGAGTATATAATGACTGTTGTCTCCTTTACCCGTCTCCCTCTCTCTTTGTATATTTATTGTATATATATTTTGTATAACATTTGTATATATAACAGTATCAATTGTTTCTCTCTACGTTTTAGGTTTTTATGGTATCTTAATGGCTCTTTTAACTCTCTTAATGCTGGATATAGATGATTTATGATATCTGCTTTATTGTATATTGAATTGAATGAATTTAATGTTTTTTTATATATTGTGTCAAAATATTCTTAATAAAAATATTAATAAAAAAAAGGATTGTATAATTTGATCATGAGAGAACAAATACTTAGCAATTGTCAGAACCAGTTATTGCACCAACACCTGACTGACTCTGATCTGACCTCTCCCCAAGAATTGGGAAAGAAGGCAGACAAATGGGTCAGAACCAGGGTTAGGTAGAAAAACCAGACCCCAGGTGGTGATCAGAAGAAGACAGACCAAAAAGGTGGGGATCAGAAACCAAAAGACCAGAAGTCTTCAACAGGCCCCCAACAAGCTTCTAATGAGGGGGGGGTCCCAAAACTCTAAGAAGAAGAAGAAAGATGGCCAAAAGAAACCTTGGTGTAACTTTTGTAAATCTGCCTCTCACTGGTTCAGTGAGTGCACCAAGAAGGACACATCTCCTACCACTGTTGCCCCTAAGGCATCTGCACCCCCTAGTTCAGCTAGCAGTGGTAGTTCTCAACCAAAGGCTTTAATAGGGTTAACCCTGGGTACTGAGATGGATTCTGGCCTAGTCAGGATACCAACTCAGGCTGTTCTTGTCTGTGACGTGGACATGGCTATGTTCTCTACTTGGAGTCCCAGTACTCTGGGCAAGTACAGGCAAACACCTTTGATCAATGATAAAGTGGCTCAAGCCTACAGGGACACATGTGCCAGTGTCACCATGGTGACGCCTAACGTTGTGGACCCTGGACAGATTGTACTGGGTGATAATTACCTGGTTACCAATGCTAGCAATGTCACTACTACCCATAGTGTGGCAGTTGTTAACTTCTCCTGGGGAGGGGTAACTGGCCTCAAAAGAGTTGTGGTAAGTGCAGACCTCCCTGTAGAATGTTTGTTGGGCAATGATCTGGAATCTTCAGTCTGGGATGAAGTGGAATATATGACTCATGCAGAGATGTTAGGCATATCAGCTCATGTCCTTGCTGTGGCCATGTCACATGCCAAAAAGTGCCAAACTGAACAGGCCTTGGATCCTGAAACTATGGACCAAGTGCCACCCAAGAGAAAGAGCAGAAGGGTTAAGGCAGTGCATTCCCCCTTGCCTCCAAGTGGAGATCAGCCTTCTCAGGAAGCTGATAGTGAGACCCCCGAAGGAACTGTCCTAGAAGAACTTGAGCCTGAACAGGTTGAGTTTCTTGGGATAGGGGGACCTTCAAGGGCAGACTTGAGGCAGGCACAGTTAGACTGCCCCTCTCTTGAACCCCTTAGACAGCAAGCTGTCGCTGAGGCTGCTGGGAAGGCTACATGTACCCATAAAGTTTACTGGGATGAAGGAATCCTTTATTCAGAGGCTAGAGACCCCAAGCCTGGTGCTTCCAGGAGGTTGGTCATACCTCTGGCATTCAGGGGCTTCCTTCTTACCTTAGCCCATGATATTCCCTTAGCAGGACATCTGGGCCAGAACAAGACTTGGGACAGGCTTGTCCCTCACTTTCACTGGCCCCATATGTCAGAAGATGCCAAGGAGTTTTGTTGCTCCTGTGTGACCTGCCAAGCCAGTGGCAAATCAGGTGGCACAACAAAGGCCCCCCTTATACCACTGCCTGTGGTGGGGGTTCGCTTTGAAAGAGTAGGGATTGACATTGTTGGACCAATGGATCCCCAAACAGCCTCTGGGCACAGATTTATTCTGGTGGTAGTGGATCATGCCACCAGATATCCAGAAGCAATTCCCCTAAGGACCACAACAGACCCTGTCGTGGCAAGAGCCCTCTTGGGAGTTTTCTCAAGGGTGGGCTTTCCGAAGGAGGTTGTCTCAGATAGGGGTGCAAACTTCATGTCTGGGTACCTGACTGCAATGTGGAAGAAAGACGTGTGGTGTAAATTACAAATTCACTACACCTACCATCCACCGTGCAATGGTCTGTTTGAAAGATTTAACAAGACCTTAAAAGGCATGATTAAGAGTTTACCTGAAAAGCTTAGGAGAAGATGGTACATCCTTCTGCCCTGCCTTCTGTTTGCTTACAGAGAGGTCCCACAAAAGAGGGTTGGCTACAGGCCTATTGAACTTTTGTTTGGGCATCCTGTAAGGGGACCCTTATGTCTGGTGAAGGAAGGATGGGAGTTGCCTCTCAAAAAGCCTGAACAAGACATAGTGGACTATGTACTTGGTCTCCGCTCCAGGATGACCGAGTACATGAAGAAGGCTTCTAAAAACCTTGAGGTTAGCCAGGAACTTTAAAAAGCCTGGCATGACCAAAAGGCTGTGCTGACTGTGTACCAGCCAGGACAGAAAGGGTGGGTGTTGGAGCCAGTGGCCCCAGCAGCATTTCAAGACAAATGGTCTGGACCCCACACAATTGTTGAGAAAAAGAGAGAGGTCACCTACCTGGTGGACTTTGGAACTCCCAGGATCCACCACAGGGTGCTCCATGTCAACAGACGGAAAGCATATGTTGACAGGGCAGATATGGGCTTGCTCATGGCTACAGATGAGGGGCAGGAGGAAGAGAGTGACCCTCTCCCGGACCTGCTGACTCTGAGCCCTGATGATGGTTCAGTTGATGGTGTGACCTTAGCTGGTAGCCTCATTGGCCAGCAGCAACAGGACTGCAGACAAGTTCTCCAGTTCTTCAGATATATGTTTTCCTTGAAACCTAGTCAGACAAACTTGTGCACCCATGAGGTGGACACTTGTGATAGTCTGCCTGTGAAGAGTAAAATCTACAGACAAATGGACTACGTCAGGGACTGCATAAAGACAGAGGTACAAAAGATGTTGGAGCTGGGAGTTATTGAGCCCTCAGAGAGCCCCTGGGCCAGCCCAGTAGTCCTTGTGCCAAAGCCTCACACCCAAGATGGTAAGAGAGAGATGAGGTTGTGTGTGGACTACAGAGGTCTCAATGCTGTCACTAGGACAGATGCCCACCCAATTCCCAGGGCAGATGAGCTCATAGACAGATTGGCTTCTGCCAAGTTTTTGAGCACATTTGACCTGACAGCAGGCTACTGGAAGATTAGACTAGCTGATGATGCAAAAGCCAAAAAAGCATTCTCAACCCCAGGAGGTCATTACCAATTTGTGGTGATGCCCTTTGGCTTGAAGAATGCACCTGCCACTTTCCAAATGTTGGTGAACCAAGTTCTCTCTGGGGTGGATGACTTTTGTGCAGCTTATCTTGATGATATTGCTGTCTTTAGCTCCACCTGGGAGGATCACCTGATCCACCTGAAGAAAGTTTTGGAGGCCCTGCAGAGGGCAGGCCTGATTATCAAGGCTACTAAGTGCCAGATAGGGCAGAGTAAGGTTGTGTACCTGGGCCATCTTGTAGGTGGGGGTCAGGTTCAACCACTGGAGAGCAAGATCCAGACCATCAAGGACTGGACTCCTCTAACCACCCAGACACAGGTCAGAGCTTTCTTGGGCCTGTCTGGTTATTACAGAAAGTTTGTTAAGAATTATGGGTCCATTGTGACCCCTCTTAATGACTTGACCTCAAAGAAAATGCCAAAGAAAGTTCAGTGGACAGTCAGCTGTCAGAAGGCATTTGATGACCTGAAACAGGCTATGTGCTCTGCACCTATTCTGCAAAGTCCAGATTACTCAAAAGAATTCGTTGTCCAAACAGATACTTCTGAGTTGGGTGAGGGAGCTGTTCTTTCACAATTGAATAAAGATGGTCAAGACAAGCCGATTGCTTTTATTAGCAGAAGGCTGACTCCTAGAGAGAAACGTTGGTCAGCTATTGAGAGGGAGGCCTTTGCTGTGGTTTGGGCCCTGAAGAAGCTGAGGCCATACTTGTTTGGTACTGGTACTCACTTCAGGATTCAGACAGACCATAAGCCCCTCTTGTGGCTAAATCAAATGAAGGGTAAAGATCCCAAACTGCGTAGGTGGTCCATTTCCCTACAGGGGATGGACTTTACAGTAGAACATAGACCTGGGACTGACCATGCCGATGTAGATGGACTCTCCAGATATTTCCACTTAGAACATGAAGACTCAACTGGTCAAGGTTAGTTTAATGTCCCTACGTTTGGGGGGGGTGAGTTGTGTAGGAGAGTAGGGTCTGCTTCCTATGGTCACCCCCACTTTTTGCTTTGTTTTATTGGTTTTTCGACTTTAGTGTGACTGTAGGCCTGCTGATCAGACCCACAGCCTAGCTGTTCTCTCTCTAAATTCATACCATGTACTTTAGGTACATATCCAATTGGGAATTGGGTCACCTTTGAGAGCCCCTGTATAGTGTACCTTAGGTACCCAGGGCATAGGTGCATCCAAGGCCTACCAGGGGCTGCAGCATGTATTATGCCACCCCTGGCTGGCCATCCACATTGACACAACTGGCTGATCACTCAGCTGGGGCAAGGTCGTGTAATCACCCCTTACTTAGGTATAGTATCCCTATACCTACCATTACATATAGACACATATATACCTATAAGTCACTCCTATGGCAGGCCTTAACAATCCTGAAGGCAGAGTGCTTGGTTTTATGTGAGATGAGGCTCTAGCATGAGCTGAGCCTTTCTGCAGCTTTCGGAACCATGTCCTTATAGCTGTTCTATGATATAGCCATACCATATACTCTTAAGTGCATTATAATCCTCGCAGTTAATACTAACTTTGGTTTGGCTTTATCAAAATATGTCGTGTAAGGTGTCTTATGCTTTGGAATACTACCCCCTCGCCAATTATGGCGACTGGGGTAGCATTCCACCCTTCTGAAGGGAGAAGACATGTTGTTCCTGTTAATCCAGGTTGAAGTTAACCAGATCCTCAGCATCACAAAATGGATGCTGCTGCCACAGACACAAGTCTGACCTCCTGCTGCTGGGAGTCCTTCCAGCGAGGGAGGCTAGGACAATAGGTTTCCTGTCTTGGGAGGTGCTAGCACCACCCCAGACAGGCCATAGTGTATTGGGGCAGAGAGGACTGAATGAAATGAGACACTGCCTGGGGCACACAAGGTGCACCATGCATAGTCTGGTTGAAACCGGTTGCTGGGGCACTCCAGAGCCAGCTCTGGCGCGAAACTGGACAAAGGGAAAGGGGTGTAACCACTCCCTTCCCTGGTCCCACCCAAAGGAGGGACCTAGCAGGTAATCCAGCCCCTTTAATCAGTATAAAGCTAGGAGCTGAGTCTAGAGTCTTTAGATTATCCTGAATTGAAACTTGAAACTAAGCTCTGGACCTTCGACATTCTACTGCAACTAGAAGACTGAAGAATCTCCCTTGTGGTCAAGGAGTCACCACCCTGTGCAGACAGGCACCAACAGTGACTTGCCGGTTTGCTTTGTCGATGCTCCAGCCGGAGCCTGAGCACAGAGCCAGACGTGAACTGGACTTCCAGACTTCTCTGACCCCGATCCACATCTGCGGTAGAGCTGAGACCTGTGGAGGCGACGAGAGACGTGGGACCGGACATCTTGAAAAACCTGCTTATTGCTAATTGCGCAGCTTTTGAGGCACCCTCGAAGTTGTGCATTGGGGATTGAGAAGCCCGAGCCACATTTGCACCGACGCACAGCCCTCCACACTCCACGAGTGCCGCGTGGGGCCTGCTGTTGCTTTTGAGCTCGACGTGTCTTTCCGGTCACTTACCTGTTGGCTAGTGGCCCCTGTGAAGGCGAACCTTTGAATCTACACCACTGGCCTGGGTGCTCCACGCTGCTCCTGCTTCCCTGAAAAAGAGAAGCCCCCAGACCTTGCTGGTCTGACTCAAAGTGAATATTTGATTCCTGCGTGGGTTGCAGTTGCCAAGGCTCGTTGGGTCCAATCCGGGTCCCGACGCCGCAGACATCTAGATCCATTGTGGGACAGCTCGATTCCAGTGCCTGGTCTTCGTCGACGCCTCCTGGACCTCGTGGCTGCAGAGACAAGCTTCACAACATCACCTGATTGCTTTACGACATCGCCTGGTTCCTTCCTGGTTCCTTCCTGGTCACTGGCTAGTGATCCAGACTCTTTCCCCTCTGCTTTCAGGTACTCTCCATCCTCGATCCACCCTTGGATCCAACCGTACAATTCTCTCCTGGTCTCCTGCAGCATCTTTTTACAGGTCTCCATAGGATTCAGCAACGAAACCCGACACAACTTGACACCTATGCACCTGGCTCCTGTGGGTGAGGTAACGCGAGTACTCCGGTGCTCCTGTGGGTATTGACTATCCAAGTGTCCTAGTTTTCAGTAGCTTTCTCCTAGTCCATCCGGAAGTGTACTAAATCAACTAGTTTCTGACTCTTACATTCCCATTGTATTCCTATGAGAACTCGCGTGTGTGTTAAGACACTGCTCCCGCGTCCCGTGAGCCTCCTGCTTCCTAACCTTTGGTAGTTCAGTGTAACCCCAGCGATTCCCTAGGCCCTAGGCCTCCTCTCTGTTCATGAGGTAGTTCTTACACCACTATTTTAGTATATTGTTTGCAACGCACCTAGGGCTCGACTGTATTTTCTGCAACTTATTCTATGATAATTGAGTAACTATTTATGTGCTTGTGCCTCTGACCTCATGAAGAGTTCAGAGGGATTGTGTTAGTAATAAATACATATATATTTTATATATAACCTGTGTGGTGTCCTTTCATTTGGTATTCAAGGGGTTACATATGGTAAAACAGCTGGCTTCACATGCTCTCTGAAGTTTTAGCCTAAGACTGCTTTGTCCATGCTACCACTAGGATAGCTGGTCTATAAGTTTGACTTTACAACCATCAACATAAGGGTTGTTTGGATTGATACAGGGTGCCCACTTGAATAGTGGACATCACATATCAGGCCAACTTCTCACACCCGAGAACTACAATACCCAGAATGCATTCTATTAACATCTGACACTGAAGACCCTCGCAAATTATTTTTCTAATCTTGCTTACATACAGGGCATGTGCAGGTAAGGTACACTCGCCACCGTTCTTCGTCCCTCCTCGGGCAATGCTCGGTGTACAGTAGCTTTACCCACCAAGGATGCAATACACACAGCACAGCAGCATGTACAGAACTGCAACATATTGTGCATACAGAAGATTGCGGTTTTTCTATCAAGTACTAACTGTTCTTAACGTCAGCCCAACCTGTGCTAGAAGGCACATTAACCCTCCAGGCTATTTTACAATAAGCCAAAACGACATCCTTAATCTTGAAGAATAGCGACTATGTGCCTTTGTTTTCTTTGACGTGTGCATTGCGTGCAGGTTATTTTGTTAATTACTCACTCCACTGCAAACCCAAAAATATAAATAAAAACGTTATACTTTATAACAGCATTCGCTTTAACTTTTAGAAATACAAGACCTATTGCATTTCAAATGCTTTTTCTTTTTCACGTGCAGACAAAAACATACTAAATTAAACGAAGCTGCCTGTGGGTGATGGGAGGCAGGCAGACCGAAGGAAGGAATAAAGCAGCAGCCTCTGGGGCTGCATCACGTGGAAGCAGGCAGGCACCCCTCAACCACGGCAGGGTTGGTGCAGACCTAACTGCCTACAAAGAGGGTTGAGAACATTTCTCACAAGATTTGCACCATTTTCTGAGAACATAGGGACGTCGAGAAATTAACGTTAAATACCGGTGGTCAAAACTATTGTTTTTGCAAAAATATATAAATCTCTTACCATTTAAATTTTCTGGAAGGACCGCAGTAGGAAAATTATATTATGGCTTCCTCTGCTGAGAAGGTCAGCTACCCCTGACTGACACACCCCAGTCACCCATGCATGAAAAGAAGAAAGGCCCAGCTAGGACAGTTGTGTTTCCTTCAGAGCTCGGTTGGTGTTCACACTTCATTAACGAGGATAACAGTACGGGTGTAAGGAACAAGGTTTTCTATAATTTGCAGTAAAATATTCGACTCCTAAAGTAAAGGGTACCAATGACGCACTATGCTTCCAGGTCCAATACGTTCCTCATTCAGATGCTCTTCAGAGAGTTTGCCCAATGGGCCGCCTCCGTTCATGAACATGTCTGATCTTTAATACAGACAGATAGGCTCACTAGAATTATGCGATTGTGAGGCCGTAGTGTTTTGCGTATAATTATGGATTTGCCGCCCTTGCCACATAAACTAACATCTGCATAATCTGCAGGATTAAAAAATTTTTTTTATAGCTCAAACGCTTCAAAAGTTACTAAAAACGAGGGGAGGAGCTAAGCAGCAACCAAGATGGTCACATAGGCTCCCGGCTCCGCCGACCTCCGTCTGCTGCTTGATGATCCTGCCAGATATCCTGATTTTACGCCCAACCCCCGTGTGGATGAACTGTTGCTGAATCTGACGGTGCGGTCCCGAGAATTTTATCGCCCAGATTGACGGAGTTGTGTCATGTTTAAGATCTCGGCCTAACCCAGCTTCTGAGCCGGGGCCTCGAGTACTTGCCCAGCCGGGTTGTAGTTGAATAACATCGGCCATGGGATTCAGACAGGGTCCGGTCTCTTGCGGTGGAGGTTATCCTGGCCTGTTTTTGGTGGCGAGCGTCTGGTCTGTTTTATACTGAAGGAGTGGTGATAGGCTTCGTCTGTGGCTGTGGGGGGTAGTCCCTGTCCCCGGCGACCCGGTCGCCACCTCCCGGGTCTGCTGGGCCGGGGCCCTCGCTCGCGGTGGCGTACTGCTGACCGACAATGCACCCTCCGTTGCCGTCCGCTCCGCTCTTGCCTCTTCTCCCGGAGAGACCCGGCTCTCTGAGGAACCCGCCCATGCTTGGAACCGATCGAGTGAAAGCGGATCGGACGAATTGTGAACCGTCCTTGAAGACCGTAATGACCGCCATCGGGGCACTTCAATTGCATCTGGAGACCATTGTCAATAAAATGACTGCTGGTGACATCGAAACTGGGCGACCGAGTCTGGGCTCTGTTCTATTGCATGACTTTCAACGAACTGATTCTCCCACGATGCCCGTAGTAAAGGGGGATGGAGACCCCGTGCGCGATAAAGTTTTGATGCCATTGACCTGTTTGCGGAATATTTGCGGAATTGTTTCTCTGGGGGTATCGCTGCATTCACCATCGCAGCCGTTTATTGTGGAGCTACCTGGTTTTTCACTCCTTGAGACTATGACTAGTAAAAACCGAAAGTCGCTACCGTCCCTTCCCGCCCTTGTGGTTCTTTTACATCTCCTGAGGAAAGGATATCTGGACTGCATGTCGGTGAGGGCTATCTTACCGGTGGCGGATGCTTGCAGAGACTCAATGTGTTCGACTGGTCTCATATTAATCTTAATTGAACTTCCTACGTACTTTGGCTCTCCTGGGGCGGTGATGGTGTTACCGGATAGAGTCCGCATGAAAGATCGGAGGGGTCAAGGATGAGACTATTGGTCTGGGTCTGATTTCGGGGCTTTAGAGGACAAGGGATTCGCTAATGTAATGCTTGCGGGAGATTGGGCGGTGTTTAACGTCTCCCCTGTCTGGCTCTGTCTACAATATTTTTGAGTACTCTGTGGTCTTAGGACAGGGGTTGTTCATTTCAGGCGGGGGGAAAGGTGACCAGGAGTTTGTATGACATTCTCATCCTCCATTCTTCTTTTACTTTTTGTAGTTTAGTTAGTCGGGGCGACATGCACGCTGCTAGTTGGGGTTAGGCGAAAGCCACATGCAGGGGTGCAGGGTGGGGGGATGGGTCTATAGTTTTGTTAGTTAGTTTAGTTTTTATGGTTTCTTTATCTTACGCTTTCCTTTCTCTTCCATTCATAACGTTGGGGTATTATCCTGATTTTGTATGTATTCCAGTATCTGATAACCGTACTTCATTTTCTAGTCTGGCGTCAATGGGTGGGGGGGTCTGTGTGCGGGCGACTGCGTTGGGTTATAGATTGCTTGGTCGTACATCCTGTTTTGTGCTTGCTAGCGTAGGCGTCTTGGTCGCTCCCTTTAAATTGATCTGTGATTATTCTATTTTTGTACCTGCTCACTTTATCATAGTGTTTTGAATGTATGGCACCAGATATGTCTGTTTCTTTTTCCTTGCTTTTTAGGTTGGGGGGGGGGTTAAACATAAAATGAAACCTTCGTCTTATCTTGTAACTTGTTGTAGTTCTATACAATGTTTATCCTGATTCGCTGCCGGACCACAGGGTTGTCGGATGAAGAACTGTGTCATTTGATAATATAGTGGGTCTTATTCTCGTGTTGCGGCCGGCCCCTGCGGTTGTTGGCCCGTGCTTGTAATTTTATTGAACTGTACAATAAAGGTTTTTTTAAAAAAAACTTAAAAAAAAGTTACTAAAAACGCATGCTGCAGAAGTGGAAGGGTCTTCTTTGCGAAAGTTTACATCACTTTTTATTATTGCTTTATTTGGGCATTAAACTGTTACTAACGAGGTACAATGTATGCCCAGATAGTGCTAACAAGTGTAAAAATTACAAAATTATGTAGTAATGCTAGAACTAAATGTGGAACATTACGCCACATCATTTTGCTTTTCTTGCCGAATAATTTAGTCAACCCTGCCGCATAATTTGGCCCTTCTCTGCTCCATAATTCCAGTGGCCCTGCAGTCCAAGAAACATGCTGAGGCCATGTTATGTGTCGCCATGTCTTCACAGCAACTACATTAAAACAACAGATTTCAATACTGTGATTTCACCTGCAGTGAAAAGAACTGGTTTATTTCTATGCAGTAGCCCCTGCACTGGTCGCCATGAGATTTTATTGCCATTAACTGCAAAGACATTCAGAAATCCTGAGATGTCTGTAGCTGGAAGTGTATCCCAATATCGGTGAGCCAGCAAGGTGAGGACACAGTAGGGTACAGAGTACACTGGACAGAAGAGCAGGATATAACACAGCCCCTGCCCGTCTACTTAGTCAGCAGCTTTTAACAGCCAGGGATTTCCTGATGAGTGGGTCTTCAAGTCAGAAAAATACGACTGAATAATTCTACTCGCCACATGTCCGCCTCTGCGGTCCAAAAACACCCCTCCCACTCTAATGGCCTTCCTTGACAGAAGTACAGCGCATATTATTTCACACTAAAAGGTCACATGGACCCATCTTTTATTGCTAAGAATCACCATTGGAAAGAACCAAAACACTTTTTTTCCTTTAGTGACTAGGGGCCAGATGTAGGTAGCCCTTTACCGATCGGAATCGGCCGAAAATACCGATTTTCGGCCGTTTCCGATCGGTAAAGGGCTATGGAGATGTAGGGGCACATATTCGGTAATTTTACCGAATCGTTATTATTACCGAATCGGTAAATTTACCAATTTGGTAATATTTACAGATTCGGAAAAATTACCGAAAAGGCAATGTGGGTAGCCAATTTTCCATTGGCACATGGCTTTCAGAATCGGTATTTTACCATGGAATACAAATCCATGGTAAAATACCGATTCCTGTGTACATGCACATCTGTGCATGTACACATGTGCCATGTGACAGACAGACGTGCCCTTAGGGCATATCTGTGTGCCACATTGCACACATGCCCATTTTGGGGGTGCTAGAGGGTGTCAAAGTGACACCCCCTGCACCCTTGACAAATTCGGTATTTACCGAATCGGTAAATCCCGAATCGGTATTTGAATTAAATCCTATGGGCTTCAAGGCCCATAGGATTCAATAGCAAATACCGATTCGGTATTTACCGAATCGGTAAATACCGAATTTCAAGGTATCGGTAAAAAATCCAGATGTTGGTACCTACATCCCATTTACCGATTTTGAAATACCGATTCGGTAAAATTCGGTATTTCAAAATCGGTAAATGGGATTTACCTACATCTGGCCCTTAGATACATATTTAGAAGTGAAGTGGTGTGGCTCACTGGTTAGAGGCGGCAGACCCGTAAGCAGAGGACGGCCCGGGACCAGGGTTCGATTCCCGACACGGCAGGGTCGTGGACCATGGTCAGCGGGCTCGATAATTCTCGCCTCGGTGCCTACTCCAGTCAGGGACCACACTCGGCAACTCTGGGCATTAGCTTGCCTCATCTTCACAACGGCCCCCCCAGACCGCCAGGGATGCTTGGTCGCACCTTAGAAATACCCATTAGGGACCATCTTTCAGGGTGAGCCAGGACGGGTTCCCCAGTGGTCGAAGCGCGGAGATACTCCTCCGGGAGTCGATTCCTAGCGCTATATAAACCCGCAATTAATATTAAAGTGCTCTAAAAATTGTAATTTCCATGACTCCTGCAATTAACTTTTTTTCATATCACAAAAATTTGTAAATCTGCTTATTCTAACATTGCTGTCATGTGTCCTTGCCATCCTGTATATTGTATTATTTCACTAGTCTCACACACCTTTCCCTCTAGGAGGTCAGTGCAGCCTTGGACATTCGCTGCAGTAGGTGCATGTATGTATGTATGTATGTATGTATGGATGGATGGATGTATGCAGCAGACTTCAACTTCAGTTGTGGCATGTTGCAGCCCCAGAGACATGGGCATCTGGTATTTCGTAATGTCCTGTGCCAGACAGATAATAATTATGGCATCAAAAGGAACGCTCCTACCCCCGCCCCTCTCCCTTTATCTTTTCTCTGTGGTCTTGTACTTTAAGGGTGTTGGTGATGACATCAGAGGCCTTGTGCAGACGTTCCCTCCTCCTTTTGACAGCTTACCAAGAACTAACAGTGGGCGTAAAACCCACCCATTACTTACCACTGGTTGGCTATTTTTTCACTCTATTTGCTTGCATTTTATTTGATGGCTTGCCTTGTTCATCTTGTGTTTGTCCCTGCCCTGGAACACAGCCTCTTCACTCGGGTCCTTCCACTGCTCACATTTATTGAACTACTTTCTTTTTTATGCTTATTCACTCCATGACAGTGCATGCATTTTCCAGTAGTTCCTCATGTGTGCTTCTCTCCTCCTGCATGCCATGTTGTCTCTCACCCATTTGTTTCTCTCCCCTGTGCTCGGTGTTGCCGTATCTCACTTGTCTTTTTCTCCCTTTTCCCCATGTTGCTCTCCCTTGAGTGCTGTGTTTACCATTCCCCCTGCCCATGCCGCTCACCGACTTCTCTGTTGCCCCTCGACTCCACAATCCAATTTGTTTTATTTGGCCTTATATTGTAAACGTTTTTAGGTGAGAAAGGCAGCAAATTGCTGGTGGTCTTCGCTTTCTAAATAAAATAATCATGATGCATGCCTAACCAATTAAGTAGCCACCAGTGTCTGCATCACTGTGTCTTATGTTTCTTTACTTTTGTTCATGCTGAGGAGCAAAAACTCAACAGAATGAACTAAAGGCATTAACTTAGGCAACAGGTCTATTGACTTTGCCAGTGCTTGTTAAAAAATAGCCTTTTGGTTTTGTGAGGAGATTAATAAGACTATAGACTGCAGGGTAGAAAGTTAGCAGAGCATCACAAATCACTGGACCTCAGAGTGTTTTCTTTGCTTCATGCACGATGAAGTAATCAAAATGCAATCCCAATATCCCTTATGGTGCAAGTGGGGAAGTTTTTCCAAATTTTTATTTTTGACAGTCAAATTCTACTATTTACTGCACAATTTTTAAAGAATTGTCTAAAATGCCAAAGGTTTCACAACACGTTGAAATAGTCTAAACATGTAATTTTGCATTATTCCTTGCTATGGACCTCAATAAGGTGTGGCTAGACTTTGGAAAATCTACCACTTCTCTTAATACCCCTGTTCTCAGATGTCAAGAAGACAGGAACAGAAAAGTGAAAAAAGGTTCCAATATCTGTACTTACTTTGTCTAGTTTCCCCTCGTTGAGATGTTTTATAGAATGGTATTTGTGTGTACAAGCTTTCTTCACTTTTGCTTTCTGTAGACTTCAGTTTTTTCCATCCAGTCTATTCCAAGTAGGTTCCTAGCCATTCAGCTAGCTGAGAAGCTGCTTGGAAGCACCAGGTTGAGAACAACACAGCTCTCGCAATCTCACGTGTATAGTAAGGAAAGCTATGCCCCAGGTTCGAACTACTTGACAGACCCAGTAAGTAGAGATACCACTCAGGCTGCCTTATAGCAATAGGCAAAAGATGCGCATTAGGTAACACCAATGTTATAGGCTTAGACCTCAGATAGCAATAGTCATAATAATGCCATAAAAGGTATACCAGTATAATGATAAAATGCCTTTATCTGTGTCATGAAATAAGAGCAATATCAGAAGGTGCCATATGAAACCAGCGGAGCTGATGTGGCGTAGCAGCCAGAGCTGCTGACATTGGAGCTGGAGAACAATGTTTGCGACTTGGTGTAGGCTCAACTTCAAGGGATTTTGTAAACATCACTTAATCTCCACATGCCTACAAAAATAAGCATTTGCAATGCAATAAGTCTCGCATCACTGAAAGTTTGAGCTATTGGCATTGCTAATAATAATGCTAATAATAATGCAATGCCAATAGCCCAAACTTTAATAATGTGAGACCTATTGCTTTGCAAATGCTTGTAATGTATTAGTCACCCCGACTGGGACGGGTATGTTCAGGCGTGGGTCCCGTGCTCTCCATGTCAGTGGAGTCAAGCTATCCTGGCCGATCCTAGGATGCTTGGTTCCAGTCCAGGGAGGACCTGGTCTGGCAGTTTGGGCTGGACTGTCTCCATCGGGCACAGGGACAAGACTGATTTGCCTATGGCTGGGTTCAAACTGGAATGGCATGGTGAGCAAAAAACGATGGATTTAGTCCCAGATCTCTGTACTGGGGCGAATGTATGACATTGTTCTGCATTCTGTCCATCAATTATTCTTTTTGCATTTGTCACCCTGAGTGGGGTGGGTATGCCCAGACGTGGGTCCCATGCTCCTTATGCCAGTGAAGTCAAGCTATCCTGGCTGATGAGGGGTGAATCTCTGAAACTGGTCCTGGGATGCTTGGCTCCAGTCCAGGTAGGACCTGGCCTGGCAGTTCTGGCTGGACTGTTCCCATTGGGCACAGGGTCAAGATTGATTTGCACATAGCTGGGTTCAAACTGGAATGGCATGGTGAGCAAAAAAACGATGGATTTAGGCCTAGATCTCTGTACTGGGGCGAATGTATGACACTGTTCTGCATTCTTTCCATCAATTGTTCTTTTTGCATTTGTCACCCCAAGTGGGACTGGTATGCCCAGACATGGGTCCTGTGCTCTCCTTGCCACTGGAGTCAAGCTATCCTGGCTGATGAGGGGTGAATCTCCGAAACTGGTCTTGGTATGCTTGGTTCCAGTCCAGGGAGGACCTGACCTGGAAGTTCTAACTGGACTGGTCCCATTTGGCACAGAGTCAAGATTGATTTGCATAAGGCTGGGTTCAAACTAGAATGGCATGGTGAGTAAAAAATGTATGTACTTAGGCCCAGATCTCTGTACTGGGGTGAATGTATGACATTGTTCTACATTCTGTCTGTGAGAAGTTGGCCTGGCATATGCTGTCCACTATTCTGGTGGGCACCTTGTACCAGTCCAAACGACCCTTATTGATGGTAGGTTTAAAGACAACCTTTATAGAAAGCGATCCTAGTGGTAGCTGTGGAGAGCAGCCTTCAGGCTAAGTCTTCAAGGAATGTAAAGCAGCTTGTTTTACCAGTCTATAATCTCAGGAATGATGAAATGAAAGGAGAACCAAATCTGTTATATATAAAATATATGTATTTATTCTAAACACAGCCCTCTAGTCTCTTTATGAGGCTAGAGGTAAAAGTACACAAGTTAAACTCAAGTAGCACACAGTAAATTAGCACAATATACGTTTTGCCCTAGGGGGCCTCACAAACCATATGCTAAGAAAGTGGTATAAATACCACTGTGAACATAGAGACAAGGCCTAGGGTCTGTAGAACCGCTGGGGCAACCACGAACCACCCACTGTAGGGACACAGGAGACCCACGGGGGATGCCTGCAGTGTCTAAACACAGCTGTGAATCACCATTGATCTCTATGGAGAAAGTTGCGATTAGATTTTTAAAGATTAAGGACACTTAGGAGTGGACTACGAACAAACCCCTTCAGTACTGGACAGTTCGAGAGTCAAGATCCACGGGAGCACCGAAGTACTTGTGTTACCTCACCCAGGGAAGCCGGGTGCATAGGTGTCTTTTCGTGTCGGGTTTCGTCATCGTTTCCTATGGAGAGCTGCAAATAAGTGCTGCAGGCGACCAGATGAAAAGTGTCCGGATGGATACAAAAGTGGATCGAAGATCTGAAGAACCTGAAAGCAGAGGGGACAGAGTCTGGGTCACTTGCCAGTGACCAGGGACGCAACAAGAAGATGCCAGCCGCTGTCGGGTGATTTCAGGTGAAGAAGGTGAAGCTTGACTCTTCAGCCACGAGGACCAGGAGGCATCTACAACAATCAGGAGCTGGATTTGAGCTGTCCCATGTCGGATGTCGAGTGCTGCAGTGTCGGTATCCGGATTGGACCCAACAAACCTTTGCAACAGCAACCCACGCAGAATGCAAAGATTTGCTTCGGAGCAGACCAGCAAGGTATGAGGGACTCACCCTTTGGAGGGGAGTCAGGGCATGTCTGTAGAAACCAGGGAAGCCCAAGAAACAAGAGAGTTACCTTCATAGGGACCCACAAGTTGACGGACCAGGGATCGCAAAGGGGCCTTGAGCAGGAATGCCTCGAAAATGCAGACTGGCAAGATGCTTCTTTGGTGCCTGATTGAACAGGGGGGTAACTCCTTGACCCCAAGGGAGATTCTTCCATCTTCTCATCGAAATAGAATGTCGAAGTTCCAGGATATATGTTGCAGTGTTTCGTCCAGGATAATCTAAAGTCATAGGGACTGGGTTCCTATACTTATATTAAGTTTAGGGGATGGACTAACTCTATGGAAGGACCTGGGGAGGGGGTGGTTACACCCCTTCCCCTTCATCCAGTTTCACGCAAGGACTGGGTTCCTATACATATACTAATTTTAGGGGTTGGACTAACTCTAGGGTCCCACCTATTGGAGGACGTGGCTACACCCCTTCTCCTTTGTCCAGTTTCGCACCAGAGCTGGGGCTGAGTGCCCCAGCAACCAGTATGAACTGGGAAATGCACAGGCACACATTGTGTGCCCCATGCACTGTCTGAAAAGCATTCACTGAATGCACCCACCCTGCCCCAATACACTAAAGCCTGTCTGCAGGAGATCAGACTCGTGTCCGCGGCAGCAGCATCCATTCTGTAATGCTGGGGCTCTTTAAAACGATTACCGGGTAAGTAAGGTGTACATGTCTTCTCCCTCTAGAAGGGTGGAATTCTACCCCTGCCGCCAGGACTGGCGGGGGGTGGGGGTACGATTCCAAAGTGTTTGACACCAAACACGACATGTTTTGATGCAGTCATTCCAAAGTTAGCATTTACCACTAGGTTATAATGCACTTAAGAGTATATGGTATGGCTGTATCACAAAACAGCTATAAGGAAGGGATTCTGAAAGCAGCAGAGGGGCTCAGCTCATGCTTTGTCACCTTCTCAGACAAAACCAAGCACTCTGCCTTCAGGATTGTCAAGGCCTGCCATAAGAGTGATTTATAGGTTTATATGTGTCTGTATAAAACGGTAGATATGGGTATAATATATCTTAGTAAGGGGTGCTTACGCCACCTTACCCAGGCTGCAGTAGCAGACCCGTGGTGTCATTGTGGAAGGCTTCCCAGGGGTGGCATAATACATGCTTCAGCCCCTGGAAGGCCTCTGTGGTAGCTATGCCCTTGGTACCTAAGGTACCATATACTAGGGACGCACAAGGGTAACCCAGTAACCAATCTGGAGTGTACATAATGTACCTGAAATCGGTTTAGAGAGGAAGCAGCTAGGCTAGGGTCCTGGTTAGCAGGACCCCAGCCAGACTAAAGTCGATAAATCAGTGAAACAACAGCAAAATGTGGGGGTAACCATAGCAAGCAGACCCTACTCTCCTACACCCCCCCAAACGCAGGGACATTAACCTAACCTTGAGCAGTAGAGTCTTCATGTTCTAGGTGGAAATATCTTGAGAGTCCATATGCATTGGCATGGTTACTCCCAGTTCTATGTTCCACTGTATAGTCCATCCCCTGTAAGGAAATGGACCACCTTAAAAGTTTGGGGTTTTCACCCTTCATCTGTTTTAGCCATAAGAGGGGCTTATGGTCAATTTGAACAGTGAAGTGAGTGCCAAACAAGTATGGCCTCAGCTTCTTCAGAGCCCAAACCACAGCAAAGGCCTCCCTCTCAATAGCTGACCAATGTTTCTGTCCAGGGGTCAGCCTTCTGCTAATAAAAGCTACTGGCTGGTCCTGACCTTCATCATTCAATTGTGACAGCACAGCCCCTACCCCCAACGCAGATGCATCTGTTTGGACAATGAATTCTTTGGAGTAGTTAGGACTTTGGAGAATTGGTGCAGTGCACATGGCCTGCTTCAGGTCATCAAATGCCTTTTGACAGCTGACTGTCCACAGAACTTTCTTAGGCATTCATTTAGAAGTTAAGTCATTCAGGGGTGTCACAATGGATCCATACCCCATGAAAAATCTTCTGTAGTACCCAGTCAGGCCCAAGGAAGCTCTGACCTGAGTCTAGGTAGTGGGAGCAACCCAGTCCATGATGGTCTGGATTTTGCTCTGCAATGGTTGTACCTGGCCTCCACCTACAAGGTGACCCAGGTACACAACCTGACTCTGCCCTATCTGGCACTTCCTTAATAGTTAGGCCTGCTTTTTGCAGGGCCTCCAAAACATTTCTTAGATGGTCCAGGAGATCCTCCCAGGTGGAGCTAAAGACAGCAATATCATCTAGATAAGCTGCACTATAGTCTTCAAGGCCTGTTAAGACTTAGTTCACCAATGTTTGAAATGTGGCAAGTGCATTCTTCAGACCAAAGGGCATTACCACAAATTGATAATGTCCATTAGGGGTTGAGAATGCTGTCTTTGGCTTTTCATCATCAGCTAGTCTGATCTGCCAGTAGCCAGCTGGTAGATAACATGTGCTCAGAAATTTGGCTGAGGCCAACATATCTATGAGCTCATCTGCTCTAGGAATTGGATGGGCATCAGTCCTAGTGACTGCATTGAGACCTCTGCAGTCAAAACAAAACCTCGTCTCTCTCTTACCCCCCTGGGTGTGAGGTTTGAGTACCAAGACTACTGGACTAGCTCAAGGGCTATCCGAGGGTTCAATCACTCCAAATTCAACATTTTCTGGGCTTTCATGATCAGGTTGCCTGTAAATCTTATTTTTAACAGGCAGACTGTCCCCAGTGTCCACTTCATGAGTGCACCAGGTAGTCTGACTTGGAGTCAGGGAAAACATAAGTTTGAACTGTTGGAGAACTTGTCTGCAATCAGTTTGCTGCTCATCAGTGAGGCTGCCTGCCAAGGCGACTCCATCAACTGATCCATCATCAGGGTTCTGAGAGAGCAGGTCTGGGACAGGGTCACTCGCTTCCTCCTGTCCTTCATCAGTAGCCATGAGCAAGCCCATGTCTGCCCTGTCATCATATGGTTTCAATCTGTTGACATGAAGCACCCTGTGGGTGCTCCTGGGAGTTCCAAGATCTACCAAATAGGTAACCTTTCCATTTTGTTCACCAATAGTGTTGGGCCACTCCACTTGTCTTGGAGAGCTGCTGGCGCCACAGGTATCAACACCCACACTTTCTGTCCTGGCTGGTAAACAGTTAGTACAGCCTTTTGGTCATGCCAGGCTTTCTGTAATTCCTGGCTAGCCTCAAGGTTTTTAGTTGCCTTTTTCATGTACTCAGCCATCCTGGAGCGGAGACCAAGTACATAGTCCACAATATCCTGTTTAGGGGGTTTGAGAGGTAACTCCCATCCCTCCTTCACCAGACAAAGTGGTCCTCTGACAGGGTGTCCAAACAGAAGTTCAAATGGGCTGTAGCCAACCCCCTTCTGAGGAACCTCCCTGTATGTAAACAAAAGGCAGGGTATCAGGATGTCCCATCTCCGCCTGAGCTTTTCTGGGAGACCCTTAATCATACCCTTTAAGGTTTTGTTGAATCTTTCAACTAAACCATTTCACTGTGGATGATAGGGTGTGGTGAATGAATTTATAGTTCACTCCGCATTCCTTCTGCATTGCAGTCAAGTAGCTGGACATAAAGTTTGCATCTCTGTCAAATAATACCTCCTTAGGAAATCCCACTTTTGAAAACACTCCCAAGAGGGCTCTTGCCACAGCAGGTGCTGTAGTGGTCCTAAAGAGAATAGCTTCTGGGTACCTAGTGGCATGGTCTACCACCACTAGGATAAACCCATGCCCAGATGCTGTCTGAGGATCCATTGGTATAACAATATCAATGCCCACTCTGTCAAAGGGAACTCCCACCACAGGTAGTGGTATCAGGGGGGCCTTTATAGTGCCACCTGCCTTACCACTGGCTTGACAGGTTACTCAGGAGCGACAAAACTCCTTTTTGTCTTCAGACATGTGGGGCCAGCGAAAGTGAGGGATAATTCTGTCCCAAGTCTTGTTCTGGCCCAGGTGTCCTGCTAAGGGAATATCATGGGCTAGTGTCAATAGGAAGCCCCTGAACTTTAGAGGTATAACCAACCTCCTGGCTGTACCAGGCTTGGGTTCTCTACTCCCTGAGTACAGGAGTCCATCATCCCAATAAATCTTAAGGGTGCCACTAGCATTCCCTGCAGCCTCAACAGCAGCATGCTATCTGAGGGCCCCCCTGTCCCCAGAGAACTCAACCTGATTAGGCTCAAGCTCCTCTGGGACAGTTCCTTCTTCAGGCTCACAATCATTTCCCTCAAGAGATTGATCATCACTCTGAGTCAGGGGGGAAGGCACTGCCTTAACCCTACTGCTCTTTTTCTTGGAAGGCACCTGGTCCATTATTTCAGAATCCATGGCCTGTTCAGTGTTAGACTTTTTGACCTGTGACTATTCACAGCAAACTCATGTGCATGGATCCCTAACATTTCTGCATGGGTCCTTAACTCCACTTCAGACCAGGCTGAAGTCTCTAAGTCATTTCCAAGCAAGCATTTTACAGGGAGGTATGCACTTATCACAACCTTCTTAAGGTCAGTTACCCCTCCCCAGGAGAAATTAACAACTGCCAGGGCATGGGTGGTCCTGACATTGCTAGGATTGATCACTTGGTAAGTCTCACCAAGTATGACTTGTCCAGGGTCCACAAAGTCTGGTGTCACCATTGTGACACTTGCCCCTTTGTCCCTGTAGGCCAAAGCCTCTTTCTCATTTATCAAAGGCCATTGTCTGTACTTGCCCAGGTTACTGGGACTCAATTCAATTCAATTCAATTCAATATCAACTTTATTCGGTAGTTTTGTAAAAACACCATAAAAGTTCAGATAGAAAAAAACACGATTACAGTTTTATCAGAAAAAGTTAAAAAATTGTTGGATGTACATTTTGTTTAAAAGAATACATAAAAGTGACAAGTGCATCTCAGTTTCATTAGCGCAAATTTTTACCATATGTGCGAAGACGTACAGTTTTTCTGTTATCTCAGTCCCTTCGTTAATAAGAAAGAGCGATGTCGTTCGAGCTTATAAATTTGTGCGATGGCGTATACAAAATTTAAGGTAAGATACAATCGCTTTAGCATAATTTTCATTTTCAAGGTACTGTAGTGCCAGATACGCTGGGCGACATTGACGAAAACCCCAGAACTTCAAAATGGGGAGTATCCAGCGCTTCCGGGGCTCAATAAAGAATTTGCAGAATAGCATTGTATGTATCGTTGATTGTGGGGACACCAAATCACAAGGGCACATAGAGGCGGTAGATGTCCTGACATTTTGCTCAGGAAATGCAACTAGTAAATGGAACAGGTCGAATCTAAAGCGGGTAAGCAGCATTCTTTCAAACTGTGTTATTTTAAAATTCAGGTAGGGTTCAGCAGAGAACATAGTCTGGACTAGCAAGGAATGTTGGACTGATGGCTTATGGACCTCGGATAGTAAGCGTAGCTGACGTAGATGGGTTAAACACTCCCTTTTTAAGTTCTTTTTTGGGATTTCCTCTATCAGCGATGGGTGGTCAAAGTACTTCCTATATCCAAGATCTGTTAATAACGCTTTGACGTATGACAGCCATTTGATTTTCTTAGAGTGGTCTAGCGTTAAAATGTATTGAATAATCGTCCTAGTCAAATGGCATTGCTCGGTAGCCCATATTCTGCGCCACAACATTATTGGTTGCAGTTTTATAATGTCTGTGATGTAATCAATGCCCAGCTCAATGTGGCAGGCATAGGTGGAACAGGTTTTGGGCACCGCCAGCAAATATCTAAGGAAAGAGTTCTCTATTGTTTGTATTGAGTCCACATTTATAAAACCCCAGATCCCCGCCCCATATGTTGCAGTGCTTACACATTTTGCATTATATATTTGGACTAGTTCTTTAATAGGCCTCTGCCCCAATCTCTGCGAGAAGGTTTTTAGCGAAGATGTCTCTCGGAGGAAAACCAGTTTTCTTGCGTTAATAGCTGGGGTCCATTTGAATTTTTCGTCGATGACGATCCCTAAATAGGGATAGGTTTTAGTCCTGTCCAGGTGTTCGCCTTGCACCATTAGCTTCCTATATCTTGCATTTCTTTTCTCCCCTGCGTGCATAGTATACGGTTTTTTTGCGTTTAGTTTCAGGTTTAAGCTTGCCATAAAATCACAGTATCTGTTCAGGGCCATTTGTAATTCATTTGGTGTTCTTGCTAAAATAACAGCATCGTCGGCATATAAGAGTGCTGGTATCTGCCGACGAGCTGTTAACGGGAGGTCCTTGCTGCCTTGTAGCATGGCAGCCTCTAAGCCATTCGTATAGAGGGTGAATAGGAAGGGGGCCAATACGCACCCCTGCCTGACCCCCTTTTCCACCCTAAAGGAGTTAGTGAGCTCACCCTTTGTCCCGAATCTTACCCTGCCTGTGGTACCTGTATATAGTTCACGAAGGAAATCCACAATTGGCGTGGGAGCACCCATTTTCAAGATTGTAATCCACAGCGTTGAGTGTGCCACACAGTCAAATGCTGCGGAAAGATCGACATAAGCCATATGGAATGAGGACCCTTTAGCATCCAGATATTTGCTCGCCAGTAGGGACAGGTTTAGGGCCTAATCAACTGTTCCTAGTCCCTCCCGGAAACCATATTGTAAGTCTGAAATAATTTTGTGATCGGTGGCCCACTCCTGGAGGCGGTCGAGGAGTATTCGTCCTGCCATTTTGCCTAGTGAGTCCAGGAGGGAGATCGGCCTATAGCATGTTGGACTATTTCGATCTCCTTTCTTAAAAATAGGTACCAACGTTGATGTTTTCCAAGACTCCAAAATGCCTACTTCGATGGTAGCATTCAGGACGTTGGTTAGTAACGGGGTCCAAAGATCTGGGAGGTGTTTAAAAACGTCAACCGGAACGCCGTCCGGGCCTGGTGCTTTGGCTGATTTTGAGGATTTTAGAGCTTTTTGGACCTCTTCGTGGGAAAAGTGAAGATTTAGCGGATAGGCAATGTGTGGCAGAAGTTCAAGCTGGTCTGTGTCTTCAGTCGAATCTTTCGCAAAGACTTTAGTAAAATGGCTCACCCATTCTTGTTGACTTATGGCTACATCAATTGATGGAGAGTTGGCTTTCTCTGTTAGGAATGGGGAACGAACTATCTGCCAGAACAAGGCACTGTTATTTAGTTCCGAGCTTTGAATCAGTTTTGACCATAGTTCAGCTTTTACTTCCTTTTTCCTGTTGTTTAGGGCGGCTGTATACTCCTTTCTGAGTCTGATGATTTCGACTCTGTCCCTGTGATCACTATTCAGAGCTTCCTTTAGGCGTGTAGATGCTTTGGTGCATGCTGAATCAAACCATCCTTTCTTTGGTTGGGGCCTTTGTTTGTGCTTTTTGGTTAGTTCTTTTTGTATGGTTGTTGTAATTGACAGAAAGCTTACTATAGTTTCGCTAGGGTGGATGGTGGGGTCCAAGCAGTTTATAATATCCGTTTGGTTGTTTGTGACTATTTTTTTTGTTGTTATTTCTTTGTCAATATTACCCCACTTCAATGTAAAGCCATTCAAAGAGCCTAGTTCTAGATTACTTTGATTTAGAGTGGTCAGAATGTCATATGGTTTGTTCGTTGTTATTTCAGCAAGAACCATAGTAATAGGAAAGTGGTCACTTAGAGGATTGTTAGGGACCTTGAAATCTTCTACGGTAAATCCTATGGGTGATGAAATCAGTATGAAGTCAATTAGGCTTGTTAGACCTCTTCCGTTGAATGTGGGCTGGAATTGAACAGGTGGATTCTTTATTTCGTTAGCGAAACTTAGTTCTAGTTCAGCCATGATTTCATTCATTATTTTCCCCCCATTAGAATGTGTAAAATGCGTAAGGTTTGTATCGGGCTCGTCACTAATACCGCATTTATTGTTATCACTATTGCTGCATAGGTGTAGATTAAAATCTCCGCCCCAGATTGTTGTACATGTCTTTTTGATGTGATTAGTTCGTTGCTCTTGTATTATTGCGGAGATCTCTGGGAGTAGCGTACTCATATCGGAGTTAGAGAGGTTGTTATAAAGGTTTGTAATAAAGTATAGTCTTTGTTTAGTGAGCTTTACCGCTATGATCTGAAAATTTGTATCTAAACTTATGGGGATTATCTCATCCACAGGAAGGGTATTTTTGATGTAGGTAACTAAGCCTCCGCTATTTCTGCCAGAGGTTGATTTCGTCGCAGGTGACCAAAAAGTTTTAAAGCCTAGTATGTGTATAGGCCTTATGGCCCACGTCTCCTGAAGACAGATACAACCGCTCAAATTGATCTGGCTTAGGAAATCGGGGTCAGTCTTCTTTGCGGAAAGACCTGCGATGTTCCAGAAAGTAAAATGAATCTGCAAAGTATCTGAGATAGAGTCAACAGGATTGCCTATGTTAGCCCTCCGTTCAATGGTTTCCTGATTAGTTTGGGTCGCTATTACAGTTGTGATGACTTCGTGATTGATTTTTGAACACTCGGAATTAATAGGAGAAAGAGGCAGATGCGTTGGAGTTGTTACAAGGATAGGATATGGGTTAGGTGATGAGGTTGGGTCCGTTTTTGATGATTGTGAGAGTTCCCTGGTGGTATAGGAATTGGGAAGTCAATCGTTAATGTCTAAGCCAGAAAAGGCATTAAATCTGTTATATGTTGGGATGTTAAAAGGAGTAGCTAGTGGGGGAACTGGTTGTCTCCATCGATTATCTCCATTCTCTTGATGGGGGGTTTCGGAGAGATAAGGATGGGTGGGTGGCGGTATGGGCGTTTGGCTCTGATGCCACTGTACCGAACCTGTTGGGTATAGGAACTTAGAGTTCTGATAGGGGATGGAAGGGTAAGAGGTAGTAGGGTAAGGTCTTTCTAAGAAAGGATTCATAGGGGCAGGCGGGATGTTGGTGGTAGTATTTAGTAAGTGCCTATAGAAATAACCTAATGGGAGAAGGGTTGTGTTGAATTCCCATGTAGAGGGTGGTGGTGCCTTAGCTAGTGTCTTTTCGGCCCACTGGGGGTTTCTGAAAGTGATAGCTACACAATCCCCCTCAAATTTTTTACGTAAGGGGCCTATCCAGCCTACTCTTTGCGTATGGGAAATTTCCCCTGCACATTCTATTGGGAAGTTACAATTCAGGCTTAACCAATGAAGTACCTTGTTTTTCAGGGATGATGTTGTTTCACTCTGTTCTTGTTTAAGTGTTGGGACGTTTACCAATACAAGGACGTAGGCTCCGCATTCGGGTGGAAGGGTGATGCGTGCCGGTATCTGTCTAGACTTATATGGTTGTTCGTATGGTATCTTTGGTTGCTGAGATTTTGCGTTAGACTGATTGAGTTGTGTGGGTTTCTGTGTTGATTTCTGTGATCCTTTCTGAGATGGTATACGGGTGCTCGCCGGTTGTAGGTTGGCTGATTGGGTGTTTATGTTAGTAGTAAGTGACGTAGTATTGGGCGTGGAAGGTTTGTTTGCAGCGGTTGTACTGTTGCTGTGGGAATTTTGTTTTGGGAGAGTTATTGGCGTCGGTATGGATTTCTTGACTGTGGCTGTCTTAGAATGGGTAGCAGTCGTGGGAGCCAAAGAAGCTAAGGTGGTAGTGGGTGGAGTAAGATGACTAGTATTGTTGATTAATCTTGCCATCTGTTTTTCGATGTTGTTTAGGGTTCGCTCTATTGGTGTTAATTGAGTTTTTATAAGGTCCTTAATTATATCTAGTACTTGTGAGTTAAGCTCAAGATAGTTTGAGTTGGTAGCGCCATGACCCCTGTGATCGTCATCAGACGGTACAGCTGAAACAGAGGGGTCGTCCGCATTGACCGATGATAAGTGGCTTGCGTTATTCCGGTAGTTATTGCGGGGCGTCTTTTTGGACCTTGTGCGCCTTGGTATATTTTTTTGCTTGATCTTGTTCTTGACTGCTGGTCTTGTACTATCTTGATTAAGAAAAGGACCCTCCCTTATCTCCTTGTCAATTATTGTAGGAGGAGCTGCTATTAGAAGTGGGGACTGGGTTAAGGATTGTGACCCGGTCAGGGTTAGCAGGGGAATTTGGGTTGTTTGGGTGGGACTAATCACCAAAGTTGGTGTTTTTTCAAGATCATCCAGGGTATCTTCTCCAAGTGATAAATGGGTGACAGATAGGTCAACACTTGTTGGTATGGTGTGAAGTTCAGCACGGGTTTTGCGCAATAATGGGACATTTGTTTCCTGTTGAGTGGGTGTTTTAGCTAGGGCCAAAAGGCCCATTGAAGATCTACGTGCTGCTGCGAGGTCCTGGGAGACGCGTCTCTCTAGGAGCACTATCCCCTGATTGATCGCGTCATTAGCTTTATTGATGAATTGGTCAATCGGCCCAATTATGGGACCCGCTCCTTGTGCTGTTTTATTTCTCATTGCCCTGGTTGTCATAGTGGCACTATAGCACAGATGTAGTTGTAGGTATTATGATCTAACCGGGACCAAGTTGCAAGATGGATAGCGGTGTGTAAGTGGGGATGTAAATGGGTTGGCCCAGACCAGACTTGCCCAGGCTTGAACGGGCTTAAACGGGCCCGCCCTTTGCCCGGGCTTCGCCCCGGGCTGCGGCCCGCGCGCGTCCCGGGACTCACAGAGGAGGTCATATCCATGCCTCCATCACAGACTAACACAGCCCGAGTTGGAACTCTGACTAGGCCAGAGCCCATCTCAGATCCCAGGGTCAACCCTACTACACCCTTCTGCTGAGAACCACCATTTGTAGCTGAACTAGGGGGAACAGTTGCCTTAGGGGCAATAGTGGCTGGTGCTGCATCTTTCTTGGTGCAGTCACTGGTCCAATGGCTATTCTGTTTACAGACTTTATACCATGGTTTTCTTGGGCCTTCTTTCTTTTTGGAAGATTGAGAATTCCCACCATTAGAAGCTTTTTGGGGACCTTGGGAAGACTTCTGGTCTTTACCCCTCTCCCCACCTTTTTGATCGTTCTTCTTTTGGTCACCACCTTGGTTCTGTACCTTCTGCTTCACCCTGGTTCCGACCCATTTGTCTTCCTTCTTTCCCAATTCTCGGGTAGAGGTCAGATCAGAGTCTACCAGGTGCTGATGCAACAGCTGATTTTGACAGTTATTAAGGATCTGCTCCCTCATGATCAGATTATACAATCCTGTATAGTCGCACACTTTACTGCCCAATAACCAGCACTCCAGAGCCTTAGTAGCACAATCTACAAAGTCAACCCAGTCCTGAGTCTGTGTCTTCTGGGTATCTCTGAACTGTATTCTATACTGCTCAGTGGTTAAGCCAAACCCTGTGTAGCGAGGTCAGGATGGAGAAACACACTAACTGGTGGATGCCTGTCCCTAATTCCCCTCGTTCCCTACAGTCTGACAACGCAAGGGCGGAGTGGGACAGCGTTTCGGAACAGGAGGAGGAAAAAGACTGCGGCGCCTTTAACTGGAACTTCGTGGAGCAGGACGCGACTCCGCCCCGCTCTGACGTCAGTGGACTCGGAATGGACAAAGAGCAGGATATCCTGTACGGTGGGTGTGTTTACACCTCGGAGGTCAGAAGAGGAGAAGGCGAGCAAGCGAGGAAGTGCGGAGCTGAGAAGAAGGACGAGAGAACCGAGAGTGAGGGAGAGCCAGGAGGCCAACGACCCTGTGCACCGCCGTGCCACACTCCCGAGGGAGGAGTGTGGCTTTCCCAGGTACGGAGACGTTTGGCGGCTTGGGTGGGGAAGAAGAACGCCCCTATGTAAATTTGTAAATATCCTTGTACGTGCCTCTCCTGTGTGTGCCCCGATTCCCATCTACCCTCCCTACCCGTTCGGTACCCTCACATCTTTACCCCTCCACTGTTCACGAGCACAGATAGTTAGCAAGAGACACAGGTGATCCTTCACTTCACTTGGGCCCCCTGAAGAGTACGAGGTATCCTAAACCTTGAACTAACGGCTCCCTCTGTTGGTCTCCTTTTCCCTCGGTATATCGGCCACGGAGTTCTGAAGAAGAAGAAACGTACGCCTGTCAAGACAGTCCGGACATTCATCCAGCCGAAGACATCGCCATCACGAACAACCTGGAGTTCGCAAGGGAAAGACTGACATATAGGACAAAGCGTACTATAAAAATAAAACCAAGTTTGAAACGTTATTCCGGAGTACAGCCTCTGCCTGAACCAGAACCCAGTACCCCACCCCCTCCCACGCCTACATTGGTGTCAGAAGTGGGATCCGCCCCTTCTCTGCCGGATCCAGCGATGGAACAGGTGATTCAGCAGCTCATTGAGAGGCAGCAAAAGTTTGAGTGGGCAGTCGGACAGCAGATGTCAGCCACCGATGCGGACAGGGACTTGTTCAAAACGACAATGGCAGCCCAGATGGATAGCCTTTAGAAAGCGGTGCAGAGCTCAGGTGCTCCTATGCCTATGGAGAGAAGACAGTTCGGACCCCATCCCTCAGGAGTACATTTACAAAAATATGTTCCGGGGGAAGACCCAGACGCCTTCCTAGTCAACTTTGAAAGAGCAGCCAGAGCTTGTGGATGGCCTGAAGATAAGTGGCCTTTCTTTTTAGCTCCCCTTCTATCCGGCAAAGCCCAGGCGGCTTACCAAGTAGCCAATCATACAGGAGTAACACCCTACGTAACCATCAAAGCTGTGCTTTTGGACCACTTGGGGCTGGATACCGAAGCATACCGACTCCGGTTCAGGAAAGAAAGAGGCGTAGTATGGGAGCACCCGAAGACCCTGTACCTCAGGCTTAAAATGGCAGCAGATAAATGGCTGAGACCCGAGAGTCGTACCAAAGAAGAAGTAATGGCCAGCATCTACCTCGAACAATTTATGGAGGCTCTACCATACGGAACACAACGTTGGTTGAGACAGCATTCCGGGCTAACTCCGGACCAAGCCATCGAGATGGCTTCTAATTACAACCGAGCAATGCCCCGCACGTTTTCCTGGGACACTGACAAGGGCAACAAATCCAGCACGATACCCGTGAAACAAGACAAGAAAATAATTAAACCAACCCCGGACATTGGGAGGCCAACCCCGGACATTGGGAGACCTCGACCAATAAGATATGATGCTCCCCCTCATAGGCGTCCACAGTGTTTTGAGTGTGGGGAGTGGGGCCACATTGCCAGAATGTGTCCAAGAAAGAAAACGGCAGAAGAGCCAATGGAGGTCGGGTACATACCGAGAGCCGTGATGTACACAGCCGAGATGGGGCCCTCCTTTTACGTAAGAATTTTTGTAAATAGTCAATGCGTTAAAGCCCTTCTAGACTCGGGATGCCGACAATCGGTGATACAGTCAAAATTTGTCCTACCTTCCCAGTTAGGACCAGAGGCTATTGTGCATATCAGATGTGTCCACGGGGATGTGAAACCCTACCCTGTAGCCCAAGTCACTCTACGCCCGATAGGTAGAGACCCATGTGAGGTTAAAGTGGGGGTAGTTGACTCCCTACCAGAGGACCTAATGGTGGGAATAGATAACCCCGATTTTCTTGCCCTCTTCAGGAGAGAGTTGAGAGCCCAACCCAGAGAAGCATATCTTGCAACTGAACCTTGGGAGTTAGACAAGGGGTTTAAGTTCGCACAGGCCAATGACCCAACACTTATGAACGCCTGGGAGGCAGGACATAGAGAACAAACAACACCTTCACAAGGGTATCCCATGTTCAGGATCATGAATGACCTTCTGTATAGGGAAGGAAAGGCAGGCGAACCCCTTCAGCTGGTTGTCCCGAAGGATTTTAGGGAGCAGATTTTGTTCTACGCTCATACTCACCTGACAGCAGGACATAGCGGTGCAGAAAAGACACTACAAAGTATCGTGCGTTTATTCGTTTGGCCTGGTATATACAAGACAGCCGAGACTTATTGTAAGCAATGCGAAGTCTGCCAGAGGAAGAACATGTACAGGCCCCCAGCAGTGCCGCTTCAACCTTTGCCTATAATAGGTAACCCCTTCGAGAGGGTGGGCATGGACCTAATAGGACCCCTTCCCCGCACCACTAGAGGGCACACATACGCCTTAGTTATAGTGGACTACAATACCAGGTTCCCTGAAGCCTTTGCTCTGAGTGCTCCCACCACAAAAAACGTGGCGGAAAAACTGATTGAATTATTTGCGAGGGTGGGATTCCCTAGGGAGATACTAACTGACCAGGGGACACCTTTTGTTTCCAAAATGATGTCTGAAGTATGCAAACTGTTAGATCTGAAACATATAAGCACATCCGCCTACCACCCCCAAACGGATGGGCTGGTTGAAAGGTACAATCGTACGCTGAAGTCCACCCTCAAGAAGATGCTAAGTGCAGAAAACAAAGACTGGGACAAGTTGCTACCCTTGGCCCTTTATGTGTTACGGTCACAAGTACAAAGCAGTTGAGGGTTCTCGCCTTTCGAACTCCTTTACGGGCGACAGCCCAGATCTCTGTTTGAAATCACAAGGGAAGCCTGGGAAAGAGAAGATGCGGCAGATCAAAGGTCCTTGTTGGATTATACTACTCAACTGAAATCCCGGTTAGGCAAGTTAAGAGATTTAGCCTATTCCAATTTGGAAAAAGCCCAGGTTCAGCAGAAAATACATTACGATAAAGGGAAGAAATGGAGGACTCTAAACAAAGGGGACTGGGCCTTGGTACTCCTTCCATCGTCCACTCAGAAGTTTAGGAGTGAATGGAAGGGACCCTATCTGATCACAGAGACCCTGGGTAAAACTACTTACAAAGTACAGGTCTCTCTGTCACGTCAACAGACCTTCCACATAAATCTGTTAAAAAATGGATAGGTCCCCCTCCGAAATCAAACCAGCTAGCTCTACCAGGACGAGACAAAAGTTCAACCCTGGAACAACTACCGATTAACCCGGAGTTGCCAAACCATAAACGTGCGGAGCTGGTACACAGATTACAGCGGTTCTCCTCCATGTTCTCAGACAAACCAGGGTGTACGCACCTAGCAGAGCACTGTATAAAGACGGAAGAAGGAAAAGTGGTCAAGCAATGACCATATCGCATTCCAGCAGCAAGGAGAGCTAACGTGAAAAAAGAAGTCAGGGACATGTTACAACTCGGCGTCATACGCCCATCAAAAAGCAACTGGGCTTCACCCATAGTAATGGTCCCAAAACCAGACGGGTCAACCCGTTTTTGTATGGATTTTAGGGCTCTAAACGCCATCTCCTCCTTCGACGCCTTCCCTATACCCAGGGTGGACGAGTTGATAGAAAGGATAGGAGAAGCAAAGTACATAACAACTCTGGACCTGACCAAGGGATATTGGCAGGTACCACTTAGGGAATGCGACCGGCATAAAACAGCCTTTGCCACAGATGACGGACTATATGAATTCAACGTTTTGCCATTCGGGCTCCATGGGGCCCCGGCAACGTTCCAACGGTTAATGAACACCGTGTTAGCCCCACACTCCGAGTATAGCTCAGTGTATCTCGACGATATTGTCATATTCAGTCTCACGTGGGAAGACCACTTAGTCCATATAGAAAGTATCCTCACTGCCCTACTCAAAGCCAGGCTCCATATCAATTCAAGAAAATCGAGAGCAGCTTTCCCCAAAGTACAGTATCTCGGGTACATGTTAGGGGATGGGGTTATCGCACCTCAGGAGGAGAAAGTAAGCACCATAACCAAAACACCGTTTCCCTCTAACATCAGAGAACTGCGTGCCTTCTTGGGCCTTATAGGCTATTAAAGGAGGTTCATTAGGGATTTCGCAAATATTGCAGCACCCTTAACTAATCTCCTTAAAAAGAACTCTAACTTCAACCGAGGAAAGCCTCCTCCCGACGAAGCACGACTGGCGTTTGAAGCCCTGAAAAGTACCATCACGTCCAGCCCTGTCTTAATTCCCCCTAATTATGTGAAACCTTTTATCCTAGCAACAGACGTCTCGGATACAGGGTTGGGCGCAGTACTGTCACAGGAGGGGGAGGACGGGTTGGAACATCCTATTCTCTTTATAAGTAGGAAACTACACCCCAGAGAAAGAAAGTACCCGACTGTAGAAAAGGAATGCCTGGCGATACGATGGGCCGTGGACAAGCTAAGATACTATTTAGAAGGGAGGCCCTTCACACTGCACTCCGATCACGCTCCTCTGCAATGGATGCAGAAGAACATGTCCCACAACGCCCGAGTTCTGAGATGGTTTTTGTACCTGCAGCCCTTTTCGTTTACAATAGCACACAAGAAAGGCATAGCAAACAGCAATGCAGACTTCCTGTCAAGGGCGCCTATTCTCCCTGAACGGGAGAATCCAAGGGGGGAGGTGTGTAGCGAGGTCAGGATGGAGAAACACACTAACTGGTGGATGCCTGTCCCTAATTCCCCTCGTTCCCTACAGTCTGACAACCCAAGGGCGGAGTGGGACAGCGTTTCGGATCAGGAGAAGAAAAAAGACCGCAGCGCCTTTAACTGGAACTTCGTGGAGCAGGACGCGACTCCGCCCGCTCTGACGTCAGTGGACTCGGAATGGACAAAGAGCAGAATATTCTGTACGGTGGGTGTGTTTACACCTCGGAGGTCGGAAGAGGAGAAGGCGAGGAAGTGCGGAGCTGAGAAGAAGGACGAGAGAACCGAGAGTGAGGGAGAGCCAGGAGGCCAACGACCCTGTGCACCGCCGTGCCACACTCCCGAGGGAGGAGTGTGGCTTTCCCAGGTACGGAGACGTTTGGCGGCTTGGGTGGGGAAGAAGAACGCCCCTATGTAAATTTGTAAATATCCTTGTACGTGCCTCTCCTGTGTGTGCCCCGATTCCCATCTACCCTCCCTACCCGTTCGGTACCCTCACATCTTTACCCCTCCACTGTTCACGAGCACAGATAGTTAGCGAGAGACACGGGTGATCCTTCACTTCACTTGGGCCCCCTGAAGAGTACGAGGTATCCTAAACCTTGAACTAACGGCTCCCTCTGTTGGTCTCCTTTTCCCTCGGTATATCTGCCACGGAGTACTGAAGAAGAAGAAACGTACGCCTGTCAAGACAGTCCGGACATTCATCCAGCCGAAGACATCGCCACCACGAACAATCTGGAGTTCGCAAGGGAAAGACTGACATATAGGACAAAGCGTACTATAAAAATAAAACCAAGTTTGAAACGTTATTCCGGAGTACAGCCTCTGCCTGAACCAGAACCCAGTACCCCACCCCCTCCCACGCCTACACCCATCTATTAGAGCACTCTTCAGGACCTTGTAATCATCAGCATCCTCTTCTCTTACAGTGAGAAGCTTATCCCTACCTTTGTCTGCGAACGAGAGCCACAAGATTGATGCCCACTGCTCCTAGGGTACCTTCGGTACTTTGCAGGCCCTCTCCAGTCCAGTGATCCATTTGTGGATGTCATCCCCATTTTGATAGGGAGGGAAAATCTTGTTACGGTTACTATGGTCATAAGACCTTTCCCAACCACTAGGGAAGTTACTGCCACCATGGGGCTCTAGCCTCTAGCCTTCTTGCTCTTTCAAGCTCTAGGGTCTCCTTTTCTAAGGCTATCTTTTGTCTCTTTATTCTCAGTTGAGCTTCTTCCATTCTCACCTGATGCTCTCTTTTCTCCTGGGAGGTAACCCTTCTATGAGAAGAGACAGAGGACCCTATAGATGTGCCAGAATGGTTAGATTCCACTGAAGGTGATCTTGGTCTTCTGGACACACCACTAACTCTTCCTGGGGGGACAAAGAGAGGGACACTTTGGCCTTTCTCATCTCCAGTAGGAGCTGGGTTCTCCAGGTCTAGGTCATTGTCACCTGGCCAGCATCAGAGTCTGAGTCCTGGTGGGGTTTCCCACTGGGGTTCCCCTCCTCTGCTGTACCCACCCCACTGCCTACCATTCCAGGCTCTGTAGCCTGTCTAAAGTCATCGAGCAGTATTGCTTCTATGAGGCGTGTGTAGGAGAGTAGGGTCTGCTTCCTATGGTCACCCCCACTTTTTGCTGTGATACTCTGGTTTTTCGACTTTAGTGTGGCTATGGGCCTGCTAATCAGACGCACAGCCTAGCTGTTCTCTCTCTAAATTGATACCATGTACTTTAGGTACATACCTAATTGGGTATTGGGTCACCTTTGTCAGCCCCTGTATCGTGTACCATAGGTACCCAAGGCATAGTTGCATCCAAGGTCTACCAGAGGCTGCAGCATGAATTATGCCACCCCTGGCTGGCCATCCAAATTGACACCACAGGCTGATCACTCAGGTTGGGCAAGGTCGTGTAATCACCCCTTGCTTAGATATAGTATTCCTATATCTACCCTTATATATAGACACATATATACATATAAGTCACTCCTATTGCAGGCCTTGACAATCCTGAAGGCAGAGTGCTTAGTTTTATATGAGATGATGCTCTAGCATGAGCTGAGCCCGTCTGCAGCTTTTGGAACCATGTCCTTATAGCTGTTCTATGATATAGCCATACCATATACTCTTAAGTTCATTATAATCCTCGCGGTTAATGCTAACTTAGGTTTGGCTTTATCAAAACATGTTGTGTAAGGTGTCAAACACTTTGGAATACTATCCCCATCGGGGGTAGCATTCCACCCTTCTAGAAGGAGAAGACATGTAATTACTGCTTTACCCGGTTAAAGTTATACAGAGCCTCAGCGTCACAAAATGGAGGCTGCTGCCACAGGCACGAGTCTGACCTCCTGCTTGTGAGAAGTTGGCCTGATATATGATGTTTCCAATCCTAGAACCACCTTGTATCAGTCCAAACAATCCCTTATGGTGTCTGGTTGTAAGTCAACCTTATAGACAGGCTATCCTAATGGTAGCATGGACTAAGCAGCCTTAAAGGCTTAACTCAAGAAGTCGTGTTAAGCGAGCTGTTTTACCAATCACAATCCTATAATATCAAATGAAAGGACACCACACAAGTTATATATTATAAAAATATATGTATTTATTACTAGAATAATCCTCTGTACTCTTTATAAGTGCAGAGGCACAAGCGTTTAAACAAAAGCACAGTTAAACATATGAAAGTTGCACAGTTATGGATGAGGCCCAGGGGCCACGCAAACCATATATTAAAAAAGTGGTATAAGAGATATCAATCGAACAGTGGTTAGGCCTAGGACCTAGGAAATCGCTGGGAGCAGTCGGGATTAGCAATGCTGAAGTGGGGAAAAGCCCGCGGGATTCGGGTGCAGTGCTTAAAGCACACACATGCACCAATGCAATGTCAATGGTGCGTAAAAGTTATAAAGTTATAGTTAAAGGAGACTTCCGCTTAACCTAGCAGGATGAAACTTTAGACACATACACTATGGGTGTGTACCAGTGTAAGAACACCGGCGTTGCTGAGTTACCTCACCCACAGGAAGCGGGTGCACAGGTGCGAAGTAGTGTCAGGTTTTGTCACGCTGGTTGATGGTGCTTGGCGCTGGAAATGCTGCAGGCTTCGAGACGAGAAGTGTCCGGTGCGATCCAAGGGTGGATCGAAGTCAAAGATGATCTGAAAGCAGAGGGGACAGAGTCTGGGTCACTCAGCAGTGACCAGGGTGGAACCAGGACGGAACCAGGCAATGTCGGGTGCTTTCAGGTCGCTGTCGGGAAGCTTCTCTCCACTGCCACGTGGACTCTGGGGCACCGAGGATGTCCAGGAGTGGATCACGAGCTATCCCACAAAGGCTCCCGCTGTCGGCGATGTCGGCTTCCGGATTGGAGCAAGCAACCCTTGGCAAGCGCAACCCACGCAGGACTCGAAGATGGCTTAATACTCGAACCAGGAGTGTCAGAGCGGGTACTCCTTTTCAAAGGAGCGAGTGCAAGTTTGGAGCAACCAGATTCACTAGTTAGGTTTCAAGGTTCGTCGGCACAGGGGCCACTAGCCAACGGGCAAGGGACCGGGCCAACGCGTTGAGCCAAAAGATGCAGAAGGGCCCCACGCAGCACTCGGTGAGTGTGGAGGGGTGAGCTTCGGTGCAAGAGAGGCTCAGGGCTGGGGCTTCTCAAACCCCAATGCACAGCTTCGAGGGTCACTCGTGGGCTGCACGGTCAGCGTCTCATGGTCTTTCCAAGATGGCGGGCCCCACGCTTCAGGTCGTTTCCTGGAGAAGTGTGGCTCAATGATTAGATCGGCAGACCCTGATGCAGAGGTCTAGCCCGGGACCAGGGTTCAATTCCCCACCTCGGCGGGTCTTGGGCTCAAAACTCCAAGGACTTGATAATTCTCACCTCGGTGCCTATTCCAATCATGGAGTCCCACTCTGCAACTCTGGGCAATAGCTTGCTTAATCTCCACAACGGCCCCCACAACGCTAAGGATGCCTGGCCTCCACCTTGGGGGTGCTCAGGAGTGGACGCCTCACAGGGAAAGCCAGGGTGGGTTTCACAGCGATATTCGTACAAGCGCCTTGAGACCCTTGCGGGTGAGTAGTGCGCTATACAAGTATCAATTTACATTTTTTGTTTTTTTACGCCTGCACAACCTGTCAACAGAATAACCCATACGCAGCAGGCGTGGACCCGTGACATAGACTCGATGTAGAATCTTTAGTTGCACCAGCCGGAGATGCGCCGGAATCACGACCTTAGGAGAAGATATCGCAGCCTGCCAATCTTCATCGTCCAACTCCAGTCCATCGCCGGTCCAAGCACCCCGAAGCTGTATAAGTAGGTCTGATCGATCGTTGATAAGTTTTTTTATAGATGAGGGAAATGGTGCTATCGGGGACATGTCCGTCAAGCACTCTATCTTCGAGAGGAGAGGACTCTGGGATAACGGTTCCGACTGGAAAGACCGACCCAAGTGCATGGTGGATCTTCATGTAGCGAAAGTGCTCCCTATCACTTAATGCGTATTCCAGTTTGAGTTCGTCAAAAGTCTTGATCCTGTTCTTAACCCACAGATCTCCGACCTTGCTAATACCGATAAGATCCCACTTTTCGAATCCTTTCGTCGTCCAGAGATTGCTCAGTCTCTCTGCTGTGTAAAGCGGGGTAGCTCTAGTCAATCTGCCCGACCACCCCGTAGCAGCGGTTGCACTACCCCACACCCGTACCGCAACCCCGGTGGGCCCGGTCAAATTCTTCCTAGCTGATCTGGAGTAAAGCGCCCTATTGTAGTTACCTCCCGGCAACTGCCACTTATCCATTTCGAATGCAGGATTTGGGATGGGTCCGTACATTGCATGGTTAATTGCACTTAATTGGGATGCCCAATAGTATCGTTTGATGTCAGGCAACGCTATGCCTCCATCATACCAGGGCAAAGTCAGCTTCGCCAATGCAATGCGAGATCGCCCGCCCCATATTAGCTTCCTCTGGAGGCTCTCAATCTCGCGGAAGTAACTAGCAGGTACAAGATCAAGCGTGTTTTGGATGGCATACAGGAATCGGGGAAGAGACATCATCTTGAAAAGAGCCGTCCTTCCCACCAGAGATAGTGGCAGGCCACACCACGCTATCACGTCCGATTTAAGCCGGAGGAGCGGAGGAAGCAAATTCCTCTCATATCGTGCAGCGGGGTCCAACGATATAAAAATCCCCAAATATTTGAATCCGACGTGCGAAATCGGTATCGGACAGACGCGTGGCAAAAGGGGCAACTCTCCTGTGAGCGAATAAATACAAGACTTGGCCCAATTAATTACCAGGCCAGAATTCTTCCCGAATGAACTCAGTACGTCAAACAATACCCCTAACAACTTTCGGGGGGAAGTGAGGTATAGCAAAATGTCATCCGCATACAACGATATACGATCCTCAAAATCAGGGGACCACCTAATACCTTTGAGCAACGGTTCCCATCGAAGCCACGCGGCAAGAGGTTCAAGGGCGAGTGCGAAGAGCAATGGAGATAAGGGGCACCCCTGTCGCGTACCTCTTCCAAGAACAAATGATTCCGAGACCCTGCCGTTGACCACCACCTGGGCCAGCGGTTGCTCATACAGGAGTCCAACCCACCTGATGAAACCGGGGCCAAAACCAAATTTTGCAAGGGCCGCCCATAAATACAGCCATTCCACCTTGTCGAAGGCCATTGAGGCATCCAAGGAGACCAAGATGGTCGGCTAACGCAGCGACCCCGCCCTTGCCAATACGCCATGAAGACGACGCAGGTTGAGCGCGGTATTTCGATGGGGAATGAACCCAGACTGATCTAGGTGTATCAAGTCACTGATCACCTTTATCAGCCGATTTGCCAAAAGTTTTGCCAAGATCTTGGGCTCGGCGTTCAGAAGCGATATCGGCCTATACGATGTACATTGGTCACGGGGTTTCCCGTCTTTATGAATGACAACAATGGACGCCAGTCTCTGATCCCGGGGAAGGGATCCGACATCTCGCGATTCTCGAAACATTTGACGAAGGTGTGGCGCCATTTTGTCGGGACACAACTTATACAGTTCGATCGGGATGCCATTCGGGCCCGTTGCTTTCCCTGAGCGAATGGAGCAGATGGCGAGCACTGTTTCATCATTGGAAAATTCCGCCTCCATAAGCTCTTTGTCCCAATCAGACAAGCTAGGCAATGCGATATCTCTAAGTAACAAATGTGAGTCTTCCTCCGGTCTGTCTGAAACCGGCGCGTACACCTTCTGAAAGTGGTGGGCAAAGACTCCAACTATCTCAACCGGATCCACAACCCGCACCCCATCTACTCTTTTAACAACAGGCACCACACGATTCAATCTATCCCTTTAATCCAACTAAGCATTCAATTTTCCCGCTTTGTCGCCAACATCATACAACATCATACAAACGCCCCTGTTGCTCACGACATCAGTCACCAGAGCCCTATATTCAGACTGTTTAAGGGCTAGAACGTGCAGCCCCTCCTGTGTAACCCCAGATTGCAATTCCTCTTCCAAAGCAGTAATTTCATTCTCCAGTCGTACCACCTCCTCATTCTTACTTTTCTTCGCACTTGCGATCAATGACAAGGCTTGACCACGGATCACCGTCTTGTAGGCCTCCCACAGTGAGATGGAGGAGGACACTGACCCCACGTTCTCGGCAAAGTAGTAGTCCATGCATTTAACCACCCCGGCCCTGGTTTTGGGATTGCGGAGGTGCCAGGGGTTAATCGGAGCCACCCGACCCTCAGCTCCCAACTGCATATCAATAGTAAGCCAGAGTGGTGAGTGGTCCGAGATGCCCCTGGCCAGGTGTCGAATTTCTCTCACAAAGACCATCTGCACCGCCGGCACTAAGATATAGTCAAGCCTCGAGAGACTCCCATGTGCGCACGAATAGAAGGTATATTGTGCCTGTCCGGGGTGCAGTTGTCTCCAACAATCCACCAGACCCAGTGCTTCCAGGAAGTTACCCAGCCAAGATTGCGATTTCGGAAGATCCCTGGGGGGGCTGCGGTCCTCCTTACCACAGACGACCGATTTAAAATCACCACCCACAACCAGTATACCTTTGGGGAGACCCAACACCACCCTTCCCAAATCAGAGAACGTCGTAGACTGCAAGCCTGGCGGGACATACACAGAAAGTATGGAGATCGTCTTCCCTTCCCACCTGCCCATGATAGCAGCATACCGACCCCTATCGTCTAGTACAGTGTCGTCTATTTCCAGGGGGAGGGAGTTTCTGACAAGAACGCCAGCCCCTCTCGACCCAGTAGTGAATCCGGAGTGTGCCACCAGACGATAGCCCCGTCTATTCAATGCATGGCATGTGTTCCCTATCAGGTGTGTTTCCTGCAACAACACTACATTCGGGGAAAGACGTTTCAAATACTGTACAACTATCCCCCGCTTTATCCTGTCACCCAGACCGTTGACATTCCAACTCAGCACCCTCAGCCACCTACCCCCCATCCCGGAAATGAGGACAATGCCCCCCCCCCCCCACAAAGAAACAGGCACAGAAATTGAAGTATATTGCAATGTGCGGCCTCGGAATAAACAAAGAAACAACAAGTCCCCCCCACCACCCCCAGAGAAATTCCGAATACACACTCCTCCTCCCTGCACCCCTGCGTTAGACCAAGAAGCCACCCCAACTTGCAGTGTGCCTGTCGCCCCATTAAAAACTAATCTACAAAAAGAGAAGAAACCCCTAGAGGAGGAAGAGTCCCGAATCCCCACGCCCCCGGGTAGTTACCAATATATGTACACAACAGAGTCATCGAACCACTGCTGTAAGTCTATAGAGCACACACGCCGGTCAGTTCTCACTCCTCCTGCTCCTCCGAGCCACCTTCAGCGCCCCTCGATTGTTCCAGGTGATCTCGATGTGTTGACAAAGTATCGAGCCAGTCACTAACGACCTCAGGTCGGTCAAAGAAGAGCGCACGTTCCTTATACTCAATCCGCAATCAGGCAGGGAAGAGCATGGCATACTTCAGTCCCATGTCCCTAAGTCGCCGTTTCACCCCCATGAATCCCATCCGCTGTTTTTGTACAGCCTGCGTAAAATCCGGGTAGAAACCAATCGTTGCATTTGCGAATTTCGTGGGACCGTTGGTCCGCGATGCCTGAAGGATAGCGTCCCTGTCCCGAAAATTGAAAATCCTGGCTATGATAGGCCACGGAGTGGCACCCGGTTTATGCTTCCCACCAGGGACTCTGTGAGCACGCTCCACTGCGAAAAAGTTGCTGAGGCCCTTGGGGGTCAAATGATTCAGTATGAGGTCCTCCACAAGGAGATCTGTAGATAGTTCAGTGGGCTTCTCGGGAACCCCGATGATACGCACATTGTTGCTTCTAGCCCGACTTTCGAAATCATCCAGCCCACGGGCAAACAAGTCGTTAGATGATCGAAGATTGCGAACTTCAGTCTGAAGATCGGAGACGTCGGTCGTGAGACTGGCGGTCTTAATGTCCAGGGACTTGACCCGCTCGTTGGTCTTTGCAAGATCAGTCCTGATTAAATTAACGTTGATTGCCAGCGTGTGAATCTTCGAAGCCAGTGTCTCATACTGCTGGCCCATGGATGTCTTCATGCTTGCAATGGCGCCCATGACGTCGCGGAAGAGCCATCCCCAGTCTCGTCCAGAACTTTACCCACACCACTGGGGGATCCTTTTGGGCGAGTGAAGCGGTCCATAGTGTTGAATTGGGTGGTACCGACTCGGTACGTGCCCTTGGTGGCCCGCTTCTCGCTTTCTGATTTGCCCGCCATATTGAGCAGCGAGCCCTGACGGGGCCTTTGGGACCTGGTTTGAATGGCTCCTCGTAAAGCTGACTTGTAGAGTCCGGGGACAAGGGTGGAAGACAAGCGTATGGCCAATAGCAGGGCACGGGCCAGCAGAGTCAACAGGCAGCAAGTCTCAGTAGACAAAGACCAAAAACAAAACCGAAAGTACTGCAGGGGCACCGGTCGATTCCCTCTGGCCGTTGTTGATCAATTGCCACCTGGGTACCTCGGGGACTCGAGTCCCGGGCTGTTCATCGTTGTAGGCCGCGAAGTTTCGAGGTGGAGTAAGTCCGGTTCCCAGCGGCCAAATCGATTTCTGGAAAGAGATTCCGTGTCAGCAGGGTGACATCTAGAAGAACCCGTTGTCTATATTAGGATTTGTGACAGGATAGATGCGGGAGGCGGCGAGGGTCTCGGGAGAGCTGTGCTCACTAAGTATGGGCGGAAAATCCGTTACGCTCGCGGATTTTGCGGATTTTCGGTAAATTCGCAATCCGCGAGATTTGCGAATTTCCCGCAAAATCAGCAAAATTCGCACGCAGCGGATTTTTTTTTCTTGGTGATACAATTTTGCGGCGCGCGGCGTTTATCATCGTTTGCCGAGTTATTTTTCTTGATATTTTGCGAGTGCTGCGCCATTTTGGATCTTGCTGCGGGATCCCGCGGGAATTTGGCAAGCGCGATTACATAATCGCGGCTTGCCAACTAACGTCGTGATCACGTATCGCGGTACTTCGCAATTGCGAGCAGCAACAATCTCGCACACGCGAAAATATAAAATTTGCAATTCTGCACAAGAAATCCACCAGCAAGCAGCATAAACCTTCTTGAAATTATGATTTTTATCTGAATAACTCCTTAGGTTGACATTTGCCTGCACTTTTTTTGCGAGGAGTCCATTTTGGGGAGGGGGGGGGTGGGAGGAAGGAAGTGCCCCACAGTCTTCAACTTCCTGTTCCTGTCCAGCAGGCTCCTCCCAGTGCTTTGTCCATCTCCTGGTCAATTTTCATTTGGATCTGGAGCTAGAAGGATTACTTTTTGTGGATGCTGCTGGATATTTGGATTTGAGGCCTTTTTGACTTTCTTTGGATCACTTTTGGATTAGAAATTTCAGAAGTAAGTTTGTTTGGGGCATTACAGTTGCTGCAACTACAATTTTGGAATTTTCGATTTTTGGGCTGTTTTGGGGCCTTTTGCCCAGGGGTACTCAGTGGTGGGTGGACTGAGTCTTTCTGTGGGGTGTCTTCTCTTGAACTTAAACATCATGGAGGGCATGGATGGAATGGGATTGTGCTGATTTTTCAGTGATTTTCGTTTTTTGGGGCTGTTCTTGTGGCCTTTTCACCAGGGGTATTGAGTCTTGCATGGGCCTAGTCTTTCTGTGGGGTGTCTTGAACTTCAACATCATGGAGGGCATGGATGGAATGGGATTGTGCTGATTTTTCAGTGATTTTCATTTTTTGGGGCTGTACTTGTGGCCTTTTCACCAGGGGTATTGAGTCTAGCATGGGCCTAGTCTCTCTGTGGGGTGTCTTGAACTTAAACATCATGGAGGGCATGGATGGAATGGGATTGTTCTGATTTTTCAGTGTTTTTCGATTTTTGGGGGTGTTCATGGGGAGGGACAGGCCATGTGGCTGGGGGCCATTTTGAGTCCTGCTACAGGCCCTGGCCATGTGCTGGAGGCAAGTGGCCATTTTGAATGCAGGCATTGTTGTTAGGCCTGCAACCATTTTGGCTACTTTTCAACCTTTATGCCCAGGGGTAGTGAGTCTTGCATGGGCCTAGTCTTTCTGTGGGGTGTCTTGAATTTAAACATCATGGAGGGCATGGATGGAATGGTATTGTGCTGATTTTTCAGTGATTTTCGTTTTTTGGGGCTGTACTTGTGGCCTTTTCACCAGGGGTATTGAGTCTAGCATGGGCCTAGTCTTTCTGTGGGGTGTCTTGAACTTAAACATCATTGCACCATTCTCCTCTCCATCTAACATCTGAGGACTTATTTACTGGCAAAGCGCGGAGATACCCCTCCGGGGGTCTATTCTTGCGCTATAGAAGAATATAAAATAAATAAAAATGGAGGGCATGGATGGAATGGGATTGTGCTGATTTTTCAGTGATTTTCGTTTTTTGGGGGTGTTCATGGGGAGGGACAGGCCATGTGGCTGGGGGCCATTTTGAGTGCTGCTACAGGCACTGGCCATGTGCTGGGAGGCAAGTGGCCATTTTGAATGCAGGCATTGTTGTTAGGCCTGCAACCATTTTGCCTACTTTTCAACCTTTATGCCCAGGGGTAGTGAGTCTTGCATGGGCCTAGTCTTTCTGTGGGGTGTCTTGAATTTAAACATCATGGAGGGCATGGATGGAATGGGATTGTGCTAATTTTTCAGTGATTTTCGTTTTTTGGGGCTGTACTTGTGGCCTTTTCACCAGGGGTATTGAGTCTAGCATGGGCCTAGTCTTTCTGTGGGGTGTCTTGAACTTAAACATCATGGAGGGCATGGATGGAATTGGATTGTGCAGATTTTTCAGTGATTTTCGTTTTTTGGGGGTGTTCATGGGGAGGGACAGGCCATGTGGCTGGGGGCCATTTTGAGTGCTGCTATAGGCCCTGGCCATGTGCTGGGAGGCAAGTGGCCATTTTGAATGCAGGCATTGTTGTTAGGCCTGCTGCAACCATTTTGCCTACTTTTCAACCTTTATGCCCAGGGGTAGTGAGTCTTGCATGGGCCTAGTCTTTCTGTGGGGTGTCTTGAATTTAAACATCATGGAGGGCATGGATGGAATGGGATTGTGCTGATTTTTCAGTGATTTTCGTTTTTTGGGGCTGTACTTGTGGCCTTTTCACCAGGGGTATTGAGTCTAGCATGGACCTAGTCTTTCTGTAGGGTGTCTTGAACTTAAACATCATGGAGGGCATGGATGGAATGGGATTGTGCTGATTTTTCAGTGATTTTTCTTTTTTTGGGGGTGTTCATGGGGAGGGACAGGCCATGTGGCTGGGGGCCATTTTGAGTGCTGCTACAGGCCCTGGCCATGTGCTGGGAGGCAAGTGGCCATTTTTAATGCAGGCATTGTTGTTAGGCCTGCAACCATTTTGCCTACTTTTCAACCTTTATGCCCAGGGGTAGTGAGTCTTGCATGGGCCTAGTCTTTCTGTGGGGTGTCTTGAATTTAAACATCATGGAGGGCATGGATGGAATGGGATTGTGCTGATTTTTCAGTGATTTTCGTTTTTGGGGGCTGTACGTGTGGCCTTTTCACCAGGGGTATTGAGTCTTGCATGGGCCTAGTCTTTCTGTGGGGTGTCTCGAACTTAAACATCATGGAGGGCATGGATGGAATGGGATTGTGCTGATTTTTCAGTCATTTTCGTTTTTGGGGGCTGTACTTGTGGCCTTTTCACCGGGGGTATTGAGTCTTGCCTGGGCCTAGTCTTTCTGTGGGGTGTCTTGAACTTAAACATCATGGAGGCCATGGATGGAATGGGATTGTGCTGATTTTTCTGTTTTTTTTTACGATTTTTTTGGGGTGTATAACTGAACTGATGTTCCTCTGTCTTCCATTGCTTTTAGGTGCACAAGACTCAAGAGAACCACCAGTGCCAGGAAGAAGTCCTGCAGCGGTGTGTGTGTGCAGCATAACGTCAAGCGACGTCACGTCTGGCCTCAGACAACTCTACAATTCGTGCAACTGCGGCCTGCTGTCTGACCTGCTCTGAAGAAGATGGCCCCAAAAAAAGGTCTCCGTAGCTCCTCTAGCAAGAAAGTTGCTAGTAAGGAGCAGAAGAAGCAAGTTACCAAGGAGGCTGGTGTGCCGCCCGCCGCGTTTTTTGGGAGCAAAAAAAAAGTATGCCTGCAGCAGCAGCAGCAGGATCTGCTGGGGACCAAGCTGGGAGCAGCACCCCCGCTCCATTGGGCTCAGTGCCTCCACCACCACCACCACGCCAACTTAAGTCCAAGCCCTTGAGTGCTGCAGAGGTAGTCAGTGTACTTCTTCAATCACCATCGACCAGTGATGTTGGCTCATCGCAAGAATGTAGCAGCAATGTCCCTGAATCAACACAGCTTGTTGTAACTCATCTGACAAGTGTTGAACAACCACAGCCGCAACAACAACCACATGTGCAAGTACAAGCCCAAGTACCTGTGGAAGGAGAGGCAGGGCAAGGAGATGCGCAAGCAGAGGTGCATGGAGGGTCACAAGTGCCCACAATAGTTGTTCCTCCCGACGTAGGGCACATCAGGAAATCGACAATCAAGGCGAGGTATCATTTGAGGAAGCCACTCCTCCTGATGATCATTCATTGTCTTCCACACCCCTAGCAAGGAAGAGATCAAGGGTGAGGTCTACATCTTCTTCAAGCACACCTCCTTCTGATGATCGGGATGAAGATTGGGAACCACCAAGGCTGTCTGAGAGTGAGGCACACCATGATCTGACAAAGATACCTAAGCGTAAAAGGAAGGTCGTCGAAAAACTCATGGCTATGGAGTGTGATGAGGCTCAACAAGAAGTGACGCATATTGCTGCTGATGAAGCCCTTCACAACGACGATCCAGTCATCATAATGGTCACTGCAGCCCCAGCGGGCATGCAGCAAAGAGACATTTTGACCCTATCCCGAGAAGCTGCTGAGCGTGATGATGATGTCGACGAGGAGTCAATGGAAACACAACAATCATTGGATTTGGAGTTAAATAGTACACCAACACCTACCGCTTCCATATTTCTTCCTCGCAAGAAGGGAGTGGGACCTCGATCCACCTCGACCTCAATTAGTGGTGGTGAAAGTGCAAAACATACTGAAGTTCGGCAATCCACATCCTCCACTTCATCTGGCATTAGCAGCAGGACCACCACCACCAGTATCGCCGCCTCCTCCAGCCCCCAAAGACATTTCAAGTCTCCAGTTTGGGACTTCTTTAGTGTTTGCCCAAAAAAGGAAAACAAGTTAGTCGTGGTAAGTTTGGTACCAACTATGGTACCGGAGGCCAGAGAGGTCATCTTAGGAGAGCGCACCCTGTCCAATGGTTTGCGCACCTAGAGGCGGTCAAGGAAGCCCGAATTGCACGTAATGAAAACGTTGATTTTTCATCTGATGATGACGAGGAGGAAGAAGACGATTCAAACACTTCACTTACACCCAGTACCACTGTCAGCAGCACACCCCATGTGAGCCACACTAAGAGTGTGGGAGAGAGTGAGACATCAATGCGAAAAAGTTCATCAGCGAGCGTAACTGGGTCGAAGATATCATCATCATCCCGTAAATCCTTGGTCCAGGGCAACATTAAAAAGATGTTGTTTACAGAAGCGCAATATGAACGCAACCACCCACTGACGCGTCTGTATAACACTAAGCTGGCTAAAATGCTAGCTCTGGACCTTCTCCCTTTTTCTTTTGTAGAAGGGGTTGGTTTTCTAGAATTAGTGGCAGCGCTCTGCCCTAAATGGAAGGTTCCTAGCTGGTTCTATTTTGCCCGAGTTGCGGTTCCAGCACTACATGAAGATGTTCTGGAGGTGATTGGGGCAGCTTTGCAGAAGAGTGCTGTTCACACTATACATCTGACAACAGACATGTGGACCAGTGGCGCAGGCGCTGATTACATGTGCATCACTGCACACTGGGTCTCTTTTTCAGGGGCTAAAGCAAAGCTAAACGCAGGTGTTGACCCGGACATTGTTTTTAAAGCTGCTCGGAAACATGCAACACTAGCCATGTTTGGTTTGGAGAAACGTCACACAGCACAAAACATTTTGGATGTCTTTAACACAAAGGTCCTTAACTGGCTGTCCCCAAATAAACGCCAGGTTGGTTATGTTTCCACGGACAATGGCGCCAATATAGTTAAGAAAAGGATAGAAAAGGATAATATAGTTAAGGCCATGAAGCTGGGTGAGTATTTCAGAGTGCCGTGTTTGGCGCACTGTATAAACCTGGTTGTCCAAAAATTCTTGGGTAATAAAGATAGTGCAGCGTACAGAGTATTGGACACCTGCCGAAAATGTGCAACCATTTCAGCCATTCTTTTAAGGCCCGGAAGCAGCTGAGGAGCCTGCTATATCAACGTCAAATGCCAGTGAAAGCACTCATCCAGGAGGTGGTAACACGTTGGAACTCAACCTTCTACATGCTTGAGCGTCTGTATGAGCAGTATACGGTACTCGATCACTATTTCTTAACACAGGGTACAGCTCAGAAGGAGGACCTGAGGATGGGTGCGGCGCAATGGAACATAGTTAAAAGCCTGACACGCATGCTTCGTCCTTTTGAGTTCTTCACGCGTGCAGTCAGCAAGGAGGACTGTAATTTGGGAAAAGCTATCCCATTGTTGTACATGCTGGAGCACCAACTGAAGGAGGTGTGTTCTGTGTTTGAAAAAGATGTAAAAAACCAAGACTCTTTTGTTCTGGCTGAGAAATTATTAGAGCTCCTACAAGGTGATGAACGTCTTAAAATGATCCACTCAGAACAGCATTACATTTGTGCTACTATTCTGGATCTACTCTACAAAAAGGCGCTGGCAGGCCAAGCATTCTTCCTTTTGGTGATGAAGATGTTACAAGTTACAAATGGTGGATAGCCTCCTCAGCCAAGAGGTTTGAAAGAGAACGGCAGCAAATTGAAGGAGAAGGCAGTACATCAGCATCAGCAGGCCATCCCCAGTCACAACAATCCTCTTCTGCACCTGTTGCTGCGGCACAAGTGACCTCTCAGCCGTTAAAGAGACCGGCAACCGGATCATCTGCACCACCAGACGCAACAGTAACATTGGAGGCTGAAGAGGATTGGCTAGCTCGGCTTGGGTTTGGTTCTCAAAAGGTCACAGCAACAGCTAAGCAAAGAGGAGGAACCTTGGAGGAGAACCTTGATTCGATGGTCAAGGACTATCTGAATGACTCAACAGAGGTCTATGTTAATGCTGACCCATTGGCGTATTGGCATGGGAAAAAAGATTTGTGGCCACAGCTCACCAACCTGGCTTTAAACTACTTGTCTTGCCCACTCGCAAGCGTGTCTTCTGAACGTGTTTTCAGTGCTGCTGGTGGCATTGTAACTTCCAAACGGAGCCGCCTCTCGCCCAAAAATGTGGAGAGGTTAACAATGATCAAGATGAATCAGCACCTCATACCACCAGATTTCAGAGTACGAGAAAGCGCGCCGGATGAAGACGAGGTGGCCAGCAACATAGATGAGGGAATTTCTACTCTGTCAGGTGACACTGAGCTCACCCTGCCTGAATTCGCGAAGTATGATGACGAAGCCTTATTCTCATTCCTGGACCGTGATACCGAGCCCTGAAAATGAGACAACGAATCAATAACTTTCTTTTTCGTCCTTATTCACTTTTATTCCTGTGTGTCTGTCTTTCTTTGTTGTGCACAGTTAATATAATTCAAACTTTAATCAGATAATCACAAAAACAAGCCCATCAGCAGAACTGTCTTCACTTGTTTGCTAATTGATTTGAAGGTCCCGCAGTCTGCATTCCTCAGGTTCACAAGTTCAGAAGAACATGCTCCTCTATCCTCCTCCTCCAGACTCCTATTTCCATCAAAGTAGAGGGCTGGTTTACGCCCAATGAAGAAAGACTCAGCACTTGTGGGGGTGTTGTTCTATCTCTTTGCAGGTGAGTTGACGGCTCTGGGGCCATTGCTGGGAAGCTCTAAAAGTGGTTTGGACCAAATCCGAGGCGCAAATTTTTTAGTGTTTTTGCTGACTTGCTTGCCTTTGAGGTACTCTTAGGGGGGGTTCCGTCTGTTTGTGATTGAGTTTCGGGGTCTGCCAGCACTGCTGGGACACTCTAATCTTGATTGCATTTGCTTTTCAGGAAATCCGTGGTGGCAACCCCGACTTATGGCCTAGCTACGCAGCGCGTTTGGACCGAACGCCGAGAAATATTGTAAGTAGGAGATGTTGCTTTTGGCCTGTTTGGGGGTGTTATGCTTTTTGTCAGGTGGGTTGGCGGGTCTTGGGCCATTCCTGGGAAGGTCTAATACCAGGTGGAAGTGGTTGGGACAAAATCCAGGCCAAGTTTTTTTTTGCTATTTCTGACATTTTGCTCAATGTAGCGTTTTCGGGGGCCAGTTTGGGGGGCTTCCTGGGGTTTGTGGGTGGGTTTCGGGGTCTGGGAGCACTGCTGGCTATGGATACTTTACATTGCAAGAGGTTTGAAGCAAATCCATGGTGGCAGAGGGGAGTTAGGGCCTAGCTGCAGAGCGCGCGCGGAGTGATTTGGGAAATTTGGGAAAAAATGACTAAGTCCCCATTTTTGTACTTTTGCTCTTTGGCTCTTTGGGGGTCTTCTACTCGTTTTCTCTTGGGTTGACGGCTCTGGGGCCATTGTTGGGAAGCTCTAATACTGGATAAAAGTGGTTTGGACCAAATCCGAGGCGCAAATTTTTTAGTGTTTTTGCTGACGTGCTTACCTTTGAGGTGCTCTTAGGGGGGGTTCCGTCTGTTTGTGGGTGAGTTTCGGGGTCTGTCAGCACTGCTGGGACACTCTAATCTTGATTGCATTTGCTTTTCAGGAAATCCGTGGTGGCAACCCCGACTTATGGCCTAGCTACGCAGCTCGTTTGGACCGAAGGCCGAGAAATATTGTAAGTAGGAGATGTTGCTTTTGGCCTGTTTGGGGGTGTTATGCTTTTTGGCAGGTGGGTTGGCGGGTCTTGGGCCATTCCTGGGAAGGTCTAATACCGGGTGGAAGTGGTTGGGACAAAATCCAGGCCAATTTTTTTTTGCTATTTCTGACATTTTGCTCAATGTAGCGTTTTCGGGGGCCGGTTTGGGGGGCTTCCTGGTGTTTGTGGGTGGGTTTCGGGGTCTGGGAGCACTGCTGGCTATGGATACTTTACATTGCAAGAGGTTTGGAGCAAATCCATGGTGGCAGAGGGGAGTTAGGTCCTAGCTGCAGAGCGCGCGCGGAGTGATTTGGGAAATTTGGGGAAAAATGACTAAGTCCCCATTTTTGTACTTTTGCTCTTTGGCTGTTTGGGGGTCTTCTACTCGTTTTCTCTTGGATTGACGGCTCTGGGGCCATTGTTGGGAAGCTCTAATACCGGATAAAAGTGGTTTGGACCAAATCCGAGGTGCAAATTTTTTAGTGTTTTTGCTGACTTGCTTGCCTTTGAGGTGCTCTTAGGGGGGGTTCCGTCTGTTTGTGGGTGAGTTTTGGGGTCTGTCAGCACTGCTGGGACACTCTAATCTTGATTGCATTTGCTTTTCAGGGAATCCGTGGTGGCAACCCCGACTTATGGCCTAGCTACGCAGCGCGTTTGGACCGAAGGCCGAGAAATATTGTAAGTAGGAGATGTTGCTTTTGGCCTGTTTGGGGGTGTTATGCTTTTTGGCGGGTGGGTTGGCGGGTCTTGGGCCATTCCTGGGAAGGTCTAATACCGGGTGGAAGTGGTTGGGACAAAATCCAGGCCGATTTTTTTTTGCTATTTCTGACATTTTGCTCAATGTAGCGTTTTCGGGGGCCGGTTTGGGGGGCTTCCTGGTGTTTGTGGGTGGGTTTCGGGGTCTGGGAGCACTGCTGGCTATGGATACTTTACATTGCAAGAGGTTTGAAGCAAATCCATGGTGGCAGAGGGGAGTTAGGGCCTAGCTGCAGAGGGCGCGCGGAGTGATTTGGGAAATTTGGGAAAAAATGACTAAGTCCCCATTTTTGTACTTTTGCTCTTTGGCTGTTTGGGGGTCTTCTACTCGTTTTCTCTTGGGTTGACGGCTCTGGGGCCATTGTTGGGAAGCTCTAATACCGGATAAAAGTGCTTTGGACCAAATCCGAGGCGCAAATTTTTTAGTGTTTTTGCTGACTTGCTTGCCTTTGAGGTGCTCTTAGGGGGGTTCCGTCTGTTTGTGGGTGAGTTTCGGGGTCTGTCAGCACTGCTGGGACACTCTAATCTTGATTGCATTTGCTTTTCAGGAAATCCGTGGTGGCAACCCCGACTTATGGCCTAGCTACGCAGCGCGTTTGGACCGAAGGCCGAGAAATATTGTAAGTAGGAGATGTTGCTTTTGGCCTGTTTGGGGGTGTTATGCTTTTTGGCGGGTGGGTTGGCGGGCCTTGGGCCATTCCTGGGAAGGTCTAATACCGGGTGGAAGTGGTTGGGACAAAATCCACGCCGAAAAGCCTTTTGGCACTTTTTGTAACTTAGGGTTCGTTAGCCCTAGCAGCAGGATTGCATGTGTTTCGGGGTGTTCTACATTTTTGCAACTGAGTTCTGGGGTCTTAGAGCACTCGTGAGAATGTGTAATTTTGGTTGCAAGTCATTTGAAGAAAATCCTGGGTGGGAAAGGGGGGATTTGGCATAGTTAAAGAAAGCCTTTGCCACTACTCTTAACTTAGGGTTCGTTAGGGTTAGCAGTATTTCTATTGCATGTGTTTGGGTGGGGGGGTTTTCGAGTCTTGGAGCGATGCTGGCTATGGATACTTTTACTTGGTTGCTTGCAAGTGGTTTGAATGCAATCCACGGTGGGTAAGGGGGTATTTAAGCCTACTTTTACTTTCAAAGTATGTTTTGTCACCAGTTTTCTGCTAGGCCTCGTTTTTTCCTATTTGATTGGGGGTCTTCTACATTTTTGCGACTGGCTTTAGTAAGGGTCTTGGTGGGAGCACTGCTGGGAAGATCTAATTTTGTTCTAAAACACAGTTTACAGTACACCTAGCTTGAGGGGAAAGATCCGCTACATTAATTTGCCCATACTGATTTATGCTTCAAAAGGTGACTCAGACAGAGTACGCACTGTCAAAAATATTGTACTGTCTACTAGGAAAAGCAAAGTGTGACTTTTTGCACTCCACAGCCTACATACCTTATATTTATTTATCAGTGGTGTTGTAATATTATATCACTTCCTGTTTTTCGTTGAATAATTACAGGCCGGGTTTCAGTCTGTGCAATGGGGAAAAAAGGATGAAGTCAGGCTTCACATTAGCAAGCCGCAATTCAGCATCCGCCAGGCAGGCAGTGGACAGGGCGTCTTCTGGTCACCAACATTGATGGACGAAGCGTCAGATGGAATGGAGGAGTGCCGCTAATAAGAGGTTTTTTTCTGCTTGCAACTTACTTACCAAATTCAACAGGACAACTACAACAACATACAGATACAGTATCCATTGTGTTTTTCTATGACTGTGACTGCATTTCTTGGATCTCTCTCTGCTTCTAAATTGATCCCTTAACACATCACTTAGTCCACGCCACTATCACATCTGCACCACACATAGTCATTTGTAAGTGCTCCTACGTAATTCGCAAGTCGCAGCACGCCCCAGCCCGTAGAGGACTGGGATGGCCCCAATGATGAAGCATGTCACCAAGGGGCAACCCTGGTGAGTGAGGGGACACCTAGAAAAAGAGCAATTTCTCCTTTTCTATCTACTACACCTTCCAGACCAACCCCATTGAGTGTTGTGAATGGATTTATAGTGACCACCAAGGCTCTCAGGTATCTGGCAACAGAGACCTTATGTTGAATATAGTTATCAATAACTCCACACACGCCCTGTACTGTCGCATTCTTTCTCCCACAGTTGTCGAAAGTACTACTTACTTTTCACTGACATGCATGCACTAGTGCATGCACTTTCAAAGATTGATGGATAGGTTTGTACCCAAAGCTTTGATTATGTTCAATTGTTTGTCCATGCTGTGCTTTTTTTTACAGGGTGTCTTCTGGTGGTGACCAACATCGATGGACAAAGCGTCAGCTGCAATGGAGGAGTGCCGCTAATAAGAGGATTTTTTTCTGCATGCAACTTACTTACCAAATTCAACAGGACAACTACAACAACATACAGATACAGTATCCATTGTGTTTTTGTAGGACTGTGACTGCATTTCTTGGATCTCTCTCTCTGCTTCTAAATTGATCCTTTAACACATCACTTAGTCCACTCCACTATCACATCTGCACCACACATAGTCATTTGTAAGTGCTCCTACGTAATTCGCAAGTCGCAGCACGCCCTAGCCCGTAGAGGACTGGGATGGCCCCAATGATGAAGCATGTCACCAAGGGGCAACCCTGGTGAGTGAGGGGACACCTAGAAAAAGAGCAATTTCTCCTTTTCTATCTACTACACCTTCCAGACCAACCCCATTGAGTGTTGTGAATGGATTTATAGTGACCAGCAAGGCTCTCAGGTATTTGGCAACAGAGACCTTATGTTGAATATAGTTATCAATAATTCCACACACGCCCTGTACTGTCGCATTCTTTCTTCCACAGTTGTCGAAAGTACTACTTACTTTTCACTGACATGCATGCAGTAGTGCATGCACTTTCAAAGATTGATGGATAGGTTTGTACCCAAAGATTTGTTTATGTTCACAATTGTTTGTCCATGCTGTGCTATTTTTTCTTGTCTCCCAAAACCTTTCCCAAAAACCCCCGTACCCATCCATTTTTCAAACCCTAACCCTCTTCCCCCGGGCTGTGTGGTTTTGATTGATGTGTGACTAAATTACAGCAATAAATCCACACACTTGCTGGGGAGGATAAGGTGATAGCAACAGGCTGGTGAAGAAATCCGAGGATATATTCTTACTCTGCTTGACAAAGACCCATGGCTAATGTCAAAGAACTTCAACTGAATTAGTAGTTATACTTTACCATTTGTTAGGCTTTAATGTGGCACTGTTCTAGTGTACTGTCACCTGCTATATTCTCTATTGTACCGTTGTATTGCTCAGGAGGACAAACCATATTTCATTTTCTTTTTTTTCATAGGCATGCAACTGCCACTGTGTCACACCACTAGTACCACCGCTATGAGGAAATTTTATCCGCCCAGGATCGCCAACCTTATTCGCTGTTTCCCCTGGAGCCAGAACTGGGTCTAGCCCTACTTTAAAACACAAATTACAGTTAAGATAAGCGTTTGGTGGGAGGGAGAACAATGGAGTTTTAGGAGAGACGAGATACTGACGGTAGTACTACTAAAGTCCTAGGACTCTTGAATTCACTTTACTTACTCTGTGAGAGGCACTTAGTGTTGAAAACATTTGGGCATTGACACTTAAAGGAAGAAAATGGAACTAAACTTTCAGGAAAACAAAGTTACTGTTAAACCCCCACCCACCAGGCAAGCAGTAAAAAACAGGTATTCTCAGATAAAGTTTGAAAAAGTATATTTATATCCCTAACAAAATAATCTCCTGCAAGACCCTCCCTAACCCCAACAGTTGTCCTTTAAAAGTCCCAAACCCAACTCCCGATTCCCACCCCACAAAAAGTCTCTAAAAAAGGGGCAAGGGACACTATGGGTGGATGCTGTTTACTTTTTGGGCCAGGGCATCATACTCCTGGCGGAGCAAGGCGTGCTCTACGCGGAGCCCCTCCAACACGTTTGTGAAGTGGTGGAGCTCCTGCTGAAGGCGGGACACCCTCAGGGTACTGCGGCGCAGGCGTGCCTTGCAGTTACAATGGCTGTGAGAGGCAGCTGTTGTCCTTGCTGCTCGGCGGTGGCGTTTGGCTTTGGCAGCCCGGCTCAGTCTGGCTGGAGCACTGTGCTGGGTGGCAGCCCATGGGGGCACGGAGGCCGATGCAGACACGTTGTTGTGGTCGACTGCACACTTTCGTCATCCTCCAGGGCCACCAGCCGCCAATATTCTGCAACAGTGGCAGCGATCCTCCTTGCCGGGCCGCTCTAGCCAGCTCCTTCCTCCTTGTTCGTTTGGAAGGAGCATCTATATGAAGAAAGAAAGACATAGTCTGTAACCAATGCTCTTTAAGATTAACTCAATCATTCAGCAGAAATTTGTGTTGCAGTACAACTAGCAACTTGCAAGCGCATTACATAACTATTGAGGCCAGTATCTATCTAACCTCCCACTTCTCCATCCTTGCTCTAACATTAGTGGGAGTTTAAGGAACAAATTCTACGAGCACTATGGACTTCCATTGGAGTCGACTATGAAAGTACACCAGTCTTATTCTTCTTCTTGTCTCTTGTTTAGGAAAATTGGTACGTTATCTTCTGCAAGCCGGCATAATGCCAGCACAGTGAACTTGCACCCGAGAAAAAGAGACGCACGCCATGATGAGTGACTTAGACTTGCGTTACTGTACCGGTCCAGTACATGCAGGTGGTGAAGCTTTTACTTTTCTATTACGGGTGGCACTGAGAATACTCTGTTACAAGGGCTACTGCTTAATTAATTTAACTTTCACCCTACAGTGCAAATGAGTACTAGAAATGGAAAATGAAGAAGATAAATAATCTGATTATCTATCACCTCACATGGGATGTTTTTGCTTACATATGGGATGACTTTAGGTTTTTTGCTTTTTATTGAGTGACCAGTGATACATCCACACATGAATGACTGAGTACTACTAAACTTATTAAGAGAGGTAGGGAGTGGCCACCGTAATAACCGGATCTATGCTGTCCTTGCAATACAAACTACTGCTACTATTGATGGTAGTATTTGGACAAAATTACAACTTCTTTTCCTTGCCTTTCCTACACTGGAACGGACGTGCGGGTGCAGTGTTACATGCTCTTCAAAGTTACACTTAGTTCATCCACTGACCGTCTACTCTCTCTAGATCATGGGTACTCACAGACTTTCTCTCAGGGGCTAAATTTACAGTGTAGTTTGTGGCCGAGGGCCGCACTGGTGGGGGCGGAGTCAGAGGGGGCGGGGCTAAAGCAAAACGAAAACTTGTGACCATGAGGTTGCACACAGGTCCCTACAGCAGATGCCTTCATCCACTGAGCCACCAGACCCAGCATTTACATACATCTCTCTCCCTCCTGCTCTCCCTCCTGCCCTCCCTCTCCATCTCTCTCTCCCTCCTGCCCTCCCTCTCCCTCCCCCTCTGTCATCTCACTGTGTGTGTGTCTGTCTGTGTCAGCCTTCAACCCGGGCTGAGACAGCTTCCTCAACGCGCACACACAGACAGCCACACCAAAGTACTTAACAGGTCTTTAAAAGACCATTAACATATTATTGAGGCTTTGTTTGTTGTAGCACCCCTGCATCTCCACCCTGACAATCACTGCTTGCGCGGCCCCACAGAGCAGAGGCTTTGTACTATTTCACCTCTTTGTGGCCCTGCATCTCCACTCTGCTCTGTGGGGGCCGGGGGAGCAGTGATTGTCAGAGTGGAGATGCAGGGGCGCTAACAGGTGAAATACAACAAAGCCTCTGCTCTGTGGGGGCCCGGGGAGCAGTGATTGTCTGCAAGGTCTGTGCACCGCCAAGGAAGGCTTGCCGGGCCGCCACCGGCCCGCGGGCCGTACTATCAGTAGTACCCCTGCTCTATACACATATGCTATCTAAGAGTCAGATAGTAGCATGATCCAGGTATATTATGGACACATACAGTTTCTGTGTCACCTACCCAGGCTGTTGTCCTTCCACCAATCATTTCTTCATCATTCACCCAGCCATGCATCTCATATTCTTTCCTTCCCAGCCACGTCTTCAATCTCAATAAGTAAGGAATATATAAGAGCTTACCTCTGCCCACCACCACCACCGTCTGAACTCTCACAGCCGGCACTGGAACCGCCGCATCCTCCCCTGAGGAATTGCCCTCCGCCTCCGTGTCGTGCACCACCACCTCCGCGTTGGCCCCGCCACCAGATGTTCCACCTACAAAGTACATTTAAGAATGTTAGAATAAACCACTCACTAGTATTTGGTCTAGGAATGAAGACATGTGAAAACAATGTAATTTGTGACTGTGTACTCTAAAGTAAAAAAAATGTCCCTTTTTCCAGGGAAGGGTGTTGTCTTGCTGCACTTTTTGGCACAACTGATGAAGGCTGGCTTTTTAACACGCACCATTTTTCTCCACACAGACAGAAGATGGACTTCTAACAACTTGATCAAGTTGAAACAAGGTGAGAGCTCGGCTCGACCACAAGAAATGTCTTCAATTAATCGTCAGCACTAACCACTTTTCCAGTCTCAGTTAAACGTTTAGTTTTTTTATTATGACTTCATTTTAATAAATGTGTTTACTTTTAATAAAGCTTTTAAACTTAAATAGACTCTGTGTTTTTTGGTCCAGACTAGAGTGACTGAGCGAAAGGTTTTGCAATTTTTGCAAGCATGAGTCCGTGCCTCTGACACTTCTTGACTCTGACTCCGAGTCCGTACTCTTGAGCTACGTTGGATAATCATGATTGGAGATCAATCGTCGATGAATTCGGGAGGTAAATGACTGTGCCACACTATGTAGTCAGTCAGTAAGGACATTGGGGGTTCAAAGTCTGTTATCACAGAGGTATGTGGAAACTCTAACAGCGCCTATTATAATTGATAAGCAATGCACTATTTATTGTCCATAGTTCTGTTTCTGCAGAAGAATTGTCCCGGCAACAGTAGTGGTATGGATTGTTCTCCTATCCAAACCAAAAGGTAGTATCTTATTCTTTCTTGGTGGTCATGCACATTTTATAGTTGGGAATTTTCAAAGCAGATAGAACACTTCATAAGACATTATGGACAATCCCAGAGGACTGCACTAAGTTGATAGAGCTATTGCTGACTAGAATGGGAGTTTCGCCAACCGTGCAATCTTAGTTAGCTACACAGACAGACTAATAAGAATAATCTAGTAATACCACAGGGAGTCATAGTAGAGGCAGGATAAGAATTTAGATACAGTCTACAAGAAGATCAAAGACGATTTTGAAAAAATCAAATGAGGAACGCTAGGAAAAGTAGGTACTAGTCTAAAATGAAAACTTACTGGGGCCAGCAAAGGAGCCCTCGCCTGCCCGATCCTGGCCCTGTTCAACAGCATCCACCTGCTGCTCCTGTGTCCTCCCCTCGCCCCTGGGGGGAGCTGACGTACAACATGAAAGAAAGAACAGAAAACATGGATGATTGTTGCTTGTCAATGTCAACCAAATCAAACATTTCAAAACAACAATAATAAAATATTTCCGCGAAATTATATTGATTAGGGTTAGTTTTCATTGATTTGCGGACCTGCGACTGCAAAAGTCACGTAACTCACTAAACAAAGTACTGAAAGGTTCACCTAGGACTGGCAGGCAGCAGTCCGCAGGCAAGACGCAAAGTGACAGACAAACTCCATTGTGATTTCAGTCAGATCAGTGACAACACTAACAGTTGCCTGCTACATAACCAGTCATTTAAATAGTCAAACTATCAATCCACCGCCACTATTTTTCTTATTGTGAGGGGTACAAAGGAAGGGGCAGATTTAAGCCCCTTGCGGCTCTTTTGCTCCGTTCTGGCGTGACTTTTGTGACGCAGCAGCTAAACAAAAGAGGCGCCATGGTGCGGCGTATAATATTATAACAACGTGACGCATTTGGGAGATGCATCCCGTTATAAAGCCCTGCGCCATCAGGGGGCGTTCCAGCGCAAGGGAGGGCATTCCTGCGCTGGAACACATCCTAAAAGTGGCTGAGGGAAATCTACAAAATTTCAATCAGTCACCTTTAGGACAATGATGCGTCACACAAACCCTGGCCTGCACCTGCTTGAAGCAGACGTACGGCTTGAACCAGCATTGGGGAGATAGGGTACCCCAGAGCATTGCTGGAGCTGCACCATCGTTGCGACGCAACTCCAGCAGTAAAGCTTCGGTGACGTTTTGGGCCCATGGTGCGCCGCATTGCAAATACGGCGCACCATGTTTGGTGGTGGTAGCGGGCTGCACAATTACTGGTGCATCCCTGCTACTTTGCAGGGATGCAACGGTAATTGCAATTCTGCCCCTTAGGGGCATACTTACTTACGCGTTCTGGCGCATCTCCAGGGATGCGCCAGATCAAATGCGTCACGCAAAACTACCCTTGCGACACGGCAGATGCGCCTCATTTACAATGCGGCGCGCCCTGGCGCAAGGGTAGGCACTTGCGTGACGCATCTCGTCACGTAAGAGCGGCGCATCGCTGGAGTCACGTCGCCAACGCAATGCAACTCCAGTAATGCTCAGGGCCACCCAATACTTAACATGCTGTGTCAGTCCTTACGCCTGCTTCAAGCAGGCATAAGGAATTGAATTGACGTAGCAGCGTCGCAGAAGTGCCTGCGTTAAATCTTGTAGATTTCACGCAGGCACTTTTGTGAGGCGCACAGCCGCAGGACCGCCCACCCTGAATACTAGGAACGCACCCATTGTGGCGCAGGCCCATGGCTTTATAACGTGACGCATCTCCCTAGATGCGTCACGCTGTAAATGACTCGCAGGGATGCGCCACGTTTACGCCGCTGTTGCGTCACGCAAGGCAACGTAAACGTGGCGCAAGGGGCTTGTAAATGTAATCTGCCCCCTAGTGTCTAGCATTACGCAGTTCTGTAAAGTACACTCATACATAATTGTTACTCAGGCCAATGAGACCACAAAATAGAAAACAAATAAGCATAGTAGCAACGCCACGGAGAAGGAGAGCAGTGCACCTGAAATGCACAGAAGATTTTGAAATATAATTTAACTACAATGTAATCGTCAGCAGCATTATTGGCTTGCTCCATGTAAAGAACAAATATTTGCAACACAACAACACAGAGCAGGAGAAAACATAGTAGTGAGTGATGAAATAGCTACTACTACTCACCAAGCCCGGGGATCTCCAAGCCGAGCTGGTCCAGCAGCTCGCGCTCCCTGTCCAGGACGTCCGTCCAGCGGTGGGTGACCTGGCTGTAGGTGCGCTGGACCCCGGAGAGTTGGGACATGGCCCAGCACACCTTCTCCCACCACTTCCGGCGCTCCAGGATGTTGTAGCCGGCCGCGATCCTGCCGCCTCCCGCGATGGTCCTGGGCAGGCGGCGCTGGACAAAGTAGACCAGCGCGCCCACTTCCTCCGGGCTGAAGATCTCCCGAAGCGTCTCCTGCTCACCCCTCAATCGACCGCATGCTGTCCTGGCACGGGGTCCAGGACTCCTCCTCCCCGCCGCCGCTGCAGCCCTCAAGTGCCTGGGCAGCTTCACGGCGCCTGGCTTCACCATGGTCTGGGCAGGTAAGGTAGGAAGTAGAAAATTAAGAAGGAATAGGATAGGGAAGAAGAAAAGAAAAGAGTTTAAAAAAGTAGTTTAAAAGTAAAGAAAAATAGCAGAAAAGACAAAAATATACAGCTAGGAAGAGAGAGGGATAGATAAGAAGCAAAATCGTTAAAAAAAAACTGAAAACAAGCAAAGGATGGCAAAGATAGCAGGAGGATTAAACACCATGCCCAGACACAGGAAATGAATGAAAAACAAGATGGCCGCCCGTTCACGAGCGCGAAAGTAAGTTCGCACGAGATTTTCCTCGCGATCTCGTGCGAACTCGTACTCGCAATGCCCTTACTTCGCGAGATTATACATAGCGGGCGGAAACGGAAATACGTCACGCAAACAAAATAGCCGCGCCCGTACTCGACCTTGGGGTAAATGTTGCGCTGCAAGCGGCTCGCGAATACTGCAAAAAAACTCGCAAAACAACAAGCCGCAAAAAAAATATAAAGCTCATTCGCACAAATTGGCGGCTTCCGCGATCGGTTTCGCACGACGCCGCGCCTCGCGAATAGCGCGAAAAAACCGAAAAATTATTTTTGCAAAAGCAAAAGCAATGAGCAGGTGCAAAAGGTCAACCTCATGATTTGTAACGATTCCCTGTAGTGCTTCCTGAGGGGGCCCTCCACAATTCGGTTGCCTGCTTGCAACTATTGTGTGACCCTGCTCTGACCTTAACTGTATGCCACAAAGGTCCTGATTTACAGCTAAGGGAGCAGACAACCAGGTGCCAGGCTGGAACTTCAAATTCAGTGACACATTAATTAGCCCCTAATTCATTGTCAGTTGGGGCAGGGCAGGTGTTGTTAATAAACTAACCCCAAATTAATTCATGTCAGTTCAAGCAGGGCAGGTGGGCTTGCTTTTCCCCCCCATCTTCTACAGTGATGATGAACCAGAGGGTGGCATTGATGTAACAGAGGGTGGCATGGGTCAAAGAGAGGGTGGCAGTGGAGAAACAGAGGGTGCTGGGAGGCTGTGATGATGAACCAGACGTAGAAACAACATAGTCGCGACCGTTGCGAGCCGACAAGTTCGCAATTGCGAACTAGTACCAAATCCTCGCAAACTGGCAGAAACACTTGCGAACACAAAAAAAAAAAATCCGCAAATTCGCGGGAATTCTCGGATTTTGCGGATTGCGAGTTCGCAAATCCGCAAAATTCGCGAACGCGAGATTCGCAAAATTCGCCCATGCTTAGTGCTCACGCGACAATCTTGGATGCACGCTAAGCTCCTCAACGACTGCTCCCATTCTTATACCAATCTAGGGGGCTGGATTACCTGCTAGGTCCCCTTCTATGGGTGGGACCCAGGAAGGGGGTGGTTGCACCCCTTTCCCTTTGTCCAGGGTCGCGCTGGGACTGGGGCTGGTGTGCCCCAGAACCGGTTTGACCGGATTATGCAAGGGGAAACCTTGTGCTCCCCAGGCACTGTCTGATTTCTTTCAAATCTCCCTGCTACAATCCACTATCTCCTGTCTGGGGTGGTGTGACACCTCCCCGCGACAGGAAAGCCTTTGTTCAGGCCTCCTCGGCTGAGTTTCGGTCAGCAGCAGCAGGTCAGACTCGTGTCTGTGGCAGAAGCGTCCATTTTGTGATGTTGAGGCTCTTTTAAAATCAACCGCGTTTTAGGAAAGTAACATGTTTTCTCCCTCTAGAGGGGTGGAATACTATCCCCGTTGACAGGACTGTCGAGGGGATAGTATTCCAAATCATATGACACCTTACACGACATGTTTTGATAAAGCCAAACCAAAGTTAACATATAACCGCGATGGATTATAATGCACTTAATAGTATATGGTATGGCAATATCCCGGAACAGCTTAGGGAGTTGTTCCCGACAGCTGCAGACAGGCTCAGCTCATGCTCGAGCACCATCTCACGTTAAACCACGCACTCTGCCTCCAGGATTGATAAGGCCTTCCATAGGAGTGACTCATAGGTTTATATGTGTCCAGATATAGTTTAGATATAGGTGTACTATATCTACGCAAGAGGTGATTACACCAACTTGCCCCAGCTGAGTGATCAGCCAGTTGTGTCAATTTAAGAACCAGCCAGGGGTGGCAAAAGCTATGCTGCAGCCCCTGGTAGGCCTTGGATGCACCTATGCCCTTGGCACCTATAGTGCACTATATAGGGGCTGACAAGGTGTCAGTACCAATGTGGTTATGCACCTAAGGTGCATGGAGTCCATTTTAAGGAGATAGTAGATAGCCTGGGGCCCTGATTAGCAGGGAACCAGGCCAACTAAATCGAAAACCAGCTAAACACAAGGCATAAAATCTGGGGTAACCATAGTCAGGAGTTCACCTTTCTACACAACCCCCTCCCCCCCAAATGAAAGGAGATAAGGCTATCCTTGACCAGGTAAGCCTATATTGCCTGAGTGGCCATATAAGGAAGTACCTGCACTAGCATGGTTACCCCCTGTCTCATGGTCCACTAAGCAATCCCTCACCCTTGGGGTATTAGAGGGTCTCCACCATAGGGAATCACTACCTTGAGTGTGCTTATGAAAGGAAAAAGGCTGGTGTTGATATGGAGTATTGAAGTGAGGCTCCACTAATTTAGGGCTCAGCTTCCTCCAATTATCTTCCACCATGTGTGCCTTTCTTTCTTCAACTGAGTTGCACTGTGCTCTCAGGGTCAACCTCTGGCTACCTAAAGCTGAAGGCTGGGTCCCTTTTGTTGGCTTACTGGAGGGACAGTTCAGGTTTGGGCCCTTTGGGTCCCAGGTTTGGCTGTACCCAACAGAATCCATCTGTGGGAGGTCCCTAACTACTTTTAAGGGGGCTCCCTCAGGAGTTTTTAAAGTTTTCACCTCACTAGGGCTACTAGTTTCGGTGCCCCTAATCTGTTGATGGGGTTGCTTTATTTGACAGGGGGCCCTTTGGGGCTCACTGTCCTTCTTGTCCTCTGCAGCCCTGGGCTGACTAAGGCAAGGCAGAGAGGGGCAGGTTACCTGCTCCAGACTGGGTCCCACCTGAGAAGGGTCCACTGCCATCAGGGGCTCTGTCAGGCCAGGCCCAACAACCTCTGGGACAGTTCCTTCATCAGGGGTAAGATCAGTTCCCTGATGAGGCTGATCCTTTCCTAATGTCTGGTGAGGGGGAGATTTCTCTTCCTCCTCCATGCTCTCTGTTTGGGTGGAGTGATCCATCATTTCAGGCTTCACAACACACAAATCAGTTTGAGTTTGGGCTGTGGCCATCACAGACCCACCAACCTTTTCAGGAGGAGACTCAGTTTGGGTATGGGCTGTTATCATGACAGCCCTGCTAATCTTTTCAGGAAGGGAGTTAGCTAAAGATGGGGCTGAGAGTTGCTCAGCCCTACCAACCTTTTCAGGAAGGACATCTTGGATTGGGGCTGTAGCCATCACAGCCCCACTAACTTTTCCAGTGATATTTACCATTCTAGAATGGGTTTGCTGTTCAACCTCAGCCCAGGCGCTGAGATTTCCAAATCATGTCTTAGTAGACAGTCTACAGGCAAGTTTGGTGACACTGCCACTCTCTTTGGGCCAATGACACCTCCTCAGCTGAGACGTACTACTGCCATGGGATGATTGGTTTCTACGCCATCAATGTTTGTCACCTGGTATGAGGCACCAGGCAAAAGTTGCCTTGAGGGGACTAGACATTCAGCCACCATGGTGATGCTAGCCCCTGTGTCTCTAAAGACTTCAACTTTCAAACCATTGATGAGGGGCTCCTGTCTATACTTGCTCAAAGTGTTTGGGCAAACAGTGAAATTGGCATACCCCATGCCATTCTCATAGACAAGAGTATCTGTGGTAGGGGACCTGGAAAGGCCAGAGTCCACCTGTGCTCCAAAAGTAAACTCACCCAAATTCTTGGGGGCGCTCCCACCACCCGGGGGACCACTGCTGACAGTGACAGGAGGTGTTGGAGCTGGTTTTGGAGGAATATTTTCTTTATTACCATTATTTGGACAACAGCTGTCTGATTTCCAATGGCCAGTCTGTTTACAGACATGGCAGTATGGCTTTTTCTGGGTAGATGAAGTGTCTTTGGACCCACCCCCATCCTTGGAGTTTTGGGGCCCTGGGGAAGTCTTTTCTTTAGATGTATCCCCACCCTTATCTTGAGGTTTGGTAGACTCCTTCTTCTGGTCATTGCCCTGATTCTTAGGCCTAATCCTGGTTCTGACCCATTTGTCTGCCCTCTTACCCAATTCTTGTGGAGAGGTCAGATCTGAGTCCACCAGGTACTGGTGTAAAAGCTGGTTCTGACAATTACTTAGGATCTGCTCCCTCACAATCAAATCATACAATCCTGTAAAGTCATGTACTTTGCTGCCATGTAGCCAACCTTCCAGAGCCTTATTAGCACAATCTACAAAATGAGTCCAGTCCTGTGTCTGTGTCTTCTGGGTATCTCTGAACTTTAACCTGTATTGTTCAGTGGTTAGGCCAAACCCATCTATGAGAGCACTCTTCAGGACATTGTAATTTTTAGCATCCTCAGGTCTAACTGTGAGGAGCTTATCTCTCCCTTTCTCAGAAAAGGAGTACCATAAGATAGCTGCCCACTGTTCTTGAGGAACCTGCTGTACCATGCAGGCCCTCTCCAGAGCAGTCATCCATTTGTGGATGTCATCCCCTTCCTTGTAGGGGGGCACAATCTTTGTCAGGTTTCTATTATCATAGGCCCTGTCTTTCTCTCTAGGAATATTGCTGCCACCAGTGGAATCTAATCAACACACACGCCGAGGGCTTACCGGCGTTTCCTTGTGGTTGCCGTTGCTACTTTCGCCTACAACTAGCCGCACCCGCTCTGCGGGTGCCGCGTCGCAGTTTTGGGCTTGTGTGGCTGTTGGGAGCACGTTTGCTCACAGCCTCCAGGAAGGACTCGAGGGAGCAGGGATCACGCTCGCACCATCAGCGCCGCTGCAGGGACTCACCTAACCAGGAGTCCCTGCTTTCCGGCACACCTGCTGACCTGTTGCCCCTCCCACCCCTCGCTCAGAGGGTGAAAAGCGTTCGAGCTCCTCACTTCAGCGGGATACACACACGCCGAGGGCTTACCGGCGTTTCCTTGTGGTTGCCGTTGCTACTTTCGCCTACAACTAGCCGCACCCGCTGCGCGGGTGCAGCGTCGCAGTTTTGGGCTTGTGTGGCTGTTGGGAGCACGTTTGCTCACAGCCTCCAGAAAGGACTCGAGGGAGCAGGGATCACGCTCGCACCATCAGCGCCGCTGCAGGGACTCACCTAACCAGGAGTCCCTGCTTTCCGGCACACCTGCTGACCTGTTGCCCCTCCCACCCCTCGCTCAGAGGGTGAAAAGCGTTCGAGCTCCTCACTTCAGCGGGATACACACACGCCGAGGGCTTACCGGCGTTTCCTTGTGGTTGCCGTTGCTACTTTCGCCTACAACTAGCCGCACCCGCTCCGCGGGTGCCGCATCGCAGTTTTGGGCTTGTGTGGCTGTTGGGAGCACGTTTGCTCACAGCCTCCAGGAAGGACTCGAGGGAGCAGGGATCACGCTCGCACCATCAGCGCCGCTGCAGGGACTCACCTAACCAGGAGTCCCTGCTTTCCGGCACACCTGCTGACCTGTTGCCCCTCCCACCCCTCGCTCAGAGGGTGAAAAGCGTTCGAGCTCCTCACTTCAGCGGGATACACACACGCCGAGGGCTTACCGGCGTTTCCTTGTGGTTGCCGTTGCTACTTTCGCCTACAACTAGCCGCACCCGCTCCGCGGGTGCCGTGTCGCAGTTTTGGGCTTGTGTGGCTGTTGGGAGCACGTTTGCTCACAGCCTCCAGGAAGGACTCGAGGGAGCAGGGATCACGCTCGCACCATCAGCGCCGCTGCAGGGACTCACCTAACCAGGAGTCCCTGCTTTCCGGCACACCTGCTGACCTGTTGCCCCTCCCACCCCTCGCTTCACGCCCCCATAAAGGGACGCCCCTTCCCCGCTGTGCGGGAGCACGCGGGAGCATCGCGGGAGAAGCCCGGGACAAGGGCAAGACCATCTTTGGCCATCAGGGGCCAGAAGAGGCCGGGCCGGGCCACATCTCTTGGCTCTGCTAAGTGGGCACGGGAAAAACGGGAGCATGGCCACAGGCACTAGAGCTAGTAAATCTAGGAAAGCTGCGGGAGACACAGTCACAGGTACAATGGATCAATTCATAACTCGGGCTGTCTCCATTGTAGAAAAGGAGATAGTCCTAGCTGAACGAAGACTATCCCGGGACTTCAAGGGCCTGTCACATAAGCGCTCATCTCTGGGCGCCCTTGCTCTAGCCCCTAGTCCAGTAAATGTACCTTCTACACCATTTGTGGTAGTTGACTCACCGGACATTGATGAGAGGGTGAGTAGGATTAGGGCAAGCTTAGAAAGGGTATCGACCATTCCACTGGACATTGCTCATGATTCAACACACCCTAACCCACCTGATTCACTTAATCCCTTGCTGGGGGTCCAAAATCATGATCTTGATCTTGAGATCAACAACGCCCAAAGTCCTTCTGTTACATCCAACGAGGCTTTACACCTTCCCCCCACAGCCGCACCTATTGAAGCTAGCACCTCCCTAGTAGCGGCTCTAGTAACTGCTCCATCTGGGAAACCAGCATCAGGATTTGCTGCACCCAGGAAAAGAAAGCGCCCTGTAAGCCCTCGCAGGGGGGGGTTCTCTAAAACCATACAGCAAATTAAGTAGGCACAATGTGACCAAAGGGGGTATCTCTTCAAACCACATTCTACACCCAAAAACTACTAACACTCACACTAGAGTCACACTACCCAAGGGCCCTGTTTGCCCGCTAGGCACATCAGGCCCGCCAGCGTCTCCTAGCACCACCCCAGTTCCTCAGGCTGTGCATACTGATACTGTCCCTCCACCCCTAGACGTTGAGGGCCTAATTAGGTCTGTGGTGATGCCCCTTGCAGACAAGATCGATTGTCTCACACGAAAATTAGCCACCCTTGAGCAATCAATGTTGGATAATTTCTATGCTGTGAAGTCACTGGTCAAATTTCACTCTAAGATGCAGGGAGAAGACAATGGAGGGTCAAGGAGTGGTGCAGTAACACTAGTACCCTCGGAGCCAATGTCTCGTCATATAGTGCCTGTACTTGGGAAGGCCCCACAGATAATATAACCTAATATAGGAATCAGTCCCGCTCCACAAACCTCTAATCTTAGACCCAGTTTGGGCCCCCCAAGGAAAAAATCCAACACTCAAGCACCGAAGGCCCCAAAGGTTAACTTTGCTCCCAACCCAGAGCCTACAGCGTCAACCTCAAAAGTAGCTGAAAATACGCCAACCACGCTGAATGGAAATGTAATTCCACCTATTCCCATCTCCGGCAGTCAGGTTGCGCCTAAATCTCTAGCTAAACCTCCAGCTAAATTACCATTGGGCAGGGCAAAAACAAGCACACCTAATGCTAGCCTCCCCCCTGGGTGTCAACCGTATGTGGTAATCCTCACGGGGGTCCCGGAGCTTGAAGAGGGTTCTTGTGAGTTGTACTCTGACCTCAAACACAAGACCCTCTCCTGGCTTAGATCAAACAGACCTCTCCCAGGGCATATCGATGGCAGAATAGCCCATGTCCGTCGTGTGGGGTGGATTGGCAATAAACGCAAGGACTTAACCAAGGACTGCGTGCTGATTAATTTCAGTGATCCCAGAGCAGCAGGTATGATCTGCAGTCAGCAGTCGCCACACAACTTCTGCGACATACAAACTAGGGACTTGGGGTACTTCTATCGTCCTCTTCCATTACCTGGGTTTAAGAAGTTTTTGCCGGATGGGGGTAGAGGTGCATGGTATCCCCACTATCCAACCCTGGATGCTAGAGTAAGGGCATGGACGCCGACCCAAGCGGCTCCACCCCAGGGATGGGGTTGGTGACTTGGTGATCAAGTTGTATTAAATGCCCCTCCACCTAAGGTTAATGTGTCGTGCACAGCTGAGAGGGTTCCCTCGATATTAGTTACCCCCCCTGTGTCCCAGCCCACGCCCATCCCCCCCACCTCCTCTCCCTCAGGCTGTCGGACCGAGTTCACTGAGTCCATGGAAGGAGTAGAAAACTCGGGGGCCCCGAGTAGGGTTGCTGGATGTGCTGGGTCACCGATTCGTCCTACCCTGAAGGCTATCAGTTGGAATGTGGCAGGCTTGAATAACAAGTTGGATGCCCCGGATTGGGTGGCGCTTATAGAGCCCCACGCCGTCTGTGCCTTCCAAGAAACGTGGTGTGTGGAACTGTCGCGATCTCCCTCGCCATCAGGAAAGAAAGGCATAATACCGCGATCTCTCCAAACGGACTACATGTCCCAGAAGGCCAAGCGGCTCTGGAGATCCGGAAAGAAGGCTGAGCCTATATAAGCTCCTCCTCGGCAACAGGACGGCGCTTGACAATTGTTATGGTGGTTAAGGTATTGGCGGATGGTGTTTTCCCCGCCGGAGGTATACCGAGAAGAAACCCAGCGCAGACGAAGAGCCTGCGTGTTCAGATTCAAGACAAGCCTACGCCGAAGAAGAGCCTGCGTGTTCAGATTCAAGACAAGCCTACGCCGAAGAAGAGCCTGCGTGTTCAGAGCGAAACCAAGTCTACGCCGAAGAAGAGCCTGCGAGGTCAGAGGAGTGGAGTCAACTTCCGACATATCGCAAGTATCACTAAAGAAGAACGGGATCGTTCTTCTTCCCCTGTATGTTTTCTTTCTTCCTAAGTTCCCGCATTCTAAGTATTTTGAGTTCGCTTATTTTCCCCCCGAAGAGATTACGTTCAGAGTCACAAGAGTAATTCCTCTTTAATGATTCAGGATAATCGTATCTTGCAACAGATTTACTGTTCTCAAGAAGTATTGAGAACAAGTCTAGAGAGAAACTATCTCTACACTGTCCAAGAGAAGCCAAGCCCCTTCGGATGCCTAGCCGTTAAGAAAGTGACGATAACTTTCTTGGCAAGTATCCGGGATCTCGGATTGAGGAACTGCTTGTTAGCATATAAAGACGAGAGAGTTGTGTCTCTGGTAAGTGTCATCCTTTGGGACCAGGGGAGGGAAGAGGCATTGAAGAGACCAGGCGCTTATACCTGTTCTTTGTCTCTCCACGCTGCAGCCCGCCCCTCAACCGAGTACTACGGATTACCCCGACCCCGAAGGCAACCGCCCAAGCGCTTCTATCAAAACCTCCTTACCTCCCGGCTTCTCGCAATACTCCCTCAGAAGGTGATTCCAACGTCACCTCTGGGGGTTGTGTTTAGACAAGTCGAGGGGACTTTCAGCTCATCGTTCCTGCTGGCCCGATTCCTCAGGTTAGTGGCGCGCGACTGTATTTGCGCCGCTTGCAATCCCGACAGATTGTCAAGCCCACGAATACTCACCAGCCCGAACGATGGACGTCGATGCTACTCTCGCTTCCCTAATGGAAAGCTTCACAGAACTCCGTCAGGAAGTCCTTACGTCCCGAGCCGAGAACCAAACCTTATACCAAGAAGTTACACAGATGCGCAAAGAGTTTTCGGACTTAGCACTTAGAGACCAGGTGGTCAAACCCCTCCTCAAACCTGCCACATTACCCCCTCCTGCTTCCACCCGGACCGGGGGTTATTTTTTGCCTTTATCTACTCTTGCCCCGACCACCGATGCCTTACCAACGGTTCAGATCATTCAGAATACGGGGATACCTCTCGCCCCACCAGAGAGGTTTTACGGGGATTCTCGTAAATTCGAGACTTTTCTAAATCAGTGCCGTCTTCATTTTTTGTGTAAGCCCGCTGTCTTCCAGGAGGAAGCGACAAAAACGGCATTCATGATGTCCTACATGGGAGGGAATGCGTCTAGTTGGACCATCCCCTTGTTGGAACGTAACGACCCTGTGTTACATAACTTTTCTGATTTCTGTCTCGAGTTACGGAAATTATTCGATAGAAAATCCCACATGTTAACTCTCGATAGGGAAATCATGACATTGCGACAAGGGTCGCAGGACCTGCTATCGTACATTACCACCTTCAATCGCCTGCTAGTAGAAACAGATTGGCCGGTGGAAAAAAGAATTTCCCTCTTTTATCAGGGATTAAGAGGGGAATTAAAAGATGTGTTGGCCCAAGTGGTGCAATTACCCACGACGGTATCAGAATTTATTGACCTCACGGTCCAGTTAGATCACCGTCTGCTAGAAAGAAAGGGAGAAAGACCCCGAGGAGACAATCGCTTCTATTATCCGGTTTCCCGACCACGAACAGGAGGCGAGGAGAGAACTAAGGTGTCTGATGAGTCTGAGCCCATGCAGATCGGAGGCATCCGAGGCCCTCTTACTTCCGAAGAAAAAGATAAACGCAGACGTCTGAAACTTTGCCTTTATTGCGGCAAAGGTGGACATTTTATTAAGGAATGCCAAGCCCGGAATTACGTTCCCGGACGCTCTGCCTTTCCCCGAGTACAAGCTACTATGAAGAACGCGGAGCCGTCGGAAAACTGAAGATCTCAAATCAGACGGAGGTCTCTGACTTGAGATGCCCACTTCCCATGATCTCCCCCGTTCTTGCTAACACCCTTCATCCTGCTGTAGCCCACATGAATATCAGTGTGTCTCTCTGGATATCCTCTCATCAGCAGCTACAAATTGATGCTCTCCTTGACTCCGGTGCTACCGGTAATTACATCGACCAGGAATTCGCCTTAAGGATGGGCATCCCGTGCGAAAAGAAGCCAAGACCCGAAATGGTAAAAACAGTGGACGGCACCATTCTTTCCTCTGGGCCAGTGGTGTTTAACACTCTTTCCCTCTTGATGGAGTTTGGGGAAGACCATCAAGAACACATACAATTTGACCTGATCGATGCCCCGCAATTCCGACTCATCCTGGGCATGCCTTGGCTCACGTTGCACGATCCTTTTGTGAGTTGGTCATCCCGTTCCGTTAATATGACCTCTTCCTATTGTAAAGAACATTGTAGGAAGCATGAACTACAGTCCGCATTCACCGAACCCTCACCTGCCACCTTTTTGGCGAACGCCTGCACGATTGAGAAGTTCTGTTGTGCCACTGTACTTCCCGTAGAATACCAGGAATTCCAGGCCTTGTTCGACAAACAACAAGTAGCTCAGTTACCACCCCATAGGGTCTATGACTGTCGAGTAGACTTGGTACCGGGGGCGGATATCCCTTGCAGTCGGGTGTATGCCTTGACGGAAAAAGAGACCCAATACCTCAAGAATTATATTGAGGATAATTTGGCTACTGGATTTATCTGACACTCAACCTCCCCTGCATCTTCACCGATGTTTTTCATTGCCAAAAAGGACTGCGATGAGCTAAGACCTTGTATCGATTACAGAGCGATCAACAAGGTAACGATTAAAAACCGCTATCCTCTCCCCTTGATTCCAGTCCTGATGGATCAGCTGAAGGGAGCCCGATATTTCACAAAGCTCGATCTTCGAGGGGCCTACCATCTGGTGCGGGTGAAAAAAGGCGATGAGTGGAAGACAGCCTTCAGGACCAAATTCGGGCTGTTCGAATACCAGGTAATGCCCTTTGGTCTCTGCAACGCCCCGCAGCCTTCCAATTCTTCATGGATGAGGTGCTGAGAGGATGTCTGGAATCATACTGTGTAGTCTACATTGACGATATATTGATTTATTCAACAACAATGTCTGATCACGTCGTCCATGTCAAAACAGTCCTGCGGAAGCTACAACAGAATTCGTTGTATGCTAAGTTGGAGAAATGTCTTTTCCATGTACAAGAGGTAGCCTTCTTAGGGTACATTATCGACGCCCAAGGTTTCCGAATGGATCTAAGCAAAGTTGAGGTGATCCTCAACTGGAAAACTCCACATAATGTGAAGGCAGTGCAGAGTTTTCTTGGCTTTGCCAACTATTATCGACGCTTTATTCAGGACTTCTCTAAGACTATCCACCCCATCACATCCCTCCTCCGAAAGAACGTGCCGTTTGTATGGGGAACAGAAGCAGAACAGTCTTTTCAACACCTCAAAGACAGGTTCACACAGGCACCGATTCTCAGGCATCCGGATCCGCATCGGCCGTATATCCTCGAAACCGACGCCTCCCAATACGCCCTCGGAGGAATCTTGTCGCAAAGACATCCGGACACGGGGCAGTTACATCCAGTGGCGTACTACTCAAGAAAACTTACACCCTGTGAGATAAATTACTCTATCACAGATAAGGAGCTCCTTGCCATCAAAAGGGCGTGCGAGGAGTGGAGACATTACCTCCTTGGTGCTCTACACACTGTGGAGATCATCACGGATCACCGAAACTTGTTGTTCCTCAAAACGGCTAAGGCCCTGACCCCGAGGCAGCTACGCTGGACATTGTTTTTCTCCGATTAGGATTTCGTAATCAAGTACAGGCCGGGGTCACGCAATGGCAAAGCAGATGCATTATCCCGCCTGGGCGAGGAGGAACCTGTGACACCTGAGGAGTCTCCATATATCCTGCAAGAAGCAGAAGGCTCCAGTCACTCGTTGGCCCTGGTCACGTCCGAGGACTTCTTGGACGACCTGAAAGTGGCCCTCGCTGACTACGACATCGCCACATGGATACAAGAAGAGCCAGAGCATAGACACATGGAAAACGATCTGGCATACCATTTCCATGCGTTGTACATACCCCAGACAGCGTTGCAACAACAAGTGTTAAAGTGGGCTCATGATTCGGTACTCAGTGAACACATGGGTATCTACAAAACCTCAGCTAATGTGGAGCGGTCCTTTTGGTGGAAGAATGTTCGAGGGGATGTGAAAGAATACGTTAAGTCATGTGCGATTTGTGCTCAAGGCAAATCCATCCATACTAAACCGTCGGGCTTCCTCCGTCCTTTGCCAATTCCACCTAAACCTTGGCATACCGTATCCATGGACTTTATAGTCGAGATGCCTCCTTGCAGTAATCAAACTGTTATCCTGGTGGTGGTAGACCATCTCACAAAAATGGGACACTTCATTTCCTTACCGGGCTTACCCACATCTGTCGAGTTGGCAAAAGTGTTCCTCCAGCACGTAGTGAGGGCACATGGATTGCCCAGTGTGCTGATCACTGATCGCTGCACACAATTCACGTCGCATTTTTGGAAAGCCCTCTGTGCCATTTTGCAAATTGATGCCAGACTATCCTCTAGTTACCATCCCCAGACGGATGGCAAAACTGAACGCCTCAATCAGACGCTAGAGCAATACCTCCGCTGCTTTACAATGCAGAATGCCACGGATTGGACCACACTTTTGTGGTTGGCGGAGTTCGCATATAACAATGCTGCCCATACCACCTTGGGGTGTTCTCCTTTCTTTTGCCTGTACGGTTTTCATCCGAACATGCTCCCGTTCGATTGGCCTGCGGAATCTTTGGTTCCTTCCATACATGAGCATCATGCTCATCTCAGGGCCATCCTCATAGATGCTCGTAACTGTTTGGAGACGGCGCAAACGGCCTTGAAAGTGTTTGCGGACAGGAGAAGATCCGAGGAGCCGGCTTACAAGGTGGGGGACAAAGTGTGGCTTTCCACACGTAACCTTCATCTGAAAGGGGTTAATAAACTGAAGCCTAAGTATGTCGGACCATACAGCATCTGTGAGGTTGTAAATCCAGTGGCCATGAAACTGTCTCTACCTCTTTCCTGGGCGATCCATCCTGTGTTCCATGTATCGCTCCTCCAGCCGTGTCCCTTGAATATGCGGGTGCCTGAGCGCCCCCCTGCTCTGGAGGTGGAAGGCCAAGAGGAGTATGAAGTGTTACGGGTACTGGATTCTCGTATGGTGCGTGGCCGGATCCAGTATCTGGTCGACTGGAAAGGGTATGGACCAGAAGACCGCACATGGGAACCAGTGGACCATCTGCATTGCCCGGATCTGGTTGCTGAATTTCACGATCGATTCCCTGGGAAGCCGGGCCGACCGCCGGGACGGCAGTCCTCGAGAGGGGGTTCTGTCGCGATCTCCCTCGCCATCACGGCGAGGAAAGGAAAGAAAGGCATAATACCGCGATCTCTCCAAACGGACTACATGTCCCAGAAGGCCAAGCGGCTCTGGAGATCCGGAAAGAAGGCTGAGCCTATATAAGCTCCTCCTCGGCAACAGGACGGCGCTTGACAATTGTTATGGTGGTTAAGGTATTGGCGGATGGTGTTTTCCCCGCCGGAGGTATACCGAGAAGAAACCCAGCGCAGACGAAGAGCCTGCGTGTTCAGATTCAAGACAAGCCTACGCCGAAGAAGAGCCTGCGTGTTCAGATTCAAGACAAGCCTACGCCGAAGAAGAGCCTGCGTGTTCAGAGCGAAACCAAGTCTACGCCGAAGAAGAGCCTGCGAGGTCAGAGGAGTGGAGTCAACTTCCGACATATCGCAAGTATCACTAAAGAAGAACGGGATCGTTCTTCTTCCCCTGTATGTTTTCTTTCTTCCTAAGTTCCCGCATCTAAGTATTTTGAGTTCGCTTATTTTCCCCCCGAAGAGATTACGTTCAGAGTCACAAGAGTAATTCCTCTTTAATGATTCAGGATAATCGTATCTTGCAACAGATTTACTGTTCTCAAGAAGTATTGAGAACAAGTCTAGAGAGAAACTATCTCTACACTGTCCAAGAGAAGCCAAGCCCCTTCGGATGCCTAGCCGTTAAGAAAGTGACGATAACTTTCTTGGCAAGTATCCGGGATCTCGGATTGAGGAACTGCTTGTTAGCATATAAAGACGAGAGAGTTGTGTCTCTGGTAAGTGTCATCCTTTGGGACCAGGGGAGGGAAGAGGCATTGAAGAGACCAGGCGCTTATACCTGTTCTTTGTCTCTCCACGCTGCAGCCCGCCCCTCAACCGAGTACTACGGATTACCCCGACCCCGAAGGCAACCGCCCAAGCGCTTCTATCAAAACCTCCTTAACTCCCGGCTTCTCGCAATACTCCCTCAGAAGGTGATTCCAACGTCACCTCTGGGGGTTGCGTTTAGACAAGTCGAGGGGACTTTCAGCTCATCGTTCCTGCTGGCCCGATTCCTCAGGTTAGTGGCGCGCGACTGTATTTGCGCCGCTTGCAATCCCGACAGGAACCAAGGCACAGAGTAGGATATGCCACCTTCTTTGTCCCGGCAGGTATCCCAGTATCAGGAAGAGGGCGTCCATTTGGAGGTCTTTTAGTCTGGGTCGACATATCATTAGGATGGCGAGTGCACCACCATCCCCAAAAATCACCAGATTTGATGTGGCTCACTGTAAAATGCCCAAATAAAGCTGAGCAGCTGGAGATTTTTAATATTTACACACGAGGGGCTTCTGGGAGGGCCTCGTCACCAACCCTCCTGGCTCTAGAAGCAGTCTTGGGAGAGTGTTGTGGCGACTCACTAATTTTGGTGATGGGGGACTTTAACTGCACATTCGAGCCTTTGATGGCCGATGAATCCTTGGACCTGTTTGACGAAGATTCGAGGAGAGGCGTCCCGTCCCTCGATCTTCCAATTGTCAAAAGGTGGACACCCAGAATCGTCCAATTGAATTCCCTCACACTAGAGTTTGGCTTGAGAGCAGCCAACGGGAGAACACGGTCAGACCTAGAGGGGGCACACACGTATAACAGGGTGGGTCACTCATCTAGGATAGATTATATCCTTTTAAATTTTTCTTTGTGGGCCCACATGGAGGATATGATAGTTTTGCCTTCCTTGGAAAGTGATCACAATGCACTCTCATTATCCCTAATACATTGGTGGAGGGCCAGTGGCTCATTACTTGGAGCCCCTGCCGCATCTGAGCAGAGGTCATTGGGGGGGGTGGTCCCTTCCAACTGCCTCAGACGTTTAAAATGGGACAAAGTGGCTATTGATGAAGAAAAACTATCCTGCATCAGAGCCGTTATCGCCGCAGCTTCTGATATTCTGGAAAGTCACCCTCCTAGCCCGCACAAGGTATCAGCTATGTTTAGCGAGGTTTCGACAGCGATAGGGGACTTGTTCATGGTAAAACCAAATTCCAAGGGAAACAAAAACCATGATAAGCGACAGGACAAATCAGGCTGGTATTCATCGGCGTGCCGTGCTGGAAAAAGAGCTCTAATCATGGCAGTAAAGAGCAGTGATGCATTAGCAATAGCTGCTAAACGCAAGTCCTACAAATCTGTAATTAATACAGCCAGGAGAGACTGGGAAGATGCCTTCTGGCAGGAGCTCCGTGCAGCAAGCGTAGAAAAAAATGCAAAAGGCTTTTGGGACTTGTTACGAAAGAAACACAGACCCTTGGACACCGTCATTACATGCAATATAACCGAAGATCAGTGGCACTCACACTTCTCAAAGCTGTATACTGCACCTGCTGTAGAAGTGATGGACTTCCCACTACCTCAGATTCATCAAGGTGTTGGCAGCTATGAGGAGAGCTTATTTTCCAGGAAAGAGGCTGAAACTGCCATAAAATCTCTGGTACCCCGCAAAGCTGCTGGACCTGATGGCCTACCTGGCAACCTTCTCCGCATGGACATAAGCGAATGGGGTACGCTGATTGCCTCGCTACTGAACGCAGCTATGGCAGGCGCCCCCCTCCCTGCTTCCTGGATGGCAGCTGAGGTGGTCCCCCTGCACAAGAAAGGCTCAAGAGATGACCCAGCTAATTATAGACCGATTAGCTTAATAGACTGTTCCCAAAAAGTGGCGGGTAAGGTCCTCTTATCTAGGGTCCAGCAGTGGGCAGACGAGAATAAGATACTCTCGGACTTTCAGGCTGGGTTTAGATCCGGGACAGGGACAATAGAACAATCGCTAAGGCTACTTATGATTTACTGGAAGGTCGTCACGATTGGGAAGGGTACTTTATATCTGGCCTTCATCGACCTCCGGACGGCCTTCGATTTGGTGCCTAGAAACAATTTGTGGAAGGTGTTGTGTGACCTCGGTATGCCACCCTACTTGCTCCATCTGATCATGAGGTTCCACAAAAATAACTACGCCCAAATACGTTGGGGGACAAATGGACAAAAGACCCCAAGAATAGAGGTGAATAGAGGTGTACGGCAAGGTTGCGTACTTGCCCCAACCCTGTTCTCCTTATATGTAAATGGGGTGGTGGACTTCTTGACCCAGATTCCAGCAGATGCGTCCCGTCTGGCAGGTCGCCTAATCCCTACCTTGCTCTTTGCTGACGATACTTTACTTTTGTCAAAATCTCCAATGGGCCTCCAGCAGCTTCTTTCTGGATTTGACAACTTCTGCAAGCAGAGAGGTCTTTGTATTAACACAGACAAAACCAAGTATCTCATTTTGAACCCCCCACACAAGTCCGGCCCCCTCCAACATTGGGGCCTGTTGCACTAGAAAGAACCAAGATGTTTGACTATCTGGGCATTCGCTTGGTGGATTCTATGAAATGGGACTGCCATTTGACCAAAATGTTGCTGAGCTTAAAAAGAGTGACTGGGGCCCTGTTGAAAGAGCAGAGAGCAGCATCTACAAGACCAATAGCGGCAGTAATGGACATTTACTCCGCCAGAGGAGTGAGTGCAGCACTTTACGGGGCGGAGCTCTGGGGGATGTCAAACATGAAAGAGCTAACCCGAGCTGAGAATGCCTTCCTGAGAAGCCTAATGTCTCTTGGTCCCTCTGTTCCTATTCTACCCTTGCAACTGGACATGGGTTGCCGGGCGATTGAAGATCAAGCAAAATTACGCCCCCTGCTACTGTGGGCCCGCATCTGGAGAGTGCCAGAGCTCTCAAGCTATGCGGATGGCCTACGGGAGATAATTAATTGCCCTGGTTGGGCAAAAATAAAATGGCTAAGGGACGTTAAGGCTCTACTTACCAATCTGGGGCTGGAAGAAGCATGGCACCAACAGTCAGCCCCGCCTAAATCCATGCTAAAACAACTCTATTGGTCATGGGTGGCAAGCAAAAGAAATTCTTCCTCAACGATTTGTAAATCCACCAGAAATTTTGTGGAGTTTAAAGATGCCCCCATCAGAGAATTGTACCTGGACATTGTTACTGCCCCATGGGATAGATCCCTGTATTTTAAATTTAGAATAGGTCTTCTCCCGGTTATGGAGCTCACATGCCACTGGAAAATTCCATACCAGACTGCGCCATGGTGCCCATTTTGCCCTCAGCGTCGTGAATCTGTCCCCCATCTGTTATTCGAGTGCCCTGCCTATAAGGTTCCCCGCATGAAATGGATAAAACCAATGTGCCTCACCTTGGGCACTAGACATTGTAATGTGGCACTACGAATTTTACTCACAGACACTCGTTCATTTTTCGCATGCGCCACCTCGAAGTACTTAGGTTGGGCATGGCGAATACGGTCAAAAAGACTTAGGCAAATTGTTTAATTATGATTTTAATATATGGTCTGTTTCTGACCTATTTTTTTAGCAAATTTAAATAATTTTCCCTTTAGATATTGCAGAAAAAATGTTGAGTCTTAGTATATCAAGAGCTTTTTATGTCTTTTATCCAGTAATGTTTTAAATGAATTTATCATGTATGTATGCTTTTTAAGATATTTTTTATGTCGAAATAAAGCCTACTTGACTTGACTTGATCAACACAACTTTTGTTCTCTTGCTAAAGCAAGTTTAGCTTGAGCCACAGCTATCTCTTCCCTCTCTATCTGGAGTTGGACAGCCCTCATCCTGGCCCTATGCTCTTTCCTCTGGGGGAAGTCATTCCCCTTTGAGATTCCCTTGAGGCACTAGAAATGTGAGAGTCCCTGGAAGGTGATCTCACTCTTCTATTACCAAGGGAATGATGTTATAGGATCTGGGGAGGTGCTGGCCCTCTCCATTCTCATGTAGGTCCAAGTTGGTCTGGTTAAGCCTGCCAACTAGTACCTGGTTACTCCTCTGATTCTGACCTGACTCATCCTCTTCTGAGTCAGCTTCTTCTTCCTCTTCTTCCTCCTCTTCTACCACCTCTGGGGTGTCCTCATTCTCAGGGGGGTTTACTCCATCTCCTGCATCTAAGGGAACTGTACTTGCCTTAGCTAAGTCATCCTTTTCCAGGATGGCTATCAGGGAAGGAATAGTGGGGGTGTGACCCCTTTTTAGCCCTCTTGCAATGCATAAGGCACTCAAGTCTTTATGGCTAAGTTTGCCATAGCTGGAGGGTGCCCTGGTAAGGTCAACCACCACAGGTAAAGAGCCTGAAGCTCCCTCTGTGCCAGACATGACTGCTAGTGAGGTGCAAGTGGTGCAATTACCTACACTAAGTGTTTTCCTACTGTACCTTGCTAGTGAGTTGTAGGCAGGGTGTGCTAAGCCTTTTGATCTACAACTACTAAGTTCAGTAGAACTTAAATATGCTAAGCTTTTGTTTATATGTACCTAAGGTACTTGATGTGGTCTTTCAATTTGATAAAAAGATTGCAATGGTAAAACAACAGCAAGCTCAAATCCGCACCGCTGCACACCAATGTGAGAAGTTGGCCTGACATATGATGTTTCCAATTCTGGAACCACCTTGTGCCAGACCAAAAAATCCCTTATGGTGTCTGGTTGTAAGTCAACCTTATAGACAAGCTATCCTAATGGTAGCATGGACTAAGCAGCCTTAAAGGCTTAACTCAAGAGGTCGTGTTAAGCGAGCTGTTTTACCAATCACAATCCTGTAATATCAAATGAAAAGACACCACACAAGTTATATATTATAAAAATATATGTATTTATTACTAGAATAATCCTCTGTACTTTTTATGAGTGCAGAGGCACAAGCGTTTAAACAAATGCACAGTTAAACATATGAAAGTTGCACAATTATGGATGAGGCCCAGGGGCCACGCAAACCATATATTAAAAAAGTGGTATAAGAGATACCAATCGAACAGTGGTTAGGCCTAGGGCCTAGTGAATCGCTGGGAGCAGTTGGGAATAGCAATGCTGAAGTCGGGAAAAGCCCGCGGGATTCGGGTGCAGCGCTTAAAGCACACACATGCACCAATGCAATGTCAAAGGTGCGTAAAAGTTATAAAGTTATAGTTAAAGGAGACTTCCGCTTAACCTAGCAGGATGAAACTTTAGACACATACACTAGGGGTGTGTACCAGTGTAGGAACACCTGCGTTGCTGAGTTACCTCACCCACAGGAAGCGGGTGCATAGGTGCGAAGAAGTGTCGGGTTTTGTCACGCTGGTTGATGGTGCTTGGGGCTGAAGATGCTGCAGGCGTCGAGACGAGTAGTGTCCGGTGTGATCCAAGGGTGGATCGAAGTTAAAGATGATTTGAAAGCAGAGGGGACAGAGTCTGGGTCACTCAGCAGTGACCAGGGTGGAACCAAGACGGAACCAGGCAATGTTGGGCGCTTTCAGGTCGCTGTCGGGAAGCTTCTCTCTGTTGCCATGTGGACTCTGGGGCACCGAGGATGTCCAGAAGTGGATCACGAGCTGTCCCATGAAGGCTCTCGCTGTTGGCGGTGTCGGCTTCCGGATTGGAGGAAACAACCTTTGGCAAGCGCAACCCATGCAGGACTCGAAGATGGCTTAATACTCGGACCAGGAGGGTCAGAGCGGGTGCTCCTTTTCAGAGGAGTGAGTGCAAGTCTGGAGCAACCAGATTCACAAGTTAGATTTCAAGGTTTGTCGGCACAGGGGCCACTAGCCAACGGGCAAGTGACCGGGCCAACGCGTTGAGCCAAAAGATGCAGAAGGGCCCCACGCAGCACTCAGTGAGTGTGAAGGGGTGAGCTTTGGTGCAAGAGAGGCTCAGGGCTGGGGCTTTTCAAACCCCAATGCACAGCTTCGAGGGTCACTCGTGGGCTGCACGGTCAGCGTCTCGTGGTCTTTTCAAGATGGCGGGCCCCACGCTTCAGGTCACCTCCACGGGTCTCAGCTCTGCAGGGACTGTGGATCGGGCTGTTAGAAGGCAGGCACGCTTGGTCTTGTCGAACTCTGTCGCTCGAGTTCCGTCGGGAACTGCAACAAAGCAAATGTCGAGGTGCTGGATGGTGCCTGTTTGCACAGGGTGGTCACTCCTTGACCCCAAGGGAGATTCTGCAGTCTTCTACGTCGAGTAGGATGTCGACGGGTCCAGAGTTTTGTTTCATAGTTTTCAGTCAGGATAATCTGAGTGCGTTGGCACTGCTCCCATTCTTATACCAATCTAAGGGGCTGGATTAATGCTAGGTCCCCTCCTATGGGTGGGACCCAGGAAGGGGGTGGTTACACCCCTTTCCCTTTGTCCAGGGTCGCGCTGAGACTGGGGCTGGTGTGCCCCAGAACCGGTTTGACCAGATTATGCACGGGGAAGCCTTGGGCTCCCCAGGCACTGTCTGGTTTATTTCAAACCTCCCTGCTACAATCCACTATCTCCTGTCTGGGATGGTGTGACACCTCCCCACGACAGGAAAGCCTTTGTCCAGGCCTCCTCGGCTGAGTTTCGGTCAGCAGCAGGAGGTCAGACTCGTGTCTGTGGCAGTAGCGTCCATTTTGTGATGCTGAGGCTCTTTTAAAATCAACCACGTTTTAGCAAAGTAACATGCCTTCTCCCTCTAGAGGGGTGGAATGCTATCCCCGTCGACAGGAATGTCGAGGGGATAGTATTCCAAATCGTATGACACCTTACACGACATGTTTTGATAAAGCCAAAACAAAGTTAACATATAACCGCAATAGATTATAATGCACTTAATAGCATATGGTATGGCAATATCCCGGAACAGCTTAGGGAGTTGTTCCCGACAGCTGCAGATAGGCTCAGCTCATGCTAGAGCTCCATCTCACATTAAACCACGCACTCTGCCTCCATTCCATAGGAGTGACTCATAGGTTTATATGTGTCCAGATATAGGTTTAGATATAGGTATACTATATCTAAGCAAGAGGTGATTACACCAACTTGCCCCAGCTGAGTGATCAGCCAGTTGTGTCAATTTAAGAACCAGCCAGGGGTGGCAAAAGCTATGCTGCAGCCCCTGGTAGGCCTTGGATGCACCTATGCCCTTGGCACCTATAGTGCACTATATAGGGGCTGACAATGTGTCCAGTACCAATGTGGTTATGCACCTAAGGTGCATGGAGTCCATTTTAAGGAGAAGCAGATAGCCTGGGGCCCTGATTAACAGGCAACCAGGCCAACTAAGTTGAAAACCAGCTAAACACAAGGCAAAAAATCTGGGGTAACCATAGTCAGGAGTCCACATTCCTACACTGCTGCTGGACGAAACTCCGGCAGGGGTTGGCCTGGACAATAGGTTTCCTGTCGAAGGAGGTGCTAGCACCTCCCCAGACAGCCTGTAGTGGATTGGGGCAGGGTGTGTTCAATGGAAAGATGCTTTTCCAGACACTGCCTGGGGCACACAAGGTGCTCAATGCATAGCCCGGTTCAAACCAGTTGCTGGGACACTCCAGCCCCAGCTCTGGTGCGAAACTGGACAAAGAGAAAGGGGTGTAACCACCCCCTTCTCAGGTTCCACCCATAGGAGAGACCTAGCAGGTATCCCAGCCCCTTAGTTTAGTATAAAGATAGGATCTGTGTCTAGAGACATTAGATTATCCTGGAAAGAAACTCTGTAATGAAACTCTTGGACCTTTGATGTTCCATTTCAACTGGGAGACTGAAGACATCTCCCTTGTGGTCAAGGAGTGACCACCCTGTGCAAACAGGTACCACCAGTAACTTACTGGTTTGCTTTGTCGATTCTCCCGCCGGAACCCGAAGACTTAGCGACTCAGGAACTGGACTTCCAGACTTCTCCGACTCAGATCCACATCCACAGCAAAGCTGAGACCCGTGGCGGACACGAGAGACGTGGGACCGGACATCCTGGACTACCTGCTTTTTGCTACTTGTGCAGCTTCTGAGGTACCCTCGAAGTTATTCATTGGGGTTTGAGAAGCCCCAGACCCAAGCAGCATTTGCACTGAAGCTCAGCCCTCCACACTCCATGAGTGCCGCGCGGGGCCTGCACCTGCATTTCAGCTCACTGCGTCTTCCCGGTTGCTAGCCTGTTGGCTAGTTAGCCCTCTGAAGACGTCTTTGTGAAACTACACAGCTTGCCTGGTTGCTCCGGGCTTGCTCCAGCTTCTCTGCAAAGGAGAAGCTCCCCAGAGCTTGCTGGTCTGAACTGAAGCCAATCTTCCCATCCTGCATGGATTGCATTGGTCAAGGCTCGTTGGGTCCAATCCAGATACCGACAACGCCGACATCTAGATCCTTAGTGAGACAGCTTGACTTCAGCTCCTGGTCATCGTCGACATCTCCTGGTCCTCGTGGTTGCAGAGACAAGCTTAACCTCCTCACCTGATTGCATCTCGACATCGCCTGGTTCCTTCCTGGTCACTGGCTAGTGACCCAGACTCTGTCCCCTCTGCTTTCAGGTTCTTCACTACTCCGATCCATCCTTGGATCCACCCGGACACTTTTCTCCTGGTCTCCTGCAGCACTTTCTTGCAGCTCTCCATAGGAAACAGCTACGAAACCCGACACGAAAGAACACCTATGCACCCGGCTTCCCTGGGTAAGGTAACTCGAGTACTCCAGTACTCCCGTGGGTCTTAACTATCCAAGTGTCCTAGTTTAACAGAGTTTTCCCGTAGTCCATCCGGAAGTGTCCGAAATCTACTACTTCGTAACTTTTACGTTCCCATTATAACTCTATGGTAACCCGCGGGTGCGTTTAGACACTGCACACGCTTCCCGTGGGCCTTCTACTTCCAATCCCTTGGTTGTTCTGTGTAGCCCCAGCGATTTCCTAGGGCCTAGGCCTACTCACCTTTCCTGAAATGGTTCTTATACCACTTACTTAGTATATGGTTCGTGAGGCCCCTAGGGCAGAATTGTATTTTGTGCAACTTAAAGTATGCTGATTGAGTAACTTGTACTGTATCTCGATCTCTGACCTCATAAAGAGTTCAGATGGGTTATGTTAGTAATAAATACATATATATTTTATATATACCTTGTGTGGTGTCCTATCATTTGATATTCAAGGGATTAATATTGACTTCACATGCTCTCTGAAGTTTTAGCCTAAGATTGCTTTGTCCATGCTACCACTAGGATAGCTGGTCTATAAGGTTGACTTTACAACCATCACCATAAGTGTTGTTTGAAATGGTGCAAGGTGCCCACTAGAGTAGTGGACATCATATACCAGACTAACTTCTCACAGCATTGGGTATTGGGATTCTGTCCTGTCTTTAATTTCCTCATGGCACACAGAGCCCTTAACTCTTGGAAACTGAATGTGTCATATTTAGATGTCTGTATTTGACTGACATCTGGCAGAGACCCACTAGGTCCTGGCCTTAAAGACATGACTAGTGAGGTGTGGTGTATGCAGTACCTACACTATTTGTTTACCTACTAAACCTCTCTGTAGTTCTAGAAAGGATGTGCTAAGCCCTTGACACACAACTCTAATTTCAGTACAACTTACTGTATTTTACGCTTGTATTATATGTACCTCTGGTACCTTTAATCAGTCGAAGCCCCCAGCTCAGCAGCATTCCAAACTGCCGGGTAGCGAATCCGGCACTGTGCACAAGCAAATGTGCAGGATGTCCAGGAGTTCCGTTCCCACATCTCTCGTGATAGCTACAGGTCTCAGCTTTGCTGGAGACTCGTGTCAGCCCCAGAGATGTCTGGAAGTCCATGTCTCGTGTTGCAGATTCTTCGGGATCCGGCAGGAGCCTCAAAAATGCAGACCGGCAAGATGCTTCTTTGGTGCCTCTTTGATCTGGGGAGTCACTCCTTGACCCCAAGGGAGATTTCTTCCGTCTTCCAGTCGATATGGAATGTTGAAGGTCCAAGATTTATGTTTCAGCCATGGTAATCTAAAGTCCTGGGACTGTGTTCCTATACATATACTAAGTTTAGGGGTTGGATTAACTCTAGGGTCCCACCTATCGGAGGACCTGGGGACAAGCGTTTCGGAATAGGATTCGTGTCCACAGTTCTTTTGTCAGGGCGCAAAAACTATAATTAATTGTAGACGGAACTTTCCTTAATATTTAGAAATCATTCAATCAGATATAATACCATTAAGGGGCTCAATCTTGAATTTCACTCAACATGATTATAGCATCTGTAAGGGACAATGGAACATGAAATATATAGTTATACATTTTCTTGATGTACAATTCAAAACTATGACAATAGGCTGCGGAAGAAACCAACACCAGTGTGTAAAGTAATTCACGAACAGAAAAGTGCCAAGAGGGAGAGACACTAAAGCTATATCAAAGAAAAATGGAACCGGAATAAACCTTTTGGTGAATATAGAAAGTACAAATTACCCGTGAAAAAATGGAGACGCATGTGCATACCCTAAGTGAAGCAAAGGTATAAATACCAGAAAAAAGGGGGTATTAAAACATACCACGTACTTCGCTTAGGTATCAAAGATGCAAGGGCGGATAAGTTGCACAATATTGATCAATTGTGTTAGGCACAGGAGTCTCGTGAGTCAGATGGTAGCCTGATCTATAAACAAAGGCAAAACTTTAAAAACTGATCCGCAATGAAAAACTATCTATCTTGGCCAAAACATAGCTGGACTGGAAATGCGTACCAGAACCCTAGTGTAGTTACTAACAACGGGGGAAAACTCCTCCAGTGATAAAGGCCTAAGGCCCTGCGAAACAGAGCACACCCTATACCGTAGATGGTGACCAAAGGGTAAAACAACAGATGCACTACCAAAAAATATCACCTGGGGTGCCCAACTTACCCTTGGAGAAATGGGGGAGTAATGAATGGAAGGAATTCCTGAATGTGGAAGAGGAGAACCAGTACCCCCTTCAGTTCTCAATGTGGCCAAAGTCCTTGTGCACTGCATGTGAGAAGTTGGCCCGATATGCAGCGTTCGCTATTCTAGCGACCGCTATGTATCGTTCCAAACGACCCTTATGATGATTGGTTGTAAGTCAACCTAAAGACCAGCTATCCTAGTAGCGTGGATACGAGCAGTCTAAGGCTAAAGACTCGAGAGGGCGTGTTAAGCCAGCTGTTTACCACACATGTACCCCTTGAACACCAAGTGAAAGGACACCACACAAGTGTTATGAAAATAAACAGGATATTTATTAAGATTCACAACAGCCCTGTACTCTTTATGAGGACAGGGTACTAAGCACAAACCAAATCTCTTAGGAAAATACTTCAAGTGCACAATTAAAACAAGTGTCCGAGGACACGGAAAGTTTAAGGTCTCGGGCGGACCCGATAAGGCAAGTCGGAAGCGAGGGACTCGGGACCCTAGAGTAAAGAGGCTATGCAGGCACCGAAATGCCGAGTTACCTAGCCACGAGGGCTGCGGCTGCACAAGTCTTACAGGCGTCGGGGTCTTCGCTGACGAGCCAGGAGCCGGAAGAAAAGGAGTTGCTGGCCGGCGACCAGTGATGAATAGTTCGTAGAGATCCAAGCCTGGATCAGAGATCGTTGATACCTGAAAGCAGAGGGGACCAAGTTCGTACTACTAGCCAGTAGTCAGAGGGTACCAGGAAGGCACCGGTTGGCCGTCACCTCGACCAGGTGAGTGGGCGACGCTAGGCTCTGCAGTCTCACGGACCAGGAGTCGTTGTCGGCGACCACGGTGGAGGTGCGAGCTGTCCCACGAAGGATGATGCTGTCGGCGTCGCTGGGCCCAGGATGGGGCAACAAGCCTTGGCAGATCTCAGGGCCACGTGGTGGGCCTAAGATGGCATCTTGAGTGGACCAGGAGGGTCCGGGGTGCTTCTCGCAAAGATGGAAGCAAGGGCCAGTCTGGAGCAACCAGACCAGCAGTGTTGATTGTCGGATGTCGTCACAGAAGGGCACAAGCCAGCGGCTAGTGACCAGACAACGTGCTGAGCAGCGAGCAGAAGGGCCCCACGCAGATCGTGGAGATGCTGGGAGACTGCACTTCGGTGCTGGAGCGGCTCAGGGTCGGGGCTTCTCGGACCCCAGAGCACTCACCAGAGAATTGCTTCGATGGTCGTGCTGGTTAAGAGCGTGCAGGTTCTGATGATGGCCGGTCCCTCGAGGTCTCGTCGCACCCACAGATCACAGCTGAGCTGATGACGTGGGTAGAGGTCAGAGGTGCCAGGGAAGCCGGTTCTCGTCGAGCTGGGCCGTCGGATTCCTTGAGGAAGGACTTACAGCAACCCGCAGAGTTCTTAGATGGTGCCCGCTGATGCAGGGTGACTACTCCTTAGTCACAAGGGAGAAATCTTGAGAAGAGTCTCGAATGTCCTTTCGTAGAAAGTAGTTCTTGATTCAAAGATGATCTAATTTGGAAGGGTCCCCGCTCCGGCCTTTATTCTAAAGAAAGGGGTGGGTACATGACTAGGTCCTGCCCTAAGGGTGGGACCAGGAAGGGGGGTAGTTACACCCCTCTCCCCTGCCGGACTTTCCCCAGGCCAGGGCTGGTGTCCCTGGAACTGGTTCTAACCGGCAGATGCGTAGTGAGCACCGGGGTGCCACTCCGCAGTCACCTTCTTGCAAAAGCCCTACCTACCCAGAATACACAAACCCTGTCTGGGACGGTGCGAACACCGCCCTCGACAGGAAACCCTTTGTCCAAGCGCTCCTCGCTGGAAGGACTCCCAGCAGCAGGAGGTCAGACTCGTGTCTGTGGTGGCAGCATCCATTTTGTGGAGCTGAGGCTTTAGTTAACTTTAACCGGGGTTCACAGTTACGTACATGTCGTGTCCCTCTAGAAGGGCGGAATGCTAACCCCGTCGCCAGAGTTGGTGAGAGGGCAGCATCCCGATTCGTATGACACCTTACTCGACATGCCTTGATAACGCGACACCGGAGTTACCGATATGGTACGCGTTATCATGGAACAGCCATTGGGTCTTGATTCCGCAAGCTGCAACCGGGCTCGGCTCGGGCCAGAACACAGTTCACACGAGCCCACGCACTCTGCCTTCAGGATTGTCAAGGCCTGCCATAGGAGTGACTGATAGGAACTCGGTGTCCATTGTATGGTTAGATATAGAGCTACTATACCTAAAGCAAAGGGTGATTACACGACTTTGCCCCAGCTGTCATGCAGCCAGTTGTGTCAAATTTAGGAGGCCAGCCAGGGGTGGCATAATACATGCTGCAGCCCCTGGCGGCCCTGGGTACACCTATGCCCTGCGTTACGGGGTCTGATAAGGTGGCCCAGTACCAATTGGTAAATGCACCTAGGGTACATATCGTAATTTTAGAAAGAGAACAGCCAGGCTGTGGGTCTGATTGGCAGGCCCACAGCCAGAGAAAGTCGTAAACCAGTGAAACAAAAGCAAAAAATCTGGGTGATCATAGGATTGCAGACCCTACTCTCCTACATGACCCCCCCCCAAACGTCGGAACAATAAGCTAACCTTGACCAGGTGAGTCTTCTTGTTCTAAGTGGAAATATCTGGAGAGCCCATCGGCATTGCCATGATCAGTACCAGGTCTATGTTCCACTGTAAAGTCCATCCCCTGTAGGGAAATGGACCACCTAAGCAGTTTGGGGTTTTCACCCTTCATCTGATTTAGCCACAAGAGGGGCTTATGGTCGGTCTGAATCTTGAAGTGAGTGCCAAACAAGTATGGCCTCAGCTTCTTCAGGGCCCAAACCACAGCAAAGGCCTCCCTCTCAATAGCTGACCAATTCTTCTCTCTAGGGGTCAGCCTTCTGCCTATAAAAGCAATGGGCTGGTCTTGACCATCAAAATTCAGTTGAGAAAGAACAGCTCCCACACCCAACTCAGAAGCATCTGTTTGGACAATGAATGGTTTGGAGTAGTCCGGACTCTTGAGGATAGGCGCCGTGCACATGGCCTGCTTTAGGTCATCGAATGCTTTTTGACAGCTCGCTGTCCACTGAACCTTTTTTGGCATTTTCTTACTTGTCAGTTCATTTAATGGTGTCACGATGGAACCATAGTTCCTGACAAACTTCCGGTAGTAACCAGTCAGGCCCAAGAAAGCTCGAACCTGAGTCTGGGTGGTTGGAGGAGCCCAGTCCCTGATTGACTGTATCTTGCTCTCCAGTGGCTGAACCTGGCCTCCACCTACAAGGTGGCCCAGGTATACAACCTGTGTCTGCCCTATCTGGCACTTGGTGGCCTTGATAGTGAGGCCTGCCGCTTGCAGAGCCTCTAACACTTTCCGCAGGTGGACCAGGTGATCGTCCCAGGTGGAGCTAAAGACAGCAATATCGTCAAGATACGCCGCACAGAAGTCGTCCAGCCCAGTAAGGACTTGATTCACCAACCTTTGGAAGGTGGCAGGTGCATTTTTCAGACCAAAGGGCATCACCACGAACTGATAATGCCCACCAGGGGTTGAAAATGCGGTCTTAGGCTTGGCGTCCTCAGCTAACCTGATTTGCCAATACCCAGCGGTCAGGTCAAACGTACTTAAGTAGTTGGCCGGAGCCAATCTATCGATAAGCTCGTCTGCCCTTGGTATTGGGTGGGCGTCAGTCTTAGTGACTGCATTGAGACCCCTGTAGTCTACGCAGAACCTCATCTCTTTCTTACCGCCCGGGGTGTGAGGTTTCGGCACTAGAACTACGGGACTAGCCCAAGGGTTATCCGAGGGTTCAATGACTCCCAGCTCCAACATTTTCTGCACTTCACTCTTGATGCAGTCTCTAACGTGATCAGGCTGCCGGTAGATTTTACTCTTAACGGGCAGACTGTCACCAGTGTCGACCTCATGGGTGCACCAATTGGTCTGACTGGGTGTTAGAGAAAACATATGTCTGAACGACTGAAGAACCTGTTTACAGTCGCTCTGTTGATGTTCGGAGAGGCTGCCACAAAAGACAACACCATCTACCGATCCATCGTCAGGATTCTGAGTGAGCAGGTCGGGGAGAGGGTCACTCTCCTCTTCCTGTCCCTCATCTAGGGCCATGAGCAAACTCATGTCCTTCCTGTCGACATATGCCTTGAGCCTGTTGACATGAAGCACCCTGTGGGGGCTCCGGGGAGTTCCCAGGTCGACCAGGTAGGTGACCTCTCCCTTTTTCTCCAGGATGGTGTAGGGCCCGGACCATTTGTCCTTGAGTGCTGCTGGGGCCACTGGCTCCAACACCCACACCTTCTGTCCGGGCTGATAAACAGTCAAGACAGCCTTTTGGTCATGCCAAGCTTTTTGGAGTTCTTGGCTGGCCTTAAGGTTTTCAGATGCCTTCTCCATGTATTCAGCCATCCGCGAGCAGAGGCCAAGCACATAGTCCACTATGTTGGCTGCAGGCTTTTTGAGAGGTCTCTCCCATCCTTCCTTCACCAAACACAGGGGTCCTCTTACAGGATGTCCGTACAAAAGTTCAAAAGGGCTGTAGCCAACCCCCTTCTGTGGGACTTCTCTGTAGGCGAACAAGAGGCAGGGGATCAGGACGTCCCATCTACGCCGAAGCTTTTCCGGTAGTCCATGAATCATCCCTTTCAGGGTCCTGTTGAATCTTTCAACAAGCCCATTGCATTGTGGATGATAGGGTGTAGTGAACTTGTAGTTGACACCACATTCCTTCCACATAGCAGTTAAGTAGCTCGACATAAAGTTTGCACCTCTGTCGGAGACGACCTCCTTAGGGAAGCCCACTCTGGAGAATACTCCAACTAGGGCTCTTGCCACAACAGGTGCTGTAGTGGTCCTAAGGGGAATAGCTTCAGGATACCTGGTGGCATGATCCACTACCACCAGTATAAACTTGTGCCCTGATGCTGTTGGTGGTTCCATGGGACCGACGATGTCGATCCCCACCCGTTCAAAGGGCACACCCACCACAGGCATTGGTATAAGGGGGGCCTTTGTCGTGCCACCTGACTTACCACTGGCTTGGCAAGTGACACAGGAGCGGCAAAACTCCTTTGTATCTTCGTTCATGTGCGGCCAGTGAAAGTGCGAGACAAGCCTGTCCCACGTCTTCGTCTGGCCTAAGTGACCTGCTAAGGGAATCTCGTGGGCCAAGGTAAGTAGGAAACCTCGCTGAGACAAGGGTACAACCAGCCTCCTGGTCATGCCAGGCTTGGGGTCTCTTGGCTCAGTGTACAGGAGTCCATCTTCCCAGTATACCTTGTGGGTACCTGTGGCGTTCCCAGCAGCCTCAGCAGCAGCCTGCTGTCTGAGGGGTTCAAGAGAAGGGCAGTCTAACTGGTCCTTCCCCAGGTCTTCCCTTGAGGGTCCCCCTGAACCCAAGAATTCAAATTGATCAAGTTCGAACTCCCTAGGCTCAGTTTCCCTCAATTCTTGTAGGTCAGCCTCCTCTGAGACTTGATCCACGACCTGGGGCAAGGGGGAAGGCGCAGCCTTAACCCTACTGCTCTTTCTCTTGGGAGGTGTCTGGTCCGTTGTTCCAGGATCCAGCACCTGTTCAGTGGGGCATTTCCTGACCTGTGACCTGGTCACAGCGAACACATGTGCTGGCAAACCTAACATTTCCATGTGAGTCCGGTGCTCCACTTCTGACCATTGTGATGACTCCAAATCATTGCCCAACAAACAATCCACTGGGAGGTCTGGACTAACTACAACCTTCTTTTGGCCAGTTACCCCTCCCCAGGAGAAAGCTACAATTGCCATACTGTGATTGGTAGTGACATTGCTTGCATTGGTCACCAGGAATTCTGTACCTGGCATGATCTGTCCAGGGTCCACAAAGTTAGGCGTCACCATGGTGACGCTGGCACAAGTGTCCCTATAGGCCTGAGCCATCTTTCCATTTATGAAAGGCGTCTGTCGGTATTTGCCCAAGGTATTGGGACTTATGTCAGGGGACACGTCCACGTCCCCTGTACTGACAAGGACAGCCTGAGTGAGTGTGCCAACTAAGTTGTCACGCCCCTCAGAACCCAGGGTTAACCCTACTAAACCCTTGGGAGGCGCACTACCACTGCTGACTGTACTAGGGGGCACAGGTGCCTTAGGGGCTGCAGTGGCAGGAGTCTGCCCTCCTCCTTTCTTGGTGCACTCACTAAACCAGTGAGATTTACTTTTGCAGTACTGGCACCATCTTTTGGATTGGCCTTCTTTCTTCTTTTGGGGAGCCTGACCCCCACCCTCTTTGGGTTGTTGGGGACCTGTCGAAGACTTCTGGTCATTTTGTTCCCCCTTAGAATCTTTACCCTTCTGGTCTGCTTTCTTCTGACCACCTTGATTCTGGCCCTGGTTCTGTTTAACTCTCGTACGAACCCATCTGTCTGCCTTCTTTCCCAATTCTTGGGGAGAGGTCAGATCCGAGTCGACAAGATGCTGATGCAACAACTGGTTCTGACAATTGTTTAAAATTTGTTCTCTCATCATCAAATTATACAATCCTTTGTAATCAGTAACCTTACTGCCCAGCAACCAGCCCTCAAAAGCCTTAGTGACACAATCGACAAAGTCAGACCAATCTTGAGACTGCGTTTTCTGGGTATCCCTGAACAGCACCCTGTACTGCTCAGTGGTTAGGCCGAACCCTTCAACGAGTGTATTTTTCAAGACTTGGTAATCGTTCGCATCCTCCACCCTTGTGGTGAGGAGCTTGTCTCTTCCTTTTCCTTCAAAGGAGAGCCACAAGATAGCTGCCCACTGACTCTGGGGAACACCTTGCACAGTGCAGGCCCTCTCCAAAGCAGTAATCCATTTGTGGATGTCGTCCCCTTGTTTAAAGGGGGGCACTATCTTACCAAGGTGTTTCGTATCAAAACTCCTTTCCCTATTGCTAGGTACATTGCTGCCACCAGTGGGGACTACCCCACTTAACTGTTGCTCTCTCGCAAAGGCAAGCCTTTCTTTGGCCAGGGCAAGTTCTTCCCTTTCGATCCTCAGATTAGCTGCCCTTTCCTTAGCTTCGTACACTCTCCGCTGAGGGGACGTCATCCCTCTTTGCGAAGAGTTGTGAGAGCCATTGGTTTGAAGGGATCTGCCAGAGTCTCTTGACAGAGACCTGGCTCGTCCATTCCCAATGTTAAGCTGACCTGATAGTGGCCCCAGGAGTCCCCCAGTACCACTGTCATGTTTGCTTAAGTTGGACCTGCTTAGTCTTCCGACTTCTACCTGTCCCTTATCTGCCTCATCCCCAGAGGGATCCTCATTCTCATCGTCCTCTACCTCGTCAGTCTCAGTGGAGAGGTGGATGAGGTCAGGATCGCCTCTGGTTCCCTCGAGGGGAGGCATGTCTCCTTCTGGATTAGAAGAGCTGGGAAGGGTCTCAGCTTTTCTGGCATCATAAGTCTCCAAGAGACCAATCAGAAAGGACGTTGTGGGGTTAGACCCCTGCTTGATCTTCCTGGAGTGACACACTTGTCTTAACTCCTTGAAGCTCAGCACAGTATATCTCGAAGGGATGACCTGTGGAAGGTCAACTGACACAAGGGGAGACTCAGAGTTTCCTCCTTTGTCCGACATACTGTTTCTAGTGTGGTGTAAGTGATGCACCTACCTACACTATGTGTTTACCTACTGTTCCCTTGCTAAGAGTTGCAGCCAAGGTGTGCTAAGCCTTGAGGAGCTGCAACAGCTGGTTCAGTAGAACTCAGAGTATTCTAAGCTTTAGTTATATGTACTAACAGTACTTATGTGATCTTTCAACAAGATATTCTTAGGATACGTGTGGTAAAACAACAGCGAGCTCAAATCCCAACCGCTGCTCACCAATGTGAGAAGTTGGCCCGATATGCAGCGTTCGCTATTCTAGCGACCGCTATGTATCGTTCCAAACGACCCTTATGATGATTGGTTGTAAGTCAACCTAAAGACCAGCTATCCTAGTAGCGTGGATACGAGCAGTCTAAGGCTAAAGACTCGAGAGGGCGTGTTAAGCCAGCTGTTTACCACACATGTACCCCTTGAACACCAAGTGAAAGGACACCACACAAGTGTTATGAAAATAAACAGGATATTTATTAAGATTCACAACAGCCCTGTACTCTTTATGAGGACAGGGTACTAAGCACAAACCAAATCTCTTAGGAAAATACTTCAAGTGCACAATTAAAACAAGTGTCCGAGGACACGGAAAGTTTAAGGTCTCGGGCGGACCCGATAAGGCAAGTCGGAAGCGAGGGACTCGGGACCCTAGAGTAAAGAGGCTATGCAGGCACCGAAATGCCGAGTTACCTAGCCACGAGGGCTGCGGCTGCACAAGTCTTACAGGCGTCGGGGTCTTCGCTGACGAGCCAGGAGCCGGAAGAAAAGGAGTTGCTGGCCGGCGACCAGTGATGAATAGTTCGTAGAGATCCAAGCCTGGATCAGAGATCGTTGATACCTGAAAGCAGAGGGGACCAAGTTCGTACTACTAGCCAGTAGTCAGAGGGTACCAGGAAGGCACCGGTTGGCCGTCACCTCGACCAGGTGAGTGGGCGACGCTAGGCTCTGCAGTCTCACGGACCAGGAGGCGTTGTCGGCGGCCACGGTGGAGGTGCGAGCTGTCCCACGAAGGATGATGCTGTCGGCGTCGCTGGGCCCAGGATGGGGCAACAAGCCTTGGCAGATCTCGGGGCCACGTGGTGGGCCTAAGATGGCGTCTTGAGTGGACCAGGAGGGTCCGGGGTGCTTCTCGCAAAGATGGAAGCAAGGGCCAGTCTGGAGCAACCAGACCAGCAGTGTTGATTGTCGGATGTCGTCACAGAAGGGCACAAGCCAGCGGCTAGTGACCAGACAACGTGCTGAGCAGCGAGCAGAAGGGCCCCACGCAGATCGTGGAGATGCTGGGAGACTGCACTTCGGTGCTGGAGCGGCTCAGGGTCGGGGCTTCTCGGACCCCAGAGCACTCACCAGAGAATTGCTTCGATGGTCGTGCTGGTTAAGAGCGTGCAGGTTCTGATGATGGCCGGTCCCTCGAGGTCTCGTCGCACCCACAGATCACAGCTGAGCTGATGACGTGGGTAGAGGTCAGAGGTGCCAGGGAAGCCGGTTCTCGTCGAGCTGGGCCGTCGGATTCCTTGAGGAAGGACTTACAGCAACCCGCAGAGTTCTTAGATGGTGCCCGCTGATGCAGGGTGACTACTCCTTAGTCACAAGGGAGAAATCTTGAGAAGAGTCTCGAATGTCCTTTCGTAGAAAGTAGTTCTTGATTCAAAGATGATCTAATTTGGAAGGGTCCCCGCTCCGGCCTTTATTCTAAAGAAAGGGGTGGGTACATGACTAGGTCCTGCCCTAAGGGTGGGACCAGGAAGGGGGGTAGTTACACCCCTCTCCCCTGCCGGACTTTCCCCAGGCCAGGGCTGGTGTCCCTGGAACTGGTTCTAACCGGCAGATGCGTAGTGAGCACCGGGGTGCCACTCCGCAGTCACCTTCTCGCAAAAGCCCTACCTACCCAGAATATACAAACCCTGTCTGGGACGGTGCGAACACCGCCCTCGACAGGAAACCCTTTGTCCAAGCGCTCCTCGCTGGAAGGACTCCCAGCAGCAGGAGGTCAGACTCGTGTCTGTGGTGGCAGCATCCATTTTGTGGAGCTGAGGCTTTAGTTAACTTTAACCGGGGTTCACAGTTACGTACATGTCGTGTCCCTCTAGAAGGGCGGAATGCTAACCCCGTCGCCAGAGTTGGTGAGAGGGCAGCATCCCGATTCGTATGACACCTTACTCGACATGCCTTGATAACGCGACACCGGAGTTACCGATATGGTACGCGTTATCATGGAACAGCCATTGGGTCTTGATTCCGCAAGCTGCAACCGGGCTCGGCTCGGGCCAGAACACAGTTCACACGAGCCCACGCACTCTGCCTTCAGGATTGTCAAGGCCTGCCATAGGAGTGACTGATAGGAACTCGGGTGTCCATTGTATGGTTAGATATAGAGCTACTATACCTAAAGCAAAGGGTGATTACACGACTTTGCCCCAGCTGTCATGCAGCCAGTTGTGTCAAATTTAGGAGGTCAGCCAGGGGTGGCATAATACATGCTGCAGCCCCTGGCGGCCCTGGGTACACCTATGCCCTGCGTTACGGGGTCTGATAAGGTGGCCCAGTACCAATTGGTAAATGCACCTAGGGTACATATCGTAATTTTAGAAAGAGAACAGCCAGGCTGTGGGTCTGATTGGCAGGCCCACAGCCAGAGAAAGTCGTAAACCAGTGAAACAAAAGCAAAAAATCTGGGTGATCATAGGATTGCAGACCCTACTCTCCTACACTGCACACAAGGAGAAGGACAAATTAAAAGTTATCCCTACTTGGATGTCTTTAATAGCTATCCGGAACAACGATAAACCTCCCAAATACCTACTAAACAAGCGGCGATAATGTCGCAGGATGACTGTACTTTCGAAAAAACGCTTGTGAAGGCCAACGTAATAGGACTCCATAACCTCAACCGGCTGCCTAAACAGAATAAACATATAGGTCATTACCGAAGTGCCAGAAAGGACCCCCAATACACAAGGAGTTTCTCAGTTTAGTTTATATAGGCTATAAATAATGAACCGGGCATATCAGGGATAGCCAAACTAACTACTGGATTCCAATATAAACAACAGAGTACAAATTCCTATAGTGTTCCCCGAGCTCATACCTGGACAGATAAGGCGGATCCTCAGCATGCAGGGCATCTGTAAGTAAAATGAATTAGACACAGCTCGTGTGTCGGCTTCCAATATATATGTATGCTGATGACGACTGCGAACACCTGAGCTACATGGGGCGGGAAGAAACGCATAGACCGCGGACCTGCAGAGCAGGTTTTTGGATAATGGGCTCCATGTTGGAGGTGTGTTTACGGATCCAAACACACTCAAAAGCAAATAATAACTCTAAAGTAAGAAAAGGATTTTTTATAAAAATAAGCGAACAAAAAACATATATAGCCCGACATAGAAAAAATATCCGAGGTCCCAGTCAGAAAGGCGTCCTCGATAGAAACCGCTCAAATGCAGGCGCCATATTAGAATGACCGGGCTCCAAACGACCTAGTGGCAATAAAGCACTCACAGGAAAGTGAAAGACCTAATAAACACAGTACACCATCTGACATCTGCCTGATAGTCGAAATGCTAAAAAGAAGAAATAGTCTGACCCACGCTAATGTGACAGTGGGGTAGACTATAGATCTGAAAAATTAATCGAAATAGTACAATTCAAAAATAATAACATTAATGGAGAGACTAATAGTCCCCAAAGTGTTCTAAATATAATACCTAGACAAAAACGGACAGACTCCAAGAGCTAGTAACTATGATCTATAGGAATACAAAGACCCTAATCAATGTTGCTAGCAGCCTGATACAGAACTGACTGGTTCAACACTAGACCAGTAAGAGAAACTAAGAGCAACAAAAAGGGGGGGGGGTAGGTCAAAGTAAATCATTCTGCCAGGGTATACATTAATTCAACCCTGTGATAGCAGTCTGGAGAGTGTAAATCCAATACACTTCTCTCTTTCCTCTCAGGCCATTGATGTTATTATCCTTCGGGTTATGGACTTTTTCCAAAATGATCCATTTAATATCTGTTAGCGAGTGTTGTTTTTCGAGCCAATGTGCCACTAGAGGAGCCCCTCTCTTGCTGTTCTTAAATGCAGATTTATGTTCACTGAGTCTAACTCTAAACTCTCTGCTAGTCTCATCCACATACCCCTTGGTGCGTGGGCACAAAAGAAGATAAATGAAGTTAGCAGATCGACAATTGGTCATTTCATCGAAAGAGAACTTTCTTCTGCCCCATACCAATTCAGCTGATACTATATATATATATCTTTCTTTATTCGGTTTCACAAAATAGAAAACCATAAAAGCAGCATTACAGACAGAAAAACATATTGTCACGTAGTGCAAAATCATTACAATTTAAAACTAAGCTTTCCACACTGGCAATTGTCAACTACTGTCTAAGCAATAAATAGAAAATTATCCAATTCATAACAATAAAAAGATTCTTTACAGGTTTGTTCTATGTTTAAAAATACAATTAAAAAAATTGACGACATGAAGGCAAATGCGTTCAGACTCTAAAAACTGCAGTCGCAACATAGCTGGACGACATTGCCTAATATCCCACAGTTTTAACAGAGGTAACAACCAGAGTTTTCGATGATCATGATAAAATTTACAGAAGAAGACAGTGTGCATGGTCGTCTGCTCTGATGTTTCATTGCAGGGGCAAGGCGTAAGACTTGGGTCCCAGCTGTTTCTCATTGGGAATGCTACTAATCGATGAAAGAGGTTTAGTCTGAACCTCGTTAAAAGAAGTCGCTCAAAAACTTTTAGATCATGTGTTAAATAGGGCTGGATTTGCAGGGTGGTCTGAACAGCAATCACGTGTAGGGTAGAAACGTTCGTGGCTTCACTAGTAAGCCTTAGACCTTCTAAGTGGCTCAGTGCCCTTGCTTTCAAATCCTTCCTCGAAATCTCACAGATCTTCTCAGGTTTTGTGTAGTAAGACTCTAAACCTAAATCAGTTAGGACGTTTCTCACATAGAGGAGCCAACTAATTTTCAGTGAATAATCTAATACCATACAATCTGCCATGATTTCCTTAGTTAATAAATTCTTTTCGGAAATCCAAATACGTCGCCAAAGTAAAAGTGGTTGGATTTTTGCCAGGTCCTCTAAATATGGGATCCCCAATTCCATATGACATGCAAATGTGGAAATTCGTTTGGGTGCCGCTAAAAGAAATCTTAAAAAGGTGTTTTCTGCCACCTGCAGGGCACTGATGTTTGCATGCCCCCACACTCCAGCCCCATACAGGGCTATAGCCTGGCATTTAGCAGTATACATTTTTAAAAGTTCTACGGGGGATCTTTTGCCCAATCTCTGTGAGAAGTTTATAAGGGCAGCGATAGCTCTCATGAGAGGTGTTTTCTTGCCTCAACCGCAGCTTTCCAATTCAATTTCTCATCTATTATGATACCCAGATAGGGATAATGGACCGTTACTTCATGTTTTTGATTACTAAGAATTATATCTTTGCCCAGTTTTTTCCCCGTGCCTGCTACCATCACGTACGTCTTCTTTATGTTTATGTGTAGATCAAGGCTCCCCATGAAGTCTGCGTACCTATCCAAAGCCTTCTGTAATTCGCGTGGGGTACGAGCCAGTATCACGGTGTCGTCTGCATAGAGCAGAGCGGGGCTCGGACGCTTTCGTACTTGGGGAAGATGCTGGCACCCCTTCAACATCTCTGCCTCCAAACCATTTGTATACAATGAGAACAGAAAGGGGGCCAGGACACAACCTTGCCGAACTCCACGCTCTACTCCAAATGACGCAGATAGTTCCCCCTTTGTACCAAAGCGTACCTTTCCAGAGGCCTTGGAGTATAGCTTTCGCAGAAAATCTATGAGGGGGTCGTCTACTCCTATTTGTGACAAGACAGCCCAAAGCTTTGCGTGGCAGACACAATCAAAAGCAGCGGACAGGACTATATAGACCATATATAGCTTGCCCTGTTTTGCGTGAGTGTATTTCCCCAGGATCATTGATAGATTCAGGGCCTGTTCTGTTGTACCAATGCCCTCCCGAAAACCGAATTGGAGGTCAGAAAGGACCCCTCCAACCTCGGCCCACTGCTGGAGTCGCTCGAGGAGTACTCTGCCCACTACCTTACCCAGCGAGTCCAGCAGTGAGATGGGGCGGTAACAGGATACCTCTTGTCGATCTCCTTTTTTAAATATTGGAACCATGATGGACTTGGTCCAAGAATCCAACAAACCCTCCTCTGTTACTGCCATGCAGACCCTAGTCAATATTGGGGCCCAAAGATCTGTGTTATACTTAAAAAGATCCACAGGAACCCCATCGGGTCCCGGGGCTTTCCCATTGTTACTAGCTTTTAGGGCCAAGAGCACCTCCGAAATATCAAACTCTAGAGGGATAGGATATGAAACCTCAGGGGAAGCAACATCTGCTCCTGTTACCGCTGGATTCTTTTGGAATATTTTAGATAAATGGGACACCCAAACTGATTCCTCAATTGCAACTTCAATTTTGGGGAGGTTGTCGTCTGCTAGGAATGGAGATTTCACCACTCTCCAAAAGGCCGCACTATTTTTCTCTAGGGCACTTTTGTGGAGTTGGTCCCATAGGGCTTGTTTTAATTCGCCCTTTCTCTTCTTCCGCGCTATTGTATACTCTTTCCTGAGTCTGCTAATTGTCTGTGGGACTCTGATAGTTTTATTCAGTGCTACTTTTAGTTCAGTATGTGCCGCTGTACAACTATGATTAAACCATCCAGCCTTCCTGGGTTGATCTGCTTTAGGCTTTGCTGTCAGTAATTCCTTTATTTTTGCTTGGATTACCGCAAAATTGCTTAACACTTCCTCCCCTGTAGCTGCTAAGTCTAGGCATCTCATTATATATGGGTAAGCTACTCTAATCAGCTTTTCTGTGATTTGCCCAGGATATATCTTCTCCCATCTTAGAGAGTACCCATTTAACCTATCTATGTGTAGGCTATTCTGACTCAGTGCATTTGCTATAGACTGTGGGGAAGAATGTGAGTGCACTAATTGGAGTTCTAGCCTAAGGGTGGAGTGATCGCTTAGTGTGTTAGCTAGGACCTCAAAATGCCTAACTCTATTGGCCAGGGCGTTCGATATTAAAACATAATCAACTGTAGTTTCATGCCCCCTCCCTAAATATGTTGGTAAGAGCTGGTCTGAGGTTGGTGCCAAGTTATTAGCTATTGAGAGACCTAAAGCTGACAGGCCTTCGTTCATATAGGACCCCAACTTAGAGTGGCTAAAATGAACAAGGGGACTATTGTGTTCGTCCACAAACCCGAAGATGTTATTACTACTGCGTGACCAGGGATGCAGGTTGAAATCCCCCCCCCTCCATACAATGTTCACACTTCCTTTTTCTCCATGTTCCTGTCTGAGCTGGGAAAGTTTATCATGGAGATTGGTCACGACCCTCAAGACCTGTCCTTCCTCTAGATTGTTGTAGAAGTTAAGCAGAAGGATGGTCTCCTTATTACTGAGAGAGAGACAAAGGAGCTGGAAATTAACATCCAGTTCTGCTGCAGTTATTTTCACTTCTTTAATTGTGTTTGCTATGAAGATGGTCAATCCTCCCTTGGGCCTGCCCATACTTCCAGCTAACGCTGGGGAAAAGTAAGTTCTATATCCTAGAAGATGGAGTTCGGTCATTGACCATGTCTCCTGGAGGTAGATAATTTTATACGTCTCCAGGAAGCTCATGGCACTACCATCTTCAACCATAGGGCGAAGGCCTGCAATATTCCAAAATATGACATTTATGACCTGGGAGTCCTTTATTGGAATGCTGCCCACTGGGGGAGTATGGTCTAGATTCTCCCCATTTACCCCCAAGGCGACCTCAGTCACTGGTGGTCAATCGACCATCTCTAAGCAGCTATATCTGCTCATCGTCGGGATGCCGCTCCATCCATCCATATAGGGGGCCTCTCTGATGTGATTTCTAGCAAAATTGCCTCCCCACTCATCCCAGTCTCCACCCCAATAGCGAGGGCCCACTGTATGCCAGGTTCCCTCGTAGGACGGACCGTTACAATTTCTGGGGAGATAGAAAAAGGAGAGGCGTTTTGTTCCTATACCATTATTTGTGCCAGCCTGTCCCCTGAGCAAATATGGTCAACTGTTCGGGGATCTTTGAAATTGATAAGGACACAATCTTCCTGAATCGATTTCCTTCCAGGCCCACCCAGGTGCCCTACGTACCATGAGGATCTTACTCGACCAGGTGGGCGGTAATGGTTGGTTCAAATTGAGCCTATGTTGGACCTTGTTTTTTAATGACCAACTGGGTTCTACGGCCGGACCAACCAATTCTGGTACACCGGTCATCACAACCACGAAGGGGCTAGCCTCAGGGGGCAAGTTAATGGTGAATCTGCCATCAGAAGGTCCCCTGTCCAAGTCTCTGACTGATCTGTGGAGTAGAATTTGAAGACTTCTTCACAGTTTTCCTTACTATTGCTGTAGGGGATTTTGAGTTTACTGCTGGCCCTGGAAGTGCTAGTTTTTTAGCTTGTTGTACGGTTGGTTTGTTAGTGGTCTGCTTATTTCCCCTGGTCTTTATGGACCCCGTGATTTGGTTTTTTTTTGTGAGGGCTGTCAGTTCAATTAGCTGTTTTTCAATTTGCAGCAATCTGGCTTCTACTGGGATGAAACAAAGTTGGAATAGTTCCCCCATTTTTTTAAAAGTTGGCTATTAGCCACATTTACATCATTTCCCCCTAATGGGTTAACAAATGACTCTGGACTGATATGTCCTAGGGACTTCTCTGGGGCTAGATTTGGAAGAGCCGTATGCCTATCTTGTTCCCCTCTCCGTGTGGTATGATATAGCTCCTCCGGTTTGTTTTTTGATGTCTCACATGCAATGTTCCCTCTAATTTTTTTCCTCTGTGTGCGGCAGTGGAGGGTCTCTGTGCGCTACAACCATGGCTATGTGCGCCAGGAACCAAAACGCGTGTGTCTGCGGCGCCAAAAAAGTTTACTTTAAAAAGTGAAAAGATGATGCATTTTCACACATACAGCGCCACAATAAGGGTCTTAAGAGCAGTTTGCAAATTGGATAAGCACGCCATGACATGAATTGGTTACACTGGCAAGTATACTTCAAGTTTAGAAAAGTACAAGACTTCAATGGTGGTACCATCATAAGATTTTAATAAATATTCTGAACTGGAGCACAGTTCATTGGGTGGAGAAATGTCCCCGTGCTCTCTCTGCCCAGTCTTTCCTTCTGTACCCCTAGCTGCCCGTGTCTCTCTGCCCGTTCTGCCTTCTGTTCTAAGCTGCCCCTATATTTCTGTATTCTGTATTTTGCCTCTGTGCCATTCGTTTTTTGTGCCCGTCTACCCTCTATGCCTCTCGTTTTTCCCTCGTTTTTGTGCCCCTTTTGCCTTCTGTTCCACTTGTTTTTCCCTAATTTTTTGTGCTTTTCTGCCCTCTGTTCCACTCGTTTTCCCTTGTTTTTTGTGCCTTTCTGCCCTCTGTTCCACTAGTTTTTTGTGCCTTTCTGCCCTCTGTTCCACTTCATTTTCCCCTCGTTTTTTGTGCACTTCTGCCCTCTGTTCCAATCGTTTTTTGTGCCGTTCTGCCCTCTGTTCCACTTCTTTTTCCCCTCGTTTTTTGTGCTCTTCTGCCCTCTGTTCCACTCGTTACTTGTGCCTTTGTGCCCTCTGTTACAATCGGTTTTTGTGCCCTTCTGTCCTCTGTTCAACTCGTTTTTTGTGCCTTTCTGGCCTCTGTTCCACTTGTTTTGTGCCCTTCTGCCCTCTGTTCCACTCGTTTTTTGTGCCTTTCTGGCCTATGTCCCACTCGTTTTTTGTGCCTTTCTGCCCTCCTGCCTTCTGTTCTGCTCATTTCCCCAGCTGCTGTGACCTTTTGTTTAGGTATCGCTGTTAATCAGAGCCCCTTCACGGGCTCCGATTAACAGCAATACTTAAACAAAAGGCTACATTCTGCCCCGCGCTTTGCAAATAAAAACGTAGAGACAGTTTCCAAACACAGCGCATACTTTAGCACACGCTGTGTTTGGAAACTGACTACCAGCCGCACAGCAGACATAGAACAGCCAGGGGGCATGGGCCTGTCTCACCCTCCTGGATGAGAGCCCTGGCTGGCACCAGCCAAGGCTGATAGGGGCCCACGTGGGCTCAGACCGCACAGCAGACATAGAACAGCCAGGGGGCATGGTTCACCCTCTCACCCTCCTGCAGAAGAGTCCTTGGTGGCACTAGCCAAAAGTGCCAGGGGCATGGTTCACCCTCTCACCCTCCTGCAGAAGAGTCCTGGCTGGCAACAGCCAAGGGTTTAAGGGGCCCATGTGGGCCCACACAGACATAGAACAGATCAGCCCCAGAGGTTGGGGCAGAAATGTGAACTCTTCGACAAGCCTTCATACATCTCTTCTCTGTGGCTTCGGATGTTTACCTCTGGTTGACAAGAAAATCTCACTTTGATTAGAAAAGGAAAATGCTTCCAGAGTGCGCTCTCCTTCCTCCTGAGGACAGATGCCTTGTGCCTGCCGAGGAAGGTGCATAAGTATCAAACAATAGCAGAAGCCGAAAGCATGGGTGCCGGTGAGACACTGTGCATGCATAAGTGTCTCTGGCACGCAGTGCATGCATAAGTGTCTCTGGTGCGCGGTGCGAGCACAGGTGTCTGTGGTACACGGTGCGTGCATGAGTGTCTGTGGTACATGGTGCATGCTTAAGTGTCGTGGTACGCAGTGCATGGACGAGTGTCTGCAGTACACGGTGCATGAATAGGTGTCTGTGGCATGCGGTGCATTCGTAGGTGTCTGAGGTACACAGTGCATACTTGAGTGTCTGTGGTACTGCTACTCACTAATAAAGGAATAACCTTTAGGCATATCTTGAGGTAATCTTATGCACCTAGGACCTCTTAGCAGGAGCAAATTTTGGTTGGAAGCGCAATCTAAATTACGAAACAATAACTCTTGGAAAGCCCCCATACAAGTTATCTAAAAGCAAGGCACGAATAGCAAGTATTTTAACTTTACCTCCAGAGAGGGACTTCTCCGCTGGCATGTGCTGTGACAAGTCCAGGGCTTTTATTCAGTGTAAGAGCTGGCAATGCAATCAGGAGACTACCTACTCTACTTCCTAATTTTTATTTTTCTTTAGCTTCCTGACTGAGCGAAGAGGTCCGACACTTTTTTAGACACACCCCCATCCAGTAGGCCCATCTGCATGCTCCCTTCTAGCCCTGGTCAAGAAGACTTATCAATGCCCCTGTTCCTCCTCCATGGGTTCCACACCTTCCATTTTTTTTGAGCATCCCCTTCCTGTATGTACCGGTTTCTCTGCCATCATGCACCAGTCCATGTCCTTTGCCCAGTCCTCCGCCCAGGCTTGAATGTCTGTGCTTGGCACTCCCACCCCCCTAACTTCTGGCTGTGTTCCTCTTAGCCACTGCCAGTACCACCATTAGCAGCAGTTTGGTGTGCTGCAGAGGATCATCATCACCTCACATACGGAGTATAAGCATATTGACGGTATTCTCTACTTTTGCCCTTGTTGCTCTGTAGAAGCCCTGTCCAACTGGAACGGCGTAGGGCTGGATTCTCTCATAAGCCCACATGGTGTGTAGGAACTCTCAGTGTGACGCATCCCCTGCTGCACACACTGGAGCCTGCCCTACCCATGTTATAGATGAAAACGCCGTTGTTGTATGCCCTGTGCAGCAATTGCAGCTGCGCCAGATGTAACTCTGGCCTTATCGCTATCACCCTCTGGGGCTGGAGCATCTCCTCCCACTCCCCATCCTCAAGTGTGTCCACATCTTTTTCCCAAGCAGTCCTTAGTGTGGACATTCCCTCCAGCGAATTAGACATTATTTTTCAATGTATTAGGGAGATGGCTTTCTTAGCCAATGGTTCCCTTAGTAGCCTACCCTCCAGGGTTGAGGATTCTTTGATTGTGTTGTCACTAGTGGTGTGTGCTGTCAGTGCTTCTCTTACTTTCAGGTAGAGGAACAGCAAGTCCAATATTTGAGATCATCCATCTTCTGGTTGGAACTTAAGGAACCTTGAAGGCATGTGCTGATTCCACTATACTTCCTTTGGTTCATAGCCATATTCACAGCCAGTAGGACACCTGCTCTTGTCTGTCAGAGAGTTCAGTCTCCATCTTTACCTGCGCTCACGCAGTACCATTATTACTATGTAATTTGTTTTTTATTACAAATTAAGTAGCGTGTTCGTTTTCTTTGTACTTGCTTTTGAAGGTTCTACCATTCAGTCGCAAGCTGTTGAAACCAGTTTGCTTTCATTTTGCACGACCCTGTCTAGGGATGGTTGTAAGAGTGGCATGCTGTCAATGGGGAAAAGATAAGGCAATGGCAGGCTTAAGGAGGCTGAGCTTGTGACAGTTCTGAGATAGGTACAGTTTGACCTAGGAACTTTTAGGAGAGTTACAGTATTTCCTGGTCACACCTTTGAATACAACTTCAGCACAGACTGGCCTCGCCCAGTAATGCTGGGAAGTGCCTATTTTCACCCTTGCTTGAGGCATAGTTATTGTGCATCATATTGTGTGACTCTGTAGTGGTAGCCACGCAAGTCTGTAATTATTGCAGATGCTCTGATCTTCTGTGCACCATACCTAGGTTTGCAGGTATTCTAAGAACCACAGTCCAAACATATTCAGCGAGTATGAGAAACTTAAGTGCCTTGGAAGCCAAGGACTGAGATGGCCTCAACCCGGGCTAGGAAAGTCCAAGGCGGATATGTTCAGGACGATTATCCTGAGTTACAGCAGGCCAGACAAGAACAGTGCAGCATGCAGAATGCAGTCCTGCCAAGCGTCGTGCAACATGTGTGACGCCCACGCATTTCGGTGCTGTGATCCGCATCACCGCACTGAAATGAAATGTCACGCATTTTGCCAACGGTGCTTGTCACTGTGCCCGTCACGGTGTGGCTCTCTCTGCTGCTCGAGGTGCCGGCCGCCTGTGTCCCAGCAAACAGTTAACAGCAGTGCGCAGCTCTCTGAGAGCCGGCGCTACAATGTATCGGAGTAGCACTTCTGTGCCGGTGCGGGCTGCCTCCCTAGTCCCGATACGTGCAGCCAATCATGATCACCGGTGTCAGCAGGGGGCCGGGATTAATAAAATCTGGATGTGCGGTACTCCTGCATCACGTCTGCCGCCAGGAACTGACAGGAAGTTAGTCAGCGGGGGAATCTGAGTGAGCGTGCAGGCTGCCTCGGCCTTGTGGCTCAGCTGCCTCAGTCAGTGCAGTTGCAGTAAATTTACCCGGGCCCCGGCGATCTCAATTGCCTTCACCGAGAGGGACACTTGACTGACGGACGGTCACTGGATTGCACACGACAGGCTTTGCTGACTCGAGGACTCACTGACTGTGACCAGGTGAGGCTCAAACGGTAATTGCGGTGGTGGCTTGCGGCCTGAGCTACAACAAGTGATGTGAAGTAAGACAGGAGTGGTGCAGTGCTGCAGCCACCCGAGTGTGTGTGTGACTGTGCTCTAAATGTGAACACAGTCCCGCCCATGTTTGCTGACATCTGTTTTCAGTCAAGCCATCAGTGTTTCTGGACACTGTAGCATTTTACATACTTTGTAAATATTTAAACTCACCATGATTATAAAATCTTACATTTTGTACAACACGAACTCCAGAAACAGGAAAAGCTTTCAATCCCCATCGTTTAGGCCAATGCATATTTGACCATGGTGTTGTAAATTCAAATTGCAGAGGCCTCTGCACACCACCCAAAACGTTGCGCAGCACGGACACTCCCATGGTGCAGGCCTACAGCATCTGCACCAGACACGACTCCAGCTCGGTATTGGCCACGCAGAGATGATCGGTGAGCAATGCTTTGTGAGTGGCCCTTCACACGTCGTCCTCGCAAGGCTGCTCCAGCAGCGAGAAAGCCCGGGCCTGGCCCCCGAAACATCAGAAACAAGAAGTAGACGACCAGCATCAAGCAATAGAGCAGGCAAGGGTTGGGCCATAGCACTGTTGGTAGCGTACTCCTCTGCACCCTGGGCTAGTACCCGCCGACGGTGCCAACGTTTCACAGCTGAGTAACAGGTATGAGTCTTGTATTGCAGCAAACATAGAGGGGTTCGGGTATTCTACATATTAGTCAGAGCTTGATTATTTGAGAGGCGTGTTTGTGTAGCAGCTACTCGAGTTACGTTTTGCTTGTAAACACTGGAGTAATTTAAACACCACTACCTGCAATCCGAAAGAGGCAAATGAAAGTGTCCTTCTTCAAGAGGCCTGTATATTGAGCGTTGTTAAGTTGTTACACCAAAATCCATTCTTTATAGAAATGCAGAAGGAAGTGCTATTTAAAAAGTACGTTTTTATGATTATATGACTGGATACACCTAGGCCTTGCATTCTTTTTCGAAACCCCAGTGACTGAAATGACCTCAGTTTCCTTTCAATGTACTCTTCTTAATGCAGCTGCTATGTGAGTGCATGTAGATCCATTGTTCCTGTGTCTTCATCGCTTGATTTTGCTCGAAAGAAAGTGTCACTCATAGTCGTCTAATGTCACTCATATTTACACTGAAATTATGAAAAAGTCACACAAAAGTAATCTGAAACCTTGGCAGCTTTGAGAATGCTTTATAAATGCTGCACAGTCAGTCCTTGCGAATACGCGTGTATGTTTCCCTCTTGCGATCTGCCCTATGTGTCTCCTGATCTCATCCTCAACCCTCCCCTCTCGCATCACAAACCATGTGGCCCTTCGTGAAAACATTTGTTAATGGCAGCCCCGTCATGCGCTGCAATTACCAAACATTTTCACAATGGTTCACAATCAGCCCCCAACCGCGCTCCCTTAAGAGAAGACATTTAGCAAGTCCGTGCTTTTGGATTTGCTAAATGTCTTCTCTTAAGGGAGCGCGGTTGGGGGCTGATTGTGAACCATTGTGAAAACGTTTGGTAATTGCAGCGCATGACGGGGCTGCCATTAACAAATGTTTTCACGGACGGCCACAAACAGCCTGCAGCCACAGCCGGAATTACCGTTTTCGCGCCGCTCGCGTTTCAAAAGCAGCGGCGCGAAAGCACTCAGAGGATGTGTGCGCGCTTCCCTCGAGACTCTGCGCGCTCGGGGGTAAGCAAGGTGCGCGCGCGCGCGGGTTACAGGGAACACTGCTCACATGTATGTTTAACCTTAGATGTTTCTGTTCTTTCCCTTTTTTTCCGTCTTGCGCCCTCCCTCCTACTTCTCAATTGTCTTGTTTCTTCTGGCGTAATTTGAATAGCTAATTCAGCTGTCTTTTCCAAGTCCAAACTTAGTTGTGAATCGGATAATAATTGTGAAGCCGATAAGTCAACTAAGTTTGGTAGGCTGTAAATGTCGGCGCGTACTTATCTTATCTTATCTTAGGGGATTCTTGTATAGCGCACTGACACCGAGAGGTTTCCTGGCGCTGGCTGAGTGCCAATGAGATGGAGATACGGGGGTCTAGCCAGTCTGTGTGAAGAGGTGAGTTTTTAGGAGTTTTCTAAAAGCCAGAAGAGAATTGGCAGATTTAAGAGGGAGAGGTAACTGGTTCCAGAAGGTGGGGGCAAGGTAGGCAAATCTACGACCGCCGTTTTTTTTTAGTTTGGTAGCAGGGACAGCTAGCAAGAGGCGATGGGAGGAACGAAGATTGCGTACCGGACGGTAAGGGATGACCAGTGATTTGAGGAAGGCAGGGGAGGTCCCGAACACAGCTTTGAAGGTCAGACAGCCGATCTTAAATGCAGTCCTCTGCTCCACCGGCAGCCAGTGGAGTCTGTGAAGAAGTGGTCTCGCTGACCCGCTCAGGTGTTCTAGCGGTAGCTAGGTGGCCCATAGAGGATCTTTTTGCAAGAGCTAGGTCTTGGGACACTCTACGTTCCATGAGGGAGATGCCTTGATCTATAAAAGAGTTAGCCCTAATAATAAAGTTATCCAAAGGGCCTATAAGCTGAGCCTGTCCTGCAGCTGTTTTACTTCTACTTCCCCGTGTTGACATGATATGAGCATTAACACAACATATATTCCCAGACGTGATAATTTATACTAGAGGGAAAGTAGTCTGGACAGGAATAGATGATATAAAGTACATACAGTTTACAATCGAGTCCTGAACAGGAGGAGTTAGAGGTGGGGCCCGGTCCGGTCTCACGCGGTCTACAATGGGCTAAAACGGGCCCGCCCTTGGCCTGGGCTTCCCCGGCACTCAACCGTGCACGTCCCGCGTGCGCGTGTACTGTTTGACCTAAATGGGAAGTGCTGAGGGGTCGGGACGGGAAGAGGACCCAGGTGCGGCCGGTGTCTTTGGCGCTGTGCTACCTGGTCCTCGTAGTCCCGCAGCTGGTTCCAACAAATGCCCCGAGTCCAAAGAAATCCTGGTGTAGCTGGCGGTGTCCCACAAGGCAACAGAGTCCAAAGGTCTGTCTTTCAGCCTTGAGCGGCTCCCGCGATGCGGGGGCCGCAAGGCGCTATCTAGTGCTGGGGGGCAGGGCGGGAAGAGGACCCAGGTGCGGCCGGTGTCTTTGGCGATGTGCTACCTGGTCCTCGCAGTCCCGCAGCTGGTTCCAACAAATGACCCGAGTCCAAAGAAATACCGGTGTAGCTGGCGGCGTCCCACAAGGCAACAGAGTCCAAAGGTCAGTCTTTCAGCCTTGAGCGGCTCCCGTGAAGCGGGGGCCGCGAGGCGCCATCTAGTGCTGGGGGGCGGGAGAGGACCCAGGTGCGGCCGGTGTCTTTGCCGCTGTGCTACCTGGTCCTCGCAGTCCCGCAGCTGGTTTCAACAAATGCCCGAGTCCAAAGAAATCCCGGTTTAGCTGGCGGCATCCCACAAGACAACAAACAGAGTCCAAAGATCAGTCTTTCAGCCTCGAGCGGCTCCCGCGAAGCATGGGCCGCGAGGCGCTATCTAGTGCTGGGGGCGAGGTGGGAAGAGGAACCAGGTGCGGCCGGTGTCTTTGGCGCTGTGCTACCTGGTCCTCGCAATCCTGCGGCTGGTTCCAACAAATGCCCCGAGTCCAACGAAATCCCGGTGTAGCTGGCGGCGTCCCACAAGGCAACAGAGTCCAAAGGTCAGTCTTTCAACCTCGAGCGGCACTCTATTGCTGAACTGCATGCATGGCAATTGATACATTTGTGGGTTCCATTGATTGGTTGGCTGCCAATAATAGACTTCTGACAGAGTTTGAAACTTAGAGTGAATCAAATGATTTAGAAGATTTTTGTTTCGGCAAAAGGCAAATATGGGTTTAGGCATAGATGATTTTTGGGTACCAGCGTTAAGGATATGCCATTGTGAGCATATGATCTGGCATAGCTCATTGTTGATATTAGAATGGTGGGTTACACATACTAGTGTAGTCTTCGGGATCCGGCGGGAGCCTCGAAAATGCAGACCGGCAAGATGCTTCTTTGGTGCCGGTTTGATCAGGGGAGTCACTACTTGACCCCAAAGGAGATTTCTTCCGTCTTCCAGTCAATATGGAATGTCGAAGGTCCAAGATTTCTGTTTCAGAGTTTCATTCAGGGTAATCTAAAGTCCTAGGGACTGGGTTCCTATACATATACTAAGTTTAGGGGTTGGACTAACTCTAGGGTCCCACCTATTGGAGGACCTGGGGAGGGGGTGGTTACACCCCTTCTCCTTTGTCCAGTTTCGCAGCAGAGCTGGGGCTGAGTGCCCCAGCAACCGGTTTGAACTGGGAAATGCACAGGGACACCTTGTGTACCCCAGTCACTGTCTGAAAAGCATTCACTGAATGCAACTCACCCAGCCCCAATACACTAAAGCCTGTCTGTGGAGGTGCTGGGACATCCCTGGCCAGGAAACCAATTGTCCAGGCCTCCCCTGCCAGAGTTTTGTCCAGCAGCGGTTTTGGTGCTGTGTTTGGCTCGGAAGCCGGACTGTGAGGTGTCGAGGGAATTGTTGGATTCAAGGAAGGCGGCGAGCTGACTATTGACGGCTTTCTCAATGACTTTGGCAGGGAATGGGAGGAGTGAGATGGGGCAGTAGTTCTTAAGTTCAGAGGGGTCTACTGTGGGTTTCTTCAGAAGGGCGCTGAGTTCGGCATGTTTCCAGCTTTCTGGGAAGGTAGCGGAGTTGAAGGAACAGTTGATGACATCGCGGAGATGGGGTGCGATGATGGAGTCTGCTTTGTTGAAAATGTGGTGGGGACATGGGTCGGTTGGCGATCCTGAGTGGATGGAGTTCATCAGGCAGATGGTGTCTTCAGTAGTGATTGGGTTACAGGCGCAAAGGTTGTGCGAGTTCTGTTTTGGTTCGGAGGTGGGTGGAGTGGACTGTTCTTCGGACTGTTTTTCAAAGCTGTTATGTATGTCGGTGATTTTGTTGTGGAAGAAAGAGGATAAAGAGTCGCAGAGGTTTTGGGAGGAAGTGATGTTGTTTGTGCCGGCGGTGGGGTTGGTAAATTCTTTGACGATGTTGAATAGTTCCTTGCTGTTGTGGGCGTTGTTGTCGAGTCGATCCTTGAATGCTGATTTCTTGGTGGATCGGATCAATTGGTGGTGTTTGCGGGTGGCGGCCTTGAAGGTGGTCAGGTTGTCAGTGGTTGGGTTTTTTCTCCAGGTTTTCTCGAGAGTACGACATAACTTCTTGGATTTCTTAAGGTCATCGTTGAACCAGGGGTCCTTTTTGCTACCTTGTTTGATCTGGTGGTTTTTCAAGGGTGCAAGTTCGTCAGCGCTGTGGGTGATCCATTGTGTGAGTTTGGTGGCAGCTTGGTTTGGGTCCGATGATATGGCAGGAGGGTTTTGGTTAAGCGATGTGAAGAGTTGGTCGGTGGTGATTTTGTTCCAGTTTCTTCGAGGAATAGGTTATCATAGGTAGCGGCCAAGACGGTTGCACTGTGGCAGTATCAATTAATTGCATTCCTGCCAACCACTTTGTTACCCACTGTAACTGTTCAGCTGGGTAGTATAGCTCCATATTAGAAGCTGCCGGGCCGCCTTTGTTAACGGGCGTGAAGAGCTTCTAAAGAGCCACTCTGTGGCAACCCTTGTTCCAGATGAAGTCTCAAAGCATTTGTTCCAGCTCTCGGAATGCTTTTGCCTGGACATAGACAGGTACGTTTGCGAAGTAATACAGTAGTCTTGGCAATATCACCATTTTTGTCAAGGCAATTCTGCCCATTACATTTATTGTCAGTGTTTTCTAGAACTTTATTTGGGACCGGATGGATGAAATGGCTCTGGTAAGGTTGCCATCCAATATGTCTTTTGGACTGTGGAATTACCGGAATGAGGTTGGCTGCCATCTAATGAGTATTTAATTGACTGTAAGTCTGGGGTCTTGTGCCTTGACTTAAAAGGGATAAACAAAGTGTGCTTCTAATGAACCATTAGTTGCATCCCCTTTAGGCACACTGTTTTGGGTTCCTTTCAATGAGAACTCCACAAGTAGTATCGTTTGAGTTTTATGTTTTATTCTCAAAAGTTCATAAGTTCTCATTGAAAGGAACCCAAAACAGTGTGCCTAAAGGGGATGCAACTAATGGTTCATTAGAAGCACACTTTGTCTATTCATACTTTGACGTCTCAGACGGACGACGTCACCCTTGGAGCACCTCTAAAAATATCTAAATTCGGATTACATGTGATTATACCATTCCAAATTAATAAACAGGCTGTGCATCTGTCTCATTTACCCTCATGTTTAAAAGGGATAAAGGGATAAAGGCATGACTTATTCCAATTTCCAATCCAAAATAGGGTTGTTCTAGATATACTCATAAAAGCAGAAAACAAGACATCCTTAATACATACAGATTAGAAAGTTAGTTAATTGAAATTTACATATTTAAAAAACATTTAATTAAAATCTAAACAAATGGAAGAAATAGAAATTCATTTCAGTTAATTACAGTAGGTTAAAATCCATGTTCAATAACAATAAAAACAGGTAAAACAAATTCTAGTTAGTCAATCATACTTCTTGGTCAGACTACATAAATTGAAATTGCTTTTCACAAGAAATTACCCCAAATTTGAATTCTGCCTTAACACCCACACCCACCCTAAGTATTTGGCTCCCACTGTTAAAATAAATGACAAAGTGCTGGTGCATATGATCCTTTCTGCTTCAGCACTTCTGTTAGTACCCAGCAATTTGCACATTGGGGTAAGCCAAACTCGCCTACGGGTTGCATATACAGGGCAGGCGAAGAGCAGATGGGCAATTGTTTCATTGCGACTCCCACAGGCTGGGCAATTATTGTTACTTGCGTCAGTCCACCTAGAAATCAGGGACTTTAGGGGTAATGATCCTGCCCTAAGCTGAAAATAAAGCTTCCAATACCTAGGCTTGGTGATAATGTCCCAATAGGATTCAAGCCTGGGTGTAAGTTTAGTCCCTAGAAAAATCCCCGCCTTGGTATATGAGTCAGAGCTATTCCAAGCATTATAAGCAGCCTGTTCCCAATATTTCTCCTTTGAGATGTTTTTGGATAGGAATAAGGCTTCTACTGGGTTTTACTTGAAAGAAAGAACAAGTGCACAGCGGATAATACTTAAGTTGAACTAGTTTAGGATTTGTAAGTAGGTGCTCCCACGGTATCGTCTCCTGTCCACGTGACGATTAAAGCATAAAAGTCTTAAAAGTGCATTCAATTAGAAATTGGTTGCATCCCACGGGGCACTCTGGAAATAATGTTCAGTGAAGTTGTAAATAAGTTTCTTGTGCTCAATTTGAAATGATCAAATTCATTTTATTTCTTCACTTTTTAGATAGTCATTCCATATTCATCAATATCAATGTTAGTTACACATCTGATTAATGTAGGCTCCAATGCATTTCGGGCAATGGCCCTTCGTCTGGGAGCATATCTATAAATGAAAACGATAGAGCTCATTCAGTCTATTAAATTCATAGTATCTGCATAAAAAAATAGTATCTACAGTGGTGATTTAAACGTGAAACGTGAGAGAACGAAATAAACGTGCATAAGGTGCGACAAACATGCAGTGAAAAAGTGAAAATAAAAAAGACAGGTTCCAATCAGGAAACTTACTGGTTCTTATGTTGGACTTGTGTTCATTGAGGCATACTTTTAATTTTCGTTCAGTCTTTCCTATGTACGCTTTGCCGCAAGGGCATTTCAGTAGATACATAATATTCGTGGTGTCACAAGTGGCTGTAACCTTTAATGCAATTTGTTGACCCTTCATAGGATGCATAGCTTTATTTCCAGGTATTATGTTGTGGCAATTATTGCAATTTGCACATGGTCTCGTTCCTTTGAAGGTGATTTCAGTTTGATTGCATTGTTTAAGGATTTCACCAATGAACACAAGTCCAACATAAGAACCAAAAACCTGAAATCATCAGTAGCAGCGCATTTCCTAGAGATGAACCATCACATTTCTCAACTGAAATTCATGGTGCTAGAAACAGTACAAAAGACTGAAGGAAGAGACAACAGCAAGTATTTGCTTCGCCGCGAAAATGACTGGATTTACAGATTGAACACGATGGAGGCGCAGCGGGGCCGGAGGAACATGGCGGCAGGCTGACGTCAGCCGTGGGAGCTCCAGACCGGGAGGTGGTTTCCCCGAAGAAAATGCTGTAATAGAGACGCCTAAACGGTGAGATGATGCAGATATCTTGCTTCTTATTACGAGCCAACCTTTGATGGGAATTTTTTCTTTTTCCTTCTTTTCGGAGAAGTAAAACGAAGAGAAACGAGGAGAAACGGCGTCAAGATACCCACGGATACATACCCAGCGCAAGGACCTGGCAGTTTCAGGCACAGGAAGACGGGGGAGTGGCGAGCGAGACAAGCGCCTAGGCGGTAGGTTATGGGCTGTAGCAGACAGCCATCCGGATCCACGGTGGGTACAGAAGGCAGAGAAGCGGCCGGTGCAGCGGGACAAGCAGCCGCAGCAGGTACTGGTTCTTCTAAGGGAAGGAGGAGGAGTGCCGGTGATTCAGCGGGGCACCAAAAGGACCGGGCGAGTATTTGGAGGCATGCTAGGAGGCTATTGGCGAGAGTAAGCTTTAGATCACCTCTGACTCGCAACTTCTCTTTTCACCCCCTATTGTTAAGAAAGGGGTCCCAGGGGGCCCAGGGGCCAAACTGTTCTGTGAGCTGTGCAGGGCGAAAAATAAGCGGGAATTAGATAACATGCGATGCAGGCTGGGTGAAAGCGGAGAGAAGCACGAGTAGGGCTCCTGTGGCTCTGAGTTTCATACAGCGCAAGGGTATGGACCCAGGAACAAATCTAGACATAGATTATTCACTCTCTCACTCATATCCACAGCGCAGCGTGGAATCAGTCAAAGCCCACGTGACTGACGCCTCAGAGGGTTGTCCGGTTGGGGAAGAGTGTAAAAATAAGAACAAGGATAAGGGCAAGGATAGGGAGTCCTCCCACGCGCCCCCAGTCCCACAGGTCAGGAATAGGTATCAATTAAGATCCAGACTTGCACTGCAGAAAACGGGAGTTGAGTGCCCGAGCCCCGCAAGGGTAGGGGCCATACCAATTTCCCCTAAGGAAAAGAGGAGGGACAGGAGGAGCAACACTTCGAGGACAGGGGAGGCGAATAAGCAAAGGCAGAAGCCCCCGAAAGTGTGTTGGACATTGCCAAAGCCCACCCCATCTCTAAAATCCTTTTTCAGAATTATGGAAAAGGTGGTTGCCCTAAAGTGGGGGGGGGGGTTAAGAAACAGCCCGGGGTGGGACATACGGACAATACCCCAAGTGTTCTTAGCTCTGACCCCTCGGCCCCCTGCCGTCGGACGACCATAATGCAACAGACGCACCTAGTACCCTTAGCTTACTCAATCATAGACCACCTAGCATGCCGTACATATCCTCCTCGGTACCTCTTACAAATAGATATACGGTGCTGGCAGAAATAGAGGATGTTCAGGCACAGGAGGGAGAATCAGAGCAAACAGAAACAGATGGAGCAGAGGAGATGGGCAGAAGTTCCCTCATGCAGCTCAAGCTAGTTCTTTAACCCCCGTAACTACACTGGTAGTTGAAGCTAGGGCCGGCAATGTAACAACTGAATCAGCAAGCCCGGAAGCGGGTCTGTCGTAGGTCGAGACTCTTCTTCTCAGTCTTAGAGAAGACCTTTTGACAAAACTCGACAAAAGATTTGATACATCTGAAGCCAATCATAAAATCATTCATGAGCAGTGCGCCAGTCTAGAACAAAAATTGGTCGATGTCAGCAAACGTACGGAGGTGTTGGAGGTAGAAGTTAATTTACTAACAGGGGCCTCAAAAAGACATGACAGGGACATTGAGGCTCCGAGAGTGCAGAACAGAGCTCTACAGATGGACGTGGAAAGACTTGAAATGTATTCAAGAAGAAACAACTTAAAATTCTTGAAAATACCGGAAGGAGTGGAAAATGGGGATGTCAAGGGCCTAATATGCAAAATTCTCAGAGAGGGTGTCCTTAAGAATTGTCCAGACATCAACCTAGAGGCCGAGATACAAAGAGCACACAGAGACCCCTTTAGGCAGCGTCCGGGGAGGTCTGGCCTGAGGAAGATCCTGGTAAATTTCCTGACCTTTACGGTTAAAGAACTAATCCTGAGCAGAGCTTTGCAAGAGAAATCCCTACAATTTGGTTCAGCGAATTATCTTATTTGATCTGATGTGGGGAAGGTAACAACGCAGAGGCAATGGGAGCTAGGGAGCCGGGTGCCGGACTTGAGGAGTTTGGGGGCGCAGGTGCAGATGAAGTTCCCAGCTTTTTTTAGAGTGGTCTGGAAGAATAAGATGCATAATTTCACTTCAACACAAGAAGTCGATTCCTTTCTCACCCTAATGCGAGAAAGTGCACTTTAAGAAAGAGAAATATAAGTCCTAAAAAGTTTCAACAAATCTGGAGGCGGGCGCCCTTGGGTAATAGAAGCTACAGCATAGGTCTTTAAGGCGGCTATAAAAGTGAAGATTACAACCAAGGGTACAGTCAGTAATTAAGCAACACATGTATTAGGGTGAATAAGTGGGGACTGGGAGGCATAAGTAGCTTCAAGCAGAATTTTTTCTATTTGTTTTTTTTCCGGGGGGGGGGAGGGAAGGAAGGAAAAAAAAAATAAGAGAAGGAGAAAAGGGGGAAAAAAGGGAAAAAAAGGGGGCGCCTAGGTATTTTTGCACATTTTCTTTTTTATATATATCTGAATTTCAAATAGTTGGCGTACTCTCGAAGTCTAATTTACCATAGGGGATCACCATCCAGGGGTCTGGAGAGCTCTCAATTGGCGACATGTTCGCCAGAAGAATCAAGGGGGAGGTTCCTCAGGGGAGGGGGGTAGGAGGGTGGGGAGTAGGGGAAAAAATGAAAAAAATGAATCCTCATATATGTATGAAATTAAATTGTACTCACGCAGGGAGCTGGTCTAGTATCCCCAAAGTGGGCATAGAGTAGCATGGTCAACATGATATGTAGAATAAAACTAATAAGCTGGAATGTTAACGGGTTAAGGGATAGGAAGAAAGCGAGAAGGATTATTGATTTTCTGTTTAATTCAGGGGCTCATATCTGTCTACTCCCCCCTCTCTACGTTAATTGCCAACTGGGGTGTTAAGGCAATTTCTTATGCCGATGACACCCAGTTGGTATTCCCTTACTCTGAGATGACACAGGAATCCTTCGCAAACTTTAAAGGCTGTCTCCAGGACATCGCTCACTGGATGAATACCAACAAACTAAAGCTAAATGCCAATAAAACCGAAGTCATCTTCTTCGGTAAAGGTCCTGCCCCCGCCCCAGAGCTATGGTGGCCGGTGGAGATGGGCCCCCCACCCATGCCCAGCCATTCGGCAAAAAACCTTGGAGTGAGATGGGACGATAAAATGTCTTTTACTTCCCATATCCAGCAAGTGGCCGGCTGCTGTCTAAGTAAATTAAGAAATCTCCGAAAATTTCTTAAACTTCTACCCGAGAGCTGCAGGAAATCGGTTGTCCATGCAACTGTCACTTCACGGTTGGACTACGCCAATGGTCTATACCTGGGACTCCCAAAATTCTTAACCCATAAACTACAGGTAGTTCAAAATGCGGCTGCGAGGCTACTACTGAGAATTCCTTTCAAGCAGTCAGTCTCTCCGCATCTTCGAACCCTGCACTGGCTCCCTGTGGCCAACCGGATAAAATTCAAAGCCTTGACGCTTGCGTTTAGATCTTTGCATGGCTCCTGTCCACTCTACCTAAAAAAACGCCTTCCAAGGTACTCTCAAAGCCGGTCACTTCGGTCAAACGACCGTACCCAACTGGTTGTCCCACGAGCTAAAAAGGCACGCCTTGGCGGTCGTACCTTCTCTGCTAATGTCTCTGCTTTGTGGAACTCCCTACCTCAAGCAATCCAGCAGGCTCCGTCTGAACCTTGCTTTAAGAAGTTGCTAAAGACCTGGCTCTTTGCCCAGCCCCGCTAGGTTTCCCACTTTTTGCCCTGGACCTCTGTGGTTTTTTTTCTAGCGCCGGGACACCTCCTCGCGAGGTAGCTGTTCGCGCTCTATAAAACACAGTATTATTATTATTATTATTATTATTACTCGAAGAGACGCATTTGGAGAGGGAAGAGTGTAATCTAATATTCGGTAGATGGAGGTGGATCCAGGATGTTGTTTGCTCGGAACAAGGTGGCAGTACGCGAGGGGTGGCAATAATTATCAGAGCAGGCACAGGGATCAGGCTTATTAAACATGAGACAGATAATTCAGGTAGGTGGTTGGTGACATCTTTGATTGCTGGGAGTACCCCTTTTTACGTGTGCAGTCTATTATGGTCCGAATCTGGATGCCCCTGGGGCTCTGTTGAAACTCAAAATCAGTCTAATAGAGACAGAGGGTCCCATAATTCTGGGGGGCGATTTCAATTTAATCTTTGATAGAGAACTGGATCGAACCTCAAGAGTGAAATTTACACCCCCAAAAAAACTAGACTGGAGCTGAAGAACATAATACAGGACTTTAACTTGATAGATATTTCGAGGTTCAGAAATCAGGGAAAAAGGGATTATTCCTTCTACAGCAGAAGGTATAGACATCATTCTAGGATAGATTTTTTTATTGGATAAAACTCTTACATCAGCAGTTGACTCTATATCATGCATTCCAGCAATTCTGTCAGACCACTCAATTGTGGAGATGGTGATCAGTCTGAAGCAAAAAATGCAGCAAAGGAGATGGACATTGGATCGGACGCTGCTATTGGAAGAGGGGGTCAGACAGGACTTAGTGACCCAGTCGGAGGAGTACTTTAGGGTCAACATTGGGACAGAAAGTAAACAAACTGTCTGGGATACATATAAAGCCTTCTCCCGGGGCCTTTTAACAACCCTGATGATAAGGAGGAACAGATTGGGGAGAGAGAGAAGGGAAGCAAGGATTTTGAGAATCAAATTCAAAGAATCAGAGTTGCAAAGGGCATCAGTGGATGAGTCCGATAATAGACTATCTCTTCAGAGGGAATTGGATTGTCTGCGGGCAGAATATCAAGCGGTGATAGATAAAGCTTTGAAGGAAAAGTGGCACACAAGCAATTTGCAACATTTCGCCTATGGTGAGAAGTGTGGGCGACTTTTAGCGTGGAAAGCCCGAGCAGACAGAACAAGGAATCAAATAGACAGTTTAGTACTAACAAGCACGGGGGAAAAAACTAATGATGACGACCTCATTAGGGAAGAGGCAATGAGGTACATGCAGTCTCTATACGGAACCAACCCTTCTCTGAGTAGGCAGCAGGCAGAAACATGGCTGGTTAATGCACAGCTCCCTGAGTTGGCAGATTCAGACAGGTCTTTTCTCAGTTCAGAAATAAGGGAAGGAGAAGTGAGGACTCAGTTGTTGAAGATGGTCAAGGGCAAGGCCGCAGGTCCAGATGGGCTTCCAGTGGAATTGTACAAGATCGTACAAGAGCAGGTAATAGGTGTTTTGACCTTATTGTTTAACAAAATTTTACTTCAAGGGGGGCAGGCTCCAAGATCATGGGCTGAGGCTATAGTTACACTACTATTGAAGCCAAATAAGGATCCGAGTAGGATAGAGTCTTATAGGTCCATCTCCTTATTAAACGTAGACTATAAGGTATTCGCAGGGGTGTTGGCAACTAGACTAGCAAAGGTAGGAAAATCGTTGGTACATTGCGACCAAAGGGAATTTATTCCGGATAGGCAACTCAACGAGTTGACCTTTAAAGTAGTTGCCGCAATAGATGTCGCTCAAGAGAAGAAGTTGCCCCTGACCATTGTGGCAGTTGACGCCGCCAAGGCCTTTGACCAGGTAGACTGGGACTACCTTTGGATGACGATGGAAAAATGTGGCTTCCCAAAAAGTTTTATAACAGCCATAAAGCTACTATATTCGGCCCCAACAGCAAAAGTCTTAGTAAATGGCTCCCTGACGGAGCAGATATGCATTACCCGAGGCACGCGTCAGGGCTGTCCCTTATCCCCCCTTTTGTTTGATTTATATATCGAGCCTTTCATTTGTATGTTAAGAGCAGAACCATTAATCAAACCCTTTAAGATCGCTGACATGGAATTGAAGTTTGCATTGTATGCAGATGACCTGCTGATGTATACGTCAAATCCAGAAGAAGCAATACCCAGATTATTAGATCTCGCCGAAGGGTTTGGTAAAATCTCTGGGTATTCTATCAATGTAGAAAAAAACTGAAATAATGGAATGGAACCAGCAGATAGACTCGGTAGGGAAAAAAAATAACATGAGGTATTTGGGAGTCCATCTAGTGAATAAGATAGAAGATATCCCAAAAATTAATTTAGATAGAGTCACTAAAGACATAATTGCTTCACTACAACGTTGGTCCTCTCTCCCTTTAAATACTTATGGAAGAGTGAACCTCTTGAAAATGATAATCCTTCCAAAAATCACTTTTTTATTTAATGCTATCCCTTTATCTTTTCCGTTAGCTTTAATTAAAAAACTACAAGGATTAGGATCATTCATTTGGAATGCCAAAGGCCCCCGAATAGCTTGGAAAAAACTAAGGAGAGGTCTAAAGACAGGAGGGCTTGCTTTTCCTGATTTACTTTTGTATTGCCAAGCTTTCCACTTCAAGCATTTTAGAACCATGGCTGGTCGATTGGACCAATCATCAATGGGTTTGCTATTCTCTGCCTTGTTAAAAGATGTTCCTCAGGGATCGAGTTTCTTCCTTTATAAGTTCGGGGACCCAAAATTCTTCAAAAAAGTAAGGCTGAAGATTTTGGGGACAGCTTTGAAAAATTGGGTATTTGTGAGGAATAAACTGAACATCCCTTATTATGCGTCACAGGCCCCGATATGGGATTCTCCTGGTCTTCCAGCATGCCGAACCGACCTTTTATCGCTACCACTAATACAGGCTGGGTTGGAATGCTGGGGGGATCTGCAGGAAGATGGACAGCTCTTAAGCTGGGACATGCTCTCCAACCTAACAAGGGGGACCTTGCCCAGGTTTAAATATTATCAACTATCAGGTTGGTGGGCAATGAGACCCGTAAGACCCGCAGATAATAATCCCCCTAATCCCAAATTTGATGCGGTAACGAGAGGGAGCAAGTGGAAGAGTCAAATATCTTTTTGGTATTCAGCACTGTTAGAGGGTGAGGAGGTGACAGAGGCTGAAATTAGCAAAGTATGGAGCAACGCTATAAACCCGGCTAGTGGGTCCTTTATGGAGCTTTGGCACAACTCTTTCAGAGTGTTAAACGCTGTAATTAAGCCAACAGCTCTGAAAAGAAACCATATGTTTACAATGTACAGGGTCTATATAACACCTAAGAAATTGGCTAAATACTCTAACATAGATTACCACTGTCCGAGGTGTGGCTATCTGAAAGCAGATGATGTACATATGTTTGCTGATTGTCCCGAATTAGAGGGATATTGGAGTAAGATAAGGGAATTCTTGGAAGATGTCCTTTCAATGCCCATATCAGTTTCAACGTTTACGATAATATCAGGGCTTATCACGACCTATCAGGTAAACGATCTCCCCACGAAATTTGTTTTTTACATCATCTTGCTGGCAAGGCGAGAGATCTGTAGGGCGTGGAAGGATCCAAATCCCCCTACTTTTGCTAATTGCCTACGGCAGATCATGATAATAAGTAAATCAGATATGGCATGTGATCCCATGAGTGAGACCAATGTTTGGGAGGCCTTGGTGGCATGGCAACTTCGGTGATTGGTATTCCAATGATTTGTCTGGAGCCCTGCTGGTTCCCTGGACTCCTAAGTAGCATGGGTGCCCACAGATCGGTGAAAAAAAGGAGTATGGAGGGGAAGGTAGTGGCTACTTGAGGGTGCAGGCTTACCACTTTGCTTTTGGCCGTAAACAACGAGGGCCGGTACAGAACGACCAATGGTGCATGGAGGTGCCAGCTTCCCATCAAGAGTTCCATTCGTGATATATGAGGATTACCAAAAAAAGAAAAAAAAAAAAGAAAAAAACAAACAAACCTGAAATCATTAGTAGCAGCGCATTTCCTAGAGATGAACCATCACATTTCTCAACTGAAACTCATGGTGCTAGAAACAGTACAAAAGACTGAAGGAAGAGACAACAGCAAGTATTTGCTTCGCCAAGAAAATTACTGGATTTACAGATTGAACACGATGAAGCCCCATAGATTAAATGATCAAACTGAATTTTCTTGTTACCTATAATTTTGGGCCCACAGGGGTGTTTATGTTCTGTACAATTGACCTGATGAAGTTCAGCCTATCTTCTACCTTGTTTACTTTTCTCCAGTTTGGTGATTTTATATTTCCCCATTGAACGCATCTTACACATTTATCCTTAATATTTTATTATTATTTTTTTTAGAGTCACCGTGCATTATTATTTTTTTACCGTCTCCGTACACTTTTTTACGTCACCGTCGTCTTTCCTTTTCGACTTTTGTTTCTAAATAGTCTGTCTTTCATGGTTCCACATGATCGACTTTTAGGAGTCCGTTTTTTAGCTTTATGCATCTCAGTACCTTCATGTGACTCGAACGTTGTACGTAAAACAACCCAATAGACTCTCGGATACACTGACTAGCAGGAAGCTTCGCTAACCGCGAGCCACCACAGTAGAAAACCCGTGTTTTACCTTTTCATTTTCTTCACCCGTGAGTATTATATTTTGATAGCTCTCGTAGCAATTCTACAACTTGTTAGGACGTTAGACTTACCTTGTTTTTTTCCCTACGGTAAGATATTCTGATACCCTGACACGGCGCATTCGCCGAACCAGTAAGTTTCCCTGATCGGAACCCGTCTTTTATATTTTCACTTTTTCACCACGTTTGTCACACTTTATGCACGTTTATTTCGTTCTCTCACGTTTAAATCACCACTGTAGATACTATTTTTTGATGCAGATACTATGAATTTATTAGACTGAATGAGCTCTATCGTTTTCATTTATAAATATGCTCCAAGACGAAGGGCCATTGCCCGAAATGCATTGTAGCCTACATTAATCAGATGTGTAACTAACATTGATATTGATGAATATGGAATGACTATCTAAAAAGAGAAGAAATAAAATCAATTTGATCATTTCAAATTGAGCACAAGAAACTTATTTACAACTTCACTGAACATTATTTCCAGAGTGCCCCATGGGATGCAACCAATTTCTAATTGAATGCACTTTTAATACTTTTCTACTGGGTTTTCCCACAACATTTGCATTCCCAAAGCAACCAGAGTATTTCTAACATCCCTTAGCCAGCTGATTTTGTGAAAGCCATCAGATTTTATAACATCAAGAAACCCTGCGGCATATGATGAAAGTTCAGGTGTCGTCCACAACCTGCGCCAGTATAAAACAGGGCGCAGCTTGGCGACATCTGCAATAGCTATACTGCCCAAGTCATATCTAAGCGGCTTTAGGGGGGTACTCTGTGCGAGACCAGTAATACCATGAAGGAACTTCTTTTCAGAGAGGGTTAGTGGAGCAACTTTCTCAAACCCCCATAATTCCTCGCCATAGAGCGCCAAGCTAACAGCTTTTGATTCATAAACTTGGAGAGCAGACTTAATTGGTTTTGTTATTGACTTTATATGCTCCCAGCTTATTGCTCCTGTAGATTGCCGGTGTTTTAGAGCAGCTATATCTATGTGATAATCCCACTTAAGATCCTTTTCTAGGTGGATGCCCAGATAGGTAAAAACTTTGACCATTTCAAGTGATTGACCATTCATAAAAACTTTCCCTGTAAAACATCGATGCAGATTAAAAGTTATTCATTTTGTTTTTGCCACATTAACTTCCAGACCTCGAGCAGTACTAAACTCTTCAAAGATTACTAAAGCACGCTGGAGGCCACTAGGAGTTTTGGATATGATTAATGTGTCATCCGCAAACATTAAAATCGGAATTTTTACACCAGCTAGAGAAGGGGTGTCTATATGTAATGGCAGCAAACGGTCTACTATTCCATTAATGTACAAAGAAAACAGTGATGGGGCCATGGCACAACCTTGCCACACACCATGTTCAACCGGGAATTGGGTGGTGGCCCTGCCCACCCCATTAGATTTTGGCATAGTTTGCTTCGTGCAGCCTCATTACCAAAGTTAAAATCTTATCAGAAAGACCTAGTTCCCTCAGTGTCACCCATAAATGGAAACGGGGAACAAGGTCAAAAGCTGCACGTAAGTTAACAAAGGCAGCATAAAAGGCTGCCTTTGTCCAGTGTCACAGTCTTCCAATAAAGAAGGATAAAATGGAAGACTTGATCAATGGTACTGATATACTTGCGAAAGCCAGCTTGGAAGGGGGACAATATACTGCTTTATTCTGGGTCATCCTCCCCACAACCTTTTGAATCCTGTCCATCAAACTGATAGGTCTGTAATTTCCCGGTTGTGTTTTATCACCCTTTTTGTACACTGGAATTATTATTGCTCCTATTCAGGAAACCGGGATCGGGGCACCCTGGGCCATTGCATTTGCCATCAACAAAATATATCTGCCCCATCGTGTCTTATGAAGAAAAACATCGGCGGCGACACCATCTGGTCCTGGTGCTCTTCCTCCAGCCACTGCATTAAGAGCTGTTAAAACATCATTATCATTAAAAACCTCATCTTTATAGAAAACATATCTAAGATCTTCCATTTGATTCTCTGAAGGTTTACACGCATATTGTGGCCTAAAATAATTAAACCATCCTTCTTGGGTAACATGATTTTGGGGCTGATCTGGCTGGCCCCCTTTACCCCACTTGCTAATATTCCAGAATAATCTAGTGTTTTTCTTGTCACTTTGCTTCTTTGAGGTACTGCCATCGTAGCTCGTCCCATTGGCACTTGGCTTTATGGATAGCTCTTTTATATTCCTGCCTAGCTATGAGGACAGCTACCAGTTCCCCACCCCTAATAGCATTGCCAAGAAGAATTCGAGCTTGCCTACAGTTGTTATTATACCACCGTAGTGGTTTAAGGCCAGCTAGATTCCTAATTTTAGTAGGCGTAAAGAAATGGGCACTAATGCTTATGAAAAGGCTATCATGTAGCTGAGTTACACACCTCTGATCGTCTCCGGAACTAATTACATGTTCTAGCTCCAGTATGGTCTTATCAACCTCCTCATTTATCTTTTCCAAGACCTCCGACTTAGTTACTACATGTGTCCAATTAAGCCGGCCCATATCATTAGTGGGGACAATATTTGGGGCACAAAGCTCAACCCCATCTGCCCGTGGTTGTTCCGACTTCCACCAGTCATGAGTGACATACAAGGGGTTGTGGTCACTTTCCATACGATCCTTGACCATCATATCAATTATCGTATAACAAAACTTCAAACTACAAAGGATATAATCAATCCTACTTTTACTGCGGCCATTGTTAAAGGTATTGACCCCAAGCCTATCTTGCAATGTCCTACCATTAAGAGCTCTTAGTCCCCTTTCATAGCAAATAGTATTGATCTGGATAACGACCTCTGTCCATTTTTTAACAGGGTTGAGTTCCAATTTTGGTACCCCCCATAGGCTATCCTCATCATCAGTGAAATGCCAATCGGGAGTAGCCAATGGCTCAAAAGTTGTGTTTAAATCACCCGCAATGATCACACTACTGTCTATTGAGTGAAGCTTGAGGAGGGAATCCAAAGCCGCTATAACCTGAGACTTACCACCCCGAACACCCCCACATGGACATTATAAATGTCCAGAAGACCTAAAGGGCCCAGATCCAATCTATAGCAGTTCTTTAATGGTCAGAGTCAGTGCTTGGTGCACCCATATGGTCAGGCCACCCATTAGGTGTCCTCTAGCGCCTATGATTGCAGGTACAAAGAAGTTTAAATAACCGGGGCAAGAAGCGTGGTTTGAGCAACCAAGTCTCCTGGAAAACACAGACATCAAATTCGCTGATGAATGTCAGCCATTGTGGTGATGATATTTTGACGCCCAGGCCTGCTACATTCCATGAGATAAGTGAGCCCTCCTTTATCCTGGGCTGGCTCTTTAGCCCAGGATTAGGGAAATCATTTGAGTGAATAACAATAGGAGACCTCCTCTGAGTGAAACCACTAGCGATAATAATGTTATCTGCCTGCGAGCTATCAACACTAGCAGGCAAGGAATCATCCAGACAGATTCCTGGTCCTTGCAGATCTTTCATTTCCGGTGTATTGCTGGCAATATCAACATTACCAGTTTGGTCCTCTACACTATCGCTAGATAGGAGTCTTTTGTCTGGAATATAACCGGCAGTGTCTCCCCTGCCAGAATTCTCAACACTAACACTGGCAGGTCTTTGAGCATGCACACCAGGGAGTCAATCAATGCTTTCCAACCAAGTGCTTCCACTACTACCCCATGGTCTCTGCCCAGAAAGAGAATAAACCTCAATAAAGGAGGAGGTGGGGTCTTCCTTAACTGAATACACAAATGTGCTGGGGGGCTAGTTCTAAACTCAAGAGCAAATAAATTCTCGGCCATTGTCTCTGACGAAATGTCAATTCAATACAATCATATTGCTCTGAGAGGAAAGTTAACCTACGCGCCTTAGTAATATCGTCCCTAATTACCGATTGCACCCTTGACATAACGTAGCCAATGAATAGCTTTATTAGTCAGGGAGTCAGCTAGATCGGTGTAATCCACTTATTTCGCACCCTCCCGTCTGATTGGAAGTTTGCCTTCGTAAGTGGCCTTTGAGGAGGTGCCCCACCTATTGTCAGCCGACAAACTCTCCCTCTCACCTGTCTTGGATTGATTGGCTAAACTATTTATGGAGGTTATTAATTATTTCTTTTGGGCATTTAGGGACGTGGGTTTTCTTGTCCTAGCCGCCTCACTATAGGAGGAGGGGACTTTACACCCACCATCCACTGACTTTCCAATAACCATCGGGCTTGTCATACTACTACCAGATTTGAGGAAAAGGGTTGGCATCCTTTATACTAGAGTTTAGGAGAGTATGCGCCCCACCGTTGGGTACAGGCCCTAGCATAGCAGATAGATTTACAATCAGGGTCTTCATAGACTCTATCTCGTCCCTCAGAAGAGATACTAAATTCATTAGGTCTTGAATGTCTTGTGGGTCGTTTCTGCCCTTACCACTAGATTGAGTTTGGGAATCTGGAACATAACTTGGTGGATGATTTCAAACGCCATCCTTCTCTGTTCCAATTGGTTGCGATATTTGTGGGGTGGAGCTCTTACTATGGACCTTCGCCAAAACAGAAAATCTATTGGTGCAAGGAACTATTGGCACACATGTTTTAAAGCCTGACTGCCATTAACTAACAGGGAGTTGTCAGTACCATCAGTTATAATATTTTCTTTGGTTGGAGATAGTGCCCCTCTGGTGGTAGAATCACTTCCATTTAAGCCTTTCTCCTTTAAAAGGAACATAGCAGGGATAGCGGGCGAGACAATACCCTCACACTCCGACCCCAGCCCACCTGTAATCTGTTGAGCTGTAGCCCCAGCTACACGTGTGTTATTTTCAGTGGTTAAAATTGCCTCACACTCTTCTACAAGACTATCAATGCGATCAAGGACACAATTGGAAGCAGCATGCCTAGTCGTCTTTCTTGCCTTCTTTCCTTTTCGGGGCCAAGAAGAATTCCCAGCCTCAGCTCCCCCTCCTCCCCCTTACATTGACTTACGCTTACCCATACCAATACACCCCTCTATTGCTAAAGATAAGGGTTTATTAACTACAATCATCACTGATAGTCCACTAATAGTCCAGGGGGGGGGTAACAAAGGGTCCTTCAGACTGGTAACAGTGATATGGGCAAGAGGCGAACAGTACCTTTAGCAGTTCCCAACGTAGGTCCGCTATTAACTATTGAGGCAACGTGTAGTAAATGTTAGGGGAATGGCCCTGCCCTGGCTCTTTCTGGCATGGGACGGGCGCAGGACGGGCCCGCCCTTGGCCCGGGCATGCCCACGGGCGTCCCGCGTTGTGGGAGGGCTGGGCTGATTAAAAGGGCCTCTGGCGCCCTCCGGCGATGTCAAGAGCCTGCGCCTCGCAGGGCCTCCTGGGAAATGTAGGAAAAGGCTGAGCCGTTGACCTCACGGCTGTTCCAGCGGCGTTGCAGGAGTTTTCACTGGGCCCGGTGGAATGAAGCAAAGGGATGGAGCACATACAGGTGCGTGTTGGCCGTTCCCCTCACGGCAGGTTCTGACACTTGTTCAGCGCGTCCAATTTACTTTCAGACCCGACAGCCCCACGCATCGATATAAGATCTCTGCTATGGTGTCTGGTACATTATTCACATCCCTTTTATATATAGCAATAGGTCATCGGCGTACAAGGATACCACGTGGAGTCTGTCTCCCAAGGGAATGCCCCAATCATTGTCCTTCCGTTGGAGTTGCGCAGCCAGGGGTTCCATAGCCCATGAAAATATTAATGGGGATAGAGGGCTCCCTTGTCTAGTGCCTCTGTCTATAGCTAAGCTCTCTGATATTATTCGCCCTCTGCAGACCCGGATGAGTGGCTGCATGTACAGTAGCTTGACCAGACTAAGGAAGGTGACCCCGGAACCATACTGTCGGAGGACTGCAAACAGGTAGGGCCATTCAAGTGAGTCAAAGACCTTTTCCAAATGTAGGACCAAGCATCCCAAGCCAGAGGTGCATGGCATATTCTTGAAGCTGAAAAAATGTCTGTATGTGAGGGAGGGGCTTTGAGTTGGCACAAAGTCATTTTGGTCAGAGTGCACCAGTGACTGTACCAACGGTGCCAGTCTAGCCAAGATTACTGAGGCTAAATATTTGTAATTGGTATTGAGTAGTGCTAGCGGGCTGTAAGAGCCCAGCTGTGTTGTATCCCTATCTAGTTTGGGGAGAGATATTAACAACTCTTCACATTGCATTGCCGTAAGTGTGTGAGCAGTGTGATGCACCGTTTTTAATTGGGGTACCAGCAGCGTGGCATATGCCTTGTAGAATTCAGGTGGAAGGCCGTCTGGGCCTAGGGACTTAACTGTGGTCAGGTTGCATATGCTGGCTAAGATTTCTTCCGGGGTGACCAGTGCATCTAGCTTTAATCTCTGCTTAGAGATTAGGCTGGGAAGGGTGATTTCTGCAAGGAATTGTTGAATCTCCTCAGGTAGTGCAGTGGTGGCAGATTTGTACAGTTCTGTACAATGTTGTGTAAAGTCAGAGTTTATTTCTTGTTGTGTGTATAAAAGTGTGCCCTGTGGGGACCAGATTGCTGTTATAGGCGTAGAGGCGTCCTCTATTCTGATAAGCTAGGCAAGCAGGCACCCTGCTTTATCTGCAGTGCTGTGGGTACGTGCTGAGTGCGATGCATAGTAAAAACATCTTAATCTTTCTAGCAACCTAAGGTGTTAAGATCTGTGCTCCTGAAGTCATGGTCTAATTAGTGGATCTTCAGCTACTTGTGTTTCAAGGTGGATTAGCCCTTCCTAATGTCTGTCTCAATTGCTTTACACAAAGCTGTTTGGGTATTTAGGCAGTAGCCCCAAATTACCACTTTGAAAGCATCTCACTCGATTAGGTGAGCGCCTCCCAAAATGGTTTATCTTCCAGCGTCTCAGGTAGTAAACGCCACATGGGGATGGCTGCTGCAGCATTATCCCATGAGATTTGCAGTGTTTGTGGATTATGATTGGAATGGGTTCTCCCCAGGTATTCAGTTTTAGTCACTGCGTTTATTATATCTTTCATGCCAAGCAGCCTATCCAAGCGGGTATGCAGGCCTTGGGAGCACAAATAGTAGGAGTACACGTTGTCTGTGGGGTTTCTTTGTCTCCAGACATCCACAAGATGCCAGTGCACCATCCAGGCATTGAATTCCCTTATAGCTTTTGTTGTGGGATTGTCGGGAATGGGAAGAAAGGACCGGTCAAGAGACACATCAAATACACAGGTAAAATCCCCGCCTAGCATTCAGGGTATACCATGCCATTCAGAGAGTTTGCCTGACAGTGTGCCTAGAATTGTTGACTGATCCGTATTGGGTGCGTATATTGGGCCCAGTACAATGTGTCTGCCATCTAAACAGACCCTCACGAGAACATATCGCCCCTCGACATCTATCACTGATTCATCAACTTGAAAGGGAGTACATAGTCTAACCCAAAACAAGATACCCCCGGTAAAGGCAGAGTAGCCAGTACTGTATAATTGGCCTCTCCACCTTCTTTGTAAGATCACTGTTTCAGGAGTAGTAAGGTGTGTCTCCGGTAGGAGTACTATTTGGGCTTGGTACCTCTTAAGATAGGAATATATTAAGTATCTGCAGGAGGGTGTATTAATTCCCCGAACATTCCAGGTGCATACATTAATGACTGTCATGGTGGGGAAGAAGTAGGAATCCAAAAGATGTCAAGCCGCAGGGGAGTGGCTGGCCCGTGCTTGAGAGGCAATTACAAGGGGGCCAAGGGGTATGGTATTCGTGAGATCCTGTGAGTTCATAATCGGGCCGATGTGTTGTAATTAACTAAACATATGTAAACCAACATGTAAAATACCATATGGGCTAGAGTGCAACAAGCATCTATCCAAACTTTCAACCAGGGTGTCCTGCCAACGTCGGCTTCTGGTGTGAGGCTAAATATTTACCAGGTGTCAGTGTAATGTAGGAGTAGATCCCCCCCCCCCAGTGATAAGGATGTTCGTGGGAACCAGAGCTACATACACTCTTGTCTGGGTTATGATTTGGGCCTATGTACACACTGCGACAGGCTGTGTACTGACATTGTGTATCCTCCCTTGCTTGTACCCTGCTCTTGTCATATGCGGCTCTTTACATTGTTTACGGGAGTAGGACAGAAAAATCAAGAACATATCGTGTCCTGTTATACTGGCGTGGATCTAGTTGTTGTACATGGGAATAGAGTATCAGCAGGTCTGGTGTTCTACTATATGATGTCATCTGCTGTTTGTGGGTTGACCTCAGGGAAAGCGCTGGAGTCCTGTGAGTAGTAGGCTGCATCAACCTACCCCACGTCACTCGCTCGGTCCTTCAGGCTTTCCTCTGACATGTGTTGTGGCTCCTAATTTCTACTGCTACCCGCAGTGCTCTGCGCCGGTCTAGGATCATTTGCTCTACATTAGGTCTGTGGCACACAGATGTTTCTTGTCGCTTGCGTAATTTCGCTTTACAAAATCCTAGATCAGCTCCTTTTTGCAGTCTCCCTTGTGTATCGGTTGCAGGGATATTGCCCCCGATGTTAGCAGAGTCCAGCCGGTCACATGCAACAATGTGAGTATCAAAGAAATATGTCTGGCCTTTCGCTACTACACGTAGGCGTGCAGGGAATAACAATGAGTATTTAAGATCAAGGTCTCCTGGGTGACGTTTTATTTCTAGACATTTTTTTTTATTGCTACTGTATCGCTGCTGTGTAATCTGGGAAGAGCATTACATGGATGTTTGCTGCTTGTATTGTTTGTAGTTTCAGTGTCTCTAGCAGGATCGAGTCTCTGTCCTTTTAATGTAGTACACAAAATAGGAGGGATCTTGGGCCAGTTATCGCAGGGTGTAGCCTCTCCGGTAACCTGTGCGCTCTTTCTATTGCAAAGTGTTTCGTTAGTGCGCCTTCAGGCAGCATTCCTTGTATCCAATTTTCAACATATTCAGCTGTGTCTTTACCTTTCCGCCTTCTGGAAGGCCGGTCACTTGGATGTTGTTCCGCCTAGACTGACCTTCAGAGTCCTCCGCCATGTGTGCAAGGATTTTCACTTGGGCCAACAGTTCCTTCAGGCGTTTTTCCGCTTCCTGCATCTTAGGAGACAGCTCATCCATGGCGACCTCTAGTGTGTGGGTTTTGTCTGCCAGCTTCCGGTGTTCAGCATGCAAAAGGTTCAGGTCACTAACTACTGCATCATTCTTATTTTAGAGGGAGCTGCATGTTTGCTCCATAGTGTTCTCCAGCTTCTCCACTGCAGCCAACACATTGTCCATTTTACTTACATGGGATCAGTGGGTGCCTCTGCGGGTGTCTTTTCCATCTGGGTTTGGGGCAGGAGTGGGTGGCCAGTAGAGCCGCCAGGGCCAGAGTGAAGCTGGCCCATGTCCAACATGAGCCGCCTGATTGTATGTTAGTTAGTAGGTTGATGTTTCTTGGCCCCACAGTTGGTCCTGAAATCCTGTGGTAATCTGTCTTGTGCTGCCAGTTCAGAGGTGCCATCCACACTCTTTGCTCTCAGTCCCCGGAGGTGTGTTTGGCATTATGGACAGGACCCTGCCTCAATACCCTCTGGAAGCCATGACCTGATACCCATAACCTCCCTCACTTACCTTTTATATTCCAGCACGACCGCAACGAACAGCTCCGACAGCTTCTGCCCTGGGAGAAAGAAAAGGAAAGGATTAATCCTGCAGCCCTGACTCTGATGACATCAGGAGGGTGCAGACTTAACGATATCACAGACAAACCAGGAGGTGGAGATAGGACACCGGGAAACACAGCGGGACGATGCAAAGAAGAGGAAGCACCTTTCACCACAGCGGACCCAGAGCCCAGCGGGAGCAGGAAGCAGTGTTTCCAAGAAGAGACGCCTTCGAGTCGGGGGATGAAGCTCTAGAGGTCTTGAGTGAAGAGTGGTGGTCCCCCTGGGAGGAGTGAAGACTCCGCTGCAACTCAGGAGAGTTGTGGCTTCTGTGGTACGTGAACAGGGGGAGTGAAGTAAGAGACAGAAGGAGTTCAGAGCTTAGGATGCTAACCGGGTGGGTGAAAAAGGGGTAAAGAGACTAATAGAGAGGATGGCCTGTGATCATCTTTATTAGGTATGTTTTGTTTGTCTTTCTTTTTAATTTGGCTCGCATTTTTCCTTTTTTTTTTTCTTTCGCTCATTATCGCCTGGCAAACTGCTCAATAGTCCGGGATTAAACAGACTACTTCTTTGGCGGGAACCACAGCCTCTGGGGACACTTGTTATGAATAGAAAGCTTGGGTTGATAACTAGGCAGAAGTAAATTGTCTCTGCATGACCAAGCTTGCTTTCTTCTCCTGTGCACACCTCCCATCCAGAACCCTAATCTCCCAAATAGGGCCCTATAACTAGAGAGAAAGATAGAGAGAGAGAGAGAAAGAACACATAACCATCTTTCACAATAGCCTCCCCTCAGCTTACACTCCCGTGTTTGGTAATGGTACCTATCCTGCACCCAGGAACCCAATATTATAATACTTACCGCCATCTCCCTATCTTCTTCCCTTAGATCCCGGGACACACCACAGAGTGAGAACGGACCTAAGAAGAAAGAGAAGAAGGCAAATGGAAGTAGAAAAAGAAGTACTGAATACTCCTTCAGTCTGTTACACCCATATGAATTAGACTATTCTTTATTAAACCGCTAAGATTGAGAAACACATCAAGCCTCCTAGATTTAAATTCCATCCATCCCTCCCACAGGGGGCCACTGGTTTCAGAGCATCACCATTCTTCAGTTCGTTATCAAAGGCCCCTATAACAACCCCCCTTCCACTATAGTTCCATAAACACGCCCAGGAGTGCCTTACTTCATGGAGTTGTGCCTGTTTGGAACTCTTGCCGCTGTTGGGGATTGTGGCTGCCTCATGCCTTCCTGTGTTATGTGTTCTTCGCTTCCACTGTAGCGCGTGTTCCACTGGAGTGCCTGGGTGTGCACCGATCCTACAGCCCGGGTGCTCATGTCAGGTGGTGAACTGCAGTTCTGCTCACTTCATCTAAACAGGTACAATCCTTTTCCTATGGAAATGCCACACTGAGGGGAGACTTTAGCGTGTCCCGCTGTAGATTGCTGCGATTGACCAACTTCCTGAGGCCACAGGCCTTGTGGTCTGTTGGGCTTGTCTTAGCTCTGGCAACATGGTGTAGGGCGCTGTCCTCCGCCTTTTCTAGGTCGAGGGGTGACACCGCGGGATCTCACGGCCGTTTGTTGCAGACGGGGGTCCTCCTCCTCCCCTTCATGGCCAGTCCCAGCAGCCCACCCCTCATCTCTGGGTCCACACGGCATGCCCCCAATCAGAGCGTGATGAAGCCCCAAGGCGCAGCCCTCCCTGCAGGCCACATCAATTTTCTCTCTCAGGCTCCCCAGCTCACCGGCTCAAGAGCTCTGAAGTCTTGCACCGTCCTGGGTGAGCCCAGGCCTCCACGACCTGCAGAACGCTGCTGCGCAGCATGCAACAGCTCCCCACCTCTGCCCCGGTTCTGGTAGCTCCTCACCTCCACAGGTATATGCGCCTGTTTATCGTCCACAGTGGGTCCTCCAGAGGGCCACCGCCATGTGTACAACTCATCCTCTCGGTGCGGCCTGCTGCGCCCCTTGCGAAGCCTCAGGCTTGCATGATCCTTCTAGTGTCGTGTAGCTCCTAGGAATCCCCAGGACCTGTACATTTTAGATAACCTAAACTGAGGGCTTGGTGTCCCAACTGCTTCCTGACACTCCCACAGGATGTCAGTCGTTAGACCAGCTAGCTCTACAGTGCCACTACCACCCACCTGTATTCTACAGTGGTGTAGGTAGTTTCTTGCAACAATTCAACATGACAACCCTGATTCCTCAGAGATCGTGGAAAACAGTACAGTACATTTCACTGAGACACTTGTGCTCGCTTTCTCTCAGAAAATACACAGGATGGTGATTAGGACGTTTCAATAAGTATTTATTGGTCCAGCGACAGTCTTGTGTAAAACATATGTGCTGTGACGATCAGGAGATAAAAGCATATGAATGAGATTGCTAGTACCAATATAGTAAATAGTAGATACATTTCTACCATAGTGCTAATAAGATGAACATAAGCAGTTCATATAAAAACAGTAGCACTTGCATATTTCTAAAATGCTCGCCCTCAGTAATTTGCCTAAATGTACCTAGCCTAGATCTGTATGCGTATGCGATATGTATGTATGTAGCCGAGAAACCCCTAAGGAAGAACCAGCCCCCTCACCGGATGGTTGAGAATGAAGGATCCCGTCTCTGCTTCGAGGATGACACCCCGCAAGGGATGTCAGACTGCTGTATGTCAAAGATTCAGCATGCAGGATCCGGTGTCATCTTGGAAGGAATTTTCCTCTAATTTGTAGGGTGCAGTGAGGGTCTTTTATACTAGAATGGTCACTCCAGGGTTTCTTCTAGGTTCAATATGTTTTGAAAACAACTATAAATGTTTTGGAAACAATCATGAATGTTTTTACAAACAAATGCGAACATGCATAGCTGGCTGTTGGCCAAGGATGAAAAAAGTTGTGACCCGTTTACAGAATAATTATACCGTACCTGAATACGTGTTTATGTACGTCAGGTACAGGGTTATGGTAGAATACAGAGAGCCTGGTGTAGAAGAGACAGGAGCAAGATACTGGGTAAAAGGTCACCTGTTTAGAATCGTTATTGTCATGTGGCTGGGACAATGTATGTATATTGGGGTGTACATGACAGGACTATCCTAAAGGACATGACACTAGGCCCCTCCTCCCGGCCTCGCATCTCTGCTCGGCCCGATCTGGGTCTCTGACTGCAGGCACAGCCGAGACATTGACAAGTACCAGCCCACAGGGTGCTCTCTACCGCTGCACGGCTGTTTCGGTGCCGTTGGTTCTTCTTTGGGTCAGATAAATTAATGATTACAGGGGATGGATGGTGGAGCTCTAACAAAGCATGTCCACCATCTTAACCTGCATAGCCAACCCCGTGGAGGTTCCTTTATTGAATGTATCTTGTTATTTTATTCCTGATGAAGAGTGGTCCTGTTCCATGTATTGCTTTGTGAGCAATACAAAGCAGCTTGAATGGGGCTCTTCTGGCAACCGGTAACCAATGAAGGGCTTTCAAGGGTATGCAGCTTTATATGTAAGTGTAGTCTGGCAGCCGAGTTCTCAATCCGTTGTAGTCTTTTCATAGTTGTTAAAGGTGGTCCGTGGTAGAGGCTATTGGTGTAATCGAGTTGGGATAGAACAAGGGAGATGGTAGTCTGGACCTTGTGTGGACATCCCAGGTGGGGCAAGATGCGGCTCAGAGTTTTTATAGTAACAAAGCTTATTCTGTCTAGTTTGTCAATTTGGGCATTTATTGATAGCTTGAAGTCCATTGCCATTCCAAAGGTTCTTACTTCCTTTGATATTTTAGGCGGTGTTCCCAGATCATCAGGCCATGCAGCGAGGGAGTCATAATTTTTCTAATCGCCACACGTGAGTATTTCCGTTCTGGAATTATTCAATTTGAGATGGCTCCATGTCATACATTGATCCACGGCTTGGAGACAACTGAAAATTGGTGAATTATTAATGTCTGTCGGGGCATTTCAGTTGAAGGAGTATTTATCTGTCATCTGCATAGTTATATCACTTCAGGTAAAATTGATTGATCAGTGCCGCCAATGACTTCATGTAGATGTTGAAACGCATGGGTGAGAAGATAGAGCCTTGAGGGACCCCTGCTTTTGTGAGGTACGGTTTGACGGGAAAGGGGAGATATGGATGACATTAGTTCTGTTGTGAAGGTAAGATGTTGTCCAGTGTAGAGCAGTCCCCTCTATGCCGGCTTGTAGAGTCTTTGTATCAGAGTGTCATGGTCAACATTGTTTAAGGCATTATAGTCAAATATGTTCTTAAGGTCATCCCTGATGGCAACAAGGGCAGATTCTGTGTCTTTTCCAGGGCAGGATCCCGTTTGGAAGTCTGAAAGTATGGCATTATATTCAATGAATTGTGACATCTGGGCAAATGCTGCTCTTTCCGGTAGTTTACCCAGGAAAGGTCCAGTTGTAATCGGTCTGCAGTGTTCGAGGTTCAGGTTTGTTTTCTTTGTTAATGAGTGTATGTATGATGTTTTGAATTTTTCTGGAAATATTCCTGTAGTTATTATTATTATTTAGGATTTGTAGAGCGCATAGCCGCCCTAGGGCTTCCCAGCACTAGGAGACAGGGAGCAAGCTGTGGCTGGATGGAAGATTTCTCTAGGGCCCCTATTGTTTAATGCTCTGTGCGTTATAATCAGTGCTTTGAATTTGATTCTGGCCTCCTTGGGAGCCAATGCAGTCCTTTGAGGTGCTTTTTTGCAAACTCTGGAGCTGGGGCCTTACACAGCAGCCTTGCTGCCGCGTTCTGGACCACCTGAAGTCTGTTGGTCACGTATTTCGGCACCCCTAGAAAAAGCGAGTTTCCATAGTGCAGACGTGATGTGACCATTGAATGGACTACCGCCTTCCTAAGCTGTATGGGAATCCGATCTAGGATTTTCCGAAGTCTTCTAAGTAGTCTGAAACAGGTGCCAGTGACTTTCTTGGTTGAGTCATCATTGATAGGTCCTTTTCGAGCCAGAAGCCCAGGTTATAGATGGATTCTTTAGGCGTGGGTGGGCTGCCCAGGTAGTTAGGTCAGCATAAGGATGGCCTGGGAATTGTCATATTCCCGAGAAATATTAACTACGTTTTATCGCCGTTTAGTTTTAAGCAGCTGTTGGTCATCCATTTCATGACTTTCTCCATATAGGGCGATAACCTCTCTGATTCCCGGTTGGTTCTAGGGTCTAAAGAGATCACCAGCTGCGATCGTCCGCGAAGAACGTCATGGAGGTATCAAAGTCTTTGGTAATCTGAGATAGTGGCTCCATATAAACATTAAACAGCATGTGGCTCAGTGAGGAACTTTGTGGCACCCAGCACGTTAGTGACATGGTTTTAGAGGTGGTGGTGTTTTCTAGGACTTGGAAAGTGCTTTCCTCCAAGAATGAGGCCAGCCACTGTAGCATGGCACCTTGTACCCCGATGGGCGAGAGTCTGCTTCGCAAATGTGGTGGTCCACTGTGTCGAAGGCAGCACTCAGCACTCAGGTCCAAGAGAAGAAAAGCTGCTCAGCTTCCCCGATCTAGCGATGTTCTGAGTTCCTCAGCCACCATCAACAGAGCAGACTCAGTGCTATGCTGTGCGTGAAATCCCATCTGGGTGGAATGGAGACAGTGGTTTGTTTCCAAAAACTCAGCCAGTAATCTTTTGACGGGCTTTTCCAATAGCTTTCCAACGAACAGCAGCATTGAAATGGGGTGGTAATTCCCTAGTTGCTCTGGATCTGTCTTGGATTTTTTTGGGGGGGAAATATTTTTATTGTTGTGAGAAACAACGGCAGGGCACAGGTCAGTTAAAAGGTGCATACATTGATTGAAGTAGGTCAGTATACATAACAATGTTAATACATGACGGAGAAGATTAAAATAGTCTATGTTAAGCTAATTTGGTACATCCCTTAAGTCCTTCATTCCCTCCTGTCTCCTACTCAGTATCATTCTCTCCATCTTGCATTGGCGGTTCGCACAAATATCCCCTATATTCGTTCCAGGCACTCCAGATTCTGTCCCATTTCCGAGGGCATCCCCGGTTCAGGTATACCGCTCTCTCCGCCAACATTGCTAAATCCAGATCTCTGCACCAGTCCGTGAGCGTAGGTACCTCTACAGAACCCCAGTACTTGGCTATATTTCATTTGGCGTACATTATACCTAATGTCACCCAGTCCTGTGCTGAGTGAGTAAGATCGTTTGGCTCCCAGATGTCCAGTAGGCAGCGCCGCGGCTCTGGGATGACAGAGTCTTTCACCACCTGTGACATAGTCCTCATGACCATAACCCAGTATGTCGCTACTTGGGGGCACTGCCATATGGTGTGGAAGAATGTTCCTTCCTCCCCACACCCTCTCAGGCAAAGGTTGTGTATGGCTCTCCCTATCGTGTGCAGGGTGACCCTAGTGTAGTACAATCAGTGAAGTATCTTGAGCTGTACAAAACGGAGTCTGGATGGTACGGCCACTTCTCGGGGGAAGATAGCGCTGTCTGCCAGTCCGTCTCATCAAAGTCCCCTATTTATTTATTTATTTATTTAGGAGATTTGTAGAGCGCATGGCTGCCCGGGAGCGTCCCAGCGCTGACAGAATCCACTAAGGTCTCCAAGGAAGGGGCCGGGGGGGAAAGCAAGGGATCAAGGGAACAGCCATGTCTTCAGGGATTTGCGGAATGTTAAGAGATTAGGTTGGGCCCTGAGGGCCGGTGGAAGAGTGTTCCACATCTTGGATGCTTGGAAAGAGAATTGTCGACCTCCGAAACGTGATTTTTTGATTTTGGGTATTTTGGTCAGGTGGGCATTGGTAGAGCGTAGGGTTCTGGTTGTCGTGTAGGGGGTTACGAGATTTTTCAGAACCGGGGGGGCTTTTCCGTGCAGGATTTTGTGGGTTAGGCACATGGCCTTGAAATGCACCTTTTGTTCCACCGGGAGCCAATGCAGTTCTTTGAGTGCGGGCTTGGCAGAGCAGCGTTTTTTGGTGCCAGTGAGAATTCTGGCCGCGGCATTTTGCACCACCTGAATCAGTAGACCAAGTGTTCTTGAGTTTCAGGGTTGGGTCCAGTAAGTTGTTTACTAGTTTATGGTACACAAAGGAGGTTGCTTTTTGGGGCATGTGCTAAGTTAGTAGCCTGTCTTCTAGCGGGGTGGATTCCAGTAAATCCGCACCAGGCGGAATAATAGACCCTAGGGCATGGCTAATCTGCAAGTACCGGAATTCCTCAGTGGGAGCTAAATCGTATTGGGTTTGGAGCTGTTCGAATGACAATATGGCACCTCTTTTCCAAAGGTCTCCCACCGTGGAGATACCTATTAGATCCCATGTTCTGAAGCCCTTACTATTGCGAAGTTTGCCTAATCGTCGCGAGGACCAAAGCGGAGTCATTTGAGTAATAGTGTCTGTACATTTGAGACGGGTCTGTGCTACATACCAAAGGCTTACTGTGTGTGCTGTTGGGCCGAGAAGGAATGAGGTGCCTCTTTTATCATACAGTGCTGCGAATATACCTGCCTCTCCCAACTCATACCTGTCTGCTTGGAATGCTGGTTCTGTTTGGGGCGTGTAAACACTGATTTATTATTTTTAATTGAGCCGCCCAGTAGGATAGTTGAATGTCAGGGAGGGCAACACCTCCGTCGTACCAGCCCCTGATTAACTTATTACGAGATATGCATGCTGGTTTATTACCCCAAAACAGGCCCGAAACTAGTGCGTCAATCAATTTGAAATATTTCAGGGGGACAGGGAACGGGGTATTTTCCAAAACGCATAACAGTCGGGTGAGTGTCATCATTTTATATAAGGCCGCCTTACCTAGCAGGGTTAAAGGCAGAGTATGCCAATGCTTCACACCATCAAGGAGCGCTCCAAATTTTGGGGGAGGAAAGCATTTGGACTAGGCGTCACCCAGACACCCAAGTACTTAAAAGGCTCTTCCATGACCCTTAGGGGGCAGTCTGCCGGGAGCTATGGGGGGTGGCCCTTAAGAATGAATAAGACAGATTTGGACCAGTTGATGTTGTAACCGGACGCCCGCCCAAAAATTTCGCAGATGTTCAGGAGCACTATGATTGATCGTCTGAGAGAAGTCAGATATAAAAGAATGTCGTCCGCATATAGAGATATGCGGTCTTCCCACGTTGCAGTCCAGTGTAGTCCCCTGATCATGGGGTCCCACCGAATCCAGTCCGCCAGTGGCTCTAACGCCGATGCAAAAAGCAAAGGGGACAGCGAGCATCCTTGGCGTGTAGCTCGACCCGGTGGGAAGTTCCTAGAAATATGGCCATTAGCCACAACATGTGCCAAGGGCTGTGAGTATAATAGTTTCACCCATGCACAGAACTTGGGTCCAAAGCCAAGATGCCTGAGGACAGCTAATAAATAAGGCCATTCTACCATGTCGAACGCCATTCGAGCATCCAGAGATAGGATGACTGCTGGTTCCTGAAGGCTTGGTATTCGTGCCATTACTGCGTGGACCCTTCGTAAATTAAGGGCGGTGTTCCTATTGGGCATAAACCTGGATTGATCCGGATGTATCAGTGTCTCAAGATGTGGGGATAGTCGTTTGGCAATCATTTTGGCCAGGATCTTGGCTTCTGCGTTAAGTAAGGATATTGGACGATATGATGAGCATTCGTCTGGGGGTTTGCCAGATTTTGGCACTGCAATTATGGTAGCCATTCGCTGGTAATGTGGCAATTCCCCTGTTTCCAAGCTGTGTAGAAACATTGTACTGAGATGTGGGCTGTTAAGTCAGATGTGCGTTTGTTAAGCTCAATGGGGATCCCGTTAGGTCCCACAGCTTTCCCTGACTGCAGAGAGTGGCCGGCGGAGAGGACTTTGTCGGTCGTAAAGTCAGCTTCTAGAAGCAGGGCATCGTCTTCTGATAGTGACGGCATTTGGATATCTTTAATGTACGTTTGCGCCTCCTCTGTTGTCATTTGGGAGTTGGATGTATAAACTCGTTCAAAATAGTCAGCCAGGGTGTCTACTATGTCTTCCGGGGTAGTGACAATTGCTCCAGCCGGGTTGCGGAGTTGAGCAATCATCCTCTGTGCCCTTTCCCTCTTGTCTAACCAGGCCAGGAGTTTGCCCCCCTTTCCCCCTACTTCATAAACGGTGTGTTGTGTAGTTTGGAGCCAAAATTTAACTTTTTCCCCTTGGTATTCTCTAAGCACGCATTGCTTAAGACGTAGATTTTGGGCTGTCTCCGCAGTGGGGTTCTGCTCATGTTGTGCCTGGCGGTACAAAAGAGGGTGGTGATGGATGGAGCTTCTGAACCAATCAAACACTCACACCCAGTCAACAGATCTGGGTTAAATCCATCACGTTCTGTAGCCCACTCTGGCACCCCAGTTCAGAGATGGCCATATTGCAATCCAAGTCTGACCCTATGCCTCATGGGAACAGTCCAGCCCGAACTGCCAAGCCATGCCTTCCCTGGACCAGAAACAAGCTTCCCAGGACCGGTTTCTGGCATTACAGCCGTTTTCATCCAGACTTGCTTAAATCCAGTAGCAAAGTAAGCAAGGCACTCACGTCTGAGCATACCCTGCCAACTTATGGCGAACAAAGCGGTACAAAAGAGGGTGGTGATAGACGGAGCATCTGAACCAATCAAACACTCAGACCCAGTCAACAGATCTGGGTTAAATCCATCACCGTTCTTTAGCCCACTCTGCCACCCCAGTTCAGACATGGCCATATGCAAATCAGTCTGACCCTGTGCCTCATGGGAATAGTCCGGCCCGGACTGCCAAGCCATGCCTTCCCTGGACCGGAAACAAGCTTCCTAGGACCGATTTCTGGCATTACAGCCGTCTTCAGCCAGGCTTGCTTGAACCCAGTGGCAAAGTGAGCAAGGGACTCACGGCTGAGCATACCCTGCCAACTTATGGCGAACAAAGCGGTACAAAAGAGGGTGGTGATGGACGGAGCATCTGAACCAATCAAAGACTCACACCCAGTCAACAGATCTGGGTTAAATCCATCACCGTTCTTTAGCCCACTCTGCCACCACAGTTCAGACATGGCCATATGCAAATCAGTCTGACCCTGTGCCTCATGGGAACAGTCCAGCCCGAACTGCCAAGCCATGCCTTCCCTGGACCAGAAACAAGCTTTCTAGGACCGGTTTCTGGCATTGCAGCTGTCTTCAGCCAGGCTTGCTTGAATCCAGTGGCAAAGTGAGCAAGGGACTCACGTCTGAGCATACCTGCCAACTTATGCCGAACAAAGCGGTACAAAAGAGTTGTGCCTGGAGCACGGCCAATTCAGCCTCAAGCGCATCCAACTCGCCTCTTGCTGCACGTCTATGGCCCGTTATTGAGGCAATAGCCTGTCCTCTTAGCACAGCCTTGTATGCTTCCCACAAGACACCCGGGTATTGTACAGAGTTCACATTATCTTGGAAGTAGTGCTTTGGGACTGTGATTATGTCCTTGCGGATTATGGGGACCTGTAAGTAGCCAGGGGCAATATGGAAAATTTGTTTTTTCACTTTGATGTGCATCGTATAAGCCAGGAAGACAGGTGAGTGGTCGGATATGCCCTGAGGACGTATCTCAACCTCAGTCAAGTGAGGCAGTCTGTCTGCGGAAATAAGAAAATAATCAATACGGGAAAGGCTATTATGTACTCCTGATTGGAAAGTGTATCTGCGCTCCCCAGGGTGTCTGTATCTCCACCCATCTGTGAGGCCCAGGGCGCCAAGAAACCAGTTTATACAGGATCTACCCACCCCCACTGTCCTGCAAGGGTAGCAGTCCATGGCCCTGTCCACAACTGTATTAAAATCTCCTCCCACAAGCAGTTCTCCTTCCGGTAGGCCTAATAAGAATGCACTAAGCGCCAGGAAGGCCACTGAGTGGAGGGCAGGGGGGATGTACACCGATACAATATTGAACCGTTTACCCTCCCATTGACATGAAATGGCAGCGTATCGCCCCTGTGCATCCGTCCAAGTGCGATGTATGATTAGCAGAAATTGCTTACGCACCAGTATGCCAACCCCTCTAGAACCTGTTGAGAACTCAGAATGTGCTACCATTTTGTACCTCCAGCGGTCCATAGACTTACATGTCGAACCCACCAGGTGTGTTTCTTGTAACAATGCTACCACCGGTGCGGAGCGTCGTAGATATTGCAACACCAGCCCTCTTTTGATTTTGTCCCCCAATCCATGCACATTCCAAGTGAGTAAAGTCATGGGAGACACTGGGGTTACAGAAGGGACATCAGTACCAATGTTGTTGTATGCCGACATTGTTCCTACTGCCATAAGTAGTACAGCTTTTCAAACCATCCCCAAATATTGTGCTCATTTACTTCAAATCTTTGCCCTGAACATAAAACTATAAAACTTTGAACAGAACCCAAAAACTTTCTTCTTTTCCCACCCTCCCCCCTCCTTGCCTCCCTGCTCAACGGATTCATAACTACCTGCCACCCCAACAAAGCGCTTACTACCCTTCCCTAGTTCTTTAATGAATGGGGGTAAGAGAAGGCGGCCCCGGCCCTTGCCCTTCTACCGCCTGTTGTGTCAAGAAATGTCAGTGACCCCAGTTATATTGCCAGCCTCAATTTCGTCTGAATGAGAAATATTTCGCCCAGTACAAGAGGCCCTTATCGCAGCTAATTTCCCACCATGGGTTTTTACCAGTACCTGGGGGGAACAATGCAGCGAGTCCTCGCCATCTCAGCAACATATAAAACAGTACAATGTTACAAAAGGGGAAATAAAGTCTTGATAAAGTTGGGTCACGGCTGCTCCCTTAGCTGCTGCATCATTTTACTGCAGACCTAGTTTCCCTTGCAGAGGGCGTAAGTTCACTCTTGCTCCCTGTCGTCTCGATGTTCATTGTGTCGCAGTTCGTGGTGTCCATTGCGGCCCGGCCGTGAGGCCTGTATCCAGCCTTCCAGCCAGTCCTGTACTTCCGCAGGTGTGGAGAAAAACCAAGTTTTCCGTTCAGCTTCGACTCTTAGTTTGGCAGGGAATAGCATGGAGTATTTGATTTCACGTTCCCAAAGAGATTTTTTCACGTCGAGGAATCCCCTACGCTGTTTTGTAACTGCAGCGGTGTAGTCTGGAAAGATTGTTATGGCAGCATTATCTATTCGGAGCGGCAGGGCCGTCCAGGCGGCCTGAAGGATGACATCCCGGTCCCTAAAGTTAAAAATTTGTGCCAAGATAGGTTGTGGAGGGGCTCCCGGTTTTTGCCTGCCACATGGGACCCAGTGTGCCCCCTCAACGGAAAAGAAGTTGGACAGTCCCTGTAGGAAGGTGGATATCTGACTATATGGTTACCCCAACTTTTTGCCTAGTGTTTAGCTGGTTTTTGACTTAGTTGGCCTGGGATCCTGCTATTCAGGTCCCCAGGCTATCTGCTCTCACTGTAAAATGGACTCCATGTACTTTAGGTACATATCCAATTGGTTATTGGGTCACCCTTGTGAGCCCCTGTATAGTGTATCACTCAGCTGGGGCAAGGTCGTGTAATCCCCCCTTGTTTAGGTATAGTATTCCTATACCTACCATTATATATTGACACATATATACCTATAGGTCACTCCTATGGCAGGCCTTGACAATCTTGAAGGCAGAGTGCTTGGTTTTATGTGAGATGGTGCTCTAGCATGAGCTGAGCATGTCTGCAGATTTCGGAGCCATGTCCTTATTGCTGTTCTATGATATAGCCATACCATATACTATTAAGTGCATTATAATCCTCGCGGTTAATGCTAACTTTGGTTTGGCTTTATCAAAACATGTTGTGTAAGGTGTCAAACGCTTTGGAATACTACGCCCCGGTAGTTGTGGCAGCGGGGGTAGCATTCCGCCCTTCTAGAGGGAGAAGACATGTAGTTGTAGCTTTACCCGGTTAAAGTTAAACAGAGCCTCAGCATCACATAATGGATGCTGCTGCCACAGACATGAGTCTGACCTCCTGCTGCTGGACGAAACTCCAGCAGGGGAGGCCTGGACAATAGGTTTCCTGCTTTGGGAGGTGAGAGAACCTCCCCAGACAGGCTAAAGTGTATTGGGGCAGGGTGGGTTGAAAGAAATGAGACACTGCCAGGGGCACACAAGGTGCTCCATGCATAGCCCAGTTCAAACCAGTTGCTGGGGCACTCAAGCCCCAGCTCTGGTGCGCAACTGGACAAAGGGAAAGGGGTGTAACCACCCCCTTCCCAGGTTCCACCCATAGGAGGGACCTAGCAGGTAATCCAGCCCCTTAGATTAGTATAAAGTTAGGAGCTGTGTCTAGAGACATTAGATTATCCTGGAAAGAAACTCTGAAACGAACTCTTGGACTTTCGACGTTCTATTTCGACTGGAAGACTGAAGACATCTCCCTTGTGGTCAAGGAGTGACCACCCTGTGCAAACAGGCACCATCAGTGACTTGCCGGCTTGCTTTGTCGACGCTCCCACCAGAACCCGAAGACTTAGCGATGCAGCCTCTGGACTTCCAGACTTCTCTGACTCCGACCCACATCCACAGCAAAGCTGAGACCCGTGGTGGACACGAGAGACGTGGGACCGGACACCCTGTAGTACCTGCTTTTTGCTAACTGTGCAGCTTCTGAGGCGTCCTCGAAGTTGTGCATTGGGGTTTGAGAAGCCCCAACCCCGCGCAGTAAGTGCACCGAAGCTCAGCCCTCCACACTCCACGAGTGCCGCGTGGGGCCTGCGCCTGCATTTCTCATTGATGCGTCTTCGCGGTTTCTAGCCTGTTGGCTAGTGGCCTTCCCGAAGACATCCTTTTGAAACAACACCGCTTGCCTGGTTGCTCTGGGCTTGCTCCTGCTTTCCTGTAAAGGGGAAGCTCCCCAGACCTTGCTGGTCTAAACAGAAGCCGATCTTCCCTTCCTGCGTGGATTGCCTTTGCTATGTCTTGTTGGGTCCAATCCGGATACCGACACCGCCAACAGCTAGATCCTTTGTGGGACAGTTCGTATCCAGATCCTGATCATCATCGACACCTCCTGGTCCACGTGGCTGCAGAGACAAGCTTTGCCTCATCACCTGATCGCATCTTGACATCGCCTGGTTCCTTCCTGGTCACTGGCTAGTGACCCAGACTCTGTCCCCTCTGCTTTCAGGTTCTTCACTTCTCCGATCCACCCTTGGATCCACCCGGACATCTTCCTCCTGGTCGCCTGCAGCATTTTCTCGCAGCTCTCCATAGGATTCGATGACGAAAAGTGACACGAAAGAACACCTATGCACCCGGTTTCCCTGGGTGAGGTAACTCGAGTACTCCGGTGCTCCCGTGGGTAACAACTATCCAAGTGTCCTAGTTTAACTGGGTTTTCCCGTGGTCCACTCGGAAGTGTTCGAAATCAACTACTTTGTAAACTTTACGTTCCCATTGAAAGTCTATGGTAACCCGCGTGTGTGTTCAGACACTGCACACGCATCCTGTGGGACTCCTACTTCCTAACCTTTGGTTGTTCAGTGTAGCCCCAGCGATTTCCTAGGCCCTAGGCCTACTCACCTTTCCTGAAGTGGCTCTTATAACACTTACTTAGTATATGGTTCGTGAGGCCCCTAGGGCAGAATTGTATTTGTGCAACTTATAGTATGCTTATTGAGTAACTTGTGCTGTATGTTGAACTCTGACCTCATAAAGAGTGCAGAGGGGTTGTGTTAGTAATAAATAAATATATATTTGATATATACCTTGTGTGGTGTCCTTTCATTTGGTATTCAAGGGATTATTGTTGGTAAAACAATTGGCTTCACATGCTCTCTGAAGTATTAGCCTAAGACTGCTTTCTCCATGCTACCACTAGGATAGCTGGTCTATAAGTTGACTTTACAACCATCATCATAAGGGTTGTTTGGACTGATACAGGGTGCACACTAGAATAGTGGACATCACATATCAGGCCAACTTCTCACAGACCCTCAGACTGAATATGCTGTGTAATCATGTCCTCTACAAAAAGATCAAGGACCAGGCCGCCTGTCATCTCCGGTACACCAATAAGGCGGATGTTATTGCGCCTCGATCGTCCATCCTGATCCTCGAGGCGGGCTGCTAGTATTTTATTGTCTGCTTTCATCTGCTGCACCTTTGTCTTAAGGGTGGAGGTGTCCGTCGAGAGGGCCACTGTTGTATTCTCAACCTCTGCCAGTTGGTGGAAATTTTACTAAAATCTACTCAGATCAAGGATATATCGACCGCAAGGGTCCCTAGTCTCGAGTCCACCTTATTCAGAGCAGCCATAATATCTGTTAGGGTCACTTCTTGTGGGGTATCTCCAGGAGCCCATGTAGGCTTCGGGACATCTTTGTCGTGCGCCTCACCTTGTGACCTGGTGAAGGCGAATTTGTCGAGCTTTCCCTGGCGGGCTCCTTTCGTGTTCCTCCCACTCATGGTAGCGGCTCACAGGACAATGCCGTCTGATTCAGGACCCACCACCACTTAAAGGTCCGATCACTGTGCCCCCTCAGCCCAAGGTACAATGCAGCCTCACTCTCCAAAGGATTAAGGGGTGGGATGATGTCCCGCCTAGAGACCCCTATGTCCAGTCTGCTGCCCAGCAATGTTTACAAAAGGCCTCACACTCACCATCTGCCATGTGGTGAGTGCCTACAGCTTACACTGAGCAATACAGTCACTGGTGTGAAAGGGGGGGGGGGGCGACTCGTCGCTGTAATATCCCCGGTAGCTTGTTGTCACGGATGAGTGTGACCACCACAGTGTGCATGAAACTTGCATGAAACTTGCATGAAACTCAGTCACATCCCCAGTGCCCCCATAGAGTCAAGTGCAGTGGGTAGTCGAAAGCGTGCCGTCGCAAAATGGTGGTTCAGGGTTACCCGTACTTCGCCACCGCAATATCACCGGCAGCTCGTTGTTTCAGACGGGTGCGACCTCTATAGTGTGTTTCCCATTAGGTGTTCAACGCAGATACAGCTCTCTGGCCCCCTCCGAGTCAAGCGCCTTGATTAGGTGGGTGCGCTGCATCGCAAAGTGGCGGTACAGGGTTTTCCGTGATCCTCCCCCCGACCGTCTGGATATTCGCTTTTCACCCCCACCGGGAGGACTTGATCGGTGCTTCATCGGTCTCCTATGCCCAGCTTAGGACAGCGCCATTTACCGCCACCACAGGATTGGTTCGAAGGTGGGCAGCGTATCGTACACCGGCACTTCCGCTCCCCTCCGATCCGGCTGTAAGGTCGTCAATGTCAGGCACCCCTTCCACTGTGGGTCCCAGCCGCCGCTCTCCATTAGGCCTCAGATCTCCGCCCCTCGTCCTGGCCTCCAGCAACACCGCAGAGAGCCGAAACCGGTACCGGTTTGAGCCGCTCTCCTTCCGTCGTGTTTCTGTAGTTCCAGGGCATGCAATAGGTCGCGAATTAGTGGACGTATTTACTGGGCCTGGTATCAGGACCTCAGAGCCTCTCTAGGCTGCGGCCAGCTTCTCCGGCTGCTAGCCACGCCCCCCTGCCTTGGATTTTTTAAGCAAGGGTTTAATTATAGCATTTCTTATATAGTTAAGAAATTGTTGATGATTCTTTTTACTAGTGTGGCAGCAGAGGTTGTTAGAAGAATTCTGTTGAAGGTTTGTGGTGGACACGGATCAGAAGGGCTGCCAGCAGGCCTATTTGCTTTGAACAGGTCCATAAATTCATTGTGTGAAATTTGTTGGATTCATTGCTGATTAATTGGATTCCTATTGTTTATCATGTTTTAAAGAGTAAAAGAGATACTATTTTCATACCTCATTGTGGAGTCTTTTTTGCCTTTTAATTTAAGCATGATGCTCTGTGCCAAGCTAGCAGAGGTTGAGCACGGGCTGATTTAAATGTATGACTGACTTACCCTGACAAGAATTGCAGTCCCTACTTGGACAGGATGCATACCTCTGCCAACTAGAGACCTGATTTATAACAGACACTATTTCATTGCTTGGAATGTACAGCACTTTGATTCAAGGGGTTAAGTTTTGTTTTATCAGTCACTCCTACTACATCTATTCCCAAACACCATGAACTACTATACAGGGAACATCGTTTATGACGCGGTTTTTACACCGCAGTGCCTTTACCCCGCAGCCATTACAAAGCAAGTCGTTACTACAACTTACGCTGGATGGTGCTGTGGGATAAGGAATCTTGCAATTTTATATTCCAACACCTTCCCTACTGTTACGGGGACTGGAGTTGGAATATAAAATTATAAGATTCCTAAATCCACGCCCTACAACGCAAGTCGTTGTAACGACGTGCGTTGTAAGACTTGCGTGGTAAAGGCATGCGTTGTTACAGCATGCGTTGTAACAATGTACATCCATACTATACAAATGTTAGCTAATTTTACTTGCTGCAGCTTGAAACCAGGCCAATTGTATTTGACAACTGTTTTAAAACAATACAGAGCTGTGGAAGGACCTTGTACCTACTAACTCAGAATGTAATCAAAATGTCCCTTGGCCTAATATTGACATGAGAGGCATGCATTCTGAATAAATTCAGAAATTGGTTGCAGTAGTACTACAAAAAGAAGTCCATTTATCCTCTGCAGCATAATTGTACAACTTGCAAATAGACAGAACCTCTTCTGAGAGTCAGAGGCTGGAACAAATGCAATATCCAACTCCCTTTGTTGGAATCATGCATAGGATTTTTAATTTGTATTCAACAACTGGTATTGTGCATCCCTTTTAAGAGCACTGGATCTGGGCTTATGACTGGATTTAAGGCTGTATTTGGACTGATTCCATCATTTTTTGATTCTTTGTTCTTTAGTTTTTTCTGAAGGATTTCTGACCACTCTACTATTTATCGGCTGTGGCATTGTCATCTTTGTCCTGATCCGATGAGGAAATAAGTAGCATGGAGTACACCTTATGGAGGAGAGTAGGGTCTGTTTTCCTATGGTCACCCCAATTTTTTGCTTTTTGCTTCACTGGTTTTTGACTTAATGTGGCTGTGGGCCTGATAATCAGACCCACAGCCTGCTGTTCTCTCTCTAAATTCACATACATGTACTATAGGTACATAACCAATTTGGTACTGGACACCTTGTCAGCCCCTATACAGTGCACTGTAGGTGCCCAGGGCATAGGTGCATCCAAAGCCTACCAGGGGCTGCAGCATATCATTTGCCACCCCTGGCTGGTCCTTAAATTAACACAACTGGCTGATGACTCAGCTGGGGCAAGGTGGTGTAATCACCCCTTGCTTAGATATAGTATATCTAAATCTAAACCTATATCTGGACACATATATACCTATAAGTCACTCCTATGGCAGGCCTTAACAATCCTGGAGGCAGAGTGCTTGGTTTTATGTGAGATGGTGCTTTAGCATGAGCTGAGCCTGTCTGCAGCTGTCAGGACCAACTCCCTTAGCTGTTCCGGGATATTGCCATACCATATACTCTTAAGTGCATTATAATCCTCTCGGTTATGTGCTAACTTTGGTTTGGCTTTATCAAAACATATCGTGTAAGGTGTCATATCATTTGGAATACTACCCCCTCGCCAGTCCTGGTGACGGGGGTATCATTCCACCCTTCTAGAGGGAGAAGACATGTTACTTTACTGAAACGCGTTAATCCTAACCAGAGCCTCAGGATCACAAAATGGATGCTGCTGCCCCGACACAAGTCTGTCCTCCTGCTGCTGACCGAAACTTGGCAGAGGAGGCCTGGACAAAGGGTTTACTGTCCCGGGGAAGTGCTACACCACCCCAGACAGGAGATAGTGGATTGGAGCAGGGAGGGCTGAAAGAAACTAGACACTGCATGGGGAGCACAAGGCTTACCCTTGCATAATCCATTCAAACCGGTTGTGGGGCACACCAGCTCCAGTCCTTTGGCGAAACTGGACAAAGGGAAAGGGGTGTAACCACCCCCTTCCCTGGTCTCACCCATAGGAGGGACCTAGCAGGTAATCCAGCCCAAAGATTTGGAATAAAGGTGGGAGCAGTGCCAGGGCACATCAGATTATCCTGACTGAAATTTGGACACAGAACTCTGGACCCTTCGACATCCCACTCGACGTGGAAGACTGAAGAATCTCCCTTGTGGTCAAGGAGTGACCACCCTGTGCAAACAGGCACCATCCAGTGCCTCACTGTTTGCTTTGTTGCAGTTCCTGCCAAAACTCAAGCAACAGAGATCAACAAGACCCAGCTTTTCCGCCTTCCAACAGCCCGATCCACAGCCCCAGCGAATCTGAGACCAGTGGAGGCGACCTGAAGCGTGGGGCCGGCCATCTTGGAAAAAACACGAAGTGCTGACCGTGCAGCTCCCGAGGCTTCCTTGACACTGTGCATTGGGGTTTGAGAATCCCCAGCCTCGAGCAGCTTTTGCACCAAAGCTCACCCCTCCACACTCTCGGAGTGCTGCGTGGGGCCCTTCTGTATCTTTCTGCTTGTTGCGTTGGTCCGGTTGCTTGCCCATTGGCTAGTGGCCCCAGTACCGACGAACCTTTGAATTTGCTCTGCCAGTCCGGTTGCTCTGGACTGGCCCTCACTCCCCTGAAAAGGAGCACCCGCTCTGACCTTGCTGGTTCGAGTAAGAAGGGATCTTCGAATCCTGCATGGGTTGCGCTTGCCAAGGTTTGTTTGCTCCAATCTGGAAGCCGACACCACCGACAGCAAGAACCTTTGTGGGATAGCTCGTGATCCACTGCTGGACATCCTCTGTGCCCCAGAGTCCACGTGGCAGCGGAGACAAGCTTCACAACAACCACCTGATTGCACCCAACATTGCCTGGTTCCTTCCTGGTTCCACCCTGGTCACTGCTGAGTGACCCAGACTTTGTCCCCTCTGCTTTCAGGTACTCTACATCTTTGATCCACCCTTGGATCCAACCGGACACATCTCTTCTGGACGCCTGCAGCATCTTCATCTCCAGGCACCATCAGACTGCGTGACGAAACCCGACACACTTTGGCACCTATGCACCTGCTTCCTGTGGGTGAGGTAACTTGTGAACGCCGGTGCTCCTGTGTTGGTATACACCTCTAGTGTCTAAGTCTAAAGTTTGGTAATTCTAGTCCAGTCGGAACATTCCTAAAACAGTAACGTTGTAACTTTTACGCACCATTGACTTTGCATTGGTGCATGCGTGTGCTTTAAGCGCTGCACCCTAGTCCCGCTGGCTTTTCCCGACTTCACCACTGCTAGTCCCGAATAGCCCCAGCGATTCCCAAGGCCTCAGGCCTTACCACTGTTCGATTATGAATACTTATACCACTATTTTAGTATATGGTTTGAGTGGCCCCTGGCCTCATCCATAATTGTGCAACTTTCATATGTTTTACTGTGCTTTTGTTTAAACGCGTGTGCTTCTAGACTCATAAAGAGTATAGAGGATTATTCTAGTAATAAATACATATATTTTTATATTATATAACTTGTGTGGTGTCCTTTCATTTGATATTAATAGCATTGTGATTGGTAAAACAGCTGGCTTCACATGCCCTCTTGAGTTTAGCCTGAAGGCTGCTTAGTCCATGCTACCCCTAGGATAGCTTGTCTATAAGGTTGACTTACAACCACCACCATAAGGGATTGTTTGGACTGATACAAGGTGCCCCCAGAATTGGAGACATCATATATCAGGCCGACTTCTCACACCTTACTAGCTGAACAAAGATGCAGAGAATCTGGAACATGCATGGCTCTCATATTTAGTGAAAGTTGAATGCTAACCATTTGTAAAATAGTCAGTGTACATGTACAACCTGTGTTCTGGTAATTAAACTGTCCTGCCGAAATCATCTTGAATCTACCTGTGGCTTTCCTAAACAAGAATATGTTGCTTCAACCGTTGCAATCACACCAGAGCCAATGCTGAGCAATGCTTTTGTCCCTACTAAAAAATGCGAACTATGATGGATCAACTACACCAGTGACAATCTATGACGAGTTGCTCGATGACTGCTTGACTCACTGTTAATGTTTGAGCCAACAAATCCAGTACCCTCACCTATCTAATGTGCGAGCTTACAATGATAAGAAAAATGTGTTAACTAGATTACACAATGACCACACATATGGTGCGTGTGCACTTGGCGATGTTGATATGCCCTACAATGAGGATCAAAAAGTAGAACTCTAACCTACGACAGAGACAGTATAAAAGAACTGAAGTTTTTTTATGGATTATTTTTATGTTTTTTTTTAAAGCTGCATCATTTTATATTGACATATTCAGTATAATGACTAATCACCAACATGCATCCCTCTTAACCAATGTAAGTGCTTTTACGATAATCCATATGTTATGACATTTTTATTCTGTTGCTTGAAACATGCAAGACTAACTCAAGCACAGCTTACTGCATTAATTCGTGCCGTTTTATGCAATCATGCTTTTATGGTGCTGCATTATTTATATTAAATGTTATGCTTCATATGTATATTACATATTTTATGTTATTTATTTCAAACCATGGATTTCCTTATAAATTAGATACATTTCCATATATCTCTCCCCTCCCCCATATGACGTCCCAATTCAGACATGCAAGCTGGGAATGCCGTAAAGAAATAGGCCTGACTCCTTGTTAAGTAGGCCGCGACTCCATTTCCTGAATTTTTGCAAAATAATCAACATGTCTGTCTTTAACGCAGATGTCATCAAGAACTGTGAAAGCGTCAAGTCATTTATATACAGACATCAATAAGACTCCTTAGACAACATCAGTTTCGAACAAAAGCCTTGTTATCTCAATGTCGAATAATAGCCAAATCATTGTTGTCTGAATAGTCTTATTCTTTTACCTTATATGTTTCAAGAAATGCATCTTAGACTAGCATCTTGACGCTCATTGGTTATATCAAACATTCCGAAGGTTATTTTGGGAAATTCCCTCTTAGACAAGATACAGTATAAAAGGACTACTGCTAGACCACCTATCAGGAGAAGTCCCTCACCCCAGATTATCATGAGCAAGATACTGCCAGACTAGACGACATCCCTGCCTGCCAGAGATGTTACAGCATATCGCACTTTCCACTGAAAGCTAATACCGAGCCTGGGAGAAGTTGATGCTAAACGCATGTTTGCCTTTCGCAGGAAACACAGCGTCCTTGACTTTGTATAATTATAGGGTTCTTCTATTAACAAGGTATACAGTACGGTCATCCTTCCTAAGAAAATCCAAAAGCAAGTTATTCTAATCTCCATGGTCTCCTAATGTAGTGCATAGAAGTAGGTTTTAGGGTGTTAAGTTTTTAGATTACATTTTAACCGTGTTAGAAATGTTAATTTTATTCTCATTGTTTGCAACATGAATTTGTGCTGTTTTAATTGTATTCTTAGTGGTTATTTGAGATGTGTTAAGAAACAAAGTGCACCTGTTGAAATAAATATGCTTTTTAGTTAAAGTGACTTTTTGTGCATCTTGTGTGTGTGTGTGATTAAATAAAATGAAAAAGGCTTGTTTCTGATCACCACAGTGTGCTTTGCATCCAAATTTAGAGACCGTTACTAAACCAAAAGCAGTGACGCCAATTCAATTATGTATTGGGTGGAGTTCTGCTGGGTTACAAAACACCTGTCTTTCACATTCAAGTCTTGGTGCATTAAATTAAGTTCTCTCGTGTCACCCTTGCCTGTGAAGGCAACCTTGTAAAGCTAAGTCAGAGACGCAGGTGAAATCTATGGAGTAACTTTTTTAGATGAATTTCTCCTCCTTAGGAAGGGCGATCATCAAACTAACAACCTGCAACAGGAAAAGGGGCTCAAGGTTGAAGTGCAGGCTCCAGAGGAAGAAGAAGGGCTTACAAAAACAGAAACAATAAACCAAAAACCACCTATGGGAAAGTAGAAGGGTCTAACTACAGGACAATGAATAGAATAAATGAAACCATTATCAATCTCTCTGACTAACAACTTTATACGGATGAACTTGAGGTTCTTTGTTAGAGTCTCTCATTTTGCCCAGTTGGGAATTTTAATTATGTTCAAAGTTGTATTGACTTGTTTAAACCGACCAGTATACTTAAAGTCAAAAAAGCTTTCAAACAGAGCAATAAAGACAGAGAGAATACAAAGGGAACCGTGAACGCTGAGAGTTAGTCTAGTTTAGGCATAAGTGATGAAGATTCACTTACAGATTTACTTAAAGATTTACTTTATTAGATTTACTTTATTCACTTAAAGATTTACTTACTTAAGATTCAGTATGAATTGGAACAGGGTGAGAACACACGGAATGATAACATTGAGGAGTTCATAGATGTTCTAGGTATTGTGTATGCTAAAAACATGCCCAGTAACATTCAAACCATAATGAGATATATGCAGATGATGTCATACGATGCTATTGACACATTCCAAGAGAAGGTTATACTAGATCTAAAAATAAAAACTCAGGGAGAAGAAAGGCAGAGATTACACCATTGTCTGGTGCCAACAGAAAGCTGCTGAATCACTTCCAAAGTGAGATTGTGCTACAACCTGTGGATAAGGGTTGTAATATAGTCAATTCAATTCAATCATCTTTATTCAGTTAAAATACAAACCATAAAGCATTCTAAAATATATTAATCATAAATATACATTAAACACTGGTTGTCAGTACCACGGTTTGAAGTTAAAAACCAAATAAAAAACGTACGTAAAATTCTCTAGAAGGGTTTTACAATAAAACAATGAAAAGTAATACTGAACATGTAATTAACACCTTATTTTGTATTTCATCTTATTCATGGGTAATCTAAAACATGGAAACATAAAAGTTACCCTAAGAGTATATATCCTATACAATTCCAGAGATGTGAATTGGACTTCCTTCTTTTAATAGCCAATTGAACATAGAAGGCCACAGCGTAACATACTCTCTCATTTTACAGACTACAAATAAAATTAAAAGCAACTTGGTAGGAACATAGTTTTTTGCTATGAAAAAGAGGGCGTAAAATTCTCTTCCTAATATCCGAACAACATTTTCATAAAAGAATAGAATGTTAAGTTGACTGATGCGACTTACCGTCGCAAGGGTAACTTGGTAGTTTTTGATTCCATTTGCCCATATCTGGAAAAGCTATTAAAAAATGGACACTACCTAACCTTAGTCTGGTACGGTAAAATCTGTGTTGTAGATTCAGTGCCCAGAGCAGATATTTTTGTATGCCTTCTTCAGATGGCCCGTCACAATAAGCCTTAATTGTTGGTTTTGCACATTCACACATTTCTCTTATGGCTTCTCTAGCCTCTATAAATATCAATTTCAATTCTTTCATACTGTAACGTAAAACTTTATGGGGTCGCTAATATCAGTATTCTCATCAAACTCTTTTAAGAGATTATTGACATGTGCCAGCCATGGGATTGTTTTGCTGCAAACAATCGGCTATAATATCCTTAGTAAATGTAAATGAATATATAAAATAAATAAGTGGGCTAACACTGATAAAGCCCTCAATATGGGGAACTGCTAACTCCTTTTGTACTAAGTAAGAAGGAGCTGAATTCGCAACTGCTAGAGAAAGATGTTCTCTTGAATCTGAAGTGAGGTACAATTAGGCGTTCACCATAATGAACCTCCATAGCAGGTTCCACTTCAACACTTTCTCTTGTAAAGGGTCAAAATCTCTCTGATTGGCGTGTTCCCCCATCTTGGCAAAAAATCTAACAAGCATTTGCAATGCAATAGGTCTCGCATTAGGAAAGTTTGAGCTATTGGTATTGTAAATGACAAATATTTTATTTATGTGTTGGTTTTGAAAATAGCAAAATTAATAGCTTTGTCATTTACAATGCCAATAGTTGTAAGTTTCGCAAATGTGACACCTATAGTATTTGTAATGCGATATGTGTTGTATTTACAAGCCTTAGATTGTATATAATAGTGTGCACATTCTTTCAGAAAGACATGCTCCAATATAACTCAAAGTAAACTTGAGCATTATCTCAACAAGAGAGGGGCAAACAATAGACCTGCCTAGTGCCATATATCCACTGATGGTGCTATATAAATACAACTAATATCTGTATTAGGCATGCTTGTAAATTTTATAATAGCTCACAAAACAAAGGAGTGCTATGTGACACCTTCAGACTCATTCTAGCACTTTGAAGTTTTGTATTTTCCGTTGCAGGAATAGGCCTTTAAAAACATGTTCTATTGGGTTAAAGAAAACAGGACTGTCTGCATGTGTCTCACCTGTCAGGGAGCACTTGACATCAATGCAGAACGAGGCATGAAGCAGCAGAAAGAAGGACTGCAAAAGAAGCTTGGAGAGCGGGGAAGAAAGCAATGCAAAGAAGTGAAAACAACAAAAGAAAGGAGACGGGGAGAAAGGGAAGAGAGAGAGAGAGAAAGAGGAATAGTGAGAGATAGGCAAAAAAGAGAACTGGAGAGTGAGAATAAGGATCTAGGGACACGAGCAAAGGAGAGAAGTAAAGGAGAGAAGTAAAGGGGGCACACGAGAGAATGAAGACAGCCCGTAGCACTTAAAACGTATTCCTATATGAATGCAGCTTAATTGACTCTGCTCACTTCCGCATGCATTGGCCATTGCCACTGTCAGTGCTGCCAACTACGGTAACACAGCTACTAACCATCACACTCCTTCAGTCGTGAACGTACCGTAACAGCGTATATTAACTCTCTCTCCTACTAATGTATTTAGATAAATTCAATAGAAACATCCGCAAACACCGTCTACCCCATGACGAAGTCGATGATTCACTCGCATGGATTAAAGTAGTCTTGCAAAATGTTGACATCATTAGGTCATTTTACAAACAGAAGGTTTCGTGCCCATGAGGTATGCGGAAAACTCATCATACGAAACTACTTTCAACGTACACGGTTCCGTGCTGTACTCAGACGCCAGGCATGTGAATCTCTAAAGTGCCCATGCTTGCTTGTTAAAGAAATTAAAGTATTAGCATGGCATTAATTACTCGGATATGGTACTACTTGAAACTTTTTTAAAAAAACACTTGTTTATCATAAAAGTAAAAAAAATGACGTGCGCTGCTACTCTGACAGCAGACCAGTATTAATGTCCGTAATGTATAGAACTAACCAGCCTGCTTATCAGTGCTGCGCGCCTCGTGAACAGCAGACTCCCCCTGCATTCCAAAGGAACTGCTCACGAGGCGCGCGGCGCGATCCGATTCTTTGGACAGGAGCGGCGGTGAAAGATGATCTGAATCTGGTCAGAGGGACCCTGCCGCCGGCGTCTGCCTACCGTAAGGTTCAGCCTCTAAGTGACGTCAGGCGGGCGCACGCACTTCTGCGCAGGCGCAGAGTGTTCTTGGCCGCTTCTCCGGCTCTGCTTGCTGATGGCGTACAAGAGGCGATGGAAGGCACAGGAGCCCCTGGCCGCGTCGCCCCGGCCCGCCCATCCATCCATCCATCGGGAGCCGGGCAGAAGGAGCCCACAAGAAAACAGGGATTCCAGCAAGAAAAGAGCCCGGTGAGGTAAGGGGGGGGGGGAGGGGGAGTGTGTGTGTATGCAGTTTTTGTGTGTGTGTGCCTGCGTGTGTGTGTGTGTGTGTGTGTGTGAGTGTGTATGTGTGCGCGCGCGACTGCATGGCTGACTTCCTGGGAATCTGAGATAGGATATGTGCCGGCCGTGCGTGCCCACGAGGTGCAATCGGGGCGAGTCTGAACCTTGTCTCAGATTCCCAGGAAACTGAAAACAATAGTTGGCGAGCTGACCGCATGCTACGCATGCCCAACTCCAGCTCGCCCTAAAAAGCTTTTGCAATGCAATTGGTCTTGCATTGTTAAAGTTTGAGCTATTGGCATTGCTAATAATAATGCAACGCCAATAGCTCAAACATTTAGTAATGCGAGATCTATTGCATTGCAAATGCTTATTATATCTTTCACTTCAGCACGGAGAAGTATTGTTCACCTTTTAAAACCCATATGAAAATGGTTTACAAGTAATGTTTAGCTCACAACATATAAACACCTGAACGGACGGGTGACCGCTGTCTGTTGCCATAGCAGCCAGATCTAATTACATGATTTATCATGTGTGCTGGAAATGTACAAAGCTGCCATTTATCGACAAGATGGAAAGGGGGGGGGAGAGAGTGAGAGGGCTGGGGGGGGGACATATCAGCCTTGGAGTTACCCACACACCCACGCCCAATCGACTGCCGCCTTGAGTGCCACGGATGGCCTTAAGACTCTCAGGTGGAGGACGCTAGCGCCTAGGGGCATACACTTCACATCGGAGAGAGGTCTCAATTATTTCATTGTTTACAATAGCAGCTTCTGTATACGGTGCATCGAAGACGAAATGCATGACAAGTTGGCACTAAGCAAATACCACATTATCATCATGATGAGTGCTACTGCGCCCTCTGTCTCTCGAGCTGTCACCCTGAGACCTCTGCTTTCAGCGCCCGCCGAAAACTAAAATGCTTCTTGGAGTTAGGATTGGCACCTTTCTCAGGGAGGCATCTGCATTGTAACACAAAATGATACCCCACCCTCCCGAATGTGATGGAGTCACTGATTTTCCCATATATCAAAAATATGCATTCGCCTTGAGCTTAAAAGGCTCCCCCCGAAGTACTAGACAACCCCCCCCCCCCGCACCCCCCCTCCCCCAAAAAAAGGTTAAGGTCCCCCTGCAGTGGCCACCGTTTCCTCCCTGGGAACCACACGCGCATTTTCCACATGTTTTGAAATCCTGGATAGAAAGGGAACTTATTCTTGAATATTGAACTGTGTAAAATCCTCTGTATTTTTAAACATTGAAATGCTGCCTCTATTTACTTTGATAATCATTGGTGACTAGGTGACGTAACTCTCAAAAACTTTTGAAGGGATTTGTTTGTATTTGCATTTTAAAGTTTTATTTTCGAATGGGGAAAATACTACCTTTGGCTGGTTTCCTTCAATTTGCTTCCTGGCTTTGACATAAAAACGCACAAGTGTCGGTAAAATCCTGCACACATGGCATCCTGGGGGTCTAAATGGCAGGCTACTGTATTGTTTTTTATACAGAGCTGAGACCCAGGGGTTTTCCAGTTCTAATAACGTGGTTCTGGTATTAGCCAGCACTAACTTGAGATAAAAAGAAAATATGACAGAATAAGCTAAAACAGAAACTGCCTCAGCCTCGGAAAAGATACTGTTCTTGTTAAGTTTCATGTTTTAATTACTCTTGCATTCCCTAAGAGTATTTGCTTTTCTCGGGATGATGTGTTTCCGTAGTTTTTCATGCAACGTATTACTCATATATAGCGCCTAGTGTGAAACGAGTTGCTTCTATGGAGGTGTGTGGGTTGATGTTGTGGGTGGGCCACGACTGTTAGTTGTGGAGTCCTGTCAGAATGCAGTGTGAATTTTGTCACAGTGCCTGTCACTGTGATATAAAGGGGCTTTGAACGCATGCTCATCCAAACCTTGGCCTCTCCGCGGAGCACACAGAGCAATGTCGTGGCGTGCCAATAATAATTTGGATTACGTGCAAAAGCGTGTGAAGGATGAACACAGCTGTCAAAATACTGACAGGGTGAAAGTTAAAGAAAATACAGTGCGTGTAGGTGAGCGGGTATGTTGTGCGTGGGGGGATTGGTGAAGTGCAGGAGATGGGAGGAAGTATGTGAAAGTGAATGTAAAAAGAAGGTGCTGGAGAGAAAGACCGCGTGAGATATGCAGATTGAGTATTTCAGAAAGATATGAGGAGAAAAGGAGTGTAAATGTCTAACAAAGAGACTGCAGAAGAGAGTGATGTGAAGACAACAATGGGACAGACTGAGACAATCCGAAGACCTTGCCCCCTGTGCGGACTATAATAATGTTTAATTGATAGTCTACTTAATGAAAAGTAATGTATATATATATATATGTGTGCATTTTTTTTTATCTGTGGCCCCTTGTGTGCTCCTTCCCCCTAAAACTCACATCTAGAGACCCCACTGTCTGTTCTGAGCTAGCACTGCTGAAAGGGCTTATTGTTACGCCTGTTATTTACAGCGGTTAGAAAGGAGAAGCGCAGAATGAAGCACTACATACAAACTAGTTTTATAAAGTACCCATTCTATGCGTGTCAATTGGCCGGCTCCTAAGTGCTGTGGGTGGGTTGCAGCTGCGAGACATGGGAACATTCTCACTGAGGCATTCTAAAGACTGTGCATGCTCCTGTCGGGCTGCACAGGTCCCACATGGTTGTCGTCATACCTTTGGCCGCTGTTAGAGGTCAGGTGCGCAGAGCAGACGGTGCGGTTTGCGGAGTGCAGATGGGCGGAGTATCTGCTTTTCAAGTCCTGTTGCTGAAGCCTACACTCAATTATAGTGCAAATTGCCACTATGCAGGAGCCAATGCTTGTCGCCTGTACTGTGGGTGAGAGAATCAAGGTCACAGGTTCGTATCCCATACCAGCGGATTGCAACTTTCCTCTATAAGAGTTAGGCTTTTTTTCCCCGTTAGAATCACTACTTTAAATTCCATGTACTTGCAGTCCAGGCTTGGCAGATTGTGTTCGAGTAAAACAAGTTTGCAGGTATGAATCTCCCTTTCAAATTAAGGACGTGCAGATACTCGGATAGTACCTGCCCATTTAGAGCACTGGCAACAACTTCAAACAAAATACCCTGAATGATAATGCGCCACCTGGTGAGAGTTCAGCGAAGAGGCGCCGGTGCTCCGGTGACAACCATACACCGACCCTGGCCCACCGCGGTGTGTTATGTGTCTGACTGTAGTTACATGGACGAGCAGCAACCACCGACCTTGAGGTCGCGTGCAGCAGGCCTACCTACCTTGTGAATAATCATCACGGGGCACGGAGCAGCACTCGGAAAAAAGCCAGCGGAAGACGACGTGGCCAGGGGTTAATTATTATTCCCACATTAGGCTACAAAGCTGCCACACAAAGAAAGACATCAAGTGTAATCGAATCTTGGAAACCAGTCCTTAATTTGACAGCTGTTTGACAACCGCAAAATGGAACTAGCTGCACTTGCCCATGACGTGCTTCCAATCCACGCTGCTGCTGCGTCGCCTCTTGCGGTGCCTCCTTTACTGATAGTGTTGTCAAGCCTATGTCGAGCTGGCGCTGGGGTACCTCGAGCTGCTGCAGCGGGCCCCGACTTCTTTCGTCCACCTCGTGTCCCCTCGGACGCATTGCTGACGAGTTTACTAATCCCATTGCAGACAATGGCTGTGACCGCGCGCTGTAGGAGACACGCACTATGAAACTGAAAGTGCGAGAAGAGACGCGCGTGTTCACAGCGCGTGTCTCCTAAGGCGCGCGGTCATAAAGCTAATCACGTGCCTATTGATCTCTTTCGCAGCCCTCACGCATGATTGTGTCTTCTCTATCCACACCAGTAGGTGGTTGAGGGTCAGTAGTGTGAAATAATTATATTTTTATTTGTGCACCGAGCTACAATTATTTTCGAAATCTGAGCCAACTGCAGCGATGTGTGTGATACTTTATCACCCAAAGCTTTTCTGTAAGGGTCATTTTGTTAGACAATCTGACAGGTATTTATTGTGAATGGTCATATGGGCGGTATAGTAGATTTATGTCCCGATTGCCCAAGGGTAAGGACAATAGGCACAATGTGAAACAAATAAATAAACCAATCGGCATAACAAGCCGTGAGCGTGCACTCTCCCGAACTTCCGGTTTCGGGATGTGCACGCTCACGGCAGTCGTGGGGCGGGACTTCTGTCTTTGCGAGAAGTCCGCGCCCACGGAGTGAATGGCCCAGAGAAGCGGTGGCAGCAGAAGTCAGGAGTGGCGGCTGAGGCGGTAAGTGGGGCTTGGCACCTGTGTGTGAGCGTGTGTGTATGCAGTGTGTGTGTGTGCATGCAGTGTGTGTGTGCGACTGGAGAGGCATGGCTGACCCTGGCAATCTGGAGATGTGCTTCTGGAGATGTGCACGGCTCTGGGAGGCTGGGTCATGCGCGTCCACGATGTGCAATCGGCGCTCATGGCCAGGCCTGGCTCCGTTGAGAGCTGACTCAATCACAATAGGTCTCGAACGAGACCTAAAAATGGCCTCTATTGACCGCAAAATGTTTAATTTACATATTTCTATCTGTGGCCCCCACTGACATTTATATGTCAAATATATGCCCAAGTACCAAAAAGTGTGGGCTTCATCCATTGGTTCTTCCTTGACAAGATGTATTCTAGTTTTTGGTTTCCCTTGCCCTTGTACCATTGTAAATGTTTTATTAAGATTTAACTTTAAATATATTTCTTCCACGTACGCAGAGTTCTCGATTAGGCACTGAAGAACATATGCACTTCTGGACAGCAGGACCGCATCACTTGTGTAAAATAATCCCGAGAATGAACGTTTGCCTACTTTAGGGACATCAGCATTCAACTTTTGTAATGATTCGTCAACCCCATTAACAAAAAGGGAAAATAACAATGGGGGAAGGACACAACCTTGTCTAATCCCATATGTGACCCTAAAACGTGGCGTACACTCGCCTCTTATCGCGTATCGTATTCTGGAAGATAGATGTTTGAATATTTGTGATAAATAAATAATAATCTCGCTAGGGGCGCCCATCTTAACCAGTGTCTGCCATAAATTTGCGTGAGTGACCAAGACAAACGTACTTGTTAAGTCTACAAAACATAAATGAAGGTGGAAACACTTTGAAAAAAGTGTATTTACTAATAACAAGAGGAAGGTTTATACACTTCTATAGAGTCAGAGTCAGAGTCAGAGTCAGAGTCAAAAATACTTTATTCGATTAATTAAAATCATAAAAGTATACTACAGACACATTTAAAAATAAAGACATACATACATTTATAGGACAATACTGTTCAATACAAAGCAAGCATTTATAAAAACGTTAAAAACGTTAAAAACGTTAACGTTATACACTTCTATAGTCCCCACCTTTCTTCTAAACCCATATTGGTATTCTGTAAGCACTGAATTATCGTTCACCCAATGTTCTAGTCTTTCCAAAAGGACTTTGCCCATCAGTTTGGAAATTCAGTCAAGAAGGGATATGGGACGATAGCATCTTGAGACCCCCTGTCTCCCATCTTGAAGATAGGAATGATAACACTTTCTGTTCAGGTTACGGGCAAAAATCCACCTAATGATGCATTACACACTCAAGGGAAGGTTGGAGTCAAAAAGTGGATATTCCATTTAAAGGTGTCTATGGGTACCCTGAATGACCTTCAATAGCATTTCTTAAATGTCAATCTCTGAGAGACATTTTGGTGCAGAATAACATCACAGAAAGTCCAAACACTGCCCTGTCAGGTATGAAATGCCTATTTTTGTATGCTTAAATGTAAAGCTTGAAGGTACAGCCAGAGTGTAATTTGGAAAGGGTTACAAATACTTACCACATTTCATAACATTCAACACACCATATGTGATCTATATTCTGACATACCCTTGTAGCTTAACATATGTGGGAAGTACTATCGACACTGCTTTGAAAAAAATATACTTTAACATATGAGGGCAATAGATAATCATGATGAGCACTTCCTACACCGTTTGTGGGACATCGCGTCAGTAACTGCAACCTCTTGCAATGCTGTGGCATTGAAAACATAGATGTCCAACCCAGGGGTGGTAATAGAAACCTGAAATCAAGAAGAAGAAAATCCTAACTCAACATTGACTTAAACACCACATTCATGTTAGGTCTTAATTTGGAGGAGAAACAGTCTGTCCACTTGAGGAAAGATGTGCTAGAGATAGGCGCCAATAAGCAAGTCTAGTGTTGTTTGTAGTCTGGCTCGCAGTTCGACTGTGGTGTTTGTATATATTTTAAACAAGACTGTAATTATATATTTAACCCCTTTGGTGCTCATGACGAGCTCAGCTCGTCATGCAGTACAGTGCTCCTGTGCTCATGACGAGCTGAGCTCGTCATGACCACACCCATTTTTATTATGGCCCAGCACAGGAGAGGAATAAGATCAGCAGCGATGGTGTTAATCATTTATTCACAAGAGGAAGAGACTCTCAATTACATGTGATAGGGATCAGTGGATGAGAGGTGGTCTTTCTGTCTTGACGACACTCTCTACCATTTTCTTCGGATATATATGGTGACAAAACTACTTTTTGGCACTTAGCATGATGATTCATTTTGGTTAGTTGTGGACTTCACATAATATGTTCAGTAGACCGGTATTCCACGTGTATGAGGTTTATGGTACCAACGTGTTTAATAGAACCCATTTTTTGGTCATGGACTGGCTATATTTATAGCACAGTCACTGGGCACCTCCTCCGCTGTTCCCTAACTTACGTTACACACTGGTGTTATGATTCGCAATGTACACCAATATAGGCCTGGGTAGTCACCTAAACTTTTTACTCCGCGATTGTACTAAATAGCAGGTTTGGTGCTGATCTTTTACCTAGTTAAGTGCTGCATAAATGTGGTGTGGTTTTCTTAGAAAACTAGCCTCATTTATTTTGCATGAGGATTCTAGGAAACACAGCAGGATTGCCATCTCCTGCATAATAACTATGTATACGGTTCATCACTATCATCATCCGCGCCTGACATGATACAGCACGGTAGCAACCCTGAGGGTACCTTTTGGGTATATAAACACCATATCTTTGTTAGGGCAGGCTGAGGAGAAAGAATTTCATGCTGACACAAGAAGCTGAGGTCCCTGCAAGCAGATCCTCCAGCATGCAGTGGTCTGACATCCCTCACGGGGTGTCCAACTCGAGACCAAGACAGGGTCCTTCATTCTCTCACTTCAGGCATTGGGGATGTCCTTATCCTAGGGGGAGTCTTGGCTATACACCTACATAGATGCTAAATCAATCAATCAGTACTTTTGTAAAGCGCACTATTCACCCGTGAGGGTCTCAAGGCGCTGGGGGGGTGCTGCTACTGCTCGAATAGCCAGGTCTTGAGAAACCTCCTGAAGGTTAATAGGTCCTAGGTCTGCCGTAGGAGGATGGGGAAGGTGTTCCAGGTCTTGGAGGTGAGGTGGGAGAACGATCTGCCACCAGTGGTCACTCTTCGGATGTGGGGGAAGGTGGCGAGGTCAGCGGAGCAGAGCTGTTGGTTCGGGGTGTAGAAGGAGAGTCGTCTGTTGAGGTATGTCGGTCTGGTGTGTGGAGTGCCTTGTGTGCATGGGTGAGGAGCTTGAAGGTGATCCTCTTGTTGATGGGAAACCAGTGCAGTTCTCTCAGATGTGGTGTGATGTGGCTGTGGCATGGGATGTCGAGGATCAGGAGAGCCGAGCCGTTCCGTATGTGTTGTAGACGTTTCAGGAGTTTGGCCGAGTCTCCTGCGTAGAGGGCGTTCCCGTAGTGCGTGAAGAAAAGACGCTTCCAAACAGCAACCGCGAGCAAAAATCGACAAAGACCTTATATGAACATAAGGAAACCTCAATTATTCAATCAAATAATTAACTTTACCCGGGAAAAGGTATAAAAACCCGACTTCGAGAAACCTTCTGGAATTACCATTGGAGCCACAAAGGGATCGATCGGGAGGTATTTCCTTGCAGAAATCGTGAGTAGAAAGGTCTGATGACCGCGAGCAGTGTCACCACTACGTTACTGTAAGTAAAACTAGGACCTGAATATGCCTTTCTTTCCCAAACAGGTGCTAGTTAGCACACCAGATCCTGACGTTTGGCTCATGAGGCATTTTCTTCAACTCCAAAACAGTATGTTGTGAATATGTAATGGCAGGATATTTTTCCTCTTCACTTTACAGGGACATAATACAACTTTGCCCTTTCCTGTTTACCAACAATGGTGTTACGGCCAGAAAATAATTTGAAAACACCTGAACTAAATTTTCTTTATTAAGTGTGTGTTCTATGTTATGTGTCAGTTTATCCCACTATAAACACTGAAATGCAGCTATAGTACATCACCTGTAACCACTGGACATTTTACCTATGGATATGGAGAGGTAGACTGCCATAAATTTTTTTTGTCTTCTTTCCTTTACAGGTTGATCAACAGACAACGTTTTTTTGCTAGGTACATTGTTTCTATCTGCACTGTAATTTTTCCTCACTTTTATTAGAAAATTCTAGTATTAGTTAGAGAAACGTGAGTAAGGTGGGGATTGTGTGCCCCATCCTGAAGAAGGTGCTTTTTGCACCGAAACATGTCGACGCACACAGAAAGGAGGTAACGCACATTGTCAGCGTAGCAACCTCCCACCCTTATTTTAATAGCACCAGCCCAGGGTCTTATTAAATATTTTTTAGTCACCCCACGAGCCAAGTTCTTTTTAACTTTCACTATTTTCCTAAACCCCACAATACACTCACATATAAAAAAACCGTCACCAAAACCACGCATAGTCTGCCAAGTGCTCCCACATATCCGTGGGTCGCAGCACGCCGTACCCCGTAGAGGGGTACGATGACCCCGATGATGAAGCATGACACCAAGGGGCATGTTGGTGTGTGAGGGGACCTAAAAACAAGAAAGGTGTTCCCCACTGTGGAGGATACACCCAAGGAGTGGATTCTATTTGTTTATTTATCTATGCCCAGGGAGAATGAATCCATTCTGGTTTCCTTTTCTCTCTCTCCCCCCTCTGTTTGTTAAGTTACCGTAGTCCAGCCTACTGCTGACGAGGGCCTGGGTGACCGTTCTTCTTGTTTCGGTGGGGATCCACCTGTAGATCTTGCGGAGCATGCAAAGGGTGTTGAAGCAGGAGTACAAGACGGCGTTGACTTACTTGGTCTTGGAGAGTGTTGAGTCGAGGATGAACCCCAGGTTGCGTGCGTGGTCAGTGGGTGTTGGTGCTGCTCCCAGTGCAGACGGCCTCCAGGAGTCGTCCCAGGCTGAGGGGGTGGAGCAGAGGATGAGGACCTCTGTCTTGTCAGAGTTCAGCTTCAGACGGCGGTTCTTCATCCACTCGGCGACGGATTCCTTCCTGGAGGTTGGTTTGGGCGGTGAGGGAGTCCTTGGTGAGGGAGAGGATCAGCTGGGTTTCGTCGGCGTAGGAGATGATGTTGAGGTTGTGCAGTCGGGTGACGTGGGCGAGTGGTGCCATGTAGACATTGAACAGTGTCGGGCTGAGGGATTATCCTCGGGGTACGCTGCATATGATCTCGTAGGCTTCGGAGCGGTAAGGGGGGAGGCGGACGCTCTGGGTTCTGCCGGAGAAAAAGGAGGTGGTCCATTCAAGAGCCTTGCCTCGGGGATGCTGTGCTAAACCAATCTCAAAAACAAAACAACTGCCAATACTGGAAAAACTCTTTTCTTATTTACCAAAGATCTGCTATGAATGAAACATATAATTCAGAAAAGGGGGTGGTGATGGACAGAGTATCTGAATTAAGCAGACCACTCCTACCCAGTCCAAAGATCAGGGCTTGATCCATCACCGTTTTTTAGCTCACTGCACCATTCCAGCTCAGAACCTGGCTACATGCAAATTAGTCTGTCCCTGACCCAGTGCATCATGGGAACAGGGCAGACCAAACTACCAAGCCAATTCTTTTACTGGAAAGGAAACAAGCTTCCGGGGACCGGTTTCTGGCATTATTGAATGAAACATGGCAGTCTATTCTTTCTTTTATTGCTGATTTATTATAATCGTTTCTTACTGTCAGAATGCTTTTTCATTTTTTCGAAAACATTTCTGTGCATATACAAAATATACAGAATATACAAATTTATACAAAATTTACAAAAACAATTTCATAATTCCTAGACAACACATCCATACCATATCTTTCACACTACAGACACTCAATTGGCATTCACACACATGAACAAAAAATACCTCTGAGGTATAGGTGAATGTCAACAAAAAATTATTTATATTGCAAGAAGTTTAGACAAGTCAGGTGAATCCCAATTTTTGCAAAGTTCCAACGATTCAAACCATTAGAATTATATTATGTCTTGATCTAGTCTTTCAAACCTTTTTAATTTGTTGACATAAACTGCAAAAGATCGACGCGTTTCGAACTCCCTGATTGCGGAGTTTTCCTCAGGATCAACACGATTTCTCTGGGAAAAAGATATATGTACCAAAGTTAGACTACCTTGTTTATCAAGCCTAAATCACTCACTAGAGCAGCCGCCAGCCGGCTTAAACCAACATACCTTACGACTCATATGTAAGGTGTCTCTCAGGACTGGTGTGGGTGTTGTGTTAAACACACTGTAACAGAAAAAATACAAAGAGACATGACAGGCTGTTCCTGCTATTAGAGAAGGCGGAGGCTTCCGACTGTAGCCATTAGTATAAATGCACTAACCTTGCAAGCTTTAAAAGTTCGCTTGGAGTGCCTGTAAACAAAAGAGAAATGAAACTGTGGTTGGCTTTTGTCACACTCAGGGTGGAAAGTTCCTACACTGCCGAAGTCTATTGCTTGAACCACTTACCCGGTGTTGGTGTCCGAATCGCTTTACCGGGGGTACTTTTATGCGTGGCTTGTATTTCAAACGGCCGCCATGTAGCTAGAAGCATGCAATCGATGCACGAAGTCCTGTAAAAAAACGGCCCGTAATTACAAAGGCGTCCTGTTTTGTCTTGTATACTTCATGTAACAAAGGCTGCAGATTTAACTTGCCGGCTCCGTTCCAAAGCAAAATTTAAGTCCATGAACTTACTTGTCAGGCTCTGACAGTGTGGCGTCTCAACGGTGTTGGCAGTCGGTCCTTCAGTACGAGTCTTCTCCCGGTCATGTGACCTGGTTCGTTCTTAAAGGGGAAAAATCGCATTTCTCCGGTTATAACTTTATTAAGGCTTAAACAGCACAGGTGTGTTTGCATTATTAAGTAAATCATCGTTGGTAAGCACTATTCGTTTTTCATGATGTTCTAAAAACATTAATGCTTTTTGTTGAATAAGGATATGAGTAAGCAGGCAGCACAAGTTTTCGATGCTTGTCAAAACCAGAAGCATTCTGGTTGTAGTAGTTTAGGTCTACTTAGTTGTAGAGCCTTAAGGACTGGAATTTGGACTGGATGCTAAACCAATCTAACAGAGTCAGGGCCGGTCCAGGATGCGCCAACACCAGGGTGATCCAAAAATCTTTATTGATGGAAAGCAGTGTCTACGCTCAGATTAAAATTCAGTCCTGATGCTTTTCGGGGCTTCACAGATCCTTAATCATAGGGAGACATTGCAGTCACTGAATGATCGCTGGCACCATTTACTGCATACTGGATATTTGTTGTATCCCCAGTGGGCTCTCAGGTGAGTCTTTTTAAAAGCATGCTGGTACCTGTCTTTTTTTTCTTTTCGAGCAACAAGTATTCAACAGTGGGTTCAGTGTACTAAGCAATATTCTTTGACTAAAATTTTGCCCCAGTGGGCATCTGGAAGGTGTTGCTGGTTGTTTAATTTCCTTCTCAGATGCTTTGCTACAAGGGTTAGCATTATTCTCGGTCTCCTGGGCCCCATACTGCTTTCTCATGGTGGTGTGTCCTCCACGGCCGGGCTGCCTTGCTAGGTCAAATCAATAGAGTTGCCCTGATGCAAGGATCAACCAACACCATAGTGATTGGAAAATCCTTTATTGACAGAAACCGGCGTCTCCACTCAAATTAAAAGTCAGTCCTGACGCCTTTCGGGGCTTCACAAGCTCCTTAATCATAGGCAGACATTGGAGGCACTGAATGCTTGCTGGTGTCATTTACTGCATGCTGGGTATTTGTTACATCCCCAGTGGGCTCTCAGATGAGTCTTATTAAAAGCATGCTGGTACCTGTAGAGAGCCACTCGGGCTCTCCACTACAATGTTGCCTTTCCCCCACGCACGCACGCACAACCCCGGGGCGGGCTCGCGCCGGGGTATAAATAAACAAGCGGAAGACCGCTCGTGGTCTTTCCGGCTAACTGCTATCCAGTGTCCGAGTGCCATCATTACCCCCAGTATACCAGCACGTGGTAGGCCTCACCTACCTCACTACATTGGCGACGAGGCGGTCGTATGCCACGCGTGCCCACCGCCTCCTGCACGTCCTGCTGCGTGTGCCCAGCCGATCCGGCTCGCCGTGCCCTGAAGCCGAGACCCGCCCACGCGTCACCCGTGAGGGTGCGCCTTCAGCTGGCGGGACTCGCGGTGACGGTGCGCAGCCTTCGCCTCCAGCGGGTGAGTGATCCTTCTGCCCAGCCTGCGCGCGCTCACCGCGCCCCTTCATCTTGCCGGCCGGCGAGAGTCAAGACACCGGCAGGACCACGTGTTCGCGGCCCGGAGCAGGCCCGCCCCTCCCTCTCCTCAGGCTGCTGCAGGGAGACGCCTCTGCTGCTTGTGCGCGCGGGGCTCCGCGCTGCTCTCTCTCTCTCCCCCTGATCAAGCTGCCCTCAGTCCGAACAAGCATTGGCAACGGCAATTCAGGCCGGCTACACCCTGGAACAGGGAACACTTCGAGGCCTAACAAGCATTGGCTAAAGCAATTCGGGCCTCGCTCCTGCCTGTACTGCAGGTCATTTGGAAAGCCTGCAACCCTGTGGTCTCATCAGACCAAGGCGAGGGGGGAGCACTAGACTCAGTCACTGCACCCAAGAACAACAGACAGCAGCAGTCCCACGCCACGACCCCGGAAAGCACCATACCTCCTCACACATAGCGTCACCATGAGTCAGGACGCCGGCGCAGCACAAGACGGCGTTGTCCAGCAGCCGCCACCTGCAGTCATCCCACAGGCCAACGCCCAGGTGGGAAACCAGGCCCCTGCCGGGCCCACTACTCCTGCTCAGCCTGCCCACCTGCATGCTGGCGCGGCGCCCATCCCGCCATTCAGCGAAACGTCGGATCCAGCAACGGCCGCCCTCCGATGGAGGGCGTGGGTCGGACGCCTCAATCTTTATTTCAAGGGAACTAGAGAAACTGATGGAACGGTGAAGAGATCACTACTCATCCTCTACGGGGGACAAGAAATCTATGACCTATTCGAGTCACTCCCGAACACCGGTGCAGAGGACGACTACGACGCCGCGGTCGCGGCCCTAAACGCCCATTTTGATCCACAGCTAAACAACGACTTCGAGAAATTCAAGTTTAAGCGCGCCTGGCAGACTGAATCTGAGTCCGTCGACATGTATTATGCTCGGCTCCGTCGACTTGCGAGCACGTGCCCATTCACGGACCCCAGGGAAGAAATAAGGGATCAAATAATTGTCGGATGCAAGTCGAAGCTGCTAAGAAAGTTGATCCTCAGGCAACCAGGGATTTCACTTGACGAGATCCTCGTCCTGGCCAGATCGCATGAACTATCGGATGCGAGGGCTGAAGAGATGGAGGTGGCGTTGCGCACTCCAGTCATTGCTCCAACGATGGCGCGAACCCCGACCATCAAGGAAGAGCGAGTGGACGCCATTCACAGGCGATTCCCACCGGCAAGGCAGCGACAGGGCCCTCCACGGACCAACCGCTGTGGGTATTGCGGAGAAGATCACCCGACCGCCGCCACGTGCAGCGCAAGAGGCAAGACGTGCCTCAAGTGTGGGCGCCTCAACCATTTTGCCGCCGTCTGCCGAGGTGGCAAATTCAAATCAGCAGGACCACGTGCCCGGGCGGTGACGCAGCGGATTCACCAGCTATCGCTCGACCAGGAGCGACCCCCGCCGGACACCGAAGCACAAGACCGTCGGCCCAGGTACGAGGATGATGAAGATGACGAGGTATACATCGTCTCCTACGTCAGCCGGGCATCTACAAAACGAAGGCCGCCGCCCATGTGCTCCATCACTGTGGACGGGACGAATGTCAACGCGTTGATTGATACCGGAGCGTCTGTCAACGTCATGGACTCAGAGCAATACGACAGCATGTCCCCGAAGCCGACGCTAACACCGTCCACGGCAAGAATATACACTTATGGAAGCACGGAACCGCTCCCTCTCCGAGGGGTAATACAAACAACAGTCGTCAATGGGGAATACTCCACCGAGACCAAATTCCATATCACCGAAGGCAAGAAAGGCACCCTCCTGAGTTGTCACACCGCGGAGGATCTCGGCCTGGTATTCTTCGCCAACCAGGTGCATCAAGCACACGCGGATTTCATGCTCAAAGACTTCCCAGAACTGTTTAAAGGACTCGGCAAACTCAAGGGGCGGAAGTTCAAACTTCACATAGACCCCACTGTGAGGCCCGTCGCACTCAGGCATAGGCGGGTGCCCTTCAACCTACGGCCACAAGTAGAGGAGGAGCTGCGGAAGCTTGAAGAGCTGGGGGTGATTGAGAAAGTGTCGGGACCGACACCCTGGGTCTCCCCGTTGGTCGTCGCCCCCAAACCAAAGCAACCAGGAGCCATTCGCCTATGTGTGGATATGAGACTTCCGAACACGGCCGTTAAGCGTGAGAGGCACATCACCCCCACCATGGAGGACATCATAGCGGACCTCAACGGGGCAAAGTGGTTTTCGAAGCTGGACCTTAACTCCGGATATCACCAGCTAGAGTTGGAGCCCGCCAGCCGGTACATTACCACCTTTTCGACGCACGTGGGGCTGCGTCGCTACACAAGGCTCAGCTTCGGCGTATCCTCGGCAGCCGAGGTTTTTCAAAACGCTATTCGGGAGGTGCTGTCAGGACTGACGGGTGTCATCAACCTGAGCGATGACATCCTTGTCTATTCTTCAACCCTAGAAGAGCATCACACCAACCTGAGGGCGACTCTGCAGAGACTTGCCGACAGCGGGTTGACCTTGCATCGAGCCAAATGTGCCTTCTACCAGGAAGCAGTGGACTTCTTCGGTTACACATTTACCAGGGAAGGCCTCAAAGTGGACCCAAAGAAAGCGGAGGCGATTAAAGCGGCTAGCACACCTCGGAACCCAACGGAAGTACGCAGCTTTCTGGGCATGGCCACGTACTGCGGCCGGTTCATTCCGAACCTGGCTGCCATCGCGGAACCCCTCCGGGCTCTCACCCGCACCGATCAGAAGTGGGACTGGACCTCGGCCGCAAACAAAGCGTTCCAAAACGTCAAAGCTGGTCTTCTAGATAATACCACCATGGCCTACTTTCAGCCAAGACGGAAAACCGAACTGATTGTGGACGCCAGTCCCGTGGGACTAGGAGCCGTCCTTTTGCAAGAGTATGGTCCGGAGGAATGGAGGCCAGTCGCCTATGCCAGCAAGGCGCTGACAGACACGGAAACCAGATACGCACAGATAGAAAGGGAGGCCCTGGCAATCAAATGGGCCTGCCAGCACTTCCATCTCTACCTCTGTGGACAGGAATTCACCGTGGTCACAGACCACAAGCCTCTCCTACCCCTTTTTGCAGGAACCTCAAGACTAGCTCCTCCACGGATCGAGAGGTGGGCCGTCCAGCTACAGGGCTATCGCTTCAAAGTGGTGTTCCGGCCTGGCGCTCACAATCCCGCCGACTACCTATCGCGGCACCCGGACGTTGCCTCGCAACCGCCACCCACCGAGGACGGAGAGGAAGTAGAAGAGATCGTGCACATGGTCACGCAGGCCGCGTGTCCTGACAACATGACCCTCAAGGAGATCGGAGAAGCCACGGCGGGAGATGAAACCCTCACGAAAGTCCGCCGGGCCCTGGAGGAGAACCAATGGGCCCGCTTCCTTGATGGCGCCGCAAGCCTCCGTCCGGAGGTCAGCCATGCGAGACAGCAGCTATGGCACATTCGCAGTGAACTCAGCGTGGGAGAAGAAGGAGTGATTCTGCGAGGACACCTCCTCGTCATGCCAGAAAGCCTCCAACAGCGCGCATTAAGCTTAGCTCACGTGGGACACCAAGGCATGGCGAAGACGAAAGCGCGCCTACGAAGCAAGGTGTGGTTCCCAGCGATGGACACCCAAGTAGAGGCAATGATAAGGTCCTGCCATGCCTGCACGATCACCGGGGGCGAACCCCTTCCAGCCCCTGTAATCACGGAAGATGCGCCCAGGGCTCCATGGACCCAATTGAGTATTGACTTTGGCAGCTTCCCGGATGGGAGGCAGATGTTGGTGCTGGTAGATTCCTTCTCGAAGTTCCCCATCGTGGAAGTCATAGCATCCACCGCTTTCCCACACGTCAGAAAGGTGCTAAACCGAGTGTTCGCAACCATGGGACTCCCCGAGGAAATTAAGTCAGACAACGGCCCTCCCTTTCAAGGGTGAGAGTTCCAATCATACCTAGAATCCCTCCGAAGTAACCATAGAAGGATCACTCCGCTGTGGCCTCAAGCCAACGGAGAAGTGGAAAGACTGATGCGGACCATAAACAGAGCACTTCGGATTGCCGTGGACAACGGGGAAGATCCGGAGACAGCACTGGATCAGTTTCTAGGAGCCTATCGGCAAACGCCGCACTCGACGACAAAGTGCGCCCCAGCCACATACTGTTCAAGCGGGCCCCCAGAGACGGCATACCCACGGTGAGCGAGTGGATGCCGGCAGAGAGAGACGCAGAGGCCACGCAAGCCAGGAGACTGGTCACCAATGCCAAAGCAAGCCTGCACCGCCACGCCAGAGAGCCGGACATCCGAGAAGGTGACGCAGTGGTCGTCAAGGATCGCTACCCAGGATGGAAGTTTCGAACACCGTTTGAACCAGAGGTGTGGAGAGTCGAAAAGGTACAAGGGACAATGATCACGGCCAGGAGAAATGGACAAACTGTCACACGGAACGTATCCTGCTTCAGAAAGGCAACCGAAGCAGCCATGGGACACCAGCGAGCGGAGGAAGTGGCAGAGGAAGAGCCGATGCTGGAAGAGCCAAGCGGCCCTAGGTCCCCGAGTCCTCTGCCAAGACCGGTACGCGGAGAGGGTCAACCGAGGCCAATGTCACCCGGCCTCGGCACCGAGCGGAGTCAGCCAAGGGCCTCTGAGTCGAGCAAAGATCCGAGTGCAACCCCGGCTGGGGCTGCCGAACCATCAGGGATCCGGAGTCATCGCTACAGCCTGAGGCCCAATCCGGTGCCCAGCCAACGGCTGAGGGACTTTGCATGGACATCTCCATAAACTGTCAGCCGAATGCCCGTGGGCAGAACGAACTAAAACAAAGGAGGGATGTAGAGAGCCACTCGGGCTCTCCACTACAATGTTGCCTTTCCCCCACGCACGCACGCACAACCCCGGGGCGGGCTCGCGCCGGGGTATAAATAAACAAGCGGAAGACCGCTCGTGTTCTTTCCGGCTAACTGCTATCCAGTGTCCGAGTGCCATCATTACCCCCAGTATACCAGCACGTGGTAGGCCTCACCTACCTCACTACAGTACCTGTAGTTGTTTTTCATCTGGCAACAAGTATTCCACAGTGGGTTAAGTGTACTAAGCAATATTCTTTGACTAAAATCTTGCCCCAGTGAGCCTCTAGAAGGAGTTGCCGGTTGTTTCATTTCCTTCTCTGATGCGCCGCTGCGAGGCTCTGCATTATTCAGGGTCTTCTGCGCCCCATGCTGCTTTCTCATGGTGGCGCGTCCTCCACGGCGTGCTGCTGTGCTAAATCAATCCAACAGAGTTGCCCTGAGGCAAGGATGTGCCAACACCAGAGTGATTCGAAAATCCTTTTTTGACGGAAACCGGCTTCTCCACTCAGATTCAAATTCAGTCCTGACATGTTTCGGGTCTTCACAGCTCCCTAGTCATAGGAAGACCTTGCAGTCACTAAATGCTTGCTCGTGCCATTTACTGCATGCTGAATATTTGTTGCATCCCCAGTGGGCTCTCTTGTGAATCTTATTAAAAGCATTCTGGTACCTGTAGTTTTTTTCTCTTCAAGCAACAAGTATTTCACAGTAGGTTCAGTGTACTAAACAATACTTTTTGTTAAAAAACCTTGCCCCAGGGGGCCTCTGCGAAGGAGTTGCCAGTTGTTTCATTTCCTTCTCAGATGTGTCACTACGAGTCTGTGCATTATTCTAGGTCTCCTGGGCCCCATGCTGCTTTTTCATGGTGGTGCGTCCTCCATGGCAGGGTTGCCATGCTAAATCAATCCAACAGAGTTGCCCTGAGGCAAGGATGAGCCGACACCAGAGTGATTCGAAAATCCTTTATTGACAGAAACCGGAATCTCCACTCAAATTAAAATTCAGTCCTGATGCCTTTCGGTGCTTCACAGCTCCTTAATCATAGGAAGACATTGCAGTCACAGAATGCTCGGTGGCGCCATTTCCTGCCTGCTGGATATTTGTTGCATCCATAGTGGGCTATCAGATGAGTCTTATTAAAAGCATGCTGGTGCCTGTAGTTTTTTTCCCCTTCGGGTAACAAGTATTCCACAGTGGGTTCAGTGTACTAAGCAATCTTCTTTTCTAAAATCTTGCCATAGTGGGCCTCTGAGAAGGAGTTTGGGTTTCAGTGTACTAACAATCTTCTTTGTCTAAAATCTTCCCATAGTGGGCCACTGAGAAGGAGTTGCCGGTTGTTTCATTTCCTTCTCTGATGATCCGCTGCGAGGCTCGTCAGTATTCTGAGTCTCCAGGGCCCCATGCTGCTTTCTCATGGTGGCGCGTCCTCCACGGCCGGGCTGCTATGCTAAACAGATCCAACAGTGTTGCCCTGAGGCAAGGATGCGCCAACACCAGAGTGATTCGAAAATCCTTTATTGATGGAAACCGGCGTCTCCACTAAGATTAAAATTCAGTCCTGATGCGTTTTAGGGCTTCACAGCTCCTTAATCATAGGGAGACCTTGCCGTCACTGAATGCTTGCTGGTGCCATTTACTGCATGCTAGATATTTGTTGCATCCCCAGTGGGCTCTCATGTAAGTATTATTAAAACCATGCTGGTACCTGTGTTTTTTTTTCTCTTCAAGCATCAAATATTTCACAGTGGGTTCAGTGTACTAAACAATACTCTTTGTCTAAAATCTTACCCCAGAGGGCCTCTGAGAAGGAGTTGCCGGTTGTTTAATTCCCTTTTCAGATGTGTCGCAACGAGGCTCTGCATTATTCCAGGTGTCCTGGGCCCCATGCTGCTTTCTCATGGTGGCGCATCCTCCACAGCTGGGCTGCCCTGCTAAATCAATCCATGAGAGCTATCCTGAGTCAAGGATGAGCCAACACCAGAGTGATTTGAAAATCCTTTATTGACAGAAACCGGCATCTCCAGTCAAATTAAAATTCAGTCCAGACACCTTTCGGGGCTTCACAGCTCCTTAATCATAGGAAGACATTGCAGTCACTGAATGCTCGGTGGCACCATTTCCTGCATGCTGGATATTTGTTGCATCCCCAGTGGGCTCTCAGATGAGTCTTATTAAAAGCATGCTGGTACCTGTAATTTTTTTCTTTTCTGGCAACAAGTATTCCACAGTGGGTTCAGTGTACTGAGCAATATTCTTTGTCTAAAATCTTGCAGCAGTGGGCCTCTAGAAGGAGTTGCCGGTTGTTTCATTTCCTTCTCTGATGAGCCGCTGCGAGGCCCTGCATTATTCAGGATGCTCTGGGCCCCATGCTGCTTTCTCATGGTGGTGCATCCTCCACGGCCGTACTGCCGTGCTAAATCAATCCAACAGAGTTGCCCATAGGCAACGATGTGCCAACACCAGAGTGATTTGCAAATCCATTATTGACCGAAACTGGCGTCTCCTCTCACATTAAAATTCAGCCCTGACGCGTTTTGGGGCTTCACAGCTCCTTAATCATAGGAAGACATTGCAGTCACTGAATACTCGCTGGCACCATTTCCTGCATGCTGGATATTTGTTGCATCCACAGTGGGCTCTCAAGAGAGAAAAAAACGACAGGTACCTGCTTGCTTTTAATAATACTCACCTGGGGGCCCACTGGGAATGCAACAAATATCCAGCATGCAGGAAATGGCGCCAGCGAGCATTCAGTGACTCGTAATCTCGAAACAATTAAAGACAGAACTCACGCGACTCAGAGAGGATGTCATTTTCCTTAACACCAGGACCTCTCCCAATCATTTTGATCCCGCCTGTTCTTTCTACTCTAACACCTCCCAACTTAACTGTTGGAAAATGACACCCCTTTGCAGCAGAACATTTAGGGGTCTCCTCGCTATGAACTACAGCTGCACTTCTTACCTTATTGACTTATGCAACTCTTACCTACCCAAACCCTTGATTACTGATTTTACCCTCCCTTTTTCCAGCATCCAAGTGATTTTGGAAACAAGTAAAATCCCCTCCTCTCCCATCTCAACTGGACCCCCAGCTCAACTCACCACCATACACTCTTGCTCTCCCACCAAAATCAATCCTAAGCTCCTCTCCTGCTTGCCTTTTAACTGCAGCTTGGCTGTCCTACATGTGACTGAAATATCCGAAACCATCCTCAGTGAAACCATCTTCTTCCTCACAGAAACGTGGCTTAATGACCACTCTATGGCCATCCCTGACTTATTCTCCCCCCACCCCCTTTTACTCTATCATTAGGAAAGATAGAACGGACGGAAAAGGGGGTGGCTTATCTATTATCTACAAAAACTAACTTCAACTCACCTGTGTTAAAAATACTGACCACTTAGCCTTTGAATACCTTGGTGTCAAACTCACTGTGCAGGGTCTTCCCCAATTCGTCTACATGACCTCTACCACCTTCCGGGTGATTATCTTCCCTTCGTTGAGGAACTAGCTGACCTTCTCACACAATGTAAATGTAAATGTGTTTCGATTTATATAGCGCACTTTAACCCAGGGGCCTCAAGGCGCTTGCTTAGGCAACCCGTCCTGGTATTCCCCTGTGAGATACCCCGGCCGGGTATCCACAAGGTGAAAGCCAGGCATCCCGCCGCGAGGGGCCGTAGTGGAGATTAAGCAAGCTATTGCCCAGAGTCGCAGAGTGTGACCCCGTGAGTCGAGTTGGCACCAGAGCGAGAATTGTCGACTCAGTGGAATTTTTGAGCCCGAGACCCGCCGAGGCAGGGAATCAAACCCTGGTCCACGGCCGATCTCTGCTTCTGGGTCTGCCGCCTCTAACCACTGAGCCACGCTTCTCCACAATCCTCACTTTCCAACTTGAAAAATCTCTTCTTAGGAGATTTTATCATTCCCTGGAACAATGTTGTTGACCCTACAGTCAGCCACCTCAATAATCTTCTAGAAATCAATGACCTTGCTCAACTGTGTGACTCTCCCACCCACACCAAAGGGGCCCACCTCAACGCCAATATTTCCAATAATGACTTGGCCTCCCTTTCCAACATCCTCCCCATGGACTGGTCTGACCATGACTTAATTTTGTTCAAGATAGAACCCCCCCCCCACTAAAAATTACAAACCCATGAAATGGACTAGAAATCTTAATCAAATCCTTCCTGGAGAACTAGAGTCTAAACTCAAAGCACAACTCATTCTCACCCCTCTCTCCCAAGATGCCAATGAGCTCACTGAGCTCTTCAATAAGACTGTCAATTATATCATAGATCTTTTTGCCCCTCCCAAGCTAAAAAAACAAAAAAACCATTCCGTCCAAATCTTGGTTTAACTCAGATCTCAATACCGAAAGACGCTCACTTAGATTGACTGAAAGAACATGGAGATAACATCCCTCCCCCTCCCACCTAGCCCACCTCCGAGCCGCTGGATCTACTTATAAGAAACACATTTTCAATGAAAAGGCTACCATCTTCCGAACACAACTCGATCAAACCAAAAACAAACCCAGAGAACTGTTCAACATAGTTCGTAATCAAACATCTTCAGCCCCCCTAAGCTTACTGCCTCTACCGACAGATGTGAGGAAATTGCCAACTTCTTCGTGGATAAAATCACCCAAATTGATCAGTCCTTCCATCTAACTCAGATCCCACCCAATCCCCCATCTGCCGCTGACGTTACCTTAGACATTCCTCCCGTTTTGACTCTACCGCCATACTCTTCGACTCACCTACACGTAACAGCCCCTCCTGAATCCAGCCTTTCCTATTTACAATTGAAAAACAATGCATCCTGGCTTAATTTCCACCCTGTGACCGTGCTCGAAGTCTTTAAAATCATTGCCAAACTTAAGCCGACCACACACACCAAAGACCCTCTCCCCTCTAACCTTATCCAAGATCTAAACCATATTATTGCCCCTTACTGAACCACTGTCATCAACACATCCCTTTCCACAGTATGTGTCCCTGACTCCCTTCAATGTGGACAAATCATGCCCATTCCTAAAAACCTCACAGCTGACCCTAATGACACGAACAATCTCCGCCTACCACTTCTATCCAAAGCCCTTGAAAAATGTGCTTTCCTACAACTGGATAAACATATTAAGAATTTAAATTTACTTGACTCCTTGCAATCCGGCTTCAGAAAAGGCTGCAGAACTGAAACTGCCATGCTAAATATAGTTGATGACATCCACTGTTCCCTTGACCTTGGTGAGTCCTGCCTACCAATTTTCCTAGACCTCTCTGCTTCCTTTGATACAGTCAACCACAATTCCCAACTGTGAGAAGTTGGCCTGATATATGATGTCTCCAATTCTGGGGGCACCTTGTATCAGTCCAAACAATCCCTTATGGTGATGGTTGTAAGTCAACCTTATAGTCAAGCTATCCTAAGGGTAGCATGGACTAAGCAGCCTTAAAGGCTTAACTCAAGAGGGCATGTGAAGCCAGCTGTTTCACCAATCACAATCCTGGAATATCAAATGAAAGGACACCACACAAGTTATATATTATAAAAATATATGTATTTATTCTCAGAATAATCTTCTAGACTCTTTATGAGTATAGAAGCACAAGCGTTTAAACAAAAGCACAGTAAAACATATGAAAGTTGCGCAATTATGGATGAGGGCAGGGGCCACTCAAACCATATCTATACTACTATTATAAAGAGAGAACTTGCACCTTTTGGCCAGGTAAACTCGGGAACCACAGCGCCAATCTACACACCCGATACATCTATGAAAATGTCATGGTGTGTAGATGGACATAGGCTATATAAATTTAAAAAAAAGTAAATAAAAAAAATTAAGTTTGTAAACAAAGTAGTCCCCTGAAAGTAGCGCCGGCCGGGACCTAGCGCTGGCCGCTACGCGACGTGCATGATGACGAAGGAGGAGGGCGGTGCAGTGACGAGTGGCTGTGCAGTGAGGAGCGGCGGCACAGGTAAAGAAAGGGAAGTGAGACTGTGTGATGCAGGGGGAGGCAAGAAGGAGGCAGCAGTAACTGAAAATGTCGGAGCGCGAGTGAGTCCGGGCGGGAGGGGGGCGCGAGTGAGTCAGGCGGGAGGGGGGCGGGAGTGAGTCGGGGCGGGAGGGGGGCGGGAGTGAGTCGGGGCGGGAGGGGGGCGCGAGTGAGTCGGTGCGGGAGGGGGTCGGGCGGGAGCGGGTGTACTGCCCCCAGTCCCTTTCTGCCCCAGGCAACACTGGGGCGGGCTGCTAGTACTAAATAAGTGGTATAAGTATTACTAATCGAACAGTGGTCAGGCCTAGGGCCTGGGGAATCGCTGGGACTAATCGGGACTAGCAATGCTGAAGTCGGGAAAAGCCCGCGGGAATCGGGTGCAGCGCTGAAAGCACACACATGCACCAATGCAAAGTCAATGGTGCGTAAAAGTTATCGAGTTACAGTTTTAGGAGTCTTCCGACTGGACTAGAAATACCAAACTTTAGACTTAGACACTAGAGGTGTATACCACTACAGGAGCACCGGCGTTCAAGAGTTACCTCATCCACAGGAAGCGGGTGCACAGGTGCAAAGTCGTGTCGGCTTTCGTCGAGTAGATCTATGGAGCCTGGAGATGAAGATGCTGCAGGCAGCCAGAAGAGAAGTGTCCGGTGCGGTTCAAAGGAGGATCGAAGATGTAGAGAACCTGAAAGCAGAGGGGACAGAGTCTGGGTCATTCAGCAGTGACCAGGGTGAAACCAGGAAGGAACCAGGCCATGTCGGGCGCAATCAGGTGGTTGTCGTGAAGCTTGTCTCCGCTGCCACGTGGACTCTGGGGCACCGAGGATGTCCAGGAGTGGATCACGAGCTGTCCCACAAAGGCTCTCGCTGTCGGTGGTGTCGGCTTTGGGATTGGAGCAAACAAACCTTGGCAAGCTTAACCTACGCAGGATTCGAAGATCGCTTCTTACTCGGACCAGGAAGGTCAGAGCGGGTGCTCCTTTTCAGGGGAGCAAGGGCCAGTTCAGAGCAATCGGACTGGCAGAGCAAATTCAAAGGTTCATCGGTACTGGCGCCACTAGCCAACAGGCAAGCGACCGGACCAATGCGTCGAGCAGAATGATGCAGAAGGGCGCTACGCAGCACTCGGAGAGTGTGGAGGGGTGAGCTTTGGTGCAAAAGCTGCTTGGGGCTGGGGCTTCTCAAACCCCAATGCTCAGCATCGAGGGAGCCTCGTGAGCTGCACGGTAAGCACTTTGTAGTTTTTCCAAGATGGCCAGCCCCACACTTCAGGTCACCTCCACGGGTCTCAGACTTGCTGGGACTGTGGATCGGGCTGTTGGAAGGCAGGAACCCTGGGTCTTGTTGAACTCTGTTGTTCGAGTTCTGGCGGGAACTGCAACAAAGCAAATGGTGAGGCACTGGATGGTGCCTGTTTGCACAGGGTGGTCACTCCTTGACCACAAGGGAGATTCTTCAGTCTTCCACGTCGAGTGGGATGTCGAAGGGTCCAGAGTTTTGTTTCATAAGTTTCAGTCAGGATAATCTGCGTGCACTAGCACTGCTCCCACCTTTATTCCAAATCTGTGGGCTGGATCACATGCCAGGTCCCTCCTATGGGTGGGACCCAGGAAGGGGGTGGTTACACCCCTTTCCCTTTGTCCAGCTTCATGCCAGAGCTGGGACTGAAGGGTCCCAACACCGGTTTGAACTGGACTATGCATGGGACACCTTGTGTGCACCAGGCAGTGTCTAGTTTCATTCAGCCCACCCTGCCCCAATCCACTATCTCCTGTCTGGGGAGGTGTAGCACCTCCCTGCGACAGGAAACTTATTGTCCAGGCCTCACCTGCCAAGTTTCGGTCAGCAGTAGGAGGTCAGACTTGTGTCTGTGGCAGCAGCATCCATTTTGTGATGCTGAGGCTCTGGTTGGGATTAACCACGTTTTAGCGAAGTAACATGTCTTTTTCCCTCTAGAAGGGTGGAATGCTACCCCGGTCGCCAGGACTGGCAAGGGGGTAGTATTCCAAAGCATATGACACCTTACACAACATGTTTTGATAAAGCCAAACCAAAGTTAGCAAGTAACCGCGAGGATTATAATGTACTTAAGAGTATATGGTATGGCAATATCCCGGAACAGCTAAGGGAGTTGGTCCTGACAGCTGCAGACAGGCTCAGCTCATGCTAGAGCACCATCTCACATAAAACCAAGCACTCTGCTTCCAGGATTGTTAAGGCCTGCCATAGGAGTGACTTATAGGTACATATGTGTCCAGATATAGGTTTAGATATAGGTATACTATATCTAAGCAAGGGGTGATTACACCACCTTGCCCCAGCTGAGTGATCAGCCAGTTGTGTCGATTTGGATAGCCAGCCAGGGGTGGCAAAAGATATGCTGCAGCCCCTGGTAGGCCTTGGATGCACCTATGCCATAGGCACCTATAGTGCACTGTACAGGGGCTGATAAGATGACCCAAGCCAATTTAGTTATGCACCTAGGGTACATGGAATCCATTTTAAAGAGAGAGCAGATAGCCTGGGGCCCTGATTAGCAGGGAACCAGGCCAACTAAGTACAAAACCAGCTAAACACAAGGCAAAAAATCTGGGGTAACCATAGTCAGGTAGCCACCTTCCTACACCAACTTAACTCGCTCAAGACCCGATTTGGCCTTAACGGTTTGGTCTTCAAATGGTTCACCTCGTATCTCCAACACAGAACACAACAAATCAAAATCAATGACTGCCTATCTAACCCCTCACCTGTCTCCCTCCTTGTCCCTCAAGGCTCTATTCACTGCCCCTCTCTCTTTAACTTCTTTATGGAGCCTCTTACCCTCATTCTGAAACAAGCTGAAATCAATTATCACCTCTATGCTGATGACACCTAACTTTACTATAAGATTAGGACCCACTCTGTTGTGCTTCATCTTAACAATACTTTGAGCAAGATCTAATCCTGGTTCTACTTCAATCCTCTTAAGCTAAACCGAAAAAAACCTATAGTCATCCTCTTCTCTCCAAAAAACAACAGACCGCCCATCTAATCCTGGATCTTTGACCTTAATATCCTCAACTGTTTGCTCTCTTTGTCCAATTCAGTGAAATCACTTGGTATCGCCATTGACAAAAACCTACTCTTAACCACCACATAAAAAACTCTGCTAAAGGAGCTCTCTTCACTCTCCGTCATCTGAAGAAAATCAAACCCTTCATTCCACCTGAAGGCTTCAAATGGGTTGTCCAATCTCTAGTACTCTTGAAAATTGACTATGGTAACGCAATCCTCACAGGAACCCCCAAAGTACACCTAGTCCCCCTCAGATCCGTGCTTCACTTAGCGGGCAGGCGAATCACTGACTATAAACTTTTGACCACATCTCCCCGGCCCTTAAGGCCCTTAACTTACTGCCCATTTAAAGTAGATCCTCCTACAAGACAGCATGCATGTTGCACAAAGCCCTCCACCAAAATATCCCATTGTACCTCACCAACAAACTCAAAAAAGCGGGCTGTGCCAGACCGATGAGGAGCACTAACACTCTCCTCCTTGTCCCCCCCTTGACAAAAAAGAAAACCACACAATCTCGCTCCTACATTGAAAACGCACCGAACATATGGAATGCTCTCCCCAAGGATCTGCGATGTAACCCCTTCTACCACAGCTTTAAAAAAGAACTCAAACTTCACCTTAATGCCCTGCCTCTGACCCTACACCTTGCCTCCCCGGTCCTATTTCTCCTCTACCTCACTCCTATATCTCACCTCTCCCCCCTCTTTTTTTATCTTTCGCCCTGTTCACTCTCTCCCTATCCCTCTCCTCTCCCCTCTCCCCACCTACTACCCTCACCCCCCTCCTCCATAAATCTCTCTCTGTCGATCTTTCTTCCTCTTCCCCAATTTGGTTGTTCCCACCTATTCTTATCTAATTATGGCTCACTTGCAGCCCATCCCAGAATGTTTTTTCTCCCATCTTCACTCAATACGTAACTTTACGTGCGATTGTTGTTACTGTATAAAATAGCCCCCCCTGAGCGCTTTTTGACATATATTGCTCTTTGCCCATTCTGTTTAATTATTTGTTTTTATTACCTGTTTGAATGCTGCTATTGAATAACCATTCTATAATCCTTTGAACACATGTAAAGCGCTCTGATACCCCCGGGTCGAGCCAGCGCTGTATAAAACCTTTCAAATAAATAAATAAAATAAATAAATGTGGGGAGAGCAGTTAAAGGCTGTTAGATGCTTCAGCCAGAGGTCAATCTTGGGTGTATGATTAAGGGGAGAGATGAAGAGGAATTCCACTTTTGTGGTGTTGAGCATGAGGTGGTTGCCAGTGAGCCAGCTTTGAGTGTTAAGCAGAATAGCTTTGAGGGGGATGAAGACTTCTGGAGAGGAGATTTTAATATACAATTGAGTGTCATCTGCATACATGTGATAAAAGAATGTTCGGAGAGTTCAATGCGTTTGGCAGGGTTCCATGAATAAATTGAAAAGAATGGGTGATAATGCAGGCCCCTGTGGAATGCCTAGGGTGATCACGGTAGGTTAAGAGAGGGATTGCTTCATCTTGATTCTTTGTGTTCTATAGCAAAGGAATGCAGTACACTATTGTAGCACGGGTCCTGATAGACCAATCCTTCATTCCAGTAGGGACAGTAGGTTGTCTTATTTAACCGTGTCGAAAGCAGAGGATTAGTCAAGAAGTATCAAAAGACATGATTCATTATGGTCTAGCATTTTTAATATGTTGTCTTGTTGTGGGTGAGTGCTGATTCTGTGCTGTGTCCTTGATGAAAGCCGGATCATTAACGCCATAAACAAATCAGCAAGTGGGAAGGCCCCAGGCCAAGACGGTGTTCTGATAGAAATTTTTAAAGCACGTCACTTTATGGGCCCCCATGCTGATCCAAGAATGCAATTCTGCAGCAAACGGTTTCTTCCCTGCTTCATGGACAGAATAGTCTCAATATTCAAAAAAAGCAATAGAGGGAACTCAAAATGTTATCAGCCAATCTCCCTCTTGGACTCCAGCGCTAAATTAATGGGCAGAATCCTTCTGGGTAGGCTAGAAAAATGGGTGGCGGAAAAACACATACTTACTGATACACAATATGGGTTCAAGAGAAGGGCCGGACTGGGAACCAAATCCGGCCCTTGCAAAGTGCTCGGCTGGCCCCCCGGGGGGTTAGGGGTGCGGCCGAGCTCTTTGCCAGGGCCGGTTTTGGCCGATTTCATTACAGCAGCTGACGGCCCTGTAACGAATTCGGCCCCCAGGGGCCCAAAATCAGCCTCCAACCCTGGTGGCCCACCAGGGAAATGCCCGGTGCCCATTACGGCCAGTCCAGCTCTGTACAGGAGTGATATTGGAACAATAGAATATTGCGTTAATCTACATCTGTTAATTAACAAATATACGGTAGTAAGGACAGGGCAGGTGCACCTATTTTTTGCAGATCTGAGCAGTGTGTTCGACCTGGTAAAACATAACAAACTTTGGGTAAAACTTGCGAGTATGGGAGCCCCTCTGGGTATTATTAATTACCTGTCCCAATGGTACTCTTACCTTATTGTGCAGGTGCGATATGGACCAAATGGGGAATGCACAGAAAGCTTCAAGGTCACCCGAGGTATTAGACAAGGCTGTGTCCTTGCCCCCTTGTTCTTTTCATTCTACATAAATGGGGTGGACGAATGTCTACAAAAAATTAAAGATGTTGTCCCCATGGTTGGATCTCGCCCTGTCCCCATTTTATTATAAGCAGACGATGCAGTCCTCTTATTTAGAACAGCCAATGAGATGCATCTCTTGATAGATATTTTTGTTACATTTAAGGATAACAAAGGTATGAAAGTTAACTTAAAGATAACTGTTACTATGGTCGCTGGAAAAGGAAGAGCAAATAAGAGGATACATCATATAAAAGGGGAGAGGCTAGCAGAGACACAAATAGTCACATACTTGGGAATCCAGTACACTGCATCAGGGTCCTGGGAAAGCCAATTAAATATATCTAAAATGAAAATGTTAAGAGTGACAGAATCAATTTTTAGGTTTTCCAGCAAAATAGGCCAAAAGCCGATCAGCGAAATGCTGACGTTGTACAAAAATAAATGCCTTCCAAGCGCTGGTTATGTTGCTTCCCTAAGGGGATACACAAAAAGTGTCAAGCTGCAAATACTAGAGAACATGTTCCCAGCCTGATTACTGGCCATCCCGAAATCAAGTTGAATGTATATAACACATAGGAAGTGACAGTTCATTTTTTAGAGGGCAACCTATATATTAGACCCATTATTCTGTGGTACACTATATGTCGTAAAACAGGGACACAGTTTACAATGGCAATAATCTTAGATTGTCTCAAGGCTAGATGGCTGGAAGAAAATAACATGGCTGTCCTATTTAGATACTCATTTAAGAAAAATGGACCCTGCATTGCAGTCAATGATACAGTTAAAGTCCTTACTTATTACAAAATACACGCTAGGACTTTACTCAGGGGACAGGGAGAACAAGAGAGAGATAGCAAAAGACCTACGGTAGACAGATACTTGCAACACTATGTACAAGAATGTCAGCAAAATGACTTGACATTTGTCAAGAACAGCCAACATAGGCTTTATTTTACCAGATTACAATTAGGAATACTGCATTTACGGTTTGCTTTTCCAAAAAGTGGGGCATGGATCAATAATCTCTCAAAATGTCCATGTGACGGCAACTTAGGACAAAGCACAATGCACTTTATCTTATTTTTCAGTTTTTATAAGGACCCCAGGAAACATTTTTTAGTTCCCCTTTTTAAAACTGGTATATATATTTATCATCAGGATGCCTTTAATTATTTATGTGCTCTGGAAAACATCGAGATTTGTGTATCTGTTTTAGCATTTATTACAATTGCCTTAGGAAGAAGAAACAAATTGGTATACCATGAGGTGCTAACATATGAGATCCAAGATTAAACTTATTACCTTGTAGCCTGATTGTACAATATGAATTCCATTGATTATATTGAATAAAACTGGATGGGACATGAAACCATATAATTAGTAACAGTTCTTGAACTGCCATGTAGGCCTTGGCCAGATCTGAAGAGATGGTTTCCACACTTTCAAACCAAAGTTGTCATGGAGAATCTGCTCGGGGAAGGCGCATCCACATATGAACTTGGACTGTTTTAATTCATTTCTTCAGTGTAATGTTTTATTGTGTACTTTTATGGTTTTATGCTTATAAACGGAATAAAGTTTTTGAACTGAATTGACGAAAGCCGGATTGGTGTTGATCCAGGAGATTGAAGTTCTCTATGTGTTTGCAGAGTTGAATTTGCACACATTTTTCTAGTAGTTTCGCCAAAGTGGGGATGTTGGAGATAAGGCAGTAGTTGTTGAGATCTGAGGAGAGAGTGTTGGATTTCTTTAGGATGGGTGTTACCTGCCCTACTTTTAGGCAGTCAGATATAGTGCCTTACCTAAGAGAGGTGTTTACAATCTTTGACCATAAGAGGAGAATAGAAGATTTTATCATTTTGAAGATTGAAGGAGGTAGTGGATCATTAAAGTGGCTGGAAGGATTAATTGCTGGAAGAATTTTATAGATGTCATTTTCAGTGTAGGGTGTAAAGGTGTGCCACGGTGCATTGTTTTTAGGAGCCCCCGATGGACTAAACAATCCATGACCTGGGAGGAGATTGTAAACTCAAGCCTTGTAGCCGGAGGTAGAGCACTCTTAGATTGTAGGTTGTATTCAATGGTTTTTGTATTCTCAAAGAAGAATTTGGCCAGTTCCTCGCAGCTAGGGGTGGCGATCTCTCCATGTTCCAGAGGGTTTGGTGTGTTGAGCGATTGTTGTTTGCCTATTTCAAATAATTGTTTTGGTTGAGTTTCGGCTTGGTTCAGCTGAGTTCTAAAGACCTCAGCCTTTGTCTTTAAGATTTTCCTGCTGTATGTATTCGTTACTGTTCTAAGGTGATTTTGGTGTTCAATAGAGGGTACCTCTCTCCAGATTCTTTCTGCTAATCTTAGCTTGCGTCGGTCAGAGTTCAGGTTCTCATTAAAGCAGGTTTTAAAGATTTTAGTGGTAACGTTTTTTTGTTGAAGGGGGGCAGTTGAGTCAAGTACGTAAAAATAGTGGAGTTATAGAAGTCTGTGAGGTCATGAACATCTACCATGCCTGCCTAGAGGGTCAGGGCGGTGTTACATCGGTTTGCTAGGATGATAGGATTAATGTTTTTGGAGATTCTTTTTACATTGTTTTGATTTATTAGGTTGGAATCTCTTCGATGTCACCTCCAGACTGATGGAGAAGAAGATACTGTTATGCGCAGTCCAAACACAGGGGATAATGGAATCTAGTGTGATGTTGTTCATTTTAGGTATGATGAGGTCCAGTGTCTCTCCCTTGTTGTGGGTTGAACTGGCGCAGAATTGGGTCAGATCCTGATCTGATAGGAAGGATTTAAGACAGCTCACAGCATGATTGTTCGTATTATTCCTGTGGAGATTGAAATCTACCTGGAAAATCTGTGTCACTTGCGGGTCATCGTTGGATGCAATAATTTCCATTATTTGTTAAATGAACGGCATATTGTCTCGGGGGGGGATGGTATACTATGTATAGTTTGCAAATGAGGCTGTTGTTGTTTGCGATGTTGATGCAAAGGTATTCACAGGTAGGTAAGGAGATGGTATCTGTTTGTGTAGATGTATGTAGAGAACAAACATCCATCGTTAACTTTATATAACTACTGCACCAAGGAATGATGTTAATCTTGCTTAAAAAGTAATTTGTATCCTGTATATACCATGCAAGACTCGTGATATAATGACATAAAAAAATATGAAAAAACTTTGAGCTGTTCTCTAATATGGGCCCCTTCATGCTAACGATTTATCTCCCTGGAGGACTTTGAAGTCTTTTGTGCACCTTGGGAGATAACAGATGACTGGTGTCTTGGGATGATCATTCTTCAAATACAGATAATCTTCAGTTGGCAACAGCCCCGGAGCAGTCCATCCCATAAGCATGGCATGATATTCCCTTCGATGATCGCAAATGGGGTTACTCTTTAATTCCAGATAGTTTTCTCTAACCTTTAATTGCCTGTTCATTTCTCTGTAATACTGGCTGGTGTTCATGACAATGACATTGCTGTCTTCATCTGAGGATTTCAGCATACTAGATCTATTGCTTCTGAGTACATTTAACTCACACCAATCCTGTGCTGTGAAGTTGCTATGATTATTACGGCAATTATTGCAACCCTCAGCTTGTTGATGTCATCAGTAAGCAATTCATGAAATACGTCCACCACTTCACCAGTTGGCAATTGCAGTGTTAATATGCTCGCCGGTCGATGGTATGACATGTGAGAACGCTATTTGCTTAAGTAATGGAATATCCCATACATTGGATGCCGATATAGGATCACCAATGCCTCCTTGCATGTATAGACTGTTGATCTCTAATATCTCCGGAATGTCACCAATCGAGAAGTGATACTGGATGTAATTTTGGGATTCTTCACAACGAAATGTTTACACAGTTTCAATTTTCTGGCATATTTATACACCTCTATTATGAGATTAACAGAGTCAAGTCCTACTGAGGGTCAAAAGCTTAGGCCATAATTCAAGCTCTTTTTTTTATTTTTGTTAAAATTTTTATTTAGAAATTGAGTTGCAAAACAGAAACATACAACACATAGAGAAATTTTGTGCAGAGTCACAGTACACAGCAGTAAGGTGCAGTCCAAGACAAGCAGCGGGGTACAATGAGGAGAGCGTTTGGTGACATGAAGATCCAGGAATGATAAAATAGCAGCACCAGAAAACTACTGGGTCACGTCCACCCCAAAGGGCGCGCATAGATGAATAATAACCAAGAGGGACAGAAGGTCGCAGGGAATCAATGGGAAAGACAGCAAGGGGCTCAGCGCGGACCAGCACCGGCGGCCGCCACGGACCAAAGGCCGGCAGGGAGCGCGGGAGAGGCCACGCCGCTGGGGAGAGAGCTGGGAAGAAGTGGTGGGCGACTAAGGGGTAATCGAACAACAGGGCGGGAGTGACACAATCTCAGCACTATGACCCCAGAGTCAGTACCCTCCCCCGCGGTACGCTCATGAAAAACAACAACGGGGTGGCACATGAAACAGCAAAGGCGTTAGGGAGACAAGGTAATGGGGACAGTCACTGACCAATACCGTCGGCCTCCGCAGGTGCAGGGCCGGTGGGGAGCGCTGGAGAGTCAGCGCCGCTAGAGTGGGAGCAGGAGAGGAGATAGGGAACCAAGCGGCCCCATATGTCTACAGGGCGGGACCTGGAGGGCATCAAATCCCGAAACTCAGATAAAAGCGTCTGACAGTGGGAGGCATCTTCCAGCCAACTCGCAACTTTAGGAGCTGGACGCTGACCCCAACACATAGTCCCTCTGCGCCTGGCCAAAACTAAAAGCATCGCAATCAAACAGCGAGAGGCATCAGGGAAAAGTCTAACAAAACTGTGAAGACACAGGAGAGGAGCAGGACACACAGCCGCGCCGGTGATATCAGAGAAAGTGGAGCAAACTGCCTGCCAGAACTCTTGAACCTGAGGACAAAGCAATGCCACATGAGCAAAATCCGCAGCTGGGGCGGCACATCGCATACAAGAGTCCTCAGGGATAAGCCCGAGCCGGTGAAGATGCACGGGGTGCGGTAAAACTGATGTAAGAACTTGAAGTGAATCAAGCGGAGCCGATAGTTCTAGGAGAGCTTTTTAGTTTGACTACAACAATAGAGGCAGTCGGCCTCCGAAATGTCAATACCAAGTTCCGCAACCCACGCTTCGCGCGCCCGGGTCGAGGAGATGGAGGAGGATAACATTGCAAAGGCATATAGTTTGGGGACTAACTTGTGCGGCGATGTGGAAGTATATACAAAATCCAGGGCCGGGAAAGTTGGGGGGGATTACGGGAAGGTAGGATGCAATTTACGGCAGGTAGCCCGTAAATGATCGAACAGTAGCGTGTCCTGCAACAATGGGGATTCCGGAAGTGAATAAAAGGAATTCTCCGGGTAGAGATCTGCCAAAGTCCTCAGGCCGCGCCGCGCCCCATGACGTGACATGCTAGAGGACTGAAGCGCCGCATGACGTGACATGCTAGAGGACTGAAGGGACGGGAAATTCGGGTGATCTATAACCGGCATAGCATTGGTAGATAGGAAAGAAAGACCAGAAAGCCGGCGTAGGAAGGACCATGCCCAGCGCAGCGTCTCAACCGTATCGACCTCTGTCCGGGGGCGCACCGCAGAAGCAAACAGCGCAGTGGTAAGTGACCAGGGAGAAGCAACGTCAGTTTCCACCGCTAGGTGGGGTTGATAGGGGATGGGCTGAAGCCAAAAATGCAAGAAGCTGGCCTGAGCTCACAGGGCGTAAAGGGGTAAGTCAGGCATGCCGAAACCGCTGGCTGACATGGGCAAGGTCATAATATCATAGGCAACCCTGGGTTGCCACCCCGCCCAAACTAGCGAGATGACCAGAGAGCATAGCTTGGGAAACAAATGGGAAGTAAGGGGAGAAGAGGTAGAGGAATTTAGGGAGGACCACCATCTTGGCTATAGCGAATCGACAGGCCAGGGACAGCGGCAGGTGGCTGAATAAAGGGATCTTAGATTCTAGCCAGTCCACCGCGTGCCCAAAGTTCGACCTCCAAAGTTCGTCCATGTCTCTACTCAGCCAAATGCCCAAGTAGCGCGTGGGACCAGATGCCTACTCAAACGGGAAATCAGGCGCAAAGGGGTGGGTGTCATCCGTCAAAGGGAAGAGAACGGACTTACTCCAGTTTACCTGGATGCCCGAGAGCCCGCCAAATCGAATAACCTCCCGCACCAAGGGACTAAGGTTGTCCTGGGTATGACGAACATAAAGGGTAATATCGTCCGCATACATGGAAACTAGGAGGGAGCGGGACGAAAAGCCAATGCCCCTGTGAGTGTCATGCTGCCGTAATCGAGCGGCCAGGGGATCCATTGCGTTGTCAAAAAGCATGGGCGATAATGGACACCCCTGACGGGTACCTCGAGTAATGTTGATGGGGTCGGTTACCTGACCATTAATGGGAAGATGAGCGGTGGGGTTGGTATAAAGGAGCTTAATATTATGCAAACAATGGGTGCTGAATCCCATACTCGGCAGGATGTAAAAAAGGAAGGGCCACTCCAGCGTATCAAACGCCTTCGTGGCATCAGGAAGGGCAACCACGGGTGGAAGATTAGGATTAATTTGATGTAAGACGGAAAAGATAGTGCGGAGATTGTGGGAGGTGGCTCTACCCGGGATGAAACCAGATTGATCGGGGAAGGCAATGGTGGGCATTAGTAAAAGGAGACGAGAAGCAATCAATTTGGCGAAGATTTTATTGTCGATATTAATAAGGGAGAGGGGACGGTAGGAATCGCGGCGGTCAGCGGGCTTGTCGGGTTTAAGGAGCAAGGTTAGTGAAGCCTCACGAAGATGCCCATGTCAAAAGACTCATTATACATAGCCGCCAAGTGCAGTTCCAAAATGGTGACGAACGATTTATAAAACGAGGCAGGCAGGCCATCAAGGCCCGGTGCCTTGTCACTGGGAAGGCTGCTGATGGCTGCCAAGATTTCCTCCCTAGAGAAAGGCTCAACAAATAATTTAAGATGGTGGTCTTCGAGCCAAACAAAAGCAATGGACTCGAAATATTGATCAAACTCCTCTGGGGAAGGAGGAGGGCTGGCAGAGTAGAGCTGAAAGTAGAAAGTGAGGGAGCAGAGCTTAATTTCTTCTGAAGAGGTGGTTCGGTCAGGGCCGCCATCACTGAGGGCTGTGATATAAGAAGCAGCGCGCGGAGGGCGCAGAAGGTTGGCAAGGGTGCGTCCTGGGCGGTCCCCCTCTCCAAAGCGACGGGCCCGACCCTCCCTGCCTAGGAAAGACAGCTCACGGCTGGTCTCATCCCAAAAGTCGGAGTGTTATTGACGCAATAGCACCAGCGTCTCAGGGCTGGGGCATGCCGCTTGGGCGACATCCAAGTCCCGAGTTTCCCCCTCCAATTTAGCCAGGGTGGAGCGAATGGAGCGGAGAACGCCCGCCTGTTTGGAAATACATTCTCCCCGGATGAAGGTCTTGAAGCAGAATCGACGGAACCCACGTTAAGATCAAAATAGTTAGTAATGGCGGTCTGGATTTCATCACAGAACACAGAGTCCCTAAGGGCATTAGGAGAAAGACGCCAGGTAAAGGCCCGACGCTGAGAATTAGGAGGCCAAAGGAGGACCTGGACCAGCGCGTGATCGGAGAGGGTTCGAGTCATATGTTGGACCCCAGCGGCCTAGGACAAGACGTCCGGCGATGTGAGCCAAAGATCGATTCTCGACCAGCAACCCCTCGCACCGGTAATACAAGTGCCTTCACGAGCGTCGGGGCGAAAATGCCAAACATCATAGAGCGAGTTGTCGGTTAGGATAGACGTAATAGCAGTGCGTGGGTGGGACATGTAAGCGCCAGAGCGATCCAAGGTAGCAGAGAGAGTAACATTAAAATCCCCACCCCAGACGATGGATGCGGGACCACAGGAGGATATAAGATGCCAGATGCGATGGAAGAACTCCGGATCATCAGAGTTCGGGCCGTAAACTGCGGCAATGGTAACAGGTTGAGCCAGTAGTAAATCATGTACAATAACATACCTTCCCTCTGAGTCAATGAGGGCTCGGGAGGTCTGCCAAGGGAGGCCACGACGGAGCAGAATTGAGACACCCCTACCATAGTATGAGTAGGTGGAAGAGTGGTATTCCCCCCAGTGGCGAGAATGAAGTCTGGAGACCGATCTGGGAAGCAGGAGATTCTCCTGAAAAAGGCAAATGTCCACCCTGTGGCGCTGTAGATGTGCATGCATCAGACGAGCCTTACGATAATCATTCAGGCCACGGACATTCCATGTCCAACAGGTGAATTTAGCCATAGGGAGCGTGGCGGGAGGCAGCATTATGCAGAGCGTGCAGTAGGCTGTGCAGTCCTACACAGCACATATGTGAGAGCGGGGAAAGTGAATAGCAGCTGGGGGAGCGCATATAAGGGACCGGCACAGGGGAGTAAAAACCACCCCCAGGCGGTTTCCAGCGACCAAGTGGCAGCAAAGGGCAGCATAAGCTACTAATGGCCCAGCATGATTTGGAGGAAGTTACGCAAGAGAAAAGGACCTCAGCAATCTGCAAGCTGAACAGCGGTGGACATGACCCATAGGACAGTAGGAGCACCTATGAGGAATTGAGTGGAGCTGCAAGACGTAGTTGGGAGGCACCAACAAGAAAAAAAACATAGAACATAGCACCATAGAAGAGTCGGGTCCATAACAATTACAGGGTGATAGTGACATGCAATGATGTTGTGTAGATAGCACAATACAACCATAGAGCAAATTATGAGTGCAAATAGACAATGGCAATGGAGTGGTGTAGCGAGCTTCGTATCGTGCCATAAACCAAACCAGAAAGAACCCACCCACCAGACCCCTTCCCTCCCATACCACCCCCAACAACCCACACAAAAAGAAACCCAACCACCCCACACCCACACCAACCCCCTCAATCAGGCTGGGGATACCACCCACACCACCCCGGGAACCCACAACCTGGAGAGGGCAACACATTACAAGAAATGGGAATCATACCGGTGAGGGTCTGACAGGGCTCAGCGAACACCCCCGCATGATAGCAGGGTGGCTAAGCAAGAATGGAATGGTGACATCAAGAATAGAGCACGTGTGTGACAAAAAGACATCCAAACAGTATGCACATTTCAGTCATTGTTACTCAATCAACCGGCTGCTTCCTGTGGAGGTTTTGGAGGAGAGGGTCTGGATTCCTTATCAAGTCTTTTGGCGAAGGCTAGGGCCTCACGTGGGTCAGGAAAAACCAGAGACTTGGAGCCCTGTCGGACACGCAACTTCGCCGGGTAGGCCAGCGAGTATGAGACCCCATGCTTCTGAAGGATGTGCTTGGCCGGCTTCTGGCAGATTGAACAGACAGGGTGTAGTTCGGCTAAAAAGATAGGGTATTGCCCTGGTGCGTGATAGTGCCCGTGTCTCGAGCAGCCCGTAGAATGGCATCACGATCACGGAAGTTCCGAATCTTTGCCACAATAGAGCTGGGAGGCAGGACAGGGCGCGGGCCCAGGAAGCAGTGGGCACGTTCCACAACAAAGAAGGAGGAAACGACATCTCCGAAGAGCTCCCTGAGGAGTTGTTCTATAAAGTCTTCCTTCTTGGAGATATTGGTGGACTCGGAAAGGCCTGTGATGCGAAGGTTACTCCGACGGGAGCGGGCCTCCAAATCCTCATTCTGCTCACGGATGACTGCCAGGACTTTATCCATCTGGAGTAACCTCTGCCTGTCCTGTGTGGCCGCATCCTCAGCGTTGGAGATTCGAGATTCCACGTGGAGGAGCCTGTTGTCGTGGCACTCAACACGTGCCTTCACGGAGTCGAGGCGGGCGGATAACTGCTCGAGCTGGGCCGCGATGGCGTTAACAGTCGACTTGACCTCAAGCATAATCGCCTTCAGATAGTCGTCGCGGCCAGTAGGGGGTTCCAACATCACAGCTGAGTTGGCGCAGTCTGAGCCGTGCTGTCCTGACGTGAGGACCTTCAAAGTTCAAAGGCAATCTCGGGTTGCTTAGGATCAGACTTCCCCATGACGAAGCACTATTCCGAATGGGCCCCAAGGCACAAAGAGTGTGCAAGAGGCCGGCAGGGCTGAGAGGTGAACGGACAGGGGGGCCAGCAAACTCGATCCCGTCGGAGAGCACAAAGCTCAGGCCGGGGCCAGGAATGGGGGAAGGGGCCAGGAGAATAACCTTAGTCAGAACCCGTAAGCAGGAGGTCAAAGACTGAGGTACAGTGCAGCATAGGATCCCCTCCTCAAGACCAGCTGCTGGCAGGCGTAGGGCCTCCTTGTCAAGACCATCAGGTGGTAGGCTGCAGGGCCCCACAGACAGCCCGGGTACAGAGAGGAGTCCTTGGGGGGGTGGCACGCCCCGAGACCAGCAGTAGGAGGCAAACCAACCAGGCCCAGGCAGTCGAAGGACCCAGGAACAACCAGCAGGCAAAACAGCCGAGAACCAGAGCACCAGGAAGAGGCAAGGCGGCAGTGGGTGAAATTGGGCCAGCAGCAAGGTGCAGCAATCAACAAAAGACAGGGCACAGGAGCACCAGTCCGTGGGGGGGGGGCCCTTGCAGCAAATGTGAGCTGTCCCGTGCACAGGTTGGCCCCCAAGGCACTCCCGAGGATGAAGGGTCCCAGGCCTGAGGATCCAAAACAGGCGGGGGCACATTAGCGAGGACGGAGAGAGGCTGCAACCGGCGTAGAGCTCCGTCCTCGAGAGCAGGCCCCAGAGCCAGGAAGCAGGAGCAATGGCACAGAGCCACAGGGGAGAGGCGCCCCAGGCAGCCCGGCAGTGGCAGCCGGCCTGCCCCTCAGCTCCAAGCAGCAGCAGTCCAGCAGAGCATGGCGGTCGGCCCCCACCAGAGAGGAGGAACCAGCGAGGGGAACGAGGGGGGCGTGCTGCTCCTTCAGCCCAGCCCGGCAGTGCCGCAGCTACGCCGGAGGAAAGCAGCACCCCAGGCTGCAATCCTGCCGCAGCAACACCCAACTGGGCCTCTCAGCAGGCGGCCCCCTACCCCACCAGCAAACCCCCCCCCCGGCGGAGGTCCGACTCACTGCGGTAGATGGAGTCAAGGATCGGGCGACTGCACCACGGCGGAGACACCAGGAAAGTCGCAACAGCTCCAGCAGGATCAGAGGCCCTCCCGCGGCGCAGGAGACCAGCACCAGCCACAAGGCCGGAATCCCGACCGGAGTGGCACGTAGAGGCACAGGAACAGGACAGGCAGGAGCGTAGTGCACCCCCAAGGCAGAAAACAGCAGGTAAGTGCGGCGGTGGAGGCGATGTCGCCAGGATGATGGCGGATGATAGTGCTTGGCCAGCATAGCCCACTCAGAGTGCGGCCATCTTGCAGCCGGCCAAGCCACGCCCCCCATAATTCAAGCTCTTCAATTGGCCCGATGTGATCGTAATACCAGAGATATTGATAACAGTGTTATCTGCATCCCCTTGTATTCCACTCAGAGATGTCAGTCCTAAGGGTTCTGTTATTCTTATTATAATCCAGATTCTAAATTAATTTTAATTTTCTATATTTCAGCACATAACAACACCCAACACAGGACGCCAACGTGTCTCAGCTCACAATTTCAACAAGGCAAACACATGACACACAACCACTGTGTTTAAAACGTGTATCACGTGATCCTAACTCATTTACTGCCTCACAGTCATGTCTCAAGGCAACAGACATATTGGAGTTACAGATAGCCACATATCGTCTAGTGTAAAAACACTATGTTACATTTTCAATCCATGTAAGACAATTTTATCCATGCATGTTATTACATTACAGTTGGATCTCAAGTTGGAGAGCTGGATAATCACAATGGGGTGCCCGCACAATTGAGTTTCAATACCTTAACACCAGCACAATTATATTTCAATACCTTACATGACTTGTATATTGTGCACATTTCCTGACATTACTAATTTTCAAATATAAAGTGCTAAGCATCATCTTCAGGCTATCGAAGTGCATGCAATTTCAATACCTTGCACACACTTTTAAATAGTTGATTGTCCACATATCTTATGTCTATTGTTATCTCCCAATAAGGTGCCAGTGCAAACAATTTGTGTTAATTTCTACATGAGATTAACACAATGTCTAACACACTCTATTGTTATATCTCATTAGTATTGCACCATCCACCCAAAGTGCAAATGCATGTTTGGAAACAGTACTCCACAATCATCAGCAATATCCAAAATAAATAGCAAATGATCGTTGTAAACAGGTAACTTCTAAGCTCTCATTTCCTCCTGAGTGCGCCTAAAGTGCACATGCATCTTAGTAAACAATCTTACAAGATCTTATATCATATCGAAAATAAAGTGCAAACACTGTTTATAGATAATTATCTCTGTAATCTCATTTCTATATATATATACATCTAAAGTGCAGATGCAGGATATGGGCAATTCATCAGGACAATCTATCACATCCAACTCAAAGTGCAAGTGCTGTATGTAAACAATTGTCTCTCCAATTTCCATTCTACCTATGGGACCCTTCATTTCATCCAGCCATGAACTCTGCAACCATTATGCAGTGACCAACCCACCTAAACTCTCAGTACAGTCTAATTCCTGAAGATAATGACGTATCCCCATATTTACATTCTGTCATCTTGGCTCTTCCTATAGTGCAGAACACATTCTGTAAGATACTGCAATAGAAACTTATGTTCGTCCCTCACAACATTCTATAAAGTGCAAGTGATATGTAGTGCATCATGTTATAAAAGTTAATATCCATTACATGCTCAGTTTTGTCTCAGTTCCCAAATCATAATCGAGCATTTCAGGTCAAACATTATGCTAGCCATCACATTAAGACTCAGGTAATGCAGGTGCATTCTCATCAAAAGTGAACATGCATCAAGATTGAGGCCCCATGGTTTTTCAGTACCCAAAAGGAAAATCATCCTTGATTCACATTAGCGCAGCTCTAATTCCCTATTACCTCTGTATGGATTGATCTTAATGTGCTGTACACCATAGTACTGCAAGGATGTTAAATTGCCCTGATGCACCTCCCAAAAGTGCTTTCCCATGGGGTACGCTCTGTCTAGATGCTTTATAGCCCTGATGTGCTGCAAGATCCTGAGCCTGACCTTGTTGACAGCACTGCCCACATATTGCATTCCACAGCCACATTCCAGAACATAGACCAAAAACTCAGTCTCACATGTGATCTTTTCCCTGATCATGCAAGCTCTGCCCTCAAATGTCTCATAGCAAGTATGGTTGAATCCAAATTTGCAAGCCTTTCATGTGGCACGTTTTAAAAAAACATAATTCTTACTGGTAAGCCAATCTGGTTCTTGATAGAAAAAACATAGATCTTGTCAGCATATCGCCCAATGATGGTGCCTTGCAATATGTTATACTTGGGTCCTGACCTATAATGTATTTAGGATTTTCATCATGTTGTAATATGTAGCCGTTGCACTTGTTCAGGGAACTAATAGAGCCATGTTCCATATTATAACCCTTGAAAAATCATATCATTCAAGCCTGTTTATTTGTGTCCCTCGTTGTGGTTGTGGAATTGACCTGTGTATTTGAGAACAACAATTAATACCTGGTCTTGGTCAGAACCCTCTGTTTTGCAGTTCTGAGCACTTGTTCTGGTTATCATCTCTCAGAGAACCTTGTGATCATAGATCTGGCTTTTGTTTTAAATAAATCATCAGTTGAACAGAGCAGGGCACAGGCTTGACAATAGACTTGACTGTGAGTGACGAAGAACAAGCAGCACCACAGCTGGCACCCACTTAGACCCACTAGAGCAGGGACACAACACGCTTGGCTAGCGATCGTCGCTGAAACTCAACATTACACATCAGTTCTGCGGTCATGAACGTCTAGAACAACTCAATGGTATGTCATTAAGTTAACAGTTCATTTGATTGGGAGATATGTATTCAAAGACTGTATGGTTATAGCAGATGAAGCGTTTGTTAATCAAAATAATTATATATATATATATTGGTTCCAGTTGAGATTTTCTTTCTGTTCTCATCTTTTCCCCTCTCCCCTTTTTATATCTTTCTTTCTTTTTCGTTATTTATCATTCAAACGAATTGTTGATTCATCACATACTGGATTTGCAATATAGTGATGATGATTATTCTGAAAATTGTCACATATACATAGTACTGTAAAGATATCCTACGAATGGAGTTGTATGATATAAACATTGGCTAGTATGTATTATTCAAAAGTTCAAAATAATGATAACAATAAAAACTCATTTAAACGAAAAATAAGTCATCAGTTGAACAGATTCTACGGGCCCTTAATAGTTGACTATAATTACTGATAGAATGCTCCATTTCAATGAGTGAGGATGTCCACTATTGCCATGCAAGATCCAATTACAGGCAGTTCTCTTTTGAAAAATTGTGGTTTGAATGGATCACCTATCACTTGCAACTTTACATCCAAAAATAAATTTCACATGGGCTCCATTTCACAGTCAGCTGTATATTGTAGGAATTTCTGTTTAAACTTTCAACATACTCACTCAACGATGCCTCATCTCCATCCCACAGGATGAACAAATCATCTATAAAGCGCACCCACATTACGATCCTATTAGTGTGATGCTCATTACAGTCAGCCCACACCACCTCTTTCTCCCACTAGCCCATGTAGATAGTGGCATGCGTGGGGGCAAATGCTACCCCCATCACCATGCCTTGTTTTTGGAGTTATATCTTCCTATCGAAGAGAAAGATGTTGTGTGTGAGACTGAAAGAGAGCATCATGAAAAGCATCGTAGTATGTTGAGCAACCGCCAGGGATCTAGATCTCAAAATATAACAGAACACCTCAATGGCAAACTCTTGAGAGACATGACAGCCATTGTTAACATTATGTAACTCCTGTGCCAAGGAATGCTGTTAATCTTGCGTAAAAAGTCATTCATATTATGTATATACGTTGCAAGACTCCTAACATAGTGACGTAAGAGAAAAGATCTAAAAATCTGGAGCTGTTCTCTAATAAGAACCCAATCATACTAACATATATATGTTTTTCTTTTGTTTTTTTACCAGGTGGCCTACACCACTGGGTAGTTATAGTTAGTTCAGCATGTCCATAGGAAATGGCTTTTTTGTTTTGCTAATAATTTCAGCCGCGTTTGATGAATCTTCACCAAACTTTCCAAAAAGTGCTACTTTATCGGGGTGATCCATCAAGCGAGGGATGAAAAAAGAGTGTCCCAAAATGTAAAAATACTCATGCATTTTCCATAGACACTTTAACACCTTCCGTGCGGTGCAGATTCACCACCGGTGCTGGGCCCCAATGTAAATAGGTGTGGTCATGACGGAACGGTTCCGTCATGAGCACAGCCCAACCAATGCTCGTGACGGAACCGTTCCGTCATGAGCATCGAAGGGGTTAAGCAGCAGTACCGCAAAAACTGCTGAATCGAATTACTCCAAATTTGACTGGAAGCGTGATTTTGATCCCGAGATTGTGCTTTTTGTGATTTAGTGTACATTTGTTGAGTAGTTTTTGAAAAATTAAGGGGCATTAATGTTTGTATATCTGGACATATGGGTCTGCAAAAGGCTTGCGAGAGTCTTGCAGGATTGTCAAATCAAAAGTAGACCGTTCTGACTGGCCCAGGGACCTTTTTTTCCTTGGGCCATCTCGCTCTCACAGGAGTCAGACTTCCGCTGTTGAGAGCACTCTGATTGGTTGCCAGCAACATTAGAAAAATTTTGCTAGCAGCCATTACAGGATTCTGGTCCTTAGTCCCCTGTACTGAAGTTGAAAATAGTTATATTGGGGACATGCCCCCAGAAGCCCCATGTGGGGTCCCAGAAGGACTCCCCAGGGCCAAAATAAAATAATTAAAAAATCAGCAATCCGCCAAATGGTCCCTGCTCCCCAAGCCTGTGAAGGCCCTGGGAACCCAACCCCTGGACCTAATTGTTTTAAAAAATGTACGCCCCCTCCTTGAATCTACTTATAACTCAGGCCCACGAGAAATGCATAAAATGGGAAGGGGGAAGAGTGGCTCTGCTCCCCAAGCATTACAAAAGCCCTGATGACTTCCTCCCTCAGGGCCGTAACTTTAATTACAAAAGAGGGGCCACACGGCCTCCCGCCTATACCTTTAATGGTCCCGGGGAACCCATTTCCGAGGCCATCTTACTTACGGAGCCCACCCCGGGACACAGTAGTTTCTCTACCCACACTACCACAGGCAGGAAAACATATTTTCTCCTGTCTGGCAGGAGCATTTTTAAATCTCCTGCTAAACAGGAGCAAACTCTTAGTCTGCTCCCAACGGGCAGGAGATTTTGTGCAGTTCCGCTCCCCTTTTCAACTTTTTTTGCGCTCCGGGGGATGAAGTCATCAGTGTCGAGAAGGAGCAGCTGCCCTCCACTTTATAGTAACATGCTGGCCCAGGGGTTGGGGTCCCCGGGCCTGACAAGGCTTGGGGAGGGGGGCACACAGCCCCTTCCATTGTCTGTTACATTTGGCCTCAGGACCTTATAAGGCTCAGGGAATGGGGCCACTCGACCCATCCCCTTTTTTAGGTTTCGCCCATGCGCTGCATAGGCAAAAAGACCTTTTCCGATCGCTTTTCATCCAAAAACGTTCACGCGTTCAATTGCCATCAATGGCAACGCGTGGACGTGAGGCGATCTACTTGCGGGAGCACGCACCGCATGGCCGCAATTATCGCTCCCGCAAGTGCCGGCCCCCATCCTCTCCCTGCTGCCGCGCCTCCTCCTGCTGCCACACGATTGTTCTAAATATACGCACACGTATTTCATGCCCTGCCTCCCTGTGACTCCGTGTCGTAAGGCTGCATGCCCTGCCTCCCTGTAACTCACTATCCTATGGCTGCATGCCTTGCCTACCTCTAACTTCCTGTCCTAATGCTGTATGCCCTGCCTCCCTATGACTCTCTGTCATATGGCTGCATGCCCTGCCTACCTGTCACTCGCTCTCTTGTGGCTGCACGTCCTGCCTCCTTGTGAGTCAATGTCCTATAGCTGTATTGCCTTGCCTCCTTGTGACTCCCTGTCGGGTGGCTGCATGCCTGTCTCCTTGTGACACCCTGTCCTGTGCCACCGCCTTTCCTGTCACTGTGTATCGTGTATCACAATACACCAAAAAGTACCTAGAAGTCAAAAAACAAATGGGTCATTCACTGTGGACAACAAACTTGATACCATACAAATAACAAAAGTGGGAACACACAGTACAGACCTTAGTGTGATAATAGCTGAGTTAAGACTCAAGGGCATAGGGAAAAATTCCCATCAGAAGCCACACTGTACTGCCCTCTTTCACATCATTTGGGTTCTCCTTGCCCAGGAGACAAAACAAAACGGCCGGTCAGTTGTTACCATGACCGTTTGTAAATGAAAGAGAAAACGTGTTGTTGGAGGGAAGTGTGATTGGAATTACCAGTGTTTATATGGCAACTGAAAAAAGCAGTGTAAAGTGAGAAAAGTGAGTGGTGAGAGGTATTAAAATTGGATGAGCTGGGTAGAAGTAAGTAATTTATTAATATCTTCCAGTCCTCCAAATCTAAAAGACAGGTGCAAACACAGATTTGAAAAAATATCTGCGATCAGTAGTGGTCAATATGTTTCTGCATATATAAGAAAAGAGTTTCATGCATTCATCAGGACCGTTGTTAATAAACTACTGCTTTTTGTGAGAGAATTGATAAAAGATATCACCTGAAATGTCCAGGTTGTGTGCTCAACCACGTACTTTTACCGCACCGTACCAAGGAGACGATATCCATAGGAACAACCTATGAAACAAACGACAGAAAGACAAAAGTATGTCATATTCCTAAGGTTTAGTCATTTTTGTTTAGAAATAACCTTTCATTCTTAGCGTCTCAATCACACAGTCTAAGGATTAAATTTAATCCAAACCACTCACCCATTTGTGGTGGTTGAGGCGCTTCACCCCACCTGGCTGTGGCTCAGGTATAAGGAGCACCGCTCTAAATCAGAAAAGTTAAAATATGAGGAAGACAATCATGGCTTGGATGTTAGTCACCACGCAGCAACAGATACTTTATATACAATTTCATGTTTGTGCTGCTTAGGTTATGTCCCGAGTTTTATTTACAATTCTCAACGCTTTCACTTCTGGTAATGACAGAATTAACCTGTAAAATCAAGAGTTCTGTTGGTATAGTGCCTCAAAGGAGTCCTAACCGCATCACAGCAGATGTCATTTACAATTTTCACATTCGCATTTCTAAATATATGTGTTCATGGCCAGCATCAACACTATCAACACTATCAAGATCAAATCGGACCACAATTATCAAAGCGGATGATCTCACTGAGACAATCAGGCGCCCAACTTGGAGAGTAGAATCGCACTCAATCGCCCATCCCCGCTATTCAAAGCTTATCTAGTTGATGACTACTCAGGGATAGACAAGCGTTATAGCACGTATGGGTAGGCTCAAGCATTTAACCAAATATGAGAGTCTCAGCCAGTATCAATGTCCCAAAAGAGCAAAACATGCGATCTTTCGTGCGCACAATAGCCCGTATACGGCAATCTAATTAGTGACCTCTCAGCAATAGATGGAATCTGCCAGCGATTGGTTGGGATAGCCGCATCTCAGCGTGTTAACACGTCTAGATAGGCACAAGCGTTTAATCGAGTATTCTCCTTGCAGTTTCACTCACCTCTCCGTCGGTGTCTCCCGGCAGTCGTCCGAACTGTCTGGGGGGGCACCGAACAGAGAGACCACGCCATGTTTATGCCATTGCGAGTGAATTCAGTCACGTGATCGGCGTGACCGTCACAACGTCGGTCACGTGATCCACGTGCCTATCGGGATTCGTAGTTCTTTTCCCGTTTTTGTAGTTCTATAGATATGAACACGAGGGCTCAATGCTTTAGATATTAATACCGGCACGCCCATCACGTAAATTGCGAAGGTTTACCGCAATGTGTGATTCCTGTTACATTATTTATGTTGATTATGTACAACGGGTCTATTGTCCCCATGTCTGTATCCATTTACCGCAATGTGTGATTCCTGTTACACTATTTATGTTAATTGGGTACGGTGCGGTAATAGTACGTGGTTGAGCACACAGCCTGGACATTTCAGGTGATATCTTTTATCAATTCTCTCACAAAAAGCAGTCGTTTATTAACAACGGGTCCTGATGAATGCATGAAACTCTTTTCTTATATATGCAGAAACATGTTGACCACTACTGATCGCGGATATTTTTTCAAATCTGTGTTTGCACCTGTCTTTTAGATTTGGAGGACTGGGAGATATTAATAAATTACTTACTTCTACCCAGCTCATCCAATTTTAATACCTCTCACCACCCACTTTTCTCACTTTACACTGCTTTTTTCAGTTGCCATATAAACACTGGTAATTCCAATCACACTTCCCTCCAACAACACGTTTTCTCTTTCATTTACAAACGGTCACGTATCAACTGACCGGTCGTTTTGTTTTGTCTCCTGGGCAAGGAGAACCCAAATGATGTGAAAGAGGGCAGTACAGTGTGGCTTCTGATGGGAATTTTTCCCTATGCCCTTGAGTTTTAACTCGGCTATTATCACACTAAGGTCTGTACTGTGTGTTCCCACTTTTGTTATTTGTATGGTATCAAGTTTGTTGTCCACGGTGAATGACCCATTTGTTTTTTGACTTCTAGGTACTTTTTGGTGTATTGTGATATACGGTTTTGGGGCATGTACCTAGTCAGTCGTTAAACTTGCCCTTGGACCCTTCTCTCAAATTGTTTGGTCTCTGTACTGTGTATCATGTGCCAGCAGAGCCGAGGTGACGAGCAGAGACCCGTGACCCGCCGGGCACGCGCTGGTCACACAGAGTTTCCAGCGCGAGGGAAGCGCCCTCCTCGAACCCCGGGAGCGACTCGGCCCGAGGGGTGTGCCGCAGTTAATCTTTTCTGTTGGACACGAAAAATGTGCCCTACCACATGTGGAAGCAAACACCAGCAGGAAGCCGGGGAGCTATATTTAGAACAGAGATTACCTGGCAGCGTCTCACCAATTGCTCAGAGCACGTCGTAATTAATTAAAAATACATAGAGAGCGGCATCCTTTCTTCCGGGGCTCCTGGGGGCCTTTATATGTGTGCGATTCTTGCCGCTCCCTTTTTTAGCACAAATCTGTACGTATAAATATTTTTTTACATTTTAATTTGAGATCCATATCACGAAAACAGAGATTGAGTTATGGTGGAAAAGAGAATAAAAGTTTGGCTATATTTTTAAATGAGCCTAGTGACGTCTTTGCGCATATATGTGATGTTGGGGTTCTGCTGTTATGCATGTACCTAAATCGCCCAAAGTGCTGGGTGCTCCTACCATAAAGCAAATGACGTTTGAATTTCTATTTCCGTTAAATAAAGGCAGAACCTTAAATTAGTCGATAACGGTTAGGTTCTGAAATAATGGCTTTTGCACATTGGCTGCTTCTACGTGTGTGCGGATAATGTGGAATCAGTACGGCATCCCACCCCATTGAAAATAGCTTTATTTTGAGAGGCGGAACATTTTTGAGTTTTCGTAAGTGAATGGTTGATTTTTTTCTTTGCTTTCATTGCGCAAAAGATGTCTCTGGACGCATGCCTTTACCAAAAGCTGGGCTTGCTAGTCCACCTAGAAAGGAGATGGGTGTTTGTCAAAAGCCCTGTTGCACGAGAAATGAAATCACACGCCACACACATTTCACTATTACTACCATCGACCCCCTGCCGGGCCTGGCGTGGCTACGGCAAGGGAGGTCGCGACATCCTTGTCGATTTACGGCAGCCTTGTGTCAGTTCTTCGGCCCGAAATATGCGGCATCTGTAGAGCCAGTGTTTTTGGTGAAAGGTGGTGGACTATCTGACAGGTGCACACGTTTTCAGATCATCAGTTATTGGGTAAAGGCAACTGACGCTGAATCACTTCATGTATAGCCCTGCCTATAATTCCTATAATTCCAGATTTGCGTGGTAGCTGCCCCTACTCGAATGGTCATACTTAGTTACGGTATGCAGTCAAAATATCGAGTTTTTTATTTTGACTGGACAGAATATCGACTCCAGAATATCGAGATGGGAGTAATATTGAGGTAAGTAATATTGATGTATTTTTTATCGATTTCTATGTGTAGTTAAAAATATAGAAGTTAAAAATTTCGAGTAAATAATATCGAATGTAAAAAATATCTTTATTTGTAATAGTAAAAAATATCGAAAGTTAAAATATAGACAGTCAGAATATCGACTGTCAGAATATCGATTGTTAGAATATCGACTGTTAGAAAATCGATATTTTAAATGTAGACTGTTTACAATGTTGAAATATTTATATTTTTGGTTAAAACAAAATATTATTTTAGTTAATTGTGTGTTATAAAATATACAAATATTTAATTTGAAAATTTAAATTTTTAAAAAAAATATATAATAATGGTTAGGAGCGGGTTGTAGGTTTTTAGGGGAATAGCGTAGGAAGTGTTTTAAAATATATAATTTAAAATTAAAAAAAAAAATAAAAATTAAAATGTAGCAAATATTGTACAAATATTAGAAATGTATTATAATTTTTTAAATGTATAATAATTTTTAGGAGCGGGTTGTGGGTTTTTAGGGGAATAGGGTGGGAAGTGTTTTAAAATATATATATATATATTAAAAAAAGTGTTAAAATTTATGTACAATATTGCTAATATTTATGATTTAGGAGCGGGTTGTGGGTTTTTAGGGGAATAGGGTGGGAAGTGTATTAATAATATAAATATTCAAATTACAAATTAAAATTTATAATTAAGAAATTAAATAATATTCTAACATTTGAAAATAAAATGTCGAAATTAATTTGAATTTTAAATTTCGAAATACATTTTTAAAATGATTTGTGTTTGTAAATATTTTTATAAATGTATTAAAAACAAAAATAAAAAAAAAATAATATTTGCATTTTTTATGGAATGTTTGTAATAATATTGTTTGTTGGTATTATAGAGGAATAGGTTTGTAATTTTTTTATATTTTTTGAATTTTAAAAATTGAAATTTATTTTAAATAATTTTAAAAAATATTTTGAAATTCGAAATTTCATTTAACTGGTAAAATATATGATTATTTAGTGATTTTTATTTGTAGTAGTGAAATGTATGATAATTTAGGGTATATTTGTTGGTATATTTTGGTAAAAAAGTAAAAATATTTTTAATATTAATTTAAAAATAAAATAAAATGTTCAAATATTTTTATGACATATTTATATCTTTTTATTGATTTTTAAATTAAAGAAATAATGATTGGTTTGTGATTTAGTATGTTAATAGTGTGGTATAACATAATTTTTATTTGGTGGTTTAGGAATAGTAATGTATATGGTTATAGTGTCCAGAACCTTCCCTTAGTTTATACTTGGTGGAGTGGGAATAGTAATTTATATGGTTATAGTATCCAGCACCTTCCCTGAGTTTATACTTGGTGGAGTGGGAATAGTAATTTAGATGGTTATAGTGTCCAGCACTTTCCCTGAGTTTATACTTGGTGGAGTGGGAATAGTAATTTATATGGTTATAGTGTCCAGCACCTTCCCTGAGTTTATACTTGGTAGAGTGGGAATAGTAATTTATATGGTTATAGGGTCCAGCACCTTCCCTGAGTTTATACTTGGTGGAGTGGGAATAGTAATTTATATGGTTATAGTGTCCAGCACCTTCCCTGAGTTTATACTTGGTGGAGTGGGAATAGTAATTTATATGGTTATAGTGTCCAGCACCTTCCCTGAGTTTATAGTTGGTGGAGTGGAAATAGTAATTTATATGGGTTTAGTGTCCAGCACCTTCCCTGAGTTTATACTTGGTGGAGTGGGAATAGTAATTTATATGGTTATTGTGTCCAGCACCTTCCCTGAGTTTATACTTGGTGGAGTGGGAATAGTAATTTATATGGTTATAGTGTCCAGCACCTTCCCTGAGTTTATACTTGGTGGAGTGGGAATAGTAATTTATATGGGTTTAGTGTCCAGAACCTTCCCTGAGTTTATACTTGGTGGAGTGGGAATAGTAATTTATATGGGTTTAGTGTCCAGCACCTTCCCTGAGTTTATACTTGGTGGAGTGGGAATAGTAATTTATATGGTTATGGTGTCCAGCACCTTCCCTGACTTTATACTTGGTGGAGTGGGAATAGTAATTTATATGGGTTGAATATCCATCACCTTCCCTGACTTTATACTTGGCGGAGTGGGAATAGTAATTTATATGGGTTTAGTGTCCAGCACCTTCCCTGAGTTTATACTTGGTGGAGTGGGAACAGTAATTTATACGGTTATAGTGTCCAGCACCTTCCCTGAGTTTATACTTGGTGGAGTGGGAATAGTAATTTATATGGGTTTAGTGTCCAGCACCTTCCCTGAGTTTATATTTGGTGGAGTGGGAATAGTAATTTATATGGGTTTAGTGTCCAGCACCTTCCCTGAGTTTATACTTGGTGAAGTGGGAATAGGTAAAGATTTGTAGATAATTATTTTTTGTTTGCTACAATACTTAAAGATTTATTTGTATAAAAATATAATAAATATAGTTGTACTTCTAATTAATGTTAGTTTACTAATAAATTGATAAATAAATTATAATAATTATGAATTTGTAAAAATTATCTCAAAATACTATTTAATTATAAATTGTTTTTATAATAAATTATTACACATACACAGGGTTAAATGGAATAATTGAAATACAGTTTATTGAAATGGAAAAAAAAATCAGAAGTAAAGAACATAATTTTATTAGCAAGAGATTTAATAAGTTGATACTGTTTATTATCACAAAAAATATAGCAAGTCAATACATACATTTATAACAAAATATTCAATTGGATTTAAAATATGTTTATGTTTATTCACATTTATTTTAACTGTAATTTTTAATAATAAACATAATAACATAGTGCACATTTTATTAAATAACAATTATTTTAATCACATACAAAATAGAAATATTGTAATAATAAACTTGTTGAAAATAATTGTTATATTTGTTGTACATACATTTTTTCATCTTTTAAAGTAAAGAATATTGATAGATACATTTTTATAAACTTTTTACAATAGTAACATTTTTGTGAGTTACAAAATGGAAATAGGTTATTTAGAAATTAATAAAATTAATATTGAAAATATTAATAATATACATTTTTACATAGGTTAATAATTCAGAATATATTTAAATAAATAGGTAATTGTCAAAATAACATTAACATATTTATAAACATAATGTTTAACACAAAGTTACATATAGAAGTAATTTTTACATTTAAATTATTTACAAAGTGTACATATAAATAATAATTAACTTTTTAAACAGTTAGTTAAATAACAGTGCAAATACATTTTTTAAAGAAATTATTTTTTTATATTTTAAAAAATAATCATCAGTTATAACATATAATGTAAGGCTATCTTTGTAATTTTTAAGTGTTGAAAAATAGAAATTAAATAGCCTTTTCACATATACAGGGACTATTTTTTTTACCGCGTAATGTTATTTTGGCTCATTTGGTGGCGGAAGAGGTCGCGGTTGGATGCTGCTTCATGTTGGAGAGGGTAAGTTTGTTTTCATTATATTTTATAAGTTAATGAAGTTATTTTAAGTGTATGTGTGGTGTGTTTAGGTTTAGTTAGATAGTATTATTGATCCTTGATTGTGTATTCGGTGTTAGAGTGTACGATATTTGTTTTTTTCCGCGTTTCAGTTGTAGGTGTGTGAGGTATGCTAATATGTTTAAATGTTTGTAATGGATATGTTCAGAGCATAAATATGTGTTTTTATATCTGTATGGGTGTATTTGTGTGGGTGGCTATGTATATTTCTATTTTTCAGGTTATCGGCGCGGTTTAATGTTTTGGAGGAGGTCGTTTTTTTTATAAAGTTGTGTGACAAGTATTATATACTCTTATTTTTACACACATACTTTGTTTTTCGGGTTTTCCAGGAGGGATTATTTTTTTAAATTACTATTTTCGGGTTTTGAAGGGTACATCCTGTGGATTATATTGGAGAGGAGTCGCCATGGATTTGCTTGTATTTTTCCAATTGTTTTTGGGCTTCTTTGGATTGTATGGATATTTTTGAATCTTTGGTATGGATTGTTTGACATTGGATTACTTTTCAAGCAGCGACGGAAATGTAAGTATTTAAATAAAATGTTTTTGGGTGGGAAAAATGTATACATTTGTTATATTGTTATGTTATATGTTACATTTGGTAAATAAATTATCATAATACATATAATATATGTTTTAATAATGTATTTGATAATTTAATTACAATTTGTTAGATATAACAAAGGTAAGAAATGTTATATTTAGAAGTGGCTAATGTTGCATGTATATTTATGTTATAATTTATAGAATAGTTTTAGCTATCATTGAGAGATATTCCAGTCCTTTGCTAGTTGGATAGAGGGTAACTTGGCTTTGGAGTGTGTTATACATTTTTTTAGTTTCTTTGCTTAATTTAGGTCCAATCAGGGTTACTGATTGCTCCATTCGGAGCTCTTGGTAACTCTGTTCTTTTTGTAAGGATTGAAGTAATTTGTAAAGGGTAGGTGTCCCTCTGCCTGTAGTTGATTGGAAGGAATTATGCCACCCTTCAACTGCATTCTTGGTTTTAGCTTCCTTCTTTAGTGTGCTAAGGTAGACATACCACCAGGCTATTTGATATTTTGGTTGTCTTCTATGGCCAGATCTGTGTTGCCTCCCTACCCATGTATCTTCAAAGTAGTCAAGCATAGGGCTTAGTCTTTCTTCGTTTCTTTTATAGTAGGGGCTTTCTATTAATAAGTTATAGTGTTCTGCAACATCTGTCACAGGCACATAGGCTAGGGAAATGAGTTTCTTTATTTGATAAGCAAAGGTGCTGTCTGTGGCGTATTGGACACTAAGGGGCCCGTTAGGAAAGCGGGCGGAAAACCACCCCGACCGCCATGGAGGCGGAAAAACACTGCCCGACAGGACAGCGGAAATACCGTACGCAAAATTAGGATGAACAGCCACAAAAGACCGACCGTGGCGATAGCGGGCCAAGCAAATCCGCCGATGCGGGTGGAGATGGCAAAAAATGGACCGCGGCGGACGGATAAGCAGCGGAAAAGGCACATCCCACCGCATGGAAAGCGGACACACCGCACGGTAAATTACAATATCCCCGAGGGTGTCGCGGTCGGAAACGCCGACAACGACCGGCGCGGTCGCACCCAGGAGTGAATGAGCGAAACGGCGCACAAGCAGCAGCAAAGCCACCGCTGCGGACAAACATGAAAAATATGCCGGTGGGTGTGAATACACCTCAGTGATGCCAAAATCCCATGAACAAAGTAGCACTGCCCCCAAAATATACAACACATTCACATACACATAAATATGATTTAGTAAACTCAAAGACAACATCACAGAACCACTCCCACAACACACCTGACAACCTAATTCCAATTGGACACACACACACAGCTGAGTACAAAGCCGCCTCCTTCACTGGCCACAATCCTTAGCATCACTCCCGATCAGAAGACCATACACCACACCTGACAGGAGAGACCATTGAACTAAGCACACACACCCAACCCACCACCACCACCATCAACACCACCATCACAAACAAACCCCCATCACACAACCCACCTCACAAATCCCCACAACAACCCTGCACCCACACACCCCTGCACCCACAAACACCTCAACCCCCACACACCATGACAACACCAAAAATGCCCAAATTCACGGACAGTGAGTTGACAGTCATGGTCAATGAGATTGTTAGAGTAGAGCCACAACTATTTGGTAGCTTGGTCCAACAGACACCATTAGCCACCAGGAAACAAATGTGGGAAAGCATAGTCCAAAGGGTGAATGCAGTAGGGGCCACCCCAAGATCCAAGAAGGAGATCCAGAAGTGGTGGCATGACCTGATGAGGGTTGTCAAGGAGAGGAGGAGCAAGAACTGGACGCTGGCTAACCAGACTGGCAGTGGCCCTTACATCCCACCGAAGAACTTCACACCATGGGAGGAGAAGGTGCTTGCCATACTGCTACCTGAGAGTCTCACAGGAGTAGCCGGGGGAGCGGAGGCTGGTAAGTACATACAAATGACAACCATCACAATGCAATTACTACCTTGCAACACACAAACACCATTACACTGTCCAGCCCCACCCAACATGTAGCCAGCCATCCTGCTTTTGAGGCCTGTATGGGGGAGGGAGGGCTGTACAACAACTGCCACCATTCCCCCTGGCCCCCACCCCAGCAGCATGGAGGCCTCCCCCACCCAGGAGCATGTCTCAGCCATTGCAGAGTGTAACGAACAGACTTACAGGTTGGTAGCCATCTTCACTGAGAGGGTGTGGGAGGGAGGGAGGGAGGCCTGCACTACGACTCCCACCATTCCCCCTGGCCCCCACCCCAGCAGCATGGAGGCCTCCCCCACCCAGGAACATGTCTCAGCCATTGCAGAGTGTAACAAACACACTTACAGGTTGGTAGCCATCTTCACTGAGAGGGTGTGGGAGGGAGGCCTGCACTACAACTGCCACCATTCCCCCTGGCCCCCACCCCAGCAGCATGGAGGCCTCCCCACCCATGAGCATGTCTCAGCCATTGCAGAGTGTAACAAACACACGTACAGGTTGGTAGCCATCTTCACTGAGAGGGTGTGGGAGGGAGGGAGGGAGGCCTGCACTACAACTGCCACCATTCCCCCTGGCCCCCACCCCTGCAGCATGGAGGCCTCCCCCACCCAGGAGCATGTCTCAGCCATTGCAGAGTGTAACAAACAAACTTACAGGTTGGTAGCCATCTTCACTGAGAGGGTATGGGAGGGAGGGAGGGAGGGAGGCCTGCACTACGACTCCCACCATTCCCCCTGGCCCCCACCCCAGCAGCATGGAGGCCACCCCCACCCAGGAGCATGTCTCAGCCATTGCAGAGTGTAACAAACACACTTACAGGTTGGTAGCCATCTTCACTGAGAGGATGTGGGAGGGAGGGAGGGAGGACTGCACTACAACTGCCACCATTCCCCATGGCCCCCACCCCAGCAGCATGGAGGCCCACCCAGGAGCATGTTTCAGCCATTGCAGAGTGTAACAAACACACTTACAGGTTGGTAGCCATCTTCACTGAGAGGGTGTGGGAGGGAGGGAGGGAGGCCTGCACTACGACTGCCCCCATTCCCCCTGGCCCCCACCCCAGCAGCATGGAGGCCTCCCCCACCCAGGAGCATGTCTCAGCCATTGCAGAGTGTAACAAACAGACGTACAGGTTGGTAGCCATCTTCACTGAGAGGGTGTGGGAGGGAGGGAGGCAGGGAGGCCTGCACTACGACTCCCACCATTCCCCCTGGCCCCCACCCCAGCAGCATGGAGGCCTCCCCCACCCAGGAGCATGTCTCAGCCATTGCAGAGTGTAACAAACAGACTTACAGGTTGGTAGACATCTTCACTGAGAGGGTGTGGGAGGGAGGGAGGGAGGGAGGCCTGCACTACAACTGCCACCATTCCCCCTGGCCCCCACCCCAGCAGCATGGAGGCCTCCCCCACCCAGGAGCATGTCTCAGCCATTGCAGAATGTAACACACAGACTTACAGGTTGGTAGCCATCTTCACTGAGAGGGTGTGGGAGGGAGGGAGGGAGGGAGGCCTGCACTACGACTCCCACCATTCCCCCTGGCCCCCACCCCAGCAGCATGGAGGCCTACCCCACCCAGGAGCATGTGTCAGCCATTGCAAAGTGTAACAAACAGACTGTTAGGTTGGTAGCCATCTTCAGTGAGAGGGTGTGGGAGGGAGGGAGGGAGGCCTGCACTACGACTCCCACTATTCCCCCTGGCCCCCACCCCAGCAGCATGGAGGCCTCCCCTACCCAGGATCATGTCTCAGCCATTGCAGAGTGTAACAAACACACTTACAGGTTGGTAGCCATCTTCACTGAGAGGGTGTGGAAGGGAGGGAGGGAGGCCTGCACTACAACTGCCACCATTCCCCCTGGCCCCCACCCCAGCAGCATGGAGGCCTCCCCCACCCTGGAGCATGTCTCAGCCATTGCATCCTGCACAGCCACCTAACAGGCATGTATCTATAGTAAATCCGCATGGTGTGTGTGTGTGTGACCTGCATCCAGACAACCTACAACAATAGAACCGAAAGCATTGACAATCAACATGTATGACTCCATGATGTGACTCAGCACTATGAAATGTTACACGGTGTTGTCATGATTAGTACTACTGATGAATGCATATGTAAGTAGTGTACAGACAGATGATGAAACACAGATTACACAAACACTGACCACTCCCCATCTACTCCACAGGTGACGAACAACTCACTGCTGAGGACAACACCAACGACCAGCAGAGCCAGTCTCCACCCCCGGCAGATGGACTCTCGCATGTGGACTCCCAGGACAGTATGGATGATGAGCTCCAGCCCGGCACATCTGGTGCCACAGACCCAGAGGTCCCAGACCCCCATCCTCACCACCACCACCTCTGTTGCCACTACAACGCAGCAGACCCCTGCAGGCACGGCCTCTACCAGTAGTGTGAAGTAGTGTGGCTCACTGGTTAGAGGCGGCAGACCCGAGAGCAGAGGACGGCCCTGGACCAGGGGTCGATTCCCGGCGCGGCAGGTTTCTGGACCAGGGTCAGCGGACTCGATAATTCTCTCGCCTCAGTGCCCACTCTGATCAGCGATCACACTCGGCAACTCTGGGCATTAGCTTGCCTCATCTTCACTAACGGCCCCACCAGACCGCCGGGGATGCCTGGTCTCACCCTGGAGATACCCACTAAGGGACCATCTCTCAGGGAAGCCAGGAAGGGTTTCGCAGCGGTCGAAGCGCCTTGGGACCCTCCGGGTAAGTAGTGCGCTATATAAATGCCTATACATTTACATTTACATTCACCGCAACCACCACAGCCACCACCACCTCCGCCACTGCCACCAACACCACCAGGACCACCAGTACCACCAGCAGCACCCACCCTGTCCCCAGGGATGACCATCCCACACCAACAGCTGTGGAGGGCAGGCATACAGTGCGTGGCCCCCCAGTGGTGAGTAAAGAGGTCCGTGGCAGCAGAGCACGTGGGAGGGCCAGGGTCACCACCAGACCTCGGGAGGAGTGGACACCATCCCTGGACCACTTCACCAGAGTTGTGGAGGCCTACCAAGAGGTCCAGGGACAAAGTGGCCGGTCGGATGAACTCATGTGGGAGCTGATCGTACTGATGAGGTCCATCGATAACCGCCTGGGACAGATGGTGGACCTCATGGGCCAGCAAGTGGCGTTGCAGAGGGACAGGCCTGTGTCCCAACCACCACCTCCGTCCCCTTCTGTTGGACCGTAGGATGACAGTGCACCATCCTCCCCTGCGCCAACAGAGAGGGACAACTCCCATGACGCCGCTGGCCATTCAGCAGGCCCCCCACCGCCCAAAAGATCTAGGGGGCGTCCGAAGAAAAGCCTTGGAGTTACTGGAGGCAAAGCACCTACGACACGCCAGTCACAGAGCCAGCCGTGAAGACAACCCTCTTCCCAACTGCATTCACTTTTTGGACTATCTTTCCCCACATTGCCCTGGCAAAGGCACCTCTCAGTTGGACTGGGTCACCACATCCATGTGGTGTCTACTGTAGCATCTCATTGAACAGGAGTGTCAACTCACTGCTCATTCCACACCTTCATGTAAATATTACCGCACCAATCACATGTCCACTCACAAAATAAAATACCTTAAGCACAAGATTTGGTGTAGTGATTTATGTAGTCCAGAATTTACATTGTCGACAATGTCCATGATTTGTAGAAATGATGTACAGTATGCATGGCAGGAACCCTCTGTAGCACCTAGGGAGACACAACAGAACAACAGTCACTGGTCTCATTGTGGCAACACACAGACCACAGCACTACAAATAACCAAGACATCACAGGCATATTACACAATGTCTAGCAGATGTGCAGAAATACAGTCCAATGTACATCTCGGCACTAAACCTCATTTACACAAATAACACACATGGGTGACAGAACATGTGCCAATCGCTTACATCTGCGCATAGCCATTCATAACAAGAGCAACAACACCAGACAATGTACACTTTGTACCTCGTCACCTACCTCAAGAGAAGTAGCGTACAATGAGCTGTTGGTGCAGGTCAACTCCTTCATCCTCTCCACTGTCCTCATCACTGGATTGAGGTCCCTGAGCAGGTGGTGGCCCTGGTTCATCACCATCGTCCAGGAGCAGGGGGACACCACTGTGGATGGCCAGGTTGTGCAGCATACAGCATGCCACAAAGATCTTGCACACCTCCCCAGGCGAGTATGCCAGTGCGCCTCCGTTCCTGTCAAGGCACCTGAACCTTGACTTCAGCAGGCTGAAAGTCCGCTCGATGACCCGTCGTGTCCTGCCATGTGCCTCATTGTAGCGGATGTCTGCTGGTGTCTGGGGATTTCAGAGTGGGTTCAATAGCCATGGGCGACTGGGATATGCTGAGTCTCCTGTGAATGACAATCACACATTGCAATGTTGTACAGCCAGAGTGCAGCAAGTGACACACACCACACCATAGCAGTAGTGATACTCACCCACAATCCAGGCCCGTTCGGGATGCAGATTCTCCATCATCCGTGGCACCATGCTGTTCCTCATGATGTACGAATCATGTGTCGAATCTCCATCATCCGTGGCACCATGCTGTTCCTCATGATGTACGAATCATGTGTCGAACCTGGATACTTTGCACACACATGTGAGATGGTCATGTGCGCAAGGCACACCACCTGCATATTCATAGAGTGGTAGTGTTTGCGTTTCCGATAAACGTGCTCCGTCGCCATCGGTGGCAATAGACCCACATGGGTGCAATCAATTGCACCAACCACATGTGGGATGCACCCTAGGGGATAGAAGTCACCCTTCACCGTAGCCAATTCACGTCCCCTGGGGAAATGTATGTAGCGATTGCGATAGAGCATCATGGCCGCAAGCACATCCCGCAGCACCATGCTGAACATGGGCTGCGACATCCCCCCAGCGTTAGCCACGGTCTCCTGGAAGGAACCAGTCACAAAAAAGTGGAGTGCTGCCATCACCTTGTAGGTTGGTGTGAATGCCGTAGGATAGTGACGGCGAGGCCGCAGGTGGGGCTCCAATAGATCACACAAGCACTTCAATGTTGGTCTGTCCAGCCTGAATTTCCTGATGATTGTCTCATTCTCCATGTCCTCCAGCACTGTTAGTCGACGTAGGAGATTCGGCCTCCTCCTAGTTGAGAATTGAAATGACAATGTCAGTGACAAGCATCATGAGATGGGTATAGCACAAAACACCAATGATGTCATGGGAAAACAACCATTGCACGAGAGATAGATGACACTTCAGGTTACATGGCTGGCTACTTGCTACACACAGACGGCACGCCTCTACAGTGACAATGCACAACTATCACACACACATCTGGGACAGTGAATGCGGATTTAATGGATGTCCAATTCACATGCGCAGACAAGGTGAAGCAAGACCCGCTAATGTATTGTGACTTACAATGTCTATCATACACATCTGTTGTACCTCCCACACCTCAAGGCATCATGTAAAGTCATTACACATTCATCAACAGAATGATCACAATAGCAGGAACACTTCCGGTTGTGTGCATGACCATTTGTGATAGCAGAAGTCTGGTCCCATACAATGCGGTGCCACCAGCCAGGTCAAGGTCTGCATTGACCCTCAACTAATTCTACGTAATGACATGAATTACAACAGCTGAAGTCTGTCAATCATCATCAGCCAACAAATGTGTCACTAAAATGTCGGAAACACAGTCCAAAGTGACTCACACTGAACGTGCGTCCACCTGTGGATGACATGGCTGTGTGGCATCGTGTGTACAATGATGTCCCCTTCTACATGTTGCTGCATGGTGCTGATACAGTGTCCTTGATTGACATACACACCAATTGGTACGAAAATGGGAGTACCTACCGCCGGGCCCCGGCGGTGCGTCGCTGCCATGGCGCAATGCATGTGGCCAATGGCAGCGATGATGGCAGTGGAATGATGCATATTTGAACATCGCGGAAGGTGTGCACCGCAACCGCGGAGGCAGACATTGTTTGCTTTTGAATGATGCACCATCGCGGTAGCGCACCACGGGCACTCGCGGTGCGTCGCTGCCATGGGACAATGCATGCGGCCAATGGCAGCGATGATGGCGGTGGCATGATGCATATTTGAACATCGCGGAAGGTGTGCACCGCAACCGCGGAGGCGGACATTGGTTGCTTTTGAATGATGCACCATCGCATTAGCGCACCACGGGCACATGCAGTGCGTCGCTGCCATGGGGCAATGCATGCGGCCAATGGCAGCGATGATGACAGTGGCATGATGCATATTTGAACATCGCGGAAGGTGTGCACCGCTACTGCGGAGGCGGACATTGGTTGCTTTTGAATGATGCACCATCGCAGTAGCGCACCACGGGCACCCGCGGTGCGTCACAGCCTTGGAGCATTGCATGCGGCCAATGGCAGCGATGATGGCGGTGGCATGATGCATATTTGAAAATCGCGGAAGGTGTGCTCCGCAACCGCGGAGGCAGGCATTGGTTGCTTTTGAACAATGCAGACCCAGTCAACCAATTGTTGCAGCTTTTGACCTTCCAAACGACCCCAGGGGGCTATAAATCTGTGTGTGTGAGCCTCACATTTCCGCTGCTCACAGAGCCTGCTGCCTGGTACCCTATCCTGCTGCTGCCCCAAGAGCCTGCTGCCTGGGACCCTATCCTGCTGCTGCCCCAAGTGCCTGGGACCCTATCCTGCTGCTGCCCCAAGAGCCTGCTGCCTGGGAGCCTATCCTGCTGCTGCACCAAGAGCCTGCTGTCTGGGAGCCCTCACAACTCAGTTCCGCACAGGTCTGCCATATCCACAGGGATGTCAAGAACAGATAAGATCCGTGCCAGTCCATTCACGAGTGAGGAGCTAGATGTCCTTGTGAACGAGGTGCTGGCACAGTACCCACAGCTGTTTGGTGGGCCCAATGTTGTGGTAAGTCACCATAAAGGGAGCCGTAGGGCAGGGTGGTGTGAGACGTGTAGTGGTGATGCTGCATAATATGATTGGGGATGTGGGGTGATGACAGACACTGACAGACAAGCTGTATCCACCTCGAGGGAGTGTGTGTGTTGCTATGTAACTCTTTTATAGACCTGTACCTGTATGTGTGAGTGGGGTGTGTTCCATTGTTGCACATACAGAACCAACACTTGTTGTCCCATTAGATGGAAGAACAGTGAATGCTTGTGAGGATTATTTGTGGGTGCCCCTATAGTCAGAGTCAGTGTGACCCACAGAGTAGGTTCAGTGGCAGCACTGCCAGTCGATGTACATCAACAGACTCACCTGCTACAGTAGCTGCACACTGAAAATTATATATGCCCCATCAGTGCCCTCTACAATTACTGATTTACACTCTGATGCCGATGCATTTGGGTTGAGGCATCATGCATTTGTGTGAATGTCATTGAGACTAGGAACCACCATGCGTGCATGCAATCACTAATGTTTATGTCAAGCTGAGTGCCCTCGTGAGGGTACCCCCAGTTATGGAGGGAGGGAGGTTACTGTGAGTCCTGAGACAGTGTGTGGCTGCTGTACTGATGGATGCTGATTTTTCACATGTCATAGATGTCCTTTTTCCCTTCTCTATTCTCATACCTTCAGCTCAAGCCACACCAATGTAAGGCCGTGTGGAGGGCCATAGCAGCAAAGGTGCTAGCCCTGGGGGTATCAAACAGACGACACACACACTGTCACAAGAGGTGGGACGACATCAGCCGGCTGGCTAAGCAAGTAGCAAAGATGACCTTGGGGATGCTACCACGCACAGGGCGTTTGGCACGGCGAACCATGACTCCGCAGATGGGACGCATACTGGCAGTGACCAATCCAGACCTGGCTGAAGGGGCATCAGCTGCAAGACAGAGATATTGAGTATCTGGGGAGGGATAGTGTGTCGGGGAGTGGATGTATGTGTACAGGGCCAGTGGCAGCGGTGACACATGTGATGTGCATGTGTTGCCATGCTGTGATGTGTGATGTGAGTGGCGACTGCCATGTGTGCCTGCATGAGGCATTGGCCCACCATGGCCTAACTGCGCTGCTCCTGCCTGCAGTCCTCAATCCGTGACAGATTTATTGTGGCCACATGGTCACTCTTCATTGGGATGGTGTGTTGAGTGTATATTTGGCCGAACTGCAAATGTTATGTTATGTTATGTTATGTTAAAGGGGGGTGCTTCTATAGCGCACGGCTACTCCGGAGAGTGTCCCGGCGCTGTCGGAGCCTCACAAGTCCAAAGTGAAAAACAGGAAGAGAAGAGGGCGAGTGAACCAAGCGTGGCTAAGAAGGGGCAGTCTTATTGTGTAAAAAGCAGAGTTTTCAGATCTTACCTGAAGGCCAACAGATTAGGGCTAGATCTGAGAGAGAAAGGAAGGTTGTTCCACAGTCGGGGGCAAAATGTTTGAAAGAGCGGCCCCCACAGCGTGCCCGACGGAACAAAGGTGTGACTGCCTTGGCCTGGGTTAAGGAGTGCAGTGATCTAGATGGAAGATAAAAGCTGATCCATTTCTGAAGATAGCGGGCACCTATGCCGTGGAGGGCCTTAAAGGCGATGGTTAGGGCCTTGAAAGTGATCCGCTTCTTTATGGGCAGCCAGTGAAGGGTTCTGAGGAGCTCACTGGCCCTGGCTCTCCTAGTGAGGCCAAAGATGGCACGGGCCGCAGAGTTCTGCACTACCTGGAGACGCGATAAAAGATGTTCCGGCAGACCTAGGTACAGAACATTGGAATAATCCAGTCGTGAGCCGATCAAGGCCTGTACAGTGGTCTTTCTATGCTCCAAGGATAGGAGCGGCAGGATCTTCCTCAGCATCTTCAAGATCGCAAAACATCTGCCGGCCAGGCCAGAAACATGGCCCTAAAGGAGAGGCAGTTGTCGATCTGAATGCCCAGATTTTTTGCAGACCCAGAGTCGCTGTCAAGAGGGGACATGGCGGAAGGCCACCATTCTTTCCATCTGGGATCTGCGGGGCAGCTGAAGAAAAGCACTTCGGACTTATCGGAGTTACATTTGAGGCTGCGGCGACTGAGCCAGTCAAACACAGCCCCCAGGCAGCCCCAAATAGCTGCTCCATCAAAGTCCTGGCCTCTGTCACAGGTGAACAGGAGTTGCGTCTCGTCGGCGTATGACACTATTTGGGCCCCAAAATCCTCCGCGAGTGCCGCCAGAGGGGTCATATAAATGTTGAAGAGCGAAGGGCTCAAGATTGAGCCCTGCGGCACTCCGACCTCCAAAGGTGGCACTGCGGCAGAAAAAGGTGGGGCCCAGATAGTTTGCTGGCGGTTGGAGAGGAACGATCTAAACCAGCTGAACACCGTCCCCCTTAGACCCACCTCCCAGAGTCTAGAAAGGAGGCGGTTGTGGGGGACGGTGTCGAAAGCGGCCGAGAGATCAAGCATCACCAGCAGAGTTTTTCCACCCCTGTCCAAGGTTTCTTTGATCACTTCGGTAACCTCAAGCAGAGCTGTTTCGGTGCTTAGATTAGAGCGGAAACCAGACTGGGATTCATGTAGGATGTCATATGCCTCTAGAAAGTGGGACAAGGTGGTATGAACGTGTTTCTCAACCACTTTTGCAAGAGCCGGTAAAAGGGAGATGGTCCTGTAATTGGCATGGGAAACAGGGTTCAGGTTGGCTTTCTTAAGCAGAGGCAGAATAAGGGCGTGTTTCCATGACTGAGGGACTACACCTGTGTTAAGCGAAAGGTTAAGAATGGGGTTGATGAGGTGGTTAAGAGTAGGGGCCATTAGAGCGAGAAAGTTAGCAGGACATGGGTCGAGAGGTGAGCCGGATTTCAATTTGGAGAGCAGGTCTAAAGAGGACTGGAGGGACAGTGAAGGAAAATTGCACAAGGAGCGAGCTGTAGAGGTCTGGGGGAGACAGGAGACCAATATATGAAAGGGTTAGCGGTCCCAAAGGAGGTTTGGATAGCCCTAATTTTGCTGGCAAGGAAGTCAGCTAGTTTGGTGATCCAGGACTCTGAATGTGAAATTTTGGGAGTGGACCAAGGAGGGGAGATAAAGTCTTTGACTATCCTGTAGATTTCTTTGCAGGAGTTAGAGGCGTCATCTATTCTACCAGCAAGATAGGCCTTTTTGCTGGCGGTGATGTCGTGATGATAGTCTCTCGTAATTGCCCTTTAGGCTTCCTTGGAGCTGGCGTCATAGTGTTTGCGCCAGATCCTTTCGGCTTTTTTACATTGCCGTCGTTTGATGGCAAGTGCCGAGGAAAACCAAGGGGCAGAGGATTTCACGGAAAGTGACCATGGAGGTAAGGGGGGAGCAAGGTCGGCGAGTCGTTGGGTCAGCCAGCCCTGTGGTATCGGGTTCTCCAGACCTACATATTCTGCAAAACCGCTTACACCATAAAACAGAAGTTGGCACGGAAACTGGAAAATGCAAAAGACAAGTTTATTAAGACCCCATGGGGTGGTGGTACATTCCTACAGCACCCTTCGGTAATGCAAGAAGTATCACACCGAACATCGGTGCGAGACCTCTTTTATACAGTTTTACAATAATAAAAAGAGTAGGCGGAACACATTTGCTCAGTTTAGGTACATATAAGGTCATTTTTGGAACACAGCCAGCTCATGGGAGGAGTTATAACACCACTGGTCAGTTTTGGAGAACATTCCTAAGTGATGACTGTCCACTAGTACAGAGGGTTAGACTACGCATGTGCAAGCTTGACCAGTACTAAAAATAGCCTGTTGCTGGGCAAGTTAGGTGGTCAGTGGTACAGAGAAAGGACAAAAGGGCATGCTGACCACGAGGCAGCGTGTTCATATAAAATGGACGCCAGTGTTCTCAAAATGGCCTCCGAACACTATGGTCAAGATAAGGGGAAATTTGTGTAGCAAAGCTTAACGCTAACCCGATCACTGTCAAATTACGACAGACGACCCTTTTAGCGTTCAGCTGAAGCTACCTCATAGTGGACATAATCAGGGTATTCATCATCAATATTGATTGACATAATATTTGTTACTTCTCTATTGATCATTTGCTCATTCTTGACAATGGCTAGTTTGGATGGAATACAAGCAGAAAGGCACATGGAACATAAGATAGGGCCGCACTGAATACACAAACATAGAAAGAATAGTATCCTAATTATTATACATAATATTGTTAACAGTTTCCAACCCCAAGTATAAGCAATGTCCAAAACCAACCCGAAAGTGTCCAAGTACCATTATCAGGATGTATTTCAGCAGCTATTTTATGCAATTTAGAGATAGCATCATATACAGAGGGTGAATTATCAGGCACGTGCACGCAGCAACTACTTCCGATAATGGGGCATGCACCCCCACGATCAGCTAACACTACGTCCAGAACCATTCGGTTCTGGAGCATTACAATTCTAGTAATTTGAAGTTCCTCAGTCAAATTCCCCAAAGCAAAAACTGTCTCATTAGCAACAGCTTCCACAACACGTGTCAGTCATCTGATCTTTCTGCTATTTAAAGCAGCACCAACAAACGAAAAGAGGCCTAAATTGAAATCGACATACTGCTGCAGAGAAGTATCGGTCTGGTCAATGTCATCAAGTGCTAATGTTCTCTTCACTCTATTTAATATAAAATCATGGTACAATACAAAATCATTATGGTACATAGGCGGGGCAATAAACACAGGGGGTAATACAAAAGATATATTACATGTTCCTAACCATCCTATGGGGAGACGGTGATAACCTTTATTTCCGCAAATAAAGTAAGTGTTTCGTGAATCCACAAAGGTGATACCATTTGGAGTGTCAAAGGTGAGAGTAGTGTTACATTCACTTCTTCCTACTGGGATTGTACCTTTATTTTGGACACATAAATCAGCTTTGGTATCAATAACTGTGATCACATGTAGGCTAGACATGTTTACATTTCTTTGGTTTGTATACACTCGAGGCGAAGATACATTATCTGGTCGATATTCTTCCCATTCAAAATTTAGTTCCTTCAGCTTGTGGGTAACCATCTCGGTCATTATAGCAAACCTTGTTAAGTCAGAAAAGTAGTCCACCTTTCGTCGGCCATCTCAAAGTAAACAGAAGAGTGTACCAAGCATTACAAGAACCATTGTGAGAGAATGGAAGATGAATAAGCGGAGTGCCTCCTTTCTTTTGATGTCCAGGCAACATTCCACATACCCAACAGTTCAAAGTATTCGTCATATTATGGGTGTGATGCAAAATTTGAATGAAACTATTATTCAGATAAGTCTGTCTATATCGTTCTTTGTGATAGGGCAAAGTGAAATGAAAATGTTCAGATGGAAGGGGTAGTAGGCAATAAATGTTTTCTTGCCGGCACCAGTAGTTCTACCACCCAAGCTATTACTGCTATCGCCACGATAGTCATAACAAAAAGCCCTGCACCAAGAATTCTCTTATTCCGCATAGTAGAAGATGCCATAGTTCAAAGTACAAATGTCTCAAAAAAGAAAGCAACTAAAAAATAAAAATATGAGTGCTGAGCTCCGAGGTAGCCGTTGGTTTCTTCTCCGAGATTCAAGACGGGTGTCGCTACACTTGGCAGAACTGACCCCCCCCCCCCCCTTGATATTCCCGGCTTCCGTTTCACAAACCTGGAGCGGTAACTCAACCAGTCTCGCACAAAACAACTGCTTTTCTTGGCTGTAGATTGTATCTCTCACTACCAGAGACAGTGTGGTCCGGGAAGGCTCCCTCCGATTCAGTAGATGTAACAGCTGGGCTCTTCTCCTCGTCCAAGATGTCTCGATAATCAGACAGCACAGTTGGGCTCACCAGATCCGGGGAGACACGACGACAATGAGTCGAATGCACCCATCGTTTCCTATTCGTGACTCGCACAGCCGTTCGTGTTGCTAATAGCACCTGCTCGGGGCCACGCCACCTCGGCTCCAAGTGGCTGGTTCGCTCAAAAGTTCGGATCATTACATGATCCCCAGGATGAAGATTGTGAGCCTCTCCAATGGAATTGTCAGGGAGCGCTTCTCGAACCTGTTGATGAATAGAAAGTAAATCATTTGTTAATCGTGCCAAATAATCGTTCATCATTATACAAGGCAAATCATGTAACAATCGAGGCTTAGAGGCTCCCCATATATTCATAGGCCTTCCAAACACCACTTCATAAGGTGTGAGGCCTGTCCGGGAATGGGGTACCGATCTAATAGATAGCAATGCTAGAGGCAGAGCATCCGGCCATTTCAAAGACGTAGATGCCACGATCTTTGCTAGCTTCAATTTCAAAGTAGCATTGTACCTTTCCACCAGACCTGCTGACTGCGGATGGAATACAACATGAAACTTTTGCTGGATTCCCAATCCCTTCATGACATATTCCACAATTTTCCCAACAAAATGTGGACCAGTGTCACTCCACAAAAATTTACAAAACACCATAGCGCGGGAAGTACTCTTTGAGCAGCACCTTAGCTGTCATCAACGCTGTATTATCCTTCGTGGGGAAGGCCTCAATCCATTTACTGAAAGCACACACCACCACTAAGACATACTTAAGGTTATTGCAACGCTCAAGCTGGATGTAATCTATTTGTAGTACTTCAAATGGTGCAGTAGGTGGAACAAACCCTCCTTTCGGAGTATACGTCCCTTTAGCAGGATTGTACTGCAAGCATATCAGACAGGTCTGCACTACTCTTTTGGCCATATTGGCAATCTCAGGATGCTCCGAGACTCGTGTAAGCAATTTAGTAATTGCAAGAGCTCCAACATGTGCCAATCCATGTGTCATTTGAACCATTGCTTGCAAGTAAGCTGCGGGCAATTTCCATCTCTCCATATCTTTGCTTCTCCAGCAACCCTCATCGTCCAACACTCCCTCCGTTGCCCAAGTTGCAAGTTCTGCTTCAGACGCTGATTTCTGAATGTCTAGTATCTACTCTCTAGCATCATGCCATCGCTCAGCCTGCGATTTCCCTACATACATTGGCGAGGCATTTCGTAACATAGCAGTTTCCCTCGCTATGCAATCTGCAAAGGCGTTTCCTTGTCCTACTTTGTCTGTCACTTTCTTATGTGCACTGCATTTAATTATCGCCACTTTCTTTGGACATAGTAACGCATTCAGGAGATCACGCACTAGTTCTCCGTGCACAATGTGCACTCCGTGTGAAGTCAAAAACCCTCGCTCTCTCCAGAGTAGGCCAAAATCATGCGCTACTCCAAAGGCATACCGGCTATCGGTGTAGATGTTCACACATAAACCAGCGCTCAATTCACATGCTCTTGTTAAGGCTATCAATTCCGCTGCTTGGGCCGATTTCTGTGGTATTCGTGCTGCTTCAACCACTGTCTTAAGTGTCGTGATCGCATATGATGCAGAAGTTGTACCATCTGGCAACCTCAAACACGATCCATCAACCCACAGTTCCCCATCCACCTCTGGAAGTGGCGTATCCTGTAAGTCAATACGACCCTTTGTTTGTTCTTCGGTCAGGAAAACACAATCATGGTGTTCTTCCTCCTGGCCCTCAGCAACTGGATATGGCAATAAAGTAGAGGGGTTCAGAGTAGCACATCTCTTTAGTGTGATATGTTGCGCCAACAGTGTTAGCTCATATCCTGTTAAACGTGTGCTCGTTAAGTACTGAGTTTTCGTTTGGTTTAGCAGAGCGTCTACTGCATGGGGAACTAACACCAACAATTTGTGTGACAAAACTATTCCCTCACTCCGTCGTATAGCCACTGCTGTTGCTGCAACTGCTCGAAAACACCCAGGTAATCCTCGTGCTACGGGGTCAAGTACTGCTGAAAAATACGCGCAAGGTCTCTGCTTATCCCTGTGTGTCTGCACTAGGACTGACAATGCACACCCATCCTTCTCGTGTACATATAATGTGAAGATCTTCGTATAATCTGGTGTACCTAGTACTGGTGCGGAACAAAGGGCTTGTCTCAATTGTTCAAAAGCATTCTGACATTCATCTGTCCATTCAAGGGGAATCGGTGTAGTTTTGGACAATAATGCTAGCAAAGGTTTTATAATGTATGAAAACCCCATTATGCACTGCCTACAAAAAGACGTTAGGCCTATAAAATCGCGTACATCTCTCTGAGTGCGAGGGACTGGTGTATCTAAAATCGCTTGGATTCGATCAGATGTCAGTGCACACCCCTCCTTAGACAAAAGATGACCGAGGTAGGTCACCTTTGGTCTACAATATTGGAGCTTTTTCCTTGAAACCTTGTGATTATTGTGGGCAAGAAAGGAAAGCAAATTAAAACTACTCTCCTCACATTGCTCCTGCGTGTCTGCTGCAAGTAAAATGTCATCGACATATTGAATGAGAGCCACTCCAGACTGTAAATCAAAAGAATCAAGCTGTCGTTTTAGAGCCTGGCTATAAATGCTAGGACTTTCTGTATAGCCTTGAGGAACTCGACAAAATCTATACGATTTATTATTTAATGTGAAGCCAAACAGATATCGGCTATCAGGATGGAGGGGAATGGAAAAGAAAGCATTTTTCAGGTCTATTACGGTGAAGGTGGTGGCTGTGGGCGAAATCAAAGTAAGTAGGGTTGTAATATCAGACACCACCGGGTATTGGGGCACTACTATCTTATTAATTTCTCTCAAATCAATAATAAACCGATAGATTTTGTCATCAGTATCTTTCTTTAAAATCGGAAGAATAGGGCTGTTACAGACATTATAGGGAACTTCCTCTACTACGCCTGCAATAATCAAATCATGCACAGTATGCGTTAGGGCAACTTCACCTTCCCTGGAAATCTTATACTGTGGCACACGAGGCAGAGACACTCCCTCCTTTACAGTGATTCGAATAGGAGGGATAATCATCTGTCCCACATCTGTGTCTGAAGTAGCCCATAACGTTTGTGGAAGAGAGGCTAACGCCTCGATTTCTTGCATGGGGCACAATCTCTCTACATCTGGGTAATTGTCATTCAAAATAACCCGCACTCCTTCAGGAGCGCAGCGTATAGTTGCTCTAAAAGATTTAAGCATATCTATTCCCATAATATTGTCTGGAGTGTTTGGTGACAATAAAAACGGGCACGGGCCAAAAAATCTGTCACTGTAAAATGTAAGGGGTTGTGACAATGGGCTAAGAGAGGGTGTTCCATCGAACCTTATCGATGTAATCATTTCGCCAGACAGGGGAGCCCTTGGAACCAAGTTATTAGACAGAGCACTACGAGTAGCTCCTGTATCAACCAGGAACTGGTCAGTAAAACCCAAAACGCCCACTGATACATATGGACCTCTTCGATCTACTGGCACTTCAACCTATTCCACACCCCATCCTACGCAATCCTATGCGTGTACATAGTCCTGAGACTCTGCATGTTCACCCTCCGCTATCTGATACTGATTCCGTTGATCAAAAGTATTATTATCAGCCTGACCACGACCCCTCTCTTCAAACCTGCCACGATCACTCGCTCCGCCCCTCGCTCCTGAATAACTATTCCATGTCCTTCCACCTCCTCGACCACGCTGATTACGTTGTTCTCGAAGCAACGGACAGTCTGAGGCCCAATGTCCAAACCGTTTACAGTATGCACACTGATCCTCAGAAATGTCGGTACGAACAGAAGACGTACCGTACGATCCACGCCTACCTCTATCATTCCCTCTCGGCTGTGTAGCATAAACCTGAGCCAACATCACTTTCGTCTTTAATTCCTTCGCTTTCTTATCAGTACTTTCTTTAGCATCCAATTCCTGTCGTTCATAATACTGAGCCATAGTCAATAAAGAAGCAGGGGTCGCCGTGGTCCAGGAACTTTCACTAGTCTTTAAACGTTTTGCAATCTCCGGTAGGAGATTTGCTACATACTTGTCAACGAACAAATGCCTACCCGTGTCTTCTGTTAATAACTGCCCACTGTAGTCATGAAATGCTTCCTCAAAACGCGAGAAGAAGTCAGAAACCGACTCATCCGCCTTCTGTTTACAAGAAGCTAACATGGTCCAATCAATCTTTTTAGGGGGAACAAGCGTTTTTAATTTATTCAAGATAGCCGCCGGAAGAAGCTATCCACATCAGCTTGGGCTAAAGTTTTCCAATCCGCCCCCAGGATCGCTCGATCATCGAACTTACGAATCGCCCTCCACATTTCAGGAGGCAGTATTAACCCAAAGAAAAGGTCAATGTCAACCAAAGTCATAACACACAAAGAAATAGCCCCTTCCACTCCTTCATAAAAAGCTGCCGTATTCTTACGGGGGTCAGGCAAAGCATTTTTAAGTGCCATAACATCTGCTCTGTTCCACGGTGTGTAAACCCAATTATATATAAAATAACCCTTTGCATCCACAGACGTTCTGTCATCGTTTGTACCTTGCCCTTTAGGAGGGACATATAAAGGTGCAGCTTCACGCATAGGCATAACATGAACTGTAGAACTCTTATCTGTGCCAAAGATAGAACACTCTTTAGATTGCTCCGTCGATCCCGGCGCAGGCGCATCTGATGCTTTTCTCGCTTCCCGTAACCTTGACGCCTCATCCCGTAGCTGGACCAACCGTTGGAAAAGCCGATCCGCATCTGTAATAACAAAAAGACCTTTACTCATATTCTCACGACCAACTGATGCATCCTTAGGCTCCAAATCATTTGAATACTTTCTAAATCGTTCTACAACTTCATCTCCAAAATGGCTCAAGAAATGCAGCTGTTCTTGCTCGGACCACTTACGCATATGGTCATCAATCTCTGAAATAGTTATCGCTTTAAGATAAAGTTTTCGAGCAAAACTACGCAATTCCGCAGCTTCGCCAGCACTTAGCCTAGTACGACTACCCCCTTGATCGTCTCCATCCGAATCCTCAGTTGGGGCCGTAGGTGGAACGTATGGAGGCGGGCAACGATCTAATAATGAAAAATCATCAGATTCATTAGTAAGGACAGGATAAAGAGGACGTCGAATAGGGAATTGACCATTCATTTGCAAATTACGTTCCCGCGCCTCCCTCTCTTTCTTTTCCTGCAACTCTTTTTCCTCCAGCTGTAAAGCTTTATCACGAGTAGCCTTTCGCTGCTCTTTGTCCGCCAAGGCTTGTTCACGCTTCATTCCCTCACATACCGCTTTCTCCCACATACGTACACAATCAAACATATCTTGTCTAGACCTGCGCTGAAACAAACATTGCTCCACATACTGAACCTTTCGTAAATCAAACGACCCATGTAGTGGCCATTGCAATTCGGGATCAGACTTAGTATACTTATGCCACAATGTACTGTATATAATAGGGGGAATGCCAAATTTGACGTACATCTCACGATTAGGTGTCCCCTCTGGGGGAGCCGGCTGAGATTCATTTAATCGATAATTGGTACCTTTTCCAAGACAGCACATTCCTCGGAGTGTGCTTAAAAAAGGCATGTCAAAATATCACGGAAATGTGATATTACAAAAATGGCACTTAATATACTTCACACAAGGTGTGCCGTTCAAACAAATACAAAATTAGAGAAATATCTCTACATTGCCTGCCTATGTGAAGTGCACTGCACATATATCTCAAATCATAGAACCAAATGTTAGCTAACTCAAAACATATTCAAAGAGCCACAGTAAGCGTCCGTAGACTATCTTACCAATCACAAGCTTACCAAATTCTCAAATATCCAGGTTCCAACTGCCAAGTTCTTTAATCGAATCAGCCAAACCGGCACTGTACGACAACTCGAGCAATCAGGATCTCAGTCGAGGACCGGCGCCACCTGGAAGGTCAGGTCAGAAGGAAAGGAAGAAAACACCGTGGGTGCCAAGACTCGGGTCACTCAGTGGCAGCGTACGCGTCCAAGGCGAGTTTCCAATCCTTCGTCACGACCTCTCCTTCGGGCATCCGAGTCGCCGATGAGTCTCTTCGTGGTCGCCAATTTGTGGTATCGGGTTCTCCAGACCTACATATTCCGCAAAACCGCTTACACCATAAAACAAAAGTTGGCACGGAAACTGGAAAATGCAAAAGACAAGTTTATTAAGACCCCATGGGGTGGTGGTACATTCCTACAGCACCCTTCGGTAATGCAAGAAGTATCACACCAAACATCGGTGCGAGACCTCTTTTATACAGTTTTACAATAATAAAAAGAGTAGGCGGAACACATTTGCTCAGTTTAGGTACATATAAGGTCATTTTTGGAACACAGCCAGCTCATGGGAGGAGTTATAACACCACTGGTCAGTTTTGGAGAACATTCCTAAGTGATGATTGTCCACTAGTACAGAGGGTTAGACTACGCATGTGCAAGCTTGACCAGTACTAAAAATAGCCTGTTGCTGGGCAAGTTAGGTGGTCAGTGGTACAGAGAAAGGACAAAAGGGCATGCTGACCACGAGGCAGCGTGTTCATATAAAATGGACGCCAGTGTTCTCAAAATGGCTTCCGAACACTATGGTCAAGATAAGGGGAAATTCGTGTAGCAAAGCTTAACGCTAACCCGATCACTGTCAAATTACGACAGCCCTGCAGGAGATCCAGATCCGTGTCCAGAGAGCCTGATGACAGGCATGAGTGGGTCTCTAAGGCCTTCACCAACAAGGCTGGGGAGACTCGATGGAAGGCTCTGGAGGGGAGCGCTTTGCGCCACTGTCCGCCATCAAAGCTCTTTTTCCTAAGCGGAATCTCAAATTCCGCTAAGAAATGGTCTGACCACAGGACCGGAGCAAGAGAGGTCAGGACAACAGGAACGGTGGAAAAGATTTGATCTAATGTATGTCCTTTACAATGAGTAGAGGACCGGAGGAGAGGAAGAAGCCCTAAAGGTGAGACAATGTCATTAAGCTTAATACTGTCTGGATCATCCACCTTGTCCATGTGAATGTTGAAATCACCCAGGAGCAGACAGTGGTTGGACCTGAGGCATAGTGTAGAAATCAGGGAGTGGAGTTCTTCAAAAAAGGTGCCCGTGGGGCCAGGGGGCCTATATACCAACAACCCTATGCATGCTTGCTGAGGGGATAGGGAGAGGGAAAAGGCAAGGACTTCACAGCCCGTGATGTTATCAAAGGGAAGAATAGAGCAAGTGATGCGCCTGTCGATGACTAGGGCAACACCGTCACCCTTCCCATTGGCTCTGTCCTTCCAATAGATAACATGGCTAGGGGGGATGGCAGTAGCGATATCAGGTCCTGCTCCCTCCCCCAGCCATGTTTCAGTCAGAAACAGACAGTCGGCTCTGGAGCCTATCAATAAATTGTAGACGTCAAGTGCATGCTTGCATAAGGATCTAGTATTGAGCAGAAGGCAGCTCGTACTGTTGGAGGGAGGATTTAGAGAGGCGATGCAACCCTGGCCAGGTTGCCAGCCACAGGCCGAACACCTATTAATCGGCCAAGAAGGTTTGGGGAAGACCTTAGATCAGGAACCGTTAGTATCACTAAGTAAGAGGAGGTCATCCCGAGAGCCAAGTCCACTTCATGAGTGGGACTCCATGTCTGTCTACTTTGCATGCACCACACATGAGGACCACACATCCGATGACAATGTGAACACAGATTGGCACATGGTGCTTGCTGTGGCCTGGTTGGCATTGTGGCATGTGAAGTGAGTACAGGTGTGTGTGGTACCCTCTGGTGCAATGTATGGCTGTCAGTGGTGATGAGTGTAGTGGCAACATCATGTCCATGGGGCAGGTGTAAGTGGGGTAGGGGCACCCCATCCACTGGCAGGGTGTTGTGATGTTTGGCATCGACATGACTCACTCCAGGCAGTTTGTGGGCATGACAGGCACTGTTGGGGAATATATGGTGTGTTGCTGAATAGTGATTGCAGGGTGTGATGATAGCATGTGGGCCATGGCCTGTATAGTGCTGCATTGATCTGTAATCGTGTAACAAGATGATGACTCTTACACGACCCTGTTTCTCTCACTAATGCAGAATCGCAAGACACCACGGCGGAACATGATCCGGAGACAAGTGGCGGCGGGACCAGCACGACATCGGCAGCGGAGCCTACTGAGACCGAGCCAAGTCACAGTGAGCTAAACAGCGCTTCTGAGGGTGACAGGAGTATGCAGGAGGAATCCATGGCTGAGAGACAGAGTACCACTTCATCTGATGCCAGCGGTGAAGCATCCATGTTAGCAGGCACAGGGAATGGGGAGTCTGCTGCTGCATCTGACAGCCAGCGGCCACTGCCCAGCCTCCCATCCACTTCCTCTGGTGCTGGCCGTGTCCGTGTTACTAAGAGGGGAAGAGTGACATTCACACCTGGCACTGCTGCCCCTGCACCTGTCCCCTCTGCTGCCCTCAGTGCAGAGTGCGTCGAGGTCCTGCGCCAATTATGCGTGGGCCAGACTACCCTGCTCAATGCCTTCAGTGCACACGATAACAAATTAGGCCAGGTGATTGCATTCATGGAGGGCATACACTCTGACTTAGGTGGGCTACACCGTACAGTCCAGGCAATGTCAGCCACTGTCACGTCAGCCCTCCAACAGGCACATGCTCCCATTGTAGCTCATGTGCCTGCGACGACAAGCCATTCAGTGGCCACATCAGATCACAGTCCCCACTTGGCAACTACATCACCTACAAGATACAACACTAGGAGCACACGTCAGTCGCAAACAAAACAATCACGTCCACAGACTCCATCCCCAAAGAAGAGCAGGGCCCCACCAATATGCACAGACAAGGAAAAGTCACAGAAGAGCAATGCCAGAAGATCATTGTGCCAGACATCAGGCTCATTTGATGCTGAGGCATCTCCAGTAATTGACTGTCCTATGCCCAGAGAGGATGTGTGGCATGTTATGAGTACTACTGGGGGGAGCACAGGGACACAACCACCAGCAACATCAACCCCAAAACACAGTACATCGATGAAGGTGGTGGAGAGCCCTGTTGTGACCAGCCCAGTCATTGAGGCAGAGGAGAGCCCTGTTGTAACCAGCCCAGTCATTGAGGCAGAGGGGAGCCCTGTTGTGACCAGCCCAGTGATTAAGGGTAAGGAGGCCAGTGATGGGTCCAGGTGAGTGGTGAAGGGAAAGGACGCCAGTGTTGTGTCCAGGCCAGTGATCAAGGGAAAGGATGCCAGTGTTGGGTCCAGGCCAGTCAACAAGGGAAAGGAAGCCAGTGTTGGTTCCAGGCCTGTGATCAAGGGAAAGGAGGCCAGTGTTGGTTCCAGGACAGTGATTAAGGTAAAGGAGGCCAGTGTTGGGTCCAGGTCAGTGATCAAGGGAAAGGAGGTCAGTGTTGTGACCAGCTCTGGCAAGAAGGGACAGGAGGGCAATGTAAACACCACCCCTGGGGGAAGTGGGGAGGTGGGCACTATAGGGGGTACACCTTCCGGAGAGGGTAAGGTGGTCCGGAGGCGTAGCCAGCCAAAGTGTTCTGCAGGATCAAGCACATCACCAGAGGGAGTGGCAGTGTCTGCCCCTGATGTGGGACAGTTGGTGTGTGTGCCTATTGTGCCATCACCACTTCCCATCAACCCCAAGACAGGGAAGCCTTTTCATGTCCCAAAAAAGTGGAAGGGCACCCCTCCAACCTCTCCCACCCACACTGTGTCAGGGGTGTGCATGACTCCACCTCCACGTACCACTGTGCCACCTGGTCCACACAGCCCTCCACCTTGCAGGCCCTCTGTAATTACGACATCACATGGGCCTCTTTCAGCCCAGTCAAGTGGGCCTGCTGTCCACAAAACACAGCCAGGTCCCAGTCTGCATGACAGCCAGGAGTGAGTTATCAACACACTCATGCGCCTGTGCTCCACACAAGTGTGCTAGTGCAGACCATTGTTTGCGACCTGTGTGTGTTGCTGGGCCTGTTGCTCTGATGTGCTGTACTCTCCCCTGTGCAGCCTCTCATGTACTTGCTGTCCTCTCCCCTGCCATGGACTCTGGGCCTGTTGCTCTGATGTGCTGTACTCTCCCCTGTGCAGCCTCTCATGTACTTGCTGTCTCCCCTGCCATGGACTCTGACCTTCTTGTTTGTGTTTCACTTGTCCTTAGTCTCTGCCATTTGTACCTGTTTTTGTGGCTTGCTGTTGTGTACTGATGTTGTATTGCTACATCTGTGCAATTTGTGAATAAATACAGTTACTTCTGGTGTGTGGTTTTATCAGTCTCCTTACTGATTACAGTCATTTTCTTGCTTGCATTACCTTGACTGTGTAACATGTTCTATTACTCATTTCAACCTTGCAAGGCTCTTTGTAGCCATCTGATGTGTAAACAGAGGTGTCAGGGTCTTCAGTCCATTCTGCCACTACTGATGTTGTACTCTGTGATGGGTATTTTACAGGACTGCAGTTCTCTTGTTGGTGATTTGCTAATGTTGCATACACTGTTCACAGGTCATGTTGGGGGACACTGGCAGCACAGGGTGGGCTACGGTTCAGTGGGTTTGTTGCTGGCTGTGATGTCATGAGGTAAGTGTGTGTTTTCCTTTCTTTATGCCCAGGCGTGTATGTGTATAGTCATCTTGTGTTGGTCATTAGTCATGGTGGCATGGCTTACATGTCATGTGTGGTGTTGGGTGTAGCAGAGGTGTGCAGTGTAAAGGGTGTAAGTTTGTGCTGTATGCATGTGTGCCCCTGTATAGTGTGAGACACACATGTGTCAGCCAGGAGTTTTATGCCTGTTGTTTCTTTTCTCTTTCCCTGTGTGGATGGTTGTATGCAATTGTGTGGGCTGTGGGAGTGCACTGCTGTTGTGTGTTCCTTGTCATCCAGTCCTGCAGTGCCTGGGTCCCTGGGTGTGTGTTGTGTGTTGCTGTGTGTGTGTATTGGGCTTGTTGTTACAGTGCTTGTTGGTGTGCTTAGGGGGCACGGGATGAGCACATGGCCTGTGAGTGGCTCGGGTGGGGTGCAGTCTGGTTGTGGGTGGTGCGTCCCTGTGGTGTTTGTGCCCTGCCCATACCTTGGTGCGGCCCTGCCTTCTGCATGGTGCGCATGTGTTGACCACGGCGGTGACGTGACCGTGACTGTGACGTCGCTGCTGGTTGGCAGTCATTGGGTGTTCCAGATGATGTGGGCTTCCTTGTTGTGAGGTGGGTGATGTGTAGGGGGCCATGCGGATGGTGTTATGGCCCCCAGCAGGTTGCCTGTGTGCTGCTTTGGCGCAGTGTCGGCATGTGTGTTGTGTGGTGCATATGTGTGGTGACGTACCTGCAGCGCCGTCCGCAGCGGGCCATCTGGCGATAGAGTTGCAGCAGGTACATTACCGGATGCATGTGGAGGGCTGGGTCCATGGGGTTCAGGTCGGGTCTCGGCGTTCGTGCTCAACTGTAGACTTTCCGCCTACTTCAGCTGTGCGGTGTGTCCGCTGAGGTGCATCTGCTTGTTTGCGCCATCCTGATTTGTCGGGCGGGGCGGACGTCATCGGGCACGGCGGAGGGTCTCGATTGGCTCCCTCCACCGCTCTGGCGGGCGCACTTTGATGGCGGTGCACGGCGCTCAGCGGCGGACGGGAAATGACCTGTGTTTACCTATCCTAATGTTGCGGACGTGAGTTCCGTTGCTCGCGGGCGGTAAATGCTGTTTTTCCGCCCCGCCACCACCGCGGTGGTGCCACCGCCCGTCATCCTAATGGAGCCCTTAATGTTGATTTTTGGAGATGTCGCCATATACATTGATTGAAATGATAATAGCAACCTTGTCTTGCTGTGTGTGGGTATGTCTTAAGGATGTTGTTTAACATTGCTTTCTAACAGTCAATGATTATTCTTTGTGGAAAATAGTCATTAGTATATTGTTTGACTTGGGTTAGTATTTCCAGATAGGTAGATTGCTGTTTGTTTGGTAGGAGGGCATATAGGAAGGGAATATTTGCATTTTGGAAATGACCGTGGATAGTGTACATTTGGTAAAAAGGTTTAGGACATACTGAAAAAGTACAGTCCATCATCCAAGTTTGGCATTGATTTAGTTTAGTCATGTTGTTTGCTGTGGCAAACATAATAACTCTTTTATCTTTAGACTTGTTGTCATAGAGGATAAATGGTTCTTTACTGTGAGTTATAGAGAGTTCAGGGGGAATTTGCACTTCTTCGAAAGTTGTAGGTGTGGGAGGAGTACTTGATGTAGCTCTTTTTTGTCTAGCTATGGTTCTTTTAAGGCATTCCATAGATGGTAGTTGGCTATAAGCATGTTGGGGCAGTACACTTAAATGTTGTTTCAAAATAGCAGTTGTTGGTTGATCAGTACTAGTACTAGCTTCTTTGAGAGAATAAAGCATTTCTCTAATCTCTATTTCAGTTACATTAGGTGGGTGATTATGTTCCTTAGTATAAGTAACAGTGGTCTCCTGAGTTATAGCACTACCATAACATTTGCTAGAATAGTACTTTGTGCACTTCCAAAAAACTTTCATATCTTTCTGTTTCTCCTGAGTGTAAACATATCCCATGTAACAAAGAAGCATTTTCCCTTTTTGAGAATAAACAAATTTAGCTCCTTCAGTCATGCTTGCCTTTTTGCGCTAGGAGAAATTAAAATGTAAATATTAGGAAAGTATATAAATCATGTATGTTCTATTCTGAAAACACAATTTTGCACATTTATTATTTACCTGTATATTTGTATGTTGATTTCAGGTGTTGCTTTTCTTCAAACTGTTTTTTCAGGTGTTGCTTTTCTTCAAATTGTTCTTTTCTGTGTATTTCTTTTGTACCTGTTGAGATTGAGAAAATGTGTTTCAATCTTTGTAAAGCAGTTATGTTTCTTTGGTTGTGCTCTGCTAGCTAGTTTGTAGTTTGTTACCTCTCTATTAAGGTTTTAAGTCATGTTTTAAATTATATACTTCCTTTTTATATTTTTTCTTAGAAGTGGAGATGTTGTGTAGGTCTTCTTTATTTTATTTTCCTCTGTAGAAAGTAGAGTAGAAATAAAAGATATATGTTAGGTATATGTTTTTTAAATATAGGTTTGAGCATTTAGAGTTAGGTTTTGGATATATATAAAGGTGGTAGTACTTACTTTAGATAGGTCTAGGTGGTTTTCTGTTGAAGTCAATCAGTTTTCTTTCAGTAATCCTGCAGAGTTTCCCCTTCCTTTTGTTTGGAGATTTTGACTGCATTTCTTTCTGGTTTGAATCTTGTTTTTAAAGCATTAGTTTAATTGTTTCTGAAAGTTTATTGGTTGTTTAAATTGATAGCTTTTTCCTCTTTGTGCATTTGAATTTTTTTTATTTTATGCTAATTAGTTTCCTTATATGGGTGACACCATTTACTATTTTTATTATGTGTAAGGGACTTTATTTCTGTAAGTAATGCCTTATTTTTCGTTGAAAGTGCAAGAATACTTATAATGTGTGGTACTAAACGTTTTATAATTTGCAAAAGTTGTTAATGTGTTTGTTTGATATAAATGTATATTTTTAACACTTTACAATATTTATTGTGTTTTGTTTATATTTTAAAAAAGAGCTTATGGTTAATCGTGTATAATATAATAATGATATTTAAATATAAAGTGCATTATTTATGTTTTTTGTAAAGTCGATAATGTTAAAATGACGATATATTTGCATTCTATATTTTTGTGGTCGATAATTTGGCTATGTTTCATGTTAAGATGTGAAAATCAATGTTTTTAAATGCGATAATATTGTTTGTCGATATAGTTGTAGTCGATATTTATTATAGACGATAATCTGGTATCGATATTTTTGTGTTTTCTTGTTTAAGTATTGGGAGTCGATATTTTTGTAGTAGATATTCGGTCATTCGAGGTTATGTCAGTGATTCCTTAGTTACATATTGGCATGCTTATAGTGCTCACACATGCTGTACAATGAATGCCCTTATTTCGCGGGTTTCGTGAAATACATACCACACTTTGTAGAAATAAAACCGTTCATGACAAGCAACCTCCACAGAGCTTCATTCCAGCCCATTGTTTAATTAGTAACTACTTCATGAAAATGAAACCAAAACTGGCCATTCAGATTTCAACGGAACCATGTGTTCCTTAGCTGATCATTACAAGGGAAACGTTCAACACTTCTGAGTTCAGCCACTGCTTGTTGTTTAAATGACACCCTAGTTGTGAAAAGCAATCCATAACCTAAACATTCTAAATGTACTCAAGTGAACATTCCACATGCAATCAGGAACCAATGTTAACTAAACATTGCAGATTTTACAAAAATGTACGAGCATAGCCACCGTGTTTTATTTAATCCTTCATGAAAGCTGTATTTCTGATAGCAGATAAGGTCTTTGTTTCTTCTGCTTTGCCGAGAGTAGCCTCGGCAAGCTCTAAATTCTATAAGTAAAATATTTTTTTGTTGTTATTTTTTTACAAAAGCAAAGGACATTTTACTTGAAACCTTGTATTCTGGACTACATATTTAAACACATTGATTGTCCTTTTGGCCAGAAACAGTCCAGTCCAGTATTTCAGGGCTGCATTCAATAAACATTTACCTGTTTTAAAATTAGCAACTCTGCCAGGCTAATTTCACCAACCTAAACATACAAAATAAAAAGATATATTTTAGGCAGGCTGGGTGATGTGCCCCTAGATTGCCATCTTGAGGATCGGGTTGTATTTACAAACCTCTCAGCTTTAATGGGTGTGGTTTATAATGCCACAAGAACCTCTTAATGTCTGTATAGAAGAACAAGCATTTGCAAAGGCAATAGGTCTCGCATTTAACAAGTTTGAGCTATTGACAATGTAAATGACAATGCTTTTTAGTATGTTTTAAAAGTCAAAACATAAATAAAAGGCATTGTAATTTGCAACGCTAATAGTTTAAACTTTTGAAAATGTGAGACCTATTGCATTGCAAATGCTTGTTTTATTTGTATTTGGCCCCAGGGGATGGTGTCTCCGGGGCCTATTAAAGCCCAGAGAAGGAGGCTGCATGCCCCACTGTCCTTAGAATTGGCCTGGGAGCCTATTAAGGCTCTGCTTGTCCCCTCCTCTTAATATATATGGTTTGGCCCCAGAGGATGTGATTCCCTGGGCCGGCAGGCCAACACTATTTTGTGTTGTTAAAGGCTGTGAGTGACTTGGGGTTGGCAGCCTATGAGGAGAGAGTTGGCTGCCTTCAGTCATGCGCAGCGTGGCCAACCTCTCACCATAAACAGCCAAAGGTCGTGCACCATGTGTGTCTGACTGCCTCCAGGTGAGGAGGGATTGAGTGGCCGATTTGGAGAAGTCCGTACCTTGAAGAAAATGTGACTATAGGACTGTGTCCCCACTCTATCCCCGAGTTTAGAGCATAATAGATTAAACTCGGGTATGCAAACAATATCTGTCTACTAAGGGCAAGTATTGTCATTGTTAGGTTCCCTACCAGATAGTGATATGGATAGGAGGGAGCACTAAGAAGATCGCTTAAGGGATCTGTATACTGATGTATGCCAGCGACCCAACTGGGTGGCAAAGAAGGGCGGACACATGTTGCTACAGCAATAATGGAGACGTTGCTTCTCTCATATACCTCAAAAAAACATTTTAATGCTGCCAAGTAGGAGCCAAACTAAAGGAGTCAGTTTCCTACTAAGACAGTTTTATATTCTCTCTTGTTTGCAACATGGATCCCTACTTAAGTAACTCTTCCTTTTTTCTTCACTAAAAAGTTATTATTTTCCATCCACCCTGTATGTTGGTCTGTGCCAGGGTGTCGTAGTGGCCCTATGATGAAGCATGCCACTAATTAATGGGTGAGGGCATTACTTACAACCTTTTGGGTTTCCCAATTGGTTCCTTCTTTCTGTTTTGTTCTTTATGGTGTGCCCTTCAATCCTTCTCTTTCTCGTTTTTTCCCTGTATATACTTGGGACCAAGGGCCCAATTTTAGCTGGAGACTGACCCTGTTTTCTCCCCATTTTTGGAGTCCTTCTCAAAGAGTGAGTTATGCAGATTTGTTGGGAATATGAGGGAAGGCGATAATCTGTTGTTCATGCTCACAGCGTGGGATTGGCTGCCTGGGGGGTTAGCTGCAAGAAGCCAGTGAGAAACCCCTCACCATGCACGGCCGAGGGAGAGGGGGGTTTGACTTTACATATGGTAATACAATTTTACTTAACATAAAAAAACACAGACATTTTCCAAGTTAGTTATAGTTATCTCAAGTAACTATCTGGCAGATGCCTCAAAGTTATATTTTGCGAGTCCTTAATAGCGAATTTTAACGAATCGCTATTAAAGACTCGCAAAATGGGATGCATGTAGGAATCCCAATGTTATTAGCGATTCCTACAGATTCATTATTAGCGATTCGGTAATAGCTAATCGTTAATAAGGAATGGCTTTCCCATTCATTCCTATGGGCCAATGAATGGGAAAGCCATTCCTTATTAGCGATTAGCTATTACCGAATCGCTAATGTTCCGCTATTTCAAGGGTGCCAGGGTGTCCAAAGGACACCTTGTTGCACCCCTGAAATGGACCTGTGCACAAATGTTACACACACACATGCCCTAAGGGCATTTGTGTGCGCAATATGTAACTTTGAAAAATGCACAAAAGTGCATTTTTCAAAGTTTTAGCAAATTACCACGAAGTTCAACTTCATGGTAATTTGCTCCCCCTATTAGCGAAATCGCTATTTTTTTGGGTTTCATGCATTGCATTTAAGGAATCTCATTTTGGGATTCCTTAAACGCAAGAGCAATTTAAGAAATCGATATTTAGAGATTCCTTAAATTGCGATTTCTGCATTTGGGATGATGCATCCCAAATGCAAAAATAGGGGAGCAAACGGCCAGATTCTGAGAATCTGCCTGTTTGCTCCCGGTATTTTCTATGATGCATCTGCCTATATAACTTGTGCCTTAAGGTGTGTTTGCTTTGTTCGCCCTAAGTTGGCAGGGTATGCCCAGACGTGGGTCCCTTGCTCACTTTGCCACTGAAGTCAAGCTAGCCTGGCTGATGAGGGCTGTTAGCCCGAAACCGGTCCCAGGATGCTTGTTTCCGGTCCAGGGAAGACATGGCTTGGCAGTTCGGGCTGGACAGTTCCCATGAGGCACAGGGTCAAGACTGATTTGCATATAGCTGTGTCTGGATTGGGGTGGCAAAGTGAGCTAAAGAATGCTGATGGATTCAACCCAGATCTGTGACTGGTGGTGAGTATTTGAAAAGCTTCAGCACTCCGTCCATCATTTCCTTGTGTTTGCTTTGTACGCCCTAAGTTGGCAGGGTATGCCCAGACGTGGGTCCCTTGCTGACTTTGCCACTGGATTCAAGCCAGCCTGGCTTATGAGGGCTGTTAGCCCAAAACCGGTCCCGAGATGCTTGTTTCCGGTCCAGGGAAGACATAGTTTGGCAGTTCGGGCTGGACTGTTCCCATGAGGCACAGGGTCAAGACTGATTTGCATATAGCTGTGTCTGGATTGGGGTGGCAAAGGGAGCTAAAGAATGCTGATGGATTCAACCCAGATCTGTGACTGGGGATGAGTATTTGAAAAGCTTCAGCACTCCGTCCATCATTTCCTTGTGTTTGCTTTGTACGCCCTAAGTTGGCAGGGTATGCCCAGACGTGGGTCCCTTGCTGACTTTGCCACTGGATTCAAGCCAGCCTGGCTTATGAGGGCTGTTAGCCCAAAACCGGTCCCAGGATGCTTGTTTCCGGTCCAGGGAAGACATGGCTTGGCAGTTCGGGCTGGACTGTTCCCATGAGGCACAGGGTCAAGACTGATTTGCATATAGCTGTGTCTGAACTGAGGTGGCAAAGTGAGCTAAAGAATGAGGATGGATTCAACCCAGATCTGTGACTGGGGGTGAGTGTTTGAAAAGTTTCAGCACTCCGTCCATCATTTCCTTGTGTTAACTATAAATCACGCCCTCACCATCCACTGCTGATTACCCCACATATTACATCACTCATGGCATCTTCCATGACATCATTGATAATAACACTGCAACAATTGCAATAAAATTATTGATGAGAAAATTGTGCATGGCAGAGGAGTGAGTTATAATTACCTTAGGGCACAAGTTATAGTTACATGAGACAACTATAAATAGTGAATTTTTGTTCTGTTTAAAATGTTACGTTGTTACTGAACATTTTACCTAAGTATAGCGTTACTTTAACTTTGCTTTTATCAGTGAAAAATATTAAACATTTATAATTAAACATGTTATTGTTTTAAAATGAACAGTTAATTTATTAACTACAATACATTCATTTTTTTTACTTTTAAAAGGTTACAAATTATTTCCATTAAATAAACATGACCTAAAAATAAATGTAGCTAATAATATTTAAAAATAAAAATTATGGAAAATGTGGGTTTTTGGTTAAAAATGTAATACTTATAAATTAAATTAATATATTTAAATTATTTAACAAAAAAAATTCAACTGTTAATTTTCTGTAACATTTTATTTCATTAGTTCTAAGTGAAAAATAATTATTTAACATTTTTTACCATCATATTTTTCATCACAATATTTTTGTTTTTAATTAATAAACGTTATCACTTTTCTCTATACTTTTCCATGGGGAAATCATAACCACTGTGGCATAAATCTCTACCTATGTGTGAAAAGTTACTACTATCTGTGAATAAACTTGACCTTACTACTAATATACATACACCGACTAGGCAAATTGGGTGTTAGATGTCTCCACCAGTGAGGGGTAAGTCTCCACGTACAAGTAAATCTAAACTGGTAAATAGTAACTAGCAAAATAGTTTCGACTTCGACCTATATTTAATAATACATAGAGAAATTAGTAAACGTTCACATGTATTTCTGACTTTTGGAATAACCCTCCCCTAGTGTGGATTTGCATCTAATTATAGAACCTCTGTATAGAAAAGATAGGAAAGGCTCAGTACATAGGTATGTGAATAGTATTATGTGACTAGTATTATTGTACCTCTATTCTCGTACTACCAAATGCCATTTGTGAATAACCCCCATGTGTTTTTCATTCTTTAAAAAAGTAAGCATGTAAAACAACATTAAAGCAGTTCTAAAATGAAAATCAAAACCTGACCACTGAGTTTTTCTGAAACCACTGATAATGGCCTCTGCTGAAAGACCCTCCACCCTTATTCAAACCTTTTATAATATACCTTTATTACAAGGGACAGTATGGTGTGGTGTGGTGTGGTGCGCCAATGGGGGCTTAACCTGAGAATCCACCTCCCATTGAATACACAGATAAGTCATCCTGTTAGCAGGCGTTAGATTCTAGCGATAATCGGGCTTAGCACGACTTTTTTTATCGCTAAGCCTGCGTTGCTAATAGGCGAAAGCTGTGTTAGCGACTGCTTTCTGTCGCTAAAAGTTTGTGTTCGCCCACTTTGCAAGTCATTAGCGATAAAGATCGCTGACATGCAAAGCCGGCCTTAAACCGTTCGCTATCGCCTGAAAGCTGTCACTAACTGCTGTTAGCGACAGCTTGCTGATAGGGCGATAAAAATATCGCCGCTTTAGCGGGAAAAAGTCACGCTAAAGCGGCGATATTGCCCTTACTAAATATATCCCCAATATGTGTGGGAATGACCACTAACTATTGGGCAAGAAATATTTACATTGTGCTTAGCTGATGGAAATAAGTATCAACGTAATTCTAAAATACATTTAGGAAAATCATGTAACAGCTGAATATTGTTAGAAGATCTATGTACTCTAGATCAGTTATATTTATGACACCATCTCCGGTGAACGCGTGTCTGTACCCAGGAGTTCAGCAACCTTTAAAGCACTATCGCTTGAATAAACAGTTTGAAGACGATATGATAAACACGCTAAGCTCAAACTAAACTTGAGTTAGTCAAACTTGTATTGACTATTTGTAACAATGCAGAGATGTTTATGGGTCTGGCAGAACAGTTTACATACAAGAACCCTGCACATGCACCTCTTGCACTATGAATAATTGGTGGTTTACATAAGAACAACTAAGCACGCTTTCTGTAGGAAAACAGGAGTCGGACAGTTCCTGCGGATTAAACCTCAATATTATCTGCATCGGTAACAAAATTAATATCACATGTTCTATTCCACAGCCATTAAATTGCCCTTCCGGTATAACCTTTAAACTGGAAATGTATGCCCTCTTTGCTCAGAATCAGGTAGCAGAACAAGGTTTCGTCGGTAAAATGAAAACAAGGCTCACTGTACATAGGTATTGACCACAGGCTCATATAGTCTGTTCACCAGCCCTTCACTACCTATCAGCACTTCAACAGACAATTGCAACAATAGTTCCTTTTGAGAAACCTATTTAGATCGCGAGCAATTATGGAACTACCTTCACAATTCAAAGCTGCATGTTTATCTAGTAGTCGATAAAGCCTAATGTCTGGACAATAATTTGAACTGTAGAGGCTGATACAAAGGATACAAACATCAAATACATCTGTATTAATGTACTGTATTGACCTTAAAGCATAGGTATATATTCAGCAGGAGAGCGTGGTGAGTAAACAGCACAGTGCTCGGTGGTAGATAGTGAGAACGCAGGTAAATACTGGTGCAGAAACAATGTAAGATGAGGCCAAAATAAATTGCTCCCAACAATGAGGGAAACAAAGTGGCAACAATGTTCCTAAACCACAAAGACATAACAAGGAATTACTCATGGTCCAGAATACATAGGCTCTAGGACGTTATGCAGACCATAGTGCTTGCACTGGGAAAAGGAAGCAGTAAAGTACGGTTGTCACGCACAAGCGACCAAATATAAAATTAGATGAAAACCAAAGTCAGATAACTCTACACTGTCCCCTGCATTCATCCCCGAGGAAGCAGATGGTCGACAGAAACAGGGCCACCGGAGGAACTGCCCCTAACGAAAATCAGTAGAAATTGATTAGGGAAGTATTCTCGCAAGTCATGACATCGCAAGACCAGGGAATCTTGATTGGGAGAACCTGAACATAGTAATAGAAACTGTTATGAACCATACCGTACAACGAATAGGCCGGGCAGGAGAATTTTCAATGCAGAATTTCGAGTGGTTATGGGACCTGGGGCTGGTAGATATCTGGCAGATGATAAAACCCACATGTTGACGCTACTCATTTATTTCTGACTTACATCAAACCCATGCCAGACTAGACCACTTTATTGGCAAGGCCCACATGTTGGCTATGAAACAACAAACCATCATTGAGACAGCCACTCGCTCTGATAACTCACCTATTATGATTCGGTTGCGAAATTACAAGGCAACTGAATGATAACTTACAGGACATTGCCATTTTTATTGAGCAGGCCAACCAAAAAACTGTAGAATATATACATTTCAATGATATCCAGGATAGACAGACCTCGGACTTGTGGGACACATTAAAAGTGGTGATAGGTGGGGAATTATAATTTTTTTGTAATTCTTTTCATTGCATTTTTCAGAGATAAAACAACCAAGCCAGGATTGAGAAGCAAGCGGCCTGTAGGTGCAGGTCCTGCTGTATCATTATGACAAATATAAAATATTCTCCTTCATCTAACACAAAAACTAATTAAAATGGAGCAGCAAAACAGAAAACCGTCTAGAAATAATCACAGTACAGCAATATCCCGGTGTTCAATCGTAACATCATTACCTTTTCGCACACTTGGACATTTTTCGTAGTGGTTATTTGTTCCAGAGTCGTTCAGTCTGCGCCTATTTCCTGGCATTTTTGATAGTCAAATTTTACCTATGTGTAAGTGTACCATTCTCAGTCGCTGTCTATGGAGTGGGCTTGCAAATACTTTTTTAAGTGGTTGCTGTGAGAAGTTATCCTGGAATATGATGTCCACTAGTTCTAGTGGGCACCTTGTACCAGTCTAATCGACCCTTATTGATGGTGGTTGTAAAGTTAACCTTATAGAAAGCTATCCTAGTGGTAGCATGAACCAGCAGTCTTCAGGCTAAGACTTCAGTAGGCGAGTTAAGCAAGTTGTTTTACAATGTATAATCCCTTGAATACCAAATGAAAGGACACCACACAAGGTATATATCAAATATATATGTATTTAATCTAAACACAACCCCTCTGCACTCTTTATGAGGTCAGAGGTAAATATGCAATAGAATTCACACAGTTAATACACAATAAGTTGCACAGTATACGTTATGCCCTAGGGACCTCACTAAACATATACTAAGAAAGTGCGTAAGTACCACATGAGAGTTAGAAAGCAGGCATAGGGCCTGTAGAATCGCTGGGGCTACACTAAGCAACAAAAGGTTAAGAAGTAGGAGACCCACTGGAGTCGCGTGCAGTGTCTAAACACAGGCGCAGGCTCCAATTGACTTTCTATGGAATTCGTAAACATTACAAAGTTACAAGTTAAGGACACTTCCGGATGGACTAGGACGGAACCCTTTTAGACTTAGACACTAGGAGGGCCAATGCCCTCGATACCACCAGAGTACTCGTGTTACCTCACCCATTGAATCCCGGTGCATGGGTGTCTTTTGATGTCGGGTTTCGTCATCGTTTTCTATGGAGAGCTACAAAGAAGTGCTGAAGGCGACCAGAGGAAAAGGGTCCGGGTGGATCCAAGGATGGATCAGAGATGTGAAGAACCTGAAAGCAGAGTGGACAGAGTCTGGGTCACTAGCCAGTGACCAGGAAGGAACCAGGCGATGTTGCATGCTTGAAGGTGAAGAAGGTGAGTTTGTCTCTTCAGCCACGAGGTCCAGGAGGCATTGACGATGACCAGGAGCTGGATTCGAGCTGGCCCACAATAGATTTAGATGACTGCAGTGTCTGTATCCGGATTGGACCCAACAAGCTTTGGCAATCGCAACCAATGTAGCATGTCAAGATTGGCTCTGTTGCAGACCAGCAAGGTCTGTGCTGCTTCTCCTTTGCAAGGAAGCTGGGGCAAGCCTGGAGCAACCAGGATCGCAGGTTAGATTCAAGATGGCGTCTTCAGGGGGCTCACTAGCCAACGGGCCAGGAACCGGGAAGACGCGTCGAGCACAAATGTAAAGGCGGGGCCCACGGGATACTCGCAGAGTGTGGGGGCCTGGGCTTCAGGTCAAATGATGCTCAGGGCTGGGGCTTCTGGTACCCCAATGCACAACTTACTGAGGCTTCAGAAAAGGAGTGCAGGTAGCAAAATGCAGGATGTCTAAGATGTCCGGTCCCACATCTCTCGTGTCTGTCACGGGTCTCAGCTTTGCTGTGGATGTGGGTCGGGGTCAGAGAAATCTGAAAGTCCAGTTCTGGAGTCGCAGAGTCTTCGTGTTCCAGCGGGAGCCTTGAAACTGCAGACCAGCAAAGTTGCTGTTGGTGCCTGTTTGAACAGGGTGAAGAAAAACCAAAGGAAATGATGGACGGAGCGTTGACAATAAAAACACTCACCCCCAGTCAACTGATCTGGATTTAATCCATCACAGTTCTTTGGCCCACTCTGCCACCCCAGTTCAGACATGGCCATATTCAAATCAGTCTGACCCTGTGCCTCATGGGAACAGTCCAGCCCGAACTGCCAAGCCATGCCTTCTCTGGACAGGAAACAAGCTACCGAGGACCGGTTTGTGGCATTTCAGCCGTCTTCTGCCCGGCTTGCTTGAATCCAGTCGGAAAGTGAGCAAGGGGCTCACGTCCGAGCATATCCTTGACCACAAGGGAGATGTCTTCCGTCTTCTAGTTAGAATAGAATGTCGAAGGTCCAAGAGTTCTGTATCAAAATTTTGTTCCAGGATTATCCAAAGTCCTGGGGACACAGCTCCTATACTTTTTTATTTTTTTTATTGATATTTAGATAAGCAAATGAAAATGACACTCTATCTTGACATCATGAACATTACACAATTACAGAAAACCATAATCAAAATAATTAAAAGAAAGAATGTTGACTGAAATCAGACATATTTCTGCCATTTCCCAACCACCTGCCACGTGAACAATCTACACCTTGGGTCTGCAACTCTTCAAACATTTGTAGCAACAGTGAGAACGATAGCCGTGCACAATTAAACTATATATTATTAACATATACAAAAAAAGATTAATCTACAAAGAAAGAAAAAAGAAAAGAGGCAATCCATAAAAATTCCACATCCATATATCTACTATCGGCCATCCCTCCAGTCCATCCAGATACGAGCAAGTGCATCTCACCTCGACGTCTCTGTATCTGTACGAGCTCCCCCTCCCCAGCATTTATACTTGGAAATTATCACACTGACTTACTGATGAGATACAGTCACAGAGGCTCCCAGATGTCCCTCTGCCTTGACCTGACCGGCAACTCCTCCACATATGTATTAAGAGTGTCTCGACTATAAACTAAGTCTGACAGCCATGCCTTAAGTGTAGGTTTAGATCTGCCACCCCACGTGATAGCCACCCTACGCGCCGCTAGTAATAGCGCTAATCTCACAAAAATGCCAACCACTCCACGAAAATGTGGCACACAGCAGAGCAGACATACCAGCGGAGTACATTGCACATCCACCGCAACCATCTCCTGTAAACTGTCCACCACTGCACTCCAAAACTCGACCACCCTCCGACAGCCCCACGCCAAGTGCATGAAATCTGCTTCAATTTGCCCTCACCTATCACAACACGCAGTCCCACGCAACCCAAAGCTATGTGGCTGCGCTGGGGTACGATAAACTTGATGTATATATTTAAAGTGGATGATCCGAAGGTTACCTTTCCAGATTGAGTTTCCCCGTCATATCACAAATATGCATCCTATTCTCCTCCGTAATGGGAGTCTGCAAACATTCATTCCACAGTTCCCAACTTTTATCAGGCATCTCAATAGTTTCATCCTTAATCATTCTATACAGTCGGGACACCAGTTTTTTAATAGTAGGAGTGGAAATCACAAACTGCAATGACAACAGCTCGGGGGGTTCCGGCGGATCCGTGAGATAATGTGTCCGGGCCGCGTGTCTCAGTCGATGTACTGCAAAACAAAAGAGGAGTGACTGGTTGCTGACATATTGAAGCGTCATTGGCGCTATGATCGATCCCTGTGGATACATGGCACGCATATGCACAATTTCGGCTTCCCGCAGTAATCTCAAAGAGGGGCCCTCGTGCGTAACTGACAAAGCAGCATGATATTCTAAATGCGTGAGTGAGGCATAAAGCGCCAACTTTCGCGCTAGGCGCCCTACATTACTCCAGGCCGCGATCGTGGTGTCAACCGCATTTATTTCCAATTTAGGAGAACCACGTGCGTTATGAGTAATAATGCTATGGAGCGGGATCCGAGCAGCATCACCCTCCTCAACTGCAACATGTGGAGTAAAGGCGTGCGGTCTGGACCAATAATAAGCATATTAGGCTTGCACGCTCAAATAGTACGCATAGAAGTCTGGGGCTGCGAAACCTCCCCTCTCATATCCCTTCATGAGAATCGGCCACTGCACTCTTGCCGCCTTGCCCCCCCATACCAGCCGGATCAGTTGGCTTCGAAGGTTGTTGAGGAAAACCTTCGTAAGTACTACAGGAATATTCACAAAAAGGTAAAGAAACCTCGGCAGCACTATCATCTTGACTAACGCAATTCAGTCTGCCAACGAGAGAGGCAGCGTAATCCAGACATCTACCCAGTCTTCCAATTTCGAACATGCCCTGCGATAATTCTCACGAACCACAACTACCGTATCACGAAGTATCCAGACTCCCAGATATTTAATAGGGTTGGTTGCCCACACCAGCGGGAACACCAAACTGGGTTTAGTAGTGCACTCCGTCAGCGGAATGATGTACAATTTTTCCCAATTGATGTGGAGGCCCGATATATATCCAAACCGGACCTATTCCCGAAGCAGTTGCGTTAAATATTTGGCCGGTTCCCGCACGAAGAGAACCTTGTCATCCGCGTATAGCGATATTGCCACCGGTGTGTAATTAAAATTAAGTGCGGTTTCCCTGTATCTCTGGCGTACCAAACAAGCCAACGGCTCCGGAACTATCGCAAACAACAACGGCAACAGTGGACAGCCCTGTCTAGTGCCTCTCTCAATGCAAAACAATTCGGATGTCAGCCCTCCCACCCGTACCCTCGCAGCCGGCGCCGTATACAGCACTTTAATCCACTGTACAAAGAGCGGGGGAAGCCCATGCGCTGCAGCACTCGATACATATAGGGCCATTCCACTGAATCAAACGCCTTAGCCGCATCCAGCAGCACAGCCGCCACCTCCAAACTGGGGTCTACAACACAAAACATTGAAAAAATCGTGAGAAGGTTGTGTGAGGTGGATCTTTCCGGAATGAAACGCCTGATCAGGCATTACTAGCCCCTGTAGCAACGGCTGCAGCTGGTTGCCAAGATCTTAGCCAATATCTTGGCATCAATATTAATGAGCAACAGCTGATGATAGGACTCGCAATTCTCTGGTGAAATGTAAATGTAAATGTAAATGTAAATGTAAATGTATTGGCATTTATATAGCGCACTACTTACCCGTAGGGTCCCAAGGCGCTTCGACCGCTGCGAAACCCTTCCTGGTTTCCCTGAGAGATGGTCCCTTAATGGGTATCTCCAGGGTGAGACCAGGCATCCCCGGCGGTCTGGTGGGGCCGTTAGTGAAGATGAGGCAAGCTAATGCCCAGAGTTGCCGAGTGTGATCGCTGATCAGAGTGGGCACCGAGGCGAGAGAATTATCGAGTCCGCTGACCCTGGTCCAGAAACCTGCCGCGCCGGGAATCGAACCCTGGTCCCGGGCCGTCCTCTGCTCTCGGGTCTGCCGCCTCTAACCAGTGAGCCACACTACTTCACTGGTGGTTTATCTTTTTTAAGGAGTGTAATGACCAAGGTCTCTCTCAGGGAAGGAGGTAGTTCTCCACTCTCATATGCCTCAGCGTACATCTCCAAGAGGTATGGGGTGAGCAGGTCAGCATATTTCTTATAGAATTCAACTGCGAGACCATCCGGGCCAGTCGCTTTTCCATTGGACAGCGCCGCTATCGCCATCTTAATATCTTGCTCATCAATGGGTAAACATAAATATTTTCTCTGCACATCAGAGAGCCAGGCACAAGCGATATTATCTAGGTACTCCTCAAATTCCTGTTCCGTTGCAGCGCTGCACGACTTATAAAGTTCTGCATAGACGCTACAAAATTGTTCTACAATATCCTCCGGTCTGTAATGCTCGCCCCCAAGATCATCAACTATCCTGTTCACTCGAGGCTGTTCCAGCCTCTCCCTCATTTTGAGCGCTAGTGTGCATCCTGGTCTTTCCGCCTCCCCATAACGTCTTGCTGCATACCTTCTAGAGATATACTTTATCTCTGTGTCAGCTAAGTCCTCATAAACCCTGATTAGTTCCTGTATATGAGCTAATGTTCCCGCCTCTGTTTTGACCGAGTACTCTCTCTCCAATGAACGCAATCTACTTTCAGTGTTTTGGAGTTGGGTACGTATGTCCTTTAGGATGCCTGCCGCCGTTCCTATGCAAACCCCCCTGATTGTAACCTTAAATGCCTCCCACAGCGTAGAAGACTCTTTCACTGTCCCTTTGTTTAATGCAAAATACTGCACTATAGCCTCTCTCACAGGCGACTCATAGATTGGATCCAGTAGTGCCTCAGAGCGCAGCCTCCATGTAAAGGGTCGCCTCAATGTCCCCGGGACGACCACCTCCAGTATCACCTGACTGTGGTCCGATAACGTTCGAGCCATAGGTGTCACCTCAACAACCCAGTCCATCACCTCTCCTCCAATCAGCCAGTAGTCCAACCGCGACCAACTTCCATACACAGGCGTCGCATGTCTACCCTCCCTCACCTGCGGGTGCCTTTCTCTCCAAATATCATATAGTCCAAATTCCTCCATGGCTCGCACTATATCCTTAGCCACCTTCGTTTTTTTGCACTCCACACCATCCCAGTTCAGACATGGCCATATGCAAATCAGTCTGACCCTGTGCCTCATGGGAACAGTCCAGCCCGAACTGCCAAGCCATGCCTTCCCTGGACCGGAAACAAGCTTCTGAGGACCGGTTTCGGCAAAAAAACAATGGATTTAGGCCCAGATCTCTGTACTGGGGTGAATGTATGACATTGTTCTGCATTCTGTCCATCAACTGTGGTTTTTGCATTTGTCACCCGAGTGGGATGGGTGTGCTCAGACGTGAGTCCCATGCTCTCCACACCACTGGATTCAAACAAGCCGGGCTGAAGACGGCTGGAATGCCAGAAACCGGTCCTCGGAAGCTTGTTTCCGGTCCAGGGAAGGCATGGCTTGGCAGTTCGGGCTGGACTGTTCCCATGAGCACAGGGTCAGACGGATTTGCATAAGGCCATGTCTGAACTGGGGTGGTGTGGAGTGCAAAAAAACGATGGATTTAGGCCCAGATCTCTGTACTGGGGTGAATGTATGAAATTGTTCTGCATTCTGTCCATCAACTGTGGTTTTTGTAGCCCCTGGTAAGCCTAGGGTACACCTATGCCCTGGGTACCTATGGTAAACTATACAGGGGCTCACAAGAGTGACCCAGTAACCAATCTGGTATGTACCTTAAGTACATGGTATAAATTTAGAGAGAGAACAGCTTGGCTGTGGGTCTGATTAGCAGGCCCACTGCCACACTAAAGTCGAAAAACCAGAGAATCACAGCAAAAAGTGGGGGTGACCATAGGAAGCAGACCATACTCTCCTACAGTTGACAAATATCGCATAGGCGCAAAGTTATGGGGAGAAGTGTGGCATATATGTCACTCATAGTTTCGCAGTAAGTGAGGTGCCGAAGCCATGCCCGCCTCGATGGTGTCTGCGCTCTGCCCAGTGTAGTGAAACCTGTTGCTTAGCTATCAATAAGGCTATTGCAGAGAACCTTCTAATGCTTCTCTTGAGTGGTTTGAAATATCCCAAAAGGGCCATCAATGGTTTGAGTTGTATAGTTTGTTCCACCATAATGGACAGATGTAGAAAAATATCTTCCCAGTATGCGTTTACAGGCTTACAGGGCCAAGCAAGGTTTGAAAAATCTGCCTCTGGAGTTCCGCATCTCTTTCATGCATTCGATACTGTTGGGTTCATTTTGGATAATAGTTTTGGAGTTAATTACATTCTGTGAAGATATTTAAAATGTAATAATTTATGCCTATAATTTATAGAGACGTAACACGTCTGTGCGCAACAGTAATGCCATATGTCATCAGTAATAGTGATGTCAAGGTCCTGCTCCCAGGATGCTTGCGCTTTAGGGCCCACAGGTGAGCGAAGGGACAGCGATATGTGGTAATTTCATGACACTAAATGAGTGCTATTATGTGACTTTATAACAAGCGTAAGTGAGGGAAAGTCAGTCGGGTCAGACAAGACTTGTGGTAAAATTTTCAATAGAGATCTACGAATTCCACGGAGCTCGTCAGTTGAACAAGGTCGCCCATTTTTTGAAGTCTATGTTGAAGTAGTGTTTTTTAGTGAATGTTTGTATATTAGGGGACGTGCTATCTGCTAATGGTAGATGTGGAGAGTAAAAAGACTTGTATTTCAGATACCTCAGCAACTTAATCCATGCCCAACATGTCATGGCCACTGTTTGGATTTTTGTCGGGGCAATATTGTCGATAGTGAGTTGGAATGTATCTGTGATTTGTCGTGTTTGAGATATTGAAGTCGGGCATCTGGGTGGTACCAGTAATACATAAAGTGGACTTGGGACACCAAGTAGTATAGATAAAAGTCAGAGATCCCAAAGACCCCCGTTCAAATGGCATAGTCAGGTTGGCCCAGTTCACCCGCGGTTGTTTACCAGCCCAGACTAGTCATGTCAATAGTGACCGAAGTGTATTAAGAAAAAGTCACTGTTAGAGTAATGGGGATGGTTAAAAAGAGATATAGAAATCGAATATATGATTTTACCTCGAATACAAGTTCCACGCATGGCAATACCACGCGAATTTTAGTTCGCAAGTGGCTTTACCACGTTGGAATTTGCAACGAAGGATCATACCACGCATTTTTACGTCCTAAACACAAACACAAATGCTAAAGATTATTTTCTTACCTGACACCTTCCTGTCTTTCACCAGCAGCCCGTACCTTCCATCCACCATCGAAACAAGCGTGAAAACACGTCTGCCAAAATTAAAAAAGGACTGCCGTAACGGCACGTCTTTGGGGGAGGCACTTTCCTTTTACCTCAGTGCTACTGAAGTGCGTTTTTTTTTTAAATGTAATTAACCCGCTCCTTTGTTTATTTTTGGGGGGGAGACCCCCCCAGGCCCCCCCATCCCCTTCCCAGCCAACCCCCGCCAACCCCCTAGCCAGAACGTATATTCGTTGTAAAGACTGTCGTTGAAGGCATACGCGTGGAAAAGACGTTTGCGAGGTAAGTGCCTCGTAGTAAACGTCACGCGTGGAAAAGCCTTCGTTGAAAATGATGTTTCCCATAGAAATCGTGGTAATACCACCATTTTTCTAATAGCAATCTAACAGCAATGGAGAGAGGAAGTTTCGTCCATTTGTTGATTTGTGTCTCAAGTCGGTCGATCGCGGGATCGTAATTTAAACCGATGACCTCAGGGGTGCTACAATGTAGGTAGAAGCCCAGATATTGAGGAGTATCAGTGCAACATCGCAAGGGAAACTCAAGGTCTCCAGAAATAGTGGCGGGGTTCAATATTTTGGATTTGTTCCAATTTATGACCAAGCCCAAATGCACTCCGAATCGGACCACCTCTCTCAAAAGAGGGGACAGATTGTCTGCAGGTTTGCGCACAAACAGCATCTGCGTAAAATGAGGCGGTGAGTGGGCCCATATGTAACTGCAATCCACTGTGTAAATGTTGTTCCTGTATATGACGGGCAAGCGGGTCCGTAGGTATTATGAATAGCAGGGGTGAAAGTGGGCACCCCTGTCTGGTGCCACGTGTTAAAGCGAACTGAGGTGTGATCATACCATTTGTTTTCAGTCGTGCCACCGGAATAGAGTACAGCAGGTGAACGAGATTTAGAAAACCAGTGGGGATCCCCAATTTCTGCATCACAGCATACAGAAAGGATCACTCTAAGGAATCAAAGGCCTTTTCGGAATCCAGCATCACCACTGCTACCAGTAAAGTAGGTTCCATTTGATTCGGTATACAACCTTTACAATGAAACTTTTACAATGCACTACCATTACAACGCAGTCATTACAACGCAAACCATTACAACGCATTGCGCTGGGAGCGCTCTAGGATAGGAAATAAGTTTAATTTACTTTCCAACACCTTCCTTAGTGTCCATGGGGACTGGAGTTGGAATAGTAAATTAAACTTTTCACTATCCAGCACCCCAAAGTGCTATGAGTTGTAAAGGCATGCGTTGTAAAAACCGCATTGTAAAGGCATGCGTGGTAAAAGTATGCGTTGTAACGTCATACATTCATCACAGAGAAGACTGCGCGTAGATTTAATGTCGTGGACCTCCCTGGAATAAATCTGGCCTGAAAGGTGCATAACATGGTGTCTACTAGCAGTGCCAGTCGAGTGATAAGTATTTTAGAGAGGATTTTATTGTTGTGATTAAGTAGTGATAGTGGCCTGTAGGACTGACATTTAAGTGGCAACCTGTCTGGTATAAGTAAAAGTCTTTAACCAACGGTCCTCTCTTAACCAAGACTCCTGAAGGAACACCAAATGGAAGGGTTTCAAGCTTTCTTCCAGTTCGCCACTGTTCCTCAAACGCTCAACCCATGGATGTTCCAGCTTAGGATTCACAGGTTTTGAGAGGACCCCTCATTCTAGGAGTAGCTGGACCAATTATTCCAATTGCCATCCTCCTGCAAATACCGCAAGGGGGAGAACCTATTGGCTTGGGCCCATACATGTTGCCTAGACAGAGAGAGCGGCCTATCATTTATAATAACCACTCTCAGATCAGAGGGAGGGTTGGTACTTTGCTGTGGGTTTTCAGGCCTTAGAGGCGGGATATATGGTATAGAGCAGTCCCACTGAGAAACAGATAACGTGCCATGCATATTTAGGATGGCAGGAGGGAAGGGAACTCGCTGGGACAATAATTGCTGAGGGCACTGTTTTACAGGGCACAGGGCCTGTAAACCTATTTTTGCTAAGTCTGCTCCAGCCTTAATTACTAGGTCCGCAATACAAGTAAAGATGAAAGAAACTTTGGAAACGTCTCTATGTTGTACGCCCTGTTGGAACCCGACAGATGTTAGGTACAAGGAGGTTATCCCTAAGAGAGATAGAATTTGGTGGAATAACTGAAAAATTTTAGAGCGATTCAAGGGTCAGAGTTTCTTTGCTTTTTTTCCTCGATGAGTGATATCGAGCATTAATTCTGAGCTTGCTAATTGCGACCTAATGGGGCTTCATAGGCTAAAGGAGGTTCTTTAAGGGTTCATTCTGGGACTGAGACTCAACCACCTTACTACTGGCTGGTAATTGAACTTTAACATAAGAACTGGGACGGGATGTTCTGGGAGTGGGATCAAAACTACATTTGGGGTGGGGTTCTACGTTTTGTTTTGCCTTTTTGTATACCTTTTTACTTGTGAGTACAATTGAAGTGCTACCGCCAGTAGGTCTGGGATGTTGAACTTGGGAGCAGGTACCAATACTGGGCTTCCCTACTATATATGGGTGTTTCTTTTTGTCTGCCCATAGATCCCCGGGCCCCAGTAATCCATTCCAAGACCTTACCCCCATTGTACGGTAGGACCGAATGGTGAATTTGGAGGTGATAAAACAACACTGCTTTTTCCTCACAAGCATAGGGTATTTTGAGATATAAACAGAGCCTTCTACATTCGACTGACATTCAGATTTCCCTAGAGTATCACTATGCATCCTCCTTGGCTCGCTAGCAGTTACTGTGGTAGACAATTGAGCATTCATAAAGCCACCCAGATTCTTTTTAAAACATTGCAATTCATATCGAATATCCTTCCGAGAATTAGATTGCTCCATTTGATTTATCCTTACTGACACCAGCGTTTCGAGAATCCCATGTAGTGTGGTCTGCATAAGTAACATCACATTCAACAAAGACAATGAAGAAGTGGGCTTGAATAATATATGCCCCCCTTGTGATCTCAGTGTAGAATTTGGCTCTCCAACCCAAAGGAGCATTGTCTGATGACATAAGGCTAGCTTGGTCCCTTCTTGATAGGGCGACTGCGTGGGACTGAGGTCTTTGGGACAAAGTGAAGATGATAAAGAGATATTCAGGTGGGGGAAGAAGACAGTTGTGGGCCCCTACTTGCAGACGCACCTGTAGTCTGTGACGGGGATACTGAAAGATTGATTATTTGCCCTTCATCCAACGCTGTGCATAGAACATCTGTTGCCGGGCCCGACATACTGGGCTGCCCATGGGATATCTTAACCTCATCCTCTGAGGGCAATTGAACTCCATTATTAAAGTGTTTAAAACCAAAGTTCCTTATAGACGTTACTAGGGGTGAACGAGGAACCTCTCCACTAGATAAAGTGCTTCGTTCATGATGAGTAGGCCCCTTCTTTCCTCCGATTTTCCTCTTTTTACTGGTTCTCACCTGCGATTTAGCTTTAGGGGCACTGTGAGAAGTTGGCCTGATAAGTGATGTTTCCAATTCTGGAACCACCTTGTATCATTCCAAACAATCCCTTATGGTGTCTGGTTGTAAGTCAACCTTATTAGACAAGCTATCCTAGTGGCAGCATGGACTAAGCAGCCTTAAAGGCTAAACTCAAGAGGTCGTGTTAAGCAAGCTGTTTTACCAATCAAAATACTTCAATATCAAATGAAAGGACACCACACAAGTATATATTATAAAAATATATGTCTTTATTACTAAAATAATCCCCAGTACTCCTTATGAGCAAAGGGGCACAAGCGTTAAAACAAAAGCACAGTTAAACACATTAAAGTTGCACAATTATGGATGAGGGCGGGTTGCCACTCAAACCATATATAAAGAAAGTGGTATAAGAGATACCAATTGAACAGTGGTTAGGCCTAGGGAATCGCTGGGAGCAGTCGGGACTAGCAATGCTGAAGTCGGGAAAAGCCCGCGGGATTCGGGTGCAGAGCTTAAAGCACACGCATGCACCAATGCAAAGTCAATGGTGCGTAAAAGTTATAAAGTTACTGTTTAAGGAGACTTTCGCTTAACCTAGAAGGACGAAATTTAAGGCACATACACTAGAGGTGTATACCAGTGTGGGAACACCAGCATTGTTGAGTTACCTCACCCACAGGAAGCGGGTGCATAGGGTTGAAGTTGTGCCGGGTTTCGTCACACAGGTTGTTGGTGCTTGAAGCTGAAGAGGCTGCAGGCGATGTGAAGGAGAAGTGTCCGGTGTGATCCAAGGGTGGATCAGAGTTGTTGAGTACCTCAAAGCAGAGGGGACAGAGTCTGGGTCACTCAGCAGTGACCAGGGTGGAACCAGGACGGAACCAGGCAATGTCGGGCGCAATCAGGTGGTTGATGAGGAGCTTCTCTCTGCTGCCACGTGGGCTCTAGGACATCTGCGACGTCCAGGAGCGGTTCGTGAGCTGTCCCACAAAGGCTCTCGCCGTCGACGCAGTCAGCTTCAAGATTGGAGCAAACAACACTTAGCAAGAGCAATCCACGCAGGACTGGAAGATTGCTTCCCACTCGGACCAGGAGGGTCAGAGCCTGTGCTCCTTTTCAGAGAAGCGGGTGCAAGTCTGGAGCAACCAGAATCACAAGTCGGATTTCAAGTTTCGTCGACACAGGGGCCACAAGCCTGCGGGCAAGAGACCGGGCCAACAAGTTGAGCCAAAAGAAGCAGAAGGGCCCCACGCAGCACTTGGTGAGTGTAGAGGGGTGAGCTTCGGTGCAAAAGTGGCTCAGGGCTGGGGCTTCTCAAACCCCGGTGTACAGCTTCGAGGGTCACTCGTGGGCTGCACGGTCAGTGTCTCGTTGTCTTTTCAAGATGGCGGGCCCCACGCTTCCGGTCGCCTCCACGGGTCTCAGCTCTGCAGGGACTGTGGATCGGGCTGATAGAAGGCAGGCAAGCTTGATCTTGTTGATCTTTGTTGCTCGAGTTCCGGCGGGAACTGCAACAAAGCAGACGTCAAGGTGATGGATGGTGCCTGTTTGCACAGGGTGGTCACTCCTTGACCACAAGGGAGATTCTTCAGTCTTCTACGTCGAGTAGGATGTCGAAGGGTCCAGAGTTTCATTTCAAATGTTTCATCAGGATAATCTGAGTACGTTGGCACTGCTCCCATTCTTATGCCAATCTAGGGGGCTGGATTACCTGCTAGGTCCCCTCCTATGGGTGGGACCCAGGAAGGGGGTGGATACACCCCTTTCCCTTTGTCCAGGCCACGCTGGGACTGGGGGGCTGGTCTGCCCCAGAACCGGTTTGGCCGGATTATGCTAGGGGAAGCCTGTGCTCCCCAGGCACTGTCTGGTTTCTTTCAAACCTCCCTTCTACAATCCACTATCTCCTGTCTGGGGTGGTGTGACACCTCCCTGTGGCAGGAAATGCTTTGTCCAGGCCTCCTTGGCTGAGTTTCGTTCAGCTGCAGGAGGTCAGACTTGTGTCTGTGGCAGAAGCATCCATTTTGTGGATCTGAGGCTCTTTTAAAAATCAACCGCGTTTTAGCAAAGTAACATGTTGTTTCCCTCTAGAGGGGTGGAATGCCACCCCCGTCGCCAGGACTGGTGAGGGGGTAGTATTCCAAATCGTATGACACCTTACACAACATGTTTTGATAAAGCCAAACCAAAGTTAACATATAACTGCGAGGATTATAATGCACTTAATAGTATATGGTATGGCATTATCCCGGAACAGCTTAGGGAATTGGTCCCGACAGCTGCAGACAGGCTCAGCTCATGCTAGAGCACCATCTCACATAAAACCAAGCACTCTGCCTCCAGGATTGTTAAGGCCTGCCATAGGAGTGGCTTATAGGTTTATATGTGTCCAGTTAGGTTTAGATATAGGCATACTATATCTAAGCAAGGGGTGATTACACCACCTTGCCCCAGCTGAGTGATCAGCCAGTTGTGTCAATTTTGGATAGCCAGCCAGGGGTGGCAAAAGGTATGCTGCAGCCCCTGGTAGGCCTTGGATGCACCTATGCCCTGGGCACCTATAGTGCTCTGTACAGGGGCTGATAAGGTGACCCAAGCCAATCTAGTTATGCACCTAGGGTACATCAAATCCATTTTACAGAGAGAGCAGGTAGCCTGTGGCCCTGATTAGCAGGGAACCAGGCCAACTAAGTCGAAAAACAGCTAAACACAAGGCAAAAAAATCTGGGGTAACCATAGTCAGGTAGCCACCTTCCTACAGGCACATAGGGGAGGTCTCTTGCAGCGAAACACAGGAGGTGACAAACGGGGGGAGATGCTCATTTCCAGAGAGACAGAACAAAGTTGGACGAATTTCAAAACTGAAGTTAGCAACAAATACCAAGGCAAAGATTACACCTACTTCCCTCTTGAGCACGTGCAGCTACCGATGCCACCGCTACACCTCAGCTCCCCTCACTGCATTGACCAAAGTTCCTTAGTAATTCCCTATCTCCAAGAAGTAGGGTGGAAGATTGGGGGTCACCTGCTGGAATATTGCCCCCCCTTGTCCAAACGACAAGCGTCACACGAAGGGAGCCGCCTGACTCCTCTGCACCCGACCTCAGCAGCCACCTTATTCATCGGGTCAACCGGGTGCCCGGAAACCAGGTGGCTGGAGTCCTGGTACCATCATGAGCCTTCGGGTCCTGCTGAACACCCGGACACTCTAAGCCGGGCCAAAAGAGGCCCCGCGCTGATACTGAAGCTGGGGCTAGGGGCTAGAGCTCGGCTGAACAAGGCGGTAAGCGCCGGGGCCGAGAAGCTGCCGCACAGGCCGACGTAGAATCAGCTGATCACCCTGGAAGCGGAAGTCAGGCTGGGAGAGCCGTGCCGACTGATGGATGGCGGTAGATGGTGGAAAGAAGCAGCGAGATGTGGCAGCGGCAAGGGCAAGCAGGCAAGAAGGAGGAATGCAGATAGTCAGCTTCCTTCAGATGGGTGAAAGTGTGTTGAGAGATGAGTTGTGATGATGGATTTCGGTTTCTGTGTTTAATTGTTTGGGTATATGATGATGTTCATCGGTTCAAGTGATGGGCTGAGAACTGTTGTAATGAGGTACTATTCACATTTGTAACCACATTTGAAGTTGCTTTTTTATTAAATGAAAATTAAGTTGGTTAATGGATTTGTCGAGAATCCAAGGGCTTGAGATATTCATTATTTGGCTGTATTGTGCTGTGTAGATCAAGGTGCCACTTAACATCGGTAGGGATTCTGAATAAATTCATTTTTCTTTCTAGAATTCAGATTTAGTTTGTGTTGTTGTGCTTACTCTGAGTGCACAGGGTGTAGTACAGTAACTTGGAGGTGGATTCTTGCTGGTCAGGATTTGCCTAGTGTGAACGTTTGCAGAATTGTTTTGGTTCTTTCTCTGATTGCTAAAATTCAAAGCTTTTTAGGTCTCGACCTATTCCATTCCGCAGGAATGAATAGGACTAGTCTATTGCGGTGAAACCCAGAGTTAAACTAAGCTCTCCGAAAAAGCAGATTTCCACGAGTTCATGTGCTCTCATGCATGAGCTTTTGTCCGAGCCGCCTGCCTCCAAGAGCTTCACATCCAAGCCATCTGTTACTTCCCCAGCGTGGTGCCGCCAGCAGCTTCACTTCAAGGGGTTCCGCTTCGCCCACTGCTGCATCAAAGGCTTTCATTTTGCGGCCTCTGAGTTTCTTTTTTATGCCCCTTCAGACTTGCTCCATTTCTTGCGTCCTATTTTTTTATGTGATACAAGTCACATCATAAGTACAAAGTGTGGCGCCCGACTTGTATTTTGCTGTTTCCGTCATTGCATCTAAATATATGATACAAGTTTCATGCTTTTGGTAAAATGTATTTCTTTTCCTTTACTGCGGGCAAACACGCAGACCACAGCCTCTCTCTCAGTCAGCTGCACGTTTGTCTATTCCACCTCCCCCCCATCTCTCATGCACGCTCTTTGCTCACCAAACCCATTACTCAGGCCACAGACTCCATTACCTGCGTGCTATTCTTTTAGGTGATACAAGATGCACAAATGGCCACAGACTCCATTACTTCCGTGCTATTCTTTTAGGTGATACAAGTCGTCATTGCATCCAAATATGTGATACAAGTCACACAGGTACAAACTATGGCGCCCAACTTGTATTTTGCTGTTTCCGTCATTGCATCTAAATATATGATACAAGTTTCATGCTTTTGGTACATTTTTTCTTTTCCTTTACTGCGTGCAAACACCCAGACCACAGCCTCTCTCTCAGTCAGCTGCACGTTCATCCATTCCACCCCCTCCCTCTGTCTCATGCACGATCTTCGCTCTCCCAATTTTTTTTATCTCAAACGCCATTAATCAGGCAACAGACTTGCTCCATAACTTACGTGATAGTCATGATTTTAAAAAGTGACATAAGACCTACTCACTATGGCCTCTGCACCACAGAACATTTGTAACAAAGACTAACACAAAGCTCTGCAATTGTGTGTACCATCATGTTTTTTTTTTATCGGGGGGGGGGGGGGGGTCTGGGGACGAAACCACACCAGGATACTGGAGTGCTTTAAGCTCAGCCATACAGATTCTCATCTGTTGGCGGCCATCCGCTGTGAAATGCAAATCTGAGCTAAAGGAAACGAAAAACACAACGGCCCATCCACAGTCACATCATAAGTACAAAGTGTGGCGCCGACTTGTATTTTGCTGTTTCCGTCATTGCATCTAAATATATGATACAAGTTTCATGCTTTTGGTACATTTTACTTCTTTTCCTTTACTGCGCGCAAACACGCAGACCACAGCCTCTCTCTCAGTCAGCTGCACTTTCGTCTATTCCACTCCCCCTCACTCTCATGCACGCTCTTCGCTCTACATTTTTTTAATCTCAAACACCATTACTCAGGCCACAGACTTGATTCGTTACTTGCGTGCTATTCTTTTAGGTGATACAAGTCGTCATTGCATCCAAATATGTGATACAAGTCACACAAGTACAAAGTGTGGCGCACGACTTGTATTTTGCTGTTTCGGTCATTGCATCCAAATATATGATACAAGTTTCATACTTTTGCGCAAACACGCAGACCACAGCCTCTCTCTCAGTCAGATGCACGTTCGTCCATTCCACCCCCCTTCCTCTCATGCACGCTCTTCGCTCTCGATTTTTTTAATCTCAAACACCATTCCTCAGGCCACAGACTTGCTCCATTACTTGCGTGCTATTGTTTTTTTAACAAGTGACATTAAAAATACTCACTATGGCCTCTGCACCACAACATTAGTACTTTACAAGACTAAGCACAACCACAGTAACAACACAGCAGAAATCAGCAACATCACAGGCAACATTCAGCACCAATACCACAACCACTCACCACCAACACAGCAACACTCAGCACCACCCCAGCATCACTCAGCACCATCACATCACCACCACAGCATCACTCAGCACCACCACAGCATCACTCAGCACCACCACAGCATCACTCAGCACCACCACAGCACCACCACAGCATCACTCAGCATCACCACAGCATCACTCAGCACCACCGCAACATCACTCAGCGCTACCCAGGTCATAGGTGTCACACTTGTAAAAGTTATAACTATTAGCATTGTAAATGACAAATATATTACTTTAACTAATTTCAAAACAAAAACATAACAAAAAATTGTCATTTACAAAACCAATTGCTCAAACTTACCTATTGCGAGACCTATTGCATTGCAAATGCTTGTTTGGTTTGCTGTTGACTTACATTACTAAAATAACTCCCTTTTATTTCCTTTCAAGGGTAAACCGACTAAGGCTTATTGGTTTAGACTGATTTAATGTGGTTCTGTAATTGTTTTCCTGTTCACAAAGAAATTGTGTTGTGATTGGTTGCTCAGTCGGGGAGCCGCTCTTGGATTGGTGTGATGTCATCACTTTTTTAAACTCATTATTATTAATCAGTACTTTCAATCTTTTCAGAATAGGGATTTACATGTACATTTCCAGGATTTACAGTCAATATACATACAGTATTGTTAACAAAATATTCCATGATTATACACAGACTCCTTACTCTTGAGTCGAGTCCCTCTCATTTGTATCAGCAGTACAATTCCCCTTTTGTTATTTCTCTCTTATGTGATGTCATAGCTAGTTGTGCTCCGATTGACTGGGGCACAGCTGTGATAGGTTGACCTTGGACAGAGCCACACTGCTTTTGGTTGTTATTCGCTAAGTTAATTCATAGTGTTTTACTTTCCGATTGATTGATCCATTGTAAGTGTAAACCATGGATGAATTTTTTATGAAACCTAAACCTAAGAAAGAGGAGAAACCTAGTGAGCGTCAGAAGTTGTCAAGTGAGGGCATACCAATATATAAAATTATGGAACAGATTGGGTATTATACATGTGTCTGGATTCCCAAAGGGAAGAAAGATATAGCGCATGATGAGGCTTTACAGTTTCCAATGGAGTGTACCTTTAATATTAAAAATTAGATTTTTTTAGGCAAACTATGTTTGACATGTAACCAATGCTGAGAACTACACAGTTTGATACACTAAATAATGACAATAGAGAAAGAGAGGGACATAAAAATAGAACTATGTAGAAATCATTTAGGAGCTGTTAGACGGACCGGGAGGGTCGGCCGAGATTACGGGGAGAGGTCTCCGGGGAGAGCCGTCTCCAACGACTGTACAGACAAGTAACTTCCCCCCCACAGACGGACACCACACAAGATTGACGGTTAACGAGACTTTATAGGCACTTCTTAGGTTACGATAATATGATACAAGGAGGTCTGGACTCAGGGGTCCCCTCGGTTCTAGTCTCTGGTTTAGGAAAGGGGTAGCGGGACAGTCTTTGTTACCAATGAGTGAAAAATAGCTCTCAATCCTCGAGCTCGGCGTTCTAGATGATCGGGCCGCGGCGGAGCCAGGCAGGTCCCGAGATGGACGAAGGAAAACGACGGTCCGCGGCGGAGCCTGCAGGTCCCGGTGAAGATGACGGTTACAACGGTCCGCGGCCACGCCAGCAGGTCCCGACGACGATGAAGGATAAGGAGGTTGCGAAGGCTGTGGCAGCGCCAACAGGCAGGACGATGGTGCACAAGACAGAGCTACGGCAGCGCCAGTAGTCCGTCAAGGATGAGTTCCTCTTTACGTCTCTCGACTCCAAGATACAACTGCCTTCCTGCTCTGGAGCTGCCCCAGTTATAGGGCTGGCGTGCTTTGATGTCCGGACCCTCGCACTTGGAGGTCGGGAGGTCCGGGATGAGGGAGTCCAGACACCCAGCAGGGGGGTGGAGCCAGCGCCCGGGGAGGCGATGGGCGAGCGGCACTTGGCGGGGGAGAGCCATCGGCACCTCTTTCTCCTATTGACTTGCCAAGTAGCCCGCTCACCTCCTGGGTGGAGGGTGGTGCCGGAATGTCTGAGGCCGGGCCAGGCCCAGGGTTGAGGTCGATCGGGGGCCAGGCGGCCTCGTAGTGGAGTGTCCAAGATGGCGCCCCAGGCTGGGCGCGTGGGCCGGCAGTGGATCGGACCCACGAGGTCAACATGCTCGAGGGCAGGGGTCCCTGAGGGGACGGAGGACGTGCAATGGTGGTGTGTGGTACTTGCGGGACTGGACTCAGGCCTGGTTGGGCCGGGGGAGAGCGGCCCTTCATGTGGCCTGTCCAACATGCGTCCCCCCCAGCTGAAGGCGGGGAGAGTTACCCATCCTCTTGGGGACTCTCCTCGTCGAGGCGGAAAAACCGGGACAGGCCATCCGCGTTGGCGTGATCTGGCCCAGGCCGGTGTTCGACTGTGAAGTCCATACCTTGCAAGGAGATGGACCAGCGTAGCAACTTTGGGTTTTCCCCCCGCATATGCATCAGCCACTGCAGGGGTCGGTGGTCGGTCTGCACCCGAAAGTGGGTGCCAAAAAGGTAGGGCCGGAGCTTCTTGAGGGCCCATACCACAGCGAAGGCTTCCCTCTCTATGGTGCTCCAGCGTTGCTCCCGTGGTAGGAGTCTCCGGCTGATGAAGGCCACCGGTTGATCAAGGCCTTCGGTGTTCACTTGAGACAGGACTGCCCCAATGCCCTGGTCGGAGGCGTCCGTCTGGACGACGAACTCCCGGCTGTAGTCTGGGGCCTGGAGCACAGGGGTGGAACACATGGCGGCCTTCAATTGTTCAAATGCAGTTTGACACTCTGGGGTCCAGTTGACTTTCTTGGGCTGATTCTTTGACGTGAGTTCTGTGAGGGGCCCCACTATGGTACCATAGTCTTTCACGAACCTTCGGTAATAGCCCGTGAGGCCCAGGAAGGCTCGTACCTCGGTTTGGGTGATGGGGGGCTGCCAGGCCTGGATGGCGGCAATTTTCAGCTGTAGAGGGGCCACTAGGCCGCTTCCCACCTGGTGTCCGAGGTAGGTTACAGACCCTTGCCCAATTTGACACTTGCTGGCCTTGATCGTGAGGCCAGCTCGCTGAAGGGCTTGCAGCACGGCTCGGAGGTGGTGGAGGTGCTCGGTCCAATGGTGGCTGTATACAGCGATGTCGTCTAGGTAGGCGGCGCTGAATCCTTCGAGCCCCGCCAGGACCTGATTGACGAGCCGTTGGAATGTTGCTGGGGCATTCTTCATGCCGAAGGGCATGACCGTGAAATGGTAATGGCCATCGGGGGTGGAGAAGGCAGAACGTTCTTGCGCCCGGGGTGTGAGGCCGATCTGCCAATAGCCTGCTGTCAGGTCGAAGATGCTGAGGTAGCGGGCAGCTCCCATTCGGTCGACTAGTTCATCTGCCCGGGGGATGGGATGTGCGTCTGTTCTGGTGACCGCATTCAAGCCCCGGTAGTCGACGCAGAACCGGAGTTCTGGTGTGGTGCCGGGGGCAGCTGCTTTGGGGACCAGTACGACAGGGCTGGCCCAGGGACTGTCTGAGGGCTCGATGACCCCGAGCGTGAGCATCTTGGCTATTTCTTCCTGGATGCAGGCCCGTACCCGGTCTGGCACGCGGTAGGCCCGGTGGCGGATAGGGGGGCTGTCCCCGGTGTCCACATCGTGCACACACCAGGAAGTGACACCTGGGGTGAGGGAGAACAGGCTGGCGAACTGTGATAGGAGGGCTTGACACTCTTGGCGTTGTTCTCTGGTGAGGGCCTCCGAGAGCCGGACCCCATCCACGGAGCCGTCTTGCTCCTGAGTCCGTAGGAGGTCAGGGAGAGGCTCGGAGTCTTCTTCAACCCCATTGTCTGTGGCCATCAGGAGGCTGAGCTCTGTTCGCACAAAGTGGGGCTTTAGTCTGTTAGCGTGGAGGACCCGGAGAGGGTTCCGGGAGGATTCCATGTCGATGAGATAGGTGGCAGGACCCTTGCGCTCGATTACTTTGAAGGGCCCTGTCCATTTGTCTTGTAGGGCGCATGGCTCAGTGGGGGACATCACCCATACCTGTTGGCCAGGTTCGAATTCAATGGATGAGGCATTCTGGTCATACCATTTTTTCATGTCCTCTTGACTGGCCTCTAGGTTGGCTTTCGCTAGTTCTCTGAACCGCCGGGTCTGGTTGCGGAGGGTGAGGAGGTACCGGAAGACATCTGGAGGGTTCTTTAACGGAGGCATCTCCCAGCCCTCTTTGACTAGGCTGAGCGGCCCCCGCACTGGGTGTCCATATAGCAGTTCAAATGGGCTGAAGCCTAGGGATTTCTGAGGGACCTCTCGGTAGGCGAAGAGGAGGCACGGCAGCAGCACATCCCACTGGCGACGGAGGGGCTCTTCCAACCCCCCGATCATTCCCTTTAGCGTGCGGTTGAACCGCTCAACAAGTCCGTTCCCTTGGGGGTGATAGGGGGTCGTGAATCGGTAGGTGACCCCGCACTGTTGCCAGAGGGATTTCATGTATTTAGAGATAAAGTTCGTGCCTCTGTCGCTGACGACTTCTCGGGGGAAGCCCACACGGGAGAAGATCCCCATCAGAGCCCGGCCGACTACCGGGGCTGTCACAGTTCGCAGAGGAACAGCCTCAGGGTAGCGGGTGGCGTGGTCCACTAGCACCAAGATGAATCGATGGCCTTGTTTTGTGCGCGGGTCCAAGGGCCCCACAATGTCTATTCCGACTCTCTCAAAGGGGGTAGTGACCACAGGGAAAGGTTGCAGGGGGGCCTTTAGTTTGCGGCCGCTCTTTCCACTGGCTTGGCACGTGGGGCAAGATCGGCAATGCTGGTGCACATCGTTCCTCATTTTGGGCCAGAAGAAGTGGGTCACTAGGCGACTGTAGGTTTTGTCCTGTCCCAGGTGCCCTGCCAGGGGGACATCGTGGGCCAGGTTTAGCAGAAAGTCTCTAAAACGGAGGGGCACCACTAATACTCGGTTGGCCCCCAGCTCGGCGATTCTTTGCTCGCTGTACAGCAGATCATTGTCCCAGTAGACCCAATGAGTTCCGGGGGTATCCCCTGCGCTTTGGGCGGGCGCTTGCTGGCGGAGTCCCTCGAGGGAGGGACAGGTCTTCTGTTCTTGGCGGAATTGTTCTTGCGTGGGCCCTCCTTCTTGAGACCACTGTTCGAGGTTAGCGAGGTCGGAGGGTTGAGCTGGTTCGGGGGGGATGTCATGGTCGGTGGTTTCGGCTGGGGCGACCGGGGGCGGTGGCGCCGGCCATTCGGGTTCTTCTGGGCGGTGGTTGGCACGGGCGGCCATGGACCGGGTGGTGACGCACGCCCAGTCTGGGACGCCTAACATCCCCAGGTGTTCTCTTCGCTCCACGGCTGCCCACGGAGAGCTTTCAAGGTCATTTCCAAGGAGGCAGTCTACGGGGGCGTCGTCTCGGACTGTTACTTTCAACATGCCGGAGACCCCTCCCCATTCGAAAGGGACGCAGGCCATCCGACACAAACTTTCCGAGTTATCGGCTGATCGTACAGGGCAGAGAATGTTCGGTAGATACTGTTCTGGGGTCACCAGGTGACAGCGGACGGCTGTTACACTGGCCCCGGTGTCACGAAGGGCTTCGGCCCGGCGTCCATTGATGCTCACCCATTGACTGTACTTCTGGGTGTTAGCGGGTAGGGGGACCCGCGGGACCATGTCTTTCCCCCCTAAGCATGCTAGAGCCATGGCGGCTGGCTCCCACTCCTGATGCTCTTGTTCGTATTCTTCCTGCTCCTCGGAGATCTGTTCTTCCCCTAGGGCCGCGGCGGCCACTTGGCGGGGTCTTGGGCTCTGGTACTGCGGGCAGTTTGGGTCGTTTGCGTAGTGGCCGACTCGTTGGCATCGGTGACACGTGACATTGACTCTGTACCCCGGTCGCGCCGGGGTGCTGCCCCGGTTGGCCGGGGGGGTGGTGCTGGTTGCGGGGGCGGTCGGAGCGTTGTCTTTTCCTCGCCCTTGGCCCCCTCCTCCTCCTCTGGGTCGGTGCTGACCATTGTTGTTCCGGTTCTGTTCGTAGAACCCATTCCGGCCCACTCTGGTGATCTCCCACCGGTCAGCTTCTGCTGCGAGCTGCCGGGGATCTGTTAACTTGCTGTCGAGGAGGTGCTGGCGGAGTTCAATGAAGCAATTGTTCGACAGATGCTCCCACACCATCAGATTGAACAGTTGTTCGTAGGTCGTGACGTTGCTTCCTCTGATCCAGCCCTCGAAGGCTCGGCTGAAGTATGTCACATAGTCCACCCAAGTTGTACCCGGGATGCGGGTGCAGTCTCGGAACCTCTGACGGTACATCTCGGGTGTGAGGCCATAGCGGGTGAGGAGTGCCGCTTTCATATGGTCATAGGAGGTCATCTGGTGGTCCGGGAGCTGTAGCAGGGTATCGCGGCCCTCATTGAGGAATCTCCCCCATAGACCGGCTCCCCAATCGCTTCTATCGATCCGGTGTGCAGTCATCGCGATTTCATAGGCCTTAAACCATTGCTGGATGTCGTCCTCTCGGAAATATTCTCGGACAACATCCTTGGGGATGTGTACTTTTTTCTCTGGGGCCCCTGAGGTGTGGGGTCGCTCGGGCACCCCTGCTTCTTTATTCTGCTTGCGCAGGTTGATCTCGGCTAGGTTCCGTTCGTGTTCGTACGCCAGTTTCTTTTCCTCGAGCTCCCTTTGTCTCTGTTTCTCCTCTCTTTCTTCTCGGAGACGCAGGTGCTCTAAGTTGATTTTTTGTTCGGCCAGCTTGAGTTCAATGTCCATCTTGAGTCGGGCCATTTCCAGCTCGTGTAGTCGGGTTCTTTCTCTTTCCTGGATCTCGTCTTGCGAGAGACCCGTTCTTTGCCCTTCAGGGGCCGTGGTGGTTCTTTCTGCGGTGCTTTGATCGGGGGTTCCGGCAGCCCCGGTCTCTGCCCAAGATTCTAGGGCATGCTTGAAATCGTCTTTGGTGCTTAGTCCGGTGGTAGCGATACCCAGTTCGATGCAGAATTGTTTTAGTTCACGATGGCTGTATTCTTCCAGTTTCTCCATTTGGAATTTCTCGGTTGATCCGCTTTCTTTAGTCGTCATTGTGATTTCGTCGTGGGGTGAGCTACTCTCTGTACGTTACGCGGTGATTCGAATCGCGCCGCTGCCACCAATGTTAGACGGACCGGGAGGGTCGGCCGAGATTACGGGGAGAGGTCTCCGGGGAGAGCCGTCTCCAACGACTGTACAGACAAGTAACTTCCCCCCCACAGACGGACACCACACAAGATTGACGGTTAACGAGACTTTATAGGCACTTCTTAGGTTACGATAATATGATACAAGGAGGTCTGGACTCAGGGGTCCCCTCGGTTCTAGTCTCTGGTTTAGGAAAGGGGTAGCGGGACAGTCTTTGTTACCAATGAGTGAAAAATAGCTCTCAATCCTCGAGCTCGGCGTTCTAGATGATCGGGCCGCGGCGGAGCCAGGCAGGTCCCGAGATGGACGAAGGAAAACGACGGTCCGCGGCGGAGCCTGCAGGTCCCGGTGAAGATGACGGTTACAACGGTCCGCGGCCACGCCAGCAGGTCCCGACGACGATGAAGGATAAGGAGGTTGCGAAGGCTGTGGCAGCGCCAACAGGCAGGACGATGGTGCACAAGACAGAGCTACGGCAGCGCCAGTAGTCCGTCAAGGATGAGTTCCTCTTTACGTCTCTCGACTCCAAGATACAACTGCCTTCCTGCTCTGGAGCTGCCCCAGTTATAGGGCTGGCGTGCTTTGATGTCCGGACCCTCGCACTTGTAGGTCGGGAGGTCCGGGATGAGGGAGTCCAGACACCCAGCAGGGGGGTGGAGCCAGCGCCCGGGGAGGCGATGGGCGAGCGGCACTTGGCGGGGGAGAGCCATCGGCACCTCTTTCTCCCATTGACTTGCCAAGTAGCCCGCTCACCTCCTGGGTGGAGGGTGGTGCCGGAATGTCTGAGGCCGGGCCAGGCCCAGGGTTGAGGTCGATCGGGGGCCAGGCGGCCTCGTAGTGGAGTGTCCAAGATGGCGCCCCAGGCTGGGCGCGTGGGCCGGCAGTGGATCGGACCCACGAGGTCAACATGCTCGAGGGCAGGGGTCCCTGAGGGGACGGAGGACGTGCAATGGTGGTGTGTGGTACTTGCGGGACTGGACTCAGGCCTGGTTGGGCCGGGGGAGAGCGGCCCTTCATGTGGCCTGTCCAACAGGAGCTGTCTGAAATGCAAATGTGATAGCCAAGAGAAATGTTAGAGGGGAGATATGATGAAATGTGTTAAAATCTTTCCTGGTATAGTTACAGGCAAATAACAAGACACAACAAAAGAGAAGAGAGATAATAAGGAATCTGAGAATTATGATTAGAAATTCATAAATGAGCTGTGGATTTTAATACCTCCCCATATACAGGTAGACTGAACTGACTTAGACTATTTTAGGAGTTGGCAGGGATGGGGGGAGATACTGCAATGATGCAAGCTCTCACTTGAGTTCTCTCAAGTGCCTGAGCAGAAGTTTCAGTCACAATGACAATGCCTAGTACAAGAGGAGACAGGGCATAGGGGGACCAGGTACAGGAAATCCCTGATAGGACAGTGGTAGTAGAGCCACTTCCTAAAGAAGTTTGTGTTTGGAATTCTACTGATAGAATTTTGAGAGATGCTGCAAGGAAATGTGGATTTGAACGGACTATTGGCATACAATGTCGATGAAATGAAATATTTGATTAAGAAATTCCTGGTAAGGGGCTTGATGGAGGGTCGGGCTACTCTGGGCATTCTACGCATAGAGGCGCAGAACTTGCCCTGCTTTTAAGATCTCACAATTTGGTTAATGTCATGGATCTGGTGGGCGGGCCAAATGCAAATAACCATCCAACATTTAGGGGTAGGGGCTGTAGCTCCACGATAGAATTTGTTTTTATATGCCCCTTACTTGAAGATCAATTTAGGGCAGCAGAAGTCATCGCATCTGACTATAGAGATCATAACCCCATTAAAATATAGTTGAATTCTGCTCCCAGACCGGTATTCCAGATTGAATGCGGGGCTACAAATTTGACGCCATCAATTGACAACTTAAGATTGCACTGGAAGGGGGTCGATAGTTGTAAAGTATTCAGGGAATTGGCTAAGGAAAACATGCATCCTATTGACTCTTGCCTCTCGCTGCAATCTTCACATATAGTGATAATTCTGGATTTTACCAATCTATGCCAAGTGATTAAAACCCTTCTATAAAAATCCATATCCCAAGAAGAACGCACCCCCAGATGGTTTAACCATGAATTCACGTTGGCAAATAGGAACTTACGTAGGGCCCTGTTAGAAATGGGGTTGCCAATTCTACGGGGGGTAGCATGGAGCAGAGCGGGCAGGCCAAACTCCTGAGGACATGTGTGAAGCATCCACGCAGTACGCACAGACGACACACCAGGCACACCACAAAAGAGACACAACACCACTTCTGGTTGGAAAAAGAATAACTTTTGCATTAGGTCCAACCTGCAAAAGTAAAACACAGTAATCACAGTGGGACGCCAACGGGCGCCAGGACAATGTCTACCAGGGGGATTATTTACAGGGGTAATCAGAAAAAGAATAAGAGGGTAAGCCAATGAGTTCCCAGGGCTGAAATAAGAAGAGCGTTATCACATGACATGAAATATCAGCAGTAGCAATGTGAGGTAAAGAAACACTAGGCATATAACATTAAGCATAGACTCCTTAAGCTGGCAACACTGTGCGCATAAACATGGCATCAACAACATTAACAACAGGAGGTAAACCTAAAACATGTCAGGCCTAAATCACATTTACCTTGGGGCACATACCTTTGTCCGGGAAAACATTAGGCATGACATCAGCACCCCCCTGCAAAAAGGAACATTAAACATCCCACACTGACCTCAGGCCTGTCACTAGCATGAATGAAACATGAGACAGGCATACCAATTAGCATAAGCAGGTTCCGACTGACAACATCACATTCGAAGGGCCCTAAACCATGAGCTTAGAGGCTTCATTAGGGGTGGAAAACAACATTAGACCCAAGCCTCACCAGCCTCCCGTGGCACGAACAACCTTGTAGGCATAGTAGGGCATAAACCTGCTTTGCCTCCTTAGCATACCCACGTTGGTAGTCAGTATCTGCCTCAGGCCCAACAACAGTTCGCACCCAGTTCAGGGTATAACCACCACCTAAGCAGGGCCAAATGTGGGGCACCTAACACATCGTATCCTAAGATGAGGTCCTCACTGGAACGTAGGCCTCCTCCTGCTCTAGGTATGATCCTGGGGGGGCCTGCGGCATAAAACACAATCCAGGGTACCCCTGCGGTCCCCAGCTGCAGTACTGGCCCAAAATCGCAAGTCTTAGGGGGCGGGCACCAACCCGGTGCCCCGACTCCAATCCCCAAAAACCAGACAGCTGTGCCCCCACTCAGGAGCTCCTTGTGGTGTCTCTTGTGTCTACTTCAGGCCCCTCTCTCCGGCGGTTTCAGGCAGTCGCCACCATTCCCGCGGGTCTCCCGCGGACCTTACAGCAGGGGACAGGCACCGATCTGTGCCTCAACCACCCCCTGCTCCCTTTGGCACTCCTTCGCTGGTGGAGGCGGGGTAGTCTCCCGCCCTCCGCGTGCCCCCTTCCAGGGTTGCGGGCGTCTTCAGGGGCTCTGGTCCAGCGCGAGGTAGGCTCCCGCCTGGCTCCTTTTGTCTTCACGGCTCCCTCTTCACCACGGGAGTCCCGCAACACCTCCAGCGGCTTCACCTGGGTCCCTCCGGGTCTTCTGTGGGCCTCTTCCGACTGCTCGGGCGAGGAGCCAATCCCTACACTGCTTTTGGGGGGCGCGACGGCCAATCAGTGTGTGGCGGCTGGGGGCGCGGCCGGTGACATAACCGATGCCCCAGCCACGTGATGCCGCTGTTCACGGCTTCACGGGCCCAGCGCAGCTTCCTCAATGCTGCGTCAGTGATCCTGGGTGCGAACCGGAGGGGTGGGCTCCCGCTCCGGTTCTCAAATCAGCAAGGGCGCTGGCTCCCCACCAGCTCACGGGAGCCCCGCCTGACGTCCGGGGCAACTCCTTCCTCCGGGTCGTGGCGGTGATTGGTACCTGAATGAGGGGTAGTCTCCCTCCAACGTCACGGTGCCATTGCGGGGTAGGCTCCCGCTGGGGGTGCAGTCACTGCACTCTTCCCTTTCCTGCTCCCGGGCTGAGGCAGTGAGTCACGGTAATTCTGAAGTGCGGGGTTGCCTCCCGCCTTTGAGTTTTAGGCACTCGCTCCTCTGGCAGGCAAACCCGGGGTAGGCTCCCACAGCGCTCTCCCGGCAGTCAGTCCTTTGTTGGTCCACACAGAGCTTCTGCAGCACGGCGCTTTGTGGGCATAGCGCTTCAAGGGCACAACACTTCAAAGGGCCCACAGTTCCTAGACCAATACAACGTGGTGGGCATAGTTCCTTTACCACAGCGCTGGGGGCTCAGGCAGAATAGCGCTTAGCAGGTGGCACTCACGAGGCACAGCTGTTTTCTATGGCACAGCGCTTCTTCCCTCCTGTGGGTCCCAATCCAAGGTGCTCCTTATTAGACAGGTCCAGCGCTCTTCCCTTCCAGGCGCTTTAGGCGCAGCGCTTGCGTGGCGCAAGGTCCCAGCAGCCGCCCTCCTTCTCCAGGGGCCAGGGGACAGAGCAGCAGGCACCACTGGGCCTGGTCAACAGTTAGTGGGGACTCATCAAAACAGGGTGGTAGGCTTTCACCATCCTCCACTGTAGCGTGGCCCTCCTCCTACACAGCAGCCTGAACTCCTGAAGTGGGGCTTCCACTAGCCCTGGGGGACAGTAGAGGGGTTCGAGATGGGTGCAGGGTCCAGCACACAGGCCCAAGTGGCGGTATCCCCTGGCAGCAGATCCCCTCAAGTTCCTGTCCCTGCTCTGTCTCAGCATCTGGTGGCACATCCCCCTTTTTTATATGCCCCTCACCCCACCTTCCAGGCAGTGCCAGAGCCTTCTAGAATTCTCTGGCACACTAGTTCTAACTGGCTCAGGGGGAGGAGCAGAGCACCCTGGATGCCAGGCTTTCCTTCCAAATGCTGGGGTGGCTGGGTACCTAACATCTAGACCGCTAACCTACTGCAGTCAGGAGGCACAACACACAGCCATGGCATCCATTTTAAATGCGACATTTCTACCGGGTGCATTTCTATAATGGGGGGTTAATATGCGCACACTCCATTGCATGACATTACACATTGAACAGGGAATCTCATACCACACATGGACTATACAACTTTATTTACCATGGGGGAGACATCCTAAGACAGGGGGTTAAAAAGTGAAATATTTGGGGGGGGGGGGGAAATGGGCCAAGTCCAACAGGCCCTATTAGCCACCCGAGGTGTGCAACAGATGTTCAACTGGCCAGAAAGAAGTACAACGGGGTGTTCGCAGGTAGAAAGAAGCACCTCCTGACTGAACGTTGGGAAACCCACTCTGAGGCGGGCTGTCAAAAAAAAGGCAATACCTTTTGGGCAGCAGTAAGGGATCTCCGATCTATGGGCCAGTTAGCAACCTCGATTAGCTGCAATATTTCCAGTGACGAATGGGTTAAATACTTTTCAGAAATATATGCCACACCATTATCGGGGGCAGAAACTTATGTTCCCGGCAGCTTAGTCCCTATAGAGATAAGTATCTCAGAAGTAGAAGAAGCCCTTAAGCAGAGTCTTGGGAACAAAGAACCGGGGCCAGATGGGTTTCCAATTGATTTAACCAAGTGTATCCCGGATTTTTGGGCCCCATTGCTACTGAATGATTTTAACAGTCTGACTCTTGCAAATCTCCCAGTAACATGGGCTAAGAGTATAATAGTACTGATCTTTAAGAAAGGAGACAGGTCCCAGCCTTGTAATTACAGACCCATTTCCCTAATAGATAATACTCTAAGAATTTTAGGCCGAGTTCTGTATAATAAAATTTTACCCTGGACAGAAGAAAACGATATTTTAGAACCATGTCAGTTGAGCTTCCGGAGCAAGGTGGGAACTGTTGAACAATGCCTCAACCTTAATTTGATTGTTGGGAAATACACCATTGCACAGAGGTCCCTGATTTACATGACATTCATGGAATTGTCCACAGCTTTTGACCTTGTGAACAGGGCAAAGCTGTGGGCAATCCTTCTGGCAGGAGGGCTGGCTGAGCCGTTAGTACACTTTTTAGCGTATCTACATAAAGATCTTCAGGCTCAAGTGAGGATTGATATGGGAGGTGAGGTCTCGGGGACAATTGATGTAGGTAGAGGGGTCAGACAAGGATGTGTTTTGGCATCCCTAATCTTCATTATTTACGTTAATGGGTTGAACAGATTTCTGAAAACAGCTACCCAGTAAGTATACGAATGAGTTACACTTGTGGGTTAATTTAAGAAATAATTTTTAATGTGCAGTGGACTTGGGAAGCGAGAAATAGGCACTATTACAGTAGATAACCAAAAACTGACCTGCATACGATCATTTGTTTATCTGGGGTTGGTCTTTGCTGCGAACGGCTCCTTAAGTGAGCATTTAGCCTACTCCAGGAAGCAAGTTCTCAAAGGCCAACAATTCGATCCTGAGCTTGCCCCGTCCTAAGACTACTGGGGCCATTTTAGCAGTTTAGAAAATCTACAAACTTCAGTGCATTCCGGTGGCCACATATGGTGCCGAGATTTGGGGTATAGCAAAAAGTGTAGGTATCCAACAGGAAGAAAACAGGTTCTGTAGGAAACTGTTGTGTATCCCAATCTCGATTCCTCTATATGCCATAAGGAACTTAACATTCATTTTATATCTGATTTGATCCGCGCTCGACCTGCACTTTTTTGGTTATCAGTGTGGAAGAACCAAGCCGCCTCTCTGACCCGTCAGATTATCATTGATTGCCTAAATTGCGACAAAGGGTTGGAAATCCCATGGCTTAGAAGTGTGCAACAAAGTTTGCGTAGTATTAACAGAGAGAATATTTTCTTAGAAACCAGCTTAGCTGAATCAGTCCCAAAAAAGGAACTGCGGGACTCTTTTTACTCTTTATATAATAAAGAGCGGAATGTCTTAGAATCTGGGAAAATACTCGTGCGCAACTACATGTTTATTGAACTGCATTGTTATCCGCTGCATACATTTTTGACCTTACCAATGAGCCAATGGGAGAGGAGCTTATTATTCAGATTAAGAGCTGGAACAATCAGATTTGCAATTTGTTTCCCTCTTGGCCACCACCTAAATCTTAATCAAACGCCATGCCCCTGTGATAGGAGGAGTGGCCAATCAACTATACACTTTTTATTCTTCTATAAGTATTATTTTAAATACTCCAGGTGGCTTTTAAATCTTTCTTTTAAAAAGAGACTACCGATTAGTTTGGATGAGGCCTATCGGTGTATAATAACCCTAGATGACGTAGATTTGATTTTTCGCACTTGCACCTTTCTTAGAATTGCCATAAGAGCACGTAGGTCTATGCTGGATCCCTGAGCATTTGTGATACAATTTGAAAATGTTTTAACAGTTTTATGTCCTATTTTACTTTCAAATATGATGGATGGCTTTGTAACTTTTGGTATTTGAATTCTATTCTTGTATGGGTTGACTGTGTTGTATTATAAATTTGTGCTTTTATTGGTACCAAGGTATCCGAATAAAGTTAATGAACTGAACTGATTAAGAAAGCAGACAGATGTGCTAATAAATTTCATGGCATATTGGAAGAATTGGCCGATGAATTAGAGGTTGATATTAATGTACTTAGAGGCTGATATCAGTAAAATAAAAAATGAAAATACAAGATGGATTTAACACATGACCAAGATAAAGAGATTGATCTCATTACTTTGAGGGTCCATATTAAAGATTTGGTTGAGAAAACTTGACATTTGAAAGATTTGAAGAAATATAATGAAAAAGTGGCAGTGATAAAATGAAGTAGCAGTGAAGGAAAAGGGGCAAAAAACATAACAGGTGATTCAGTAGTGGGAATATGTTTAGTCGCTGAGTCGCCTTTAAGACAAGTATTCAAAGAAAATTTGGTGCATGCCCCTTGTACAAGAGCAGATTTGTATGCCTTTATATACAACTTTCCAAAATTGAGGGAGGAAACATTAAAGTGGTATGATGAGATTCATAAGCTGACACACCTTTCTCCGATACTGTGGTCTGAATTAAATATGGTATTTGAGACTGTTGTTCTTGGACGTTTGTGGATGGAGTGAAGGTGGCTGGGGTTGGCCAGTACAGGAACCAGCCAGACGTGGTCCTAATAATGCACCATCAGCAGATGTAGCTGAGAAACACAAGGTAGTGATAGAGTATTTGAAAAAAATAATTCCACAGAGGGATATAAATTGCGAAAATGTAGAGAATGTAAAGAATGACACAGGAACCCAAAGAGTCGGTACATTCGCACTATGAGAAATTAATGCAGGTGTTTAGAAAACAAATCAGAGTAACAAATTCAGAGAAATATGCTGCTGGGAGGTTTGTGTCTGCTTTTGTGAATGACCTGAGGTCATAAATAAGTAATCATATTCAACAGAGTGAGTTGTGTCGGCTGACAAAGGATATTGATGGGATTTTGAAATTGGCATATATTTGTAGTGATGATTTTGGAAAGAGACAAAAGAAATTGAAGGAAAAGCTAATGATTGCGCAAACTAAACAATTTGAAAAAGGATCAAAGAATCACATGGGTTTGAATATTATTTTTGTGTGAAACAGTATGAAATGGATGAAATCACTGCTGCAAGTGGGTAGAGTAAATGGTGTGACTGGAAATGTTGAGATGTTGGACAAGAATATAGCTTGCCATTTTGTGTGAACGGATTGAGTACTGGAAGAGCGAATGTAGAGGGAATCCAGATAGGGTAGGGTTCAAGACAATTTAGAGCAAAAATAACAGGTGCAGAGAAATAATGTGATTTTAAATATGCAGAATTTAGGAAAGAACATGCAGAGTCACAGCATATTTTGAATGCCAATGCAGACTGCCCCAGTAATGCAACACAACCTGAAAAATAAAATGCCATATAATAAAGGCTATCAACAGAATGCTATGATTCTCACTGATGAGATATAGAAAGCAGTTCACAATGATGGTGCCTGAGGGGAGAGGAGGATTGCTTACTTCAGTTTATATTGTGTGATAAAAGTCCAGTGAACTTGCATGGAAGGGATCTTCTTTGCAAGATAAATTGTGTTATTTATCACACACTAAATGGTGTTGCAGTAGAAAAGGAAGATGAAGTTCACACAGAGTTATTGCCGGTGCAGCGCCATTTTTTGGACGCTGTGGCGGCTTTTTTTTGGCAACATATTTACAAACTGACTCTAGAGGCCTTTAGTGCCACTTTTTCATCTTTAGCGCCAATTTATTTTTAGCGCCAGATCCGACTGCAGCATTTAATACTAATGATATGCAAGGTAGGCATTTCCCCTGATAAAAGCCTTGCCAAACTGACAGCCATATTTACAAAAGTTTTCGGAAATGGCGCTTCTTTGGAAAACCAGGCGGAAATTACCGATAGCGGCAGATTTTTACCACTACGGAAAAGCAGGCGTAAAAATGACGATTGCCACTGTTATAAAAGTAGAACATACCCAAACCACTCTGGCAAGCTCTGTGGCACCATGGACCTACTCCTATGGCAGCTTGGAGTGTCACAAAATATATATGAATATCCATATAAATTCATGTGCATGCACTTCAAAAGATATCATGCTTAGATAAGATCACATTAACATGAGGCCTGGAGCTCAAAAGGGCTTCCTATCTGACCTTGACTGGACAAGCTTCAGCAAGCTATTCTGTCCCCCTTACAGGTCACCTTGCTTGCCTTGACTACATGATATTTCTTATTCTGGTTATGCAAGGTTTTTTTTTTTTTTTAAAAACCTTTATTTTAGCATTCAGTAGAAATACAAGCATGGGCCTACAACCGCGGGGGCTTACTCTGGATTAGTATTTAAGCTCTAATTTAATCTATATTTCTACAACTCTCATAATGAGTATTGAGTCTTACATCCTACTAATTCTATATCCTTTACCCTTTCTTTATTCAGCTAAATTGGATCCTTTCCACCTTTGAATCCCCAACCCCCAATGAATTTATAGGTAACTAAGTTTTAAATTGCATAACTACATTTTGAATTGCACCAACAAAACAAATATCAATCTGAGTAGTATAAAACAAAACAAAAAACAAAAAGTACATTTTTGAAAATTTTTAGTACATTTTTAGTACTTAGTATATACCCCCCTTTTTATTTTTCAAATTCTAAAACATGTTTTCTTCGACCTTGCGTCTTACATAAAAGTGTTTTCAGCTAACACAATTTCTTTGACCTTGTGTCACCCTAACACAATTTCTTCAGCCTTATGCCAAAAATAAACCTCAACTTAAAGAAAAACTAAACTTAGTCATTGTCACCATTTTGACTGTTACTGCGCTCCTCAACTATTGGAAGGATAGTTATGTAGGCCATTCTGGAGACTTGTATTTTACATTTGGTCTCAATGGTCTTTTGCTCTTCCTGGTAATCATTTCAATTTTCTTTCCAGCTTGCTCTTTTTTGTCTGAATTACTCTTCTGACTTGACACTTCGAATTTGAACTTTAAATCTTTAGGCCAGACACCACCTTTTCTCAAGAGTTTCTTCTTAGGCTTGTTTTCTTTATATTCAGCCTTCCAAGCCCTTTGTCTGAATTTTCTTATTTCAGACTCTTCATCACTCCCGACTGTATCATTTTCTGAGACTTCAAATCTGTACCTAGGAACTTCTTTACTCAGCAGCTTCACTCCGTTAGGAACATCATCCTTACAGTTGGTACTTAGTAATTCTTCCTCTTCTTCAGGGATCACCTTCAGCTTCCCAGTTTCAGGATTCTTGTTCCTGCACACAGAGCTATTTCTTTGCCTTTCAATACTCGCCTGGATTAGATTTTCGTCTTGCTCAGAATTTTCTGCTTCTGAATCTTCTTTTTCTTGAGATTCTTTTTCTGGCAGATTCTCATCATTTTCTGAATCTAGAATCACAATCTCTAGATCTTCTTCATTCAATGTTTCATTCACATTGACATCATCATCCAGACGTTGACCATCTTGTCGATCTTCAAGATCTGGATTTTCTACAGAACTTTCTTCTTCAGAGTCTGAATCAGTTGTAGTGTCTTCACTAACTTCATCAGTGTTATCAGGTTCAGGTACACAAAGGGTAATACTGATATGCATCCATCCAGTATCTGTTGTCACCTGACTTGCTTTCTGCCACCTGGGTACTAGACAGTTTCTCTTCCGATGAACCTTTGTTCTGACCAAGGGCCCGATGTAGGTAAATCTATATTTACCACTTCATAAATACCGAATCATACCGATTCGGTATTTATGAAGTGGTAAATTAGACGGGGGGAGATGTAGGTATTTCAGATTCGGTAAATACAGAATCTGTAAGATTCGGTATTTACCGATTCTGTAAATACCGATTCGGTATCCCCCATTGATTCCTATGGGCCTTGAAGCCCATAGGAATCAATGGGCATTACCGATTCACTTTGACACCCTCTAGCACCCCCAATACTGGCTTGTGTGTCATGTGGCACACAGACATGCACTAAGGGCATGTCTGTCTGTCACATGGCATAGGTGTGCATGCACACATGTGCATGCACACCTGGATTCGGTATTTTAACGCCCAATTGGATTGGGTGTTAAAATACCGAATCTGAAAGGCCTGTGGGACTCAGAAGAGTCCCACCTACATCTGGAAGATACCGAATCGGTAAACATACCGATTCGGTATATTACAGATTCTGTAAATTTACCGATTCGGTAAATATACCGAATAGGTAAATACTGGCCCCCTACATCCCAAAATGCCAAATACCAGTCGGAAATGGCCGATTTCGGCCGTTTCCGACCGGAATTTGCCACCTACATCGGGCCCCAAGTCTCTTGGCAATAAATCATGAGCCTGCTCCTTTTTCACATCTGTTCCCAACTGATGGAATACAGAAACTGTATCATTCTTTCTTGTTGGAAAAGCTTCTACCCATTTTGAAAATAAACAAATGATGACTAGGACATATCTCAGTTTGTTATGTTGGGGCATTTCAAAAAGATCTGTTTGAATACTTGTAAATGAACCACCCTCCCGGCCTATGGTTCCCAAAATCTCAATTGGACTATGGTACATCCGTGCCATGTCAGCAATTATGCAATTGGGCATAACAGGTCTGTCATCTTTGTAAAACCAAATTTCATCTTCGTCTTGCTGTCTGAAACCTTCTTTGAGCCATGTGTTTTTCTCCTCATCATGTGCCTCATCTTGTAATTGTTTTAATTCTTGCCATGTCTGAATTGCAAAGATTAGTATGAGGATGCATGAAACATGTTCATTGAATTTTTCCCCATTGATTGCAACCCACTCCTGAGCACAAAACTTAACAATGGTATCTGCGTACTCATTGCCTTTTGAGACAAAATTATTTTCCTCTCCATTTGCAGCACATTTTATCACTGTTATTTTGTCAAGAAGCTCAATTTCTTTGTTGAAGTCTGGCATGTCCTGAACAGGAGCTTCACCCAAACTCTTCTTAAATTGCTCAATGGCTTCAAGTTTAATTTCTGTCAGGACAATTGGGTCTTTTATATCTGCTTTTGTCAGTCTTTGCAATGGCCTCATAATTACTGAGAAACCACTAATCCATTGGCAACAGTAACCAACCATGCCTAGGAACATTCTTACCTGATTTTGTGTCTTTGGGGATTCCATTGCCTGAATCATTTTAATTCTCTCAATAGTTACCTGACTGGGAATTCTCTCTTGGAACCTGAAAGCAAAAATTATTTGACTCTCTGGGTGCATTGGGACCCAATACCACTCGGCATCATGTGGTATCTGACAAAGGATCTCTGCTGGACAACAAGAGATAAGTATCTCGTTAATCTCACTGTTTTCAATTTCTTTCAGTACACCCTGCTTAATGAATGTTTCAATAACAGGAATTGTTTCTGGCTTCATCTTGTACTGTGGAACATTAGGAAATGAGTTTCCCTGCTTAACAGTGATTTTAACTGGATCTGGTCTGTTTTCCTGGACTCCACTGAATCCTGTATCTGTATTGTATTTCTGCTCATTAGCATGATTTAAAAATGGCGGCGGAGGTATCTCATTCTGCTGAATCACCACCTGTCGCTGAATTTGTAGCTGTTCATTCAGTAGCTGTTGCTGCTGATTTATCTCATTCTACATCTGTGGATTTTTACACTCTCCTACAAAAGCTAAATTTGCTTTTTCCTTTTCCTTTTTCTTCGTCCATTCTGTTTTCCATTTTTTCAGACTACCCCTTTTTCTCAAAGCCCAAATTTAATCTTTTATATGGGCAGAGGCAATCCTACCTGTATTGTTCAAGCCTTCAATGTCCTCATCATCCTGTAATCTTTTTAATCTGTCTGTACTGATTGTATTATCCTGTAATTTGTACTCACCATGCTGTGTCAGGTCAATCAGGTCAACGTCAGAGTTTTCACTAAGTGAAACTAGAGTCAACACTCTCTCTTGCTGAGATGGAATCATTATTAGCTCATTTTCAGGCACATTAGAATAAAGTTTTTCAGCAAACTTTTGAATTTCAGAATTCACTGTGCGACTAGTTTCATCTTTTCTAAGCACTGGGGGAACAGGTCCAATTTTCAAAGGAACTGTCACTGCTTCCATGTCTGACGTTAACTGCTCAATTAAATCATTTGTAAAATTTACATGATCAGGAATATTAATTCCAGAGGTACTAAGCATCTCATCATACCTACCTGTTGTGACACCTTGAGAAAGGGTCTGGACTGGGACTCTTGGCGACACATTAATCTGCTCTGGGCGTTTGCTTGAATTTCTATCCTGATCTGTATTTACAACATCATTTTTACAATGATCAATTAATTCTTCTCTGACATGTTTAATATTTACATTCGCTGATTTGGGAATCGAATTTTCATTAAAAATGATTTCTTTTGGGGGAGGTGGTATTCTTTCAGAATATGTGTCTTTTAAAACTGCATCTTTAGCATCTGTATTTTTATTATGCTTACTAGTTACTTCATTACTCACCTGTTTATTCATTAATTTGCTCTCAAATGTAGCAACAACCCTTTTAACCTTTTTAAATAAATTTTTCATTTTCTGATGGCAGAAAAACGTTTTCTTCTTCTTTGAATAATAATTATCCATGTTTTAAAATACTCACCTTTATTAATAATTAATCTCAATTTTAAAAAATGTGTTTACCTTATTAACCTTGCAACACTAGCTAACTAACACACAAAAATCACTAATGGCAGTAAGTAATCTAACTAATAAATCAAACAAGGGACAGAACCACCTGAAAACAAAACAAGGATTGCGTATACTTTTTAATATTATATTTCTGCGTGCGCGACCACCTTTGAACAGGATTGCTGCTACGCTGCTGTTAATAATTTATATGCAGCTTTGTGGACACTATAATTACACCAGTAATTAATACAGTAACTACCAAAATGCTTGGAAATATTTATTTATTTGATTTTGCTGCATGATTCTCCATTTTCCCCTCTGTCAGCTTTAAACCAGAAATTTAATTTGACTTGCACACAACAGACTAGACAGCCTGCAAAGAGACAGATCCCATTCAAGGCACGTGGCAACAATCAAAACCGCTGTGCAAGATAAGCCACAACCAGCAGGAGGCCGCAAAACACTCAGTGAAGCACGAGCAACAGCTTGCCAGCCTCAAAACAAACACAGGTCACTTCAATCCCCAAGCACTCGTCAAGCACCCCTCCCACGACGCAATCCGCTTCAAAACGAAGCTCTGGGTACTAACATTAAAGAATTTTAAAACCCAAACACTCTGCAAAAGTAAACAATGGGCATCAGCCAATCAACGCAGCTGCAAAAACACTTAGCCAATCACAGCATTTCACATCAGCCAATCCGATTGCGACCTTTCTATGACGCTGCGGCGTCCCCAGCCAACCAGGACACAGCTTTTCTCGTGCAACAAACAAACCAAGCCCTCCTAATCAGAAATAAGACTCAGCAAGTGTAGCGCGCACAAAAATTCAACAAGTGTAGCGCGCACATTCTACCATCGCTCCAGAGCCAGCGCCCATCACTCTTTCTAAGAGAAGAAGTACAACAATAATACGAAGCTCTGACCAATCAGGTCGCGGCTCCTCTCGTGACACCACGCCTCACCAGCCAATAGATGCGCGGCTCCTTCGTGACTCGGGACCAAGCAATGCCCAATGAGAGAGCCTCGCCCAATCAGAGCGCGGCTGAGAGAGCCTCGCCCAATCAGAGTGCGGCTCTATTATGACGCGTCAGCGTTTGCACCAATGAGAGCGCAGCGGCTGACGTAGACAGCGCTGCAGCTAGCCGCTCTCCCGAAGCAGCAGCCCCGCCTTACCAAAATGCTCGGGACACACATTAGCTTTGTTTTAAAACATTAGCGCGCACCTAGCAACCGAATTAAAACACGGGATATTCACAATTACAGCTCAATGAGCCCACAACGCTACGCTTCACTTTAGGATAATACAACGCTCGCTAACATACACAAATCAGCTGTGATATGACATGCAATCAATCTGCCACTTTTTCTCTAAAAATAGCGCGATCTGCGAGGAGGACAGAAAGACTTGCAAACACTTGCAAAGTAAACAGTATTTCAAGTATTAATCGCACCTCAGCCAATGATATCACTGCTTTGCTCTAACACTTCGGAACTCTGAACCAATCAGGGCGCGACTCTGGTATGACACGCCAAACAGTTCTACCAACCAGAGCGCGGCGGCTATGACGCACACAGCCGCTGCAACTCCAGGCTCTCCTCACACGCTCTCACTCCAAAATCAGCCCCTCATCACAATTTTCGATCGGGGCACTTTTCAATTATTTAAAATAGCGTGCAATGCTTTAAAATGAATTTAAATAACGCGCAACGCCTTACAATACTTCAAAATAGCGCATTCTTTACCCTGAAGGCTCCAGAAATGATTTCCTATTACTTTTTTTAAACGCAATTAATAACTACATAAAGGAAACCATTTGTCTGCTTCTCTAAACAAAGAGATAGTTTTACACATTCATTCAAGTATTCTCAGCGTGGAATAGTCGACGCTATTCTCACAGAATAGTCTCAATCGCCAAATAGAGTAATTCTTACCCTACCCTTCTAACAGATAACTAATCATTCACGCACTTCCAAACAAGAAAACCCTAATCATACACCCACGAAATCTTGGCAGGACTTGAACCAACCACAGAAAACGTCACAAACATTGATAAGAATAGACGACGCTATCTAACTCTTCTCTCAAGCTTGGATAAATCCTACTACTCTTTTCACAGAAAGTTTTATACCAGGCTCACCAGGTCCCTCTGCTTAATGCTACAATTTCATAGGCAATCCTCACTATACATTCAACCATGCACATCTAAGGTCCCTAAACTTGTGTTGTACGTCCACAACACGTGATATATTCTGTACCACAATTTTGAAAGAGAACAAATGCACTGCGTAACTCTTCTAGTCACACTATCTTGTCATGGCAAGCCAGGAATTTTTCACACTGCTGGAAAAACCCTTAAAGATTACATACTACATATAACAATCTGACAAAATCAAAAACTCAACATTTGTTAAACATTGATCCTATGTATATACCAACATATATGCAAAATACATGTCAAAAACAACATATAACCGTACGAAGCTACCAAAATTGATCCAGCGCTCCTACTAAAATTCTGCATAAATGATGTCACTATCTACCACCATACTTACCAATCAATACAAGGCCCATAAGAATAACAGAGCAGCTGAATCATGAGGCGAATGGTTCTAATATGTTTGTTTTTGAAACTTACTATAATAAACAAGACCAGCATGTCATTTTAAAAGTTTATTAAAACATATTCAGGAAAACTTAGGTTTGGAACTTTATTAAGCAAGCATTAGAAAAAGTCATAAGAAAGTTTTATTCAGCATTTATAAAGAGAGCTTAATTCAAGAAAATATTATTCATTAGCAGAAATAAGTGAAAAAGAGCATTTTCAAATCCTAACTAACTCTCTTTCTCTACCCTCATCGCCTGGAAACAAAGTCTTTTAAAGTTACTTTCCTTACGTGTAATCATCGGACAGCAGAACACGTCCCTCTGGAATCAAGAAGCGTAAGCCAAAAAAAATCTGCTCCTGGAGCCTATTCTTATACCCTAAAACTATGGTTAAACTAACTAATTTCACATTCCAACAGCTGAATTCTGGCTCCCCATTGGCTGAATCACCTCACGCCACAGTAAACTGTGACATCTTCCACCACGAGACCAGGCTTTTACACAGAGCCATTGTTCATGCATAGAGTCCTGGCGACAGTTCCTTAGTCTGCTACATTTTGTAGCAAAGATGTTCAAGCAATACAAAATCTGTCACGTTTCTTCCTTTCAACCTTGAGCCTGTCCGTTCTGAGCTTTCCGTGGCACAAACAAACCTCTCCACAGAGTCGTCTTTAGCAGTTCTTTTTCAAAGCTTTTCATAATAAAAGTTTATAGGCTTGTCATCTTTTTCATAATAAGTTTTTCTCATGTGGCTTTCAACAACAGCAGGCCTCTTTTCAGAAAGCATCAATTTTCTGCGCCACTTTTGCTTGCGTCACTGCGCCACTTTTAGCTCACGTCACTTTCCAGAAAACTATTATTTAAACAAACACAAAACAATAATTAATTCAAGAAATGAAAGTCATTCTGTTTTTAACCTACATAGCTAATGTTAACCCATTAGTATAAGTCACCTAGCAGAAGCACACAAATAAAGCAGCACATTTCAACATGCCATGAATGATCAGCCGCATATTAATAGTGACAAAGACAATAGGACAGACATGACAAACAAAACAATATTAATCACATGTTACTAAACAAACTTGCAAATGCAACAAGAGCACATGTTATTAATTCCAGCGTGTTCATGTGTGGTGCAAACTTAATCTAGGTTGGATTAATCAAACAAATCATGCAACAATTCATTAATTGATTAATTCATGTTATAGGGAATTGAATCCACAAGTCAGAATAAAATATTTTCTGAAGCTCGCTTCATCACCCCAAAGATAGGAAAAAGAACGGAGGAGGGCATATCCATGTGGGCTCCCAGCCCCTTTAGACCCCCGGCCTGAAACAGCCACCCCCTACCACTAAAAGACAATCTTATGACAGCAATGTAGAGAAATTAAAGGGTACCGAGAGACACCGCCCAGCCTCTTAGAGCAAACAGTTGCAGGTCCAACACTTGTGAAAGCCATGCCAACCCATCCCGATCCAGTCGATCTTAACCTTGGCCCTTCCGATCAAGAACACGAACCCCTCCCAGCGAGACCCAAAGGCACACAAAGAAGCAATAAAGAAGAAAAGAGTCATCAGATATCAGCCCATGGCTACTAGCAGGCAGTGAGTCCTCAGGAACTGTAGATGCAGACGAACTCTCCCTCCTAGATGAACAGTCCCAATGTGTCTTGCACAGGAGTCGTAGCGTCACCATGAAAGGAGAAGATGACCACAAAATGGATGGAAAGTCACAGACAAAAGTCTCCGGGAGGGGAACGCCTGACGATATCTCCAAAGCCGGTAGTGGTGGAAGGTTCAGCAATACCATGACATCCTCGGGAACACCGTCTACCATGGCACCATCCGATGGTTCCAGTACTTGTTTCCTCACGGGGTTCTCGCACAGAGTCAAAATGGCCGCGATTTGAATGGCTGCAGATTTCCGTTTCAACAATAAGGCCGGGCCCGGTTCTACCAGGAGCATTTCAGTTAGGCACGTGTCCAATTTGCTCATCGAAGTATCCACATGTGAGCGGAATGCCCAAAGTTCTGCCATTATTAACCTCAGCGATGGCTCCTGCACCGTTCGATCCATATTCTCATGCTCGATATCAATCACTGTAGAGTTGTGTTTGCGGAAACCGCAGGTACATCCCTAACGAGGCACACCAGTAATGATCATCAGACGTGCTTCAATGATTCATTTGAAACATAACATTTATTTTCTTCAGTATCGTTTTGTATGTTCCGTTTTGGTTATTTACTGATATTCAAAGCATATCAGAGGACAACATCGTTGAACACATGAACAGTTATATCCAATGCATTTCGGGCTGTTCAGCCCTTGATCACGGAAAGGCTGAGGAGGAAGAATACGAGGAAAATGTCAGGGGAAGTGTGATGGTACAACATAGGGTTAAAATGCAAGTGCTCATGGTGCTAGATACTAATTAAAAAAAACGGATGCCAACTAATGGGGTGAAGGGTGAAGGGGTTGTGGCGGGATACATCTATTGTGATAACTATGCAGGGAGGGGTCAGCGTTGGAGTGAGTAGTTGTCATTAACGAAGTGCTCGGAGTGAGTTTAAGCCGGTAAGGGAGTGCTCCGGAGATAAACGGTTGCGTGTTCTCTAAGCGGACGAAATGCGGGTCCGCGGGTGCGTAACACTTACTTCATGGTGAATAACGTGGTAGCGCCGAGACGTGTGCTCATGCAGGTGACCGCCGGTTGTCTATCGTGTTGGGGAAACACGGGAGAATAAATACGCAAACAGTGAGAGTGGACTAACACATGCGGGGAGGGTTGTGGTGAAAAGTGAAGCGGCCATGTTGGAACGGTACAGTGGTGAATCGACCAGTGAAAGTTACAGAAGCAAGGTAGATCGAATGTGTGAACAATAAAGAATCATAAACATGTATAAACAATATAGAATCATAAGAAGCAACTAAATTTGGTGCGGTCATTAAGCCCGTTCGGCTTAAGTGTCTGTAGCATGTAGATCCATTCGAGTTCTCTCTTTAATAGAAACTTGGTGTTATCAGTCCCTTCTCTTTTGGAGACAGTCTCTAGAATGATGAATTTCATTTGAGCGATGGTGTGGCGAGCATCAATAAAATGCATGGCAATGTTTGATTTTTCTGATTTCAGTCTGATGTTTGACTTATGCTCGTTGAGGCGTATTTTCATTTTACGTTCAGTCTTACCAATGTACAGTTTGCCACAGGGGCATTTTAACGCATAGATCACGTTAGCAGTATCACAAGTTGCGTCAACCCGAAGTTTCACATTGTGTCCTTTCATTGGGTGCTGTATGGTGTTTCCTTTTATTACATTGTTGCAATGACTGCAGTTAAGGCACGGTTGAGTACCACAGTGGTGTTTTGGTGTCCCTGTTGGTTTTGCAAGAATTTCTTTTATGTTGTTACTCCTGGTGTGTGCGAATAATGGGGGTTTCGCAAAAATGCCCTGGAAATCGGGTTCATTCTGTAAAATGGGCCAGTGTTTCCATATGATTTTCTTGTATTTGGGACTAGCAGTCGAAAATGTAGAAATGAGAACCATACGTTGATCTGGATTCTTCTGAATTTTTGTCATACTTTCTGATCTCGATATGTTGGTGACACGAGTACGTGCTTGTTGCAGAACGTTGTCGGGGTAGCTTCGTTCAAGGAACCTGTTTTGCATTTCTGTGATGCGATCTTCGACCAAAAGTTCATCAGACACAATGCGTCTGACACGTAGCATCTGAGAAAATGGGAGATGTTTTTTAAGGGAACCTTGATGAAAACTGGCATAGTGTAAAGAGTTGTTCCGATCAGTGCTTTTTCTGTAAAGGTCGGTGACCAGTCCTTGTGGAGTATTTTTTATGTGTACATCCAGAAATGCGATATCAGTATCGCTAATGAGCCATGTTAGTTTGATACGTGGATCTTTGTTATTGATTTCAGTCATGAGGTCATGTAAGGTTTCCTTAGTGTCTGACCATAGAAAGAATAGGTCATCAATGTACCGCACGTACAATTTAGAATGATTCTGAAAATTCTGGTTGGTGTATATGTGATGTCTTTCGAAATTTTCCATATATGTATTTGCGTATGACGGGGCAGCACAATTCCCCATGGCCATCCCTGAGAGTTGTAGAAACCATTGATCATCAACTGTAAAATAAGAGTGGTACAACGTAAAAATCATCAACTCAATCAAAAATGTTTGCATTTTCACGTCAATTTCACTGTTAAGTAAGACTTGTTCAATTGCTTCGATGCCTCCTAAGTGTGGTATGGAGGTATACAGGGCGCTCACATCGGCAGTACATAAAACATACGATTTATTGTTGGGGTTTTGTATTTTGGAAAGTTTCATCAAGAAATCGGTAGTGTCTTTAATGTAGCTGTCTGATTGAATCACTAAAGGTTGCAGATATTTGTCAATGAATTTTTCAGTCTTTTCATGTATGAACTGCTTGGTGGATACTATGGGCCTAAATGGAGGATCCATAAGATTTTTGTGGATTTTAGGGCTCATGTGTATCGTTGGACTTTTTGGACAATCAATGAGCAGATATTTTTTGGTGCGTTCACCCCATTAGTTGGCATCCGTTTTTTTTAATTAGTATCTAGCACCATGAGCACTTGCATTTTAACCCTATGTTGTACCATCACACTTCCCCTGACATTTTCCTCGTATTCTTCCTCCTCAGCCTTTCCGTGATCAAGGGCTGAACAGCCCGAAATGCATTGGATATAACTGTTCATGTGTTCAACGATGTTGTCCTCTGATATGCTTTGAATATCAGTAAATAACCAAAACGGAACATACAAAACGATACTGAAGAAAATAAATGTTATGTTTCAAATGAATCATTGAAGCACGTCTGATGATCATTACTGGTGTGCCTCGTTGGGGATGTACCTGCGGTTTCCGCAAACACAACTCTACAGCATTATTCAGTGGTGTGCAGACGGAGAACACCACCCTTTGAGAGCACCCAAAACTCTAACAACTTTTTGCCAACATTCTTCTCAACTCAGTTGTGCACCCCCCACACTCTCTTTCGATATCAATCACTATCACCTCCCCGGGTGAATCCGGCATCCTCGGGGGGGGGGCAGACAGGATCTCGAACGTTCAAATGCGAAGGGTGACAAAACTTTGTTCGCAGCCACGGTCAACCCAGTTAAGGCCGCAGGCCAATGACCCCGAACCACCGAACCCCGGCGGGCGCAAACCGGGTCCGAGGGACGGGGGCCCCCACCCGCAGCCAGCAGCAAGCAGACTTACTCCTCCGTCGATACTGAGCAATGAAAACGATCGCCGCCAAATTCGGGCTGAAATGAAGCCTCCACTCCGGTCGACCGGACCCAGCCTGATTTTCCTGGCTGATGTTGTTCCACTACAGCTCGGCTGTGAAAGTACTTCAGGCCCCGGCTTCACCGCTGGAGCAGGCAACAAACTTAAACTCGATGTAACTCCGTCAAACAAGCCGATAACAGTTTCAGGATTTCACCATCGGAGTGCGGGACAGTTCATACACACAGAGACTAGGCGTAAAGTCAGGATAACATGCAGGATATCGTGGCGGGTTACGGAGGTCGATTCAGAAAAGGGGGTGGTGATGGACAGAGTATCTGAATTAAGCAGAACACTCATACCCAGTCAACAGATCAGGGCTTGATCCATCACCGTTTTTTAGCTCACTGCACCATCCCAGCTCAGAACCTGGCTACATGCAAATTAGTCTGTCCCTGGCCCAGTGCATCATGGGAACAGGGCAGACCAAACTACCAAGCCAATTATTTTACTGGAAAGGAAACAAGCTTCCGGGGACCGGTTTCTGGCATTACAGCCGCCTTCGGCCCGGCTTGCTTGAATCCTGATGGTGCAGTGAGCAAGGGACTCATGTCTGAGCATACCCTTCCACGCTTATGGTGGACAAAACGATTCAGAAAAGGGGGTGGTGATGGACAGAGTATCTGAATTAAGCAGAACACTCATACCCAGTCAACAGATCAGGGCTTGATCCATCACCGTTTTTTAGCTCACTGCACCATCCCAGCTCAGAACCTGGCTACATGCAAATTAGTCTGTCCCTGGCCCAGTGCATCATGGGAACAGGGCAGACCAAACTACCAAGCCAATTCTTTTACTGGAAAGGAAACAAGCTTCCGGGGACCGGTTTCTGGCATTACAGCCGTCTTCGGCCCGGCTTGCTTGAATCCTGATGGTGCAGTGAGCAAGGGACTCATGTCTGAGCATACCCTTCCACGCTTATGGTGGACAAAACGATTCAGAAAAGGGGGTGGTGATGGACAGAGTATCTGAATTAAGCAGAACACTCATACCCAGTCAACAGATCAGGGCTTGATCCATCACCGTTTTTTAGCTCACTGCACCATCCCAGCTCAGAACCTGGCTACATGCAAATTAGTCTGTCCCTGGCCCAGTGCATCATGGGAACAGGGCATACCAAACTACCAAGCCAATTCTTTTACTGGAAAGGAAACAAGCTTCCGGGGACCGGTTTCTGGCATTACAGCCGTCTTCGGCCCGGCTTGCTTGAATCCTGATGGTGCAGTGAGCAAGGGACTCATGTCTGAGCATACCCTTCCACGCTTATGGTGGACAAAACGATTCAGAAAAGGGGGTGGTGATGGACAGAGTATCTGAATTAAGCAGAACACTCATACCCAGTCAACAGATCAGGGCTTGATCCATCACTGTGGAAGGGTATTCTCAGATGTGAGACCCTTGCTCATTGCACCATCAGGATTCAAGCAAACCGGGCCGAAGACGGCTGTAATGCCAGAAACCGGTCCCCGGGAGCTTGTTTCCTTCCCAGTGTAAGAATTGGCTTTTGTAGTTTGGTTTGCCCTGTTCCCATCATGCACTGGGACAGGAACATACTAATTTGCATACAGCCAGGTTCTGAAACTGGGATGGTGCAGTGAGCTAAAAAATGGTGTTGGATCTAGCCCTGATCTCTTGACTGGGTGAGAGCTTTCTGCTTAATTCAGAGACTCCGTCCCTCACCACCCCTTGTTGTAAATATTTTTGTCCACCCTAAGCGTGGAAGGGTATTCTCAGATGTGAGACCCTTGCTCATTGCACCATCAGGATTCAAGCAAACCGGGCCGAAGACGGCTGTAATGCCAGAAACCGGTCCCCGGGAGCTTGTTTCCTTCCCAGTGTAAGAATTGGCTTTTGTAGTTTGGTTTGCCCTGTTCCCATCATGCACTGGGACAGGAACAGACTAATTTGCATACAGCCAGGTTCTGAAACTGGGATGGTGCAGTGAACTAAAAAACGGTGTTGGATCTAGCCCTGATCTCTTGACTGGGTGAGAGCTTTCTGCTTAATTCAGAGACTCTGTCCCTCACCACCCCTTGTTGTAAATATTTTTGTCCACCCTAAGCGTGGAAGGGTATTCTCAGATGTGAGACCCTTGCTCATTGCACCATCAGGATTCAAGCAAACCGGGCCGAAGACGGCTGTAATGCCAGAAACCGGTCCCCGGGAGCTTGTTTCCTTCCCAGTGTAAGAATTGGCTTTTGTAGTTTCGTTTGCCCTGTTCCCATCATGCACTGGGACAGGAACAGACTAATTTGCATACAGCCAGGTTCTGAAACTGGGATGGTGCAGTGAGCTAAAAAACGGTGTTGGATCTAGCCCTGATCTCTTGACTGGGTGAGAGCTTTCTGCTTAATTCAGAGACTCTGTCCCTCACCACCCCTTGTTGTAAATATATGGGTTACGGAGGTCGGCGGAGCGGGGAGCCTAAGCAGCCATCTTGCTTGCTGACGTAGCTCCTCCCGGTTATGCAAGTGTTACACAGTGCAGAGCCTGCCTTTCTGGTCTGCCCATATCTGGCTGTTTGGCATGGTGCAGACATTGCACATCCATGTCAGCCATATTTGGTTTGGTGCCTTATTCTAGTTCCAGGAAAGCTTAATCAAGACCATATTTCATTGAAACAACTATGTAAAATCTTTCATTCATTAAGTGTAGTTAAATTACTAATGCCGATGTCCTGAATATTATTAACATAAATTGAGCATTAATTTTACCCTAATTTTCCTAGGCACATGATAGTCTCAGACATCATCAGAGCCAAGTTTATTTTAACATTCTCAAAAATTAGCAATTCCTTTTTTTATTTTTGGAATCAATCATTTTTATTGAGTGGCGGAACAACTCATAACACAGCTCGACTGCCTACATCCACTGGCCGGCAGAGCAAAGTCTGGGGATAATTAACACAGCGTTCAGGCCTACACCCCGGAGGGCGACCCATGATGAAAGCATCATAGGGTATGACGCAGCCAGGGCAGAAGCTCTATTACCACCTTTTCATAACAGAGAAACAGACAAAAATTAAAGAAACCCCCTCACCCCCCACCCCCAATTCTCCCCTCCACCACCCCCCACCCATCTCCACATCAATCTCACCTTCTTCTTCAGACCCCATACAGCGAACCGCTAATAGACCCCCCAGATCCCCGCTCAGGTAGGCGTAATAGCACCCCCAGGTTCCAAAGGGATAAGTTGAAGGATCTGTTAGTACTTCGGACAAGTGACCTCCCTCAAGTCCCTGGACAGCAGGCGCAGGAATGGGCCTCATAGTTCTGCATATTCCGCTCCCTTCCCATCCATGCTTAGCGAAAGACTTTCCATAGCTAAAAGGTGCCAAAGCCATCCATGCCTAGCGAAAGACTTTCCATAGCTAAAAGGTGCCAAAGCCGTCATATCCAGTCTCTCAGATCAGGAAGGTCCGGAGAACCCCATCTGGCCAAGATGGCTAGTCGCGCTGTTAACAAAGCTAAAGCTATCTGCCGACCTCTCAGCGACAGCAGAGGAAACGATTTGCCATGTGGAAGCCCCAGTAGCGCATGCTCCAGCGCCCGAGGGAAAGTGATCTGAAAGGCCTCTTCCAGGTCGTTCAGAATCGCCCTCCAATACCGCTTCAGCTTCGGACAATGCCACAGCAAATGTATTAGAGTACCAGGAGAACCGGATCCCCTCCAACACAGACCCGAGTTCGTTGTATCCCACGCCTTGATACATGCTGGTGTGCAGTACCAGTAAGCGACCGTCTTATAAGCAGACTCTGTACCCGCTACATTAGCTGTGGTGTGATGCGCACGATAGAAAACGTGTTCCCACTCCTTACGCGTCATTGGGCGCCCCAGCTCCGTCTCCCAGCAAACTTGCGCCTTTGTACATGGTGATTTGGGGTGGGCCATGATCATAGCGTATAGGTCAGATATAACCTTGCGGTCATCTTTCGGCCAAACTACCCACTTTTCAAAAGCCGTCAAAGGCCGGGACATAGAGGCGATGTTGGAAGGGCTGGTAACCCAATGCGCCACCTGGAGTAAGGAAAAGCCTCGGACTCCAAAAGAGGAAAATAATCCCGGGACAGTTGGGGAAACAGGATCAGTCCATCAAGGTCAAAGAGGGAGCCCACCCTCTTACAGCCCTCTTCCCACCATCGTTGGGAAATCGGGGATGCACAGCCCGGAGGAAACTCCGGATTATCCCCAATCGGAGTCATCTGGGATGGGAAAGTGGTACAGCCCCTGCGCTGTGCCAACTGGTCCCAGGCTTTCAGCGTCAGCAATGTTACAGGAGAGGAGTACAGACCCCACACTCTATGCTTGCGCAGTAGCCAAAGTTTGCGCAAGATATTACACCCCGCCGCCATCTGATACATAAAGTTCCAGTGTTTACTGGACCAGGGCCTGTTCCACTCGATGACATAGCGCAAAAATGCTGCCTGAAAGTATGCCTTCAGCAAGGGGGAACCCATCCCCCCAGGGGACTTAGAAGCGGTAACAAGGGATAGGGCAAGCCTCTGCTTTTATTGCCCCACAAAAATTTATTGAGGAGATCCTGTCATTTCTGAAGGACACCGAGCGGGGGGGTCAGTGGGTGCATCTGAAAAACATACAGGATGCGGGGAGCACCGTAATTTTGACCGCCGCCAGCCTCCCGTACCAAGACAAATTAAGGCGGGACCAATCCGCCAAAGACTTGGCAAGCTGGTCCACCAACAGCTTATAATTAAGAGAGGTCGTTTTAGCCATAGAGGGGGTGAGACGGATGCCCAAGTACAGAATATCAGAAGTTACCCATTGAAAGGCAAAATCTTGCTGCAAATCTTGCGCCTCTGCCTCAGGGATGGAGAGATAAAGGATCTGCGAGTTGGAGAAACTTTAAAGCCCGCAACCTTGCCAAATTCAAGAAGTTCTCTAGACAGATGCCGCAGGGAGGAATGAGGTTGAGTGAGTGAAAGGATCACATCATCGGCATATAAGCTAATTTTATGCACATCAGCCCTGAACCGTATCCCTGATATACCTCCATCGGACCGTATTCGCTCAGCAAAAGTCTCCACATAGAGCACAAAAAGCATCGGGGATAGGGGACACCCCTGACGAGTCCCTCTGATGATGGGAAACAGGGTGGACCTGCAACCGTTCACCCGCACCGCCGCCTTAGGTGCTGGATAGAGGCAGCGGACCCATCTTACAAAGCCATCCCCCAGACCGAAGGCCTTCAAAACCATAAACAGATATTCCCAGTCTACCTGGTCGAAGGCCTTCTCGGCATCAATAGATAGAAGAAAGGCCTGAGCACAAGAGCGCTGGACCAAGTCAGTAAGATGAAGAAGCCGCTTAGTGTTGTCCCCCGCCTGCTGCATGGGAATGAAACCTAACTGGTCAGGGTCTACAGCTCCGTCCATCAAAGGGCTAAGTCTCGACGCTAGGATACTGGCGAAGAGCTTCATGTCAATATTAAGGAGCGAGATCGGCAGGTACGAACCACACTCCTTAACATCCTTCCCGGGCATGGGGATAACCGTGATGGCCGCCTCCGACATGGAAGAAGTCACCTCACCTGTCTCCAAAAAAGAATTGAAGAGGCGGGTTCAAAAGGGAGCCAGCTCCACACAGTATGTTTTATAAAAAGTGGCTGTGTAGCCATATGGCCCTGGGGATTTGGCCACCTTCAAACACGCAATCGCGAATATGGCCCCTTCTATTCGGATCGCGGTGTCCAGAGCGTCAGCCGAGGTCTTAAGGAAAGGAGTAATACCGCAGGATGCCAAGTAGGCCACCCCCCGCCCAGAGTCTGACGCCTCGCCCTTGTACAGGTCCTGATAAAACTGCTGAAAGGCTTCTACAATAAGTGAATCGGTAGTATGCTCCACTCCTTGAGAGTCCTGGATCGATTGAATGGCCGTCAGCTGCACTCGCGTTCTTAGCCTATGCGTTAGCATCCGCCCCCACTTTATCCCCACTAAGGTAGAATTTGTGCCGTAGGTGTAAGAGAGCATTCTCCTCCCTATCCCAATCAAGATGTTTTAATATGTGCCGCTTTGTCGCCAACTCTCTCACACTCGTGGGGCCCCCGTCCTCTTATGTATCGCCTCCAGTGCACCTACCTCCGTTCCAACTCTGCACGTTTCTTCTTGTGCACCTTCGCATACGTCGCCGCCAGCGCAATAAACTCCCCCAGAACCACTACCTTAAAGGCCTCCCAGATCGATGCTAGGGACATGTCATGCTGATCATTGTTGGCGAAGTATTGCGTGATAGTGTCTCTGATTCGGGTAACTGCAGACGCGGAGTGGAGGAGGGAGTCCCGAAGACGCCAACTCGACGGTGGTGGCCGATTGCTGTGACAGGTAAGCAGGACTGAGATAAGAGCATGGTCGGAGAGGGGGCGCGGTGTGATAGTCGCCGCAGATAGGTGAGGCAGCAGAGAGGAGGAAGCTAAGAAATGGTCTAGGCACGTATACGTTTTGTGTGCAGAGGAATAATATGTGTAATCGCGCTCAAGGGGATGATGGACATGCCACACGTCATGCAGCCGACCCTCAAGCAAACATTGCCTCCCCCCTTGCGACAAGGCTCCCGCCTGGTGGGACCTCATCTCAGACCTATCTAACTCCGGGTCCATTATGACGTTCAGGTCCCCCCCGACCAGTACAAACGCATCCGGAGATGGCAATACCTCAGAGAGGGCCGCCTTCAGGAATGGCTCTTCCCATTCATTTGGAGCATACAGTGACTCAACCGAAAGGTGCGTGTCCCCCCCATTGTACCCGGACAGCTAGAAACCGCCCTTTGATGTCGACCACCTGGGAAAGAATTTTGCAATGCGCATGCGCACTAAAAAGGATTGCCACCCCATGTTTCTTCACCGGACCCGAGGACCACAGTTGTATAGGAAATCGCCTATCCTTCATCCGCTTAGTATCCCTAGAGAGGAGGTGAGTCTCCTGTAACAAGCACACGTCACCTTAAGCATTCTCCAATAAAGAGAGGATGGCCGCTCGCTTGACAGGATTGTTTAGGCCCTGACGTTCAGGCTTACAACCTTCAGAACTCTACCCATAACCCCCAAAAAGAAGGGAAGCGCCAGCGCGGTACCCCGGGACAGCAGCGCTAGAGGGACCACAGTGAGCGGCCCCCGGGCCTAACCTACGCCTAGCAACCAAGAGAACTGATGCGGAGCCCCCAAAACAACCCCCCAAACCAAACCCCAACTCCCATGGGAAAGCACTGAATCAAAAGGAGAAAAGAAAACGCCAAGAGTCTTGTCGGATGACTGGCAAAACCAACCATTGGGGGAACATGGTGCCATCCTAAACCTTACCCAACCCTGATACAGGGCACCTCCAAGCAACTGGGACAGAGAGAAAGACACAAGGCACCCTCTCTCCTGCAGGCATCCCACCTCCGGCGCAGCTGAAGAGCCCAACCAGTGCCATGCTTGCGCACCTCAAGGGACCCCAGTATAATCAGTCACCAACCCCACAGATGAGACAGCCGCCTCCCTCTCCAAGAGGTTTGTAGAAAGGTCCGTCTACACTGGCAGAGGCGACCTCCCAACCCCCTGCCATTCGGTGTAGCGTCTGCGCTGCTGGGAGGGTGATCCAGTGGGCTCGGCCCGAGGTGCGGGTCGTTCCAATCCCAACGCCTCAAAGGCTGCATCCAGCAAGTGGATCTGCAGGAGTTTGCCCTTGTACTTAAAAATAAGATGAAACGGGTGTCGCCAAAAGTAGGGGATGCCTTGCTCCCGCAGATAGGTCGTGATGGGTTTGAAGCTTCTGCGCTTGACCATGTAGAGGCCACTAGGTCCTGAAAGAGTGCGGGTTGGAGGCCCCGGAACTGGACGGGATTAAGATCGTGAGCTTTGCGAAGGATCTGTTCTTTAATCTGAAAGTCATGCACACACACCAGAATGTCTGGCGGTGAAGCCTTGGCCCCCCTCGGCAGGCCAACGCGATGGACGTGATCCAGCTGAATATCCCGGTCTTCCTCCTCATCAAGAATCTGCTGAAACAGCGCACCAACGTATTCCTGCAGATTGTCCCCTTCTCCCTTCCACGGGACCACACGTATCCTGATATTATTTCTTCGCGATCGGTTCTCCACATCTTCTGTGTGCACCTGCAGATCCAGATTTTGTTCCGTAAGACGGAGCACATCCTGTTGAAGCTGGTGCACCTCCTCAGCAGCGCTTAGTTCATGGTCTTCCAGGGTCGCCACTCGCTCTCCAATGGCGTCCACATCGCGCTGCATCTCCTGCATATCCGAAGAGAGCTGGGAGGAGATCCAAAATGTCCTCCTTGATGGCCACAAAGAGTTCCAGCATAAACGCTTTCATCGCCGGCGCTTCCTTATCCTCAGGCCGCAGGGACAGGGCCTCTGACCGCGAGGAGGCCCCCCGACGTCTTCTGCAGCATATCCTTAAGGGGTTTATCTCGCTTGCCCCTGGCAGCGGACATCGCGACACAGCCAAGCTCCTAACGGGATGCGGGTAAGCCACAACAGCGCCCACTCCTCTCTGTGCGGCCCAGATCCGGCACCCAGCAGGGAAACACCGCCCCTCGATATGCGGGCCGATGGTGCGCCTCCCACTGACCCAGACTTCCTGCACCATTGCAGGACTGTCATGATGGAACACCCGGTGACCTCCCGGACCACCAACCACTCAGGGAGTATCTCTCTAGATCAACCAAGCAAGTGAGGCAGACGGCGCTCCACTCCGAGCCCCAGGCCAGTCCCAGCGCCCTTACACTCTGCCGTGGCCGCGGCACAGACAGGCAAGTACGAGCTCCAGATCAGCGTCTCCGATACTCAACCACAATAGTTACAGCACCCTGCCCAGGCGAGCCTGAGGATCCAACCGCCGTGCAGCCTCCAAACACTGGCTCTACACCGCACTCACATAGCAGGCCTTGAGTCCCAAATGTAGCGGCAGCTCCCGGGGCACCCGCTCCACCTGCGTAGCACCACCACCGCAGCACACAAGGTGCCCTACTGAACACTGCTGCACCCTTGCGCTGATATCCCAGAGGCCTCGCACAGCTCCCAAGACAGGAGGCTGCCACTCCTGGCCCACCTCAATGGGCCCAGCACTTCACCGCTCCGCCGCGGTCGGCACACCCATGAAGGCAGCACTCCAACCAGCTGCCTACATGCATGCGCCCCCCCCCAGCTCCGGGCCTCTCCCACGTCTCCAGAAGGTTGGCAGAAGAGCAGCAAGCTAGGTGCCGCCCGCCGACATGCAGGCCGAACCAGGGCCCTCACCACTCACAGGGGCCACGCCCCCGTCGCCACAGATCAGGCCAGTTCAGCGCAGGGGAGCGCCGCGGTCCACCAGGCAAGTCTGTGTGGCCCCCGGCCCACTCAGTAGGCTAGAGTCACAGGGGGGGCACCAACCACACCACCCTCCAGTGCAGGAAACAAGGACCCCAGCTTCTCCACCAGTGGGGGGCCTCCCGCTGTCTGGCGTTTCGCGGACTGACCTCCAAGCCATGAGGCAGCAGCCCCTCGCTCCTCACCTGGCGGTGCTGGTCCCAGGGCCCAGTTAGGGGCTCTCCGCCGCTCCACAGTAGGAGCTCTCCGCCTCCTCGCGGGGGCCCAGGCCTCCTCCACCACACTCCGCCGAGTGCCCGGGCCACCCCCGCCTCTCTAGGCCGCTCCGCTGTCCAGGCCCCGCTCTCCCCTCGTGCGTAGGCCACCGCACCGGGACAGGGCAGCCACGTGTCAGGTCACAGCTCCGAATCATCACCGCCGCGGCCTCTCCTCACACCGCTCCTGGCACGCAGGCTCCTCACCACCCACCACTCAAGGCAGCAGCCGCCCCAGACAAATGGGGGCTCACACCGCCGGAGGCAGCCTCTGCAGCTCTCTCCGTCTAGGCCCGCCGGACCTCCAAGGTGCCTGGGCCGCGGCGCTCGACTCCCCCGTCCGTGACACCGCAGCAAAGAAATAAAGACACTGGCAGCTGCAGAGCAGTCCACAGAGGCCAAAAATGCCCACATGCTGCATGGATGGGCACTAGATAGGGCGCTGAACAAGGCAGATGTACAGGCGGCGCCGGAGGGACGGGAGAGCACGTCCTACACCGCTGCCATCTAATAGGCCAAGCCCCCCCCCCTTTTTTTTAAATGCTATGATCTTATTTGTAAATTACCTGTAGTGTTTAATCCTATAATGTTAGAATCAGGAAATTCAGTTAACACAAAGGAGTTTAAGTTGTTTAAACTACTCTTCAACATTACAAGCAGGTATTATATCTATGTTTTTCCTATTTAGAACAAGTTGCACTGGAGTTTGCATTTGCTTAACACTTGTTATTTGCTGTAGGTCAAAATAGAAGCAAATCTGCTGGAAAGGAATATGTTCCCTGTTCAATCAAACACAGCCCTGTACACACACACACGCAGTGGCTAACCTCAGATAAAAAATGCTCAAAACTCCCTGCGTGGACATTTTTACATGCAGTAAGGCTATTCGCTTCTAAATGAAGAACTTGGCCTTTTGACACTTAAAACCTGCTCTCTCTTGTCTGAGCGACGTTACCCCATGTGGCCATCACAATTCAAGTAACTCTCGAAAAGTATGGCTGAAAAAATATTGTTGCTCCATGCCTGTGTGCTGATATATTTTTTTTAAGGTAGGATGTAATTTATACTCTTTATTATTTGTTGTATTCTTGTGTACTATGCCTTTCTAGTAACCTAAAAAAGTAGCTCAAAATATTTCAGTTTTCAGAATGCCATAATTTTCTCCCAGTATTCTTGTGCATAAAAGCAAAAGATTGCATAAAGGCTTGCAGTGTAATTCTCATGTCTGTACAGCTACTCATTGCATAACTTTGTAAGTGCCCTAAGATTCAGTAATATTGTGATTGCTAGATAAACTAATAGTCACCTTTTTATGTGGTGCAACAACCTATTTTAACCAGTTGGAGATAAATCTTAATGTGCACAATGAAATCTGGATATATACTTTGCACAGAATAATTTTCATCAGAGCTAAATATTCCAAACCAGTCTAAATCTATTGTTAGCAGTTTTTATTTAACAGCAGCTCATCCTCTGAGCAGCCACCAATTCACTCATATAATGTGTATACCTTTTAATATTTAATATCATGTATCTAAGGATAGTCAAATCTACTCCACATCAATGTCTATTTTTAACATTTGTTATGTCCTAGTTTTGTAGAAACACACAAATTCGTTTTTCTCTGTAAGGCCTACTTTTTCCTATTTATTGCCTTTTTCTAGGAAAAGTCAGTTTTAACATTTATCATGTAACAATTAGCATTAAAGACCCACTGAGCTAACCAGGTCTGTCTCTACCAAACCACTCACCCACACTCCTACAAATCTATTCCAGCCTGACCCCAGGACCCTCTCTGCCCTCTTTGACATGTCCTGGGTCAACATCTGCTGCCAAAAGCCTTTGATTCTACTGATGGTGGTTCCAGTGAGGCTATGTATAATGCTCCTAGTAACATGAAGATGTATTCTAGTATTTCCCAAAATATTTATAATGGAAAATCTGTTTAACCAGTTTAAATACATTTATAGCAAACAAAAATAAACAAGCATTGCCAACGCCAGTAGGTTTAACATTGGAGGTCAGTCTTTTTTTTTCTTCAATGCATGCCTTTTTCTAGGCATGTTTTTTGTAAAACCATATCAGTGTTGGAGCTGATGGGCCTTTACCTTTCTAACAAGCATTAGCAAAAGCATAAATCTTTTTTTGTCTCTAAAAGTACACATTGCCACAGGAGTTCTGGGCACTGTACAAAACTACTTTGTGTGTCAATATGCTCCTTGTGAAAAAGCAGAATACAGTCACTCACAGTGATGCCAGCTGATAGAGAGAGAGAGAGTGACAGGCATAATTTTTATATGCACAAAAGGTCATGGCTAACGCCAGGCCTAATTAGAACCCCACTTATTAAAGAAAGTCTCAAACGTGCATGCACGGTATATATCCTTGCATATATACTGTTCCCTTGAGGTCACAAGAATTTACAGTAGTAGGACAAGAAATAGTATTCCTAGAAAATGTTTGTGAACTGCATTTTTCCATGAGAAAATTTGCATGTGTAGATTTGCTCATGTGAAAGTCTGAATGTTTCCAAGTTCACTTTTCCTCCAACCACTTTTTCCTAACCCTGGAAGAAATGTTACGTCTTCCACTGTCAAGAGTAAATTTCCAACCCTTCTCATTATGAGAATATTTTAGAAGAATTGGTGAAAACCCTTAAACATGCAAATCAGTAGGTTTGCACAGACTCAAAAGGGCATTCCAACCCTGGAACTATTGCTTACCACTAACTTCAGCCCCAGTATGCAGAAAAGTGCCAACATAAGGAAATTGCTAGTATGCAAACCCTACTATGGTATGAGCCCTGGCATAATCAGAGATGCTATAACAAAACTTTTATATAATAAGATTGCTGCCATAATTTGTTGCAGTATTGCATGGCACAAAAGGGACAAGTGGAATACAGGGCAATGTATGCAAAACCAGTCTACTTTTATATGCTATACTTTGTAACTGCTTCACAGTCCATAGTAGAGTACAGCCACTTAACATATTTTCTATAATTATAATTCATATTCTTACTTTCATTTGAATTTTTCTCTCCTGATGTTTTTTTAAACAGCTTTCTAGCGAGCTTACCATCATTTTCATCTGAGATCCTGTCTTGTGAAAAAAATATTTTTTAATTTTTTTTTCCTCACAATATGCGCTTACACCCTGAAAGATAAATTCAAAAGGTCTCCTGCAAGGGAACCGTTATTAGGTGGGGATAGAATAGGTTAAAAAAAAGGAAAATGTATACTTATGGTCCAGCCAGAGACATCACATATAAAACCCATTTCCTTCTCTCTTGCACTAATGCGCTCCATTTTTTATATAAATCAAGGAAACATAGAGGCCCAGTACTGAAGATCAATACCCTATTCAAATGCATTGATTCATCCATGACATAACTACACATATTTCAAAATTATTCCCTGTGTTCCGGTGCAACCATAAATCAGAAGCTCCACTCACTATATTCTGGGAGGGTTTCTTTTTTTGGGTAAAGTCAATACCCCCTACTAGCATAGGGTCTCCTGAAAATGGATTTTATAAACCCCACAAAGGGTTTAGCCATTTGTCAATATTTATTGACATAAAGTAACTTAGTTACTTATCAGTCACCTGCTTCACTACTTCTTATATGTGTAGGTATACATAATGTATTCTCTAACCCAGGCTCTCCTGCAGTGTATGCCACATATAAATTAGTGTATTGATACAGAGAATATTTTTAAAAACATGCTCTACAGTCCCCTGTCTATTTGAAATGCCAGTCAATGCCCCTTTTATTAATACTATGTGTTAAATACACATTTGAAAGACTGAAAGGTCACTTGCAGCAAGGCAAGTTAGTTATGTAGCTTACATCTCTCTTACCAACTGGTGCACTGTGAGTCCCAATGTCAATACGCAGGCAGTAAAGACAGACTTGGACCACCTATGCTGATTATCTCCTTGTGACATCTCCATCACTTGAGGCCTGTGAAAGCTTTTGAAAAAGACACTGTAGCTCTGCTGAACTACCTCCAGAAGAGAAGCCTCATTGTCAAAATGCCAGTGCTGTCAAAAAGAGGTGACTTACCTGGGTTTTGTGATATTACAAGGTACACGCCGCATATCACCTGACAGAATAACATTGTTTTAGGGCATTCAGCTCCTGCCCACCAAGAAAGGAATGATGTCCTTCCTGGGGATAATGAACTGCTGCCATCAATGGGTCCATGAATGTAGATGCTATGACTAGTGAACTTGCAAACTGTTTCAAGAAATTGAAAGAGACATTGTGTGTTGCGCCATCATGGGACTGCCTGACTACAAACTGCCTTTCCCTCTCTGTTTCAGAGCAAAATAACATTGCAAATGAAGTGATGCTGCCAATGGTGTGCTGACACAGCTGGAAAAGAAAGGCCGGTGGGACACAACTATGTGACTTTGTGATAAGGGGTCAGCAGCTGTGATGGTGGATAGGACGGCTCTCATTGTGTTGGACTATACCTGTATTGTCTAGGTGCCACTTTTAGTATGGTTGTTGTTGTGGTCTAAATAAACCCAACATTTTCTGCTGACAGGCATACAGGTTATAATGGCACCATGTAAGATGCCCACCTGTTAATTACCTGCAATAGGATTTTCTGATGAGTTCCATTCTCTTAGAAACAGATAAGACCCCTTAGTAAGTTGGTGTTGAGATTGTAGAAAACGGCACCATGCCAAGATTAGACACCATTAAAAAGGGCAGGCTCTAGGAGTGGTACACTGATGGTTCCTCTAGCAGAAGGATAGACACTGATTACAGAGCAGGGTATGCTATAGCAATAGCTGAAGTGCAGCTCTGCCACTGTAAACATCTACCCAATAAGATGAGCTGTTTGCTGTAACAAAGCATGAATACTAGTCAATGGTAAAACTCTTAAAATTTACACTGACTCACATTATGCTTTGCAGTTCTTATTTTGGGCCAGCTGTGGAAGTATCATGGATTCATAGGAGAAACAAGGCGCCTTATTAAAAATTGTCCTTTAGTAAGGATCTTATTTACAGCAATACTATTATACACCACAATAACGGTAATAAAAATGTGAAGCCTACACAGGAGCTAAATCTAAGTTAGCCAAAGGTAATGCCATTGCTTTTTTTTTTAATGTATTTTTAGATAGCAGAATGCAATACATACAGAGCTGACCCCCTACAACCCATCTCAGGCCGGCATCACTTTTAACTGGCATACATGCTGAGTAACAAGAAGGGCACGAGATATACAAAGCATATGCTCAAAGATAAAAATAAAAAATAAAAGGTCAGAGAAGCTTCTCTGTCAGCTGCCATAGTTCCGCTCTGTGCATGTTAATATGAAACAGTACATTTTTAACTTTTTCTCCCCCCCGCCCTCCCCCAAACGCCTGTCCCACCCCCCCCCAACTCCCCAGTTGCTGCTCCACGTGTGCAATTGAGTGTGCGCAGTGAGTGGAATGCAGACCTACGCCGCAAGACCTGCCTGTTAGCCCTGTAGAGCCACCTCATGTATCACCGCCCTCGGGCGTGCCCTGTCCCCCCCGTCCAGCGTCAAGTGGCGGAATAGCCGCGTCCCCGACTGCCATCACCAGTGTTTGTGACCATGATGTTGCTGGGCCTCGCCGCGCCTCTCCTATTCTACCTATGGGTCTTCATCAGGTGGCTCCGGTTGTCCCCCCCTCCCGCTCTGTGGGTTCCTCTTCCGAGTCTTTGGCGTTTAAGTAGGTCTGATAGAGGCCCCAGAAGTTCCTATGCCGACTCCGGGGTGGGAGCAACTCGCCATAGAGCTCTGATTGCGTGTTGCAATACAACATGTCATTGGACCATAGTTTTAGCGTCGGTAGAGGGCCTCTCATCCAACACATTGCTACCACTCTTTTTGCAAGAAGCATGCCCATGCTTACCAATTTTCTCACCGCTACAGTTACCTTTTTTGTGAATCCCAGCAGAGCTAGGGCAGGGTCCATGACCAACTCCAGCTCTATGATAGTGTTCATTTCGGCAAACACCCTATACCAGAATCGCTTCACTCCCGGGCACGTCCAGGCCATATGCAGGAAGTCGGCCACTGGGGCGTGGCACCGCTCACATTCCGGTGTGTCGCAGAGCCCATAACTGTACAGCCTCTCCGGCGTGTAATAGACACGGTGCAAGTATTTAAAGTGGACCAGGCGATGCCGTCCATTTAGCGAAATTTTCCTGGAGGCCGCGCAGCAGTGTGCCCATATGCCGTCGTCTATCTGGGTATTCAGATCGGTCTGCCAGGCCAAACGCGATTTAGTATAATGCAATGCAGTATGCTCGTGTCCTATTTTGTAGAGCTTTGTTATGAGTTTTTGAGGTGCCGCGCTGGCAATAACATATGTCAGCTCCGGAACCTCCGGTGGTTCCTCCAGGTCAGGGCCCAATAGCTCCTGGAACGCACTCCTTACCCTGTGAAACTGGAAGCGCTGGAGCAACGAGGGCCTCGCTCCTCCCCGAGTCAGTTGCTCCCACGTCTTGACTTTCCCATGGTCGAACAGGTCCCCAATAGTGTGGACACCAAGCTCGCGAAGAGCCTTACAGACCCCCGTTCCCGCCAATGTGGGGAGCCATAGCGCCCAGTGGATCGGCATGTTCGGTGCGTACAGCAGCACTTTATCTCGTCTCTGCAGTATGGAGTGCCAGGAATGATTAGTGCTCAGTAGAGAGTCTAATGTCCCCACTCTGCGGTCCATTGGGCCACAGACGGTGGCAGGGAGGGGATCGGGTCCGCGAACAGCTTTTCCAGTATCACGTGTGGAATGTCCTGGCTACCGTGGATCCACGTGTGGAGGTGGGTGGCCTGCGCAATTCTGTAATAACGTTCCATGTCTGGCGTGGCTGGACCCCCTTGTTCATACGGCAGCTTAAGTACCTCCCATTTCACTCTAGGTTGTTTGCCACCCCAGGCCAATCGGACCAGAAGTTTGGTAAGTGTGGCAAAGAAGGCCTTAGACAATACGACCGGGATGTTATTGAAGAGGAAGAGAAACCTTGGGAGAACCACCATTTACATTATAGCGATGCGTCCCAGTAGGGATAGTGGCATCCTGGTCCAGACCTCAATATCATCAGCTAGTTTATTATAGGCAACGCCGTAGTTCTCTCTAATCATGATTTCGGGGTCAGTGTGAAGCATTACACCTAAGTAGCGAAACGGTTCTGTTGACCATTGGAGCGGGTAGTCCATTTCAAAGGGGTCGGTCACCGGAGTAAGAGGGAATGCAACTGATTTGGACCAGTTCACCTTTAGCCCCGAGAGTGCTCCGAAGCGTACCACTTCCCTCAGAACCGAGGAGAGGTTATTGGCCGGGTCTCTGACATAAAGTAAGGTATCATCGGCGTATGTAGATATCCCGATCTTGTAAGTGGGATAATTGATGGCCTCATAGGAGGGATATTCTCTAATAGCACAGGCCAAGGGCTCCGCCACCAGGGCGTAGAGTAGCGGCGAGAGGGGACATCCCTGTCTTGTGCCCCTGCTGATATCAAACGGCTCCGAGACCGCGTCGCCTAGACGGACCCGCGCCGTGGGCTTGTGGTAGAGCGCACCTAGTAGTTGGAGGAAGAGGTCGCCCAGGCCCAGTTTCTTAAGGACTCTGCTCAGGAATGGCCACTCCACAGAGTCAAACGCTTTCTCCATGTCCAGGAACACCGCGATGGCCTTGGAGTCCTGCCGCGTATGTTGTATAGTCCCCATCACCGTGCGTATATTGTAGGTGAGATTGCGTGACGGTATAAAGCCGGCTTGTTCAGGGGCTACCAGTTCAGGGGCAACCATCGCCAATCGTGCCGCCAGCACCTTTGCATAGAGGCAAAAAATACAATACCTCAGCACACCCTTCTCATTATTTCAGTAAATGGTAGTCTCAATATTGCTTGACACAATTTTGGTAAACTCAGTGCCCTATATAATATAGTCCAAAAAATTAACTAGAGTCTTCAGAAAGATAAGATAGTCCAGACAGGTCTCCTTAGATTTGAAGTTTGTTTATTGTCATGTATCACTGGAAGCAAGCAGCCGACGCGCGTTTCGCCCGCAGTGTTTGGACTGGATTGACTTGGGCGCGCTACACTGCTCCCGCTGATATCTTAGAGATTGTTTTTCTTGGATTTATCAAGATTCAAGAAATTATACCCATACCTTGGGATTTGATGCCATACATATTGGGACTTTGGCTCCCTTACTCGGAAAGGAAATGAATATATTCCCTCCTATTGGACATAGTTTCAACGTAATATAGAAGAACTAACAAAAAGCAGACCCATTCTCCCAAGGTGTGACTGATTGGATTTTAAATACTGATTTCTGGAAATAATTTTCGTGGATCATTCACATTAAAAGGAAGTAAACTACGAGCCTTGAAAAAGCCCTGCGGGCGAAATGCGCGCCGGCTGCTTGCTTCCAGTGATACATGACAATAAACAAACTTCAATATTGAGACTACCATTTACTGAAATAATGAGAAGGGTGTGCTGAGGTATTGTATTTTTTGCACATGTGACCCAAGTTTCGCTGTAGATCTTGGGAGGAGACGACACCTTGGTGGGTAGGTGTTATATACCTTAAGCACCCTTGCCGTAGTAGCAATTGCCTAATGACTGTTTTTCACGATTATATCTGGCATAACAAATGTAAGATGTGCGGCTCAATTTAAGCAAACCCATTCAATTGCTATATAACCTTTGCATAGAGCTTGGCATCCACGTTTAGGAGGGACAGCGGGTGGTACGAGCCTGCGTGGGTGTGGGGCTTACCCGGTTTCAATATTGTTACAATTATTGCCTCTCTCATGGAGGGCGGCATGGTGCATTCCTCGCAAATATCATCAAACAGGGACGAGAGGTGGGGTATGAGCTTATCTTGGAATGTTTTGTAAAAGGCGACCGTCAGGCCGTCCGCCCCGGGGGCATTGTCAGACCTCATGCCATGAAGCGCGTCAGAGATCTCCTCCTGCTGTATTGGGGACATCAGGAAGTCTCTCTGCCAGTTCTCGAGGAACGGCATTTTGATGTAACTTAAGTAATTAACAATTTGGTCCTCTACCCCAGATATCTTAGTAGTATACAACTCCGCGTAAAATTTCCTGAACTCAGAGAGAATGTCTCCCTCCTCCGTAAGCAAGTCTCCCGCGTCCGATTGCAGCTCTGTGACCGCCTGTCGTCTCCTGGCACCTTTCATTATCTTGGCTAGGAGTGAGCCAGGTCGCTCCCCCTCCCCATATACCCGCGCCGTTGCGTATTTACCCAGATGACGGACCTTCCTATCTGTCTCCTCATTAAACTCTTTCATAAGCTCTTGCAGGTCTCGGGCACCCACAGATGTCATGCCCGCTACATGCTGCCTCTCTAGTTCGGCTATTTGCCCCTCTAGATGTGTCAGTCTCTGTCTAATGGCTTTCAGAACACTGGAGTGCTTAGCCATGGCTACCCCCCTAATGTAGACCTTAAAGGTCTCCCACACAGTCCGAAAACTGTCCACTGACCCTATATTAGTGGCAAAGAATATGTCTATCTCCTCGCCTAGTTCACCCCTGAATGCCTCGTCCAGCAGCGAGTACGGTGGGAAACGCCACGTGAATGGAGGGATCCTTAGCCTGGGGGAATCAAGAACCAACAGCAGCGGGGAGTGGTCCGACAGTGTGCGGGGCAGCACCTTGCAACTTCTCACCGTCTCTAGAAGGGAGTGCGTGGACATCCAGTAATCTATTCTGGTGTGAATATTGTGGTACGCTGAGTAGTGAGTGTACCCCCCTCTGTCCCGGTGTCTGTCCCTCCAAACGTCCACCAGCCCCAGGCGAACCATCTCAGCCTGCATTTGCAATGCCGCAGCAGCCGGGCGCCTAGGCGGACCTGCAGACCTATCCAGTTCAGTTTCAAAAATCAAATTAAAATCCCCCCCCCATAGCATCATAGAGGAAATCCACTCCGCGCAATGTCCTGCCGCTACCTTGTAAAAGTCAGGGGAGTCGTAGTTGGGTCCGTACACATTCATGATCACTAAATCTAGTCCCTTACCCGTAGATCTGCTTAACATGAACCTTCCCTCCGGGTCAGCACATAGTTGTGTGAGGTGCAATTTGGACCTAGGATTGACCCATGTGAGGACCCCCCGTGCATGAGTGGTGAAGCCCGCATATGTAGAGTTGCCCTGTAGCCCCTTATGTGAAAGCATCTTGCTAGTATTAGGTAGGTGCGTTTCTTGTAGCAAGGCCAGGTCTATCTGGTGTCTTTTTAGGTAGTGGAGGACCTTTCGGAGCTTACGATAATCGTTGAGCCCTCTCACATTCCATGTCAGTGCTTTGAGGGACTCAGTACCGCCAGTCGCGTCCCTAGGTTGTACATTAGCCATAACCGATGCAGTGACGTATCCCGTGTGCACCCAGTGTTTCATACCGCACCCCCAACATGGACATGGCGCCAACAGCGCAGGGAGTGGCATACCCCAACGCCCTCACCTCGTGGGGAGTCGTGTAATATACGGCCATGTGTGCATCCGGGAGCTTGAGGGTCCCAGCCTCGTGGGCAGTGAGCAGCTCAACAGAGCGCCAATTACACAGAACATGCAGCAGCAGCAAAACACCCATCTGCAAAGCAGCAATTTGAAGCCCACCTGGAGTCCACCCACCAACAACACCCCACCTCAAAACTTGCAGTCTCCCCCCCCCCCCCCAACAGCCAACCAACCCCAACCTGGTCTGACGAGTCCCCTGTTCGCCCCCCCTCCCCCCGCTGAGAGAAACCCTCGTTGAATCCCCAAACTAGGCCCAATGTGGGCCATAACTGCTGACAGCGCTAGGGCAGAGGTAGCCAAACAAGTTCCACTGCTTTCCCCCCTCCTGTTGGGTCCACAAGGAAATATCACTGTTCTGCCCCTTCACCATCACCCTCCTTGTGTGAGTCGACAGTGGCCGTTAAGGACTGTAGGCTGCTAACTGTCAGGGGTCCCCCCCCTGCCCCACAGGAGCTTCCCCCGGCTTGTCCCCCCCAGTTTACGAGCTCCTTGATTCTGATTGCGACTTGTACCATAAGTGTCAAAGTAGTGCGCCCCCACAATAGTTCGGTCCCATTATGCAATGATATCACCTGGAGACCATCTTGTCGGGTCCATTCGTCTGAATCCGACAGTTCTTTAGGGGCATCACCCTCACTCCCGGGGGGGTGTCGTGTAGATTGTCAGGCTGCTGACCCTCCTCGAGTCTCCGACTACCACCCCCGGCTCAATCCTGCTCCTCAAGATCGTTGTTACCACTCGGCTCCGTCGACTGGTTCTCTGGACTCCCTCGCCGTTCTCTGGCCCACACCTTCAGAGATTTTTGCAATTCTTTAGGGTCAGTGAAAAAGTGCGAGTGACCCTGTCTGTTGATGTGGAGTTTCGCCGGATACAACATGGCGTAATCCAGGCCTAGGTCTCGGAGCTTCTGTTTGTGCGGAGCAAAACGCCTTCGCTCCTCCTGAACTTTTGCCGTGAAATCAGGGTACAGCGATATGTCCATTCCCTCATATTGTAATTTCCCTTTCTCCCGGGCTGTTCTGAGGACGCGTCTCTGTCCCTGTAATTAAGCAATTTTGCGATGATTGGTCTGGGATTAGCACCCGGGGGAGGACGTGGGCCAAGGGTGCGGTGGGCGCGTTCCACAATGAACATTGGCGAAAAGGTGTCCTCTCCCAGGAGAGTCACCAGGAGCTTTTCGATGAACAGTTCCATTTTACCCCTGTGGGTTGTCTCAGCCACTCCCGTAATGCGGATGTTAGAGCGCCGAGAGCGTGCCTCCAAGTCCTCTGACTTGTCCTGGATGACCTGCAGCAGTCTACTGAATTGCTTGTGGTCACCGTCCCACTCCGTTTGCGCTTCCTCGGCCTCGGTCAAGCGGCGCTCCGCCATGTCTAGCCTCTCCGCATGCTTGTCCATCCTCTCGGTCATACGATCCATCCGGTAGGACAGCGCGTTGATCTTGGTACCAATGGCCGACATGCCGTCTTGCAGGCCCTTTTCCATCGTTGTTAGCATCTCCTTAATCTCTGCGCAGAGAGAGTTCCCCGGCTCACCACTGGAAGTTGGCGTTTGTACCGCTCGCGGCTCCGGCTCCTTCTGTCGTCGCTGATCGAAGGACAGTTTCGTCTGGGTTCTATCCCCCTTTCCCATGACTGTTTATGGGGGCTCTGTGGTCACGCAGGCCGCACTTGCCTCCAGAGTCTGCAACAGCTCGCGTTTCCCGCCTGTCCTCGGCAAGGGCCCAGCGGTGTGGGAGTGCACCCTTCGAGTCTCCTGCACCCCTTCTGTTCTCGTTTGGCCCCTATATCCACTCCACGGGAGGCCAGCAGGACTGTGCTGAGTCTTCTGAGTGCCCTATCCGCTCACGTTTGGGCCACGTGTGCCCCCAGGCTGATTGGGTGAAAGTGATTCCTTCGCCCTATGATGGTGCAGGAGTGGTCAAGCCCAAGCCGGCGTCTCGATATGAGGAGGGTTCCGCAGCTTCCAGGCTCCCGCTACTGCCTCAGGATGTGCCCTCCTTTCAGCTTGATGCAGTCTCACCCGTCCGTGCAGGCCGTTGAACAGGGGGAGGCCTCCGGCGCCAAAGTGCGGCTGGTAAGCAATGGCCGCTCTGATATAATCCCTTCTCTGGCGTTCCAGCAAGTTCGTCGTCACTTCGAGGGCTCCTACCCGCTGCCGCACCCTGCGGCAGGTCTCCGGTGGCTGCTCCTGGGTCCAGGGGCCAGAGCAAGGTGACCCGTGGTTGGGCTCCGGCAGGCTCCGAGGGGCGGGATCCGCCGCGGCCGGACGTCGGGTGACGTAGCGCGGGTCTCTAGGTAAGAGAATCTGGTGTCTAAGGGCCTGGTCCGGCGCTCACAGGAGGAGTCTTTTATGTGCGGATTCCGGGCACGGATCTCGCCGAAAGTCGCACCGGGGCTCAGCCGAGGCGAGCGGAGGACATCCCCAGCGTGTCTTGTGAAGGCCACGTCCTAATAAGGATAAATTACAGGATTTTGTCGGGCGATCGTGAGGCGCTGCGCTCTCACGCGTCTGCCATCGACGCCGGCTAGCTCCGCCCCCTTAGTTAATGCCATTGCTGACACAGCATTAAATGAAAGCATGTTACAGCCAGTGCAGATGGGACTAATGAACAAAGCATTCCAAAAATACAGCTTATTCAGAGACAATTGTTGTAAGCTAATGTAAAGGAAGCACAATGGTCTCCAACAACAGATGAACATAGAGGGAGGATTGATGATGGATCTGAGCTGAATAATGAAGAAAGTATGGGCCTACCAGGATGAGATGCCTGTGTCCCCACACAGTATGTTCATTTCCCTTATAAGACTTGAGCAGGGACCCTCTGATATTGCACAAGGGAGGATGAATGTGCAGATTCCGAGTGAATGGATTTAACTATTTGCTTGTGTATGTGGATATGTTTTCAAAATGTATGGAAGTGTATCCAACAACGAAGAATATTGCAGCAACTGGGGTGCAGTACTTCAGTAAAGCCATCTCTCCAAGGTTAGGACCCACCAGGGCATAAATAGCGATAAAAGGAAATCACTTAGTGACTTCCTTCAAACCATGGATGTGCTGCATGTTAGGAACTTGGCACATTCCACCCCTTCACTTTGGATGCTGGTCAGAGCAGCCAGGTGACATCCAGTGTTGCCAAACGGCAACAAATGCTACATGAAGCCCGGTCTGCGCTTTCAGTAGTGTCAAAGAGGCTCACTATTGCAACACCAGGTGAAATTCTGCATCCAAATACCCTGTTGAACAAAGGGATTCCCTGTCTCTAGTCAGTGTGTATACATGTAAATTCCATGGTCATGAGGCTTGTGATGTATCCCAGACCAGTGAAACTGAGAAATATAGTCATATATATTAACCTCACAAGATCATGTATACCATGCTGCATTATATCACTCATCATAAGCACACATCACATCCTATGTGCATACGGGTTTGTAATGCATAAACCAATGAGTAAGTCCTCCAAGGCTCCAGACTCTGCAGCAAGGTACCGTCTCAAGCACAAACAACATCTCTCATGACAGCCAACAATCCTGTCTTCTTGGGGATAACATGCCTGTCTTGGAGCAATGCTGAACAGTTTCTGCAAGTGCTAACACAAACCCTAGTCATAGAATATGTAGGAAAATATGGCCTACACTGTCCACAAGCAGTGTGGCACTGTGATGTAGTTAGTCTACCAGTTGCACTGTACAGCACAAGTTTAACACATATCTCAAACTCCTTGGTTACTGTCTTTTTATTTTTTTTAAGTTTTATATAGCGCTAGCTTGACCTGTGGGTGTCAGAACACTTTACATATACACAGGAGTAAAAGGCTGCATTATATAACATGATCTAAGGAAGCAAAAAGTATATAAGCAAAAGCATAATAATTAGGAAGAAACAGTAAGAGATAAAGGTTGCATTATATAGCATGAACTAAGGAACTAAGAAAATATAAGCAAAAATAAATAAATAGCAAAAACATAATAATTAGGCAAACGGTGGGGGGAAGGGAGACATAATAACGTAGGTGGTTGGGACTGTACAGTAATCACTTATCCTTGATGGTCAAATGAGGGGGCATCAACTAGGTTATCAGAATCTAGGTTGGTTGACCTTGGTCGGTAAATAATTTGTTGAGGAGAATGAGTTTCAAGTCCTTTTTGAAGCAGGAGAAGTAGGGATTGCATATGAGGTCTCTAGGGAGTGAGTTCCACATCCTGGGTACATTACCAGAGAAGGATCGACACTGAGTGGTTTTCCTTTTCACTTTCGGAGGGATGAGAAGAAGTGAGTTGGAGCTTCTCAGAGTTCTGGATTTTCCTGCTTTTACTAGTTTGCTGTTAAGGTAGTTGGGGGAAAGTGTCGGCGTCAACATAGTGGACACTGTGCACTGCCATGTGTACACTATCATGGTCCAAATTGATATCCACTCACTATCATTCCCATGGACAACATTGACTCCAACTGTCAATGCTAAGTATGTATGACTGAAGTACACCATATCACCTGCTCCAGCTACAGGTTATAAAATAAAACATGTATCAATTCAGAAATGGCAACAGTGGCCCATAACAGACACAACAGATGAATGTGAGAAATGTGTCTACTCAATGGCTATTACACTCTCCTTACTGGTGACAAATCATCTCCTGCATTGCCTTGGCACTCCAAAGTATGACAAATAGTAAGTGAATCACAGAAGACAGCACACCTGTATGTGTAGCTCAGGGTTAGACATTTCGAATTTCTACTTACGTTTATGCCACACAATAGCATGTCTTTTATAGTAGGGGTATGAGTCATTTAGGGCACATAGCAGAATAAACATGAATCTTGGGCCATCCATTGTTATAACTCTTAACCAATTGCACCTCTCCTTTCTTTGCAGCTTACCAAGGATACGCTCAGCAGCCGTTGGTCATGACTCCTTTAGAACTCACAGACGAAAGCCCAGCAGAGGTAAAACCATGCCCTAATCGGCACCCGGTCCATAGTTGAGCGGACATTTGGTGTGCTAAAATCTAGCTTTAGGAACCTGGACATGTCTAATGGCTGATTTTTTGTACTTCCCCCAATGGTGTGCAAAATCATACTTGTGTGCTCTATTGTGCACAATATTTGTGTAAGGACAAATGCTCCATGGGTTGACGGCAATGAGGATCAGGAGACTCCAGATGATAATCCTCATCAGACACTACATTCAGTAGCCTCAACAAGGTAGAGGGACCATATCATCAACAATTTCTTCACAGAAGCATGAGTGATGTACATGATGTCACAAATGATGTGTACATATATGTAAATAAGTGAATGAGAATTACCACTGTGTATAAATATTGATTTCATAGTCTCTCTAAACATCAAAACATTCACATTACAACTGCTACTAATTGGCAAATAGAACTGGTATGTAGCTTTGTGTAACAAACAACATTGAACATCATCTGGTACAAACAAAGTAGAGTGCAAGCCAACTACCTAAAGCAAATAGTCCTCCATTGGCAGCCACAATTAACATTGTGCGGTAACATAGAAAGTGTGCTATGACTGTGTGTGTGTGTGTCTCCTACAGCTAGCCATTTGTACAGCCTCATACTTGTGGACGATAGTAGAATCCACCCATAGTATGATGACTGTGAAGTGTTGCTCATTGTAGGTGTATGGGAACATAGTCCCAAACCTAGGGGCATATTTACAAGCCCTTTGCGGTACTGGTGCTTCACGTTTAACATGGGAAAGAGTGACATACAGGGGGTGCAAGGGGATTGTAAATAAGCCCCCTACAATTTACATATGCTACATCAATTAATATATCCACATATGAAATCCATTAGGTGATCTTATATCACACATACAAATGCTACATACTATTCTTTGCTAGTTCAACAGTGAACCCCCACTGCTAGGCACAAGGAACACCGCTTTAATGCAGAGTGTAGTTAAGGTGTGATTTACGCAGCCTTACTGTCAGCAATATATAGGAGGCCATGCCAAGGCAGGCATGGTGATCTAGGAGGATGTATGTCATTACATCGCATAGTAATACCACGCGTGCCATTACAACACCGGTATTATTGCGCAATGTCAATGACAACAACATGCCATTACATCGCATACTTTTACCACGAGTATGCCCTTACCACGCATGCCATTACAATGCCAAGGCATGTATTGTAAAGCTATACTCGTAGTTAAAGTTTGCAAGGTAAGTGACAACCCTACTCCTACACATACACAATACACTGCTCCCACTCCTACATTACCCCTAATCCAAAAACACTACAACACTACTCACACTACTCCCTCCCCTACACTACCCTAAACCACTACTGCACTGCAACACTACCCACCCTACTCCCACCCCTACACTACCCTAAACCCTAAAACACTACTACACTACCCACACTATTTCCACCCCTACACTACCCTAAACCCTGAAACACTACAGCACTACAACACTACCCACTCCCAACCCTACACTACCCTTAACCCTAAAACACTATTACCCTACCCTAAACCACTACCCACACTACTCCCACCCCTACATGACCCTAATTCCTAAAACACTACTACACTACAACACTACACACACTACTCCCACCCCTACACTACCCTAACCCCTAAAACACTACAACACTACACTAAACACGAGAAGACTACACTACACAAACACTAAAAGACTACACTACACAAACACTAAAAGACTACACTAAAACCTAAACTACACTACACAAACACTACTACACTACCCTAAAACACTACACAAACACTACTAAACTACCCTAAAACACTACTATACTACAATAAACCCTCAAACCCTACACTACCCTAAACCCTACACTACAAAAACACTACAACACTACCCTAAACCCTAAAACACTACACTACACAAACACTACTATACTACCTTAAACCCTAAAACACTACACTAACCTAAAGCCTAAAACAATACACAAACACTACTACACTACCCTGAACCCTAAAACACTACACTAAACTACACTACACAAAATCTACACTACCTTAAAACCTAAATCACTACACTACACAAATACTACGACACTATCCTAAAACCTAAATCACTACAACAGTACCCTAAACCCTAATACACTACACTAAACAAACACTACAACACTACACTACACTACAAAAAAACACACTAAAATGTTTAAAAAAAACACACAAACGTTAAAGCACTAGTTTAACACTACCCTAAACCCTACAAAAGTAACCCCCAACCCAAGCTCAAACCCCCTTACCTCTCTCCTCTCCAGCGTCACCGTCTCTCCTCCTGGTTCCTGCTTCTTCCTTCCTGCTTGGTGCACGTCGTTGTGAGGAAACAGCCTAAGTTTCCTCACAATGACTTGGATAGCCGCCGTCGCCGTTACACATTACCTCGCATGCATTGTAAAAGCGCATGTGATGTAATGGTATGCGTAGTTTTTACCACCCATTGTAACATTGCATGCGTTGTAGCGCATGCGATGTAATAGCAACGCGTGGTAAAAAACGCATTGTGATGGCTGTTCCAATCCAATCCAAAAATTCTTTATTTCGGTCATATAGACCATAAATGATACAGTACATAAGACATAAAAACATTGCTTACATAAAAACACATTTCATACAGTCTTAAAATTGATAGATTTCCCACCTTGGAGGAAAAGGGGAGGTTAGAGCAAGCCAACTCAATGTCACACATTAGAGGTTTTTTTTTTCCTAATCTGCCAAACTGCCATTAAAAATTTGGCTACTGCAAACACAATATGGGCGAGAGTGCTGGTTTTCATTACTCTGTATGCGTGTAAATGGTTACTGAACCCCAAGTTTCTACAGAGGGGCGCTAACCAGTATTTTCTAGATTTACTGTAGGCAGGACAGACAAACATAATATGAAGCTCATCTTCCTTGTGAGTGTTACAGCTTGGACACATTATATCGCCATCATTGTGCCATTTGTGAGTAAATGTTCTAATGGGCAGTGTACCTAGCCTCCATTGTACAAATAATTTCCTCGCAAGGATAGGAAAAATAAGGTCCATAAAACTTTCAAAAACATAGGAATTTTTGGATTCCAGGAACCGATCTGTGAGAGTGCCGCTGGTTTGTGCGTTCAGCAGGAGTGAACGTCTTTTTTCTTTAAATATGCAGACTAAGGTTTTGCGTGGAAACCTTCGGCAGCCCTGTTCAGGGTCCTCCCAGAGCTCGGATAGATTCAAGGCGTGAAGTTCTTTTTTAACAAAAGCGAGCCAAGAGATTTTATTACTTTGGTTCAGGTTCATGACATGGATAAGGTCCTGCCTATAGTGATGAAGTTCGTTGGTGGACCATAGCCTATGCCAGAACCTCACCGGCTTTGACTCTAGCTCCTCAGTAATAGAGGGGAGGCCCATGTCTAATCTCAGAGGCAAGAGCGGTGTGCCTCGAGGGAGAGCCAAGAGGCGTCTCAGAAAATTGTTTTCCACTCTTGCTAGTTCTTGGCCTACTTTATGCCCCCATAGTTCACTCCCATACGTTGCAGCTGCCTTAGCTTGGGTTTTGTACAGTTCAAGTGCCGGGCTAATGGGCTTATAAGTTGAAGTATTTGCCACTTTCAGTATTGCACCCGACAGCTGGGACAGTTTGAGCCGTGATCTTATTATCTGGGGGTCCCAGGATAGATTTTCCTGTAACGTTACTCCCAGATACAGAAAGGTGATTACCCTCTCAAGGCTGGCATTACCCAGGGTCGGATTGGGTCTGGATTTTTTAGGTGGATTAAATATCATGAACTTGGTCTTTTCTGTGTTGATCTCTAGACCATGTTGGCTACAGAAAAGACCAAATCCATCCAAAATCCTCTGGTTTCCCATTGGGGATTTGGAAAGAAGGAGGGTATCATCGGCAAACATAATTGCCGGGACCCGCCTGCCTGCCAAACATGGGGCATCATTATCCTTGACATTTGCTAGATGGGCTATAACATTATTAATAAAGAGGCAAAACAGGGTCGGTGCCAGGACACAGCCCTGACTCACCCCTCTACGCACAGGGAACCTAGATAACAGTCTACCATCCCTCCCACACCTGACCTGTGCATAGTTGTTATCGTGGAGCCTTGTTATGATGTTGAATATCTGAGCGGGTACCCCTAACTTTTCCAGTACCTCCCACAGTTTCTTACGTGGGACTAGCTCAAAAGCTGACTTCAGGTCCACGAACACCATGTACAGCCTTCCACCCTCTATCGTCACCGTCTTCCAGTAAAGCAAAACAAGGCGGAAGATCTGGTCCATGGTGGACGTGTTTTTCCTGAAGCCAGCCTGAAGGGGACTCAGAATATCATTGGCCTCCACCCAGTCTAGCAGGTGGTTCAGGATTAGACGAGCGAATAGCTTTTGGGGGACGTCTATAAGGCTGATCGGCCTGTAGTTGGCCAGGAGCAGAGGAGAGCCCCTTTTGTATATGGGTACAATCTCTGCCCCCAGCCAAGAACAGGGGATCGCCATACCTCCTAAGATGCCATTAAACAGAATGAGGAGGTACGGACCCCAGATTTCAGGATGGTGTCTGAACAGGTCCCCCGGTAATCTATCTAACCCAGGCGCCTTCCCCATTGCTAATCGCTCCATTGCAGTCATCACCTCACCAAGAGTAAGTTCCAGGCCCGCCTCCAAAGAAGCGGAAGCTTCGAACACCGCACCATCAGGCGGTGAGGTGGTGTCTTGGTAGAGTGACCCAAAATGTGCTTCCCACACTGAGGGGGCAATGTTGGGCTCCACTGCTGATTTAAGTTCCCCTGTCCCATTATTCACCAGAGCCCAAAATTTCCTCGAATCTTTAGCGTCAAGGGCTTCAGATAAATCATGCCAACGGTCCCAATCCCACTCTACCCTAGCAGTTTTCATTGCCGCTTTATAATCCCTCCTGAGTTCTGAAACCTTGACCTTATTCGAGCCCGCTTTTATGGTAGCAATTAACTCAGACTTGATTTTCCTGCAAATCGAGTTATACCAGGTCGGGGTTCGAGTCTTTTTCCTACGTGGTGGAACCACTGGATGGAAAACCTCAGGAAGACCACTCACAAGTTCTGCATGAATTTGCGCTAATTTCTTATTGTAATCTATGGGTCTCGGTTGGTCTATGAGATCATCTACTTCTTAAACCTGGGGAGTGCTATTTCATATAACTTATTCATGGCACCTTCCCCCTTTATCAGATTCCCCCATTTAACACGACGCCTGTTGGTAGTGAGAAGCAGATTCCCAGGGTCATCGCTAGAAGTGGAGGATGAAGGCCCATCTACAGGTGCAGGATGTTGCACCTCCAGTAGAAGCGCGTTGTGGTCACTATCTATTCTGGATACCACCTTGAAATCCTGAACTTTAGGCCACATGGTAATGTCTATGAATATATAATCTAACCTAGACTCATGCTCTTTCCTATTGAAGGTGCACATTGAGGGGGTATCAGATGGGGTACGCCCATTACAGGCCCTTATTGCATAATTCAGAGTGAGGGACATAATCTGTACTGCCAGAGGGGACCAGGTTTTGGGGTGTGGGGATGAAGATGGTGGGACTCCCCAAAAATCGTCCTCAGTAGTGAGGGCACCCTCCTTTAATCGTGCTAGAGGTTCGAAATGGCAGTTTAAATCCCCACCCATCACTATCTTGTAATCACCTGGAAGCTGACCCAAAAAGGATGAGAGGTCATCTAAAGTAGATGACTCCTTGGCCACGGCAACAGGCCGTGAGTATACATTAATAACTGCCCAGGTTACTGAGCCATCTGAGCAGGACACACTGGATGTCCTGCGAGAACGTAACCATACTTTCCGCCTGACACCCAATGTGACTCGCTACCCAGATCGCCAAGCCACCCGAAGGCCTCCCTAAACCACTCCACTTGGCCGGAATTTCAAAAATGTCATACCCCGATCTACTCAGGGGTTCCCTCGCCCAGGTCTCCTGAAAGAGGCAAACATCACTGCCATCTATCAGAAGATCCCAATCCATTGTGTTCACTTTATTTGCGATCCCCGCCACATTCCAAGAGAGGACTCTCATAGGTGGAGTACGCGATGTTCCTCGCCATCATATGTGGTTACTACAATGGCTTGGGAAGGGTCGGGGCTTTCCGGAACGTTTGGAGGTACCAGTGTCGAGAGCGGGGTACACACGGCCACCGTAGTCGAGTTCGTACACGTCAATCTCTTTAGAGAATTGGCTACTTGTCCCCCCAGGCTTCCAAGTGATCTCCCTTTCTTATTGGGGGAGTCCTGCACCCGAGTGTCATACTTACAAGCAGGTCCCTTCACCCCCCTGTCCACCACCCCAGTAAAAGTTTTTTGGGGGGCCTGTTGGGTAGCGCCCTTTTGTGGTCAATCAACCTGGTCAAGGCAAGAATATCTGTTTGGGTGGATGAAGTTACCATAACTAGGGGGTGCATTGTACCTGGGCCTATATCGTGAACCATCCACTGCAAAGCCAACTCTAGTCCAACCCTCTTCCCTCCTCATGGCAGAATTACCTGCATTTGGGTAGAAGTATGAAAGGGCCATTACTTCAATAGAAGTATTGCCAGCACTGACAAGCCAGTTACAAATATATGGGGCAACCTGTGGACTTTTAAAACTAACGATTATACAATCGCCCACACATTTTTTGGGAGTAGACCCAATCCATGGAACCCTTCTGACCATAAGAACATGTCCTTTTAGATTGGGTGGGAGTGGCCTGTGAATATTTAGCCAATTTATTACCTTATTACGCAGGGAATCCTGCGATTCCGAGGCACCACTAGTAAACTCCGGTACTCCCACCAAGATCGCAGTATATGCTACAGCCTCAGGGGGCAGATTAACCGTCCTACGCCTGGTGTTTCGGCTAATAGGACAACCAGTTTGCCCACTGAGTGGTCTTTCCTGATTAGGTTGTTGAGATAGAGCAAGTTGTTTTGACCTTCTAGGTGCAGGTACTGGAGGCCTCCCTGTTTGGGGCACTGATGGACCCGGTTGGGCGACGGGTGGGTAATGTTTCTTGCGGCTTCCCCTGACTGAACTGGTGGAGGATTTGGGGGCTGGGTAATTGTAACTGGGGGCAATTGACTGATCCTAGCACTATCCCTGGGGGCCCTTTGTGAGTTTACCCCCAACCCAGAATCAGCACTATTGGCCATACAGAGTTTTTCTATGGCTGTCAATCTAGCCTCTATAGAGTCTAGTTTAACAGACAGGGGATTCAGAAAATCTCTAAAGATGTCCGTGAGTGAGCTAATGAGCAGACATGTAGTATTCGGAGGGACCCCACCAAAAATATATGGCCCCGTGCACACCGATAGAGATGGAGCTGTTGGGGAACTAGATAGTTCTGACCTGGTTATGGTGGATGCTACCCCGGGACAGTCCATAATGTCTGTATTGTCGCCTTGAGCGGGCATTGTTCGATCGACTTTAGACCTTTTAGTACCTTTTGGCTTTCTTGACCTCTTCCTTTTAGACGGATAGTCCCCCCTGCTGCTCTTATATTCAGTTAAAGCTGCAACTGATCCCCCCTCCTGCGACACTATCTCTACAAAATCGGCATTGGAGGAGGTTTCTACAATCCTAGAGAGGCTTAGTGAGTCTCTATCCCTCTGGGTGGTGGATGGTGTCCTCAGTTGCTGCAGGACTGACTCAATAGTCTGGTCAATACTATCCATAAGCGACAGATGGGTGGCATCAAGCAGTAGTCGTGTGCTAGCATTAATTGAGGAGACAGGTGAAGCCAATGACAAGTTTTCTGCACCCTCATCTAGTTGGTTTCCTAGCACAGTGAGTCCTTTGTTAACCACAACGTTAGCCCTGGTAATACATTTTTCCATGGTTCCAGAAATCTGTTGGGCGACCTTACTTCTGGATTCTCTCGTAGCCATGTATATGGGGCGCCTGTGAGGCACTAGCCGCACCAAAGAAGAAGAAGATAGTGATGTAAAGGCAGGGCGTTAGAGGGATGGCCCGGTCCGGTCTCTGCCGGCCTCTAACGGCCTAGAACGGCCCGCCCTTTGCCCGGGCTTAGCCCGGCGCCCGCCCGCGCGCGTCCCGCGTGACGCGTTAGCTCCTATGTTTATATACCCAGTGATTCTATTGGTTTCCTGGGAGTAGGAGGCGGGGTCAGGGGGAAGAGTCAGCACAGGTGCGGCCGATGGCAGAGCCGCAGGCTTCCTGGGACTCGCAGTCCCACTCTCCCTCGCCGTCCAGTAGAGTTGATAGGGCTCCCAGAGACACCAGGGACACAAAAGCAGAGTCCTTCCAGCGCAGTCAAACATGCAGCTTCGAGCGGCCCCCGCGAAGCGGGGGCCACGAGGCGTGTCTTTAAACTCCTGGGAGGAGGCGGGGTCAGGGGGAAGAGTCAGCACAGGTTCGGCCGATGGCAGAGCCGCAGGCTTCCTGGGACTCGCAGTCCCACTCTCCCTCGCCGTCCAGTAGAGTTGATAGGGCTCCCAGAGACACCAGGGACACAAAAGCAGAGTCCTTCCAGCGCAGTCAAACACGCAGCACGAGCGGCCCCCGCGAAGCGGGGGCTGCGAGGCGTGTCTTTAAACTCCTGGGAGGAGGCGGGGTCAGGGGGAAGAGTCAGCACAGGTGCGGCCAATGGCAGAGCCGCAGGCTTCCTGGGACTCGCAGTCCCACTCTCCCTCGCCGTCCAGTAGAGTTGATAGGGCTCCCAGAGGCATCAGGGACACAAAAGCAGAGTCCTTCCAGCGCAGTCAAACACGCAGCTTCGAGCGGCTCCCGCGAAGCGGGGGCCGCGAGGCGTGTCTTTAAACTCCTGGGAGGAGGCGGGGTCAGGGGGAAGAGTCAGCACAGGTGCGGCCGATGGCAGAGCCGCAGGCTTCCTGGGACTCGCAGTCCCACTCTCCCTCGCCGTCCAGTAGAGTTGATAGGGCTCCCAGAGACACCAGGGACACAAAAGCAGAGTCCTTCCAGGGCAGTCAAACACGCAGCTTCGAGCGGCACCCGTGAAGCGGGGGCCGCGAGGCGTGTCTTCAAACTCCTGGGAGGAGGCGGGGTCAGGGGGAAGAGTCAGCACAGGTGCGGCCGATGGCAGAGCCGCAGGCTTCCTGGGACTCGCAGTCCCACTCTCCCTCGCCGTCCAGTAGAGTTGATAGGGCTCCCAGAGACACCAGGGACACAAAAGCAGAGTCCTTCCAGCGCAGTCAAACACGCAGCTTCGAGCGGCACCCGTGAAGCGGGGGCCGCGAGGCGTGTCTTCAAACTCCTGGGAGGAGGCGGGGTCAGGGGGAAGAGTCAGCACAGGTGCGGCCGATGGCAGAGCCGCAGGCTTCCTGGGACTAGCAGTCCCACTCTCCCTCGCCGTCCAGTAGAGTTGATAGGGCTCCCAGAGACACCAGGGACACAAAAGCAGAGTTCTTCCAGCACAGTCAAACACGCAGCTTCGAGCTTCTAAAAACTTAGAGATGCATGGAACATGGCTGTTCCCTGATCTAGGATAGCACCATCAGCGTGAGTGAGAATCATGTTGGCTAACAATAATGACACTGTCACTTTTCTGAGGGGTATGACATTGGAATATGAATAGCCGATACTCAATAAATCATATGGTGCTATCCATACATTCCCTTCCAGGTGGTTGCAGTCAAGCACTGTTCTCACCGGCAAGGGGAAATTTAACCCTGTCTAGTTTCCCCGTAGCCTGATGCCATCACTGTCAGCATACAAAGTAATCACATGCAAAGACAGTAAGAGGTCACCTCCGCTATTCACACCCAGCACTGCAATCCCTGTACATTATTACATGTATTGCACACCCCAATACACCCAATTACACATATTTCCCTAAGGCTTAAAAAAACAAAAAAAGGATGCATGAGCTTAAAGAGTGATGTTTGCAGCCACCATGTCCCCGAAAATGAAGCTTCCCCGCCGATGCGTCAAAATAACTACATGGGGGCAGATTTACAAGAAACTAATGCATCTGTAGAGATGCGTCAGTTTCCCTGCACCAGCCTTCGATACCATTGCGCCACCATGGAGAGCCGTATTTACAATACAGCGTAACATGGCGCAAGGTTTGACAGATGCGTCAGAAATTCTGATGCATCTGTTAGCCTAAAAGTCATGCACTGCTGGAGTCATGTGACAAGAACAACACAACTCCAGCAATGCATGTTGAGGCCTATACTTATTGCACTGCATCACTCCTTAAGTCTGCTTCAATCAGGCGTAAGGTTTTAACGCAGAGGCGTCCTAGAAGTGGTGCAGTGAAATCTTGTAGATTTCACTGCATCACATTTACAAGGCTTTCCTGCGTGGGAACGTCCACCCTCCATACATTATACCTGACGCAGGTATATTGTGAAGCAGGGCCATACAATGTGACGTGACGTATCTCTCTAGATGTGTCACGTTGTAAATTGCCAGCATTTTTTATTGCTTCTCTGCACCACAAAAGTGACGCAATGGTGGCGAAAAAGTGTCACAAGGGGATGGTAAATGTGCCCCATGGTGACTTGTCAGCACATGTGTGAATTCGACACGTTGACTGGTACTGTAAAAAATGCAACACATCGGCTAAAAACGTGAGGCATCCGCCCACAAAATTATGTTATGGAAAAGAAAAGTGATGTAATGGATCCTACATGCTGGATGCCAGGAACTGTGAAGTTACTTTCATTTTCACTTTAATTCACAGTTTTACTCTCTTAGTTCGGGAGTGGTTGTATTTTGGCTGTGCTGGAGAGTGTTTTTGTGTGTTTGGAACTGGTTCATAGTGTCTACTGTCCATGTCATTTCCTTCAAGTCCTTTTTGTGCTTTCTTGTTGTATATTGTTGTGTATTGTCCTGTGGGCTGTCGGGTGTTTGTACTGGCCATAGCAGGCAGTGGGTGTTTCCCCGGTAGGTTGCCAGGGTGGGGGGCGGTTTTAGACCCCTGGGGGCCATTTTTCTTACCAGGGGCCAGTTTTGCAGCATATCTGCATTATCAGTCTTCAGCAACAAAAGAGGCACAAAGCTTTCCTCTAGCACCACCCCCCTTGGAGCTGGCCGAGCTGTTTGCCAGTGCTGGGTCTCGATTCCTAGTCTGGCCCTTGGTGTTTGTCTTCAGGGATATACTTGTCATTGGAAAAGTAGTGTTTTTTGGGTGGGTCAGTAGTATTTTGGTATTTCTATTTGGGTGGGACATCGCTTGTAAGAGCCGGCTCGCCCCATGAGTGACCAGGAGTTTGGCAGCTTCCTGTGGCTGGTCGCACATTACCTGCCTGACATGGTAGCCAGTAGGGGACATGTCATTCAGGGCTACCCCCTGAAGGTAAGCAAGCAACAGTGGGAGAATGTACGTCTCCAGAAGCTGAGGCTGTTTGGAGTGGACTGCAATGTCCATCAACTGAAACATCACTGGGCCGATGTGCTTGGCAAGGAGTCTGACCTCCTCAACTATATTGCCATTGACGTTGGTGGAGCAATTGCTAAGTACACATGATTTGTGTGCTTTCCTATGTGTCTCATGTATCCATTGATGATTTGTGGTAACATTAAGTATGGCTCACATTACTTTTGGCTTAAAATATCCATGCTCCCATGCAAAAGAGAGAAATGCTGTGGCAATAGCAATGACATGATTTGTGCACAGTGCTATCTGTGAAACTGAGCAGGCCACAGAAGTGTTAGTGACTCTGGAGGTGACATAAATGAGTCCCAGGGAAGCATTGAGCTGATGCACATGCCCCTAGTCCATCCAGAAAACTCATATGATGACAGATAGTGCAGTTCAGCTCCGGAGATGCTTCTTTTAGAAAAAGCATTTGTCAGGTACAGTTGTGATGGGTCATTACATGATACACATAAAGTGGCTTATTTACAAGCCCCTTGCACTGCTGGGATGTCACTTGTTACATTATCAAAAGTGAAACACAGGCTGCGCTAGGGGCTTGTAAATAAGCCCCATAGTGATGTGCGGATGATCTTCCTTGGCATACCTCCCCTGGGTTGTCTGGCCCACCATGGCTTGCACTGTTTAGGTAACCTGTGAATGTGGCAAATGGGTCTTGAATAGTATGTCCTATGTAAAAGGTATCGCTTCTGATGTCCACTATGGCTATGCTGTCCTTTGCACTTGTTTGCCTGACTCCATACCTCTGAATGCATAGCAAATGCCGCATGCATCCTCTGCATAGCCACATGGAGGTCTTTTTGAGGCCAGAGCCACTGGAGCTGTCCTTACGTACGAGACTCCCATTGTACTCCCATTGAACATGCCTCTTCTATGAGAAGCCCAATGTATGTCAGAGGGAATCACACTCACATGATACTGTATCCAAGGGTATGACAGCCTGAATATACCACATCTCAACATATCTCATATTATTGTTGTTGTATTTTCTACCAAAAACTTAGAGATGCATGGAACATGTCTGAACAATATCTGGTACTCTGCATCACTGATAGGTACAGAACTCACCTAACTTAAGGAACGGGTACGAATAATGTGCGATGTGCATAGTGTACATATTTCCTGGATTCCAAAGTTAAGATGGCCATGGTATAGCAATGGCTTGCTGAGTATGGTATGTGAGTTATGTAGGTGCAGAAAATAATCAAAGTCAGCTACCGTAGTGAAATATAGTAGTGATGAGGTTAGTTAACTGGTTCCGCAAATTGGTCAACATATGAATGTTTTGGCACATCACATGTATGGACACTGCAGTCTGCCTGTATCATTCAGGCATGCCAACTGTCATTTGATTACTTACAACCTGAAGGGTTACATAGCCAATAGTTATGCATATGTACTCTATTTTTGTTGCATATCAAATATGTGTTCTACGTTTACTGATTTGTTTCCATGTTTTGTCTTGCTGCTAGACACACAGGTGGATAACTTCAAGGACCCCAACTTAACTAGTGAGTGTCTTCATCACTGCCAATTGTGTAGTACAAGGATTGAATGTGATGTCAGATGCTTTGTGACTTGCCAGATTCAATTAGCATCCCTATCACAGATAAACGTTTGAATGATGATTACTAGGTCAGGAGAATTGACGAAGGGCACTGCTCTGCCCGAAATGCATTGGGATGGATGTGAATTATATGTTTATGGATCTCTGTTGAACACAACAATCGATGTTGGATATGAATGAATATCTAAAATCCATGTGAATAAAATTACAGAGCACCTTATCAAGAGGAAGAATCAAAATTGATTAAAAGTTTATTGGATTAACTTGTTTAACCCATTTCACTGGTTTTACTGTTGTGCGCAGGGGGACATCTTTTAACTAGGAGATACAACTTGCTTTTGTTCTCACAACTGACCCTTTTTAAAAAAAAACCTTTATTGCACCTTACAGTCTTACACAGCTTCTGGCCTACAACCCAGGGGGCCGGCCACCACACAATCACGACAATAGTATATCTACTGGATAACTCCGCATAATGGCCGCCATTTTTGGGGTTCGGCTACTTCGCAATACAGTGAAGGTACATCAGTCTCAATAGTTTGCTGATCTAATTAGCTTTGGTTTTCTGTTTTTTAACAATAAAAAACGTAAAAAGAAACGAAGAAATCACATTTAGGTCATCAATTGTTTGAATACATTTGCACTAACTGTGTCATGGCAGGTTTCTGTAAAGTCAATCTGCACTTATGCCCTTAGGGTCAGTCGCAGCTGTAAGTTCTGTGAATGAGTGTGGGTGTGTGGTTCGTCTGGGGTCTCGCTCTATCGGTCCCACCGTCTCTCCCCTCCCGACTCCCGAGGTCGCCCCCAATCCCAGCCCCCTACCCCCTACCCCCACTCTTCCCACCTCCGAACTCTGCTAGTCGTCCTCCCCCTCCTCATCTGATGTCATTGGGTCTTCTTCAGGTAAGGGTTCACAAATTTCTTCCCTGTACACATTCCATGGGGTCCAAAACTTGTTCCATTTCCTCGGGCAAGCCCGGCTAGCATACACCGCCCTTTCTGTGATCCTCACCCTGTCCATATTCATACACCATTGTGTTCTCGTTGGCACCTCTTCCGCCCCCCATTTCTGCGCTATGTCCCGCTTGGCGATCACCATGCCCAAAGTAGCCCATTGTTGGCCATGTCTGGACAAATCGTTGGGTCCCCACACATTTAGTATGCACTTCCGCGGCTCAGGGACCAGGGAGGTCCCCACAGTCTGCGATATTGTGCGCATTATTCGTCTCCAATACTCCTGCATGCGTGGGCAGTCCCATATCGTGTGGAAGAACGTACCCTCCTCTCCACATCCACGAAGACAGTATGGGTGTTGTGCACTGTGTATGAGGTGCAATGTCGTTCTCATATAGTATACTCTATGCAGAATTCTAAGTTGTATGAGCCGGAATTTAGCTGAGATGCCTACTTCTTTGGGCGACGCCAGTGCTTCATTCCATTTGTTTTCATCCATAACTTCTATGTCTTCCTCCCATTTGTCTTTCAGTTTGACCATGGAATCTGGCAAGTTGTTAATTAACTTACGGTATGTGGGTGATGTCGCTCGCTCTGGCATGAAGTCCGTAAGGAGGCGATCTTCAAGCGGGGAGGCCTCCGGTACCTCCGCCTCCGGGGGGATGGCATTAACCAGAACGATTCTCGTGATCCCAGCTCATACTGCTCTCTCAGCCGGTCAAAGGGAATCACCGTGCCTCTTTCCCATAAGTCTCCCACCATAGATATACCTATCTCGTCCCAGTGGGAGAAGCCCTTGCTATGTCTTAGGTTTCCCAGGGCCCGAGAGTCCCATAGTGAAGTGAGTTTGGTTATTCTCCCTTTCCAACCTAGTGCCGCCAGTGCTGTGTGCCACAGCGCTGGGGTGAGTCCCGTGGGTCCCACCAGTTTGCGCACCATTCGCTGGTCGTATAGAGGGACCAGTAGAGTGCTGGTCCCCAGCTGTGCCCTGTCTGACTGGAATGCTGGGTCGTCCTGGGGAGCATGAATCCATTGATTTATGGGTTTTAACTGCGCTGCCCAGTAATACAATTTCAGATCCGGCAACGCAATCCCCCCGTCATACCATCCTCTGTGCATTTTAGCCTGCGCAATGCGCGCCGGGCGGTTACTCCATAAATGACCAGCCACCAACGCCGATACTTTCCTGAAGTACCCTGGTGCCACCGGGTACAGCGTATTTTCCAGAATGTATAAAAAACGGGGCAATTGCATCATTTGATAAAGTGCTGCTTTACCTAGCATCGTTAGGGGCAGCCCTGCCCAAAATACAACGTCCTGCTTAAGCCGTTCCATGGGTGGTGTCAGATTTGTCTGCGCAAATTCCATTGGATCCATGGTGACATGGATGCCCAGATATTTAAAGGATGAGCCGGCCTCCCTTAAGGAGCAGACTATGTTCAATGCCGGGATTGGGCCCTTCAGAACATACAGCTCCGATTTAGTCCAATTCAGCGTGTATCCCGAGACTTTTCTGTGTTCATCACAAAGGGTCAGGAGTGCTGGAATACTATGTTCTGGATCTGTTAGGTACACCAGCATGTCGTCCGCGTACAGTGAGAGGCGATCTTCCCACCCCTCTGCCCAGGAAATCCCTTTCAGCAGTGGGGTCGACCGTATCAAGTTTGCTAATGGTTCTAAGGCGATTGCGAAAAGCAACTGACACTTTTTGATCGGAAAGTGAAACTCTAGAAGCACGCTACACGTTTGAATAATTGAACAACCAGGGTCGTGCATGTTTTAATATAATTGTTGCTAAACGCAATACACTGCCAATCTGGAATGACCACATCTGAACATGGCAGTGGTTGTGAAGAATTCTGAAAGCATGACAGCTGCACAAGATGTGATATTAGGAGCATGTAACAGGTGGTAGCATGGTCTACCATGGACTTACAACAGTTCTGATAGGAGACGTTTCATATGTCACTGTGTTACTTATCCAGCGTATTTTGTTACATGTCATACCTGCCAAGTGTTCAGTCTAGTTAGCAATGTGTCCTGATATGGGTCCTTGCCATTTCAGTTACACTATGTTGTGGGACAATACATGTACTTTTCAGACATTGCACATCTTACTGGGCAAATGACTATGGCATGGAGGTCATTGCAGGATGCAGAAGGCACATTAATGTTCTGTAAAGATGACATGTGTACCATTCCATGGGTACCAAACAGCATTGTTCCTCAGCATACTAAGTACGGACATAGTCATACCTAAATGTGCAACTGTTTTGCAATTGCATTGTGCATCAATTGCCCTGCCTTCATTATTTGACCTTTGTAAATCTGATATGATAGATATTAGGCATGTGTATGCTCACTTTAAGCTGCACAATGAATGTAGGCTGTAGGGGCTGCTACGTTAGATGTTCTGAAAATATTATTGTTTCATGGTGTTTGTACCTGTCCCTAGTCACCCTTTAACTAACAGTTATCCTTATTGCTTAAACAGACATCAAGACCCCAGAGTAGCTGAGGGAGCATAACCTATGATAGGAGCGCTACTTCCACCTCAGAAAAGTCGGTAAGGCACACAGGGCCTTAGGAAACATTACGAAACGTTACGAGGTAGAGAAGGTTCTAGGTAAGTGGACAAGCTTTTCGCTAGGACCACCAACACTTGTCAAGGGGAGCTCTGACAGATATGGACATTCCGGCCAAGGTACCCCCAAGACACCAGAGCCCAGCACCTCCATCAGTAGGCCATCCCAACCATCTGTCCCCTCACCTCACGCCACAGGAGGGCATAGCTCTTTTGAACTGGACGTAAAGAAGGACCTTTCTGAGTTCAAAGTCAAAATAGACTTTATTTGGCATAAAACAATACCATAAAAGTACAATGTTAAAAATATCTAAAACATTTTAAAAGCCATACTAAAAAGACTGTTTTCCATCAGTGCATAAAGTGTAGTTAATTCAACGCGAGGATCAGCCCACAGTGCTAACACATAATGTCATAAATTAGAAATAATTCATCAGAAATATAATACAATGAACAATTACAGAATCACAGCACAAATGACTAATTCATAAATACTTGAGGGATAACCTTTCTTTCTCAAAATGACACATATTAAACGCACCAGCTTTTATCCTCCCCTCTGCTGGTTCTCAGTTTCGTCGACAGTCTTAAAAAATGTATTGTGCAAAAAAGCGTTAGAGGCTCTACAGACAATTTCAGAAACAATAGTGCCACCTTAGCTTGTTTAAACTTTGCATTTCTTAAAATACATTTTAAAAATAATCGCCTAGGGTAAGCATACAAAGGGCATAATAAAACAAAATGGAGTGTGTCCTGCGGAGACCATTGGTCGCAACCGCAATCACCCTTCGTCTCCAAATGCATTGTATACCCTGCTGGGACTGCCAGAATATGGTGTAACAAGTTTAGCCTGAAACAGGTCATAAGATATCTGTCCTGGGGGTTATGAATTGAGATAAGGTTCCAGGTCCAAACACGACTTTGTTAACTGGTGAGTTCTCACTGATGACTTGGTCAGCTCCCTGTCTTCCCTAATCGATATTCTTCTATTTAAAAATTCTGACTTTATGTGGCCCTTGTTCCTAGCTAACAGTTTTGTTGGGTGTGTAAAATAATCAGCAAGGCCCATGGCCGTCAGGTTTTCCTTGACATATTTAAGCCAGGGGATATTGTGGCCCTGGGCCCAGGCCTCACAATCCAAAATTATCTGCTGGGTTAACACAGCCTCTGGATTTGTACTTATTTTTATCCAGCATGCGAGGGGTTTCCATTGCAGACTATCACAGAGATGGGCTATTCCCATTTCCTCGTGAACAACATAAGAAGATGTGGGACTTTCAGTACCCGCCTCAGATATTTGTTTTCTTCTTTTGTAACTTATGTGGGTCTATAAAGCCCCAAACCTCACTACCATATAGGACTTTAGCACAACTTATAGAGCTGTAAAGGTTCAACATTTGCTCCGGGGACCATCGACCTAATCTCTCTGCAAAATTCATAGTTGCCCCAGTGGAGTTAATTAATGTAGGACATTTCTCCTCCACAAGGGTTTCAAAGCTAAGGCGACTGTCAAATAGGATCCCCAGATATGAAAATGGCTTGACCTTTTCCAGTCCATGTGTGCCTATTGTGTACTTAGTTTTCCTGGTTGGTCCTTTCCCTATCTCCATAACATATGATTTAGTAAGGTTCGGTGACAAATCTAGGCTGTCCATAAAATGTACAAACCCATCTATGAGGCGCTGCAGTCTGCGCAAGTCGGGCCAAAAGCACTGCGTCATCCGCATACAATAACTCGGGATTCCCTCTCCTTCCTATCTGTGGGCAGTCCACCTCTAAGGCTACCAGCGCCTAAGCTAGACCATTTATATTTAAAGTAAAAAGGAAGGGGGCCAGGATATACCCCTGCCTCACTCCCCTTGAGCATGGGAAGCGGGCAGTTACATTTCCCTCCTCATCATATCTGACTTGGGCAGAGGTATTCTGGTGCAATGTTCTTAATATATTCACCAATCATGGATCGATTCCCAAAGCCCCCATTAATTCCCACAATTTCTTCTGATTTACCTGATCGAATTCCGCTGTAAGGTCCATGAAAGCCAAGTACACCGTCCCCTCACTGGCTACACTGTACTTCGCTGCCAGGAGATACAGGTCAGGGCATTGATCTGTAGTGGAGCGGGCGTGCCTAAACCCATACTGGGTATCCATAATGATCTTGTGTTCCTCTTCCCAATCAATCAGTCGGTTAAGAATGGCCCTGCCTAAGACTTTCATAGTCAATGGAAAAAACAACCTAGGCGGAAGTCTTAGATTGCCTACACAATGGTCACAAGACAAAAACTAGAAAAGGACAGTTTCCGAAAAAGTTACGTTTTTATACTGAATAAATTTATTATTAAATAAGACAATTTAAAAATACATATATCAGAAGACAAAATAAAATTGCATTTCAAAAGTATAAATCACCGTAAAAAAACACATGAATGATTCCTTTCACAAATAGAAAACAGTGGTGTGTCAAGTTGTGTGTCGACGCGTATCGGCGGCCAGCGCCTTTCTCAAGACAGGGGACAACTTTCTAAAAATAGAAACATATTTTAGTACAACATTAAACACATTTCTAAATTCATATAAATCTTAAAAGCTCACAATCAAACATTTATTATGGTACATACTTTTGATTAGAACAAGGGAAACTGTGCAAAAAGAGGTTTTGTCCTGTTATTTTAGGCAATATTTATGCTCAGAAAATAAGAGCAAGAATCAATAGTAGCCTCTACTGTAGCTCACATAATTCATATTGTCAACAATGAACAATACTATCCAATGATAAAGAAATATAAGGGCTGCAGGAATACATTATTGCAGTACACAGAAATCTGCTTGATCTTGTTATTGTAGATAATCTGAATACACCATTAATGAGAGCGAAACATTTAAAATACATAAAGAGCTTATATTACAAATCAATAAATTCATATATATCAATAATACCCAAAGCAGGAATTGAATATGAACAAGATCTTTTTGTTTGCAAAAAAACTGCATAATTTGAAAATACAGTGCTAATTATGCCTTACTAACTAGAGATAAACATGACAATACATTTTATGTAGTTGAACAGGCATAGAAAGGGCATCTTCTGCTTTGTACCTTATGTTATGTAATTTGTATAATTTAGAAATCGGTCAAGATAGAATTATACTCTAAATAGCTGGAAAAAGTGATGGAAATATATAAGGTGATAGTAAAAGCAAAAGGTTAATAGGGTAGAAATTGTGATGAAATGATTCAATACTTGGAGCCTCATATTTATAACATTAAGGTCCTATTATTTCATTACAGGTTATCATTTATACATGAGAAGGCAAACCTTATTAATTCAAAGAGTTTTCATGGTTCTATTTATTTGTTGTCTACATGATGCATTAATGCCTAGAATCTGATGTTAGAGTCATTAAGGACTTATTTTCCTTACCTACAGCTGAAACCAGCCTGTAGAACCGATAAATATCCGTTCTATTCAGATCTTTGGGAGATTAGAGGAATCACATAGCATTGGCGATGGAATTCTGCAATGTTTGTTAGTAAGACAAAAGAATTCATGTAACTCTCTATATTTATCTGATTATCTGGAAGAAACAGAATTGTGTCCAAAAATAACGTACCTAATCTAACCAGTATTTAATTCTTATGTGTAGCTGATATCGATATATATTCCACTCATTAACTCAATGTAGGATAAATGGGTTAGCCAGTGAGGGATATAAGAAAAGAGAAATAATCTGAGGATAACACGCTGCTTTACTGTTTCTCAGTTTGTACACATTTGCCTGGTATAAGCGACTAGTTTACCTGATATTAAAAACAATGTTGCGTCGCCTCCACGGGATATGACGAGTTAGAAAAAGGGCCTCATAATTTAGAGACAGCACCTGTGCCAGAAACATGTATAGAGAACATAGTTCAATATTTTCTGTGTTGATAGAATTAAGAATTAGATTTCATACAAGCAGAGTTGGAGCTAATCTTACCTAATTGTATAAATCACTATTGATTAGTTCTTTAAACGGCGGCTGATGAAAACTTCTGGAGTCGTGTTGATTAATTTGTATATCGGATTGTTATGATCGCAGTCTGGTGTAAAAATCGGCATAAGACTAGAAAGGAACAAAGGTTTTGTTATGGTGTTCCTTTACAACGAAGATACCCATTTGCCCCCCCAGAAAATGAAATAATTGTTGGCATACCTTATGAACAAAGTTGTTCTCGGTTTGCATCTAGAGCGTTGCCTCGATATTGACAAACGACGAGGGTGTAAGCATCTGGGTTTCACCTACGACCCAATATAGTTAAAACATTGTTAGAAACCAACACATGGGCGCTTATTCCGAGCGAGCAATGTTTTTATAGTTATCGGTCGCGTTTACATACCGGTAGTATCTCTGGTCGTAGCGCGTGGAGGCGGTCATCTATTCCAAACGTGTTTCAGTGAGGAAATGAAACACGAAAAAGTTTGCGCGTCTTTTTATTTTGGCAGGTGAAGCCAATTAACTTTCTATTGCCGGGTGTTTAGATAGTTAAACGCGAAGAAAGACTATAAGGTATGGGTGTTTTTTTAGGAAGACAGATTAGTTCCCTTGCAAGGACGTGACTATATTTACATGAAAACAATAAACATTGTATTCAAAGGGGTTCTTATTCAAGAAGGCTTCCTTCCTTTGTGTGTAAACCGCGATGCTCGCTTAGTGGGCGAGATCCCATATTCAAAGGCCAACCCACCCCTTATGTACAAAGAGCGATACTCGCTTAGAGGAGACATTCTATATCTAAAGGTCAATTCCAATGCAAACTGCAAGTTTATAAATGCATGGAGCATCCTAAATGTGCTCGTTCAATCCTTCAAACGAGGACAAAAATTCTTCTTTGTGTGATTTTAAAGGGAATCAGGTAAACTAAGGGGAGGTAATTATTTATTCGAAAAAAAGGAATTATTTATCTTGAAGCTCCAATGCACACTTATTACTTTAAACAATTGCATTTTCCCACGGGATTTCACTGTTTAATCCCTCACGGAAAGTATTCAGAGAAAAAATCCAAAAGACTTTGCGCTTCTTTCGGATAGCTTCACCTCCTTTTTCATCGGGCACATTAATTTTTTCTAGTATGCGCCATGTGAAGTCATTCGGGCCATGTCCTTGGTCAAGGAAATGCTTCACAAGTGGTGCCGTTACCTTTTTAGTTCTGATTGCTGAACGGTGTTCAGTCAATCTGGTTTGAATGGCGCGTGATGTCTCACCTACATACCTGAGAGGGCATGGACATTGTAAAAAGTATACAACATTGGAGGTCTTGCAGTTAGACATACCTTTAGCAGTGGCTGTGTAGCCATTGTGGGTGAATGATGCTCCTTTGTGAATATTGGCACAGATCTTACAACTGGAGCAAGGAAACGTACCGATTAGAGGATGATCTCCAGTTTGGGATTTCTGCACAAATGTCTTAGGGTCTAATGGACTTTTCATTCTGGAACGCAAGATGTAATCTTTAATATTCTTATTGCGCCTGTGTGCAAAGAGAGGTTTCTCTAATTTATCTGTGCCATTACTATTCAAAATGCGCCACGACGAGTTGATCACTTGTTTTATTTTCGCATCTACTGTCGAATGTCGTGTAATACAGACTAGTTTGTTGGTATCATCCTTTGGTTTGCATCTTAGAAGGACATCTCTATCATAATAGCGTGCTCTTTTGTACGATTCCCTCACTAATCTGTGTGGGTAGCCTCTTTCTAAAAATTTCTTTTTCATCTCAGCTGCTTGTATATCAAAATCTTGGAGATTCGTACAATTCCTTCTTACGCGTAAGAATTGAGAGAACGGTATGCTCTGTCTTTGATTTCTGGGGTGAAAGCTTTGAAAATGGAGAAGGGTGTTTCTCGCTGTTCGTTTCACAAAAAGATCCACCTTTAGTCTTCCTTCTTCATGAAAAATCCATATGTCTAAAAATTCCAATTTGTTGGAACTTGTATGTGAGGTGAATTTGAGATTACAATCACATACATTGAGCTACGCCAAAAATTCATCTAAAGTCTGTCTCCCATCGGTCCAGACAAAAAAGATGTCGTCAATATATCTAGACCAATGGGAGACAGACTCGTAGAAGGGTGCTATTTCATTGTGAATATGACGGGCTTCAAAAGCGGCCATATAAATGTTTGCCACCGAAGGTGCTACTGAGGCCCCCATGCTAACTCCTTTGATTTGGCGAAAGAGTTTTTGTCCAAATTCAAAAATATTTTCTGTAAGTACCATTTGGAGACATTGTAGCAGGAAGGATTTGGGACATGGTACACAATAAAGATCAATAAACCATTCTACTGCTTGTATTGCTTCTTTTAAAGGAATGTTACTATAAAGAGACTCAACGTCTAAGGTTACAAGTATGTCTCTTGAAGGGTCAAAAATGATATTCTACACTTTGTTAATCATGGCACTTGTGTCTTTTATGTATGATGGAACGTTAGGTATGAAGGGACAGAGAAAGGAGTCGACATATTTGGAGAGGGCCTCAGTTGGTGTGCCTATAGTAGACACAATCGGCCTATAAGGAGGGTTTATCTCATCTTTATGGATTTTTGGAAGGCCGTAAATACAGGCAGTTTTGCCTGCATTAGTATTTAAGAAGTCAAACTCTTTTTTGCTAATATCTCCATTTTCTAAAGCTACAGAAGTGATTGAATGTATGTCTTTAATTACTTTATTCATTGAATTATGTCTTTCAGGCCGGTAAAAGGTTTGGTCTTCCAACATTTTTAACATGTTCATCTCATAAGCTGAAGAGTCTATAACTGCTATACCGCCTCCTTTATCACAACTTTTAATTGTGATGGACGTGTCGGAGGCGAGCTCATGTAGTGCATCATATTCAGATTTGTCAATATTGTATATGGGTTTTGGAATGAAACGGATAGTCTTTTCCAATTTCTTTAAAACCACTAACTCAAAAGCTGCTACCTCTGGACCGACCTGATCAAGAGAAGGACTGAAAGTAGATGGTAATCTGAGGGTGGTATGTTCTGATGGCTGTGAGTCAGTTGGTACAATTTGAAAATATTTTTTAAGTCGAATTTTACGAAAGAAAGATATTATGTCACTGTATAATTCGAAGACATTTGTGCCACAGTGGGGTACGAATGAAAGTCCTTTTGAAAGTAGGCTAACACTAGATTCTTTCAGACTAGAGGTGGACAGATTAAATATTGGAATTACATTCCTGCTTTCCAATATTGTCTGCTTCTCGTCTCCCTGATAAATTGAGGTTCCTCCTGTTGATATTGGTTCTGGGGATCTTCTTGATAATGGTGTTGGGGTTTGTAACCCCCTCTGGTTTGTGGTTGGAACTTCACTCGTGGACGGCCGTGGTTCCCTCCGCGGTTGCCTAAAAAAGGAGTCTGAGCTTGATTACGCTTGGCTTGGGCGGAGTTATAATTACCATCTAACTCGTAGAATGCATCATCTCCTTCTCCGCCTGAGTCTGAGGAGGCTGAGAAGTTGTTTGCCCTCTGTTGTTGATTCCTATTAGTGTCTATATAGTGGTTTTGTTTATAAAAGTCTGGTTTTAAATATGGATATGCCAGTTCTAATGAATAGAATCTTTTCTCTTTTATTAGCTTATCATTTTTACGTTTCTCTAGGTAGCTAGCAAAAGATTCTATTTCTTTATTGGGGTCTTCCAGTTTTTTGAGGGCATCTTCAGTATTACCTTGTTGTCTAATGGCTTCTTCTAGGGTCTCTATTTCTTTTTTAATATCTATTGTTAATTCTTTTGCCGTTTCTACTATGAGCATCATTAAATCTTGCGAGCATCGGCTTGCGATCATGCTCCATTTTTCTATAAAGGCTCGGTGATGTACAAATAAGCCTGGAATGTTTCTTACTCGTAAACCAATGGGATTATGCCTGATTTTAAATAAGCCAACATAAACTCTCCATGGGCTTCCATTCTCCTTAATTTCTTTTTTAGATCAATCAACTTATTATAGTCGTCATGCCCTCTCTGTGTGTCAGCAGAGGAGTTTGTTGCATTAGAGAAGGTGTTTGATATGCCTACCATTAATGCAAATTCTTCATCAGAGAAGCCAAATGTTTTAATTTGTGCCATCTCCGGGTTCTATGTTGGTAAAGATCTGTATGTAATAGCAGATAGACAATAGGAGAAAGGAAGTCGTGAATACAAGAACGCACTTTCAAATAGAAGAAAAGGTTTGATGTTATGTATTTTGAGCTAGTGATCTTACAGGAGGCTCTGATAGCAGTTAATATTTAGGAAGGAGAGCAACCCTACACAGACAGGCTGTGGGTAAAGACTTGTATCAAACAAGGGTTCCCTGTATAATCAAATAGAAACATGCACCCGTAGGTCAGGGAAGAATACACAATGGAAAAAACAACCTAGGCGGAAGTCTCAGATTGCCTACACAATGGTCACAAGACAAAAACTAGAAAAGGACAGTTTCCAAAAAAGTTACGTTTTTATACTGAATAAATTTATTATTAAATAAGACAATTTAAAAATACATATATCAGAAGACAAAATAAAATTGCATTTCAAAAGTATAAATCACAGGAAAAAAACACATGAATGATTCCTTTCACAAATAGAAAAAAGTGGTGTGTCAAGTTGTGTGTCAACGCGTTTCGGCGGCCAGCGCCTTTCTCAAGACAGGGGACAACTTTCTAAAAATAGAAACATATTTTAGTACAACATTAAACAAATTTCTAAATTCATATAAATCTTAAAAGCTCACTATCAAACATTTATTATAATATACATACTTTTGATTAGAACAAGGGAAACTGTGCAAAAAGAGGTTTTGTCCTGTTATTTTAGGCAATATTTATGCTCAGAAAATAAGAGCAAGAATCAATAGTAGCCTCTACTGTAGCTCACATAATTCATATTGTCAACAATGAACAATACTATCCAATGATTAAGAAATATAAGGGCTGCAGGAATACATTATTGCAGTACACAGAAATTTGCTTGATCTTGTTATTGTAGATAATCTGAATACACCATTAATGAGAGCGAAAAATGTAAAATACATAAAGAGCTTATATTACAAATCAATAAATTCATATATATCAATAATACCCAAAGCAGGAATTGAATATGAACAAGATCTTTTTGTTTGCAAAAAAACTGCATAATTTGAAAATACAGTGCTAATTATGCCTTACTAACTAGAGATAAACATGACAATACATTTTATGTAGTTGAACAGGCATAGAAAGGGCATCTTCTGCTTTGTACCTTATGTTATGTAACTTATATAATTTAGAAATCGGTCAAGATAGAATTGTACTCTAAATAGCTGGAAAAAGTGATGGAAATATATAAGGTGATAGTAAAAGCAAAAGGTTAATAGGGTAGAAATTGTGATGAAATGATTCAATACTTGGAGCCTCATATTTATAACTTTAAGGTCCTATTATTTCATTACAGGTTATCATTTATACATGAGAAGGCAAACCTTATTAATTCAAAGAGTTTTCATGGTTCTATTTATTTGTTGTCTACATGATGCATTAATGCCTAGAATCTGATGTTAGAGTCATTAAGGACTTATTTTGCTTACCTACAGCTGAAACCAGCCTGTAGAACCGATAAATATCCGTTCTATTCAGATCTTTGGGAGATTAGAGGAATCACATAGCATTGGCGACGGAATTCTGCAATGTTTGTTAGTAAGACAAAAGAATTCATGTAACTCTCTATATTTATCTGATTATCTGGAAGAAACAGAATTGTGTCCAAAAATAACGTACCTAATCTAACCAGTATTTAATTCTTATGTGTAGCTGATATCGATATATATTCCACTCTTTAACTCAATGCAGGATAAATGGGTTAGCCTGTGAGGGATATAAGAAAAGAGAAATAATCTGAGGATAACACGCTGCTTTACTGTTTCTCAGTTTGTACACTATTGCCTGGTATAAGCGACTAGTTTACCTGATATTAAAAACAATGTTGCGTCGCCTCCACGGGATGTGACGAGTTAGAAAAAGGGCCTCATAATTTAGAGACAGCACCTGTGCCAGAAACATGTATAGAGAACATAGTTCAATATTTTCTGTGTTGATAGAATTAGATTCCATACAAGCAGAGTTGGAGCTAATCTTACCTAATTGTATAAATCACTATTGATTAGTTCTTTAAACGGCGGCTGATGAAAACTTCTGGAGTCGTGTTGATTAATTTGTATATCGGATTGTTACGATCGCAGTCTGGCGTAAAAATCGGCATAAGACTAGAAAGGAACAAAGGTTTTGTTATGGTGTTCCTTTACAACGAAGATACCCATTTGCCCCCATAGAAAATGAAATAATTGTTGGCATACCTTATGAACAAAGTTGTTCTCGGTTTGCATCTAGAGCGTTGCCTCGATATTGACAAACACTGAGGGTGTAAGCATCTGGGTTTCACCTACGACCCAATATAGTTAAAACATTGTTAGAAACCAACACATGGGCGCCTATTCCGAGCGAGCAATGTTTTTATAGTTATCGGTCGCGTTTACATACCGGTAGTATCTCTGTTCGTAGCGCGTGGAGGCGGTCATCTATTCCAAACGTGTTTCAGTGATGAAATGAAACACGAAAAAGTTTGCGCGTCTTTTTATTTTGGCAGGTGAAGCCAATTAACTTTCTCTTGCCGGGTGTTTAGATAGTTAAACGCGAAGAAAGACTATAAGGTATGGGTGTTTTTTTAGGAAGACAGATTAGTTCCCTTGCAAGGACGTGACTATATTTACATGAAAACAATAAACATTGTATTCAAAGGGGTTCTTATTTAAGAAGGCTTCCTTCCTTTGTGTGTAAACCGCGATGCTCGCTTAGTGGGCGAGATCCCATATTCAAAGGCCAACCCACCCCTTATGTACAAAGAGCGATACTCGCTTAGAGGAGACATTCTATATCTAAAGGTCGATTCCAATGCAAACTGCAAGTTTATAAATGCATGGAGCATCCTAAATGTGCTGCTTCATCCTGTAGAATTCCGTCGCCAATGCTATGTGATTCCTCTAATCTCCCAAAGATCTGAATAGAACGGATATTTATCGGTTCTACAGGCTGGTTTCAGCTGTAGGTAAGCAACATAAGTCCTTAATGACTCTAACATCAGATTCTAGGCATTAATGCATCATGTAGACAACAAATAAATAGAACCATGAAAACTCTTTGAATTAATAAGGTTTGCCTTCTCATGTATAAAGGATAACCAGTAATGAAATAATATAACCTTAATGTTATAAATATGAGCCTCCAAGTATTGAATCATTTCATCACAATTTCTACCCTATTAACCTTTTGCTTTTACTATCACCTCATATATTTCCATCACTTTTTCCAGCTATTTAGAGTATAATTCTATCTTGACCGATTTCTAAATTATGTAAGTTACATAACTTAAGGTACAAAGCAGAAGATGCCCTTTCTATGCCTGTTCAACTACCGTCCTGCTCCTCGCAGAAGCGGCCGCTCCCCTCACCTCCTCCTCCTGCTGGTATCACTGGTATTGTGCAGCGCTCGAGAACGGTGCTCATTTGGACTCCTGGCACTTTAATTTCAATTGATTCTGCCCAGCGCTCGTGTCCTGTGCTAAGTTGTACTCCAGGCGCTATTCTCATTATTGACTGTGCAGCGCTCGTGACCTGTGCGCTTTAGTGCCTCTGCAAGTGCTTAAATTAATTATTTCACGCAGCGCTCAATAACGCTACTTGCCTCGCATTTGTTTCTGCTAGCGCTTTGATTGTTGCACCTCGAGATTGTTGTTGGAGCTTTGTTGATCTGTCTGTTTACTGTGCAGCCATTTTGTAAGGACCCCTTGCAGACCCTCCCTGCACCTAGACCCCGCCTCCCAGCTGACCCTCCCACCCACAGAGGTAGAGCCTGTGCTTGCCCTCGTGCACAGCTGTGACCGTCCTGCTCCTCGCAGAAGCGGCCGCTCCCCTCACCTCCTCCTCCTGCTGGTATCACTGGTATTGTGCAGCGCTCGAGAACGGTGCTCATTTGGACTCCTGGCACTTTAATTTCAATTGATTCTGCCCAGCGCTCGTGTCCTGTGCTAAGTTGTACTCCAGGCGCTATTCTCATTATTGACTGTGCAGCGCTCATGACCTGTGCGCTTTAGTGCCTCTGCAAGTGCTTAAATTAATTATTTCACGCAGCGCTCAATAACGCTACTTGCCTCGCATTTGTTTCTGCTAGCGCTTTGATTGTTGCACCTCGAGATTGTTGTTGGAGCTTTGTTGATCTGTCTGTTTACTGTGCAGCCATTTTGTAAGGACCCCTTGCAGACCCTCCCTGCACCTAGACCCCGCCTCCCAGCTGACCCTCCCACCCACAGAGGTAGAGCCTGTGCTTGCCCTCGTGCACAGCTGTGACCGTCCTGCTCCTCGCAGAAGCGGCCGCTCCCCTCACCTCCTCCTCCTGCTGGTATCACTGGTATTGTGCAGCGCTCGAGAACGGTGCTCATTTGGACTCCTGGCACTTTAATTTCAATTGATTCTGCCCAGCGCTCGTGTCCTGTGCTAAGTTGTACTCCAGGCGCTATTCTCATTATTGACTGTGCAGCGCTCGTGACCTGTGCGCTTTAGTGCCTCTGCAAGTGCTTAAATTAATTATTTCACGCAGCGCTCAATAACGCTACTTGCCTCGCATTTGTTTCTGCTAGCGCTTTGATTGTTGCACCTCGAGATTGTTGTTGGAGCTTTGTTGATCTGTCTGTTTACTGTGCAGCCATTTTGTAAGGACCCCTTGCAGACCCTCCCTGCACCTAGACCCCGCCTCCCAGCTGACCCTCCCACGCTCCGCCCCCTCCACCATCCATTTATGGCCAATGCCCCCAGGCGCAGCGTCCACGCGCTTCGGACACGCCGAAGGTGCGCCAAAGGTAAGCCCGTCTACGCCCGTCCGCGCCTGGACCGCGCCCAGCGCCAGACCCCCTGCCCCTCGCGCTGCCCAGCCCTCCCGCATTACCTACGATGCCGCCACCCTCCTAGCCCTTAACCCCGGTCGCGCCCCCAACTGCGTCCAAGCAGCTCCTGGACGCACCCATGGACCATTCTCCTGCCTCTCCTGCAAATTTAGCGGCACCGACATCTACACTGCTACGACCACTCCACAGACTCCCGACCCCAACCACCTAGAATGCATCCTTCTCAACACCCGCTCGGTCCACAGGCACGCCATTGACCTTTGGAACCTACTAGACACCATCTCTCCTGACGTCGCCTTCCTAACGGAAACATGGATGAACACTTCCTCCGCCCCTGACATCGCCATCGCTATCCCTGATGACTATAAGATCACACGCAAGGACCGCACCGACCATACAGGAGGCGGAATCGCTATCGTCCATAAGAAATCAATCCGCATCTCAACCAGCTCTGACGCCAACCTCGCTAACTCCGAACACCTTCACTTCCAGATCCGCATCGACCCCAAAACCACACTCAGAGGCACCCTCCTCTACAGACCACCAGGACCCCGCGCAAAATTCAGTGAAGACATCACGGACTTCATCACCCCACACGCGCTAACCTCCAAAGACTACATCCTTCTGGGAGATCTCAACTTCCACCTTGAAAAGATCAACGACCGCAACACCGCCACCCTCCTGGACAACCTCGCCAACCTTGGACTTAAACAACTGGTCACTTCCCCCACCCACATCGCAGGTCACACACTCGACCCCATCTTCACCTCCAGCAACCATGTCTCCTTCAGCCACACTACGGATCTCCTCTGGACTGACCACAGCTGCGTTCACTTCACCTACAACAAGCCGAAACCCATCTACCACCTCCAACCAACTCTACAAAGAAACTGGAACAAAATCACCACGGAGTAGATCTCCTCATCGCTCCTTCAAACCTCCCCAGCCCTCTCTTCTAACGCCAACGAAGCCGCCTCCAACCTCACCCTTTGGTTATCCAACACCGCCGACACCTTAGCACCACTGAAAAAACGTCAACACAAACTTGGCATCAAGAAGGCCTCATGGTTCAACGATGACCTCAAGAAGTCCAAGAAACTGTGTCGCTCCCTTGAAAAGGCCTGGAAAAAAGACCCATCCACCAGCAACAAGGACGCCTTCAAAAGCACCATCCGTACTCACCACCAACTGATCCGAAAAGCCAAGAAAACAGCATTCAAGGATCGACTTGACAACAACGCCCACAACAGCAAGGAACTTTTCAACATCGTCAAGGAATTTTCCAACCCCTCGGCCAATTCCAACGACATCACCCCCTCTCAAACCCTCTGCGATTCCCTAGCCTCATTTTTCCACAACAAGATTGCTGACATCCACAACAGCTTTGACAACCAACCCGGAAGCCAACCCACCCTTCCATCAGCTGACCATCTTCCCCCCGTTAACACCCTTAACGCCTGGAACCCAATCTCCACTGAGGACACCATCCGCCTGATGAATTCCATCCACTCTGGATGCCCCACAGACCCATGCCCTCACCACATCTTCAACAAAGCAGACTCCGTCATAGCTCCGCACCTCCGAGACGTCATCAACTGCTCCTTCAACTCCGCTACCTTCCCAGAAGACTGGAAACACGCTGAACTCACCGCCCTTCTGAAAAAACCAACAGCAGACCCCACCGAACTCAAAAACTACCGCCCCATTTCGCTTCTTCCATTCCCGGCCAAAGTCATCGAGAAAGCTGTCAACAACCAGCTCGCCGCCTTCCTCGAAGCCAACAAATCACTCGACCCCTCACAATCTGGCTTCCGAGCCAAACACAGCACTGAGACCGCCCTCATCGCAGCAACAGACGACATTCGAACTCTACTGGACAATGGAGACACAGTCGCCCTCATCCTCCTCGACCTCTCTGCAGCCTTCGACACAGTCTGCCACAGCACCCTTTTACAACGCCTCAGCAACATCGGAATACAAGGAAAAGCACTCGAATGGATCACCTCGTTCCTCACCGGAAGAACCCAGAGAGTCCGCCTCCCACCTTTCAAGTCCGAGGCCTCTGAAATCATCTGCGGCGTACCACAAGGATCCTCACTCAGTCCCACCCTCTTCAACGTATACATGAGCCCCCTCGCGGCCATCGCCCGCCAACACAACCTCAACATCATCTCTTATGCGGATGACACTCAACTGATCCTATCTCTCACCAAGGACCCCAGCACCGCCAAAACTAACCTACACGAAGGAATGAAAGAAGTCGCCGAATGGATGAAACAAAGCCGTCTGAAACTGAACTCAGACAAAACAGAAGTCCTCATCTTAGGTAAATCCCCCTCTGCATGGGACGACTCCTGGTGGCCGGAAGCCCTCGGAAATGCACCCATCCCGACAGACCACGCACGGAACCTTGGCGTCATCCTGGATTCCTCACTCTCAATGAACAGACAAGTCAGTGCCGTATCCTCTTCCTGCTTTAACATCCTTCGCATGCTCAGAAAAACATTTCGTTGGCTCCCCTCCGAAACAAGGAAAACAGTCACCCACGCTCTAGTCACGAGCCGACTGGACTACGGAAACACCCTCTACGCAGGTACCACCGCTAAACTCCAGAAAAAACTACAACGAATCCAAAACGCCTCAGCCAGGCTCATATTAGACATCCCACGCAACGAACACATCTCTGGTCACCTTAAAGACCTCCACTGGCTACCCGTCAATAAGAGGATTACTTTCCGACTGCTTACCCACGCACACAAATCACTCTACGACATCGGACCAGACTGCCTCAACTCTCGACTATCCTTCTACACCCCCTCCCGCCAACTTCGCTCTTCCAGCCAAGCCTTCGCCACTGTACCTCGTATCAACAAGACCACCATGGGAGGCAGATCCTTCTCATACCTAGCTGCCAAAACATGGAACTCACTCCCCGCCTACCTTCGCCTCACCCAGAATCACCTAGCGTTCAGAAAGCAGCTTAAAACATGGATATTTGACAAATAATCCTCCTCCCCTTCCTAGGCGCCTTGAAACCCTCTGGGTATGTAGTGCGCTATATAAATGTTATGACTTGTTATGACTTGACATAAAATGTATTGTCATGTTTATCTCTAGTTAGTAAGGCATAATTAGCACTGTATTTTCAAATTATGCAGTTTTTTTGCAAACAAAAAGATCTTGTTCATATTCAATTCCTGCTTTGGGTATTATTGATATATATGAATTTATTGATTTGTAATATAAGCTCTTTATGTATTTTACATTTTTCGCTCTCATTAATGGTGTATTCAGATTATCTACAATAACAAGATCAAGCAGATTTCTGTGTACTGCAATAATGTATTCCTGCAGCCCTTATATTTCTTTATCATTGGATAGTATTGTTCATTGTTGACAATATGAATTATGTGAGCTACAGTAGAGGCTACTATTGATTCTTGCTCTTATTTTCTGAGCATAAATATTGGCTAAAATAACAGGACAAAACCTCTTTTTGTCCAGTTTCCCTTGTTCTAATCAAAAGTATTTATATTATAATAAATGTTTGATTGTGAGCTTTTAAGATTTATATGAATTTAGAAATTTGTTTAATGTTGTACTAAAATATGTTTCTATTTTTAGAAAGTTGTCCGCTGTCTTGAGAAAGGCGCTGGCCACCGAAACGCGTCGACACACAACTTGACACACCACTTTTTTCTATTTGTGAAAGGAATCATTCATGTGTTTTTTTACGGTGATTTATACTTTTGAAATGCAATTTTATTTTGTCTTCTGATATATGTATTTTTAAATTGTCTTATTTAATAATAAATTTATTCAGTATAAAAACGTAACTTTTTTGGAAACTGTCCTTTTCTAGTTTTTGTCTTGTGACCATTGTGTAGGCAATCTAAGACTTCCGCCTAGGTTGTTTTTTCCATTGTGTATTCTTCCCTGACCTAGGGGTGCATGTTTTGTATTTGATTATACAGGGAACCCTTGTTTGATACAAGTCTTTACCCACAGCCTGTCTTTGTAGGGTTGCTCTCCTTCCTAAATATTAACTGCTATCAGAGCCTCCTGTAAGATCACTAGCTCAAAATACATAACATCAAACCTTTTCTTCTATTTGAAAGTGCGTTCTTGTATTCACGACTTCCTTTCTCCTATTGTCTATCTGCTATTACATACAGATCTTTACCAACATAGAACCCGGAGATGGCACAAATTAAAACATTTGGCTTCTCTGATGAAGAATTTGCATTAATGGTAGGCATATCAAACACCTTCTCTAATGCAACAAACTCCTCTGCTGACACACAGAGAGGGCGTGACGACTATAATAAGTTGATTGATCTAAAAAAGAAATTAAGGAGAATGGAAGCCCATGGAGAGTTTATGTTGGCTTATTTGAAATCAGGCATAATCCCCATGGGTTTACGAGTAAGAAACATTCCAGGCTTATTTGTACATCACCGAGCCTTTATAGAAAAATGGAGCATGATCGCAAGCCGATGCTCGCGAGATTTAATGATGCTCATAGTAGAAACGGCAAAAGAATTAACAATAGATTTTAAAAAAGAAATAGAGACCCTAGAAGAAGCCATTAGAAAACAAGGTAATACTGAAGATGCCCTCAAAAAACTGGAAGACGCCAATAAAGAAATAGAATATTTTGCTAGCTACCTAGAGAAACGTAAAAATGATAAGCTAATAAAAGAGAAAAGATTCTATTCATTAGAACTGGCATATCCATATTTAAAACCAGACTTTTATAAACAAAACCACAATATGGACACTAATAGGAATCAACAACAGAGGGTAAACAACTTCTCAGCCTCCTCAGACTCAGGCGGAGAAGGAGATGATGCATTCTACGAGTCAGATGGTAATTATAACTCCGCCCAAGCCAAGCGTAATCAAGCTCAGACTCCTTTTTTAGGGAACCGCGGCCGTCCACGAGTGAGGTTCCAACCACAAAACAGAGGGGGTTACAAACCCCAACACCATTATCAACAAGATCCCCAGAACCAATATCAACAGGAGGAATCTCAATTTATCAGGGAGACGAGAAGCAGACAATATTGGAAAGCAGGAATGTAATTCCAATATTTAATCTGTCCACCTCTAGTCTGAAAGAATCTAGTGTTAGCCTACTTTCAAAAGGACTTTCATTCGTACCCCACTGTGGCACAAATGTCTTCGAATTATACAGTGACATAATATCTTTCTTTCGTAAAATTCGACGTAAAAAATATTTTCAAATTGTACCAACTGACTCACAGCCATCAGAACATACCACCCTAAGATTACCATCTACTTTCAGTCCTTCTCTTGATCAGGTCAGTCCAGAGGTAGCAGCTTTTGAGTTAGTGGTTTTAAAGAAATTGGAAAAGACTATCTGTTTCATTCCAAAACCCATATACAACATTGACAAATCTGAATATGATGCACTACATGAGCTCGCCTCCGACACGTCCATCACAATTAAAAGTTGTGATAAAGGAGGCGGTATAGCAGTTATAGACTCTTCAGCTTATGAGATGAACATGTTAAAAATGTTGGAAGACCAAACCTTTTACCGGCCTGAAAGACATAATTCAATGAATAAAGTAATTAAAGACATACATTCAATCACTTCTGTAGCTTTAGAAAATGGAGATATTAGCAAAAAAGAGTTTGACTTCTTAAATACTAATGCAGGCAAAACTGCCTGTATTTACGGCCTTCCAAAAATCCATAAAGATGAGATAAACCCTCCTTATAGGCCGATTGTGTCTACTATAGGCACACCAACTGAGGCCCTCTCCAAATATGTCGACTCCTTTCTCTGTCCCTTCATACCTAACGTTCCATCATACATAAAAGACACAAGTGCCATGATTAACAAAGTGGAGAATATCATTTTTGACCCTTCAAGAGACATACTTGTAACCTTAGACGTTGAGTCTCTTTATAGTAACATTCCATTAAAAGAAGCAATACAAGCAGTAGAATGGTTTATTGATCTTTATTGTGTACCATGTCCCAAATCCTTCCTGCTACAATGTCTCCAAATGGTACTTACAGAAAATATTTTTGAATTTGGACAAAAACTCTTTCGCCAAATAAAAGGAGTTAGCATGGGGGCCTCAGTAGCACCTTCGGTGGCAAACATTTATATGGCCGCTTTTGAAGCCCGTCATATTCACAATGAAATAGCACCCTTCTACGAGTCTGTCTCCCATTGGTCTAGATATATTGACGACATCTTTTTTGTCTGGACCGATGGGAGACAGACTTTAGATAAATTTTTGTCGTGGCTCAATGTATGTGATTGTAATCTCAAATTCACCTCACATACAAGTTCCAACAAATTGGAATTTTTAGACATATGGATTTTTCATGAAGAAGGAAGACTAAAGGTGGATCTTTTTGTGAAACCAACAGCGAGAAACACCCTTCTCCATTTTCGAAGCTTTCACCCCAGAAATCAAAAACAGAGCATACCGTTCTCTCAATTCTTACGCGTAAGAAGGAATTGTACGAATCTCCAAGATTTTGATATACAAGCAGCTGAGATGAAAAAGAAATTTTTAGAAAGAGGCTACCCACACAGATTAGTGAGGGAATCGTACAAAAGAGCACGCTATTATGATAGAGATGTTCGTCTAAGATGCAAACCAAAGGATGATACCAACAAACTAGTCTGTATTACATGACATTCGACAGTAGATGCAAAAATAAAACAAGTGATCAACTCGTCGTGGCACATTTTGAATACTAATGGCACAGATAAATTAGAGAAACCTCTCTTTGCACACAGGCGCAATAAGAATATTAAAGATTACATCGTGCGTTCCAGAATGAAAAGTCCATTAGACCCTAAGACATTTGTGCAGAAATCCCTAACTGGAGATCATCCTCTAATCGGTACGTTTCCTTGCTCCAGTTGTAACTCCTGTGCCAATATTCACAAAGGAGCATCATTCACCCACAATGGCTACACAGCCACTGCTAAAGGTATGTCTAACTGCAAGACCTCCAATGCTGTATACTTTTTACAATGTCCATGCCCTCTCGGGTATGTAGGTGAGACATCACGTGCCATTCAAACCAGATTGACTGAACACCGTTCAGCAATCAGAACTAAAAAGGTAACGGCACCACTTGTGAAGCATTTCCTTGACCAAGGACATGGCCCGAATGACTTCACATGGCGCATACTAGAAAAAATTAATGTGCCAGATGAAAAAGGAGGTGAAGCTATCCGAAAGAAGCGCGAAGTCTTTTGGATTTTTTCTCTGAATACTTTCTGTGAGGGATTAAACAGTGAAATCCCGTGGGAAAATGCAATTGTTTAAAGTAATAAGTGTGCATTGGAGCTTCAAGATAAATAATTCCTTTTTTTCGAATAAATAATTAACTCCCCCTAGTTTACCTGATTCCCTTTAAAATCACACAAAGAAGAATTTTTGTCCTCGTTTGAAGGATTGAACGAGCACATTTAGGATGCTCCATGCATTCATAAACTTGCAGTTTGCATTGGAATTGACCTTTAGATATAGAATGTCTCCTCTAAGCGAGTATCGCTCTTTGTACATAAGGGGTGGGTTGGCCTTTGAATATGGGATCTCGCCCACTAAGCGAGCATCGCGGTTTACACACAAAGGAAGGAAGCCTTCTTGAATAAGAACCCCTTTGAATACAATGTTTATTGTTTTCATGTAAATATAGTCACGTCCTTGCAAGGGAACTAATCTGTCTTCCTAAAAAAACACCGATACCTTATAGTCTTTCTTCGCGTTTAACTATCTAAACACCCGGCAAGAGAAAGTTAATTGGCTTCACCTGCCAAAATAAAAAGACGCGCAAACTTTTTCGTGTTTCATTTCATCACTGAAACACGTTTGGAATAGATGACCGCCTCCACGCGCTACGACCAGAGATACTACCGGTATGTAAACGCGACCGATAACTATAAAAACATTGCTCGCCCGGAAAAAGCGCCCATGTGTTGGTTTCTAACAATGTTTTAACTATATTGGGTCGTAGGTGAAACCCAGATGCTTACACCCTCAGCGTTTGTCAATATCGAGGCAACACTCTAGATGCAAACCGAGAACAACTTTGTTCATAAGGTATGCCAACAATTATTTCATTTTCTGGGGGGGCAAATGGGTATCTTCGTTGTAAAGGAACACCATAACAAAACCTTGGTTCCTTTCTAGTCTTATGCCGATTTTTACGCCAGACTGCGATCGTAACAATCCGATATACAAATTAATCAACACGACTCCAGAAGTTTTCATTAGCCGCCGTTTAAAGAACTAATCAATAGTGATTTATACAATTAGGTAAGATTAGCTCCAACTCTGCTTGTATGGAATCTAATTCTATCAACACAGAAAATATTGAACTATGTTCTCTATACATGTTTCTGGCACAGGTGCTGTCTCTAAATTATGAGGCCCTTTTTCTAACTCGTCATATCCCATGGAGGCGACGCAACATTGTTTTTAATATCAGGTAAACTAGTCGCTTATACCAGGCAAATGTGTACAAACTGAGAAACAGTAAAGCAGCGTGTTATCCTCAGATTATTTCTCTTTTCTTATATCCCTCACAGGCTAACCCATTTATCCTGCATTGAGTTAAAGAGTGGAATATATATCGATATCAGCTACACAGAAGAATTAAATACTGGTTAGATTAGGTACGTTATTTTTGGACACAATTCTGTTTCTTCCAGATAATCAGATAAATATAGAGAGTTACATGAATTCTTTTGTCTTACTAACAAACATTGCAGAATTCCGTCTCCAATGCTATGTGATTCCTCTAATCTCCCAAAGATCTGAATAGAACAGATATTTATCGGTTCTACGGGCTGGTTTCACCTGTAGGTAAGCAAAATAAGTCCTTAATGACTCTAACATCAGATTCTAGGCATTAATGCATCATGTAGACAACAAATAAATAGAACCATGAAAACTCTTTGAATTAATAAGGTTTGCCTTCTCATGTATAAATCATAACCTGTAATGAAATAATAGGACCTTAATGTTATAAATATGAGTCTCCAAGTATTGAATCATTTCATCACAATTTCTACCCTATTAACCTTTTGCTTTTACTATCACCTTATATATTTCCATCACTTTTTCCAGCTATTTAGAGTATAATTCTATCTTGACCGATTTCTAAATTATATAAGTTACATAACATAAGGTACAAAGCAGAAGATGCCCTTTCTATGCCTGTTCAACTACATAAAATGTATTGTCATGTTTATCTCTAGTTAGTAAGGCATAATTAGCACTGTATTTTCAAATATGCAGTTTTTTTGCAAACAAAAAGATCTTGTTCATATTCAATTCCTGCTTTGGGTATTATTGATATATATGAATTTATTGATTTGTAATATAAGCTCTTTATGTATTTTAAATTTTTCGCTCTCATTAATGGTGTATTCAGATTATCTACAATAACAAGATCAAGCAGATTTCTGTGTACTGCAATAATGTATTCCTGCAGCCCTTATATTTCTTTATCATTGGATAGTATTGTTCATTGTTGACAATATGAATTATGTGAGCTACAGTAGAGGCTACTATTGATTCTTGCTCTTATTTTCTGAGCATAAATATTGCCTAAAATAACAGGACAAAACCTCTTTTTGCACAGTTTCCCTTGTTCTAATCAAAAGTATGTATATTATAATAAATGTTTGATTGTGAGCTTTTAAGATTTATATGAATTTAGAAATGTGTTTAATGTTGTACTAAAATATGTTTCTATTTTTAGAAAGTTGTCCCCTGTCTTGAGAAAGGCGCTGGCCGCCGAAACGCGTCGACACACAACTTGACACACCACTTTTTTCTATTTGTGAAAGGAATCATTCATGTGTTTTTTTACTGTGATTTATACTTTTGAAATGCAATTTTATTTTGTCTTCTGATATATGTATTTTTAAATTGTCTTATTTAATTATAAATGTATTCAGTATAAAAACGTAACTTTTTTGGAAACTGTCCTTTTCTAGTTTTTGTCTTGTGACCATTGTGTAGGCAATCTAAGACTTCCGCCTAGGTTGTTTTTTCCATTGTGTATTCTTCCCTGACCTAGGGGTGCATGTTTTGTATTTGATTATACAGGGAACCCTTGTTTGATACAAGTGTTAAGACTTTCATAGTGACATCAATAAGTGAAATTGACCGGTAACATTGTGGGCTATTTCTGTTCCCTTTTTTAAATATGGGGACTATTGTGGCCGTAGACCAGGATGATGGCATCATTGTCTCCACTGCACTATTTATTACCCTGGTGAGTATGGGCGCCCAGAGATCTTTCTGGCTCAAGAGGAGGTCTCGGGGGATCCCATCAGGGCCCAGTGCCTTATTACGGGTTAACCCCTCAATCCCTGCCTTAATCTCTCCTAAGGAAAAAATCATATGTGATGGACTCACACTTTCTGTTGCATCTATGATCAGATCAGCAGTGCTACTATAGTTATAGAGGTCCTGATAGTGCTCCAGCCAGGTTTCGGGGAGAATATGACAGGCCAACTTGGGTTTATTTGAATCCTGGAAGCATGGTTCGTTAATAAATTTCCAGAAGGCATTCGAGTCCTTTGTCTCGGCTGCTTCTCTTAAGTTTTCCCATGCCCGGTTCTGCAGTGCGAACTTCTGGCATTTCAGTGTCTTGTTGTACCTTGCTCTGCACTTCAACACATACGTCCTATCCTTATGTGTACATTTCAGAGCTGACTCCAATTCCCTTAGGCCAATGGTGCAGTCATTATCAAACCACCCCGGGTTATTGTGGTCCTTATTGGTCTTTTTACTCCTAAGTAAGCCATTGATTTGTTGGGCAACACCCTCAAATGCCTTGATCAGGTCTACCCTCTCAACTTCTAGGTCCAAACACTTCCAGACATTGGATTAATTCTGTGTCAGTAAGGTTCTATAAAATGCTTCACTGTTAATGTTAACCCACCTTAATCTCCTGCCCTGGTCGGTGGCATTAATTAGCCCTCCGACCTCCCTTCGGTGAGGTTGGTTTGCCGAATTTGGATCTCTAATACTCAGGAGCAGCGGGTTGTGGTCACTAAAAATACTGACCTCCATCTCGAACCTTGTGACCTGGCATTTTAACATAGTTGTAACAAAGATGAAATCAATTATAGTATCTTTCCCCCTGCCTTTAAAGGTTGGGATAACCATACTGTTTCCCACCCCACCAATCAAGTCCATGGTATGTGTAAGTGCACTGCTGCCTAAGACCTTATTCAGCACTCCTACCTCCCTTGTGTGATTCAAGTGCCACCCATCTGCCATCGGGCAGGCCGACCAGTTCCCACCATTCATCCTTAAAAAAGGGCACTCTTGACAGTTGAAGTCTCGAGCTAATATTAGCTGGGAACTTAATGCCCCTTGCTCCTCCGATCCTGTTAGCTGGGCCCCCAATTCAGTTAGGCTTAAAAGTGTTTGCCCTGAAGTAATGGCATTATAGAAGTTAACAAGGGTTAGATTAAAGCCCTTATAATGGTACGTAATTCCCAGTATGCAATCCGAAGCCCATTTTAGTTCGTCCCATCTTCCAGGTAATCTAAGGTCGACATACATGGTCAAACCACCCTTTGCCCTCCCTGAAGCTGACTTACGAGCTGGGACAAAAAATAGTTTGTATCCTTCTATTGCCTGGTTATTGCTATGTACCTCCCAAGTTTCTTGTAGGAGTGTTATCTGATGTTTCTTTATATAATTTAACCAATTATGATTTTTAATTTTTGATACTAGACCCGCAATGTTCCAAGATATTATCTTGATCTCTCCCACTGTTTGGCTATTTGCAAAATTAATTGTGGGGCTAGTTTGCGTTGCAGGAGATTCTCCCAAATTGCCTACATTTTCCCCATGGCCCCTCCCACTGGGCTCATTATCTCTTACTTTGGCGTTTGAAATGTCTAACTGTATGCTGTCTGACCCGTAATGATCCCCTAATTGGGCGCGCCCTTCCCGCATGACCTCCTTCTCAAGTGACAGCCTCTCTGTCAGTCAATCTATTTCATTTACGGGTGAGACACAGTGGAGGGGTGCATATCGATTGGTTAGAGGGGCTATCCAGCCCTCCCCTTGTGGTACACTCCAATTCTGTCTATAGACACCGTACACATTCCTGTGCACCATGTCCCTATAAAAAAATTCCAAGGGAAGTAGTCTAATGCTAGACCCTCCCTCCCCATGGAGTAGCCCTCTTGATTGATTGTAAAGAAGGTCTTTCCTAACTCTGGGTGTCTAAAGTTTAGAATCACGCAGTCACCCGTGAAACTCTTTCTGCTACTTCCTTTCCAGGCCACCCACCTTGCCATCAGGATATGCCTGTGTTGTGCGATGTTAAAACCTGTATTTGTAGCTAACCAGTGGGCTGTCTTATTGATTAGAGTACGCTGGGTTTCTTCCCTGTCATCCCCAGGGGTCAGGACTCCTACTAAAACCTCTGTGTAGGGGCAAGAGGCTGGGGAGAGGTCCAATATCGGTAATCCCCGGGTGCTCTGCACACGGTCGGCCAGTTTTGGTTCTATTTCACAATCTATTGCTCTTCTTCCCTCCGGGCACCTTTGGGCTGTGTCAGAGTGGGCCTTATAAATTGGCCCAGTTCTACTAATGCCTTGATTTGTCCCACTAGTTGTACCCACCAAGGGGCCATTGTTGTTATCCTCGCTAACTCTGGCAAATTGTCCACATTCACGGGGTCCCCCTCCCTGGCCGTCAATACTTGTAATTGACTTTGGATGTAATGTGACCTCTACTACCCCCTCCTCTGGCCCCATGGTTCCACTAAACACATTTCTATCCTGATCACATAACAAGAAAAGTTTTTCCTCTATCATCTTGATTTTCCCCAACACAGGCCCCAGGTGAGTGATAAGTAGTAGCTCTAGCTTAGGATAGTGGCAGCTGATTTTCCCTAGCATGTTCGTAAGCACAGGGCAAAGGAGAAACTGGGTATGGTGGCACTGATGAATGCTGCCGGACACTTTTTAGTTGGAAAGCGGTGCCGTCCACATCTTCCTCCTCTGAATTGTTTAGTGTCTCCTATGAGGGGGTGTTGTAGGTGCTGCAGCCGAAAGAGGCACTCACACGCCAGGGGCAGAAGATGTGGATCCCATTTCTGCAGCAGCATTCATCTGTACCAACACATAAGGCAGAATGGCAGCAATGAGGATCGGCTGATTTACAATACAGCAGCAACTTTCCAGTGGTAGGCAGCCATGGCAGACAATTGGGAGTCCTGCTTCCACTCCATGGACTCCAAGATCGTTCTGATTGCCCCCAGCTGGATGGCCACCTTGCTGGTGCTACTTTGACAGGGTATTTGTTCATGTCTCTGTCTCATGAAACCGACGATGTCAGCCAGGGACTGCTGAAGACCAAGTAGGTGCCTCTTATGGCAGCAGTGTTGTCCCTATTGGGACTGAGGCACCTACGGACTCCCTCTAGGGGGGCTGGCACGGTATCCATCCCCACCCGCACCTGTTCAACCAACTCCCACTGAACTCCATACTGCAATACATTGGAAGGTAACCTCAGAGTTCAGGGGTCTGGGTGGCATGGCAGGTGGTCCCTGTTGGTTGTTAAGCAGCAGATGTGGAGACCCCACAGTGCTGTTGAACATCCCGATGTCTGGATATGGTGTCCCAATACAGCCCAGGAGTTCTTGGAGGGTTCAATGGTTTGCAGGTTGTCATCATCCCCATCATCGCTAAAGTCCATGACAGCGCACTGGCCAGGAGGTGAGGGTTCATCCTCTGCAATGAGATGGGGAAATGTTCTTGCTGATGTCTCTACGATGTTGATTTGAGGACTCCAGTTGACAATCAAGGTGCAATACATTTCACTTTCAGTTTCTCATTGATGCGTAGGACACCTGTTACGCAAGGCTATGGATTTCAAATATCACTGTATTTCCCTTGCAGATGACTGGATCTCAGCATTGTACTCACTACCACTATGCGCAAACTCTGAGTGGAAGGGCCCTTTCTTACTAGTCAGATTACGACCACTGACATTCAACCCATTTCATCAGGACCAGAGTTGGTTCTGCAGGGTGTCACACATTGTTTTAATCAGACCCATGCACTTGTATGTGTACACGCCTCCTTTGGCTGTTCCCAATATGGCACAAAAAGAAAGACTTACTGCCACACAGTGATAGCACCCTGATCAGATATTGACTCTCATGTGCCTACGAAACCTACATTGTGCCTGACCCTATACAATGGACTGACATAGCAGGCAGTTATGGAGTGATATGTGCCAGGCAGCAGCCCACATGGTAGCAGTGCTGGAAATGGTGACATGTACCTACCCAGGGGGCATGTTCACATAGAAGTGACCCAATACGCCGCTGCAAGCACTTTAAAAGCGATGCACTGCGTCTGTGAACAAATACAGGGATGGGTTGTATTGACAGGAATACATGCCACCCTTGTGCTCCTGTGCTGGTGCAAAAAAAAAAAACGACTAGCACCAACTTAGCAAAACTTGCCCCACGGAGCAAGGGTGCCTGCATTGGTGCATGGCTGTTCTCTTCGCAATGGTGCAGGGGTGAGCACGGGGGGGGGGCATGAATTCCTGTCAAAACAGTACATCCCTGCATTTTTTAAATGACACAGTGCAGCAGGGTTGTTTGCATCGCCACGCTTCCCCATTTCACTGTAAATATGCTCCATAGTCCTCTGGTATTCATCACTTGCATTCACCTCCACACTATCATATTTAGTAGATCAGAAGAGTTCAGGTGGTCCCTCCCTGTTTGCTCTGACCCTGCATGCCAGGACAACTGCCTATGATGTAGTTTAATGTAGGCTATTATGGATGTGGCTCTGGAAATGTCCCTAGATGTAGGTACTACCATAGTCCACATATCCCCCAACCTGAGAAACTAATTGTATGCTATGGATTTGTGGGCTAGGTTAATTTGCATGGGCCCAGGTGAGATGGAGGGACATATTTCATAGACGTGTGGTGCAGTGTAGTGCCACTAACCATCTTGCAGCGCCAAGCTGTGAGATTAGGAAAGCAAAGGGTTGCACTGTGGTTACAACAATACAATTCATTCAAGTGCTTTCCTTTATGCTGGTGCACAATCAGCTGGCTAGCATCAATGTAGGTACCCTTGCACCATGGTGCAAGGGTGTCTGCTTGGGCGGAAATCTGCTGTTTGTGTGCCAGCGCTATCAGAAAGGACAGGAATGCAGTATATCTTGCAGATAGAGGGAATTCTGCCCTTCTCTTTCGACATAGGGTAGCACAGCTAGAAGGCTTGCAGCGCTGTTCTATGCCAACATAGTGTTAAAATGCCCATGAGCACTCTATTATTGTTATGTTTAACCATAGATGAGCCAGCATCCTACCCTTTGTCCTGCAAACAGTGCTGCTGAGCGCTTGGACACAGCTGTCTGCACTGCACAATATCACATGGTTACCCACATTGCCCCTTGTTGCAACTTACCCTGGTGCTGTTGTAGTTTGTCACAGCCAGCACGATCCTATCCCGCAACTTTAGCCACTGACTCCTCGCAGATGACAGTGGACACCTGCTCTTCCAAGGGATCCTCCCTTTCTGGGGGCGCTGGACTACCAGTAATCAAATGAGAGTTACTGTTCCTACTGGAAAGGAAGAGTAGAATAAGAGTAACCATGGTCGCTCCACTACTCCATCAGTGGGGGACAGTGTGTCCTTATCATGATGCCCTTACACCCCCCCTAAGGATGTCATGCTTCATCATTGAGCTGGTGCTCATCGTCGGGCCAGTGACCCTACGGGGCCCCTGATTGGTCACTTTTTTGGAGATCTTTTGATAAATCTGTGTGGGTGCGTGGGGGTAAGTGGCAGTGAAATCCTAAATGTGAAATCTAAAAAATGACTGGAGGGGTAAAGAGAATATTTATTTAGATAAATGGTCCCTCTGTAATTATTAAAAATACAAGGGATGTGGTGCTGCTGTGAGGGGTATTATGTCCCTCTGTAGTTAACTGTGTAGTATATCCCTCATGGGGATATACTATTGGTAGGGTCGACATGTTTCGCGCTTCCTCAAGGTCTCAAGAGGAGATCCACAGCGCTTCTTCAGGACCAATTAGTGGTGATTTCAAGATAGAACAGAGAATCCAATGACCTAGAATAGTCTAGTGCTACTAGGGAAAGTAAAACAAGAGGTAGTCCTCTGGAACGACAAAAGTGAGAGTAAGTAGCATGGTGAGTATCTTATCTAGATACATAGATTCACAAGTCAAATAATGACCTGGATCCCCCACTGGTGGGCCAAGTGCTTGTGATAAACTGCTTGGTACATTTAGCAAGTAGTCCGTGTAGCTAAGGAAAAAGAATATAAATATATATATGTACGTATACATGACAAACAAACAATACTGAAATGGAAGGTGTTAATTTCACGGCTATGACTCTTCTGTCGAATCGGGCAGTACACTGACACGACTGATAGTGATATTATCATATGCCATAGTTATAATAAAGACTAGCATAATATAGTTTCTGTGCATATTCTATACAGAGAATATATAAAAGCTATTGCTAGCATCACCATTGATGGCAAACCTCTTTTCACTGTGTTGATATGCAAGAATAACAAGTTATCTCAGCCCTTAAGAGTAGGAAAATTGCCCCTTGAGAATCGGTCTGTGTGTCACTCGAGACATAAAGAAATATGAAAGACGGCGCGGTTAGCATGGTGATGCCGCTCCTCTCACTCATGCTCCCTTCAAACATTCTACTCACTGTTACTCGAGCATTTTCTCACAGACAAACTCCCGGACACCAGGTCACCAAACCTAAAATGGTGTCCGAGAGGTGGAGTCACCAAAATTTATACTTGGGCTATAACTAGTAGGGAAAACCAGCCCAAACTCAAAAAATGCCCGGGAGACTGCAAGACCTCCCCCCCCGCCTGTCCTCCCAAACCGCCCGGGGGGGGACCTCCCCGGGGTCGGCTGCCCCCCCCAACCCCCCTTGGGAGGGAGGGGCAAGTGGGAGTGAGCAGACCACCAGACAAGTATATGTGTGTGAAAAAGGCCACTTTTATTGAAACTGGTGCACATTAACAAATTAAAACCTCGGCAAATGCCTTACAATACTAAACCTCACTAAATAATAACTTCCTTAATTTCCCCCAGCCCGCCCCCACCCCTAACACGTTATTGCCCCCGCCCCCACCCGAACATTACATCATTACAAATACAACAATGCAAAAACCCTGCATAAACATTTCAAGTTTACAAAACCTCCAAAGCATAAAAAAACTCCACTGTGTGCCCTCAAACCCCTCTTGGTCCCCCAACCTATACAACCATCCCAAACAGTCGTCATTCCCAATTCCCCCTGCCGAATGTGCCAACCAAGTAAAAAACCAACCACAAACTTACCAAGCCTGACAAAAAACAACTAAACCCCACCACCCAGAAAGCGGGGAGGAGAAATACACCCCCCTTTCTGCCCCCCAAAAACCTTGCAGATAAACTAGAAAACGAAAAAGGCGAGATTACCCAGCAAACTCCTGAATCTTCAGACAGCGAGACAGAACTTCACGCAACTCCAATAGATAAAGGTCCATACCTAACCGAGAAAGGTGTACACCATCATCCCGAAAGAATTCCACTGCATCAAACCGTATGTCACCATGCGACACACAACCAAAACCCAGGTCCCTGCAAAACTTAGCAGGCTCTGAGTTAATCTTTTTCAGAGCCTTATCAATCGCCTTTGGTTTGTGAGCACCTCTCCAGGATCTCCTCGGAACCAATTCCGTCCAGAAAACATGGCAACCCGCCCACTGCTGCTTCAATAGAGAAAGGTCCTTCTTTATTGCACGTAACAGGACCACACCCTTCACCTTGCATAAATCGTTTTCACCCAGATGAATTACTAAAACATCAGGACAGGGCCCCCCACCCAACCAAGAATTAAGAGCAGGCACCAATTCCTTCCAACACATGCCCCCTCTCCCTCTCCAAACAACATTGAAAAAACGTTCATTGAAACCACGCAATGATCCAAAATAGCTATCCCGTGCTTGAATCTGTGCCCGCTTCACAATGAATGGCCCACAATACAAATAGTCAGGGCCGTTGACCGGGGACCAGCCACCGAACCTGGAATAAAAAAGGCAGCATCAAATTTTAAGACAAAGATGAAGACGCAAGCGCATTGCCCACAGCAGGTCATACATAGCGCTGAAAACACCTGGAGGACCAACGCTCTAAGCGCATAATATCTTGCCCGGACCAACCCCGATTATGAGCCTCAGTTGCAGCCCCAATTCGAAAAGTATGAGTGCCATACTTCTTATCATCCACACCAATGGTCCTCAAAGCCATGCGGAGAACCATTCACAACTGATAATCTGTGGCCCTGGCGCCATCTGCATGCTGAAAGACGCCAGCCTCCAAAACCCCACCAGAAACAGAACACCATCTCCTGGCCCACCGCAAAGGACACGTAATACAAGGGGAAGAAGCCTCCAACCAAACACCCTTACCCTTACCTCTCTGATCTGTTTTTGAACGATGTAGCCAAACATGAACTCAACAAATGAATATCCCTCCAACCCACACCCTGATGGAACTTAGAGCCCAACAACTCCGAAACCCTAAATGCTCCAAAAAACCTCCACACCATAAGGGTGGAAAACAAGCAAACCTCAAAATCATCCGTACAGACAGAAGGTAGTGCTTCCACCACCCGGGCCAAGTTCTGCCAAGACAAAGGGTTACGAACTGACTGCTGCATACTGCTTTCTCGATCTCAGCCCTCCAACAATCTCCTCCCCACTTCACCGGCCGAAGGAGCATATCCCCAAAGGAGTTTACCCATGAAGGATATGCCTGCTAACTTCCCAGCAATAGTAACCCTGGATAACCCTTTATCTATCATGGACAGAATAAATGGAACCATATCATCCAGATGCCTCCAACCAGGTTCACGCATGCAAGCTCCAGATGCCAAAAAGTCCCTCCAAGCCAGGCCATATGCGGCTCGAGTAGAAGATGACAACGAACCTACCACCAACTGTAGGACCCTTTGTTGCCGACCTCCCAAAGGTGCTCCGGCATGTTTGTCGGTGTCCTGTCCGCCTCCGAGGCAAGCCCATGGAACCTCTCCCACTGCGAACGAGACAAAGCATCCGCAATGTCATTGTCCACTCCAGAAATGTGCAGCGCCCTAAAGCTGATGTCATATCTAAGGCACCCCAACACAAACACTCGCAGCAATTTCAGAATCTGGGGATCCCTGGCAGACTGTTTATTGATAATGTCCACAACAGCCCGATTATCAATGCGGAAAAAAACTTTTTTATGGGCCAATTCCTGCCCCCACAGTGTCAAAGCTACCAACTCTGGAAACAGTTCCAGGAAAGCAATACTTCTACCACCATTCGACGACAATTCCATCCACTTTTCCGCACACCACCTGCCTTGCCAATATAAACCAAAACCCTCACTGCCTGCTGCATCTGAGAAAATTTGAACCTCCCACAACCAGTCCTCCTCTCGGGCCAAAGGCACCCCATTAAAGGAATGCAAAAAGGTGGACCACATCCACAAATCCTCTTTCACTCCAGCTGTCAAACGCACACGGTGATGAGGCAAATGATGACCAGACAGAGCCCTGCCCAGACGCCTGCAGAAAGTTCTGCCCGCCCTCACCACCCTGCAAGCAAAATTCAAATGACCCAACAGGACCTGTATCTCTTTCACTGTAACTTTTGATTTTGCCAACATTTGTAAGAGGTCCAGCATTTTCACTTTCTTATCCTGAGGCAAACAAGCCTGCATAGATTGTGAATCAAGCTCAATTCCCAAAAAGGACATGGTCGCGCAAGGACCCATTGTCTTTTCGGGTGCTAATGGCACTCCCAAAAAAGTCATAAAGTTTTGAAATGTCTCCAATGCTACCTGACACTCAGTGGATCCCTGGGGCCCCACAAAAAATAAATCATCTAGATAGTGAGTGACCAGCTCATGACCAGATCTGTGAGTGAAAAACCACTGTAAAAGAGTGCTAAAAGTTTCGAAAAGAGCACAGGACATCGAGCAACCCATTGGCAATGTTTTGTCCACGTACCACTTCCGCCGGAAATGGATACCCAGGAGACACCAGTCCTCAGGATGGACTGGAAGCAATCTAAATGCAGATTTGATATCGCATTTTGCCATTTCAGCTAAAGGGCCCGCTGCCACCACCAAGGACATGGCCACATCCACAGATGAACAGGACACTGAAGCTGACTCTTCATCAATGAAATCATTCACTGAGGCACCCTCTGGCCATGATAAATGTTGGATTAACCGAAACTGTCCAGGCTTCTTTTTGGGAACCACTCCTATAGGAGAGATGATCAAGTCCTCCAAAGGCCAATCAACAAAAGGACCTGCCATCTGTCCTTCCAGCACTTCTTTATCTAGTTTCTCTTGTACCACCGCTGGAAACTCATCTGCTGATTTCAAATTCCTGTACCACCTCCGCACCTGAGGAATTTGAATATCCCCGTCTGAAACCATCACGAAAACCTTGTAACAAAATATCCTGAGCCCTCACATCACCATAGCCCCTCAAACTTGATGCCAACTGATCAAACTTAACCGGAGTACGAGCCTTTGGGCCCAACCCCAGAAGCAGACTTCCCTCCTCTGTTAGCCTGGGATTGTTGGGAGGGGCCCGACGTGCTAGCACCTTGCTGGGACCACTGTTGCCCTCTTGCTGGCCTAGGCCCCCAGCATTTGACTGATGGGTGTCTCCTACCACATTGCGAGCACTCATGCCGAAATCTGCAGAACTCCCTTGAACAGAGCCCTTTGTTAAAATCCCAACAGGTCCCCCCTCCTGACTGTGAGACTGCTCTGCTGCCCACCCCTCCCCTGGTGGGCTTTCCTGGAAAGGGCCGGTAAACCAACGGTAAGCCACTGGCCTTGAAAATAGTCTTACCACCAACTGACACACCCATTGTGTGTTGCCAAAGATCTCTGTCCAATTCACCCCACTTGGCATCAGGGTCCCACGCCATACGGGCCCTGAACTCTTCATCATATTGCGCCCAGGCAAAACCACTCCCCGTGATTTGGGCTTTTCTGATCACATCCATGTATTTAAATAATGCAACCCAGCGCTCTGGAAACTTTTCACAATACACACTAGCGTAAATTAAAAATGCTGACGTCCAATTTTCAATAGTCAGCGGTACCTTGGGGCGCTTAGCCAGTTCATATTCTTCCTCCTTTGAACCTTCCTTAGCTCGGACCTCTCTGTGTAGCAGCTTCAAAAGCTCTACATACTCACCTTTCCAAATCCTTTCTTTAGTAGAAAGCATCAAATGGGCACCCAAAGGCTTGGTCACACCCATATAGGGTAACTTCTTAATTTTCAATTCCTTGCTATGCAAAGGATCTTTTCCCTCCCCTGTGGAATCAGTGTTCGTGCCACTCTCAACCTTGGCGGCCGCAACTTCCCCATCACCTGTTCCTACCCCTTGATCTTTGACATAACGTCCCTTAAACAATTTACCACCCTCCCTTCTCCGCGGCGAAAATGGGCTGGACTCCGCCCTTCCGAGTCCACTGTCCCACGGCGGTCCCCGACCTGAAATGAAAAAGGTTGGACTGATGTGCCGGGCCCCTGACTACTAACAACACCAGGACCAACAGGCCCCCTCAACCAATCTCCCTGCATAAAACTCTTATCCTGCAGCACCACTTCACCTGAAGGAAAACCAACCCTACGAGGAGGAGGGGAGGGCTCCACCACCTCCTCACCACTGCTCCACTCCAGCATAGATTGTAACACAGCAGACGCAGGACCTAAAGATTGGCCAACAGGCGCCACCTGCTTCTGAACCCCTACATCACTGGCCTCCTGAAGATCGAAACTCACTCCACTCCTGCCTTTACTATCCCCACGAACACCCTCAGCCCAAGAAGGAAAAACATCCAGTCCCTCCCAAGACCCAGCTCCCACACCATGAGTCCTTCGACCGACTCCTTTAGAGGGAAAAGAACCAGAAGGCAATACATTCAAAGGAACCACCTTACTGGCCCCTAATATAGGAACAGGAGAGGTCAATATGCGAGTTTCCAGGCCCTGGGCCCCAAAAGACATATCCACCCAACCACCCGACTGCGCCCACTCCCCTTCACCTACTGACCCACTATGGACAGAAACCACGTCACCCCTATTAGAAAGAGAAGGGGAAAACAATAAGGGGCTGAATTGTTCCATAGCACCCTGACCGAAAAATGGCTCTGCCACTTGAACTTGAAGCTCCTGTTGCCGTACATTAACCTCCTGCCTTTGAAAAGAACGAACAGGAGACAGAGGGTCTGCAACTCCCCCCAACACACTCAAATTCGGCATACAATCACTCGTGGAAACATCCGCCAGGTTAGGACCATCCCCCTCAAATGTAAAGATATTCAATTGGGGGAGCAACGGTGAGCAAGTAAAGTGCACCCACTCCTCACCCCCTCCCCGGGTAACAGACGCTGAAACAAACGCGGAGGCCGAAGTAGAACGCTTCTGCCCGCCACACGGAGCACCTCTCCTCCCTCGCTGTGCCGACACCGAGCCCGCCCGCACCGAAACCGTCGGGGCCTGAAACAGCTCCCGCGGACCCCCAGCAGTCAAAACCTCTACCTGAGCAGGTCTTACCGTAACCAAAGACCGCTGGGCGTCGTCACTCGCCACCTCGTTCATCTTCCGTGCTTGAACATTCTGGGTCGGTTTTTTAGCTCGAGAGCGGCCACGCTCGCTCAACGCCTCCGAGCGGGAACGCTTGGGGGCGACACAGGCCGCCACCACAGCGGCGACACCGTCAGAAGCTTGACCGCGACGGGCCCTCAGTATTACCGATAACTAAATCCAACCTCCCAGCCTCACTGAGAAGTCGAATAGCCTCTAGAACTCTATAATCCTCAGCAGCCATAATTCCAGAATATGACGACAAAAAGAATAAGCAACAAGAAACTAACACTAAATACCTCAAGACAAATAATTTTCTCACAGACAAACTCCCGGCCACCAGGTCACCGAACCTAAAATGGTGTCCGAGAGGCTGAGTCACCAGAATTTATACTTGGGCTATAACTAGTAGGGAAAACCAGCCCAAACTCAAAAAATGCCCGGGAGACTGCAAGACCTCCCCCCCCCCGCCTGCCCTCCCAAACCGCTGGGGGGGACCTCCCCGGGGTTGGCTGCCCCCCCCAAACCCCCCTTGTTAAATGTCAAGCTCAATTTAGTTGTCATTTTGGAGTGATGTTAAGTTATCGAGTTTTGAATACTCGTCTTCTAATTGTATCTTGTAACTACTGATTTGTTACTATCTGGAGATGTCAAATGGATCCACAATTATTACATATAGTGGTGGTATGTCCATTTCTTTATCGGGTAAGGAGTACAGAGTATATACCTTTCTATGTCATGAGTTATGGTGATGTTAAAACTCAATACCGGTATATTTCATATTACTAGATGTCTCTTTTATTACATACATTGCTAAGGAGTGGGATACCGTGTTCATGTGTGTGCGGTCCTTTAGATGGTATAATGAGTATTGAATCAGTAGAATCTGGGTCGACTCACAGTAAGCATTCTTAGTGCTCGACTTTGGGCAGTGCTGTCAAAATAATGATGCTACTATTGATCCATCTTTGTGTTTATCTTCACTTCGACAATGTGTGTATCTCTACTGGATGAATATGTATTGTATATTATTCTCCTAGGGGCTCTTGGTTTCAGACACAGGCTGCCTAAGCTCTGTGGTAGGTTCCTCAAATCTAGAGGGTATTGAATATATGTGTCTGTGCAGTTGGACTGATATATGTCTCTTAGGTGTGGCTGTAGAGAGGCAGTACGGACTTTTGGTAGATTAATATTGTCTTACATACATGTATGAGTAGCCTTCAGATATGTGGCATGTTTCTAAAATAGAGAGGGTATTGACTATTTGTGTCTGCGCAACTGGACTGGTACAGGTCCCTTAGGTGTGGCTGTAGAGATGCAGTACAGACTTCTGGTGGGTCAGCAGTGTCTTACATACATATATGAGTAGCCTTTGGTAAATAGATATGATGTTATTGTATGTGTGATACTGTAGATTCATAGGACCTCTATCCAGGGAAGACACTGGACTACCACCTCCGTTTTTCAATGCTGCCTTGAAATTGGTTGACAGTTTTTCCTCTGTGCTGCGCTTCCAATCATGCCAGAACTTCTTACAGTCTGTCACTGTCCTCTTGACTTCGGCAACACTGTTCATTTTGTCCACTAGGATCTGCCATATGGCCTTTTTCTTCCCCTATGACAGATTAGAGCTGATGAAGAGCTGGTGTTGGTGCTCTGTCACCTCTGTGATCAAGATCTGATTCTCCTCCTCACTGAACTTGCACTTCCTCTTCTTCTTCCTCTAGGACTCTGGCTGGTCATCCTGGCTGGTAGTGGGGTTGGTGGGGCTGTTGTTCTGGGCTGTTCTCACTCCTGGTTGCTCGATTGCTGCTTTCAGGTAAGTGTAAGCTTTTTTATGCAGTGGCCTTTTAATATTCTATTTCCCGCTAGGTGCACAAAAGGGGAAATAGGACGGCTAGCATCTATTTTCTAGACACTAATTGGCCAAACGTCACTTTGCAGCATTAGTGTCAGATCTGTTATCGACAGGTCGCACACAACAGCTCCCGTTTTTCTGATGCTGGCAACTTCCTAACGACATGGAACGCTGTATTGTAAATACAATGCTAACAAGGTGCTAGGAACTGTTTTACAACAGCAGTAAATTTTTGGGCGCACCACTGCAGCAAACCAGCAGGGTGCCAGTTCTTGTAAATATACCCCATAGTTTTTTAATTAAGTTCAGAAGAGTAAAAATGTAACCCAGTTTTGACAAAAGAAGACCTACCTCAGCATTTAAAACATTCTCTCAGAGAAGGAGCATGGGACTTCACTGGAAAACAAATTGGGTTGATCTGCTACAGTAGAACCAGGAAAGATTAAGGTGAAACGAAATGCAATATTTCCCAGAACTAGGCAATACATACTAACGAAAGAGGCTGAAGATGGAATGAAACCAGTAATTGAGAAAATGATTCAGCAAGGAATTCTTTGAAAAGTGCTTGGTAGTCCTTGAAATGTTCTATTGATTGGAATTAAAAAGCAGAATGGCAAATGGAGAATCATACATGATCTCCGAAAGCTACAAGAATCTGTGGTTCCTTGTTGTCCGGTGGTACCGAATCCAGCAGTAATATTGTTCCTGATTCCATCAGAGGTGGAATGGTACACAGTCATCAAATGGTGCCAAGCAGTCTTTTTAATACTGTTGCAGGAGGACGCTCAGTTTCCTTTTTACATTCTAATTTTAGAATAAAGATCTTATGTGGTGTATAATTCCACAAAGGTATACAGAGAGCCCTTCAATATTCATTCAAATACTCAAAAAGATTTGGAAAGTTCAGAAATTGCCATGTATTCAACCCTAGTTCAATATATAGATGCTGTTTTGGTTGCATCCATAAAAAAGAGTATTACAAACTTGATACCAATGCATCGTTAAATCATTTGGATGAAATGGACTTTAAATCCCCCCAACTGAAATGCAGTACTCTGAAAAGGTGGTTGTTAATCTCAGACACCATATTGAAAAAGGTGTGCAAAAGGTCTCAAAAGAATGTTTCTGCAATTTTAAAATTGAATTCCCCTGCCACCCAGAGGGAAGTTTGGATGTTTTGGGGAATTGTTGGTTGTTGTAGACAGTGGATCCCGAACTTTTCCCTGATTGTAAAGCCTTATATAAGGCTAAAATATAATAATGCACAAGATCTGGTACCATTTGATGATAAGTGCCTTGATGCATTTAAGAAAATGCAAGAGAGTTTGTGTCATGCACCCCCTCTCAAGCTGCCTGAAGTATGATGTTCTACTTGTTTTGTCATGAAAAAAATGAATTTGCATGTTCAATCCTTACACAGAAACATAGAGGACTCATGCGTACAATGGCATATTTTAATGAGTGTTGTACCAGTTGCAGTAAGTGTTCCAGGATATTTAAAATCGGTTGCAGCTGTTTGTCTTGCAATTTAACAGAAGGAAGGAACTTTGATGGGCCATACTTTAATTGTCTATGTCCCACAGTCAGTTGTCATTCTTTTGTCAAGAACACAACACATAAGCAGCAGGTTGACACAGTATGAGCAGGTAATTCTTGGAGCAGAGAAGATTTACATTCAAAGATGCAATGTCCTGAATCCAGCAGCACTGCTTCCGATTTTAAACAAATGAGTGAAGGCAGGTATAATAGATTTGATGATGAATTGGAGCATGAGGAGCATGACTGTATTGAAGTGACTAAATCATGCACAAAACCAAGACCAACATAAAAGAAGTTCCATTAGAACTGTCAGATTTTACATTGTTGGTTGATAGTTCCTGTCTGAAAGACCACTATGGAGAATTGAGTGCTGCTTATGCAGTGTGCTCTGTTACATAGACAGTAGAGTCATCATCCTTACCAGTAGTGACTTTGATGGAGCAAGGATTTGCACGTAATGCGACTTGCTTGAATTCAAGAACCTTGCATAATCTATAACGTTATTAACCAACCTGTTCTGTTATTAATGTCGCACTTTCACACTATACGCGGGTGTCCCAGAGACGCTTGCTTATGTGTTTTCTAATCCTAACAAAGCTTGCACACTGACTGGCTGCTGCTATGCGGGATTTCAGTCTGCGCATGCGTCGGTCATACCCATGTGATGTGACGCGCTCGTAGTTCTGGAGGGATTTGTTCGCTCATGCGCATTGTTGCAAACTTTGCCACTTTGTTTTTAACACGCTCTCTGCTTGCTACCGCCGTTCTTGCTCAGCTGTCTATTTCTGCTTAACCTCTAACGCTATAGATATTATAAAGTAAGGGGGTGCAGTGAAGCTAATCATGGTATACAGTGTATACATTTTTTCCTGTGTTTATAATTTGTTTTCGCTTACTTTTCATGTAACGCACTTTGGGGCCTGTGAGCTGAGCGCCACTCCATCTTTGAAGCCCATATCACCCTAACCACGTGATAAGGGAGAAAACGAATTGCGCAGGAGTGGAACTAGGCCAGCTGGATGCAGAAGCTCAGATGCTCCTGGGAAAGTAACTTCTGGCCCAGGAGAAGACTTCGACTTGTACCTAAAATGTAACTTTTTATGATAATGTTTTGTGTGCCCTATTGTTTCGGTACTCTTATGCCATGGGAACTGGAATGTAAGGGTGGATACTGAAATATAAATATTAAGTATGGGAACATCAAATTCTAGGAGGTGACAATGACCTAACCACCTCTCTTGTCCAATCCAAAATTGGGGATCCTGTCATTTGCAACATTTTTAGGTGGTCCACCGACCCGAAAACAGTATAACTAGTCTAGTTTTAGCTAGAGAAATTGTCCGACTTGTCCGAGTAGCTGACCTGTCACCGACCCTACGAACTCTATAGGTGATTGATATAGAGAGCTGCGGAGCACTCTGTCCGTAATTTCCACAAACTCACTGGGGTGGAATAGTTTTAAGTGCTGGCGAAGAACTTTGCTGGGAGATTCGAAAACCCAATCGGGGTTATTGGCAGATTCCATGCAGAGAGGGAGTAGCGCAGGCATTGCATCCGAAGCTGCAGGTGCTGGTCGTACCCTTTGATGAGCCCAGTCCTGATCCAAATCCTGAGGGGTATCCTGTCTTGACGGTCCATGAGCTGTACCTGCTCGCCTACTGGCATCCTAAGTCCTTGAGGGTCCTTGTCCTCGCCTTTTCCCAAACTGACCCGTGGCCAGGGTTAGTCCTCATTCCCGTCCTAGGTAAATATATTACTGTGGGTGTCCGTCTATCTATACTCTTTCCTCTCCTCCTTTTAAATAAAGCATCATTGCTTATGTTATTTTTCCTGTCTTTTCCAACAGATTTTACATGCACACTGTTTTATTAGTTATGTTCCATTTTTCCCTTTACCTGTAGGATATTATTGAACTGTTTACTTAATAAGTGTGATTTATTCTTACTCTCCTTTAGAATTTATGCTTTAAATAGCAGATAGAATAAGGTCTGTTTTAATCACTGATGAATTCTAGAACTCTACTAAATAGTATGTACTTTCCCACTCTACCTGACTTAGTATAAACCTATAAACTGAATAGCATGTTCCCTGTTACCCTTTTCCTTTAGTCTACTCGCACTCAATGGTGCTCACTCTCATTCATAGTTACATTATAGTCATGATTCTAGTTATTGATGTTCTAATCTGTATAAACTTTATTCTCATGGCATATGAAATTTAACTTTTACTATATAAATTCTTGAAAACCCTTCAGGTGTCTGTGGTTATTACAAAGTATAAATCGTTATTCAAATGTACAAGGTATTCTGGTTAGCCTTATCTCCTACCCCTGCTAGCTCCTGATTCATTGGGAACATAGGTACCTGTGACAAGGATTGGTAAGTCAGGTACACGGGTAATAAATAGTAAAGAAAACACAAGAATTACTGATGGTGATGTGCAAGCTCTCCCGATTCACAAGAGTACAGTGCTGAACAAGCTAATGGGCCCGAGTGCGTACTAATTGGTGAAATAAAGAGTCGGGAGACCTGCGCGCTCTATCAGTAATTTTCTGGTAGCAGAAAGATGGTTAGGACTAGTTAAGATAGGCAGATAAGAGATTTTATGAATAAACCGTGAATCTATAATATGTGCTGCTAAAATTTTATTGCTGCTAAAAACATTTTTCTATTATTGCTTTGAAAATTTTATAAAATGTTTAAAATTATATTTTATGAAATGCTGCTATATTATTGCATGTGATTAACAAATTGTTAGTGATTGTTTTATGTTTTCTGGAATCCCCGGGGAATAGAATAGCGGGTGGTGAGTAGAATCCATTCGGCTGTGAGGTCACTTGCTGTGAGGAAGATTAGTGCATGGTTAGGCAGAACTGGAAGCGCTAATTAGGACCTTTTCTGAGTGAATAATTGAATAAATGACAGCAACGAGACTGCTAATAGAAACTTCGGTTGTGATATTTCCTAGTAAGGGTCACACAGGGAAGGAGTAATAGAGTCATCGGAGTTTGAGTGGTAGCAAAAGAGTGCGCTGGTGAAACTTTTGACTAAGTATATAAGTGTGATAGGGTAGGCAGAAGGATCTATCCGTAGTGAATGAAAAGTAAACAGAAGTGGTTTACTTGCAGCGAAACAAAAACCTTCTTCCTTTTTAAGACACTCGGGCACAGTGGCGAAAGTTATATGTTGTTAACTAAATTGAGCACTTGCACTTTAAGAAAAATTCAAAGTTTCGGTTACCTTGTGAAGGAGGGAATCAGTCGCAAAGCCGCACTGACGTCACTCCGTGCCGCGCTGGTATTGGTTGAAACAGCGGGTGTGTAACGAAGCTGGTATTGTAAAGGAGGGGTGAGTGCCGAAGCGTGAGACTGCGTCTCGCGGAAAGGCCGCGCACCCATTGATCAAGAATATTTGCAACCTCTGTGTTGATTGGTTGCTGAGGATTGAAAGACGCGCTAGCATTGGAGGCACGTTTATAAATAGAATTACGCACTCGGAGCTTGAGGATAGCTTGGAGAGGTGTATGTGGTATCCCGAATTCTTACCTAATCCGAAAAATCTAGGGTTTCATAAGGAGCAGATGCTCAGAGGTAGACCTTACAATATGTACGGAAATAAGAGAAAATTGTCATTTGCTGACAAAATCAAGAATTATTTCAAGAAAGACAAACCCATCAGAACTAGGGAGGGTGTAATCATTCCACCACCTAATACTCCTGCATCCTTTATGATGTTCGACAAAGGGTATCATACCTGTGTATGGTTGGAAAATTGGGTAAAGTATACCGAAGATGACGGAATCCTAGTGTTTCCTCTCGATGGTACCTTTAATAGTAGAATCCTGTTTAACTTGAGGACCCGAATGAATGACCTACACCCCAGACCCAGATTAACGCAATATGAGGCTTTAGAGGAATGGGAGATTGAGGCTCTCGAGGGAGACAGACCCCGAATGGATAAGGGAGTGAGCAAATGGTATCCAAAACTGCAGCGGGAAACAAAGGAGAAAAAGATGAAACAGTGGAGACAGAATATGATGGTCAAGGGACTATTTCCAGTATTTGGGGTAACCGAACCTGAGGGGAGAAAAAGCACAGAGAAACCCAACACCTAATGACTATGGGTGATTCGGAAGATAAATACTTGGAGGATTTGTTTATGAAAAATCCACCACCATATGATGAGGAATCCAGGTCTTTGAGCTCGAAAAATCCATTTGTTAGATCTCCTAGAAGGAGAAGTGCTAGTGAGACAGATACAGCAGGTAGAGACAATAGGCAAGCTGGTGGAGACAGATTTTGTAGACCTGACCCTACTGTCCCAAATTATAGACCGTTCGGTGAAGAGAGATCCTGTATGACAGCCCCAACTGCCCCGAGTCTGTATCCTCCTTTAGTTCCACAGGTATTACATGATGGATCAATTGACAGGGTTTTGAAGGAACGAGAGAAGGAAGCATTGATAAAACAGCGAAATGAACTTATTCAGACTATAGCTCAGATAAATCCCAGTCCTGAAGCCCTGACAATTCCAGTAACTATTGGTCCAGTTGTTCCTCTTTCTGGGGATAGACAGGCTAGTCCAAGAACTCCAGTTATTACGCCGACTGTAGCACCGCAGAGAAAAGAGCCGCTCATAGTTGACGATTAGGCAAGTGAATGTGAGTCTGTGATCTCCCTGATGGATCTGCCCATAAGGGAACCAGGAACCAGTGTACCACGGTAGGGAAATCAAACTAGGGCCAAGGAAGTCCTAATTGAAACAGCTTCAGGGACCCGGAGTGCCACAGTAGTGACTCCGGAGGAGCTAGATCGATGGACCCGAGAAATAGAAAAGGAAACTCCCCAGCCCAAACCTTTGGATATCTGCAAACTAAGAAGAGAAATGGAGGAACTAATAGCTGGAAATGTGGGATTAGACAGATTAAACACCCTTAGTGAGGAGGAGTTACTGTCTATAAGCAAAAGCTTTACCCGAAACACCAGAGTGTTCCATGAGAAACTGATGGACACCGCAGCTAATATGGGAATAGATGTTAGCAAATCCAAAGTCTTACAAAAGCCCTACAGAGCCGAATTTTCAGATAAAGACCTGGAGAACATGAATGTGTCAGGGAAAAAGGTACAGATAAAAGAATTGTTGAATTTGCTGCAGAAATGGGGGGATTTAGAAAAATGGAAAACCAGGTGGGCAAAGAAAAAGGAAGATAGTAAAGCCAGACCGAAGACTTCTGAATATGTCCTACAAGAAGTTGACAAGGCAGAAAAACTGTATCCCATGAGAGAAGTACCAGGTGGGAAATATGTACATGTCCCATGGTCCCGACAAGACATATTGTTTTTCACAAATGATTTCCCAAAATTAAGAGAGAAACCTGTAGAATGGTATAGGCAGGTTGAGCGATTTGTTAAGGTCCAAAAGTGTCTCCTGAAGGACATGGATGGGTTCTTTGACATTGTAGTTCCTGTAGATTTGTGGACAGAATGCAAAATTGTAGTTGATTGGCCCAGTGAAGAGTATGAGAGAGACTCCAGAACTGGAGCTCCCTCACCGGAGGTAATGAGAAAATATGATAAAGTAATGCAATACCTAAAAGAGAAAGTGCCAGCAAAAGAAACTGATTGGACTCGAATAGATAGAACTACCCAAAATCGTGATGAAACAGTTCACTCCTACTATGAAAGACTCCTACAGGTATTCAAAACCTACAGTGGAATTGACAACATTGAAATGAAGGATAAGACCCATTTCATTTACCGATTCGTGTTGGGGTTGAGGCCTGAAATATCCCAGTGGATCAGGGATAATAAAATCTTTTGGCAGGGAAAACCCATAGATGAGGACCTCAAGTATGCCAAGTACTGCGAGGATGAGATGGAGAACAAAGGAAAAGCCCTGAAGGAGAAGGTGATGTGGGCACAAATGAAATTGGCTGAACAGCAAGAAAAACAGTTAATTAAAGTGAATAATAATACCCCGAACACAACTTCTGGGGGAGGGGGGAAGCCCTGAGTAAAAATGAGTCGAGAGGAGGCCAAAAAGAAGTTTCCCTGTCACGGGTGCGGTCAGATAGGGCACTGGAGAGACGAATGTCCACATTTACAGGCTGGTAATGTCCCCATAAATGGTTTAAATCCACAGGTGCAGAAAGAGGGGCCACAAAAGAACCAGCAACAGGTAAAACAGAATCAGTTGCCTCGAGCTCCTAGACCTAACTATAAGAACCAAGCTCAGCAGAATGAGGGGGTCGAGGTATGGGAAGGAAGAGATGAGAGAAATGCAGCAACCTCGCAATTCCTGTTGAATGATACATTCCTCTGTGATGAACAATAATGACGGGGCCTGAGGGGGGAGGACGAGGAGTGCGTGCTTGGCGCCTCCTTACCGGTAGGCCATACATTGAAGGAAAGGTTGAAGCAAATGACGTCACCTTTCTGTTGGACACTGGTGCTACCCGTTCTACTGTGAGAACAGCAGACGTTCCAAACCTACCCCTCTCGGGAGAAGCCATCCAAGTAGTGGGTGTGTCAAATCAAATAATTTGTACTCCAGTAACTGAACCAATGGAGATTTCTATAGGGAATTTTAAAGAGATGCACAGATTTGTCGTCTGTGACTCTAGTCCTGCGAATTTGCTGGGACGTGATTTGCTGTGCAAAATGAACTGCACCATCTTTTACACACCAAAAGGCGTTGAAATTCAGACCCCAGATGAAGATGGACTTTACAAATTAATGTTACTAAGGCCTGACTCAGAAATAAAGAAACTGACAATACAGGACTTACCTGAAGAACTCCAACAGAAAGTGATTCCAGATGTGTGGGATTTTACTGGGAGAGATGTGGGACTCATGGCAAATGTAGACCCAGTTAAAATAGCCATTAAGTCAAATGCAGTATACCCAAATATCAAACAGTATAAAATGAATGCAGAAGTAAAAGCCGGAGTTGCTATCGAAGTTAAAAGATTGCTAGAAGCTAACATTTTACAGGAAGTAATGAGCAGTCCTTGTAATTCACCCATAATTGGAATTAAAAAGCCTAGTGGAAAGTACAGGGTAGTGCAGGACCTGCGAAAGGTAAACCAGATTGTTGTACCTTGGTGTCCTATTGTGCCAAACCCTGCAGTGATCCTGTACCAAATTCCATGGAATGCGGAATGGTTTACCGTTATTGACTTATGTCACACACTCTTTTCCATCCCATTATATCCAGACAGGAAATTTCTTTTCTCATTTGGATTCGACAGTCATGTCTACGTCTGGAATTGTGTCCCCCAGGGGTACACAGAAAGTCCTTCGATTTTCAATCAGATTTTAAAAAGATGCCTTGAATCACTAATCTTGCCTAAAGAATCAGTTTTGGTCCAGTATATAGATGACCTCCTAGTGGCGTCTAAAAGTCGGAACGACTGTGTTACTGATACCATTGCATTCTTGAATCATCTAGGCAAGGGAGGAGATAAAGTATCACCTGAAAAATTGCAGTTCTGTAAAAACTCGGTGAAATATCTGGGCCACCAGATAGAAAAAGGTATCCGGAGAGTCACTTCAGAAAGGATTAGAATAATTTGAGACATGGAGTTACCCAGAACCCAAAAAGAAGTTAGAATGTTCCTAGGAGTTGTAGGATACTGAAGACAGTGGATTGTGGGATTTGCTGTTCTAGCAAAACCATTAATAAAGATGACCAAGAAAGGAGCAAAAGATCCAGTTGAATGGGATGATGAAAGTATGACATCCTGGATAAAATTACGAAATTGTCTGTGTTCAGCTCCTGCATTGGGAATGCCTGACTATTCTAAAAACTTTGACCTGTTTTGTGACACACGAGACAATTGTGCACTCTCAGTCCTAACACAAGAACATGGTCTGACCTGGCCTATTTTTCAGCTACTTTAGATCCAGTGGCTGCTGGATTGCCTGGATGCCTGAAAGCAGTAGCTGCAACTTGCACTAGTCTAGAACAAAGTGAAAGCATTGTTATGGGACATCCTGTAACTGTATATGTTCCACATTCAGTTGTGATTCTGCTGACCAGAACCAAGACTCAGTATCTCACACCCAGTCGGCTGACTAAGTATGAGAGAATTCTTATAGGTGCAGAAAATGTGATAATTTCCCGATGTAATATACTAAATCCAGCAACCTTGTTACCAAACACCCAAAGTGCAGAAGTTGAGAGTGAAATTGAGCATAATTGCATTGACCTAACTGAATTTAGCACTAAACCACGACCTGATATAAAAGAAACAGCTTTTCCAATAGAAGATCTTGAAATGTTTGTGGATGGCTCATGTTTAAGACATGAGGTTGGGGGTCTGAGTGCTGCCTATGCTGTAGTCACTCTGGAAAAGACACTAGAAGCCTCCTATTTAAGTGAAATAAAATCTGCACAAGTAGCTGAATTGATTGCATTGGCAAGACCCTGTAAACAAGGGAAAAACAAAAGAGTAACCATATATACTGACAGCCAGTATGGTTACGGGGTTGTGCATGACTTCGGCCAGTTATGGCTGCAAAGAGAATTCATGACTTCCTCAGGGACCCCTATTAGAAATGGAAAAGTGGTACAGAACTTACTGGAAGCAATCCAGTTACCCAAAGAATTGGCGGTGGTCAAATGTGCTTCTCACAAATCTGGAAATGACGATGTGACAGCTGGAAATAGATATGCTGACCAATGGCCCAATATTGTGCACAACACAAAATGTCATTAAACATCAAATTGTGGGGAGGCGGAAACAGCTGCCAACTTATGGTGTTTGAAAGTGTATCTACTTGGGAGGAACTGAAAGGGTTGCAAATGGCAGCAGAACCAGAAGAACAGGAAAGGTGGATGGCTGCGGGCCCAGGAATAGAAATGGTGTCATTGTTTGTAGTGATGGTACGCCTGTGTTGCCAGATAGTATGGTTGCTCCAATGGCCCGACTGATACACGGAGACTCACACATAGGGAGGGATGCGATGGTCCGTGTGTTCAAAGAAGTATGGTACAATTCGAAGTTCAGGAACATTGCAGATGCACTTTGCCAGAGGTGTTTGACTTGTCAGCAGTTTAACCCTGGGAAGAGAACAGTAGTGTTACAAAGTGCAATTGGAAAGGCAGAAGGTCCCTTTATCAGACTGCAGGCTGACTTTATTCAATTACCCCTGTGCAAAGGATATAGGTACGTTTTGGTTATAGTCTTGCCTACCCAGCAAAGAAAAATAATGCTATTACTGTAGCCAAATTGTTACTAAGGGAACTGATACCTAGGTACGGTTTTCCAGACACGATTGAATCAGACAGAGGTGGGCATTTTGCATAGAGCAAAAGTGTGACCGAAAGGTTAAGGGACGGTCAACTCTGTTCTGACCAGTTGCGCCGTGCCGTGCCTAACCACGCCCCTCCAGACCAAGCGCAGAGAGCACAGAGGTTACGGATCGCCGACCGCCGACCGCCGAATCGCCGGAGCACTGTGTGGTGGTGCGGAGCAAGGAGCGCGGGGAATCGGCGCTGGAGACACAGTTTAGCCCGTGTTTAACGGACCCCTGCCACAGGGGGACAATCGGGATAGCCGGCAACAGACCGGCAACAGACCTCCTCCCCAGCCGCGGATTGCTGCGAGGACGGCGGGGAGGAGCTGAGTGTGACGAGGGGAGCGGGAGCAGGAGCCGTGCAGGAGCCGCTGCGAGCAGGGAGACTCGCCGAGTGCCTGGTGCCATTAAGAAGGCAACCTCTGTAAGAGATCTCAGCGGACCGAGCGCATCCAAGCAGCCCCTCCCTGGTAAAACGCGGACAACAAGCTGAACCAGCCGTGTCCAAAAGTCAGCCCTTTGCGAAGCCTAGGAGCCGGAAGCAGGCAATAAAGGGAGTGGATTTTATGCTCCAGCCATCAAAAGGAAGTATAAACAACATCAGAAAATACCCTTAGAGAATTATTCTCGGCAGAAATATAAGCGGGGCAAGGCAACAAGGCAGCAGGCGGAAGGCAACTGAGGCAGAACAGAGGTAAGTGATTAACCCTTTATTTTTTATTAAAAGTAAAAATTAAAAATAATATTTAAGCGTACCACCTTAGTATATCAGTTGCTGCTTAGAAATGGCACCCAAAAGAGGCCAAAAATTACCGGATGAACATGGAAGGAGTAAATCATTGGAAGGCTCAAAATCCCTCAATGAAAGCCAGGAAAGCCTTGCATCTTCTATGGAAAATAATAAAGGGGCACGAAAGAAAAAGAAAGTCAAAAGAGTGACGAAGACTGCCCAGAAGGGAAAAAAAGGTGGTAATCAAACAACCATCAAACAGAAAGAGAACACAGCAGCGCTAAAATCTATAAAGGAATTCGTAGGTAAACACTATAGAACTTTAAATCCAGCAATAGCGTCTGTCTTAGATGAAGAAATAGCAGAAACTGGCGGAGAAATCGGGGAAAAATTAGGCTTGCCAGATGAAAACCAGAGTCGGTCAAACCAAGGAGTCCCCCAGGAAGAAGCCAACCCTGATAACGAGGAAGGCGGTGTGATCCATAGATCCTTAAACCTGACACTACAGAGTCAAAATCAACAAATCTCGGCCCCTCGCCTATCATCTTCACCAAAAATGTTCTCTTTGATGTCAGTAGGGACTGAAGGCCACAGGGGAAACGAGGACCAGAACCAGAGTATCATCTGGGGAGGAGCTCCGGACCAACTTCTACAACAGCAACTACGACAAAAATCCCCAACACGGCAAGAGTGCTTAAGGACAAGCTATCCAGCAAACCCGAGCAGAAATATCACACAGGACTCGGTGCTCTCGGATACCCCAACATCCTCCCTGATGGAGTTAATCTTGTTAATGCAGAGAGCGCTCCAAGGAATCCTGGAAGTAACCCTATCAAACAACGGAGTAATGAAGGCACAGAAACAACACTTAAAGAAAATAGAAGAAGAACTTGGAGAAATAAAGTGCCAATTGCCAAGTAGGGTAATGCCAACAGACACAGTCCTACCAAACAAGGAAAGTGACAGGACAGTATCGGAAGAAGAAAGCTTGGTTTTACTCGAAAGGATGCCCAAATCTGCAGAACAAGCAGCAAAGGAGGTAGTAGAACCCGTGAACAACGTGTACATATCAAAAAGACCCATGCTGATAAAAAGGCGAGGAGGGTATGTTACACTCGGGACTAGGAACAGGAAGGAAAAAAACAGGAAAACGAACCATGCCGGAACAAGAAAAGAGAAGGAATCAAGGAAAGGGAGGGTGGCCCCAGGATTAAATGCCTTAGCCCCAATATTTATAACACAAAGACCTGTACAGGTGGCGGCAAAAACTCCTATGCCCCCTAAATTTGTGAGAGTACCAAAGAAAAAACAATCACATAGGGAGGCAACAGAGATTCCCCCCTCCACCCGTATGACGAGACAAAGCGTAAGGCTATTGGATGATCCGGCCACAGAACAAAGGTGTATAAGACCACAGATACATGAAGAACCCAATATAAGAACCAAAAGCCGGAGAGAAGGAAGAACACTCACCAGCCATCAGCAGAACGAATTAAACATGAACTCATACGAGAGAGATGACAACAAATGGGTATTCCTGGACCTGTTACCAGCAGGGAGGATAGGAAAGTCTGGAAGAAACATTAACCCCCCGAATAGGGCACAGGTTCTGTCGGCATTTGCAAAATGCGCTAGTCTGAGGGGGATCGGCACTAAAGACCTGCAGCACGTTGGATTTGTAGAAAACAAGCAAGGAAAGGAAATAACAAAAATCACATTATACTCAGACCTGGTAAAAAGGGCAATCCTGAATGCCACAAAGGAGATAACGCATCTAGGATTAAAGATTATCCCAGAGAGAGATATAAAAACTGTGAAAGATAATAATTTCTTAAAACAACATGCCGGGCTGCAGAAGAGACAAGTAATCCTATATAAAGAAACAAAAAGTGATCGAAACTCTCTGAACATTATAATTGAAAACACAGGTAATGATTCCTCATGGTGGAACTGGTCGTTTAACAGCACCCACGCGGAGGAAAGTATCGAAAGGAATACAGTGGCTACAGATGAGGAAGGAGAGCTGAGTGACGTTGAATAGGATAAAGGGGGTCCGCAAGACCTAGGTCTCTTGTCTTGGAACGTAAATGGGCTAGGCAATGAACAAAAATGGGAACACATAAAGGAATCCATAAACAAAGTCGACATTGCCTGCTTGCAAGAGACCTGGTTATGCGACGATACCCCAACCTTTGACGGTTATGCCCAGTTACATCAGCCGGCCATAAAGAAAAATCGTGGGAGGCCCACTGGGGGCCTCATGACCTTGGTATCAACAAGAGTAATGAGGGAAATAAAACTGTTGAACACAAAATGTAAATGGGTACAATCAAGCAGAATTGAACTCTTGATGGTGGATCTAAAATACAAAATGATGATTTTATTGAATGTATACATGCAGTGGGAAAATGGGGAGGAGTATGAAAGGGAAATGAGGTTTTTTAAGGAGGATGTAGACAGTATTTTAGAAAAATACTCCGCAGACACAATAGTGATATTGGGGGACTTCAACCATAAACTAAACCCAAGAAAAGCAGACCTTTATAATATGGAACAGCTAGAGGCATACGGTATAAACCCGGCAAGGTTCCCAGTAGGGGAAACTTCGAAACAAGACCAGGAATTAATACATATCTTAGGAGGCAGGGGTTTTCACTGTGTTAACGGAAGAATAGAATCAGATACACCAGCAGGAAAAACGTTTATTCAAGGGCAGCAGAACTGCCCAATTGACTATATATTCCTGCAGGCCTGGAATTTTCACCAGATAAGATCCTTCAAGTTAATTCAAAATGTGATGAGCAATCACAAACTCCTCCATATAGTAATAATGGGGGGTAGGAAACAACAGAGAGAAACAGTGATAAACCAGGCGGTTGAATACCCCAAACGAGTGATGACACGTCTAACTGAGGAATATCTGGAAAAAGTGAAGGCCACGCAAATAAAAATGGCACCTGCCAATTTTGAAAATAAAAAACTGGAATGGTTCATCTTAAAACTAGAAGAACTGGTTCAATGCCTCAAGCTAAATCTAAAAAGAGAAGATCCCAATAGGGTAAAACAAAGAAATTATGGTAAAGGCTTCTCAGTAGTATGTCAAAACAAGAAAAGGGAGATAAGAACAACACAGAGGAAACAAAAAAAGACCTTTACACAAGAGAGACATGATCACCTGGTAAAACTGAAAAAAGAATTCAAGCAAATGGTACTCTCTACTAAAAGGTTACATAAAGAAAAATGCTGGTTAGAACTTTTGGAAGCCATAGAGAATAAAAATCTAAGGAAATTCTGGCAACTAGTAAAGACAGCATCTGGCACTTCAGAGGGCGAATTAAACTGTGTGGTGAGTGAGGCAGCATGGGATACATACATAAGGGAATTGTACGGGGCAAGGACTCCCAGTCAGGAGATGGAGACTAAATCATGGCAAGATATTTCTGAAGATCTCCTCGCCAAATTCAACGAAGAACAAGTAGAGCTCACAATAAAAGAACTCAAGCTAACCCGGGCAGCAGGCCCAGACAATCTGCCTGCAATAATTCTGAAGACCGAGGTTACATGGTGGGCAAGTTTCCTGGCCAATATGTTTCAGGTAGTGCTAAAAGATGGCGCAATGCCTCCAACCTGGAAGGGGGCCATAATCAGGCCGATACATAAGAAAGGGAGCAAAGAGGAGCCAAGAAACTATCGGCTGATTAACCTCCTAGATATTGGAGAAAAAGTGTTCTCTAAAATCGTTTTAAAACAACTGAATACATGGGTAGAAGAGTGCCAAATAATCCCCACAGAACAGGGTGGATTCAGAGCAGGCCACTCGACAATAGACCACAGGTTTGCTCTATGGGCGTTGGCGAGGAAGTCGACGGAACAGAACGGCAAACTATGCTGCTGTTTCGTCGACTTCAAAGCAGCCTTTGATTCTGTAGATCGGGCCTGCCTATGGGAGACACTAAAGAGACTAAATATCCCGACAGATCTCTTGACCATAATAAAAGAACTACACAGGGAAAACTGGGGGCAAGTAATTAAAGATACGAGGGGCTCCCTAACTCCCAAAATACCCATAGCTAATGGGTTAAGACAGGGCTGCGTGCTGGCCCCCCAGCTTTTTTCTATCTACTTGTCAGATCTCCCGGCCTATTTAGAGGTGGAGGGCAGTGCCAGTCCAAAAATGGATGGAAACAAAATCCCATGCCTATTATATGCGGATGATCTGGTGATAGTAGATCAGACCGAGAGAGGCCTCCAAAGGAAGCTTAATGCTTTTAATACCTACTGTGCTGAAAAATTCTTGACTATCAACTTGGATAAAACAAAAACCCTATGTTTCGGGAAAAAGCTAAGTAGATTTAGCTGGTACATAGGTGACCTTAAATTAGAGACAGTAAATGAGTACCGTTACTTGGGTATTTGGTTTGATAGGACACTAAATTGGAACACCCATTTAGAAACGCAAAAAGCAAAGGCTCTCTCCTCCATTTGCGGACTTAAAAGGTTCAATAGGGAATATGGTGAGATGTCACACCGGCCAATGCTCAGAGCTTTTGAGGCAATGATCCCCCCCCAAGTTCTTTATGGTGCAGAGATCCTTTATTTGAGCGGTAAGGGATCCTGGGACGTCATAGAGGGAAATTGCATAAAAAGGCTCCTATCACTTCCTAAATCTGCCATGATTCAAGCCATCAGAACGGAAATAGGCACAAAGTCCTGGGCGATATTAACCCAGATGGCTGTGATCAGATTCTGGAAGAGATTAGAAGACCCTGAAACAAAAAAAGTGGCATACTGGTGTCGCAAAGAAATCCAGAAAAGCGAGCTAAAATGGGCGAAGTCCAGTAGGGATAAAGTGAAGGGAATCTGTAACACTCTGGAGCTTGACTGGGACCTGAGCTCATTGCAAATCACTAGTACCAAAGGTGAATTGAAGCAAAGAGGGAAAGAAGTCTCGAAAATGCTTGATAGAGGCTATTTAAGAAAGAAAAAATCAGTGGTACATATGCTAAATGCGTGGTCCCTTGATAATTGGTTCCCCTACCTCGACAGATTACCCAATCGAGGATACAGGCAAGAGATCCTCAGAATTAGAATTGGGATCAACCCATGGTTAATAAGCAGAGACCTGAATGCAAAAATGTTAGATAAGGAAGGTCACTACAAGTGTTACTTGAGGACAAAGGAAGACCCGCTGCATATCTTGTTAGACTGTTTTACACTCCTAGACCTTAGGAAACTTTTGTTGCGTCCTGTCTTCATAAAATACGATGTAAAAACAAGATCACAGGCAGCCAGTCTCTTAACAGAAATCCCCTACATTGATATCGCAATTGCCCTCGGGAAATTTTTAAAGGTGTCTCTGACTGCACTGAGAGATACAGAATAACATGTAGTACTGTATGAGTTTTTAGCAGATTGTAATTGTACGGAGTAATAAGAATAGGAATAGGTTTTATTAGACAAATTAAGTTTTAAGATAACTGTAAATTTTACTGACTTTTTGTATCTTTGATAATGGTGTGTACGAACCTCGTATATGGACAAAGTTTTAAAAATAATAAGTCATACTCCATTCTGTGCTATTCTAATTGCATTGTTTAAAGACTACGGTCATAATAAACATATATTTTGACTTGACTTGGGCATTGTGCAAATGAAATATTAAATGAACTTTATAAAGCATTCAAAATTACCCCAAAACTGCACTGTGCATATCGTCCAGAGGCTTCTGGAGTAGTCGAACAAGTGAATGGCACTATAAAGTCAAGATTGGGAAAAATGTGTAACTCTACAGGATTGAACAGGATAGACGCTTTACCTCTTGTCCTGATGGGACTGAGAAGCATTCCAGACCGAAAGAAAGGCCTGAGTCCCCATGAGATACTAATGGGAAGAGTGATGCAACAGGCATGGGTACCAGGACACAAGCTGCTAAGTATTTCTGATGATTTGGTACCAGAATACTGCAAGCAGCTGGGTGACCAAGTGCGTTCTATCTCTCACCAGATTGGGGAGGACGCCGTCGCCTGGCCAACAACTCCAGTCCATAATTTGAAACCAGGTGATTGGGTTGTGTTAAAGAAACACACCCGGAAGAGTTGCCTTGCACCGAAGTGGGGAAAACACAGACAAGTGATTCTTGTCACCACAACTGCAGTAAAGTGTGCAGGAGTGTCAAAGTGGATCCATGCCAGTCATACCAAGCGGGTGACCGGAGAAGAAGCGACTGAGGCTGAAGGTTGTGCAGCTGAGGGGTCTCCAGATGAGGGTCCGGAACTAGCTGATGTCGAACAACCGAGTACCAGTCAAGACGAATGGTTCCCAGCAGACGATCTGATTCTTGATCCAATAAGAACCAGAAAGTACTCCTACCTAGATAGACAGTGGGATAGTGAGGACGAGACAGGAATAGACAGAGATAATCAGGTCATCAAAATCCATGTCAGACCTGCTGAAGAACAAGGTCAGATAGGGACAGACCAAGTCATCGACACACCTCCAAAGACTCCAGAAACTGAAAAGGGACAGGTAGTAATTAGGGCTGAAGTTCATGCGGAAGAAAATCAAGGGCTCGGAGTGCATGAACAGGAACAGATAGAAATAGACGAACGTGTTCAGGAGACCGAGTCTAAAACAATTGAAAGTCAAAGTCAAATCCAAAGTACACCTGAACAAGGCCAGTTTAGAGACCAGGCAGAAGAAACTGAAGTAAGACCTGGAACTAGTCAGACAGGAAATAAATGTACCACATCTGAATGAAAATAAAAGAGCACACGAAGAAAGCCAGATCACAGCGCCAGTTAAAAGACTAAAAAGGAAGAAAAGTGTACCCAGGTACATAAGAAGACTGAAACTAAGATTGAAAACTGTAGAGGAAAAACTAGAAGACCGGAAAAGGGCTGCCAGTGAAAAAGAAAGAGCTGGAGTCCAACCTAAAAGTAGGAGTAGCAGAATAAAAAGACAAAACGTAACCTATTGAGGTCCTGAATGGACTTACTTAGTGCTTGAAGAATAGGAAGACCTCGAAATAAGTGACGAAAGCGACGGAGAATTGGTCACGGATCAGGGTTCCGAAGAAGAAGACCCAACCTGAAGGTTAACTTGCGTAAGCTACCTGTGTAAAGAAACAAATTGGGGTTGGAAAACTTCTTTTAATCCACAATGTCTGATTCAAGTGTGAATGCAAGACCTAGAAAGAATTGTTGTAAAACATGCTGTAAAATATGCTTATGTAGTGTAGCAATAGTATTGATAATATGGATCGGGCTAACAGTCTTAATCCCGTTCATGTTAAGTAAAGATTCTAACCTGTATCCTACTAAACAAGTGACAGAGGACTCAGACATTCAACTAACAGAAGAAACACCACGAAGTGTAGAAAGACGTAAGAATACATTTAGCCTGAAACAAACTAGACCTGACTTATATGCATCAGATGAGGGAGGACTACATTATCACAGAATCAAAAACAGAACACATTTAAATGTATTTGCAAACCTTTTAGTACACTATGTAGAAGCTATGGAAATAGAAGACTGTTATGTCTGTATGAAGCTACCCACTTCTGTAGCTGAAGGTGTGACCTATCACCATTTACCCCGTACCTATGGAATTTCCTGTAGTATTTTAGCAAGCTTATTTTACAGAAGCACCCTACAGTATTACTATTCAAACTCTGACGTAATTGTTTCAGAACTTCCTATTCGGGGAAACCTGAATATTGTACATACCAAAAGTGATGTGACTCGTTATATGGGAGAATATTTTCTGACTATAGGTGAGATAGAGTTAAATGAAGCACACAGAAATAATTTGACCTGTTCATTACGTGAACAAGAGAAAATGTTTTTAAAAATGGCAGAGAAAAGAAGGGACAGTTTCCAAAGAAAGGCAAATGATAAAAGACAGAGAACTCCTAAATGGGCAGAAAACATGGAAAGCACCTCAAATGGTGAAGCTAATCCTGCATTGTTACTGGATTTCGAAAGAAAGGGGAACCTGTGTCTTCACAGAGAAAAGACTAGCTATTATAACAATGTATTAATCGGTTCCAGTGAATGCGAACACAATTATAAGGTAATTGGAGGTTGGGGATTCAAAAATGGGTCAGAACCTGTGTTTCCTGAAATATATTATATATGTGGAAACAGGGCTTATTTCAAATTACCAGATCACTGGTATGGAAGCTGCTATTTTGGCATTGTCTTCCCGAAAATATACCATGTGAATGACGCCGCTGGAAGCAATGAAAATACTAATGGTTTAGTGCTTAGTAGAAGAGAAAGTGTAGGAGAAATAATAGGTGATATATTTAGTGCATTGATACCTGCAGTGGGAGTGGTTCTGAATACACATCGAATTTGCAAATTGTCCACAGTAGTGGATCGGTTATCAACTGACACTGCTGCTGGTCAATACCGAATTGGTTGCAATCAGATCAATGGTTTTACAAAACCGCCTCGCTCTTGATACCTTATTGGCAAAAGAGGGCAGAGTCTGCAGAATTTTGAAAGCGCAACATTGTTGCACTTACATTCCTGATAAGAGTGTTGAAATTAAGAAATATATGAGGAACATTACTAATTTGGAAAAGGAACTCAAACCACTGGAGGTTGATAGTGCCTGGAAGAGACTAACAGATGGTCTCTCCTCTGTAGGTAGTTGGTTTTCTAACATAGGTAAAAGTCTCGTAAGTAAAATACTGATGCCAATAGCTGAAATAATTTTCATTGTGTTAATAATAATAATTTGCTGCAAATGTCAAAAATGCAGAAAGAAGTATACTGTGAATAAGAGAGGAGTGAAAGGGAATTTTGATGAACTAGAATTAGAAGAGCTGAGAAACCAGATTTACAAAAAGGCCAAGAATTCCCATCCTAATAAGGATGCAGAGAAGAGGCTTAACAACAAGTTTGTGGAGATTGAAATGAATGAGATTTGAAAGAGAAAGTTGGCATCTGTTTCCATTAATAGTTATGATAGTAAATATCATCAAAGAGGGGATTGATGGAGCAAGGATTCGCACGTAATGCGACTTGCTTGAATTCAAGAACCTCGCATAATCTAGAACGTTATTAACCAACCTGTTCTGTTATTAATGTCGCACTTTCACACTACACGCGGGTGTCCCAGAGACGCTTGCTTATGTGTTTTCTAATCCTAACAAAGCTTGCTCACTGACTGGTTGCTGCTATGCGGGATTTCAGTCTGCGCATGCGTCGGTCATACCCATGTGATGTGACGCACTCGTAGTTCTGGAGGGATTTTTTCGCTCATGCGCATTGTTGCAAACATTGCCGCTTTTTTTTAACACGCTCTCTGCTTGCTACCGCCGCTTTTGCTCAGCTGTCTATTTCTGCTTAACCTCTAACGCTATAGATATTATAAAGTAATGGGGTGCAGTGAAGCTAATCATGGTATACAGTGTATTCATTTTTTCCTGTGTTTATAATTTGTTTTCGCTTACTTTTCATGTAACGTACTTTGGGGGCCTGTGAGCTGAGCGCCACTCCATCTTTGAAGCCCATGTCACCCTAACCACGTGATAAGTGAGAAAACGAATTGCGCAGGAGTGGAACTAGGCCAGCTGGCTGCCGAAGCTCAGATGCTCCTGGGAAAGTAACCTCTGGCCCAGGAGAAGACTTCGACTTGTACCTAAAATGTTACTTTTTATGATAATGTTTTGTGTGCCCTATTGTTTCGGCACTCTTATGCCATGGGAACTGGAATGTAAGGGGTGGATACTGAAATATAAATATTAAGTATGGGAACATCAAATTCTAGGAGGTGACAATGACCTAACCACCTCTCTTGTCCAATCCAAAATTGGGGATCCTGTCATTTGCAACATTTGTAGGAGGTCCACCGACCCGAAAACAGTATAACTAGTCTAAATTGTCCGACTTGTCCGAGTAGAACTCTACCATACGACCCTACGAACTCTATAGGCGATTGATACAGAGAGCTGCGAAGCACTCTGTCCGTAATTTCCACAAACTCACTGTGGTGGAATAGTTTTAAGTGCTGGCGAAGCACTTTGCTGGGAGATTCGAAAACCCAATTGGGGTTATTGGCAGATTCCATGCAGAGAGGGAGTAGCGCAGGCGTTGCATCCGAAGCTGCAGGTGTTGGTCGTACCCTTTGATGAGCCCAGTCCTGATCCAAATCCTGAGGGATATCCTGTCTTGACGGTCCATGAGCTGTACCTGCTCGCCTACTGGCATCCTAAGTCCTTGAGGGTCCTTGTCCTCGCCTTTTCCCAAACTGACCCGTGGCCAGGGTTAGTCCTCATTCCCGTCCTAGGTAAATATATTACTGTGGGTGTCCGTCTATCTATACTCTTTCCTCTCCTCCTTTTAAATAAAGCATCATTGCTTATGTTATTTTTCCTGTCTTTTCCAACAGATTTTACATGCACACTGTTTTATTAGTTATGTTCCATTTTTCCCTTTACCTGTAGGATAGTATTGAACTGTTTACTTAATAAGTGTGATTTATTCTTACTCTCCTTTAGAATTTATGCTTTAAATAGTAGATAGAATAAGGTCTGTTTTAATCACTGATGAATTCTAGAACTCTACTAAATAGTATGTTCTTTCCCACTCTACCTGCCATAGTATAAACCTATAAACTGAATAGCATGTTCCCTGTTACCCTTTTCCTTTAGTCTACTCGCACTTAATGGTGCTCAATCTCATTCATAGTTACATTATAGTCCTGATTCTAGTTATAGTTATTGATGTTCTAATCTGTATAAACTTTATTCTCATGGCATATGAAATTTAACTTTTACTATATAAAGTCTTGAAAACCCTTCAGGTGTCTGTGGTTACTACAAAGTATGAATCGTTATTCAAATGTACAAGGTATTCTGGTTAGTCTTATCTCCTACCCTTGCTAGCTCCTGATTCATTGGGAACATAGGTACCTGTGACAAGGATTGGTAAGTCAGGTACACGGGAAATAAATAGTAAAGAAAACACAAGAATTACTGATGGTGATGTGTAAGCTCGCCCGATTCACAAGAGTGCTGAACACGTTAATGGGCCCAAGTGCGTACAAATTGGTGAAATAAAGAGTCGGGCGACCTGCGCGCTCTATCAACTTCATCACAAGTGGCAGGATTAATTGCCTCAAAAAGAGCTTGTTGCTTGTCAGAGTATTTGGGTGTAACAATCTATACAGATAGCCAGTATGATTTTGCTGCTGTTCATAATTCTGGACAACTATGATCACAGAAAGGGTTTATGACACCTTTAGGTGCTTCAATAAAACATAGTACAAAATGGATTTGTTGGATGCAATTCTAAAATCAGAGGAAGCGACAGTAGTGAAGTGCTGAACCCATAAGGCTGGTAAGAATTTTGTTGCTGTAGGCAATAAATATGCTGACCAAATGGCGAGGCAGTATGCCTTACAGGAAGAGTCAGTTATCCATGAAAATGGAAATGAGAATCTCACAGATGATAAGTCTGAATAATTCAAACTGTTTCTTTATGTATTCAATACAGAACCCTTGAGTCATGGGCGGCGTGTGCTCATGATGGCATGGTTCCATCATGCCACTGACTCTCCGCCCACGCGGCACTAATTCCCCACCTGTGATGGCTAATTAATGAGCGGGCGGGATCATGACGGAACCATGCCATCATGAGCACCCGCCGCCTGTGACTCCTGACGGCGTAGCTTCGTCATGAACACCGCAGTGCCACGCTCATCCCCTAGCCCCCCCACGCCGTGCCAGAATTCGCAGCACAGGGAAGGGGTGAAGAGACTTGCCTGAAGATGCTACTGAATATGAGAATATTAAATGGGAAAAATTGGGCTATCAAGAATTATCAAGATTTTTTAATGCAAAAAATATATTCTGCCGGATTTGAGGTTGCCACCTATGTGTAAATATTTGCATAATAATAAATTGTACATGATTATATCGTTTTTTAAAAATTCTAGCGATATTAGTTATTAACATCACCTGGTACTTATTATTATCATTATTTATTACTATTTATTGTCCCAAATTTGTTTATATTGCATTCTTGCTTGCACTATATAAATTAGGATGGACCAACTGTAATAGTGCACTTGTAACTGAAAATGTCTGGCACTACCCTCTATTTTTAGAGAAATTGTTGTATTGATGTCCATGGCTTTCTATGATCTTTTTTTATTTGGAAACTGATATTGTTTGAGCTTGGGGGTTGTTTTTAAGAGATTGTATTGTTTTTATGCTTATGACTCTTTTATGGTTTCCAATTCACGAATACAATGTTTAACAAGGCAGTAAGGGTTGAGCCCGGAGTCTCGAGGGCTTGATAGTGATACTGGCATACAATGTATTTAAATTAATAGTGACATATCGGTAATAAATAAGGCACAGTTAATAAACAGTTAATTTCCAATTCACGTATACGATGTTTAACAACGCAGTAAGTGATGAGACGGAGTCTCGAGGGCTCAATGGTAATATTGGCAGACAATGTGTTTAAAATTGACAGTGACATATCGGTGAGACAAGGTCCCATAGTTAAAGTGCGTGCGTAACACTTTTTGCAGTGACAACCGATACGTAAATTTACGGAGATACTGGGGTAACATATTTACAGTGACAACCAATATGTAACTATACTGAGATACTGAGGTATATTAAAGCAACCTATTTACAGAATGAAAAACATACCAATTATAAGTATACAATAGAGTCTGGAACAGCTATGGTGTACAACAGTAGGCCAACCCCATGGTGGGAGTGAGAGTATGTTTTTCAATTGCTCAGGGTTGCTGCCAGTCTGGCTATCTCCTCGTATTAATTCAAACCCTTCAAAGTGGTATCAAAAGTATGGATCCATTTGCACTCACGAATATTGAGGGTCTGAGAGAAATTACCTACCCTGTGAATGTCATAGACCTTCTCGATCACCCACCACTTAAGGCTCTCAGCCGAGTGACCGAAAGTGGTAAAGTGTTCCACCGTGTACTGCACAACGTATTCTACTGCAGTGCTGTAGAATACAAGCCTTGTATTTTTGTGTTGTCTGGCCAATGTATGTAAAGTCACAAAGGCATGTGATGGCGTATATGACCCCTGCAGAGTTACAATAAGTCTGGTCTCTCATGGTGTGGGTGTACCCGTTATGTGTGAAGCTTTTGACCTCTTTGGTCATGGAGCATGCCTTGCAACGTCCACATTTGAAATGCCCCTTTATGGGCGGAATGTTCCATAAGGGCAATTGGACATTGATGGATTTAGAGTGAAGTAGAGATTCAACCAAGTGATCTCTTAGGCTTTTAGCTTTCTTAAAAGCATGCATTGGAGGTTCTAGTATGCCTAAGTCATCAACAAATAAATGCCAATGTTTGCTGATGGTTTTTTAAATTTCATGGCTCTCAGTGGAAAAAGTTGTAACACAAGTCAGGCGTTCTTGAGCAGAGAACTCCCTGGGTTTGGGCTCTAGAAGGAATTCCTTATGGCAAAACCATGCCGGCTTTCGGGCTATTTTAAGGAAACTAACCGGGTACCCACGTTCAGCTAAACGACATACCAGGTCAGCAGACTCCATAAAGTAATCATGTTTCTTGGTACAGTTACGCCTAATCCTCGGAAATTGTCTGTGCAGGGAGCGCACTTTGAGGAGGATGCACCTCAGTGCTTCCGAGGTGCCGGCGTTCGGTGCAGAGGCAGTGGGGGTGCAGTCAGAGGTGAAGGATTGTCAGGAGTTTTGGCAGGAGAACTGTTCATGGGTGGTGTTCGGCATTGACCGCTGGCGGTTGTTGTTCTTCCGGGGTTGAGTGCGAGGAGAGCATCAGAGTTGTGGCAGTGGGAAGTCGCAGATCCAGGGTTCCTGGAGCTGGTCGTGGTCAGGTCGTGGACGGCGTGGATGAGTTTGCCTTTGGCATGCCAGCGGCATGCCCTCTGCGCTCGTCTGCTGTGCCGCTGCACAGCAGCTGCCATCAAGTAGGGAATGGGGGAAGGAATCGCAGGCGGGAGGCAGGAACGGGAACCGGCGAGGGAGGTGCAGCAGCGGCTGAAATGGGGAACAGAAAAAACAAGACCAAGAAATGGGGGCAAAAACAGGAAAAACAGGCAGCAGCATGACACAATAAGGCAAAAAACAATTACAATGAAGCACTTACACTAGAGGCAGCAAGAAAAAGACTGGGCAAAAACGGAGGAGGAGGAGGGCCTCGAACCCCTCTCAATGCAGAGCACGGCACAGCATGGGCAGCAGCTCTCACCAGGGGAGCTGCAGGAGGAGAGAGCAGGTCCCTGACCAGGAATTCAGAGGTCTTGCTCGTGCTCCCTTGCAGCGGCCGCCATTAAGTAGGGAAGGGGGGAGGGAATTCAAGCTGGGAGGCGGAAACGAGGAATCAACTGGAGCAGGGGCCGCAGGTGCAGCAGTGGCAAGAAGGGGGAACAGAAATTAGCCAGAGAAATGGGGGCAAAAACAGGCAACAGCACTCACCAGGGGAGCTGTAGGGGGAGAGAGCAGGTCCCTGACCAGGAGCAAGGGTGCCTCTATTGCATGCAGGATTGTTTTTGTGCAGAAGGTGTCCCGAACAATGCTAATAGGTGTTTTCCCCTCGTTTCGTGTCATCTTGTGAAGCGTACGGATTTGGCATTTCCTTCCCCAGGTTTCTATGAATTTGTAAATCTGGGGAAGCATCAAATTATATTGGTGTTGCATGGGAAAACCCACTGCAACGTCCATAGAATGCTTCCGGGGCGCAGAGTCAGGCAAAGCAGAGATTTCCGCTGCATCGCCTTAGTCATGATTTATGAGGCCACTCAAAGCCATGCAAGGTGGAGCTACTCATCTGAAGTATTACGGCAGGGTGTTGGAGTGTGTTACATCACAGACATATTATATAGAGACAGTGACTCATAAATTGGAAAGTCAATGTATAGGAAATGTCACTTAAGACATTGAGGGCTACAAGGTGTAAGAGTCAGATGTCATTCATACTGGTAGGTGGTGGCGTAGCGTGGGCAGGCCCACAGGGGTGTTTGCCCTGGCGCAATATTCTTAGGGGTGCAAAATTTTAAAAGAAAAAAACATTGTGATGGAAGGGACTCGAGTCACATTGGTGCCTTTGTCTGCAAGTGCAGGTTATGTTGTCTACCCGCCTTTCCCTGCAGAAGGGCTGCACAGAGCTGTGCCCTCATGCATCTCTCATTATTCAGGGCAGGTGGGAGCTGCTGGCGTTGTTTCCTGGTGTTACGAGAGCCATGCCGTCCATTGGCACAGCAGTGGAACGTCTCTTGTGGTACCACTGCGCCGTACAATGAATTTGTTTCTGCTTTTTGGCATGTAGAAGGAGCATTTCAATTCTGAGTTCTGTGCTTGCTGTGAGAAGTTGGCCTGATATGTGATGTCCACTATTCTAGTGGGCACCCTGTATCAGTCCAAACAAACATTATGTTGATGGTTGTAAAGTCAACCTTATAGACCAGCTATCCTAGTGGTAGCCTGGACAAAGCAGTCTTAGGCTAATACTTCAGAGAGCATGTGAAGCCAATTGTTTTACCAACAATAATCCCTTGGATACCAAATGAAAGGACACCACACAAGGTACATATCAAATATATATGCATTTATTACTAACACTCTTTATGAGTTCAGAGTTCGAGATACAGCACAAGTTACTCAATAATCATACTATAAGATGCAAAAATACAATTCTGCCCTAGGCGCCTCATGAACCATATACTAAGTAAGTGGTATAAGAGCCACTTCAGGAAAGGTGAGTAGGCCTAGGGCCTTGGAAATCGTTGGGGCTACACTGAGTAACCAACCGAAGGTTAGGAAGCAGGAGTCCCACAGGATACGTGTGCAGTGTCTAAACACACACGCGGGTTCTCATAGACTTTCAATGGGAACGTAAAGTTTACAAAGTAGTTGATTTCTGACACTTCCAGGTGGACTATGGGAAAACCCAGTTAAACTAGGACACTTGGATAGTTGTTACCCATGGGAGCACCGGAGTACTCGAGTTACCTCAGCCAGGGAAGCCAGGTGCGTAGGTGTTCTTTCGTGTCGGGTTTCATCGTCGAATCCTATGGACAGCTGCAAGAAGATGCTGCAGGCGACCAGGAGGAAGATGTCCGGGTGGATCCAAGGGTGGATCGGAGAAGTGAAGAACCTGAAAGCAGAGGGAACAGAGTCTGGGTCACTAGCCAGTGACCAGGAAGGAACCAGGCGATGTCGAGATGCAATCAGGTGATGAGGTGAAGCTTGTCTCTGCAGCCACATGGACCAGGAGGCGTCGACGACAGCCAGGAGCTGGATACGGACTGTACCACAAAGGATCTCACAGTTGCGGTGTCGGCTTCCAGATTGGAGTCAACAAGCCTTGGCAAAGGCAACCCACGCAGGAAGGGAAGATCAGCTTCTGTTTAGACCAGCAAGGTCTGGGGAGCTTCCCCTTAATGGGAAAGCAGGAGCAAGCCCGGAGCAACCAGCAAGTGGTGTTGATTTAAAAGGATGTGTTTAGGAGGGCCACTAGCCAACGGGCTAGCAACTGCAAAGGTGCGTCAAGGAGAAATGCAGGCACAGACCCCACGCGGCACTCATGGACTGTGCAGGGCTGAGCTTTGGTGCACTTACTCCTCGGGGTTGGGGCTTTAAAGGAATATAACATTGATTCTCCATAAGGTTGCCATAACATACCCAATATATAATACTTTTATCACAGTCCCTTGTAAATACGCTCAACCCTTGTGAATTATAAGAATCGGTCCCGATCTGAGTAGACGCCATCTTGGTTTTGTTTCCAAAGGCCCCTGTCGGTAGTAAGGAAAGCACATGACATGTTGCTAAGAAGAAAGTCTGAAAGGTCGGCCTAGGCTATGAACAGAGCATTGCTTCTAACTTAGACAGTCCAAGGTCACATCTGCTCTTTCTTGTAAGGATGAGCACATTCCTGCAGGCGCCATGCTTGTACTCCTGTGCACCAGAATGAAAGGGAGGCACCTTCACTGACCTACCCCCGGAATAGTTTCAGCAGAGTTTCACACCAATCAATTGTGCCTTATATGGTTGTTCCTGTTGCTCTATCCTGAACTGGTACTTTTCCATGTACGGGGATTCTATGAGGTATGTTGAAAGTAGGTATGCATTGTTTTGACTATGATCCAGCAGTCTCCTCTGAACCCCTTTGCGAGCTGTGGTCAGAGGGAGGCTCCCCTGTACAGGGCGCTTTGCAAATAAACGATTGAACCTTTTCCATTGCCGACTGATTTATGTATGGTAAATGAGATATATGGGCTATTGGTAAGTATAGCTCTATGGTATATTTTTCTAGTACTTCAGTTGGCGACTCCGCCGGGACTCCTCGATAGGGTTGTCCCCTCCCGTAAATGGGAGAAGAGGGACGGGGAGGGGTTCTGGTCGAGAGGGTGGATTGAAAAAGGATCCTAAGTGAGAAACCAGTTTGTGGTAGAAGCGGAATATTCCACTCTTCGAACTAGAGACCTTCCCAGCTGCTAAATAACCCTTCGCCGGAGTCCTTCGGGCTTAACCCGGGAACAGATGACCGTGTTGGTCTATAAAGGAAGATGGCGGTGGAGAACGTTCAATCAGACCTGCGTGCACCAGGTGAGGGAATCGTATGGTATGGAATGAGCACTTTTGAGAAGTGGCTCAAAGAAACAGTTAACTGCGTATGGTATGGTTGTTGGTGAACCACAAGGGAATCTGGAGGTCAGACGTGGCAGAGGTGTGACTGCACGGGCAGATGCTCCACAGGCTTGTTTGGTGAATAATTGGGAGAACATCGGACGCCTTTGTGTTGCACTGTGGGTGCTCACTCGGCTGGATCCTCTTTGGAAAGGCCCCCAGGAGCAACTGGGTAAGCGCAGGGTCTGGGGTGGCGCCCATAACGCCTGGCCCAACCAGCACAGGACTGGGGAATCGTCTGTAAGAGGGTCCGTGGTTCACCTGTCTGATGATCCCAGGACAGTCTTTGGACTGTCTCTTTTGTGAACTTTCTTGGTGGTCTGGAATCCTGAGTGATCGATTCCCCGAACAGGAATCGACGGGCTCTGTTCGCGTATGAGACATGTAGTAAAGAATTGCAAAGTCATGACCAGAGCTTTTTCTTTCTCGATCGAAAAAATATGCACTTTATATTGATTTGGGGTTAATGGAAAAAAGAGAGAGAGTGTATGGTGAACAGACGCGTTTATATGTATGACTGCAGTTGGAATGATATGATTCGCTGAATATCAATAAAAATGTTGTTTTAGTAAGTTATGTTTTGGGTGCTGCCGGCGGAAAAGTGGGTGGCTGGAAGAAAGACAGCCCACTCCTCCGGAAGGCAGCACTAGATTTGATATGTACGTTAAACATGGTCTTACTCCTATTTTGTTTAATACATTGTGGAATAAATAATGCGGAATTACAGTGGCCCTTAACAGGGTCTTTTGATGAAAGGAAAATAAATCACTTACAAAACAAATTATTTTTAAGAAGGAGCCGTCAGAGTATGTTCGACTCCTTGACCTTATGGGTCAAGGAAGCAAAGCGACGGCGAATACGAGGAGAGAAATTTAAAAAAATGAAAGCAGGACAGACTGTACCCCAAAAGGCAGTAGTGTACGAAAAGGAAAAGGTAGAGAAGAATATTGAACAATTAGATAGGCAGTTTAGATTGTAGACTGATAAAAGTTATGTGGCCCGAACAGAAGCAGAAGATGAAATAAAGGAGCTGTTGGAGACTCGTCGCCCACCACCATATGCCCCCCAGGGTCTGTACCCAGCTGTTCCAATAGATCGGAAGGGAGGGATGGGAGCAGTGGTTGCGACCACTCCAGTAGCTGTGCACCCTCCTGCTCCATTGTCTGTCCCTCCTACCCTCCCTCCCACTACCTCAGAATTAATTACCCTGCTACCCGGGACGGCGATTGCTTCCCCTACCTCTCCAGTATTTTTAACACCCCCAGCTAGAGGGATGACCGCTACCTCTTTAGATGACACCCCGCAACGCCCCATGGGAGGGATTGAAGGTCGTCAAGTTTTTACTCGATCATCTTTAGGTGAGGAAGAAAGACGGGCTGTAGTGATTCAGGCGTCCCAATGGATGCGGAATCCCATTTCTACTTTAGAAGACATTTGGAGTACAATGAAAGATTATGAACCTGTCACTCAGCAACTAGCATTAGAACATATGGCAAAAAGACTGATTCCTTTATGGGAACAATGTTTTCATGAAGGCCTCGTCCCCCAAATATTGTGCGACATCAGAGATCGAGCGTTTAAATTTGAATTAAAGGTTAACGAGTATGTTGAAACTCTAATAAACTATCGGGACCGAATGGTTAAGAGATGCCGAGATGCGGGAACACAGTGCCCTATGAGAGAAGTACACCCCATCTTCCACCCTGAAGTTCCCGAAGTATTGGATGGAGGAGGTAATGTCACTAGAGCACGAATAGAGGCGCATTTCCAAGACCAATGGATGTATACACCTTGGAAGCGGAGTGAAGTTCTCACTTTGAAAGCTCAACTCCCTGACCCTCGGAAGAACCCTACGGCTTATTATAAAGAATTAACTGAAGCCGCAAATTCAGCCGTCATGACATTAGCTGATATTGAGTTATTTTTCGGCCTTTTAGTCCCAGTGGATATATGGAGACAAGTGCATGATTCAGGTCATGCTGCCGAACTTGGAGGGACTTGGAATCAGATTGAGGTATGGGACAAAGATCGAAAGCCTGGCAATATACCTAAAGATGAGATTTTAGCTGTACCCGCTCGGATTATTAAATTTATGCAAACCCTTATTCCCCCGAGGAAGGTAGATTGGGATAAGTTAACAGCCTGCATCCAAAAGAAGGACGAGAATGTGTCAGATTTCTTTACCCTGTTTGAGAAAGTATTTATTGACTTCAGTGGACAGGATTTATCCACTGAGGGTGGTATCACACTATTTGTCAATAGATTTGCCACCAATTTGTTACCAGAAATAAAGACCCGCTTACAAGCTGCTGAAAGCACTTGGACTACGTCACCCCCTTCAGGTATCCTTAGCATGGCTCAGTATTATGAACATCGGGTAAATGAGAGTAAGGATAAGTCGGATAAAAAGGTCAAGGACTTGAAAACCCGTGTCCTGCTGCAGCAAGTTAGCAGAGGGTAAAATGGAAGAAGAGCAATTAGAGGTCCTTTTCCTAGGGGTGCAATGATGAGAGGAGGCGGAGGTCAGGGACACCCTTTAAGGTACGATCAGTGCTCCAATTGCAGACAGGAGGGACACTGGCGAGCCCAGTGTCCATTATGGTATGAGCGGGGCGGTTTCAGCAGGGGACGAGGAAGAGGAGGTACTGACTGAAGCAGTATGAAACGTGGTGACCGGTCTGGCGGTGAGTCAGGGAAAATCTATGTTGATGATTTTCAAGGACGGCAGTACTATAATGAAGATTATCGAGAAGACATTTATTGTGAAAACAATTATGTATGAGACAGCCACGGACAGAGCAGGGACCATATATCAGTACCAGTTGACCAGCAGGGGCCTTACGTCCAGGGGAAATTAATGGGGACATCTGAGAAGTTTTTAGTGGCTACTGGAGCTATGAATAGTTCTATAGCTCAAGCATTGGACCCAGGGGCTGCTCTGTCTGGGCAAAATAACGTATCAGTGGGATTTTCAGGCATCGCCGTCGTCAGCCCCGTCTCGGAACCACTTCCCTTTACCATTGGACCCGTTACTGTAGAATCACCGTTTTTGCTTACCTCTAGTTGCGGCGAGAATGTGCTAGGTTTGGACATATTGAAAAAGGATCTATGACATAATATCAACAGACAGAGTATAGACATACAAAAATATCAGAGTTATATCTACATAAAGGTAAGTACAAAAATATCGAAAAAATAATATCGTAGTACAAAAATATCAAAGTTAAAAATATTTTTTTTTTAAATGTATTAATAATAATGTAAAAATTATTTAAAAATACAAAACAATTAAATAATTATAAATATAAACATTGCTTTTTACTCAACGTGCCCAATAGTCTGCTGTGGCTCAAGCTAGGTGAAACTGCCTCCTTCTTCTACAGTCTATCCCTAGCGCCGGGAAACCCATTGTGGGTAGCTGTGCGCGATATAAGCTTAAATAATTAAAATAAAATAAATAAATAAAACATATGCAAAAAATAATAACTAATACATATACATTTAAAATACATTAAAAACTCTACATATAAATTAATATATATACTTACTCCACATATTGCAACAGCAGGAAAAGCGTTGGATAGCGTAGGGGTAAAAATTATTATGCCCTCTCCAGAAGGTGCAACAATAGGGAAAGCGTTGGATAGCATAGGGGTAAAAATTACTATTCCCACTCCAGAGAGTGCGACAGTAGGGAAAGCATTGGATAGCGTAGGGGTAAAAATTACTATTCCCACTCCATAGAGTGCAACAGTAGGGAAAGCGTTGGAAAGCGTAGGGGTAAAAATTACTATTCCCACTCCAGAGAGTGCAACCGTAGAGAAAGCGTTGGATAGCGTAGGGGTAAAAATTACTATTCCCACTCCAAAGGGTGCAAAAGTAGGGAAAGCGTTTGATAGCGTAGAGGTAAGAATTACTATTCCCACTCCAGAGGGTGCAACAGTAGGGAAAGCGTTGGATAGCGTAGGGGTAAAAATTACTAGTCCCACTCCAGAAGGTGCAACAGTAGGGAAAGCGTTGGATAGCGTAGGGGTAAAAATTACTATTCCCACTCCAGAGAGTGCAACAGTAGGGAAAGCGTTGGATAGCGTAGGGGTAAAAATTACTATTCCCACTCCAGAGAGTGCAACAGTAGGGCAAGCGTTGGATAGCGTAGGGGTACAAATTACTATTCCCACTCCAGAGAGTGCAACTGTAGGGAAAGCGTTGGATAGCGTAGGGGTAAAAATTACTATTCCCACTCCAAAGGGTGCAACAGTAGGAAAAGCGTTGGATAGCGTAGGGGTAAAAATTACTTTTCCCACTCCAGAGGGTGCAACAGTAGGGAAAGCGTTGGATAGCGTAGGGGTAAAAATTACTATTCCCACTCCAGAGAGTGCAACAGTAGGGAAAGCGTTGGATAGCGTAGGGGTAAAAATTACTATACCCACTCCAGAGAGTGCAACAGTAGGGAAAGGGTTGGATAGCCTAGGGGTAACAATTACTATTCCCACTCCAGAGAGTGCAACAGTAGGGAAAGCGTTGGATAGCGTAGGGGTAAAAATTACTATTCCCACTCCAGAGAGTGCAACAGTAGGGAAAGTGTTGGATAGCGTAGGGGTTAAAATTACTATTCCACTCCAAAGGCTACAACATTAGGGAACGCGTTGGATATCGTAGGAGTAAAAATTACTATTCCCACTCCAGAGGATGCAACAGTAGGGAAATTTGGATAGTGTAGGGGTAAAAATTACTATTCCCACTCCAGAGGGTGCAACAGTAGGGAAAGCGTTGGATAGCATGAGGGTACAAATGACTTCCCACACAACTCCCCCTTTAACACACACACACTACACATACAAAAAAACACAATTAATATAAATATCAATTAATCAATTAATAATAATTAATAATATTACATTGATCTAATTATAAATTAACTAATTAACACATATTATTTACCAATTAATAATTAATTACCAAATAATAATTAATTAACAAGACATTTACAAGAATAAACAATATTTATTAATAAATTATTTAGAATAAATATTATTAAATGATAATAACAAATTACCAATTAATTAATTAACAATTAATTAATAGATACCAATAAATAAATACAATCTATTTAATTAATTTAATTGAATTATGTTACATCCTAGTCCCCTGTAAATACACAACCCACTACACATAAATAAATCACATAAAAAATGTAATTGTCATTTAATCACTTAATAATAATTAATTACCAATTATTTAATAAGTAACAATAACAAAAAATAATAAATATTACTACATTAACTCTAATTAATGTAATTAACTAATTAATAATAATGAATTACCAATTAATTATTAATTAATAATTATTTATTATTTATCAAACATATTAAAAAAAAATAATGAATTAATTATAATTAAATTACTTCCCACCCTATTCCCCTATAAACCCACAACCCGCTCAGATACCAATTAATAATAATTAATTACCAATTATTTATTAATTAATAATTATTTATTAATCAAACATATTAAAAAATATGAATTAATTAATTATAATTAAATTACTTCACACCCTATTCCCCTATAACCCCACAACCCCCTCTGATACCAATTAATAATAATTAATGACCAATTAAGTATTAATTAATAATTATTTATTAATCAAACATATTTAAAAAATAATAATAATTAAATAATTATAATTAAATTACTTCCCACCCTATAAACCCACAACCCGCTCTGATACTAAAACGCAAAATGTAAAAAAAATTACTAATTTCTAAACATACAATAAAAAACATGTTTAACAAAACATATAAAATACATAACACTAAACAAAATTCGATATTAGTAACATCGATATATTTGATATTGATATTACTAACTTCGATATTACTTACCTTAATATCGATATTCTGTCTATCGATATTATTGCACATCGATATTCTATACCATCGAAATTAAAACATCGATATTATTGTATATCGATATTTTAATTTCAATATTTTGTCTCTCTACCATTGAGGAAGTTGCATGCTCGTATTTACTGTTCTCCTGATGGCGTGTACCTAACATTGCGGCCTCCTGTTGACTGTGTATCTCAATGTTTAGTCAAAAATGCACCCCTCCCTCCTGAATTCTCGGATATCCCACCCACTTAATGGGCTAAAGGGGACTCAGATGTCGGGTTGTTAAAAATACCACCTGTATCCATAACGCTAAAACCGAATGAGCATTTACCACGTATTCCCCAATATCGAATCTCGCCTGAAGGTGAACAGGCTTTATTACAGGTCATTCGTGATTAAATTAAGAAAGGAGTTGTCGAAGAAACAGCGTCGAATATTTGTAATAGTCCCATTTTACTGATTCTGAAAAAGGCCCCTTTAGATGGTGACCCCGATTATAAAGATACTTATTGTTTTGTGATTGACCTTAGAGAGGTTAATTAAATAGTGATTCCTCAGTATCTGTAAGGATCAAAGCGTCGTTTCCACAGGAGTGCCAGGAACCGCTGACAAAACCAACCCTTCCCCCCTGCACCCATTGCGTCTATCAAGCACTAGAACACAATGGTGGTATGGAGGGAAAGGAGGGAACAAAACAAGGAAAGGTAGGGAAGAAACAGGACTCTTCAGGCTGGTATCCCTCAGGGTAGAGACAGGCACTAGAAGGAATGGGTTAGATTAATGCAAATCAACAACACATAGATAACAATCATTGAAATCCTAGGTTATCTATCATACCTACAAAACAGTCATAGGGTTCTTCAGTAAACAGGTTGACTTGACCTCTGACGCAATACTGAACCAGGAAATGATTTGTAAATCTGACGCCTGTCTATAATAGTAAAAGGAAGTTATTTCTCTAGTTTCTTAAAATGTTATGCAAGAACTGTAAATTCTGATCTCTTACCAATCAGTGCAAAATAGGGATTCTGAATATCAAGATTGAGACAATGTGAATGATCAATGTCTTCTCTGAAAATGTAATAATACTCAGGTTAGACATCACAACTAGCCTGCAAGGTATAGTAAGAAATGAGGCGCTAATAGCGCTTTACCCATTCTTCATGCCCATGCACTGTAACGAATGCCAGCCTCCAATAAGACATCAGTGAGTCCAACAAACAAAAAGGGGATAAAATTCCTGGCGGACCACAACTCCCACAGTCCCTCTGAGGAATTCCCCAGCCTACGCTCCGCAAGTCCAGCCGGTCGATGGAACAAAAGTGTCCGGCCGACGGGCGGAACCGCAAAACCCAGGCGAAGGATCCCCTCAGGACGGGCGAGAAGACAGCCGGCACAGGAGGGAGTAAAGATTCCAAGATTGGGTCCCTCCAATACTGGAGAGCAGACAAAGGTCCGATGGGAGGCTCAGGAGGACAGTGGCGATAAGGATGCACAAGAACGTGTATCCGCAACAGGGTCAGTAAAGTGAACAGGAGCGGAGGATGCAGTAACATGAACGGCTCAGAAACAACGGAAATGGCTCAACGGAAGTGAACGTGTTACTACAGGAACACGGAAACACTAGAACGCAAAGCCCCGAGTTGCGGGAAGGTCAGGCTTTTGGCTCTTGCCCGTCCCCCTCGCGCATGCGTGTTTCAGGGTGGCCATCTTTGATGGACAGCGTGATCCGACTGGAGAACTGGCAGGCGTGACAGTATCCTAAGGTCCCTGATATTACCGCCATCTTGACTATGATTCCCCAACCGCGCAGTTTTTCTCGGTGATTGATCTAAAGAACGCTTTCTTTAGTATCCCCATACATCCTGACAGCCGCCATATTTTCGGATTCTTGGTATCTGGCCGCAGTTTCAGATTTTGCCGCGCACCACAAGGCTATACTGAAAGTCCTAGTATTTATAGCCAAGCACTGAAAGCGGTGCTGGATGAGTTAGTCCTCCCTTCTGGCAATGTTCTCATTCAATATGTGGATGATATTTTGGTGGCGTCTGACATGGCGGATGGTTGCAAGGAGGCCACTGTTAAATTACTCATGGTAATAAGGTGTCCCTGTCCAAGTTTCAATATTGTCGCCAGGAAGTGACCTACCTTGGTCACTTACTGTCGAAAGCGGGGAGAGGATTAACTCCAGAACGAATATCTGTCATTACTAACATGTCTGTGCCTTGTACTCAACGTGATGTTGGTGTTTTCCTGGGCATAACCTCTTATTGCTTCCAATGGATTCCAAATTTTTCCTCTTCTGACTAAACCTTTGCTGCACTTGGTTACAAAAGATGTGCATGAACCCTTACCCTGGACGGATGACTGTCAAGATGCTTTTAATTCTTTGAAATCTGCTCTTTGTTCTGCACCCGTTCTGGGTACTCCGGACTACCGAAGGCCCTTTGTACTGTGCATGAGGTGGTCGGTTGTTCTCTATCAGTGTTAACCCAGGATTTTGGAGGAAAACAGCGACCCTGTGCATATTTCTCGGCAGTATTGGATAATGTTGCCCGAGCCCTTCCAAGCTGTCTAAGGGCTACTGCTGCAGTGGCGGTGGCCATTCGACAGTCGGAGGGGATTGTTTTAAATACTGATCTCACAGTGATTGTACCGCACGCTGTGGACATATTATTGAACAGAACAAAAACACAGCACCTTACAAGTGCACGATTGACTGGTTATGAATTAACTTTGATCGCACCCCACATTAAAATTAAACGATGTGCCATGCTGAACCAAGCCATGTTACTACCCCTCCCTTCGAGTGATCAAAAGGACGATGTCCATGATTGTATATTTCGAACAGAAGAAGAAACGAAGGGACGTGTAGACCTCATTGATTCCCCTTTATCTGACCCACAAGGGGAATTGTATGTGGATGGCTCTTGTTTCAAGCTACCAGATGGTACAACCACCGCTGCTTATGCTATAACTACTCTTAGAACAGTAGTAGAGACCACTCGGGTTTCTCAGCACTCAGCACAAGCAGCTGAACTAATAGCATTATTGAGGGCCTGTGAGCTGAGTGAAGGGTTAAAGGTGAATATCTTTACTGACAGCCAATACGCCATTGATGTAGCCCATAGATTTGGGCGGCTGTGGAGGGAACAGGGATTCCTTACTTCCCATGGTCAAAGAATACAACATGGCCAGTTGATTGAGAGACTGTTATATGCTTTAACTTTACCGGAAAAGGTAGCTATCATCAAGTGTAGTGCCCATAAGAAGATCACTGATACCACAGGAGAAGGAAATGCTTTTGCTGATCAAGTAGCGAAAGAAACAGCACAAACTAAGACGTCCACAATGTTCCCCAGTGTAGCAACTCAATGGGTGGCGGAGACTACAGTATTTGATAACACTATTGAAAGTGTTAAGGAATTGCAGAAAGAGGCCACGACAGATGAACTGTTAAGATGGGAACAGGAAATAGGGCGGTTAGACAAAAATGATTGTTGGACTGATTTGAGGAACAAACAGAGATGGCTATTGCCTAATGCCCTAGTGTATGCAGTAGTAGTAATGGCCCATGGCACCGCTCACATTGGAGCAAAGGGTATCTGTTCACTATTGGACCCAGTATGGAATAACCCGAATATTGCAAAAACTGCCGCCCATGTTGTTAAATATTGCATGATTTGTTTGCAGCATATTCCTGGGGGAAGAGAGACAGTCCTGAGTGGAAATTTTGCCCCCCCCTTCTTTACCGTTTGAAGTATTACAGATGGATTATATCCAATTTGACAGAGTGAATAACCTTAAATATGTATTGGTGGTGGTTTGTGCTTTTAGCAAATGGGTTAAAGCCTACCCCACCAAAGAAAACACTGCTTTAGCCACTGCTAAAGCCTTAATTAAGGAATTCCTGCCTCGATTCGGTTTGCCCCAAATTATCTGGACAGATAATGGGATACATTTTAATGCCGAAATCGTTAGACATGTTTGTACAGGGTTGCAGATAAAACAAAAATTCCATGCCGCACGACACCTACAATCTGCAGGATTGGTTGAGAAATACAATCGCATATTAAAATTAAAAATGGCAAAGATACAGGAGAGTACGGGTTTAAGATGGCCTGATGCACTACCCCTAGAACTGATGTCAATACGAGTGACCCCCCATTCTCGGGCTGGGCTGTCACCTTATGAGGTTGTTTTTGGATAACCCGCAAATGTTTGGGGTGTCTCAGGACCCAAATCCTTCCGTGACCTTGATTACCCTATGATGACAGACTAACTGTACGCTTTAACTAAAGATCTGTGTTCTATTCATCAACAGGTTTCAGCAGTACTGCAGCCGCTGCCGGAGGGTCCTGGACATAGCCTGGAACCAGGACAGTGGGTCCTAGTACGGAATTACCAACGAAAATCAAGTATGGAACCGAGTTGGAGTCGCCCTTACCAAATCCTCTTGGCCACTCGGACAGCAGTGAAAGTGGTTGGGAAGAAAAACTGGATCCATGCCTCCCATGTGAAGAAGCTACCCTTACCGCTTCCCTCTGATCAACAGAACCAAAACAGGGTTCTAGCACAAGAGGGGGAACAAAGGGTATGGTTTGTGCCTTTCTCGGATGCCGTTGAAATTGGGCAAGAGGAAGGGTTGTCGACACCGCAAGGAGGTGAAACAGCTTTGGTTTCTGAAAGTTGTAATACAGCTGATCCCCCTGAGCTTCTGAAAACCGTGTTGCACCAAATGTCCCTGCTGCTGTGTTGTTCCATGATCAGGAGCAACCTGGCCATCTGCAATACAATTTACGGCCCCGAAAACCAAGCAATACCCCAGTTTCAGATTACAGAAGAAAGGGAAAGACTTGAGTTGTAGGGTAAAAGATGAGCTCATCTGGGGTGTTGAGCGAGACACTGGACTGAACCCGTTGAGAGCTTGGAACTGACACATTGCTCTGTTCAGAAAAAAAGACTGTGTAAAAGGGCCTAAATTGCAACAGCGAAATTGTTGGAAGACCATTGTGTGGATAGAGAGTGAGAGCCTGCCTGTGAGGCTCTAAACGGACACAGGGAGAAGAAACCCTCTGGCAGTTGGCTTGCGTTCCTTCCCGAGTTTAATTTGGACTTTTAGTTAGGATGTATCCCTTTGCCCACTTTGCTCTCGAAGATGAGAGACCCCTTGCAGCCCGACCTTTTATTGAGAATATTCCTATGTTTTCTGGGTGGGCTACCAGAGTGAATGTGGCCTTTGTAATAACTGTTGCAGTAATTATGATCATCTTAATGAGCGTGTTTATATATTTAGAATTTCAATATCCAATGCACCATAGTTTTAGGCACCCCAGCAACTCCACCTGAGCATTTATTTTATACCCTGCCTCCCCATAAAGAACGACATAGAGAAACATATGTTAGAAATGCATTCATAGAAGTGTTACATGAGCCTCATAGCACTACGAATAAGACAAACTGTTGAGTATGTGGTCTCTTGCCATCTGTGATGCATCGTCATGATTTGTTTATTTCCTTACCGCTATCACACTTAGCAAGTTGTGAAGCCTGGTTTCAGTTATTATCTCTCATGTATTTGCATTATGTAGCTGACCCCAAACGATATACTGAAAAGAATATATAGAAGGATTTGATGAGCAGGGGAACCACGGGAGGGATCCTTAGACCCAGATGCTTGTATGAATATGTACACCACTTATGAAAATGCTACTTGGTTGAAAGAAGAAATGTTGGACTTTGAACAATTTAATTCTACCCAATATTTTCAGCATTTCCAGGATCGTAATGTCACCGATGATAAGGCAATGCCTGTCTCTATTTTGAATAGTACTGCTTCTTTCTGTATACAAGGAAAAGGACATGTAAATATAGGGAATAGTAGATGTAACTATACTTACATTTTGCACACTACCAGCACACCACCTCTGATTACTCCTCCCAATGTATGTTTTGTATGTGGAGAGAACGCCTATACCTGGCTCCAGACAGAGTGGGCCAGAGAATGTTAATTGTCCTTCTTGTACCCTACAGTTTATATAGCTCCTTCTAATTACCACAAAATACACCAGCTGACTAAGCAAAGTTCAGGTCCCTATCGAGTGTACAGAAGCATTAATACTGAAAGCACTGATCAGACTGATACTGCTGTTCAGCAGTTTATGGATTTTGCAAAGGGCCTCTTTCCACTATGGGGTCCCATTTTTACTAGTAGAGACGTTAGGCGTCTCTCTAGAGTAGTAGAAAATGTAGTTCAAATTACTGCTGGGATACTGACTAACCTCACTGTAGTGCTTCAGGCTACAAGGCTTGTCTCGCTTCAAAATCGGATGGTGGGGGCGTGGCCGAGCGAGAAGCGAGATGGCCGCTTAGTCTGCGAGCTCCGCTCGCCGCGGCATGAATCCTGTTATTATCCTGCCTTCCCCTGCTTGCACAGGCTCGGAGCCGACCTAACGCGGCGTCGGAAGACCTGGGGAATAGCGGACGGCAACTTCGGAGTCTGACGTGACCGGCAACCCTTTCTTTGATCCCTGCCGCCTGGGCCGTGGCGGAGTCGGGCTGCTGGCTGAGGGGCCGGATGTTGACGCCGGCCGCTGCTGGTACTTGAGGACGCGGCTGTGCAGGCCAAGACGCCCATTGCTCGGAACTGCGGGAGGAGGCACTGGAACTGCACAGACGGACGTGGTTAACGAGCGCTGCCCCAGAAACGGACTCGCACGTTGGAGATTCCACTCCGCCAGCCCGTAAGACTGTTCCTTTGTTCTTGAGGCTGCCTGTGTGGGTCGACTGGACGGGCGGGGGTCGCCATTTTGGATCGGGCTCAACATTACAGACACTTGTGGACTTTGGACAGACCTGTGCATTATGTTTCTCGGACCTCAGCGACATGGAGGTCGGTGATCCTGCATGCGGTCGGTGGGTCTATTCTGGACATTAAGACCCCGTGCCACGCAGCGCGACTACTGCCTGCGCTTCCCATAGGACGTCCAAAGACTGAGTGACCTGTATACGGCCTTGGTGGAAATGGCGGATTGCTCTTCACAGCTGAGTGTATTGTCGGCCCCCGTTTGTTGGATCTCCTATTAGCTCTTTGGCTAGGTGGAATTGTGTGGGCTTCTGGCGCTGGTTGGGGAAGGAGCTACTTTGAAGTGTGAGAGAGTTTGAACTGGCCACGCAGGATGGAACCCACCGTTCCAGACCTCCTTGTTGCTCTGGGCTCCCTCCATATTGCTTGGGTGGGAGGAGCCAGAGAACTTGGACGAAGACTGGACGCCATTATTTCCCCACCGATGGACGAGAGCCCCGACGATCCAAGGGAGAGTGGTGCCGCAAGCGGCTTTACACTGGCACCGGGTGACACTGCTATGCATCTACAGGTGGTTCCGTGGGGGGCCCTGGCTAGTGTTGGAGAGGGATCCAGGTAGTCCGACCGCGTGAGTGCGGCATTGGGACCTGAAACTGTACTGCAGGCAGATTGCTTTCATGGAACGGCTCCTTCGCCCACCCAACCTGAGTTGTTCTTAATGTGTCGCGATTTGGGAGGATGGCCCGGAACCTTGTTGTTGCGCCTACATGTCTGGAAGGGCTGTTTTTTCAGCCCTTTGATGCTGATGTCTCCCATGAAGTTGGCTTTGCCTTGCTTGCCTGGTTACCCTGATCGTCTGAGGTTGTACTGCATTGCTAACTTTCAGTGGCCACGTATAGATGGAAGGGTTAAAGTGGGTCAGGGGTGAATTCTTCTTCCATATAACAAAGGACGGATGTCCGGCCAGCTACTGCGATGAGGATGCTTTATTGCTCTGTATTACGACGCCACCATTGATTGTTGACTTGTTGGCTTAATTGTGATCGAGCCTGAGCTACTTTGTGCGAGCAGGGGGAGGGCAGGGGTCTGATTTTAATGACTTTCCCCCATATCTTCCCATTCTTTGGGATATTTCTGGGGCGACAGGCACGTTAGTTGGGGGGTGGGCCATAGCCTCTTCAGACGTGCAGGGTGGGGGGTTGGGGGGTGGGGGTTTTTGGGTTTGTATACTCTTTACTCTATGGCCCCTTTCTTGGCTAAGTCTTTCTTTCTAAATTTCGGGTATTCGTTTTGAGGGCGACAGGCACGCTGCCGGGGGGGGGGGGGGGGGGGGTAGGCCGTAGCCTCTGCAGGGGTGCATGGTGGGGGGTTGGGGGTTGGGGTTATTGTTTTGTTTTCCTTTAGTTACTATGGGCCTTTTTTTCTTCTTCCTCTTTTTCTCTTGTGTTTCCTTTCCTTTCTCTTTTTTCTTTTTCCTTGGATTGATATGCTGGGTCAGTGGGGTACCTCTCGTTGTTCTCCGCTTATTGCGGTCCTGTGGGGGGTACTAGGGTTGTCCTACGTTCTCGGGATGGGCGATGACTGGTGTATTTCTCGTACGGTTGCCGTTTATCCTGTTGATAGACTTAACACCGGTATCCTAAATATTTGCTGCTTAACTGCCCTGTTGTACGCATTGCCCACTCGGTACTTATTGCTAGACTGTGTAGCATTTGATCCTTACATTTTATACATTTTAAAAATGAACCTTATTTCCTCCTGTATCTCCGTGGTCGCTTTGGTTCCTGCGCAACTTGACATGCTTGCTGTTTTATTGGTGTGCTACTGAGTTACCGTACATTTGCTAACGTGCTATATATCGTAGCCGAGGCCGGCCAGGTGGTTGTAGGCCCATAACTGTTTGCTGATACTGCACAATAAAGGTTTCCAAAAAAAAAAAAAATCGGATGGTGCTTGACGTCATCCTAGCTGATCGAGGAGGAGCATGCCACTTGATCAGCAGCTCCTGCTGTGTATATATTCCAGATTCTGCTCCCACTATACATTTAGCTATCCAAAAGTTGCAACGCCTGGCTGCAGAAGTACATGCTGACACTGGCACTTTACCGGGTGGTTCTGGGATCTCCTCTCTACCTGGGGTTGGAAGATTTTCATGATACTGGCTGGAGCACAGGGAGTGGTATTTGTTTGTTGCCTATGCCTCCATTGCGGCCCGGCATGCAGCTCCTATAGTGTGGCCAAACTCACCTCCTCCTTGATAGTTTCTCGACAGACTAAAATTGAAAGGCAGTCAGTGCAGAAGGAGGTGGCTGACCTTATGCAGATAGATTAAGGTGTGTTCTTGGAATAGGAAACTGGCCTTTTCTATATTGGCTATATTATGCCAAAAGGGCGGTCTGAAGGAATATAAAATCGATTCTCCATAAGGTTGCCATAACATACCCAATATATATGTTACTTTTATCACAGTCCCTTGTAAATACGCTCAACCCTTGTGAATTATAAGAATCGGTCCCGATCTGAGTAGACACCATCTTGGTTTTGTTTCCAAAGGCCCCTGTCGTTAGTAAGGAAAGCACGTGACATGTTGCTAAGAAGAAAGTCTGAAAGGTCGGCCTAGGCTATGAACAGAGCATTGCTTCTAACCTAGACAGTCCAAGGTCACATCTGTTCTTTCTTGTAAGGATGAGCACATTCCTGCAGGCGCCATGCTTGTACTCCCGTGCACCAGAACGAAAGGGAGGAACCTTCACTGACCTACCCCCGGAATAGTTTCAGCAGGGTTTCACACCAATCAATTGTGCCTTATATGGGTGTTCCTGTTGCTCTATCCTGAACTGGTACTTTTCCATGTACGGGGTTTCTATGAGGTATGTTGAAAGTATATATGCACTGTTTTGACTATGATCCAGCAGTCTTCTCTGCACCCCTTTGCGAGCTGTGGTCAGAGGGAGGCTCCCCTGTACAGGGCGCTTTGCAAATAAACAATTGAACCTTTTCCATTGCCGCCTAATTTATGTATGGTAAATGAGATATATGGGCTATTGGTAAGTATAGCTCTATGGTATATTTTTCTAGTACTTCAGCTTCTCAGGTCCCAATGCACAACTTCGAGGACACCTCAGAAGCTACACAGTTAGCAAAAAGCAGGTACTGCAGGGTGTCCGGTCCCACGTCTCTCTTGTCTGCCATGGGTCTCAGCTTTGCTGTGGATGCGGGTCGAAGTCAGAGAAGTCTGGAAGTCCAGAGGCTGAGTCGCTAAGTCTTCTAGTCCCGGCGGGAGCGTCAACAAAGCAAACCAGCAAGTCACTGATGGTGCCTGTTTGCACAGGGTGGTCATTCCTTGACCACAAGGGAGATTCTTCAGTCTTCTAGTTGCAGTAGAATGTCGAAGGTCCAGAGTTTCATTTCAGAGTTTCAGTTCAGGATAATCTAAAGTCTCTAGACTCAGCTCCTAACTTTATACTATTCTAAGGGGCTGGAATACCTGCTAGGTCCCTCCTATGGGTGGAACCTGGGAAGGGGGTGGTTACACCCCTTTCCCTTTGTCCAGTTTCACGCCAGAGCTGGGGCTGGAGTGCCCCAGCAACTGGTTTGAACCGGACTTTGCATGGAGCACCTTGTGTGCCCCAGGGAGTGTTTCATTTCTTTCTACCCACCCTGCCCCAATACACTAAAGCTTGCACCTCCCAAGGCAGGAAACCTATTGTCCAGGCCTCCCCTGCCGGAGTTTCGTCCAGCAGCAGGAGGTCAGACTCTTGTCTGTGGCAGCAGCATCCATTTTGTGATGCTGAGGCTCTTTTTAACTTTAACCGGGTAAAGCTAAAACTACTTGTCTTCTCCCTCTAGAAAGGTGGAATGCTACCCCTGCCGCCAGGACTTTTAATAAAGCCAAACCAAAGTTAGCATTAACCGCGAGGATTATAATGCACTTAAGAGTATATGGTATGGCTATAACATAGAACAGCTTTAAGGAGATGGTTCCGAAAGCTGCAGACAGGCTCAGCTCATGCTAGAGCACCATCTCACATAAATCCAAGCACTCTGCCTTCAGGATTGTCAAGGCCTGTCATAGGAGTGACTGATAGGGTAATGGTAGATATAGGAATACTATACCTAAGCAAGGGGTGATTACACGACCTTGCCCCAGCTGAGTGATCAGCCAGTTTATGTCAGTTTGGATGGCCAGCCAGGGGTGGCATAATACATGCTGCAGCCCCTGGGAGGCCTTGTATGCACCTATGCCCTGGGTACCTATGGTACATTATACAGGGGCTCACAAAGGTGACCCACTACCCAAATTGGATATGTACCTAAAGTACATGGTATGAATTTATAGAGAGAACAGCTGGGCTGTGGGTCTGATTAGCAGGCCCACAGCCACACTAAAGTCGAAAAAACAGTGCATCACAGCAAAAAGTGGGGGTGACTATAGGAAGCAGTCCCTACTCTCCTACACCCCCCCCCCCCCCCCCAATGCAGTGACATTAAACTAACCTTGCCCAGTTGAGTATTCATGTTCTAAGTGGAAATATCTGGAGAGTCCATCTGCATTGCCATGGTCAGTTCCAGGTCTATGTTCCACTGTAAAGCCCATACCCTGCAGGGAAATGGACCACCTGAGTAGTTTGGGATTTTCACCCTTCATCTGATTTAGACATAAGAGGGGCTTATGGTCTATCTGAATGTTGAAGTTAGTACCAAACAAGTATGGCCTCAGCTTCTTCAGGGCCCAAACCACAGCAAAGGCCTCCCTCTCAATAACTGACCAATGTTTCTCTCTAGGGGTCAGCCTTCTGCTAATAAAAGCAATGGGCTGGTCCTGACTATCTTTATTCAATTGTGAAAGAACAGCTCCTACACCCAACTCAGAAGCATCTGTTTGGACAATGAATTACTTGGAGTAATCTGGACTTTTCAGAATAGGTGCAGAGCACATGGCCTGCTTCAGCTCATCAATTGCCTTTTGAAGCTTACTGTCCACTGAACCTTTTTTGGCATTTTCTTTGAGGTTAAGTCATTAAGTGGTGTCACAATTTACCCATAGTTCTTAAAAAACTTCCTGTAGTGCCCAGACAGGCCCAAGAAAGCTAAGACCTGTGTCTGGGTGGTTGGGGGAGTCCAGTCCTTGATGGTCTGGATCTTGCTCTCCAGTGGTTGAACCTGACCCCTACCTACAAGGTGGCCCAGGTACACAACCTTACTTTGGCCTATCTGGCACTTAGTGGCCTTGAATGTTAGGCCTGCCTTTTGCAGGACCTCCAAAACATTCTCCAGGTGGATCAGGTGATCCTCCCAAGTGGAGCTAAAGACAGCAATATCATCTAGATAAGCTGCACAATAGTCATCCAGGCCTGAGAGGACTTGGTTCACCAACCTTTGGAAAGTGACAGGTGCATTCTTTAAGCCAAAGGGCATCACCACAAATTGGTAATGACCTCCTGGGGTTGAAAATGCTGTTTTGGCTTTTACATCATCAGCTAGCCTGATTTGCCGGTAGCCTGCTGTCAGGTTAAATGTGCTCAAAAACTTGGCAGAAGCCAATCTGTCAATGAGCTCATCTGCCCTTGGTATTGGATGGGAATCTGTCCTAGTGACATAATTGAGACCTCTGTAGTCCACACAAAACCTAATCTCTCTCTTACCATCTTGGGTGTGAGGCTTTGGCACAAGGACTACTGAACTGGCCCAGGGGCTCTCTGAGGGCTCAATAACTCCCAGTTCCAACATCTTTTGGACCTCTGTCCTTATACAGTCCTTGACATGGTGAGGTTGCCTGTAGATTTTACTCTTGACAGGTAGACTGTCACCAGTGTTCACCTCTTGGGTGCAGCAGTTTGTCTGACTTGGAGTCAGGGAAAACATATGCCTATAGGCCTGTAGAACTTGTCGGCAGTACTGTTGCTGCTAGTCAGTGAGGCTGCCTGCCAAGGCCACTCCATCAACTGAACCATCATCAGGGTTCTGAGAAAGCGGGTCTGGGAGAGGGTCACTCTCCTCCTCCTGTCCCTCATCTGTAGCCATGAGCAAGCCCATGTCTGCCCTGTCAACATATGCCTTCAATCTGTTGACATGAAGCAGCCTGTGGGGGCTTCTGGGAGTCCCAAGATCAACCAAATAGGTTACCTCTCCCATTTGCTCAACAATAGTGTGGGGTCCAGACTAAGTATGGGCGAATTTTGAGAATCAGCGGTTCGCGAATTCACGCGAAATCGTGAAAAAATCCACGAATTTGCGAATTTCCCCACGAAATTGCGGATTTTTTTGTGATTTTGCACCATACTTAACTGGAGTACTTTCTACTGGCTAATCAGTAAGTGCTACCTCGTTGGGTAAATGTATAGTGCTTTTCCTGCACTACAGCTGTGTAGGGCCAGAAAAGTTGCCTCCAGTGACCATGTGTGTGTAACTTTGCCATCGCACCGAAGGGCGCCGGGTCCCTCGAGTGAGCTGTCCATCATAGTGTGTAAAGGGTGGGAAGACCGTTATTGTGTGGGGGGGGCAAACGGGGGGGACTTCTTTGCGAGATCACATGCCTCTTGTGTGTATAAAAGGTCAGGCAGAGATCAGAGAAGCAGATGAGGAGAAATAAGCTACTGGTTACAGGAACTGCACGGGGATTGCACTCGTGAAAGTGGAGGATGCAAAGTCCTCCATCAAGCATCATAGCTAATTTTCGACGGTAGATATGGGGAGAAAGCACACCTGCCCAGCATCGACAAAGCGCATGATTTTTTGGGGCTGATTAACTTTGCCATCGCGCCAAAGGGCGCCGGGGTCCCTCGAGTGAGCTGTGCATCATAGTGTGTAAAGGGCGGGAAGACGGTGCACACCGCTAGTGTGTGTGGGGGCAAACGGGGGGAGGCTTCTTTGCGAGTTCACATACCTCTTGTGTGTATAAAAGGTCAGGCACCGATCAGAGCAGCAGATGGGAGAAAGAAGCCCCTGGTCACAGGAACTGCACGGGGATTGCACCTGTGAAAGTCAAGGATTCAAAGGCCTCCATCAAGCATCATAGCTAATTTTTGACTGTAGATATGGGGAGAAAGCACATCTGCCCAGCCTCGACAAAGCGCACGATTTTTGGGGCGTTTAACTTTGCTCCGAGACGTCATCAACTGCTCCTTCAACTCCGCCACCTTCCCGGAAAGCTGGAAACACGCTGAATTCACCGCCCTTCTGAAAAAACCCACAGCGGACCCCACCGAACTCAAAAATTACCGCCCCATCTCGCTCCTTCCTTTCCCGGCCAAAGTCATCGAGAAAGCTGTCAACAACCAGCTCGCCGCCTTCCTCGAAGCCAACAAATCCCTCGACTCCTCACAGTCTGGCTTCCGAACAAAACACAGCACTGAAACCGCCCTCATCGCAGCAACAGACGACATTCGAACTCTACTGGACAATGGAGACACAGTCGCCCTCATCCTCCTCGACCTCTCTGCAGCCTTCGACACAGTCTGCCACAGCACCCTTTTACAACGCCTCAGAAACATCGGAATACCAGGAAAAGCACTTGAATGGATCACCTCGTTCCTCACCGGAAGAACCCAGAGAGTCCGCCTTCCACCATTCAAGTCCGAGGCCACCGAAGTCATCTGTGGTGTTCCACAAGGATCCTCACTCAGTCCCACCCTCTTCAACGTATACATGAGCCCCCTCGCGGCCATCGCCCGCCAACACAACCTCAACATCATCTCTTACGCGGATGACACTCAACTGATCCTTTCGCTCACCAATGACCCCAGCACCGCCAAAACTAACCTACACGAAGGAATGAAAGAAGTCGCCGAATGGATGAAACACAGCCGTCTGAAACTGAACTCAGATAAAACAGAAGTCCTCATCTTAGGTACATCCCCCTCTGCATGGGACGACTCTTGGTGGCCGGAAGCCATTGGAAAAGCACCCATCCCGACAGACCACGCACGGAACCTAGGCGTTATCCTGGATTCTTCACTTTCAATGAACAGACAAGTCAACGCCGTCTCCTCATCCTGCTTCAACATTCTTCGCATGCTCAAAAAAACATTTCGCTGGATCCCCACCGAAACCAGAAAAACAGTCACCCATGCTCTGGTCACGAGCCGTCTGGACTACGGAAACACCCTCTACGCAGGTACTACCGCTAAACTCCAGAAGAAACTCCAACGAATCCAAAACGCCTCAGCCAGGATCATATTAGACATCCCGCGTAACGAACACATCTCTGGTCACCTGAAAGACCTCCACTGGCTACCCGTCAATAAGAGGATCACTTCCCGACTGCTAACCCACGCAAACAAATCACTCTACGACACCGGACCAGAATGCCTCAACTGACGACTGTCCTTCTACACCCCCTCCCGCCAACTACGTTCTTCCAGCCAAGCCCTCGCTACTGTACCTCGCATCAACAAGACCACCATGGGAGGCAGATCCTTCTCATACCTGGCAGCTAAAACATGGAACTCACTCCCCACTTACCTTCGCCTTACCCAGAACCACCTAGCATTCAGAAAGCAACTTAAAACGTGGATATTTGACAAGTAATCCTCCTCCCCTCCCTAAGCGCCTTGAGACCCTCTGGGTATGTAGTGCGCTATATAAATTCTTTGACTTGACTTGACTTGACTATCACGCCGAAGGGCGCTGGGGTCCCTCGAGTGAGCTGTCCATCATAGTGGGTAGAGGGCGGGAAGACGGTGCACACCGCTAATGTGTGTGTGGGGGGGCGGCAAACGGGGGGGGATTCTTTGCGAGTTCACATGCCTCTTGTGTGTATAAAAGGTCAGGCACCTATCAGAGCAGCAGATGGGGGGAAAGAAGCTACTGGTTACAGGAACTACACGGGGATTGAACTCGTGAAAGTCAAGGATGCAAAGGCCTCCATCAAGCATCATAGCTAATTTTCGACTGTAGATATGGGGAGAAAGCACACCTGCCCAGCCTCGACAAAGCGCACGATTTTTTGGGGCTCATTAACTTTGTCATTGCGCCGAAGGGCGCCGGGGTCCCTCAAGTGAGCTGTCCATCATAGTGTGTAAAGGGCAGGAAGACGGTGCACACCACCAGTGTGTAGGGGGGGCAAATGGGGGGGCTTCTTTGTGAGTTCACATGCCTCTTCTTGTGTGTATAAAAGGTCAGGCACAGATCAGAGCAGCAGCTGAGGAGAAAGAAGCTACTGGTCACAGGAACTGCACGGGGATTGCACTTGTGAAAGTCAAGGATGCAAAGGCCTGCATCAAGCATCATAGCTAATTTTCGACTGTAGATATGGGGAGAAAGCACACCTGCCCAGCCTCGACAAAGCGCACAATTTTTTGGGGCTGATTAAGGAGTTACTGAATTTGACCTTCAACTCGGGCACCTGCTTTATCTATATCTGTAAGTGCTTCCTGTGCACGGAGCCTCGTTGTCTACTTGTAACTATTCTCTGAACCTGCTTCGAGGGTCAGAGCAGGGTCAGAGAATAGTTGCAAGTAGGCAACGAGGCGCCACTCAGGAAGCACTTACAGGGTTACAGCAGGTGCCCAAGTTGAAGTTAATTTCTTTGTAATCATTTTGTAAATGGTTACAAAGAAATTAGCTTCAACTTGGGCACCTGCTGTAACCCTGTAAGTGCTTCCTGAGCAAAATTCGTCCCGCTCGCGAATTCGCGGATTTTGCCGCGATTTGGCGTGATTCGCGGATTGCGAAATCACAGAAAATCCGCAAATTCTGCGAGCTGAACAAATTTTCTGCCCATTCTTAGTCCAGTAAATACCAACAAGAGAGAAAGGGCATGAGTAGGCACTCCTACAACCCAATCAATTGTAAATTAACAACAAAGGAGTGACTATGAGAAAAAGTGCTATCAAACTTAGATAGTGAGGTATGATGTTATCTCGCTCTGTGCCGCAAATGTGATCAATACTCACACACTTGCATGCACAAAGCGAAATCTCTCTATCTCCCTATGAATGCCCAACAGGTCCTCCTCTAAGGATGAAACCTAGTGGGTATTGTGATCACCCAGTGTTAGAAAGGGGGAAAAAACCTTGCTTTTTAGAAGGATCCTCACTTACCACTAGTTGGTGACATGCTTCATCATTGGGTCCCCGCTGGGGTGACTGAATGTCCCCCCAGCGTGCTACAATGCCTGATTACAGCGGAGCAGGATGTGATGAGTGTAACAGTGCTCAAATTAGGAGGTGACTATAAGAGAATGTGTAAGTGTATTAAAAAATGCAAAAGTTGTGCCTTTATAAAAATCTTTAATAATGGCCAACCTGCATTAGATAAAAACAAAGTGGACGGACTACCCAAGGTTCTGAGTTAAGGAACCGGAGTCCTAGTAAGAATCAAAAGTTGGTCAACATGTTTCTGCTGTTCATGTTGCAATTTGCTCAGCATTCGTCAGGACCTGCACAAAAGGCCTCCGGTGGTGTGAGTGCGCTAAGGCGTACCCTCCCGAGAGGCTCGAAATGTGAAAAATTTATGTATAATAGAATACCGGATAATTTCCGTAGTTACCCACTAAAATTAGTAGGGATACACCAAAAACCTGTAGGGAGAAGAGAGACAAACAAAAAACACACAAGAAGGAACTTTAATAAATAAGTTCTTTAGTCAAATGCGTTCGTTATTATTGGTCTTTAACATTTCAGGTTGTGGCGAAATGCATGCTTCACATCCAACCAACTGTAAAGTGCTCGCCCAGACTATGGGGTAGTTTACACCTATATCAGCCTGATTTACCCGGCCTTCAAGGAGGACCGGCATCACGTAATTGCTCGGCTATTTAATTCATTGTAAGATTTGGCAAGCAATGTACTAATCAATTCATGATTGTCTATCGGTAAGTTTATGCAGTGTTTATAAATTCTCGTCATGCGTGTATGGTTAAGATCAGAACCTGGAACAACCAGGAAACTCCCCTCTTGGTACGGGAGAAATGCGATGTAATAGCAACAGTCGTAAATGCTTAACAACTCACTTCACTAGAGGCATGGTCACGCCCCTTCGGTAAGGACAGCGCGGGACTCCTTCACGCGGTGTCTATCTGTCGGTAGAGGAAAGCGAAAGGAGTCAGCAGGCGAAAGGTGGTCAAGAAACCACGCTCACGGAGGAAAAAATGAGCAGGAAAGACTTACTTCGGCACTCACGACTCCCCGCTGTATACCTGCTCTCTCTGCTGCTGTCTTCCGGGAATACCGGAATGAGCGACGGATCGGTTTATGTAATGTGGTAGCGTGATTGGCCAGACGTGCTCACATGGGTGGGGTGATGTCACATGGTCTCCACCGCGCCCACTGCCTTAAAGCTGTATAGGCAAGAAAAAATTATTGAAAAGCGTGATTGGCCAGACGTGCTCACATGGGTGGGGTGACGCCACATGGTCTCCACCGCGCCCACTGTCTTAAAGCTGCATAGGCCAGAAAAAATTGATTAAAATGTGAGGGTTCGAATCCCGATACGGTATCAACACAGAAAGGGTTGATCGAGGGAGTTGGTATCAGAATACATGGTATAACCCCGCTGGGGAGTAAATAACATTTAATCAAATTAGAACCCTGTCTGGATACGATCTTAACAAACATGCGGCCCCCTGCAATTGCTCATGCATATGGCGTGAGAAATACATATGGATAGGATATGGACCATCAATTCGGTCGGAAAATAGGGGGGCCGATGAAATTAGCCCAAAGTCCGATTGTGATAGACCTAATATGGCAAAAAGTTCTTAAATCAGTGATTGGACAGGCAATCCAAAGCGATCTAAAAATGAGTATAAAACCCGGGTGGGTACTCAAGCGTAGGGTCCATACCAACCAATCATTTAATGGCTAAATATTTGTACCCGGGAAAAGTACTCAAAAGTGGAGGGCTGGGTGGGGGGCATAGCATCAGGTCAATAGGTGGCAGGGAAAATGTTATGAAACTAGATGTATCTATCTTCTTAACACACTGCCCCATGATATATCATCATTGAGGCCAGTTTTGTTGGTGCCAAGGCGGTACACCCAGCGTTGTTCCTTCTCGAACAATGAGGACTCTGCACAGCTTTCCAGGTGCTCCAAAACTGTCCATTCCAGATCATTAGGTGTGTGATTAAATTGTAAGAAATGGGATGTCAATTTTGTTGTTGATTTCTTACAACGTATATTGCTACGATGTTCGCATATCCTGATTTTGATGCGTCTAGATGTCATCCCCACGTACTGTAGACTATATCTGCAAGTTATCAGGTACACAACATTGGAGGTGTTGCAATTTGTGTGGCTGCGTTGTTCCCATCGTGTGCCATCTGTCAGATCCAGGAATTCTGTGTGTGAGGTGAGATGGCAAATGTTGCAATTCCCACACGGGTGGTGTCCTGTGACTGGTGGTAGCCCCCAAGCGTTAAGAGCACTAGGTGCTTGGTTGTTGGTTCTCTCTTCCCTTGGTCGCGTATTTACCAGGGAGTCTTTAAGACTTGTAGCCCTTTTGTAAGAGAAGAGAGGCTTCTGCCAGTGTGTCTTGTTGCTGGTAATAATTCTCCAATTTTTGGAGATACATTTGCTCACTGCATTTGATAGTGGGTTAAAAGTTGTCACACACGTTAGGGGGATCTCACCACTTTCTGTTGGGCAATTGTCTTCCAACAAAACATCCCTTTGTTGATTTCTAGCCCTCTTCTGGCTCTTGTTTATTATCCCCTTGGGGTACCCTCTATTTTCCAGTTTGGTGGTCAATGCATTTGCTTGCTGTTTGTAATCGGACAGATTGCTGCAATTTCGTCGTATCCTGAGGTATTGCCCATACGGGAAATTCTCCCGTAGGGCCCGGGGGTGGTAACTGGTGTAATGTAGTAGATTGTTTTTTGCAGTTGGCATATAAAAAGTCATGGTCTCAAGCCGGTTGCCTTCCCTCCTGATGCTGACATCCAGGAAAGTTAGTTTATCACGAGAGTGTTCATGGGTGAATTTCCGATGGTCATCGCAAGTATTGACCCAAGTAAAAAAGTCAAATCGTGTGGACTCATCACCTTGCCAAATCATAAACACGTCGTCTATGTAACGTCGCCATACGGCGATGTTGTTGCCGTATGGGTTCGTGGGACTTAGGATGTGTTTGGACTCAAAATCAAACACGTAGAGACCCGCCACTGACGGGGCAAATGTGCTGCCCATCGAGGTTCCTGTTGCTTGCAGATAGATCTTACCATCGTATTTGAAAAAATTGCGTTTCAGGGCAAGGGTGGCGCAGTCAACTACGAAGGCACGGGTGGTGTTGAAATTCCAAACTACTTGGTCCAGTGCTTCCTTCCACACCTTAATGGCCTCATCCTGCGGAATGCAGGTATACAAGCTCTCGATGTCCATTGAGACAAGGAAACAAGGATCGTTAGGTAGGGTGATCGTGCTGAGCAAGAAGAGGAAACTCTTTGTGTCCTTGAGATAGGTACTGGTGGATTGTACAATGGGTCTTAAAAAAAAGTCACAATATTTTGAGAGGGGCTCAAGGAGTGAGCCCAGTCCGGAGACGATCAGTCTCCCGGGGGAAGGTAACACATTCTTATGTGTTTTGGGTAGTACGTAGAAGTACGGAACTCGTCCCTCCGAAGTTGTCAAAAAGTCTGCCTCCTTCTTTGTGATCCAGCCATCTCTTTCTGCCGTTGACACAAGTTCACAGATTTCGTCTCTAAGATCGTCTGTTGGGTCCACTTCTAGAGGGATGTAATTGACGGCATTGCTCAAAAGTTGTCGACACTCAGTATCATAATCTCCTTTATTGAGAATCACGATACCACCCTCTTTATCCGCACTCTTTATGATAATGTCCTTGTTCTTTTTTAAGGATTGGATGGCCTTGAATTCATCTGCGGTTAAGTTCTTAAAAGGGGTGGGTTCTTGCAACTGATCCACTTCCTTGTACACAGCCTGTTCAAAAATTGGAGAATTATTACCAGCAACAAGACACACTGGCAGAAGCCTCTCTTCTCTTACAAAAGGGCTACAAGTCTTAAAGACTCCCTGGTCCATACGCGACCAAGGGAAGAGAGAACCAACAACCAAGCACCAAGTGTTCTTAACGCTTAAGGGCCACCACCAGTCACAGGACACCACCCGTGTGGGAATTGCAACATTTGCCATCTCACCTCACACACAAAATTCCTGGATCTGACAGACGGCACACGATGGGAACAACGCAGCCACACAAATTGCAACACCTCCAATGTTGTGTACCTGATAACTTGCAGATGTAGTCTACAGTACGTGGGGATGACATCTAGATGCATCAAAATCAGGATATGCGAACATCGTAGCAATATACGTTGTAAGAAATCAACAACAAAATTGACATCCTATTTCCTACAATTTAATCACACACCTAATGATCTGGAATGGACAGTTTTGGAGCACCTGGAAAGCTGTGCAGAGTCCTTATTGTTCGAGAAGGAACAACGCTGGGTATACCGCCTTGGCACCAACAAAACTGGCCTCAATGATGATATACCATGGGGCAGTGTGTTAAGAAGATAGATACATCTAGTTTCATAACATTTTCCCTGCGACCAATTGACCTGATGCTATGCCCCCCACACAGCCCTCCACTTTTGAGTACTTTTCCCGGGTACAAATATTTAGCCATTAAATGATTGGTTGGTATGGACCCTACGCTTGAGTACCCACCCGGGTTTTATACTCATTTTTAGATCTTTTGGATTGCCTATCCAATCACTGATTTAAGAACTTGTTGCCATATTAGGTCTATCACAATCGGACCTAGGGCTAATTACATCTGCCCCCCCTATTTTCCGACCGAATTGATGGTCCATATCCTATACATATGTATGTCTCACGCCATATGCGTGAGCAATTGCAGGGGGCCGCATGTTTGTTAAGGTCGTATCCAGACAGGGTTCTAATTTGATTAAATGTTATTTACTCCCCAGCGGGGTTATACCACTATTCTGATACCAACTCCCTCGATCAACCCTTTCTGTGTTGATACCGTATCCGGATTTGAACCCTCACATTTCAATCAATTTTTTCTGGCCTATACACCTTTAAGACAGTGGGCGCGGTGGAGACCATATGACGTCCCCCCACCCATGTGAGCACGTCTGGCCAATCACGCTTTTCAATCATTTTTTCTTGCCTATACAGCTTTAAGGCAGTGGGCGCGGTGGAGACCATGTGACATCACCCCACCCATGTGAGCACGTCTGGCCAATCACGCTACCACATTACATAAACCGATCCCTCGCTCATTCCGGTATTCCCGGAAGACAGCAGCCGAGAGAGCAGGTACACAGCAGGGAGTCGTGAGTGCCGAAGTAAGTCTTTCCTGCTCATTTTTTCCTCCGTGAGCGTGGTTTCTTGACCACCTTTCCCATGCTGACTCCTTTCGCTTTCCTCTACCGACAGATAGACACTGCGTGAAGGAGTCCCGCGCTGTCCTTACCGAAGGGGCGTGACCATGCCTCTAGTGAAGTGAGTTGTTAAGCATTCACGACTGTTGCTATTACATCGCATTTCTCCCGTACCAAGAGGGGAGTTTCCTGGTTGTTCCAGGTTCTGATCATAACCATACACGCATGACGAGAATTTATAAACACTGCATAAACTTACCGATAGACAATCATGAATTGATTAGTACATTGCTTGCCAAATCTTACAATGAATTAAATAGCCGAGCAATTACGTGATGCCGATCCTCCTTGAAGGCCGGGTAAATCAGGCTGATATAGGTGTAAACTACCCCATAGTCTGGGCGAGCACTTTACAGTTGGTCGGATGTGAAGCATGCATTTCGCCGCAACCTGAAATGGTAAAGACCAATAATAAAGAATGCATTTGACTAAAGAACTTATTTATTAAAGTTCCTTCTTGTGTGTTTTTTGTTTGTCTCTCTTCTCCCTACAGGTTTTTGGTGTATCCCTACTAATTGTAGTGGGTAACTACGGAAATTATCCGGTATTCTATTATACATATATTTTTCACATTTCGAGCCTCTCGGGAGGGTACGCCTTAGCGCCCCCACACCACCGGAGGCCTTTTGTGTAGGTCCTGATGAATGCTGAACAAATTGCAACATGAACAGCAGAAACATGTTGACCAACTTTTGATTCTTACTAGGACTCCAGTTCCTTAACTCAGAACCTTGGGTAGTCCGTCCACTTTGTTTTTATCTAATGCAGGTTGGCCATTATTAAAGATTTTTGTAAAGGCACAACTTTTGCATTTTTTTTTTCACAACTGCTTTTATTAAAGGTTTAGGCATAGCATATGTACAGTTCTCCACAATCAGGAGGACACTGTTAACAGCAAACATGTAGCAGGATGTATATATAGCCTAAACGCTTAAATCACCCCCCTACCACACCCCCGTACCCTACTGACTACCCTAAAAGACAAACCCCCCCCCCCCCGGCTACCCACCCCTTATCCCACCCTAACCCAGTGTACGTGTTCACTTTCCGCCACAGTATACGGTTAAAGCACAGTAGGCATCAAATACCCTCCAAGGCCCCGAAGTCCCCAACGGTAGGTTGTACATCATCTAAATCAACTGGGGGCTCCAAGGTCAACCCCCTGTAATCCGCCCACCGCTTCCAGATCTTGTAATGTTTCCGGGGGCATCCCCTGGCCTCAAACACAGGCAATTCTAGCCCCATGAGGAAGTCTAAGCCCGCTTTCCAGGCGCTAAGTGGGGGAGCACGGTCGCTCTTCCAGGCTCTCGCCAGATCCCGTTTGTCCACGACCAGGCCCAGCAACAGGAGGTGACGCTTGTAGATGTTTCCACCTACATTCTCAAGGACATGAAGGAGACCTAGCCTGGGTGTACGAGGAAGGTCCCACCCCAGTACCTCTGACAAACAAATCCACACCCCATTCCAGAATCGGGTCAGACCCACACAGGACCACACAGTATGTAGCAGCGTGCCTCTCTCAGTCCCACAGCGCAAGCATTCCGGGGTAGCAATGAGGCCCGCCCTCCACAGTCTCTCCCTTGTGTAATAGGCCCTATGTAGGTATTTGAACTGTATGAACTGGAGTCGCACAGCTATGGCAGCCCCGCGGGGGGACTCAAGGGCCTCCCTCCAGTCATCCTCATCCAAAGGGCCAATATCCGTCTCCCAGGAGGCCTTCAACGACAGGAGAGAAGAGGAGCAATGAGTGACAAGCGTTTGGTATATTTTGGAGACTTTCTTATCCCCCAGATCTCCCATGAAGAGCTTGGCCTCTACAGGGCTACATTCAGGAAGCTGGTCCAGCCCCACCAGACTCGGTGCAAGTGCATGACGGAATTGTAGATATTTGAAGAATTGGGTCTTGGGCATGCTGAATTCGGAGCTGAGGTCCTGAAAGGATTTGAGGGTAGTCCCCGCAAGAACATGGCCAAGTGAGGAGATCCCTATGGCGTCCCAGCTACCAAACCCCGACAAAGAAGCCTGTGCGGGAAGCTGTCCTTTGTTCCACAGTGGGGTTTCAGCTGTCAGCCTACCCCACCAGCCCATGCGGCGCAGCAACTGTCTCCAGATCACGAAGACCACCTGAGTGACCCGTGGCAATTTCTTCCGCCGCCTGGCCGAGTACATCTGCGTATGTAGCGTGGCACCACCCATCAAGAAGTGTTCCAGTGCGTATGCCGGGTCGTTGTGATCGCCGTACCACCACTCATTCAGAACCAACAGATGGGAGGCCTGATAGTAGGACAGGAGGTCTGAAGTAGCCAGACCTCCACAGTACGTGGATAAGAAGCAAGTCCGCAGCGCCACCCTGGAAGCGCCTCCGGCCCACAGAAAGCGGCCCAGTACTGAATTCACGCGACGGAACCACTGTGGGTCAATCCTATACGGATGGTTCTGCAATTGGTATAGAAGCCGTTGGAGGGCGACCATTTTGAAGATTGCAGACCTGCCATAGATATTAAGGGGCATGCGAGACCAGGTTTTAATGTCCGATTGGACTCTGTCCCACACCGGCAGCACGTTGCGCTCCCATGCAATTGCGGCAGACTCAGACAGGAAGACTCCTAAGTATTTTAGACCACCGACCGCCACCTGTAGGGTCGAAGCCCAGGGGTACGTCTCTAACTCTCCACCCAGCACCCACAGGGTCGATTTGCGCGGGTTGAGGAAGAGTCCCGACACTTCACCAAAGACACGCATTATTTCTAATATTCGAGGGCCAGAGCGGTGAAGGTTAGTCATAAAGAGAAGGACATCATCCGCATATAACGCGATTCTGTCCGAGAGTTCCGCCCCCCATACAAAGCCACGATACTGTGCATCGATGCGCACCCACGCGGCCAATGGTTCCATGGCCAGTGCGAAGAGATAAGGGGATAGGGGGCATCCCTGTCGGGTCCCCCTGGCAATTGGGAACTTCTCCGAAATCTCCCCGGAGATGCGCACCGAAGCGGTGATGTCCGTGTATAGCAGCCTAATATATGAGATGAACACCGGGCCCAGGTTGAGACGCGGCAAGAGGGCGAAGAGGTAAGTCCAGCTGACCGAATCGAACGCCCTGTCAATGTCTGCCAGCAACAGCGCTGCCCGATCCCCAGTCGCCCCCACAGCGTCCACCGCCGCCTGTGCACATCTGATGTTGTGTTGCGTCGCCCGATGCGGCATGAAGCCCGCCTGATCCGGGTGGACTAGGTCTGCGACATATGGGAGAAGACGGTTCGCCAGCGCCTTGGCCAGTAATTTGGCTTCGAAGTTGAGCAAGGATATGGGACGATATGAGTCATGACGATCGGGGGGACCTACCCGGCTTCTGGAAAACCACAATTTCCGCCTGACGCCAGTCCGACGGCAAGCAACCACGCTCCCGCACTACTTCCAACGCCCGCCTATAGTACGGCCCAAGCTGCAGGTGGAATTTCTTGTAGAATTCACTGGGGAACCCACTCGGTCCCGGCGCTTTACCCACGTTGAGTTGGCCCAGCGCATCCCCCAGTTCCTCCGCCGTCAAGGGGAGGTCCAAGGTTTTCCTGGCCTCGTCTGATATCGCACGGGGGGGGAAGGTCAGCAATGAACTTATCAATTGCATCCGGTGGGAGACTGTCCCGGGGAGCATATTGCTCCGCATAGTAGTTGGCAAAGCTCGCCGCAAGAGTTGCAGGGTCCATTATGGCGGTTCCCTCCCCGTCGGTGAGGCCTGTTAAAGTGATTGGTTGCAGAGTTTGCTGACACAACCTATGGAGCATGGTGCAGGACTTATCGCCCCACTGGTAAACCCTGCTCCGTGTGGCCAGCCACACTTGTCTAGCTTCATCCATTAAGACTGAGGCATGGGATTGCTATGCCTGCAGGAGCAGTCATATCGCCATTCCGTCCCCTTCCCCCCGACACCGTCTCTCCAACACCTCCACCCGCGCCGCAGCTGCGACAATGGCCTCCCGTCGAGTACGACGGGCAGCAGCACACCATGTAATGTCAATGCTTCTCAGAGTGGGCTTCATGGCCTCCCAGACTGTCACTCCATCAACCCCCTCCGCTAGATTCTCCTGCCAATAGTGGGCAATCACGCTGCGCATATGCTGTGTGTAGTCTGCCCGCTGGAGATGCCACGAGGACATCCGCCACCGAAATGGCCGGCGCGTCTTGCGCAATTCAATCCGTATCACGACAGGGGAGTGGTCAGACAGCCCCCGAGGCTGAATTGCAGCCCGTTTCACCCTGTCAAGGAAGGCCCCCGGTACAAACAACAGTCCAGCCGTGAGAAGGAGCTATGCACAGCAGACACATACGTGTACTCACGCGTCCTGGCATGCAAGTGTCTACAGGCATCCACCCAGCCCAACCCATCGATCATCGCCTTCAGCCGTGTAGGGGGGCCACTGCTGCGACCCCCTGTGACCTCTGTCGGTCCAGGCACACATCCACCACATCGTTCCAGTCACCACCTATCACGGCCAAGGAGTCTGGGATCTCGGCCCACAATTCAAACAGTCTCTCTGCCAGGGACCAGGGCATACACATTGCCAAAGACCACCGGCTCCGCACCAATCATGCCTTTCACAAATACATACCGACCCTGGGGATAAAGTAGTGACGTTCGTGGGTATACGACAGCCTCCGGTGGATAAGAATGGCCACCCCTCTCGAGCCCCTGGAAAACCCTGCATGAAACACTTGGTGGAAACCAAATCGCTGTAAACTCAGTGCCTTTGTACCCAGCATATGCGTTTCTTGGAGTAGCATCACATCGGTTGAGTCTCTCTTACCCCAGCGCAAAACTGCCCCACGCTTGATTTTGTCCAACATCCCCCTGACATTCCAACTCAATATTCGCATAGAGTCACCAGCGAGTTCCTGCCCTGAAATGTCAACCATTGTCCCGATGGAAAAGTCTCTGTGGACCCCAGGACCCGGCCCAGGCACCCAAAACCATATACGTCAATGCAGCAGAAATCACGTGCACCCCCTTCAAAACACCCACTACCCCCCGTTTCCACCCTCCAACCCTGTCCCCCCAACAGCCCAACTCCAATTCCCCACCCGCCACCCCTATACCCCATGAAACACTGAAGTACCTGTCGCGGCATGGGGAGCTTCAGGCCCAAAACAGAGCGCCCAAAGCCCACCATACCAATGGATCCCAACTACTCCCCCCAACTAACAGGACCTTCCCTCAGGGCCACCCCCCAACCGTGGGAGGATTAGGCCGCCCTACAGGTTAGTATCCCGAACCCCATTGTACCACAATTTTCGGACCACAAGAAGAACGAGGCAGTCAGACGCCTTTCGGATTATGTCCCTTGAGCCAAACCAAGGTCCAGGTCACACTGCACCAGCTGCCGTCCGCTCGACCACTGGAGCCTCTACCCTAGGCCCTCCGTGGAGTCCACCAATGAATAGGGGTTAAGTAATGAAGGCTGAATTCACACGGTGCTTAGTTCTCTTTCCCCGATTGATCAGTGTCGGGTTGCGTCCCATCCAGAAGGCCATCACGGGACAGGCAGCGTCTTCGTGAACGAGACTTCCGATGTCGTTTACCCTTGCCGGTGGAGTCGCTCCTCTCCTGTGACGATCCGCGCGACGGTCCAGAGCCCAGCCCCGGTTGGGCGTTTGTTCGGATCCTGACCGTCTCATCTGTCCACCTGAACACTTCCTCCGGGGAATCGAAAAAGTGGGTTTTGGATTTGAAGACAACTCGGAGGCGGGCAGGGTACAGCAGTGAATATTGGATCTTTAGGTCACGCAGTTTGGCCTTCGCCGCCAGGAAGGAATGGCGCTGCTGCTGTACCTGTTTGGTATAGTCTGGGAAGATCATAATCTTGTGATTGTCAAACAGCAGAGTCTCTTTGGCCCTCGCTTCCCGGAGTATGATGTCCCTGTCGTGGAAGTTTAGGATTTTAGCTATGACCGGCCGAGGCCGTTCTCCCACCGGCAGTTTCTACGTTAGGGCTCTAGGTGCACGCTCCACTACGAAGCAGCGCGAAACACGTCCGGGGGAAGCCAGCTCTCTAGCCACCTTGTCAGGAAGGCATCCATGGGCCCCTTCTCGCAATCCTCTGGAAAGCCCACGAAGCGTAGGTTATTCCTTCGCGCTCGCACCTCCGCGTCCTCCACGCGAAGAGCCAGCCCTTTCTGGATCCTGTCCATCTCCGCCACTTTCTGTTTCAGGGCGCCGCCGTCTCCCTCCACTCCCGTGATCCTGGTCTCGGTCTCCGCGATGCGAGCGACAGCGTTACGGAGATCCTGTCGCAATAGCATGACATCAGCCCCCACCGCGCCAATTTTAGCATCTAACATGTCCCTTGATTGTGTGATGGCTGCCATCAGGGCCGCGTTATCTGGTCCTGTGCTCTGGCCACCTCCGGCGGCCCCCGATCCCCCGCTGGGTCCAGTGAATTTGTCAATCGGCCCTTGTTTGGCGGAGCCAGTGCCACCCCCGCCTCTGGTCATGATCAGGATGGTTCAAGCGGGCTGTTCCGTGCACGTGGCAGACCCTCCACTCACTGCCACGCAAAGCTAAAGACCACCCGGGGTGATGCCTAGGCCGGGAGGCCCGCAGGGCGCTTCGCCGCACTAGTTCGCCACCACAGAACACGTCCACTGTCCCGGCATCCAGCGAGCAATTGCCACTAATGTCACTCAGGGCCACAGCAAAGCCCCCGATCCCAGGCCTCAGGCAGGGCACTCCCACCCCAACAGGAATTGCTGCAGCGGATCCGGCCCCTCACCTTCACGGAGCCACGGTCCCTCGGGCCCCGGCTCAACGGCCCCGTGCCGGCCACCACTGTCCTCTCCGGTCCAGACACCCGCCTACAGCCGTGGGTCAGGGCGGGCACAGTCGGGCGCTCGATACCAGGGTGACCAGGCGACGCTGTCTCTCTGGGCCACACCAGCCCCCAGTCCGGACCCAGCGCAGGAGGGGCGAGATGGACTCCAAAGCTCTTCAAACTGCTCCGCGGGTAGATCCAGGAGAGAGGCGCCCCCAAAGATGGCGCGGGCACCACACTGCTCCCCAAGCCACTGGTCTCACCACGTCCAGGGGCCACACTGCATGGGCCCACACACGCAGGTAATCGGGCAGAACGTGCCCCCTCTACCTCCGATGGTCCGGCTGCAGCCCCGACTCAGCCACAGCCTCCGGCAGCCCAGGGGGACCCGACCGGTCCCGAGGCCCGTGTAGCTCTCCACCAGTGCCGCCCCCTCGCAGCTTCCAGCGGCGTCGGTGATCTCCAGGCGGCAGGAGACGCCGCCGCCCCCTCTCCGGTAGCCAGCCGCCAACTGTCCCCGGGCACACGGGGCCCGCCGGCGAGCAAGCCGGCCGGCGTCCAAAGCCTTCGGTCGGGATCAGCGCCAAATCGAGGCCCCGGCTCGCCACGTGGCAGGTAGGCCCGGGGGGTGTCGCCGCCAACAATTCCGCCAGCCAGGGACCAGGGACCTCAAATGCGGCACCGGAGGGTGCCCCCTGTCCCCAACAGCCGCCGCTGTCGTTGAGTAGCCAATAGTGGGTTCGGGGTCAGGATAAATGCCAGGATTAATTACGGGCCGGCGGGAGCTCTAGGAAGCCACGTCCGCCATTGTCGCCCTCGAAGCCACGCCCCAACTTTTGCATTTTTTAATACACTTACACATTCACTTATAGTCACCTCCTAATTTGGGCACTGTTACACTCACCACATCCTGCTGGGCTGTAATCAGGCATTGTAGCACGCTGGGGGGACATTCGGTCACCCCAGCGGGGACCCAATGATGAAGCATGTCACCAACTAGTGGTGAGTGAGGGTCCTTCTAAAAAGCAAGGTTTTTTCCCCTTTCTAACACTGGGTGATCACGATACCCACTAGGTTTCATCCTTAGAGGAGGACCTGTTGGGCATTCATAGGAAGATAGAGAGATTTCGCTTTGTGCATCCAAGTGTGTGAGTATTGATCACATTTGCGGCACAGAGCGAGATAACACCATTCTAAGTCCAGACCATTTGTCTTGGAGTGCTGCTGGGGCCACTGGCTTCGACACCCACACTTTCTGTCCTGGCTGGTACATAGTCAGCACAGCCTTTTGGTCATGCCAGGGTTTTTGAAGTTCCTGGCTAGCCTCATGGTTTTTAGAAGCCTTTTTCATGTATTCGGCCATCCTGGAGCAGAGACCAAGTACATAGTCCACTATGTCTTGCTTAGGCTTTTTTTTTGTCAAAGGTGTTTTTATTAATATTTGTAGAATAGACAGCAAAAGAAAACGTGTGACAATCCCGCACATCTTCCCACGCAGGGGGCAATGTAAATGCAGGCGGTAGAGATGGCATGGACCAAAGAAGCACGTGCTCCCAGGTTTAGTAGGTCACCAGTCAAAGGAAAGTACATGTAGCGTGGCCCATTCCGGCGATAGAGTAGTACATAGTTAGGGCAATCGGTCAGAGAGGTGCCCCTACATAGCTAAAACTACAAAGGAGGCCTGCATTCTCCTCCGTTTTTGTCCATCTCACCCCTTCGCCATGTGTCGGGGTATTGCCAGACCCTGAAAAATAAAACTCCCCCAACCCACCCAGAAATCCCTCCCCCCTCCCCAGTAGTGGTAGCTCCATTCACATACACACAGTCAACCGGATGGGTAACACTCACACTTAAAATAAATGAAGGGCTCGCACCGTAGGCGGGCAAACCGCAGATGGCAATCCTTTAGAGAGGAAGCAAACTAAGGGACCCCAGCGAAACGTGAAGTTTTGGAAGTCGCCCGAAAGATATCAGCCATGCGTTCCATACTCAACAACTTCCATAACCTCGCATGCCACAGTGAAAGCGCTGGGGCTGCCATCTTCTTCCAGGCTGTTGCAAGGGTCAGTTTGGCAGCTCCAATACAAAGCCAAAGTATCTTTTTGTCTGCCCTAGTTTGGTGTTCCAGATTTGAATCCCGAAGGCCCAGCAAAATATGTGCCATAGTATCCTCAATTGGGTTGCCCAGAATCTCCTTAACATGGGATAGTATCTCCTCCCAATAGGGACGAATGACAGGGCAATCCCACCAGATGTGCTTGAAGTCTCCCAGCAGGCCGTAGCCCCTCCAACATCTATCCGAGGAGCCCGGAAAAATCCGGCTCAGCTTGGCTGGATACAAGTACCAGTCCATCATTGTTTTAAGATGGGCCTCCCTAAGTTCCACTGAAAGATTATGTTTAGCTATATCATGCCACAGGTGGGACCACTCAACCTCTGAGATATCCCGTCCGATGAGATCTTCCCACATTGACATGTATCGCGGTCTAGGGGAGATGGACGTAGAAAGCAGGGGGCTATAGAGGAAGGAAATGACCCCCGCAAGGTGGAAGTCTTAGAAAGGAAGGTTTCGAAGGGGGTAGGCGGTCTGGTGGCCGCCTCTCTGACCAAAGGGGCCAGCACCCAGTGGAGCAATTGGGTATGGCGGAGCCGCTCTGACCGTTGGATCTCGTAGTCCCGCATACAATTGTCAAAGGTGAGCGGGGCATAGCCATGGAACAAATGCGTGAGAGCTAGGCAGCCCCCCTCCCTCCAGGCATCGAATGGGCCTTCCCGTGCCGCAGGCGGAAATGCGGGGTTAAAGTGTATAGGCGTAAAGGGGGATGGGAAAGACGTCCAACGGTCATCACCAGAGACCGAGTCCCATGCTTTCAATGCAGTGCCGGTGGGCGTGCTGATGTAAGCGTTCAGGGGCCCGCAATTGTGCTGCCTTGCAGTATAACTGCATGTCTGGAAGGCCCACCTCTCCCTCCTTTCTCGGGAGTCGGAGAATGTTGAACGAAAACCGAGCGCGCCCTCCCTGCCAGACAAAGCGGAGCATCAGTGTCTTGATACAATGGTAGAAGTCCCTTTCAAGAACTATGGGAAGTGCCTGGAAGAGGTATAGGAGCGTAGGGAGAAGGGTCATTTTGAGCGCATGAATCCGCCCCAACCAAGATATGAATATCGGCTGCCAACGGGCCAGATCACCCTGCACGCTCTGCAGTAGGGGAGGGAAGTTAGCTGAGTACAGCTTCCCAATCGTGGGAGTCAAGCGGATCCCCAGGTACATTATGGAGGAGAGGATCCACAGCAAGGGCGGGAGCGGCCAGAGGCGGTCCATCTCTGCTGCAGAGAGCGTGAGGTTGAGGATATAGGATTTATCGTGGTTAATCTTAAAGCCCGCCACTTCTTCAAAGCGCGACAGAGCGTCCTGAATGTGGGGGAGGTAGTGAACGGGGTCCAAAAGGGACAACAGGACATCATCGGTGAACAGGGTGATCTTGTGTTGTTCCCCAGTGAAGGGCAGTCCCCGAACATCCGGGTTCTCTCTCACAGTAAGTGCCAAGGGTTCAATGCTCAAAGCAAAAAGCAGGGGGGAAAGGGGGCAGCCCTGCCTAGTACCTCTTGAGTGCGGAAAGAACGCCGACAGATGTCCGTTCACCGTTACCCTAGACCGGGGGGTGCTATAGTTCGCTTTGAGCATCTCTAGAAATTTGGCTGAGAAGCCAAACGCCGTCAAAGTGTGGAATAAGAAGCCCCAATCCACCTGGTCAAAGGACTTCTCTGCGTCAAGGCCCACGAGGACAGCTGGAATCTTAAACTTGTTGGCCTTCTCTATCAAATGAATCACTCTCCTGGTGTTATCATGAGTTTGGCGCCTTTTAATAAACCCCGATTGGTCCGGGTGGATGAGTGCCGGCATCAAATCTTGGAGTCTGTTAGCGATGATGGAGGAATACAACTTGGCATCTACGTTAAGGAGGGCTATCGGCCTATACGAGGAACACTTAGACGGGTCCTTCCCTGATTTGGGGATGATCGATTTAATAGCCTCCGCCATGGAGTCCGAAGTCTTGCCTGTCTCTGCCATGCTGTTAATAAGTTGTACCAAAAAGTCAGCCAATTCAGAGGCAAAGGTTTGATAGAAGAGAGCTGTAAAGCCGTCCGCTCCCGGAGCTTTATGGGGCTTCAGGGCCTTAATGGCTGTCAACACCTCCTCCCTGGTGAAGGGAGCAGAGAGCAGTTCGTTCCACTCCGCAGACACCCGAGGGAGCTGCAGCGCATCCAAGTACTCTCTCTGCCTTGCGGGGTCAAGAGCCTCCCCCGAGTACAGTGCTGCGTAGAAGTCACCGAAGAGGCCAGCCTTGGCCTCATCACTATGTATTAGGGTCCCTGCCACATCTTGGATTCCCCCCACGTAGTCTCTCTCCCTCTTTTCTCGAAGTTGACGAGCCAGGTGTTTTCCTACCTTGTTCCCTTGTGAATAAGAGAGGCGTCACAATTTTAGCAGGGTAAATTCCGCTCTGTTAGTATAATGAGCCTTGAGTTTGCCCCTGACCGCCGTCAGCAGCCTCAGCGTCTGTCTAGAGGGGTTTTGTTTATGCGCCAGTTCAAGAGCGGAGAGCTCTCTCTCCAGCTCCTCCCGTTCCGTCCGTCTCAGCTTATTAAGGGCGGCATTAAGTGCCAAGCAGCTGCCCCGGATCGATGCCTTGAATGCGTCCCATCTAACAAAAATAGAGGTGTCATTCTCGTGATTAAAGTAAAAAAATGTGCGAATAGCCGTCCGTACTGCCTTGCAGGATGGGTTGTCCCGGACCAGGGAGGCCGGAAAGTACCACTTGCATTGAACATTGCTGCCCTCAGCCCAGTGTAAGCAAGTTGTGAGCAAGTTATGATCAGAGACAGACAGAGGGAAAATCTTGTCATTGCGCAGGTGCCCCCGAAGGGATTGACTCCGAAAAATGTGGTCTAAGCGAGAATAGGAATGATGAACGTGGGAGAAGAAAGTATAGTCCCTAGACTGGGGTGGAGGAAGCGCCAACTGTCTACAAGGCCCAAGTCCCCCATCCTTCGTTGTGTCTCGGCGGAGAAAAGGCCGGTGCCGGTTCTCTGGTGATGAGAGCTGTCCAATTCCTTATGCCAAACCAAATTAAAATCTCCCATCACTACCAAAGCCCCTTCGACGAAGTCCTCAACAATCCGCAGCAGGTCTTGCACAAACCCATTCTGCCCCACATTGGGAGCATATAGGACCTGGAACGTACTCAGCTTGCCAAGGAGCACACCCTTAACCATGAGCCAGCGGCCCTCTGTGTCGCCACGCACTCCCATGGGTTGGAAGTATAAGGTCAAGCGGAAAAGGAGGGCCACTCCCCTATGTTTCGTGGGAGCTGAGGATATATAAATAGTAGGAAATTGCTTATGCTTAAGGCGGGTTTCATCCTTCCGTGCCAGATGGGTTTCCTGGAGGCCCACCACATCTAATTGATGGTCAAGGATATACTTCCAAACCCGGTAGAGCGAGGTACGAGGCAGGGCTCCTCATTATCCCCGCTGCTCTTCGCGCTCGCAGTGAAACCCCCGGCGTCGTCGGTTCGCACCGGGGCCCGTTATGTCGGGCGGCAGTATATTTCCCTATATGCTGACGACCTGTTGCTTTTCCTAGAGGATGCTGGGGGGCCTTGGCCGGTGCCGACGCAGTACTCACTGCTTTCGGTGAGATATCGGGCCTCAGGGTGAACTTGTTTGTTTCCGGTTCGCGGGGGAGAGCCCCAACCCGACACTCCTAGGGCGATCAGATGGGTGCCCAGTTGCCTCAAGTATCTGGGGGTTTATATCTACCACAGCCCTGCTGACGTCCTGGAGGGCAATATCTCACGATGCGTTTGGGCAATAAAGGGTAGCATGTCCTTCTGGGCCACCCTGCCGTTGTCGGTGGTATGATGTATAGCGCTGTTAAAGATGGTGGCGCTTCCCCGGCTACTATAGTACTTCAGGACACTTCCGATCTGGATCCCACCGGCCGTCTTCCGGAACTTGAGCTTCTGCTCGTGGCTTTCCTTTGGGGATCGGGCCGCCGCAGAGTTGCGCTTAAGACCTTAATGAGACCTAAAGCGGAAGGGGGGCTAGCTGTTCCCAACTTTGAAACATATTACTTGGCCGCACAACTGCAGACCTACACCCAGGAGATAGCACAGGAGTTTCGGGGTCCGGAGGAGGAGTGGGGGCTGGGCATACCCAGACACGTTCTTTCCTATATTGCACTACAGCAGAGGCTGGCTATGAGGGACTTCACGCAGGAAGAACGCACTATCAGATCGTGCTGGAACTGTGTACAACGGAAGTCGGGAATGAAACACCCCTATGCCCCCGAAATCCCACTGGGAATGCTCACACCATTACCACATGGTGAAGATTGGTCGCAATTACGAGTTTGGGAACACGCGGGCATACAGGTCATAGGCGACCTATACGAGGATGGAGTGCTGCTGCCCTTCCAGGCAATTTTAGACCGCTTTGACGTCCCCCGAGCGACTTCTTGCTCCACGCGGCGGTCACGAGGGCACTCCAAGCACACTGGCAGAATGGTTTTGAAGAACCACAGACGTCAATGGCATGTCAGTATGTTATGATGGCAGCGGGAACGATGAAAGTTGTAACGTGCTTATACTCCAGGATGGTTAATGAGCGGTTGCCTCCATTGGGGACACTCAAGGCCCGGTGGGAGGCAGACATAGGGAGGGACACCCCAGAGCGGAGACCACGTGGGCCCAGCTGATGCGCCGGGCCTGGAAGAGCACACGTAACGCTCGATTCGAATTGGTCCACTTTTATATATTACACAGCGCATACCTGACCCCGGAGAAGATACAAAAGTACTTCACCTCTGACACTGCGGCCTGCCCTAGATGCTGGACGATTGGGGCTGACCTTATTCACATGCTATGGTCCTGCTCCGCTTTGTCCTCCTATTGGATTTTGATAGGGGCACCCTTAATAGGGTTACAGAGCGGTCCCTACAATTCGACATTGCAGTAGGGATCTTGCATTGGTTTCCACATACCCCCAAAAACAAAGTTACCAATCAATTTATTGACATGGGACTGCTCTTGGTGAAACGAGAGATAACTCGACACTGGAAGGCACGAGTTGGTCCAACGGGCACTAAATGGCGCAACAAGTTTCTTAAGTGGGCTGAGGGGGAGAGCACCCTGAGATATCAACTAGCAAGGCGGCAGCAGAATGAGAAGGTGTTAGAATCAGCACAGGCATGGGAAGCATTGGTGCAGGCCCTGCACAATCACAGCACACCTAGCGACACTGATAGTGATGCCAATGAGCAGCCTGCGTCCCCGTAATGCAATAAGTTCACGGCATTCCCTTCAGAATGCGTAAAGTCTCCTGCCACACGCTCTTTGAACATCTACCTAAGCACCGATAGCGTAGGGGGGAGGGGGGAGGTGGATAGAGGGAGGGGGGAGCACTATAAGCTTCCTAATAAACTGTTAGGTTCTTGAACCTGCTGCTTGGACACTAGACCTCTGGGTGAGTTTTGTTCAGTTGGAGGGGGGAGGGGGTTTTCTTTCTTTCTTTTAGAAAAGCAGAAGTGAAACTTTAATTTATAACTGGTCATATTTGGAAGTCCGCAGGACCCATACGCATCACTTAAGTACAAATTGCCGCCCCACCCCCGGGTTGTGGGCTGAATGGCCGTGTAACAGTGGTACTTCACCGTCGGTGTTACCATCACCGATTGCCTTATTGTTGACCAATGTATAACTATAACTGATTCCTGCAATAAAAATATATTTACAAAAAAAAAAAGGATATACTTCCAAACCCTCTGGCGTTTCTGGGGAGAGTTCAAACCTTTCACATTCCAAGTACCCAATGTGAGAGGCATCTCGGAAGTAAAACCCCACCCCGCTCAACAGTCAGTATCCTTCTGGCGGACCTCCTCCTCCCCAACCAGGACCAGTGTCCCTCAACCCTCCCTCCTCTGTAAGCGTGAGCAGTGCCCAATAGCTTAGGTCCAAGACTGCACCTCGGTATGCCATGACCAATCCCCATCCTCCACCCTCCCTCCAGGCCATCCATCTCAGCCCATCCAACATACTCCATATATCATGACCCATGCACACAAGACTCTCCGCTATCACCACTACCCTCCCACCCCATTCCCCCATCCCCCCTCCCTCTCACCCCCCCAAACTGTTAGAAAAATCAGGATTGAAAAAACAGCGAAAGGCCCCATAAGGGGGCCATCCACCAATGACCGTAAGGGTCGGGGGTGGCGAAACCAGGCAGTGTCTCCCCAAAACACGGGTCTGGGGTGATGCACCACAGAGTCAGGGGTCATTCGTGGTACCTGACAGAAATGTGTCCCTCCAGCTTCCCCGAGGCATCATCCTGGGGCATCATGCCGCTGAGGAGGTGTCAGTTCGTGCCGCTCTGTCACCAACGCCACTGATGCCACTGCCGTTCCCCTCTCGTGCAGGCGAGCCGATAGGTCCGGCCGCCCGTTGTTGCTATAGAACGACCCACTCTCTGCCAGGGCGGGGAGCGTGATCGATGCCTCGAAGGGGAGCCTCCCCCCCGGAGGTTGTGGCGGTGTCATCCAGGCCCAGGAGCTCCCTGGCTGCCGATAGAGATCTAACCTGGACAAGTCTGTTCTGCCAGCGAAAGATAGGTCGAAAGGGGTGGCCCCAGGAGTAGGCCACGTTCTGATCTCATAGGAATGTGGTCACAGGGCGGAAGTCTCTCCGCTTCTGCAGAGTCGAAGCAGCCAGGTCTTAAAAAAGCTGTGGCCGGTGGTCACGAAACTGGAAGGGATTAAGTCCTCGTGACTTCCTAAGAATGCGTTCTTTCAGCTGGAAGTCGTGGAAACCGACCAATATGCCAGGGGGTGGAGCTCTCTGGCCCCGCGGCAGGCCCACACGGTGGACCCTGTCAATACGAATTTCTTTGAGGTCGTCTTGAGCCAAAATCTGTAGGAAAAAGGCTTCCACATATCCTCGTAGGTCCCCCCCTTCTCCTTCCCAGGGCACAGCTCGGATTCTGATGTTTTTTCGGCGTGACCTGTTTTCTATGTCCTCAGCATGGGCCTGGAGGTCCAGATTCTGCTCCGTTAGTCGAAGTACATCCTGATGGAGCTGGTGCACATCTCCCGCCAGCCCCAGATCATGTTCCTCCAGGGTTGCCACCCGTTCTCCTATGCCGTCCACATCCCTCCTCACCTCACGTAGGTCCGACGCCAGCTGGGAGCGGAGCTCCTAGATGTCCTCCTTGATGGCTGTGAAGAGTTCCACCATGGTGGCGGGTGCGTCATCGTCTCCTCGTGGAGCCGATTGCTGGGTACGGGGGGCGATGCAGCTGGCGGGCCCTTCGGTATTCCATCCTTGCCCAGTTTGTCCTTACGGAGTCTGTTCGCCATACCTCCAATCCAGAAGTCTTCCCGGACACAGGGAACCAAACCTAAACACCTCCTATCAGCACCCGTCGGAGCCGTGAAGCCCCGGAGACCGGCAGCCTATAACTCCTGGTGAGCACTCACTCCATCGCCTTCAACGCCGGGACCCGGAGACACCGTCGGCCGCCGCTACTGAGTTGCCCCAACTGACCGTCGTGCTGCAGAACTGGGCTTCCACCGCCTGCCACCTCTAGCCACCCTTCCAGTCTGGGCAGAAAGCTTTCAATGGGCCACAGAACATCCGACCACATTTGCCGCGGTTCCCCTCGGGCAAGCAGCGGAAAGACCAGCCCTCCCAGGAACAGTGCAATCCTCAGCGCCAGGGCCGCACCACGCCAGGTGGCAGTGGCGTCACCTCCCTGGCAGCAGCCGATCCTTCACTGACCGCTCTTCCTCCTGCTAGGTTCGTCCTCGAGGGTCCCCCGCAATCCACCAGCCGCCGCCGCCCCACTCTGGCCGGCTCGGTGTCACGCGGCGTCGCGGCTCACTGGCGCTCAAAGGTCCCCACTCCAACCGGGGGACCCCACGTAGCTCTCCAATCCCCTCCAGGCACAGGGCTCTGGCAGTGTCGATTAAGCCGTTCTTGGCGGCAGAGCGGGAGGACCACAATTCACGGCAGGGCGCCCGGCCCGGATAGGCCCCAAAGCACCGGCCTCGATTAGTGGGTGCCGGCCACCGGAAGCGGCCCGAGAACCAAGCGCATCGCCACACCAGGGGCCCTCGAGTCTCGGCTCCGGGCGAAATATGGGGCCACCTCACAGCAAGGGGCCCCAAGCTGTGCACATGCAGAGACCGGCAGATCACGTTTCATACAAAACAAGCGGGACAGTGGACCACTTTTACACCTTCAATGCACCAACCCATATATCACCAGTATTTAAATGAAGAAATTCTTGCGAAAGGTGTGCAATTTCGAATACTCCCTGTCCCAGGAGTACATCCCAGATACACCCTAGGAAAAGAACAATTTTCAATCAGATTTCGAAAAGCACCACCCAATTAGAATAAATTGCCACTAAGCTTGATTGGTAAAGTTCATAAGCAAACAGTAGTTCCAAATGGAAAACGCTGAATCCGTGGTTGCAAAAGAGTTCTTTTAATATGTCAAGAGAAACCAGCCAAAGCGTTTCGTTCCGTCAAGCGGAACTTCTTCAGGGCGCAATAATGTACACGAAGGTAGGGATATATTCCAATTCACAAAATCTGTCCGCGCGCCAAACACTTCCCGTCCGATAATCTGCCGGGAAGTGTTTGGCGCGCGGACCGTGAACACGCCAACTGGGGAAAGAGATGCGACCCCAAAAGGTAATTACCTTAATGCGACTATACATCTGGAGCCAACTCTAGACCATTGGAACTGAATACACGACGGTGCCAACAAAGTGCACGTCAGACTATTTGAAGGCCAACACTTGGGCCCAGTGGAACACATAATACGTCAAAAATGGGACGTGAAGATAAGTGAGCGCCCTTTGACAACAACATTTCGTGAACACAAAAGGCACCTATTTGTTGCATGTACTCTTAAATGAAGATTATATCTATCGGACGCTCAGATAGAAGGATTTGGCTCCTGTTTCAAACAGATTTTGTGAATTGGAATATATCCCTACCTTCGTCTACATTATTGCGCCCTGAAGAAGTTCCGCTTGACGGAACGAAACGCGTTGGCTGGTTTCTCTTGGCATATTAAAAGAACTCTTTTGCAACCACGGATTCAGCGTTTTCCATTTGGAACTACTGTTTGCTTATGAACTTTACCAATCAAGCTTAGTGGCAATTTATTCTAATTGGGTGGTGCTTTTCGAAATCTGATTGAAAATAGACCGGCAGATCACACCAAGCCAGCCCGGCCGGGTTGGGCGCGGGAGTCAGGAGCAGCTCGATTGGGCAGAAGCAATGGCGGCCATAGAGCCAGGCCCCGATCCGCTCCTCCGCGGAACAACAGATATCTAGCTCCAGGAGGCAGAAAAGTTACCCCACTCGCTCCACTCTGGCCACGGGTGACAGCAAGCCCCGGCTCGGGCTCGATGTTGGCCTCAGGAAGCAGCTTCTCAATGCTAAATAAGTCGAGACGCCGGAGGGACACAAAAACACGTCTCACTCCGTCGCCATCTTGGACACGCCCTTTGCTTAGGCTTTTTGAGAGGTAACTCCCATCCTTCCTTCACAAGACACAGGGGTCCTCTTACAGGATGCCCAAACAAAAGTTCAAAAGGGCTGTAGCCAACCCCCTTTTGTGGGATCTCTCTGTAGGCGAACAAAAGGCAGGGCAGAAGGATGTCCCATCTTTGCCTAAGCTTTTCGGGTAAACCGTTGATCATGCCCTTTAAGGTCTTGTTGAATCTCTCCACAAGGCCATTGCATTGTGGATGATAGGGTGTGGTGAACTTGTAGTTCCCACCACACTCCTTCTACATAGCAGTTAGGTAGCCAGACATGAAGTTTGCACCTCTAGCTGAGACAACCTCGTTCGGAAAACCCACTCTTGAGAAAACTCCCAGGAGGGCTCTTGCCACAACAGGTGCTGTTGTGGTCCTTAGGGGAATAGCTTCTGGGTATCTGGTGGTATGATCCACTACCACCAGAATAAACCTGTTCCCAGATGCTGTTTGAGGATCCATTGGTCAAACAATGTCTATCCCAACTCTTTCAAAGGGAACCCCCACACAGGTAGTGTAGGGGGGCCTTTGTGGTGCCACCTGATTTGCCACTGGCTTGGCAGGTGTCACAGGAGCGACAAAACTCCTTGTTATCTTCTGACATGTGGGGCCAGTGAAAGTGAGGGACAAGCCTGTCCCATGTCTTGTTCTGGCCAAGATGTCCTGCTAAGGGAATATCATGGGCTAAGGTAAGAAGGAAGCTCCCGAATGCCAATGGTATGACCAACATCCTGGAAGCACCAGGCTTGGGGTCTTTAGCCACTGAATAAAGGAGCCCTTCATCCCAATACAGTTTATGGGTATCTGTAGCATTCCCAGCAACAGCTTGCTGTCTGAGGGGTTCACGAGAGGGGCAATCTAATTGCGCCTGCCCCAGGTCTGCCCTTGAAGGTCCCCCTGTCCCAAGAAACTCAACCTGATCAGGTTCAAGTTCTTCTAGGACAGTTCATTTTTGGGTCTCACATTCAGCTTCCTGAGAAGACTGATCCTCAACCTGAGGCAGGGGGAAGACACTGCCTTAACCCTTTTTGCTCTTTCTCTTGGAAGGCAACTGGTCCATAGTTTCAGGAACCTGTGCCTGTTCAGTTTGGCACGTTTTGGCCTGTGACCTGTCACAGCAAGGACATGTGCTGATATGCCCAGCATCTCTGCATGAGTCCTATACTCCACTTCAGACCAGACTGAAGATTCTAAATCATTGCCCAACAAACATTCTACAGGGAGGTCTGAACTTACAACAACTCTTTTGAGCCAGTTACCCCTCCCCAGGAGAAATTAACAATGGCCATACTATGGGTGGTAGTGGCATTGCTAGCATTGATCACTAGGTAATTCTCACCTAGTATGATCTGTCCAGGGTCCACAAAGTTATGCGTCACCATGGTGACACTGGCACATGTGTCCCTGTAGGCCTGAGCCACTTCATTATTAATTAAAGGTGTCTGTCTGTACCATGTCCACATCACAGACAAGAACAGCTTGAGTTGGTACTCTGACTAGGCCAGAGTCCATCTCAGTTCCCAGGGTTAACCCTACTACACCCTTCTGTTGAGAACCACCACTATTCGCTGCACTAGGGGGAACAGTTGCCTTAGGGGCAATGGTGGCTGGAGCTGTCTCCTTTTTGGTGCAATCACTGGCCCTGTGAGCATTACTTTTACAGATATTGCACCAGGGTTTTCTTTGGCCTTCTTTCTTCTTGGATTTCTTGGAGCCCCCTTCAGTAGAAGCTTTTTGGGGACCTGTTAAAGACTTCTAGTCTTTTACTTTCTGATCCCCACCCTTTTGGTCTGGCTTCTTCTGATCACCACCTTGGTTCTGGTTTTTCTGCTTCACCCTGGTTCTGACCAATTTGTCTGCCTTCTTTCCCAATTCTTGGGGAGAGGTCAGATCAGAGTCAATCAGGTGAGGTGCTGGTGCAACAACTGGTTCTGACAATTATTAAGTATTTGTTCTCTCATGATCAAATTATACAATCCTGTATAGTCCTTAACTTTAGTGCCCAGTAACCAGCCTTCAACAACCTTAGTGGCACAATCTACAAAATCAGTCCAGACCTGAGTCTGTTTCTTCTGGGTATCCCTGAACAGCAACCTATACTGTTCAGTGGTTAGGCCAAACCCATCAATCAGAGCACTCTTCAGGACTGTGTAGTTGTTAGCATCCTCATCACTGACTGTGAGGAGCTTGTCTCTACCTTTTTCTGAAAAGGAGAGCCATAAGATTGCTGTCAACTGACTTTGGGGTACCTGCTGTACGTTGTAAACCCTCTCCAAAGCAGGTATCCATTTGTGGATGTCATCCCCAATCTTGTAGAGAGGGGAAATCTTACTTATGTTTCTAGTGTCATATGACCTGTCCTTATCCTAAGGGATATTGCTGTCACCAGTGGGTTCTAACCCACTTAACTTTTGCTCTCTTGCAAGAGCAAGTCTCTATTTGGCTAGGGCAAGTTCCTGCCTCTCAGTCCTCAGATTAACTTCTTTCATTCTGGCCTGATGTTCTCTTCTCTCAGGGGAAGTAATGTCCTGAGAGCATCTGATCCTATTGAACCACCAGAGTGCTGAGATTCCCTGGACAGGGATCTCTTCCTCCTGTGCTCAGAGTTAGGCCTGCTTGGGGGTCTGTATGGGGCTATGCCCACTCCAGCCCCATGTAGGCCTAGGTTGGCCTGGCTAAGTACTCCCACTTGGACCTGGCATTTGTTATCCTCCTCAGAGTCCTCCTCTACTTCACTCTCATCAATCAGATTGTGATCAGGGGAATCCTCTGCTGAGGGCTGACCCTCTTCTGCATTTCCTGTAGGACCTGGGTTAGAGGCTTTCTTAGCATCATATTCTTCCATGAGTTCTATCAGGTGCTTGACGGCAGGGTTTGAACCCTGTTTTAACCTCCTAGTTGTGCACAAGTGCCTCAAATCATGGGAGGTTAGGGTATCATATCTGGAAGGTATCCTTAAAAAATCTACCTCCACTGGGAGAGATCCACTTGGTTCTGCTCTCAGAGACATGATCTAGTGAGGTGTGGTGTGTGCACCTACCTACACTTAGTGTTATCTACTAAACCTCTCTAGGAGTTGTAGTCAGGGTGTGATAGGCCCTTTGCTCTACAACAACTAAGTTCAGTAGAATGTAAGTATTTAAGACTTGAATTATATGTACCTCTAGGTACCTTAATGTGATATTTCAAATGATATCTCAAGATATTATGGTAAAACAATCAGCAAGCTCTTATCCCAACTGCTGCACACCAATGTAAGAAGTTGGCCGGATAGTTCAAATCAAATCAAATTTAGCTTTATTCGATTTATCAGAAAAATCATAAAAGCATACAAGTACAGTTTATACCATAAATCTAAAAGTGGTTTCCACATAGAGAAAATTTCTAAAAAGTCTATAAAACATTTTTCCAGATATAAAAAGTCTGTGATGGACATATAAACGGAAGGCCTCATATTGGAGTATTTAGTTGATTTAAACATATAAAGCTTAGATCATAGAGTTTCTGTGTTTCATCACTGACATTAAAAAGCGAGAAACAACAAAGATAACATACACCTCATCTAACAAAAGTAACTTCAGATAAGCAGTTTTACATGTTCTTATCCCCCAGCGTTTGAGAAGAGGTAAAAGGAACAATTTCCTCGGGGTAGAGTACAGATTACAAAAGAACATAATATGAATGTTACTTTGTGATGAATGATCATCGCATGGGCAAATTAGATTCGACGAGGTCCAATCATTCTGTTTTGGGAAGGTGACCATGCGAAAGAAAGTCCCTAAACGCAGCCTAGTGAGAAGCATGCGAGGGTAGGGTGCAGTTTCAATCCTGAGATACAATTGTAAACCTTCAATAGGGGTAATTTGTTGGTAACTCAGGGTAGTGCTTTTGAGTTTCTCAGTGTTCCATCTGGCGCTTTCTAGATATGTAATTAAAAGTTTTTTGAGAGCTGGCCTAGACAAGGATTCTAGAGACTCTGGGTCATCATAAAATTCGGGATGTCCAATGTTAGAGAACATCAACTGGACGTATCGTAGCCATTTAATTTTTGATGCGCCATCCAAGGTCAAGCAGTCTGTGATGAGTTCTCTGTTAAATTTGCATTCCACGGTGGTCCAAATTTTGTGCCAAAGCAAACACGGTGATAACTTTATAATGTCGCTGAGGTATTTGAGGCCAGCCTCAATGTGGGTCATAAAAGTCGAAGTAGTTTTGTTCACACCTAGTAAGTAGCGGATAAAAAAGTTCTCACAGGTTTGTAGTGAGGACACATTCTCGAAACCCCATAGGCCTGCTCCATAGGTGGCCGTCGCTATACACTTTGCCCGATAGATCTGTAACATCTCAGCAATAGGTTTGCCCCCGATTTTAGCTGCGAAAGTTCGCAGGGCCTCAATGGCACGGCTGAAGGCAAGTTTCCTGGCAGATACTGCATATTTCCAACCTCCTCTCCTCTCGAAGACAACGCCCAGGTAGCAGAAGGTGTCCGTGATCTCAATTCTTTGCTCATCAAGATATATTGAGCATTGTGGTCTTTTATTTTTTTGGGAGCAGGACATGGAGAAAGTTTTAGAGGTGTTCACTTTCAGGTTTCTTTTCCCCATGTAGGATGAGAATTCAGTTACGGCTCTCTGCAGCCCTACCTTAGTCCTAGACATAATTGCCGCGTCATCGGCATATAATAGAATGGGTACAGGCCTACCATTGACAGCTGGGTAATCACTTGGCAAATTTATTAAATGCTCTGCGATGGAGTTTATGTAAAAACTAAATAGGAGGGGCGCAAGTATGCAGCCTTGCCTAACCCCTCTATTTATGGCAAATTTTTGTGTGCATTGCCCCTGGGTCCCAAACCTCACTCTGGCACCGGCATCTCTGTATAATTCTTTTATGAATATGATAATGATAGGATCCACCCCAATGTGTTCCAATGTTGACCAGAGCTGCAGATGGTCCACACAATCAAATGCTGAACTAAGGTCAACAAAGGTAACAAACAGGTCCCCTTTTTTGGCCTCAGTGTATTTGGAGATCAATAAAGACAGGTTTAAGCATTGTTCCTGGGTACCCAGTCCCTTTCGGAACCCATATTGGAGCTCCGAGATGACCTTTTTCTCTGCCTCCCAGTACTGGATCCTCTTAAGGACGATCCTTCCTGTGATTTTCATAAGTCCGTCCCATAGCGATATTGGACGGTAGCAAGCAGGATCGTCCCTGTTCCCCTTTTTAAAGATGGGCACTACAATTGCGTCTGGCCAGGTGTTAATTAAGCCACATTTGTTTCCCATATTTAAGACGTTAGTTAACAGGGGAACCCAGAAATCCAAATTTGTTTTGTAGACGTCCACTGGGGTGTGATCAGGGCCAGGGGCTTTCCCTGACGGGCTTTCCCTGAGGGCATCTTCCACTTCTAGGGAGGTAAAAACCAGATCAATTGGATAGGGGGATACTGGGGGGTCACTTAACGGGTAATCCTTAGTTAATTTATCCAAGGGTGAAGTTGCCTTTTGTTGGTTCCGGGTGTCCCCCTGGCTATTGGTGTAAAGTTTGCCATAATGTTCTACCCAGAGCTCTGCCGTGATTGCTACGTCTATGGAATTGTCACTATCTTTGGTGTTATATACAGATCTTATAACTTTCCAAAAGAGGTTAGTGTCCTTGTTCCTAGCAGCTTCCCCCAAAGCTTCCCAGGCCTCCCTCTTCATTGTCGCCCTCCGATGGTTAATTGCCCTCTTGTACTCTCGTCTCGCCTTGGAAATTTGAACCCTGTCTTTGGGAATGGCGGATAAAACTTTCTTTAAATTCTTCAGGGCAGCTGTACACCTGGAGTCAAACCACCCACGTGTGTGTTTCCCATTCTTTTTGTGGCTCCTAGTTAGCATATCTTTTATGTATCGCTGGATATTAGAGAAGGCTGCCATTATGGCCTTTGGATCAGTGTCTTCTTCTAAACAGACAAATATGTCTGTAGAGCAGGATGATATGAGGTTGTGGAAGAAAATTGTAGGATTCATTTTCTCCCACTTTATCACATAGCCGTTGATCTTTGTTAGGGTGACCTCAAGTGGATAAAGAGCCCCGCTAGATTCCTTTGCTTTCCCCTCAGCCAGCCTTACCCCAAAAATAATAGGATAATGATCGCTCATTGGGTCATCCCCAATCTCCCAAAAAGTTATAAAATTGGGATTAGTGGGTGATATTAGTGCAAAATCGATTGTAGTTTCACAGCCTCTTCCATTATATGTTGGGGCAAAGGGAACTGGGGGGGAGCATGCCTGATTGATGAAGGTAAGATCAAAAGAGAATATGATACTGTTAAGGAGAGACCCCAGATTGGTGTGTGAGAAGTGAAAAGGGCCATCCTCCTCGTGATCTGAAAGGCCGCACAAACCTAACTCAGAAGATGGACAGATGGCACAATTAAAATCTCCCACCCACAGTACTGTGTGGTCCCCCGTGTTTTGATCTCTCAGTTTGTGGATATGATAGGTCATTTTGTTCAAAATCAATTCCATTTCATTGGCTGGCATGTTATTATAAAAATTCACCAGTATCACTTTTTGTGTAGTGCCCCATTTAAATGAAAGGATTTGGAAGTATTGATCAGAATGGAAATTATATACTTTTACATCCCCTACATTCGAGATATATATGCACAGACCCCCTTTATTGCGACCCTTGGGGGAAGGAACAGCGGGTGAATGGAATGTTCGGTACCCCAGAATGTGACTTTCCTCTACAAGCCAGGTTTCTTGCAGGCAAAGGATGCCATGCTTCTGCACAATCTCCAACCAAGGTTTGTGGGTGATCTTATTACCCAGGCCTGCTACATTCCAGGATAGGAGTGAATGCTTTAAGTCACTATTTTTCTGGTATGGTTGGCCCACGTTACCCGTTATGTCTAACGGAACTAGGGAATGTGCCATCTCTATCTGTTGTGTGGCCTGCACAGGAAGGGGACGCTGTTCGGGGCAGGGTTGATCTGCCCCCGGAAGGGTTGAATTTTTGTTAATGGGTGATAATTTATCGCTGTTACTGGCATTCATTGGGTAATTTTGGGCACTCGACGGGGGTGAGGGATCGATGGTTCCCAGTCAATCCACCTGATCTAGGCATTCAAACCTGTTCATAGTGGGTACTCCTTCCCACCAGTTGTTAGTGGATTGCCATCCCTGTCCCTGCCCTTTCCATCTATGATTGTGGGCTATAGACCAGGCCCCAGGTAGCTCTACTGTCTGTTTTGGAGGGTAAAAAAAGGTAAGGGGTTTGGTGACGATGGATTGGTCAGTCGCATATGGATCCCAAGTGGTGATGAGTTGGGCTGTGTGGGGGTCTGCAAATGAGACCACGATGCAGTCTCCAGGTATGGATTTATGAGTGCGACCCACCCATGGGACTCGCCTGACCATTAGGACCCTGCTCCTGGTGGTGTGAGGGAGCTGCCTGTTGACATTTAGCCAGTAGATCACTTTGTTCTTTAAGGACCACTGGGTCTCCACTGAATCAGGGTCAAGCGGAGGTACCCCAGCCAAGATGACAACATAGGGCCCGGCGTCAGGAGGGAGATCAATGTAGCCCCCGCGAAAGTTCTGATGATTTTGGTGTTGGTTGAATGTGCGCTGTGAAAGAGGGCTGATAATCTTGTTCGCCTTCTGGGCAGCTCTAGCAATAGTTTTGGGCTGCACCTGTTTTTTGGGGGGTTTTATCTCTGGTTTTAATGAATTGGATGTGGGGGGAACAGAGACATTTGAAATTGTCCGAGGTTTGGGAATTGGAGTAGGTTTAGGTAGTGGAGGGGGCAAAGGTGAGGGCAGAATTAAAGGAGCAAGGGAGGCGGCGTTAGGGCCTAGAGCCGGTTGGATGCCAGCATTAGGGGCTAGTGCAGGTTGGATACCATCATTACTAACCTGGGGGACACCCTCAGTAATATGGGGATATGTTGCTTCCAGCTGTTTTAGGCTAAGCGTGGCCAGGGATACTAAGGTCTTATCCATTTCAAGAAGGTGATTCTCAATACGTGACAGTCTGAGTTCAAAAGGTGACAATAGTTGTTTTAAAGTAGCCCAGACTGTTTTGAGAAAGTCTTCATCGTCACCCGCCTTGTCCATGTCCCTCCCTAGCTCGTTTTGCCCTCCTCCTGTTCAGTTGTCGCCAGAAACAGCGAGATTCTCTGAAGCAGGGGCAAGAGTGATGTTAGAATGGGTAAGTTCGCTATCACCCCCTGTTGGCTGAGTGCCCGAGTGTGATGTTTGTGTGAGCTCCCCTGTATTGGGCAGAGTTCTTCTGTGATTGAAGAACTGCTGCCTTGCAATTTTTGCTTTTTTGCGAGCGTAAGCAGATTTTGCATTATTTTTCTTTTTCAGGGCTGGGCCATCTAGATTTTTGCTTTTTACTACAGAGGAGGAAGGGGCAGGGGTGTCCGGCACAGTGATAGAGGTTCCATGTCCAGTAGGGACGTGACCCTCGGTAGGTTTAGAGGGCATGGGAGTGAAGATAAAGGTGGAGTCTAATGGGAGCGGAGAAGAAGGGGGAGGATGATGAATGTCGGCGTGGATTATCAGAGGGAGGGGGCGTGAAGCATGTTGGGGGGATGTAGCAGACGCAATGTTTTCCAGAGAAGATTTTTTGGAGTTAGCAAAAGTTTGGGAAAGCCTGCGCGCAGCGTCTAGCTCATTTGAAACCCTCTTCTGCATTTTAGTGATTTCGGCGTCTATTGCTAAGTTTGTTTTCACAAGAAAATCATCCAAGGTCCCATTAGGCTTGCTCAAACCCAGTGCAGTCTTACTGCGACTACCCCGAGTGCACATGATGTGTGGCAGTTATGGTTCCTGGAGAGTACTCACTAGTCTCGAAGTCCAGGCACGGTGACAGTGACACGAACCAAGGGGGGTGGGCCAGGCCAGTCCTCTTAGGCCTCGAACGGCCTCAAACGGTCCCGCCCTTGTCCCGGGCTTCTCCCGGCGCCCTCCCGCGCGCTCCCGCGCAGCGGGGGTGTTGCTACTCTTTTATGGCTATGGGATTGGTGAATGAGGGGGTGGAGCCGGCAGGGAGAGCAGCCCAGGTGGTGACGGGCGCGCGGGGACTCCTGGTCCTTGGAGTCCGCCGCTGCAAGCTCGCAGCCCTGCCGGTCAGTGCAGACACCAAATACCCCTTGGAGAGATGTGGAGTGACGGCTGCTACTAACCGCGCAGCGGGACCCGCGGAGCGGGTCCTGCCAGTCGTAGCGGCAAGAGCAGGCAGCAGCTCCTTGAAGGTGCAGAGGTGAGGTTTCTGTCCGCCGATCCGTTGAGTGTGGCTAGTGTCCAAATGCCTGGAAGAATCCACTTGCAAAGTGCTGGGACGCTGCTTAAGTGAGAGCAGGTGGGGGTGGAGCCGGCAGGGAGAGCAGCCCAGGTGGTGACGGGCGCGCGGGGACTCCTGGTCCTTGGAGTCCGCCGCTGCAAGCTCGCAGCCCTGCCGGTCAGTGCAGACACCAAATACCCCTTGGAGAGATGTGGAGTGACGGCTGCTACTAACCGCGCAGCGGGACCCGCGGAGCGGGTCCGGCCAGTCGTAGCGGCAAGAGCAGGCAGCAGCTCCTTGAAGGTGCAGAGGTGAGGTTTCTGTCCGCCGATCCGTTGAGTGTGGCTAGTGTCCAAATGCCTGGAAGAATCCACTTGCAAAGTGCTGGGACGCTGCTTAAGTGAGAGCAGGTGGGGGTGGAGCCGGCAGGGAGAGCAGCCCAGGTGGTGACGGGCGCGCGGGGACTCCTGGTCCTTGGAGTCCGCCGCTGCAAGCTCGCAGCTCTGCCGGTCAGTGCAGACACCAAATACCCCTTGGAGAGATGTGGAGTGACGGCTGCTACTAACCGCGCAGCGGGACCCGCGGAGCGGGTCCGGCCTGTCGTAGCGGCAAGAGCAGGCAGCAGCCCCTTGAAGGTGCAGAGGTGAGGTTTCTGTCCGCCGATCCGTTGAGTGTGGCTAGTGTCCAAATGCCTGGAAGAATCCACTTGCAAAGTGCTGGGATGCTGCTTAAGTGAGAGCAGGTGGGGGTGGAGCCGGCAGGGAGAGCAGCCCAGGTGGTGACGGGCGCGCGGGGACTCCTGGTCCTTGGAGTCCGCCGCTGCAAGCTCGCAGCCCTGCCGGTCAGTGCAGACAACAAATGCCCCTTGGAGAGATGTGGAGTGACGGCTGCTACTAACCGCGCAGCGCGACCCGCGGCGCGGGTCCGGCCAGTGGTTCGGCAACAGCAGGCAGCAGCTCCTTGAAGGTGCAGAGGTGAGGTTTCTGTCCGCCGATCCGTTGAGTGTGGCTAGTGTCCAAATGCCTGGAAGAATCCGGATAGTTGATGTTCACTATTCTAGTGGGCACCCTGTATCAGTCCAAACAAGCCTTATGGTGATGGTTGTAAAGTCAACCTTATAGACCAGCTATCCTAGTGGTAGCATGGACAAAGATAGGCTAATACTTCACAGAGCACGTGAAGCCAATTGATTTACCAACAATAATCCCTTGGATAACAAATGAAAGGACACCACACAAGGTATATATCAAATATATATGTATTTATTATGAATACAACCCCTCTGCACTCTTTATGAGTTCAGAGTTTGAGATACAGCACAAGTTACTCAATAAGCATACTATAAGTTGCACAAATACAATTCTGCCCTAGGAGCCTCACGAACCATATACTAAGTAAGTGGTATAAGAGCCACTTCAGGAAAGGTGAGTAGGCCTAGGGCCTTGGAAATCGTTGGGGCTACAGTGAGTAACCAAAGGTTAGGAAGCAGGATTCCCACAGGATGCATGTGCAGTGTCTAAAACCACACGCGGGTTCTCATAGACTTTCAATGGGAACGTAAAGTTTACAAAGTAGTTGATTTCAGACACTTCCGGGTGGACTACGGGAAAACCCAGTTAAACTAGGACATTAGGATAGTTGTTACCCACGGGAGCACCAGAGTACTCGAGTTACCTCACCCAGGGAAGCCGGGTGCATAGGTGTTCTTTTGTGTCCGGTTTCGTCTTTGAATCCTATGGAGAGCTGCAAGAAGATGCTGCAGGCGACCAGTAGGAAGATGTCCGAGTGGATGCAAGGATGGATCAGAGAAGTGAAGAACCTGAAAGCAGAGGGGACAGAGTCTGGGTCACTAGCCAGTGACCAGGAAGGAACCAGGAAGGAACCATGCGATGTCGAGATTCAATCAGGTGATGATTTGAAGCTTGTCTCTGCAGCCACGTGGACCAGGAGGCTTCCAGATTGGAGTCAACAAGCCTTGGCAAAGGCAACCCACGCAGGAAGGGAATATCGGCTTCTGTCCAGACCAGCAAGGTCTGGGGAGCTTCCCCTTTACAGGAAAGCAGGGGCAAGCCCAGAGCAACCAGGCAAGCAGTGTTGATTCAAAAGGATGTCTTCAGGAGGGCCACTAGCCAACGATCTAGCAACCGTGAAGATGCGTCAAGGAGAAATGCAGGCACAGGCCCCATGTGGCACTCATGGAGTGTGGAGGACTGAGCTTCGGTGCAGTTACTCCTCGCGGTTGCAGCTTCTCAGGTCCCAAGGCACAACTTTGAGGACACCTCAGAGGCTGCACAGTTAGCAAAAAGCAGGTACTGCAGAGTGTCCGGTCCCACGTCTCTCGTGTCTGCCACGGGTCTCAGCTTTGCTGTGGATATGGGTCCATATCAGAGAAGTCTGGAAGTCCAGAGGCTGCGTCGCTAAATCTTCGGGTCCTGGCCGGGAGCATCGACAAAGCAAACTGGCAAGTCACTGATGGTGCCTGTTTGCACAGGGTGGTCACTCCTTGACCACAAGGGAGATTCTTCAGTCTTCTAGTTACAGTAGAATGTCGAAGGTGCAGAGTTTAGTTTCAGAGTTTCAGTTCAGGATAATCTAAAGTCTCGAGACTCAGCTCATAACTTTATACTAATCTAAGGGGCTGGATTACCTGCTAGGTCCCTCCTATGGGTGGAGCCTGGGAAGGGGGTGGTTACACCCCTTTCCCTTTGTCCAGTTTCGTGCCAGAGCTGGGGCTGGAGTGCCCCAGCAACTGGTTTTAACCGGGCTATGCATGGAGCATCTTGTGTGCCCCAGGCAGTGTCTCATTTCTTTCAACCCACCTTGCCCCAATACACTAAAGCCTGTCTGGGGAGGTGCTCGCACCTCCCAAGGCAGGAAACCTAATATCCAGGCCTCCCCTGCCGGAGTTTCGTCCAGCAGCAGGAGGTCAGACTCTTGTCTGTGGCAGCAGCATCCATTTTGTGATGCTGAGGCTCTGTTTAACTTTTACCGGGTAAAGCTACAACTACATGTCTTCTCCCTCTAGAAGGGTGGAATGCTACCCCCGCCACCAGGACTGGCGAGGGGGGGGGGGGGTAGTATTCCAAAGTGTATAACACCTTACACAACATGTTTTGATAAAGCCAAGCCAAAGTTAGCACTAACCGCGAGGATTATAATGCACTTAAGAGTATATGGTATGGCTATATCATAGAACAGCTATAAGGACATGTTTCCGAAAGCTGCAGACATTCTCAGCTCATGCTAGAACACCATGTCACATAAAACCAAGCACTCTGCCTTCAGGATTGTCAAGGCCTGCCATAGGAGTGACTTATAGGTATATATGCGTCTATATATAATGGCAGGTATAGGAATACTATACCTAAGCAAGGGGTGATTACACGACCTTGCCCCAGCTGAGTGATCAACCAGTTGTGTCAGTTTGGATGGCCAGACAGGGGTGGCATAATACATGCTGCAGCCCCTGGTAGGCCTTGGATGCACATATGCCCTGGGTACCTATGGTACACTATACAGGGGCTCACAAAGGTGACCCAATACCAAATTGGATATGTACCTAAAGTACAGGGTATGAATTTAGAGAGAGAACAGCTGGGCTGTGGGTCTGATTAGCAGGCCCACAGCCACACTAAAGTCGAAAAACAAGTGAATCAAAGCAAAAAGTAGGGGTGACCATAGGAAGCAGACCCTATTCTCCTACACTTGCTGCCTGACGTCATGTGTTGGTTTGGGAGGGTGGGTTGCGTCACCCGGGGTGTGGCATCCATTCAGCCTTTGATGCCACACCCCCAAACCCCTTAACTGCATGCTCATCAACTGTCGATCGGCTGCACGTCATGCAACTGAAATATCGGAGACTATCCTGTGAAGCCATTGACGTCGCCTTTCTTACGGAAACCTGGTTCAAGGCTCACTCCTCTTCTACTCTTGACATGCTCTCCCCCCGATTACTCTATCCTCAGAAAAGATAGGCTTGAAAAAATCAGGGGGGGGGGGCCTAGCCATCATTTATAAACAGGACCTCCCACTCTCACTTGTTAAGAACTCCGATCAAACCACTTTCGAATACCTGGTGGCTGAACTTTCTATTCGGCTACATAATATTTATCATTTCCCTGGTGTCCCCCTGCCCTTTGTAGATGAACTGTCTGACCTACTTTCCCAAGCCTAGATTTCCTACTCCAAAAACATCTTCCTCGGAGACTTCAATATTCACTGGAACAATAATAATGACCACTCGGTTTTAACCCTCAATGACCTCCTTGACGTTACTGACTTGATCCAACGTTGCCATTCTCCTACACAAGACAAAGGAGCTACTCTAGATGCCATCATCACTAGCAAATATTTTGCCTCCCTCTTGCACATTGTCCCCATTGATTGGTCGGACCATCATCTCATCCTCTTCACGATCAACAGCTTTACTCCTCCTCCTCCCCCAAAAACCTTAACCTTAAGAAATTAACCAGAAACCTTCACCTTATTCCCCCAGGCGAACTAGGGTCTAAACTTAAAGCTAAACTTCAACTTCCTCCTCCCTCACAAAATGCTAACGATATTACTGAACACTACAACAAAACAATCATTGAGGTCCTTGACCAAATTGCACCAGCCAAATTAAAACTGCAAAAAAATACCTTCCAAATCCTGGTTTAATGCTGAGCTCCACAAGGAGAGACGTGCACTTAGAATGTCCGAGCGCTCTTAGAGACAACACCTCTCTCCCTTTAACCTCGCCCTCCTCAGATCCGCTAGGAGTAATTACAAAAACCACATCCTTAGTGAAAATGCCTCCTTCTTCCACGCTCAACTTGATCGAGTCAAGAATAGACCCAGGGAATTATTCAACATTATCAAAAAACAATCTGCTTCTGCCACTCACAAGATGTCCGCTACCACCGAAAATTGTCAAGAAATTGCTAATTTCTTTATTGAAAAAATTGCCAAGATTGATGCATCCTTTGCTTTAACTCCCCCGCAGTGTGTTTCACCCCTCCTTGTCCTCTCACCCTTGCCGCCTTTCTCTCCTCCGCCCCCTCTAGATCCTTCGCTCCCTCCAGAACCTGCTTATCTCCCATTCACGGTCACCCCCCAGCATCTTTTACCCCCTAGCCCACAGCCCAAAAACAATGCATCCAGGCTTCATTTTAGCCCAGTTACTGAGCTAGATGTACTCAACATCATCACTAAGCTCAAACCTGCCTCTAATACCTTGAACCCACTCCCGCCAACCTCGTTCAAGACTTAAAGCATATCATCACTCCGTATTGGACTTCCATCATCAACTTCGCCCTGGCTACGAGTTGTGTCTCTGTTTCCCTCCAGCTCAGCCAAATCTCACCCATTCTCAAAAATGCTACAGCTGACCCTAACGACCTTAACAATCTACGCCCCATCTCTAATCTACCTCTTCTTTCCAAAGCCCTCGAAAAATGCATCCTGCTCCAACTAGACAAACACATTGGCTCATTTTGCCTTCTGGATGTATTAAGTCAGGCTTCTGAAAGGGTTGTAGCACTGAAACTGCAATGCTCAACATCGCTGATGACATCCATCACTCCCTCAACAAGGGTGAGGCTTCCCTTCTCATCCTTCTTTACCTTTCTGCTGCCTTCGATTCGATACTGTGAACCACTCTGCCCTACTCAATACCCTCAAAGGTCGATTTGGCCTCAATGGTCCTGTTCTTGAATGTGTCCCTTCTTTCTTCCAGCACAGACCCCAACAAATCAAAATCAGCAGTTGCCTCTCTAAACCTATGCCTGTCTCCCTGGATGCTCCCCAGGGGTCTATTCTCTCCCTCTCTCTATTTAACCTCTTCATGGAGCCCCACACCCTCATTCTAAAGAAAGCAGGTATCAATTACCAACTCTATGCAGACAACACCCAACTTTACTTTAAAATTAAATCCCATTCAAACATTTTGCACCTCAACGATACCCTGACTAAGATCCAACAATGGTTCCATCACAATCACTTGAAACTCAACCCTAAACAAACTCAAGTCATTCTCTTTGCCCTAAAAATAACTGGCTCCCCATTCAACACTGGCTTTCTGACCTCAATGCTTTCAACTGCTCCCTTTCCACCTCTAGCTCAGTCAAATCTCTCGGAATTAGCATTGACCAAAACATCAGCCTTTCCCCCCACATAAAAAACACAGCCAAAGGAGCGCTCTTTTCACTACTACACCTCAAAAAAATCAAACCCTTCATCCCTGTTGATTACTTTAAATCTGTTGTTCAATCTTTAGTATTCTCCAGATTAGACTATAGCAACGCTTTGCTCTAAGGTACACCTAAAGTCCACCTAGCCCCAATCAAGTTGGTCCTTAACCTCACGGCCAGGCTTATCTCTGATTCTAAGAGGTGTGATCACATCTCCCCCATCCTCAAAGATCTCCAATGGCTTCCCTTGGATGCAGAGCCATCTACAAGAATGCCTGCATTAGGCATAAAGCCTTGCATCCTCAAACTCCACTGTATCTCTCCCAAAAACTTCACTAAGCGGACTGCTCCAGACAATTGAGAAGCACCAATGTCCTCATTCTGGTCCCTCCCTTGGTTAACAAAAAAATCTACCCAATCACTCTCTTTCTCCTGTAATGCATCCACTATTTGGAACTCTCTCTCCAAAGATCTATTTTGCAACCCCTCATACTTCAGCTTCAAAAAAGATCTCAAACGACACCTTCTCCTCAAATACTGGGGTCCTTAATCCTGTTACCTCCCAGGTGCTTCATAACCTGTCCCTTATGTTACCATGTTCCTCTCTGCATTATACCTGCCCTGCCACCCCCACATTTCTCCCCACATTTACTGCTATCCTCCTTCCTCCTGTTCACTTTTACTCGCCTCATACCCCTACATGTTATCTTCTTTCCTTTCTACCTCCCTAGCCCCACCATACCCACATACCTTCTCCCCTCTGCTCTGGCCTACCACGCTTACACAGTTATCCAATTCCTAGTTTGGTACTAAATGTTACTGCCTATATCTTTGATTTTGTATTAATTGTTCTTGACTTTTTGCTCTCATATTTTACTTTTACTTTTTTTCGAACGTATTCTTGTATTTTTTGCTCTTTTCCTTCTCCTGTAAAGCGCTCTGATACCCTTGGGTCTATCCAGCGCTATATAAAACTGTTTAAATGATATAAATAAATACAATAAAGATCCATTATTCAGTCTTTCACCATTCATTCTGTCCTTCCATCTCTGTGCCCATCCATTGCCAAACCTATTCAACTATTTCCAAACCTATCCATCATCTATCATTCCATTCATCATCTCACTCATCCATCCCTCCATCCACCCTTTCACTCATTCATCCATCATCCATCCATCCTTTCACCCATCCATCCAACAATTTACCTCTCACCCGTACAGGCATCCTTTCACTTACTCATCCATCCATCCATTTACTGAGTCACTCATCTGTCCACTCGTCCACCCATTTACCATTCCACTCATCCATCCTTTCTTCCAGCTCTTCACCCTCCCTTTCACTCATCTATGCATCCTTTCAGTCATCCACACTTACATCCTTCTTTTCACTCATCTATACACCCATTGACCCATCCATCCTATCAATCATCCATCCATACATTCACTCTTCCATCCAGCCTCCATTTCTCTCTCCATACCTTCTTCACTTAACCATTCTTCCACCCATCCATCCACCCAACAATCCAGCTACTCATCCACTCATGAATCCATTCATTGACCCTATCACTCATCCATCCTTACATCGTTTCTCTTATCCATCCACCTTTTCACTCATCCGTCATCCATCCTTTTGCCCAGCTACCCTCCTTTTCACTCACTCATCCATCCTTACATCCACTGTCTCACTCCTCCATTCACCCTTTCACTTATCAATTCATCAATCCATCCATCATTATTTCACTCATCCATCCACCCATTCATAGGCATATCATCCACTATTTCACTCATCTATCCATTCTTTCACTCATCCATCCACCCTTTTATCCATTCATCCACCCTCTTACCCATACATTCACCCTTTTGCTCACCCATCCACCCTTTTATCCATGTATCCACCATTCCACCCATACATCCACAAACCACCCATAAATCTGTTTTTGTACCTTTTCTCTCATGTATACTTCCACCCACTCATCCATCCATCCTTTCTCTCATTATCCATCCACCCTTTTACTTATCCATTCATCCTTTCACTAATCCATCCAGCGATTCACCCATTCCTTCACTTACTTACTCACACACCTTTTCACATTAATTATGAGCTGAGCCTTTGCCTGCAGAGTTTCAGACAGAAGAGGCTCATCAAGAACTTCACCCTTGCTGTTGTTCTCAAAGCAAGGCTTTGGAGGGGTCACTATGCCTCTTCACTTAGGCAATCTGAAACCTTAGAAGCCATGAGTCATGCATAATGCACAGTGCCAGGCCTTGAGGCGACTGTGACATGGTGTTGTTTCCAGGGCTTCAGGTGGGTTAGAAAAACTTGGGGGTCTTTCCAAATGGCATCTCCGATGTAATTAAGGGCTTGGCTTTAAACACAGTAGCTAAAAATCTGCGCTTAGCATAGTGTGCTACCCGATTGGTATTCTGCTACTTTTGTTATGGCATCCAGATAAATAATACATCACACCTACTACAGCCAGGAGTATTGACTTTGTCAATGGCTGTGAAGAGAAGACGAGGGACGCCCGAGAGCCATCCAAGATGGCAAAATCCCGGGCACATACAGCAAAGGCCAGTGGGGGAACACTCAAGCAGAGGGCATTCCAGGTGACGTCACGCACTGAACTTCTTCTGGCATCACCACACCTCCCTCTTTTAATAAAATAACTCTAAAAACACAAAACTTTCTGCAAAGTATAAAGGATAAACAGTATGTAATGCAATGCAATGCATTGTAACACAAATGCAATGAACAAGTAGAAAGTCAAAAAAATGTTCAAACGTAATCTCGTAATTAGCTAGGCTTGACACAAACCCTAGTGCTTTTCCTGTCAGTCCTTTCACCCCCATCTAAACTAGGAAGGGTACTAAAAGTAACAGAAGAACTCGAAACAGAAGATCTCGGAACAGAGGGAAGACCATCTTCCCGGGCAACTCCTTTCTTTGCGTTAAACAGCCTAAAACGTTTCTATCTTTCTATTCTCTCAATAAAAATATCTTTAACAAAAAAAACATCCTAAAACGATTCTTGGCAACACGAGAGGTGTTCCACCAGTTCCCATTGGCTAATTTTACTGCATTCTTGCAAACTTCCACAATTTGCTGAGATTCCAAAAACTTGGACAGCTCTTTTTTGGCTGAAATAGGATTTTTATTCTGACCCATTCTTTAACATGAAGTGTATGGTTTTCTCTTTTACCAGAAACCCCACAATTCTTAGAACCTGCTTCAACAGACTTCTTGTTAGCTGTCTCCCACACACACTGCATATTGAAACCTTGAAGAAAAGTCTTAACCATCCAAAACGAGTAAGCCAGAGTGGGAGCTTTTCTCCCCCTCATAAGTTCAAAGGAGTCAAATTGGTGGCAACATGAGGTGAGGTAGGAGCAAATCAAATCCTTCCAGGCTTGGGGTACACAATATTTGGACCTGACAGCTGCTTGTACACATTCCACAACCACCATATTAAAGTGTTCAGTTTTACCATTGCTTTGAGGGTGATAAAGTGGAGTTCTAACATGCTTAATGCCCCAATTGTGTAAGTACAAATTCATTCAATGCGAAATTAATTGGACACCATTATCTGTGAGAATCTCTTCAGGACAACCTTCTTTAAGATCAATCTTATTCAAACGATTAATAACACTTTTAGAGTCAGGAACACTAATAGGCTCAACTTCAACCCACCTAAAAAGATGATCCACCAGCACCAATAAATATCTCATATGAGCGGGTAGAATGTGGAAAGGACCAAGAAAATCCGTCCCTAATCTCTGCCACGCTCTTCCAGGAGGAGAGACACCCCCAAAACCACAATTTTCTCACTAGTGTTGCACCTCACACGCTGTCTGACCAATTCATCAATTTGAAAGTCCATTTTCAGCCACCAAAAATCAGCTCTAACTTTTCTTTTAGTGATGGTTGCTCCTTAATGACCCAGATGGGTGGCTAAGATAAACCTTCTCCAGAAACATTTGGCAGGAACCAATTTGTCACCTCTAACTACCTTGCCACCCTCAACTGACAACTCTTCACAAACCTTCCAATACTTTGCAAATCCGGTGAAAGACTTTTCTCCTTGTATTCCTTCTTGATTAAAGAAACAACCTCATTCAGAATAACGTCCTTGCCTACCTCAGCCACCCAATCACTCTCAGTGAATGACAAACTGTCCTGACTGATGCAGGCCACAAAGCATTCCTCAATTTCTACTTTCCATTCTTGTTCCTCAGTGTCGGTAATGGGAAGTCTAGAAAGACAATCTGCCCTAAGGTTTTACCACCTGGAAAGTACTCAATTTGGAAAGAATATTCTAAGAGTTTGGCCGATAATCTAGCCAAAAGGGCAGTAGTGCACTTTTTTTCCCTGAAAGAATATCAACAAGAGTTTACATTTTTTCAATACTACACACACAGGTCAGTAGTTCTTTTTCTATAACGAACTACTTCCGTTCAACTGGACGCAGAGTCCTTGAAGCGAAACCCACTGTATGCTCTTTATTCTCCTCACATTGTTAATGAACAGACCCCAAACCATATTCACAAGTATCAACTGTGACCACAGTTTGTCTCATTTCCACAAAAGCTTGCAACGCAGGAGCTTTAATGATATGATCTTTGATAGTCTGAAAACCTTTTTCACATTCTTGCGATCAAATGCAAGAGGCACCTTTTTTGAGAAGTACTCTGAAACACTCAGTCGTCTTTGCAAAATCTTCATGAATTTAGCATAAAACTCACACAAAGTAAAGACATGAGCTGTTCTCTGTTTTGTGGTGCTGGGGCTTCCACAATACTTTTAACTAAACCTGGTCTGGGTTTGTATGCCTTGCTCTGAAATAATATGACCCAAATACTCAATTTTATGCACTTTGAAAGTAATTTTTTTTGTTACAAAGTTACATCTCTGTTCTCTAAGATACTAAAAACGTTTACAATAGCTAAATCGTGTTCAGCCGCTGTCTTTGAAAATATGAGAATTTCGTCCTGAACCACTACGATATTGGGATTGCCTAGAAACATTTCAGTAATTAGCCTTTGAAAAGCGGCAGCCGCCGGATGGCTGTCTGTACTGGCCCAAGGAAGTATGTGGGTGTCCGGGGAAAGTTAAAGATATGAGAGTATTCATTGTTAACCTAGGGATGCACACTAGGTTCAAACCTGTACAACACCAAGCAGTAACATAGAGTCTTCAGACACCTCGTTTCACTGTAACGAGTATCCCATCCTCATCGCCACTGAAGAGGAGACGAGGAATGCACTGGCAAGAAGTTTAACTTGAAGTTTATTATTAAATACAGTGAGCCATCCGAGCTGGCAGTATCCCGGGCACATACAGCAACTGCCAGTGGCAGAACACTCCGGCAGAGGGCATTTCCGGTGACACCAAGCACAGAACCTCTGCTGGCGTCATCACAGGTTGCTGGTTGCATAAAATGAAAAAGCAGCAACTATAGCTTCATTGTATATAGTTTTGAAAATGCTTCAGTTCCAAAATAATGAGACTGAAAGATCCATAACCCCTTCTTTTTAACTTCTTTCGCTGGCATCTTTATATGAACTGGATTCTGTACATTTCTTTCATTTCGTGGGTGTCGTGTCGGTCAACCCAGGAAACCACACAGAACGAGGTCTTGGTAAACAGGTACTCCTTTATTATTTCTGTTACATCATGTCCAGAGCGCGACCTCTTCCCCCGAGGTCCAACAGCCGAGTGTTCCCTCTCCCCACCCCTTGACCGGATGTGGTGTCCGGTGTCCCCTCGCCCATACGCTGTCCCAGGGTCCTAGTGCCCTTGTCCTGGACAGGACAGTGGGGTGCAACATTTTTCTTTATGTACTGTTAAAACAGAATGCCCTGCTCTAGACCGAGGCAGGGGGATGCCCACCACATGCTTTAAAAGCCTAGGCTGGCCATTGGCATTCTGTATGTGACAATCAGCCGCTTGCAGAATGACAATGGGTGGGGTGGGCCTGCTCTTGTGCCCGGAGGATGAGTCAGAGGCGACCCTATCAGGGAGGTGAGGCTTCTTGCCAGGGGAACAGTGCTGTTCCCCAATGCCCAAAATAACGGACAAAAGTCATCCATAAAAGGGATCATCACGAACAACGGATGTGAGATTCAAATCAGGGATGGTCTGTGAAATTAATGGACGGTTATTCCCCCCTACTTAAAGGTCAGGCTGGCAGGCACCAACTCAATGCCAGCCTACTGCAGCTGATTGAGGGGGCTGACACCCTTTCTGCCTAATAGGTGTTGCACGCCTGATGAGGCAGATAGATAAAGTTGAGGTTGTGACACTCAATCAGTAATAGGTAAGCTAGACTCAACTAAGGTAAGCCAAGGGCCTTGGGCCTTAGGCCAGGTGAAAATGCCCACCCTAACCACGTCCTGACTCCAGTAGAATGAATACCCCCAGACCTCAACCCCCTAGGGGCACTGGGAGAGTGGGCTTGTATGGTAGCCTTGAGGAGAGTCTCAAGATGGCCTAGTTGGTAGAGGCGACTCCAATGAGGCACCTGTGTCTAAAGACAAGCACACAGTCAACAGCAGTTTGTGGGTGTCACACTTCTCACATGCACAAGTCAATTCCACTTTTTTGCTCAACACACAAGAGGCTGTTCCAATGGGCAATCCAGACAGTCAAAACATAGGTGGGGTGTATGACCAAAAATGTCCAGGCACTCTTACCACAATAGCGATGAATGTCCTGTGGTGTAGCCCAGAGGGGTGGCACAGCGCAGCCTCTATCAGGAGATGACAGGCACAGGACGGGCCCGCCCTTTGCTTTGGATATAGCAGGCGCCCCCTGGTGTGTAGTGGGTTGGGACATGGAGTCCTCAATAGCAAGGAACAGAGCAACGGCAGACACTGCGAGATGCTACATTTACTGCAGGTGCAGGGAAGGACAGCTTGGACTGTGCATGCGAGTAAATCAGGAATGATGTGGACAGGCACGATATGTGCTTTGGGTTTATTGAGTCTGAGTGACATTGCTTACAGGTGGGCAGGCAAAAGGTGGAGAAGGCAGGACAGGCACAGCCGTTAGGAGGGCTGGCAAATTCTTTGAGCAGTTTTGGAATGGTGAGCAGTAATGTTTGTGCAGGTGATAGAGCAAGGACTCGTTTAAAAGAGACTTACTCGGATGCAATCCTCTCATATAAACCTGTAACGAAGTACTAACAATGTATATTGATACTAATGTGCACCACAAGTCATACATTCTAGTTAGAGGAAGCTTGCCTATGTGTTTTACTAACAAGTAACCCGAGTATGACTTAAAATAGCTGCTAACCCGGGAAAATGTATTGCACATGCGTCAACTACATCTACGCAGAATGACGTCTTTACAATTGGAGGGAATATTTCTGCTTCTGCACAATAGCATCTAAAATGGCCGCTTGGAAACTCATGTGCTAAGCATCTGCTTTGCTGAAACTAAAATGAGTTGTATACTAAATGCTAATGCTTGAAGAGTCTTTAAAAGTAAATGTGATTAGAGTAGAGATAAGTGGTATACAGTGAAATCATTTTATTTTGAAATTAATACCTTGTCTTTTGACCTCTCTATTAGTTCGTATTTGGGCCCCTGAACGATGCTAAAGTCCGCCGCCCACGTGGTTCCTCCCGCATGCGCAGAGATGACAAGTCCGTAACAGTGACGACCAGTCTTGAAACTCGTCCTAGGATGGTCTCAGTACATGTCCTGGGAACCAGCTGAACATCCTGAAGATTCAGTGGACATCTGTGAAATGTATACATTGTTGTTGATAAAGTTTGCAAATACGGGTGGGAAATAAAGCATGGGAAAACAAATTAATGGGCAGGAACTTAAAACAATGAACTAAAGAAAAATTATTAAAACTTAGCATGGTGTGATGATCATCCCCTTATCTTGTCCAATCAGAAGTAGGGGTTTCATAAAGTTGAAACATTTAGGGGTGGTGCATGCCATTAGGAAAGTACAATTGAAGTAGATTAGTTAGAGCAGGGCGGCAGACACAACAAGAACGTTGAGAGGCTGAGATGCGGTCCGAATGCTGATCAAACACCTGAAGAAGCAGACTTAGAATTTTAAAGCTAAATAATTAGAAGATCACGGAAGACTCAAGGAGGTGATAGAATTAGAAGAAGATCACAGAAGAATCGAGGAGGTAATAGAATTAGAAGAAGATCGCGAAGAATCGAGGAGGAAGTTAGTGTCAGAGAAGGGTGAGATGCAGGCGTCGAAATCAGAAGGGGTCATCTATCCTGTCCTGAACCTGTCCTGAGGTCCTTGTCCCCTGAACTTTTAAGGGGCTCAATAACTCTTGGCCAGAGGGGTCTGATTTTCACACCATCCTAGGTAAATTTATCTCTGTGTTTGTGTCAATGTACTTCTCTCTCTATCCTCTTTTCCTGAGGTACTTGTTGTTGTGAAATCTCATTTAATAGAATACTAAATTGAATATAAATGATCTTACTTCCTCAGATATGGGGTTATCACTGTAATTTGTTTGACTCATAGTATATAATTAGTTACACATTTAAAACTTCCCGAGTCCGTGGTTATCTATACTACTATTATAAAGGAAGAACTTTGAACCTTTGAGGCGGGTAAACTCGGGAACCACAGCGCCAATCCACACACCCGATACATCGTTGTAATCGTCAGGTTGTGCAGATGGACATAGGCTATATAAAGTTAAAAAATATAAGTTATTTAAAAAATTTAGCTGAAAAAAAAAGTAGTCCCGTGGAAGAAGAGCCGGCCGCGACCTGCGCGGTGACGTCAGGAGCGCGGGGAGGAGCGGCGTCCAGGCGTGCGAGGAGGAGCAGCAGACATGGCGCGGGGAGGAGCGGTGAGGAGCGGCGGACAGGCGGGGATGAGCGGTGACGAGCGGCGAGGAGCGGCGGAGCGGTGAACTGAGGAGCGCGGGGGAGGAGCGGCCGCTGAGGTAAGGCTCCGGGGGACCCACGGGCAATGTTGGGGCAGGCGGGGGCCGGGGCGGGCGGGGAGCCTGAACACTCATGGCAGGGGGCGGGCGGGGGCCGGGGCGGGCGGGGCCTTGACACTCATTTCGGGACAGGCTGCTATGTCGGGGCAGTCAGGGGTCGGGGAAGCCTGATTGCTCCCGGACAAGGTCGGGCGGGCTGCTATTTTTAAATAAGATACAAGTTAAATGAACCTATATCATCAATTACTACTCAACTGAATAGGTCCATTGACGAAAAGAGAGGGCTTTAGGGTCAGGGATAGATTAAAGAAATGATAAGGAATTGATCTATTTAAGCCCTTATAAAAAGTGACCACCAGTGGTGTTGGCTAGCCTATAAGAGTGAGTGTGTTTATGGGCCCAGATGAATATATGGTGATAGATTTTTGCAGGTTGGTAACCCGCTGGATCACAGGTCGGTGGTGTGTGCTCCTAGCAGGAGAAAGGGTCGATGGCTGCTAAGCAGCACCTGTCCTTTGTTCAAACGAATTAACCCTTTGTATTTGTTGAACAACAAATAGATAAACACTTTGCTTAGCTACCCATGGTATTTAAAAAACAAACATGTTGAGTTCTGTGTCCTGAGGGTTTAAAATTTCAGACACCAATATTCTTGGGTGGGTTGTGAATAACCAGGTAGGTTAAGAGTTCCATCGGTTATAACCATGAAAAAAGACCCGTGTCACAGAAGTGAATAACCATGTGCAGTAGCTGTGGTGGCAATTACAAAAGGGAAATGTAATTATCCATAATTCACCTCTGTAAATATCAAACATTTCTTGTGATAATCAGGCAATGTTTCAGTTGATAATGCGTTGGTTAGGTGGCAAAGGAAATGCTTTGTAAATCGTAACTTTCGCAGGAGTACTTGAACCCTACACATTGAAAATATTAATGCCTTTTGTTAGGGCCCTTCAGAATTGGTTTTTTGAAGTATAAGAACCCGTGCTGGTATATATGTGAGGAACAGAAAAACTTAGCATCCTGTGAAGATAAGTTTTATTTTCGCAGACACCTGCAATACATATTACGTTTCCGAAATTATTAAATGAACAAAGCATTATTTAAAACCCACCTCTTAATCTCGCAGCCTTGCTTCGTGCGTGGCATCTCGCGATTTGGAGATGGGACTTGGGCAAGATAAACTATTTGAACGCATACATAAGTTATAAATCAATTACCTATCCCATTGTATTTAAGGTAATAGAAAGTAAATTGTCATTGCCATATTTGCGTCTCAAAAGCGCTATTTGTGGAATTAAGAGGTTAGTGATTACAGTTTTTTCCTTCCCCACGTTGCTTAATGGCCATTCGGTTTTTGTAACGTTGAAACTACACAACAAAGTGTCGCGGTGGTGCCCCCTCTTCCTTTCTAAGTCTACCGAAGATTAAAAGAGCTGTCTGTTACTTTCCATTTCCTCGTCCGTGTATAACTATCTACTGATAACTCCATGTAAATGTTTTCCATGCATATTTCTTTTCCACCCATATAAATAGATGCATAGTCAAAACTTTGTATCTCCTTTGACCTTTTACGCCGTTATCATCATTATTTCCAAAATGTGCAAAACCAGGTTTAAAGAACGACCGATCTCTATTTTTAGGATATTATGTATGGGTAGCCCAACCCCGGTTTTTAGGTCTAGCTTGACAGCGTAGACTCTCTGGCCTAATGTAGTTAAAAAAAGATTGTTAAGCAGGACTACTGAGGGAGTTTCTTCATGCACGCGCACATGTTGAATACATAGAGCACAGAGTTTGATAGGGAAACGTTTGGTTATTCTGCCGACCCGAGCTTGTATTGCGCTTTTTACCTTATGAGGAAAACTTATCAAATATCAAGGCAATAGGCTTGATCCAGTTATTAAGAGTTATGACAAAAAAGTTGGCCTGAAGTATTTATCGGGAAAAGCATATGAAACACCAAAGCATTTATGGGTGGATTGGTGTTTTCTTACATAGAATCTCACATATTACTGTACCTTTAAGTATATTTGTCATTTTATGACTTGTGTCTTTATGATTGCCTGGTAAAAAATGTTAAAGCTTATGCTGAAATTCCCAATAAGCAGTGCTTAATTTGAGCCAGTGGTAGCTGGCAGGAGCCACCAGAGCTAATATTCGGGGACCAGAACTTACTTTTCCTCATCAGATATTGTCGAGAGCAAGAGAGGAAAAATCAAAGAAAGGGAAAAGAAGGGGGAGAAAGCAGGAACTTTCAAGGCAGAGTCAAGGGACAGAGAGTGTCTTCCAGTGGACTAAAGAGGCTGAGGTGGATTTAAGGCAATCCAGGCTATGTGTTTGGTGCACCAACATTTAATCGCTCCTGCTGCAGGCTTCTGAGCAGAGGTTCGGGAACCGGCACTCATTCTTTGCAGATTAGGCACTGCCAATATTGTGGGGCAGAGTTCATTATCATGACAAGCCAATGATACGGGATGTATGCCTCATTGGTTTACAGGGAAACGTCATGTCCATTGCCAAAGGTCTGATCTTTTTACTATGAAAGGTTATGACAAAAGCAGTAGGCCTGACTTATTTACAGTGAAAAGCATTTGTTAAAACCAACAGCCCTTTATGGTTGAGATGTTTTTTTTACATTTGTTAAAGATGTAGATAGGTCCCCAGAGACATAACCAGCTTGGGTCAGACAGTACAGAACTTCAACAACTGGATCACCAATGCCACAGACCAAGTCGCCTTCACCAAACCAGCCACCACATACACACCCCCCCAAACAAGCCAGCTGGTACACCCTGGCACTCCACACTTCAAAACACAGTTGCAAACAACTAGAAAGAAAATAACATACAAGTAGGAATTAAACTGATGGAGGTACTTTCAATTCAGTCCTCAACCACTACCACCAACAGATCAAAGCTGTAAAAAAAGTAGCCCTGAACTGCCAAATTGACACAAGCTCCAGCCAAGCCTAGGAACTTTTCACCATAGTCAGAGAGTTCACCTACTGGTCAGCAACAGAAAATGCGATCAATGCATCACAGGAACTCTGTGACACCCTTGCCGACCCCTTCCACAACAAAATAGCAATAATCTATAAAAACTTCAACCTTTCAACCTCCTTAGCCACTGATCGACCACCACCACCGACCACAGGCTCACCACATGGGAACAACTCAGCACATCGAACACAACTACTCTGATAAACACCCACCTACTCAGGAGCTCCCACCGACCTCTGCCCCTAAAGACTCTTCAATATCGAAACAGACAAGTCCAGCTGCCAACTCACCACTATCTTTAACATCTCGAAAACACAGCCTCCTTCCCAGAACCCTGTAAACACAAAGAGGTCAGACAACTCCTCAAGAAACCCTCAGCAGACCCCAGCAAGCACCAGAACTACCGTCCCACCTTGCTGCTCCCGTTCCATGGAGAAGGCCACCAACCATGGCCTGGAGAACTCACTCAACTCCCTGAACACCTGGAGAGAAACAACCTACTGGACCCCTCCCAGTCAGGCTTCAGAACCAACTACAGTGCTAATCACTGCAATAGACGACATCAGCACCCTACTAGACAAAGGAAAATCAGCCACCCTGATCCTGCTAGACCTCTCTGCAGCTTTCAACACTGTCTCATACCACACACTCATCAATCGCCTACGCCAGATCAGCATCACAAACAAAACTCTCATAGGAATGGCATCCTTTCTGTGTGGTACTGGATTAAAGAGGCTGAAGTAGATTTACTAAAGCAACCCAGGCTATGTATACGGTGCACCTATATTTAATTGCTCCTGCTGCAGGCTTCTGAGTAGAGGATGAGCAACCAGCACTCATTCTCTGTAATTTAAGCACTGCCAATAAGGTGTGGTGGAGTTCATTATGATAACAAGCCAATGATTAGGGATGTATGCTTCGTTGGTTTCGAGGGAAACGTCATGTCCATTGCCAAAGGTCTGATCTTTTTATTATGAAAAGTTATGACAAAGGCAGTAGGCCTGATTTATTTACAGTGAAATGAATTTGTTAAAACCACCATCTTCAACACCTCTATAACAACAGTCACCTTCCCAGATGCCTAGAACCACGTAGAGGTCAGACCACTCCTCAAGAAACCTTTGGCAGACCCCAGCAAGCTCCAGAACTCCTGTCCCATCTTGCTGCTCCCGTTCCCTGCAAAGTCCTGAAAAAGGCCATCAAACTTCAACTCACTAATTACCTGGAGAGAAACAACCTACTGGAATCCCCTCTGTCAGGCTTCACAACCAACCACAGTACCAGGAAAGTGCTAATCGCTGCAACAGACGACATCTGCACCCTACTCGACAAAGGATAATCAGCCAACCTGATCCTGCTGGATCTCTCTGCAGTTTTCAACAATGTCTCATACCACACACCCATCAATTGCCTATGCCAGATTGGCATCACAGACAACACTCTCAAATGGACAGCATCATTTCTAGCGGGGGGCACCCAGAAAGTCTGACTCCTCCTTTCATATCACAGGTCAAGCATAACATTAGCGGCATTCTACAAGGCTCATCCCTCAGCCCAACCCTTTTCAACATCTACATGGCACCACTCATGGACATGATGAGATCACACAACATCAGCATCATCTCCTACGCCAACAACAGACAGTTTCTCCTATCACTCTCAGCCGACCCCATTTCGTCAAAGACCAACTTCCACAACTGTATGAAGAACGTCTCAGGCTGGAAGTTGGACAACTGCCTTAAGCTCAACATCAACAAGAATTAAGTCCTCATTTTCGTCAAGCATACTGCCCTATGGAGCGACTCCTGATGGCCATCTAAAACTAGGATCCATCCCCACACATAAAGACCACACCTGCAACCTCTGCATCATCCTTGACAGCAAACTTTCCATGAATCGTCAAGTCAACTCTGTGTCCTCAGCCTGCTACCACATGCTCCACAAGATCGTCAAGTGGCTCCTAATCAACACCACAAAAATCGTAATGCAGGTCCTCATCACCTGCTTACTGGACTACGGAAACACGCTCTATGCCAGCACCACCACATGCGATGACTATAGTGGATCCAAAACACTGCGGCCAGAATGACCCTCAGCATACCAAAGAGAACCCACACCAACCAGCAACTGAAGGACCTCTGTAAAAGGGGGCAATTCAATCGATAACCTTTAAGTATTGCCCGGCGTTAGTCGCCTCTCATACCACTCAATAATTATCAAGAAAAGAGGCAGGTGCTGGAGACTGGAAGGCAGGAAACAGAAGTTTATTCTGTCGGAGCAGAACACATCAGATCAGACAACAGGGTATCATCTCGAGGTGCTCTAACCGCATCTCTGAGGCCTGGTCTCTTATACACAGGTTTATGGTCTTTATTGCAGTTTATTACATGTGGCACATTCTTGTAAATACTTTGAAGCACGGAAAGACATCCTCGGAATCCCCGCTTCAGGCCCGTTCCCACACACATCTACAGTAGAAGTCCCCACCCCGATCTCAGTAGGTTATGACTGTCGTGCAGCTGGACATTCCGCCGGTTCCCGGAATGTGTGAGGCTGATCGGATCTCATGGGGTCAGAGCTTTGATCAATCATAGCTCCTTTGAAGAGGGGCAACTTATTACAGTAGGGGGCAATAAACTGCATCCGCAGGACTAGGTGATGGCCTGGGATCGGGTCGGACAATCAGGCACAGAGGAAGGGGGTTTATCAAAGGATGCGCGAACATGAAAGAGAAAGGAGGGAGGTGTTAGCCGGGTACGGGATGTGGTTCTGAGGCAGGGCCGCGCTGAAGGGTTGGTTTATGGTCCAAGCATGTGAGGGCGGGGGCTGTCAGTGCGCGGGGGATGCTTGCGGGGTCAGAGAGAGAAGCGCTGGCGATCGGCAGTGAGCAGAGAGGCCAACTCTTTGTCCGGAAATGCCCAAGTTAACAAAGTGGTAGGGGCCTGTTTCTCTAAACTCCGCATGATCAGAAAAATCTTCCCCTTCCTCCCTCTATCCTCACGCAAAACCGTAGTCCAGACCCTTATCATCACCCATCTGGACTATGCTAATAGTCTATATGCAGGTGCCCCGCACTATCTTATTGACCGCCTGCAAATGGTCCAAAATGCGGCAGCCCGGCTTATCGGTAACATCCCTGCCCGTACTTCAGTCAGAGCCTACCGAGAAGAACTCCATTGGCTTCCCATTTCACGACGCATAGACTTTAAAATCCTGATCCTGACATTTCGGGCTATCCATGGTACTGGCCCACTTTATCTGAAAAAGCGTCTCAGGATCTCTGTCTCAGCCAGACATCTCAGATCCAACAACCTTCGTCTTCTGTCGGTCCCTAGATTCAGGCTTTCTCGGACTGGCGGCAGATCTTTCACCGTTACTGCCGCCAAGCTCTGGAATAGCCTCCCCCTTGACCTCAGGTTCTGCGAATCTGAGCCAGCCTTCCGACGCAAACTCAAGACCTGGCTGTTCACTAGGCGGTAGGACTTGGAACTGCCAACTCTTCTCCATTTCCCTTTTTCTCTGTAAGATATGATCTTGGTTACTCCTCATGGGGACAGTTATGTAATCTTAGCGCCGGGACACCTCCATCGGAGGTAGCTGCGCGCTCTATAAGCTCCATAAAATAAAATAAAAATAAATGGTACTCAAAATGGCTGCTGCTTACGCACACGTATGAGCCTGAAAAAGGGACAAGTTGGCGCCAATAATGTTTACGCCACAATCTAGATTTTAACAGTCCTCCCTTTTCAAGATATCTAGCCAGCTTGTCAATCTATATCTATCCCCATTATGTTACGGATTTCCACTTCGTATAAAGCTTTCATTCGTTCAGCTTCGAAGTCCAGAGTCTTAGGGCAGATACAGTTCGCAAAAAGTGAGCACAGGGGCGGCAAGCATTGAACACCCAGGCAGAATCCACATATTATCACAATCGGTATCAAAATGATCATAAACAACCTCCAACCCCAGTCCTTTACAGCACTCCAGAACCAGCTCCCAAGTGACCATACTTCTTGTTCCCGATGAACCTCTGAGGAAAGTCTGTGGAGGTGTTCGATGGCTTTGTAGACTGAAGGCGAATTGTCCGGTATGTAGGTGCAGCAGCTGGACCCAATGATGTCCATCACCACCCCCTTTTCTGAATCGTTTTGTCCACCATAAGCGTGGAAGGGTATGCTCAGATGTGAGTCCCTTGCTCACTGCACCATCAGGATTCAAGCAAGCCGGGCCCAAGACGGCTGTAATGCCAGAAACCGGTCCCCGGAAGCTTGTTTCCTTTCCAGTAAAAGAATTGGCTTGGTAGTTTGGTCTGCCCTGTTCCCATGATGCACTGGGCCAGGGACAGACTAATTTGCATGTAGCCAGCTTCTGAGCTAGGATGGTGAAGTGAGCTAAAAAACGGTGATGGAACAAGCCCTGATCTGTTGACTGGGTACGAGTATTCTGCTTAATTCAGATGCTCTGTCCATCACCACCCCCTTTTCTGAATCGTTTTGTCCACCATAAGCGTGGAAGGGTATGCTCAGATGTGAGTCCCTTGCTCACTGCACCATCAGGATTCAAGCAAGCCGGGCCGACGACGACTGTAATGCCAGAAACCGGTCCCCGGAAGCTTGTTTCCTTTCCAGTAAAAGAATTGGCTTGGTAGTTTGGTCTGCCCTATTCCCATGATGCACTGGGCCAGGGACAAACTAATTTGCATGTAGCCAGGTTCTGAGCTGGTATGGTGCAGTGAGCTAAAAAACGGTGATGGATCAAGCCCTGATCTGTTGACTGGGTACGAGTATTCTGCTTAATTCAGATGCTCTGTCCATCACCACCCCCTTTTCTGAATCGGACCCAATGATGCGGCATGCTCCTCCACGATCCGCTAGAACCACGTCTAGAACAAGGCGGTTCTGAAGGGCCACCAGGCGGACCGCCTGAAGCTCGGCTGTGTTGTTCGTGAGGATGCCAGCTGTGATATTCATAGTCGTTTCAACTGCCTGGGTCAAATGTCGGATGGCACGTCTGCTCGCCATCGGACCCCAGAGCGGAACAAGTCCCTTCACTGGGTCCAGGAACTGTGCTCCGGTGGAGTCGGCTTGTTCAATGTCTCTTGCTCATTTTTGTCGATGGTGGTTTGCTGGAGCCACATAGGTCGGGGGGAGGATAAAGGCGATGTAGCAGGTACCTCCCCAACCCTTTGGGAGCCAGGACAAAGTACATGTACGGGGAGGTAACAAAAGAGGGTGGATCAGTTGAGTCCAGAGACGTGCAAGGCCCGAGACGTTGACGACAGACAGGGCCACAGTCAGGGTGGCAGCTGTTCGTTTTCGGAGGTAGGAGAAGGTGGGTCTGGCTGGATTGTTGAACACCTGCATTTCAACCCGTTCTTTGGCAGGGATGTCCATATGAAAAGAAGCGTTGGATTTCACAGGGCAAAAGGGAGCAGCGGTTCTTCCAGTTTTGTTCAGCCAGAACCCATGATAAAAGTGCGACACAGTTTTGCTGGAAGTGGCATTATCCCTGTAGCTCTCTTGTAAGAGGATCAGCCAAGCAAGGCAGGAACCATGAACGGAGAAAGGTAAAGGGATGAAAGGGATGGAATGTCCAGTGGCATGTGGTAACAACCCACAGATCCAACAATTCGTGGCATTGGCGGCAAGGTTGTGTTGGTGCAGCAACTGCACAAAGGAGTTGTTCCAGAACTCCTTACGCCTTTCTCGGAGTTGAGGTGAAAGAGAGATCAGGTAGTGTTCTTTCATGGTGGTAGGCTGTGCAGTAGTTAGAAATGTCTTATGAGCTGGTGCGCGCTCATCTACAATCCAGAAGGTGGCCATGAGGGGGAGGCAAAAGAGAAGGGCGATGAAAAGGGCAATAGTCTTTGAGCTGTATATTTTATCAGTCTTTGGGTTTCTGTAGTGGATCTTCGGATGTCCGGTTGCTTCCCTCATCTTCGTATCGGGCGCTTCCATCATCTTCATATCGGGCGCTTCCATCATCTTCAAGGGGCTCGGTAGAGGCCAGAACTACAAACTTCGTTTAGCCTCTCTCCTGGTAGCCTTAGTAGTGTTAGGCCACCGTTCTGAGATTTGTAACTTAGTCAGTGGTCTGCTTATCCGAAGCTCCCTCCTTTCGTCGTAGGTTATACCCTCCTCTGGATGGCACAGTGGGATAGGGAAATTTTGCCAATTCGAGTGTCTCTGTATCAAGGTAACAGCTCAGGGATGTTCGGTCTTTGTTCAGGAGCTCTTCTTGGGTGGCCACGTCTTCGGTCATTGTCAGGGTCGAGGATATCTTCTGACAATGGTGTGCATGCAGCCAGTTTTGTTTCCCCTCCACTCGAAAAGCTGTCCGGGTGGTGATCAAGACTTGCCAGGGGCCCGTCCACTGAGGTTCCAGACTCTTCGCACGCTGGAAGTTCCAGATTAGGACGTAGTCACCTGGCTGGATGTCGTGTCCGGGGCCCCTGGAAGCATCGGGGATGGCCTGCAGCACCTGTTGATGGATAACAGACAGTGTTTTAGTCAGACTATACAAATAGTCAGACATTAGGACGTCCGGGACGTCGTGAATGGATGTCGGTTTTGGTGCGGACCAAACGCTCATGGGCCGCCCGAAAACGACCTCGTAGGGGGTCAAGTGGTGTTTGGTGGGGGTGGAACGCATTGATAGCAATGCCAGTGGGAGAGCGTCTGGCCATTTCAGTCCTGTGGTATCCACTATCTTTGCTAGTTTGAGCTTCAGTGTGGCGTTATGTCGTTCAACCAGTCCAGCAGATTGGGGGTGGAAGACTGCGTGAAACTTCTGTTTTACACCCAACCCCTTCAAGATGAGTTGGATAACCTCGGCTACGAAGTGGGGGCCATTGTCGCTCCACAAAATTCGACAAAGGCCGTAGCGAGGGAAGAATTCCTATAGTAATACCCTTGCAGTAGCAATGGCAGTGTTGTTGCGAGTTGGATAGGCTTCCACCCACTTGCTAAATGCGCACACGACAACAAGCACATACTTCAGACCTTGGCACCTTTCTAACTGGATGCAGTCCATCTATAGGACTTGAAAGGGATGATTGGGGACCCCAAACCCTCCCTGGGGTACGACAGTTCCTTTCCCAGGGTTGTGTTGCAGGCATATCAGACATTGTTGGACCAGACGTTTAGCTGAGTCTGTGATCTTGTCATTGTGCCAAAATTTGGAGACAAGTTCGGCCATGGGGGAAGATCCTATGTGGGCAGGGGAGTGTGCCATGGTCAGTATGGGGATCAGGTACGAGTTGGGTAGCAACCATTTGTTTGTGTCTTTGGACCGCCAGCAGCCTTCATCGTCTTTCAGTCTTACCCGTGCCCATTCAGTCAATTCGTGTGGTGAGCTGGCCATTTGGATGTCCCTAATAGTTTCCACAGCGTCCTTCAATTTTTCTGCTTGTGACCTGGTCACGTACATGCGTGTCGTCGTCCTATTCTCGGCTGTGGTCCGGGCAGTGATGTCGGCCAATGCATTCCCCTGCCCAATGATGTCCGTCACCTTTTTGTGTGCCTGGCATTTGATTACATCAAGTTGTTTGGGAAGGAGGACTTCTTCAGTCAGAGCGGAGACTAGATCTCCATGTAGGATGGGATTGCCATGTGAGGTCAGAAATCCCCTCTCCTTCCACAGGAGCCCAAAATGATGAACCACCCCGAAGGCATACTGACTGTCCGTGCATATATTTGCTGTCGTCCCTGCTGCTAGGATGCACGCTCGTGTGAGGGCAATCAGTTCCGCTGCCTGTGCAGATCGTTGTGTGATGCAGGTTGTCTCAACTACAGTTCAGGCTGTGGTAACTGCATAGGCAGCTGAGGTGGTACCGTCGGGGAGTTTGATGCAAGAGCCGTCCGCCAATAGCTCTCCGTCAGGATCGGGGAAGGCAGTGTCTCGGAGGGCAACCCTACTCCTAGTCTGTTCATCCGTGAGGGTCACACAGTCATGTATAGGGGACACATTGGGGTCGTTTTCAGGTAGGGGCAACAAAGTGGCTGGATTCAGCGTGGTGCATCTTTACAGTGTGATGTGGGGTGCAAGCAGAGGCAGTTCATACCCAGTCAGTCGTGCGCTAGTCAGATGCTGCGTCTTAGTCTGGTTTAGGAGGGTGTCAACCGCATGGGGCACTAACACTGTAAGGGAGTTCAAGAGCACGATTCCCTCACTTTGTCGGATAGAGACAGCAGCGGCAGCTACAGCTCGAAGGCAAGCAGGCAAAGCTCTGGCTACGGGGTCAAGAGTGGCAGAGAAGTAGGCACATGGGCGTTGCTTGGGGCCGATGGACTGAGTCAAAACAGACAAAGCGCACCCCTCCCTTTCGTGAGTGTAGAGGGAGAAGGGCTTTGTGTAATCTGGGGTTCCTAGGACTGGTGCCGAGCAAAGGGCATCTCGTAACTCTTTGATGGAGGATTGATATTCGGGGGTCCAAGGGAGTGGGAAGGGGACATCTTTAGCCAGCAGGGAAAGAAGTGGTTTTACAATGAGGCTGAAATTTGGCAACCATTGTTGACAGAAGGAGGTGAGACCTACCAGAGAGCGGACTTGTTTCTGGGTCTTAGGGAGAGGGGTTTCTAGAATGGTCTGAATTCGGTCGGGTGTAAGCTTCCTCCCGTCTTTGGACAAGAGGTGGCCTAGGTAAGTCACCTGGGGTTGTCAGAATTGTAACTTCTTCTTGGAGACCTTGTGGCCATTTTCCGCGAGGAAGTGTAGGAGTTGGATGGTGGCTGTGACTGCAAGTGGAGTGGTGTCGGCCGCCAAAAGGATATCATCGACGTACTGTATCAACACCACTCCATCCGGTAACTGGACTGCATCCAGCTGTCTCTTGAGGGCCTGGCTATAGATTAAGGCGTTGTGTACGGCCCATAAAATTTTACATGGCAAAGGCCCCCCCATCCTTGTTAATATGGCCCGTCCCTATAAACCTCCACGCCTTTTGCGCTCAGACCAGCAACATCTTTTGCAATCTGCGAGAGTCAGGAGAGCTCGGACGGGGGGCAGGCGTTTCTCGGTTCAGGTGGCATCTCTGTGGAACTCTCTGCCCCTTAAGATTCGCTCAGAGCACAAGATCCTAATATTTAGGAAACTTCTTAAAACCTACTTGTTTCCACAGTAGTGAGTTATCGAGTTCCTCCTTCTTTGGTCTGTTGCGCCGTGATGCCCCCGGGTAAGCTGAGCGCATTACAAATTTCATATAATAATAATAATAATAATGCTGGGACATTCAGTGTAGCCTTGGGGAGCTCTACAGAATCTATATGTACAAGCTTTTAAGGTGAAGCCAAAGAGGTAGCGGCTGTCTGGATGGATGGGGATGGAGAAGAATGCGTTCTTGAGGTCAATTACAGTGAAGGTGGTGGCAGTGGAAGGAATCAAAGTCAGAATGGTGGTGATGTCTGAAACTAAGGGGTACTAGGGTACAACTACCTTGTTAACCTCTCGTAGGTCAATGATGAAGCGGTGCACATTCTCATCTCCCTCACCTTGCTTCTTTACAATAGGTAGGATAGGGCTGTTGCAAACATTGCTAACTACTTCCTCTACCACTCCTGCATCTACTAAGGACTGGATAATCTTTACCAATGCCTTCTCGCCCTCGGGCGATATCCGATACTGTGGAAGTTTTGGGATTACTGCGTCCTGTCGAACAGTTATATGCACAGGGTCAATCATCATGCGTCCTACGTCTGAGTCAGTTTTGGCCCACAGGTACAGAGGTAGAGCGTCGAGTAGGGACAGGTCAGCATCAGTTATGGAAAACATGCGTCGTGTGGGACAAGGTCTGAGCAGAGTCGGGTTGTCGTACAGAATGACTCGAACTCCGTCTTGTGAACATCTAATAGTAGCTCGGAAATGTTTCAATAAGTCAAGTCCCATAATGGCGTCGGGGGTGTTGGAGGAGAGCAAAAACGTTGTGTCAGTGGCGTTATTTTCCAAGTCAAAGGAGATCGGTGTGGACAAGGGATTAGTGGAGGGTGTTCCATCAAAACCTATTGATGTTACGTGTGAGCCAGACAAGGGTGCCCTTGGGATCAGTCGTTTAGATAACGCACTACGTGTCGCGCCAGTGTCTACCAAAAATGGAGACTTCGTACCCAGGATCTTAGCGGTGACATAAGGACCTTGCTGGTCAACATAGAGCTCGACTGGATCCCTCCCTTATCCTTGGCAGTCCTATGCAAAGTCATGGGTGTTTTTGCAGTCAGACTTTTGGTACTGGTTCTGGCGGGGACGGTCGAATGTGTTTGGCCTGACTGTCCTGTCGTTGTTGGTATCGTTCGTGTACCCTCGTCCCTGTCCTCTATTTCTTGACCCACCCGCTGTGTCTCTTGTATCCCTATTTTTGCTCATTTCTAGCAGGACCGGACACTGGGATTTCCAATGACCAAACCCTTTACAAAACGCACATTGGTTCTCATCTATGTCTTTGCGTCCAGTGTAGGGTGCAGATATACGGTCTTTAGGGGTTGGATTTTCAGGAGCATTTGATTGGTAACTTCCTTTGTATGGTTCCTTTCCTATAGTCACCCCTTGCAACTGCTGTGGTACTGAAAATTCTGAACCCTGCTGTTGCGTGGTACCGAAGCTCTACACTCGTGTCAAAAATATCATCATATCATGACGATTTTGGTATTGGCAGACCGGTAATGATTGAGATAATATACCCAAGCATTTGCGTCATGATCGAGTGACGAAATCACCCTGAAATCGTAGTTTTTTTTCTTGAACCCTCGGGTTCCATTTTGTGAGCGGCATCCATTTTGTGATTGCCCTTACATAGCCAAATAACTAAGGCCGAATTCGATCTGAAAGGACACGTACACCTTTGCTGACTCCTCTGTGACCTGGGTGAGCTGACTCCACTGCCTCAAGCCAAACCTGTTCGGGCGGTTACTCTCCCAGTGGCCGAATGAGATTAGTATCAAGGCACAACATGTCATAAACCGTTCATCCCACACAAGCTATGCCTAAATCTCACAGACACCTGTCCCTGTTTCTTCTTTATGATCTGTTTTACAAGGAGGAGGTGCCCGATTTTATTAGGGGTCCGTCGATATCTGATGAAAGTTCTGGGCCTTGCCGGGTAATTTATCATAGACTGGACAAACTAAAATGTGGACTTGTCATCATGACTCTGCTTTTTCTTAGTAGTAGAAATATTTGTATGACCAACTGTAAAAACAAGAAATTCTTGCCTGAAGCTTATTATTTCATATATGAAGAGAAGGCTGGTTCTGTAAAAACGAGCAGTCTCCTGAGAACATACATGCTGTTGTACTTCTAGGAAACCTGTTACTGGTTGCAGCCAATAAAAGCGATCCTTGACATCACCTAGAAGACTCTGTGTTTCTGTGGTCCAGAACAGGAAGGACTCGAGGTCTTTGGGTGTTCTCCCTGGCACCACCGGGTCCATAAAAACCCGGTACCTCAGTTGGTGCCCAACTCGGGACGGTATCAGCGGTACTGGTCCAAGCCAGAGGTTCATGACGAGCTTCGTGTGAAAATTCCAGAGGACGGCCAGCCACTTCAGCGACCCCTGTATGTCGACGAAGGACTGCTGCCCTGACTATTGCCCTGTTTTGGACCCTTGATGATTGGTAGAGCAAAACGATAGACGAGTCTTCTGGTGTCGTCATCGATCATCGATACTTCAGTTAAGTATAAGTGGAGCGTCTCCCAGTCCTTAGTTTGGTTCTTAGTTTGATATCCTTTGGGATAGCTTTGATTTGGAACTTGCAAGTGCCAAAGCCGAAGGACTCGTGTATTCACGAGGCTATCATATTCGATAATCCTTTGAAGTTTGAAGCTAGACTAGAGAGCGAAGATGCCTGGTCTTAGCAGACTTGGAAATTTGTTTTTTCTTGGTTGTAATAGGGACTCCTCATTGGAGGACTCGTGTCCGGTTCCTCCGATTGCAACTCCAACGTATGAGCTCTAGGTGAAGCATGGCGTAGGCCCTATCACATAGAATGAAGTGTGGATCCGATACACCAGAAACAATGGTGTTTTAAAATGGCCCCAATATGGTAGTTTTGACACAGAGATTTTAGATAATCTAGAGGTAAAACTTTTTAAGAAGAAAGCCCGGCCGGCGATGTTTGACTCCTTTCGCCTATGGCACAAAGAAGCAAAACAGAAAGAAATGAAATTAGCAAAGAAAAATAAAAGAGGTATGTCAATGGTGCAAGCTGCCATTGCGTTTAGGGATAATGAGGAAGAGCAAGAGAATGAACAAACGCTCAAACGCTCAGAAGTAGGAAGCTAGCAGTAGATAAATGCTACCCAGTTCTGCCACGTAAAGGACGAGGATCAAAAGAAGAACTTGATAAGGATCCTTTAATGCCTCATTTACTGAGTTCACCACCTCCATATGCGCAGAGTGCTACAGCACCACAGCAACCTTTGGTTGTACAACCCTCTATTGTTGGACCACATGTTCTACCACAATCGCCAGGTCCTCTTCAGCTGGTTCCTACTCCTCCGGCGCAACCATCTCAAGGGCCGCCGCCTTTGTTACCTACTCCATCTGCTTTTCCTACGACTTCGCCTACTGCTCCAACTGCCTACCCTAATACTCCCTCTGCTACTGCCTCCACCTCTGCTTTACATCAGCCTGTCTTCTATGGCATATCTGCCTTTCCGTCAGTTTCTCCTTCTGTTCGACAGAGAGTGGCAAACACTGTCACTGGTCTTTTCTCACCTTTCTTTGGGTCGCCTAATACGACCCCTAACCCAGAACGAAGACAGTTGCGGAGTCGACTGCCTGACTATCAAGAGAGAGAAGTACTAAATGAGTTAGCACGTAAATGGGTTATCAATACTGTAAGATATGACGTTCAGTCTGTCATGGAAGTCTTCAGTCAGTGGGAAGCATCTACGCAGAGATATGTTTTTGAACAAATGTGCGTATTTCTCTGTGAAGATTTGGAGGGAAATGATCCAGAACACGACATGCCTGAATTATTCCTTGTGCGGTTCAAGTTCGCGGAGGGCATGATTGTGGGCACCGACGTTGAACAAGCGGTTGCGACGTTATTGTCTTATAGGAGTAAGGGGAGCAATTCTCGATCACTATCTGAGCATGACGCACCAGGTAGCAAAAAGGCGCGACAGTATCTCATGAGAGAGCTTCCCCCAGTTTGTAGGGAAGGTGATGCAAATGCTAATCCAGCCATTCCGCCGCATTTTCAGCGTGTGTCGGTACATGTTCCTTGGAAGAGATCTGAGGTTTTGGCGCTCAAACAGACATTGCCTGATCCCCGTAAAAATCCTGCAGGGTATTATAAGGAGTTATCACAGACTGCCAGCTCCTGTATCATGAATCTAGCAGATGTAGACATGTTGTTTGGAAATGTTGTTCCACAGCCTTTATGGGGAAAGATTCGTCATGCAGATCATGACCAAGAGTTAGGCGACACATGGGTTAATATCGCCGCTGCCGATGCTAGACAAGTTGGTGGCTCTAAGCCTGAGCCTTTAGTAGCAGATCTTCCTGGTAGAATCATTACGTATATGAAGACTCTGATGCCTGAATTGCGTGTGAATTGGGACAAGTTGTCTGCGTGCAAACAGAAGAAAGATGAGACTGTGTCTGACTTTTTCACGCGGTTTGAAGAGACCTTCGTAGATTATAGTGGTCAGTATATGTCTACGGAGGGTGGTCAGAGATTGTTTGTTGACAAATTTGTACATAATTTGCTTCCTGAACTGTGCAATAAGTTGAAGGATTCCGAGAGTGCTTGGGCTGTTTCCACGTCAGCACAGATTTTAGCTACGGCCCAGTACCATGAGAATAGGCGTAAAGATGAGTTAGAGAAGGCAGATAAAAAGACTAAAGAATTGAAAGCTAAAGTCCTTCTGCAGCAAGCTTATCCACCTCGTACTGCTAGTCAGCACGATTATCAGCAACCCCAGCAGTATTCGAGAAACTCGCAAAGAAACGAGCCTTCTCAACAACGTTTACTGTATGGTCCGAATCAGTGTGCGTACTGTAAGGAAGAGGGTCATTTCAAGATTAGTTGTCCGGCTTTGTTACGGCGTATGAATGGTGTTTCTGGTGCAAGAGGTCGAGGTGTTCAGCAAGCCCCTAGAGGTAGGGGTCGTGGAAATTTTCCCCAGAATGCTCCTTCTTTCCCGCCTCAGAATTCTATGAATAGTTTTGACCAACAGAATAACGCATTTTCTAGGACAGCTCAGTACTATGCTGATGACTACTATGCAGAAAATGAGAATATGGAGGGTAACGATTGCTAGGACAGCCATGGACAAAGAGAGGGAGTTGTTTCAGTTCCAGTAGATCAGAATGGACCTTATGTTGAGGTGATTACATCAGGTGTGTCAGAGCCTTTTCTGTTGGATACTGGTGCTACAAAGAGTTCTATTATGCACTCAAAACTCCCTGGCGCACTTTTGTCTGGTGAAATGAATGTTTCAGTAGGTTTTTCTGGCACCCCGGTTAGGAACCCGATCTCTAGTCCTATGTCCCTTTCTGTTGGGCCATGTGAATTAGAAGCACCCCTCATTCTTACGACAGGTTGTGGTGAAAACTTGTTGGGATTGGATCTGTTAAAGAGATTATATGCGACTTTGTACTGTCCTCCTTCGGGAGTACAACTTACACTGGGTAAGAAAGTGGTTTCTCCAATGTATTTGTCAAGGGAAAAACTTCCAACAGAATTGTCTCCTTTTCCAGATATACTTTGGGCTACTGGCTCTAATGATGTGTGTCTCTTGGAAATATCGCCATATGTTGTAACATTGAAAGCCAATGTTAGAATGCCACGTATTCCCCAATACAAGATCTCTAGCGAAGGTGAAAAGGCGTTGTTAGCAATCATTTATGATCTGATTGAGAAAGATGTCATTGAAGAACCAACAGGCAACATATGTAACAGTCCTGTTCTGCCGGTTTTAAAGCGTACTCATCCTTCCCAACCACCTGTCTATAGGTTCGTGATTGATCTTAGAGAAGTGAATGAGATTGTTGTGCCACAGTTTCCAGTTGTTCCTGATGTCACTGCCCTATTTACTATGATTCCAGCTTCAGCCACTTGGTTCTCGGTGATTGACTTGAAAAATGCTTTCTTCAGCATCCCGATTGCCGAGGAGAGCAGGGATATTTTTGGCTTCAATTTAGGAGGCCGAAGTTTTCGCTTCAAACGCGCTCCTCAGGGCTACTATGAAAGTCCAGCAATATTTAGTCAGGCTCTGAAATCACAGCTTGACATGATTGTTTTACCTGACGGCGCTACCCTTATTCAGTACGTCGATGATTTGCTGGTCGCTGCAGATACTGAGGAGATTTGCAAACAAGCCGCTTTGTCATTATTGCGTCATTTGTGTGATCTGCACCACAAAGTCTCTCTTTCAAAGTTGCAATATTGTCGACAAGAAGTGACCTACTTAGGTCACCTCTTATCGAAGGAGGGAAGGAAACTGACCTCAGAAAGAATTCAGGCAATTGCAAAATTGAGTGTCCCAAGGACACAGAGAGAAGTGCGTGCTTTGTTGGGCATTACATCATATTGTAGACAATGGATACCGAATTTTTCCTTGTTGGCCAAACCTTTGGTGGCATTAACTTGCAAGGATACACCGAAACCCATTCAGTGGTCTGAGGAGTGTCAGAAAAGTTTTTCCAAATTACGTGATGCATTGTGTTCGGCTCCTGTGTTGGGTACCCGCGACTACAGTAAGCCTTTTACATTGTATGTCCATGAGAACGAAGGTTGTGCATTATCAGTTCTGACACAGTCTTTTGGGGACAAACAGTGTCCATGCACGTACTTTTCGGCGACTTTAGATCCGGTAGCTAAGGCGTTGCTGAGTTGCTTGAGGGCCACTGCGGCAGCAGCTGTTTGTATTCGACAGTCTGCTGGGTTAGTAATGAATAATATGTTAATCGTTATGGCCCCACACGCAGTAGACATTTTGTTAAACAGAACAAGGACACAGCACTTAACTAGTGCTCGATTGTCAAGTTATGAGCTGACACTATTAGCGAGTCATGTACACATAAAGAGGTGCGACACACTAAACCCAGCCACGTTATTGCCCAATTCAGGGGAGACAGATGAGGTCAAAGAACATGACTGCTGTTTTAGGACAGAAGAAGAGACAAAAGGGAGAATAGACCTTAAGGACACTCCTATTTCTGAAAGTGATGGTACTTTATGGGTTGATGGTTCGTGTTTCAAGTTGCCGAATGGTGATACGACTGCAGCATATGCTGTGACAACTTTGCATACGATTGTTGAAGCTGCACGTATCCCACACAATTCAGCACAAGCAGCAGAATTGATTGCACTTACAAGAGCGTGTGTGTTGGCGAAAGGAAAGCGAGTGAATGTGTACATGGACAGCCAATACGCCTTTGGCGTGGCTCACAGTTTTGGACGATTGTGGCGTGAACGTGGGTTCCTGACATCGCATGGTGCTAAGATCCAGCATGGTCAGTTGGTGAATGAGCTTCTCGAGTCACTGACCTTGCCACTACAAGTTGCGATTGTGAAATGCAGTGCACACAAAAAGGTTACGGATGATGTTGGTTGTGGGAATGCGTTTGCGGATGAAGTTGCAAAAGAAACTGCAAGGAATGTAATGAGTGGAATGTATGTTGCAGGCCCCGTGAGATGGACTGGTGATGTTGGTATGTGTGAAGATACATTTGAGAGTGTGAAGTCCATCCAAGCTGAAGCCACAGAGAAAGAGGTGAATGAATGGAGAGAAAGTAAGGGTAAATTGGATGTGAATGGCTGTTGGATTGAATTATCAGAACATCAGAGATGGTTGTTACCCGATGCGTATGTGCTTGCAGTGGTGACAATGGCTCATGGAATGGCTCACATCAGTGTGAAAGGGATTTGTAAGTTGCTGGCTCCAGTATGGCAGAATGCTGGGATCCCTAAGTATGCAGAGAATGTGGTCAAGAATTGTATGGTGTGTCTGAAGTACAATCCTGGTAGGGGAACCCCAACTCCAGCTGGTCATTTTGCGCCTCCAACGTATCCGTTCGAGGTTTTGCAGCTAGATTTCATCCACATGGAAAGGTGCAACAATTTGAAATACGTACTCGTTGTTGTTTGTGCCTTTTCCAGGTGGGTGGAAGCGTATCCCCTCAAGGACAACACTGTCTTATCCACAGCCAAAGCCCTTGTCAAAGAGTTATTCCCTAGGTTTGGAATGCCTAGAATGGTCTGGAGTGATAATGGGAGTGAATTTGTGGGTCGAGTGATGAAGAGAGTGTGTGAAGGGCTAGGCATACAACAGAAGTTCCACGCTGCAAATCACCCCCAATCAGCTGGATCAGTAGAGTGCTATAACGGCACGCTGAAATTGAAACTGGCCAAGATTCAAGCAAGCACAGGTCTTAAATGGCCTGACGCCCTGCCCTTAGCACTCCTATCAACAAGAATGACTGTTCACTCTAGAGTGGGACTTAGTCCACATGAAATTGTGTTCGGCCGCCCGGCCAACATATGGGGAGTGCCAAGGCCCACCAGGTTTAGTGAGATAGAGCATCCTGTACTGCTTGATTATCTGTATGAATTGACGGCTAAATTGCGTCTTTTACACCAACAGGTCCACGACATTCTACCTCAGGCCTCTGAAGCTCCAGGGCATCCTATCGATCCTGGTTCCTACGTACTGGTTAAGAATTTCCAGCGAACAAAGAATGACTGGCCCCGGTGGACCGGCCCTCATCTAGTCCTTCTCTCGACAAGGTCTTCCGCTCGAGTAGAAGGAAAGAAACATTGGGTCCACGGCAACCATTGTAAGAGGGTCCCACTGCCTCTTCCGTACGACCGGTGGGTCCAGGAGGGAATTGCTGACTCTGAAGCTGAGACTGTACCTCGGTTCCTACCCTTTAGTGATGCACGTTTAAAAGGAACAACTTCTGAAAAGGAAAGCGACAACATTTTGCAAGAAGCTGTGCCTCCGTCTATTCGATTGAACACTACAGAGCCTGAACTCTTATTCCAAGACCACACAGCACCTGGTAGAAACCGCTACAATTTGAGGCCAAGACCTATGACTATGGACAAATAAAGTCTTTTTCTTTTTGATTGTGCAGCTCTCTCGTCCAAGAAACGTGCTCATTTTTGATTTTCGAACCGTCATCCGGTTCTGCTGCTAGGGTCGCAGCTGCCCAAAGTCTTTGGGGTGCAGCCGAAGACGTTTAGGTCGACGGTTCTGGTTGGTCTAAGGGAGTTGCCCTGGACTGACAGAAGCACCCCTTAGCAGAATCACCCTACCGCCGCGGGCAGCAATTTAGAGGATGGAGTTTCCCAAGTTGGAGAGACCTGCCAGACCAACGAACTTTGAAACCAGAATATGCACTGTGACGGCGAAAACACGATTTTTAATAATATGCATTTTTATGTTGTGTAGTATAATGATGTTTTTAATAGGCTGTGCTTTATTCACCTTTCGAGTATCATTTGCACACACCACACAGCCCACACCTCCTCCTATTGTTTCTCCGCACTCTTTTCACCCTCTACCTGAACACGAGTCTGCCAGAAGATTAGAATTTATAAATAACTCATTCGTTCAGCTCTTACACCACCACCAGTTTGTAATGAACACGACAAATTGTTGGGTATGTGGACTTATGCCACACACGACAGATAAGGGTATCCCATATTTTGTCCTGCCATTTAGCTACTATGGTTCTTTGTGGGCATTTCAAACAATGTTCCTATTTGCCATCGAACCATATCCCCCACGTTCCACAGGAAGCAACTCGAGCAACAAGGCACTAGTGGCGGGAATCAGAAATATGAGCAGAGATATCGACACGTATAGAACGATTCCCAGAGATGAATTGAAGGCTTACAGTAGATGGAATATAACAAAATATGGAATTTCCTTGAGTGAGAGCCAGCGAGCAAAGAAGTCCTCCCCAATTTGGATAGTACCTCATCAGGGTCACCTATGTCTGCAGGGAAATGGCAAAAACCCCAGAGCTCAGCTAGGGAAGAGTGTCTGTACTGAAACTTACGTCTTCTCGTCTCAGACCTCCCCTTCGTTCTTAGCAGCTAAGGGTACCTACTTCTTCTGCCATGATAGAGCATATACATGGCTACCCCCTGACTTTTCGGGCACATGTTTTACCTCATTCCTGTTGCCACCCACCTACACGGCAACGGCAGATTACCATAAGACAAGGACAGTTAGGGGTGTTGCGAGTGAAGACGACACTGAGGAACAGGAGTTTGGGGATTTTGCAAAAGGTTTTCTGCCGTTTTGGGGGCCTATGGTGAACAGCAGGAGCATTCGCCAATTGACGAGGGTAGTTGAATCCACCGTGATTGAAACGGCTGGTGCCCTTAGTAACTTGACTGCGGAACTCCAGTCGGACCGCCTTATGACTCTTCAGAACAGGGTTGCCCTAGATGTCATACTTGCAGACCGTGGTGGGGTATGTAAAGTGATCCAATCAAGCTGCTGCATTTTTATCCCCGATAACGCTCCGACAGTATAGCAGGCCATCTCCAAATTGCATAAGATCTCTGAGTCCATTCATGTGGACAAAATAGACTGGTCCTTAATGGGGTTGTTCTGGGAACTGATATCTGCATGGGGATGGAAGATTCTGATAGTCACTGGGATGATCTTAGCCATTCTTTTCCTGTTCTGTCTGTGTGTGCAGTGTGCTCCTGCCATATGTGGCCTCTGTGCTACATCATGTGTAAGGACACCTGTATCACGAGACGAACTAAGTAATAGGATGATGTTACAGCAACATCTCAATGACTTTATGAATACAGACCTAGACTCAGATTAGCATGAGTATAGGTTATTGCCTATATAAGGGCAAAAGGAGGGTCTGTGGTACTGAAAATTCTGAACCCTGCTGTTGCGTGGTACCGAAGCTCTACACTTGTGTCAAAAATATCATCATATCATGACGATTGAGATAATATACCCAAGCATTTGCGTCATGATCGAGTGACGAAATCACCCTGAAATCGTAGTTTTTCATCTTGAACCCTCGGGTTCCATTTTGTGAGCGGCATCCATTTTGTGATTGCCCTTACATAGCCAAATAACTAAGGCCGAATTCGATCTGAAAGGACACGTACACCTTTGCTGACTCCTCTGTGACCTGGGTGAGCTGACTCCACTGCCTCAAGCCAAACCTCTCCCAGTGGACAAATGAGATTAGTATCAAGGCACAACATGTCATAAACCGTTCATCCCACACAAGCTATGCCTAAATCTCACACACACCTGTCCCTGTTTCTTCTTTATGATCTGTTTTACAAGGAGGAGGTGCCCGATTTTATTAGGGGTCCGTCGATATCTGATGAAAGTTCTGGGCCTTGCCGGTTAATTTATCATAGACTGGACAAACTAAAATGTGGGCTTGTCATCATGACTCTGCTTTTTCTTTGTAGTAGAAATATTTGTATGACCAACTGTAAAAACAAGGAATTCTTGCCTGAAGCTTATTATTTCGTATAAGAAGAGAAGGCTGGTTCTGTAAAAACGAGCAGTCTCCTGAGAACACACATGCTGTTGTACTTCTAGGATACCTGTTCTGGTTGCAGCCAATAAAAGCGATCCTTGACATTACCTAGAAGACTCTGTGTTTCTGTGGTCCAGAACAGGAAGGACTCGAGGTCTTTGGGTGTTCTCCCTGGCACCACCGGGTCCATAAAGACCCGGTACCTCACTGTGCGATCATCACCCTTTCCTTCAGGTCCTTTTTCTTTTTCTCAGTCGCCCTATCGTTCTCGTTCTTTTGAAGCCCATAGTACTGGACCATCTGAAGGATAGCCACAGGTTTGGAGGCCGCCCAACTACTCTCACTAGTCCGTAGTTTCTGTGAGACTTCCTGCGACAGACCTTTGACATAATTCTGGACAAACAGATGATGTCCGGTTGCAGTGGTCATGTCCTGGCCACGGTAATCGGAAAACACCGTCTCGAACCGGGAGAAGTATTCTGATATGTCTTCCTGGGGTTTCTGGTGGCAGGCCGTTACTATCGACCAGTCCACCTTCTTTTCTGGGATCAGGGTTTTCAGTTTCTGGACGATCTTGTCCTACAGGTCTAAAATGGTTTTAAGGGTTTCTGTCCGGGCTCTCGTTGTCTATCTATGCCATCGAGTTGTAACCAGGTATGTCCGAACAGCTCAAGGTGGTCGACTTTCCGGATTTGCTTCCACACATCAGCTGGCAGATATAGCCTGAAAAACAAATCGCTGTCCGCTAGGGTCATAATCGTCGAACCCAAGGCTGTGCCTAGTTCAGTATAAAAGGCAGTGGGGTTCTTTCGTAAATCGGGTAAGGATTTTCGGAAAGTCAGGATGTCTTATCTATCCCATGGTTGGTAGACCCAGTTATAAACTACCCTTCCTCTCGCATCTTGGTGGTTAATGTCATCATGTGTTCCCTGTCCTCGTGGGGGAACCCAGTAGGGAGCGGCCTCCTTTATAGGCATCATTGTGTCAGTTTTTTCTGTTCGGGGTTCAGTCGCTACAAGAGTCGTAGTCTTAGTTTCTAGCCTCTGTTCAGTGAGGTGGCGGAAAACTTCAAGCGTACGCGTGAAGAGGTCCATCAAATCACACTCCCCTTCGTCTCCAATGTCGACTTTCCTATATAGAGTCGTTAAGCTCTCAGGACCTTTATCTTGATATCTGTCTTCATAGGCATTGAGAGTGTGATAACAAAATCGCACAACAAAATGTCGTCTGTGGCTATCGGCATATGAATTGTGCATATCTGTTACGTATTCTTCGCTCTCCTTCCGTTCCACCAGTGTTTTCACTATCTTATCGATCCCTGCTCGTTCATCTTTGCTCAACTGGTTCATTCTTGTGGAATCTTTCTTTCTAGTCTCAGGGTCATCTAATGTTACTGTTTGTGCTGTGTTCAGTACAAGGGGCTCGGCCGGTGCGGAGGCCGTGAGGACCGAGGTCCTGGCACTATTCTCACCTGTACTTGGGGGCTGCGGGTGCTGTACTAAGGGTTGGGAGGGGGCGTATGGGGGGGGCATGTAGATGATTGGGGGACCTAGTAATAAATCATCATTCGCTCGTTGTTTTGAAGGTAACTCAGGGTAGAGCGTAGAGGGTGTTCTAACGGGACACTGGCCCGATGTTTTGGACACTTGCTTATGTTTAGCTTCCTCTCTCTCCTTTATCTCCTCCTCTAACTTTTTGGCGGCAAGGTGAGCCGCTTTTTGTAGCTCTTTCTCTATTCTTACTTCATCTCTCTTTTTCCGTTGTGCTGCTTCTTTGCGCCACATGCCGATACTATCAAGCATAGTGGGCGTTGTCTTATTGGTACGAAGGGCTGCTTCTAGGACATCTATTTTATTGTCATCGAAGGACCCTATCATTGGCCACTGACTTTCTTGATCCTTTTTTGTATATTTATGCCATAGCCTACTATAAGCTACAGTAACTAATCCGTATTTAGTGAACATGTCCTTATTAGGGGTGCCTTCCAGTGGAGCTGGATGGTTCATCTCTAATAAGCGGTCCGGGCTGAACCAACTACCAATCAGTGGGGAGAAGATAGGCATGACAGATTACAAAGGGTGGACAAAGGTCCGCACTACCTATCCTTTACTACTTGCAAAGACTAGACAGAATATTTCTATTCTACGTTATTTGCAAACAGAGAATGTCTCAAAAAGAACCAACTTCGAACAATCAATGTTCGGACAATCAATCAGTGGGGAGAAAAATAGCCACGACAGATTACAAAGGGTCACCCAGCCTCTTCCTTTTTTTTTATTTAGAATTTCAACTTCTAACTACCATTCCACTTCCAGAACCGATCGGAGGACGACTACAAATCCATTGAAAATGAAGGTCTGGCTAATAGGACACAGTTATATTCACTGGAGTGAAAAATATGCAGTAAGCAGATGAATTTGCAACCTCGGCTTACCAAATGTACACATAACATGGATTGCCAAAAGAGGATTGAAATGTCACCAATTGATTCCATTGGTGAAAACTTTTATGCATCTCCCAGAACCAGACCTTATAATTGTGCACTGTGGTGGGAACGATCTAGGCACAATCACTGGGTGCGCCATCATGCTGTGAATTAAAACAATATTCCCCAGTGGGTCGATGCTGAGTCCTGGTGAGAGCCTGTCCCTCTTGCCAGGTGTCAAACAGAGCCTCAGGCTGGCATCACCCTGCAATTTCACCATCTGTCCTTCCTTCAATGATGCCAGCACCGAGTGGTGCTAGCAAAGACCCGCTTTGAAGCGGTGGGCGCGTCTTCCCGGCCAGGTTAGCCGTAATAAATCCAAACAAGCAGGATACCCACACGAAGAACTAGCCACAGGAATTTTAGTAAGCTCTTGAAATTTACTGACACCCTGCAAGCAGGCGCTCTGCCAGGAACAACCATCGAAACAGTTCAAACAGCAGACTCGTTTCAGGAATTTAATTTCCCTTCTTCAGTGGTGTGAGTTTCAAAAGGAATGAAAGCACTATCTCTGCACATGCTGTAATTGTTGACACCTGCCTCCCTGGGTGTGGCCATGAACTCGCACGGCCTTGTGGATGCTGTAGTGTTCAGCTAAATAATTCTAAGTGGGTGCGCTGTCATGCTGTCAGGTCCTCAACTAAAAGGTTTCCTATCAAGAAAGATTCCCAGCATAAGAAGAAAGGAATTGTGGTGGCCGTGTTGTCCAAGCTGTGTAAACAGCATTGGGTGCAAGATCGAATTCAACATGGCGGCTGAGAATTCCTTCATGAGAAACGGGTCAGCGCTCTAGTTAAGGCGGCAGATTTGAGTGATGCAGCTGAGGCGCGCAGAGAGCTGCGCACTTCACCTGAACTGTGAGAGGAGCAAGAGGTGTCTTCATGCGTCGCGCTAGTTTAGGGACAAGAAGCTACGCGTCACGAGTATCGTGGAGAAATACTGAGTTCGAGAGCAGCAGCAATCCTAGTAAGAATGTTCCTTTTCTTGAAATAAGGTTTTCCGTGAAGATAGTACAGCGCATGCTCGTAAAAGCTCCGCTTTCTTGAGCGAGTGCGCAGTATCACAGAAAGGCCGTCTAAGTATATCCAGAGTCAGCACAAGTTAAAAACATATATTTCCGAGTTCAGCAGTACTCGGGAATTTCAGAGTGGATACGTTTTCATGTTTATTGAAGGACTGTTTCCAGTTAGTTTCAGTAAAATTGTAGAGATATAAAACGCTTGAGGACATATCCAATGTACAAGACTAGTTAAGAAAGTATTTAGAGTCTTTCCACAGAAAACAATTAACAACAGTGAGGTAACTGTAGTTAGTTAACTAGCGCCCAGCTTCTGTATAGCAATAAAACAACAGTGAAGAAACTGTAGTAATATATTGAAGAATTACAGGTGAAGAAGAAGAGAAATACTTACCAAGGCTTCAGTTCTCTGTTCTGTAAGTGAGTACCTGTAGGGAGAAAAGGCAGAACTTAGAAATAGCGAAAGAATACCTAATAATACCAATTCATTACATTATAGTGCATCATATTAAGAATAGAAGAACCTGAAGCATAAGAAGAGAAGTAAAGGCACACATCTCCTGAGTAAGTTTAGAGTATTCAAGGAGAAATAGCGCAAACTAGAAAAGAAGAGTAAGTGAGTGATTTACATGTAATTTATTTTTCAGCATATTGAACAGTAGAGCAGAAGAATAGAAGATCACATAAGAAGAAGAAGAAAAGAAGAAAACATTGTGTGCATTCTCTTCTCTGTCCAATTCCCCTTTCCCCGTTGGGGCTCTTCTGGCTACCCATTTTATATTGTGCGTGGCTGGGAAGTTCTGAGGAGGAATTGGGAGCTTGCGTCGTTCTGCTCCTGTGTCACTGGCCAGCGGAAAGAGAAGAGCTGGTTCTGACACATGCCATGAATTAAAACAATATTCCCCAGTGGGTTGATGCTGAGTCCTGGTGAGAGCATGCCCTGCTTTCCAGGGGTCAAACAGAGCATCAGGCTGGCGCCACCCTGCAATTTCACCATCTGTCCTTCCTTCCATGATGCCAGCACTGAGTGGTGCTAGCAAAGACTCGCTTTGAAGCGGTGGGCACGTCTTCCTGTCCGGGTTAGCCATAATAAATCCAAACAAGCAGGATACCTACACGAAGAACTAGCCACAGGAAGTTTAGTAAGCTCTTGAAATGTATTGACACCCTGCAAGCAGGAGCTCTGCCAAGAACAACCATCGAAACAGTTCAAACACCAGACACGTTTCAGGAATTCAATATCCCTTCTTCAGTGGCTTGAGTTTCAAAAGGAATGAAAGCACTCTCACTGCACAAGCTGTAATTGTAGACACCTGCCTCTGTGGGTGTGGCCATGAACTCACACAGCCTAGTGGATGCCGTAGTGTGCAGCTCAATAATCCCAAGTGGGTGCGCCGTCATGCTGTGAATTAAAACAATATTCCCCACTGGGTCGATTCTGAGTCCTGGTGAGAGCCTGTCCCTCTTTCCAGGTGTCAAACAGAGCCCCAGGCTGGCGTCACCCTGCAATTTCACCATCTGTCCTTCCTTCAATGATGCCAGCACCGAGTGGTGCTAGCAAAGACCCGCTTTGAAGCGATGGGCACGTCTTCCCAGCCAGGTTAGCCGTAATAAATCCAAACAAGCAGGATACCCACACGAAAAACTAGCCACAGGAAGTTTAGTAAGCTTCAAATGTATAGACACCCTGCAAGTAGGAGCTCTGCCAGGAACAACCATTTGAACACTTCGAACACCAGACACGTTTCTTGAATTTAATTTCCCTTCTTCAGTGGCGTGAGTTTCAAAAGGAATGAAAGCACTCTCACTGCACACGCTGTAATTGTAGACACCTGCCTCCATGGGTGTGGCCATGAACTCACACAGCCAAGTGGATGCCGTGGTGTGCAGCTCAATAATCCCAAGTGGATGCGCCATCATGCTGTGAATTAAAGCAATATTCAACAGTGGGTCGATGCTGAGTCCTGGTGAGAGTCTACCCCGCTTTCCAGGTGTCAAACAGAGTGTCAGGCTGACGTCACCCTGCAATTTCACCATCTGTCCTTCCTTCCATGATGCCAGCACTGAGTGGTGCTAGCAAAGACTCGCTTTGGAGCGGTGGGCACGTCTTCCTGTCCGGGTTAGCCATAATAAATCCAAACAAGCAGGATACCTACATGAAGAACTAGCCACAGGAAGTTTAGTAAGCTCTTGAAATGTATTGACACCCTGCAAGCAGGCGCTCTGCCAGGAACAACCATCGAAACAGTTCAAACACCAGACACATTTCAGGAATTCAATATCCCTTCTTCAGTGGCGTGAGTTTCAAAAGGAATGAAAGCACTCTCACTGCACATGCTGTAATTGTAGACATCTGCCTCCATGGGTGTGGCCATGAACTCGCAAAGCCTAGTGGATGCCGTGTTGTGCAGCTCAATAATCCCAAGTGGATGCGCCATCATGCTGTGAATTAAAGCATTATTCACCAGTAGGTCGATGCTGAGTCCTGGTGAGAGTCTACCCCGCTTTCCAGGTGTCAAACAGACTGTCAGGCTGACGTCACCCTGCAATTTCACCATCTGTCCCTCCTTCCAGGATGCCAGCACCGAGTGGTGCTAGCAAAGACCCGCTTTGAAGCGGTGGGCACGTCTTCCCGGCCGGGTTAGCCATAATAAATCCAAACAAGCAGAATACCCACACGAAGCACTAGCCACAGGAAGTTTAGTAAGCTCTTGGAATTTATTGACACCCTGCAAGCAGGCGCTCTGCCAGGAACAACAATCGAAACAGTTCAAACACCAGACGTGGTTCAGGAATTCAATTTCCCTTCTTCAGTGGCTTGAGTTTCAAAAGGAATGAAAGCACTCTCGCTGCACACGCTGTAATTGTAGACACCTGCCTCCGTGGACATGGCCATGAACTCGCACGGCCTTGTGGATGCCGTAGTGTGCAATTCAATAATTCCAAGTGAGTGCTTTCACAAAATTTTCAAAACTAATGGGGCGCTCAGGTCAGCTACTGTCTTGAAAGTTTCGGGGTGATTCATCAGACGGGGGCCGAGAAAAAAGGGGGGTCCCAAAACGCATTTTCCCCATGTTAATTTCCATAAGAAATTTTAGACACGGCTACAGCCAGAACTGCTGAACGGAATTACATCAAATTTGGCAAAAAGGTGGGTCTTGGTTCAGAAAGTGACCTTTTTTTTTTAAATGGTGTAAATCCGTTCAGTAGTTCCTAGGAAAATAAAAAAATAAAAATATCGATATCTGAGCACTGAGGAGGAGTTGTGACTACTCCTGAGCACAAGCTACATTCTGATTGGCTGCCAAGACTTCAAGCTGAGAAGTGTTGGCAGCCATCTTGTGACGTGGTAATCACTGGGCCAAACCCCAAGCACTTATAAATTCACCATGCTGTCACTTGCAGCACTCTAAGTATCCAGTCTCTATCCAGGTGCTTGTAAAATGACTCAGGCATTAACAACACATGCAGTGCTACAATCAAATGTGCACTGTCCATGCAGTCCCCTAACCACATCCACACTACTGATTCAGTCCTGCAATTAACCAGATAGTACCCATGAAGTCAGGCAATCACACTTTGACTTCCTGTGCACTCCTCCAATCACCCAGCCAGTACCATGTACTAATCCAATTACTCCGCCAATACCCAAGTACTTATAAATTCACCATGCACTCTCTTGCAACACTCTAATCATCCAGTCAGTACCCATGTACTCATGCAATGATCCAGACACTAACACCTGCAGTGCTACAATAACACATGCTCTATCCATGCAGTCCCCTAACTACTTATATACTGCTTATTCCCAGCTTAATTTCCCCAGGTTGTACCCATGCAGTCCAGCAATCACACTGTTACTCCCCATGCATTTATCCAGTCACCCAGCTAGCACCATATACTAATACAATCACTCTGTTAATACCCAAGCACTTATACATTCACCATACACTCTCCTTGCAGTACTCTAATCATCCAGTAAGTACCCATGTACTCATGCAATGACCCAGACACTAACACATGCAGCGCTACAATAACATGTTCACTATCCAAGCAGCCCTCTAACCACTTTTACACTGCTCATTCACACCTTCATTTTTCCAGGTAGTACCTGTACAGTCCAGAAATCACACTGTCACTCCCCATGCACTCCTCCAGTCACCCAGCTAGCACCATGTACTAATCCAATCAATCAATCAATAAAGTCTTTATTTCGATTTAAAATCACAAAAGACAATTCAAGCACAAAGAGGTAAAATATATAAAAAGTTGGACATATTTAAACATAAAAATACGTTATACAATGTTATAGTTGATACTCATCAATAGTTCATATTTATATAATAAATAGCTTAAAACTAATAAGATTCACTCCTGCAAAAACTGCCACCTAGCATTACCAAGATTCATAATTCTACCTACAACCTGTTTAATTACATTCTATGTAATACAATGATGTGCAAAATGCAATGTACCATTGCCCTACTAGGGAGCAGAAAACAATTGACTAAAGCTCATCCCTCTGGAACGAATCTCCCACACTCAACCTAAATACTTAGCGACAGCGATCACTACAGACTCATTGGCAGATGTTTTTAGGATCCTAAGTGCCTCGCTGCTGGACCTGGTGCCCAGATTTGAACATAAAGGTTTCAACCATCTGTTCCTGGGATTTCTACAGCTTGGGCGGACAAACAAAATGTGAGCCAGTGATTCGTTATTATTAGGGCAAAATGAACATTTGCTACTATTCGCGGCACGCCATTTACTAGTAAATACATTGGTAGGGAGAGAGCCCACCCTAAACTGGTGGTACAGTTTCCTATCTTTAGGGGAGGTGATTAAATCCCACTATGCTTCAAGTTCCACTTCATGCTTTAGCTCAAGGAAGTCTCTGGATAATGAAGGACCAGTTAAGGCAGCAAATCGCTTCATAACAAGCGAGGTCCAATATGCTACTTTAAAATCACTCTTTGCTTGAAAAACACTATAAGCAGGGGATGCCCATAAACTGCTCATCCCCATCTCACAAAGAGTGGCTTTTACTCGCCTTAGCCACAGAATTTCGCCCGTGCCCTCAGCCTCCCTAGCTTCTAAGAGGGCCTGAGCATAGTGGCAAAGCTCCAGGGTAACCCAGAGCCTTCTCCAGTATGCCACTGGCCTGAAATGTGCCACATCCTTGATTGAGTGACAACCCAGGTCTACAACTAAGGGTAGTATCAGGGTAGATTAGGGGAGGCCAATTAAGGACCTCAAAAATTTGTTTTGAGCTTTCACTAAAGGGTCTAGATTGCCAAACCCCCACAGTTCAACCCCATACAAAATTGAGGCTCTAATTTTTATGGAATATATTATTAATGCGGGAGCAATAGGTTTGGTGTGAGATGATCGCTGCTCCTTCAAAAGATCGCCTGAAAGTTGGGCGTGCTTGACAGAGAGCAAATCGATCTGTGGCTTCCAACTAAGTTTGCTGCCAATAGTTACTCCCAAGTAAGTAAAATTCAGTGTCTGTTCCAGAGTACCTTCCTTCATTTCCAGTCTTCCCCTGATGCATCTATGTTTGTGTAGGACCATGCATTTTGTTTTATCGACAATCACTACAAGATCATGGTCCTGACAAAGCTCCTCGAATCTCTTGAGGGCACACTGTAGCCCCTTTCGAGTCTTGGAGAGTACAAGGGTGTCGTCTACGAACATAAGCAGCGGGATCCTCATCCCTGCTAGAGTGGGCGCATCCGTGGGGTAATTCTGGAAGTACTGGACCACCCCATTGATATACAAGGAGAAGAGGATTGGTGCCAGAACGCACCCCTGTTGAACCCCCTTCTCAACAGGAAACCTCAGGGTGGTACTCCCCAAAGCATCCCATCGCACCTGCGCGTAGTTGCCACCATGTAACGTTGACCAGGAAGGCCAGAATTTCTAGGGGCATACCTAGTTTTAGAAAGTTCTTCCACATTTTAGGGTGGGGTACAAGATCAAAAGCCGACTTGAGGTCGAGTAAGTCTGCATAAATAGTAACCCCACTAACACTACGGTACACCAATATATCAAGGTAAACCTGAACACCTGGTTGTAGGAAGGTGGATATCTGACTATATGGTTACCCCAACTTTTTGCCTAGTGTTTAGCTGGTTTGGTTTTTGACTTAGTTGGCCTGGGATCCTGCTATTCAGGACCACAGGCTATCTGCTCTCTCTGTAAAATGGACTCCATGTACTTTAGGTACATACCTAATTGGGAATTGGGTTACCTTTGTGAGCCCCTGTATAGTGTACCATAGGTACACAGGGCATAGGTGCATCCAAGGCCTACCAGATGCTGCAGCATGTATTATGCCACCCCTGGCTGGCCATCCAAACTGACACCACAGGCTGATCACTCAGCTTGGGCAAGGTGGTGTAATCACCCCTTGCTTAGCTATAGTATACCTATATCTACCCATATATATAGACACATATATACCTATAAGTCACACTATGGCAGGCCTTAACAATCCTGGAGGCAGAGTGCTTGGTTTTATGTGAGAGGGTGCTCTAGCATGAGATGAGCCCTTCTGCAGCTTTCGGGACCATGTCTTTATAGCTGTTCTATGATATAGCCATACCATATACTCTTAAGTGGATCATAATCCTCGCGGTTAATGCTAACTTTGATTTGGCTTTATCAAAACATGTCGTGTAAGGTGTCAAACACTTTGGAATACTACCCCCCCCCCCGCCAGTTCTGGCAGCAGGGGTAGCATTCCACCCTTTTAGAGGGAGAAGACATGTAGTTACTGCTTTACCCGGTTAAAGTTAAACAGAGCCTCAGCATCACAAAATGGATGCTGCTGCCACAGACATTTTTTTTTAAACTCTTTATTCGTGACTGCAATCAGATATAACATTGCATATACAAATATCAACTTCTTCATACAGTCTTTTCTCCTTTTCCCCCTTTAAACTTTAGGCATCTGACTTATGTTCATACAGGTCACCTAATACAGCATAGACATCTTTATGTAATAGCAATAGTTCTCTACAAATGAGTTCATATTGATAACATCAAACCTCTCATCAGCGTTCATGCGACTTTGGACCCAGAGATTAAGTCATAATCAGTCCCCATCCCTCCCTACCTCCCTCCCCGTTTCGTACGTCTCCTGGTGTCCTAGCATATCCTGTTCCGCAATCCTAGGCCTAGAAATCTCAAAGAGCAGACACATCCAAATATTATGTTCATCATCCCCTGGCAGACCTGTACTCGCCATGGACAAGGCCCTGCTCATGGACACGTCCCTTCTCATCCGGGGGTAGCTTGGTCTTGGGTAACAGGAGGGAGTGTAGCTCTCTGCGCTGCAACCGGTCGCTGGTGTAATCAATTTCATGCAAGTTTCTACCCGCCACCCATCGTGACAGCCATTGTAGTTGACTCGCGTAATAATAACCGTGAACGTCCGGCACGCCAAGGCCTCCCCGTCGGGTACCCAAATGAAGTTTTTTGAGGCTCACTCTCCGCCGTCCAGTGACCCAGATGAGGGTGATCAAGAGTGTATTCAGTGTATTGAATATATGTTACGGGAGGAGAACCTGTAGATTTACAAAATAATAAAGCTTGCGGGGGAGCATGACCATTTTAAAGACAGCGATCCTACCCATGACGGACAGTGGCAGAGACGTCCAGAATTGCACACTACTACGAAGGCCGTTAAAGGCCCGCCGAATATTGCCTTCAATCTGGTCTTCTGGTCGTCTATAGACATTTATGCCCAAGTACTTGAACGTAGTCTGCGCTATCGGAATTTGGGAGGTGCCAAATTGGATGTGGGCAGGCCGTTGTTCTTCTTGGAAGTAAAACCCGATCGATTTCGTAAGCAACAAGTCTGTAATACGTGATAATGGACCCACAGCCAGGGGAACGGGTTGCGATACCTCATTTACGATAGGCTGTCCTGAAAAACCAAGGGAAACATTCTGGCGCCCGAACAGGGACCCCTCCCCCACTTCACGCGCCGGTTGGTGCGTTGCAAGCTCTGTCCCCTGCCATCAGTTAGAAGGAAACTACGCGTACCGGCAGGATTTCCTGTATCTCCCTCTGGCCCACGGAGGTGACGAAGATTGCGATCAGCACCCAGACGAGGCGGTGAGGAGTGCGGAGGATCCCGACCAGAGCCTAGCCGAAAGAAGCAAGGTCCGAGGTGTCAAGAGGCCCACCAGGTTTCCGAAGTACCTACGTATCGAGTCGAGCCACCGAGGGTTCCGAGTCCGGTCTAGTCCAGTCGAGTTTTCCGAGGCCTTCTGTTTTCCGTGCTTCCCGGTGAGTACCATTGCTGGGACGTATCTAGACGGGTTTGGGTACACAAGTCCGGTCTGCACTGTTTTAGACAGTGTATCTGTACTGTTTAGCAGTATATCCGATGATTACAGTTCTTGCACTGTGCACAGCAGTGTATCTGTGCTGTTTAGCAGTACATCTAGTATAGGGGGGTAGTTATATGTGCCTTTAAATGTTTTTCCATGTGATTAATGTCGTTGTATGAGTGACTGTTTCAATGTGTATTATTGTGTTCTTGTATAACTAGCTGTACCCAGTATTAAGTAACAAGCCTTGAGCATTCAGTACTAAGTAAGCAAAATGCCGTTTTTTAACAAGTTAAAGCAGATAGGAACTAGGAAAGGGATACTAGAGGAATAAATCCCCATCCCCCCTATCATAAACATGGCATAGATGCCATATTGTATCTAGACTTATGGGCCGATTATACTAAACATCTAGACAAAAGACACAGATGGCCCACTACCGGAACATGGGATGCCGAGTGCATCATGAAGGTAGAAGAAGCACTGTGGAAAAAGAAAGCCAGACAATCTCAGAAAGACGCCATAGAATTTTGGCGTAAGGAATCACATAAGCGTGCTGAAAAAGCACTCCGTAGAGAAGACAGACTTAAGGAATCAGAAAAAGCCCAAGAAAATGAATTAGTTACTGAAGGGATCCGAGTAAAAACAGAACAAATAGACCACATGATCGCCAGTCCTGACACTGTCATGAACCGGTCAAAAATGGTCGCTAGGGCCGAGTGGTTCTCCTCTAGGTCCCGGAAATACAATAGGATGTTATCGGTGTAAATTGATATCAGATTGTGCGTTCCTCTGATGGAGATGCCCATCTCAGCCATCCTGGTCCGAAGGGCGATCGCCAGGGGCTCCAGGGTCAGGACAAACAACAGGGGCGACAGCGGGCAACCCTGTCGGGTGCCTCTGTAAATGTCGTAGCTAGAGGAGACGTGTCGGCCCGTGCATGCTCGAGCCGTTGGGCTTGTGTACAATAGCCGGATCCATCGTATCAAGGAGTGGGGGAGGACAAAACGTTTCAAGACCTCAAACATAAATGTCCAGACTAAAACACTATGCCTTCAGCGTTTTGGCTACAGTCAGGTTTATCATGCAGGGTTTGCCAGGGGATCCAGGGGCGTGGCCATCTTGGTGCATCGCTGGGTCCCATACGTACACTCCACTCATTGGTAAGACCCGCAGGGTAGATACGTGTTTATTCAAGGTACGCTTGGAAACGAAGATGTGGTGTTTGGCTGCGTGTATGCCCCACCCCCCTTGCAGTGGTCCCTGGTTGAGAAGATCTTGACAGTATGGGCGACTATCCCTGATGTGCTGGCTGTTATTGGGGGTGATTGGAACGATGTGATTGATCAGACTCGCGACAGGTACAGGTCTGGGTGGGCGACAGTAATGGCCGGGTATACCAAATTACATGATATGGTCAGAAATCTGGGTTGGGTAGACACATGGAGATATATGCATGGCACGCAGCGTGAATACACCTTCCTATCGGCAGTACACCATTAATTTTCTAGGCTAGACTACATCTTTGTCCCCCTAGCCGCGCAGGGTAGAGTGGAGGCTGCGGATATTTTGCCAAGGGGGCTGTCAGACCATTCTCCGGTGGCAGTCACTATGAGCTTGGAACGGAGGCGAAAGCAGTTTCGTTGGCACCTGTCGGTGTGGCACCTGCAGCTCGGGATTACCAGGCCCATATGCGGAAAGCCATAGCGCAGTACTGGGCTGAAAATACTGGGTCGGTGGCGACTAAGGCGGCGCTCTCGGAAGCCATGAAACCCACATTGAGGGGCATAGATATAGCGTGGTGTGTGGAGGCCAAGAAACGGCGCAGGGAGACTCTTGATCGAGCTGAGGTGGCCATACGGGAATTAGAGCGGCGTGGTGGCTCGAGTGGGGAGGACCAGGTGCTGGAGCAACTACTGCTCGTGCAGCAGTCTTACACCTCGCTGCTACTTGATGAGGCGCGGCAGATGTGGCTGGCGACCCGGAGCAGGGTATACCAATGGGGGGACAAGTCTGGGACGATGCTGCATAGGTTGTGTCAGGGCCAGCTTCAAACCCAGACTCCTCTGAGAATACAGGATGAATCCGGCGCATTAATAACGGATCCCACATCGCTCTCGGAGGGTTTTGCGGCCTACTATACCGATTTATACTCCCCGCATGAATGCATCAGTGAAGCTTTGATAGACAAGTTCATAGCGGATTTGCCACCTAGGGCACTGACAGACGAAGCCCGCGATAGCCTGGAAAAACCATTAACTGAGGAAGAGCTGGGAACCGCTCTTGGGGAACTTAATACAGGGAAGGCCCCCAGCCCTAACGGCTTCCGCAGTGAATTCTTTAAGAAATTTCATCTCCAATTAGGTGCCCAATACAGAGCGGTGGTGGAGGAGGCACGGGAGCTGGGATACATGCCCCAGGACTGGAGACATGCTGAGGTGGTCGTCTTTCACAAACCGGGCCGACCCCCCGAGCACTACGCGTCGTACCGCCCGATTTCCTTATTGAACGGGGTGCCACTCACTTGCTGATTGAACTGTGCTGCCTGTTGTGGTAAGGACGTTGTGAAGGTCCGCGCTACAAAGACCTCTGCCTTCCTGACTGCTGCCTCCCCTGACGAGGACTCACTGGTGGGAGCGAGCTCTGCAATCGGCAGAGCTAGTCTAGCGCTCCCAGCTAGAGACCCGAGGGTAGAGTCTTGGGCGAACCAACAGCAGCCAGCCGGGGGACTGCGGGGACCAGCAATCTCCACGTTGCTCAGCTGGTTCCTCTTCCCCCGGCGGCCACGCCCACGGACACGCCCACCGCCGACACGCCCACCGCCGACCGTCATTAAAACCTTTCGTGACACCCGCTTCGCGGGTGCCACTCACTTGCTGATTGAACTCTGCTGCCTGTTGTGGTAAGGACGTTGTGAAGGTCCGCGCTACAAAGATCTCTGCCTTCCTGACTGCTGCCTCCCCTGACGAGGACTCGCTGGTGGGAGCGAGCTCTGCAATCGGCAGAGCTAGTCTAGCGCTCCCAGCTAGAGACCCGAGGGTAGAGGCTTGGGCGAACCAACAGCAGCCAGCCGGGGGACTGCGAGGACCAGCAATCTCCACGTTGCTCAGCTGGTTCCTCTTCCCCCGGCGGCCACGCCCACGGACACGCCCACCGCCGACCGTCATTAAAACCTTTCGTGACACCCGCTTCGCGGGTGCCACTCACTTGCTGATTGAACTCTGCTGCCTGTTGTGGTAAGGACGTTGTGAAGGTCCGCGCTACAAAGACCTCTGCCTTCCTGACTGCTGCCTCCCCTGACGAGGACTCGCTGGTGGGAGCGAGCTCTGCAATCGGCAGAGCTAGTATAGCGCTCCCAGCTAGAGACCCGAGGGTAGAGGCTTGGGCGAACCAACAGCAGCCAGCCGGGGGACTGCGGGGACCAGCAATCTCCACGTTGCTCAGCTGGTTCCTCTTCCCCCGGCGGCCACGCCCACGGACACGCCCACCGCCGACAAGTACTTAAGCAACATCATTTCAACCGCGACGCGGGACGCGCGCGGGGCGGAGATCGGGGCGAAGACCGGGCAAAGATTTGCCGTTTGAGGCCGTTCGAGAACGTGAGAGCCCGGTCCGGCCCAAACCCCTAAGCCTCACATCTTGGATATACAAACACAGGTACTTACCATCTCTCCGAAGCCTGCTATAAAACTACTATTGCTAACTAAAGATTTCCCGACAACCCATCTATTGAAAATGAACACAAGATCAAGTAAGCAAAAAAAAACGTTTAAAAAACGGGATAGGAGAAAAACTGTTAGGCCCAATGGATGATTTTCTTGCTAAAGCAAACACATTCATTGACCAAAGTATAAGTCTGATTGAGGGGAGAGTATCAACTGAACTCGCTATTGCAAGGCGATCCTCAATGGGACCACTAGCAACTGCAAGAACCCCAGATTCACAGTCAGCCCCTACACAAACAACAGTGGCCTCGAACAGACTTAGTCTCCCAAATAATGTAGATCTTTCAGCCTCGCAACTGTCTGTAACATTTTCAGAAAACGAGTTAGAAAAAACCCCCGAAATTTTCCCCGACCCTACCCCGGAAGAAGTAAGGCAAGCTAGAGGGAGGAGGGAGGGAGCCATAAAGAAAAGGAAGGATAGGGAAAATCCAGATAACATCGTAAACACCAAAGTGACCGATCACATAGATCTGATTGGCACTACAAATTCGGCAGCACTATCCCACCACACTGCTGCCCTAAGTAATAATGTAATAACGATACATCAGCCTCCACAGAATCTCCAAGATATTTCCATCTCAGAATCCTCTGTCCCACAAACAACGGGCAAGGAAAGAGAATCATCAAGACTAATCAAGGAGATAGCTTCCCTCCTAGATTCCTACATTCGCCCATTAGAGACCAGACTCAGTAATATTGAGGCCCAACTGACAAAAATCACTGGTTGCCCTAAGCCAACACCTTCACAGGGACTGCCAAAAGTGGGTTCAAACACCTCGACCATTCTGCCCACACACAAGAAATCTGTAACCTTAGCTGCCCCGCCGCCCAAACAGCAACCCACAGTAAAAGTTCCTACAGTACCAAAGGTTCCCACTGTACAGAAACCCACCCCTAAGGTTCTGACCATTCCCCCACAAATTAATACCTTAACTAATACATCTGTAGTAAATACGCCAACCGCAAACACGCCGGCCCCCAAAACTCCTGCCACCAAAAAGACAAATCCCTCTAATAGCAAAGGAGCCCTGAGAGGGACCACTGATCACAGGCCCCCTTTAAACATGCCACCTGAGGCATGCCCATACGTGGTAGTAATGACGGGGGTCCCTGAACTAACGGGAGAGGGGACGGAACCCAACTGGTCATTGAAGAACAAAGCCCAGTATTGGCTGAACACAAATCGACCTGTTCCGCCAACCTGGAAAAGTAGAATAACATCAGTCTGCAGGACCTCGTGGGTGGGGCATAGGAAAAAAACTATCCGGGGAGATTGTATAGTGATTACTTTTGAGGATCCCAGCATAGTTGACTATATCTGTTCTTGGGAATATAATAACACCACTGGGGGGATTGCTACAAGATCCCTCTCTTATTTTTACCCAAAAAGATATAATAATAACTATACAAACGAGATTGATAACATTTGGCGAAAACCAATCCCACAGCCATGGGAACTAGACGTCGCCGGCCCAAAACTATTTCAGAGACACAGTGACCCTGACAACTCGTGGTGGTCAGCAAACCAGAACTACCAACAAAAAGAAGCCCCGTGGCAGACTATGGGTCCACAAAACAGACTTAGAAATTGGGACCAGTGGGAGAGACCGCTCTATCAATCATATAGACCCACCTATAGAGACACCACATATGGGCAAAACTGGCCAGGCATACCGACCATGAATCGGTTTAGTTGCCTGGAAATGGTCGATTGACCAAGAGTCAAATCCCGGAGCCCCTACATACAACCCCGGCCACATCCAAATTTACCCCAGCCCTATTAGAAACCAAAAAGGCAGACTCAGATAATGAAACTCTACAGTTCCCGGTGATCTTTTGGAACATGGCAGGCCTCAGAAATAAAATAGAGGATGGTTCGGCCGCCCGTTTCTTGAAAGATGATAAAATCATATGCTTACAGGAGACCTGGGCCATGACGCCCCTACATCTTGTAGGGTCCCAAGCGCCTTGGGACCCTACGGGTAAGTAGTGCGCTATATAAATGCCTATACATATACATCTCCCGCCCTTCCAAGCAGCTCAGGTAGACCCAGAGGGGGGCTGGTAACCTATATAGCGAACACAATTCCCGACATGGAGGTCTCAAAGGTAGATCTATTACCAAATTTCCAGTTGCTCACTCTCATAACTGGGAAAAAACTTTCTACTACGATAATCAACTTATACAATAACCTAGATGACGATAATTTAATTAACACCCTCTCCCTAATACAAGAAAAAATCATCCAACATCGGCACCCTTATGAGAGAATGGGAAATGCTCATATAATCTGGGGAGGAGACTTCAACTTACACCCCTGCCCGAACAACCAGACCTGTGGACTGGTGGACGAACACGAGAACCCACTTGTCCACTTTATCCACTCAAGAGCGGGGCTAGCTATGAACAAGACACTTTCAGACCTGGATCTTCAAATAATAAACCCTACTCTACAACCAGATAATAAACTACAACCTACCTATCGAGGAAGGGGGCACGAGACCCCTGTTGATTATGTAATTGTTACAGAAGGCCTAAAAGAGCAAATCAATAACTTCAAAATCCTGGAAAATACTCTCAGCGACCACTCTGCTTTAAGCCTGAATTTACAAATGAAACAACCAAGATCATTGATGGCAACAATAGCAAACACCCTATCACAAAACAGGCTTGAACTGGGAAAAAACAACGGATATACTATAAAATGGGAAAAAGTGGACCCCAATAATCTCACTAACACTTTAGTAAAGTCCGTTTATAGCAATATTCTGATTTGCCTTGACCCATACGCAGAACCAAAGCAAATCCTGGAAAACTTCAGGACGATACTAGAACAAGTTAAAAAACTGTTGACCAAATCACTCAAACAAAATAAATCAAGCACTACAGGTTGGTTCAACCACAACTGCACCAAGGCACAGACCAACCTGAGAAAAGCACTTGGAAATTCAAATAGAGATAAAACAAAGATTCAACAACTCCGGTGGGAGTACAATAATGTCAGAAAGGCTAGGAAAAAGGAGCTGAAACAGTCCTTGTGGAACGCTCTGCACAAAAGTGCACTCTTGAAAGATAGCCAGGCATTCTGGAGAATTGTTAAGTCGCCCCTGTTAATGGACTCCAACATCCCACAGATAGACGTGGCCATTGATGAGGAATCATGGGTGAACCACTTTTCAAAAATTTTTGAACTAACATCAATAACAGAAGAACGTCATTTTAACCTTCCACCCGTAGTTTACCCAATTCCAATGGATTTTGAACTACAGGATGTTGAAATGGCACTATCAATGAGCAAGAGTGGCAAAGCACCCGGCCCCGACGGGGTCCCAGTCGATCTATTTAAACATCTTCCTGATGTCTGGGTACCAATACTCACAAGAGTATGCACAGCAGCAGCGAAACTTGGCCTGCTGGAGTCGTGGTCATGCTCCATCATGGTCCCTATCTTTAAGAAGGGGGACCGTCAAGACACGAAGTGTTATCGACCAATATCGCTGCTTGACTCCCTGGGCAAAGTAGTGGGCAGAGTTGTTCTAGAAAAACTACAGCAATGGGCAAAAGACAAAAATATCCTCTTGGATCTGCAGTTTGGATTTAGGGAGGGCTTTGGAACAGTCGAACAGGCCCTAAACCTAAGCTTGCTAGTGTCAAAATACATCCATGCTAAACCAGGATCCATCTACATGGAATACGTGGATTTGTCCTCCGCGTTTGACTGCGTGTCACACGCGAAGCTCTGGTCATTGCTGAGTTCATTAGGGGTTGACCCTCCCCTCCTGGATTTTCTGAGGGAGTTGTACGGTGAAGCCTCGGCAAGAGTGAGATATGGGACAAAAGGAGAGCTGACTGCACCGTTTAGGGTAGAGAGGGGAGTATGGCAAGGCTGCGTCCTGGCCCCCTTCCTCTTCTCTCTGTATACCAACGGCCTAGAGGAGACCATGTTGAGGGGGGGGCAGGATTTGCCCAGAGTGAAACATCGCCCGATCCCCGCTCTGCTTTATGCGGACGATGCAGTTATTTTAGCACGCACCCCCATCGAACTACAGAAATCTCTATCTAAATACGCAGACTTTATGGGTGCTCTGGACTTGCATATCAACGTTAAAAAAACTTTTGTCATGGTAGCGGGTGGACAACGAAAAGCCACTAAGTCCATCTTCTTGAAAGATCAAAAAATCGAAAAGACCTCGCAATACCCATATTTAGGCATCATGGTCGATGACAGCCTAAACTGGAAAGCAGCGGTTGGGGCTAGGAGACATCTTTTCAAACGAGCAATTCTGGCGCTGATGAACTTCTCCAATAAACTTGGAAAAAGACCACCAGTAGAACTGTTACAGATTTACCCCGCAAAATGCCAAGCCATTGCACTATACGGTGCAGGGATTTGGGGACATACAGCCATTGGTTCACTCCAAAAAGAAGAAAACATCTTCATGAGATTCCTCTTGTCAACACCGAGAGGCACTTCCACCTATGCCTCACACATGGAACTGGGAATCTCATATATTGAAGACTTAATAAAGATCCAGCCACTTTTACTTTGGAGGCGCGTCTGGCTGTCGGAAAATAATAACCTGACTAAAAATATCTTACTCAACACCATGGAACTGGACCATGTACAGAAAATAGCATGGCTCTCCTATGTCAGACATTTCTTTTCCGACTTAGGATTACAAAAGTACTATCATACCCCAGAAAAACTAAAAGAAATATCCAAGAAAGAACTGAAACAAATCGCGCTGAGCCACCTAGAGGCTTTGAGACTGACTCTGCTGACAACCAAAAAATCTGTCATTCATGCGAATATGATACAGCAGTCCCCGAAAATCCAGTTATATTTGACCCTGGAGCTTACAGCATATGACAAGATGCTCCTAACAAGGTTCAGATTGAACCTTTTTTATAGACTAGTGACATTTCCCGAAAAAAACAATTGGAATACTAACATGGACCCCTGCTCATGTGATGATTTGTCCCAACAGTCTACCATTCATACAATTTTGTTTTGCAAGTTCTTCCACACTCATAGAAAAATCTGGTTAATTCCGTTATTAAAAAGATGGGGTTACAGACAATGTCGTCCAGCCATGCTAGCACTTCAGACTTTGGACTCCGAATGTACTTGCTACCACGTACTCAACTTTTTAAAGTGTATCATGAGGCATAGAAATAACCTGTGAAATAGAAGAAAAAATCAGAAGGTTACTACTGCCCTTTTCCAACTTTTTGCACAGTACTTGGTCGTATGCTTTTAAACCTTTTTGTATAATAACTGTACTTTTTAAAAATTCTGTGTATTTTGTATGTTATGATAACTTTTATGGTTTTGCACTGCTAAAAAACCGAATAAAGATTATTATTATTATTATTATTATTGAACGTAGAGGTCAAGGTGTTGGCCAAGGCTCTGGCCAATAGGTTGCTGCCATACATTTCCGACCTCATCCATCCGGACCAGGCCGGCTTTATGCCCAAGCGGGCGACGCGGCACAATATCAGGCGGGCCAACGTCGCGGTTGCGGCAATTCAGTCCTCCGGGGTGCAAGCTGCGCTCTTTTTGGCGGACATGGACAGGGAGTTCGACTCCCTCAGCTGGACGTACCTCTTTTCGCTGCTGCCGTGGCTGAACCTGGTGCCGGTATTCCTGTCCTATGTGAAACTGCTCTATACTAACCTCACAGCCTCGGTTCGGGTGGCGGGGGTGGCGTCCTCGACCTTTCCCATCCGGAGGGGCACCAGGCAGGGCTGTCCCCTCTCGCCTTACTTATTTGCCTTAGCCATGGAACCCCTGGCTGCCTGGGTCCGCATTGATGCGCAGATGAGGGGATTTGAGTGGACTGGCGACCTATCTGACCGCATCGCACTCTATGCGGATGACGTATTGTTTTCCCTCAAAGACCTTAATAAGTCCGGGCCCCGACTCATGCGCATTTTACAGATCTTCGGCGAGACGTCGGGCCTGTACATGAATCCACGTAAATCCACCCTCTGGGTGTTGGGGAAGGGTCTGCCGGTCGGGGACTGGGCAGCAGAGGTCCAGCAGGCCGCGGGAGGAATTAAATATCTAGGGGTGTTTCTTACCAAGATCCCGGCGGTTGCCTGGGAACGCAATGTGATGCCGGTCTGGGAACGGACGCAGGCGGACATTAAGGTGTGGTCCTGAATGCCGTTGACCATCCATGGCAGGTCGGCCATATTTAAGATGGTGGCCCTGCCCAGGCTGCTATATCAACTGCAGAACCATCAATACCCGATCCCGCCCATATGGTTTAAGCGCGTAAACTCGGTCCTGGGACAGTTCCTCTGGGAGGGCGGCTCGGTCAGGGTGGCGCTGCGCACGTGCTTTCGCTCCACGTACGGGGGGGACTGGCGACAACAGACGTGCTTTCCTATTACCAGGCGTCTCATCTTCTTGTCCTAAATGACTGGTGGTATGGGGACAGGGGAGACCCGGCCTATGCGCTGGAGAGACTACTGATCGAACCCCATACACTTCACACATTGCTTTATGCGCCGAAGATGCGCAGGGCCCTGCCGACGATGACGCAGGTTGTTTTCAACGTCTGGCAGCGGGCACTGAGGTGGATGGGTTGGTGGCGAACCCTGACGGAGGAGACTCCCCTCTGGCGCAATGGCCGCTTCCCGGGCCTTGCTACCCTGGAGGGATTTGTGGGTTGGGATGCTATCGGAATTTCTAGGTTGGGCGACGTTATGGCTGGGACGACGCTTATATCGTTTCAGGAGTTGAAAGTGGAGTTTGACATGCCTAGCACACAATTTTTTCGATACTTGCAATTTCGTCTCGCCCTGACTCCGGATCTGGTGGGCCTGACTGCACTTCCGGAGTTTAGTCCACTGGAGGCCCGGGTCTTCATGGGGGAATTGGATTCCCAAAAAATTTCTCGCATATACCAATCCCTGATCATACATTGCTCCTCTGACCTATGTTCACTTAAGGAAAAATGGGAGGAGAATGTGGGGCCCCTGGAGGAGGAGGATTGGAATGAGGCGCTGGCAAGTTCTCGAGGCGCAGCCATCTCGATTCGCCTCCGATTGATTCAATTTAAATACTTCCACAGAGTGTACTACACACGAGGGAGGCTATGGAGGGCGGGACTCATTGCATCCCCGGTGTGTACCCGGTGTGGGAGCGAGGAAGGTACGTTCCTTCATACAGTGTGGAGTTGTGGGCGCCTGGAGAGGTTCTGGCGTGGTGTTTGGACTGGTCTGGATGAGGCACTTGGATGGGTGCTCCCGCGTACACCGCGCCTGGGCTTACTACACGTCCTGGAGGGAGTGGGGGGCAATTTCTACAAGCGACATCTATTACTGCTGGGACTAACAATAGCTAAGCGCGACATAGCAAGGGCCTGGAAGGACCCGCAGCCCCCATCACTTCTCGCTTGGAAGAGTGGCCTGGACTTTTGTATGGGGATGGAGAGGCCCATATTCCTGGCCCGCGGCTGCCCTAGTAAGCACTATAAGATATGGAAAAGGTGGGCAGACTACAGGGGACTCTGGCTAGAGCCCCCAGTGGAGCAGGATCCAGATCCGGACCTATGAATGAGTGTGATGACAGGATGGATGCGTGTGAATGGCTTGATCGATCGACTACCGTGCGGGGGGGGGTCCCGGGTGGGTTAGGAGGGGGGGTAGTTAGGGATGGGGATAGGGGGCACCGGGTGGGGGGACTAGTTTCTTGTAATTGTTCCTATTGTTTTGCTCATGAAAAGTAATGATAGATTGCTTTATTGTACAACTTTATTGATACCTGACAGATGTCTCTGGAGTACAGAGTTCTGTAGCTGTTTATATGATCTGTCAATAAAATCTGTTTTTAAAAAAAAACCATAAATGTCCAGGACAATGAGCCAAAGGCTTGTCGGAGATCTAGTGCGACACAGCCGGCCTGAGGGAGAGTCGGTGGCGTAGCAGCCATAAGGGCGTGGAGCCTCCTCGTGTTTTGGGACGTGCTCCTCCCCGGTAGGAATCCGCATTGGTCCGGATGTATTAGGACAGGGAGATGGGCCTGTTTTCGCAGAGCTATGGCTTTACTGAGTATTTTATACTCCGTAGAGAGCATTGATAGGGGTCTGTAATTAGTGAGGTCAAGGGTGTCCCTACCGGGTTTTGGGATTGAGATAACTGAGGCCTGCATCATCGAAATAGGCAGGTGACCAGATTCATAGGATGTCTTACAGATGTTCTCCAAAACGGGTACCAAGGTCGTAGAATAAATCTGATTAAACTCTACCGGTAGTCCGTCCTGGCTAGGTGTCTTACCTCGATTGAGGGATCAAATGGCTACCTTGATTTCCTGCTGCGTGATGGGTCCGTCCATCTCCTCCTGCTCAGCTCGGGACAGAACTGGGAAGGGTAGATCTCTCATAAATTCTATCATCTCCTCTCGGTCCTCCCTGAGGGGGGAGGCGTATAACATACTTAGGTGGTCCCTAAAATCGTCATTTATGGCCGACTGTGTAGACACCAGTCCCCCGTGCTGTCCCTGATCTGTGTAATCACTGGGGCCTCTGGACTGTCTCGTACCAGCCGAGCCAGTAAAGCACCCAGTCTGTCCGATTCAACCTGTTGTCGCCGCAAATAGTCTTTGTGATCAATGACTCAGTGTTTCTAAAAGTTCGGCATGCTCTATATTACTCAGTTGTAATTCCTCTCTGCGGTCGGGGTTCTCACCCACTGCTGACCCTAGGGCCTTTAGGCGATTCTCCACGTCACACAGCTTTCTGTGGATCTCCTGCCTAGCTCCCACCGTCTGTCCTATGGCCGCTCCCCTTATCACTGCCTTCATAGCATCCCACACCGTCAGGTTAGAAGTCAACGAGTCCCAGTTCTCCCGAAAGTAATTGTCTAAGGTGACCAACAAGGATGCGCGGAAGGGGCCGTCCTCCAACAGTAGCGGATTAAGTCTCCAAGTAGACACTGGGGATGCCACCCGTCCCCAATGCAAGTCAAGTGTCAGAGGTCTGTGGTCGGAGAAGGTTTTAGCCCGGTAGTCTGAGGACGTACATTTAGACACCAATGAGGTACGACACAAAAACCTATCTAATCGGGTATGTAAGGCATGCACCGGGGAATAGTAGGAATATTCTCTGTGTCGGGTGAAGTGTTCGCCATATATCCGTCAGTCCCCAGCCCTGGAGCCAGGTCCTATAAGAGTCTGCCAGTCTGTGTTTACCCGTCGCCTGGAGGGGGGGATGCGACCTATCTAGATCTACGTCTAGAACCATATTCCAGTCCCCTCCTAAATTCCAAGGTATGTCCACCCAATCAGCCAGCACTCGGCCCACCCTCGCCAGGAATGTGTCTTGGTCAAAGTTCGGGGCATATATACTGCCCAGAACCACTAGTGTGCTGTCCAGTGTGCCTTTCACTAGGATATACCTACCCTGGTCATCAACCTTCCTCCCCAGTTCTACAAAGGGAGTGCCATGTCTCACCCAGATGGTAGCTCCTCTGGAGATAGCAGAATATGTTGTAGAAAAGACAGTTCCTCTCCACTTCTTCCGAAGTGTGTGTGTTTCGGAGTGTGTTAAGTGGGATTCTTGTAGGAAGACAATATGAGCGTGCTGTCGGAGTAAGAATGCATGTACTCTGTGTCTCTTTTGTATGGCGCCAAGTCCCCACACGTTCCAGGTAGCCAGCCTATATTTCCTTATAGAGTCAGCCATACTCGGTGACAAGTGCCTTGGAAACAGTGCCCTCAACTGCAGCACAAGTGTTATCTGCAATAACCAGGAGACGTACTTCTGCCCACCCCAAACTTGAACTCTTTTGGCGCAGCTAAAAAACATTGCCGTGCCGAACCATGAAATGTAAACCACAACAAACTAAACATTGGTGCATACGCCTTCGGGGGGTTGGCTTAGCATGTACCCTGTCCACATAGTTTTACAGTTCTGCTCTGCCGGCTCAACGGCACCGCCAGGGAAGTCTTTGCATGAGTTATATTTCTTGATGACCTCCAGGGGAGGGTGTGTTTCTTGCGCTCCTTACCATCAATCGGCAATCTCAGCTTGTGATGTTCTATTATGGCAGGGTAATAAAGTGCATCTATCATGGGAGAGACACTCAATGTCGGAGCGTGGGTTCGACCCCCAAGTGTCACAGAATGAACATCTCTCAATTATGCCCAGGGCCCGCACCCTCTACCCCGCACCTCTCAGCCCGATGTAAGTCACCATTAAAGGATATCAGTAGGACATAAAGTCATAGGTTACTCCGAATTGGGCCGTCACTCTTGTCCATTATCCAGTAGTTCGTCCGCCGCTCTCGGCGTCACAGTCGGAAACAGGACCACGCTGTGGTCTGAATCTGAGTGTAGTGTACTGTCTTCCGTGTTAATTATTTCGTGTTTGTCTCGAAAAGAGCCCACCATGTTGACCGCTGTCATATGGTCTTCCTTCTGCTGTGCGGTAGAGGGCTTGCGTCGTCTCTGCTGCGCAGACGGTGTGGGGGAGGTTCTTCCCTTACGATCAGAACCGTTCTTGGAGCTGCCGGACGCTGCCCTTTGAGCTGCCTCGATGTCCATTACCTCCAGCCACTCCTCCAAGTCAGTGGGGCTCTCAAAGAAGTGGGTCTTGTTGTCGTAGATTATCTTGAGGCGGGCCAGAAATAACAGGGCGTACCGTATGTTTGCTGTCTGGAGCCTCTTCTTGACCGCAAAGTAGGATGACCTTTGTCTTTGCACCTGATTAGTGTAGTCCGGGTATAGTGAGATTAGCTGGTTTTCATACTCGATGACCGATTTCTCCCGGGCTCTCTGAAGTAGCATGTCCCTGTACCGATAATTAAGGATCTTTACGATCAGCGGGCGCGGTGGCTGCCCTGGCCTAGGCCTCCCCGTAGGAATCCGGTGTGCCCTCTCCACACAGAAGAGCGGTGTCAGGCCTTCTGGGGTGACATGATCACGGAACCACTGCTCCATGAACTCCGTTGCGCGGGTTCCCTCACTGCGATCCGGAAGCCCAATGACGCAGATGTTATTGCGTCGATTACGCCCTTCGGCATCCTCCACGCGTTCCATTAGGGCCGTTACCTGGTCTTGCAGTTGCTTGATAGAGTTAGTGTGATCTGCTACTGTCGGGTTATCTCCGCCAGCGTCACCCCCTGGTCCTTCACTTTGTCAGCCAATTTACAGTGGTCGGCCTTTAGTAAAGAGAGATTAGTAGTGAGGGCGCCTAGTTGTGTTTCCATGGCAAGTCTTTAGTCTCTGATCTCTTGCAGTATCAAGCCCAGCTTATCAGATTGCTGATCCCCAATAGGAGTCTGGTCAGGTGGTGTTAGTGTGGACCCGTCTAGCATGGCCCCCGGGGCTTGTCCCGTCATTGCTGGGCTGTTTTTCCCATCCAATGTCCGAGCCCCCTTCCGGACCATGATTGCCCCAGCCAGGCGTGTTCAGCAGTCGGGCGTGGGTGTTCCTGTAGGGGGGTACTCCGGGCAGTTCCTCTGCCCCACCAGTTGCCGCTCTCCCGCCGGATCCCTGGGCACTAAGATTGCGTCCCACCGTTCAGCACAGCAGGGGAGGGGGGGCGGGCGGGGCCCCTTCCTCGGGTCTCCCCACTGTGGGTCTTGTTTCCTGGTCAGTCGGGCCTCTGCCTCGGAGGGCCAGTCAGGGGGGGAGAAATCAGGAGCTGCGGCGCCTTCTCACTCACTCCCTCAAGGGCGCAAGCAGGAACTCACATAGTCTCAATATCCCCCATAGCGTTTGCAAATGGTGTGCACCTTCCCAGGGCCCGGCCACGTGGATTCTCTGTGTCGGTCCACGATCAATGGCAGCTCCCCCTCAGGCTGTAGTTTCCCCCAAAAGGGCCCAGAGATGCGGGGAGGGACGAAGAGATGGAGGGGGGTAGTAGAGGACCGGGCACAACACCAGGGGTCGCCCTCAGGTGGTGCCCCCCCCCTGCCCCCCTACCTCCTACCAGCCACTCAATTCAGGTCGTAGGGTTCTCCGCTCCTGCACTCTCCCCAGGATTCCGCAGGTCGGCTCTATCCGGGACAGCAATCGGGTGCAGAGCGACGCTCAAGGCGGCAAGTCCTCGGGGGGGGGGGGGCTGCTCCGCCGCCACTGTCCACCTCCCGTGCAGCCGCAGAGGTGGTCGGGTCCCCAATGGCCCAACTCAGGGCGATGCCGGAGTTTCCGCCGCGGGTGCTCTGCGGGTCAGGCTCACCCCAAACTCGAGATCCCGGTCGTCCCCGAAGGAGTAGGCCGCATCAGCGCCCGGCCTTGTCGAGTGTTCTCCTCAGCCCACAGCAGTGCCAAGGGCTCTCCGGATGTTCGAGGGCAAGTGCAGCCAGGTCCGGTCCTCGTAGGGTGCCACTCAGCCTCGTAAGGGCCGTTCCAAAATGCGGGCAGGCCCGGCCTGTCCCAAACTCGAGGTCCCAGCTTCTCCCTGGGGACCAGGCCGCATCGGCACCGGGCTTCGCCACTCCGCCTCCTCAGCCGCCAGCGTCTTCAAACTCGGTTAAAATTGCCGGGGAGGCCAGCGCACTCAGGGCCGCTCCCCTCAAGGCTTTATTCGGCCCCGTGGAGGCCGTTTCAGGATGTCGACTTCCCGGCGGCACCGGAGCTCTAACAAACTCCGACCGCCATCATGGACTGCTAGCCACGCCCCCCGCTGCCACAGACATGAGTCTGACCTCCTGCAGCTGGACTAAACTCTGGCAAGGGAGGCCTGGACAATAGGTTTCCTGTCGAGGGAGGTGCTAGCACCTCCCCAGACAGCCTGTAGTGTATTGGGGCAGGGTGGGTTCAATGGAAAGATACTTTTCCAGACACTGCTTGGGGCACACAAGGTGCTCCATGCATAGCAGGGTTCAAACCAATTGCTGGGGCACTCCAGCCCCAGCTCTGGTGCAAAACTGGACAAAGGGAAAGGGGTGTAACCACCCCCTTCTCAGGTTCCACCCATAGGAGGGCCCTAGCATGTAATCCAGCCCCTTAGTTTAGTATAAAGATAGGAGCTGTGTCTAGAGACATTAGATTATCCTGGACTGAAACTCTGAAATAAAACTCTTGGACCTTCGACTTTCTATTCTGACTAGAAGACTGAAGACATCTCCCTTGTGGTCAAGGAGTGACCACCCTGTGCAAACAGGCACTACCAGTAACTTGCTGGTTTGCTTTGTTGATGCTTCTGCCGGAGCCCGAAGACTCAGCGACTCAGGATCTGGACTTCCAGACTTCTCCGACTCCAATCCACATCCACAGCAAAGCTGAGACGTGTGGCGGACACGAGAGACAAGGAACCGGACATCCTGGATTACCTGCTCTTTGCTAACCGTGCAGCTTCTGAGGTATCCTTGAAGTTGTGCATTGGGGTTTGAGAAGCCCCAGACCCAAGCAGCATTTGCACCGGAGCTCAGCCCTCCACACTTCACGAGTGCGGCGTGGGGCCTGCACCTGCATTTCAGATCAAAGCATCTTCCGGGTTGCTAGCCCCTTGGCTAATGAGCCCTCCGAAGACCTTCTTTTGAAAATACACCATTTGTCTGGTTGCTCCAGGCTTGCTCCAGCTTCCCTACAAAGGAGAAGCTCCCCAGACCTTGCTGGTCTGACCTGAAGCCAATCTTCCTATCCTGCATGGATTGTGTTTGCCAAAACTTGTTGGGTCCAATCCGGATACCGACACCGCAGCCTCCTACTTCCAATCCCTTGGTTGTTCAGTGTAGCCCCAGCGATTCCCTTGGCCCAAAGCCTATTCACCTTTCCTGAAGTGGGTATTATACCACTTACTTAGTATATGGTTCGTGAAGCCCCTAGGGCAGAATTGCATTTTGTACAACTTAAAGTATGCTGATTGAGCAACTTGTACTGTATCTCGATCTCTGACCTCATAAAGAGTTCAGAGGGGTTGTGTTAGTAATAAATACATATATACTTTATATATACCTTGTGTGGTGTCCTTTCATTTGATATTCAAGGGATTATTATGGGTAAAACAGCTGGCTTCACATGCTTTCTGAAGTTTTAGCCTAAGACTGCTTTGTCCATGCTACCACTAGGATAGATGGTCTATAAGGTTGACTTTACAACCATCACCATCAGGGTCGTTTGGACTGGTGCAGGGTGCCCACTAGAATAGTGGACATCATATACCAGGGCAACTTCTCACAGGAACAGTCCAGCCTGAACTGCCAAGCCATGCCTTCCCTGGACCGGAAACAAGCTTCCTAGGACCGGTTTCTGGCATTTCAGCCATCTTCAGCCAGGCTTGCTTGAATCCAGTGGCAAAGTGAGCAAGAGACTCACATCTGAGCATACCCTGCCAACTTATGGGGACAAAGTGGTACAAAAGTGGGTGGTGATGGGCGGAGCATCTGAACCAATCAAACACTCACACCCAGTCAACAGATCTGGGTTTAATCCATCACTGTTCTTTAGCCCACTCTTCCACCCCAGTTCAGACATGGCCATATGCAAATCAGTCTGACCCTGTACCTCATGGTACCAATTCAGCTCCAACTGTCAATCCATGCCTTCCCTGGACCGGAAACAAGCTTCCTAGGACTGGTTTCTGGCATTTAAGCCATCTTCAGCCAGGCTTGCTTGAATCCAGGGGCAAAGTGAGCAAGGGACTCACGTCTGAGCATACTTTGCCAACTTATGGAGAACAAGTGTGGTACAAAAGGGGGTGGTGATGGACGGAGCATCTGAACCAATCAAACACTCACACCTAGTCAACAGATTTGGGTTTAATCCATCACCATTCTTTAGCCCACTCTGCCACCCCAGTTCAGACATGGCCATTTGCAAATCAGTCTGACCCTGTGCCTCATGGGAACAGTCCAGCCCGAACTGCCAAGCCATGCCTTCCCTGGACCAGAAACAAGCTTCCTATGACCGGCTTCTGGCATTTCAGCTGTCTTCAGCCAGGCTTGCTTGAATCCAGTGGCAAAGTGAGCAAGGGACTCACGTCTGAGCATACCCTGCCAACTTATGGCGAAAAAGCAGGATAAAAGGGGGTGGTGATGGACGGAGCATATGAACCAATCAAACACTCACACCCAGTCAACAGATCTGGGTTTAATCCATCACCGTTCTTTAGCCCACTCTGCCACCCCAGTTCAGACATGGCCATATGCAAATCAGTCTGACCCTGTGCCTCATGGGAACAGTCCAGCCCGAACTGCCAAGCCATGCCTTCCCTGGACCGGAAAAAAGCTTCCTAGGGTGCTCAAGTGTTAAATGTACACATATACATGACACATGAAAAAATACCTACTACCAGTACTTTCCCATTGCTGGAGTCTGGAACATATGTGGCCAGTCCAGTCAATGGGTAAATAGTACAAAGCAGACTTACCTGGATCTCGGCGCCAACAGGGTTTTTTTCTGAAAGACTGAAGGGAAAAAAAAGGAAACGGTAATTCCGATGGCGGTGAACTTCTCTGTGCCATCATTGGACAGCTACTTTTTTCCTACTGCCGTCGAGGTAGTTGGCGAATGGCTGGCTGTGGTGCCCCTGCAGTCTTTTGTTCAGAAAACTGCCACATAGTAATACGACCAGCAGACCACCAACTGTGCGGGGGGGTTTCCTAACCCATTTCGGCGGTGGTTCCCTTACCACCAAACTCGTAATCAGGTCCTTAACTTATTTTTTTATGACTGGTCAAAGGTGACCATGACCCAGTGAGCATAAATTAAAGTTAGAGTCCTGTATCAGTCATCTTAAACCATTAAAGAAGCTCTGGTGACTACTTTGTGGCACACATAAATTGGCGATTGTGGTCCCTGAACCTTTTATGCATTTGTACCAGTACCCATCCTAACCACATTTGACGACTGTTACAGAATACTAGATATCTCTGAAGATATGAGCAAAACAATCTAACTTCACATGCCCACTTACATACCAGTGATTTCTAAAAGCCATAAGGAAAAAAAGGCTTGGTAAAGAGTCTTTCTTACTAAGTTAGAGCAACAAGTAACACAAGTTATCCTTAAGCAATTGCAAAAGCATCATGTATGAATTAATAGGATTCAAAAACGTGATTCATAACTTGCTATTTGAAGCAGCTACCAATATCATCTAGAACTAATAACACTAAGGAATTTAGAGGTTAGTTGCCAGGGGGGATTTGTGAGCCTAGGAAGTAACGTAGCCCAGGCAAATAGGTAAAAACAAATTTCAAGTTATATCAATATGACCAACAAAAGAGGGCTTGGGGCATCATGAACAGACTAATATACTTAGCTCTGAGGTAGGGTATTGACCTCTGTTCACAGTTGACAAGTTTAAACCCGCTCTTCACAAACGAAAAACAAATAATGCGCCATGCTTTTCAGGGGCCCTGCTGGCATTTATAAATTGTACCCAAAAGTCTAGGCTTCTCTCTTATTGCATATTCCAAATGCAATCTAAAAAACAGCTATAATGCCCTTGTTAGGCCTGTCATCCTTGGTGTGGTTTCCCCTATCTTTTTGCCTGTACCTTCCGTATTTTTTTATGTTATGCTGGACTTAATTTTTGCTGGTGTATGTACTTAGGGCACTTTACCGCTGATGATCAGTGCTAAAGTGCAAGTGCCCCCTGTGTAAATTATAATTCTGATAGTTTATCCATGACTGACATATTTGATTTACTGGTAAGACCCTAGTAAGGTGGATTATGGGTTGTCATGGCCTGTATTTCAAATGCTACTATTGAGCCTGCAGCACTGGTTGCGCCCCCAACATGAGTAACCCTGTAAACGTGTCTCAGACCTGCCATTGCTGTGTCTGTCAGTGCAGTTATAAATTACCTAGTCATCCTGGCAAGTGCCTCCACTTGACAGGCCCTGACCTTCCCTTTTACTACATTTAAGGTTCCTCTAAGGTAGGCCAAAGGTACCCCCAGAGGCAGGGTGCAGTGTATGTAAAAGGTAGGACATATACTGGTGTGTTTTACATGTCCTAATAGTGATACACTGCCAATTTCGTTTTTCCCTATCGCGAGAACTAGGCTCTAGGCTATCATTGGAGCTGCCTTATAACATTTTACAAGCATGACTTTCAATTGGGAACAGCTAGATGATAAGAGTTTGGGCTCTCTGAGCTCAGGATTTTAAAACATCTTTTAGTGTAGATGGTTTTAAAATTGCTTGTTTCAAAATGTCACTTTTAGAAAGTGGCCATTTTCTTGTTTAACCATCCTGTGCCTCTACCTGCCTGTGGAATCAATGTCTGGTTTAGACTGACAGGAACCTGTTTGTGCATTCAATCTTGACAGTCACACAAGGGGAGTTGAGGTCTGTCCAACATATCCTGATTGCCGATCACCAGACCAATAGGCCTTCCTGAGCTAGAGTCTAGTCACCTGCCCCAGAATAGGGATGTGCCTGGCCTTTCACAATGCTGTTTCCACCTCCCTGGTGTGTGTCTTGAGCAAAGACCAGGCAGGACAAGAATGTGGGCATTACAAAAGCAATCCTTTGAAGAATACCTACTTCAAAGGCCAAAAGAGTTATAAGTATTGGACCTAAACCCCCAGACTTTTAAAACACTTTTGGATCAAGAGGAACCTCTGCCAAGGAAAAGATCTGAAGAGCTGTGAGGAGGAGTACTTCCCTTTTGCTGTGTGTTGCTTTGCTGGGTTGGCTCTGCAGTTGCTGCTTCTGCTTTGGAGAGGAGAAGGACTGGACGCCTTTGCTTTGTATCCTTCTTGTGAAGTTTCTCCACAGGCTTCTGTGGGCTTACCTCCTGTTAAGAAGTCTCAGGGCCAGCAAAGACATCACCTACAGCATCCCTGGACTCCATTACTGGGAGTTCTGGCCAGCCAAGCGGTGCCAGTTCCAGTTCTGGGCCTTGGAGGTTGTTCCTGCTGCAAAGACCTGCGCTTGAAAACATCAAATCGAAGCATCCCCCTTCCAGCACCTGTTTTTCCGATGCAGCAGGAGAAATTCCTCCGCACCTCTGCCGTGTGGCTGAAGAAATTAGTGTAGCACCTGCCCGTGGCCGAAGAAACCGCCGCAGCCGGAGTTCAGCGCGCTGTGTCTCCAAAGTCAGAGACACCAACACTGACTTCAATATAGGCCCTGCTGTACGGCTGAAAGAATCAACGCATCATGGGACCATGGCTGAAGAAGTCGACGCAGCGCCTGTTTGTCGCTGCTATAGTGACCTCCAGCGTGTCCGTATTTGTGGTACTGAAAATTAATTGACCAAGGCCGAATTCGATCTGAAAGGACACGTACACCTTTGCTGACTCCTCTGTGACCTGGGCGAGCTGACTCCACTGCCTCCAGCCAAACCTGTTCGGGCAGTCCCCATCCCAATGGCCGAGCGAGATTAGCATCAAAGCACAACATGTCATAAACCGATCATCGCATACAAACCATGGCTAATCACACACACACCTGTCCCTGTTTCTTCTTAATGACTAGTTTTACAAGGAGGAGGTGCCCGATTTTATTGGGGGTTCATCGGTATCTGATGGAAGTTCTGGGCCTTGCTGGGTAATCCATCACAAACTGGACAAACGAAAATATGGGCTTGTCATCATGACTCTGCTTTTTCTTTATTGTGAAAATATGTATATGGCCAAACTGTAAAACTAGGAATTCTTGCCTGAAGCTGATCTTTGTGTATAAAAGAGAAGGCTGGGTCTGTAAAAACGAACAGTCTCCTGAGAATATACACACCGTGCTGTTGTACTTCTAGGAAGTTTGTTACTTGGTTGCAGCCAATAAACTCGATCCTTGACATCACCTAGAAGACTCTGTGTTTCTGTGGTCCAAAACAGGAAGGACTCAAGAGGTCTTTGGGTGTTCCCCCTGGCACCGCCGGGTCCCTAAAAACCCTGTGCCTCAGTTGGCGCCCAACTCGGGGCGGTATCAAGCGGTGTCGGTCTAAGCCAGATGTTCGTGAGGAGCTTCGTGTGAAAATTCCAGAGGACGGCCAGCCACTTCAGCGACCCCTGTATGTCGACGTGGGTCCGAAGGTCTTTGCTGCGAGGTTTCCCGCGTCCCGACGGCTACGAAGGACTGCTGCCCTGACTATCGCCCTGTTTTGGACCCATTGGTGCTTGTTAGAGAGAAACGATAGACGAGTCTTCTAGTGACGTCATCGATCATCGATACTTCAGTTAAGTATAAGTGGAGCGTCTCCCAGTCTTTAGTTTGATTCTTAGTTTTGGTATCCTTTGAGATACGCTTTGTTTGGAACTTGCAAGCGCCAAAGCCGAGGGACTTGTGTATTCACGAGAATATTGTATTCGATAATCCTTTGAAGTTTGAAGCTAGACTAGTGAGCGAAGATGCCTGGTTTTAGCAGACTTGGAAACTTGTTTTGTCTTGGTTGTAATAGGGACTCCTGATTGGAGGACTCGTGTCCGGTTCCTTCGATTGGAACTCCAACATATGAGCTCTATGTGAAGCATGGCGTAGGCCCTATCACATATAATGAAATGTGGATAAAATACACCAGAAATGATGGTGTTTTAAAATGGCCACAATATGGTAGCTTTGACACAGAGATTTTAGATAATCTAGAGGTGAAACTTTTCAAGAAGAAAGCCCGGCCGGCGATGTTTGACTCCTTTCGCCTATGGCGCAAAGAAGCCAAACAGAAAGAAATGAAATTAGCAAAGAAGAATAAAAGAGGTATGTCAATGGTACAAGCTGCCATTGCATTCAGGGATAACGAGGAAGAGCAAGAGAGTGAACAAACGCTTAGAAGTAGGAAGTTAGGAGTAGACAAATGCTACCCAGTGTTGCCACGCAAAGGACAAGGGTCAAAAGAGACACCTGAGAAGGATCCTTTAATGTCTCATCTACTGAGTTCTCCACCTCCATATGCGCAAAGTGCTACAGCACCGCAACAACCTTTGGTTGTACAACCCCCTATTGTTGGACAACAGGTCCTAATACAATCACCAGCTTCTCTTCAGCTGGTTTCTACTCCTCCGGCGCAGCCCTCTCAAGGGCCGCCGCCTTTGCTACATACTCCATCTACCTTTTCTACGACTTCGCCTACTGCTCCAATTGCTTATCCTAATACTCTTTCTGCTACTGCCTCGACTTCTGCTTCTGTCTTTTCTGACGTTTCTACCTTTCCGTCAGTTTCTCCCTCTGTTCGACAGAGAGTAGCAAACACTGTCACTGGTCTTTTCTCACCTTTCTTTGGGTCGCCTAATACGACCCCTAAAACAGAACGTAGACAGTTGCGGAGTCGACTGCCTGACTATCAAGAGAGAGAAGTACTGAATGAGTTAGCACGTAAATGGGTTACTAATACTGTAAAGTATGACGTTCAGTCCATCATGGAAGTCTTCCGTCAGTGGGAAGCATCCACACAGAGATATGTTTTTGAACAAATGTGTATATTCCTCTCTGAAGATTTGGAGGGAAATGATCGGAGTACAACATGAATGAATTATTCCGTGTGCGATTCAAGTTTGCAGAAGGCATGATTGTGGGTGCCGATGTTGAACAAGCAATTGAGATGTTATTGTCATATAGGAGTAAGGGAAGCAATTCTCGATCACTGTCTGAGCATGACATGCCAGGTAGGAAAAAGGCGCAACAGTATCCCATGAGAGAGGTTCCTCCAGTTTGGAGGGAAGGTGATGCAAATGCGAATCCAGCAATTCCGCCGCATTTCCAGCGTGTATGGGTACATGTCCCTTGGAAAAGATCTGAGGTTTTGGCTCTAAAGCAGACATTGCCTGATCCCCGCAAAAATCCTGCAGGGTATTATAAGGAGTTATCACAGACTGCCAGCTCCTGTATCATGAATCTAGCCGATGTAGAGATGTTGTTTGGCAATGTTGTTCCACAGCCTTTATGGGGAAAGATTCGTCATGCAGATCATGACCAAGAGTTAGGTGATACATGGGTTAATATTGGTGCTGCTGATGCTAGACAAGTTGGTGGCTCTAAGCCCGAGCCTTTGGTAGCAGAACTTCCTGGTAGAATTATTGAATATATGAAGACTTTAATGCCCGAATTGCGTGTGAATTGGGACAAGTTGTCTGCGTGCAAACAGAAGAAAGATGAGAATGTGTCTGACTTTTTCACAAGGTTTGAAGAGACTTTCGTCGATCATAGTGGTCAGTATATGGCTACTGTGGGTGGCCAGAGATTGTTTGTAGACAAATTTGTACATAATTTGCTTCCTGAACTGTGTAATAAGTTGAAGGATTCTGAGAGTGCTTGGGCTGTTTCCACGTCAGCGCAGATTTTAGCCACAGCCCAGTACTATGAGAATAGACGCAAAGATGAGCTAGAGAAGGCAGATAAAAAGAATAAAGAATTGAAAACTAAAGTCCTTCTCCAGCAAGCTTATCCACCTCGTACTTTTTTTGTATTAGCTTTTGTCAAAGAGAAGAACATGTAACGACAAGACGGCTTTGTCATAGTGTAAAGCAAATTTCCAGATGCTGGAATACATTCAATATGTTTCTGCATGTAGTACAATCTTTTAAAACTTTACAATTTATGTTGTGCAAGTAGTAAGCCCCCACTGGCCCCATACCATCCTCAACAGTCATGCACGGGGCCATCATCAGAACCGTTATCCTATCTCATGTTAGCCATTTGCCCTCAGTGCGGCCCGTCCGTCTATACCTGAGATGCCCGCTCCGTCTCAGTCTCTGCCATCATCTTCCAGAGGTATACAGCAAAGGGTTCCCAGATCTCTCTGGGTCTAATGCGCTCAGGCATAAGCACCCAATAACTACTGAGTTGCTCCTGGCAGTAGGCAGCGACCCGCAGCCATGCAGCACGCGTTAGCGCAGGTCGGCGCCCCAATGGACCAATACTCTGCGCTTAGCCAGCACCAACAATACCGCCACTAGCCTTTGCTGCGCTACTATTATCTTTTCAACATATCCCAACAGACAAGCCACTGGGTCCGACTCAATGGGAGCCCTCACTATAGCACCAATTGTCCAACACACCTTGGTCCAAAATTGAAACACTTTCGGGCAGCTCCAGGCCAGGTGCAGGAACAACGCATCTGGCGCAACGCAGCGAGCACAATTTGAGGTCTCACATAGTACCATCTGATACATTGGTAGAGGGGTGTGGTACATTTTATTCAAATACTTAAAGTGGATCAAGCGCAACTTATAGTTGGGAGATAGCCTCTCTGTCTGTCCACAACAGAATCCCAACACCGGAATCTCGGCTCCCAATTCCTTCTCCCACACCTCCCTTGCCTGGGAGGTTTCCTGTGTAGCAGAACAAATTGCCATGGAGTATAATCTGGTGGCAAGCTTTTTGGGGGACGCCGTGGTATATATGTGCTCTAGCGCGTCGAATGTTGGGGGCTGGTCCGAAAAAGTAGTGTATGATGCTCTGCAGGACGCGCGCAGCTGGTAATAAAGTCTCAAGGGTCATGCACTGCACATCGTCAGACTAGGCACTAAAGCCATGAATAACCCCATCGGGAACAAATCTGCCACAGTTGTCAGACCCAATTCCAAGGCACTGTCGGCCATCACCTTATCTTGTAATGGAAGAAACATTGGGTTCACAGCCAGCGGGGCCGACGGGGCATGCAGAATCGCAATGCCGGGGCAACGTCCGAGCCACTCCCCAGCCCACCGCACATATTCAACCAAGTCTATTTCTCCACGAGGCGCTCTATATTTGTCAAATACTGCTGTCCAAAGTGGCAGTGGTACCACTCCATCTCTCTCCACCACCACATGAGGTTGGAATGGAACGGGGTACAACCAATGGTGGAGATAGCTGGCCTGCGCGCATAGGTCATACACCTGCAGGTCCGGGGCTCCCATTCCACCCTTCGCCAATGGGCAAGTTAGTGTCTCAAATTCAACCCTAGGTTGGCGATCCGCCCAAACCAGCGCCACCAGCCCAGAACATAGTCTTTTGAAGAACTGTGAGGGGGATCAGGAATTCAAGAAAATATCTAAAAATGTAGGCAAAGCAATCATCTTTGCTATTGCAACACGGCCCACCAGAGACAGCGGCTGTCCCTGCCATACCTGTACTCGCGACTCAAACCCTTCGACAGCGCAACCAAAATTTGCCCTCCAAACCTCGCACACGTCTCAGCTTAGCCAAATTCCTAAGTATTTATTAGGTTTGAAGGCCCATCTGGAGAGATAGTCCGTGGGGCAGGAGGTAGTAGACTCAGTCACCTGGAAAAGAACTGACTTGCTCCAATTGATCTGCACTCCAGAGTACCCTCCAAATTGTATAACCTCACGCGTCATTGGGGATATGTTAGTGCTAGTGTTAGATTTGGAGGTCTCTAGTTGGCAGAGGTAGGTACCTTTGACCAAACAGGGACCTTTGCGTCTAGTCACCAAAAGGGGCTACACTCCTAAAATAACCCCTGCTCACCCCCTTGGTAGCTTGGCATGAGCAGGCAGGCTTATCTCAGAGGCAGGATGTAAAGCATTTGTGAACACATATAGTAATACAGTGACAAAACTACAGATCAACACCACACAGGTTGTATTATAAAAATGAGTATTTTTATATAGACTTAACACAAGACCAAACGACAAAAATCCACAGTACAGTACTCAAAAATAGACTTTAAAATAGTAGAAAAAAGCTCAATTCTCTCAAGTTGTAAATGCAACACTTTACTCTCAAAGTAAGTGTGGAGAAGTGTGGCTCACTGGTTAGAGCAGGCAGACCCTGAAGCTGAGGTCTGACCCGGGACCAGGGTTCAATTCCCGACGCGGCAGGGTCTTGAGCTCAAAATGTCCATGGACTCGATAATTCTCGCTTCGGTGCCTGACCTAATCATGGGTTCACACTCTGCAACTCTGGGCATTAAGCTTGCTTAATCTCCACAACGGCCCCCCGCGGCGGGATGCCTGGCTTTCACATTGGGGATGCCCTATAGGGGCTATCTCACAGGGAAAAGCCAGGACGGGTTACCAAGGCAAGCGCGGAGATACCCCTTTGGGGGTCGATTCAGGCGCTATATAAGAAATATAATAATAACAATAATAAAGTACCTTGGATGCGTAACGCAAAGCAAACAAAAGGGTCGCAGAGAAGGTGATGCATTGGTTCCTTACACACAGGGGAGTGGATGTATTGGTTCCTTACTGCTGCGCAAGGGAGTTGATGCTCGCTTCCTTACTGTGTGGGGAGGTGATGCATCGGTTTCTTACTGCTCCCCGGTACGATGTGACAAGATGGCACCTCAATGCAATACTTCTCTCAGGTACGATGCTAAAAGAAATGGCGTTTTGGTTACAATGCGACAACGTTAAAGCAATGCGTGCACGCCCGATGGCTGTGCTGCGACTTGATGATCTTTGGAGCCATGACATGCCCTGAGACACGCTTCTCCAGTGATGCAACGGCACCTCTGTAGTGGAGGCGCGCTTCTCCAGTGATGCAGCGCGCTTCGGCGATGCGATGGTGACATCGGCAGCGGCGGCTCGCTTCTTCGGCAATGCAATGACAACTGCTGCAGCAGCGACACGCTTCTCGTCATTGAGTCGCACTCCCAGCGACACGCAGTCTCTCAAAAGGCCCAGCACAACAGCAGGCACTTCAGTTTGCCAGCAAGGGAAATCAGGGGGAGCTGGTTGGTGAAGCCTTGTATCCCTTAGACTTCAGGCAGGAGACAAGCTCAAGTTTAAGCCCTTGGAGATTCTTCTTCCAGCTGATGAAAAGCACACTCAGTCCTCTTCTCCTTCCTTGGCAATATAACAACCACTGCAGGCCAACTCCCAAACACACAGCACAGGGGTAGTCTCCTCCTTCAGCTTCCTGGTTCTTCTCCTCAGCAAAGGTTTGTCTTGATTCCCAGAAGTGATCTAAAGTTCTGGGGTCTGGGTCCCCTCTTTTATACACCAAAATCATTTGTCTCTGGAGGCAGAGAGTGTCTGTGCCTAGTCCAAACCAGTTCTGTGCAGTCCTGGAGCACTTTGTTTACAGGACTCCTTCTTTTCCTTTGACAGTGGAAGCCAGGGACATCAGATGCACCACAGGAAGTGGAGCCCGTATTGTGGGAGGAAGGCACAGTCCTATTTCTAATCCCAGGTGCTCCCCTCCCACCACTCTACATGCAGATGGGTCTATTCAGCCCTGTGCTGACTTATCCTGTCTCCTGGAATCCCCCAGCCCCTGTCACTCAACAAGGAATACACAACCTAGCAGAGGCAGGTTTGGACAGTTAGGCAAGAAAATACCTACTTTCTAAAAGTGGTATTTTCAAACACAGAATGTTAAAACCAACTTCACTAAAATATGTATTTTATCATTCTGACTTCAGGCATACTAAACTTGAATTTCTACCTTGTTCCCTGAGTCACATAGGATTTTAAGATGTTAAAATCAAACTGCCCATTCTGGCGTCCTCCGTGTCTGTTCTGAACAGACATGGCGGAAGAGAGTTGCCCGTAGCTCCGAACAAAGAGAAACAATTAAACGTAAGCAGTTTCTGAAGGTGATTAATAGGCCTTTGAAGAAGACACAAGGGTCGTCTGAGGAGGCGGAAGGCCCCTTAATTTAACCTTCTTTCTTTTGAATAAGATTTCCCTATGGAGCCCCATGCGCCAGACGAAAGAGGAATTGTATACAAGATTAATCCTTGATGAAGTGACCAGAGGACATCTGAGTTAAAATCATTAGCAGCGCTCGATTAGGACTACCGTGCCACCATATATGACATGGTGGAAGCCCTACAAAGGCTCCACACAGACCATCTAGTTAGTCCAGAGGAAGAACCCAACAAGACGGATATACTATCGCACACATTTCAGGGGTCGAAATGTCAACGCTTTATTGCCAAGTGTTGATGATCTCCCAGGATAAAAAAGAAATAATTTGATTAATCGCTCACTGGGCTGATATTTCTATTTTTCAAAAACTTTGCACTATGTTTAGATATAATTTTTCTTTGTAGTACATGTCCATGTATTTTGTGCAATGTGTTGTGATATGTAAATATTTAAATGTTTGTGTTCACTGAAGTTCATGAGTCTTAAAATGTTAGTACAGAAGAATTGTTCTGTGTGTATGTAAATATATGTATCTACTTAGGTTTAAACTCATCCTTTTCAAAATACGGATATAAAAAATATATCATGAAAAATAATACAAGAGTGTTACGGTTCTTGGTTTGGACATAAGGTGTAATTCGCTCTTTCATTTGTTGATTGTTCTCTTTCAGTTGGAGAGACATAATTGTATAAAGATATTTTTGATTTCCAAGACTGGCAGAACCACTGTTCACTTATAGTATTAACCCCAGGTTCTGCACTGTACTGGGCTATCCCATTGTTTTATATCGCTGATTTAGATGATGGAGGATGGGTCACTCTGTCACAACAGAGACGGATGTCCCATCTGCCGAAATATAAAACCCATAGAAAATAATGGGATTTATACTTTGGTGGATGGGATATCCGTCATCGTTGCAACGTAGTAACCTGCCGGCCAACATCTAAATCAGACCCTCAGTTAAAGATGTATTGTCACAGACAATACCAGTGCTTAGTTTGTAAAAGAACACATTCTGGTGCCTAATGCTATTAATAGTCGGGATGCCAAAAACCAAAACTGTGTAGTCTTGATTACGCCTCATGCTTTTTTAAGCCACCAAACACAAACACTCCCTGCCTCTTTATTTCACTCTTGCAGGTTCATCCCTGCTTTCTCCCTTTTGTGTTTTTTAGGTCTCAGCCTAGCGTACACTGCTCAGCAGTGTCGCGCAGCTGAGATTTTACGTTTACCAGTATGGGGGCTTGAACCCGCCCCTCTTCTCCATTGGCTGGCTTCCTAACTGGAGGCCAGCCATTGGAGGAGAGGGGCGTCACTCTGTTCAAGCCCCGTCTTTTTCGGATTCGGGGGCGTGTTTTTTGCAGTTTTTACCTCTGTGACGTCTTCCGTCACTCAACAGCAAAAACCAAACCCCGAATGCGAAAATGTCGGCACTTTTCTGACGCCATTTCTGCCCGACCGCTGCCGCAAGAAGTCGAGAAGCTGCTGAGTCTTCCGGTGAGTGCTTACTGTCCTGCCCTCTCGTTGCTCGTGCTTGCTGTCCTGCCCCCTAGTTGCTTGTGCTTGCTGTCCTTCCCCCCCTCGTTGCTTGTGCTTGCTGTCCTGCCCCCTCGTTGCTTGTGCTTGCTCTCCTGCCCCCCTCGTTGCTTGTGCTTGCTGTCCTGCCACCTCGTGCTTGCTGTCCTACCCCCTCGTTGCTTGTGCTTGCTCTCATGCCCCCCCTCGTTGCTTGTGCTTGCTGTCTTGCCCCCTCGTTGCTTGTGCTTTCTGTCCTGCCCCCTCTCGTTGCTTGTGCTTGCTCTCCTGCCCCCCCTCATTGCTTGTGCTTGGTGTCCTGCCCCCTTGTTGCTTGTGCTTGCTGTCCTGCCCCCTCGTTGCTTGTGCTTGCTCTCCTGCCCCTGCCCCCTCGTTGCTTGTGCTTGCTCTCCTGCCCCCTCGTTGCTTGTGCTTGCTGTCCTGCCCCCTCATTGCTTGTGCTTGCTCTCCTGCCCCCTCGTTGGTTGTGCTTGCCCTCCTGCCCCCCCTCGCTGGTTGTGCTTGCTCTCCTGCCCCCCCTCGTTGCTTGTGCTTTCTCTCCTGCCACCTCATGCTTGCTGACCTGCCCCCTCGTTGCTTGTGCTTGCTGTCTTGCCCCCTCGTTGCTTGTGCTTGCTGTCTTGCCCCCTTGTTGCTTGTACTTGCTGTCTTGCCCCCTCGTTGCTTGTGCTTGCTGTCCTGCCCCCTCGTTGCTTGTGCTTGCTCTCCTTACACCCTCGTTGCTTGTGCTTGCTGTCCTGCCCCCTCATTGCTCATGCTTGCTGTCCAGCCCCCTCGTTGCTTGTACTTGCTGTCCTGCCCCCCTCGTTGCTTGTGCTTTCTCTCCTGCCCGCCTCATTGCTCGTGCTTGCTGTCCTGCCTCCTCATTGCTTGTGCTTGCTGTCTTGCCCCCTCGTTGCTTGTGCTTGCTGTCCTGCCCCCCCCTCGTTGCTTGTGGTTTCTCTCCTGCCCCCCTCATTGCTCGTGCTTGCTCTCCTGCCCCCTCGTTGCTTGTGCTTGCTGTCTTGCCCACTCGTTGCTTGTGCTTGCTGCTTTCTGTCTTGCCCCCTCGTTGCTTGTGCTTGCTCTCCTGCCCCCCCTTGCTGCTTGCGCTTGCTCTCCTGCCCCCTCGTTGCTTGTGTTTGCTCTCCTGCCCCCCCTCGTTGCTTGTGCTTGCTGTCCCGCCCCTTCGTTGCTCATGCTTGCTGTCCTGCCCCCACGTTGCTCGTGCTTGCTGTCCTGCCCCCTCATTGCTTGTGCTTGCTGTCCTGCCCCCTCGTTGCTTGTGCTTGCTCCCCTGCCCCATCGTTGGTTGTGCTTGCTCTCCTGCCCCCCCTCGCTGGTTGTGCTTGCTCTCCTGTCCCCCTTGTTGCTTGTGCTTGCTGTCCTGCTACCTCGTGCTTACTGTCTTGCCCCCTCGTTGCTTGTGCTTGTTGTCTTGCCCCCTTGTTGCTTGTGCTTGCCCTCCTGGCCACCAAACACAAACACTCCCTGCCTCTTTATTTCACTCTTGCAGGTTCATCCCTGCTTTCTCCCTTTTGTGTTTTTTAGGTCTCAGCCTAGCGTACACTGCTCAGCAGTGTCGCGCAGCTGAGATTTTACGTTTACCAGTATGGGGGCTTGAACCCGCCCCTCTTCTCCATTGGCTGGCTTCCTAACTGGAGGCCAGCCATTGGAGGAGAGGGGCGTCACTCTGTTCAAGCCCCGTCTTTTTCGGATTCGGGGGCGTGTTTTTTGCAGTTTTTAACTCTGTGACGTCTTCCGTCACTCAACAGCAAAAACCAAACCCCGAATGCGAAAATGTCAGCACTTTTCTGACGCCATTTCTGCCCGACCGCTGCCGCAAGAAGCCGAGAAGCTGCTGAGTCTTCCGGTGAGGGCTTACTGTCCTGCCCCCTCGTTGCTCGTGCTTGCTGTCCTGCCCCCTAGTTGCTTGTGCTTGCTGTCCTTCCCCCCCTCGTTGCTTGTGCTTGCTCTCCTGCCCCCCTCGTTGCTTGTGCTTGCTGTCCTGCCACCTCGTGCTTGCTGTCCTACCCCCTCGTTGCTTGTGCTTGCTCTCATGCCCCCCCTCGTTGCTTGTGCTTGCTGTCTTGCCCCCTTGTTGCTTGTGATTTCTGTCCTGCCCCCCTCTCGTTGCTTGTGCTTGCTCTCCTGCCCCCCCTCATTGCTTGTGCTTGGTGTCCTGCCCCCTTGTTGCTTGTGCTTGCTGTCCTGCCCCCTCGTTGCTTGTGCTTGCTCTCCTGCCCCTGCCCCCTCGTTGCTTGTGCTTGCTCTCCTGCCCCCTCGTTGCTTGTGCTTGCTGTCCTGCCCCCTCATTGCTTGCGCTTGCTCTCCTGCCCCCTCGTTGGTTGTGCTTGCCCTCCTGCCCCCCCCCCTCGCTGGTTGTGCTTGCTCTCCTGCCCCCCCTCGTTGCTTGTGCTTTCTCTCCTGCCACCTCATGCTTGCTGACCTGCCCCCTCGTTGCTTGTGCTTGCTGTCTTGCCCCCTCGTTGCTTGTGCTTGCTGTCTTGCCCCCTTGTTGCTTGTACTTGCTGTCTTGCCCCCTCGTTGCTTGTGCTTGCTGTCCTGCCCCCTCGTTGCTTGTGCTTGCTCTCCTTACACCCTCGTTGCTTGTGCTTGCTCTCCTGCCCCCCTCGTTGCTTGTGCTTGCTGTCCTGCCCCCTCATTGCTCATGCTTGCTGTCCTGCCCCCTCGTTGCTTGTACTTGCTGTCCTGCCCCCCTCGTTGCTTGTGCTTTCTCTCCTGCCCGCCTCATTGCTCGTGCTTGCTGTCCTGCCTCCTCATTGCTTGTGCTTGCTGTCTTGCCCCCTCGTTGCTTGTGCTTGCTGTCCTGCCCCCCCTCGTTGCTTGTGGTTTCTCTCCTGCCCCCCTCATTGCTTGTGCTTGCTCTCCTGCCCCCTCGTTGCTTGTGCTTGCTGTCTCGCCCACTCGTTGCTTGTGCTTGCTGTCTTGCCCCCTCGTTGCTTGTGCTTGCTGTCTTGCCCCCCTCGTTGCTTGTGCCTGCTCTCCTGCCCCCCCTTTCTGCTTGCGCTTGCTCTCCTGCCCCCTCGTTGCTTGTGTTTGCTCTCCTGCCCCCCCTCGTTGCTTGTGCTTGCTGTCCCGCCCCTTCGTTGCTCGTGCTTGCTGTCCTGCCCCCACGTTGCTCGTGCTTGCTGTCCTGCCCCCTCATTGCTCGTGCTTGCTGTCCTGCCCCCTCGTTGCTTGTGCTTGCTCCCCTGCCCCATCGTTGGTTGTGCTTGCTCTCCTGCCCCCCCTCGCTGGTTGTGCTTGCTCTCCTGTCCCCCTTGTTGCTTGTGCTTGCTGTCCTGCTACCTCGTGCTTACTGTCTTGCCCCCTCGTTGCTTGTGCTTGTTGTCTTGCCCCCTTGTTGCTTGTGCTTGCTCTCCTGGCCCCCTTGTTGCTTGTGCTTGCTCTCCTGCCTCCTCGTTGCTTGTGCTTGCTCTCTTGCCCCTGCCCCCTCGTTGCTTGTGCTTGCTCTCCTGCCCCTGCCCCCTCGTTGGTTGTGCTTGCTGTCCTGCCCCCTCCTTGCTTGTGCTTGCTCTCCTGCCCCCCCTTGTTGCTTGTGCTTGCTCTCCTGCTCCCCCTCGTTGCTTGTGCTTGCTTTCCTGCACCCTCGTTGCTTGTGCTTGCTGTCCTGCCCCCTTGTTGCTTGTGCTTGCTGTCCTGCCCCCTTGTTGCTTGTGCTTGCTCTCCTGCCTCCTCGTTGCTTGTGCTTGCTCTCTTGCCCCTGCCCCCTCGTTGCTTGTGCTTGCTCTCCTGCCCCTGCCCCCTCGTTGGTTGTGCTTGCTGTCCTGCCCCTTCCTTGCTTGTGCTTGCTCTCCTGCCCCCCCTTGTTGCTTGTGCTTGCTCTCCTGCTCCCCCTCGTTGCTTGTGCTTGCTTTCCTGCACCCTCGTTGCTTGTGCTTGCTGTCCTGCCCCCTTGTTGCTTGTGCTTGCTGTCCTGCCCCCTCGTTGCTTGTGCTTGCTGTCCTGCCCCCTCGTTCGTTGTGCTTGCTCCCCTGCCCTGCTATTGGCATTGTAAATGACAATGCCATTTATTTATGTTTTAAAAACAAAAACATAAATAAAAATAATGTCATGAGCGATGCCAATAGCTCTAACTTTAAGAATGCCGAGAACATTGCATTGTAAATGCTTGTCTCTCTCTTTCCCTGGGGGAAACTTTGTTGCGGAATAATAAGTGTTGGTTCCCCAAAAGTGAGTGCCTGTGGGCACCACCTGTGAATACTAGCTCAAATTAAGCACTGACTGGATATATTGCCATCCCATGGTGCCACTATGTTAAGTTTATATTAAATTCAGATAGAGTGTAGTGAAATGTGGGTTCCTTCAGAATCTCTCATTGGTGCATCCAGTGTAGTAGTGAAAGAGAAATTCAACTGTTGGATACTACAAAGAATCACACTGGACAACATAATGAACCCACAAATGAGTCATTACATTTCATCCAAGACCAAAGCTAGTTATAAGCAATACCTTTGCTCCTGAAATGTACAATGTGGAATGGCTAAGTACATCTGAGTAGCCTGAATAGCCTGAAGTGAGAGAAAGAGAAGTAGCAGTTAGGCTGTCTTCTTTTATATGTGAACAAGACCTCTCCTACTTCCTCGTTCAGCCCAATATGGTTCTACTCCCAGAATCAGGGGCCAGTTAGTACGTTACTAGACCCGGCTTTTAACATTGAGATCAACTCGTCATGATCAGTTTAGACACATAAAATAAGGGTCAGAATTCAGTTTTTAACTATGGGATAAAATACTCTCCGTTGTATGTTATAAGCAAATTGAAAGTCACCTTTGTTGCCATGACTTAATTTGTTTTATGAAAATAAATGGGATTAAATATACCATATTAAATATATCATAAGCCTGCTAACCCTGCTTATTACTTTCTCAGATAATGAATTGTGTATTTTCACATGCCTTGCTCTACATTTTAATTTAATTCCTATATCGTAAAGCAGTTCTGCACTGTGTGCAAAGTGTGTTTGTTGTGTATCATTGATGGTGATGTGAGTGCAAAAATTCTGAACTGAACAATTTCTGAAGTCACGTGTAGGTAAATCAAGAGCCAAGGTGATGTTTTTACCGGGTTGGATAATAAAGGCTCAGGATCTTGAAATGGTGGAATAATCTATTTATTTTTGCATCCTGCAAATGGACTAAAATGCCTCAGTAGGAGGTTCAATGAGCTATCACTTCTTCTTCGACATCAAGTTGTCTTGGTAAGATCTTTCCATACATAGGGCCTGATTTAGACTTTAAGGGCGGACATCATGTCCCTCAAATTTAGGAAGGTCCCCCAACCTCCAGACCTTGGCAGAGGACTCCCTATGACAGCGGTTCCTGTCAATGTTATAAACGTTTGACGGCTGGCCGTCAAACTTTACATATTTGTACTTTTCATTAAAAAAACTTCCATAGCTGAAGTTTGTTTTTCAAAAAAGTAAAGGTAACGACCTCCAAACCATGGGTGGGTTCTCCCATGGTGTGGGGCTGATTTATTTATTTTATTTTTACTGTCCCTTACCACTAGGTTTGACCTCCAGGTAATGGACAGCAAAAAAAGCAATCCGAGCACCCGTCAGATGGCTCACCTCGGGCCATCGAAGGAGTATGTCAGTGAGGGAGCTAGATAAGGTTCTGTGGTCGACATACTGCTGGTTCAGCCACCTCTAAATCAGGCAGTCAAGGCTGTAATTTTGTTGGAGAGGGTACTCTGTCATCAATGTGACAAGTATCCCCTCCGCCAAACTCGAAGGGGCATATGTACAAGGACTGGCTAACGCTAGTTAGCAGCAGTTTTATTAACGCTGTGTACTGCTGAAAGCTATCACCTTGTTAGCGATGTATGTACAAGATGTCACTATAGCTTCAGGGATCAGCGGTAACAACTGACGCTAATATTAGCGTGATGGCAATAGGAATTCCGGCGTTAGCGGGCGAAAACTAACGAAAGGCCCATTAGTGGCAAAAATACGCACGATAGTCAGCCCAACATGAGTGTTTTTTGCCTCTAATGGAAAAAATAGCCTATCAGTCGACCTCCAATAGAAAATAGGCAAAAACAAATGAAATGCAGAATGGAGCAGCCAGGGCCAAGACAGCACACATCAACAACTTCCTTAAGCCGCCCAACATACAGGATGATCAGGATGTGAGCCTGGATGTGTCGCTGGACCTGCACCTGGAGCCTGGATGCGGCGCTGGACCTGCATCTGTAGCCTGGATGTGTTGCTGGACCTGCGTCTGGAACCTGGATGACTCGCTGGACCTGCGTCTGGAGCCTGGAGTGGGATGTGGAGGAGCTGTGATGGTAGACATTGCGGTGTGGCAATCGCCTGAACCTGGTGGTGAAGTCTGTCCAGGCGCATGGAGACATGTTGCGGACCTGTGTGAGAAGACCGCCTTGCGCCCCTTGGAGCTGTGACTGGTAGAGACGCTCCTGCGCACCAGCGTAAGGAGGTCTGCATTGCATACTATGATCCAACACTATACCAGGTGCACAGAGAGGATTACCAATGGTGGGTGGCACCTCTCTGCATCACAGGATGAAACAGTCTGGTGAACGTGCGCTTTATAAATTATTTATAACATAACGGGCCGGATGAGGTTGCGCTGGCGGAACGCTGTGGAGGGTGAGGCCCCTGAGCTGCGCCAAACTTGTGTTGCAGGAGCGCTGCAAGTTCACGCCTAAGGCGACCCTGCTGCATAAACTGCATAGGGAGGTTCACCAGTGGACTTGGTGGCGACTGCTGTACCCACGCTAGTGAAATCCCACCTGGCTGAGGCTCCTGCTGCCTGAGTCACAGATTTGCAGACAGTGCAGCCGATTGCGCCACAATGTCAATATCCAGATAAGGAGAGGGTGGGACACGTACAGAGGTTGAGTCGCCCAGGCTTAGCACCCGTAGATGATGCACCCCCAGTGTCAGCTCATCCGCTATGGCGGAAGAGCATCATCCCACTGCTTCCAAACAGTGCAAGAAGAGGAACAATCATCACATGATGATAACTTTATGATGTTATCGTGCCATGTTTCCTCTGTGGGTGAGAGGGTGGGTAGGGCTGCTCCATTCACGGAGCAGGGCAGGGGTGAAGTGGCATGCCCACAGAGCAGTCATGCGCACTGTCCTGTTCGCAATGCAGGCTGCATTACAGCTTGCATGGAGAACATGCTCACACCTCTAGTCCCTGGCTGAACGCCTCGTCTCAGCGCCAATGACCAATACCAAAGCTGCATTGCAGCATTGTGATTGGCTGAGGGGAGGGAGCCTAGCTGCCTACTTCCTGTTCCTGGAAGCAGACTCAGGAGAACAGGAGCAACAAAGACACGGGACTCGGCATCAAGGTAAGATTTCTCTCATTAAAATATTTACAACACCCGCTCACACACACACACACCCGTGCACCCATGCCCCATCCAGTGTTCTTCCCGATGTTTCCCACCTCCCAGCTATCCAGTCCCCCCCGCAGCACTTCACAATGGCGGCCGCTGTGCGGCCATGCTCAGCCGCGTACCACTGGTGTGCCAAAGGTATATATGGAGTTATGACGCATACCAGTATATCGCATTCCATTACAATGCATACTGATACTAGGCATAATGCAACAGTGGGGAAGGTGTTGGATTGCGGAGATGTAAACATTACTATTCCCACTTCAGTGGGTGCAACCCTAAAACTGACACTTGCACACCAACGCAAACCCCGAACCTTAAAATGTATCTTTGAGCTCCCAAAACAAACCCTATAAATCGTATTTGACCCACATGCACACCCCAATTCTCGTTTTTGACCCAAATGCATACCCCAATTCTCATATTTGACCCAAATGCACACCCCAATTCCCATATTTGACCCAAATGCCCACCCCAATTCTAATATTTGACCCAAATGCACACCCCAGTTCCCATGATTGACCCCAAAACACACCCCAAATTTCAAATTTTACCCCATAATACAACACACATTTCATCTCCGACACCCAAAACCCATACCCACCCTAAAAATTAAAAATACCCCATTACTGACCTCACAATCCATTGTAATGGAATGCGATGTAAAGGCACCTGCGTTGATGGATTTGCGTTCCAAAGGCATTAAGATGTAATGCCTGTGTTGTAATGGACGTCTTCCGGGCCAAAGGTAAGCCATAGGCTAACCTGTCTGCGTCCATCTGCCCCTGGACCGCGCTCAGCACCAAGGACCCTTCCTCTCGTACACTTCACCCCTATAGCGCCAGCACCCTCCTCGCCATCAACCCTGGGCGCCACATCACCTGCCAGGACCAACATCTGCCTCCGACTGGACATCACCATCACCATCACTGATGGCTACTAAATCACCCGCAAGGACCGACCGTCCAGAAGGAGGCATTGCCATCACCTACAGAAGCCCACTCCGACTGACCACGCACTCCAATGACCCAACGGTGACCATGGAACACCTCAACTTCCAGATCCGGACCAGCCCCATCCTCTGCGGCACCTTCATCTGCAGGCTGCGGAACCATGGACACCCATTCTCCGATACCATTGTAGACCTCATTGCACACCAGGCTCTCCCATCCACCGACAACATCCTACTTGGCTAACTCAAGTTCCACCTGGACAACCCCAGTGACCGGAACACTAACCCCTCCTGGGGTAGCTCCCCAACATCAGACTCAAGCAGCAAGTCACCGCAGCAAGCCACATAGCAGGACACTGTCGAGCACACCTCCTCTGCCATCAGACCTTCAACTACTGCCACACCACCAGACTCTCCTGAACTGACCATAATCGTATACATCACATCTTTACCATGCCTACAATATACATCTGCCAGCACCGACCCCCTTGTAGCTGGATCAAGGCCACCGACGTACGTCTTGTCAACTCCCCCTGCACCACCACTCCGCCAACGCTTACAGACGATGACACCACAGCACACAACCGCCACCAATGGATCTCCAGCTGCGCCGACACCCAGGCACCCCTCAAGAACGGCACTGCCCCAGTACCTGACGCCTGCATGATGGCAGGCGTAAGGGTGAGGCAGTGCCACAGGGATAGACTGGCCCAATGCATTTCTGGAGTTGCGTCATGGTTGTGACAAAACTGCAGCTATGGGTGACTTTAGCGCAGACAGATACGTCAGGATTCCAGGCGTATCTGTCATTACTGGCGTCATGGAGCGCTATCCAGTAAATACTGCGCATCCGTGATGTCGCAAGAAGGGGGAAGTGAAAAGTGTTACAATGCTGCATTTGCGCAGCGCTGCAACACTTTTCATGAGTGAGGCAGAGCAATGCACACTATCTTATTGATGGTGCACAGTCCTGCCCTGTAGTGTTTTTCGCAGGGCAGCGCAGCAACATTGCTTGCACCGCGGTCCAGCATCAAAACCTGCTGAAATAAGGCCCCAAGGGTTATCTCCATTTTTAAGACCAGCTATTTTCTGGTCCGCCAAACTTAAGGAATCCCCTTGCACATATCGCGAAGTGTGGTTAGCGGCCGTTTTTGCACGGGAACGCTACCCTTGCATGTCATTATCGGTACCAGAAGTGGCGATCTTTAGAATGGATGTTTTTCGCCGGAAAACTGCCGCTAACAAAGGTTAGCTATAGCTTGTACATAGAGCGAAAAAAATATTGCTACAAAACCGTCGGAAAAGTGCCGCTAACGTGACGTTAACTCCTTGTACATTTGCCCCTAAGTCAGCCGCTTGGTTTTTCTGCTTTAGTATGGTATCCTAATGTTACGAGCAGTCGTGGTGTGCTTGAAGGGGTGTTGTGAAAGGAAATCTTTGATTTGCGCCCTTCGTCTACACTGGAGGCAATTAATGAAAATATAGGACTTCATGTCGGAAATAATAAGGCGCTCATGGATAACCTTACACAGTTTTATGCGGTTCTTCCTGTCCAAAGTGGTGCCTACTTGGCATTTATATGTGATGAGTCAATGGTAAGCTCAACAGAGTTGGAAGACTACTTTAGCACATGACAATAGTGGTATACTTTATTTTGCAGAAATTATCACAGCCTTGGGGGAAAAATGCTGCTCGCACACGTTTATAATAATCCGAGAAACTGGCATTTTGAGGTAGGATTCTGAGGAGTGTAGATTGCTACACGTCTGTAGAACCTTTCATACATTATGGATACATTAAAGATTGTTGAAAATCAATTCAGTTAAGAAAACAGCTCCTACTGCTAGCAAGAGCGTAGTAGGCACCAATAATATATGAGAGAAAAGGAAATAGTTAATCAATCCAGTCAATGTGAGCAATTTGACTTTCTTTAATGAATGTCTGAGGACATTTAAATGCTGTGGTGAAATAATTATCTATTAACCATATGGCACTTAGACGTAAATATCTAATGGTTTTTGGAAACAAAAAAATAAGCCTTTTACAATAATGCAGTCATACCCTCAAGGATGCCTCTGAAAGAGCCATCAAAGAGAAATATTTCCCTGGTTATCTAATAACAGATGGCAAGTTTAAAATACCTTTCTTTATAGAATGTATGCAGCAACTTTGCTGCAGCTTTGTAACAGCGTAAATAATATAATATATGTTGATATTGTCCTTCTCAGTGACCAGTGCCCGCCTGGTCGCCACCCTGCTCACCCCAGGCTGGAGGCATGCAACTATGCTATTTCACTTAATGCAAAGTGTAGGAGAGTAGGGTCTGCTTCCTATGGTCAACCCCACTTTTTGCTGTGATACTCTGGTTTTTCGACTTTAGTGTGGCTGTGGGCCTGCTAATCAGACCCACAGCCCAGATGTTCTCTCTCTAAATTGATACCATGTACTTTAGGTACATACCTACCCTGTATAGTGTACCATAGGTACCCAAGGCATAGTTGCATCCAAGGCCTACCAGGGGCTGCAGCATGAATTATGCCACCCCTGGCTGGCCATCCAAACTGACACCTCAGGCTGATCACTCAGCTTGGGAAAGGTGGTGTAATCACCCCTTGCTTAGATATAGTATTCCTATATCTACCCTTATATATAGAGACATATATACCTATAAGTCATTCCTATGGCAGGCCTTGAGAATCCTGAAGGCAGAGGGCTTGGTTTTATGTGAGATAGTGCTCTAGCATGAGCCCGTCTGCAGCTTTCGGAACCATGCCCTTATAGCTGTTCTATGATATAGCCATACCATATACTCGTAAGTGCCTTATAATCCTTGCGGTTAATGCTAACTTTGGTTTGGCTTTATCAAAACATGTTGTGTAAGGTGTCAAACACTTAGGAATACTACTCACCGGCCAGTTCTGGCGGCGGGGGTAGCATTCCACCCTTCTAGAGGGAGAAGACATGCAGTCACTGCTTTACCCGGTTAAAGTTAAACAGAGCCTCAGCACCACAAAATGGATGCTGCTGCCACAGACACGAGTCTGACCTCCTGCTGCTGGACGAAACTCCGGCAAGGGAGGCCTGGACAATAGGTTTCCTGTTGAGGGAGGTGCTAGCACCTCCCCAGACAGCCTGTAGTGTATTGGGGAAGGGTGGGTTCAATGGAAAGATGCTTTTCCAGACACCGCCTGGGGCACACAATGTGCTCCATGCATAGCCCGGTTCAAACCAGTTGCTGGGGCACTCCAGTTTCAGCTCTGGCGCGAAACTGGACAAAGAGAAAGGGGTGTAACCACCCCTTTCTCAGGTTCCACCCACAGGAGGGGCCTAGCAGGTAATCCAGCCCCTTAGTTTAGTATAAAAATAGGAGCAGTGTCTAGAGACATTAGACTGCTTTCAGGTTCCTCACTTCTCCGATCCACCCTTGGATCTACCCGGACACTTTTCTCCTGGTCGCCTGCAGCACTTTCTTGTAGCTCTCCATAGAAAACAGCGACGAAACCCGACACGAAAGAACACCTATGCACCCGGCTTCCCTGGGTGAGGTAACTTGAGTACTCCGGTGCTCCCGTGGGTGTTGACTCTCGAAGTGTCCTAGTTTAGAGGGGTTTTACCGTAGTCCACCCAGAAGTGTCCAAAATCTACTACCTTGTAACTTTTACATTCCAATTATAACTCTATGGTAACTCGTGTGTGTGTTTAGACACTGCACACGCCCCCCCGTGGCCCTCCTACTTCCAATCCCTTGGTTGTTTAGTGTAGCCCCAGCGATTCCCTAGGCCCTAAGCCTATTCACCTTTCCTGAAGTGGTTCTTATACCACTTACTTAGTATATGGTTCGTGAGGCCCCTAGAGCAGAATTCTGTTTTGTGCAACTTATAGTATGCTGGTTGAGTAACTTGTACTGTATCTCGATCTCTGACCTCACAAAGAGTTCAGAGGGGTTGTGTTAGTAATAAATACATATATACTTTATATATACCTTGTGTGGTGTCCTTTCATTTGATATTCAAGGTATTATTATTGGTAAAACAGCTGGCTTCACATGCTCTCTAAAGTTTTAGCCTAAGACTGCTTTGTCCATGCTACCACTAGGATAGCTGGTCTATAAGGTTGACTTTACAACCATCACCATAAGGGTCGTGTAGACTGGTACAGGGTGCCCACTAGAATAGTGAACATCATATACCAGGCTAACTTCTCACACAAATAACATCTCCTGAATTCTGGTTACCACCCTGCTCACCTTAGGCTGGGTTATACTGGAAACAGTGGTCCCAACCAAATTTTTTTATCAACAGACAAATCTGCACAAAATTAATTAGTTTAGTGAGCTTCCTAAATCAAACGCTCAGTTGAATCAATCATGATTACCACTCAGGTAATCCTATACACAACAAAGTTCTTATAAAAATACCTGACACAAACCAAGGGTTTATTTTGAAAAAACGCAGGAGTTTAATAATTTACTCCATTTCGATATGCTGTTTTTATATACATTTATACAATTATATACAATTTCAAACTAACGGTAAAAAGGGAGCAAACAGCTTCTAAAGTAGTGCAAGAAAAATGAAAGGAGAGAAAGTGATTGTGGTGAGAAGGGTGTAAGCCTCAAAAAGAATAGTGACAAGTGAAAAAGGGGATTTTTACAAATTCAAAAAATGTTCCAGCTGTACTTAGGATTCAGCTGGTATCACAGAAAATGCCACAATTAGTTGCTGTTATGTTTCATACATTTATACAGTCAAATAATGACATGTATAATGGTTTTCAAAAGTGGTCCTATCTGTACATAAAAAGAAAGGCGTCGACGTTTCGACCCGTCTTTTGGTACATGGGCAAGTTGGAGCCTCGACCTGCGGGTCTTCCTCAGGACGAAGATTGCACACACGTTTTTTACCGTAGACAATTCACAGAATTGGCCTAAAATGAAAGTTATAAAATTGGTGGTCAGGTTATTATGTTATCAGAAGTGGGTAGATAACATTATCCCACGTTCTATGATTCGCTTGCCCACTGATTGTTAATGGGCTGCCTCCGTCCTCCTGTACTGGGATAGACGGGTGGTCTGGTTGACCGAGGTGGGACACCTGTAATTAATAAGGTATCGGAGGTTTTTACTAAACTTATTCGATTCATTGTTGTTCATACAATTGAGCTCAAAAATTTCGAAAAAGTGGGCTTACCATGAACTCGATGGTGCAAGCGTCTATAATAGGTATTCAGGCGTTAAGGTCACAGACACTCAAGTGATAAAGTTGACCGAGATGAACCACCTGTAATTGATAAGGCAAGTGCATTCTGCTTTACTAAACTTTTGTAAAGAATGGTCCAAAATAGCTAATGGAATCGTGTTACAAAAATGGGCTTACCCTGGACTTGGTGGTGTGGCGTCCGTATTGGGTATTCAGGCTTTAGGGTGACAGACACTCGAGCAAACGCGCCCCCAGACACTACATAGGAGACAGCAATTGGAGGGAACAATGAATCCCAAGGAACCCAAATTGGAGTTACATGTGGACATTAGTGCGCCAAAAGTCGATTTTCATACCTTTTTTTAAAAGTTGTATATCACGAGTGTCACCCAGGCAGAGCATGCACGTATTCCGGGTCAAATTTCTCTCCGCAGTGTAGCGATAGTGAATCGCGCTGCAAGGACAGATATATTTATTTATTTATAGCTCAAAATCTCTCACACGGATCTAGAGATTTTAATAAGTCGAGTGCGATGCTTTTTAACCTATTTTCCTACCTTTTTACTTCGCGTCTGCCGCCGTCAAAAACCAAGCTGCCATGTTAGGATCAGGCAAGGACGCGTTAGCGTCAATCACGTGTATTGTAGCCTTCCGGAAGAAAGGGACAAAAGACTGCCTAGAAGGATCGGCGAAAAAAGTTTTGACAAGCCGGAAATTCATATTTTTATTACAGTGGTGATATTATTAATGGCAAAGACATGCCCTGCCAGGTGTTGATTGGCGAAAAAATTATATTATTAGAATTCTACCAAGGCGCAAGTTTTTAACGGGGGTGTCCATAAATTAAACAAAGGACTGCCTAGATAGGTCGAACCAGGCAGTTCGTATTTCATTACAGTGGGAATATTATTAATGGCAAAAACCTTGCCCTGCTAGGTGTTGATAGCGGAAAAAATTATATTATAATTCTACCAGGGCGCAAGTTTTTTAACGGGGGTGTCAATAAATTAGTCAGAGACAGCAACCATAAAAGACTAGCCATTATTCAAGATAGACACTTGTCTGTTTATCTCCTCATATTCATTGAGGCCCCGTCTGATTGTGTCAAAAAGATGTATGAAACGACACTCCCGAATACTAAGGGTTTGATTAAAATCTCCCCCTCTTGGATTGGGTGTCACTTTTTCCAGGATACACCATGACAAACTGTCAGGTGTATGGTCAAATCTAGTGAAGTGTTCTACAAGGGGTGCCCCTTGGGTCTTGCATTTAATGCGGCTGATATGTTGTAGTATCCTGCATTTTGCTTTTTGGATAGTTTGCCCAATATATACAAAACCGCATGGGCACGTGATGGCGTAAATGACGCCGGAAGAGTTGCAATTACTATGGTCTCGTATCACATGTGTCTGATCATTGTATTTGAACTCCTTGACTTCCTGAGTCAACGGGCATGCCTTGCAATTGCCGCATTTTACATGTCCTTTTACTGGTGGGATCCCCCACAGTACTGTTTGGCTGGGTTGAAGTGTTGTAGGTAACAAGGCCCTGACCACATAGTCCTTTATATTTTTTGCCTTTTTAAAAGCTTGCGCCTTGGTAGAATTCTAATAATATAATTTTTCGCCAATCAACACCTGGCAGGGCATGTCTTTGCCATTAATAATATCACCACTGTAATAAAAATATGAATTTCCGGCTTGTCAAAACTTTTTTCGCCGATCCTTCTAGGCAGTCTTTTGTCCCTTTCTTCCGGAAGGCTACAATACACGTGATTGACGCTAACGCGTCCTTGCCTGATCCTAACATGGCAGCTTGGTTTTTGACGGCGGCAGACGCGAAGTAAAAAGGTAGGAAAATAGGTTAAAAAGCATCGCACTCGACTTATTAAAATCTCTAGATCCGTGTGAGAGATTTTGCGCTATAAATAAATAAATATATCTGTCCTTGCAGCGCGATTCACTATCGCTACACTGCGGAGAGAAATTTGACCCGGAATACGTGCATGCTCTGCCTGGGTGACACTCGTGATATACAACTTTTAAAAAAAGGTATGAAAATCGACTTTTGGCGCACTAATGTCCACATGTAACTCCAATTTGGGTTCCTTGGGATTCATTGTTCCCTCCAATTGCTGTCTCCTATGTAGTGTCTGGGGGCGCGTTTGCTCGAGTGTCTGTCACCCTAAAGCCTGAATACCCAATACGGACGCCACACCACCAAGTCCAGGGTAAGCCCATTTTTGTAACACGATTCCATTAGCTATTTTGGACCATTCTTTACAAAAGTTTAGTAAAGCAGAATGCACTTGCCTTATCAATTACAGGTGGTTCATCTCGGTCAACTTTATCACTTGAGTGTCTGTGACCTTAACGCCTGAATACCTATTATAGACGCTTGCACCATCGAGTTCATGGTAAGCCCACTTTTTCGAAATTTTTGAGCTCAATTGTATGAACAACAATGAATCGAATAAGTTTAGTAAAAACCTCCGATACCTTATTAATTACAGGTGTCCCACCTCGGTCAACCAGACCACCCGTCTATCCCAGTACAGGAGGACGGAGGCAGCCCATTAACAATCAGTGGGTAAGCGAATCATAGAACGTGGGATAATGTTATCTACCCACTTCTGATAACAGAATAACCTGACCACCAATTTTATAACTTTCATTTTAGGCCAATTCTGTGAATTGTCTACGGTAAAAAACGTGTGTGCAATCTTCGTCCTGAGGAAGACCCGCAGGTCGAGGCTCCAACTTGCCCATGTACCAAAAGACGGGTCGAAACGTCGACGCCTTTCTTTTTATGTACAGATAGGACCACTTTTGAAAACCATTATACATGTCATTATTTGACTGTATAAATGTATGAAACATAACAGCAACTAATTGTGGCATTTTCTGTGATACCAGCTGAATCCTAAGTACAGCTGGAACATTTTTTGAATTTGTAAAAATCCCCTTTTTCACTTGTCACTATTCTTTTTGAGGCTTACACCCTTCTCACCACAATCACTTTCTCTCCTTTCATTTTTCTTGCACTACTTTAGAAGCTGTTTGCTCCCTTTTTACCAGTAGTTTGAAATTGTATATAATTGTATAAATGTATATAAAAACAGCATATCGAAATGGAGTAAATTATTAAACTCCTGCGTTTTTTCAAAATAAACCCTTGGTTTGTGTCAGGTATTTTTATAAGAACTTTGTTGTGTATAGGATTACCTGAGTGGTAATCATGATTGATTCAACTGAGCGTTTGATTTAGGAAGCTCACTAAACTAATTAATTTTGTGCAGATTTGTCTGTTGATAAAAAAATTTGGTTGGGACCACTGTTTCCAGTATAACGTTATCTACCCAGGTCCCTGAACCTTTTTTTGGGTTACCCCATTCTAGTAATGGTCACCTTAGGCTGGGGGCATGCAACCATTCTATTGCCCTTAATGGAAAGAATATCTCCTGAATGCTCCCCTGGTGTCGCAGGCTGGTAAAGCACAGTGCTCGACAAGGAGTCGAGGAAAGTATGGCGTCAAAGGGAGTAGTCGCACTTTGGAGAGTGCAGAAAAGAACAACGAAAACAGGAGGTGAGCCTGCAATTGCACCCTACTTTCAACCCTCCTGTGGCTCGATAACCCCCTCAAGAGCACAACTCGCCAGTACAATCCCTCCAGGCCCAAGACCACTGCCGGTGAGTGCAAGAGCACCCTGAAGACCTGGCTTAAAGCAAAAACCTCATCAATGGGGAATAGATCATGCTGTGTACATATGTCATATATATTTGTTCAACCCTAATCGCATCAACTTCTCTTAAAATTGAATCTTGAGTGAATTTGCAACTTGTATATATGTAACTCTAACCACTAGTATCTGTAGTAGTCTTATGTACTTACAACCATTCTTATGTGAGTTTAGAGTTTATCTATGTCGTATCTTATATGTAATGCATGTACTCTAAAGTCCTTATATAATGTAACTGATTCTATTGTAAAACGCTCTGGCACCTTCGGGTAAGGCTCGCGCTAATTAAAAACACATAAATGAATAAAGAAGTCAGCTTCGAAAAGATACAAGCCTGACTCACTCAGCCGAGGCAGGGTTCTAAACAGTGACCTGCAGATTGCAAAGATTGCTTCAAAGAAAGGCCTACAATGCCAAAGTCGTGATGGTCCAAATGCTAAAAGCAGGAACGAATCTTGTTAGACCTGGGGGCATATTATCAAGAACGGCGATACATTTATCGCCGCTTTAGCGGCAGGAAACTGCAGCTAAAGCGGCGATAATGGGCTTGATAAAATGTCCTTGTGAATTCCCATAGCAGCCCAGGTTCTGGTGTTAACCTGGGCTGCTATGGGAATTCACAAGGGCATATTATCAAGCCCTGTATCGTCGCTTTAGCTGCAGTTTCCTGCCGCTAAAGCGGCGATAATTTTATCGCCGTTCTTGATAATATGCCCCTGAGTTCCTCATCCATTGAAGGCATTGGGTTCGAGGGTATTAGAAAACACCAAAGGAGCAGAGGAGATTTGGGGCATATTATCAAGAAAGATGATAAAGTTATTGCTGCTTTAGCGGCAGGAAACTGCCGCTAAAGTGGCGATAATGGCCTTGATAATATCCCCATGTGAATTCCCATAGCAGCCAAGGTTAACACCAGAACCTGGGCTGAGATGGGAATTCACAAGGACATATTACCAAGGCCATTATCGCTGCTTTAGCGGCAGATTCTTGCCGATTTTATCTCCTTTCTTGATAATATGCCCCCCGTGTTTTAGACCGCGTTCAGTCACAAGTTCGTTGCACAGTTCCACAACAGGAAGGGGGAGATTGTGCAATGGCTAAACCTTAAACAAACATGAAGGTCATTTATGTTTATATTGCCCAAAACATTGTTACAGTAAAGTTTCTCAACCAAGTTGGGTCATTATTTATTCACTTGTCCATTTTAGTTTGTGTTTGAACTGCCCGGCTTTGTTTATCGTGGTATTACTCGGACTGTAAACATCAAATGACGAACAGCTCTAGTTCTGTAAATAGGATGCTGTGTAATTTTATCATCGTGCATTAAAAGCCCCATCGAGATGTCCATCTGTTGTTCCACGTCTAGGATTGATTGCCAACATACCTCAGCTCTTTAAATATTTTCAGGTTCAGGAAAAACTCAGCTTGGCGTTCACATGTGCATTTTCTCAAACCAGGCAGGGTGGCTGGTAGTCTAGAGCCGTCTTATAGAATGTGCAAAGCCACTATCACCATTGAGCTCTAGTAAATTACCCTGCATCAACCATGCCCTTGAAAAAAAAGGAGTTTTGTTTGTTACTCTGTCCTTCCCAGATGAATATATCGCACCGTGCTCAATCTCATCAGGGAAATGTAAAGAGGAAGCAGGAGAGGGCCTCATACTGTTCCTTTGTGTGGAACAGTTTAAGAAAAAGAAACAGAATATGACCGGGCGAGTAATAAGAACGGCCCCTGGTCAACCATGGTCAAATTTGCCATTTCACCCTTTTCTGAAGATGGCTCCTTCTTGTGTAGTAATTTATTGTTTGATTAATAAAAATCATTACAATGGTGACCATACAACAATAAAACATATATCAAAAAATAAATACAGCTCTTAGTCCATTAATAGCATCAAGTATAAATAGCAAGTAATAAGGGGTTATGAATATTTAACCATAAAATTAGTTTGAGACCTAATCAGTACCCATCAAAAGTTTCGAAATCTCTCTAATTTCATGCTACATGGGTTTAGACTGCATTTGGGCAAAGCCTCTTTAGTTTAATTACGGCTAAAAAAACATTATCATTAATTCAGTTTTAATTTACAAAATAAAAACTAATCATTACTGGAAACCTACTAACAGTTCCACTAGCGATGCATTTCAGAATGTAAATGCCTGAACCCCAGTGAAGAGTAATAGAAAACTCTAAACTCGCACGGGGCACAAAGCCAAGTCCACTAGTATCACAATGCCTGGCCCTGCCACTTTTGGAGGGTGTAGTTAAGTGAGTAGATTAGTATCTCAATTGGGTTAGAGTAGCCCTGTACTAATGGACTGTTGTTAGCTCACAGTAAGTCAGCCTTTTTGCCGCTCTTATAACAAATTTGGTGAACTGGATGTTAAGCAATGAATTATTCGGGTTCATGGATGTAAGAGTGCCTTGTTGACAGGAACGGACGCTATGTTTGTTCCACTGGCCCCGTAACAGCCTTCTGATCGTTTAGAAATGCAGGGCAGAGACATACCATGTGCTCTATTGATTCCTTACGGCTTTAGCCTCTACACATTGTGTTGTCATTTGTGCAGCGCAAGCCTGGTAAATGGTGCAAAAGGGCCATTCTCCCATTTTTCTAAAACACCGTATAAGTACATGACAGGTATGTGCTGCAGTCCCTGGCTTAAACCCTGATATAACTGTCCAGGGGTGCTTGCGTTGGGCCAATTGTGCTCTGTCCAAGTGAAAAGACCAGGCATGGACATTTCTTTTAATATATGTTTTGAGAGTCTGCTGGGATGGATTGGTGTTCCAGATGTCTTCTGCTTTTCCGGAAGTTGTAAAGAATCTAGTAAATAATGTCGGTGTGGTTGCCCCAGCTGACTGGTTGATATTCCCTGCCATAAAATAACCTCCAGGCTTGCTTCTCTAGACGTGCGAAGCTTGTTCCACAGCTTGATAAATGCTCCGGCCCCAAACGCTCTATGATCTTGAGACCAAACTCAAGTCGTATCTAGGCAGGTGATGAGATTTTTGGTAGGCTCAGTACTTGCTTAAAGATTGTTGTTATTTTATTCACCAGGCTGTTTTTTTCCCAGCATTATCTTCTGGCTGTAGGAATGGTAGTTACTAGATATTTTTGCCTTTATGAAAGTTATTAAAAGAATCAGGTTGGGCCAGACAGCTACATTGCAGGTTTCATAAATGCTACCTAAATGGTCATGGCTTTAGCTTCAACCTCATCTCTGTGTTTTGTAAACTTGCCTCTTCTGTCCATGTGGACCCCTAACTATTTATATGAGTTGGTCCTCTCAATACTTTTGCCGTTGTAATGCCAACTGCCACTTTGATATTTCCTTGACCCATAGGTGATTATCCTTGTTTTTGATAGATTTAATTCCAAATAATTTCTAGTAGCATAAAAGAACAACCTGTCAATCAATCAATCAATCAATAAATTGTTTATGCGTTCCAAAAGATAAAATCATAAAAGCACAGATAAAAATCGAATAAAACAATATAGATTTCCAATTCAACTTACATTAAAATCAATAGCAACAGTTTTCCTTTCGGATATTATAGAATTATTTATCTAAGTGACAATAATATGTGTTATACAAATGTACCAGATAGTGAACCCTATACTATTTACAGCCCCCTTCCTCTTTTGTATGCAAGCCCATAAAAACGTAACTAACAAAAAACAGCAAAGAGGGTCATACAGCGATTTGTGTAAAATGCTGGTGTTTTAAAATTGGTGCAAGGTAGACATCCCTTTCTCTCTTATAAAGTATGCAAAACAATATTGGGTTTGTGGGGAGAGGTTGTCACAAGGGCACAAGATCAGATCTGAGTGGTTATATGTTTTTTCTGGGTAACCAAATATCAGTGGTGTCATGGTCATATAAAATCTTAATAATATGAATTTGTGTTGTGCACTAGTGACGTCTGCTAAATAAAAGTATCCTACCTCTATCAGCCGCGGTCTCAAACAGTAATTTGCGGACTGCCCATTTGTCCTGTTTTTCTCCATCCACTTGTAATATGCCCTCAATAAAAACATATTAATTATCTTTTGTTTTGGGACCTTTCTACATGCTGATGGGTCCCTGAATAAATAAGGGAGTCCAATATCGTTCAACACTGACTCAACATAGCTAAGTCACCTAATCCTTCTATGGTTTTCCAGCTTCAAACAATTTCTTAGTATGAATTGTGTCAGGATCACCGTGTGCCTCTGCCAGATCGAATGCCACAAAAGGATTGTGGCTAACTATATTGAGTCTGTAATGTAGGGAAAGCCCAGTTCTATATGTATATCAAGCTATCCAGCTGATAGCCAGAAACCGGTCCTCGGATGCTTGATTCTGGTCCAGGAAAGACATGGCTTGGCAGTTCGGGCTGGACTGTTCCCATGAGGCACAGGGTCAAGGCTGATTTGCATATGGCCATGTCTGAACTGGGGTGGTGTGGAGTGCAAAAAATTGATGGATTTAGGTCCAGATCTCTGTACTGGGGTGAATGCATGACATTGTTCTGCATTCTGTCCATCAATTGTTGTTTTTGCATTTGTCACTCCGAGTGGGATGGGTATGCTCAGACGTGAGTCCCATGCTCTCCACACCACTGGAGTCAAGCTATCCTGGCTGAAGACGGCTGATTGCCAGAAACCGGTCCTCGGATGCTTGATTCTGGTCCAGGAAAGACATGGCTTGGCATTTCGGGCTGGACTGTTCCCATGAGGCACAGGATCAAGGCTGATTTGCATATGGCCATGTCTGAACGGTGGTGGTGTGGAGTGCAAAAAAACAATGGATTTAGGCCCAGATCTCTGTACTGGGGTGAATGTATGACATTGTTCTGCATTCTGTCCATCAATTGTTGTTTTTGTTTTTGTCACCCTGAGTGGGATGGGTATGCTCAGACGTGAGTCCTATGCTCTCCACACCACTAGAGTCAAGCTATCCTGGCTGAAGACGGCTGATAGCCAGAAACCGGTCAGCAGCGGTTGGGATTTGAGCTTGCTGTTGTTTTACCATTACAATCTTTGAGAGTATCCTTTGAAAGATCATACAGGTACCTGCTAGGTACATATAAAACAAGACTAGTATACTTAAGTTCTACTGAACTTAGTTGTTGTAGAGGATAGGGAGTAGCACACACTGACTACAACTACTAGATAGGTTTAGTAGGTAAACACCAGTGTAGGTAGATTGCAACATATCCACCCACACTAGAGCAATGTCTGGAGCAGAGGGGTCCACTGGACCTGCCCCTGTTGAGAGTGACCCTTAAGGGCACCATCTAAATTTGCTATGTTATACTTTAAAGAACTGAGGCAGCTCTGTACCTTAGGAGGTCTCAAGACGGGTCCAACCCCTACCACAGACCACCTCAGAGAGCTTTTAGACCAGTCTGAAGCTCTAAAGACCTCTAAAGCAGACCCCACAGGGAATGTTGAAGGAGGCTCTCCCACTGAAGATGACAATACTGATGCCCCTGTCCCTGTTGTCCAGATAGATGAGGAAGACCAGATCACTGGGGATACTCAGCCTGAGGATGAGGAGGAGGAAGAGAAAGAAGGGGAGAGCAGTGATTCTGATAATGGAAGAAATAGTCAGGTGCTAGCCAGAGGGCTTAGCCAGGCTAACTTAAGCCTATTTGGGACTGAGTCAGGGGTAAACCCACTCAGACCCCCAAGTGGACTTAACCAGGAGCAAAGGAGGAGGAGGAATCACTCAGGTGAATCCAATACCTCCCAAGCTTCTAGAGGTTCTCATGGTCACTCCAGAAGGAGGATGACATCCCCTCAGAGGAGGGAACATGAGGCCAACATGAGAGAGGCTGCGCTTAGGATCCAGAAGCGAGAATTAGAAGTTGCCCTGGCCCAAGAGACACTTGCTAGAGCAAGACAGCCTAGAGAGGGTGGATTAGGATCCACTGGTGGCAGCACTATCCCTAAAGATAAAGACAGGTCCTATGACAATAGAAACCTGAGTAAGATTGTGCCCCACTACAAAGCTGGGGATTACATCTACAAATGGATGACTGCACTTGAGAGAGCCTGCAGAGTACAGCAGATCCCTCAGGAGCAGTGGGCAGCAATCTTGTGGCTCTCCTTTGAAGGTAGAGGCCGAGACAGACTCCTCACAGTTAGTGATGGGGATTCTAGAAACTACCTGGTCCTGAAGAGTGCTCTGATTGATGGGTTAGGCTTAACCACTGAACAGTACAGGTTAATGTTCAGAGAGACCCAGAAGACACAGACTCAGGACTGGTCTGAATTTGTTGAATGTGCCACTAAGGCTCTGGAGGGCTGGTTGCTGGGAGGTAAGGTTACAGACTATACAGGATTGTATAATTTGATGATGAGAGAGCAAATCTTAAATAATTGTCAAAACGAGCTTCTACATCAGCACCTGGTAGACTCTGATCTGACCTCTCCACAAGAATTGGGTAAGGGGGCAGACAAATGGGTCAGAACCAGGATCAGGCCTAAGAACCAGGGTGTGAACCAAAAGAAAGAGACTACCAAGCCTCAAGAGAAAGGTGGGGATAAATCCAAAGAGAAGACTTCCCCAGGGCCCCAAAACTCCAATGAGGGGGGTGGGTCCCAGAACACTTCCTCTAACCAGAAGAAACCTTATTGCCATACCTGCAAACAGGTAGGCCATTGGAAAACTGACAGCAGTTGCCCAAAGGCCAACAATAAGGAGAATATACCTCCACGTAAGGCTCCAACACCTCCTGTCACTGTTAGCAGTGGTCCCCCAGGTGGTGGGAGCACCCCCAAGAATTTGGGTGGGTTTACTTTTGGAACACAGGTGGACTCTGGCCTAACCAGATCCCCAACTGATCTTGTCTATGAAACTGGCATGGGGTTTGCCAATTTCACTGATTGCCCAAAGACTTTGACAGGAACCCCTCATCAATGGTCTGAAAGTTGAGGCCTTTAGAGACACAGGGGCTAGCATCACCATGGTGAGGGAGAGCGTAGTCCCCTCAAGGAAACTTTTACCTGGTGCCACATACCAGGTGACAAACATTGATGGAGTTCAGAAAAATCATCCCATAGCAGTGGTAAATCTCAGCTGGGGAGGTGTCACTGGCCCCAAGAGAGTGACAGTGTCCCCAAACTTGCCTGTAGATTGTCTACTGAGGAATGATTTGGACATCTCAGCCTGGGCTGAGGTTGAACAACAAACCCATTCTAGAATGGTAAATCTCCATGGAAGGTTAGTAGGGCTGTGATGGCTACAGCCCCAATCCAAGATCTCCTTCCTGAAAAGGTTGGTAGGTCTGTGCAAGTCTCAGCCCCATCTTTAGCTGAAGCCCTTCCTGAACAAGTTAGCAGAGCTGTTATGATAACAGCCCATACCCAAACTGAGTCTCCCCCTGAAAAGGTTGGTGGGGCTGTGATGGCCACAGCCCAAACTCAAACTGATTCATATAAATGTAAATGTAAATGTATTTGAGCTTATATAGCGCACAGCTACCCGCAGTGGGTTTTCCGGCGCTTGCTTAGGGAACCCGTCCTGGTATTCCCCTGTGAGATAACCCCGGCAGGGTATCCACAAGGTGAAAGCCAGGCATCCCGCCGCGAGGGGCCGTTGTGGAGATTAAGCAAGCTATTGCCCAGAGTCGCAGAGTGCGAACCCGTGAGTCGAGAAGGCACCGGAGCAAGAATTATCGAGTCCGTGGAATTTTTTGTCCAAGACCCGCCAAGGCGGGGAATTGAACCCTGGTCCATGGGCCGATATCAGCTTCCAGGTCTGCCGCCTCTAACCCCTGAGCCACACTTCTCCACTGCCGCCTCTAACCCCTGAGCCACACTTCTCCTCTTCTTTCTGAAGCTTGAAATGATGGATCAATCCACACAAACAGAGAGCACTGAGGAGGAGGAGAAATCTCCCTCCCATCAGACTTTAGGAAAGGATCAGCCTCCTCAGGGAAGTGATCTTACCCCTGATGAAGGAACTGTCCCAGAGGTTTGTTAGGCCTAGCCTGACAGAGCCCCTGATGGCAGTGGACCCTTCTCAGGTGGGACCCAGTCTGGAGCAGGTAACCTGCCCCTCTCTACCTTGCCTAACTCAGCCCAGGGCTCCAGAGGACAAGAAGGACAGTGAGCCCCAAAGGGCCCCCTGTCAAACAAATCACCCCCATCAGCAGGTTAGGGGCACCAAAGCTAGCAGCCCTAGCCAGGTGAAAACTTTAAAAATTCTTGAGGGATCCTCCTTAAAACTAGTTAGGGACCTCCCACACATGGATTCTGTTGGGCACAGCCAAACCTGGGCCCCAAGGGGGCCCAAACCTGAACTGTACCTCCAGTAAGCCAACAAAAGGGACCCAGCCTCCAGCTTTAGGTAGCCAGAGGTTGACCCTGAGAGCACAGTGCAACTCAGTCAAGGAAAAAAAGGCACACATGGTGGAGAGTGACTGGAGGAAGATGAGTCCTGCAGAGGAATCTCACTTCAGTACTCCATCTCAACACCAGCCTTTTACCTTGCCAAAACACACCACAGGTAGAGATTCCCTAAGGTGGAGACCCTCTGATACCCTTAGGGTGAGGGATTGCTTCGTGGACCATGAGACAGGGGGTAACCAAAGCCAGTGCTGGTACTTCCTTATATGGCCACTTGGGCAATATAGGCTTACCTGGTCAAGGATAGCCTTATCTCCTTTCGTTTGGGGGGGGGGGGTGTAGGAAGGTGGATATCTGACTATGGTTACCCAAAACATTTTGCCTGTTGTTTTGCTGTTTTTTTTACTTAGTTGGCCTGGGATCCTGCTATTCAGGGCCCCAGGCTAATTGCTCTCTCCTTAAAATGGACTCCATGTACCTTAGGTACATACACAATTGGATCTGGTTCACCTTATAGACCCCTGTAACAATGTACCCCAGGTACCCAGGGCATAGGTGTATCCAAGGCCTACCAGGGGCTGCAGCATGTATTATGCCACCCCTGGCCTCCATATTTGACGCAACTGGCTGATCAATCAGCTGGAGTAAGTTGGTGTAATCACCTCTTACTTAGATACAGTATACCTATATCTAACCTAACTGGACACATGTTAACCTATAAGCCACTCCTATGAAAGGCCTTGATAATACTAGAGGCAGAGTGCTTGGTTTCATGTGAGATGGTGCTCTGGCACGAGCTGAGCCCGTCTGCACCTGTCGGGAACAACTCCCTTAGCTGTTCCGGGATATTGCCATACCATATACTCTTAAGTGCATTATAATCCTCGCGGTAACTTGCTAACTTTGGTTTGGCTTTATCAAAACATGTCGAGTAAGGTGTCATACGAATTGGGATACTACCCCCTCGCCAAGTCTGGTGACGCGGGTAGCATTCCACCCTTCTAGAGGGACACGACATGTACATAACCTGAACCCCGGTTAAAGTTAAACTCGAGCCTCAGCATCACAAAATGGATGCTGCCACCACAGACACAAGTCTGACCTCCTGCTGCTGGGAGTCCTTCCAGCGAGGGAGGCTTGGACAAAGGGTTTCCTGCCTTGGGAGGTGCGAGCACCACCCCAGACAGGATTTTGTGTATTGGGTTGGACAGGGCTGAATAGAATGAGACATGCCTGGGGCACACAAGATGTCCCCATGCATAAGCCAGTCCAAACCGGTGCTGGGGCTTTCCAGCCCCAGTCCTGGTGCGGAGCTGGACAAAGGAAAGGGGGTGTAACCACCCCCCTTCCTGGCCCCACCCAGAGGAGGGACCTAGCAGGTGATCCGGCCCCCAGATTGAGAATAAGAGTAGGAGCTGTGTCCCAAGGCTTCAGATCATCCTGAACTCGACTTGAAACTAAGAAGAAAACTGGACTTCGACATTCTGCTACACAGAAGACTGAAGAACATCTCCCTTGTGGCCAAGGAGTGACCACCCTGTGAATACAGGCACCATCCAGCAACTCGACGTCTGCTTTGCCGCCGCCTCCTGCCAGAGCCCAACGAGACCCAGACACCCAGACATCTCAGAGACCGATCCACAGTCCCTGAAAAGAAGAGACCCATGGAGGCACCGAGAGACGTGGGACTGGCAATCTTGAAAGACCCCCAAGAAGATGACTGCGCAGCACCCGAGACACCCTCGATGCTGTGCTTTGAGGTTTGAGAAGCCCCACCACCGAGCAGCATCTGCACCAAAGTTCAGCCCCTCAGCATCTCTACGATCTGTGTGGGACCCTTTTGCACTTTGCCACTTGACCCGCCATCCTGGTTACTAGTCCGTTGGCTAGTGGCCATCTTGGCGATGAAATCCAAAATCTACACTGCTGGTCAGGTTGCTCCAGACTGGCCCTCACTCCTGTAAAAAGGAGCACCCCCTCTGACCTTGCTGGTCAGAGTGAGAAGCTTGCATCTTTTCCTGCATGGCTTGCATTAGCCAAGGCCTGTTTGCTCTGATCAAGAAGCCGACACCGCCATCGACTAGAGCCTTTGTGGGATAGCTCGTGACCGATGCCTAGATGTCCTCGACCTCTTCGTGTCCACGTGGCTGCAGAGACAATATTCACCTCTTCACCTGTTTGCACCCGACATCGCCTGGTTCCATCCTGGTTCCACGGTAGTCACTGGCTAGTGACTTTGAACATTGTCCCCTCTGCTTTCAGGTCTTCACCTCTTCAGATCCAGCCTTGGATCCACCGGAACTCTCCTCGACGACCGCCTGCAGCATCTTCACCTACAGGCTCCATAGACCAGCGTGACGAAACCCGACACACTTTGAGACATATGCACCGCTTCCTGTGGGTGAGGTAAACCTGGCACTCCAGTGCCCCTGTGTAGCAATACACCTCTAGTATCTATGAGAGAACACTGAAGCCTACTTACCTGCCGCCACCGCCAGGAGTCACAGCAAGCCCGCCAAGCACCGCAAAAGCACGCCGCCACCGCCAAGAGTCATTTACCGGCAGACTACACGCGCCGCCGCTCCGGGACCACAAATCCCGGCAGCCTACGCGGCGGCACTCAGTGTGACAGCGTGAGGGCGCCAGGAGGCGCACATAAGCGCCAGAGGAACGGGCGGAGCGGGGGAGAGAACACTGAAGCCTACTTACCTGCCGCCACCGCCAGGAGTCACAGCAAGCCCGCCAAGCACCGCGAAAGCACGCCGCCACCGCCAAGAGTCATTTACCGGCAGACTACACGCGCCGCCGCTCCGGGACCACAAATCCCGGCAGCCTACGCGGCGGAACGCAGTGTGACAGCGTGAGGGCGCCAGGAGGCGCACATAAGCGCCAGAGGAACCAGCTACGCGGGACGCGAGCGGGACGCCGGGCTAAGCCCGGGCAAAGGGCGGGCCCTCTACAGCCCTCATCGGCACGAGGAGGCAGGAGCAGGGCCATATATCCTGCTTGAAGTCTGAGAGTCATTCCTTCACCCAAGTAAGACTGCGCTGCATAAAAGTGGTATACTATTACACCCAGGAGTCTGTTTTCCTGTATTAATCCTACATGATGTCGAAAAAAGGCTCCACTCCCATATTAAATACTATGGAAAACTATATTTTTGGTAAAAAATTAACTCACAGAGAAGAGAATCATTGGGACTGAGTCAGTCACCGGATTTGCGTTGTTTGACTACTACCTTATCATTACCATCTGATGATACTCCACCTTTGCAGACTTGTACGGAATCCAGTTCCAATTGTTCTACCATGCATGATATAGGTACTCAAAATGAAAATACTCTGCCTGGACCAGAGGTACCTATTGTGGACCCTGTTAATTATATAGACAGTGAGTTGGATCAAGATCTACATGTTTCCCTCTCAGAAGGAGATCAGTCCACTACTGATAATCCTCCTCGGCCAGACGTCTCCAAGGCCAGAACTCAGCCAAAACGGGGGGGTTTAAGGTCAGGGACAAGGAGGAAGAGGGCGAACACTCCTAAGGTTAATTTGAAGGAAAATGGAGAGGGAAGAGATAAGTCCAATGTTATTGTCGATGATGATTTGTTTGGTAGATTGGCTGAGCTGATTGAAAGCAAACTAAAAGTCATTGTGAAACCTTTAATTACCAAAATAGACAAACTACAAACTGAGGTTAAAAAGTTAAATGGTCAGTTGAATAAAATAACGGAGGGGGTTGATAACGTTACCACGTTGGTAGCAAATTTGGATAATAACAGTGGAGAGCATGATGATCCGGAGGCTGAGGATACAGATGACTTACTACATAATAATCCTCCAACCCAGATTCCGGTTTTGAATGCCAATGAAACAATTGGTAGAGGGCATGGTCCGTTAACAGTTGAGATTCCCCCTGAACAAACTCAATTAACTGACCCCCTACAATTTATAGTTGAAGCTTCACCTGTTGTCCTAGTTTTAGCGAATGTGCCGCCTTTAGAAGCAGGCATAGTAGAATCTCCATCCTCTTTGTCTAATAAGGCATTGCAATGGCTCTCAAATAACATGAGGTTAGCTCCTGGGGGGGGCATCAGTTGGCTCAAGAGATTAAGACTGCTAAAAGGGTCCCTTGGTTAGGAAACCGTCCCAAAAAATTTAAAGGGGATTGTGTGGCAGTGAGTTTTTCACACACTGGAGTTTTGCCAAACATCCTCGCTAATTTACTCCCACCTCAATGCAGGCGGGGTTCTGTTGTCCCATTAACTTTAAAATTCTTTTATGGTGAACAACAGAATGTCACCTATCCAAAGACACCAGCCTTTGGTTGGGATAATAATAATTGGGATAACCGGGAATCAAACAATAGATGGGCCTATGATCAACATCGAAACATTGTTAACCATCTAGCTCCTCCAGTACATCAGAATCCTTTTGTGCAACCTCTCCACTTGTCCAATCGATATGCCCCCTTGTCTTCCTTGGATCAAAACGATTGACTCCTGTCTGAACCTATAAACCAAGAAGAGAACAATGTGCTGGATCTTAGAATACTCACTTGGAACATAGCGGGTATAAGGGCAAAAGTAGGCACTGTGGCATGGACAGATTTCATGATTAAGTTCGACATTATTGCATTGCAGGAAACCTGGGACACAAATAATAGTTTTTCTTTAGATGGCTATAGCTATTTCTGTATCCCCGCAGTGCCTAGCGCAGCGGGAAGAGCTAAGGGAGGACTGTTAAGCCTCTTCAAATTAGATATTAAAGGTTCTCTCAAGAAATGCGACTCAGGATCTGAGCATTGTTTAATTGTCGAACTCTCTTCTGTAGAATCTCCCAATATTTTATTTATAAATTTTTACAATTCCAATGCAGCAGACTGTACATCATATAGTCTTGACAGATTGGATTATTTCTTGTCAGTCTACAGTGAAAATGTTAACTCATTTGAAATCATTTTTTTGGGTGATTTTAATATACACCCTTGTTTACTAATGTGTGTTTGCGATGACTTAGAATGCCCTCCTAATTGTGCGCCTGTCCATCTTGAACACAACAAACAGGGGGGTTGTTTAGAGAATTTCTTAGCAAGATGGAACTTATACGAATCAAATTGTGGGGAGGGGGGGAAAGGGTCCCCACTTTCAAAGGAATTGTCAATGGCTCCATTATTGATTATATTTTTTTCTCTGCATGTTTTTTAGCTAAGGTTTTAATGTATAAAACTGTGGTTTCTGCTTTCAGTGATCACAATCCTGTTTCCCTGGACTTGGTAACTTCTGATCTTATAGGGCGAAAACAGGGTCCCCGTAATAATAGCAAACAAGTACTCAAAGTTAAGGACCAGGGACGTAGACTGAAATGGGACAGCATAATCCCGGAACCTTTCGTACAGGAAGTACTTTCTGAGGCCGAGGAAGAGGTCGGCGTGTGCCTTTCCAGTGTGTCCAATGATAGAGAGGTGATATTAGCATTTGGTAGTTTATGCAGTAAAATAAACTGTAGGCTATCTGTGATTTCTAAACCTAAGTTGATGCCTTTTAAAAGATGGTTTGATCACAGATGTTCAAAAACACATTCCGCGTTACTTAATGCTTTAAAAGCTGTTCCGAAAAATCGTGAACTTATCACTAGAAGCAGAGCCCTATATAAAAAGGCCATAGCAGATAGGAAAAAACAGATTAAAGAAGAAGCATGGATACAACTCTCAGATCCAGCAATATTAAAAAACAGTGGAGATTTCTGGAAGATAGTCAACCAACCCCTATTTACAGGGGAGGAAAATTCCCCCCTTGAAACTAATATTTCTGATGAAGGGTGGATTAAACATTTCAGTAATATCTATTCAGGTCACATTAATGAAGAACCTAGGGTGCAGGAGACCGATGTTAACATCACTGGGAATCAATTGCGCTTTGAAGTAAAGGAAGTACTACTGGCTATAGACTGTACCCTGAAGAAAAAGGCACCAGGACCCGATGGTGTTCCTGCAGATGCCTTTAAATGCTTCCCTAATTTTTGGTCAAGATTACTCTGCAGGGTCTTTAATGCCTTAAACCATGACAACATTCCTGAATCATGGAAAACATCTATAATCATACCCGTATTTAAAAAGGGAAATAGGCAGGATCCTGCATGTTATCGACCTATTTCTTTGATTGATTCTTCAGTCAAGATCTTAGGGAGAGTTATTTTAGCCAAATTAAATGATTGGGTTACAGAGAATAGCATCTTAACCAAAGTGCAATATGGTTTCAGACCAAAGAGAAGTACCCTGGACCAATGTCTCAATCTCCATTTGCTGATAGAGAAATACACTAGGGCCAAGGAGGGGTCCATGTACCTAGGTTTCATGGACCTCTCCTCTGCTTTTGATTTAGTTAATAGATCAAAGCTATGGTCAAAATTACTTGAAATGGGCCTGGATAGGACAATAGTTAATTTATTGGCTGACCTGCACTCTGGTCTCACAGCAAAAATTAGAGTTTCCTCGAGTGGAAGGTGTACCGAAGCGTTTGCTTCTAAAAAAGGAGTAAGGCAGGGATGTATATTGGCACCACTGCTTTTTACGTTATATGTGAATGCCCTGGAGCCGGCGCTTAGGGGAGTGACCCGCGACATTCCGCGTGCAGGGGATCAGGAGATTCCTGTTCTCCTTTACGCGGATGACGCGGTCCTTCTTGCCCGTACTGGGGTGGGGCTGCATGGTCTCCTGGATACCTTTGAATCTTTTATGGGTTCACTTGATTTGAAAATAAATGCTAAAAAATCTCAGGTCATGCTTATGGGTAAGGCAGCTAGGAGACCTTTTCACAAAATTTTTCTTTGCGGACAGGAAAAGCTTGTCCGCGTAACCTCCTTTCCCTACCTAGGGATTACCTTTGACGAGAAGGGTAACTGGGGCCCCCACGTTAATAATAGAGCAATTATGTTGGCCAGGACATCCGCAGCCCTCCAGGGGTTTTCTAAAAAACTTGGGGGTAGGCCCATTGCAGCTGTTATCAAAATCTATAAGGCCAAATGCATCTCAGTGGCCTCATATGGTGGCTCGTTATGGGGTTATAGGGGAGTGGAATCTTTACAGATAATGGAAAACAAATTTTTTAGATCTGTTCTTGGCGTACCACAGTCAACACCGTCTTACACTGTCCATATGGAATTAGGGGAAGGCTACATTACAGACCTGATTAAAACAGCACCTTTAGTTGCTTGGCTGAGAATGTGGCTCAATAAAGAAATTCCTCTAAACCATATTATAATGAGAGACTGTCTGTCTCTGGATGAAGTCAATAGTATTAGATGGTTGACCTATATTAAGGAAACCTTTTCTAGGCTGGGAAGGCCTGAGCTTTATACTGTAATAGATTCCATAACATCTAAAGATATTGCCTCTATAAAATATGCAATGAAGGAGCTCCTATCCCTGGAGAGGGAAGAACTTGAATTGAAAAAGCCTTGTGTTAGGGCCAGTCTAATGTTGTCAATACCAAATGACCTAGAGAGTTACCTAAACATAGTGACCCATCCTTACCACAGGTTTATTTTAACTTGTTTTCGTTTTAATTTGATTCATTTTAACCTTGGATTTTATCCTGTTTGGAGTACCCCAGATAGGGCTCCACCATGTCCCTGTGATCAGTTCTCTGTACAAGACATTATGCATTTTGTAATGTTTTGTAGCTACTATACTGATGCGCGGAAAAAGTTCCTTGTGCCCATACTTAGGGAAGCTGGATTTATTTTGATCAAACCAGCTCTTATTTATTTACAACTGTTACAGACTCCTAGGATTATGTTTTATGTGGCTAGTTTTCTGGTGAGAGCTATTAGGAGCAGGAATATTAGATTAAAAAATATGTCTACCTCCCTCTGTAGCACTGATTGTGCACTTTAATTAGGCTTTTGTTATCACATTTGGACTGGATATTTAAAATGTTTTTTAGCAGGGACATTTGGTACTAGTAATGTTTAACTCGACGGGGAATTCCTAGTTCTTTTTAAAGTCTTTTAATACTCGTTTGCACATTAGCACCTTGCACTTTATACACTTTTTATGTGTTATGAATTGTAATATGGTATATGATGATTTTTATCCTGTTGTATTTTTTAATTGTTTTTAATCTATGATTTTTTTTTTGCATTGTTAATAATATAATGTAAATTGTTTTTTGCCATTGCCTTTGTATGATATTAAGTTATCGCAATAAAGTACTTTGACTGACTCTAGTGTCTATGTTCCAAGTTGCTAGGTTCTAGGTCATCCGGAAGGTTCCCTTTTCACTAACTTTGTAACTTTTAGGCATCATTGATGCATGCGTGTGCTTTAAGCGCTGCACCCGAGGCCCGTGGGCCTTTCCCGACTTCTTCACTGTTGTTCCCGAATAGCTCCAGCGATTCCCCAGGCCCTAGGCCTACTTCCTTTTCGATTTGTGGTACTCATACCACTATTTTAGTATATGGTTTAGGTGGCCCCTAGGGCTCATCCATATTGCGCAACTTTTGTATATTTAAACTGGGTTTTGTTTTAACACATTTGCTTCTGTGCTCATAAAGAGTGTAGGGGATATTTGTAGTAAATAAATTGATGTGTTTTATCTAGGAACACGATCCAATATTGTGACCTTATGCCCCTATACGGCTATAATCAATAAATATCCCTATAATGGCATAATAATCAGAGCCATATTTTCAGTAAATCGCCTCTGCAGTCCATGACACAACAGAAGCCACTTCCTTAGATTCCTAGAGAGCACACCGAGTTCTTTCGACACACCAAACCCCCAGCAACCTGGGAAAGCCCCGCTTGCTTTGTTTTGATTTGTAATAGAACTCCTGCGAGCACTGTAAGAATGACCAGTTCTTAATGACATCTTTATTGACGACTTATGTCCAAACCTTACGTCAAACTCGGCACCTTTCAGGTATAAATATACCAACGTTGCCTTAAGCAAAGACACGGTGGTGATTCTGGAGCAGAGCAGCTAATCTACTTTCCGAGAGCCCAGCAGAAGCGAGAAGCCCACGGACGCTGCCCCTCCTCTTTGACGCGCTGAGGAAGACGCTGTCTTTTCTCCTGCCGAGAAAATCCAGCTCCGGCGTTCAATATATATCTGTGTGGTGTCCTTTCATTTGGATTTCAAGGGGATTGTGTATGGTAAAACAGCTTGCGTCACATGCCTTTACAGAGTTTAGCCTAAGACTGCTTTGTCCACGCTACCTCTAGGATAGCTGGTCTATAAGGTTGACTTACAACCAATCATCATAAGGGTTGCTTGGCATGGTACAAGGTGATCACTAGAACTAGTGAGCATCATATACCAGGCCAACTTTGCACAATGGACAAGACAGAGTTCCTCATCCTCGGCTCCAACCCTTCAGCCTGGAAAGACTCCTGGTGGCCTGCGGCACTGGGAGCAGCCCCGACACCCACCGACCAAGCACGGAACCTGGGAGTCATCCTCGACTCAACACTCTCCATGACCAAGCAAGTCAACGCAGTCTCCTCCACCTGCTTCAACACCCTCCGCTTGCTCTGCAAGATCTACAGGTGGATCCCGACAGATATAAGAAGAACAGCCACCCAGGCCCTCATCAGTAGCAGACTCGTCTTTGGAAACTCCCTCTACGCGGGAGCCCCGGTGAAGCTCATCAAACAACTGCAATGCATTCAAAACGCCTCTACACGCCTGATCCTTGATGTATCACGCCACAGCCACATCCCCCCACCTGAGAAACCTGCACTGGCTCCCCGTCAACAAGAGGATTTCCTTCAAGTTCATCATCCACGCACACAAGGCACACCACAAGACCGGCCCAGCCTACCTCAACAGACGACTATTCTTCTATATCCCCAACCGCCAGCTCCATTCCGCCGCCCTCGCCCTTGCCACCGTCCACCGCATCTGAAAAACAACCACCGGCAGCAGATCCTTCTCCCACCTCGCCGCCAAGACCTGGAACACCCTCCCACTGAGCCTACAACAGACCCAAGATCTGCTGACTTTCAGGAGGCTACTCAGGACCTGGCTGTTCGACCAGTAGCTACCCCCTTTTTTCCCCAGCAACTTGAGACCCTCACAGGTAAGTAGTGCGCTCTACAAATTCTTGATTGATTGATTGATTGTAATGAATAGTCTCAGTCATCTGGGAGAGACAGTCCATTCTAATGTTGACCCCGCGGGGTGTCTACTCTTTAATCTAATGTTTTACTCATTTTATTCATGTTTTAGCTCATTTTATACTGCCAAGCCCCCATCTGTTGATCATCTAGTTGTATCCTCCTGTAAAACATGCACCCATTTAAGGGAGTTCTTCCTTCCAAAGGCCAATGTAGCGCCAAAACCTCTCCTTCCCTAACGATGGTCTGCTAACCTCTGCTGGGGTTGATTCACTTGTTTCCCATGTTCTTACCCTTGAACCCATTCTTACATCAAATGGTGACCGACCGAATTTGGGTCAATTTAGCAACATTACACCTGACCTACCGAGTAGCATACATCTTAGGCCTAATACAGATGTGTTGAGGCTGCCACCGTCAGCCTGCCCCGATGTTTTGGTGCTGGCAGGGTTACCTACCGTTAAAAAGGAGCAGAGAGAAACCTGGGATCAACTACATAATAAATGTGTGGACTGGTTGTCTAAGAACAAGAGGCTTAATGTTTTAAATATGAAAGAGATAATCATGGTACGAAGGGTGGGGTTGGTAGGTGACTCACCTAAGATCAAAGAAGGGAATTGCTTTGTCATTAACTTTTGTAGACCCTCAATGGTAAGTACACTGTTGAGAAAACAGGAGATCCTCACTTCCAATCCATCTAAAATTTGGCCTCTACCATTGGGCTACTTTTACAAACCAACCTCTAGATGTCCTTCTAACGACCCTGTCTTTCTAGCCGTTCAGAATAATTTCACAGAACTGTCTGATTTAGATACCCAGGATTGACTACCAGTGCCTCCTCAGACCAATGGGGTCGACCATATATCTTTATGCCCATTTAATATAATTAAGATACATGACCAAGTTGCTCTAACCATCCCTAAGGCTTGTGATAACCAAGATCTGAACATACTTAGCTGGAACGTTGCTGGCCTGAAATCTAAAATAGATCTAGCAGATTGGCTAGAGCTAGTCAGGCAGCAGACATCCTCTTGTTTCAAGAAACCTGGGCCACTAAAGACATATATCTTGAAGGGTTAGAATGTTTTCATGTTCTAGCTCCATCTCCCAAGTCGTCCGTCTGGTGGCCTTTCAATTTGGGTGAACGTCTGTGCGGGGTAGTGTTAAGGTTTTACATACCAAACTGATAAATCCCAAGCTCTACAATACAAAAGAGAGTATCAATCTATTTGTTTAATTTTTATAACAAGGATTTTCATAGCTCCCCCAACACAAATTATATTAACTTGTTTGACTCTGTCACCACCCTAAAGAACTTTAATCGTTTTGATAAAATAGCTGGCATCTTTCTGGGAGGTATTTTTTTTTGTGTTCAAATCTTTTTTATTAGGTAATAACAAAAATGATAACGGCCAGGAGGCATCAGTAGAATTACAATCGTATTGTAAAATTGCCGCAATCAAACATGGATCATTACATATAAAACAATATATACATACAGTAAAGGAAAATAAAGTATATTGAAGACAAGAAATTAAACATCAGTCCGGATCTGTAAAAGAGATTAGATGAATGAATGAGTGACTAAACACAATAAAATACCAACATTGCATTCTTACAGTTGTATACAGTTCCGTAGAGCCCTCCATCCGAATCTAGCCATATAATACCATTTATACTTTGTCGTCCCTGCACAGTGTATCTAAGATTGTCAAGCCCATGGGCACAGGGTATAGCCAGTACAGTTCATGCAGCGTGTACCCCACAATTTACTAAGTATAGACCTCATCAGTAAGGAAGACCATCATTTTTTGTTGGTAACCTGCCATGGTGATGAGTGTAGAGCGGGATTATCAGTGCCCCTAATGCAGGACAGCCATTCCCTCCAGGCATTGAAGGAGACCTCACCCGTTGATTTCCAATTGCATAGGACCACCTTGCATGCTAATGTTAGCAGAATATCCAGGAGCTGGCGGTCATGGTCCCGCTTTAATAATGGGTCTAAGGCTCCTAGGAGAATGTAGATGAATTTCCTTGCAGGGTGTATGTCAAACGTGTGCCCTATGTAGTCAAAGATTTTTGCCCAAAAGGTGTGAAGCGTGGGGCAATCAAATAACATGTGTGAAAGGTCACCAATGCCGGAGGAGCAGTTCCAGCAATTAGGTGTATCTCGCAGGCCAACCTTAAATAGTCGCTGTGGGGTCCAGAATGCCCTGTTAATAATCATATACTTGGTCTGTGATAATATCGGCGAGACCTTGTGTGTGAGTGCTGATGCATGTATCCTGACCCAGTCTATACTTATGCCAGTGTTATTTGGTTCTGATTCCCATTTGACCTCATTGCGCCTCATCGATTTGTTGGGTGTTGGCGCAAGTAGTTTATATATTTTTGAGACAAAATGTCCAGAAGAGTTAAAGTGAGGGAGCATAGATTTTAGCCAAGGCGTCACTAGCTTGAATGTTCTAGTGGATATGGCTGACTTTAGCTTCAGGAAAGCGTAAAAGTCAATCGGTAGTAGGGAGTGTCTAGCCTGCAGAGTCGAGAATGGCAGTGGCATATTATTTTCGTGGAGATCAGCAACCACATTAAAACCTTTATCAGACCAGTGGTCCCATATGATGGGAGATCCGCCAATTTTGATTGACGGGTTGCGCCATAAAGATGCAGAAGATGAATTGTGGATTTGCAGACCAGTGTTGTGAACGCGATCTATCCGCAAAAGTGCTCTCTTGGTATTGAGCATGATGTATTTAGAATTCGTAAGGTGTGAGAGGTCCATTGTTAGGACAGCAGAGAGCGGGGCCTTGCCTATGATGGATTTCTCAATATCGATCCATAAGGGCGTATAAATAGGTTCTTCGGTAAACCAGGAGGCTCCCTGTTTACAGAGAAAGGCGGTTTGGTAGTTTCTGAAATTTGGTAAACCTAAACCCCCCTTAAGCTTTGGAAGTTTCTTCATGGCAGTTCTCGGTTTTTTCCCTTTCCACAGAAAATCCGTGAGCGATTTGTCAACTTTATGTAGAAAGTCCTCCGTGAAGGTCATGGGGAGCATACATGCCATGTAATTTACCAAGGGACTGATCATCATTTTTAGTGTCTCCGCCCTACCCCACCACGAGAGGAATTTTGGAGACCAGCCATCTAACAGTTTTTGTATTTTTTTATAAAGCAGCTCTTCATTAATTTTTAAGGTGGATATCAAATCCTTTTCAAATTCCAATCCTAAACACTTAAAACTCTTCGGCTGCCAGGTAAGCCCGGAGTCACCCAGGATGTTTTTATCACATAGGTTATTTAATGATTTCACCTCAGTTTTATCCTTGTTCAAGGAGTATCCAGATATACTTGAGAATTCTTCTATTGTGGATAGTAGCGCCGGGATAGCCTTATCAGCTTTTTCACTCATGACCAACATGTCGTCCGCATAGGCCGTGAGTTTAATTGTGCAGCCAGCGAACCGAATTCCAGCAATGTCAGGATTTTCCCTTATATAGTACAGAAAGGGCTCAATTGCCAGGAGGAATAAGGACGGGGACAATGGACAACCCTGCCTAGTGCCCTGCTCTAGATTAAAGGGGGAGGAAAAAGCGCCACCAGCTCGTACTCTAGCAGAGGGACAGGCATAGAGGGACATGACTAATTTAGTGAATAGGGGACCCAGGTCGAATTTGTGTAGTACAGCATTTAAATAAGTCCAGTCTACTTTGTCGAACGCTTTCTCAGCGTCTAGTGTAATTGCAATGGTGGGTGTGGATAAGAATTTCGCTTTTTCAATAACATGAGCCAGAATTCTCGTGTTATCGCTCGAGAGCCTGTTCTTCAGGAAACCCGCTTGCGAGGGATGTATTAGGGACGGCAGGACCTTCTGGATGCGTCTCGCTAAAATCGAAGCCAGGAGCTTACAATCTAAATTTATCAGTGAGATAGGCCTGTAGTTTTTGGGGAGTTTGTGGTCTTTGCCTTCCTTGGGTATTACAGCAATTACAGCCTCAGCCATAGTTCCCTTAACTTCTCCTGTAGTGCTAATTTCATGAAAAACCTCTAAAAGAGGAGTTGCAAGAACATGGGCAAAGGTCTTATAAAATTGTGCTGTATAGCCTTCAGGGCCAGGGGCTTTCCCCTTTTTGAGGGATTTGATCGCGTTAATAACCTCCAATTCAGAGATCGGTTCATTCAAGGAGTCCCTTTCCGCTGTCGTAGGCGTTGGTAGTGTGCAACTGGAGAGGTATTTCTTCATTTTTTCACTATCAATGTGCACGTTCTTAGCATAAAGTTTCTCATAAAAGTCTTTGAAGATATTCGCAATCTTAGTGGGATCAGAGTTAGGAGTACCCTTTCCATCGAGTAAGGAAGTAATGGTGTTCTTCTGAATTTTAAATTTAAGATAAGCCGCTAGCCCCTTCCCCGCTTTGTTCGAGTCACAGATTTTGAAACGCTTCCTCCTGTCCAACCAAACTCCTGCCTTTTCACTGATAAGTTTATTATAGGCGTATTTTTGATTGGACAGTTCAGTTAGGACTTCAGGGTTTCTACTCCTCAGGTATGTGCGCTGGAGTTTTGAAATGTTCTCCTCTAGTTTCAACAAGGCTGCAGTGCGGTTCTTATTAATTGCAGAGGATATTTTTATAATAAGTCCCCTTATAGTGGATTTCAGTGCCTCCCACCGGATGGTGTCTGAGGTGTCCCCTCTCTTGTTTAACAGTAAGAAATCTTTAATGGCAGTGTCAAGGGTTTCTTTGTGTTTCGTGTCATTAATAATAGTATCATTGAATCGCCACATAGACTGACGGGTAGTTGGTTTAATATTAGTTAGTGTGAGGGAGACGCAGGAATGATCAGAGACTAACCTGGGAGCAATGTCTGCGTCCTCAACTCTTGCCACAGCATTTTTAGATATGAGTATGTAGTCGATTCTCGAAAACGAGTCATGTGGTGGGGAGTAGAAGGAGTAGTCTCTACCATCAGGATGCAGCAACCGCCACGTGTCTACCATATGAAATCTATTGCATATTTTCATGAACGCCTTATGGGCTCTGCCTGGGCGAAAGACGCATTTAGATTCTCTATCTAGTATAGGGTCGTATGGGAGATTGAAGTCGCACGCCAAAATATGGACTGCCGTGTCGGGGATGGAAATGATCTGCTTCGTTAGGCCTACCCAGAAAGACGGATCGTGTGCATTTGGGGCATAGATAGTCGTGATAAAGAATTCAGTGTCATCTTTGAGTAGTTTCGCTGATACCCATCTACCTTTTGTGTCTGTTGTACTAGAGATTACCTCCACATTTGCATTATTGGCCACTAGCATCACCACCCCATTCTTTTTTGAGACTGCCTCAGAGCCTATCACTTCGGTATAGTATTTATTGCGCAATGTGTGGAAGTGCTTCGCTTCTAGTTTTGTTTCCTACAGTAAGCCTATATCTCCACGCTTCCTGCGTAAATAGTCAAGTATCTTCTGGCGTTTAACCGGCTGGTTAAGGCCTTTCACGTTCAACGATAATATTCTAAGGTTAGCTGTAGTTGTTGTCCCTATTGGAGTATCTATAACAGGAGCCATCAATTATACAACCAGTGATATCGCCTCACAACACATGTGTGTGCATAAGTATTGGGTCGTGAAAAGAGTCTCATACCCTTGACAAAACCAGTAGTGCCATTTCTCACGTAGAATGCAGGGCTAGTACAATATGCAGGAAATAGAAGGACAGAGTATAAGCTTCGGAAAGTAATGTGGTACAATGGATGCAAGTTAGGATGCAAGATGGACAAAACTAAACAAAACAATATGCAAAATGTGAAAACAATCCCCCCCTCCTCCCTACCAACCCCCCTCCACCCTCCTCCCTCACCCCCAGCCCACCCCTCCCTCCCCAGTAGTAGAAACAACAGAACATGGCGACTCAGGAAGGACGACCACGAGGCCGCCTCCAAGCAGCTTACTCATAACTATTGATTTTTTGGGCTGCAACCCCTATCTAGAGAAAAATAGCCAAGTATGTAGGCAACAATAAACAACAATGGTTCCATAACAGTGAACACAGGAAGTCACTGCTTTGACTTCAGTATCCTGAACCAAGCACAACAGTAATTGTCGAGGAATAATCGTGGGTGCACTTAACAGCAAGCAGGAGTGCTACAAAACAACATCACAACATAGCACCTAGGTGAGGTCCAAGAGGGATACGAGCAATATCATGGTAGCATAGATATAACTTTTATGATACAGCTTTTGAGTTAAGGATTCAAGAGACCAGAGGATCTCTGGCAGAGAGTCCACAGTTACACAGAAGAGCACCGTTTCAATCAGAAGAACAGGCGAGACCGACCAAAACCAGCCCCAGGTGAGTGGGCCCTAATCGGACACTGTCCAAATCCAGTCGTGGTCATCAACCTTGTTACAAAATCAGGACAAGAGACCCTCATGTTGGTTCCAGGTCAGATAGGCACTTCTACGAGGATTCAGGAACATGAGAGTAATAGGAACATGAGAGTAATAGTACCAAATCCCCAAACCAAAGCTTATCCTAGGCCAGATGGAGAGGCTCCTTGCTGAGCTGAATGGGAGACTTCCATTGAGCCATCTCCGTGATCGAACAGGAGCTGTCTCAATTTTCGCGGGTCCGAGAACACATGAGTTACACCTTTTATAGTTACTCTAAACTTTGTTGGACCAATAAAGCCATACATGTGACCAAGTGACTTCAGTTGGGGCCTCAATGCAAGGAAGGCTTTCCTAATTTCCATAGTTTCCTTACTGAAGTCTTGTGAGATGAAGATTTTGTGACCTTTCCATAGCACATGGTTATGTTTGCGAGCGAAAGTAAGTATCTGCTCTGCATGCTGGTACCTAAGTGGTTTGCACACAATCGCACTTGGGCCTTTCTGATCCTTATAAATTCGTCCCGGTACTCTATGTGCTCTATCGAACTCCAGTGGCTGAGTGAAGGTTAGATTTGTGGCCTGCGTGAACCACTCCTCGAGGAAGGGTATGCATGAGTCATGGGATTCCTCTGATTTTTCCGGCATACCAAAAATTCTTAGGTTCCCCCTTCTGTTTCTGTCTTCCAAATCCGCAACTTTCCTCACGAGATGGTCGGAACATAAGGAGAGGTTCTTGATAGCTCCACATGCTTTATTTTCAAAGTCTTCTAATTTGCTTATCCTGCTCTCGGACTCCGTTAGTCTTTAATTGATGTCTTTGATATCCTGGCGAACAGCAACAACCTCATCTTTGGTGGATTTGGGAGGTATTTTAATGCTAACCTGCCCAGCGAAGATACTTCCGTACCCAGACCCAGCAGCAGAGGTCAAACTTGTCACGGGGTGTGGAGTTGAATAGCATTTGCAAACTCATGATCTGGGTAATGTCATGGATATTGCTGCCCTTGCCAATAATAATAATCAATCTGAACCAACATTCAGAGGCGGGGCAGTGCCACTACTATCAATTATATTTTTATCTCCCCCGGTCCATAGGACTTTTTATTGAAAGCTGAGGTCGTTCCTACACACCACGGCGATCATAACCCGATCAAAGTTGGGGTGAGACATTCCCCAGGCCCAATTTCAAAACAGAATGTTGTGCTAGGATCTTGGTACCCTCAACAGATAAACTAAGATTGGTGTGGCGAGGGATTGATAGCACTGATTTGTTTCTTAGGGTGGTTAGGGAAAATCTGAGGCTTATCAACTCCTGTCTGTCCAGGAACAAAATCCTAAGGTAATTAGTGCATTCATTAAACTTTGCGAAGCCATAAAATCTGCGTTATCGAAACCCGCTGTTGCTACATCTCATGGGCCTAGATGGTTTGATAGCGAGTGTTCAGCGATAAATAGTTATGCAAGGCCCTTTCCACTAAACGGAGGTGTCCCCTTACAATTCAGTCGTTAAGAAAGAAGTATAAGTTTACTACAGTCCAGAGGAAGGAAGAAGTACTAAATGTACGATAGGATGTTCTTTCCAGTGCTGCTATTTTAAAGAATGGAAAAATCTTCTGGGCTGCTGAGAGCAATGGAACAAACACTAACACTGATCAGCTGCAATATAAGCAGTGAGGCCTGGGAAGCTCACTTTTCTATGATATATACAGCTCCTACACATGATAAAGATTTTTTTTTGTACCCAGCCCCCACAGGGATATCAATATCCCTGTCCGAAGTTCAGGAAGCTATACATCAGAGCCTGGGTAATAAAGCTCCAGGCCTGATGGGCTACCTATTGTCCTCATCAAGCACAAACCATATTTTGGGCCCTGCTTTTGCTAAATGTTTTTAATAATCTAACCAATGCGTTGCTACCAAGTACCTGGTCAACCAGTATTATTATTGTTCCTAGTTTTAAAAAGGGTGACCGCTCCCAACGTGGTTGTTACAGACCCATTTCCTTGATTGATAACCCTGAAAATCTTAGAGAGAGTTCTATACAATAAGATTAAAACCTGGACTGAAGAGAACTCAATCCTACAACCCTGTCAACTTGGTTTTAGGATTAAGGTAGGAACTATTGACGATGCCTAAATCTCAACCTAATAATTGGGAAATATACTATTGTGCAACGGTCACCAATATATTTGGCTTTTATGGACTTGACTTCAGCCTTTGATTATGTTAACTGGTCATGACTATGGTCCATATTATTGGAATATGGGAAGGATGAGGTTTTAGTACACGTTTTAGCATATCTGCATGGATTTGAATGCTCGGGTCAGAATCAACACAGGTGAGGAGGTCTCTAATGACATCAGAGTCTGCAGTGGGGTCAGGCAGGGATGCGTTTTGGCCCTGTTACTATTTATCTTATGTATTAATAACTTACACACATCCCTGACAGCGCTTACTAATGATGTCCCTAGAGTTAACGGACATATACTCCCAGCCCTATTATACGTCTGTGACGAACTGTATGCACTATTTCACGGGGGGCACCTGTGGTTCTTTGTTTGTATTGTTGCCTTTTTCTTTCAATGCTGCAATAAAATATTTTAAACCTAAAAAAGCAATCAATGAGCAATACTAGTATTTTCAGACAATCAAACAATCGTTTCGCAAATCGTCGTGTTACCTTACCCGGACCGCATGGACAATTTCTCGTCTTCCGCTTCCAGCGCCCGATCGTCCTCTATTCTCCGTTAATGCCGCTGCACTCCTGATGGTTCCCAGTCAGAGTCAGAACCGTAGATCACTCGAGAGAGGTCTGCTCGGAACCAATGAAGTTCGGATGATCGGCTGCCAGACGAGGGTCTATCGGGCAGGAGCTCTTCCCGATCGTTGCAGTCGTTCACTCTGTCGTCAGGACCTCTCCCACTGGATCCACGTGTCGCTGATGGGCTCCACGCCTGGGACGCCTGGGACGCCAATTGTAAAAGGGGGCAATTCAATCGATAACCTTTAAGTATTGCCCGGCGTTAGTCGCCTCTCATACCACTTGATAATTATCAAACGAAGAGGCAGGCGCTGGAAACTGGAAGGCAGGAAACAGAAGTTTAATCCGTCGGAGCAGAACACATCAGATCAGACAACAGGGTATCATCTTGAGGTGCTCTAACTGCATCTCTGAGGCCTGGCCTCTTATACACAGGTTTATGGTCTTTATTGCAGTTTATTACATGTGGCACATTCTTGTAAATACTTTGAAGTACGGAAAGACATCCTCGGAATCCCCGCTTCAGGCCCATTCCCACACACATCTACAGTAGAAGTCCCCACCCCGATCTTAGTAGGTGATGACTGTCGCGCAGCTGGACATTCCGCCGGTTCCCAGAATGTGTGAGGCTGATCGGATCTCATGGGGTCGGAGCTTTGATCAATCGTAGCTCCTTTGAAGAGGGGCAACTTCTTACGGTAGGGGGCAATAAACTGCATCCGCAGGACTAGGTGATGGCCTGGGATCGGGTCGGACAATCGGGCACAGAGGAAGGGGGTTTATCAAAGGATGCGCGATCATGAAAGGGATGGAGGGAGGTGTTAGCCAGGTACGGGATGTGGTTCTGAGGCAGGGCCGCGCTGAAGGGGTGGTTTATGGCCCAAGCATGTGAGGGCGGGGGCTGTCAGTGCGCGGGGGATGCTTGCAGGGTCAGAGAGAGACACGCTGGCGATCGGCAGTGGGCAGAGAGGCCATGGTACTCAAAATGGCTGCTGTTTACGCACACGTATGAGCTTGAAAAAGGGACAAGATGGCACCGATAATGTTTACGCCGCATTCTAGATTTTAACACCTCCACTGGCTCCCAGTTCAGATGAGATGCTACTTCAAGCTCCAAATCCATGCCAACAAAGCTCCCCATGACCTAGGACCCACCTACATGAACCACCGCCTACACTTCTACCAGCCACACAAAAACCTCCGCTCAAAACACCTCGCCCTCGCAGAGATACCTCGCATACGCAGCAACCGCACCGGAGAATGCACCTTCTCCCACCTTGCCACCAAAAGGTGGAACACTCTAAGCATTCACCTCCGCACTGCACCATCACTGACCAAATTCAGGGAGGTACTCAAGACCTGGCTTTTCGACTGAGACCAGCAGCAAGCACCTGGATACCGTTCTGGGTGATATGTGCTTTGTAAATTCGACTTCATTGATTGATTTGTTACATGGACTATCACAGATTACTGTAGTAGGCAAGAGCTTGGTGATGGTTAACTCCAATGACAAGCTCTGGTGGTGGTGGGAGGTGCACTAGATTTGGGCTTGGCAATCCTTCTTAGATGTTCTTAAGATGATTAGTACATTTGTTTCCAACTATAATTTGATATATATTTCAAATGTTATGCCTGTGTGCCTGATGGTTGCCTTGCAGGAAAGCAAATACTCTAATGCTCAATACTGTCGACCTGAGCTGGTTATGGTGACAAGCCAGTGATCACGGCTACAGACCTAATAGCTCACTGGGAAACATAATGCTGAATGTTACAGGTTTTATTTGTGTATTATAAAAGGGTATGACAAATACAGTATGGCAAACATAGTTATTGTGAAAAACATTTGTTTAAATTCATTCGATTTTCATTGTAAATTGTTTTTAAATTGGGTTAAACATTGTAGGCAGATATATTTTTTACTTGGAATCTCTCAGATTAGTGTAGTTGGCGAGGTAGTGGTTGTCATTGGATTCCCTCTCTTAGAAAACCATGGCCTAAAAAGTTACCTCCTGGAAAAGCTTATGCTCAATATATTAGGCCTGGATGGTTATGGCAATACGTCAATGGTAAAGGCTGTATGCTTGATTAGTTAATTGGAAACGTTTTGCCATAGATTTGATTTGTTTGTTATGAAAAGTTATGACAAATGCGGCATGCCTGACTTATTTATTGTGAAGAGCATTTATTAAAGCCAATAGGCCTTAAATGTAGCTTGATATTATACTGCAGGAAGGTGATTAGTCAAAGGGAATCTCATAGATTACCTTTGTAAGCATGACGTTGGTGTTGGTTATGGATTTTGACAACACCTGGGGACTGAAGATTTGCACTGGGATAATCCTTGCAGCACCCTTATAGGAGCACCTGAGAGGTTAATGAGATGTTTAGTTGTACGCAAGGCTTTTGTATTGAAAACTATATCTTTAAAAAGTAAATATATACCAGTATAGGCACACATATATACATAAAGAGGAATTGGGTCATCCCTCTTCTGCTATTGATCTTTTCTATTGTCATTCCCATTCCCTCTTCCACCGATGACAGCATGGGTCAATGGATAAGCCCACTTCAACCATCATCTCAACTGAACTGTGAGTGCTGGCATTTCGTCTGATCACATCAGTCTGAAAGCAAGTGCACTTCTTTGCCAGGACTGAAGGGCCAGTCTTTCTATTTTTCCATGTTCTTCTTGTATAGGTCCACTTCCTTTTCTTTTTTTCCCCTTTGTTTGTTCTATAGTGTGCTGCAGTGTTTCTGACAGTGATATTGGGCCACTCGCATGTCACTCAATTCAATTACTATAGTCGGATAAAAAACATATCTATAAAAGAACAATTCGCACTGCAGCAAAAAAAATACACACGTTCATATTAATCATAAAACCATTCTATAAAACCAGTACAATAAAATATTATGCACATTGTGTAACGGGCACGAACAGTACTTTTCCAGAAAGAGCCCACATGAAATATCAATTCATCATCTTCCAAATTAAGGATAGTCCTATAAGTGGCTTCAAAATGAACAAGTGAATATTTTTTTTAAAAAGGTGTTAAAAACCATTTGGTGAACTTGCATAAACTCTGATCCGGCAATAGCTCAGGAGGCACTGAGTGCAGTCCTCTGGGTTGCATTTGCTGTCTATTCCAGTCTTCTTAATGTTAGTGCTTTGACAATTTCCAACAACAAAATGTCAATGTCCACCAAGAATAAGCTAGTAGTTGGCTTTTTGATTTGATAGTAGCACATACCATACCGCTAGTGTTTCAGGGACTATTCTGCACATGCAGAAGTATGGACAAGATAAATCGGACATTGTTGATGATAGGTGTTGCAGTTCGACTTTCCACATACCTGAGTCAGAACAGAAGCTGAACCCCCAATCCCCTGACCGACTATCTAGTGTGTCTGGCCAATGATTATACGACCCAGAAGAACAGAAGAAGTCCCGACCTATGAGAGTGACTGAAGCATGTTTGCAAAGTGCAGTAGTGCAACTGCAAACCCTTCCGATCACTCACTCGTGAACAAAAACCACACAGTGTTTTTTAGTTTTAAAGTTTTATTTTCAAATAAGAAGTAAAAAAACAATGTATTTATTTTTAATAGCGCAGTATTCCCATCGAGCAGTGGTGATAGATGAAGTTAAAGTTTAAACACCCTTCCCTAGTATATGCTTCAACTTAACACATCTAATTATTAATAGTAACTGAGCGGGACTCGGGAGCCCATCACCTTGTTGGAACTTCAAGTCCTCCTGGTGGTGATGAGGAGTAGGTGGGTCTGTCTGTAATTAGAAAAATGTTGCACGTTAAAAAGCAAGCATTCATCAGTTATGCCAAAAAGTGTAGCATGTTATGGCTAAGCATATAAGTTAACACCCTCCCCAAAACCGTGACTTTTTTTCAGTCCCAATAATTAAAAATTGTTTAAGTGTTAACATTTTCTCTTCTATTATGAGACAAATAGGGGGTGGTGTATGGCATCTAAAAATATGACATGTTTTTTCTAGGCGCCATCACAACATCGGATGCAGCACTTCCAACCACCAGTGCCGGGGCCAGCAGTGCGGAGGGGTCCACTCCAAGGGCGGATGCGGCGGCGCCACAAGTGCCACAGGAGGAGCTGAGGGGGATGGCTCAGCAGCGGTGGACGGTGGTAAGTTATTATACTCCTTACTTATTGACATTTTAGAGTAGGCTCGCGAAGGGGTGTATGATGTACTGTACAGTAGACAGTACACTAGTAGAAGTGCACTGTACTGTTATGAACAGTTACTAATTTAGAAATACATTTTTGCCAATCACGGAGAAGACAGTCACCCTTGACTTAGCCATAGCATTAGCGGCGGTAGTTCTCGAGTAAGCAATGGCCCCCTCTATTTCACTTCAACTCAGCTGTGAAACTTTTATCGTGAAGCCAAGTCAGATCAGATGAACTTGAGGGATGTGATGAACTAAAAGGGAAAGAAGGGTGTAAGGAAGGATGAGCGAGTCGTAACATTTATGACTGTAAAGAATGATACGTGTTTTTGAATGCATGCAGAGGTGGCTGGTAGGAAGGAATCAGATGCATGGCTGCTTGAAGCAAGGATGATTGGAGGAGAAAGAAAAGATGACTGCCTGTGTGGGTGAATCAGAAAATGCATGTGTGGTGTGCATTGCAATATATCATTTGGGTGAAAGTGAAATGTAAGTCAAGACGGTGGTTTACCAAATAAAATGAAAAGGGTGTTAGTTGGTTGTTGAGAAAGTAAAGTTGGTACAGTTGAGACATTAAGAAGAATGATAGACGTTTAATTCTGAAGCATGGATGGTATCTTCTTCCTCATAGATAGCAGAGGTGTATACAGAGTAGACGCTCAGTGGATGAAGAGTGTTACTTTGTTTGAACAGCATATCCGTGCCAGAGTAGCAAAGCAGAGGAAATCCAAATACTAGAGGTTGTGATTGTTCAGAAATTCTACCTTGACTAACAGTACAGTAGTTTACTTTGCAAGCACATCATATATTGTGTATGTATTGTATAGGTGACATTATATCAAGTCAAGTCCCTTCCTCCGGCAATTATGGGTTCCACACTCACTCCCTATATTCATAATTTTCTTTCAGCTGTGTCAATCATGGGTGGACTATCGCTATTGTTCACTCAATCTATCACAAAAAAACACCTAAAGTCATCCATCATATAAGCAAAGATCATGTGATTGGCTGGATACATGATCAGAAATGAATAATCTTCATTTTCCTTTTGTAGTACTGAAGGCCCGGGGGGGGGGGGGTCAGTGCGAAATATTAATTACATTACATTACATTGAGCAGTAGCCCTCGATGTAACAGAGTATGGCCAGTGCCAAACGGTATAGAAAAGTAAGAGCTTCCCTATCCCCACCTGCATGTACTGCTCAAAGTAATGTGAATCTGTGTCATCATGGCTTGTGCCTGTTTTTCTTGGGTGCAAGCTGACTGAGCTGGCATTATGCCAGCTACCACAAGTTCACGTACAAGTAATTTCTTTCGCAAAACTACAGAACAAAAGAAGAAGACTGGTGTACTCTCTGACTCTCTGACTATGTAGTGAGTCCATAGTGCTGCTAGTAGAATTCCTGAAACTCCCACTAATGTTACAGGCCTACAAAGACGGTAGAAAGATACATGCCAAAATGTTATACAGTGCTTGCAAGTTGCTAGTGTTACTGTGAGACAACTTTCTGTTGAATTATTTTGTATTATTGTTAAAGAGTATTGGTTACAGTATTTTTCTTTCTTTTCATATAGATACTCCACAAAAGCTCACCCGAAAGGAGATGGCTGTCCGGGCCAGGGCCTGCAAGCTGGAGGCCATTTGTGCAGAATATCACCGGCTGTGGGCTCTGGAACAGGAGGAGGAGGCGGCAACAGCTACATCCTTCTCCAGTGCCCCCGGGTCCACCAGCCAGCAGCCTCCAGCACAGCGCTGTGGTCCGACAGCCTCCCGCTGCCGCCGCTCAGCTGCAAGATCATCAGCAGCGCCCTCCCCCCCGAGCCTGGATGGCACGCCTGCGCTGGCTATGCCGCTGAGTGGACTACCTGGAGCGCACGGTGGAGAGGCAGCAGCAACAGCTCCAGGACCTCCGCAGAGAGCTGCGGGACCACCTGTCCACATGACACCGCCGGAAGTGACTGTGTCCCTTGCCCCTTTTTTAAAGACTGTTGGGGGGTGGGAATTGAGAGTTGGTAATTCTGAGGGACTTTTTGCGGGACATTGAAATGGACAATTGTTGGGGTTAGGTGGCGGTGGTGGTTTGGGTCTATGGACAACTTTATTTTTGTTAGGGTAAATATATATTTATTTATTTTACATACTTCAACATAGTGTACGCGTTCATATTATTTTGTGGGGTGTGGGCGGGGGTTACTGCACGTTTGGTTTCCTCAAACCTACCAGCATGAATTATCTAAAACATCCAAAAATGTACAAAAGTTCCACTAACAGAGTTAGTGAATTCAATTGGCCTACTAGTACTTTACTAGTACTACTATCAGTCTCTCCTCTTCTCCGAGTCCTAGCCCATTATTCTACCTCCTCAAAAAGCTTATCTTACCTGTGATTCGTGTTTGAGAATAGAGCTAGGCACAGCGCTGGCTGCATGGCAAATGGCGATTACGTTGCCCATGAAATCCATCCAGGACAGAAATTCCATTGTTGTGGCGGTAGTAGGAGTGGTACCGGTGGTAGTCGTAGTGGTACCACACTAGCAGTAGCAGCATATGAAAAACAAAGGAAAAAAATTAGACATTGAGTGGCCTGAGAGGAGTATTAAAAGGAACAGTATATTTGTAGCCTAAGCAATGCTGAAGAGAAGTATGGGAAAAACAAAATGTGCATGGATGATTATGGCTACAACAAGAACAGTGACACAGCAGCGTAACAAGTCTTGACATGTAGGAGTATGATGATGACGATGGATCCAATTGATGGTGGGCATGAAAATCAGAATTGATTTGAAAATAGGTACTCATTGGTGTTTTTTAAGCAGAATTACAATATCCTAGGATTCATCTAGCTGCCTTAAAATTGTTTTGAGGAGGTTGCTTGCACCTTATCCTCCCCAGCAAGTGTGTGGAATTATTGCTGTCATTTAGTCACACCTCAATGAAAACCACACAGCCCGGGGGAAGAGGGTTAGGGTTTGAAAATTGAATGGGAATGGGGTTTTTTGGGAAAGTTTTGTGGAGAGAGGAAAGAAAAAACACAGCATGGACAAACAACAAATGAAGAAAAACAAACCTTTGGATACGAGATATCCATAAATCTTTTAAGGGACAGAAAGGAAGTGCATGCATGAAGTTGTTTGCTAAATGGATGGTTCGATTTCTGAAAAGTAGTACTAGCTACAACTTACTAAGTAGTACTAAACTAATAGACAGTACAGGGCTGCGGTAATTACGCAATTTCACTCAGAGAGAATGACTTAGTAGTACATTACATTAGTTTTAAAAATAGCAAAGAAAGTTTTGAAATAGCTGTAGGGATGAATTTGAAGCAGAGAGTCGCACTCATAGAAATTCACAACAATAAGTTATTTAAAAGATAAGGAGAAGTGAAGAGGATACTGTAACTGTATGTTGTTGTTGTCCTGTTCAATTTGGGAAGTTGCATGCATCCAGCCATTCCTCTTATTCGTGGTACTCCTCCATTCCATCTGACGCTCTGTCGATCAATCTTGGTGACCAGACACACTGCCCACTACCTGCCTGGCGGATGCGGAATTGCGGATTGCTAATAGTAAGCCTGAGTTAATGTTGGCTTGTTCCCATGGCACAAGGTAAAAGCCGGCCTGCAATTGTTGATGGAAAAACAGGAAGGGATATTAAAACAGCACTGAGAAAAAATATAAGGTACGGTGTGTAGTGCAGAAATAACACTTTCAGAGGCGACAGTATTACATACAGGCATCATTTCTAAAGTGCGTACTCTGAGTATCCTTTTCAAGGATAGTAACTCATTGCACACAGCAGGCCAGGGCCATGCAGATGGTCAAGGCAGGCACCACTGAGTGAACCAACCTGATGATGTAGCATACCTCATTGACACAGACAGACAAAGCATATCTAATGTTATGCAGCAAGCCACATAGCCGCAATTTTACATGAACTGCTGTCTGGTCTCTGGCATACACTACACTGGCTCGACCACTCCCATACCACGACTAGACAGACATGTATGTTTGCTGTGGTTGTTGTTGACTTGTTTACCTGTTTGCCACTCACAAAACGGCCATATTTCTTCCGTAAACTGACAATGTTGATGATCCATCCATTCCAGTGAGTGACTGTGTAATGAATAAAGATATTATGTAATTTTGATCATCAAGACTCATTATCATGGTATAATGGCAAACACAATGTTGTTCAATGCAGCCAGTCACAGTCTACACACAGTGAGTCCAAGGAAATTTTCCATATTGAAAAATGTAACGTATTGGCTGGCCCCTGCAGTAGAGGTACAATTTGTATTAAACAAGGTAAAAGAGTACACTTGAGTTTCATTTAGAGTGTGTAAAAGAATACATAATAATAACAGAACACATAGATAGGAGGATTCACTTCATTCACAACAAACAAACAACAATTGCTTTCCATCTCATCATTCATTACCTGTTCCACTTGTCAGCATCTTATTCTTAAGTGAAGGGCCACAGGGCAGCCTCTCGTGTCAATTTCAGAAGGTGCAGTCAGCCGCATAGTGAGTCATTCCAGTCCCACTTCTTTTGAGGGGACTCGTGTACGAACTGAAGCGACAGTTTCTAGATTCTGCGTAATCCGGCCATCTGCCTTGAGGGAAACAAATGGATAGGGGGAGTCTGGAGGAGGAGGATAGAGGAGCAAGACTGAGTTGTGAACTTGTGAACTTCAGGAATGCAAACAATGGCACCTTCCATATGCAAAATAAGATGAAGACAGTGCTGCTGATGGTTTTGTTGTGGTTAAAGTTTTGTTGTGCTAAAAGTTGCAAATCAAAGAAAGACACACAGAAATAAAAGTCAATAAGGACGGAAGAAAACAAAAAGTACGTTTTTCAAGCCTCGTTGTCATTGTCAGGGAAATAGAGCTCGTCCTCAAACTCTGTGAATTGAACATGGAGTAGGTCAGCTAACAGAGAAGAGCTTCCATCACCTAAGTAGGTGTCCTCTTCTTTATGCATGGATTCACGTATTTTGTAATCTGGTGGTATGAAGTGCTGATTCATCTTGATCATTGTTAACCTCTCCACATTTTTGGGCGAGAGGCGGGTCCTTTTTGAAGTGACTGGCACCAGCAGCACTGAAAACTCATTCTGAAGACACGCTTGCGAGTTGGCAAGCCAAATAATTTTTAGCCAACCTGCAGAGCAGTTGCCAGTGAGGCATTTTCCCATACCAATACACCAATGGGTCACGATCAATGTAGACCTCTGTTGGGTCATCCAGATAGGCCTGCACGATCCACTCATGGCCCTCCAGGGGTGCTCCACTTTGGGTACCATGTGTTGCCTTTGCATCAACACTGGAGCGAGCAAACCCTTGCTGAGTTATCCAATCTGCTTCGGACAATATTATGGCTGGGCCTGGTGCAGGTGAGGATGAGGATACTGTTGCTGCTGTCGGTAACGACTGTGAAAGAAAGTGACTGCCTTCGGCCACAGAAGTAGACCTTGACGCTGGATGGCCTGCTACTTCAGTAGTACTTGTGGTGTTTCCTTCAATTTCCTGCAGCTCTTTTTCGAACTGAGTGGCTGACAGAGCTAGCCAATGTTTGTACTTTGAAACATCTTCTTCATCAAAAGGAATGAATACTTTGCTGGTCAGTGCCTTTTTGAACCGTGGATCCAGAATAGTGGCACAAATGTAATGTTGTTCTGACTGTATTTTTTTAAGCCTTTCATTGTTAAGTAGGCGGCTTAATAGGATCTACGCCAACTGATATGCGTCTTGTTTGTCAGCATCAGCTTGGAACATTGAAGACACCACCTTCAGTTGTTGCTCTAGCATGCACAACAATGGAATAGCTTTGCCCAAACTACAGTCCTCCCTGCTGACTTCACGGGTGAAGACCTCAAAAGGACGAAGCATGTCTGTCAGGCTTTTAACTAGGTCCCATTCCTCCGGCACTAGCCTCATGTCTTTCATAGCAGCAGACCGCACGTTAATGCTATTGACATACTCATTGATTACTTTGTACTGCTCAAACAGACGCTCAAGCATGTAGAAGGTTGAGTTCCAACGTGTTGCCACCTCCTGAATGAGTCCTTTGACTGGCACTCTACAGCCACGTTGAATGATCCGCATCTGCTTCCGGGCCTTAAAAGAATGGCTGAAATGTGTGCAGATTCTTTGGCAGATGGTCAGTAACTTGCTGACTGTGTTTTCTTTTTTCAAGAAATCTTGAACAATAATGTTAATGCTGTGCGCCAAACACGGCACTCTGAAGTAGTCACCATCATGCATGGCCTTAACTATATTACTGCCATTATCCATGGAAACATAACCAACCACGTGACCTCTTGGCACCAGCCATTTAGAGACCTTACTCTTATACTCCTCCAAAATGTTTCCTGCAGTATGAGATTTCTCCATGGCAAACATGGCTACTGTTGCATGTTTCAGAGTAGTTTGAAAATTTGTACCACTGTCAACACCAGTGTAGGAAGGTGGATATCTGACTATGGTTACCCCCAAACTTTTTTTCCTGGTGTTTAGCTGGTTTTTGACATAGTTGGCCTGGGATCCTGCTATTCAGGGCCCCAGGCTGATTGTTCTCTCCTTAAAATGGACTCCATGGGGGTTGCCCATCTTCCCCGCTGCTTTTTGCCCTATATATTGAGCCACTACTTCGCAAACTGGAGGGAAATCTGGAGATACAGCCTATGTCATTGAATGGTTGTATTGTGAAAACTCTTGCTTATGCCGATGACGTGGCTATATTGACTCTGAATCCGGATTTAGCTATGGTAGGAGTGGAGACAGAGGCACATGTCTTTGGGCTGGTTTCAGGGTACAGCTTAAATAAGACAAAAACCCAGATAGGTTTGAATAGTTTTGCAAGCAGTGTGGATAACAGGGTGGTTAACAGTGCAACCTATTTAGGGATTGAAATCTCTACAAATTTGGAGGAGGTGGTCGAGTTGAATATGAGTCCATTGTTGGCGAAGGTTAAAAGTGATTTAGAAAGAATAAATAACTTACACTTGTCTTTGGTTGGATGCACTAATGTGCTGAAAATGGTTGTTTTGCCTAAATTTTTGTATTTATTTAGAACAATTCCTTTAATTTTTGAGAATAAATGGTTTAATATGCTGGAGGGTATAGTAAATAGATTTATATGGGCTCATGGAAAAACCCGCAGGGCTTATACATTTATTACTCTACCAAGGGATAGAGGGGGCTGGGGTGCACCAGATTTTAGATTATATTACCTTGCTGCTGCACTCCAGTATATGCAGTATATAGGAGGGGGTGGTGGGTTACCGAAAATTACTACTATGTCAACTGAAGTCTACGCAGCTGTATTAGGCCAGGATGCAGAAAACTGCTTCCTGTACCACACAGATCTGGGTTATCTTAGAAGACAGACATATAAGACCCTTAGTGCTGCGCTTAAAATCTGGAGTTCTTTTTTAAAAAAGACAGGTATGGGAAGATTCAATAGGTATACCAAAATGTATCAAAATAAATCCTTCCCTGCAGAGATCTTCGCTGATTCAGTAATGGCAGGCTGGGAAGATAAAGGGATACAACAAATTGGGGATTCAAGAAATTCAGTGGCGATAGTTCAATTTGAGGATTTGGTAAACAGATATAAAATAAGTAGAAGCAACTTTTTTAAATACCTTCAGGTTAGGAGTTTTTTTGAGAAATAAACAAGGGGGTCTGGCGGGATTTGAATCTAATGAGTTGATGGAAGGGATAACTACGGGAGAGGAACATTCTATTAGGTCGATATATGCCTTTTTGTCAAAAAACAGGCCGGATGACTTGGATAAACACAGGGATAAATGGGTGGAGAAGGTAGGGATTACCTCTGAATCTTTCCATGAATCCCTGGAATTAGGTCGGTCCATTCTCTGTTCTGCTCCCTTGCAATCCCAACATTATAAGACCTTATTCTCACTATACCATACTCCAGCCAGGATTGCGAAATGGGGGGGTACCGAGGGTATTACCTGTCCCAGATGTAATTCGGTTGATGCAGATATTGTGCACATGTTTGCTACATGTCCTCAGCTATATACGTTACTCAAGGATATTGAGTACTTTTTGGATAACTCATTAAGGATAAAGATAACCCTTACAGCGAGCTTAATTATGTTGGGAGTTGGTACTGAAAATACCTCAATGGATCCAAATGATGCAATGTTTTTGTTTATGGTGACTGCTGTTTTTAGACTAATGCTAGCTAGAGTATGGTTAGACAAGAGTCCCCCATCCATGCAAACATGGTTATCAAATTTAATTTCCATACACAATTTAGAAAAACATATCTATGCAAGAAAGGGTAGGATTGGGAGGGCTCGGGGTATTAAAATCTGGGGGCCCCTGGCGAGGTGGAGAGCAGGGATAGGTTGATTTTTTCTGTTTTTGCTATTATGATTTTGTGCTGACTCTTTGATTCTATTGAAATTGTATTATATTTTACACTGTTGTAATGGTACTTCTTTGCGTTCTTATTGTGAGATGAACAAATGTAAGATGGAAAGGTGGTTATTTTTTTTCAAAATGTGTGCTTTGGTTGTAAAGTATAAAATAAAAATATATTTAAAAAAAAATAAAAAAAATAAAATGGACTCCATGTACCTTAGGTGCATACACAATTGGAACTGGTTCACCTTATAGGCCCCTGTAACAGTGTACCATAGGTACCCAGGGCATAGGTGTAGCCACGGCCTACCAGGGGCTGCAGCATGTATTGTGGCACCCCTGGCCTGGCCTCCATATTTGATGCAATTGGCTGATCACTCAGCTGGGGTAAGTTGGTGTAATCAGCTCTTACTTAGATATAGTATCCCTATATCTAACCCTAACTGGACACATGTTAACCTATAAGTCACTCCTATGGCAGGCCTTAACAATCCTGGAGGCAGAGTGCGTGGTTTCATGTGAGATGGTGCTCTAGTATGAGCTGGGCCTGTCTGCAGCTGTCGGGAACAACTCCCTTAGCTGTTCCGGGATATTGCCATACCATATACTCTTAAATGCATTATAATCCTCGCGGTTATATGCTAACTTTGGTTTGGCTTTATCAAAACATGTCGAGTAAGATGTCATACAATTTGGAATACTATCCCCTCGACAGTTCTGTTGACGGGGATAGCATTCCACCCTTCTAGAGGGACACGACATGTACATAATCTGAACCCCGGTTAAAGTTAAACTCGAGCCTCAGCATCACAAAATGGATGCTGCTACCACAGACACAAGTCTGACCTCCTGCTGCTGGGAGTCCTTCCAGTGAGGGAGCCTTGGACAAAGGGTTTCCTGCCTTGGGAGGTGCGAGCACCACCCCAGACAGGATTTTGTGTATTGGGTAGGACAGGGCTGAATAGAATCAGACATGCCCGGGGCACACAAGGTGTCCTCGTGCATAAGCCAGTCCAAACCGGTGCTATGGCTTTCCAGCCCCAGTCCTGGTGCGGAGCTGGACAAAGGAAAGTGGGTGTAACTGCCCCCCTTCCTGGTCCCACCCAGAGGAGGAACCTAGCAGGTGATCCACCCCTCAGATTGGGAATAAGAGTGGGAGCAGTGCCATAGCACCTCAGATCATCCTGAATCAATTTGAAAATAAGAAGACGACTGGACTTCGACATTCTGCTGCACAGAAGACTGAAGAGCATCTCCCTTGTGGCCTAGGAGTGCCCACCCTGTGAGCACAGGCCCCATCCAGCAACTCGACGTCTGCTTTGCCGCTGCCTTCTGCCGGACCCTGAGCCCAGAGCCTAACGAGACCCAGACTCCCAGACTTCTCATCGCCCGATCCACAGTCCCTGCAAAGAAGGGACCCGTGGAGGCACCGAGAGACGTGGGACCGGACATCTCGAAAGACCCCCGAGAAGCTGACTGCGCAGCACCCGAGGTACCCTCGACGCTGTGCTTTGGGGATTGAGAAGCCCCACAACTGAGCAGCCCTTGCACCGAAGATCAGCCCCCCAGCATTTCCATGATCTGCGTGGGGCCCTTTTGCATCGTGCCAGTCAACGCGCCATCCCGGCCACTTGCCACGTGGTCAGCGGCCATCTTGGCGATGAAACCTACAATTTACACTGCGGGTCTGGTTGCTACAGACTTGCCCTCGCTCCTGTAAAAAGGAGCACCCGCTCTGATTTTGCTGGTCCGAGTGAGAAGCTTATATCGATTCCTGTGTGGCTTGCATTAGGCAAGGCCTGTTTGCTCCGATCAAGAAGCCGACACCGCCAACAGCTAGAGTCTTCGTGGGACAGCTCGTGACCAATGCCTGGACGTCCTCGACCTCTTCATGTCCACGTGGCTGCAGAGACAATCTTCACCTCATCGCCTGTTTGCACCCGACATCGCCTAGTTCCATCCTGGTTCCACGGTAGTCACTGGCTAGTGACTTTGAACATTGTCCCCTCTGCTTTCAGGTCTTCACCACTTCAGATCCACCCTTGGATCCACCGGAACTCTTCTTGTCTCGACGCCTGCAGCATCTTCAGCTCCAAGCACAATCGACCTGCGTGACGAAACCCGACATTACTTCGCACCTGTGCACCCGCTTCCTGTGGGTGAGGTAACTCACCAACGCCGGTGTTCCTACACTGGTACACACCTCTAGTGCCTAGTTCTAAAATTTTGTCCTTCTAGGTCAGCCGTAAGGTTCCTTAATAACTAACTTTGTAACTTTTACGCACCATTGACTTTACATTGGTATATGCGTGCACTTTCCGCACTGCACCCGAGTCCCGCGGGCCTTTCCCGACTTCTTCACTGTTAGTCCCGAACAGCTCCAGCGATTCCCAAGGCCCTAGGCCTACTTCCTTTCAGCTAGGTGGTTCTTATACCACTATTTTAGTATATGGTTTAGGTGGCCCCTAGGGCTCATCCATATTGTGCGACTTTTGTATATTTAAACTGTGTTTTGTTTTAACACATTAGCTTCTGTGCTCATAAAGAGTATAGGGGATTTTGTAGTAAATAAATATAGATATATTTTCAATATATATCTGTGTGGTGTCCTTTCATTTGGTATTCAAGGGGATCGTGTATGGTAAAACAGCTCACTTCACATGCCTTTACAGAGTTTAGCCTAAGACTGCTTTGTCCACGCTACTAGGATAGCTGGTCTATAAGGTTGACTTACAACCAATCATCATAAGGGTTGCTTGGCATGGTACAAGGTGATCACTAGAATTAGTGAGCATCACATACCAGGCCAACTTCTCACAACCAGCATACATCTTTTCTCTAACCCCTGCAAAAGAGACCCAGTGTGCAGTGATGCACATGTAATCCACGGCTTGGCAACTGGTCCACATGTCTGTTGTCATGTGGATAGTGTGAACAGCACTCTTCTGCAAAGCTAACCCGATCACTTCCAGCACATCTTCATGTAGTGCTGGAACCGCAACTCTGGCAAACTAGGACGGGCTAGGAACCTTCCATTTAGGGCAGACTGTTGCCACAAATTCTAGAAAACCCACCCCTTCCACAAAAGAAAAAGGGAGAAGGTCCAGCACTAGCATTTTAGCCAGCTTTGCGTTATACAGACGTGCCGTTGGGTGGTTGCGTTCAAATGGCGCCCCCGACCAAAACATGCTTTTAATGGTGGTCTGGACCGTTTTACGTGATGATGATGATGCAGACTTCTTCAATCCAGTTAGGCTCATTGATGTACTTTTTCACATTGGTGTCTCTCCCAGACTCTTAGTGTGGCTCATACATGTTGCTGGGGTAGAGGGTTTGGGCGCTACTACTGCAGTGCTGCTGCCAGGGGTACTGGGTGTACCAGAAAAAATGTCTGTCGCTTCTTCACTTCCCCCTGCACGATCAGCCCCTCGTCATCATCAGATGCTATATGAATGGATACATTTGGATTTGTTTTACTTTTGTATTCCCAGATCTTCCTTAGGTGCGCCTCCCAAATGATAGTGTGGTGTTTTTGGAGATGACCTCTCTGGCCTGCAGTACCATAGTTGGTACCACGCTTACCCTGACTAACTACAGTTTTACAAATCGAACAAACGACCATGTTTTCCGCGTTTTTGCTAACACTAAAGAAGTACCACGCTGGGGAATGGAGATGTCTGCTGGTGGTGGAGGTGCTACTTTCAATGCCAGAAGAAGTGGAGGATGAGCGTGGCTGAATTTGACTCTGTTTTGCACTTACAGCACCACTACTTGAGGTAATGGAGGTCGAGCTGGATGGAGGTCCCTGCCGGCCCTTCTGACGAGAAAATATGGAAGCTGTAGGTCGTGTTGGAGTAGTAGTTAACTTCGTTGGTGGTGGTACTAATGCCAAGGCGCCCACAACCCGCTCAGCAGCAATTCGGGATAGGGTAAAAATGTCTGTGTGCTACATGCCCGCTGGGGCTGGAGCGACGACTGTGATTACTGGGTCATCATCAGACTGTTCATCAGCAGCAGAATAATACACCACTGTTTGTCGTCATCACCCATAATTGAAAGCCTTGCAGGAACCTTCCTTTTAGGCTTATCTACCTTTGTCGGCTCATGGCATGCCTCCCTCTCAGACTGCATTGCTGGATTCCAATCAAAATCAAGATCATCAGAAGGAAGGGGGCTTGAAGAAGAACTTGTAGTAGCCCTCCTTGACCTTTTTCTTGCTGGGGATCTGGAAGACAATGGATCATCATCAGGAGGAGTGGCTTCCTCGGATGATACCTCCGCTTGAATCTCAATTTCCTGATGTGCCCCTACTTCTGGAGGAACAAGCATTGTGGGCAGTTGTGCCATTCCATGCGCCTCTCCGTCTCCATGCGCCTCTACTTGCGCCTCTCCTTGCGCCTCTCCTTGCGCCTCTCCTTGCGCCTCTACTTGTGCCTCTACATGCACCTCTACTTGCGCCTCTACTTCCACCTCTCCTTGCGCATGTAGTTGCGCTTGTACTAGTTGCACCTGTGGTTGTCGTTGCGGCTGTGGTTGTTGAACACTCGTCAGATGGGTTACAACCTGCGTTGATTGGATGCTACTTTCTTGCAATGAGCCAACATCACTGGTCGATTGTGATTGAGCAATTAAAGTGGCTGCCTCTGCAGCACTCATGGGCTTGGACCTAACTTGGCGTGGTGGCACTGAGCCTAATGAAGCGGAGGTGCTGCTCCCAGCTTGGTCCCCGGCCGACACCGCTGCTGCTGCAGGCGTAGTTTTTTTTTCTCCCAAAAAAGGTGTCTGTGGGCACACCAGTCTCCTTGGTAGGTGGTGCCACTTGCTTCTTCTGCTCCTTCTTACTGGCAGTGGCACTGGCAACCTTTTTCGTAGAGGCGCTACGGCCACCTTTCTTTGGGCCCATCTTCTTCAGATGTCAGAACAGCAGGCGGCAGTTGCACGAGTTGCAGAGTTGTCTGTGGCCACACGTGACGTCACGTGACGTTGTGCTGCACACACCGCTGCAGGACTTCTTCCTGGCACTGATGATGAATGATGACTGATGTGATTCTCTTGTGCACCTAAAATCAAAGGAAGCCAGAGGAACATCAGTTAAATACATTTTGCATATGTCATGCTTCAATTAATATTTGCAACTAGGCATTGCATTTATTATTATTACAACAACACACCCAAAAACGGAAAGACACAAAATAAAAATTGCAATTCTAATCCAAAATGGATGTTTAAATTAATAGAATGGAGACCACACAGAGAGTGTTGTTCCATGCACCACTGAGTACCCCTGGGCATAATGGATGAAAGGCAAGCAAGGCAAACTAGGTGCAGGCTTGAGCACACTGCCTGGCTTCAGAATGGCCCCTTGACCCCCACCACATGGCCAGGCCCTGCCTGGACCAGGCTTCAAAATGGCCCCCACCCATATGGCCAGGCCCCAAGAACACCCCAAAAAGTAAACAAAAACACACAAAAATCACCACAATCCAATGCCATCCATGCCCTCAATGATGTTTAAATGCAAGACACCCCACAGGTCCATGCACAACTCACTACCCCTGGGCATAATGGATGAAAGCAATGCAAACTGGGTGCAGGCCTGAGCACACTGCCTGGCTTCAAAATGGCCCCTGGGCCCCCACACATGGCCAGGCCCTGCCTGGACCAGGCCTCAAAATGGCCCCCACCCACATGGCCAGGCCCCAAGAACACCCAAAAAAGTCTACAAACACACAAAAATCACCACAATCCAATGCCATCCATGCCTTCAATGATGTTTAAATTCAAGACACCACACAGAAAGACTTGGTACATGCACCACTGAGTACCCCTGGGCATAATGGATGAAAGCAAGGCAAACTGGGTGCAGGCCTGAGCACACTGCCTGGCTTCAAAATGGCCCCTTGACCCCCACCACATGGCCAGGCCCCAAGAACACTCCAAAAAGTAAAAAAACACAGAAAAATCACCACAATCCAATGCCATCCATGCCCTCAATGATGTTTAAATTCAAGACACCCCACAGAAAGACTTAGTCCTTGCACCACTCACTACACCTGGGCACATTGGAGGAAAGCAAGGCAAACCTGGTGCAGGACTGAGCACACTGCCTGGCTTCAGAATGGCCCCTTGACCCCCACCACATGGCCAGGCCCTGCCTGGACCAGGCTTCAAAATGGCCCCCACCCATATGGCCAGGCCCCAAGAACACCCCAAAAAGTAAACAAAAACACACAAAAATCACCACAATCCAATGCCATCCATGCCCTCAATGATGTTTAAATTCAAGACACCCCACAGGTCCATGCACAACTCACTACCCCTGGGCATAATGGATGAAAGCAATGCAAACTGGGTGCAGGCCTGAGCACACTGCCTGGCTTCAAAATGGCCCCTGGGCCCCCACACATGGCCAGGCCCTGCCTGGACCAGGCCTCAAAATGCCCCCCACCCACATGGCCAGGCCCCAAGAACACCCAAAAAAGTCTACAAACACACAAAAATCACCACAATCCAATGCCATCCATGCCTTCAATGATGTTTAAATTCAAGACACCACACAGAAAGACTTGGTACATGCACCACTGAGTACCCCTGGGCATAATGGATGAAAGCAAGGCAAACTGGGTGCAGGCCTGAGCACACTGCCTGGCTTCAAAATGGGCCCTTGACCCCCACCACATGGCCAGGCCCCAAGAACACTCCAAAAAGTAAAAAAAACACAGAAAAATCACCACAATCCAATGCCATCCATGCCCTCAATGATGTTTAAATTCAAGACACCCCACAGAAAGACTTAGTCCTTGCACCACTCACTACACCTGGGCACATTGGAGGAAAGCAAGGCAAACCTGGTGCAGGACTGAGCACACTGCCTGGCTTCAAAATGGCCCCTTGACCCCCACCACATGGCCAGGCCCTGCCTGGACCCGGCCTCAAAATGGCCCCCACCCACATGGCCAGGCCCCAAGAACACCCCAAAAAGTCGAAAAACACACAGAAATCACCACAATCCAATGCCATCCATGCCCTCAATGATGTTTAAATTCAAGACACCCCACAGAAAGACTTGGTCCATGCACCACTGAGTACCCCTGGGCATAATGGATGAAAGCAAGGCAAACTGGATGCAGGCCTGAGCACACTGCCTGGCTTCAAAATGGCCCCTTGACCCCCACCACATGGCCAGGCCCTGCCTGGACCAGGCCTCAAAATGGCCTCCACCCACATGGCCAGGCCCAAAGAACACCCCAAAAAGTCGAAAAACACACAAAAATCACCTCAATCCAATGTCATCCATGCCCTCAATGATGTTTAAATTCAAGACACCCCACAAAAAGACTTGGACCATGCACCACTGAGTACCCCTGGGCATAATGGATGAAAGCAAGGCAAACTGGGTGCAGGCCTGAGCACACTGCCTGGCTTCAAAATGGCCCCTTGACCCCCATCACAAGGCCAGGCCCTACCTGGACTAGGCCTCAAAATGGCCCCTACCCACATGGCCAGGCCCCAAGAACACCCCAAAAGTCGAAAAACACACAGAAATCACCACAATCCAATGCCATCCATGCCCTCAATGATGTTTAAATTCAAGACACCCCACAGAAAGACTTGGTCCATGCACAACTGAGTACCCCTGGGCATAATGGATGAAAGCAAGGCAAACTGGGTGCAGGCCTGAGCACACTGCCTGGCTTCAAAATGGCCCCTTGACCTCACCACATGGCCAGGCCCTGCCTGGACCAGGCCTCAAAATGGCCCCCACCTACATGGCCAGGCCCCAAGAACACCCCAAAAAGTTGAAAAACACACACAAATCAACACAATCCAATGCCATCCATGCCCTCAATGATGTTTAAATTCAAGACACCGAACAAAAAGACTTGGTCCATGCACCACTCACTACCCCTGAGCATAATGGATGAAAGCAAGGCAAACTGGGTGCAGGCCTGAGCACACTGCCTGGCTTCAAAATGGCCCCTTGACCCCCACACATTGCCAGGCCCTGCCTGGACCAGGCCTCAAAATGGCCCCCACCCACATGGCCAGGCCCCAAGAAAACCCCAAAAGGTCGAAAAGCACACAAAAATCACCACAATCCAATGACATCCATGCCCTCAATGATGTTTAATTTCAAGACACCCCACAGAAAGATTTGGTCCATGCACCACTCACTACCCCTGGGTCGACTGGCTAGTGAGGCTTTACAGGTACCCCAAAATAAAAAAAAATCCACATATAACATTGAGCTAAAATTCCATGACATAAATGAGATTTAAGTTCAACAAAACTCACAGAAACAGTTGTATCATGCATCCATGAATAACCCTGGGCCTACTGGATACTGTGGCTACCCAACAATATATATTTTTTTAAAGTTGTGAAAAAGTTTTAAAATTGTATTTGCAGCAACTGCAATGCCCCAAACAAACAACACCAACTTACTTGTAAAATCTCAAATCCAAAAGTGATCCAAACTCCAAAGTCCAAAAAGTCCTCAAATACAAATATCCAGCAGCAGCCACAAAAAGTAATCCTTCCAGCTCCAGATCCAAATGAAAAGTGACCAGGACATGGACAAAACACTGGGAGGAGCCTGCTGGACAGGAACAGGAAGTTGGAGACTCTGGGGCACTTCCTTCCTCCCACCCCCCCCCCAAAAATTGACTCCTTGCACAAAAAAGTGCAGCCAAATGTCAATCTGAGGAGTTATTCTGATCAAAATCATCATTTTTAGAAGGTTTATGCTGCCTGCGGTGGATTTCTTGTGCAGAATTGCAATTTTTGTAAGTTCGGGAAAGCGAGCTGTTCAAATCTCCTGCCTGAAGTCAGATGCGCCGCATCTACGTGTTCGCAATTGTTTACTCCCGCGATACGTGATCGCGGGCCCTTATGACGTACTCGTGTTGTCAAACTCTTGCTGTGCAAGATGGCGGGCCGTGATGACGTACTCGTGGTCGAAAAACTCTCGCGCGATCACGCAGCAAGATCCAAAATGGCACAGCACAAGCAAACCAGGAGAAAAACAACTCGGCGGACTCAGAATCACGGTAAATCAACGCAGCGCGCGTGATATTGTATTTTTCAAGCGCGACCAAGCAAAAAAATCCGCCAGCTTGCGAATTGTGGATTTTTGGGCAATATTGCGCGATTCCCAGAACGCGAATTTGCCAAAAATCCGCAAATACCGCGAGCGGAACGGATTTTACGCCCATACTTACTTGTGGGTGGAGGCCAGGTACAACCCTTACAGCCCAAGTTCCAGAGCATCATGGACTGGGCAGCTTCAACAACCCAGACCCAAGTCAGGGCATTCCTTGGCTTGACTGGGTACTACAGGTTTGTGAAGGGATATGGGTCCATTGTGACTCCCCTCACTGAACTCACCTCCAATAGAATGCCCAAGAAAGTGAACTGGACTGTTAGCTGCCAAAAGGCTTTTGACACCCTGAAAGAAGCAATGTGCTCAGCACCAATTCTAAAAGCATCAGACTACTACAAGCAGTTTATAGTGCAGACTGATGCCTCTGAGCTGGGGATAGGAGCAGTCCTATCCCAGATCAATGAGGAAGGCCAAGACCAACCTGTTGCTTTTATAAGCAGGAGGCTACTCCCCAGAGAGCAGCGTTGGAGTGCTATTGAGAGGGAGGCCTTTGCTGTGGTTTGGTCCCTGAAGAAGTTGAGGCCCTACTTGTTTGGGACTCACTTCCTGGTTCAAACTGACCACAGATCTCTCAGATGGCTAATGCAATGGCTAATGCAAATGAAAGGGGAAAATCCAAAACTACTCAGATGTTCCATCTCCCTACATGGAATGGACTTTGAAGTGGAACACCGACCAGGGTCTGCCCATGCCAACGCAGATTGACTTTCCAGGCTCTTCCACTTAAACAATGAAGACTCAATAGGGCAAGGTTAGTCTCATCATCCCTCCCGGCCGACCTGCGCCTGACCCAAGACCACCTCTCCTTCAGGAAGAAGCTCAAGACCTGGCTGTTCGAGCAGTAACGGCACCCCCCCCTAAGCGCCTTGAGACCCTACGGGTAAGTAGTGCGCTCTATAAATGTCATTGATTGATTGATTGATTGATTGTTGTTTGCGGGGTGGGGGGGTTGTGTGAGAAAGTGCCAACTTTCTTGCATTGGTATGCCCCCACATTTTTCTGAACTGCCGATGTGCTTTGACTGAGTGTGCTCTAGGCTCCTGCCAACCAGGTGCCCAGGGCCTGTGTTCCCTCACTAAAACTGTGTTGACACCCAGACCCAATTGGCATCTCTGGCCACCTGTCAGCCCCTAGTAAATGGTACCCTAGGTACCCAGGGCCTGGTGACAAGCAAAAACCCCTAGGGGCTGCAGCACTTAGTGTGCCACCCTTAGGGGCCCTGTGCCCTGACACCCACAAACTGCCTTTGCAGACTGAGTGTCTAAGTGCAGAACTAAACAGAGAGTTGACATGGCACACATCCCTGTGTGCCATGCCCACAGAACCCACTGCTCTGGCATACCTCAGTCACCCTTCTAGCTGGGTGTCCTATGCCAGCAGTGTGGGCACAGGTGCATGAGCACAGTTCCCCTACAGTACCCAGGGCCATTCCTGGGCACTGTAAGTGCAGTGATGCCATTAAGAGTATATGGTGCTGGGAGGTTGTCATTACGAACTCCACAGCACCATAATGGCTATACTGAAGACCGACAAGTTTGATATCAAACTTCTCAGCACATTAAACTCACACTGATGCCAGTGTGGGATTTAATGTACAATGCACAAGAGGGCATCTTAGAGATGCCCCCTGGAAACCTAACCTACAATCCACGTCTGGATTGAGGGGCTGCCTAGGCTGCCACACAGCAGACATGTTGCTGGACCCCTGGGTGGAGAGCCCCCCGCTCTCCTGGGCCTGCAACAATGCTCATGTTGGATTGCTTTGGGCATACTCTCTCTGCACTGACTGCTCCTGTGCAGCTGAGGGTGTAACTGATGTACCTTTCTGACCCTGGGAGACCCCTGAGTCTATGATCAGAACCTTACCCTCACCAGTCGAGTACTCACCTGAAAGCCGAATACTCACTTTTCTTCCATAGGCTATCATTGACTGTTTTTTTCTGAAATTTCTTCTAAGTGTTGATTTTTGAAACTTTAAAATATTCCTCTAAAAACAGCCGAACAACAATTTCCGAAATACTTACCTGGGATCAGGAGAGAAGGCAGAATTGTACTGTCTAGACCAGTGCTGAATCGCAAAAGTAATCTTAACTGTACTTACCAGTTACCTGCATTTTCTTCCATAGGAATCCATTGACTGTTTTTCTCTGAAAGTTCTTCTAGGTGTCGATTTTTGCAAACTACAAATATTCCTTAAAAATCGTACCAACTGCTGAAACGTAAATACTTACCTGTCTTGGGTAGAGGTCCCAGTGCTGGATCTAGGAGTCCCGTATTGGAATACAAAAGTAACAAGAACCTACTTTACCTGTGACTTGAATTTCCTTCCGTAGGATAACGATAACATTGCTAATTTTTCACAGAAAAGTTTCTGTCAACTTTCAAATTACTGTTATATTCTTTAAAAATCATTGCAATAACCAAAACGTTTTTACTAAACTGTTTTCAGCTTAGACCCCAGGACTGAATCTAGGATCCAGCCATGGAGTTACAAAAGTAATCTATAAAGTAATCAATTGTATTAATGTAGAAAAATCCATTGAGCTCAATGTTGAACTGTGCTTAGAATTGTGCTGCCTACTGCAACCACTGTACCTATTGTGTTTACAAAGTTTATCACCTTACTGCAAAGTAACTATCTGAGATCACTCATATTGAGAAAAGTATGTTTTGGTACCAGTTCTAAAAATAAAATAACTATATCTTTTGATATAAAAACCATTGGCCTGGAGTTCAGTCCTTGAGTGTGTGAAACCTTTTGCTGACTGAGTGGGTTCAACAAAGCTACCACTTTTGAGAGTAAGGTCAGCCCTGACTTTAACCTCTGTTATACCTCTGGGGGTTGCGGTCTCTATACAGACTGTACCTTACTTAGCTCCGGTATATATAGAGCCACTTTCTCACACACACCATACGAAACAGCTGAATAGAAGCAAGTAGACACATCTGCCGTACTGGATATTACCAAAAAGTGAAGTTTCTCCACGTAACAAAATAGCACCTGAAGTGCTTTCAAAAATCGTTTTTAAATCCTAGAAAGCACCATTGCCTCTGCAAACACCAGGCCAAGAGGATGTCCTAACTCTTTATCGGATTGGTGAACAATCAGCCCTAAGGTAGGATTGTCACAGAGCCACAGAGCGTCTGCACCTCAACCCATGCAGCTACGTTCCAAGAGCGAGCCCTATTTTGCATTCTAAGGCCTATCAATGATATTCCAGTGTATATTAGTTGGGGTTTGCATAGTAATATATCTTGGTCCAAAACAAAAAGACAGAATGTTCCACAGAACGAATTATTTCAAGACCTTTGTCTATCATGGTTTGTATGCAAATGGAAGCAGTCAGTGATACATTTTTGTCATCAGTGATCATGGAGATACCAGATTTAGAGTTCCGTGTCTTAGCACGTCTGATCCTTTCGAATGAAGACCTTTCCCCTCCATCTGATGTTGTGGATTTAAAAGCTTCATCCAGAGCTGGTAACCTCCTAGCCTGGAATGACTTTCCATAACAGCTCATGCCCATTGCTCAGGTATTCAGTCCAAATCCACATCTGTTCAGGATTAATTAAGAAAAATGAATATACTATTTACCACTTGAAGCCTTTTGGGAAACAGCAGCATACATTTGAGGTTTATGACTCTAGCATTTTTTGCCACATTTATTTACTTCTGCTGCTTCTGCACTAGTTGTGTATAGTCTGGGAACAACAGCAGTAATGTATTCCTACATTATATAGACCCCATCCTTCTAGCAGACTGCACTATGAAATCCCTATCTCTGTAATTCAGCAATTAATGCACAGGGTGATGCCTCTGGGTGCTGTTTGGGACACAGAAACTCTGTTAACCCTCTCATTAAAGCAGAACCTTGACAAACACCTGGTTTCCTGTGGGGAGTGAACAGCCCTTACCTTTGACCCTCTGAATCCCCAAGAAGACCAAGAAGGTATTTGTTAATTGTCCTCGATCAAACCCAATATTATCTACCCTTTTTTCCAGCTTCTTTCTGAGATTGTGTAGATTATCTGAAGACCTCTGAAGATACAGAACAGGCTTTAGATTAGATATTTTTACTCCTCTACTGCCATTACCCTTTCTGATACTGTACAAAGGCCTGTTCTTACCAGATTCAAGGCAATTGCTACTGCGTCTTTTCTATTTTTTCCAATGAAGGTCTCATGTCTTTAACTGCACCTGCGTCTTGGGCACTTCAGTACTATTTTGTATTAGTGACACCCCCCACCCCCAAGGGCTTGACAGTGTCCCTCTTGCATCCTAATATTCTTGCGTAATTGCCCATTTTATTTGAGCTGGTCTTCCTATGCTTTTTTTAACCATTGTGTTGACAATTCTAACTCTGCATCCGAATCATGCGCCTTCCCTAGTTGCTTTTTAAAGTTTATCTGTCTCAGTCTATGAACTACTTTGCATTTATTATTTATCACTAACATTCCACATTCTACTTTCCAGTCTGGCCCCTTAGAACTTAGGTATTAACTAGTTCATGATAGTCACTGTGTAGTGTAGAGTAGCAGCAGTAGAGAGGTATCTTCTGATATTGGTACTATGCAGCCTTGGCCCAGTAATGCCCAGCTTCTCTCAGTAATAGCTCATGTTGCTTCAGTATTAACAGGTTCTCTGCTCACTCAGATCCCAGAGGGTGGAGCAGTCCCACATAAGCAGGAAGGGAAGAGCACACCATCATAAATAGCTAGGAGCTGCACCTGCCACTATATGCTCACTAATTTCCCATATGGCCGGCCCAGAGACCAATCTTCAGAAGCCCATTCTTTTCCATAGCAGCACCATGGGGCCTTTTCACCTCAGCTGCTCAGCATGGCCCTAGCATCTGGGGACCGGAGTGAAGATCCAGGGAGGCCATCAGCAAATTGGTATTTTCCAATTCTGCTGGTCTCCAATTCAAGTGGGTCTGGTGCACACAGCCCATCAGGCCAGGGATTCTTCCTGATTCGTCCAGCAGATCATGTTCTCCTTGCTGACAATGGAATCCTCCACAGAAGCAAGTGTTGATCCAGCATTCCTGCTTCACTTCAAATCGTATATTAAAGACTAGCAGCCCGTCCCGACCTTGTCCGGGAGCTTTCAGGCTTCCCCTACCCCCGCCTGCCCCGACATTGCCCAGCAGCCCGTGCCCCCGCCTGCCCCGTCCCCCGCCTGCCACCTGGCCCGACCCTTGCGTGGCCTGAGTCAATCCCCGTCCCCGTCCCCTGCCTTCCCCGACCCCCGCCTGCCTCGACATTGCCTTTTGTCCATTCCCCGCCTGCAGCCCGTGCCCCCGCCCGCCCCGTCCCCCGCCTGCTGCCTGGCCCGACCCTCGCGTGGCCTGAGTCAATCCCCGTCCCCTTCCCCCGCCTTCCCCGACCTCCGCCTGCCCCGACATTGCCTTTTGGCCGTTCCCCGCCTAGCCCGACACCCGCCTGCTTACCTTTTCCGCCGCTCCTGAGTTCACAGCTCCTCGCCGCTCTGCTCCTCACGCCTCTCCTCCCCTGCGCAATGACCGCCTCTCCGTGCTGCTCTTCACGTGACATGGCCGGAGCTCCTCTGACGCCGCTCTGACGCCGCTCCTCGACGTGAGCACGCACTACTTTGGGGGGGACTACTTTTTTTTAAATATTAATTTTTTAAATAAGATTTATTTTTAAACTTTATATAGCCTATAACCATCTACACACCCTGACGATTTCTACGGTGTATCGGGTGTGTAGATTGGCGCAGTGGTTCCGGAGTTTACCCGCCTCAAAGCCTGAAACTTTCTCCTTTATTATAGTAGTATAGATAAAGGTCCCCCTGGACCTGGTATCGCACAATATTTCCTATCATACTCAGATATTCAACTGGTTATATATGTGCATTACTACCTACAAGAGTTTGGTCCAATTAGCCCACATAAAAGTAATAATACATTCAATTTATTGCATGACACCCCCCACACCAAACAACAATTTAGAATATGATTTTGAGTTTACATCTAATATATATGAAGTCATGTTTCACCCCATGTTGGCGCACATGTCTGGGGCTTATTCAAGGCTTCAAAGGCTATTTCAGAACAGTCAGATAATAGTATGTAATATATTTACTGGTATTATCATGCGAGTGAAGCAATGCACATGTGCAGTTTCACACTTTAAGAGTTGAAAAGGTGATTCACATATGACCAGGATCCCTTATTTTTATATTTATGTTTGTAAACAGTTTCAAAGCTAAGAAGCTAAGAATGATAGAGGGTACAGAAAAATATAGGGTTCAGAAAGAAGTTCTAGAAAGAAAATACATCAGTGAAGAACAAGCCAGAAGCTGAGAAAAGGGAACTGGTTGGGTATTAGAGGGTTCAGAATTAGTAGAATGGACCTTTTAATGGTGTAGAACCAGACCAAAGAATATGTACTGCAGATTATCCTTAATGATGTCCAAGTGATAGGAGGAAAGTCGAGACAGAGCTAACTCTAGTTATGAGACTGTAGATTGGAAACCTAACAATACAAGTAAGAAATTGAAAAACATAGTGATAACGGTAGTAAAATGAGGGGCATATTCTCAAGAACGTGTGATAACCATCGCAAAAGTAACTTAAGTCAACTTCCAACATCGCAGTCTATCACAGGAAAATTACGCTGTGTTAACCAAGCGTTCTCAACGTGGCGGTACCATGCGATAGTCTCCAGATAACGCATCAAATGTCAGTGTTAAAATCAATGCCACACAGCAAAAATGCGAAACGCGGACAAAAAAATTCTTGCGATGAGGCCAATCGTGGTACAAAAAGCAGCGAAAATCAGCAACAGACCTGCAAATCCCACACATCTGGCAGGAAAATGCACCATAAAAATTACAGAAATAATCCAAAGTGTGCAGCAGCATGGATGTACCCTGCCCGAGCGCAGAGGCCAACGCAAGCCCCACATCCCCAACAGACCACCTGCAAGGAACAATGGGGACTGAGGCTGCCAAGGAGAAGGGGGAGAGGAAGACGGGGTGCAGTCCGCAGAAAAAACAGATCAGCATCACGGAGGTGACAGAACACTACCATCAACTAACCCACAAGCAGACCACCTGGAATGCAGTCGGAGTGTCAAGGAGCCTAACGAGGAGGCCAAGAGGCGCTGGCACGATGTGACAACCTAAACCAGTCACAAACCCGCTGCCAACAGGAAGGCTGCAATGGCGATAGGAGGTGGGAGGTGGCCGGCACAGGCACCCTGCCATGGGACGGTAACTTGCGGTGCACTGAGGTAGGGCCACGCGGACTGGGTGGGTCCTCTTCTATGTCGAAGGTGAATGTGGTGGAGGGTTGCTGAGGATAGTGGAAGGTGTCCTCCAGGGCATGATGCAGAAGGTCTGATGTTATCGGGTAGCAGCAAATGGTGGAGTGGCGCAGTGGTTCCGGAGTTTACCCGCCTCAAAGCCTGAAACTTTCTCCTTTATTATAGTAGTATAGATAAAGGTCCCCCTGGACCTGGTATCGCACAATATTTCCTATCATACTCAGATATTCAACTGGTTATATATGTGCATTACTACCTACAAGAGTTTGGTCCAATTAGCCCACATAAAAGTAATAATACATTCAATTTATTGCATGACACCCCCCACACCAAACAACAATTTAGAATATGATTTTGAGTTTACATCTAATATATATGAAGTCATGTTTCACCCCATGTTGGCGCACATGTCTGGGGCTTATTCAAGGCTTCAAAGGCTATTTCAGAACAGTCAGATAATAGTATGTAATATATTTACTGGTATTATCATGCGAGTGAAGCAATGCACATGGGCAGTTTCACACTTTAAGAGTTGAAAAGGTGATTCACATATGACCAGGATTCCTTATTTTGTATATTAATGTATGTAAACAGTTTCAAAGCTAAGAAGCTAACAATGATAGAGGGTACAGAAAAATATAGGGTTCAGAAAGAAGTTCTAGAAAGAGAATACATCAGTGAAGAACAAGCCAGAAGCTGGGTATTAGAGGGTTCAGAATTAGTAGAATGGAACTTTTAATGGTGTAGAACCAGACCAAAGAATATGTACTGCAGATTATCCTTAATGATGTCCAAGTGATAGGAGGAAAGTCGAGACAGAGCTAACTCTAGTTATGAGACTGTAGATTGGAAACCTAACAATACAAGTAAGAAATTGAAAAACATAGTGATAACGGTAGTAAAATGAGGGGCACATTCTCAAGAACGTGTGATAACCATCGCAAAAGTAACTTAAGTCAACTTCCAACATCGCAGTCTATCACAGGAAAATTACGCTGTGTTAACCAAGCGTTCTCAACGTGGCGGTACCATGCGATAGTCTCCAGATAACGCATCAAATGTCACTGTTAAAATCAATGCCACACGGCAAAAATGCGAAACGCGGACAAAAAAATTCTTGCGATGAGGCCAATCGTGGTACAAAAAGCAGCGAAAATCAGCAACAGACCTGCAAATCCCACACATCTGGCAGGAAAATGCACCATAAAAATTACAGAAATAATCCAAAGTTTGCAGCAACATGGATGTACCCTGCCCGAGCGCAGAGGCCAACGCAAGCCCCACATTCCCAACAGACCACCTGCAAGGAACAATGGGGACTGAGGCTGCCAAGGAGAAGGGGGAGAGGAAGACGGGGTGCAGTCCGCAGAAAAAACAGATCAGCATCATGGAGGTGACAGAACACTACCATCAACTGACCCACAAGCAGACCACCTGGAATGCAGTCGGAGTGTCAAGGAGCCTAACGAGGAGGCCAAGAGGCGCTGGCACGATGTGACAACCTAAACCAGTCACAAACAACAAGAAGGCTGCAATGGCGATAGGAGGTGGGAGGTGGCCGGCACAGCCACCCTGCCATGGGATGGTAACTTGCGGTGCACTGAGGTAGGGCCACGCGGACTGGGTGGGTCCTCTTCTATGTCGAAGGTGAATGTGGTGGAGGGTTGCTGAGGATAGTGGAAGGTGTCCTCCAGGGCATGATGCAGAAGGTCTGATGTTATCGGGTAGCAGCAAATGGTGGAGTGGAAAGCGACAGCCTCGTTCCCAAAACCAATTCAGTATCAGCTACATGAGGAAGAAAACTACCCCCTAGTCCATAGACTCAGACGCCACCAATGTTTGACCACAAAGTACCCATGAATGTCGGGGAACAGACTTAGTGGCACCGGGGTTGAGAGGGGATGCAGTCTGCGATGATGCCGGCAAACTGATGTGAACTCCGCCATTGCTAAATCAAGACTCAGTGACCTACTGGACTGCAGTGTAGGCCCGAGGCAGCGCTCAGCAGTGGCCCACAGCCACATGTTGTTGGTTCGCGCTGCACAGAGTTAGTGACACCAGGGCAGTTGTCAGTAGTATTCGATCACCTCCATAATGATGATCCTTTTTTCCGCCTAAATGCAACATGTCATCCTCTTACGCCTCTCCTTGCGTGCAATGATATGTACTCTGCCTTTGCATAATCGATGTTCAGTTCCAATTCTGTGACCTACTCGAGCGCAGCATAGGCCGAGATCAGTAATCCGCGTGGGCCCACAGAATCTGGTGGTTGTAATGTACTACTAAGGCCGCCTGGTGGCACCACGTCGAGGGGTATATAGTCACATACCCTCAGCCATAATTAATGTGCTATGTCATCGGGTAATCAAGACTCAGTTCCAAATGTGTGACCTACTTGTCCGCTGTGCATGCCGGTGAAGTACATCAACGAGTAAGGAGTACTGCGGGCCTGTGTTGCGGAGGCTGTGATGGTCTGTGGTGGCTGCCAAGGTCGCAGGCCTCGGGCTTGGAGATTGCACCGGCACGTGGTGGGCCCTCTTCGACATACGCAGGTGTAGGCAGGTGGGCATTGAGGCCTGGGTGTGCAGGGATGGGCAGGGCTGGTTCGGGGACTAGCGTCCTGGGGTGCAGCAGATGCCCAGGATCGTTGGCAACTCCACCCACTGCATCGTCCTGGTGGTGGGGTGAGAGGCTCAGCCCTGGCAGAGATGCTGGGCATTTCAGAAGGAGACCACACCCAGAGTTACGTGCCTTTTACTCACACACCTATGCTGGTCTGGCGTACGCCGGGCCAGCCCCCCTCTGCTCATGCTTACGGGGGATGTAACAAGCTACATTTCCACGTTCATCGCCACTGGCGGGTGACCTGGTTGCATCCACTGTGCACTAAACTCCAGACACCAGCGGTGTGTGTTGACATAGATATGTCAAGTCAAGTCAAGTCAAGTCATAAAATTTGTATAGCGCACTACATACCCAGAGGGTTTCAAGGCGCTTAGGAAGGGGAGGAGGATTATTTGTCAAATATCCACGTTTTAAGCTGCTTTCTGAACGCTAGGTGATTCTGGGTGAGGCGAAGGTAAGCGGGGAGTGAGTTCCATGTTTTGGCAGCCAGGTATGAAAAGGATCTGCCTCCCATGGTGGTCTTGTTGATGCGAGGTACAGTGGCGAAGGCTTGGCTGGAAGAGCGAAGTTGGCGGGAGGGGGTGTAGAAGGACAGTCGAGAGTTGAGGCAATCTGGTCCGATGTCGTAGAGTGATTTGTGTGCGTGGGTAAGCAGTCGGAAAGTGATCCTCTTATTGACGGGTAGCCAGTGGAGGTCTTTAAGGTGACCAGAGATGTGTTCGTTGCGTGGGATGTCTAATATGAGCCTGGCTGAGGCGTTTTGGATTCGTTGTAGTTTCTTCTGGAGTTTAGCGGTGGTACCTGCGTAGAGGGTGTTTCCGTAGTCCAGTCGGCTCGTGACTAGAGCGTGGGTGACTGTTTTCCTTGTTTCGGAGGGGATCCAGCGAAATGTTTTTCTGAGCATGCGAAGAATGTTAAAGCAGGAAGAGGATACGGCGCTGACTTGTCTGTTCATTGAGAGTGAAGAATCCAGGATGACGCCAAGGTTCCGTGCGTGGTCTGTCGGGATGGGTGCTTTTCCGAGGGCTTCCGGCCACCAGGAGTCGTCCCATGCAGATGGGGATGTACCTAAGATGAGGACTTCTGTTTTGTCTGAGTTCAGTTTCAGACGGCTTTGTTTCATCCAATCGGCGACTTCTTTCATTCCTTCGTGTAGGTTAGTTTTGGCGGTGCTGGGGTCCTTGGTGAGAGAAAGGATCAGTTGAGTGTCATCCGCGTAAGAGATGATGTTGAGGTTGTGATGGCGTGCGATGGCCGCGAGGGGGCTCATATATACGTTGAAGAGGGTGGGACTGAGTGAGGATCCTTGAGGTACGCCGCAGATGATTTCAGAGGCCTCGGACTTGAATGGTGGGAGGCGGACCCTCTGGGTTCTTCCGGTGAGGAACGAGGTGATCCATTCCAGTGCTTTTCCTTGGATTCCGATGTTTCTGAGGCGTTGTAAAAGGGTGCTGTGGCAGACTGTGTCGAAGGCTGCAGAGAGGTCGAGGAGGATGAGGGCGACTGTGTCTCCATTGTCCAGTAGAGTTCGAATGTCGTCTGTTGCTGCGATGAGGGCGGTCTCAGTGCTGTGTTTGGCTCGGAAGCCAGATTGTGAGGGGTCGAGTGATTTGTTGTGTGTGGTCTGCATACTGCAGTCTGTCCAGCACATCCACGCCACACTTGGCATTGTGTACATTCTCATTCATGGGTCACTTGCCTCCTTCGCACTGTTGTGTGGCTGAGTTGCCATGCCATTGATGGCTAAAGTACATGGCTGGCCCAGGTTCCCACAGTAAGTTGTTCTGTCATGTCTGGTGGGTGTGCATGTTGTATGTGAGCTTGTGATGTGTGCATTTCCTGTGTTGTGAGTTGCATGATTGTGGAGTTGAGGTGTGTGGTGTGGCCATTTGGTATTGGCTAACGAGCAGTGCATTTCCATAGGTTCCATCCTAGTAGCGCAGGTTGATGATGGTCTGTCGGAAGGTGTAGGGCACATGCACACTGCCTTGGGGGTTGGCAAAGACTTTGGCGGAGATTTCTTGTTGGTCCAATATTGCCTGGACATTGGTGGGATACGTGCTCTTATTGTGTGCAGTGTTGCCAGGGGGTACAAGTAGGACATGTGTGCAGTCAATTGCCCCCTGACACATATGGCGAGCCAGCTGTGGCATAGACGCCTTGCTTGGCCTTCGGCTGTTCCTGCGCAGTGTGTGGGAAGTATAGATAGGGGAATCATCCAAGACCGTTTTGAGGGACTTGGATTGGGCTGGCTGTGTGACTCCTCCGACTCATGCGGATGTTGGTTGGAGGGTACCAGTGGCCAACAGGTGCATCACGGCCAGCAGCTTGGTCTGAGGTGGGATGTTGGTTGTCCGCTGTGTTGGTACCATCAGCCTGTGTACAATGGTGGTCAGGATGCGGAGGATGGTTGTCCTTTTGTGAGTGTGGTGGGCAATGACATTATCTGGTGTTGGGTCTGAGAGGTTGGTGCATTTTCAGAGGGTCGCTGTCTTTGTCTGCGCTGCCTCAGTGTTGGTCTGGGGGCGGTGGGGGTCCAGGGGGTGGAGAGTAGCCCTGGGGGTTGTGGTGGTGGGTGTTGTGGCCCTCTTTGGTGTCCGGCGCGCATGTTCAGTGGCTCCATTGCATCTGTTGTTATTCAGGTGTGGCTCTGGGCTGACCTCCCTTTTGTGGTGCAGGCTGTGGTCCTACTTTACACCAGGTCAGAGCAGGTGTTAGTTTCCTGCTGCTAACATGCCTTATCACATGTTTTGGGATCTTATCGCCAATCTGGCTGGTCATTGTGAATGTTGTGGAATGGTGTTGTGGCGGCTTTTTGCACGGGAATGCCTACTCTGCATCTCATTAGCTATAGTTGCCGGGGTCGTCGTTGGGGATGTTTTTTGCGGCTGCTATCACGGGTAAACTGGTGCTGTGGGCTGTTAGCACCAGCTTGTGAATGGGGTGATGACTTTATTTTGACTTTGGCTGCGATAAAGTGCCGTTAACTCGGCAATAGCTCCTTGAGAATATGCCCCTGAGTGTGATAAGATATGTTTATTATTGAAAAGAAAGGAAAAAGGAAAATTTACTTCCCATAAACAGTTCCAAAGAAGGGGGGCCAAGGTGGGAATTTAAGTGAAAAAATAATTTGCCGACTTTGTCTGTTTAATCTGTATATTGATTGTCCTTTAACATTCGAAGTAGTGACTACAGTTTAAAATGTGATAGTCACTGGATAGGAAGGGTCCATTTACAAGACCAATGGAAAAGTAGGACAAAATCCTTGCTATATACAGAGCAACCGACAAAATAATACATAATCTCTGCTGTTTAGATAGCCATAGACCTAATAGGGAGGATGATGTACAGTTTTATCAGCGGCCACTTAACTAGTGTGAAGGAGGCCTTTTTTTAGCCGTCCATAAAGAAAAAAGGAAATCCAGGCAATGATAGTGTAGTGGTCATCTTTTAATGGGGAAGGATCAAGTGTGAAGCAATCATACATCAAGGATAGCCGGTCAAATTATTTCCCATTTTTAATAAGAGGTCCAACCTAGGCACTAGCTCGAATTCCAACAACTCAGACGTAAAGGACTTATTTGTCAGTACCCAGAAAAAGGAATAGTCTCCCTCATTGGGAGACATTCAGAGCACCTAAAGAAAATCAAACATAGACGTACTTGTTCACGGCACGCAAAGGGACTTGCCATCGGCCCCAGCTAAAAAAAAGGCTACGCTTGGATCTCTGGTTGATAACCTGTCGATATACCAGGCCAGCAAAGGAAAATTAATAAACAATCAGAGTGCATACCAGCCTTCAAGCAGGTGAGCCATTCAAACTACGGCCCCTGGGCTCCCCTCCAGTGTAGAAATACCAGCTGCACAGAATGATATACACACCATCTCCACCTTGCCCTCCTCTTCTGCTAGCTCATCACCAACGTCCATTCAAATCGAAATCCCTCGAGGAACCTTCAAGCATACGATGGTCAAATCTACGAGGGATGACGAACAGGTGCAGGAAAACAAGTTGAGGGGGAGTATAAATATACAGGACCTTACAAGAAATCCTAGACCAACCCAACTCATGAAACTATCCGTGGAGAAAAAGGTCACATGCAAGCATAGCAGCAGCCCCTGCTTTACACACACGGGACGACCAGCTATAAACATGCTCCCTGGTCCCCAGCATTAAGGGACTACAAGGAAGCAGGGCTGCCAGTAAGTGAAAGCTTAGCACCCCAAATTCATCCATCAGGGGAAACTTTACATCCCTGTATTAAAGGGAACGGGGGAAAGAAGGCAGAAACTTCTCGGCTGGCCTAATATTTATCCCTCACTATGTTTCCGTGAGCCTGCATATATTCTGAACAGAGGGAACTTGTTAAAATTATTTCAATATATACCATCCCTCAAGCATCTAATCTCAGTGGGAATACATTCAGTAAAATCTACCCACATACCTGGGACAAGGGCACCCAAATCTTTTCATTTCAATCTTTATTTTGATCGATAAGATCATTAAAGGTGTACAAAGCAGTTAAAAAAACTGTTTTGATTAGTACAAATCCATAAGTAAAATAGAAGACATTGCAATTTATCTAATAAAAACATTTGCACTCCATTACAATTTACAAATCAACAGTACATTCGACCTGGAGCGAATCTATGTCAGAGTTCATGTAGCGGGTTCGGGTATGTCACATCGCTGTTAAAAATTTAGCCACCGCAAGCAGAATCGATGAAGATGGATCCGTCTTTAGTATTCCGTAAGCCGGGAAGCAATGCCTGAACCTCAGATTTTTAAGAAGGGTCACAAGCCAATACTTTCTTGGTCTCTGATAGGCATTACAAAAAAATATGACATGCAGTTCATTTTCCAAATGGTGTGAGCATGCCGGGCCTTGCTCTGTTGTCGGGGGCTGAGACCAAGTACTAGTGAATGATCTAAGAGGGAGAGTACCATATCTCCACAGCAAGAATAGTTTTCTGGTCAGAACAGGGCTAATACTATCGAGGACATGTTCCAAGCAATATGAGTCTTTAAATTGAATGAATAAGTGTGTTAAGGACCCCAACCGAGGACTCCCTGTTGAGGAGATCAATTTTGAATCATAATATTCCTTTGATAGGAGTTTTCGTGAGACCCTGCTGCAGGCGTTTGTAGGATCTGACCATAATTCTGGCCTTCCAAGGCTCTCACATGTCCTTTTTATATATTTTAGCCAGGGAATGTTCATTATATTTGGTAAGCATAGGATCTCTTGCAACTCCATCCTATAACTCACAAGCTCTGGCGTGCTCCAGATCCGTCGCCAGAAAGTTACTGGATTTAAGCCCAGCTCTTCTGCAATTGGTCTAAGGCCTAGGTCTAGTCTTAGCAGGAGAAGCGGGGTGCTTGAGGGTAAAGCTACCAACTGCCTAATGAATTTATTTTCCGGCTATCAGGCCAAACATAGAACAATAGCTATATCCTAGTGGCCTGATACAGAGACAGTGGATAGGGTACTTCCAAAAAAGTGAACATTGTTTGTTTAATGTTTTTGTTTCATAATGTTTGAAATGTTGAATTTTTTTGTTTCACAGTAATGTATGCTTGTAGTATTTGTAAATATAATTGTCTTTGTGCAGGACAGCAAGTAAATCTTCGGACTGTCACAATTATGTAAAAATTGACTTACATACTTTCTGATTAATCTAAATAAATACAACATACCTAAGGATTAAACACCTTAGTGTACATTTCTGCACTTAATAAAAAAGATAGCAGAATCAAACCAGTGACCGGGTCCTCCCTTTTTTCTAAGTCTGGAAATGGCAGCTCGTACCTCCATCTCTGTAAAAAGATCCCCCTCTGGCTGCATGCCAGTAATAGGCAGTGCATGAGCTGGGGCTCCATCTCCGTCCATATAGAGAGACTGAAAATGATCTTGCCAGACCTTGTCTGAAATGTTAGGTTCGCTAGCCGAAGCTAACTCCTCGGACCCCGTGCTTACTATTCGCCAGAATTTACAGGAGTCCCTGACAGCTAGTGAGGTGGTAAGGTTCTCCCATTTCTCATGGTCCCATTCAATCTTGGCATGGGTAACCAACCGCTTGTAATCCCTTCTCCTGGCCTGTATCACAACACTGTTTTTACCTTCCTTCCTTGAAGTCAACAGATCTAATTTAGCCTTTCGGCATGCAGCATTATACCAGGTGGGGCGATTAAGGCAGCCACCCCCTGTCTTTCCTATAGAGAAAAGAACTTCGGCCATGGACTTGATAAGGTCCTCATGTGGCGACCACAAATGTTCATGTATTTCGAGGGTGTTGGGTTGCTCCACCAATACGCTCACCTTTTCAAATATAGGGATGACACGGGCATACAGCCCTGAAACCTTCTCTGGGTTAGTGGCTAGTTTTTCCCACTTCACTCTCCGTCTATTGTTCGCCAAGGCCAACCCTATGACGGGCGGATCTGCACCAGCCCCATTTTCATCTATTCCAGGGAGCGCAAATTCTAATTCAAGCGCATTGTGATCGCTGTCCTCCCTGGGTATCACCCTGAAATCTTTGATGTACGACCACGAGGACAATTGCACTAAGATGTAGTCCAGTCTTGACTCCCTTCCCACTTTGTTGAATGTATATTTGGGGGGAATGTCAGAAGTCGTGCGTCCATTGCAAGCCCTCACACCGTGCTTGAGGGGTAGGGCAGTGATCTGTACAGCCAAGGGTGTCCATGCTCTGGGCGGAGGGGCCAGCGTAGGAGGTACTGACCACAACGCATCCTCCTCTAATGATGACCCGTCCAGTAGTCCTGAGAGAGGCTCGAAGTGACAATTCAAGTCCCCACCAACCAGGAAGGGTATGCCCTGGGGTAGGCCACTGAGAAAGACGGAAAGTTCCTCAATGGTATTAGATTCCCGGGTTATGTTTACCGGCCTAGAGTAAACATTTACCACGGCAAGTTTGCTAGAATTCAGCCATTTCAGCAGGACACATAAGATATCACCAGAACCTGTAGGGAGGGGTGTGGCCTCACAGCCCAGGTGGAAAGCCACCCAGATTGCAAGACCTCCAGAAGGACGCCCCCTACCGCCCCAACTGGCAAGAGTGGAAAATGCCGCAAAACCTGGGCGAGAGTATTCCTCTCTCGCCCAGGTTTCCTGGAACAAGCAGATGTCTTTACAGTCTATAAATGAACTCCAGCATTGGCAATCCAGCTTGTTTCCCAAGCCAGCCAAATTCCAAGATAAGGTCTTTAGTGACGGTGTTCTGGGATTCCCTGTAGAAGTTGCGATAATTCCCTCGTCGGTTAAGCTCCCAAATCCACTATTACAGACTAGGAATCAATAGCCACCAGAGACATTCTCAAAAAGGCTTCCACCTTCGGCGAATTGGGGAATAGAACTAGAGCGCACTCGGAAAAGGGAATATCCTCATGTCCTAACCGATGACAACAGATCTCCTCTAAGAAAACGTATACTGAAGGGAGCTTGGGGTGCCACCCATGATTGGCTAGTAAGTACATCATGGGCCTCCAGTCCATTAACGATCCGATGCGGCGAAAATGACTATATGATCAGCTGGCAACCCCCAGCCCAGAACTCTGAGAGGACCACCACATATTCAGCTCCCATGGGCAGTGACTTCCTTTATTCTATCTAGCACAAGGGGACTCTCTCCCACGCCAACCACTGTGCCCAGTCAGCCCGGGAAACTGGCATCAAAAGATCAACTCACCATTATCGCATGGAATGTGTAGGAATGTTGCTGGCTTCAACACTCCGTTCTAAACAGGGGCGTGATTTTTTAAACAGCAACAACATCATTTGTATGCAGGAGACCTTGTCACTGATCCTCACGACAATCTATGGATGTTATGAAACTTTTCAATCGGCAATGCAAACAAGTTTATTCGGGCTTTCTTTTGATCTTTCTAAAACAATCTGTCATAGTTTCAGTCTCCTCACTCACGCAGGCCCACAAGAACATGCCAGCCCTAGCCATCAAAGTCCTAAACAGCGGCCATTGATCCTCAAAAATACCCCCGCAAATCTTCAAAAGAGCGTGCCATGGGGACCCTGTGTGCGACCATCAAGACAATCATTGAATCTCATCCTACACACAAATTATGTAGGTAGACGACTTTAACATCAAATACCTGGGCCATGGTCATAATACCGGACAGAGGAATACCGAACACGATCAATTCAACAATCTACTTACCATATTTGGTCTAAAATTGACAGACCAGACTCCAACGGATGCCCGTCCCACGTTTAAGAAAATCTCTACAATCAACTACATCTTCATGTCAAGCAGTTTATTTCATCATCTTCAGAGTTTCGCCATCGTAAATCGCACAGGAAGTGATCATAATCCCCTGGTAATAAATCTGAGTTTAAACCGTCAGATAGCAGATACAGGCCAGGAGCTAGGCCATTCTACAGAGGATGAATTAATGAGCAAGGTAAAGTGAATTAAGTGGCAATCTTTCCACTCACCCGACATGGCTAAATGGCTCAACGACGTGAATCTCCGACTACAGGATCATCCAAGAAATCTTCTCCTAATAAATTGGGATCAGATGACCAGAGAGCTGGGAGCACTTCTCCAGGGCCACAGAGGCCTCTCAAAGTAATTTCAACAATTCCCAAGTTACATAAGCAAACCTTTGTCGAAATGAAGCTTTAATCCCATGTGGAAGAACCTGAGGAAGAAATCCCACCTGCTCAAACTCAATTCAACACATGTAAAGTTACTGGTAGTAAAGGAAGCACAGCATGCCCACAAAAAAGGCCATCTGGGCCCTGAAACATGCTCAGCAAGAGGAGGAATGGGAAAAGATCTTCTTAAAGCTCAGAGAAGGAGCCTTAGCTCGATTCTGGCAGTATGTGTATGACCTAAAATCCCTCGGACTCCTGAGTCAAATGCGGTACCGGCACCTGTGTGGGAGAACCATGTTCCTGGCACACAATCTCACAGCCATCAGGGCCACAGTCTCATTGAACGGAGAAAAACATCAGACCCCGATTCAAACGAGGGAAATTGCAAGACTAATATAATCTATGAAATCGAGCGGGCGCCAGCGCGAACGGCCTCCATGCAGGGATCTTCCTAACTGCTCCAGAGGGCTGGGCAATGCTACTTACCCTACTATCGAACACCGGATACACCCTCTATAAAAAACCTCTGAAGCTTCTAGGGGCTCAATACTATCCCCGATTCACAAAAAAGGAGACCGTTTAAATCCAAGCAACTATCTCCTAATAGCCCTGTTAGATCGGGAAGCTAAAGCATATGCATGTATCCTTCTGGAAAAATTGGAAATTGGGCTGAAGAAAATGAGTTGCTCCCTTTCTTTCAAACAGGCTTCCGAGGTGGAGCCGCAACAACTGACAACATAATCGCTTTATCTGCCCTCTGTCACCATGCCACCCATCCACACCAACCCCCAATCTTTAACTGTTTTGTCGATCTTACCGCAACCTTCGACAAGGTTGACAGACAATCACTTTGGAAGAAACCAGAACATTGGGGCATCCCATTTTCATTCCAAACAGCTATAATGTCTCTTAACTCGGAAACCTGGGGACAGATGAAAACAAGGTTGTGTGCTTGCTCCCCTCCTTTTCAATTTATATATAGCGGACCTGGTAAAAGCTCTCGTGAACAGCTGCCTGGCCCCTCACCGACTAGGCAACCAACCTTTACACATTCTTTAGTACTCAGATGACATAGTCATCCTGGATCACACTAAAGTGGGCCTACAATGAGCTTTAAACAGTTTACATGAATACAGCACATCTAATTACCTTACCATCAACTTAGATAAGACCAGGATCATAGAAATAGGCCGGCAAAAACACAAAAACATATTACATGCAACATAGGCTCCAGGATAATTAACTCAGTGCAGAAATATAGGTACTTGGGGATCTAGTTCACAGAAACAGCAAGAGCCACTGCCCATAAAAAAGATTGGACTAATAAATCGACAGCCGTAACATATGGTTTAATATAATTAAACAACAAGTTAAGAAATCCGTCAGCAGAGGCCATTAGAAAGGTCACTAGCCACCCTTCCTCCAACACTCTCGTATGGACATCAAGCATTTCCGGGCGCTTGTTCAGAAATCCTAGAGCTGGCTCAATGTGTGGCCTATAAAATAATTTTTCAACTCTCGAAACACCTCTCCAGGGTTTGACTTAGGCTGGAGCTCGGGTTGGTCAAATAATCACTAGCCATTGAGGCTAAATTCTTAAAATATTACATTTGAATCCTAAAATCTCCAGGGGAATCTTTAAAGAGCTGCCTTAGACACACATTTGAAAAAATCGTGTTGCCATTGAATAAGCAGCTTATGAGAGCTATGATCTCAATTGAAATAAACAAACCAGAACTCGCGCAACCTGGAACAAGCGCATCAATAAACAAGTCCAACAGGTTTCGTTCCAGCCAGAACAGGTAACATTGAAAACACTATCCTTCTAGATCCCGCTGAATGGCTCATAATTAGTAAATAAACCTCAGCCCCTACCTTTCTGCCTCGCTTAACCCTAAATCCAAAAGAGAGAATATGTACATGATGTGAGAAGTTGGCCTGGTATATGATGACCACTAATTCTAGTGAGCACCTTGTACCAGTCCAAATGACCCTTATGGTGATTGGTTGTAAGTCAACCTTATAGACCAGCTATCCTAATGGTAGCGTGGACAAAGCAGTCTTAGGCTAAACTCAAGAGGGCATGTGAAGCCAGCTGTTTTACCATATGCAACCCTTTCAATACCAAATGAAAGGACACCACACAAGTTATATATTATACAAATATATGTATTTATTACTAGAATAATCCCCTATACTCTTTATGAGCACAGAAGCACAAGCGTTAAACAAAGAACAAGTTCAAGTTCAAGTTCAGTGATTTGTATAGCGCGCTACTCACCCAGAGGGTCTCAAGGCGCTTGAGTGAGGTTGGGTGCAATAGTGCGTCATTTATCGAATAGCCAGGTTTTTAGCTGCTTCCTGAAGGAAGGGTGGTTCTGTGTGAGGCGGAGGTGGGTGGGGAGGGAATTCCAGGTTTTGGCCGCTAAATAGGAAAAGATATTCCTCCCATGGTGGATCTATTGATGCGCGGGATTGTGGCGAGGGCTTGATTGGAAGAACGTAGTTGGCGGATGGGTGTGTAGAAGGATAGTCGTTTGTTGAGGCATTCGGGTCCTAGGACGTAGAGGGCTTTGTGTGCGTGGGTGAGGAGATGAAACGTGATTCTTTTGTTGACGGGAAGCCAGTGGAGTTCTTTGAGATGACCAGAGATGTGAGCTTGACGAGGGATGTCCAGTATGAGTCTGGCAGAGGCGTTTTGGATGCGCTGGAGTTTTTTCTGTAGTTTGGCTGTGGTTCCGGCGTAAAGGGTATTTCCATAATCCAGTCGGCTAGTGATCAGAGCGTGGGTGACTGTCTTTCTTGTTTCGGTGGGGATCCAGCGGAAGATTTTTTTGAGCATGCGTAGGATGTTGAAACATGATGATGAGACGGCGTTGACTTGTCTGTTCATCGATAGGGAGGAGTCTATGATGAAGCCTAGGTTGCGTGCGTGGTCTGTAGGTGTGGGAGCTGTGCCCAGGGCCGGTGGCCACCATGAGCCGTCCCATGCAGAGGGGGATGATCCTAAGATGAGGACTTCCGTTTTGTCCGAGTTTAGTTTTAGACAACTGTTCTTCATCCATTCGGCTACTTCTTTCATTCCCTCGTGTAGGTTGATTTTGGCAGTGTTAGGATCTTTGGTGAGGGAGAGGATTAGCTGGGTGTCGTCAGCGTAGGAGATGATGTTGCGGTTGTGTTGGCGCGCGATGGATGCAAGAGGGCTCATGTACACATTGAAGAGGATGGGACTAAGTGAAGATCCTTGTGGTACGCCGCAGATGACTTCGGTTGCCTCTGATTTGAATGGGGGGAGGCGGACTCTCTGGGTTCTTCGGGCGAGGAACGAGATGATCCAGTCCAAAGCTTTTCCTTGTATTCCGATGTTGTTGAGGCGTTGTATGAGGGTGTTATGACAGACTGTGTCAAAGGCAGCGGAGAGGTCAAGTAGGATGAGCGCGACTGTTTCTCCGTTGTCTAGTAGTGTTCAGCTGTCGTCTGTAGCAGCGATGAGGGCGGTTTCGGTGCTGTGTTTGGCTCGGAAGCCGGACTGCGAGGGGTCGAGTGAATTGTTGGATTCAAGGAATGCGGCGAGCTGGCTATTGACGGCTTTCTCGATGACTTTGGCCGGGAAGGGAAGGAGTGAGATGGGGCGGTAGTTCTTGAGTGCGGAAGGGTCCGCAGTGCGTTTCTTCAGAAGGGCGCTGAGTTCGGCATGTTTCCAGCTTTCTGGGAAGGTAGCGGAGTTGAAGGAGCAGTTGATGACATCACGGAGATGGTGTGCGATGATTGAGTCTGCTTTGTTGTAAATGTAGTGGGGACATGGGTCCGTTGGCGATCCTGAGTGGATGGAGTTCATCAGGTGAATGGTGTCTTCAGTCGAGATTGGGTTCCAGGCGTCAAGGTTGTGAGATTGTTGTTTTGGTTCGGTGGTGGGTGGAGTGGGTTGTTCTTCGGACAGGTTTTCAAAGCTGTTATGAATGTCGGCGATTTATTTGTAGAAGAAGGAGGATAGGGAATCGCAGAGGTCTTGGGAGGGAGTGATGTCGTTGGAGCCGGCGGTGGGGTTGGTAAATTCTCTGACGATGTTGAATAATTCTTTGCTGTTGTGGGTGTTGTTGTCGAGTCGATTCTTGAATGCTGATTTCTTGGTGGATCGGATCAGTTGGTGGTGTTTGCGGGTGGCGTCCTTGAAAGTGGTCAGGTTGTCGGTGGTTGGGTATTTTCTCCATGTTTTCTCAAGGGTACGGCATATCTTTTTGGATTTCTTAAGGTCATCGTTGAACCAGGGGGCCTTTTTGCTACCATGTTTGATTTGGTGGTTTTTCAGGGGTGCTAGTTCGTTAGCGCTGTGGGTGATCCATTGTGTGAGGTTGGTGGCAGCTTGGTTTGGGTCCGATGATATGGTGGGGGGGTTTTGGTTAAGCGAAGTGAGGATTTGGTCGGTGGTGATTTTGTTCCAGTTTCTCCGAGGGATCGGTTGTGGTGGAATGTGGGTCGTGGTTTTTTTGAAGCTGAAGTGAACGCAGCTGTGGTCCGTCCAATGGAGAGCTGTGGTATGTTCGAAGGAGATGTGTTTGCTGGAGGTGAAGATAGGGTCGAGTATGTGTCCGGCAAGGTGGGTGGGGGTGTTAACAAGTTGTTTGAGTCCGAGATTAGCCAGGTTGTCCAAAAGGGTGGTGGTGTTGTTGTCGTTATTCTTTTCCAGGTGGAAGTTGAGGTCTCCCAGTAGAATGTAGTTCTCGGAGGTGAGGGCATGTGGGCTGATGAAGTCAGTGATGTCTTCATTGAATTGTGTGCGGGATCCTGGTGGTCTGTAGATGAGGGTGCCTCTGAGTGTGGTCCTGGGGTCGGTGTGGATCTGGAAGTGAAGGTGTTCGGCGGTCGCGAGGTTGTCGTCGGAGCTGGTCGTGATTCGAATGGTGTTCTTGTGCACGATGGCGATGCCTCCTCCTGTTTGGATGGTGCGGTCTTTTCGGATTATCTTGTAATTGTCCGGAATGGCTATGGCGATGTCAGGTGCTGATGAGGCGTTCATCCATGTTTCAGTGATGAAGGCGACGTCCGGTGATGTAGAGTCGAGTAGATCCCAGAGTTCTGTGGCGTGTCTGTGCACCGAGCGTGTGTTCAACAGGATGCACTTCAGATGGTTGGTGTTGGATCCGAGTTTAGAGGGAGTGGCTTTGGTGTGGGTTCTGGTGCAGGTGTACTTGCAGTAGTGACATGTGAATGGTCCGTGGGTGTATCCTGGGGTAGCTGTGCAGCATTTTGCAGTGTGTCCGGGGTTGAGGGCACGGAGGGTAGCGGCGTCAAATGTTATGCGGGGTGATTGGGTTTGCGGGGGCCAGGGGGTCTGGCGCTGGGCACGGTCCAGGCGCGGACGGGCGTAGACGGGCTTACCTTTGGCGCACCTTCGGCGCGCATGGGGCGCGACCGCTGCGCGCGACCGCTGCACGTAAACGCTGCGCGGGAAGGCATCTGTCATATATGGATGGTGGAAGGGGCGGGGCGAGGGAGGGGCAGCTGGGAGGCGTTAGCGGGGCGGGGAGGCTGTCCACGAGGCACAACAAACAAAATGGCTTCGAAAACAAACGGAGCTGAAGCAGGACGAGATTGGGGCACACAGATGGATGGCGCTATGGGCGGAGGTACCAGCACAATCACTCAGTAAAATTAATTTTAGACTCTACCAGTGCGAGCGCTTGACATTAAATGCGAGCACAGTTAGATCCAAAGCGGACAACAGCAGGCACAGGAAGTTAGCGTAAAATGTTAACAAGCGCAATTAATAATTAAATATCTAAACAGTCGGAGCTACGATACCCAAGCAGCAAAATGTGGACAGGCAGGCAGTGGCACCCAAGCACTGCGAAGATCAGGCAGAGAGCGTGGGGGAGCGACCTCTTCACACGGAGTCAAGGAGTATAACATACAATAAGCTGCACAATTATGGATAGGCCGGGTGGCCACTCAAACCATATATTATGAAACTGGTATAAGAACCACGTCACGAACAATGAACAGGCCTAAGGCCTTGGGAATCGCTGGGCCTACACTGGACAAAGTGTGTCGGGTTTCGTTGTGAAGTTCTTTGGAGCCTGGAGATGAAGATGCTGCAGGCGGCCAGGAGAGAAGAGTCCGGTTGGATCCAAGGGTGGATCAAAGATGTAGACTACCTGAAAGCAGAGGGGACAGAGTTCAGGTCACTAGCCAGTGACCAGCGAGGAACCAGGAAGGAACCAGGCGATGTTGGGTTGCAATCAGGTGATGTCGAGGTGTTTGTCTCCACTGCCACGTGGACTAGGAAGGATCGAGGATGTCCAGAAGGTACTCACGGGCTGTGCCACAAAGTCTCTCACTGTTGGCAGTATCAATACTCGAATCGGAGTCACCAAGCCTTGGCAAATGCAACCCATGCAGGAATCGAAGATGTCTTCTGGATCGGACCGGGAAGGTCAGATCGGTAGCTCCTTTTCAGAGGAGCTGGGGCCAGTCTGGAGCAACCAGATCAGCAGTGTAGTATTGATGGATCATTGTCACAGAGGCCACTAGCCAATGGGCAAGTGACCGGACAACGCATGAAGCAGGAAAAGTGCAAAAGGGCCCCACGCAGCACTTGGAGAGTGGGGAGAGGTGATCTTTAGAGCACAGGCTGCTCGGGGCTGGGGCTTCTTAACCCCCAAAGCACAGCATCGAGGGTGCCTCGGGAGCTGCATAGGAAGCACTTTGTCAACTTTTCAAGATGGCCAGTCCCACTTCTCTCGTCGCCTCCACGGGTCTAAGCTTTGCTAGGACTATGGATCAGGCTGTTGGAAGTCTGGGAGTCCAGGTCTTGTCAGTCTCTGTTGTTCGAGCTCTGGCAGGAGCAACGGCAAAGAAAGTCTCGATGCGCTGATGGTGCCTGTTTGCACAGGGTGGCCACTCCTTGAGCACAATGGAGATTCTTAAGTCTTCTACGTTGAGTAGGATGTCGAAGGGTCCAGAGTTTTGTTTCAAAGTTTCAGTCAGGATGATCTGGTTTGTATTGGCACAGCTCCTACCTTTATTCGAAATCAAGGGGCTGGATCACCTGCTAGGTCCCTCCTATGGGTGGGACCCTGGAAGTGGGTGGTTACACCCCTTTCCCTTTGTCCAGTTTCATGCCAGAGCTGGGGCTGGAGGGCCCCAGCACCGGTTTGAACAGGACTTTGCATGGGACACCTTGTGTGCCCCAGGCAGTGTCTAGTTTCATTCAGCCTTCCCTGCCCCAATCCACTATCTCCTGTCTGGGGTGGTGTAACACCTCCCTGTGACAAGATACCATTTGTCCAGGCCTCCCCTGCCGGAGTTTCGGTCAGCATCAGGAGGCAAGACTTGTGTCTGTGGCAGCAGAATCCATTTTGTGATGCTGAGGCTCTGGTTAGATTTAACCGCGTATAAGCAAAGTAGCATGTCTTCTCCCTCTAGAAGGGTGGAATGCTACCCCCATCGCCAGGACTGGCGAGGGGGTAGTATTCCAAAGCGCATGACACCTTACACGACATGTTTTGATAAAGCCAAACCAAAGTTAGCAAGTAACCGCGAGGATTATAATGCACTTAAGAGTATATGGTATGGCAATATCCCAGAACAGCTAAGGGAGTTGGTCCCGAAAGCTGCAGACAGGCTCAGCTCATGCTAGAGCCCATCTCACATAAAATCAAGCACTCTGCCTCCAGGATTGTTAAGGCCTGCCATAGGAGTGACTTATAGGTATATATGTGTCCAGATGTAGGGTTAGATATAGGTATACTATATCTAAGCAAGGGGTGATTACACGACCTTGCCCCAGCTGAGTGATCAGCCAGTTGTGTCAGTTTGGATAGCCAGCCAGGGGTGGCAAAAGATATGCTGCAGCCCCTGGTAGGCCTTGGATACACCTATGCCCTGGGTACCTATAGTACACTGTACAGGGGCTGATAAGGTGACCCAATATCCAATTGGAGATGTACCTAAGGTACATGGAGTCCATTTTACAGAGAGAGCAGATAGCCTGGGACCCTGATTAACAGGATCCCAGGCCAACTAAGTCAAAAACCAGCTAAACACTGTAAAGCACTTTACAAGAGGAAGAGTACCCGCGAGAAGAATGGAAACGCAAGTAGTCCTGGTGATTTGTAGGAGCTAGTAGGGTGATACTTTCCTAAGGGACCAGCCAAAGAGCAACGGACAATTGCAAAAGTGATAAGAAACCCCCAGCCAAACGCTGGCACTTAACTATTGCATCTTACCAGATCTTTAAACCTCTATGAATGGTGATGTAGTTTTTTTTTGTCAAATCTCTTTTTTTTAGCATTTTAGAAAAGTTGCACTTAATATTACATACATCATTATATAAGCTCATGGGCAGAGGCACGTCAGCCATAGATGCGTAATCACATTAGAACGTCATGGTACCAGCGTTCACCAGTTACAATAGATAAGACATGCGATGTTCGCCCAGAGTTGTTCGAATTGTAGTGTGCCTGCCTTTTGCAGACTCAGACTCCGAGGTTGCCCAGAGGTGCCGATCTGCTGACTTCTCAAACATGAACTACGGCAACAAAAGTTTACCCCCCTGGTATTCTGGCTCTCATTCATGGACTGTCTCCCCCCCTTTTTCCTCCCCCTGGCCCCAACTCCCGCCACCTCCACCCCGTCGCACGTGCCCCTCGACCATGACTGTTGTGGTGTGAGTATTTTTGTGTCCTCTTGGACCAGGAGTTGAACACATCAGACTATCCCAGCAGAAGAGCGGCCTGTGGTATGCACCTGCTCCCGTGTGTGCCTCCCATCTCCATTTCGCCGCCCGCGTCCCCTTCCCTGTCCACCTGCTGTAATGTATCTAGCATTTGCCCCCAGAGCATCGCTATGGGTTCCTCCCGAAGCCCCACCGTCTCCTCCCTACGTATGGCAGTCCCTTCCGCCCTGACCCATGCCTGAAAGAAGGAGTTCCATGCCCAGGCATATGGTGGATCGTGCGCCTTCCATCTCCTCGTGAGGAGGTGCTGTGCCACCACCAGCCCCAGGTCCAGGAAGCGGGATGTCACCTTGTCTTTGGGGGTTCTCCTGAAGTGGTGTAGTATATACTCGGGCCAATCAAAGGGTATGGTTCGACCTATGAAGTTCTGCAGTAGCTCACTGATCATTCACCAGTAAGTGCCCAGCCCAGGACAGCTCCATAGCATGTGCAGGAGTCCCGCCCCTAGCTCGTTACATCTGGGGCAGCGCGCGTCGTCAAGGCAAAAGTATTTGTAAATCGATACGGGTGTGAGGTAGGCCCTATGAAGAATAAAAAGTTGTATCTGGCGAAATCGCATGTTTCTGGGGATGCGCACTGGACGTTTAAGGACTCTTTCCTATTCCTTGTCTGCTAATGGTTGCCCCAGATCTAGCTCCCATTTGCCTCTAAGGGAATCTAGACTAATCACTGTGTGCTCCCTTAGTGATGCCGCAAACCAGCGAACCAAGTGTCTGCCTCTTCCCATGACATGGAGGTACTGCATAGTTAGATGCTGTCTGGGTTCCGTTGCTACATCTCCCCAGCTGGCAGTCAGTTTCGCTATCAGTGAGCGGTGCATTAAGAACCCCCCGGGTAGAAGTCCCTCTTCTGCTACCAGTGTCTCGTGTGCTGTGAGCTCCCCTTCCCTATACAGATCTCCAAATGTGTGTATATCAGCCTCCCGCCACTCCGCAAGCATGGAGAATGTGAGTACTCCGTCGCCGCTGGGTGAGCCCTCCAATGGTATTGCAGGCGTAGAGACAGCACCAGCAGTAGATGCTGACATCACTTCCGGCCTCTCACTCCCTGTCCAGCCCGTCTGTGCAGTTATCTTCAACCCCCCCTCCCACCCGCCCTAACCCGTGAACCACAAATCTGCACCTGCCCCACCCAAGTCCCAGGAGGAGGAGAGAGCCTGGAATTGCCTGCACAGGTTTCTGCTCAGCTGCAGAACACCCCAGCCTTTCTTCTAAACACTGTGTGTGCAGTTATATGCCGGAGGATCGACCAGTTAATGCTCTTGGCTGGTGACATTTGAAGACTTCCCCTTTCAGACGCGGCGTATTTCACCTGTGGCCAGCAGTGACGGCGAGTGCGAGGACTCACAGGCCCAGGATCCAGCGGGTCTCGAGCGGACCGGCAGCCCCTCCCTCTTTCCACCGGGGGGCATTTAACCGTCTGCAGACTTCCACAACATGGGACGCGTGCGGGCGGGCGCCGGGCTAAGCCCGGGCAAAGGGCGGGCCGTCTGTGGCCGTCGGAGGCCGAAGGAGGCTGGGCTGGACCACCCCCCTTGTTTCTGAAGGTACTGTTGGCGATATATATAAGTGACTGTAGGTGCACAAGGTCCTAAAAATCATGGGGAAAATAAAAATGCATGGAAGGTGGGGGCGAGGGCTCAAGTGTGATGACCAGGGTAAGAAAGCAAAAACAATCAAGAAAGTGGCAACGCACGATGGGGGGAATTGTGTCATGGACCGCATTGATGAACTAATCAAGGAATGCGGAGTCCTGCTCAAGACCCAACCCACTTCCCAGTCGGAAGCAGGAAAAGGGGCATAAGAGCACTGTGAAAGTATCAAGGGGGTGCATAAAACAGGGTCCAGTGCTGGTTCCGGAAATGTTCTTGGGGAAAAAGCAAAGAGATAAAGCCCAAGAGCAAGCATATACTGAGGGTGGAAGTGAGATTATTAACACAAGCACTGAGCAGAGAGTCACTTTTCCGCATGTGATTGATCCAGTTATTATTTGTGAGAACATATTCTTTGCTCTAGCCAATACTGACAGCTGCAGTTCTGGGAATGATGGCGAAGCAGTCCAGCACAGTGTATCTGAGTCTGGTGTTCTTCATGGAGTGAGTGACCCAATAAAGGGGGGGGGGACTTGAATCTCTGGCGCCTACCAAGGAAGGTTCCCCTGACCTGACCACCATGATTAAATCATTATGCAAGGTTGTCGAGGGTATGCAAGTTAAGATTGACAGTCTCACCTCCATAATAAATAGTACTTTACTGGGTTGTGGCCCCTGTCCTACTTGTTCAGTGACTAAGCAACAAAGTATCATAACTAGAGCTCAGGAAAATGTGTCTCAATCAAGCAGAGAAAGTGTTTCGAGTCAAACTGGTGTTTTGTATAGTGAAGTAACTAGGGTAAGAAAAGACCTGTCACAAGTTCCTAGTGCTACAGTTGCTAATCAACTAAATGTAAGGAGAGGGGATATGCAGCCAAAAGAAAGAAGGGTTGAACCCCATTTGAATGACAGGCATTGTGCCAAACCTAGTATGTCTAAGCAAATGAATACAAAAACAGCCGTGATTGACAGAGGTGAGCACCAATTCCTTCCCAATCCGAATGATATACCCAAAGTTTATATGGTTAATGTCCCGAAGTTGGGCCCTGGTAAGGATCGAGAAAAAAGTGACTCCCTAACAATCAAGGCTATTCAGTGGATTAGACACACTAGGGGTTGTCGATCTGTGATCAGAGATGACATCGTTAGGGCACAAAGGCTTACACACAAAGGGGATGAAACTGACTGCATCAAATTGATCTTTAAGCAGGCGAACATCGCAGAAAACCTAATAATGCTGGAGTTTAGGAGCTGCTCACCAGATTATTCTAGGATACAACTAAGATCCACTTCCCCTCAACACTGGTTGGACAAAATTAGAAACTGGCTACCTGAAAATGAAGAAGGCTGTTCAGGTTTAGAGTCTAATGACTGACTATTGGGCAAAGGTGACCATCTAGGCCCTTTGGCAGGTACTACAGTAGAAATCCCAAGGCGGCCTGTAGACAGGAACCCAGGTATTCCTAGTACCTTAGTAACTCCGGGGCTATTTGATGATCAATCTCTTGTTAAGCCAGGACTCAGCTCAACAGGCTCAAATGTAACTATGAATTTCCCTGATGGCTTAGATAAACTTGGTTCAATCTTATCATGGAATGTTGCAGGATTGAATACAAAAGTTACAATTCCGGAATGGACTTCGTTCATTAATCAGTATAACATCTGTCTATTCCAGGAAACATGGCTTCTTGATGTGCAGTTTTTCCCGGGGGTTCCTAAATTTTAACGTTCCTGCGGAAAAGGGCGAAAGAGGGCGACCATCAGGTGGTCTAGCCATATGGGTTAGGCAGGACTTGGAAGTTAGTGTAAATATGCTTCCATCAAATCATAGGGACATTCAGATCCTAACCCTTAAATATAGACAGGCTAAACCCGTAGTCATCTATAATGTATATGAGAGGAGCACGGGGGCAAGAAATCTGAGACCATCGGTGCCCTAGAAGAACTTTTAGAAAGAAATTCTGTGCACTCGCATATAATTGTAGCAGGTGATCTTAATACCACTTTTGAGCCTCTGTTAAGCGGTGATTGGAACTCCATAGATGAAGAAGACAATCGCTGGGGTGTTCCGAAACTGGAGTTAGAGCCCATTAAGAGATGGACTGAGTTGGCAATCCAGATTAACTCAATCTGTTTGAATAAGGGATTGAGGGCAACTAATGGCAGAACATCCCGGGACAAGATGGGTGCTGCTACTTACAAAAGTGGGCCACGTCAAAGTAGAATTGATTATATTTTAGTGAGCCTTGGGATGTGGAAATATCTAGAGGATATGATGGTTGTTGAACGCCAGGAAAGTGATCACAACCCTCTATGCATGATTTTGTCATATTGGAAGGTGCCTATGTTTGAAAGGGGATCGAATGAATTGTCCACTCCAAGTGTAGTCCTCACAAATGACATGCGACACGTAAAATCGGCCACATTTTTAGAATGTCAGGAGCATCTTGATTTTATTTCAAGCAAGCTAGAGCAAGCGACAAATGAGCTGGGGTCTCATATTGGTAGTAGTGGCACAGACTTAGAGTCTTGTACCAGCGTACACAAAACGTTTTTCCGGGAATTAAAAAGTGTGTTTGTCAGACCATCTAAGGCAAATAAGGCTAAAACTGACAACTCGCCATGGTGGTATTCCAAAGTGTTGAGCTTAAGACCACGAGGCACCTGTGCGTGTTTCTTCTTTATGCTGCAAACTTCCAACTCCCCTGCAAACCAGTCGGGCAACAAGGTAGGGGACTCTTGACTGCTCTAACTGTGCCACAAGGGAAAGGGAAAGTGGAAGAGAAACAAACAAAACACTGGTCCTTGTGGGATTCCAGCGACGTTTCTCAAGATGAAGTGCGCCGGGCCTTCAGATGATGACTTGATAAATTCTGTGTAATGAGTCGGAACTATTGTTAATATACACTCTATATGTACTCCATAAGATATCACTACTAATTTCTAATTGACATACCAAAAGATCTTCAGGCCCTTGTTGACACTTTTACAGTTATTTCACAGGTCTTTGTAACTCGTTAATCCTTTAACACAAGATTAAATATCATGAATATCGGTAATATCTGAAGAACTTTATCGCATTACAATTGGTTAATACTGTTAGTGGGTTTAACAGTTATTGATAAAAACCCCAGAACATACCTGATAACTGTTGTTCAACAGTGGTTTAATTTGGGTTCTTCAGGTCTAGGAAACAAGATAACAAGAAAATACACCAAAATATCCTATACTTTGACCAATGAATACAGGACAGAGTTTCAATTTACTTCTCTAACACTCATGTGATACAACATTAATTTGTTTGCACCAATGCTTGTTGCCTGTTTACATCAAAGCTTATTGTTTCATGAATTGCACCAATGCTTGTTCACTTTCACAGCACCGGTAGATGTACACCAATAGTGTATGCCTTTGATTATTAAACTGTTGTGTTTACCAAGGTTTGTTTATATCACTCATCCAGTAAACCTTACACTTTCTTAGCTAATGTCTTTTTGCCAAGCAAACAGTGTCTAAATCAAGTTCGAATCACAAGGCAAAACAGTGTCAAAATCAGTTCGAATTCGAATCACCAAGTTTTTTTAACAATCTTTTCTTGTCCTTTAAACTAGGAGATTCCTGAATGTCAAAAAGAGGGAAGGACGGGGTTAAATCCTTACTACAAGTTCCGATGGAGATGATGTGCAGCCTGGCAGCCAGAAGAAGACTGAAGACTCAGAGCCCGAAGATTCAGTGTTCCGGTGAGTTCTGTTGTCTGCTTCAATAAGGATACACGAAGGACTTCAGCAAGAAACAAGGTGCACGAGATGAAAGAAGGATGGTTTTTGGCAGCTTTGAGAAAGGCAGAGGCCAGGAGCTTCAGGATGCACTGATGCTTTCGTGGTGACGCTCTGATGAAGCGAAGCGTCATCGCAGCTCTCAAACAGGCTTAAATACTGTGCCACTCCCAACGCTTACAGCCCTCACGTGTAAACCAAACACCGGTACACACGTGAGGAAGGCAACGAGAACATCGTATTCAAACTCAACAAGCATAGGTAAAAACAAGAGTAAGAACATGCTTCAGAAAATAGATGTTTTTCCTTGAGTAATTGACCAAACAGTACAGAACGTTAACACCAGACCAAAAATATAGTGTGAGTCAAATTACAGGATGAACTTTCAGGACGGAACACACAATAGAGGCAGCAATATTACAGAGTGGAAATGACAGCATGTTTCCCCTTAACAGTTCTCCCCCCCAAAGGCCACTTAATAGGTCGAGGTTTATCGGGATGGAGGGCATGAAATCGTCTGATGAGGTGCGGGGCATGGACATTAATTTCTGGTTCCCAAGACCTTTCACATGGATCGTAACCCTTCCAGTCTATCAAATAATGGAGTCTTCCGTGAAAACGTTTAGCATCTAGAATTTTGTTTACTTCGTACTCAACATGATCCCCTATTATAACTGGTGGGGGAGGGTTATCTGGCCTAGTGGATGGATCGAATGGTTTTAGAAGGGATACATGAAAGACTGGATGGATTGAATACTGATCTGGGAGGTGTAGTTTCATAGAAACTGGATTCACAACTTTTTCTATGGGGAATGGTCCAATGAATCTTGGTTTCAATTTTTTGGGTCCTTCAATTTGGATATTTCTTGTGGACAACCAAACTAAATCTCCCTCCTTGTAAGACGGACTTGCTAGTCTATGTTTATCAGCATTGACTTTCATTCGACTTTTGCTTTTGGCTAGAGCTTTCCTAACATGCTCCTGATAAGCCTGTAATTTTTTTATTCTTTCAGTAACGGCTGGCATATGCTGTTCTAGTTCAGGGAATGTCTCAGGTAGTGCACGTGGATGCTGTCCAGTCATAAAGTAGAATGGTGAACACCCCAATGCTGAATGAATGGTGTTGTTGTAGGAGAATTCAACTAAGGGTAATGTCTCATCCCAATTAGAGGACATAGTGCTTGTCAGACAACGTAAACCTTGTTCAACTGCTTGGTTTACCCTCTCGGTTTGACCATCAGTTTGGGGATGGAAAGCGGAAGACAATCCTAATTCAATTCCTAACTGCTGACTCAGTTGTTTCCAGAATTTGGACACAAATTGGGGGCCCCTATCCGAAATGATTTTACTTGGTAAACCATGCAATTTAACTATGTGATGTAAGAATATGTTACTAAATTCTTCTGCTGATGGTGGTTTTGGTAAAGGAATGAAATGTCCCATCTTAGACAATAAATCCACCACCACTAGAATTGTAGTGAGACCATTGGACTTTGGTAGGTCTGTGATGAAGTCTAAGCTAATTGTGTGCCAAGGACGTGGGGGAATAGCCATTGGTTGTAAATACCCACTGGGAGCTGTGTGCAATGCTTTCTGTCGAGCACAGACAGGACAAGTTTTGACGAACTGTTGTACGTCTGAAAACATATCCTTCCACCAAAAATGTCGTTGACAAAGTTCTAAGGTCTTATTTATTCCTGGATGTGCTGCAGTAACTACGTCATGATTCCATTTCACTATTTGGTAACGTAACTCCTTAGTAGGTATAAATAGTCTTAGTTTATGAAAAAACAAACCATCTTTTATTGTATTGTGTTTTTGGGATAACCAAGTATCTTGGTTCTCCTTTTGAACCTGTTCCCTAACTAAGTCCAAAAATTTCTCTGAATCGATAGCAGCACATAAATGTTTAGCTGGAATAATGCTCTGTGATTCTCTCTCTATGTCATTCTGCTTTTCACATACCAATCTAGATAAGGTGTCTGATAATAATTGTTTAACTCCTGGACGATATGTGATAATGAAATCGAATTCGCTAAAAAATTGTAGCCATCGCATCTGTCTTGGGGTGAAGGCTTTCACAGTGGAATAAAACTGCAAATTTTTGTGATCGGAAAAGATGGTGACTGTGTGTTTAGCTCCTAGGAGATGGTGTCTCCACTCCTGAAACACTGCTTTTATTGCAAGTAGCTCTCTTTCTGCTATTGTGTAGTTCTGTTCTGCTGGTAGAAGTTTTCTAGAGAAAAAGGCTATTGGGAGTAAATGTCCTGTTCTGTTGTCTTTCTGCATTAAGACTCCCCCAATTGCGGTTTGCGAGGCATCTGCCTCAACAAAAAACGGTCTATCAGGATCAGGATGAGTAAGAACAGGTGCTGATGTAAAGGCCTTTTTTAGGGTTCCAAAAGCTTGTTCAGCTTCTGGACTCCAAAGGAATTTCTTTCCCTTCTGTAATAATTGTGTAATGGGTACCACAATCTCTGAGAAATTGGCAATAAACCGCCTGTAAAAGTTTGCGAACCCCAAAACGCGCTGTACATCCTTCACTGATTTGGGAGAAGGCCAATTCAATATTGCTTCCACTTTCTTGGGATCCATGGTGATACCGTCTGGGGATAACCAATAACCCAAGAATTCCACCTTAGGGGAATTAAACACACATTTTTCCAGTTTTACAAACAGAGCATTGTCTCTGAGTTTTTGAAGAACTAGCCGAACATGTTTAGTATGTTCCTCAGGGTTCCTTGAGTAAATTAATATGTCGTCTATATACACAATAACGCAAATGTCAAGGAGGTCGTTAAAACTTCATTTATAAAGTATTGAAACGCTGCTGGAGCGTTGCACAGACCAAAGGGCATCACTGTGTATTCGAACAAACCAAATTTTGTACGGAAAGCAGTTTTCCATTCGTCCCCCTCTTTTACACGAACCAAATGGTAGGCTCCACGCAGATCTAATTTTGTGTAAATGGTAGAACCCTTTACTTGATTAAGAAGGACAGGGATTAGAGGTAGAGGATACCTATTCTTAATTGTGGCCTTGTTGACGGCGCGATAGTCTATACAAGCGCGCAAGTCACCTGTCTTCTTTGCTACAAAAAAAAGAGGAGACGAGACTGTCGAGGTGGAATGCCGTATGAAACCCAGATCTAACAATTCGTCAAGGTAGGTTCGTAAATATTCATTCTCAGGTTCGGTCAAAGCGTAGATCCTACTGCATGGCAGTTTAGCTCCAGGAATGAGATCTATTCTACAGTCGTAGATTCTATGAGGTGGTAATGTAGTTGCTTTGACAGGATCGAAGACATCAGCAAAATCCTGATACTCTTTTGGGAGTTCAATATGGTCTGAATTTAAGGTGGCACAACAAAGAGGCATTATAGGATCTTTTGTGTCCTGGTAACAATGTAATCTGCAGTGGGCTGAATCTAGGGTCACAGTGCGTTTTACCCAATCTATTTTGGGGTTATGGAACTCCAACCAAGGGATACCCAGAATAACCCCAAAAGTTGGTGTATCAATCAAATCAAAGATTGTGTATTCCGAATGACCGTTATCAGCTACGAGCAATAATGGGGTTGTGTTAAACCTGATTAAACCAGATGATAAGGCTGAACCATCGACAGCCCGCACTGGTTCAGGCTCTCTTTTTGGAACTTGAGTCAGCTGAAGTTTTTTGGCTAATTCTAGATCAAAGAAATTACCTGTAGCTCCAGAGTCAATGAGTACAGGAATACTATGTCGTTGTTCAGTGGACAATATCAGAAGTAACCTGACCGTGAAATGTTTAGGTACTTGATTAGTTATGCTGGTAGCGTATTGTGAGATCTTATGAGAGGTTGTTCCCAAGGAATCGATCTCTACATTCCCCGAGAGAACTAGTTTTCCGACATAGATGAGGAATCATTTGTTATAACTGATGCGTTTTTTACAGGTTTAATCGGACAGTCTCTGGCAAAATGACCGGCCCTACCACAGTATAAACACAGATTCCCTTTTCGTTCTGTTTTAAAATGAAGATTCCTAACGTCGCCTCTTGGCCTCTCACCCTTACGTTCTCCCAATCTATGATCCAATCTCACAACTAGTTCTTGAAATTCAGCAAATCCGTCAGGCAAATCAACAATATGAGCAAGTGAATCCTTGATATCGTCCCTGAGACCACGATAAAAAAGAGATATCCTCTTCTCTGCCGGCCAGTGTGTTTCTGCAAGCAACCTATTGAATGTTGTGACATATGTTATTAGATCCCTAGAACCCTGTCGTAAATTCAACAGCTCGTTGTCAGAGGCTTGGAGGTAGACATGTTTAGCAAAGAGGTTTGACATGGCTGTCTTAAAGTCATTTAAATTGTGCAATAGAGGATCATCGTTATCCACTAGTGGCATAGCCCAATTGGCTGCCACTCCTCCTAGATAAGAAATTATGAAAGATACTTTGGCAGTGTCAGTAGTAAAGATTTGTGGTTTACACAGGAAATGCAACTGGCATTGACTCATGAATGTTGAGAATCGATTAGCATCTCCTGTAAACCTTTCTGGGTTTGCTAGGGGCACTGGAGTAGGGGTAACAACGGTAACTTGTACTGGCTGATTTGAAATAGTCCCTGCGGGAGTCTGAGTGTGAAAAGCTGGTGCGCCAAATTTTGGGGGTGCTAAAACTGAACGTCCTGTCTCAGAGGATCCCCTCCAAGTAGTGAAACCTTCCTTGGTCCTATCCAATTCCTGACGTAAGGAATGATTTTCTGAATGTAATTCCTGCATCTCTTCATTAAGTTTTTGAACTACCTGAGTCAACTGATGAACATCCATGTTGTGATAGTTTCTAGGGTTTACAGCACCAAGAAAAAACAGTAAGGTGTGGCTTCGCTTTCTGTTGAGCTTAAGACCACGAGGCACCTGTGCGTGTTTCTTCTTTATGCTGCAAACTTCCAACTCCCCTGCAAACCAGTCGGGCAACAAGGTAGGGGACTCTTGACTGCTCTAACTGTGCCACAAGGGAAAGGGAAAGTGGAAGAGAAACAAACAAAACACTGGTCCTTGTGGGATTCCAGCGACGTTTCTCAAGATGAAGTGCGCCGGGCCTTCAGATGATGACTTGATAAATTCTGTGTAATGAGTCGGAACTATTGTACTATATGTACTCCATAAGATATCACTACTAATTTCTAATTGACATACCAAAAGATCTTCAGGCCCTTGTTGACACTTTTACAGTTATTTCACAGGTCTTTGTAACTCGTTAATCCTTTAACACAAGATTAAATATCATGAATATCGGTAATATCTGAAGAACTTTATCGCATTACAATTGGTTAATACTGTTAGTGGGTTTAACAGTTATTGATAAAAACCCCAGAACATACCTGATAACTGTTGTTCAACAGTGGTTTAATTTGGGTTCTTCAGGTCTAGGAAACAAGATAACAAGAAAATACACCAAAATATCCTATACTATGACCAATGAATACAGGACAGAGTTTCAATTTACTTCTCTAACACTCATGTGATACAACATTAATTTGTTTGCACCAATGCTTGTTGCCTGTTTACATCAAAGCTTATTGTTTCATGAATTGCACCAATGCTTGTTCACTTTCACAGCACCGGTAGATGTACACCAATAGTGTATGCCTTTGATTATTAAACTGTTGTGTTTACCAAGGTTTGTTTATATCACTCATCCAGTAAACCTTACACTTTCTTAGCTAATGTCTTTTTGCCAAGCAAACAGTGTCTAAATCAAGTTCGAATCACAAGGCAAAACAGTGTCAAAATCAGTTCGAATTCGAATCACCAAGTTTTTTTAACAATCTTTTCTTGTCCTTTAAACTAGGAGATTCCTGAATGTCAAAAAGAGGGAAGGACGGGGTTAAATCCTTACTACAAGTTCCGATGGAGATGATGTGCAGCCTGGCAGCCAGAAGAAGACTGAAGACTCAGAGCCCGAAGATTCAGTGTTCCGGTGAGTTCTGTTGTCTGCTTCAATAAGGATACACGAAGGACTTCAGCAAGAAACAAGGTGCACGAGATGAAAGAAGGATGGTTTTCGGCAGCTTCGAGAAAGGCAGAGGCCAGGAGCTTCAGGATGCACTGATGCTTTCGTGGTGACGCTCTGATGAAGCGAAGCGTCATCGCAGCTCTCAAACAGGCTTAAATACTGTGCCACTCCCAACGCTTACAGCCCTCACGTGTAAACCCAACACCGGTACACACGTGAGGAAGGCAACGAGAACATCGTATTCAAACTCAACAAGCATAGGTAAAAACAAGAGTAAGAACATGCTTCAGAAAATAGATGTTTTTCCTTGAGTAATTGACCAAACAGTACAGAACGTTAACACCAGACCAAAAATATAGTGTGAGTCAAATTACAGGATGAACTTTCAGGACGGAACACACAATAGAGGCAGCAATATTACAGAGTGGAAATGACAGCATGTTTCCCCTTAACACAAAGAATACAGACAAGCACGCTTCGATTTGGGTCAGACCCTAAAATCAGGAGCTAGTACTGCTGTACGCCTAGCGAGGCTAGCCTATAAAAATGTAATATCCCAATCAAAGCGAGCCTGGGACAAAAAGAGGTGGCAAGAGCTAAGGGAAGCTAGTGCCCCGGAAAATTCCAAAACTTTTTGGAGTTTACTTAAGTGGGGCTGTGGGGGGCAACCGGGAAAGCCACAGAACTGGATAGCTAAGGAAGACTGGGTGGCCTACTTCAAACCCCAATATGCAAAAAGTATGGAATTGAAAATAAATGCAGAGGTTATATACACACCCTATATGGAAGAGGCATTTAATATTGGGGATGAAAATCTAACCTTGGATTCTGTGGTACCAGGTAGGGTGCCAGGAATAGATGGCGTCCCAGTAGATACCTTTTTGTATGATAAAGAATCCTGGGGAAGGTATTTTTTGCTATTAGTAAATGCAATAGCAAAGGGAGCGCCAATACCAGAATCGTGGAACGGGGCGGAAATCATGGCAGTTTTTAAAAAGGGGGACAAGTCACTCCCCGGTAATTACCGACCGATCAGTCTTATCTATGTAGGAGAGTAGGGTCTGCTATCCTTTGGTCACCCCAAATTTTTGCTTTTTGCTTCACTGGTTTATGACTTAATGTGGCTGTGGGCCTGCTAATCAGACCCACAGGCTGCTGTTCTCTCTCTAAATTGATGCCAATGCACTCTAGGTGCATTACGAATTGGAACTGGTTCACCTTATTGGCCCCTGTAACAGTGTACCCTAGGTACCCAGTGCATAGGTGTTTCCAAGGCCTACCAGGGGCTGCAGCATGTATTGTGCCACCCCTGGCCTGGCCTCCATATTTGACACAACTGGCTGATCACTCAGCTGGGGTAAGTTGGTGTAATCACCTCTTGCTTAGATATAGTATCCCTATATCTAACCTTAACTGGACACATGTTAACCTATAAAACATTCCTATGGAAGGCCCCTGCAATCCTGGGGGCAGAGTGCGTAGTTACATGTGAGATGGCGCTCTAGCATGAGCAGAGCCTGTCTGCAGCTGTCGGGAACAACTCCCTTAGCTGTTCCGGGATATTGCCATACCATATACTCTTAAGTGCATTATAATCCTCGCGGTTATATGCTAACTTTGGTTTGGCTTTATCAAAACATGTCGAGTAAGGTGTCATACGATTTGGAATACTATCCCCTCGACAGTTCTGTCGACGGGGATAGCTTTCCACCCTTCTAGAGGGACACGACATGTACATAGCCTTAACCCCGGTTAAAGTTAACCAGAGCCTCAGCATCACAAAATGGATGCTGCCACCACAGACACAAGTCTGACCTCCTGCTGCTGGGAGTCCTTCCAGCGAGGGAGGCTTGGACAAAGGGTTTCCTGCCTTGGGAGGTGCGAGCACCACCCCAGACAGGATTTTGTGTATTGGGTAGGACAGGGCTGAATAGAATCAGACATGCCCGGGGCACACAAGGTGTCCCCGTGCATAAGCCAGTCCAAACCGGTCCTGGGACTTTCCAGACCCAGACCTGGCGAGGAGCTGGACAAAGGAAACGGGGTGTAACCACCCCCCTTCCTGGTCCCACCCAGAGGAGGGACCTAGCAGGTGATCCACCCCTCAGATTGGGAATAAGAGTGGGAGCAGTGCCATAGCACCTTATATCATTCTGAATCAACTTGAAACTAAGAAGACGACTGGACTTCGACATTCTGCTGCACAGAAGACTGAAGAGCATCTCCCTTGTGGCCTAGGAGTGGCCACCCTGTGAACACAGGCACCATCCAGCAACTCGATGTCTGCTTTGCCGCCGCCTCCCGCCGGAGCCGGAGCCCAAAGCCTGACAAGACCCAAACTCTCAGACTTCTCACAGCCCGATCCACAGTCCCTGCAAAGAAGGGACCCGTGGAGGCACCGAGAGACGTGGGACCGGACCTCTTGAAAGACCCCCGAGAAGCTGACTGCGCAGCACCCGAGGCACCCTCGATGCTGTGCTTTGGGGATTGAGAACCCCTACCACCGAGCAGCCCTTGCACCGAAGATCAGCCCCCAGCATCTCCACGATCTGTGTGGGGCCCTTTTGCATCTTGCCACTCGACGTACCATCCCGGCCACTTGCCACGTGGTCAACGGCCATCTTGGCAACGAAACCTACAAACTACACTGCGAGTCTGGTTGCTCCAGACTTGCCCTCGCTCCAGTAAAAGGGAGCACCCGCTCTGACCTTGCTGGTCCGAGTGATAAGCCTTTTTTTATTCCTGCGTGGCTTGCATTAGCCAAGGCCTGTTTGCTCCAATCAAGTTGCCGATACAGCCAACAGTGAGAAGCCTGCGTGGGACAGCACGTGATTGACTCCTGGACGTCCTCGACCTCTTCGTGTCCACGTGGCTGCAGAGAGAAGCTACACCTCATCACCTGTTTGCACCCGACATCGCCTGGTTCCAATCTAGTTCCACGGTAGTCACTGGCTAGTGACTTTGAACATTGTCCCCTCTGCTTTCAGGTCTTCACCACTTCAGATCCACCCTTGTATCCACCGAAACTCTTCACATCGAGCCGCCTGCAGCATCTTCAGCTCCAAGCACCATCGACCAGCGTGACGAAACCCAACACTACTTCGACCCTATGCACCCGCGTCCTGTGGGTGAGGTAACTCAGCAACGCCGATGTTCCCACACTGGTACACACCTCTAGTGTCTCTGTCTTAAGTTTCACTCCTCTAGGTCACTCGGAAGGTTCCTAAATAGCTAACTTTGTAACTTTTACGCACCATAGACAATGCATTGGTGAGTGTGTGCACTTTAAATACTACACCCGAATCCCGCGGGCCTTTCCCGACTTAGTCACTGCTAGTCCCGATCAGCTCCAGCGATTCCCAAGGCCCTAGGCCTATTTCCTTTTCGATTGGTATCTCTTATACCACTTTCTTAGTATATGATTTAGGTGGCCCCTAGGGCTCTTCCATATTGTGCAACTTTTGTGTATTTTAACTGTGTTTTGTTTTAACGCTTGTGCTTCTGTGCTCATAAAGAGTATAGGGGATATTTGTAGTTAATAAATATATATATATTTTCAATATATATCTGTGTGGTGTCCTTTCATTTGGTATTCAAGGGGGTTGTATATGGTAAAACGGCTTGCTTCACATGCCTTTCAGAGTTTAGCCTAAGACTGCTTTGTCCACGCTACCACTAGGATAGCTGGTCTATAAGGTTGACTTACAACCAATCATCATAAGGGTTGCTTGGCATGGTACAAGGTGATCACTAGAACTAGTGAGCATCACATACCATGCCATCTTCTCACATTGTTGAGCAGCGGATTGGGATCTGAGCTTGCTGTTTGTTTTATAATTACAATCTTTGAAAGTACCATTTGAAAGATCATACAGGTACCTGCTAGGTACATATAAAACAAGACTAGTATACTTAATTTCTACTGACCTTAGTTGTTGTAGAGGATAGGGAGTAGCACACCCTGACTACAACTACTAGATAGGTTTAATAGGTAAACACCAGTGTAGGTAGATTGCAACATATCCCCCCACACTAGAGCAATGTCTGGAGCAGAGGGTTCCACTGGGAATGTCTCTGTTGAGAGTGACCCTCCAAAGGCACCATCCAGATTTGCTATATTCTCCTTTAAGGAACTAAGGCAGCTTTGCGCCTTAAGAGGTCTGAAGACAGGGCCATCCCCTACTACAGACCACTTTAGAGAGCTCTTAGACCAGTCTGAGGCTCTAAGGACCTCTAAAGCAGACCCCACAGGGAATGCTGATGGAGGCTCTCCTTCTGAAGATGACAATACTGATACCCCTGTCCCCATAGTCCAGGTAGATGAGGATGACCAAGCCACTGGAGCTCCTCGGGTAGATGAGGAGGAGGAAGAAGAAGAGGAGACAGAAGGGGGGAGCAGTGATTCTGATGATGGCAGAAATAGTCAGGTGCTAGTCAGCAGGCTTAACCAGACTAACATAAGTGTATTTGGGACTGAAGCAAGGATGGCCTTGCCCAGACACCCAGGTAGACTTAACCAGGAGCGTAGGAGGAGGAGGAATCACTCAGGTTACTCCAATACCTCCCAGGCTTCTAGAGGTTCTCATGGTCACTCCAGAAGGGAGATGACTAGCCCTCAGAGAAGGGAGCATGAGGCCAAAATGAGAGAGGCTGAGCTTAGGATCCAGAGACAAGAATTAGAAGTTGCCCTGGCCCAAGAGAAGCTTGCTAGAGCAAGACAGCCTAGAGAGAGTGGGGTAATAGAACCCACTGGTGGCAGCATTATCCACAAGGATAAAGACAGGTCTTTTGATAACAGAAACCTGAGTAAGATTGTGCCCCCCTACAAAGCTGGGGATGATATCCACAAATGGATGACTGCACTTGAGAGAGCCTGCAAAGTACAGCAGATCCCTCAGGAGCAGTGGGCAGCAATCTTGTGGCTCTCCTTTGAAGGTAGAGGCCGAGACAGACTCCTCACAGTTAGTGATGGGGATTCTAGAAACTACCCTGGTCCTGAAGAGTGCTCTGATTGATGGGTTAGGCTTAACCACTGAACAGTACAGGTTAATGTTCAGAGACACCCAGAAGAAACAGACTCAGGACTGGTCTGAATTTGTTGAGTGTGCCACTAAGGCTCTGGAGGGATGGTTGCTGGGAAGCAAGGTTACAGACTATGAAGGATTGTACAATTTGCTTATGAGAGAACACATTTTAAATAATTGTCAGAACCAGCAGTTGCATCAACATTTGGTTGACTCAGATTTGACCTCTCCCCAAGAATTGGGAAAGAGGGCAGATAAATGGGTTACAACCAGAGTTAAGCAAAAGAACCAGAACCAGAACCAGGGTGGTGACCAGAAGCAAACAGACCAGAAGGGTGGGGAGCAGAAAGCTAAAGACCAGAAGTCTTCAACAGGGCCCCAAACTAATACAGAGGGTGGGTCCCAAACTTCCAAGAAGAAGAAGAAAGAAGGTCAAAGAAAACCCTGGTGTAGTACTTGTAAAAACAGCTCTCACTGGACAAGTGAGTGTAAAAAGGGTGGAGCCCCCAACACTGCAGCCCCTAAGGCCCCTGCACCCACTAGTACAGCTAGCAGTGTTGGTCCAAAAACGAAGGGGGTAGTGGGTATCACCTTGGAAACTGAAGGAGATTCTGACCTAGTCAGAAACCTTACACAGGCTGTTCTGATTTGTGAGGGGGACATAGATTTGACCCCTACCATCAGTCCCAGTAATCTGGGCAAATACGGACAGACGCCTTTGATTAATGACAAAGTGGCTCAAGCATACAGGGACACATGTGCCAGTGTCACTATGGTGACACCTAGCTTTGTGGACCCTGGACAATACATGCCAGGTGATAATTACCTGGTGACCAATGCCAGCAATGTCACCACTACCCATAGTATGGCAATTGTTAACTTTTCCTGGTGAGGGGTTACTGGCCTAAAAAGAGTTGTGGTTAGTGCTGATCTCCCAGTTGAATGTTTGTTGGGCAATGACCTGGAGAGCTCTCTATGGTCAGAAGTTGAGTACAGGACTCATGCACACATGTCCTTGCTGTGACCAGGTCACAGGCCAAAAAGTGCCTCTCTGAACCTCAGGTCTTGGATCCTGGAACAATGGACCAAGCACCTTCCAAGAAGAAGAACAGGAGGGTAAAGGCCATGCCTTCCCAACTGCCTATAAGTGAGGATCAGCCTTCACAGGAAGCTGGTCTTGAGACCCCTGAAGGAACTGTCTCTGAAGAACTTGAACCTGATCAGGTTGAGTTTCTGGGGACAGGGGGACCTTCTAGGGCAGACTTGGGGCAGGCTCAGTTAACCTGTCCTTCTCTTGAACCCCTCAGACAGCAGGCTGCTGCTGAGGCTGCTGGGAATGCTCAAGGTGCCCATAAAGTATATTGGGATGATGGTGTCAAGGTCTGCGGCTTCGGTAACGTGGGGCCATCGGCAAAAACGGGCTTTCAGCATCAAAGACTACATTTCCCGGCATGCCGTGCATACGTCACGCAACAACGTGAGATGCGCGCGCAAACCGGAAAATAAAGGGCTGCTGCAAGCGGCGGGGAAACGCCGATAATTTGTTTCTGTGGAGGCGTTCTTGGTTCAAGAACAAGTAGCGGTAGGATTCCTGACTTGTTTCCCAAGTCCTACGTGACCGTGAGTAACTTGTTCTATTTGGGGTGCGAGGCGTTGGTTCCACCGATCCCAACAGCGCACCCTGCCTGCTGTGTCGTCTTGGTGGTTTCTCTCGGCTGAGAGGAACACAGGCACAGACATTCAGTGGAAATACCAGAGGGTTTGTTTGGGCAACTCCGGCCACAGGGATAGAGACCCTTGTGTATGTGGCAAAACCCTGCGATAACTGCTTTTGCCCAATATTGTAAATACCAGGTACTTTGTTGCAAAGAGGAGAAGAGTGGTGCGATAGGACTCATACGTGTGAGAGTAACACAGAGCCTCGCAGTCCAGCTAAACGGAGCCTGAGCATACAGAACTATTGTGTGTTCATGTTAACAGGGGGAAGTTAATCCATTGTGTGAAGTATTTACAAAGTGCTAACACGAAGGAACCTATACGCCTGTATTCTCTTTGTGGATTTATTCTACATGCAGGGTTCATTATTATTTACTTATCTTGTTTATTCAGGAGACATGAGGGGTATTGCAGTATTGGAACAGTGAAGTACCCATACTAAGAGATTTGATGCATAGTAAATGGTATGTGTATTACAACCTCACACACGATAGTCTGGAATTGCTTCTACCTATCAGAGGATCTTGAATGTGTATTGTTTTATCTTCACAGTTGGGTATAGTTCCTGATATCTCCTCAAGCTACTGTCTCCATTGGATTTGGTCCTTTGTATTTTCCTTTACAGGTATAGCCTACTCACATTTGGGTTTTTCTCGTAAGGGACAGAAAGAAGGTGACACTTATAGGTTGAGGGAGGTGGGGTGATCTAATTCCCTGTTATTTGTCATTTCAGATCTCCCTCCCCGCTGTCCCCTTCCTTTCCTGCGATGTCTGAACTGTCTCGGTTGTCTGTATCATTGCATTCGGACTCTGGGGTAGTTCAGAAGGGGCGGGTATTGGACTCTCAGCACAGCCCCGAAGAAGACGGAAAGCAGAGCCTGATAGATGGACTCCTTTATTCAGAGGGTAGAGACCCCAAGCCTGGTACAACCAGGAGGTTGGGTATACCTCTGCAATTTAGGGGCTTCCTTCTTACCTTGGCCCATGATATTCCTTTAGCAGGACACCTAGGCCAGAATAAGACTTGGGACAGGCTTGTCCCTCAATTTCACTGCCCTCACATGTCTGAAGACACCAAGGAGTTTTGTCGCTCCTGTGTAACCTGCCAAGCCAGTGGTAAAGCAGGTAGCACCACAAAGGCCCCCCTGATACCACTACCTGTGGTGGGGGTTCCCTTTGAAAGAGTGGGGATTGATATTGTAGGTCCAATGGATCCCCCTACAGCATCTGGGCACAGATTCATACTGGTGGTGGTGGACCATGCCACCAGGTACCCAGAGGCAATTCCACTTAGGACCACAACAGCTCCTGTTGTGGCCAGGGCCTTACTTGGAGTTTTCTCCAGAGTGGGGTTTCCTAAGAAGGTAGTATCTGATAGAGATGCCAACTTCATGTCAGGATACTTGACAGCTATGTGGAAGGAATGTGGTGTTAACTACAAGTTCACCACTCCTTATCATCCACAGTGTAATGGGCTTGTTGAAAGGTTTAACAAGACCCTCAAGGGTATGATCAAAGGATTACCAGAAAAGCTCAGGCGGAGATGGGACATCCTTCTACCCTGCCTTTTGTTTGCTTACAGAGAGGTCCCTCAAAAGGGGGTTAGCTTCAGCCCCTTTGAATTGTTGTTTGGGCACCCTGTAAGATGACCCCTATGTCTGGTGAAGGAAGGATGGGAGTTACCTCTCAAAAAGCCTAAACAAGACATAGTGGACTATGTACTTGGTCTCCGCTCCAGGATGGCTGAGTATATGGAAAAGGCATGCAAACACCTTGAGGCTAGCCAAGAATTACAGAAAGCTTGGCATGACCAAAAGGCTGTCTTGATTGAGTATCAGCCAGGACAGAAGGTATGGGTGTTGGAGCCAGTGGCCCCAGCAGCACTGCAAGACAAATGGTCTGGACCCCATACAATTCTTGAGAAAAAGGGAGAGGTTACCTACTTGGTGGACCTAGGAACTCCCAGGAGCCCCCACAGGGTGCTCATGTCAACAGACTGAAGGCATATGTTAACAGGGAAGACATGGGCTTGCTCATGGCTACATATGAGGGACAGGAGGAAGAGAGCGACCCTCTCCCAGACCTGCTCACTCAGAACCCTGAGGATGGCTCAGTTGATGGTGTGGCCTTAGATGGCAGCCTCACTGAACATCAGCAACATGACTGTAGACAAGTTTTGCAGTCATACAGACATATGTTCTCCTTGACACCCAGTCAGACTAACTGGTGTACCCATGTGGGGGACACTGGTGACAGTCTTCCTGTAAAAAACAAGATTTACAGGCAACCTGACCACGTCAGGGACTGTATAAAGACTGAGGTGCAAAAGATGCTGTAATTAGGTGTTATTGAGCCTTCAGAGAGCCCCTGGGCTAGCCCAGTGGTTCTGGTCCCCAAACCTCACACCAAAGATGGCAAGAGAGAGATGAGGTTCTGTGTGGATTGCAGAGGACTCAATGCTTCACCGGGACAGATGCACACCCTATTCCAAGGGCAGATGAGCTCAATGACAAGTTGGCTTCTGCCAAATATTTGAGCACATTTGACTTGACAGCTGGCTACTGGCAAATCAGGTTAGCTGAGGAGTCTAAAGCCAAGACTGCATTTTCGACCCCAGGTGGGCATTATCAATTTGTGGTGATGCCCTTTTGGTTTGAAAAATGCACCTGCCACCTTCCAAAGGTTGGTGAATCAAGTCCTTACTGGGTTGGATGACTTTTGCGCAGCATATCTGGATGATATTGCTGTCTTCAGCTCCATCTGGGAGGATGACCTGGTCCACCTGAAGGAAGTGCTTGAGGCTCTGCAAAAGGCAGGCCTCACTATCAAGGCAACAAAGTTACCAGATAGGGCAGAGTAAAGTTGTATACTTGGGCCACCTTGTAGGTGGAGGCCAAGTTCGGCCAAGTTCAACCACTGGAGAATAAGATCCAGACCATCAAGGACTGGTCCCCTCCAACTACCCAGACTCAGGTCAGAGCTTTCTTGGGCCTGACTGGGTACTACAGGAAGTTTGTTAAGAACTATGGGTCCATTGTGACTCCTCTTAATGATCTGACATCCAAGAAGATGCCCAAAAAGGTTCAGTGGACTGTAAACTGTCAAAAGGCATTTGATGACCTGAAGAAGGCCATGTGCTCTGCACCTATCCTGAAGAGTCCTGACTACTCAGGAGAGTTCATTGTCCAAACAGATGCTTCTGATTTGGGAGTGGGAGCAGTGCTTTCACAGCTTAATGTAGATGGTCAAGACCAACCCATTGCTTTTATTAGCAGAAGGCTGACACCAGAGAAAAACGTTGGTCAGCCATTGAGAGGGAGGCCTTTGCTGTGGTGTGGGCCCTGAAGTAGTTGAGACCATACTTGTTTGGCACTCACTTCAAGATTCAGACCGACCATAAGCCCCTCTTATGGCTTAATCAGATGAAGGGTGAAAACCCCAAACTACTCAGGTGGTCCATTTCCCTACAGGGGATGGACTTTACAGTGGAGCACTGCCCAGGGACTGACCATGGCAACGCAGATGGTCTCTCCAGGTACTTCCACTTAGAACATGAAGATGGTCAAGGTTAGTCTAATGTCCCTGCGTTTGGGGGGGGGGTTGTGTAGGAGAGTAGGGTCTGCTATCCTATGGTCACCCCAAATTTTTGCTTTTTGTTTCACTGGTTTATGACTTAATGTGGCTGTGGGCCTGCTAATCAGACCCACAGCCTGCTGCTCTCTCTCTAAATTGATGCCAATGCACTCTAGGTGCATTACGAATTGGAACTGGTTCACCTTATTGGCCCTTGTAACAGTGTACCCTAGGTACCCAGGGCATAGGTGTTTCCAAGGCCTACCAGGGGCTGCAGCATGTATTGTGCCACCCCTGGCTTAGCCTCTATATTTGACACAACTGGCTGATCACTCAGCTGGGGTAAGTTGGTGTAATCACCTCTTGCTTAGATATAGTATCCCTATATCTAACCTTAACTGGACACATGCTAACCTATAAGCCATTCCTATGGAAGGCCCCTGCAATCCTGGGGGCAGAGTGCGTGGTTACATGTGAGATGGTGCTCTAGCATGAGCTGAGCCTGTCTGCAGCTGTCAGGAACAACTCCCTTAGCAGTTCTGTCAACGGGGATAGCATTCCACCCTTCTAAAGGACACAACATGTACATAGCCTTAACCCCGGTTAAAGTTAACCAGAGCCTCAGCATCACAAAATGGATGCTGTCACCACAGACACAAGTCTGACCTCCTGCTGCTGGGAGTCCTTCCAGCGAGGGAGGCTTGGACAAAGCGTTTCCTGCCTTGGGAGGTGCGAGCACCACCCCAGACAGGATTTTGTGTATTGGGTAGGACAGGGCTGAATAGAATCAGACATGCCCGGGGCACACAAGGTGTCCCCGTGCATAAGCCAGTCCAAACCGGTCCTGGGGCTTTCCAGACCCAGGCCTGGCGAGGAGCTGGACAAAGGAAAGGGGGTGTAACCGCCCCCCTTCCTGGTCCCACCCAGAGGAGGGACCTAGCAGGTGATCCACCCCTCAGATTGGGAATAAGAGTGGGAGCAGTGCCATAGCACCTAAGATCATCCTGAATCAACTTGAAACTAAGAAGACGACTGGACTTCGACATTCTGCTGCAAAGAAGACTGAAGAGCATTTCCCTTGTGGCCTAGGAGTGGCCACCCTGTGAACACAGGCACCATCCAGCAACTCGACATCTGCTTTGCCGCCACCTCCCACCTCCCGCCGGAGCCCGAGCCCAGAGCCTGACAAGACCCAGACTCCCAGACTTCTCACAGCCCGATCCACAGTCCCTGCAAAGAAGGGACCCATGGAGGCACCGAGAGACGTGGGACCGGACCTCTTGAAAGACCCCCGAGAAGCTGACTGTGCAGCACCCGAGGCATCCTCGACACTGTGCTTTGGGGATTGAGAACCCCTACCACCGAGCAGCCCTTGCTTCGAAGATCAGCCCCCCAGCATCTCCACGATCTGCGTGGAGCTTTTGCATCGTGCCACTCGACGCGCCATCCCGGCCACTTGCCACGTGGTCAGCGGCCATCTTGGTGATGAAACCTACAAACTACACTGTGGGTCTGTTTGCTCTAGACTTGCCCTCGCTCCTGTAAAAAGGAGCACCCGCTCTGACCTTGCTGGTTTGAGTGATAAGCCTTTTTTGATTCCTGCGTGGCTTGCATTAGCCAAGGCCTGTTTGCTCCAATCAAGTTGCCAACACCGCCAACAGCGAGAAACCTGCGTGGGACAGCTTGTGATTGACTCCTGGATGTCCTCGACCTCTTCGTGTCCACGTGTCTGCAGAGAGAAGCTACACCTCATCACCTGTTTGCACCAACATCGCCTGGTTCCAATCTGGTTCCACGGTAGTCACTGGCTAGTGACTTTGAACATTGTCCCCTCTGCTTTCAGGTCTTCACCACTTCAGATCCACCCTTGGATCCACCGGAACTCTTCACATCGAGCCGCCTGCAGCATCTTCAGCTCCAAGCACCATGACCAGCGTGACGAAACCCGACACTACTTCGACCCTACGCACCCGCGTCCTGTGGGTGAGGTAACTCAGCAACGCCGGTGTTCCCACACTGGTACACACCTCTAGTGTCTGTGTCTTAAGTTTCACTCCTCTAGGTCACTCGGAAGGTTCCTAAATAACTAACTTTGTAACTTTTACGCACCATAGACAATGCATTGGTGAGTGAGTGCACTTTAAACACTGCACCCGAATCCCGCGGGCCTTTCCCGACTTAGTCACTGCTAGTCCCGATCAGCTCCAGCGATTCCCAAGGCCCTAGGCCTATTTCCTTTTCGATTGGTATCTCTTATACCACTTTCTTAGTATATGGTTTAGGTGGCCCCTAGGGCTCATCCATATTGTGCAACTTTTGTGTATTTTAACTGTGTTTTGTTTTAACGCTTGTGCTTCTGTGCTCATAAAGAGTATAGGGGATATTTGTAGTTAATAAATATATATATATATTTTCAATATATATCTGTGTGGTGTCCTTTCATTTGGTATTCAAGGGGGTTGTATATGGTAAAACAGCTTGCTTCACATGCCTTTCAGAGTTTAGCCTAAGACTGCTTTGTCCATGCTACCACTAGGATAGCTGGTCTGTAAGGTTGACTTACAACCAATCATCATAAGGGTTGCTTGGCATGGTACAAGGTGATCACTAGAACTAGTGAGCATCACATACCAGGCCAACTTCTCACAATCGACACCATGCAAATGATATTAGGTAGACTGATTTTAAATAAAGTGCAGGAATGGGAGCATGAGCAGAACATTTTATCACACCTCCAGGCAGGGTTTAGAACCTGCATTAGTACAGTCGACCAAGTATTGCATTTTGCAATGCTAGATTGGAAGACTGTTCAATCAGGTGGGGGTAGTTTATATGCTGCCTTTATTGATCTAAGGGCAGCCTTTGATCTAGCTCCACACTCAACTCTATGTTCCGTTTTACACGATCTGGGGATGCCTTGTGCCCTTCTATCGCTAATCATGAGACTCCACGAACATAATCTCGCACAGATTAGGTGGGGTTCTCTTGGAAATGTTACTAGTCGATTTCCAGTAGAAAGAGGGGTGCGACAAGGCTGTGTTTTAGCACCAACCCTGTTCTCTTTATATATTAATGATGTGGCCAAATTGATGATTGATGCTAGCGTTGACGCCCCAATTTTAGCTGGTGCAAAAGTACCTATTTTAACGTTTGCTGATGATTGTTTAATCATTGCAAAGAGCCCGAGTAGATTACAAAAAGCGTTAGGTATTTTTGAAGACTTTTGCACCACTCGAGGCCTTGAAGTGAATGTTTTAAAATCCAAATTTAAGACTTTTAATCTGCATAAATCCTTTAAGGGCAAATTATTTATGAATGAATTGCCCCTCGAACAAGTTAAGTCGTTTACCTACCTGGGTGTTAATATTCAAAACGATCTGTGATGGAACCAGAAGGCTCATTTGGCAATGCTTAAACACCGCCAACTGGCTGGAGCCCTGAGTGTTGAGCATGCCAAATCGTTGACCAAACCAATTACCCCTGCTCTTCGCGTCTATGATGCAAAGGTGGTCAGCTCAGCCCTTTATGGCGTAGACATTTGGGGCTTTGAGAATTTGGGCAAAATGGCTGCATCTGAAAAAAGTTCCTACGTAATCTTATTAATTTACCCCAGAGTAGCCCTATGTATCCTGTTTTTTATGATTTGGGAGTGAGGCCAATAGAGTTTATTGCTAGTTTTCGTCTGGTATTATACTGGAGGCGCTTATGGACAACTCCTGAATTAAGAATATTTGCTACAGGATTTATGGATATAATTGAAAGTGAACTTGCAAATAAAAGGGACCCCCGGATATTGGATCAGATTCCTGGGTCAGGGTAAGACAATTTATGACAAATAACAAACCCAGGCAAAGCGAAGTGGGAGGCAATGTGAGCAACCAAGAAAAGCAAGTATGCACTTAAAATTGCAAAAATACTCAAATTTATTACATTTCATGAAAATCTGATAAAAAAAAGTTTGTGATATATATTTTTGGGGATAAAAAACAGGAAATGTCTCTATACATGGAATTAAGACAATGTGATTAACATAATTCATAAAATACAAATCAATATAGAGAGGAGACGGTTTTCTTCGACGCGTTTCGACACAGGAGTGTCTTCATCAGGAAAATACCATCTACGATAATGAATCTAAAAATTAAGTAAACAATATTTATAAAAGCTGTTACAATAAGATATAAAGTGCATATAAAGAATACAAATCATTGAAACAAACATTGCCTAGTACAAAGTAGCATTAATCAAACAGCTGCTGTTATATATAATATTATAGTGTATAATTGTTTTGATGGTGCAAAAAGCATGAACAACAATGCAATAGTATAATAATACGTACATATACACAAATTACAATACAATAAAAATTTTTTAACACAAAACTAAGGAGGGAGTCAAAGATAAAAAAGAGAAGAAGAAGAAAATAGATAAAGCGAACAGATTCTGGTGGTCATCTTATTTGAAAAGTTAAATTCCTCTTCGTATTTGATATCAAAAGTGTTAAAAAGATCAGGGTAGGGGGTGACATTGAAAAGAATAGTACTCATTTCCTGTTTGAATAGACATTTCAACAGTAAATTAGGTCTCAAGATCTTTGAAGTTATAGCTCTATAGAGACTATCTTTTCTGACAACTGTTATGATACTGGTCTGATACCTTTTCTGACAACTGTTATGATACTGGTCAGAGTCAAAAATTAATCACTGCTGGATGAGGTTATAAAAAGCCTGCAATGCCAGTCTGTAATACATTTATAAGCGACAAAATTCTAGTAAGAAAATTTCTTACCTCTAAAAATATTTAAAATGTTTATGGGTGATATCGAATGTTGTTGAGGGAATAAATAATAGGTGACAGCAAGGTATTTTGGAGGCACCAGAACAGACTAAAAATAACAAAATCGATTTATTAATATCTGATATTGGGAATCATGTATTGCTGTAAATGCATACAACGGCATATCACGGCATAGCTTTAGTCATGATGGCTAGAATAATACTAGAAGAGAGCATAACATGTTTTACCTTGTAGTGGCCGGGCCAGAGGTAAATATACGTAGCTGTGTCCGCAAAAAGTAAATGCGAGAAATGGATGGAGGCTCTTTAGAAAATGTCAAAGCTGCAACAGGAAAGATATATGTGTGTTGCGAACTTCGATGTGAACCGGCAGCAACAGATGGAAGCTTGTTGCCGGTTGGGCTATATAAGCAGGACCGTGATTGGGCAACTGGGCGGATCTGACTAGTTCTTAAAGGGAAAGGGGTTGATAAATGAAAACGATGGGAAAAGGATTACGCGTGAAGATATATAATGACGTTAAAAGAAGTCTAAAAAGTAGTCACTTATCACTAAGAATGAAGCTAGGAAGTGGCCAATGACTGCACCACATCGAAGAATATTGTGTATAAGTAGCAACTATAGACTAAAATATGTCATAAATGAAGATTTGTAACCAGATCTCAATCAGCCAATATTGTATCAAGATATACAGGTATAAAATGGAGACGGGACACGCAGCTAATGAGAGAAGGTCATTTATGTAATGGCATTCTCCCAAGGCAATTCGTTGTTTAATCCATGGTAGAAAGTACAGAGGGAGAATATCCAGAACACCTCTCTTTTTTTACGAATTTTTTCACCGCCATTTTCATAAGGGATGTGAATCTTCTCTAGAATGCGCCATTTTATGTCCAGGGGAGAATGTTTGAACTCTAAAAAATGGTTTACTAGAGGTGCTGCATGTTTAGAGGTTTTAATAGCAGACCTGTGTTCTGTTAAGCGGGTTTTGATGGCACGCGAGGTTTCCCCCACATAGCCTAGATTACAGGGGCATGTAATTAAATAAATGGCATTGCGTGTGTTGCAGTTCCATAGTTCTTTGGCACGGATATTGAAATTGTTAAAAAACAGAGTTTCTCCTTTGAGGATACTACTGCATGATTGATAGGAAGCACAACGTGTGGTACCTCTAACAGGATTGGTGCCATCAATAGATTTCTGTATGAATGGGCGATGAGTGGTGGTCAAAGTATGTCTGGATTGGATTATAATTGAAAGTGATACTTTCCATAAAATCAAATGATTATCTGGTGTTAGGGGGATTCTTGGGGAGCTAGGAATGCATGAGCTATGGAAGGATCCACTGAATGCTAGGTTTCCACCGAAGAAGGTCCTAAAGGACATATATTGGGAGAGGGTAGCTTCTAAAACTTTTAGGTCTACTGCACCTCTTTCTCTCACAGGGATCTTTCTCGATCTTAAAGATGTGACCATCCTTGAAACTACATGAACCAGGGTGACCCATAACAAAGGAAATAGGAGGATTGGTGCCAAAGAGATGAGGAAGACCAGACCCAATAGGAACATTACTAGGAGTGCCATGATAGAGGGACCAAGGGTCAGATGGACAAGAACAAGTTTAAGAAGGCAATGTAGGATACTAGGAGGACTAGCAGGAGTAGGAATAGGGTGAGATAGGTGGACCGGGGCCTAGGAAGTTTAGGGAAATTAGGGCCAATGGAGTCAGCACCAGAAGACCCAATACTTGAGGGCCTGAAAACGGAGATCCAGAACTATAACCAGGGCTACAAGGACCAAGGTGACCAGGATCAGAAGGATTATGAACAGGAGGACGAGGGGCCTAGATAAACCAGCGGAGCAGAACCAGGAGGACTAATGGAAGAAAATTTGTGTCAGAAACATGAAAAGGTCCAGGACCGGAAGCCTGTGAAACAGGAGACCTAGGATCTGAATGACTAGGGTAGGAGTAAAAGGGAATGACAACTAGTCAAACCCGGACAAGGAAGTTTAGGACCAGGAAGTTTTTAGTCTAGAATGATCCAGAAGTCAAGAAAAATCACAACTAAGAAATGCTAAGATGACCTGTGACAGGACATGTTATTGCAGAACCATACGGGCAAAGAGCAGGAGGACGAGTGCCTGGCACATCAGAATCATATTAAAGAGGACAGAGAAGATCAGGACCTGAAGATCAATGGCCAATATATCCAGGGCACAAGGATACGCAAGGATTAGGAAGACCAAAGTGGCAGTACCAAGGACACCCAGAAGATAAGACTAGGTAAACTTAAAGGATCATGACCAGGAGGACTGGAAATAGGTCTAAGACGGTCATGAAGATGATAATGATAATGATAATGATAATGATAATGCTATTTATAAAGCGTACAAATACCAAAATGGTGTCTCGGTGCTGAGGACAACAAGTACCCTGCAATGCTCCCCTCACTGAAACAACCAAGTTTTCAAACTTTTTCTAAAACTCAGGAGGGGCTTGCCTTCCTGATCTCTAGTGGAAGAGAGTTCCACAGCCTGGATGTACTGTACTGGAAGCTCCGCCCGCCCCAGTGCAAGGTCTGGACTTTGGGCACTACCAGCAGTTTTGCCCCCGTTGAACGGAGCTGTCTGGCTGGCTGATACCACACAGAGAGCTTCGTAAGAAAAGACGAACCATTCTGCCTCAGAGCTTTGTAGGCCACACAAAGAGCCTTAAATTTGATTCGCTGTGCTACTGGAAGCCAATGCAGCTTCCGAATTTCCTCTGAAACAGACTTATACCGTGGCAGATTCATCAAAAGACGAGCTGCCAAATTCTGCAATACCTGGAGTTTCTTCAGACACTGCTTTTGAACATTCAAATAAAGCCCATTGCAATAGTCCAACTTTGACAGGATAAGGGAGGTAACCACCGTTTTCTGCGTATAAGGTGGAATATAGGGTGGTACCTTCCTAATTTTCTTTATGAGGAAGTGTGAAGCAGACACAATGGCATTAGTTTGTTGACCAAACGTCAGTCTGTGGTCAAAAAACACACCCAAGTATTTTGTCTTCGCCATTGGAGTGGGCGGTACACCCATTTCTGCTGGCCACCAAAGATTGCTCCAGGTGGGCTGTAAATTGCCAAAAATCAGAACTTCCGTCTTATCGGAGTTTAATTTAAGGCAATGCCTACTCCTCCAATTGTTGATCGCAACCATGCAATTTTGAAACTGCAAAGCAGGAGAGATCTGGTTTTTATACGCTGCTACCACAATCTGGGAATCGTCCGTGTATGATGTTAACATGAAACCAAAGTCCCTAATCAAAGGGGCAAGTTTGGCGACATAAACATTAAATAACGAAGGACTCAACGAGCTGCCCTGCGGCACTCCGCAAGGTAGCAGGTAGGGATCAGAGTTGAAACCATGAAGAGACATTGTCGATCTCCTCTCCTGCAAAAAGGAAGCTAGCAGTGCCAATGCCATTCCGTCCACACCCAAATTTTTTAGTCGGTGTAGCAGGAGAGTATGATCAACAGTGTCAAACGCGGCGGAGAGATCGAGGAGTACCAATGCGGCAGTTCCTCCTCCATTCATAACAGCTCTAATCTCTTCAGTTGCCTTAATGAGCGCTGTTTCAGTACTATGTTCCTTGCAGAAACCAAACTGGGAGGGATCCAGCAGCCCATTGTCATTGATAAAGTGAGTCAGTTGACAGTTCACGATTTTGTCCACAATCTTTGCTGGTAAAGGGAGACGAGCAATGGGACGGTAATTAAGCGTGTTGGTAGCATCTAAAGTAGGCTTTTTTAATAATGGGAGAATAGATGTACCTAGGGACCCAGGGCTTGTATTACCAAGTGAGACGGAGAAATCATTACACGTAATAGGAACGGGTTGAGGAGGACCTGGGGTAAGAAGGCCAACCAGCATCTAAAAGACCAAAGGGAATGCACAGTGGTAGGCAGGAGGACAGGAACACAATTACCAGGCTTAGGATGACCCAAACAAGGGAACCTGGATCAAGAGGACCTGGATCAACAGCTGCAGTACCAGTGGGATGACATGGACAAGAAACAGATCCAAGAGAATGAGGACAACCCAAACCAGGAGTACAAAGACTAAGAGTGCCAGGACATAAGGAGCAAGATGGACTAGGACTTACAGTACCATGGCTAGGAGGTTGACGGTGAGGATAACCAGGCAAAGGTGACTGGGATCAAAAGTACCACAAAGGAACAGGGCCAGATGGCCCAAGACTGGGGAAACCAGGAAGGACCATGATGGCCAAAAGGCAAAGTTTATGATAATAAGCACAATAGGACAGGAAGGACCAGGATGGCCAGGACTAAGGAGACCAAGACTAAGATAGCAAGTGAGTCAGGTCCAGGAGAACTAGTTCCAGGATAGCCCAAACTATAGGGAACAGGACCAAGAGGATCTAGGACAATTGGCACAGAATCCTGAGAAGGACAAGGACTATGAAAAACAACAACAGCAGGACCTTTGCCAGGATTGCCAGGGAGCTACAACGAAGGACAGAGGCGGCCAGAGTCAGAAGAAAAATGTCTAAGAGAACCAGGAAGCAAAGGACTAAGGAGCCCGGTCAAATCAGGGCAAAGAGGATCAGGACCTTGAGTACCAGTACCAGGAAGACCAGGGTTAGGAGGTAAAGGAGGATCAGGAAGACTGGGACCAGGGATATCACGACCAGGATGATTACAGCCTGGTGGTCCAGGACACAGGCCTTAGAACAAGAAGACCAGGCACAGGCGAGCAGTTAAAGGAGGACAATGATGAGTTTTTGTAGGAGTATGAGGACAAGCAGCAGCAAGACGAGGGCCAAGTACTGATCCAGGAAGACAAGATTCAGGCCAATAGTACAAAGGGGGCAGAATAAGCAAGGAAAAGAAGGATTACCAAGAACACCAGGGGGACCAGGCCAGGAGAACCAGAACAAAGAGGAGTAGAAGGGTTAGCATCAATAGGGCCTGTAACAGGCCTAGAAGTGCCAGGGGTACCATGACCATAGGACCAGGGCCAAGACTAACAAGTGGAACAGATAGACTAGTACCTTGGGGTAGCAGGTCCAGAATGAGGGTGATCAGGAGGACCAGAACAGCCAGACCCAGATTAAGGGGACTAGCTTGGATGTCTAAGAGGACCGGTTCCACAATAACATGCTTCAGAAAGACTGAAAGAAAGAGAACCAGGACCAAGAGGGTCCAGACCATTGGGTGCAGTGTCAGAATGACCATGAGGACAAGGCACAGGGTCAGGAGGCAAGGATGATCCAATGTAGAAAGATAAGAGCTAAGAGGGTCAGGATACAAGAGGCCAGGTAGATTGAGGGGACCAGCAGGACCAGAAACGGATGTACTGGGAATCAGATGAACATGATGAGAAGGATCAGAAGGGACAGTTTAAATGGACAAAGGCCAATAGGACTAGGAAAGATAAGAAAGAGCTAGGAGAAGGGGACCTGAATAAACCACGCTCTCCAGAAGAACCTGATCCAAGACAATTAGGCATACTAAGACTCAAACAAGGAGGACCAGAAACAAAAGAATCCAGTCTAGTGGAACACAACCAGGAAGAGAATATAGACTATGAGGAACAGGAATAGGCAATCCAGCTAGAGAATGAGGAAGACTGGGAAAACAGAACCTAAAGAGGAGATGGCCATGCAACCAGTGGCATCAGGAAAATTGTGTAAAATTGTGTTCCGCTTGCAGAATGTGCAGAATTAAGGAACTCCACACTACATGGAGAATGCAGAGTTCCCAATAAATTCTACTGTCTGCTTTTGTGGCGTAATTTATTTTGATTGGCGTGTTCGAGTCATGCTTTTGCGCATGCTGGTGAGTGCGACGAGTCTTGCCGGGTGCTCACAAGGACTGCGAGATTTGCCGACTGCCTGCCCGCACCTGCGAGACTTGCCAGATGCCCGTGCGTGCGAGATTTGATGCCTGTTATCACTGTTTTAGGCTGCGCTGGTGACATCCGGTGCCATTCGGTGCCATCCGGTGCCTTTCTTCTGGCGAGCAAGTGCTAGCAACTGCAGCTGCATCCTTGAACAGATTTTGTCCTCGAGAAGCCACTAAATCTATTTGAAAAGACGATTTGTAGTTAATATTCTTCTCCAATGGACTGTTCAAGTTGTTTTATTGTGTGAGGAGCCCTTTTTTATTTTATGTTTTTTTCAACAAGGAGGAAGTGCCCCAGAGACTCCAACTTCCTGTTTCTATCCAGCAAGCTCCTCTCAGTGCCTTGGCGATCTCCTGGTCACTTTTTATTTGGAATCACTCTCCGTCTGCTATATATATATATAGGTAGAAGGCAACTCGCTGAAATGCGTTGGTCTGAGATTGTGAAGCAAAGGACCGCTTATTGCCTATTGTTTGAGCCAAAATGAATATAAAAAACATATTTTTAAAAAACTGACCTGGAAGTTGGCCAAATTGTGTTTGTTGGACGTGTGCCGCCGTAGGATCGGGTGTCCAGGAGGAAGAACACCTAACAAAGACATATATATTATATATATATATATATATATATATATATATATATACGCTCCTTTACACCACTTCCTCAAACGGAGCACTTGTGAATGGGTTCTGGCGGCGGTAGTGGACAACTGCTTAATTTTATCGCTCCAACTCTCCCAATCCTGGGAAAAGACTTGCCACACTCCAGGGGGACTTCTACAAAGCTTTATCTCACCGCAAAGGACACAAACGTTTTGGCCTGAGCCTTCCTCAGTGTTACTGACACACTGGTTGCAAAGTTTCAAAACAGGCACCGACTCCGTGGGATATGGTTCAAAGAGTATATTTATTCCAAATGACCAGACGTGTTTCGACGGACAGGTCTGCCTGAATTCACCTAGGTGAATGGGCATTTATATAGCAGTACACATGACACACAAAGAGGCCAGGTGAGTTGCCATGTCAACGGGTGGGGAGGTGATGGACAAAGAAAAGTTTGTGACTGTTAAAGTGCAAGTCATCATCATTACATTTCCTTTATGTAAATGAAAAATGCATTTAAAATACTTTGAGTGCGTTTTAAGACATGCATCTGTCTATACTGTTCATATGTACACTTTATAGAATTTCCCACACTTTCCCTATTACTCTGCACTTCGCCACGCTGCATGTTATTGAGAAAGTGGACATAGACAAAACACCCGGTTACTACGGCATAAAGGTAGTGTCATGCGCGCGCATTCTGTAACAGCAAATTTTATGGTAAGTCATTGACATGTGAGTCTTGTGGGGTGGTGGATGTTGACCTCGCTATTGTAGAATAACTTGTGTATCCCATCGTTATTGGGTTCATTATAATAATGGGTTTGGGTGCTTGTGTAGCAATTGCGGATTGTTGGCGCTGCATCTTGCTAGATTTATCTCGGGAAATAGCGAGTTTGTAGAGTTGGTAGCACGTGTATCGCCCAAGTGGGCTGTGATTCCGGTAAATTATCGGGTGGGACTTCTCATGTCGTTTTAGATATGGTCCTCCCTTGCCTTTGGTTGGAAAAATTGCCAAGTGCATTCTTGAAACTGCAGCTTGTGTGTAAGTAATGGATCTATGCGGGGGGAAAATGAAAACATAAATGAATAAAAGTAAAAAATCGTAACGCACTGCCTAGCTTGGAACTAGTGAAGTGTGTGAAGTGTGTATTTTATGTACAAGGTGAGGAGCTAAGTGTATATGTACAATTTGTTGGTGAAATTTGATGCTAAAGAGGAGAGGGTTTTGTCTTTCTCTCTGCGCGGGGATGCGCTTGTGGCTGTATAAATTATGTTCAGTGTTCAGAGATGCAGGCTTAAGGCTTCATCCGCATTAAGTCCATTTGGGATTTTGCAATCTAGCATGATTATGTATTTGGATTCCAGTCTCCGTAAGGTTAGCTGCCTTTTTCCTCCCCTGATGCTCTTTTTTATACTGTCCATGACAAAGTTTGCCAGGTCTTCCGCCTTACCATTATGATATGTATTGATGTGGCGTGCAACTGGATAAGTTGGATCGTCATTTGAAATGGCCCTGAGGTGTTGCAGGATTCTTATATGTACTGGGTGAATTGTGCTACCCACATATCGTTTGTTGCAGGTACAATGCAATACATATACGGCAAAGTCAGTTTTGCACGTGTAGTGCTCTCCTATTTCAAAAGGTGTTTTTCTGAGTGACATGTTGACTGTCTTTGTGTTACACCCATGTCTACAGGCCTTGCATTTGGTGCATTTAAAAAACCCTGTCTGTGCTTTCAGCCAGATGTTCCCTTTGTCTTGGGTTGGTGCATTGTTTTTTTTTTAAATATTTTTATTTGCATTTTATAAGTACACAACAACACAGTCATGTAAGCAAGTATACACACACCCATGGCCGCCGTCCACCCGCCCCGATTCGCATATTTCTGACAAAATTAACCCCAATCTGACCCGACATCAATTTCAGCATTGTATTGTGATCTAATAACATCTCATTCAAACTCGTCCTGTTAGTGCCCACGTAAGGACGCAGGCTAGAACTGAAGTCTCCACCCTCACAACCCCCCATCTAATCCATGATAAGAGCGCCACCTGGACCAGACCCTCCGGAACTTCTTCGGACACCCTCTAGCCTTGTACTTCACTCTCTCAGCAGCCATATACATGTCTAGTCCTCTCCTCCATTCCTCTAGTTCCGGGGCATCCGGTGACCCCCAGTGTTTCGCTATGTCTCTCTTCGCCACCACTAGGGCCAACACTAGGAAGATCAGTAGGGGTCTAGACAGGTCCACATCATTCGTCATCCCCAAGAGGGCCAACCTGGGATCCGGGTGTAGCGAGATCCCCAAAACCTCACTCAATTCCCTAAAGATGTCGGTCCAGTAGCGTTGTATCGCATTGCACGTCCACACAAGGTGGTAAAAGTCTCCGTCATCTAGTTGATTCCTGAGACTGCTCTTGTCCGTCGCTTTCCCCATCTTATAGAGCCGCACCCTGTCGTAGTAAGTTCGGTGGAAGATATTAAATTGGATAAGGCGAAACCTGGATTTAATTGCTACATTCCTTGGGTGCATTAAGACTACGTCCCAGTCAAGGTCGTCCATGTCGCCCACCTCCGATTCCCACGTCTGCCTAAGCTTCGCCAGGTCGCCCAGCATGTTATTCGTTAGGGTTTTATATGTCAGTGAGACAACTTTCCCTTGAATTTGTTCTTGCAACAGCCGTCCCTCCAGTGGCGCATATTCTGGGAGCTCGATTATTTTGATTTTTTGGGCCCGCCAGACATGCCGCAGCTGCGCATATTTGAAGAACTGTGAGTGGTGTAAACCAAATTCCGTCTGCAATGCCATGAAGGATTTTAGTGCCCCTTTGGTGATCACATTGCCTATGGTGGAGATGCCTATGTCGTCCCAACGTTGGAAGCCTTTCAGTTTGTTCAGTTCAGTTAACCACCTGCAGTGCCACAGCGGCGTCTGCCGTGTGGGCGTCTTCTCCCAGCCCGTGCGTTTTGTGGCTTTATTCCACGAGTGTAGGGTAATGATCGTCGCCGGAAGAAGTGGCTCTCGTCGGTTGCCCCCGTAGAGATAATACAGTAAGTTTCGGGTTGACATTTTGGATCTTTCAAGGGCATAGGTAGGGTGATCTGCTGGGGCATGGAACCAGTCATTGATCGGGGCAAGATGTTCTGCCCAATAATAGGCTTCCAAGTTCAGAAGCGATATCCCCCCGCTGTATTAGTGTCTCTGGAGGGTAGTTAGTGCCACTCTAGGTTGTTTATCCAACCAAAGGAAGGCCCTCAGGTCCGCGTGTATTCTGGAGAGTACATGGGCTGGGAGTGGGTAGTATTCGTTCTGTAGGGCATACAGGAACTTGGGTAGGATAATCATCTTATACAAGGCTGCTCGGCATAAAAGTGTGAGGGGGAGCTGCCTCCATCAGTCCATATCCGCAATGGAATTCAAGATAATTTGCTCCAAGTTTCGTTGGAACGACAGGGATCTGTCCAGAGTTACATAGACTCCGAGATATTGGAAGCCCTCCACCGTAGTCAATAATTGTGCTGGAAGTGTCACCCAATCGCCCAGTCCCCCGGGGTCATAGAGGAGCGATTTGTGCCAATTGATTCAGTAACCCGCATGCCTACCGTATTGTTCAAGTTCTTGGAACAGCGCCGGCATGGTTGTCTCCGGGTGTGTAATATACAACAGGATATCATCCGCATACAGGGAAATTTTCTCCTTTGCGGAATCCGTCCCAGTCCTCCTACAGCCTCTAATGTCTGTGTTGTGACGGATCCGAGCGGCCAGTGCCTCATTGGTGAGCGCAAAGAGGAGGGGGGACAGTGGGCACCCCTGTCTGGTGCCCCTCTGGATCGGAAAGCCTCTAGACAGTCTCCCATTCACTCGTACTCTGGCCCAGGGTTCAGTGTAAAGGAGCTATACCCATTTCCGGTACTGGGGTCCAAAGCCAAACTTCTGTAATATTCCCTCTAGGAACGGCCAGTGAACAGCGTCAAAGGCCTTTTCGGCGTCAAGGGAGAGGAACCAATGGGGCTCCTCCCTGGCCCGCACCTCCTGTAACCAATTGTGTGAACGATGGAGGTTTAATCTGGTGGCCCTGTCTGGTAAGAATCCCGTCTGGTCCAAATGTATGAGGTCCGGTATCACTGACCGTAGCCGTAGCGCCAGTATGGTAGTGATGTCATCAGTGATGTCATTTGAGATGTTATCAGTGATGTCATCAGTGATGTCACTGACCATGTCATTAATGATGTAATATGTGACATCATCAGCAGTGGATTGCTGGTGTGCGAAATATAGTTAGTACAACTAACTATATAGGAGCAATTTCAATGGTTTTTTAAATGCTAATTCCTAACTATATATGACCTGAAACCCATGTTTTTTTCAGTGAATTTGGAGGGTTTTTTAAATGCTAATTCCTAACTATATATGACCTGAAACCTATGGTTTTTTCAGTGAATTTGCAAGGTTTATTAAATGCTAATACCTAACTATATATGACCTGAAACCTATGTTTTTTTAGTGACTTTGCAAGGTATTTTTAAATGCTAATACCTAACTATGTAAGGCTTGAAACCTATAGTTTTTTCAGTGAATATATATATTTAATATAATATATATATAACTTTTATTTTCAAGGTTTTTTTTATATGATTACAGGGTCCGCGCACCGTGAACGCTCTGAGCTCTTAAACTTTTAACAACAGTATATTACTTTTTGAAGTAGTAACAAATCTCGCGAGGGTACGTCGCACGTGCACGCACCGTAAAAGCTTCGAGCTCTTACCCTCGAAAGTTTTATAAACTTTAAATCGTTATATCTACGTATTCATTGCACAATGTAAAGGTACACATTATCTGGGATAATAAAGAACATGTTAATTTAAACTTTTAAAGACCATATATAACTTTAATTAAGCAATTATAAATCTCGCGAGGGTGCGTACTACATGAACGCATCGTAAGATGACGTTAGCGCTCCGTAAATGGACCGTAAACGCAACGTAAGCTTACGTAAGCGCTCCGTAAACGCTCCGTAAGCTTACGTCCAACTATGTGACCTTAAAACAAAAGATGTAATTGGTTTATAATACTTCCTACTCCAATTGTTGAAAACTCTCCCATGTTCATCATTCTTCTTTGGCTTTCAGAGGAGCAACACCTTTTTTCTACAGCTCCTAGCTACAGAAAAATACTTCCAAATGGCTGAACATCCAGAGTCTGACCATTCTTCTAATGAAGACTTTGTTGAAGAGGACCCTCGCCCAAGTAAGAATAAGGAGTCCATAGAACTGGAAGTTTTTCAGCTTTCCAGAACATCAGAAGAAAGTAAATGCGCCACTGGTCACCTGCAAGATATGTGACACAGTGTTATCTAGAGGAAATCCTAATAAGAAATATTCATTCGGAACCCACAGCATGGAACGCCATGTAAAAAATATACACCCCAACAATTGGAGTAGAGCTGTGGTGCAAAGATCTCAGGAGCAGGACTCTTCTCCTAGTACATATACAACAAGAACTGGAGTACCACCAATGCCATGTTCAATGGTGGCGAACATTAAGCCAGAACTGAAAAATGTAATGATGCAATGCATACATTGCAATAAATTAGTAGCCTTCGAACAACAGTCCATTGAAGTAATTTTGCAGAAGAACAGGAACCACAGATGCAGCAAATAATTTTTTTCTTTCAATTTCATAGTTTGTTCCTGTTGAACAATTGTTTTGTGTAAAAAGTTCATTTTTCTACGTTTTTCCAGCCAAACAAAAACAAAAAAAACCAGTTCTTTTTAGAACTACCTCTACTGGTTAAAGAAAGAACTAATTTTCTATGTTTGTATGTAAAAGTTTGTCATAGTGAATGTCAAAGTGCAAAACTATAAGGATGTGGTACAGCATAAACCTATAAGGTGTTTACCTATAGTATACTATATTACTTCCAAAGCACTGAAATGTAACATATCTATGTAAATATGTTACAACTCTATGGGCCAGATGTACGTAATCGTGATTTACCTACTCATAAATACCGAGGGCCCGATTTAGGTAATCCCAGATTACCACTTCTTAAATACCGAATCATACCGATTCGGAATTTAAGAACTGGCAATGGGGATGTAGGTATTTTTACCGAATTAATTACCGATTCGGTAAAATTCAGTAATTACCGATTTGGTAATTACCGAATCTGTATTTGCCATTGATTCCTATGGGCCTTGAAGCCCATAGGAATCAATGGCAAATACTGATTCGGTAATTACCGAATCAGTAAATACCGAATCCTGCCAGGGGGAACAGGGTGTCACTTTGACACCCTGTAGCACCCCTGTTTTTCGCTTGTGTGCAATGTGACACACATACATGCCCTTAGGGCATGTATGTGTGCCACATGGCACAGGTGTACATGCACAAATGTGCATGTACACAGGAATTCCCTATTTACCACCCAATTGTATTGGGTAGTAAATAACAAATTCTTAGACGCCTCTAGCACTTTCAATAGTGCTACCTACATTAAAATTTACATATTTGATATTTTTATCGAGTTTGTATTTACCGATTCAGTAATTTTACCGATTCGGTAAATACAGAATCGGTAAAAATACCAAATCTGTAAATAAATGCCTCCTACATAGGAAAAGGCATTTACCGGTCGGTAACGGCCAAATTCGGCCGTTACCGACCGGTAAATGCCTACCTACATCGGGCCCCAAATCATACCACTTCAATATTTAAGAGTAGATAAATGGGATGTAGGCAATTTCTCTTTTGAAATTACTGAATCTGTATAATTCAGTCATTTTACCGAATCGCTATTCACCGATTCGGTAATTGCTATTGATTCCTATGGGCCTTGAGGCCCATAGGAATCATTGGCAATTACCGAATCAGTAAATTCCGATTCAGTAAAATTACCGAATTGTCAAGGGGGACAGGTTGTCACTTTGACAGCCTGTTGCACCCCTGATTCTGACTTGTGTGCCATATCACACACCTACATGGTCTTACGACATGTATGTGTGCCACATGGCACAAATGTACATGCACAGATGTGCATGTACACAGGAATTCATTATTTACCCCCGGAAGTTTTATCGTTATATCTACATATTCATTGTACAATATAAAAGTACACATTATCTGAGATAATAAAGAATATGTTTATTTTAATTTTTAAACAACATATATAACTTTATTTAAGCAACTTTTAAACAACATATATAACTTTATTTAAGCAACTTTTAAACAACATATATAACTTTATTTAAGCAAATACAAATCTCGCAAGGGTGCATACCAAACAGTTCTTTTTACAACTACCTCTACTGGTTAAAAAAAGAACTACATTTCTATGTTTGTATGTAAAAGTTTGTCATACTGAATGTCAAAGTGCAAAACTATAAGGATGTGGTACAGCATAAACCTATAAGGTGTTTACCTATAGTATACTGTACTACTTCCAAAGCACTGAAATGTAACATATGTATATAAATATGTTACAACTCAATAGGCCAGATGTACGTAATCTCGATTTACCTACTCATAAATACCAAATCATACCACTTCAATATTTAAGAGTAGGCAATTCGGATGTAGTTAATTTCTCTTTTGAAATTACCGAATCTGTATAATTCAGTCATTTTACCGAATCTGTATTTACCGATTTGGTAATTGCCATTGATTTCTATAAGTCGTAAGTCCAATAGGAATCAATGGCAATTACTGAATCAGTAAATACCGAATCGGTAAAATTACCGAATTGTCAAGGGAGACAGGTTGTCACTTTTACACCTGTTGCACCCTTGATTCTGATCTGTGTGCCATGTCACACACATACATAGTTTTAGAGCATGTATGTGCGCCACATGGCACAAATGTACATGCACAGAAATGCATGTACACAGGAATTCATTATTTACCTCCGAAAGTTTTATAAACTTTAAATCGTTATATCTACGTATTCATTGAACAATATAAAGGAACACATTAACTGAGATAATAAAGAACATGTTTATTTTAAACTTTTAAACAACATATCTAACTTTATTTAAACAATTATAAATCTCATGTGAGTACTAAATCATTATATCTACTTATTCATTGTACAATATAAAGGAACATATTAACTGGGATAATAAAGAACATGTTTATTTTAAACTTTTAAACAACATATATAACTTTATTTAAACAATTATAAATCTCACGAGGGTGCGTACCACGTTCATAAGATGACGTAAGCGCTCCGTAAATAAAACGTAAACACAACGTAAGCTTACGTAAGTGCTCCGTTAACGCTCCGTAAGCGCTCTGTAAGCTTACGTCCAACCATGTGACCTTAAAACAAAATTTTTTATTGGTTTATAATACTTCTTACTCCAATTGTTGAAAGACCCCTTCCATGTTCATCATTCTTTTTTGGCTTTCAGAGAAGCAACACCTTTTTTCTACAGCTCCTAGCTACAGAAAAATACTTCCAAATGGTTGAACATCCAGAGTCTGTCCGGAATTTACACCCAAATAATTGGAGTAAAGCTGTAATAAAAAGATCATCAGAGGAGCAGGGCTCTGCTCCCAGCACTTCTTCTGAAGCAACAGCACCACCAATGCAAGCATCAATGGTTGCAAATATCCAACCTGAACTTAAGAATTTGATGATGCAATGCATTTGTTGCCAGAAACTAATAGCCTTTGGACAAGAGCATTCTGAACACCAGGAACTTGAGGATTCTTCTACTTCATATTCAGAAGAGTTTGTTCCTGAAACCCCTAGAAGACAGAGAGAGTCCATAGTACGGAAATTTATAAAATACCCAAAAAGAGAGAAAAAGGTAAATGCGCCTTTTGTCACATGTAAAATCTGTGACACAGTACTTTCAAAAGGGGATCCACAGAAGAAATACAGCTTTGGAACTTATAGCATTGAACGCCATGTCCGGAATATACACCCAAACAAATGGAGAAAAGCTGTAATAAAAAGATCATCAGAGTTAGCAGGGCTCTGCTCCCAGCACTTCTTCTGAAGCAACAGCACCACCAATGCAAGCATCAATGTTTGCAAATATCCAACCTGAACTTAAGAATTTGATGATGCAATGAATTCATTGCCAGAAACTAATAACCTTTGCACAAGAGTCCATTTGAATTATCCTGCAAAAAAACAGGAAGCACAGGTGCATTACCAGGAGCATTTTTTCTTTTCTCTGAAGATTGTCTTCTGGATGAATCTCCTAATTCAGTCCTCTTGATTGATAAAGCTTGCTTATAAACTCTTTGTTTGCGGTTCTTAGTAGGCATAATCTATTATGACTTTGTAGATATTTACAATCTGTTGAAAAGAAAAATATGTCATATTATAGACCACTACTAACATAGCACATAGCAATTACATTAACTAAACAATATAAACACTAGTTCACATCTCTCTTTGTGTGTCTCATATCATTCTCTATCTGCACCATCTCCCTCTTTGCATGCCTCATCTCACTCTCTCCTTCCACCATCTCTCTGTTTGTATGTGTGTGTCATCTCAATCTCTGCCTACACCATCTGTCTGTTTGTGCGTGTGTCTCATCTCACTCTCTGTGTCTAAAACGATTTACCATTCTAAATGTTTTTTGGTTGAAATGTCTGGTTTTAAGTTTTTTGACAAGGAACACACTGAGTGTGTATGTGAATTAAGGAATTATATTTTCATCTTTTTCCATAATGTTAGCTGTGTGTGCTCACAGTTTGTATCTTTTAGCTTACAGGGTGCACTTCTTTTTAACGTGTTTCTCATGCTTGGATTCAATGCTGGTACAGAGATAGTGCTAATAGTTTAATTTGGCTTGTAAATATGCTCCTTTTTTACAAGCGCCTTGCACAACCTTTTACATGGGTGCAAGCTGTGAATATACGGAGAGGGATAGGTATAGCAGATAGTAAACAATATGAAATGGTGTGGGAGATGCATAAAGGATTTTACTAATGGCATAAATTGAGTTACAAAATACAAGAAAGAGAGGCATATTTACAAGCCCCTTGCGCAATGTTTGACATGGGTGCAACCAGAAAATGCATGCAGATCAATAAAATTGGCACACAGACAAGAATATGAAATGCCTTGAGAGATGCGTAAAGGATTTTACTAATGGCATAAATTGAGATAGAATATACAAAAAAGAGAGGCATATTTACAAGCCCCTTGCGCAGTGTTTGACATGGGTGCAACCAGAAAATGCATGCAGAGTAATAAAATTGGCACACAGACAAGAATATGAAATGCCTTGAGAGATGCGTAAAGGATTTTACTAATGGCATAAATTGAGATAGAATATACAAAAAAGAGAGGCATATTTACAAGCCCCTTGCACAATGTTTTTACATGGGTACAAGAAGTAAATGCATGCAGTCCTTTACAGACCCCATGACAAAACCTAGGGGGCTCAGGAATCTCTACCCTGCCTCCTTCTCAACTATTACACTTCTTTTTACAACCACTATCATCTGCCACAAAAACAAGATGGCGGACAACATTTCCTCATTTCGACTGACTGGAATGTTGAAAGACGTCCAACAGCCAATCAGAATTCCGCGCGCACACGCTAAGGTCTGCGCACATGCAAGGACAGTGCAAGGACGGAGCAAAACCGTGCGCGCACCGTGTCCTGCCCATAGATATTTAATTTGAAAAAAGTCGATTTTCTCAACAATTACTGAATGGATTTTCACAAAATATACAAAAGGCACTTCTGCATACCTGGCTCTACCATTTTGCCAAGTTTGCAGTAATTCCATTCAGCCGTTCGCGCTGTAGCTGTGTCTAAAGGTCCAATGGAAAATTGCATTGGACTCAATTTCACATTCAATGTTCTCAAAAACTACTGGAGGGATTTACACCAAACATACAAAAGGCACTGCTGCATACCAGTCCCTACCATTTTGCCAAATCTGGTGTAATTCCGTTCAGCCGTTCGAGCTGTAGCCTTGTCAAAATGTCCCTATGGAAATTAACATGGGGATAACACGTTTCGGGACCCCCTTTTTTCTCGCCCCGCTTGACGAACCCCCCGAAACTTTCAGGGAAAGAGCAGAGCGCAGCAAGGCAAATTTAAGAAAAATTACAGGCAGATCCCTCAATCTGCGCCAAAGTTATTCCCAATAGAATGTTCAGAAGTTCAGAATTTCCTATGGTAACTAGGTCCTAACTATATATACCTACTGGCGACCGCCAGTAGGTAATATATATATATATATATATATATATATATGACGTTCACTCTGCTGCTTGAACGGCCCTCGACCAGCCAACGTTGATGCCGTCGGTAGTAGCAGCCGCTACCTCAATGTTTACAGGTACTGGATCCCACCAAGTAGAAGGACACATAGACGGCACACCAGGAAATCTTGCACAAACCCTTTATTGTGTATCTCACCTTACACTCATCCTTAACAAAAGAGCACTCACATCTTGACCTTTACCACCTATTACCCTCTCGCAAGCCATACATGATGGTCAATTCACGAGGGGAGCTCTCCCCTATTGACATAATCCAGTCCCAGTGTCCTATCCCGCATCTAAATCAGGGAGCTCCCTTACAAAATTCCGGGACTACAGTCATTTAAAGTGAAACGACTCCGATCGCCTCCCGGAAGAAGATTGTGGAACACTACGGGTAAGCCGTTCTGTGTGTGTGGGGTTGAGAAACGGGGAGGGAGTTTCGTAGGAGATTGCCGACCTGATATCTCCTCCCACTTGCAGTATCGTGCCTCTGCCCCAGCGCTGGAAGAATACGTGCATTAATTCCAATCTGAATACGGAGGCAAACGTGGCTGCCACTCGCATTAACAGTGGCGCGAGGAAATCTAGAGCTGAATGATGAGTGAATGGGAGACAGGGAGGCAAGCAGAAGCCCTGTCCCTGTTTAGTGAGGAGCAAGATACTGCGCTTATCAGCGTATCAAGCAGTACAGCATCGAGTAGCGGGGAACCCACACTCAGGCAAAAATTGGCACTTTTAGAACGATTGAGTAAACGAGAAATCAACAAGTGGTGGGAAGTGGCCTCCCTCACGAACTATATCGAGGTCGGTAGAGTCCCTAGAGGATTAAGGATAAGCATTGTACCAACCTACGACAATCCCAACAAAGACTTACTTACAGAATGGGCACTGTATATGGCCAAGACATGTAAGGGCATGCTTGAAATGCTCGTGAAATACGCTCAAATTGATCTAAATACAACACGCAAAGACCTAGCGGAACTCAAGATTGAATTGGAAAAATACAAAACTGAGAAAGTATTTGAGGAGTTTACCAAGATACTCCCTAAAAGACTGCGAGACTATGAGGAAACTATTAAACAAAAGAAACAACGAAAGTTTATCAGGGACAAACGAGACTACGCCGAAGGACGAATACTAACATATGCTAGAAAGTACGACAAAGCGCAGAAGAATATCAGGGCAAAGTTAACGAGCAACAAGAAATCTACGACGGTTACATCAGGATCAAGCTCAGACTTAAGTACCGATACAGAACATCGTACTCGAGGTATCCCTTTAGACGAACTTCCGTTGACCTTCCATCAGGAGTTCGAAATCCTAAATCAGAAAAACGAACCAGGTCAACAGAACAGAGTACAAACGAGGGGCCAAGCTTCCAGAGGCAAGAGCACAAAAAAAGTAAGGGGAAGAGGACGCGGGATGCCAGTCGAAGAAGAAAGCTAAAAAGGCAACACAGGAAAATCAAAATGTGTAAACCTACAATTGATCCCAATGAAGTTAACAAAACCGTTGTAAACATCTCCGATAGAACCCTGAATCATATTGAGATCTCAGTGCTACAATTAGGACTATCCTTTTGCCCCAGCACTCCCTTGGACTATGTCGACACCAGGGTGGACCTTTTTCTATTTATTAGAAAATTAAAATTGATGAAAATGTACGCAACTCGTTCCAGCATCAAACACAAAATCTCAGATCCAGTGGGGTCCACTAGTATTAATCTGCAGGTGCATGATTTAGAACTATTAAAGGACATGTACCAATTGGAAACGGCAGATGAAAATGAAAGAAATGATCATGCTATCCTACAAGCCTGTGGTGTAACAGGCGAACGTGTTAAACATAGTGGCCTAAAATTAAAGACTAAATTCAATCTTAATGTCCCATTTGACAATATAGAGGCATACAACCAAGCAGTGACTAATGAACTTAAACGAACTAGAATGAATTTCAAGAATTCCAAATGGGATAACCTAACGAAAGAACAAAGAATTGCACTAAAAGCATTAGAAGAGGATACTTCCATTATAATTAAGCCCTCCGATAAGGGGGGCAAGGTAGTAATCATGAATTATAAGGACTATAAAGAAGAAGCCATGAGACAGCTGAGTGACTCTTCATGCTATGAACTCATAAATTGGGAGAGGTACAGACGTACCATTAAGGAATATCATGCACTACTTGGGGACTGGTATCATACTGGTCTACTAGACACCGATGAATATAAATTCTTAAAGACAGAAAATCCACGCATCCCCTGTATATACTTCCTCCCCAAGATCCATAAAGACCCCACTAGACCACCAGGGCGTCCAATTGCATCATCCAATGGAGGATTGTTGGAGAACACATCCATATTCTTGGATCTATACCTGAATGAATATGTTCGGAATCTTAACTCATTTTGCAAGGACAGTACAGACTTTCTTAGGAGACTGCATGATGTGAAATGGGAGGAAGGGTATTATATGATCAGCATGGATGTATGTTCTTTGTACACTTGTATTAATCAAGTGAAGGGTGTAGAAACATGTATGCATTATTTAAGGAGTCGTCATGTGGATTGTTGGAGGCACAATACCATGCTTCAAAAAATGATGTTATTTTGTCTCCAGGAGAACATTTTTCTGTTTGAGAAGGCGGTATACCGGTAACTCTCCGGGACCGCGATGGGGACTTGTTTTGCCCCCAGCCTAGCAAACCTTTTTCTGGGCTGGTGGGAAGAACAGGTCGTCTGGGCGGAAGGGTCCGAGATGTACACTGACCACATTCTTATGTGGGTCAGGTACATCGACGACCTGTTTTTAATCTGGAATGGCCCTGATATACTAGCGAGACAATACATCAGTCACCTAGGAAACAATGACCTTAATCTAAAGTTCACATATGTAATTAGTAATACATATTGTGAATTTCTGGATGTGGCAGTTGAGATAAAAAATGGTGAATTGACCACACGTCTTTTCCGGAAGACCACAGCCGGAAACGCGGTCCTGCATGCGGCGAGCCACCACCCAGCTCCCCTTAAGAGGAGCATTCCCTACGGGGAGTTGCTGAGGGCCCGCCGTAATTGCAGCACCGACGTGGATTTCCACAATGAACAGAAGGCCATGATTGAACGCTTCAGCCAAAGGGGGTACAGCGATGAGGTATTAAACAGTGCTCAGACCAAAGTTCGGGGTTTAAAACATGAGGAGGTCCTATTTAGTACATCTAAGAGTGACTCCAAAAGGAAAGCGATGGAAAATAGTATCCAACCGAGTGCACCCCGAATGATAACTAACTATAGTAGGGGAGCCTGGGCTTTGGAAAGAATAATGCGAGCCAACTGGAAATTAGTAACATCTGACCCGATAGTGGGAGGACTAGTGGAAAATAGACCTCAGATAACATACCGACGGGCACGATCCCTGAAAGACAGATTGGTTCACAGTTACCCCGGGGACAATACCAATACAAAGTGGCCTCCGATTCCCAATGGCTTCACTACATGTGGTAGCTGTAAGTGTGATAGCAATGGCAAATCCTGTAAAAATTACAAAACAGGATCAGGTCAAACAAGAACCATTAGTCAACCAATCAATTGCAACACCGAATTCACGGTCTACGTGCTGGAATGCCCGTGCGGGCTCCAGTACGTGGGCAGCACTAAACATCCTTTAAAAATTAGGATTCTACTGCACCTCCGTGCCATCTCTAATAAGGATCATAATTATCCTTTGGCCCGCCATTATGAAGAAATACATGGCAGCAATAACGTCAGCCTGAAATTCTACGGAATAGATAAGATACCTAGAACCATTAGAGGTGGGGACCGCGAAACACAGCTGAGGATGAGAGAGTCTAGAAAAATCATTGATATGGAGAGCAAGGCCCCAAAAGGACTGAATTATGGGGAAGAATTATCATCCCACATAGGCTCCTAAAACTAACCAGGGCAGAGCAGAAGCATACCCGCAGTTTGATGAATGTTTTTTGTGTGTCACACTTTTCACGTTTTATAGGACAAATTCTCCTATGTACATATATGCAAAAGATAATGAGTGGGGAAGGCACAGCCTTTACTGAGTAGTAGACTGTATCCCAATGTTCCCACTGTCTGAATCGCAATGTTTAGATATAGGAGCTTGACACCATTCTTAAGAAAATGAATTGTAATTCGAGTTGGTTGTTACACATATTTTAATTGTATTATTTATTTTTCACAGCATTAACACATTCATTTGGATTGATGTATCTCACCTTACACTCATCCTTAACAAAAGAGCACTCACATCTTGACCTTTACCACCTATTACCCTCTCGCAAGCCATACATGATGGTCAATTCACGAGGGGAGCTCTCCTCTATTGACATAATCCAGTCCCAGTGTCCTATCCCGCATCTAAATCAGGGAGCTCCCTTACAAAATTCCGGGACTACAGTCTCGTTCCCCGGTATCTTCTAAACTACAATTCCCTAGATACCTAGCGGCTGCCCGTCATTCCTAGGCTGTCCTGTTATTACCGGTACTATGGACCATAATATTCATATTGACGGGCTATATTGTTTGATGCGGGGCACCTAAGGTATGAGAATTCCTACTGGGATTCTCCTTTCTGGGGCGGTTCACTGTCATCTATATTTGACGATCATTGACAATTATCGCCAGAGAGGTAACTAAATACAGCCAACTCTTTATACCACACGCTCTCACTAAATCGATGAGCACTGCATAAATTTAAGGTTAAAACTCGTGCATAATTCTTGAGAAATTTTGATGTTAAATGAGTTCATCAGTAATTATGGACGTTACCGAGTATTTTCTTTATGTCTGTTGTTAATTGAAACAATTGTGGGACTATAAGTTTGGCAAAACACGAAATGGTGGTTACTTGATAAAGGCTTACGCCGAAACGCGTCGTCCTTGGTTAAAGAGTGCACAATAAAGGGTTTGTGCAAGATTTCCTGGTGTGCCGCCTCTGTGTCCTTCTACTTGGTGGGATCCAGTACCTGTAAATATATATATATATATATATATATATATATATATATATATATATATATATATATATATATTACCTACTGGCGGTCGCCAGTAGGTAGTTATAGTTAGGACCTAGTTTCCATAGGAAATCCTCAACATTCTATTTGGAATAACTTTGGCCCTGGTGGATGAGTCTTTGCGAATTTCTCAAAGAAGATGGCTCGGTCCGCTGCGCTCATTCCCTGAAAGTTTGGGGGGGATTGGTCAAGTGGGGGCTGAGATATAAGGGGGGTCCCAAAACGTGTTTTCTCCATGTTATTTTCCATAGGACCTTTAGACTCGGCTACAGGTCGAACGGCTGAATGGATTTATAAGAAATTTGCCAAAACTGTAGAGTCTTGTTCGCAGATTACGCTTTTTTTGGAATGGTGTAAATCCGTTCAGTAGTTGTTGAGAAAATTTAAGTTAAAGTCAATTATATATCTATAGGCGCGCATACGTGCGCGCACCCAAGCGGCTGCGCATGAGCGGAATTTTTTTTTGCTGCGTGACGTCTGTTAACGTTCGATTCGAAGGAAATCAGGAAGTTTTGTCCGCCATTTTGTCACTGCGAGTAAATATATTGTTCATTTCAGAGCGTTGAAACATGGAAAGGGGAGAAGGTAGAGATTGTCTTGCTGCGTATGTTTTCTCGGGGTGTGCAGTAAGGCCCTTAAACGCGAAAAGATATATTTTTTTTCGGGAAAAAAATAACGGGGTGCGCGCACCCGGTCGCGCACACCTATTCACAAGAGTGTGAAAATGGAGATAAATCAGAAGTTTGAGTGCTTAGATATAAGGTGGCTCTGAAAAGAGCCCTTGTGTTAATTGAGTGTTTTCTGCATTTATAAGTAAGTACCGATGCAGAGCCTGATGTTGCAGAGGAAGATTCTGTTTCCCTCATTCGTGAAATGAACACCGTCTCTCCTATAGACGTCTTGCATGTGGTATCGCAAGTTGTTGTGGTAAATAGAACCCATGCTATAATCTCTGAGGAACGCAGAAACAGATTTATTTACATGTCTCCTTGCTTTCTCAAATTGTGCACAATGTTGATTGGACAAATTCCATTTCTGTCTTTGGCATATATTGGAATATACCAAGGCAGATCGAGGAAAAAGTGTCATCAATTGTCGAAAGGTGTCTTTTAGAAGCATTTCCAGACCTACCCCAGTGATTGTGCCTAGATCGTTCCCACCACAGTGCACAATTATAAGGTCTGGTTCTGGGAGATGCATAAAAGTTTTCACCAATGGAATCAATTGGTGACATTTCAATCCTCTTTTGGAAATCCATGTTATGTGTACATTTGGTAAGCTGTGTATTGGCAGGAGTTTCTGGAGGGAAAATAGTGTTCTTAGTTTGTTGTAGAACGTTAAGACATGAACTTTTGACCTGTGCCTTCAGCAAGGTGCAGAATGAGGTGTAACCATGGAAACAGCCGGAGATGGCAGTTGGTGATGGGTTCACTCTTTGGTGCCTCTGCATCTGAGTCTGTTCTCTGGTGGCAGGCGGAGAACTGTTTGTTATTGTGGAGATGAAAGGGTGATAAAGAGAGAAATACGACATAGCGTCTGGCCTGTAGAAGCGTGGGAGCAGTGATTAACTCTGAGTAAAGCGGAACTGTGTCGGTGCTTAGTAACAGTAAAAAAAAATGTTAACAGTGGTATAACTGTCTTTAAGGTGCGCGACCTACTAAGAAAGAGTTCACGGGCCGTAATTGGCTTGCAGGTTCTAGTATCAGTAAGTGAGGTCGAGAAAAGAAAACATTCAGGACTTTATTTATGAAGGCCTTGCGCCACCGGTGCGTTACTTTTTCCCATTTTAAAAAATGAGGCACTGGCGGCGGAAGGTCTTTATAATTAAGGTCTTCAGTGTCTACAGTTAAGGTTATGTGGAACCCATGAATAGTTTTTCAAAATGAAATCATTTCAGTTGAGATTATGGATTAAAAGAGAAACCGTGAATATTTGAAATGTTTATTTAGAAATGTACTGTTTTAAAGGCAAATCATTATGTAATATGAGTACAGAAATTGCAAAAAACACAGTAATTGGTATTGTCAGTAGTACATGGAATACAAACGCTATAGTTGAAGAAAAATTAATATAGTTGGAAAAAAACATTGTACACTCTTATAAGGAAGTATATTATATTTTAATAAATGGAGGAAGGTCTCTGGCCTTTCAGTTTAGGAACGATATATGAAAATGCAAGTGGTTATACATCATTACTTTATGAATCAGCTGTCAAACAACACGAAATCATAATGTCCATTGTTAGTAAAGCAAATAGGTCTGTTCTTCAAAAGAAAATATGGAAAAGAACGTGAAGAATATAGAAAACCAAAAGGAAATGAGGACGTCAATGGCTTGTATAAGAGTTATTGAAGCATTGTTTAGGCAAAATAGGTAGCTTCTGCTTGTAACAGGAAATCAGTTTTATCATTTGAAAGTATGTCAGCTATCCAATGGAAAAGAGTAAAGCAGTACTGATGATCTGTTATAATCGGAGCCTCTTTTACCATCAGAGTGCAGGTCGGTGGGTTTTCGATGTAGCTCGCTGTTAGGAAAGAGTTAACCGTCCATTGTGTAGGCAAAGTATGCAGCAAGTGCCTCTAACATGAAATCATTGTTATCATCTGAAAACATGTCAGCCATCCAATTGAGAAGATGAAAGGAGCATTCATGATCTGTCATTATTGGAGCGTCTTTTACCATCATAGGGCAGCTCGGTGGGTTTTCGATGTAGCTCTCTGTTAGGAAATCTTGCGCCGCTGCGAATATATTCCAATGACCCAGAACTCCTTGTATCGCTGCAAAGGCCATAAACCCTCCGTTGTAACAAAGCTGTTCATGATCAAGTAACGGATTCATGAGGTGATTGTAATTCGGTTCAGGAGGTACCAAATTGCAGAGACATAAATCCAGGGCCCACGTGAAATCACAGCTCAGGCAATGAAATACAGGCTGCACACAGGTGAAATACGAATATCGAAATGATAATCGATATGAAGTATTCAAAGTTGAGAGTGGTAAGGTGCCATAGTACAGAAGCATTCTCTGTCGAAATAGTTCTAAGTGGTCCGGCTCGTTTGCGAAGGCAGGAGGGACATCCATTTTGAATTTCCCAAGATGGTAAAGGAAACGGCGCAGCACCGCTGGTTGTATAGCAACTCCACAGAATTAGGTCGCCGGCTATGCAGTGGAGAGGAGCAGAATGACTTGATACATTTTCTAGGAGTCTAGTCACTTATATTTTGCTTAGTGGTAATCAAAAAAGTAGCTTTTTTTGAACTGGAGGATGCGTTAAAAAATAAGGGAGTGATTTGAGGGAGTTGTAAAGCAAGGTCAATTTTTTTTTACATCAATGATGTTTTCTGTGAATGTTAGCTTAGTGAAAGATATGTGTGTGAGCAGATGCAACGTTCAGTTTTAAATGTGACAATGGCGGTCTTGTTCATGTCTTCCGATTCAAGGTTGGTATTCGCTGCCAAATATAAAGATCAAGAAACGCATGCGTGGGGTACATAGTCTGCATTCTTAAAGGAAAGCAAATGAAGGGTTATTTTTACCGCGTTAGCATTGTCGTTTAAAAAGTTATAGTGATTTCTATTATATGTTAAGAAAGTGTCACTGATGAAGACTGAAAATAAATCCTTATAAATGATAGGGACTGGTGTATTTTAGAAAAGGTGTGTAACATTACATGAATTGTGGAAAAAAAAATTATGTAATTGAAAGTGCATGGTTTGAAAATGAAAAGTAGAGGTTTATAGTTCACGTTTTGAAAGCAGTTCTAGAGGGTCAGATGAAAGTGTATGGTTTGAAAATGAAAATTAGAGGTTTATAGTTCACGTTTTGAAAGCAGTTCTAGAGGGTCAGATGCATGATAGATTTATAAAAAATAGAACATGTTTTTAAATAGTATTATGGAAAAAATATGTGCCTTTATGTACTATTTACATTATCTGCCTGTTGCGTATTCTTTGAGTTTTAGTAATCCTGTGTCTTATAAGTTTTCTAGGGGCGGTTTGAGGTTCATGGTGGGTTTGGGCAGGGAGGGTAGGTTGGGGGTTTGTAATAGGGGATCCGGGTGGGGTGGAGTGCGGAGTTTAGTGAAAAGTGAGGGGGGCGGGGAGTTACGGTGTTTGGTAATGGAGCAGAGTCAGAGGACGTCACATTTGTGTTATGGGGTGCCACGGAAATATGTATTTATTCTCAGAGGTTTATTATATTAAGGATATATATCAACATGGTGGCTTTTGTCGTTTTGTGGTTCTGTGCATGTTTATAATGCTGGCCCTGTAGTTTTTGTTTATGGACCTTATTACGACACACAGGGGAGCTACCTTGCACAGTTGGAGATCAGAGACTTAGGAAATAAAACTTTATAATTGTAAGGGCTCTAAGCGATAGAAATCGCCCGTTGTCGGTGTAAAAAATATCACCGCTATTGGTGGTATTTTCTACGGTGTTAGTGCTCGAAGGAGAATAGTAACATATATGTGAAAGCAAATTGTGTAACAGGCTCAGCATTTCACATTATCGCGTGAAAACAAAAGTTGCTTTTACATAGCAATAAGTCTCTTATAATTAAGGGACGGAGTGTATATAGTGCTATTTAGTACTCTGCTATGTGATTGATGTCGAATATTTCATAAGAGGAGGCTTTAAAAGTTTTTCGATAAACTAGTTTTCTAGGGAAGTGGGTGGAGTGTTCCGTGTAAATTGCAGAATAGAAACTAGTAAGAACCAATTGGAAGTGTTGTTTTAAAGTCACATGACTGCACATGCGTGTCTCGACGCCTGTACGCGATAGGTGGGTGCGCGCACCCGGTCGCGCACTAAAAGAAAGCGGCGAGAAAATATCAGCTAATATGCTCTTGAAGCTTGTTTTGGTACAAAGAGTTAGTTCTGAAAAGAACTTTTTTTTTTTTTTTTTTTTTTTGGAAACAAGTGTTATGATGCTTTTGATTTCTTAAAGTTGCTACGACATTTTTCAGTATGTTATACTATCCAAATAAAGTGAAGAAATTTAACTTTTCTTGGAGCATTTATGACTCTCAATTTTGTGTTTAATTAGAGTAAAGCTTTGCTCTCCGTATACAAGAATTCTCCACAGTTGTTGCATTTTATGTGCACGTTCGCCAGACATGGTTTCAAGTCCATTTCAGCACTCGATGGAGATACAGGTCGTCCACCGGAAGATGTGCTGATTACTTCTGATGGTAATAGCGTGGCCCCGGTTTTTCTTGTCAAAGGTGGTCGCTCATTTCCTTCAGATTCGGAAGATGAATGCGGAACGGTAGCCATTGTACCGAAGTCTTCGGGAAGATGTTCGACGTTGTTGTCTCTTGAGAGTAGAAAAGAAAGTGATGGAAGTGGGTGGAGTGCTGCGTGTAAATTCCAGAATAGAAACTACCAAGAACCAATTAGAAGTTTCGTTTAGAAGTCACATGACTTCACATGGAAGTGTCAGGTCCTGTACGCGATAGGAGGGTGCGCGCACCCGGTCTCACACTAAAATAAAGCGGCGAAAAAACATCTTATAATATGCTCTTGGAGCATGTTTTGGTGGAAAGAGTTAGTTCTGAAAAGAACTTTTTTTTTTTTTTTTTTTTTTGGAAACAAGTGTTATGATGCTTTTGATTTCTTAAAGTTGCTACGACATTTTTCAGTATGTCATACTATCCAAATAAAGTGAAGAAATTTAACTTTTCTTGGAGCATTTATGACTCTCAATTGTGTGTTTAATTAGAGTAAAGCTTTGCTCTCCGTATACAAGAAGTTCTCCACAGTTCGTGCATTTCATGTGCACGTTCGCCAGATATGGTCTCAAGTCCATCTCAGCACTCGATGGAGATACAGGTCGTCCACCGGAAGATGTGCTGATTACTTCTGATGGTAATAGCGTGGCCTCCGTTTTTCTTGTCAAAAGTGGTCGCTCATTTCCTTCAGATTCGGAAGATGAATGCGGAACGGTAGCTATTGTACCGAAGTCTTCGGGAAGATGTTCAACGTTGTTCTCTCTTGAGAGTAGAAAAGAAAGTGATGGAAGTGGGTGGAGTGCTGCGTGTAAATTCCAGAATAGAAACTACCAAGAACCAATTAGAAGTGTTGTTTAGAAGTCACATGACTTCACATGCAAGTGTCAGGTCCTGTACGCGATAGGTGGGTGCGCGCATCCGGTTCGCACTAAAATAAAGCGGCGAAAAAACATCTCATAATATGCTCTTGGAGCACGTTTTGGTAGAAAGAGTTAGTTCTGAAAAGAACTTTTTTTTTTTTTTTTTTTGGGAAAGAAGTGTTATGATGCTTTCGATTTCTTAAAGTTGCTACTACATTTTTCAGTATGTAATAGTATGAAAATGAAGTGAAGAAATTTATCTTTTCTTGGGGCATTTGTGACTTTCAATTTTGAGTTTAATAAGAACGAGGCTTTGCTCTCCATACAAAAGAATTTCTCCACACTTGTTGCATTTCATATGCACCTTCGCAAGATATGGTCTCAAGTCCATCTCAGCACTCGATGGAGATACAGGTCGTCCACCAGAAGATGTGCTGGCCACCTATGATGGTAATAGCGTGGCCAGGGCTCTTGTCGATGCTTTTGCATAATGCTCAGGATGCCTTTGTTTAACATGCCGCTGCATGGTGTGTATAAAAAAGGAATATTTTTTATTTGGATTTCCCCTTGAGAGCTCCGAATTGCATATCGTGCAGGTTACTTTTGGCGCATTCACTTTCTTTTGATCTTCAGGATAAGTAAAAAATTGCCAAATGAAAGATTCCTTTTTTCTTCTTAACGGTGGTCGCTCATTTCCTTCAGATTCGGAAGATGAATGCGGAAGGGCAGCCATTTCAGCAAAGTCTTCCGGAAGATGCTCGACGTTGTTGTCTCTTGAGAGTAGAAAAGATTGTGAGGAAAGTGGGTGGAGTGCTTCGTGTAAATTCCAGAACAGAAACTACTAAGAACCAATTGGAAGTCTTGTTTTCAAGTCACATGACTTTACATGCGCTTCTCAGGACGTGTAGGCGGTGACACTATCTAGTTACGGACGTGATTACATACTTAGGAACTAGCATTCAAAAAAACTATGAAATTCACTGAAAAAACCATAGGTTTTACACACGTTATAGTTAGGAAGTAGCATTTGAAAAACCTATGAAATTCACTGAAAAAACCATAGGTTTGACACCAGTTATAGTTAGCTGGAAATTTTACTGACATAAAACCAATGAAATTCCACGTTATAGTTAGTTGGACTCACTATAACTTGCGCGTGTAATGCACTGCTGATGACATTACATATTACATCACTCATGACATGGTCAGTGACATCACTCATGACATCACTGATGACAGACCTCCTTTAAGTGTAATGTAACCCTTAAAACACATATTGGAAAATAGAAATTAACATTTTCAAAAAAATGGAGATACCCATACCAGTTACAACAACCAATTCAGTAATTCCACCATCTATATACACATTCTCTCATTCACCAACAGTTCTATATAGTCACTCATACATATACTCACTCATCATATGTAGTGGTACACCTATACATCCTGTTACACACCGACAATCATCCAAAAGTTACTCACACACATACTCACACATGCAAATAAACTATTGAACATCCATTTATTTGCATATAAAACTATACACACACTACCACGTTACTTCTAAAGAAACTTATACATACTTACTCTCTTAAACAATCACTTATAGAAACACATACTTATTTAAACAGGAACTCTTTCTATCTCTTAGTCTCACATATACTGACTTATATATATCAATACTCACATATACTAAATTAAAACATATCTCGTTACTGATAAAGACACTAGTGAGGCAGGCATTCACTCACTAACACACACATATACACACTCAACCACCCATACAGTCCTGCACATATGGTGTCTTCTAAACACATACAAAGAGAGAGTTAGTCATTCATGCATCTATGTGATTAGTAATACCCCCACAAAACCATACAAACACTCATACTGATACTAAAAAAACATCTAAGAACCCAAATACCTACACATGTAGGTACTCATGAACCCATGCAGCCACTTATTCACAAAGTGAAACACTGATACATATATTTAAATATTTAAACATTACTCGCTAATATATGTATTCACTAAGATACACTTAATAAGCCAGTTATCCAATCATTTCTTTTTGAAAAAAACATTCATTAAGACAATAATTTAAACATTTATTCTTCCCTCGACCTTTACATATACATATATAAAACATATTTATTTTTTAGAAAGACACACATTCACTGGATGGTGTCATAAGTGATGTCACTGACCATGTCATGAGTGATGTAATATGTAATGTCATCAGCAGTGCATTACACGCGCAAGTTATAGTGAGTCCAACTAACTATAACGTGGAATTTCATTGGTTTTATGTCAGTAAAATTTCCAGCTAACTATAACTGGTGTCAAACCTATGGTTTTTTCAGTGAATATATATATATATATATATATATATATATATATATATATATATATATATATATATATATATATATTACCTACTGGCGGTCGCCAGTAGGTAGTTATAGTTAGGATTGTTTTCCATAGGAAATCCTCAACATTCTATTTGGAATAACTTTGGCCCTGGTGGATGAATCTTTGTGAATTTCTCAAAGAAGATGGCTCGGTGCGCTGCGCTCATTTCCTGAAAGTTTGGGGGGGATTGGTGAAGTGGGGGCTGAGATAAAAGGGGGGTCCCAAAACGTGTTTTCTCCATGTTATTTTCCATAGGACCTTTAGACTCGGCTACAGGTCGAACGGCTGAATGGATTTATAAGAAATTTGGCAAAACTGTAGAGTCCTGTTCGCAGATTACGCTTTTTTTGGAATGGTGTAAATCCGTTCAGTAGTTGTTGAGAAAATTAAAGTTAAAGTCAATTATATATCTATAGCCGCGCACACGTGCGCGCACCCAAGCGGCAGCGCGTGAGCGGAATTTTTTTTTGCTGTGTGACGTCTGTTAACGTTCGATTCGAAGGAAATCAGGAAGTTTTGTCCGCCATTTTGTCACTGCGAGTAAATATATTGTTCATTTCATAGCGTTGAAACATGGAAAGGGGAGAAGGTAGAGATTGTCTTGCTGCGTAGGTTTTCTCGGGGTGTGTAGTAAGGCCCTTAAACGCGAAAAAATATATTTTTTTTCCCGGAAAAAAATAACGGGGTGCGCGCACCCGGTCGCGCACACCTATTCACAAGAGTGTGAAATGAAGAGTGCTTAGATATAAAGTGGCTTTGAAAAGAGCCCTTGTGTTAATTGAGTGTTTTCTGCATTTATAGGTAAGTACCGATGCAGAGCCTGATGTTGCAGAGGAAGATTGTGTTTCCCTCATTCGTGAAATGAACACCGTCTCTCCTATAGACGTCTTGTATGTGGTATCGCAAGTTGTTGTGGTAAATAGAACCCATGCTATAATCTCTGAGGAACGCAGAACAGATGTATTTAAGTTGTTGTGGTAAATAGAACCCATGGTATAATCTCTGAGGAACGCAGAAACAGATGTATTTACATGTCTCCTTGCTTTCTCAAATTGTGCACAATGTTGATTGGACCAATTCCATTTCTGTCTTTGGCATATATTGGAATATACCAAGGCAGATCGAGGAAAAAGTGTTATCAATTGTGGAAAGGTGTCTTTTAGAAGCATTTCCAGACCTACCCCAGTGATTGTGCCTAGATCGTTCCCACCACAGTGCACAATTATAAGGTCTGGTTCTGGGAGATGCATAAAAGTTTTCACCAATGGAATCAATTGGTGACATTTCAATCCTCTTTGGCAATCCATGTTATGTGTACATTTGGTAAGCCGAGGTTGCAAATTCGTCTCCTTAGTGCATATTTTTCACTCCAGTGAATATAACTGTGTCCTATTAGCCAGACCTTCATTTTTAATGGATTTGTAGTCGTCGTCCGATCGGTTCTGGAAGTGGAATGGTAGTTACAAGTTTAAATTCTAAATAAAAAAAAAGGAAGAGGCTGGGTGTGGTTAATAAAATAAAAATGATTGGTTGATTATAATAAGTGGAGATTGAAGAGTACGTTGCATGTTAATGTTTATGTGAAACGAAAAGTATTATTGGGTGTGAAAAAAAGACATGTAACTGAGTTGTGGATTGGCAGGTGTTTCTGGAGGGAAAACAGTCTTCTTAGTTTGCTGTAGAACGTTGAGACATGAACTTTTGACCTGTGCCTTCAGCAAGGTGCAGAATGAGGTGTTACCATGGAAACAGGCGGAGATGGCAGTTGGTGATGGGTGTCTCTCACGTGAGTCTGAAAATATTGTGAAGGACAACCAATTGAAATGTAAATTTGATTTTACAATTTTGCATCAGGAAATGTTATTGGTTGAAGAGAGTTATATGAGTGTGTATTGACTGGATATCTGTGCCATTGAATTTTGGTTGCAGTGATAGAAGCAATATTCAGAGTTCCGCTAACGAATATCTGTTTTGTGACTTTCACTGTTGTACATCGTTCAAAGCATTGGTAAAGGTAAGTGCGTAACTGTTTGTTTTGTCATGTATCGTATAATATAGTTTAATTAGAAACAATCATTGATTTTCCATGTGAAAACTAATTTATGGCTGTCGTAATGTGTTGTATTTGTAAAAGTAATTTCTTCCATTTAAATGTTGAATACGCAGTAAAAAATATTTTTAATATAGAGTAATTATTTTTGTAATTTTGAAGCGTTTATATATAATGAGAGAATTTGTTGAGGATATGAAGAAATAATATTAGCAGAGACACAGACAATGGAGAAAGAGAGAGAAATGGTAAATTACTAGTGATACCGTTGTGAAAAAATGGTAATGGTTAATGAATTGGTAAACTTTTTGTCAGTGGACAATATTTCAGGCTGGTTGGTGGCCGTGGCCTGCACTGGTGGGGGTGGGGCGAGAGGGTCGGGGAAGGGGGTTAAAGTGGTAATGATAAAGGTATTCACAAAGTTTCTGTTAGACGTCAAAATTATAGTGCGGTTTCTGGTCGTCGTTTGCACTGGTGGGGTGAGGGAGGTGGTCGAGTGAAATAAAATGAAAAGTTTTGACCATGAGGTTGTATAGAGATTTGTGTAGTAAATGTGTTCGTACATTGATGTTGGAAACGGAGCATAAAAATATCTCTCTCAGTTCTGCTGTTTGACTGCATCTTCATGTCCCTTCTGTTTTGCATCTCCGTTGCCCTGTGTTATCTTATTGTCTGTGTGTTTGCCTTCAATCCGGGCTGAGGAAGTTTGCTGTGGAGGCACACACAGATAGTCCTATTAAAGTGATTGGAACGTTTTCAAAAAAATAATGATATAATTGCATTGGTATTTTTAAAGCGCTACTGAATGTTTTCTTTCACAATTACCGCTTGGTTGCTTTCTCAGAGCAGAGGGTATGTCGTATTTCACTCTTTGGTGCCTCTGCATCTGAGTCTGTTCTCTGGTGGCTGGCGGCGAACTGTTTGTTATTGTGGAGATGAAAGGGTGATAAGGAGAGAAATACGACATAGCGTCTGGCCTGTAGAAGCGTGGGAGCAGTGATTAACTCCGAGTGAAGCGGAACTGTGTCGGTGCTTAGTAACAGTAAAAAAAAAATGTTAACAGTGGTATAACTGTGTTTACGGTGCGCGACCTACTAAGAAAGAGTTCACTGGCCGTATTTGGCTTGCAGGTTCTAGTATCAGTAAGTGAGGTCGAGAAAAGAAAACATTCATGACTTTATTTATGAAGGCCTTGCGCCACCGGTGCGTTACTTTTTCTTATTTTAAAAAATGAGGCACCGGCAGCGAAAGGTCTTCATAAATAAGGTCCTCCGTGTCTACAGTTAAGGGTATGTGGAACCCATGAATAGTTTTTCAATATGAAATCATTTCAGTTGAGATTATGGATTAAAAGAGAAACCGTGAATATTTGAAATGTTTATTTGGAAATGTACTGTTTTAAAGGCAAATCATTATGTAATATGAGTACAGAAATTGCAAAAAACACAGTAATTGGTATTGTTAGTAGTACATGGAATACAAACGCTATAGTTGAAGAAAAATGAATATAGTTGGAAAAAAACATTGTACACTCTTATAAGGAAGTATATTATATTTTAATAAGTGGAAGAAGGTGTCTGGTCTTTTAGTTTAGGAAGGATATATGAAAATGCAAGTTGTTATACATCATTACTTTATGAATCAGCTGTCTACATGCGAAGCCTATCAAGTTTGTGTCATGTTACTGTGTGAGGTGAAAAAAAGGCGCCAAAAGCGACAAAATGGCGAGAGGTGCATGTATGTGAGGGGAAAAAAAAGGCGCCAAAAGCGACAAAATGGCGAGAGGTGAATGTATGTGAGGGGGAAAAAAAAGGCGTCAAAAGCGACAAAATGGTGAGAGGTGCATGTATGTAATCTGTTAGATGCAGCAGTATTGCCGGTCGTATAGGAACTCCACAGAATTAGGTTGCCGGCTACGCAGTGGAGAGGAGCATAATGACTTGATAAATTTTCTAGGAGTCTTAGGGGTCCGATGTAGGTAAATCCCATTTACCGATTTTGAAATACCGAATACTACCGATTCGGTATTTCAAAAAATGGGATGTAGGTCCCAACATCTGGAATCGTTACCGAATCCGTAACAATTCTTTAATTACCGATTCCGTAAATACCGATTCAGTAATGATAGCGAATCGGTAAAATTACCGAAAATGTGCCCTTACATCTCGTTAGCCCTTTACGGATCGGAAACGGCCGAAAATCAGTATTTTCGGCCGATTCGGTTTGGTAAAGGGCTACCTACATCGGGCCTTAATTTAGTCACTTAAATATTGCTAAGGAGTTTGCCACGGAAATATGTATCCATTCTCAGAGGTTTATTATATTAAGGATATATATTAACATGGTGGCTCCTGGTGTTTTGTGGAAAGGGGCGACCATTCGGTCCCCCCGAACGTATGGCGGAGTACCACGATCCCCCCGGGAAGCCATCTTGGGCGGGAGGCGAGTCTCGGCTGGTATGCCCGAAGCGGCGTAGCCGGGGCGCGCCTTTTCCCGCCCTGGAGTGGGTTGGCCTAGACACTGACGCAGCTGGCCACGCCCTTGGGGCAGGCAGGGGCGGGTTTACGCCCGCCCTGAAGACGGATAAAAGGAGCAACAAGCCAAGAAAGCATCCTCTTGTTCCTGTGCTCTGAAGCTGCACCTCCTCGCTGCACGTGAGCTCGAGACGGAACGAAGAGCCAATTTTGAGCGTTATAATCGTTCTTGTTTGTTTTTCAGATACTCTGTTGGAGAATGCCGAAGAAGGCGGGAAAGCGCATGACTACTGACCAGATGCTGCGCGTTCTCATGAAGGAGATGACCGAACTAAAGAGGCGAATGGATAAAAACGAGGAAGGGGGACCGAAACGTCCTTTGGCGGGAGCAGCCCCGGGAGGGAAAAACAAGAGGCCCAGGAGGGGAGCAGCTGGGGAAGACATCCCGGGTCCCAGTACCCCGCTCGAGGCACCCTCTCCCGTGCCGGAGGAAGGGAATCCGATTCCCGTTGTGGTCACCCCCGTGTCCGGGGAAGATATGCCGCCCGAGCTGGCAGCACAGGTGGCAGCGTGGTTGGGTAAAGGTAGCGAGGGCGCCACGGCTGTCGACGCACAGGAGCTGATGAAGCAACTGCGTGAGTCACGTGAAGCAGCGAAGGTGTCCACGCCGGCTGCCGCTGTAGAGAAGCCACAGGGGACGGGTTCAGTAGCAGAGGCAACGTCCGGTGCAGGTAAGCGGCCATTGCCGATTGCGAGGGATGAGTCAGCACCCTCTCGTAGGGAAAAGTTGGGTCAGCATGTTCCTTTGGCCATTAAAGAGAAGATTTGGGCAGGGGAGTACGTAAACATCTTCTCGTTGCTTACTGACCATTATGAGATGGAGCATGTTAAGGGCCAGAAGGATCTCATGCATCCGAGTGTTTGGCGCGCAAAAATGGCCGCCTTTAAGGTAAATGAAAACATTGGCAATTGGGGCCAAGCGTGGGGGGTTTTTACATCGATCTTGGGGGAACGAAGGCCCGAGCTGTTACCCGAATTGCCGATTTATCAGTCACGAATCATGGGGTACTCTGTATCACACGAGGGTAATCATTGGTTCTGCTACGATAACCTGTTTAGAAAGGCTAAAGAACATGATAAAAACTTAACGTGGGATTGTTATGATTCTGTGTCGTGGTCCAAAATGAAGGAGACTGGAATGTTAAAATTGCCATTAGTAGGGAGTATCGTTGGCGAATCCTCCCGCCAGTATGCGGGGACGCCCTTTCGGTCAGGTGCGGGTACCGACAACTACTCGAGGCCTGCCGGCAATACAGGAAAAAAGGGGGTTTGTTGGAACTTCAACAGGGGTAAATGTACTAGGCCCCAGGGATCGTGCAAATTTAGACACGAATGTAGTGGGTGTGGCCAATCATCCCATCCTGAGTCCACGTGCGGAGCCAAAACGGGTGATAACGGGGGTAGAGGAGGCGCCAAACAGGTCTAACATAGTCCGAGGGGCGCCTTTACCTACCCCGATTGATACCTTGGCAATGATTCCTTGGCTCAGTGAATACCCGGATCGTACTTCTGCTGGGGTGTTGCGGAACGGGTTTTCTTATGGTTTCCGCATCCCAGTGGGGGACTTTCAAGGTGCAACGAAATGTAAAAATCAGCTATCGGTCTTCCAGCATACGACCGTGGTACAGGATAAGATCAGGAAGGAGGTTACTCGAGGTCGAGTCGCCGGTCCGTTCAGTGTACCACCGGTTCCTAACTTTGTTTGTTCCCCTTTAGGTGTGGTCCCAAAGAAGGACCCGGGTGAGTTTCGGCTGATACATAATTTGTCAGCCCCACGTGGTCTTTCCGTAAACGAAGCGATAGACCCGGAAGTGTGTTCGGTGCGGTACGCATCCTTCGATGAGGCCGTAGCCATTTTGAATCGCCTGGGGCCCGGGGCGCTGATGGCAAAATCTGATATCGAGTCAGCGTTCCGGTTGCTCCCGGTACATCCAGACGATCAGCGTCTCCTAGGTTTCATGTTTCAGGGTCATTATTACATGGATAGGTGTATGCCGATGGGATGCTCCATATCTTGTGCCTATTTCGAAAAATTCAGTAGTTTTCTACAATGGGTCTTCACAAGGAAGACGGGTTTCCGAAATGTGATGCATTACCTTGATGATTTTTTGTTCCTGGGGGCAGCCGGGGATCCGGAATGTGGGCAGGCTTTGGCACAATTTTGTGGCTTGATGAATCAGTTTGGCGTACCATTGGCGCCAGGTAAGACTGTGGGGCCTTCCACTTGCCTCGAGTTTCTGGGGATCGAGTTAGACTCCGGAGACGGTTGTTTTCGTTTACCAGCTGACAAAGTGTCAAAGTTCAGGACATCCCTGCAAATGTGTTTAAATGGACCTAAGGTTAAGCTGCATCAATTACAGCAGTTAGTTGGCCAGTTGAATTTTGCCCTGAGGGTTATACCAATGGCCCGCCCCTTTTCTCGTTCGATTGCTCAAGCCATGGTCGGCCTGAAGGAGGGCCATCATCGCACGAGGCTCTCGGCAGAGGTCCGCCAGGACATGCGCATTTGGTTGGCATTTCTGGCGGATTTCAATGGTCGAGTCGTCTGGAACAAACCGGCCGTGTCCTCTGAGGAGTTGGGGCTGTGGACAGATTCGGCAGGGAGCATAGGTTTCGGTGCCATCTTCGGCACCAGATGGTCTGCACAAAAGTGGCCGACATGGTGGCATGACAGTGGACTGACAAGTAACATTGCTTTCCTGGAACTTTTCCCCATTTTAGTGGCCCTGAGAACTTGGCCCGAAGGTTTCAAAGATCACTCTGTGGTATTTTGGTCTGACAATATGACCGTGGTTGAGTGTATCAATAGTCAGGCAGCACGATGTAAATGGATTTTGAGACTGCTCAAGGAAATTGTTTTACTGTGTATGCAATTGAATGTGCTATTCAGAGCAAGACATGTCCCAGGGGTAATGAACCAGGCCGCTGATGCACTGTCTCGTTTTCGTATACAGGCTTTCTGGGGTTTTCTTCCCACAGCGGACCCGGAGCCGGCACCCTTTCTCGAAGCTCTCTGGTCTCTCGGTGCCCCGAACTTCGTAACCTCGTGGGAGAGAGTTTAGCACCCAGGACGAGGAAGGCATATGAAGGGGCGTTCCGGTCCTATTTAGCCTTTTTGGGGACTGAGAGAGAGGGGCTTTGGGGCCAGGAGGAGTGGGTGGTAAATTTTCTGATGTCCTTACATCGGGTCGGGAAATCGGTGGCCACGGCTCAGAGGCATCGGGCTACCATTTCCTTTGTTGCTAGGGCTCATGGGATCCATGACCCAACAGCGTCTTTCGTTGTACAGAAAGCGCTACGGGGGTGGCAACGCCTGGAGGGTCGCAGAGTAGACGAGAGGCGCCCGATAGGTTTAGATAGGCTGGCCCAGTTACTATCCAGACTCCCTGCTACGTGTTCATCTCAGTTTGAGACATTGTTATTCCGAGCCGCTTTTACGCTGGCATTCCATGGGGCTATGCGGGTAAGCGAACTAGTGGCGAGGAACAAGCAGGATGTGACAGGAGGACTGTGCCAGGAGCACGTCCAGATCAGAGGGGAGACAATGACGGTCTCATTTGTCAGGTCCAAGACCGATCAAAGTGGGATGGGTGACTGTGTGATCATACGCAGGATTCCCGGGTCCTCCATGTGCCCGGTAAGGTGTCTAGAAGATTATTTAGCACAAAGGGTGGCATCATGGGGGGGGACCTTGTTGAGACACGCTGACGCCACCCCACTGACAAAGTTTCAGTTTCAGCGGGTGCTTGCGATGTCGATTGCCGCTGCGGGCTTAAACCCGGGCGAGTTTGGGACCCATTCCTTTCGGATAGGGGCTGCTACAGAAGCTACAGCCAGGGGTCTGAATGTTGAACAAGTTAAACGGGTGGGGCGTTGGTCCTCCAATTGTTATAAAAGGTATGTGCGGTTGCACATGTTGTGAAGCTGTAACAATGTACTCACGCTTCTTGTTTTTGTTTGGTTTTCAGTTGCGCAAGCCTACGAGGCGGGGCGAACTTGGCAGTCGACCCAACACCGGGCCAGCGGTCAGACATCACCGGCTGTGAAAAAGGAGGTGTGGGTCGTGGGCCACTCATACGTGAGACGTGCCGCAGACGTATTCAAGGCAGGTGATATGTTTCACGTAGCTGGGGAATACGGGTACAGTGTGTCCTTCTACGGAAGAGGCGGTCTCTGTATTGACCAGTTTCAATCATTTTTCGAGGGTTTGCTAGGGCGGACGAGGTCACCGCCGTCTGTAGTCATAGTACATCTTGGGGGTAATGATTTGGTCACCACTGGTAGACGACTTCTTCTTGAGGCGATGCTTTCCACTGTAAGTTGGTTAGCGAGGAGAGTTCCAGGGTGCACAATTGCATGGTCCCATATGATCCCACGAAAAGTGTGGCGGGGGGCTTTTTCTGTTTCTGCTTTAAATCATTCGGTAAGAAAAATTAATAACAAAGTGAGTAGATTGTTCCGTTCCAATACACTGCATTCTATTTCGCATGGTTGTATTAACGATGACAGTATGTATTTGGGGGATGGTGTTCATTTGTCTCGGGTGGGGAATGAGTTACTCATAGGAGACTTCATGGCTTGGCTAAAGACGTTAAAACATGACCTTTAGGTAGGAGTGTTGTGGGGGGTCCGGATAGCCGGTCAACTATCCGGCCTGTGGCGGTAAGGTCATGATCGGTGAGCACTAATTGGTAGATCCCTATGAGTGGGCGTCACCCATTACGGATGGGAGCGCTCGGGGGAGGTGGCCATCGGCCCCTCAACGGGGAGGCGGTCCCTTCTAAGGATGGGTCGCCGAAAGGAAAGGAAAGGCGGTCAAGGCCCCTTCCTGGGTAGGAGGGGTTACAGCCCCCTCCTGGGGAATTTCCCGGGGCCAGGACGTCTGCGACGGCAGATGTGGTAAGTTGTGTGGGGTTTGGGGGGGGTCTACGCTACCTTCTAGATACCTCACACGAGTCCTCGTACGACCTTTAAGTGGCGTCGAGTTTTATTGGGGCCCCCGTCAAGTCAAGGGAAATGGGTAGTTGCACTTGAGGTATGCCTCTGTGCGGTCCCCCCTCACAAGTGAGGGGGATATTTCTGGTTTAGGGATCTTGACACCGGTTACGACCTTGCCGTTGGCCCTTAAACGTTAGGATGTACAATTTCAAAATTTCAAGTAAATGTTTTGTAGGATGTTAGTTCGGCTAGGAGAACCTTTGTATTAGAGAATATGTTAAGGTTAGCCAAACATCGCAATGTGGTATTGAAATTGTACATAATATGAAACTGTTTATTTAATGTTTTAATTTTGTTTCATATTTTAATAAATACGGCCGGGAGGGTCACTCCCTCCCGTCTTCCAAAAACTTCAGAACTGTTTCCGGTTTCCCATCCTTGGGGATTGTGTTGAGAGGGGGTGGCGGGTATCTCAGCCATATGGAAAGGGGCGACCATTCGGTCTCCCCGAACGTATGGCGGAGTACCATGATCCCCCCGGGAAGCCATCTTGGGCGGGAGGCGAGTCTCGGCTGGTATGCCCGAAGCGGCGTAGCCGGGGCGCGCCTTTTCCCGCCCTGGAGTGGGTTGGCCTAGACACTGACGCAGCTGGCCACGCCCTTGGGGCAGGCAGGGGCGGGTTTACGCCCGCCCTGAAGACGGATAAAAGGAGCAACAAGCCAAGAAAGCATCCTCTTGTTCCTGTGCTCTGAAGCTGCACCTCCTCGCTGCACGTGAGCTCGAGACGGAACGAAGAGCCAATTTTGACCCACCCACCGGCCCCTGAGGACAGCAAGTGGTTTTGAATAAAGTTTGAGGGACAACTCTGATTTTCGTTTACAGGTTGTGGTTATGATCGTGATGAATTTTGAGTATGCAATAAAGAATGATCAATTTGTGTTATGTCTAGCAAATAAAGTAATCCTGCTTAAGTGTTCATCAGTAAGCATGCTTTTAATAAAGTTGTTGTTGCTATTGTCTTGTTCATAACTTAGTCATTTAGTAATTTAGTTAGCATTGTCGTATTTATTTTGGTCGGGCGGTAAGGTCATGATCGGTGAGCACTAATTGGTAGATCCCTATGAGTGGGCGTCACCCATTACGGATGGGAGCGCTCGGGGGAGGTGGCCATCGGCCCCTCAACGGGGAGGCGGTCCCTTCTAAGGATGGGTCGCCGAAAGGAAAGGAAAGGCGGTCAAGGCCCCTTCCTGGGTAGGAGGGGTTACAGCCCCCTCCTGGGGAATTTCCCGGGGCCAGGACGTCTGCGACGGCAGATGTGGTAAGTTGTGTGGGGTTTGGGGGGGGGGTCTACGCTACCTTCTAGATACCTCACACGAGTCCTCGTACGACCTTTAAGTGGCGTCGAGTTTTATTGGGGCCCCCGTCAAGTCAAGGGAAATGGGTAGTTGCACTTGAGGTATGCCTCTGTGCGGTCCCCCCTCACAAGTGAGGGGGATATTTCTGGTTTAGGGATCTTGACACCGGTTACGACCTTGCCGTTGGCCCTTAAACGTTAGGATGCACAATTTCAAAATTTCAAGTAAATGTTTTGTAGGATGTTAGTTCGGCTAGGAGAACCTTTGTATTAGAGAATATGTTAAGGTTAGCCAAACATCGCAATGTGGTATTGAAATTGTACATAATATGAAACTGTTTATTTAATGTTTTAATTTTGTTTCATATTTTAATAAATACGGCCGGGAGGGTCACTCCCTCCCGTCTTCCAAAAACTTCAGAACTGTTTCCGGTTTCCCATCCTTGGGGATTGTGTTGAGAGGGGGTGGCGGGTATCTCAGCCATATGGTTCTGTGCAAGTGTATTGCTTGCATGTGTATAATGCTGGCCCTGTAGTTTTTCTGTATGGACATGGGGCTTTATTTATGACGGCCTTGCGCCACTAGTGCGTCACTTTTCCCATGCTAAAAGTGATGCAGTGGCGACGCAATGTTTCATTAATAAGGCTTTTTTTGTTTTGTGAGTTGGCCTTTTACTTTTCAAAGCCTATTGTTGTTGGTGCATACATTTTAACATAAGGAAAAGTGACATATCTGTGGCAGAATGTTTTTATAAATGAGAAATTTTGTATTTATTTTTAATGGAGAGTATTTTGGGAATCTTATTACTTATGCTTGTTCAATGCTATAATGATTGTATATTGTGTAGGAAATAAGTTTGTTATAAGTTAATAAAATTTTATTCTTTCTATTCTTAGAGTGTTTGGTGCCTGTAAGGATTAACCTGTCGAAGTTATATATTGAGAATATATATTCTTTTTTTCAGGTGAGTTTCTTTTTATGGTTTGGCAATTTCTGTGGGTGGTGATGAAAATAATAAAGAGTAATTTGTAAATGTTTTGAATATGATTTTGGGCTAGATGTAGGTAAAATAGATTTACCGATTTTTAATTACCGAATTTTACCGATTCGGTAATTAAAAATCGGTAAATCTAAGCTGTGGACATGTAGGTATTCCAGATGTGCTGGAATACCGAATCGGAAGTATTCGGTATTTGCCGATTCGGTAAATACCGAATCGGTAATGCCCATTCATTCCTATGGGCTTTGAAGCCCATAGGAATGAATGGGCATTACCGATTCGGTATTTACCGAATCGGTAAATACCGATTTCCACAAGGGTGCAGGGGGTGTCACTTTGACACCCTCTGGCACCCCCAAAACAGGCTCGGGTGCCATGTGGCAGGCATACATGCCCTAAGGGCAGGTCTGCCTGTCACATGGCATAGGTGTGCATGCACACACGTGCATGCACACCGGAATCGGTATTTTACCATCAAATTGGATTTGATGGTAAAATACCGATTCTGTAAGGCATCTGGGACTCAGAAGAGTCCCACCTACATCTGGGAGCCTCAGATTCGGTAAATTTACCGAATTTTTATTTTACCGATTCGGTAAAATTACCGATTCGGTAATTTTACAGAATCGGTAAAAAAATGCCCCCTACATACCTGTCACCCATTTACCGATCGGTAACGGCCAAAATCGGCCGTTACCGATCGGTAAATGGCCTGAAACGGCCACCTACATCTGGCCCCTAATCTCAAATTTTTTACATGTGGTTCTATCTGCTTATAGTACATATGTTTTTTGAGATGTTCTCTATTGACAGTTCAAATTATGTTTTAATGAGCTTGGGATATGTGATCTTTTACAAGGAGTTGAGATTTAGAAATCATTGGAGTATAATTCTTTTAGGTTTGTTTTAGTAATACTTGTGAAGTGCTCATTACTTCTAAAATCTTGTTGTATTATGTTTGGTAGTGTTCCATTTTTAATTAGAGAGAGGTATTATGATATGGATCGAAATGTAATGCTTATTTTCCTGTATATCTGTGAATATACTATGTATAGGCAGTTTTTAAAATATTAATGTAGAGTTTTATTATGAGGTGGTTGTTCATGGTAAGTATGATATTTTGCATATGGTAAGACATTGACATGGTGAGTATACTGTTGTAATATAAATGGAACTGTCTCTGTGGGAAGTAGTAATCTGTAAAGTGAATTAAATGGTTTGTATAGTGTGATTCTTTTCTTTAGAGTGCATATATTTATATTGCACTTTGTAGTGATGAAATAAAAGAAATGGGTCTCTAAAAATTATTGTACAGGTAATAAATATTTCAAATATGTAGAAAATCTAAAAATACATTTTACAGTGAAATGTCTTTTATCAACAGTAATTATTTAATTTTAAAAAAACAAAGTGTCAATGTTTAGAGTTATATTGCCAATTTCTTTTTCAAAACAAGAGGAATGTGGTATCTTACAAATTATAGAGTTAATAAGTTAGAGATTATAAACTTATCTGTAGTTTAAAAATTAGTAAAGGTAGTTTTTAATTATACACTTATGGACAAAGATATAATTTAATGTTTATATTTTTTTAAAAGGAAAAAGAAGAATTTATTGAAAAAAATAATGGAATTTTTTGGGGAAGAAAATGAAGTGAATTTTGAAATTATAAATGAACTAATGGAGGAAATATTAGACGCGGTTGTTGGAGAGGAAGAAGATGACAATGACTATTTTATGGACATTTCTTTAGATTCAGCATATTTAGAGCTGATAGAAGAGGAGGAAAATGAAGTTGAAGAAATTTCTGATGAACTGATGTTAGAAGTTCTTTTAAATTATGAAATTTTAAATAAATAAAAAAAATGATAGCAAACCATTCGTGATGATAGCTTTTTTCATATATTCGTCAATAAAGTGCTTTATGAGAGTGATAAGATATGTTCTCATGAAGTGTAAAAGAGATTGTAGAAAAAAAGATTGAAACACTTATGATGACCGATAGTTTTTGAAAAAAGTGTACTGTTTGTATGCTTTTAAAAAAAAAAATTCACAATTGTCTATGAATTTTAAAGAAATATATAGTGTGAAAAATTTACAAGGAAAATTCACTACAGGATTTACTACTTTGTTCAGAGATTTTCTGTTATTATGTGTATTTTATTAAAAAATGAATGTGTGGTTTTAATTTGTATGGTATATGGTAGTACTGAACTATAATATTTGTTATTTTTGTGTCTTACAGGTTCACAATCTCATCAAAATTTTAAATTAAGATGCCGACCAGAATTGAAAAAAAGAAACTCTACAAGCGGACGTACAGTTTAAAGAAGAAAACTACAGAATTATTTTCAAAGACTGAGAGGACGGTTACAAAGAAGAGTACTCCTGGTAAGCAAACTAAAAAGTTTGTGAAAAGTATTTTGGGGAGGAACAATGTAACTATTGAAGTTCAGAAGGAGAAAAAGATTTCATCATCTAAAAAGACATCTGGAGTTAAAGAAACTAATATTACTGCAATTAGGAAAGATGAAAGTCAGTACAGTAAAACCCGGAGCAATCAATTTAGCCAAATCAGGAAGCGTATGTTTTACAACAGAGTCGTTGCAAATTTATTACAAAAGGAAAAAGTTTCTAAAAAAAGATCTGTTTTTCTTTAAAAAAAACTATACATAGAGGCTTTTGTTGAGCGCGCATTTGAGACAAAACGAAAGTTATTTATTTTAATACTTAATAGAATAAATATTTTAAATAAGGCGATTCGAGTTTTCAAAAGTAAAAGTAAATGGAAGAGACATATAAATAGGAGTAATTTTTGTAAAGTGTTTTCTGGGAAGTGGATGCATACTTCAACTTCTGAGCCATTTTTTAATGAAGAGAGTTACTTTCAAAGTAACGATCTGTTGCATGCAGTTGACACCACAGGTCGAGCGTATGAGGTGAAGGATGGTTGTGTTATTGAGAAAGAGAAAATTGTGGTTAGAAATGCAGAAGATGTTATGGTTAGAGAAGCTTTACAGGGACGTCCTAATGCTCCTGTTTACAGTTGGAATTGTAGTAGCATTTGTAGTGTACGACAGGATTCAATTAATTTCTTTGGCAATTTCTTACGTAAGTACACTAAAGAAAGTCTAAAGAAAAAAATTAAAATGTTGCAAGAATTAGATGAATGCAGAGTGCGTGAGAAAATAGGTCTGCAAGGCCATTCTCTGGCTTGTCTCTCTAAAAAAATATGTCAGAGTGTATTTCATCACTTCCGGATGTTAGCAGTGCATCACACTAAAATGAGAAAATTAGTGAGAAAGTTGTACTATGCAAAAAGTCCAGCACTTAAACTTAAACAGTTAAATAGTGCTCTTTTTTATGGATGTGAATTAGATGTTAAGAAGATTTGTGCAGATATTGAGGTAAGTTATTTTGGTCCCGAGGAAGATAATGCAGAAGGTGATATAATTACAGTAGGAAATGTGTTAGAAAATGTTGGGCATGTAAATATTGAAAACTTTGAACAAGAAATAATAAAGTTTAAGGTAATTGCAGGTGAGAAACCAAATTTTTCTTGTGTCTGTTGTCGACGAATTCATTACAAAAGTCAAACGAGGTTAGTTGATTTATATTTAAAAAGTGAAGATGAAAGTAATGGTCAATGGAAAGATTTTGCAACTTATTTGTTGGTGGAAAACTATTTTGATTTGGGTTTTGAGCAACGTGTTTGTAAATATAGTTATAATAAATTAGATGAAAATAAAATGCCTGCTAGAGCTGTTCACAATAATTTAGAGTTGGTAAATATTCCATCTGAATTGATGAATTTAAATACTTATGAGACGATTCTGATTCAATGTGTACATCCTTTTCAGGCCATTGTTCGAATGGAGCCTAAGACTGGTAAATTAAATCCTTCAGATTTACTAAGAGGATTAAAGGGTAGAGTTGTGTATTTGCCTCTTGATCTTAAAAAAAATATGGAAACAATTGGTGTTGAAAATGTAGAAGAGGAACCTCTAGTTATTCTAGTGAATGGTGTACCCACAAAGAGTAAGAAAATCTGGCAAGATTTAGTGGATGTTGGGAAAGTGAAAAAGGCAACGTTGTATTTAGTGCAAAAAATTAAGTATTACAAAGATATATATGTAGAACAAGAAGATGTAAGTGAAGAAGAGGATAGTGATTTGTGTAGTGGACAAATTGAGAAAGTTGATGTATCTAGATCTGAAGAAATTTATGAACATTACAGTGTTCATCCACTGCATTCCAAAGAAGCAATAGGGAATGCTATTGAATTATTTCAGATGAGAAAGGCGAAAGGAAATCCGATTAGTGTCTGGGAAGAAAGTTTGGAAGGTCGTTGTTTCCCACAGTTATTTCCTACAGGTGAAGGTACACGATATGATGATCGACCTATGCAGATTCCTGCATCTGAGTACCGGACAACTAGATTATATGCAGAAGATGCAAGGTTTCGGCAATGTATTCCATATTTGTTTCATCTTTTGTTTGAGAGTGACTTATCTGGTCTGTCTTATGCAGTAAATCATATCTTAAAAAGTGGTGTACATCTGCAAAATATATCAGCAAAGGAATTTATGGATAGAGTGCATCAGAAAGATAGTGTTTTGGATTCTCATTTAATTAATTTAATGGCTTGTCAGCGGGGTACTAATGAGTATTGGTACCGTCGTCATGGAGATTTAAAGTGTATGCTTAGAAACTTAGGAGCACCAACATGGTTTTTAACTCTAAGCTGTGCAGAGTATGCTTGGGAAGATTTAATTGAATTTCTTCGGGAGGCGAATGCAAATATAGAAAATATAAACTATAAGACACCTGGAGAACTGTGTTCATTAGATCCAATTAATGTTTGCAGGTATTTTAATCATAGATTTGAAGCTATGATGTCTTTCATTACTAACAAGAGAAATCCGCCTCTTGGTGAAGTACTGGATTTCTTTTGGAGAAAAGAATATCAAGCAAGAGGTGCTCCTCATATTCATATGCTACTATGGATCAAGGATGCTCCTAAATTTGGAATAGACTCGGATGAGACTGTACTGTCTTTTATTGAACATTATGCCACTTGTGACATACCTAATAGTACCACTGATAAGGACTTAAGAGGAAAAGTGTTACGTTTCCAAAGTCATCGCTGTGGAAAATATTGTCGGCGAAAATTCAAATCAAAGAGCAAATTTTATACCAAATGCCGCTTTGGATTTGCACGACCGGTACTTTCAAAAGGAAGAGTCAACAATTTGATGTCATGTTTGCAACATAATATCAGAAGGAGGTCACCTAAAAATACGTACAATTTAAGAAGAGGTGAAGAATCGATATATAATAATGACTATAATCCAGTCATTTTGTCCATGTGGAATGCTAACATGGACATACAGTATGTTGCAGACAACTCTATTGCTGTGGCTCGATATGTAACGTCTTACATCACGAAATCTGAAAAGACGGAATTGAAGGAGATGTGGGAAGACATTTCTCATGAAAAGAGCCTGAGCAAGAAATTATATACGTACAGTTTGAAGATGCTGTCTCATCGAGAAATTGGAGCATATGAATGTTGTGATAGATTATCATCAGCAAGTCTTTATGCGAAGTCAAGGACTATTCTCTGGGTGAGTTTGGGCCTAGCAGAAACACGAAACCGTGTTCTAAAACCTGTGCAAGAAATTGAGTACTTCGCCCAGAAAGAACCAAACAGTACAGACATTTTGAAAACAAATATGTTGGATACATACTATCCAAATAGAAGTACTCTGCTTGAAAACATTTGTCTGTATGAAATACTTCAAAATTATATTTTTAAGAGAAATGTTACCGAGAATATTGATAAAGGTGTACATGCTGTAATTGGACATGAAGGATGTCTGGTAAAACAAAGAAAAAGACACTTGATAAATCATCGGAAACTGAGTTGCAAAACACCTGATAAAAGAGAGTTTTACTATTTTGCTCTTTTGCAACTCTTTAAACCATGGCGTAGAGAAGAGGAACTACTTGGAGACTTTGATAGTTATGAAGATTCATTCAACGCATCTAAAAGTACTATTGAATGTCCTATTTTCAGCAATTATCTCCAAATGTTGAATGACAAAATAGAGCAAGAAGCAACAATTGCAGCAGAGATTTCTAGAGATAGTTCACAAGATAGTCAAAGTTCGGCATCATTAAGTCAAGATCCACTGGGACAACCAATTATTCAAAATGAAGGAGCCACCGCCATGGATGAGGTGGAAAGCGCAATGCAGCAAGGTCAAGAGCAAGTAATCGACTTAGAAGAATTAAAGAAGCAGTTTAATGTTGAGCAAAGACAGATATATGATGAAGTGACAGAGCACATTGAGCATGGCTTTCGTCATGAGAGAAAAGATTGCTCATGTATGTCATTTGAGCCTATTCGATTATATGTAAGTGGAGAAGCTGGGACTGGTAAAAGTTTCCTAATTAAAGGAATTACTACATATTTACAGCAAACAACTCAATCAACACTGTCGTGTGTTGTTACTGCTCCAACTGGATTGGCAGCACATAATATAAAAGGTGTAACTTTACATCGTTTGCTGATGCTGCCAGTTGAACATGAAAATAAATTACAATATCAGAAGCTTTCTGGAGAAGCTTCTTTTGAAGTTTCTAGAGTCCTTAAAAAAATGAAACTTCTTATTATTGATGAAGTAAGCATGGTCTCTAATTTAATGCTTGCTTTTGTGCATTTAAGAATGCAACATACACTTAAGACAGAGTATGATGTGTTATTTGGAGGTAAACATGTCATAGTTTTTGGTGATCTACTCCAGCTGACTCCTGTCAAAGGACAACCTGTATTTGAAACTGTTACACATGAGGAGACCAGAAAGTGCCTGGGCAGTATTGGAAATGTAAATATATGGTCACATTTCAAATATACTGAACTGATTCAAAATATGCGACAGGCAAAGGATACTAAATATGGAAGTATTCTTCAAGATATTAGGATTGGAAAATTAACTGAAGATGCAAAACAGACTCTACGAACGCGATTACTTTCCAAGCTGTTTCCTAATGAAGATAATGTTCCTGAGAGAATATATAGTGAAGAGGTTGTAGATAAGTCAGTGATATGCTTGATGCTAACTCTGAAAGAATGTTCAGTTTTTAATGAGAAAATGTTGAATTTAGAAAAGCAAGAAATTAAGAAACTGGAAGCTAAAGATAGAATAGAGCATGAAGGTAGTACTATTGTTTTGTCTGAAAAGTTGAAATTGAAATTGGATTCTCTTCAAAAAACTATATCTAAAACTGCTGGTTTAGAGAAAAATCTGTATGTATGTTTAAATTGTCGGATAATTTTAAGAAGAAATTTACATGTAGAAAGAGGATTGGTAAATGGAGCAATGGGTAATGTTGTTGGTTTTGTGAATTATACCAATAGAGATGAGATTGAATTTTTGAAGATAAAATTTGATGGGATTGATGAAGTTCAACAAATTAGTCGATGTTCAACTCGTTTTTTGCTTGTGAAAGACTTATATGTCCGTCGTAAACAATTTCCAATTTGTTTGGCATATGCAGTGACTATACATAAATCTCAAGGTTTAAGTGTAGATTGTGCTTTGGTAAATATTGGAAGTACTGTATTCAAAGAGGGTATGGCGTATGTTGCTCTGTCGCGTGTTAGAACTTTATGTGGACTTTATCTAATTGATTATGATGAGACAAAGATTAGTGCAGATTTAAATTGTGTGAAGGAGTACAATAGGTTAAGAAGAGAATATGCTCCAAGTTTACCTCAATATCCTTTAATTGAAAGGCGTATAGTTGGTCAGAAAAGGAAAAATGAGGACAAATGTGCTGAAGTAGTCCAGAAACAACGAAAAAAAGATGTAGCTGTTGTTGGTAGCTCTAAGAAAACTGTTAGTATTGAAGAGATTGTTGGATTTAAGTTGGAAAATAGGTGTGGTGTCAACTGCTATGCAAATGTAGTAGTTAATGTTGTTTTCTTTTTGAAAAATGTTAAGGAACAGATTATAGAAAATCAGGAGCATACCTTTTGTCATTCTTTAAATTCTATATTTGAAACGTGTAGTAGTGGTGATAATGAAATAGGAAGTGTTTCGGAATTAAGGAATGTTTTAGATATATGTGCAGAAGTAAATCAGTTTTCTCAGAATATACAGCAAGATTGTCAGGAATTTATTATGTATATGTTTACAGCTTTGGAAGATGAAGGTGTAGATATTGATAGTCTTTTTGGGCTTTCTTATAAATGGGAACATAAGTGTGATAATTGTTCATTTTTAAGTAGTACTGAGATACCCAGCGAAAGATTTTTATATTTGACATTACCAGACTGCAAAGAAGTGCCTTTTAATGAACTAGTTAAAGATGCGCATCAAAATATGGTCTGTTCTCAATGCAAGTCTGAAATGTTATCAACTTTATTTATCCATAGATACGGACAATATGTAATTTTAATGTTTCAACGATGCAGAGCTGATGGGAGTAAAGTATCCACTTTAATTAAAAATTTTGTGGCTTCTCAAGTTTCTATTTCTAGAAGAACATTTGTAACTGTAGCCATTATTTATCATGAAGGGCATTCTACATCATCAGGACATTATAGGGCTTATTTGAAGTGTGCTACTGGCTGGACACTTTGCAATGATAGCCAATTGACTTTTAAAAAACATTTGCCTTTTGCCTTAAGTAACTCTTATTTGTTATTTTTGGAACCCAAATTTCAGTAGAGTGGTTCGGTGTAGGAATATGTATACTATAAAGATCTGAAACTTAGTAGTTTAGAAATATCATGTAAATAAGGGTGTACAAATCTATACATGAAATTTGTGTTTTCCATATTGATAACATCAGGTACAAATTTACTTAATGTTTGATGGTATAACATATGGTACAAATTTTGATTGCAAAAGTACAGAAAATAATGGATGAGACTAAGATTACAAAATTTCAGAAAAAAACTACTTAACTCATAGTATTTGGCCACGTGGAAAAATATGAGAGAAGAAAATGAGTACTTTTGAGAATTATTTAGAAACTTATGTGGACGTAAGTGTTTCGGAGAGGTATTTAAAAGATAATGAGTTAGCTTATACAATTTGGCCTTGCGGAAATGTATGAGAGAAGAAACTGTGTCTTTCAAATACATTTTTTATAGGAGATTGCTGCACGGGATTTTGTTGAGATATCTTGAAAAATAAGTGGTATACTTTAATTAGGTTGTAACTGTGGAAGATGTAGTGTGCTTACTCAAGAAATTGCGAATTTGAGGAAAACATTTAAGACATGTTTTTTTCAAGTATTTATAATATGTATGCAGATTTTGTATGGGTTTTTTAAACACAATCATTTTGATTGTGTTTTTTTTCCCCGCTGTTATATGATGATTAATGTTGAAATCACTCTTGATAGTGAAAATCAATGTTTTCTGAGGACAGCAAAAATAAATCATTTAATATATTGTTTACTTATTTTGCTACATCGTATTCAGAAATATGTATTATAACAGATTTTTTTTTTACTCTCCTCCACAGATATTATATTTATAAGGTAGGTATATTTAATAATATCTGACAGTTTTGTTTGGACCTGTCTTATTGTTTTGTATTGTTTTTTCTATAAATAATATACTTTATAATTTTATTTTTAATTTCTTTCCACAGGTGCTACGTTTTCATTAGACATTTAATTTTTTTTTCTTTTTATTAGGTAAGTATATATAATAAAGAAATTTTTACAACATTGTGTTATTTATTTCTCTATCCTTCTTAAAACAATGTCATCTTTTATATTGAACACTTCCACATAGGATTGGGTGCATTGTTAGAAGGTATGGTTTAAAAGTGATTAAATAAAATGAGCGATATTTCACTGAGTGAGTTTAGGAAAAGTGATATATGAAAACGATGGTGTATATGGTATTAAATGTTACATGGTGTTCTTTGCAGGACTTTAAATCCTGTGTTGTAGTTCCAATTTTGACTCAAGATTAGGGGGCTGGGGGGCTTAGTGGGACTTGCATGGTCATGATTGAGGTACTCCTTTTATGAGCCATGGTTCAGATGTGTTTATGATAGAGTGGTTCCGTCATGGTTCTGCTTAGTGAATAGAACGTGTTAAGGAAGCACAATGTTAGTGTTGTGCATGCATAGCGGCAAGTTCATCAGAAATGTTGTTCGTCCTGAGGACAGATCAGACAATGTTCATGATGGAGGACGTTTGTGATGAGTATTGAACCATTTAACAGTTGTTAAAAAAAACCTGAAGGGTTTTTATAAAGACGAGATATGTTTGTCATTCTAGAGCCCTTTATCATAAAGAACTGTTCTTCTAAACTAATACGTATTGAAATTAGTTGACTGCCATTTATGAGATTTTACTCAGTGACTTTCTGGGCCATATTCTTTCAAATCTGTACATGTGATTGCTGCGTGAAGACCTACGCCTACTTCAATTTGAATATAGAGGTATATTATGAAAGGTGTTTATCTGTGTTTTTTTTACTTTAAACGTCAAGAAAGCAGAGATAAAATTATCTCTCTATTATTTAGCAGCTGCTAACACCAGTTAGGAACACTTAGTAGAAGATAGTGAACATTTTGGGTGCACTTTGCATGTCAGTTGCATTTATATGTAATGAGATGCAAAGTGGGCGTGCCAAGATGTTACCGACTGAAAATAGTCTTTAACATCGTTATCTCTTATTACTAGCTTTTGGAGATATTTGCGCTAAGCGGGAATATTTCTAAAAGCTAAGACTTGCCTTGAGTAGTTCTTAGCTATGTTATCCAATGGGGGGTGGATAACATGGCTAATAGCATTAGGTCGCTATCTATGAATAATCCTGATTTTTTTGTGATACTTATGCTTTGCAACGTTTTTTACCGCATTTGCGTTAAACCTTATTAATACCAAGGTTTATTTGCGGAAGAAATCGCTGCAGCGCTGCGGTAAATGTTTAGGGCCATATTACCAAGAACTAGCGATAATTTATGACTCTAACTTGTTTAGAGACAAAAATTATCGCCGCACATTGGCGATTTTTATCGCAGATAAACCTTGCTATTAGCAAGGTTTATCGTAAATGCGATAAAAAACGGCCGCAATGCATGAATATCGATGAAAAGTCAGCGATATTCATGAATTATCGAGCAAATGCTCTTAGCCATGTTATCTACCTCCCATTAGATAACATGGCTAAGAACTGCTCAGGGCAGGTCTTAGCTTTTGGAGATATTTGCGCTTCGCGCGAATATCTCCAAAAGTTGATAATAGGAGATAGTGATGTTAGGGACTGTTTGCAGTGGCTAACATTTTGGCATACACACTTTGGATGTCATTAGTGATAAATATCACCGACATGTAAAGCGGGGCCCAAGATGGTTGCTATCTCCTATTAGTTGTCACTAATTGGTGTTAGCGACAGCTTGATAATAGGGAGATAATTTTATCTCCGCTTTCTTGGCTTTTAAAGCCAAAAAAGCGGTGATCAACCCCCTTGATAATATGCTCCCTAGTCTGTAACCAAGTAGAAGGAATACTACATACTTGAATATTGTTTAGTGCTTATTTTCATTGAGATCGTCACAGAAGTTCAATGGACCCGAGACGCTGTTTTTGTGTATCTTGGCGACTGCCAAGCCTTTGTAGCAGTGGGAGTGAGGCCTCTCCAAGGGGGGCAGCGTAGCTCCTTTTGATGTTTATAATTGCAGATAGCAGGGTAGAAATGTCCGCGGAATTTATGGATGCTTAGTCGAAGTATAGTGTACGTGCTGCTCTTAGCACCTCATTACGACACACAGGGGAGTCATGTTCCACAGTTGGAGATCAGAGACTTAGGAAATAAAACTTTATAATAGCAAGGGCTGTAAGCGATAGAAATCGACCGTTGTTGGTGTACAAAATATCACCGGTATTGCTGGTATTTTCTATGGTGTTAGTGGTCGAAGGAGAATAGTAACATATGTGAAAAAAAATTCGGTAACAGGCTCAGAATTTCACATTATCACGTGAAAACAAAAGTTTTTCTCACATACTGATAAGTCTTTTATAATTAAGGGACGGAGTGTATGTAGTGCTATTTACTACACTGCTATGTGAACGTCGAATGTTTCATAAGGGGAGGCTTTAAAAGTTTTTTGATAAACTGGTTTTCTAGGGAAGTGGGTGGAGTGTTCCGTGTAAATTGCAGAATAGAAACTAGTAAAAACCAATTGGAAGTGTTCTTTTAAAGTCACATGACTGCACATGCGTGTCTCGACGCCTGTACGTGATAGGCGGGTGCGCGCACCCAGCTGCGCACAAGATGAAAGCGGCGAGAAAATATCAGCTAGAAGTGTTGTTTTGAAGTCACATGACTTCACATGCAAGTCTCAAGTCCTGGACGTGCTATGAGGGTGCGCGCACCCGGTGGCGCACTACAATGAAGCGCCGAAAAAACATGTCATAAGATGCTCTTGGAGCATGTTTTCGTAGAAATAGTTAGTTCTGAAAAGAACTTTTTTTTTTATGGGAAACAAGTGTTATGATGCTTTAGATTTCTTAAAGTTGCTACTACATTTTTCAGTATGTAATACTATGAAAATGAAGTGAAGAAATTTATCTTTTCTTGGGGCATTTATGACTTTCAATTTTGAGTTTAATAAGAACAAGGCTCTGCTCTCCATGTATTGGTGAGTGAATGGATATCTCAGTGCTACATGTCAAAGTAAGTACATATGTAAAACACAGTACATGTGAGAGTTGACATATATAAATAACTGTGCATAAGAGCCAGTGAATGTGTGAGTGGCTGTATGGATCATTGTGAACTTGTATCAGGGATTGTATAAGAGAGTAAATATGTGTTAGTATATGTTTGAATAAGTAAAGTTTGTATAACTGTATAGTTGAGGAAATGGAGGTGTGATTGATTCTTTGCATGACTGACTAGGTGTGTGAGTAACTCCATGGAGGAGTGACAGTCTGTGAGTGTCTGTTTACACTGATTGTATCTAAGGTTATATTAGAGTCTGAAGAGGTTCATCGTATTATCACATGAATGATATCATCAGTGATGTGATCAGTAATGTCAAATGAGATGTCATCAGTGATGTCATTTGAGATGTCATCAGTGATGTCATTTGAGATGTCATCAATGATGTCATCAGTGATGTCACTGACCATGTCATGAATGATGTAATATGTGACATCATCAGCAGTGGATTGCGGGTGCGCGATATATAGTTAGTGCAACTAACTATATATGGAATTTCAATGGTTTTGTGTGAGTAAAATAAGGTTTTGTAAATGCGAATTCCTAACTATATATGGTCTATAACCTATGGTTTTTTCAGTGAATTTTGAAGGTTTTGTAAATGCTAATTCCTAACTATATATGGTCTATAACTTATGGTTTTTTCAGTGAATATATATATATATATATATATATATATATATATATATATATATATATATATATATATATATATATATATATATATATATATATATATATATATATATATATATTACCTACTGGCTATCGCCAGTAGGTATATATAGTTAGGATTTATTCCCTATGGGATTTTTGAAAATTCTATGTCTAATAACTTTGGCGTTTGTGGACGGAATCGGCTGAAATTTTCAGGAAAATGGCACATTTTGTTTCTGAGCAGCCCTTGAAAATTTGGGGGGGTTTTGTCGAGGGGGGGCCGAGAAAAAAGGGGGGTCCCAAAACGCGTTTTTCCCATGTTAATTTCCATAGGGCGGTTGGACTCACTTTTAGCTCGAACGGCTGAATGGATTTGCACGAAACTTGGCAAAATTGTAGGGACTGTTAGCCCGATGTGCCTTTGCTAGGTCTCAATATATGTGCTCCAGTAGTTTTTGAGAAATTAACGTTCAAAACAAGATATATATCTGTAACAGCGCTCCGGGCTGCGCTCCGGTTCGCTTACTTTTCCCGAAACGGAACTTTGCGTGCAGAAAGCTGATTGGCTCTCCGGTGTCTGTCAACATTCTAAACAGTCCGGAGCGGCCGCCATCTTATCTCTCGGTAGGATCGAGAGAGAAGAAGAGGTGAAAAACGAAGGGGGAATTTAATGAAAGGGGGCAAGGTATACCCCTCTTGACCCCCTAGGAATGTTGTTGGGGTTATTAAAGGGTCCCGTGGGGAAAAAAAAAAAAATGATTTTTCACGGTAGAAGCGCTTCACGGGCCGCGAACTGGGCCGCAAACTGGTAGCGAAACGGGAATTCGCCATTTTGTGCTTCGTTTTAATTAAATTACTAGGTATAAGGGGGTGCGGGAGACGTATCCTAATCCCCTATGTTTCCTGAGGGTGGCTGAGGAGGCTCATATATGTTGATACATCTCTTCCAGCGGCTGTGCGTGAGCTTTTTTTTTTTTTTGCTGCGTGACGTCTGTTAACGTTCGATTCGATGGAAATCAGGAAGTGTTGACCGCCAATTTGTCACTGCGATAAAATATTTTGTTATAAATGAATCCTTATTGATAAACATTGTCTGCGCCATCTTGCCTTTTTGTCCAATGCCACAATTTTGTCGTGCACGGCAGCCATTTTAGATGCCTTGACCAGGCCCACTCTCTGCACGCCGTCGATTCTCAGCACGGCTCCCCACCCTCGCAAGCATCTCCCCCACGCACTGGTCACCCCGCTCTCTCTCTCATGCATGGGCCATATAATTCCCCCCATCTGCGCTGCTCTTCTCTGAGAATCACACCCTGTGCCCGCCCGACACCTCCCTTTCACCCTATTCACTACCGCACCCTCTGACACTCCTCTTCCTCTGTGTCCGATTGTCCAGGCCGGACCCAGGCTATCACCTAGCCCTGCGGATGTAGTTTATGGCCCCAGCTGTAGAGAATCCAGACATGCCAACCCTCCCGAATCAGGCGTGAGACTACTGATTTCAGTGCTAGTCTTCCGCCTCCCGATTCCTGCAAGGAAAAATCCGGGGGCATATTACCAACAACTAGCGATAATTTTTGTCTCTAACTTGTTTAGAGACAAAAATTATCGCCGCACATCGGCGAATTTTATTGCAGATAAACCTTGCTATTAGCAAGGTTTATTGCAAATGCGATAAAAAACGGCCGCAATGCATGAATATCGCTGAAAAGTCAGCGATATTCATGCATTATCCAGCAAATGCTCTTAGCCATGTTATCCACCTTCCATTGGATAACATGGCTAAAAACTGCTCTGTGCGTGAGCTTTTTTTTTTTTTTGCTGCGTGACGTTTGTTAACGTTCGATTCGATGGAAATCAGGAAGTGTTGACCACCATTTTATCACTGCGAGTAAGTATTTTGTTATAAATGAATCCTTATTGATAAACATTGTCTGCGCCATCTTGCCTTTTTGTCCAATGCCACAATTTTGTCGTGCACGGCAGCCATTTTAGATGCCTTGACCAGGCCCACTCTCTGCACGCCGTCGATTCTCAGCACGGCTCCCCACCCTCGCAAGAATCTCCCCCACGCACTGGTCACCCCCGCTCTCTCTCTCATGCATGGGCCATATACTTCCCCCCATCTGCGCTGCTCTTCTCTGAGAATCACACCCTGTGCCCGCCCGACACCTCCCTTTCACCCTATTCACTACCGCACCCTCTGACACTCCTCTTCCTCTGTGTCCGATTGTCCAGGCCGGACCCAGGCTATCACCTAGCCCTGCGGATGTAGTTTATGGCCCTAGCTGTAGAGAATCCAGACATGCCAACCCTCCCGATTCAGGCGTCAGACTACTGATTTCAGTGCTACTCTCCCGCCTCCCGATTCCTGCAAACAAAAACCCGGGGGCATATTACCAACAACTAGCGATAACTTGTTTAGAGACAAAAATTATCGCCGCACATCGGCGAATTTTATCGCAGATAAACCTTGCTATTAGCAAGGTTTATCGCAAATGCGATAAAAAACGGCCGCAATGCATGAATATCGCTGAAAAGTCAGCGATATTCATGCATTATCCAGCAAATGCTCTTAGCCATGTTATCCACCTCCCATTGGATAACATGGCTAAAAACTGCTCAGGGCAGGTGTTAGCTTTTGGAGATATTCGCGCTTAGCGCGAATATCTCCAAAAGTTGGTAATAGGAGATAGCGATGGTTAGGGACTGTTTCCAGTCGCTAAAATCTTGGTACGCCCACTTTGCATGTCATTAGTGATAAATATCACTGACATGCAAAGCGGGGCCCAAGATGGTCGCTATCTCCTTTTAGCTGTCACTAACTGGTGTGAGCGACAGCTTGGTGATAGGGAGATAATTTTATCTCTTTTTTTTTTGGCTTTTAAAGCCAAAAAAGCGGAAATAAACCCCCTTGATAATATGCCCCACGATTCCTCGGGGGTTTCAGCTGACAGGGCTTGGTATTGTGTTACGTGCTAATTCTTCCAGGAAACGTCAGAGGGTCGATGCAGGGGTTCTAGAAGGGGTGATAAACCATTTAAGCCTCATGAACAAGCGCATGGTCTTTTAAAGATTTGTGAAGTACTCGGGGCGGCGGTGTGTGTGTGCCCTCTTTCAGGAGCGGGCGGGGGGGGCACTGCCAGCAACTTGCCAGGTCAGGTAGTGTTCAACACGTGCATCACCCTTTCTCTGCCTGCTATTGCGCTCCATGCTTCGGAAAGGTAAGAAAAAGAACGTGCATTTGAGTTTGAAATGTCCGATCCTGTAGCAGTACACTTGCAAAGCCCACACATGACAATAACCCGATTCAAGGCCCCATTCACTCGATTTTTTAAAAATATATAGCACTCCAACAAAGTTGGATTTTAAAACTTTATTAACTTTTAAATATAACGAACGCAACAAAAACTGTAAATATATTTAAACATTTTTTGAAATTAACCAGAACTATAACGATAACAACAACAACAACAATAATATAACTTTTATGCCTAAATTACGCAAACATTTAGCTAATCTGCTAAAGGGGGGAGTCGCCATTTCTTTACAATAATCAATAATGAAAAATCAACATCAATAGGGTTGTCCGTTTTCTCGATGCAGCACTATAGTGCAACATACACAGCACCTGGGGTGTCAAGAGTGAACAGGTCCTAGCTGCTTAACCAATGACTGACAAATGCTATATTAAACACTTACTATGTATAATACTTGCGTTCACAATAGTTTTACTTTACAAAACAGAACAAAAGATGTCCCCTGTAAGTAAACCCATATTAGCTGTTTCAGTTATTGAACATCCTAAGGTTTTATGACATGGGGAACAGTGGTGATATCCTGGGCGGGTGATGGAACTGGGATTGTTAATGGAAAAACATCTACAAAGAAAACTATTGGTGAATTATACTTCTCCGGAAACTATAACGATAACAACAACAATAATATAACTTTATTAACTTTTAAATATAACGAACGCAACAAAAACTGTAAATATATTTAAACATTTTTTGAAATTAACCAGAACTATAACGATAACAACAACAACAACAATAATATAACTTTTATGCCTAAATTACGCAAACATTTAGCTAATCTGCTAAAGGGGGGAGTAGCCATTTCTTTTGATAATTTTGATAATCCATCCGTAGCCTCTCTAATCTCCATTACAATATGTTTCTTGCTGTCGCTAGCTGATGAAAAAACTAAAGTGATAACTTCCTCATCCTTATTTTGTCTTTCTTTGTTCCTTAAGATGTTATCTGTGTCAACCTCTTCCGAGAATGCTGATGCGTTAGGGATTTCCTTGTGTTTCTTAATAGCATTGGTGTCTGCACACTTCTTTGTCAATTCTGTGAACATGATAACTGCTTCATAAACAGACGATATCTTTGTTTAGTCATTAGTGTTAAGTGTGTCTGAAACTACAGTGCCCTTCTGTTTTTCTTTCTTCAGGCTCTACAGAGTTTTGTGTGTTGTTCTTTTGAGCGACAATTATTCCAGAGGTTTCAGGTTCACTTGTTTTGTCCTGCAGTGAGTTAACAGCTTTAGAGACTTTTTTATTTGCTATGTCCTGCTGTTCGTAAACTGCTTCAGAGACGTCAGCCTCATTTGTTAAGTTTGACTAGATCCTGGACCTGCCCGGCCGCGCCCAAAATGGCGCCGGTGTAAATGGGACTCGTAACTGCTTGTTGTGTACTGGTTGCCCAACCTTGATATCACGAGATACGTATGCAGTTTTGAAGCACATGGCGGAGGCTCGTCTGCTGTAGTGGGGCGCCCCTTTATCGTTTCAGTCGCCATTCCGCCCGCTTTTGCTACACTGTGCCTTTTCCGCCATTCAGCTGTTTACCGCCCGCTCTTACGGCTACAGCGTCTCGCTCAGCATGTAGTTGAGTTGCTCCCACTCTTGCGGTGCAGCGATAGGCGGCTGCCACAGGACTCTTAAAATGGCGGCCGGCTCTTCGGATTTGGGCCTGGTCCAGTAAAATGGCCCTGGGACACCTTGGAACTCGGACGCTTGTCTGCCAGGGCTTGGGTTCCATTCTCGAAAGCGTCCCCTCAGCCTTGAAGATTGTACAAAAGTCTTGGGGGCCGTCGACTCCCGCAGGCTTCCGGTGGGGAGCCGCTGCCATGATTGCTTGCGGAATGGCCACGACGGAGCTACGAGATGGTGGTGCTCTCATGGTGACGCCAGCTTCAGTCTGAAACATCCAGAAACAAGGTGGGGCTTTCATCGTTTGGGAAAAAAAATGTTTTAATCCAATGAAGTGTTATTTTTAGGTCACATGACCTAGTCTTACATCATTAGGAAAACAAAAGTAAAATGAACCAATGAAAAGTTTTATTAACAAGTCACATGACCTGTTATGCTTACGTTACGCGCTGCGCGGCGCGCTCTGGATCGTTTCCGGGAAGCTGCGCCTTGCGCACCGGAGCACTTCTGGGTGCGCTAACGCGGCGCGTCATATGACGCATTACGCGACAATGCAGGTCCAGAATATAGTCAAAATGTCTCCACCAACCAGCGGTCGGAATACAACCGCTTTCAGCAGTCCAAAAAGTTCGGTTAAATCTTAAGAGCGGGAGCAACTCAACTACATGGTGAGCGAGACGCTGTAGTCGCAAGAGCGGGTGGTAAACAGCTGAATGGCGGAAGAGGCACAGAGTACCAAAAGCGGGCGGAATGGCAACTAAAACGGTAAAGGGGCGCCCCACGACAGCGTGTCTTCAGGTCAAACGGATTGTGGGACAAGGTCCAGAATGGAAGAGTCATCAAAAGGGAAAAAATTCCGCCGGACCCCGGGAGCCGGCCGCCTATGCCGGGGGCGATCTCAGGCCACACCAGGGCAACACGACTTGGGGAGGGGGCAGGAGCCAAGCGCCCCCTCTCAGTCCGCGCCATCTCACCGCCCCTCGGGGGCCTCCGTCAAGCGGTTTAGGGAGGCACCGTATCACATTGTTTTCCAATGCAGTCAGGTCCACAAACGGACCCCACTTACTTTGAATAGTGAAGCTGCAGCAGGTGCAAATAAGGTTTAAACAGTGTTACAAGCGCTGCTTAGAACTCTGAAGTATGGCACTCAACATCCAGGACTTATGCCATTTGTGTAAGGCAGTGACATCGAAGCAACTCAGGGACAAAAAGCATGAATGAACATTCACGTATGAAAATCTTATTTGGGGAAGGGGCAGGATCCAAACGCCCCCTCCCAGTTCGCGCCACTACACCGTATGTGGAAAATCTGAAGCCATCGTTCTACAAACTCTCAACGCTTGCTATCAGTGCATGAGTTTCATGCTCGATCGATTGAGCTAGCCGGATCGGGCAATAAAAAGTATAAAATAGTTATGTAAATAGTTATTTAATAAAATGTTTTACCCTGTTTCTTTGCTGGTGTGTTGTCTATATTTATAATATTTGCATAGGGTTTGTCGTTATTTTGGGCGGGGTGGGTGGCGGAGTCGAGCTGTCTTGCAGCCCTCATGGTGTGGAGCTCAGTTCATTTCACTATTTTCGTATTTCTCATGAAGGGTTGTTCCTAATGTTTGTATTTTACCGAGGTCAAAAAGAGATCGAATTAGTGGTCTACTGATTTTGCTCGATTACTTTTATTTTTTTACACGATTTTTCACTATCTGCAAAGACTAAACAGAGTATTGCGACTTTGTGCTTGTTTGTAAATAGAGAATGATCCAAGGAGAACCAATTCTAAAACAGTAAATGCTTGGATAACAATCAATCAAATGGAGAGACAAGCAGGTACGACGGATTACAACGGGGGTAAAGGTCTGCGTTAACTACCGTTCACTATCTGCAAAGAGAGAGTACTACTAAGAGAAAAGAGGGGAGGGGGGGCAGCGTTCAAAGCACATCAGCGTGCATAAACACGAAAACGTTTTTACCTATCACGTACTTGACATTAGACAGCTTTTGATATTTGCTATTAAAAAACCATTGAAATTCACAGAAAAAACCATAGGTTATAGTCGATATATAGTTAGGAATTTGCATTTACAAAACCTTGAAAATTCAATGAAAAAACCATTGGTTTTAGGCCATATATAGTTAGGGATTTGCATTTACAAAACCTTATTTTACTCGCATAAAACCATTGAAATTCCATATATAGTTAGATGCGCTAACTATATATCGCGCACCCGCAATCCACTGCTGATGATGTCACATATTACATCATTCATGACATGGTCAGTGACATCACTGATGACATCACTGATCACAACATCCAGTGACTGTATGTTTCTGTAAAGTTAAAATATGTCTTACATATTGAAGAATGAGTGGATGTATAAATGTCTTGATGAAGGATTTAGTAGGTGAATGACTGATTGTATGAGGGAGTGATTAAATGTGTCTCACTGAGTGCATGGGTTAGTGATTAAACTGTATTAATTTGTGCATCATTATATCTGTTGTTCTGTAAACTGCTGCATGTGTTGATCAGTAGCTATATGAATAACTATATGGGTTATTGATTGGTTGCTCAAGTATTTGTATGGGAGACTGAGTATGTGTGTGAGTGGCTGGGAGGTGTGAGACTCTGTGCATAGATGTGTGAGCAGTTGATTCACTAGATGTATGGTTTCAAAAGTGCATGTGGAAACAGCTGTATGGGCGGTTGACTGTGTGCATGAGTGTATTGGTGAGTGAATGGATATCTCAGTGCTACATGTCAAAGTAAGTACATATGTAAAACACAGTACATGTGAGAGTTAACATATATAAATAACTGTGCATTAGAGCCAGTGAATGTGTGAGTGGCTGTATGGATCATTGTGAACTTTTATTAGGGATTATATAAGAGAGTAAATATGTGTTAGAATATGTTTCAATAAGTAAGGTGTGTGTAACTGTATAGTTGAGAAATTGGAGGTGTGATTGATTCTTTGCATGACTGTCTAGGTGTATGAGTAACTCCATGGATGAGTGACAATCTGTGAGTGTCTGTTTTCACTGAGTGTATCTAAGGATATATCAGAGTCTGTAGAGGTTCATCATATTAACACATGAATGATGTCATCTGTGATGTTGTCAGTGATGTCATTTGAGTTGTCATCAGTGATGTCATCAGTGATGTCATTTGAGATGTCATCTGTGATGTCATTTGAGTTGTCATCAGTGATGTCATCAGTGATGTCACTGACCATGTCATGAATGATGTAATATGTGACATCATCAGCAGTGGATTGCGGGTGCGCGATATATAGTTAGCGCATCTAACTATATATGGAATTTCAATGGTTTTATGCGAGTAAAATAAGGTTTTGTAAATGCAAATCCCTAACTATATATGGCCTAAAATCAATGGTTTTTTTATTGAATATATATATATATATATATATATATATATATATATATATATATATATATATATATATATATATATATATATATATATATATATATATTCACTGAAAAAAACCATAGGTTTCACACCAGTTATAGTTAGGAATTAGCATTTAAAAAACCTATTAAATTCACTGAAAAAACCATAGGTTTCACACCAGTTATAGTTAGCTGGAAATTTTACTGATATAAAACCATTGAAATTCCCACGTTATAGTTAGTCGGACTCACTATAACTTGCGCGTGCAATGCACTGCTGATGACATCACATATTACATCACTCATGACATGGTCAGTGACATCACTCATGACACCATCCTTGTGACATAGTGACAGACCTCCTTTCACTATAATGTAACCCTTGAGACACATATTCAAAAATAGAAACTGAAATTTTTAAAAAAATGGAGATACCTATATCAGTTACAACAAGCAATTCAGTAATTCCACTATCTATATACACATCCACTCATTCACCAACAGTTCTATATAGTCACTCATACATATACTCACTCATCATATGAAGTGATACACCTATACATCCTGTTACACACCGACATTCATCCAAAAGTTACTCACACACATATTCACACGTGCAAATAAACTATTGGACATCCATTTATTTGAATATAGAGTTATACACACACTTCCACCTTACTTCTATTTAAAATTACACATATTTATTCTCTTAAACAATCACTTATAGAAACACATACTTATTTAAACAGGAACTCTTACAATCTCTTACTCTCACATATACTCACTTATATACATCAATATTCATATATACTAGATTAAAACATATGTAGTTACTGATAAAGACACTAGTGAGACAGTCATTCACTCACTAACAAACACATATAGACACTCATCCACCCATACAGTCCTGTACATATGTTGTCTTCAAAACACATACAAACAAAGAGTCAGTCACTCATGCATCTATGTGCTAAGTAATACCCCCACCAAACCATATAGACACTCATACTGATACTAATAAAAATATCTAATAACCCATATACATACACATGAGTGGATGTGTATTAGATGGTGGTATTACTGAATTGGTTGTTGTAACTGGTATGGGTATATCCACTTTTTTGAAAATATTAGTTTCTATTTTTGAATATGTGTTTCATGGGTTACATTACACTGAAAGGAGGTCTGTCACTGTGTCACAAGGATGGTGTCATCAGTGATGTCATGAGTGATGTCACTGACCATGTCATGAGTGATGTAATATGTGATGTCATCAGCAGTGCATTGCACGCGCAAGTTATAGTGAGTCCGACTAACTATAACGTGGGAATTTCAATGGTTTTATATCAGTAAAATTTCCAGCTAACTATAACTGGTGTGAAACCTATGGTTTTTTCAGTGAATTTAATAGGTTTTTTAAATGCTAATTCCTAACTATAACTGGTGTGAAACCTATGGTTTTTTTCAGTGAATTTCATAGGTTTTTTAAATGCTAATTCCTTACTATAAGTTTCACTTTATAAATAAGACTGTTAGCACTCTAGTTGTTCTTTTTAACACTCTGGTACATTCTGTCATTGGGCTACAGTTGTGCTACATCTAGTTGAATTTTGGGCTACATTTACAATTTTTGATCTCTGGTGGCCATCTTTGGGCTTCATTGGGCTACTTTGGGCTACATTTGGGCTACATTTTGGCTCTTACATATATTAAGCCCAATGTAGCACAATACATATTTTTATAAAGTTAATTTTTTTACAAACCACTTCAGAATAGGGCTACCTGTCTCTACAATTATCCCATTTTTTTTTTTTTAATTTTTGGGGGGAGCGCTCCCAGAGCGCGCCCCGGAGTGCGCCCCGAAAAGCGTATTTCTGAAAAGCGCCCCCGGGCGCGCTCCGGGGAGCGTCTCGTGAGCGCCAATATCGCAAACGAAAACATGATCGTGACGTATCGCGTAGCCGCGACCGCGTGAGCGCACCCGGAAGTACTCGAACGAATACGATCGCAAAACGTAAACTTCCGACGCGCTTACGCTGCGCGCCCCCGTGCGCGTAGCGTAAGCGCGTCGGGTCATGTGAGCAGAAAATAACACTTTTCATTGGTTCATAACAGTTTTAGTTTCATAATGATGAAGCCCCTGGTCTTGTGACCTGAAAATAACACTTCTCATTGGTTCAGGACAGTTTTGTTTTCCAAATGATGAAAGCCCCCACCTTTTTTCCTTATTCTGACTTTGTCCTTTGACTGAGGAAGATCTGTTTGGAACTCTCTGTACCTTTTTGTACTTTAAAATGGCTTCAGTAGCAGCAGCAGCAGGAGCATCTCAGCCACCACCACCACCACCACCACCAAGAGGACCAGCTCCAAATTATATTGGTGGTCAAGAACAGGAGGAGGAGGAAGAGGAAGAGGAGGAGGGGAGAAGAAGATGGCTGCCTGAAGAAAACACACCTTATAAACCCAAACCACACTTCATTTGGCAGTTTTTTTCAATCCCAGAGGGGCAAAAAAAGGTGAATGCTCCCAAAGTCACTTGCCTCATCTGCAATGATGAACTTTCACGGGGCAACCCAAATAAGAAATATTCTTTTGGTAACTATACCATGATTCGGCACATGACAAGAAAGCATCCAAACAACTACTCTCGCGCAGAGTTCCGGGAACTGGCCAGTAACCTCCCCCAGTCATCAAGGACCCCCTCCCAAAGAAAACAACCCTCTTCCTCGCAACCAGAAACATCTGAGGTGATGCCTTGCATTCAGCCGAGATTTGCTGATTTTAAAATTACTTGCACTGCTTGTGGCAAGCTTATCTCCTATGGGGAACAAAGTATTAAGCTCATCGTCCTTGCAGGTGATAATCACAAGTGCCCCAAAAAGAAATAATTTTTTGGGTTTTTTGTTTTTTTGCTCCAGTTGAGCCAGTTTCAATTCCCTTTTTTTGTTTCTCCCCCTAAAAAATACAAAAAAAATATAAAACTGTTTTGAAAAGCCAAAAAAAGTTTAAAAAGTTCCAAAAACACAAAAAAAATATAAAACAACAAAAAGAAGAAAAAAAAAAGTTCTTTTAAGAACTACCTCCAATTTCTAAATGAAAACTTCATTTTTTTAAAACTCTGTCATCTTTTTCCCTCATTTTACGCTCCCCGGTGCGCTACCTGGTGCGCGCACCGAGCGCTTCCCCCGCGCAAAACGAAAAAAAAAAAAATATTTTAAATGCCCCGCGGGGCCCTTTTATAGCCCCCACATCAAACCTAGGGGGTCAAATGGGTCTATCCCTGACGCCTTATGGTCAGTTCCCACTTTGTTTTAGCCACCTCTTATGTCTCGATTTTACCGAGACACAAGATGGCGACCGCTCTGGACTGTTTGGAATGTTTACAGACACCCGAGAGCCAATCAGCTTTCCATGCGCACCTCGCGTGTCGCGCCTGGAGCGCACTCCGGTGCGCGCACCTGTGCGCTGCTATAGATATATATATTTTTTGGGACCTAAATTACTCAAAATCCACTGGAGCACATATCTTGAGACATAGCAAAGGCACATCGGGCTACCAGTCCCTACAATTTTGCCAAGTTTGGTGTAAATCCATTCAGCCGTTCGGGCTAAAAGTGAAATCGACCGCCCTATGGAAATTAACATGGGGAAAACGCGTTTTGGGACCCCCCTTTAATCTCGGCCCCCGCTTATTGTATCCCCCCCAAACTTTCAGGGAAGGACCGGAGCTCGACGAGGCCATTTTCCTGAAATTTTCAGGCAGATTCGTCAACCGGTGCCAAAGTTATTCCAAATAGAATTTTGAGATTTAACATTGAAAAAAATCCTAACTATAACTACCTACTGGCGACCGCCAGTAGGTAATATATATATATATATATATATATATATATATATATATATATATATATATATATATATATATATATATATTACCTACTGGCGGTCGCCAGTAGGTAGTTATAGTTAGGATTGTTTTCCATAGGAAATCCTCAACATTCTATTTGGAATAACTTTGGCCCTTGCGAATTTCTCAAAGAAGATGGCTAGGTTCGCTGCACTCCTTCCCTGAAAGTTTGGGGGGGATTGGTCAAGTGGGGGCTGAGATATAAGGGGGGTCCCAAAACATGTTTTCTCAATGTTATTTTCCATAGGACCTTTAGACTCGGCTACAGTTCGAACGGGTGAATGAATTTATAAGAAATTTGCCAAAACTGTAGAGTCTTGTTCGCAGATTACGCTTTTTTTGGAATGGTGTAAATCCGTTCAGTAGTTGTTGAGAAAATTAAAGTTAAAGTCAATTATATATCTATAGGCGCACACACGTGCGCGCACCCAAGCGGCTGCGCGTGAGCGGTATTTTTTTTGGCTGCGTGACGTCTGTTAACGTTCGATTCGAAGGAAATCAGGAAGTTTTGTCCGCCATTTTGTCACTGCGAGTAAATATATTGTTCATTTCAAAGCGTTGAAACATGGAAAGGGGAGAAGGTAGAGATTGTCTTCCTGCGTAGGTTTTCTCGGGGTGTGCAGTAAGGCCCTTAAACGTAAAAAGATATAATTTTTCCCCAAAAAAGAAATACGGGGTGCGCGCACCCGGTCGCGCACACCTATTTACAAGAGTGTGAAAATGGAGGTAAATCAGAAGTTTGAGTGCTTAGATATAAGGTGGCTCTGAAAAGAGCCCTTGTGTTAATTGAGTGTTTTCTGCATTTATAAGTAAGTACCGATGCAGAGCCTGATGTTGCAGAGGAAGATTCTGTTTCCCTCATTCGTGAAATGAACACCGTCTCTCCTATAGACGTCTTGCATGTGGTATCGCAAGTTGTTGTGGTAAATAGAACCCATGCTATAATCTCTGAGGAACGCAGAAACAGATTTATTTACATGTCTCCTTGCTTTCTCAAATTGTGCACAATGGTGATTGGACCAATTCCATTTCTGTCTTTGGCATATATTGGAATATACCAAGGCAGATCGAGGAAAAAGTGTCATCAATTGTCGAAAGGTGTCTTTTAGAAGCATTTCCAGACCTACCCCAGTGATTGTGCCTAGATCGTTCCCACCACAGTGCTCAATTATAAGGCCCTGTTCTGGGAGATGCATAAAAGTTTTCACCAATGGAATGAATTGGTGACATTTCAATCCTCTTTTGGAAATCCATGTTATGTGTACATTTGGTAAGCTGAGGTTGCAAATTCGTCTGCTTACTGCATATTTTTCACTCCAGTGAATATAACTGTGTCCTATTAGCCAGACCTTCATTTTCAAGGGATTTGTAGTCGTCCTCCGATCGGTTCTGGAAGTGGAATGGTAGTTAGAAGTTGAAATTTTAAATAAAGAAAAAGGAAGAGGCTGGGTGTGGTTAAAAAAATAAAAATGATTGGTTGATTGTAACAAGTGGAGAGTGAACAGGTCAATGTTTATGTTAAACGAAAAGTACTATTGGGTGTGAAAAAACAAGACATGTAACAGAGTTGTGGATTGGCAGGTGTTTCTGGAGGGAAAATAGTCTTCTTAGTTAGCTGTAGAACGTTGAGACATGAACTTTTGACCTGTGCCTTCAGCAAGTTGCAGAATGAGGTGTAACCATGGAAACAGCCGGAGATGGCAGTTGGTGATGGGTTCACTCTTTGGTACCTCTGCATCTGAGTCTGTTCTCTGGTGGCTGGCGGACAACTGTTTGTTATTGTGGAGATGAAAGGGTGATAAGGAGAGAAATACGACATAGCGTCTGGCCTGTAGAAGCGTGGGAGCAGTGATTAACTCTGAGTGAAGCGGAACTGTGTCGGTGCTTAGTAACAGTAAAAAAAAAATGTTAACAGTGATATAACTGTCTTTACGGTGCGCGACCTACTAAGAAAGAGTTCACGGGCCGTAATTGGTTTGCAGGTTCTAGTGTCAGTAAGTGAGGTCGAGAAAAGAAAACATTCAGGACTTTATTTATGAAGGCCTTGCGCCACCGGTGCGTTACTTTTTCCCATTTTAAAAAATGAGGCACTGGCGGCGGAAGGTCTTCATAAATAAGGTCCTCAGTGACTACAGTTAAGGTTATGTGGAACCCATGAATAGGTTTTCAATATGAAATCATTTCAGTTGAGATTATGGATTAAAAGAGAAACCGTGAATATTTGAAATGTTTATTTAGAAATGTACTGTTTTAAAGGCAAATCATTATGTAATATGAGTACAGAAATTGCAAAAAACACAGTAATTGGTATTGTCAGTAGTACATGGAATACAAACGCTATAGTTGAAGAAAAATGAATATAGTTGGAAAAAAACATTGTACACTCTTATAAGGAAGTATACTATATTTTAATAAATGGAAGAAGGTTTCTGGCCTTTCAGTTTAGGAACGATATATGAAAATGCAAGTGGTTATACATCATTACTTTATGAATCAGCTGTCAAACAACACGAAATCATAATGTCCACTGTTAGTAAAGCAAATAGGTCTGTTCTTCAAAAGAAAATATGGAAAAGAACGTGAAGAATATAGAAAACCAAAAGGAAATGAGGACGTCAATGGCTTGTTTGAGAGTTATTGAAGCATTGTTTAGGCAAAATAGGTAGTTTCTGCTTGTAACAGGAAATCAGTTTTATCATTTGAAAGTATGTCAGCTATCCAATGGAAAAGAGTAAAGCAGTACTGATGATCTGTTATAATCGGAGTGTCTTTTACCATCAGAGGGAGCTCGGTGGGTTTTCGATGTAGCTCGCTGTTAGGAAAGAGTTAAGTGTCCATTGTGTAGGCAAAGTATGCAGCAAGTGCCTCTAACATGAAATCATTGTTATCATCTGAAAACATGTCAGCCATCCAATTGAGAAGATGAAAGGAGCATTCATGATCTGTCATTATTGGAGTGTCTTTTACCATCATTGGGCAGCTCGGTGGGTTTTCGATGTAGCTCTCTGTTAGGAAATCTTGCGCCGCTGCGAATATATTCCAATGACCCAGAACTCCTTGTATCGCTGCAAAGGCCATAAACCCTCCGTTGTAACAAAGCTGTTCATGATCAAGTAACGGATTCATGAGGTGATTGTAATTCGGTTCAGGAGGTACCAAAGTGCAGAGACATAAATCCAGGGCCCACGTGAAATCACAGCTCAGGCAATGAAATACAGGCTGCACACAGGTGAAATGCGAATATCGAAATGATAATCGATATGAAGTATTCAAAGTCGAGAGTGGTAAGATGCCGTAGTAGTCAAGCATCCTCTGGCGAAATAGTTCTAAGTGGCCCGGCTCGTTTGCGAAGGCAGGAGGGACATCCATTTTGAATTTCCCAAGATGGTACAGGAAACGGCGCAGCACCGCTGGTTGTATAGCAACTCCACAGAATTAGGTCGCCGGCTATGCAGTGGAGAGGAGCAGAATGACTTGATAAATTTTCTAGGAGTCTAGTCACTTATATATTGCTTAGTGGTTATTAAAAAAGTCGCTTTTTTTGAACTGGAGGATGCGTTAAAAAATAAGGGAGTGATTTGAGGGAGTTGTAAAGCAAGGTCAATTTTTTTTTTACATCAATGCTGTTTTCTGTGAATGTTAGCTTAGTGAAAGATATGTGTGTGAGCAGATGCAACGTTCAGTTTTAAATGTGACAATGGCGCTCTTGTTCATGTCTTCCGATTCAAGGTCGGTATTAGCTGCCAAATACAAAGATTAAGAAACGCATGCGTGGGGTACATAGTGTGCATTCTTAAAGGAAAGTAAATGAAGGGTTATTTTTACCGCGTTAGCATTGTCGTTTAAAAAGTTATAGTGATTTCTATTGTATGTGAAGAAAGTGTCACTGATGAAGACTGAAAATAAATCCTTATAAATGATACGGACTGGTGTATTTTAGAAAAGGTTTGTAACATTACATGAATTGTGGAAAAAAATAATGTAATTGAAAGTGTATGGTTTGAAAATGAAAAGTAGAGGTTTATAGTGCATGTTTTGAAAGCAGTTCTAGAGGGTCAGAAGAAAGTGTATGGTTTGAAAATGAAAAGTAGAGGTTTATAGTTCACGTTTTGAAAGCAGTTCTAGAGGGTCAGATGCATGATAGATTTATTAAAAATAGAACATGTTTTTAAATAGTATTTTGGAAAAAATATGTGTCTTTATGTACTATTTACATTATGTGCCTGTTGCGTATTCTTTGAGTTTTAGTAATCCTGTGTCTTATAAGTTTTCTAGGGGCGGTTTGAGGTTCATGGTGGGTTTGGGCAGGGAGGGTAGGTTGGGGGTTTGTAATAGGGGGTTTGGCTGGGGTGGAGTGCGGAGTTTAGTGAAAAGTGAGGGGGGCGGGGAGTTACGGTGTTTGGTAATGGAGCAGAGTCAGAGGACGCCACATTTGTGTTATGGGCTGCCACGGAAATATGTATTTATTCTCAGAGGTTTATTATATTAAGGATATATATTAGCATGGTGGCTCTTGTCGTTTTGTTGTTTTGTGTATGTTTATAATGCTGGCTCTGTAGTTTTTGTTTATGGACGTTATTGCGACACACAGGGGATCTACGTTGCACAGTTGGAGATCAGAGACTTAGGAAATAAAACTTTATAATTGTAAGGGCTGTAAGCGATAGAAATCGCCCGTTCTCGGTGTAAAAAATATCACCGCTATTGGTGGTATTTTCTACGGTGTTAGTACTCGAAGGAGACTAGTAACATATATGTGTAATAAAATTATGTAATAGGCTCAGCATTTTACATTATCTTGGAGAGCAAAAGTTGATTTTACATAGCAATAAGTCTCTTATAATTAAGGGACGGAGTGTCTATAGTGCTATTTAGTACTCTGCTATGTGATTGATGTCGAATATTTCATAAGAGGAGGCTTTAAAAGATTTACGATAAACTGGTTTTCTAGGGAAGTGGGTGGAGTGTTCCGTGTAAATTGCAGAATAGAAACTAGTAAGAACCAATTGGAAGTGTTGTTTTAAAGTCTCATGACTGCACATGCGTGTCTCGACGCCTGTACGCGATAGGTGGGTGCGCGCACCCGGTCGCGCACTATAAGAAAGCGGCGAGAAAATATCAGCTAATATGCTCTTCAAGCTTGTTTTGGTACAAAGAGTTAGTTCTGAAAAGAACTTTTTTTTTTTTTTTTTTTGGAAACAAGTGTTATGATGCTTTTTATTTCTTAAAGTTGCGACGACATTTTTCAGTATGTCATACTAATCAAATAAAGTGAAGAAATGTAACTTTTCTTGGAGCATTTATGACTCTCAATTATTTGTTTAATTAGAGTAAAGCTTTGCTCTCCGTATACAAGAAGTTCTCCACAGTTCGTGCATTTCATGTGCACGTTCGCCAGATATGGTCTCAAGTCCATCTCAGCACTCGATGGAGATACAGGTCGTCCACCGGAAGATGTGTTGATTACTTCTGATGGTAATAGCGTGGCCTCCGTTTTTCTTGTAAAAGGTGGTCGCTCATTTTCATCAGATTCGGAAGATGAATGCGGAACGGTAGCCATTGTATCGAAGTCTTCGGGAAGATGTTCGACGTTGTTGTCTCTTGAGAGTAGAAAAGAAAGTGATGGTAGTGGGTGGAGTGCTTCGTGTAAATTGCAGAATAGAAACTACCAAGAACCAATTAGAAGTGTTGTTTAGAAGTCACATGACTTCACATGGGAGTGTCAGGTCCTGTACGTGATAGAAGGGTGCGCGCACCCGGTCTCGCACTAAAATAAAGCGGCGAAAAAACATCTTATAATATGCTCTTCGAGCATGTTTTGGTGGAAAGAGTTAGTTCTGAAAAGAACTTTTTTTTTTTTTTGGGGGGGGAAAGAAGTGTTATAATGCTTTCGATTTCTTAAAGTTGCTACTACATTTTTCAGTATGTAATAGTTTGAAAATGAAGTGAAGATATTTATCTTTTCTTGGGGCATTTGTGACTGTCAATTTTGAGTTTAATAAGAACAAGGCTCTGCTCTCCATACAAAAGAATTTCTCCACACTCGTTGCATTTCATGTGCACCTTCGCAAGATATGGTCTCAAGTGCATCTCAGCACTCGATGGATATACAGATCGTCCTCCAGAAGATGTGCTGGCCACCTCTGATGGTAATAGCGTGGCCAGGGCTCTTGTCGATGCTTTTGCATAATGCTCAGGGTGCCTTTGTTTAACATGTCGCAGCATGGTGTGTGCAGAAAAGGAATATTTTCTATTTGGATTTCCCCTTGAGAGCTCCGAATTGCATATCGTGCAGGTTACTTTTGGCGCATTCACTTTCTTTTGATCTTCAGGATAAGTAAAAAATTGCCAAATGAAAGATTCCTTTTTTCTTCTTAACGGTGGTCGCTCATTTCCTTCAGATTCGGAAGATGAATCTGGTAGGGAAGCCATTTCAGTAAAGACTTCCGGAAGATGCTCGACGTTGTTGTCTCTTGAGAGTAGAAAAGATTGTGAGGAAAGTGGGTGGAGTGCTTCGTGTAAATTACAGAACAGAAACTACTAAGAACCAATTGGAAGTCTTGTTTTCAAGTCACATGACTTTACATGCGCTTCTCAGGACGTGTAGGCGGTGACACTATGTAGTTACGAACGTGATTACATACTTAGGAACTAGCATTCAAAAAAACTATGAAATTCACTGAATAAACCATAGGTTTTACACACGTTATAGTTAGGAAGTAGCATTTGAAAAACCTATGAAATTCACTGAAAAAACCATAGGTTTGACACCAGTTATAGTTAGCTGGAAATTTTACTGACATAAAACCAATGAAATTCCACGTTATAGTTAGTTGGACTCACTATAACTTGCGCGTGTAATGCACTGCTGATGACATTACATATTACATCACTCATGACATGGTCAGTGACATCACTTATGACATCACTGATAACAGACCTCCTTTAAGTGTAATGTAACCCTTAAAACACATATTGGAAAATAGAAATTAATATTTTCAAAAAAATGGACATACCCATACCAGTTACAACAACCAATTCAGTAATTCCACCATCTATATACACATTCTCTCATTCGCCAACAGTTCTATATAGTCACTCATACATATACTCACTCATCATATGTAGTGATACACCTATACATCCTGTTACACACCGACAATCATCCAAAAGTTACTCACACACATACTCACACATGCAAATAAACTATTGAACATCCATTTATTTGCATATAAAACTATACACACTCAACCACCCATACAGTCCTGCACATATGGTGTCTTCTAAACACATACAAAGAGAGAGTTAGTCATTCATGCATCTATGTGATTAGTAATACCCCCATGAAACCATAGAAAAACTCATACTGATACTAAAAAAACATCTAAGAACCCAAATACCTACACATGTAGGTACTCATCAACCCATGCAGCCAGTTATTCACAAAGTGAAACACTGATACATATATTTAAATATTTAAACATTACTCGCTAATATATGTATTCACTAAGGTACACTTAATAAGCCAGTTATCCAATCATTTCATTTTGAAAAAAACATTCATTAAGACAATAAGACAATAATTTAAACATTTATTCTTTCCTCGACCTTTACATATACATATATAAAACATATTTATTTTTTAGAAAGACACACATTCACTGGATGGTGTCATAAGTGATGTCACTGACCATGTCATGAGTGATGTAATATGTAATGTCAGCAGCAGTGCATTACACGCGCAAGTTATAGTGAGTCCAACTAACTATAACGTGGAATTTCATTGGTTTTATGTCAGTAAAATTTCCAGCTAACTATAACTGGTGTCAAACCTATGGTTTTTTCAGTGAATATATATATATATCAATCCAAAATACGAGCTTGCTCGCTCGCAACGCCTCTCCCAGCCACTTTTTAATGGTGGTCCGTGACGAGGCAGGCAGCCTCTTAACAAATACTCCACGGCTGTTATCCTTTGCGAAAAACAGCAGTCATGGACACTCAAGAGATTGACGTAGCAAACCTATATTTATTCAAGCACTAGGTCTGGCAAGAAAAACACTCAACGTGTTTCAGGATCACTCCCTTGTTCACGAGTGCCTGATCCTACGTTGCTTTCCATTTTATGAAAACACTTGTGACGCCCTTTCACCATAGTGAGTGAAGACAGACTTAGCTTGTTGTTAGCAAACGTAAAATAAACAAAATTACACAAGTCATGAACATGAAAAAATATACTTTAACTAACACATATATAAACTGTAAGATAATTGCGTTTATGTGTCTCCTGTTACCGCATTTCACTGTGATGTGTGTTCGTGCTCATTGTAAACATTAAAGTTAACACTTAAAGTGACAGTGTGCCACTATATCACCATAAGCATCCAGATAATCGCTACTTTGTTACCGCATATTTCAAATACAGAGTACACATTATATACCTCAGTGGGTTTGCCATAATTTCACAAAGTAAACTTGGACGCCCTTGTGGGTCAGGTGACATTATCCTTTGAATCACGGATAAAATAATCTCTGTGATGGTACTGTCCACTGATTAAGCCCCAGTGGGCTAATACATCATCAGTTCATATAAGAATGACATAATGCCCAAGTGGGCTGAGCTTCTACATTACAAGATACGATGGACACTAGCAATTCTGAACTATATTTCATCACCGATTCTTCAACTTAATCAAGTCAAGTCTAGAATGAACAAAATAAAATAATGTATCACCTTAAATGAAAAGAGAACAACATAAAATCAGAGCTTACTTAATTGGTACCATTAAAAAATGTTAAAATTACATTCAGATCGGCGGCTTTAGACAGTACTGAACAAACTAAAGAGACTCACTGATATACAGAATTGAGCACCAAAATCCTTAAACTGATACATTAACCTAAATGTACAGCTAACTCCTCATCGAAGTTATGCCTAAAGGAGTAAGAGTCTTGTGTTGTATAATGAGCTTAGACTCTAATCTGCAGAGTTCTTTGAATCTATCTCCTCCTCTCATATCTGCCTTTAGAAAATCCAGTACTGCAAAACTCAATAAATTTGTGTTTTGTTCATGATGGCTTTGAAAGTGGCGTGCTATGGGATGGGTTTTATCCAAGTTTTTTATTGCACGCAAATGCTCTAAGATCTGTATTTTGGCCTTGTGGATGGTACTTCCAATATAAGGCAGACCATAGGGACAAAATAAAACATATACTGCATACTCTGTGTTACATGAGGTATGCTTTTTAATCACCTATGGCTTGCATTCTGAAGACAAGATACATTCTTTCTTATTTCTACTGTTTTTACAAGCTTTACAGCTTCTACATGTGTAGAAACCCTGGATTCCCAAACTTACTGTTTTAGTTGTTTCAACAGCTCTGCACAAAGTATCTCTCAGGGATCTCGCTCTTTTATATGTGATTTGCGAACATGACCCAATGCAACCCGCCAGGTCTTTGTCAGTTCTCAAGGCAGGCCAGAATTTATTCAAACATTTCTGCATAGCATGTGTTTGTTTGTTGCACGTGGTTATGATTCTTATAGTTTGGCTTGTGTCTACATTATTTACACTAACTTTCACATCTGTTTTATCAACTAACAGAGAGTCCCTTGAACGTTTGGACACCTCAGTCAAAGCTTTGTTGACTGTCTTTTGAGTGTATCCACGCTGTAAAAAACGTTCAGTCATGATTTCTGACTCAAGTTCAAACTTTTCTGCCATGCTGCAATTGCGTTTGGCTCTTAAGAACTCTCCTAACGTTATGCTTTGGATAAGTGAAGCAGGGTAGCAGCTCTCCGCATGGAGGAGACTGTTCCCCGCAGTGCTCTTTCTAAAGAGACAGCTCTCAATTCTGTTATTCTCAATAGATAATTTGAGATCGAGGAATTCCAATGTTGTCTTGGACTATTGGGATGTAAGATGGAGATTGAAGCAATTGATATTCAGTGCCCTGACTAACTCATTTGCTTCCTCTTCCGTTCCTTCCCATATGCAGAAAATATCATCAATGTACCTAGTGTACATTGAGACTTTATCTTTAAACTGTTCAAATGTTTCTAACTACTTCCTTCTCCCAATACCCCATATAGAGACCCGCAAACGATGGCGCAAAACAGGTCCCCATAGATGTACCAAGGGTTTGGTGAAAGATTTTATTATCGAAAAGGAAGTAGTTTTGTTTGAGACAGGTTGTAATCATCTCAAGTAGCATGTTTGTATGGGCAAGGTAAGAGGCTGATCTATTGCTTAAGTATTGTCTACATGCCTGTACCCCATTGTCATGTGGAATAGAAGTGTAAAGACTAGACACATCCATCGTAAGTAAAAAGTACTCTTCTTTCCACTTTATTCTTTCTAATTTACGCAAAAAGTTGCTGGGGTCTTTGACATACGAGGGGAGTTGTTGCACTAAACTCTGAAGAAAAAAATCAACGTATCTAGAAACATTTTCTAGAAAACTCCCTCGCGACGACACAATAGGTCTCCCTGGTGGATTGAGTGGCTCTTTGTGGATTTTTGGGAATAGATAAAGTGCAGGGAGCTTAGGGAATTTACATTCTAGAAATGTATATTCATTTTCCTCTATAAGCCCCTGCCTCTTCCATTCATATAACTGTATATGAATTGTTCATATTCCATCCTGTTACTCCTTTCGTACTTGTCAGCTTCAGCTAACTGTCTCAGACGCTCATTGATGTAATTGACTTTAGACAATACGACAACGTTCCCGCCCTTATCGGACTTTTTTATCACTATGGAGTTGTCGTTTTTAAGATTATCAAGGACTGTTCTTTGAGCTTTAGCAACATTGTTCCATTTATTGGTGATTTTACGCTTGGCTATTTTCCACAACTCTTCGCTCACACCTTTCTCAAATACCTCGATTACCTTGTTTCTAATTTGGTGCATAAATACTGATTTTGGTCTGAACCCACTCTTTGCGCTCAGATCAAAAGCTATGTTCTCAAGGTCAAGGCTTGTGGTTGGATCACGGTTACTAGAGTTAACTTCAGCTAATACATTCAAAGTGTGCTAAAGACCTACATCACTTATCTGTACATCACTTACTACATTCAGTGGAGTGGTGTTGTGAGAGTTAACTTTAGTTGCATGCCATTTATTTTTATTTTTTATTTTTATTTATTATTTTGCAGAGAAAAAAAGAAGAAAGCAAAGAAAATATACAAGCGACAGTCCCGCATTGTTCCCCTCACAGGGGGCACTGTAATAAGCATAAGAGGAGGCAAAGGGAGGCAGCATAGTATGTCATTAAAGTTCAGTTCGAAGAGTCAATGTTTGCCAATGAACAGAAAGGAAAACGAGTTCAGGCCTCTAACTGGTCGGCCGACCGGTAATAGCCCTGCAAAGAGGGGTGGCGAAGCCCATGTGGGGAAGGCAGTGCTGCATAAGGCTTAGAAAATCTGACAGCCTCCACAGGCAATGCGGTGTTGCAACAGGTAACAAACCCAACTGAACCCCCCCTCCTACCCCCCATCGTCCCCCCCCAGGCGGTGGCGACAACACTCACTTTCATTCTCAGTCCCTCAGTCATACAATCTTATTAAATCTGGAAAAAGGCGAAGGCCACGAATTGCGGATGGGCAGACCGCAGAGGGCAGACCTTGTGATAAGAAGCGGACCATTCGACCCCAGCGAAACAGGAAGTTCTTAAAGTTGCCCAGGAAGATGTCCGCCATTCTCTCCATGCTCAGTAATCTCCATAATCTTGCGTGCCATAGTGATATTGCTGGGGCATCCGGTTTCTTCCAGGCTGCAGCTAGCGTGAGTTTGGCGGCTCCAAGGCAGAGCCATAGGATATGTTTATCCGCTTTTGTTTGATGTTCCAACACCGGGTCACGGAGACCCAGTAGAACATGAGCCACAGAATCAGGGATTGGATAACCTAGGATGTCCTTGATGTGGGACAGAATTTCAGCCCAGAACGGGTGGATTTTCGGGCAGTCCCACCAAATGTGGCGGAAGTCCCCCAGCAGACCACAGCCCCTCCAACACCTGTCCGAGGAGGCCAGAAATATTCGATGTAACTTGGACGGGTACAAGTACCAATCTAGCATGGTTTTTAGGTGGGCCTCTCTTAGATCCACTGAGTGGTTGTGCGTAGCGATATCTCGCCAGAGACCCCTCCATTCCTCGTCAGTAACGTCTCGGCCCAGGAGGACCTCCCAGTGTCCCATGTAGCGGGGACGGGGAGATACTGCAATGGCGAGCAACAACCCGTACAGGAAGGAAATCGCCCCCTTCATGTTGGAGGTGCGTAGGATAAAGGCCTCAAATGGTGAAAGTGGTCTCGTGGCGGCATCTCCCACTCCCGCTGAGGTTGCCCAATGGAGGAGCTGGATTTGGCGGAAGAGTTCAGTGGACGGGATCCCATAGTCTCTCATGCAGTTATGAAATGTGAGTGGTGCCGACTCATGGAACAAGTGCGGAAGAGCCCTGCATCCTCCTTCCTTCCACAGTCGGAAGGGCCCCTCCTGCATCGCCGGCGGAAAGGCCGGGTTGAAGTGTATGGGGGTAAAGGGGGACAGAAACGTGGTCCAGCGGTCGTCACCAGTGACCGTATCCCAGACTTTCAAGACAGTGCTAGGGGGTGTGCTGATGTAGGCGTTCTTGGGCCTGTCCACCTTGGGTTTCCAGGCCAGGTCCCAGATCGATCTCCCAGCCACACTCCTGTCCATGTGCAGCCAATGTTTTTCTGAGACCTGCCGGGACCATTCCACCAGTACCCGTAGCTGCGCGGCTTTATAGTACAAGTGCATGTCAGGGAGTCCCACTCCTCCCTCCTTCCTTGGACGTCACAGAGTCGCGAAGGAGAAGCGCGCCCGCCCACCTTGCCAAACGAATCTCAGCATCAAGGTTTTAAGGCGCCGGAAAAAATCCACCTCTATTGGGATGGGAAGGGCCTGGAAGAGATATAGAAACTTAGGGAGGAGGACCATCTTGAGAGCATGGATCCTGCCAAGCCACGAAATATACTTCGGTTTCCACCGATCCAGGTCCGCTCGCACCGCCACCAGCATTGGGGGGAAGTTTGCTGAGAACAGTGATCCTATGGTAGGAGTCAGCCAAACTCCCAAGTATAATAAAGAGGTGGACGCCCATGACAAAGGCGTGAGCAGTCGCACTCACTCCACTTCTGCTGGAGGGAGAGTAAGGTTCAGAATGTATGATTTACCAAAGTTTACCTTGAACCCGGCCACTGCTTCAAAGTCGTATAACACAGCTTGAATATGCGGTAATGAGTGAGCCGGGTCCCCCACCGATAATAATACATCATCCGCAAATAGGGAGATTTTGTGCTGCTCACCAGTAAAGGGAAGGCCCTTGATCTGCTCCCGCTCCCGCACCGCAAGGGCTAGAGGCTCGATGTTCAGGGCAAGGAGGAGAGGGGAAAGGGGACAGCCCTGTCTTGTTCCCCGGGAGTGAGTGAAACAGGCAGATCGATGCCCGTTAATCAATACCCTAGAGCTGGGGCTGCTGTAATTGGCACGGATCATTGTTATGAACTGGGTCGAGAAGCCAAAGGTGTCCAGGGTGCGAAACAGGAATCCCCAATCAACGCGGTCAAAAGCTTTTTCCGCGTCAAGCCCCACCAGTATCGCCGGGATGCGGAACCTGGTGGCCTTTTCTATCAGGCGTATCACCCGCCTCAAGTTGTCATGCGTCTGTCGGCCCTTAATGAACCCGGACTGGTCCGGGTGAATGAGGGCCGGCATTAAGTCCTGGAGCCTGCGCGCAATGATAGAGGAGTATAATTTAGCATCGATATTAAGGAGAGCTATCGGCCGATACGACGAGCATTTAGAGAGATCCTTCTCCGGTTTGGGGATCACGGTAATCATGGCCTCGGCCATAGTCCCCGAGGTCCTCCCAGTGACAGCCATTTCATTGCAAAGGGGGACCAGATAGTCACACAGCTCCGCCGCAAATGATTTATAAAAAAGGGCAGTGTAGCCGTCTGGGCCCGGCGCCTTATGGAGTTTTAGGGCCTTAATAGCGTCCAACACCTCTGTTCTGGAGATGGGCGCAGCCAAAAGCTCATTCCACTCTTTAGAGACCTGCGGTATGGGGAGGTCAGCCAGGAATCTCCCTTGAGCTTCCTGGTCCAAAGAGTCGCCCTTGTAGAGTGCAGCATAGAAGCGGCCAAAGAGGTCCGCCTTGTCCTCATCCCGATGTTGCAGGGATCCCGACGGGTCCTGGATCCCTCCGATGTATTCCCTCTCTCTCTTGTCCCGGAGCTGACGGGCCAAGTGCTTTCCTACCTTGTTCCCCTGCGAATATGAAACACGCCGAAGCCTCAGGAGGGTGAATTCAGCTTGGTTGTTGTAGTGGGCCTTTAAATTCCCCCGCACAGCCGTCAATGGCTGGAGGGTCGCCCTGGACGGGTTCGACTTGTGTGCCTGTTCCAAGATAGCAAGTTCCGCCTCTAAGTCCTCTAGCTCCTTCCTTCTCAGTTTATTGAGGTTAGCATTGAGACCTAAGCAGGTGCCCCGCAGCGATGCTTTGCATGCGTCCCAGGTGTTGAACACCGATGTGTCCGATGCCAGGTTAAGGGTCAGAAACTCCCTGATGGCCTTCCATTGCTCCTTACAGGATGTATCATCCCGGGCAAGCGCTGCTGGGAAGTACCATTTCCGCAAACCGTCCCCCCTCACCGACCAATGCAACCCGAGAACCAGCAGGCTATGATCCGACACGGAGAGCGGAAAGACGCTAGAATCACGGACATCTCCCCTGAGGGTTTGGCTCAAAAAATGTGGTCTAGGTGAGAATAGGAATGGTGGACGTGGGAAAAGAAGGTATAGTCTCGGGTCTGGGGGTGCAAAGAACGCCAGCTGTCAATCAATCCTAAATCACCTACAAGGCGGTGCGTTTCAGCGGAGAAAACACCGGCGTCTGCTCTCTGGGCTCGGGAGCTGTCTAGGTCCTTGTCCCATACCATATTAAAATCTACCATTAAGAACAGGTACCCCTCTACAATGTTCCCCACTTTATCCAACAAGTTCCGGAGAAAGCCATTCTGCCTAGTATTGGGAACGTATACCACCACAAAAGTGCATAATCTGCCATGTAGCAACCCCTTGACCATCAACCAGCGACCTTCTATTCACAACACACCCCCATAGGCTGGAAGTGACGGGATGCCCGAAAGAGAAGAGCCACCCCCTGTGTTTGGTGGAGGCAGAAGACCTGTAGATAAGGGGGAAGTGTTTGTGTCGGAGCCGGAACTCATCTCTACGCACCAGGTGGGTCTCCTGGAGACCCACTATGTCTAATTGATGATCAGTCAAGTATTTCCAAAGTTTTTGGTGTTTCTGTGGAGAGTTTAGGCCTTTCACATTCCATGTGCCGATACTAAGTGGCATGAAGAAACATTAGGCCCCACCGCTTTGCACTCGTTCTGTCAACATGCCCCTGCCCCCTCCCCGCCAAACGCAACCAGACGTCCCCTCGTTCCCAATCCACACCCTGTACCCCTCCATCAAGCCCCTCCTCCCCACAATCCCATTCCCCGCACCAGACCCCAGGGCCCTTCAAAGCCCGAACACACGTCAGCAAGAGAGTATTACCAGCTACAGCACAAAATCAGTGGTCGCCCTTGCTCAAGAACCAGGTATCCAGAGGCCCATGTGTCATACCTCCAGAAGGGATGAAACTCATAGCAAGCACACATCGGTCGCCACCACCTCCAAACCCAGTCCCAACCCGGTCCCCAACTACCCCCCCACCCCAATCCTCCCCTAGCGCCCTCCGGTTCCCACCCCCCCCAACAAACAAACAAGAACAATGTACTTAACAGTCCCAGTGGACAGTAGTCCGTAGAGTCCCTCCTGGGCTAGGGGAGGGGCACCACTGGTGGGCCCCCCAGGGCCATGGTCCGGGGTGTCTTCTCAAACAGTACAAATATACCCACGGTACCTGAGTTCACGTGCCCCTCCGGCACCATTCGGCCATCATCTCAAAGTTCAGGCCGCTCCGGAGCTCTGCTGGGAAGACACCAATGTCGCTGAGGCCACAGATGCCACCGCCTCTCCCCTCTCCCCTCTCCTGTAGCCTAGTTGTATGATCAGGTCTTCTTCGATCTGTCTCCGGACCCACTCTTTGCCATGAGGAGGATCGCCGCCTCCTCCGCGATGGTGAACTGCCACCCTCTGGGGATGGAGTCGTGTCATCAAGGCCCAGAAGATCTTTCGCCACCTGGAGAGAACGGATTTGCGCTAGTCTATTTTGCCACCTAAAGATGATGCCAAAGGGGTGTCCCCACGAGTAGGAAATGTTACGTTCTCGTAGAAAGGTGGTCACCGGGCGGAATTTGCGTCTCTTCTGGAGCGTCGACGCCGCTAAGTCCTGGTAAAGTTGAGGACGATGCTCTCGGAATTGCAGTGACGGAGTGTCTCGTGCTTTCCGAAGGATACGCTCCTTTAGCTGGAAGTCATGCACGCAGACTAAGATGTCAGGAGGCAGCCCTCCTCCCCGTTTAGGCAGACCGACCCTGTGGACCCTGTCCATCGTGATGTCATGTAGGTCCTCCTCGCCCAGGATCTGCAAGAAAAGCGCCTGCACATAGCCCCGTAGGTCACCTGCTTCCCCGTCCCACGGCACCGTGCGTATGCAGATGTTGTTCCGGTGGGAACGATTCTCTAAATCCTCTGCATGTGCCTGGAGGTCTAAGTTCTGCTCCGTGAGCCGAATTACACCCTGCTGCAATTGGTGGACATCGTTCGCCATGCTTAAATCGTGATCCTCCAGAGTAGCCACCCGCTCACTGATACCATCCACGTCCCTCCGCACCTCGCGAAGGTCTGACGCCAGCTGAGAGCGGAGCTCAGAGATGTCCTCCTTAATAGAGGCGACAAGTTCCGTCATAAAGGCCTTTGTTGCAGGGGCCTCATCATCCTTCTGCCTGGGCGATACGCTGGGTCCGGGGGATGCCGGCTGCTGGGATCCTTTCGAGGGGCCATCCTTACCGGGCTTCCCTTTGCGCTGTGTGGAAGACATCCCGGCACCCCTGCTCATTCGGGTATTCAGGGCGGGGGATCACCCTCCACCAGTACGCAGCTCTGTTGGTCCGACTGCACACCTTCTCAGTCCAGGTCACGGCCCAAGAGCCCACAGTCTGCCCCAACGGCCCTTCGGCAAGTTCGAGAGTCCTACGCGGTATATGGCGCCCACCACATCGCTTTCTCTTCGCCCATTTGCGCAAATCTTGGTTAGGGCGGTCCTGGTCCAACGGCTGAAGTCCCAAGGGCCTCAGCTGCACATTCACTCGAATGGTGGCAGTACCTTAGTGCAGGGGAAAGCACAATGTCCAGGGGCCCCCCACGCCCTTTGACGCTACATATCGGGCCCTTGTCGCAGTAGGCCCGTAGGCCCCGGGCTCGATTTCTGAGCAGGTGTCTCCTGTGCCGAGCTCCACCCCGTCACTGGGCTGCAATGTCCAAAGCACTGTTATTATTAATATTATTATTAATGAGTTTTATATCGCGCGTGGTTACCCTTGGGCATCCCAGCGCTCATCCAGAGAACACACCATAATAGAAAAGAGCATTAGGCAGGGAACAGATGGGTCTTTAAGAGTTTGCGAAATCCTAGAGTGCCAGTTTCGGAGCGCAGGTCAAACGGAAGGGAATTCCACAATGCTGCCACATTGACGGAAAATCTTCTACCGCCAGACCTGGCCTTTCTTACTCTCGCGACTTGCAAAAGGTGTTGGTGGTCTGAGCGAAGGGCGCGGGGGGCCTTGTAAGATTGAACCATACCCCGTAGAATCGGTGGCCTTTTCCCCTGCAAGATTTTGTGGGCCATACAGAGTGCTTTAAACTTCACCCTCTCTCTGACAGGGAGCCAATGAAGCGCCTTCAGCGCGGGACGGGCTGATTGCCGCCTGGGAAGGTCCGTCAAAAGTCTAGCAGCAGCATTTTGTACTTGCTGCAATTTGTTTAAAGTTGATTCTGGCGCCCCCAGAAACAGCGCATTGCTGTAATCCAGCCGTGAAATGATGAGCCCCTGAATTAATAACCTCCTAGTGGCCATCGGGAGGAGGGGTAGGATCTTCCGGGCTGACCGGAGCAGACCGAAACTGTTCCCTCAGCTCATCCAGCCGTCCCTCCTTCCACAGCGGCGGGGGAGCGAGGGTCAGCCCCAAGAGGGCCGACCGGTCCGCCAGCGGCCCGCCACGTGGTCCGGGGGGTCTCTGGCGGTCACCCGCTCCTCCAGGGGCGTCTCACTACACTGCGCTCAGCGCTGCTCCGTGCACACTCACCACCCTTAGGTGCTCCGTGGGCTTAGGGAGCTCAGCAGCAGGGTAGGCCGCACTTCGCGATCTTTTCCGCCCCGGCAACTAGGCCACAAGCCTCGGGCTCGTGTAGTCTGTGGGGCCGGGTGGCGCAGTCCCCCTCGCGCTGGGCTGTGTCACATCGCCCCCGTCAGGGTTCATCGAAGTATCCTGGGCAGTTCCCCGCTTCTCCGGGTGGTCGGGATCGCCTCTCGCAGGCCCCACGGCACGATCCTTGCCGCCGCTGTTTCCAGGCCGCAAGCCTCGGGTTCGCGGAAGCAGTGGGGCCGGAAGGCGCAGTACCCTTCGCGCCTGGACCCCGTCACTGCACCTCTTCCAGGGTCTGCAGACGTGTCCTGGGCACTCCTCGTCTCTCCGGGCGGCCCCGATCGACACCCCCAGGGCAGCCCCGGTCCACAACTCCCTCCGACCAGGCCGCGACCTCCAGGGACCGCACACCGCTACTTCCCGTCTGCGTGGCTCACCCGCTCCGGTTCTGCCTCTGTCCCCAGGGCGCCTCCGCAGGCTGCTTGGGGTCGATAGTTGGAAACGGGCCCCCAGGAGATGCAGGGGGACCCAGAGGGTCGCAAACGAGCCCGGAGCAGGGTGCTATACAAGGCTATAGAAGGCCCGGCACCGGAGGGACTCAAAAGCACGTCCTACTCCGCCGCCATCTTGGGCACCCCCCGGAGGATTGTTTTTAAAAACCGCATGCCATTTTTTTAAGCGTAATTTCTGTATAAAGAAAAATAAGTCAATGCGACTCTGTGTGTAATTAAAATCATTGGTAGGGCAAAAAGAAAGGCCCATAGATAATAAATCAATTTCAGTCTTACTTAATGTCCTGGATGACAGGTTAATTACCATTTTCTCCTCCATTACTTTGTCTTTATTTGGCCCCTTGTTTGACTTCCCACAGGGCTGCTTGGGTTTCCTGACGGTTTGTTGGAGCCTCTTTTTCCTCTGCCTCCTCTACCTCGCTTTGGAAACCCTTCCGATCTGTTGCTCAACTGGCGTCCCTTGGCTACCAGATCGTATTCTGCTAAAATGCTGGTTTTTACTCCAGTGTAATCTTGTGTGACAGAGAACTCACTGCCACTTGTGACACAGCTTCCACTCGTCATACTTGTGCCACTTTCTTCTGTGCGATCTCCCTCTGATTGTGCTTCAACGTTAATGGTTACCGAAGCTGTTTGTGCAGTATTGGATGTTATCTTTTTTCTTAGATGGTCATACTTTTTGGAAAAATTCAAAATCTGTCTTTTCTGGTAATCAATTAAATCACATTGAAATTTACGTTGTTTCTTTATTTTTATATCACTTTTAATTTTATCCAGTCCTTTCTCCATTTTAGCCATTTACCTCTGAAATTCATCCTCACTACACAGTCCTTTCAATTCATTCGTCAGTTAGATTATCAATCATTCCACTCAGTTTGTCACAATCTTTTCGGGGGTATTTCACCAGCATTTTTAACATGTTTTTGGAGCAATGGTGATTGTTATCTACCCATTCTTCTACTAATTCTGGGTCCGGATCCTCAAAAGTAGGTGTTATAAATATACGTAGGCCTCTTGGAACTCTCCCGACTTCTACGTATTTATCCAGAGTGGTGGCTTCCACCCATTTATTTTGTTCTTTTTTCATGGCCTTCCATAGTTGGTCCAGAACGATCTTCTTATTGTTGGGGAGAATCGTGTTCCCTGCGTCCCCCTTGAATGTGTTTGGTGTGTCATCCATCTGACATCCATCAAACAATTTCATTGCAGCTTCTGAGCGCTTATCATTTCTTGCCATCGCCATCCTGTGTAAGTGCGAATATGTTGTTTTCACTCGATTTTTACTGTCTGCTTGTCGTACTCATGCACGCCTTCCTAATCGTAGGAGTCACTGCGTGCTTGCCGTTTGCTGGGCTACAGAAAAAGCAATAGTGAAATTTCAGCAGCTTTCCACGTAAACGACCGAGTCCGGGTACACGTTCAGGCACTTGGATGCCTTTCCATCTGTCGCTCGTCGTTTCACAGCTGCTGCAGTATTAGTCCAGCGGGCTGGGTGATTTTCATTAAATCAATCCAAAATACGAGCTTGCTCGCTCGCAACGCCTCTCCCAGCCACTTTTTAACGGTGGTCCGTGACGAGGCAGGCAGCCTCTTAACAAATACTCCACGGTGGTTCTCCTTTGCGAAAAACAGCAGTCATGGACACTCAAGAGATTGATGCAGCAAACCTATATTTATTCAAGCACCAGGTCTGGCAAGAAAAACACTCAACCCGTTTCAGGATCACTCCCTTGTTCACGAGTGCCTGATCCTACGTTGCTTTCCATTTTATGAAAACACTTGTGACGCCCTTTCACCATAGTGAGTGAAGACAGACTTCACTCACTATGGTGAGTGGTATAGTTTGCCTGACGTGCCTTTGCTATGTCTCAATATATGTGCTCCAGTGGATTTTGAGAAATTAACGTTTTCAAAAACAGATATATCTGTGACAGCGCTCCGGTTAGCGCCCCGGTTCGCGTACCTGACGCGTAACGGAACTTCGCGAAGCGAAGCTGATTGGCTCTCCGGTGTCTGTCAACATTCTAAACAGTCCGGACCGGCCGCCATCTTGTCTCTCGGTAGGATCGAGAGACAAGAGGTGGAGAAAAACGAAGGGGGATTTTAATGAAAGGGGGCAAGGTAGACCCCTCCTGACCCCCTAAGAATGATGTGGGGGTTATTAAAGGGTCCCGTTGGGCAAAAAATAAAAAAATTAAAATTTTCGATTTTTCGCGGTAGAAGCGCTACCCGGTACGCGAACCGGGTAGCTCACCGGTAGCGTAACGGGAGTTCGCCATTTTGTGTTTCAGTCGAATTTAATCACAAGATGGCGGAAAAACAATGTGGGGAAATGAGTATAAGGGGGCACGGGAGATGTATCCTGACCCCCTAGGTTTTCTGAGGGTGGCTGAGGAGGCTCATATATGTCGGAAATTTTTTTTTTGAATTTTTTGCGCGGTTAGCTGCCGGTACGCGAACCGGGTAGCGAACCGGGAAGCGAACATAAGTGAAAAATAGTGAAAAAAGGTACATTCGAAATTTTGAAAGAGTAATTATAGATAAGGTAGCTCTGAAAAGAGCTTTTGGGTTCTGTGTAAGTTCTAGGTACTTATAAGTAGGTACCAATACACAGTCTTAAATTTTGTATGAAAACTCTGTTGCCCTCACCTGAGAAGTGCACACCATCTCCTCTGTAGATATCTTGCATGTAGTAACGCAAGTTATTGTTGTAAATGGAGCCCATTCCATGGTCTCTCATGTAAGCTGAAACAGACTTATTTACATGCTTCCTCGCTTTCTCAATTTGTGGACAAAATTGATTGGACCACCTCCATTTCTGTCTTTGGCATATATTGGAATACACCAAGGCAGTTTGAGGAAAATGTGACATCAATTGATCAAAGGGGTCCTTTAAAAGCATTTCCAGACCTACCCCAGTCAAAGTGCCTAAATCATTTCCTCCACAGTGCACTATTATGAGGTCAGGGTTTGGCAAATGTAAAAAGGTTTTCACCAATGGTATCAATTGGTGACATCTCAATCCTCTTTGGCCAATCCATTTGATTTCCACATTTTGTAAATTGAGGTTGTGTAAATTTCTGTTATCAGCATACCTGTGAGCCCAGTGGATGTAGCTATGTCCAAGAATCCAGTCAGAAAACATGGTGAGAGGAGGTTCTGCTGCAGTCAGATGAAGTGTGGGAATGAAATGGCAGTTGAAACAGTAGGAGTTTGTAAAGAAAAAAAACTGTGGAGTTTCAGTGCTAATTCACTAGCAGTGATTGGTGGATTTTCATTTCTGAAAACCGAAAGTTAGGGTGCATGGATGTGTTCTTTGAAAGATGTCATTTGAATGGTTAAGAAAAAATGATTTTAAGGAACATTGCAGTGGATTAGCAGGTGTACTGAGAGTTCAGAGTTCATTTGAAACATTGTTGTGTGAACTTGTAAACATGAGAGGTCTTTCAGGAGGTAGTTGCTATGGAAAAAGAGCAGAAAGGGCAGAGGGGGGAAGGCTGTTGATTTGAAAAAAGTGAGGGAAGAGTTTTGATTGGGTGACATGAGAGATATGTGTGATGAAATACAGCATGTCTTTGCTTTTGTTGGTTCCAGTCTCTGGAGTGCATACCCTTTGCTCTGCTAAAGAAAAATTGGTGTGTGTCTGAGACTGTTTTGAAATTCAAAAAGCATTTGCTAAGGTGAGAAAAAATTCATTTAATTTAGATAGAGACTAGTATAGTTTATGGAGAAAATAAGGAAGCCAGCTGTGCGTTTAAAATGTTGCTTTGTGTCATGTGTTTTACAAAAAGATTTTGCTTATTTGACAAATTATAATTATAGATAATGTGAAGTATTAGTACTGACAGCGTGTGCTTGTACATAGGAGCTGTGCTGTGTTTTCAAATTATGACCAGAAAATCGTTTTTTAAAAAAAAGAAATGCTTTTCACATTTATGAGTAGGACAACATGGGGTCTGCTTTTTTAAAAAAATATTTCACTTCCCACCATGAATATGGGAGAATAATTTGCTTGTTTGTTGGTTTAAAAACTCGTTTCTTGAAGTCATTTAGGTTTCACAATATGTTGTGCAAGAGTTACATAGTCAAGATGGGGGCATATTTACAAGGCTTATGAGCCACATTCACGTCATTTCCCCCATTTTAAAAGTGACTTTAAATGTGGTGCAAGATCTTTGCAAATACACCCTCATGAGTGCTTTGCAAATTTAAGTCATTTTCCCCTCGTGCATGTGCCTTGTAAATACGCCCCTATGTGTGCTAGACAATTTTAAGTTACTTCTCCCATGAATCTGGGAGATTAATTTGCTTACATGATGTGTTTAAAAATTGTGCTTAGGTGAGAAAAGGTTTCTTTAATTTAGAAAGAGATTAGTATGCTTTTTGGAGAAAATAAGGAAGCAAGCTAGGGTGTGCTTGTACATAGGAGCTGTGCTGTGTTTTCAAATTATGACCAGAAAAACGTTTTTTTTTAATAAAGAAATACATTTCATATTTATGAGAAGGACAACATGGGGTTTGCTTTTTTAAATAAATATTTCACTTCCCAACATGAATATGGGAGAATAATTTGCTTGTTTGTCGGTTTAAAAACTCGTTTCTTGAAGTCATTTAGGTTTCACAATATGTACTGCTAGAGTTTCATAGTCACTATGATAATAATGATATACATTTAGGACTGTTTAGGTGGCATGGTTATGCTGAGGCTTCTGTAATTGTCAAAAGAGGAGAATTATGTACATTGCACTTCTGCATACAGTCCTCACCTTCTGCGTACTCTTGGATATGCTAGACTATATCTGCTCAATGAGGTACCTAAGCTGAGGAAACACAGGTGATGTGATTGTGAAATGAGCAAAAATATTTGCACATTTTTCAATTACATCACCTGTGTTTCCTAACATTACTAATCACATTGTGCAGATGAGGTTTAGGCCTGTCCAGGGAGACAGAGGAGGTCTGGCCTTTGTTCAAGTGTGCAGTGGACATGACTCACTTCATCTGTTGGCCTGCACATGTATTATGTCCTCTGTACTCTTCAACAAGCCAAAATTTCATCTGCAACCCTGAGTTGGCCTCACCTCAAACAAACTTTTGTGACTGCAAGACCTGCCTTTTTGCTCCTAGATATTTTTTGGTTTTACCATGGCTGCCAGACAATCCAGCATAGCTCTGGATAGGCCACACCTTATGCTGGTGCAAGGGCCTTGTAAATACGCCCTCATGTGTGCTTGGTAATTTTAAGTCACTTCCCCCTGGTGCAAGGGTGTTGTAAATACACCCTCATGTGTGCTTGGCCATTTCAAGTCACTTCCTCCTGGTGCAAGGGCCTTGTAAATAGGCCCTCATGTGTGCTTGGCAATTTTAACTCACTTCCCCTGGTGCATGGGTGTGGTAAATACGCCCTCATGTCTGCTTGGCAATTTTAAGTCACTTCCCCCTGGTGCATGGGTGTGGTAAATACGCCCTCATGTCTGCTTGGCAATTTTAAGTCACTTCCTGCTGGTGCAAGGGCATTGTAAATACGCCCTTATGTGTGCTTGGCAATTTTAACTCACTTCCCCCTGGTGCATGGGTGTGGTAAATATGCCCTCATGTCTGCTTGGTAATTTTAAGTCACTTCCCCCTGGTGCAAGGGTCTTGTAAATACACCCTCATGTGTGCTTGGCCATTTCAAGTCACTTCCTCCTGGTGCAATGGCCTTGTAAATACGCTCTCATGTGTGCTTGGCAATTTTAACTCACTTCCCTCTGGTGCATGGGTGTGGTAAATACGCCCTCATGTCTGCTTGCCAATTTTAAGTCACTTTCCCATGGTGCAAGGGCCTTGTAAATACGACCCTATGTGTTCTTGGAATTTTAACTCACTTCCCCCATGGTGCAAGTGCCTTGTAAATATGCCCCCTTCTTCTATGTTGTTAAATTACTGTAGATAGAATTGACAACTAGTATGTTAATTGTTTGCCTACTGTTATTGGTTTACTGTTTGGTAATAGTGGTTAATATCAATTTTTTACAAATTTTTCCACAGATTTAACTGAAGATCTTTAGAAAACTTTAAAAATGCCCTCAAGGCAGAGAAAACAAAAAGAAGCAAAGCGACTTACACTCCACCTTGGTAAAGATTTGCAGCAGTCCTCTACTATTAAATCGTATCAAGTCGCCAAAAAAGCTCCGGGTAAGAAAATAAAATCATTTTTAAAAAGAATTTTCAGACAAAAAAATACCAGTATTGAACATGTTTTAGTGCATAAGAAGAGAGACAATTTAAAGGAAAAGGAAAGGCCCGTCAAAAAAGTTTCTGCTAGAGCAGGAGATAAGTCTGTGCATGGCAGTAGAAGGGAAAATCAATTCAGGGACATTCGTAGGCGAATGACCCGCAACAGGATAATTGTCAATTTGTTAAAAAATTTTAAGAAAGGCCAACAGAAAGTGACATTTTATAAGAAAAAGAAAAATGTAGAGAAAATGATTGAGTAGGCTTTCGAAATTAAGCGAAAGTTATTTATTTTGGTAATCAATAGAATTAGGAAACTAAACAAGGTAATTTCTGATTTCAAATCAAATAGTAGATGGAAGAGAGTAGTTAATAGTAGTAATTTTTGTGAAGTTTTCTCAGGAGAATGGATGCATAGTTCAAGTTGTGAGGCATTTTTTAATGAGGAGAGTTACTTTCAGGACAATGATTTGGTGCATGCAGTTGACACCAGTGGTCGAGCATATGAGCTAAAAGATGGTTGTCCGGTTGAAAAAGAAAAACTTGTGTCTGCAGATGCAGAAGAGGTGTTAGGTGATGAGGTTTTAGGAAGACGTCCTAAGGGACCAGTCTACACCTGGAAATGTAGTAGTATTAGTAGTGTGCGACAGGATTCCATCAATTTGCTTTGTGATTTTGTTCGTACATTTAATAAGAAAAGTTTAAAACAGAAAATGAAGTTGTTGCAAGAATTAAATCCTTGCAGAGTGAGAGAAGTAACAGGTTTGCATGGGCATTCACTGGCTTGTCTTTCCAGAAGAGTATGCCAGAGTGTTTTTCATCATTTCAGGATGCTTGCAGTGCATCATAATAAAGTGAGGAAATTAGTGAGAATGTTGTATTATGCTAAAAGTCCAGCAATTATGCTTAAACAATTGAGCAGTGCTCTTTTGCATGGTTCAGAACTACATGTGAAGAATATTTGTGAAGAAAGTGAGTTCTGTTACTTTGCTAGTAAAGAGAACAATGTTGAAATTGACCCAGTAGAAGAAGGTAATGTGGAAGAGAGTGTACAGATTTCTAATATAGATAAGTTTCACAAGGAAATTTCCATCTTTCAGGTGAAATCAAGTGAGAGGCCTAATTTCACTTGTGTGTGTTGTCGACGGACTTATTATAAGAATCAGACTAAGTTAGTGGATTTATATGCAAAAAGTGAAATGGAAAACAATAGTGAATGGAAGGATTTTGCCACATACTTGATGGTAGAAAATTGTTTTGATTTGGGATCGGACCAACGTATGTGTACTTATTGTTTTAACAAATTAAACCAAAACAGGATGCCTGCTAGAGCGGTTTATAATAATCTGGAATTGGTTGACATTCCTTCTGAATTGAAGGATTTAAATACTTATGAATCTATTTTGATTCAAAGTGTGCATCCCTTTCAGGCTATTGTACGAATGGAGCCAAAGACAGGGAAATTGCCTCCATCAGATTTACAGAGAGGATTAAAGGGAAGAGTTGTTTATTTGCCTTTAGATTTGAAGAAAAACATTAATACAATTGGAGTAGAGAAAGTGGAAGAGGAACCTCTGGTTATCCTAGTTAATGGGGTTCCGACAAAGAGTAAGAAAATCTGGCAAGATTTAGTGGATGTTAGGAAAGTCAAAAAGGCAACATTGTATTTGATAAAAAACAATGAGTACTACAAGAATGTATGTGTTGCAGAAGAGGAAGTAAGTGAAGAAGAAGACAGCGAATTGTGTGTTGGACAAATTGAGAAAGTAGAAGCCTCTAAAAATGAAGAAATATATGAACATTATAGTGTCCATCCTTTGCATTCCAAGGAAGTCATGGGGAATGCTATTGAGTTGTTTCAAATGAAACAAGCCAAAGGGAGTCCCATTAGTGTTTGGGAGGAAAGTTTGGAAGCCCGGTGTTTCCCACAGGTATTTCCCACAGGTCGAGGAGGACGATATGATGAGCGACCTGATCAAATTCCTGCTTCTGAATACCGGACTTTACGATTGTATGCAGAAGATCCTAGGTTTTGTCAATGCATTCCCTATTTGTTTCATCTATTGTTTGAAAGTGATCTGTCTGGACTGTCTTATGCAGTGAACCACATCCTGAAAAGTGGTGTACAACTGCGAAATATCTCAGCAAGGGACTTTATGGATAAAGTCAATGTGCAAGACAGTATTTTGGATTCTCACCTGATTAATCTGATGGCATGTCAGCGTGGTACTAATGAGTATTGGTACCGTCGTCATGGTGACTTAAAATGTATGCTGAGGAACTTAGGAACTCCCACATGGTTCCTCACTCTCAGCTGTGCTGAGTATGGCTGGGAAGACTTACTTGAATTTCTACGAGAGGCAAATGGAAACATTGAAAATATTGAATTCAAGACACCCGGAGAACTGTGCTCTTTGGATCCAGTGAATGTATGCAGGTACTTCAATCATAGATTTGAAGCTATGATGTCTTTCACCACGAACAAGAAAAATCCACCTCTTGGAGAGGTGTTGGATTTCTTCTGGAGAAAGGAGTATCAAGCACGAGGTGCTCCTCATATACATATGCTGCTATGGATCAAAGATGCACCCAAATTTGGAACAGATCCGGATGACTTAGTGATGAATTTCATAGAACAGTATTCTACATGTGCTGTTCCAAAGACAAAGGAAGACAAATGTCTAAGAGAACAAGTTTTTCGGTTTCAAAGCCATCGTTGTGGAAAGTACTGTCGTCGTAAATTCAGAAACAAGAACAAGTACTATACAAAATGTCGTTTTGGATTTCCACGATCGGTGATATCTAAAGGAAGAGTGAACAATTTGATGTCTTCGCTGCGACATAATGTGACGAGGAAATCACCCAAAAATACATACAATTTGAAGAGAAACGAAGAGTCCAAGAACATCAATGACTACAACCCAGTGATTTTGTCCATGTGGAATGCTAACATGGATATACAGTTTGTGGCTGACAACTGTATGGCTGTGGCTCGGTATGTGACGTCTTACATCAGAAAAAAAGAAAAGACAGAACTCAAGGATATGTGGGAGGACATTTCCCATGAAAAGAGCCTCAGTAAGAAGTTGTACAGTTTCAGTCTGAAGATGTTGTCGCATCGAGAAATCGGAGCTTACGAATGTTCTGACCGGTTATCTTCAGCAAGTCTCTCTGCCAAATCTAGGAGTATCATTTGGGCAAGTCTTGGTCTTGCTGCAACGCGTAATCGAGTTCTCAAACCTGTACGGGAAATTGAGTATTTGGCAGAGAAGGAGCCAAGCAGTACAGATATTTTGAAGACCAACATGTTGGATACATATTATCCAAATAGAAGCAGTCACCTGGAGAATGTTTGTCTGTATGAGGTTCTACAAAATTACATTTTCAAGAGGAACATCACAGAAGATATTGATAAAGGAGTGTATGCTGTAATTGGAAGTGAGGGATGTCTGGTCAAGCAAAAAAAATGTCTATTGGTAAATCATCGAAAATTGGATTGCGAATCTCCAGAAAGAAAAGAGTTTTTCTATTTAGCTCTTTTGCAACTTTTCAAGCCTTGGCGTGCAGAAGAGGAACTGCTTGGAGATTTCCTCTGTTACGAAGACTCTTTCAATGCAGCCAAGGAGTCCATAGAATGTCCTGTTTTTCCAAAATATCTAGAAATGTTGAATGCAGAAATCGAACAGGAAGCAACAATTGCAGCCGAGATTGCTAGAGACAGTTCTCAGGACAGTCAGAGTTCTGTTTCATTGAGTCAGGATCCACTAGGAGGACCAGTTATCGAAAATGAAGCTGCTACTGCCATGATTGAAGTGGAAAGAGCCATGGCACATGCTCAGGAGGATGCGGTTAACTTAGAAGATTTGGAAAGACAACTCAACGTTGAGCAGAGGAAAATATATGACGAAGTTACCAGCCAAATTGATCATGGATTAAGTCATGAGAAGAAAGAGTGCTCATGTACGTCGTTGAAGCCTGTCCGACTGTACGTGAGTGGAGAAGCAGGAACTGGAAAAAGTTTCCTCATTAAAGCAATTTCATGTTATCTGCAGAAAAGGACTGAGTAATCGCTGTCTTGTGTTGTCACCGCTCCAACTGGACTGGCAGCACATAATATTAAAGGTATTACTTTGCATCAGCTACTGATGCTGCCAGTGGAGCATGATAACAAATTACAATACCACAAGTTATCGGGAGATGCTTGTTGTGAAGTATCTAGAGTCCTGAAGAAGATGAAACTTCTTATCATTGACGAAGTAAGCATGGTTTCCAATGTCATGCTTGCCTTTGTGCATTTGAGAATGCAGGAAGTTCTTAAAACAGAGTATGATGTGTTATTTGGTGGCAAACACATCATTGTTTTCGGTGATCTTCTGCAGCTGACACCAGTGAAAGGACAACCAGTGTTTAAACTGCTTACGCATGAAGATACCAGGAAGTGCCTAGGAAGCATTGGCAACGTTAACATATGGTTAAACTTCAATTATGCTGAGCTGCGTGAAAATATGCGTCAGGCGAAGGATGAAGATTACAAGAATATTCTACAAGATGTTAGAATCGGGAAAGTGACTGAGCGTGGGAAAGAAGCTTTACATGCACGATTACTGTCAAAATTGTATCCAGAAGAAGACGTTCTGCCAGAGAATATTTTTCATAAAATTACTGAGAAGAAATCGGGAATATGTTTGATGCCAACTCTTGCAGAATGTTCCATCTTCAACAACAAAATGTTGAATTTAGAAAACCAAGAGATTGTGAAACTGGAAGCTATTGACAGAATAGAGCATATGGGTGCAACAATTGTTTTGTCTGAGAATTTGAAATCTAAATTGGATTAATTAGAGAAGACTATATCTAAAACTGCTGGTTTTGAAAAGACTCGGAATGTGTGCTTAAATTGCCGTATCATTTTGAGAAGGAATTTACATGTTGAAAGAGGTCTGGTAAATGGATCAATGGGTAATGTTGTTGATTTTGAGAAATACAGAAATAGAGATAGAATTGAATTTTTAAAAATTAAATTTGATGGCATTGAGGAAGTACAGCTAATTGGTCATTGCACAGCTAGGTTTTTGCTTGTAAAAGACTTATATGTTCGCCGTAAACAGTTTCCTGTTTGCTTGGCATATGCGGTGACAATCCATAAATCACAAGGTTTAAGTGTAGACAGTGCTTTGGTGAATATTGGCAGTTCTGTGTTCAAAGAGGGTATGGCTTATGTAGCATTGTCACGAGTCAGAACATTATCGGCTTTGTACTTGATTGAGTGTGATGTCACAAACATTTGATCGGATCTAGATTGTGTTAAGGAATACAATAGGTTAAGAAGAGAGTATGCGCCACATTTGCCTCAATATCCTTTGTTTGAGAAACGTGTGGTAGGCCGGAAACGAAGAAATATCAGTAATAGTAGGGAGGTTGTAGCAAAAAGACCAAAAGTCGATGAACCGAAAATTGTAAGCAGAAAGAAAATGAATTCTGTTGAAGATGTTGTTGGTTTTCAATTTGAAAATAGTTCTGGTGTGAACTGCTATGCTAATGTAGTGGTTAATGTTGTCTTTTCTCTAGAAACTTTAAAAGAACAGATTGTGATCAATTCGGATCAAAGTTTTTGCTGTTTGTTGAATTCTGTGTTTGAGAAATGTAGCACTGATAGAACAAGAGTAGAAAGTGTGTCTGAAATTCGAAATCTGTTAGACAAATGTTCAGGTCAAACACAATTCTCTCAAAATATTCAGCAAGATTGTCAGGAGTTTTTAATGTATATGCTTAATGTATTGCAAGATGAAGGTGTAGATGTAGATCATCTGTTTGGCCTTTCTTATCAATGGCAGCATGACTGCGAGAATTGTACGTTATCAAGTACTACTAGTGTAGACTCAGAAAGATTTATATATTTAACTTTGCCAGACAGTAAATCAGTATCCTTTAATAAGCTAGTAAAAGCAGCGGATCAAAACATGGAGTTTAGCCAATGTAAGTCTGCAATGCTGTCCACATTATTTATACAAAGATATGGCCAGTATGTAATTTTAATGTTCCAACGATGTAGGCCTGATGGAACAAAATTGACAACTTTAATTACAAATTTTGTGGCTTCTCAGTTGTCAATATCAAGAAGGACTTTTCTAACTGCAGCAATTATATATCATGAGGGTCCTTCAACAACATCAGGACATTACACAACTTATTTGAAGTCTGGAAACGGCTGGTCATTCTGCAATGATTCTGTTTTAACTTTCAAAACAAGATTGCCTTTTCACCTTAAAAATTCTTGCCTGGTGTTCTTACAACCAAAATTTTAGGGATGAAATCTCGGGATTTGTTCTGAGGAATTTCAAGATGTTCTAATGGCTCCTACACTATATAGCCTTGTGGATAAGTGTAGTACAGAGCGAAAACTGTTTGTTTTAATAAGCTAATTCAAGCAGCAGATCAAAACAAGGAGCAGAGGTAATGTAAGTCTGCAATGCTGTCCACATTATTTACAGAAACTTATGGGTGAAATGTAATTTTGCAATTCCAACTATATAAACCGGATGTAAATAAGTTGTCAAGTCTAATTAAAAATGTTTTGGCTACACAGTCGTCGATTTCAGGAAGAACATTTGTAACTGCTGCTATTATATGACATGATGGTCCTTTGACAACATCAGGATATTACACAGCTTATTGGAAATGTAAAAAATGCTGGTCTTTCGGCAATGATTTCCATTTGACTAGGAAGCAATGTTGCCTTTTGACTTGTTTTCAGAAGTGAGAATTTAGGGTAGGTAACTGGACTATAATGATTCTAGGTGTTGCTGTAATTTAGTGTGCTGTTTTAATTTGCTTTGTATGTCTCATTTTTCTTAAAACGATGGAGCTTATCTTTCAGAAAGTGGCGGGCAGAAAATAATAACAGCACAACAGAGTATAAGCTGTTCATAGGACATCCTTTGACGTCATGGAAAGTAAGTTACTTTTGAGGAGTTCTGATTTCTGATTGGTTATATTATATGGGGTTTTTAAACACAATCATTTTGATTGTGTTTTTTTTCCCCCGCTGTTATATGATGAATACCTTCAACTCACTGTTTTTAGTGAAATTTGATATATTCTGAGAACAGCAAAAATAAACCATTTAATATGTATAATTAATTCTGTACTTTGAATTGTGATTTTCAATATGTACTCATCTTGTCTCATGCTCACTCATCTTTTACTACTTTCTATCAATTTTAAAATTTTTGTTCTTTCTTTCACAGATTGAAAGCATAAAAATAACAAGTGACTAAGTTAACGACAATTATAAGGTAAGTGTTTTGTACTCTTTCCGTTACATCTCTATCACATTTAATTTCTATTAGTTCCACTGCTTCATTTCTTTAACCCTCAGTTTCCTGCCTTTGCTACTTCCCTCATTCCTTTTTCTATTACTTACTTACTCTACTCCTTCCACTCCTTTTCTCAGTCCCTCTGTTCTCATAGTTCCTCACTCTTGTTCACTCACTCCGTCTCTATTACTCTCACTGTCTCTGACTCATCAATCTTTCACTACTTGTTTATTATGCTTTCTCCCTGTAGTTCAAGCACACTATGTTATTTACATTTCTTTGCTGTTTCAATCATTCCTTTTCTGTCACTTCTTCTTTTCTGCTTTCTGTTTTTTCTCTCTGTTATTCCACATGTTTTAACCTTAGTCACTGTCATACATCTTGTTTTATTCCTATTTACTTTCCCTCAGGATTGTTCTTTTAGTCCGGTTCTATCCCTACCTCTCATTCCACATCCTTTACTGTATTTCTTCTTAATTTGAACATTCACTCACATTCTCTAAGAAACTCTTGTTTATTATTCTTCTACTCTCCTTTTTTTCTTTCACTTCCTTATCTATTTTGTTTTTCACAATTATATCCTCTTACATCTTTTCTTCGGTAATTAGATCTATTAAACAGTATCTCTGTGTTACTCCCTCGAGCTGTCTTTCTTTTAACATTACTCTCTGTTTACTTCCCTTATACTTACTCTTCTTTTTAAAAAAAATAAATAAATTCTGGTTCGCTACCGGTTCGCGTACCGGCGCGCGAACCGGGAAGCGAATCAAAAGAAATAGAGGTTGCCAGAGTGCTAAACATTCTAGCAATTTCTTATAAAGGGAGGTAGTTCTGAAAAGAACTTTTTTTTTATTATTTTTGTTGTTTTATATTTTTTTATTATTTTTCTGAACATTTTTTTACTTTTTTTGTATTTTTTGAACAGTTTTATATATTTTTTTGGTTTTTTTGTGGGGGGGGGAACGAAAATGATTCATTATAAAGGGCTCAACAGGAGCAACCAAAAAAAAGATAATTTATTTTCTGGGGCGTTTTGGACATTTGTGATTGTCAATAGCTGTGTTGATTAAATGTATGCTACTCCCCCTGTAGCAAATCAATTGGCCGCAAAAAATGCACCCATGCTTCACATTCCCAAACTTCAGCTGGATATTTGGGACCGTCTCCCTCGCCTCTGGTCCCGTCACTGCCTCTTCATTTGATGTACTGGCCACAGGAGGGGGGTCACGTACCTGCGCAGCACTATAATTTATAGGGTGCCACCTTTCCATGTGCCGATGCATGGTGTAATTGCCATAGCTGTATTTCTTATCAGTCCCTCTGGACAGATCATTTTTGCAGATGAGACAGGTAACGTAGCGGGCATTGACTTTTTTTTGGCCCCGAGGAAATGTGAAAAATTGCCATATGTAATTTTCTTTCACATGGGACCTCCTCGGCTCTTCAAGCAACAACTCCCTCATCCTTTGCTCCTCTTCCTCTTTTCCTCTTCTTCTTCCTCTTGCTGAAGGATAACCTGAGGAGGTGGTCCTCTCTTCCTAGGAGGTGGTGGTGGTGGTGGGGGTCCACCAGCTGCAGCTACTAATGAAGCCATTTCTTAAGAATCAAAATAGGTCTTCCTCTCACAAAGTTGAAAGTCAGAGTGAGAAAAAAGGTGGGGCCTTTCATCATTTGGGAAAAAAAATAGTTCTTAACCAATGAAAAGGGTTATTTTTAGGTCACATGACCTAGCCTTACAGCATTAGGAAACCGAAAGTGAAATGAACCAATGAAAAGTTTTATTAACAAGTCACATGACCTGTTACGCTTACGTTACGCGCTCCGCGCCGCGCCCCGGATCGCTTCCGGGGAGCTGCGCTTCGCGCCTCGGTTCACGCTCCGGAGCACTTCCGGGTGCGCTAACGCAGCGCGTCATAAGACACATTACGCGGCAATGCGATACGTCGCGTTTACGCGACGCGTCACGATGTTGTTTTCTTGCGCGGCAGTTGTGCTAACGGAACATTTCCCGGTTCGCGGACCGGGTCGCGGCACCAAATTGAGCTAACGGGAAGCTACCCGGTGCGCGGGCCGGTAGCGAAACAAAAAAAAAAATATATATATATACATAAAAAAATTATGTTACAAACATATAAAATATATTTTTCCATTAAAATAAGAATACATTTTACAGCTTTTGATATTTGCTATTAAAAAAATATTGAAATTCACTGAAAAAACCATAGGTTATAGACCATATATAGTTAGGAATTAGCATTTACAAAACCTTAAAAATTCACTGAAAAAACCACAGGTTATAGACCATATATAGTTAGGGATTAGCATTTACAAAACCTTATTTTACTCACACAAAACCATTGAAATTCGCATATATAGTTAGTTGCAGTAACTATATATCGTGCACCCGCAATCCACTGCTGATGATGTCACATATTACATCATTCATGACATGGTCAGTGACATCTCAAATGACATCACTGATGACATCACTTTGGACATCTCATTTGACATTACTGATCACATCACTGATGACATCATTCATGTGATAATACGATGAACCTCTTCAGACTCTAATATAACCTTAGATACACTCAGTGTAAACAGACACTCACAGACTGTCACTCATCCATGAAGTTACACACACACCTAGTCAGTCATGCAAAGAATCAATCACACCTCCATTTTCTCAACTATACAGTTATACACACCTTACTTATTCAAACATATACTAACACATATTTACTCTCTTATACAATCCCGGATACAAGTTCACAATGATCCATACAGCCACTCACACATTCACTGGCTCTTATGCACAGTTATTTATATATGTCAACTCTCAAATGTACTGTGTTTTACATATGTACTTACTTTGACATGTAGCACTGAGATATCTATTTACTCACCAATACACTCATACACACAGTCAACCGCCCATACAGCTGTTTCCACATGCTCTTTTGAACCCATACATCTAGTGAATCAACTGCTCACACATCTATGCACAGAGTAATACACCTCCCAGCCACCCACACACACACTCAGTCTCCCATACAAATACTTGGGCAACCAATCAATAACCCATATCGTTACTCATATAGCTACTGATCAACACATGCAGCAGTTTACAGAACAACAGATATAATGATGCACAAATTAAGACAGTTTAGTCACTAACCCATGCACTCAGTGAGACACATTTAATCACTCACTCATATAGTCAGTCATGCACCTACTAAATCCTTCATCCAGACACTTATAAATCCACTCATTCTTCAATATGTAAGACATATTTTAACTTTACAGAAACATACAGTCACTGGATGTTGTCATCAGTGATGTCATCAGTGATGTCATTTGAGATGCCACTGACCATGTCATGAATGATGTAATATGTGACATCATCAGCAGTGGATTGCGGGTGCGCGATATATAGTTACTGCATCTAACTATATATGCGAATTTCAATGGTTTTGTGTGAGTAAAATAAGGTTTTGTAAATGCTAATCCCTAACTATATATGGTCTATAACCTATGATTTTTTCAGTGAATATATATTGTCGGGCAGTTTTGATTTGTGATCATTAAACTTTAAAAAATACCCCTTGAGTGCGCCTGAATCTTTGCTTCAGGGGAATAGGAGGAGTATCGCACAGGAATATATATATATATATATATATATATATATATATATATATATATATATATATATATATATATATATATATATATATATATATATTACCTACTGGCGGTCGCCAGTAGGTATATATAGTTAGGATTTTTTCCCTATGGGATTTCTGAAAATTCTATGCCTAATAACTTTTGCGTTTGTGGACGGAATTGGCTGAAATTTTCAGGAAAATGGCACATTTTGTTTCTGAGCAGCCCTTGAAAATTTGGGGGGGTTTTGTGGAGGGGGGGCCGAGAAAAAAGGGGGGTCCCAAAACGCATTTTTCCCATGTTAATTTCCATAGGGCGGTTGGACTCACTTTTAGCCCGAACGGCTGAATGGATTTTCACGAAACTTGGCAAAATTGTAGGGACTGTTAGCCCGATGTGCCTTTGCTAGGTCTCAATATATGTGCTTCAGTGGATTTTGAGAAATTAACGTTTAAATCAAGATATATATCTGTAACAGCGCTCCGGGCAGCGATCCGGTTAGCGAACCTTTCGCGTATCGGAACTTTGCGATGCGAAGCTGATTGGCCCTCCGGTGTCTGTCAACATTCTAAACAGTCCGGAGCGGCCGCCATCTTGTCTCTCGGTAGGATCGAGAGACAAGAGGAGGCCAAAACAAAGGGGGAAATTACCATAAGGGGGCATAGTAGATCCTCGTTGACCCCCTAGGTTTTATGTGGAGGTTTTAAAAGGGCCTAGGAGGGTCCAAAAAAAAAAAAAAAAAAATTTTTTTTTGCGTGGTAAGCGCCAAGTTTGCGAACCGGAAAGCGTTCTGGGCAGCGAACTTTATGGATAAAAGAATGATAGACTTTTCTAATACTGTATGTTAATTATTTGTTGTTTTTGTTCTTTTTTTTAATTTATTTATTTATTTTGATTTAAAAAAAATTATTTATTATTTTCATAGTTTATTAAAACTTCCAGCATTATATCATCTGGTATCTCGTCAAACATGGATGTTTCTGTCTCTTGTAAGGTTTGAATAAATTGTTCGTCAAAAGATTGATCCATAAAATCTTCATCCACATTTTCTTCAGTTTCAATGTCTTCGGATGTAATCTCGAAGGAAACATTAGTTTTTTCTTGCTCCCCTTCCATTTTTTTGCTGTAAATTGAATAAAAAAAATAATTAAATTAGAAGAGTTAGGGCACTGTTGGGTTTAAGTTCAGACAGGTAGTTCTGTTTTTTTAACAGTGAAGTTAAAGTAAGTAAATTCATAATTATAGCAGAGAAGTGTAGGTCAATCAATAAATATAACAGAGGAGTCTATCTGTATCTCTAACTATAGCAGGGGGACAGTAAATAATTATCAAAAAACGTTTTTACAAATTAATTTAAAGTGCCACTTACAAATTATCAATTTAATTTACAGGGAGGTGAAAAGGCTCTTGAAATGTAGTTCAGGAAGTAGTAGTCAAAATGGCTGTGTTTCCTTTTCTTCCTTTATATATATTCAGGTACATAACCAATCAAATGTCAGGAAAAAAAAATTGAAAATGAAAGTAACATTTTCATTGGTTGTCAATTCCAACACTTCAGATGTGTTTTGTGAAGTAATTTACCTCACGGTACTTAGAGAGGTCTACAGGCTTAATGGCTAAATGGAATTTCAATCAAATTTGTGAAAATGAAAGGGATTGTTATGTAGTATGAGCTAATCTATATTTGGTGAGAGTGTCTCTAGTCGTTTTTCTGTAAATTACTTTCCCACCTTTTTTTTTGGACCGCTTTCCGGGAAGCGGCCCGGTTCACGAACCTTAAGCGTCACGGGAGTCCACCATTTTGTGTTTCGGTCGCATTAAGATACAAGATGGAGGGCAAATAATGTTTAGAATGGGTAGAAGGGGTCATGGTAGACTTATCTTGACCCTCTAGGTTTTCTGAGGGTGGCTGAGGAGGCTTATATGTGCGGAAAAAAACATTTTTTAAAAAAATTCCGCGAGGTTAGCTTTCGGTTCGCGAACCGGGTAGCGCCCCGGGGAGCGAATTTTGTGGAAAATTAATGAAAAAAGTTAGAAAAAAATAATAATTGTGAGTGATCAGATGAAGGGTAGCTCTGAGAAGAGCTTTTGGGTTTATGGTACATTTAGGTACTTATAAGTAGGTACCAATGCACAGTCTTAAATTCAGAATGAAAATTCTGTTGCCCTCATCTGAGAAGTGAACTCCATCTCCTCTGTAGATATCTTGCATGTAGTAACGCAAGTTATTGTTGTACAGAGAGCCCATTCCATGGTCTCTCATGAAAGCTGAAACAGATTTGTTTACATGCTTCCTCGCTTTCTCAATTTGTGGACAAAATTGGTTGGACCACCTCCATTTCTGTCTTTGGCATATATTGGAATATACCAAGGCAGTTTCAATTGGTGACATTTTAATCCTCTTTGGCCCAACCACTTAATTTCCACATCTTGTAAATTGAGGTTAGGTAAATTTCTGTTCTCAGCATACCTTTGAGCCCAGTGGATGTAACTATGTCCAACAATCCAGACCTTAAACATGGTGGGAGAAGGTTGTTCTGCAGTCAGATGAAGTGTGGTAATGAAAGGGCAGTTGAAACAGTAGGAGTTTCTAAAGAAAAAAAACTGTGGATTTCCAATGCTAATGATTCATTAGCAGTGATTGGTGCATTTCCATTTCTGAAAACAGAAAGTTAGGGTGCATGGATGTGTTCTTTGAAACATGTAATTTGAATGGTCAAGGAAGAAACATTTAATGAAAGATTGCACTGGATACGCAGGTGCACTGAGAGTTCAGAGTTCAATTGAAACATTGTTGTGTGAATTTGCAAACATGAGAGGTCTTCCAGGAGGTGGTTGCTATGGAAACAAGGCAGAGAGGGCAGAGGGGGGAAGGGTTTTGATTTGAAAAAAGTGAGGGAAGAGGTATGATTGGCTAATATGAGAGATATGTGAAATGAATATCTGTATTTCTGTGCTTTCAATAGCTGCAGCCTTTGGAGTGCATCCTTTTTCTTCTGCTGAAGACAATTTGGTGTATTTCTGAGACTGTTTTCAAAACTCAAAAAATATTTGCTAAGGTGAGAAAAGATTTATTTAATTTAGATAGAGAATAGTATGATTTAAGGAGAAAATGATGAAGAAAGCTGTGTTTTTAAAATGTGGTTTTGTCTCTAGTGATATACTAATAGAATTAGTTTCATAGAGAAATTGTAATTGCATATTTGGTGTAGCATTCTGGCATGCAGTAACACAAGTTATTGTGGTACATGGAGCCCATTCCATGGTCTGTTATGTAAGCTGAAACAGATATGTTGTTTTTAAAAACGATTTAAGAAATCAATTACATTTCTGGATATGTACTGCTAGAGCTTCATAGGTTGTTTTGAGCCATATTTATAAGGTATTTGAGTGTCTAAGATGTTATGTTTTCCTTTTAAAATGTAAAGTGTTCCTCATGGGGCAAGTGTCTTGTAAATACGCTCCCACTTGTGCTTTGCAAATTTAGATTTTGATTATGGGAGTTACATAGCCATGTTAATAATGTCCAAACAATGGTGATAGGGCATTCAAGAAAACGTTTTTCTGTGTCTCTAGGACATTTTCAGTCCTTTCCTCTTGAATGCAGGTATACAATTGATTTATATGCTGTGTTTAAAAACGAATTTTCAAATCAATTACATTTCTTGATATGTACTGTTAGAGCTTCATAGGTTGTTTGGGGTCATATTTAGAAGGCATTTTAGTGTCTTTGATGTTATGTTTCCCTTTTTAAATGGAAAGCGTTCCTCATGGGGCCCTGAGCAGTTCTTAGCCATGTTATTTAATAGGAAGTGGATAACATGGCTAAGAGCATTTGCTGGAAAATGCATGAATATCGCTGACTTTTCTGCGATATTCATGCATTGCGGCCGTTTTTTTTCGCATTTGCGAGCAGTTCTTAGCCATGTTATCCAATGGGAGGTGGATAACATGGCTAAGAGCATTTGCTGGATAATGCATGAATATCGTTGACTTTTCAGCGATATTCATGCTTGCGGCTGTTTTTAATCGCATTTGTGATAAACAATTACATTTCTTGATATGTACTTTTAGAGCTTCATAGGTTGTTTGGGGTCATATTTAGAAGGCATTTTAGTGTCTTTGATGTTATGTTTACCTTTTTAAATGGAAAGCGTTCCTCTTGGGGCAAGTGTCTTGTAAATACGCTCCCACTTGCGCTTGGCAAATTTAGATTTTGATTATGGGAGTTACCTAGCCATGTTAATAGTGTCCCAAAAATGGTGCTAGGGCATTCCAGAAAACACTTTCATGTGTCTCAAGGACATTTTTAGTCATTTCTTCATGAATGCAGGTATACAATTGATTTATATGCTGTGTTTAAAAACGAATTTTGAAATCAATTAAATTTCAGGATATGTACTGTTAGAGCTTCATAGGTTGTTTGGGGTCATATTTAGAAGGCATTTTAGTGTCTTTGATGTTATTTTTCCCTTTTTAAATGGAAAGCGTTCCTCATGGGGCCCTGAGCAGTTCTTAGCCATGTTATTTAATAGGAAGTGGATAACATGGCTAAGAGCATTTGCTGGAAAATGCATGAATATCGCTGACTTTTCTGCGATATTCATGCATTGCGGCCGTTTTTTTTTCACATTTGCAAGCACTTCTTAGCCATGTTATCCAATGGGAGGTGGATAACATGGCTAAGAGCATTTGCTTCAAAGGTTGTTTGGGGTTATACACCATTTTTGGGAAATTATTAACATGCCTATCTAACTCCCATAATCCAAATCTAAATTTGCCAACCGCAGGTGGGAGCGTATTTACAATAAATTTGCACCATGAAGAACGTAAAATAGCATACTAGACACTCAAATGCCTTATAAATATGACCCAAAACATCTTATGAAGCACTAGTAGTGCATATTTCCAGAAATGTATTGGTTTTCATTTAATGATTTACTTCATTGGTAGGCCTTCACATGTTTTTTTACCTTGGTTTTTTTCAGTGAAAATCTTATCTGCAACCATGTGTTGGCCTCACCTCAAATAAACAAAACAGGTGATGGACTGAATGTGGATCAATGACACACATTCACCCCAGTCTAAAGATCTGGGCCTAAACAAATCTTTAGATAGGCTACATCTTATCGTCATCCTGAATTAATCATTTAAAATATTAGGGAGTGATTTATGATTGTTGTATGCCTGTTTTGTACCATTGAGTGTCATTTTTGTGATGCAGTGCTGGTGGAAAACATTTGCTATGTTAAATAATTAGTACGGCATTAAGTTTTAGATGACTGTTATTTATTTACTGTTTGGTAATAGTGGTTAATAACATTTTATATTATATTTTTCCACAGATTCAACTGCAGATTCTTTCATAGTTTGGAAAATGCCTACAAAAAGTAGAATAAGAAAGGCTAGAAAACGTCAAAGACAGCAGGATGATGTTTTATTGCAGCAGTCCTCTTCTCCAAATACTTGTCAAAACAGCAAGAAAGGTCCGGGTAAGAGCACGAAATCATTCTTAAGAAATATTTGTAGTAAAAAAAGTTTTGCTCAAAAAAATGTTTCAGTCCACAAAAAGAAAAGTAATTTAAATGGAAAGGAGAGACCCATCACAAATGTTACTGGTAGAGGAAGAGATAACTCTGTGCATGATAGTAGAAGGAAACAACAGTTTAGGGACATTCGAAATCGAATGTTCCGTAATAGGATATTAGTTAATTTATTGAAAAATATTAAAAAGAAAGGCCAACAGAAAGCGGCATTTTATAAGAAGAAGAAAAATGTAGAGAAAATTATTGATCATGCTTTTGAAATTAAGCGAAAGTTGTTTATTTTGGTAATCAATAGAATTAGGAAACTAAGCAAGGTAATTTCTGATTTCAAAACAAAAAGTAGATGGAAGAGAGTAGTAAATCGTACTAACTTTTGTGAAGTTTTTTCCGGAGAATGGATGCATAGTTCAAGTTGTGAGGCATTTTTTAATGAGGAGAGTTATTTTCAGGATAATGATTTGGTGTTTGCAGTTGACACCAGTGGTCGAGCTTATGAAGTGAAGGATGGTTGTCCAGTTGAAAAAGAACAACTTGTGACAACAGAGACAGAAGAGGCGCTAAGTGATGAGGTTTTAGGAAGATGTCCTAAGGGTCCTGTGTACATTTGGAAGTGTAGTTCTATTTGCAGTGTGCGACAGGTTTCCATCAATCTGCTTTGTGATTTTATACGGACATTTAATAAGAAAAGTTTGAAGCAGAAAATGAAGTTGTTGCAAGATTTAGATCCTTGCAGAGTGAGACAAATGACAGGTTTGCGTGGTCATTCACTGGCTTGTCTTTCCAGGAGAGTATGCCAGAGTGTTTTTCATCATTTCAGGATGCTAGCAGTGCATCATAATAAAGTGAGAAAATTAGTGAGAATGTTGTATTATGCTAAGAGTCCAGCAATTATGCTTAAACAATTATGTGCTGCTCTTTTGCATGGTTCTGAAATAGATGTGAAGAATATTTGTGAAGAAATTGAGTTTTGTTACTTTGGTAGTAAAGATGAGAATGTTCAAATTGACCCTGAAGTAGAGGGTAATGTGGAAGATAATGTACAGGTTTCCAGTACAGATAATTTTCAGAAGGAAATTGCCACGTTTCAGATGAAATCAAGTGAGAGGCCTAATTTCACTTGTGTATGTTGTCGACGCACTTATTATAAGAATCAGACTAAGGTAGTGGATTTATATGCAAAAAGTGAAAGGGAAAATAATAGTGAATGGAAGGATTTTGCCACATACTTGATGGTAGAAAATTATTTTGATTTGGGATCGGATCAACGTGTGTGTACTTATTGTTGTAATAAATTAAACCAAAACCAGATGCCTGCTAGGGCAGTTCATAATAATCTGGAATTGGTTGAGATTCCTTCTGAATTGAAGGATTTAAATACTTATGAATCTATTTTGATTCAAAGTATCCATCCCTTTCAGGCTATTGTAAGAATGGAGCCAAAGACAGGGAAGTTGCCTCCAGCAGATTTACAGAGAGGATTAAAGGGAAGAGTTGTTTATTTGCCTCTAGATTTGAACAAAAACATTAACACAATTGGAATAGAAAAAGTGGAAGAGGAACCTCTGGTTATCTTGGTTAATGGGGTTCCGACAAAGAATAAGAAAATATGGCAAGATTTAGTGGATGTTAGGAAAGTCAAAAAGGCAACAGTGTATTTGAAGAAAAATAATAAGTACTATAAGAATGTATATGTTGCAGAAGAGGAAGTAAGTGATGAAGAGGATAGCGATTTGTGTGCTGGCCAAATTGAGAAAGTAGAGGCCTCTAAAAGTGAAGAAATATATGAACATTATAGTGTTCATCCTTTGCATTCCAAGGAAGTCATGGGGAATGCTATTGAGTTGTTTCAAATGAAACAAGCCAAAGGGAGTCCCATTAGTGTTTGGGAGGAAAGTTTGGAAGCTCGGTGTTTCCCACAGCTATTTCCCACAGGTCAAGGAGGAAGATATGATGAGCGACCTCATCAAATTCCTGCGTCTGAATACCGGACTTTACGATTGTATGCAGAAGATCCTAGGTTTCGTCAATGCATTCCCTATTTGTTTCATCTCCTGTTTGAAAGCGATCTGTCTGGACTGTCATATGCAGTGAACCACATCTTAAAAAGTGGTATACAGATGCGAAACATCTCGGCAAGTGACTTTATGCATAAAGTCAATGTCCAAGACAGTATTTTGGATTCTCACTTAATTAATCTCATGGCGTGTCAGCGTGGTACTAATGAGTACTGGTACCGTCGTCATGGTGATTTAAAATGTATGCTGAGGAACTTAGGAACTCCAACATGGTTCCTCACTCTGAGCTGTGCCGAGTATGGCTGGGAAGACTTACTTGAATTTCTACGAGAGGCAAATGGAAATATTGAAAACATTGAATTCAAGACACCTGGAGAACTGTGTTCTTTGGATCCAGTGAATGTATGCAGGTACTTCAATCATAGATTTGAAGCTATGATGTCTTTCATCACAAATAAAAAGAATCCACCTCTTGGAGAGGTGTTGGATTTCTTCTGGAGAAAGGAGTACCAAGCAAGAGGTGCCCCTCATATACATATGTTGTTGTGGATCAAGGATGCACCTAAATTTGGAACAGATCCGGATGACTTAGTGATGAATTTCATCGAACAGTATTCTACGTGTGCTGTTCCAAACGCAACGGAGAAGAAAAGTCTAAGAGAACAAGTTCTACGTTTCCAAAGCCATCGTTGTGGAAAGTACTGTCGTCGTAAATTCAGAAACAAGGACAAGTTCTACACCAAATGTCGTTTCAACTTTCCACGACCGGTGATTTCTAAAGGAAGAGTGAACAGTTTGATGTCTTCGCTGCGACATAATGTGACGAGGAAATCACCCAAGAATACATACAATTTGAAAAGGAACGAAGAGTCCAAGTACATCAATGACTACAACCCAGTGATTTTGTCCATGTGGAATGCTAACATGGATATACAGTTTGTGGCTGACAACTGTATGGCTGTGGCTCGGTATGTGACATCTTACATCACCAAAAAAGAAAAGACCGAACTGAAGGATATGTGGGAGGACATTTCCCATGAAAAGAGCCTCAGCAAGAAGTTGTACAGTTTCAGTCTGAAGATGTTGTCGCATCGAGAAATCGGAGCTTACGAATGTTCTGATCGATTGTCTTCAGCAAGTCTCTATGCCAAATCCAGGAGTCTCGTTTGGGCGAGTCTTGGTCTTGCTGCAACGCGAAATCGAGTTCTAAAACCTGTCCGGGAAATTGAGTATTTGGCAGAAAAGGAACCAAACAGTACCGACATTTTGAAGACCAACATGTTGGATACATATTATCCAAATCGAAGCAGTCACCTTGAGAATGTTTGTCTATATGAGGTTCTCCAAAATTATATATTCAAGAGGAACATCAAAGAAGATATTGAGAAAGGAGTGTATGCTGTAATTGGAAGTGAGGGATGCCTGGTCAAGCAAAGAAAATGCCAATTAGTAAACCATCGAAAATTGAGTGGTGAATCTCCAGAAAAAAAGGAGTTTTTTTATTTAGCACTTTTGCAACTTTTCAAGCCTTGGCGTGCAGAAGAGGAACTGCTTGGAGATTTCCTCTGTTACGAAGACTCTTTCAATGCAGCCAAGGAGTCCATAGAATGTCCTGCTTTTTCTAAATATCAAGAAATGCTAACTTTGGAAATTGAGCAGGAAGCAACGATTGCAGCCGAGATTGCCAGAGACAGTTCTCAGGACAGTCAGAGTTCTGTTTCATTGAGTCAAGATCCACTTGGAGGACCTATTATCGAAAATGAAGCTGCCACTGCTATGAATGAAGTAGAAAGAGCCATGGCACATGCTCAGGAGGATTCAGTTAACTTAGAAGACTTGGAAAAACAACTCAACGTTGAGCAGAGGAAAATATATGATGAAGTTACCAAGGAAATTGAGCACGGATTAAGTCATGAGAAGAACAAGTGCTCATGTACATCGTTGAAGCCTGTCCGACTGTACGTGAGTGGAGAAGCGGGAACTGGAAAAAGTTTCCTCATTAAAGCAATCTCTTGTTATTTGCAGGAAAGGAGTGAGTCATCGCTGTCTTGTGTTGTCACCGCTCCTACTGGACTGGCAGCACATAACATTAAAGGTATTACTTTGCATCGTCTACTGATGCTGCCGGTGGAGCATGACAACAAATTACAATACAACAAGTTATCTGGAGATGCTTGCTGTGAAGTTTCAAGAGTCTAGAGGAAAATGAAACTACTTATCATTGACGAAGTAAGCATGGTTTCCAATGTCATGCTTGCCTTTGTGCTTTTGAGAATGCAAGAAGTACTTAAAACTGAATATGATGTGTTATTTGGTGGGAAACACATCATTGTTTTCGGAGATCTTCTGCAGCTGACACCAGTAAAAGGTCAACCTGTGTTCAAAATACTCATGCATGAAGATACCAGGAAGTGCCTAGGGAGCATTGGCAACGTCAATATATGGTTAAACTTCAATTATGCAGAACTGCATCAAAATATGCGTCAGGCAAAGGATGAAGATTACAAGAATATTCTACAAGATATTAGAATTGGAAAAGTGACTGAGCATGGGAAAGAAGCTTTAAATGCACGATTACTGTCAAATTTATATCCCAAACAAGAGATTGTGCCTGAGAATATTTTTCAGAAAATTACTGAGAAGAAATCCGGGATATGTCTCATGCCAACTCTTGCAGAATGTGCCATCTTCAACAACAAAATGTTGAATTTAGAAAAGCAAGAGATTGTGAAACTTGAAGCTATCGACAAATTAGAGCATATGGGATCAACAATTATTTTGTCAGACAATTTGAAATCAAAATTGGATTCATTAGAGAAGACTATATCTAAAACAGCGGGTTTTGAAAAGACTTTGAATGTGTGTTTAAATTGCCGAATCATTTTGAGAAGGAATTTACATGTAGAAAGAGGTCTGGTAAATGGATCAATGGGTAATGTTGTTGATTTTGAGAAATACAGAAATAGAGATGGAATAGAATTTTTAAGAATTAAATTTGATGGCATTGAGGAAGTACAGCAAATTGGTCGTTGTTCTGCTAGGTTTTTGCTTGTTAAAGACTTATATGTTCGCCGTAAACAGTTTCCTGTTTGCTTGGCATATGCGGTGACAATCCATAAATCGCAAGGTTTAAGTGTAGACTGTGCATTGGTGAATATTGGCAGTTCTGTGTTCAAGGATGGTATGGCATATGTGGCATTGTCACGAGTTAGAACTTTATCGGGATTGTACTTAATTGACTGTGATGTCACAAACATTTGTGCGGATCTAGATTGTGTTAAGGAATACAATAGGTTAAGAAGAGAGTATGCGCCACATTTGCCTCAATATCCTTTGTTTGAGAAACGTGTGGTAGGCCGGAAACGTAGAAATAGCAGTAATAGTAGGGAGGTTGTTGCAAAAAGACTAAAAGTCAATGAACCGAAAATTGTTAGCAGAAAGAAAGTGGATTCTGTTGAAGATGTTGTCGGTTTTCAATTTGAAAACAGTTCTGGTGTCAACTGCTATGCAAATGTAGTGGTTAATGTTCTCTTTTCACTAGAGAGTTTAAAAGAACAGATTCTGTTGAATTCAGAACAAATTTTATGCTGTTTGTTGAATTCTGTTTTCGAGAAATGTAGCACTGATCGAACAAAAGTAGAAAGTGTGTCTGAAGTTCGTTATCTGTTAGATGAATGTTCAGGTCAAACAGACTTCTCTGAAAATAATCAGCAAGATTGTCAGGAGTTTTTAATGTATATGCTTGATATATTGCAAGATGAGGGTGTAGATGTAGATCAACTGTTTGGGCTTTCTTATCAATGGCAGCATGACTGCGAGAATTGTAGGGTATCAAGTACTACTAGTGTAGACTCAGAAAGATTTATATATTTAACTTTGCCAGACAGTAAATCAGTCTCCTTTAATAAGCTAGTAAATGCAGCGGATCACAACATGGAGTGTAGCCAATGTAAATCTGAAATGATGTCAACATTACTTATACGTAGATATGGACAGTATGTCATTTTAATGATGCAACGATGTAGGCCTGATGGATCAAAATTGTCAACTTTAATAAAAAATTTTGTGGCTTCTCAGCTTTCAATATCAGGAAGGACTTTTGTAACTGTAGCAATTATCTATCACGATGGTCCTTCAACAACTTCAGGACATTATACAGCTTATTTAAAGTCTCGAAACAGCTGGTCATTCTGCGATGATTCCGTTGTAACTTTAAAAAAAAAATTGCCGTTTGACCTTAAAAATTCTTACCTGGTGTTTTTAAAACCAAAATTTTAAAGAAAGAATCTCGGGATTTCCTGTGAAGAATTGGAAAAGGTTCATCAAGTTGAGGGAATGTAAGTCTGCAATGCTGTCTAGATTATTGGTCCAAAACTTTTAATTATAATGTTATTTTGTAAAATCCGACTATATAAACCTGATGCAAGTAAGTCTGCTTCATAGTAAGCAGTATCAGTGTCATAGGAAAAGGAGAACATGAGTGACAAAGAAGGGTAAGATATTAGTAGTCCAGGATTGTGAAAATTATCTTAAATGTTTTCTTTTTGAAAGTTGCGAATATAGAAAATGACGGGATTTGATTGGAAGAATTACAAGACTTGTGAATAGCTGCAACATGATTTGGCCAAGTGGAAACATGTGGTAGAATGTGAGAAGTCTTTTCTTGTACGTAACATATTTTTCGAATCGTTGGAGGTTTTCTTTCAGAAAGTGGCGGGCTGACAATATTTATAGCACAACACAGTGGACGCTGTTCATAGGACATCCTTCGACGTCATTGAAAGTAAGTTAATTTTAAGGAGTTTTGAATTCAGATTTCTTATGTTGAATGGGTTTTTTAAACACAATCATTTTGATTGTGTTTTTTTTTCCCCGCTGTTACATGATGAATACCTTCAAGTCACTGATTTAAGTGAAATTTGATACATTCTGAGAACAGCAAAAATAAACCATTTAACATGTATAATTAATGTTTTGCTTTTTGTACTTATGATATACATTTAGAAATGTGAAGTAGATATGGAGAAACTGAGTCTTCTGTAAGTGTCAATTTTAATGCTTACAGTGCTGTACTTCTGGGTACTGTTTTTAAAAAAAAAAAAAATGAATAGGCCTCACCTCAAAGAAAGCTCTTGAAAGCACACATCTTATTTGCATCCTGAAACAATCATTTAAAATGTTAGACACAATTTTATGATGGCTTTACATCTTTTTTGCGCTGCTATTGCATCACTATTGTGAGACATTAGCAGTGCAAAAAAAGCACCATGTTCCAAAATAGGCCTCAGTTCATCAACATCAAGATACAGTTTCTTTAAAATATATATCTTTAGGATTGTGTAGGGGACGTAGAGAAGCAGAGACTTCTGTAAATGTCAAAGTTGTTGAAAAACTGTTTGTTCTTGAACCTTTTCCCTTGTCTTTTCTAATTTTTAAATACATGTTTTAATATTTTTGGAAATGTTTGTTCTCTCTTTTACAGATTGAAAGTATGAAAAAATATTTTAAAAAGGTAACAAGAATTATAAGGTAAATGTTTTCTACTCTTTTTACCCGCAATGCACTGCTGATGATGTCACTGACACTATCTCTGATTTACTCTCTATAGCTGTCTTTCTTTTTACATTATTCTCTGTTTACTTCCCTTATACTAACTCTTCTTTTTTTTAAAAAAATATTTTTTTGGTTCGCTTCCAGTTCGCGAACCGGTCAGCGAACTTGGAGCGAACCAAAAAAAATAGAGCTTGCCAGAGTGATAAACATTCTAGCAATTTTATTTGAAAGGGGAGGTAGTTCTGAAAAGAACTTTTTTTTTTTGTTTTTGTTGTTTTATTTATTTATTTATTTTTTCTGAACATTTTTTGATTTTTTTGTATTTTTAGAACAGTTTTATGTTTTTTTTGTGTTTTTTATGGAGGGGAAACAACAAAAAAACAGGCATTGAAAAGGGCTCAACAGGAGCAAAAGAAAAATTACTGCTTGGGTGCATTAGGGCACTTATGGTTTTCGAACACCATATTAATCAAGTTGACGCTCATGTTGCCATACGACAGCATAGCACCACAATATATACAAGTAAACTTCATATGTTTAAAGTTTGGCTGAATGTTTGGCACAGTTTCCTGTGCCTCTCTTCCTGTCAAAGACATTGTTGAGGTAGATCTGGCCACAGGAGTTGTCGGGGGATTGTCTTGTAGGTCCCTTAACTCAGCCCGGCTGTAGTTTAAGGGATGCTACCTGGCCATATGGCGATGCATAGTATAGTTGCCCATACTATATTTTTTCTCTGTGCCTCTAGACAATCTGTATTTACAGATGAGGCAGGTGGCATATTTAGCATTGACCTTCTTGTCCCCTGGAGGGATGGAAAAAAACTGCCAGATAAAACTAGTTTTCCTCTTAGAAACACGGGGCAACTCCGGGATAAATTCTGGTTGATCTCTATCCTCTTCTTCTTCTTCCTCCTCTTCCTCCTCTCTGTTGGAGATAAATTGACTTGGTGGTCCTCTCTTCTTATGAGGAGGTGGAGGTGGTGGTGGGGGTGCACCAGCTGCAGCAAGTATAGAAGCCATTGCTGAACTCCAGGAAAATGGTCTTTCTCTCACCAAGATGAAAGTCAGAGTGAGGAAAGAAGGAGGGGTTTACATGATTTGGGAAAAGCAAAAGTTCTGAACCAATGAAAAGTGTTATTTTTAGGTCACATGACCTAGTCATACATCATTTGGAAACCAAAAGTGAAATGAACCAATGAAAAGTTTGATAAACAAGTCACATGACCTGTTCCGCTTACGTTACGCGGTGCGCGCCGCGTCCCGGATCGCTTCCGGTTCGCGGTCCGGAGCACTTCCGGGAGCGCTAACGCGGCGCGTCATTAGACGCATTACGCGACAACGTGATACGTTGCGCTTCCGCGACGCGTCACAGTTCCGCTAACGTAACGTTGACCGGTTCGCGGACTAGGTCGCGGCATCAAGATGAGCTAACGGAAAGCTTCCCGGTTCGCGAACTGGAAGCGAAGAAAAAAAATATTAAAAAAAAAATTATTAATAAACATCTAAAATATATTTTAAGATTTAAAGAAGAATACATTTTACAGCTACAGATGTTAGCTTTTAAAAAACCAATGAAATTCACAGAAAAAACCATAGGTTATAGACCATATATAGTTAGGAATTTGCATTTACAAAACCTTGAAAATTCACTGAAAAAACCATAGGTTATAGACCATATATAGTTAGGGATTTGCATTTACAAAACCTTATTTTACTCGCATAAAACCATTGAAATTCCATATATAGTTAGTTGCGCTAACTATATATCGCGCACCCGCAATCCACTGCTGATGATGTCACATATTACATCATTCATGACATGGTCAGTGACATCACTGATGACATCACTGATGACAACATCCAGTGACTGTATGTTTCTGTAAAGTGTAAATATGTCTTACATATTGAAGAATGAGTGGATGTATAAGTGTCTGGATGAAGGATTTAGTAGGTGCATGACTGACTGTATGAGTGAGTGATTAAATATGTCTCACTGAGTGCATGGGTTAGTGACTAAACTGTCTTAATTTGTGCATTATTATGTCTGTTGTTCTGTAAACTGCTGCATGTGTTGATAAGTAGCTATATGAGTAACTATATGGGTTATTGATTGGTAGCCCAGGTATTTGTATGGGAGACTGAGTGTGTGTGTGGGTGGCTGGGAGGTGTATGACTCTGTGCATAGATGTGTGAGCAGTTGATTCACTAGATGTATGGTTTCAAAAGTGCATGTGGAAACAGCTGTATGGGCGGTTGACTGTGTGCATGAGTGTATTGGTGAGTGAATGGATATCTCAGTGCTACATATCAAAGTAAGTACATATGTAAAACACAGTACATGTGAGAGTTAACATATATAAATAACTGTGCATTAGAGCCAGTGAATGTGTGAGTGGCTGTATGGATCATTGTGAACTTTTATTAGGGATTATATAAGAGAGTAAATATGTGTTAGAATATGTTTCAATAAGTAAGGTGTGTATAACTGTATAGTTGAGAAATTGGAGGTGTGATTGATTCTTTGCATGACTGTCTAGGTGTATGAGTAACTCCATGGATGAGTGACAATCTGTGAGTGTCTGTTTTCACTGAGTGTATCTAGGGATATATCAGAGTCTGTAGAGGTTCATCATATTAACACATGAATGATGTCATCTGTGATGTTGTCAGTGATGTCATTTGAGTTGTCATCAGTGATGTCATCAGTGATGTCATTTGAGATGTCATCAGTGATGTCATTTGAGTTGTCATCAGTGATGTCATCAGTGATGTCACTGACCATGTCATGAATGATGTAATATGTGACATCATCAGCAGTGGATTGCGGGTGCGCGATATATAGTTACTGCATCTAACTATATATGCGAATTTCAATGGTTTTGTGTGAGTAAAATAAGGTTTTGTAAATGCTAATCCCTAACTATATATGGTCTATAACCTATGATTTTTTCAGTGAATATATATTGTCGGGCAGTTTTGATTTGTGATCATTAAACTTTAAAAAATACCCCTTGAGTGCGCCTGAATCTTTGCTTCAGGGGAATAGGAGGAGTATCGCACAGGAATATATATATATATATATATATATATATATATATATATATATATATATATATATATATATATATATATATATATATATATATATATATATATATATATATATATTACCTACTGGCGGTCGCCAGTAGGTATATATAGTTAGGATTTTTTCTCTATGGGATTTTTGAAAATTCCATGTCTAATACCTTTGGCGTTTGTGGACGGAATTGGCTGAAATTTTCAGGAAAATGGAACATTTTGTTTCTGAGCAGCCCCTGACAATTTGGGGGGGTTTCATCAAGGGGGGGACGAGAAAAAAGGGGGGTCCCAAAACGCGTTTTTCCCATGTTAATTTCCATAGGACGGTTGGCCTCACTTTTAGCTCGAACGGCTGAATGGATTTGCACGAAACTTGGCAAAATTGTAGGGACTGTTAGCCCGATGTGCCTTTGCTAGGTCTCAATATATGTGCTCCAGTGGATTTTGAGTAATTTAGGTTCAAAAAAAGATATATATCTGGGCGGAGCCTAACCACACATCTGATCTGATTGGCTGTCAGCACTTCATCCAAGAAGTGTTGGCAGCCATCTTGGGACCAATATACATGATAGCACCTCATTAAAAAGCATTGTAGTTAATAGAGGGTTTTAGGACTTTAGTTACATTATAAATCATTTGTTGATGGTACCATACTCGTTTTAGGAATTGTGGTGGGTTCTAAGGTGATTTTACCATGTGAAAAAACCTTCTGCTGTGATATCATGAATATTGTTTGAAAGAAAACTAATATCTCATGATTTTCCCACAGTGGTTTGGAAGGGGATCTATAAGCTAAACTGAAAGCATATTTTCTGTAAATTCACATTATCTTTCTAAGTCATGTGAAAATGAAGTCTGACATTCTCAGTAAAACATGTACATCCAACAAGGACAGAGACTGTCAGTTGATTCCTTTGTGTTCTACTGCAGCCTCCTAGAGTGTTCTAAAGAACAACTAGAGCGCTAACAGTCCTACTTATTACAAAGGTATGGCACACCTGAAGCCATCTTGATTGGAATAAAGTGGTAACTCTTAAAACATTTAATTTAAAAAGAAACAACATGAGGGGGTATATTTTGCCATATAAAGTATGATTAGTGCTGCAGAATGAAAAATTAGGGCACATTTTGAGTGACTTCTCAAATCCTTTTCTATTTCATTAAAACATTCTGACATGCAGTCACCCAAAATGGCCACCAGAGACAAAAGAGCCCAAATGTAGCCCAAATATCACCCAGATGTAGCCCAAGTATAGCCCAATGACAGAATGTCCCAGAGTGTTCTAAAGAACAACTAGAGCGCTAACAGTCCTACTTATTACAAAGGTATGGCACACCTGGAGCCATCGTGATGGGAATAAAGTGGTAACTCTTAAAACATTTAATTTAAAAAGGAACAAAATGAGGGGGTATATTATGCAATAGAAGGTATTATTAGTGCTGCAGAAAGAAAAATTAGGGCACATTTTGAGTGACTTTTCAAATCCTCTTCTATTTCATTAAAAAATTCTGACATGCAGTCTCCCAAAATGGCCACCAGAGACAAAAGAGCCCAAATGTAGCCCAAATATCACCCAGATGTAGCCCAAGTATAGCCCAATGACAGAATGTCCCAGAGTGTTCTAAAGAACAACTAGAGCGCTAACAGTCCTACTTATTACAAAGGTATGGCACACCTGAAGCCATCTTGATTGGAATAAAGTGGTAACTCTTAAAACATTTAATTTAAAAAGGAACAAAATGAGGGGGTATATTTTGCCATATGAATTATGATTAGTGCTGCAGAAAGAAAAATTAGGGCACATTTTGAGTGACTTCTCAAACCCTCTTCAATTTCATTAAAAAATTCTGACATACAGTCTCCCAAGATGGCCACCAGAGACAAAAGAGCCTAAATGTAGCCCAAATATCACCCAGATGTACCCCAAGTATAGCCCAATGACAGAATGTCCCAGAGTGTTCTAAAGAACAACTAGAGCGCTAACAGTCTTACTTATGACAAAAGTATGGCACACCAGAAGCCATCTTGATTGGAATGAAGTGGTAAGTCTGAAAACACTCAATTTAAAAAGGAACAACATGAGGGGGTTAGTTTTGCCATAGAAAGTATGATTAGTGCTTCAGAAAGAAAAATTAGGGATCATTTTGAGTGACTTCTCAAATCCTCTTCTATTTCATTAAAAAAATTCTGACATGCAGACTGAAACATGCACTTTGAATACCAGCAGCAGACGTCCCTGGTGAGCAGTAGCTTTACTACAGTGATCTAATGTGCAACTAGAGCGCTAACATTCAGAATTTATGGCAAATGTGTGACACATCTGAATGCCTTCTTGATGGAACCAAAGTAAACAAGCATTGAAAATGCAATAGATCTCGCCCTCGTTTAAGTTAAAGCCATTCTGTTTGTAATGAGGTGGCTTTTTAGCTTTGCTTTTATTAGTGTTTTTTCAACTTTCATGTAAATAACATGCATCTGTATGCATATAAGTATATGCCTGCATGCATTTATGTTTGTATTTATATAGATATACAGATGATATATGTTTATATATGTATGTATATATATATATTCACTGAAAAAACCATAGGCTATAGACCATATATAGTTAGGAATTAGCATTTACAAAACCTTGAAAATTCACTGAAAAAACCATAGGTTATAGACCATATATAGTTAGGAATTAGCATTTACAAAACCTTGAAAATTCACTGAAAAAACCATAGGTTATAGACCATATATAGTTAGGAATTCGCATTTACAAAACCTTATTTTACTCACACAAAACCATTGAAATTCCATATATAGTTAGTTGCACTAACTATATATCGCGCACCCGCAATCCACTGCTGATGATGTCACATATTACATCATTCATGACATGATCAGTGACATCACTGATGACATCACTGATGACATCTCAAATGACATCACTGATGACATCACTGATGACAACATCCAGTGACTGTATGTTTCTGTAAAGTTAAAATATGTCTTACATATTGAAGAATGAGTGGATGTATAAGTGTCTGGATGAAGGATTTAGTAGGTGCATGACTGACTGTATGAGTGAGTGATTAAATGTGTCTCACTGAGTGCATGGGTTAGTGACTAAACTGTCTTAATTTGTGCATCATTATGTCTGTTGTTCTGTAAACTGTTGCATGTGTTGATAAGTAGCTATATGAGTAACTATATGGGTTATTGATTGGTTGCCCAAGTATTTGTATGGGAGACTGAGTGTGTGTGTGGGTGGCTGGGAGGTGTATGACTCTGTGCATAGATGTGTGAGCAGTTGATTCACTAGATGTATGGTTTCAAAAGTGCATGTGGAAACAGCTGTATGGGCGGTTGACTGTGTGCATGAGAGTATTGGTGAGTGAATGGATATCTCAGTGCTACATGTCAAAGTAAGTACATATGTAAAACACAGTACATGTGAGAGTTGACATATATAAATAACTGTGCATAAGAGCCAGTGAATGTGTGAGTGGCTGTATGGATCATTGTGAACTTGTATCAGGGATTGTATAAGAGAGTAAATATGTGTTAGTATATGTTTGAATAAGTAAAGTTTGTATAACTGTATAGTTGAGGAAATGGAGGTGTGATTGATTCTTTGCATGTCTGACTAGGTGTGTGAGTAACTCCATGGATGAGTGACAGTCTGTGAGTGTCTGTTTACACTGATTGTATCTAAGGTTATATTAGAGTCTGAAGAGGTTCATCGTATTATCACATGAATGATATCATCAGTGATGTGATCAGTAATGTCAAATGAGATGTCATCAGTGATGTCATCAGTGATGTAATTTGAGATGTCATCAGTGATGTCATTTGAGATGTCATCAGTGATGTCATCAGTGATGTCACTGACCATGTCATGAATGATGTAATATGTGACATCATCAGCAGTGGATTGCGGGTGCGCGATATATAGTTAGTGCAACTAACTATATATGGAATTTCAATGGTTTTGTGTGAGTAAAATAAGGTTTTGTAAATGCGAATTCCTAACTATATATGGTCTATAACCTATGGTTTTTTCAGTGAATTTTCAAGGTTTTGTAAATGCTAATTCCTAACTATATATGGTCTATAACCTATGGTTTTTTCAGTGAATATATATATATATATATATGTATGTATGTATATATATATATATATATATTACCTACTGGCTATCGCCAGTAGGTATATATAGTTAGGATTTATTCCCTATGGGATTTTTGAAAATTCTATGTCTAATAACTTTGGCGTTTCTGGACGGAATCGGCTGAAATTTTCAGGAAAATGGCACATGTTGTTTCTGAGCAGCCCTTGGAAATTTGGGGGGGTTTTGTCGAGGGGGGGCCGAGAAAAAAGGGGGGTCCCAAAACGCGTTTTTCCCATGTTAATTTCCATAGGGCGGTTGGACTCACTTTTAGCTCGAACGGCTGAATGGATTTGCACGAAACTTGGCAAAATTGTAGGGACTGTTAGCCCGATGTGCCTTTGCTAGGTCTCAATATATGTGCTCCAGTAGTTTTTGAGAAATTAACGTTCAAAACAAGATATATATCTGTAAAAGCGCTCCGGGCTGCGCTCCGGTTCGCTTACTTTTCGCGAAACGGAACTTTGCGTGCAGAAAGCTGATTGGCTCTCCGGTGTCTGTCAACATTCTAAACAGTCCGGAGCGGCCGCGATCTTATCTCTCGGTAGGATCGAGAGAGAAGAAGAGGTGAAAAACGAAGGGGGAATTTAATGAAAGGGGGCAAGGTATACCCCTCTTGACCCCCTAGGAATGTTGTTGGGGTTATTAAAGGGTCCCGTGGGGAAAATAAAAAAAAAATGATTTTTCACGGTAGAAGCGCTTCACGGGCCGCGAACTGGGCCGCAAACTGGTAGCGAAAAGGGAATTCGCCATTTTGTGCTTCGTTTTAATTAAATTACTAGGTATAAGGGGGTGCGGGAGACGTATCCTAATCCCCTATGTTTCCTGAGGGTGGCTGAGGAGGCTCATATATGTTGATACATCTCTTCCAGCGGCTGTGCGTGAGCTTTTTTTTTTTTTGCTGCGTGACGTCTGTTAACGTTCGATTCGATGGAAATCAGGAAGTGTTGACCGCCAATTTGTCACTGCGATAAAATATTTTGTTATAAATGAATCCTTATTGATAAACATTGTCTGCGCCATCTTGCCTTTTTGTCCAATGCCACAATTTTGTCGTGCACGGCAGCCATTTTAGATGCCTTGACCAGGCCCACTCTCTGCACGCCGTCGATTCTCAGCACGGCTCCCCACCCTCGCAAGCATCTCCCCCACGCACTGGTCACCCCCGCTCTCTCTCTCATGCATGGGCCATATACTTCCCCCCATCTGCGCTGCTCTTCTCTGAGAATCACACCCTGTGCCCGCCCGACACCTCCCTTTCACCCTATTCACTACCGCACCCTCTGACACTCCTCTTCCTCTGTGTCCGATTGTCCAGGCCGGACCCAGGCTATCACCTAGCCCTGCGGATGTAGTTTATGGCCCCAGCTGTAGAGAATCCAGACATGCCAACCCTCCCGATTCAGGCGTGAGACTACTGATTTCAGTGCTAGTCTTCCGCCTCCCGATTCCTGCAAGGAAAAATCCGGGGGCATATTACCAACAACTAGCGATAATTTTTGTCTCTAACTTGTTTAGAGACAAAAATTATCGCCGCACATCGGCGAATTTTATCGCAGATAAACCTTGCTATTAGCAAGGTTTATCGCAAATGCGATAAAAAACGGCCGCAATGCATGAATATCGCTGAAAAGTCAGCGATATTCATGCATTATCCAGCAAATGCTCTTAGCCATGTTATCCACCTCCCATTGGATAACATGACTAAAAACTGCTCAGGGCAGGTGTTAGCTTTTGGAGATATTCGCGCTTAGCGCGAATATCTCCAAAAGTTGGTAATAGGAGATAGCGATGGTTAGGGACTGTTTCCAGTCGCTAAAATCTTGGCACGCCCACTTTGCATGTCATTAGTGATAAATATCACTGACATGCAAAGCGGGGCCCAAGATGGTCGCTATCTCCTTTTAGCTGTCACTAACTGGTGTTAGCGACAGCTTGGTAATAGGGAGATAATTTTATCCTTTTTTTTTTGGCTTTTAAAGCCAATAAAGCGGAAATAAACCCCCTTGATAATATGCCCCACGATTCCTCGGGGGTTTCAGCTGACAGGGCTTGGTATTGTGTTACGTGCTAATTCTTCCAGGAAACGTCAGAGGGTCGATGCAGGGGTTCTAGAAGGGGTGATAAACCATTTAAGCCTCATGAACAAGCGCATGGTCTTTTAAAGATTTGTGAAGTACTCGGGGCGGCGGTGTGTGTGTGCCCTCTTTCAGGAGCGGGCGGGGGGGGGGCACTGCCAGCAACTTGCCAGGTCAGGTAGTGTTCAACACGTGCATCACCCTTTCTCTGCCTGCTATTGCGCTCCATGCTTTGGAAAGGTAAGAAAAAGAACGTGCCTTTGAGTTTGAAATGTCCGATCCTGTAGCAGTACACTTGCAAAGCCCACACATGACAATAACCCGATTCAAGGCCCCATTCACCCGATTTTTAAAAAATATATAGCACTCCAACAAAGTTGGATTTTAAAACTTTATTAACTTTTAAATATAACGAACGCAACAAAAACTGTAAATATATTTAAACATTTTTTGAAATTAACCAGAACTATAACGATAACAACAACAACAACAATAATATAACTTTTATGCCTAAATTACGCAAACATTTAGCTAATCTGCTAAAGGGGGGAGTCGCCATTTCTTTACAATAATCAATAATGAAAAATCAACATCAATAGGGTTGTCCGTTTTCTCGATGCAGCACTATAGTGCAACATACACAGCACCTGGGGTGTCAAGAGTGAACAGGTCCTAGCTGCTTAACCAATGACTGACAAATGCTATATTAAACACTTACTATGTATAATACTTGCGTTCACAATAGTTTTACTTTACAAAACAGAACAAAAGATGTCCCCTGTAAGTAAACCCATATTAGCTGTTTCAGTTATTGAACATCCTAAGGTTTTATGACATGGGGAACAGTGGTGATATCCTGGGCGGGTGATGGAACTGGGATTGTTAATGGAAAAACATCTACAAAGAAAACTATTGGTGAATTATACTTCTCCGGAAACTATAACGATAACAACAACAATAATATAACTTTATTAACTTTTAAATATAACGAACGCAACAAAAACTGTAAATATATTTAAACATTTTTTGAAATCAACCAGAACTATAACGATAACAACAACAACAACAATAATATAACTTTTATGCCTAAATTACGCAAACATTTAGCTAATCTGCTAAAGGGGGGAGTAGCCATTTCTTTTGATAATTTTGATAATCCATCCGTAGCCTCTCTAATCTCCATTACAATATGTTTCTTGCTGTCGCCAGCTGATGAAAAAACTAAAGTGATAACTTCCTCATCCTTATTTTGTCTTTCTTTGTTCCTTAAGATGTTATCTGTGTCAACCTCTTCCGAGAATGCTGATGCGTTAGGGATTTCCTTGTGTTTCTTAATAGCATTGGTGTCTGCACACTTCTTTGTCAATTCTGTGAACATGATAACTGCTTCATAAACAGACGATATCTTTGTTTAGTCATTAGTGTTAAGTGTGTCTGAAACTACAGTGCCCTTCTGTTTTTCTTTCTTCAGGCTCTACAGAGTTTTGTGTGTTGTTCTTTTGAGCGACAATTATTCCAGAGGTTTCAGGTTTACTTGTTTTGTCCTGCAGTGAGTTAACAGCTTTAGAGACTTCATGTTTACTTGCTATGTCCTGCTGTTCGTCAACTGCTTCAGAGACGTCAGCCTCATTTGTTATGTTTGACTAGATCCTGGACCTGCCCGGCCGCGCCCAAAATGGCGCCGGTGTAAATGGGACTCGTAACTGCTTGTTGTGTACTGGTTGCCCAACCTTGATATCACGAGATACGTATGCAGTTTTGAAGCACATGGCGGAGGCTCGTCTGCTGTAGTGGGGCGCCCAATTCTAAAACAGTAAATGCTTGGATAACAATCAATCAAATGGAGAGACAAGCAGGTACGACGGATTACAACGGGGGTAAAGGTCTGCGTTAACTACCGTTCACTATCTGCAAAGAGAGAGTACTACTAAGAGAAAAGAGGGGAGGGGGGGGGCAGCGTTCAAAGCACATCAGCGTGCATAAACACGAAAACGTTTTTACCTATCACGTACTTGACATTTGACAGCTTTTGATATTTGCTATTAAAAAACCATTGAAATTCACAGAAAAAACCATAGGTTATAGTTGATATATAGTTAGGAATTTGCATTTACAAAACCTTGAAAATTCAATGAAAAAACCATTGGTTTTAGGCCATATATAGTTAGGGATTTGCATTTACAAAACCTTATTTTACTCGCATAAAACCATTGAAATTCCATATATAGTTAGATGCGCTAACTATATATCGCGCACCCGCAATCCACTGCTGATGATGTCACATATTACATCATTCATGACATGGTCAGTGACATCACTGATGACATCACTGATCACAACATCCAGTGACTGTATGTTTCTGTAAAGTTAAAATATGTCTTACATATTGAAGAATGAGTGGATGTATAAATGTCTGGATGAAGGATTTAGTAGGTGAATGACTGATTGTATGAGGGAGTGATTAAATGTGTCTCACTGTGCTAGATGCGGGGCAGACCGCGGCGCTCCTATTGTTAGACCTGAGCGCCGCGTTTGACACGGTGTCTCATGAAATCTTGTTGCGGCGCCTGGAGGAAGTGGGGATCGTAGGGAAGGCTCTTCTGTGTTTCCGCTCATTCCTCTCGGACCGGTTTTTTAAAGTAGCCATTCCACCTGGCCAGTCCTTGTACCATTCTCTGGAACTGGGAGTCCCTCAGGGCTCTGCCCTTAGCCCCACATTATTTAACTTGTATGTGAAACCGCTGGCTGCCGTCGTCAGGCAATATGGCCTTACTATGACATCGTATGCCGACGACACGCAGCTGGCGGTAACACTCAGTGGGGACCCTGAGGTGACTGCGCCCAGATTCCGGGCAGGACTTATAGCGGTGGCAAGCTGGATGCGTAACAACTCCCTACAGCTTAATGCCAAGAAAACCGAGGTCCTGATTGTAGGGAAGCAGGCGGAACTCTGGGGAGACCAGTGGTGGCCCCTCGAACTGGGGGCGATGCCCATTCCAGTGGCCGAAGTCAAAAATCTGGGGGTATGGCTGGATTCCAATCTTTCTTTTACCAGCCATACAAAGAAGACAGCAGCTACCTGCTATGGTATTCTGCGAGGTCTTAGACCAATCCTCAAATTTTTCGACCCTCCCACGCGACAACTGGTGGTGCAGGCCTCTATCCTCTCCCGGATAGACTACGGGAGTGCCTTACTCCTTGGAGTCAACCAGGCCGAGGCGACTAGGCTTCAGAGGGTGCAGAACGCTGCTGCACGGGCCATTGTAGGTCTTCTGAGACGATGCTCTGTCTCTCCTGTCCTGGCCTCTCTTCACTGGCTTCCGGTCAGACAGAGAATCAAATTTAAGGCTCTCTGTCTGGCATTCAAGATTCTGAAGCTTTCTTCTCCCCCGGCCTTGACGGGCCTTATCTCTTCGTATGTCCCCACGCGGTCCCTCAGATCCGAAGCTCAGCATCTGGCAATTAAGCCTAGGTTCAGGCTTAGCAGGATGGGAGGACGCTCTTTCCATGTTCTGGCGGCCGATCTATGGAATTCTCTTCCTGTACACATTCGCGCCCTCAACAACTTGACTCTCTTCAGACGGGCCATCAAAACCCACCTGTTCATTTCTGCTACCTAGTGTCCCTACTTCTCAGCTCTGATCTGTTGTGTTGTGCACATGATCAGGCGCCAGGACGCCCCTTCGCTGGGGCAGCTGTTGCGCCTAATAAATGTTATTAACATAACATAACATAACACTGAGTGCATGGGTTAGTGATTAAACTGTATTAATTTGTGCATCATTATATCTATTGTTCTGTAAACTGCTGCATGTGTTGATCAGTAGCTATATGAATAACTATATGGGTTATTGATTGGTTGCTCAAGTATTTGTATGGGAGACTGAGTATGTGTGTGAGTGGCTGGGAGGTGTGAGACTCTGTGCATAGATGTGTGAGCAGTTGATTCACTAGATGTATGGTTTCAAAAGTGCATGTGGAAACAGCTGTATGGGCGGTTGACTGTGTGCATGAGTGTATTGGTGAGTGAATGGATATCTCAGTGCTACATGTCAAAGTAAGTACATATGTTAAACACAGAACATGTGAGAGTTAACATATATAAATAACTGTGCATTAGAGCCAGTGAATGTGTGAGTGGCTGTATGGATCATTGTGAACTTTTATTAGGGATTATATAAGAGGGTAAATATGTGTTAGAATATGTTTCAATCAGTAAGGTGTGTATAACTGTATAGTTGAGAAATTGGAGGTGTGATTGATTCTTTGCATGACTGTCTAGGTGTATGAGTAACTCCATGGATGAGGGACAATCTGTGAGTGTCTGTTTTCACTGAGTGTATCTAAGGATATATCAGAGTCTGTAGAGGTTCATCATATTAACACATGAATGATGTCATCTGTGATGTTGTCAGTGATGTCATTTGAGTTGTCATCAGTGATGTCATCAGTGATGCCATTTGAAATGTCATCAGTGATGTCATTTGAGTTGTCATCAGTGATGTCATCAGTGATGTCACTGACCATGTCATGAATGATGTAATATGTGACATCATCAGCAGTGGATTGCGGGTGCGCGATATATAGTTAGCGCATCTAACTATATATGGAATTTCAATGGTTTTATGCGAGTAAAATAAGGTTTTGTAAATGCAAATCCCTAACTATATATGGCCTAAAACCAATGTTTTTTTCATTGAATTTTCAAGGTTTTGTAAATGCAAATTCCTAACTATATATCGACTATAACCTATGTTTTTTTCTGTGAATATATATATATATATATATATATATATATATATATATATATATATATATATATATTACCTACTGGCGGTCGCCAGTAGGTATATATAGTTAGGATTTTTTCCCTATGGGATTTCTGAAAATTCTATGCCTAATAACTTTTGCGTTTGTGGACGGAATTGGCTGAAATTTTCAGGAAAATGGCACATTTTGTTTCTGAGCAGCCCCTGAAAATTTGGTGGGGTTTCGTCAAGGGGGGGCTGAGAAAAAAGGGGGGTCCCAAAACGCGTTTTTTGCATTGAGTTTTCCATAGGGCGGTTGGACTCACTTTTAGCCCGAACGGCTGAATGGATTTTCATGAAACTTGGCAAAATTGTAGGGACTGTTAGCCCGATGTGCCTTTGCTAGGTCTCAATATATGTGCTTCAGTGGATTTTGAGAAATTAACGTTTAAATCAAGATATATATCTGTAACAGCGCTCCGGGCAGCGATCCGGTTAGCGAACCTTTCGCGTATCGGAACTTTGCGATGCGAAGCTGATTGGCCCTCCGGTGTCTGTCAACATTCTAAACAGTCCGGAGCGGCCGCCATCTTGTCTCTCGGTAGGATCGAGAGACAAGAGGAGGCCAAAACAAAGGGGGAAATTACCATAAGGGGGCATAGTAGATCCTCGTTGACCCCCTAGGTTTTATGTGGAGGTTTTAAAAGGGCCTAGGAGGGTCCAAAAAAAAAAAAAAAAAATTTTTTTTTGCGTGGTAAGCGCCAAGTTCGCGAACCGGAAAGCGTTCTGGGCAGCGAACTTTATGGATAAAAGAATGAAAGACTTTTCTAATACTGTATGTTAATTATTTGTTGGTTTTGTTGATTATTTTTTAATTTTTTTATTTTTTAAGCAATTTTTTATTGTTGTGATTGTGTTTCAAAATTTAATAACATTTCTAACATTTAACTAGTTTATGAATTACATATAAAAATGATTAAAGACTCAAACAATTTTTTAATATTACATACAATTTTATTTTTCGGATTGTTTTTCGAAATTTAATACAACGTCTAGCATTTCACTGTCTGATATGTGTTCTTGTTCAGTGAACATAAGTTCAAACATTTGACCGTCATCATAATGAAGTAAATGATCCACTGATTCTACACATTGAACTAATTCATGGTCCCGTGATTCATCCATGAAATCTGAGTCATCATTGTCCGCAATAACTTTTTCTGTGTTGGTTTCTCTATAGCTGTCTTTCTTTTTACATTATTCTCTGTTTACTTCCCTTATACTAACTCTTCTTTTTTTAAAAAAAATATTTTTTTAGTTCGCTTAAAGTTCGCGAACCGGTCAGCGAACTTGAAGCGAACCAAAAGAAATAGAGCTTGCCAGAGTGATAAACATTCTAGCAATTTTGTTTGAAAGGGGAGGTAGTTCTGAAAAGAACTGTTTTTTTTTGTTTTTGTTGTTTTATTTATTTTTTTTTTTTTTGAACATTTTTTGATTTTTTTGTATTTTTAGAACTGTTTTATGTTTTTTTTGTGTTTTTTATGGAGGGGAGACAACAAAAAACAGGCATTGAAAACGGCTCAACTGGAGCAAAAAAAAAAATTACTTCTTGGGTGCATTAGGGCATTTATGATTTTCGAACGCCATGTTCATCAGGTTGACGCTCATGTTGCCATACGACAGCATACCACCACAGTATATACAAGTTAACTTCATATGCTGGAAGTTGGGTTGAATGTTTGGCACAGTTTCTTGTGCCTCTCTTCCCGTCAAAGACATTGTGGAGGTAGATCTGGCCACAGGAGTTGTCGTGGGATTGTCTTGAAGATCCCTTAACTCAGCCCGGCTGTAGTTTAAGGGATGCCACCTGCTCATGTGTCGATGCATCGTATAGTTGCCCATACTGTATTTCTTATCTGTGCCTCTCGACAATCTGTAATCACAGATGAGGCAGGTGGCATATTTAGCATTCACCTTCTTTGATCCAGGAGGGATGGAGAAAAACTGCCAGATGAAACTTGTTTTTCGCTTTGAAACCCGGGGCAACTCTTGGACAAATTGTTGTTCCTCTCTGTCCTCTTCTTCTTCTTCCTCCTCTTCCTCCTCTCTGTTAGTGATAAATTGACTAGGTGGTCCTCTCTTCTTATGAGGAGGTGGAGGTGGTGGTGGGGTTCCACCAGCTGCAGCAAGTACAGAAGCCATTGTTCAATTCTAGCTAAATGGTCTTTCTCTCACCAAGATGAAAGTCAGAGTGAGGAAATAAGGAGGGGTTTACATGATTTGGGGAAAGCAAAAGTTCTGAACCAATGAAAAGTGTTATTTTTAGGTCACATGACCTAGTCATACATCATTTGGAAACCAAAAGTGAAATGAACCAATGAAAAGTTTGATAAACAAGTCACATGACCTGTTCCGCTTACGTTACGCGGCGCGCGCCGCGTCCCAGATCGCTTCCGGTTCGCGGTCCGGAGCACTTCCGGGAGCGCTAACGCGGCGCGTCATTAGACGCATTACGCGATAACGTGATACGTCGCGCTTCCGCGACGCGTCACAGTTCCGCTAACGTAACGTTGACCGGTTCGCGGACTAGATCGCGGCATCAAGATGAGCTAACGGAAAGCTTCCCGGTTCGCAAACTAGAAGCGAAGAAAAAAAATATTTAAAAAAAAATTATCAATAAACATCTAAATATATTTTGGGATTTAAAGAAGAATACATTTTACAGCTACAGTTGTTAGCTTTTAAAAAACCAATGAAATTCACAGAAAAAACCATAGGTTATAGACCATATATAGTTAGAAATTTGCATTTAAAAAACCATTGAAATTCAATGAAAAAACCATAGGTTATAGACCATATATAGTTAGGGATTTGCATTTACAAAACCTTATTTTACTCGCATAAAACCATTGAAATTCCATATATAGTTAGTTGCGCTAACTATATATCGCGCACCCGCAATCCACTGCTGATGATGTCACATATTACATCATTCATGACATGGTCAGTGACATCACTGATGACATCACTGATGACAACATCCAGTGACTGTATGTTTCTGTGAAGTTAAAATATGTCTTACATATTGAAGAATGAGTGGATGTATAAGTGTCTGGATGAAGGATTTAGTAGGTGCATGACTGACTGTATGAGTGAGTGATTAAATGTGTCTCACTGAGTGCATGGGTTAGTGACTAAACTGTCTTAATTTGTGCATCATTATGTCTGTTGTTCTGTAAACTGCTGCATGTGTTGATCAGTAGCTATATGAGTAACTATATGGATTATTGATTGGTTGCCCAAGTATTTGTATGGGAGACTGAGTGTGTGTGTGGGTGGCTGGGAGGTGTATGACTCTGTGCATAGATGTGTGAGCAGTTGATACACTAGATGTATGGGTTCAAAAGTGCATGTGGAAACAGCTGTATGGGCGGTTGACTGTGTGCATGAGTGTATTGGTGAGTGAATGGATATCTCAGTGCTACATGTCAAAGTAAGTACATATTTAAAACACAGTACATGTGAGAGTTGACATATATAAATAACTGTGCATAAGAGCCAGTGAATGTGTGAGTGGCTGTATTGATCATTGTGAACTTGTATCAGGGATTGTATAAGAGAGTAAATATGTGTTAGTATATGTTTGAATAAGTAAGGTGTGTATAACTGTATAGTTGAGGAATTGGAGGTGTGATTGATTCTTTGCATGACTGTCTAGGTGTATGAGTAACTCCATGGATGAGTGACAATCTGTGAGTGTCTGTTTTCACTGAGTGTATCTAAGGTTATATCAGAGTCTGTAGAGGTTCATCGTATTAACACATGAATGATGTCATCTGTGATGTTGTCAGGGATGTCATTTGAGTTGTCATCAGTGATGTCATCAGTGATGTCACTGACCATGTCATGAATGATGTAATATGTGACATCATCAGCAGTGGATTGCGGGTGCGCGATATATAGTTAGCGCAACTAACTATATATGGAATTTCAATGGTTTTATGCGAGTAAAATAAGGTTTTGTAAATGCAAATCCCTAACTATATATGGTCTATAACCTATGGTTTTTTCATTGAATATATATATATATTACCTACTGGCTGTCGCCAGTAGGTATATATAGTTAGGATTATTTGTCTATGGAACTTTTGAAAATTCTATGTCTAATAACTTTGGCGTTTGTGGACGGAATCGGCTGAAATTTTCAGGAAAAGGGCACATTTTGTTTCTGAGCAGCCCCCGAAAATTTGGGGGGGGTTTCGTCAAGGGGGGGCCGAGAAAAAAAGGGGGTCCCAAAACGCGTTTTTCCCATGTTAATTTCCATAGGGCCTTTGGCCTCACTTTTAGCTCGAACGGCTGAATGGATTTGCACGAAACTTGGCAAAATTGTAGGGACTGTTAGCCCGATGTGCCTTTGCTAGGTCTCAATATATGTGCTCCAGTGGATTTTGAGAAATTAACGTTCAAAACAAGATATATATCTGTAACAGCGCTCCGGGCTGCGCTCCGGTCCGCTTACTTTTCGCGAAACGGAACTTTGCGATGCGAAGCTGATTGGCTCCCCGGTGTCTGTCAACATTCTAAACAGTCCGGAGCGGCCGCCATCTTATCTCTCGGTAGGATCGAGAGAGAAGAAGAGGTGAAAAACGAAGGGGGAATTTAATGAAAGGGGGCAAGGTATACCCCTCTTGACCCCTTAGGAATGTTGTTGGAGTTTTTAAAGGGTCCCGTGGGGAAAATAAAAAATAAATTATTTTTCACGGTAGAAGCGCTTCATGGGCCGCGAACTGGACCGCAAACTGGTAGCGAAACGGGAATTCGCCATTTTGTGCTTCGTTTTAATTAAATTACTAGGTATAAGGGGGTGCGGGAGACCATTTTGTGCTTCGTTTTAATTAAATTACTAGGTATAAGGGGGTGCGGGAGACGTATCCTAATCACTTATGTTTTCTGAGGGTGGCTGAGGAGGCTCATATATGTTGATACATGTCTTCCAGCGGCTGTGCGTGAGCTTTTTTTTTTTTTTGCTGCGTGACGTCTGTTAACGTTCGATTCGAAGGAAATCAGGAAGTGTTGACCACCAATTTGTCAGTGCGATAAAATATTTTGTTATAAATGAATCCTTATTGATAAACATTGTTTGCGCCATCTTGCCTTTTTTCCAATGCCACAATTTTGTCGTGCACGGCAGCCATTTTAGATGCCAGGCCGGTCCCAGGCTATCACCTAGCCCTGCTGATGTAGTTTATGGCCCTAGCTGTAGAGAATCCAGACATGCCAACCCTCCCGATTCAGGCGTGAGACTACTGATTTCAGTGCTAGTCTCTCGCCTCCCGATTCCTGCAAGCAAAAACCCGGGGGCATATTACCAACAACTAGCGATAATTTATGTCTCTAACTTGTTTAGAGACAAAAATTATCGCCGCACATCGGCGATTTTTATCGCAGATAAACCTTGCTATTAGCAAGGTTTATCGCAAATGCGATAAAAAACGGCCGCAATGCATGAATATCGCTGAAAAGTCAGCGATATTCATGCATTATCCAGCAAATGTTCTTAGCCATGTTATCCACCTCCAATTGGATAACATGGCTAAGAACTGCTCGCAAATGCGATAAAAAACGGCCGCAATGCATGAATATCGCTGAAAAGTCAGCGATATTCATGCATTATCCAGCAAATGCTCTTAGCTATGTTATCTACCTCCCATTGGATAACATGGCTAAGAACTGCTCGCAAATGCGATAAAAAAGGGCCGCAATGCATGAATATCGCTGAAAAGTCAGCGATATGCATGCATTATCCAGCAAATGCTCTTAGCCATGTTATCCACCTCCAATTGGATAACATGGCTAAGAACTGCTCAGGGCAGGTGTTAGCTTGTGGAGATATTCGCGCTTAGCGCGAATATCTCCAAAATTTGGTAATAGGAGATAGCGATGTAAGGGACTGTTTCCAGTCGCTAACATCTTGGCACGCCCACTTTGCATGTCATTAGTGATAGATATCACTGACATGCAAAGCGGGGCCCAAGATGGTCGCTATCTCCTTTTAGCTGTCACTAACTGGTGTTAGCGACAGCTTGGTAATAGGGAGATAATTTTATCTCCGCTTTCTTGGCTTTTAAAGCCAAAAAAGCGGAATTAAACCCCCTTGATAATATGCCCCACGATTCCTCGGGGGTTTCAGCTGACAGGGATTGGTATTGTGTTACGTGCTAATTCTTCCAGGAAACGTCAGAGGGTCGATGCAGGGGTTCTAGAAGGGGTGATAAACCATTTAAGCCTCATGAACAAGCGCATGGTCTTTTAAAGATCTGTGAAGTACTCGGGCGGCGGTGTGTGTGTGCCCTCTTTCAGGAGCGGGCGGGGGGGGGGGCACTGCCAGCAACTTGCCAGGCCAGGCAGTGTTCAACACTTGCATCACCCTTTCTCTGCCTGCTATTGCGCTCCATGCTTCGGAAAGGTAAGAAAAAGAACGTGCATTTGAGTTTGAAATGTCCGATCCTGTAGCAGTACACTTGCAAAGCCCACACATGACAATGAAAATGTAAATGTAAATGTAAATGTAAATGTGCTTCGATTTATATAGCGCGCTTTAACCCAGGGGCCTCAAGGCGCTTGCTTAGGGAACCCGTCCTGGTATTCCCCTGTGAGATACCCCGGCCGGGTATCCACATGGTGAAAGCCAGGCATCCCGCCGCGAGGGGCCGTAGTGGAGATTAAGCAAGCTATTGCCCAGAGTCGCAGAGTGTGACCCCGTGAGTTGAGTAGGCACCAGAGCAAGAATTGTCGACTCCGTGGAATTTTTGAGCCCGAGACCCGCCGAGGCGGGGAATCGAACCCTGGTCCGCGGCCGATCTCAGCTTCTGCCGCCTCTAATCACTGAGCCACGCTTCTCCACAATAACCCGATTCAAGGCCCCATTCACCCGATTTTTTAATAATATATAGTACTCCAAAAAAGTAGGATTGTAAAACTTTATTAACTTTTAAATATAACGAACGTAACAAAAACTGTAAATATATTTAAACATTTTTTGACAAAAAAAAACAACAATGGTCCGAAGCTGTCTTTTGTGCGAATAGTCCCAAGGCAGCACAACGTGCTGAGTTGTGGACGGCACCCAGGTGAAGAACCATCCCTTCTTTAAACCCCATGGTGACCAACTAAGTGCAGGTTTTACATAAAGTAGTGTTTACCTAGAGTGGTGCTGTGTAGGACACTCTGAATGGAAATTAACCAGAACTATAACGATAACAACAACAACAACAATAATATAACTTTTATGCTTAAATTACGCAAACATTTAGCTAATCTGCTAAAGGGGGGAGTCGCCATTTCTTTTGATAATTTATTCACCCATCCGTAGCCTCTCTATTCTCCATTACAATGTGTTTCTTGCTGAAATTAACCAGAACTATAACCATAACAACAACAACAACAATAATATAACTTTAATGTCCAAATTACGCAAAGATTTAGCTAATCTGCTAAAGGGGGGAGTAGCCATTTCTTTTGATAATTTATTTATCCATCCGTAGCCTCTCTAATCTCCATTACAATGTGTTTCTTGCTGTCGCTAGCTGATGAAAAAACTAAAGTGATAACTTCCTCATCCTTATTTTGTCTTTCTTTGTTCCTTAAGATGTTATCTGTGTCAACCTCTTCCGAGAATGCTGATGCGTTAGGGATTTCCTTGTGTTTCTTAATAGCATTGGTGTCTGCACACTTCTTTGTCAATTCTGTTTATATGATAACTGCTTCATAAACAGACGATATCTTTGTTTAGTCATTAGTGTTAAGTGTGTCTGAAACTACAGTGCCGTTCTGTTTTTCTTTCTTCAGGCTCTACAGAGTTTTGTGTGTTGTTCTTTTGAGCGACAATTATTCCAGAGGTTTCAGGTTCACTTGTTTTGTCCTGCAGTGAGTTAACAGCTTTAGAGACTTCATGTTTATTTGCTATGTCCTGCTGTGCGTCAACTGCTTCAGAGACGTCAGCCTCATTTGTTATGTTTGACTAGATCCTGGACCTGCCCGGCCGCGCCCAAAATGGCTCCGGTGTAAATGGGACTCGTAACTGCTTGTTGTGTACTGGTTGCCCAACCTTGATATCACGAGATACGTATGCAGTTGTGAAGCACATGGCGGAGGCTCGTCTGCTGTAGTGGGGCGCCCCTTTATCGTTTCAGTTGCCATTCCGCCCGCTTTTGCTACACTGTGCCTTTTCCGCCATTCAGCTGTTTACCGCCCGCTCTTACGGCTACAGCGTCTCGCTCACCATGTAGTTGAGTTGCTCCCACTCTTGCGGTGCAGCGATAGGCGGCTGCCACAGGACTCTTAAAATGGCGGCCGGCTCTTCGGATTTGGGCCTGGTCCAGTAAAATGGCCCTGGGACACTTTCGAACTCGGACGCTTGTCTGCCAGGGCTTGGGTCCCATTCTCGAAAGCGTCCCCTCAGCCTTGAAGATTCTACAAAAGTCTTGGGGGACCTCGACTCCCGCAGGCTTCCGGTGGGGAGCGGCTGCCATGATTGCTTGCGGAATGGCCACGACGGAGCTACGAGATGGTGGTGCTCTCATGGTGACGCCAGCTTCAGTCTGAAACATCCAGAAACAAGGTGGGGCTTTCATCGTTTGGGAAAAAAAATGTTTTAATCCAATGAAAAGTGTTATTTTTAGGTCACATGACCTAGTCTTACATCATTAGGAAAACAAAAGTAAAATGAACCAATGAAAAGTTTTATTAACAAGTCACATGACCTGTTATGCTTACGTTACGCGCTGCGCGGCGCGCTCTGGATCGTTTCCGGGAAGCTGCGCCTTGCGCACCGGAGCACTTCCGGGTGCGCTAACGCGGCGCGTCATAAGATGCATTACGCGACAACGCAGGTCCAGAATATAGTCAAAATGTCTCCACCAACCAGCGGTCGGAATACAACCGCTTTCAGCAGTCCAAAAAGTTCGGTTAAATCTTAAGAGCGGGAGCAACTCAACTACATGGTGAGCGAGACGCTGTAGTCGCAAGAGCGGGCGGTAAACAGCTGAATGGCGGAAGAGGCACAGAGTACCAAAAGCGGGCGGAATGGCAACTAAAACGGTAAAGGGGCGCCCCACTACAGCGTGTCTTCAGGTCAAACAGATTGTGGGACAAGGTCCAGAATGGAAGAGTCATCAAAAGGCAAAAAATTCCGCCGGACCCCGGGAGCCGGCCGCCTATGTCGGGGGCGATCTCAGGCCACACCAGGGCAACACGACTTGGGGAGGGGGCAGGAGCCAAGCGCCCCCTCTCAGTCCACGCCATCTCACCGCCCCTCGGGGGCCTCCGTCAAGCGGTGTAGGGAGGCACCGTATCACATTGTTTTCCAATGCAGTCAGGTCCACAAACGGACCCCACTTACTTTGAATAGTGAAGCTGCAGCAGGTGCAAATAAGGTTTAAACAGTGTAACAAGCGCTGCTTAGAACTCTGAAGTATGGCACTCAACATCCAGGACTTATGCCATTTGTGTAAGGCAGTGACATCGAAGCAACTCAGGGACCAAAAGCATGAACGAACACTCACGTATGAAAATCTTATTTGGGGAAGGGGCAGGATCCAAACGCCCCCTCCCAGTTCGCGCCACTACACCGTATGTAGAAAATCTGAAGCCATCGTTCTACAAACTCTCAACGCTTGCTATCAGTGCATGAGTTTCATGCTCGATCGATTGAGCTAGCCGGATCGGGCAACAAAAAGTATAAAATAGTTATGTAAATAGTTATTTAATAAAATGTTTTACCCTGTTTCTTTGCTGGTGTGTTGTCTATATTTATAATATTTGCATAGGGTTTGTCGTTATTTTGGGCGGGGTGGGTGGCGGAGTCGAGCTGTCTTGCAGCCCTCATGGTGTGGAGCTCAGTTCATTTCACTATTTTCGTATTTCTCATGAAGGGTTGTTCCTAATGTTTGTATTTTACCGAGGTCAAAAAGAGATCGAATTAGTGGTCTACTGATTTTGCTCGATTACTTTTATTTTTTTACACGATTTTTCACTATCTGCAAAGACTAAACAGAGTATTGCGACTTTGTGCTTGTTTGTAAATAGAGAATGATCCAAAGAGATCCAATTCTAAAACAGTAAATGCTTGGATAACAATCAATCAAATGGAGAGACAAGCAGGTACGACGGATTACAACGGGGGTAAAGGTCTGCGTTAACTACCGTTCACTATCTGCAAAGAGAGAGTACTACTAAGAGAAAAGAGGGGAGGGGAGGGGGGGGCAGCGTTCAAAGCACATCAGCGTGCATAAACACTAAAACTTTTTACCTATCACGTACTTGACATTTGACAGCTTTTGATATTTGCTATTAAAAAACCATTGAAATTCACAGAAAAAACCATAGGTTATAGTCCATATATAGTTAGGAATTTGCATTTACAAAACCTTGAAAATTCAATGAAAAAACCATTGGTTATAGAACATATATAGTTAGGAATTTGCATTTACAAAACCTTATTTTACTCGCATAAAACCATTGAAATTCCATATATAGTTAGATGCGCTAACTATATATCGCGCACCCGCAATCCACTGCTGATGATGTCACATATTACATCATTCATGACATGGTCAGTGACATCACTGATGACATCACTGATGACAACTCAAATGACATCACTGACAACATCACAGATGACATCATTCATGTGTTAATACGATGAACCTCTACAGACTCTGATATAACCTTAGATACACTCAGTGAAAACAGACACTCACAGATTGTCACTCATCCATGGAGTTACTCATACACCTAGACAGTCATGCAAAGAATCAATCACACCTCCAATTCCTCAACTATACAGTTATACACACCTTACTTATTGAAACATATTCTAACACATATTTACTCTCTTATACAATCACTGATACAAGTTTTCAATGATCCATGCAGCCACTCACACATTCACTGGCTCTTAAACACAGTAATTTATATATGTCAACTCTCGCATGTACTGTGTTTTACATATGTACTTACTTTGACATGTAGCATTGAGATATCCAATCACTCACCAATACACTCATGCACACAGTCAACCACCCATACAGCTGTTTCCACATGCAGTTTTGAACCCATACATCTAGTGAATCAGCTGTTCACACATCTATGCACAGAGTCACACACCTCCCAGCCACTCACACACATACTCAGTCTCCCATACAAATACTTGGGCAACCAATCAATAACCCATATAGTTACTCATATAGCTACTGATCAACACATGCAGCAGTTTACAGAACAACAGATATAATGATGCACAAATTAATACAGTTTAATCACTAACCCATGCACTCAGTGAGACACATTTAATCACTCCCTCATACAATCAGTCATGCACCTACTAAATCCTTCATCCAGACATTTATACATCCACTCATTCTTCAATATGTAAGACATATTTTAACTTTACAGAAACATACAGTCACTGGATGTTGTCATCAGTGATGTCATTTGAGTTGTCATCAGTGATGTCATCAGTGATGTCACTGACCATGTCATGAATGATGTAATATGTGACATCATCAGCAGTGGATTGCGGGTGCGCGATATATAGTTAGCGCATCTAACTATATATGGTATTTCAATGGTTTTATGCGAGTAAAATAAGGTTTTGTAAATGCAAATTCCTAACTATATATGTTCTATAACCAATGGTTTTTTCATTGAATATATATATATATACATACATACATATATAATATATTATTGCCTACTGGCGGTCGCCAGCAGATAGCTATAGTTAAAACCTAGTTTCCATAGGAAATCCGCAACATTCTATTTGGAATAACTTTGGCGCCGTTGGACGAATCTTCGCAAATTTCTCCAAGAAGATGGCCTGCTCCGCTCCGCTCCATCCCCGAAAGTTTGGGGGTAATTCATGAAGCGGGAGCTGAGAAAAAAGGGGGATCCAAAACGTGTTTTCCCCATGCAATTTTCTATTGGACATTTAGCCAAGGCTACAGCCCGAACGGCTGAACGGAATTACACCAAATTTGGCAAAAAGGTAGAGTTCGGTTCGCAGATCACGCTTTTTGTTGAATAGTGTAAATCCATTCAGGAGTTCCTGAGAAAATCATAATTGAAATCATAAGAATATCTATAGGAGCTTACTGTACTATGTACTGTACTGTGTACAGTGCTCTTATAGTCTGCGTACCTTCCGAGCACGAGCTGCAACTTTAAGTGGATCACCCTTTATGAAGAAATGATTCGCCTGAACAATAAAGGTACTTGGGAATAGGATTATGAAGTAGCAGCACCAGAGGCAATACACATATTCCAGATGAGGAGGTACCCCACAGAAGTTCTTTATGAAGCATACAATAGAGATAACTCAAATTCAAGACAGAGCCTCCTTTTACAAAAAATGAGTAAAGGTGACACCAACCAGAAATTCAGGTTAATCGTGAATAATGCAAAAGACACATGAGCCTTAAATGCCATAAATCGTAAGAACTGGCATATCCTAAGAAAAGATACTGTCATTTTTAAAGAAATACAAGCTCATTCAAGCTTTATAAACAGCATAGGAAAATCAATAAAAGATCAAATAGTTCAGAGCCATTTGTTGACAGATTAAACTAATTTTAAGCTAAGTGGAATTGTAGGATTTCTTTCCATGTAATAACTGTAAAGCCTGCAAAGTTACTTACATATCCAGAGCTAGGGTGCAGAAAGCGAGGGCAAATTATTATATTCATGAAATGCAAGACTCAATATACCATTCACTGTATCTCATGTACATGCCAATTGCAGTATATTGGCACTACAATACATCCAGCAAAAATATAGATTCTCAAATACTCATAAGATATTCTAAATAGAGATCAGTTGTATCCCATTTGTAGACATTTTGAGACACAACAACAGAAAGGCAAGCTGGACTCTACCATCACTCTAAGTGATCTCCAATGGCTTGCCTGCTAATGCTTGAGACTCAGGAAAATTAACATCTCTTCCCCAGCTCTTGTGCCTGGATCACTGGAAGTGTACTGGATAGTTGCAACATGGATTTCGATACATCTACTATTTGCGGGTGGCAGAATCATCACTTTGATGCAGTTGTGGGAGTTGAAATGGCACATCACATCCTAACCAGCGCTTTGCATCCAGAGATCAGGGAGTGAATTGCCGCTGCTGCAGCTGGCGAGTTCAGCACATCCAGACAACTGTGTGGCATAATTTGGCACGTTCCTCAATGTCACTCAACTCCGGCCCCTTTTCTCGGAACAGACACATTGCCTACACTGCTTGGAGGAGTACAACAGATATCACTGTTTACAACCACAAAAAGTACTTTTGTGGAAAAGTCAGCCCAGTTTACAATCGATGCCCAGGCTGCTGGCGCAAGACACCTCTTAGTTCCCATCCTGAATAGTTACCAAATAAAGAGACGGGCGCTGGAAGCAGGAATACAAGAACAGAGTTTATTTCTCATGAGGAGAGCCTGTCATTTCAGACACGATACAAGGTGTCATCGGGAGGTGCTCTAACAGCCTCTCTGAGGCCTGGCCTCTTATACCCTGGTTTATGGCACGTGACCACTCTTTATTACAATCAAGACATTGTGAAGTAAGGAAACAGACATCCCCGTAATCTCCGTGTCAATCCCACCCCCACATGCATCCACAATAGAGGTCCTCAACTTGCTGATAAGAGGAGGGGGCTATCACGCAGCTGAGTGTTCCGCCGATTCTTAGGATGTGTGCGCCTGATCGTATCCCAGGGGGTGGGGAGGCCATGATCAATAGTGGGTCCTTTGAAGAGGAGTGACTCCATACAATAGGGGGCAATAAACTGTATCTCCCGGCTTAGGCGATGGCCTCGGACCTGTGTGGACAATCGGACTAGGTGGAAGGGGTCATCAAAGGAGGGGTATTCATAGGAAGAAGGGAGGTGATGATCAGGCACGGGGTGTGATTCCCAGGGACAGAGTCGCACAGAGAGAGAGATCTTATGACCCGTATATGAGAGAGCGGGGGCAGTCAGGTACAGCTAGGGGGGGAGGGTTATGTCAGCTGAGGCGAAGGATGCTTCTTCAAGAGAAAAATGGGGGGGGTGCGTGGGTCAAGCAGGAGGGTTACTTTTCAGAGCAGGGTCGCGCAGAGGGAGAGGGTTTTATGGTCTGTGCATGTGAGAGTGGGGGGGGGGTTCAAATACGCGCAGGAGGGAAGCCGGGGATTCCAATGAGCGGGCAAAAAGGCCATGGTGCCTAAAATGGCTGTCATGTATATATGGGCACGGGCTTTTACTAGCGGGGATGGTGCGGTCAACGTTTCACGGTATTCATGGTGCCTACAGGGAGGCGGATGGGAGAAGGCAAATGAATGCCGCTTATGTACATTAATATTGCTAATTTCCACAGTCGCCGCTTTTAACATAAGTAAGTTCATTTCCTAACTAATGGGTGTACATATAATACATGTGTGGACGATGAGATAGCGTTTGTCATATACCAGTGAATTGCATATAACCATGGCACAATCGATGCGGTTGGTGGAATGCAGCACATATAAATTCACAGTTGCTGGGTTACTTATACAAGCCTAGAGATCAACATACTACATAGTATAAATGTTCTGACTTTCTTTTCGGTAGCATCGATGTACAGCCTTTAAAAGTGACCGAAAAACATTTTGAAAGCAATACAAAGTGGTTGAGGGCGGAATTCAGTTCGACACAAGTAATTTAGTCAAATTGATGGGTGTCTTCGTCACAGTGTCTTTTTAGCAGTGAGCCATCACTGGTAGGCTCTAGTCCTTTTTCTCTTTTGTTGGCGCTGTTGAGCACCGGCGGTGGAGCTATAGGTCCAGCTCGGATCTAACCTTACGCGTTGCAGGGTGCGGTCAGTCCTCTGCTGTCAGACCACAGTCCTGTTCCCTAACCAATTCTTTAAGGGTGCCTTATGCTCGGCACCTGTATTTCCTTTTTTTATTTTTTTTTGTGGCACACCCCATTTCCATCTGAATGCTGTTCTTCTTGTCTGAGTCAAAAAGTCATGTGGGAAAGAGGGGGTGTCGGATAGTCGAGGGAAGAGAGGGCGGAGTGGGGTCAGGTCTTTTCTTGGACACATCAAGGGACCAAGGGAGCAAAGGAGAATGAGCAGGCAGGCCCATCAATCGGGCCCAAAAGGGGGCGAAGACTTCAGGCACACGTGGGTTAGCAGACTGAGGGTTTCAGGGCAGCCCGTCAACTTTTCATTTTCCACGTTTGAGATTGCTGTCTCGTCCCGTATCTTGTTGCTCTGCAGCTCCACCTTTGGTCGAGGTCACATGTGTCTCAAGATCCGCAGCCAGGCTGTACGTCACGTCCGACCCTTCTCCTCCGATGATCATATATCTTTAAATGGGTACAAAACAAGTTTTAGAGAACTGGCAGGAGAAGACATTTATGCATTTGAATTCTGCCCTCAATCCTACGCACTTGGGGGTTTACGTTCATCGGTCACAGTCAGAACCCTACCACCATGAAGTATACATGTCGGCATTCCTACTGTGTCTGCGCCAAGTCTATTTATCGTTCATTCCGGCTAACCTTTTCAAAAACAGGGCAGTGGTGCTATCATCGAGAGAGGGGGAGGGAAATCAGGCTTTCATCGAGGAGCGACAGTTAATCAAGGTCATCAGTTATTCTTCAAGGACAGCTGATATGGAGCAGGGGTCCGGGAGAGGCGGGGACGCTTTGGACATTCGCGCTTGAGTGCAGAGGGGTGGGGCAATCTGGGCATTGGGGATCAATCTGGACATTGGGGCTTGTATATATAACGAACTGAAAAATAGGATGCCATTGACATATAGTCCCCCTATAAAAGGGCCAGATTAGGGGACATCAGCTGTCTTACCTGTCCCTTCCTTCTTAACCAATTCAAGTTCTTTCATTTTTGCAGAAAGGAGAGGTAGTAATATGGCGAGCTGCAATCATTTTAGTTTCTGTTAATTTTGCTGAACACCTTTGCGTTCAATGAGTATCCGATTAGGCTGGTGACGGCGGGGCACAATTTTACCACAAAAAGGGAAGAGGCAATAGAGGGGGGGTGGCTCTCATAGAGAGTGTGAGTCGTACCACATTCTAAACGAGCCATTCGGTACACGTATGACATGTAGAAAGGCAGAGAGAGAGAGAGAGAGAGAGAGAGAGAGAGAGAGAAAGATAGAGAGGGAGAGAGAGAGAGAGAGAGAGAGAGAGACGTGTACGGTAATAGGTCATTTAGTGCGCTCACAACACAGAACGGCAGGGGTCAGGTAACACGGAAACGCAAACAGAGGGAAGACATAAATCCATACATTACATACACACAAACTCAGACAAGGGAAGACAGTACGTGTGTTACAAAAAAATTCACGACAAAACATAGAACAGTTATTGGCCAAAAAGATCTCTTTCTGCATGCTGCGCATCTTTAGTATCCTATTTATCTACGTTCTGAGCTCTTTTTACCTTTTTCCTCCTTTTCCTTTCGTTTGCCATCTTTGCGAGTGTTCTCGGTCGCTAATACTTACACCTCGGTCAGTTGGTCAGGAATTAACCTGGTCGGGCTACTACTCACAGTGGGATCTTTGAATCATTTTTCCTTTTCTCCCTTTGGCGAAAAGGTTCTCCAGGCTGAGGCAACGGAGGGCATTAATCGGGCGAACAGTGGGACAGCTTAGCTATATCTATGAGGGTGCGAGAAGGAGGTGATACATTTTTAAACATTAGCAACATTTTAGTCATCCAGACGGGCGGTGCTTAGGTAAACCTTACCCCGGAACTTTCATTGTCCTTTCCCTATCTAGTTAAACGTCATAGTTGTATTATCTGGCGTGCTGGTTCGAGTCATATTCTGTCATATCGTACTAACTCGTCGAGTATCTATGTCAGTCCATCCTTCCAATCACTAGGTTCTGAGGGAGGAACAGTCATGTCTAAGCAAGGGGCTACATCTTACAAAGCTCGTCATGTATAAGCACTATGCTCAAATTCCCTACTCCCCCGTCCGTCGGTCGTTCGGTCATCACTCCTCCAAACTTCTCCTCCAAACTTCAGCCGATGTTCCGACGTGACCTGCAGATGGGAGGAGAAAGAAGGGGGGGTGGGGGCAACATTCAAACTACATCAGCGCGCATAAATCCAAAAATGTTTTTACTTACCACATACTCGACCTATCCCCACGGGGTGCATTCTCTACCATCTCGGCGTTTAAGCCCAGAGGGACCAGTAGTGTTAGAAACATAATCATTGGCGTTCTGCGTATCCGCATGAATCCCTCGAGCGTGGTCTTTTAAATCATGCGCAAGGGTGGTGGTCAGGTGGCATTTCTTTGGTATCGCTTAAGGGCATCTAAAACGTTTTTCCTGTTGCCTGTGGCACATAATGTAACGGCTTAAGTATTGGGCTTTTTAACCTTCAACCTTAATAAAGCTGCTTTCATTTCGCTTATATCGGAGACAGTAGTGACCCATTCGAAACTCATTAATGCAATCGCTACAGTTGTACTCGCTTTTTCAAAAACCTTTAATAAAAATGTTGGCGCACAAATACGAGCCTACAACCCAGTGGGCCGGCCATAGAGCAGACTGGAGCCGGACGTGAGGGGAACGGAGTCAGTGGCCATTCATTTCATAATATAAAGTGCGGCAAGTGCAATAACATCGTATCGGAATTCATTGGGAGTAAGCATCATAAATGTCGAAAAGTCAAACTTTCAATAACCATGGTGCGTTAAAACTTAATATCAATTCATTGTCCGAATGCTAAATTAGTACCTATCTCATATCAATTCATTGCTTTAACACATAATTGGTACCCACCCTATACCAGTTCATTGTCCCAACACATAATCAATATCCATCTTATATCACTTTCTTTTCTTATCACATTATCAATATCCATCTTATCTACTTTCATTGTCCAAAAACTACATACACATCTCAGAACGTCAAGGCTTGAGCAATCAGGGTACAACAAGGAGCTGAAAGTTTCATTTGTACCGGCGCCATTTTGGGCGAGGTCAGGCAGGCCCAAGTATAGTGAAAATGTCTCCACCATCTCGTGGTTGGACCAGAACCTCTTTCGGCAGTTCAAGTTTGTTTTTGAAAAGGGCAACAGAAGAGACTGGCAATGTGAACCATCAGTCAAAAAGTGGGGAGGGAGGCAACAATTTTCCTACCGGGTCATACTGGTATCCCACTGGAACTGTTCAAGCTGGCGGTCTTGCAGGGTCTTAGTCATTTCAAAACTGAGGTCGGCGACGGCAGGAGTGCGCCGATGTCGCGGTTCCCAACGGGGGACGGGGGCGCCCGTGTGGAAGGGTCGGGGGCCCCCCGGCTCGCATAGAATCTTCAAGGTTGAGGAGAGAAAAAGCACAGGACGTGCACCGGTCCTGGGCCAAGCGCCGCTTTTCGATTGGGACCCTGTTGATCGAAGCATTGGGGTGTTGCTGGAAGCCCCCACCTGGGGGGGTGGGGGAGGCTCATTCGCGCCGCCTTCCCCTTCCAGTGACCCCACGCCGTTTCTTGGCTCCAGCACTTTGGAATGGCCGTATCAGGCAATGAAGAGAGGGGGGGGTCGGAGGCAGCAAGACATCCCCCCCCCACGACCTGCAGGGCACCGTTTTCTCTGGACTTTTCGTAGCGGCCAGACCAGGCGATGCGAGGGGGAGGGGGGTCGGTGGCATGTGCAAGACATGCCCCCCCTCCATCGTCGCAGCCATCATCGGAGGTGCTGCCGTAACTAACAACCCTCCAGTGTTGTCGCAGAAGGGCGCTGTCCTGCAACCCTCCAGTGTTGTCGCAGAAGGGCGTTGTCCTGCAACCCTCCAGCGTTGTTAAAGCCATAATTGAAAAAAGAAGTGTTGTCGCAGCCATTATTGCTGAAAGAAGCGCTGCCGACAAAGGACCCCCCTCGCCTTGGCTCCGGTATTTGATGATGGCCGGATCAGGCAAGAGAGGGGGGGGGTCGGAGGCAGAGGCAAGACATCCCCCCCCCCCGTGGCCTGCAGAGCGGCAGAAGAAGGGAGACCAGTACATTTTCGGGCCATCCGCCCCACAGCCTCTCCCTCCGATGGCGGCCAACCGGGCCCTGCTCTGCACGCGTCGAGGCCTCGCCTTCCGGATGGGCGTAACCGCGGACCTGTTGCACTTCGGGAGCTTCCGGAATGGGGGTAGGTATATGCTGATTTGTATCTATTCCATGTTACCGTTATTGGGCGTGGCGGGATGGACATGTTTGAAGCAGTAGGGGGGTGGAACCTAGCTACCTCGTGGCCGCTTTGGTGTCAAGCTTGGCTTCCCTCGCCATTTTTATGTTTCTTATTGCGGGTTATTTCTAACGTTTCTTATTTTTAGCGTAGTCGAAAGCTCATCAGTGGCCTACTGATTTCGCTCGACTCCTTTCTTGTATTTTTATGCCATAACTTATTATAAGCTATAGCGACTAGTCCACGCTTAATAAACATGTCCTTATTAGGTGTGTCCTCCAGTGGAGCTGGATGGTTCATCTCTAATAAGCGGTCCGGGCTAAACAGGCTACCAATCAGTGGGGAGAAGATAGGCATGACGGATTACAACGGGGACAAAAGTCTGCACTACCTATCTTATCACGGCGGGCAAAGACTAGACAGAATATTTCTATTCTCCGTTGTTTGCAGGCGGTGAATACCTCAAAAGAACCAATATCGAACAATCAATGTTCGGTCAATCAAACAATCAGTGGGGAGAATAAGTAGGTACGACGTGTTAAAGGTTTGCGTTACCTACCTTTTCGCTACCTGCAAAGAGAGACCTTTGTTCTTCCCTGTTTGCAGACAGAGAATCTCCAGACAATAATCCACGAACAACAGTTCGGGAAACAGTGGGGGAGGAAGATAGGCACGACGGATTACAACGGGGACAAAAGTCTGCGTTACCTATCCTTCGCTACCTGCAAAGAGAGAGCCTGTTATTTCTCTGTTTGCAGACAGCGAATCTCCAGACAAATCAACAAAAGAGTAATACTAGTATTATCCAAATCAAACAATCATTTCACAATTTGTCGCATTTACACAACCTTACCCGGACCGGACCGTGTGGACAGTTCTTCGCCTTCCTCCTTCCAGCGCCCGATCGTTCTCTTACTTCATTATTTACCGCAGCATTCCTGTGGGGTCCCAGTCAGGACAGTAGGTCACCCGAGAGAGGTCCGTTCAGAATCGGTGAAGTTCATTCAATCGGCAGCCAGGCAAGGGCCCTCTCAAGGCAGGTATACTCCAATCGTTCCGATGTTCACCCCATCGTCTGGACCTCTCTTACCAGACCTTATGTCGCTGATGGGCCCCGCGTTGGGCGCCAATTGTGGAAAAGTCAGCCCAGTTTACAATCGATGCCCAGGCTGCTGGCACAAGACACCTCTTAGTTCCCATCCTGAATAGTTACCAAATAAAGAGACGGGCGCTGGAAGCAGGAATACAAGAACAGAGTTTATTTCTCATGAGGAGAGCCTGTCATTTCAGACACGATACAAGGTGTCATCGGGAGGTGCTCTAACAGCCTCTCTGAGGCCTGGCCTCTTATACCCTGGTTTATGGCATGTGACCACTCTTTATTACAATCAAGACATTGTGAAGTAAGGAAAAAGACATCCCCGTAATCCTCGTGTCAATCCCACCCCCACATGCATCCACAATAGAGGTCCTCAACCTGCTGATAAGAGGAGGGGGCTATCACGCAGCTGAGTGTTCCGTCGATTCTTAGGATGTGTGCGCCTGATCGTATCCCAGGGGGTGGGGAGGCCATGATCAATAGTGGGTCCTTTGAAGAGGAGTGACTCCATACAATAGGGGGCAGTAAACTGTATCTCCCGGCTTAGGCGATGGCCTCAGACCTGTGTGGACAATCGGACTCGGTGGAAGGGGTCATCAAAGGAGGGGTATTCACAGGAAGAAGGGAGGTGATGATCAGGCACGGGGTGTGATTCCCAGGGACAGAGTCGCACAGAGAGAGAGATCTTATGACCCGTATATGAGAGAGCGGGGGCAGTCAGATACAGCTAGGGGGGGGGTTATGTCAGCTGAGGCGAAGGATGCTTCTTCAAGAGAAAAATGGGGGGGTGCGTGGGTCAAGCAGGAGGGTTACTTTTCAGAGCAGGGTCGCGCAGAGGGAGAGGGTTTTATGGTCTGTGCATGTGAGAGTGGGGGGGGTGTTCAAATACGCGCAGGAGGGAAGCCGGGGATTCCAATGAGCGGGCAAAAAGGCCAAGGTGCCTAAAATGGCTGTCATGTATATATGGGCACGGGCTTTTACTAGCGGGGATGGTGCGGTCAACGTTTCACGGTATTCATGGTGCCTACAGGGAGGGGGATGGGAGAAGGCAAATGAACGCCGCTTATGTACATTAATATTGCTAATTTCCACACTTTGTTCACCTGAGCCTGCAAGTCCTAACTGGCTGGTGCTCCCTCACAGTTATCCCGAGCTTTGACTTTGCTCTGGTCCATACTAATTTAAAGTAAACTTTTAGCGCTACTTGCTTCTAATCACGTTATTGTGTTAAATTACTTTAAAATCAACATCTCAAATTCTATACACTGTTTTTTTGTTGTTTTCATCTTATTTCGTTCACAATACTCTGCTAATTTAAACCCGTGTGGAGCCTTTTCATGGTGTACTTATTGTGTTACTGTGTGGATTTTTTTCACAAATATTTTACACTTTTCCTCTTTAGATAAGCCTGACTGCTCTGTGCCAAACTACCAGAGGTTGAGCACAAGTTCCCTTTTATGTCTATGTTACTTACAAGTATGGTGGTTCCTGCCTGGCTGGGTTGCATACCTCAGACATCTAGGAACCCATTTGACACATATAAAGAATATTGACTGAAAATTATATATAAAGAATATTGGCTGAAATTATTGCAGTGAAATAGGATGATGGGCATCCGATAGATATTCATTAGAAATTATTTTTCCACTTGCATTCCTTGGCATTATATATTCTAATTTTTTAGCTGCTAAACAGTAAATGAATTTCCAATTAGGTATCTTGTCGATATCTAACTCTTGAATCATTTTATGTCCACTTCTCACTCCTAAACATCAATGAATGTATGATACATTGCTCATTTTTTTTTATGGATGCTTTTAATTGGAGACTTACTTATGTTCTTTTTTTATTCTTTTCCATCAAATTTTGATTTCTACTTCAGCCAAAGGTAAGAGCAGATTTTCTCTTTATGGAGACTTTGGTATAGCTTAAGAATTGTAGATGTTTCCAATATTAGCATAATATTATTGCCTAGCATACCACAATTTCTATATGAATGTTGAATAGTGCATCTGAATCTCCTGCCTTCATGGACTCTACCAAAAGAAAAGTAATGACAAGTCATGTCCATTTTAGAATGAAGTGAATTATATGGTACAATCCTGATGAGCTGGATCATTCAAAGTACACTTTTCTTATATATATATATATATATATATATATATTTACTTTTTTAAATACATATAGGAAATTCCATGTCCATGATACGCCACAGAAAAGACTAGCACACCAGGGTCACTTTCATGATATAAGTGTATTTAACAGCAACGCGTTTCGGCCGGGACGGTCTTCTTCACAAGGGCTTGTGAAGAAGACGAGTCAGTTGAAATGCATTGCCTTTAAATACATGTATATCCTGAAAGTGACCCTGGTGTGCAAGTCTTTTCTGTGGTGTATCGTTGACACATAATTTCCTGTATTTGTAACAAGGTCCTGGCACCAGTACATCGCACCAACCCCATCTGGCAAAAGGATCAGCTGTGCCGAAGTTTTCACTGATATATATGTATGTGTGTATATATATATATATATATATATATTCAATGAAAAAAACATTGGTTATAGAACATATATAGTTAGGAATTTGCATTTACAAAACCTTATTTTACTCGCATAAAACCATTGAAATTCCATATATAGTTAGATGCGCTAACTATATATCGCGCACCCGCAATCCACTGCTGATGATGTCACATATTACATCATTCATGACATGGTTAGTGACATCACTGATGACATCACTGATGACATCTCAAATGACATCACTGATGACATCACTGATGACAACATCCAGTGACTGTTTGTTTCTGTAAAGTTAAAATATGTCTTACATATTGAAGAATGAGTGGATGTATAAGTGTCTGGATGAAGGATTTAGTAGGTGCATGACTGACTGTATGAGTGAGTGATTAAATGTGTCTCACTGAGTGCATGGGTTAGTGACTAAACTGTTTTAAGATACAGCTAGGGGGGGGGGTTATGTCAGCTGAGGCGAAGGATGCTTCTTCAAGAGAAAAATGGGGGGGTGCGTGGGTCAAGCAGGAGGGTTACTTTTCAGAGCAGGGTCGCGCAGAGGGAGAGGGTTTTATGGTCTGTGCATGTGAGAGTGGGGGGGGTGTTCAAATACGCGCAGGAGGGAAGCCGGGGATTCCAATGAGCGGGCAAAAAGGCCAAGGTGCCTAAAATGGCTGTCATGTATATATGGGCACGGGCTTTTACTAGCGGGGATGGTGCGGTCAACGTTTCACGGTATTCATGGTGCCTACAGGGAGGGGGATGGGAGAAGGCAAATGAACGCCGCTTATGTACATTAATATTGCTAATTTCCACACTTTGTTCACCTGAGCCTGCAAGTCCTAACTGGCTGGTGCTCCCTCACAGTTATCCCGAGCTTTGACTTTGCTCTGGTCCATACTAATTTAAAGTAAACTTTTAGCGCTACTTGCTTCTAATCACGTTATTGTGTTAAATTACTTTAAAATCAACATCTCAAATTCTATACACTGTTTTTTTGTTGTTTTCATCTTATTTCGTTCACAATACTCTGCTAATTTAAACCCGTGTGGAGCCTTTTCATGGTGTACTTATTGTGTTACTGTGTGGATTTTTTTCACAAATATTTTACACTTTTCCTCTTTAGATAAGCCTGACTGCTCTGTGCCAAACTACCAGAGGTTGAGCACAAGTTCCCTTTTATGTCTATGTTACTTACAAGTATGGTGGTTCCTGCCTGGCTGGGTTGCATACCTCAGACATCTAGGAACCCATTTGACACATATAAAGAATATTGACTGAAAATTATATATAAAGAATATTGGCTGAAATTATTGCAGTGAAATAGGATGATGGGCATCCAATAGATATTCATTAGAAATTATTTTTCCACTTGCATTCCTTGGCATTATATATTCTAATTTTTTAGCTGCTAAACAGTAAATGAATTTCCAATTAGGTATCTTGTCGATATCTAACTCTTGAATCATTTTATGTCCACTTCTCACTCCTAAACATCAATGAATGTATGATACATTGCTCATTTTTTTTTATGGATGCTTTTAATTGGAGACTTACTTATGTTCTTTTTTTATTCTTTTCCATCAAATTTTGATTTCTACTTCAGCCAAAGGTAAGAGCAGATTTTCTCTTTATGGAGACTTTGGTATAGCTTAAGAATTGTAGATGTTTCCAATATTAGCATAATATTATTGCCTAGCATACCACAATTTCTATATGAATGTTGAATAGTGCATCTGAATCTCCTGCCTTCATGGACTCTACCAAAAGAAAAGTAATGACAAGTCATGTCCATTTTAGAATGAAGTGAATTATATGGTACAATCCTGATGAGCTGGATCATTCAAAGTACACTTTTCTTATATATATATATATATATATATTTACTTTTTTAAATACATATAGGAAATTCCATGTCCATGATACGCCACAGAAAAGACTAGCACACCAGGGTCACTTTCATGATATAAGTGTATTTAACAGCAACGCGTTTCGGCCGGGACGGTCTTCTTCACAAGGGCTTGTGAAGAAGACGAGTCAGTTGAAATGCATTGCCTTTAAATACATGTATATCCTGAAAGTGACCCTGGTGTGCAAGTCTTTTCTGTGGTGTATCGTTGACACATCATTTCCTGTATTTGTAACAAGGTCCTGGCACCAGTACATCGCACCAACCCCATCTGGCAAAAGGATCAGCTGTGCCGAAGTTTTCACTGATATATATGTATGTGTGTATATATATATATATATATATATATATATATATATTCAATGAAAAAACCATTGGTTATAGAACATATATAGTTAGGAATTTGCATTTACAAAACCTTATTTTACTCGCATAAAACCATTGAAATTCCATATATAGTTAGATGCGCTAACTATATATCGCGCACCCGCAATCCACTGCTGATGATGTCACATATTACATCATTCATGACATGGTTAGTGACATCACTGATGACATCACTGATGACATCTCAAATGACATCACTGATGACATCACTGATGACAACATCCAGTGACTGTTTGTTTCTGTAAAGTTAAAATATGTCTTACATATTGAAGAATGAGTGGATGTATAAGTGTCTGGATGAAGGATTTAGTAGGTGCATGACTGACTGTATGAGTGAGTGATTAAATGTGTCTCACTGAGTGCATGGGTTAGTGACTAAACTGTTTTAATTTGTGCATCATTATATCTGTTGTTCTACAAACTGCTGCATATGTTGATCAGTAGCTATATGAGTAACTGTATGGGTTATTCATTGGTTGTCCAAGTATTTGTATGGGAAACTGAGTGTGTGTGTATGGGTGGCTGGGAGGTGTGTGACTCTGTACATAGATGTGTGAGTAGTTGATTCACTATATGTATGGGTTCAAAAGTGCATGTGGAAACAGCTGTATGGGCGGTTGACTGTGCATGAGTGTATTAGTGAGTGAATGGATATCTCAGTGCTATATGTCAAAGTAAGTACATATGTAAAACACAGTACATGTGAGAGTTGATATCTATAAATAACTGTGCATAAGAGCCAGTGAATGTGTGAGTGGCTGTATGGATCATTGTGAACATGTATCAGGGATTGTATAAGAGAGTAAAGTAAATATGTGTTAGTATATGTTTGAATAAGTAAGGTGTGTATAACTGTATAGTTGAGAAAATGGAGGTGTGATTGATTTTTTGCATAACTGACTAGGTGTGTGAGTAACTCCATGGATGAGTGACAGTCTGTGACTGTCTGTTTACACTGATTGTATCTAAGGTTATATTAGAGTCTGAAGAGGTTCATGGTATTATCACATGAATGATATCATCAGTGATGTGATCAGTCATGTCAAATGAGATGTTATCAGTGATTTTATCAGTGATGTCATTTGAGATGTCATCAGTGATGTCACTAACCATGTCATGAATGATGTAATATGTGACATCATCAGCAGTGGATTGCAGGTGCGCGATATATAGTTAGCGCAACTAACTATATATGGAATTTCAATGGTTTTATGCGAGTAAAATAAGGTTTTGTAAATGCAAATTCCTAACTATATATGTTCTATAACCAATGGTTTTTTCATTGAATTTTCAAGGTTTTGTAAATGCAAATTCCTAACTATATATGGACTATAACCTATGGTTTTTTCTGTGAATTTCAATGGTTTTTTAATAGCAAATATCAAAAGCTGTCAAATGTCAAGTACATGATAGGTAAAAACGTTTTCGTGTTTATGCACGCTCATGTGCTTTGAACGCTTCCCCCCCCACTCCCCTCTTTTCTCTTAGTAGTACTCTCTCTTTGCAGATAGTGAAGGGTAGTTAACGCAGACCTTTACCCCCGTTGTAATCCGTCGTACCTGCTTGTCTCTCCATTTGATTGATTGTTATCCAAGCATTTACTGTTTTAGAATTGGTTCTCTTTGGATCATTCTCTATTTACAAACAAGCACAAAGTCGCAATACTCTGTTTAGTCTTTGCAGATAGTGAAAAATCGTGTAAAAAAATAAAAGTAATCGTGCAAAATCAGTAGACCACTAATTGGATCTCTTTTTGACCTCGCTAAAATACAAACATTAGGAACAACCCTTCATGAGAAATACGAAAATAGTGAAATGAACTGAGCTCCACACCATGAGGGCTGCAAGACAGCTCGGCTCCGTCACCCACCCCGCCCAAAATAACGACAAACCCTATGCAAATATTATAAATATAGACAACACACCAGCAAAGAAACAGGGTAAAACATTTTATTAAATAACTATTTACATAACTATTTTATACTTTTTGTTGCCCGATCCGGCTAGCTCAATCGATCGAGCATGAAACTCATGCACTGATAGCAAGCGTTGAGAGTTTGTAGAACGATGGCTTCAGATTTTCTACATACGGTGTAGTGGCGCGAACTGGGAGGGGGCGTTTGGATCCTGCCCCTTCCCCAAATAAGATTTTCATACGTGAGTGTTCGTTCATGCTTTTGGTCCCTGAGTTGCTTCGATGTCACTGCCTTACACAAATGGCATAAGTTCTGGATGTTGAGTGCCATACTTCAGAGTTCTAAGCAGCGCTTGTAACACTGTCTAAACCTTATTTGCACCTGCTGCAGCTTCACTATTCAAAGTAAGTGGGGTCCGTTTGTGGACCTGACTGCATTGGAAAACAATGTGATACGGTGCCTCCCTAAACCGCTTGACGGAGGCCCCCGAGGGGCGGTGAGATGGCGCGGACTGGGAGGGGGCGCTTGGCTCCTGCCCCCTCCCCAAGTCGTGTTGCCCTGGTGTGGCCTGAAATCGCCCCCAACATAGGCGGCCGGCTCCCGGGGTCCGGCGGAATTTTTTGCCTTTTGATGACTCTTCCATTCTGGACCTTGTCCCACAATCCGTTTGACCTGAAGACACGCTGTAGTGGGGCGCCCCTTTACCGTTTTAGTTGCCATTCTGCCCGCTTTTGGTACTCTGTGCCTCTTCCGCCATTCAGCTGTTTACCGCCCGCTCTTGCGACTACAGCGTCTCGCTCACCATGTAGTTGAGTTGCTCCCGCTCTTAAGATTTAACAGAACTTTTTGGACTGCTGAAAGCGGTTGTATTCCGACCGCTGGTTGGTGAAGACATTTTGACTATATTCTGGACCTGCGTTGTCGCGTAATGCGTCATATGACGCGCCGCGTTAGCGCACCCGGAAGTGCTCCGGTGCGCAAGGCGCAGCTTCCCGGAAACGATCCAGCGCGTAACGTAAGCATAACAGGTCATGTGACTTGTTAATAAAACTTTTCATTGGTTCATTTTACTTTTGTTTTCCTAATGATGTAAGACTAGGTCATGTGACCTAAAAATAACACTTTTCATTGGATTAAAACATTTTTTTTCCCAAACGATGAAAGCCCCACCTTGTTTCTGGATGTTTCAGACTGAAGCTGGCGTCACCATGAGAGCACCACCATCTCGTAGCTCCGTCGTGGCCATTCCGCAAGCAATCATGGCAGCCGCTCCCCACCGGAAGCCTGCGGGAGTCGAGGGCCCCCAAGACTTTTGTACAATCTTCAAGGCTGAGGGGATGCTTTCGAGAATGGGACCCAAGCCCTGGCAGACAAGCGTCCGAGTTCCAAGGTGTCCCAGGGCCATTTTACTGGACCAGGCTCAAATCCGAAGAGCCGGCCGCCATTTTAAGAGTCCTGTGGCAGCCGCCTATCGCTGCACCGCAAGAGTGGGAGCAACTCAACTACATGGTGAGCGAGACGCTGTAGCCGTAAGAGCGGGCGGTAAACAGCTGAACGGCGGAAAAGGCACAGTGTAGCAAAAGCGGGCGGAATGGCGACTGAAACGATAAAGGGGCGCCCCACTACAGCAGGCGAGCCTCCGCCATGTGCTTCAGAACTGCATACGTATCTCGTGATATCAAGGTTGGGCAACCAGTACACAACAAGCAGTTACGAGTCCCATTTACACCGGCGCCATTTTGGGCGTGGTCGGGCAGGTCCAGGATCTAGTCAAACATAACAAATGAGGCTGACGTCTCTGAAGCAGTTGACGCACAGCAGGACATAGCAAATAAACATGAAGTCTCTAAAGCTGTTAACTCACTGCAGGACAAAACAAGTGAACCTGAAACCTCTGGAATAATTGTCGCTCAAAAGAACAACACACAAAACTCTGTAGAGCCTGAAGAAAGAAAAACAGAAGGGCACTGTAGTTTCAGACACACTTAACACTAATGACTTAACAAGGATATCGTCTGTTTATGAAGCAGTTATCATGTTCACAGAATTGACAAAGAAGTGTGCAGACACCAATGCTATTAAGAAACACAAGGAAATCCCTAACGCATCAGCATTCTCGGAAGAGGTTGACACAGATAACATCTTAAGGAACAAAGAAAGACAAAATAAGGATGAGGAAGTTATCACTTTAGTTTTTTCATCAGCTAGCGACAGCAAGAAACATATTGTAATGGAGATTAGAGAGGTTACGGATGGATGAATAAATTATCCAAAGAAATGGCGACTCCCCCCCTTTACCAGATTAGCTAAATCTTTGCGTAATTTGGACGTTAAAGTTATATTATTGTTGTTGTTGTTGTTATGGTTATAGTTCTGGCTAATTTTAGCAAGAAACACATTGTAATGGAGATTAGAGAGGCTACGGATGGGTGGCCCAGGATATCACCACTGTTCCCCATGTCATAAAACCTTAGGATGTTCAATAACTGAAACAGCTAATATGGGTTTACTTACAGGGGACATCTTTTGTTCTGTTTTGTAAAGTAAAACTATTGTGAACGCAAGTATTATACATAGTAAGTGTTTAATATAGCATTTGTCAGTCATTGGTTAAGCAGCTAGGACCTGTTCACTCTTGACACCCCAGGTGCTGTGTATGTTGCACTATAGTGCTGCATCGGGAATACGGACAACCCTATTGATATTGATTTTTCATTATTGATTATTGTAAAGAAATGGCGACTCCCCCCTTTAGCAGATTAGCTAAATGTTTGCGTAATTTGGGCATAAACGTTATATTATTGTTGTTGTTGTTGTTATCGTTATAGTTCTGGTTAATTTGTTTACCTAGAGTGTCCTACACAGCACCACTCTAGGTAAACACTACCTAATGTAAAACCTGGGACATAGCACTCATTGAAACTATAGTTGGTCACCATGGGGTTTAAAGAAGGGATGGTTCTTCACCTGGGTGCCTTCCACAACTCAGCACGTTGTGCTGCCTTGGGACTATTCGCACAAAAGACAGCTTCTGACCATTGTTGTTTTTTTTTTATCAAAAAATGTTTAAATATATTTACAGTTTTTGTTGCGTTCGTTATATTTAAAAGTTAATAAAGTTTTATAATCCAACTTTCTTGGAGTACTATATTTTTTTTAAAAATCGGGTGAATGGGGCCTTGAATCGGGTTATTGTCATGGGTGGGCTTTGCAAGTGTACTGCTACAGGATCGGACATTTCAAACTTAAATGCACGTTCTTTTTCTTACCTTTCCGAAGCATGGAGCGCAATAGCAGGCAGAGAAAGGGTGATGCACGTGTTGAACACTGCCTGGCCTGGCAAGTTGCTGGCAGTGCCCCCCCGCCCGCTCCTGAAAGAGGGCACACACACACCGCCGCCCCGAGTACTTCACAAATCTTTAAAAGACCATGCGCTTGTTCATGAGGCTTAAATGGTTTATCACCCCTTCTAGAACCCCTGCATCGACCCTCTGACGTTTCCTGGAAGAATTAGCACGTAACACAATACCAAGCCCTGTCAGCTGAAACCCCCGAGGAATCGTGGGGCATATTATCAAGGGGGTTTATTTCCGCTTTTTTGGCTTTAAAAGCCAAAAAAAAGGAGATAAAATTATCTCCCTATTACCAAGCTGTCGCTAACACCAGTTAGTGACAGCTAAAAGGAGATAGCGACCATCTTGGGCCCCGCTTTGCATGTCAGTGATATTTATCACTAATGACATGCAAAGTGGGCGTGCCAAGATGTTAGCGACTGGAAACAGTCCCTAACCATCGCTATCTCCTATTACCAACTTTTGGAGATATTCGCGCTAAGCGCGAATATCTCCAAAAGCTAACACCTGCCCTGAGCAGTTTTTAGCCATGTTATCCAATGGAAGGTGGATAACATGGCTAAGAGCATTTGCTGGATAATGCATGAATATCGCTGACTTTTCAGCGATATTCATGCATTGCGGCCGTTTTTTATCGCATTTGCGATAAACCTTGCTAATAGCAAGGTTTATCTGCGATAAAATTCGCCGATGTGCGGCGATAATTTTTGTCTCTAAACAAGTTAGAGACAAAAATTATCGCTAGTTGTTGGTAATATGCCCCCGGGTTTTTCCTTGCAGGAATCAGGAGGCGGAAGACTAGCACTGAAATCAGTAGTCTCACGCCTGAATCGGGAGGATTGGTATGTCTGGATTCTCTACAGCTGGGGCCATAAACTACATCTGCAGGGCTAGGTGATAGCCTGGGTCCGGCCTGGACAATCGGACACAGAGGAAGAGGAGTGTCAGAGGGTGCGGTAGTGAATAGGGTGAAAGGGAGGTGTCGGGCGGGCACAGGGTGTGATTCTCAGGGAAGAGCAGCGCAGATGGGGGGAAGTATATGGCCCATGCATGAGAGAGAGAGCGGGGGTGACCAGTGCGTGGGGGAGATGCTTGCGAGGGTGGGGAACCGTGCTGAGAATCGACGGCGTGCAGAGAGAGGGTCTGGTCAAGGCATCTAAAATGGCTGCCGTGCACGACAAAATTGTGGCATTGGACAAAAAGGCAAGATGGCGCAGACAATGTTTATCAATAAGGATTCATTAGGCCCCGCTTTGCATGTCAGTGATATTTATCACTAATGACATGCAAAGTGGGCGTGCCAAGATGTTAGCGACTGGAAACAGTCCCTAACCATCGCTATCTCCTATTACCAACTTTTGGAGATATTCGCGCTAAGCGCGAATATCTCCAAAAGCTAACACCTGCCCTGAGCAGTTTTTAGCCATGTTATCCAATGGAAGGTGGATAACATGGCTAAGAGCATTTGCTGGATAATGCATGAATATCGCTGATTTTTCAGCGATATTCATGCATTGCGGCCGTTTTTTATCGCATTTGCGATAAACCTTGCTAATAGCAAGGTTTATCCGCGATAAAATTCGCCGATGTGCGGCGATAATTTTTGTCTCTAAACAAGTTAGAGACAAAAATTATCGCTAGTTGTTGGTAATATGCCCCCGGGTTTTTCCTTGCAGGAATCAGGAGGCGGAAGACTAGCACTGAAATCAGTAGTCTCACGCCTGAATCGGGAGGATTGGTATGTCTGGATTCTCTACAGCTGGGGCCATAAACTACATCTGCAGGGCTAGGTGATAGCCTGGGTCCGGCCTGGACAATCGGACACAGAGGAAGAGGAGTGTCAGAGGGTGCGGTAGTGAATAGGGTGAAAGGGAGGTGTCGGGCGGGCACAGGGTGTGATTCTCAGGGAAGAGCAGCGCAGATGGGGGGAAGTATATGGCCCATGCATGAGAGAGAGAGCGGGGGTGACCAGTGCGTGGGGGAGATGCTTGCGAGGGTGGGGAACTGTGCTGAGAATCGACGGCGTGCAGAGAGAGGGTCTGGTCAAGGCATCTAAAATGGCTGCCGTGCACGACAAAATTGTGGCATTGGACAAAAAGGCAAGATGGCGCAGACAATGTTTATCAATAAGGATTCATTGGGCCCCGCTTTGCATGTCAGTGATATTTATCACTAATGACATGCAAAGTGGGCGTGCCAAGATGTTAGCGACTGGAAACAGTCCCTAACCATCGCTATCTCCTATTACCAACTTTTGGAGATATTCGCGCTAAGCGCGAATATCTCCAAAAGCTAACACCTGCCCTGAGCAGTTTTTAGCCATGTTATCCAATGGAAGGTGGATAACATGGCTAAGAGCATTTGCTGGATAATGCATGAATATCGCTGACTTTTCAGCGATATTCATGCATTGCGGCCGTTTTTTATCGCATTTGCGATAAACCTTGCTAATAGCAAGGTTTATCTGCGATAAAATTCGCCGATGTGCGGCGATAATTTTTGTCTCTAAACAAGTTAGAGACAAAAATTATCGCTAGTTGTTGGTAATATGCCCCCGGGTTTTTCCTTGCAGGAATCGGGAGGCGGAAGACTAGCACTGAAATCAGTAGTCTCACGCCTGAATCGGGAGGATTGGTATGTCTGGATTCTCTACAGCTGGGGCCATAAACTACATCCGCAGGGCTAGGTGATAGCCTGGGTCCGGCCTGGACAATCGGACACAGAGGAAGAGGAGTGTCAGAGGGTGCGGTAGTGAATAGGGTGAAAGGGAGGTGTCGGGCGGGCACAGGGTGTGATTCTCAGGGAAGAGCAGCGCAGATGGGGGGAAGTATATGGCCCATGCATGAGAGAGAGAGCGGGGGTGACCAGTGCGTGGGGGAGATGCTTGCGAGGGTGGGGAGCCGTGCTGAGAATCGACGGCGTGCAGAGAGTGGGTCTGGTCAAGGCATCTAAAATGGCTGCCGTGCACGACAAAATTGTGGCATTGGACAAAAAGGCAAGATGGCGCAGACAATGTTTATCAATAAGGATTCATTTATAACAAAATATTTACTCGCAGTGACAAAATGGTGGTCAACACTTCCTGATTTCCATCAAATCGAACGTTAACAGACGTCACGCAGCAAAAAAAAAAAAAAAGCTCACGCACAGCCGCTGGAAGACATGTATCAACATATATTAGCCTCCTCAGCCACCCTCAGAAAACATAAGGGGTCAGGATACGTCTCCCGCACCCCCTTATACCTAGTAATTTAATTAAAACGAAACACAAAATGGCGAATTCCCGTTTCGCTACCAGTTTGCGGCCCAGTTCGCGGCCCGGGAAGCGCTTCTACCGTGAAAAATATATATTTTTTTATTTTCCCCACGGGACCCTTTAATAACCCCAACATCATTCCTAGGGGGTCAAGAGAGGTATACCTTGCCCCCTTTCATTAAATTCCCCCTTCGTTTTTCACCTCTTCTTCTCTCTCGATCCTACCGAGAGATAAGATGGCGGCCGCTCCGGACTGTTTAGAATGTTGACAGACACCGGAGAGCCAATCAGCTTTCTGCGCGCAAAGTTCCGTTTCGCGAAAAGTAAGCGGACCGGAGCGCAGCCCGGAGCGCTGTTACAGATATATATCTTGTTTTGAACGTTAATTTCTCAAAATCCACTGGAGCACATATATTGAGACCTAGCAAAGGCACATCGGGCTAACAGTCCCTACAATTTTGCCAAGTTTCGTGCAAATCCATTCAGCCGTTTGAGCTAAAAGTGAGTCCAACCGCCCTATGGAAATTAACATGGGAAAAACGCATTTTGGGACCCCCCTTTTTTCTCGGCCCCCCCCTTGACGAAGCCCCCCCAAATTTTCGGGGGCTGCTCAGAAACAAAATGTGCCATTTTCCTGAAAATTTCAGCCGATTCCGTCCACAAACGCCAAAGTTATTAGACATAGAATTTTCAAAAGTTCCATAGACAAATAATCCTAACTATATATACCTACTGGCGACAGCCAGTGGGTAATATATATATATATATATATATTCACTGAAAAAACCATAGGTTATAGACCATATATAGTTAGGAATTAGCATTTACAAAACCTTGAAAATTCACTGAAAAAACCATAGGTTATAGACCATATATAGTTAGGAATTAGCATTTACAAAACCTTATTTTACTCACACAAAACCATTGAAATTCGCATATATAGTTAGTTGCACTAACTATATATCGCGCACCTGCAATCCACTGCTGATGATGTCACATATTACATCATTCATGACATGGTCAGTGACATCACTGATGACATCTCAAATGACATTACTGATGACATCACTGATGACATCTCAAATGACATCACTGATGACATCTCAAATGACATCACTGATGACATCACTGATGACATCTCATTTGACATTACTGATCACATCACTGATGATATCATTCATGTGATAATACGATGAACCTCTTCAGACTCTAATATAACCTTAGATACAATCAGTGTAAACAGACACTCACAGACTGTCACTCATCCATGGAGTTACTCACACACCTAGTCAGTCATGCAAAGAATCAATCACACCTCCATTTCCTCAACCATACAGTTATACACACCTTACTTATTCAAACATATACTAACACATATTTACTCTCTTATACAATCCCTGATACAAGTTCACAATGATCCATACAGCCACTCACACATTCACTGGCTCTTATGCACAGTTATTTATATATGTCAACTCTCACATGTACTGTGTTTTACATATGTACTTACTTTGACATGTAGCACTGAAATATCCATTCACTCACCAATACACTCATGCACACAGTCAACCGCCCATACAGCTGTTTCCACATGCACTTTTAAACCCATACATCTAGTGAATCAACTGCTCACTCATCTATGCACAGAGTCATACACCTTCCAGCCACCCACACACACACTCAGTCTCCCATACAAATACTTGGGCAACCAATCAATAACCCATATAGTTACTCATATAGCTACTGATCAACACATGCAGCAGTTTACAGAACAACAGACATTATGATGCACAAATTAAGACAGTTTAGTCACTAACCCATGCACTCAGTGAGACACATTTAATCACTCACTCATACCGTCAGTCATGCACCTACTAAATCCTTCATCCAGACACTTACACATCCACTCATTCTTCAATATGTAAGACATATTTTAACTTTACAGAAACATACAGTCACTGAATGTTGTCATCAGTGATGTCATTTGAGATGTCATCAGTGATGTCATCAGTGATGTCACTGACCATGTCACGAATGATGTAATATGTGACATCATCAGCAGTGGATTGCGGGTGCGCGATATATAGTTAGTGCAACTAACTATATATGCGAATTTCAATGGTTTTGTGTGAGTAAAATAAGGTTTTGTAAATGCTAATTCCTAACTATATATGGTCTATAACCTATGTTTTTTTAAGTGAATATAGATATATATACATTCCCTGAAAAAATCACAGGTTTCAGGAACATTATAGTTAGAAAGTAGCATTTTAAAAAACTATAGAAATTCACTGAAAAAACCATAGGTGTCAGGAAAGTTACAGTTAGTTGGACATTTCACTCCTACATAAACCGAGAAATTCAGACATTATAGTTAGTTGAGCAAACTATAACTCGCGCTCACACGATGCACTGCTGATGATGTCATCATGACATGATCAGTGACATCACTGATTACATCACTGACGATATCTCAAATGACACCAGTGATGACATCACTGATGACATCATCCTGTGATAGTGTGTTTCCGTGAAGTTTAAATATGTTTTATATATGCAGCATATCCAGTAGCCCGACATTTTAAAGCTACACATATGAATGATCTGAACTGCCTGAAATACTATGTGATCAAAGCCATCCCAAAACTGTGGAGAGGAGGTAACAGGGAATGCATGCTTAGACAGCTAGAGTCGCACACTATATTGGAAGACTCCTGTAGGCATTAGTAATAATGAAGAGCTTCATAACTTTTTCATAAAACATGAATTATTATTTATGTTGTTTTTTATAAATATATAAAGACATATTTTTAGAATAATGTTTTAGGATAATTGGTGGGATATAAATACATTTTATCAATTATTTAACCAAGGGACTTTTTATGAAATGCTTTTTTATGAAGAATTCTATGAATGCTTTATTTAACTTTTTATGATAATGTCAATTGGATCAATGTTTGATATGCAATCCCAAAAATGTCCCATTCCAATCAGTTACGGTGCAATGTAGAAGACAATGTCCCTAACCCATGAACCCAATGTTGATGACCACAATCAAACTCAAAAGAAGTTATGTTCAGCATACATATATGAGACCAAAAAGACATTTGCTGCTATTAAGTAAATAGATATGATAGCACACTTTTCACATTAGAGACAATGAATTTGGCAATAGCCAGCATATCCAGTCTGTTATGAAATATGTCATAGGAGAGTTATGCAGTTGTTACAGGATTCCCTGAAAAAGGTGATATCAAATGGAATTAGATGGGGCACACATTACCAGTATCATAAACGCATTTAATTCATTAGATAATACTGTACAATGATGAGGACCCCATTCAAGTTGTCATGAGTGGGAATCTTTCATTATGATTATGATTGAACACAATATGGACAACTTACTACCTTTGCACATGTCTATATTTATTTATTACAATGATATATTTATTGTGCTTTTACTCATGTAAATAAGGATTTTCGAATAATTATGATTGTCTTTTTATTTAACATGAGTACTCTCCAAATGCTGTGAAATTACATACTGTTAGAGAATAGTCTGTTTACTATGCCTATGCTCCAACATGTCACATGATGAGATCACATGTTGTGTTTAAAAATCAGGAATGTATAATGTTTCTTTATGCGAGCAAGGTCAGAGGGTGACTGAAACGTTGAGGCATTAAGGAAAGGGTCAAATAAAGTCAAACTGAAAGATAAGTGAAGTTTGTGCTCTGTTTTGGGAACCATCAAAGCATGAGGATGGCAAGAGCGAGTCGGAAATATATATATATATATATATATATATATATTACCTACTGGCTATCGCCAGTAGGTATATATAGTTAGAATTTTTTCCCTATGGGACTTTTGAAAATTCTATGTCTAATAACTTTGGCGTTTGTGGACGGAATCGGCTGAAATTTTCAGGAAAATGGCACATTTTGTTTCTGAGCAGCCCCTGAAAATTTGGTGGGGTTTCGTCAAGGGGGGGCTGAGAAAAAAGGGGGGTCCCAAAACGCGTTTTTTGCATTGAGTTTTCCATAGGGCGGTTGGACTCACTTTTAGCTCGAACGGCTGAATGGATTTGCACGAAACTTGGCAAAATTGTAGGGACTGTTAGCCCGATGTGCCTTTGCTAGGTCTCAATATATGTGCTCCAGTAGTTTTTGAGAAATTAACGTTCAAACCAAGATATATATCTGTAACAGCGCTCTGGGCAGCGATCCGGTCCGCTTACTTTTCGCTTATCGGAACTTTGCGCGCAGAAAGCTGATTGGCTCTCCGGTGTCTGTCAACATTCTAAACAGTCCGGAGCGGACGCCATCTTGTCTCTCGGTAGGATCGAGAGAGAAGAAGAGGTGGAAAACGAAGGGGGAATTTAATGAAAGGGGGCAAGGTATCCCCCTCTTGACCCCCTAGGAATGTTGTTGGGGTTATTAAAGGGTCCCGTGGGGAAAAAAAAAAAAAATGATTTTTCACGGTAGAAGCGCGGCCGCGAACTGGTAGCGAAACGGGAATTCGCCATTTTGTGCTTCGTAAATTAAATTACTAGTTATAAGTGGGTGCGGGAGACGTATCCTAATCCCCTATGTTTCCTGAGGGTGGCTGAGGAGGCTGATATATGTTGATACATCTCTTCCAGCGGCTGTGCGTGAGCTTTTTTTTTTTTTTTGCTGCGTGACAGTCCGGAGCGGCCGCCATCTTGTCTCTCGGTAGGATCGAGAGAGAAGAAAAGGTGAAAAACTAAGGGGGAATTTAATGAAAGGGGGCAAGGTATCCCCCTCTTGACCCCCTAGGAATGTTGTTGGGGTTATTAAAGGGTCCCGTGGGGAAAAAAAAAAAAAATGATTTTTCACGGTAGAAGCGCTTCACGGGCCGCGAACTGGGCCGCAAACTGGTAGCGAAACGGGAATTCGCCATTTTGTGCTTCGTTAATTAAAGTACTAGGTATAAGGGGGTGCGGGAGACATATCCTAATCCCCTATGTTTCCTGAGGGTGGCTGAGGAGGCTGATATATGTTGATACATCTCTTCCAGCGGCTGCGCCATCTTGCCTTTTTTCGAATGCCACAATTTTGTCGTGCACGGCAGCCATTTTAGATGCCAGGCTGGTTCCAGGCTATCACCTAACCCTGCGGATGTAGTTTATGGCCCCAGCTGTAGAGAATTCAGACATGCCAATCCTCCTGATTCAGGCGTGTGAGTACTGATTTCAGTGCTAGTCTCCCGCCTCCCGATTTCTGCAAGCAAAAACCCGGGGGCATATTACGAACAACTAGCGATAATTTTTGTCTCTAACTTGTTTAGAGACAAAAATTATCGCCGCACATCGGCGATTTTTATCGCAGATAAACCTTGCTATTATCGCAGAAAAGTCCGCGATATTCATGTATTATCGACCTAATGCTCTTAGCCATGTTATCCACCTCCCATTGGATAACATGGCTAAGAACTGCTCAGGGCAGGTGTTAGATTTTGGAGATATTCGCGCTTAGCGCGAATATCTCCAAAAGTTGGTAATAGAAGGTAGCGATGTTAGGGACTGTTTCCAGTCGCTAACATCTTGGCACGCCACTTTGCATGTCATTAGTGATAAGTATCACTGACATGCAAAGCGGGGCCCAAGATGGTCGCTATCTCCTTTTAGCTGTCACTAACTGGTGTTAGCGACAGCTTGATAATAGGGAAATAATTTTATCTCCGCTTTCATGGTTTTTAAAGCCAAAAAAGCGGAGATAAACCCCCTTGATAATATGCCCCACGATTCCTTGGGGGTTTCAGCTGACAGGGCTTGGTATTGTGTTACATGGTAATTTTTCCAGGAAACGTCAGAGGGTCGATGCAGGGGTTCTAGAAGAGGTGATAAACCATTTAAGCCTCATGAACAAGCGCATGGTCTTTTAAAGATTTGTGAAGTACTCGGGGCGGCGGTGTGTGTGTGCCCTTTTTCAGGAGCGGGCGGGGGGGCACTGCCAGCAACTTGCCAGGTCAGGTAGTGTTCAACACGTGCATCACCCTTTCTCTGCCTGCTATTGCGCTCCATGCTTCGGAAAGGTAAGAAAAAGAACGTGCATTTGAGTTTGAAATGTCCGATCCTGCAGCAGCACACTTCCAAAGCCCACACATGACAATAACCCGATTCAAGGCCCCATTCACCCGTTTTTAAAAAAATAGATAACACTCCAACAAAGTAAGGTTATAAAACTTTATTAACTACTAACTTTAACAAACGGAACAAAAACTAAAAACATTTAAACATTTCTCAACACAAAAAGCAACAATGGTTAGAAGCTGTCTTTTGTGCGAATAGTCCCAAGGCAGCACAACGTGCAGAGTTCTGGACGGCACCCAGGTGATGTCGCCTGGGTGCCGCACTGGTTTAGGGATCCTACAATGCTGCTCCGAAAATTGGCGTGGGGCGTCCCGGGTGGGGCGGGGGGAGGCCTCGTCAGTAGCGGTCTGTTGTGCGAATAGTCCCAAGGCAGCACAACGTGCAGAGTTCTGGACGGCACCCAGGTGATGTCGCCTGGGTGCCGCACTGGTTTAGGGATCCTACAATGCAGCACAGAAAAACAGCGTGGGGCGTCCCGGGTGGTGCGGGGGGAGGCCTCGTCAGTAGCGGTCTGTGTCCAGTGTCACATGGCTGACACAACATGTACGACAGGCACCCAGGTGATGTCCAGTAAACTGTCGCACTGGTTTTGGTATCCTACAATGCTGCTCCGAAAATTGGCGTGCGGCGGCCCGGGGGGGGGGCGTGGGGGAGCCGGCGTGAACGGGCCTCCCCAGGTGGCGGCCATCTAGCTGAGTTGCGCTCGCTCTTGCGGCCACAGCGTCTCGCTCACCATGTTGTTGAGTTGCTCCCACTCTTGCAGTGCAGCGATAGGCGGCTGCCACATGGCTCTTAAAATGGCGGACAGCTCCTCGGTTTTAGGCCTGGTCCACTGAAATGGTCCTGGGACACTTTGGAACTCGGACGCTTGCCTGCTAGGGCTTGGGTTCCATTCTCGAAAAGCGTCCCCTCAGCCGTGAAGATTGTATAAAAGTCTTGGGGGCCCCCGACTCCCGCAGGCTTCCGGTGGGGAGCGGCTGCCATGATTGCTCGCGGAATGACCACGACGGAGCCACGAGATGGTGGTGCTCTCATGCTGACGCCAGCTTCAGTCTGAATGATCCAGAAACAAGGTGGGGCTTTCATCGTTTGGGAAAAAAAAATGTTCTAAACCAATGAAAAGTGTTATTTTTAGGTCATATGACCAAGCCTTCCATCTTTAGGAAACCAAAAGTAAAATGAACCAATGAAAAGTTTTATAAACAAGTCACATGACCTGTTATGCGACATAGGGCTACAAAAAGCGTAGAAAATCCGTTGGCACGTGAGGCGGCGTCAGTAGCGGACCGATGTGCGAATAGGCCGAAGGCAGCACAACGCGCCGAGATCTGGATGGCACCGAGGTGGTGTCCAGCAAATTGCCGCACTGGTGTGGCCATCCTACAATGCTGCGCCGAAAGACGGCGTGTCCAGCTGAGTTGCGGTCACTGTTGCGGTACAGTGACTCGAACGCGCCGAGATCCGGATGGCACCGAGGTGGTGTCCAGCAAATTGCCGCACTGGTGTGGCCATCCTACAATGCTGCGCCGAAAGACGGCGTGTCCAGCTGAGTTGCGGTCACTCTTGCGGTACAGTGACTCGAACGCGCCGAGATCCGGATGGCGCCGAGGTGGTGTCCAGCAAATTGCCGTACTGGTGTGGCCATCCTACAATGCTGCGCCGAAAGACGGCGTGTTCAGCTGAGTTCCGGTCACTCTTCCGGCACAGTGACTCGAACGCGCTGAGATCCGGATGGCACCGAGGTGGTGTCCAGCAAGTGGCTGCACTGGTGTGGCCATCCTACAATGCTGCGCCGAAAGTCGGCGTGGGGTGCCCCGTTGGCTTATGAGGTGATGTCAGTAGTGGACTGATGTGTGAATAGGTCGGAACCAGCACAAGGCGCCAAGATCCGAATGGCAAGTCCTGGATGTTGAGTGCCTCAGTTGAGATTTCTGAGCAGTGCTTGTAGGACTGTCTGAAGCTTATTTGCACCTGTTGCAGCTTCACTAGGTCCGGCGGAACTTTTTGCCTTTTCCTTTCTGCTTCTTTTCCTACAATGCGTTTCATCTGAAGACACGACCAGGTCCCTGAATGTGTGCAGGGGGACGCTATTGATTGAATGAACGCGCCGAGATCTGGATGGCACCGAGGTGGTGTCCAGAAAATTGCCGCACTGGTGTGGCCATCCTACAATGCTGCGCCGAAAGTCGGCGTGGGGTGCCCCGTTGGTTTATGAGGTGATGTCAGTAGTGGACCGATGTGTGAATAGGTCAGAACCAGCACAAGGCGCCCTGCACTGTTGAGCCTTTTTCAATGTCTGTTTTTTGTTGTTTCCCCTCCATCAAAAACAAAACAAAAATACAAGGCGCCAAGATCCGAATGGCAAGTCCTGGATGTTGAGTGCCTCAGTTGAGAGTTCTGAGCAGTGCTTGTAAGACTGTCTGAAGCTTATTTGCACCTGCTGCAGCTTCACTAGGTCCGGCGGAACTTTTTTCCTTTTCCTTTCTGCTTCTTTTCCTACAATGCGTTTCATCTGAAGACACGACCAGGTCCCTGAATGTGTGCAGGGGGACGCTATTGATTGAATGAAAATGGCGGCTTGACACAAAGCTGACTCAAGCGTTACTGTTGGTGCTATACAGACAAAAATTGGTTTTCAGTTTGTACATTCTTCAGGTTTTTTTTTCTCCATCCAAGTCTGATTGAGAGTTTGTAGAAAAATGGCTTCAGATTTTCCACATACTACTCTTCAACATTCTTCCTAAATGTAACAATGTGAAACTCACTAGGAGAACGGCTGTTTCTGTTTCCTTTCAAAATGCTGCCACCAATATTTTCTGAATGGAAGACACCATCTTGTAGCATAAAGGGCCGAAAGGGGTTCTGGTCTGGCCGATGGTTGGTGGAGACATTTTGACTATATCTTGGACCTGCCCGGCCTCGCCCAAAATGGCGCCGGTATAAATGGGACTCGTAACTCTTTGCCCGCAAATGTATATCTAGAAAATGTTATTGTAAGTGGCCCTGTCGTATTTTAATTACAAAATGTACGTCCACCGATTCCGCAACTGTTAGACACCTTTGTTCTTGTCACCTAATGGCCCGCTCGTTACGTTCTTCTACAGTGTAAATGTCTCCTCATCATATACGATTTCAGTTTGCTCCGTGGCCGGCCCACGTGGTTATAGGCCCGTATTTGTATACTGACATTTTCACAATAAAGGTTTTTAAAACAAAACACGGTAGTAGTATTTTCATTTGTAAAGTTTTTACTTTTAGTGACTGTTTTCGAATCAGTAAAAGGCAAGTGAAATAAAGCAGTCCAATTACATGACGGATAAAAGGTATAATATGTAGGAACGCAGTAAAGATAAATGGTGAAGGGCAGTTGTGTTTTTCATGTCTGCAACATAAAGTGATCGATAAGAATCTGATAATCAGGCGTATCGGCGACTAAGACAGCAGGCCGAATCTCTTTTACTCAACGGCTCCGTCATGGAAGGAAGAAACGCCCTCTTTCTCGAAAAAGGAATATATTTTACTTGCAAGACAGTTGTAAATTTTCCGGGAAAGTACATTAGCCTGGAATATTATAACATATGTTTGAAAAAAAAATATTGTTCGAAAATAATAAAAAGCGTAATTTTTAGGTCATATGACCAAGCTTTTCATCATTAAATTAACAAAAGTAAAATGAACCAATGAAAAGTTTTATTAACAAGTCACATGACCTGTTATGCTTACGTTACGCGCTGCGCGCCGCGCCTCGGATCACTTCCGGGTGCGCTAACGCGGCGTGTCATAAAACGCATTACGCGACAACGTAGGTCAAGAATATAGTCTAAATGTCTCCACCAACCAGCGTTCAGAACACAACCCCTTTCAGCAGTCCAAAAAGTTCTGTTAAATGACAACAGAGGGGACAGGCAACAAGAACCATCAGTCAAAGAGGGGAGGGCAAGTTCTTCTCTTCCGGGTCATGTTGGGGCGCTACCGGAACTGATCGAATTGGTAGTCTACAGTGTTTCTGGATGTTTCAGACTAAAGCTGGCGTCAGCATGAGACCACTACCATCTCGTAGCTCCGTCGTGGCCATTCCACGAGCAATCATGGCAGCCGCTCCCCACCAGAAGCCTGCGGGAGTCGGAGGCCCCCAAGACTTTTGTAGAATCTTCACGGCTGAGGGGACGCTTTTCGAGAATGGGACCCAAGCCCTAGCAGACAAGCGTCCGAGTTCCAAGGTGTCCCAGGGCCATTTTAGTGGACCAGGCCCAAAACCGAAGAGCCGGCCGCCATTTTGAGAGTCCTGTGGCAGCCGCCTATCGCTGCACCGTAAGAGCGGGCGCATCTCAACTACATGGTGAGCGAGACGCTGTAGTCGCAAGAGCGGGCGGAAAACAGCTGAATGGCGGAAGAGGCACAGTGTAGCAAAAGCGGGCGGAATAGCAACTAAAACGATAAAGGGGCGCCCCACTACAGCTTGTCTTCAGGTCAAACGGATTGTGGGACAAGGTCCAGAATTGAAGAGTCATCAAAAGGCAAAAAGTTCCGCCGGACCCCGGGAGCCGGCCGCCTATGTCGGGGGCGATCTCAGGCTACACCAGTGCTATAAGACTTGGGGAGGGTGTCGGAGCCAAGCGTCTTCTCCGAGTCCATGGCCATCACACCGCCCCTCAGGGGCCTCCGTCAAGCTGTTTAGGAAGGTAACATATCACATTGTTTTCTAATGCAGTCAGGTCCACAAACGACACTCACTTACTTTGAGAATAGTGAAGCTGCAGTAGGTGGAAATAAGCTTCAGACAGTGTTACAAGCACTGCTCAGAACTCTTAACTATGGCACCCAACATCCAGAACTTATGCTATTTGAGAATGGTAGTGACATCGAAGCATCTCAGGGACCAAAACCATTAACGTACTTTCACGTATGAAAATCTTACTTGGGGAGGGGGCAGGAGCGAAGCGCCCCCTCCCAGTCAGCGCCACCACACCGTATGTTGAAAATCTGAAGCCATCGTTCTACAAAGTCAACCAAACTTGGATTGAAAAATCTAGAAAAATGTACAAACTGAAAACCAGTTTTGGTCTGCATAGCATCAGTAACAACGTTTGAGTCAGCTTTGTGTCAAGCCGCCATTTTGATTCAACAAAGCACAGGCATTGAAAAAGGCTGAAATTCAGAACTCTAAACTATGGCACCCAACATCCAGGAGCTTGCTATCCGGATCTTGGAGCCTTGTGCTGTTTTCGATCTATTCACACATCGGTCCACTACTGACATCATCTTATAGACCAACGTTATGTAAATAGTTTTTTAATAAAATGTTTTACCCTGTTTCTTTGCTGGTGTGTTGTCTATATTTTTAATATTTGCATAGGGTTTGTCGTTATTTTGTGCGGGATGGGTGATGGAGCCGAGCTGTCTTGCAGCCCTCATGGTGTGGAGCTCAGTTCATCTCACTATTTTCGTATTTCTCAAGAAGGGTTGTTCCTAATATTTCTATTTTAGCGAGGTCAAAAAGAGATCCAATTAGTGGCCTACTGATTTTGTTCGATTACTTTTATTTTTTTACACGATTTTTCACTATCTGCAAAGACTAAACAGAGTATTGCGACTTTGTGCTTGTTTGTAAATAGAGAATGATCCAAAGAGAACCAATTCTAAAACAGTAAATGCTTGGACAACAATCAATCAAATGGAGAGACAAGGAGGCACGACGGATTACAACGGGGGTAAAGGCCTGCGTTAACTACCCTTCAGTATCTGCAAAGAGAGAGTACTACTAAGGCAAAAGAGGGGAGGGGGGGGGGGCAGCGTTCAAAGCACATCAGCGTGCATAAATACGAAAATGTTTTTATCTATCACGTACTTGACATTTTAAAGCTTTTCATATTTGCTATTAAAAAACCAATGAAATTCACAGAAAAAACCATAGGTTATAGTGGATATATAGTTAGGAATTTGCATTTACAAAACCTTGAAAATTCAATGAAAAAACCATAGGTTATAGGCCATATATAGTTAGGAATTAGCATTTACAAAACCTTATTTTACTCGCATAAAACCATTGAAATTCCATATATAGTTAGCTAACTATAAGCGCTAACTATATATCGCGCACCCGCAATCCACTGCTGATGATGTCACATATTACATCATTCATGACATGGTCAGTGACATCACTGATGACATCACTGATGACATCTCAAATGACATCACTGATGACAACTCAAATGATATCAATGATGACATCTCAAATGACATCACTGATGACATCACTGATGACAACTCAAATGACATCACTGATGACATCTCATTTGTCATCACTGATCACATCACTCATGTGATAATACAATGAACCTCTTCAGACTCTAATATAACCTTACATACACTCAGTATAAACAGACACTCACAGACTGTCACTCATCCATGGAGTTACTCACACACCTAGTCAGTCATGCAAAGAATCAATCACACCTCCATTTCCTCAACTATACAGTTATACACATCTTACTTATTCAAACATATAATAACACATATTTACTCTCTTATATAATCCCTGATACAAGCTCACAGTGATCGATACAGCCACTCACACATTCACTGGCTCTTATGTTCAGTTATTTATATATCTCAACTCTCACATGTATTGTGTTTTACATACGTACTTACTTGCACATGTAGCAATGAGAAATCCATTCACTCACCAACACACCCATGCACAGTCAACCGCCCATATAGCTGTTTCCACATGCACTCTTGAACTCATACTCCTAGTGAATCAACTGCTTACACATCTATGCACAGAGTCACGCACCTCCCAGCCACCCACACACACACTCAGCCTCCCATTCAAATACTTGGGCAACCAATCAATAACCCATATGGCCACTCTTATAGCTACTGATCAACACATGCAGCAGCTTACACAACAACAAACATACTGATGCACGAATTAAGACAGTTTAGTCACTAACCCATGTACTCAGTGAGACACATTTAATCACTCACTCATACAGTCAGTCATGCACCTACTAAATTCTTCATCCAGACACTTATACATCCACTCATTCTTCAATATGTGAAACATATTTAAACTTTACAGACACATACAATCACTGGATGTTGTGATCAGTGATGTCATCAGTGATGTCATTTGAGATGTCATCAGTGATGTCATCAGTGATGTCACTGACCATGTCATGAATGATGTAATATGTGACATCATCAGCAGTGGATTGCGGGTGCGCGATATATAGTTAGCGCTTATAGTTAGCTAACTATATATGGAATTTCAATGGTTTTATGCGAGTAAAATAAGGTTTTGTAAATGCTAATTCCTAACTATATATGGCCTATAACCTATGGTTTTTTCATTGAATTTTCAAGGTTTTGTAAATGCAAATTCCTAACTATATATCCACTATAACCTATGGTTTTTTCTGTGAATATATATATATATATATATATATATATATATATATATATATATATATATATTTACCTACTGGCGGTCGCCAGTAGGTAGTTATAGTTAGGATTTTTTTCAATGTTAAATCTCAAAATTCTATTTGGAATAACTTTGGCACCGGTTGACGAATCTGCCTGAAAATTTCCTGAAAATGGCCTCGTCGAGCTCCGGTCCTTCCTTGAAAGTTTGGGGGGGATACGTCAAGCGGGGGCCGAGATAAAAGGGGGGTCCCAAAACGCGTTTTCCCCATGTTAATTTCCATAGGGCGGTCGATTTCACTTTTAGCCCGAACGGCTGAATGGATTTCCACCAAACTTGGCAAAATTGTAGGGACTGGTAGCCCGATGTGCCTTTGCTATGTCTCAAGATGTGTGCTGCAGTGGATTTTGAGTAATTTAGGTTAAAAAAAAAATATATATCTATAGGCGCTCTCCGATGCGCGCACCGGTGAGCGCTCCAGGCGCGCCACGCGACTTGCGCGCAGGAAGCTGATTGGCTCTCAGTTGTCTATAAACATTCTAAACAGTCCAGAGCGGCCGCCATCTTGTGTCTCGGTAGGATCGAGACACAAGAGGTGGCCAAAACAAAGGGGGAATTGACCATAAGGGGGCAGAGTAGACACCCCCTGTACCCCTAGGTTTGATGTGGGGGCCATTAAAGGGCCCCGCGGGGTCTCACCTTTTTTTTTTTTTTTCGATTTTCGCGGGGGAAGCGCCTGGTACGCGCACCGGGGAGCGTATCGAGGAAGGTACTATGGAAAAATAATCACTTCAAAAAATTGTATGTTTATTAATTGTTTTTTTAAAATTTTTTTATTTTATGTAAGTACCTACATGTAGGTACTAATGAAGAGACTTAAATTTAATGTACACCATCATTTTTGTAGACATCTTGCATGTTGTTATTGTATTTTTTGTGGTATATGGAATTCATAACATAGTCTGTCTGGAAAGGAGAAACAGATCTTTTAAGCACTCCCTGAGAATTTCTAGGGGATCATGAGTAGTCTATCCTGCTCCCTTATGAAAATGAGGTGTAAAATATTCATATGAGATAATATAGTGGGAGAAAGGTAGTAACTATGAGTAAACTTACTATGTAACAGAAAAATAGTTGAACAGTATACTATAAGTCTCACTTTATATTTTAAACATTTTTGGTAATACTTTATGAATTACATATAAAAATGAATATTGTCTCAAACAATTTGAAATTATTAAATATAAATTTATTCCTCTGATTCTTTTTCATAATTTAATAACATTTCTAACATAATATTGTCCGGAATTTCCTCATAATTATAAGTACATGATTCCATTTCTTCCAAACATTCTATTAACTGTTCATCCAAAGAGTCATCCATGAAATCTACTTCATCTTTTTGCTCTTCTGGTTTTTCCACCTTTATTTTGATAGAAGTAACATTTCCTTGTTTTTCTCCTTCCATTTTCTTTCTGAAAATTGCATACAAATTAACTATATTAGTAGAGTTAGGGTACTGTATACCAGAGAAGCCTAACTCAATCCATAACTATTACAGAGAAGTCTATCTCAATCTATAAGTATTACAGAGGGATAGTATATAACAGAATATTTTTTCAGAAATTAACTTAAAGTGTACAATATACTTCCATAATACAATTTACCTTGGAGAAATCAGTTGAAGTTGTCAGTGTAATTTGTTCTCAAATGTACTTCTGGAAGCAGTAGTCAAAATGGCTGTGTTTCCCTCTCTTCTTTTATATATATTCTTGTACTTAACCAATGAAACGTCAGGAAATAATCGTAGAAAATGAAAGAAAGTTTTTAATTGGTTGTAAATTCTAACATTTCATATGTGTTTTTGTCATGTAATTTACCTCAGGATATTTAGTCAGGCTTACAGCATAATTTTCTCAATGGAATTCCATCAAATTTGGGTAAATGGTAGGGACTGCTATGTAGTAGGGCATATTCTATATTTGATGAAAGTGTCTCCAGTGGTTTTTTTGTAAATTGCTTTCCCACCTTTTTTTATCGAGCGCTTACCGGTGCGCGCTCCGTGACGCGCACTGGCAGCGTCACGGGAGTCCTCCATTTTGTGTTTCGGTACAATCGAGACACAAGATGGAGGGTAAACAATGTTCGGTATGGGTAGAAGGGGGCACGGTAGAGACTTCTTGACCCTCTAGGTTTTCTGAGGGGGGCTTAGGAGGCTCATAAACGTTTAAAAAAAAAAAAATTCTTTAATTTTCCGCGGGGGGGAGCGCCTGGTACGCGGACCGTTAAGCGTACCCGAAAGCGTACTATGGTGAAAAATAGTGAAAAAAGTTAGAAAAAGATAAACGTTTTGAATGATCAGAGGTAGGGTAGCTCTGAAAAGAGCTTTTGGGTTTTGTGGTTGATTTAGGTACCTACAAGTAGGTTCCAATGCACATTCATAAATTCAGGAGGAATATTCTATTCCCTTCATCTGAGAAGTGCACACCATCTCCTCTGTAGATGTCTTGCATGTTGTAACGCAAGTTATTATTGTATATTGAACCCATTCCATAGTCTCTCATGTAAGCAGAAACAGATTTATTCACATGTTTCCGTGCTTTCTCAAATTGTGGACAAAATTGGTTGGACCAGTTCCATTTCTGTCTTTGGCATATATTGGAATATACCAAGGCAGTTTGTGGAAAAAGTGTCATTAATTGATCAAAGGTGTCCTTTAAAAGCATTTCCAGACCAACCCCAGTCATAGTGCCTAAATCATTTCCACCACAGTGCACTATTAAGAGGTCAGGTTTTGGCAAATGCATAAAGGTTTTCACCAATGGTATCAATTGGTGACATTTTAATCCTCTCTGGCCAATCCACTTGATTTCCACATTTGATAAATCAAGGTTGTGAAAATGTCTGCTATCTGCATACCTTTGAGCCCAGTGGATGTAGCTGTGTCCAAGGATCCAGACAGAAAACATGATGAGAGATGGTTCTGATGCAGTCAGATGATGTGTGGGAATGAAATGGCAGTTGGAACAGTAGGAGTTTACAAAAAAATAATTGTGGAGTTTCACTGCTTTTGAATCAGAAGCAATGATTGGTGGATTCAGATAGTTGAAAACTTAAAGTTAGGGTGCATGGTTGTGTTGTGTTAAAGAAGCAATTTGAATGGTTAAAAAAAAGTCACTAAAAGCTAAAATACTCTGGATAGGCTGGTGTATTGAGAGGTCAAACAGCCTTGCTGAGTTAATTTGCAACATTGTACAATAAACTTTTGAACCTGAGAGTTCAGTCAGGAGGGAGTTGCTATGGAAACAGATAGAAAGATCTGTGAGGGGGAAGGGTGTTGGTTTGAAAATAGTGAGGGAAGACTTTTGATTGGTTGAATTAAGGCATATGTGTACAAAGTTAGAGATTTTCTATGCCAGTCTTGGTTTCAGTGTATTGAGTGCACACTTTTTGCTCTGCTAAAGAGAAATTGGTGTGTGTGTCTGACACTGTTTTCAATATTCCAAAGCTTTTGTAAAGGTAAGTAATGATTTATTTAATTTACATAGAGACTTGTTTGCTCTATGGAGAATATTTAGAAGCAGATAGTTATGTTTTAGAAGTCAAATGGTATGCTAGTATATAAGTCCTGTGTTGTGTTTCTTATATGTTATTGAAAAATCGATTTTTGGGTGCAATTGATTGGTATTTGCATTTGGCCCTTTTTTTATGATTGCCTTGTGCAGCTGATGCATCACTTTAAACATGGGTAATAAGTGATGCACTGGTGGCGCAAGGCCTTCATAAATAAGGCTCTGACTTTGTTTGCTGTTGATTTGATTTTGGATTTTTGATAATGCTTGATATCAACATTTGAAAGATAAAGGATTTGTTTTTGGGGAAACAGTGATGTTTCAAAAGTGATATTCTGTGCTTGTACATAGGTTCTGCGCAGTGATTCTTACATGTTATTCAAAAATCGATTTTTGGGTGCAATTGATTGGAATTTGCATTTGGCCCTTTTTTATGATTGCCTTGTGCAGCTGATGCATCACTTTAAAAATGGGTAATAAGTGACGCACTGGTGGCGCAAGGCCTTTATAAATAAGGCCCTGACTTTGTTTGCTGATATTGAGTGGTTGTACATAGGTTCTGCGCAGTGATTCTTACATGTTATTCAAAAATCGATTTTTGGGTGCAATTGATTGGAATTTGCATTTGGCCCTTTTTTATGATTGCCTTGTGCAGCTGATGCATCACTTTAAACATGGGTAATAAGTGACGCACTGGTGGCGCAAGGCCTTTATAAATAAGGCCCTGACTTTGTTTGCTGATATTGAGTGGTTGTAGATAGGTTCTGCGCAGTGTTTCTTTCATGTTATTCAACAATCGATTTTTGGGTGCAATTGATTGGTATTTGCATTTGGACCTTTTTTATGATTGCCTTGTGCTACTGGTGCATCATTTTATACATGGGTAATAAGTGACGCACTGGTGGCGCAAGGCCTTTATAAATAAGGCCCTGACTTTGTTTGATGATATTGAGTGGTTGTACATAGGTTCTGCGCAGTGTTTCTTTCATGTTATTCAAAAATCGATTTTTGGGTGCAATTGATTGGTATTTGCATTTGGCCCTTTTTTATGATTGCCTTGTGCAACTGGTGCATCATTTTATACATGGGTAATAAGTGACGCACTGGTGGCGCAACGCCTTTATAAATAAGGCCCTGACTTTGTTTGCTGATATTGAGTGGTTGTACATAGGTTCTGCGCAGTGATTCTTACATGTTATTCAAAAATCGATTTTTGGGTGCAATTGATTGGAATTTGCATTTGGCCCTTTTTTATGATTGCCTTGTGCAGCTGATGCATCACTTTAAACATGGGTAATAAGTGACGCACTGGTGGCGCAAGGCCTTTATAAATAAGGCCCTGACTTTGTTTGCTGATATTGAGTGGTTGTACATAGGTTCTGCGCAGTGATTCTTACATGTTATTCAAAAATCGATTTTTGGGTGCAATTGATTGGAATTTGCATTTGGCCCTTTTTTATGATTGCCTTGTGCAGCTGATGCATCACTTTAAACATGGGTAATAAGTGACGCACTGGTGGCGCAAGGCCTTTATAAATAAGGCCCTGACTTTGTTTGCTGATATTGAGTGGTTGTACATAGGTTCTGCGCAGTGTTTCTTTCATGTTATTCAAAAATCGATTTTTGGGTGCAATTGATTGGTATTTGCATTTGGCCCTTTTTTATGATTGCCTTGTGCAACTGGTGCATCATTTTATACATGGGTAATAAGTGACGCACTGGTGGCGCAAGGCCTTTATAAATAAGGCCCTGACTTTGTTTGATGATATTGAGTGGTTGTACATAGATTCTGCGCAGTGTTTTTTACATGTTATTCAAAAATCGATTTTTGGGTGCAATTGATTGGTATTTGCATTTGGCCCTTTTTTATGATTGCCTTGTGCTACTGGTGCATCATTTTATACATGGGTAATAAGTGACGCACTGGTGGCGCAAGGCCTTTATAAATAAGGCCCTGACTTTGTTTGATGATATTGAGTGGTTGTACATAGGTTCTGCGCAGTGTTTCTTTCATGTTATTCAAAAATCGATTTTTGGGTGCAATTGATTGGTATTTGCATTTGGCCCTTTTTTATGATTGCCTTGTGCAACTGGTGCATCATTTTATACATGGGTAATAAGTGACGCACTGGTGGCGCAAGGCCTTTATAAATAAGGCCCTGACTTTGTTTGCTGATATTGAGTGGTTGTACATAGGTTCTGCGCAGTGATTCTTACATGTTATTCAAAAATCGATTTTTGGGTGCAATTGATTGGAATTTGCATTTGGCCCTTTTTTATGATTGCCTTGTGCAGCTGATGCATCACTTTAAACATGGGTAATAAGTGACGCACTGGTGGCGCAAGGCCTTTATAAATAAGGCCCTGACTTTGTTTGCTGATATTGAGTGGTTGTACATAGGTTCTGCGCAGTGATTCTTACATGTTATTCAAAAATCGATTTTTGGGTGCAATTGATTGGAATTTGCATTTGGCCCTTTTTTATGATTGCCTTTTGCAGCTGATGCATCACTTTAAACATGGGTAATAAGTGACGCACTGGTGGCGCAAGGCCTTTATAAATAAGGCCCTGACTTTGTTTGCTGATATTGAGTGGTTGTACATAGGTTCTGCGCAGTGTTTCTTTCATGTTATTCAAAAATCGATTTTTGGGTGCAATTGATTGGTATTTGCATTTGGCCCTTTTTTATGATTGCCTTGTGCAACTGGTGCATCATTTTATACATGGGTAATAAGTGACGCACTGGTGGCGCAAGGCCTTTATAAATAAGGCCCTGACTTTGTTTGATGATATTGAGTGGTTGTACATAGGTTCTGCGCAGTGTTTTTTACATGTTATTCAAAAATGGATTTTTGGGTGCAATTGATTGGTATTTGCATTTGGCCCTTTTTTATGATTGCCTTGTGCAGCTGAAGTATCACTTTAAACATGGGTAATAAGTGACGCACTGGTGGCGCAAGGCCTTTATAAATAAGGCCCTGACTTTGTTTGATGATATTGAGTGGTTGTACATAGGTTCTGCGCAGTGTTTCTTTCATGTTATTCAAAAATCGATTTTTGGGTGCAATTGATTGGTATTTGCATTTGGCCCTTTTTTTGATTGCCTTGTGCAACTAGTGCATCATTTTATACATGGGTAATAAGTGACGCACTGGTGGCGCAAGGCCTTTATAAATAAGGCCCTGACTTTGTTTGCTGATATTGAGTGGTTGTACATAGGTTCTGCGCAGTGATTCTTACATGTTATTCAAAAATCGATTTTTGGGTGCAATTGATTGGAATTTGCATTTGGCCCTTTTTTATGATTGCCTTGTGCAGCTGATGCATCACTTTAAACATGGCTAATAAGTGACGCATAGGTGGCGCAAGGCCTTTATAAATAAGGCCCTGACTTTGTTTGCTGATATTGAGTGGTTGTACATAGGTTCTGAGCAGTGATTCTTACATGTTATTCAAAAATCGATTTTTGGGTGCAATTGATTGGAATTTGCATTTGGCCCTTTTTTATGATTGCCTTGTGCAGCTGATGCATCACTTTAAACATGGGTAATAAGTGACGCACTGGTGGCGCAAGGCCTTTATAAATAAGGCCCTGACTTTGTTTGCTGATATTGAGTGGTTGTACATAGGTTCTGCGCAGTGTTTCTTTCATGTTATTCAAAAATCGATTTTTGGGTGCAATTGATTGGTATTTGCATTTGGCCCTTTTTTATGATTGCCTTGTGCAACTGGTGCATCATTTTATACATGGGTAATAAGTGACGCACTGGTGGCGCAAGGCCTTTATAAATAAGGCCCTGACTTTGTTTGATGATATTGAGTGGTTGTACATAGGTTCTGCGCATTGTTTTTTACATGTTATTCAAAAATTGATTTTTGGGTGCAATTGATTGGTATTTGCATTTGGCCCTTTTTTATGATTGCCTTGTGCAGCTGATGCATCACTTTAAACATGGGTAATAAGTGACGCACTGGTGGCGCAAGGCCTTTATAAATAAGGCCCTGACTTTGTTTGCTGATATTGAGTGGTTGTACATAGGTTCTGCGCAGTGATTCTTACATGTTATTCAAAAATCGATTTTTGGGTGCAATTGATTGGAATTTGCATTTGGGCCTTTTTTATGATTGCCTTGTGCAGCTGATGCATCACTTTAAACATGGGTAATAAGTGACGCACTGGTGGCGCAAGGCCTTTATAAATAAGGCCCTGACTTTGTTTGCTGATATTGAGTGGTTGTACATAGGTTCTGCGCAGTGATTCTTACATGTTATTCAAAAATCGATTTTTGGGTGCAATTGATTGGTATTTGCATTTGGCCCTTTTTTATGATTGCCTTGTGCAGCTGATGCATCACTTTAAACATGGCTAATAAGTTTATTTTTTTTTTATTTTGGTTTTTGTATAGCGCGTAGTCACCCTTGAGTATCCCAGCGCTGAAACCTCGAACTCCTAACAGGGGGCACAGGAAAAAATTCGGAGAGAATCAGGGAAAAAGGAGGGTTTTGAGGGACTTTCTGAATCGAAGGAGGTTTGGCTCAGCTCTGAGGTTTGAGGGGAGAGCGCTCCATTTTCTGGCCGTGTTCACCGAGAATCTGCGGCCGCCTATGCGGGTTTTCTTCACCCTGGGGACAACAATAAGGTTTCCTTGTTCGGACCGAAGCGCTCTCGAAGGTCTGTATGGAGTGATCCAGGTGCTCAGAATGGGGGGACCTGTATTGTTCAGGACCTTGTGTGCCAGACAGAGGGCCTTGAAAGCGACTCTTTCCCTTACGGGGAGCCAATGAAGTTTTTTCAAGGCGGGTTTGGCCGAAGTTCTTGCTGGGGTGTTTGTAAGCAGGCGGGCTGCGGCATTTTGAGTTTTTTGTAGTGTTTGCAAGGTGGCTTCCGGCGCCCCGAGATAAATTGCGTTACTGTAATCCAACCTTGCTAGCACTAAGCCTTGAATTAGTAGAAGGCGGGACTGGAATGGGAGTAGGGGGAGTACTTTCCTACATGATCTCAGGAGCCCATAGCAGATGCCGGCTGTTTTCCTGGCCTGTGTCCGGAAAGTAAGATCTGTCTCTAGCCACACTCCCAGACTCTTGACCTCTGTCTTAGGGGAGGGGGGGTCACCCATACATGCGGGCCAGATGTTAGGAGGGAGACTCGGGGTTTTGTGTCCGAGAAGCAAGATCTCTGTCTTTGACCCGTTCAACTTTAGGTCGGAGTCGCCCATCCATTGATGAACAGTGGACAGGCAGTCTTGCAGGTTGGAAGGCTGTAGCTTGGGGTGGGAGAGGGTCACCACCAATTGAGTGTCGTCAGCGTAGCTGACGATCGTGACTCCAAAAGGGGCGACCAGCTCCTCCAGGGGGGCCATATATACGTTAAAAAGTGTGGGGCTTAATGAGGAGCCCTGGGGCACTCCACATCGGAGGGGGATTGAGGGAGACCGGCTTTCTCCTTCCCAGACTTGGAAGGAGCGTCGGGAGAGAAAGGATGTGAGCCATCTCAGCGCACTGTCTTGTACGCCAGTGCTCTCTAGGCGCTGGACTAGGACCTGATGGCTGACAGTGTCGAATGCTGCGCTGAGGTCCAGGAGGACCACTGCCACTGATCCTCCTGTATCCATGATTTCCCTCGCTTTTTCTACGGCCGCCAGGAGGGCGGTGTCTGTGCCCTGACCTGGTCTAAAACCCGTTTGGGAGTTCTTTAGGCAGTGGTTTGCTTCCAGGAAGTGGGACAATTTTTGGTTTGCGAGCTTCTCCGCGACCTTACCTATCCAGGGGAGGAGCGAGATGGGTCGGTAATTAGATAGGTCCGTGGGGTCTAGTGACGGCTTCTTCAGCAGACCTTTAACAACGGCCTCCTTCCAGCTTTGTGGGACTATTCCTTGGGAAAAGGAGATGTTGATGAGGGCCGTGAGTCTGGCTGTGATGGTTCGTGCTATGTTTTTCGTGAACCGTACGGGAACTGAATCGCTGGGGGCTCCGCTTTTCGTGGCTGCTAGAGTGGTTGCCACTTCTTCTTCTGAGACTGGTCCGAATGCGGTTAAACAAGGGGATACCGGTTTGTCCATGGGGTTTCCAGACGTGGGGGTACAGTCCTTAGCGATTCCCGGGGTGGTCTGATTAGTGGCAGGTAGAGAGGAAAGGATTTTCTTGATTTTGCTATCAAAGAAATTGGCCAGGTTGACACATTTCTCCTCGGCTGCTTTGGGGTCCAGGGGTGTCTGCGGGGGGGCTGGGACATGGAGAAGCTCCTTAAGTATGGAGAAAGTCTCTTTTGCAGAGCACGAGGAATTTTGTATTCTTACCTCAAAGAAAGAGCTTTTAGCGCTGAGGAGGGCTTGTTTATACGCCTTCATGGCAGATTGATAGGCGTTTTTGTCCGTCGCTGTTTTATTTTTCCTCCATGTTCGTTCCGTCTTTTTACACTCTTTTCTAAGAATGTTCAAGGCTGGGGTGTACCAGGGAGCATGATTGATCCTCTTTACATGTTTAAGTGAGCGTGTTAATGGAATAAGGCTGTCTAGGGGGTTGGTGAGCCAGCTGTTAAATTCCCTATCAGCGATGTTAGGGTCAGCTGCAAGGGGGCCATCGGAATCCCTGAGCTTCGCTTCCCATTTTTCTGGATTTAACTTGTGCCAGCGTCGGGTTAAAATCCTGGTTTTCTGTTTGGGGACACAAGCGGGTTGGTAGGACCAGTGCATTGGGACCAGAAAGTGGTCAGTCCATGGAAGGGGGGAGGGGTCTTGGGTTTGGAAATTCCTGATATTGGTGAAGATTGGGTCTAGGAGATGACCTTTCTCGTGGGTGGGTTTCGCGTTCAGGAGCTGGAGGTCAGCTGACGCGAGGTCTGCTAGAAGATTCGCGGCGGTGTGGTCTGCCGGATCTAGGAAGTGAAGGTTCAAATCTCCTAGAAGAAGAAAGTTAGGCGTTGATATTGTTTTTAGAAGGATGTGGACCATCAGAGTGTTTGAGAAATCACCTATTGAGCCTGGTGGTCTGTATACCAGAAGACCCGATAGTGAAGTGGTAGGCGAGATCTGAAGGGTGAAATTACAATTTTCACAGTCCTTGACCGTACCGTCGGTGATCCTGCAGCTAAAATGGTCTTTATAGAGAATGGCGAGCCCGCCACCTCTTCCGACTGGTCTGTTAAGACAGCAGATTTGGTAGCCTGGGGGGGGTTGCATTGACCAAATCTGAGCCGTTGTTGGGGGTCAGCCATGTTTCGGTCAGAAATAGGGCATCTAGCGAGAGGGTTAGGGTGAGGAGGTTTACCTCATGTGAGTGCTTTACTAGTGACCTGCAGTTCAATAGGCCCAGTTGAAGCGTGCTGCTCGGTTTCGTGGTTTCAGGGGTATTGCAGAGGGGTCATCCTGTGAACGGGGTGTCAACCTTCAGGATGAAATCACACTGCGGGTTTTTCTTTGTATTCCAGAGACGGAGGGTGTCTGGGGGGTAGGATAGGAGGGGCTGTGAATCGGGCATAGTGACAGGTCCTAGGGCCGTCTGGGCCCGGACGGGCCCAGACGGGCTTGCCTTTGGCGCGCCTTCGGCGCGCTGACGGCGCGCCCGCTGCGCCCGTCCGCTGCGCGTCCAGTAATTGCACATCTTTGAGGAGTGGGAAATGGGCGGGTGGGCGTGGCCTCAAAGTGGGCGTGGCCTCTCTCCCTCGCCGTGAATGGCGGCAGAAATGTTTGTTGCTGGTTTTAAAGTTGCAGCGAAGGGGTCGCTGTTTCGGCGCTTCTGGGCCCGTTCCAGTGGTGGTAGACGGGTGAGTGCTGGTTTAAAATGCAGAGAATTAAGCGTGACACAGAAATGCAATAATAATTTTTAAAAAGTGCTTGCTAGTCTCCCGGCTTCCGCCTCAGGAGTTTTGAGATTCTAGTGAGGGGCGCTGACGGCAGCGTTTATATACCGTGGGCGGCGGGTGGGCGTGGCCTCAAAGTGGGCGTGGCCTCTCTCCCTCGCCGTGAATGGCGGCAGAAATGTTTGTTGCTGGTTTTAAAGTTGCAGCGAAGGGGTCGCTGTTTCGGCGCTTCTGGGCCCGCTCCAGTGGTGGTAGACGGGTGAGTGCTGGTTTAAAATGCAGAGAATTAAGCGTGACACAGAAATGCAATAATAATTTTTAAAAAGTGCTTGCTAGTCTCCCGGCTTCTGCCTCAGGAGTTTTGAGATTCTAGTGAGGGGCGCTGACGGCAGCGTTTATATACCGTGGGCGGCGGGTGGGCGTGGCCTCAAAGTGGGCGTGGCCTCTCTCCCTCGCCGTGAATGGCGGCAGAAATGTTTGTTGCTGGTTTTAAAGTTGCAGCGAAGGGGTCGCTGTTTCGGCGCTTCTGGGCCCGCTCCAGTGGTGGTAGACGGGTGAGTGCTGGTTTAAAATGCAGAGAATTAAGCGTGACACAGAAATGCAATAATAATTTTTAAAAAGTGCTTGCTAGTCTCCCGGCTTCCGCCTCAGGAGTTTTGAGATTCTAGTGAGGGGCGCTGACGGCAGCGTTTATATACCGTGGGCGGCGGGTGGGCGTGGCCTCAAAGTGGGCGTGGCCTCTCTCCCTCGCCGTGAATGGCGGCAGAAATGTTTGTTGCTGGTTTTAAAGTTGCAGCGAAGGGGTCGCTGTTTTGGCGCTTCTAGGCCCGCTCCAGTGGTGGTAGACGGGTGAGTGCTGGTTTAAAATGCAGAGAATTAAGCGTGACACAGAAATGCAATAATAATTTTTAAAATGTGCTTGCTAGTCTCCCGGCTTCCGCCTCAGGAGTTTTGAGATTCTAGTGAGGGGCGCTGACGGCAGCGTTTATATACCGTGGGCAGCGGGTGGGCGCACTGGTGGCGCAAGGCCTTTATAAATAAGGCCCTGACTTTGTTTGCTGATATTGAGTGGTTGTACATAGGTTCTGCGCAGTGTTTCTTTCATGTTATTCAAAAATCGATTTTTGGGTGCAATTGATTGGTATTTGCATTTGGCCCTTTTTTATGATTGCCTTGTGCTAGTGGTGCATCATTTTATACATGGGTAATAAGTGACGCACTGGTGGCGCAAGGCCTTTATAAATAAGGCCCTGACTTTGTTTGATGATATTGAGTGGTTGTACATAGGTTCTGCGCAGTGTTTTTTACATGTTATTCAAAAATCGATTTTTGGGTGCAATTGATTGGTATTTGCATTTGGCCCTTTTTTATGATTGCCTTGTTCAGCTGATGCATCACTTTAAACATGGGTAATAAGTGACGCACTGGTGGCGCAAGGCCTTTATAAATAAGGCCCTGACTTTGTTTGCTGATATTGAGTGGTTGTACATAGGTTCTGCGCAGTGATTCTTACATGTTATTCAAAAATCGATTTTTGGGTGCAATTGATTGGAATTTGCAATTGGCCCTTTTTTATGATTGCCTTGTGCAGCTGATGCATCACTTTAAACATGGGTAATAAGTGACGCACTGGTGGCGCAAGGCCTTTATAAATAAGGCCCTGAGTTGCTATTGTATAAACTTAAATATGTTGCAATTTATTGTTTATATTGTTTGCTTTTTAACATTACTTTGTTGTTTGCTAATAGTGGTCTTTCATGTGTTTTTTTTAACAGAACAACAGATTCAAATCAACTTCTGAAAAGCAAGCAAAAATGCCTTCAAGGCAAAGAATTATCAAAAATACCATACGGAAAAGGAGAACATCAACAACAGAGTTTATGGAATCCTCTTCAACAACTACTTCAAAAAACACCAGAAAAGTTTCTGGTAAGCCAATTAAGTCTTTTCTTCGCAACATATGTCGTAGAAAAAAAAATGATATTGCTAATGTGAATATACAGAAAAAGTCAACAAATCTAAAAAGGAAGGAGAGGCCCACAAAAAATGTCTCCATTGGAGCAGGAGAGAAGAGAATGGATAGCAATAGAAGGGTAAATCTTTTTAGGGACATTCGTAGGCGAATGTTTCGCAATAGGGTAGTTTTAAATTTGCTAAAAAATGATAAGAAAAGTAAACTGAGAGCTGCTTTTTACAAGAAAAAGAAAAGTGTAGAAAAGATTGTTGATCAGGCTTTTGAAGTTAAGTAAAAATTATTTATTTTAATAATCAATAGAATTAGGATACTTAATAAGGCCATTGATGTTTTCAAATCGAACAGTAGATGGAAAAGAATTATTAATCGGAGTAATTTTTGTGAAGTATTTTCTGGTGAATGGATACATAGTTCAAGTTCTGAGCCTTTTTTTAATGAGGAGAGTTACTTTCAGGAAAATGATTTGGTGCATGCAGTTGACACCAGTGGTCGAGCATATGAGGTGAAAGATGGTTGTGTGATGGAAAAAGAGAAACTTGTATCTAGAGATGCAGAAGAGGTGTTAGCTGATGAAGTTTTAGGGAGACGTACTAAGGGTCCAGTGTACACATGGAAATGCAGTAGTATTTGTAGTGTGCGACAGGAATCAATCGATTTGCTTAGAAATTTCTTACGTACATATAGTAAGAAAAGTCTCAAACAAAAAATGAAGATCCTGCAAGAGTTAGATCCTTGTAGAGTGAGAGAAAGCACAGGTTTGCATGGGCATTCACTAGCTTGTCTTTCTAGAAAAGTTTGTCGGAGTGTTTTTCATCATTTTAGGATGTTAGCAGTGCATCATAATAACGTGAGGAAATTAGTGAGAAAGTTGTATTATGCAAAAAGTCCCGCACTTAAGCTTAAACAGTTAAACAGTGCTCTTTTGCATGGATCTGAAGTGGATGTGAAGACTATTTGTGAAGAAATTGAGTTTTGTTATTTTGGGAACAAAGAGGACAGTGTAGAAATAGATATAGTAATGGATGGTAATGCAGAAGATAATGGACAGATTTCAAGTATTGAAAAGTTTGATGAGGAAATTATCAAGTTTAAGGTGAAAGCAAGTGAAAGGCCTAATTTAACTTGTGTGTGTTGTCGACGGACTCATTATAAGATTCAGACTAGGTTAGTTGATTTATATGCAAAAAGTGAATTGGAAAATAATAGTGAATGGAAGGATTTTGTAAGTTATTTGTTGGTGGAGAATACATTTGATTTGAGTTTGGATCAGCGTATTTGTAATTATTGTTTAAATAAATTAAATGAAAATAGAATGCCTGCTAGAGCGGTTTATAATAATCTTCAGTTGATAGATATTCCTTCTGAATTGATGGATCTAAATACTTATGAATCTATTTTGATTCAATGTGTCCATCCTTTTCAGGCTATTGTACGCATGGAGCCTAAGACAGGGAAATTGCCTCCATCAGATTTACTGAGAGGATTAAAGGGAAGAGTTGTTTATTTGCCTCTAGATGTAAAGAAAAATATTGATACAATTGGTGTAGAAAGAGTAGAAGAAGATCCTTTAGTTATTCTAGTTCATGGGGTTCCAACAAAGAGTAAGAAAATCTGGCAAGATTTAGTGGATGTTAAAAAAGTCAAAAAGGCAACGTTGTATTTGGTCAAAAACAATGAGTACTACAAAGATATAAGTGTTGGAGCAGAGGAAACAGCTATAGAAGAAGATAGTGATTCTTCAGTTGGTCAAATTGAAAAAGTTGATGTGTCTAGAACTGAAGAAATATATGAACATTATACTGTTCATCCTTTGTATTCAAAAGAAGTAATGGGAAATGCAATTGACTTGTTTCAAATGAAAGCAGCAAAAGGAAGTCCCATTAGTGTATGGGAAGAAAGTTTGGAAGCTCGTTGTTTTCCACAATTATTTCCAACAGGTTGTGGTGGACGATATGATGATCGACCAGTTCAAATTCCTGCAGCTGAATACCGGACTCTAAGATTATATGCTGAAGATCCAAGGTTTCGTCAATGTATTCCATATTTATTTCATCTTCTGTTTGAAAGTGATTTGTCTGGGCTTTCTTATGCAGTTAATCATATATTGAAAAGTGGAGCTCATTTTCAAAATGTTTGTGCAAGGGACTTTATGGAGAAAGTTAATCTGCAAGACAGTATTTTGGAATCTCAGCTAATCAATCTCATGGCATGTCAACGTGGAACCAACGAGTATTGGTTTCGTCGTCATAGAGAATTGAAATGTATGCTAAGAAACTTAGGAACTCCTACATGGTTCCTCACTCTTAGCTGTGCTGAGTATGCATGGGACGATTTACTTCAATTTCTACGGGAGGCAAATGAAAACATACGAAATATAGAATTGAAAACACCAGGAGAACTGTGTTCTTTAGATCCAGTGAATGTTTGAAGATATTTTAATCATAGATTTGAAGCTATGATGTCTTTTATTACCAACAAAAAAAATCCTCCCCTTGGAGAGGTTTTGGATTTCTTTTGGAGGAAGGAATATCAAGCGAGAGGTGCTCCTCATATACATATGTTGTTGTGGATTAAAGATGCACCCAAATTTGGATCAGATTCAGATGAAACAGTGATGAGTTTCATTGAAGAGTATTCAACATGTGCTGTTCCAAAATCTACTGAAGAAAACAATTTAAGGCAACAAGTTTTACGTTTTCAATCTCATCGTTGTGGAAAGTACTGTCGTCGAAAATTTAAAAACAAGGAAAAGTACTACACGAAATGTCGTTTTGCATTTCCTCGACCAGTGATTTCTAAGGGAAGAGTAAATAATTTAATGTCATCTCTACGACATACTGTGACGAGGAAATCTCCCAAAAATACATATAATTTGAAAAGAAATGAAGAATCTAAGTACATCAACGATTACAACCCAGTGATTTTGTCCATGTGGAATGCTAACATGGATATTCAGTTCGTTGCTGACAACTCTATTGCTGTGGCTCGATATGTGACATCTTACATCACATAAAAAGAAAAGACAGAACTGAAGGAAATGTGGGAGGACATTTCACATGAAATGAGTCTAAGCAAGAAATTATACAGTTTCAGTCTGAAGATGTTGTTGCATCGAGAAATTGGAGCATATGAATGTTCTGATCGGTTATCATCAGCAAGTCTCTATGCCAAATCAAGAACAATCATTTGGGTGAGTCTTGGTCTTGCTGCAACACGAAACCGAGTTTTGAAATCTGTACAAGAAATTGAATATTTGGCGGAGAAAGAACCAAACAGTACAGATATTTTGAAGACAAATATGTTGGATACATACTATCCAAATAGAAGTACTCACCTTGAGAACACTTGTTTGTATGAAGTTCTTCAAAACTACAGTTATAAGAGGAACATCACAGAAGATATCAATAATGGAAAATATGCACTCATTGGCTATGAAGGATGTCTAGTAAAGCAGAAAAAAGGCCATTTGATTAATCATCGAAAATTGAGTTGTGAAGAGAATTTTACTATTTAGCTCTTTTGCAACTCTTTAAGCCATGGCGTACAGAAGAGGAACTACTTGGAGATTTTCTCTGTTATGAAGACTCTTTTAATGCAACTAAGGATACCATAGAATGTCCTATTTTTCTAAATTATCTGCAAATGTTGAATGCAGAAATGGAGCAAGAAACCACAATTGCTGAAGAGATAGCTAGAAACAGTTCTCAAGATAGTCAGAGTTCTACTTCATTGAGCCAGGATCCACTAGGAGGACCAATTATCCAAAATGAAGCTGCCACTGCCATGGATAAGGTGGAAAGAGCTATGGAACAAGCTCAAGAGGATGGAGTTAACTTAGAAGATTTGGTAAAGCAACTAAACATTGAGCAGAAAAAGATATATGATGAAGTCACAGAGCAGATTGAACATGGATTCAGACATGAGAAAAAAGAGTGCTCATGTATATCATTTGACCCTGTCCGACTGTACGTAAGTGGAGAAGCGGGGACAGGAAAAAGTTTTCTAATTAAAGCCATTGCAAGTTATCTGCAGAAAAGGACTGATTCACCACTGTCTTGTGTTGTAACTGCTCCAACTGGTCTGGCAGCACATAACATTAAAGGGATTACTCTACATCGTTTATTGATGCTGCCAGTTGAACATGATAATAAATTGCATTACAACAAGTTATCTGGAGATGCGTGTTCTGAAGTTTCAAGAGTCTTGAAGAAAATGAAACTTCTTATCATTGATGAAGTAAGCATGGTCTCAAATCTAATGCTTGCTTTTGTGCATTTGAGAATGCAAGAAATTCTTAAAACAGAGTATGATGTGTTATTTGGAGGAAAACACATTATTGTTTTTGGAGATCTATTGCAGTTGACTCCAGTAAAAGGACAACCAGTGTTTAAAATGCTCACACATGAAGATACCAGGAAGTCCCTTGGAAGCATTGGAAATGTTAATATATGGCTAAATTTGAAATATGCTGAACTGCTTCAAAATATGCGACAGGCCAAGGATGAAGATTATAAAAATATTCTACAAGATGTAAGAATTGGAAAAGTGACTGAGCTTGGGAAAAAAGCTTTGCATAGTCGATTAATTTCAAATTTGTATCCAAATGAAAACATTCTTCCAGAGAATATTTTTAAAAAAATGACTGAGAAGAAATCTGGGATATGTTTGATGCCAACTCTGCAAGAATGTTCCATCTTCAACAACAAAATGTTAGAGTTAGAAAATGAAGAGATTGTGAAACTGGAAGCAATAGATAAAATAGAGCATATGGGTGCAACAATTGTTTTGTCTGAAAATTTGAAAACTAAATTGGATTCATTGGAGAAAAGTATTTCAAAAACAGCTGGTTTTGAAAAGACTCTGAATGAGTGTTTAAATTGTCGTATCATTTTGAGAAGGAATTTAAATGTTGAAAGAGGTCTGGTAAATGGAGCAATGGGTTATGTTGTTGATTTTGTGAATTACAGAAATAGAGATGGAATTGAATTTTTAAAAATAAAATTTGATGGCATTGAACAAGTACAACAAATAAGTCGTGGTTCTGCTAGATTTTTACTTGTAAAAGACTTATATGTTCGCCGAAAACAGTTTCCTGTTTGTTTGGCGTATGCGGTGACAATTCATAAATCTCAAGGTTTAAGTGTAGATGGTGCTTTAGTGAACATTGGAAGATCTGTGTTTAAAGAGGGTATGGCATATGTGGCATTATCACGAGTCAGAACTTTATCAGGATTGTACTTGATTGCGTGTGATGAGACAAAGATTTCTGCAGATCTAGATTGTGTTAAAGAATACAATAGATTAAGAAGAGAATATGCTCCACATTTGCCTCAATATCCTCTGTTTGAAAAACGTGTGGTAGGCCGAAAAAGAAGAAATGAGGATAATTGTAGTGAGGTAGTTGCAAAAAGACAAAAAGTAGAGAAAACTGTAATTGAAAACAGGAAGAAAAAGAATTGTGGAGAAAATGTTGTTGGATTTCAGTTTGAAAATAGTTCTGGTGTCAACTGCTATGCTAATGTAGTGATTAATGTTGTTTTTTTTCTTAAAAGTTTACAAGAACAGATTGTTGAAAATCGGGATCAAAGATTGTGTGGTTTATGGAATTCTGTGTTTGAGAAATGTAGCAGTGTTACAGCACAAATAGAAAGTGTAACAGAAATTCGAAATATTTTAGATATGTGTTCTGGTCAAGATAAATTTTCACAGAACATTCAGCAGGATTGTCAGGAATTTTTATTGTACATGTTTGGTGTTTTGGAAGATGAAGGTGTAGATGTAGATAATCTTTTCAGCCTTTCTTATCAATGGCAGCATGACTGCCACAATTGTAGTTCATCAAGTACTACTAGAATAGACACTGAAAGATTTATATATTTGACTTTACCAGACTGTAAATCAGTATCATTTAAAAATCTAGTTAAAGCAGCAGATCATAATATGGTGTGTACCCAATGTAAGTGTCCAATGCTATCCACATTATTCATACAAAGTTATGGTCAGTATATCATTTTAGTTTTCCAACGATGTAGACCTGATGGAACTAAATTGACAATTTCTATCAAAAATTTTGTAGCTTCTCAGTTATCAATTTCAGGAAGAACCTTTACAACTGAAGCTATTATTTATCATGATGGATCTTCGACAACCTCAGGACATTATACATGCTACTTAAAATCTGAAAATGGATGGAGTTACTGCAATGATTCTCATTTAACTTATAAACAACGTTTGCCTTATGACTCTACAAATTCTTATCTAGTGTTTTTAAAACCAAAGTTTTAGTAAAGGGAATTGGCCTTTGAAGACGGGAATAGATACTAAAAGTTAGTTAGTTAGTTAGTTAATCTAATATTTTAAATTATTTATCTCATATAGATACTTTAAGTGGATCTCAAAGTAAAAAATACTGATATATCTGACACAAATTGGCCATGAGGAAAGTGTAAGATATGATGTTCTTAGATCTTTTTTCATAGGAAGTCGATGAAATGGAAGTTATAGAGCACAGCAGACTTTTTTTCCACCAAAAGGACCTTCACTATCTGCAATTCGGCCTCACGGAAAAGTAAGTGAATCAAAGATTAGTGTACATATATGAGATGTATGTTTGAATGGGTTTTTTTAAACACAATCTTTTAGATTGTGTTTTTTTTTCCCGCTGTTATATGATGAAGACTTTGATCTCACTAATTTAAGTGGAATTCAATATATTCTGAGAACAGCAAAAATAAATAATGTAACATATTGTAGAAGTTATTGTGTAGTTTGCATTGTGTAATTTATATTGTGTTCACATTGTCTTACACTCATTTTCTTTTTCACCCTTATTTACCTCTCTTTACTAATTTACACTCTTTTTTCATCGCTGTTTCTTTAGTGCCCTTCATTCACAACTTCTCAATCTAATAGGAACTGTCTGCATTTCCTCTGTTCCTTCCACCACTTTTTATCTTTTTCATATTCTCACAGTACCACTGCTTTAGTTTCCTAACCCTCTCTTTCTTTTTCTCCATTTTTTTTTCTTTCGCACTCATTGTACTGTAGTTCACTTAGTTCTTCCTTTTGTCTTTCTGTGTACTTAGTCTCTCACTCCTGTTTTATCCATCGTTCTATACTAACTTCATTCCTTTCATCCCTTCACTCTGTGACTTCACTTCACTCACTCTCAATCATCTTCTATTCCTCTTTTTTATTTATAGTTTCTCAATCAGACTTCTCTCCTTTTCACTCATTTTTCTTTTATTTTCTTATCTTTACTGATTTTGTTTTGATATCTTACATTCTTTTAGTATCTTATTTATCTTTAGGAATTTGTTTTCTTTCTATTTCTTTTTCCTTTTTTTTCTCTTTCTACATTACTTTCTTTCTGTTTTTGTATCCTTCACTATTGCTTCATTTCTTAGTAAACTTTTGTAGATTTTTAAACCTCATGAACTGTTGCTTCTATTTTATTATATATTTTTAAGTAATTATAACGTGTTTTTTCTTTTATCTTTCACAGATACAAGTTTGCATTGATTATATGGTAAGTGTGTTTACACAATCTTTTTTGTTATCACCTTTGGTTTTATTTTCACTATTTTTCTCTCACCCTACCTCACCCCTGTTTCCTTACTTTGCTTTTCTCACTTATTCTTTTCTTCCATGTTTACTTCCTACCACATTCAACTTCTTTCAGTACCTCTGTCTATGCACACTCCTTCACTTACCTTTTTTACTGGTTCACTTAGTCCCTTTGTGACACTCCTTCTTTTACTCTCTCTCTTCTTTCGCTCTATTATTCCCCATGTCTTACCCTTATTCACTTACATGTACCCTGTTTCACCCCTCTTTGCTTATATTCACTGCTATTTACTTTCCCTCCATCACTACTATTCCTTTCCTCTCATTCCGTCACTACCTGTCATTCCCATACTTAACTGTCCTTCCTTTTACTTTCATCATCCATTTACATTCTCCCAGAACCTCTGCTTTAGTCTTCTTCCTATTTCTTCTTTTCTTTTGCTCCCTTATTCATTTTTCTTTTCTCAGTTACTTCCTCTTACACTTTTTATCTGTCTTACTATCTATTACACAGTCCCTCTGTGTTCCTCCCTTTAGCTCTCTTTCTCTTAACACCACTCTCTCTGTCCCCATTCCTTATGGTCACTCCTTCATTATTTTTTTTTCTTTTTTTTTTTGTTGGAGCGCTGACGGTACGCGCACCAGGGCGTTCACTGGTACGCGCACCGGGAGCGCTCCAAAGTCAATTTTTTTAAAAAAAAGTAAAATACTCTTTTAAAATAAAAATAGTATCTTAATATACATTATAGTGTTCATTTTTAGAAAAACATACCTTTCTCAGCTAAAGACATTTGCGAAAAAATAAGCTTAGAAATTCACTAAAAAGTACATAGGTATGAAGCCCTACAAAAAGTTAAAAATTAGCATTAAAAAAACCTATGAAATTCACTGAAAAAACCATAGGTTTCACACCAGTTATAGTTAGGAATCAGCATTTAAAAAACCTTTGAAATTCACTGAAAAAACCATAGGTTTCACACCAGTTATAGTTAGGAATTAGCATTTAAAAAACCTATTAAATTCACTGAAAAAACCATAGGTTTCACACCAGTTATAGTTAGCTGGAAATTTTACTGATATAAAACCATTGAAATTCCCACGTTATAGTTAGTCGGACTCACTATAACTTGCGCGTTCAATGCACTGCTGATGACGTCACATATTACATCATTCATGACATGGTCAGTGACATCACTGATGACACCATCCTTGTGACATAGTGACAGACCTCCTTTCACTGTAATGTAACTCTTGAAACACATATTCAAAAATAGAAACTGAAATTTAAAAAAAATGCAGATACCCATATCAGTTACAACAAGTAATTCATTAATTCCACCATCTATATACACATCCACTCATACATATACTCACTCATCATATGAAATGATACACCTATACATCCTGTTACACACCGACAATCATCGAGAAGTTACTCACAGACATACTCACACGTGCAAATAAACTATTGAACATCCATTTATTTGAATATAGAGTTATACACACACTTCCACCTTACTTCTATTGAAAATTACACATATTTATTCTCTTAAACAATCACTTATAGAAACACATACTTATTTAAACAGGAACTCTTTCAATCTCTTACTCTCACATATACTCACTTATATACATCAATATTCACATATACTAGATTAAAACATATGTCGTTACTGATAAAGACACTAGTGAGACAGTCATTCACTCACTAACAAACACATATACACACTCATCCACCCATACAGTCCTGCACATATGCTGTCTTCAAAACACATACAAACAGAGAGTCAGTCACTCATGCATCTATGTGCTAAGTAATACCCCCACCAAACCATATAGACACTCATACTGATACTAAGAGAAACATCTAATAACCCATATACATACGCATGTAGCTACTTACCAACACATGTAGCCACTTATACACAAAGTGAAACACTAATATATATATTTAAATATTTAAACATTACTCACTAATATTTATTTTTCAGAAAGACACATATTCACTGGATGGTGTCATCAGTGTCATGAGTGATGTCACTGACCATGTCATGAATGATGTAATATGTGACGTCATCAGCAGTGCATTGCACGTGCAAGTTATAGTGAGTCCGACTAACTATAACGTGGGAATTTCAATGGTTTTATATCAGTAAAATTTCCAGCTAACTATAACTGGTGTGAAACCTATGGTTTTTTCAGTGAATTTAATAGGTTTTTTAAATGCTAATTCCTAACGATAACTGGTGTGAAACCTATGGTTTTTTCAGTGAATATATATATATACATATATATATATGTGTATATATATATATATATATATATGTGTGTATATATATATATTCACTGAAAAAACCATAGGTTTTAGGCCTTATATAGTTAGGAATTAGCATTTAAAAAAACCTTGAAAATTCACTGAAAAAACATAGGTTTCAGGCCCTATATAGATCGGAATTAACATATAAAAAACCACTGAAATTGCTCCTATATAGTTAGTTGAACTAACTATATATTTCGCGCATTCGCAATCCACTGCTGATGATGTCACATATTACATCATTCATGACATGGTCAGTGACATCACTGATGACATCACTGATGACATCTCAAATGACATCACTGATGACATCACTGATGACATCTAATTTGACATCAATGATCACACCACTGATGATATACTTCATGTGATAATACAATGCTCCTCCTTACACTCTAATATAACCTCTGTTACACCTAGTGTTAAATACAGAGTATCATTTTTGAAACCATTGACACATGAATACCAGTTACTACATACGCACTCACTGATTCCTACGTCTACACACACATTCACTAATTCAGCCATACAATCACTCGTACATACAGTCACTCATTATTACAACACTATCATATGCACTCATACACCTATGCAGACACTCACACACTGCCACTCATCCATGGAGTTACTCACACACCTAGTCAGTCCTGTAAAGAATCAATCACACTTTGATTTCTTCATCTATACAGTTAAACACAGAACAGCTTACATTTTCACAGATATACTAACACATACTTACTCACTTATACAATCAAATCCTTCATCCATACTCTTATACATCCACTCATTCTTCAATATGTAAAACATATTTAAACTTTACAAAAACACACTGACACTGGATGATGTCATCAGTGATGTCATTTGAGATGTCATCAGTGATGTCATCAGTGATGTCACTGACCATGTCATGAATGATGTAATATGTGACATCATCAGCAGTGGATTGCGAATGCGCGAAATATATAGTTAGTTCAACTAACTATATAGGAGCAATTTCAGTGGTTTTTTATATGTTAATTCCTAACTATATAGGGCCTGAAACCTATGTTTTTTTCAGTGAATTTCCAAGGTTTTTTAAATACTAACTCCTAACTATATAAGGCCTAAAACCTATGGTTTTTTCAGTGAATATATATATATATATATATATATATATATATATATATATATATATATATATTCACCGAAAAAACCATAGGTTTCACACATGTTATAGTTAGCTGGACATTTCACTCATACAAAACCATTGAAATTCCCCTGTTATAGTTAGTTCTGCTAACTATAACTTGCGCGCCCGCAATGCACTGCTGATGACGTCACATATTACATCACTCATGACATGGTCAGTGACATCACTCATGACACCACTGATGACATCTCAAATGACATCACTGATGACATCATCCAGTGAATGTGTGTCTTTCTGAAAAATAAATATTTTTATATATGTATATCTAAAGGTTGATGGAAGAATAAATGGGTAAATAAGTGTCTAAATGGATGTTTTTTTGTAAATTCGATTGTATAACTGACTTATTAAGTGTATCTTAGTGAATACATGTATTAGCGAGTAATGTTTAAATATGTAAATATCTGTATCAGTGTCTCACTTTGTGTATAAGTGGCTGCATGGGTTGGTGAGTAGCTACACGAGTGTCTATATGGGTTATTAGTTGGTTTTTTGAGTATCAGAATGAGTGTCTGTATGGTTTGGTGGGGGTATTACTTAGTGGCAGATGCATGAATCACTGACTCATTGTTTGTATGTGTTTTGAAGACAGCATGTGTGCAGGACTGTACAGGTGGATAAATGTGTGTATGGGTGTGTTAGTGAGTGAATGACTATCTCAATAGTGTCTTTATGAGTAAGTACATATGTTTTAAACTAATATATGTGAGTATTTATGTATATAAGTAAGGATATATGACAGTGACAGATTGGAAGAGTTCCTGTATAAATAACTATGTGTTTCTATAACTGATTGTTTAAGAGAGTAAGTATGTGTGCGTTTCTTTAAAAGTAAGTGTAGTGGTGTGTGTATAGCTGTATATGCAAATAAATGGATGTTTGATAGTTTATTTGCATGTGTGAGTATGTGTGTGAGTAACTCTATGGATGAGTGTCGGTGTGTAACAGAATGTATAGGTGTATGAGTACATATGATGAGTGAGTACATGTATGAGTGGCTATATAGAACTGTTGGTGAATGAGTGGATGTTTACGTAGATTTTGGAATTACTGAATAGGTTGTTTTAACTGGTATTGGTATCTCCATTTTTTTGTAAATTTTAGTTTCTATTTTTGAATGTGTGTATCAAGGGTTATATTAAGGTGAGAGGAGGTCTGCCACTCTTTCACAAGGATGATGTCATCAGTGATGTCATTTGAGATGTCATCAGTGGTGTCATGAGTGATGTTACAGACCATGTCATGAGTGATGCATATGTGACGTCATCAGCAGTGCATTGCAGGAGCGCGAGTTATAGTTAGTTAAACTGAACTGAACTGAAACTGAGTTAGCTGAACTAACTATAAGGGGGAATTTCAATGGATTTGTATAAGTGAAATGTCCAGCTAACTATAACATGTGTGAAACTATTGTAGTTAAGAGCCACACTCTTTTAACTTGAAGTCCTTTATTCAGATAGAACAGTACACTACATCCATAACCCTGCCAGTCAGTCACTGACGGTAGCGCGACTTAGAACGTTGACATACAGGGAAAAAGGGTCAGCCCAACTGGGGCAGAACAGAGGGGTTGGACTGTACCAACTTACTAGTTCAGCTAGATACAACACATCTCCTATCCCATAATAACACAACACATCTCCTACTTCCTGATAGGAACTACCAAGATGACAGCAAAAGATGAAATTCTGGTCTTCCCAGCATTTGAATATCTCAATGACACAGATCTAAGAACCAGAATATGTTAGTGCCTGGTCTATTATTTTCTCGGGTTCCCCCGTAGATGGCCTCAGCTAGTGAGCTGATAGAGTTAGATACCAACAATGTGTTTCCTAAGTGCTTTCTCGCGTTGGCCATGCTGATAATAGTAATTATTTGATTGTCTACTTAAACATCTGAATTCGTTATCTCAAATCTCCTAAACATGTGTACGATACAATGTAGGAGGTTGTAAACTGGAACTCCTTTATTCCTCCCTCATCTGAGATAGACAATTCGAAGCCCTTATCCAATGCAAAGTTAGATTAGCTCCTACCTTACAACCCTTAACATGACAACCCACAGTTGGAGTTGTGATATCTCCTTTACTACACTTATCCCTCACTCCTCAGGAATGTCCTCCACCCCTTGGGGTTCGTAGCATATAGCTTCCACTTCATTTGCCACCCAAGGTCCTACACTGCCCCTTACAAATTTCTCCTTAAAAGAGATGGGTACCTCAACTGTCAACTTGAAAACTTCCTCGATTACTGCCGTCCCCTCACTCTCATTACACCTGCACTGTCTATAATACCTTCCGTTTATCATAAAATTCCAACCTAATGGACTAACTTGGGTTTGGGTAACTTCCTTTACTCTCCTGTTCTCATGTGGTACCATTTTGCAACCGCCTTCCAAGTTCCTACCCTGGATGATTATTTTCTTCCTTTCCTCCTTAATCTCTTTCTCCTGCTCTCCTGATTCAAATAAGAACTTGGGATCAACAAACATTTTCTCTTCTTCCTCCTCTACCTCTTGACTAGGGGCAGTACTTTCCCCCTTGGTGCTAATATCCATAGCCATGACCATGTCTTCCTCCATGTCCCAGTGGCCTCGAAGAAGGACACTCCTAGTTTTATGTTCTCCTTCCTCACTAGTTAGTACTTTTTTGCTGGTGCCCTCTTCAGCCCTTAATACTATGGGCTCGACTCCACTTGAGTTCCCTTCTGGTTTTATTTCTTCTTGCCTTATATACTCACTTTGAACTCCTTCAGAGTTTCCCTTTTTCACAATAGAATTCTCAATGTACAACTTTCCTTTCCCCCCTTCCTTCTCTACGTTACACTCCCTTTTACTTGATATCACAACCGGTTCTTCACTAGTGGAATCAAGGATCATCCTTAAGTCTTTTTGTTGAGCCCATCCCAGTAAGTTTTGATCATCACTTACCACAAGGACTTTCCCTAATGTGCTCCTTCCCTTAAAGGATAATTTCCCTATGAACATTCCTTCTAGTGGTATCCTCTCACCATTGTACCCAATAGGGCAAACATCAGGTTTCTCCAACCTTATTCCCCTTTTTCCAGATTTTCCATTGTACGTCTTTAAATTCATGAGGGTAAATTGAGAACAAGAATCTGTAAACATTTCTATCATATCACCATTGAGATCAATTACGCATTTAGGTAGGTTTTCTCTTTTCTCAGAATCTTCATCCTTATTTTGAATGCATAACACATACCTTCCTTCACACTCATCACCATTGCTCACCATATTCACAGATTTACCTTTAGGGTTATCTTTGCATGCTCTTTCAAAATGCCCTTTCCTGTTGCAATTCCTGCACGTTGCCGACCTTGCCGTGCATCTGGTACTATTTGCTAAATGTGTGGAACTACCACATCTAAAACATTTAAGTCTATCCTCTTTGTTCAACTTCTCTTCTTTTAGTTCTCTATATGAGTCTCTGCCCTTTAATTTCCTTACAGCATGCACTTCTCGGATACCCTCCCAGCTTCCACCAATTTTATTTACCTTACTTCCCTCAACTATATTCATTTCCTTCACACATTCTGTGGTGTGCTCTACACTCTTAGCTAAATCTATGGAATTTTTCAAATCAGGATTCCCTACCAACAACTTCTCCTGAATTTTTTTGTTGTTGGTGCATCTCACCAGCTGATCTCTTATCAGTGATTCTGTCAGATCATTGAACTCACAGGTGTTTGCTAATCCTCTCAAACATGCTATATAGTTTCCTACCCTCTCGTTCTTCCCTTGCACCCTTCCATAAAACTTGTGCCTCTCCAACACTACATTTATTTTGTCTGCAGATTGCAATTCTAGTTTCTTTAAGCTTTTATCATAGATATCCATGTCCTCACCTTCACCTACCACTCCTTCCAAATCAGGTAGGCTGTCAAAAACTTTCCTTCCCTCCGTTCCTAGGTATATCAGGAGTATGTTCTGCTTCCTGATAGCAGAAAACCCACTTGCTCCTATTGCTACCACGTATGACTCAAAACCCTTTCTCCAATCCTTCCATGGCAGCACTGGCTCTCCTTCCTCAGTTAGGAAAGGTGGCGGTTGATTCATGCTTGCTGCCGCCATTTCCAGGGTGACTTGCTGAAGAGCGAGATTTAACTCCCTGTTGGTCTACACCTACAGTGCACAGCCTACTCGAGGTGAATTGCACAATTTCCTGTACTTATCTTACCACAAGGTAGGTCACTCCCCTAACACCTTCACTATTGCTTTGCTCAACACCACTTCTACCCCAGATACTGCAAATTTTAAGATTCAATTTACGTTCTTACAAATACATTTGTCATTGTGCTCATGAACAGATTACTCCTGTCACCACTTAACTAGTGCCTCCCCACTCGTGTGACCATTCACCATATGACAGTTCACCTCGTCTCTCACTTTATAAACTGTGCACCTCTTTTTTTTCCAAGAATATCCTACCAAGTCTACTACAGTTTTTTTGTTGTTATTTTTTTGCCAATAAGTTCCTGCGTAAATTTACTTGCTCCTCAAGTCCTTTCTGTGAGGAATCTGCCGATGTCGATTGTAAGGTGTTTGACGAATCTGTTACAACGGAACTCCCCCTCACGCAGTTACATACGGTCACCACCACTCTTCAGGAGCGCTTCCACACCAGGAAAACCCTCTTCGTACATGGAATTGCCTCACTTCTTCCACCACAGGATGCTTTCCAACGTCGTCGAACCGGCCTTAGCTTCCTCCTTTCATTCAGCGATTCAGTCTCTCTCTGGAGATAACTTCTGTACTTACTTCACACTGGCCTCCGCTATCGCATGCGATGCCGCCTTACCGTCTGTCACCCAACTGCCTACTTAAGTTCACGACAGCACAGTTCCTCACAGGATCCTTCTTCTACTGCGACAAAACGCTCAACTCTGTCGTCTCACTCAGGCCCCTTCTTCCTTTTTCCACGCTGAGGTTTACCCTCTCTCAGATATCTTCCTGGATCCTTCCCTATGGCCTCCTCCGTCGCAGAAAAATGCCACCTCTCAGACTTTCACCCTGCTGCTGTACTCCACGTTACAGTGGCACCGTCCCTCACCCGATTCCCTTCTGCTTACTTTCCTTCACTTGTCATCTGCTCCAGACTTCACAATGACTCCTCTATCCTCCGATTGCCTGCGCCACGTCACCTTCTCACAGATGTCGCCAGTCACCATAAGGTTCCGCTCTGTGTATAACCCGCTGTCACACAGACACCTCAGAATGCTCCGGCAACCGTGAGTACCTCTTATTCCTTTATTTATTTCTAGTCACAATCGTGGTTTCCCCTTGCAAATCAGTCTCATTACTTCTCTGCTTACACCTTCACTCTGTGGATATTTCCTTTTATCACGTCACAGGTAGTTCGACAGCTGATCTGTTGCTCACAGCTGTACTCTTTTCAGCTTGCTTCTTCCGACTCGCTAGTCTCCTTCTCTCCTTCACAGTCTATCACGCTGCAAGTCTGTTTCTCCTTCGTCTCAACTTGCGTCGTTTCACTGTGGGTACTTATCTCCTTTTTTTTTTTTAAGTTGCGGCCCGTTTCCTACGGCAGATAGTTCCGTTGCAGCTGTTTTCACTTTCCAGCCTGCCAGTTCCCACACACTTTTCACTTTATTTTACTCCTCTTCGTCTACTCCTTCACATGTACGTGCCTTGCTTACAGGCTCACTTGCTTATTCACCAGACTGCTTCTTTTCACTCTTCACGTTACGTTTCTTTGCGTTACTTTTCCATCATTCCACTGGTCCTGGGTAACGAATGGAGGGAATGTCGTGCGTCGGCCTCCTCCCAACGATCGTCGCCAGTATTGTAGTTAAGAGCCACACTCTTTTAACTTGAAGTCCTTTATTCAGATAGAACAGTACACAACATCCATAACCCTGCCAGTCAGTCACTGACGGGAGCGCGACTTAGAACGTTGACATACAGGGAAAAAGGGTCAGCCCAACTGGGGCAGAACAGAGGGGTCGGACTGTACCAACTTACTAGTTCAGCTAGATACAACAGAAACCTATGGGTTTTTCAGTGAATTTCTAAGGTTTTTTAAATGCTAACTCCTAACTATAACATGTGTGAAACCTTTGGTTTTGTCAGTGAATTTGCAAGGTTTTTTAAATGCTAATTCCTATACCATGCCTAAAACCTATGGTTTTTTCAGTGAATATATATATATATATATATATTACCTACTGGCGGTCGCCAGTAGGTAGTTATAGTTAGGACCTAGTTTCCATAGGAAATCCTCAACATTCTATTTGGAATAACTTTGGCCCTGGTTGAAGAATCTTAGCGAATTTCTCAAAGAAGATGGCTCGGTCCGCTGCGCTCCTTCCCTGAAAGTTTGGGGGGGATTGGTCAAGTGGGGGCTGAGATAAATGGGGGGTCCCAAAACGTGTTTTCTCCATGTTATTTTCCATAGGACCTTTAGACTCGGCTACAGGTCGAACGGCTGAATGGATTTATAAGAAATTTGCCAAAACTGTAGAGTCCGGTTCGCAGATTACGCTTTTTTTGGAATGGTGTAAATCCGTTCAGTAGTGGCTGAGCAAATTAAAATTAAAGTCAATTATATATCTATACGCGCGCACGGGTGCGCGCACCCAAGCGGCTGCGTGTGAGCGGAATTTTTTTTTGCTGCGTGACGTCTGTTAACGTTCGATTCGAAGGAAATCAGGAAGTGTTGACCGCCATTTTGTCACTGCGAGTAAATATATTGTTCATTTCAAAGCATTGAAACATGGAAAGGGGAGAAGGTAGAGATAGTCTTGCTGCGTAGGTTTTCTCGGGGTGTGCAGTAAGGCTCTTAAACGTGAAAAGATATATATATTTGTTTTAAAAAGTTGCGGGGTGCGCGCACCCGGTCGCGCACACCTATTCACAAGAGTGTGAAAATGGAGATAAATCAGAAGTTTGAGTGCTTAGATATAAGGTGGCTCTGAAAAGAGCCCTTGTGTTAATTGAGTGTTTTCTGCATTTATAAGTAAGTACCGATGCAGAGCCTGATGTTGCAGAGGAAGATTCTGTTTCCCTCATCCGTGAAATGAACACCGTCTCTCCTATAGACGTCTTGCATGTGGTAACGCAAGTTGTTGTGGTAAATAGAACCCATGCTATAATCTCTGAGGAAAGCAGAAACAGATTTATTTACATGTCTCCTTGCTTTCTCAATTTGTGCACAATATTGATTGGACCAATTCCATTTCTGTCTTTGGCATATATTGGAATATACCAAGGCAGTTCGAGGAAAAAGTGTCATCAATTGTCGAAAGGTGTCTTTTAGAAGCATTTCCAGACCTACCCCAGTGATTGTGCCTAGATCGTTCCCACCACAGTGCACAATTATAAGGTCTGGTTCTGGGAGATGCATAAAAGTTTTCACCAATGGAATCAATTGGTGACATTTCAATCCTCTTTGGCCAATCCACGTTATGTGTACATTTGTTAAACCAAGGTTGCAAATTCGTCTGCTTGCTGCATATTTTTCACTCCAGTGAATATAACTGTGTCCTATTAGCCAGACCTTCATTTTCAAGGGATATGTAGTCGTCCTCCGATCGGTTCTGGAAGTGGAATGGTAGTTAGAAGCTGAAAGTCAGGATAAAAAAAAAGGATGAGGCTGGGTGTGGTTAAAAAAATAAAAATGATTGGTTGATTGTAATAACTGGAGATTGAAGAGTACGTTGCATGTTAATGTTTATGTTAAACGAAAAGTACTATTGGGTGTGAAAAAAATGACATGTAACAGAGCTGTGGATTGGCAGGTGTTTCTGGAGGGAAAACAGTCTTCTTAGTTTGCTGTAGAACGTTGAGACATGAACTTTTGACCTGTGCCTTCAGCCAGGTGCAGAATGAGGTGTTACCATGGAAACAGCCGGAGATGGCAGTTGATGATGGGTGACTTTTACGTGAGATTGAAAATATTGTGAAGGACAACCAATTGAAATGTAAATTTGATTTTACAATTTTGCGTGAGGAAATGTGATTGGCTGAAGAGAGTTATATGAGTGTGTATTGACTGGATATCTGTGCCATTGAATTTTGGTTGCAGTGATAGAAGCTTAATAGACAGTTCCGTCAAACGAATATCTGTTTTGTGTCTGTCACTGTTGTACATCGTACAAATCATTGGTAAAGGTAAGTCTGTAACAGTTTGTATTGTCATGGTCCGTAAAATATAGTTTAGTCACAAAGAATGATTGATTTTCCTCGTAGCCAGAAAGAAAACTAATTTTTGGCTGTCATAATGTGTTGTATTTCTAAAAGTAATTTTTTCATTTAAATGTTGAATACGCAGTATAAAATATTTTTAATATAGAGAGTAATTATTTTTGAGATTTTGAAGCGTTTATATATAATGAGAGAAGTTGTTCATGAAGTGAAAAAATGATATTAGCAGAGAGACAGATAATGCAGAAAGAGAGAGAAATGGTAAATTACTAGTGATACCGTTGTCAAAAAATGCTAATGGTTAATGAATTCGTAAAGTTTTTGTCAGTCGACAAAATTTCAGGCTGGTTGATGGCCGTGGCCTGCACTGGTGGGGGTGGGGCGAGAGGGAGGGGGAAGGGGGCTAAAGTGGTAATGATTAAGGTATTCACAAAGTTTTTGCAGACGACAAAATTATAGTGCGGTTTCTGGTTGCGGTTTGCACTGGTGGGGTGAGAAAGGGAGGTGGTCGAGTGAAATAAAATGAAAAGTTTTGAGTATGAGGTTGTACACAGATTTGTGTAGTAAATGTGTTCGTACATTGAGGTAGCAAACGGAGTATAAAAGTATCTCTCTCAGTCTTGCTGTTTGACTGCATCTTCATGTCCCTTCTATTTTCCGTCTCCGTTGCCCTGTGTTATGTTATTGTGTGTGTCTGTCTGTGTCTGCCTTCAGTCCGGGCTGAGGAAGTTTGCTGTGGAGGCACACACAGATAGTCCTATCAAAGTAATTGGAACGTTTTCAAAAAAATAATTATCTTATTGATTGCATTGCTATTTTTAAAGCGCTACTGAATGTTTTCTTTCACAATTACCGCTTGGTTGCTTTCTCAGAGCAGAGGGTATGTCGTATTTCACTTGTTGGTGCCTCTGCATCTGACTCTGTTCTCTGGTGGCTGGCGGAGAACTGTTTGTTATTGTGGAGATGAAAGGGTGATAAGGAGTGAAATACGACATAGCGTCTGGCCTGTAGAAGCGTGGGAGCAGTGATTAACTCTGAGTCAAGCGGAACTGTGGCGGTGCTTGGTAACAGTAATACATTTTTTTTTTAACAGAGGTACAACTGTCTGTACGGTGCGCGACCTACTAAGAAAGAGTTCACGGGCCGTTATAGGCTTGCAGGTTCTAGTATCAGTAAGTGAGGTCGAGAAAAGAAAACATTCAGGGCCTTATTTATGAAGGCCTTGCGCCACCGGTGCGTCACTTTTTCCCATTTTAAAAAATGACGCACCGGCGGTGCAAGGTCTTCATAAATAAGGTCCTCAGTTAGTACAGCTGAGGTTACGTGGAACACATGAATACTTTTTCAATATATAATCATTTCAGTTGAGATTATGGATTAAAAGAGAGAACGTGAATATTTGAAATGTTTATTCAGAAATGCACTGTTTTGAAGGCAAATCATTATGTAATATGAATACAGAAATTGCAAAAAACACAGTAATTGGTATTGTCAGTAGTACATGGAATACAAACGCTATAGTTGAAGAAAAATGAATATACTTTGCAAAATTAATTGTACACCCTTATAAGGAAGTATATTATATTTTAATAAATGGAAGAAGGTCTCTGGCCTTTCAGTTTAGGAACCATATATGAAAATGCTAGTGGTTATACATCATCAGTTATCAATCAGCTGTCTACATGCGAAGCACTATCAAGTTTGTGTTATATTACTGTGTGAGGGGAAAAAAAGGCGCCAAAAGCGACACAATGGCGAGAGGTGCATGTATGTAATCTGTTGGATGGTGCGCAAATCACTATTGAGGAGAACTACTGTATTGAGATATCTTTTGAAGGTTGCAGTATTGCATTTGAAATACAGCACAAGAAACAATGGAAATATTATTGAAAGAACATATTTTTCTGTTATGTATTTTAAAAAAAAATTTTTATGGAAAATTAAAGGAGCAGAGGCGTGTGAGGCGGAAATAAGCAGTTGAGAGGCGAAATGGCGTTTACAGTTATAAAAAACTCGTTTAATATTTACACATTAATCAGGGCACATGTAGCATACATTAGCGAGTTTTGCATCGAGTACGTTTGAAATAACATAAGATAAGATATGCAATAGAATTGCTGAGATTAGAGTTTAAAAAAATAAAGTTGAAAATCGAGTAGCTGAAGAAAAAAATTTAGTCCACATAAAAGACCAAAATTTAACCAGCACGAAATCATAATGTCCACTGTTAGTAAAGCCAATAGGTCTGTTCTTCATAAGAAAATATCCAAAAGAACATGAAGAATATAGGGAGGCAAAAGGAAATGAGAATGTCAATGGCTTGCATAAGAGTTATCGAAGCAATGTGTAGGCAAAGTAGGTAGCTTCTGCTTCTAACAGGAAATCACTGTTATCATTTGAAAACATGTCAGCCATCCTATTGAAAAGAGAAAAGCAGTATTCATGATTTGTTATTATCGGAGTCTCTTTTACCATCAGAGGACAGCTCGTGGGTTTTCGATGTAACTCTCTGTTAGGAAAGAGTTATCCGTCCATTGTGTAAGCAAAGTAGGTAGCAACTGCTTCTAACAGGAAATCACTGTTATCATCTGAAAACATGTCAGCCATCCAATTGAGAAGAGGAAAGCTGCATTCATGATCTGTTATTATCGGAGCCTCTTTTACCATCAGAGGACAGCTCGGTGGGTTTTCGATGTAGCTCTCTGTTAGGAAATCTTGCGCTGCTGCGAATATATTCCAATGACCCAGAACTCCTTGTATCGCTGCAAAGGCCATAAACCCTCCGTTGTAACAAAGCTGTTCATGATCAATTAACGGATTCATGAGGTGATTGTAATTCGCTTCAGGAGGTACCAAATTGCAGAGACATAAGTCCAGGGCCCACATGAAATCACAGCTCAGGCAATGAAATACAGGTTGCACACAGGTGAAATATGAATATCGAAATGATAATCGATATGAAGTATTCAAAGTTGAGAGTGCTAAGGTGCCGTAGTAGAGAAGCATCCTCTGTCGAAATAGTTCTAAGTGGTCCGGCTCGTTTGCGAAGACAGGAGGGACATCCATTTTGAATTTATCAAGATGGTAAAGGAAACTACGCAGCACTGCCGGTTCTATGGGAACTCCACAGAAATAGGTCGCCGGCTATGCAGTGAAGAGGAGCAGAATGACTTGATAAATTTTCTAGCAGACTAGTCACTTAAATATTGCTTAGTACTTATCAAAAAAATAGCCTGTCTTGAAGTGGAGGATGCGTTAAATAATAAGGTAGTCATTTCAGCAAATTGTAAAGGAAGGTCAATTTTTTTTTTTTTACACGAATGCTGTTCTCTGTGAATATTAGCTAAGTGAAAGATATGTGTGTGAGCAGATGCTACGTTAAGTTTTAAATGTGACAATGGAGCTCTTGTTCATGTCTTCCGATTCAAGGTCGGTATTCGCTGCCAAATGCAAATGTCAAGAATCGCATGCGTGGGGTAGATAATCTACATTCTTAAAGGAAAGCAAATGGAGAGTTATTTTTACCGCGTTAGCTTTGTTGTTTGAAAAGTTACAGTGATTTTCATTATATGTTAAGAAAGTATCACTGATGAAGAATGAAAAAAAATCCTTATAAATAACAGGGACTGGTGTATTTTAGAATAGGTGTGTAAAATTACAGGAATTGTAAATAAATAAAAAATGTAATTGAAAGTGTATGGTTTTAAAATGAAATGTAAAGGTTTAAAGTAGGCGTTTTGAAAGCGGTTCTAGAGGGCCAGTTGCATGATAGATTTAAAAAAAATACTACATGTTTTTCAATGGAATTATGTAAAAAATATGTGTCTTTATGTACTATTTAGTTTATCTGCCTGTTGCCTATTCTTTGAGTTTTAGTAATGCTGTGTCTTATAACTTTACCAGGGGCGGTTCTAGGCTCATGGTGGCCTTGGGCAGGGAGGGTAGGTAGGGGGTTTGTAATAGGGGGTCCGGGTGGGGTGGAGTGCGGAGTTTACTGAAGAGGGAGGGGGGGGTCAGGGTGTTTGGTAGTGGATCAGAGTCAGAGGATGCCAAATTTCTGGTATGGGCTGCCATGCAAATATATATCCATTCTCAGAGGTTTATTATATTAAGGATATATATTAACATGGTGGCCCTTGGGGTTTTGTGGTTCTGTGCAAGCGTACTGCTTGCATGTGTATAATGCTGGCCCTGTATTTTTTGTCTATGGACAAGGGGCCTTATTTATGACGGCCTTGCGCCACCCGTGCGTCACTTTTCCCATGCTAAAAGTGACGCACTGGCGGCGCAAGGTCTTCATAAATAAGGCTTTTGTTTTTTTGTGACTTGGCCTTTTAGTTATGAAAGCCTACTGTTGCAGGTGCATGAATTTTAACATGGGGAAAAGTGACATATCTGTGGCACAATGGTTTTATAAATGAGAAATTTTGTATTTAGTTTTAATGTAGAGGATTTTGGGGAACTTATTAGTTATGCTTCTTCAATGCTATAATGATTGTATATTGTGTAGGAAATAAGTTTGTAATAAGTTAATAAAATTTTATTATTTCCATTTTTAGAGTGTTTGGTGCCTGAAAGCAACAACCTGCCATTTGAATTGTATAATTTGAGAGTATATATTCTTTTTTTCAGGTGAGTTACTTTTTTTGCTTTGGCGATTTCTGTGGGTGGTGATGAAAATAATAAAGAATATTTTTTGAAATGTTTAGAACATGATTTTATCTTAAATTTTTCACATGTGGTTCTATCTGCTTATACTACATATGTTTTTTGAGATGTTCTCCATTGACAGTTCAAATTATCTTTTAATGAGCTTGGTGCATGTGTTCTTTTGGAAGGAGTTGAGATTTAGAAATCATTGGAGTATAATTCTTCAGGTTTCTTTTAATTAATACTTGTGAAGTGCTCATTATTTTTGAAATCCTGTTGTATTGTGTTTGGCAGTGTTTCACCTTTATTTACAGAGAGGTATTATGATATGGATCTAAATGTAATGATCATGTTTCCTGCATATCTGTGATTCTACTATGTATAGGCACATTTTTACATATTAATGTAGAGTTTTATTATGAGGTGGTTCTTCATGGTTAGTATGACATTTTGCATATGCTAAGACATTTACATGGTGAGTATGCTGTTGTAACATAAATGGAACTGTCTCTGTGGGAAGTAGTAATCTGTTAAGTGAATAAAATGGTTTGTATAGTGTGATCCTTTTCTTCAGAGTGCATAAATTTATATTGCACTTTGTAGTGATGAACTAAAAAAATGGGTCTCTAAAAATTATTGTACAGGTAATAAATATTTCAGATATCTAGAAAATCTAAAAATAAATTTTACAGTGAAATGTCTTTTAACAACAGTAATTATTTAATGGAAAAAAAGCTCAGTGTAAATGTTTAGAGTTATATTGCCAATTTTTTTTCAAAACAAGAGGAATGTGGTATCTTACAATATATAGAGTTAATAAGTTAGAGATTATAAAAGTATATGTAGTTTAAAAATTAGTAAAGGTACTTTTCAGTTATACACTTATGGAAAAAGATATAATTTAGTCTCTATATTTTTTTAAATGGATACAGAAGAATAAAAACAAACTAATTATGGAGAATTGGTCAGAAGAGAATCAAATTCATTTTGACATCATTAATGAACTGATGGAGGAAATTTTAGACGCGGTGTTTCAAGAGGAAATTGATGAAAATAATGATTTCATGGACATATCCTTAGATTCAGCCTATTTAGAGCTGATAGAAGAAGATGAGGACAGTGGACATGAAGAAGTCTCTGATGAACTAATGTTGGAAGTTCTTCTAAATTATGAACTTATGAATAAATAAAAAAAAATTGATAGCAAAGCATTCGTGAAGACAGTTTTCTTGACCTATTCGTCGATGATGTGCTTCATGAGAGTGATAAGATATGTGCTCATGAAGTGTAAAAGAGATCGTAGTAAAAAAGATTAAAACACCTATGATGACCGATAGTTCTTGAAAAAAGTGTACTGTTTGTATGCTTTAAAAAAATTTTTTTAAATTGTCTATAAAGTTAAAACAGATATGGAGTGTGATAAATTTACAACAAACATTCACTACAGGATTTACTACTTAGTTCAGAGATTTTCTGTTATTATCTGTATTTCATTAGAAAATGAATGTGTTGTTTTTAATTTGTACGGTATATGCTAGTAGTGAACTATAACATTTGTTATTTTTGTGTTTTACAGATTGACAATTTCATCAAAATTTTAAATTAAGATGCCGACCAGAATTGAAAAGAAGAAACTCTACAAACGGACTTACAGTTTGAAGAAGAAAACTATTGAAATATTTTTTAAGAAGTGGAGGACGGATACAGTAAACTAAAAAGTTTTTGAAAGGAATTTTGGGAAGGAAAAATGTTAATATTGAAGTTCAGAAGGAGAAAACGACATCAGTATCTAAAAGGAGATATGGAATGAAAGATAAAAATGTTTCTGGAATTAGGAGAGATAAAAGAGTGTACAGTAAAACCCGGAGTAATCAATTCAGCCAAATCAGGAAGCGTATGTTTTACAACAGAGTCATTTTGAATTTATTACAAAAGGAGAAAGTTTCTAAAAGAATATGTGCTTTTTTTAAGAAGAAACAATATATAGAGGGTATTGTTGAGCGCGCATGTGAGACAAAAAGAAAATTATTTATTTTACTACTTAATAGAATAAATATTTTAAATAAGGCGATTCGAGTTTTAAAAGGTAAAAGTAAATGGAAGAGACACATAAATAGGAGTAATTTTTGTAAAGTGTTTCCTGGGAAGTGAATGCATACTTCAACTTCTGAGCGATTTTTTAATGAAGAGAGTTACTTTCAAAGTAACGATCTGTTGCATGCAGTTGACACCAGTGGTCGAGCGTATGAGGTGAAGGATGGTTGTGTTATTGAGAAAGAGAAAATTGTGGTTAGAAATGCAGAAGATGTTATGGCTAGAGAAGCTTTAGAGGGACGTCCTAATGCTCCTATTTACAGTTGGAATTGTAGTAGCATTTGTAGTGTACGACAGGATTCAATTGATTTCTTTCGCAATTTCTTACGTAAGTACACTAAAGAAAGTCTAAAAATAAAAATTAAAATGTTGCAAGAATTAGATCAATGCAGAGTGCGATAAAAAATAGGTCTGCAAGGTCATTCTCTGGCTTGTCTTTCTAAAAAAATATGCCAGAGTGTGTTTCATCACTTCCAGTGCATCATACTAAAATGAGAAAATTAGTGAGAAAGTTGTACTAAGCAAAAAGTCCAGCACTTAAACTTAAACAGTTAAATAGTGCTCTTTTGTATGGATGTGAATTAGATGTTAAGAAGATTTGTGCAGAAATTGAGGTAAGTTATTTTGGTCCAGAGGAAGATAATGCAGAAACTGAAATAAATATAGAAGGAAATGTGTTAGAAAATGTTGGAAATGTTAATATTGAAAATTTTGAACAGGAAATAATAAAGTTTAAGGTAATTGCAGGTGAGAAACCAAATTTTCCTTGTGTCTGTTGTCGACGCATTCATTACAAAAGTCAAACTAGGTTAGTTGATTTATATTTAAAAAGTGAAGATGAAAGTAATGGTCAATGGAAAGATTTTACAACTTATTTGTTGGTGGAAAACTATTTTGATTTGGGTTTTGAGCAACGTGTTTGTAAATATTGTTATAATAAATTAAATGAAAATAAAATGCCTGCTAGAGCTGTTCATAATAATCTAGAGTTGGTAAATATTCCATCAGAATTGATGGATTTAAATACTTATGAGACTATTCTGATTCAATGTGTACATCCTTTTCAGGCTATTGTTCGTATGGAGCCTAAGACTGGTAAATTAAATCCTTCAGATTTACAAAGAGGATTAAAGGGTAGAGTTGTGTATTTGCCACTTGATTTAAAAAAAATATGGAAACAATTGGTGTTGAAAATGTAGAAGAGGAACCTTCTAGTTAATGGTATACCTACAAAGAGTAAGAAAATCTGGCAAGATTTAGTGGATGTTAGGAAAGTGAAAAAGGCAACGTTGTATTTAGTGCAAAATAATAAGTATTACAAAGATGTATACGTAGAACATGAAGATGTAAGTAAAGAAGAGGATAGTGATTTGTCTAGTGGACAAATTGAAAAAGTTGATGTATCCAGATCTGAAGAAATTTATGAACATTACAGTGTTCATCCACTGCATTCCAAAGAAGCAATAGGGAATGCTATTGAATTATTTCAGATGAAAAAGGCGAAAGGAAATCCTATTAGTGTGTGGGAAGAAAGTTTAGAAGGTCGTTGTTTTCCACAGTTATTTCCTACAGGTGAAGGTACACGATATGATGATCGACCTATGCAGATTCCTGCATCTGAGTACCGGACAACAAGATTATATGCAGAAGATCCAAGGTTTCGCCAATGCATTCCATATTTGTTTCATCTTCTGTTTGAGAGTGACTTATCTGGTCTGTCTTATGCAGTAAATCATATCTTAAAAAGTGGTGTACATCTGCAAAATATTTCAGCAAAGGAATTTATGGATAAAGTGCAACAGAAAGATAGTGTTTTGGATTCACATCTAATTAATTTAATGGCTTGTCAGTGGGGTACTAATGAGTATTGGTACCGTCGTCATGGAGATTTGAAGTGCATGCTTAGAAACCTAGGAGCACCAACATGGTTTTTAACTCTAAGCTGTGCAGAGTATGCTTGGGAAGATTTACTTGAATTTCTTCGGGAGGCGAATGCAAATATAGAAAACATAAACTACAAGACACCTGGAGAACTGTGTTCATTAGATCCAGTTAATGTTTGCAGATATTTTAATCATAGATTTGAAGCTATGATGTCTTTCATTACAAACAAGAAAAATCCGCCTCTTGGTGAAGTACTGGATTTCTTTTGGAGAAAAGAATATCAAGCAAGAGGTGCTCCTCATATTCATATGCTGCTATGGATCAAGGATGCTCCTAAATTTGGAATAGACTCGGATGAGACTGTACTGTCTTTTATTGAACAGTATGCCACTTGTGACATACCTAATAGTACAACTGATAAGGACTTAAGAGGAAAAGTGTTACGTTTTCAAAGTCATCGCTGTGGAAAATATTGTCGGCGAAAATTCAAATCAAAGAGCAAATTCTACACCAAATGTCGCTTTGGATTTGCACGACCGGTACTTTCAAAAGGAAGAGTCAACAATTTGATGTCATGTTTGCGACATAATATCAGAAGGAGGTCACCTAAAAATACGTACAATTTAAGAAGAGGTGAAGAATCCAAATATATTAATGACTATAACCCAGTCATTTTGTCCATGTGGAATGCTAACATGGACATACAATATGTTGCAGACAACTCTATTGCTGTGGCTCGATATGTAACGTCTTACATCACGAAATCTGAAAAGACAGAACTGAAGGAGATGTGGGAAGACATTTCTCATGAAAAGAGCCTAAGCAAGAAATTGTATACGTACAGTTTGAAGATGCTGTCTCATCGAGAAATTGGAGCATATGAATGTTGTGACAGATTATCATCAGCAAGTCTTTATGCGAAATCAAGGACTGTTCTCTGGGTGAGTTTGGGCCTAGCAGAAACACGAAACCGTGTTCTGAAACCTGTGCAAGAAATTGAATATTTAGCCCAGAAAGAACCAAACAGTACAGACATTTTGAAAACAAATATGTTGGATACATACTATCCAAATAGAAGTACTCTGCTTGAAAACATTTGTCTGTATGAAATACTTCAAAATTATACTTTTAAAAGGAATGTTACGGAGAACATTGATAAAGGTGTACATGCTGTAATTGGACATGAAGGATGTCTGGTAAAACAAAGAAAAGGGCACTTGATAAATCATCGGAAACTGAGTTGCGAAACACCTGATAAAAGAGAATTTTACTATTTTGCTCTTTTGCAACTCTTTAAACCATGGCGTAGAGAAGAGGAACTACTTGGAGACTTTGATAGTTATGAAGATTCATTTAACGCATCTAAAAGTGATATTGAATGTCCTGTTTTTAGTAATTATCTCCAAATGTTGAATGATGAAATAGAGCAAGAAGCGACAATCGCAGCAGAGATTGCTAGAGATAGTTCACAAGGTAGTCAAAGTTCGGCTTCATTAAGTCAAGATCCACTGGGACAACCAATTATCCAAAATGAAGCAGCCACCGCCATGGATGAGGTGGAAAGAGCAATGCAGCAAGGTCAAGAGGAAGTAATCGACTTAGAAGAATTAAAGAAGCAGTTTAATGTTGAGCAAAGACAGATATATGATGAAGTGACAGAGCACATTGAGCATGGCTTTCGTCATGAGAGAAAAGATTGCTCATGTATGTCATTTGAACCTATTCGACTATATGTAAGTGGAGAAGCTGGGACTGGTAAAAGTTTCCTAATTAAAGGAATTACTACATATTTACAGCAAAGAACTCAGTCAACACTGTCGTGTGTTGTTACTGCTCCAACTGGATTGGCAGCACATAATATTAAAGGTATTACTTTACATCGTTTACTGATGCTGCCAGTTGAACATGAAAATAAATTACAATATCACAAGCTGTCTGGAGAAGCTTGTTTTGAAGTTTCTAGAGTCCTTAAAAAAATGAAACTTCTGATTATTGATGAAGTAAGCATGGTATCCAATTTAATGGTTGCTTTTGTGCATTTAAGAATGCAACAGATACTTAAGACAGAGTATGATGTGTTATTTGGAGGTAAACATGTCATAGTTTTTGGAGACCTACTGCAGCTAATGCCTGTGAAAGGACAACCTGTATTTGAAACTGTTACGCATGAGGAGATCAGAAAGTGCCTGGGCAGTATTGGAAATGTTAATATATGGTCACATTTCAAATATACTGAACTGATTCAAAATATGCGACAGGCAAAGGATACTAAATATGGAAATATTCTTCAAGATATTAGGATTGGAAAACTAACTGAAGATGCGAAACACACTCTACGAACACGATTACTTTCCAAGCTGTTTCCTAATGAAGATAATGTACCTGAGAAAATATATAGTAAAGAGGTAGCAGATAAGTCAGTGATATGCTTGATGCCAACTCTGAAAGAAAGTTCAGTTTTTAATGAGAAAATGTTGAATTTAGAAAATCAAGAAATTAAGAAACTGGAAGCTAAAGATAGAATAGAGCATGAAGGTAGTACTATTGTTTTGTCTGAAAAGTTGAAGTTAAAATTGGATTCTCTTCAAAAAACTATATCTAAAACTGCTGGTTTAGAGAAAAATCTGTATGTATGTTTAAATTGTCGGATAATTTTAAGGAGAAATTTACATGTAGAAAGAGGATTGGTAAATGGAGCAATGGGTAATGTTGTTGGTTTTGTCAATTATACAAATAGAGATGAGATTGAATTTTTAAGAATAAAATCTGATGGAATTGAGGAAGTTCAACAAATTAGTTTGCTGTCACGGACGCCGAGCCTTTTCTGAGTACCTTTAAAACAGCTTGCTGCAGCCGCCACGCCTCGCCGGACCCGCTCCGTGGGTCCCGCTTCGCGGTTTGCAGCAGCTGTTAGGACAAACCAAGGGGCCTCACCTCACCTGACTGGACCGGCAGGGCTGCGAGCAAAGGGCGGTGGACTCCACGGACCAGGAGTCCCCGCGCGCCCGTTTCCAGCTGGGCTGCTCTCCCTGCCGGCACCGCCCCCACCGCCACGGCGTTTTAAGCGGCGCATCTGCAGACCTAAGGCGGATTGCTGTCACGGACGCCGAGCCTTTTCTGAGTACCTTTAAAACAGCTTGCTGCAGCCGCCACGCCTCGCCGGACCTGCTCCGCGGGTCCCGCTTCGCGGTTTGCAGCAGCTGTTGGGACAAACCAAGGGGCCTCACCTCACCTGACTGGACCGGCAGGGCTGCGAGCAAAGGGCGATGGACTCCACAGACCAGGAGTCCCCACGCGCCCGTTTCCAGCTGGGCTGCTCTCCCTGCCAGCACTGCCCCCACCGCCACGGCGTTTTAAGCGGCGCATCTGCAGACCTAAGGCGGATTGCTGTCACGGACGCCGAGCCTTTTCTGAGTACCTTTAAAACAGCTTGCTGCAGCCGCCACGCCTCGCCGGACCCGCTCCGCGGGTCCCGCTTAGCGGTTTGCAGCAGCTGTTAGGACAAACCAAGGGGCCTCACCTCACCTGACTGGACCGGCAGGGCTGCGAGCAAAGGGCGGTGGACTCCACGGACCAGGAGTCCCCGCGCGCCCGTTTCCAGCTGGGCTGCTCTCCCTGCCGGCACCGCCCCCACCGCCACGGCGTTTTAAGCGGCGCATCTGCAGACCTAAGGCGGATTGCTGTCACGGACGCCGAGCCTTTTCTGAATACCTTTAAAACAGCTTGCTGCAGCCGCCACGCCTCGCCGGACCCGCTCCGTGGGTCCCGCTTCGCGGTTTGCAGCAGCTGTTAGGACAAACCAAGGGGCCTCACCTCACCTGACTGGACCGGCAGGGCTGCGAGCAAAGGGCGGTGGACTCCACGGACCAGGAGTCCCCGCGCGCCCGTTTCCAGCTGGGCTGCTCTCCCTGCCGGCACCGCCCCCACCGCCACGGCGTTTTAAGCGGCGCATCTGCAGACCTAAGGCGGATTGCTGTCACGGACGCCGAGCCTTTTCTGAGTACCTTTAAAACAGCTTGCTGCAGCCGCCACGCCTCGCCGGACCCGCTCCGTGGGTCCCGCTTCGCGGTTTGCAGCAGCTGTTAGGACAAACCAAGGGGCCTCACCTCACCTGACTGGACCGGCAGGGCTGCGAGCAAAGGGCGGTGGACTCCACGGACCAGGAGTCCCCGCGCGCCCGTTTCCAGCTGGGCTGCTCTCCCTGCCGGCACCGCCCCCACCACCACGGCGTTTTAAGCGGCGCATCTGCAGACCTAAGGCGGATTGCTGTCACGGACGCCGAGCCTTTTCTGAGTACCTTTAAAACAGCTTGCTGCAGCCGCCACGCCTCGCCGGACCCGCTCCGTGGGTCCCGCTTCGCGGTTTGCAGCAGCTGTTAGGACAAACCAAGGGGCCTCACCTCACCTGACTGGACCGGCAGGGCTGCGAGCAAAGGGCGGTGGACTCCACGGACCAGGAGTCCCCGCGCGCCCATTTCCAGCTGGGCTGCTCTCCCTGCCGGCACCGCCCCCTCGGTGACCTCTGATCAGCTACAAAGAGGAAGTACCATCCCCGCAGCACGGGAGCGCGCGGGGGGGCGCCGGGAGAAGCCCCGGACAAGGGCGGGACCGTCTGTGGCCGTCAGGGGCCGAAGGAGGCTGGGCTGGGCCCATTCTCTTAGTCCCTCCTTGGAAATCCATTTTTTCACTAAGTGTTCTTTATGTCTTTTTGTTTATTCGCCCTTTTATTTGCCTTCTACTGCCCATGGTGATGTCTTCTTTTGAGGCAACGCAGGCATCGGCCGTTCAAGGGTCTTCTCTGCTAGGCCCTTTGGACAAATTCTTTGCCAAAATCAAGACTGACGTAGACCGGGAACTCTTCCTGGCTGAAAAAAGGGCGGGTCGACGTCTTTCCATTGACAGGCTGAAATTAAGACCTTCAACACTCTTGGACCCAACAACAACAGCCAGCTCAACTTCAATGGATTTAATCTCACCATTAGATCATGTTAATATTTCACCTCCTATAGATGACATTCCTCTTATTTTTCAGACCAAACCCACTGCACAGAAGGATATTATCATTATTTCTGATTCCATTAATTCTCAGGTACTTGATACCCAGCCAATAGATTTAAGTACCCCCGTTGCAGAACCAGCCCCTCTTTATGACCAAGATATTCCATCTCCTGTGTTTACACCTAGCACATCTGACGACCATACTAAGTGCACTACCGTGGGCCAGCCTCCACTGCCATCATTCAGGGGCAATACTAAAAGCTCTAAAACACCCTCTAGCATATTCTCCTTTGGCTCCCCACCTAGGAAGCGAAGAAAGAAGCTGACAATTAAAAAGAGAGCCGTGCCCCCTAATCAAGCGTCACCTTCCATATTTACCATTTCAAATAAGGCTGGGCCTGTAGACCCCGCGATAGAGATGACTTCCAGCTCCATCTCGGTACCTAGTTATGCGGGCCTACTGGCTGACATCGATTGTCTTATTAAGGCATTGATCCTTCCGCTTACCGAAAGGATCAAAAGACTAGGGGAGAATGTGGAAAAAATTCTACAAGGCCAATCGGAGCCATCTTCCTCGGCTTTGAATGCCCCGAGAGTCCCAACACAGCCTTCTAAAGAATCTAATACACCTAAGACAGTGTCTGGTACACCCAAGGTAATCACACTTCCAACACCTGGGCCACGAAAATCGGCTCAGAATCCCATATCACATGCTAAAAATAGTAATAAAAGCATCATTAAAACAAATGCACTGGAAAAACCTATGACTGTGGATAAACCCCATACTTCTATAATGCCTCATAGTACGTGTTCCATCAATAGCACTAACTCAAAACCCTCACCCACCAAGCCACATCACTGAATTAGGAAAACTCAGAACATCGTAGATTTGCCCCCCGAATGTTTAAATTATTTTATAGCCCTCACAGGAGTGCTGCCCCCGCCAGAAGGTAAGCGTGAACATCAGGCCAACCTAAAAAATAAGGTCATCTACTGGCTGAGGAGAAATAGACCACTCCCGCCTCACCTCAATGGTGATATCGTCTCGGCCAGGCGATGCCATTGGGTAGGTACCAGACCCAAGGATATTGAAGGTGACGTGATCCTAGTAAATTTTAAGGATCACAGATTGGTAACTTATATTAGTGATTGGTACCCTGGAATGGGGGAGGGGGGAATTTCAACTCATAACCTTAGCTATTTCTACCCTGAGGCTATGCTGAGGAAACCGCCACCCCAGCCTAGACCTTACCATCCTCATAGCTATGGTCGTTCAAAAACCCCCGGTGGCTGTAACACTCCTACATTTAATAATCATCATAAGGGCCATAACACTTCTTTTCCTACCATTTGAATACTTTCGCCCCATTGCCATATAGACCTTTCGTTCCAGATAGCCTAGCCTATCCAAAGACACCAAGGGATCAGAATCTATTTGAAAACACTAATGATTTCTGGCCGCAACCTAGCCAGGCACCATTCCCACCAAGAAAACCTCATAACTTCAACTTCCATTGGGGCGATCCTCGTCTTTACAACCCAAAAGACTTCTGGAATATACCTTTGTCCAATTTTTACCATCCGTTATCAGGATTAGATGACAATGAATGACTCCATAAATCACTTACCGCAGAGAAATTTTCGGAGGACCCGTGGATCAGTCATTGCACTCCCACCCACTTCTCGTCATTCAGCCCGTCTAAAAACCATCCTAATAGCAATACTGGCAGAATAGAAGTGGGTACGGATTCACTGAATGATCTAAGGTCACCTGATCATCCACAGTCCCAACAGTCCGTGAATAACGGTCCCATCTCCAATCCCTTGAGCCTTTCACATTCCCCTACTATCAGAATACAACAACGTGATTTACCCTGTGTGAACCTAGGCAGCTTCTGTCGAGACACCATTAATGTCAATGCCTTTAATTCACTCATCTCATGGAATGTGGCGGGTCTAGCCAGCAAGGTTTCCAACAAAGCTTGGCTGAATGTTATTCATAAGTATGACATCTTATGTTTTCAAGAGACCTGGTGCCGTGAGGAAGTTCATCTACTGGGGTACCAAACTTTTCACTCTCCTGCCATATCATCAGCCCAGGGTCACAATAAGGGGGGGCTTTGTGTCTATGTCTCTACAACTGCAAAGGTTAAGATCCATAAATTCTTCTCTAATACCCACTTCCAAATTTTACTTTTTAGGCGGGGCACATTAGAGAACATAGTACTGTTGAACTTTTATAATAACATGGCGGACATTGAACTGGAGTCCACTATGTCAAATATATCCTGTTTGTTGTCACACACTGTTGATCACCTCAAGGGGGCAATAATAATGTGGGTAGGGGATTTCAACTGCACCATCTGTACACAGTCAGAATCTTCCCTGTGTGGTATTGCGGATCTTGGTGAGGAAAACCTAACTCATTTTGTGCACACAAAGAGGGGGATGTTGTTAAATACTTTCCTCCTTAAGTTTAATCTTTGTTTTGCCAACCTGCTATGTTCCCCACCCGTGCAGTTTGAGCCAACGTTTTTTGGTAGAGATTGCAATTCAATTATTGACTTTATATTAATTTCTACTGCCAATTCTGGAATTCTGACCTCGAGTGTGGTGGGCAAGGATGTATTTAGTGACCATTACCCCCTTTCTATTTGTGTAAAAACAAAGGAACGTAATGCCAAGAACCCTACCCTTTCTAGGTACCCCTGTAGCGTAGATCTATCTAAAACTAATGGCTACGCTGTGAAATGGGAGAGGATTGTTCCCGGTGCATTTTTGAAAAAGCTACTCTCCGACTCTGCAAAGGATGTTAACCTCTGTCTAGAGGAACAGGCGGACTCTTCTTCTGTTATGACCGCCTTTGCTAACATCCAACAGGGGATAAAAAACTTGTTGACCCGGGCAGCGAATAACAACCATTTACTTAGAGAAGGGTGGTTTGATGGGAAGTGCACAAAAGCATTAAAATCTCTTAAGAAAGCTTTGGCCCTCAAACCTAGGGACCCCGACATAATTCGTAGTGCAAGGAAAGCATATAAATGTGCATTAAAAGAAAGAACCCAGGCTTTAAAAAAGCAAGCGTGGGCTACATTAAGAGATGCTTCTGCCCAGAAAAACACCACCAAGTTCTGGAGGCTTGTTAAGTCCCTGTACCAACCAAATAATAATGGCAATAAAATAGATCTGGCAATAACAGGGGATAGATGGTTGACACACTTTAGGCAGTTGTATATGGACACAAAGCCAGCTGACACTATCATTCCAATAGGGCAGGTCCGAAGTGCCCCACAAACTATAGACAGGAGGAGAGAGACCGATTCCCACGTCTCTGCATTTCCCATTGATATAATATTTACTGTGGGGGAGATGCATGAAGCAATTAGGGATAGTGCTTCAGGCAAAGCTCCAGGGCCAGATTGTACCCCGGTGGATGTGTACAAGGCTGAACCAGATTTTTGGGCCCCCTTGCTCACAAACGTGTTGAACAAGGGCAACCAGCAGGGGTTTATAGAAAGCTGGTCGGATGCAATAGTGGTCCCCATTTTTAAAAAAGGCAGGCGCGATGATCCAACATGCTATAGGCCAATATCCTTACTAGATGGCCTTATGAAATTAGCAGGGAGGATTATCTTAAAGAGACTTCAAGAGTGGGAGGAGGAACACAATGTAGTTTTGCACCTCCAATATGGATTCAGGAAGGGTATAGGGACTGTGGAGCAGTGTTTAAACCTGGCCCTTCTCTGTGCTAAATACACGCAGGCTAGAGGCGGGTCACTTTTCATTACTTTTGTTGATTTGAGTTCTGCGTTTGATTGTGTGGATCATTTTCTGTTATGGTCAACATTGGCCGAAATGGGTATTGAGGAACGCTTAATTATTTTCATTAGAGAATTGTATCACAACTGCGGGGCAAGAGTAAGATTTGGCAAGCAGGGCGAATGTACTGACAAATTCGCCCTGTCAAGAGGGGTCAGGCAAGGGTGTATCCTAGCCCCAGGCTATTTACTTACTATATCAACTCAGTGGGCCATTATCTTTCTCTTTTTCAAAATGACTACCCCACTGTGAAAGGTCTACCGGTGCCAATCCTCCTGTACGCCGACGATGCGGCCATAATGTCTCAGACCCAAGTGGGACTACAGAGGGCAGTGTCTAAATTTGCAGGTTTTATGCAGGATAGAGGGCTGAAAGTAAATATTTTGAAGACCTTTACGATGCCATGCACTAACAAGCGCAGTAAGGTGCCTTGTAAAGTGTTCCTGAACAAACAGAACATAGCCACCGTAGAGAATTTTTGCTACCTTGGTATAATGTTTGACAGGAAATGTCGTTGGAAACAGGCGATTGAGGCAAGGAAGCTGGCCTTTATCCACACTATAGGCGCCGTACGCGCATTTTCAGATAGAGTGGGTGGTAAACCAGCCAAATAACTGGTCCAAATATATCAGGCGAAGTGCGTGTCCACAGCCACCTACGGGGCGGGACTTTGGGGCATAGAGAAGGACCAAACCTTGCAGAGCTGTGAGAATCAGTTCACCAGCTACCTTCTAGGTGTCCCAAAGACTACATCCTCGTTTATGACACACATAGAGGCGGGAGTCAAGCACTTGGGCGATATAATTAAGATGGCCCCAATCCTCTTATAAGATTTTTCTCAGGGGAAACCCAATAAACCCAATCCTCTTATGGCACAAGGTATGGACAACTAGAGAGGCCGGTTTCAATAGGGACCTCCTGGAAGACTGCTTGGCCCTGGATGGGGTCGAAAACTTACGGTGGTTGTCGTACGTAAGATCTGTACTTAGTGACATAGGCCTCCCAGACCATTATGCAAATCCTAGGAGCATGGAGGGCGTATCTAGATCAGTTCTTAAGAAAACACTGATCGCCCATTTGGAAATTCTGAGATGGAACACTGAAAAGAACAAACTAACCATCCTAAATTTCCAAGAAATCACCCCTAACGAAGGCATGCAAAAGTATTTAAAAGTGGACCCCAGCCCTTATCATAGAATGCTTTTGACTCGTTTACGTTTTGGTATTTTCTTTCGTATGGTTTCTGTTCCGGAGATGAACAACTGGTTCTCATTGACTTTCACATGTTCTTGTGATAACATCGCATCTCAAACTGATCTGCATTTAATGTTCTTTTGCTCCTTTTATTCCACCCCCAGGAAACTTTATATAAAACCTTTGTTAAAACGCTGGGGAGTAAGAAATTGTAGGCCTGCCTTCACAAGACTGTTAAAACTGGAAGACGAGCATGTGATCTTTGCAGTATCTCGTTTCTTAGGATCTGTTATGCTGCTGCGGAAAACCATGCTGTAAAATATCTTTGTATGGGTCTTTCATGTCTTTTTGTGTCGGTTAGTATTAATTGTATTTCAAACTGTATGGCATTGAATGACATTTTTAAAGACTTGACTATGACAATAGCTGCCTTTTTAACTGTTAATTCTTATATGTAAGCTCCTATTAAGTGTGATGCTTTTACATGTATCTGCTGTGCTTTTATGATTTTACGAAAAATCGAATAAAGCTTATTTTACTTACTTACTTACTAGTCGCTGTTCAACTCATTTTTTGCTTGTGAAAGACTTATATGCCCGTCATAAGCAATTTCCAATTTGTTTGGCATATGCAGTGACTATTCACAAATCTCAAGGTTTAAGTGTAGATTGTGCTTTGGTAAATATTGGAAGCACTGTATTCAAAGAGGGTATGGCGTTTGTTGCTCTATCGCGAGTTAGAACTTTATGTGGGCTTTATCTAATTGATTATGATGAGACAAAGATTAGTGCAGATTTAAATTGTGTCAAGGAGTATAATAGGTTAAGAAGAGAATATGCTCCAAGTTTACCTCAATATCCTTTAATTGAAAGGCGTATAGTTGGTCAGAAAAGGAAAAATGAGGACAAATGTGCTGAAGTAGTCAAGAAATGACGAAAAAAAGATGTAGCTGTTGTTGGTAGCCGTAGCAAAACTGTTAGTATTGAAGAGATTATTGGATTTAAGTTTGAAAATAGGTCTGGTGTCAACTGCTATGCAAATGCAGTAGTTAATGTTGTTTTCTTTCTGAAATATGTTAAGGAACAGATTATAGAAAATCAGGAGTATACATTTTGCTATTCTTTAAATTCTATATTTGAAATATGTAGTAGTGGTGATAGTGAAGTAGCAAGTGTTTCAGAACTAAGGAATGTTTTAGACATATGTGCAGGAGTAAATCAATTTTCTCAGAATATTCAGCAAGATTGTCAGGAATTTATCATGTATATGTTTACAGTTTTGGAGGATGAAGCTGTAGATATTGATAGTCTTTTTGGCCTTTCTTATAAATGGGAACATAAGTGTGATAATTGCTCATTTTTAAGTAGTACTGAGATACCCAGTGAAAGATTTTTATATTTGACATTACCAGACTGCAAAGAAGTGCCTTTTAATAAACTAGTTAAGGATGCGCATCAGAACATGGTTTGTTCTCAATGCAAGTCTGAAATGTTATCAACTGTATTTATCCATAGATACGGACAATATATCATTTTAATGTTTCAACGATGCAGAGCTGATGGGAGTAAATTGTCAACTTTAATTAAAAATGTTGTGGCTTCTCAAGTTTCTATTTCTAGAAGAACATTTGTAACTGTAGCCATTATTTTTCATGAAGGGCCTTCTACATCATCAGGACATTATACAGCTTATTTGAAGTGTGCTAGTGGCTGGACGCTTTGCAATGATAGCCAATTGACTTTTAAAAAACGTTTGCCTTTTGCTTTAACTAACTCTTATCTGTTATTTTTGGAACCCAAATTTCAGTAGAATGACTTGCTGTAGGAGGATGTATACTGTAAAGATCTGAAACTTACTAGTTTACAAATATCATGTAAATGAGGGTGTACAAATTTATAAATGTAATTTGTGTTTAGCATACTGATAACATCAGGTACAAATTTACTTAATGTTTGATGGTATAAAACATGTTACAAATTTTAATTGTGAAGGTTCAGAAAACAATAGATAAGACTAAGATTAAATAATTTCAGAAAAAAACTACTTAACTCATAGTATTTGGCCATGTGGAAAAATATGGGAGAAGAAAATTAGTACTTTTGAAAATTATTTTTAAACTTATATGGACGCAAGTTTTTGGGAGAGGTATTTAAAAGATAATGAGTTAGCTTATACAATTTGGCCACGTGGAAAGGTATGAGAGAGGAAACTGTGTCTTTCAAATAGATTTTTTATAGGAGATACCTGCACGGGGCTTTGTTGAGATATCTTGAAAAATAAGTGGTATACTTTAATTAGTTTGTAACTGTGGAAGATGTAGTGTGCTTACTCAAGAAATTGCGAATTTGAGGAAAACATTTAAGACATGTTTTTTTCAGGTATTTATAATATGTATGCAGATTTTGTATGGGTTTTTTAAACACAATCATTTTGATTGTCTTTTTTTCCCCGCTGTTATATGATGATTAATATTGAAATCACTCTTGATAGTGAAAATCAATGTATTCTGAGGACAGCAAAAATAAACCATTTAATATGTTGTTTCACTTATTTTGTTACATTGCATTCAGAAATATGTATTATAACAGATTTTTTTTTACTCTCCTCCACAGATATTATATTTATAAGGTAAGTTCAATTAATAATATCTGAGAGTTTTCTCTGCATCTCTCTTATTGTCTCCTATTGTTTTTTCTTTAATAAATATACTTTATAATCTTATTTTTATTTTTCTTCCACAGGTGGTACGTTTTAAAAAGAAATTTACTTTTTTTTTCTTTTTTTTAGGTAAGTATATATAATAAAGACATTTTTACATCATTGTGTTATTTATTTGTCTATCCTCGCTAAAGCAATGTCATCTTTTATATTAAACACTTCCACATAGGATTGGGTGCATTGTTATAAGGCATGCTTTAAAAGTGATTTAATAAAATGAGCGACATTTCACTGAGTGAGTTTAGCAATACTGATATATGAAAACAATGGTGGAAAATGATATTAAATGTTACATGGTGTTCTTTGCAGGACTTTAAATCCTGTGTTGCAGTGCTAATTCTGCCTCAAGATCAGGGGGCTGGGGGGCTTAGTGGTACTTGTATGATCATGATAGAGCTACTCCTTTCTGAGCCATTGTTGAGGTGTGTTCATTCATGATAGAGTGGGTCCGTCATGGTTCTGCTTAGTGAATAGAACGTGTCAAGGAAGCGCAATGTTAGTGTTGCGCAAGCACAGCGGCAAGTTCATCACAAATGTTGTCCGTCCTGAGGACAGCTGAGGCAATGCTCGTGATGGAGCGGCTTTGTGATGAGTATGGAAGGATTTAACAGCTGTTAAAAAAACCTGAGGGGTCTCTATAAAGAGGAGATATGTGTCATTCTAAAGCCCTGTATTATTAAGAAGTGTTCCTCTGAAGTAATGCGTCTTGAAAGTGGCTGACTGTAATTTATGAGATTTTACTCAGTGACTTTCAGCCCCATGCTGTTTCAAAACTGTGCATGTGCTTGAAGCAGGTGTAGGTCTTGACGCAGCAATTTGAATATAGGGGTATATTATCAAGGGAGTTTATCTATGTTTTTTGGCTTTAAAAGCCAAGGAAGCAGAGATAAAATTATGTCTCTATTACCTAGCTGCCGCTAACACCAGTTAGCGACAGCTAGTAGGAGATAGCGACCATTTTGGGCCCCACTTTGCATGTCAGTTATATTTATATCTAATGAGATGCAAAGTGGGCGTGCCAAGATGTCAGCAACGAGAATAGTCTCTAACCTTGATATCTCCTAATACTAGCTTTTGGAGATATTTGTGCTAAGCGGGAATATCTCTAAAAGGTAACACCTGCCCTGAGCAGTTCTTAGCCTTGTTATCCAATGGGAGGTGGATAACATGGCTAATAGCATTAGGTCGGTATTGCATGAATAATGCTGACTTTTCTGCGATATTCATGCTTGCAACGATTTTTACCGCATTTCCGTTAAACCTTGTCAATACCAAGGTTTATTTGCGGTAAAAATCGCCGCAGCGCTGCGGAAAATTTTTAGTCTATAACCAAGGAATAGAAATAATTATCGCTATTGCTTGATAATATGCCCCAAAGTGCACTGGTGAGCCTTGCTGTAGCTGCATTACATTTCCCATACAACTCTAGTAATGTATTGTTTTTTCTGCACAGATATATTACACATGTATGCTGTCTTTCTGCCATGGTGCGCCTCATTTTAAATGTGGCACACCATGGGTTACGGAGCAACAGCATACTGTGGTGTACATTAACTGGTGGATATCTGGGTATGAAGTAGTTAACATAAATGTGCCCTTTATGTTACAAATCTGCATTTAGTAGAGATTTCGGCCTTTGCAGTGTTATGTTTTTATTCTGTTATTCTATGTAGATATATAATGTTGCAAGATTGTGGCGTGGGTGTTTCCTTTCTTTATATCTAACAGAATGCATTCTGTATGCTGTAGCAGGAGGACTACTACATACTTGAATATTCTACAGTGCATATTTTCATTGAGACCGTCACAAAAGTTCAATGGATCCGAGACGCTCTTCTTGTGGATCTTGGCGACTGCCAAGCCGTTGTAGGAGTGGGAGTGAGGCATCTCCAAGGGGCGCAGCATAGCTCCTTTTGATGTTTACAATTGCAGATAGCAGGGTAGAGATGTCTGTGGAATTTATGGATGCTTAGTCACAGTAGAGTGTGCGTGGTGCTCTTAGCAGCTCATTACGACACACAGGGGAGCCGCGGTGCACAGTTGGAGATCAGAGACTTAGGAAATAAACCTTTATAGTAGCAAGGGCTCTAAGCGATAAAAATCGCCCGTTCTCGGTGTAAAAAATATCACCGCTATCGGTGGTATTTTTTACGGTGTTAGTGCTTGAAGGAGAATGGTAACATATACGTGAAAGAAAATTCTGTAACAGGCTCAGTATTTTACATTATCGCATGAAAACAAAAGTTGTTTTCACACAGCAATATGTCCCTTGTAATTAAGGGACGGAGTGGATCTAGTGTTATTTACTACACTGTTATGTGAACGATGTCGAATGTTTGATAAGAGGGGGTTTAAAAGTTTTCCAATAAACTTTTTCTCCAGGGAAGTGGGTGGAGAGTTCTGTGTAAATTGGAGAATAAAAACTACTAAGAACCAATTGGAAGAGTTGTTTTCAAGTCACATGACTTCACATGCGCGTCTCAGGTCCTGTACGCGATAGGTGGGTGCGCGCACCCGGTCGCGCACTAAAAGAAAGCGGCGAAAAACATCTCATAATATGCTCTTGGAGCTCGTTTTGGTACAAAGAGTTAGTTCTGAAATACTATCAAAATGAAGTGAAGAAATGTATCTTTTCTCGAAGCATTTATGAGTCTCAATTTTGAGTTTAATTAGAATAAGGCTCTGCTCTCCGTATAAAAGAAGTTTTCCACAGTCTTTGCATTTCATGTGCACCTTCGCAAGATATGGTCTCAAGTCCATCTCAGCACTCGATGGAGATACAGGTCGTCCTGCAGAAGATGTGCTGGCCACTTCTGATGGTAATAGCGTGGCCAGATCTCTTGTCGATGCCTTTGCAAACTCTATAGGGTGCCTTTGTTTGACATGCCGCTTCATGGTATGTATGGAAAAGGAATATTTTTTCCTTGGATTTCCTCTTAAGAGCTCCGATTTGCATATCGTGCAGGTTACTTTTGGTGCATTCACTTTCTTTTGATCTACAGGATAAGTGAAAAATTGCCAAATGAAAGATTCCTTTTTTTCTTCTTAAAGGTGGTCGCTCATTTCCTTCAGATTCGGAAGATGAATGCGGAACGGCAACCATTTCAGCAAAGTCTTCTGGAAGATGTTCGACGTTGTTCTCTCTTGAGAGTAGAAAAGAAAGTGAGGGAAGTGGGTGGAGTGTTGCGTGTAAATTCCAGAATAGAAACTACTAAGAACCAATTGGAAGTGTTGTTTTGAAGTCACATGACTTCACATGCGAGTCTCAGGTCCTGTACGCGATAGGTGGGTGCGCGAACCCGGTCGCGCACTAAAAGAAAGCGGCGAAAAACATCTCATAACATGCTCTTGGAGCTCGTTTTGGTACAAAGAGTTAGTTCTGAAAAGAACTTTTTTTTTTTTTTGGAAACAAGTGTTATGATGCTTTTGATTTCTTAAAGTTGCAACGACATTTTTTAGTATGTCATACTATCAAAATGAAGTGAAGAAATTTATCTTTTCTTGGGGCATTTATGACTTTCAATTTCGAGTTTAATAAGAATGAGGCTCTGCTCTCCGTACAAAAGAATTTCTCCACACTCGTTGCATTTCATGTGCACCTTCGCAAGATATGGTCTCAAGTCCATCTCAGCACTCGATGGAGATACAGGTCGTCCACCAGAAGATGTGCTGGCCACCTCTGATGGTAATAGCGTGGCCAGGGCTCTTGTCGATGCTTTTGCATAATGCTCAGGGTGCCTTTGTTTAACATGCCGCTGCACGGTATGTATGGAAAAGGAATATTTTCTATTTGGATTTCCCCTTGAGAGCTCCGATTTGCATATCGTGCAGGTTACTTTTGGCGCATTCACTTCCTTTTGATCTTCAGGATAAGTGAAAAATTGCCAAATGAAAGATTCCTTTTTTCTTCTTAAAGGTGGTCGCTCATTTCCTTCAGATTCGGAAGATGAATGCGGAACGGCAGCCATTTCAGCAAAGTCTTCCGGAAGATGTTTGACGTTGTTGTCTCTTGAGAGTAGAAAAGATAATGAGGAAAGTGGGTGGAGTGCTGCGTGTAAATTCCAGAATAGAAACTACTAAGAACCAATTGGAAGTGTTCTTTTCAAGTCACATGACTTCACATGCGCTTCTCAGGACGTGTACGCGGTGACAGTATCTAGTTACGAACGTGATTTGGAAGTAGCGGTCTTCTTCAGCGAAGTTTGAAAACGTGAAAAGAAGTGAATTCAAACACATACAGTTTTTACATATTTTTAGAGCTTGATTTAAGTATACAATTGTTAAACTATAAAACCTTTTATATTTTTTAAAAAAATATTAAGGTGTGTACATCCAGTCACGCACGAAAGATTAAAAAGAAATTCGGCTCCATTTAATTAAAAGGTTTATATGAAAAAAAAAAAAGGAAAGGTTCAGTGTCTTTAACGTACTATAAGTTCTTTCATTGGCCTATAAAGAAATTCATTAGGTTCAAATTGCAAAGCTTTCACGAAATATATATAGGTGGGTGCACTCACTCGGTCGCGCACGTAAGATTGGTATGGCGATATTTATTTCAGGTATATCCTTTATAGTTAGGAACTGGCATTCAAAAAACCTATGAAATTCACTGAAAAAAACCATAGGTTTTACACACGTTATAGTTAGGAAGTACCATTTGAAAAACCTATGAAATTCACTGAAAAAACCATAGGTTTTACACACGTTATAGTTAGGAAGTAGCATTTAAAAAACCTATGAAAATCACTGAAAAAACCATAGGTTTGACACATGTTATAGTTAGCTGGACATTTCACTCATATAAAACCAATGAAATTCCCCCGTTATAGTTACTTCAGCTAACTATAACTCGCGCGCCCGCAATGCACTGCTGATGATGTTACATATTACATCACTCATCACATGGTTAGTGACATTACTCTTGATATCACTGATAATATCTAGTATCTGACATATGCTGCCTACAACATATACGAATAGTATGTCACTGATTCTTGCATGTATGGAATATGTAAAATCTCCTAATGTAGCATATTAACACTTAGACACTGAGACACTTTTGGCAATAATAAAGAAACAATAACCTATATAGATATAATGTATCAGTGATAAAGCTACTCATCAACACATTTATCCACTAAAATAGAAACTGATAGACAGACACAGATAGGTATATATTTAAATATTACTCAGTAACACATGTACTCATTAAGATATATTTAATCAGTCAGTTATAGAATCTATTTGTCACCAAAAAAGCAACCGTTTATACACTTATATACTACAATTTTTTTTCAACCAACTTTCTGATCTACATATATAAAATATATGTAATTTTCAAAACTAACCCATTTAATAGATGATGTCATGAGTGATGTGATGTGTGACATCATCAGCAGTGCATTGCGGGCGCGCAAGTTATAGTTAGCTGAAGTAACTATAACGGGGGAATTTCATTGGTTTTATATGAGTGAAATGTCCAGCTAACTATAACATGTGTCAAACCTATGGTTTTTTCAGTGAATTTCATAGCTTTTTTAAATGCTACTTCCTAACTATAACGTGTGTAAAACCTATGGTTTTTTCAGTGAATATATATATATATATATATATATATATATATATATATATATATATATATATATATATATATATATATATATATATATATATATATATATATAAATATATATATAAAATATATATATATATATAAAATATATATATATATATATATATATATATATATATATATATATATATATATATATATATATATATATGTGTGTGTATATATATATATCAATGCTACAACTTGCCATGTTTTAGAAGAAAGGAAAGCACTCTCAGGGGCGAGTTCAAAGATTTATTTAGAACCCACCGCGACCAGACGCGTTTCGGCGTATGCCTTCTTCGATGGTAACCATTTAAAACCGTTGTGGGTTCTAAATAAATCTTTGAACTCGCCCCTGAGAGTGCTCTCCTTTCTTCTAAAACGAGGCAAGTTGGAGCATTGATAAACAGCGGGAGGCATTGTCCGCGAAAGCACCCCCGTTCCTTCAGTGCGCGAAGGAGGTGCGACTCGAAGTAGCTTTATATATATTTATATATATATATATATAATATATTCACAAGTTGCCTTTCTTGGAATGCACTCAATAGCAAGAGTTTTCAAAGTGCAGGGACACTCTTAAATGAAACACAAATAAAATCTTCTTGCATGCCTCGCCTGACGCGTTTCAGAGTTAGACTCTTTCCTCAGAGACCGCATGCTCTGCAGTGCTTGATTCCAACTCCTCTAACTGATTATCCCCTCAATTGGTAACACGCCCATCCGGGCATTTGTAATCTTGCATCACGGGAGTTGGAGTTCTCTTTGAACCCATGTGGGTCAGAAACACAAAACACCTTCAATTTGTAAGCAGAATACCTTCTTTTATTCAGCAAAATATTCATCCATCAAGAAATGTCCCCAAATGTAAAGCATATCTTGCTGTTCCAACGTAGCACTAAAACATCTCAGGCCACAGGACTTGCCATGAATTCAGCAAAGGTGCACACTCCGACCTGGCTGGGCCGTATAAATTATGTTTTCACAAGTTGCCTTTCTTGGAATGCACTCACAAGCGAGAGTTTTCAAAGTGCAGGGACACTCTTAAATGAAACACAAATAAAATCTTCTTGCATGCCTCGCCTGACGCGTTTCAGAGTTAGACTCTTTCCTCAGAGGCCGCATGCTCTGCAGTGCTTGTTTCAAACTCCTTGTGAGAAGTTGGCCTGATATATGATGTTTCCAATTCTGGAACCACCTTGTATCAGTCCAAACAATGGTTGTAAGTCAACCTTATTAGACAAGCTATCCTAGTGGTAGCATGGACTAAGCAGCCTTAAAGGCTAAACTCAAGAGGTCGTGTTAAGTGAGCTGTTTTACCAATCACAATCCAGTAATATCAAATGAAAGGACAGCACACAAGTATATATTATAAAAATATATGTATTTATTACTAGAATAATCCCCAGTACTCTTTATGAGCGAAGGGGCACAAGCGTTAAATCAAAAGCACAGTATAACATATGAAAGTTGCACAATTATGGATGAGGGCGGGTGGCCACTCAAACCATATATTAAGAAAGTGGTATAAGAGATACCAATCAAACAGTGGTTAGGCCTAGGGCCTAGGGAATCGCTGGGAGCAGTCGGGACAAGTAATGCTGAAGTTGGGAAAAGCCCGCGGGACTCGGGTGCAGCGCTTAAAGCACACGCATGCACCAATGTTAAGTCAATGGTGCGTAAAAGTTACACAAATAGAGTTTAAGGATACTTTCGCTGAACCCAGAAGGACAAAACCTTAGACACAGACCGTAGAGGTGTGTACCAGTGTGGGAACACCGGCGTTGCTGAGTTACCTCACCCACAGGAAGCGGGTGCATAGGGTCAAAGTGGCGTCGGGTTTCGTCACGCAGGTTGTTGGTGCTTGAAGCTGAAGATGCTGCAGGCGATGTGAAGGAGAAGTGTCCGGTGTGATCCAAGGGTGGATCAGAGTCGTAAAGTACCTGAAAGCAGAGGGGACAGAGTCTGGGTCACTCAGCAGTGACCAGGGTGGAACCAGGACGGAACCAGGCAATGTCGGGCGCAGTCAGGTAGTTGTCGAGGAGCTTCCCTCCGCTGCCACGTGGGCTCTGGGGCATCTATGACGTCCAGGAGTGGGTCACGAGCTGTCCCACGCAGGCTCTCGCCAGAAGGCGCCGTCGGCTTTAAGATCGGAGCAAACCACACTTGGCAAGAGCAATCAACGCGGGATTAGAAGATTGCTTCTCACTCGGACCAGGAGGGTCAGAGAGGGAGCTCCTTTTCAGAGGAGCGGGTGCAAGTCTGGAGCAACCAGAATCACAAGTCGTATTTCGGTTTTCGTTGGCACATGGGCCACAAGCCAGCTGGCAAGTGACCGGGCCAACGCGTTGAGCCAAGGAAAGCAGAAGGGCCCCACGCAGCACTCGTCGAGTGTGGAGGGGTGAGCTTCGGTGCAAAAGAGGCTCAGGGCTGGGGCTTCTAAAACCCCGGTGTACTGCCTCCACGGGTCTCAGCTCTGCAGGGACTGTGGATCGGGCTGTAAGAGGGCAGGCAAGCTTGATCCTGTCAATCTCTGTCACTCGAGTTCCGGCGAACAAAGCAGACGTTGAGGTGCTGTTTGGTGCCTGTTTGCACAGGGTGGTCACTCTTTGACCACAAGGGAGATTCTTCAGTCTTCTACATCGAGTAGGATGTTGAAGGGTCCAGAGTTTTGTTTCAAATGTTTCATCAGGATATTCTGAGTGCGTTGGCACTGCTCCCATTCTTATACCAATCTAGGGGGCTGGATTACCTGCTAGGTCCCCTCCTATGGGTGGGACCCAGGAAGGGGGTGGATACACCCCTTTCCCTTTGATCCAGGCCGCGCTGGGACAGGGGCTGGTGTGCCCCAGAACCGGTTTGGCCGGATTATGCAAGGGGAAGCCTTGTGCTCCCCAGGCAGTGTCTGGTTTCTTTCAAACCTCCCTGCTACAATCCACTATCTCCTGTCCGGGGTGGTGTAACTCCTCCCTGCGACAGGAAAGCCTTTGTCCAGGCCTCCTCTGCTGAGTTTCGGTCAGCAGCAGGAGGTCAGACTTGTGTCTGTGACAGAAGCATCCATTTTGTGGATCTGAGGCTCTTTTACAAATCAACCGCGTTTCAATAAAGTAACATGTCTTCTCCCTTTAGAGGGGTGGAATGCTATCCCCGTCAACAGGACTGTCGAGGGGTTAGTATTCCAAATCGTAAGACACCTTACACGACAAGTTTTAATAAAGCCAAACCAAAGTTGCTAAATATCCGCGAGGATTATAATGCACTCAATAGTATATGGTATGGCATTATCCCGGAACAGCTCAGGGAGTTAGTCCCGACAGCTGCAGACAGGCTCAGCTCATGCTAGAGCTTCATCTCACATTAAACCACGCACTCTGCCTCCAGGATTGGTAAGGCCTTCCATAGGAGTGACTCACAGGTTTATATGTGTCCAGATATAGGTTTAGATATAGGTATACTATATCTAAGCTAGGGGTGATTACACCAACTTTCCCCTGCTGAGTGATCAGCCAGTTGTGTCAATTTAAGAACCCGTCAGGCGTGGCAAAGGCTATGCTGCAGCCCCTAGTAGGCCTTGGTGGCACCTATGCCCTGAGCACCTATAGTGCATGGTACAGGGGTCGACAAGGAGTCCATCTTCCAATTTGGTTATGTACCTATAGTACATGTATGTGAATTTAGAGAGAGAACAGCAGGCTGGGGGTCTGATTAGCAGGCCCACAGCCTCAGTAAGTCGAAAACCAGTGAAGCAAAAAGCAAAAATTGGGGTGACCATAGGAAAGCAGACCCTACTCTCCTACACTCCTCCAACTGATTATCCCCTCAATTGGTAACACGCCCATCCGGGCCTTTGTAATCTTGCATCACAGGAGTTGGAGTTCTCTTTGAACCCATGTCGGTCAGAAACACAAAACACTTTCAATTTGTAAGCAGCATACATTCTTTTATTCAGCAAAATGTTCATCCATCAAGAAATGTCCCCAAATGTAAAGCATATCTTGCTGTTCCAACGTAGCACTAAAACATCTCAGGCCGCAGGACTTGCCATGAATTCAGCAAAGGTGCACACTCCGACCTGGCTAGTACGTATAAATTATGTTTTCACAAGTTGCCTTTCTTAGAATGCACTCACAAGCAAGAGTTTTCAAAGCGCAGGGACTATCTTAAATGAAAGACAAATAAAATCTACTCGCATGCCTCGCCTGACGAGTTTCAGAGTTAGACTCTTTCCTCAGAGGCCGCATGCTCTGCAGTGCTTGTTTCAAACTCCTCCAACTGATTATCCCCTCAATTGGTAACACGCCCATCCGGGCCTTTGTAATCTTGCATCACAGGAGTTGGAGTTCTCTTTGAACCCATGTCGGTCAGAAACACATAACACTTTCAATTTGTAAGCAGCATACCTTCTTTTATTCAGCAAAATGTTCATCCATCAAGAAATGTCCCCAAATGTAAAGCATATCTTGCTGTTCCAACGTAGCACTAAAACATCTCAGGCCACAGGACTTGCCATGAATTCAGCAAAGGTGCACACTCCGACCTGGCTGGGCCATATAAATTATGTTTTCACAAGTTGCCTTTCTTGGAATGCACTCACAAGCAAGAGTTTTCAAAGCGCAGGGACACTCTTAAATGAAAGACAAATAAAATCTACTCGCATGCCTCGCCTGACGAGTTTCAGAGTTAGACTCTTTCTTCAGAGGCCGCATGCTCTGCAGTGCTTAATTCAAACTCCTCCAACTGATTATCCCCTCAATTGGTAACACGCCCATCCGGGCCTTTGTAATCTTACATCACAGGAGTTGGAGTTCTCTTTGAACCCATGTCGGTCAGAAACACAAAACACTTTCAATTTGTAAGCAGCATACCTTCTTTTATTTAGCAAAATGTTCATCCATCAAGAAATGTCCCCAAATGTAAAGCATATCCTGCTGTTTCAACGTAGCACTAAAACATCTCAGGCCACAGGACTTGCCATGTATTCAGCAAAGGTGCACACCCGACCTAGCTGGGCCGTATAAATTATGTTTTCACAAGTTGCCTCCTTGGAATGTACTCACAAGCAAGAGTTTTCAAAGCGCAGGGACACTCTTAAATGAAAGACAAATAAAATCTTCTCGCATGCCTCGCCTGAAGAGTTTCAGAGTTAGCCTCTTTCCTCAGAGGCCGCATGCTATGCAGTGCTTGTTTCAAACTCCTCCACCTGATTATCCGTTCAATTGGTAACACGCCCATCCGGGCATTTGTAATCTTGCATCACAGGAGTTGGAATTCTCTTTGAACCCATGTGGGTCAGAAACACAAAACAATTGCCAATTGAGAGGATAATCAGTTGGAGGAGTTTTAAACAAGCACTGCAGAGCATGCAGCCTCTGAGGAAAGAGTCTAACTCTGAAACGCGTCAGGCGAGGAATGCGAGAAGATTTTATTTGACTTTCATTTAAGAGTGTCCCTGCGCTTTGAAAACTCTTGCTTGTGAGTGCATTCCAAGAAAGGCAACTTGTGAAAACATAAATTATACGGCCCAGCCAGGTCGGGCTGTGCACCTTTGCTGAATTAATGGCAAGTCCTGTGGCCTGAGTTGTTTTAGTGCTACGTTGGAACAGCAAGATATGCTTTACATTTGGGGACATTTCTTGATGGATGAACATTTTGCTGAATAAAAGAAGGTATGCTGCTTACAAATTTAAAGTGTTTTGTGTTTGTGACCCACATGGGTTCGAAGAGAACTCCAACTCCTGTGATGCAAGATTACAAATGCCCAGATGGGGGTGTTACCAATTGAGGGGATAATCAGTTGGAGGAGTTTGAAACAAGTACTGCAGAGCATGCGGCCTCTGAGGAAAGTGTCTAACTCTGAAACGCGTCAGGCGAGGCATGCAAGAATATTTTATTTGTCTTTCATTTAAGAGTGTCCCTGCGCTTTGAAAACTCTTGCTTGTGAGTGCATTCCAAGAAAGGCAACTTGTGAAAACATAACTTATACGGCCCAGCCAGGTCGGGGTGTGCACCTTTGCCGAATTCATGGCAAGTCCTGTGGCCTGAGATGTTTTAGTGCTACGTTAGAACAGCAAGATATGCTTTACATTTGGGGACATTTCTTGATGGATGAACATTTTGCTGAATAAAAAAAGGTATGCTGCTTACAAATTGAAAGTGTTTTGTGTTTCTGACCCCGATGGGTTCAAGGAGAACTCCAACTCCTGTGATGAAAATTACAAATGCCCGGATGGGCGTGTTAACAATTGAGGGGATAATCAGTTGGAGGAGTTTGAAACAAGCACTGCAGAGCATGCGGCCTCTGAGGAAAGAGTCTAACTCTGAAACATGTGAGGCGAGGCATGCAAGAAGATTTTATTTGTCTTTCATTTAAGAGTGTCCCTGCGCTTTGAAAACTCTTGATTGTGAGTGCATTCCAAGAAAGGCAACTTATGAAAACATAATTTATATGGCCCAGCCAGGTCGGAGTGTGCACCTTTGCTGAATTCATGGCAAGTCCTGTGGCCTGAGATGTTTTAGTGCTACGTTGGAACAGCAAGATATGCTTTACATTTGGGGACATTTCTTGATGGATGTACATTTTGCTGAATAAAAGAAGGTATGCTGCTTACAAATTGAAAGTATTTTGTGTTTCTGACCCACATGGGTTCAAAGAGAACTCCAACTCCCGTGATGCAAGATTACAAATGCCCGGATGGGCGTGTTACCAATTGAGGGGATAATCAGTTGGAGGAGTTGGAAACAAGCACTGCAGAGAATGTGGCCTCTGAGGAAAGAGTCTAACTCTGAAACGCGTCAGGCGAGGCATGCGAGAAGATTTAATTTGTCTTTCATTTAAGAGTGTCCCTGCGCTTTGAAAACTCTTGCTTGTGAGTGCATTCCAAGAAAGGCAACTTGTGAAAACATAATTGATACGGCCCAGCCAGGTCGGGGTGTGCACCTTTGCTGAATTCAAGGCAAGTCCTGTGGTCTGAGATGTTTTAGTGCTACGTTGGAACAGCAAGATAAGCTTTATATTTGGGGACATTTCTTGATGAATGAACATTTTGCTGAATAAAAGAAGGTATGCTGTTTACAAATTGAAAGTGTTTTGTGTTTCTGACCCACATGGGTTCAAAGAGAACTCCAACTCCCGTGATGCAAGATTACAAATGCCCGGATGGGCGTGTTACCAATTGAGGGGATAATCAGTTGGAGGAGTTGGAAACAAGCACTGCAGAGCATGCGGCCTCTGAGAAAAGAGTCTGACTCTGAAACGCGTCATGCGAGGCATGCGAGAAGATTGTACTTGTCTTTCATTTAAGAGTGTCCCTGCGCTTTGAAAACTCTTGCTTGTGAGTGCATGTCATGTTTTTCCAAGATTTTGGAGAAACACGTTAATTCTTTGCTTAATTCCTTTGTTGAATCTTCCAATTTTCTTCATGGTTCTCAATCCGGGTTCAGGGCTGGCTTCTCCACGGAAACCACTCTCCTTGGCGTGTCAGAGACCATCAGACGCCAAGTGGATAATGGTGAGACTGTGGCACTCATTCTGCTTGACTTGAGTGCCGCATTTGACACCGTCTCCCATTCCATCTTATTGTCCACTTTGGAGGCGGTTGGTGTCGGTGGTTCCGCCCTGGCCTGGATTGCTAATTTTCTTTCTGATCGCACGTTCCAAGTCTTTTCCTCTACATCTGTTTCATCTATTTTCCCCTCCACTCACGGTGTTCCCCAAGGGTCCATCCTTAGTCCCCTTTTCTTTAACCTGTACGTGAGGCTGCTTGCTTTTTTGGCGGAACAGGCGGGCCTCACAATTTATTCCTACGCTGATGACACTCAAGTCATCTATTCACTTTCCACCAATAAAAACCTCCCCTCTTCCTCTCTTCAATCCGGGCTGAAACAAATATCGGATTGGATGCTGAAGCACAAATTAAAATTAAATGGGGACAAAACAGAACTGCTCCTGTTTGGCCCGGACACTTCACTCTGGGGCCCACACCATTGGCCACCGGAGATGGGTCCTCTACCTATCCCATCAGTGTCTGCTCGCAATCTTGGGGTTCTCTTCGATAATCAACTAACCTTCAAGCAACACGCTGTGAAAGTCTCCACCACCTGTACCACCATCATCAGGTGGCTAAGAAAAATCACGTGGATGCTGCCAGCGGACACCTTGAGGACCGTAGTCCAGGCTCTTGTCATCTCCCGCCTGGACTATGGGAACATCCTTCTCTTGGGTGCCGCCAAGGAGGTTACTAGGAAGTACCAGGTGGTACAGAATATGGCAGTTCGCCTTATCTGTCACCTTCCTGCCAGATCCTCGGTTACTCACCACATGCAGAAATTGCACTGGTTGCGAATCGAGAATAGAGTTAAGTTTAAAGCACTTTGCTATATGCACAAGATCATGACTGGTAGAGCCCCCCACTATCTCTCTGCTCTGGTGCAGCAATATATTCCCCCTCGTACACTCAGGTCTTCCACGCAGAACAAGTTTATGATTCCGCGCATCAACAGAGCCAAAATGGGAGGACGCTCGTTTTCCCTGCTGGCCCCTTCCTTATGGAACTCTTTACCCCAACTTTTGCGTTCTGAACTTTGCTTTCTGACATTCCGTAAGGGAATTAAAACTTGGCTTTTCAACACTTAACTTTATGGTTTAATACTCCTCCCACCTTTTATACCGTTCAGTTTGCCTTAGCGCCGGGAAACCTCCGGGTAGCTGCGCGCTTAACAAATGTAATTATAAATAAATAAATAAATTCCAAGAAAGGCAACTTGTGAAAACATAAATTATACGGCCCAGCCAGGTCGGGGTGTGCACCTTTGCTGAATTCATGGCAAGTCCTGTGGCCTGAGATGTTTTAGTGCTACGTTGGAACAGAAAGGTATGCTTTACATTTGGGGACATTTCCTGATGGATGAACATTTTGCTGAATAAAAGAAGGTATGCTGCTTACAAATTGAAAATGTTTTGTATTTCTGACCCACATGGGTTCAAAGAGAACTCCAACTCCCGTGATGCAAGATTACAAATGCCCAGATGGGCGTGTTACCAATTATGGGGATAATCAGTTGGAGGAGTTTGAAACAAGCACTGCAGAGCATGCGGCCTCTGAGGAAAGAGTCTAACTCTGAAACGCGTCAGGCGAGGCATGCAAGAAGATTTAATTTGTCTTTCATTGAAAAGTGTCCCTGCGCTCTGAAAACTCCCGCTTGTGAGTGCATTCCAAGAAAGGCAACTTGTGAAAACATAATTTATAAGGCCCAGCCATGTCTGGGTGTGCACCTTTGCTGAATTCATGGCAAGTCCTGTGGCCTGAGATGTTTTAGTGCTACGTTGGAACAGCAAGATATGCTATACATTTGGGGACATTTCTTGATGGATGAACATTTTGCTGGATAAAAGAAGGTATGCTGCTTACAAATTGAAAGTGTTTTGTGTTTCTGACCCACTGGGTTCAAAGAGAACTCCAACTCCCGTGATGCAAGATTACAAATGCCCGGATGGGCGTGTTACCAATTGAGGGGATAATCAGTTGAAGGAGTTTGAAACAAGCACTGCAGAGCATGCGGCACTGAGGAAAGAGTCTAACTCTGAAACGCATCAGGCAAGGCATGCAAGAAGATATTATTTGTCTTTCATTTAAGAGTGTCCCTGCGCTTTGAAAACTCTTGCTTGTGCGTGCATTCCAAGAAAGGCAACTTGTGAAAACATAAATTATACGGCCCAGCCAGGTCGGGGTGCGCACCTTTGCTGAATTCATGGCAAGTCCTGTGGCCTGAGATGTTTTAGTGCTACATTGGAACAGCAAGATATGCTTTACATTTGGGGGACATTTCCTGATGGATGAACATTTTGCTGAATAAAAGAAGGTATGCTGCTTACAAATTGAAAGTGTTTTGTGTTTCTGACCCACATGGGTTCACAGAGAACTTCAACTCCCGTGATGCAAGATTACAAATGCCCGGATAGGCGTGTTACCAATTGAGGGGATAATCAGTTGAAGGAGTTTGAAACAAGCACTGCAGAACATGCGGCCTCTGAGGAAAGAGTCTAACTCTGCTGAAACATGTCAGGGGAGGCATGCGAGAAGATTTTATTTGTCTTTCAATTAACAGTGTCCCTGTGCTTTGAAAACTCTTGCTTGTGAGTGCATTCCAAGAAAGGCAACTTGTGAAAACATAATGTATACGGCCCAGCCAGGTCGGGGTGTGCACCTTTGCTGAATTCATTGCAAGTCCTGTGGCCTGAGATGTTTTAGTGCTACGTTGGAACAGCAAGATATGCTTTACATTTGGGGACATTTCTTGATGGATGAACATTTTGCTGAATAAAAGAAGGTATGCTGCTTACAAATTGAAAGTGTTTTATGTTTCTGACCCACATGGGTTCAAAGAGAACTCCAACTCCGGTGATGCAAGATTACAAATGCCCAGATGGGCGTGTTACCAAATGAGGGGATAATCAGTTGGAGGAGTTTGAAACAAGTACTGCAGAGCATGCAGCCTCTGAGGAAAGAGTCTAACTCTGAAACACGTCAGGCGAGGCATGCGAGAAGATTTTATATGTCTTTCATTTAAGAGTGTCCCTGCGCTTTGAAAAATCTTGCTTGTGAGTGCATTCCAAGAAAGCCAAATGTGACAACATAATTGATACGGCCCAGCCAGGTCGGGGTGTGCACCTTTGCTGAATTCATGGCAAGTCCTGTGGCCTGAGATGTTTTAGTGCTACGTTGGAACAGCAAGATATGCTTTACATTTGGGGACATTTCTTGATGGATGAACATTTGGCTGTATAAAAGAAGGTATGCTGCTTACAAATTGAAAGTGTTTTGTGTTTCTGACCCTCATGGGTTCAAAGAGAACTCCAACTCCTGTGATGCAAGATTACAAATGCCCGGATGGGTGTGTTACCAATTGAGGGGATAATCAGTTGGAGGAGTTTGAAACAAGCACTGCAGAGCATGCGGCCTCTGAGGAAAGAGTCTAACTCTGAAACGCGTCAGGCGAGGCATGCAAGAAGATTTTATTTGTCTTTCATTTAAGAGTGTCCCTGTGCTTTGAAAACTCTTGCTTGTGAGTGCATTCAAAGAAAGGCAACTTGTGAAATCATAAATTATAAGGCCCAGCTAGGTCGGGGTGTGCACATTTGCTGAATTCAGGGCAAGTCATGTGGCCTGAGATGTTTTAGTGCTACGTTGGAACAGCAAGATATGCTTTACATTTGGGGACATTTCTTGGTGGATGAACATTTTGCTGAATAAAAGAAGGTATGCTGCTTACAAATTGAAAGTGTTTTGTGTTTCTGACCCACATGGGTTCAAAGAGAACTCCAACTCCCGTGATGCAAGATTACAAATGCCCGGATGGGTGTGTTACCAATTGAGGGGATAATCAGTTGGAGGAGTTTAAAACAAGCACTGCAGAGCATGCGGCCTCTGAGGAAAGAGTCTAACTCTGAAACGCGCCAGGCGAGGCATGCAAGAAGATTTTATTTGTCTTTCATTTAAGAGTGTCCCTGCGCTTTGAAAACTCTTGCTTGTGAGTGCATTCAAAGAAAGGCAAATGGTGAAATCATAAATTATACGGCCCAGCCAGGTCGGGGTGTGCACATTTGCTGAATTCATGGCAAGTCCTGTGGCCTGAGATGTTTTAGTGCTACGTTGGAACAGCAAGATATGCTTTACATTTGGGGGCATTTCTTGGTGGATGAACATTTTGCTGAATAAAAGAAGGAATGCTGCTTACAAATTGAAAGTGTTTTGTATTTCTGACCCACATGGGTTCAAAGAGAACTCCAACTCCCGTGATGCAAGATTACAAATGCCCGGATGGGCGTGTTACCAATTGGGGGGATAATCAGTTGAAGGAGTTAGAAACAAGCACTGCAGAGCATGCGGCCTCTGAGGAAAGAGTCTAACTCTGAAACACGTCAGGCGAGGCATGCGAGAAGATTTTATATGTCTTTCATTTAAGAGTGTCCCTGCGCTTTGAAAAATCTTGCTTGTGAGTGCATTCCAAGAAAGGCAACTTGTGACAACATAATTGATACGGCCCAGCCAGGTCGGGGTGTGCACCTTTGCTGAATTCATGGCAAGTCCTGTGGCCTGAGATGTTTTAGTGCTACGTTGGAACAGCAAGATATGCTTTACATTTGGGGACATTTCTTGATGGATGAACATTTTGCTGTATAAAAGAAGGTATGCTGCTTACAAATGGAAAGTGTTTTGTGTTTCTGACCAACATGGGTTCAAAGAGAACTCCAACTCCCATGATGCAAGATTACAAATGCCCGGATGGGCGTGTTACCAATTGAGGGGATAATCAGTTGGAGGAGTTTGAAACAAGCACTGCAGAGCATGCGGCCTCTGAGGAAAGAGTCTAACTCTGAAACACGTCAGGCGAGGCATGAGAGAAGATTTTATATGTCTTTCATTTAAGAGTTTCCCTGCGCTTTGAAAAATCTTGCTTGTGAGTGCATTCCAAGAAAGGCAACTTGTGACAACATAAATGATATGGCCCAGCCAGGTCGGGGTGTGCACCTTTGCTGAATTCATGGCAAGTCCTATGGTCTGAGATGTTTTAGTGCTACGTTGGAACAGCAAGATATGCTTTACATTTGGGGACATTTCTTGATGAATGAACATTTTGCTGAATAAAAAAGGTATGCTGCTTACAAATTGAAAGTGTTTTGTGTTTCTGAGTCCACATGGGTTCAAAGAGAACTCCAACTCCTGTGATGCAAGATTACAAATGCCCGGATGGGCGTGTTACCAATTGAGGGGATAATCAGTTGGAGGAGTTTGAAACAAGCACTGCAGAGCATGCAGCCTCTGAGGAAAGAGTCTAACTCTGAAACACGTCAGGCGAGGCATGCGAGAAGATTCTATATGTCTTTCATTTAAGAGTGTCCCAGCGCTTTGAAAAATCTTGCTTGTGAGTGCATTCCAAGAAAGGCAACTTGTGACAACATAATTGATACGACCCAGCCAGGTCGGGGTGTGCACATTTGCTGAATTCATGGCAAGTCCTGTGGCCTGAGATGTTTTAGTGCTACGTTGGAACAGCAAGATATGCTTTACATTTGGGGGCATTTCTTGGCGGATGAACATTTTGCTGAATAAAAGAAGGTATGCTGCTTACAAATTGAAAGTGTTTTGTGTTTCTGACCAACATGGGTTCGAAGAGAACTCCAACTCCCATGATGCAAGATTACAAATGCCCGGATGGGCGTGTTACCAATTGAGGGGATAATCAGTTGGAGGAGTTTGAAACAAGCACTGCAGAGCATGCGGCCTCTGAGGAAAGTGTCTAACTCTGAAACGTGTCAGGCGAGGCATGCGAGAAGATTTTATTTGTCTTTCATTTAAGAGTGTCCCTGCGCTTTAAAACCTCTTGCTTTTGAGTGCATTCCAAGAAAGGCAACTTGTGACAACATAATTGATACGGCCCAGCCAGGTCGGGGTGTGCACCTTTGCTGAATTCATGGCAAGTCCTGTGGTCTGAGATGTTTTAGTGCTACGTTGGAACAGCAAGATATGCTTTACATTTGGGGACATTTCTTGATGAATGAACATTTTGCTGAATAAAAGAAGGTATGCTGCTTTCAAATTGAAAGTGTTTTGTGTTTCCGACCCACATGGGTTCAAAGAGAACTCCAACTCCTGTGATGCAAGATTACAAATGCCCGGATGGGTGTGTTACCAATTGAGGGGATAATCAGTTGGAGGAGTTTAAAACAAGCACTGCAGAGCATGCGGCCTCTGAGGAAAGAGTCTAACTCTAAAACGCGCCAGGCGAGGCATGCGAGAAGATTTTATATTTCTTTCATTTAAGAGTGTCCCTGCGCTTTGAAAAATCTTGCTTGTGAGTGCATTCCAAGAAAGCCAACTTGTGACAACATAATTGATATGGCCCAGCCAGGTCGGGGTGTGCACATTTGCTGAATTCATGGCAAGTCCTGTGGCCTGCGATTTTTTAGTGCTACGTTGGAACAGCAAGATATGCTTTACATTTGGGGACATTTCTTGATGGATGAACATTTTGCTGAATAAAAGAAGGTATGCTACTTACAAATTGAAAGTGTTTCGTGTTTCTGACCCACATGGGTTGAAAGAGAACTCCAACTCACGTGATGCAAGATTACAAAGGCCCGGATGGGCGTGTTACCAATTGAGGGGATAATCAGTTGGAGGAGTTTGAAACAAGCACTGCAGAGCATGCTGCCTCTGAGGAAAGAGTCTAACTCTGAAACGCGTCAGGCGAGGCATGCCAGAAGATTTTATTTGTCTTTCATTTAAGAGTGTCCCTGTGCTTTGAAAACTCTTGCTTGTGAGTGCATTCCAAGAAAGGCAACTTGTGAAAACATAATTTATACAGCCAAGCCATGTCTGGGTGTGCACCTTTGCTGAATTCTTATCAAGTCCTGTGGCCTGAGATGTTTTAGTGCTACGTTGGAACAGCAAGATATGCTTTACATTTGGGGACATTTCTTGATGGACGAACATTTTGCTGAATAAAAGAAGGTATGCTGCTTACAAATTGAAAGTGTTTTGTGTTTCTGACCCACATGGGTTCAAAGAGAACTCCAACTCCTGTGATGCAAGATTACAAATGCACGGATGGGCGTGTTACCAATTGAGGGGATAATCAGTTGGAGGAGTTTGAAACAAGCACTGCAGAGCATGTGGCCTCTGAGGAAAGAGTCTAACTCTGAAACGCGTCAGGCGAGGCATGCGAGAAGATTTTATTTGTCTTTCATTTAAGAGTGTCCCTGCGCTTTAAAAACTCTTGCTTGTGAGTGCATTCCAAGAAAGGCAACTTGTGAAAACATAATTTATAAGGCCCAGCCATGTCTGGGTGTGCACCTTTGCTGAATTCATGGCAAGTCCTGTGGCCTGGTATGTTTTAGTGCTACGTTGGAACAGCAAGATATGCTTTACATTTGGGGACATTTCTTGATGGATGAACATTTTGCTGAATAAAAGAAGGTATGCTGCTTAAAAATTGAAAGTGTTTTGTGTTTCTGACCCACATGGGTTCAAAGAGAACTCCAACTCCCGTGATGCAAGATTACAAATGCCCGGATGGGCGTGTTTCCAATTATGGGGATAATCAGTTGGAGAAGTTTTAAACAAGCACTGCAGAGCATGCATCCTCTGAGGAAAGAGTCTAACTCTGAAACGCGTCAGGCGAGGCATGCAAGAAGATTTATTTTGTCTTTCATTGAAAAGTGTCCCTGAGCTCTGAAAACTCTTGCTTGTGAGTGCATTCCAAGAAAGGCAACTTGTGAAAACATAATTTATAAGGCCCAGCCATGTCTGGGTGTGCACCTTTGCTGAATTCATGGCAAGTCCTGTGGCCTGGTATGTTTTAGTGCTACGTTGGAACAGCAAGATATGCTTTACATTTGGGGACATTTCTTGATGGATGAACATTTTGCTGAATAAAAGAAGGTATGCTGCTTACAAATTGAAAGTGTTTTGTGTTTCTAACCCACCTGGGTTCAAAGAGAACTCCAACTCCCGTGATGCAAGATTACAAATGCCCGGATGGGCGTGTTACCAATTGAAGGGATAATCAGTTGGAGGAGTTTGACACAAGCACTGCAGAGCATGTGGCCTCTGAGGAAAGAGTCTAACTCTGAAACGCGTCAGGCGAGGCATGCGAGAAGATTTAATTTGTCTTTCATTTAAGAGTGTCCCTGCGCTGTGAAAACTCTTGCTTGTGAGTGCATTCCAAGAAAGGCAACTTGTGAAAACATAATTGATACGGCCCAGCCAGGTCGGGGTGTGCACCTTTGCTGAATTCAAGGCAAGTCCTGTGGTCTGAGATGTTTTAGTGCTACGTTGGAACAGCAAGATAAGCTTTACATTTGGGGACATTTCTTGATGAATGAACATTTTGCTGAATAAAAGAAGGTATGCTGTTTACAAATTGAAAGTGTTTTGTGTTTCTGACCCACATGGGTTCAAAGAGAACTCCAACTCCCGTGATGCAAGATTACAAATGCCCGGATGGGCGTGTTACCAATTGAGGGGATAATCAGTTGGAGGAGTTTAAAAAAAGCACTACAAAGCATGCGGCCTCTGAGAAAAGAGTCTGACTCTGAAACGCGTCAGGCGAGGCATGCGAGAAGATTGTATTTGTCTTTCATTTAAGAGTGTCCCTGCACTTTGAAAACTCTTGCTTGTGAGTGCATTCCAAGAAAGGCAAATTATGAAAACATAAATTATACGGCCCAGCCAGGTCGGGGTGTGCACCTTTGCTGAATTCATGGCAAGTCCTGTGGCCTGAGATGTTTTAGTGCTACGTTGGAACAGAAAGGTATGCTTTACATTTGGGGACATTTCTTGATGGATGAACATTTTGCTGAATAAAAGAAGGAATGCTGCTTACAAATTGAAAGTGTTTTGTATTTCTGACCCACATGGGTTCAAAGAGAACTCCAACTCCCGTGATGCAAGATTACAAATGCCCGGATGGGCGTGTTACCAATTGGGGGGATAATCAGTTGAAGGAGTTAGAAACAAGCACTGCAGAGCATGCGGCCTCTGAGGAAAGAGTCTAACTCTGAAACACGTCAGGCGAGGAATGCGAGAAGATTTTATATGTCTTTCATTTAAGAGTGTCCCTGCGCTTTGAAAAATCTTGCTTGTGAGTGCATTCCAAGAAAGGCAACTTGTGACAACATAATTGATACGGCCCAGCCAGGTCGGGGTGTGCACCTTTGCTGAATTCATGGCAAGTCCTGTGGCCTGAGATGTTTTAGTGCTACGTTGGAACAGCAAGATATGCTTTACATTTGGGGACATTTCTTGATGGATGAACATTTTGCTGTATAAAAGAAGGTATGCTGCTTACAAATGGAAAGTGTTTTGTGTTTCTGACCAACATGGGTTCAAAGAGAACTCCAACTCCCATGATGCAAGATTACAAATGCCCGGATGGGCGTGTTACCAATTGAGGGGATAATCAGTTGGAGGAGTTTGAAACAAGCACTGCAGAGCATGCGGCCTCTGAGGAAAGAGTCTAACTCTGAAACACGTCAGGCGAGGCATGAGAGAAGATTTTATATGTCTTTCATTTAAGAGTGTCCCTGCGCTTTGAAAAATCTTGCTTGTGAGTGCATTCCAAGAAAGGCAACTTGTGACAACATAAATGATATGGTCCAGCCAGGTCGGGGTGTGCACCTTTGCTGAATTCATGGCAAGTCCTATGGTCTGAGATGTTTTAGTGCTACGTTGGAACAGCAAGATATGCTTTACATTTGGGGACATTTCTTGATGAATGAACATTTTGCTGAATAAAAAAGGTATGCTGCTTACAAATTGAAAGTGTTTTGTGTTTCTGACCCACATGGGTTCAAAGAGAACTCCAACTCCTGTGATGCAAGATTACAAATGCCCGGATGGGCGTGTTACCAATTGAGGGGATAATCAGTTGGAGGAGTTTGAAACAAGCACTGCAGAGCATGCGGCCTCTGAGGAAAGAGTCTAACTCTGAAACACGTCAGGCGAGGCATGCGAGAAGATTTTATATGTCTTTCATTTAAGAGTGTCCCAGCGCTTTGAAAAATCTTGCTTGTGAGTGCATTCCAAGAAAGGCAACTTGTGACAACATAATTGATACGACCCAGCCAGGTCGGGGTGTGCACATTTGCTGAATTCATGGCAAGTCCTGTGGCCTGAGATGTTTTAGTGCTACGTTGGAACAGCAAGATATGCTTTACATTTGGGGGCATTTCTTGGCGGATGAACATTTTGCTGAATAAAAGAAGGTATGCTGCTTACAAATTGAAAGTGTTTTGTGTTTCTGACCAACATGGGTTCGAAGAGAACTCCAACTCCCATGATGCAAGATTACAAATGCCCGGATGGGCGTGTTACCAATTGAGGGGATAATCAGTTGGAGGAGTTTGAAACAAGCACTGCAGAGCATGCGGCCTCTGAGGAAAGTGTCTAACTCTGAAACGTGTCAGGCGAGGCATGCGAGAAGATTTTATTTGTCTTTCATTTAAGAGTGTCCCTGCGCTTTAAAACCTCTTGCTTTTGAGTGCATTCCAAGAAAGGCAACTTGTGACAACATAATTGATACGGCCCAGCCAGGTCGGGGTGTGCACCTTTGCTGAATTCATGGCAAGTCCTGTGGTCTGAGATGTTTTAGTGCTACGTTGGAACAGCAAGATATGCTTTACATTTGGGGACATTTCTTGATGAATGAACATTTTGCTGAATAAAAGAAGGTATGCTGCTTTCAAATTGAAAGTGTTTTGTGTTTCCGACCCACATGGGTTCAAAGAGAACTCCAACTCCTGTGATGCAAGATTACAAATGCCCGGATGGGTGTGTTACCAATTGAGGGGATAATCAGTTGGAGGAGTTTAAAACAAGCACTGCAGAGCATGCGGCCTCTGAGGAAAGAGTCTAACTCTGAAACGCGCCAGGCGAGGCATGCGAGAAGATTTTATATTTCTTTCATTTAAGAGTGTCCCTGCGCTTTGAAAAATCTTGCTTGTGAGTGCATTCCAAGAAAGCCAACTTGTGACAACATAATTGATATGGCCCAGCCAGGTCGGGGTGTGCACCTTTGCTGAATTCATGGCAAGTCCTGTGGCCTGAGATGTTTTAGTGCTACGTTGGAACAGCAAGATATGCTTTACATTTGGGGACATTTCTTGATGGATGAACATTTGGCTGTATAAAAGAAGGTATGCTGCTTACAAATTGAAAGTGTTTTGTGTTTCTGACCAACATGGGTTCAAAGAGAACTCCAACTCCTGTGATGCAAGATTACAAATGCCCGGATGGGCGTGTTACCAATTGAGGGGATAATCAGTTGGAGGAGTTTGAAACAAGCACTGCAGAGCATGCGGCCTCTGAGGAAAGAGTCTAACTCTGAAACGCGTCAGGCGAGGCATGCAAGAAGATTTTATTTGTCTTTCATTTAAGAGTGTCCCTGCGCTTTGAAAACTCTTGATTGTGAGTGCATTCAAAGAAAGGCAACTTGTGAAATCATAAATTATACGGCCCAGCTAGGTCGGGGTGTGCACATTTGCTGAATTCATGGCAAGTCCTGTGGTCTGAGATGTTTTAGTGCTACGTTGGAACAGCAAGATATGCTTTACATTTGGGGACATTTCTTGATGAATGAACATTTTGCTGAATAAAAGAAGGTATGCTGCTTTCAAATTGAAAGTGTTTTGTGTTTCCGACCCACATGGGTTCAAAGAGAACTCCAACTCCTGTGATGCAAGATTACAAATGCCCGGATGGGTGTGTTACCAATTGAGGGGATAATCAGTTGGAGGAGTTTAAAACAAGCACTGCAGAGCATGCGGCCTCTGAGGAAAGAGTCTAACTCTGAAACGCGCCAGGCGAGGCATGCGAGAAGATTTTATATTTCTTTCATTTAAGAGTGTCCCTGCGCTTTAAAACCTCTTGCTTTTGAGTGCATTCCAAGAAAGGCAACTTGTGACAACATAATTGATACGGCCCAGCCAGGTCGGGGTGTGCACCTTTGCTGAATTCATGGCAAGTCCTGTGGTCTGAGAAGTTTTAGTGCTACGTTGGAACAGCAAGATATGCTTTACATTTGGGGACATTTCTTGATGAATGAACATTTTGCTGAATAAAAGAAGGTATGCTGCTTACAAATTGAAAGTGTTTTGTGTTTCCGACCCACATCGGTTCAAAGAGAACTCCAACTCCCGTGATGCAGGATTACAAATGCCCGGATGGGCGTGTTACCAATTGAGGGGATAATCAGTTGGAGGAGTTTGAAACAAGCACTGCAGAGCATGCGGCCTCTGAGGAAAGAGTCTAACTCTGAAACGCCTCAGGTGAGGCATGCAAGAAGATTTTATTTGTCTTTCATTTAAGAGTGTCCCTGCGCTTTGAAAACTCTTGCTTGTGAGTGCATGTCATGTTTTTCCAAGATTTTGGAGAAACACGTTAATTCTTTGCTTAATTCCTTTGTTGAATCTTCCAATTTTCTTCATGGTTCTCAATCCGGGTTCAGGGCTGGCTTCTCCACGGAAACCACTCTCCTTGGCGTGTCAGAGACCATCAGACGCCAAGTGGATAATGGTGAGACTGTGGCACTCATTCTGCTTGACTTGAGTGCCGCATTTGACACCGTCTCCCATTCCATCTTATTGTCCACTTTGGAGGCGGTTGGTGTCGGTGGTTCCGCCCTGGCCTGGATTGCTAATTTTCTTTCTGATCGCACGTTCCAAGTCTTTTCCTCTACATCTGTTTCATCTATTCTCCCCTCCACTCACGGTGTTCCCCAAGGGTCCATCCTTAGTCCCCTTTTCTTTAACCTGTACGTGAGGCCGCTTGCTTTTTTGGCGGAACAGGCGGGCCTCACAATTTATTCCTACGCTGATGACACTCAAGTCATCTATTCACTTTCCACCAATAAAAACCTCCCCTCTTCCTCTCTTCAATCCGGGCTGAAACAAATATCGGATTGGATGCTGAAGCACAAATTAAAATTAAATGGGGACAAAACAGAACTGCTCCTGTTTGGCCCGGACACTTCACTCTGGGGCCCACACCATTGGCCACCGGAGATGGGTCCTCTACCTATCCCATCAGTGTCTGCTCGCAATCTTGGGGTTCTCTTCGATAATCAACTAACCTTCAAGCAACACGCTGTGAAAGTCTCCACCACCTGTACCACCATCATCAGGTGGCTAAGAAAAATCACGTGGATGCTGCCAGCGGACACCTTGAGGACCGTAGTCCAGGCTCTTGTCATCTCCCGCCTGGACTATGGGAACATCCTTCTCTTGGGTGCCGCCAAGGAGGTTACTAGGAAGTACCAGGTGGTACAGAATATGGCAGTTTGCCTTATCTGTCACCTTCCTGCCAGATCCTCGGTTACTCACCACATGCAGAAATTGCACTGGTTGCGAATCGAGAATAGAGTTAAGTTTAAAGCACTTTGCTATATGCACAAGATCATGACTGGTAGAGCCCCCCACTATCTCTCTGCTCTGGTGCAGCAATATATTCCCCCTCGTACACTCAGGTTTCCACGCAGAACAAGTTTATGATTCCGCGCATCAACAGAGCCAAAATGGGAGGACGCTCGTTTTCCCTGCTGGCCCCTTCCTTATGGAACTCTTTACCCCAACTTTTGCGTTCTGAACTTTGCTTTCTGACATTCCGTAAGGGAATTAAAACTTGGCTTTTCAACACTTAACTTTATGGTTTAATACTCCTCCCACCTTTTATACCGTTCAGTTTGCCTTAGCGCCGGGAAACCTCCGGGTAGCTGCGCGCTTAACAAATGTAATTATAAATAAATAAATAAATTCCAAGAAAGGCAACTTGTGAAAACATAATTTATACAGCCAAGCCATGTCTGGGTGTGCACCTTTGCTGAATTCTTATCAAGTCCTGTGGCCTGAGATGTTTCAGTGCTACGTTGGAACAGCAAGATATGCTTTACATTTGGGGACATTTCCTGATGGATGAACATTTTGCTGAATAAAAGAAGGTATGCTGCTTACAAATTGAAAGTGTTTTGTGTTTCTGACCCACATGGGTTCAAAGAGAACTCCAACTCCCGTGATGCAAGATTACAAATGCCCGGATGGGCGTGTTACCAATTATGGGGATAATCAGTTGGAGGAGTTTGAAACAAGCACTGCAGAGCATGCGGCCTCTGAGGAAAGAGTCTAACTCTGAAACGCGTCAGGCGAGGCATGCGAGAAGATTTTATTTGTCTTTCATTTAAGAGTGTCCCTGCGCTTTAAAAACTCTTGCTTGTGAGTGCATTCCAAGAAAGGCAACTTGTGAAAACATAATTTATACGGCCCAGCCAGGTCGGGGAGTGCACCTTTGCTGAATTCATGGCAAGTCCTGTGACCTGAGATGTTTTAGTGCTACGTTGGAACAGCAAGATATGCTTTACATTTGGGGACATTTCTTGATGGATGAACATTTTGCGGAATAAAAGAAGGTATGCGGCTTACAAATTGAAAGTGTTTTGTGTTTCTGACCCACATGGGTTCAAATAGAACTCCAACTCCAGTGATGCAAGATTACAAATGCCCGGATGGTCGTGTTACCAATTGAGGGGATAATCAGTTGGAGGAGTTGAAACAAGCACTGCAGAGCTTGTGGCACTGAGGAAAGAGTCTAATTCTGAAACATGTCAGGGGAGGCATGCGAGAAGATTTTATTTGTCTTTCAATTAACAGTGTCCCTGTGCTTTGAAAACTCTTGCTTGTGAGTGCATTCCAAGAAAGGCAACTTGTGAAAACATAATGTATACGGCCCAGCCAGGTCGGGGTGTGCACCTTTGCTGAATTCATTGCAAGTCCTGTGGCCTGAGATGTTTTAGTGCTACGTTGGAACAGCAAGATATGCTTTACATTTGGGGACATTTCTTGATGGATGAACATTTTGCTGAATAAAAGAAGGTATGCTGCTTACAAATTGAAAGTGTTTTATGTTTCTGACCCACATGGGTTCAAAGAGAACTCCAACTCCGGTGATGCAAGATTACAAATGCCCAGATGGGCGTGTTACCAAATGAGGGGATAATCAGTTGGAGGAGTTTGAAACAAGTACTGCAGAGCATGCAGCCTCTGAGGAAAGAGTCTAACTCTGAAACACGTCAGGCGAGGCATGCAAGAAGATTTTATATGTCTTTCATTTAAGAGTGTCCCTGCGCTTTGAAAAATCTTGCTTGTGAGTGCATTCCAAGAAAGCCAAATGTGACAACATAATTGATACGGCCCAGCCAGGTCGGGGTGTGCACCTTTGCTGAATTCATGGCAAGTCCTGTGGCCTGAGATGTTTTAGTGCTACGTTGGAACAGCAAGATATGCTTTACATTTGGGGACATTTCTTGATGGATGAACATTTGGCTGTATAAAAGAAGGTATGCTGCTTACAAATTGAAAGTGTTTTGTGTTTCTGACCCTCATGGGTTCAAAGAGAACTCCAACTCCTGTGATGCAAGATTACAAATGCCCGGATGGGTGTGTTACCAATTGAGGGGATAATCAGTTGGAGGAGTTTGAAACAAGCACTGCAGAGCATGCGGCCTCTGAGGAAAGAGTCTAACTCTGAAACGCGTCAGGCGAGGCATGCAAGAAGATTTTATTTGTCTTTCATTTAAGAGTGTCCCTGTGCTTTGAAAACTCTTGCTTGTGAGTGCATTCAAAGAAAGGCAACTTGTGAAATCATAAATTATAAGGCCCAGCTAGGTCGGGGTGTGCACATTTGCTGAATTCAGGGCAAGTCATGTGGCCTGAGATGTTTTAGTGCTACGTTGGAACAGCAAGATATGCTTTATATTTGGGGACATTTCTTGGTGGATGAACATTTTGCTGAATAAAAGAAGGTATGCTGCTTACAAATTGAAAGTGTTTTGTGTTTCTGACCCACATGGGTTCAAAGAGAACTCCAACTCCCGTGATGCAAGATTACAAATGCCCGGATGGGTGTGTTACCAATTGAGGGGATAATCAGTTGGAGGAGTTTAAAACAAGCACTGCAGAGCATGCGGCCTCTGAGGAAAGAGTCTAACTCTGAAACGCGCCAGGCGAGGCATGCAAGAAGATTTTATTTGTCTTTCATTTAAGAGTGTCCCTGCGCTTTGAAAACTCTTGCTTGTGAGTGCATTCAAAGAAAGGCAAATGGTGAAATCATAAATTATACGGCCCAGCCAGGTCGGGGTGTGCACATTTGCTGAATTCATGGCAAGTCCTGTGGCCTGAGATGTTTTAGTGCTACGTTGGAACAGCAAGATATGCTTTACATTTGGGGGCATTTCTTGGTGGATGAACATTTTGCTGAATAAAAGAAGGTATGCTGCTTACAAATTGAAAGTGTTTTGTGTTTCTGACCCACATGGGTTCAAAGAGAACTCCAACTCCCGTGATGCAAGATTACAAATGCCCGGATGGGCGTGTTACCAATTGAGGGGATAATCAGTTGGAGGAGTTTGAAACAAGCACTGCAGAGCATGCGGCCTCTGAGGAAAGAGTCTAACTCTGAAACGCGTCAGGCGAGGCATGCAAGAAGATTTTATTTGTCTTTCATTTAAGAGTGTCCCTGTGCTTTGAAAACTCTTGCTTGTGAGTGCATTCAAAGAAAGGCAACTTGTGAAATCATAAATTATAAGGCCCAGCTAGGTCGGGGTGTGCACATTTGCTGAATTCAGGGCAAGTCATGTGGCCTGAGATGTTTTAGTGCTACGTTGGAACAGCAAGATATGCTTTACATTTGGGGACATTTCTTGGTGGATGAACATTTTGCTGAATAAAAGAAGGTATGCTGCTTACAAATTGAAAGTGTTTTGTGTTTCTGACCCACATGGGTTCAAAGAGAACTCCAACTCCCGTGATGCAAGATTACAAATGCCCGGATGGGCGTGTTACCAATTGAGGGGATAATCAGTTGGAGGAGTTTGAAACAAGCACTGCAGAGCATGCGGCCTCTGAGGAAAGAGTCTAACTCTGAAACACGTCAGGAGAGGCATGTGAGAAGATTTTATATGTCTTTCATTTAAGAGTGTCCCTGCGCTTTGAAAAATCTTGCTTGTGAGTGCATTCAAAGAAAGGCAACTTGTGAAATCATAAATTATACGGCCCAGCCAGGTCGGGTGTGCACCTTTGCTGAATTCATGGCAAGTCCTGTGGTCTGAGATGTTTTAGTGCTACGTTGGAACAGCAAGATATGCTTTACATTTGGGGACATTTCTTGATGAATGAACATTTTGCTGAATGAAAGAAGGTATGCTGCTTTCAAATTGAAAGTGTTTTGTGTTTCTGACCCACATGGGTTCAAAGAGAACTCCAACTCCCATGATGCAAGATTACAAATGCCCGGATGGGCGTGTTACCAATTGAGGGGATAATCAGTTGGAGGAGTTTGAAACAAGCACTGCAGAGCTTGCGGCCTCTGAGGAAAGAGTCTAACTCTGAAACGTGTCAGGCGAGGCATGATAGAAGATTTTATTTGTCTTTCATTTAAGAGTGTCCCTGCGCTTTAAAACCTCTTGCTTTTGAGTGCATTCCAAGAAAGGCAACTTGTGACAACATAATTGATACGGCCCAGCCAGGTCGGGGTGTGCACCTTTGCTGAATTCATGGCAAGTCCTGTGGTCTGAGATGTTTTAGTGCTACGTTGGAACAGCAAGATATGCTTTACATTTGGGGACATTTCTTGATGAATGAACATTTTGCTGAATAAAAGAAGGTATGCTGCTTTCAAATGGAAAGTGTTTTGTGTTTCCGACCCACATGGGTTCAAAGAGAACTCCAACTCCCGTGATGCAAGATTACAAATGCCTGGATGGGTGTGTTACCAATTGAGGGGATAATCTGTTGGAGGAGTTTAAAACAAGCACTGCAGAGCATGCGGCCTCTGAGGAAAGAGTCTAACTCTGAAACGCGCCAGGCGAGGCATGCGAGAAGATTTTATATTTCTTTCATTTAAGAGTGTCCCTGCGCTTTGAAAAATCTTGCTTGTGAGTGCATTCCAAGAAAGCCAACTTGTGACAACATAATTGATACGGCCCAGCCAGGTCGGGGTGTGCACCTTTGCTGAATTCATGGCAAGTCCTGTGGCCTGAGATGTTTTAGTGCTACGTTGGAACAGCAAGATATGCTTTACATTTGGGGACATTTCTTGATCAATGAACATTTGGCTGTATAAAAGAAGGTATGCTGCTTACAAATTGAAAGTGTTTTGTGTTTCTGACCAACATGGGTTCAAAGAGAACTCCAACTCCTGTGATGCAAGATTACAAATGCCCGGATGGGCGTGTTACCAATTGAGGGGATAATCAGTTGGAGGAGTTTGAAACAAGCACTGCAGAGCATGCGGCCTCTGAGGAAAGAGTCTAACTCTGAAACGCGTCAGGCGAGGCATGCAAGAAGATTTTATTTGTCTTTCAGTTAAGAGTGTCCCTGCACTTTGAAAACTCTTGATTGTGAGTGAATTCAAAGAAAGGCAACTTGTGAAATCATAAATTATACGGCCCAGCTAGGTCGGGGTGTGCACATTTGCTGAATTCAGGGCAAGTCATGTGGCCTGGGATGTCTTAGTGCTACGTTGGAACAGCAAGATATGCTTTACATTTGGGGACATTTCTTGGTGGATGAACATTTTGCTGAATAAAAGAAGGTATGCTGCTTACAAATTGAAAGTGTTTTGTGTTTCTGACCCACATGGGTTCAAAGAGAACTCCAACTCCCGTGATGCAAGATTACAAATGCCCGGATGGGCGTGTTACCAATTGAGGGGATAATCAGTTGGAGGAGTTTGAAACAAGCACTGCAGAGCATGCGGCCTCTGAGGAAAGAGTCTAACTCTGAAACACGTCAGGAGAGGCATGTGAGAAGATTTTATATGTCTTTCATTTAAGAGTGTCCCTGCGCTTTGAAAAATCTTGCTTGTGAGTGCATTCAAAGAAAGGCAACTTGTGAAATCATAAATTATACGGCCCAGCCAGGTCGGGGTGTGCACCTTTGCTGAATTCATGGCAAGTCCTGTGGTCTGAGATGTTTTAGTGCTACGTTGGAACAGCAAGATATGCTTTACATTTGGGGACATTTCTTGATGAATGAACATTTTGCTGAATAAAAGAAGGTATGCTGCTTTCAAATTGAAAGTGTTTTGTGTTTCTGACCCACATGGGTTCAAAGAGAACTCCAACTCCCGTGATGCAAGATTACAAATGCCCGGATGGGTGTGTTACCAATTGAGGGGATAATCAGTTGGAGGAGTTTAAAACAAGCATTGCAGAGCATGCGGCCTCTGAGGAAAGAGTCTAACTCTGAAACGCGTCAGGCGAGGCATGCAAGAAGATTTTATTTGTCTTTCATTTAAGAGTGTCCCTGCGCTTTAAAACCTCTTGCTTTTGAGTGCATTCCAAGAAAGGCAACTTGTGACAACATAATTGATACGGCCCAGCCAGGTCGGGGTGTGCACCTTTGCTGAATTCATGGCAAGTCCTGTGGTCTGAGATGTTTTAGTGCTACGTTGGAACAGCAAGATATGCTTTACATTTGGGGACATTTCTTGATGAATGAACATTTTGCTGAATAAAAGAAGGTATGCTGCTTACAAATTGAAAGTGTTTTGTGTTTCCGACCCACATCGGTTCAAAGAGAACTCCAACTCCCGTGATGCAAGATTACAAATGCCCGGATGGGCGTGTTACCAATTGAGGGGATAATCAGTTGGAGGAGTTTGAAACAAGCACTGCAGAGCATGCGGCCTCTGAGGAAAGAGTCTAACTCTGAAACGCCTCAGGTGAGGCATGCAAGAAGATTTTATTTGTCTTTCATTTAAGAGTGTCCCTGCGCTTTGAAAAATCTTGCTTGCGAGTGCATTCAAAGAAAGCCAACTTGTGAAATCATAAAATATACGGCCCAGCCAGGTCGGGGTGTGCACATTTGCTGAATTCATGGCAAGTCCTGTGGCCTGCGATTTTTTAGTGCTACATTGGAACAGCAAGATATGCTTTACATTTGGGGACATTTCTTGATGGATGAACATTTTGCTGAATAAAAGAAGGTATGCTACTTACAAATTGAAAGTGTTTCGTGTTTCTGACCCACATGGGTTGAAAGAGAACTCCAACTCACGTGATGCAAGATTACAAAGGCCCGGATGGGCGTGTTACCAATTGAGGGGATAATCAGTTGGAGGAGTTTGAAACAAGCACTGCAGAGCATGCTGCCTCTGAGGAAAGAGTCTAACTCTGAAACGCGTCAGGCGAGGCATGCCAGAAGATTTTATTTGTCTTTCATTTAAGAGTGTCCCTGTGCTTTGAAAACTCTTGCTTGTGAGTGCATTCCAAGAAAGGCAACTTGTGAAAACATAATTTATACAGCCAAGCCATGTCTGGGTGTGCACCTTTGCTGAATTCTTATCAAGTCCTGTGGCCTGAGATGTTTCAGTGCTATGTTGGAACAGCAAGATATGCTTTACATTTGGGGACATTTCTTGATGGACGAACATTTTGCTGAATAAAAGAAGGTATGCTGCTTACAAATTGAAAGTGTTTTGTGTTTCTGACCCACATGGGTTCAAAGAGAACTCCAACTCCTGTGATGCAAGATTACAAATGCCCGGATGGGCGTGTTACCAATTGAGGGGATAATCAGTTGGAGGAGTTTGAAACAAGCACTGCAGAGCATGCGGCCTCTGAGGAAAGAGTCTAACTCTGAAACGCGTCAGGCGAGGCATGCGAGAAGATTTTATTTGTCTTTCATTTAAGAGTGTCCCTGCGCTTTAAAAACTCTTGCTTGTGAGTGCATTCCAAGAAAGGCAACTTGTGAAAACATAATTTATACGGCCCAGCCAGGTCGGGGAGTGCACCTTTGCTGAATTCATGGCAAGTCCTGTGACCTGAGATGTTTTAGTGCTACGTTGGAACAGCAAGATATGCTTTACATTTGGGGACATTTCTTGATGGATGAACATTTTGCGGAATAAAAGAAGGTATGCTGCTTACAAATTGAAAGTGTTTTGTGTTTCTGACCCACATGGGTTCAAAGAGAACTCCAACTCCCGTGATGCAAGATTACAAATGCCCGGATGGTCGTGTTACCAATTGAGGGGATAATCAGTTGGAGGAGTTGAAACAAGCACTGCAGAGCTTGCGGCACTGAGGAAAGAGTCTAATTCTGAAACATGTCAGGCGAGGCATGCGAGAAGATTTTATTTGTCTTTCAATTAACAGTGTCCCTGTGCTTTGAAAACTCTTGCTTGTGAGTGCATTCCAAGAAAGGCAACTTGTGAAAACATAATGTATACGGCCCAGCCAGGTCGGGGTGTGCACCTTTGCTGAATTCATTGCAAGTCCTGTGGCCTGAGATGTTTTAGTGCTACATTGGAACAGCAAGATATGCTTTACATTTGGGGACATTTCTTGATGGATGAACATTTTGCTGAATAAAAGAAGGTATGCTGCTTACAAATTGAAAGTGTTTTATGTTTCTGACCCACCTGGGTTCAAAGAGAACTCCAACTCCGGTGATGCAAGATTACAAATGCCCAGATGGGCGTGTTACCAAATGAGGGGATAATCAGTTGGAGGAGTTTGAAACAAGTACTGCAGAGCATGCAGCCTCTGAGGAAAGAGTCTAACTCTGAAACACGTCAGGCGAGGCATGCGAGAAGATTTTATATGTCTTTCATTTAAGAGTGTCCCTGCGCTTTGAAAAATCTTGCTTGTGAGTGCATTCCAAGAAAGCCAACTTGTGACAACATAATTGATACGGCCCAGCCAGGTCGGGGTGTGCACCTTTGCTGAATTCATGGCAAGTCCTGTGGCCTGAGATGTTTTAGTGCTACGTTGGAACAGCAAGATATGCTTTACATTTGGGGACATTTCTTGATGGATGAACATTTGGCTGTATAAAAGAAGGTATGCTGCTTACAAATTGAAAGTGTTTTGTGTTTCTGACCCTCATGGGTTCAAAGAGAACTCCAACTCCTGTGATGCAAGATTACAAATGCCCGGATGGGCGTGTTACCAATTGAGGGGATAATCAGTTGGAGGAGTTTAAAACAAGCACTGCAGAGCATGCGGCCTCTGAGGAAAGAGTCTAACTCTGAAACGCGCCAGGCGAGGCATGCAAGAAGATTTTATTTGTCTTTCATTTAAGAGTGTCCCTGTGCTTTGAAAACTCTTGCTTGTGAGTGCATTCAAAGAAAGGCAACTTGTGAAATCATAAATTATAAGGCCCAGCTAGGTCGGGGTGTGCACATTTGCTGAATTCAGGGCAAGTCATGTGGCCTGAGATGTTTTAGTGCTACGTTGGAACAGCAAGATATGCTTTACATTTGGGGACATTTCTTGGTGGATGAACATTTTGCTGAATAAAAGAAGGTATGCTGCTTACAAATTGAAAGTGTTTTGTGTTTCTGACCCACATGGGTTCAAAGAGAACTCCAACTCCCGTGATGCAAGATTACAAATGCCCGGATAGGCGTGTTACCAATTGAGGGGATAATCAGTTGGAGGAGTTTGAAACAAGCACTGCAGAGCATGCGGCCTCTGAGGAAAGAGTCTAACTCTGAAACACGTCAGGAGAGGCATGTGAGAAGATTTTATATGTCTTTCATTTAAGAGTGTCCCTGAGCTTTGAAAAATCTTGCTTGTGAGTGCATTCAAAGAAAGGCAACTTGTGAAATCATAAATTATACGGCCCAGCCAGGTCGGGGTGTGCACCTTTGCTGAATTCATGGCAAGTCCTGTGGTCTGAGATGTTTTAGTGCTACGTTGGAACAGCAAGATATGCTTTACATTTGGGGACATTTCTTGATGAATGAACATTTTGCTGAATGAAAGAAGGTATGCTGCTTTCAAATTGAAAGTGTTTTGTGTTTCTGACCCACATGGGTTCAAAGAGAACTCCAACTCCCGTGATGCAAGATTACAAATGCCCGGATGGGTGTGTTACCAATTGAGGGGATAATCAGTTGGAGGAGTTTAAAACAAGCACTGCAGAGCATGCGGCCTCTGAGGAAAGAGTCTAACTCTGAAACGCGCCAGGCGAGGCATGCAAGAAGATTTTATTTGTCTTTCATTTAAGAGTGTCCCTGCGCTTTAAAAACTCTTGCTTGTGAGTGCATTCAAAGAAAGGCAAATGGTGAAATCATAAATTATACGGCCCAGCCAGGTCGGGGTGTGCACATTTGCTGAATTCATGGCAAGTCCTGTGGCCTGAGATGTTTTAGTGCTACGTTGGAACAGCAAGATATGCTTTACATTTGGGGGCATTTCTTGGTGGATGAACATTTTGCTGAATAAAAGAAGGTATGCTGCTTACAAATTGAAAGTGTTTTGTGTTTCTGACCCACATGGGTTCAAAGAGAACTCCAACTCCCGTGATGCAAGATTACAAATGCCCGGATGGGCGTGTTACCAATTGAGGGGATAATCAGTTGGAGGAGTTTGAAACAAGCACTGCAGAGCATGCGGCCTCTGAGGAAAGAGTCTAACTCTGAAACGCATCAGGCGAGGCATGCAAGAAGATTTTATTTGTCTTTCATTTAAGAGTGTCCCTGTGCTTTGAAAACTCTTGCTTGTGAGTGCATTCAAAGAAAGGCAACTTGTGAAATCATAAATTATAAGGCCCAGCTAGGTCGGGGTGTGCACATTTGCTGAATTCAGGGCAAGTCATGTGGCCTGAGATGTTTTAGTGCTACGTTGGAACAGCAAGATATGCTTTACATTTGGGGACATTTCTTGGTGGATGAACATTTTGCTGAATAAAAGAAGGTATGCTGCTTACAAATTGAAAGTGTTTTGTGTTTCTGACCCACATGGGTTCAAAGAGAACTCCAACTCCCGTGATGCAAGATTACAAATGCCCGGATGGGCGTGTTACCAATTGAGGGGATAATCAGTTGGAGGAGTTTGAAACAAGCACTGCAGAGCATGCGGCCTCTGAGGAAAGAGTCTAACTCTGAAACACGTCAGGAGAGGCATGTGAGAAGATTTTATATGTCTTTCATTTAAGAGTGTCCCTGCGCTTTGAAAAATCTTGCTTGTGAGTGCATTCAAAGAAAGGCAACTTGTGAAATCATAAATTATACGGCCCAGCCAGGTCGGGTGTGCACCTTTGCTGAATTCATGGCAAGTCCTGTGGTCTGAGATGTTTTAGTGCTACGTTGGAACAGCAAGATATGCTTTACATTTGGGGACATTTCTTGATGAATGAACATTTTGCTGAATGAAAGAAGGTATGCTGCTTTCAAATTGAAAGTGTTTTGTGTTTCTGACCCACATGGGTTCAAAGAGAACTCCAACTCCCGTGATGCAAGATCACAAATGCCCGGATGGGTGTGTTACCAATTGAGGGGATAATCAGTTGGAGGAGTTTAAAACAAGCACTGCAGAGCATGCGGCCTCTGAGGAAAGAGTCTAACTCTGAAACGCGCCAGGCGAGGCATGCAAGAAGATTTTATTTGTCTTTCATTTAAGAGTGTCCCTGCGCTTTGAAAACTCTTGCTTGTGAGTGCATTCAAAGAAAGGCAAATGGTGAAATCATAAATTATACGGCCCAGCCAGGTCGGGGTGTGCACATTTGCTGAATTCATGGCAAGTCCTGTGGCCTGAGATGTTTTAGTGCTACGTTGGAACAGCAAGATATGCTTTACATTTGGGGACATTTCTTGATGGATGAACATTTTGCTGAATAAAAGAAGGTATGCTGCTTACAAATTGAAAGTGTTTTATGTTTCTGACCCACATGGGTTCAAAGAGAACTCCAACTCCGGTGATGCAAGATTACAAATGCCCAGATGGGCGTGTTACCAAATGAGGGGATAATCAGTTGGAGGAGTTTGAAACAAGTACTGCAGAGCATGCAGCCTCTGAGGAAAGAGTCTAACTCTGAAACACGTCAGGCGAGGCATGCGAGAAGATTTTATATGTCTTTCATTTAAGAGTGTCCCTGCGCTTTGAAAAATCTTGCTTGTGAGTGCATTCCAAGAAAGCCAACTTGTGACAACATAATTGATACGGCCTAGCCAGGTCGGGGTGGGCACCTTTGCTGAATTCATGGCAAGTCCTGTGGCCTGAGATGTTTTAGTGCTACGTTGGAACAGCAAGATATGCTTTACATTTGGGGACATTTCTTGATGGATGAACATTTGGCTGTATAAAAGAAGGTATGCTGCTTACAAATTGAAAGTGTTTTGTGTTTCTGACCCACATGGGTTCAAAGAGAACTCCAACTCCCGTGATGCAAGATTACAAATGCCCGGATGGGCGTGTTACCAATTGAGGGGATAATCAGTTGGAGGAGTTTGAAACAAGCACTGCAGAGCATGCGGCCTCTGAGGAAAGAGTCTAACTCTGAAACACGTCAGGAGAGGCATGTGAGAAGATTTTATATGTCTTTCATTTAAGAGTGTCCCTGAGCTTTGAAAAATCTTGCTTGTGAGTGCATTCAAAGAAAGGCAACTTGTGAAATCATAAATTATACGGCCCAGCCAGGTCGGGGTGTGCACCTTTGCTGAATTCATGGCAAGTCCTGTGGTCTGAGATGTTTTAGTGCTACGTTGGAACAGCAAGATATGCTTTACATTTGGGGGACATTTCTTGATGAATGAACATTTTGCTGAATGAAAGAAGGTATGCTGCTTTCAAATTGAAAGTGTTTTGTGTTTCTGACCCACATGGGTTCAAAGAGAACTCCAACTCCCGTGATGCAAGATTACAAATGCCCGGATGGGTGTGTTACCAATTGAGGGGATAATCAGTTGGAGGAGTTTAAAACAAGCACTGCAGAGCATGCGGCCTCTGAGAAAAGAGTCTAACTCTGAAACGCGCCAGGCGAGGCATGCAAGAAGAATTTATTTGTCTTTCATTTAAGAGTGTCCCTGCGCTTTGAAAACTCTTGCTTGTGAGTGCATTCAAAGAAAGGCAACTTGTGAAATCATAAATTATACGGCCCAGCCAGGTCGGGTGTGCACCTTTGCTGAATTCATGGCAAGTCCTGTGGTCTGAGATGTTTTAGTGCTACGTTGGAACAGCAAGATATGCTTTACATTTGGGGACATTTCTTGATGAATGAACATTTTGCTGAATGAAAGAAGGTATGCTGCTTTCAAATTGAAAGTGTTTTGTGTTTCTGACCCACATGGGTTCAAAGAGAACCCCAACTCCCGTGATGCAAGATTACAAATGCCCGGATGGGTGTGTTACCAATTGAGGGGATAATCAGTTGGAGGAGTTTAAAACAAGCACTGCAGAGCATGCGGCCTCTGAGAAAAGAGTCTAACTCTGAAACGCGCCAGGCGAGGCATGCAAGAAGATTTTATTTGTCTTTCATTTAAGAGTGTCCCTGCGCTTTGAAAACTCTTGCTTGTGAGTGCATTCAAAGAAAGGCAAATGGTGAAATCATAAATTATACGGCCCAGCCAGGTCGGGGTGTGCACATTTGCTGAATTCATGGCAAGTCCTGTGGCCTGAGATGTTTTAGTGCTACGTTGGAACAGCAAGATATGCTTTACATTTGGGGACATTTCTTGATGGATGAACATTTTGCTGAATAAAAGAAGGTATGCTGCTTACAAATTGAAAGTGTTTTATGTTTCTGACCCACATGGGTTCAAAGAGAACTCCAACTCCGGTGATGCAAGATTACAAATGCCCAGATGGGCGTGTTACCAAATGAGGGGATAATCAGTTGGAGGAGTTTGAAACAAGTACTGCAGAGCATGCAGCCTCTGAGGAAAGAGTCTAACTCTGAAACACGTCAGGCGAGGCATGCGAGAAGATTTTATATGTCTTTCATTTAAGAGTGTCCCTGCGCTTTGTAAACTCTTGCTTGTGAGTGCATTCCAAGAAAGCCAACTTGTGACAACATAATTGTTACGGCCCAGCCAGGTCGGGGTGTGCACCTTTGCTGAATTCATGGCAAGTCCTGTGGCCTGAGATGTTTTAGTGCTACGTTGGAACAGCAAGATATGCTTTACATTTGGGGACATTTCTTGATGGATGAACATTTGGCTGTATAAAAGAAGGTATGCTGCTTACAAATTGAAAGTGTTTTGTGTTTCTGACCCTCATGGGTTCAAAGAGAACTCCAACTCCTGTGATGCAAGATTACAAATGCCCGGATGGGCGTGTTACCAATTGAGGGGATAATCAGTTGGAGGAGTTTGAAACAAGCACTGCAGAGCATGCGGCCTCTGAGGAAAGAGTCTAACTCTGAAACGCGTCAGGCGAGGCATGCAAGAAGATTTTATTTGTCTTTCATTTAAGAGTGTCCCTGTGCTTTGAAAACTCTTGCTTGTGAGTGCATTCAAAGAAAGGCAACTTGTGAAATCATAAATTATAAGGCCCAGCTAGGTCGGGGTGTGCACATTTGCTGAATTCAGGGCAAGTCATGTGGCCTGAGATGTTTTAGTGCTACGTTGGAACAGCAAGATATGCTTTACATTTGGGGACATTTCTTGGTGGATGAACATTTTGCTGAATAAAAGAAGGTATGCTGCTTACAAATTGAAAGTGTTTTGTGTTTCTGACCCACATGGGTTCAAAGAGAACTCCAACTCCCGTGATGCAAGATTACAAATGCCAGGATGGGCGTGTTACCAATTGAGGGGATAATCAGTTGGAGGAGTTTGAAACAAGCACTGCAGAGCATGCGGCCTCTGAGGAAAGAGTCTAACTCTGAAACACGTCAGGAGAGGCATGTGAGAAGATTTTATATGTCTTTCATTTAAGAGTGTCCCTGAGCTTTGAAAAATCTTGCTTGTGAGTGCATTCAAAGAAAGGCAACTTGTGAAATCATAAATTATACGGCCCAGCCAGGTCGGGGTGTGCACCTTTGCTGAATTCATGGCAAGTCCTGTGGTCTGAGATGTTTTAGTGCTACGTTGGAACAGCAAGATATGCTTTACATTTGGGGACATTTCTTGATGAATGAACATTTTGCTGAATGAAAGAAGGTATGCTGCTTTCAAATTGAAAGTGTTTTGTGTTTCTGACCCACATGGGTTCAAAGAGAACTCCAACTCCCGTGATGCAAGATTACAAATGCCCGGATGGGTGTGTTACCAATTGAGGGGATAATCAGTTGGAGGAGTTTAAAACAAGCACTGCAGAGCATGCGGCCTCTGAGAAAAGAGTCTAACTCTGAAACGCGCCAGGCGAGGCATGCAAGAAGAATTTATTTGTCTTTCATTTAAGAGTGTCCCTGCGCTTTGAAAACTCTTGCTTGTGAGTGCATTCAAAGAAAGGCAAATGGTGAAATCATAAATTATACGGCCCAGCCAGGTCGGGGTGTGCACATTTGCTGAATTCATGGCAAGTCCTGTGGCCTGAGATGTTTTAGTGCTACGTTGGAACAGCAAGATATGCTTTACATTTGGGGGCATTTCTTGGTGGATGAACATTTTGCTGAATAAAAGAAGGTATGCTGCTTACAAATTGAAAGTGTTTTGTGTTTCTGACCCACATGGGTTCAAAGAGAACTCCAACTCCCGTGATGCAAGATTACAAATGCCCGGATGGGCGTGTTACCAATTGAGGGGATAATCAGTTGGAGGAGTTTGAAACAAGCACTGCAGAGCATGCGGCCTCTGAGGAAAGAGTCTAACTCTGAAACGCGTCAGGCGAGGCATGCAAGAAGATTTTATTTGTCTTTCATTTAAGAGTGTCCCTGTGCTTTGAAAACTCTTGCTTGTGAGTGCATTCAAAGAAAGGCAACTTGTGAAATCATAAATTATAAGGCCCAGCTAGGTCGGGGTGTGCACATTTGCTGAATTCAGGGCAAGTCATGTGGCCTGAGATGTTTTAGTGCTACGTTGGAACAGCAAGATATGCTTTACATTTGGGGACATTTCTTGGTGGATGAACATTTTGCTGAATAAAAGAAGGTATGCTGCTTACAAATTGAAAGTGTTTTGTGTTTCTGACCCACATGGGTTCAAAGAGAACTCCAACTCCCGTGATGCAAGATTACAAATGCCCGGATGGGCGTGTTACCAATTGAGGGGATAATCAGTTGGAGGAGTTTGAAACAAGCACTGCAGAGCATGCGGCCTCTGAGGAAAGAGTCTAACTCTGAAACACGTCAGGAGAGGCATGTGAGAAGATTTTATATGTCTTTCATTTAAGAGTGTCCCTGCGCTTTGAAAAATCTTGCTTGTGAGTGCATTCAAAGAAAGGCAACTTGTGAAATCATAAATTATACGGCCCAGCCAGGTCGGGTGTGCACCTTTGCTGAATTCATGGCAAGTCCTGTGGTCTGAGATGTTTTAGTGCTACGTTGGAACAGCAAGATATGCTTTACATTTGGGGACATTTCTTGATGAATGAACATTTTGCTGAATGAAAGAAGGTATGCTGCTTTCAAATTGAAAGTGTTTTGTGTTTCTGACCCACATGGGTTCAAAGAGAACTCCAACTCCCGTGATGCAAGATTACAAATGCCCGGATGAGTGTGTTACCAATTGAGGGGATAATCAGTTGGAGGAGTTTAAAACAAGCACTGCAGAGCATGCGGCCTCTGAGGAAAGAGTCTAACTCTGAAACGCGCCAGGCGAGGCATGCAAGAAGATTTTATTTGTCTTTCATTTAAGAGTGTCCCTGCGCTTTGAAAACTCTTGCTTGTGAGTGCATTCAAAGAAAGGCAAATGGTGAAATCATAAATTATACGGCCCAGCCAGGTCGGGGTGTGCACATTTGCTGAATTCATGGCAAGTCCTGTGGCCTGAGATGTTTTAGTGCTACGTTGGAACAGCAAGATATGCTTTACATTTGGGGGCATTTCTTGGTGGATGAACATTTTGCTGAATAAAAGAAGGTATGCTGCTCACAAATTGAAAGTGTTTTGTGTTTCTGACCCACATGGGTTCAAAGAGAACTCCAACTCCCGTGATGCAAGATTACAAATGCCCGGATGGGCGTGTTACCAATTGAGGGGATAATCAGTTGGAGGAGTTTGAAACAAGCACTGCAGAGCATGCGGCCTCTGAGGAAAGAGTCTAACTCTGAAACGTGTCAGGCGAGGCATGCGAGAAGATTTTATTTGTCTTTCATTTAAGAGTGTCCCTGCGCTTTAAAACCTCTTGCTTTTGAGTGCATTCAAAGAAAGGCAACTTGTGAAAACATAATTGATACGGTCCAGCCTGGTCGGGGTGTGCACCTTTGCTGAATTCATGGCAAGTCCTGTGGCCTGAGATGTTTTAGTGCTACGTCGGAACAGCAAGATATGCTTTACATTTGGGGACATTTCTTGATGAATGAACATTTTGCTGAATAAAAGAAGGTATGCTGCTTACAAATTGAAACTGTTTTGTGTTTCTGACCCACATGGGTTCAAAGAGAACTCCAATTCCCGTGATGCAAGATTACAAATGCCCAGATGGGCGTGTTACCAATGGAGGGGATAATCAGTTGGAGGAGTTTGAAACAAGCACTGCAGAGCATGCGGCCCTTTGAGGAAAGAGTCTAACTCTGTAACGCGTCAGGCGAGGCATGCGAGAAGATTTTATTTGTCTTTCATTTAAGAGTGTCCCTGCGCTTTGAAAACTCTTGCTTGTGAGTGCATTCCAAGAAAGGCAACTTGTGAAAACATAATTTATACAGCCCAGCCAGGTCGGGGTGTGCACCTTTGCGGAATTCATGGCAAGTACTGTGGCCTGAGATGTTTTAGTGCTACGTTGAAACAGCAAGGTATGCTTTACATTTGGGGACATTTCCTGATGGATGAACATTTTGCTGAATAAAAGAAGGTATGCTGCTTACAAATTGGAAGTGTTTTGTGTTTCTGACCCACATGGGTTCAAAGAGAACTCCAACTCCCGTGATGCAAGATTACAAATGCCCGGATGGGCGTGTAACCAATTGATGGGATAATCAGTTGGAGGAGTTTGAAACAAGCACTGCAGAGCATGCGGCACTGAGGAAAGAGTCTAATTCTGAAACATGTAAGGCGAGGCATGCGAGAAGATTTTATTTGTCTTTCATTTAACAGTGTCCCTTTGCTTTGAAAACTCTTGCTTGTGAGTGCATTCCAAGAAAGGCAACTTGTGAAAACATAATGTATACGGCCCAGCCAGGGGGGGGGTGTGCACCTTTGCTGAATTCATGGCAAGTCCTGTGGCCTGAGATGTTTTATTGCTACGTTGGAACAGCAAGATATGCTTTACATTTGGAGACATTTCTTGATGGATGAACATTTTGCTGAATAAAAGAAGGTATGCTGCTTACAAATTGAAAGTGTTTTGTGTTACTGACCCACATGGGTTCAAAGAGAACTCCAACTCCGGTGATGCAAGATTACAAATGCCCGGATGGGCTTGTTACCAATTGAGGGGATAATCAGTTGGAGGAGTTTGAAACAAGTACTGCAGAGCATGCGGCCTCTGAGGAAAGAGTCTATCTCTGAAACGCGTCAGGCGAGGCATGCAAGAAGATGTTATTTGTCTTTCATTTAAGAGTGTCCCTGCGCTTTGAAAACTCTTGCTTGTGAGTGCATTCCAAGAAAGGCAACTTGTGAAAACATAATTTATACGGGCCAGCCAGGTCGGGGTGTGCACATTTGCTGAATTCATGGCAAGTCCTGTGGCCTGAGATGTTTTAGTGCTACGTTGGAACAGCAAGATATGCTTTACATTTGGGGACATTTCTTGGTGGATGAACATTTTGCTGAATAAAAGAAGGTATGCTGCTTACAAATTGAAAGTGTTTTGTGTTTTTGACCAACATGGGTTCAAAGAGAACTCCAACTCCCATGATGCAAGATTACAAATGCCTGGATGGGTGTGTTACCAATTGAGGGGATAATCAGTTGGAGGAGTTTGAAACAAGCACTGCAGAGCATGCGGCCTCTGAGGAAAGAGTCTAACTCTGAAACACGTCAGGCGAGGCATGCGAGAAGATTTTATATGTCTTTCATTTAAGAGTGTCCCTGCGCTTTGAAAAATCTTGCTTGTGAGTGCATTCGAAGAAAGGCAACTTGTGACAACATAATTGATACGGCCCAGCCAGGTCCTTGTGTGCACCTTTGCTGAATTCATGGCAAGTCCTGTGGCCTGAGATGTTTTAGTGCTACGTTGGAACAGCAAGATATGCTTTACATTTGGGGACATTTCTTGATGGATGAACATTTTGCTGTATAAAAGAAGGTATGCTGCTTACAAATGGAAAGTGTTTTGTGTTTCTGACCAGCATGGGTTCAAAGAGAACTCCAATTCCCGTGATGCAAGATTACAAATGCCCAGATGGGCGTGTTACCAATGGAGGGGATAATCAGTTGGAGGAGTTTGAAACAAGCACTGCAGAGCATGCGGCCCTTTGAGGAAAGAGTCTAACTCTGTAACGCGTCAGGCGAGGCATGCGAGAAGATTTTATTTGTCTTTCATTTAAGAGTGTCCCTGCGCTTTGAAAACTCTTGCTTGTGAGTGCATTCCAAGAAAGGCAACTTGTGAAAACATAATTTATACAGCCCAGCCAGGTCGGGGTGTGCACCTTTGCGGAATTCATGGCAAGTACTGTGGCCTGAGATGTTTTAGTGCTACGTTGAAACAGCAAGGTATGCTTTACATTTGGGGACATTTCCTGATGGATGAACATTTTGCTGAATAAAAGAAGGTATGCTGCTTACAAATTGGAAGTGTTTTGTGTTTCTGACCCACATGGGTTCAAAGAGAACTCCAACTCCCGTGATGCAAGATTACAAATGCCCGGATGGGCGTGTAACCAATTGATGGGATAATCAGTTGGAGGAGTTTGAAACAAGCACTGCAGAGCATGCGGCACTGAGGAAAGAGTCTAATTCTGAAACATGTAAGGCGAGGCATGCGAGAAGATTTTATTTGTCTTTCATTTAACAGTGTCCCTTTGCTTTGAAAACTCTTGCTTGTGAGTGCATTCCAAGAAAGGCAACTTGTGAAAACATAATGTATACGGCCCAGCCAGGGGGGGGGGTGTGCACCTTTGCTGAATTCATGGCAAGTCCTGTGGCCTGAGATGTTTTATTGCTACGTTGGAACAGCAAGATATGCTTTACATTTGGAGACATTTCTTGATGGATGAACATTTTGCTGAATAAAAGAAGGTACGCTGCTTACAAATTGCAAGTGTTTTGTGTTACTGACCCACATGGGTTCAAAGAGAACTCCAAATCCGGTGATGCAAGATTACAAATGCCCGGATGGGCTTGTTACCAATTGAGGGGATAATCAGTTGGAGGAGTTTGAAACAAGTACTGCAGAGCATGCGGCCTCTGAGGAAAGAGTCTATCTCTGAAACGCGTCAGGCGAGGCATGCAAGAAGATGTTATTTGTCTTTCATTTAAGAGTGTCCCTGCGCTTTGAAAACTCTTGCTTGTGAGTGCATTCCAAGAAAGGCAACTTGTGAAAACATAATTTATACGGGCCAGCCAGGTCGGGGTGTGCACATTTGCTGAATTCATGGCAAGTCCTGTGGCCTGAGATGTTTTAGTGCTACGTTGGAACAGCAAGATATGCTTTACATTTGGGGACATTTCTTGGTGGATGAACATTTTGCTGAATAAAAGAAGGTATGCTGCTTACAAATTGAAAGTGTTTTGTGTTTTTGACCAACATGGGTTCAAAGAGAACTCCAACTCCCATGATGCAAGATTACAAATGCCTGGATGGGTGTGTTACCAATTGAGGGGATAATCAGTTGGAGGAGTTTGAAACAAGCACTGCAGAGCATGCGGCCTCTGAGGAAAGAGTCTAACTCTGAAACACGTCAGGCGAGGCATGCGAGAAGATTTTATATGTCTTTCATTTAAGAGTGTCCCTGCGCTTTGAAAAATCTTGCTTGTGAGTGCATTCGAAGAAAGGCAACTTGTGACAACATAATTGATACGGCCCAGCCAGGTCGGTGTGTGCACCTTTGCTGAATTCATGGCAAGTCCTGTGGCCTGAGATGTTTTAGTGCTACGTTGGAACAGCAAGATATGCTTTACATTTGGGGACATTTCTTGATGGATGAACATTTTGCTGTATAAAAGAAGGTATGCTGCTTACAAATGGAAAGTGTTTTGTGTTTCTGACCAACATGGGTTCAAAGAGAACTCCAACTCCCATGATGCAAGATTACAAATGCCCGGATGGGCGTGTTACCAATTGAGGGGATAATCAGTTGGAGGAGTTTTAAACAAGCACTGCAGAGCATGCGGCCTCTGAGGAAAGAGTCTAACTCTGAAACACGTCAGGCGAGGCATGCGAGAAGATTTTATATGTCTTTCATTTAAGAGTGTCCCTGCGCTTTGAAAAATCTTGCTTGTGAGTGCATTCCAAGAAAGGCAACTTGTGACAACATAATTGATACGGCCCAGCCAGGTCGGGGTGTGCACCTTTGCTGAATTCATGGCAAGTCCTGTGGCCTGAGATGTTTTAGTGCTACGTTGGAACAGCAAGATATGCTTTACATTTGGGGACATTTCTTGATGGATGAACATTTTGCTGTATAAAAGAAGGTATGCTGCTTACAAATGGAAAGTGTTTTGTGTTTCTGACCAACATGGGTTCAAAGAGAACTCCAACTCCCATGATGCAAGATTACAAATGCCCGGATGGGCGTGTTACCAATTGAGGGGATAATCAGTTGGAGGAGTTTGAAACAAGCACTGCAGAGCATGCGGCCTCTGAGGAAAGAGTCTAACTCTGAAAAACGTCAGGCGAGGCATGCGAGAAGATTTTATATGTCTTTCATTTAAGAGTGTCCCTGCGCTTTGAAAAATCTTGCTTGTGAGTGCATTCCAAGAAAGGCAACTTGTGACAACATAATTGATACGGCCCAGCCAGGTCGGGTGTGCACCTTTGCTGAATTCATGGCAAGTCCTGTGGTCTGAGATGTTTTAGTGCTACGTTGGAACAGCAAGATATGCTTTACATTTGGGGACATTTCTTGATGAATGAACATTTTGCTGAATGAAAGAAGGTATGCTGCTTTCAAATTGAAAGTGTTTTGTGTTTCTGACCCACATGGGTTCAAAGAGAACTCCAACTCCCGTGATGCAAGATTACAAATGCCCGGATGGGTGTGTTACCAATTGAGGGGATAATCAGTTGGAGGAGTTTAAAACAAGCACTGCAGAGCATGCGGCCTCTGAGGAAAGAGTCTAACTCTGAAACGCGCCAGGCGAGGCATGCAAGAAGATTTTATTTGTCTTTCATTTAAGAGTGTCCCTGCGCTTTGAAAACTCTTGCTTGTGAGTGCATTCAAAGAAAGGCAAATGGTGAAATCATAAATTATACGGCCCAGCCAGGTCTGGGTGTGCACATTTGCTGAATTCATGGCAAGTCCTGTGGCCTGAGATGTTTTAGTGCTACGTTGGAACAGCAAGATATGCTTTACATTTGGGGGCATTTCTTGGTGGATGAACATTTTGCTGAATAAAAGAAGGTATGCTGCTCACAAATTGAAAGTGTTTTGTGTTTCTGACCCACATGGGTTCAAAGAGAACTCCAACTCCCGTGATGCAAGATTACAAATGCCCGGATGGGCGTGTTACCAATTGAGGGGATAATCAGTTGGAGGAGTTTGAAACAAGCACTGCAGAGCATGCGGCACTGAGAAAAGAGTCTAATTCTGAAACATGTAAGGCGAGGCATGCGAGAAGATTTTATTTGTCTTTCATTTAACAGTGTCCCTTTGCTTTGAAAACTCTTGCTTGTGAGTGCATTCCAAGAAAGGCAACTTGTGAAAACATAATGTATACGGCCCAGCCAGGGGGGGGGGTGTGCACCTTTGCTGAATTCATGGCAAGTCCTGTGGCCTGAATTTGAATTTATTTTTTTTTTAATTTAAAAACATTTATATAGCGCACTTATACCATGCGGTTTCATGGCGCTTCAAATTGCGAGGGATGGCAAACGAGGAGAGTTTAGGCAGCAAAAGCACGAGAAAAGAGGAAGGTTTTGAGGTTTTTCCTAAATTCAGTGTAGGAGGATGTTGTGCGGAGTGCCACGGGTAAGGAGTTCCAAAATACAGGGGCCAGAACAGAAAACTTGGTGCCGCCAGCCTTTTTCTTTTTGAATCGGGGGACAGTTAAGAGGGCCAGGTGAGAGGAACGAAGCACCCTCCCTGGGGTGTAAGGCTTAATAGCCGAGCAGATAAACTCTGGTGCAGTGCCCATTCTAGCCTGAAAGGTAAGGCACCCAAGCTTGAACAGGGCCCGCTCTTTCACCGGCAGCCAGTGCAGTGCCTGCAGTAAAGGGGAGGCCCGATGATATTTAGGCAGGCCATAGATAAGTCGGGCCGCCTGATTCTGCACTAGTTGCAGTCGGTGGATGGCGTAGGCAGGCGCGCCATTGTAAATGATGTTGCCGTAGTCAAGGCGCGACAACACCATCGCCAGCACTATGATCTTTAGGGCGGGGAGTGAAAAGAACCGAGAGATCTTCCTGATAGTTCTGAGGGAAAAAAAACAAGAGGAAACAACAGAACTAACCTGTGAGTGAACAGAAAGTGAGGGATTGAGGAAGATACCAAGGGTTTTGACTTTGGGGACCGGGAGTGGGGGAGCACCAAGTGGGGAGGGCCAGTGAGAAGGGGACCAGGGACTGCAACCACCTCCGGTCAAGACTAGTTCAGTCTTGTCCGGGTTGAGTTTGAGGTGGTTGCAGTTCATCCAATCCTGAATGAATAACATGACAGATTGGACATTCTGAAACGATGAAGGAGAGTGAGAAAGGTTAAAAATAAGCTGGAGGTCATCGGCGTAGTTGTACACCGTGACCTCGAGCTGCTGTAACATAAAAATGAGGGGGAAAATGTATAGATTAAACAAAAGGGGGGAGAGTGAGGAACCCTGGGGGACCCCGCACGTCACCTTGTGGGAGGCCGCAGCGAAACCGGTAAGATGGACTGCCTGGGCTCTGCCGCTTAGAAAGGACTCAAGCCAGGCGAAGGCTAGGCCCTCTATGCCCGCTGCCTTGACACGGGTAAGTAAGATGGAATGGTCCACCGTGTCAAAAGCAGCGGACAGATCTAAAAGAATGAGGGCCTGAGGGAGATTGGTGTCGATGCCTTCGCGTAGGCTGTCCATAACTGAGACCACTACCTTTTCCGTAGAATGGAGGGGGCGAAAGCCCGCCTGCCGAGGGGAGAGGCAGTGGTTGATTTCCACGTGAGAGCTCAGCGTGGCGGTGACGTGGGTTTCTAGAACCTTTCCCAGGTAGGGAAGAAGGGAAATAGGACGATAGTTGGAAGGGGATGAAGGGTCCGCACCAGCCTTTTTTAGAATGGGAATAACGGCTGCAAATTTGTGGGGGGCGGGTACCACTCCATTACTGAGAGAATCATTTAGGAGTGTGAGGGGTGGGGATAGGCATGTTAGAAAGATTTCTCTCAAAATGTGGGCGGGGGCGAAATCAAGGGGGGAACCTGATTTCACCCTGTGAAGCAGGGGGAGAAGCGTGGCTGTGGTCAGGGGGGGGATGGAGGTGAGTTTGGAAGAAGCGGGGGGGGGAAGGGTTGGTAAAAGTGGGGGATGGGGGAGGAATGTTGGCCTTAATCTTTATCACCTTGTCCACAAAGAAGTCGTTAAGCGAGTCACAGAGAGATTGAGAGGGTGGAATAGAGGCCGAGACTCTGTTGGATGACGCGAGCTCGTGCACTGTGGCGAAGATTTCCTTGGACTGTGACTCTGCTGACAATATTCTATTGGAATAGAATAGAGTCTTGGCATCAAGGATGCTCTGCTTATATTCCTTGAGCACAGAGAGATAGATGGTTTTAAGAGAGGGACAGTATGCTTTTCTCCATGCTCGTTCTGCCCTACGTGCGGCCAACTTTTTCTCTTTAAGAGTGGAAGTGAATCACCGGTTGGCGGCGTGTGCTCGCTTAACTGTAATACGCCTAAGGGGGGCGAAGGTGTCGCCCGCATGGGTCAACCAGTTGTTGATGGTGTCCAGTTGGACAGGGGCGGCGAGGCCAGAGAGGTCAGGGCTAGTACAGGCTAGCGAGGAGCAGAAGGCTGGCAGATCGACTTTGCCCCATTTTCTGGCCCAGGTGTTCTTAGGGAGTGGAGGCTTGGTAATAGGGGCTAAGGCAAGGGAAAATGAAATTAAAAAATGATCGGACCAGGGGCAAGGGGAAATGGTGGGGGGAGTGGTAGGGATGTTCAAGGTCCAAACCTGATCGAGTGAGTGGCCTTGGACGTGAGTGGGGCTGTGGATGTGAGGAGTGAAATTAAGACTAAGCATAAGATCAGTGAAGTCTTTAGACAAGGGACTCTCGGCAGGGTCATTAGGTCATTAGAGATGTTTTATTGCTACGTTGGAACAGCAAGATATGCTTTACATTTGGAGACATTTCTTGATGGATGAACATTTTGCTGAATAAAAGAAGGTATGCTGCTTACAAATTGAAAGTGTTTTGTGTTACTGACCCACATGGGTTCAAAGAGAACTCCAACTCCGGTGATGCAAGATTACAAATGCCCGGATGGGCTTGTTACCAATTGAGGGGATAATCAGTTGGAGGAGTTTGAAACAAGTACTGCAGAGCATGCGGCCTCTGAGGAAAGAGTCTATCTCTGAAACGCGTCAGGCGAGGCATGCAAGAAGATGTTATTTGTCTTTCATTTAAGAGTGTCCCTGCGCTTTGAAAACTCTTGCTTGTGAGTGCATTCCAAGAAAGGCAACTTGTGAAAACATAATTTATACGGGCCAGCCAGGTCGGGGTGTGCACATTTGCTGAATTCATGGCAAGTCCTGTGGCCTGAGATGTTTTAGTGCTACGTTGGAACAGCAAGATATGCTTTACATTTGGGGACATTTCTTGGTGGATGAACATTTTGCTGAATAAAAGAAGGTATGCTGCTTACAAATTGAAAGTGTTTTGTGTTTTTGACCAACATGGGTTCAAAGAGAACTCCAACTCCCATGATGCAAGATTACAAATGCCTTGATGGGTGTGTTACCAATTGAGGGGATAATCAGTTGGAGGAGTTTGAAACAAGCACTGCAGAGCATGCGGCCTCTGAGGAAAGAGTCTAACTCTGAAACACGTCAGGCGAGGCATGCAAGAAGATTTTATATGTCTTTCATTTAAGAGTGTCCCTGCGCTTTGAAAAATCTTGCTTGTGAGTGCATTCGAAGAAAGGCAACTTGTGACAACATAATTGATACGGCCCAGCCAGGTCGGTGTGTGCACCTTTGCTGAATTCATGGCAAGTCCTGTGGCCTGAGATGTTTTAGTGCTACGTTGGAACAGCAAGATATGCTTTACATTTGGGGACATTTCTTGATGGATGAACATTTTGCTGTATAAAAGAAGGTATGCTGCTTACAAATGGAAAGTGTTTTGTGTTTCTGACCAACATGGGTTCAAAGAGAACTCCAACTCCCATGATGCAAGATTACAAATGCCCGGATGGGCGTGTTACCAATTGAGGGGATAATCAGTTGGGGGAGTTTTAAACAAGCACTGCAGAGCATGCGGCCTCTGAGGAAAGAGTCTAACTCTGAAACACGTCAGGCGAGGCATGCGAGAAGATTTTATATGTCTTTCATTTAAGAGTGTCCCTGCGCTTTGAAAAATCTTGCTTGTGAGTGCATTCCAAGAAAGGCAACTTGTGACAACATAATTTATACGGCCCAGCCAGGTCGGGGTGTGCACATTTGCTGAATTCATGGCAAGTCCTGTGGCCTGAGATGTTTTAGTGCTACGTTGGAACAGCAAGATATGCTTTACATTTGGGGACATTTCTTGGTGGATGAACATTTTGCTGAATAAAAGAAGGTATGCTGCTTACAAATTGAAAGTGTTTTGTGTTTCTGACCAACATGGGTTCAAAGAGAACTCCAACTCCCATGATGCAAGATTACAAATGCCCGGATGGGCGTGTTACCAATTGAGGGGATAATCAGTTGGAGGAGTTTGAAACAAGCACTGCAGAGCATGCGGCCTCTGAGGAAAGAGTCTAACTCTGAAACACGTCAGGAGAGGCATGTGAGAAGATTTTATATGTCTTTCATTTAAGAGTGTCCCTGAGCTTTGAAAAATCTTGCTTGTGAGTGCATTCAAAGAAAGGCAACTTGTGAAATCATAAATTATACGGCCCAGCCAGGTCGGGGTGTGCACCTTTGCTGAATTCATGGCAAGTCCTGTGGTCTGAGATGTTTTAGTGCTACGTTGGAACAGCAAGATATGCTTTACATTTGGGGGCATTTCTTGGTGGATGAACATTTTGCTGAATAAAAGAAGGTATGCTGCTTACAAATTGAAAGTGTTTTGTGTTTCTGACCCACATGGGTTCAAAGAGAACTCCAACTCCCGTGATGCAAGATTACAAATGCCCGGATGGGCGTGTTACCAATTGAGGGGATAATCAGTTGGAGGAGTTTGAAACAAGCAATGCAGAGCATGCGGCCTCTGAGGAAAGAGTCTAACTCTGAAACGCGTCAGGCGAGGCATGCAAGAAGATTTTATTTGTCTTTCATTTAAGAGTGTCCCTGTGCTTTGAAAACTCTTGCTTGTGAGTGCATTCAAAGAAAGGCAACTTGTGAAATCATAAATTATAAGGCCCAGCTAGGTCGGGGTGTGCACATTTGCTGAATTCAGGGCAAGTCATGTGGCCTGAGATGTTTTAGTGCTACGTTGGAACAGCAAGATATGCTTTACATTTGGGGACATTTCTTGGTGGATGAACATTTTGCTGAATAAAAGAAGGTATGCTGCTTACAAATTGAAAGTGTTTTGTGTTTCTGACCCACATGGGTTCAAAGAGAACTCCAACTCCCGTGATGCAAGATTACAAATGCCCGGATGGGCGTGTTACCAATTGAGGGGATAATCAGTTGGAGGAGTTTGAAACAAGCACTGCAGAGCATGCGGCCTCTGAGGAAAGAGTCTAACTCTGAAACACGTCAGGAGAGGCATGTGAGAAGATTTTATATGTCTTTCATTTAAGAGTGTCCCTGCGCTTTGAAAAATCTTGCTTGTGAGTGCATTCAAAGAAAGGCAACTTGTGAAATCATAAATTATACGGCCCAGCCAGGTCGGTGTGCACCTTTGCTGAATTCATGGCAAGTCCTGTGGTCTGAGATGTTTTAGTGCTACGTTGGAACAGCAAGATATGCTTTACATTTGGGGACATTTCTTGATGAATGAACATTTTGCTGAATGAAAGAAGGTATGCTGCTTTCAAATTGAAAGTGTTTTGTGTTTCTGACCCACATGGGTTCAAAGAGAACTCCAACTCCCGTGATGCAAGATTACAAATGCCCGGATGAGTGTGTTACCAATTGAGGGGATAATCAGTTGGAGGAGTTTAAAACAAGCACTGCAGAGCATGCGGCCTCTGAGGAAAGAGTCTAACTCTGAAACGCGCCAGGCGAGGCATGCAAGAAGATTTTATTTGTCTTTCATTTAAGAGTGTCCCTGCGCTTTGAAAACTCTTGCTTGTGAGTGCATTCCAAGAAAGGCAACTTGTGAAAACATAATTTATACAGCCCAGCCAGGTCGGGGTGTGCACCTTTGCGGAATTCATGGCAAGTACTGTGGCCTGAGATGTTTTAGTGCTACGTTGAAACAGCAACGTATGCTTTACATTTGGGGACATTTCCTGATGGATGAACATTTTGCTGAATAAAAGAAGGTATGCTGCTTACAAATTGTTTTGTGTTTCTGACCCACATGGGTTCAAAGAGAACTCCAACTCCCGTGATGCAAGATTACAAATGCCCGGATGGGCGTGTAACCAATTGATGGGATAATCAGTTGGAGGAGTTTGAAACAAGCACTGCAGAGCATGCGGCACTGAGGAAAGAGTCTAATTCTGAAACATGTAAGGCGAGGCATGCGAGAAGATTTTATTTGTCTTTCATTTAACAGTGTCCCTTTGCTTCGAAAACTCTTGCTTGTGAGTGCATTCCAAGAAAGGTAACTTGTGAAAACATAATGTATACGGCCCAGCCAGGGGGGGGGGTGTGCACCTTTGCTGAATTCATGGCAAGTCCTGTGGCCTGAGATGTTTTATTGCTACGTTGGAACAGCAAGATATGCTTTACATTTGGAGACATTTCTTGATGGATGAACATTTTGCTGAATAAAAGAAGGTATGCTGCTTACAAATTGAAAGTGTTTTGTGTTACTGACCCACATGGGTTCAAAGAGAACTCCAACTCCGGTGATGCAAGATTACAAATGCCCGGATGGGCTTGTTACCAATTGAGGGGATAATCAGTTGGAGGAGTTTGAAACAAGTACTGCAGAGCATGCGGCCTCTGAGGAAAGAGTCTATCTCTGAAACGCGTCAGGCGAGGCATGCAAGAAGATGTTATTTGTCTTTCATTTAAGAGTGTCCCTGCGCTTTGAAAACTCTTGCTTGTGAGTGCATTCCAAGAAAGGCAACTTGTGAAAACATAATTTATACGGGCCAGCCAGGTCGGGGTGTGCACATTTGCTGAATTCATGGCAAGTCCTGTGGCCTGAGATGTTTTAGTGCTACGTTGGAACAGCAAGATATGCTTTACATTTGGGGACATTTCTTGGTGGATGAACATTTTGCTGAATAAAAGAAGGTATGCTGCTTACAAATTGAAAGTGTTTTGTGTTTTTGACCAACATGGGTTCAAAGAGAACTCCAACTCCCATGATGCAAGATTACAAATGCCTGGATGGGTGTGTTACCAATTGAGGGGATAATCAGTTGGAGGAGTTTGAAACAAGCACTGCAGAGCATGCGGCCTCTGAGGAAAGAGTCTAACTCTGAAACACGTCAGGCGAGGCATGCGAGAAGATTTTATATGTCTTTCATTTAAGAGTGTCCCTGCGCTTTGAAAAATCTTGCTTGTGAGTGCATTCGAAGAAAGGCAACTTGTGACAACATAATTGATACGGCCCAGCCAGGTCGGTGTGTGCACCTTTGCTGAATTCATGGCAAGTCCTGTGGCCTGAGATGTTTTAGTGCTACGTTGGAACAGCAAGATATGCTTTACATTTGGGGACATTTCTTGATGGATGAACATTTTGCTGTATAAAAGAAGGTATGCTGCTTACAAATGGAAAGTGTTTTGTGTTTCTGACCAACATGGGTTCAAAGAGAACTCCAACTCCCATGATGCAAGATTACAAATGCCCGGATGGGCGTGTTACCAATTGAGGGGATAATCAGTTGGAGGAGTTTTAAACAAGCACTGCAGAGCATGCGGCCTCTGAGGAAAGAGTCTAACTCTGAAACACGTCAGGCGAGGCATGCGAGAAGATTTTATATGTCTTTCATTTAAGAGTGTCCCTGCGCTTTGAAAAATCTTGCTTGTGAGTGCATTCCAAGAAAGGCAACTTGTGACAACATAATTGATACGGCCCAGCCAGGTCGGGGTGTGCACCTTTGCTGAATTCATGGCAAGTCCTGTGGCCTGAGATGTTTTAGTGCTACGTTGGAACAGCAAGATATGCTTTACATTTGGGGACATTTCTTGATGGATGAACATTTTGCTGTATAAAAGAAGGTATGCTGCTTACAAATGGAAAGTGTTTTGTGTTTCTGACCAACATGGGTTCAAAGAGAACTCCAACTCCCATGATGCAAGATTACAAATGCCCGGATGGGCGTGTTACCAATTGAGGGGATAATCAGTTGGAGGAGTTTGAAACAAGCACTGCAGAGCATGCGGCCTCTGAGGAAAGAGTCTAACTCTGAAAAACGTCAGGCGAGGCATGCGAGAAGATTTTATATGTCTTTCATTTAAGAGTGTCCCTGCGCTTTGAAAAATCTTGCTTGTGAGTGCATTCCAAGAAAGGCAACTTGTGACAACATAATTGATACGGCCCAGCCAGGTCGGGTGTGCACCTTTGCTGAATTCATGGCAAGTCCTGTGGTCTGAGATGTTTTAGTGCTACGTTGGAACAGCAAGATATGCTTTACATTTGGGGACATTTCTTGATGAATGAACATTTTGCTGAATGAAAGAAGGTATGCTGCTTTCAAATTGAAAGTGTTTTGTGTTTCTGACCCACATGGGTTCAAAGAGAACTCCAACTCCCGTGATGCAAGATTACAAATGCCCGGATGGGTGTGTTACCAATTGAGGGGATAATCAGTTGGAGGAGTTTAAAACAAGCACTGCAGAGCATGCGGCCTCTGAGGAAAGAGTCTAACTCTGAAACGCGCCAGGCGAGGCATGCAAGAAGATTTTATTTGTCTTTCATTTAAGAGTGTCCCTGCGCTTTGAAAACTCTTGCTTGTGAGTGCATTCAAAGAAAGGCAAATGGTGAAATCATAAATTATACGGCCCAGCCAGGTCGGGGTGTGCACATTTGCTGAATTCATGGCAAGTCCTGTGGCCTGAGATGTTTTAGTGCTACGTTGGAACAGCAAGATATGCTTTACATTTGGGGGAATTTCTTGGTGGATGAACATTTTGCTGAATAAAAGAAGGTATGCTGCTCACAAATTGAAAGTGTTTTGTGTTTCTGACCCACATGGGTTCAAAGAGAACTCCAACTCCCGTGATGCAAGATTACAAATGCCCGGATGGGCGTGTTACCAATTGAGGGGATAATCAGTTGGAGGAGTTTGAAACAAGCACTGCAGAGCATGCGGCACTGAGAAAAGAGTCTAATTCTGAAACATGTAAGGCGAGGCATGCGAGAAGATTTTATTTGTCTTTCATTTAACAGTGTCCCTTTGCTTTGAAAACTCTTGCTTGTGAGTGCATTCCAAGAAAGGCAACTTGTGAAAACATAATGTATACGGCCCAGCCAGGGGGGGGGGTGTGCACCTTTGCTGAATTCATGGCAAGTCCTGTGGCCTGAATTTGAATTTATTTTTTTTTTAATTTAAAAACATTTATATAGCGCACTTATACCATGCGGTTTCATGGCGCTTCAAATTGCGAGGGATGGCAAACGAGGAGAGTTTAGGCAGCAAAAGCACGAGAAAAGAGGAAGGTTTTGAGGTTTTTCCTAAATTCAGTGTAGGAGGATGTTGTGCGGAGTGCCACGGGTAAGGAGTTCCAAAATACAGGGGCCAGAACAGAAAACTTGGTGCCGCCAGCCTTTTTCTTTTTGAATCGGGGGACAGTTAAGAGGGCCAGGTGAGAGGAACGAAGCACCCTCCCTGGGGTGTAAGGCTTAATAGCCGAGCAGATAAACTCTGGTGCAGTGCCCATTCTAGCCTGAAAGGTAAGGCACCCAAGCTTGAACAGGGCCCGCTCTTTCACCGGCAGCCAGTGCAGTGCCTGCAGTAAAGGGGAGGCCCGATGATATTTAGGCAGGCCATAGATAAGTCGGGCCGCCTGATTCTGCACTAGTTGCAGTCGGTGGATGGCGTAGGCAGGCGCGCCATTGTAAATGATGTTGCCGTAGTCAAGGCGCGACAACACCATCGCCAGCACTATGATCTTTAGGGCGGGGAGTGAAAAGAACCGAGAGATCTTCCTGATAGTTCTGAGGGAAAAAAAACAAGAGGAAACAACAGAACTAACCTGTGAGTGAACAGAAAGTGAGGGATTGAGGAAGATACCAAGGGTTTTGACTTTGGGGACCGGGAGTGGGGGAGCACCAAGTGGGGAGGGCCAGTGAGAAGGGGACCAGGGACTGCAACCACCTCCGGTCAAGACTAGTTCAGTCTTGTCCGGGTTGAGTTTGAGGTGGTTGCAGTTCATCCAATCCTGAATGAATAACATGACAGATTGGACATTCTGAAACGATGAAGGAGAGTGAGAAAGGTTAAAAATAAGCTGGAGGTCATCGGCGTAGTTGTACACCGTGACCTCGAGCTGCTGTAACATAAAAATGAGGGGGAAAATGTATAGATTAAACAAAAGGGGGGAGAGTGAGGAACCCTGGGGGACCCCGCACGTCACCTTGTGGGAGGCCGCAGCGAAACCGGTAAGATGGACTGCCTGGGCTCTGCCGCTTAGAAAGGACTCAAGCCAGGCGAAGGCTAGGCCCTCTATGCCCGCTGCCTTGACACGGGTAAGTAAGATGGAATGGTCCACCGTGTCAAAAGCAGCGGACAGATCTAAAAGAATGAGGGCCTGAGGGAGATTGGTGTCGATGCCTTCGCGTAGGCTGTCCATAACTGAGACCACTACCTTTTCCGTAGAATGGAGGGGGCGAAAGCCCGCCTGCCGAGGGGAGAGGCAGTGGTTGATTTCCACGTGAGAGCTCAGCGTGGCGGTGACGTGGGTTTCTAGAACCTTTCCCAGGTAGGGAAGAAGGGAAATAGGACGATAGTTGGAAGGGGATGAAGGGTCCGCACCAGCCTTTTTTAGAATGGGAATAACGGCTGCAAATTTGTGGGGGGCGGGTACCACTCCATTACTGAGAGAATCATTTAGGAGTGTGAGGGGTGGGGATAGGCATGTTAGAAAGATTTCTCTCAAAATGTGGGCGGGGGCGAAATCAAGGGGGGAACCTGATTTCACCCTGTGAAGCAGGGGGAGAAGCGTGGCTGTGGTCAGGGGGGGGATGGAGGTGAGTTTGGAAGAAGCGGGGGGGGGGGAAGGGTTGGTAAAAGTGGGGGATGGGGGAGGAATGTTGGCCTTAATCTTTATCACCTTGTCCACAAAGAAGTCGTTAAGCGAGTCACAGAGAGATTGAGAGGGTGGAATAGAGGCCGAGACTCTGTTGGATGACGCGAGCTCGTGCACTGTGGCGAAGATTTCCTTGGACTGTGACTCTGCTGACAATATTCTATTGGAATAGAATAGAGTCTTGGCATCAAGGATGCTCTGCTTATATTCCTTGAGCACAGAGAGATAGATGGTTTTAAGAGAGGGACAGTATGCTTTTCTCCATGCTCGTTCTGCCCTACGTGCGGCCAACTTTTTCTCTTTAAGAGTGGAAGTGAACCACCGGTTGGCGGCGTGTGCTCGCTTAACCGTAATACGCCTAAGGGGGGCGAAGGTGTCGCCCGCATGGGTCAACCAGTTGTTGATGGTGTCCAGTTGGACAGGGGCGGCGAGGCCAGAGAGGTCAGGGCTAGTACAGGCTAGCGAGGAGCAGAAGGCTGGCAGATCGACTTTGCCCCATTTTCTGGCCCAGGTGTTCTTAGGGAGTGGAGGCTTGGTAATAGGGGCTAAGGCAAGGGAAAATGAAATTAAAAAATGATCGGACCAGGGGCAAGGGGAAATGGTGGGGGGAGTGGTAGGGATGTTCAAGGTCCAAACCTGATCGAGTGAGTGGCCTTGGACGTGAGTGGGGCTGTGGATGTGAGGAGTGAAATTAAGACTAAGCATAAGATCAGTGAAGTCTTTAGACAAGGGACTCTCGGCAGGGTCATTAGGTCATTAGAGATGTTTTATTGCTACGTTGGAACAGCAAGATATGCTTTACATTTGGAGACATTTCTTGATGGATGAACATTTTGCTGAATAAAAGAAGGTATGCTGCTTACAAATTGAAAGTGTTTTGTGTTACTGACCCACATGGGTTCAAAGAGAACTCCAACTCCGGTGATGCAAGATTACAAATGCCCGGATGGGCTTGTTACCAATTGAGGGGATAATCAGTTGGAGGAGTTTGAAACAAGTACTGCAGAGCATGCGGCCTCTGAGGAAAGAGTCTATCTCTGAAACGCGTCAGGCGAGGCATGCAAGAAGATGTTATTTGTCTTTCATTTAAGAGTGTCCCTGCGCTTTGAAAACTCTTGCTTGTGAGTGCATTCCAAGAAAGGCAACTTGTGAAAACATAATTTATACGGGCCAGCCAGGTCGGGGTGTGCACATTTGCTGAATTCATGGCAAGTCCTGTGGCCTGAGATGTTTTAGTGCTACGTTGGAACAGCAAGATATGCTTTACATTTGGGGACATTTCTTGGTGGATGAACATTTTGCTGAATAAAAGAAGGTATGCTGCTTACAAATTGAAAGTGTTTTGTGTTTTTGACCAACATGGGTTCAAAGAGAACTCCAACTCCCATGATGCAAGATTACAAATGCCTTGATGGGTGTGTTACCAATTGAGGGGATAATCAGTTGGAGGAGTTTGAAACAAGCACTGCAGAGCATGCGGCCTCTGAGGAAAGAGTCTAACTCTGAAACACATCAGGCGAGGCATGCGAGAAGATTTTATATGTCTTTCATTTAAGAGTGTCCCTGCGCTTTGAAAAATCTTGCTTGTGAGTGCATTCGAAGAAAGGCAACTTGTGACAACATAATTGATACGGCCCAGCCAGGTCGGTGTGTGCACCTTTGCTGAATTCATGGCAAGTCCTGTGGCCTGAGATGTTTTAGTGCTACGTTGGAACAGCAAGATATGCTTTACATTTGGGGACATTTCTTGATGGATGAACATTTTGCTGTATAAAAGAAGGTATGCTGCTTACAAATGGAAAGTGTTTTGTGTTTCTGACCAACATGGGTTCAAAGAGAACTCCAACTCCCATGATGCAAGATTACAAATGCCCGGATGGGTGTGTTACCAATTGAGGGGATAATCAGTTGGGGGAGTTTTAAACAAGCACTGCAGAGCATGCGGCCTCTGAGGAAAGAGTCTAACTCTGAAACACGTCAGGCGAGGCATGCGAGAAGATTTTATATGTCTTTCATTTAAGAGTGTCCCTGCGCTTTGAAAAATCTTGCTTGTGAGTGCATTCCAAGAAAGGCAACTTGTGACAACATAATTTATACGGCCCAGCCAGGTCGGGGTGTGCACATTTGCTGAATTCATGGCAAGTCCTGTGGCCTGAGATGTTTTAGTGCTACGTTGGAACAGCAAGATATGCTTTACATTTGGGGACATTTCTTGGTGGATGAACATTTTGCTGAATAAAAGAAGGTATGCTGCTTACAAATTGAAAGTGTTTTGTGTTTCTGACCAACATGGGTTCAAAGAGAACTCCAACTCCCATGATGCAAGATTACAAATGCCTGGATGGGTGTGTTACCAATTGAGGGGATAATCAGTTGGAGGAGTTTGAAACAAGCACTGCAGAGCATGCGGCCTCTGAGGAAAGAATCTAACTCTGAAACACGTCAGGCGAGGCATGCGAGAAGATTTTATATGTCTTTCATTTAAGAGTGTCCCTGCGCGTTGAAAAATCTTGCTTGTGAGTGCATTCCAAGAAAGGCAACTTGTGACAACATAATTGATACGGCCCAGCCAGGTCGGGGTGTGCACCTTTGCTGAATTCATGGCAAGTCCTGTGGCCTGAGATGTTTTAGTGCTACGTTGGAACAGCAAGATATGCTTTACATTTGGGGACATTTCTTGATGGATGAACATTTTGCTGTATAAAAGAAGGTATGCTGCTTACAAATGGAAAGTGTTTTGTGTTTCTGACCAACATGGGTTCAAAGAGAACTCCAACTCCCATGATGCAAGATTACAAATGCCCGGATGGGCGTGTTACCAATTGAGGGGATAATCAGTTGGAGGAGTTTGAAACAAGCACTGCAGAGCATGCGGCCTCTGAGGAAAGAGTCTAACTCTGAAAAACGTCAGGCGAGGCATGCGAGAAGATTTTATATGTCTTTCATTTAAGAGTGTCCCTGCGCTTTGAAAAATCTTGCTTGTGAGTGCATTCCAAGAAAGGCAACTTGTGACAACATAATTGATACGGCCCAGCCAGGTCGGGTGTGCACCTTTGCTGAATTCATGGCAAGTCCTGTGGTCTGAGATGTTTTAGTGCTACGTTGGAACAGCAAGATATGCTTTACATTTGGGGACATTTCTTGATGAATGAACATTTTGCTGAATGAAAGAAGGTATGCTGCTTTCAAATTGAAAGTGTTTTGTGTTTCTGACCCACATGGGTTCAAAGAGAACTCCAACTCCCGTGATGCAAGATTACAAATGCCCGGATGGGTGTGTTACCAATTGAGGGGATAATCAGTTGGAGGAGTTTAAAACAAGCACTGCAGAGCATGCGGCCTCTGAGGAAAGAGTCTAACTCTGAAACGCGCCAGGCGAGGCATGCAAGAAGATTTTATTTGTCTTTCATTTAAGAGTGTCCCTGCGCTTTGAAAACTCTTGCTTGTGAGTGCATTCAAAGAAAGGCAAATGGTGAAATCATAAATTATACGGCCCAGCCAGGTCGGGGTGTGCACATTTGCTGAATTCATGGCAAGTCCTGTGGCCTGAGATGTTTTAGTGCTACGTTGGAACAGCAAGATATGCTTTACATTTGGGGGCATTTCTTGGTGGATGAACATTTTGCTGAATAAAAGAAGGTATGCTGCTCACAAATTGAAAGTGTTTTGTGTTTCTGACCCACATGGGTTCAAAGAGAACTCCAACTCCCGTGATGCAAGATTACAAATGCCCGGATGGGCGTGTTACCAATTGAGGGGATAATCAGTTGGAGGAGTTTGAAACAAGCACTGCAGAGCATGCGGCCTCTGAGGAAAGAGTCTAACTCTGAAACGTGTCAGGCGAGGCATGCGAGAAGATTTTATTTGTCTTTCATTTAAGAGTGTCCCTGCGCTTTAAAACCTCTTGCTTTTGAGTGCATTCAAAGAAAGGCAACTTGTGAAAACATAATTGATACGGTCCAGCCTGGTCGGGGTGTGCACCTTTGCTGAATTCATGGCAAGTCCTGTGGCCTGAGATGTTTTAGTGCTACGTCGGAACAGCAAGATATGCTTTACATTTGGGGACATTTCCTGATGGATGAACATTTTGCTGAATAAAAGAAGGTATGCTGCTTACAAATTGGAAGTGTTTTGTGTTTCTGACCCACATGGGTTCAAAGAGAACTCCAACTCCCGTGATGCAAGATTACAAATGCCCGGATGGGCGTGTAACCAATTAATGGGATAATCAGTTGGAGGAGTTTGAAACAAGCACTGCAGAGCATGCGGCACTGAGGAAAGAGTCTAATTCTGAAACATGTAAGGCGAGGCATGCGAGAAGATTTTATTTGTCTTTCATTTAACAGTGTCCCTTTGCTTTGAAAACTCTTGCTTGTGAGTGCATTCCAAGAAAGGCAACTTGTGAAAACATAATGTATACGGCCCAGCCAGGGGGGGGGGTGTGCACCTTTGCTGAATTCATGGCAAGTCCTGTGGCCTGAGATGTTTTATTGCTACGTTGGAACAGCAAGATATGCTTTACATTTGGAGACATTTCTTGATGGATGAACATTTTGCTGAATAAAAGAAGGTATGCTGCTTACAAATTGAAAGTGTTTTGTGTTTCTGACCCACATGGGTTCAAAGAGAACTCCAACTCCGGTGATGTAAGATTACAAATGCCCGGAGAGGCTTGTTACCAATTGAGGGGATAATCAGTTGGAGGAGTTTGAAACAAGTACTGCAGAGCATGCGGCCTCTGAGGAAAGAGTCTATCTCTGAAACGCGTCAGGCGAGGCATGCGAGAAGATGTTATTTGTCTTTCATTTGAGAGTGTCCCTGCGCTTTGAAAACTCTTGCTTGTGAGTGCATTCCAAGAAAGGCAACTTGTGAAAACATAATTTATACGGGCCAGCCAGGTCGGGGTGTGCACATTTGCTGAATTCATGGCAAGTCCTGTGGCCTGAGATGTTTTAGTGCTACGTTGGAACAGCAAGATATGCTTTACATTTGGGGACATTTCTTGGTGGATGAACATTTTGCTGAATAAAAGAAGGTATGCTGCTTACAAATTGAAAGTGTTTTGTGTTTTTGACCAACATGGGTTCAAAGAGAACTCCAACTCCCATGATGCAAGATTACAAATGCCTGGATGGGTGTGTTACCAATTGAGGGGATAATCAGTCGGAGGAGTTTGAAACAAGCACTGCAGAGCATGCGGCCTCTGAGGAAAGAGTCTAACTCTGAAACACGTCAGGCGAGGCATGCGAGAAGATTTTATATGTCTTTCATTTAAGAGTGTTCCTGCGCTTTAAAAAATCTTGCTCGTGAGTGCATTCGAAGAAAGGCAACTTGTGACAACATAATTGATACGGCCCAGCCAGGTCGGGTGTGCACCTTTGCTGAATTCATGGCAAGTCCTGTGGTCTGAGATGTTTTAGTGCTACGTTGGAACAGCAAGATATGCTTTACATTTGGGGACATTTCTTGATGAATGAACATTTTGCTGAATGAAAGAAGGTATGCTGCTTTCAAATTGAAAGTGTTTTGTGTTTCTGACCCACATGGGTTCAAAGAGAACTCCAACTCCCGTGATGCAAGATTACAAATGCCCGGATGGGTGTGTTACCAATTGAGGGGATAATCAGTTGGAGGAGTTTAAAACAAGCACTGCAGAGCATGCGGCCTCTGAGGAAAGAGTCTAACTCTGAAACGCGCCAGGCGAGGCATGCAAGAAGATTTTATTTGTCTTTCATTTAAGAGTGTCCCTGCGCTTTGAAAACTCTTGCTTGTGAGTGCATTCAAAGAAAGGCAAATGGTGAAATCATAAATTATACGGCCCAGCCAGGTCGGGGTGTGCACATTTGCTGAATTCATGGCAAGTCCTGTGGCCTGAGATGTTTTAGTGCTACGTTGGAACAGCAAGATATGCTTTACATTTGGGGGCATTTCTTGGTGGATGAACATTTTGCTGAATAAAAGAAGGTATGCTGCTCACAAATTGAAAGTGTTTTGTGTTTCTGACCCACATGGGTTCAAAGAGAACTCCAACTCCCGTGATGCAAGATTACAAATGCCCGGATGGGCGTGTTACCAATTGAGGGGATAATCAGTTGGAGGAGTTTGAAACAAGCACTGCAGAGCATGCGGCCTCTGAGGAAAGAGTCTAACTCTGAAACGTGTCAGGCGAGGCATGCGAGAAGATTTTATTTGTCTTTCATTTAAGAGTGTCCCTGCGCTTTAAAACCTCTTGCTTTTGAGTGCATTCAAAGAAAGGCAACTTGTGAAAACATAATTGATACGGTCCAGCCTGGTCGGGGTGTGCACCTTTGCTGAATTCATGGCAAGTCCTGTGGCCTGAGATGTTTTAGTGCTACGTCGGAACAGCAAGATATGCTTTACATTTGGGGACATTTCTTGATGAATGAACATTTTGCTGAATAAAAGAAGGTATGCTGCTTAAAAATTGAAACTGTTTTGTGTTTCTGACCCACATGGGTTCAAAGAGAACTCCAATTCCCGTGATGCAAGATTACAAATGCCCAGATGGGCGTGTTACCAATGGAGGGGATAATCAGTTGGAGGAGTTTGAAACAAGCACTGCAGAGCATGCAGCCCTTTGAGGAAAGAGTCTAACTCTGTAACGCGTCAGGCGAGGCATGCGAGAAGATTTTATTTGTCTTTCATTTAAGAGTGTCCCTGCGCTTTGAAAACTCTTGCTTGTGAGTGCATTCCAAGAAAGGCAACTTGTGAAAACAGAATTTATACGGCCCAGCCAGGTCGGGGTGTGCACCTTTGCGGAATTCATGGCAAGTACTGTGGCCTGAGATGTTTTAGTGCTACGTTGAAACAGCCAGGTATGCTTTACATTTGGGGACATTTCCTGATGGATGAACATTTTGCTGAATAAAAGAAGGTATGCTGCTTACAAATTGGAAGTGTTTTGTGTTTCTGACCCACATGGGTTCAAAGAGAACTCCAACTCCCGTGATGCAAGATTACAAATGCCCGGATGGGCGTGTAACCAATTGATGGGATAATCAGTTGGAGGAGTTTGAAACAAGCACTGCAGAGCATGCGGCACTGAGGAAAGAGTCTAATTCTGAAACATGTAAGGCGAGGCATGCGAGAAGATTTTATTTGTCTTTCATTTAACAGTGTCCCTTTGCTTTGAAAACTCTTGCTTGTGAGTGCATTCCAAGAAAGGCAACTTGTGAAAACATAATGTATACGGCCCAGCCAGGGGGGGGGGTGTGCACCTTTGCTGAATTCATGGCAAGTCCTGTGGCCTGAGATGTTTTATTGCTACGTTGGAACAGCAAGATATGCTTTACATTTGGAGACATTTCTTGATGGATGAACATTTTGCTGAATAAAAGAAGGTATGCTGCTTACAAATTGAAAGTGTTTTGTGTTTCTGACCCACATGGGTTCAAAGAGAACTCCAACTCCGGTGATGTAAGATTACAAATGCCCGGAGAGGCTTGTTACCAATTGAGGGGATAATCAGTTGGAGGAGTTTGAAACAAGTACTGCAGAGCATGCGGCCTCTGAGGAAAGAGTCTATCTCTGAAACGCGTCAGGCGAGGCATGCGAGAAGATGTTATTTGTCTTTCATTTGAGAGTGTCCCTGCGCTTTGAAAACTCTTGCTTGTGAGTGCATTCCAAGAAAGGCAACTTGTGAAAACATAATTTATACGGGCCAGCCAGGTCGGGGTGTGCACATTTGCTGAATTCATGGCAAGTCCTGTGGCCTGAGATGTTTTAGTGCTACGTTGGAACAGCAAGATATGCTTTACATTTGGGGACATTTCTTGGTCGATGAACATTTTGCTGAATAAAAGAAGGTATGCTGCTTACAAATTGAAAGTGTTTTGTGTTTCGGACCAACATGGGTTCAAACAGAACTCCAACTCCCATGATGCAAGATTACAAATGCCTGGATGGGTGTGTTACCAATTGAGGGGATAATCAGTTGGAGGAGTTTGAAACAAGCACTGCAGAGCATGCGGCCTCTGAGGAAAGAGTCTAACTCTGAAACACGTCAGGCGAGGCATGCGAGAAGATTTTATATGTCTTTCATTTAAGAGTGTCCCTGCGCGTTGAAAAATCTTGCTTGTGAGTGCATTCCAAGAAAGGCAACTTGTGACAACATAATTGATACGGCCCAGCCAGGTCGGGGTGTGCACCTTTGCTGAATTCATGGCAAGTCCTGTGGCCTGAGATGTTTTAGTGCTACGTTGGAACAGCAAGATATGCTTTACATTTGGGGACATTTCTTGATGGATGAACATTTTGCTGTATAAAAGAAGGTATGCTGCTTACAAATGGAAAGTGTTTTGTGTTTCTGACCAACATAGGTTCAAAGAGAACTCCAACTCCCATGATGCAAGATTACAAATGCCCGGATGGGCGTGTTACCAATTGAGGGGATAATCAGTTGGAGGAGTTTGAAACAAGCACTGCAGAGCATGCGGCCTCTGAGGAAAGAGTCTAACTCTGAAAAACGTCAGGCGAGGCATGCGAGAAGATTTTATATGTCTTTCATTTAAGAGTGTCCCTGCGCTTTGAAAAATCTTGCTTGTGAGTGCATTCCAAGAAAGGCAACTTGTGACAACATAATTGATACGGCCCAGCCAGGTCGGGTGTGCACCTTTGCTGAATTCATGGCAAGTCCTGTGGTCTGAGATGTTTTAGTGCTACGTTGGAACAGCAAGATATGCTTTACATTTGGGGACATTTCTTGATGAATGAACATTTTGCTGAATGAAAGAAGGTATGCTGCTTTCAAATTGAAAGTGTTTTGTGTTTCTGACCCACATGGGTTCAAAGAGAACTCCAACTCCCGTGATGCAAGATTACAAATGCCCGGATGGGTGTGTTACCAATTGAGGGGATAATCAGTTGGAGGAGTTTAAAACAAGCACTGCAGAGCATGCGGCCTCTGAGGAAAGAGTCTAACTCTGAAACGCGCCAGGCGAGGCATGCAAGAAGATTTTATTTGTCTTTCATTTAAGAGTGTCCCTGCGCTTTGAAAACTCTTGCTTGTGAGTGCATTCAAAGAAAGGCAAATGGTGAAATCATAAATTATACGGCCCAGCCAGGTCGGGGTGTGCACATTTGCTGAATTCATGGCAAGTCCTGTGGCCTGAGATGTTTTAGTGCTACGTTGGAACAGCAAGATATGCTTTACATTTGGGGGCATTTCTTGGTGGATGAACATTTTGCTGAATAAAAGAAGGTATGCTGCTCACAAATTGAAAGTGTTTTGTGTTTCTGACCCACATGGGTTCAAAGAGAACTCCAACTCCCGTGATGCAAGATTACAAATGCCCGGATGGGCGTGTTACCAATTGAGGGGATAATCAGTTGGAGGAGTTTGAAACAAGCACTGCAGAGCATGCGGCCTCTGAGGAAAGAGTCTAACTCTGAAACGTGTCAGGCGAGGCATGCGAGAAGATTTTATTTGTCTTTCATTTAAGAGTGTCCCTGCGCTTTGAAAGCTCTTGCTTGTGAGTGCATTCCAAGAAAGGCAACTTGTGAAAACATAATTTATACGGGCCAGCCAGGTCGGGGTGTGCACATTTGCTGAATTCATGGCAAGTCCTGTGGCCTGAGATATTTTAGTGCTACGTTGGAACAGCAAGATATGCTTTACATTTGGGGACATTTCTTGGTGGATGAACATTTTGCTGAATAAAAGAAGGTATGCTGCTTACAAATTGAAAGTGTTTTGTGTTTTTGACCAACATGGGTTCAAAGAGAACTCCAACTCCCATGATGCAAGATTACAAATGCCTGGATGGGTGTGTTACCAATTGAGGGGATAATCAGTTGGAGGAGTTTGAAACAAGCACTGCAGAGCCTGCGGCCTCTGAGGAAAGAGTCTAACTCTGAAACACGTCAGGCGAGGCATGCGAGAAGATTTTATATGTCTTTCATTTAAGAGTGTCCCTGCGCTTTGAAAAATCTTGCTTGTGAGTGCATTCGAAGAAAGGCAACTTGTGACAACATAATTGATACAGCCCAGCCAGGTCGGTGTGTGCACCTTTGCTGAATTCATGGCAAGTCCTGTGGCCTGAGATGTTTTAGTGCTACGTTGGAACAGCAAGATATGCTTTACATTTGGGGACATTTCTTGATGGATGAACATTTTGCTGTATAAAAGAAGGTATGCTGCTTACAAATGGAAAGTGTTTTGTGTTTCTGACCAACATGGGTTCAAAGAGAACTCCAACTCCCATGATGCAAGATTACAAATGCCCGGATGGGCGTGTTACCAATTGAGGGGATAATCAGTTGGAGGAGTTTTAAACAAGCACTGCAGAGCATGCGGCCTCTGAGGAAAGAGTCTAACTCTGAAACACGTCAGGCGAGGCATGCGAGAAGATTTTATATGTCTTTCATTTAAGAGTGTCCCTGCGCTTTGAAAAATCTTGCTTGTGAGTGCATTCCAAGAAAGGCAACTTGTGATAACATAATTTATACGGCCCAGCCAGGTCGGGGTGTGCACATTTGCTGAATTCATGGCAAGTCTTGTGGCCTGAGATGTTTTAGTGCTACGTTGGAACAGCAAGATATGCTTTACATTTGGGGACATTTCTTGGTGGATGAACATTTTGCTGAATAAAAGAAGGTATGCTGCTTACAAATTGAAAGTGTTTTGTGTTTCTGACCAACATGGGTTCAAAGAGAACTCCAACTCCCATGATGCAAGATTACAAATGCCTGGATGGGTGTGTTACCAATTAAGGGGATAATCAGTTGGAGGAGTTTGAAACAAGCACTGCAGAGCATGCGGCCTCTGAGGAAAGAGTCTAACTCTGAAACACGTCAGGCGAGGCATGCGAGAAGATTTTATATGTCTTTCATTTAAGAGTGTCCCTGCGCGTTGAAAAATCTTGCTTGTGAGTGCATTCCAAGAAAGGCAACTTGTGACAACATAATTGATACGGCCCAGCCAGGTCGGGGTGTGCACCTTTGCTGAATTCATGGCAAGTCCTGTGGCCTGAGATGTTTTAGTGCTACTTTGGAACAGCAAGATATGCTTTACATTTGGGGACATTTCTTGATGGATGAACATTTTGCTGTATAAAAGAAGGTATGCTGCTTACAAATGGAAAGTGTTTTGTGTTTCTGACCAACATGGGTTCAAAGAGAACTCCAACTCCCATGATGCAAGATTACAAATGCCCGGATGGGCGTGTTACCAATTGAGGGGATAATCAGTTGGAGGAGTTTGAAACAAGCACTGCAGAGCATGCGGCCTCTGAGGAAAGAGTCTAACTCTGAAACACGTCAGGCGAGGCATGCGAGAAGATTTTATATGTCTTTCATTTAAGAGTGTCCCTGCGCTTTGAAAAATCTTGCTTGTGAGTGCATTCCAAGAAAGGCAACTTGTGATAACATAATTTATACGGCCCAGCCAGGTCGGGGTGTGCACATTTGCTGAATTCATGGCAAGTCTTGTGGCCTGAGATGTTTTAGTGCTACGTTGGAACAGCAAGATATGCTTTACATTTGGGGACATTTCTTGGTGGATGAACATTTTGCTGAATAAAAGAAGGTATGCTGCTTACAAATTGAAAGTGTTTTGTGTTTCTGACCAACATGGGTTCAAAGAGAACTCCAACTCCCATGATGCAAGATTACAAATGCCTGGATGGGTGTGTTACCAATTGAGGGGATAATCAGTTGGAGGAGTTTGAAACAAGCACTGCAGAGCATGCGGCCTCTGAGGAAAGAGTCTAACTCTGAAACACGTCAGGCGAGGCATGCGAGAAGATTTTATATGTCTTTCATTTAAGAGTGTCCCTGCGCGTTGAAAAATCTTGCTTGTGAGTGCATTCCAAGAAAGGCAACTTGTGACAACATAATTGATACGGCCCAGCCAGGTCGGGGTGTGCACCTTTGCTGAATTCATGGCAAGTCCTGTGGCCTGAGATGTTTTAGTGCTACGTTGGAACAGCAAGATATGCTTTACATTTGGGGACATTTCTTGATGGATGAACATTTTGCTGTATAAAAGAAGGTATGCTGCTTACAAATGGAAAGTGTTTTGTGTTTCTGACCAACATGGGTTCAAAGAGAACTCCAACTCCCATGATGCAAGATTACAAATGCCCGGATGGGCGTGTTACCAATTGAGGGGATAATCAGTTGGAGGAGTTTGAAACAAGCACTGCAGAGCATGCGGCCTCTGAGGAAAGAGTCTAACTCTGAAAAACGTCAGGCGAGGCATGCGAGAAGATTTTATATGTCTTTCATTTAAGAGTGTCCCTGCGCTTTGAAAAATCTTGCTTGTGAGTGCATTCCAAGAAAGGCAACTTGTGACAACATAATTGATACGGCCCAGCCAGGTCGGGTGTGCACCTTTGCTGAATTCATGACAAGTCCTGTGGTCTGAGATGTTTTAGTGCTACGTTGGAACAGCAAGATATGCTTTACATTTGGGGACATTTCTTGATGAATGAACATTTTGCTGAATGAAAGAAGGTATGCTGCTTTCAAATTGAAAGTGTTTTGTGTTTCTGACCCACATGGGTTCAAAGAGAACTCCAACTCCCGTGATGCAAGATTACAAATGCCCGGATGGGTGTGTTACCAATTGAGGGGATAATCAGTTGGAGGAGTTTAAAACAAGCACTGCAGAGCATGCGGCCTCTGAGGAAAGAGTCTAACTCTGAAACGCGCCAGGCGAGGCATGCAGGAAGATTTTATTTGTCTTTCATTTAAGAGTGTCCCTGCGCTTTGAAAACTCTTGCTTGTGAGTGCATTCAAAGAAAGGCAAATGGTGAAATCATAAATTATACGGCCCAGCCAGGTCGGGGTGTGCACATTTGCTGAATTCATGGCAAGTCCTGTGGCCTGAGATGTTTTAGTGCTACGTTGGAACAGCAAGATATGCTTTACATTTGGGGGCATTTCTTGGTGGATGAACATTTTGCTGAATAAAAGAAGGTATGCTGCTCACAAATTGAAAGTGTTTTGTGTTTCTGACCCACATGGGTTCAAAGAGAACTCCAACTCCCGTGATGCAAGATTACAAATGCCCGGATGGGCGTGTTACCAATTGAGGGGATAATCAGTTGGAGGAGTTTGAAACAAGCACTGCAGAGCATGCGGCCTCTGAGGAAAGAGTCTAACTCTGAAACGTGTCAGGCGAGGCATGCGAGAAGATTTTATTTGTCTTTCATTTAAGAGTGTCCCTGCGCTTTAAAACCTCTTGCTTTTGAGTGCATTCAAAGAAAGGCAACTTGTGAAAACATAATTGATACGGTCCAGCCTGGTCGGGGTGTGCACCTTTGCTGCATTCATGGCAAGTCCTGTGGCCTGAGATGTTTTAGTGCTACGTCGGAACAGCAAGATATGCTTTACATTTGGGGACATTTCTTGATGAATGAACATTTTGCTGAATAAAAGAAGGTATGCTGCTTACAAATTGAAACTGTTTTGTGTTTCTGACCCACATGGGTTCAAAGAGAACTCCAATTCCCGTGATGCAAGATTACAAATGCCCAGATGGGCGTGTTACCAATGGAGGGGATAATCAGTTGGAGGAGTTTGAAACAAGCACTGCAGAGCATGCGGCCCTTTGAGGAAAGAGTCTAACTCTGTAACGCGTCAGGCGAGGCATGCGAGAAGATTTTATTTGTCTTTCATTTAAGAGTGTCCCTGCGCTTTGAAAACTCTTGCTTGTGAGTGCATTCCAAGAAAGGCAACTTGTGAAAACATAATTTATACGGCCCAGCCAGGTCGGGGTGTGCACCTTTGCGGAATTCATGGCAAGTACTGTGGCCTGAGATGTTTTAGTGCTACGTTGAAACAGCAAGGTATGCTTTACATTTGGGGACATTTCCTGATGGATGAACATTTTGCTGAATAAAAGAAGGTATGCTGCTTACAAATTGGAAGTGTTTTGTGTTTCTGACCCACATGGGTTCAAAGAGAACTCCAACTCCCGTGATGCAAGATTACAAATGCCCGGATGGGCGTGTAACCAATTGATGGGATAATCAGTTGGAGGAGTTTGAAACAAGCACTGCAGAGCATGCGGCACTGAGGAAAGAAACTAATTCTGAAACATGTAAGGCGAGGCATGCGAGAAGATTTTATTTGTCTTTCATTTAACAGTGTCCCTTTGCTTTGAAAACTCTTGCTTGTGAGTGCATTCCAAGAAAGGCAACTTGTGAAAACATAATGTATACGGCCCAGCCAGGGGGGGGGTGTGCACCTTTGCTGAATTCATGGCAAGTCCTGTGGCCTGAGATGTTTTATTGCTACGTTGGAACAGCAAGATATGCTTTACATTTGGAGACATTTCTTGATGGATGAACATTTTGCTGAATAAAAGAAGGTATGCTGCTTACAAATTGAAAGTGTTTTGTGTTTCTGACCCACATGGGTTCAAAGAGAACTCCAACTCCGGTGATGCAAGATTACAAATGCCCGGATGGGCTTGTTACCAATTGAGGGGATAATCAGTTGGAGGAGTTTGAAACAAGTACTGCAGAGCATGCGGCCTCTGAGGAAAGAGTCTATCTCTGAAACGCGTCAGGCGAGGCATGCGAGAAGATGTTATTTGTCTTTCATTTAAGAGTGTCCCTGCGCTTTGAAAACTCTTGCTTGTGAGTGCATTCCAAGAAAGGCAACTTGTGAAAACATGATTTATACGGGCCAGCCAGGTCGGGGTGTGCACATTTGCTGAATTCATGGCAAGTCCTGTGGCCTGAGATGTTTTAGTGCTACGTTGGAACAGCAAGATATGCTTTACATTTGGGGACATTTCTTGGTGGATGAACATTTTGCTGAATAAAAGAAGGTATGCTGCTTACAAATTGAAAGTGTTTTGTGTTTTTGATCAACATGGGTTCAAAGAGAACTCCAACTCCCATGATGCAAGATTACAAATGCCTGGATGGGTGTGTTACCAATTGAGGGGATAATCAGTTGGAGGAGTTTGAAACAAGCACTGCAGAGCATGCGGCCTCTGAGGAAAGAGTCTAACTCTGAAACACGTCAGGCGAGGCATGCGAGAAGATTTTATATGTCTTTCATCTAAGAGTGTCCCTGCGCTTTGAAAAATCTTGCTTGTGAGTGCATTCGAAGAAAGGCAACTTGTGACAACATAATTGATACGGCCCAGCCAGGTCGGTGTGTGCACCTTTGCTGAATTCATGGCAAGTCCTGTGGCCTGAGATGTTTTAGTGCTACGTTGGAACAGCAAGATATGCTTTACATTTGGGGACATTTCTTGATGGATGAACATTTTGCTGTATAAAAGAAGGTATGCTGCTTACAAATGGAAAGTGTTTTGTGTTTCTGACCAACATGGGTTCAAAGAGAACTCCAACTCCCATGATGCAAGATTACAAATGCCCGGATGGGCGTGTTACCAATTGAGGGGATAATCAGTTGGAGGAGTTTGAAACAAGCACTGCAGAGCATGCGGCCTCTGAGGAAAGAGTCTAACTCTGAAACACGTCAGGCGAGGCATGCGAGAAGATTTTATATGTCTTTCATTTAAGAGTGTCCCTGCGCTTTGAAAAATCTTGCTTGTGAGTGCATTCCAAGAAAGGCAACTTGTGACAACATAATTTATACGGCCCAGCCAGGTCGGGGTGTGCACATTTGCTGAATTCATGGCAAGTCCTGTGGCCTGAGATGTTTTAGTGCTACGTTGGAACGGCAAGATATGCTTTACATTTGGGGACATTTCTTGGTGGATGAACATTTTGCTGAATAAAAGAAGGTATGCTGCTTACAAATTGAAAGTGTTTTGTGTTTCTGACCAACATGGGTTCAAAGAGAACTCCAACTCCCATGATGCAAGATTACAAATGCCTGGATGGGTGTGTTACCAATTGAGGGGATAATCAGTTGGAGGAGTTTGAAACAAGCACTGCAGAGCATGCGGCCTCTGAGGAAAGAGTCTAACTCTGAAACACGTCAGGCGAGGCATGCGAGAAGATTTTATATGTCTTTCATTTAAGAGTGTCCCTGCGCGTTGAAAAATCTTGCTTGTGAGTGCATTCCAAGAAAGGCAACTTGTGACAACATAATTGATACGGCCCAGCCAGGTCGGGGTGTGCACCTTTGCTGAATTCATGGCAAGTCCTGTGGCCTGAGATGTTTTAGTGCTACGTTGGAACAGCAAGATATGCTTTACATTTGGGGACATTTCTTGATGGATGAACATTTTGCTGTATAAAAGAAGGTATGCTGCTTACAAATGGAAAGTGTTTTGTGTTTCTGACCAACATGGGTTCAAAGAGAACTCCAACTTCCATGATGCAAGATTACAAATGCCCGGATGGGCGTGTTACCAATTGAGGGGATAATCAGTTGGAGGAGTTTGAAACAAGCACTGCAGAGCATGCGGCCTCTGAGGAAAGAGTCTAACTCTGAAACACGTCAGGCGAGGCATGCAAGAAGATTTTATATGTCTTTCATTTAAGAGTGTCCCTGCGCTTTGAAAAATCTTGCTTGTGAGTGCATTCCAAGAAAGGCAACTTGTGACAACATAATTGATACGGCCCAGCCAGGTCGGTGTGTGCACCTTTGCTGAATTCATGGCAAGTCCTGTGGCCTGAGATGTTTTAGTGCTACGTTGGAACAGCAAGATATGCTTTACATTTGGGGACATTTCTTGATGGATGAACATTTTGCTGTATAAAAGAAGGTATGCTGCTTACAAATGGAAAGTGTTTTGTGTTTCTGACCAACATGGGTTCAAAGAGAACTCCAACTCCCATGATGCAAGATTACAAATGCCCGGATGGGCGTGTTACCAATTGAGGGGATAATCAGTTGGAGGAGTTTTAAACAAGCACTGCAGAGCATGCGGCCTCTGAGGAAAGAGTCTAACTCTGAAACACGTCAGGCGAGGCATGCAAGAAGATTTTATATGTCTTTCATTTAAGAGTGTCCCTGCGCTTTGAAAAATCTTGCTTGTGAGTGCATTCCAAGAAAGGCAACTTGTGACAACATAATTTATACGGCCCAGCCAGGTCGGGGTGTGCACATTTGCTGAATTCATGGCAAGTCCTGTGGCCTGAGATGTTTTAGTGCTACGTTGGAACAGCAAGATATGCTTTACATTTGGGGACATTTCTTGGTCGATGAACATTTTGCTGAATAAAAGAAGGTATGCTGCTTACAAATTGAAAGTGTTTTGTGTTTCGGACCAACATGGGTTCAAACAGAACTCCAACTCCCATGATGCAAGATTACAAATGCCTGGATGGGTGTGTTACCAATTGAGGGGATAATCAGTTGGAGGAGTTTGAAACAAGCACTGCAGAGCATGCGGCCTCTGAGGAAAGAGTCTAACTCTGAAACACATCAGGCGAGGCATGCAAGAAGATTTTATATGTCTTTCATTTAAGAGTGTCCCTGCGCGTTGAAAAATCTTGCTTGTGAGTGCATTCCAAGAAAGGCAACTTGTGACAACATAATTGATACGGCCCAGCCAGGTCGGGGTGTGCACCTTTGCTGAATTCATGGCAAGTCCTGTGGCCTGAGATGTTTTAGTGCTACGTTGGAACAGCAAGATATGCTTTACATTCGGGGACATTTCTTGATGGATGAACATTTTGCTGTATAAAAGAAGGTATGCTGCTTACAAATGGAAAGTGTTTTGTGTTTCTGACCAACATGGGTTCAAAGAGAACTCCAACTCCCATGATGCAAGATTACAAATGCCCGGATGGGCGTGTTACCAATTGAGGGGATAATCAGTTGGAGGAGTTTGAAACAAGCACTGCAGAGCATGCGGCCTCTGAGGAAAGAGTCTAACTCTGAAACACGTCAGGCGAGGCATGCGAGAAGATTTTATATGTCTTTCATTTAAGAGTGTCCCTGCTCTTTGAAAAATCTTGCTTGTGAGTGCATTCCAAGAAAGGCAACTTGTGACAACATAAATGATATGGCCCAGCCAGATCGGGGTGTGCACCTTTGCTGAATTCATGGCAAGTCCTATGGTCTGAGATGTTTTAGTGCTACGTTGGAACAGCAAGATATGCTTTACATTTGGGGACATTTCTTGATGAATGAACATTTTGCTGTATAAAAGAAGGTATGCTGCTTACAAATTGAAAGTGTTTTGTGTTTCTGACCCACATGGGTTCAAAGAGAACTCCAACTCCCATGATGCAAGATTACAAATGCCCGGATGGGCGTGTTACCAATTGAGGGGATAATCAGTTGGAGGAGTTTGAAACAAGCACTGCAGAGCATGCGGCCTCTGAGGAAAGAGTCTAACTCTGAAACACGTCAGGCGAGGCATGCGAGAAGATTTTATATGTCTTTCATTTAAGAGTGTCCCTGCGCTTTGAAAAATCTTGCTTGTGAGTGCATTCCAAGAAAGGCAACTTGTGACAACATAAATGATATGGCCCAGCCAGGTCGGGGTGTGCACTTTGCTGAATTCATGGCAAGTCCTATGGTCTGAGATGTTTTAGTGCTACGTTGGAACAGCAATATATGCTTTACATTTGGGGACATTTCTTGATGAATGAACATTTTGCTGAATAAAAAAGGTATTCTGCTTACAAATTGAAAGTGTTTTGTGTTTCTGACCCACATGGGTTCAAAGAGAACTCCAACACCTGTGATGCAAGATTACAAATGCCCGGATGGGCGTGTTACCAATTGAGGGGATAATCAGTTGGAGGAGTTTGAAACAAGCACTGCAGAGCATGCGGCCTCTGAGGAAAGAGTCTAACTCTGAAACACGTCAGGCGAGGCATGCGAGAAGATTTTATATGTCTTTCATTTAAGAGTGTCCCTGCGCTTTGAAAAATCTTGCTTGTGAGTGCATTCCAAGAAAGGCAACTTGTGACAACATAATTGATACGACCCAGCCAGGTCGGGGTGTGCACATTTGCTGAATTCATGGCAAGTCCTGTGGCCTGAGATGTTTTAGTGCTACGTTGGAACAGCAAGATATGCTTTACATTTGGGGGCATTTCTTGGCGGATGAACATTTTGCTGAATAAAAAAAGGTATGCTGCTTACAAATTGAAAGTGTTTTGTGTTTCTGACCAACATGGGTTCAAAGAGAACTCCAACTCCCATGATGCAAGATTACAAATGCCCGGATGGGCGTGTTACCAATTGAGGGGATAATCAGTTGGAGGACTTTGAAACAAGCACTGCAGAGCATGCGGCCTCTGAGGAAAGAGTCTAACTCTGAAACGTGTCAGGCGAGGCATGCGAGAAGATTTTATTTGTCTTTCATTTAAGAGTGTCCCTGCGCTTTAAAACCTCTTGCTTTTGAGTGCATTCCAAGAAAGGCAACTTGTGACAACATAATTGATACGGCCCAGCCAGGTCGGGGTGTGCACCTTTGCTGAATTCATGGCAAGTCCTGTGGTCTGAGATGTTTTAGTGCTACGTTGGAACAGCAAGATATGCTTTACATTTGGGGACATTTCTTGATGAATGAACATTTTGCTGAATAAAAGAAGGTATGCTGCTTTCAAATTGAAAGTGTTTTGTGTTTCCGACCCACATGGGTTCAAAGAGAACTCCAACTCCCGTGATGCAAGATTACAAATGCCCGGATGGGCGTGTTACCAATTGAGGGGATAATCAGTTGGAGGAGTTTGAAACAAGCACTGCAGAGCATGCGGCCTCTGAGGAAAGAGTATAACTCTGAAACACGTCAGGCGAGGCATGCGAGAAGATTTTATATGTCTTTCATTTAAGAGTGTCCCTGCGCTTTGAAAAATCTTGCTTGTGAGTGCATTCCAAGAAAGGCAACTTGTGACAACATAAATGATATGGCCCAGCCAGGTCGGGGTGTGCACCTTTGCTGAATTCATGGCAAGTCCTATGGTCTGAGACGTTTTAGTGCTACGTTGGAACAGCAAGATATGCTTTACATTTGGGGACATTTCTTGATGAATGAACATTTTGCTGTATAAAAGAAGGTATGCTGCTTACAAATTGAAAGTGTTTTGTGTTTCTGACCCACATGGGTTCAAAGAGAACTCCAACTCCCATGATGCAAGATTACAAATGCCCGGATGGGCGTGTTACCAATTGAGGGGATAATCAGTTGGAGGAGTTTGAAACAAGCACTGCAGAGCATGCGGCCTCTGAGGAAAGAGTCTAACTCTGAAACACGTCAGGCGAGGCATGCGAGAAGATTTTATATGTCTTTCATTTAAGAGTGTCCCTGCGCTTTGAAAAATCTTGCTTGTGAGTGCATTCCAAGAAAGGCAACTTGTGACAACATAAATGATATGGCCCAGCCAGGTCGGGGTGTGCACTTTGCTGAATTCATGGCAAGTCCTATGGTCTGAGATGTTTTAGTGCTACGTTGGAACAGCAATATATGCTTTACATTTGGGGACATTTCTTGATGAATGAACATTTTGCTGAATAAAAAAGGTATGCTGCTTACAAATTGAAAGTGTTTTGTGTTTCTGACCCACATGGGTTCAAAGAGAACTCCAACACCTGTGATGCAAGATTACAAATGCCCGGATGGGCGTGTTACCAATTGAGGGGATAATCAGTTGGAGGAGTTTGAAACAAGCACTGCAGAGCATGCGGCCTCTGAGGAAAGAGTCTAACTCTGAAACACGTCAGGCGAGGCATGCGAGAAGATTTTATATGTCTTTCATTTAAGAGTGTCCCTGCGCTTTGAAAAATCTTGCTTGTGAGTGCATTCCAAGAAAGGCAACGTGTGACAACATAATTGATACGACCCAGCCAGGTCGGGGTGTGCACATTTGCTGAATTCATGGCAAGTCCTGTGGCCTGAGATGTTTTAGTGCTACGTTGGAACAGCAAGATATGCTTTACATTTGGGGGCATTTCTTGGCGGATGAACATTTTGCTGAATAAAAAAAGGTATGCTGCTTACAAATTGAAAGTGTTTTGTGTTTCTGACCAACATGGGTTCAAAGAGAACTCCAACTCCCATGATGCAAGATTACAAATGCCCGGATGGGCGTGTTACCAATTGAGGGGATAATCAGTTGGAGGAGTTTGAAACAAGCACTGCAGAGCATGCGGCCTCTGAGGAAAGAGTCTAACTCTGAAACGTGTCAGGCGAGGCATGCGAGAAGATTTTATTTGTCTTTCATTTAAGAGTGTCCCTGCGCTTTAAAACCTCTTGCTTTTGAGTGCATTCCAAGAAAGGCAACTTGTGACAACATAATTGATACGGCCCAGCCAGGTCGCGGTGTGCACCTTTGCTGAATTCATGGCAAGTCCTGTGGTCTGAGATGTTTTAGTGCTACGTTGGAACAGCAAGATATGCTTTACATTTGGGGACATTTCTTGATGAATGAACATTTTGCTGAATAAAAGAAGGTATGCTGCTTTCAAATTGAAAGTGTTTTGTGTTTCCGACCCACATGGGTTCAAAGAGAACTCCAACTCCCGTGATGCAAGATTACAAATGCCCGGATGGGCGTGTTACCAATTGAGGGGATAATCAGTTGGAGGAGTTTGAAACAAGCACTGCAGAGCATGCGGCCTCTGAGGAAAGAGTATAACTCTGAAACACATCAGGCGAGGCATGTGAGAAGATTTTATATGTCTTTCATTTAAGAGTGTCCCTGCGCGTTGAAAAATCTTGCTTGTGAGTGCATTCCAAGAAAGGCAACTTGTGACAACATAATTGATACGGCCCAGCCAGGTCAGGGTGTGCACCTTTGCTGAATTCATGGCAAGTCCTGTGGCCTGAGATGTTTTAGTGCTACGTTGGAACAGCAAGATATGCTTTACATTTGGGGACATTTCTTGATGGATGAACATTTTGCTGTATAAAAGAAGGTATGCTGCTTACAAATGGAAAGTGTTTTGTGTTTCTGACCAACATGGGTTCAAAGAGAACTCCAACTCCCATGATGCAAGATTACAAATGCCCGGATGGGCGTGTTACCAATTGAGGGGATAATCAGTTGGAGGAGTTTGAAACAAGCACTGCAGAGCATGCGGCCTCTGAGGAAAGAGTCTAACTCTGAAACACGTCAGGAGAGGCATGTGAGAAGATTTTATATGTTTTTCATTTAAGAGTGTCCCTGCGCTTTGAAAAATCTTGCTTGTGAGTGCATTCAAAGAAAGGCAACTTGTGAAATCATAAATTATACGGCCCAGCCAGGTCGGGGTGTGCACCTTTGCTGAATTCATGGCAAGTCCTGTGGTCTGAGATGTTTTAGTGCTACGTTGGAACAGCAAGATATGCTTTACATTTGGGGACGTTTCTTGATGAATGAACATTTTGCTGAATAAAAGAAGGTATGCTGCTTTCAAATTGAAAGTGTTTTGTGTTTCTGACCCTCATGGGTTCAAAGAGAACTCCAACTCCCGTGATGCAAGATTACAAATGCCCGGATGGGTGTGTTACCAATTGAGGGGATAATCAGTTGGAGGAGTTTAAAACAAGCACTGCAGAGCATGCGGCCTCTGAGGAAAGAGTCTAACTCTGAAACGCGTCAGGCGAGGCATGCAAGAAGATTTTATTTGTCTTTCATTTAAGAGTGTCCCTGCGCTTTAAAACCTCTTGCTTTTGAGTGCATTCCAAGAAAGGCAACTTGTGACAACATAATTGATACGGCCCAGCCAGGTCGGGGTGTGCACCTTTGCTGAATTCATGGCAAGCCCTGTGGTCTGAGATGTTTTAGTGCTACGTTGGAACAGCAAGATATGCTTTACATTTGGGGACATTTCTTGATGAATGAACATTTTGCTGAATAAAAGAAGGTATGCTGCTTACAAATTGAAAGTGTTTTGTGTTTCCGACCCACATCGGTTCAAAGAGAACTCCAACTCCCGTGATGCAAGATTACAAATGCCCGGATGGGCGTGTTACCAATTGAGGGGATAATCAGTTGGAGGAGTTTGAAACAAGCACTGCAGAGCATGCGGCCTCTGAGGAAAGAGTCTAACTCTGAAACGCCTCAGGTGAGGCATGCAAGAAGATTTTATTTGTCTTTCATTTAAGAGTGTCCCTGCGCTTTGAAAACTCTTGCTTGCGAGTGCATTCAAAGAAAGCAACTTGTGAAATCATAAAATATACGGCCCAGCCAGGTCGGGGTGTGCACATTTGCTGAATTCATGGCAAGTCCTGTGGCCTGCGATTTTTTAGTGCTACGTTGGAACAGCAAGATATGCTTTACATTTGGGGACATTTCTTGATGGATGAACATTTTGCTGAATAAAAGGTATGCTACTTACAAATTGAAAGTGTTTCGTGTTTCTGACCCACATGGGTTTGAAAGAGAACTCCAACTCACGTGATGCAAGATTACAAAGGCCCGGATGGGCGTGTTACCAATTGAGGGGATAATCAGTCGGAGGAGTTTGAAACAAGCACTGCAGAGCATGCTGCCTCTGAGGAAAGAGTCTAACTCTGAAACGAGTCAGGCGAGGCATGCCAGAAGATTTTATTTGTCTTTCATTTAAGAGTGTCCCTGTGCTTTGAAAACTCTTGCTTGTGAATGCATTCCAAGAAAGGCAACTTGTGAAAACATAATTTATACAGCCAAGCCATGTCTGGGTGTGCACCTTTGCTGAATTCTTATCAAGTCCTGTGGCCTGAGATGTTTTAGTGCTACTTTGGAACAGCAAGATATGCTTTACATTTGGGGACATTTCTTGATGGACGAACATTTTGCTGAATAAAAGAAGGTATGCTGCTTACAAATTGAAAGTGTTTTGTGTTCCTGACCCACATGGGTTCAAAGAGAACTCCAACTCCTGTGATGCAAGATTACAAATGCCCGGATGGGCGTGTTACCAATTGAGGGGATAATCAGTTGGAGGAGTTTGAAACAAGCACTGCAGAGCATGCGGCCTCTGAGGAAAGAGTCTAACTCTGAAACGCGTCAGGCGAGGCATGCGAGAAGATTTTATTTGTCTTTCATTTAAGACTGTCCCTGCGCATTAAAAACTCTTGCTTGTGAGTGCATTCCAAGAAAGGCAACTTGTGAAAACATAATTTATACGGCCCAGCCAGGTCGGGGAGTGCACCTTTGCTGAATTCATGGCAAGTCCCGTGGCCTGAGATGTTTTAGTGCTACGTTGGAACAGCAAGATATGCTTTACATTTGGGGACATTTCTTGATGGATGAACATTTTGCGGAATAAAAGAAGGTATGCTGCTTACAAATTGAAAGTGTTTTGTGTTTCTGACCCACATGGGTTCAAAGAGAACTCGAACTCCCGTGATGCAAGATTACAAATGCCCGGATGGTCGTGTTACCAATTGAGGGGATAATCAGTTGGAGGAGTTGAAACAAGCACTGCAGAGCTTGCGGCACTGAGGAAAGAGTCTAATTCTGAAACATGTCAGGCGAGGCATGCGAGAAGATTTTATTTGTCTTTCAAGTAACAGTGTACCTGTGCTTTGAAAACTCTTGCTTGTGAGTGCATTCCAAGAAAGGCAACTTGTGAAAACATAATGTATACGGCCCAGCCAGGTCGGGGTGTGCACCTTTGCTGAATTCATTGCAAGTCCTGTGGCCTGAGATGTTTTAGTGCTACGTTGGAACAGCAAGATATGCTTTACATTTGGGGACATTTCTTGATGGATGAACATTTTGCTGAATAAAAGAAGGTATGCTGCTTACAAATTGAAAGTGTTTTGTGTTTCTGACCCACATGGGTTCAAAGAGAACTCCAACTCCGGTGATGCAAGATTACAAATGCCCAGATGGGCGTGTTACCAATTGAGGGGATAATCAGTTGGAGGAGTTTGAAACAAGTACTGCAGAGCATGCAGCCTCTGAGGAAAGAGTCTAACTCTGAAACACGTCAGGCGAGGCATGCGAGAAGATTTTATATGTCTTTCATTTAAGAGTGTCCCTGCGCTTTGAAAAATCTTGCTTGTGAGTGCATTCCAAGAAAGCCAACTTGTGACAACATAATTGATACGGCCCAGCCAGGTCGGGGTGTGCACCTTTGCTAAATTCATGGCAAGTCCTGTGGCCTGAGATGTTTTAGTGCTACGTTGGAACAGCAAGATATGCTTTACATTTGGGGACATTTCTTGATGGATGAACATTTGGCTGTATAAAAGAAGGTATGCTGCTTACAAATTGAAAGTGTTTTGTGTTTCTGACCCTCATGGGTTCAAAGAGAACTCCAACTCCTGTGATGCAAGATTACAAATGCCCGGATGGGCATGTTACCAATTGAGGGGATAATCAGTTGGAGGAGTTTGAAACAAGCACTGCAGAGCATGCGGCCTCTGAGGAAAGAGTCTAACTCTGAAACGCGTCAGGCGAGGCATGCAAGAAGATTTTATTTGTCTTTCATTTAAGAGTGTCCCTGTGCTTTGAAAACTCTTGCTTGTGAGTGCATTCAAAGAAAGGCAACTTGTGAAATCATAAATTATAAGGCCCAGCTAGGTCGGGGTGTGCACATTTGCTGAATTCAGGGCAAGTCATGTGGCCTGAGATGTTTTAGTGCTACGTTGGAACAGCAAGATATGCTTTACATTTGGGGACATTTCTTGGTGGATGAACATTTTGCTGAATAAAAGAAGGTATGCTGCTTACAAATTGAAAGTGTTTTGTGTTTCTGACCCACATGGGTTCAAAGAGAACTCCAACTCTCGTGATGCAAGATTACAAATGCTCGGATGGGCGTGTTACCAATTGAGGGGATAATCAGTTGGAGGAGTTTGAAACAAGCACTGCAGAGCATGCGGCCTCTGAGGAAAGAGTCTAACTCTGAAACACGTCAGGAGAGGCATGTGAGAAGATTTTATATGTCTTTCATTTAAGAGTGTCCCTGCGCTTTGAAAAATCTTGCTTGTGAGTGCATTCAAAGAAAGGCAACTTGTGAAATCATAAATTATACGGCCCAGCCAGGTCGGGGTGTGCACCTTTGCTGAATTCATGGCAAGTCCTGTGGTCTGAGATGTTTTAGTGCTACGTTGGAACAGCAAGATATGCTTTACATTTGGGGACATTTCTTGATGAATGAACATTTTGCTGAATGAAAGAAGGTATGCTGCTTTTAAATTGAAAGTGTTTTGTGTTTCTGACCCACATGGGTTCAAAGAGAACTCCAACTCCCGTGATGCAAGATTACAAATGCCCGGATGGGTGTGTTACCAATTGAGGGGATAATCAGTTGGAGGAGTTTAAAACAAGCACTGCAGAGCATGCGGCCTCTGAGGAAAGAGTCTAACTCTGAAACGCGCCAGGCGAGGCATGCAAGAAGATTTTATTTGTCTTTCATTTAAGAGTGTCCCTGCGCTTTGAAAACTCTTGCTTGTGAGTGCATTCAAAGAAAGGCAAATGGTGAAATCATAAATTATACGGCCCAGCCAGGTCGGGGTGTGCACATTTGCTGAATTCATGGCAAGTCCTGTGGCCTGAGATGTTTTAGTGCTACGTTGGAACAGCAAGATATGCTTTACATTTGGGGGCATTTCTTGGTGGATGAACATTTTGCTGAATAAAAGAAGGTATGCTGCTTACAAATTGAAAGTGTTTTGTGTTTCTGACCCACATGGGTTCAAAGAGAACTCCAACTCCCGTGATGCAAGATTACAAATGCCCGGATGGGCGTGTTACCAATTGAGGGGATAATCAGTTAGAGGAGTTTGAAACAAGCACTGCAGAGCATGCGGCCTCTGAGGAAAGAGTCTAACTCTGAAACGCATCAGGCGAGGCATGCAAGAAGATTTTATTTGTCTTTCATTTAAGAGTGTCCCTGTGCTTTGAAAACTCTTGCTTGTGAGTGCATTCAAAGAAAGGCAACTTGTGAAATCATAAATTATAAGGCCTAGCTAGGTCGGGGTGTGCACATTTGCTGAATTCAGGGCAAGTCATGTGGCCTGAGATGTTTTAGTGCTACGTTGGAACAGCAAGATATGCTTTACATTTGGGGACATTTCTTGGTGGATGAACATTTTGCTGAATAAAAGAAGGTATGCTGCTTACAAATTGAAAGTGTTTTGTGTTTCTGACCCACATGGGTTCAAAGAGAACTCCAACTCCCGTGATGCAAGATTACAAATGCCCGGATGGGCGTGTTACCAAATGAGGGGATAATCAGTTGGAGGAGTTTGAAACAAGCACTGCAGAGCATGCGGCCTCTGAGGAAAGAGTCTAACTCTGAAACACGTCAGGAGAGGCATGTGAGAAGATTTTATATGTCTTTCATTTAAGAGTGTCCCTGCGCTTTGAAAAATCTTGCTTGTGAGTGCATTCAAAGAAAGGCAACTTGTGAAATCATAAATTATACGGCCCAGCCAGGTCGGGGTGTGCACCTTTGCTGAATTCATGGCAAGTCCTGTGGTCTGAGATGTTTTAGTGCTACGTTGGAACAGCAAGATATGCTTTACATTTGGGGACATTTCTTGATGAATGAACATTTTGCTGAATGAAAGAAGGTATGCTGCTTTCAAATTGAAAGTGTTTTGTGTTTCTGACCCACATGGGTTCAAAGAGAACTCCAACTCCTGTGATGCAAGATTACAAATGCCCGGATGGGTGTGTTACCAATTGAGGGGATAATCAGTTGGAGGAGTTTAAAACAAGCACTGCAGAGCATGCGGCCTCTGAGGAAAGAGTCTAACTCTGAAACGCGCCAGGCGAGGCATGCAAGAAGATTTTATTTGTCTTTCATTTAAGAGTGTCCCTGCGCTTTGAAAACTCTTGCTTGTGAGTGCATTCAAAGAAAGGCAAATGGTGAAATCATAAATTATACGGCCCAGCCAGGTCGGGGTGTGCACATTTGCTGAATTCATGGCAAGTCCTGTGGCCTGAGATGTTTTAGTGCTACGTTGGAACAGCAAGATATGCTTTACATTTGGGGGCATTTCTTGGTGGATGAACAGTTTGCTGAATAAAAGAAGGTATGCTGCTTACAAATTGAAAGTGTTTTGTGTTTCTGACCCACATGGGTTCAAAGAGAACTCCAACTCCCGTGATGCAAGATTACAAATGCCCAGATGGGCGTGTTACCAATTGAGGGGATAATCAGTTGGAGGAGTTTGAAACAAGCACTGCAGAGCATGCGGCCTCTGAGGAAAGAGTCTAACTCTGAAACATGTCAGGCGAGGCATGCGAGAAGATTTTATTTGTCTTTCATTTAAGAGTGTCCCTGCGCTTTAAAACCTCTTGCTTTTGAGTGCATTCAAAGAAAGGCAACTTGTGAAAACATAATTGATACGGTCCAGCCTGGTCGGGGTGTGCACCTTTGCTGAATTCATGGCAAGTCCTGTGGCCTGAGATGTTTTAGTGCTACGTTGGAACAGCAAGATATGCTTTACATTTGGGGACATTTCTTGATGAATGAACATTTTGCTGAATAAAAGAAGGTATGCTGCTTACAAATTGAAAGTGTTTTGTGTTTCTGACCCACATGGGTTCAAAGAGAACTCGAACTCCCGTGATGCAAGATTACAAATGCCCGGATGGTCGTGTTACCAATTGAGGGGATAATCAGTTGGAGGAGTTGAAACAAGCACTGCAGAGCTTGCGGCACTGAGGAAAGAGTCTAATTCTGAAACATGTCAGGCGAGGCATGCGAGAAGATTTTATTTGTCTTTCAAGTAACAGTGTCCCTGTGCTTTGAAAACTCTTGCTTGTGAGTGCATTCCAAGAAAGGCAACTTGTGAAAACATAATGTATACGGCCCAGCCAGGTCGGGGTGTGCACCTTTGCTGAATTCATTGCAAGTCCTGTGGCCTGAGATGTTTTAGTGCTACGTTGGAACAGCAAGATATGCTTTACATTTGGGGACATTTCTTGATGAATGAACATTTTGCTGAATGAAAGAAGGTATGCTGCTTTCAAATTGAAAGTGTTTTGTGTTTCTGACCCACATGGGTTCAAAGAGAACTCCAACTCCTGTGATGCAAGATTACAAATGCCCGGATGGGTGTGTTACCAATTGAGGGGATAATCAGTTGGAGGAGTTTAAAACAAGCACTGCAGAGCATGCGGCCTCTGAGGAAAGAGTCTAACTCTGAAACGCGCCAGGCGAGGCATGCAAGAAGATTTTATTTGTCTTTCATTTAAGAGTGTCCCTGCGCTTTGAAAACTCTTGCTTGTGAGTGCATTCAAAGAAAGGCAAATGGTGAAATCATAAATTATACGGCCCAGCCAGGTCGGGGTGTGCACATTTGCTGAATTCATGGCAAGTCCTGTGGCCTGAGATGTTTTAGTGCTACGTTGGAACAGCAAGATATGCTTTACATTTGGGGGCATTTCTTGGTGGATGAACAGTTTGCTGAATAAAAGAAGGTATGCTGCTTACAAATTGAAAGTGTTTTGTGTTTCTGACCCACATGGGTTCAAAGAGAACTCCAACTCCTGTGATGCAAGATTACAAATGCCCGGATGGGTGTGTTACCAATTGAGGGGATAATCAGTTGGAGGAGTTTGAAACAAGCACTGCAGAGCATGCGGCCTCTGAGGAAAGAGTCTAACTCTGAAACATGTCAGGCGAGGCATGCGAGAAGATTTTATTTGTCTTTCATTTAAGAGTGTCCCTGCGCTTTAAAACCTCTTGCTTTTGAGTGCATTCAAAGAAAGGCAACTTGTGAAAACATAATTGATACGGTCCAGCCTGGTCGGGGTGTGCACCTTTGCTGAATTCATGGCAAGTCCTGTGGCCTGAGATGTTTTAGTGCTACGTTGGAACAGCAAGATATGCTTTACATTTGGGGACATTTCTTGATGAATGAACATTTTGCTGAATAAAAGAAGGTATGCTGCTTACAAATTGAAAGTGTTTTGTGTTTCTGACCCACATGGGTTCAAAGAGAACTCGAACTCCCGTGATGCAAGATTACAAATGCCCGGATGGTCGTGTTACCAATTGAGGGGATAATCAGTTGGAGGAGTTGAAACAAGCACTGCAGAGCTTGCGGCACTGAGGAAAGAGTCTAATTCTGAAACATGTCAGGCGAGGCATGCGAGAAGATTTTATTTGTCTTTCAAGTAACAGTGTCCCTGTGCTTTGAAAACTCTTGCTTGTGAGTGCATTCCAAGAAAGGCAACTTGTGAAAACATAATGTATACGGCCCAGCCAGGTCGGGGTGTGCACCTTTGCTGAATTCATGGCAAGTCCTGTGGCCTGAGATGTTTTAGTGCTACGTTGGAACAGCAAGATATGCTTTACATTTGGGGACATTTCTTGATGGATGAACATTTGGCTGTATAAAAGAAGGTATGCTGCTTACAAATTGAAAGTGTTTTGTGTTTCTGACCCTCATGGGTTCAAAGAGAACTCCAACTCCTGTGATGCAAGATTACAAATGCCCGGATGGGCGTGTTACCAATTGAGGGGATAATCAGTTGGAGGAGTTTGAAACAAGCACTGCAGAGCATGCGGCCTCTGAGGAAAGAGTCTAACTCTGAAACGCGTCAGGCGAGGCATGCAAGAAGATTTTATTTGTCTTTCATTTAAGAGTGTCCCTGTGCTTTGAAAACTCTTGCTTGTGAGTGCATTCAAAGAAAGGCAACTTGTGAAATCATAAATTATAAGGCCCAGCTAGGTCGGGGTGTGCACATTTGCTGAATTCAGGGCAAGTCATGTGGCCTGAGATGTTTTAGTGCTACGTTGGAACAGCAAGGTATGCTTTACATTTGGGGACATTTCTTGGTGGATGAACATTTTGCTGAATAAAAGAAGGTATGCTGCTTACAAATTGAAAGTGTTTTGTGTTTCTGACCCACATGGGTTCAAAGAGAACTCCAACTCCCGTGATGTAAGATTACAAATGCCCGGATGGGCGTGTTACCAATTGAGGGGATAATCAGTTGGAGGAGTTTGAAACAAGCACTGCAGAGCATGCGGCCTCTGAGGAAAGAGTCTAACTCTGAAACACGTCAGGAGAGGCATGTGAGAAGATTTTATATGTCTTTCATTTAAGAGTGTCCGTGCGCTTTGAAAAATCTTGCTTGTGAGTGCATTCAAAGAAAGGCAACTTGTGAAATCATAAATTATACGGCCCAGCCAGGTCGGGGTGTGCACCTTTGCTGAATTCATGGCAAGTCCTGTGGTCTGAGATGTTTTAGTGCTACGTTGGAACAGCAAGATATGCTTTACATTTGGGGACATTTCTTGATGAATGAACATTTTGCTGAATGAAAGAAGGTATGCTGCTTTTAAATTGAAAGTGTTTTGTGTTTCTGACCCACATGGGTTCAAAGAGAACTCCAACTCCTGTGATGCAAGATTACAAATGCCCGGATGGGTGTGTTACCAATTGAGGGGATAATCAGTTGGAGGAGTTTAAAACAAGCACTGCAGAGCATGCGGCCTCTGAGGAAAGAGTCTAACTCTGAAACGCGCCAGGCGAGGCATGCAAGAAGATTTTATTTGTCTTTCATTTAAGAGTGTCCCTGCGCTTTGAAAACTCTTGCTTGTGAGTGCATTCAAAGAAAGGCAAATGGTGAAATCATAAATTATACGGCCCAGCCAGGTCGGGGTGTGCACATTTGCTGAATTCATGGCAAGTCCTGTGGCCTGAGATGTTTTAGTGCTACGTTGGAACAGCAAGATATGCTATACATTTGGGGGCATTTCTTGGTGGATGAACATTTTGCTGAATAAAAGAAGGTATGCTGCTTACAAATTGAAAGTGTTTTGTGTTTCTGACCCACATGGGTTCAAAGAGAACTCCAACTCCCGTGATGCAAGATTACAAATGCCCGGATGGGCGTGTTACCAATTGAGGGGATAATCAGTTGGAGGAGTTTGAAACAAGCACTGCAGAGCATGCGGCCTCTGAGGAAAGAGTCTAACTCTGAAACGCATCAGGCGAGGCATGCAAGAAGATTTTATTTGTCTTTCATTTAAGAGTGTCCCTGTGCTTTGAAAACTCTTGCTTGTGAGTGCATTCAAAGAAAGGCAACTTGTGAAATCATAAATTATAAGGCCCAGCTAGGTCGGGGTGTGCACATTTGCTGAATTCAGGGCAAGTCATGTGGCCTGAGATGTTTTAGTGCTACGTTGGAACAGCAAGATATGCTTTACATTTGGGGACATTTCTTGGTGGATGAACATTTTGCTGAATAAAAGAAGGTATGCTGCTTACAAATTGAAAGTGTTTTGTGTTTCTGACCCACATGGGTTCAAAGAGAACTCCAACTCCCGTGATGCAAGATTACAAATGCCCGGATGGGCGTGTTACCAATTGAGGGGATAATCAGTTGGAGGAGTTTGAAACAAGCACTGCAGAGCATGCGGCCTCTGAGGAAAGAGTCTAACTCTGAAACACGTCAGGAGAGGCATGTGAGAAGATTTTATATGTCTTTCATTTAAGAGTGTCCCTGCGCTTTGAAAAATCTTGCTTGTGAGTGCATTCAAAGAAAGGCAACTTGTGAAATCATAAATTATACGGCCCAGCCAGGTCGGGGTGTGCACCTTTGCTGAATTCATGGCAAGTCCTGTGGTCTGAGATGTTTTAGTGCTACGTTGGAACAGCAAGATATGCTTTACATTTGGGGACATTTCTTGATGAATGAACATTTTGCTGAATGAAAGAAGGTATGCTGCTTTCAAATTGAAAGTGTTTTGTGTTTCTGACCCACATGGGTTCAAAGAGAACTCCAACTCCTGTGATGCAAGATTACAAATGCCCGGATGGGTGTGTTACCAATTGAGGGGATAATCAGTTGGAGGAGTTTAAAACAAGCACTGCAGAGCATGCGGCCTCTGAGGAAAGAGTCTAACTCTGAAACGCGCCAGGCGAGGCATGCAAGAAGATTTTATTTGTCTTTCATTTAAGAGTGTCCCTGCGCTTTGAAAACTCTTGCTTGTGAGTGCATTCAAAGAAAGGCAAATGGTGAAATCATAAATTATACGGCCCAGCCAGGTCGGGGTGTGCACGTTTGCTGAATTCATGGCAAGTCCTGTGGCCTGAGATGTTTTAGTGCTACGTTGGAACAGCAAGATATGCTTTACATTTGGGGGCATTTCTTGGTGGATGAACAGTTTGCTGAATAAAAGAAGGTATGCTGCTTACAAATTGAAACTGTTTTCTGTTTCTGACCCACATGGGTTCAAAGAGAACTCCAATTCCCGTGATGCAAGATTACAAATGCCCGGATGGGCGTGTTACCAATTGAGGGGATAATCAGTTGGAGGAGTTTGAAACAAGCACTGCAGAGCATGCGGCCTCTGAGGAAAGAGTCTAACTCTGAAACATGTCAGGCGAGGCATGCGAGAAGATTTTATTTGTCTTTCATTTAAGAGTGTCCCTGCGCTTTAAAACCTCTTGCTTTTGAGTGCATTCAAAGAAAGGCAACTTGTGAAAACATAATTGATACGGTCCAGCCTGGTCGGGGTGTGCACCTTTGCTGAATTCATGGCAAGTCCTGTGGCCTGAGATGTTTTAGTGCTACGTTGGAACAGCAAGATATGCTTTACATTTGGGGACATTTCTTGATAGATGAACATTTTGCTGAATAAAAGAAGGTATGCTGCTTACAAATTGAAAGTGTTTTGTGTTTCTGACCCACATGGGTTCAAAGAGAACTCCAACTCCTGTGATGCAAGATTACAAATGCCCGGATGGGTGTGTTACCTATTGAGGGGATAATCAGTTGGAGGAGTTTGAAACAAGCACTGCAGAGCATGCGGCCTCTGAGGAAAGAGTCTAACTCTGAAACACGTCAGGCGAGGCATGCGAGAAGATTTTATATGTCTTTCATTTAAGAGTGTCCCTGCGCTTTGAAAAATCTTGCTTGTGAGTGCATTCCAAGAAAGGCAACTTGTGACAACATAATTGATACGGCCCAGCCAGGTCGGGGTGTGCACCTTTGCTGAATTCATGGCAAGTCCTGTGGCCTGAGATGTTTTAGTGCTACGTTGGAACAGCAAGATATGCTTTACATTTGGGGACATTTCTTGATGGATGAACATTTTGCTGTATAAAAGAAGGTATGCTGCTTACAAATGGAAAGTGTTTTGTGTTTCTGACCAACATGGGTTCAAAGAGTACTCCAACTCCCATGATGCAAGATTACAAATGCCTGGATGGGCGTGTTACCAATTGAGGGGATAATCAGTTGGAGGAGTTTGAAACAAGCACTGCAGAGCATGCGGCCTCTGAGGAAAGAGTCTAACTCTGAGACACGTCAGGCGAGGCATGCGAGAAGATTTTATATGTCTTTCATTTAAGAGTGTCCCTGCGCTTTGAAAAATCTTGCTTGTGAGTGCATTCCAAGAAAGGCAACTTGTGACAACATAATTTATACGGCCCAGCCAGGTCGGGGTGTGCACATTTGCTGAATTCATGGCAAGTCCTGTGGCCTGAGATGTTTTAGTGCTACGTTGGAACATCAAGATATGCTTTACATTCGGGGACATTTCTTGGTGGATGAACATTTTGCTGAATAAAAGAAGGTATGCTGCTTACAAATTGAAAGTGTTTTGTGTTTCTGACCAACATGGGTTCAAAGAGAACTCCAACTCCCATGATGCAAGATTACAAATGCCTGGATGGGTGTGTTACCAATTGAGGGGATAATCAGTTGGAAGAGTTTGAAACAAGCACTGCAGAGCATGCGGCCTCTGAGGAAAGAGTCTAACTCTGAAACACGTCAGGCGAGGCATGCGAGAAGATTTTATATGTCTTTCATTTAAGAGTGTCCCTGCGCTTTGAAAAATCTTGCTTGTGAGTGCATTCCAAGAAAGGCAACTTGTGACAACATAATTGATACGGCCCAGCCAGGTCGGGGTGTGCACCTTTGCTGAATTCATGGCAAGTCCTGTGGCCTGAGATGTTTTAGTGCTACGTTGGAACAGCAAGATATGCTTTACATTTGGGGACATTTCTTGATGGATGAACATTTTGCTGTATAAAAGAAGGTATGCTGCTTACAAATGAAAAGTGTTTTGTGTTTCTGACCAACATGGGTTCAAAGAGAACTCCAACTCCCATGATGCAAGATTACAGATGCCCGGATGGGCGTGTTACCAATTGAGGGGATAATCAGTTGGAGGAGTTTGAAAGAAGCACTGCAGAGCATGCGGCCTCTGAGGAAAGAGTCTAACTCTGAAACACGTCAGGCGAGGCATGCGAGAAGATTTTATATGTCTTTCATTTAAGAGTGTCCCTGCGCTTTGAAAAATCTTGCTTGTGAGTGCATTCCAAGAAAGGCAACTTGTGACAACATAATTGATACGACCCAGCCAGGTCGGGGTGTGCACCTTTGCTGAATTCATGGCAATTCTATGGTCTGAGATGTTTTAGTGCTACGTTGGAACAGCAAGATATGCTTTACATTTGGGGACATTTCTTGATGGATGAACATTTTGCTGTATAAAAGAAGGTATGCTGCTTACAAATTGAAAGTGTTTTGTGTTTCTGACCAACATGGGTTCAAAGAGAACTCCAACTCCTGTGATGCAAGATTACAAATGCCCGGAAGGGCGTGTTACCAATTGAGGGGATAATCAGTTGGAGGAGTTTGAAACAAGCACTGCAGAGCATGCGGCCTCTGAGGACAGAGTCTAACTCTGAAACGCGTCTGGCGAGGCATGCAAGAAGATTTTATTTGTCTTTGATTTAAGAGTGTCCCTGCGCTTTGAAAACTCTTGCTTGTGAGTGCATTCCAACAAAGGCAACTTGTGACAACATAATTGATACGGCCCAGCCAGGTCGGGGTGTGCACCTTTGCTGAATTCATGGCAAGTCCAGTGGTCTGAGATGTTTTAGTGCTACGTTGGAACAGCAAGATATGCTTTACATTTGGGGACATTTCTTGATGGATGAACATTTTGCTGAATAAAAGAAGGTATGCTGCTTACAAATTGAAAGTGTTTTGTGTTTCTGACCCACATGGGTTCAAAGAGAACTCCAACTCCCGTGATGCAAGATTACAAATGCCCGGATGGTCGTGTTACCAATTGAGGGGATAATCAGTTGGAGGAGTTTGAAAGAAGCACTGCAGAGCATGCGGCCTCTGAGGACAGAGTCTAACTCTGAAACGCGTCAGGCGAGGCATGCAAGAAGATTTTATTTGTCTTTGATTTAAGAGTGTCCCTGCGCTTTGAAAACTCTTGCTTGTGAGTGCATTCCAACAAAGGCAACTTGTGACAACATAATTGATAAGGCCCAGCCAGGTCGGGGTGTGCACCTTTGCTGAATTCATGGCAAGTCCAGTGGTGTGAGATGTTTTAGTGCTACGTTGGAACAGCAAGATATGCTTTACATTTGGGGACATTTCTTGATGAATGAACATTTTGCTGAATAAATGAAGGTATGCTGCTTACAAATTGAAAGTGTTTTGTGTTTCCGACCCACATGGGTTCAAAGAGAACTCCAACTCCCGTGATGCAAGATTACAAATGCCCGGATGGGTGTGTTACCAATTGAGGGGATAATCAGTTGGAGGAGTTTGAAACAAGCACTGCAGAGCATGCGGCCTCTGAGGAAAGAGTCTAACTCTGAAACGCGTCAGGCGAGGCATGCGAGAAGATTTTATATGTCTTTCATTTAAGAGTGTCCCTGCGCTTTGAAAAATCTTGCTTGTGAGTGCATTCGAAGAAAGGCAACTTGTGACAACATAATTGATACGGCCCAGCCAGGTCGGTGTGTGCACCTTTGCTGAATTCATGGCAAGTCCTGTGGCCTGAGATGTTTTAGTGCTACGTTGGAACAGCAAGATATGCTTTACATTTGGGGACATTTCTTGATGGATGAACATTTTGCTGTATAAAAGAAGGTATGCTGCTTACAAATGGAAAGTGTTTTGTGTTTCTGACCAACATGGGTTCAAAGAGAACTCCAACTCCCATGATGCAAGATTACAAATGCCCGGATGGGCGTGTTACCAATTGAGGGGATAATCAGTTGGAGGAGTTTTAAACAAGCACTGCAGAGCATGCGGCCTCTGAGGAAAGAGTCTAACTCTGAAACATGTCAGGCGAGGCATGCGAGAAGATTTTATATGTCTTTCATTTAAGAGTGTCCCTGCGCTTTGAAAAATCTTGCTTGTGAGTGAATTCCAAGAAAGGCAACTTGTGACAACATCATTTATACGGCCCAGCCAGGTCGGGGTGTGCACATTTGCTGAATTTATGGCAAGTCCTGTGGCCTGAGATGTTTTAGTGCTACGTTGAAATAGCAAGATATGCTTTACATTTGGGGACATTTCGTGGTGGATGAACATTTTGCTGAATAAAAGAAGGTATGCTGCTTACAAATTGAAAGTGTTTTGTGTTTCTGACCAACATGGGTTCAAAGAGAACTCCAACTCCCATGATGCAAGATTACAAATGCCTGGATGGGTGTGTTACCAATTGAGGGGATAATCAGTTGGAGGAGTTTGAAACAAGCACTGCAGAGCATGCGGCCTCTGAGGAAAGAGTCTAATTCTGAAACACGTCAGGCGAGGCATGCGAGAAGATTTTATACGTCTTTCATTTAAGAGTGTCCCTGCGCGTTGAAAAATCTTGCTTGTGAGTGCATTCCAAGAAAGGCAACTTGTGACAACATAATTGATACGGCCCAGCCAGGTCGGGGTGTGCACCTTTGCTGAATTCATGGCAAGTCCTGTGGCCTGAGATGTTTTAGTGCTACGTTGGAACAGCAAGATATGCTTTACATTTGGGGACATTTCTTGATGGATGAACATTTTGCTGTATAAAAGAAGGTATGCTGCTAACAAATGGAAAGTGTTTTGTGTTTCTGAGCAACATGGGTTCAAAGAGAACTCCAACTCCCATGATGCAAGATTACAAATGCCCGGATGGAAGTGTTACCAATTGAGGGGATAATCAGTTGGAGGAGTTTGAAACAAGCACTGCAGAGCATGCGGCCTCTGAGGAAAGAGTCTAACTCTGAAACACGTCAGGCGAGGCATGCGAGAAGATTTTATATGTCTTTCATTTAAGAGTGTCCCTGCGCTTTGAAAAATCTTGCTTGTGAGTGCATTCCAAGAAAGGCAACTTGTGACAACATAATTGATACGACCCAGCCAGGTCGGGGTGTGCACCTTTGCTGAATTCATGGCAATTCTATGGTCTGAGATGTTTTAGTGCTACGTTGAAACAGCAAGATATGCTTTACATTTCGGGACATTTCTTCATGGATTAACATTTTGCTGTATAAAAGAAGGTATGCTGCTTACAAATTGAAAGTGTTTTGTGTTTCTGACCAACATGGGTTCAAAGAGAACTCCAACTCCCGTGATGCAAGATTGCAAATGCCCAGATGGGCGTGTTACCAATTGAGGGGATAATCAGTTGGAGGAGTTTGAAACAAGCACTGCAGAGCATGCGGCCTCTGAGGAAAGAGTCTAACTCTGAAACGTGTCAGGCGAGGCATGCGAGAAGATTTTATTTGTCTTTCATTTAAGAGTGTCCCTGTGCTTAGAAAACTCTTGCTTGTGAGTGCATTCAAAGAAAGGCAACTTGTGAAAACATATTTTATACAGCCCAGCCATGTCTGGGTGTGCACCTTTGCTGAATTCATGTCAAGTCCTGTGGCCTGAGATGTTTTAGTGCTACGTTGGAACAGCAAGATATGCTTTACATTTGTGGACATTTCTTGATGGACGAACATTTTGCTGAATAAAAAAGGTATGCTGCTTACAAATTGAAAGTGTTTTGTGTTTCTGACCCACATGGGTTCAAAGAGAACTCCAACTCCTGTGATGCAAGATTACAAATGCCCGGATGGGCGTGTTACCAATTGAGGGGATAATCAGTTGGAGGAGTTAGAAACAAGCACTGCAGAACATGCGGCCTCTGAGGAAAGAGTCTAACTCTGAAACACGTCAGGCGAGGCATGCAAGAAGATTTTATTTGTCTTTCATTTAAGAGTGTCCCTGCCCTTTGAAAACTCTTGCTTGTGAGTGCATTCAAAGAAAGGCAACTTGTGAAATCATAAATTATATGGCCCAGCCAGGTCGGGGTGTGCACATTTGCTGAATTCATGGCAAGTCCTGTGGCCTGAGATGTTTTAGTGCTACGTTGGAACAGCAAGATATGCTTTACATTTGGGGACATTTCTTGGTGGATGAACATGTTGCTGAATAAAAGAAGGTATGCTGCTTACAAATTGGAAGTGTTTTGTGTTTCTGACCCACATGGGTTCAAAGAGAACTCCAACTCCCGTGATGCAAGATTACAAATGTCCGGATGGGCGTGTAACCAATTGATGGGATAATCAGTTGGAGGAGTTTGAAACAAGCACTGCAGAGCATGCGGCACTGAGGAAAGAGTCTAAGTCTGAAACATGTAAGGCGAGGCATGTGAGAAGATTTTATTTGTCTTTCATTTAACAGTGTCCCTTTGCTTTGAAAACTCTTGCTTGAGAGTGCATTCCAAGAAAGGCAACTTGTGAAAACATAATGTATACGGCCCAGCCAGGGCGGGGAGTGCACCTTTGCTGAATTCATGGCAAGTCCTGTGGCCTGAGATGTTTTAGTGCTACGTTGGAACAGCAAGATATGCTTTACATTTGGGGACATTTCTTGATGGATGAACATTTTGCTGAATAAAAGAAGGTATGCTGCTTACAAATTGAAAGTGTTTTGTGTTTCTGACCCACATGGGTTCAAAGAGAACTCCAACTCCGGTGATGCAAGATTACAAATGCCCTGATGGGCGTGTTACCAATTGAGGGGATAATCAGTTGGAGGAGTTTGAAACAAGTACTGCAGAACATGCGGCCTCTGAGGAAAGAGTCTATCTCTGAAACGCGTCAGGCGAGGCATGCGAGAAGATGTTATTTGCTTTTCATTTAAGAGTGTCCCTGCGCTTTGAAAACTTTTGCTTGTGAGTGCATTCCAAGAAAGGCAACTTGTGAAAACATAATTTATACGGCCCAGCCAGGTCGGGGTGTGCACATTTGCTGAATTCATGGCAAGTCCTGTGGCCTGAGATGTTTTAGTGCTACCTTGGAACAGCAAGATATGCTTTACATTTGGGGACATTTCTTGGTGGATGAACATTTTGCTGAATAAAAGAAGGTATGCTGCTTACAAATTGAAAGTGTTTTGTGTTTCTGACCAACATGGGTTCAAAGAGAACTCCAACTCCCATGATGCAAGATTACAAATGCCTGGATGGGTGTGTTACCTATTGAGGGGATAATCAGTTGGAGGAGTTTGAAACAAGCACTGCAGAGCATGCGGCCTCTGAGGAAAGAGTCTAACTCTGAAACACGTCAGGCGAGGCATGCGAGAAGATTTTATATGTCTTTCATTTAAGAGTGTCCCTGCGCTTTGAAAAATCTTGCTTGTGAGTGCATTCCAAGAAAGGCAACTTGTGACAACATAATTGATACGGCCCAGCCAGGTCGATGTGTGCACCTTTGCTGAATTCATGGCAAGTCCTGTGGCCTGAGATGTTTTAGTGCTACGTTGGAACAGCAAGATATGCTTTACATTTGGAGACATTTCTTGATGGATGAACATTTTGCTGTATAAAAGAAGGTATGCTGCTTACAAATGGAAAGTGTTTTGTGTTTCTGACCAACATGGGTTCAAAGAGAACTCCAACTCCCATGATGCAAGATTACAAATGCCCGGATGGGCGTGTTACCAATTGAGGGGATAATCAGTTGGAGGAGTTTGAAACAAGCACTGCAGAGCATGCGGCCTCTGAGGAAAGAGTCTAACTCTGAAACACGTCAGGCGAGGCATGCGAGAAGATTTTATTTGTCTTTCATTTAAGAGTGTCCCTGTGCTTAGAAAACTCTTGCTTGTGAGTGCATTCCAAGAAAGGCAACTTGTGACAACATAATTTATACGGCCCAGCCAGGTCGGGGTGTGCACATTTGCTGAATTCATGGCAAGTCCTGTGGCCTGAGATGTTTTAGTGCTACGTTGGAACATCAAGATATGCTTTACATTTGGGGACATTTCTTGGTGGATGAACATTTTGCTGAATAAAAGAAGGTATGCTGCTTACAAATTGAAAGTGTTTTGTGTTTCTGACCAACATGGGTTCAAAGAGAACTCCAACTCCCATGATGCAAGATTACAAATGCCTGGATGGGTGTGTTACCAATTGAGGCGATAATCAGTTGGGAGAGTTTGAAACAAGCACTGCAGAGCATGCGGCCTCTGAGGAAAGAGTCAAACTCTGAAACACGTCAGGCGAGGCATGCGAGAAGATTTTATATGTCTTTCATTTAAGAGTGTCTCTGCGCTTTGAAAAATCTTGCTTGTGAGTGCATTCCAAGAAAGGCAACTTGTGACAACATAATTGATACGGCCCAGCCAGGTCGGGGTGTGCACCTTTGCTGAATTCATGGCAAGTCCTGTGGCCTGAGATGTTTTAGTGCTACGTTGGAACAGCAAGATATGCTTTACATTTGGGGACATTTCTTGATGGATGAACATTTTGCTGTATAAAAGAAGGTATGCTGCTTACAAATGGAAAGTGTTTTGTGTTTCTGACCAACATGTGTTCAAAGAGAACTCCAACTCCCATGATGAAAGATTACAAATGCCCGGATGGGCGTGTTACCAATTGAGGGGATAATCAGTTGGAGGAGTTTGAAACAAGCACTGCAGAGCATGCGGCCTCTGAGGAAAGAGTATAACTCTGAAACACGTCAGGCGAGGCATGCGAGAAGATTTTATATGTCTTTCATTTAAGAGTGTCCCTGCGCTTTGAAAAATCTTGCTTGTGAGTGCATTCCAAGAAAGGCAACTTGTGACAACATAATTGATACGACCCAGCCAGGTCGGGGTGTGCACCTTTGCTGAATTCATGGCAATTCTATGGTCTGAGATGTTTTAGTGCTACGTTAAAACAGCAAGATATGCTTTACATTTCGGGACATTTCTTGATGGATGAACATTTTGCTGTATAAAAGAAGGTATGCTGCTTACAAATTGAAAGTGTTTTGTGTTTCTGACCAACATGGGTTCAAAGAGAACTCCAACTCCCGTGATGCAAGATTACAAATGCCCAGATGGGCGTGTTACCAATTGAGGGGATAATCAGTTGGAGGAGTTTGAAACAAGCACTGCAGAGCATGCGGCCTCTGAGGAAAGAGTCTAACTCTGAAACGTGTCAGGCGAGGCATGCGAGAAGATTTTATTTGTCTTTCATTTAAGAGTGTCCCTGTGCTTAGAAAACTCTTGCTTGTGAGTGCATTCAAAGAAAGGCAACTTGTGAAAACATATTTTATACAGCCCAGCCATGTCTGGGTGTGCACCTTTGCTGAATTCATGTCAAGTCCTGTGGTCTGAGATGTTTTAGTGCTACGTTGGAACAGCAAGATATGCTTTACATTTGTGGACATTTCTTGATGGACGAATATTTTGCTGAATAAAAAAGGTATGCTGCTTACAAATTGAAAGTGTTTTGTGTTTCTGACCCACATGGGTTCAAAGAGAACTCCAACTCCTGTGATGCAAGATTACAAATGCCCGGATGGGCGTGTTACCAATTGAGGGGATAATCAGTTGGAGGAGTTAGAAACAAGCACTGCAGAACATGCGGCCTCTGATGAAAGAGTCTAACTCTGAAACGCGTCAGGTGAGGCATGCAAGAAGATTTTATTTGTCTTTCATTTAAGAGTGTCCCTGCCCTTTGAAAACTCTTGCTTGTGAGTGCATTCAAAGAAAGGCAACTTGTGAAATCATAAATTATATGGCCCAGCCAGGTCGGGGTGTGCACATTTGCTGAATTCATGGCAAGTCCTGTGGCCTGAGATGTTTTAGTGCTACTTTGGAACAGCAAGAAATGCTTTACATTTGGGGACATTTCTTGGTGGATGAACATTTTGCTGAATAAAAGAAGGTATGCTGCTTACAAATTGGAAGTGTTTTGTGTTTCTGACCCACATGGGTTCAAAGAGAACTCCAACTCCCGTGATGCAAGATTACAAATGCCCGGATGGGCGTGTAACCAATTGATGGGATAATCAGTTGGAGGAGTTTGAAACAAGCACTGCAGAGCATGCGGCACTGAGTAAAGAGTCTATTTCTGAAACATGTAAGGCGAGGCATGCGAGAAGATTTTATTTGTCTTTCATTTAACAGTGTCCCTTTGCTTTGAAAACTCTTGCTTGTGAGTGCATTCCAAGAAAGGCAACTTGTGAAAACATAATGTATACGGCCCAGCCAGGGCGGGGTTTGCACCTTTGCTGAATTCATGGCAAGTCCTGTGGCCTGAGATGTTTTAGTGCTACGTTGGAACAGCAAGATATGCTTTACATTTGGGGACATTTCTTGATGGATGAACATTTTGCTGAATAAAAGAAGGTATGCTGCTTACAAATTGAAAGTGTTTTGTGTTTCTGACCCACATGGGTTCAAAGAGAACTCCAGCTCCGGTGATGCAAGATTACAAATGCCCGGATGGGCATGTTACCAATTGAGGGGATAATCAGTTGGAGGAGTTTGAAACAAGTACTGCAGAGCATGCGGCCTCTGAGGAAAGAGTCTATCTCTGAAACGCGTCAGGCGAGGCATGCGAGAAGATGTTATTTGCCTTTCATTTAAGAGTGTCCCTGCGCTTTGAAAACTCTTGCTTGTGAGATCATTCCAAGAAAGGCAACTTGTGAAAACATAATTTATACGGCCCAGCCAGGTCGGGGTGTGCACATTTGCTGAATTCATGGCAAGTCCTGTGGCCTGAGATGTTTTAGTTCTACGTTGGAACAGCGAGATATGCTTTACATTTTGGGACATTTCTTGGTGGATGAACATTTTGCTGAATAAAAGAAGGTATGGTGCTTACAAATTGAAAGTGTTTTGTGTTTCTGACCAACATGGGTTCAAAGAGAACTCCAACTCCCATGATGCAAGATTACAAATGCCTGGATGGGTGTGTTGAGGGGATAATCAGTTGGAGGAGTTTGAAACAAGCACTGCAGAGCATGCGGCCTCTGAGGAAAGAGTCTAACTCTGAAACACGTCAGGCGAGGCATGCGAGAAGATTTTATATGTCTTTCATTTAAGAGTGTCCCTGCGCTTTGAAAAATCTTGCTTGTGAGTGCATTCCAAGAAAGGCAACTTGTGACAACATAATTGATACGGCCCAGCCAGGTCGGGGTGTGCACCTTTGCTGAATTAATGGCAAGTCCTGTGGCCTGAGATGTTTTAGTGCTACGTTGGAACAGCAAGATATGCTTTACATTTGGGGACATTTCTTGATGGATGAACATTTTGCTGTATAAAAGAAGGTATGCTGCTTACAAATGGAAAGTGTTTTGTGTTTCTGACCAACATGGGTTCAAAGAGAACTCCAACTCCCATGATGCAAGATTACAAATGCCCGGATGGGCGTGTTACCAATTGAGGGGATAATCAGTTGGAGGAGTTTGAAACAAGCACTGCAGAGCAAGCGGCCTCCGAGGAAAGAGTCTAACTCTGAAACACGTCAGGCGAGGCATGTGAGAAGATTTTATATGTCTTTCATTTAAGAGTGTCCCTGCGCTTTGAAAAATCGTGCTTGTGAGTGCATTCCAAGAAAGGCAACTTGTGACAACATAATTTATACGGCCCAGCCAGGTCGGGGTGTGCACATTTGCTGAATTCATGGCAAGTCCTGTGGCCTGAGATGTTTTAGTGCTACGTTGGAACATCAAGATATGCTTTACATTTGGGGACATTTCTTGGTGGATGAACATTTTGCTGAATAAAAGAAGATATGTTGCTTACAAATTGAAAGTGTTTTGTGTTTCTGACCAACATGGGTTCAAAGAGAACTCCAACTCCCATGATGCAAGATTACAAATGCCTGGATGGGTGTGTTACCAATTGAGAGGATAATCAGTTGGAAGAGTTTGAAACAAGCACTGCAGAGCATGCGGCCTCTGAGGAAAGAGTCTAACTCTGAAACACGTCAGGCGAGGCATGCGAGAAGATTTTATATGTCTTTCATTTAAGAGTGTCCCTGCGCTTTGAAAAATCTTGCTTGTGAGTGCATTCCAAGAAAGGCAACTTGTGACAACATAATTGATACGGCCCAGCCAGGTCGGGGTGTGCACCTTTGCTGAATTCATGGCAAGTCCTGTGGCCTGAGATGTTTTAGTGCTACGTTGGAACAGCAAGATATGCTTTACATTTGGAGACATTTCTTGATGGATGAACATTTTGCTGTATAAAAGAAGGTATGCTGCTTACAAATGGAAAGTGTTTTGTGTTTCTGACCAACATGGGTTCAAAGAGAACTCCAGCTCCCATGATGCAAGATTACAAATGCCCGGATGGGCGTGTTACCAATTGAGGGGATAATCAGTTGGAGGAGTTTGAAACAAGCACTGCAGAGCATGCGGCCTCTGAGGAAAGAGTCTAACTCTGAAACACGTCAGGCGAGGCATGCAAGAAGATTTTATATGTCTTTCATTTAAGAGTGTCCCTGCGCTTTGAAAAATCTTGCTTGTGAGTGCATTCCAAGAAAGGCAACTTGTGACAACATAATTGATACGACCCAGCCAGGTCGGGGTGTGCACCTTTGCTGAATTCATGGCAATTCTATGGTCTGAGATGTTTTAGTGCTACGTTGGAACAGCAAGATATGCTTTACATTTGGGGACATTTCTTGATGGATGAACATTTTGCTGTATAAAAGAAGGTATGCTGCTTACAAATTGAAAGTGTTTTGTGTTTCTGACCAACATGGGTTCAAAGAGAACTCCAACTCCACTGATGCAAGATTACAAATGCCCGGATGGGCATGTTACCAATTGAGGGGATAATCAGTTGGAGGAGTTTGAAACAAGCACTGCAGAGCATGCGGCCTCTGAGGAAAGAGTATAACTCTGAAACACGTCAGGCGAGGCATGCGAGAAGATTTTATATGTCTTTCATTTAAGAGTGTCCCTGCGCTTTGAAAAATCTTGCTTGTGAGTGCATTCCAAGAAAGGCAACTTGTGACAACATAATTTATACGGCCCAGCCAGGTCGGGGTGTGCACATTTGCTGAATTCATGGCAAGTCCTGTGGCCTGAGATGTTTTAGTGCTACGTTGGAACATCAAGATATGCTTTACATTTGGGGACATTTCTTGGTGGATGAACATTTTGCTGAATAAAAGAAGGTATGCTGCTTACAAATTGAAAGTGTTTTGTGTTTCTGACCAACATGGGTTCAAAGAGAACTCCAACTCCCATGATGCAAGATTACAAATGCCTGGATGGGTTTGTTACCAATTGAGGCGATAATCAGTTGGGAGAGTTTGAAACAAGCACTGCAGAGCATGCGGCCTCTGAGGAAAGAGTCTAACTCTGAAACACGTCAGGCGAGGCATGCGAGAAGATTTTATATGTCTTTCATTTAAGAGTGTCTCTGCGCTTTGAAAAATCTTGCTTGTGAGTGCATTCCAAGAAAGGCAACTTGTGACAACATAATTGATACGGCCCAGCCAGGTCGGGGTGTGCACCTTTGCTGAATTCATGGCAAGTCCTGTGGCCTGAGATGTTTTAGTGCTACGTTGGAACAGCAAGATATGCTTTACATTTGGGGACATTTCTTGATGGATGAACATTTTGCTGTATAAAAGAAGGTATGCTGCTTACAAATGGAAAGTGTTTTGTGTTTCTGACCAACATGTGTTCAAAGAGAACTCCAACTCCCATGATGCAAGATTACAAATGCCCGGATGGGCGTGTTACCAATTGAGGGGATAATCAGTTGGAGGAGTTTGAAACAAGCACTGCAGAGCATGCGGCCTCTGAGGAAAGAGTATAACTCTGAAACACGTCAGGCGAGGCATGCGAGAAGATTTTATATGTCTTTCATTTAAGAGTGTCCCTGCGCTTTGAAAAATCTTGCTTGTGAGTGCATTCCAAGAAAGGCAACTTGTGACAACATAATTGATACGACCCAGCCAGGTCGGGGTGTGCACCTTTGCTGAATTCATGGCAATTCTATGGTCTGAGATGTTTTAGTGCTACGTTAAAACAGCAAGATATGCTTTACATTTCGGGACATTTCTTGATGGATGAACATTTTGCTGTATAAAAGAAGGTATGCTGCTTACAAATTGAAAGTGTTTTGTGTTTCTGACCAACATGGGTTCAAAGAGAACTCCAACTCCCGTGATGCAAGATTACAAATGCCCAGATGGGCGTGTTACCAATTGAGGGGATAATCAGTTGGAGGAGTTTGAAACAAGCACTGCAGAGCATGCGGCCTCTGAGGAAAGAGTCTAACTCTGAAACGTGTCAGGCGAGGCATGCGAGAAGATTTTATTTGTCTTTCATTTAAGAGTGTCCCTGTGCTTAGAAAACTCTTGCTTGTGAGTGCATTCAAAGAAAGGCAACTTGTGAAAACATATTTTATACAGCCCAGCCATGTCTGGGTGTGCACCTTTGCTGAATTCATGTCAAGTCCTGTGGTCTGAGATGTTTTAGTGCTACGTTGGAACAGCAAGATATGCTTTACATTTGTGGACATTTCTTGATGGACGAACATTTTGCTGAATAAAAAAGGTATGCTGCTTACAAATTGAAAGTGTTTTGTGTTTCTGACCCACATGGGTTCAAAGAGAACTCCAACTCCTGTGATGCAAGATTACAAATGCCCGGATGGGCGTGTTACCAATTGAGGGGATAATCAGTTGGAGGAGTTAGAAACAAGCACTGCAGAACATGCGGCCTCTGATGAAAGAGTCTAACTCTGAAACGCGTCAGGTGAGGCATGCAAGAAGATTTTATTTGCCTTTCATTTAAGAGTGTCCCTGCCCTTTGAAAACTCTTGCTTGTGAGTGCATTCAAAGAAAGGCAACTTGTGAAATCATAAATTATATGGCCCAGCCAGGTCGGGGTGTGCACATTTGCTGAATTCATGGCAAGTCCTGTGGCCTGAGATGTTTTAGTGCTACGTTGGAACAGCAAGAAATGCTTTACATTTGGGGACATTTCTTGGTGGATGAACATTTTGCTGAATAAAAGAAGGTATGCTGCTTACAAATTGGAAGTGTTTTGTGTTTCTGACCCACATGGGTTCAAAGAGAACTCCAACTCCCGTGATGCAAGATTACAAATGCCCGGATGGGCGTGTAACCAATTGATGGGATAATCAGTTGGAGGAGTTTGAAACAAGCACTGCAGAGCATGCGGCACTGAGTAAAGAGTCTAATTCTGAAACATGTAAGGCGAGGCATGCGAGAAGATTTTATTTGTCTTTCATTTAACAGTGTCCCTTTGCTTTGAAAACTCTTGCTTGTGAGTGCATTCCAAGAAAGGCAACTTGTGAAAACATAATGTATACGGCCCAGCCAGGGCGGGGTGTGCACCTTTGCTGAATTCATGGCAAGTCCTGTGGCCTGAGATGTTTTAGTGCTACGTTGGAACAGCAAGATATGCTTTACATTTGGGGACATTTCTTGATGGATGAACATTTTGCTGAATAAAAGAAGGTATGCTGCTTACAAATTGAAAGTGTTTTGTGTTTCTGACCCACATGGGTTCAAAGAGAACTCCAGCTCCGGTGATGCAAGATTACAAATGCCCGGATGGGCATGTTACCAATTGAGGGGATAATCAGTTGGAGGAGTTTGAAACAAGTACTGCAGAGCATGCGGCCTCTGAGGAAAGAGTCTATCTCTGAAACGCGTCAGGCGAGGCATGCGAGAAGATGTTATTTGCCTTTCATTTAAGAGTGTCCCTGCGCTTTGAAAACTCTTGCTTGTGAGATCATTCCAAGAAAGGCAACTTGTGAAAACATAATTTATACGGCCCAGCCAGGTCGGGGTGTGCACATTTGCTGAATTCATGGCAAGTCCTGTGGCCTGAGATGTTTTAGTTCTACGTTGGAACAGCGAGATATGCTTTACATTTTGGGACATTTCTTGGTGGATGAACATTTTGCTGAATAAAAGAAGGTATGGTGCTTACAAATTGAAAGTGTTTTGTGTTTCTGACCAACATGGGTTCAAAGAGAACTCCAACTCCCTTGATGCAAGATTACAAATGCCTGGATGGGTGTGTTGAGGGGATAATCAGTTGGAGGAGTTTGAAACAAGCACTGCAGAGCATGCGGCCTCTGAGGAAAGAGTCTAACTCTGAAACACGTCAGGCGAGGCATGCGAGAAGATTTTATATGTCTTTCATTTAAGAGTGTCCCTGCGCTTTGAAAAATCTTGCTTGTGAGTGCATTCCAAGAAAGGCAACTTGTGACAACATAATTGATACGGCCCAGCCAGGTCGGGGTGTGCACCTTTGCTGAATTAATGGCAAGTCCTGTGGCCTGAGATGTTTTAGTGCTACGTTGGAACAGCAAGATATGCTTTACATTTGGGGACATTTCTTGATGGATGAACATTTTGCTGTATAAAAGAAGGTATGCTGCTTACAAATGGAAAGTGTTTTGTGTTTCTGACCAACATGGGTTCAAAGAGAACTCCAACTCCCATGATGCAAGATTACAAATGCCCGGATGGGCGTGTTACCAATTGAGGGGATAATCAGTTGGAGGAGTTTGAAACAAGCACTGCAGAGCAAGCGGCCTCTGAGGAAAGAGTCTAACTCTGAAACACGTCAGGCGAGGCATGTGAGAAGATTTTATATGTCTTTCATTTAAGAGTGTCCCTGCGCTTTGAAAAATCGTGCTTGTGAGTGCATTCCAAGAAAGGCAACTTGTGACAACATAATTTATACGGCCCAGCCAGGTCGGGGTGTGCACATTTGCTGAATTCATGGCAAGTCCTGTGGCCTGAGATGTTTTAGTGCTACGTTGGAACATCAAGATATGCTTTACATTTGGGGACATTTCTTGGTGGATGAACATTTTGCTGAATAAAAGAAGATATGTTGCTTACAAATTGAAAGTGTTTTGTGTTTCTGACCAACATGGGTTCAAAGAGAACTCCAACTCCCATGATGCAAGATTACAAATGCCTGGATGGGTGTGTTACCAATTGAGGCGATAATCAGTTGGGAGAGTTTGAAACAAGCACTGCAGAGCATGCGGCCTCTGAGGAAAGAGTCTAACTCTGAAACACGTCAGGCGAGGCATGCGAGAAGATTTTATATGTCTTTCATTTAAGAGTGTCTCTGCGCTTTGAAAAATCTTGCTTGTGAGTGCATTCCAAGAAAGGCAACTTGTGACAACATAATTGATACGGCCCAGCCAGGTCGGGGTGTGCACCTTTGCTGAATTCATGGCAAGTCCTGTGGCCTGAGATGTTTTAGTGCTACGTTGGAACAGCAAGATATGCTTTACATTTGGGGACATTTCTTGATGGATGAACATTTTGCTGTATAAAAGAAGGTATGCTGCTTACAAATGGAAAGTGTTTTGTGTTTCTGACCAACATGTGTTCAAAGAGAACTCCAACTCCCATGATGCAAGATTACAAATGCCCGGATGGGCGTGTTACCAATTGAGGGGATAATCAGTTGGAGGAGTTTGAAACAAGCACTGCAGAGCATGCGGCCTCTGAGGAAAGAGTATAACTCTGAAACACGTCAGGCGAGGCATGCGAGAAGATTTTATATGTCTTTCATTTAAGAGTGTCCCTGCGCTTTGAAAAATCTTGCTTTTGAGTGCATTCCAAGAAAGGCAACTTGTGACAACATAATTGATACGACCCAGCCAGGTCGGGGTGTGCACCTTTGCTGAATTCATGGCAATTCTATGGTCTGAGATGTTTTAGTGCTACGTTAAAACAGCAAGATATGCTTTACATTTCGGGACATTTCTTGATGGATGAACATTTTGCTGTATAAAAGAAGGTATGCTGCTTACAAATTGAAAGTGTTTTGTGTTTCTGACCAACATGGGTTCAAAGAGAACTCCAACTCCCGTGATGCAAGATTACAAATGCCCAGATGGGCGTGTTACCAATTGAGGGGATAATCAGTTGGAGGAGTTTGAAACAAGCACTGCAGAGCATGCGGCCTCTGAGGAAAGAGTCTAACTCTGAAACGTGTCAGGCGAGGCATGCGAGAAGATTTTATTTGTCTTTCATTTAAGAGTGTCCCTGTGCTTAGAAAACTCTTGCTTGTGAGTGCATTCAAAGAAAGGCAACTTGTGAAAACATATTTTATACAGCCCAGCCATGTCTGGGTGTGCACCTTTGCTGAATTCATGTCAAGTCCTGTGGTCTGAGATGTTTTAGTGCTACGTTGGAACAGCAAGATATGCTTTACATTTGTGGACATTTCTTGATGGACGAACATTTTGCTGAATAAAAAAGGTATGCTGCTTACAAATTGAAAGTGTTTTGTGTTTCTGACCCACATGGGTTCAAAGAGAACTCCAACTCCTGTGATGCAAGATTACAAATGCCCGGATGGGCGTGTTACCAATTGAGGGGATAATCAGTTGGAGGAGTTAGAAACAAGCACTGCAGAACATGCGGCCTCTGATGAAAGAGTCTAACTCTGAAACGCGTCAGGTGAGGCATGCAAGAAGATTTTATTTGTCTTTCATTTAAGAGTGTCCCTGCCCTTTGAAAACTCTTGCTTGTGAGTGCATTCAAAGAAAGGCAACTTGTGAAATCATAAATTATATGGCCCAGCCAGGTCGGGGTGTGCACATTTGCTGAATTCATGGCAAGTCCTGTGGCCTGAGATGTTTTAGTGCTACGTTGGAACAGCAAGAAATGCTTTACATTTGGGGACATTTCTTGGTGGATGAACATTTTGCTGAATAAAAGAAGGTATGCTGCTTACAAATTGGAAGTGTTTTGTGTTTCTGACCCACATGGGTTCAAAGAGAACTCCAACTCCCGTGATGCAAGATTACAAATGCCCGGATGGGCGTGTAACCAATTGATGGGATAATCAGTTGGAGGAGTTTGAAACAAGCACTGCAGAGCATGCGGCACTGAGTAAAGAGTCTAATACTGAAACATGTAAGGCGAGGCATGCGAGAAGATTTTATTTGTCTTTCATTTAACAGTGTCCCTTTGCTTTGAAAACTCTTGCTTGTGAGTGCATTCCAAGAAAGACAACTTGTGAAAACATAATGTATACGGCCCAGCCAGGGCGGGGTGTGCACCTTTGCTGAATTCATGGCAAGTCCTGTGGCCTGAGATGTTTTAGTGCTACGTTGGAACAGCAAGATATGCTTTACATTTGGGGACATTTCTTGATGGATGAACATTTTGCTGAATAAAAGAAGGTATGCTGCTTACAAATTGAAAGTGTTTTGTGTTTCTGACCCACATGGGTTCAAAGAGAACTCCAGCTCCGGTGATGCAAGATTACAAATGCCCGGATGGGCATGTTACCAATTGAGGGGATAATCAGTTGGAGGAGTTTGAAACAAGTACTGCAGAGCATGCGGCCTCTGAGGAAAGAGTCTATCTCTGAAACGCGTCAGGCGAGGCATGCGAGAAGATGTTATTTGCCTTTCATTTAAGAGTGTCCCTGCGCTTTGAAAACTCTTGCTTGTGAGATCATTCCAAGAAAGGCAACTTGTGAAAACATAATTTATACGGCCCAGCCAGGTCGGGGTGTGCACATTTGCTGAATTCATGGCAAGTCCTGTGGCCTGAGATGTTTTAGTTCTACGTTGGAACAGCGAGATATGCTTTACATTTTGGGACATTTCTTGGTGGATGAACATTTTGCTGAATAAAAGAAGGTATGGTGCTTACAAATTGAAAGTGTTTTGTGTTTCTGACCAACATGGGTTCAAAGAGAACTCCAACTCCCATGATGCAAGATTACAAATGCCTGGATGGGTGTGTTGAGGGGATAATCAGTTGGAGGAGTTTGAAACAAGCACTGCAGAGCATGCGGCCTCTGAGGAAAGAGTCTAACTCTGAAACACGTCAGGCGAGGCATGCGAGAAGATTTTATATGTCTTTCATTTAAGAGTGTCCCTGCGCTTTGAAAAATCTTGCTTGTGAGTGCATTCCAAGAAAGGCAACTTGTGACAACATAATTGATACGGCCCAGCCAGGTCGGGGTGTGCACCTTTGCTGAATTAATGGCAAGTCCTGTGGCCTGAGATGTTTTAGTGCTACGTTGGAACAGCAAGATATGCTTTACATTTGGGGACATTTCTTGATGGATGAACATTTTGCTGTATAAAAGAAGGTATGCTGCTTACAAATGGAAAGTGTTTTGTGTTTCTGACCAACATGGGTTCAAAGAGAACTCCAACTCCCATGATGCAAGATTACAAATGCCCGGATGGGCGTGTTACCAATTGAGGGGATAATCAGTTGGAGGAGTTTGAAACAAGCACTGCAGAGCAAGCGGCCTCTGAGGAAAGAGTCTAACTCTGAAACACGTCAGGCGAGGCATGTGAGAAGATTTTATATGTCTTTCATTTAAGAGTGTCCCTGCGCTTTGAAAAATCGTGCTTGTGAGTGCATTCCAAGAAAGGCAACTTGTGACAACATAATTTATACGGCCCAGCCAGGTCGGGGTGTGCACATTTGCTGAATTCATGGCAAGTCCTGTGGCCTGAGATGTTTTAGTGCTACGTTGGAACATCAAGATATGCTTTACATTTGGGGACATTTCTTGGTGGATGAACATTTTGCTGAATAAAAGAAGATATGTTGCTTACAAATTGAAAGTGTTTTGTGTTTCTGACCAACATGGGTTCAAAGAGAACTCCAACTCCCATGATGCAAGATTACAAATGCCTGGATGGGTGTGTTACCAATTGAGAGGATAATCAGTTGGAAGAGTTTGAAACAAGCACTGCAGAGCATGCGGCCTCTGAGGAAAGAGTCTAACTCTGAAACACGTCAGGCGAGGCATGCGAGAAGATTTTATATGTCTTTCATTTAAGAGTGTCCCTGCGCTTTGAAAAATCTTGCTTGTGAGTGCATTCCAAGAAAGGCAACTTGTGACAACATAATTGATACGGCCCAGCAAGGTCGGGGTGTGCACCTTTGCTGAATTCATGGCAAGTCCTGTGGCCTGAGATGTTTTAGTGCTACGTTGGAACAGCAAGATATGCTTTACATTTGGAGACATTTCTTGATGGATGAACATTTTGCTGTATAAAAGAAGGTATGCTGCTTACAAATGGAAAGTGTTTTGTGTTTCTGACCAACATGGGTTCAAAGAGAACTCCAACTCCCATGATGCAAGATTACAAATGCCCGGATGGGCGTGTTACCAATTGAGGGGATAATCAGTTGGAGGAGTTTGAAACAAGCACTGCAGAGCATGCGGCCTCTGAGGAAAGAGTCTAACTCTGAAACACGTCAGGCGAGGCATGCAAGAAGATTTTATATGTCTTTCATTTAAGAGTGTCCCTGCGCTTTGAAAAATCTTGCTTGTGAGTGCATTCCAAGAAAGGCAACTTGTGACAACATAATTGATACGACCCAGCCAGGTCGGGGTGTGCACCTTTGCTGAATTCATGGCAATTCTATGGTCTGAGATGTTTTAGTGCTACGTTGGAACAGCAAGATATGCTTTACATTTGGGGACATTTCTTGATGGATGAACATTTTGCTGTATAAAAGAAGGTATGCTGCTTACAAATTGAAAGTGTTTTGTGTTTCTGACCAACATGGGTTCAAAGAGAACTCCAACTCCACTGATGCAAGATTACAAATGCCCGGATGGGCATGTTACCAATTGAGGGGATAATCAGTTGGAGGAGTTTGAAACAAGCACTGCAGAGCATGCGGCCTCTGAGGAAAGAGTCTAACTCTGAAACGCGTCAGGCGAGGCATGCGAGAAGATTTTATTTGTCTTTCATTTAAGAGTGCGCCTGCGCTTTGAAAACTCTTGCTTGTGAGTGCATTCCAAGAAAGGCAACTTGTGAAAACATAATTTATACGGCCCAGCCAGGTCGGGGCGTGCACCTTTGCTGAATTCATGGCAAGTCCTGTGGCCTGAGATGTTTTAGTGCTACATTGGAACAGCAAGACATGCTTTACATTTGGGGACATTTCTTGATGGATGAACATTTTGATGAATAAAAGAAGGTATGCTGCTTACAAATTGAAAGTGTTTTGTGTTTCTGACCCACATGGGTTCAAAGAGAACTCCAACTCCCGTGATGCAAGATTACAAATGCCCGGATGGGTGTGTTACCTATTGAGGGGATAATCAGTTGGAGGAGTTTGAAACAAGCACTGCAGAGCATGCGGCCTCTGAGGAAAGAGTCTAACTCTGAAACACGTCAGGCGAGGCATGCGAGAAGATTTTATATGTCTTTCATTTAAGAGTGTCCCTGCGCTTTGAAAAATCTTGCTTATGAGTGCATTCCAAGAAAGGCAACTTGTGACAACATAATTTATACGGCCCAGCCAGGTCGGGGTGTGCACATTTGCTGAATTCATGGCAAGTCCTGTGGCCTGAGATGATTTAGTGCTACGTTGGAACATCAAGATATGCTTTACATTTGGGGACATTTCTTGGTGGATGAACATTTTGCTGAATAAAAGAAGGTATGCTGCTTACAAATTGAAAGTGTTTTGTGTTTCTGACCAACATGGGTTCAAAGAGAACTCCAACTTCCATGATGCAAGATTACAAATGCCTGGATGGGTGTGTTACCAATTGAGGGGATAATCAGTTGGAAGAGTTTGAAACAAGCACTGCAGAGCATGCGGCCTCTGAGGAAAGAGTCTAACTCTGAAACACGTCAGGCGAGGCATGCGAGAAGATTTTATATGTCTTTCATTTAAGAGTGTCCCTGCGCTTTGAAAAATCTTGCTTGTGAGTGCATTCCAAGAAAGGCAACTTGTGACAACATAATTGATACGGCCCATCCAGGTCGGGGTGTGCACCTTTGCTGAATTCATGGCAAGTCCTGTGGCCTGAGATGTTTTAGTGCTACGTTGGAACAGCAAGATATGCTTTACATTTGGGGACATTTCTTGATGGATGAACATTTTGCTGTATGAAAGAAGGTATGCTGCTTACAAATGGAAAGTGTTTTGTGTTTCTGACCAACATGGGTTCAAAGAGAACTCCAACTCCCATGATGCAAGATTACAAATGCCCGGATGGGCGTGCTACCAATTGAGGGGATAATCAGTTGGAGGAGTTTGAAACAAGCACTGCAGAGCATGCTGCCTCTGAGGAAAGAGTCTAACTCTGAAACGCGTCAGGCGAGGCATGCGAGAAGATTTTATTTGTCTTTCATTTAAGAGTGCGCCTGCGCTTTGAAAACTCTTGCTTGTGAGTGCATTCCAAGAAAGGCAACTTGTGAAAACATAATTTATACGGCCCAGCCAGGTCGGGGTGTGCACCTTTGCTGAATTCATGGCAAGTCCTGTGGCCTGAGATGTTTTAGTGCTACATTGGAACAGCAAGATATGCTTTACATTTGGGGACATTTCTTGATGGATGAACATTTTGCTGAATAAAAGAAGGTATGCTGCTTACAATTTGAAAGTGTTTTGTGTTTCTGACCCACATGGGTTCAAAGAGAACTCCAACTCCCGTGATGCAAGATTACGAATGCCCGGATGGTCGTGTTACCAATTGAGGGAATAATCAGTTGGAGGAGTTTGAAACAAGCACTGCAGAGCATGAGGCCTCTGAGGAAAGAGTCTAACTCTGAAACGCGTCAGGCGAGGCATGCAAGAAGAATTTATTTGTCTTTCATTTAAGAGTGACCCTGCGCTTTGAAAACTCTTGCTTGTGAGTGCATTCCAAGAAAGGCAACTTGTGACAACATAATTGATACGGCCCAGCCAGGTCGGGGTGTGCACCTTTGCTGAATTCATGGCAAGTCCAGTGGTCTGAGATGTTTTAGTGCTATGTTGGAACAGCAAGATATGCTTTACATTTGGGGACATTTCTTGATGAATGAACATTTTGCTGAATAAATGAAGGTATGCTGCTTACAAATTGAAAGTGTTTTGTGTTTTCGACCCACATGGGTTCAAAGAGAACTCCAACTCCCGTGATGCAAGATTACAAATGCCCGGATGGGTGTGTTACCAATTGAGGGGATAATCAGTTGGAGGAGTTTGAAACAAGCACTGCAGAGCATGCGGCCTCTGAGGAAAGAGTCTAACTCTGAAACGCGTCAGGCGAGGCATGCAAGAAGATTTTATTTGTCTTTCGTTCAAGAGTGTCCCTGCGCTTTGAAAACTCTTGCTTGTGAGTGCATTCCAAGAAAGGCAACTTGTGAAAACATAATTTATATGGCCCAGCCATGTCTGGGTGTGCACCTTTGCTGAATTCATGTCAAGTCCTGTGGCCTGAGATGTTTTAGTGCTACGTTGGAACAGCAAGATATGCTTTACATTTGCGGACATTTCTTGATGGACGAACATTTTGCTGAATAAAAAAGGTATGCTGCTTACAAATTGAAAGTGTTTTGTGTTTCTGACCCACATGGGTTCAAAGAGAACTCCAACTCCTGTGATGCAAGATTACAAATGCCCGGATGGGCGTGTTACCAATTGAGGGGATAATCAGTTGGAGGAGTTTGAAACAAGCACTGCAGAGCATGCGGCCTCTGAGGAAAGAGTCTAACTCTGAAATGCGTCAGGCGAGGCATGCGAGAAGATTTTATTTGTCTTTTATTTAAGAGTGCGCCTGCGCTTTGAAAACTCTTGCTTGTGAGTGCAGTCCAAGTAAGGCAACTTGTGAAAACATAATTTATACGGCCCAGCCAGGTCGGGGTGTGCACCTTTGCTGAATTCATGGCAAGTCCTGTGGCCGGAGATGTTTTAGTGCTACGTTGGAACAGCAAGATATGCTTTACATTTGGTGACATTTCTTGATGGATGAACATTTTGCTGTATAAAAGAAGGTATGCTGCTTACAAATTGAAAGTGTTTTGTGTTTCCGACCAACATGGGTTCAAAGAGAACTCCAACTCCCGTGATGCAAGATTACAAATGCCCGGATTGGCGTGTTACCAATTGAGGGGATAATCAGTTGGAGGAGTTTGAAACAAGCACTGCAGAGCATGCGGTCTCTGAGGAAAGAGTCTAACTCTGAAACGCGTCAGGCGAGGCATGCAAGAAGATTTTATTTGTCTTTCATTTAAGAGTGTCCCTGCGCTTTGAAAACTCTTGCTTGTGAGTGCATTCACAGAAAAGCAACTTGTGAAATCATAAAATATACGGCCCAGCCCGGTCGGGGTGTGCACATTTGCTGAATTCATGGCAAGTCCTGTGATGTTTTAGTGCTACGTTGGAACAGCAAGATATGCTTTACATTTGGGAACATTTCTTGATGGATGAACATTTTGCTGAATAAAAGAAGGTATGCTGCTCACAAATTGAAAGTGTTTCGTGTTTCTGACCCACATGTATTCAAAGAGAACTCCAACTCACGTGATGCAAGATTACAAAGGCCCGGATGGGCGTGTTACCATTTGAGGGGATAATCAGTTGGAGGAGTTTGAAACAAGCACTGCAGAGCATGCGGCCTCTGAGGAAAGAGTCTAACTCTGAAACGCGTCAGGCGAGGAATGCCAGAAGATTTTATTTGTCTTTCATTTAAGAGTGTCCCTGTGCTTTGAAAACTCTTGCTTGTGAGTGCATTCCAAGAAAGGCAACTTGTGAAAACATAATTTATACGGCCCAGCCAGGTCGGGGTGTGCACATTTGCTGAATTCATGGCAAGTCCTGTGGCCTGAGATGTTTTAGTGCTACGTTGGAACAGCAAGATATGCTTTACATTTGGGGACATTTCTTGATGAATGAACATTTTGCTGAATAAAAGAAGGTATGCTGCTTACAAATTGAAAGTGTTTTGTGTTTCCGACCCACATGGGTTCAAAGAGAACTCCAACTCCTGTGATGTAAGATTACAAATGCCCGGATGGGCGTGTTACCAATTATGGGGATAATCAGTTGGAGGAGTTTGAAACAAGCACTGCAGAGCATGCGGCCTCTGAGGAAAGAGTCTAACTCTGAAACGCGTCAGGCGAGGCATGCAAGAAGATTTTATTTGTCTTTCGTTCAAGAGTGTCCATGCGCTTTGAAAACTCTTGCTTGTGAGTGCATTCCAAGAAAGGCAACTTGTGAAAACATAAGTTATATGGCCCAGCCATGTCTGGGTGTGCACCTTTGCTGAATTCATGTCAAGTCCTGTGGCCTGAGATGTTTTAGTACTATGTTGGAACAGCAAGATATGCTTTACATTTGCAGACATTTCTTGATGGACGAACATTTTGCTGAATAAAAAAGGTATGCTGCTTACAAATTGAAAGTGTTTTGTGTTTCTGACCCACATGGGTTCAAAGAGAACTCCAACTCCTGTGATGCAAGATTACAAATGCCCCGATGGGCGTGTTACCAATTGAGGGGATAATCAGTTGGAGGAGTTTGAAACAAGCACTGCAGAGCATGCGGCCTCTGAGGAAAGAGTCTAACTCTGAAACGTGTCAGGCGAGGCATGCGAGAAGATTTTATTTGTCTTTCATTTTAGTGTGTCCCTGTGCTTTGAAAACTCTTGCTTGTGAGTGCATTCCAAGAAAGGCAACTTGTGAAAACATATTTTATACAGCCCTGCCATGTCTGGGTGTGCACCTTTGCTGAATTCATGTCAAGTCCTGTGGCCTGAGATGTTTTAGTGCTACGTTGGAACAGCAAGATATGCTTTACATTTGCGGACATTTCTTGATGGACGAACATTTTGCTGAATAAAAAAGGTATGCTGCTTACAACTTGAAAGTGTTTTGTGTTTCTGACCCACATGGGTTCAAAGAGAACTCCAACTCCTGTGATGTAAGATTACAAATGCCCGGATGGGGGTGTTACCAATTGAGGGGATAATCAGTTGTAGGAGTTTGAAACAAGCACTGCAGAGCATGCGGCCTCTGAGGAAAGAGTCTAACTCTGAAACGTGTCAGGCGAGGCATGCGAGAAGATTTTATTTGTCTTTCATTTAAGAGTGCGCCTGCGCTTTGAAAACTCTTGCTTGTGAGTGCATTCCAAGAAAGGCAACTTGTGAAAACATAATTTATACGGCCCAGCCAGGTCGGGGTGTGCACCTTTGCTGAATTCATGGCAAGTCCTGTGGCCTGAGATGTTTTAGTGCTACATTGGAACAGCAAGATATGCTTTACATTTGGGGACATTTCTTGATGGATGAACATTTTGCTGAATAAAAGAAGGTATGCTGCTTACAAATTGAAAGTGTTTTGTGTTTCTGACCCACATGGGTTCAAAGAGAACTCCAACTCCCGTGATGCAAGATTACAAATGCCCGGATGAGTGTGTTACCTATTGAGGGGATAATCAGTTGGAGGAGTTTGAAACAAGCACTGCAGAGCATGCGGCCTCTGAGGAAAGAGTCTAACTCTGAAACACGTCAGGCGAGGCATGCGAGAAGATTTTATATGTCTTTCATTTAAGAGTGTCCCTGCGCTTTGAAAAATCTTGCTTGTGAGTGCATTCCAAGAAAGGCAACTTGTGACAACGTAATTGATGCGGACCAGCCAGGTCGGGGTGTGCACCTTTGCTGAATTCATGGCAAGTCCTGTGGCCTGAGATGTTTTAGTGCTACGTTGGAACAGCAAGATATGCTTTACATTTGGGGACATTTCTTGATGGATGAACATTTTGCTGTATAAAAGAAGGTATGCTGCTTACAAATGGAAAGTGTTTTGTGTTTCTGACCAACATGGGTTCAAAGAGAACTCCAACTCCCATGATGCAAGATTACAAATGCCCGGATGGGCGTGTTACCAATTGAGGGGATAATCAGTTGGAGGAGTTTGAAACAAGCACTGCAGAGCATGCGGCCTCTGAGGAAAGAGTCTAACTCTGAAACACGTCAGGCGAGGCATGCGAGAAGATTTTATATGTCTTTCATTTAAGAGTGTCCCTGCGCTTTGAAAACTCTTGCTTGTGAGTGCATTCCAAGAAAGGCAACTTGTGACAACATAATTTATATGGCCCAGCCATGTCTGGGTGTGCACCTTTGCTGAATTCATGTCAAGTCCTGTGGCCTGAGATGTTTTAGTGCTACGTTGGAACAGCAAGATATGCTTTACATTTGCGGACATTTCTTGATGGACGAACATTTTGCTGAATAAAAAAGGTATGCTGCTTACAAATTGAAAGTGTTTTGTGTTTCTGACCCACATGGGTTCAAAGAGAACTCCAACTCCTGTGATGCAAGATTACAAATGCCCGGATGGGCGTGTTACCAATTGAGGGGATAATCAGTTGGAGGAGTTTGAAACAAGCACTGCAGAGCATGCGGCCTCTGAGGAAAGAGTCTAACTCTGAAACGCGTCAGGCGAGGCATGCAAGAAGATTTTATTTGTCTTTCGTTCAAGAGTGTCCCTGCGCTTTGAAAACTCTTGCTTGTGAGTGCATTCCAAGAAAGGCAACTTGTGAAAACATAATTTATATGGCCCAGCCATGTCTGGGTGTGCACCTTTGCTGAATTCATGTCAAGTCCTGTGGCCTGAGATGTTTTAGTGCTACGTTGGAACAGCAAGATATGCTTTACATTTGCGGACATTTCTTGATGGACGAACATTTTGCTGAATAAAAAAGGTATGCTGCTTACAAATTGAAAGTGTTTTGTGTTTCTGACCCACATGGGTTCAAAGAGAACTCCAACTCCTGTGATGCAAGATTACAAATGCCCGGATGGGCGTGTTACCAATTGAGGGGATAATCAGTTGGAGGAGTTTGAAACAAGCACTGCAGAGCATGCGGCCTCTGAGGAAAGAGTCTAACTCTGAAATGCGTCAGGCGAGGCATGCGAGAAGATTTTATTTGTCTTTCATTTAAGAGTGCGCCTGCGCTTTGAAAACTCTTGCTTGTGAGTGCAGTCCAAGTAAGGCAACTTGTGACAACATAATTTATACGGCCCAGCCAGGTCGGGGTGTGCACATTTGCTGAATTCATGGCAAGTCCTGTGGCCTGAGATGTTTTAGTGCTACGTTGGAACATCAAGATATGCTTTACATTTGGGGACATTTCTTGGTGGATGAACATTTTGCTGAATAAAAGAAGGTATGCTGCTTACAAATTGAAAGTGTTTTGTGTTTCTGACCAACATGGGTTCAAAGAGAACTCCAACTCCCATGATGCAAGATTACAAATGCCTGGATGGGTGTGTTACCAATTGAGGGGATAATCAGTTGGAAGAGTTTGAAACAAGCACTGCAGAGCATGCGGCCTCTGAGGAAAGAGTCTAACTCTGAAACACGTCAGGCGAGGCATGCGAGAAGATTTTATATGTCTTTCATTTAAGAGTGTCCCTGCGCTTTGAAAAATCTTGCTTGTGAGTGCATTCCAAGAAAGGCAACTTGTGACAACATAATTGATACGGCCCATCCAGGTCGGGGTGTGCACCTTTGCTGAATTCATGGCAAGTCCTGTGGCCTGAGATGTTTTAGTGCTACGTTGGAACAGCAAGATATGCTTTACATTTGGGGACATTTCTTGATGGATGAACATTTTGCTGTATGAAAGAAGGTATGCTGCTTACAAATGGAAAGTGTTTTGTGTTTCTGACCAACATGGGTTCAAAGAGAACTCCAACTCCCATGATGCAAGATTACAAATGCCCGGATGGGCGTGTTACCAATTGAGGGGATAATCAGTTGGAGGAGTTTGAAACAAGCACTGCAGAGCATGCTGCCTCTGAGGAAAGAGTCTAACTCTGAAACGCGTCAGGCGAGGCATGCGAGAAGATTTTATTTGTCTTTCATTTAAGAGTGCGCCTGCGCTTTGAAAACTCTTGCTTGTGAGTGCATTCCAAGAAAGGCAACTTGTGAAAACATAATTTATACGGCCCAGCCAGGTCGGGGTGTGCACCTTTGCTGAATTCATGGCAAGTCCTGTGGCCTGAGATGTTTTAGTGCTACATTGGAACAGCAAGATATGCTTTACATTTGGGGACATTTCTTGATGGATGAACATTTTGCTGAATAAAAGAAGGTATGCTGCTTACAATTTGAAAGTGTTTTGTGTTTCTGACCCACATGGGTTCAAAGAGAACTCCAACTCCCGTGATGCAAGATTACGAATGCCCGGATGGTCGTGTTACCAATTGAGGGAATAATCAGTTGGAGGAGTTTGAAACAAGCACTGCAGAGCATGAGGCCTCTGAGGAAAGAGTCTAACTCTGAAACGCGTCAGGCGAGGCATGCAAGAAGAATTTATTTGTCTTTCATTTAAGAGTGTCCCTGCGCTTTGAAAACTCTTGCTTGTGAGTGCATTCCAAGAAAGGCAACTTGTGACAACATAATTGATACGGCCCAGCCAGGTCGGGGTGTGCACCTTTGCTGAATTCATGGCAAGTCCAGTGGTCTGAGATGTTTTAGTGCTACGTTGGAACAGCAAGATATGCTTTACATTTGGGGACATTTCTTGATGAATGAACATTTTGCTGAATAAATGAAGGTATGCTGCTTACAAATTGAAAGTGTTTTGTGTTTCCGACCCACATGGGTTCAAAGAGAACTCCAACTCCCGTGATGCAAGATTACAAATGCCCGGATGGGTGTGTTACCAATTGAGGGGATAATCAGTTGGAGGAGTTTGAAACAAGCACTGCAGAGCATGCGGCCTCTGAGGAAAGAGTCTAACTCTGAAACGCGTCAGGCGAGGCATGCAAGAAGATTTTATTTGTCTTTCGTTCAAGAGTGTCCCTGCGCTTTGAAAACTCTTGCTTGTGAGTGCATTCCAAGAAAGGCAACTTGTGAAAACATAATTTATATGGCCCAGCCATGTCTGGGTGTGCACCTTTGCTGAATTCATGTCAAGTCCTGTGGCCTGAGATGTTTTAGTGCTACGTTGGAACAGCAAGATATGCTTTACATTTGCGGACATTTCTTGATGGACGAACATTTTGCTGAATAAAAAAGGTATGCTGCTTACAAATTGAAAGTGTTTTGTGTTTCTGACCCACATGGGTTCAAAGAGAACTCCAACTCCTGTGATGCAAGATTACAAATGCCCGGATGGGCGTGTTACCAATTGAGGGGATAATCAGTTGGAGGAGTTTGAAACAAGCACTGCAGAGCATGCGGCCTCTGAGGAAAGAGTCTAACTCTGAAACGCGTCAGGCGAGGCATGCAAGAAGATTTTATTTGTCTTTCGTTCAAGAGTGTCCCTGCGCTTTGAAAATTCTTGCTTGTGAGTGCATTCCAAGAAAGGCAACTTGTGAAAACATAATTTATATGGCCCAGCCATGTCTGGGTGTGCACCTTTGCTGAATTCATGTCAAGTCCTGTGGCCTGAGATGTTTTAGTGCTACGTTGGAACAGCAAGATATGCTTTACATTTGCGGACATTTCTTGATGGACGAACATTTTGCTGAATAAAAAAGGTATGCTGCTTACAAATTGAAAGTGTTTTGTGTTTCTGACCCACATGGGTTCAAAGAGAACTCCAACTCCTGTGATGCAAGATTACAAATGCCCGGATGGGCGTGTTACCAATTGAGGGGATAATCAGTTGGAGGAGTTTGAAACAAGCACTGCAGAGCATGCGGCCTCTGAGGAAAGAGTCTAACTCTGAAATGCGTCAGGCGAGGCATGCGAGAAGATTTTATTTGTCTTTCATTTAAGAGTGCGCCTGCGCTTTGAAAACTCTTGCTTGTGAGTGCAGTCCAAGTAAGGCAACTTGTGAAAACATAATTTATACGGCCCAGCCAGGTCGGGGTGTGCACCTTTGCTGAATTCATGGCAAGTCCTGTGGCCGGAGATGTTTTAGTGCTACGTTGGAACAGCAAGATATGCTTTACATTTGATGACATTTCTTGATGGATGAACATTTTGCTGTATAAAAGAAGGTATGCTGCTTACAAATTGAAAGTGTTTTGTGTTTCCGACCAACATGGGTTCAAAGAGAACTCCAACTCCCGTGATGCAAGATTACAAATGCCCGGATTGGCGTGTTACCAATTGAGGGGATAATCAGTTGGAGGAGTTTGAAACAAGCACTGCAGAGCATGCGGCCTCTGAGGAAAGAGTCTAACTCTGAAACGCGTCAGGCGAGGCATGCAAGAAGATTTTATTTGTCTTTCATTTAAGAGTGTCCCTGCGCTTTGAAAACTCTTGCTTGTGAGTGCATTCACAGAAAAGCAACTTGTGAAATCATAAAATATACGGCCCAGCCCGGTCGGGGTGTGCACATTTGCTGAATTCATGGCAAGTCCTGTGATGTTTTAGTGCTACGTTGGAACAGCAAGATATGCTTTACATTTGGGAACATTTCTTGATGGATGAACATTTTGCTGAATAAAAGAAGGTATGCTGCTCACAAATTGAAAGTGTTTCGTGTTTCTGACCCACATGTATTCAAAGAGAACTCCAACTCACGTGATGCAAGATTACAAAGGCCCGGATGGGCGTGTTACCATTTGAGGGGATAATCAGTTGGAGGAGTTTGAAACAAGCACTGCAGAGCATGCGGCCTCTGAGGAAAGAGTCTAACTCTGAAACGCGTCAGGCGAGGAATGCCAGAAGATTTTATTTGTCTTTCATTTAAGAGTGTCCCTGTGCTTTGAAAACTCTTGCTTGTGAGTGCATTCCAAGAAAGGCAACTTGTGAAAACATAATTTATACGGCCCAGCCAGGTCGGGGTGTGCACATTTGCTGAATTCATGGCAAGTCCTGTGGCCTGAGATGTTTTAGTGCTACGTTGGAACAGCAAGATATGCTTTACATTTGGGGACATTTCTTGATGAATGAACATTTTGCTGAATAAAAGAAGGTATGCTGCTTACAAATTGAAAGTGTTTTGTGTTTCCGACCCACATGGGTTCAAAGAGAACTCCAACTCCTGTGATGTAAGATTACAAATGCCCGGATGGGCGTGTTACCAATTATGGGGATAATCAGTTGGAGGAGTTTGAAACAAGCACTGCAGAGCATGCGGCCTCTGAGGAAAGAGTCTAACTCTGAAACGCGTCAGGCGAGGCATGCAAGAAGATTTTATTTGTCTTTCGTTCAAGAGTGTCCATGCGCTTTGAAAACTCTTGCTTGTGAGTGCATTCCAAGAAAGGCAACTTGTGAAAACATAAGTTATATGGCCCAGCCATGTCTGGGTGTGCACCTTTGCTGAATTCATGTCAAGTCCTGTGGCCTGAGATGTTTTAGTACTATGTTGGAACAGCAAGATATGCTTTACATTTGCAGACATTTCTTGATGGACGAACATTTTGCTGAATAAAAAAGGTATGCTGCTTACAAATTGAAAGTGTTTTGTGTTTCTGACCCACATGGGTTCAAAGAGAACTCCAACTCCTGTGATGCAAGATTACAAATGCCCCGATGGGCGTGTTACCAATTGAGGGGATAATCAGTTGGAGGAGTTTGAAACAAGCACTGCAGAGCATGCGGCCTCTGAGGAAAGAGTCTAACTCTGAAACGTGTCAGGCGAGGCATGCGAGAAGATTTTATTTGTCTTTCATTTTAGCGTGTCCCTGTGCTTTGAAAACTCTTGCTTGTGAGTGCATTCCAAGAAAGGCAACTTGTGAAAACATATTTTATACAGCCCTGCCATGTCTGGGTGTGCACCTTTGCTGAATTCATGTCAAGTCCTGTGGCCTGAGATGTTTTAGTGCTACGTTGGAACAGCAAGATATGCTTTACATTTGCGGACATTTCTTGATGGACGAACATTTTGCTGAATAAAAAAGGTATGCTGCTTACAACTTGAAAGTGTTTTGTGTTTCTGACCCACATGGGTTCAAAGAGAACTCCAACTCCTGTGATGTAAGATTACAAATGCCCGGATGGGGGTGTTACCAATTGAGGGGATAATCAGTTGTAGGAGTTTGAAACAAGCACTGCAGAGCATGCGGCCTCTGAGGAAAGAGTCTAACTCTGAAACGTGTCAGGCGAGGCATGCGAGAAGATTTTATTTGTCTTTCATTTAAGAGTGCGCCTGCGCTTTGAAAACTCTTGCTTGTGAGTGCATTCCAAGAAAGGCAACTTGTGAAAACATAATTTATACGGCCCAGCCAGGTCGGGGTGTGCACCTTTGCTGAATTCATGGCAAGTCCTGTGGCCTGAGATGTTTTAGTGCTACATTGGAACAGCAAGATATGCTTTACATTTGGGGACATTTCTTGATGGATGAACATTTTGCTGAATAAAAGAAGGTATGCTGCTTACAAATTGAAAGTGTTTTGTGTTTCTGACCCACATGGGTTCAAAGAGAACTCCAACTCCCGTGATGCAAGATTACAAATGCCCGGATGGGTGTGTTACCTATTGAGGGGATAATCAGTTGGAGGAGTTTGAAACAAGCACTGCAGAGCATGCGGCCTCTGAGGAAAGAGTCTAACTCTGAAACACGTCAGGCGAGGCATGCGAGAAGATTTTATATGTCTTTCATTTAAGAGTGTCCCTGCGCTTTGAAAAATCTTGCTTGTGAGTGCATTCCAAGAAAGGCAACTTGTGACAACATAATTGATGCGGCCCAGCCAGGTCGGGGTGTGCACCTTTGCTGAATTCATGGCAAGTCCTGTGGCCTGAGATGTTTTAGTGCTACGTTGGAACAGCAAGATATGCTTTACATTTGGGGACATTTCTTGATGGATGAACATTTTGCTGTATAAAAGAAGGTATGCTGCTTACAAATGGAAAGTGTTTTGTGTTTCTGACCAACATGGGTTCAAAGAGAACTCCAACTCCCATGATGCAAGATTACAAATGCCCGGATGGGCGTGTTACCAATTGAGGGGATAATCAGTTGGAGGAGTTTGAAACAAGCACTGCAGAGCATGCGGCCTCTGAGGAAAGAGTCTAACTCTGAAACACGTCAGGCGAGGCATGCGAGAAGATTTTATATGTCTTTCATTTAAGAGTGTCCCTGCGCTTTGAAAACTCTTGCTTGTGAGTGCATTCCAAGAAAGGCAACTTGTGACAACATAATTTATATGGCCCAGCCATGTCTGGGTGTGCACCTTTGCTGAATTCATGTCAAGTCCTGTGGCCTGAGATGTTTTAGTGCTACGTTGGAACAGCAAGATATGCTTTACATTTGCGGACATTTCTTGATGGACGAACATTTTGCTGAATAAAAAAGGTATGCTGCTTACAAATTGAAAGTGTTTTGTGTTTCTGACCCACATGGGTTCAAAGAGAACTCCAACTCCTGTGATGCAAGATTACAAATGCCCGGATGGGCGTGTTACCAATTGAGGGGATAATCAGTTGGAGGAGTTTGAAACAAGCACTGCAGAGCATGCGGCCTCTGAGGAAAGAGTCTAACTCTGAAACGTGTCAGGCGAGGCATGCGAGAAGATTTTATTTGTCTTTCATTTTAGCGTGTCCCTGTGCTTTGAAAACTCTTGCTTGTGAGTGCATTCCAAGAAAGGCAACTTGTGAAAACATATTTTATACAGCCCTGCCATGTCTGGGTGTGCACCTATGCTGAATTCATGTCAAGTCCTGTGGCCTGAGATGTTTTAGTGCTACGTTGGAACAGCAAGATATGCTTTACATTTGCGGACATTTCTTGATGGACGAACATTTTGCTGAATAAAAAAGGTATGCTGCTTACAACTTGAAAGTGTTTTGTGTTTCTGACCCACATGGGTTCAAAGAGAACTCCAACTCCTGTGATGTAAGATTACAAATGCCCGGATGGAGGTGTTACCAATTGAGGGGATAATCAGTTGTAGGAGTTTGAAACAAGCACTGCAGAGCATGCGGCCTCTGAGGAAAGAGTCTAACTCTGAAACGTGTCAGGCGAGGCATGCGAGAAGATTTTATTTGTCTTTCATTTAAGAGTGCGCCTGCGCTTTGAAAACTCTTGCTTGTGAGTGCATTCCAAGAAAGGCAACTTGTGAAAACATAATTTATACGGCCCAGCCAGGTCGGGGTGTGCACCTTTGCTGAATTCATGGCAAGTCCTGTGGCCTGAGATGTTTTAGTGCTACATTGGAACAGCAAGATATGCTTTACATTTGGGGACATTTCTTGATGGATGAACATTTTGCTGAATAAAAGAAGGTATGCTGCTTACAAATTGAAAGTGTTTTGTGTTTCTGACCCACATGGGTTCAAAGAGAACTCCAACTCCCGTGATGCAAGATTACAAATGCCCGGATGGGTGTGTTACCTATTGAGGGGATAATCAGTTGGAGGAGTTTGAAACAAGCACTGCAGAGCATGCGGCCTCTGAGGAAAGAGTCTAACTCTGAAACACGTCAGGCGAGGCATGCGAGAAGATTTTATATGTCTTTCATTTAAGAGTGTCCCTGCGCTTTGAAAAATCTTGCTTGTGAGTGCATTCCAAGAAAGGCAACTTGTGACAACATAATTGATGCGGCCCAGCCAGGACGGGGTGTGCACCTTTGCTGAATTCATGGCAAGTCCTGTGGCCTGAGATGTTTTAGTGCTACGTTGGAACAGCAAGATATGCTTTACATTTGGGGACATTTCTTGATGGATGAACATTTTGCTGTATAAAAGAAGGTATGCTGCTTACAAATGGAAAGTGTTTTGTGTTTCTGACCAACATGGGTTCAAAGAGAACTCCAACTCCCATGATGCAAGATTACAAATGCCCGGATGGGCGTGTTACCAATTGAGGGGATAATCAGTTGGAGGAGTTTGAAACAAGCACTGCAGAGCATGCGGCCTCTGAGGAAAGAGTCTAACTCTGAAACACGTCAGGCGAGGCATGCGAGAAGATTTTATATGTCTTTCATTTAAGAGTGTCCCTGCGCTTTGAAAACTCTTGCTTGTGAGTGCATTCCAAGAAAGGCAACTTGTGACAACATAATTTATATGGCCCAGCCATGTCTGGGTGTGCACCTTTGCTGAATTCATGTCAAGTCCTGTGGCCTGAGATGTTTTAGTGCTACGTTGGAACAGCAAGATATGCTTTACATTTGCGGACATTTCTTGATGGACGAACATTTTGCTGAATAAAAAAGGTATGCTGCTTACAAATTGAAAGTGTTTTGTGTTTCTGACCCACATGGGTTCAAAGAGAACTCCAACTCCTGTGATGCAAGATTACAAATGCCCGGATGGGCGTGTTACCAATTGAGGGGATAATCAGTTGGAGGAGTTTGAAACAAGCACTGCAGAGCATGCGGCCTCTGAGGAAAGAGTCTAACTCTGAAACGCGTCAGGCGAGGCATGCAAGAAGATTTTATTTGTCTTTCGTTCAAGAGTGTCCCTGCGCTTTGAAAACTCTTGCTTGTGAGTGCATTCCAAGAAAGGCAACTTGTGAAAACATAATTTATATGGCCCAGCCATGTCTGGGTGTGCACCTTTGCTGAATTCATGTCAAGTCCTGTGGCCTGAGATGTTTTAGTGCTACGTTGGAACAGCAAGATATGCTTTACATTTGCGGACATTTCTTGATGGACGAACATTTTGCTGAATAAAAAAGGTATGCTGCTTACAAATTGAAAGTGTTTTGTGTTTCTGACCCACATGGGTTCAAAGAGAACTCCAACTCCTGTGATGCAAGATTACAAATGCCCGGATGGGCGTGTTACCAATTGAGGGGATAATCAGTTGGAGGAGTTTGAAACAAGCACTGCAGAGCATGCGGCCTCTGAGGAAAGAGTCTAACTCTGAAATGCGTCAGGCGAGGCATGCGAGAAGATTTTATTTGTCTTTCATTTAAGAGTGCGCCTGCGCTTTGAAAACTCTTGCTTGTGAGTGCAGTCCAAGTAAGGCAACTTGTGACAACATAATTTATACGGCCCAGCCAGGTCGGGGTGTGCACATTTGCTGAATTCATGGCAAGTCCTGTGGCCTGAGATGTTTTAGTGCTACGTTGGAACATCAAGATATGCTTTACATTTGGGGACATTTCTTGGTGGATGAACATTTTGCTGAATAAAAGAAGGTATGCTGCTTACAAATTGAAAGTGTTTTGTGTTTCTGACCAACATGGGTTCAAAGAGAACTCCAACTCCCATGATGCAAGATTACAAATGCCTGGATGGGTGTGTTACCAATTGAGGGGATAATCAGTTGGAAGAGTTTGAAACAAGCACTGCAGAGCATGCGGCCTCTGAGGAAAGAGTCTAACTCTGAAACACGTCAGGCGAGGCATGCGAGAAGATTTTATATGTCTTTCATTTAAGAGTGTCCCTGCGCTTTGAAAAATCTTGCTTGTGAGTGCATTCCAAGAAAGGCAACTTGTGACAACATAATTGATACGGCCCATCCAGGTCGGGGTGTGCACCTTTGCTGAATTCATGGCAAGTCCTGTGGCCTGAGATGTTTTAGTGCTACGTTGGAACAGCAAGATATGCTTTACATTTGGGGACATTTCTTGATGGATGAACATTTTGCTGTATGAAAGAAGGTATGCTGCTTACAAATGGAAAGTGTTTTGTGTTTCTGACCAACATGGGTTCAAAGAGAACTCCAACTCCCATGATGCAAGATTACAAATGCCCGGATGGGCGTGTTACCAATTGAGGGGATAATCAGTTGGAGGAGTTTGAAACAAGCACTGCAGAGCATGCTGCCTCTGAGGAAAGAGTCTAACTCTGAAACGCGTCAGGCGAGGCATGCGAGAAGATTTTATTTGTCTTTCATTTAAGAGTGCGCCTGCGCTTTGAAAACTCTTGCTTGTGAGTGCATTCCAAGAAAGGCAACTTGTGAAAACATAATTTATACGGCCCAGCCAGGTCGGGGTGTGCACCTTTGCTGAATTCATGGCAAGTCCTGTGGCCTGAGATGTTTTAGTGCTACATTGGAACAGCAAGATATGCTTTACATTTGGGGACATTTCTTGATGGATGAACATTTTGCTGAATAAAAGAAGGTATGCTGCTTACAATTTGAAAATGTTTTGTGTTTCTGACCCACATGGGTTCAAAGAGAACTCCAACTCCCGTGATGCAAGATTACGAATGCCCGGATGGTCGTGTTACCAATTGAGGGAATAATCAGTTGGAGGAGTTTGAAACAAGCACTGCAGAGCATGAGGCCTCTGAGGAAAGAGTCTAACTCTGAAACGCGTCAGGCGAGGCATGCAAGAAGAATTTATTTGTCTTTCATTTAAGAGTGTCCCTGCGCTTTGAAAACTCTTGCTTGTGAGTGCATTCCAAGAAAGGCAACTTGTGACAACATAATTGATACGGCCCAGCCAGGTCGGGGTGTGCACCTTTGCTGAATTCATGGCAAGTCCAGTGGTCTGAGATGTTTTAGTGCTACGTTGGAACAGCAAGATATGCTTTACATTTGGGGACATTTCTTGATGAATGAACATTTTGCTGAATAAATGAAGGTATGCTGCTTACAAATTGAAAGTGTTTTGTGTTTCCGACCCACATGGGTTCAAAGAGAACTCCAACTCCCGTGATGCAAGATTACAAATGCCCGGATGGGTGTGTTACCAATTGAGGGGATAATCAGTTGGAGGAGTTTGAAACAAGCACTGCAGAGCATGCGGCCTCTGAGGAAAGAGTCTAACTCTGAAACGCGTCAGGCGAGGCATGCAAGAAGATTTTATTTGTCTTTCGTTCAAGAGTGTCCCTGCGCTTTGAAGACTCTTGCTTGTGAGTGCATTCCAAGAAAGGCAACTTGTGAAAACATAATTTATATGGCCCAGCCATGTCTGGGTGTGCACCTTTGCTGAATTCATGTCAAGTCCTGTGGCCTGAGATGTTTTAGTGCTACGTTGGAACAGCAAGATATGCTTTACATTTGCGGACATTTCTTGATGGACGAACATTTTGCTGAATAAAAAAGGTATGCTGCTTACAAATTGAAAGTGTTTTGTGTTTCTGACCCACATGGGTTCAAAGAGAACTCCAACTCCTGTGATGCAAGATTACAAATGCCCGGATGGGCGTGTTACCAATTGAGGGGATAATCAGTTGGAGGAGTTTGAAACAAGCACTGCAGAGCATGCGGCCTCTGAGGAAAGAGTCTAACTCTGAAACGCGTCAGGCGAGGCATGCAAGAAGATTTTATTTGTCTTTCGTTCAAGAGTGTCCCTGCGCTTTGAAAACTCTTGCTTGTGAGTGCATTCCAAGAAAGGCAACTTGTGAAAACATAATTTATATGGCCCAGCCATGTCTGGGTGTGCACCTTTGCTGAATTCATGTCAAGTCCTGTGGCCTGAGATGTTTTAGTGCTACGTTGGAACAGCAAGATATGCTTTACATTTGCGGACATTTCTTGATGGACGAACATTTTGCTGAATAAAAAAGGTATGCTGCTTACAAATTGAAAGTGTTTTGTGTTTCTGACCCACATGGGTTCAAAGAGAACTCCAACTCCTGTGATGCAAGATTACAAATGCCCGGATGGGCGTGTTACCAATTGAGGGGATAATCAGTTGGAGGAGTTTGAAACAAGCACTGCAGAGCATGCGGCCTCTGAGGAAAGAGTCTAACTCTAAAATGCGTCAGGCGAGGCATGCGAGAAGATTTTATTTGTCTTTCATTTAAGAGTGCGCCTGCGCTTTGAAAACTCTTGCTTGTGAGTGCAGTCCAAGTAAGGCAACTTGTGAAAACATAATTTATACGGCCCAGCCAGGTCGGGGTGTGCACCTTTGCTGAATTCATGGCAAGTCCTGTGGCCGGAGATGTTTTAGTGCTACGTTGGAACAGCAAGATATGCTTTACATTTGATGACATTTCTTGATGGATGAACATTTTGCTGTATAAAAGAAGGTATGCTGCTTACAAATTGAAAGTGTTTTGTGTTTCCGACCAACATGGGTTCAAAGAGAACTCCAACTCCCGTGATGCAAGATTACAAATGCCCGGATTGGCGTGTTACCAATTGAGGGGATAATCAGTTGGAGGAGTTTGAAACAAGCACTGCAGAGCATGCGGCCTCTGAGGAAAGAGTCTAACTCTGAAACGCGTCAGGCGAGGCATGCAAGAAGATTTTATTTGTCTTTCATTTAAGAGTGTCCCTGCGCTTTGAAAACTCTTGCTTGTGAGTGCATTCACAGAAAAGCAACTTGTGAAATCATAAAATATACGGCCCAGCCCGGTCGGGTGTGCACATTTGCTGAATTCATGGCAAGTCCTGTGATGTTTTAGTGCTACGTTGGAACAGCAAGATATGCTTTACATTTGGGAACATTTCTTGATGGATGAACATTTTGCTGAATAAAAGAAGGTATGCTGCTCACAAATTGAAAGTGTTTCGTGTTTCTGACCCACATGTATTCAAAGAGAACTCCAACTCACGTGATGCAAGATTACAAAGGCCCGGATGGGCGTGTTACCATTTGAGGGGATAATAAGTTGGAGGAGTTTGAAACAAGCACTGCAGAGCATGCGGCCTCTGAGGAAAGAGTCTAACTCTGAAACGCGTCAGGCGAGGAATGCCAGAAGATTTTATTTGTCTTTCATTTAAGAGTGTCCCTGTGCTTTGAAAACTCTTGCTTGTGAGTGCATTCCAAGAAAGGCAACTTGTGAAAACATAATTTATACGGCCCAGCCAGGTCGGGGTGTGCACATTTGCTGAATTCATGGCAAGTCCTGTGGCCTGAGATGTTTTAGTGCTACGTTGGAACAGCAAGATATGCTTTACATTTGGGGACATTTCTTGATGAATGAACATTTTGCTGAATAAAAGAAGGTATGCTGCTTACAAATTGAAAGTGTTTTGTGTTTCCGACCCACATGGGTTCAAAGAGAACTCCAACTCCTGTGATGTAAGATTACAAATGCCCGGATGGGCGTGTTACCAATTATGGGGATAATCAGTTGGAGGAGTTTGAAACAAGCACTGCAGAGCATGCGGCCTCTGAGGAAAGAGTCTAACTCTGAAACGCGTCAGGCGAGGCATGCAAGAAGATTTTATTTGTCTTTCGTTCAAGAGTGTCCGTGCGCTTTGAAAACTCTTGCTTGTGAGTGCATTCCAAGAAAGGCAACTTGTGAAAACATAAGTTATATGGCCCAGCCATGTCTGGGTGTGCACCTTTGCTGAATTCATGTCAAGTCCTGTGGCCTGAGATGTTTTAGTACTATGTTGGAACAGCAAGATATGCTTTACATTTGCAGACATTTCTTGATGGACGAACATTTTGCTGAATAAAAAAGGTATGCTGCTTACAAATTGAAAGTGTTTTGTGTTTCTGACCCACATGGGTTCAAAGAGAACTCCAACTCCTGTGATGCAAGATTACAAATGCCCCGATGGGCGTGTTACCAATTGAGGGGATAATCAGTTGGAGGAGTTTGAAACAAGCACTGCAGAGCATGCGGCCTCTGAGGAAAGAGTCTAACTCTGAAACGTGTCAGGCGAGGCATGCAAGAAGATTTTATTTGTCTTTCATTTTAGCGTGTCCCTGTGCTTTGAAAACTCTTGCTTGTGAGTGCATTCCAAGAAAGGCAACTTGTGAAAACATATTTTATACAGCCCTGCCATGTCTGGGTGTGCACCTTTGCTGAATTCATGTCAAGTCCTGTGGCCTGAGATGTTTTAGTGCTACGTTGGAACAGCAAGATATGCTTTACATTTGCGGACATTTCTTGATGGACGAACATTTTGCTGAATAAAAAAGGTATGCTGCTTACAACTTGAAAGTGTTTTGTGTTTCTGACCCACATGGGTTCAAAGAGAACTCCAACTCCTGTGATGTAAGATTACAAATGCCCGGATGGGGGTGTTACCAATTGAGGGGATAATCAGTTGTAGGAGTTTGAAACAAGCACTGCAGAGCATGCGGCCTCTGAGGAAAGAGTCTAACTCTGAAACGTGTCAGGCGAGGCATGCGAGAAGATTTTATTTGTCTTTCATTTAAGAGTGCGCCTGCGCTTTGAAAACTCTTGCTTGTGAGTGCATTCCAAGAAAGGCAACTTGTGAAAACATAATTTATACGGCCCAGCCAGGTCGGGGTGTGCACCTTTGCTGAATTCATGGCAAGTCCTGTGGCCTGAGATGTTTTAGTGCTACATTGGAACAGCAAGATATGCTTTACATTTGGGGACATTTCTTGATGGATGAACATTTTGCTGAATAAAAGAAGGTATGCTGCTTACAAATTGAAAGTGTTTTGTGTTTCTGACCCACATGGGTTCAAAGAGAACTCCAACTCCCGTGATGCAAGATTACAAATGCCCGGATGGGTGTGTTACCTATTGAGGGGATAATCAGTTGGAGGAGTTTGAAACAAGCACTGCAGAGCATGCGGCCTCTGAGGAAAGAGTCTAACTCTGAAACACGTCAGGCGAGGCATGCGAGAAGATTTTATATGTCTTTCATTTAAGAGTGTCCCTGCGCTTTGAAAAATCTTGCTTGTGAGTGCATTCCAAGAAAGGCAACTTGTGACAACATAATTGATGCGGCCCAGCCAGGTCGGGGTGTGCACCTTTGCTGAATTCATGGCAAGTCCTGTGGCCTGAGATGTTTTAGTGCTACGTTGGAACAGCAAGATATGCTTTACATTTGGGGACATTTCTTGATGGATGAACATTTTGCTGTATAAAAGAAGGTATGCTGCTTACAAATGGAAAGTGTTTTGTGTTTCTGACCAACATGGGTTCAAAGAGAACTCCAACTCCCATGATGCAAGATTACAAATGCCCGGATGGGCGTGTTACCAATTGAGGGGATAATCAGTTGGAGGAGTTTGAAACAAGCACTGCAGAGCATGCGGCCTCTGAGGAAAGAGTCTAACTCTGAAACACGTCAGGCGAGGCATGCGAGAAGATTTTATATGTCTTTCATTTAAGAGTGTCCCTGCGCTTTGAAAACTCTTGCTTGTGAGTGCATTCCAAGAAAGGCAACTTGTGACAACATAATTTATATGGCCCAGCCATGTCTGGGTGTGCACCTTTGCTGAATTCATGTCAAGTCCTGTGGCCTGAGATGTTTTAGTGCTACGTTGGAACAGCAAGATATGCTTTACATTTGCGGACATTTCTTGATGGACGAACATTTTGCTGAATAAAAAAGGTATGCTGCTTACAAATTGAAAGTGTTTTGTGTTTCTGACCCACATGGGTTCAAAGAGAACTCCAACTCCTGTGATGCAAGATTACAAATGCCCGGATGGGCGTGTTACCAATTGAGGGGATAATCAGTTGGAGGAGTTTGAAACAAGCACTGCAGAGCATGCGGCCTCTGAGGAAAGAGTCTAACTCTGAAACGCGTCAGGCGAGGCATGCAAGAAGATTTTATTTGTCTTTCGTTCAAGAGTGTCCCTGCGCTTTGAAAACTCTTGCTTGTGAGTGCATTCCAAGAAAGGCAACTTGTGAAAACATAATTTATATGGCCCAGCCATGTCTGGGTGTGCACCTTTGCTGAATTCATGTCAAGTCCTGTGGCCTGAGATGTTTTAGTGCTACGTTGGAACAGCAAGATATGCTTTACATTTGCGGACATTTCTTGATGGACGAACATTTTGCTGAATAAAAAAGGTATGCTGCTTACAAATTGAAAGTGTTTTGTGTTTCTGACCCACATGGGTTCAAAGAGAACTCCAACTCCTGTGATGCAAGATTACAAATGCCCGGATGGGCGTGTTACCAATTGAGGGGATAATCAGTTGGAGGAGTTTGAAACAAGCACTGCAGAGCATGCGGCCTCTGAGGAAAGAGTCTAACTCTGAAATGCGTCAGGCGAGGCATGCAAGAAGATTTTATTTGTCTTTCATTTAAGAGTGCGCCTGCGCTTTGAAAACTCTTGCTTGTGAGTGCAGTCCAAGTAAGGCAACTTGTGACAACATAATTTATACGGCCCAGCCAGGTCGGGGTGTGCACATTTGCTGAATTCATGGCAAGTCCTGTGGCCTGAGATGTTTTAGTGCTACGTTGGAACATCAAGATATGCTTTACATTTGGGGACATTTCTTGGTGGATGAACATTTTGCTGAATAAAAGAAGGTATGCTGCTTACAAATTGAAAGTGTTTTGTGTTTCTGACCAACATGGGTTCAAAGAGAACTCCAACTCCCATGATGCAAGATTACAAATGCCTGGATGGGTGTGTTACCAATTGAGGGGATAATCAGTTGGAAGAGTTTGAAACAAGCACTGCAGAGCATGCGGCCTCTGAGGAAAGAGTCTAACTCTGAAACACGTCAGGCGAGGCATGCGAGAAGATTTTATATGTCTTTCATTTAAGAGTGTCCCTGCGCTTTGAAAAATCTTGCTTGTGAGTGCATTCCAAGAAAGGCAACTTGTGACAACATAATTGATACGGCCCATCCAGGTCGGGGTGTGCACCTTTGCTGAATTCATGGCAAGTCCTGTGGCCTGAGATGTTTTAGTGCTACGTTGGAACAGCAAGATATGCTTTACATTTGGGGACATTTCTTGATGGATGAACATTTTGCTGTATGAAAGAAGGTATGCTGCTTACAAATGGAAAGTGTTTTGTGTTTCTGACCAACATGGGTTCAAAGAGAACTCCAACTCCCATGATGCAAGATTACAAATGCCCGGATGGGCGTGTTACCAATTGAGGGGATAATCAGTTGGAGGAGTTTGAAACAAGCACTGCAGAGCATGCTGCCTCTGAGGAAAGAGTCTAACTCTGAAACGCGTCAGGCGAGGCATGCGAGAAGATTTTATTTGTCTTTCATTTAAGAGTGCGCCTGCGCTTTGAAAACTCTTGCTTGTGAGTGCATTCCAAGAAAGGCAACTTGTGAAAACATAATTTATACGGCCCAGCCAGGTCGGGGTGTGCACCTTTGCTGAATTCATGGCAAGTCCTGTGGCCTGAGATGTTTTAGTGCTACATTGGAACAGCAAGATATGCTTTACATTTGGGGACATTTCTTGATGGATGAACATTTTGCTGAATAAAAGAAGGTATGCTGCTTACAATTTGAAAGTGTTTTGTGTTTCTGACCCACATGGGTTCAAAGAGAACTCCAACTCCCGTGATGCAAGATTACGAATGCCCGGATGGTCGTGTTACCAATTGAGGGAATAATCAGTTGGAGGAGTTTGAAACAAGCACTGCAGAGCATGAGGCCTCTGAGGAAAGAGTCTAACTCTGAAACGCGTCAGGCGAGGCATGCAAGAAGAATTTATTTGTCTTTCATTTAAGAGTGTCCCTGCGCTTTGAAAACTCTTGCTTGTGAGTGCATTCCAAGAAAGGCAACTTGTGACAACATAATTGATACGGCCCAGCCAGGTCGGGGTGTGCACCTTTGCTGAATTCATGGCAAGTCCAGTGGTCTGAGATGTTTTAGTGCTACGTTGGAACAGCAAGATATGCTTTACATTTGGGGACATTTCTTGATGAATGAACATTTTGCTGAATAAATGAAGGTATGCTGCTTACAAATTGAAAGTGTTTTGTGTTTCCGACCCACATGGGTTCAAAGAGAACTCCAACTCCCGTGATGCAAGATTACAAATGCCCGGATGGGTGTGTTACCAATTGAGGGGATAATCAGTTGGAGGAGTTTGAAACAAGCACTGCAGAGCATGCGGCCTCTGAGGAAAGAGTCTAACTCTGAAACGCGTCAGGCGAGGCATGCAAGAAGATTTTATTTGTCTTTCGTTCAAGAGTGTCCCTGCGCTTTGAAAACTCTTGCTTGTGAGTGCATTCCAAGAAAGGCAACTTGTGAAAACATAATTTATATGGCCCAGCCATGTCTGGGTGTGCACCTTTGCTGAATTCATGTCAAGTCCTGTGGCCTGAGATGTTTTAGTGCTACGTTGGAACAGCAAGATATGCTTTACATTTGCGGACATTTCTTGATGGACGAACATTTTGCTGAATAAAAAAGGTATGCTGCTTACAAATTGAAAGTGTTTTGTGTTTCTGACCCACATGGGTTCAAAGAGAACTCCAACTCCTGTGATGCAAGATTACAAATGCCCGGATGGGCGTGTTACCAATTGAGGGGATAATCAGTTGGAGGAGTTTGAAACAAGCACTGCAGAGCATGCGGCCTCTGAGGAAAGAGTCTAACTCTGAAACGCGTCAGGCGAGGCATGCAAGAAGATTTTATTTGTCTTTCGTTCAAGAGTGTCCCTGCGCTTTGAAAACTCTTGCTTGTGAGTGCATTCCAAGAAAGGCAACTTGTGAAAACATAATTTATATGGCCCAGCCATGTCTGGGTGTGCACCTTTGCTGAATTCATGTCAAGTCCTGTGGCCTGAGATGTTTTAGTGCTACGTTGGAACAGCAAGATATGCTTTACATTTGCGGACATTTCTTGATGGACGAACATTTTGCTGAATAAAAAAGGTATGCTGCTTACAAATTGAAAGTGTTTTGTGTTTCTGACCCACATGGGTTCAAAGAGAACTCCAACTCCTGTGATGCAAGATTACAAATGCCCGGATGGGCGTGTTACCAATTGAGGGGATAATCAGTTGGAGGAGTTTGAAACAAGCACTGCAGAGCATGCGGCCTCTGAGGAAAGAGTCTAACTCTGAAATGCGTCAGGCGAGGCATGCGAGAAGATTTTATTTGTCTTTCATTTAAGAGTGCGCCTGCGCTTTGAAAACTCTTGCTTGTGAGTGCAGTCCAAGTAAGGCAACTTGTGAAAACATAATTTATACGGCCCAGCCAGGTCGGGGTGTGCACCTTTGCTGAATTCATGGCAAGTCCTGTGGCCGGAGATGTTTTAGTGCTACGTTGGAACAGCAAGATATGCTTTACATTTGATGACATTTCTTGATGGATGAACATTTTGCTGTATAAAAGAAGGTATGCTGCTTACAAATTGAAAGTGTTTTGTGTTTCCGACCAACATGGGTTCAGAGAGAACTCCAACTCCCGTGATGCAAGATTACAAATGCCCGGATTGGCGTGTTACCAATTGAGGGGATAATCAGTTGGAGGAGTTTGAAACAAGCACTGCAGAGCATGCGGCCTCTGAGGAAAGAGTCTAACTCTGAAACGCGTCAGGCGAGGCATGCAAGGAGATTTTATTTGTCTTTCATTTAAGAGTGTCCCTGCGCTTTGAAAACTCTTGCTTGTGAGTGCATTCACAGAAAAGCAACTTGTGAAATCATAAAATATACGGCCCAGCCCGGTCGGGGTGTGCACATTTGCTGAATTCATGGCAAGTCCTGTGATGTTTTAGTGCTACGTTGGAACAGCAAGATATGCTTTACATTTGGGAACATTTCTTGATGGATGAACATTTTTGCTGAATAAAAGAAGGTATGCTGCTCACAAATTGAAAGTGTTTCGTGTTTCTGACCCACATGTATTCAAAGAGAACTCCAACTCACGTGATGCAAGATTACAAAGGCCCGGATGGGCGTGTTACCATTTGAGGGGATAATCAGTTGGAGGAGTTTGAAACAAGCACTGCAGAGCATGCGGCCTCTGAGGAAAGAGTCTAACTCTGAAACGCGTCAGGCGAGGAATGCCAGAAGATTTTATTTGTCTTTCATTTAAGAGTGTCCCTGTGCTTTGAAAACTCTTGCTTGTGAGTGCATTCCAAGAAAGGCAACTTGTGAAAACATAATTTATACGGCCCAGCCAGGTCGGGGTGTGCACATTTGCTGAATTCATGGCAAGTCCTGTGGCCTGAGATGTTTTAGTGCTACGTTGGAACAGCAAGATATGCTTTACATTTGGGGACATTTCTTGATGAATGAACATTTTGCTGAATAAAAGAAGGTATGCTGCTTACAAATTGAAAGTGTTTTGTGTTTCCGACCCACATGGGTTCAAAGAGAACTCCAACTCCTGTGATGTAAGATTACAAATGCCCGGATGGGCGTGTTACCAATTATGGGGATAATCAGTTGGAGGAGTTTGAAACAAGCACTGCAGAGCATGCGGCCTCTGAGGAAAGAGTCTAACTCTGAAACGCGTCAGGCGAGGCATGCAAGAAGATTTTATTTGTCTTTCGTTCAAGAGTGTCCATGCGCTTTGAAAACTCTTGCTTGTGAGTGCATTCCAAGAAAGGCAACTTGTGAAAACATAAGTTATATGGCCCTGCCATGTCTGGGTGTGCACCTTTGCTGAATTCATGTCAAGTCCTGTGGCCTGAGATGTTTTAGTGCTACGTTGGAACAGCAAGATATGCTTTACATTTGCGGACATTTCTTGATGGACGAACATTTTGCTGAATAAAAAAGGTATGCTGCTTACAACTTGAAAGTGTTTTGTGTTTCTGACCCACATGGGTTCAAAGAGAACTCCAACTCCTGTGATGTAAGATTACAAATGCCCGGATGGGGGTGTTACCAATGGAGGGGATAATCAGTTGTAGGAGTTTGAAACAAGCACTGCAGAGCATGCGGCCTCTGAGGAAAGAGTCTAACTCTGAAACGTGTCAGGCGAGGCATGCGAGAAGATTTTATTTGTCTTTCATTTAAGAGTGCGCCTGCGCTTTGAAAACTCTTGCTTGTGAGTGCATTCCAAGAAAGGCAACTTGTGAAAACATAATTTATACGGCCCAGCCAGGTCGGGGTGTGCACCTTTGCTGAATTCATGGCAAGTCCTGTGGCCTGAGATGTTTTAGTGCTACATTGGAACAGCAAGATATGCTTTACATTTGGGGACATTTCTTGATGGATGAACATTTTGCTGAATAAAAGAAGGTATGCTGCTGACAAATTGAAAATGTTTTGTGTTTCTGACCCAGATGGGTTCAAAGAGAACTCCAACTCCCGTGATGCAAGATTACAAATGCCCGGATGGGTGTGTTACCTATTGAGGGGATAATCAGTTGGAGGAGTTTGAAACAAGCACTGCAGAGCATGCGGCCTCTGAGGAAAGAGTCTAACTCTGAAACACGTCAGGCGAGGCATGCGAGAAGATTTTATATGTCTTTCATTTAAGAGTGTCCCTGCGCTTTGAAAAATCTTGCTTGTGAGTGCATTCCAAGAAAGGCAACTTGTGACAACATAATTGATGCGGCCCAGCCAGGTCGGGGTGTGCACCTTTGCTGAATTCATGTCAAGTCCTGTGGCCTGAGATGTTTTAGTGCTACGTTGGAACAGCAAGATATGCTTTACATTTGCGGACATTTCTTGATGGACGAACATTTTGCTGAATAAAAAAGGTATGCTGCTTACAACTTGAAAGTGTTTTGTGTTTCTGACCCACATGGGTTCAAAGAGAACTCCAACTCCTGTGATGTAAGATTACAAATGCCCGGATGGGGGTGTTACCAATTGAGGGGATAATCAGTTGTAGGAGTTTGAAACAAGCACTGCAGAGCATGCGGCCTCTGAGGAAAGAGTCTAACTCTGAAACGTGTCAGGCGAGGCATGCGAGAAGATTTTATTTGTCTTTCATTTAAGAGTGCGCCTGCGCTTTGAAAACTCTTGCTTGTGAGTGCATTCCAAGAAAGGCAACTTGTGAAAACATAATTTATACGGCCCAGCCAGGTCGGGGTGTGCACCTTTGCTGAATTCATGGCAAGTCCTGTGGCCTGAGATGTTTTAGTGCTACATTGGAACAGCAAGATATGCTTTACATTTGGGGACATTTCTTGATGGATGAACATTTTGCTGAATAAAAGAAGGTATGCTGCTTACAAATTGAAAGTGTTTTGTGTTTCTGACCCACATGGGTTCAAAGAGAACTCCAACTCCCGTGATGCAAGATTACAAATGCCCGGATGGGTGTGTTACCTATTGAGGGGATAATCAGTTGGAGGAGTTTGAAACAAGCACTGCAGAGCATGCGGCCTCTGAGGAAAGAGTCTAACTCTGAAACACGTCAGGCGAGGCATGCGAGAAGATTTTATATGTCTTTCATTTAAGAGTGTCCCTGCGCTTTGAAAAATCTTGCTTGTGAGTGCATTCCAAGAAAGGCAACTTGTGACAACATAATTGATGCGGCCCAGCCAGGTCGGGGTGTGCACCTTTGCTGAATTCATGGCAAGTCCTGTGGCCTGAGATGTTTTAGTGCTACGTTGGAACAGCAAGATATGCTTTACATTTGGGGACATTTCTTGATGGATGAACATTTTGCTGTATAAAAGAAGGTATGCTGCTTACAAATGGAAAGTGTTTTGTGTTTCTGACCAACATGGGTTCAAAGAGAACTCCAACTCCCATGATGCAAGATTACAAATGCCCGGATGGGCGTGTTACCAATTGAGGGGATAATCAGTTGGAGGAGTTTGAAACAAGCACTGCAGAGCATGCGGCCTCTGAGGAAAGAGTCTAACTCTGAAACACGTCAGGCGAGGCATGCGAGAAGATTTTATATGTCTTTCATTTAAGAGTGTCCCTGCGCTTTGAAAACTCTTGCTTGTGAGTGCATTCCAAGAAAGGCAACTTGTGACAACATAATTTATATGGCCCAGCCATGTCTGGGTGTGCACCTTTGCTGAATTCATGTCAAGTCCTGTGGCCTGAGATGTTTTAGTGCTACGTTGGAACAGCAAGATATGCTTTACATTTGCGGACATTTCTTGATGGACGAACATTTTGCTGAATAAAAAAGGTATGCTGCTTACAAATTGAAAGTGTTTTGTGTTTCTGACCCACATGGGTTCAAAGAGAACTCCAACTCCTGTGATGCAAGATTACAAATGCCCGGATGGGCGTGTTACCAATTGAGGGGATAATCAGTTGGAGGAGTTTGAAACAAGCACTGCAGAGCATGCGGCCTCTGAGGAAAGAGTCTAACTCTGAAACGCGTCAGGCGAGGCATGCAAGAAGATTTTATTTGTCTTTCGTTCAAGAGTGTCCCTGCGCTTTGAAAACTCTTGCTTGTGAGTGCATTCCAAGAAAGGCAACTTGTGAAAACATAATTTATATGGCCCAGCCATGTCTGGGTGTGCACCTTTGCTGAATTCATGTCAAGTCCTGTGGCCTGAGATGTTTTAGTGCTACGTTGGAACAGCAAGATATGCTTTACATTTGCGGACATTTCTTGATGGACGAACATTTTGCTGAATAAAAAAGGTATGCTGCTTACAAATTGAAAGTGTTTTGTGTTTCTGACCCACATGGGTTCAAAGAGAACTCCAACTCCTGTGATGCAAGATTACAAATGCCCGGATGGGCGTGTTACCAATTGAGGGGATAATCAGTTGGAGGAGTTTGAAACAAGCACTGCAGAGCATGCGGCCTCTGAGGAAAGAGTCTAACTCTGAAATGCGTCAGGCGAGGCATGCAAGAAGATTTTATTTGTCTTTCATTTAAGAGTGCGCCTGCGCTTTGAAAACTCTTGCTTGTGAGTGCAGTCCAAGTAAGGCAACTTGTGACAACATAATTTATACGGCCCAGCCAGGTCGGGGTGTGCACATTTGCTGAATTCATGGCAAGTCCTGTGGCCTGAGATGTTTTAGTGCTACGTTGGAACATCAAGATATGCTTTACATTTGGGGACATTTCTTGGTGGATGAACATTTTGCTGAATAAAAGAAGGTATGCTGCTTACAAATTGAAAGTGTTTTGTGTTTCTGACCAACATGGGTTCAAAGAGAACTCCAACTCCCATGATGCAAGATTACAAATGCCTGGATGGGTGTGTTACCAATTGAGGGGATAATCAGTTGGAAGAGTTTGAAACAAGCACTGCAGAGCATGCGGCCTCTGAGGAAAGAGTCTAACTCTGAAACACGTCAGGCGAGGCATGCGAGAAGATTTTATATGTCTTTCATTTAAGAGTGTCCCTGCGCTTTGAAAAATCTTGCTTGTGAGTGCATTCCAAGAAAGGCAACTTGTGACAACATAATTGATACGGCCCATCCAGGTCGGGGTGTGCACCTTTGCTGAATTCATGGCAAGTCCTGTGGCCTGAGATGTTTTAGTGCTACGTTGGAACAGCAAGATATGCTTTACATTTGGGGACATTTCTTGATGGATGAACATTTTGCTGTATGAAAGAAGGTATGCTGCTTACAAATGGAAAGTGTTTTGTGTTTCTGACCAACATGGGTTCAAAGAGAACTCCAACTCCCATGATGCAAGATTACAAATGCCCGGATGGGCGTGTTACCAATTGAGGGGATAATCAGTTGGAGGAGTTTGAAACAAGCACTGCAGAGCATGCTGCCTCTGAGGAAAGAGTCTAACTCTGAAACGCGTCAGGCGAGGCATGCGAGAAGATTTTATTTGTCTTTCATTTAAGAGTGCGCCTGCGCTTTGAAAACTCTTGCTTGTGAGTGCATTCCAAGAAAGGCAACTTGTGAAAACATAATTTATACGGCCCAGCCAGGTCGGGGTGTGCACCTTTGCTGAATTCATGGCAAGTCCTGTGGCCTGAGATGTTTTAGTGCTACATTGGAACAGCAAGATATGCTTTACATTTGGGGACATTTCTTGATGGATGAACATTTTGCTGAATAAAAGAAGGTATGCTGCTTACAATTTGAAAGTGTTTTGTGTTTCTGACCCACATGGGTTCAAAGAGAACTCCAACTCCCGTGATGCAAGATTACGAATGCCCGGATGGTCGTGTTACCAATTGAGGGAATAATCAGTTGGAGGAGTTTGAAACAAGCACTGCAGAGCATGAGGCCTCTGAGGAAAGAGTCTAACTCTGAAACGCGTCAGGCGAGGCATGCAAGAAGAATTTATTTGTCTTTCATTTAAGAGTGTCCCTGCGCTTTGAAAACTCTTGCTTGTGAGTGCATTCCAAGAAAGGCAACTTGTGACAACATAATTGATACGGCCCAGCCAGGTCGGGGTGTGCACCTTTGCTGAATTCATGGCAAGTCCAGTGGTCTGAGATGTTTTAGTGCTACGTTGGAACAGCAAGATATGCTTTACATTTGGGGACATTTCTTGATGAATGAACATTTTGCTGAATAAATGAAGGTATGCTGCTTACAAATTGAAAGTGTTTTGTGTTTCCGACCCACATGGGTTCAAAGAGAACTCCAACTCCCGTGATGCAAGATTACAAATGCCCGGATGGGTGTGTTACCAATTGAGGGGATAATCAGTTGGAGGAGTTTGAAACAAGCACTGCAGAGCATGCGGCCTCTGAGGAAAGAGTCTAACTCTGAAACGCGTCAGGCGAGGCATGCAAGAAGATTTTATTTGTCTTTCGTTCAAGAGTGTCCCTGCGCTTTGAAAACTCTTGCTTGTGAGTGCATTCCAAGAAAGGCAACTTGTGAAAACATAATTTATATGGCCCAGCCATGTCTGGGTGTGCACCTTTGCTGAATTCATGTCAAGTCCTGTGGCCTGAGATGTTTTAGTGCTACGTTGGAACAGCAAGATATGCTTTACATTTGCGGACATTTCTTGATGGACGAACATTTTGCTGAATAAAAAAGGTATGCTGCTTACAAATTGAAAGTGTTTTGTGTTTCTGACCCACATGGGTTCAAAGAGAACTCCAACTCCTGTGATGCAAGATTACAAATGCCCGGATGGGCGTGTTACCAATTGAGGGGATAATCAGTTGGAGGAGTTTGAAACAAGCACTGCAGAGCATGCGGCCTCTGAGGAAAGAGTCTAACTCTGAAACGCGTCAGGCGAGGCATGCAAGAAGATTTTATTTGTCTTTCGTTCAAGAGTGTCCCTGCGCTTTGAAAACTCTTGCTTGTGAGTGCATTCCAAGAAAGGCAACTTGTGAAAACATAATTTATATGGCCCAGCCATGTCTGGGTGTGCACCTTTGCTGAATTCATGTCAAGTCCTGTGGCCTGAGATGTTTTAGTGCTACGTTGGAACAGCAAGATATGCTTTACATTTGCGGACATTTCTTGATGGACGAACATTTTGCTGAATAAAAAAGGTATGCTGCTTACAAATTGAAAGTGTTTTGTGTTTCTGACCCACATGGGTTCAAAGAGAACTCCAACTCCTGTGATGCAAGATTACAAATGCCCGGATGGGCGTGTTACCAATTGAGGGGATAATCAGTTGGAGGAGTTTGAAACAAGCACTGCAGAGCATGCGGCCTCTGAGGAAAGAGTCTAACTCTGAAATGCGTCAGGCGAGGCATGCGAGAAGATTTTATTTGTCTTTCATTTAAGAGTGCGCCTGCGCTTTGAAAACTCTTGCTTGTGAGTGCAGTCCAAGTAAGGCAACTTGTGAAAACATAATTTATACGGCCCAGCCAGGTCGGGGTGTGCACCTTTGCTGAATTCATGGCAAGTCCTGTGGCCGGAGATGTTTTAGTGCTACGTTGGAACAGCAAGATATGCTTTACATTTGATGACATTTCTTGATGGATGAACATTTTGCTGTATAAAAGAAGGTATGCTGCTTACAAATTGAAAGTGTTTTGTGTTTCCGACCAACATGGGTTCAGAGAGAACTCCAACTCCCGTGATGCAAGATTACAAATGCCCGGATTGGCGTGTTACCAATTGAGGGGATAATCAGTTGGAGGAGTTTGAAACAAGCACTGCAGAGCATGCGGCCTCTGAGGAAAGAGTCTAACTCTGAAACGCGTCAGGCGAGGCATGCAAGGAGATTTTATTTGTCTTTCATTTAAGAGTGTCCCTGCGCTTTGAAAACTCTTGCTTGTGAGTGCATTCACAGAAAAGCAACTTGTGAAATCATAAAATATACGGCCCAGCCCGGTCGGGGTGTGCACATTTGCTGAATTCATGGCAAGTCCTGTGATGTTTTAGTGCTACGTTGGAACAGCAAGATATGCTTTACATTTGGGAACATTTCTTGATGGATGAACATTTTTGCTGAATAAAAGAAGGTATGCTGCTCACAAATTGAAAGTGTTTCGTGTTTCTGACCCACATGTATTCAAAGAGAACTCCAACTCACGTGATGCAAGATTACAAAGGCCCGGATGGGCGTGTTACCATTTGAGGGGATAATCAGTTGGAGGAGTTTGAAACAAGCACTGCAGAGCATGCGGCCTCTGAGGAAAGAGTCTAACTCTGAAACGCGTCAGGCGAGGAATGCCAGAAGATTTTATTTGTCTTTCATTTAAGAGTGTCCCTGTGCTTTGAAAACTCTTGCTTGTGAGTGCATTCCAAGAAAGGCAACTTGTGAAAACATAATTTATACGGCCCAGCCAGGTCGGGGTGTGCACATTTGCTGAATTCATGGCAAGTCCTGTGGCCTGAGATGTTTTAGTGCTACGTTGGAACAGCAAGATATGCTTTACATTTGGGGACATTTCTTGATGAATGAACATTTTGCTGAATAAAAGAAGGTATGCTGCTTACAAATTGAAAGTGTTTTGTGTTTCCGACCCACATGGGTTCAAAGAGAACTCCAACTCCTGTGATGTAAGATTACAAATGCCCGGATGGGCGTGTTACCAATTATGGGGATAATCAGTTGGAGGAGTTTGAAACAAGCACTGCAGAGCATGCGGCCTCTGAGGAAAGAGTCTAACTCTGAAACGCGTCAGGCGAGGCATGCAAGAAGATTTTATTTGTCTTTCGTTCAAGAGTGTCCATGCGCTTTGAAAACTCTTGCTTGTGAGTGCATTCCAAGAAAGGCAACTTGTGAAAACATAAGTTATATGGCCCTGCCATGTCTGGGTGTGCACCTTTGCTGAATTCATGTCAAGTCCTGTGGCCTGAGATGTTTTAGTGCTACGTTGGAACAGCAAGATATGCTTTACATTTGCGGACATTTCTTGATGGACGAACATTTTGCTGAATAAAAAAGGTATGCTGCTTACAACTTGAAAGTGTTTTGTGTTTCTGACCCACATGGGTTCAAAGAGAACTCCAACTCCTGTGATGTAAGATTACAAATGCCCGGATGGGGGTGTTACCAATGGAGGGGATAATCAGTTGTAGGAGTTTGAAACAAGCACTGCAGAGCATGCGGCCTCTGAGGAAAGAGTCTAACTCTGAAACGTGTCAGGCGAGGCATGCGAGAAGATTTTATTTGTCTTTCATTTAAGAGTGCGCCTGCGCTTTGAAAACTCTTGCTTGTGAGTGCATTCCAAGAAAGGCAACTTGTGAAAACATAATTTATACGGCCCAGCCAGGTCGGGGTGTGCACCTTTGCTGAATTCATGGCAAGTCCTGTGGCCTGAGATGTTTTAGTGCTACATTGGAACAGCAAGATATGCTTTACATTTGGGGACATTTCTTGATGGATGAACATTTTGCTGAATAAAAGAAGGTATGCTGCTGACAAATTGAAAATGTTTTGTGTTTCTGACCCAGATGGGTTCAAAGAGAACTCCAACTCCCGTGATGCAAGATTACAAATGCCCGGATGGGTGTGTTACCTATTGAGGGGATAATCAGTTGGAGGAGTTTGAAACAAGCACTGCAGAGCATGCGGCCTCTGAGGAAAGAGTCTAACTCTGAAACACGTCAGGCGAGGCATGCGAGAAGATTTTATATGTCTTTCATTTAAGAGTGTCCCTGCGCTTTGAAAAATCTTGCTTGTGAGTGCATTCCAAGAAAGGCAACTTGTGACAACATAATTGATGCGGCCCAGCCAGGTCGGGGTGTGCACCTTTGCTGAATTCATGGCAAGTCCTGTGGCCTGAGATGTTTTAGTGCTACGTTGGAACAGCAAGATATGCTTTACATTTGGGGACATTTCTTGATGGATGAACATTTTGCTGTATAAAAGAAGGTATGCTGCTTACAAATGGAAAGTGTTTTGTGTTTCTGACCAACATGGGTTCAAAGAGAACTCCAACTCCCATGATGCAAGATTACAAATGCCCGGATGGGCGTGTTACCAATTGAGGGGATAATCAGTTGGAGGAGTTTGAAACAAGCACTGCAGAGCATGCGGCCTCTGAGGAAAGAGTCTAACTCTGAAACACGTCAGGCGAGGCATGCGAGAAGATTTTATATGTCTTTCATTTAAGAGTGTCCCTGCGCTTTGAAAAATCTTGCTTGTGAGTGCATTCCAAGAAAGGCAACTTGTGACAACATAATTGATACGACCCAGCCAGGTCGGGGTGTGCACCTTTGCTGAATTCATGGCAATTCTATGGTCTGAGATGTTTTAGTGCTACGTTGGAACAGCAAGATATGCTTTACATTTGGGGACATTTCTTGATGGATGAACATTTTGCTGTATAAAAGAAGGCATGCTGCTTACAAATTGAAAGTGTTTTGTGTTTCTGACCAACATGGGTTCAAAGAGAACTCCAACTCCCGTGATGCAAGATTAGAAATGCCCGGATAGGCGTGTTACTAATTGAGGGGATAATCAGTTGGAGGAGTTTGAAACAAGCACTGCAGAGCATGCGGCCTCTGAGGAAAGAGTCTAACTCTGAAACGCGTCAGGCGAGGCATGCGAGAAGATTTTATTTGTCTTTCATTTAAGAGTGCGCCTGCGCTTTGAAAACTCTTGCTTGTGAGTGCATTCCAAGAAAGGCAACTTGTGAAAACATAATTTATACGGCCCAGCCAGGTCGGGGTGTGCACCTTTGCTGAATTCATGGCAAGTCGGGTGGCCTGAGATGTTTTAGTGCTACATTGGAACAGCAAGATATGCTTTACATTTGGGGACATTTCTTGATGGATGAACATTTTGCTGAATAAAAGAAGGTATGCTGCTTACAAATTGAAAGTGTTTTGTGTTTCTGACCCACATGGGTTCAAAGAGAACTCCAACTCCCGTGATGCAAGATTACGAATGCCCGGATGGTCGTGTTACCAATTGAGGGAATAATCAGTTGGAGGAGTTTGAAACAAGCACTGCAGAGCATGAGGCCTCTGAGGAAAGAGTCTAACTCTGAAACACGTCAGGCGAGGCATGCAAGAAGAATTTATTTGTCTTTCATTTAAGAGTGTCCCTGCGCTTTGAAAACTCTTGCTTGTGAGTGCATTCCAAGAAAGGCAACTTGTGAAAACATAATTTATACGGACCAGCCAGGTCGGGGTGTGCACATTTGCTGAATTCATGGCAAGTCCTGTGGCCTGAGATGTTTTAGTGCTACATTGGAACAGCAAGATATGCTTTACATTTGGGGACATTTCTTGATGGATGAACATTTTGCTGAATAAAAGAAGGTATGCTGCTTACAAATTGAAAGTGTTTTGTGTTTCTGACCCACATGGGTTCAAAGAGAACTCCAACTCCCGTGATGCAAGATTACAAATGCCCGGATGGTCGTGTTACCAATTGAGGGGATAATCAGTTGGAGGAGTTTGAAAGAAGCACTGCAGAGCATGCGGCCTCTGAGGACAGAGTCTAACTCTGAAATGCGTCAGGCGAGGCATGCAAGAAGATTTTATTTGTCTTTGATTTAAGAGTGTCCCTGCGCTTTGAAAACTCTTGCTTGTGAGTGCATTCCAAGAAAGGCAACTTGTGACAACATAATTGATACGGCCCAGCCAGGTCGGGCTGTGCACCTTTGCTGAATTCATGGCAAGTCCAGTGGTCTGAGATGATTTAGTGCTACGTTGGAACAGCAAGATATGCTTTACATTTGGGGACATTTCTTGATGAATGAACATTTTGCTGAATAAATGAAGGTATGCTGCTTACAAATTGAAAGTGTTTTGTGTTTCCGACCCACATGGGTTCAAAGAGAACTCCAACTCCCGTGATGCAAGATTACAAATGCCCGGATGGGTGTGTTACCAATTGAGGGGATAATCAGTTGGAGGAGTTTGAAACAAGCACTGCAGAGCATGCGGCCTCTGAGGAAAGAGTCTAACTCTGAAACGCGTCAGGCGAGGCATGCAAGAAGATTTCATTTGTCTTTCGTTCAAGAGTGTCCCTGCGCTTTGAAAACTCTTGCTTGTGAGTGCATTCCAAGAAAGGCAACTTGTGAAAACATAATTTATATGGCCCAGCCATGTCTGGGTGTGCACCTTTGCTGAATTCATGTCAAGTCCTGTGGCCTGAGATCTTTTAGTGCTACGTTGGAACAGCAAGATATGCTTTACATTTGCGGACATTTCTTGATGGACGAACATTTTGCTGAATAAAAAAGGTATGCTGCTTACAAATTGAAAGTGTTTTGTGTTTCTGACCCACATGGGTTCAAAGAGAACTCCAACTCCTGTGATGCAAGATTACAAATGCCCGGATGGGCGTGTTACCAATTGAGGGGATAATCAGTTGGAGGAGTTTGAAACAAGCACTGCAGAGCATGCGGCCTCTGAGGAAAGAGTCTAACTCTGAAATGCGTCAGGCGAGGCATGCGAGAAGATTTTATTTGTCTTTCATTTAAGAGTGCGCCTGCGCTTTGAAAACTCTTGCTTGTGAGTGCAGTCCAAGTAAGGCAACTTGTGAAAACATAATTTATACGGCCCAGCCAGGTCGGGGTGTGCACCTTTGCTGAATTCATGGCAAGTCCTGTGGCCGGAGATGTTTTAGTGCTACGTTGGAACAGCAAGATATGCTTTACATTTGGTGACATTTCTTGATGGATGAACATTTTGCTGTATAAAAGAAGGTATGCTGCTTACAAATTGAAAGTGTTTTGTGTTTCCGACCAACATGGGTTCAAAGAGAACTCCAACTCCCGTGATGCAAGATTACAAATGCCCGGATTGGCGTGTTACCAATTGAGGGGATAATCAGTTGGAGGAGTTTGAAACAAGCACTGCAGAGCATGCGGCCTCTGAGGAAAGAGTCTAACTCTGAAACGCGTCAGGCGAGGCATGCAAGAAGATTTTATTTGTCTTTCATTTAAGAGTGTCCCTGCGCTTTGAAACTCTTGCTTGTGAGTGCATTCACAGAAAAGCAACTTGTGAAATCATAAAATATACGGCCCAGCCCGGTCGGGGTGTGCACATTTGCTGAATTCATGGCAAGTCCTGTGATGTTTTAGTGCTACGTTGGAACAGCAAGATATGCTTTACATTTGGGAACATTTCTTGATGGATGAACATTTTGCTGAATAAAAGAAGGTATGCTGCTCACAAATTGAAAGTGTTTCGTGTTTCTGACCCACATGTATTCAAAGAGAACTCCAACTCACGTGATGCAAGATTACAAAGGCCCGGATGGGCGTGTTACCATTTGAGGGGATAATCAGTTGGAGGAGTTTGAAACAAGCACTGCAGAGCATGCGGCCTCTGAGGAAAGAGTCTAACTCTGAAACGCGTCAGGCGAGGAATGCCAGAAGATTTTATTTGTCTTTCATTTAAGAGTGTCCCTGTGCTTTGAAAACTCTTGCTTGTGAGTGCATTCCAAGAAAGGCAACTTGTGAAAACATAATTTATACGGCCCAGCCAGGTCGGGGTGTGCACATTTGCTGAATTCATGGCAAGTCCTGTGGCCTGAGATGTTTTAGTGCTACGTTGGAACAGCAAGATATGCTTTACATTTGGGGACATTTCTTGATGAATGAACATTTTGCTGAATAAAAGAAGGTATGCTGCTTACAAATTGAAAGTGTTTTGTGTTTCCGACCCACATGGGTTCAAAGAGAACTCCAACTCCTGTGATGTAAGATTACAAATGCCCGGATGGGCGTGTTACCAATTATGGGGATAATCAGTTGGAGGAGTTTGAAACAAGCACTGGAGAGCATGCGGCCTCTGAGGAAAGAGTCTAACTCTGAAACGCGTCAGGCGAGGCATGCAAGAAGATTTTATTTGTCTTTCGTTCAAGAGTGTCCATGCGCTTTGAAAACTCTTGCTTGTGAGTGCATTCCAAGAAAGGCAACTTGTGAAAACATAAGTTATATGGCCCAGCCATGTCTGGGTGTGCACCTTTGCTGAATTCATGTCAAGTCCTGTGGCCTGAGATGTTTTAGTACTATGTTGGAACAGCAAGATATGCTTTACATTTGCAGACATTTCTTGATGGACGAACATTTTGCTGAATAAAAAAGGTATGCTGCTTACAAATTGAAAGTGTTTTGTGTTTCTGACCCACATGGGTTCAAAGAGAACTCCAACTCCTGTGATGCAAGATTACAAATGCCCGGATGGGCGTGTTACCAATTGAGGGGATAATCAGTTGGAGGAGTTTGAAACAAGCACTGCAGAGCATGCGGCCTCTGAGGAAAGAGTCTAACTCTGAAACGTGTCAGGCGAGGCATGCGAGAAGATTTTATTTGTCTTTCATTTTAGCGTGTCCCTGTGCTTTGAAAACTCTTGCTTGTGAGTGCATTCCAAGAAAGGCAACTTGTGAAAACATATTTTATACAGCCCTGCCATGTCTGGGTGTGCATCTTTGCTGAATTCATGTCAAGTCCTGTGGCCTGAGATGTTTTAGTGCTACGTTGGAACAGCAAGATATGCTTTACATTTGCGGACATTTCTTGATGGATGAACATTTTGCTGAATAAAAAAGGTATGCTGCTTACAACTTGAAAGTGTTTTGTGTTTCTGACCCACATGGGTTCAAAGAGAACTCCAACTCCTGTGATGTAAGATTACAAATGCCCGGATGGTAGTGTTACCAATTGAGGGGATAATCAGTTGTAGGAGTTTGAAACAAGCACTGCAGAGCATGCGGCCTCTGAGGAAAGAGTCTAACTCTGAAACGTGTCAGGCGAGGCATGCGAGAAGATTTTATTTGTCTTTCATTTAAGAGTGCGCCTGCGCTTTGAAAACTCTTGCTTGTGAGTGCATTCCAAGAAAGGCAACTTGTGAAAACATAATTTATACGGCCCAGCCAGGTCGGGGTGTACAAACTGTGTGTTTTAAAAAGCAATCCTACCTGCCACTCGCCCTGTGTACCCCCAGTGCAGCGGACCTTAGCGCTGAGAGGGGAAACTTTCCACGGCTGACGCCAGTGACTGGAAGCACTGCGGCCACGCCCACCACCCTTAGGCCACGCCCCCCTGACTCGCTATTTAGGCGCGCTGATGCACTAGCGCGACCAGAGAACTGGTGAGCTCCTGAGGCGGAAAGCCGGGAGATTTGCGTGAAGACTGCTTGTCTTTTTAAAAATCTTAACAATTGTGTGATACTGTGTGTTTTAAAAAGCAATCCTACCTGCCACTCGCCCTGTGTACCCCCAGTGCAGCGGACCTTAGCGCTGAGAGGGGAAACTTTCCACGGCTGACGCCAGTGACTGGAAGCACTGCGGCCACGCCCACCACCCTTAGGCCACGCCCCCCTGACTCGCTATTTAGGCGCGCTGATGCACTAGCGCGACCAGAGAACTGGTGAGCTCCTGAGGCGGAAAGCCGGGAGATTTGCGTGAAGACTGCTTGTCTTTTTAAAAATCTTAACAATTGTGTGATACTGTGTGTTTTAAAAAGCAATCCTACCTGCCACTCGCCCTGTGTACCCCCAGTGCAGCGGACCTTAGCGCTGAGAGGGGAAACTTTCCACGGCTGACGCCAGTGACTGGAAGCACTGCGGCCACGCCCACCACCCTTAGGCCACACCCCCTTTATTCTATAAAAATGTGCTTCCCCCGGAAGTGCAGCGGACGAGCGCAGCGGGCGCGCCTAAGGCAAGCCCGTCTGAGCCCGTCCGTGGCCGAACGGGGCCCGGGGCCACAGACCTTGGCTCATCTACACCAACCACTATAAGGTATGGCAGACATGCTTTGCTTGATCTCCAACCTGACACGCCTGCAGCTTGTAAGCACACCATGACCGCCCAGTCGTTAAGCAAATGTACAGGGTGTAGCTTTGAACCCATGATTCACATTCCTACAACAAGCTCGGGTCACTCCTTGAAAGCAGCTCTACTCAATTGTAGATCTCTCCGCAAGCACGCCCTCGAAATATTTCATCTACTCGAGGATCAAAATCTTAACATTCTATTCTTGACGGAGACCTGGTTAGATGAGTTTTCAGACCCTGACATTATCCAGGCCATGCCCCACGGCTACTCCCTCTCTAGATTAGATAGGAAAGACGGAAGGGGGGGAGGTATTGCCATAGCTACGAAAGCCCCTCTAGTCTGCTCCTTAGCTCCTATACAGATCGATCACAGTGAAGCTGGATCCTTCACAATTAATACCGGCCCCAACCACTCCGTATCGGGCATCCTGATTTATCGCCCACCTGGCAGAATGTATGATTTTACTTCCACTTTAATGGAAGCCATTACCCACTTAGCACTTAGAAAATCTAGACTTCTAGTGCTAGGTGATCTCAATGCTCATTTTGAAGATCCACTAGATAATGATGCCTCTGAGATCCAAACGGAGCTTCTTTCGGTTCAACTTGAAATGAAAAACAAGGAACCGTCTCACCAATTAGGTCACCTACTGGATCCTATCTTTAGTAACTGGCAGGGCGTTCACACCTTAGAGCCTTTACCCACACCTTGGTCGGATCACCACATTATCCCGATCACGATTCAATTGGACAAAATTGAGCATTTCCAACACCAATCTCTGCGGTACAAACGCAGAAAATGGAAGAGCTTTTCTATAGAATCTTTTATTAAAATTACCCAGGAGGAGGGCCCTCCGAAAGGGGAAGACTGTGAAGCAGCTAGCAACAACCTAAATAGTATCGTAATCAAGGCCCTCGATATTACTGCCCCCAGTCGTATCATGACCAATGCCAGGAGATTAAAAAAAGCTGCTCCCTGGTTTAGCCAAGAACTGCAGACCATGAAAACAACCTGCAAAAATCTTGAGAGAGCCTGGCGCCAGAATTTCTGTGCAGAAACTAAAATGAAGTATAAAAACTCTCAAAGAGTGTATTACAAATCTGCACGTTTGGCTAAGGCAAAGCACTACCATTCTCGTATCATGGAAGCAGGCAATTCCTCGAAGGAATTATTCCAGATCTACAAAGAAATATCAGTAGTGGATACTAACTCCTCCACTCAAAATGATTCTGTGGAATCATGTAATGAAGTGGCACAGTACTTCTCAGGTAAAATCAATAAAATATATACAAGCTTCGCCAATCATGTAGAGTCGGCTTCTGACTTCACAGAAAATGACAGTCTTATTAAAACTCTAAAGTGCCTCAAATCTTTTGAAGTTCCCCCGTACGAAGTCCTGTCTAAATTGTGTAATAAAATCAAATCGGGCTCTCCCCGAGACCCGGCGCCTCCGAAAATCTTAGCTGAAGCCTTCCCTGCTCTAGAATCTCATTATAGACATCTACTTCAGATTTCATTCTCCACAGCTTGCCTGCCGGCGGATTGGAAACAGGCAGTTGTACTACCAATCAAGAAAAAGCCGAATGTCAGCCAAGACATTATGGACAATCTCCGGCCAATTTCCCTGCTACCATACTTAGCTAAGCTAGCCGAGAAAATTGCCAACATCCAACTCATGGAACATCTAGAAGAACACGATGTTTTCCATAAATCCCAATCGGGCTTCAGATCCAACTTCTCAACGGAAACGGCCCTCCTCAGGGCCACTGAAACCCTACGAGAGGGAGCAGACGAGGGCAAGATCATGGCCCTCATCATGCTCGACCTCAGTGCCGCGTTTGACACTGTAGCACACTCCATCTTGCTACAGTGTCTAAACAAAGCCGGAGTAACCAACAGGGCACTGGGATGGCTGAAAGCCTTTCTGATCGATAGGAGCTTCCAAGTCCAAAGAGGGACTTCCCTCTCAGACAGTGTGCGGCTTGAACAGGGGGTGCCTCAGGGTTCGGCCCTGAGTCCCACCCTGTTTAATCTATACATGGCCCCCCTGGCAGAGGTGGTGCAATCGTTCGGCGTGGAGCTTGTCTCTTACGCCGACGATACGCAACTTTTAATATCTTTGACGCAAGCCCCATCCACGGAAGCCGCGAACTTCAACAACTGTATGAGCAAGCTGGCCTCTTGGATGACAGAGCACTGTTTAAAACTGAACGGTACCAAAACAGAGGTCATAATCATTGGAGGTAATGAGACCAATTGGACTAAAGAATGGTGGCCCACCTGTTTGGGTCCTTTGCCCCCTCCCAGCCGGGAGGCGAAGAATTTAGGAGTCTGGGTTGATAATAAGCTATCTTTTGATAGCCATATAAAAAGAACGGTAGGCAAGTGCTTCGGAGTGATGAAGACTCTCAACCATACCCTTGACTTGCTGCCTCTCAACTCCAGACGGACTATGACGCAGGCGCTAATAACTTCCCGAATTGATTACGGGAATGTTTTACTCTTAGGCACTTCAGAGAAAAATATAAAGAAATTACAGGTCCTACAAAATTCGGCAGCACGCCTAGTATTAAGACTGCCCCGCAGAGCCCCTTCACGACCCTCTCTAGCAACTCTCCATTGGTTGCCTATCAAGAAGAGGATCATTTTCAAAGCTCTGCTATGGTGTCACAAGATTCTCCATAACAAGGCACCTGCCTATATGTCCGATCTGGCTTTGCCATATGAACCCAACAGAACTCTCAGATCCAAAGGTACAGGTCTGCTCAGAACTGCCCGTCCTAAAAAGGCCAGAATGGGAGGCAGATCCTTCCGCACAATGGCAGCGAAGCACTGGAACCTCCTGCCCATGGACATCCGAGTAGAGGTGAATGAGACCTCCTTTAGGAAGAAATTGAAAACTTGCCTCTTTAATCAGTGATAGGTTCTCCTTCTCCTCAAAACTCACTCTCTCCACAGCGCGGGGACACGCCGGGAGGCGTCACCAGGCGCTTTACAAGCTCCTTTAAACTTAAACTTAAACCTTTGCTGAATTCATGGCAAGTCCTGTGGCCTGAGATGTTTTAGTGCTACATTGGAACAGCAAGATATGCTTTACATTTGGGGACATTTCTTGATGGATGAACATTTTGCTGAATAAAAGAAGGTATGCTGCTTACAAATTGAAAGTGTTTTGTGTTTCTGACCCACATGGGTTCAAAGAGAACTCCAACTCCCGTGATGCAAGATTACAAATGCCCGGATGGGTGTGTTACCTATTGAGGGGATAATCAGTTGGAGGAGTTTGAAACAAGCACTGCAGAGCATGCGGCCTCTGAGGAAAGAGTCTAACTCTGAAACACGTCAGGCGAGGCATGCGAGAAGATTTTATATGTCTTTCATTTAAGAGTGTCCCTGCGCTTTGAAAAATCTTGCTTGTGAGTGCATTCCAAGAAAGGCAACTTGTGACAACATAATTGATGCGGCCCAGCCCGGTCGGGGTGTGCACCTTTGCTGAATTCATGGCAAGTCCTGTGGCCTGAGATGTTTTAGTGCTACGTTGGAACAGCAAGATATGCTTTACATTTGGGGACATTTCTTGATGGATGAACATTTTGCTGTATAAAAGAAGGTATGCTGCTTACAAATGGAAAGTGTTTTGTGTTTCTGACCAACATGGGTTCAAAGAGAACTCCAACTCCCATGATGCAAAATTACAAATGTCCGGATGGGCGTGTTACCAATTGAGGGGATAATCAGTTGGAGGAGTTTGAAACAAGCACTGCAGAGCATGCGGCCTCTGAGGAAAGAGTCTAACTCTGAAACACGTCAGGCGAGGCATGCGGGAAGATTTTATATGTCTTTCATTTAAGAGTGTCCCTGCGCTTTGAAAAATCTTGCTTGTGAGTGCATTCCAAGAAAGGCAACTTGTGACAACATAATTTATACGGCCCAGCCAGGTCGGGGTGTGCACATTTGCTGAATTCATGGCAAGTCCTGTGGCCTGAGATGTTTTAGTGCTACGTTGGAACATCAAGATATGCTTTACATTTGGGGACATTTCTTGGTGGATGAACATTTTGCTGAATAAAAGAAGGTATGCTGCTTACAAATTGAAAGTGTTTTGTGTTTCTGACCAACATGGGTTCAAAGAGAACTCCAACTCCCATGATGCAAGATTACAAATGCCTGGATGGGTGTGTTACCAATTGAGGGGATAATCAGTTGGAAGAGTTTGAAACAAGCACTGCAGAGCATGCGGCCTCTGAGGAAAGAGTCTAACTCTGAAACACGTCAGGCGAGGCATGCAAGAAGATTTTATATGTCTTTCATTTAAGAGTGTCCCTGCGCTTTGAAAAATCTTACTTGTGAGTGCATTCCAAGAAAGGCAACTTGTGACAACATAATTGATACGGCCCATCCAGGTCGGGGTGTGCACCTTTGCTGAATTCATGGCAAGTCCTGTGGCCTGAGATGTTTTAGTGCTACGTTGGAACAGCAAGATATGCTTTACATTTGGGGACATTTCTTGATGGATGAACATTTTGCTGTATAAAAGAAGGTATGCTGCTTACAAATGGAAAGTGTTTTGTGTTTCTGACCAACATGGGTTCAAAGAGAACTCCAACTCCCATGATGCAAGATTACAAATGCCCGGATGGGCGTGTTACCAATTGAGGGGATAATCAGTTGGAGGAGTTTGAAACAAGCACTGCAGAGCATGCGGCCTCTGAGGAAAGAGTCTAACTCTGAAACACGTCAGGCGAGGCATGCGAGAAGATTTTATAAGTCTTTCATTTAAGAGTGTCCCTGCGCTTTGAAAAATCTTGCTTGTGAGTGCATTCCAAGAAAGGCAACTTGTGACAACATAATTGATACGACCCAGCCAGGTCGGGGTGTGCACCTTTGCTGAATTCATGGCAATTCTATGGTCTGAGATGTTTTAGTGCTACGTTGGAACAGCAAGATATGCTTTACATTTGGGGACATTTCTTGATGGATGAACATTTTGCTGTATAAAAGAAGGCATGCTGCTTACAAATTGAAAGTGTTTTGTGTTTCTGACCAACATGGGTTCAAAGAGAACTCCAACTCCCGTGATGCAAGATTACAAATGCCCGGATAGGCGTGTTACTAATTGAGGGGATAATCAGTTGGAGGAGTTTGAAACAAGCACTGCAGAGCATGCGGCCTCTGAGGAAAGAGTCTAACTCTGAAACGCGTCAGGCGAGGCATGCGAGAAGATTTTATTTGTCTTTCATTTAAGAGTGCGCCTGCGCTTTGAAAACTCTTGCTTGTGAGTGCATTCCAAGAAAGGCAACTTGTGAAAACATAATTTATACGGCCCAGCCAGGTCGGGGTGTGCACCTTTGCTGAATTCATGGCAAGTCGTGTGGCCTGAGATGTTTTAGTGCTACATTGGAACAGCAAGATATGCTTTACATTTGGGGACATTTCTTGATGGATGAACATTTTGCTGAATAAAAGAAGGTATGCTGCTTACAAATTGAAAGTGTTTTGTGTTTCTGACCCACATGGGTTCAAAGAGAACTCCAACTCCCGTGATGCAAGATTACGAATGCCCGGATGGTCGTGTTACCAATTGAGGGAATAATCAGTTGGAGGAGTTTGAAAGAAGCACTGCAGAGCATGCGGCCTCTGAGGACAGAGTCTAACTCTGAAATGCGTCAGGCGAGGCATGCAAGAAGATTTTATTTGTCTTTGATTTAAGAGTGTCCCTGCGCTTTGAAAACTCTTGCTTGTGAGTGCATTCCAAGAAAGGCAACTTGTGACAACATAATTGATACGGCCCAGCCAGGTCGGGCTGTGCACCTTTGCTGAATTCATGGCAAGTCCAGTGGTCTGAGATGATTTAGTGCTACGTTGGAACAGCAAGATATGCTTTACATTTGGGGACATTTCTTGATGAATGAACATTTTGCTGCATAAATGAAGGTATGCTGCTTACAAATTGAAAGTGTTTTGTGTTTCCGACCCACATGGGTTCAAAGAGAACTCCAACTCCCGTGATGCAAGATTACAAATGCCCGGATGGGTGTGTTACCAATTGAGGGGATAATCAGTTGGAGGAGTTTGAAACAAGCACTGCAGAGCATGCGGCCTCTGAGGAAAGAGTCTAACTCTGAAACGCGTCAGGCGAGGCATGCAAGAAGATTTTATTTGTCTTTCGTTCAAGAGTGTCCCTGCGCTTTGAAAACTCTTGCTTGTGAGTGCATTCCAAGAAAGGCAACTTGTGAAAACATAATTTATATGGCCCAGCCATGTCTGGGTGTGCACCTTTGCTGAATTCATGTCAAGTCCTGTGGCCTGAGATCTTTTAGTGCTACGTTGGAACAGCAAGATATGCTTTACATTTGCGGACATTTCTTGATGGACGAACATTTTGCTGAATAAAAAAGGTATGCTGCTTACAAATTGAAAGTGTTTTGTGTTTCTGACCCACATGGGTTCAAAGAGAACTCCAACTCCTGTGATGCAAGATTACAAATGCCCGGATGGGCGTGTTACCAATTGAGGGGATAATCAGTTGGAGGAGTTTGAAACAAGCACTGCAGAGCATGCGGCCTCTGAGGAAAGAGTCTAACTCTGAAATGCGTCAGGCGAGGCATGCAAGAAGATTTTATTTGTCTTTCATTTAAGAGTGCGCCTGCGCTTTGAAAACTCTTGCTTGTGAGTGCAGTCCAAGTAAGGCAACTTGTGAAAACATAATTTATGCGGCCCAACCAGGTCGGGGTGTGCACCTTTGCTGAATTCATGGCAAGTCCTGTGGCCGGAGATGTTTTAGTGCTACGTTGGAACAGCAAGATATGCTTTACATTTGGTGACATTTCTTGATGGATGAACATTTTGCTGTATAAAAGAAGGTATGCTGCTTACAAATTGAAAGTGTTTTGTGTTTCCGACCAACATGGGTTCAAAGAGAACTCCAACTCCCGTGATGCAAGATTACAAATGCCCGGATTGGCGTGTTACCAATTGAGGGGATAATCAGTTGGAGGAGTTTGAAACAAGCACTGCAGAGCATGCGGCCTCTGAGGAAAGAGTCTAACTCTGAAACGCGTCAGGCGAGGCATGCAAGAAGATTTTATTTGTCTTTCATTTAAGAGTGTCCCTGCGCTTTGAAAACTCTTGCTTGTGAGTGCATTCACAGAAAAGCAACTTGTGAAATCATAAAATATACGGCCCAGCCCGGTCGGGGTGTGCACATTTGCTGAATTCATGGCAAGTCCTGTGATGTTTTAGTGCTACGTTGGAACAGCAAGATATGCTTTACATTTGGGAACATTTCTTGATGGATGAACATTTTGCTGAATAAAAGAAGGTATGCTGCTTACAAATTGAAAGTGTTTCGTGTTTCTGACCCACATGTATTCAAAGAGAACTCCAACTCACGTGATGCAAGATTACAAAGGCCCGGATGGGCGTGTTACCATTTGAGGGGATAATCAGTTGGAGGAGTTTGAAACAAGCACTGCAGAGCATGCGGCCTCTGAGGAAAGAGTCTAACTCTGAAACGTGTCAGGCGAGGAATGCCAGAAGATTTTATTTGTCTTTCATTTAAGAGTGTCCCTGTGCTTTGGAAAATCTTGCTTGTGAGTGCATTCCAAGAAAGGCAACTTGTGAAAACATAATTTATACGGCCCAGCCAGGTCGGGGTGTGCACATTTGCTGAATTCATGGCAAGTCCTGTGGCCTGAGATGTTTTAGTGCTACGTTGGAACAGCAAGATATGCTTTACATTTGGGGACATTTCTTGATGAATGAACATTTTGCTGAATAAAAGAAGGTATGCTGCTTACAAATTGAAAGTGTTTTGTGTTTCCGACCCACATGGGTTCAAAGAGAACTCCAACTCCTGTGATGTAAGATTACAAATGCCCGGATGGGCGTGTTACCAATTATGGGGATAATCAGTTGGAGGAGTTTGAAACAAGCACTGCAGAGCATGCGGCCTCTGAGGAAAGAGTCTAACTCTGAAACGCGTCAGGCGAGGCATGCAAGAAGATTTTATTTGTCTTTCGTTCAAGAGTGTCCATGCGCTTTGAAAACTCTTGCTTGTGAGTGCATTCCAAGAAAGGCAACTTGTGAAAACATAAGTTATATGGCCCAGCCATGTCTGGGTGTGCACCTTTGCTGAATTCATGTCAAGTCCTGTGGCCTGAGATGTTTTAGTACTACGTTGGAACAGCAAGATATGCTTTACATTTGCAGACATTTCTTGATGGACGAACATTTTGCTGAATAAAAAAGGTATGCTGCTTACAAATTGAAAGTGTTTTGTGTTTCTGACCCACATGGGTTCAAAGAGAACTCCAACTCCCGTGATGCAAGATTACAAATGCCCGGATGGTCGTGTTACCAATTGAGGGGATAATCAGTTGGAGGAGTTTGAAACAAGCACTGCAGAGCATGCGGCCTCTGAGGAAAGAGTCTAACTCTGAAACGCGTCAGGCGAGGCATGCGAGAAGATTTTATTTGTCTTTCATTTAAGAGTGCGGCTGCGCTTTGAAAACTCTTGCTTGTGAGTGCATTCCAAGAAAGGCAACTTGTGAAAACATAATTTATACGGCCCAGCCAGGTCGGGGTGTGCACCTTTGCTGAATTCATGGCAAGTCCTGTGGCCTGAGATGTTTTAGTGCTACATTGGAACAGCAAGATATGCTTTACATTTGGGGACATTTCTTGATGGATGAACATTTTGCTGAATAAAAGAAGGTATGCTGCTTACAAATTGAAAGTGTTTTGTGTTTCTGACCCACATGGGTTCAAAGAGAACTCCAACTCCCGTGATGCAAGATTACAAATGCCCGGATGGTCGTGTTACCAATTGATGGAATAATCAGTTGGAGGAGTTTGAAACAAGCACTGCAGAGCATGAAGCCTCTGAGGAAAGAGTCTAACTCTGAAATGCGTCAGGCGAGGCATGCAAGAAGAATTTATTTGTCTTTCATTTAAGAGTGTCCCTGCGCTTTGAAAACTCTTGCTTGTGAGTGCATTCCAAGAAAGGCAACTTGTGAAAACATAATTTATACGGACCAGCCAGGTCGGGGTGTGCACATTTGCTGAATTCATGGCAAGTCCTGTGGCCTGAGATGTTTTAGTGCTACATTGGAACAGCAAGATATGCTTTACATTTGGGGACATTTCTTGATGGATGAACATTTTGCTGAATAAAAGAAGGTATGCTGCTTACAAATTGAAAGTGTTTTGTGTTTCTGACCCACAAGGGTTCAAAGAGAACTCCAACTCCCGTGATGCAAGATTACAAATGCCCGGATGGTCGTGTTACCAATTGAGGGGATAATCAGTTGGAGGAGTTTGAAAGAAGCACTGCAGAGCATGCGGCCTCTGAGGACAGAGTCTAACTCTGAAATGCATCAGGCGAGGCATGCAAGAAGATTTTATTTGTCTTTGATTTAAGAGTGTCCCTGCGCTTTGAAAACTCTTGCTTGTGAGTGCATTCCAAGAAAGGCAACTTGTGACAACATAATTGATACGGCCCAGCCAGGTCGGGGTGTGCACCTTTGCTGAATTCATGGCAAGTCCTGTGATGTTTTAGTGCTACGTTGGAACAGCAAGATATGCTTTACATTTGGGAACATTTCTTGATGGATGAACATTTTGCTGAATAAAAGAAGGTATGCTGCTTACAAATTGAAAGTGTTTCGTGTTTCTGACCCACATGTATTCAAAGAGAACTCCAACTCACGTGATGCAAGATTACAATGGCCCGGATGGGCGTGTTACCATTTGAGGGGATAATCAGTTGGAGGAGTTTGAAACAAGCACTGCAGAGAATGCGGCCTCTGAGGAAAGAGTCTAACTCTGAAACGCGTCAGGGGAGGAATGCCAGAAGATTTTATTTGTCTTTCATTTAAGAGTGTCCCTGTGCTTTGGAAAATCTTGCTTGTGAGTGCATTCCAAGAAAGGCAACTTGTGAAAACATAATTTATACGGCCCAGCCAGGTCAGGGTGTGCACATTTACTGAATTCATGGCAAGTCCTGTGGCCTGAGATGTTTTAGTGCTACGTTGGAACAGCAAGATATGCTTTACATTTGGGGACATTTCTTGATGAATGAACATTTTGCTGAATAAAAGAAGGTAAGCTGCTTACAAATTGAAAGTGTTTTGTGTTTCCGACCCACATGGGTTCAAAGAGAACTCCAACTCCTGTGATGTAAGATTACAAATGCCCGGATGGGCGTGTTACCAATTATGGGGATAATCAGTTGGAGGAGTTTGAAACAAGCACTGCAGAGCATGCGGCCTCTGAGGAAAGAGTCTAACTCTGAAACGCGTCAGGCGAGGCATGCAAGAAGATTTTATTTGTCTTTCGTTCAAGAGTGTCCATGCGCTTTGAAAACTCTTGCTTGTGAGTGCATTCCAAGAAAGGCAACTTGTGAAAACATAAGTTATATGGCCCAGCCATGTCTGGGTGTGCACCTTTGCTGAATTCATGTCAAGTCCTGTGGCCTGAGATGTTTTAGTACTACGTTGGAACAGCAAGATATGCTTTACATTTGCAGACATTTCTTGATGGACGAACATTTTGCTGAATAAAAAAGGTATGCTGCTTACAAATTGAAAGTGTTTTGTGTTTCTGACCCACATGGGTTCAAAGAGAACTCCAACTCCTGTGATGCAAGATTACAAATGCCCGGATGGGCGTGTTACCAATTGAGGGGATAATCAGTTGGAGGAGTTTGAAACAAGCACTGCAGAGCATGCGGCCTCTGAGGAAAGAGTCTAACTCTGAAACGTGTCAGGCGAGGCATGCGAGAAGATTTTATTTGTCTTTCATTTTAGAGTGTCCCTGTGCTTTGAAAACTCCTGCTTGTGAGTGCATTCCAAGAAAGGCAATTTGTGAAAACATATTTTATACAGCCCTGCCATGTCTGGGTGTGCACCTTTGCTGAATTCATGTCAAGTCCTGTGGCCTGAGATGTTTTAGTGCTACGTTGGAACAGCAAGATATGCTTTACATTTGCGGACATTTCTTGATGGACGAACATTTTGCTGAATAAAAAAGGTATGCTGCTTACAAATTGAAAGTGTTTTGTGTTTCTGACCCACATGGGTTCAAAGAGAACTCCAACTCCTGTGATGTAAGATTACAAATGCCCGGATGGGGGTGTTACCAATTGAGGGGATAATCAGTTGTAGGAGTTTGAAAGAAGCACTGCAGAGCATGCGGCCTCTGAGGAAAGAGTCTAACTCTGAAACGCGTCAGGCGAGGCATGCGAGAAGATTTTATTTGTCTTTCATTTAAGAGTGCGCCTGCGCTTTGAAAACTCTTGCTTGTGAGTGCATTCCAAGAAAGGCAACTTGTGAAAACATAATTTATACGGCCCAGCCAGGTCGGGGTGTGCACCTTTGCTGAATTCATGGCAAGTCCTGTGGCCTGAGATGTTTTAGTGCTACATTGGAACAGCAAGATATGCATTACATTTGGGGACACTTCTTGATGGATGAACATTTTGCTGAATAAAAGAAGGTATGCTGCTTACAAATTGAAAGTGTTTTGTGTTTCTGACCCACATGGGTTCAAAGAGAACTCCAACTCCCGTGATGCAAGATTACAAATGCCCGGATGGTCGTGTTACCAATTGAGGGGATAATCAGTTGGAGGAGTTTGAAACAAGCACTGCAGAGCATGCGGCCTCTGAGGAAAGAGTCTAACTCTGAAACGCGTCAGGCGAGGCATGCGAGAAGATTTTATTTGTCTTTCATTTAAGAGTGCGCCTGCGCTTTGAAAACTCTTGCTTGTGAGTGCATTCCAAGAAAGGCAACTTGTGAAAACATAATTTATACGGCCCAGCCAGGTCGGGGTGTGCACCTTTGCTGAATTCATGGCAAGTCCTGTGGCCTGAGATGTTTTAGTGCTACATTGGAACAGCAAGATATGCTTTACATTTGGGGACATTTCTTGATGGATGAACATTTTGCTGAATAAAAGAAGGTATGCTGCTTACAAATTGAAAGTGTTTTGTGTTTCTGACCCACATGGGTTCAAAGAGAACTCCAACTCCCGTGATGCAAGATTACGAATGCCCGGATGGTCGTGTTACCAATTGATGGAATAATCAGTTGGAGGAGTTTGAAACAAGCACTGCAGAGCATGAGGCCTCTGAGGAAAGAGTCTAACTCTGAAACGCGTCAGGCGAGGCATGCAAGAAGAATTTATTTGTCTTTCATTTGAGAGTGTCCCTGCGCTTTGAAAACTCTTGCTTGTGAGTGCATTCCAAGAAAGGCAACTTGTGAAAACATAATTTATACGGACCAGCCAGGTCGGGGTGTGCACATTTGCTGAATTCATGGCAAGTCCTGTTGCCTGAGATGTTTTAGTGCTACATTGGAACAGCAAGATATGCTTTACATTTGGGGACATTTCTTGATGGATGAACATTTTGCTGAATAAAAGAAGGTATGCTGCTTACAAATTGAAAGTGTTTTGTGTTTCTGACCCACAAGGGTTCAAAGAGAACTCCAACTCCTGTGATGCAAGATTACAAATGCCCGGATGGCCGTGTTACCAATTGAGGGGATAATCAGTTGGAGGAGTTTGAAAGAAGCACTGCAGAGCATGCGGCCTCTGAGGACAGAGTCTAACTCTGAAATGCGTCAGGCGAGGCATGCAAGAAGATTTTATTTGTCTTTGATTTAAGAGTGTCCCTGCGCTTTGAAAACTCTTGCTTGTGAGTGCATTCCAAGAAAGGCAACTTGTGACAACATAATTGATACGGCCCAGCCAGGTCGGGGTGTGCACCTTTGCTGAATTCATGCCAAGTCCAGTGGTCTGAGATGATTTAGTGCTACGTTGGAACAGCAAGATATGCTTTACATTTGGGGACATTTCTTGATGAATGAACATTTTGCTGAATAAATGAAGGTATGCTGCTTACAAATTGAAAGTGTTTTGTGTTTCCGACCCACATGGGTTCAAAGAGAACTCCAACTCCCGTGATGCAAGATTACAAATGCCCGGATGGGTGTGTTACCAATTGAGGGGATAATCAGTTGGAGGAGTTTGAAACAAGCACTGCAGAGCATGCGGCCTCTGAGGAAAGAGTCTAACTCTGAAACGCGTCAGGCGAGGCATGCAAGAAGATTTTATTTGTCTTTCGTTCAAGAGTGTCCCTGCGCTTTGAAAACTCTTGCTTGTGAGTGCATTCCAAGAAAGGCAACTTGTGAAAACATAATTTATATGGCCCAGCCATGTCTGGGTGTGCACCTTTGCTGAATTCATGTCAAGTCCTGTGGCCTGAGATGTTTTAGTGCTACGTTGGAACAGCAAGATATGCTTTACATTTGCGGACATTTCTTGATGGACGAACATTTTGCTGAATAAAAAAGGTATGCTGCTTACAAATTGAAAGTGTTTTGTGTTTCTGACCCACATGGGTTCAAAGAGAACTCCAACTCCTGTGATGCAAGATTACAAATGCCCGGATGGGCGTGTTACCAATTGAGGGGATAATCAGTTGGAGGAGTTTGAAACAAGCACTGCAGAGCATGCGGCCTCTGAGGAAAGAGTCTAACTCTGAAATGCGTCAGGCGAGGCATGCGAGAAGATTTTATTTGTCTTTCATTTAAGAGTGCGCCTGCGCTTTGAAAACTCTTGCTTGTGAGTGCAGTCCAAGTAAGGCAACTTGTGAAAACATAATTTATACGGCCCAGCCAGGTCGGGGTGTGCACCTTTGCTGAATTCATGGCAAGTCCTGTGGCCGGAGATGTTTTAGTGCTACGTTGGAACAGCAAGATATGCTTTACATTTGGTGACATTTCTTGATGGATGAACATTTTGCTGTATAAAAGAAGGTATGCTGCTTACAAATTGAAAGTGTTTTGTGTTTCCGACCAACATGGGTTCAAAGAGAACTCCAACTCCCGTGATGCAAGATTACAAATGCCCGGATTGGCGTGTTACCAATTGAGGGGATAATCAGTTGGAGGAGTTTGAAACAAGCACTGCAGAGCATGCGGCCTCTGAGGAAAGAGTCTAACTCTGAAACGCGTCAGGCGAGGCATGCAAGAAGATTTTATTTGTCTTTCATTTAAGAGTGTCCCTGCGCTTTGAAAACTCTTGCTTGTGAGTGCATTCACAGAAAAGCAACTTGTGAAATCATAAAATATACGGCCCAGCCCGGTCGGGGTGTGCACATTTGCTGAATTCATGGCAAGTCCTGTGATGTTTTAGTGCTATGTTGGAACAGCAAGATATGCTTTACATTTGGGAACATTTCTTGATGGATGAACATTTTGCTGAATAAAAGAAGGTATGCTGCTTACAAATTGAAAGTGTTTCGTGTTTCTGACCCACATGTATTCAAAGAGAACTCCAACTCACGTGATGCAAGATTGCAAAGGCCCGGATGGGCGTGTTACCATTTGAGGGGATAATCAGTTGGAGGAGTTTGAAACAAGCACTGCAGAGCATGCGGCCTCTGAGGAAAGAGTCTAACTCTGAAACGCGTCAGGCGAGGAATGCCAGAAGATTTTATTTGTCTTTCATTTAAGAGTGTCCCTGTGCTTTGAAAACTCTTGCTTGTGAGTGCATTCCAAGAAAGGCAACTTGTGAAAACATAATTTATACGGCCCAGCCATGTCGGGGTGTGCACCTTTGCTGAATTCATGGCAAGTCCTGTGGCCGGAGATGTTTTAGTGCTACGTTGGAACAGCAAGATATGCTTTACATTTGGTGACATTTCTTGATGGATGAACATTTTGCTGTATAAAAGAAGGTATGCTGCTTACAAATTGAAAGTGTTTTGTGTTTCCGACCAACATGGGTTCAAAGAGAACTCCAACTCCCGTGATGCAAGATTACAAATGCCCGGATTGGCGTGTTACCAATTGAGGGGATAATCAGTTGGAGGAGTTTGAAACAAGCACTGCAGAGCATGCGGCCTCTGAGGAAAGAGTCTAACTCTGAAACGCGTCAGGCGAGGCATGCAAGAAGATTTTATTTGTCTTTCATTTAAGAGTGTCCCTGTGCTTTGAAAACTCTTGCTTGTGAGTGCATTCCAAGAAAGGCAGCTTGTGAAAACATAATTTATACGGCCCAGCCATGTCGGGGTGTGCACATTTGCTGAATTCATGGCAAGTCCTGTGGCCTGAGATGTTTTAGTGCTACGTTGGAACAGCAAGATATGCTTTACATTTGGGGACATTTCTTGATGAATGAACATTTTGCTGAATAAAAGAAGGTATGCTGCTTACAAATTGAAAGTGTTTTGTGTTTCCGACCCACATGTGTTCAAAGAGAACTCCAACTCCTGTGATGTAAGATTACAAATGCCCGGATGGGCGTGTTACCAATTATGGGGATAATCAGTTGGAGGAGTTTGAAACAAGCACTGCAGAGCATGCGGCCTCTGAGGAAAGAGTCTAACTCTGAAACGCGTCAGGCGAGGCATGCAAGAAGATTTTATTTGTCTTTCGTTCAAGAGTGTCCATGCGCTTTGAAAACTCTTGCTTGTGAGTGCATTCCAAGAAAGGCAACTTGTGAAAACATAAGTTATATGGCCCAGCCATGTCTGGGTGTGCACCTTTGCTGAATTCATGTCAAGTCCTGTGGCCTGAGATGTTTTAGTACTATGTTGGAACAGCAAGATATGCTTTACATTTGCAGACATTTCTTGATGGACGAACATTTTGCTGAATAAAAAAGGTATGCTGCTTACAAATTGAAAGTGTTTTGTGTTTCTGACCCACATGGGTTCAAAGAGAACTCCAACTCCTGTGATGCAAGATTACAAATGCCCGGATGGGCGTGTTACCAATTGAGGGGATAATCAGTTGGAGGAGTTTGAAACAAGCACTGCAGAGCATGCGGCCTCTGAGGAAAGAGTCTAACTCTGAAACGTGTCAGGCGAGGCATGCGAGAAGATTTTATTTGTCTTTCATTTTAGAGTGTCCCTGTGCTTTGAAAACTCCTGCTTGTGAGTGCATTCCAAGAAAGGCAACTTGTGAAAACATATTTTATACAGCCCTGCCATGTCTGGGTGTGCACCTTTGCTGAATTCATGTCAAGTCCTATGGCCTGAGATGTTTTAGTGCTACGTTGGAACAGCAAGATATGCTTTACATTTGCGGACATTTCTTGATGGACGAACATTTTGCTGAATAAAAAAGGTATGCTGCTTACAAATTGAAAGTGTTTTGTGTTTCTGACCCACATGGGTTCAAAGAGAACTCCAACTCCTGTGATGTAAGATTACAAATGCCCGGATGGGGGTGTTACCAATTGAGGGGATAATCAGTTGTAGGAGTTTGAAACAAGCACTGCAGAGCATGCGGCCTCTGAGGAAAGAGTCTAACTCTGAAACGTGTCAGGCGAGGCATGCGAGAAGATTTTATTTGTCTTTCATTTAAGAGTGCGCCTGCGCTTTGAAAACTCTTGCTTGTGAGTGCATTCCAAGAAAGGCAACTTGTGAAAACATAATTTATACGGCCCAGCCAGGTCGGGGTGTGCACCTTTGCTGAATTCATGGCAAGTCCTGTGGCCTGAGATGTTTTAGTGCTACATTGGAACAGCAAGATATGCTTTACATTTGGGGACATTTCTTGATGGATGAACATTTTGCTGAATAAAAGAAGGTATGCTGCTTACAAATTGAAAGTGTTTTGTGTTTCTGACCCACATGGGTTCAAAGAGAACTCCAACTCCCGTGATGCAAGATTACAAATGCCCGGATGGGTGTGTTACCTATTGAGGGGATAATCAGTTGGAGGAGTTTGAAACAAGCACTGCAGAGCATGCGGCCTCTGAGGAAAGAGTCTAACTCTGAAACACGTCAGGCGAGGCATGCGAGATTTTATATGTCTTTCATTTAAGAGTGTCCCTGCGCTTTGAAAAATCTTGCTTGTGAGTGCATTCCAAGAAAGGCAACTTGTGACAACATAATTGATACGGCCCAGCCAGGTCGGGGTGTGCACCTTTGCTGAATTCATGGCAAGTCCTGTGGCCTGAGATGTTTTAGTGCTACGTTGGAACAGCAAGATATGCTTTACATTTGGGGACATTTCTTGATGGATGAACATTTTGCTGTATAAAAGAAGGTATGCTGCTTACAAATGGAAAGTGTTTTGTGTTTCTGACCAACATGGGTTCAAAGAGAACTCCAACTCCCATGATGCAAGATTACAAATGCCCGGATGGGCGTGTTACCAATTGAGGGGATAATCAGTTGGAGGAGTTTGAAACAAGCACTGCAGAGCATGCGGCCTCTGAGGAAAGAGTCTAACTCTGAAACACGTCAGGCGAGGCATGCGAGAAGATTTTATATGTCTTTCATTTAAGAGTGTCCCTGCGCTCTGAAAAATCTTGCTTGTGAGTGCATTCCAAGAAAGGCAACTTGTGACAACATAATTTATACGGCCCAGCCAGGTCGGGGTGTGCACATTTGCTGAATTCATGGCAAGTCCTGTGGCCTGAGATGTTTTAGTGCTACGTTGGAACATCAAGATATGCTTTACATTTGGGGACATTTCTTGGTGGATGAACATTTTGCTGAATAAAAGAAGGTATGCTGCTTACAAATTGAAAGTGTTTTGTGTTTCTGACCAACATGGGTTCAAAGAGAACTCCAACTCCCATGATGCAAGATTACAAATGCCTGGATGGGTGTGTTACCAATTGAGGGGATAATCAGTTGGAAGAGTTTGAAACAAGCACTGCAGAGCATGCGGCCTCTGAGGAAAGAGTCTAACTCTGAAACACGTCAGGCGAGGCATGCGAGAAGATTTTATATGTCTTTCATTTAAGAGTGTCCCTGCGCTTTGAAAAATCTTGCTTGTGAGTGCATTCCAAGAAAGGCAACTTGTGACAACATAATTGATACGGCCCATCCAGGTCGGGGTGTGCACCTTTGCTGAATTCATGGCAAGTCCTGTGGCCTGAGATGTTTTAGTGCTACGTTGGAACAGCAAGATATGCTTTACATTTGGGGACATTTCTTGATGGATGAACATTTTGCTGTATAAAAGAAGGTATGCTGCTTACAAATGGAAAGTGTTTTGTGTTTCTGACCAACATGGGTTCAAAGAGAACTCCAACTCCCATGATGCAAGATTACAAATGCCCGGATGGGCGTGTTACCAATTGAGGGGATAATCAGTTGGAGGAGTTTGAAACAAGCACTGCAGAGCATGCGGCCTCTGAGGAAAGAGTCTAACTCTGAAACGCGTCAGGCGAGGCATGCGAGAAGATTTTATTTGTCTTTCATTTAAGAGTGCGCCTGCGCTTTGAAAACTCTTGCTTGTGAGTGCATTCCAAGAAAGGCAACTTGTGAAAACATAATTTATACGGCCCAGCCAGGTCGGGGTGTGCACCTTTGCTAAATTCATGGCAAGTCCTGTGGCCTGAGATGTTTTAGTGCTACATTGGAACAGCAAGATATGCTTTACATTTGGGGACATTTCTTGATGGATGAACATTTTGCTGAATAAAAGAAGGTATGCTGCTTACAAATTGAAAGTGTTTTGTGTTTCTGACCCACATGGGTTCAAAGAGAACTCCAACTCCCGTGATGCAAGATTACAAATGCCCGGATGGTCGTGTTACCAATTGATGGAATAATCAGTTGGAGGAGTTTGAAACAAGCACTGCAGAGCATGAGGCCTCTGAGGAAAGAGTCTAACTCTGAAATGCGTCAGGCGAGGCATGCAAGAAGAATTTATTTGTCTTTCATTTAAGAGTGTCCCTGCGCTTTGAAAACTCTTGCTTGTGAGTGCATTCCAAGAAAGGCAACTTGTGAAAACATAATTTATACGGACCAGCCAGGTCGGGGTGTGCACATTTGCTGAATTCATGGCAAGTCCTGTGGCCTGAGATGTTTTAGTGCTACATTGGAACAGCAAGATATGCTTTACATTTGGGGACATTTCTTGATGGATGAACATTTTGCTGAATAAAAGAAGGTATGCTGCTTACAAATTGAAAGTGTTTTGTGTTTCTGACCCACAAGGGTTCAAAGAGAACTCCAACTCCCGTGATGCAAGATTACAAATGCCCGGATGGTCGTGTTACCAATTGAGGGGATAATCAGTTGGAGGAGTTTGAAAGAAGCACTGCAGAGCATGCGGCCTCTGAGGACAGAGTCTAACTCTGAAATGCGTCAGGCGAGGCATGCAAGAAGATTTTATTTGTCTTTGATTTAAGAGTGTCCCTGCGCTTTGAAAACTCTTGCTTGTGAGTGCATTCCAAGAAAGGCAACTTGTGACAACATAATTGATACGGCCCAGCCAGGTCGGGGTGTGCACCTTTGCTGAATTCATGCCAAGTCCAGTGGTCTGAGATGATTTAGTGCTACGTTGGAACAGCAAGATATGCTTTACATTTGGGGACATTTCTTGATGAATGAACATTTTGCTGAATAAATGAAGGTATGCTGCTTACAAATTGAAAGTGTTTTGTGTTTCCGACCCACATGGGTTCAAAGAGAACTCCAACTCCTGTGATGCAAGATTACAAATGCCCGGATGGGTGTGTTACCAATTGAGGGGATAATCAGTTGGAGGAGTTTGAAACAAGCACTGCAGAGCATGCGGCCTCTGAGGAAAGAGTGTAACTCTGAAACGCGTCAGGCGAGGCATGCAAGAAGATTTTATTTGTCTTTCGTTCAAGAGTGTCCCTGCGCTTTGAAAACTCTTGCTTGTGAGTGCATTCCAAGAAAGCCAACTTGTGAAAACATAATTTATATGGCCCAGCCATGTCTGGGTGTGCACCTTTGCTGAATTCATGTCAAGTCCTGTGGCCTGAGATGTTTTAGTGCTACGTTGGAACAGCAAGATATGCTTTACATTTGCGGACATTTCTTGATGGACGAACATTTTGCTGAATAAAAAAGGTATGCTGCTTACAAATTGAAAGTGTTTTGTGTTTCTGACCCACATGGGTTCAAAGAGAACTCCAACTCCTGTGATGCAAGATTACAAATGCCCGGATGGGCGTGTTACCAATTGAGGGGATAATCAGTTGGAGGAGTTTGAAACAAGCACTGCAGAGCATGCGGCCTCTGAGGAAAGAGTCTAACTCTGAAATGCGTCAGGCGAGGCATGCGAGGAGATTTTATTTGTCTTTCATTTAAGAGTGCGCCTGCGCTTTGAAAACTCTTGCTTGTGAGTGCAGTCCAAGTAAGGCAACTTGTGAAAACATAATTTATACGGCCCAGCCAGGTCGGGGTGTGCACCTTTGCTGAATTCATGGCAAGTCCTGTGGCCGGAGATGTTTTAGTGCTACGTTGTAACAGCAAGATATGCTTTACATTTGGTGACATTTCTTGATGGATGAACATTTTGCTGTATAAAAGAAGGTATGCTGCTTACAAATTGAAAGTGTTTTGTGTTTCCGACCAACATGGGTTCAAAGAGAACTCCAACTCCCGTGATGCAAGATTACAAATGCCCGGATTGGCGTGTTACCAATTGAGGGGATAATCAGTTGGAGGAGTTTGAAACAAGCACTGCAGAGCATGCGGCCTCTGAGGAAAGAGTCTAACTCTGAAACGCGTCAGGCGAGGCATGCAAGAAGATTTTTTTTGTCTTTCATTTAAGAGTGTCCCTGCGCTTTGAAAACTCTTGCTTGTGAGTGCAATCACAGAAAAGCAACTTGTGAAATCATAAAATATACGGCCCAGCCCGGTCGGGGTGTGCACATTTGCTGAATTCATGGCAAGTCCTGTGATGTTTTAGTGCTACGTTGGAACAGCAAGATATGCTTTACATTTGGGAACATTTCTTGATGGATGAACATTTTGCTGAATAAAAGAAGGTATGCTGCTTACAAATTGAAAGTGTTTCGTGTTTCTGACCCACATGTATTCAAAGAGAACTCCAACTCACGTGATGCAAGATTACAAATGCCCGGATGGGTGTGTTACCTATTGAGGGGATAATCAGTTGGAGGAGTTTGAAACAAGCACTGCAGAGCATGCGGCCTCTGAGGAAAGAGTCTAACTCTGAAACACGTCAGGCGAGGCATGCGAGAAGATTTTATATGTCTTTCATTTAAGAGTGTCCCTGCGCTTTGAAAAATCTTGCTTGTGAGTGCATTCCAAGAAAGGCAACTTGTGACAACATAATTGATACGGCCCAGCCAGGTCGGGGTGTGCACCTTTGCTGAATTCATGGCAAGTCCTGTGGCCTGAGATGTTTTAGTGCTACGTTGGAACAGCAAGATATGCTTTACATTTGGGGACATTTCTTGATGGATGAACATTTTGCTGTATAAAAGAAGGTATGCTGCTTACAAATGGAAAGTGTTTTGTGTTTCTGACCAACATGGGTTCAAAGAGAACTCCAACTCCCATGATGCAAGATTACAAATGCCCGGATGGGCGTGTTACCAATTGAGGGGATAATCAGTTGGAGGAGTTTGAAACAAGCACTGCAGAGCATGCGGCCTCTGAGGAAAGAGTCTAACTCTGAAACACGTCAGGCGAGGCATGCGAGAAGATTTTATATGTCTTTCATTTAAGAGTGTCCCTGCGCTTTGAAAAATCTTGCTTGTGAGTGCATTCCAAGAAAGGCAACTTGTGACAACATAATTTATACGGCCCAGCCAGGTCGGGGTGTGCACATTTGCTGAATTCATGGCAAGTCCTGTGGCCTGAGATGTTTTAGTGCTACGTTGGAACAGCAAGATATGCTTTACGTTTGGGGACATTTCTTGATGGATGAACATTTTGCTGTATAAAAGAAGGTATGCTGCTTACAAATGGAAAGTGTTTTGTGTTTCTGACCAACATGGGTTCAAAGAGAACTCCAACTCCCATGATGCAAGATTACAAATGCCCGGATGGGCGTGTTACCAATTGAGGGGATAATCAGTTGGAGGAGTTTGAAACAAGCACTGCAGAGCATGCGGCCTCTGAGGAAAGAGTCTAACTCTGAAACGCGTCAGGCGAGGCATGCGAGAAGATTTTATTTGTCTTTCATTTAAGAGTGCGCCTGCGCTTTGAAAACTCTTGCTTGTGAGTGCATTCCAAGAAAGGCAACTTGTGAAAACATAATTTATACAGCCCAGCCAGGTCGAGGTGTGCACCTTTGCTGAATTCATGGCAAGTCCTGTGGCCTGAGATGTTTTAGTGCTACATTGGAACAGCAAGATATGCTTTACATTTGGGGACATTTCTTGATGGATGAACATTTTGCTGAATAAAAGAAGGTATGCTGCTTACAAATTGAAAGTGTTTTGTGTTTCTGACCCACATGGGTTCAAAGAGAACTCCAACTCCCGTGATGCAAGATTACGAATGCCCGGATGGTCGTGTTACCAATTGAGGGAATAATCAGTTGGAGGAGTTTGAAACAAGCACTGCAGAGCATGAGGCCTCTGAGGAAAGAGTCTAACTCTGAAACGCGTCAGGCGAGGCATGCAAGAAGAATTTATTTGTCTTTCATTTAAGAGTGTCCCTGCGCTTTGAAAACTCTTGCTTGTGAGTGCATTCCAAGAAAGGCAACTTGTTAAAACATAATTTATACGGACCAGCCAGGTCGGGGTGTGCCTATTTGCTGAATTCATGGCAAGTCCTGTGGCCTGAGATGTTTTAGTGCTACATTGGAACAGCAAGATATGCTTTACATTTGGGGACATTTCTTGATGGATGAACATTTTGCTGAATAAAAGAAGGTATGCTGCTTACAAATTGAAAGTGTTTTGTGTTTCTGACCCACATGGGTTCAAAGAGAACTCCAACTCCCGTGATGCAAGATTACAAATGCCCGGATGGTCGTGTTACCAATTGAGGGGATAATCAGTTGGAGGAGTTTGAAAGAAGCACTGCAGAGCATGCGGCCTCTGAGGACAGAGTCTAACTCTGAAATGCGTCAGGCGAGGCATGCAAGAAGATTTTATTTGTCTTTGATTTAAGAGTGTCCCTGCGCTTTGAAAACTCTTGCTTGTGAGTGCATTCCAAGAAAGGCAACTTGTGACAACATAATTGATACGGCCCAGCCAGGTCGGGGTGTGCACCTTTGCTGAATTCATGCCAAGTCCAGTGGTCTGAGATGATTTAGTGCTACGTTGGAACAGCAAGATATGCTTTACATTTGGGGACATTTCTTGATGAATGAACATTTTGCTGAATAAATGAAGGTATGCTGCTTACAAATTGAAAGTGTTTTGTGTTTCCGACCCACATGGGTTCAAAGAGAACTCCAACTCCCGTGATGCAAGATTACAAATGCCCGGATGGGTGTGTTACCAATTGAGGGGATAATCAGTTGGAGGAGTTTGAAACAAGCACTGCAGAGCATGCGGCCTCTGAGGAAAGAGTCTAACTCTGAAACGCGTCAGGCGAGGCATGCAAGAAGATTTTATTTGTCTTTCGTTCAAGAGTGTCCCTGCGCTTTGAAAACTCTTGCTTGTGAGTGCATTCCAAGAAAGGCAACTTGTGAAAACATAATTTATATGGCCCAGCCATGTCTGGGTGTGCACCTTTGCTGAATTCATGTCAAGTCCTGTGGCCTGAGATGTTTTAGTGCTACGTTGGAACAGCAAGATATGCTTTACATTTGCGGACATTTCTTGATGGACGAACATTTTGCTGAATAAAAAAGGTATGCTGCTTACAAATTGAAAGTGTTTTGTGTTTCTGACCCACATGGGTTCAAAGAGAACTCCAACTCCTGTGATGCAAGATTACAAATGCCCGGATGGGCGTGTTACCAATTGAGGGGATAATCAGTTGGAGGAGTTTGAAACAAGCACTGCAGAGCATGCGGCCTCTGAGGAAAGAGTCTAACTCTGAAATGCGTCAGGCGAGGCATGCGAGAAGATTTTATTTGTCTTTCATTTAAGAGTGCGCCTGCGCTTTGAAAACTCTTGCTTGTGAGTGCAGTCCAAGTAAGGCAACTTGTGAAAACATAATTTATACGGCCCAGCCAGGTCGGGGTGTGCACCTTTGCTGAATTCATGGCAAGTCCTGTGGCCGGAGATGTTTTAGTGCTACGTTGGAACAGCAAGATATGCTTTACATTTGGTGACATTTCTTGATGGATGAACATTTTGCTGTATAAAAGAAGGTATGCTGCTTACAAATTGAAAGTGTTTTGTGTTTCCGACCAACATGGGTTCAAAGAGAACTCCAACTCCCGTGATGCAAGATTACAAATGCCCGGATTGGCGTGTTACCAATTGAGGGGATAATCAGTTGGAGGAGTTTGAAACAAGCACTGCAGAGCATGCGGCCTCTGAGGAAAGAGTCTAACTCTGAAACGCGTCAGGCGAGGCATGCAAGAAGATTTTATTTGTCTTTCATTTAAGAGTGTCCCTGCGCTTTGAAAACTCTTGCTTGTGAGTGCATTCACAGAAAAGCAACTTGTGAAATCATAAAATATACGGCCCAGCCCGGTCGGGGTGTGCACATTTGCTGAATTCATGGCAAGTCCTGTGATGTTTTAGTGCTATGTTGGAACAGCAAGATATGCTTTACATTTGGGAACATTTCTTGATGGATGAACATTTTGCTGAATAAAAGAAGGTATGCTGCTTACAAATTGAAAGTGTTTCGTGTTTCTGACCCACATGTATTCAAAGAGAACTCCAACTCACGTGATGCAAGATTACAAAGGCCCGGATGGGCGTGTTACCATTTGAGGGGATAATCAGTTGGAGGAGTTTGAAACAAGCACTGCAGAGCATGCGGCCTCTGAGGAAAGAGTCTAACTCTGAAACGCGTCAGGCGAGGAATGCCAGAAGATTTTATTTGTCTTTCATTTAAGAGTGTCCCTGTGCTTTGAAAACTCTTGCTTGTGAGTGCATTCCAAGAAAGGCAACTTGTGAAAACATAATTTATACGGCCCAGCCATGTCGGGGTGTGCACCTTTGCTGAATTCATGGCAAGTCCTGTGGCCGGAGATGTTTTAGTGCTACGTTGGAACAGCAAGATATGCTTTACATTTGGGGACATTTCTTGATGGATGAACATTTTGCTGTATAAAAGAAGGTATGCTGCTTACAAATTGAAAGTGTTTTGTGTTTCCGACCAACATGGGTTCAAAGAGAACTCCAACTCCCGTGATGCAAGATTACAAATGCCCGGATTGGCGTGTTACCAATTGAGGGGATAATCAGTTGGAGGAGTTTGAAACAAGCACTGCAGAGCATGCGGCCTCTGAGGAAAGAGTCTAACTCTGAAACGCGTCAGGCGAGGCATGCAAGAAGATTTTATTTGTCTTTCATTTAAGAGTGTCCCTGTGCTTTGAAAACTCTTGCTTGTGAGTGCATTCCAAGAAAGGCAACTTGTGAAAACATAATTTATACGGCCCAGCCATGTCGGGGTGTGCACATTTGCTGAATTCATGGCAAGTCCTGTGGCCTGAGATGTTTTAGTGCTACGTTGGAACAGCAAGATATGCTTTACATTTGGGGACATTTCTTGATGAATGAACATTTTGCTGAATAAAAGAAGGTAAGCTGCTTACAAATTGAAAGTGTTTTGTGTTTCCGACCCACATGTGTTCAAAGAGAACTCCAACTCCTGTGATGTAAGATTACAAATGCCCGGATGGGCGTGTTACCAATTATGGGGATAATCAGTTGGAGGAGTTTGAAACAAGCACTGCAGAGCATGCGGCCTCTGAGGAAAGAGTCTAACTCTGAAACGCGTCAGGCGAGGCATGCAAGAAGATTTTATTTGCCTTTCGTTCAAGAGTGTCCATGCGCTTTGAAAACTCTTGCTTGTGAGTGCATTCCAAGAAAGGCAACTTGTGAAAACATAAGTTATATGGCCCAGCCATGTCTGGGTGTGCACCTTTGCTGAATTCATGTCAAGTCCTGTGGCCTGAGATGTTTTAGTACTATGTTGGAACAGCAAGATATGCTTTACATTTGCAGACATTTCTTGATGGACGAACATTTTGCTGAATAAAAAAGGTATGCTGCTTACAAATTGAAAGTGTTTTGTGTTTCTGACCCACATGGGTTCAAAGAGAACTCCAACTCCTGTGATGCAAGATTACAAATGCCCGGATGGGCGTGTTACCAATTGAGGGGATAATCAGTTGGAGGAGTTTGAAACAAGCACTGCAGAGCATGCGGCCTCTGAGGAAAGAGTCTAACTCTGAAACGTGTCAGGCGAGGCATGCGAGAAGATTTTATTTGTCTTTCATTTTAGAGTGTCCCTGTGCTTTGAAAACTCCTGCTTGTGAGTGCATTCCAAGAAAGGCAACTTGTGAAAACATATTTTATACAGCCCTGCCATGTCTGGGTGTGCACCTTTGCTGAATTCATGTCAAGTCCTGTGGCCTGAGATGTTTTAGTGCTACGTTGGAACAGCAAGATATGCTTTACATTTGCGGACATTTCTTGATGGACGAACATTTTGCTGAATAAAAAAGGTATGCTGCTTACAAATTGAAAGTGTTTTGTGTTTCTGACCCACATGGGTTCAAAGAGAACTCCAACTCCTGTGATGTAAGATTACAAATGCCCGGATGGGGGTGTTACCAATTGAGGGGATAATCAGTTGTAGGAGTTTGAAACAAGCACTGCAGAGCATGCGGCCTCTGAGGAAAGAGTCTAACTCTGAAACGTGTCAGGCGAGGCATGCGAGAAGATTTTATTTGTCTTTCATTTAAGAGTGCGCCTGCGCTTTGAAAACTCTTGCTTGTGAGTGCATTCCAAGAAAGGCAACTTGTGAAAACATAATTTATACGGCCCAGCCAGGTCGGGGTGTGCACCTTTGCTGAATTCATGGCAAGTCCTGTGGCCTGAGATGTTTTAGTGCTACATTGGAACAGCAAGATATGCTTTACATTTGGGGACATTTCTTGATGGATGAACATTTTGCTGAATAAAAGAAGGTATGCTGCTTACAAATTGAAAGTGTTTTGTGTTTCTGACCCACATGGGTTCAAAGAGAACTCCAACTCCCCTGATGCAAGATTACAAATGCCCGGATGGGTGTGTTACCTATTGAGGGGATAATCAGTTGGAGGAGTTTGAAACAAGCACTGCAGAGCATGCGGCCTCTGAGGAAAGAGTCTAACTCTGAAACACGTCAGGCGAGGCATGCGAGATTTTATATGTCTTTCATTTAAGAGTGCGCCTGCGCTTTGAAAACTCTTGCTTGTGAGTGCATTCCAAGAAAGGCAACTTGTGAAAACATAATTTATACGGCCCAGCCAGGTCGGGGTGTGCACCTTTGCTGAATTCATGGCAAGTCCTGTGGCCTGAGATGTTTTAGTGCTACGTTGGAACAGCAAGATATGCTTTACATTTGCGGACATTTCTTGATGGACGAACATTTTGCTGAATAAAAAAGGTATGCTGCTTACAAATTGAAAGTGTTTTGTGTTTCTGACCCACATGGGTTCAAAGAGAACTCCAACTCCTGTGATGTAAGATTACAAATGCCCGGATGGGGGTGTTACCAATTGAGGGGATAATCAGTTGGAGGAGTTTGAAAGAAGCACTGCAGAGCATGCGGCCTCTGAGGACAGAGTCTAACTCTGAAATGCGTCAGGCGAGGCATGCAAGAAGATTTTATTTGTCTTTGATTTAAGAGTGTCCCTGCGCTTTGAAAACTCTTGCTTGTGAGTGCATTCCAAGAAAGGCAACTTGTGACAACATAATTGATACGGCCCAGCCAGGTCGGGGTGTGCACCTTTGCTGAATTCATGCCAAGTCCAGTGGTCTGAGATGATTTAGTGCTACGTTGGAACAGCAAGATATGCTTTACATTTGGGGACATTTCTTGATGAATGAACATTTTGCTGAATAAATGAAGGTATGCTGCTTACAAATTGAAAGTGTTTTGTGTTTCCGACCCACATGGGTTCAAAGAGAACTCCAACTCCTGTGATGCAAGATTACAAATGCCCGGATGGGTGTGTTACCAATTGAGGGGATAATCAGTTGGAGGAGTTTGAAACAAGCACTGCAGAGCATGCGGCCTCTGAGGAAAGAGTCTAACTCTGAAACGCGTCAGGCGAGGCATGCAAGAAGATTTTATTTGTCTTTCGTTCAAGAGTGTCCCTGCGCTTTGAAAACTCTTGCTTGTGAGTGCATTCCAAGAAAGGCAACTTGTGAAAACATAATTTATATGGCCCAGCCATGTCTGGGTGTGCACCTTTGCTGAATTCATGTCAAGTCCTGTGGCCTGAGATGTTTTAGTGCTACGTTGGAACAGCAAGATATGCTTTACATTTGCGGACATTTCTTGATGGACGAACATTTTGCTGAATAAAAAAGGTATGCTGCTTACAAATTGAAAGTGTTTTGTGTTTCTGACCCACATGGGTTCAAAGAGAACTCCAACTCCTGTGATGCAAGATTACAAATGCCCGGATGGGCGTGTTACCAATTGAGGGGATAATCAGTTGGAGGAGTTTGAAACAAGCACTGCAGAGCATGCGGCCTCTGAGGAAAGAGTCTAACTCTGAAATGCGTCAGGCGAGGCATGCGAGGAGATTTTATTTGTCTTTCATTTAAGAGTGCGCCTGCGCTTTGAAAACTCTTGCTTGTGAGTGCAGTCCAAGTAAGGCAACTTGTGAAAACATAATTTATACGGCCCAGCCAGGTCGGGGTGTGCACCTTTGCTGAATTCATGGCAAGTCCTGTGGCCGGAGATGTTTTAGTGCTACGTTGGAACAGCAAGATATGCTTTACATTTGGTGACATTTCTTGATGGATGAACATTTTGCTGTATAAAAGAAGGTATGCTGCTTACAAATTGAAAGTGTTTTGTGTTTCCGACCAACATGGGTTCAAAGAGAACTCCAACTCCCGTGATGCAAGATTACAAATGCCCGGATTGGCGTGTTACCAATTGAGGGGATAATCAGTTGGAGGAGTTTGAAACAAGCACTGCAGAGCATGCGGCCTCTGAGGAAAGAGTCTAACTCTGAAACGCGTCAGGCGAGGCATGCAAGAAGATTTTATTTGTCTTTCATTTAAGAGTGTCCCTGCGCTTTGAAAACTCTTGCTTGTGAGTGCATTCACAGAAAAGCAACTTGTGAAATCATAAAATATACGGCCCAGCCCGGTCGGGGTGTGCACATTTGCTGAATTCATGGCAAGTCCTGTGATGTTTTAGTGCTACGTTGGAACAGCAAGATATGCTTTACATTTGGGAACATTTCTTGATGGATGAACATTTTGCTGAATAAAAGAAGGTATGCTGCTTACAAATTGAAAGTGTTTCGTGTTTCTGACCCACATGTATTCAAAGAGAACTCCAACTCACGTGATGCAAGATTACAAAGGCCCGGATGGGCGTGTTACCATTTGAGGGGATAATCAGTTGGAGGAGTTTGAAACAAGCACTGCAGAGCATGCGGCCTCTGAGGAAAGAGTCTAACTCTGAAACGCGTCAGGCGAGGAATGCCAGAAGATTTTATTTGTCTTTCATTTAAGAGTGTCCCTGTGCTTTGAAAACTCTTGCTTGTGAGTGCATTCCAAGAAAGGCAACTTGTGAAAACATAATTTATACGGCCCAGCCAGGTCGGGGTGTGCACATTTGCTGAATTCATGGCAAGTCCTGTGGCCTGAGATGTTTTAGTGCTACGTTGGAACAGCAAGATATGCTTTACATTTGGGGACATTTCTTGATGAATGAACATTTTGCTGAATAAAAGAAGGTATGCTGCTTACAAATTGAAAGTGTTTTGTGTTTCCGACCCACATGGGTTCAAAGAGAACTCCAACTCCTGTGATGTAAGATTACAAATGCCCGGATGGGCGTGTTACCAATTATGGGGATAATCAGTTGGAGGAGTTTGAAACAAGCACTGCAGAGCATGCGGCCTCTGAGGAAAGAGTCTAACTCTGAAACGCGTCAGGCGAGGCATGCAAGAAGATTTTATTTGTCTTTCGTTCAAGAGTGTCCATGCGCTTTGAAAACTCTTGCTTGTGAGTGCATTCCAAGAAAGGCAACTTGTGAAAACATAAGTTATATGGCCCAGCCATGTCTGGGTGTGCACCTTTGCTGAATTCATGTCAAGTCCTGTGGCCTGAGATGTTTTAGTACTACGTTGGAACAGCAAGATATGCTTTACATTTGCAGACATTTCTTGATGGACGAACATTTTGCTGAATAAAAAAGGTATGCTGCTTACAAATTGAAAGTGTTTTGTGTTTCTGACCCACATGGGTTCAAAGAGAACTCCAACTCCTGTGATGCAAGATTACAAATGCCCGGATGGGCGTGTTACCAATTGAGGGGATAATCAGTTGGAGGAGTTTGAAACAAGCACTGCAGAGCATGCGGCCTCTGAGGAAAGAGTCTAACTCTGAAACGTGTCAGGCGAGGCATGCGAGAAGATTTTATTTGTCTTTCATTTTAGAGTGTCCCTGTGCTTTCAAAACTCTTGCTTGTGAGTGCATTCCAAGAAAGGCAACTTGTGAAAACATATTTTATACAGCTCTGCCATGTCTGGGTGTGCACCTTTGCTGAATTCATGTCAAGTCCTGTGGCCTGAGATGTTTTAGTGCTACGTTGGAACAGCAAGATATGCTTTACATTTGCGGACATTTCTTGATGGACGAACATTTTGCTGAATAAAAAAGGTATGCTGCTTACAAATTGAAAGTGTTTTGTGTTTCTGACCCACATGGGTTCAAAGAGAACTCCAACTCCTGGGATGTAAGATTACAAATGCCCGGATGGGGGTGTTACCAATTGAGGGGATAATCAGTTGTAGGAGTTTGAAAGAAGCACTTCAGAGCATGCGGCCTCTGAGGAAAGAGTCTAACTCTGAAACGCGTCAGGCGAGGCATGCAAGAAGATTTTATTTGTCTTTCATTTAAGAGTGCGCCTGCGCTTTGAAAACTCTTGCTTGTGAGTGCATTCCAAGAAAGGCAACTCGTGAAAACATAATTTATACGGCCCAGCCAGGTCGGGGTGTGCACCTTTGCTGAATTCATGGCAAGTCCTGTGGCCTGAGATGTTTTAGTGCTACATTGGAACAGCAAGATATGCTTTACATTTGGGGACATTTCTTGATGGATGAACATTTTGCTGAATAAAAGAAGGTATGCTGCTTACAAATTGAAAGTGTTTTGTGTTTCTGACCCACATGGGTTCAAAGAGAACTCCAACTCCCGTGATGCAAGATTACAAATGCCCGGATGGTCGTGTTACCAATTGAGGGGATAATCAGTTGGAGGAGTTTGAAACAAGCACTGCAGAGCATGCGGCCTCTGAGGAAAGAGTCTAACTCTGAAACGCGTCAGGCGAGGCATGCGAGAAGATTTTATTTGTCTTTCATTTAAGAGTGCGCCTGCGCTTTGAAAACTCTTGCTTGTGAGTGCATTCCAAGAAAGGCAACTTGTGAAAACATAATTTATACGGCCCAGCCAGGTCGGGGTGTGCACCTTTGCTGAATTCATGGCAAGTCCTGTGGCCTGAGATGTTTTAGTGCTACATTGGAACAGCAAGATATGCTTTACATTTGGGGACATTTCTTGATGGATGAACATTTTGCTGAATAAAAGAAGGTATGCTGCTTACAAATTGAAAGTGTTTTGTGTTTCTGACCCACATGGGTTCAAAGAGAACTCCAACTCCCGTGATGCAAGATTACGAATGCCCGGATGGTCGTGTTACCAATTGATGGAATAATCAGTTGGAGGAGTTTGAAACAAGCACTGCAGAGCATGAGGCCTCTGAGGAAAGAGTCTAACTCTGAAACGCGTCAGGCGAGGCATGCAAGAAGAATTTATTTGTCTTTCATTTGAGAGTGTCCCTGCGCTTTGAAAACTCTTGCTTGTGAGTGCATTCCAAGAAAGGCAACTTGTGAAAACATAATTTATACGGACCAGCCAGGTCGGGGTGTGCACATTTGCTGAATTCATGGCAAGTCCTGTTGCCTGAGATGTTTTAGTGCTACATTGGAACAGCAAGATATGCTTTACATTTGGGGACATTTCTTGATGGATGAACATTTTGCTGAATAAAAGACGGTATGCTGCTTACAAATTGAAAGTGTTTTGTGTTTCTGACCCACAAGGGTTCAAAGAGAACTCCAACTCCCGTGATGCAAGATTACAAATGCCCGGATGGTCGTGTTACCAATTGAGGGGATAATCAGTTGGAGGAGTTTGAAAGAAGCACTGCCGAGCATGTGGCCTCTGAGGACAGAGTCTAACTCTGAAATGCGTCAGGCGAGGCATGCAAGAAGATTTTATTTGTCTTTGATTTAAGAGTGTCCCTGCGCTTTGAAAACTCTTGCTTGTGAGTGCATTCCAAGAAAGGCAACTTGTGACAACATAATTGATACGGCCCAGCCAGGTCGGGGTGTGCACCTTTGCTGAATTCATGGCAAGTCCAGTGGTCTGAGATGTTTTAGTGCTACGTTGGAACAGCAAGATATGCTTTACATTTGGGGACATTTCTTGATGAATGAACATTTTGCTGAATAAATGAAGGTATGCTGCTTACAAATTGAAAGTGTTTTGTGTTTCTGACCCACATGGGTTCAAAGAGAACTCCAACTCCCGTGATGCAAGATTACAAATGCCCGGATGGGTGTGTTACCAATTGAGGGGATAATCAGTTGGAGGAGTTTGAAACAAGCACTGCAGAGCATGCGGCCTCTGAGGAAAGAGTCTAACTCTGAAACGCGTCAGGCGAGGCATGCAAGAAGATTTTATTTGTCTTTCGTTTAAGAGTGTCCCTGCGCTTTGAAAACTCTTGCTTGTGAGTGCATTCCAAGAAAGGCAACTTGTGAAAACATAATTTATATGGCCCAGCCATGTCTGGGTGTGCACCTTTGCTGAATTCATGTCAAGTCCTGTGGCCTGAGATGTTTTAGTGCTACGTTGGAACAGCAAGATATGCTTTACATTTGCGGACATTTCTTGATGGACGAACATTTTGCTGAATAAAAAAGGTATGCTGCTTACAAATTGAAAGTGTTTTGTGTTTCTGACCCACATGGGTTCAAAGAGAACTCCAACTCCTGTGATGCAAGATTACAAATGCCCGGATGGGCGTGTTACCAATTGAGGGGATAATCAGTTGGAGGAGTTTGAAACAAGCACTGCAGAGCATGCGGCCTCTGAGGAAAGAGTCTAACTCTGAAACACGTCAGGCGAGGCATGCGAGAAGATTTTATATGTCTTTCATTTAAGAGTGTCCCTGCGCTTTGAAAAATCTTGCTTGTGAGTGCATTCCAAGAAAGGCAACTTGTGACAACATAATTGATACGGCCCAGCCAGGTCGGGGTGTGCACCTTTCCTGAATTCATGGCAAGTCCTGTGGCCTGAGATGTTTTAGTGCTACGTTGGAACAGCAAGATATGCTTTACATTTGGGGACATTTCTTGATGGATGAACATTTTGCTGTATAAAAGAAGGTATGCTGCTTACAAATGGAAAGTGTTTTGTGTTTCTGACCAACATGGGTTCAAAAAGAACTCCAACTCCCATGATGCAAGATTACAAATGCCCGGATGGGCGTGTTACCAATTGAGGGGATAATCAGTTGGAGGAGTTTGAAACAAGCACTGCAGAGCATGCGGCTTCTGAGGAAAGAGTCTAACTCTGAAACACGTCAGGCGAGGCATGCGAGAAGATTTTATATGTCTTTCATTTAAGAGTGTCCCTGCGCTTTGAAAAATCTTGCTTGTGAGTGCATTCCAAGAAAGGCAACTTGTGACAACATAATTTATACGGCCCAGCCAGGTCGGGGTGTGCACATTTGCTGAATTCATGGCAAGTCCTGTGGCCTGAGATGTTTTAGTGCTACGTTGGAACATCAAGATATGCTTTACATTTGGGGACATTTCTTGGTGGATGAACATTTTGCTGAATAAAAGAAGGTATGCTGCTTACAAATTGAAAGTGTGTTGTGTTTCTGACCAACATGGGTTCAAAGAGAACTCCAACTCCCATGATGCAAGATTACAAATGCCTGGATGGGTGTGTTACCAATTGAGGGGATAATCAGTTGGAAGAGTTTGAAACAAGCACTGCAGAGCATGCGGCCTCTGAGGAAAGAGTCTAACTCTGAAACACGTCAGGCGAGGCATGCGAGAAGATTTTATATGTCTTTCATTTAAGAGTGTCCCTGCGCTTTGAAAAATCTTGCTTGTGAGTGCATTCCAAGAAAGGCAACTTGTGACAACATAATTGATACGGCCCATCCAGGTCGGGGTGTGCACCTTTGCTGAATTCATGGCAAGTCCTGTGGCCTGAGATGTTTTAGTGCTACGTTGGAACAGCAAGATATGCTTTACATTTGGGGACATTTCTTGATGGATGAACATTTTGCTGTATAAAAGAAGGTATGCTGCTTACAAATGGAAAGTGTTTTGTGTTTCTGACCAACATGGGTTCAAAGAGAACTCCAACTCCCATGATGCAAGATTACAAATGCCCGGATGGGCGTGTTACCAATTGAGGGGATAATCAGTTGGAGGAGTTTGAAACAAGCACTGCAGAGCATGCGGCCTCTGAGGAAAGAGTCTAACTCTGAAACGCGTCAGGCGAGGCATGCGAGAAGATTTTATTTGTCTTTCATTTAAGAGTGCGCCTGCGCTTTGAAAACTCTTGCTTGTGAGTGCATTCCAAGAAAGGCAACTTGTGAAAACATAACTTATACGGCCCAGCCAGGTCGGGGTGTGCACCTTTGCTGAATTCATGGCAAGTCCTGTGGCCTGAGATGTTTTAGTGCTACATTGGAACAGCAAGATATGCTTTACATTTGGGGACATTTCTTGATGGATGAACATTTTGCTGAATAAAAGAAGGTATGCTGCTTACAAATTGAAAGTGTTTTGTGTTTCTGACCCACATGGGTTCAAAGAGAACTCCAACTCCCGTGATGCAAGATTACGAATGCCCGGATGGTCGTGTTACCAATTGAGGGAATAATCAGTTGGAGGAGTTTGAAACAAGCACTGCAGAGCATGCGGCCTCTGAGGAAAGAGTCTAACTCTGAAACGCGTCAGGCGAGGCATGCGAGAAGATTTTATTTGTCTTTCATTTAAGAGTGCGCCTGCGCTTTGAAAACTCTTGCTTGTGAGTGCATTCCAAGAAAGGCAACTTGTGAAAACATAATTTATACGGCCCAGCCAGGTCGGGGTGTGCACCTTTGCTGAATTCATGGCAAGTCCTGTGGCCTGAGATGTTTTAGTGCTACATTGGAACAGCAAGATATGCTTTACATTTGGGGACATTTCTTGATGGATGAACATTTTGCTGAATAAAAGAAGGTATGCTGCTTACAAATTGAAAGTGTTTTGTGTTTCTGACCCACATGGGTTCAAAGAGAACTCCAACTCCCGTGATGCAAGATTATGAATGCCCGGATGGTCGTGTTACCAATTGAGGGAATAATCAGTTGGAGGAGTTTGAAACAAGCACTGCAGAGCATGCGGCCTCTGAGGAAAGAGTCTAACTCTGAAACGCGTCAGGCGAGGCATGCGAGAAGATTTTATTTGTCTTTCATTTAAGAGTGCGCCTGCGCTTTGAAAACTCTTGCTTGTGAGTGCATTCCAAGAAAGGCAACTTGTGAAAACATAATTTATACGGCCCAGCCAGGTCGGGGTGTGCACCTTTGCTGAATTCATGGCAAGTCCTGTGGCCTGAGATGTTTTAGTGCTACATAGGAACAGCAAGATATGCTTTACATTTGGGGACATTTCTTGATGGATGAACATTTTGCTGAATAAAAGAAGGTATGCTGCTTACAAATTGAAAGTGTTTTGTGTTTCTGACCCACATGGGTTCAAAGAGAACTCCAACTCCCGTGATGCAAGATTACGAATGCCCGGATGGTCGTGTTACCAATTGATGGAATAATCAGTTGGAGGAGTTTGAAACAAGCACTGCAGAGCATGAGGCCTCTGAGGAAAGAGTCTAACTCTGAAACGCGTCAGGCGAGGCATGCAAGAAGAATTTATTTGTCTTTCATTTGAGAGTGTCCCTGCGCTTTGAAAACTCTTGCTTGTGAGTGCATTCCAAGAAAGGCAACTTGTGAAAACATAATTTATACGGACCAGCCAGGTCGGGGTGTGCACATTTGCTGAATTCATGGCAAGTCCTGTTGCCTGAGATGTTTTAGTGCTACATTGGAACAGCAAGATATGCTTTACATTTGGGGACATTTCTTGATGGATGAACATTTTGCTGAATAAAAGAAGGTATGCTGCTTACAAATTGAAAGTGTTTTGTGTTTCTGACCCACAAGGGTTCAAAGAGAACTCCAACTCCCGTGATGCAAGATTACAAATGCCCGGATGGTCGTGTTACCAATTGAGGGGATAATCAGTTGGAGGAGTTTGAAAGAAGCACTGCAGAGCATGTGGCCTCTGAGGACAGAGTCTAACTCTGAAATGCGTCAGGCGAGGCATGCAAGAAGATTTTATTTGTCTTTGATTTAAGAGTGTCCCTGCGCTTTGAAAACTCTTGCTTGTGAGTGCATTCCAAGAAAGGCAACTTGTGACAACATAATTGATACGGCCCAGCCAGGTCGGGGTGTGCACCTTTGCTGAATTCATGGCAAGTCCTGTGGCCTGAGATGTTTTAGTGCTACAGTGCAAAGCTCTGGAACGCAAATGGAGGCTTCACTATGACCCTGATGCCAAACAACTCTACAGAATGGCCCTCAAACAATTTCTTAAACTGAAAAAGGGCGCTATGAAAGACCATTTTGCCACCCAAATCAACAGAGCAAAAAACTCTTCAAAAACGCTCTTTAATGTTGTTAAAGACTTCATCAACCCTCCTGCTAGAGCCCCCCAAAATACCGCCAGTCAGGCCCTTTGTGAGGGACTCTCAGATTTTTTTCTAGAAAAAATAAATAAACTATGTGTCTCCTTCCCCACCGAGACAATCACCTCACCTCCTGCTCTCAATCCCCCTGAGTCCCCATCTCTCCTTGCATTTAACAAACTAAGCACGGACGAGGCCATTAGACTGCTTATCGCCTGCAAATCTGGTGCCCCCTCCGATCCGGTTCCCGCCAAAATCATGGGAGAACTGGCACCCTCATTGGCCTGCCCTTTCCTCTCCGTCTGGAATGCCTCCCTTCACCATGGCTTCTTCCCCACCTCCTGGAAGGAGGCACTGGTGATCCCCATTTTGAAAAAAGCAGACGCGGACCCCTCGATCTTCTCCAACTACCGTCCTATCTCCCTCCTCCCCAAACCTGCCAAAGTCTTGGAAAAAGCAGTTCAGCTCCAACTTACTGACTACCTAGAAAGCCACTCTCTGCTTCACGGATCCCAATCCGGTTTCCGAGCAGGGTTTAGCACCGAGACGGCCCTGTTAGAGGTGTCGGAGACCGTTCGGGAGTGTGTGGACAGGGGCGAGGAGGCCATGCTGGTTCTCCTCGACCTGTCCGCAGCTTTCGATACGGTCTCTCACCCCATCCTCCTGGACCGTCTCAGGCAGATAGGCATCGGTGGCACTGCTCTCGGCTGGATAGAGTCCTTTCTCTCATCCAGAAGTCAGAAAGTGCTACTGCGCCCCTACAAATCACAGGAAAAACCCCTGTCTTGTGGGGTGCCACAGGGCTCCGCCCTCAGCCCTCTTTTCTTCAATGTCTATCTGGCCCCCCTGGCGGACGTCGTGGAGTCCTACGGGGTCAGGGTGGTATCCTACGCCGACGACACTCAGTTGGTGTTTTCCTTTCGGGACCACTCGGACTCCGCATTTCTCAACTTCCGCCAGTGTCTGAATAACATCAGCAGCTGGATGACTACGAATCATTTAAGACTGAATGCAGATAAAACGGAGGTTCTGTTTTTTAATCAAAAAACCTCTATTCCCTCGCCTTGTTGGTGGCCGACAGCTCTTAATCCCGCCCCAACCCCGGTGCGCTCGGCGCGGAATCTGGGTTTCATATTTGATGACTCCCTGTCATGTAAAACCCAGATTAATAAGGTTACCTCTGCCTGCTTCATGAAATTACGGATGATAAAAAAGATCCTCCCGTACCTTCCCACGGACTCCCGTCGCACAGTCACCCAGGCCCTTATCACGTCCCACCTGGACTATGCGAATAGCCTCTATGCAGGAGCCCCGCAGTACCTGATCGGCAGGCTGCAGATTGTCCAGAATGCTGCGGCCAGGCTGATCGGTAACATCCCTTACCGCCAATCTGTTTCTGCATATCGAAGGCAACTCCACTGGCTCCCTGTGGCCAGCCGCATCCAGTTTAAGGTACTCACCCTTACCTATCGAGCCGTCAACAACTCTGGTCCCACTTACCTGAAAAATCGGGTCTCGATATCCCGCTCCACCAGATCCCTGAGATCCAATGACCTCCGCCTCCTCATCTCGCCCCGCTTCAGACTTTCCAGAACCGGTGGCAGAGGTTTCGGTGTCATTGCTGCCAGACTTTGGAACTCCCTTCCTCTTGAACTGAGGTTCTGCCCCTCTGAAACCGCCTTCCGAGCCAAGCTCAAAACTTGGCTCTTCTCCGGACTCTAACTTCTTGCACCGTCCTTTTTCTTCTCTTCCTGTTTCCACTCAGTACCCCTGGTTTTTAGCGCCGGGACACCCCTTCGGGGGTAGCTGCGCGCTTTACAAACTCCATAAAATAAAAAATAAATACATTGGAACAGCAAGATATGCTTTACATTTGGGGACATTTCTTGATGGATGAACATTTTGCTGAATGAAAGAAGGTATGCTGCTTATAAATTGAAAGTGTTTTGTGTTTCTGACCCACATGGGTTCAAAGAGAACTCCAACTCCCGTGATGCAAGATTACAAATGCCCGGATGGTCGTGTTACCAATTGAGGGGATAATCAGTTGGAGGAGTTTGAAACAAGCACTGCAGAGCATGCGGCCTCTGAGGAAAGAGTCTAACTCTGAAACGCGTCAGGCGAGGAATGCCAGAAGATTTTATTTGTCTTTCATTTGAGAGTGTCCCTGTGCTTTGAAAACTCTTGCTTGTGAGTGCATTCCAAGAAAGGCAACTTGTGAAAACATAATTTATACGGCCCAGCCAGGTCGGGGTGTGCACATTTGCTGAATTCATGGCAAGTCCTGTGGCCTGAGATGTTTTAGTGCTACATTGGAACAGCAAGATATGCTTTACATTTGGGGACATTTCTTGATGGATGAACATTTTGCTGAATAAAAGAAGGTATGCTGCTTACAAATTGAAAGTGTTTTGTGTTTCTGACCCACATGGGTTCAAAGAGAACTCCAACTCCCGTGATGCAAGATTACGAATGCCCGGATGGTCGTGTTACCAATTGATGGAATAATCAGTTGGAGGAGTTTGAAACAAGCACTGCAGAGCATGAGGCCTCTGAGGAAAGAGTCTAACTCTGAAACGCGTCAGGCGAGGCATGCAAGAAGAATTTATTTGTCTTTGATTTAAGAGTGTCCCTGCGCTTTGAAAACTCTTGCTTGTGAGTGCATTCCAAGAAAGGCAACTTGTGACAACATAATTGATACGGCCCAGCCAGGTCGGGGTGTGCACCTTTGCTGAATTCATGGCAAGTCCTGTGACCTGAGATGTTTTAGTGCTACATTGGAACAGCAAGATATGCTTTACATTTGGGGACATTTCTTGATGGATGAACATTTTGCTGAATGAAAGAAGGTATGCTGCTTATAAATTGAAAGTGTTTTGTGTTTCTGACCCACATGGGTTCAAAGAGAACTCCAACTCCCGTGATGCAAGATTACAAATGCCCAGATGGTCGTGTTACCAATTGAGGGGATAATCAGTTGGAGGAGTTTGAAACAAGCACTGCAGAGCATGCGGCACTGAGGAAAGAGTCTAACTCTGAAACACGTCAGGCGAGGCATGCTAGAAGATTTTATTTGTCTTTCATTTAACAGTGTCCCTGTTCTTTGAAAACTCTTGCTTGTGAGTGCATTCCACGAAAGGCAACTTGTGAAAACATAATGTATACGGCCCAGCCAGGTCGGGGTGTGCACCTTTGCTGAATTCATGGCAAGTCCTGTGGCCGGAGATGTTTTAGTGCTACGTTGGAACAGCAAGATATGCTTTACATTTGGGGACATTTCTTGATGGATGAACATTTTGCTGTATAAAAGAAGGTATGCTGCTTACAAATTGAAAGTGTTTTGTGTTTCCGACCAACATGGGTTCAAAGAGAACTCCAACTCCCGTGATGCAAGATTACAAATGCCCGGATTGGCGTGTTACCAATTGAGGGGATAATCAGTTGGAGGAGTTTGAAACAAGCACTGCAGAGCATGCGGCCTCTGAGGAAAGAGTCTAACTCTGAAACGCGTCAGGCGAGGCATGCAAGAAGATTTTTTTTGTCTTTCATTTAAGAGTGTCCCTGCGCTTTGAAAACTCTTGCTTGTGAGTGCATTCACAGAAAAGCAACTTGTGAAATCATAAAATATACGGCCCAGCCCGGTCGGGGTGTGCACATTTGTTGAATTCATGGCAAGTCCTGTGATGTTTTAGTGCTACGTTGGAACAGCAAGATATGCTTTACATTTGGGAACATTTCTTGATGGATGAACATTTTGCTGAATAAAAGAAGGTATGCTGCTTACAAATTGAAAGTGTTTCGTGTTTCTGACCCACATGTATTCAAAGAGAACTCCAACTCACGTGATGCAAGATTACAAAGGCCCGGATGGGCGTGTTACCATTTGAGGGGATAATCAGTTGGAGGAGTTTGAAACAAGCACTGCAGAGCATGCGGCCTCTGAGGAAAGAGTCTAACTCTGAAACGCGTCAGGCGAGGAATGCCAGAAGATTTTATTTGTCTTTCATTTAAGAGTGTCCCTGTGCTTTGAAAACTCTTGCTTGTGAGTGCATTCCAAGAAAGGCAACTTGTGAAAACATAATTTATACGGCCCAGCCAGGTCGGGGTGTGCACATTTGCTGAATTCATGGCAAGTCCTGTGGCCTGAGATGTTTTAGTGCTACGTTGGAACAGCAAGATATGCTTTACATTTGGGGACATTTCTTGATGGATGAACATTTTGCTGAATAAAAGAAGGTATGCTGCTTACAAATTGAAAGTGTTTTGTGTTTCTGACCCACATGGGTTCAAAGAGAACTCCAACTCCCGTGATGCAAGATTACAAATGCCCAGATGGGCGTGTTACCAATTGAGGGGATAATCAGTTGGAGGAGTTTGAAACAAGCACTGCAGAGCATGCGGCCTCTGAGGAAAGAGTCTAACTCTGAAACGCGTCAGGCGAGGCATGCAAGAAGATTTTATCTGTCTTTGATTTAAGAGTGTCCCTGCGCTTTGAAAACTCTTGCTTGTGAGTGCATTCCAAGAAAGGCAACTTGTGACGACATAATTGATACGGCCCAGCCAGGTCGGGGTGTGCACCTTTGCTGAATTCATGGCAAGTCCTGTGGCCTGAGATGTTTTAGTGCTACATTGGAACAGCAAGATATGCTTTACATTTGGGGACATTTCTTGATGGATGAACATTTTGCTGAATAAAAGAAGGTATGCTGCTTACAAATTGAAAGTGTTTTGTGTTTCTGACCCACATGGGTTCAAAGAGAACTCCAACTCCCGTGATGCAAGATTACGAATGCCCGGATGGTCGTGTTACCAATTGATGGAATAATCAGTTGGAGGAGTTTGAAACAAGCACTGCAGAGCATGAGGCCTCTGAGGAAAGAGTCTAACTCTGAAACGCGTCAGGCGAGGCATGCAAGAAGAATTTATTTGTCTTTCATTTAAGAGTGTTCCTGCGCTTTGAAAACTCTTGCTTGTGAGTGCATTACAAGAAAGGCAACTTGTGAAAACATAATTTATACGGACCAGCCAGGTCGGGGTGTGCACATTTGCTGAATTCATGGCAAGTCCTGTGGCCTGAGATGTTTTAGTGCTACATTGGAACAGCAAGATATGCTTTACATTTGGGGACATTTCTTGATGGATGAACATTTTGCTGAATAAAAGAAGGTATGCTGCTTACAAATTGAAAGTGTTTTGTGTTTCTGACCCACAAGGGTTCAAAGAGAACTCCAACTCCCGTGATGCAAGATTACAAATGCCCGGATGGTCGTGTTACCAATTGAGGGGATAATCAGTTGGAGGAGTTTGAAAGAAGCACTGCAGAGCATGCGGCCTCTGAGGACAGAGTCTAACTCTAAAATGCGTCAGGCGAGGCATGCAAGAAGATTTTATTTGTCTTTGATTTAAGAGTGTCCCTGCGCTTTGAAAACTCTTGCTTGTGAGTGCATTCCAAGAAAGGCAACTTGTGACAACATAATTGATACGGCCCAGCCAGGTCGGGGTGTGCACCTTTGCTGAATTCATGGCAAGTCCAGTGGTCTGAGATGTTTTAGTGCTACATTGGAACAGCAAGATATGCTTTACATTTGGGGACATTTCTTGATAAATGAACATTTTGCTGAATAAATGAAGGTATGCTGCTTACAAATTGAAAGTGTTTTGTGTTTCCGACCCACATGGGTTCAAAGAGAACTCCAACTCCCGTGATGCAAGATTACAAATGCCCGGATGGGTGTGTTACCAATTGAGGGGATAATCAGTTGGAGGAGTTTGAAACAAGCACTGCAGAGCATGCGGCCTCTGAGGAAAGAGTCTAACTCTGAAACGCGTCAGGCGAGGCATGCAAGAAGATTTTATTTGTCTTTCGTTTAAGAGTGTCCCTGCGCTTTGAAAACTCTTGCTTGTGAGTGCATTCCAAGAAAGCCAACTTGTGAAAACATAATTTATATGGCCCAGCCATGTCTGGGTTTGCACCTTTGCTGAATTCATGTCAAGTCCTGTGGCCTGAGATGTTTTAGTGCTACGTTGGAACAGCAAGATATGCTTTACATTTGCGGACATTTCTTGATGGACGAACATTTTGCTGAATAAAAAAGGTATGCTGCTTACAAATTGAAAGTGTTTTGTGTTTCTGACCCACATGGGTTCAAAGAGAACTCCAACTCCTGTGATGCAAGATTACAAATGCCCGGATGGGCGTGTTACCAATTGAGGGGATAATCAGTTGGAGGAGTTTGAAACAAGCACTGCAGAGCATGCGGCCTCTGAGGAAAGAGTCTAACTCTGAAATGCGTCAGGCGAGGCATGCGAGAAGATTTTATTTGTCTTTCATTTAAGAGTGCGCCTGCGCTTTGAAAACTCTTGCTTGTGAGTGCAGTCCAAGTAAGGCAACTTGTGAAAACATAATTTATACGGCCCAGCCAGGTCGGGGTGTGCACCTTTGCTGAATTCATGGCAAGTCCTGTGGCCTGAGATGTTTTAGTGCTACATTGGAACAGCAAGATATGCTTTACATTTGGGGACATTTCTTGATGGATGAACATTTTGCTGAATGAAAGAAGGTATGCTGCTTATAAATTGAAAGTGTTTTGTGTTTCTGACCCACATGGGTTCAAAGAGAACTCCAACTCCCGTGATGCAAGATTACAAATGCCCGGATGGTCGTGTTACCAATTGAGGGGATAATCAGTTGGAGGAGTTTGAAAAAAGCACTGCAGAGCATGCGGCACTGAGGAAAGAGTCTAACTCTGAAACACGTCAGGCGAGGCATGCTAGAAGATTTTATTTGTCTTTCATTTAACAGTGTCCCTGTTCTTTGGCAACTCTTGCTTGTGAGTGCATTCCACGAAAGGCAACTTGTGAAAACATAATGTATACGGCCCAGCCAGGTCGGGGTGTGCACCTTTGCTGAATTCATGGCAAGTCCTGTGGCCGGAGATGTTTTAGTGCTACGTTGGAACAGCAAGATATGCTTTACATTTGGGGACATTTCTTGATGGATGAACATTTTGCTGTATAAAAGAAGGTATGCTGCTTACAAATTGAAAGTGTTTTGTGTTTCCGACCAACATGGGTTCAAAGAGAACTCCAACTCCCGTGATGCAAGATTACAAATGCCCGGATTGGCGTGTTACCAATTGAGGGGATAATCAGTTGGAGGAGTTTGAAACAAGCACTGCAGAGCATGCGGCCTCTGAGGAAAGAGTCTAACTCTGAAACGCGTCAGGCGAGGCATGCAAGAAGATTTTATTTGTCTTTCATTTAAGAGTGTCCCTGCGCTTTGAAAACTCTTGCTTGTGAGTGCATTCACAGAAAAGCAACTTGTGAAATCATAAAATATACGGCCCAGCCCGGTCGGGGTGTGCACATTTGCTGAATTCATGGCAAGTCCTGTGATGTTTTAGTGCTACGTTGGAACAGCAAGATATGCTTTACATTTGGGGACATTTCTTGATGGATGAACATTTTGCTGAATAAAAGAAGGTATGCTGCTTACAAATTGAAAGTGTTTTGTGTTTCTGACCCACATGGGTTCAAAGAGAACTCCAACTCCCGTGATGCAAGATTACAAATGCCCAGATGGGCGTGTTACCAATTGAGGGGATAATCAGTTGGAGGAGTTTGAAACAAGCACTGCAGAGCATGCAGCCTCTGAGGAAAGAGTCTAACTTCGAAACGCGTCAGGCGAGGCATGCAAGAAGATTTTATTTGTCTTTCGTTCAAGAGTGTCCATGCGCTTTGAAAACTCTTGCTTGTGAGTGCATTCCAAGAAAGGCAACTTGTGAAAACATAAGTTATATGGCCCAGCCATGTCTGGGTGTGCACCTTTGCTGAATTCATGTCAAGTCCTGTGGCCTGAGATGTTTTAGTACTACGTTGGAACAGCAAGATATGCTTTACATTTGCGGACATTTCTTGATGGACGAACATTTTGCTGAATAAAAAAGGTATGCTGCTTACAAATTGAAAGTGTTTTGTGTTTCTGACCCACATGGGTTCAAAGAGAACTCCAACTCCTGTGATGCAAGATTACAAATGCCCGGATGGGCGTGTAACCAATTGAGGGGATAATCAGTTGGAGGAGTTTGAAACAAGCACTGCAGAGCATGCGGCCTCTGAGGAAAGAGTCTAACTCTGAAACGTGTCAGGCGAGGCATGCGAGAAGATTTTATTTGTCTTTCATTTTAGAGTGTCCCTGTGCTTTGAAAACTCTTGCTTGTGAGTGCATTCCAAGAAAGGCAACTTGGGAAAACATATTTTATACATCCCTGCCATGTCTGGGTGTGCACCTTTGCTGAATTCATGTCAAGTCCTGTGGCCTGAGATGTTTTAGTGCTACGTTGGAACAGCAAGATATGCTTTACATTTGCGGACATTTCTTGATGGACGAACATTTTGCTGAATAAAAAAGGTATGCTGCTTACAAATTGAAAGTGTTTTGTGTTTCTGACCCACATGGGTTCAAAGAGAACTCCAACTCCTGTGACGCAAGATTACAAATGCCCGGATGGGGGTGTTACCAATTGAGGGGATAATCAGTTGTAGGAGTTTGAAAGAAGCACTGCAGAGCATGCAGCCTCTGAGGAAAGAGTCTAACTCTGAAACGCGTCAGGCGAGGCATGCGAGAAGATTTTATTTGTCTTTCATTTAAGAATGCGCCTGCGCTTTGAAAACTCGTGCTTGTGAGTGCATTCCAAGAAAGGCAACTTGTGAAAACATAATTTATACGGCCCAGCCAGGTCGGGGTGTGCACCTTTGCTGAATTCATGGCAAGTCCTGTGGCCTGAGATGTTTTAGTGCTACATTGGAACAGCAAGATATGCTTTACATTTGGGGACATTTCTTGATGGATGAACATTTTGCTGAATAAAAGAAGGTATGCTGCTTACAAATTGAAAGTGTTTTGTGTTTCTGACCCACATGGGTTCAAAGAGAACTCCAACTCCCGTGATGCAAGATTACGAATGCCCGGATGGTCGTGTTACCAATTGATGGAATAATCAGTTGGAGGAGTTTGAAACAAGCACTGCAGAGCATGAGGCCTCTGAGGAAAGAGTCTAACTCTGAAACGCGTCAGGCGAGGCATGCAAGAAGAATTTATTTGTCTTTCATTTAAGAGTGTCCCTGCGCTTTGAAAACTCTTGCTTGTGAGTGCATTCCAAGAAAGGCAACTTGTGAAAACATAATTTATACGGACCAGCCAGGTCGGGGTGTGCACATTTGCTGAATTCATGGCAAGTCCTGTGGCCTGAGATGTTTTAGTGCTACATTGGAACAGCAAGATATGCTTTACATTTGGGGACATTTCTTGATGGATGAACATTTTGCTGAATAAAAGAAGGTATGCTGCTTACAAATTGAAAGTGTTTTGTGTTTCCGACCCACATGGGTTCAAAGAGAACTCCAACTCCTGTGATGTAAGATTACAAATGCCCGGATGGGCGTGTTACCAATTATGGGGATAATCAGTTGGAGGAGTTTGAAACAAGCACTGCAGAGCATGCGGCCTCTGAGGAAAGAGTCTAACTTCGAAACGCGTCAGGCGAGGCATGCAAGAAGATTTTATTTGTCTTTCGTTCAAGAGTGTCCATGCGCTTTGAAAACTCTTGCTTGTGAGTGCATTCCAAGAAAGGCAACTTGTGAAAACATAAGTTATATGGCCCAGCCATGTCTGGGTGTGCACCTTTGCTGAATTCATGTCAAGTCCTGTGGCCTGAGATGTTTTAGTACTACGTTGGAACAGCAAGATATGCTTTACATTTGCGGACATTTCTTGATGGACGAACATTTTGCTGAATAAAAAAGGTATGCTGCTTACAAATTGAAAGTGTTTTGTGTTTCTGACCCACATGGGTTCAAAGAGAACTCCAACTCCTGTGATGCAAGATTACAAATGCCCGGATGGGCGTGTAACTAATTGAGGGGATAATCAGTTGGAGGAGTTTGAAACAAGCACTGCAGAGCATGCGGCCTCTGAGGAAAGAGTCTAACTCTGAAACGTGTCAGGCGAGGCATGCGAGAAGATTTTATTTGTCTTTCATTTTAGAGTGTCCCTGTGCTTTGAAAACTCTTGCTTGTGAGTGCATTCCAAGAAAGGCAACTTGGGAAAACATATTTTATACATCCCTGCCATGTCTGGGTGTGCACCTTTGCTGAATTCATGTCAAGTCCTGTGGCCTGAGATGTTTTAGTGCTACGTTGGAACAGCAAGATATGCTTTACATTTGCGGACATTTCTTGATGGACGAACATTTTGCTGAATAAAAAAGGTATGCTGCTTACAAATTGAAAGTGTTTTGTGTTTCTGACCCCCATGGGTTCAAAGAGAACTCCAACTCCTGTGACGCAAGATTACAAATGCCCGGATGGGGGTGTTACCAATTGAGGGGATAATCAGTTGTAGGAGTTTGAAAGAAGCACTGCAGAGCATGCAGCCTCTGAGGAAAGAGTCTAACTCTGAAACGCGTCAGGCGAGGCATGCGAGAAGATTTTAATTGTCTTTCATTTAAGAATGCGCCTGCGCTTTGAAAACTCTTGCTTGTGAGTGCATTCCAAGAAAGGCAACTTGTGAAAACATAATTTATACGGCCCAGCCAGGTCGGGGTGTGCACCTTTGCTGAATTCATGGCAAGTCCTGTGGCCTGAGATGTTTTAGTGCTACATTGGAACAGCAAGATATGCTTTACATTTGGGGACATTTCTTGATGGATGAACATTTTGCTGAATAAAAGAAGGTATGCTGCTTACAAATTGAAAGTGTTTTGTGTTTCTGACCCACATGGGTTCAAAGCGAACTCCAACTCCTGTGATGCAAGATTACAAATGCATGGATGGGCGTGTTACCAATTGAGGGGATAATTAGTTGGAGGAGTTTGAAACAAGCACCGCAGAGCATGCGGCCTCTGAGGAAAGAGTCTAACTCTGAAATGCGTCAGGCGAGGCATGCGAGAAGATTTTATTTGTCTTTCATTTAAGAGTGCGCCTGCGCTTTGAAAACTCTTGCTTGTGAGTGCATTCCAAGTAAGGCAACTTGTGAAAACATAATTTATACGGCCCAGCCAGGTCGGGGTGTGCACCTTTGCTGAATTCATGGCAAGTCCTGTGGCCTGAGATGTTTTAGTGCTACATTGGAACAGCAAGATATGCTTTAAGTTTGGGGACATTTCTTGATGGATGAACATTTTGCTGAATGAAAGAAGGTATGCTGCATATAAATTGAAAGTGTTTTGTGTTTCTGACCCACATGGGTTCAAAGAGAACTCCAACTCCCGTGATGCAAGATTACAAATGCCCGGATGGTCGTGTTACCAATTGAGGGGATAATCAGTTGGAGGAGTTTGAAACAAGCACTGCAGAGCATGCGGCCTCTGAGGAAAGAGTCTAACTCTGAAACGCGTCAGGCGAGGATTGCCAGAAGATTTTATTTGTCTTTCATTTAAGAGTGTCCCTGTGCTTTGAAAACTCTTGCTTGTGAGTGCATTCCAAGAAAGGCAACTTTGAAAACATAATTTATACGGCCCAGCCAGGTCGGGGTGTGCACATTTGCTGAATTCATGGCAAGTCCTGTGGCCTGACATGTTTTAGTGCTACGTTGGAACAGCAAGATATGCTTTACATTTGGGGACATTTCTTGATGAATGAACATTTTGCTGAATAAAAGAAGGTATGCTGCTTACAAATTGAAAGTGTTTTGTGTTTCCGACCCACATGGGTTCAAAGAGAACTCCAACTCCTGTGATGTAAGATTACAAATGCCCGGATGGGCTTGTTACCAATTATGGGGATAATCAGTTGGAGGAGTTTGAAACAAGCACTGCAGAGCATGCGGCCTCTGAGGAAAGAGTCTAACTCTGAAACGCGTCAGGCGAGGCATGCAAGAAGATTTTATTTGTCTTTCGTTCAAGAGTGTCCATGCGCTTTGAAAACTCTTGCTTGTGAGTGCATTCCAAGAAAGGCAACTTGTGAAAACATAAGTTATATGGCCCAGCCATGTCTGGGTGTGCACCTTTGCTGAATTCATGTCAAGTCCTGTGGCCTGAGATGTTTTAGTACTACGTTGGAACAGCAAGATATGCTTTACATTTGCAGACATTTCTTGATGGACGAACATTTTGCTGAATAAAAAAGGTATGCTGCTTACAAATTGAAAGTGTTTTGTGTTTCTGACCCACATGGGTTCAAAGAGAACTCCAACTCCTGTGATGCAAGATTACAAATGCCCGGATGGGCGTGTTACCAATTGAGGGGATAATCAGTTGGAGGAGTTTGAAACAAGCACTGCAGAGCATGCGGCCTCTGAGGAAAGAGTCTAACTCTGAAACGTGTCAGGCGAGGCATGCGAGAAGATTTTATTTGTCTTTCATTTTAGAGTGTCCCTGTGCTTTGAAAACTCTTGCTTGTGAGTGCATTCCAAGAAAGGCAACTTGTGAAAACATATTTTATACAGCCCTGCCATGTCTGGGTGTGCACCTTTGCTGAATTCATGTCAAGTCCTGTGGCCTGAGATGTTTTAGTGCTACGTTGGAACAGCAAGATATGCTTTACATTTGCGGACATTTCTTGATGGACGAACATTTTGCTGAATAAAAAAGGTATGCTGCTTACAAATTGAAAGTGTTTTGTGTTTCTGACCCACATGGGTTCAAAGAGAACTCCAACTCCTGTGATGCAAGATTACAAATGCCCGGATGGGGGTGTTACCAATTGAGGGGATAATCAGTTGTAGGAGTTTGAAAGAAGCACTGCAGAGCATGCGGCCTCTGAGGAAAGAGTCTAACTCTGAAACGCGTCAGGCGAGGCATGCGAGAAGATTTTATTTGTCTTTCATTTAAGAGTGCGCCTGCGCTTTGAAAACTCTTGCTTGTGAGTGCATTCCAAGAAAGGCAACTTGTGAAAACATAATTTATACGGCCCAGCCAGGTCGGGGTGTGCACCTTTGCTGAATTCATGGCAAGTCCTGTGGCCTGAGATGTTTTAGTGCTACATTGGAACAGCAAGATATGCTTTACATTTGGGGACATTTCTTGATGGATGAACATTTTGCTGAATAAAAGAAGGTATGCTGCTTACAAATTGAAAGTGTTTTGTATTTCTGACCCACAAGGGTTCAAAGAGAACTCCAACTCCCGTGATGCAAGATTACAAATGCCCGGATGGTCGTGTTACCAATTGAGGGGATAATCAGTTGGAGGAGTTTGAAAGAAGCACTGCAGAGCATGCGGCCTCGGAGGACAGAGTCTAACTCTGAAACGCGTCAGGCGAGGCATGCAAGAAGATTTTATTTGTCTTTAATTTAAGAGTGTCCCTGCGCTTTGAAAACTCTTGCTTGTGAGTGCATTCCAAGAAAGGCAACTTGTGACAACATAATTGATACGGCCCAGCCAGGTCGGGTGTGCACCTTTGCTGAATTCATGGCAAGTCCAGTGGTCTGAGATGTTTTAGTGCTACGTTGGAACAGCAAGATATGCTTTACATTTGGGGACATTTCTTGATGAATGAACATTTTGCTGAAAAAAAGAAGGTATGCTGCTTACAAATTGAAAGTGTTTTGTGTTTCCGACCCACATGGGTTCAAAGAGAACTCCAACTCCCGTGATGCAAGATTACAAATGCCCGGATGGGTGTGTTACCAATTGAGGGGATAATCAGTTGGAGGAGTTTGAAACAAGCACTGCAGAGCATGCGGCCTCTGAGGAAAGAGTCTAACTCTGAAACGCGTCAGGCGAGGCATGCAAGAAGATTTTATTTGTCTTTCGTTTAAGAGTGTCCCTGCGCTTTGAAAACTTTTGCTTGTGAGTGCATTCCAAGAAAGGCAACTTGTGAAAACATAATTTATATGGCCCAGCCATGTCTGGGTGTGCACCTTTGCTGAATTCATGTCAAGTCCTGTGGCCTGAGATGTTTTAGTGCTACGTTGGAACAGCAAGATATGCTTTACATTTGCGGACATTTCTTGATGGACAAACATTTTGCTGAATAAAAAAGGTATGCTGCTTACAAATTGAAAGTGTTTTGTGTTTCTGACCCACATGGGTTCAAAGAGAACTCCAACTCCTGTGATGCAAGATTACAAATGCCCGGATGGGCGTGTTACCAATTGAGGGGATAATCAGTTGGAGGAGTTTGAAACAAGCACTGCAGAGCATGCGGCCTCTGAGGAAAGAGTCTAACTCTGAAATGCGTCAGGCGAGGCATGCGAGAAGATTTTATTTGTCTTTCATTTAAGAGTGCGCCTGCGCTTTGAAAACTCTTGCTTTTGAGTGCAGTCCAAGTAAGGCAACTTGTGAAAACATAATTTATACGGCCCAGCCAGGTCGGGGTGTGCACCTTTGCTGAATTCATGACAAGTCCTGTGGCCTGAGATGTTTTAGTGCTACATTGGAACAGCAAGATATGCTTTACATTTGGGGACATTTCTTGATGGATGAACATTTTGCTGAATGAAAGAAGGTATGCTGCTTATAAATTGAAAGTGTTTTGTGTTTATGACCCACATGGGTTCAAAGAGAACTCCAACTCCCGTGATGCAAGATTACAAATGCCCAGATGGTCGTGTTACCAATTGAGGGGATAATCAGTTGGAGGAGTTTGAAACAAGCACTGCAGAGCATGCGGCACTGAGGAAAGAGTCTAACTCTGAAACGCGTCAGGCGAGGCATGCAAGAAGATTTTATTTGTCTTTCATTTAAGAGTGTCCCTGCGCTTTGAAAACTCTTGCTTGTGAGTGCATTCACAGAAAAGCAACTTGTGAAATCATAAAATATACGGCCCAGCCCGGTCGGGGTGTGCACATTTGCTGAATTCATGGCAAGTCCTGTGATGTTTTAGTGCTACGTTGGAACAGCAAGATATGCTTTACATTTGGGAACATTTCTTGATGGATGAACATTTTGCTGAATAAAAGAAGGTATGCTGCTTACAAATTGAAAGTGTTTCGTGTTTCTGACCCACATGTATTCAAAGAGAACTCCAACTCACGTGATGCAAGATTACAAAGGCCCGGATGGGCGTGTTACCATTTGAGGGGATAATCAGTTGGAGGAGTTTGAAACAAGCACTGCAGAGCATGCGGCCTCTGAGGAAAGAGTCTAACTCTGAAACGCGTCAGGCGAGGAATGCCAGAAGATTTTATTTGTCTTTCATTTAAGAGTGTCCCTGTGCTTTGAAAACTCTTGCTTGTGAGTGCATTCCAAGAAAGGCAACTTGTGAAAACATAATTTATACGGCCCAGCCAGGTCGGGGTGTGCACATTTGCTGAATTCATGGCAAGTCCTGTGGCCTGAGATGTTTTAGTGCTACGTTGGAACAGCAAGATATGCTTTACATTTAGGGACATTTCTTGATGGATGAACATTTTGCTGAATAAAAGAAGGTATGCTGCTTACAAATTGAAAGTGTTTTGTGTTTCTGACCCACATGGGTTCAAAGAGAACTCCAACTCCCGTGATGCAAGATTACAAATGCCCAGATGGGCGTGTTACCAATTGAGGGGATAATCAGTTGGAGGAGTTTGAAACAAGCACTGCAGAGCATGCGGCCTCTGAGGAAAGAGTCTAACTCTGAAACGCGTCAGGCGAGGCATGCAAGAAGATTTTATTTGTCTTTGATTTAAGAGTGTCCCTGCGCTTTGAAAACTCTTGCTTGTGAGTGCATTCCAAGAAAGGCAACTTGTGACAACATAATTGATACGGCCCAGCCAGGTCGGGGTGTGCACCTTTGCTGAATTCATGGCAAGTCCAGTGGTCTGAGATGTTTTAGTGCTACGTTGGAACAGCAAGATATGCTTTACATTTGTGGACATTTCTTGATGAATGAACATTTTGCTGAATAAAAGAAGGTATGCTGCTTACAAATTGAAAGTGTTTTGTGTTTCCGACCCACATGGGTTCAAAGAGAACTCCAACTCCTGTGATGTAAGATTACAAATGCCCGGATGGGCGTGTTACCAATTATGGGGATAATCAGTTGGAGGAGTTTGAAACAAGCACTGCAGAGCATGCGGCCTTTGAGGAAAGAGTCTAACTCTGAAACGCGTCAGGTGAGGCATGCAAGAAGATTTTATTTGTCTTTCGTTCAAGAGTGTCCATGCGCTTTGAAAACTCTTGCTTGTGAGTGCATTCCAAGAAAGGCAACTTGTGAAAACATAAGTTATATGGCCCAGCCATGTCTGGGTGTGCACCTTTGCTGAATTCATGTCAAGTCCTGTGGCCTGAGATGTTTTAGTACTACGTTGGAACAGCAAGATATGCTTTACATTTGCGGACATTTCTTGATGGACGAACATTTTGCTGAATAAAAAAGGTATGCTGCTTACAAATTGAAAGTGTTTTGTGTTTCTGACCCACATGGGTTCAAAGAGAACTCCAACTCCTGTGATGCAAGATTACAAATGCCCGGATGGGCGTGTTACCAATTGAGGGGATAATCAGTTGGAGGAGTTTGAAACAAGCACTGCAGAGCATGCGGCCTCTGAGGAAAGAGTCTAACTCTGAAACGTGTCAGGCGATTCATGCGAGAAAATTTTATTTGTCTTTCATTTTAGAGTGTCCCTGTGCTTTGAAAACTCTTGCTTGTGAGTGCATTCCAAGAAAGGCAACTTGGGAAAACATATTTTATACAGCCCTGCCATGTCTGGGTGTGCACCTTTGCTGAATTCATGTCAAGTCCTGTGGCCTGAGATGTTTTAGTGCTACGTTGGAACAGCAAGATATGCTTTACATTTGCGGACATTTCTTGATGGACGAACATTTTGCTGAATAAAAAAGGTATGCTGCTTACAAATTGAAAGTGTTTTGTGTTTCTGACCCACATGGGTTCAAAGAGAACTCCAACTCCTGTGATGCAAGATTACAAATGCCCGGATGGGGGTGTTACCAATTGAGGGGATAATCAGTTGTAGGAGTTTGAAAGAAGCACTGCAGAGCATGCGGCCTCTGAGGAAAGAGTCTAACTCTGAAACGCGTCAGGCGAGGCATGCGAGAAGATTTTATTTGTCTTTCATTTAAGAGTGCGCCTGCGCTTTGAAAACTCTTGCTTGTGAGTGCATTCCAAGAAAGGCAACTTGTGAAAACATAATTTATACGGCCCAGCCAGGTCGGGGTGTGCACCTTTGCTGAATTCATGGCAAGTCCTGTGGCCTGAGATGTTTTAATGCTACATTGGAACAGCAAGATATGCTTTACATTTGGGGACATTTCTTGATGGATGAACATTTTGCTGAAAAAAAGAAGGTATGCTGCTTACAAATTGAAAGTGTTTTGTGTTTCTGACCCACATGGGTTCAAAGAGAACTCCAATTCCTGTGATGCAAGATTACAAATGCCCGGATGGGGGTGTTACCAATTGAGGGGATAATCAGTTGTAGGAGTTTGAAACAAGCACTGCAGAGCATGCGGCCTCTGAGGAAAGAGTCTAACTCTGAAACGTGTCAGGCGAGGCATGCGAGAAGATTTTATTTGTCTTTCATTTTAGAGTGTCCCTGTGCTTTGAAAACTCTTGCTTGTGAGTGCATTCCATGAAAGGCAACTTGGGAAAACATAATTTATACGGCCCAGCCAGGTCGGGGTGTGCACCTTTGCTGAATTCATGGAAAGTCCTGTGGCCTGAGATGTTTTAGTGCTACATTGGAACAGCAAGATATGCTTTACATTTGGGGACATTTCTTGATGGATGAACATTTTGCTGAATAAAAGAAGGTATGCTGCTTACAAATTGAAAGTGTTTTGTGTTTCTGACCCACATGGGTTCAAAGCGAACTCCAACTCCTGTGATGCAAGATTACAAATGCATGGATGGGCGTGTTACCAATTGAGGGGATAATTAGTTGGAGGAGTTTGAAACAAGCACCGCAGAGCATGCGGCCTCTGAGGAAAGAGTCTAACTCTGAAATGCGTCAGGCGAGGCATGCGAGAAGATTTTATTTGTCTTTCATTTAAGAGTGCGCCTGCGCTTTGAAAACTCTTGCTTGTGAGTGCATTCCAAGTAAGGCAACTTGTGAAAACATAATTTATACGGCCCAGCCAGGTCGGGGTGTGCACCTTTGCTGAATTCATGGCAAGTCCTGTGGCCTGAGATGTTTTAGTGCTACATTGGAACAGCAAGATATGCTTTACATTTGGGGACATTTCTTGATGGATGAACATTTTGCTGAATGAAAGAAGGTATGCTGCTTATAAATTGAAAGTGTTTTGTGTTTCTGACCCACATGGGTTCAAAGAGAACTCCAACTCCCGTGATGCAAGATTACAAATGCCCGGATGGTCGTGTTACCAATTGAGGGGATAATCAGTTGGAGGAGTTTGAAACAAGCACTGCAGAGCATGCGGCCTCTGAGGAAAGAGTCTAACTCTGAAACGCGTCAGGCGAGGATTGCCAGAAGATTTTATTTGTCTTTCATTTAAGAGTGTCCCTGTGCTTTGAAAACTCTTGCTTGTGAGTGCATTCCAAGAAAGGCAACTTTGAAAACATAATTTATACGGCCCAGCCAGGTCGGGGTGTGCACATTTGCTGAATTCATGGCAAGTCCTGTGGCCTGAGATGTTTTAGTGCTACGTTGGAACAGCAAGATATGCTTTACATTTGGGGACATTTCTTGATGAATGAACATTTTGCTGAATAAAAGAAGGTATGCTGCTTACAAATTGAAAGTGTTTTGTGCTTCCGACCCACATGGGTTCAAAGAGAACTCCAACTCCTGTGATGTAAGATTACAAATGCCCGGATGGGCGTGTTACCAATTATGGGGATAATCAGTTGGAGGAGTTTGAAACAAGCACTGCAGAGCATGCGGCCTCTGAGGAAAGAGTCTAACTCTGAAACGCTTCAGGCGAGGCATGCAAGAAGATTTTATTTGTCTTTCGTTCAAGAGTGTCCATGCGCTTTGAAAACTCTTGCTTGTGAGTGCATTCCAAGAAAGGCAACTTGTGAAAACATAAGATAAATGGCCCAGCCATGTCTGGGTGTGCACCTTTGCTGAATTCATGTCAAGTCCTGTGGCCTGAGATGTTTTAGTACTACGTTGGAACAGCAAGATATGCTTTACATTTGCAGACATTTCTTGATGGACGAACATTTTGCTGAATAAAAAAGGTATGCTGCTTACAAATTGAAAGTGTTTTGTGTTTCTGACCCACATGGGTTCAAAGAGAACTCCAACTCCTGTGATGCAAGATTACAAATGCCCGGATGGGCGTGTTACCAATTGAGGGGATAATCAGTTGGAGGAGTTTGAAACAAGCACTGCAGAGCATGCGGCCTCTGAGGAAAGAGTCTAACTCTGAAACGTGTCAGGCGAGGCATGCGAGAAGATTTTATTTGTCTTTCATTTTAGAGTGTCCCTGTGCTTTGAAAACTCTTGCTTGTGAGTGCATTCCAAGAAAGGCAACTTGTGAAAACATATTTTATACAGCTCTGCCATGTCTGGGTGTGCACCTTTGCTGAATTCATGTCAAGTCCTGTGGCCTGAGATGTTTTAGTGCTACGTTGGAACAGCAAGATATGCTTTACATTTGCGGACATTTCTTGATGGACGAACATTTTGCTGAATAAAAAAGGTATGCTGCTTACAAATTGAAAGTGTTTTGTGTTTCTGACCCACATGGGTTCAAAGAGAACTCCAACGCCTGTGATGCAAGATTACAAATGCCCGGATGGGGGTGTTACCAATTGAGGGGATAATCAGTTGTAGGAGTTTGAAAGAAGCACTGCAGAGCATGCGGCCTCTGAGGAAAGAGTCTAACTCTGAAACGCGTCAGGCGAGGCATGCGAGAAGATTTTATTTGTCTTTCATTTAAGAGTGCGCCTGCGCTTTGAAAACTCTTGCTTGTGAGTGCATTCCTAGAAAGGCAACTTGTGAAAACATAATTTATACGGCCCAGCCAGGTCGGGGTGTGCACCTTTGCTGAATTCATGGCAAGTCCTGTGGCCTGAGATGTTTTAGTGCTACATTGGAACAGCAAGATATGCTTTACATTTGGGGACATTTCTTGATGGATGAACATTTTGCTGAATAAAAGAAGGTATGCTGCTTACAAATTGAAAGTGTTTTGTATTTCTGACCCACAAGGGTTCAAAGAGAACTCCAACTCCTGTGATGCAAGATTACAAATGCCCGCATGGTCGTGTTACCAATTGAGGGGATAATCAGTTGGAGGAGTTTGAAAGAAGCACTGCAGAGCATGCGGCCTCTGAGGACAGAGTCTAACTCTGAAATGCGTCAGGCGAGGCATGCAAGAAGATTTTATTTGTCTTTGATTTAAGAGTGTCCCTGCGCTTTGAAAACTCTTGCTTGTGAGTGCATTCCAAGAAAGGCAACTTGTGACAACATAATTGATACGGCCCAGCCAGGTCGGGTGTGCACCTTTGCTGAATTCATGGCAAGTCCAGTGGTCTGAGATGTTTTAGTGCTACATTGGAACAGCAAGATATGCTTTACATTTGGGGACATTTCTTGATGGATGAACATTTTGCTGAATAAAAGAAGGTATGCTGCTTACAAATTGAAAGTGTTTTGTGTTTCTGACCCACATGGGTTCAAAGAGAACTCCAATTCCTGTGATGCAAGATTACAAATGCCCGGATGGGGGTGTTACCAATTGAGGGGATAATCAGTTGTAGGAGTTTGAAACAAGCACTGCAGAGCATGCGGCCTCTGAGGAAAGAGTCTAACTCTGAAACGTGTCAGGCGAGGCATGCGAGAAGATTTTATTTGTCTTTCATTTTAGAGTGTCCCTGTGCTTTGAAAACTCTTGCTTGTGAGTGCATTCCAAGAAAGGCAACTTGGGAAAACATATTTTATACAGCCCTGCCATGTCTGGGTGTGCACCTTTGCTGAATTCATGTCAAGTCCTGTGGCCTGAGATGTTTTAGTGCTACGTTGGAACAGCAAGATATGCTTTACATTTGCGGACATTTCTTGATGGACGAACATTTTGCTGAATAAAAAAGGTATGCTGCTTACAAATTGAAAGTGTTTTGTGTTTCTGACCCACATGGGTTCAAAGAGAACTCCAACTCCTGTGATGCAAGATTACAAATGCCCGGATGGGGGTGTTACCAATTGAGGGGATAATCAGTTGTAGGAGTTTGAAAGAAGCACTGCAGAGCATGCGGCCTCTGAGGAAAGAGTCTAACTCTGAAACGCGTCAGGCGAGGCATGCGAGAAGATTTTATTTGTCTTTCATTTAAGAGTGCGCCTGCGCTTTGAAAACTCTTGCTTGTGAGTGCATTCCAAGAAAGGCAACTTGTGAAAACATAATTTATACGGCCCAGCCAGGTCGGGGTGTGCACCTTTGCTGAATTCATGGAAAGTCCTGTGGCCTGAGATGTTTTAGTGCTACATTGGAACAGCAAGATATGCTTTACATTTGGGGACATTTCTTGATGGATGAACATTTTGCTGAATAAAAGAAGGTATGCTGCTTACAAATTGAAAGTGTTTTGTGTTTCTGACCCACATGGGTTCAAAGCGAACTCCAACTCCAGTGATGCAAGATTACAAATGCATGGATGGGCGTGTTACCAATTGAGGGGATAATTAGTTGGAGGAGTTTGAAACAAGCACCGCAGAGCATGCGGCCTCTGAGGAAAGAGTCTAACTCTGAAATGCGTCAGGCGAGGCATGCGAGAAGATTTTATTTGTCTTTCATTTAAGAGTGCGCCTGCGCTTTGAAAACTCTTGCTTGTGAGTGCATTCCAAGTAAGGCAACTTGTGAAAACATAATTTATACGGCCCAGCCAGGTCGGGGTGTGCACCTTTGCTGAATTCATGGCAAGTCCTGTGGCCTGAGATGTTTTAGTGCTACATTGGAACAGCAAGATATGCTTTACATTTGGGGACATTTCTTGATGGATGAACATTTTGCTGAATGAAAGAAGGTATGCTGCTTATAAATTGAAAGTGTTTTGTGTTTCTGACCCACATGGGTTTAAAGAGAACTCCAACTCCCGTGATGCAAGATTACAAATGCCCGGATGGTCGTGTTACCAATTGAGGGGATAATCAGTTGGAGGAGTTTGAAACAAGCACTGCAGAGCATGCGGCCTCTGAGGAAAGAGTCTAACTCTGAAACGCGTCAGGCGAGGCATGCAAGAAGATTTTATTTGTCTTTCGTTTAAGAGTGTCCCTGCGCTTTGAAAACTCTTGCTTGTGAGTGCATTCCAAGAAAGCCAACTTGTGAAAACATAATTTATATGGCCCAGCCATGTCTGGGTTTGCACCTTTGCTGAATTCATGTCAAGTCCTGTGGCCTGAGATGTTTTAGTGCTACGTTGGAACAGCAAGATATGCTTTACATTTGCGGACATTTCTTGATGGACGAACATTTTGCTGAATAAAAAAGGTATGCTGCTTACAAATTGAAAGTGTTTTGTGTTTCTGACCCACATGGGTTCAAAGAGAACTCCAACTCCTGTGATGCAAGATTACAAATGCCCGGATGGGCGTGTTACCAATTGAGGGGATAATCAGTTGGAGGAGTTTGAAACAAGCACTGCAGAGCATGCGGCCTCTGAGGAAAGAGTCTAACTCTGAAATGCGTCAGGCGAGGCATGCGAGAAGATTTTATTTGTCTTTCATTTAAGAGTGTGCCTGCGCTTTGAAAACTCTTGCTTGTGAGTGCAGTCCAAGTAAGGCAACTTGTGAAAACATAATTTATACGGCCCAGCCAGGTCGGGGTGTGCACCTTTGCTGAATTCATGGCAAGTCCTGTGGCCTGAGATGTTTTAGTGCTACATTGGAACAGCAAGATATGCTTTACATTTGGGGACATTTCTTGATGGATGAACATTTTGCTGAATGAAAGAAGGTATGCTGCTTATAAATTGAAAGTGTTTTGTGTTTCTGACCCACATGGGTTCAAAGAGAACTCCAACTCCCGTGATGCAAGATTACAAATGCCCGGATGGTCGTGTTACCAATTGAGGGGATAATCAGTTGGAGGAGTTTGAAAAAAGCACTGCAGAGCATGCGGCACTGAGGAAAGAGTCTAACTCTGAAACACGTCAGGCGAGGCATGCTAGAAGATTTTATTTGTCTTTCATTTAACAGTGTCCCTGTTCTTTGGCAACTCTTGCTTGTGAGTGCATTCCACGAAAGGCAACTTGTGAAAACATAATGTATACGGCCCAGCCAGGTCGGGGTGTGCACCTTTGCTGAATTCATGGCAAGTCCTGTGGCCGGAGATGTTTTAGTGCTACGTTGGAACAGCAAGATATGCTTTACATTTGGGGACATTTCTTGATGGATGAACATTTTGCTGTATAAAAGAAGGTATGCTGCTTACAAATTGAAAGTGTTTTGTGTTTCCGACCCACATGGGTTCAAAGAGAACTCCAACTCCCGTGATGCAAGATTACAAATGCCCGGATGGGTGTGTTACCAATTGAGGGGATAATCAGTTGGAGGAGTTTGAAACAAGCACTGCAGAGCATGCGGCCTCTGAGGAAAGAGTCTAACTCTGAAACGCGTCAGGCGAGGCATGCAAGAAGATTTTATTTGTCTTTCGTTTAAGAGTGTCCCTGCGCTTTGAAAACTTTTGCTTGTGAGTGCATTCCAAGAAAGGCAACTTGTGAAAACATAATTTATATGGCCCAGCCATGTCTGGGTGTGCACCTTTGCTGAATTCATGTCAAGTCCTGTGGCCTGAGATGTTTTAGTGCTACGTTGGAACAGCAAGATATGCTTTACATTTGCGGACATTTCTTGATGGACAAACATTTTGCTGAATAAAAAAGGTATGCTGCTTACAAATTGAAAGTGTTTTGTGTTTCTGACCCACATGGGTTCAAAGAGAACTCCAACTCCTGTGATGCAAGATTACAAATGCCCGGATGGGCGTGTTACCAATTGAGGGGATAATCAGTTGGAGGAGTTTGAAACAAGCACTGCAGAGCATGCGGCCTCTGAGGAAAGAGTCTAACTCTGAAATGCGTCAGGCGAGGCATGCGAGAAGATTTTATTTGTCTTTCATTTAAGAGTGCGCCTGCGCTTTGAAAACTCTTGCTTTTGAGTGCAGTCCAAGTAAGGCAACTTGTGAAAACATAATTTATACGGCCCAGCCAGGTCGGGGTGTGCACCTTTGCTGAATTCATGACAAGTCCTGTGGCCTGAGATGTTTTAGTGCTACATTGGAACAGCAAGATATGCTTTACATTTGGGGACATTTCTTGATGGATGAACATTTTGCTGAATGAAAGAAGGTATGCTGCTTATAAATTGAAAGTGTTTTGTGTTTATGACCCACATGGGTTCAAAGAGAACTCCAACTCCCGTGATGCAAGATTACAAATGCCCAGATGGTCGTGTTACCAATTGAGGGGATAATCAGTTGGAGGAGTTTGAAACAAGCACTGCAGAGCATGCGGCACTGAGGAAAGAGTCTAACTCTGAAACGCGTCAGGCGAGGCATGCAAGAAGATTTTATTTGTCTTTCATTTAAGAGTGTCCCTGCGCTTTGAAAACTCTTGCTTGTGAGTGCATTCACAGAAAAGCAACTTGTGAAATCATAAAATATACGGCCCAGCCCGGTCGGGGTGTGCACATTTGCTGAATTCATGGCAAGTCCTGTGATGTTTTAGTGCTACGTTGGAACAGCAAGATATGCTTTACATTTGGGAACATTTCTTGATGGATGAACATTTTGCTGAATAAAAGAAGGTATGCTGCTTACAAATTGAAAGTGTTTCGTGTTTCTGACCCACATGTATTCAAAGAGAACTCCAACTCACGTGATGCAAGATTACAAAGGCCCGGATGGGCGTGTTACCATTTGAGGGGATAATCAGTTGGAGGAGTTTGAAACAAGCACTGCAGAGCATGCGGCCTCTGAGGAAAGAGTCTAACTCTGAAACGCGTCAGGCGAGGAATGCCAGAAGATTTTATTTGTCTTTCATTTAAGAGTGTCCCTGTGCTTTGAAAACTCTTGCTTGTGAGTGCATTCCAAGAAAGGCAACTTGTGAAAACATAATTTATACGGCCCAGCCAGGTCGGGGTGTGCACATTTGCTGAATTCATGGCAAGTCCTGTGGCCTGAGATGTTTTAGTGCTACGTTGGAACAGCAAGATATGCTTTACATTTAGGGACATTTCTTGATGGATGAACATTTTGCTGAATAAAAGAAGGTATGCTGCTTACAAATTGAAAGTGTTTTGTGTTTCTGACCCACATGGGTTCAAAGAGAACTCCAACTCCCGTGATGCAAGATTACAAATGCCCAGATGGGCGTGTTACCAATTGAGGGGATAATCAGTTGGAGGAGTTTGAAACAAGCACTGCAGAGCATGCGGCCTCTGAGGAAAGAGTCTAACTCTGAAACGCGTCAGGCGAGGCATGCAAGAAGATTTTATTTGTCTTTGATTTAAGAGTGTCCCTGCGCTTTGAAAACTCTTGCTTGTGAGTGCATTCCAAGAAAGGCAACTTGTGACAACATAATTGATACGGCCCAGCCAGGTCGGGGTGTGCACCTTTGCTGAATTCATGGCAAGTCCAGTGGTCTGAGATGTTTTAGTGCTACGTTGGAACAGCAAGATATGCTTTACATTTGTGGACATTTCTTGATGAATGAACATTTTGCTGAATAAAAGAAGGTATGCTGCTTACAAATTGAAAGTGTTTTGTGTTTCCGACCCACATGGGTTCAAAGAGAACTCCAACTCCTGTGATGTAAGATTACAAATGCCCGGATGGGCGTGTTACCAATTATGGGGATAATCAGTTGGAGGAGTTTGAAACAAGCACTGCAGAGCATGCGGCCTTTGAGGAAAGAGTCTAACTCTGAAACGCGTCAGGTGAGGCATGCAAGAAGATTTTATTTGTCTTTCGTTCAAGAGTGTCCATGCGCTTTGAAAACTCTTGCTTGTGAGTGCATTCCAAGAAAGGCAACTTGTGAAAACATAAGTTATATGGCCCAGCCATGTCTGGGTGTGCACCTTTGCTGAATTCATGTCAAGTCCTGTGGCCTGAGATGTTTTAGTACTACGTTGGAACAGCAAGATATGCTTTACATTTGCGGACATTTCTTGATGGACGAACATTTTGCTGAATAAAAAAGGTATGCTGCTTACAAATTGAAAGTGTTTTGTGTTTCTGACCCACATGGGTTCAAAGAGAACTCCAACTCCTGTGATGCAAGATTACAAATGCCCGGATGGGCGTGTTACCAATTGAGGGGATAATCAGTTGGAGGAGTTTGAAACAAGCACTGCAGAGCATGCGGCCTCTGAGGAAAGAGTCTAACTCTGAAACGTGTCAGGCGATTCATGCGAGAAAATTTTATTTGTCTTTCATTTTAGAGTGTCCCTGTGCTTTGAAAACTCTTGCTTGTGAGTGCATTCCAAGAAAGGCAACTTGGGAAAACATATTTTATACAGCCCTGCCATGTCTGGGTGTGCACCTTTGCTGAATTCATGTCAAGTCCTGTGGCCTGAGATGTTTTAGTGCTACGTTGGAACAGCAAGATATGCTTTACATTTGCGGACATTTCTTGATGGACGAACATTTTGCTGAATAAAAAAGGTATGCTGCTTACAAATTGAAAGTGTTTTGTGTTTCTGACCCACATGGGTTCAAAGAGAACTCCAACTCCTGTGATGCAAGATTACAAATGCCCGGATGGGGGTGTTACCAATTGAGGGGATAATCAGTTGTAGGAGTTTGAAAGAAGCACTGCAGAGCATGCGGCCTCTGAGGAAAGAGTCTAACTCTGAAACGCGTCAGGCGAGGCATGCGAGAAGATTTTATTTGTCTTTCATTTAAGAGTGCGCCTGCGCTTTAAAAACTCTTGCTTGTGAGTGCATTCCAAGAAAGGCAACTTGTGAAAACATAATTTATACGGCCCAGCCAGGTCGGGGTGTGCACCTTTGCTGAATTCATGGCAAGTCCTGTGGCCTGAGATGTTTTAATGCTACATTGGAACAGCAAGATATGCTTTACATTTGGGGACATTTCTTGATGGATGAACATTTTGCTGAAAAAAAGAAGGTATGCTGCTTACAAATTGAAAGTGTTTTGTGTTTCTGACCCACATGGGTTCAAAGAGAACTCCAATTCCTGTGATGCAAGATTACAAATGCCCGGATGGGGGTGTTACCAATTGAGGGGATAATCAGTTGTAGGAGTTTGAAACAAGCACTGCAGAGCATGCGGCCTCTGAGGAAAGAGTCTAACTCTGAAACGTGTCAGGCGAGGCATGCGAGAAGATTTTATTTGTCTTTCATTTTAGAGTGTCCCTGTGCTTTGAAAACTCTTGCTTGTGAGTGCATTCCAAGAAAGGCAACTTGGGAAAACATAATTTATACGGCCCAGCCAGGTCGGGGTGTGCACCTTTGCTGAATTCATGGAAAGTCCTGTGGCCTGAGATGTTTTAGTGCTACATTGGAACAGCAAGATATGCTTTACATTTGGGGACATTTCTTGATGGATGAACATTTTGCTGAATAAAAGAAGGTATGCTGCTTACAAATTGAAAGTGTTTTGTGTTTCTGACCCACATGGGTTCAAAGCGAACTCCAACTCCTGTGATGCAAGATTACAAATGCATGGATGGGCGTGTTACCAATTGAGGGGATAATTAGTTGGAGGAGTTTGAAACAAGCACCGCAGAGCATGCGGCCTCTGAGGAAAGAGTCTAACTCTGAAATGCGTCAGGCGAGGCATGCGAGAAGATTTTATTTGTCTTTCATTTAAGAGTGCGCCTGCGCTTTGAAAACTCTTGCTTGTGAGTGCATTCCAAGTAAGGCAACTTGTGAAAACATAATTTATACGGCCCAGCCAGGTCGGGGTGTGCACCTTTGCTGAATTCATGGCAAGTCCTGTGGCCTGAGATGTTTTAGTGCTACATTGGAACAGCAAGATATGCTTTACATTTGGGGACATTTCTTGATGGATGAACATTTTGCTGAATGAAAGAAGGTATGCTGCTTATAAATTGAAAGTGTTTTGTGTTTCTGACCCACATGGGTTCAAAGAGAACTCCAACTCCCGTGATGCAAGATTACAAATGCCCGGATGGTCGTGTTACCAATTGAGGGGATAATCAGTTGGAGGAGTTTGAAACAAGCACTGCAGAGCATGCGGCCTCTGAGGAAAGAGTCTAACTCTGAAACGCGTCAGGCGAGGATTGCCAGAAGATTTTATTTGTCTTTCATTTAAGAGTGTCCCTGTGCTTTGAAAACTCTTGCTTGTGAGTGCATTCCAAGAAAGGCAACTTTGAAAACATAATTTATACGGCCCAGCCAGGTCGGGGTGTGCACATTTGCTGAATTCATGGCAAGTCCTGTGGCCTGAGATGTTTTAGTGCTACGTTGGAACAGCAAGATATGCTTTACATTTGGGGACATTTCTTGATGAATGAACATTTTGCTGAATAAAAGAAGGTATGCTGCTTACAAATTGAAAGTGTTTTGTGCTTCCGACCCACATGGGTTCAAAGAGAACTCCAACTCCTGTGATGTAAGATTACAAATGCCCGGATGGGCGTGTTACCAATTATGGGGATAATCAGTTGGAGGAGTTTGAAACAAGCACTGCAGAGCATGCGGCCTCTGAGGAAAGAGTCTAACTCTGAAACGCTTCAGGCGAGGCATGCAAGAAGATTTTATTTGTCTTTCGTTCAAGAGTGTCCATGCGCTTTGAAAACTCTTGCTTGTGAGTGCATTCCAAGAAAGGCAACTTGTGAAAACATAAGATAAATGGCCCAGCCATGTCTGGGTGTGCACCTTTGCTGAATTCATGTCAAGTCCTGTGGCCTGAGATGTTTTAGTACTACGTTGGAACAGCAAGATATGCTTTACATTTGCAGACATTTCTTGATGGACGAACATTTTGCTGAATAAAAAAGGTATGCTGCTTACAAATTGAAAGTGTTTTGTGTTTCTGACCCACATGGGTTCAAAGAGAACTCCAACTCCTGTGATGCAAGATTACAAATGCCCGGATGGGCGTGTTACCAATTGAGGGGATAATCAGTTGGAGGAGTTTGAAACAAGCACTGCAGAGCATGCGGCCTCTGAGGAAAGAGTCTAACTCTGAAACGTGTCAGGCGAGGCATGCGAGAAGATTTTATTTGTCTTTCATTTTAGAGTGTCCCTGTGCTTTGAAAACTCTTGCTTGTGAGTGCATTCCAAGAAAGGCAACTTGTGAAAACATATTTTATACAGCTCTGCCATGTCTGGGTGTGCACCTTTGCTGAATTCATGTCAAGTCCTGTGGCCTGAGATGTTTTAGTGCTACGTTGGAACAGCAAGATATGCTTTACATTTGCGGACATTTCTTGATGGACGAACATTTTGCTGAATAAAAAAGGTATGCTGCTTACAAATTGAAAGTGTTTTGTGTTTCTGACCCACATGGGTTCAAAGAGAACTCCAACGCCTGTGATGCAAGATTACAAATGCCCGGATGGGGGTGTTACCAATTGAGGGGATAATCAGTTGTAGGAGTTTGAAAGAAGCACTGCAGAGCATGCGGCCTCTGAGGAAAGAGTCTAACTCTGAAACGCGTCAGGCGAGGCATGCGAGAAGATTTTATTTGTCTTTCATTTAAGAGTGCGCCTGCGCTTTGAAAACTCTTGCTTGTGAGTGCATTCCTAGAAAGGCAACTTGTGAAAACATAATTTATACGGCCCAGCCAGGTCGGGGTGTGCACCTTTGCTGAATTCATGGCAAGTCCTGTGGCCTGAGATGTTTTAGTGCTACATTGGAACAGCAAGATATGCTTTACATTTGGGGACATTTCTTGATGGATGAACATTTTGCTGAATAAAAGAAGGTATGCTGCTTACAAATTGAAAGTGTTTTGTATTTCTGACCCACAAGGGTTCAAAGAGAACTCCAACTCCCGTGATGCAAGATTACAAATGCCCGCATGGTCGTGTTACCAATTGAGGGGATAATCAGTTGGAGGAGTTTGAAAGAAGCACTGCAGAGCATGCGGCCTCTGAGGACAGAGTCTAACTCTGAAATGCGTCAGGCGAGGCATGCAAGAAGATTTTATTTGTCTTTGATTTAAGAGTGTCCCTGCGCTTTGAAAACTCTTGCTTGTGAGTGCATTCCAAGAAAGGCAACTTGTGACAACATAATTGATACGGCCCAGCCAGGTCGGGTGTGCACCTTTGCTGAATTCATGGCAAGTCCAGTGGTCTGAGATGTTTTAGTGCTACATTGGAACAGCAAGATATGCTTTACATTTGGGGACATTTCTTGATGGATGAACATTTTGCTGAATAAAAGAAGGTATGCTGCTTACAAATTGAAAGTGTTTTGTGTTTCTGACCCACATGGGTTCAAAGAGAACTCCAATTCCTGTGATGCAAGATTACAAATGCCCGGATGGGGGTGTTACCAATTGAGGGGATAATCAGTTGTAGGAGTTTGAAACAAGCACTGCAGAGCATGCGGCCTCTGAGGAAAGAGTCTAACTCTGAAACGTGTCAGGCGAGGCATGCGAGAAGATTTTATTTGTCTTTCATTTTAGAGTGTCCCTGTGCTTTGAAAACTCTTGCTTGTGAGTGCATTCCAAGAAAGGCAACTTGGGAAAACATATTTTATACAGCCCTGCCATGTCTGGGTGTGCACCTTTGCTGAATTCATGTCAAGTCCTGTGGCCTGAGATGTTTTAGTGCTACGTTGGAACAGCAAGATATGCTTTACATTTGCGGACATTTCTTGATGGACGAACATTTTGCTGAATAAAAAAGGTATGCTGCTTACAAATTGAAAGTGTTTTGTGTTTCTGACCCACATGGGTTCAAAGAGAACTCCAACTCCTGTGATGCAAGATTACAAATGCCCGGATGGGGGTGTTACCAATTGAGGGGATAATCAGTTGTAGGAGTTTGAAAGAAGCACTGCAGAGCATGCGGCCTCTGAGGAAAGAGTCTAACTCTGAAACGCGTCAGGCGAGGCATGCGAGAAGATTTTATTTGTCTTTCATTTAAGAGTGCGCCTGCGCTTTGAAAACTCTTGCTTGTGAGTGCATTCCAAGAAAGGCAACTTGTGAAAACATAATTTATACGGCCCAGCCAGGTCGGGGTGTGCACCTTTGCTGAATTCATGGAAAGTCCTGTGGCCTGAGATGTTTTAGTGCTACATTGGAACAGCAAGATATGCTTTACATTTGGGGACATTTCTTGATGGATGAACATTTTGCTGAATAAAAGAAGGTATGCTGCTTACAAATTGAAAGTGTTTTGTGTTTCTGACCCACATGGGTTCAAAGCGAACTCCAACTCCAGTGATGCAAGATTACAAATGCATGGATGGGCGTGTTACCAATTGAGGGGATAATTAGTTGGAGGAGTTTGAAACAAGCACCGCAGAGCATGCGGCCTCTGAGGAAAGAGTCTAACTCTGAAATGCGTCAGGCGAGGCATGCGAGAAGATTTTATTTGTCTTTCATTTAAGAGTGCGCCTGCGCTTTGAAAACTCTTGCTTGTGAGTGCATTCCAAGTAAGGCAACTTGTGAAAACATAATTTATACGGCCCAGCCAGGTCGGGGTGTGCACCTTTGCTGAATTCATGGCAAGTCCTGTGGCCTGAGATGTTTTAGTGCTACATTGGAACAGCAAGATATGCTTTACATTTGGGGACATTTCTTGATGGATGAACATTTTGCTGAATGAAAGAAGGTATGCTGCTTATAAATTGAAAGTGTTTTGTGTTTCTGACCCACATGGGTTTAAAGAGAACTCCAACTCCCGTGATGCAAGATTACAAATGCCCGGATGGTCGTGTTACCAATTGAGGGGATAATCAGTTGGAGGAGTTTGAAACAAGCACTGCAGAGCATGCGGCCTCTGAGGAAAGAGTCTAACTCTGAAACGCGTCAGGCGAGGCATGCAAGAAGATTTTATTTGTCTTTCGTTTAAGAGTGTCCCTGCGCTTTGAAAACTCTTGCTTGTGAGTGCATTCCAAGAAAGCCAACTTGTGAAAACATAATTTATATGGCCCAGCCATGTCTGGGTTTGCACCTTTGCTGAATTCATGTCAAGTCCTGTGGCCTGAGATGTTTTAGTGCTACGTTGGAACAGCAAGATATGCTTTACATTTGCGGACATTTCTTGATGGACGAACATTTTGCTGAATAAAAAAGGTATGCTGCTTACAAATTGAAAGTGTTTTGTGTTTCTGACCCACATGGGTTCAAAGAGAACTCCAACTCCTGTGATGCAAGATTACAAATGCCCGGATGGGCGTGTTACCAATTGAGGGGATAATCAGTTGGAGGAGTTTGAAACAAGCACTGCAGAGCATGCGGCCTCTGAGGAAAGAGTCTAACTCTGAAATGCGTCAGGCGAGGCATGCGAGAAGATTTTATTTGTCTTTCATTTAAGAGTGCGCCTGCGCTTTGAAAACTCTTGCTTGTGAGTGCAGTCCAAGTAAGGCAACTTGTGAAAACATAATTTATACGGCCCAGCCAGGTCGGGGTGTGCACCTTTGCTGAATTCATGGCAAGTCCTGTGGCCTGAGATGTTTTAGTGCTACATTGGAACAGCAAGATATGCTTTACATTTGGGGACATTTCTTGATGGATGAACATTTTGCTGAATGAAAGAAGGTATGCTGCTTATAAATTGAAAGTGTTTTGTGTTTCTGACCCACATGGGTTCAAAGAGAACTCCAACTCCCGTGATGCAAGATTACAAATGCCCGGATGGTCGTGTTACCAATTGAGGGGATAATCAGTTGGAGGAGTTTGAAAAAAGCACTGCAGAGCATGCGGCACTGAGGAAAGAGTCTAACTCTGAAACACGTCAGGCGAGGCATGCTAGAAGATTTTATTTGTCTTTCATTTAACAGTGTCCCTGTTCTTTGGCAACTCTTGCTTGTGAGTGCATTCCACGAAAGGCAACTTGTGAAAACATAATGTATACGGCCCAGCCAGGTCGGGGTGTGCACCTTTGCTGAATTCATGGCAAGTCCTGTGGCCGGAGATGTTTTAGTGCTACGTTGGAACAGCAAGATATGCTTTACATTTGGGGACATTTCTTGATGGATGAACATTTTGCTGTATAAAAGAAGGTATGCTGCTTACAAATTGAAAGTGTTTTGTGTTTCCGACCAACATGGGTTCAAAGAGAACTCCAACTCCCGTGATGCAAGATTACAAATGCCCGGATTGGCGTGTTACCAATTGAGGGGATAATCAGTTGGAGGAGTTTGAAACAAGCACTGCAGAGCATGCGGCCTCTGAGGAAAGAGTCTAACTCTGAAACGCGTCAGGCGAGGCATGCAAGAAGATTTTATTTGTCTTTCATTTAAGAGTGTCCCTGCGCTTTGAAAACTCTTGCTTGTGAGTGCATTCACAGAAAAGCAACTTGTGAAATCATAAAATATACGGCCCAGCCCGGTCGGGGTGTGCACATTTGCTGAATTCATGGCAAGTCCTGTGATGTTTTAGTGCTACGTTGGAACAGCAAGATATGCTTTACATTTGGGGACATTTCTTGATGGATGAACATTTTGCTGAATAAAAGAAGGTATGCTGCTTACAAATTGAAAGTGTTTTGTGTTTCTGACCCACATGGGTTCAAAGAGAACTCCAACTCCCGTGATGCAAGATTACAAATGCCCAGATGGGCGTGTTACCAATTGAGGGGATAATCAGTTGGAGGAGTTTGAAACAAGCACTGCAGAGCATGCAGCCTCTGAGGAAAGAGTCTAACTTCGAAACGCGTCAGGCGAGGCATGCAAGAAGATTTTATTTGTCTTTCGTTCAAGAGTGTCCATGCGCTTTGAAAACTCTTGCTTGTGAGTGCATTCCAAGAAAGGCAACTTGTGAAAACATAAGTTATATGGCCCAGCCATGTCTGGGTGTGCACCTTTGCTGAATTCATGTCAAGTCCTGTGGCCTGAGATGTTTTAGTACTACGTTGGAACAGCAAGATATGCTTTACATTTGCGGACATTTCTTGATGGACGAACATTTTGCTGAATAAAAAAGGTATGCTGCTTACAAATTGAAAGTGTTTTGTGTTTCTGACCCACATGGGTTCAAAGAGAACTCCAACTCCTGTGATGCAAGATTACAAATGCCCGGATGGGCGTGTAACCAATTGAGGGGATAATCAGTTGGAGGAGTTTGAAACAAGCACTGCAGAGCATGCGGCCTCTGAGGAAAGAGTCTAACTCTGAAACGTGTCAGGCGAGGCATGCGAGAAGATTTTATTTGTCTTTCATTTTAGAGTGTCCCTGTGCTTTGAAAACTCTTGCTTGTGAGTGCATTCCAAGAAAGGCAACTTGGGAAAACATATTTTATACATCCCTGCCATGTCTGGGTGTGCACCTTTGCTGAATTCATGTCAAGTCCTGTGGCCTGAGATGTTTTAGTGCTACGTTGGAACAGCAAGATATGCTTTACATTTGCGGACATTTCTTGATGGACGAACATTTTGCTGAATAAAAAAGGTATGCTGCTTACAAATTGAAAGTGTTTTGTGTTTCTGACCCACATGGGTTCAAAGAGAACTCCAACTCCTGTGACGCAAGATTACAAATGCCCGGATGGGGGTGTTACCAATTGAGGGGATAATCAGTTGTAGGAGTTTGAAAGAAGCACTGCAGAGCATGCAGCCTCTGAGGAAAGAGTCTAACTCTGAAACGCGTCAGGCGAGGCATGCAAGAAGATTTTATTTGTCTTTCATTTAAGAATGCGCCTGCGCTTTGAAAACTCTTGCTTGTGAGTGCATTCCAAGAAAGGCAACTTGTGAAAACATAATTTATACGGCCCAGCCAGGTCGGGGTGTGCACCTTTGCTGAATTCATGGCAAGTCCTGTGGCCTGAGATGTTTTAGTGCTACATTGGAACAGCAAGATATGCTTTACATTTGGGGACATTTCTTGATGGATGAACATTTTGCTGAATAAAAGAAGGTATGCTGCTTACAAATTGAAAGTGTTTTGTGTTTCTGACCCACATGGGTTCAAAGAGAACTCCAACTCCCGTGATGCAAGATTACGAATGCCCGGATGGTCGTGTTACCAATTGATGGAATAATCAGTTGGAGGAGTTTGAAACAAGCACTGCAGAGCATGAGGCCTCTGAGGAAAGAGTCTAACTCTGAAACGCGTCAGGCGAGGCATGCAAGAAGAATTTATTTGTCTTTCATTTAAGAGTGTCCCTGCGCTTTGAAAACTCTTGCTTGTGAGTGCATTCCAAGAAAGGCAACTTGTGAAAACATAATTTATACGGACCAGCCAGGTCGGGGTGTGCACATTTGCTGAATTCATGGCAAGTCCTGTGGCCTGAGATGTTTTAGTGCTACATTGGAACAGCAAGATATGCTTTACATTTGGGGACATTTCTTGATGGATGAACATTTTGCTGAATAAAAGAAGGTATGCTGCTTACAAATTGAAAGTGTTTTGTGTTTCCGACCCACATGGGTTCAAAGAGAACTCCAACTCCTGTGATGTAAGATTACAAATGCCCGGATGGGCGTGTTACCAATTATGGGGATAATCAGTTGGAGGAGTTTGAAACAAGCACTGCAGAGCATGCGGCCTCTGAGGAAAGAGTCTAACTTCGAAACGCGTCAGGCGAGGCATGCAAGAAGATTTTATTTGTCTTTCGTTCAAGAGTGTCCATGCGCTTTGAAAACTCTTGCTTGTGAGTGCATTCCAAGAAAGGCAACTTGTGAAAACATAAGTTATATGGCCCAGCCATGTCTGGGTGTGCACCTTTGCTGAATTCATGTCAAGTCCTGTGGCCTGAGATGTTTTAGTACTACGTTGGAACAGCAAGATATGCTTTACATTTGGGGACATTTCTTGATGGACGAACATTTTGCTGAATAAAAAAGGTATGCTGCTTACAAATTGAAAGTGTTTTGTGTTTCTGACCCACATGGGTTCAAAGAGAACTCCAACTCCTGTGATGCAAGATTACAAATGCCCGGATGGGCGTGTAACTAATTGAGGGGATAATCAGTTGGAGGAGTTTGAAACAAGCACTGCAGAGCATGCGGCCTCTGAGGAAAGAGTCTAACTCTGAAACGTGTCAGGCGAGGCATGCGAGAAGATTTTATTTGTCTTTCATTTTAGAGTGTCCCTGTGCTTTGAAAACTCTTGCTTGTGAGTGCATTCCAAGAAAGGCAACTTGTGAAAACATAATTTATACGGCCCAGCCAGGTCGGGGTGTGCACCTTTGCTGAATTCATGACAAGTCCTGTGGCCTGAGATGTTTTAGTGCTACATTGGAACAGCAAGATATGCTTTACATTTGGGGACATTTCTTGATGGATGAACATTTTGCTGAATGAAAGAAGGTATGCTGCTTATAAATTGAAAGTGTTTTGTGTTTATGACCCACATGGGTTCAAAGAGAACTCCAACTCCCGTGATGCAAGATTACAAATGCCCAGATGGTCGTGTTACCAATTGAGGGGATAATCAGTTGGAGGAGTTTGAAACAAGCACTGCAGAGCATGCGGCACTGAGGAAAGAGTCTAACTCTGAAACGCGTCAGGCGAGGCATGCAAGAAGATTTTATTTGTCTTTCATTTAAGAGTGTCCCTGCGCTTTGAAAACTCTTGCTTGTGAGTGCATTCACAGAAAAGCAACTTGTGAAATCATAAAATATACGGCCCAGCCCGGTCGGGGTGTGCACATTTGCTGAATTCATGGCAAGTCCTGTGATGTTTTAGTGCTACGTTGGAACAGCAAGATATGCTTTACATTTGGGAACATTTCTTGATGGATGAACATTTTGCTGAATAAAAGAAGGTATGCTGCTTACAAATTGAAAGTGTTTCGTGTTTCTGACCCACATGTATTCAAAGAGAACTCCAACTCACGTGATGCAAGATTACAAAGGCCCGGATGGGCGTGTTACCATTTGAGGGGATAATCAGTTGGAGGAGTTTGAAACAAGCACTGCAGAGCATGCGGCCTCTGAGGAAAGAGTCTAACTCTGAACCGCGTCAGGCGAGGAATGCCAGAAGATTTTATTTGTCTTTCATTTAAGAGTGTCCCTGTGCTTTGAAAACTCTTGCTTGTGAGTGCATTCCAAGAAAGGCAACTTGTGAAAACATAATTTATACGGCCCAGCCAGGTCGGGGTGTGCACATTTGCTGAATTCATGGCAAGTCCTGTGGCCTGAGATGTTTTAGTGCTACGTTGGAACAGCAAGATATGCTTTACATTTAGGGACATTTCTTGATGGATGAACATTTTGCTGAATAAAAGAAGGTATGCTGCTTACAAATTGAAAGTGTTTTGTGTTTCTGACCCACATGGGTTCAAAGAGAACTCCAACTCCCGTGATGCAAGATTACAAATGCCCAGATGGGCGTGTTACCAATTGAGGGGATAATCAGTTGGAGGAGTTTGAAACAAGCACTGCAGAGCATGCGGCCTCTGAGGAAAGAGTCTAACTCTGAAACGCGTCAGGCGAGGCATGCAAGAAGATTTTATTTGTCTTTGATTTAAGAGTGTCCCTGCGCTTTGAAAACTCTTGCTTGTGAGTGCATTCCAAGAAAGGCAACTTGTGACAACATAATTGATACGGCCCAGCCAGGTCGGGGTGTGCACCTTTGCTGAATTCATGGCAAGTCCAGTGGTCTGAGATGTTTTAGTGCTACGTTGGAACAGCAAGATATGCTTTACATTTGTGGACATTTCTTGATGAATGAACATTTTGCTGAATAAAAGAAGGTATGCTGCTTACAAATTGAAAGTGTTTTGTGTTTCCGACCCACATGGGTTCAAAGAGAACTCCAACTCCTGTGATGTAAGATTACAAATGCCCGGATGGGCGTGTTACCAATTATGGGGATAATCAGTTGGAGGAGTTTGAAACAAGCACTGCAGAGCATGCGGCCTTTGAGGAAAGAGTCTAACTCTGAAACGCGTCAGGTGAGGCATGCAAGAAGATTTTATTTGTCTTTCGTTCAAGAGTGTCCATGCGCTTTGAAAACTCTTGCTTGTGAGTGCATTCCAAGAAAGGCAACTTGTGAAAACATAAGTTATATGGCCCAGCCATGTCTGGGTGTGCACCTTTGCTGAATTCATGTCAAGTCCTGTGGCCTGAGATGTTTTAGTACTACGTTGGAACAGCAAGATATGCTTTACATTTGCGGACATTTCTTGATGGACGAACATTTTGCTGAATAAAAAAGGTATGCTGCTTACAAATTGAAAGTGTTTTGTGTTTCTGACCCACATGGGTTCAAAGAGAACTCCAACTCCTGTGATGCAAGATTACAAATGCCCGGATGGTCGTGTTAATAATTGAGGGGATAATCAGTTGGAGGAGTTTGAAACAAGCACTGCAGAGCATGCGGCCTCTGAGGAAAGAGTCTAACTCTGAAACGTGTCAGGCGATTCATGCGAGAAAATTTTATTTGTCTTTCATTTTAGAGTGTCCCTGTGCTTTGAAAACTCTTGCTTGTGAGTGCATTCCAAGAAAGGCAACTTGGGAAAACATATTTTATACAGCCCTGCCATGTCTGGGTGTGCACCTTTGCTGAATTCATGTCAAGTCCTGTGGCCTGAGATGTTTTAGTGCTACGTTGGAACAGCAAGATATGCTTTACATTTGCGGACATTTCTTGATGGACGAACATTTTGCTGAATAAAAAAGGTATGCTGCTTACAAATTGAAAGTGTTTTGTGTTTCTGACCCACATGGGTTCAAAGAGAACTCCAACTCCTGTGATGCAAGATTACAAATGCCCGGATGGGGGTGTTACCAATTTAGGGGATAATCAGTTGTAGGAGTTTGAAAGAAGCACTGCAGAGCATGCGGCCTCTGAGGAAAGAGTCTAACTCTGAAACGCGTCAGGCGAGGCATGCGAGAAGATTTTATTTGTCTTTCATTTAAGAGTGCGCCTGCGCTTTGAAAACTCTTGCTTGTGAGTGCATTCCAAGAAAGGCAACTTGTGAAAACATAATTTATACGGCCCAGCCAGGTCGGGGTGTGCACCTTTGCTGAATTCATGGCAAGTCCTGTGGCCTGAGATGTTTTAATGCTACATTGGAACAGCAAGATATGCTTTACATTTGGGGACATTTCTTGATGGATGAACATTTTGCTGAATAAAAGAAGGTATGCTGCTTACAAATTGAAAGTGTTTTGTGTTTCTGACCCACATGGGTTCAAAGAGAACTCCAACTCCCGTGATGCAAGATTACAAATGCCCGGATGGTCGTGTTACCAATTGAGGGGATAATCAGTTGGAGGAGTTTGAAACAAGCACTGCAGAGCATGAGGCCTCTGAGGAAAGAGTCTAACTCTGAAACGCGTCAGGCGAGGCATGCAAGAAGATTTTATTTGTCTTTCATTTTAGAGTGTCCCTGCGCTTTGAAAACTCTTGCTTGTGAGTGCATTCCAAGAAAGGCAACTTGTGAAAACATAATTTATACGGCCCAGCCAGGTCGGGGTGTGCACATTTGCTGAATTCATGGCAAGTCCTGTGGCCTGAGATGTTTTAGTGCTACATTGGAACAGCAAGATATGCTTTACATTTGGGGACATTTCTTGATGGATGAACATTTTGCTGAATAAAAGAAGGTATGCTGCTTACAAATTGAAAGTGTTTTGTGTTTCTGACCCACATGGGTTCAAAGAGAACTCCAATTCCTGTGATGCAAGATTACAAATGCCCGGATGGGGGTGTTACCAATTGAGGGGATAATCAGTTGTAGGAGTTTGAAACAAGCACTGCAGAGCATGCGGCCTCTGAGGAAAGAGTCTAACTCTGAAACGTGTCAGGCGAGGCATGCGAGAAGATTTTATTTGTCTTTCATTTTAGAGTGTCCCTGTGCTTTGAAAACTCTTGCTTGTGAGTGCATTCCAAGAAAGGCAACTTGGGAAAACATAATTTATACGGCCCAGCCAGGTCGGGGTGTGCACCTTTGCTGAATTCATGGCAAGTCCTGTGGCCTGAGATGTTTTAGTGCTACATTGGAACAGCAAGATATGCTTTACATTTGGGGACATTTCTTGATGGATGAACATTTTGCTGAATGAAAGAAGGTATGCTGCTTATAAATTGAAAGTGTTTTGTGTTTCTGACCCACATGGGTTTAAAGAGAACTCCAACTCCCGTGATGCAAGATTACAAATGCCCGGATGGTCGTGTTACCAATTGAGGGGATAATCAGTTGGAGGAGTTTGAAACAAGCACTGCAGAGCATGCGGCCTCTGAGGAAAGAGTCTAACTCTGAAACGCGTCAGGCGAGGCATGCAAGAAGATTTTATTTGTCTTTCGTTTAAGAGTGTCCCTGCGCTTTGAAAACTCTTGCTTGTGAGTGCATTCCAAGAAAGCCAACTTGTGAAAACATAATTTATATGGCCCAGCCATGTCTGGGTTTGCACCTTTGCTGAATTCATGTCAAGTCCTGTGGCCTGAGATGTTTTAGTGCTACGTTGGAACAGCAAGATATGCTTTACATTTGCGGACATTTCTTGATGGACGAACATTTTGCTGAATAAAAAAGGTATGCTGCTTACAAATTGAAAGTGTTTTGTGTTTCTGACCCACATGGGTTCAAAGAGAACTCCAACTCCTGTGATGCAAGATTACAAATGCCCGGATGGGCGTGTTACCAATTGAGGGGATAATCAGTTGGAGGAGTTTGAAACAAGCACTGCAGAGCATGCGGCCTCTGAGGAAAGAGTCTAACTCTGAAATGCGTCAGGCGAGGCATGCGAGAAGATTTTATTTGTCTTTCATTTAAGAGTGCGCCTGCGCTTTGAAAACTCTTGCTTGTGAGTGCAGTCCAAGTAAGGCAACTTGTGAAAACATAATTTATACGGCCCAGCCAGGTCGGGGTGTGCACCTTTGCTGAATTCATGGCAAGTCCTGTGGCCTGAGATGTTTTAGTGCTACATTGGAACAGCAAGATATGCTTTACATTTGGGGACATTTCTTGATGGATGAACATTTTGCTGAATGAAAGAAGGTATGCTGCTTATAAATTGAAAGTGTTTTGTGTTTCTGACCCACATGGGTTCAAAGAGAACTCCAACTCCCGTGATGCAAGATTACAAATGCCCGGATGGTCGTGTTACCAATTGAGGGGATAATCAGTTGGAGGAGTTTGAAAAAAGCACTGCAGAGCATGCGGCACTGAGGAAAGAGTCTAACTCTGAAACACGTCAGGCGAGGCATGCTAGAAGATTTTATTTGTCTTTCATTTAACAGTGTCCCTGTTCTTTGGCAACTCTTGCTTGTGAGTGCATTCCACGAAAGGCAACTTGTGAAAACATAATGTATACGGCCCAGCCAGGTCGGGGTGTGCACCTTTGCTGAATTCATGGCAAGTCCTGTGGCCGGAGATGTTTTAGTGCTACGTTGGAACAGCAAGATATGCTTTACATTTGGGGACATTTCTTGATGGATGAACATTTTGCTGTATAAAAGAAGGTATGCTGCTTACAAATTGAAAGTGTTTTGTGTTTCCGACCAACATGGGTTCAAAGAGAACTCCAACTCCCGTGATGCAAGATTACAAATGCCCGGATTGGCGTGTTACCAATTGAGGGGATAATCAGTTGGAGGAGTTTGAAACAAGCACTGCAGAGCATGCGGCCTCTGAGGAAAGAGTCTAACTCTGAAACGCGTCAGGCGAGGCATGCAAGAAGATTTTATTTGTCTTTCATTTAAGAGTGTCCCTGCGCTTTGAAAACTCTTGCTTGTGAGTGCATTCACAGAAAAGCAACTTGTGAAATCATAAAATATACGGCCCAGCCCGGTCGGGGTGTGCACATTTGCTGAATTCATGGCAAGTCCTGTGATGTTTTAGTGCTACGTTGGAACAGCAAGATATGCTTTACATTTGGGGACATTTCTTGATGGATGAACATTTTGCTGAATAAAAGAAGGTATGCTGCTTACAAATTGAAAGTGTTTTGTGTTTCTGACCCACATGGGTTCAAAGAGAACTCCAACTCCCGTGATGCAAGATTACAAATGCCCAGATGGGCGTGTTACCAATTGAGGGGATAATCAGTTGGAGGAGTTTGAAACAAGCACTGCAGAGCATGCAGCCTCTGAGGAAAGAGTCTAACTTCGAAACGCGTCAGGCGAGGCATGCAAGAAGATTTTATTTGTCTTTCGTTCAAGAGTGTCCATGCGCTTTGAAAACTCTTGCTTGTGAGTGCATTCCAAGAAAGGCAACTTGTGAAAACATAAGTTATATGGCCCAGCCATGTCTGGGTGTGCACCTTTGCTGAATTCATGTCAAGTCCTGTGGCCTGAGATGTTTTAGTACTACGTTGGAACAGCAAGATATGCTTTACATTTGCGGACATTTCTTGATGGACGAACATTTTGCTGAATAAAAAAGGTATGCTGCTTACAAATTGAAAGTGTTTTGTGTTTCTGACCCACATGGGTTCAAAGAGAACTCCAACTCCTGTGATGCAAGATTACAAATGCCCGGATGGGCGTGTAACCAATTGAGGGGATAATCAGTTGGAGGAGTTTGAAACAAGCACTGCAGAGCATGCGGCCTCTGAGGAAAGAGTCTAACTCTGAAACGTGTCAGGCGAGGCATGCGAGAAGATTTTATTTGTCTTTCATTTTAGAGTGTCCCTGTGCTTTGAAAACTCTTGCTTGTGAGTGCATTCCAAGAAAGGCAACTTGGGAAAACATATTTTATACATCCCTGCCATGTCTGGGTGTGCACCTTTGCTGAATTCATGTCAAGTCCTGTGGCCTGAGATGTTTTAGTGCTACGTTGGAACAGCAAGATATGCTTTACATTTGCGGACATTTCTTGATGGACGAACATTTTGCTGAATAAAAAAGGTATGCTGCTTACAAATTGAAAGTGTTTTGTGTTTCTGACCCACATGGGTTCAAAGAGAACTCCAACTCCTGTGACGCAAGATTACAAATGCCCGGATGGGGGTGTTACCAATTGAGGGGATAATCAGTTGTAGGAGTTTGAAAGAAGCACTGCAGAGCATGCAGCCTCTGAGGAAAGAGTCTAACTCTGAAACGCGTCAGGCGAGGCATGCAAGAAGATTTTATTTGTCTTTCATTTAAGAATGCGCCTGCGCTTTGAAAACTCTTGCTTGTGAGTGCATTCCAAGAAAGGCAACTTGTGAAAACATAATTTATACGGCCCAGCCAGGTCGGGGTGTGCACCTTTGCTGAATTCATGGCAAGTCCTGTGGCCTGAGATGTTTTAGTGCTACATTGGAACAGCAAGATATGCTTTACATTTGGGGACATTTCTTGATGGATGAACATTTTGCTGAATAAAAGAAGGTATGCTGCTTACAAATTGAAAGTGTTTTGTGTTTCTGACCCACATGGGTTCAAAGAGAACTCCAACTCCCGTGATGCAAGATTACGAATGCCCGGATGGTCGTGTTACCAATTGATGGAATAATCAGTTGGAGGAGTTTGAAACAAGCACTGCAGAGCATGAGGCCTCTGAGGAAAGAGTCTAACTCTGAAACGCGTCAGGCGAGGCATGCAAGAAGAATTTATTTGTCTTTCATTTAAGAGTGTCCCTGCGCTTTGAAAACTCTTGCTTGTGAGTGCATTCCAAGAAAGGCAACTTGTGAAAACATAATTTATACGGACCAGCCAGGTCGGGGTGTGCACATTTGCTGAATTCATGGCAAGTCCTGTGGCCTGAGATGTTTTAGTGCTACATTGGAACAGCAAGATATGCTTTACATTTGGGGACATTTCTTGATGGATGAACATTTTGCTGAATAAAAGAAGGTATGCTGCTTACAAATTGAAAGTGTTTTGTGTTTCCGACCCACATGGGTTCAAAGAGAACTCCAACTCCTGTGATGTAAGATTACAAATGCCCGGATGGGCGTGTTACCAATTATGGGGATAATCAGTTGGAGGAGTTTGAAACAAGCACTGCAGAGCATGCGGCCTCTGAGGAAAGAGTCTAACTTCGAAACGCGTCAGGCGAGGCATGCAAGAAGATTTTATTTGTCTTTCGTTCAAGAGTGTCCATGCGCTTTGAAAACTCTTGCTTGTGAGTGCATTCCAAGAAAGGCAACTTGTGAAAACATAAGTTATATGGCCCAGCCATGTCTGGGTGTGCACCTTTGCTGAATTCATGTCAAGTCCTGTGGCCTGAGATGTTTTAGTACTACGTTGGAACAGCAAGATATGCTTTACATTTGGGGACATTTCTTGATGGACGAACATTTTGCTGAATAAAAAAGGTATGCTGCTTACAAATTGAAAGTGTTTTGTGTTTCTGACCCACATGGGTTCAAAGAGAACTCCAACTCCTGTGATGCAAGATTACAAATGCCCGGATGGGCGTGTAACTAATTGAGGGGATAATCAGTTGGAGGAGTTTGAAACAAGCACTGCAGAGCATGCGGCCTCTGAGGAAAGAGTCTAACTCTGAAACGTGTCAGGCGAGGCATGCGAGAAGATTTTATTTGTCTTTCATTTTAGAGTGTCCCTGTGCTTTGAAAACTCTTGCTTGTGAGTGCATTCCAAGAAAGGCAACTTGTGAAAACATAATTTATACGGCCCAGCCAGGTCGGGGTGTGCACCTTTGCTGAATTCATGACAAGTCCTGTGGCCTGAGATGTTTTAGTGCTACATTGGAACAGCAAGATATGCTTTACATTTGGGGACATTTCTTGATGGATGAACATTTTGCTGAATGAAAGAAGGTATGCTGCTTATAAATTGAAAGTGTTTTGTGTTTATGACCCACATGGGTTCAAAGAGAACTCCAACTCCCGTGATGCAAGATTACAAATGCCCAGATGGTCGTGTTACCAATTGAGGGGATAATCAGTTGGAGGAGTTTGAAACAAGCACTGCAGAGCATGCGGCACTGAGGAAAGAGTCTAACTCTGAAACGCGTCAGGCGAGGCATGCAAGAAGATTTTATTTGTCTTTCATTTAAGAGTGTCCCTGCGCTTTGAAAACTCTTGCTTGTGAGTGCATTCACAGAAAAGCAACTTGTGAAATCATAAAATATACGGCCCAGCCCGGTCGGGGTGTGCACATTTGCTGAATTCATGGCAAGTCCTGTGATGTTTTAGTGCTACGTTGGAACAGCAAGATATGCTTTACATTTGGGAACATTTCTTGATGGATGAACATTTTGCTGAATAAAAGAAGGTATGCTGCTTACAAATTGAAAGTGTTTCGTGTTTCTGACCCACATGTATTCAAAGAGAACTCCAACTCACGTGATGCAAGATTACAAAGGCCCGGATGGGCGTGTTACCATTTGAGGGGATAATCAGTTGGAGGAGTTTGAAACAAGCACTGCAGAGCATGCGGCCTCTGAGGAAAGAGTCTAACTCTGAAACGCGTCAGGCGAGGAATGCCAGAAGATTTTATTTGTCTTTCATTTAAGAGTGTCCCTGTGCTTTGAAAACTCTTGCTTGTGAGTGCATTCCAAGAAAGGCAACTTGTGAAAACATAATTTATACGGCCCAGCCAGGTCGGGGTGTGCACATTTGCTGAATTCATGGCAAGTCCTGTGGCCTGAGATGTTTTAGTGCTACGTTGGAACAGCAAGATATGCTTTACATTTAGGGACATTTCTTGATGGATGAACATTTTGCTGAATAAAAGAAGGTATGCTGCTTACAAATTGAAAGTGTTTTGTGTTTCTGACCCACATGGGTTCAAAGAGAACTCCAACTCCCGTGATGCAAGATTACAAATGCCCAGATGGGCGTGTTACCAATTGAGGGGATAATCAGTTGGAGGAGTTTGAAACAAGCACTGCAGAGCATGCGGCCTCTGAGGAAAGAGTCTAACTCTGAAACGCGTCAGGCGAGGCATGCAAGAAGATTTTATTTGTCTTTGATTTAAGAGTGTCCCTGCGCTTTGAAAACTCTTGCTTGTGAGTGCATTCCAAGAAAGGCAACTTGTGACAACATAATTGATACGGCCCAGCCAGGTCGGGGTGTGCACCTTTGCTGAATTCATGGCAAGTCCAGTGGTCTGAGATGTTTTAGTGCTACGTTGGAACAGCAAGATATGCTTTACATTTGTGGACATTTCTTGATGAATGAACATTTTGCTGAATAAAAGAAGGTATGCTGCTTACAAATTGAAAGTGTTTTGTGTTTCCGACCCACATGGGTTCAAAGAGAACTCCAACTCCTGTGATGTAAGATTACAAATGCCCGGATGGGCGTGTTACCAATTATGGGGATAATCAGTTGGAGGAGTTTGAAACAAGCACTGCAGAGCATGCGGCCTTTGAGGAAAGAGTCTAACTCTGAAACGCGTCAGGTGAGGCATGCAAGAAGATTTTATTTGTCTTTCGTTCAAGAGTGTCCATGCGCTTTGAAAACTCTTGCTTGTGAGTGCATTCCAAGAAAGGCAACTTGTGAAAACATAAGTTATATGGCCCAGCCATGTCTGGGTGTGCACCTTTGCTGAATTCATGTCAAGTCCTGTGGCCTGAGATGTTTTAGTACTACGTTGGAACAGCAAGATATGCTTTACATTTGCGGACATTTCTTGATGGACGAACATTTTGCTGAATAAAAAAGGTATGCTGCTTACAAATTGAAAGTGTTTTGTGTTTCTGACCCACATGGGTTCAAAGAGAACTCCAACTCCTGTGATGCAAGATTACAAATGCCCGGATGGTCGTGTTAATAATTGAGGGGATAATCAGTTGGAGGAGTTTGAAACAAGCACTGCAGAGCATGCGGCCTCTGAGGAAAGAGTCTAACTCTGAAACGTGTCAGGCGATTCATGCGAGAAAATTTTATTTGTCTTTCATTTTAGAGTGTCCCTGTGCTTTGAAAACTCTTGCTTGTGAGTGCATTCCAAGAAAGGCAACTTGGGAAAACATATTTTATACAGCCCTGCCATGTCTGGGTGTGCACCTTTGCTGAATTCATGTCAAGTCCTGTGGCCTGAGATGTTTTAGTGCTACGTTGGAACAGCAAGATATGCTTTACATTTGCGGACATTTCTTGATGGACGAACATTTTGCTGAATAAAAAAGGTATGCTGCTTACAAATTGAAAGTGTTTTGTGTTTCTGACCCACATGGGTTCAAAGAGAACTCCAACTCCTGTGATGCAAGATTACAAATGCCCGGATGGGGGTGTTACCAATTGAGGGGATAATCAGTTGTAGGAGTTTGAAAGAAGCACTGCAGAGCATGCGGCCTCTGAGGAAAGAGTCTAACTCTGAAACGCGTCAGGCGAGGCATGCGAGAAGATTTTATTTGTCTTTCATTTAAGAGTGCGCCTGCGCTTTGAAAACTCTTGCTTGTGAGTGCATTCCAAGAAAGGCAACTTGTGAAAACATAATTTATACGGCCCAGCCAGGTCGGGGTGTGCACCTTTGCTGAATTCATGGCAAGTCCTGTGGCCTGAGATGTTTTAATGCTACATTGGAACAGCAAGATATGCTTTACATTTGGGGACATTTCTTGATGGATGAACATTTTGCTGAATAAAAGAAGGTATGCTGCTTACAAATTGAAAGTGTTTTGTGTTTCTGACCCACATGGGTTCAAAGAGAACTCCAACTCCCGTGATGCAAGATTACAAATGCCCGGATGGTCGTGTTACCAATTGAGGGGATAATCAGTTGGAGGAGTTTGAAACAAGCACTGCAGAGCATGAGGCCTCTGAGGAAAGAGTCTAACTCTGAAACGCGTCAGGCGAGGCATGCAAGAAGATTTTATTTGTCTTTCATTTTAGAGTGTCCCTGCGCTTTGAAAACTCTTGCTTGTGAGTGCATTCCAAGAAAGGCAACTTGTGAAAACATAATTTATACGGCCCAGCCAGGTCGGGGTGTGCACATTTGCTGAATTCATGGCAAGTCCTGTGGCCTGAGATGTTTTAGTGCTACATTGGAACAGCAAGATATGCTTTACATTTGGGGACATTTCTTGATGGATGAACATTTTGCTGAATAAAAGAAGGTATGCTGCTTACAAATTGAAAGTGTTTTGTGTTTCTGACCCACATGGGTTCAAAGAGAACTCCAATTCCTGTGATGCAAGATTACAAATGCCCGGATGGGGGTGTTACCAATTGAGGGGATAATCAGTTGTAGGAGTTTGAAACAAGCACTGCAGAGCATGCGGCCTCTGAGGAAAGAGTCTAACTCTGAAACGTGTCAGGCGAGGCATGCGAGAAGATTTTATTTGTCTTTCATTTTAGAGTGTCCCTGTGCTTTGAAAACTCTTGCTTGTGAGTGCATTCCAAGAAAGGCAACTTGGGAAAACATAATTTATACGGCCCAGCCAGGTCGGGGTGTGCACCTTTGCTGAATTCATGGAAAGTCCTGTGGCCTGAGATGTTTTAGTGCTACATTGGAACAGCAAGATATGCTTTACATTTGGGGACATTTCTTGATGGATGAACATTTTGCTGAATAAAAGAAGGTATGCTGCTTACAAATTGAAAGTGTTTTGTGTTTCTGACCCACATGGGTTCAAAGCGAACTCCAACTCCTGTGATGCAAGATTACAAATGCATGGATGGGCGTGTTACCAATTGAGGGGATAATTAGTTGGAGGAGTTTGAAACAAGCACCGCAGAGCATGCGGCCTCTGAGGAAAGAGTCTAACTCTGAAATGCGTCAGGCGAGGCATGCGAGAAGATTTTATTTGTCTTTCATTTAAGAGTGCGCCTGCGCTTTGAAAACTCTTGCTTGTGAGTGCATTCCAAGTAAGGCAACTTGTGAAAACATAATTTATACGGCCCAGCCAGGTCGGGGTGTGCACCTTTGCTGAATTCATGGCAAGTCCTGTGGCCTGAGATGTTTTAGTGCTACATTGGAACAGCAAGATATGCTTTACATTTGGGGACATTTCTTGATGGACGAACATTTTGCTGAATAAAAAAGGTATGCTGCTTACAAATTGAAAGTGTTTTGTGTTTCTGACCCACATGGGTTCAAAGAGAACTCCAACTCCTGTGATGCAAGATTACAAATGCCCGGATGGTCGTGTTAATAATTGAGGGGTTAATCAGTTGGAGGAGTTTGAAACAAGCACTGCAGAGCATGCGGCCTCTGAGGAAAGAGTCTAACTCTGAAACGTGTCAGGCGATTCATGCGAGAAAATTTTATTTGTCTTTCATTTTAGAGTGTCCCTGTGCTTTGAAAACTCTTGCTTGTGAGTGCATTCCAAGAAAGGCAACTTGGGAAAACATATTTTATACAGCCCTGCCATGTCTGGGTGTGCACCTTTGCTGAATTCATGTCAAGTCCTGTGGCCTGAGATGTTTTAGTGCTACGTTGGAACAGCAAGATATGCTTTACATTTGCGGACATTTCTTGATGGACGAACATTTTGCTGAATAAAAAAGGTATGCTGCTTACAAATTGAAAGTGTTTTGTGTTTCTGACCCACATGGGTTCAAAGAGAACTCCAACTCCTGTGATGCAAGATTACAAATGCCCGGATGGGGGTGTTACCAATTGAGGGGATAATCAGTTGTAGGAGTTTGAAAGAAGCACTGCAGAGCATGCGGCCTCTGAGGAAAGAGTCTAACTCTGAAACGCGTCAGGCGAGGCATGCGAGAAGATTTTATTTGTCTTTCATTTAAGAGTGCGCCTGCGCTTTGAAAACTCTTGCTTGTGAGTGCATTCCAAGAAAGGCAACTTGTGAAAACATAATTTATACGGCCCAGCCAGGTCGGGGTGTGCACCTTTGCTGAATTCATGGCAAGTCCTGTGGCCTGAGATGTTTTAATGCTACATTGGAACAGCAAGATATGCTTTACATTTGGGGACATTTCTTGATGGATGAACATTTTGCTGAATAAAAGAAGGTATGCTGCTTACAAATTGAAAGTGTTTTGTGTTTCTGACCCACATGGGTTCAAAGAGAACTCCAACTCCCGTGATGCAAGATTACAAATGCCCGGATGGTCGTGTTACCAATTGAGGGGATAATCAGTTGGAGGAGTTTGAAACAAGCACTGCAGAGCATGAGGCCTCTGAGGAAAGAGTCTAACTCTGAAACGCGTCAGGCGAGGCATGCAAGAAGATTTTATTTGTCTTTCATTTTAGAGTGTCCCTGCGCTTTGAAAACTCTTGCTTGTGAGTGCATTCCAAGAAAGGCAACTTGTGAAAACATAATTTATACGGCCCAGCCAGGTCGGGGTGTGCACATTTGCTGAATTCATGGCAAGTCCTGTGGCCTGAGATGTTTTAGTGCTACATTGGAACAGCAAGATATGCTTTACATTTGGGGACATTTCTTGATGGATGAACATTTTGCTGAATAAAAGAAGGTATGCTGCTTACAAATTGAAAGTGTTTTGTGTTTCTGACCCACATGGGTTCAAAGAGAACTCCAATTCCTGTGATGCAAGATTACAAATGCCTGGATGGGGGTGTTACCAATTGAGGGGATAATCAGTTGTAGGAGTTTGAAACAAGCACTGCAGAGCATGCGGCCTCTGAGGAAAGAGTCTAACTCTGAAACGTGTCAGGCGAGGCATGCGAGAAGATTTTATTTGTCTTTCATTTTAGAGTGTCCCTGTGCTTTGAAAACTCTTGCTTGTGAGTGCATTCCAAGAAAGGCAACTTGGGAAAACATAATTTATACGGCCCAGCCAGGTCGGGGTGTGCACCTTTGCTGAATTCATGGAAAGTCCTGTGGCCTGAGATGTTTTAGTGCTACATTGGAACAGCAAGATATGCTTTACATTTGGGGACATTTCTTGATGGATGAACATTTTGCTGAATAAAAGAAGGTATGCTGCTTACAAATTGAAAGTGTTTTGTGTTTCTGACCCACATGGGTTCAAAGCGAACTCCAACTCCTGTGATGCAAGATTACAAATGCATGGATGGGCGTGTTACCAATTGAGGGGATAATTAGTTGGAGGAGTTTGAAACAAGCACCGCAGAGCATGCGGCCTCTGAGGAAAGAGTCTAACTCTGAAATGCGTCAGGCGAGGCATGCGAGAAGATTTTATTTGTCTTTCATTTAAGAGTGCGCCTGCGCTTTGAAAACTCTTGCTTGTGAGTGCATTCCAAGTAAGGCAACTTGTGAAAACATAATTTATACGGCCCAGCCAGGTCGGGGTGTGCACCTTTGCTGAATTCATGGCAAGTCCTGTGGCCTGAGATGTTTTAGTGCTACATTGGAACAGCAAGATATGCTTTACATTTGGGGACATTTCTTGATGGATGAACATTTTGCTGAATGAAAGAAGGTATGCTGCTTATAAATTGAAAGTGTTTTGTGTTTCTGACCCACATGGGTTCAAAGAGAACTCCAACTCCCGTGATGCAAGATTACAAATGCCCGGATGGTCGTGTTACCAATTGAGGGGATAATCAGTTGGAGGAGTTTGAAACAAGCACTGCAGAGCATGCGGCCTCTGAGGGAAGAGTCTAACTCTGAAACGCGTCAGGCGAGGATTGCCAGAAGATTTTATTTGTCTTTCATTTAAGAGTGTCCCTGTGCTTTGAAAACTCTTGCTTGTGAGTGCATTCCAAGAAAGGCAACTTTGAAAACATAATTTATACGGCCCAGCCAGGTCGGGGTGTGCACATTTGCTGAATTCATGGCAAGTCCTGTGGCCTGAGATGTTTTAGTGCTACGTTGGAACAGCAAGATATGCTTTACATTTGGGGACATTTCTTGATGAATGAACATTTTGCTGAATAAAAGAAGGTATGCTGCTTACAAATTGAAAGTGTTTTGTGCTTCCGACCCACATGGGTTCAAAGAGAACTCCAACTCCTGTGATGTAAGATTACAAATGCCCGGATGGGCGTGTTACCAATTATGGGGATAATCAGTTGGAGGAGTTTGAAACAAGCACTGCAGAGCATGCGGCCTCTGAGGAAAGAGTCTAACTCTGAAACGCTTCAGGCGAGGCATGCAAGAAGATTTTATTTGTCTTTCGTTCAAGAGTGTCCATGCGCTTTGAAAACTCTTGCTTGTGAGTGCATTCCAAGAAAGGCAACTTGTGAAAACATAAGTTATATGGCCCAGCCATGTCTGGGTGTGCACCTTTGCTGAATTCATGTCAAGTCCTGTGGCCTGAGATGTTTTAGTACTACGTTGGAACAGCAAGATATGCTTTACATTTGCAGACATTTCTTGATGGACGAACATTTTGCTGAATAAAAAAGGTATGCTGCTTACAAATTGAAAGTGTTTTGTGTTTCTGACCCACATGGGTTCAAAGAGAACTCCAACTCCTGTGATGCAAGATTACAAATGCCCGGATGGGCGTGTTACCAATTGAGGGGATAATCAGTTGGAGGAGTTTGAAACAAGCACTGCAGAGCATGCGGCCTCTGAGGAAAGAGTCTAACTCTGAAACGTGTCAGGCGAGGCATGCGAGAAGATTTTATTTGTCTTTCATTTTAGAGTGTCCCTGTGCTTTGAAAACTCTTGCTTGTGAGTGCATTCCAAGAAAGGCAACTTGTGAAAACATATTTTATACAGCTCTGCCATGTCTGGGTGTGCACCTTTGCTGAATTCATGTCAAGTCCTGTGGCCTGAGATGTTTTAGTGCTACGTTGGAACAGCAAGATATGCTTTACATTTGCGGACATTTCTTGATGGACGAACATTTTGCTGAATAAAAAAGGTATGCTGCTTACAAATTGAAAGTGTTTTGTGTTTCTGACCCACATGGGTTCAAAGAGAACTCCAACGCCTGTGATGCAAGATTACAAATGCCCGGATGGGGGTGTTACCAATTGAGGGGATAATCAGTTGTAGGAGTTTGAAAGAAGCACTGCAGAGCATGCGGCCTCTGAGGAAAGAGTCTAACTCTGAAACGCGTCAGGCGAGGCATGCGAGAAGATTTTATTTGTCTTTCATTTAAGAGTGCGCCTGCGCTTTGAAAACTCTTGCTTGTGAGTGCATTCCTAGAAAGGCAACTTGTGAAAACATAATTTATACGGCCCAGCCAGGTCGGGGTGTGCACCTTTGCTGAATTCATGGCAAGTCCTGTGGCCTGAGATGTTTTAGTGCTACATTGGAACAGCAAGATATGCTTTACATTTGGGGACATTTCTTGATGGATGAACATTTTGCTGAATAAAAGAAGGTATGCTGCTTACAAATTGAAAGTGTTTTGTATTTCTGACCCACAAGGGTTCAAAGAGAACTCCAACTCCCGTGATGCAAGATTACAAATGCCCGCATGGTCGTGTTACCAATTGAGGGGATAATCAGTTGGAGGAGTTTGAAAGAAGCACTGCAGAGCATGCGGCCTCTGAGGACAGAGTCTAACTCTGAAATGCGTCAGGCGAGGCATGCAAGAAGATTTTATTTGTCTTTGATTTAAGAGTGTCCCTGCGCTTTGAAAACTCTTGCTTGTGAGTGCATTCCAAGAAAGGCAACTTGTGACAACATAATTGATACGGCCCAGCCAGGTCGGGTGTGCACCTTTGCTGAATTCATGGCAAGTCCAGTGGTCTGAGATGTTTTAGTGCTACATTGGAACAGCAAGATATGCTTTACATTTGGGGACATTTCTTGATGGATGAACATTTTGCTGAATAAAAGAAGGTATGCTGCTTACAAATTGAAAGTGTTTTGTGTTTCTGACCCACATGGGTTCAAAGAGAACTCCAACTCCTGTGATGCAAGATTACAAATGCCCGGATGGGGGTGTTACCAATTGAGGGGATAATCAGTTGTAGGAGTTTGAAAGAAGCACTGCAGAGCATGCGGCCTCTGAGGAAAGAGTCTAACTCTGAAACGCGTCAGGCGAGGCATGCGAGAAGATTTTATTTGTCTTTCATTTTAGAGTGTCCCTGCGCTTTGAAAACTTTTGCTTGTGAGTGCATTCCAAGAAAGGCAACTTGTGAAAACATAATTTATATGGCCCAGCCATGTCTGGGTGTGCACCTTTGCTGAATTCATGTCAAGTCCTGTGGCCTGAGATGTTTTAGTGCTACGTTGGAACAGCAAGATATGCTTTACATTTGCGGACATTTCTTGATGGACAAACATTTTGCTGAATAAAAAAGGTATGCTGCTTACAAATTGAAAGTGTTTTGTGTTTCTGACCCACATGGGTTCAAAGAGAACTCCAACTCCTGTGATGCAAGATTACAAATGCCCGGATGGGCGTGTTACCAATTGAGGGGATAATCAGTTGGAGGAGTTTGAAACAAGCACTGCAGAGCATGCGGCCTCTGAGGAAAGAGTCTAACTCTGAAATGCGTCAGGCGAGGCATGCGAGAAGATTTTATTTGTCTTTCATTTAAGAGTGCGCCTGCGCTTTGAAAACTCTTGCTTTTGAGTGCAGTCCAAGTAAGGCAACTTGTGAAAACATAATTTATACGGCCCAGCCAGGTCGGGGTGTGCACCTTTGCTGAATTCATGACAAGTCCTGTGGCCTGAGATGTTTTAGTGCTACATTGGAACAGCAAGATATGCTTTACATTTGGGGACATTTCTTGATGGATGAACATTTTGCTGAATGAAAGAAGGTATGCTGCTTATAAATTGAAAGTGTTTTGTGTTTCTGACCCACATGGGTTCAAAGAGAACTCCAACTCCCGTGATGCAAGATTACAAATGCCCGGATGGTCGTGTTACCAATTGAGGGGATAATCAGTTGGAGGAGTTTGAAACAAGCACTGCAGAGCATGCGGCACTGAGGAAAGAGTCTAACTCTGAAACGCGTCAGGCGAGGCATGCAAGAAGATTTTATTTGTCTTTCATTTAAGAGTGTCCCTGCGCTTTGAAAACTCTTGCTTGTGAGTGCATTCACAGAAAAGCAACTTGTGAAATCATAAAATATACGGCCCAGCCCGGTCGGGGTGTGCACATTTGCTGAATTCATGGCAAGTCCTGTGATGTTTTAGTGCTACGTTGGAACAGCAAGATATGCTTTACATTTGGGAACATTTCTTGATGGATGAACATTTTGCTGAATAAAAGAAGGTATGCTGCTTACAAATTGAAAGTGTTTCCTGTTTCTGACCCACATGTATTCAAAGAGAACTCCAACTCACGTGATGCAAGATTACAAAGGCCCGGATGGGCGTGTTACCATTTGAGGGGATAATCAGTTGGAGGAGTTTGAAACAAGCACTGCAGAGCATGCGGCCTCTGAGGAAAGAGTCTAACTCTGAAACGCGTCAGGCGAGGAATGCCAGAAGATTTTATTTGTCTTTCATTTAAGAGTGTCCCTGTGCTTTGAAAACTCTTGCTTGTGAGTGCATTCCAAGAAAGGCAACTTGTGAAAACATAATTTATACGGCCCAGCCAGGTCGGGGTGTGCACATTTGCTGAATTCATGGCAAGTCCTGTGGCCTGAGAAGTTTTAGTGCTACGTTGGAACAGCAAGATATGCTTTACATTTAGGGACATTTCTTGATGGATGAACATTTTGCTGAATAAAAGAAGGTATGCTGCTTACAAATTGAAAGTGTTTTGTGTTTCTGACCCACATGGGTTCAAAGAGAACTCCAACTCCCGTGATGCAAGATTACAAATGCCCAGATGGGCGTGTTACCAATTGAGGGGATAATCAGTTGGAGGAGTTTGAAACAAGCACTGCAGAGCATGCGGCCTCTGAGGAAAGAGTCTAACTCTGAAACGCGTCAGGCGAGGCATGCAAGAAGATTTTATTTGTCTTTGATTTAAGAGTGTCCCTGCGCTTTGAAAACTCTTGCTTGTGAGTGCATTCCAAGAAAGGCAACTTGTGACAACATAATTGATACGGCCCAGCCAGGTCGGGGTGTGCACCTTTGCTGAATTCATGGCAAGTCCAGTGGTCTGAGATGTTTTAGTGCTACGTTGGAACAGCAAGATATGCTTTACATTTGTGGACATTTCTTGATGAATGAACATTTTGCTGAATAAAAGAAGGTATGCTGCTTACAAATTGAAAGTGTTTTGTGTTTCCGACCCACATGGGTTCAAAGAGAACTCCAACTCCTGTGATGTAAGATTACAAATGCCCGGATGGGCGTGTTACCAATTATGGGGATAATCAGTTGGAGGAGTTTGAAACAAGCACTGCAGAGCATGCGGCCTTTGAGGAAAGAGTCTAACTCTGAAACGCGTCAGGTGAGGCATGCAAGAAGATTTTATTTGTCTTTCGTTCAAGAGTGTCCATGCGCTTTTAAAACTCTTGCTTGTGAGTGCATTCCAAGAAAGGCAACTTGTGAAAACATAAGTTATATGGCCCAGCCATGTCTGGGTGTGCACCTTTGCTGAATTCATGTCAAGTCCTGTGGCCTGAGATGTTTTAGTACTACGTTGGAACAGCAAGATATGCTTTACATTTGCGGACATTTCTTGATGGACGAACATTTTGCTGAATAAAAAAGGTATGCTGCTTACAAATTGAAAGTGTTTTGTGTTTCTGACCCACATGGGTTCAAAGAGAACTCCAACTCCTGTGATGCAAGATTACAAATGCCCGGATGGGCGTGTTACCAATTGAGGGGATAATCAGTTGGAGGAGTTTGAAACAAGCACTGCAGAGCATGCGGCCTCTGAGGAAAGAGTCTAACTCTGAAACGTGTCAGGCGATTCATGCGAGAAGATTTTATTTGTCTTTCATTTTAGAGTGTCCCTGTGCTTTGAAAACTCTTGCTTGTGAGTGCATTCCAAGAAAGGCAACTTGGGAAAACATATTTTATACAGCCCTGCCATGTCTGGGTGTGCACCTTTGCTGAATTCATGTCAATTCCTGTGGCCTGAGATGTTTTAGTGCTACGTTAGAACAGCAAGATATGCTTTACATTTGCGGACATTTCTTGATGGACGAACATTTTGCTGAATAAAAAAGGTATGCTGCTTACAAATTGAAAGTGTTTTGTGTTTCTGACCCACATGGGTTCAAAGAGAACTCCAACTCCTGTGATGCAAGATTACAAATGCCCGGATGGGGGTGTTACCAATTGAGGGGATAATCAGTTGTAGGAGTTTGAAAGAAGCACTGCAGAGCATGCGGCCTCTGAGGAAAGAGTCTAACTCTGAAACGCGTCAGGCGAGGCATGCGAGAAGATTTTATTTGTCTTTCATTTTAGAGTGTCCCTGTGCTTTGAAAACTCTTGCTTGTGAGTGCATTCCAAGAAAGGCAACTTGTGAAAACATAAGTTATATGGCCCAGCCATGTCTGGGTGTGCACCTTTGCTGAATTCATGTCAATCCTGTGGCCTGAGATGTTTTAGTACTACGTTGGAACAGCAAGATATGCTTTACATTTACGGACATTTCTTGATGGACGAACATTTTGCTGAATAAAAAAGGTATGCTGCTTACAAATTGAAAGTGTTTTGTGTTTCTGACTCACATGGGTTCAAAGAGAACTCCAACTCCTGTGATGCAAGATTACAAATGCCCGGATGGGCGTGTTACCAATTGAGGGGATAATCAGTTGGAGGAGTTTGAAACAAGCACTGCAGAGCATGCGGCCTCTGAGGAAAGAGTCTAACTCTGAAACGTGTCAGGCGATTCATGCGAGAAGATTTTATTTGTCTTTCATTTTAGAGTGTCCCTGTGCTTTGAAAACTCTTGCTTGTGAGTGCATTCCAAGAAAGGCAACTTGGGAAAACATATTTTATACAGCCCTGCCATGTCTGGGTGTGCACCTTTGCTGAATTCATGTCAATTCCTGTGGCCTGAGATGTTTTAGTGCTACATTGGAACAGCAAGATATGCTTTACATTTGCGGACATTTCTTGATGGACGAACATTTTGCTGAATAAAAAAGGTATGCTGCTTACAAATTGAAAGTGTTTTGTGTTTCTGACCCACATGGGTTCAAAGAGAACTCCAACTCCTGTGATGCAAGATTACAAATGCCCGGATGGGGGTGTTACCAATTGAGGGGATAATCAGTTGGAGGAGTTTGAAACAAGCACTGCAGAGCATGAGGCCTCTGAGGAAAGAGTCTAACTCTGAAACGCGTCAGGCGAGGCATGCAAGAAGATTTTATTTGTCTTTCATTTTAGAGTGTCCCTGCGCTTTGAAAACTCTTGCTTGTGAGTGCATTCCAAGAAAGGCAACTTGTGAAAACATAATTTATACGGCCCAGCCAGGTCGGGGTGTGCACCTTTGCTGAATTCATGGCAAGTCCTGTGGCCTGAGATGTTTTAATGCTACATTGGAACAGCAAGATATGCTTTACATTTGGGGATATTTCTTGATGGATGAACATTTTGCTGAATAAAAGAAGGTATGCTGCTTACAAATTGAAAGTGTTTTGTGTTTCTGACCCACATGGGTTCAAAGAGAACTCCAACTCCCGTGATGCAAGATTACAAATGCCCGGATGGTCGTGTTACCAATTGAGGGGATAATCAGTTGGAGGAGTTTGAAACAAGCACTGCAGAGCATGAGTCCTCTGAGGAAAGAGTCTAACTCTGAAACGCGTCAGGCGAGGCATGCAAGAAGATTTTATTTGTCTTTCATTTTAGAGTGTCCCTGCGCTTTGAAAACTCTTGCTTGTGAGTGCATTCCAAGAAAGGCAACTTGTGAAAACATAATTTATACGGCCCAGCCAGGTCGGGGTGTGCACATTTGCTGAATTCATGGCAAGTCCTGTGGCCTGAGATGTTTTAGTGCTACATTGGAACAGCAAGATATGCTTTACATTTGGGGACATTTCTTGATGGATGAACATTTTGCTGAATAAAAGAAGGTATGCTGCTTACAAATTGAAAGTGTTTTGTGTTTCTGACCCACATGGGTTCAAAGAGAACTCCAATTCCTGTGATGCAAGATTACAAATGCCCGGATGGTGGTGTTACCAATTGAGGGGATAATCAGTTGTAGGAGTTTGAAAGAAGCACTGCAGAGCATGCGGCCTCTGAGGAAAGAGTCTAACTCTGAAACGCGTCAGGCGAGGCATGCGAGAAGATTTTATTTGTCTTTCATTTACGAGTGCGCCTGCGCTTTGAAAACTCTTGCTTGTGAGTGCATTCCAAGAAAGGCAACTTGTGGAAACATAATTTATACGGCCCAGCCAGGTCGGGGTGTGCACCTTTGCTGAATTCATGGCAAGTCCTGTGGCCTGAGATGTTTTAGTGCTACATTGGAACAGCAAGATATGCTTTACATTTGGGGACATTTCTTGATGGATGAATATTTTGCTGAATAAAAGAAGGTATGCTGCTTACACATTGAAAGTGTTTTGTGTTTTTGACCCACATGGGTTCAAAGAGAACTCCAACTCCCAAGATGCAAGATTACAAAAGCCCGGATGGTCGTGTTACCAATTGAGGGGATAATCAGTTGGAGGAGTTTGAAACAAGCACTGCAGAGCATGAGGCCTCTGAGGAAAGAGTCTAACTCTGAAACGCGTCAGGCGAGGCATGCAAGAAGATTTTATTTGTCTTTCATTTAAGAGTGTCCCTTCGCTTTGAAAACTCTTGCTTGTGAGTGCATTCCAAGAAAGGCAACTTGTGAAAACATAATTTATACGGCCCAGCTAGGTCGGGGTGTGCACATTTGCTGAATTCATGGCAAGTCCTGTGGCCTGAGATGTTTTAGTGCTACATTGGAACAGCAAGATATGCTTTACATTTGGGGACATTTCTTGATGGATGAACATTTTGCTGAATAAAAGAAGGTATGCTGCTTACAAATTGAAAGTGTTTTGTGTTTCTGACCCACATGGGTTCAAAGAGAACTCCAATTCCTGTGATGCAAGATTACAAATGCCCGGATGGTCGTGTTACCAATTGAGGGGATAATCAGTTGGAGGAGTTTGAAACAAGCACTGCAGAGCATGCGGCCTCTGAGGAAAGAGTCTAACTCTGAAACGCGACAGGCGAGGCATGCAAGAAGATTTTATTTGTCTTTCGTTCAAGAGTGTCCCTGCGCTTTGAAAACTCTTGCTTGTGAGTGCATTCCAAGAAAGGCAACTTGTGAAAACATAATTTATATGGCCCAGGCATGTCTGGGTGTGCACCTTTGCTGAATTCATGTCAAGTCCTGTGGCCTGAGATGTTTTAGTGCTACGTTGGAACAGCAAGATATGCTTTACATTTGCGGACATTTCTTGATGGACGAACATTTTGCTGAATAAAAAAGGTATGCTGCTTACAAATTGAAAGTGTTTTGTGTTTCTGACCCACATGGGTTCAAAGAGAACTCCAACTCCTGTGATGCAAGATTACAAATGCCCGGATGGGCGTGTTACCAATTGAGGGGATAATTAGTTGGAGGAGTTTGAAACAAGCACTGCAGAGCATGCGGCCTCTGAGGAAAGAGTCTAACTCTGAAATGCGTCAGGCGAGGCATGCGAGAAGATTTTATTTGTCTTTCATTTAAGAGTGCGCCTGCGCTTTGAAAACTCTTGCTTGTGAGTGCATTCCAAGTAAGGCAACTTGTGAAAACATAATTTATACGGCCCAGCCAGGTCGGGGTGTGCACCTTTGCTGAATTCATGGCAAGTCCTGTGGCCTGAGATGTTTTAGTGCTACATTGGAACAGCAAGATATGCTTTACATTTGGGGACATTTCTTGATGGATGAACATTTTGCTGAATGAAAGAAGGTATGCTGCTTATAAATTGAAAGTGTTTTGTGTTTCTGACCCACATGGGTTCAAAGAGAACTCCAACTCCCGTGATGTAAGATTACAAATGCCCGGATGGTCGTGTTACCAATTGAGGGGATAATCAGTTGGAGGAGTTTGAAACAAGCACTGCAGAGCATGCGGCACTGAGGAAAGAGTCTAACTCTGAAACACGTCAGGCGAGGCATGCTAGAAGATTTTATTTGTCTTTCATTTAACAGTGTCCCTGTTCTTTGAAAACTCTTGCTTGTGAGTGCATTCCAAGAAAGGCAACTTGTGAAAACATAATGTATACGGCCCAGCCAGGTCGGGGTGTGCACCTTTGCTGAATTCATGGCAAGTCCTGTGGCCGGAGATGTTTTAGTGCTACGTTGGAACAGCAAGATATGCTTTACATTTGGGGACATTTCTTGATGGATGAACATTTTGCTGAATGAAAGAAGGTATGCTGCTTATAAATTGAAAGTGTTTTGTGTTTCTGACCAACATGGGTTCAAAGAGAACTCCAACTCCCGTGATGCAAGATTACAAATGCCCGGATTGGCGTGTTACCAATGGAGGGGATAATCAGTTGGAGGAGTTTGAAACAAGCACTGCAGAGCATGCGGCACTGAGGAAAGAGTCTAACTCTGAAATGCCTCCGGCGAGGCATGCAAGAAGATTTTATTTGTCTTTCATTTAAGAGTGTCCCTGCGCTTTGAAAACTCTTGCTTGTGAGTGCATTCAAAGAAAAGCAACTTGTGAAATCATAAAATATACGGCCCAGCGCGGTCGGGGTGTGCACATTTGCTGAATTCATGGCAAGTCCTGTGATGTTTTAGTGCTACGTTGGAACAGCAAGATATGCTTTACATTTGGGAACATTTCTTGATGGATGAACATTTTGCTGAATAAAAGAAGGTATGCTGCTTACAAATTGAAAGTGTTTCGTGTTTCTGACCCACATGTATTCAAAGAGAACTCCAACTCACGTGATGCAAGATTACAAAGGCCCGGATGGGCGTGTTACCATTTGAGGGGATAATCAGTTGGAGGAGTTTGAAACAAGCACTGCAGAGCATGCGGCCTCTGAGGAAAGAGTCTAACTCTGAAACGCGTCAGGCGAGGCATGCCAGAAGATTTTATTTTTCTTTCATTTAAGAGTGTCCCTGTGCTTTGAAAACTCTTGCTTGTGAGTGCATTCCAAGAAAGGCAACTTGTGAAAACATAATGTATACGGCCCAGCCAGGTCGGGGTGTGCACATTTGCTGAATTCATGGCAAGTCCTGTGGCCTGAGATGTTTTAGTGCTATGTTGGAACAGCAAGATATGCTTTACATTTGGGGACATTTCTTGATGGATGAACATTTTGCTGAATAAAAGAAGGTATGCTGCTTACAAATTGAAAGTGTTTTGTGTTTCCGACCCACATGGGTTCAAAGAGAACTCCAACTCCTGTGATGTAAGATTACAAATGCCCGGATGGGCGTGTTACCAATTATGGGGATAATCAGTTGGAGGAGTTTGAAACAAGCACTGCAGAGCATGCGGCCTCTGAGGAAAGAGTCTAACTTCGAAACGCGTCAGGCGAGGCATGCAAGAAGATTTTATTTGTCTTTCGTTCAAGAGTGTCCATGCGCTTTGAAAACTCTTGCTTGTGAGTGCATTCCAAGAAAGGCAACTTGTGAAAACATAAGATAAATGGCCCAGCCATGTCTGGGTGTGCACCTTTGCTGAATTCATGTCAAGTCCTGTGGCCTGAGATGTTTTAGTACTACGTTGGAACAGCAAGATATGCTTTACATTTGCGGACATTTCTTGATGGACGAACATTTTGCTGAATAAAAAAGGTATGCTGCTTACAAATTGAAAGTGTTTTGTGTTTCTGACCCACATGGGTTCAAAGAGAACTCCAACTCCTGTGATGCAAGATTACAAATGCCCGGATGGGCGTGTAACCAATTGAGGGGATAATCAGTTGGAGGAGTTTGAAACAAGCACTGCAGAGCATGCGGCCTCTGAGGAAAGAGTCTAACTCTGAAACGCGTCAGGCGAGGCATGCAAGAAGATTTTATTTGTCTTTCATTTAAGAGTGCACCTGCGCTTTGAAAACTCTTGCTTGTGAGTGCATTCCAAGAAAGGCAACTTGTGAAAACATAATTTATACGGCCCAGCCAGGTCGGGGTGTGCACATTTGCTGAATTCATGGCAAGTCCTGTGGCCTGAGATGTTTTAGTTCTACGTTGGAACAGCAAGATATGCTTTACATTTGGGGACATTTCTTAATGGATGAACATTTTGCTGAATAAAAGAAGGTATGCTGCTTACAAATTGAAAGTGTTTTGTGTTTCTGACCCACATGGGTTCAAAGAGAACTCCAACTCCCGTGATGCAAGATTACAAATGCCCAGATGGGCGTGTTACCAATTGAGGGGATAATCAGTTGGAGGAGTTTGAAACAAGCACTGCAGAGCATGCGGCCTCTGAGGAAAGAGTCTAACTCTGAAACGTGTCAGGCGAGGCATGCGAGAAGATTTTATTTGTCTTTCATTTAAGAGTGTCCCTGTGCTTTGAAAACTCTTGCTTGTGAGTGCATTCCAAGAAAGGCAACTTGTGAAAACATATTTTATACAGCCCTGCCATGTCTGGGTGTGCACCTTTGCTGAATTCATGTCAAGCCCTTTGGCTTGAGATGTTTTAGTGCTACGTTGGAACAGCAAGATATGCTTTACATTTGCGGACATTTCTTGATGGACGAACATTTTTCTGAATAAAAAAGGTATGCTGCTTACAAATTGAAAGTGTTTTGTGTTTCTGACCCACATGGGTTCAAAGAGAACTCCAACTCCTGTGATGCAAGATTACAAATGCCCGGATGGGGGTGTTACCATTGAGGGGATAATCAGTTGTAGGAGTTTGAAAGAAGCACTGCAGAGCATGCTGCCTCTGAGGAAAGAGTCTAACTCTGAAACGCGTCAGGCGAGGCATGCAAGAAGATTTTATTTGTCTTTCATTTAAGAGTGCGCCTGCGCTTTGAAAACTCTTGCTTGTGAGTGCATTCCAAGAAAGGCAACTTGTGAAAACATAATTTATACGGCCCAGCCAGGTCGGGGTGTGCACCTTTGCTTTATTCATGGCAAGTCCTGTGGCCTGAGATGTTTTAGTGCTACATTGGAACAGCAAGATATGCTTTACATTTGGGGACATTTCTTGATGGATGAACATTTTGCTGAATAAAAGAAGGTATGCTGCTTACAAATTGAAAGTGTTTTGTGTTTCTGACCCACATGGATTCAAAGAGAACTCCAACTCCCGTGATGCAAGATTACAAATGCCCGGATGTCGTGTTACCAATTGAGGGGATAATCAGTTGGAGGAGTTTGAAACAAGCACTGCAGAGCATGAGGCCTCTGAGGAAAGAGTCTAACTCTGAAACGCGTCAGGCGAGGCATGCAAGAAGATTTTATTTGTCTTTCATTTAAGAGTGTCCCTGTGCTTTGAAAACTCTTGCTTGTGAGTGCATTCCAAGAAAAGCAACTTGTGAAAACATAATGTATACGGCCCAGCCAGGTCGGGGTGTGCACCTTTGCTGAATTCATGGCAAGTCCTGTGTCCTGAGATGTTTTAGTGCTACGTTGGAACAGCAAGATATGCTTTACATTTGGGGACATTTCTTGATGGATGAACATTTGGCTGTATAAAAGAAGGTATGCTGCTTACAAATTGAAAGTGTTTTGTGTTTCTGACCAACATGGGTTCAAAGAGAACTCCAACTCCTGTGATGCAAGATTACAAATGCCCGGATGGGCGTGTTACCAATTGAGGGGATAATCAGTTGGAGGAGTTTGAAACAAGCACTGCAGAGCATGCGGCCTCTGAGGAAAGAGTCTAACTCTGAAACACGTCAGGCGAGGCATGCGAGAAGATTTTATATGTCTTTCATTTAAGAGTGTCCCTGCGCTTTGAAAAATCTTGCTTGTGAGTGCATTCCAAGAAAGGCAACTTGTGACAACATAAATGATACGGCCCAGCCAGGTCGGAGTGTGCACCTTTGCTGAATTCATGGCAAGTCCTGTGGTCTGAGATGTTTTAGTGCTACGTTGGAACTGCAAGATATGCTTTACATTTGGGGACATTTCTTGATGAATGAACATTTTGCTGAATAAAAGAAGGTATGCTGCTTTCAAATTGAAAGTGTTTTGTGTTTCTGACCCACATGGGTTCAAAGAGAACTCCAACTCCCGTGATGCAAGATTACAAATGCCCGGATGGTCGTGTTACCAATTGAGGGGATAATCAGTTGGAGGAGTTTGAAACAAGCACTGCAGAGCATGAGGCCTCTGAGGAAAGAGTCTAACTCTGAAACGCGTCAGGCGAGGCATGCAAGAAGATTTTATTTGTCTTTCATTTAAGAGTGTCCCTGCGCTTTGAAAACTCTTGCTTGTGAGCGCATTCCAAGTAAGGCAACTTGTGAAAACATAATTTATACGGCCCAGCCAGGTCGGGGTGTGCACCTTTGCTGAATTCATGGCAAGTCCTGTGGCCTGAGATGTTTTAGTGCTACATTGGAACAGCAAGATATGCTTTACATTTGGGGACATTTCTTGATGGATGAACATTTTGCTGAATGAAAGAAGGTATGCTGCTTATAAATTGAAAGTGTTTTGTGTTTCTGACCCACATGGGTTCAAAGAGAACTCCAACTCCCGTGATGCAAGATTACAAATGCCCGGATGGGTGTGTTACCAATTGAGGGGATAATCAGTTGGAGGAGTTTAAAACAAGCACTGCAGAGCATGCGGCCTCTGAGGAAAGAGTCTAACTCTGAAACGCGCCAGGCGAGGCATGCAAGAAGATTTTATTTGTCTTTCATTTAAGAGTGTCCCTGCGCTTTGAAAACTCTTGCTTGTGAGTGCATTCAAAGAAAGGCAAATGGTGAAATCATAAATTATACGGCCCAGCCAGGTCGGGGTGTGCACATTTGCTGAATTCATGGCAAGTCCTGTGGCCTGAGATGTTTTAGTGCTACGTTGGAACAGCAAGATATGCTTTACATTTGGGGACATTTCTTGATGGATGAACATTTTGCTGAATAAAAGAAGGTATGCTGCTTACAAATTGAAAGTGTTTTATGTTTCTGACCCACATGGGTTCAAAGAGAACTCCAACTCCGGTGATGCAAGATTACAAATGCCCAGATGGGCGTGTTACCAAATGAGGGGATAATCAGTTGGAGGAGTTTGAAACAAGTACTGCAGAGCATGCAGCCTCTGAGGAAAGAGTCTAACTCTGAAACACGTCAGGCGAGGCATGCGAGAAGATTTTATATGTCTTTCATTTAAGAGTGTCCCTGCGCTTTGAAAACTCTTGCTTGTGAGTGCATTCCAAGAAAGGCAACTTGTGAAAACACAATTTATAAGGCCCAGCCAGGTCGGGTGTGCACCTTTGCTGAATTCATGGCAAGTCTTGTGGCCTGAGATGTTTTAGTGCTACGTTGGAACAGCAAGATATGCTTTACATTTGGGGACATTTCTTGATGGATGAACATTTGGCTGTATAAAAGAAGGTATGCTGCTTACAAATTGAAAGTGTTTTGTGTTTCTGACCAACATGGGTTCAAAGAGAACTCCAACTCCTGTGATGCAAGATTACAAATGCCCGGATGGGCGTGTTACCAATTATGGGGATAATCAGTTGGAGGAGTTTGAAACAAGCACTGCAGAGCATGCGGCCTCTGAGGAAAGAGTCTAACTTCGAAACGCGTCAGGCGAGGCATGCAAGAAGATTTTATTTGTCTTTCGTTCAAGAGTGTCCATGCGCTTTGAAAACTCTTGCTTGTGAGTGCATTCCAAGAAAGGCAACTTGTGAAAACATAAGATAAATGGCCCAGCCATGTCTGGGTGTGCACCTTTGCTGAATTCATGTCAAGTCCTGTGGCCTGAGATGTTTTAGTACTACGTTGGAACAGCAAGATATGCTTTACATTTGCGGACATTTCTTGATGGACGAACATTTTGCTGAATAAAAAAGGTATGCTGCTTACAAATTGAAAGTGTTTTGTGTTTCTGACCCACATGGGTTCAAAGAGAACTCCAACTCCTGTGATGCAAGATTACAAATGCCCAGATGGGCGTGTTACCAATGGAGGGGATAATCAGTTGGAGGAGTTTGAAACAAGAACTGCAGAGCATGAGGCCTCTGAGGAAAGAGTCTAACTCTGAAACGCGTCAGGCGAGGCATGCAAGAAGATTTTATTTGTCTTTCATTTAAGAGTGTCCCTTCGCTTTGAAAACTCTTGCTTGTGAGTGCATTCCAAGAAAGGCAACTTGTGAAAACATAATTTATACGGCCCAGCTAGGTCGGGGTGTGCACATTTGCTGAATTCATGGCAAGTCCTGTGGCCTGAGATGTTTTAGTGCTACGTTGGAACAGCAAGATATGCTTTACATTTGGGGACATTTCTTGATGGATGAACATTTTGCTGAATAAAAGAAGGTATGCTGCTTACAAATTGAAAGTGTTTTGTGTTTCTGACCCACATGGGTTCAAAGAGAACTCCAATTCCTGTGATGCAAGATTACAAATGCCCGGATGGTCGTGTTACCAATTGAGGGGATAATCAGATGGAGGAGTTTGAAACAAGCACTGCAGAGCATGCGGCCTCTGAGGAAAGAGTCTAACTCTGAAACGCGTCAGGCGAGGCATGCAAGAAGATTTTATTTGTCTTTCGTTCAAGAGTGTCCCTGCGCTTTGAAAACTCTTGCTTGTGAGTGCATTCCAAGAAAGGCAACTTGTGAAAACATAATTTATATGGCCCAGGCATGTCTGGGTGTGCACCTTTGCTGAATTCATGTCAAGTCCTGTGGCCTGAGATGTTTTAGTGCTACGTTGGAACAGCAAGATATGCTTTACATTTGCGGACATTTCTTGATGGACGAACATTTTGCTGAATAAAAAAGGTATGCTGCTTACAAATTGAAAGTGTTTTGTGTTTCTGACCCACATGGGTTCAAAGAGAACTCCAACTCCTGTGATGCAAGATTACAAATGCCCGGATGGGCGTGTTACCAATTGAGGGGATAATTAGTTGGAGGAGTTTGAAACAAGCACTGCAGAGCATGCGGCCTCTGAGGAAAGAGTCTAACTCTGAAATGCGTCAGGCGAGGCATGCGAGAAGATTTTATTTGTCTTTCATTTAAGAGTGCGCCTGCGCTTTGAAAACTCTTGCTTGTGAGTGCATTCCAAGTGAGGCAACTTGTGAAAACATAATTTATACGGCCCAGCCAGGTCGGGGTGTGCACCTTTGCTGAATTCATGGCAAGTCCTGTGGCCTGAGATGTTTTAGTGCTACATTGGAACAGCAAGATATGCTTTACATTTGGGGACATTTCTTGATGGATGAACATTTTGCTGAATGAAAGAAGGTATGCTGCTTATAAATTGAAAGTGTTTTGTGTTTCTGACCCACATGGGTTCAAAGAGAACTCCAACTCCCGTGATGCAAGATTACAAATGCCCGGATGGTCGTGTTACCAATTGAGGGGATAATCAGTTGGAGGAGTTTGAAACAAGCACTGCAGAGCATGCGGCACTGAGGAAAGAGTCTAACTCTGAAACACGTCAGGCGAGGCATGCTAGAAGATTTTATTTGTCTTTCATTTAACAGTGTCCCTGTTCTTTGAAAACTCTTGCTTGTGAGTGCATTCCAAGAAAGGCAACTTGTGAAAACATAATGTATACGGCCCAGCCAGGTCGGGGTGTGCACCTTTGCTGAATTCATGGCAAGTCCTGTGGCCGGAGATGTTTTAGTGCTACGTTGGAACAGCAAGATATGCTTTACATTTGGGGACATTTCTTGATGGATGAACATTTTGCTGTATAAAAGAAGGTATGCTGCTTACAAATTGAAAGTGTTTTGTGTTTCCGACCAACATGGGTTCAAAGAGAACTCCAACTCCCGTGATGCAAGATTACAAATGCCCGGATTGGCGTGTTACCAATGGAGGGGATAATCAGTTGGAGGAGTTTGAAACAAGCACTGCAGAGCATGCGGCACTGAGGAAAGAGTCTAACTCTGAAATGCCTCCGGCGAGGCATGCAAGAAGATTTTATTTGTCTTTCATTTAAGAGTGTCCCTGCGCTTTGAAAACTCTTGCTTGTGAGTGCATTCAAAGAAAAGCAACTTGTGAAATCATGAAATATACGGCCCAGCGCGGTCGGGGTGTGCACATTTGCTGAATTCATGGCAAGTCCTGTGATGTTTTAGTGCTACGTTGGAACAGCAAGATATGCTTTACATTTGGGAACATTTCTTGATGGATGAACATTTTGCTGAATAAAAGAAGGTATGCTGCTTACAAATTGAAAGTGTTTCGTGTTTCTGACCCACATGTATTCAAAGAGAACTCCAACTCACGTGATGCAAGATTACAAAGGCCCGGATGGGCGTGTTACCATTTGAGGGGATAATCAGTTGGAGGAGTTTGAAACAAGCACTGCAGAGCATGCGGCCTCTGAGGAAAGAGTCTAACTCTGAAACGCGTCAGGCGAGGCATGCCAGAAGATTTTATTTTTCTTTCATTTAAGAGTGTCCCTGTGCTTTGAAAACTCTTGCTTGTGAGTGCATTCCAAGAAAGGCAACTTGTGAAAACATAATGTATACGGCCCAGCCAGGTCGGGGTGTGCACATTTGCTGAATTCATGGCAAGTCCTGTGGCCTGAGATGTTTTAGTGCTATGTTGGAACAGCAAGATATGCTTTACATTTGGGGACATTTCTTGATGGATGAACATTTTGCTGAATAAAAGAAGGTATGCTGCTTACAAATTGAAAGTGTTTTGTGTTTCCGACCCACATGGGTTCAAAGAGAACTCCAACTCCTGTGATGTAAGATTACAAATGCCCGGATGGGCGTGTTACCAATTATGGGGATAATCAGTTGGAGGAGTTTGAAACAAGCACTGCAGAGCATGCGGCCTCTGAGGAAAGAGTCTAACTTCGAAACGCGTCAGGCGAGGCATGCAAGAAGATTTTATTTGTCTTTCGTTCAAGAGTGTCCATGCGCTTTGAAAACTCTTGCTTGTGAGTGCATTCCAAGAAAGGCAACTTGTGAAAACATAAGATAAATGGCCCAGCCATGTCTGGGTGTGCACCTTTGCTGAATTCATGTCAAGTCCTGTGGCCTGAGATGTTTTAGTACTACGTTGGAACAGCAAGATATGCTTTACATTTGCGGACATTTCTTGATGGACGAACATTTTGCTGAATAAAAAAGGTATGCTGCTTACAAATTGAAAGTGTTTTGTGTTTCTGACCCACATGGGTTCAAAGAGAACTCCAACTCCTGTGATGCAAGATTACAAATGCCCGGATGGGCGTGTAACCAATTGAGGGGATAATCAGTTGGAGGAGTTTGAAACAAGCACTGCAGAGCATGCGGCCTCTGAGGAAAGAGTCTAACTCTGAAACGTGTCAGGCGAGGCATGCGAGAAGATTTTATTTGTCTTTCATTTAAGAGTGTCCCTGTGCTTTGAAAACTCTTGCTTGTGAGTGCATTCCAAGAAAGGCAACTTGTGAAAACATATTTTATACAGCCCTGCGATGTCTGGGTGTGCACCTTTGCTGAATTCATGTCAAGTCCTGTGGCCTGAGATGTTTTAGTGCTACGTTGGAACAGCAAGATATGCTTTACATTTGCGCACATTTCTTGATGGACGAACATTTTGCTGAATAAAAAAGGTATGCTGCTTACAAATTGAAAGTGTTTTGTGTTTCTGACCCACATGGGTTCAAAGAGAACTCCAACTCCTGTGATGCAAGATTACAAATGCCCGGATGGGGGTGTTACCATTGAGGGGATAATCAGTTGTAGGAGTTTGAAAGAAGCACTGCAGAGCATGCTGCCTCTGAGGAAAGAGTCTAACTCTGAAACGCGTCAGGCGAGGCATGCAAGAAGATTTTATTTGTCTTTCATTTAAGAGTGCGCCTGCGCTTTGAAAACTCTTGCTTGTGAGTGCATTCCAAGAAAGGCAACTTGTGAAAACATAATTTATACGGCCCAGCCAGGTCGGGGTGTGCACCTTTGCTTAATTCATGGCAAGTCCTGTGGCCTGAGATGTTTTAGTGCTACATTGGAACAGCAAGATATGCTTTACATTTGGGGACATTTCTTGATGGATGAACATTTTGCTGAATAAAAGAAGGTATGCTGCTTACAAATTGAAAGTGTTTTGTGTTTCTGACCCACATGGGTTCAAAGAGAACTCCAACTCCCGTGATGCAAGATTACAAATGCCCGGATGTCGTGTTACCAATTGAGGGGATAATCAGTTGGAGGAGTTTGAAACAAGCACTGCAGAGCATGAGGCCTCTGAGGAAAGAGTCTAACTCTGAAACGCGTCAGGCGAGGCATGCAAGAAGATTTTATTTGTCTTTCATTTAAGAGTGTCCCTGTGCTTTGAAAACTCTTGCTTGTGAGTGCATTCCAAGAAAGGCAACTTGTGAAAACATAATGTATACGGCCCAGCCAGGTCGGGGTGTGCACCTTTGCTGAATTCATGGCAAGTCCTGTGTCCTGAGATGTTTTAGTGCTACGTTGGAACAGCAAGATATGCTTTACATTTGGGGACATTTCTTGATGGATGAACATTTGGCTGTATAAAAGAAGGTATGCTGCTTACAAATTGAAAGTGTTTTGTGTTTCTGACCAACATGGGTTCAAAGAGAACTCCAACTCCTGTGATGCAAGATTACAAATGCCCGGATGGGCGTGTTACCAATTGAGGGGATAATCAGTTGGAGGAGTTTGAAACAAGCACTGCAGAGCATGCGGCCTCTGAGGAAAGAGTCTAACTCTGAAACACGTCAGGCGAGGCATGCGAGAAGATTTTATATGTCTTTCATTTAAGAGTGTCCCTGCGCTTTGAAAAATCTTGCTTGTGAGTGCATTCCAAGAAAGGCAACTTGTGACAACATAAATGATACGGCCCAGCCAGGTCGGAGTGTGCACCTTTGCTGAATTCATGGCAAGTCCTGTGGTCTGAGATGTTTTAGTGCTACGTTGGAACTGCAAGATATGCTTTACATTTGGGGACATTTCTTGATGAATGAACATTTTGCTGAATAAAAGAAGGTATGCTGCTTTCAAATTGAAAGTGTTTTGTGTTTCTGACCCACATGGGTTCAAAGAGAACTCCAACTCCCGTGATGCAAGATTACAAATGCCCGGATGGTCGTGTTACCAATTGAGGGGATAATCAGTTGGAGGAGTTTGAAACAAGCACTGCAGAGCATGAGGCCTCTGAGGAAAGAGTCTAACTCTGAAACGCGTCAGGCGAGGCATGCAAGAAGATTTTATTTGTCTTTCATTTAAGAGTGTCCCTGCGCTTTGAAAACTCTTGCTTGTGAGTGCATTCCAAGTAAGGCAACTTGTGAAAACATAATTTATACGGCCCAGCCAGGTCGGGGTGTGCACCTTTGCTGAATTCATGGCAAGTCCTGTGGCCTGAGATGTTTTAGTGCTACATTGGAACAGCAAGATATGCTTTACATTTGGGGACATTTCTTGATGGATGAACATTTTGCTGAATGAAAGAAGGTATGCTGCTTATAAATTGAAAGTGTTTTGTGTTTCTGACCCACATGGGTTCAAAGAGAACTCCAACTCCCGTGATGCAAGATTACAAATGCCCGGATGGGTGTGTTACCAATTGAGGGGATAATCAGTTGGAGGAGTTTAAAACAAGCACTGCAGAGCATGCGGCCTCTGAGGAAAGAGTCTAACTCTGAAACGCGCCAGGCGAGGCATGCAAGAAGATTTTATTTGTCTTTCATTTAAGAGTGTCCCTGCGCTTTGAAAACTCTTGCTTGTGAGTGCATTCAAAGAAAGGCAAATGGTGAAATCATAAATTATACGGCCCAGCCAGGTCGGGGTGTGCACATTTGCTGAATTCATGGCAAGTCCTGTGGCCTGAGATGTTTTAGTGCTACGTTGGAACAGCAAGATATGCTTTACATTTGGGGACATTTCTTGATGGATGAACATTTTGCTGAATAAAAGAAGGTATGCTGCTTACAAATTGAAAGTGTTTTATGTTTCTGACCCACATGGGTTCAAAGAGAACTCCAACTCCGGTGATGCAAGATTACAAATGCCCAGATGGGCGTGTTACCAAATGAGGGGATAATCAGTTGGAGGAGTTTGAAACAAGTACTGCAGAGCATGCAGCCTCTGAGGAAAGAGTCTAACTCTGAAACACGTCAGGCGAGGCATGCGAGAAGATTTTATATGTCTTTCATTTAAGAGTGTCCCTGCGCTTTGAAAAATCTTGCTTGTGAGTGCATTCCAAGAAAGCCAACTTGTGACAACATAATTGATACGGCCCAGCCAGGTCGGGGTGTGCACCTTTGCTGAATTCATGGCAAGTCCTGTGGCCTGAGATGTTTTAGTGCTACGTTGGAACAGCAAGATATGCTTTACATTTGGGGACATTTCTTGATGGATGAACATTTTGCTGAATAAAAGAAGGTATGCTGCTTACAAATTGAAAGTGTTTTGTGTTTCCGACCCACATGGGTTCAAAGAGAACTCCAACTCCTGTGATGCAAGATTACAAATGCCCGGATGGGCGTGTTACCAATTATGGGGATAATCAGTTGGAGGAGTTTGAAACAAGCACTGCAGAGCATGCGGCCTCTGAGGAAAGAGTCTAACTTCGAAACGCGTCAGGCGAGGCATGCAAGAAGATTTTATTTGTCTTTTGTTCAAGAGTGTCCATGCGCTTTGAAAACTCTTGCTTGTGAGTGCATTCCAAGAAAGGCAACTTGTGAAAACATAAGATAAATGGCCCAGCCATGTCTGGGTGTGCACCTTTGCTGAATTCATGTCAAGTCCTGTGGCCTGAGATGTTTTAGTACTACGTAGGAACAGCAAGATATGCTTTACATTTGCGGACATTTCTTGATGGACGAACATTTTGCTGAATAAAAAAGGTATGCTGCTTACAAATTGAAAGTGTTTTGTGTTTCTGACCCACATGGGTTCAAAGAGAACTCCAACTCCTGTGATGCAAGATTACAAATGCCCAGATGGGCGTGTTACCAATGGAGGGGATAATCAGTTGGAGGAGTTTGAAACAAGCACTGCAGAGCATGCGGCCTCTGAGGAAAGAGTATAACTCTGAAATGTGTCAGGCGAGGCATGCAAGAAGATTTTATTTGTCTTTCATTTAAGAGTGCGCCTGCGCTTTGAAAACTCTTGCTTGTGAGTGCATTCCAAGAAAGGCAACTTGTGAAAACATAATTTATACAGCCCAGCCAGGTCGGGTGTGCACCTTTGCTGAATTCATGGCAAGTCCTGTGGCCTGAGATGTTTTAGTGCTACGTTGGAACAGCAAGATATGCTTTACATTTGGGGACATTTCTTGATGGATGAACATTTTGCTGAAAAAAAGAAGGTATGCTGCTTACAATTTGAAAGTGTTTTGTGTTTCTGACCCACATGGGTTCAAAGAGAACTCCAACTCCGGTGATGCAAGATTACAAATGCCCGGATGGGCGTGTTACCAATTGAGGGGATAATCAGTTGGAGGAGTTTGAAAGAAGCACTGCAGAGCATGTGGCCTCTGAGGAAAGAGTCTATTTCTGAAATGCGTCTGGCGAGGCATGCGAGAAGATTTTATTTGTTTTTCATTTAAGAGTGTCCCTGGGCTTTGAAAACTTTTGCTTGTGAGTGCATTCCAAGAAAGGCAACTTGTGAAAACATAATTTATATGGCCCAGCCAGGTCGGGGTGTGCACCTTTGCTGAATTCATGGCAAGTCCTGTAGCCTGAGATGTTTTAGTGCTACGTTGGAACAGCAAGATATGCTTTACATTTGGGGACATTTCTTGATGGATGAACATTTTGCTGAATAAAAGAAGGTATGCTGCTTACAAATTGAAAGTGTTTTATGTTTCTGACCCACATGGGTTTAAAGAGAACTCCAACTCCGGTGATGCAAGATTACAAATGCCCGGATGGGCGTGTTACCAATTGAGGGGATAATCAGTTGGAGGAGTTTGAAAGAAGCACTGCAGAGCATGCGGCCTCTGAGGAAAGAGTCTATCTCTGAATTGCGTCCGGCGAGGCATGCGAGAAGATTTTATTTGTCTTTCATTTAAGAGTGTCCCTGCTTTTTGAAAACTCTTGCTTGTGAGTGCATTCCAAGAAAGGCAACTTGTGAAAACACAATTTATAAGGCCCAGCCAGGTCGGGTGTGCACCTTTGCTGAATTCATGGCAAGTCTTGTGGCCTGAGATGTTTTAGTGCTACGTTGGAACAGCAAGATATGCTTTACATTTGGGGACATTTCTTGATGGATGAACATTTTGCTGAATAAAAGAAGGTATGCTGCTTACAAATTGAAAGTGTTTTATGTTTCTGACCCACATGGGTTTAAAGAGAACTCCAACTCCGGTGATGCAAGATTACAAATGCCCGGATGGGCGTGTTACCAATTGAGGGGATAATCAGTTGGAGGAGTTTGAAAGAAGCACTGCAGAGCATGTGGCCTCTGAGGAAAGAGTCTATTTCTGAAATGCGTCCGGCGAGGCATGTGAGAAGATTTTATTTGTTTTTCATTTAAGAGTGTCCCTGGGCTTTGAAAACTTTTGCTTGTGAGTGCATTCCAAGAAAGGCAACTTGTGAAAACATAATTTATACGGCCCAGCCAGGTCGGGGTGTGCACCTTTGCTGAATTCATGGCAAGTCCTGTAGCCTGAGATGTTTTAGTGCTACGTTGGAACAGCAAGATATGCTTTACATTTGGGGACATTTCTTGATGGATGAACATTTTGCTGAATAAAAGAAGGTATGCTGCTTACAAATTGAAAGTGTTTTATGTTTCTGACCCACATGGGTTTAAAGAGAACTCCAACTCCGGTGATGCAAGATTACAAATGCCCGGATGGGCGTGTTACCAATTGAGGGGATAATCAGTTGGAGGAGTTTGAAAGAAGCACTGCAGAGCATGCGGCCTCTGAGGAAAGAGTCTATCTCTGAATTGCGTCCGGCGAGGCATGCGAGAAGATTTTATTTGTCTTTCATTTAAGAGTGTCCCTGCTTTTTGAAAACTCTTGCTTGTGAGTGCATTCCAAGAAAGGCAACTTGTGAAAACATAATTTATAAGGCCCAGCCAGGTCGGGTGTGCACCTTTGCTGAATTCATGGCAAGTCTTGTGGCCTGAGATGTTTTAGTGCTACGTTGGAACAGCAAGATATGCTTTACATTTGGGGACATTTCTTGATGGATGAACATTTTGCTGAAAAAAAGAAGGTATGCTGCTTACAAATTGAAAGTGTTTTGTGTTTCTGACCCACATGGGTTCAAAGAGAACTCCAACTCCTGTGATGCAAGATTACAAATGCCCGGATGAGCGTGTTATCAATTGAGGGGATAATCAGTTGGAGGAGTTTGAAACAAGCACTGCAGAGCATGCGGCCTCTGAGGAAAGAGTCTAACTCTGAAAAGCGTCAGGCGAGGCATGCGAGAAGATTTTATTTGTCTTTCATTTAAGAGTGTCCCTGCGCTTTGAAAACTCTTGCTTGTGAGTGCATTCCAAGAAAGGCAACTTGTGAAAACATAATTTATATGGCCCAGCCAGGTCAAGTCAAGTCAAGTCAAGAGATTTATATAGCACGCTACATACCCATAGGGTCTCAAGGCGCTAGAGGAAGGGTGGGGAAATTACTTCTCAAATATCCAGGTTTTAAGTTGTTTTCTGAATGCTAGGTGGTTCTGAATAAGGCGAAGGTGAGTGGGAAGTGAGTTCCAGGATTTAGCTGCCAAGTAGGAGAAGGATCTACCTCCCATGGTGGTTTTGTTGATGCGAGGTACAGTGGCAAGGGCTAGGTTGGAGGATCGCAGCTGACGGGAGGGGGTGTAGAAGGACAATCGTGTGTTGAGGCATTCGGGTCCAAGTGCGTAAAGTGCTTTGTGTGCGTGGGTTAGGAGGTGGAAAGTAATCCTCTTATTTACGGGGAGCCAGTGGAGGTTTTTCAGGTGACCAGAGATGTGTTCTTTACGTGGGATGTCTAGTATGAGCCTGGCTCAAGCATTCTGGATGCGTTGGAGTTTTTTCTGGAGTTTTGCGGTGGTACCGGCGTATAGTGTGTTTCCGTAGTCCAGACGGCTCGTGACCAGTGCGTGGGTGACCGTTTTTCTAGTTTCGGTGGGGATCCAGCGAAATGTCTTTTTTGAGCATGCGAAGAATGTTGAAGCAAGATGATGAAACGGCGTTGACTTGTCTGGTCATCGAGAGTGAGGAGTCCAGGATGACGCCCAGGTTCCGTGCGTGGTCCGTCGGGATGGGTGCTTTTCCAAGGGCTTCTGGCCACCAAGAGTCATCCCAGGCGGAGGGGAAGGTGCCTAAGATGAGGACTTCTGTTTTGTCTGAGTTCAGTTTCAGACGGCTGTGTTTCATCCACTCGGCTACTTCTTTCATTCCTTCGTGTAAGTTGGTTTTGGCGGTGGTAGGGTCTTTGGTGAGTGATAGGATCAGTTGAGTGTCATCCGCGTAGGAGATGATGTTGAGATTGTGTTGGCGAGCGATGGCCGCAAGGGGGCTCATGTATACGTTGAAGAGGGTGGGGCTGAGTGACGATCCTTGTGGCACGCCGCAGATGACTGCAGAGGCCTCTGACTTGAATGGTGGGAGGCGGACTCTCTGTGTTCTTCCGGTGAGGAACGAGGTGATCCATTCCAGTGCTTTTCCTTGGATTCCTACGTCTCTGAGGCGCTGTAGAAGGGTGCTATGACAGACTGTGTCGAAGGCAGCGGAGAGGTCGAGGAGGATGAGGGCGACTGTGTCTCCATTGTCCAGTAGAGTTCGAATGTCGTCAGTTGCTGCGATGAGGGCGGTTTCAGTGTTGTGTTTGGCTCGGAAGCCGGACTGTGAGGAGTCGAGGGATTTGTTGGCTTCAAGGAAGGCGGCGAGCTGGTTGTTGACAGCTTTCTCGATGACTTTGGCTGGGAATGGAAGGAGCGAGATGGGGCGGTAGTTTTTGAGTTCGGTGGGGTCAGCTGTGGGTTTTTTCAGAAGGGCGCTGAGTTCTGCGTGTTTCCAGCTTTCCGGGAAGGTGGCGGAGTTGAGGGAGCAGTTGATGACATCTCGGAGGTGTGGTGCTATGATGGAGTCTGCTTTGTTGAAGATGTGGTGAGGGCATGGGTCAGTTGGGGATCCTGAGTGGATGGAGTTCATCAGGTGGATGGTGTCCTCAGTGGAGATTGGGTTCCAGTCGTTAAGGATGTTCAAGGGGGGTGAAGGTCCTGCGGAAGGTTGGGTGGGTTGGTCTTCGGGTCGGTTGTTGAAGCTGTTGTGGATGTCTGCGATTTTGTTGTGGAAGAAGGAAGCTAGGGAGTCGCAGAGGGCTTGGGAGGGGGTGATGTCGTTGGAGTTGGCTGATGGGTTAGTAAATTCTTTGACGATGTTGAATAATTCCTTGCTGTTGTGGGCGTTGTTGTCTAGACGGTCTTTGAGTGCGGCTTTCTTGGCAGACCGGATCAGTTGGTGGTGTATGCGGGTGGCGTTTTTGAAGGCGTCCCTGGTGCTGGTGTTTGGGTCTTTTTTCCAGGCCTTCTCGAGGGAGCGACAGAGTTTCTTCGATTTCTTAAGGTCATCGTTGAACCAGGAGGCGTTTTTGCTGCCTAGTTTGCTTTGGCGTTTTTTCAGCGGTGCTAGGATGTCGGCGCTGTTGGATAGCCATTGGGTGAGGTTGATGGCTGCTTGGTCGGGGTTTGAGGAGTGGGCGGGGGGGGTTTGAAGAAGCGATGAGGAGATCTGGTTGGTGGTGATTTTGTTGCAGTTTCTTCGCAGAGTAGGTTGAGGATGGTTGTGAGTAGTGGTCTTATTGTAGATAAAGTGTACGCAGCTGTGGTCCGTCCAATGGAGAGTTGTGGTGTGACTGAAGGAGACATGTTTGCTGGAGGTGAAGATAGGGTCGAGTGTGTGACCTGCGATGTGGGTGGGCGTAGAGACAAGTTGTTTGAGTCCGAGGTCGGCGAGATTGTCCAGAAGGGTGGTGGCGCTGATGTCATTGCTCTTTTCCAGGTGAAAATTGAGGTCTCCCAATAGAATGTAGTCCTTGGAGGGGAGGGCAGGTGGGGTGATAAAGTCAGTGATGTCGTCACTGAATTGTGCACGGGGTCCTGGAGGTCGGTAGAGGAGGGTGCCTCTGAGTGTGGTCTTGGGGTCGGTGTGGATCTGGAAGTGGAGGTTTTCGGCGCTGGCAAGGTTGACGTCTGAGCTGGTTGAGATGCGGATGAAGTTCTTATGGACGATACCGATTCCTCCTCCTGTTTGCTTGATGCGGTCCTTGCGGATGATCTTGTATCCTTCTGGGATAGCAATGGTGATGTCTGGGGCTGAAGAGGCATTCATCCATGTTTCTGTTAGGAAGGCAACGTCCGGTGAGATGGTGTCTAGTAGATTCCAGAGGTCGATGGCGTGCCTGTGGACCTAGCGGGTGTTGAGCAGGATGCATTGTAGGTGGTTGGTGTCAGATATCTGGCTGGTGTTAGTGGATGAGGAGTTTTTCTTGGTGCCGTTGAACTTGCAGGAGTAGCATGTGAAGGGTCCATGGGTGTGTCCAGGAGCGGCTTGGGCGCAGTTGGAGAGTCGGCCGGGGTTAAGGGCTAGGAGTGTGGCGGTGTCGTATGTAATGCTGGAGGGCTGGGCAGTGCGTGGACCAGGGGGTCTGGCGCTGGGCGCGGTCCAGGCGCGGACGGGCGTAGACGGGCTTACCTTTGGCACACCTTCGGCACGGATTGGGCGCGATCGCTGCGCATGAACGCTGCGCGGAAGTACATTAGTCATATAAAGGAGTTGGGGGGAGGGGCGAGGGCGGAGCAGCTGGGAGGCGGGGTGGATATCCAGGGAGGGGAGACTAACAACAACAAGGTAGTAAACAAGATGGCAGTCGGGGCACACAATTGCAATCCAACGCTAAAAGTTACTATGAGGGCACAAGGAGACACAATCGTAATAGCGAGGCACTTCAGGTGAAGCTCAGCGTTGCAGCACGCTGTGCTAATATGTAAATTAGTCCGATATGGACTAGCGCTATTCTGCTCTGCTGAAGTAAGGAGCGCTATAAAATTAGATGAGTGGACAAATCGGGCGCAGCACAAAGCAGCAAAGCAGCAAGCAGCTGAGTTAACAAATGAGCAAACAAAATGGGCAAAGAGAGCACAGCAGAACGATACCGCAGTGGGGCCGGGGAGGCAGCGTGGTGAGGAGCGGCCGTCTCTGACGAGTCAGAATGGTCACAGAGGTCGTGTGGACAGACCGAGCCTGATGCGCTGTGGGAGGGCGGAGCAGCTGGGAGGCGAGGTGGATATCCGGGGAGGGGAGACTAACAACAACAAGGTAGTAAACAAAATGGCAGTCGGGGCACACAATTGCAATCCAACGCTAAAAGTTACTATGAGGGCACAGGGAGACACAATCATAATAGCGAGGCACTTCAGGTGAAGCTCAGCGTTGCAGCGCGCTGTGCTAATATGTAAATTAGTCCGATATGGACTAGCGCTATTCTGCTCTGCTGAAGTAAGGAGCGCTATAAAATTAGATGAGCGGACAAATCGGGTGCAGCACAAAGCAGCAAAGCAGCAAGCAGCTGAGTTAACAAATGAGCAAACAAAATGGGCAAAGAGAGCACAGCAGAAGGATACCGCAGTGGGGCCGGGGAGGCAGCGTGGTGAGGAGCGGCCGTCCTGTGGCCTGAGATGTTTTAGTGCTACGTTGGAACAGCAAGATATGCTTTACATTTGGGGACATTTATTGATGGATGAACATTTTGCTGAATAAAAGAAGATACGCTGCTTACAAATTGAAAGTGTTTTATGTTTCTGACCCACATGGGTTCAAAGAGAACTCCAACTCTTGTGATGCAAGATTACAAATGCCCGGATGGGCGTGTTACCAATTGAGGGGATAATCAGTTGGAGGAGTTTGAAACAAGCACTGCAGAGCATGCGGCCTCTGAGGAGAGTCTAACTCTGAAACGCGTCAGGCGAGGCATGCGAGAAGATTTTATTTGTCTTTCATTTAAGAGTGTCCCTGCGCTTTGAAAACTCTTGCTTGTGAGTGCATTGCAAGAAAGGCAACTTGTGAAAACATAATTTATACAGCCCGGCCACGTCGGGGTGTGCACCTTTGCTGAATTCATGGCAAGTCCCGTGGCCTGAGATGTTTTAGTGCTACGTTGGAACATCAAGATATGCTTTACATTTGGGGACATTTCTTGATGGATGAACATTTTGCTGAATAAAAGAAGGTATACTGCTTACAAATTGAAAGTGTTTTGTGTTTCTGACCCACATGGGTTCAAAGAGAACTCCAACTCCGGTGATGCAAGATTACAAATGCCCGGATGGGCGTGTTACCAATTGAGGGGCTAATCAGTTGGAGGAGTTTGAAAAAAGCACTGCAGAGCATGCGGCCTCTGAGGAAAGAGTCTATCTCTGAAACACGTCAGGCAAGGCATGCAAGAAGATTTTATTTGTCTTTCATTTAAGAGTGTCTCTGCGCTTTGAAAACTCTTGCTTGTGAGTGCATTCCAAGAAAGGCAACTTGTGAAAACATAATTGATACGGCCCAGCCATGTCGGGGTGTGCACCTTTGGTGAATTCAATGCAAGTCTTGTGGCCTGAGATGTTTTAGTGCTACTTTGGAACAGGAAGATATGCTTTACATTTGGGGACATTTCTTGATGGATGAACATTTTGCTGAATAAAAGAAGTGTAGGAAGGGGGAGGCTCTAGTTGGCGCAGTGCAACACTAGCGACAAGCAGGGACTCTCTCTTCCTCGTCAGGGCTGAGGGTTACCTTCCAGACAACCTCTGCTTACCCTCTAGGTAGTGTGGCTTAAGCAGTCGTAGGCTAATCTTTGGGGCACATTGGGTTAAACACTTGCAACAGTACACCTTTACAACCAACCCACCACACAACGAGAGCAGACTGTATTCTTGTAAAAAATATATCTCTTTATATAGATTTTAAGCAGGCTTGTGAACACAGTCAATAACTTTATGAAGACGGTTGCAAGTTACGTAATTTGGGTTACCACAGTTCTTATGGAAGTTCTCTTGAGGCCCGTAGGCCGGTGTTATTCAAAGTTCTTGTGGAGCCGGCGGCTTCCAAGGGATCTGTCCCACGTCGCGTTGCCTTCCCGGGGTCGCTGATCGTTGCGGCTCTTCGGCCGAGCAGGTCACTGGTCGTCCGGGGCAGCGGTGTTCTGTGGCGGCAGGGTCCTTTCCTCGTCGTCCGCTCCGACCCTGGAGGCGGCGGCTGTGCGGTTGTGACAGGTGGCAGTACGGTCCCCAAGTGCAGGACGTACCCAGCCAGATGTCGGTGCAGCTGTGGGCTCACAGCTGGGCTGTCGGGCAGGCTTACCGACCTTGCGGATTCTCGTAGGGCAACTGTCCGTCCTTGCAGGTGAGTGATTGCCCGCTATGCAGTCACCTTGATAGCTCGGACCGGACGGGTCCTCCTTTGCTTTGCTCTCGGGCTCCCGGTGCAGTTGCGGTCACGGTGTTCGGGCCAGCGGCGGCTGGTCCTCACTTTGCTTCTGCTGTTGCTTTGGGCCCAGGTCACGGTGGTCGGGAGGATGTTGATGCCTTAGAGGAGATTCCTCCGTCAGTGCTGCGGCGATGGTCAGCCCCCGCAGTCGCTTTCCAAGGGGGTAGCGTCCACTGGTCCTGGGACGCTGGTCAGGGGGCAAGTTCAGTCGCAAGCCCTTGGAGATCTCTTTGCAGAGTTTGGCACAAGTCGCACAATAGTCTTTTCGTAGTCTTATTGTCTTCCTCTCCTTCAGCAGCAAGGCACCAGACACAGGCAAGAGTCAGCACCCTTCCTTGTCTCTCACGGTCCTTCTCGTAGGGCAGAGTCTTTCTGTGGCCCAAACCGGATCTAATTTTCAAGGAGCAGGGCTCCGTCTTTTATAGGCCAATTCTTTTGTTCTCGCAGGCCAGGGGGGCCTTTGCATAGCCACTCTCAGTTCTGGAGTACCCCCGCGGGTGTACTCCGGCTTCTGCTTTCAGTGTGAGGGGCAGGCGCATCAGACGCCCCACAGGAGGTGGAGCCAGCATTGTCCGGACAGGAGTGGCCAGAGTACCTTGTTGATGGGGGCTTCGCCCTTCCTGGGCCAGGTGCCGGCAGAGTCATCCGCCGCTCCCCAGGAGGGTGGAGCCAGCATTGTGGAGGTCGAGCACCGTGACAGCTCGAGTCAAGAGGCACTCCTACCTCCCACTAAGGTGTAATCTGCGCATTCACCACCTGTCATCCCTCCAGCCCTGTCACTCACACATCCCAGACAGTCAGATACACACCAGCAGAGGCGGCTGAAATGGTTAAGCAAGCAAATGCTAACTTTCTAAAAGTAGCATTTGCAAACCCAGGATACTGAAATAAACTTGACTACAAGAAATATCTCCTTATCCTGAGTTCAGGCATACTAAACATGACTCACTACCATGCTCCTTGAGCCTGCGGGGGTTATAGGGTGTAATAACCCTCGCAGCTCAGTCTGGCCTAATGGAGCAGGTAGCCTTCAGTAGTGAAATACGGTCTTCGTTGTAAGTCACTACCAGGACATGCCACGCACATCAGGGCTTGTCCTACCTTGCACCTACAATGCACCCTGCCCGCAGGCCTACCATAGGGGTGACTAATATGTAGTCAAGGGAAGGGTCGGTGCTGGCAAGTGGGGACACTTGCCCAGCTAGCGTGACAGTCCGAGACCGCACGCGGGTTCTGCGGTCGCAGTTCCCAGACACATCTTTACGGCTGCTTCGGTGGGTGGCGCAACCAGCGCTGCAGGCCCACCAGCAGTATTGGCATCTACAAGCCCCGGCACCCTCTCGTGCGCTTTACTAGGGACTAACAGTAAATCCAATGCACCAATCATGGATACCAATCGTATGTACAATTTACAGTAGGGAGCACTTGCACTGCGGCACGGATCAGCCGTGGCGCAGTGCCCTGAGTATCGGAAAACCAGCAAAACATCGGAGGCACATCAGCAAAAAGTGGGAGGGAGACTCACGCCAAGGTGCCAGGTCTAACATGTGTCCCCTCCAGCTGAAATGTGGGGGGAACTACCCTTCCCCAGGGAGTTCCACATCACTAAGGCGGAAAAATCTGGACAGACCGTCAGCGTTGGCGTGATCGGTGCCAGGGCGGTGTTCCACCGTAAAGTCCATACTCTGTAGAGAAATGGACCACCTCAACAGTTTCGGGTTCTCACCCCTCATTTGCATCAACCATCTGAGGGGCCTGTGGTCCGTCTGAACTCGGAAGTGAGACCCAAACAAGTAGGGTCTTAGCTTCTTCAGCGCCCAGACCACAGCAAATGCTTCACGCTCTATTGCACTCCACCTACTTTCCCGTGGAAGTAACCTCCGACTTATGAAGGCTACGGGTTGGTCAAAGCCCTCCTCAGTCATCTGTGAAAGAACAGCCCCTACACTATGCTCTGAAGCGTCTGTTTGCACAATGAACTCCTTGGAGAAATCTGGGGCCAGGAGCACGGGCGCCGTGCACATGGCAGTCTTCAGGGTGTCGAAAGCTTTCTGACAGGTGTCAGTCCAAATCACATTCCTGGGCTGCTTCTTCGAAGTCAGCTCTGTCAAGGGGGTCACGATCGTTCCATAGCCCTTGACAAACCTCCTGTAATACCCAGTGAGCCCCAGGAAGGCTCTCACTGCAGTCTGGGTTTTGGGGGGTTCCCAAGCCAGGATGGTTTCGATTTTGGGCTGCAAGGGGGCTACCTTGCCACTCCCAACTTGGTGTCCCAAGTACACCACTGAACCCTGCCCAATCTGGCACTTGCTTGCCTTGATTGTGAGGCCTGCTCTGCGCAGGGCCATCAACACTTCCCAGAGGTGTCGCAGGTGTTCGGGCCAGGTGCCGCTGAACACCGCGATGTCATCCAGGTAGGCGGCACTGAACTCGTCCAGGCCAGCCAACACCTGGTTGACCAATCTCTGAAAGGTGGCAGGGGCATTCTTCATTCCAAATGGCATAACCCGGAACTGGAAATGCCCATCTGGTGTAGAGAATGCCGACCTCTCCTTTGCCCCATCGGTCAAGGCGATCTGCCAGTACCCAGACGTCAAATCAACCGTGCTGAGAAACCGGGCAGCCCCTAGCCGATCAATGAGCTCGTCAGCTCTGGGGATGGGGTGCGCGTCAGTCTTCGTGACTGAATTGAGTCCTCTGTAGTCCACACAGAACCGGAGTTCGGGTGTGGCTCCCGGCGCAGCAGCCTTCGGCACCAAGACCACGGGGCTGGACCAAGGACTGCTGGAAGACTCAACCACCCCGAGGGCAAGCATCTTGGAGACCTCCTCCTTGATGCAGGCCCGTACCCTGTCAGTTACCCTGTAAGCCTTATGCTTCACCGGTAAGCTGTCTCCAGTGTCCACATCATGGACGCACCAATCTGTGACACTCGGAACCAGGGAGAACAGGTCTGGAAACTGTCCCAGCAACTGGCGGCAGTCCTCCTGTTGTTCGGCGGTCAGGGAGGGTGAGAGGTTAACTCCGTCCACTGACCCATCCTTCTCACAGGCCACCAAGAGGTCAGGAAGAGGCTCCGACTCCTCCTCCATCCCGTCATCGGTTGCCAACAACATGCCCACTTCGGACCTTCGCAAGTGGGGCTTGAAGCGGTTGACATGTAGGACCCGTAAAGGGTTCCTGGGCGTCTTCATGTCCACCAAGTATGTCACGGGGCTCTTGCGCTCCACAACCTCAAATGGTCCTGTCCACTTATCTTGAAGGGCACAGGGCTCCACTGGGGCCAAGACATACACCTCCTGTCCAGGCTGAAGCTCGACCAGAGTGGCATTCTGATCGTACCACCGCTTCATTTCTTCCTGGCTCGCTTCCAGATTTGCCTCGGCAAGTTGTCTGAAGCGTCTGGTCTGGTTTCTGAAGGCCAGCATGTAGCTATATACATTCTGGGGAGGTTTCCTGGGAGATTGCTCCCAGCCTTCCTTTACCAAACTCAGTGGTCCTCTCACGGGGTGACCGTACAGCAGTTCAAAGGGGCTGAACCCTAGGGACTTCTGTGGTACCTCGCGATATGCAAACAGCAGGCATGGCAAGAGGACGTCCCACTTACGCCTCATCGGACCTTCCAGGCCCATTATCATGCCTTTGAGGGTTCGGTTGAATCTTTCAACCAACCCGTTACCTTGGGGATGGTAGGGTGTGGTGAATTTGTACGTTACGCCACACTCCTGCCAAAGGGACTTCATATATTTCGATATGAAATTGGTCCCCCTGTCGCTCACCACCTCTAGAGGGAATCCTACTCGTGAGAAAATTCCCATCAGTGCACGCCCCACCACGGGAGCCGTCACTGTCCTCAGAGGGATGGCTTCAGGGTACCGGGTGGCATGGTCCACCAAGACCAGGATGAACCTGTTGCCCATGGCTGTCTTGGGGTCCAGAGGCCCAACGATGTCAATACCCACTCGCTGGAATGGCGTACCGACCACAGGGAAGGGTTGGAGGGGAGCCTTGTTCTTCCCTCCCGTCTTCCCACTTGCCTGGCAAGTCGGACAGGTTCTGCAATAAGCGTCTGAGCTTTTATGCATTTGGGGCCAGTAGAAGTGGGTGACAAGCCTGTCATAGGTCTTGTCCATCCCTAGATGTCCTGCTAAAGGCACATCGTGAGCCAGACCCAGTAGGAAGGCTCTGAACCTCTGGGGTACCACCAGCACACGGGCTGACCCAGGTTCAGCAGCCTTAGGCTCCGAATACAGGAGGTCGTTCTCCCGGTACACGTAATGTGTTTTGGCCTGAACACCATTGGCCTGGTCTGCAGCCTGCTGCCGCATACCCACGAGAGAAGGGCATTCTTTCTGCTCCTTGCAGAAGTCCTCCCTGGAGGGTCCTCCTTCTTGCTGCCAATGGGTCAGCTCAGGCAGGTCCCCCAGTTCGGCGATCTGTTCCCCTGTAGGCTCCAGGGCATCCCCCTCAAGGTCTGCCTCCTCCTGGACCGTAGGAACTTCAGGGGCCGGTTTCCCGCGCCCCCTGCGCCTTCTCCCTAAAGCCGGTTCCTGGGCCTCTCCATCAGGCCCCAGGACCTCTCGATCACCCTTACTGGCTGCCATCGACCGGGTGGTCACGCACGCCCAGTCAGGCAGACCCACCATCCGCAGGTGAGTCGCTTTCTCCACCTTTTCCCAAGGGGAGTGCTCCAAGTCGTTCCCTAGCAAACAGTCAACAGGCATGGTTTTTCTCACACAGACCTGCAGAGTACCAGAGACCCCCCCCCACTCGAAGGGAACTTGAGCCATCGGACACTGGCTCTCAGAATTATCAGCATTGATAACCCTACAGTAGGCATGGGGTACAACCTGTTCTTGAGACACCAGGTGCTGCCTCACTGCAGTCACACTGGCTCCTGTGTCTCTAAGAGCCTCGGCTTCCTTACCATTGATGATCACCACCTGCCCATATTTCTTAGTGTTAGAGGGCAGGTAGTTCGTCGGGATCATCTCACTGTCTCCTAGCGAGACCAGGGTCATGTGAACGGGATCTCCACCCCCCGGGACCATCATTTCTTCTCCCAGGTGAACGCTAGTCACTTGTCGGGGCGGAGCACCAGTGGGTGCAGGTTTTCCAAATAGGCGACACTTGGGGTCACTGGATATGTGCCCAGGCTCGCCACATTTGAAACAATTGAAGGGCCCCTTTGGAACAGGTTTACCTGTCGGGGCCCCATTCTGCTTCGGGGGTGGGGGAGGCTGAGAACCCTGCTGCGGATTCCCTTGGGAACTACTTTGGGGGCCTTTTTGGAACCCTTTCTGTTTTCCCCCTTTGTCCCCCCCACTCTTCTGCTGGGGACCCTGCCCACTCTTGGCGGAATCTCCCACGGGACCCTTGTGGACCCTGGTGCTGAGCCAGCGGTCCGCCTCCTCAGCAAGCTTCCTCGGGTTGGACAGCTTGCTATCGATCAGGTGTTGGCGTAACTCAGGAAAACAGTGATCAGCCAAGTGCTCCCATGCAATTAAATCAAAGAGACCTTGAAAATCATTAACTTTGTTACCTTTCACCCAACCATCCAGTGCTCTGCAAAAGTAAGTCACATACTCCACATACGTATTCCCAGGCCGCTTAGTACATCCCCTAAACTTCTGTCTATACATTTCAGGGGTAAGCCCGTACCTGTTTAATAAAGCTTCTTTCATGTGGGCATAGGATCTCTGATTCTCAACGGGCAAATCTAGCAAGGTATCTCTCCCTTCGCTAAGGAACCTTCCCCACAACCCCGCTCCCCAATCCTTGTCAGGGACCCGGTGGGAGGACATGGCTACCTCGTATGCCCTAAACCACTGTCCTATGTCATCCCCCTTAAAGAACTCCTTAACTACGTCCTTCGGGATGTGCACTCTTGACTCTACCTGCACTGGTGATGTGCTGCCACCAGAGGGAGGCCGATCCAAGTCTCTCTCCTTGAGACTTATCTCCCTCATCTTGATTTCATAATCCATCTGGTGCTTTCGCTCTTCCAGCGCCATTCTTTTGGTTTCCAGCTCCAGCTGGATTTTCAATTCTGCCAACTTTCTTTCGTGATTCCGGGTTTCCTTCCTGTCCGCCAGCTCCTCTGACGACAGGCCTTTACCAAAGCTGTGCTCGCTGTCTTGCCTCTCGAGATCGATCAGATCCCCAGGTGCATTCTGCTCCGGCGTTGCATTCTGCTCGGCGAGGACGTCTTGCTCCTCCGGGGTCTTTCTGGACTCCACCCAGGCTTTCAGGGCCTTGTAGAGCTCCGGCTTGTTTTTGCAGCCAGCGTGCGGAACTTTGAGTTTCCTACAGAAAAACTTCAGTTCAACTCTGGTGTACTTATCCAGCTTTGCGGCGTCCCACTCCACCTCCAACACCTCAGAGGTCGTGGACTCCGCTCCATCCAGGCTCTTTGTGCCCGGCATGGTTTCGGCACGCGGAATCTTCTTTCAGAAAGCAAAGTCTGTGGTCTAGTAACTGCACCGTAATCCTTGTGTAGTGGTCAGAAGCTCAGGTATAACTATCGCAAGTGTAAATTCGAAATCCTCACCGCTGCGTCCAATGTAGGAAGGGGGAGGCTCTAGTTGGCGCAGTGCAACACTAGCGACAAGCAGGGACTCTCTCTTCCTCGTCAGGGCTGAGGGTTACCTTCCAGACAACCTCTGCTTACCCTCTAGGTAGTGTGGCTTAAGCAGTCGTAGGCTAATCTTTGGGGCACATTGGGTTAAACACTTGCAACAGTACACCTTTACAACCAACCCACCACACAACGAGACCAGACTGTATTCTTGTAAAAAATATATCTCTTTATATAGATTTTAAGCAGGCTTGTGAACACAGTCAATAACTTTATGAAGACGGTTGCAAGTTACGTAATTTGGGTTACCACAGTTCTTATGGAAGTTCTCTTGAGGCCCGTAGGCCGGTGTTATTCAAAGTTCTTGTGGAGCCGGCGGCTTCCAAGGGATCTGTCCCACGTCGCGTTGCCTTCCCGGGGTCGCTGATTTTTGCGGCTCTTCGGCCGAGCAGGTCACTGGTCGTCCGGGGCAGCGGTGTTCTGTGGCGGCAGGGTCCTTTCCTCGTCGTCCGCTCCGACCCTGGAGGCGGCGGCTGTGCGGTTGTGACAGGTGGCAGTACGGTCCCCAAGTGCAGGACGTACCCAGCCAGATGTCGGTGCAGCTGTGGGCTCACAGCTGGGCTGTCGGGCAGGCTTACCGACCTTGCGGATTCTCGTAGGGCAACTGTCCGTCCTTGCAGGTGAGTGATTGCCCGCTATGCAGTCACCTTGATAGCTCGGACCGGACGGGTCCTCCTTTGCTTTGCTCTCGGGCTCCCGGTGCAGTTGCGGTCACGGTGTTCGGGCCAGCGGCGGCTGGTCCTCACTTTGCTTCTGCTGTTGCTTTGGGCCCAGGTCACGGTGGTCGGGAGGATGTTGATGCCTTAGAGGAGATTCCTCCGTCAGTGCTGCGGCGATGGTCAGCCCCCGCAGTCGCTTTCCAAGGGGGTAGCGTCCACTGGTCCTGGGACGCTGGTCAGGGGGCAAGTTCAGTCGCAAGCCCTTGGAGATCTCTTTGCAGAGTTTGGCACAAGTCGCACAATAGTCTTTTCGTAGTCTTATTGTCTTCCTCTCCTTCAGCAGCAAGGCACCAGACACAGGCAAGAGTCAGCACCCTTCCTTGTCTCTCACGGTCCTTCTCGTAGGGCAGAGTCTTTCTGTGGCCCAAACCGGATCTAATTTTCAAGGAGCAGGGCTCCGTCTTTTATAGGCCAATTCTTTTGTTCTCGCAGGCCAGGGGGGCCTTTGCATAGCCACTCTCAGTTCTGGAGTACCCCCGCGGGTGTACTCCGGCTTCTGCTTTCAGTGTGAGGGGCAGGCGCATCAGACGCCCCACAGGAGGTGGAGCCAGCATTGTCCGGACAGGAGTGGCCAGAGTACCTTGTTGATGGGGGCTTCGCCCTTCCTGGGCCAGGTGCCGGCAGAGTCATCCGCCGCTCCCCAGGAGGGTGGAGCCAGCATTGTGGAGGTCGAGCACCGTGACAGCTCGAGTCAAGAGGCACTCCTACCTCCCACTAAGGTGTAATCTGCGCATTCACCACCTGTCATCCCTCCAGCCCTGTCACTCACACATCCCAGACAGTCAGATACACACCAGCAGAGGCGGCTGAAATGGTTAAGCAAGCAAATGCTAACTTTCTAAAAGTAGCATTTGCAAACCCAGGATACTGAAATAAACTTGACTACAAGAAATATCTCCTTATCCTGAGTTCAGGCATACTAAACATGACTCACTACCATGCTCCTTGAGCCTGCGGGGGTTATAGGGTGTAATAACCCTCGCAGCTCAGTCTGGCCTAATGGAGCAGGTAGCCTTCAGTAGTGAAATACGGTCTTCGTTGTAAGTCACTACCAGGACATGCCACGCACATCAGGGCTTGTCCTACCTTGCACCTACAATGCACCCTGCCCGCAGGCCTACCATAGGGGTGACTAATATGTAGTCAAGGGAAGGGTCGGTGCTGGCAAGTGGGGACACTTGCCCAGCTAGCGTGACAGTCCGAGACCGCACGCGGGTTCTGCGGTCGCAGTTCCCAGACACATCTTTACGGCTGCTTCGGTGGGTGGCGCAACCAGCGCTGCAGGCCCACCAGCAGTATTGGCATCTACAAGCCCCGGCACCCTCTCGTGCGCTTTACTAGGGACTAACAGTAAATCCAATGCACCAATCATGGATACCAATCGTATGTACAATTTACAGTAGGGAGCACTTGCACTGCGGCACGGATCAGCCGTGGCGCAGTGCCCTGAGTATCGGAAAACCAGCAAAACATCGGAGGCACATCAGCAAAAAGTGGGAGGGAGACTCACGCCAAGGTGCCAGGTCTAACAAGAAGGTATGCTGCTTACAAATTGAAAGTGTTTTGTGTTTCTGACCCACATGGGTTCAAAGAGAACTACAACTCCGGTGATGCAAGATTACAAATGCCCGGATGGGCGTGTTACCAATTGAGGGGATAATCAGTTGGAGGAGTTTGAAACAAGCACTGCAGAGCAGGCGGCCTCTGAGGAAAGAGTTTAACTCTGAAACGCGTCAGGCGAGGCATGCGAGAAGATTTTATTTGTCTTTCATTTAAGAGTGTCCCTGCGCTTTGAAAACTCTTGCTTGTGAGTGCATTCCAAGAAAGGCAACTTGTGAAAACATAATTTATACGGCCCAGCCAGGTCGGGGTGTGCACCTTTGCTGAATTCATGGCAAGTCCTGTGGCCTGAGATGTTTTAGTGCTACGTTGGAACAGCAAGATATGCTTGACATTTGGGGACATTTCTTGATGGATGAACATTTTGCTGAATAAAAGAAGGTATGCTGCTTACAAATTGAAAGTGTTTTGTGTTTCTGACCCACATGGGTTCAAAGAGAACTCCAACTCCGGTGATGCAAGATTACAAATGCCCGGATGGGCGTGTTACCAATTGAGGGGATAATCAGTTGGAGGAGTTTGAAAGAAGCACTGCAGAGCATGCGGCCTCTGAGGAAATAGTCTATCTCTGAAATGCGTCTAGCAAGGCATGCAAGAAGATTTTATTTGTCTTTCATTTAAGAGTTTCCCTGCGCTTTGAAAACTCTTGCTTGTGAGTGCATTCCAAGAAAGGCAACTTGTGAAAACATAATTTATAGAGCCCAGCCAGGTCGGGTGTGCACCTTTGCTGAATTCATGGCAAGTCCTGTGGCCTGAGATGTTTTAGTGCTACGTTGGAACAGCAAGATATGCTTTACATTTGGGGACATTTCTTGATGGATGAACATTTTGCTGAATAAAAGAAGGTATGCTGCTTACAAATTGAAAGTGTTTTGTGTTTCTGACCCACATTCGTTCAAAGAGAACTCCAACTCCTGTGATGCAAGATTAAAAATGCCCGGATGGGCGTGTTACCAATCGAGGGGATAATCATTTGGAGGAGTTTGAAACAAGCACTGCAGAGCATGCGGCCTCTGAGGAAAGAGTCTAACTCTGAAACGCGTCAGGCGAGGCATGCAAGAAGATTTTATTTGTCTTTCATTTAAGAGTGTCCCTGCGCTTTGTAAACTCTTGCTTGTGAGTGCATTCCAAGAAAGGCAACTTGTGAAAAGATAATTTATACGGACCAGCCATGTCTGGGTGTGCATCTTTGCTGAATTCATGGCAAGTCCTGTGGCCTGAGATGTTTTAGTGCTACGTTGGAACAGCAAGATATGCTTTACATTTGGGGACATTTCTTGATGGATGAACATTTTTCTGAATAAAAGAAGGTATGCTGCTTACAAATTGAAAGTGTTTTGCGTTTCTGGCCCACATGGGTTCTAAGAGTACTCCAACTCCTCTGATGCAAGATTACAAATGCCCGGATGGGCGTGCTACCAATTGAGGGGATAATCAGTTGGAGGAGTTTGAAACAAGCACTGCAGAGCATGCAGCGTCCGAGGAAAGAGTCTAACTCTGAAAAGCGTCAGGCGAGGCATGCGAGAAGATTTTATTTGTCTTTCATTTAAGAGTGTCCCTGCTTTTTGAAAACTCTTGCTTGTGAGTGCATTCCAAGAAAGGCAACTTGTGAAAACATAATTTATACGGCCCAGCCAGGTCGGGTGTGCTCCTTTGCTGAATTCATGGCAAGTCCTGTGGCCTGAGATGTTTTAGTGCTACGTTGGAACAGCAAGATATGCTTTACATTTGGGGACATTTCTTGATGGATGAACATTTTGCTGAAAAAAAGAAGGTATGCTGCTTACAAATTGAAAGTGTTTTGTGTTTCTGACCCACATGGGTTCAAAGAGAACTCCAACTCCTGTGATGCAAGATTACAAATGCCCGGATGAGCGTGTTACCAATTGAGGGGATAATCAGTTGGAGGAGTTTGAAACAAGCACTGCAGAGCATGCGGCCTCCGAGGAAAGAGTCTAACTCTGAAAAGCGTCAGGCGAGGCATGCGAGAAGATTTTATTTTTCTTTCATTTAAGAGTGTCCCTGCGCTTTGAAAACTCTTGCTTATGAGTGCATTCCAAGAAAGGCAACTTGTGAAAACATAATTTATACGGCCCAGCCAGGTCGGGGTGTGCACCTTTGCTGAATTCATGGCAAGTCCTGTGGCCTGAGATGTTTTAGTGCTACGTTGGAACAGCAAGATATGCTTTACATTTGGGGACATTTATTGATGGATGAACATTTTGCTGAATAAAAGAAGATATGCTGCTTACAAATTGAAAGTGTTTTGTGTTTCTGACCCACATCGGTTCAAAGAGAACACCAACTCTTGTGAGGCAAGATTACAAATGCCCGGATGGGCGTGTTACCAATTGAGGGGATAATCAGTTGGAGGAGTTTGAAACAAGCACTGCAGAGCATGCGGCCTCTGAGGAGAGTCTAACTCTGAAACACGTCAGGCGAGGCATGCGAGAAGATTTTATTTGTCTTTCATTTAAGAGTGTCCCTGCGCTTTGAAAACTCTTGCTTGTGAGTGCATTTCAAGAAAGGCACTTGTGAAAACATAATTTATACGGCCCAGCCAGGTCGGGGTGTGCACCTTTGCTGAATTCATGGCAAGTCCTGTGGCCTGAGATGTTTTAGTGCTACGTTGGAACAGCAAGATATGCTTGACATTTGGGGACATTTCTTGATGGATGAACATTTTGCTGAATAAAAGAAGGTATGCTGCTTACAAATTGAAAGTGTTTTGTGTTTCTGACCCACATGGGTTCAAACAGAACTCCAACTCCGGTGATGCAAGATTGCAAATGCCCGGATGGGCGTGTTACCAATTGAGGGAATAATCAGTAGGAGGAGTTTGAAAGAAGCACTGCAGAGCATGCGACCTCTGAGGAAAGAGTCTATCTCTGAAATGCGTCCTCCGAGGCATGCGAGAAGATTTTATTTGTCTTTCATTTAAGAGTGTCCCTGCGCTTTGAAAACTCTTGCTTGTGAGTGCATTCCAAGAAAGGCAACTTGTGAAAACATAATTTATGCTGCCCAGCCATGTCTGGGTGTGCACGGTTGCTGAATTCATGGCAAGTCCTGGGGCCTGAGATGTTTTAGTGCTACGTTGGAACAGCAAGATATGCTTTACATTAGGGGACATTTATTGATGGATGAACATTTTGCTGAATAAAAGAAGATATGGTGCTTACAAATTGAAAGTGTTTTGTGTTTCTGACCCACACGGTTCAAAGAGAACTCCAACTCCGGTGAGGCAAGATTACAAATGCCCGGATGGGCGTGTTACCAATTGAGGGGATAATCAGTTGGAGGAGTTTGAAAAAAGCACTGCAGAGCATGCGGCCTCTGAGGAAAGAGTCTATCTCTGAAACACGTCAGGCGAGGCATGCGAGAAGATTTTATTTGTCTTTCATTTAAGAGTGTCCCTGCGCTTTGAAAACTCTTGCTTGTGAGTGCATTCCAAGAAAGGCAACTTGTGAAAACATAATTTATAAGGCCCAGCCATTTCGGGGTGTGCACCTTTGGTGAATTCATGGCAAGTCTTGTGGCCTGAGATGTTTTAGTGCTACGTTGGAACAGGAAGATATGCTTTACATTTGGGGACATTTCTTGATGGATGAACATTTTGCTGAATAAAAGAAGGTATGCTGCTTACAAATTGAAAGTGTTTTGTGTTTCTGACCCACACGGTTCAAAGAGAACTCCAACTCCGGTGAGGCAAGATTACAAATGCCCGGATGGGCGTGTTACCAATTGAGGGGATGATCAGTTGGAGGAGTTTGAAACAAGCACTGCAGAGCATGCGGCCTCTAAGGAAAGAGTTTAACTCTGAAACGCGTCAGGCGAGGCATGCGAGAAGATTTAATTTGTCTTTCATTTAAGAGTGTCTCTGTGCTTTGAAAACTCTTGCTTGTGAGTGCATTCCAAGAAAGGCAACTTGTGAAAACATAATTTATACGTCCCAGTTAGGTCGGGGTGTGCACCTTTGCTGAATTCATGGCAAGTCCTGTGGCCTGAGATGTGTAGTGCTACGTTGGAACAGCAAGATATGCTTGACATTTGGGGACATTTCTTGATGGATGAACATTTTGCTGAATAAAAGAAGGTATGCTGCTTACAAATTGAAAGTGTTTTGTGTTTCTGACCCACATGGGTTCAAAGAGAACTCCAACTCCGGTGATGCAAGATTATAAATGCCCGGATGGGCGTGTTACCAATTCAGGGGATAATCAGTTGGAGGAGTTTGAAACAAGCACTGCAGAGCATGCGGCCTCTGAGGAAAGAGTTTAACTCTGAAACGCGCCAGGCGAGGCATGCGAGAAGATTTTATTTGTCTTTCATTTAAGAGTGTCCCTGCGCTTTGAAAACTCTTGCTTGTGAGTGCATTCCAAGAAAGGCAACTTGTGAAAACATAATTTATACGGCCCAGCCAGGTCGGGGTGTGCAGCTTTGCTGAATTCATGGCAAGTCCTGTGGCCTGAGATGTTTTAGTGCTACGTTGGAACAGCAAGATATGCTTGACATTTGGGGACATTTCTTGATGGATGAACATTTTGCTTAATAAAAGAAGGTATGCTGCTTACAAATTGAAAGTGTTTTGTGTTTCTGACCCACATGGGTTCAAAGAGAACTCCAACTCCGGTGATGCAAGATTACAAATGCCCGGATGGGCGTGTTACCAATTGAGGGGATAATCAGTTGGAGGAGTTTGAAAGAAGCACTGCAGATCATGCGGCCTCTGAGGAAAGAGTCTATCTCTGAAATGCGTCCGGCGAGGCATGCAAGAAGATTTTATTTGTCTTTCATTTAAGAGTGTCCCTGCGCTTTGAAAACTCTTGCTTGTGAGTGCATTCCAAGAAAGGCAACTTGTGAAAACATAATTTATACGGCCCAGCCAGGTCGGGTGTGCACCTTTGCTGAATTCATGGCAAGTCCTGTGGCCTGAGATGTTTTAGTGCTACGTTGGAACAGCAAGATATGCTTTACATTTGGGGACATTTCTTGATGGATGAACATTTTGCTGAAAAAAAGAAGGTATGCTGCTTACAAATTGAAAGTGTTTTGTGTTTCTGACCCACATGGGTTCAAAGAGAACTCCAACTCCTGTGATGCAAGATTACAAATGCCCGGATGAGCGTGTTACCAATTGAGGGGATAATCAGTTGGAGGAGTTTGAAACAAGCACTGCAGAGCATGCGGCCTCTGAGGAAAGAGTCTAACTCTGAAAAGCGTCAGGCGAGGCATGCGAGAAGATTTTATTTGTCTTTCATTTAAGAGTGTCCCTGCGCTTTGAAAACTCTTGCTTGTGAGTGCATTCCAAGAAAGGCAACTTGTGAAAACATAATTTATATGGCCCAGCCAGGTCAAGTCAAGTCAAGTCAAGAGATTTATATAGCGCGCTACATACCCATAGGGTCTCAAGGTGCTAGAGGAAGGGTGGGGAAATTACTTCTCAAATATCCAGGTTTTAAGTTGTTTTCTGAATGCTAGGTGGTTCTGAGTAAGGCGAAGGTGAGTGGGAAGTGAGTTCCAGGTTTTAGCTGCCAAGTAGGAGAAGGATCTACCTCCCATGGTGGTTTTGTTGATGCGAGGTACAGTGGCAAGGGCTAGGTTGGAGGATCGCAGCTGACGGGAGGGGCTGTAGAAGGACAATCGTGTGTTGAGGCATTCGGGTCCAAGTTCGTAAAGTGCTTTGTGTGCGTGGGTTAGGAGGCGGAAAGTAATCCTCTTATTTACGGGGAGCCAGTGGAGGTTTTTCAGGTGACCAGAGATGTGTTCTTTACGTGGGATGTCTAGTATGAGCCTGGCTGAAGCATTCTGGATGCGTTGGAGTTTTTTCTGGAGTTTTGCGGTGATACCGGCGTATAGTGTGTTTCCGTAGTCCAGGCGACTCGTGACCAGTGCGTGGGTGACCGTTTTTCTAGTTTCGGTGGGGATCCAGCGAAATGTTTTTTTGAGCATGCGAAGAATGTTGAAGCAAGATGATGAAACGGCGTTGACTTGTCTGGTCATCGAGAGTGAGGAGTCCAGGATGACGCCCAGGTTCCGTGCGTGGTCCGTCGGAATGGGTGCTTTTCCAAGGGCTTCAGGCCACCAAGAGTCATCCCAGGCGGAGGGGGAGGTGCCTAAGATGAGGACTTCTGTTTTGTCTGAGTTCAGTTTCAGACGGCTGTGTTTCATCCACTCGGCTACTTCTTTCATTCCTTCGTGTAAGTTGGTTTTGGCGGTGGTAGGGTCTTTGGTGAGTGATAGGATCAGTTGAGTGTCATCCGCGTAGGAGATGATGTTGAGATTGTGTTGGCGAGCGATGGCCGCAAGGGGGCTCATGTATACGTTGAAGAGGGTGGGGCTGAGTGACGATCCTTGTGGCACGCCGCAGATGACTGCAGAGGCCTCTGACTTGAATGGTGGGAGGCGGACTCTCTGTGTTCTTCCGGTGAGGAACGAGGTGATCCATTCCAGTGCTTTTCCTTGGATTCCTACGTCTCTGAGGCGCTGTAGAAGGGTGCTATGACAGACTGTGTCGAAGGCAGCGGAGAGGTCGAGGAGGATGAGGGCGACTGTGTCTCCATTGTCCAGTAGAGTTCGAATGTCGTCTGTTGCTGCGATGAGGGCGGTTTCAGTGCTGTGTTTGGCTCGGAAGCCGGACTGTGAGGAGTCGAGGGATTTGTTGGCTTCGAGGAAGGCGGCGAGCTGGTTGTTGACAGCTTTCTCGATGACTTTGGCTGGGAATGGAAGGAGCGAGATGGGGCGGTAGTTTTTGAGTTCGGTGGGGTCAGCTGTGGGTTTTTTCAGAAGGGCGCTGAGTTCTGCGTGTTTCCAGCTTTCCGGGAAGGTGGCGGAGTTGAGGGAGCAGTTGATGACATCTCGGAGGTGTGGTGCTATGATGGAGTCTGCTTTGTTGAAGATGTGGTGAGGGTATGGGTCAGTTGGGGATCCTGAGTGGATGGAGTTCATCAGGTGGATGGTGTCCTCAGTGGAGATTGGGTTCCAGTCGTTAAGGATGTTCAAGGGGGGTGAAGGTCCTGCGGAAGGTTGGGTGGGTTGGTCTTCGGGTCGGTTGTTGAAGCTGTTGTGGATGTCTGCGATTTTGTTGTGGAAGAAGGAAGCTAGGGAGTCTCAGAGGGCTTGGGAGGGGGTGATGTCGTTGGAGTTGGCTGATGGGTTAGTAAATTCTTTGACGATGTTGAATAATTCCTTGCTGTTGTGGGCGTTGTTGTCTAGACGGTCTTTGAGTGCGGCTTTCTTGGCAGACCGGATCAGTTGGTGGTGTATGCGGGTGGCGTTTTTGAAGGCGTCCCTGGTGCTGGTGTTTGGGTTTTTTTCCAGGCCTTCTCGAGGGAGCGACAGAGTTTCTTCGATTTCTTAAGGTCATCGTTGAACCAGGAGGCGTTTTTGCTGCCTAGTTTGCTTTGGCGTTTTTTCAGCGGTGCTAGGATGTCGGTGCTGTTGGATAGCCATTGGGTGAGGTTGATGGCTGCTTGGTCGGGGTTTGAGGAGTGGGAGGGGGGGGGTTTGAAGAAGCGATGAGGAGATCTGGTCGGTGGTGATTTTGTTGCAGTTTCTTCGCAGAGTAGGTTGAGGATGGTTGTGAATAGTGGTCTTATTGTAGATAAAGTGTACGCAGCTGTGGTCCGTCCAATGGAGAGTTGTGGTGTGACTGAAGGAGACATGTTTGCTGGAGGTGAAGATAGGGTCGAGTGTGTGACCTGCGATGTGGGTGGGGATAGAGACAAGTTGTATGAGTCCGAGGTCGGCGAGATTGTCCAGAAGGGTGGTGGCGCTGCTGTCATTGCTCTTTTCCAGGTGAAAATTGAGGTCTCCCAATAGAATGTAGTCCTTGGAGGGGAGGGCGTGTGGGGTGATAAAGTCAGTGATGTCGTCACTGAATTGTGCACGGGGTCCTGGAGGTCGGTAGAGGAGGGTGCCTCTGAGTGTGGTCTTGGGGTCGGTGTGGATCTGGAAGTGGAGGTGTTCGGCGCTGGCAAGGTTGACGTCTGAGCTGGTTGAGATGCGGATGGAGTTCTTATGGACTATACCGATTCCTCCTCCTGTTTGCTTGATGCGGTCCTTGCGGATGATCTTGTATCCTTCTGGGATAGCAATGGTGATGTCTGGGGCTGAAGAGGCATTCATCCATGTTTCTGTTAGGAAGGCGACGTCCGGTGAGATGGTGTCTAGTAGATTCCAGAGGTCAAATGCGTGCCTGTGGACCTAGCGGGTGTTGAGCAGGATGCATTGTAGGTGGTTGGTGTCAGATATCTGGCTGGTGTTAGTGGATGAGGAGTTTTTCTTGGTGCCGTCGAACTTGCAGGAGTAGCATGTGAAGGGTCCATGGGTGTGTCCAGGAGCGGCTTGGGCGCAGTTGGAGAGTCGGCCGGGGTTAAGGGCTAGGAGTGTGGCGGTGTCGTATGTAATGCTGGAGGGCTGGGCAGTGCGTGGACCAGGGGGTCTGGCGCTGGGCGCGGTCCAGGCGCGGACGGGCGTAGACGGGCTTACCTTTGGCGCACCTTCGGCGCGGATTGGGCGCGATCGCTGCGCATGAACGCTGCGCGGAAGTACATCAGTCATATAAAGGAGTTGGGGGGAGGGGCGAGGGCGGAGCAGCTGGGAGGCAAGGTGGATATCCGGGGAGGGGAGACTAACAACAACAAGGTAGTAAACAAGATGGCAGTCGGGGCACACAATTGCAATCCAACGCTAAAAGTTACTATGAGGGCACAGGGAGACACAATCGTAATAGCGAGGCACTTCAGGTGAAGCTCAGCGTTGCAGCGCGCTGTGCTAATATGTAAATTAGTCCGATATGGACTAGCGCTATTCTGCTCTGCTGAAGTAAGGAGCGCTATAAAATTAGATGAGTGGACAAATCGGGCGCAGCACAAAGCAGCAAAGCAGCAAGCAGCTGAGTTAACAAATGAGCAAACAAAATAGGCAAAGAGAGCACAGCAGAACGATACCGCAGTGGGGCCGGGGAGGCAGCGTGGTAAGGAGCGGCCGTCCTGTGGCCTGAGATGTTTTAGTGCTACGTTGGAACAGCAAGATATGCTTTACATTTGGGGACATTTATTGATGGATGAACATTTTGCTGAATAAAAGAAGATATGCTGCTTACAAATTGAAAGTGTTTTATGTTTCTGACCCACATGGGTTCAAAGAGAACTCCAACTCTTGTGATGCAAGATTACAAATGCCCGGATGGGCGTGTTACCAATTGAGGGGATAATCAGTTGGAGGAGTTTGAAACAAGCACTGCAGAGCATGCGGCCTCTGAGGAGAGTCTAACTCTGAAACGCGTCAGGCGAGGCATGCGAGAAGATTTTATTTGTCTTTCATTTAAGAGTGTCCCTGCGCTTTGAAAACTCTTGCTTGTGAGTGCATTCCAAGAAAGGCAACTTGTGAAAACATAATTTATACAGCCCGGCCACGTCGGGGTGTGCACCTTTGCTGAATTCATGGCACGTCCCGTGGCCTGAGATGTTTTAGTGCTACGTTGGAACATCAAGATATGCTTTACATTTGGGGGCATTTCTTGATGGATGAACATTTTGCTGAATAAAAGAAGGTATACTGCTTACAAATTGAAAGTGTTTTGTGTTTCTGACCCACATGGGTTCAAAGAGAACTCCAACTCCGGTGATGCAAGATTACAAATGCCCGGATGGGCGTGTTACCAATTGAGGGGCTAATCAGTTGGAGGAGTTTGAAAAAAGCACTGCAGAGCATGCGGCCTCTGAGGAAAGAGTCTATCTCTGAAACACGTCAGGCGAGGCATGCAAGAAGATTTTATTTGTCTTTCATTTAAGAGTGTCTCTGCGCTTTGAAAACTCTTGCTTGTGAGTGCATTCCAAGAAAGGCAACTTGTGAAAACATAATTGATACGGCCCAGCCATGTCGGGGTGTGCACCTTTGGTGAATTCAATGCAAGTCTTGTGGCCTGAGATGTTTTAGTGCTACGTTGGAACAGGAAGATATGCTTTACATTTGGGGACATTTCTTGATGGATGAACATTTGCTGAATAAAAGAAGGTATGCTGCTTACAAATTGAAAGTGTTTTGTGTTTCTGACCCACATGGGTTCAAAGAGAACTCCAACTCCGGTGACGCAAGATTACAAATGCCCGGATGGGCGTGTTACCAATTGAGGGGATAATCAGTTGGAGGAGTTTGAAAGAAGCACTGCAGAGCATGCGGCCTCCGAGGAAAGAGTCTATCTCTGAAATGCGTCCGGCAAGGCATGCGAGAAGATTTTATTTGTCTTTCATTTAAGAGTGTCCCTGCGCTTTGAAAACTCTTGCTTGTGAGTGCATTCCAAGAAAGGCAACTTGTGAAAACATAATTTATAGAGCCCAGCCAGGTCGGGTGTGCACCTTTGCTGAATTCATGGCAAGTTCTGTGGCCTGAGATGTTTTAGTGCTACGTTGGAACAGCAAGATATGCTTTACATTTGGGGACATTTCTTGATGGATGAACATTTTGATGAAAAAAAGAAGGTATGCTGCTTACAAATTGAAAGTGTTTTGTGTTTCTGACCCACATGCGTTCAAAGAGAACTCCAACTCCTGTGATGCAAGATTAAAAATGCCCGGATGGGCGTGTTACCAATCGAGGGGATAATCATTTGGAGGAGTTTGAAACAAGCACTGCAGAGCATGCGGCCTCTGAGGAAAGAGTCTAACTCTGAAACGCGTCAGGCGAGGCATGCAAGAAGATTTTATTTGTCTTTCATTTAAGAGTGTCCCTGCGCTTTGTAAACTCTTGCTTGTGAGTGCATTTCAAGAAAGGCAACTTGTGAAAAGATAATTTATACGGCCCAGCCATGTCTGGGTGTGCATCTTTGCTGAATTCATGGCAAGTCCTGTGGCCTGAGATGTTTTAGTGCTACGTTGGAACAGCAAGATATGCTTTACATTTGGGGACATTTCTTGATGGATGAACATTTTTCTGAATAAAAGAAGGTATGCTGCTTACAAATTGAAAGTGTTTTGCGTTTCTGGCCCACATGGGTTCTAAGAGTACTCCAACTCCTGTGATGCAAGATTACAAATGCCCGGATGGGCGTGCTACCAATTGAGGGGATAATCAGTTGGAGGAGTTTGAAACAAGCACTGCAGAGCATGCAGCGTCCGAGGAAAGAGTCTAACTCTGAAAAGCGTCAGGCGAGGCATGCGAAAAGATTTTATTTGTCTTTCATTTAAGAGTGTCCCTGCTTTTTGAAAACTCTTGCTTGTGAGTGCATTCCAAGAAAGGCAACTTGTGAAAACATAATTTATACGGCCCAGCCAGGTCGGGTGTGCTCCTTTGCTGAATTCATGGCAAGTCCTGTGGCCTGCGATGTTTTAGTGCTACGTTGGAACAGCAAGATATGCTTTACATTTGGGGACATTTCTTGATGGATGAACATTTTGCTGAAAAGAAGAAGGTATGCTGCTTACAAATTGAAAGTGTTTTGTGTTTCTGACCCACATGGGTTCAAAGAGAACTCCAACTCCTGTGATGCAAGATTACAAATGCCCGGATGAGCGTGTTACCAATTGAGGGGATAATCAGTTGGAGGAGTTTGAAACAAGCACTGCAGAGCATGCGGCCTCCGAGGAAAGAGTCTAACTATGAAAAGCGTCAGGCGAGGCATGCGAGAAGATTTTATTTGTCTTTCATTTAAGACTGTCCCTGCGCTTTGAAAACTCTTGCTTGTGAGTGCATTCCAAGAAAGGCAACTTGTGAAAACATAATTTATACGGCCCAGCCAGGTCGGGGTGTGCACCTTTGCTGAATTCATGGCAAGTCCTGTGGCCTGAGATGTTTTAGTGCTACGTTGGAACAGCAAGATATGCTTTACATTTGGGGACATTTATTGATGGATGAACATTTTGCTGAATAAAAGAAGATATGCTGCTTACAAATTGAAAGTGTTTTGTGTTTCTGACCCACATGGGTTCAAAGAGAACTCCAACTCTTGTGAGGCAAGATTACAAATGCCCGGATGGGCGTGTTACCAATTGAGGGGATAATCAGTTGGAGGAGTTTGAAACAAGCACCGCAGAGCATGCGGCCTCTGAGGAGAGTCTAACTCTGAAACACGTCAGGCGAGGCATGCGAGAAGATTTTATTTGTCTTTCATTTAAGAGTGTCCCTGCGCTTTGAAAACTCTTGCTTGTGAGTGCATTTCAAGAAAGGCAACTTGTGAAAACATAATTTATACAGCCTAGCCAGTTCGGGGTGTGCACCTTTGCTGAATTCATGGCAAGTCCTGTGGCCTGAGATGTTTTAGTGCTACGTTGGAACAGCAAGATATGCTTGACATTTGGGGACATTTCTTGATGGATGAACATTTTGCTGAATAAAAGAAGGTATGCTGCTTACAAATTGAAAGTGTTTTGTGTTTCTGACCCACATGGGTTCAAACAGAACTCCAACTCTGGTGATGCAAGATTGCAAATGCCCGGATGGGCGTGTTACCAATTGAGGGAATAATCAGTTGGAGGAGTTTGAAAGAAGCACTGCAGAGCATGCGGCCTCTGAGGAAAGAGTCTATCTCTGAAATGCGTCCTCCGAGGCATGCGAGAAGATTTTATTTGTCTTTCATTTAAGAGTGTCCCTGCGCTTTGAAAACTCTTGCTTGTGAGTGCATTCCAAGAAAGGCAACTTGTGAAAACATAATTTATAGAGCCCAGCCAGGTCGGGTGTGCACCTTTGCTGAATTCATGGCAAGTTCTGTGGCCTGAGATGTTTTAGTGCTACGTTGGAACAGCAAGATATGCTTTACATTTGGGGACATTTCTTGATGGATGAACATTTTGATGAAAAAAAGAAGGTATGCTGCTTACAAATTGAAAGTGTTTTGTGTTTCTGACCCACATGCGTTCAAAGAGAACTCCAACTCCTGTGATGCAAGATTAAAAATGCCCGGATGGGCGTGTTACCAATCGAGGGGATAATCATTTGGAGGAGTTTGAAACAAGCACTGCAGAGCATGCGGCCTCTGAGGAAAGAGTCTAACTCTGAAACGCGTCAGGCGAGGCATGCAAGAAGATTTTATTTGTCTTTCATTTAAGAGCGTCCCTGCGCTTTGTAAACTCTTGCTTGTGAGTGCATTCCAAGAAAGGCAACTTGTGAACAGATAATTTATACGGCCCAGCCATGTCTGGGTGTGCATCTTTGCTGAATTCATGGCAAGTCCTGTGGCCTGAGATGTTTTAGTGCTACGTTGGAACAGCAAGATATGCTTTACATTTGGGGACATTTCTTGATGGATGAACATTTTTCTGAATAAAAGAAGGTATGCTGCTTACAAATTGAAAGTGTTTTGCGTTTCTGGCCCACATGGGTTCTAAGAGTACTCCAACTCCTGTGATCCAAGATTACAAATGCCCGGATGGGCGTGCTACCAATTGAGGGGATAATCAGTTGGAGGAGTTTGAAACAAGCACTGCAGAGCATGCAGCGTCCGAGGAAAGAGTCTAACTCTGAAAAGCGTCAGGCGAGGCATGCGAAAAGATTTTATTTGTCTTTCATTTAAGAGTGTCCCTGCTTTTTGAAAACTCTTGCTTGTGAGTGCATTCCAAGAAAGGCAACTTGTGAAAACATAATTTATACGGCCCAGCCAGGTCGGGTGTGCTCCTTTGCTGAATTCATGGCAAGTCCTGTGGCCTGCGATGTTTTAGTGCTACGTTGGAACAGCAAGATATGCTTTACATTTGGGGACATTTCTTGATGGATGAACATTTTGCTGAAAAGAAGAAGGTATGCTGCTTACAAATTGAAAGTGTTTTGTGTTTCTGACCCACATGGGTTCAAAGAGAACTCCAACTCCTGTGATGCAAGATTACAAATGCCCGGATGAGCGTGTTACCAATTGAGGGGATAATCAGTTGGAGGAGTTTGAAACAAGCACTGCAGAGCATGCGGCCTCCGAGGAAAGAGTCTAACTATGAAAAGCGTCAGGCGAGGCATGCGAGAAGATTTTATTTGTCTTTCATTTAAGAGTGTCCCTGCGCTTTGAAAACTCTTGCTTGTGAGTGCATTCCAAGAAAGGCAACTTGTGAAAACATAATTTATATGGCCCAGCCAGGTCAAGTCAAGTCAAGTCAAGAGATTTATATAGCGCGCTACATACCCATAGGGTCTCAAGGTGCTAGAGGAAGGGTGGGGAAATTACTTCTCAAATATCCAGGTTTTAAGTTGTTTTCTGAATGCTAGGTGGTTCTGAGTAAGGCGAAGGTGAGTGGGAAGTGAGTTCCAGGTTTTAGCTGCCAAGTAGGAGAAGGATCTACCTCCTATGGTGGTTTTGTTGATGCGAGGTACAGTGGCAAGGGCTAGGTTGGAGGATCGCAGCTGACGGGAGGGGCTGTAGAAGGACAATCGTGTGTTGAGGCATTCAGGTCCAAGTTCGTAAAGTGCTTTGTGTGCGTGGGTTAGGAGGCGGAAAGTAATCCTCTTATTTACGGGGAGCCAGTGGAGGTTTTTCAGGTGACCAGAGATGTGTTCTTTACGTGGGATGTCTAGTATGAGCCTGGCTGAAGCATTCTGGATGCGTTGGAGTTTTTTCTGGAGTTTTGCGGTGATACCGGCGTATAGTGTGTTTCCGTAGTCCAGGCGACTCGTGACCAGTGCGTGGGTGACCGTTTTTCTAGTTTCGGTGGGGATCCAGCGAAATGTTTTTTTGAGCATGCGAAGAATGTTGAAGCAAGATGATGAAACGGCGTTGACTTGTCTGGTCATCGAGAGTGAGGAGTCCAGGATGACGCCCAGGTTCCGTGCGTGGTCCGTCGGGATGGGTGCTTTTCCAAGGGCTTCTGGCCACCAAGAGTCATCCCAGGCGGAGGGGGAGGTGCCTAAGATGAGGACTTCTGTTTTGTCTGAGTTCAGTTTCAGACGGCTGTGTTTCATCCACTCGGCTACTTCTTTCATTCCTTCGTGTAAGTTGGTTTTGGCGGTGGTAGGGTCTTTGGTGAGTGATAGGATCAGTTGAGTGTCATCCGCGTAGGAGATGATGTTGAGATTGTGTTGGCGAGCGATGGCCGCAAGGGGGCTCATGTATACTTTGAAGAGGGTGGGGCTGAGTGACGATCCTTGTGGCACGCCGCAGATGACTGCAGAGGCCTCTGACTTGAATGGTGGGAGGCGGACTCTCTGTGTTCTTCCGGTGAGGAACGAGGTGATCCATTCCAGTGCTTTTCCTTGGATTCCTACGTCTCTGAGGCGCTGTAGAAGGGTGCTATGACAGACTGTGTCGAAGGCAGCGGAGAGGTCGAGGAGGATGAGGGCGACTGTGTCTCCATTGTCCAGTAGAGTTCGAATGTCGTCTGTTGCTGCGATGAGGGCGGTTTCAGTGCTGTGTTTGGCTCGGAAGCCGGACTGTGAGGAGTCGAGGGATTTGTTGGCTTCGAGGAAGGCGGCGAGCTGGTTGTTGACAGCTTTCTCAATGACTTTGGCTGGGAATGGAAGGAGCGAGATGGGGCGGTAGTTTTTGAGTTCGGTGGGGTCAGCTGTGGGTTTTTTCAGAAGGGCGCTGAGTTCTGCGTGTTTCCAGCTTTCCGGGAAGGTGGCGGAGTTGAGGGAGCAGTTGATGACATCTCGGAGGTGTGGTGCTATGATGGAGTCTGCTTTGTTGAAGATGTGGTGAGGGCATGGGTCAGTTGGGGATCCTGAGTGGATGGAGTTCATCAGGTGGATGGTGTCCTCAGTGGAGATTGGGTTCCAGTCGTTAAGGATGTTCAAGGGGGGTGAAGGTCCTGCGGAAGGTTGGGTGGGTTGGTCTTCGGGTCGGTTGTTGAAGCTGTTGTGGATGTCTGCGATTTTGTTGTGGAAGAAGGAAGCTAGGGAGTCTCAGAGGGCTTGGGAGGGGGTGATGTCGTTGGAGTTGGCTGATGGGTTAGTAAATTCTTTGACGATGTTGAATAATTCCTTGCTGTTGTGGGCGTTGTTGTCTAGACGGTCTTTGAGTGCGGCTTTCTTGGCAGACCGGATCAGTTGGTGGTGTATGCGGGTGGCGTTTTTGAAGGCGTCCCTGGTGCTGGTGTTTGGGTCTTTTTTCCAGGCCTTCTCGAGGGAGCGACAGAGTTTCTTCGATTTCTTAAGGTCATCGTTGAACCAGGAGGCGTTTTTGCTGCCTAGTTTGCTTTGGCGTTTTTTCAGCGGTGCTAGGATGTCGGTGCTGTTGGATAGCCATTGGGTGAGGTTGATGGCTGCTTGGTCGGGGTTTGAGGAGTGGGCGGGGGGGGGTTTGAAGAAGCGATGAGGAGATCTGGTCGGTGGTGATTTTGTTGCAGTTTCTTCGCAGAGTAGGTTGAGGATGGTTGTGAATAGTGGTCTTATTGTAGATAAAGTGTACGCAGCTGTGGTCCGTCCAATGGAGAGTTGTGGTGTGACTGAAGGAGACATGTTTGCTGGAGGTGAAGATAGGGTCGAGTGTGTGACCTGCGATGTGGGTGGGCGTAGAGACAAGTTGTTTGAGTCCGAGGTCGGCGAGATTGTCCAGAAGGGTGGTGGCGCTGCTGTCATTGCTCTTTTCCAGGTGAAAATTGAGGTCTCCCAATAGAATGTAGTCCTTGGAGGGGAGGGCGTGTGGGGTGATAAAGTCAGTGATGTCGTCACTGAATTGTGCACGGGGTCCTGGAGGTCGGCAGAGGAGGGTGCCTCTGAGTGTGGTCTTGGGGTCGGTGTGGATCTGGAAGTGGAGGTGTTCGGCGCTGGCAAGGTTGACGTCTGAGCTGGTTGAGATGCGGATGGAGTTCTTATGGACGATACCGATTCCTCCTCCTGTTTGCTTGATGCGGTCCTTGCGGATGATCTTGTATCCTTCTGGGATAGCAATGGTGATGTCTGGGGCTGAAGAGGCATTCATCAATGTTTCTGTTAGGAAGGCGACGTCCGGTGAGATGGTGTCTAGTAGATTCCAGAGGTCGAATGCGTGCCTGTGGACCTAGCGGGTGTTGAGCAGGATGCATTGTAGGTGGTTGGTGTCAGATATCTGGCTGGTGTTAGTGGATGAGGAGTTTTTCTTGGTGCCGTCGAACTTGCAGGAGTAGCATGTGAAGGGTCCATGGGTGTGTCCAGGAGCGGCTTGGGCGCAGTTGGAGAGTCGGCCGGGGTTAAGGGCTAGGAGTGTGGCGGTGTCGTATGTAATGCTGGAGGGCTGGGCAGTGCGTGGACCAGGGGGTCTGGCGCTGGGCGCGGTCCAGGCGCGGACGGGCGTAGACGGGCTTACCTTTGGCGCACCTTCGGCGCGGATTGGGCGCGATCGCTGCGCATGAACGCTGCACGGAAGTACATCAGTCATATAAAGGAGTTGGGGGGAGGGGCGAGGGCGGAGCAGCTGGGAGGCGGGGTGGATATCCGGGGAGGGGAGACTAACAACAACAAGGTAGTAAACAAGATGGCAGTCGGGGCACACAATTGCAATCCAACGCTAAAAGTTACTATGAGGGCACAGGGAGACACAATCGTAATAGCGAGGCACTTCAGGTGAAGCTCAGCGTTGCAGCGCGCTGTGCTAATATGTAAATTAGTCCGATATGGACTAGCGCTATTCTGCTCTGCTGAAGTAAGGAGCGCTATAAAATTAGATGAGTGGACAAATCGGGCGCAGCACAAAGCAGCAAAGCAGCAAGCAGCTGAGTTAACAAATGAGCAAACAAAATGGGCAAAGAGAGCACAGCAGAACGATACCGCAGTGGGGCCGGGGAGGCAGCGTGGTGAGGAGCGGCCGTCCTGTGGCCTGAGATGTTTTAGTGCTACGTTGGAACAGCAAGATATGCTTTACATTTGGGGACATTTATTGATGGATGAACATTTTGCTGAATAAAAGAAGATATGCTGCTTACAAATTGAAAGTGTTTTATGTTTCTGACCCACATGGGTTCAAAGAGAACTCCAACTCTTGTGAGGCAAGATTACAAATGCCCGGATGGGCGTGTTACCAATTGAGGGGATAATCAATTGGAGGAGTTTGAAACAAGCACTGCAGAGCATGCGGCCTCTGAGGAGAGTCTAACTCTGAAACGCGTCAGGCGAGGCATGCGAGAAGATTTTATTTGTCTTTCATTTAAGAGTGTCCCTGCGCTTTGAAAACTCTTGCTTGTGAGTGCATTCCAAGAAAGGCAACTTGTGAAAACATAATTTATACAGCCCGGCCACGTCGGGGTGTGCACCTTTGCTGAATTCATGGCAAGTCCCGTGGCCTGAGATGTTTTAGTGCTACGTTGGAACATCAAGATATGCTTTACATTTGGGGGCATTTCTTGATGGATGAACATTTTGCTGAATAAAAGAAGGTATACTGCTTACAAATTGAAAGTGTTTTGTGTTTCTGACCCACATGGGTTCAAAGAGAACTCCAACTCCGGTGATGCAAGATTACAAATGCCCGGATGGGCGTGTTACCAATTGAGGGGCTAATCAGTTGGAGGAGTTTGAAAAAAGCACTGCAGAGCATGCGGCCTCTGAGGAAAGAGTCTATCTCTGAAACACGTCAGGCGAGGCATGCAAGAAGATTTTATTTGTCTTTCATTTAAGAGTGTCTCTGCGCTTTGAAAACTCTTGCTTGTGAGTGCATTCCAAGAAAGGCAACTTGTGAAAACATAATTGATACGGCCCAGCCATGTCGGGGTGTGCACCTTTGGTGAATTCAATGCAAGTCTTGTGGCCTGAGATGTTTTAGTGCTACGTTGGAACAGGAAGATATGCTTTACATTTGGGGACATTTCTTGATGGATGAACATTTGCTGAATAAAAGAAGGTATGCTGCTTACAAATTGAAAGTGTTTTGTGTTTCTGACCCACATGGGTTCAAAGAGAACTCCAACTCCGGTGACGCAAGATTACAAATGCCCGGATGGGCGTGTTACCAATTGAGGGGATAATCAGTTGGAGGAGTTTGAAAGAAGCACTGCAGAGCATGCGGCCTCCGAGGAAAGAGTCTATCTCTGAAATGCGTCCGGCAAGGCATGCAAGAAGATTTTATTTGTCTTTCATTTAAGAGTGTCCCTGCGCTTTGAAAACTCTTGCTTGTGAGTGCATTCCAAGAAAGGCAACTTGTGAAAACATAATTTATAGAGCCCAGCCAGGTCGGGTGTGCACCTTTGCTGAATTCATGGCAAGTTCTGTGGCCTGAGATGTTTTAGTGCTACGTTGGAACAGCAAGATATGCTTTACATTTGGGGACATTTCTTGATGGATGAACATTTTGATGAAAAAAAGAAGGTATGCTGCTTACAAATTGAAAGTGTTTTGTGTTTCTGACCCACATGCGTTCAAAGAGAACTCCAACTCCTGTGATGCAAGATTAAAAATGCCCGGATGGGCGTGTTACCAATCGAGGGGATAATCATTTGGAGGAGTTTGAAACAAGCACTGCAGAGCATGCGGCCTCTGAGGAAAGAGTCTAACTCTGAAACACGTCAGGCGAGGCATGCAAGAAGATTTTATTTGTCTTTCATTTAAGAGTGTCCCTGCGCTTTGTAAACTCTTGCTTGTGAGTGCATTCCAAGAAAGGCAACTTGTGAAAAGATAATTTATACGGCCCAGCCATGTCTGGGTGTGCATCTTTGCTGAATTCATGGCAAGTCCTGTGGCCTGAGATGTTTTAGTGCTACGTTGGAACAGCAAGATATGCTTTACATTTGGGGACATTTCTTGATGGATGAACATTTTTCTGAATAAAAGAAGGTATGCTGCTTACAAATTGAAAGTGTTTTGCGTTTCTGGCCCACATGGGTTCTAAGAGTACTCCAACTCCTGTGATGCAAGATTGCAAATGCCCGGATGGGCGTGCTACCAATTGAGGGGATAATCAGTTGGAGGAGTTTGAAACAAGCACTGCAGAGCATGCAGCGTCCGAGGAAAGAGTCTAACTCTGAAAAGCGTCAGGCGAGGCATGCGAAAAGATTTTATTTGTCTTTCATTTAAGAGTGTCCCTGCTTTTTGAAAACTCTTGCTTGTGAGTGCATTCCAAGAAAGGCAACTTGTGAAAACATAATTTATACGGCCCAGCCAGGTCGGGTGTGCTCCTTTGCTGAATTCATGGCAAGTCCTGTGGCCTGCGATGTTTTAGTGCTACGTTGGAACAGCAAGATATGCTTTACATTTGGGGACATTTCTTGATGGATGAACATTTTGCTGAAAAGAAGAAGGTATGCTGCTTACAAATTGAAAGTGTTTTGTGTTTCTGACCCACATGGGTTCAAAGAGAACTCCAACTCCTGTGATGCAAGATTACAAATGCCCGGATGAGCGTGTTACCAATTGAGGGGATAATCAGTTGGAGGAGTTTGAAACAAGCACTGCAGAGCATGCGGCCTCCGAGGAAAGAGTCTAACTATGAAAAGCGTCAGGCGAGGCATGCGAGAAGATTTTATTTGTCTTTCATTTAAGAGTGTCCCTGCGCTTTGAAAACTCTTGCTTGTGAGTGCATTCCAAGAAAGGCAACTTGTGAAAACATAATTTATACGGCCCAGCCATGTCGGGGTGTGCACCTTTGCTGAATTCATGGCAAGTCCTGTGGCCTGAGATGTTTTAGTGCTACGTTGGAACAGCAAGATATGCTTTACATTTGGGGACATTTATTGATGGATGAACATTTTGCTGAATAAAAGAAGATATGCTGCTTACAAATTGAAAGTGTTTTGTGTTTCTGACCCACATGGGTTCAAAGAGAACTCCAACTCTTGTGAGGCAAGATTACAAATGCCCGGATGGGCGTGTTACCAATTGAGGGGATAATCAGTTGGAGGAGTTTGAAACAAGCACCGCAGAGCATGCGGCCTCTGAGGAGAGTCTAACTCTGAAACACGTCAGGCGAGGCATGCGAGAAGATTTTATTTGTCTTTCATTTAAGAGTGTCCCTGCGCTTTGAAAACTCTTGCTTGTGAGTGCATTTCAAGAAAGGCAACTTGTGAAAACATAATTTATACAGCCCAGCCAGGTCGGGGTGTGCACCTTTGCTGAATTCATGGCAAGTCCTGTGGCCTGAGATGTTTTAGTGCTACGTTGGAACAGCAAGATATGCTTGACATTTGGGGACATTTCTTGATGGATGAACATTTTGCTGAATAAAAGAAGGTATGCTGCTTACAAATTGAAAGTGTTTTGTGTTTCTGACCCACATGGGTTCAAACAGAACTCCAACTCCGGTGATGCAAGATTGCAAATGCCCGGATGGGCGTGTTACCAATTGAGGGAATAATCAGTTGGAGGAGTTTGAAAGAAGCACTGCAGAGCATGCGGCCTCTGAGGAAAGAGTCTATCTCTGAAATGCGTCCTCCGAGGCATGCGAGAAGATTTTATTTGTCTTTCATTTAAGAGTGTCCCTGCACTTTGAAAACTCTTGCTTGTGAGTGCATTCCAAGAAAGGCAACTTGTGAAAACATAATTTATACAGCCCAGCCAGGTCGGGTGTGCACCTTTGCTGAATTCATGGCAAGTCCTGTGGCCTGAGATGTTTTAGTGCTACGTTGGAACAGCAAGATATGCTTTACATTTGGGGACATTTCTTGATGGATGAACATTTTGCTGAAAAAAAGAAGGTATGCTGCTTACAATTTGAAAGTGTTTTGTGTTTCTGACCCACATGCGTTCAAAGAGAACTCCAACTCCTGTGATGCAAGATTAAAAATGCCCGGATGGGCGTGTTACCAATCGAGGGGATAATCATTTGGAGGAGTTTGAAACAAGCACTGCAGAGCATGCGGCCTCTGAGGAAAGAGTCTAACTCTGAAACGAGTCAGGCGAGGCATGCAAGAAGATTTTATTTGTCTTTCATTTAAGAGTGTCCCTGCGCTTTGTAAACTCTTGCTTGTGAGTGCATTCCAAGAAAGGCAACTTGTGAAAAGATAATTTATACGGCCCAGCCATGTCTGGGTGTGCATCTTTGCTGAATTCATGGCAAGTCCTGTGGCCTGAGATGTTTTAGTGCTACGTTGGAACAGCAAGATATGCTTTACATTTGGGGACATTTCTTGATGGATGAACATTTTTCTGAATAAAAGAAGGTATGCTGCTTACAAATTGAAAGTGTTTTGTGTTTCTGGCCCACATGGGTTCTAAGAGTACTCCAACTCCTGTGATGCAAGATTACAAATGCCCGGATGGGCGTGCTACCAATTGAGGGGATAATCAGATGGAGGAGTTTGAAACAAGCACTGCAGAGCATGCGGCCTCTGAGGAAAGAGTCTAACTCTGAAACGCGTCAGGCGAGGCATGCAATAAGATTTTATTTGTCTTTCATTTAAGAGTGTCCCTGCGCTTTGAAAACTCTTGCTTGTGAGTGCATTCCAAGAAAGGCAACTTGTGAAAACATAATTTATACGGCCCAGCCATGTCTGGGTGTGCATCTTTGCTGAATTCATGGCAAGTCCTGTGGCCTGAGATGTTTTAGTGCTACGTTGGAACAGCAAGATATGCTTTACATTTGGGGACATTTCTTGATGGATGAACATTTTTCTGAATAAAAGAAGGTATGCTGCTTACAAATTGAAAGTGTTTTGTGTTTCTGGCCCACATGGGTTCTAAGAGTACTCCAACTCCTGTGATGCAAGATTACAAATGCCCAGATGGGCGTGCTACCAATTGAGGGGATAATCAGTTGGAGGAGTTTGAAACAAGCACTGCAGAGCATGCAGCGTCCGAGGAAAGAGTCTAAGTCTGAAAAGCGTCAGGCGAGGCATGCGAGAAGATTTTATTTGTCTTTCATTTAAGAGTGTCCCTGCTTTTTGAAAACTCTTGCTTGTGAGTGCATTCCAAGAAAGGCAACTTGTGAAAACATAATTTATACGGCCCAGCCAGGTCGGGTGTGCTCCTTTGCTGAATTCATGGCAAGTCCTGTGGCCTGAGATGTTTTAGTGCTACGTTGGAACAGCAAGATATGCTTTACATTTGGGGACATTTCTTGATGGATGAACATTTTGCTGAAAAAAAGAAGGTATGCTGCTTACAAATTGAAAGTGTTTTGTGTTTCTGACCCACATGGGTTCAAAGAGAACTCCAACTCCTGTGATGCAAGATTACAAATGCCCGGATGAGCGTGTTACCAATTGAGGGGATAATCAGTTGGAGGAGTTTGAAACAAGCACTGCAGAGCATGCGGCCTCTGAGGAGAGTCTAACTCTGAAACACGTCAGGCGAGGCATGCGAGAAGATTTTATTTGTCTTTCATTTAAGAGTGTCCCTGCGCTTTGAAAACTCTTGCTTGTGAGTGCATTTAAAGAAAGGCAACTTGTGAAAACATAATTTATACGGCCCAGCCAGGTCGGGGTGTGCACCTTTGCTGAATTCATGGCAAGTCCTGTGGCCTGAGATGTTTTAGTGCTACGTTGGAACAGCAAGATATGCTTGACATTTGGGGACATTTCTTGATGGATGAACATTTTGCTGAATAAAAGAAGGTATGCTGCTTACAAATTGAAAGTGTTTTGTGTTTCTGACCCACATGGGTTCAAACAGAACTCCAACTCCGGTGATGCAAGATTGCAAATGCCCGGATGGGCGTGTTACCAATTGAGGGAATAATCAGTTGGAGGAGTTTGAAAGAAGCACTGCAGAGCATGCGGCCTCTGAGGAAAGAGTCTATCTCTGAAATGCATCCTCCGAGGCATGCAAGAAGATTTTATTTGTCTTTCATTTAAGAGTGTCCCTGCGCTTTGAAAACTCTTGCTTGTGAGTGCATTCCAAGAAAGGCAACTTGTGAAAACATAATTTATACAGCCCAGCCAGGTCGGGTGTGCACCTTTGCTGAATTCATGGCAAGTCCTGTGGCCTGAGATGTTTTAGTGCTACGTTGGAACAGCAAGATATGCTTTACATTTGGGGACATTTCTTGATGGATGAACATTTTGCTGAAAAAAAGAAGGTATGCTGCTTACAATTTGAAAGTGTTTTGTGTTTCTGACCCACATGCGTTCAAAGAGAACTCCAACTCCTGTGATGCAAGATTAAAAATGCCCGGATGGGCGTGTTACCAATCGAGGGGATAATCATTTGGAGGAGTTTGAAACAAGCACTGCAGAGCATGCGGCCTCTGAGGAAAGAGTCTAACTCTGAAACGAGTCAGGCGAGGCATGCAAGAAGATTTTATTAGTCTTTCATTTAAGAGTGTCCCTGCGCTTTGTAAACTCTTGCTTGTGAGTTCATTCCAAGAAAGGCAACTTGTGAAAACATAATTTATACGGCCCAGCCATGTCTGGGTGTGCATCTTTGCTGAATTCATGGCAAGTCCTGTGGCCTGAGATGTTTTAGTGCTACGTTGGAACAGCAAGATATGCTTTACATTTGGGGACATTTCTTGATGGATGAACATTTTTCTGAATAAAAGAAGGTATGCTGCTTACAAATTGAAAGTGTTTTGTGTTTCTGGCCCACATGGGTTCTAAGAGTACTCCAACTCCTGTGATGCAAGATTACAAATGCCCGGATGGGCGTGCTACCAATTGAGGGGATAATCAGTTGGAGGAGTTTGAAACAAGCACTGCAGAGCATGCGGCCTCTGAGGAAAGAGTCTAACTCTGAAACGCGTCAGGCGAGGCATGCAAGAAGATTTTATTTGTCTTTCATTTAAGAGTGTCCCTGCGCTTTGAAAACTCTTGCTTGTGAGTGCATTCCAAGAAAGGCAACTTGTGAAAACATAATTTATACGGCCCAGCCATGTCTGGGTGTGCATCTTTGCTGAATTCATGGCAAGTCCTGTGGCCTGAGATGTTTTAGTGCTACGTTGGAACAGCAAGATATGCTTTACATTTGGGGACATTTCTTGATGGATGAACATTTTTCTGAATAAAAGAAGGTATGCTGCTTACAAATTGAAAGTGTTTTGTGTTTCTGGCCCACATGGGTTCTAAGAGTACTCCAACTCCTGTGATGCAAGATTACAAATGCCCAGATGGGCGTGCTACCAATTGAGGGGATAATCAGTTGGAGGAGTTTGAAACAAGCACTGCAGAGCATGCAGCGTCCGAGGAAAGAGTCTAAGTCTGAAAAGCGTCAGGCGAGGCATGCGAGAAGATTTTATTTGTCTTTCATTTAAGAGTGTCCCTGCTTTTTGAAAACTCTTGCTTGTGAGTGCATTCCAAGAAAGGCAACTTGTGAAAACATAATTTATACGGCCCAGCCAGGTCGGGTGTGCTCCTTTGCTGAATTCATGGCAAGTCCTGTGGCCTGAGATGTTTTAGTGCTACGTTGGAACAGCAAGATATGCTTTACATTTGGGGACATTTCTTGATGGATGAACATTTTGCTGAAAAAAAGAAGGTATGCTGCTTACAAATTGAAAGTGTTTTGTGTTTCTGACCCACATGGGTTCAAAGAGAACTCCAACTCCTGTGATGCAAGATTACAAATGCCCGGATGAGCGTGTTACCAATTGAGGGGATAATCAGTTGGAGGAGTTTGAAACAAGCACTGCAGAGCATGCGGCCCCCGAGGAAAGAGTCTAACTCTGAAAAGCGTCAGGCGAGGCATGCGAGAAGATTTTATTTGTCTTTCATTTAAGAGTGTCCCTGCGCTTTGAAAACTCTTGCTTGTGAGTGCATTCAAAGAAAGGCAACTTGTGAAAGCATAATTTATACGGCCCAGCCAGGTCGGGGTGTGCACCTTTGCTGAATTCATGGCAAGTCCTGTGGCCTGAGATGTTTTAGTGCTACGTTGGAACAGCAAGATATGCTTTAAATTTGGGGACATTTATTGATGGATGAACATTTTGCTGAATAAAAGAAGATATGCTGCTTACAAATTGAAAGTGTTTTGTGTTTCTGACCCACATGGGTTCAAAGAGAACTCCAACTCTTGTGAGGCAAGATTACAAATGCCCGGAGGGGCGTGTTACCAATTGAGGGGATAATCAGTTGGAGGAGTTTGAAACAAGCACTGCAGAGCATGCGGCCTCTGAGGAGAGTCTAACTCTGAAACACGTCAGGCGAGGCATGCGAGAAGATTTTATTTGTCTTTCATTTAAGAGTGTCCATGCGCTTTGAAAACTCTTGCTTGTGAGTGCATTTCAAGAAAGGCAACTTGTGAAAACATAATTTATACGGCCCAGCCAGGTCGGGTGTGCACCTTTGCTGAATTCATGGCAAGTCCTGTGGCCTGAGATGTTTTAGTGCTACGTTGGAACAGCAAGATATGCTTGACATTTGGGGACATTTCTTGATGGATGAACATTTTGCTGAATAAAAGAAGGTATGCTGCTTACAAATTGAAAGTGTTTTGTGTTTCTGACCCACATGGGTTCAAACAGAACTCCAACTCCGGTGATGCAAGATTTCAAATGCCCGGATGGGCGTGTTACCAATTGAGGGAATAATCAGTTGGAGGAGTTTGAAAGAAGCACTGCAGAGCATGCGGCCTCTGAGGAAAGAGTCTATCTCTGAAATGCGTCCTCCGAGGCATGCAAGAAGATTTTATTTGTCTTTCATTTAAGAGTGTCCCTGCGCTTTGAAAACTCTTGCTTGTGAGTGCATTCAAAGAAAGGCAACTTGTGAAAACATAATTTATACAGCCCAGCCAGGTCGGGTGTGCACCTTTGCTGAATTCATGGCAAGTCCTGTGGCCTGAGAGGTTTTAGTGCTACGTTGGAACAGCAAGATATGCTTTACATTTGGGGACATTTCTTGATGGATGAACATTTTGCTGAAAAAAAGAAGGTATGCTGCTTACAATTTGAAAGTGTTTTGTGTTTCTGACCCACATGGGTTCAAAGAGAACTCCAACTCCTGTGATGCAAGATTACAAATGCCCGGATGAGCGTGTTACCAATTGAGGGGATAATCAGTTGGAGGAGTTTGAAACAAGCACTGCAGAGCATGCGGCCTCCGAGGAAAGAGTCTAACACTGAAAAGCGTCAGGCGAGGCATGCGAGAAGATTTTATTTGTCTTTCATTTAAGAGTGTCCCTGCGCTTTGAAAACTCTTGTTTGTGAGTGCATTCAAAGAAAGGCAACTTGTGAAAACATAATTTATACGGCCCAGCCAGGTCGGGGTGTGCACCTTTGCTGAATTCATGGCAAGTCCTGTGGCCTGAGATGTTTTAGTGCTACGTTGGAACAGCAAGATATGCTTTAAATTTGGGGGCATTTATTGATGGATGAACATTTTGCTGAATAAAAGAAGATATGCTGCTTACAAATTGAAAGTGTTTTGTGTTTCTGACCCACATGGGTTCAAAGAGAACTCCAACTCTTGTGAGGCAAGATTACAAATGCCCGGAGGGGCGTGTTACCAATTGAGGGGATAATCAGTTGGAGGAGTTTTAAACAAGCACTGCAGAGCATGCGGCCTCTGAGGAGAGTCTAACTCTGAAACACGTCAGGCGAGGCATGCGAGAAGATTTTATTTGTCTTTCATTTAAGAGTGTCCCTGCGCTTTGAAAACTCTTGCTTGTGAGTGCATTTCAAGAAAGGCAACTTGTGAAAACATCATTTATACGGCCCAGCCAGGTCGGGGTGTGCACCTTTGCTGAATTCATGGCAAGTCCTGTGGCCTGAGATGTTTTAGTGCTACGTTGGAACAGCAAGATATGCTTGACATTTGGGGACATTTCTTGATGGATGAGCATTTTGCTGAATAAAAGAAGGTATGCTGCTTACAAATTGAAAGTGTTTTGTGTTTCTGACCCACATGGGTTCAAACAGAACTCCAACTCCGGTGATGCAAGATTGCAAATGCCCGGATGGGCGTGTTACCAATTGAGGGAATAATCAGTTGGAGGAGTTTGAAAGAAGCACTGCAGAGCATGCGGCCTCTGAGGAAAGAGTCTATCTCTGAAATGCGTCCTCCGAGGCATGCGAGAAGATTTTATTTGTCTTTCATTTAAGAGTGTCCCTGCGCTTTGAAAACTCTTGCTTGTGAGTGCATTCCAAGAAAGGCAACTTGTGAAAACATAATTTATACAGCCCAGCCAGGTCGGGTGTGCACCTTTGCTGAATTCATGGCAAGTCCTGTGGCCTGAGATGTTTTAGTGCTACGTTGGAACAGCAAGATATGCTTTACATTTGGGGACATTTCTTGATGGATGAACATTTTGCTGAAAAAAAGAAGGTATGCTGCTTACAATTTGAAAGTGTTTTGTGTTTCTGACCCACATGCGTTCAAAGAGAACTCCAACTCCTGTGATGCAAGATTAAAAATGCCCGGATGGGCGTGTTACCAATCGAGGGGATAATCATTTGGAGGAGTTTGAAACAAGCACTGCAGAGCATGCGGCCTCTGAGGAAAGAGTCTAACTCTGAAACGAGTCAGGCGAGGCATGCAAGAAGATTTTATTTGTCTTTCATTTAAGAGTGTCCCTGCGCTTTGTAAACTCTTGCTTGTGAGTGCATTCCAAGAAAGGCAACTTGTGAAAAGATAATTTATACGGCCCAGCCATGTCTGGGTGTGCATCTTTGCTGAATTCATGGCAAGTCCTGTGGCCTGAGATGTTTTAGTGCTACGTTGGAACAGCAAGATATGCTTTACATTTGGGGACATTTCTTGATGGATGATATTTTTCTGAATAAAAGAAGGTATGCTGCTTACAAATTGAAAGTGTTTTGTGTTTCTGGCCCACATGGGTTCTAAGAGTACTCCAACTCCTGTGATGCAAGATTACAAATGCCCTGATGGGCGTGCTACCAATTGAGGGGATAATCAGATGGAGGAGTTTGAAACAAGCACTGCAGAGCATGCGGCCTCTGAGGAGAGTCTAACTCTGAAACACGTCAGGCGAGGCATGCGAGAAGATTTTATTTGTCTTTCATTTAAGAGTGTCCCTGCGCTTTGAAAACTCTTGCTTGTGAGTGCATTTCAAGAAAGGCAACTTGTGAAAACATAATTTATACGGCCCAGCCAGGTCGGGGTGTGCACCTTTGCTGAATTCATGGCAAGTCCTGTGGCCTGAGATGTTTTAGTGCTACGTTGGAACAGCAAGATATGCTTGACATTTGGGGACATTTCTTGATGGATGAACATTTTGCTGAATAAAAGAAGGTATGCTGCTCACAAATTGAAAGTGTTTTGTGTTTCTGACCCACATGGGTTCAAACAGAACTCCAACTCCGGTGATGCAAGATTGCAAATGCCCGGATGGGCGTGTTACCAATTGAGGGAATAATCAGTTGGAGGAGTTTGAAAGAAGCACTGCAGAGCATGCGGCCTCTGAGGAAAGAGTCTATCTCTGAAATGCATCCTCCGAGGCATGCAAGAAGATTTTATTTGTCTTTCATTTAAGAGTGTCCCTGCGCTTTGAAAACTCTTGCTTGTGAGTGCATTCCAAGAAAGGCAACTTGTGAAAACATAATTTATACAGCCCAGCCAGGTCGGGTGTGCACCTTTGCTGAATTCATGGCAAGTCCTGTGGCCTGAGATGTTTTAGTGCTACGTTGGAACAGCAAGATATGCTTTACATTTGGGGACATTTCTTGATGGATGAACATTTTGCTGAAAAAAAGAAGGTATGCTGCTTACAATTTGAAAGTGTTTTGTGTTTCTGACCCACATGCGTTCAAAGAGAACTCCAACTCCTGTGATGCAAGATTAAAAATGCCCGGATGGGCGTGTTACCAATCGAGGGGATAATCATTTGGAGGAGTTTGAAACAAGCACTGCAGAGCATGCGGCCTCTGAGGAAAGAGTCTAACTCTGAAACGAGTCAGGCGAGGCATGCAAGAAGATTTTATTTGTCTTTCATTTAAGAGTGTCCCTGCGCTTTGTAAACTCTTGCTTGTGAGTGCATTCCAAGAAAGGCAACTTGTGAAAAGATAATTTATACGGCCCAGCCATGTCTGGGTGTGCATCTTTGCTGAATTCATGGCAAGTCCTGTGGCCTGAGATGTTTTAGTGCTACGTTGGAACAGCAAGATATGCTTTACATTTGGGGACATTTCTTGATGGATGAACATTTTTCTGAATAAAAGAAGGTATGCTGCTTACAAATTGAAAGTGTTTTGTGTTTCTGGCCCACATGGGTTCTAAGAGCACTCCAACTCCTGTGATGCAAGATTACAAATGCCCGGATGGGCGTGCTACCAATTGAGGGGATAATCAGTTGGAGGAGTTTGAAACAAGCACTGCAGAGCATGCGGCCTCTGAGGAAAGAGTCTAACTCTGAAACGCGTCAGGCGAGGCATGCAAGAAGATTTTATTTGTCTTTCATTTAAGAGTGTCCCTGCGCTTTGAAAACTCTTGCTTGTGAGTGCATTCCAAGAAAGGCAACTTGTGAAAACATAATTTATACGGCCCAGCCATGTCTGGGTGTGCATCTTTGCTGAATTCATGGCAAGTCCTGTGGCCTGAGATGTTTTAGTGCTACGTTGGAACAGCAAGATATGCTTTACATTTGGGGACATTTCTTGATGGATGAACATTTTTCTGAATAAAAGAAGGTATGCTGCTTACAAATTGAAAGTGTTTTGTGTTTCTGGCCCACATGGGTTCTAAGAGTACTCCAACTCCTGTGATGCAAGATTACAAATGCCCAGATGGGCGTGCTACCAATTGAGGGGATAATCAGTTGGAGGAGTTTGAAACAAGCACTGCAGAGCATGCAGCGTCCGAGGAAAGAGTCTAAGTCTGAAAAGCGTCAGGCGAGGCATGCGAGAAGATTTTATTTGTCTTTCATTTAAGAGTGTCCCTGCTTTTTGAAAACTCTTGCTTGTGAGTGCATTCCAAGAAAGGCAACTTGTGAAAACATAATTTATACGGCCCAGCCAGGTCGGGTGTGCTCCTTTGCTGAATTCATGGCAAGTCCTGTGGCCTGAGATGTTTTAGTGCTACGTTGGAACAGCAAGATATGCTTTACATTTGGGGACATTTCTTGATGGATGAACATTTTGCTGAAAAAAAGAAGGTATGCTGCTTACAAATTGAAAGTGTTTTGTGTTTCTGACCCACATGGGTTCAAAGAGAACTCCAACTCCTGTGATGCAAGATTACAAATGCCCGGATGAGCGTGTTACCAATTGAGGGGATAATCAGTTGGAGGAGTTTGAAACAAGCACTGCAGAGCATGCGGCCTCCGAGGAAAGAGTCTAACTCTGAAAAGCGTCAGGCGAGGCATGCGAGAAGATTTTATTTGTCTTTCATTTAAGAGTGTCCCTGCGCTTTGAAAACTCTTGCTTGTGAGTGCATTCAAAGAAAGGCAACTTGTGAAAACATAATTTATACGGCCCAGCCAGGTCGGGGTGTGCACCTTTGCTGAATTCATGGCAAGTCCTGTGGCCTGAGATGTTTTAGTGCTACGTTGGAACAGCAAGATATGCTTTAAATTTGGGGACATTTATTGATGGATGAACATTTTGCTGAATAAAAGAAGATATGCTGCTTACAAATTGAAAGTGTTTTGTGTTTCTGACCCACATGGGTTCAAAGAGAACTCCAACTCTTGTGAGGCAAGATTACAAATGCCCGGAGGGGCGTGTTACCAATTGAGGGGATAATCAGTTGGAGGAGTTTGAAACAAGCACTGCAGAGCATGCGGCCTCTGAGGAGAGTCTAACTCTGAAACACGTCAGGCGAGGCATGCGAGAAGATTTTATTTGTCTTTCATTTAAGAGTGTCCCTGCGCTTTGAAAACTCTTGCTTGTGAGTGCATTTCAAGAAAGGCAACTTGTGAAAACATAATTTATACGGCCCAGCCAGGTCGGGTGTGCACCTTTGCTGAATTCATGGCAAGTCCTGTGGCCTGAGATGTTTTAGTGCTACGTTGGAACAGCAAGATATGCTTGACATTTGGGGACATTTCTTGATGGATGAACATTTTGCTGAATAAAAGAAGGTATGCTGCTTACAAATTGAAAGTGTTTTGTGTTTCTAACCCACATGGGTTCAAACAGAACTCCAACTCCGGTGATGCAAGATTTCAAATGCCCGGATGGGCGTGTTACCAACTGAGGGAATAATCAGTTGGAGGAGTTTGAAAGAAGCACTGCAGAGCATGCGGCCTCTGAGGAAAGAGTCTATCTCTGAAATGCGTCCTCCGAGGCATGCAAGAAGATTTTATTTGTCTTTCATTTAAGAGTGTCCCTGCGCTTTGAAAACTCTTGCTTGTGAGTGCATTCCAAGAAAGGCAACTTGTGAAAACATAATTTATACAGCCCAGCCAGGTCGGGTGTGCACCTTTGCTGAATTCATGGCAAGTCCTGTGGCCTGAGATGTTTTAGTGCTACGTTGGAACAGCAAGATATGCTTTACATTTGGGGACATTTCTTGATGGATGAACATTTTGCTGAAAAAAAGAAGGTATGCTGCTTACAATTTGAAAGTGTTTTGTGTTTCTGACCCACATGCGTTCAAAGAGAACTCCAACTCCTGTGATGCAAGATTAAAAATGCCCGGATGGGCGTGTTACCAATCGAGGGGATAATCATTTGGAGGAGTTTGAAACAAGCACTGCAGAGCATGCGGCCTCTGAGGAAAGAGTCTAACTCTGAAACGAGTCAGGCGAGGCATGCAAGAAGATTTTATTTGTCTTTCATTTAAGAGTGTCCCTGCGCTTTGTAAACTCTTGCTTGTGAGTGCATTCCAAGAAAGGCAACTTGTGAAAAGATAATTTATACGGCCCAGCCATGTCTGGGTGTGCATCTTTGCTGAATTCATGGCAAGTCCTGTGGCCTGAGATGTTTTAGTGCTACGTTGGAACAGCAAGATATGCTTTACATTTGGGGACATTTCTTGATGGATGAACATTTTTCTGAATAAAAGAAGGTATGCTGCTTACAAATTGAAAGTGTTTTGTGTTTCTGGCCCACATGGGTTCTAAGAGTACTCCAACTCCTGTGATGCAAGATTACAAATGCCCGGATGGGCGTGCTACCAATTGAGGGGATAATCAATTGGAGGAGTTTGAAACAAGCACTGCAGAGCATGCGGCCTCTGAGGAAAGAGTCTAACTCTGAAACGCGTCAGGCGAGGCATGCAAGAAGATTTTATTTGTCTTTCATTTAAGAGTGTCCCTGCGCTTTGAAAACTCTTGCTTGTGAGTGCATTCCAAGAAAGGCAACTTGTGAAAACATGATTTATACGGCCCAGCCATGTCTGGGTGTGCATCTTTGCTGAATTCATGGCAAGTCCTGTGGCCTGAGATGTTTTATTGCTACGTTGGAACAGCAAGATATGCTTTACATTTGGGGACATTTCTTGATGGATGAACATTTTTCTGAATAAAAGAAGGTATGCTGCTTACAAATTGAAAGTGTTTTGTGTTTCTGGCCCACATGGGTTCTAAGAGTACTCCAACTCCTGTGATGCAAGATTACAAATGCCCAGATGGGCGTGCTACCAATTGAGGGGATAATCAGTTGGAGGAGTTTGAAACAAGCACTGCAGAGCATGCAGCGTCCGAGGAAAGAGTCTAAGTCTGAAAAGCGTCAGGCGAGGCATGCGAGAAGATTTTATTTGTCTTTCATTTAAGAGTGTCCCTGCTTTTTGAAAACTCTTGCTTGTGAGTGCATTCCAAGAAAGGCAACTTGTGAAAACATAATTTATACGGCCCAGCCAGGTCGGGTGTGCTCCTTTGCTGAATTCATGGCAAGTCCTGTGGCCTGAGATGTTTTAGTGCTACGTTGGAACAGCAAGATATGCTTTACATTTGGGGACATTTCTTGATGGATGAACATTTTGCTGAAAAAAAGAAGGTATGCTGCTTACAAATTGAAAGTGTTTTGTGTTTCTGACCCACATGGGTTCAAAGAGAACTCCAACTCCTGTGATGCAAGATTACAAATGCCCGGATGAGCGTGTTACCAATTGAGGGGATAATCAGTTGGAGGAGTTTGAAACAAGCACTGCAGAGCATGCGGCCTCCGAGGAAAGAGTCTAACTCTGAAAAGCGTCAGGCGAGGCATGCGAGAAGATTTTATTTGTCTTTCATTTAAGAGTGTCCCTGCGCTTTGAAAACTCTTGCTTGTGAGTGCATTCAAAGAAAGGCAACTTGTGAAAACATAATTTATACGGCCCAGCCAGGTCGGGGTGTGCACCTTTGCTGAATTCATGGCAAGTCCTGTGGCCTGAGATGTTTTAGTGCTACGTTGGAACAGCAAGATATGCTTTAAATTTGGGGGCATTTATTGATGGATGAACATTTTGCTGAATAAAAGAAGATATGCTGCTTACAAATTGAAAGTGTTTTGTGTTTCTGACCCACATGGGTTCAAAGAGAACTCCAACTCTTGTGAGGCAAGATTACAAATGCCCGGAGGGGCGTGTTACCAATTGAGGGGATAATCAGTTGGAGGAGTTTGAAACAAGCACTGCAGAGCATGCGGCCTCTGAGGAGAGTCTAACTCTGAAACACGTCAGGCGAGGCATGCGAGAAGATTTTATTTGTCTTTCATTTAAGAGTGTCCCTGCGCTTTGAAAACTCTGGCTTGTGAGTGCATTTCAAGAAAGGCAACTTGTGAAAACATCATTTATACGGCCCAGCCAGGTCGGGGTGTGCACCTTTGCTGAATTCATGGCAAGTCCTGTGGCCTGAGATGTTTTAGTGCTACGTTGGAACAGCAAGATATGCTTGACATTTGGGGACATTTCTTGATGGATGAACATTTTGCTGAATAAAAGAAGGTATGCTGCTTACAATTTGAAAGTGTTTTGTGTTTCTGACCCACATGGGTTCAAACAGAACTCCAACTCCGGTGATGCAAGATTGCAAATGCCCGGATGGGCGTGTTACCAATTGAGGGAATAATCAGTTGGAGGAGTTTGAAAGAAGCACTGCAGAGCATGCGGCCTCTGAGGAAAGAGTCTATCTCTGAAATGCGTCCTCCGAGGCATGCGAGAAGATTTTATTTGTCTTTCATTTAAGAGTGTCCCTGCGCTTTGAAAACTCTTGCTTGTGAGTGCATTCCAAGAAAGGCAACTTGTGAAAACATAATTTATACAGCCCAGCCAGGTCGGGTGTGCACCTTTGCTGAATTCATGGCAAGTCCTGTGGCCTGAGATGTTTTAGTGCTACGTTGGAACAGCAAGATATGCTTTACATTTGGGGACATTTCTTGATGGATGAACATTTTGCTGAAAAAACAGAAGGTATGCTGCTTACAATTTGAAAGTGTTTTGTGTTTCTGACCCACATGCGTTCAAAGAGAACTCCAACTCCTGTGATGCAAGATTAAAAATGCCCGGATGGGCGTGTTACCAATCGAGGGGATAATCATTTGGAGGAGTTTGAAACAAGCACTGCAGAGCATGCGGCCTCTGAGGAAAGAGTCTAACTCTGAAACGCGTCAGGCGAGGCATGGAAGAAGATTTTATTTGTCTTTCATTTAAGAGTGTCCCTGCGCTTTGTAAACTCTTGCTTGTGAGTGCATTCCAAGAAAGGCAACTTGTGAAAACATAATTTATGCTGCCCAGCCATGTCTGGGTGTGCACCGTTGCTGAATTCATGGCAAGTCCTGGGGCCTGAGATGTTTTAGTGCTACGTTGGAACAGCAAGATATGCTTTACATTAGGGGACATTTATTGATGGATGAACATTTTGCTGAATAAAAGAAGATATGCTGCTTACAAATTGAAAGTGTTTTGTTTTTCTGACCCACATGGGTTCAAAGAGAAATCCAACTCCTGTGTTGCAAGATTACAAATGCCCGGATGGGCGTGTTACCAATTGAGGGGATAATCAGTTGGAGGAGTTTGAAAAAAGCACTGCAGAGCATGCGGCCTCTGAGGAAAGAGTCTATCTCTGAAACACGTCAGGTGAGGCATGCAAGAAGATTTTATTTGTCTTTCATTTAAGAGTGTCCCTGCGCTTTGAAAACTCTTGATTGTGAGTGCATTCCAAGAAAGGCAGCTTGTGAAAACATAATTTATACGGCCCAGCCAGGTCGGGGTGTGCACCTTTGCTGAATTCATGGCAAGTCCTGTGGCCTGAGATGTTTTAGTGCTACGTTGGAACAGCAAGATATGCTTTACATTTGGGGACATTTCTTGATGGATGAACATTTTTCTGAATAAAAGAAGGTATGCTGCTTACAAATTGAAAGTGTTTTGCGTTTCTGACCCACATGGGTTCTAAGAGTACTCCAACTCCTGTGATGCAAGATTACAAATGCCCGGATGGGCGTGCTACCAATTGAGGGGATAATCAGTTGGAGGAGTTTGAAACAAGCACTGCAGAGCATGCGGCCTCTGAGGAAAGATTCTAACTCTGAAAAGCGTCAGGCGAGGCATGCGAGAAGATTTTATTTGTCTTTCACTTAAGAGTGTCCCTGCGCTTCGAAAACTCTTGCTTGTGAGAGCATTCCAAAAAAGGCAACTTGTGAAAACATAATTTATACGGCCCAGCCAGGTCGGGGTGTGCACCTTTGCTGAATTCATGGCAAGTCCTAGGGCCTGAGATGTTTTAGTGCTACGTTGGAACAGCAAGATATGCTTTACATTTGGGGACATTTATTGATGGATGAACATTTTGCTGAATAAAAGAAGGTATGCTGCTTACAATTTGAAAGTGTTTTGTGTTTCTGACCCACATGGGTTCAAAGAGAACTCCAACTCTTGTGAGGCAAGATTACAAATGCCCGGAGGGGCGTGTTACCAATTGAGGGGATAATCAGTTGGAGGAGTTTGAAACAAGCACTGCAGAGCATGCGGCCTCTGAGGAAAGATTCTAACTCTGAAAAGCGTCAGGCGAGGCATGCGAGAAGATTTTATTTGTCTTTCACTTAAGAGTGTCCCTGCGCTTCGAAAACTCTTGCTTGTGAGTGCATTCCAAGAAAGGCAACTTGTGAAAACATAATTTATACAGCCCGGCCACGTCGGGGTGTGCACCTTTGCTGAATTCATGGCAAGTCCCGTGGCCTGAGATGTTTTAGTGCTACGTTGGAACATCAAGATATGCTTTACATTTGGGGACATTTCTTGATGGATGAACATTTTGCTGAATAAAAGAAGGTGTACTGCTTACAAATTGAAAGTGTTTTGTGTTTCTGACCCACATGGGTTCAAAGAGAACTCCAACTCCGGTGATGCAAGATTACAAATGCCCGGATGGGCTTGTTACCAATTGAGGGGCTAATCAGTTGGAGGAGTTTGAAAAAAGCACTGCAGAGCATGCAGCCTCTGAGGAAAGAGTCTATCTCTGAAACACGTCAGGCGAGGCATGCAAGAAGATTTTATTTGTCTTTCATTTAAGAGTGTCCCTGCGCTTTGAAAACTCTTGCTTGTGAGTGCATTCCAAGAAAGGCAACTTGTGAAAACATAATTTATACGGCCCAGCCAGGTCGGGGTGTGCACCTTTGCTGAATTCATGGCAAGTCCTGTGGCCTGAGATGTTTTAGTGCTACGTTGGAACAGCAATATATGCTTGACATTTGGGGACATTTCTTGATGGATGGACATTTTGCTGAATAAAAGAAGGTATGCTGCTTACAAATTGAAAGTGTTTTGTGTTTCTGACCCACATGGGTTCAAAGAGAACTCCAACTCCGGTGATGCAAGATTACAAATGCCCGGATGGGCGTGTTACCAATTGAGGGGATAATCAGTTGGAGGAGTTTGAAAGAAGCACTGCAGAGCATGCGGCCTCTGAGGAAAGAGTCTATCTCTGAAATGCGTCCGGCAAGGCATGCAAGAAGATTTTATTTGTCTTTCATTCAAGAGTGTCCCTGCGCTTTGAAAACTCTTGCTTGTGAGTGCATTCCAAGAAAGGCAACTTGTGAAAACATAATTTATACGGCCCAGCCAGGTCGGGTGTGCACCTTTGCTGAATTCATGGCAAGTCCTGTGGCCTGAGATGTTTTAGTGCTACGTTGGAACAGCAAGATATGCTTTACATTTGGGGACATTTCTTGATGGATGAACATTTTGCTGAAAAAAAGAAGGTATGCTGCTTACAAATTGAAAGTGTTTTGTGTTTCTGACCCACATGGGTTCAAAGAGAACTCCAACTCCTGTGATGCAAGATTACAAATGCCCGGATGGGCGTGTTACCAATTGAGGGGATAATCAGTTGGAGGAGTTTGAAAAAAGCACTGCAGAGCATGCGGCCTCTGAGGAAAGAGTCTATCTCTGAAACACGTCAGGTGAGGCATGCAAGAAGATTTTATTTGTCTTTCATTTAAGAGTGTCCCTGCGCTTTGAAAACTCTTGCTTGTGAGTGCATTCCAAGAAAGGCAGCTTGTGAAAACATAATTTATAAGGCCCAGCCATGTCGGGGTGTGCACCTTTGGTGAATTCATGGCAAGTCTTGTGGCCTGAGATGTTTTAGTGCTACGTTGGAACAGGAAGATATGCTTTACATTTGGGGACATTTCTTGATGGATGAGCATTTTGCTGAATAAAAGAAGGTATGCTGCTTACAAATTGAAAGTGTTTTGTGTTTCTGACCCACATGGGTTCAAAGAGAACTCCAACTCCGGTGATGCAAAATTACAAATGCCCGGATGGGCGTGTTACCAATTGAGGGGATAATCAGTTGGAGGAGTTTGAAACAAGCACTGCAGAGCATGCGGCCTCTGAGGAAAGAGTTTAACTCTGAAACGCGTCAGGCGAGGCATGCAAGAAGATTTTATTTGTCTTTCATTTAAGAGTGTCCTTGCGCTTTGAAAACTCTTGCTTGTGAGTGCATTTCAAGAAAGGCAACTTGTGAAAACATAATTTATACGGCCCAGCCAGGTCGGGGTGTACACCTTTGCTGAATTCATGGCAAGTCCTGTGGCCTGAGATGTTTTAGTGCTACGTTGGAACAGCAAGATATGCTTTACATTTGGGGACATTTCTTGATGGATGAACATTTTGCTGAATAAAAGAAGATATGCTGCTTACAAATTGAAAGTGTTTTGTGTTTCTGACCCACATGGGTTCAAAGAGAACTCCAACTCCTGTGATGCAAGATTACAAATGCCCGGATGGGCGTGTTACCAATTGAGGGGATAATCAGTTGGAGGAGTTTGAAAGAAGCACTGCAGAGCATGCGGCCTCTGAGGAAAGAGTCTATCTCTGAAATGCGTCCTCCGAGGCATGCGAGAAGATTTTATTTGTCTTTCATTTAAGAGTGTCCCTGCGCTTTGAAAACTCTTGCTTGTGAGTGCATTCCAAGAAAGGCAACTTGTGAAAACATAATTTATAAGGCCCAGCCATGTCGGGGTGTGCACCTTTGGTGAATTCATGGCAAGTCTTGTGGCCTGAGATGTTTTTGTGCTACGTTGGAACAGCAAGATATGCTTTACATTTGGGGACATTTCTTGATGGATGAACATTTTGCTGAATAAAAGAAGGTATGCTGCTTACAAATTGAAAGTGTTTTGTGTTTCTGACCCACACGGGTTCAAAGAGAACTCCAACTCCGGTGATGCAAGATTACAAATGCCCGGATGGGCGTGTTACCAATTGAGGGGATAATCAGTTGGAGGAGTTTGAAACAAGCACTGCAGAGCATGCGGCCTCTAAGGAAAGAGTTTAACTCTGAAACGCGTCAGGCGAGGCATGCGAGAAGATTTTATTTGTATTTCATTTAAGAGTGTCCCTGCGCTTTGAAAACTCTTGCTTGTGAGTGCATTGCAAGAAAGGCAACTTGTGAAAACATAATTTATACGGCCCAGTTAGGTCGGGGGCGTGCACCTTTGCTGAATTCAAGGCAAGTCCTGTGGCCTGAGATGTTTTAGTGCTACGTTGGAACAGCAAGATATGCTTGACATTTGGGGACATTTCTTGATGGATGAACATTTTGCTGAAAAAAAGAAGGTATGCTGCCTACAAATTGAAAGTGTTTTGTGTTTCTGACCCACATGCGTTCAAAGAGAACTCCAACTCCTGTGATGCAAGATTAAAAATGCCCAGATGGGCGTGTTACCAATCGAGGGGATAATCATTTGGAGGAGTTTGAAACAAGCACTGCAGAGCATGCGGCCTCTGAGGAAAGAGTCTAACTCTGAAACGCGTCAGGCGAGGCATGCAAGAAGATTTTATTTGTCTTTCATTTAAGAGTGTCCCTGCGCTTTGTAAACTCTTGCTTGTGAGTGCATTCCAAGAAAGGCAACTTGTGAAAACATAATTTATACGGCCCAGCCATGTCTGGGTGTGCACCTTTGCTGAATTCATGGCAAGTCCTGTGGCCTGAGATGTTTTAGTGCTACGTTGGAACAGCAAGATATGCTTGACATTTGGGGACATTTCTTGATGGATGAACATTTTGCTGAATAAAAGAAGGTATACTGCTTACAAATTGAAAGTGTTTTGTGTTTCTGACCCACATGGGTTCAAAAAGAACTCCAACTCCGTTGATGCAAGATTACAAATGCCCGGATGGGCGTGTTACCAATTGAGGGGATAATCAGTTGGAGGAGTTTGAAAAAAGCACTGCAGAGCATGCGGCCTCTGAGGAAAGAGTCTATCTCTGAAACACGTCAGGCGAGGCATGCAAGAAGATTTTCTTTGTCTTTCATTTAAGAGTGTCTCTGCGCTTTGAAAACTCTTGCTTGTGAGTGCATTCCAAGAAAGGCAACTTGTGAAAACATAATTGATATGGCCCAGCCATGTCGGGGTGTGCACCTTTGGTGAATTCAATGCAAGTCTTGTGGCCTGAGATGTTTTAGTGCTACTTTGGAACAGGAAGATATGCTTAGCATTTGGGGACATTTCTTGATGGATGAACATTTTGCTGAATAAAAGAAGGTATGCTGCTTACAAATTGAAAGTGTTTTGTGTTTCTGACCCACATGGGTTCAAAGAGAACTCCAACTCCTGTGATGCAAGATTACAAATGCCCGGATGAGCGTGTTACCAATTGAGGGGATAATCAGTTGGAGGATTTTGAAACAAGCACTGCAGAGCATGCGGCCTCTGAGGAAAGAGCCTAACTCTAAAAAGCGTCAGGCGAGGCATGCGAGAAGATTTTATTTGTCTTTCATTTAAGAGTGTCCCTGCGCTTTGAAAACTCTTGCTTGTGAGTGCATTCAAAGAAAGGCAACTTGTGAAAACATAATTTATACGGCCCAGCCAGGTCGGGGTGTGCACCTTTGCTGAATTCATGGCAAGTCCTGTGGCCTGAGATGTTTTAGTGCTACGTTGGAACAGCAAGATATGCTTTAAATTTGGGGGCATTTATTGATGGATGAACATTTTGCTGAATAAAAGAAGATATGCTGCTTACAAATTGAAAGTGTTTTGTGTTTCTGACCCACATGGGTTCAAAGAGAACTCCAACTCTTGTGAGGCAAGATTACAAATGCCCGGAGGGGCGTGTTACCAATTGAGGGGATAATCAGTTGGAGGAGTTTGAAACAAGCACTGCAGAGCATGCGGCCTCTGAGGAGAGTCTAACTCTGAAACACGTCAGGCGAGGCATGCGAGAAGATTTTATTTGTCTTTCATTTAAGAGTGTCCCTGCGCTTTGAAAACTCTGGCTTGTGAGTGCATTTCAAGAAAGGCAACTTGTGAAAACATCATTTATACGGCCCAGCCAGGTCGGGGTGTGCACCTTTGCTGAATTCATGGCAAGTCCTGTGGCCTGAGATGTTTTAGTGCTACGTTGGAACAGCAAGATATGCTTGACATTTGGGGACATTTCTTGATGGATGAACATTTTGCTGAATAAAAGAAGGTATGCTGCTTACAATTTGAAAGTGTTTTGTGTTTCTGACCCACATGGGTTCAAACAGAACTCCAACTCCGGTGATGCAAGATTGCAAATGCCCGGATGGGCGTGTTACCAATTGAGGGAATAATCAGTTGGAGGAGTTTGAAAGAAGCACTGCAGAGCATGCGGCCTCTGAGGAAAGAGTCTATCTCTGAAATGCGTCCTCCGAGGCATGCGAGAAGATTTTATTTGTCTTTCATTTAAGAGTGTCCCTGCGCTTTGAAAACTCTTGCTTGTGAGTGCATTCCAAGAAAGGCAACTTGTGAAAACATAATTTATACAGCCCAGCCAGGTCGGGTGTGCACCTTTGCTGAATTCATGGCAAGTCCTGTGGCCTGAGATGTTTTAGTGCTACGTTGGAACAGCAAGATATGCTTTACATTTGGGGACATTTCTTGATGGATGAACATTTTGCTGAAAAAACAGAAGGTATGCTGCTTACAATTTGAAAGTGTTTTGTGTTTCTGACCCACATGCGTTCAAAGAGAACTCCAACTCCTGTGATGCAAGATTAAAAATGCCCGGATGGGCGTGTTACCAATCGAGGGGATAATCATTTGGAGGAGTTTGAAACAAGCACTGCAGAGCATGCGGCCTCTGAGGAAAGAGTCTAACTCTGAAACGCGTCAGGCGAGGCATGGAAGAAGATTTTATTTGTCTTTCATTTAAGAGTGTCCCTGCGCTTTGTAAACTCTTGCTTGTGAGTGCATTCCAAGAAAGGCAACTTGTGAAAACATAATTTATGCTGCCCAGCCATGTCTGGGTGTGCACCGTTGCTGAATTCATGGCAAGTCCTGGGGCCTGAGATGTTTTAGTGCTACGTTGGAACAGCAAGATATGCTTTACATTAGGGGACATTTATTGATGGATGAACATTTTGCTGAATAAAAGAAGATATGCTGCTTACAAATTGAAAGTGTTTTGTTTTTCTGACCCACATGGGTTCAAAGAGAAATCCAACTCCTGTGTTGCAAGATTACAAATGCCCGGATGGGCGTGTTACCAATTGAGGGGATAATCAGTTGGAGGAGTTTGAAAAAAGCACTGCAGAGCATGCGGCCTCTGAGGAAAGAGTCTATCTCTGAAACACGTCAGGTGAGGCATGCAAGAAGATTTTATTTGTCTTTCATTTAAGAGTGTCCCTGCGCTTTGAAAACTCTTGATTGTGAGTGCATTCCAAGAAAGGCAGCTTGTGAAAACATAATTTATACGGCCCAGCCAGGTCGGGGTGTGCACCTTTGCTGAATTCATGGCAAGTCCTGTGGCCTGAGATGTTTTAGTGCTACGTTGGAACAGCAAGATATGCTTTACATTTGGGGACATTTCTTGATGGATGAACATTTTTCTGAATAAAAGAAGGTATGCTGCTTACAAATTGAAAGTGTTTTGCGTTTCTGACCCACATGGGTTCTAAGAGTACTCCAACTCCTGTGATGCAAGATTACAAATGCCCGGATGGGCGTGCTACCAATTGAGGGGATAATCAGTTGGAGGAGTTTGAAACAAGCACTGCAGAGCATGCGGCCTCTGAGGAAAGATTCTAACTCTGAAAAGCGTCAGGCGAGGCATGCGAGAAGATTTTATTTGTCTTTCACTTAAGAGTGTCCCTGCGCTTCGAAAACTCTTGCTTGTGAGAGCATTCCAAAAAAGGCAACTTGTGAAAACATAATTTATACGGCCCAGCCAGGTCGGGGTGTGCACCTTTGCTGAATTCATGGCAAGTCCTAGGGCCTGAGATGTTTTAGTGCTACGTTGGAACAGCAAGATATGCTTTACATTTGGGGACATTTATTGATGGATGAACATTTTGCTGAATAAAAGAAGGTATGCTGCTTACAATTTGAAAGTGTTTTGTGTTTCTGACCCACATGGGTTCAAAGAGAACTCCAACTCTTGTGAGGCAAGATTACAAATGCCCGGAGGGGCGTGTTACCAATTGAGGGGATAATCAGTTGGAGGAGTTTGAAACAAGCACTGCAGAGCATACGGCCTCTGAGGAAAGATTCTAACTCTGAAAAGCGTCAGGCGAGGCATGCGAGAAGATTTTATTTGTCTTTCACTTAAGAGTGTCCCTGCGCTTCGAAAACTCTTGCTTGTGAGTGCATTCCAAGAAAGGCAACTTGTGAAAACATAATTTATACAGCCCGGCCACGTCGGGGTGTGCACCTTTGCTGAATTCATGGCAAGTCCCGTGGCCTGAGATGTTTTAGTGCTACGTTGGAACATCAAGATATGCTTTACATTTGGGGACATTTCTTGATGGATGAACATTTTGCTGAATAAAAGAAGGTGTACTGCTTACAAATTGAAAGTGTTTTGTGTTTCTGACCCACATGGGTTCAAAGAGAACTCCAACTCCGGTGATGCAAGATTACAAATGCCCGGATGGGCTTGTTACCAATTGAGGGGCTAATCAGTTGGAGGAGTTTGAAAAAAGCACTGCAGAGCATGCAGCCTCTGAGGAAAGAGTCTATCTCTGAAACACGTCAGGCGAGGCATGCAAGAAGATTTTATTTGTCTTTCATTTAAGAGTGTCCCTGCGCTTTGAAAACTCTTGCTTGTGAGTGCATTCCAAGAAAGGCAACTTGTGAAAACATAATTTATACGGCCCAGCCAGGTCGGGGTGTGCACCTTTGCTGAATTCATGGCAAGTCCTGTGGCCTGAGATGTTTTAGTGCTACGTTGGAACAGCAATATATGCTTGACATTTGGGGACATTTCTTGATGGATGGACATTTTGCTGAATAAAAGAAGGTATGCTGCTTACAAATTGAAAGTGTTTTGTGTTTCTGACCCACATGGGTTCAAAGAGAACTCCAACTCCGGTGATGCAAGATTACAAATGCCCGGATGGGCGTGTTACCAATTGAGGGGATAATCAGTTGGAGGAGTTTGAAAGAAGCACTGCAGAGCATGCGGCCTCTGAGGAAAGAGTCTATCTCTGAAATGCGTCCGGCAAGGCATGCAAGAAGATTTTATTTGTCTTTCATTCAAGAGTGTCCCTGCGCTTTGAAAACTCTTGCTTGTGAGTGCATTCCAAGAAAGGCAACTTGTGAAAACATAATTTATACGGCCCAGCCAGGTCGGGTGTGCACCTTTGCTGAATTCATGGCAAGTCCTGTGGCCTGAGATGTTTTAGTGCTACGTTGGAACAGCAAGATATGCTTTACATTTGGGGACATTTCTTGATGGATGAACATTTTGCTGAAAAAAAGAAGGTATGCTGCTTACAAATTGAAAGTGTTTTGTGTTTCTGACCCACATGGGTTCAAAGAGAACTCCAACTCCTGTGATGCAAGATTACAAATGCCCGGATGGGCGTGTTACCAATTGAGGGGATAATCAGTTGGAGGAGTTTGAAAAAAGCACTGCAGAGCATGCGGCCTCTGAGGAAAGAGTCTATCTCTGAAACACGTCAGGTGAGGCATGCAAGAAGATTTTATTTGTCTTTCATTTAAGAGTGTCCCTGCGCTTTGAAAACTCTTGCTTGTGAGTGCATTCCAAGAAAGGCAGCTTGTGAAAACATAATTTATAAGGCCCAGCCATGTCGGGGTGTGCACCTTTGGTGAATTCATGGCAAGGCTTGTGGCCTGAGATGTTTTAGTGCTACGTTGGAACAGGAAGATATGCTTTACATTTGGGGACATTTCTTGATGGATGAGCATTTTGCTGAATAAAAGAAGGTATGCTGCTTACAAATTGAAAGTGTTTTGTGTTTCTGACCCACATGGGTTCAAAGAGAACTCCAACTCCGGTGATGCAAAATTACAAATGCCCGGATGGGCGTGTTACCAATTGAGGGGATAATCAGTTGGAGGAGTTTGAAACAAGCACTGCAGAGCATGCGGCCTCTGAGGAAAGAGTTTAACTCTGAAACGCGTCAGGCGAGGCATGCAAGAAGATTTTATTTGTCTTTCATTTAAGAGTGTCCTTGCGCTTTGAAAACTCTTGCTTGTGAGTGCATTTCAAGAAAGGCAACTTGTGAAAACATAATTTATACGGCCCAGCCAGGTCGGGGTGTACACCTTTGCTGAATTCATGGCAAGTCCTGTGGCCTGAGATGTTTTAGTGCTACGTTGGAACAGCAAGATATGCTTTACATTTGGGGACATTTCTTGATGGATGAACATTTTGCTGAATAAAAGAAGATATGCTGCTTACAAATTGAAAGTGTTTTGTGTTTCTGACCCACATGGGTTCAAAGAGAACTCCAACTCCTGTGATGCAAGATTACAAATGCCCGGATGGGCGTGTTACCAATTGAGGGGATAATCAGTTGGAGGAGTTTGAAAGAAGCACTGCAGAGCATGCGGCCTCTGAGGAAAGAGTCTATCTCTGAAATGCGTCCTCCGAGGCATGCGAGAAGATTTTATTTGTCTTTCATTTAAGAGTGTCCCTGCGCTTTGAAAACTCTTGCTTGTGAGTGCATTCCAAGAAAGGCAACTTGTGAAAACATAATTTATAAGGCCCAGCCATGTCGGGGTGTGCACCTTTGGTGAATTCATGGCAAGTCTTGTGGCCTGAGATGTTTTTGTGCTACGTTGGAACAGCAAGATATGCTTTACATTTGGGGACATTTCTTGATGGATGAACATTTTGCTGAATAAAAGAAGGTATGCTGCTTACAAATTGAAAGTGTTTTGTGTTTCTGACCCACACGGGTTCAAAGAGAACTCCAACTCCGGTGATGCAAGATTACAAATGCCCGGATGGGCGTGTTACCAATTGAGGGGATAATCAGTTGGAGGAGTTTGAAACAAGCACTGCAGAGCATGCGGCCTCTAAGGAAAGAGTTTAACTCTGAAACGCGTCAGGCGAGGCATGCGAGAAGATTTTATTTGTATTTCATTTAAGAGTGTCCCTGCGCTTTGAAAACTCTTGCTTGTGAGTGCATTGCAAGAAAGGCAACTTGTGAAAACATAATTTATACGGCCCAGTTAGGTCGGGGGCGTGCACCTTTGCTGAATTCAAGGCAAGTCCTGTGGCCTGAGATGTTTTAGTGCTACGTTGGAACAGCAAGATATGCTTGACATTTGGGGACATTTCTTGATGGATGAACATTTTGCTGAAAAAAAGAAGGTATGCTGCCTACAAATTGAAAGTGTTTTGTGTTTCTGACCCACATGCGTTCAAAGAGAACTCCAACTCCTGTGATGCAAGATTAAAAATGCCCAGATGGGCGTGTTACCAATCGAGGGGATAATCATTTGGAGGAGTTTGAAACAAGCACTGCAGAGCATGCGGCCTCTGAGGAAAGAGTCTAACTCTGAAACGCGTCAGGCGAGGCATGCAAGAAGATTTTATTTGTCTTTCATTTAAGAGTGTCCCTGCGCTTTGTAAACTCTTGCTTGTGAGTGCATTCCAAGAAAGGCAACTTGTGAAAACATAATTTATACGGCCCAGCCATGTCTGGGTGTGCACCTTTGCTGAATTCATGGCAAGTCCTGTGGCCTGAGATGTTTTAGTGCTACGTTGGAACAGCAAGATATGCTTGACATTTGGGGACATTTCTTGATGGATGAACATTTTGCTGAATAAAAGAAGGTATACTGCTTACAAATTGAAAGTGTTTTGTGTTTCTGACCCACATGGGTTCAAAAAGAACTCCAACTCCGTTGATGCAAGATTACAAATGCCCGGATGGGCGTGTTACCAATTGAGGGGATAATCAGTTGGAGGAGTTTGAAAAAAGCACTGCAGAGCATGCGGCCTCTGAGGAAAGAGTCTATCTCTGAAACACGTCAGGCGAGGCATGCAAGAAGATTTTCTTTGTCTTTCATTTAAGAGTGTCTCTGCGCTTTGAAAACTCTTGCTTGTGAGTGCATTCCAAGAAAGGCAACTTGTGAAAACATAATTGATATGGCCCAGCCATGTCGGGGTGTGCACCTTTGGTGAATTCAATGCAAGTCTTGTGGCCTGAGATGTTTTAGTGCTACTTTGGAACAGGAAGATATGCTTAGCATTTGGGGACATTTCTTGATGGATGAACATTTTGCTGAATAAAAGAAGGTATGCTGCTTACAAATTGAAAGTGTTTTGTGTTTCTGACCCACATGGGTTCAAAGAGAACTCCAACTCCTGTGATGCAAGATTACAAATGCCCGGATGAGCGTGTTACCAATTGAGGGGATAATCAGTTGGAGGATTTTGAAACAAGCACTGCAGAGCATGCGGCCTCTGAGGAAAGAGCCTAACTCTAAAAAGCGTCAGGCGAGGCATGCGAGAAGATTTTATTTGTCTTTCATTTAAGAGTGTCCCTGCGCTTTGAAAACTCTTACTTGTGAGTGCATTCCAAGAAAGGCAACTTGTGAAAACATAATTTATACGGCCCAGCCAGGTCGGGGTGTGCACCTTTGCTGAATTCATGGCAAGTCCTGGGGCCTGAGATGTTTTAGTGCTACGTTGGAACAGCAAGATATGCTTTAAATTTGGGGACATTTATTGATGGATGAACATTTTGCTGAATAAAAGAAGATATGCTGCTTACAAATTGAAAGTGTTTTGTGTTTCTGACCCACATGGGTTCAAAGAGAACTCCAACTCCTGTGATGCAAGATTACAAATGCCCGGATGGGCGTGTTACCAATTGAGGGGATAATCAGTTGGAGGAGTTTGAAAGAAGCACTGCAGAGCATGCGGCCTCTGAGGAAAGAGTCTATCTCTGAAATGCGTCCTCCGAGGCATGCGAGAAGATTTTATTTGTCTTTCATTTAAGAGTGTCCCTGCGCTTTGAAAACTCTTGCTTGTGAGTGCATTCCAAGAAAGGCAACTTGTGAAAACATAATTTATAAGGCCCAGCCATGTCGGGGTGTGCACCTTTGGTGAATTCATGGCAAGTCTTGTGGCCTGAGATGTTTTTGTGCTACGATGGAACAGGAAGATATGCTTTACATTTGGGGACATTTCTTGATGGATGAACATTTTGCTGAATAAAAGAAGGTATGCTGCTTACAAATTGAAAGTGTTTTGTGTTTCTGACCCACACGGGTTCAAAGAGAACTCCAACTCCGGTGATGCAAGATTACAAATGCCCGGATGGGCGTGTTACCAATTGAGGGGATAATCAGTTGGAGGAGTTTGAAACAAGCACTGCAGAGCATGCGGCCTCTAAGGAAAGAGTTTAACTCTGAAACGCGTCAGGCGAGGCATGCGAGAAGATTGTATTTGTCTTTCATTTAAGAGTGTCCCTGCGCTTTGAAAACTCTTGCTTGTGAGTGCATTCCAAGAAAGGCAACTTGTGAAAACATAATTTATACGGCCCAGTTAGATCGGGGGCGTGCACCTTTGCTGAATTCATGGCAAGTCCTGTGGCCTGAGATGTTTTAGTGCTACGTTGGAACAGCAAGATATGCTTGACATTTGGGGACATTTCTTGATGGATGAACATTTTGCTGAAAAAAAGAAGATATGCTGCTTACAAATTGAAAGTGTTTTGTGTTTCTGACCCACATGGGTTCAAAGAGAACTCCAACTCCTGTGATGCAAGATTACAAATGCCCGGATGGGCGTGTTACCAATTGAGGGGATAATCAGTTGGAGGAGTTTGAAACAAGCACTGCAGAGCATGCGGCCTCTGAGGAAAGAGCCTAACTCTGAAAAGCGTCAGACGAGGCATGCGAGAAGATTTTATTTGTCTTTCATTTAAGAGTGTCCCTGCGCTTTGAAAACTCTTACTTGTGAGTGCATTCCAAGAAAGGCAACTTGTGAAAACATAATTTATACGGCCCAGCCAGGTCGGGGTGTGCACCTTTGCTGAATTCATGGCAAGTCCTGGGGCCTGAGATGTTTTAGTGCTACGTTGGAACAGCAAGATATGCTTTACATTTGGGGACATTTATTGATGGATGAACATTTTGCTGAATAAAAGAAGATATGCTGCTTACAAATTGAAAGTGTTTTGTGTTTCTGACCCACATGGGTTCAAAGAGAACTCCAACTCCTGTGATGCAAGATTACAAATGCCCGGATGGGCGTGTTACCAATTGAGGGGATAATCAGTTGGAGGAGTTTGAAAAAAGCACTGCAGAGCATGCGGCCTCTGAGGAAAGAGTCTATCTCTGAAACACGTCAGGCGAGGCATGCAAGAAGATTTTATTTGTCTTTCATTTAAGAGTGTCCCTGCGCTTTGAAAACTCTTGCTTGTGAGTGCATTCCAAGAAAGGCAACTTGTGAAAACATAATTTATAAGGCCCAGCCATATCGGGGTGTGCACCTTTGGTGAATTCATGGCAAGTCTGTGGCCTGAGATGTTTTAGTGCTACGTTGGAACAAGAAGATATGCTTTACATTTGGGGACATTTCTTGATGGATGAACATTTTGCTGAATAAAAGAAGGTATGCTGCTTACAAATTGAAAGTGTTTTGTGTTTCTGACCCACATGGGTTCAAAGAGAACTCCAACTCCGGTGATGCAAGATTACAAATGCCCGGATGGGCGTGTTACCAATTGAGGGGATAATCAGTTGGAGGAGTTTGAAAGAAGCACTGCAGAGCATGCGGCCTCTGAGGAAAGAGTCTATCTCTGAAATGCGTCCGGCGAGGCATGCGAGAAGATTTTATTTGTCTTTCATTTAAGAGTGTCCCTGCGCTTTGAAAAGTCTTGCTTATGAGTGCATTCCAAGAAAGGCAACTTGTGAAAACATAATTTATACAGCCCAGCCAGGTCGGGGTGTGCACCTTTGCTGAATTCATGGCAAGTCCTGTGGCCTGAGATGTTTTAGTGCTACGTTGGAACAGCAAGATATGCTTGACATTTGGGGACATTTCTTGATGGATGAACATTTTGCTGAATAAAAGAAGATATGCTGCTTACAAATTGAAAGTGTTTTATGTTTCTGACCCACATGGGTTCAAAGAGAACTCCAACTCTTGTGATGCAAGATTACAAATGCCCGGATGGGCGTGTTACCAATTGAGGGGATAATCAGTTGGAGGAGTTTGAAACAAGCACTGCAGAACATGCGGCCTCTGAGGAGAGTCTAACTCTGAAACGCGTCAGGCGAGGCATGCGAGAAGATTTTGTCTTTCATTTAAGAGTGTCCCTGCGCTTTGAAAACTCTTGCTTGTGAGTGCATTCCAAGAAAGGCAACTTGTGAAAACATAATTTATACAGCCCGGCCACGTCGGGGTGTGCACCTTTGCTAAATTCATGGCAAGTCCCGTGGCCTGAGATGTTTTAGTGCTACGTTGGAACATCAAGATATGCTTTACATTTGGGGACATTTCTTGATGGATGAACATTTTGCTGAATAAAAGAAGGTATACTGCTTACAAATTGAAAGTTTTTTGTGTTTCTGACCCACATGGGTTCAAAGAGAACTCCAACTCCGGTGATGCAAGATTACAAATGCCCGGATGGGCGTGTTACCAATTGAGGGGCTAATCAGTTGGAGGAGTTTGAAAAAAGCACTGCAGAGCATGCGGCTTCTGAGGAAAGAGTCTATCTCTGAAACACGTCAGGCGAGGCATGCAAGAAGATTTTATTTGTCTTTCATTTAAGAGTGTCTCTGCGCTTTGAAAACTCTTGCTTGTGAGTGCATTCCAAGAAAGGCAACTTTTGAAAACATAATTGATACGGCCCAGCCATGTCGGGGTGTGCACCTTTGGTGAATTCAATGCAAGTCTTGTGGCCTGAGATGTTTTAGTGCTACGTTGGAACAGGAAGATATGCTTTACATTTGGGGACATTTCTTGATGGATGAACATTTTGCTGAATAAAAGAAGGTATGCTGCTTACAAATTGAAAGTGTTTTGTGTTTCTGACCCACATGGGTTCAAAGAGAACTACAACTCCGGTGATGCAAGATTACAAATGCCCGGATGGGCGTGTTACCAATTGAGGGGATAATCAGTTGGAGGAGTTTGAAACAAGCACTGCAGAGCATGCGGCCTCTGAGGAAAGAGTTTAACTCTGAAACGCGTCAGGCGAGGCATGCGAGAAGATTTTATTTGTCTTTCATTTAAGAGTGTCCCTGCGCTTTGAAAACTCTTGCTTGTGAGTGCATTCCAAGAAAGGCAACTTGTGAAAACATAATTTATACGGCCCAGACAGGTCGGGGTGTGCACCTTTGCTGAATTCATGGCAAGTCCTGTGGCCTGAGATGTTTTAGTGCTACGTTGGAACAGCAAGATATGCTTGACATTAGGGGACATTTCTTGATGGATGAACATTTTGCTGAATAAAAGAAGGTATGCTGCTTACAAATTGAAAGTGTTTTGTGTTTCTGACCCACATGGGTTCAAAGAGAACTCCAACTCCGGTGATGCAAGATTACAAATGCCCGGATGGGCGTGCTACCAATTGAGGGGATAATCAGTTGGAGGAGTTTGAAAGAAGCACTGCAGAGCATGCGGCCTCTAAGGAAAGAGTCTATCTCTGAAATGCGTCCGGCAAGGCATGCGAGAAGATTTTATTTGTCTTTCATTTAAGAGTGTCCCTGCGCTTTGAAAACTCTTGCTTGTGAGTGCATTCCAAGAAAGGCAACTTGTGAAAACATAATTTATACAGCCCAGCCAGGTCGGGTGTGCACCTTTGCTGAATTCATGGCAAGTCCTGTGGCCTGAGATGTTTTAGTGCTACGTTGGAACAGCAAGATATGCTTTACATTTGGGGACATTTCTTGATGGATGAACATTTTTCTGAATAAAAGAAGGTATGCTGCTTACAAATTGAAAGTGTTTTGCGTTTCTGGCCCACATGGGTTCTAAGAGTACTCCAACTCCTGTGATGCAAGATTACAAATGCCCGGATGGGCGTGCTACCAATTGAGGGGATAATCAGCTGGAGGAGTTTGAAACAAGCACTGCAGAGCATGCAGCGTCCGAGGAAAGAGTCTAACTCTGAAAAGCGTCAGGCGAGGCATGCAAGAAGATTTTATTTGTCTTTCATTTAAGAGTGCCCCTGCTTTTTGAAAACTCTTGCTTGTGAGTGCATTCCAAGAAAGGCAACTTGTGAAAACATAATTTATACGGCCCAGCCAGGTCGGGTGTGCTCCTTTGCTGAATTCATGGCAAGTCCTGTGGCCTGAGATGTTTTAGTGCTACGTTGGAACAGCAAGATATGCTTTACATTTGGGGACATTTCTTGCTGGATGAACATTTTGCTGAAAAAAAGAAGGTATGCTGCTTACAAATTGAAAGTGTTTTGTGTTTCTGACCCACATGGGTTCAAAGAGAACTCCAACTCCTGTGATGCAAGATTACAAATGCCGGGATGAGCGTGTTACCAATTGAGGGGATAATCAGTTGGAGGAGTTTGAAACAAGCACTGCAGAGCATGCGGCCTCCGAGGAAAGAGTCTAACTCTGAAAAGCGTCGGCGAGGCATGCGAGAAGATTTTATTTGTCTTTCATTTAAGAGTGTCCCTGCGCTTTGAAAACTCTTGCTTGTGAGTGCATTCCAAGAAAGGCAACTTGTGAAAACATAATTTATACGGCCCAGCCAGGTCGGGGTGTGCACCTTTGCTGAATTCATGGCAAGTCCTGTGGCCTGAGATGTTTTAGTGCTACGTTGGAACAGCAAGATATGCTTTACATTTTGGGACATTTATTGATGGATGAACATTTTGCTGAATAAAAGAAGATATGCTGCTTACAAATTGAAAGTGTTTTGTGTTTCTGACCCACATGGGTTCAAAGAGAACTCCAACTCTTGTGAGGCAAGATTACAAATGCCCGGATGGGCGTGTTACCAATTGAGGGGATAATCAGTTGGAGGAGTTTGAAACAAGCACTGCAGAGCATGCGGCCTCTGAGGAGAGTCTAACTCTGAAACGCGTCAGGCGAGCCATGCGAGAAGATTTTATTTGTCTTTCATTTAAGAGTGTCCCTGCGCTTTGAAAACTCTTGCTTGTGAGTGCATTTCAAGAAAGGCAACTTGTGAAAACATAATTTATACGGCCCAGCCAGGTCGGGGTGTGCACCTTTGCTGAATTCATGGCAAGTCCTGTGGCCTGAGATGTTTTAGTGCTACGTTGGAACAGCAAGATATGCTTGACATTTGGGGACATTTCTTGATGGATGAACATTTTGCTGAATAAAAGAAGGTATGCTGCTTACAAATTGAAAGTGTTTTGTTTTTCTGACCCACATGGGTTCAAACAGAACTCCAACTCCGGTGATGCAAGATTGCAAATGCCCGGATGGGCGTGTTACCAATTGAGGAATAATCAGTTGGAGGAGTTTGAAAGAAGCACTGCAGAGCATGCGGCCTCTGAGGAAAGAGTCTATCTCTGAAATGCTTCCTCCGAGGCATGCGAGAAGATTTTATTTGTCTTTCATTTAAGATTGTCCCTGCGCTTTGAAAACTCTTGCTTGTGAGTGCATTCCAAGAAAGGCAACTTGTGAAAACATAATTTATACAGCCCAGCCAGGTCGGGTGTGCACCTTTGCTGAATTCATGGCAAGTCCTGTGGCCTGAGATGTTTTAGTGCTACGTTGGAACAGCAAGATATGCTTTACATTTGGGGACATTTCTTGATGGATGAACATTTTGCTGAAAAAAAGAAGGTATGCTGCTTACAAATTGAAAGTGTTGTGTGTTTCTGACCCACATGCGTTCAAAGAGAACTCCAACTCCTGTGATGCAAGATTAAAAATGCCCGGATGGGCGTGTTACCAATCGAGGGGATAATCATTTGGAGGAGTTTGAAACAAGCACTGCAGAGCATGCGGCCTCTGAGGAAAGAGTCTAACTCTGAAACGCGTCAGGTGAGGCATGGAAGAAGATTTTATTTGTCTTTCATTTAAGAGTGTCCCTGCGCTTTGTAAACTCTTGCTTGTGAGTGCATTCCAAGAAAGGCAACTTGTGAAAACATAATTTATGCTGCCCAGCCATGTCTGGGTGTGCACCGTTGCTGAATTCATGGCAAGTCCTGGGGCCTGAGATGTTTTAGTGCTACGTTGGAACAGCAAGATATGCTTTACATTAGGGGACATTTATTAATGGATGAACATTTTGCTGAATAAAAGAAGATATGCTGCTTACAAATTGAAAGTGTTTTGTGTTTCTGACCCACATGTGTTCAAAGAGAACTCCAACTCCTGTGATGCAAGATTACAAATGCCCGGATGGGCGTGTTACCAATTGAGGGGATAATCAGTTGGAGGAGTTTGAAAAAAGCACTGCAGAGCATGCGGCCTCTGGGGAAAGAGTCTATCTCTGAAACACGTCAGGTGAGGCATGCAAGAAGATTTTATTTGTCTTTCATTTAAGAGTGTCCCTGCGCTTTGAAAACTCTTGCTTGCGAGTGCATTCCAAGAAAGGCAGCTTGTGAAAACATAATTTATACGGCCCAGCCAGGTAGGGGTGTGCACCTTTGCTGAATTCATGGCAAGTCCTGTGGCCTGAGATGTTTTAGTGCTACGTTGGAACAGCAAGATATGCTTTACATTTGGGGACATTTCTTGATTGATGAACATTTTTCTGAATAAAAGAAGGTATGCTGCTTACAAATTGAAAGTGTTTTGCGTTTCTGACCCACATGGGTTCTAAGAGTACTCCAACTCCTGTGATGCAAGATTACAAATGCCCGGATGGGCGTGCTACCAATTGAGGGGATAATCAGTTGGAGGAGATTGAAACAAGCACTGCAGAGCATGCGGCCTCTGAGGAAAGAGTCTAACTCTGAAAAGCGTCAGGCGAGGCATGCAAGAAGATTTTATTTGTCTTTCATTTAAGAGTGTCCCTGCGCTTTGAAAACTCTTGCTTGTGAGTGCATTCCAAGAAAGGCAACTTGTGAAAACATAATTTATACGGCCCAGCCAGGTCGGGGTGTGCACCTTTGCTGAATTCATGGCAAGTCCTGTGGCCTGAGATGTTTTAGTGCTACGTTGGAACAGCAAGATATGCTTGACATTAGGGGACATTTCTTGATGGATGAACATTTTGCTGAATAAAAGAAGGTATGCTGCTTACAAATTGAAAGTGTTTTGTGTTTCTGACCCACATGGGTTCAAAGAGAACTCCAACTCCGGTGATGCAAGATTACAAATGCCCGGATGGGCGTGTTACCAATTGAGGGGATAATCAGTTGGAGGAGTTTGAAAGAAGCACTGCAGAGCATGCGGCCTCTGAGGAAAGAGTCTATCTCTGAAATGCGACCGGCAAGGCATGCGAGAAGATTTTATTTGTCTTTCATTTAAGAGTGTCCCTGCGCTTTGAAAACTCTTGCTTGTGAGTGCATTCCAAGAAAGGCAACTTGTGAAAACATAATTTATACAGCCCAGCCAGGTCGGGTGTGCACCTTTGCTGAATTCATGGCAAGTCCTGTGGCCTGAGATGTTTTAGTGCTACGTTGGAACAGCAAGATATGCTTTACATTTGGGGACATTTCTTGATGGATGAACATTTTTCTGAATAAAAGAAGGTATGCTGCTTACAAATTGAAAGTGTTTTGCGTTTCTGGCCCACATGGGTTCTAAGAGTACTCCAACTCCTGTGATGCAAGATTACAAATGCCCGGATGGGCGTGCTACCAATTGAGGGGATAATCAGTTGGAGGAGTTTGAAATAAGCACTGCAGAGCATGCAGCGTCCGAGGAAAGAGTCTAACTCTGAAAAGCGTCAGGCGAGGCATGCAAGAAGATTTTATTTGTCTTTCATTTAAGAGTGTCCCTGCGCTTTGAAAACTCTTGCTTGTGAGTGCATTCCAAAAAAGGCAACTTGTGAAAACATAATTTATAAGGCCCAGCCATTTCGGGGTGTGCACCTTTGGTGAATTCATGGCAAGTCTTGTGGCCTGAGATGTTTTAGTGCTAAGTTGGAACAGGAAGATATGCTTTACATTTGGGGACATTTCTTGATGGATGAACATTTTGCTGAATAAAAGAAGGTATGCTGCTTACAAATTGAAAGTGTTTTGTGTTTCTGACCCACACGGGTTCAAAGAGAACTCCAACTCCGGTGATGCAAGATTACAAATGCCCGGATGGGCGTGTTACCAATTGAGGGGATAATCAGTTGGAGGAGTTTGAAACAAGCACTGCAGAACATGCGGCCTCTAAGGAAAGAGTTTAACTCTGAAACGCGTCAGGCGAGGCATGCGAGAAGATTTTATTTGTCTTTCATTTAATAGTGTCCCTGCGCTTTGAAAACTCTTGCTTGTGAGTGCATTCCAAGAAAGGCAACTTGTGAAAACATAATTTATACGTCCCAGTTAGGTCGGGGTGTGCACCTTTGCTAAATTCATGGCAAGTCCTGTGGCCTGAGATCTGTAGTGCTACGTTGGAACAGCAAGATATGCTTGACATTTGGGGACATTTCTTGATGGATGAACATTTTGCTGAATAAAAGAAGGTATGCTGCTTACAAATTGAAAGTGTTTTGTGTTTCTGACCCACATGGGTTCAAAGACAACTCCAACTCCGGTGATGCAAGATTACAAATGCCCGGATGGGCGTGTTACCAATTGAGGGGATAATCAGTTGGAGGAGTTTGAAAGAAGCACTGCAGAGCATGTGGCCTCTGAGGAAAGAGTCTATTTCTGAAATGCGTCCGGCGAGGCATGCGAGAAGATTTTATTTGTCTTTCATTTAAGAGTGACCCTGGGCTTTGAAAACTTTTGCTTGTGAGTGCATTCCAAGAAAGGCAACTTGTGAAAACATAATTTATACGGCCCAGCCAGGTCGGGGTGTGCACCTTTGCTGAATTCATGGCAAGTCCTGTGGCCTGAGATGTTTTAGTGCTACGTTGGAACAACAAGATATGCTTTACATTTGGGGACATTTCTTGATGGATGAACATTTTGCTGAATAAAAGAAGGTATGCTGCTTACAAATTGAAAGTGTTTTATGTTTCTGACCCACATGGGTTCAAAGAGAACTCCAACTCCGGTGATGCAAGATTACAAATGCCCGGATGGGCGTGTTACCAATTGAGGGGATAATCAGTTGGAGGAGTTTGAAACAAGCACTGCAGAGCATGCGGCCTCCGAGGAAAGAGTTTAACTCTGAAACGCGTCAGGCGAGGCATGCGAGAAGATTTTATTTGTCTTTCATTTAAGAGTGTCCCTGCGCTTTGAAAACTCTTGCTTGTGAGTGCATTCCAAGAAAGGCAACTTGTGAAAACATAATTTATACGGCCCAGCCAGGTCGGGGTGTGCACCTTTGCTGAATTCATGGCAAGTCCTGTGGCCTGAGATGTTTTAGTGCTACGTTGGAACAGCAAGATATGCTTGACATTTGGGGACATTTCTTGATGGATGAACATTTTGCTGAATAAAAGAAGGTATGCTGCTTACAAATTGAAAGTGTTTTTTGTTTCTGACCCACATGGGTTCAAAGAGAACTCCAACTCCGGTGATGCAAGATTACAAATGCCCGGATGGGCGTGTTACCAATTGAGGGGATAATCAGTTGGAGGAGTTTGAAAGAAGCACTGCAGAGCATGCGGCCTCTGAGGAAAGAGTCTATCTCTGAAATGCGTCCGGCGAGGCATGCAAGAAGATTTTATTTGTCTTTCATTTAAGAGTGTCCCTGCACTTTGAAAACTCTTGCTTGTGAGTGCATTCCAAGAAAGGCAACTTGTGAAAACATAATTTATACGGCCCAGCCAGGTCGGGTGTGCACCTTTGCTGAATTCATGGCAAGTCCTGTGGCCTGAGATGTTTTAGTGCTACGTTGGAACAGCAAGATATGCTTTACATTTGGGGACATTTCTTGATGGATGAACATTTTGCTGAAAAAAAGAAGGTATGCTGCTTACAAATTGAAAGTGTTTTGCGTTTCTGACCCACATGGGTTCTAAGAGTACTCCAACTCCTGTGATGCAAGATTACAAATGCCCGGATCGGCGTGCTACCAATTGAGGGGATAATCAGTTGGAGGAGTTTGAAACAAGCACTGCAGAGCATGCGGCCTCTGAGGAAAGAGTCTAACTCTGAAAAGCGTCAGGCGAGGAATGCCAGAAGATTTTATTTGTCTTTCATTTAAGAGTGTCCCTGCGCTTTGAAAACTCTTGCTTGTGAGTGCATTCCAAGAAAGGCAACTTGTGAAAACATAATTTATACGGCCCAGCCAGGTCGGGGTGTGCACCTTTGCTGAATTCATGGCAAGTCCTGTGGCCTGAGATGTTTTAGTGCTACGTTGGAACAGCAGGATATGCTTGACATTTGGGGACATTTCTTGATGGATGAACATTTTGCTGAATAAAAGAAGGTATGCTGCTTACAAATTGAAAGTGTTTTGTGTTTCTGACCCACATGGGTTTAAAGAGAACTCCAACTCCGGTGATGCAAGATGACAAATGCCCGGATGGGCGTGTTACCAATTGAGGGGATAATCAGTTGGAGGAGTTTGAAAGAAGCACTGCAGAGCATGCGGCCTCTGAGGAAAGAGTCTATCTCTGAAATGCGTCCGGCGAGGCATGCGAGAAGATTTTATTTGTCTTTCATTTAAGAGTGTCCCTGCGCTTTGAAAACTCTTGCTTGTGAGTGCATTCCAAGAAAGGCAACTTGTGAAAACATAATTTATACGGCCCAGCCAGGTCAAGTCAAGTCAAGTCAAGAGATTTATATAGCGCGCTACATACCCATAGGGTCTCAAGGAGCTAGAGGAAGGGTGGGGAAATTACTTCTCAAATATCCAGGTTTTAAGTTGTTTTCTGAATGCTAGGTGGTTCTGAGTAAGGCGAAGGTGAGTGGGAAGTGAGTTCCAGGTTTTAGCTGCCAAGTAGGAGAAGGATCTACCTCCCATGGTGGTTTTGTTGATGCGAGGTACAGTGGCAAGGGCTAGGTTGGAGGATCGCAGCTGACGGGAGGGGGTGTAGAAGGACAATCGTGTGTTGAGGCATTCGGGTCCAAGTTCGTAAAGTGCTTTGTGTGCGTGGGTTAGGAGGCGGAAAGTAATCCTCTTATTTACGGGGAGCCAGTGGAGGTTTTTCAGGTGACCAGATATGTGTTCTTTACGTGGGATGTCTAGTATGAGCCTGGCTGAAGCATTCTGGATGCGTTGGAGTTTTTTCTGGAGTTTTGCGGTGGTACCGGCGTATAGTGTGTTTCCGTAGTCCAGGCGGCTCGTGACCAGTGCGTGGGTGACCGTTTTTCTAGTTTCGGTGGGGATCCAGCGAAATGATTTTTTGAGCATGCGAAGAATGTTGAAGCAAGATGATGAAACGGCGTTGACTTGTCTGGTCATCGAGAGTGAGGAGTCCAGGATGACGCCCAGGTTCCGTGTGTGGTCCGTCGGGATGGGTGCTTTTCCAAGGGCTTCTGGCCACCAAGAGTCATCCCAGGCGGAGGGGGAGGTGCCTAAGATGAGGACTTCTGTTTTGTCTGAGTTCAGTTTCAGACGGCTGTGTTTCATCCACTCGGCTACTTCTTTCATTCCTTCGTGTAAGTTGGTTTTGGCGGTGGTAGGGTCTTTGGTGAGTGATAGGATCAGTTGAGTGTCATCCGCGTAGGAGATGATGTTGAGATTGTGTTGGCGAGCGATGGCCGCAAGGGGGCTCATGTATACGTTGAAGAGGGTGGGGCTGAGTGACGATCCTTGTGGCACGCCGCAGATGACTGCAGAGGCCTCTGACTTGAATGGTGGGAGGCGGACTCTCTGTGTTCTTCCGGTGAGGAACGAGGGGATCCATTCCAGTGCTTTTCCTTGGATTCCTACGTCTCTGAGGCGCTGTAGAAGGGTGCTATGATAGACTGTGTCGAAGGCAGCGGAGAGGTCGAGGAGGATGAGGGCGACTGTGTCTCCATTGTCTAGCAGAGTTCGAATGTCGTCTGTTGCTGCGATGAGGGCGGTTTCAGTGCTGTGTTTGGCTCGGAAGCCGGACTGTGAGGAGTCGAGGGATTTGTTGGCTTCGAGGAAGGCGGCGAGCTGGTTGTTGACAGCTTTCTCGATGACTTTGGCTGGGAATGGAAGGAGCGAGATGGGGCGGTAGTTTTTGAGTTCGGTGGGGTCAGCTGTGGGTTTTTTCAGAAGGGCGCTGAGTTCTGCGTGTTTCCAGCTTTCCGGGAAGGTGGCGGAGTTGAGGGAGCAGTTGATGACATCTCGGAGGTGTGGTGCTATGATGGAGTCTGCTTTGTTGAAGATGTGGTGAGGTCATGGGTCAGTTAGGGATCCTGAGTGGATGGAGTTCATCAGGTGGATGGTGTCCTCAGTGGAGATTGGGTTCCAGTCGTTAAGGATGTTCAAGGGGGGTGAAGGTCCTGCGGAAGGTTGGGTGGGTTGGTCTTCGGGTCGGTTGTTGAAGCTGTTGTGGATGTCTGCGATTTTATTGTGGAAGAAGGAAGCTAGGGAGTCGCAGAGGGCTTGGGAGGGGGTGATGTCGTTGGAGTTGGCTGATGGGTTAGTAAATTCTTTGACGATGTTGAATAATTCCTTGCTGTTGTGGGCGTTGTTGTCTAGACGGTCTTTGAGTGCAGCTTTCTTGGCAGACCGGATCAGTTGGTGGTGTATGCGGGTGGCGTTTTTGAAGGCGTCCCTGGTGCTGGTGTTTGGGTCTTTTTTCCAGGCCTTCTCGAGGGAGCGACAGAGTTTCTTCGATTTCTTAAGGTCATCGTTGAACCAGGAGGCGTTTTTGCTGCCTATTTTGCTTTGGCGTTTTTTCAGCGGTGCTAGGATGTCGGCGCTGTTGGATAGCCATTGGGTGAGGTTGATGGCTGCTTGGTCGGGGTTTGAGGAGTGGGTGGGGGGGTTTTGAAGAAGCGATGAGGAGATCTGGTCGGTGGTGATTTTGTTCCAGTTTCTTCGCAGAGTAGGTTGAGGATGGTTGTGAGTAGTGGTCTTATTGTAGATAAAGTGTACGCAGCTGTGGTCCGTCCAATGGAGAGTTGTGGTGTGACTGAAGGAGACATGTTTGCTGGAGGTGAAGATAGGGTCGAGTGTGTGACCTGCGATGTGGGTGGGCGTAGAGACAAGTTGTTTGAGTCCGAGGTCGGCGAGATTGTCCAGAAGGGTGGTAGCGCTGCTGTCATTGCTCTTTTCCAGGTGAAAATTGAGGTCTCCCAATAGAATGTAGTCCTTGGAGGGGAGGGCGTGTGGGGTGATAAAGTCAGTGATGTCGTCACTGAATTGTGCACGGGGTCCTGGAGGTCGGTAGAGGAGGGTGCCTCTGAGTGTGGTCTTGGGGTCGGTGTGGATCTGGAAGTGGAGGTGTTCGGCGCTGGCAAGGTTGACGTCTGAGCTGGTTGAGATGCGGATGGAGTTCTTATGGACGATAGCGATTCCTCCTCCTGTTTGCTTGATGCGGTCCTTGCGGATGATCTTGTATCCTTCTGGGATAGCAATGGTGATGTCTGGGGCTGAAGAGGCATTCATCCATGTTTCTGTTAGGAAGGCGACGTCCGGTGAGATGGTGTCTAGTAGATTCCAGAGGTCGATGGCGTGCCTGTGGACCGAGCGGGTGTTGAGCAGGATGCATTGTAGGTGGTTGGTGTCAGATATCTGGCTGGTGTTAGTGGATGAGGAGTTTTTCTTGGTGCCGTCGAACTTGTAGGAGTAGCATGTGAAGGGTCCATGGGTGTGTCCAGGAGCGGCTTGGGCGCAGTTGGAGAGTCTGCCGGGGTTAAGGGCTAGGAGGGTGGCAGTGTCGTATGTAATGCTGGAGGGCTGGGCAGTGCGTGGACCAGGGGGTCTGGCGCTGGGCACGGTCCAGGCGCGGACGGGCATAGACGGGCTTACCTTTGGCGCACCTTCGGCGCGGATTGGGCGCGATCGCTGCGCGTGAACGCTGCGCGGAAGTACATCAGTCATATAAAGGAGTTGGGGGGAGGGGCGAGGGCGGAGCAGCTGGGAGGCGGGGTGGATATCCGGGGAGGGGAGACTAACAACAACAAGGGAGTAAACAAGATGGCAGTCGGGGCACACAATTGCAATCCAACGCTAAAAGTTACTATGAGGGCACAGGGAGACACAATCGTAATAGCGAGGCACTTCAGGTGAAGCTCAGCGTTGCAGCGTGCTGTGCTAATATGTAAATTAGTCCGATATGGACTAGCGCTATTCTGCTCTGCTGAAGTAAGGAGAGCTATAAAATTAGATGAGTGGACAAATCGGGCGCAGCACAAAGCAGCAAAGCAGCAAGCAGCTGAGTTAACAAATGAGCAAACAAAATGGGCAAAGAGAGCACAGCAGAACGATACCGCAGTGGGGCCGGGGAGGCAGCGTGGTGAAGAGCGGCCGTCTCTGACGAGTCAGAATGGTCACAGAGGTCGTGTGGACAGACCGAGCCTGATGCGCTGTGGGAGGGCGGAGCAGCTGGGAGGCGGGGTGGATATCCGGGGAGGGGAGACTAACACCAACAAGGTAGTAAACAAGATGGCAGTCGGGGCACACAATTGCAATCCAACGCTAAAAGTTACTATGAGGGCACAGGGAGACACAATCGTAATAGCGAGGCACTTCAGGTGAAGATCAGCGTTGCAGCTCGCTGTGCTAATATGTAAATTAGTCCGATATGGACTAGCGCTATTCTGCTCTGCTGAAGTAAGGAGCGCTATAAAATTAGATGAGTGGACAAATCGGGCGCAGCACAAAGCAGCAAAGCAGCAAGCAGCTGAGTTAACAAATGAGCAAACAAAATGGGCAAAGAGAGCACAGCAGAACGATACCGCAGTGGGGCCGGGGAGGCAGCGTGGTGAGGAGCGGCCGTCCTGTGGCCTGAGATGTTTTAGTGCTACGTTGGAACAGCAAGATATGCTTTACATTTGGGGACATTTATTGATGGATGAACATTTTGCTGAATAAAAGAAGATATGCTGCTTACAAATTGAAAGTGTTTTATGTTTCTGACCCACATGGGTTCAAAGAGAACTCCAACTCTTATGATGCAAGATTACAAATGCCTGGATGGGCGTGTTACCAATTGAGGGGATAATCAGTTGGAGGAGTTTGAAACAAGCACTGCAGAGCATGCGGCCTCTGAGGAGAGTCTAACTCTGAAACGCGTCAGGCGAGGCATGCGAGAAGATTTTATTTGTCTTTCATTTAAGAGTGTCCCTGCACTTTGAAAACTCTTGCTTGTGAGTGCATTCCAAGAAAGGCAACTAGTGAAAACATAATTTATACAGCCCGGCCACGTCGGGGTGTGCACCTTTGCTGAATTCATGGCAAGTCCCGTGGCCTGAGATGTTTTAGTGCTACGTTGGAACATCAAGATATGCTTTACATTTGGGGACATTTCTTGATGGATGAACATTTTGCTGAATAAAAGAAGGTATACTGCTTACAAATTGAAAGTGTTTTGTGTTTCTGACCCACATGGGTTCAAAGAGAACTCCAACTCCGGTGATGCAAGATTAGAAATGCCCGGATGGGCGTGTTAGCAATTGAGGGGATAATCAGTTGGAGGAGTTTGAAACAAGCACTGCAGAGCATGCGGCCTCTGAGGAAAGAGTTTAACTCTGAAACGCGTCAGGCGAGGCATGCAAGAAGATTTTATTTGTCTTTCATTTAAGAGTGTCCCTGCGCTTTGAAAACTCTTGCTTGTGAGTGCATTCCAAGAAAGGCAACTTGTGAAAACATAATTTATACGGCCCAGCCAGGTCGGGGTGTGCACCTTTGCTGAATTCATGGCAAGTCCTGTGGCCTGAGATGTTTTAGTGCTACGTTGGAACAGCAAGATATGCTTGACATTTGGGGACATTTCTTGATGGCTGAACATTTTGCTGAATAAAAGAAGGTATGCTGCTTACAAATTGAAAGTGTTTTGTGTTTCTGACCCACATGGGTTCAAAGAAAGCTCCAACTCCGGTGATGCAAGATTACAAATGCCCGTATGGGCGTGTTACCAATTGAGGGGATAATCAGTTGGAGGAGTTTGAAAGAAGCACTGCATAGCATGCGGCCTCTGAGGAAAGAGTCTATCTCTGAAATGCGTCCGGCGAGGCATGCAAGAAGATTTTATTTGTCTTTCATTTAAGAGTGTCCCTGCGCTTTGAAAACTCTTGCTTGTGAGTGCATTCCAAGAAAGGCAACTTGTGAAAACATAATTTATACGGCCCAGCCAGGTCGGGTGTGCACCTTTGCTGAATTCATGGCAAGTCCTGTGGCCTGAGATGTTTTAGTGCTACGTTGGAACATCAAGATATGCTTTACATTTGGGGACATTTCTTGATGGATGAACATTTTGCTGAAAAAAAGAAGGTATGCTGCTTACAAATTGAAAGTGTTTTGCGTTTCTGACCCACATGGGTTCTAAGAGTACTCCAACTCCTGTGATGCAAGATTACAAATGCCCGGATGGGCGTGCTACCAATTGAGGGGATAATCAGTTGGAGGAGTTTGAAACAAGCACTGCAGAGCATGCGGCCTCTGAGGATAGAGTCTAACTCTGAAAAGCGTCAGGCGAGGAATGCCAGAAGATTTTATTTGTCTTTCATTTAAGAGTGTCCCTGCGCTTTGAAAACTCTTGCTTGTGAGTGCATTCCAAGAAAGGCAACTTGTGAAAACATAATTTATACGGCCCAGCCATGTCTGGGTGTGCATCTTTGCTGAATTCATGGCAAGTCCTGTGGCCTGAGATGTTTTAGTGCTACGTTGGAACAGCAAGATATGCTTTACATTTGGGGACATTTCTTGATGGATGAACATTTTTCTGAATAAAAGAAGGTATGCTGCTTACAAATTGAAAGTGTTTTGCGTTTCTGGCCCACATGGGTTCTAAGAGTACTCCAACTCCTGTGATGCAAGATTACAAATGCCCGGATGGGCGTGCTACCAATTGAGGGGATAATCAGTTGGAGGAGTTTGAAACAAGCACTGCAGAGCATGCAGTGTCCGAGGAAAGAGTCTAACTCTGAAAAGCGGTAGGCGAGGCATGCAAGAAGAGTTTATTTGTCTTTCATTTAAGAGTGTCCCTGCTTTTTGAAAACTCTTGCTTGTGAGTGCATTCCAAGAAAGGCAACTTGTGAAAACATAATTTATACGGCCCAGCCAGGTCGGGTGTGCTCCTTTGCTGAATTCATGGCAAGTCCTGTGGCCTGAGATGTTTAAGTGCTACGTTGGAACAGCAAGATATGCTTTACATTTGGGGACATTTCTTGATGGATGAACATTTTGCTGAAAAAAAGAAGGTATGCTGCTTACAAATTGAAAGTGTTTTGTGTTTCTGACCCACATGGGTTCAAAGAGAACTCCAACTCCTGTGATGCAAGATTACAAATGCCCGGATGAGCGTGTTACCAATTGAGGGGATAATCAGTTGGAGGAGTTTGAAACAAGCACTGCAGAGCATGCGGCCTCCGAGGAAAGAGTCTAACTCTGAAAAGCGTCAGGCGAGGCATGCGAGAAGATTTTATTTGTCTTTCATTTAAGAGTGTCCCTGCGCTTTGAAAACTCTTGCTTGTGAGTGCATTCCAAGAAAGGCAACTTGTGAAAACATAATTTATACGGCCCAGCCAGGTCGGGGTGTGCACCTTTGCTGAATTCATGGCAAGTCCTGTGGCCTGAGATGTTTTAGTGCTACGTTGGAACAGCAAGATATGCTTTACATTTGGGGACATTTATTGATGGATGAACATTTTGCTGAATAAAAGAAGATATGCTGCTTACAAATTGAAAGTGTTTTGTGTTTCTGACCCACATGGGTTCAAAGAGAACTCCAACTCTTGTGAGGCAAGATTACAAATGCCCGGATGGGCGTGTTACCAATTGAGGGGATAATCAGTTGGAGGAGTTTGAAACAAGCACTGCAGAGCATGCGGCCTCTGAGGAGAGTCTAACTCTGAAACGGGTAAGGCGAGGCATGCGAGAAGATTTTATTTGTCTTTCATTTAAGAGTGTCCCTGCGCTTTGCAAACTCTTGCTTGTGAGTGCATTTCAAGAAAGGCAACTTGTGAAAACATAATTTATACGGCCTAGCCAGGTCGGGGTGTGCACCTTTGCTGAATTCATGGCAAGTCCTGTGGCCTGAGATGTTTTAGTGCTACGTTGGAACAGCAACATATGCTTGACATTTGGGGACATTTCTTGATGGATGAACATTTTGCTGAATAAAAGAAGGTATGCTGCTTACAAATTGAAAGTGTTTTGTGTTTCTGACCCACATGGGTTCAAACAGAACTCCAACTCCGGTGATGCAAGATTGCAAATGCCCGGATGGGCGTGTTACCAATTGAGGGAATAATCAGTTGGAGGAGTTTGAAAGAAGCACTGCAGAGCATGCGGCCTCTGAGGAAAGAGTCTATCTCTGAAATGCGTCCTCCGAGGCATGCAAGAAGATTTTATTTGTCTTTCATTTAAGAGTGTCCCTGCGCTTTGAAAACTCTTGCTTGTGAGTGCATTCCAAGAAAGGCAACTTGTGAAAACATAATTTATACAGCCCAGCCAGGTCGGGTGTGCACCTTTGCTGAATTCATGGCAAGTCCTGTGGCCTGAGATGTTTTAGTGCTACGTTGGAACAGCAAGATATGCTTTACATTTGGGGACATTTCTTGATGGATGAACATTTTGCTGAAAAAAAGAAGGTATGGTGCTTACAAATTGAAAGTGTTTTGTGTTTCTGACCCACATGCGTTCAAAGAGAACTCCAACTCCTGTGATGCAAGATTAAAAATGCCCGGATGGGCGTGTTACCAATCGAGGGGATAATCATTTGGAGGAGTTTGAAACAAGCACTGCAGAGCATGCGGCCTCTGAGGAAAGAGTCTAACTCTGAAACGCGTCAGGCGAGGCATGGAAGAAGATTTTATTTGTCTTTCATTTAAGAGTGTCCCTGCGCTTTGTAAACTCTTGCTTGTGAGTGCATTCCAAGAAAGGCAACTTGTGAAAACATAATTTATGCTGCCCAGCCATGTCTGGGTTTGCACGGTTGCTGAATTCATGGCAAGTCCTGGGGCCTGAGATGTTTTAGTGCTACGTTGGAACAGCAAGATATGCTTTACATTAGGGGACATTTATTGATGGATGAACATTTTGCTGAATAAAAGAAGGTATGCTGCTTACAAATTGAAAGTGTTTTGTGTTTCTGACCCACATGAGTTCAAAGAGAACTCCAACTCCTGTGATGCAAGATTACAAATGCCCAGATGGGCGTGTCACCAATTGAGGGGATAATCAGTTGGAGGAGTTTGAAAAAAGCACTGCAGAGCATGCGGCCTCTGAGGAAAGAGTCTATCTCTGAAACACGTCAGGTGAGGCATGCAAGAAGATTGTATTTGTCTTTCATTTAAGAGTGTCCCTGCGCTTTGAAAACTCTTGCTTGTGAATGCATTCCAAGAAAGGCAGCTTGTGAAAACATAATTTATACGGCCCAGCCAGGTCGGGGTGTGCACCTTTGCTGAATTCATGGCAAGTCCTGTGGCCTGAGATGTTTTAGTGCTACGTTGGAACAGCAAGATATGCTTGACATTTGGGGACATTTCTTGATGGATGAACATTTTGCTGAATAAAAGAAGGTATGCTGCTTACAAATTGAAAGTGTTTTGTGTTTCTGACCCACATGGGTTCAAACAGAACTCCAACTCCGGTGATGCAAGATTGCAAATGCCCGGATGGGCGTGTTACCAATTGAGGGAATAATCAGTTGGAGGAGTTTGAAAGAAGCACTGCAGAGCATGCGGCCTCTGAGGAAAGAGTCTATCTCTGAAATGCGTCCTCCGAGGCATGCGAGAAGATTTTATTTGTCTTTCATTTAAGAGTGTCCCTGCGCTTTGAAAACTCTTGCTTGTGAGTGCATTCCAAGAAAGGCAACTTGTGAAAAGATAATTTATACGGCCCAGCCATGTCTGGGTGTGCATCTTTGCTGAATTCATGGCAAGTCCTGTGGCCTGAGATGTTTTAGTGCTACGTTGGAACAGCAAGATATGCTTTACATTTGGGGACATTTCTTGATGGATGAACATTTTGCTGAAAAAAAGAAGGTATGCTGCTTACAAATTGAAAGTGTTTTGTGTTTCTGACCCACATGGGTTCAAAGAGAACTCCAACTCCTGTGATGCAAGATTACAAATGCCCGGATGAGCGTGTTACCAATTGAGGGGATAATCAGTTGGAGGAGTTTGAAACAAGCACTGCAGAGCATGCGGCCTCCGAGAAAAGAGTCTAACTCTGAAAAGCGTCAGGCGAGGCATGCGAGAAGATTTTATTTGTCTTTCATTTAAGAGTGTCCCTGCGCTTTGAAAACTCTTGCTTGTGAGTGCATTCCAAGAAAGGCAACTTGTGAAAACATAATTTATACGGCCCAGTCAGGTCGGGGTGTGCACCTTTGCTGAATTCATGGCAAGTCCTGTGGCCTGAGATGTTTTAGTGCTACGTTGGAACAGCAAGATATGCTTTACATTTGGGGACATTTATTGATGGATGAACATTTTGCTGAATAAAAGAAGATATGCTGCTTACAAATTGAAAGTGTTTTGTGTTTCTGACCCACATGGGTTCAAGGAGAACTCCAACTCTTGTGAGGCAAGATTACAAAGGCCCGGATGGGCGTGTTACCAATTGAGGGGATAATCAGTTGGAGGAGTTTGAAACAAGCACTGCAGAGCATGCGGCCTCTGAGGAGAGTCTAACTCTGAAACGCGTAAGGCGAGGCATGCGAGAAGATTTTATTTGTCTTTCATTTAAGAGTGTCCCTGCGCTTTGAAAACTCTTGCTTGTGAGTGCATTTCAAGAAAGGCAACTTGTGAAAACATAATTTATACGGCCCAGCCAGGTCGGGGTGTGCACCTTTGCTGAATTCATGGCAAGTCCTGTGGCCTGAGATGTTTTAGAGCTACGTTGGAACAGCAAGATATGCTTGACATTTGGGGACATTTCTTGATGGATGAACATTTTGCTGAATAAAAGAAGGTATGCTACTTACAAATTGAAAGTGTTTTGTGTTTCTGACCCACATGGGTTCAAACAGAACTCCAACTCCGGTGATGCAAGATTGCAAATGCCCAGATGGGCGTGTTACCAATTGAGGGAATAATCAGTTGGAGGAGTTTGAAAGAAGCACTGCAGAGCATGCGGCCTCTGAGGAAAGAGTCTATCTCTGAAATGCGTCCTCCGAGGCATGCGAGAAGATTTTATTTGTCTTTCATTTAAGAGTGTCCCTGCGCTTTGAAAACTCTTGCTTGTGAGTGCATTCCAAGAAAGGCAACTTGTGAAAACATAATTTATACAGCCCAGCCAGGTCGGGTGTGCACCTTTGCTGAATTCATGGCAAGTCCTGTGGCCTGAGATGTTTTAGTGCTACGTTGGAACAGCAAGATATGCTTTACATTTGGGGACATTTCTTGATGGATGAACATTTTGCTGAAAAAAAGAAGGTATGCTGCTTACAAATTGAAAGTGTTTTGTGTTTCTGACACACATGCGTTCAAAGAGAACTCCAACTCCTGTGATGCAAGATTAAAAATGCCCGGATGGGCGTGTTACCAATCGAGGGGATAATCATTTGGAGGAGTTTGAAACAAGCACTGCAGAGCATGTGGCCTCTGAGGAAAGAGTCTAACTCTGAAACGCGTCAGGCGAGGCATGGAAGAAGATTTTATTTGTCTTTCATTTAAGAGTGTCCCTGCGCTTTGAAAACTCTTGCTTGTGAGTGCATTCCAAGAAAGGCAACTTGTGAAAACATAATTTATACGGCCCAGTCAGGTCGGGGTGTGCACCTTTGCTGAATTCATGGCAAGTCCTGTGGCCTGAGATGTTTTAGTGCTACGTTGGAACAGCAAGATATGCTTTACATTTGGGGACATTTATTGATGGATGAACATTTTGCTGAATAAAAGAAGATATGCTGCTTACAAATTGAAAGTGTTTTGTGTTTCTGACCCACATGGGTTCAAGGAGAACTCCAACTCTTGTGAGGCAAGATTACAAAGGCCCGGATGGGCGTGTTACCAATTGAGGGGATAATCAGTTGGAGGAGTTTGAAACAAGCACTGCAGAGCATGCGGCCTCTGAGGAGAGTCTAACTCTGAAACGCGTAAGGCGAGGCATGCGAGAAGATTTTATTTGTCTTTCATTTAAGAGTGTCCCTGCGCTTTGAAAACTCTTGCTTGTGAGTGCATTTCAAGAAAGGCAACTTGTGAAAACATAATTTATACGGCCCAGCCAGGTCGGGGTGTGCACCTTTGCTGAATTCATGGCAAGTCCTGTGGCCTGAGATGTTTTAGTGCTACGTTGGAACAGCAAGATATGCTTGACATTTGGGGACATTTCTTGATGGATGAACATTTTGCTGAATAAAAGAAGGTATGCTACTTACAAATTGAAAGTGTTTTGTGTTTCTGACCCACATGGGTTCAAACAGAACTCCAACTCCGGTGATGCAAGATTGCAAATGCCCGGATGGGCGTGTTACCAATTGAGGGAATAATCAGTTGGAGGAGTTTGAAAGAAGCACTGCAGAGCATGCGGCCTCTGAGGAAAGAGTCTATCTCTGAAATGCGTCCTCCGAGGCATGCGAGAAGATTTTATTTGTCTTTCATTTAAGAGTGTCCCTGCGCTTTGAAAACTCTTGCTTGTGAGTGCATTCCAAGAAAGGCAACTTGTGAAAACATAATTTATACAGCCCAGCCAGGTCGGGTGTGCACCTTTGCTGAATTCATGGCAAGTCCTGTGGCCTGAGATGTTTTAGTGCTACGTTGGAACAGCAAGATATGCTTTACATTTGGGGACATTTCTTGATGGATGAACATTTTGCTGAAAAAAAGAAGGTATGCTGCTTACAAATTGAAAGTGTTTTGTGTTTCTGACACACATGCGTTCAAAGAGAACTCCAACTCCTGTGATGCAAGATTAAAAATGCCCGGATGGGCGTGTTACCAATCGAGGGGATAATCATTTGGAGGAGTTTGAAACAAGCACTGCAGAGCATGTGGCCTCTGAGGAAAGAGTCTAACTCTGAAACGCGTCAGGCGAGGCATGGAAGAAGATTTTATTTGTCTTTCATTTAAGAGTGTCCCTGCGCTTTGTAAACTCTTGCTTGTGAGTGCATTCCAAGAAAGGCAACTTGTGAAAACATAATTTATGCTGCCCAGCCATGTCTGGGTGTGCACGGTTGCTGAATTCATGGCAAGTCCTGGGGCCTGAGATGTTTTAGTGCTACGTTGGAACAGCAAGATATGCTTCACATTAGGGGACATTTATTGATGGATGAACATTTTGCTGAATAAAAGAAGATATGCTGCTTACAAATTGAAAGTGTTTTTAGTTTCTGACCCACATGGGTTCAAAGAGAACTCCAACTCCTGTGATGCAAGATTACAAATGCCCGGATGGGCGTGTTACCAATTGAGGGGATAATCAGTTGGAGGAGTTTAAAAAAAGCACTGCAGAGCATGCGGCCTCTGAGGAAAGAGTCTATCTCTGAAACACGTCAGGTGAGGCATGCAAGAAGATTTTATTTGTCTTTTATTTAAGAGTGTCCCTGCGCTTTGAAAACTTTTGCTTGTGAGTGCATTCCAAGAAAGGCAGCTTGTGAAAACATAATTTATACGGCCCAGCCAGGTCGGGGTGTGCACCTTTGCTGAATTCATGGCAAGTCCTGTGGCCTGAGATGTTTTTGTGCTAAGTTGGAACAGCAAGATATGCTTTACATTTGGGGACATTTATTGATGGATGAACATTTTGCTGAATAAAAGAAGATATTCTGCTTACAAATTGAAAGTGTTTTGTGTTTCAGACCCACATGGGTTCAAAGAGAACTCCAACTCTTGTGAGGCAAGATTGCAAATGCTTGGATGGGCGTGTTACCAATTGAGGGGATAATCAGTTGGAGGAGTTTGAAACAAGCACTGCAGAGCATGCGGCCTCTGAGGAGAGTCTAACTCTGAAACGCGTCAGGCGAGGCATGCAAGAAGATTTTATTTGTCTTTCATTTAAGAGTGTCCCTGCGCTTTGAAAACTCTTGCTTGTGAGTGCATTTCAAGAAAGGCAACTTGTGAAAACATAATTTATACGGCCCAGCCAGGTCGGGTGTGCACCTTTGCTGAATTCATGGCAAGTCCTGTGGCCTTAGATGTTTTAGTGCTACGTTGGAACAGCAAGATATGCTTGACATTTGGGGACATTTCTTGATGGATGAACATTTTGCTGAATAAAAGAAGGTATGCTGCTTACAAATTGAAAGTGTTTTGTGTTTCTGACCCACATGGGTTCAAACAGAACTCCAACTCCGGTGATGCAAGATTGCAAATGCCCGGATGGGCGTGTTACCAATTGAGGGAATAATCAGTTGGAGGAGTTTGAAAGAAGCACTGCAGAGCATGCGGCCTCTGAGGAAAGAGTCTATCTCTGAAATGCGTCCTCCGAGGCATGCGAGAAGATTTTATTTGTCTTTCATTTAAGAGTGTCCCTGCGCTTTGAAAACTCTTGCTTGTGAGTGCATTCCAAGAAAGGCAACTTGTGAAAACATAATTTATACAGCCCAGCCAGGTCGGGTGTGCACCTTTGCTGAATTCATGGCAAGTCCTGTGGCCTGAGATGTTTTTTTGCTATGTTGGAACAGCAAGATATGCTTTACATTTGGGGACATTTCTTGATGGATGAACATTTTGCTGAAAAAAAGAAGGTATGCTGCTTACAAATTGAAAGTGTTTTGTGTTTCTGACACACATGCGTTCAAAGAGAACTCCAACTCCTGTGATGCAAGATTAAAAATGCCCGGATGGGCGTGTTACCAATCGAGGGGATAATCATTTGGAGGAGTTTGAAACAAGCACTGCAGAGCATGTGGCCTCTGAGGAAAGAGTCTAACTCTGAAACGCGTCAGGCGAGGCATGGAAGAAGATTTTATTTGTCTTTCATTTAAGAGTGTCCCTGCGCTTTGTAAACTCTTGCTTGTGAGTGCATTCCAAGAAAGGCAACTTGTGAAAACATAATTTATGCTGCCCAGCCATGTCTGGGTGTGCACGGTTGCTGAATTCATGGCAAGTCCTGGGGCCTGAGATGTTTTAGTGCTACGTTGGAACAGCAAGATATGCTTCACATTAGGGGAGATTTATTGATGGATGAACATTTTGCTGAATAAAAGAAGATATGCTTCTTACAAATTGAAAGTGTTTTGTGTTTCTGACCCACATGGGTTCAAAGAGAACTCCAACTCCTGTGATGCAAGATTACAAATGCCCGGATGGGCGTGTTACCAATTGAGGGGATAATCAGTTGGAGGAGTTTGAAACAAGCACTGCAGAGCATGCGGCCTCTGAGGAGAGTCTAACTCTGAAACGCGTAAGGCGAGGCATGCGAGAAGATTTTATTTGTCTTTCATTTAAGAGTGTCCCTGCGCTTTGAAAACTCTTGCTTGTGAGTGCATTTCAAGAAAGGCAACTTGTGAAAACATAATTTATACGGCCCAGCCAGGTCGGGGTGTGCACCTTTGCTGAATTCATGGCAAGTCCTGTGGCCTGAGATGTTTTAGTGCTACGTTGGAACAGCAAGATATGCTTGACATTTGGGGACATTTCTTGATGGATGAACATTTTGCTGAATAAAAGAAGGTATGCTACTTACAAATTGAAAGTGTTTTGTGTTTCTGACCCACATGGGTTCAAACAGAACTCCAACTCCGGTGATGCAAGATTGCAAATGCCCGGATGGGCGTGTTACCAATTGAGGGAATAATCAGTTGGAGGAGTTTGAAAGAAGCACTGCAGAGCATGCGGCCTCTGAGGAAAGAGTCTATCTCTGAAATGCGTCCTCCGAGGCATGCGAGAAGATTTTATTTGTCTTTCATTTAAGAGTGTCCCTGCGCTTTGAAAACTCTTGCTTGTGAGTGCATTCCAAGAAAGGCAACTTGTGAAAACATAATTTATACAGCCCAGCCAGGTCGGGTGTGCACCTTTGCTGAATTCATGGCAAGTCCTGTGGCCTGAGATGTTTTAGTGCTACGTTGGAACAGCAAGATATGCTTTACATTTGGGGACATTTCTTGATGGATGAACATTTTGCTGAAAAAAAGAAGGTATGCTGCTTACAAATTGAAAGTGTTTTGTGTTTCTGACACACATGCGTTCAAAGAGAACTCCAACTCCTGTGATGCAAGATTAAAAATGCCCGGATGGGCGTGTTACCAATCGAGGGGATAATCATTTGGAGGAGTTTGAAACAAGCACTGCAGAGCATGTGGCCTCTGAGGAAAGAGTCTAACTCTGAAACGCGTCAGGCGAGGCATGGAAGAAGATTTTATTTGTCTTTCATTTAAGAGTGTCCCTGCGCTTTGTAAACTCTTGCTTGTGAGTGCATTCCAAGAAAGGCAACTTGTGAAAACATAATTTATGCTGCCCAGCCATGTCTGGGTGTGCACGGTTGCTGAATTCATGGCAAGTCCTGGGGCCTGAGATGTTTTAGTGCTACGTTGGAACAGCAAGATATGCTTCACATTAGGGGACATTTATTGATGGATGAACATTTTGCTGAATAAAAGAAGATATGCTGCTTACAAATTGAAAGTGTTTTGTGTTTCTGACCCACATGGGTTCAAAGAGAACTCCAACTCCTGTGATGCAAGATTACAAATGCCCGGATGGGCGTGTTACCAATTGAGGGGATAATCAGTTGGAGGAGTTTAAAAAAAGCACTGCAGAGCATGCGGCCTCTGAGGAAAGAGTCTATCTCTGAAACACGTCAGGTGAGGCATGCAAGAAGATTTTATTTGTCTTTCATTTAAGAGTGTCCCTGCGCTTTGAAAACTTTTGCTTGTGAGTGCATTCCAAGAAAGGCAGCTTGTGAAAACATAATTTATACGGCCCAGCCAGGTCGGGGTGTGCACCTTTGCTGAATTCATGGCAAGTCCTGTGGCCTTAGATGTTTTAGTGCTACGTTGGAACAGCAAGATATGCTTGACATTTGGGGACATTTCTTGATGGATGAACATTTTGCTGAATAAAAGAAGGTATGCTGCTTACAAATTGAAAGTGTTTTGTGTTTCTGACACACATGCGTTCAAAGAGAACTCCAACTCCTGTGATGCAAGATTAAAAATGCCCGGATGGGCGTGTTACCAATCGAGGGGATAATCATTTGGAGGAGTTTGAAACAAGCACTGCAGAGCATGTGGCCTCTGAGGAAAGAGTCTAACTCTGAAACGCGTCAGGCGAGGCATGGAAGAAGATTTTATTTGTCTTTCATTTAAGAGTGTCCCTGCGCTTTGTAAACTCTTGCTTGTGAGTGCATTCCAAGAAAGGCAACTTGTGAAAACATAATTTATGCTGCCCAGCCATGTCTGGGTGTGCACGGTTGCTGAATTCATGGCAAGTCCTGGGGCCTGAGATGTTTTAGTGCTACGTTGGAACAGCAAGATATGCTTCACATTAGGGGACATTTATTGATGGATGAACATTTTGCTGAATAAAAGAAGATATGCTGCTTACAAATTGAAAGTGTTTTGTGTTTCTGACCCACATGGGTTCAAAGAGAACTCCAACTCCTGTGATGCAAGATTGCAAATGCTTGGATGGGCGTGTTACCAATTGAGGGGATAATCAGTTGGAGGAGTTTGAAACAAGCACTGCAGAGCATGCGGCCTCTGAGGAGAGTCTAACTCTGAAACGCGTCAGGCGAGGCATGCAAGAAGATTTTATTTGTCTTTCATTTAAGAGTGTCCCTGCGCTTTGAAAACTCTTGCTTGTGAGTGCATTTCAAGAAAGGCAACTTGTGAAAACATAATTTATACGGCCCAGCCAGGTCGGGGTGTGCACCTTTGCTGAATTCATGGCAAGTCCTGTGGCCTTAGATGTTATAGTGCTACGTTGGAACAGCAAGATATGCTTGACATTTGGGGACATTTCTTGATGGATGAACATTTTGCTGAATAAAAGAAGGTATGCTGCTTACAAATTGAAAGTGTTTTGTGTTTCTGACCCACATGGGTTCAAACAGAACTCCAACTCCGGTGATGCAAGATTGCAAATGCCCGGATGGGCGTGTTACCAATTGAGGGAATAATCAGTTGGAGGAGTTTGAAAGAAGCACTGCAGAGCATGCGGCCTCTGAGGAAAGAGTCTATCTCTGAAATGCGTCCTCCGAGGCATGCGAGAAGATTTTATTTGTCTTTCATTTAAGAGTGTCCCTGCGCTTTGAAAACTCTTGCTTGTGAGTGCATTCCAAGAAAGGCAACTTGTGAAAACATAATTTATACAGCCCAGCCAGGTCGGGTGTGCACCTTTGCTGAATTCATGGCAAGTCCTGTGGCCTGAGATGTTTTAGTGCTATGTTGGAACAGCAAGATATGCTTTACATTTGGGGACATTTCTTGATGGATGAACATTTTGCTGAAAAAAAGAAGGTATGCTGCTTACAAATTGAAAGTGTTTTGTGTTTCTGACACACATGCGTTCAAAGAGAACTCCAACTCCTGTGATGCAAGATTAAAAATGCCCGGATGGGCGTGTTACCAATCGAGGGGATAATCATTTGGAGGAGTTTGAAACAAGCACTGCAGAGCATGTGGCCTCTGAGGAAAGAGTCTAACTCTGAAACGCGTCAGGCGAGGCATGGAAGAAGATTTTATTTGTCTTTCATTTAAGAGTGTCCCTGCGCTTTGTAAACTCTTGCTTGTGAGTGCATTCCAAGAAAGGCAACTTGTGAAAACATAATTTATGCTGCCCAGCCATGTCTGGGTGTGCACGGTTGCTGAATTCATGGCAAGTCCTGGGGCCTGAGATGTTTTAGTGCTACGTTGGAACAGCAAGATATGCTTCACATTAGGGGAGATTTATTGATGGATGAACATTTTGCTGAATAAAAGAAGATATGCTGCTTACAAATTGAAAGTGTTTTGTGTTTCTGACCCACATGGGTTCAAAGAGAACTCCAACTCCTGTGATGCAAGATTACAAATGCCCGGATGGGCGTGTTACCAATTGAGGGGATAATCAGTTGGAGGAGTTTGAAACAAGCACTGCAGAGCATGCGGCCTCTGAGGAGAGTCTAACTCTGAAACGCGTAAGGCGAGGCATGCGAGAAGATTTTATTTGTCTTTCATTTAAGAGTGTCCCTGCGCTTTGAAAACTCTTGCTTGTGAGTGCATTTCAAGAAAGGCAACTTGTGAAAACATAATTTATACGGCCCAGCCAGGTCGGGGTGTGCACCTTTGCTGAATTCATGGCAAGTCCTGTGGCCTGAGATGTTTTAGTGCTACGTTGGAACAGCAAGATATGCTTGACATTTGGGGACATTTCTTGATGGATGAACATTTTGCTGAATAAAAGAAGGTATGCTACTTACAAATTGAAAGTGTTTTGTGTTTCTGACCCACATGGGTTCAAACAGAACTCCAACTCCGGTGATGCAAGATTGCAAATGCCCGGATGGGCGTGTTACCAATTGAGGGAATAATCAGTTGGAGGAGTTTGAAAGAAGCACTGCAGAGCATGCGGCCTCTGAGGAAAGAGTCTATCTCTGAAATGCGTCCTCCGAGGCATGCGAGAAGATTTTATTTGTCTTTCATTTAAGAGTGTCCCTGCGCTTTGAAAACTCTTGCTTGTGAGTGCATTCCAAGAAAGGCAACTTGTGAAAACATAATTTATACAGCCCAGCCAGGTCGGGTGTGCACCTTTGCTGAATTCATGGCAAGTCCTGTGGCCTGAGATGTTTTAGTGCTACGTTGGAACAGCAAGATATGCTTTACATTTGGGGACATTTCTTGATGGATGAACATTTTGCTGAAAAAAAGAAGGTATGCTGCTTACAAATTGAAAGTGTTTTGTGTTTCTGACACACATGCGTTCAAAGAGAACTCCAACTCCTGTGATGCAAGATTAAAAATGCCCGGATGGGCGTGTTACCAATCGAGGGGATAATCATTTGGAGGAGTTTGAAACAAGCACTGCAGAGCATGTGGCCTCTGAGGAAAGAGTCTAACTCTGAAACGCGTCAGGCGAGGCATGGAAGAAGATTTTATTTGTCTTTCATTTAAGAGTGTCCCTGCGCTTTGTAAACTCTTGCTTGTGAGTGCATTCCAAGAAAGGCAACTTGTGAAAACATAATTTATGCTGCCCAGCCATGTCTGGGTGTGCACGGTTGCTGAATTCATGGCAAGTCCTGGGGCCTGAGATGTTTTAGTGCTACGTTGGAACAGCAAGATATGCTTCACATTAGGGGACATTTATTGATGGATGAACATTTTGCTGAATAAAAGAAGATATGCTGCTTACAAATTGAAAGTGTTTTGTGTTTCTGACCCACATGGGTTCAAAGAGAACTCCAACTCCTGTGATGCAAGATTACAAATGCCCGGATGGGCGTGTTACCAATTGAGGGGATAATCAGTTGGAGGAGTTTAAAAAAAGCACTGCAGAGCATGCGGCCTCTGAGGAAAGAGTCTATCTCTGAAACACGTCAGGTGAGGCATGCAAGAAGATTTTATTTGTCTTTCATTTAAGAGTGTCCCTGCGCTTTGAAAACTTTTGCTTGTGAGTGCATTCCAAGAAAGGCAGCTTGTGAAAACATAATTTATACGGCCCAGCCAGGTCGGGGTGTGCACCTTTGCTGAATTCATGGCAAGTCCTGTGGCCTGAGATGTTTTTGTGCTACGTTGGAACAGCAAGATATGCTTTACATTTGGGGACATTTATTGATGGATGAACATTTTGCTGAATAAAAGAAGATATTCTGCTTACAAATTGAAAGTGTTTTGTGTTTCAGACCCACATGGGTTCAAAGAGAACTCCAACTCTTGTGAGGCAAGATTGCAAATGCTTGGATGGGCGTGTTACCAATTGAGGGGATAATCAGTTGGAGGAGTTTGAAACAAGCACTGCAGAGCATGCGGCCTCTGAGGAGAGTCTAACTCTGAAACGCGTCAGGCGAGGCATGCGAGAAGATTTTATTTGTCTTTCATTTAAGAGTGTCCCTGCGCTTTGAAAACTCTTGCTTGTGAGTGCATTTCAAGAAAGGCAACTTGTGAAAACATAATTTATACGGCCCAGCCAGGTCGGGGTGTGCACCTTTGCTGAATTCATGGCAAGTCCTGTGGCCTGAGATGTTTTAGTGCTACGTTGGAACAGCAAGATATGCTTGACATTTGGGGACATTTCTTGATGGATGAACATTTTGCTGAATAAAAGAAGGTATGCTGCTTACAAATTGAAAGTGTTTTGTGTTTCTGACCCACATGGGTTCAAACAGAACTCCAACTCCGGTGATGCAAGATTGCAAATGCCCGGATGGGCGTGTTACCAATTGAGGGAATAATCAGTTGGAGGAGTTTGAAAGAAGCACTGCAGAGCATGCGGCCTCTGAGGAAAGAGTCTATCTCTGAAATGCGTCCTCCGAGGCATGCGAGAAGATTTTATTTGTCTTTCATTTAAGAGTGTCCCTGCGCTTTGAAAACTCTTGCTTGTGAGTGCATTCCAAGAAAGGCAACTTGTGAAAACATAATTTATACAGCCCAGCCAGGTCGGGTGTGCACCTTTGCTGAATTCATGGCAAGTCCTGTGGCCTGAGATGTTTTAGTGCTATGTTGGAACAGCAAGATATGCTTTACATTTGGGGACATTTCTTGATGGATGAACATTTTGCTGAAAAAAAGAAGGTATGCTGCTTACAAATTGAAAGTGTTTTGTGTTTCTGACACACATGCGTTCAAAGAGAACTCCAACTCCTGTGATGCAAGATTAAAAATGCCCGGATGGGCATGTTACCAATCGAGGGGATAATCATTTTGAGGAGTTTGAAACAAGCACTGCAGAGCATGTGGCCTCTGAGGAAAGTGTCTAACTCTGAAACGCGTCAGGCGAGGCATGGAAGAAGATTTTATTTGTCTTTCATTTAAGAGTGTCCCTGCGCTTTGTAAACTCTTGCTTGTGAGTGCATTCCAAGAAAGGCAACTTGTGAAAACATAATTTATGCTGCCCAGCCATGTCTGGGTGTGCACGGTTGCTGAATTCATGGCAAGTCCTGGGGCCTGAGATGTTTTAGTGCTACGTTGGAACAGCAAGATATGCTTCACATTAGGGGACATTTATTGATGGATGAACATTTTGCTGAATAAAAGAAGATATGCTGCTTACAAATTGAAAGTGTTTTGTGTTTCTGACCCACATGGGTTCAAAGAGAACTCCAACTCCTGTGATGCAAGATTACAAATGCCCGGATGGGCGTGTTACCAATTGAGGGGATAATCAGTTGGAGGAGTTTAAAAAAAGCACTGCAGAGCATGCGGCCTCTGAGGAAAGAGTCTATCTCTGAAACACGTCAGGTGAGGCATGCAAGAAGATTTTATTTGTCTTTCATTTAAGAGTGTCCCTGCGCTTTGAAAACTTTTGCTTGTGAGTGCATTCCAAGAAAGGCAGCTTGTGAAAACATAATTTATACGGCCCAGCCAGGTCGGGGTGTGCACCTTTGCTGAATTCATGGCAAGTCCTGTGGCCTTAGATGTTTTAGTGCTACGTTGGAACAGCAAGATATGCTTGACATTTGGGGACATTTCTTGATGGATGAACATTTTGCTGAATAAAAGAAGGTATGCTGCTTACAAATTGAAAGTGTTTTGTGTTTCTGACACACATGCGTTCAAAGAGAACTCCAACTCCTGTGATGCAAGATTACAAATGCCCGGATGCGCGTGTTACCAATTGAGGGGATAATCAGTTGGAGGAGTTTAAAAAAAGCACTGCAGAGCATGCGGCCTCTGAGGAAAGAGTCTATCTCTGAAACACGTCAGGTGAGGCATGCAAGAAGATTTTATTTGTCTTTCATTTAAGAGTGTCCCTGCGCTTTGAAAACTTTTGCTTGTGAGTGCATTCCAAGAAAGGCAGCTTGTGAAAACATAATTTATACGGCCCAGCCAGGTCGGGGTGTGCACCTTTGCTGAATTCATGGCAAGTCCTGTGGCCTGAGATGTTTTTGTGCTACGTTGGAACAGCAAGATATGCTTTACATTTGGGGACATTTATTGATGGATGAACATTTTGCTGAATAAAAGAAGATATTCTGCTTACAAATTGAAAGTGTTTTGTGTTTCAGACCCACATGGGTTCAAAGAGAACTCCAACTCTTGTGAGGCAAGATTGCAAATGCTTGGATGGGCGTGTTACCAATTGAGGGGATAATCAGTTGGAGGAGTTTGAAACAAGCACTGCAGAGCATGCGGCCTCTGAGGAGAGTCTAACTCTGAAACGCGTCAGGCGAGGCATGCGAGAAGATTTTATTTGTCTTTCATTTAAGAGTGTCCCTGCGCTTTGAAAACTCTTGCTTGTGAGTGCATTTCAAGAAAGGCAACTTGTGAAAACATAATTTATACGGCCCAGCCAGGTCGGGGTGTGCACCTTTGCTGAATTCATGGCAAGTCCTGTGGCCTGAGATGTTTTAGTGCTACGTTGGAACAGCAAGATATGCTTGACATTTGGGGACATTTCTTGATGGATGAACATTTTGCTGAATAAAAGAAGGTATGCTGCTTACAAATTGAAAGTGTTTTGTGTTTCTGACCCACATGGGTTCAAACAGAACTCCAACTCCGGTGATGCAAGATTGCAAATGCCCGGATGGGCGTGTTACCAATTGAGGGAATAATCAGTTGGAGGAGTTTGAAAGAAGCACTGCAGAGCATGCGGCCTCTGAGGAAAGAGTCTATCTCTGAAATGCGTCCTCCGAGGCATGCGAGAAGATTTTATTTGTCTTTCATTTAAGAGTGTCCCTGCGCTTTGAAAACTCTTGCTTGTGAGTGCATTCCAAGAAAGGCAACTTGTGAAAACATAATTTATACAGCCCAGCCAGGTCGGGTCTGCACCTTTGCTGAATTCATGGCAAGTCCTGTGGCCTGAGATGTTTTAGTGCTATGTTGGAACAGCAAGATATGCTTTACATTTGGGGACATTTCTTGATGGATGAACATTTTGCTGAAAAAAAGAAGGTATGCTGCTTACAAATTGAAAGTGTTTTGTGTTTCTGACACACATGCGTTCAAAGAGAACTCCAACTCCTGTGATGCAAGATTAAAAATGCCCGGATGGGCGTGTTACCAATCGAGGGGATAATCATTTGGAGGAGTTTGAAACAAGCACTGCAGAGCATGTGGCCTCTGAGGAAAGAGTCTAACTCTGAAACGCGTCAGGCGAGGCATGGAAGAAGATTTTATTTGTCTTTCATTTAAGAGTGTCCCTGCGCTTTGTAAACTCTTGCTTGTGAGTGCATTCCAAGAAAGGCAACTTGTGAAAACATAATTTATGCTGCCCAGCCATGTCTGGGTGTGCACGGTTGCTGAATTCATGGCAAGTCCTGGGGCCTGAGATGTTTTAGTGCTACATTGGAACAGCAAGATATGCTTCACATTAGGGGACATTTATTGATGGATGAACATTTTGCTGAATAAAAGAAGATATGCTGCTTACAAATTGAAAGTGTTTTGTGTTTCTGACCCACATGGGTTCAAAGAGAACTCCAACTCCTGTGATGCAAGATTACAAATGCCCGGATGGGCGTGTTACCAATTGAGGGGATAATCAGTTGGAGGAGTTTAAAAAAAGCACTGCAGAGCATGCGGCCTCTGAGGAAAGAGTCTATCTCTGAAACACGTCAGGTGAGGCATGCAAGAAGATTTTATTTGTCTTTCATTTAAGAGTGTCCGTGCGCTTTGAAAACTTTTGCTTGTGAGTGCATTCCAAGAAAGGCAGCTTGTGAAAACATAATTTATACGGCCCAGCCAGGTCGGGGTGTGCACCTTTGCTGAATTCATGGCAAGTCCTGTGACCTGAGATGTTTTTGTGCTACGTTGGAACAGCAAGATATGCTTTACATTTGGGGACATTTATTGATGGATGAACATTTTGCTGAATAAAAGAAGATATGCTGCTTACAAATTGAAAGTGTTTTGTGTTTCAGACCCACATGGGTTCAAAGAGAACTCCAACTCCTGTGATGCAAGATTACAAATGCCCGGATGGGCGCGCTACCAATTGAGGGGATAATCAGTTGGAGGAGTGTGAAACAAGCACTGCAGAGCATGCGGCCTCTGAGGAAAGAGTCTAACTCTGAAAAGCGTCAGGCGAGGCATGCGTGAAGATTTTATTTGTCTTTCATTTAAGAGTGTCCCTGCGCTTTGAAAACTCTTGCTTGTGAGTGCATTCCAAAAAAGGCAACTTGTGAAAACAAAATTTATACGGCCCAGCCAGGTCGGGGTGTGCACCTTTGCTGAATTCATGGCAAGTCCTGGGGCCTGAGATGTTTTAGTGCTACGTTGGAACAGCAAGATATGCTTTACATTTGGGGACATTTATTGATGGATGAACATTTTGCTGAATAAAAGAAGATATGCTGCTTACAAATTGAAAGTGTTTTGTGTTTCTGACCCACATGGGTTCAAAGAGAACTCCAACTCCTGTGATGCAAGATTACAAATGCCCGGATGGGCGTGTTACCAATTGAGGGGATAATCAGTTGGAGGAGTTTGAAAAAAGCACTGCAGAGCATGCGGCCTCTGAGGAAAGAGTCTATCTCTGAAACACGTCAGGCGAGGCATGCAAGAAGATTTTATTTGTCTTTCATTTAAGAGTGTCTCTGCGCTTTGAAAACTCTTGCTTGTGAGTGCATTCCAAGAAAGGCAACTTGTGAAAACATAATTGATACGGCCCAGCCATGTCGGGGTGTGCACCTTTGGTGAATTCAATGCAAGTCTTGTGGCCTGAGATGTTTTAGTGCTACGTTGGAACAGGAAGATATGCTTTACATTTGGGGACATTTTTTGATGGATGAACATTTTGCTGAATAAAAGAAGGTATGCTGCTTACAAATTGAAAGTGTTTTGTGTTTCTGACCCACATGGGTTCAAAGAGAACTACAACTCCGGTGATGCAAGATTACAAATGCCCGGATGGGCGTGTTACCAATTGAGGGGATAATCAGTTGGAGGAGTTTGAAACAAGCACTGCAGAGCATGCGGCCTCTGAGGAAAGAGTTTAAGTCTGAAACGCGTCAGGCGAGGCATGCAAGAAGATTTCATTTGTCTTTCATTTAAGAGTGTCCCTGCGCTTTGAAAACTCTTGCTTGTGAGTGCATTCCAAGAAAGGCAACTTGTGAAAACATAATTTATACGGCCCAGCCAGGTCGGGGTGTGCACCTTTGCTGAATTCATGGCAAGTCCTGTGGCCTGAGATGTTTTAGTGCTACGTTGGAACAGCAAGATATGCTTGACATTTGGGGACATTTCTTGATGGATGAACATTTTGCTGAATAAAAGAAGGTATGCTGCTTACAAATTGAAAGTGTTTTGTGTTTCTGACCCACATGGGTTCAAAGAGAACTCCAACTCCTGTGATGCAAGATTAAAAATGCCCGGATGGGCGTGTTACCAATCGAGGGGATAATCATTTGGATGAGTTTGAAACAAGCACTGCAGAGCATGCGGCCTCTGAGGAAAGAGTCTATCTCTGAAACGCGTCAGGCGAGGCATGCAAGAAGATTTTATTTGTCTTTCATTTAAGAGTGTCCCTGCGCTTTGTAAACTCTTGCTTGTGAGTGCATTCCAAGAAAGGCAACTTGTGAAAAGATAATTTATACGGCCCAGCCATGTCTGGGTGTGCATCTTTGCTGAATTCATGGCAAGTCCTGTGGCCTGAGATGTTTTAGTGCTACGTTGGAACAGCAAGATATGCTTTACATTTGGGGACATTTCTTGATGGATGAACATTTTTCTGAATAAAAGAAGGTATGCTGCTTACAAATTGAAAGTGTTTTGCGTTTCTGGCCCACATGGGTTCTAAGAGTACTCCAACTCCTGTGATGCAAGATTACAAATGCCCGGATGGGCGTGCTACCAATTGAGGGGATAATCAGTTGGAGGAGTTTGAAACAAGCACTGCAGAGCATGCAGCGTCCGAGGAAAGAGTCTAACTCTGAAAAGCGTCAGGCGAGGCATGCGAGAAGAGTTTATTTGTCTTTCATTTAAGAGTGTCCCTGCTTTTTGAAAACTCTTGCTTGTGAGTGCATTCCAAGAAAGGCAACTTGTGAAAACATAATTTATACGGCCCAGCCAGGTCGGGGTGTGCACCTTTGCTGAATTCATGGCAAGTCCTGTGGCCTGAGATGTTTTAGTGCTACGTTGGAACAGCAAGATATGCTTGACATTTGGGGACATTTCTTGATGGATGAACATTTTGCTGAATAAAAGAAGGTATGCTACTTACAAATTGAAAGTGTTTTGTGTTTCTGACCCACATGGGTTCAAACAGAACTCCAACTCCTGTGATGCAAGATTACAAATGCCCGGATGAGCGTGTTACCAATTGAGGGGATAATCAGTTGGAGGAGTTTGAAACAAGCACTGCAGAGCATGCGGCCTCCGAGGAAAGAGTCTAACTCTGAAAAGCGTCAGGCGAGGCATGCGAGAAGATTTTATTTGTCTTTCATTTAAGAGTGTCCCTCCGCTTTGAAAACTCTTGCTTGTGAGTGCATTCCAAGAAAGGCAACTTGTGAAAACATAATTTATACGGCCCAGCCAGGTCGGGGTGTGCACCTTTGCTGAATTCATGGCAAGTCCTGTGGCCTGAGATGTTTTAGTGCTACGTTGGAACAGCAAGATATGCTTTACATTTGGGGACATTTATTGATGGATGAACATTTTGCTGAATAAAAGAAGATATGCTGCTTACAAATTGAAAGTGTTTTGTGTTTCTGACCCACATGGGTTCAAAGAGAACTCCAACTCTTGTGAGGCAAGATTACAAATGCCCGGATGGGCGTGTTTCCAATTGAGGGGATAATCAGTTGGAGGAGTTTGAAACAAGCACTGCAGAGCATGCAGCCTCTGAGGAGAGTCTAACTCTGAAACGCGTAAGGTGAGGCATGCAAGAAGATTTTATTTGTCTTTCATTTAAGAGTGTCCCTGCGCTTTGCAAACTCTTGCTTGTGAGTGCATTTCAAGAAAGGCAACTTGTGAAAACATAATTTATACGGCCCAGCCAGGTCGGGGTGTGCACCTTTGCTGAATTCATGGCAAGTCCTGTGGCCTGAGATGTTTTAGTGCTACGTTGGAACAGCAAGATATGCTTGACATTTGGGGACATTTCTTGATGGATGAACATTTTGCTGAATAAAAGAAGGTATGCTGCTTACAAATTGAAAGTGTTTTGTGTTTCTGACCCACATGGGTTCAAACAGAACTCCAACTCCGGTGATGCAAGATTGCAAATGCCCGGATGGGCGTGTTACCAATTGAGGGAATAATCAGTTGGAGGAGTTTGAAAGAAGCACTGCAGAGCATGCGGCCTCTGAGTAAAGACTCTATCTCTGAAATGCGTCCTCTGAGGCATGCGAGAAGATTTTATTTGTCTTTCATTTAAGAGTGTCCCTGCGCTTTGAAAACTCTTGCTTGTGAGTGCATTCCAAGAAAGGCAACTTGTGAAAACATAATTTATACAGCCCAGCCAGGTCGGGTGTGCACCTTTGCTGAATTCATGGCAAGTCCTGTGGCCTGAGATGTTTTAGTGCTACGTTGGAACAGCAAGATATGCTTTACATTTGGGGACATTTCTTGATGGATGAACATTTTGCTGAAAAAAAGAAGGTATGCTGCTTACAAATTGAAAGTGTTTTGTGTTTCTGACCCACATGCGTTCAAAGAGAACTCCAACTCCTGTGATGCAAGATTAAAAATGCCCGGATGGGCGTGTTACCAATCGAGGGGATAATCATTTGGAGGAGTTTGAAACAAGCACTGCAGAGCATGCGGCCTCTGAGGAAAGAGTCTAACTCTGAAACGCGTCAGGCGAGGCATGGAAGAAGATTTTATTTGTCTTTCATTTAAGAGTGTCCCTGCGCTTTGTAAACTCTTGCTTGTGAGTGCATTCCAAGAAAGGCAACTTGTGAAAACATAATTTATGCTGCCCAGCCATGTCTGGGTGTGCACGGTTGCTGAATTCATGGCAAGTCCTGGGGCCTGAGATGTTTTAGTGCTACGTTGGAACAGCAAGATATGCTTTACATTAGGGGACATTTATTGATGGATGAACATTTTGCTGAATAAAAGAAGATATGCTGCTTACAAATTGAAAGTGTTTTGTGTTTCTGACCCACATGGGTTCAAACAGAACTCCAACTCTGGTGATGCAAGATTGCAAATGCCCGGATGGGCGTGTTACCAATTGAGGGAATAATCAGTTGGAGGAGTTTGAAAGAAGCACTGCAGAGCATGCGGCCTCTGAGGAAAGAGTCTATCTCTGAAATGCGTCCTCCGAGGCATGCGAGAAGATTTTATTTGTCTTTCATTTAAGAGTGTCCCTGCGCTTTGAAAACTCTTGCTTGTGAGTGCATTCCAAGAAAGGCAACTTGTGAAAACATAATTTATACAGCCCAGCCAGGTCGGGTGTGCACCTTTGCTGAATTCATGGCAAGTCCTGTGGCCTGAGATGTTTTAGTGCTATGTTGGAACAGCAAGATATGCTTTACATTTGGGGACATTTCTTGATGGATGAACATTTTGCTGAAAAAAAGAAGGTATGCTGCTTACAAATTGAAAGTGTTTTGTGTTTCTGACACACATGCGTTCAAAGAGAACTCCAACTCCTGTGATGCAAGATTAAAAATGCCCGGATGGGCGTGTTACCAATCGAGGGGATAATCATTTGGAGGAGTTTGAAACAAGCACTGCAGAGCATGTGGCCTCTGAGGAAAGAGTCTAACTCTGAAACGCGTCAGGCGAGGCATGGAAGAAGATTTTATTTGTCTTTCATTTAAGAGTGTCCCTGCGCTTTGTAAACTCTTGCTTGTGAGTGCATTCCAAGAAAGGCAACTTGTGAAAACATAATTTATGCTGCCCAGCCATGTCTGGGTGTGCACGGTTGCTGAATTCATGGCAAGTCCTGGGGCCTGAGATGTTTTAGTGCTACGTTGGAACAGCAAGATATGCTTCACATTAGGGGACATTTATTGATGGATGAACATTTTGCTGAATAAAAGAAGATATGCTGCTTACAAATTGAAAGTGTTTTGTGTTTCTGACCCACATGGGTTCAAAGAGAACTCCAACTCCTGTGATGCAAGATTACAAATGCCCGGATGGGCGTGTTACCAATTGAGGGGATAATCAGTTGGAGGAGTTTGAAACAAGCACTGCAGAGCATGCGGCCTCTGAGGAGAGTCTAACTCTGAAACGCGTAAGGCGAGGCATGCGAGAAGATTTTATTTGTCTTTCATTTAAGAGTGTCCCTGCGCTTTGAAAACTCTTGCTTGTGAGTGCATTTCAAGAAAGGCAACTTGTGAAAACATAATTTATACGGCCCAGCCAGGTCGGGGTGTGCACCTTTGCTGAATTCATGGCAAGTCCTGTGGCCTAAGATGTTTTAGTGCTACGTTGGAACAGCAAGATATGCTTGACATTTGGGGACATTTCTTGATGGATGAACATTTTGCTGAATAAAAGAAGGTATGCTACTTACAAATTGAAAGTGTTTTGTGTTTCTGACCCACATGGGTTCAAACAGAACTCCAACTCCGGTGATGCAAGATTGCAAATGCCCGGATGGGCGTGTTACCAATTGAGGGAATAATCAGTTGGAGGAGTTTGAAAGAAGCACTGCAGAGCATGCGGCCTCTGAGGAAAGAGTCTATCTCTGAAATGCGTCCTCCGAGGCATGCGAGAAGATTTTATTTGTCTTTCATTTAAGAGTGTCCCTGCGCTTTGAAAACTCTTGCTTGTGAGTGCATTCCAAGAAAGGCAACTTGTGAAAACATAATTTATACAGCCCAGCCAGGTCGGGTGTGCACCTTTGCTGAATTCATGGCAAGTCCTGTGGCCTGAGATGTTTTAGTGCTACGTTGGAACAGCAAGATATGCTTTACATTTGGGGACATTTCTTGATGGATGAACATTTTGCTGAAAAAAAGAAGGTATGCTGCTTACAAATTGAAAGTGTTTTGTGTTTCTGACACACATGCGTTCAAAGAGAACTCCAACTCCTGTGATGCAAGATTAAAAATGCCCGGATGGGCGTGTTACCAATCGAGGGGATAATCATTTGGAGGAGTTTGAAACAAGCACTGCAGAGCATGTGGCCTCTGAGGAAAGAGTCTAACTCTGAAACGCGTCAGGCGAGGCATGGAAGAAGATTTTATTTGTCTTTCATTTAAGAGTGTCCCTGCGCTTTGTAAACTCTTGCTTGTGAGTGCATTCCAAGAAAGGCAACTTGTGAAAACATAATTTATGCTGCCCAGCCATGTCTGGGTGTGCACGGTTGCTGAATTCATGGCAAGTCCTGGGGCCTGAGATGTTTTAGTGCTACGTTGGAACAGCAAGATATGCTTCACATTAGGGGACATTTATTGATGGATGAACATTTTGCTGAATAAAAGAAGATATGCTGCTTACAAATTGAAAGTGTTTTGTGTTTCTGACCCACATGGGTTCAAAGAGAACTCCAACTCCTGTGATGCAAGATTACAAATGCCCGGATGGGCGTGTTACCAATTGAGGGGATAATCAGTTGGAGGAGTTTAAAAAAAGCACTGCAGAGCATGCGGCCTCTGAGGAAAGAGTCTATCTCTGAAACAAGTCAGGTGAGGCATGCAAGAAGATTTTATTTGTCTTTCATTTAAGAGTGTCCCTGCGCTTTGAAAACTTTTGCTTGTGAGTGCATTCCAAGAAAGGCAGCTTGTGAAAACATAATTTATACGGCCCAGCCAGGTCGGGGTGTGCACCTTTGCTGAATTCATGGCAAGTCCTGTGGCCTGAGATGTTTTTGTGCTACGTTGGAACAGCAAGATATGCTTTACATTTGGGGACATTTATTGATGGATGAACATTTTGCTGAATAAAAGAAGATATTCTGCTTACAAATTGAAAGTGTTTTGTGTTTCAGACCCACATGGGTTCAAAGAGAACTCCAACTCTTGTGAGGCAAGATTGCAAATGCTTGGATGGGCGTGTTACCAATTGAGGGGATAATCAGTTGGAGGAGTTTGAAACAAGCACTGCAGAGCATGCGGCCTCTGAGGAGAGTCTAACTCTGAAACGCGTCAGGCGAGGCATGCGAGAAGATTTTATTTGTCTTTCATTTAAGAGTGTCCCTGCGCTTTGAAAACTCTTGCTTGTGAGTGCATTTCAAGAAAGGCAACTTGTGAAAACATAATTTATACGGCCCAGCCAGGTCGGGGTGTGCACCTTTGCTGAATTCATGCAAGTCCTGTGGCCTGAGATGTTTTAGTGCTACGTTGGAACAGCAAGATATGCTTGACATTTGGGGACATTTCTTGATGGATGAACATTTTGCTGAATAAAAGAAGGTATGCTGCTTACAAATTGAAAGTGTTTTGTGTTTCTGACCCACATGGGTTCAAACAGAACTCCAACTCCGGTGATGCAAGATTGCAAATGCCCGGATGGGCGTGTTACCAATTGAGGGAATAATCAGTTGGAGGAGTTTGAAAGAAGCACTGCAGAGCATGCGGCCTCTGAGGAAAGAGTCTATCTCTGAAATGCGTCCTCCGAGGCATGCGAGAAGATTTTATTTGTCTTTCATTTAAGAGTGTCCCTGCGCTTTGAAAACTCTTGCTTGTGAGTGCATTCCAAGAAAGGCAACTTGTGAAAACATAATTTATACAGCCCAGCCAGGTCGGGTGTGCACCTTTGCTGAATTCATGGCAAGTCCTGTGGCCTGAGATGTTTTAGTGCTATGTTGGAACAGCAAGATATGCTTTACATTTGGGGACATTTCTTGATGGATGAACATTTTGCTGAAAAAAAGAAGGTATGCTGCTTACAAATTGAAAGTGTTTTGTGTTTCTGACACACATGCGTTCAAAGAGAACTCCAACTCCTGTGATGCAAGATTAAAAATGCCCGGATGGGCGTGTTACCAATCGAGGGGATAATCATTTGGAGGAGTTTGAAACAAGCACTGCAGAGCATGTGGCCTCTGAGGAAAGAGTCTAACTCTGAAACGCGTCAGGCGAGGCATGGAAGAAGATTTTATTTGTCTTTCATTTAAGAGTGTCCCTGCGCTTTGTAAACTCTTGCTTGTGAGTGCATTCCAAGAAAGGCAACTTGTGAAAACATAATTTATGCTGCCCAGCCATGTCTGGGTGTGCACGGTTGCTGAATTCATGGCAAGTCCTGGGGCCTGAGATGTTTTAGTGCTACGTTGGAACAGCAAGATATGCTTCACATTAGGGGACATTTATTGATGGATGAACATTTTGCTGAATAAAAGAAGATATGCTGCTTACAAATTGAAAGTGTTTTGTGTTTCTGACCCACATGGGTTCAAAGAGAACTCCAACTCCTGTGATGCAAGATTACAAATGCCCGGATGGGCGTGTTACCATTTGAGGGGATAATCAGTTGGAGGAGTTTAAAAAAAGCACTGCCGAGCATGCGGCCTCTGAGGAAAGAGTCTATCTCTGAAACACGTCAGGTGAGGCATGCAAGAAGACTTTATTTGTCTTTCATTTAAGAGTGTCCATGCGCTTTGAAAACTTTTGCTTGTGAGTGCATTCCAAGAAAGGCAGCTTGTGAAAACATAATTTATACGGCCCAGCCAGGTCGGGGTGTGCACCTTTGCTGAATTCATGGCAAGTCCTGTGGCCTGAGATGTTTTTGTGCTACGTTGGAACAGCAAGATATGCTTTACATTTGGGGACATTTATTGATGGATGAACATTTTGCTGAATAAAAGAAGATATGCTGCTTACAAATTGAAAGTGTTTTGTGTTTCAGACCCACATGGGTTTAAAGAGAACTCCAACTCCTGTGATGCAAGATTACAAATGCCCGGATGGGCGTGCTACCAATTGAGGGGATAATCAGTTGGAGGAGTGTGAAACAAGCACTGCAGAGCATGCGGCCTCTGAGGAAAGAGTCTAACTCTGAAAAGCGTCAGGCGAGGTATGCGTGAAGATTTTATTTGTCTTTCATTTAAGAGTGTCCCTGCGCTTTGAAAACTCTTGCTTGTGAGTGCATTCCAAAAAAGGCAACTTGTGAAAACAAAATTTATACGGCCCAGCCTGGTCGGGGTGTGCACCTTTGCTGAATTCATGGCAAGTCCTGGGGCCTGAGATGTTTTAGTGCTACGTTGGAACAGCAAGATATGCTTTACATTTGGGGACATTTATTGATGGATGAACATTTTCCTGAATAAAAGAAGATATGCTGCTTACAAATTGAAAGTGGTTTGTGTTTCTGACCCACATGGGTTCAAAGAGAACTCCAACTCCTGTGATGCAAGATTACAAATGCCCGGATGGGCGTGTTACCAATTGAGGGGATAATCAGTTGGAGGAGTTTGAAAAAAGCACTGCAGAGCATGCGGCCTCTGAGGAAAGAGTCTATCTCTGAAACACGTCAGGCGAGGCATGCGAGAAGATTTTATTAGTCTTTCATTTAAGAGTGTCCCTGCGCTTTGAAAACTCTTGCTTGTGAGTGCATTCCAAGAAAGGCAACTTGTGAAAACATAATTTATAAGGCCCAGCCATTTCGGGGTGTGCACCTTTGGTGAATTCATGGCAAGTCTTGTGGCCTGAGATGTTTTAGTGCTAAGTTGGAACAGGAAGATATGCTTTACATTTGGGGACATTTCTTGATGGATGAACATTTTGCTGAATAAAAGAAGGTATGCTGCTTACAAATTGAAAGTGTTTTGTGTTTCTGACCCACATGGGTTCAAAGAGAACTCCAACTCCGGTGATGCAAGATTACAAATGCCCGGATGGGCGTGTTACCAATTGAGGGGATAATCAGTTGGAGGAGTTTGAAAGAAGCACTGCAGAGCATGTGGCCTCTGAGGAAAGAGTCTATTTCTGAAATGCGTCCGGCGAGGCATGCGAGAAGATTTTATTTGTCTTTCATTTAAGAGTGTACCTGGGCTTTGAAAACTTTTGCTTGTGAGTGCATTCCAAGAAAGGCAACTTGTGAAAACATAATTTATACGGCCCAGCCAGGTCGGGGTGTGCACCTTTGCTGAATTCATGGCAAGTCCTGTGGCCTGAGTTGTTTTAGTGCTACGTTGGAACAGCAAGATATGCTTTACATTTGGGGACATTTCTTGATGGATGAACATTTTGCTGAATAAAAGAAGGTATGCTGCTTACAAATTGAAAGTGTTTTATGTTTCTGACCCACATGGGTTCAAAGAGAACTCCTACTCCGGTGATGCAAGATTACAAATGCCCAGATGGGCGTGCTACCAATTGAGGGGATAATCAGTTGGAGGAGTTTGAAACAAGCACTGCAGAGCATGCGGCCTCTGAGGAAAGAGTCTAACTCTGAAAAGCGTCAGGTGAGGAATGCCAGAAGATTTTATTTGTCTTTCATTTAAGAGTGTCCCTGCGCTTTGAAAACTCTTGCTTGTGAGTGCATTCCAAGAAAGGCAACTTGTGAAAACATAATTTATATGGCCCAGCCAGGTCGGGGTGTGCACCTTTGCTGAATTCATGGCAAGTCCTGTGGCCTAAGATGTTTTAGTGCTACGTTGGAACAGCAAGATATGCTTTACATTTGGGGACATTTATTGATGGATGAACATTTTGCTGAATAAAAGAAGATATGCTGCTTACAAATTGAAAGTGTTTTGTGTTTCTGACCCACATGGGTTCAAAGAGAACTCCAACTCCTGTGATGCAAGATTACAAATGCCCGGATGGGCGTGTTACCAATTGAGGGGATAATCAGTTGGAGGAGTTTGAAATAAGCACTGCAGAGCATGCGACCTCCCAGGAAAGAGTCTAACTCTGAAAAGCGTCAGGCGAGGCATGAGAGAAGATTTTATTTGTCTTTCATTTAAGAGTGTCCCTGCGCTTTGTAAACTCTTGCTTGTGAGTGCATTCCAAGAAAGGCAACTTGTGAAAACATAATTTATGCTGCCCAGCCATGTCTGGGTGTGCACGGTTGCTGAATTCATGGCAAGTCCTGGGGCCTGAGATGTTTTAGTGCTACGTTGGAACAGCAAGATATGCTTCACATTAGGGGACATTTATTAATGGATGAACATTTTGCTGAATAAAAGAAGATATGCTGCTTACAAATTGAAAGTGTTTTGTGTTTCTGACCCACATGGGTTCAAAGAGAACTCCAACTCCTGTGATGCAAGATTACAAATGCCCGGATGGGCGTGTTACCAATTGAGGGGATAATCAGTTGGAGGAGTTTAAAAAAAGCACTGCAGAGCATGTGGCCTCTGAGGAAAGAGTCTATCTCTGAAACACGTCAGGTGAGGCATGCAAGAAGATTTTATTTGTCTTTCATTTAAGAGTGTCCCTGCGCTTTGAAAACTTTTGCTTGTGAGTGCATTCCAAGAAAGGGAGCTTGTGAAAACATAATTTATACGGCCCAGCCAGGTCGGGGTGTTGAGGTTCCGTGACGGTTCCGTGACAATTTGAACCCGTGTTTTCAAGTTTGTCGGAAATACATAATATTGGTATCAGCGAACCGCAAATGATCCATTTAGTATATCCTGGTGTTTTCGCTACGCTACGAGCAAGAGCACTCCTTCCATTGACATATTTCTGATCTACCCACGGCATCCATCTTAGATCATGGCCGCCATTTTGTGTTTCCTTGCCCTCACATATGCAATAGCCTCTGATCACTCCACTTTGATTAAGGACACGTAGCCTTAGCCGGAGATTCACCTCTTACATGACACGTACACCTTAAACCAGATCACGCTGTGGCTGCATGACTCGACAAAGGCTGCCTCCTCTGCCCGAGGCCAGCCCTGCCAAACTGGTCTTCGTGTCCATTGTACCTGATCATGATTAGGCGGCCGAAGCCGGTAGCCTTGCCCATTTACAACCCACAAACATCCCTTATCCCACTTTTCTATCTTCCACACCTGGCTCTGTTTCTTTCTTTCTGAATCTTTATTAGGGGGAGGTAACGAACTTTACGATGAGGCGGTCCGGGTCCTGAATGCAATATTGACAGGGAATTGTGACAAACTAGTGGGAACCCCTCTCTTCGCAATGTTTGGCCTCAGATATTATCGACGGTTCCTGTGTAACGCCAAATATTTATTGTTTTAGACACAAAGGTTTTGGGAATGTATTACATGTAAAGAATTTGCCCCTAGCATAAAAAACAGTATATAAGGAGCAGCCCTCTTTGTACAAATCGAACAGGCTCCTGGTTACTGCCCGTGTGTAGTATCTATGACTTCTGTGTCCCTGCAGTAATAAACCTTTGGTCTTTGACGCCACCATCGAGAAGCCCGTGTTTCTGTTCATTTGTGCACCAAGGCAGGTGGAACTCCGGGGTCTTTGGGTGTTGTACCCTGACACCTCTGGACGGAACCAAAAAGTCCAGAACTCCAATTGGCGCCCAACGTGGGGCCACATCATTCGGTACCGGTCCAAAAGCCTGAAGAGTTCGAGAAGCTTCGTGTGAAGATTCCTGAGGGAGGCGCCCCACTTCATCGATCCCGGCATATCGCAAAAGTGGCCCGAAGTTCTCTTCCACGAGGGTTTCCCGTTCAGGACGGCTGCAGTGGGCCGTTGCCTTGACCGTCGCCCTGTCTTGGACCCGAAGAGGTGCAGTCCTTAGTACGGCGAAACGTGACGGGTTTCTCCTTGGTGACGTCTTCAGTGACTCAGTTAAGTATTTAGTGATAGCTAGCTGGTTACTTTTGTGAGGATTGTTAAAAATCCTTGATCGGTTCTTGGTTTGGTTTTGTTAGATTATCATTGGTTGTTCTAGTCACGATAATCTATTTGGTTTAGTTTGGGTATCGATACATCAGTTCGTTTTGGTAGGCCTAAGTTCTTGGTTCGAGTGCACATATTTGTTCCGTGTTTGTTTGTTTTGTGTTCCGGACTGAAAATGGTAAGTCGGAAAATGTTGTCTTGTTTTAGTTGCAACAGTGACTCACGATTGGAGGACTCTTGTCTGGTTCCTCCGATTGGGACTCCCCTATATGATTTATATTGCAAGTATGGCGTGGGTCCTATATCTTATAATGAGATATGGGTCCGTTATTGTAAGGAGGATGATGTCCTTAGTTGGCCACTGCATGGTAGTTTTGAACCCGAGATTCTCGACAACTTGGAAGCGAAATTGTTTAAGAAGAAAGCCCGGCCGGCAATGTTTGATTCTTTCCGTTATTGGCGAAAAGAATCCAAACAGAGAGAAATGAGAAGGTTGAAGAAAGAACAGAAAGAACAAGAAGAGTTAACTCTAGAGCAAGCGACTAAACAGTTGCAGGCTAACGAGTGTGAGAAGGCTATAGATGTAGCCATTAGAGAGCATAATCTAGCGATTGACAAGTGCTATCCTGCCTTGCCATCGAAAATGGCTAAGATATTGGAGGATTCCGAAAACGATCCTCTGTTATCTTATCTGTTACGGTCACCACCACCGTATGCACAAGGTGCTGCGGCTCCACTCGTCCCGAATGTTCAATTGCCGGTTGCTGGACAACCTGGTGCTCCTGCTCCTGTCCCTCAGAATCAAGTTCCTGTACTTCCTGTGGTGAATGTAAATGTTCCTACAGCTCCTCCTCTTCCTACACTGCCAGCCTCTATACCTACTTCTGTACCCACTGTTCCTCAAACTATTTTTCTCGATACTCCTACTGTTCCGTTATCTATTCCTACCTCTACGGCGTTCTCTACGTCTGCGAGTGTACTAACTCCGCTTTCTGTTCGTCGAAGAATCACTGATTCTGTTACTAATATGCTGTCTCCTATATATAAAACTTTGATTAAGACTCCTACTCCTGACTCTGTACAGAGACGGAGTCAGCTTCCAAGTGCTGAGGAACGGGGAGTTTTAGATTCCACGGCTCTCAGATGGATTTCGAAGGGTAGAAGATATACTACGAGAGATGTGCTAGACACATTTATGCAGTGGGGGGAACCAACACAACGGTACGTCTTTGATGAGATGTGCTCGTTGTTACGTGAAGAGATAGAAGAAGACGATGTTGAATCAGATTTGGAAGATTTAATTAGGGTTCAAAAGGAGTTTGCTGCTGGAATGATAGTGGGTGAGAAAATAAAGGAAGCGATGGAACTCATTTTAAGTTTTAGGAATGATCCATCTCTTCGTTCACCGAGAGATTTAGAAAAAGGTAAAATGAAGCTAAGTCGCCAATATCCTATGAGGGAGGTTCCTCCAATTTGGCGCGAAGCAATACAACGTGATGATAATGCAGGAATTGCAGCTGCTCCAGCACAGTTCCAACGAGTGTGGATACACATTCCATGGAAGCGAGCAGAAGTGTTAGCGGTGAAACAGGCCTTGCCAGATCCACGTAAGAATCCAGCCGGATATTACAAGGAATTAACACAGACAGTTGAGGCTTGTATAATGAACCTAGCCGACATCGATATGTTGTTTGGTAACGTAGTTCCGCAACCAGTGTGGGCTAAAATTCGTAGAGAGGATCATCAAGCTGCTTTAGGTGGTGATTGGGCAGCTATCACTGCAGCAGATGGTCAACAAATAGGTGGTGCGAAACCCGAACCTTTAATTGCTAATCTGCCAGGTAGAATAATTGATCTAATGAAGACTCTGATGCCAGCACTACGTGTAAATTGGGACAAGTTGTCAGCATGCAGACAGAAGAAAGACGAAAGTGTCTCTGACTTCTTCACGAGGTTCGAAGAGACTTTTGTGGATCATAGTGGTCAGGACATGAGTACAGAAGGAGGACAGAGATTGTTTGTCGATAAATTTGTGCATAATTTGTTACCTGAATTATGCAATAAATTAAAAGACTCAGAAAGTGCGTGGGCTGTATCTACGACAGCGCAAATACTTGCAACTGCACAGTACTACGAAAATAGGGATAAAGAGGAAAAGGAAAAATCAGAGAAGAAAACGAAAGATTTAAAAACTAAAGTTCTTTTGCAGCAGGCGTATCCGCCTCGCGCGAATCAAACTAATACGCAGCAAAACTCATACCAAAGGACAGATTATGGTTCATCAAGACCTCAATATCAGTGGAATCAGTGTGCGTACTGTAAGAAAGAGGGTCACTATAAAAATGAATGTCCGATCTTAGCGCAAAATAATGCAGCAGCAGCTCAGAGAGGTCGTGGTGGTTTTGTGCAGAATTCTAGAGGTCGAGGGCGAGGTGCTATGCCACCACAAACAAATGATCGTCCCTCCAATCACTTTGATCAACGAAATGGACAATCTGCTCAGCAAAATAGATCTCAACAATATCTTGTTGAGGACTATAATGAAGTAGATGAGGGTTATCAACAAAATGGGTACTAGGACAGCCATGGACAGAGAGAGGGAGTAGTATCAGTTCCAGTGGATCAGAGTGGGCCTTATGTCGCAGTAGCAACATCAGGTGTAGTCGAACCGTTTCTGTTGGATACTGGTGCCGCAAAAAGTTCTATCATTCATGCGAAACTCCCTGGCGCACCTTTGTCTGGCTCAACAAATGTTTCCGTAGGTTTTTCAGGCGCCCCTGTTTACAACCCGATATCTGGTCCTTTGTCTATTTCTGTTGGACCGTGCCAATTGAAAGCACCCCTGATTTTGACGACAGGTTGTAATGAAAACCTGCTTGGTTTAGATTTGTTAAAAAGACTATATGCGACATTGTACTGTTCTCCGGAAGGAGTACAGCTTACGTTGGGTAAAAATATCACTTCTCCGATGTATTTGTCAATGGACGCACTCCCGCCGGAGCTACGTTCACTCCCTGATTCTCTTTGGGCGACTGGTCCTAATGATGTAGGTCTCCTAGAAATTCCACCGTATGTAGTAACTTTGAAAGCGAATGTGAAATTTCCAAGAATTCCCCAATATAAAATATCGAGTGAAGGTGAGCGTGCACTTTTATTGATTGTGCAAGATTTGATTAAGAAGGGTGTGGTTGAAGAAACTAGAGGAAATGTCTGTAACAGTCCTGTATTACCGATTCTGAAACGAACTGACCCTACAAAACCTCCAGTTTATAGGTTTGTCATAGACCTTAGAGAAGTTAATAAGATTGTAATCCCGCAGTTTCCTGTAGTGCCAGACATTACTGCCTTGTTAACATTGATTCCTGCCACAGCCACATGGTTCTCAGTTATTGACCTAAAGAATGCCTTTTTCAGCATTCCGATAGCCAAAGAAAGTAGGGATATTTTCGGCTTCTGTCTAGGAGGTCGCAGTTTCAGATTTGGTACGCTGTATGTGGACGGGTCATGTTTTAAATTGGAGAATGGTGATGTGACTGCTGCTTACGCGGTAACAACTTTGAAGACGATTGTGGAGACTGCAAGAGTGAGTCAGAATTCTGCCCAAGCTGCAGAATTAATAGCCCTAACAAGAGCGTATGTTTTAGCCGAGGGAAAGAGAGTGAATGTGTTTACAGATAGTCAGTACGCATTTGGCGTGGCCCATAGTTTTGGCCGGTTGTGGAGAGAAAGAGGTTTCATTACGTCCCATGGGACTAAGATCCAGCATGGTCAGCTAGTTAACGACTTGTTGGAATCTCTAACCTTACCGACTGAAGTTGCGATTGTGAAGTGCAGTGCTCATAAAGCAATCACAGATGATGTTGGTCGTGGGAATGCTTTTGCTGATGAAATTGCTAAACAGACAGCTAGAGACACGATGAGTAGAATGTATGTTGCTACGTCTGCAAGATGGATTGCTGAGTCTGGAATGTGTGAGGACACTATGGAAAGTGTGAAAGAGATTCAGAAAGAAGCGACTGAGGAAGAGAAACGTGTATGGAGAGAAAGTACGGGCAAGTTGGACTCGAATGGATGTTGGATTGATTTGACAGAACAGCAGCGTTGGATGTTGCCCGATGCGTATGTGCTTGCGGTAGTGACGATGGCGCATGGAGTAGCGCATATAAGTTCTAAAGGGATATGTAAGATGTTGGCTCCGGTCTGGAAGAATGAGGGAATCAGTAAGTGTGCAGAAAGAGTGGTGAAAAATTGTATGGTGTGCTTGATGCATAATCCTGGCAAGGGAACTCCAACTCCTGCTGGTCACTTCGCTCCTCCTTCCTGTCCCTTTGAAGTAATTCAGTTAGATTTCATTCACATGGAACGCTGCAACAATTTAAAGTACGTCCTGGTGGTAGTTTGTGCTTTTTCCAGGTGGATAGAAGCATACCCACTAAAGGACAACACTGCCCTATCTACTGCCAAAATCCTTCTCAAGGAATTTTTCCCTAGGTATGGAATGCCACGGATTGTATGGTCAGATAACGGAAGTGAGTTTATAGGGAAAGTTATGCAGAGTGTGTGTGCCGGTTTAGGATTGAAACAGAAATTTCATAGTGCAAACCATCCCCAGTCTGCTGGTTTAGTCGAGGGTTACAATGGCACCCTCAAGCTAAAAATAGCCAAAATACAAGCATCCACAGGTTTAGCCTGGCCAGACGCACTTCCTTTGGCCCTGTTATCAACGAGAGCAACAGTACATTCTAGAATAGGGCTTAGTCCATACGAGATTGTGTTTGGCCGCCCGGCAAATATCTGGGGTGTGCCAAGGCCTAAGCAATTTTGCTCCATTGAATATCCTATGTTGATAGACTACCTTTACGACTTGACTGCTAAATTGAGTCTTATTCATCAACAGGTTTTCGATGCCTTGCCAAAACCTCCGGAGAGTCCAGGGCACCAGCTGAAACCGGGTGACTTCATTGTAATAAAGAACTTCGCGAGGACGAAGAACCTTCAACCAAGATTTGTGGGGCCTTATCAGATCTTACTGGCAACGAGGACAGCCGTACGTGTCGCTGGCCGTAAACACTGGATTCACGCTTCTCACGTAAAGCGTGTTCCGTTGCCGCTCCCTTACGACGACTGGGTGAAAAAGGGAATTGGTGCCTCCGAATCTGAAATCACACCGAAGTTCATCTCTTTCAGCGATGCCGAATTGATTACTGACACTTTGAAACCTGACTTTCCTCCTGAAAAAACTCCTTTGAACATTGAACATTTGTCTCCAGCATCAGAAGAAACTTTGCTATCTGCGAACTTAAACTCTGCAACAGCTGCTAGTGATACACTATTTTCCGATCAGACAGTACCAGCGAAGCAGAGATACAACCTTAGAAGCCATAAAATGGACAAATAAAGCAGGCAACTGCATATTGTGATTTTTATATATTGAACTTTTGCCTTCAGCCAGGAAGTTTGCTATTGTTTATTGTTTTTTAAAATTGCCTTGCCGTCTGGGTAGCCGTAGGGTCGTGGCTGTGTGCCTAGTTTGAATTTGCAGGGGTCTGACACAAGGTCGATCTTTCTGTTGGTTCTGGGAACTCCCAGGGCTGATAGAGGCATTTTCATCTACGTACACATCATCAGTGGTCGCGAGCGGATTGTAGAAGATGGAGCTTCCTGCGCTGCAACGAGAAAATGTGATTTATGTTCGCAGAAACAGACTTAATAGAATTCTTCATAGCAAATGTTTTCTGATGCAATGTGCCATTACATTTTTGATTGTTTTAACAACATTGGTGGGTGGAATCGTCTTTAGCATAAATTTGATTTTTGTGCCAGTTTCTACAGTACCTCCCCTTGATCCTGCTATTTCTACTGTTTCTTCTATACACTCTTTTCACTCGTTTCCAGAACATGAGCAAGCCCGACGCTCAGAATTTACCAACAACACTTTTGTACAGCTCTTGCACCAACACCAACTGGTAGTTAACACTACAGACTGCTGGGTGTGTGGCTTGATACCTCACACTATGGATAAAGGTATTCCATATCTGGTTTTGCCTTACAGCTATAATGGATCATTTCAGGCCTTCCAAACCATCTTTGCTTATGCCCTTGAAACCTATCCTCCACGTCCACCGCGTTCCACTAAATATAACTCTGCCAACAAAGCCTTAGTCCAGGGAATTATTGACATGGTCAAGGACGTCAATAATACTCCATCTTACCCTAGAGACGAATTGCGAGTATATTTAAGTTGGAATACTTCAGAGTATCGCCTTAGTTTAGGAGAAAGCAAGCGTAAAAGCTCAACTCCAATCTGGGTCGTACCTCACCGAGGTCAGGTCTGTTTGCAAGGTAATGGGAGAAATCCAAGAGCTCAGCTAGGGAGGAGTGAGTGCGTAGAGACTTATGTGTTTCCGGCTAACTCTTCCCCTGCCTTTCTCACTGCTAGGGGTACCTATTTCATTTGTCGAGACAGAGCTTATACATGGTTGCCTGCCGATTTCTCAGGATCATGTTATATTGCTCGACTATTGCCTCCGACATACACTGCTTCACCTGATTACCACAGAACAAGAGTAGCGAGAGGTGTCTTCAGCAAGGAAGATACCGCTGGTCAGGAAGCTGGAGACTTCTTCAAAGGCTTCCTTCCGTTCTGGGGGCCTATGGCCAATAGTAGAAACATACGTCAGCTAACACGGGTAGTTGAATCTACTATTACCGAAACTGCTGGTGCCCTTAGCAATCTAACAGCTGAGCTTCAGGCGGATAGGCTCATGACGTTGCAGAACCGTATGGTTCTAGACGTTATACTTGCAGATCGAGGTGGGGTATGCAGAATGATCCAATCGAGCTGCTGTGTCTTTATTCCTAATAATGCTCCAACAGTCTATGAGGCGATCTCTAAGTTGCACAAGATTTCAGACTCCATACATGTAGACAAGGGAAACTGGTCCTTCATGGAGTGGTTTTGGACTCTGATCTCAGCGTGGGGATGGAAGGTTCTAATGGTCATTGGTGTCATCCTAGTATTCCTATTCTCATGTTGTCTGATTATCCAGTGTGGTCCTGCTCTGTGTAGTCTTTGTGCTGCGACTTGTCTCAGAAAACCACCTGCGTTTGGAGAAAAGACACGAGAAAGGATGATGATACAACAGCATGTCACTGACCTGATGAGCATAGAACTAGATTCTGACATAGACTGAGTAATTGCCTATGTAAGGGCAAAAGGAGGGTCTGAGGTTCCGTGACGGTTCCGTGACAATTTGAACCCGTGTTTTCAAGTTTGTCGGAAATACATAATATTGGTATCAGCGAACCGCAAATGATCCATTTAGTATATCCTGGTGTTTTCGCTACGCTACGAGCAAGAGCACTCCTTCCATTGACATATTTCTGATCTACCCACGGCATCCATCTTAGATCATGGCCGCCATTTTGTGTTTCCTTGCCCTCACATATGCAATAGCCTCTGATCACTCCACTTTGATTAAGGACACGTAGCCTTAGCCGGAGATTCACCTCTTACATGACACGTACACCTTAAACCAGATCACGCTGTGGCTGCATGACTCGACAAAGGCTGCCTCCTCTGCCCGAGGCCAGCCCTGCCAAACTGGTCTTCGTGTCCATTGTACCTGATCATGATTAGGCGGCCGAAGCCGGTAGCCTTGCCCATTTACAACCCACAAACATCCCTTATCCCACTTTTCTATCTTCCACACCTGGCTCTGTTTCTTTCTTTCTGAATCTTTATTAGGGGGAGGTAACGAACTTTACGATGAGGCGGTCCGGGTCCTGAATGCAATATTGACAGGGAATTGTGACAAACTAGTGGGAACCCCTCTCTTCGCAATGTTTGGCCTCAGATATTATCGACGGTTCCTGTGTAACGCCAAATATTTATTGTTTTAGACACAAAGGTTTTGGGAATGTATTACATGTAAAGAATTTGCCCCTAGCATAAAAAACAGTATATAAGGAGCAGCCCTCTTTGTACAAATCGAACAGGCTCCTGGTTACTGCCCGTGTGTAGTATCTATGACTTCTGTGTCCCTGCAGTAATAAACCTTTGGTCTTTGACGCCACCATCGAGAAGCCCGTGTTTCTGTTCATTTGTGCACCAAGGCAGGTGGAACTCCAGGGTCTTTGGGTGTTGTACCCTGACACCTCTGGACGGAACCAAAAAGTCCAGAACTCCAGTGTGCACCTTTGCTGAATTCATGGCAAGTCCTGTGGCCTGAGATGTTTTTGTGCTACGTTGGAACAGCAAGATATGCTTTACATTTGGGGACATTTATTGATGGATGAACATTTTGCTGAATAAAAGAAGATATGCTGCTTACAAATTGAAAGTGTTTTGTGTTTCAGACCCACATGGGTTCAAAGAGAACTCCAACTCTTGTGAGGCAAGATTGCAAATGCCCGGATGGGCGTGTTACCAATTGAGGGGATAATCAGTTGGAGGAGTTTGAAACAAGCACTGCAGAGCATGCGGCCTCTGAGGAGAGTCTAACTCTGAAACGCGTCAGGCGAGGCATGCGAGAAGATTTTATTTGTCTTTCATTTAAGAGTGTCCCTGCGCTTTGAAAACTCTTGCTTGTGAGTGCATTTCAAGAAAGGCAACTTGTGAAAACATAATTTATACGGCCCAGCCAGGTTGGGGTGTGCACCTTTGCTGAATTCATGGCAAGTCCTGTGGCCTGAGATGTTTTAGTGCTACGTTGGAACAGCAAGATATGCTTGACATTTGGGGACATTTCTTGATGGATGAACATTTTGCTGAATAAAAGAAGGTATGCTGCTTACAAATTGAGAGTGTTTTGTGTTTCTGACCCACATGGGTTCAAACAGAACTCCAACTCCGGTGATGCAAGATTGCAAATGCCCGGATGGGCGTGTTACCAATTGAGGGAATAATCAGTTGGAGGAGTTTGAAAGAAGCACTGCAGAGCATGCGGCCTCTGAGGAAAGAGTCTATCTCTGAAATGCGTCCTCCGAGGCATGCAAGAAGATTTTATTTGTCTTTCATTTAAGAGTGTCCCTGCGCTTTGAAAACTCTTGCTTGTGCGTGCATTCCAAGAAAGGCAACTTGTGAAAACATAATTTATACAGCCCAGCCAGGTCGGGTGTGCACCTTTGCTGAATTCATGGCAAGTCCTGTGGCCTGAGATGTTTTAGTGCTATGTTGGAACAGCAAGATATGCTTTACATTTGGGGACATTTCTTGATGGATGAACATTTTGCTGAAAAAAAGAAGGTATGCTGCTTACAAATTAAAAGTGTTTTGTGTTTCTGACCCACATGCGTTCAAAGAGAACTCCAACTCCTGTGATGCAAGATTTAAAATGCCCGAATGGGCGTGTTACCAATCGAGGGGATAATCATTTGGAGGAGTTTGAAACAAGCACTGCAGAGCATGCGGCCTCTGGGGAAAGAGTCTAACTCTGAAACGCGTCAGGCGAGGCATGGAAGAAGATTTTATTTGTCTTTCATTTAAGAGTGTCCCTGCGCTTTGTAAACTCTTGCTTGTGAGTGCATTCCAAGAAAGGCAACTTGTGAAAACATAATTTATGCTGCCCAGCCATGTCTGGGTGTGCACAGTTGCTGAATTCATGGCAAGTCCTGGGGCCTGAGATGTTTTAGTGCTACGTTGGAACAGCAAGATATGCTTTACATTAGGGGACATTTATTGATGGATGAACATTTTGCTGAATAAAAGAAGATATGCTGCTTACAAATTGAAAGTGTTTTGTGTTTCTGACCCACATGGGTTCAAAGAGAACTCCAACTCCTGTGATGCAAGATTACAAATGCCCGGATGGGCGTGCTACCAATTGAGGGGATAATCAGTTGGAGGAGTTTGAAACAAGCACTGCAGAGCATGCGGCCTCTGAGGAAAGAGTCTAACTCTGAAAAGCGTCAGGCGAGGCATGCGAGAAGATTTTATTTGTCTTTCATTTAAGAGTGTCCCTGCGCTTTGAAAACTCTTGCTTGTAAGTGCATTCCAAAAAAGGCAACTTGTGAAAACAAAATTTATACGGCCCAGCCAGGTCGGGGTGTGCACCTTTGCTGAATTCATGGCAATTCCTGGGGCCTGAGATGTTTTAGTGCTACGTTGGAACAGCAAGATATGCTTTACATTTGGGGACATTTATTGATGGATGAACATTTTGCTGAATAAAAGAAGATATGCTGCTTACAAATTGAAAGTGTTTTGTGTTTCTGACCCACATGGGTTCAAAGAGAACTCCAACTCCTGTGATGCAAGATTACAAATGCCCGGATGGGCGTGTTACCAATTGAGGGAATAATCAGTTGGAGGAGTTTGAAAAAAGCACTGCAGAGCATGCGGCCTCTGAGGAAAGAGTCTATTTCTGAAATGCGTCCGGCGAGGCATGCAAGAAGATTTTATTTGTCTTTCATTTAAGAGTGTACCTGGGCTTTGAAAACTTTTGCTTGTGAGTGCATTCCAAGAAAGGCAACTTGTGAAAACATAATTTATACGGCCCAGCCAGGTCGGGGTGTGCACCTTTGCTGAATTCATGGCAAGTCCTGTGGCCTGAGATGTTTTAGTGCTACGTTGGAACAGCAAGATATGCTTTACATTTGGGGACATTTCTTGATGAATGAACATTTTGCTGAATAAAAGAAGGTATGCTGCTTACAAATTGAAAGTGTTTTATGTTTCTGACCCACATGGGTTCAAAGAGAACTCCAACTCAGGTGATGCAAGATTACAAATGCCCGAATGGGCGTGTTACCAATTGAGGGGATAATCAGTTGGAGGAGTTTGAAACAAGCACTGCAGAGCATGCGGCCTCTGAGGAAAGAATTTAACTCTGAAACGCGTCAGGTGAGGCATGCGAGAAGATTTTATTTGTCTTTCATTTAAGAGTGTCCCTGCGCTTTGAAAACTCTTGCTTGTGAGTGCATTCCAAGAAAAGCAACTTGTGAAAACATAATTTATACGGCCCAGCCAGGTCGGGGTGTGCACCTTTGCTGAATTCATGGCAAGTCCTGTGGCCTGAGATGTTTTAGTGCTACGTTGGAACAGCAAGATATGCTTGACATTTGGGGACATTTCTTGATGGATGAACATTTTGCTGAATAAAAGAAGGTATGCTGCTTACAAATTGAAAGTGTTTTGTGTTTCTGACCCACATGGGTTCAAAGAGAACTCCAACTCCGGTGATGCAAGATTACAAATGCCCGGATGGGCGTGTTACCAATTGAGGGGATAATCAGTTGGAGGAGTTTGAAAGAAGCACTGCAGAGCATGCGGCCTCTGAGGAAGGAGTCGATCTCTGAAATGCGTCCTGCGAGGTATGCAAGAAGATTTTATTTGTCTTTCATTTAAGAGTGTCCCTGCGCTTTGAAAACTCTTGCTTGTGAGTGCATTCCAAGAAAGGCAACTTGTGAAAACATAATTTATACGGCCCAGCCAGGTCGGGTGTGCACCTTTGCTGAATTCATGGCAAGTCCTGTGGCCTGAGATGTTTTAGTGCTACGTTGGAAAAGCAAGATATGCTTTACATTTGGGGACATTTCTTGATGGATGAACATTTTGCTGGAAAAAAGAAGGTATGCTGCTTACAAATTGAAAGTGTTTTGCGTTTCTGACCCACATGGGTTCTAAGAGTACTCCAACTCCTGTGATGCAAGATTACAAATGCCCGGATGGGCGTGCTACCAATTGAGGGGATAATCAGTTGGAGGAGTTTGAAACAAGCACTGCAGAGCATGCGGCCTCTGAGGAAAGAGTCTAACTCTGAAAAGCGTCAGGTGAGGAATGCCAGAAGATTTTATTTGTCTTTCATTTAAGAGTGTCCCTGCGCTTTGAAAACTCTTGCTTGTGAGTGCATTCCAAGAAAGGCAACTTGTGAAAACATAATTTATATGGCCCAGCCAGGTCGGGGTGTGCACCTTTGCTGAATTCATGGCAAGTCCTGTGGCCTAAGATGTTTTAGTGCTACGTTGGAACAGCAAGATATGCTTTACATTTGGGGACATTTATTGATGGATGAACATTTTGCTGAATAAAAGAAGATATGCTGCTTACAAATTGAAAGTGTTTTGTGTTTCTGACCCACATGGGTTCAAAGAGAACTCCAACTCCTGTGATGCAAGATTACAAATGCCCGGATGGGCGTGTTACCAATTGAGGGAATAATCAGTTGGAGGAGTTTGAAAAAAGCACTGCAGAGCATGCGGCCTCTGAGGAAAGAGTCTATTTCTGAAATGCGTCCGGCGAGGCATGCAAGAAGATTTTATTTGTCTTTCATTTAAGAGTGTACCTGGGCTTTGAAAACTTTTGCTTGTGAGTGCATTCCAAGAAAGGCAACTTGTGAAAACATAATTTATACGGCCCAGCCAGGTCGGGGTGTGCACCTTTGCTGAATTCATGGCAAGTCCTGTGGCCTGAGATGTTTTAGTGCTACGTTGGAACAGCAAGATATGCTTTACATTTGGGGACATTTCTTGATGAATGAACATTTTGCTGAATAAAAGAAGGTATGCTGCTTACAAATTGAAAGTGTTTTATGTTTCTGACCCACATGGGTTCAAAGAGAACTCCAACTCAGGTGATGCAAGATTACAAATGCCCGAATGGGCGTGTTACCAATTGAGGGGATAATCAGTTGGAGGAGTTTGAAACAAGCACTGCAGAGCATGCGGCCTCTGAGGAAAGAATTTAACTCTGAAACGCGTCAGGTGAGGCATGCGAGAAGATTTTATTTGTCTTTCATTTAAGAGTGTCCCTGCGCTTTGAAAACTCTTGCTTGTGAGTGCATTCCAAGAAAAGCAACTTGTGAAAACATAATTTATACGGCCCAGCCAGGTCGGGGTGTGCACCTTTGCTGAATTCATGGCAAGTCCTGTGGCCTGAGATGTTTTAGTGCTACGTTGGAACAGCAAGATATGCTTGACATTTGGGGACATTTCTTGATGGATGAACATTTTGCTGAATAAAAGAAGGTATGCTGCTTACAAATTGAAAGTGTTTTGTGTTTCTGACCCACATGGGTTCAAAGAGAACTCCAACTCCGGTGATGCAAGATTACAAATGCCCGGATGGGCGTGTTACCAATTGAGGGGATAATCAGTTGGAGGAGTTTGAAAGAAGCACTGCAGAGCATGCGGCCTCTGAGGAAGGAGTCGATCTCTGAAATGCGTCCTGCGAGGTATGCAAGAAGATTTTATTTGTCTTTCATTTAAGAGTGTCCCTGCGCTTTGAAAACTCTTGCTTGTGAGTGCATTCCAAGAAAGGCAACTTGTGAAAACATAATTTATACGGCCCAGCCAGGTCGGGTGTGCACCTTTGCTGAATTCATGGCAAGTCCTGTGGCCTGAGATGTTTTAGTGCTACGTTGGAAAAGCAAGATATGCTTTACATTTGGGGACATTTCTTGATGGATGAACATTTTGCTGGAAAAAAGAAGGTATGCTGCTTACAAATTGAAAGTGTTTTGCGTTTCTGACCCACATGGGTTCTAAGAGTACTCCAACTCCTGTGATGCAAGATTACAAATGCCCGGATGGGCGTGCTACCAATTGAGGGGATAATCAGTTGGAGGAGTTTGAAACAAGCACTGCAGAGCATGCGGCCTCTGAGGAAAGAGTCTAACTCTGAAAAGCGTCAGGTGAGGAATGCCAGAAGATTTTATTTGTCTTTCATTTAAGAGTGTCCCTGCGCTTTGAAAACTCTTGCTTGTGAGTGCATTCCAAGAAAGGCAACTTGTGAAAACATAATTTATATGGCCCAGCCAGGTCGGGGTGTGCACCTTTGCTGAATTCATGGCAAGTCCTGTGGCCTAAGATGTTTTAGTGCTACGTTGGAACAGCAAGATATGCTTTACATTTGGGGACATTTATTGATGGATGAACATTTTGCTGAATAAAAGAAGATATGCTGCTTACAAATTGAAAGTGTTTTGTGTTTCTGACCCACATGGGTTCAAAGAGAACTCCAACTCCTGTGATGCAAGATTACAAATGCCCGGATGGGCGTGTTACCAATTGAGGGGATAATCAGTTGGAGGAGTTTGAAATAAGCACTGCAGAGCATGCGGCCTCTGAGGAAAGAGTTTAACTCTGAAACGCGTCAGGCGAGGCATGCGAGAAGATTTTATTTGTCTTTCATTTAAGAGTGTCCCTGCGCTTTGAAAACTCTTGCTTGTGAGTGAATTCCAAGAAAGGCAACTTGTGAAAACATAATTTATACGGCCCAGCCAGGTCGGGGTGTGCACCTTTGCTGAATTCATGGCAAGTCCTGTGGCCTGAGATGTTTTAGTGCTACGTTGGAACAGCAAGATATGCTTGACATTTGGGGACATTTCTTGATGGATGAACATTTTGCTGAATAAAAGAAGGTATGTTGCTTACAAATTGAAAGTGTTTTGTGTTTCTGACCCACATGGGTTTAAAGAGAACTCCAACTCCGGTGATGCAAGATTACAAATGCCCGGATGAGCGTGTTACCAATTGAGGGGATAATCAGTTGGAGGAGTTTGAAACAAGCACTGCAGAGCATGCGACCTCTGAGGAAAGAGTCTAACTCTGAAAAGCGTCAGGCGAGGCATGCAAGAAGATTTTATTTGTCTTTCATTTAAGAGTGTCCCTGCACTTTGAAAACTCTTGCTTGTGAGTGCATTCCAAGAAAGGCAACTTGTGAAAACATAATTTATACGGCCCAGCCAGGTCAAGTCAAGTCAAGTCAAGAGATTTATATAGCGCGCTACATACCTATAGGGTCTCAAGGCGCTGGAGGAAGGGTGGGGAAATTACTTCTCAAATATCAAGGTTTTAAGTTGTTTTCTGAATACTAGGTGGTTCTGAGTAAGGAGAAGGTGAGTGGGAAGTGAGTTCCAGGTTTTAGCTGCCAAGTAGGAGAAGGATCTACCTCCCATGGTGGTTTTGTTGATGCGAGGTACAGTGGCAAGGGCTAGGTTGGAGGATCGCAGCTGACGGGAGGGGGTGTAGAAGGACAATCGTGTGTTGAGGCATTCGGGTCCAAGTTCGTAAAGTGCTTTGTGTGCGTGTGTTAGGAGGCGGAAAGTAATCCTCTTATTTACGGGGAGCCAGTGGAGGTTTTTCAGGTGACCAGAGATGTGTTCTTTACGTGGGATGTCTAGTATGAGCCTGGCTGAAGCATTCTGGATGCGTTGGAGTTTTTTCTGGAGTTTTGCGGTGGTACCTGCGTATAGTGTGTTTCCGTAGTCCAGGCGGCTCGTGACCAGTGCGTGGGTGACCGTTTTTCTAGTTTCGGTGGGGATCCAGCGAAATGTTTTTTTGAGCATGCGAAGAATGTTGAAGCAAGATGATGAAACGGCGTTGACTTGTCTGGTCATCGAGAGTGAGGAGTCCAGGATGACGCCCAGGTTCCGTGCGTGGTCCGTCGGGATGGCTGCTTTTCCAAGGGCTTCTGGCCACCAAGAGTCATCCCAGGCGGAGGGGGAGGTGCCTAAGATGAGGACTTCTGTTTTGTCTGAGTTCAGTTTCAGACGGCTGTGTTTCATCCACTCGTTTACTTCTTTCATTCCTTCTTGTAAGTTGGTTTTGGCGGTGGTAGGGTCTTTGGTGAGTGATAGGATCAGTTGAGTGTCATCCGTGTAGGAGATGATGTTGAGATTGTGTTGGTGAGCGATGGCCGCAAGGGGGCTCATGTATACGTTGAAGAGGGTGGGGCTGAGTGACGATCCTTGTGGCACGCCGCAGATGACTGCAGAGGCCTCTGACTTGAATGGTGGGAGGCGGACTCTCTGTGTTCTTCCGGTGAGGAACGAGGTGATCCATTCCAGTGCTTTTCCTTGGATTCCTACGTCTCTGAGGCGCTGTAGAAGGGTGCTATGACAGACTGTGTCGAAGGTAGCGGAGAGGTCGAGGAGGATGAGGGCGACTGTGTCTCCATTGTCCAGTAGAGTTCGAATGTCGTCTGTTGCTGCGATGAGGGCGGTTTCAGTGCTGTGTTTGGCTCGGAAGCCGGACTGTGAGGAGTCGAGGGATTTGTTGGCTTCGAGGAAGGCGGCGAGCTGGTTGTTGACAGCTTTCTCGATGACTTTGGCTGGGAATGGAAGGAGCGAGATGGGGCGGTAGTTTTTGAGTTCGGTGGGGTCAGCTGTGGGTTTTTTCAGAAGGGCGCTGAGTTCTGCGTGTTTCCAGCTTTCCGGGAAGGTGGCGGAGTTGAGGGAGCAGTTGATGACATCTCGGAGGTGTGGTGCTATGATGGAGTCTGCTTTGTTGAAGATGTGGTGAGGGCATGGGTCAGTTGGGGATCCTGAGTGGATGGAGTTCATCAGGTGGATGGTGTCCTCAGTGGAGATTGGGTTCCAATCGTTAAGGATGTTCAAGGGGGGTGAAGGTCCTGCGGAAGGTTGGGTGGGTTGGTCTTCGGGTCGGTTGTTGAAGCTGTTGTGGATGTCTGCGATTTTGTTGTGGAAGAAGGAAGCTAGGGAGTCGCAGAGGGCTTGGGAGGGGGTGATGTCGTTGGAGTTGGCTGATGGGTTAGTAAATTCTTCGACGATGTTGAATAATTCCTTGCTGTTGTGGGCGTTGTTGTCTAGACGGTCTTTGAGTGCGGCTTTCTTGGCAGACCGGATCAGTTGGTGGTGTATGCGGGTGGCGTTTTTGAAGGCGTCCCTGGTGCTGGTGTTTGGGTCTTTTTTCCAGGCCTTCTCGAGGGAGCGACAGAGTTTCTTCGATTTCTTAAGGTCATCGTTGAACCAGGAGGCGTTTTTGCTGCCTAGTTTGCTTTGGCGTTTTTTCAGCGGTGCTAGGATGTCGGCGCTGTTGGATAGCCATTGGGTGAGGTTGATGGCTGCTTGGTCGGGGTTTGAGGAGTGGGTGGGGGGGTTTTGAAGAAGCGATGAGGAGATCTGGTCGGTGGTGATTTTGTTCCAGTTTCTTCGCAGAGTAGGTTGAGGATGGTTGTGAGTAGTGGTCTTATTGTAGATAAAGTGTACGCAGCTGTGGTCCGTCCAATGGAGAGTTGTGGTGTGACTGAAGGAGACATGTTTGCTGGAGGTGAAGATAGGGTCGAGTGTGTGACCTGCGATGTGGGTGGGCGTAGAGACAAGTTGTTTGAGTCCGAGGTCGGCGAGATTGTCCAGAAGGGTGGTGGCTCTGCTGTCATTGCTCTTTTCCAGGTGAAAATTGAGGTCTCCCAATAGAATGTAGTCCTTGGAGGGGAGGGCGTGTGGGGTGATAAAGTCAGTGATGTCGTCACTGAATTGTGCACGGGGTCCTGGAGGTCGGTAGAGGAGGGTGCCTCTGAGTGTGGTCTTGGGGTCGGTGTGGATCTGGAAGTGGAGGTGTTCGGCGCTGGCAAGGTTGACGTCTGAGCTGGTTGAGATGCGGATGGAGTTCTTATGGACGATAGCGATTCCTCCTCCTGTTTGCTTGATGCGGTCCTTGCGGATGATCTTGTATCCTTCTGGGATAGCAATGGTGATGTCTGGGGCTGAAGAGGCATTCATCCATGTTTCTGTTAGGAAGGCGACGTCCGGTGAGATGGTGTCTAGTAGATTCCAGAAGTCGATGGCGTGCCTGTGGACCGAGCGGGTGTTGAGCAGGATGCATTGTAGGTGGTTGGTGTCAGATATCTGGCTGGTGTTAGTGGATGAGGAGTTTTTCTTGGTGCCGTCGAACTTGTAGGAGTAGCATGTGAAGGGTCCATGGGTGTGTCCAGGAGCGGCTTGGGCGCAGTTGGAGAGTCGGCCAGGGTTAAGGGCTAGGAGGGTGGCGGTGTCGTATGTAATGCTGGAGGGCTGGGCAGTGCTTGGACCAGGGGGTCTGGCGCTGGGCGCGGTCCAGGCGCGGACGGGCGTAGACGGGCTTACCATTGGTGCACCTTCGGCGCGGATTGGGCGCGATCGCTGCGCGTGAACGCTGCGCGGAAGTACATCAGTCATATAAAGGAGTTGGGGGGAGGGGCGAGGGCGGAGCAGCTGGGAGGCGGGGTGGATATCCGGGGAGGGGAGACTAACAACAACAAGGTAGTAAACAAGATGGCAGTCGGGGCACACAATTGCAATCCAACGCTAAAAGTTACTATGAGGGCACAGGGAGACACAATCGTAATAGCAAGGCACTTCAGGTGAAGCTCAGCGTTGCAGCGCGCTGTGCTAATATGTAAATTAGTCCGATATGGACTAGCGCTATTCTGCTCTGCTGAAGTAAGGAGCTCTATAAAATTAGATGAGTGGACAAATCGGGCGCAGCACAAAGCAGCAAAGCAGCAAGCAGCTGAGTTAACAAATGAGCAAACAAAATGGGCAAAGAGAGCACAGCAGAACTATACCGCAGTGGGGCCGGGGAGGCAGCGTGGTGAGGAGCGGCCGTCTCTGATGAGTCAGAATGGTCACAGAGGTCATGTGGACAGACCGAGCCTGATGCGCTGTGGGAGGGCGGAGCAGCTGGGAGGCGGGGTAGATATCCGGGGAGGGGAGACTAACAACAACAAGGTAGCAAACAAGATGGCAGTCGGGGCACACAATTGCAATCCAACGCTAAAAGTTACTATGAGGGCACAGGGAGACACAATCGTAATAGCGAGGCACTTCAGGTGAAGCTCAGCGTTGCAGCGCGCTGTGCTAATATGTAAATTAGTCCGATGTGGACTAGCGCTATTCTGCTCTGCTGAAGTAAGGAGCGCTATAAAATTAGATGAGTGGACAAATCGGGCGCAGCACAAAGCAGCAAAGCAGCAAGCAGCTGAGTTAACAAACGAGCAAACAAAATGGGCAAAGAGAGCACAGCAGAACGATACCGCAGTGGGGCCGGGGAGGCAGCGTGGTGAGGAGCGGCCGTCCTGTGGCCTGAGATGTTTTAGTGCTACGTTGGAACAGCAAGATATGCTTTACATTTGGGGACATTTATTGATGGATGAACATTTTGCTGAATAAAAGAAGATATGCTGCTTACAAATTGAAAGTGTTTTATGTTTCTGACCCATATGGGTTCAAAGAGAACTCCAACTCTTGTGATGCAAGATTACAAATGCCCGGATGGGCGTGTTACCAATTGAGGGGATAATCAGTTGGAGGAGTTTGAAACAAGCACTGCAGAGCATGCGGCCTCTGAGGAGAGTCTAACTCTGAAACGCGTCAGGCGAGGAATGCCAGAAGATTTTATTCGTCTTTCATTTAAGAGTGTCCCTGTACGTTGGAACAGGAAGATATGCTTTACATTTGGGGACATTTCTTGATGGATGAACATTTTGCTGAATAAAAGAAGGTATGCTGCTTACAAATTGAAAGTGTTTTGTGTTTCTGACCCACATGGTTTCAAAGAGAACTACAACTCCGGTGATGCAAGATTACAAATGCCCGGATGGGCGTGTTACCAATTGAGGGGATAATCAGTTGGAGGAGTTTGAAACAAGCACTGCAGAGCATGCGGCCTCTGAGGAAAGAGTTTAACTCTGAAACGCGTCAGGCGAGGCATGCGAGAAGATTTTATTTGTCTTTCATTTAAGAGTGTCCCTGCGCTTTGAAAACTCTTGCTTGTGAGTGCATTCCAAGAAAGGCAACTTGTGAAAACATAATTTATACGGCCCAGACAGGTCGGGGTGTGCACCTTTGCTGAATTCATGGCAAGTCCTGTGGCCTGAGATGTTTTAGTGCTACGTTGGAACAGCAAGATATGCTTGACATTTGGGGACATTTCTTGATGGATGAACATTTTGCTGAATAAAAGAAGGTATGCTGCTTACAAATTGAAAGTGTTTTGTGTTTCTGACCCACATGGGTTCAAAGAGAACTCCAACTCCTGTGATGCAAGATTAAAAATGCCCGGATGGGCGTGTTACCAATCGAGGGGATAATCATTTGGATGAGTTTGAAACAAGCACTGCAGAGCATGCGGCCTCTGAGGAAAGAGTCTATCTCTGAAACGCGTCAGGCGAGGCATGCAAGAAGATTTTATTTGTCTTTCATTTAAGAGTGTCCCTGCGCTTTGAAAACTCTTGCTTGTGAGTGCATTTCAAGAAAGGCAACTTGTGAAAACATAATTTATACGGCCCAGCCAGGTCGGGGTGTGCACCTTTGCTGAATTCATGGCAAGTCCTGTGGCCTGAGATGTTTTAGTGCTACGTTGGAACAGCAAGATATGCTTGACATTTGGGGACATTTCTTGATGGATGAACATTTTGCTGAATAAAAGTAGGTATGCTGCTTACAAATTGAAAGTGTTTTGTGTTTCTGACCCACATGGGTTCAAACAGAACTCCAACTCCGGTGATGCAAGATTGCAAATGCCTGGATGGGCGTGTTACCAATTGAGGGAATAATCAGTTGGAGGAGTTTGAAAGAAGCACTGCAGAGCATGCGGCCTCTGAGGAAAGAGTCTATCTCTGAAATGCGTCCTCCGAGGCATGCGAGAAGATTTTATTTGTCTTTCATTTAAGAGTGTCCCTGCTCTTTGAAAACTCTTGCTTGTGAGTGCATTCCAAGAAAGGCAACTTGTGAAAACATAATTTATACAGCCCAGCCAGGTCAGGTGTGCACCTTTGCTGAATTCATGGCAAGTCCTGTGGCCTGAGATGTTTTAGTGCTACGTTGGAACAGCAAGATATGCTTTACATTTGGGGACATTTCTTGATGGATGAACATTTTGCTGAAAAAAAGAAGGTATGCTGCTTACAAATTGAAAGTGTTTTGTGTTTCTGACCCACATGCGTTCAAAGAGAACTCCAACTCCTGTGATGCAAGATTAAAAATGCCCGGATGGGCGTGTTACCAATCGAGGGGATAATCATTTGGAGGAGTTTGAAACAAGCACTGCAGAGCATGCGGCCTCTGAGGAAAGAGTCTAACTCTGAAACACGTCAGGCGAGGCATGGAAGAAGATTTTATTTGTCTTTCATTTAAGAGTGTCCCTGCGCTTTGTAAACTCTTGCTTGTGAGTGCATTCCAAGAAAGGCAACTTGTGAAAACATAATTTATGCTGCCCAGCCATGTCTGGGTGTGCACCGTTGCTGAATTCATGGCAAGTCCTGGGGCCTGAGATGTTTTAGTGCTACGTTGGAACAGCAAGATATGCTTTACATTAGGGGACATTTATTGATGTATGAACATTTTGCTGAATAAAAGAAGATATGCTGCTTACAAATTGAAAGTGTTTTGTGTTTCTGACCCACATGGGTTCAAAGAGAACTCCAACTCCTGTGATGCAAGATTACAAATGCCCGGATGGGCGTGTTACTAATTGAGGGGATAATCAGTTGGAGGAGTTTGAAAAAAGCACTGCAGAGCATGCGGCCTCTGAGGAAAGAGTCTATCTCTGAAACACGTCAGGTGAGGCATGCAAGAAGATTTTATTTGTCTTTCATTTAAGAGTGTCCCTGCGCTTTGAAAACTCTTGCTTGTGAGTGCATTTCAAGAAAGGCAACTTGTGAAAACATAATTTATACGGCCCAGCCAGGTCGGGGTGTGCACCTTTGCTGAATTCATGGCAAGTCCTGTGGCCTGAGATGTTTTAGTGCTACGTTGGAACAGCAAGATATGCTTGACATTTGGGCACATTTCTTGACGGATGAACATTTTGCTGAATAAAAGAAGGTATGCTGCTTACAAATTGAAAGTGTTTTGTGTTTCTGACCCACATGGGTTCAAACAGAACTCCAACTCCGGTGATGCAAGATTGCAAATGCCCGGATGGGCGTGTTACCAATTGAGGGAATAATCAGTTGGAGGAGTTTGAAACAAGCACTGCAGAGCATGCGGCCTCTGAGGAGAGTCTAACTCTGAAACACGTCAGGCGAGGCATGGAAGAAGATTTTATTTGTCTTTCATTTAAGAGTGTCCCTGCGCTTTGTAAACTCTTGCTTGTGAGTGCATTCCAAGAAAGGCAACTTGTGAAAACATAATTTATGCTGCCCAGCCATGTCTGGGTGTGCACCGTTGCTGAATTCATGGCGAGTCCTGGGGCCTGAGATGTTTTAGTGCTACGTTGGAACAGCAAGATATGCTTTACATTAGGGGACATTTATTGATGGATGAACATTTTGCTGAATAAAAGAAGATATGCTGCTTACAAATTAAAAGTGTTTTGTGTTTCTGACCCACATGGGTTCAAAGAGAACTCCAACTCCTGTGATGCAAGATTACACATGCCCGGATGGGAATGTTACCAATTGAGGGGATAATCAGTTGGAGGAGTTTGAAAAAAGCACTGCAGAGCATGCGGCCTCTGAGGAAAGAGTCTATCTCTGAAACCCGTCAGGTGAGGCATGCAAGAAGATTTTATTTGTCTTTCATTTAAGAGTGTCCCTGCGCTTTGAACACTCTTGCTTGTGAGTGCATTCCAAGAAAGGCAGCTTGTGAAAACATAATTTATAAGGCCCAGCCATGTCGGGGTGTGCACCTTTGGTGAATTCATGGCAAGTCTTGTGGCCTGAAATGTTTTAGTGCTACAATGGAACAGGAAGATATGCTTTACATTTGGGGACATTTCTTGATGGATGAGCATTTTGCTGAATAAAAGAAGGTATGCTGCTTACAAATTGAAAGTGTTTTGTGTTTCTGACCCACATGGGTTGAAAGAGAACTCCAACTCCGGTGATGCAAAATTACAAATGCCCGGATGGGCGTGTTACCAATTGAGGGGATAATCAGTTGGAGGAGTTTGAAACAAGCACTGCAGAGCATGCGGCCTCTGAGGAGAGTCTAACTCTGAAACGCGTCAGGCGAGGCATGCGAGAAGATTTTATTTGTCTTTCATTTAAGAGTGTCCCTGCGCTTTGAAAACTCTTGCTTGTGAGTGCATTTCAAGAAAGGCAACTTGTGAAAACATAATTTATACGGCCCAGCCAGGTCGGGGTGTGCACCTTTGCTGAATTCATGGCAAGTCCTGTGGCCTGAGATGTTTTAGTGCTACGTTGGAACAGCAAGATATGCTTGACATTTGGGGACATTTCTTGATGGATGAACATTTTGCTGAATAAAAGAAGGTATGCTGCTTACAAATTGAAAGTGTTTTGTGTTTCTGACCCACACGGGATCAAAGAGAACTCCAACTCCGGTGATGCAAGATTACAAATGCCCGGATGGGCGTGTTACCAATTGAGGGGATAATCAGTTAGAGGGGTTTGAAACAAGCACTGCAGAGCATGCGGCCTCTAAGGAAACAGTTTAACTCTGAAACGCGTCAGGCGAGGCATGCGAGAAGATTTTATTTGTCTTTCATTTAAGAGTGTCCCTGCGCTTTGAAAACTCTTGCTTGTGAGTGCATTCCAAGAAAGGCAACTTGTGAAAACATAATTTATACGGCCCAGTTAGGTCGGGGTGTGCACCTTTGCTGAATTCATGGCAAGTCCTGTGGCCTGAGATGTTTTAGTGCTACGTTGGAACAGCAAGATATGCTTGACATTTGGGGACATTTCTTGATGGATGAACATTTTGCTGAATAAAAGAAGGAATACTGCTTACAAATTGAAAGTGTTTTGTGTTTCTGACCCACATGGGTTCAAAAAGAACTCCAACTCCGGTGATGCAAGATTACAAATGCCCGGATGAGCGTGTTACCAATTGAGGTGATAATCAGTTGGAGGAGTTTGAAAAAAGCACTGCAGAGCATGCGGCCTCTGAGGAAAGAGTCTTTCTCTGAAACACGTCAGGCGAGGCATGCAAGAAGATTTTCTTTGTCTTTCATTTAAGAGTGTCTCTGCGCTTTGAAAACTCTTGCTTGTGAGTGCATTCCAAGAAAGGCAACTTGTGAAAACATAATTGATACGGCCCAGCCATGTCGGGGTGAGCACCTCTGGTGAATTCAATGCAAGTCTTGTGGCCTGAGATGTTTTAGTGCTACGTTGGAACAGGAAGATATGCTTTACATTTGGGGACATTTCTTGATGGATGAACATTTTGCTGAATAAAAGAAGGTATGCTGCTTACAAATTGAAAGTGTTTTGTGTTTCTGACCCACATGGGTTCAAAGAGAACTCCAACTCCTGTGATGCAAGATTACAAATGCCCGGATGAGCGTGTTACCAATTGAGGGGATAATCAGTTGGAGGATTTTGAAACAAGCACTGCAGAGCATGCGGCCTCTGAGGAAAGAGCCTAACTCTGAAAAGCGTCAGGCGAGGCATGCGAGAAGATTTTATTTGTCTTTCATTTAAGAGTGTCCCTGCGCTTTGAAAACTCTTACTTGTGAGTGCATTCCAAGAAAGGCAACTCGTGAAAACATAATTTATACGGCCGAGCCAGGTCGGGGTGTGCACCTTTGCTGAATTCATGGCAAGTCCTGGGGCCTGAGATGTTTTAGTGCTACGTTGGAACAGCAAGATATGCTTTACATTTGGGGACATTTATTGATGGATGAACATTTTGCTGAATAAAAGAAGATATGCTGCTTACAAATTGAAAGTGTTTTGTGTTTCTGACCCACATGGGTTCAAAGAGAACTCCAACTCCTGTGATGCAAGATTACAAATGCCCGGATGGGCGTGTTACCAATTGAGGGGATAATCAGTTGGAGGAGTTTGAAAAAAGCACTGCAGAGCATGCGGCCTCTGAGGAAAGAGTCTATCTCTGAAACGCGTCAGGGGAGGCATGCAAGAAGATTTTATTTGTCTTTCATTTAAGAGTGTCCCTGCGCTTTGAAAACTCTTGCTTGTGAGTGCATTCCAAGAAAGGCAACTTGTGAAAACATAATTTATACGGCCCAGCCATGTCTGGGTGTGCATCTTTGCTGAATTCATGGCAAGTCCTGTGGCCTGAGATGTTTTAGTGCTACGTTGGAACAGCAAGATATGCTTTACATTTGGCGACATTTCTTGATGGATGAACATTTTTCTGAATAAAAGAAGGTATGCTGCTTACAAATTGAAAGTGTTTTGGGTTTCTGGCCCACATGGGTTCTAAGAGTACTCCAACTCCTGTGATGCAAGATTACAAATGCCCGGATGGGCGTGCTACCAATTGAGGGGATAATCAGTTGGAGGAGTTGGAAACAAGCACTGCAGAGCATGCAGCGTCCGAGGAAAGAGTCTAACTCTGAAAAGCGTCAGGCGAGGCATGCAAGAAGATTTTATTTGTCTTTCATTTAAGAGTGTCCCTGCTTTTTGAAAACTCTTGCTTGTGAGTGCATTCCAAGAAAGGCAACTTGTGAAAACATAATTTATACGGCCCAGCCAGGTCGGTGTGTGCACCTTTGCTGAATTCATGGCAAGTCCTGTGGCCTGAGATGTTTTAGTGCTACGTTGGAACAGCAAGATATGCTTTACATTTGGGGACATTTCTTGATGGATGAACATTTTGCTGAAAAAAAGAAGGTATGCTGCTTACAAATTGAAAGTGTTTTGTGTTTCTGACCCACATGGGTTCAAAGAGAACTCCAACTCCTGTGATGCAAGATTACAAATGCCCGGATGAGCGTGTTACCAATTGAGGGGATAATCAGTTGGAGGAGTTTGAAACAAGCACTGCAGAGCATGCGGCCTCCGAGGAAAGAGTCTAACTCTGAAAAGCGTCAGGCGAGGCATGCGAGAAGATTTTATTTGTCTTTCATTTAAGAGTGTCCCTGCGCTTTGAAAACTCTTGCTTGTGAGTGCATTCCAAGAAAGGCAACTTGTGAAAACATAATTTATACGGCCCAGCCAGGTCCGGGTGTGCACCTTTGCTGAATTCATGGCAAGTCCTGTGGCCTGAGATGTTTTAGTGCTACGTTGGAACAGCAAGATATGCTTTACATTTGGGGACATTTATTGATGGATGAACATTTTGCTGAATAAAAGAAGATATGCTGCTTACAAATTGAAAGTGTTTTGTGTTTCTGACCCACATGGGTTCAAAGAGAACTCCAACTCTTGTGAGGCAAGATTACAAATGCCCGGATGGGCGTGTTACCAATTGAGGGGATAATCAGTGGGAGGAGTTTGAAACAAGCACTGCAGAGCATGCGGCCTCTGAGGAGAGTCTAACTCTGAAACGCGTCAGGCGAGGCATGCGAGAAGATTTTATTTGTCTTTCATTTAAGAGTGTCCCTGCGCTTTGTAAACTCTTGCTTGTGAGTGCATTCCAAGAAAGGCAACTTGTGAAAACATAATTTATGCTGCCCAGCCATGTCTGGGTGTGCACCGTTGCTGAATTCATGGCAAGTCCTGGGGCCTGAGATGTTTTAGTGCTACGTTGGAACAGCAAGATATGCTTTACATTAGGGGACATTTATTGATGGATGAACATTTTGCTGAATAAAAGAAGATATGCTGCTTACAAATTGAAAGTGTTTTGTGTTTCTGACCCACATGGGTTCAAACAGAACTCCAACTCCGGTGATGCAAGATTGCAAATGCCCGGATGGGCGTGTTACCAATTGAGGGAATAATCAGTTGGAGGAGTTTGAAACAAGCACTGCAGAGCATGCGGCCTCTGAGGAGAGTCTAACTCTGAAACGCGTCAGGCGAGGCATGCGAGAAGATTTTATTTGTCTTTCATTTAAGAGTGTCCCTGCGCTTTGAAACCTCTTGCTTGTGAGTGCATTTCAAGAAAGGCAACTTGTGAAAACATAATTTATACGGACCAGCCAGGTCGGGGTGTGCACCTTTGCTGAATTCATGGCAAGTCCTGTGGCCTGAGATGTTTTAGTGCTACGTTGGAACAGCAAGATATGCTTGACATTTGGGGACATTTCTTGATGGATGAACATTTTGCTGAATAAAAGAAGGTATGCTGCTTACAAATTGAAAGTGTTTTGTGTTTCTGACCCACATGGGTTCAAACAGAACTCCAACTCCGGTGATGCAAGATTGCAAATGCCCGGATGGGCGTGTTACCAATTGAGGGAATAATCAGTTGGAGGAGTTTGAAAGAAGCACTGCAGAGCATGCGGCCTCTGAGGAAAGAGTCCATCTCTGAAATGCGTCCTCCGAGGCATGCGAGAAGATTTTATTTGTCTTTCATTTAAGAGTGTCCCTGCGCTTTGAAAACTCTTGCTTGTGAGTGCATTCCAAGAAAGGCAACTTGTGAAAACATAATTTATAAGGCCCAGCCATGTCGGGGTGTGCACCTTTGGTGAAGTCATGGCAAGTCTTGTGGCCTGAGATGTTTTTGTGCTACGTTGGAACAGGAAGATATGCTTTACATTTGGGGACATTTCTTGATGGATGAACATTTTGCTGAATAAAAGAAGGTATGCTGCTTACAAATTGAAAGTGTTTTGTGTTTCTGACCCACACGGGTTCAAAGAGAACTCCAACTCCGGTGATGCAAGATTACAAATGCCCGGATGGGCGTGTTACCAATTGAGGGGATAATCAGTTGGAGGAGTTTGAAACAAGCACTGCAGAGCATGCGGCCTCTAAGGAAACAGTTCAACTCTGAAACGCGTCAGGCGAGGCATGCGAGAAGATTTTATTTGTCTTTCATTTAAGAGTGTCCCTGCGCTTTGAAAACTCTTGCTTGTGAGTGCATTCCAAGAAAGGCAACTTGTGAAAACATAATTTATACGGCCCAGTTAGGTCGGGGTGTGCACCTTTGCTGAATTCATGGCAAGTCCTGTGGCCTGAGATGTTTTAGTGCTACGTTGGAACAGCAAGATATGCTTGACATTTGGGGACATTTCTTGATGGATGAACATTTTGCTGAATAAAAGAAGGTATACTGCTTAAAAATTGAAAGTGTTTTGTGTTTCTGACCCACATGGGTTCAAAAAGAACTCCAACTCCGGTGATGCAAGATTACAAATGCCCGGATGAGCGTGTTACCAATTGAGGTGATAATCAGTTGGAGGAGTTTGAAAAAAGCACTGCAGAGCATGCGGCCTCTGAGGAAAGAGTCTTTCTCTGAAACACGTCAGGCGAGGCATGCAAGAAGATTTTCTTTGTCTTTCATTTAAGAGTGTCTCTGCGCTTTGAAAACTCTTGCTTGTGAGTGCATTCCAAGAAAGGCAACTTGTGAAAACATAATTGATACGGCCCAGCCATGTCGGGGTGAGCACCTTTGGTGAATTCAATGCAAGTCTTGTGGCCTGAGATGTTTTAGTGCTACGTTGGAACAGGAAGATATGCTTTACATTTGGGGACATTTCTTGATGGATGAACATTTTGCTGAATAAAAGAAGGTATGCTGCTTACAAATTGAAAGTGTTTTGTGTTTCTGACCCACATGGGTTCAAAGAGAACTCCAACTCCTGTGATGCAAGATTACAAATGCCCGGATGAGCGTGTTACCAATTGAGGGGATAATCAGTTGGAGGATTTTGAAACAAGCACTGCAGAGCATGCGGCCTCTGAGGAAAGAGCCTAACTCTGAAAAGCGTCAGGCGAGGCATGCGAGAAGATTTTATTTGTCTTTCATTTAAGAGTGTCCCTGCGCTTTGAAAACTCTTACTTGTGAGTGCATTCCAAGAAAGGCAACTCGTGAAAACATAATTTATACGGCCGAGCCAGGTCGGGGTGTGCACCTTTGCTGAATTCATGGCAAGTCCTGGGGCCTGAGATGTTTTAGTGCTACGTTGGAACAGCAAGATATGCTTTACATTTGGGGACATTTATTGATGGATGAACATTTTGCTGAATAAAAGAAGATATGCTGCTTACAAATTGAAGGTGTTTTGTGTTTCTGACCCACATGGGTTCAAAGAGAACTCCAACTCCTGTGATGCAAGATTACAAATGCCCGGATGGGCGTGTTACCAATTGAGGGGATAATCAGTTGGAGGAGTTTGAAAAAAGCACTGCAGAGCATGCGGCCTCTGAGGAAAGAGTCTATCTCTGAAACACGTCAGGCGAGGCATGCAAGAAGATTTTATTTGTCTTTCATTTAAGAGTGTCCCTGCGCTTTGAAAACTCTTGCTTGTGAGTGCATTCCAAGAAAGGCAACTTGTGAAAACATAATTTATAGAGCCCAGCCAGGTCGGTGTGTGCACCTTTGCTAAATTCATGGCAAGTCCTGTGGCCTGAGATGTTTTAGTGCTACGTTGGAACAGCAAGACATGCTTTACATTTGGGGACATTTCTTGATGGATAACAATTTTGCTGAAAAAAAGAAGGTATGCTGCTTACAAATTGAAAGTGTTTTGTGTTTCTGACCCACATGCGTTCAAAGAGAACTCCAACTCCTGTGATGCAAGATTAAAAATTCCCGGATGGGCGTGTTACCAATCGAGGGGATAATCATTTGGAGGAGTTTGAAACAAGCACTGCAGAGCATGCGGCCTCTGAGGAAAGAGTCTAACTCTGAAATGCGTCCTCCGAGGCATGCGAGAAGATTTTATTTGTCTTTCATTTAAGAGTGTCCTTGCGCTTTGAAAACTCTTGCTTGTGAGTGTATTCCAAGAAAGGCAACTTGTGAAAACATAATTTATAAGGCCCAGCCATGTCGGGGTGTGCACCTTTGGTGAATTCATGGCAAGTCTTGTGGCCTGAGATGTTTTTGTGCTACGTTGGAACAGGAAGATATGCTTTACATTTGGGGACATTTCTTGATGGATGAACATTTTGCTGAATAAAAGAAGGTATGCTGCTTACAAATTGAAAGTGTTTTGTGTTTCGGACCCACACGGGTTCAAAGAGAACTCCAACTCCGGTGATGCAGGATTACAAATGCCCGGATGGGAGTGTTACCAATTGAGGGGATATTCAGTTGGAGGAGTTTGAAACAAGCACTGCAGAGCATGCGGCCTCTAAGGAAAGAGTTTAACTCTGAAACGCGTCAGGCGAGGCATGCGAGAAGATTTTATTTGTCTTTCATTTAAGAGTGTCCCTGCGCTTTGAAAACTCTTGCTTGTGAGTGCATTCCAAGAAAGGCAACTTGTGAAAACATAATTTATACGGCCCAGTTAGGTCGGGTGTGCACCTTTGCTGAATTCATGGCAAGTCCTGTGGCCTGAGATGTTTTAGTGCTACTTTGGACCAGCAAGATATGCTTGACATTTGGGGACATTTCTTGATGGATGAACATTATGCTGAATAAAAGAAGGTATACTGCTTACAAATTGAAAGTGTTTTGTGTTTCTGACCCACATGGGTTCAAAAAGAACTCCAACTCCGGTGATGCAAGATTACAAATGCCCGGATGAGCGTGTTACCAATTGAGGTGATAATCAGTTGGAGGAGTTTGAAAAAAGCACTGCAGAGCATGCAGCCTCTGAGGAAAGAGTCTATCTCTGAAACACGTCAGGCAAGGCATGCAAGAAGATTTTCTTTGTCTTTCATTTAAGAGTGTCTCTGCGCTTTGAAAACTCTTGCTTATGAGTGCATTCCAAGAAAGGCAACTTGTGAAAACATAATTGATACGGCCCAGCCATGTCGCGGTGTGCACCTTGGGTGAATTCAATGCAAGTCTTGTGGCCTGAGATGTTTTAGTGCTACGTTGGAACAGGAAGATATGCTTTACATTTGGGGACATTTCTTGATGGATGAACATTTTGCTGAATAAAAGAAGGTATGCTGCTTACAAATTGAAAGTGTTTTGTGTTTCTGACCCACACGGGTTCAAAGAGAACTCCAACTCCGGTGATGCAAGATTACAAATGCCCGGATGGGCGTGTTACCAATTGAGGGGATATTCAGTTGGAGGAGTTTGAAACAAGCACTGCAGAGCATGCGGCCTCTAAGGAAAGAGTTTAACTCTGAAACGCGTCAGGCGAGGCATGCGAGAAGATTTTATTTGTCTTTCATTTAAGAGTGTCCCTGCGCTTTGAAAACTCTTGCTTGTGAGTGCATTCCAAGAAAGGCAACTTGTGAAAACATAATTTATACGGCCCAGTTTGGTCGGGGTGTGCACCTTTGCTGAATTCATGGCAAGTCCTGTGGCCTGAGATGTTTTAGTGCTACTTTGGAACAGCAAGATATGCTTGACATTTGGGGACATTTCTTGATGGATGAACATTTTGCTGAATAAAAGAAGGTATACTGCTTACAAATTGAAAGTGTTTTGTGTTTCTGACCCACATGGGTTCAAAAAGAACTCCAACTCCGGTGATGCAAGATTACAAATGCCCGGATGAGCGTGTTACCAATTGAGGTGATAATCAGTTGGAGGAGTTTGAAAAAAGCACTGCAGAGCATGCGGCCTCTGAGGAAAGAGTCTATCTCTGAAACACGTCAGGCAAGGCATGCAAGAAGATTTTCTTTGTCTTTCATTTAAGAGTGTCTCTGCGCTTTGAAAACTCTTGCTTGTGAGTGCATTCCAAGAAAGGCAACTTGTGAAAACATAATTGATACGGCCCAGCCATGTCGGGGTGTGCACCTTTGGTGAATTCAATGCAAGTCTTGTGGCCTGAGATGTTTTAGTGCTACGTTGGAACAGGAAGATATGCTTTACATTTGGGGACATTTCTTGATGGATGAACATTTTGCTGAATAAAAGAAGGTATGCTGCTTACAAATTGAAAGTGTTTTGTGTTTCTGACCCACATGGGTTCAAAGAGAACTCCAACTCCTGTGATGCAAGATTACAAATGCCCGGATGAGCGTGTTACCAATTGAGGGGATAATGAGTTGGAGGATTTTGAAACAAGCACTGCAGAGCATGCGGCCTCTGAGGAAAGAGCCTAACTCTGAAAAGCGTCAGGCGAGGCATGCGAGAAGATTTTATTTGTCTTTCATTTAAGAGTGTACCTGCGATTTGAAAACTCTTACTTGTGAGTGCATTCCAAGAAAGGCAACTCGTGAAAACATAATTTATACGGCCCAGCCAGGTCGGGGTGTGCACCTTTGCTGAATTCATGGCAAGTCCAGGGGCCTGAGATGTTTTAGTGCTACGTTGGAACAGCAAGATATGCTTTACATTTGGGGACATTTATTGATGGATGAACATTTTGCTGAATAAAAGAAGATATGCTGCTTACAAATTGAAAGTGTTTTGTGTTTCTGACCCACATGGGTTCAAAGAGAACTCCAACTCCTGTGATGCAAGATTACAAATGCCCGGATGGGCGTGTTACCAATTGAGGGGATAATCAGTTGGAGGAGTTTGAAAAAAGCACTGCAGAGCATGCGGCCTCTGAGGAAAGAGTCTAACTGCGAAACGCGTCAGGCGAGGCATGCAAGAAGATTTTATTTGTCTTTCATTTAAGAGTGTCCCTGCGCTTTGTAAACTCTTGCTTGTGAGTGCATTCCAAGAAAGGCAACTTGTGAAAAGATAATTTATACGGCCCAGCCATGTCTGGGTGTGCATCTTTGCTGAATTCATGGCAAGTCCTGTGGCCTGAGATGTTTTAGTGCTACGTTGGAACTGCAAGATATGCTTTACATTTGGGGACATTTCTTGATGGATGAACATTTTTCTGAATAAAAGAAGGTATGCTGCTTACAAATTGAAAGTGTTTTGCGTTTCTGGCCCACATGGGTTCTAAGAGTACTCCAACTCCTGTGATGCAAGATTACAAATGCCCGGATGGGCGTGCTACCAATTGAGGGGATAATCAGTTGGAGGAGTTTGAAACAAGCACTGCAGAGCATGCAGCGTCCGAGGAAAGAGTCTAACTCTGAAAAGCGTCAGGCGAGGCATGCGAGAAGATTTTATTTGTCTTTCATTTAAGAGTGTCCCTGCTTTTTGAAAACTCTTGCTTGTGAGTGCATTCCAAGAAAGGCAACTTGTGAAAACATAATTTATACGGCCCAGCCAGGTCGGGTGTGCTCCTTTGCTGAATTCATGGCAAGTCCTGTGGCCTGAGATGTTTTAGTGCTACGTTGGAACAGCAAGATATGCTTTACATTTGGGGACATTTCTTGATGGATGAACATTTTGCTGAATAAAAGAAGGTATGCTGCTTACAAATTGAAAGTGTTTTGTGTTTCTGACCCACATGGGTTCAAAGAGAACTCCAACTCCTGTGATGCAAGATTACAAATGCCCGGATGAGCGTGTTACCAATTGAGGGGATAATCAGTTGGAGGAGTTTGAAACAAGCACTGCAGAGCATGCGGCCTCCGAGGAAAGAGTCTAACTCTGAAAAGCGTCAGGCGAGGCATGCAAGAAGATTTTATTTGTCTTTCATTTAAGAGTGTCCCTGCGCTTTGAAAACTCTTGCTTGTGAGTGCATTCCAAGAAAGGCAACTTGTGAAAACATAATTTATACGGCCCAGCCAGGTCAGGGTGTGCACCTTTGCTGAATTCATGGCAAGTCCTGTGGCCTGAGATGTTTTAGTGCTACGTTGGAACAGCAAGATATGCTTTACATTTGGGGAAATTTATTGACGGATGAACATTTTGCTGAATAAAAGAAGATATGCTGCTTACAAATTGAAAGTGTTTTGTGTTTCTGACCCACATGGGTTCAAAGAGAACTCCAACTCTTGTGAGGCAAGATTACAAATGCCAGGATGGGCGTGTTACCAATTGAGGGGATAATCAGTGGGAGGAGTTTGAAACAAGCACTGCAGAGCATGCAGCCTCTGAGGAGAGTCTAACTCTGAAACGCGTCAGGCGAGGCATGCGAGAAGATTTTATTTGTCTTTCATTTAAGAGTGTCCCTGCTTTTTGAAAACTCTTGCTTGTGAGTGCATTCCAAGAAAGGCAACTTGTGAAAACATAATTTATACGGCCCAGCCAGGTCGGGTGTGCTCCTTTGCTGAATTCATGGCAAGTCCTGTGGCCTGAGATGTTTTAGTGCTACGTTGGAACAGCAAGATATGCTTTACATTTGGGGACATTTATTGATGGATGAACATTTTGCTGAATAAAAGAAGATATGCTGCTTACAAATTGAAAGTGTTTTGTGTTTCTGACCCACATGGGTTCAAACAGAACTCCCACTCCGGTGATGCAAGATTGCAAATGCCCGGATGGGCGTGTTACCAATTGAGGGAATAATCAGTTGGAGGAGTTTGAAACAAGCACTGCAGAGCATGCGGCCTCTGAGGAGAGTCTAACTCTGAAACGCGTCAGGCGAGGCATGCGAGAAGATTTTATTTGTCTTTCATTTAAGAGTGTCCCTGCACTTTGAAAACTCTTGCTTGTGAGTGCATTTCAAGAAAGGCAACTTGTGAAAACATAATTTATACGGCCCAGCCAGGTCGGGGTGTGCACCTTTGCTGAATTCATGGCAAGTCCTGAGGCCTGAGATGTTTTAGTGCTACGTTGGAACAGCAAGATATGCTTGACATTTGGGGACATTTCTTGATGGATGAACATTTTGCTGAATAAAAGAAGGTATGCTGCTTACAAATTGAAAGTGTTTTGTGTTTCTGACCCACATGGGTTCAAACAGAACTCCAACTCCGGTGATGCAAGATTGCAAATGCCCGGATGGGCGTGTTACCAATTGAGGGAATAATCAGTTGGAGGAGTTTGAAAGAAGCACTGCAGAGCATGCGGCCTCTGAGGAAAGAGTCTATCTCTGAAATGCGTCCTCCGAGGCATGCGAGAAGATTTTATTTGTCTTTCATTTAAGAGTGTCCCTGCGCTTTGAAAACTCTTGCTTGTGAGTGCATTCCAAGAAAGGCAACTTGTGAAAACATAATTTATAAGGCCCAGCCATGTCGGGGTGTGCACCTTTGGTGAATTCATGGCAAGTCTTGTGGCCTGAGATGTTTTTGTGCTACGTTGGAACAGGAAGATATGCTTTACATTTGGGGACATTTCTTGATGGATGAACATTTTGCTGAATAAAAGAAGGTATGCTGCTTACAAATTGAAAGTGTTTTGTGTTTCTGACCCACACGGGTTCAAAGAGAACTCCAACTCCGGTGATGCAAGATTACAAATGCCCGGATGGGCGTGTTACCAATTGAGGGGATAATCAGTTGGAGGAGTTTGAAACAAGCACTGCAGAGCATGCGGCCTCTAAGGAAACAGTTCAACTCTGAAACGCGTCAGGCGAGGCATGCGAGAAGATTTTATTCGTCTTTCATTTAAGAGTGTCCCTGCGCTTTGAAAACTCTTGCTTGTGAGTGCATTCCAAGAAAGGCAACTTGTGAAAACATAATTTATACGACCCAGTTAGGTCGGGGTGTGCACCTTTGCTGAATTCATGGCAAGTCCTGTGGCCTGAGATGTTTTAGTGCTACGTTGGAACAGCAAGATATGCTTGACATTTGGGGACATTTCTTGATGGATGAACATTTTGCTGAATAAAAGTAGGTATGCTGCTTACAAATTGAAAGTGTTTTGTGTTTCTGACCCACATGGGTTCAAACAGAACTCCAACTCCGGTGATGCAAGATTGCAAATGCCTGGATGGGCGTGTTACCAATTGAGGGAATAATCAGTTGGAGGAGTTTGAAAGAAGCACTGCAGAGCATGCGGCCTCTGAGGAAAGAGTCTATCTCTGAAATGCGTCCTCCGAGGCATGCGAGAAGATTTTATTTGTCTTTCATTTAAGAGTGTCCCTGCTCTTTGAAAACTCTTGCTTGTGAGTGCATTCCAAGAAAGGCAACTTGTGAAAACATAATTTATACAGCCCAGCCAGGTCAGGTGTGCACCTTTGCTGAATTCATGGCAAGTCCTGTGGCCTGAGATGTTTTAGTGCTACGTTGGAACAGCAAGATATGCTTTACATTTGGGGACATTTCTTGATGGATGAACATTTTGCTGAAAAAAAGAAGGTATGCTGCTTACAAATTGAAAGTGTTTTGTGTTTCTGACCCACATGCGTTCAAAGAGAACTCCAACTCCTGTGATGCAAGATTAAAAATGCCCGGATGGGCGTGTTACCAATCGAGGGGATAATCATTTGGAGGAGTTTGAAACAAGCACTGCAGAGCATGCGGCCTCTGAGGAAAGAGTCTAACTCTGAAACACGTCAGGCGAGGCATGGAAGAAGATTTTATTTGTCTTTCATTTAAGAGTGTCCCTGCGCTTTGTAAACTCTTGCTTGTGAGTGCATTCCAAGAAAGGCAACTTGTGAAAACATAATTTATGCTGCCCAGCCATGTCTGGGTGTGCACCGTTGCTGAATTCATGGCAAGTCCTGGGGCCTGAGATGTTTTAGTGCTACGTTGGAACAGCAAGATATGCTTTACATTAGGGGACATTTATTGATGTATGAACATTTTGCTGAATAAAAGAAGATATGCTGCTTACAAATTGAAAGTGTTTTGTGTTTCTGACCCACATGGGTTCAAAGAGAACTCCAACTCCTGTGATGCAAGATTACAAATGCCCGGATGGGCGTGTTACTAATTGAGGGGATAATCAGTTGGAGGAGTTTGAAAAAAGCACTGCAGAGCATGCGGCCTCTGAGGAAAGAGTCTATCTCTGAAACACGTCAGGTGAGGCATGCAAGAAGATTTTATTTGTCTTTCATTTAAGAGTGTCCCTGCGCTTTGAAAACTCTTGCTTGTGAGTGCATTTCAAGAAAGGCAACTTGTGAAAACATAATTTATACGGCCCAGCCAGGTCGGGGTGTGCACCTTTGCTGAATTCATGGCAAGTCCTGTGGCCTGAGATGTTTTAGTGCTACGTTGGAACAGCAAGATATGCTTGACATTTGGGCACATTTCTTGACGGATGAACATTTTGCTGAATAAAAGAAGGTATGCTGCTTACAAATTGAAAGTGTTTTGTGTTTCTGACCCACATGGGTTCAAACAGAACTCCAACTCCGGTGATGCAAGATTGCAAATGCCCGGATGGGCGTGTTACCAATTGAGGGAATAATCAGTTGGAGGAGTTTGAAACAAGCACTGCAGAGCATGCGGCCTCTGAGGAGAGTCTAACTCTGAAACACGTCAGGCGAGGCATGGAAGAAGATTTTATTTGTCTTTCATTTAAGAGTGTCCCTGCGCTTTGTAAACTCTTGCTTGTGAGTGCATTCCAAGAAAGGCAACTTGTGAAAACATAATTTATGCTGCCCAGCCATGTCTGGGTGTGCACCGTTGCTGAATTCATGGCGAGTCCTGGGGCCTGAGATGTTTTAGTGCTACGTTGGAACAGCAAGATATGCTTTACATTAGGGGACATTTATTGATGGATGAACATTTTGCTGAATAAAAGAAGATATGCTGCTTACAAATTAAAAGTGTTTTGTGTTTCTGACCCACATGGGTTCAAAGAGAACTCCAACTCCTGTGATGCAAGATTACACATGCCCGGATGGGAATGTTACCAATTGAGGGGATAATCAGTTGGAGGAGTTTGAAAAAAGCACTGCAGAGCATGCGGCCTCTGAGGAAAGAGTCTATCTCTGAAACCCGTCAGGTGAGGCATGCAAGAAGATTTTATTTGTCTTTCATTTAAGAGTGTCCCTGCGCTTTGAACACTCTTGCTTGTGAGTGCATTCCAAGAAAGGCAGCTTGTGAAAACATAATTTATAAGGCCCAGCCATGTCGGGGTGTGCACCTTTGGTGAATTCATGGCAAGTCTTGTGGCCTGAAATGTTTTAGTGCTACAATGGAACAGGAAGATATGCTTTACATTTGGGGACATTTCTTGATGGATGAGCATTTTGCTGAATAAAAGAAGGTATGCTGCTTACAAATTGAAAGTGTTTTGTGTTTCTGACCCACATGGGTTGAAAGAGAACTCCAACTCCGGTGATGCAAAATTACAAATGCCCGGATGGGCGTGTTACCAATTGAGGGGATAATCAGTTGGAGGAGTTTGAAACAAGCACTGCAGAGCATGCGGCCTCTGAGGAGAGTCTAACTCTGAAACGCGTCAGGCGAGGCATGCGAGAAGATTTTATTTGTCTTTCATTTAAGAGTGTCCCTGCGCTTTGAAAACTCTTGCTTGTGAGTGCATTTCAAGAAAGGCAACTTGTGAAAACATAATTTATACGGCCCAGCCAGGTCGGGGTGTGCACCTTTGCTGAATTCATGGCAAGTCCTGTGGCCTGAGATGTTTTAGTGCTACGTTGGAACAGCAAGATATGCTTGACATTTGGGGACATTTCTTGATGGATGAACATTTTGCTGAATAAAAGAAGGTATGCTGCTTACAAATTGAAAGTGTTTTGTGTTTCTGACCCACACGGGATCAAAGAGAACTCCAACTCCGGTGATGCAAGATTACAAATGCCCGGATGGGCGTGTTACCAATTGAGGGGATAATCAGTTAGAGGGGTTTGAAACAAGCACTGCAGAGCATGCGGCCTCTAAGGAAACAGTTTAACTCTGAAACGCGTCAGGCGAGGCATGCGAGAAGATTTTATTTGTCTTTCATTTAAGAGTGTCCCTGCGCTTTGAAAACTCTTGCTTGTGAGTGCATTCCAAGAAAGGCAACTTGTGAAAACATAATTTATACGGCCCAGTTAGGTCGGGGTGTGCACCTTTGCTGAATTCATGGCAAGTCCTGTGGCCTGAGATGTTTTAGTGCTACGTTGGAACAGCAAGATATGCTTGACATTTGGGGACATTTCTTGATGGATGAACATTTTGCTGAATAAAAGAAGGTATACTGCTTACAAATTGAAAGTGTTTTGTGTTTCTGACCCACATGGGTTCAAAAAGAACTCCAACTCCGGTGATGCAAGATTACAAATGCCCGGATGAGCGTGTTACCAATTGAGGTGATAATCAGTTGGAGGAGTTTGAAAAAAGCACTGCAGAGCATGCGGCCTCTGAGGAAAGAGTCTTTCTCTGAAACACGTCAGGCGAGGCATGCAAGAAGATTTTCTTTGTCTTTCATTTAAGAGTGTCTCTGCGCTTTGAAAACTCTTGCTTGTGAGTGCATTCCAAGAAAGGCAACTTGTGAAAACATAATTGATACGGCCCAGCCATGTCGGGGTGAGCACCTCTGGTGAATTCAATGCAAGTCTTGTGGCCTGAGATGTTTTAGTGCTACGTTGGAACAGGAAGATATGCTTTACATTTGGGGACATTTCTTGATGGATGAACATTTTGCTGAATAAAAGAAGGTATGCTGCTTACAAATTGAAAGTGTTTTGTGTTTCTGACCCACATGGGTTCAAAGAGAACTCCAACTCCTGTGATGCAAGATTACAAATGCCCGGATGAGCGTGTTACCAATTGAGGGGATAATCAGTTGGAGGATTTTGAAACAAGCACTGCAGAGCATGCGGCCTCTGAGGAAAGAGCCTAACTCTGAAAAGCGTCAGGCGAGGCATGCGAGAAGATTTTATTTGTCTTTCATTTAAGAGTGTCCCTGCGCTTTGAAAACTCTTACTTGTGAGTGCATTCCAAGAAAGGCAACTCGTGAAAACATAATTTATACGGCCGAGCCAGGTCGGGGTGTGCACCTTTGCTGAATTCATGGCAAGTCCTGGGGCCTGAGATGTTTTAGTGCTACGTTGGAACAGCAAGATATGCTTTACATTTGGGGACATTTATTGATGGATGAACATTTTGCTGAATAAAAGAAGATATGCTGCTTACAAATTGAAAGTGTTTTGTGTTTCTGACCCACATGGGTTCAAAGAGAACTCCAACTCCTGTGATGCAAGATTACAAATGCCCGGATGGGCGTGTTACCAATTGAGGGGATAATCAGTTGGAGGAGTTTGAAAAAAGCACTGCAGAGCATGCGGCCTCTGAGGAAAGAGTCTATCTCTGAAACGCGTCAGGGGAGGCATGCAAGAAGATTTTATTTGTCTTTCATTTAAGAGTGTCCCTGCGCTTTGAAAACTCTTGCTTGTGAGTGCATTCCAAGAAAGGCAACTTGTGAAAACATAATTTATACGGCCCAGCCATGTCTGGGTGTGCATCTTTGCTGAATTCATGGCAAGTCCTGTGGCCTGAGATGTTTTAGTGCTACGTTGGAACAGCAAGATATGCTTTACATTTGGCGACATTTCTTGATGGATGAACATTTTTCTGAATAAAAGAAGGTATGCTGCTTACAAATTGAAAGTGTTTTGGGTTTCTGGCCCACATGGGTTCTAAGAGTACTCCAACTCCTGTGATGCAAGATTACAAATGCCCGGATGGGCGTGCTACCAATTGAGGGGATAATCAGTTGGAGGAGTTGGAAACAAGCACTGCAGAGCATGCAGCGTCCGAGGAAAGAGTCTAACTCTGAAAAGCGTCAGGCGAGGCATGCAAGAAGATTTTATTTGTCTTTCATTTAAGAGTGTCCCTGCTTTTTGAAAACTCTTGCTTGTGAGTGCATTCCAAGAAAGGCAACTTGTGAAAACATAATTTATACGGCCCAGCCAGGTCGGTGTGTGCACCTTTGCTGAATTCATGGCAAGTCCTGTGGCCTGAGATGTTTTAGTGCTACGTTGGAACAGCAAGATATGCTTTACATTTGGGGACATTTCTTGATGGATGAACATTTTGCTGAAAAAAAGAAGGTATGCTGCTTACAAATTGAAAGTGTTTTGTGTTTCTGACCCACATGGGTTCAAAGAGAACTCCAACTCCTGTGATGCAAGATTACAAATGCCCGGATGAGCGTGTTACCAATTGAGGGGATAATCAGTTGGAGGAGTTTGAAACAAGCACTGCAGAGCATGCGGCCTCCGAGGAAAGAGTCTAACTCTGAAAAGCGTCAGGCGAGGCATGCGAGAAGATTTTATTTGTCTTTCATTTAAGAGTGTCCCTGCGCTTTGAAAACTCTTGCTTGTGAGTGCATTCCAAGAAAGGCAACTTGTGAAAACATAATTTATACGGCCCAGCCAGGTCCGGGTGTGCACCTTTGCTGAATTCATGGCAAGTCCTGTGGCCTGAGATGTTTTAGTGCTACGTTGGAACAGCAAGATATGCTTTACATTTGGGGACATTTATTGATGGATGAACATTTTGCTGAATAAAAGAAGATATGCTGCTTACAAATTGAAAGTGTTTTGTGTTTCTGACCCACATGGGTTCAAAGAGAACTCCAACTCTTGTGAGGCAAGATTACAAATGCCCGGATGGGCGTGTTACCAATTGAGGGGATAATCAGTGGGAGGAGTTTGAAACAAGCACTGCAGAGCATGCGGCCTCTGAGGAGAGTCTAACTCTGAAACGCGTCAGGCGAGGCATGCGAGAAGATTTTATTTGTCTTTCATTTAAGAGTGTCCCTGCGCTTTGTAAACTCTTGCTTGTGAGTGCATTCCAAGAAAGGCAACTTGTGAAAACATAATTTATGCTGCCCAGCCATGTCTGGGTGTGCACCGTTGCTGAATTCATGGCAAGTCCTGGGGCCTGAGATGTTTTAGTGCTACGTTGGAACAGCAAGATATGCTTTACATTAGGGGACATTTATTGATGGATGAACATTTTGCTGAATAAAAGAAGATATGCTGCTTACAAATTGAAAGTGTTTTGTGTTTCTGACCCACATGGGTTCAAACAGAACTCCAACTCCGGTGATGCAAGATTGCAAATGCCCGGATGGGCGTGTTACCAATTGAGGGAATAATCAGTTGGAGGAGTTTGAAACAAGCACTGCAGAGCATGCGGCCTCTGAGGAGAGTCTAACTCTGAAACGCGTCAGGCGAGGCATGCGAGAAGATTTTATTTGTCTTTCATTTAAGAGTGTCCCTGCGCTTTGAAACCTCTTGCTTGTGAGTGCATTTCAAGAAAGGCAACTTGTGAAAACATAATTTATACGGCCCAGCCAGGTCGGGGTGTGCACCTTTGCTGAATTCATGGCAAGTCCTGTGGCCTGAGATGTTTTAGTGCTACGTTGGAACAGCAAGATATGCTTGACATTTGGGGACATTTCTTGATGGATGAACATTTTGCTGAATAAAAGAAGGTATGCTGCTTACAAATTGAAAGTGTTTTGTGTTTCTGACCCACATGGGTTCAAACAGAACTCCAACTCCGGTGATGCAAGATTGCAAATGCCCGGATGGGCGTGTTACCAATTGAGGGAATAATCAGTTGGAGGAGTTTGAAAGAAGCACTGCAGAGCATGCGGCCTCTGAGGAAAGAGTCCATCTCTGAAATGCGTCCTCCGAGGCATGCGAGAAGATTTTATTTGTCTTTCATTTAAGAGTGTCCCTGCGCTTTGAAAACTCTTGCTTGTGAGTGCATTCCAAGAAAGGCAACTTGTGAAAACATAATTTATAAGGCCCAGCCATGTCGGGGTGTGCACCTTTGGTGAAGTCATGGCAAGTCTTGTGGCCTGAGATGTTTTTGTGCTACGTTGGAACAGGAAGATATGCTTTACATTTGGGGACATTTCTTGATGGATGAACATTTTGCTGAATAAAAGAAGGTATGCTGCTTACAAATTGAAAGTGTTTTGTGTTTCTGACCCACACGGGTTCAAAGAGAACTCCAACTCCGGTGATGCAAGATTACAAATGCCCGGATGGGCGTGTTACCAATTGAGGGGATAATCAGTTGGAGGAGTTTGAAACAAGCACTGCAGAGCATGCGGCCTCTAAGGAAACAGTTCAACTCTGAAACGCGTCAGGCGAGGCATGCGAGAAGATTTTATTTGTCTTTCATTTAAGAGTGTCCCTGCGCTTTGAAAACTCTTGCTTGTGAGTGCATTCCAAGAAAGGCAACTTGTGAAAACATAATTTATACGGCCCAGTTAGGTCGGGGTGTGCACCTTTGCTGAATTCATGGCAAGTCCTGTGGCCTGAGATGTTTTAGTGCTACGTTGGAACAGCAAGATATGCTTGACATTTGGGGACATTTCTTGATGGATGAACATTTTGCTGAATAAAAGAAGGTATACTGCTTAAAAATTGAAAGTGTTTTGTGTTTCTGACCCACATGGGTTCAAAAAGAACTCCAACTCCGGTGATGCAAGATTACAAATGCCCGGATGAGCGTGTTACCAATTGAGGTGATAATCAGTTGGAGGAGTTTGAAAAAAGCACTGCAGAGCATGCGGCCTCTGAGGAAAGAGTCTTTCTCTGAAACACGTCAGGCGAGGCATGCAAGAAGATTTTCTTTGTCTTTCATTTAAGAGTGTCTCTGCGCTTTGAAAACTCTTGCTTGTGAGTGCATTCCAAGAAAGGCAACTTGTGAAAACATAATTGATACGGCCCAGCCATGTCGGGGTGAGCACCTTTGGTGAATTCAATGCAAGTCTTGTGGCCTGAGATGTTTTAGTGCTACGTTGGAACAGGAAGATATGCTTTACATTTGGGGACATTTCTTGATGGATGAACATTTTGCTGAATAAAAGAAGGTATGCTGCTTACAAATTGAAAGTGTTTTGTGTTTCTGACCCACATGGGTTCAAAGAGAACTCCAACTCCTGTGATGCAAGATTACAAATGCCCGGATGAGCGTGTTACCAATTGAGGGGATAATCAGTTGGAGGATTTTGAAACAAGCACTGCAGAGCATGCGGCCTCTGAGGAAAGAGCCTAACTCTGAAAAGCGTCAGGCGAGGCATGCGAGAAGATTTTATTTGTCTTTCATTTAAGAGTGTCCCTGCGCTTTGAAAACTCTTACTTGTGAGTGCATTCCAAGAAAGGCAACTCGTGAAAACATAATTTATACGGCCGAGCCAGGTCGGGGTGTGCACCTTTGCTGAATTCATGGCAAGTCCTGGGGCCTGAGATGTTTTAGTGCTACGTTGGAACAGCAAGATATGCTTTACATTTGGGGACATTTATTGATGGATGAACATTTTGCTGAATAAAAGAAGATATGCTGCTTACAAATTGAAGGTGTTTTGTGTTTCTGACCCACATGGGTTCAAAGAGAACTCCAACTCCTGTGATGCAAGATTACAAATGCCCGGATGGGCGTGTTACCAATTGAGGGGATAATCAGTTGGAGGAGTTTGAAAAAAGCACTGCAGAGCATGCGGCCTCTGAGGAAAGAGTCTATCTCTGAAACACGTCAGGCGAGGCATGCAAGAAGATTTTATTTGTCTTTCATTTAAGAGTGTCCCTGCGCTTTGAAAACTCTTGCTTGTGAGTGCATTCCAAGAAAGGCAACTTGTGAAAACATAATTTATAGAGCCCAGCCAGGTCGGTGTGTGCACCTTTGCTAAATTCATGGCAAGTCCTGTGGCCTGAGATGTTTTAGTGCTACGTTGGAACAGCAAGACATGCTTTACATTTGGGGACATTTCTTGATGGATAACAATTTTGCTGAAAAAAAGAAGGTATGCTGCTTACAAATTGAAAGTGTTTTGTGTTTCTGACCCACATGCGTTCAAAGAGAACTCCAACTCCTGTGATGCAAGATTAAAAATTCCCGGATGGGCGTGTTACCAATCGAGGGGATAATCATTTGGAGGAGTTTGAAACAAGCACTGCAGAGCATGCGGCCTCTGAGGAAAGAGTCTAACTCTGAAACGCGTCCTCCGAGGCATGCGAGAAGATTTTATTTGTCTTTCATTTAAGAGTGTCCTTGCGCTTTGAAAACTCTTGCTTGTGAGTGTATTCCAAGAAAGGCAACTTGTGAAAACATAATTTATAAGGCCCAGCCATGTCGGGGTGTGCACCTTTGGTGAATTCATGGCAAGTCTTGTGGCCTGAGATGTTTTTGTGCTACGTTGGAACAGGAAGATATGCTTTACATTTGGGGACATTTCTTGATGGATGAACATTTTGCTGAATAAAAGAAGGTATGCTGCTTACAAATTGAAAGTGTTTTGTGTTTCGGACCCACACGGGTTCAAAGAGAACTCCAACTCCGGTGATGCAGGATTACAAATGCCCGGATGGGAGTGTTACCAATTGAGGGGATATTCAGTTGGAGGAGTTTGAAACAAGCACTGCAGAGCATGCGGCCTCTAAGGAAAGAGTTTAACTCTGAAACGCGTCAGGCGAGGCATGCGAGAAGATTTTATTTGTCTTTCATTTAAGAGTGTCCCTGCGCTTTGAAAACTCTTGCTTGTGAGTGCATTCCAAGAAAGGCAACTTGTGAAAACATAATTTATACGGCCCAGTTAGGTCGGGTGTGCACCTTTGCTGAATTCATGGCAAGTCCTGTGGCCTGAGATGTTTTAGTGCTACTTTGGAACAGCAAGATATGCTTGACATTTGGGGACATTTCTTGATGGATGAACATTATGCTGAATAAAAGAAGGTATACTGCTTACAAATTGAAAGTGTTTTGTGTTTCTGACCCACATGGGTTCAAAACGAACTCCAACTCCGGTGATGCAAGATTACAAATGCCCGGATGAGCGTGTTACCAATTGAGGTGATAATCAGTTGGAGGAGTTTGAAAAAAGCACTGCAGAGCATGCAGCCTCTGAGGAAAGAGTCTATCTCTGAAACACGTCAGGCAAGGCATGCAAGAAGATTTTCTTTGTCTTTCATTTAAGAGTGTCTCTGCGCTTTGAAAACTCTTGCTTATGAGTGCATTCCAAGAAAGGCAACTTGTGAAAACATAATTGATACGGCCCAGCCATGTCGCGGTGTGCACCTTGGGTGAATTCAATGCAAGTCTTGTGGCCTGAGATGTTTTAGTGCTACGTTGGAACAGGAAGATATGCTTTACATTTGGGGACATTTCTTGATGGATGAACATTTTGCTGAATAAAAGAAGGTATGCTGCTTACAAATTGAAAGTGTTTTGTGTTTCTGACCCACACGGGTTCAAAGAGAACTCCAACTCCGGTGATGCAAGATTACAAATGCCCGGATGGGCGTGTTACCAATTGAGGGGATATTCAGTTGGAGGAGTTTGAAACAAGCACTGCAGAGCATGCGGCCTCTAAGGAAAGAGTTTAACTCTGAAACGCGTCAGGCGAGGCATGCGAGAAGATTTTATTTGTCTTTCATTTAAGAGTGTCCCTGCGCTTTGAAAACTCTTGCTTGTGAGTGCATTCCAAGAAAGGCAACTTGTGAAAACATAATTTATACGGCCCAGTTTGGTCGGGGTGTGCACCTTTGCTGAATTCATGGCAAGTCCTGTGGCCTGAGATGTTTTAGTGCTACTTTGGAACAGCAAGATATGCTTGACATTTGGGGACATTTCTTGATGGATGAACATTTTGCTGAATAAAAGAAGGTATACTGCTTACAAATTGAAAGTGTTTTGTGTTTCTGACCCACATGGGTTCAAAAAGAACTCCAACTCCGGTGATGCAAGATTACAAATGCCCGGATGAGCGTGTTACCAATTGAGGTGATAATCCGTTGGAGGAGTTTGAAAAAAGCACTGCAGAGCATGCGGCCTCTGAGGAAAGAGTCTATCTCTGAAACACGTCAGGCAAGGCATGCAAGAAGATTTTCTTTGTCTTTCATTTAAGAGTGTCTCTGCGCTTTGAAAACTCTTGCTTGTGAGTGCATTCCAAGAAAGGCAACTTGTGAAAACATAATTGATACGGCCCAGCCATGTCGGGGTGTGCACCTTTGGTGAATTCAATGCAAGTCTTGTGGCCTGAGATGTTTTAGTGCTACGTTGGAACAGGAAGATATGCTTTACATTTGGGGACATTTCTTGATGGATGAACATTTTGCTGAATAAAAGAAGGTATGCTGCTTACAAATTGAAAGTGTTTTGTGTTTCTGACCCACATGGGTTCAAAGAGAACTCCAACTCCTGTGATGCAAGATTACAAATGCCCGGATGAGCGTGTTACCAATTGAGGGGATAATGAGTTGGAGGATTTTGAAACAAGCACTGCAGAGCATGCGGCCTCTGAGGAAAGAGCCTAACTCTGAAAAGCGTCAGGCGAGGCATGCGAGAAGATTTTATTTGTCTTTCATTTAAGAGTGTACCTGCGATTTGAAAACTCTTACTTGTGAGTGCATTCCAAGAAAGGCAACTCGTGAAAACATAATTTATACGGCCCAGCCAGGTCGGGGTGTGCACCTTTGCTGAATTCATGGCAAGTCCAGGGGCCTGAGATGTTTTAGTGCTACGTTGGAACAGCAAGATATGCTTTACATTTGGGGACATTTATTGATGGATGAACATTTTGCTGAATAAAAGAAGATATGCTGCTTACAAATTGAAAGTGTTTTGTGTTTCTGACCCACATGGGTTCAAAGAGAACTCCAACTCCTGTGATGCAAGATTACAAATGCCCGGATGGGCGTGTTACCAATTGAGGGGATAATCAGTTGGAGGAGTTTGAAAAAAGCACTGCAGAGCATGCGGCCTCTGAGGAAAGAGTCTAACTGCGAAACGCGTCAGGCGAGGCATGCAAGAAGATTTTATTTGTCTTTCATTTAAGAGTGTCCCTGCGCTTTGTAAACTCTTGCTTGTGAGTGCATTCCAAGAAAGGCAACTTGTGAAAAGATAATTTATACGGCCCAGCCATGTCTGGGTGTGCATCTTTGCTGAATTCATGGCAAGTCCTGTGGCCTGAGATGTTTTAGTGCTACGTTGGAACTGCAAGATATGCTTTACATTTGGGGACATTTCTTGATGGATGAACATTTTTCTGAATAAAAGAAGGTATGCTGCTTACAAATTGAAAGTGTTTTGCGTTTCTGGCCCACATGGGTTCTAAGAGTACTCCAACTCCTGTGATGCAAGATTACAAATGCCCGGATGGGCGTGCTACCAATTGAGGGGATAATCAGTTGGAGGAGTTTGAAACAAGCACTGCAGAGCATGCAGCGTCCGAGGAAAGAGTCTAACTCTGAAAAGCGTCAGGCGAGGCATGCGAGAAGATTTTATTTGTCTTTCATTTAAGAGTGTCCCTGCTTTTTGAAAACTCTTGCTTGTGAGTGCATTCCAAGAAAGGCAACTTGTGAAAACATAATTTATACGGCCCAGCCAGGTCGGGTGTGCTCCTTTGCTGAATTCATGGCAAGTCCTGTGGCCTGAGATGTTTTAGTGCTACGTTGGAACAGCAAGATATGCTTTACATTTGGGGACATTTCTTGATGGATGAACATTTTGCTGAATAAAAGAAGGTATGCTGCTTACAAATTGAAAGTGTTTTGTGTTTCTGACCCACATGGGTTCAAAGAGAACTCCAACTCCTGTGATGCAAGATTACAAATGCCCGGATGAGCGTGTTACCAATTGAGGGGATAATCAGTTGGAGGAGTTTGAAACAAGCACTGCAGAGCATGCGGCCTCCGAGGAAAGAGTCTAACTCTGAAAAGCGTCAGGCGAGGCATGCAAGAAGATTTTATTTGTCTTTCATTTAAGAGTGTCCCTGCGCTTTGAAAACTCTTGCTTGTGAGTGCATTCCAAGAAAGGCAACTTGTGAAAACATAATTTATACGGCCCAGCCAGGTCAGGGTGTGCACCTTTGCTGAATTCATGGCAAGTCCTGTGGCCTGAGATGTTTTAGTGCTACGTTGGAACAGCAAGATATGCTTTACATTTGGGGAAATTTATTGACGGATGAACATTTTGCTGAATAAAAGAAGATATGCTGCTTACAAATTGAAAGTGTTTTGTGTTTCTGACCCACATGGGTTCAAAGAGAACTCCAACTCTTGTGAGGCAAGATTACAAATGCCCGGATGGGCGTGTTACCAATTGAGGGGATAATCAGTGGGAGGAGTTTGAAACAAGCACTGCAGAGCATGCAGCCTCTGAGGAGAGTCTAACTCTGAAACGCGTCAGGCGAGGCATGCGAGAAGATTTTATTTGTCTTTCATTTAAGAGTGTCCCTGCTTTTTGAAAACTCTTGCTTGTGAGTGCATTCCAAGAAAGGCAACTTGTGAAAACATAATTTATACGGCCCAGCCAGGTCGGGTGTGCTCCTTTGCTGAATTCATGGCAAGTCCTGTGGCCTGAGATGTTTTAGTGCTACGTTGGAACAGCAAGATATGCTTTACATTTGGGGACATTTATTGATGGATGAACATTTTGCTGAATAAAAGAAGATATGCTGCTTACAAATTGAAAGTGTTTTGTGTTTCTGACCCACATGGGTTCAAACAGAACTCCCACTCCGGTGATGCAAGATTGCAAATGCCCGGATGGGCGTGTTACCAATTGAGGGAATAATCAGTTGGAGGAGTTTGAAACAAGCACTGCAGAGCATGCGGCCTCTGAGGAGAGTCTAACTCTGAAACGCGTCAGGCGAGGCATGCGAGAAGATTTTATTTGTCTTTCATTTAAGAGTGTCCCTGCACTTTGAAAACTCTTGCTTGTGAGTGCATTTCAAGAAAGGCAACTTGTGAAAACATAATTTATACGGCCCAGCCAGGTCGGGGTGTGCACCTTTGCTGAATTCATGGCAAGTCCTGAGGCCTGAGATGTTTTAGTGCTACGTTGGAACAGCAAGATATGCTTGACATTTGGGGACATTTCTTGATGGATGAACATTTTGCTGAATAAAAGAAGGTATGCTGCTTACAAATTGAAAGTGTTTTGTGTTTCTGACCCACATGGGTTCAAACAGAACTCCAACTCCGGTGATGCAAGATTGCAAATGCCCGGATGGGCGTGTTACCAATTGAGGGAATAATCAGTTGGAGGAGTTTGAAAGAAGCACTGCAGAGCATGCGGCCTCTGAGGAAAGAGTCTATCTCTGAAATGCGTCCTCCGAGGCATGCGAGAAGATTTTATTTGTCTTTCATTTAAGAGTGTCCCTGCGCTTTGAAAACTCTTGCTTGTGAGTGCATTCCAAGAAAGGCAACTTGTGAAAACATAATTTATAAGGCCCAGCCATGTCGGGGTGTGCACCTTTGGTGAATTCATGGCAAGTCTTGTGGCCTGAGATGTTTTTGTGCTACGTTGGAACAGGAAGATATGCTTTACATTTGGGGACATTTCTTGATGGATGAACATTTTGCTGAATAAAAGAAGGTATGCTGCTTACAAATTGAAAGTGTTTTGTGTTTCTGACCCACACGGGTTCAAAGAGAACTCCAACTCCGGTGATGCAAGATTACAAATGCCCGGATGGGCGTGTTACCAATTGAGGGGATAATCAGTTGGAGGAGTTTGAAACAAGCACTGCAGAGCATGCGGCCTCTAAGGAAACAGTTCAACTCTGAAACGCGTCAGGCGAGGCATGCGAGAAGATTTTATTCGTCTTTCATTTAAGAGTGTCCCTGCGCTTTGAAAACTCTTGCTTGTGAGTGCATTCCAAGAAAGGCAACTTGTGAAAACATAATTTATACGACCCAGTTAGGTCGGGGTGTGCACCTTTGCTGAATTCATGGCAAGTCCTGTGGCCTGAGATGTTTTAGTGCTACGTTGGAACAGCAAGATATGCTTGACATTTGGGGACATTTCTTGATGGATGAACATTTTGCTGAATAAAAGAAGGTATACTGCTTACAAATTGAAAGTGTTTTGTGTTTCTGACCCACATGGGTTCAAAAAGAACTCCAACTCCGGTGATGCAAGATTACAAATGCCCGGATGAGCGTGTTACCAATTGAGGTGATAATCAGTTGGAGGAGTTTGAAAAAAGCACTGCAGAGCATGCGGCCTCTGAGGAAAGAGTCTTTCTCTGAAACACGTCAGGCGAGGCATGCAAGAAGATTTTCTTTGTCTTTCATTTAAGAGTGTCTCTGCGCTTTGAAAACTCTTGCTTGTGAGTGCATTCCAAGAAAGGCAACTTGTGAAAACATAATTGATACGGCCCAGCCATGTCGGGGTGAGCACCTTTGGTGAATTCAATGCAAGTCTTGTGGCCTGAGATGTTTTAGTGCTACGTTGGAACAGGAAGATATGCTTTACATTTGGGGACATTTCTTGATGGATGAACATTTTGCTGAATAAAAGAAGGTATGCTGCTTACAAATTGAAAGTGTTTTGTGTTTCTGACCCACATGGGTTCAAAGAGAACTCCAACTCCTGTGATGCAAGATTACAAATGCCCGGATGAGCGTGTTACCAATTGAGGGGATAATCAGTTGGAGGATTTTGAAACAAGCACTGCAGAGCATGCGGCCTCTGAGGAAAGAGTCTAACTCTGAAACGCGTCCTCCGAGGCATGCGAGAAGATTTTATTTGTCTTTCATTTAAGAGTGTCCTTGCGCTTTGAAAACTCTTGCTTGTGAGTGTATTCCAAGAAAGGCAACTTGTGAAAACATAATTTATAAGGCCCAGCCATGTCGGGGTGTGCACCTTTGGTGAATTCATGGCAAGTCTTGTGGCCTGAGATGTTTTTGTGCTACGTTGGAACAGGAAGATATGCTTTACATTTGGGGACATTTCTTGATGGATGAACATTTTGCTGAATAAAAGAAGGTATGCTGCTTACAAATTGAAAGTGTTTTGTGTTTCGGACCCACACGGGTTCAAAGAGAACTCCAACTCCGGTGATGCAGGATTACAAATGCCCGGATGGGAGTGTTACCAATTGAGGGGATATTCAGTTGGAGGAGTTTGAAACAAGCACTGCAGAGCATGCGGCCTCCAAGGAAAGAGTTTAACTCTGAAACGCGTCAGGCGAGGCATGCGAGAAGATTTTATTTGTCTTTCATTTAAGAGTGTCCCTGCGCTTTGAAAACTCTTGCTTGTGAGTGCATTCCAAGAAAGGCAACTTGTGAAAACATAATTTATACGGCCCAGTTAGGTCGGGTGTGCACCTTTGCTGAATTCATGGCAAGTCCTGTGGCCTGAGATGTTTTAGTGCTACTTTGGAACAGCAAGATATGCTTGACATTTGGGGACATTTCTTGATGGATGAACATTATGCTGAATAAAAGAAGGTATACTGCTTACAAATTGAAAGTGTTTTGTGTTTCTGACCCACATGGGTTCAAAAAGAACTCCAACTCCGGTGATGCAAGATTACAAATGCCCGGATGAGCGTGTTACCAATTGAGGTGATAATCAGTTGGAGGAGTTTGAAAAAAGCACTGCAGAGCATGCAGCCTCTGAGGAAAGAGTCTATCTCTGAAACACGTCAGGCAAGGCATGCAAGAAGATTTTCTTTGTCTTTCATTTAAGAGTGTCTCTGCGCTTTGAAAACTCTTGCTTATGAGTGCATTCCAAGAAAGGCAACTTGTGAAAACATAATTGATACGGCCCAGCCATGTCGCGGTGTGCACCTTGGGTGAATTCAATGCAAGTCTTGTGGCCTGAGATGTTTTAGTGCTACGTTGGAACAGGAAGATATGCTTTACATTTGGGGACATTTCTTGATGGATGAACATTTTGCTGAATAAAAGAAGGTATGCTGCTTACAAATTGAAAGTGTTTTGTGTTTCTGACCCACACGGGTTCAAAGAGAACTCCAATTCCGGTGATGCAAGATTACAAATGCCCGGATGGGCGTGTTACCAATTGAGGGGATATTCAGTTGGAGGAGTTTGAAACAAGCACTGCAGAGCATGCGGCCTCTAAGGAAAGAGTTTAACTCTGAAACGCGTCAGGCGAGGCATGCGAGAAGATTTTATTTGTCTTTCATTTAAGAGTGTCCCTGCGCTTTGAAAACTCTTGCTTGTGAGTGCATTCCAAGAAAGGCAACTTGTGAAAACATAATTTATACGGCCCAGTTTGGTCGGGGTGTGCACCTTTGCTGAATTCATGGCAAGTCCTGTGGCCTGAGATGTTTTAGTGCTACTTTGGAACAGCAAGATATGCTTGACATTTGGGGACATTTCTTGATGGATGAACATTTTGCTGAATAAAAGAAGGTATACTGCTTACAAATTGAAAGTGTTTTGTGTTTCTGACCCACATGGGTTCAAAAAGAACTCCAACTCCGGTGATGCAAGATTACAAATGCCCGGATGAGCGTGTTACCAATTGAGGTGATAATCAGTTGGAGGAGTTTGAAAAAAGCACTGCAGAGCATGCGGCCTCTGAGGAAAGAGTCTATCTCTGAAACACGTCAGGCAAGGCATGCAAGAAGATTTTCTTTGTCTTTCATTTAAGAGTGTCTCTGCGCTTTGAAAACTCTTGCTTGTGAGTGCATTCCAAGAAAGGCAACTTGTGAAAACATAATTGATACGGCCCAGCCATGTCGGGGTGTGCACCTTTGGTGAATTCAATGCAAGTCTTGTGGCCTGAGATGTTTTAGTGCTACGTTGGAACAGGAAGATATGCTTTACATTTGGGGACATTTCTTGATGGATGAACATTTTGCTGAATAAAAGAAGGTATGCTGCTTACAAATTGAAAGTGTTTTGTGTTTCTGACCCACATGGGTTCAAAGAGAACTCCAACTCCTGTGATGCAAGATTACAAATGCCCGGATGAGCGTGTTACCAATTGAGGGGATAATGAGTTGGAGGATTTTGAAACAAGCACTGCAGAGCATGCGGCCTCTGAGGAAAGAGCCTAACTCTGAAAAGCGTCAGGCGAGGCATGCGAGAAGATTTTATTTGTCTTTCATTTAAGAGTGTACCTGCGATTTGAAAACTCTTACTTGTGAGTGCATTCCAAGAAAGGCAACTCGTGAAAACATAATTTATACGGCCCAGCCAGGTCGGGGTGTGCACCTTTGCTGAATTCATGGCAAGTCCAGGGGCCTGAGATGTTTTAGTGCTACGTTGGAACAGCAAGATATGCTTTACATTTGGGGACATTTATTGATGGATGAACATTTTGCTGAATAAAAGAAGATATGCTGCTTACAAATTGAAAGTGTTTTGTGTTTCTGACCCACATGGGTTCAAAGAGAACTCCAACTCCTGTGATGCAAGATTACAAATGCCCGGATGGGCGTGTTACCAATTGAGGGGATAATCAGTTGGAGGAGTTTGAAAAAAGCACTGCAGAGCATGCGGCCTCTGAGGAAAGAGTCTAACTGCGAAACGCGTCAGGCGAGGCATGCAAGAAGATTTTATTTGTCTTTCATTTAAGAGTGTCCCTGCGCTTTGTAAACTCTTGCTTGTGAGTGCATTCCAAGAAAGGCAACTTGTGAAAAGATAATTTATACGGCCCAGCCATGTCTGGGTGTGCATCTTTGCTGAATTCATGGCAAGTCCTGTGGCCTGAGATGTTTTAGTGCTACGTTGGAACTGCAAGATATGCTTTACATTTGGGGACATTTCTTGATGGATGAACATTTTTCTGAATAAAAGAAGGTATGCTGCTTACAAATTGAAAGTGTTTTGCGTTTCTGGCCCACATGGGTTCTAAGAGTACTCCAACTCCTGTGATGCAAGATTACAAATGCCCGGATGGGCGTGCTACCAATTGAGGGGATAATCAGTTGGAGGAGTTTGAAACAAGCACTGCAGAGCATGCAGCGTCCGAGGAAAGAGTCTAACTCTGAAAAGCGTCAGGCGAGGCATGCGAGAAGATTTTATTTGTCTTTCATTTAAGAGTGTCCCTGCTTTTTGAAAACTCTTGCTTGTGAGTGCATTCCAAGAAAGGCAACTTGTGAAAACATAATTTATACGGCCCAGCCAGGTCGGGTGTGCTCCTTTGCTGAATTCATGGCAAGTCCTGTGGCCTGAGATGTTTTAGTGCTACGTTGGAACAGCAAGATATGCTTTACATTTGGGGACATTTCTTGATGGATGAACATTTTGCTGAATAAAAGAAGGTATGCTGCTTACAAATTGAAAGTGTTTTGTGTTTCTGACCCACATGGGTTCAAAGAGAACTCCAACTCCTGTGATGCAAGATTACAAATGCCCGGATGAGCGTGTTACCAATTGAGGGGATAATCAGTTGGAGGAGTTTGAAACAAGCACTGCAGAGCATGCGGCCTCCGAGGAAAGAGTCTAACTCTGAAAAGCGTCAGGCGAGGCATGCAAGAAGATTTTATTTGTCTTTCATTTAAGAGTGTCCCTGCGCTTTGAAAACTCTTGCTTGTGAGTGCATTCCAAGAAAGGCAACTTGTGAAAACATAATTTATACGGCCCAGCCAGGTCAGGGTGTGCACCTTTGCTGAATTCATGGCAAGTCCTGTGGCCTGAGATGTTTTAGTGCTACGTTGGAACAGCAAGATATGCTTTACATTTGGGGACATTTATTGACGGATGAACATTTTGCTGAATAAAAGAAGATATGCTGCTTACAAATTGAAAGTGTTTTGTGTTTCTGACCCACATGGGTTCAAAGAGAACTCCAACTCTTGTGAGGCAAGATTACAAATGCCCGGATGGGCGTGTTACCAATTGAGGGGATAATCAGTGGGAGGAGTTTGAAACAAGCACTGCAGAGCATGCAGCCTCTGAGGAGAGTCTAACTCTGAAACGCGTCAGGCGAGGCATGCGAGAAGATTTTATTTGTCTTTCATTTAAGAGTGTCCCTGCTTTTTGAAAACTCTTGCTTGTGAGTGCATTCCAAGAAAGGCAACTTGTGAAAACATAATTTATACGGCCCAGCCAGGTCGGGTGTGCTCCTTTGCTGAATTCATGGCAAGTCCTGTGGCCTGAGATGTTTTAGTGCTACGTTGGAACAGCAAGATATGCTTTACATTTGGGGACATTTATTGATGGATGAACATTTTGCTGAATAAAAGAAGATATGCTGCTTACAAATTGAAAGTGTTTTGTGTTTCTGACCCACATGGGTTCAAACAGAACTCCCACTCCGGTGATGCAAGATTGCAAATGCCCGGATGGGCGTGTTACCAATTGAGGGAATAATCAGTTGGAGGAGTTTGAAACAAGCACTGCAGAGCATGCGGCCTCTGAGGAGAGTCTAACTCTGAAACGCGTCAGGCGAGGCATGCGAGAAGATTTTATTTGTCTTTCATTTAAGAGTGTCCCTGCACTTTGAAAACTCTTGCTTGTGAGTGCATTTCAAGAAAGGCAACTTGTGAAAACATAATTTATACGGCCCAGCCAGGTCGGGGTGTGCACCTTTGCTGAATTCATGGCAAGTCCTGAGGCCTGAGATGTTTTAGTGCTACGTTGGAACAGCAAGATATGCTTGACATTTGGGGACATTTCTTGATGGATGAACATTTTGCTGAATAAAAGAAGGTATGCTGCTTACAAATTGAAAGTGTTTTGTGTTTCTGACCCACATGGGTTCAAACAGAACTCCAACTCCGGTGATGCAAGATTGCAAATGCCCGGATGGGCGTGTTACCAATTGAGGGAATAATCAGTTGGAGGAGTTTGAAAGAAGCACTGCAGAGCATGCGGCCTCTGAGGAAAGAGTCTATCTCTGAAATGCGTCCTCCGAGGCATGCGAGAAGATTTTATTTGTCTTTCATTTAAGAGTGTCCCTGCGCTTTGAAAACTCTTGCTTGTGAGTGCATTCCAAGAAAGGCAACTTGTGAAAACATAATTTATAAGGCCCAGCCATGTCGGGGTGTGCACCTTTGGTGAATTCATGGCAAGTCTTGTGGCCTGAGATGTTTTTGTGCTACGTTGGAACAGGAAGATATGCTTTACATTTGGGGACATTTCTTGATGGATGAACATTTTGCTGAATAAAAGAAGGTATGCTGCTTACAAATTGAAAGTGTTTTGTGTTTCTGACCCACACGGGTTCAAAGAGAACTCCAACTCCGGTGATGCAAGATTACAAATGCCCGGATGGGCGTGTTACCAATTGAGGGGATAATCAGTTGGAGGAGTTTGAAACAAGCACTGCAGAGCATGCGGCCTCTAAGGAAACAGTTCAACTCTGAAACGCGTCAGGCGAGGCATGCGAGAAGATTTTATTCGTCTTTCATTTAAGAGTGTCCCTGCGCTTTGAAAACTCTTGCTTGTGAGTGCATTCCAAGAAAGGCAACTTGTGAAAACATAATTTATACGACCCAGTTAGGTCGGGGTGTGCACCTTTGCTGAATTCATGGCAAGTCCTGTGGCCTGAGATGTTTTAGTGCTACGTTGGAACAGCAAGATATGCTTGACATTTGGGGACATTTCTTGATGGATGAACATTTTGCTGAATAAAAGAAGGTATACTGCTTACAAATTGAAAGTGTTTTGTGTTTCTGACCCACATGGGTTCAAAAAGAACTCCAACTCCGGTGATGCAAGATTACAAATGCCCGGATGAGCGTGTTACCAATTGAGGTGATAATCAGTTGGAGGAGTTTGAAAAAAGCACTGCAGAGCATGCGGCCTCTGAGGAAAGAGTCTTTCTCTGAAACACGTCAGGCGAGGCATGCAAGAAGATTTTCTTTGTCTTTCATTTAAGAGTGTCTCTGCGCTTTGAAAACTCTTGCTTGTGAGTGCATTCCAAGAAAGGCAACTTGTGAAAACATAATTGATACGGCCCAGCCATGTCGGGGTGAGCACCTTTGGTGAATTCAATGCAAGTCTTGTGGCCTGAGATGTTTTAGTGCTACGTTGGAACAGGAAGATATGCTTTACATTTGGGGACATTTCTTGATGGATGAACATTTTGCTGAATAAAAGAAGGTATGCTGCTTACAAATTGAAAGTGTTTTGTGTTTCTGACCCACATGGGTTCAAAGAGAACTCCAACTCCTGTGATGCAAGATTACAAATGCCCGGATGAGCGTGTTACCAATTGAGGGGATAATCAGTTGGAGGATTTTGAAACAAGCACTGCAGAGCATGCGGCCTCTGAGGAAAGAGCCTAACTCTGAAAAGCGTCAGGCGAGGCATGCGAGAAGATTTTATTTGTCTTTCATTTAAGAGTGTCCCTGCGCTTTGAAAACTCTTACTTGTGAGTGCATTCCAAGAAAGGCAACTCGTGAAAACATAATTTATACGGCCGAGCCAGGTCGGGGTGTGCACCTTTGCTGAATTCATGGCAAGTCCTGGGGCCTGAGATGTTTTAGTGCTACGTTGGAACAGCAAGATATGCTTTACATTTGGGGACATTTATTGATGGATGAACATTTTGCTGAATAAAAGAAGATATGCTGCTTACAAATTGAAAGTGTTTTGTGTTTCTGACCCACATGGGTTCAAAGAGAACTCCAACTCCTGTGATGCAAGATTACAAATGCCCGGATGGGCGTGTTACCAATTGAGGGGATAATCAGTTGGAGGAGTTTGAAAAAAGCACTGCAGAGCATGCGGCCTCTGAGGAAAGAGTCTATCTCTGAAACACGTCAGGCGAGGCATGCAAGAAGATTTTATTTGTCTTTCATTTAAGAGTGTCCCTGCGCTTTGAAAACTCTTGCTTGTGAGTGCATTCCAAGAAAGGCAACTTGTGAAAACATAATTTATAGAGCCCAGCCAGGTCGGTGTGTGCACCTTTGCTGAATTCATGGCAAGTCCTGTGGCCTGAGATGTTTTAGTGTTACGTTGGAACAGCAAGACATGCTTTACCTTTGGGGACATTTCTTGATGGATGAACATTTTGCTGAAAAAAAGAAGGTATGCTGCTTACAAATTGAAAGTGTTTTGTGTTTCTGACCCACATGCGTTCAAAGAGAACTCCAACTCCTGTGATGCAAGATTAAAAATTCCCGGATGGGCGTGTTACCAATCGAGGGGATAATCATTTGGAGGAGTTTGAAACAAGCACTGCAGAGCATGCGGCCTCTGAGGAAAGAGTCTATCTCTGAAATGCGTCCTCCGAGGCATGCGAGAAGATTTTATTTGTCTTTCATTTAAGAGTGTCCCTGCGCTTTGAAAACTCTTGCTTGTGAGTGCATTTCAAGAAAGGCAACTTGTGAAAACATAATTTATACGGCCCAGCCAGGTCGGGGTGTGCACCTTTGCTGAATTCATGGCAAGTCCTGTGGCCTGAGATGTTTTAGTGCTACGTTGGAACAGCAAGATATGCTTGACATTTGGGGACATTTCTTGATGGATGAACATTTTGCTGAATAAAAGAAGGTATGCTGCTTACAAATTGAAAGTGTTTTGTGTTTCTGACCCACATGGGTTCAAACAGAACTCCAACTCTGGTGATGCAAGATTGCAAATGCCCGGATGGGCGTGTTACCAATTGAGGGAATAATCAGTTGGAGGAGTTTGAAAGAAGCACTGCAGAGCATGCGGCCTCTGAGGAAAGAGTCTATCTCTGAAATGCGTCCTCCGAGGCATGCGAGAAGATTTTATTTGTCTTTCATTTAAGAGTGTCCCTGCGCTTTGAAAACTCTTGCTTGTGAGTGCATTCCAAGAAAGGCAACTTGTGAAAACATAATTTATACAGCCCAGCCAGGTCGGGTGTGCACCTTTGCTGAATTCATGGCAAGTCCTGTGGCCTGAGATGTTTCAGTGCTACGTTGGAACAGCAAGATATGCTTTACATTTGGGGACATTTCTTGATGGATGAACATTTTGCTGAAAAAAAGAAGGTATGCTGCTTACAAATTGAAAGTGTTTTGTGTTTCTGACCCACATGCGTTCAAAGAGAACTCCAACTCCTGTGATGCAAGATTAAAAATGCCCGGATGGGCGTGTTACCAATCGAGGGGATAATCATTTGGAGGAGTTTGAAACAAGCACTGCAGAGCATGCGGCCTCTGAGGAAAGAGTCTAACTCTGAAACACGTCAGGCGAGGCATGGAAGAAGATTTTATTTGTCTTTCATTTAAGAGTGTCCCTGCGCTTTGTAAACTAATAATAATAATAATAATAATAAAACATTTAAAGAGCACCTGGCTACACATAGAACAGTGTGTCCCCGCGCTAATCACTGATAAAATTCAACAGAGGACCTGAGAGAACGGGATTATGAAATGGGGAAGAGGAATGTTTTTAATTTCCTCCGGAATCCTGTTTCGGATGGCTCCATCCTCAAATTCAGTGGTAGAGCATTCCAGTATTTGGGGGCTAAGCTCCTAAATGAGCGTCCGCCCATTCTGGCCCTACGAATACGAGGAGTTTTAAACAACATCGCACCAGAAGATCTTAAATTGCGAGTAGGGCGATGTATGGTCAGGAGGTTATTGAGATAATCCGGACCTTTGTTCTGGGCTATGCGATGTGCGTAGCAGAGGGCTTTAAATTTAATACGCTCCCTGACGGGGAGCCAGTGGAGTTTAGCCAATGCAGACTTTCCTGATGCTCTGCGCGGGAGGCCAAGCACTAAACGTGCAGCAGCATTTTGCACGCATTGAAGTTGATGGAGTGCTTTTTGGCTTAGCCCTAACAGCATGGCGTTGCCGTAATCAAGGTGAGGAGTCACTAAGGCGTGAACAATGGTTTTTCTGGCTACTGCAGGTAGGAGGTCTAAGACCTTACGCAGAACCTTGAGTAGACCAAAACATCTCCCTGTGACTTTATTAACATGGATCTTATACGAGAGGTCGGTGTCTAACATAACACCAAGGTTACGTACCGACTCCCTCGGAATGGGGGGGTCCCCAAGTTCACTGGGCCACCAAAGCCTTGACCATGAGGATGTTGCTCTCCCGACCACCAACAACTCTGTCTTTTCGCCATTAAGGCGTAGGCAGTTGTCGTTCATCCATACTGCCACTGCTGACATACAGTTCGAGAAGTTGATGGCATCTTGACTACGGTCGGGTGTGAGTTTAAACACCAACTGGGTGTCATCAGCGTAGCTAACAATGTCCACCCCAAACGCCTCCACCACGCGAGCCAGGGGTTCCATGTAGATGTTAAACAAGGTGGGGCTCAAACTTGAGCCCTGAGGAACCCCATGGCTTACCTTGCGTGGGGACGATCTGAAGGGAGGACAATGTAGCTGAAAGCTTCTATCAGCTAGATAGGACTTCAGCCATGCTAGCGCTGACCCCGTCACCCCCATCTCCATCAGGCGAGACAACAGCGTGGAGTGCAGCACGGTATCAAACGCTGCACTCAGATCTAATAAAACTAATGCTGCTGTCTCGCCTTCATCCGCTATCTGCCTTATGCGCTCAGTGGAGTATAGAACGGCTGACTCCGTCGAGTAGCCGGTTCTAAAACCAGATTGGGATGAGTGGAGATAGGTTTCTTCTTCTAGATGTTTCATAAGCTGTCTATTAGCAATTTTCTCCACAATCTTTGCACAGAAGGGAAGAAGGGAGATGGGGCGAAGGTTTTGCAGTTGTGAAATGGGGATGTTAGGTTTTTTCTTTAGGGGGATGACCTGGGCAGTCTTCCATGCTTCCAGTACATGACACTCTTGAAAAGACAGAGTGATCATGTGGCTAATATGATCGATTAGCATGCTTTCCATAACACCTTTACACCGCGCCACTGGGCATGAGTCAGATGGAGATCCGGATTGTATGCTTTTAACAATACCTAGAAGTTCGTTTCTTTCTGGCGTTGTAAAGCATGATAGCCGCGATTTTTGTGTGGAAACAGCTACATTGGTCCCAAAACTGGTTGGCAGATTGTTACTAGCTGTAAAGGTGTCATGAATTTTGTCCACCTTGTCCACAAAATAATCGGCTACAAGATCGCATAATTCATTAGAGTAGACGTCTTGAGCCTCAAGCCTGGATGGGGTCGTGAGTTCTCTGTAAATACCAAAAAACTCTTTGGTGGGGTTGTCTGCTGATTCGATTCTATTTTTAAAGTAGATGCCCTTTTCTGACCTTAATAGCTTGTGGTATTTCTTTATCTCTATTTTATATTCTTCTTTGAGTTCAGGGGCATAATTCAATCTCCACCTCCGCTCTAACGTTTTGCATTTGGCTTTCGCCAATCTAAGTTTTTCAGAGAACCACGAAGCTGTTTTGGATTGCCTAGTCGGGGGTTTAGACACCCATGGAGCTACTTCATCCAGAGCCATGGCCATCCAGTTTTCATAACTGTTCCATGTTTCCTGAAGTGTGTTACATTGGGGCATGGGATGGTTAAGTAAGGCGCGTTCGAATAGTTCATCAGAGAATTTCTTCCAGACCCTGCGCTTAATAGGTAAAGCTCTATTAGATTTAATAGGCGGGGGGGGGTAGATTCTATTTCGAACGGGACAATACAGTGGTCTGACCAGACTAACTGGATTGGGAGTAAGACCACAGCACCTTCCCAGTTAGAGAAAATGGGGTCCAGTGTATGGCCCATCTGATGAGTGGAAGCAGTGGATAGTAGCCTGAGCCCGACAGAGTTAAGTGCTGTTATCACAATTTGTGCCTCATTACACTCTTTATCTTCACAATGGAGATTGAGATCTCCCAAGACCAGGAATTTTTTATGTCTGATAGCAGGTTGATGTACTAGGTCCAGGAGTTGGTTAGCGAAGTTGGCTGCACTGCCTGGGGGGCGATATATTAGTAGTCCGTTAACCGTATTTTTGGGGTGTATTTTAAGGGTGAACATGCCGCACTCAGTATTAGGTATGGTAGCTTTAGTAAGTGCACAGTCTAGTTCTTGTTTGTAGAGTATAGCTAATCCCCCACCACGTTGCTTTTGTCTGTCTAATCTTAGTAGACTATACCCCGGGGGGATAGCTTCAAGAACCTCCGGGGAGGATGAATCATCCAACCATGTTTCGGTGAGAAACAGGGCATCCGTTTGCCTATTTTGCAGTAAGTCGTGAATCTCGACTTTATGCTTCCTCATGGACCTGCAATTCAGTAATAGCAACTTTAATTTGTCTATTTCCTTAATCTCTTCTCTGACCAATGAAAGTGTGGAGTTACATATTTTACAGTAGGGGGGCAGTGAAGTAGCCGGGAATGTGTGAAAACAGTTAAGGCCAGATTCCTGATTAAGTGACAGCAACTCCGATTTAGTATAGCATAATTGATGGGAGGACTTATTTTGCAGAGACTCACCGTTGGCTGGGTCAAGGAGTCCTGCCCCTTGCCCCGTCCGTTCGCGGACGGGCGCAGACGGGCAGGACTCTGGCTTGACTCCGGCGCGCAACCGGCGCGCCCGCTGTACGCGTCCGCTGCGCGGAGCCATCGCTGTATGTTTTTATATGGCGCCTGAGGGGCAAAGTATGAGAGCCCTCACAAAGATGGCCGCCACTGACTACTCGTCCCAGTCCCTCAGTAGTGCCGGCCCTAACTCGGCCAGTACGTGCGTGCAGGGCAAGTAATCTGCCAAATGCAGAATAGATTTTAAAGTTCTTTGAAGGTGAGGAATCCGCGCCCAAACGGTGCGTGATTCTAGCGCCTCGAAAAGTGAAGCGTAGCGCGCTGATGCCAGGGGGAGGGAAAGGACACAAAGGGTAAAATAATGCCTATATTTTTAAAACCGGTAGGAGTATCAAACACCCGGCTCAAGCCTCAGGTGAAATTAAAACAGCAATTTACAGAAGGAAGTGAATTTTCTGTTTTTATATGGCGCCTGAGGGGCAAAGTATGAGAGCCCTCACAAAGATGGCCGCCACTGACTACTCGTCCCAGTCCCTCAGTAGTGCCGGCCCTAACTCGGCCAGTACGTGCGTGCAGGGCAAGTAATCTGCCAAATGCAGAATAGATTTTAAAATTCTTTGAAGGTGAGGAATCCGCGCCCAAACGGTGCGTGATTCTAGCGCCTCGAAAAGTGAAGCGTAGCGCGCTGATGCCAGGGGGAGGGAAAGGACACAAAGGGTAAAATAATGCCGATATTTTTAAAACCGGTAGGAGTATCAAACACCCGGCTCAAGCCTCAGGTGAAATTAAAACAGCAATTTACAGAAGGAAGTGAATTTTCTGTTTTTATATGGCGCCTGAGGGGCAAAGTATGAGAGCCCTCACAAAGATGGCCGCCACTGACTACTCGTCCCAGTCCCTCAGTAGTGCCGGCCCTAACTCGGCCAGTACGTGCGTGCAGGGCAAGTAATCTGCCAAATGCAGAATAGATTTTAAAGTTCTTTGAAGGTGAGGAATCCGCGCCCAAACGGTGCTCTTGCTTGTGAGTGCATTCCAAGAAAGGCAACTTGTGAAAACATAATTTATGCTGCCCAGCCATGTCTGGGTGTGCACCGTTGCTGAATTCATGGCAAGTCCTGGGGCCTGAGATGTTTTAGTGCTACGTTGGAACAGCAAGATATGCTTTACATTAGGGGACATTTCTTGATGGATGAACATTTTGCTGAATAAAAGAAGATATGGTGCTTACAAATTGAAAGTGTTTTGTGTTTCTGACCCACATGGGTTCAAAGAGAACTCCAACTCCGGTGATGCAAGATTACAAATGCCCGGATGGGAATGTTACCAATTGAGGGGATAATCAGTTGCAGGAGTTTGAAAAAAGCACTGCAGAGCATGCGGCCTCTGAGGAAAGAGTCTATCTCTGAAACACGTCAGGTGAGGCATGCAAGAAGATTTTATTTGTCTTTCATTTAAGAGTGTCCCTGCGCTTTGAAAACTCTTGCTTGTGAGTGCATTCCAAGAAAGGCAGCTTGTGAAAACATAATTTATAAGGCCCAGCCATGTCGGGGTGTGCACCTTTGGTGAATTCATGGCAAGTCTTGTGGCCTGAGATGCTTTAGTGCTACGTTGGAACAGGAAGATATGCTTTACATTTGGGGACATTTCTTGATGGATGAGCATTTTGCTGAATAAAAGAAGGTATGCTGCTTACAAATTGAAAGTGTTTTGTGTTTCTGACCCACATGGGTTCAAAGAGAACTCCAACTCCGGTGATGCAAAATTTCAAATGCCCGGATGGGCGTCTTACCAATTGAGGGGATAATCAGTTGGAGGAGTTTGAAAAAAGCACTGCAGAGCATGCGGCCTCTGAGGAAAGAGTTTAACTCTGAAACGCGTCAGGCGAGGCATGCGAGAAGATTTTATTTGTCTTTCATTTAAGAGTGTCCCTGCACTTTGAAAACTCTTGCTTGTGAGTGCATTTCAAGAAAGGCAACTTGTGAAAACATAATTTATACGGCCCAGCCAGGTCGGGGTGTGCACCTTTGCTGAATTCATGGCAAGTCCTGTGGCCTGAGATGTTTTAGTGCTACGTTGGAACAGCAAGATATGCTTGACATTTGGGTACATTTCTTGATGGATGAACATTTTGCTGAATAAAAGAAGGTATGCTGCTTACAAATTGAAAGTGTTTTGTGTTTCTGACCCACATGGGTTCAAACAGAACTCCAACTCCGGTGATGCAAGATTGCAAATGCCCGGATGGGCGTGTTACCAATTGAGGGAATAATCAGTTGGAGGAGTTTGAAAGAAGCACTGCAGAGCATGCGGCCTCTGAGGAAAGAGTCTATCTCTGAAATGCGTCCTCCGAGGCATGCGAGAAGATTTTATTTGTCTTTCATTTAAGAGTGTCCCTGCGCTTTGAAAACTCTTGCTTGTGAGTGCATTCCAAGAAAGGCAACTTGTGAAAACATAATTTATAAGGCCCAGCCATGTCGGGGTGTGCACCTTTGGTGAATTCATGGCAAGTCTTGTGGCCTGAGAGGTTTTTGTGCTACGTTGGAACAGGAAGATATGCTTTACATTTGGGGACATTTCTTGGTGGATGAACATTTTGCTGAATAAAAGAAGGTATGCTGCTTACAAATTGAAAGTGTTTTGTGTTTCTGACCCACAGGGGTTCAAAGAGAACTCCAACTCCGGTGATGCAAGATTACAAATGCCCGGATGGGCGTGTTACCAATTGAGGGGATAATCAGTTGGAGGAGTTTGAAACAAGCACTGCAGAGCATGCGGCCTCTAAGGAAAGAGTTTAACTCTGAAACGCGTCAGGCGAGGCATGCGAGAAGATTTTATTTGTCTTTTATTTAAGAGTGTCCCTGCGCTTTGAAAACTCTTGCTTGTGAGTGCATTCCAAGAAAGGCAACTTGTGAAAACATAATTTATACGGCCCAGTTAGGTCGGGGTGTGCACCTTTGCTGAATTCATGGCAAGTCCTGTGGCCTGAGATGTTTTAGTGCTACGTTGGAACAGCAAGATATGCTTGACATTTGGGGACATTTCTTGATGGATGAACATTTTGCTGAATAAAAGAAGGTATACTGCTTACAAATTGAAAGTGTTTTGTGTTTCTGACCCACATGGGTTCAAAAAGAACTCCAACTCCGGTGATGCAAGATTACAAATGCCCGGATGAGCGTGTTACCAATTGAGGTGATAATCAGTTGGAGGAGTTTGAAAAAAGCACTGCAGAGCATGCGGCCTCTGAGGAAAGAGTCTATCTCTGAAACACGTCAGGCGAGGCATGCAAGAAGATTTTCCTTGTCTTTCATTTAAGAGTGTCCCTGCGCTTTGAAAACTCTTACATGTGAGTGCATTCCAAGAAAGGCAGCTTGTGAAAACATAATTTATAAGGCCCAGCCATGTCGGGGTGTGCACCTTTGGTGAATTCATGGCAAGTCTTGTGGCCTGAGATGTTTTAGTGCTACGTTGGAACAGGAAGATATGCTTTACATTTGGGGACATTTCTTGATGGATGAGCATTTTGCTGAATAAAAGAAGGTATGCTGATTACAAATTGAAAGTGTTTTGTGTTTCTGACCCACATGGGTTCAAAGAGAACTCCAACTCCGGTGATGCAAAATTACAAATGCCCGGATGGGCGTGTTACCAATTGAGGGGATAATCAGTTGGAGGAGTTTGAAACAAGCACTGCAGCGCATGCGGCCTCTGAGGAAAGAGTTTAACTCTGAAACGCGTCAGGCGAGGCATGCGAGAAGATTTTATTTGTCTTTCATTTAAGAGTGTCCCTGCGCTTTGAAAACTCTTGCTTGTGAGTGCATTCCAAGAAAGGCAACTTGTGAAAACATAATTTATAAGGCCCAGCCATGTCGGGGTGTGCACCTTTGGTGAATTCATGGCAAGTCTTGTGGCCTGAGATGTTTTTGTGCTACGTTGGAACAGGAAGATATGCTTTACATTTGGGGACATTTCTTGGTGGATGAACATTTTGCTGAATAAAAGAAGGTATGCTGCTTACAAATTGAAAGTGTTTTGTGTTTCTGACCCACACGGGTTCAAAGAGAACTCCAACTCCGGTGATGCAAGATTACAAATGCCCGGATGGGCGTGTTACCAATTGAGGGGATAATCAGTTGGAGGAGTTTGAAACAAGCACTGCAGAGCATGCGGCCTCTAAGGAAAGAGTTTAACTCTGAAACGCGTCAGGCGAGGCATGCGAGAAGATTTTATTTGTCTTTTATTTAAGAGTGACCCTGCGCTTTGAAAACTCTTGCTTGTGAGTGCATTCCAAGAAAGGCAACTTGTGAAAACATAATTTATACGGCCCAGTTAGGTCGGGGTGTGCACCTTTGCTGAATTCATGGCAAGTCCTGTGGCCTGAGATGTTTTAGTGCTACGTTGGAACAGCAAGATATGCTTGACATTTGGGGACATTTATTGATGGATGAACATTTTGCTGAATAAAAGAAGATATGCTGCTTACAAATTGAAAGTGTTTTGTGTTTCTGACCCACATGGGTTCAAAGAGAACTCCAACTCCGGTGATGCAAGATTACAAATGCCCGGATGGGCGTATTACCAATTGAGGGGATAATCAGTTGGAGGAGTTTGAAAGAAGCACTGCAGAGCATGCGGCCTCTGAGGAAAGAGTCTATCTCTGAAATGCGTCAGGCGAGGCATGCGAGAAGATTTTATTTGTCTTTCATTTAAGAGTGTCCCTGCGCTTTGAAAACTCTTGCTTGTGAGTGCATTCCAAGAAAGGCAACTTGTGAAATCATAATTCATACGGCCCAGCCAGGTCGGGTGTTCACCTTTGGTGAATTCATGGCAAGTCCTGTGGCCTGAGATGTTTTAGTGCTACGTTGGAACAGCAAGATATGCTTTACATTTGGGGACATTTATTGATGGATGAACATTTTGCTGAATAAAAGAAGATATGCTGCTTACAAATTGAAAGTGTTTTGTGTTTCTGACCCACATGGGTTCAAAGAGAACTCCAACTCTTGTGATGCAAGATTACAAATGCCTGGATGGGCGTGTTACCAATTGAGGGGATAATCAGTTGGAGGAGTTTGAAACAAGCACTGCAGAGTATGCGGCCTCTGAGGAAAGAGTTTAACTCTGAAACGCGTCAGGCGAGGCATGCGAGAAGATTTTATTTGTCTTTCATTTAAGAGTGTCCCTGCGCTTTGAAAACTCTTGCTTGTGAGTGCATTCCAAGAAAGGCAACTTGTGAAAACATAATTGATACGGCCCAGCCATGTCGGGGTGTGCACCTTTGGTGAATTCAATGCAAGTCTTGTGGCCTGAGATGTTTTAGTGCTACGTTGGAACAGGAAGATATGCTTTACATTTGGGGACATTTCTTGATGGATGAACATTTTGCTGAATAAAAGAAGGTATGCTGCTTACAAATCGAAAGTATTTTGTGTTTCTGACCCACATGGGTTCAAAGAGAATTCCAACTCCGGTGATGCAAGATTACAAATGCCCGGATGCGCATGTTACCAATTGAGGGGATAATCAGATGGAGGAGTTTGAAACAAGCACTGCAGAGCATGCGGCCTCTGAGGAAAGAGTTTAACTCTGAAACGCGTCAGGCGAGGCATGCGAGAAGATTTTGTTTGTCTTTCATTTAAGAGTGTCCCTGCGCTTTGAAAACTCTTGCTTGTGAGTGCATTCCAAGAAAGGCAACTTGTGAAAACATAATTTATACGGCCCAGCCAGGTCGAGGTGTGCACCTTTGCTGAATTCATGGCAAGTCCTCTGCCCTGAGATGTTTTAGTGCTACGTTGGAACAGCAAGATATGCTTGACATTTGGGGACATTTCTTGATGGATGAACATTTTGCTGAATAAAAGAAGGTATGCTGCTTACAAATTGAAAGTGTTTTGTGTTTCTGACCTACATGGGTTCAAAGAGAACTCCAACTCCTGTGATGCAAGATTACAAATGCCCGGATGAGCGTGTTACCAATTGAGGGGATAATCAGTTGGAGGAGTTTGAAACAAGCACTGCAGAGCATGCGGCCTCTGAGGAAAGAGTTTAACTCTGAAACGCGTCAGGCGAGGCATGCGAGATTTTATTTGTCTTTCATTTAAGAGTGTCCCTGTGCTTTGAAAACTCTTGCTTGTGAGCGCATTCCAAGAAAGGCAACTTGTGAAAACATAATTTATACGGCCCAGCCAGGTCGGGGTGTGCACCTTTGCTGAATTCATGGCAAGTCCTGGGGCCTGAGATGTTTTAGTGCTACGTTGGAACAGCAAGATATGCTTTACATTTGGGTACATTTCTTGATGGATGAACATTTTGCTGAATAAAAGAAGGTATGCTGCTTACAAATTGAAAGTCTTTTGTGTTTCTGACCCACATGGGTTCAAACAGAACTCCAACTCCGGTGATGCAAGATTGCAAATGCCCGGATGGGCGTGTTACCAATTGAGGGAATAATCAGTTGGAGGAGTTTGAAAGAAGCACTGCAGAGCATGCGGCCTCTGAGGAAAGAGTCTATCTCTGAAATGCGTCCTCCGAGGCATGCGAGAAGATTTTATTTGTCTTTCATTTAAGAGTGTCCCTGCGCTTTGAAAACTCTTGCTTGTGAGTGCATTCCAAGAAAGGCAACTTGTGAAAACATAATTTATAAGGCCCAGCCATGTCGGGGTGTGCACCTTTGGTGAATTCATGGCAAGTCTTGTGGCCTGAGATGTTTTTGTGCTACGTTGGAACAGGAAGATATGCTTTAGATTTGGGGACATTTCTTGGTGGATGAACATTTTGCTGAATAAAAGAAGGTATGCTGATTACAAATTGAAAGTGTTTTGTGTTTCTGACCCACAGGGGTTCAAAGAGAACTCCAACTCCGGTGATGCAAGATTACAAATGCCCGGATGGGCGTGTTACCAATTGAGGGGATAATCAGTTGGAGGAGTTTGAAACAAGCACTGCAGAGCATGCGGCCTCTAAGGAAAGAGTTTAACTCTGAAACGCGTCAGGCGAGGCATGCGAGAAGATTTTATTTGTCTTTTATTTAAGAGTGTCCCTGCGCTTTGAAAACTCTTACTTGTGAGTGCATTCCAAGAAAGGCAGCTTGTGAAAACATAATTTATAAGGCCCAGCCATGTCGGGGTGTGCACCTTTGGTGAATTCATGGCAAGTCTTGTGGCCTGAGATGTTTTAGTGCTACGTTGGAACAGGAAGATATGCTTTACATTTGGGGACATTTCTTGATGGATGAGCATTTTGCTGAATAAAAGAAGGTATACTGCTTACAAATTGAAAGTGTTTTGTGTTTCTGACCCACATGGGTTCAAAAAGAACTCCAACTCCGGTGATGCAAGATTACAAATGCCCGGATGAGCGTGTTACCAATTGAGGTGATAATCAGTTGGAGGAGTTTGAAAAAAGCACTGCAGAGCATGCGGCCTCTGAGGAAAGAGTCTATCTCTGAAACACGTCAGGCGAGGCATGCAAGAAGATTTTCCTTGTCTTTCATTTAAGAGTGTCCCTGCGCTTTGAAAACTCTTACTTGTGAGTGCATTCCAAGAAAGGCAGCTTGTGAAAACATAATTTATAAGGCCCAGCCATGTCGGGGTGTGCACCTTTGGTGAATTCATGGCAAGTCTTGTGGCCTGAGATGTTTTAGTGCTACGTTGGAACAGGAAGATATGCTTTACATTTGGGGACATTTCTTGATGGATGAGCATTTTGCTGAATAAAAGAAGGTATGCTGCTTACAAATTGAAAGTGTTTTGTGTTTCTGACCCACATGGGTTCAAAGAGAACTCCAACTCCGGTGATGCAAAATTACAAATGCCCGGATGGGCGTGTTACCAATTGAGGGGATAATCAGTTGGAGGAGTTTGAAACAAGCACTGCAGAGCATGCGGCCTCTGAGGAAAGAGTTTAACTCTGAAACGCGTCAGGCGAGGCATGCGAGAAGATTTTATTTGTCTTTCATTTAAGAGTGTCCCTGCGCTTTGAAAACTCTTGCTTGTGAGTGCATTTCAAGAAAGGCAACTTGTGAAAACATAATTTATACGGCACAGCCAGGTCGGGGTGTGCACCTTTGCTGAATTCATGGCAAGTCCTGTGGCCTGAGATGTTTTAGTGCTACGTTGGAACAGCAAGATATGCTTGACATTTGGGGACATTTCTTGATGGATGAACATTTTGCTGAATAAAAGAAGGTATGCTGCTTACAAATTGAAAGTGTTTTGTGTTTCTGACCCACATGGGTTCAAACAGAACTCCAACTCCGGTGATGCAAGATTGCAAATACCCGGATGGGCGTGTTACCAATTGAGGGAATAATCAGTTGGAGGAGTTTGAAAGAAGCACTGCAGAGCATGCGGCCTCTGAGGAAAGAGTCTATCTCTGAAATGCGTCCTCCGAGGCATGCGAGAAGATTTTATTTGTCTTTCATTTAAGAGTGTCCCTGCGCTTTGAAAACTCTTGCTTGTGAGTGCATTCCAAGAAAGGCAACTTGTGAAAACATAATTTATAAGGCCCAGCCGGTAGATAGTCAAAATATCGAGTTGTAAATATCGACTTACCATAATATCGAGTCTGTAATATCGAAGGAGCATAATATCGAAGGCAAGAATATCGTAGGACAGAATATCGACCCAAGGTAAGTAATATCGAAATACTTAATATCGATGTAAGTAATATCGAAGTTAGTAATATCGATAGCATATATATCGATGTTAATAATTTCGATGACACTAATATCGATATTTGTATTATTTTATAGTTTTTTATTATGTATGTGTTATATGTTTAATTTAAGTATTTAAAATAATTACTATTATATGTGTATACATTTTCTATAATAATATAGAAATTTATAAGTAAATTTGATGTTTTAGTACCGGAGCGGGTTGTGGGTTTATAGGGGAATAGGGTGGGAAGTAATTTAATTATGGTAAGTTGATTAATAATTAGTAGGATTAATTAATTAATTATAATTATTTGCTAATTAATATTGATTAATTGGGAAATAATTAATTGATTAATTGATATATATTTTCTGTAGCGGGATGTGGGTTTATAGGGGAATAGGGTGGGGAGTAATTTAATAATAATTAATTAATTAATATATGTTTTTAAATATTTATAACTAATTAATTGGCAAATAATTAATATTAATTAGTTAATTAATTAATATAATTTGGTACATATTTTAAATTAGTAATTAATTGGTAATTAAATAATATTAGTTAGTTAATTACATTATTAGAGTAATTTATTTATATATAATTTTTAGTTACTGTTAATTAATTAATTGGGGAAAAATGATAATAATTATTAAATTATATTAATTACAGCTTATGTGCTGATATATATTTCCTTTATTGTTATTGTTAATTAATTATTAATTGCTAATTAAAAAATATTATTTAACTTTGGGTTAAGGAGTATTTTTAGGGTTCAGGGTCATTTTTGGGTTTTTGGGTAAAGGGGTATTTTGAGTGTTTAGGGGCAGTTTTCAGTTTTTGGGTAAAGGGGTATTTTTAGCGTTCAGGGTCAGTTTTCAGTTCATGGGTAAATGGGTATTTTTAGTGTTCAGGGTCAGTTTTCAGTTCATGGGTAAAGGGGTATTTTTAATGTTCAGGGTCAGTTTTCAGTTCATGGGTAAAGGGGTATTTTTAGGGTTCAGGGTCAGTTTTCAGTTTTTGGGTAAAGGGGTGTTTTTTTAGGGTTCAGGGTCAGTTTTCAGTTCATGGGTAAAGGGGTATTTTTAGGGTTCAGGGTCAGTTTTCAGTTCATGGGTAAAGGGGTATTTTTAGGGTTCAGGGTCAGTTTTCAGTTCATGGGGAAAGGGGTATTTTTAGGGTTCAGGGTCAGTTTTCAGTTCATGGGTAAAGGGGTATTTTTAGGGTTCAGGGTCAGTTTTCAGTTCTTGGGTAAAGGGGTATTTTTAGGGTTCAGGGTCAGTTTTCAGTTCTTGGGTAAAGGGGTATTTTTAGGGTTCAGGGTCAGTTTTCAGTTTTTGGGTAAAGGGGTATTTTTAGTAAATTAATTATTAATACTTATTGTTTAGTACATATATATTATATCTTTACTGTATATATTTTTATTTATTAATTTTAAACATTATTAGATACTTTTAAATATGTTTATTTTATTTATTAGTGTTATATACTTACTTTTACATTTATATATATTAAAAAAAAAATCGATATTTTTAACATCGATATTTTTTACAACGATATTATTTTTTCGATATTTTTGTACTTACCATGTTGTAGATAGGATGTCGATATTTTTGCCCTCGATATTGTTGACTCGATATTCTTGTAGGTCGACATTTTTGTAGTCGATATTCTGTCATAGATCCGGCCCAGCCATGTCGGGGTGTGCACCTTTGGTGAATTCATGGCAAGTCTTGTGGCCTGAGATGTTTTTGTGCTACGTTGGAACAGGAAGATATGCTTTACATTTGGGGACATTTCTTGGTGGATGAACATTTTGCTGAATAAAAGAAGGTATGCTGCTTACAAATTGAAAGTGTTTTGTGTTTCTGACCCACACGGGTTCAAAGAGAACTCCAACTCCGGTGATGCAAGATTACAAATGCCCAGATGGGCGTGTTACCAATTGAGGGGATAATCAGTTGGAGGAGTTTGAAACAAGCACTGCAGAGCATGCGGCCTCTAAGGAAAGAGTTTAACTCTGAAACGCGTCAGGCGAGGCATGCGAGAAGATTTTATTTGTCTTTTATTTAAGAGTGTCCCTGCGCTTTGAAAACTCTTGCTTGTGAGTGCATTCCAAGAAAGGCAACTTGTGAAAACATAATTTATACGGCCCAGTTAGGTCGGGGTGTGCACCTTTGCTGAAATCATGGCAAGTCCTGTGGCCTGAGATGTTTTAGTGCTATGTTGGAACAGCAAGATATGCTTGACATTTGGGGACATTTATTGATGGATGAACATTTTGCTGAATAAAAGAAGATATGCTGCTTACAAATTGAAAGTGTTTTGTGTTTCTGACCCACATGGGTTCAAAGAGAACTCCAACTCTTGTGATGCAAGATTACAAATGCCCGGATGGGCGTGTTACCAATTGAGGGGATAATCAGTTGGAGGAGTTTGAAACAAGCACTGCAGAGCATGCGGCCTCTGAGGAAAGAGTTTAACTCTGAAACGCGTCAGGCGAGGCATGCGAGAAGATTTTATTTGTCTTTCATTTAAGAGTGTCCCTGCGCTTTGAAAACTCTTGCTTGTGAGTGCATTCCAAGAAAGGCAACTTGTGAAAACATAATTTATACGGCCCAGCCATGTCGGGGTGTGCACCTTTGGTGAATTCATGGCAAGTCTTGTGGCCTGAGATGTTTTAGTGCTACGTTGGAACAGGAAGATATGCTTTACATTTGGGGACATTTCTTGATGGATGAACATTTTGCTGAATAAAAGAAGGTATGCTGCTTACAAATTGAAAGTGTTTTGTGTTTCTGACCCACATGGGTTCAAAGAGAACTCCAACTCCGGTGATGCAAGATTACAAATGCCCGGATGGGCGTATTACCAATTGAGGGGATAATCAGTTGGAGGAGTTTGAAAGAAGCACTGCAGAGCATGCGGCCTCTGAGGAAAGAGTCTATCTCTGAAATGCGTCAGGCGAGGCATGCGAGAAGATTTTATTTGTCTTTCATTTAAGAGTGTCCCTGCGCTTTGAAAACTCTTGCTTGTGAGTGCATTCCAAGAAAGGCAACTTGTGAAATCATAATTCATACGGCCCAGCCAGGTCGGGTGTTCACCTTTGGTGAATTCATGGCAAGTCCTGTGGCCTGAGATGTTTTAGTGCTACGTTGGAACAGCAAGATATGCTTTACATTTGGGGACATTTATTGATGGATGAACATTTTGCTGAATAAAAGAAGATATGCTGCTTACAAATTGAAAGTGTTTTGTGTTTCTGACCCACATGGGTTCAAAGAGAACTCCAACTCTTGTGATGCAAGATTACAAATGCCCGGATGGGCGTGTTACCAATTGAGGGGATAATCAGTTGGAGGAGTTTGAAACAAGCACTGCAGAGCATGCGGCCTCTGAGGAAAGAGTTTAACTCTGAAACGCGTCAGGCGAGGCATGCGAGAAGATTTTGTTTGTCTTTCATTTAAGAGTGTCCCTGTGCTTTGAAAACTCTTGCTTGTGAGTGCATTCCAAGAAAGGCAACTTGTGAAAACATAATTTATACGGCCCAGCCAGGTCGAGGTGTGCACCTTTGCTGAATTCATGGCAAGTCCTCTGCCCTGAGATGTTTTAGTGCTACGTTGGAACAGCAAGATATGCTTGACATTTGGGGACATTTCTTGATGGATGAACATTTTGCTGAATAAAAGAAGGTATGCTGCTTACAAATTGAAAGTGTTTTGTGTTTCTGACCTACATGGGTTCAAAGAGAACTCCAACTCCTGTGATGCAAGATTACAAATGCCCGGATGAGCGTGTTACCAATTGAGGGGATAATCAGTTGGAGGAGTTTGAAACAAGCACTGCAGAGCATGCGGCCTCTGAGGAAAGAGTTTAACTCTGAAACGCGTCAGGCGAGGCATGCGAGATTTTATTTGTCTTTCATTTAAGAGTGTCGCTGTGCTTTGAAAACTCTTGCTTGTGAGCGCATTCCAAGAAAGGCAACTTGTGAAAACATAATTTATACGGCCCAGCCAGGTCGGGGTGTGCACCTTTGCTGAATTCATGGCAAGTCCTGGGGCCTGAGATGTTTTAGTGCTACGTTGGAACAGCAAGATATGCTTTACATTTGGGGACATTTCTTGATGGATGAACGTTTTGCTGAAAAAAAGAAGGTGTGCTGCTTACAAATTGAAATTATTTTTTGTTTCTGACCCACATGGGTTCAAAGAGAACTCCAACTACTGTGATGCAAGATTACAAATGCCCGGATGAGCGTGTTACCAATTGAGGGGATAATCAGTTGGAGGAGTTTGAAACAAGCACTGCAGAGCATGCGGCCTCTGAGGAAAGAGTCTAACTCTGAAAAGCGTCAGGCAAGGCATGCGAGAAGATTTTATTTGTCTTTCATTTAAGAGTGTCCCTGCGCTTTGAAAACTCTTGCTTGTGAGTGCATTCCAAGAAAGGCAACTTGTGAAAACATCATTTATACGGCCCAGCCAGGTCGGGGTGTGCACCTTTGCTGAATTCATGGCAAGTCCTGTGGCCTGAGATGTTTTAGTGCTACGTTGGAACAGCAAGATATGCTTTACATTTGGGGACATTTCTTGATGGATGAACATTTTGCTGAATAAAAGAAGGTATGCTACTTACAAATTGTAAGTGTTTTGTGTTTCTGACCCACATGGGTTCAAAGAGAACTCCAACTCCGGTGATGCAAGATTACAAATGCCCGGATGCGCATGTTACCAATTGAGGGGATAATCAGATGGAGGAGTTTGAAACAAGCACTGCAGAGCATGCGGCCTCTGAGGAAAGAGTTTAACTCTGAAACGCGACAGGCGAGGCATGCGAGAAAATTTTATTTGTCTTTCATTTAAGAGTGTCCCTGCACTTTGAAACTCTTACTTGTGAGTGCATTCCAAGAAAGGCAACTTGTGAAAACATAATTTATAAGGCCCAGCCAGGTCGGGGTGTGCACCTTTGCTGAATTCATGGCAAGTCCTGGGGCCTGAGATGTTTTAGTGCTACGTTGGAACAGCAAGATATACTTTACATTTGGGGACATTTCTTGATGGATGAACATTTTGCTGAATAAAAGAAGGTATGCTGCTTACAAATTGAAAGTGTTTTGTGTTTCTGACCCACATGGGTTCAAAGAGAACTCCAACTCCGGTGATGCAAGATTACAAATGCCCGGATGGGCGTGTTACCAATTGAGGGGATAATCAGTTGGAGGAGTTTGAAACAAGCACTGCAGAGCATGCAGCCTCTGAGGAAAGAGTTTAACTCTGAAACGCGTCAGGCGAGGCATGCGAGATTTTATTTGTCTTTCATTTAAGAGTGTCCCTGTGCTTTGAAAACTCTTGCTTGTGAGCGCATTCCAAGAAAGGCAACTTGTGAAAACATAATTTATACGGCCCAGCCAGGTCGGGGTGTGCACCTTTGCTGAATTCATGGCAAGTCCTGTGGCCTGAGATGTTTTAGTGCTACGTTGGAACAGCAAGATATGCTTGACATTTGGGGACATTTCTTGATGGATGAACATTTTGCTGAATAAAAGAAGGTATGCTGCTTACAAATTGAAAGTGTTTTGTGTTTCTGACCCACATGGGTTCAAAGAGAACTCCAACTCCGGTGATGCAAGATTACAAATGCCCGGATGGGCGTGTTACCAATTGAGGGGATAATCAGTTGGAGGAGTTTGAAAGAAGCACTGCAGAGCATGTGGCCTCTGAGGAAAGAGTCTATCGCTGAAATGCGTCCGGCGAGGCATGCGAGAAGATTTTATTTGTCTTTCATTTAAGAGTGTCCCTGCGCTTTGAAAACTCTTGCTTTTGAGTGCATTCCAAGAAAGGCAACTTGTGAAAACATAATTTATACGGCCCAGCCAGGTCGGGGTGTGCACCTTTGCTGAATTCATGGCAAGTCCTGTGGCCTGAGATGTTTTAGTGCTACGTTGGAACAGCAAGATATGTTTTACATTTGGGGACATTTCTTGATGGATGAACATTTTGCTGAATAAAAGAAGGTATGCTGCTTACAAATTGAAAGTGTTTTGTGTTTCTGACCCACATGGGTTCAAAGAGAACTCCAACTCCGGTGATGCAAGATTACAAATGCCCGGATGCGCATGTTACCAATTGAGGGGATAATCAGATGGAGGAGTTTGAAACAAGCACTGCAGAGCATGCGGCCTCTGAGGAAAGAGTTTAACTCTGAAACGCGTCAGGCGAGGCATGCGAGAAGATTTTATTTGTCTTTCATTTAATTGTGTCCCTGCGCTTTGAAAACTCTTGCTTGTGAGTGCATTCCAAGAAAGGCAACTTGTGAAAACATAATTTATACGGCCCAGCCAGGTCGGGGTGTGCACCTTTGCTGAATTCATGGCAAGTCCTGTGGCCTGAGATATTTTAGTGCTACGTTGGAACAGCAAGATATGCTTGACATTTGGGGACATTTCTTGATGGATGAACATTTTGCTGAATAAAAGAAGGTATGCTGCTTACAAATTGAAAGTGTTTTGTGTTTCTGACCCACATGGGTTCAAAGAGAACTCCAACTCCGGTGATGTAAGATTACAAATGCCGGGATGGGCGTGTTACCAATTGAGGGAATAATCAGTTGGAGGAGTTTGAAAGAAGCACTGCAGAGCATGCGGCCTCTGAGGAAAGAGTCTTTCTCTGAAATGCATCCGGCGAGGCATGCAAGAAGATTTTATTTGTCTTTCATTTAAGAGTGTCCCTGCGCTTTGAAAACTCTTGCCTGTGAGTGCATTCCAAGAAAGGCAACTTGTGAAAACATAATTTATAAGGCCCAGCCAGGTCGGGGTGTGCACCTTTGGTGAATTCATGGCAAGTCTTGTGGCCTGAGATGTTTTAGTGCTACGTTGGAACAGTAAGATATGCTTTACATTTGGGGACATTTCTTGATGGATGAACATTTTGCTGAATAAAAGAAGGTATGCTGCTTACAAATTGAAAGTGTTTTGTGTTTCTGACCCACATGGGTTCAAAGAGAATCCAACTCCGGTGATGCAAGATTACAAATGCCCGGATGGGCGTGTTACCAATTGAGGGGATAATCAGTTGGAGGAGTTTGAAACAAGCACTGCAGAGCATGCGGCCTCTGAGGAAAGAGTTTAACTCTGAAACGCGTCAGGCGAGGCATGCGAGAAGATTTTATTTGTCTTTCATTTAATTGTGTCCCTGCGCTTTGAAAACTCTTGCTTGTGAGTGCATTCCAAGAAAGGCAACTTGTGAAAACATAATTTATACGGCCCAGCCAGGTCGGGTGTGCACCTTTGCTGAATTCATGGCAAGTCCTGTGGCCTGAGATGTTTTAGTGCTACGTTGGAACAGCAAGATATGCTTGACATTTGGGGAAATTTCTTGATGGATGAACATTTTGCTGAATAAAAGAAGGTATGCTGCTTACAAATTGAAAGTGTTTTGTGTTTCTGACCCACATGGGTTCAAAGAGAACTCCAACTCCGGTGATGCAAGATTACAAATGCCCGGATGGGCGTGTTACCAATTGAGGGGATAATCAGTTGGAGGAGTTTGAAAGAAGCACTGCAGAGCATGCGGCCTCTGAGGAAAGAGTCTATCTCTGAAATGCGTCCGGCGAGACATGCGAGAAGATTTTATTTGTCTTTCATTTAAGAGTGTCCCTGCGCTTTGAAAACTCCTGCTTGTGAGTGCATTCCAAGAAAGGCAACTTGTGAAAACATAATTTATAAGGCCCAGCCAGGTCGGGGTGTGCACCTTTGGTGAATTCATGGCAAGTCTTGTGGCCTGAGATGTTTTAGTGCTACGTTGGAACAGGAAGATATGCTTTACATTTGGGGACATTTCTTGATGGATGAACATTTTGCTGAATAAAAGAAGGTATGCTGCTTACAAATTGAAAGTGTTTTGTGTTTCTGACCCACACGGGTTCAAAGAGAACTCCAACTCCGGTGATGCAAGATTACAAATGCCCGGATGGGCGTGTTACCAATTGAGGGGATAATCAGTTGGAGGAGTTTGAAAGAAGCACTGCAGAGCATGCAGCCTCTGAGGAAAGAGTCTATCTCTGAAACACGTCAGGCGAGGCATGGAAGAAGATTTTATTTGTCTTTCATTTAAGAGTGTCCCTGCGCTTTGTAAACTCTTGCTTGTGAGTGCATTCCAAGAAAGGCAACTTGTGAAAACATAATTTATGCTGCCCAGCCAGGTCGGGTGTGCACCTTTGCTGAATTCATGGCAAGTCCTGTGGCCTGAGATGCTTTAGTGCTACGTTGGAACAGCAAGATATGCTTTACATTTGGGGACATTTCTTGATGGATGAACATTTTTCTGAAAAAAAGAAGGTGTGCTGCTTACAAATTGAAATTATTTTGTGTTTCTGACCCACATGGGTTCAAAGAGAACTACAACTACTGTGATGCAAGATTACAAATGCCCGGATGAGCGTGTTACCAATTGAGGGGATAATCAGTTGGAGGAGTTTGAAACAAGCACTGCAGAGCATGCGGCCTCTGAGGAAAGAGTCTAACTCTGAAAAGCGTCAGGCAAGGCATGCGAGAAGATTTTATTTGTCTTTCATTTAAGAGTGTCCCTGCGCTTTGAAAACTCTTGCTTGTGAGTGCATTCCAAGAAAGGCAACTTGTGAAAACATAATTTATACAGCCCAGCCAGGTCGGGGTGTGCACCTTTGCTGAATTCATGGCAAGTCCTTGGGCCTGAGATGTTTTAGTGCTACGTTGGAACAGCAAGATATGCTTTACATTTGGGGACATTTCTTGATGGATGAACATTTTGCTGAATAAAAGAAGGTATGCTGCTTACAAATTGAAAGTGTTTTGTGTTTCTGACCCACATGGGTTCAAAGAGAACTCCAACTCCGGTGATGCAAGATTACAAATGCCCGGATGGGCGTGTTACCAATTGAGGGGATAATCAGTTGGAGGAGTTTGAAACAAGCACTGCAGAGCATGCGGCCTCTGAGGAAAGAGTTTAACTCTGAAACGCGTCAGGCGAGGCATGCAAGAAGATTTTATTTGTCTTTCATTTAAGAGTGTCCCTGCGCTTTGAAAACTCTTGCTTGTGAGTGCATTCCAAGAAAGGCAACTTGTGAAAACATAATTTATACGGCCCAGCCAGGTCGGGTGTGCACCTTTGCTGAATTCATGTCAAGTCCTGTGGCCTGAGATGTTTTAGTGCTACGTTGGAACAGCAAGATATGCTTGACATTTGGGGACATTTCTTCATGGATGAACATTTTGCTGAATAAAAGAAGGTATGCTGCTTACAAATTGAAAGTGTTTTGTGTTTCTGACCCACATGGGTTCAAAGAGAACTCCAACTCCGGTGATGCAAGATTACAAATGCCCGGATGGGCGTGTTACCAATTGAGGGGATAATCAGTTGGAGGAGTTTGAAAGAAGCACTGCAGAGCATGCGGCCTCTGAGGAAAGAGTCTATCTCTGAAATGCGTCCGGCGAGGCATGCGAGAAGATTTTATTTGTCTTTCATTTAAGAGTGTCCCTGCGCTTTGAAAACTCTTGCTTGTGAGTGCATTCCAAGAAAGGCAACTTGTGAAAACATAATTTATAAGGCCCAGCCAGGTCGGGGTGTGCACCTTTGGTGAAATCATGGCAAGTCTTGTGGCCTGAGATGTTTTAGTGCTACGTTGGAACAGGAAGATATGCTTTACATTTGGGGACATTTCTTGGTGGATGAACATTTTGCTGAATAAAAGAAGGTATGCTGCTTACAAATTGAAAGTGTTTTGTGTTTCTGACCCACACGGGTTCAAAGAGAACTCCAACTCCGGTGATGCAAGATTACAAATGCCCAGATGGGCGTGTTACCAATTGAGGGGATAATCAGTTGGAGGAGTTTGAAACAAGCACTGCAGAGCATGCGGCCTCTAAGGAAAGAGTTTAACTCTGAAACGCGTCAGGCGAGGCATGCGAGAAGATTTTATTTGTCTTTTATTTAAGAGTGTCCCTGCGCTTTGAAAACTCTTGCTTGTGAGTGCATTCCAAGAAAGGCAACTTGTGAAAACATAATTTATACGGCCCAGTTAGGTCGGGGTGTGCACCTTTGCTGAAATCATGGCAAGTCCTGTGGCCTGAGATGTTTTAGTGCTATGTTGGAACAGCAAGATATGCTTGACATTTGGGGACATTTATTGATGGATGAACATTTTGCTGAATAAAAGAAGATATGCTGCTTACAAATTGAAAGTGTTTTGTGTTTCTGACCCACATGGGTTCAAAGAGAACTCCAACTCTTGTGATGCAAGATTACAAATGCCCGGATGGGCGTGTTACCAATTGAGGGGATAATCAGTTGGAGGAGTTTGAAACAAGCACTGCAGAGCATGCGGCCTCTGAGGAAAGAGTTTAACTCTGAAACGCGTCAGGCGAGGCATGCGAGAAGATTTTATTTGTCTTTCATTTAAGAGTGTCCCTGCGCTTTGAAAACTCTTGCTTGTGAGTGCATTCCAAGAAAGGCAACTTGTGAAAACATAATTTATACGGCCCAGCCATGTCGGGGTGTGCACCTTTGGTGAATTCATGGCAAGTCTTGTGGCCTGAGATGTTTTAGTGCTACGTTGGAACAGGAAGATATGCTTTACATTTGGGGACATTTCTTGATGGATAAACATTTTGCTGAATAAAAGAAGGTATGCTGCTTACAAATTGAAAGTGTTTTGTGTTTCTGACCCACATGGGTTCAAAGAGAACTCCAACTCCGTTGATGCAAGATTACAAATGCCCGGATGGGCGTATTACCAATTGAGGGGATAATCAGTTGGAGGAGTTTGAAAGAAGCACTGCAGAGCATGCGGCCTCTGAGGAAAGAGTCTATCTCTGAAATGCGTCAGGCGAGGCATGCGAGAAGATTTTATTTGTCTTTCATTTAAGAGTGTCCCTGCGCTTTGAAAACTCTTGCTTGTGAGTGCATTCCAAGAAAGGCAACTTGTGAAATCATAATTCATACGGCCCAGCCAGGTCGGGTGTTCACCTTTGGTGAATTCATGGCAAGTCCTGGGGCCTGAGATGTTTTAGTGCTACGTTGGAACAGCAAGATATACTTTACATTTGGGGACATTTCTTGATGGATGAACATTTTGCTGAATAAAAGAAGGTATGCTGCTTACAAATTGAAAGTGTTTTGTGTTTCTGACCCACATGGGTTCAAAGAGAACTCCAACTCCGGTGATGCAAGATTACAAATGCCCGGATGGGCGTATTACCAATTGAGGGGATAATCAGTTGGAGGAGTTTGAAAGAAGCACTGCAGAGCATGCGGCCTCTGAGGAAAGAGTCTATCTCTGAAATGCGTCAGGCGAGGCATGCGAGAAGATTTTGTTTGTCTTTCATTTAAGAGTGTCCCTGCGCTTTGAAAACTCTTGCTTGTGAGTGCATTCCAAGAAAGGCAACTTGTGAAAACATAATTTATACGGCCCAGCCAGGTCGAGGTGTGCACCTTTGCTGAATTCATGGCAAGTCCTCTGCCCTGAGATGTTTTAGTGCTACGTTGGAACAGCAAGATATGCTTGACATTTGGGGACATTTCTTGATGGATGAACATTTTGCTGAATAAAAGAAGGTATGCTGCTTACAAATTGAAAGTGTTTTGTGTTTCTGACCTACATGGGTTCAAAGAGAACTCCAACTCCTGTGATGCAAGATTACAAATGCCCGGATGAGCGTGTTACCAATTGAGGGGATAATCAGTTGGAGGAGTTTGAAACAAGCACTGCAGAGCATGCGGCCTCTGAGGAAAGAGTTTAACTCTGAAACGCGTCAGGCGAGGCATGCGAGATTTTATTTGTCTTTCATTTAAGAGTGTCCCTGTGCTTTGAAAACTCTTGCTTGTGAGCGCATTCCAAGAAAGGCAACTTGTGAAAACATAATTTATACGGCCCAGCCAGGTCGGGGTGTGCACCTTTGCTGAATTCATGGCAAGTCCTGGGGCCTGAGATGTTTTAGTGCTACGTTGGAACAGCAAGATATGCTTTACATTTGGGGACATTTCTTGATGGATGAACGTTTTGCTGAAAAAAAGAAGGTGTGCTGCTTACAAATTGAAATTATTTTTTGTTTCTGACCCACATGGGTTCAAAGAGAACTCCAACTACTGTGATGCAAGATTACAAATGCCCGGATGAGCGTGTTACCAATTGAGGGGATAATCAGTTGGAGGAGTTTGAAACAAGCACTGCAGAGCATGCGGCCTCCGAGGAAAGAGTCTAACTCTGAAAAGTGTCAGGCAAGGCATGCGAGAAGATTTTATTTGTCTTTCATTTAAGAGTGTCCCTGCGCTTTGAAAACTCTTGCTTGTGAGTGCATTCCAAGAAAGGCAACTTGTGAAAACATCATTTATACGGCCCAGCCAGGTCGGGGTGTGCACCTTTGCTGAATTCATGGCAAGTCCTGTGGCCTGAGATGTTTTAGTGCTACGTTGGAACAGCAAGATATGCTTTACATTTGGGGACATTTCTTGATGGATGAACATTTTGCTGAATAAAAGAAGGTATGCTACTTACAAATTGTAAGTGTTTTGTGTTTCTGACCCACATGGGTTCAAAGAGAACTCCAACTCCGGTGATGCAAGATTACAAATGCCCGGATGCGCATGTTACCAATTGAGGGGATAATCAGATGGAGGAGTTTGAAACAAGCACTGCAGAGCATGCGGCCTCTGAGGAAAGAGTTTAACTCTGAAACGCGACAGGCGAGGCATGCGAGAAGATTTTATTTGTCTTTCATTTAAGAGTGTCCCTGCACTTTGAAACTCTTACTTGTGAGTGCATTCCAAGAAAGGCAACTTGTGAAAACATAATTTATAAGGCCCAGCCAGGTCGGGGTGTGCACCTTTGCTGAATTCATGGCAAGTCCTGGGGCCTGAGATGTTTTAGTGCTACGTTGGAACAGCAAGATATACTTTACATTTGGGGACATTTCTTGATGGATGAACATTTTGCTGAATAAAAGAAGGTATGCTGCTTACAAATTGAAAGTGTTTTGTGTTTCTGACCCACATGGGTTCAAAGAGAACTCCAACTCCGGTGATGCAAGATTACAAATGCCCGGATGGGCGTGTTACCAATTGAGGGGATAATCAGTTGGAGGAGTTTGAAACAAGCACTGCAGAGCATGCAATCTCTGAGGAAAGAGTTTAACTCTGAAACGCGTCAGGCGAGGCATGCAAGAGTTTATTTGTCTTTCATTTAAGAGTGTCCCTGTGCTTTGAAAACTCTTGCTTGTGAGCGCATTCCAAGAAAGGCAACTTGTGAAAACATAATTTATACGGCCCAGCCAGGTCGGGGTGTGCACCTTTGCTGAATTCATGGCAAGTCCTGTGGCCTGAGATGTTTTAGTGCTACGTTGGAACAGCAAGATATGCTTGACATTTGGGGACATTTCTTGATGGATGAACATTTTGCTGAATAAAAGAAGGTATGCTGCTTACAAATTGAAAGTGTTTTGTGTTTCTGACCCACATGGGTTCAAAGAGAACTCCAACTCCGGTGATGCAAGATTACAAATGCCCGGATGGGCGTGTTACCAATTGAGGGGATAATCAGTTGGAGGAGTTTGAAAGAAGCACTGCAGAGCATGTGGCCTCTGAGGAAAGAGTCTATCGCTGAAATGCGTCCGGCGAGGCATGCGAGAAGATTTTATTTGTCTTTCATTTAAGAGTGTCCCTGCGCTTTGAAAACTCTTGCTTTTGAGTGCATTCCAAGAAAGGCAACTTGTGAAAACATAATTTATACGGCCCAGCCAGGTCGGGGTGTGCACCTTTGCTGAATTCATGGCAAGTCCTGTGGCCTGAGATGTTTTAGTGCTACGTTGGAACAGCAAGATATGTTTTACATTTGGGGACATTTCTTGATGGATGAACATTTTGCTGAATAAAAGAAGGTATGCTGCTTACAAATTGAAAGTGTTTTGTGTTTCTGACCCACATGGGTTCAAAGAGAACTCCAACTCCGGTGAAGCAAGATTACAAATGCCCGGATGCGCATGTTACCAATTGAGGGGATAATCAGATGGAGGAGTTTGAAACAAGCACTGCAGAGCATGCGGCCTCTGAGGAAAGAGTTTAACTCTGAAACACGTCAGGCGAGGCATGCGAGAAGATTTTATTTGTCTTTCATTTAATTGTGTCCCTGCGCTTTGAAAACTCTTGCTTGTGAGTGCATTCCAAGAAAGGCAACTTGTGAAAACATAATTTATACGGCCCAGCCAGGTCGGGGTGTGCACCTTTGCTGAATTCATGGCAAGTCCTGGGGCCTGAGATGTTTTAGTGCTACGTTGGAACAGCAAGATATACTTTACATTTGGGGACATTTCTTGATGGATGAACATTTTGCTGAATAAAAGAAGGTATGCTGCTTACAAATTGAAAGTGTTTTGTGTTTCTGACCCACATGGGTTCAAAGAGAACTCCAACTCCGGTGATGCAAGATTACAAATGCCCGGATGGGCGTGTTACCAATTGAGGGGATAATCAGTTGGAGGAGTTTGAAACAAGCACTGCAGAGCATGCAGCCTCTGAGGAAAGAGTTTAACTCTGAAACGCGTCAGGCGAGGCATGCGAGATTTTATTTGTCTTTCATTTAAGAGTGTCCCTGTGCTTTGAAAACTCTTGCTTGTGAGCGCATTCCAAGAAAGGCAACTTGTGAAAACATAATTTATACGGCCCAGCCAGGTCGGGGTGTGCACCTTTGCTGAATTCATGGCAAGTCCTGTGGCCTGAGATGTTTTAGTGCTACGTTGGAACAGCAAGATATGCTTGACATTTGGGGACATTTCTTGATGGATGAACATTTTGCTGAATAAAAGAAGGTATGCTACTTACAAATTGAAAGTGTTTTGTGTTTCTGACCCACATGGGTTCAAAGAGAACTCCAACTCCGGTGATGCAAGATTACAAATGCCCGGATGGGCGTGTTACCAATTGAGGGGATAATCAGTTGGAGGAGTTTGAAAGAAGCACTGCAGAGCATGTGGCCTCTGAGGAAAGAGTCTATCGCTGAAATGCGTCCGGCGAGGCATGCGAGAAGATTTTATTTGTCTTTCATTTAAGAGTGTCCCTGCGCTTTGAAAACTCTTGCTTTTGAGTGCATTCCAAGAAAGGCAACTTGTGAAAACATAATTTATACGGCCCAGCCAGGTCGGGGTGTGCACCTTTGCTGAATTCATGGCAAGTCCTGTGGCCTGAGATGTTTTAGTGCTACGTTGGAACAGCAAGATATGTTTTACATTTGGGGACATTTCTTGATGGATGAACATTTTGCTGAATAAAAGAAGGTATGCTGCTTACAAATTGAAAGTGTTTTGTGTTTCTGACCCACATGGGTTCAAAGAGAACTCCAACTCCGGTGAAGCAAGATTACAAATGCCCGGATGCGCATGTTACCAATTGAGGGGATAATCAGATGGAGGAGTTTGAAACAAGCACTGCAGAGCATGCGGCCTCTGAGGAAAGAGTTTAACTCTGAAACGCGTCAGGCGAGGCATGCGAGAAGATTTTATTTGTCTTTCATTTAATTGTGTCCCTGCGCTTTGAAAACTCTTGCTTGTGAGTGCATTCCAAGAAAGGCAACTTGTGAAAACATAATTTATACGGCCCAGCCAGGTCGGGGTGTGCACCTTTGCTGAATTCATGGCAAGTCCTGTGGCCTGAGATATTTTAGTGCTACGTTGGAACAGCAAGATATGCTTGACATTTGGGGACATTTCTTGATGGATGAACATTTTGCTGAATAAAAGAAGGTATGCTGCTTACAAATTGAAAGTGTTTTGTGTTTCTGACCCACATGGGTTCAAAGAGAACTCCAACTCCGGTGATGTAAGATTACAAATGCCGGGATGGGCGTGTTACCAATTGAGGGGATAATCAGTTGGAGGAGTTTGAAAGAAGCACTGCAGAGCATGCGGCCTCTGAGGAAAGAGTCTTTCTCTGAAATGCATCCGGCGAGGCATGCAAGAAGATTTTATTTGTCTTTCATTTAAGAGTGTCCCTGCGCTTTGAAAACTCTTGCTTGTGAGTGCATTCCAAGAAAGGCAACTTGGGAAAACATAATTTATAAGGCCCAGCCAGGTCGGGGTGTGCACCTTTGGTGAATTCATGGCAAGTCTTGTGGCCTGAGATGTTTTAGTGCTACGTTGGAACAGTAAGATATGCTTTACATTTGGGGACATTTCTTGATGGATGAACATTTTGCTGAATAAAAGAAGGTATGCTGCTTACAAATTGAAAGTGTTTTGTGTTTCTGACCCACATGGGTTCAAAGAGAATCCAACTCCGGTGATGCAAGATTACAAATGCCCGGATGGGCGTGTTACCAATTGAGGGGATAATCAGTTGGAGGAGTTTGAAACAAGCACTGCAGAGCATGCGGCCTCTGAGGAAAGAGTTTAACTCTGAAACGCGTCAGGCGAGGCATGCGAGAAGATTTTATTTGTCTTTCATTTAATTGTGTCCCTGCGCTTTGAAAACTCTTGCTTGTGAGTGCATTCCAAGAAAGGCAACTTGTGAAAACATAATTTATACGGCCCAGCCAGGTCGGGTGTGCACCTTTGCTGAATTCATGGCAAGTCCTGTGGCCTGAGATATTTTAGTGCTACGTTGGAACAGCAAGATATGCTTGACATTTGGGGAAATTTCTTGATGGATGAACATTTTGCTGAATAAAAGAAGGTATGCTGCTTACAAATTGAAAGTGTTTTGTGTTTCTGACCCACATGGGTTGACAGAGAACTCCAACTCCGGTGATGCAAGATTACAAATGCCCGGATGGGCGTGTTACCAATTGAGGGGATAATCAGTTGGAGGAGTTTGAAAGAAGCACTGCAGAGCATGCGGCCTCTGAGGAAAGAGTCTATCTCTGAAATGCGTCCGGCGAGACATGCGAGAAGATTTTATTTGTCTTTCATTTAAGAGTGTCCCTGCGCTTTGAAAACTCTTGCTTGTGAGTGCATTCCAAGAAAGGCAACTTGTGAAAACATAATTTATAAGGCCCAGCCAGGTCGGGGTGTGCACCTTTGGTGAATTCATGGCAAGTCTTGTGGCCTGAGATGTTTTAGTGCTACGTTGGAACAGGAAGATATGCTTTACATTTGGGGACATTTCTTGATGGATGAACATTTTGCTGAATAAAAGAAGGTATGCTGCTTACAAATTGAAAGTGTTTTGTGTTTCTGACCCACACGGGTTCAAAGAGAACTCCAACTCCGGTGATGCAAGATTACAAATGCCCGGATGGGCGTGTTACCAATTGAGGGGATAATGAGTTGGAGGAGTTTGAAAGAAGCACTGCAGAGCATGCAGCCTCTGAGGAAAGAGTCTATCTCTGAAACACGTCAGGCGAGGCATGGAAGAAGATTTTATTTGTCTTTCATTTAAGAGTGTCCCTGCGCTTTGTAAACTCTTGCTTGTGAGTGCATTCCAAGAAAGGCAACTTGTGAAAACATAATTTATGCTGCCCAGCCAGGTCGGGTGTGCACCTTTGCTGAATTCATGGCAAGTCCTGTGGCCTGAGATGCTTTAGTGCTACGTTGGAACAGCAAGATATGCTTTACATTTGGGGACATTTCTTGATGGATGAACATTTTTCTGAAAAAAAGAAGGTGTGCTGCTTACAAATTGAAATTATTTTGTGTTTCTGACCCACATGGGTTCAAAGAGAACTACAACTACTGTGATGCAAGATTACAAATGCCCGGATGAGCGTGTTACCAATTGAGGGGATAATCAGTTGGAGGAGTTTGAAACAAGCACTGCAGAGCATGCGGCCTCTGAGGAAAGAGTCTAACTCTGAAAAGCGTCAGGCAAGGCATGCAAGAAGATTTTATTTGTCTTTCATTTAAGAGTGTCCCTGCGCTTTGAAAACTCTTGCTTGTGAGTGCATTCCAAGAAAGGCAACTTGTGAAAACATAATTTATACAGCCCAGCCAGGTCGGGGTGTGCACCTTTGCTGAATTCATGGCAAGTCCTTGGGCCTGAGATGTTTTAGTGCTACGTTGGAACAGCAAGATATGCTTTACATTTGGGGACATTTCTTGATGGATGAACATTTTGCTGAATAAAAGAAGGTATGCTGCTTACAAATTGAAAGTGTTTTGTGTTTCTGACCCACATGGGTTCAAAGAGAACTCCAACTCCGGTGATGCAAGATTACAAATGCCCGGATGGGCGTGTTACCAATTGAGGGGATAATCAGTTGGAGGAGTTTGAAACAAGCACTGCAGAGCATGCGGCCTCTGAGGAAAGAGTTTAACTCTGAAACGCGTCAGGCGAGGCATGCGAGAAGATTTTATTTGTCTTTCATTTAAGAGTGTCCCTGCGCTTTGAAAACTCTTGCTTGTGAGTGCATTCCAAGAAAGGCAACTTGTGAAAACATAATTTATACGGCCCAGCCAGGTCGGGTGTGCACCTTTGCTGAATTCATGTCAAGTCCTGTGGCCTGAGATGTTTTAGTGCTACGTTGGAACAGCAAGATATGCTTGACATTTGGGGACATTTCTTCATGGATGAACATTTTGCTGAATAAAAGAAGGTATGCTGCTTACAAATTGAAAGTGTTTTGTGTTTCTGACCCACATGGGTTCAAAGAGAACTCCAACTCCGGTGATGCAAGATTACAAATGCCCGGATGGGCGTGTTACCAATTGAGGGGATAATCAGTTGGAGGAGTTTGAAAGAAGCACTGCAGAGCATGCGGCCTCTGAGGAAAGAGTCTATCTCTGAAATGCGTCCGGCGAGGCATGCGAGAAGATTTTATTTGTCTTTCATTTAAGAGTGTCCCTGCGCTTTGAAAACTCTTGCTTGTGAGTGCATTCCAAGAAAGGCAACTTGTGAAAACATAATTTATAAGGCCCAGCCAGGTTGGGGTGTGCACCTTTGGTGAAATCATGGCAAGTCTTGTGGCCTGAGATGTTTTAGTGCTACGTTGGAACAGGAAGATATGCTTTACATTTGGGGACATTTCTTGATGGATGAACATTTTGCTGAATAAAAGAAGGTATGCTGCTTACAAATTGAAAGTGTTTTGTGTTTCTGACCCACATGGGTTCAAAGAGAACTCCAACTCCGGTGATGCAAGATTACAAATGCCCGGATGGGCGTGTTACCAATTGAGGGGATAATCAGTTGGAGGAGTTTGAAAGAACACTGCAGAGCATGCAGCCTCTGAGGAAAGAGTCTATCTCTGAAACACGTCAGGCGAGGCATGGAAGAAGATTTTAATTGTCTTATATTTAAGAGTGTCCCTGCGCTTTGTAAACTCTTGCTTGTGAGTGCATTCCAAGAAAGGCAACTTGTGAAAACATAATTTATGCTGCCCAGCCATGTCTGGGTGTGCACCGTTGCTGAATTCATGGCAAGTCCTGGGGCCTGAGGTGTTTTAGTGCTACGTTGGAACAGCAAGATATGCTTTACATTAGGGGACATTTATTGATGGATGAACATTTTGCTGAATAAAAGAAGATATGCTGCTTACAAATTGAAAGTGTTTTGTGTTTCTGACCAACATGGGTTGAAAGAGAACTCCAACTCCTGTGATGGAAGATTACAAATGCCCGGATGGGCGTGTTACCAATTGAGGGGATAATCAGTTGGAGGAGTTTGAAAAAAGCACTGCAGAGCATGCGGCCTCTGAGGAAAGAGTCTATCTCTGAAACACGTCAGGTGAGGCATGCAAGAAGATTTTATTTGTCTTTCATTTAAGAGTGTCCCTGCGCTTTGAAAACTCTTGCTTGTGAGTGCATTCCAAGAAAGGCAGCTTGTGAAAACATAATTTATAAGGCCCAGCCATGTCGGGGTGTGCACCTTTGGTGAATTCATGGCAAGTCTTGTGGCCTGAGATGTTTTAGTGCTACGTTGGAACAGGAAGATATGCTTTACATTTGGGGACATTTCTTGATCGATGAGCATTTTGCTGAATAAAAGAAGATATGCTGCTTACAAATTGAAAGTGTTTTGTGTTTCTGACCCACATGGGTTCAAAGAGAACTCCAACTCCGGTGATGCAAGATTACAAATGCCCGGATGGGCGTGTTACCAATTGAGGGGATAATCAGTTGGAGGAGTTTGAAACAAGCACTGCAGAGCATGCGGCCTCTGAGGAAAGAGTTTAACTCTGAAACGCGTCAGGCGAGGCATGCGAGAAGATTTTATTTGTCTTTCATTTAATTGTGTCCCTGCGCTTTGAAAACTCTTGCTTATGAGTGCATTCCAAGAAAGGCAACTTTTGAAAACATAATTTATACGGCCCAGCCAGGTCGGGTGTGCACCTTTGCTGAATTCATGGCAAGTCCTGTGGCCTGAGATGTTTTAGTGCTACGTTGGAACAGCAAGATATGCTTGACATTTGGGGACATTTCTTGATGGATGAACATTTTGCTGAATAAAAGAAGGTATGCTGCTTACAAATTGAAAGTGTTTTGTGTTTCTGACCCACATGGGTTCAAAGAGAACTCCAACTCCGGTGATGCAAGATTACAAATGCCCGGATGGGCGTGTTACCAATTGAGGGGATAATCAGTTGGAGGAGTTTGAAAGAGGCACTGCAGAGCATGCGGCCTCTGAGGAAAGAGTCTATCTCTGAAATGCGTCCGGCAAGGCATGCAAGAAGATTTTATTTGTCTTTCATTTAAGAGTGTCCCTGCGCTTTGAAAACTCTTGCTTGTGAGTGCATTCCAAGAAAGGCAACTTGTGAAAACATAATTTATAAGGCCCAGCCAGGTCGGGGTGTGCACCTTTGGTGAATTCATGGCAAGTCTTGTGGCCTGAGATGTTTTAGTGCTACGTTGGAACAGGAAGATATGCTTTACATTTGGGGACATTTCTTGATGGATGAACATTTTGCTGAATAAAAGAAGGTATGCTGCTTACAAATTGAAAGTGTTTTGTGTTTCTGACCCACATGGGTTCAAAGAGAACTCCAACTCCGGTGATGCAAGATTACAAATGCCCGGATGGGCGTGTTACCAATTGAGGGGATAATCAGTTGGAGGAGTTTGAAAGAACACTGCAGAGCATGCAGCCTCTGAGGAAAGAGTCTATCTCTGAAACACGTCAGGCGAGGCATGGAAGAAGATTTTAATTGTCTTTCATTTAAGAGTGTCCCTGCGCTTTGTAAACTCTTGCTTGTGAGTGCATTCCAAGAAAGGCAACTTGTGAAAACATAATTTATGCTGCCCAGCCATGTCTGGGTGTGCACCGTTGCTGAATTCATGGCAAGTCCTGGGGCCTGAGATGTTTTAGTGCTACGTTGGAACAGCAAGATATGCTTTACATTAGGGGACATTTATTGATGGATGAACATTTTGCTGAATAAAAGAAGATATGCTGCTTACAAATTGAAAGTGCTTTGTGTTTCTGACCAACATGGGTTCAGAGAGAACTCCAACTCCTGTGATGCAAGATTACAAATGCCCGGATGGGCGTGTTACCAATTGAGGGGATAATCAGTTGGAGGAGTTTGAAAAAAGCACTGCAGAGCATGCGGCCTCTGAGGAAAGAGTCTATCTCTGAAACACGTCAGGTGAGGCATGCAAGAAGATTTTATTTGTCTTTCATTTAAGAGTGTCCCTGCGCTTTGAAAACTCTTGCTTGTGAGTGCATTCCAAGAAAGGCAGCTTGTGAAAACATAATTTATAAGGCCCAGCCATGTCGGGGTGTGCACCTTTGGTGAATTCATGGCAAGTCTTGTGGCCTGAGATGTTTTAGTGCTACGTTGGAACAGGAAGATATGCTTTACATTTGGGGACATTTCTTGATGGATGAACATTTTGCTGAAAAAAAGAAGGTGTGCTGCTTACAAATTGAAATTATTTTGTGTTTCTGACCCACATGGGTTCAAAGAGAACTCCAACTACTGTGATGCAAGATTACAAATGCCCGGATGAGCGTGTTACCAATTGAGGGGATAATCAGTTGGAGGAGTTTGAAACAAGCACTGCAGAGCATGCGGCCCCTGAGGAAAGAGTCTAACTCTGAAAAGCGTCAGGCAAGGCATGCGAGAAGATTTTATTTGTCTTTCATTTAAGAGTGTCCCTGCGCTTTGAAAACTCTTGCTTGTGAGTGCATTCCAAGAAAGGCAACTTGTGAAAACATCATTTATACGGCCCAGCCAGGTCGGGGTGTGCACCTTTGCTAAATTCATGGCAAGTCCTGTGGCCTGAGATGTTTTAGTGATACGTTGGAACAGCAAGATATGCTTTACATTTGAGGACATTTCTTGATGGATGAACATTTTGCTGAATAAAAGAAGGTATGCTGCTTACAAATTGAAAGTGTTTTGTGTTTCTGACCCACATGGGTTCAAAGAGAACTCCAACTCCGGTGATGCAAGATTACAAATGCCCGGATGCGCATGTTACCAATTGAGGGGATAATCAGATGGAGGAGTTTGAAACAAGCACTGCAGAGCATGCGGCCTCTGAGGAAAGAGTTTAACTCTGAAACGCGTCAGGCGAGGCATGCAAGAAGATTTTATTTGTCTTTCATTTAAGAGTGTCCCTGCACTTTAAAACTCTTACTTGTGAGTGCATTCCAAGAAAGGCAACTTGTGAAAACATAATTTATAAGGCCCAGCCAGGTCGGGGTGTGCACCTTTGCTGAATTCATGGCAAGTCCTGGGGCCTGAGATGTTTTAGTGCTACGTTGGGACAGCAAGATATGCTTTACATTTGGGGACATTTCTTGATGGATGAACATTTTGCTGAATAAAAGAAGGTATGCTGCTTACAAATTGAAAGTGTTTTGTGTTTCTGACCCACATGGGTTCAAAGAGAACTCCAACTCCGGTGATGCAAGATTACAAATGCCCGGATGGGCGTGTTACCAATTGAGGGGATAATCAGTTGGAGGAGTTTGAAACAAGCACTGCAGAGCATGCGGCCTCTGAGGAAAGAGTTTAACTCTGAAACGCGTCAGGCGAGGCATGCGAGAAGATTTTATTTGTCTTTCATTTAATTGTGTCCCTGCGCTTTGAAAACTCTTGCTTGTGAGTGCATTCCAAGAAAGGCAACTTGTGAAAACATAATATATACGGCCCAGCCAGGTCGGGGTGTGCACCTTTGCTGAATTCATGGCAAGTCCTGTGGCCTGAGATGTTTTAGTGCTACGTTGGAACAGCAAGATATGCTTGACATTTGGGGACATTTCTTGATGGATGAACATTTTGCTGAATAAAAGAAGGTATGCTGCTTACAAATTGAAAGTGTTTTGTGTTTCTGACCCACATGGGTTCAAAGAGAACTCCAACTCCGGTGATGCAAGATTACAAATGCCGGGATGGGCGTGTTACCAATTGAGGAGATAATCAGTTGGAGGAGTTTGAAAGAAGCACTGCAGAGCATGCGGCCTCTGAGGAAAGAGTCTTTCTCTGAAATGCATCCGGCGAGGCATGCAAGAAGATTTTATTTGTCTTTCATTTAAGAGTGTCCCTGCGCTTTGAAAACTCTTGCTTGTGAGTGCATTCCAAGAAAGGCAACTTGTGAAAACATAATTTAAAAGGCCCAGCCAGGTCGGGGTGTGCACCTTTGGTGAATTCATGGCAAGTCTTGTGGCCTGAGATGTTTTAGTGCTACGTTGGAACAGGAAGATATGCTTTACATTTGGGGACATTTCTTGATGGATGAACATTTTGCTAAATAAAAGAAGGTATGCTGCTTACAAATTGAAAGTGTTTTGTGTTTCTGACCCACATGGGTTCAAAGAGAACTCCAACTCCGGTGATGCAAGATTACGAATGCCCGGATGGGCGTGTTACCAATTGAGGGGATAATCAGTTGGAGGAGTTTGAAACAAGCACTGCAGAGCATGCGGCCTCTGAGGAAAGAGTTTAACTCTGAAACGCGTCAGGCGAGGCATGCGAGAAGATTTTATTTGTCTTTCATTTAATTGTGTCCCTGCGCTTTGAAAACTCTTGCTTATGAGTGCATTCCAAGAAAGGCAACTTGTGAAAACATAATTTATACGGCCCAGCCAGGTCGGGTGTGCACCTTTGCTGAATTCATGGCAAGTCCTGTGGCCTGAGATGTTTTAGTGCTACGTTGGAACAGCAAGATATGCTTGACATTTGGGGACATTTCTTGATGGATGAACATTTTGCTGAATAAAAGAAGGTATGCTGCTTACAAATTGAAAGTGTTTTGTGTTTCTGACCCACATGGGTTCAAAGAGAACTCCAACTCCGGTGATGCAAGATTACAAATGCCCGGATGGGCGTGTTACCAATTGAGGGGATAATCAGTTAGAGGAGTTTGAAAGAAGCACTGCAGAGCATGCGGCCTCTGAGGAAAGAGTCTATCTCTGAAATGCGTCCGGCGAGGCATGCGAGAAGATTTTATTTGTCTTTCATTTAAGAGTGTCCCTGCGCTTTGAAAACTCTTGCTTGTGAGTGCATTCCAAGAAAGGCAACTTGTGAAAACATAATTTATAAGGCCCAGCCAGGTCGGGGTGTGCACCTTTGGTGAATTCATGGCAAGTCTTGTGGCCTGAGATGTTTTAGTGCTACGTTGGAACAGGAAGATATGCTTTACATTTGGGGACATTTCTTGATGGATGAACATTTTGCTGAATAAAAGAAGGTATGCTGCTTACAAATTGAAAGTGTTTTGTGTTTCTGACCCACATGGGTTCAAAGAGAACTCCAACTCCGGTGATGCAAGATTACAAATGCCCGGATGGGCGTGTTACCAATTGAGGGGATAATCAGTTGGAGGAGTTTGAAAGAACACTGCAGAGCATGCAGCCTCTGAGGAAAGAGTCTATCTCTGAAACACGTCAGGCGAGGCATGGAAGAAGATTTTAATTGTCTTTCATTTAAGAGTGTCCCTGCGCTTTGTAAACTCTTGCTTGTGAGTGCATTCCAAGAAAGGCAACTTGTGAAAACATAATTTATGCTGCCCAGCCATGTCTGGGTGTGCACCGTTGCTGAATTCATGGCAAGTCCTGGGGCCTGAGATGTTTTAGTGCTACGTTGGAACAGCAAGATATGCTTTACATTAGGGGACATTTATTGATGGATGAACATTTTGCTGAATAAAAGAAGATATGCTGCTTACAAATTGAAAGTGTTTTGTGTTTCTGACCAACATGGGTTCAAAGAGAACTCCAACTCCTGTGATGCAAGATTACAAATGCCCGGATGGGAGTGTTACCAATCGAGGGGATAATCAGTTGGAGGAGTTTGAAAAAAGCACTGCAGAGCATGCGGCCTCTGAGGAAAGAGTCTATCTCTGAAACACGTCAGGTGAGCCATGCAAGAAGATTTTATTTGTCTTTCATTTAAGAGTGTCCCTGCGCTTTGAAAACTCTTGCTTGTGAGTGCATTCCAAGAAAGGCAGCTTGTGAAAACATAATTTATAAGGCCCAGCCATGTCGGGGTGTGCACCTTTGGTGAATTCATGGCAAGTCTTGTGGCCTGAGATGTTTTAGTGCTACGTTGGAACAGGAAGATATGCTTTACATTTGGGGACATTTCTTGATGGATGAACATTTTGCTGAAAAAAAGAAGGTGTGCTGCTTACAAATTGAAATTATTTTGTGTTTCTGACCCACATGGGTTCAAAGAGAACTCCAACTACTGTGATGCAAGATTACAAATGCCCGGATGAGCGTGTTACCAATTGAGGGGATAATCAGTTGGAGGAGTTTGAAACAAGCACTGCAGAGCATGCGGCCTCTGAGGAAAGAGTCTAACTCTGAAAAGCGTCAGGCAAGGCATGCGAGAAGATTTTATTTGTCTTTCATTTAAGAGTGTCCCTGCGCTTTGAAAACTCTTGCTTGTGAGTGCATTCCAAGAAAGGCAACTTGTGAAAACATCATTTATACGGCCCAGCCAGGTCGGGGTGTGCACCTTTGCTAAATTCATGGCAAGTCCTGTGGCCTGAGATGTTTTAGTGATACGTTGGAACAGCAAGATATGCTTTACATTTGGGGACATTTCTTGATGGATGAACATTTTGCTGAATAAAAGAAGGTATGCTGCTTACAAATTGAAAGTGTTTTGTGTTTCTGACCCACATGGGTTCAAAGAGAACTCCAACTCCGGTGATGCAAGATTACAAATGCCCGGATGCGCATGTTACCAATTGAGGGGATAATCAGATGGAGGAGTTTGAAACAAGCACTGCAGAGCATGCGGCCTCTGAGGAAAGAGTTTAACTCTGAAACGCGTCAGGCGAGGCATGCAAGAAGATTTTATTTGTCTTTCATTTAAGAGTGTCCCTGCACTTTGAAACTCTTACTTGTGAGTGCATTCCAAGAAAGGCAACTTGTGAAAACATAATTTATAAGGCCCAGCCAGGTCGGGGTGTGCACCTTTGCTGAATTCATGGCAAGTCCTGGGGCCTGAGATGTTTTAGTGCTACGTTGGGACAGCAAGATATGCTTTACATTTGGGGACATTTCTTGATGGATGAACATTTTGCTGAATAAAAGAAGGTATGCTGCTTACAAATTGAAAGTGTTTTGTGTTTCTGACCCACATGGGTTCAAAGAGAACTCCAACTCCGGTGATGCAAGATTACAAATGCCCGGATGGGCGTGTTACCAATTGAGGGGATAATCAGTTGGAGGAGTTTGAAACAAGCACTGCAGAGCATGCGGCCTCTGAGGAAAGAGTTTAACTCTGAAACGCGTCAGGCGAGGCATGCGAGAAGATTTTATTTGTCTTTCATTTAATTGTGTCCCTGCGCTTTGAAAACTCTTGCTTGTGAGTGCATTCCAAGAAAGGCAACTTGTGAAAACATAATTTATACGGCCCAGCCAGGTCGGGGTGTGCACCTTTGCTGAATTCATGGCAAGTCCTGTGGCCTGAGATGTTTTAGTGCTACGTTGGAACAGCAAGATATGCTTGACATTTGGGGACATTTCTTGATGGATGAACATTTTGCTGAATAAAAGAAGGTATGCTGCTTACAAATTGAAAGTGTTTTGTGTTTCTGACCCACATGGGTTCAAAGAGAACTCCAACTCCGGTGATGCAAGATTACAAATGCCGGGATGGGCGTGTTACCAATTGAGGAGATAATCAGTTGGAGGAGTTTGAAAGAAGCACTGCAGAGCATGCGGCCTCTGAGGAAAGAGTCTTTCTCTGAAATGCATCCGGCGAGGCATGCAAGAAGATTTTATTTGTCTTTCATTTAAGAGTGTCCCTGCGCTTTGAAAACTCTTGCTTGTGAGTGCATTCCAAGAAAGGCAACTTGTGAAAACATAATTTAAAAGGCCCAGCCAGGTCGGGGTGTGCACCTTTGGTGAATTCATGGCAAGTCTTGTGGCCTGAGATGTTTTAGTGCTACGTTGGAACAGGAAGATATGCTTTACATTTGGGGACATTTCTTGATGGATGAACATTTTGCTAAATAAAAGAAGGTATGCTGCTTACAAATTGAAAGTGTTTTGTGTTTCTGACCCACATGGGTTCAAAGAGAACTCCAACTCCGGTGATGCAAGATTACGAATGCCCGGATGGGCGTGTTACCAATTGAGGGGATAATCAGTTGGAGGAGTTTGAAACAAGCACTGCAGAGCATGCGGCCTCTGAGGAAAGAGTTTAACTCTGAAACGCGTCAGGCGAGGCATGCGAGAAGATTTTATTTGTCTTTCATTTAATTGTGTCCCTGCGCTTTGAAAACTCTTGCTTATGAGTGCATTCCAAGAAAGGCAACTTGTGAAAACATAATTTATACGGCCCAGCCAGGTCGGGTGCGCACCTTTGCTGAATTCATGGCAAGTCCTGTGGCCTGAGATGTTTTAGTGCTACGTTGGAACAGCAAGATATGCTTGACATTTGGGGACATTTCTTGATGGATGAACATTTTGCTGAATAAAAGAAGGTATGCTGCTTACAAATTGAAAGTGTTTTGTGTTTCTGACCCACATGGGTTCAAAGAGAACTCCAACTCCGGTGATGCAAGATTACAAATGCCCGGATGGGCGTGTTACCAATTGAGGGGATAATCAGTTGGAGGAGTTTGAAAGAAGCACTGCAGAGCATGCGGCCTCTGAGGAAAGAGTCTATCTCTGAAATGCGTCCGGCGAGGCATGCGAGAAGATTTTATTTGTCTTTCATTTAAGAGTGTCCTTGCGCTTTGAAAACTCTTGCTTGTGAGTGCATTCCAAGAAAGGCAACTTGTGAAAACATAATTTATAAGGCCCAGCCAGGTCGGGGTGTGCACCTTTGGTGAATTCATGGCAAGTCTTGTGGCCTGAGATGTTTTAGTGCTACGTTGGAACAGGAAGATATGCTTTACATTTGGGGACATTTCTTGATGGATGAACATTTTGCTGAATAAAAGAAGGTATGCTGCTTACAAATTGAAAGTGTTTTGTGTTTCTGACCCACATGGGTTCAAAGAGAACTCCAACTCCGGTGATGCAAGATTACAAATGCCCGGATGGGCGTGTTACCAATTGAGGGGATAATCAGTTGGAGGAGTTTGAAAGAACACTGCAGAGCATGCAGCCTCTGAGGAAAGAGTCTATCTCTGAAACACGTCAGGCGAGGCATGGAAGAAGATTTTAATTGTCTTTCATTTAAGAGTGTCCCTGCGCTTTGTAAACTCTTGCTTGTGAGTGCATTCCAAGAAAGGCAACTTGTGAAAACATAATTTATGCTGCCCAGCCATGTCTGGGTGTGCACCGTTGCTGAATTCATGGCAAGTCCTGGGGCCTGAGATGTTTTAGTGCTACGTTGGAACAGCAAGATATGCTTTACATTAGGGGACATTTATTGATGGATGAACATTTTGCTGAATAAAAGAAGATATGCTGCTTACAAATTGAAAGTGTTTTGTGTTTCTGACCAACATGGGTTCAAAGAGAACTCCAACTCCTGTGATGCAAGATTACAAATGCCCGGATGGGCGTGTTACCAATCGAGGGGATAATCAGTTGGAGGAGTTTGAAAAAAGCACTGCAGAGCATGCGGCCTCTGAGGAAAGAGTCTATCTCTGAAACACGTCAGGTGAGCCATGCAAGAAGATTTTATTTGTCT